>NC_143098.1:5010000-10010000 GCF_061535455.1 Colias philodice | reverse complement strand
ATTTACCACCGATTCGGAAAGCAGTATCTATGGAGAAGAACCGGCAAGAAACTCCATAGTTGCTCTTTTAAATCATATCAGTATTACAATTTAATTTTACAAAAATATGTAACTGTATATTATCATAATATGCCAGAGAACTGTCCTGTGGTTTTTACGCGATAACCCTCCATGGGTTTTTATCTTCCATATATTCCTTAATGCTGTAATAGGCTCTCTGAACTAATACGTTTTGTGGCATTACCCATATAAATCATATAAAAGCAAAATTAATGCATTAATTATTGGTAATATTTTAGGCCTAAAAATCATTTTATTTAATTGATACAATTAGATCTAGCCACAGTGTGTAACTTAACGTACCAATTTTTGTAATTCATTCAAGATTATATCAAAGACATAATATGCAGGGTGTAATCGTTAAGTGTGCACAGGCGATTATTCCGTAACTATTACAGATATCAAAAAACTTTAAACTGATATTGAAAGCCCGTGTTTGATGTATTTTTTTTGGATATTTCCCGTTTTATTTTAAAAAAGTTATTAATGTCATTTTACTCATTAGGTAAAGGGCTTTCAATAACAGTTAACGATAATTTCTTACCTGGAAGCCATCAACACATTTCTCTCCCCAGTCTTTCGCGTGATGCGTAGCAGTTACTACGGGCACCACTTTCGAGCCGCGTCGTTTTAATATGCGAGGCCTTTTTAATTTTGCACCACTCTGTTAGAGATATTACTTATTAATAAAGTTTATTTAAAAAAAAAATGCATTTTTCAATAAACAGCACTTCGGAACACAGATAGATATTCTAAATTTTTGGTGTGAGTTTTTACGTTTATTAAATTTAGAAAGTGAAAAATTAATTTAATTGGTCCCTTATATATTTAATCTGCTCACACTTATATAATATGTAATGTAATCGTGAAAAATTTGTATGATAACCCTACATTTTTTACAACTTAAACATATAAAATAAATAAAAAAACATACATTACTGTCCTTTTTCCTGGTGAACACATGCGAGTATCTATCCGAATGGGACACGGGAGGTGGTGTTGAACCCTCCACTTCATCCCCACTTAGTTCCTCTGAACCCGGTATCACTATAAATTTAAAAATAATAAATTATACGGCTTGTTTATAACGTTTTTTAAACTCAATGAAATAGAATAAAAAAAAATGTTGTGTGGTTTTATGAAACCACGGTAAAAGTGAAACTGTTCGAACGGTTCCGAACACTGCTTTGTGTAGCGCATGTCGCGTGACGGTCGGCTGCCGAGTAGGTATACCTACTCGGCAGCCGCGATACACGCGACATGCGCTACACAGACCAAAAAGTTTGAGACGATGTAATAAAAGTTTCACTTTAATAATTATGAAAGAAAATACATTAAAAGAGGCGTTTACTATTTCTGGAATGGCGCGTAGTTAAGTTATGTACCTATAAGTGAAAAAAATACAAAGAAATTGCGAATTTTAATACCTATGAAACCAGTTTTTATTTATATTGAACTCCAAATCTTTGATTATAAACCTGTACCCCGTTTCAATATTATTTCATCTTGATAAAATTAATATGAATTAAGAAGAATAAGACAATAATAAATTAATAAAATCCACAGTAACAAACATTATGTGACGTGAAATTATATTTTCCTTAAACACCTAAACAACTTATTCTAAAACATGTAAATAATGTAATACATACCAGGTGGCATAGGCAGATTCATAATGCCAGTTTTCTTGGGTTTTTCCGGTTTTTTCACGGGACTAGGCGAGGGAGTGCTCAGTGGACTCTCGTTAGCTAGAGTTTTTATATCTTCTACCTGTAAAACATACAAATAAATTTATATTTGAACTAGGTTATAAAAATTAAAAATGGCATACTTAGTAATAATCCTTTTTTTTTTGGATACATTATTTTATTTACTGATGTAATAAATAGCACATCTAATTAATAAAGAGCTATTAAACTTATCTGTATCATTATATCTACAAAAACTTATAATATTTCGCAAAAATATTTCATTGGTAAAGGCAATTTTATAACCTACTAGCTTTCCGCCCGCGGCTTCGCCCGCATTTTCAAAGATAAACCCGCATAGTTCCTGTTCCCGTGGGATTTCCGGGATAAAACCTATCCTATGTGTTAATCCAAGTTAACCTCTATATGTGTGCTAAAATTCATTGTAATCGGTTCAGTAGTTTTTGCGTGAAAGAGTAACAAACATCCATGCATCCATACTTACAAACTTTCGCCTTTATAATAGTATTAAGATAATAGGACTATGAATAGGAGAAATATTTTCAAAATATTTCATTTTACATAATAATCATTTTGTATGTGTAATAAAGGTTTATTATTCCATATTTATATATTTAATTTAATCACTACATAGTATAAAACAAAGTCGCTTTCTCTGTCCCTATGTCCCTTTGTATGCTTAAATCTTTAAAACTACGCAACGGATTTTGATGCGGTTTTTTTTAATAGATAGAGTGATTCAAGAGGAAGGTTTAAGTACATAATTTATTAGGTTTTAGACAAAGCGGGCGAAGCCGCGGGCGGTAAGCTAATAATCGATAAATACCTGAGTATTAGGCGGCATGGGCAGTTTTGTAAGGCTCTTCGGCTTAGGCAGAGGTGGTTGCTGACTATTTAGGAGCACACTTTCTACCACGCTACCACCTTTTACCGTTGTATTGGTGATCGGTGGTGTGGATGTTGGCTGAAATAACAGTTATGTTTAAATAGGGGTGAAAATATCTATGGTACTTTAGTTTTATCATTCGGCCGCGGTTCTTGCGGTTGTGAAATTGGTGGTTACTATGCGACCTTAGTGACTTCAAACCGACCTCAGTGACTATAGTGACCACTGAGCGACTATAGTGACTTGTGACCACTGAGCGACCTTTTATAGTCACCACTAAGCGACCTTATTGATTATATTATTATATTCCCACCCGGGGCAAATATTTGTGTGATGAACATAGATGTTTGCTCTGTGTCTGGGTGTTAATTATCATATAAGTATTTATTTAAAAATTATATATGTATGTTTATCAGCTATCTGGTTTCCATAACACAAGCGAAAGCTTAGTATGGGATCAGATCGTGCCGTGTGTGAAAATTGTCCTGAAATATTTATATTTATAGTGCCAATTTAACGACTTTAGTGACCACTGAGCGATCCAAATGCCTATAATGACCAATATGCGACCTTAGTGACCACTTGCCATGCTATTATGCTATTACTTACCTCTTCCCCATTAGTCTCCGCATCCCCATTAGCGGTGACTGACTGACTGACTGGCTCGTCTGGTGGTTGCGGTGGTTCTGGTGGTGGTTCCTGTGGTGGTGGTGCTGGTGGTTGGGGTTGGGAGTCTTCAGCGAGTGGCATGGGAATGTCCACCACGTCCTGGCCCTTGGGGTGAGTGTCACCGTTCTCTTTGGACGCCTGGAGTGTAATAGATATTTAGATCATAGTAACTTGACATTCCGATATTTGTGTTATTAA
This sequence comes from Colias philodice, assembly GCF_061535455.1. Lineage (NCBI taxonomy): Eukaryota > Metazoa > Arthropoda > Insecta > Lepidoptera > Pieridae > Colias > Colias philodice. The sequence continues at coordinate 10,006,478 of NC_143098.1, read as the reverse complement.
GGGCCGATTTTTTAATGCTTGGATGTTTTATCCAATAAACGTAAACGTAATCCGATTGTTCATCGAATAATGTATAAAACTACTATTTTAAAAACGTATTCTAATTGCCCGCAATGACATTTTTAATACTTCTACATATTTTTTTTTTATATTTTATAGTCTCCGCATGCAATATCAATTATTTGCACAATGCAACACTAATCTATACCAATATTATAAAGCTGAAGAGTTTGTTTGTTTGTTTGAACGCGCTAATCTCAGGAACTACTGGTCCGATTTGAAAAATTCTTTCGGTGTTAGATAGCCCATTTATCGAGTAAGGCTATAGGCTATATACTATCACGCTAAGACCAACAGGAGCGGAGCAATGCGAGTGAAACCGCGGGGAACAGCTAGTATTAATTATAAATTTCCACATTACCTGTGTAGAACTATCAGCCGTTGCATTGGATAGTTCGTCTATAGTCAGAATGTCCGCGTTATTGATGGACGCCGTGCTCGACATCGCACCCTGAGACTCCTCCTCCTTTTGGTTCAGGATCTCTTCCAGTTTCTGGGTAAGAGCAGATTATATCTTTAAGCAAATCTATAAATTTGCTGTTATTGCGACATTCTTACAATAGTGGTTCTATATTATGTCCTTTTAAATTAGAAGACCACTTAGCTTGGTAGCCTTTCTACCTTTTTATTAAAAATTCCATATTTTCGTAAATAATTATTTATAAATTAGTTTCTGTAAAATTTTAATGCTGTAAAATTGTAACGCTTTGTACCACGAAATAGAAATTAGATTATTGACAAAAAGTTTGCGATGCTTATTATTTATTAAAAAAAAAACAGAAATTTGACGTAAGAATAAGTAACACCTTTATCAATTTATTAGTGTATCAAAACTACCTTAGCCCTCTTATGCTTGTCCTTAACCAATTCAGCAAACAGACTGGTATCACTGATCTTCTCTTTAAAGTCTATTCTGCGCTGCAGAACATTAGTCGGCGGGCTCGGCGAGTCGTGCCTGCTTCTGTAATTAACATATAGTTGTATAGAAAATTAAAGAAAAACTTCATTTTAGGAAATGTTTTGTTTTTGAAGTTTAAAGCTCGATTTGCAATAATTACTTCAAAGATCAATAAAGCAAGTTTTTAGTAAATGTTTTTAGAACAAATAAGTGTTTAAAATAATTAAAACCCCTATTGTTCACTGAAAAAAAAAAAATTAATAACAAGAATGAGGTGGAATGTGGCCGAATTTTTCAAAAAGTATGTTTAAAAATTGTGTCATGTCAACCTCTATTTCCTAGAAAATTGATGGCACTTGTATTTAATCACGTAAAATAAGTTGACTAGCAATTTTTTTTATATAAACATAAAATCATGATAATCAGTCAAATCTTTTTGAAGTGAAACTTCTTTAAGGGCGTTGGGTAAAATTTCAATGTCGCGTCATGGCAATACCGTCACGTCTTGGAGTAAGGCGACGATTTTGCTATCTTTGCATCTTGCCAAAGAAGTTTCACTTGACACGTGTGCACACGCTTTTTTTATAAATTCGTTTTATTCGCAAATTAAACAATTATTTATATCTAGACATTAAGATAATATTACTACGTATAGATGAGACACCACGAACAAAATCTGTGCGCCATTTTTTTGCTCTAACTAAGTTTTAAAAATTATTATCTAGGTAGGTACTTACCGATGAAAGTTATTCCTTTGCACTTTTCCGTACTATTTGTATTATTTGTGCAATATCGTAACACACACAAAAGCATATTTGATGTGTTTCACTTTAAAACAAATAAAAGATGAGCGTGCAGTTACGCCATATGGCGTATGTTGAGCGGAACATAATAGACTGGGGTAGAAGCCTTTGAAAATAATGAAAAGACAAAAAAAATCGCAGTCGGATGAAACCCATTAGAAAAGGAGGGGAATATGATAAAAATGTAAGGAAAAATAAATTACGGTCAATCCGAGTTCGGGAAGCGGGAGGGGGGAGCTTTTAAGAGAAAAAAATGTTTTCTCTCGATTTCCGACAAAACTACAAGTCCTATAGAAAAAAGTTCAATGGCAAAGTTGTAGGTAATTAAAAGTTCTACAACTTTTGTATTCACAATTTTTTCACATAACCTAAAAATTTAGGTGAAAAATTCAAAAAACCAAGTTTTTGGTCTTTTATTTCTATCTACTTCAAAATTTATTTTTTTTCTACGAAATTTGGTGGAAACTTACTTTATTATGTCCCAAATACACTGTAATTTATTTGATTGAAAATATTTATTTTTTCGCCTTATTTTGAATTAATACCAAAAAAACAACCTAATTTTCAATCGAAAAGTCACCCGTCAAAATATCAGCTTTTTTCAAAGACTTGGGGTGCCTTTTATTCATTGAAATCTCTACTTTCATATGGTGTAAAAAAAATAAACACCACCATAGTAAATGTTCTCAGGAAATGCATACAAACAGTCTGAAAATTAGCTTTTACTAAATCAGGCACACTTCTTGAACTCTATATCTTCTCTTGTATCGGCTTTTCGGTAATATTTCAAAAGAAAAATAATTATCTGTTCTAAGTTTAATATTTTACAGCATATTCAAAAGCAAAATGATGTCGATAAAAACATTTCAGGTAGTTCGAGAAGTGTGCCTGATTTAGTAAAAGCTAATTTTCAGACTGTTTGTATGCATTTCCTGAGAACATTTACTATGGTGGTGTTTATTTTTTTTACACCATATGAAAGTAGAGATTTCAATGAATAAAAGGCACCCCAAGTTTTTGAAAAAAGCTGATATTTTGACGGGTGACTTTTCCATTGAAAATTAGGTTGTTTTTTTGGTATTAATTCAAAATAAGGCGAAAAAATAAATATTTTCAATCAAATAAATTACAGTGTATTTGGGACATAATAAAGTAAGTTTCCACCAAATTTCGTAGAAAAAAAATAAATTTTGAAGTAGATAGAAATAAAAGACCAAAAACTTGGTTTTTTGAATTTTTCACCTAAATTTTTAGGTTATGTGAAAAAATTGTGAATACAAAAGTTGTAGAACTTTTAATTACTTACAACTTTGCCATTGAACTTTTTTCTATAGGACTTGTAGTTTTGTCGGAAATCGAGAGAAAACATTTTTTTCTCTTAAAAGCTCCCCCCTCCCGCTTCCCGAACTCGGATTGACCGTAATTTATTTTTCCTTACATTTTTATCGTATTCTCCTCCTTTTCTAATGGGTTTCATCCGACTGCGATTTTTTTTTGTTTCAAAAATTATCTACTCTAGTGTATAAGTGATGTAGGCGGTGTCGTCTCCATATGTATATCTCAATGTATCTAGATAATGTTACCTATGCCGATCCCGACTGGGCTCCTTATGCCTGGTCCGATGTCGCGGCGGTGACGACGAGCGTCGCTTAGTGCGTGACGCTGAACGGCGACGCTTGAGCGAACTGCGGCTGTCAGACCTGATGAGTACAATAGTTTGTATGTTTTATTATAAGGTTGGGTAGATATAAATGTTATTGTAATATGTTCTTGGTGGTTTTAGTTAGTTAGATATTAGTAGGTTAGGATATAGGAAGGTATAGGAATAAAGGATTGATTCTCATAAATCCTTAAAAAGGAAAGAATTAGGAAGGAAGGACTACATTGTAACTGTAACTTATTTTATTGTAACATTTTATATGCAATAAGTAAATGTATTGCAGATTGACGTGTGTAATGCTGGCAGTGGCGAAGCCAGGTAACAAAATAGTGCCTACTATTTCGTTATGTGTCCCAAGACCCTCAAAAAAGGCAGATTATCACTCGTCAAATCACAACCCATCATATTAATTTTGGCAATGGGATAAATTTTCGAAAGCTTAGTTCAGTCGAGATTTACTGGTAGGAATTGAGGGCCCTTGGGCAACACCACCTAGTCCTACGTCCTCCATCCTTAGATAGCTATGCTACAGAATTCTGGTTATTTGTGGTGGGGTGGTACATATATGTTTCGTATGTACATGTTCTGGAAAGAAATAAATAAATTATAAATGATTAGTATACAGTTACCGGTGGTGCAGGCGATGGTCCCGGTGGCGCTCCCGCTCGCGGCTGCGGCGGCGGTGCGGGCTGCGCTTGCGGTGCCGCCGCGGGCTGTACTCGCGGCTGCGCGACTCGTGCACCGGCGAGTCTGTGCACGATAATATACATTTAATTATTTAGGGTATTGTTTCAAGGCTATTTCATTGGTCAATTCAAAATTCATTTGTTTTGATTTTTTTTTTAGTGAAAACTTCTTTAGCGGCGTTGAGCACTTTTTCTGTAATGGGTATAAAATCTTAAACTCGCGTCAGGACACGTGACCTGATCGAAAAAGCGTAAGACGGATACCATTCCAAAATATCAAACATGCTCAACGTTAATAATCAAGTTTTCACTTCTGCCGGCACTCCCGAAGTGCAACCCGTCTTTTTTTTTGTGTGTGGTGACTGTCGATGTTAGCCAGAAGAGCTTTTATATCTTAACGCGAACGTGCGCAAGGGCGTGTTTTGATAAGAGAGAACAGCTTAATAAAGTAGTCTATAATCTTATATCTTATAAAGTTGATTTTTCCAATACGGCATATTAAATCATTAGAAGTATTATTTACAATTATGCTCAACACACATTACCTAATTTAATATACAACTTTCCAAAAAAATGTCTCTTGCGAGCTAGTCCCGATAATAATCTCCAAGATTTTAACACAAAGTAGCAAATTTTTACTGTCTTACCACAAAAAAACTTTAGACGAGGTTTAACTTTAAGCTCACTCTTTAATCTGGTTTTGTCGTATTTCACATAGACAACTATTAAAGAGACAGATCCCTGGTTTAAAGTTAGTCTGTGTTTGTTTTGTGGCAAGACCACTGTTTAGAATTAGCTATACACCAAAATCATAATTTTACCTGATATAACCATAACTTCGTTAGCCAGCCTGTGCTGTTCATGCCAGTATTCCCTGCGACGGCTCTCATATTCCTCGTTATCAGAATCTATAGTCACAGTATCATGGTACGGTGGAATAGAGGGTGTGTGCGGTGTGGAAGACTTCTGCCGCCTTCTGCTTGTGCTGCAAATAGTCGGCAATTTGTTAGAATAATTCTAATTTAAAGTAATTAGAACTAATCTACTAATATTAATCTACTAATATAATACTAGTCAATCGGCCCTCAGGGAAGATTTTTTTATAATTTTTTTAACAGTTATTATAATAATCCAAGCAGACTCAAAACCAAATCTATTCAAACAATCTGAGTTATAAGAGGTAAGATACACAATGTTTTTAAAATAAATATAAGCAGAGACTGGGAACTATTAAAAGACATAAAAACGTAATTGGTTACTGTTAAGTTGTGTAAATATGTAATATGTTTTTATATTTTCAATATTTACATGAAATATAACAACATATTACAATTGAAAAGTGCATAATATTAAACAGCTCAAGTTATTATTTAGACTTTAGATTTGACTCAAGATTATTGATAACCTTTCTATTCTCCTTTATGTAAAATAAGTTTCAAAATGCATTTGTTGGCATAACAAAGCCAACTTAACATAATGCAACGGTATAAATGTATCTTAACCCCTTATTGAGTTTTTTTGCGTTTTATCAGATAAAATCAGTCAGAAGGGTTTTGACCGACACCTTTAGTCAATAACCTTATTGACTAATTTTACCGGTCAATAAGGTTTTTGACTGGTTAAGGGTTTTGACTGTAACACATATAAGTAATAGAAACATCTTTAAAAGATTTCATATACTATGAAATAAATAATCTTACAATATCTAACTTAATATTAACAACAAACAAATAATAAAAAGGCTTACCATAAGTCAATACTGATTGCATGAAAAAAAATTAAATTTGTTAATGATTAGGCACTATAAAATGATTGTTACATACACAGTTTCTTATTCCAAAACAGCTTTTCTTGCAGTATCTAAAAGCTTGGTAAATAGAGCTTCAACTGTTTTAGTTATTAGCACCATGTCTAAATATAATTTGTTCCAAGTAATAAAAAGTGGATTTATTTGACAAGTTTAAATTTGCTCGTATGAGCAATTGCAGTGTATGAGCAAATATGAACTTACCTATGGGTAATGAGAGATAGAAAAACTAAAATAGAACTTAAAACTTCTTGACATAAAAGTAAAACATATTTTTGGTTTTTAATTTAGTTGGTTCAGTAGAGTTATTATTTATAGTGCAAAGTCTGAGATATTGCTTGTTTACATGATGATAAGATTATCAGAATATTTAAGTTAATACAAAACACACACTATGCATATTTTTAAATGTTGGTAAATGCTATATGGGTATTAATAAAGAGATAAATTGGTGATTTACCTGATTAATGGAGATCTCTCATGTAGTGGAGAATATGGTAATAAATTGTGTGGTTCATGATGATCAATCCTATGCCTCGGTGATATGTCATGTCTGTCCCGCAATATTGGCGGAGTCGTAGGAGAGACAGGAGAACATGAACCGTTATGGAGCGGTGAGGACGGTTTCTCCCATTCGCTAATAGGCACTTGTGTGTACCGCTGCGGCGTCGGCGGCCTAGCGGTCTCGGTCAGCAAGTGGTCGTCTGGCGACACGCTCTCTAAGCTTGCGGACCTCGACCGATGTTTGGACTTTTTCTTTTTCTTCTTCTTGTCCTTCTTTCTCTTCCCCTTCTTCTTGTAACGATCGAACTCCAGCTCATCGTCGTAGTCCAGGTCGCGCTTCTTCCTCGCTGCCGAAGAAGAATCACGGATGAGAGCGTATTCGTCCGCGGCCCGACGGCTCGTGGTCGTGACCGATATCTTGTTGTCGAGAAACGTGCGGACCGAGTGGGATTTCCTGGTTCTATCTAGGTCGTCGGCAATGTGCCTTCCGATCGAGCTAGCCTCGCTCTCGATCTCGCCGGCCTCCGGGGCCGACAGATCCTCGGAGCTCACATCGGAATACTCCACCAGGGGTTTAACTGAGTTACTAGTAGCATAAGATTGATCGTGGGTACCGCTGGAATGACTCCTGTGCTTCTTGTGCGAATGTTTCTTATGTTTCTCCTTGTGGTGCTTGCTATGTCGCTTGTCGTGGCTCCGCTCCATGCTGGACGACGGCTGCTCCACGGTGTCTGCCAGTTTTATCTACATCAACTGGAAACCAAAAAAAAATTTTTCACTAGGCAGGCAAAGACACATTTTTTTTTTAGAAATCGTTTTACAATAAAATCTGTAATATTACAAATATATAGGAGTCAAAATTAAAATTTAATTCTATTTTTATTATCAAAGCCAAAATAATGAACAGTTACGTGTGCTAAAAATAGACCTCATAAATATCTATAAATCTACTTAATTGCGTCTAATATAAAGACTAGGACAGAAAATTACACTCAACTACACAAAATATAAATAAAAATGACTTACCTCAAAAATAAACGGACGTGGGTCCATGGGAAGCACGATTTTGATTTGCAAAAATACTAGGACTAAATTGGTTTAGGCAGGACTTTAGTTCTTTATATTATGGCTATTTTATGCAGCCAATATTATTGTATTCTAATTCTTTAAAGCTTTATGAGCTTTATTTTGCTAATCATGATCATAAAAAGCGCATTATTCATGTAATAACATCGGATTATTTTATTACGGATTCAAGAATGTCGATTTCTGGTCAGCCATTTGCTTTTGCATTTCATCATAGTTTTGTGGTGTTGTCATATGACGACAAACAACATCAAACTACTCGAATGCCGAGAAGTCGATTTTAAACCGATTCACTTGTCAAAATCTCAAATTAATATTTTTGCTATTATTTATTTTTATTATTCATAACTTCTGTAATCTTACTGATTATCGGTACGAAATTGGACTAAGTTTGCAATTAAATAATAATCTGTTCTCCGTTTAATGTAATTTTTAATCACTTCAAGTTCAATAGTTTTATTTTTTATTAATTCTCAGTTCTCATCGTGAAAGATATTTCATAAAATCGCCAATTAAATAAATAAATTATAACTAATTTCATTAATTTCTAATACATTATTTCTTAACTTATTTATAAAATCAAGAATCGATTTGGAGAAAATCGTTTACAGTTTATTCCATTGTTTCATTAAAGTGTGCTTAAATTAGAACTCAAACAATAATTGTGTTGTGTTGTTTATTTTTATATAGTTTCTTTTTATATAATTATAATCAGTAAGCAAGCCAATTCACATTTTATTACTGACTTAATTAACAGCTAAAATACGGACATAACTCAAAAGACCGGAATCATGAGAAATGAGAATTGCAAAAGTCAATATTTTTTATCTGTGACTGCGTGCGATTGCTTTGCGTCCCTGATACAGAAGCATTATTTTTTGCAATAATCAAAGTTAAATCTAGATTTTTAGAAGAATATATTTGTTTGAAGTTAATTTGCAAACTGCAGTTAATAACGTAATAAAGTCGCAAATAAATTATATTGGTGTAAAGTATATATACCTTATAAATATATTTGTGTGCACGGCTTGAGTTCATCGCGAATTTGTGAAGTCTCCCAATATGGGAAAGAGATTTGAAATATTTTAGTGATATTAATTAAATATATATAATATTAACGCAAGAGGCGCACACCTGGTGTATTTGACTGGTTTTGTGGTGCATAACTATGGTTATGATTGCGAGTCGAAGTATTGAGAAATATTCGGCATGCTGACACCGTAACAAATTCGGAAATATGTAAATAAACATGAACGATATAGATATTAAAATAGTGGATTCACCGAAAGACCGGTTAGTGGGAGCTGCGGAGTCGCCCTTGCCGGAGAACTCGGGTGAAAATGAAGTTGATCCATTGTGCATCGACGAAGAAATGAGCTCCGCGAAGGAAGCAGAAGACACCGCTGATAATAAGGCGGAAACAAATGAGAATGCGGGTAACTGTGATGATAATGCCAAAGAAGAGAGTTTAAGCGAGAGTGCAAGCAAAGGTGGTGATTTGGGAGAGCAACAGGAAGAAACAAAAGGTAAGATCTTTTTTCTTATTTAGAATTCAGAACTTGGCTTGGTACACTTTTATTTTATCCATAGTGCAGCATTAATTATAGTCATGATGTTCATAATTGATATTTGTTTATTTTTATTAGTGTGTTATAATGTTAAATACACTAATACAGCTGCTGTACATAAGTAGTATTATAATTATCTAATGTTTGTATACTAAATGTGTACTTAAGTGAAATGCGAATGAAATATAATGGTGTAAACTCTCTAAACTAAGTACATAAAAAATAGGGAAATAGTAATTAACTGAATGAATTAAAAATGTCCATTAAAAAAAAAATCAAATTCTACTATGCTAAGTTGATATCACTATATGAGCTAATTGATGGAAAACATTTACTGCAAAATAAATATTTAATATTTTTAGTGATTGAATAAATAGGACTAATTCATAAATAATAAACGGTCCAATTAAATGTTTTCTTGTGTATTATTCTACCCAAGTGCACATAAATTATGTACATACATTTAAGAATTTTTGACTGACCAGTTGGCTTGGTTGGTAGTGGCCCTGCCTTCCAACCCAGAGGTTGTGGGTTTGATTCCCACCCAGAGCAAATATTTGTGTGATGAACAATGAACATAGATGTTTGCTCTGTGTCTGGGTGTTAATTATCTATATAAGTATTTATTTAAAAATTATATATGTATGTTTATCAGCCATCTGGTTTCCATAACACGAGCAAAACCTTAGTATGGGATTAGATTTTGCCGTGTGTGCAAATTGTCCTGAAATATTTATTTATTTATTTTTATAGAAGAGTTTGCTTACATTATTTTTGTCTCTTATAAATGAATATTAGAATGTAATATAAAAGTAGATTAAGTAATAAAATTATGTCTTTTATCTACTTAAATATCCAACATTGTTCTTCTTTATTCTTCAACTAGCTTCCGCCCGCGGCTTTGTCTGTGTGGTGTTTTGATAAAAGGTAGCCTATGTTCTTCCTTGCCTTGCCTTCTCAGGCTCTAAAGATTGTCTGTGCGAAATTTCATCAAAATCGGTTGAGAGGTTTAAGCAGGAAAGCGTAACAGACAGACAGACAGACAGAGTTACTTTTGCATTTATAATATTAGTAGGGATATACAATTGCTTATCAATAATAAACAATTGTGCCTTTTTTTTCCGACATTTGTTTAGAATTTTCATTTTTATGATTTTTACATTTTTCTATAGTCATACCTAAAAGTATTAACTGCTAAGTGAAGTTCAAGGAATCTATCATAATAGATTCCTTGACCTTAACTTAGTGGTAGACTTGCTTAGAATTTCTTTATTATATTTGTTGACATTTGAAAATGAACAGATATATTTTATTATCTTCTGCATATTTATGTTTATTTTTACTAGTATTGGGACTGAAATTCAACAATAGCTGTAAACCAAATAGTAAATATATTATGGTACTGTGTTATGTTTTTATATTGATTTAATTACATTATGCATTATTTCCAAAAGGCATTAGCATTATGCACTTCTTTTTTATATAAAATTACTAGCTTACCGCCCGCAGCTTCGCCCGCAGCTTCGCCCGCTTTGTCTAAAACCTAATAAATTATATATACTAAAACCTTCCTCTTGAATTACTTTATCTATTAAAAAAAACCGCATCAAAATCCGTTTCGAATTTTTAAAGATTTAAGCATACAAAGGGACATAGGGACAGAGAAAGCGACTTTGTTTTATACTATGTAGTGATAGTGATATTGTGCCAAATTTCGTACTCTTCAAATGGCACAATTTTTGTTGTAAAAACGGGTACCAAGTTCTTGCTTCATGTATTAAGCTCTGCAAATCAACCTTTCTTAAATGTGTAATATTCAAATGCTTAATTCGTCTCATATATCTATAAACACATTAATCCTGTGTCTGCCTAAGTAATTTTATAACAGACGACAAATCTAAAGACAAGACAAATCTAACAAAATAGAAAAACATTAACGTCTGGTCAGCCATTCTTGACATTATGTAAGTGAAACTTATAAAATAGAAAGAGCTGAAAAAATTTTCATTGCCAAAGACCATGATCATTAAGCTTTGGGTAGGTAGGCCTATTTGTAAATCAATTAAAACATGAAAATTATATGGATAGATAATTACATTTCTTGTATTGTTTTAGAAACTACTAAAGAAGACACTAAAGTTTTAATTCCACAAGAGGATGCAAAAACTCCAGAAGTTGTTGAAATTAAGAATGAGACAACGGAGCCTGAGGTAGCAATAGTAAGCGAGAAAGAAGAGCCACCGGTAGAAGTGAAAAGCAAAGAGGAGAAAAAGCAAGAGAGAGAGAAAAGAGAGAGTGAGACGGATGTTCAAATGTTGGAAGCGCCAACTGAGAAAGTAGATAAGGAACCAAAAAGTACGCAGCCTGTTAATGGGGATATTAAGGTAAGATTTCTTGACCATTCTAATGTACATTTTTTTCTTAGATAGCACTTAAATTACACAAAGTAGGTTTTTGTCTATGCCATAACAGGGTTGTTACGAACTACACAAAGTAGGTCTTTGCCATAACAGGCAGTGGCGGTACGTTCATACAAGCCGAAAAGCCCGGCTTGCCTTAGAAATTCGCTACGAGACAGAAAAATAACTACATATATTCACGTTTGAATATTCGCGCGCAATGAGCAATTCATAATCTGCTTCGAATTCAATGAAAACTCACCTACAATATAATATATGTATAATACGCCTAGCATAAAATAATGACGAATTCGAGTAAACTTTTTAATTTCATCCTTCTTCCTATCGGAATAAGGTTGTACGGCGTACCTTTTATTTGGACGTTACAACCTAAATTGGATGGATTATAAACAGTGCGGTGTCTCGCTTGCACGCGTGGGCTTTTACCGGGCTTTGCGCTCATCTCTTCTAACGTATGAAATTTCGTCGGAGTAGATACATACCTAGCTATAGAACTCTATAGCAATTTCTAAGGGAAAAAATGCCCGGCTTTAACAGTGTGAAGATAGTTACGATTGCGCGAACGAACGTCGTGAATATTATTGTTAAATTATAGTTTGTTTGAGCGGGTGAATATACCGGTGTAATTTAGGTTAAGTTTTTCGAATTTTGTTGTAAAATAAGTGTCGCGACTGCAGATTGTGTTGTAAATTGTGGTGGTTTGCTTTGTGCTCAGCGGGGGAAAGGTAAAATCATTAAACTTTACTGAAAAACAATTAATTTCTTCATCAAAACCAACTCCCGATTTGTGCATTACCGAAACTAGTACAAGTCACATAAACGAAATTTTAATTGTAATGTTTACAAACGATTTCATGAATGAGAATTGCTTAGAAGAAGCCTTTCCCCAGCTGTTGAAACTTGCACATATTTTGGTAGTTACGATTCCTGCTAGTAAATAGGTAGTAGGTAGTTCTTCCACGGAGCGTGCTTTCTCATCGTTAAATCGTATTCATAGGTATGTACGTATTAATTATTAAGAAATACGTATAAGTATTTATTTGGCCAAGAACGCCTTTCTGTATTAGGTACAATAATTGCCATAGAAAAGTAGCTGTTAGGTAATTGAATTCTAAAACAAACACCTACTTTCTATAATTCCGATGTTATAAAATCTTTCCTTCAGAAAGATTGGCGTTTTGAATTAGAATATAAATGATCTGTACAATTTTATTAATAATATAATGTCATACAGTTTTATATAATTTATCGATTTTAATAATAAACGTTTGACTCAACTGTTTGCGGGCGCGCGTGAAAATTTAAAAGATTTGATTCAGCATGTAGGTAATATTATGTTCACTTTTTAGGGTTCCGTAGCCAAAATGGCAAAAACGGAACCCTTATAGTTTCGTCATGTCCGTCTGTCCGTCTGTCCGTCTGTCCGTCTGTCACAGCCGATTTACTCGGAAACTATAAGTACTACAGTGATGAAATTTGATGGGAATATGTGTTGTATGAACCGCTACAAAAATATGACACTAAATAGTAAAAAAAAGAATTGGGGGTGGGGCCCCCCATACATGTAACTGAGGGATGAAATTTTTTTTTTAGATGTACATACCCGTGTGGGGTATCAATGGAAAGGTCTTTTAAAATGATATAAAGTTTTCTAAAAAACATTTTTCTTAAAGTGAACGGTTTTTGAGATATCAGCTCTCAAAGTCGTAAAAAGTATGTCCCCCCCCCTCTATTTTTATAACTACGGGGTATAAAATTCTAAAAAAAATAGAGGTGATGCATGCTAATTAACTCTTTCAACGATTTTTGGTTTGATCAAAGTATCTCTTATAGTTTTTGAGATAGGTTGATTTAACTGTAATTTATTATATTTGCTGCTACGGAACCCTTTGTGCGCGAGCCCGACTCGCACTTGGCCGGTTTTATTTTTTTATAAGTTTTATAACGAACATAATTACACAGTATACCTAGGTAGGTATCTTATTAATGAAAAGGGTATCCATCAAACATTTTGAAAAATTTGGGCTTGCCCAGTCCTTACACCCTAGGCACGCCACTGATAACAGGGTTGTTACGAACTACACAAAGTAGGTCTTTGTCTTTGCCATAGCAGGGTTGTTACAAACGCCCCCTAAATAATCTAACATTTGTAATATTCCGATTATTTTCCAGTTATCATTGTATATCAGCCCAATATATTACTTTATAACTTTAATTTGCAACATCTAAACCTTTTAAAAACAGGAGGAACCTGTAAAGCGGCGATCCAGCGAAGACGTGGACACGGAGTCGCCTCTAAAGAAACTGTGCCAAGAAGTCGAGAAAACGTTTCCACAACACGATATTATGATAAACGATTACATTCAAACGGCAACTAAGAACAACGTGGACGAAATACAGAGGCATACGGAACAACTGCTCTCGGAAATACAGACGTTACGCGAGTTAGCTCAAAAGAAAGAACATGAATGGAATAATATATTACATCTTAAAAAGGTCAAAGAGGAAATTCTACTACGGCTCTTAAGGCGAAAACAAGTGATATCCTTCGAGAAGTCGGCTGACATTAATGGAGCAGAGAGAACTGATCCATTCGACTATCTGAACCAAGCTAAGAACCTCGCTATAGATAAAAGCGATGAAATATCCGGTTTAGCGTTGAAACAACCTGGATCACTCAATCCCATGATGCAACCTGTAATGCCAGTAACAACGCATTTTAACTTGATGTCAGGCTTGCCACCGCCATATGACAAAACTGCGCATATGCAGCAGATGTCAAAACCAATGTTCCCTCAAGGTTTAATGATGCCTGGACCATTACCAGGGTTTCCTAGAGATATGAACGGTCAGTTACCGTCTAGTTACGGTATGCCGATGGGCCGTCAAGGACCGACTAAAGATGTGAAGTCAATAATAGCGGACTATAGGCAGAGGAATCCGGAAATAACTCCCAGAAGAGGCAGACGAATGAAGTCGATAGTGAACCCTAATATCATGAACCCAAGGCCGATAGCGCCGAAAATGGATAGTGTCAATAATCTAGGAAACCTAAATATGCTGTTCAATAATTTGGATATGGTAAGTGCCTCAATCTATTTATTAGATAATGTTTTTCTTTTATTTTAAAGAAGCTTAGTATGTTTCTTTCAGTTAAGGTTCAATATTTATGAATTGACGAATTAATATATGTTTCGATCCCACAAGTATATCTGCTGTTATACCTTCAACTAAAAATGTACCTATTTTATTATCTTTCTTTACACACAAACAATAGTGTACATAACTTTGTCTATCACCAAATATGTAATAAACATACTCATGTAACCAATAATACATGGTTTTCGAATTTGCGTGTGATGCGAAATTTCTTCCTGCACATTTATCTCTAAGGATCAAATAACCTTTCAAGTTTTGAAGACTACCAAAACCCCTATTGGGTATTAGAAAAAATTAACTATAGTGATTAAATAAACTTTGGCCCTGTTAATCTGTGATGTACTTCTGGAATATTCAATGAATACAGATGGGAATGATTTTTTAATAGTTATTGTTATTATGTAATACAGATTCGTAGTAATACGTAATTGCGCACATTCTTTTATTTATTCTTACAAATAAATACTTGAATTATCGAGAAAACATTTAATGGACTTCATTTGAAATGATATTAAGTTCCTTGAAGGTGATTAAAGTCATAATTACGATTTTGAAAAATCGGTTTCTTTTATTTTATTTTTTACATATGTACTGACGTTCGCAAATTATAGAAAACTATGTACGTAAAGGTTTACGTAGTTTTTATCAGAATTTTGAAGTCTGATCAGTATTTCTAACTTGTAATACTTAGTTTATACAAAAATCCAACACATAACAATATTATCTGCTTTATTACTAAACATAGCTCAAGCTCTGTATCTACTTTAAACATCTTTCGCATCTTACAATACAAATACTTAAAGACATGACTCCTATTTATCCTAAATATGACCTTACTTCCATAAAGCATTACCTCATAAACTTCATTCAAATATAACACAAACTTCCACACTCAAGTGACACGAACACAATTCCAGAATCAAAAGGCGATGCTCGAACGGCTCCAACAAATGCAAGTGGGCAGTCTACCCAACGGCTTATCATTTAAAGACGTGCTAGTTCAATTCGCGAACATGCAGCAACCAGGCATGATGCCCAGTAGAATGGATATGCCGCGGCCAGAACACATTAGGCCAGAGAGACGAAGGCCAGAAAGGAACGAAGAACACATACAGAAGCAAGCGGAGAGAATGGCTTCTCCGAGCCCAAGATTGCCACCTCCACCGCCGTACCCAGAAATTTCGTTGTTGCCTGTCACCACGAGTCACGATACCGGACAAAGCCAGCAGAATTCGTTGTTACACGGGATTTTGACTAAGGTATGTATGGTGAAGAAAGGAGTAAGGATCAAAATGGAATAAAACTATTTTGATGGTTGAATCGGATTGAAAATTTTGTGAATGAGGGTAGGTATAAAAATTGGAGAATAAATAGGTGGGAAATAATGTTTCGTTATTCGGCTGTCAGTATAATATTATATTGTTTTTTATGGGATTAATTGTAAATAAACAATTTCTATGACTCCAAAGATAAGTTTCTGAGTATCTATGACAACATAATTATACATTTTCTTATAGAACGAGTTTCCATAGATCCATTCATGTTTTTGAAATTCATTTATAGACCGGGAGATACTGACACAAAATTTCGAGTCATTTGTAACAGGATGGCGGTTCTACAGGGGTCTAAGTACGCAATGACAAAAAGAAAAACGATGGTGTGAACACTGGTACCGGCGGCTTAGTCGCGTGGGCGTTAGTCGAACTCGTCGTAAAAATAGCGAAAGTCAAACGATTTGTAACACAAAAATTTTAGAATTTACCGATAGCCCATAAAAAAGAAGTAGGTGGTAGTGTCATGCCATACTTTTCCGGTGTGACTTACAGCCCGCCATACCGACGCAAATGTGTTGATTTAAAAAAAAACAATTCAATCATTTGTACCAGGCTAACTTTTGCACAGGTAACCATCGTCATGTAGCCATTTACGAAAATCACCATACCATACTTTTCGGACGATTCCAAATGGTTGCCATACCGCCGAAAATCTGCAAAAATTTTTTTTTTCGCCAAACTTTTTGTACCAGTATTGCATTTGGATTTTTGGAGAGTATTTGATAAAATGTGACCATTATTATATTTGCCATACTTCTAGTAGGGCGAAAAAGTGCTGCCATACTTCATAAATAAATTTATTATTAATTTATAGAAGTGAAGATTTCTACCACCTAGATCTTTGAAATTTTGTATTTATATTTGTTGAACCTCAAACTTATAGGAAAGATTAATGCCATACTGTTACAAATCGTTCAAAATACGAATAAAATCATACAATAAAAAAAAAATCTTATACACATTCGCCACCTCCCACAGGTATGGCATTATCACACTTCTATTTATAATCAGTCAGGAGTTGTTGAAAAAAAAATTTAGGGTGTTACAAATGGTTCGGCGAAAAAAAAAAATTGCAGATTTTCGGCGGTATGGCGACCATTTGGAATCGTCCGAAAGGTATGGCATGGCGATTTTCGTAAATGGCTGCACGACGATGGTTACCTGTGCAAAAGTTAGCCTGGTACAAATGGTTGAATTGTTTTTTTTAAATCAACACATTCGCGTCGGTATGGCGGGCTGTTAGTCACACCGGAAAAGTATGGCATGACACTACCGCCTACTTCTTTTTTATGGGCTATCGGTAAATTCTAAAATTTTTGTGTTACAAATCGTTTGACTTCGCTATTTTTCCGATGAGTTCGACTAACGCCCACGCGACTAAGCCGCCGGTACCAGCGTTCACGCCGTCGTTTTTCTTTTTGTCATTGCGTACTAAGACCCCTGTAGAACCGCCATCCTGTTACAAATGACTCGAAATTTTGTGTCAGTATCTCCCGGTCTATTATGTTGACGAAAACATTTTGATACTTTGAACAAATCGGTGAAGGAAAATTATTTAACTGCGTCAAAATAGTTTTAATTCACACATGTTACTAATGCCACTGCTTATCATTTTCATTTAGCTTGCAATATTATCGTACATATTTAAATGAAACCATTTAATCTATTTAGCTTTTATAGATCCTATATTTAGCATGACCAAGAAAGGGCGTACTCTGAATACGATTTAATAAAAAAATGTTTTATAATCTGGCAAAGTCGAGCAAACACGTCCATCCCGCAACGCATTCCAAGTTGAAATGATTGGATTAGCTTGAATGAGTGTTGCCAACCTTCCAGCAGGCGTCCCCTGCGTCTCAGAGTTACTCGCCGACGTTGGCAAAACTGCTTACGTCACCGGACGGAACACAGAGTGCACCACCGTTGCCAACTTTCGGTCAGGCCAAGGTACCATATGACGTAAGGAAATAAGACGCAATTGGTGTACGAATTGGCCTCGATCATTCCAAATTCAAAATTTCTAGTTTTAAGACAAAATTATATCCAGCCTGTGTTTAGTTTAGATGAGTGAGGTGTTTCGCGCGGTTGCGATGTTGTTTTTTTTTTTTTTGGTAAATGGCAATACTCATTGATTAACAAAAGCATTCGAAGCCACATTTTCATATTTGTTGCAGTACAACACTAGTTCTTAATGTCGAATCACTTCACTAAATGTTAATCATAGCATAATGCACTACAGTATTATAAATGGGGGTCGATAATGACATAAACAGTTTGTTGACGAAATGCTTGTGCATGCTTATGTATGCGGCATTGCGACTGATATAACTGAAAATTTGGGAATGATGTTTTTTAGTTATTGTTATGAAAACTGGTAAAATTTGTGCAGAATTGTGGCGAAATAACGATAACACCGGTGCAGCCGACACCCCCACCGCCGGAACCACAAGCACAAGATAAAGCGGAAGTTGTGCAGTTGGTAAGTTTCATTTACTATTATTTTTATTTTTTACTTTCTCGAATAGCAAAGAGCAGGTAGAGATAACCTTTTTTTAGGTTCTATTTTTCCAAAGATTTTAATCTATCGAAGTGACCGTCAAATTTAAATCGGCCTGTTAAATTTTCAACTATCTCCTAACGCTAGGGCAACGCAACGCAAGGGCCATTCACAAACGCTTGCAGTTGTTTCATAAATAAAATAATAAAAGCCTTTATTTCTCAATTCACAATGGTTTCTTACGTGCCGATTGTCCGAAAATTAATTTTTGCTAAATGTCTGTTAGGTGCAGCTTTGAGAGTAGAGTTGCTTTTTATATCTACATACATGGTTTTCTCTCCAATTCCAGGATGATGAGGAAAGCCCCGCGTCCGAGGGCGAAGCAGCCGGATCCGGCGCGTCCGGTGCGTCCGGCGCGTCCGGAGCATCTGGCGCGTCCGGCGGCTCGCCGTCCGGCGCCGGCCGGCTCGTGATAGACGAAGCGGCGGACGACACGCCGCTGTGCCAGGGATGTAGGGCGAGGGACGCGCAGTTCGTGTGCGCCGGCTGCGCCAACCAGTGGTACTGCAGCCGGGAGTGCCAGGTGCGTGTGTATACACGTACAAACATATACGCGCACAAATATGAATACACATACATATTTGTACGTACATATACGCACACATACATAATAATTATACTCACACACATACGCAGATACTAACGACTAACATACGCGGCCACTTTCGCATAACATACGTAGACACTTTCGCATAACACACGTAGACACTTACGACTAACACACGTAGACCCTTACGACTAACACACGTAGACACTTACGACTAACATACGCAGACACTTACGCATAACATACACACATATACGCAACCGTTACGCATACACTTACGCATAAAATACGCACACATTTACGCATAACATACACACATATACGCAACCGTTACGCATACAATTACGCATAAAATACGCACACATTTACGCATAACATACACACATATACGCAACCGTTACGCATACAATTACGCATAAAATACGCACACACACACTTACGAACTGCACATTCAAAACCACTCCTCCAAACGAAGTTCGGCACAATATCGGGGGAGATAAAATATTACTAGCTAACAAACGTGTTCTTATCACCTAAGGTAAACAGACATTAACTAGTGTGAGTGAATCCGTACCGTGAGATTCCTAAATGAATAAAAACGTAAGAGTCTGGATCACTTATAAATATGAGAAAAAAATGTGTGCGTGTACTAGTGTACACACGTAAGAAGTGAAACTTCTTTATAACCTTATTTTTCAAAAAATAATTTACTATATGCAACTTTACAGAAATACGTCGAATTACGCGTGGTAGGGTTAAGAAAAAGATGACGCGTAACGGAAAAATGTCACGCGTAACGAAAAAATGTTCAATAAATTTTTTTCCAACCCCGATAAAGAAGTTTCACTTCAACAATATTTATTAGTTTTGATTATAATTAATTTTTAAAATAACATTTTCAGGTAGCAGCGTGGGACGATCACTCAGAAATGTGCTCCGGTTGAACGGCATGAGTTGTTTAAGGTAAATAAGTTAGAACAAATAGGATCGCGTACTCGGGCGGTAGATTTTGCCTTATATATTTATATTGTAACGTGTTTTCATTGTATTCGGATGGATAATATAGACAAAGATGTCACAATTTTAATAATTGTGAATGTGGTGGATATGAAAAAATTCCTTTTCCCAATGTTTCTGTGTGTGTTTAGTGTATAAAAATTCTGGTCAAATAATTTACGTGATGAAAACTTATTATGAAAGTCAATGAAACAGGAAAGCGATAGTAGAAAGAGACATACACATAAATTGGGGAGCATTATACAGTGATTCTTATGTTCGTGGTAAATCTAACATTCGTCTTATTGTCTTGAAACCAATATTTTTAGTTTTGGCTTCACTTCTACAACGTGTTAATTGCACCAATAATAATATTACCAAAAGATACCTAGTTAAAAAGAAACCTTGATAACAGGATATGTCGTGTTGTTCGTCTGAATGCAATGAAAATACTAGAACTTATATACATAATGGGTGAATCTCTCTAGGATACAATGGTTCCTCGCGTAAAAGGTGCACGATTTTGCGTGATAAACTTTAGTCATTTTATTATTATAGAGAAAATTTAATTTGTAACATCAAAAATTGTAAAAAATCTCAATATTTCGTAACATTTTTGTACATCATCATCTAGTAACTAGATTCTTGTTCAAAACTAAGCAAAACTTGTATCATAGAAAATAGTCAAGAAATATTACCTTATACATATTGTAAAATTTATTATATGTATAATATTTTTACCTCTTTTTTTATATTCTTGATTAAAGTTTATCACGCAAAATGATCGACATCTCATACGCACAATATAATAGTTTCTGTTTACGCCTAAGATAGTATATTTCTCGATTTTAATGAAATATTCAACTTTTTGTCGATTCGTTTTAACTTAAAAGACAATATGGGAAGCGTAATATGCACATAACATTAATATATATGAAGAAACAGTTAATTTTTATAAATATTTATTTATTATTATTTATTTTATTTAATCATTTATTGTACCACACCATTTAATATTACAATGTACAGTATAATATATATCTGTTTGGATGCGAAGTACAAAAGGTGACCTTATCGCTTAAAAGCGATTTCTTCCAGGCCAAAAAATAATGGCTATACATAAATAAATAATATAATAAACATACTTTCAGTATTTCATAACTGTTTACAAACCCTTTCCCAGTATTTTTCATTGCAAATAAATGTCCTATATGTGTGAATATGAAAAAATGAGTTTACATCATTGAGATAATATTACTACGTATGGAGGAGACACCACGAACAAAATCTGTGCGCCATTTTTTTGCTCTAACTAAGTTTTAAAAATTATTATTTAGTTAGGTACTTAACGATGAAAGTTATTCCTTTGCACTTTTCCGTATTATTTGTATTATTTGTGCAATATCGTAACACACACGAAGGCATGTTTGATGCGTTTCACTTTAAAACCATTAAAAAATACCGCTCAACATACGTCACATGACGTATGTTGAGTGGAACATAAGTGATGTAGGCGGTGTCGTCTCCTATTAATATTATCTCAATGGTTTACATTCTTTTTTTCAAACTTAAATGGCGGGAAATTTTGACGTATTGACTTTTTTATAACTTTGCGCGTCACTTTTTTGTTTTACATTTTTTACGATAGAAAATTGAATAAACTTTGTACATACTATGTAACAACGATGCTTATTTTTGTCATAATAATTCGGAGTTAAGCTTACCTTAATTAGGTCATTCCTTGAATATGCTAGAGTAATAAATTATTTATGTATCGATTTAATTTATATTTTACCAACGAAACACTGAGGGAGTCTTATTTTTCGAATTATTATAGTGATGCGTACATTATAGCAATTCATCTAAAAAATAACATTAATGTATGAAAAATACAAATTCCTTAATTTCTACGCATTCGTATTCATATTCATGCGAAATGTACTTTTTCAATAATATACAATCACTCGAGGAAAAAAATATCTAAATTATACAAAATAATTGAGAATTGCATTAAAAATTAATTAATTATCAAATCACAATGTCAAAATAATTGAATATTATAACTGCTTCGAGAATCTTTTATTTACAATATGTATATGAAAAAGGTTTCACTAAATACAGATTAAATATTAAAAGACAATTAACTCATTTTGACAGATATTTCTCATTAGACTAATATAAAAACTCAACTGTTCATTAAATGTAGTTTTAGATGTAAGCGAATTGAAAAATTTATTACTGTCATGTAAATAATATACATTGTCTTATTTATTTCACGTGTACATAAAACAAATAACTTTTTTTTATATTTAGTTACTGGCCCTATTTACTAAATGGACTTTTAACTGCAAGAATATGTATGTATATGTAGGTCATAAGTATGTACTTTAATAAAAAAAAAACGTTTGAAATAAATAAGACAATGTTATTATGAAGATGGGATTTAATTTTCATACGAAACAACTTCACCAAATAGTTTGTGCCTTTTATCAACGTAAGCAATATATATTTTATTTTAAGGCGGTATTCCGGACACTCGCCTGTAATACCATTGTGATATAACTTTACTACTAACTAACTATTTATGTACTTATTAATATTAAAAAACGACGACGCGGTTGGCGCAGTGGTAAAGTAACTGCCTACAGAGCCGACGGTCCCGGGTTCGATCCCCGGTCAGGGCAAATATTTGTGTGATGAACTCAATTATTTGTTCTTGGGTCTGGGTGTTATCTATATATGTATTTATAAATATTATATTTATCGTCGCCTAGTACCCACAACACAAGCCTTAATTGAGCTTACTGTGGGACTAGGTCGATTTGTGTAATAATGTCCTATAATAATATTAAAAAAGCGAATAAAAATTCATGAATGTCTTTGCCGAAAATACGCGCCAATACATATTACTTTTATAATCTGCATTTTATTAAAAAAAAAGACGTGTGGCACTCGGGGACTGCCGCGGTAAAGCTATTGCATGCTATGCCTTCAAGCCACACCTCCGTGCCCGTCGGAGTGGGGAGCGTGAGGTTTTTCGTTACGCACTTTCTGGATTCGGTCCCCGCGCTCAAGGCCCGCGATAGAAGCTATGCAATAGCTTAAAAATAAAAATCAATCATTCAGTGTTGATGACATGTAGTTGTATTACAATGGTATACAAGGACATGTATTATAATTTCACGAAAACAACTAATCTAATAGAATAAGAATCAGATCTAATGAAAAAAAGTATTTCGTTCAACCTCGCTCAACCGCAGCAATATTAGAACTGCTGTAATAAACCACTATATTTTTTTTCTTTTTTATCTATTTTACACTAAAATACGTTCCTGTTTACTCTATGCTTTTGGCTGTATGGTAAAACGCCCTAATCTAAATTTAAATAGAGTATTTATAACAGATAAAAATAAAAAATGTATGCGTGTACTAGAGTACACACGTAAGAAGTGAAACTTCTTTATGACCTTAAAAATGTCACGAGTATGGCGTAACGCAAAAATGTCACGCGTACGGCGTAACGCAAAAATGTTACACTAAATTTTTGTCCAACCCCGATAAAGAAGTTTCACTTCAAATATATGAAACTAATTTGTAATCTGTGGTTTATTAGCGCAGTAAGGATTTAATAATGTAGTTAACTGTAAAATAATATATATATAGCTTGCTTAAATTTCGATATATTGCGTGGTTGAGCACTGTTACTTTAAATCTATGTGTATAATAATATTGAATTTCAACATTTTTGAATTGAAACTTCTTTATCGGGGTTGGAAAAAAATTTAGTGTAACATTTTTTCGTTACGCGTGACATTTTTCCGTTACGCGCCATCTTTTTCTTATCCCTACCACGCGTGATTCGACGTATTTCTGTAAAGTTGCATATATAGTAAATTATTTTTTGAAAAATAAGGTCATAAAGAAGTTTCACTTCTTGTGTGTATACTAGTACACGCACACATTTTTTTGAAATAGTGTTTTAGTAACGATCAAATCTAACTAGAGTGTCACAACTTGGCGTAGTTTGTTTAGTTTTTAATTTATTTATTTTATACATATTTTTTATATGTATATCGTTAGATGGTAGCATTTATTCCTAACGTTATAGCGTGTATATTTGAATGACATTTGCAATACACTGTTTTTTCTAATTCTCCTTACGGTATAAGTATATACAATATATGTAGTTCAATAAATTTGAAATTGGCGCCTTGTATTAAACAAAATAATAAATATCTTATTTTTTTTTCAAAAAAAGCTAAATCAACAGTTTAAAATTAAGCCAAAAACTAAATCGTTATAAATTAATCTTTATATGTTTTTGATGATTAATGACGGGATTGTTTTTCAGTAGCAATAAATTAAATCGCGCTTAAATATCTTGTTATTATTATTTTTTATTTATTATTTCGCCATTGTGCCGCTCGAGTTAGTAGCATTATGTTTCCGACCGTGCCAAACACTATACAAGCTATTCTTGTGATTATTATTTATACGCAGCCGATATATATTGAAAATGGTTCTATTTTTATATAAATGCTCTAGACGCTTGCTGTTTTGTGTAAGACAACGCTTTTATGTATAAGGTTTGATTGTATTAAGGTGTCGAAGCGAAATTTGGTTTCTGCATGTCAGAGGTTGAATGAAAAAAATGGAATGACCACGCGCCATCTTTGTTTTTTGAGTTGGCGCGAATTGAGTTTTTTATAAATAAGTGAACAGTTTTTTTTCGTCTTTCACCTCTGATTTACAGATATTGTCTATGGATATTTCTATTGCATACTACAGATGTTGTAAAACAGAATTTACACGGATTATAGTTGAGCCAATTTAATAGGCAACATTTGACGTCTATCAATTTTATCTTTGAAGAGAGGTAACCTGCTTAAAAACATCGATTAAAGTGAATTAATCGATACTGACTTGAAACATTTGTCAATCGAACTTGAAACACATTTATTAATATAAGATGATTTTTATTCAGAAGTAATCAATGCATTCGATTCTAGATGTCAGATTTCGATTTTTAGAGTAACGTCTCTGGTATTTAAAAAGAAAAAAGGTTTATTGACACAAAATTGTAGCGACGTCAGTTCTTTAATTCAGAAATTGTTTATTATGTTTAGAATGGTTTATCAGTAAAATGAAATCTTAAAATTACTTGTATCGGTCATTATTATTATAAATATGTAATCGTATTTGAAAAAAGTTAAGCAAATGTGCAGTTCTAACAAAACGAAATATCATGTTATTCAATGTCGTCGTTACTAGGTTACATTGTTGAATTTTGTTGAACTGTCAAATGTTGCCTATTAAAATGGCTCTACTATAGTTGTATTGATTTTTCTGAATCAAATAAGTTTGCGTATACAAATACATAACTATTTTGCCTTTAATCAATTTTGTTCATATACAAATTATACATTTTTTGTAAAAACTGCAAAGATCAAATATGCTTTGTTCGACAATAAATACGTTTTTAAATTACTTGTGACTGTTTTGCTTAATATTTATATAATTGGACTGGTAAGTGAAGGCCTGTAGCATGCAGTGGGTGTGTTGGCAGACTTGTTTCGTCTTAAAACGCTAGTCAAGTGTTTTGTTACCTACAACTGTTTATGTATTTTGTAACTTATATAATGTTATATAAGAATATTAAATCAGTACTGTCTTTCAATTGGTGTCTTATTTTTACCAAACTATTTTTAGTAATTAATATTTTTAAAACTTGATCACAGACACGCTTTCTGGGCTCCGAACCTCAAAAGAAAAAAATGGAACCCCTATAGGATCACTTTGTTGTCCGTCCGTTTGTCGGTCTTTCTCAGGAACGCGTGGTCCCTTGCGCTGTGAAAATATAACTTAAGCTAACGCATCAAGAGATACATCCTTTTAAAAAGCAAATTTTTCGCAAAATTTTACATTCGCATGGGAATCAAAACCTACAGTGTTACTACCTGTGAACCCAGTCTTGAAACTTGTTAAAAAGCAGCGTCTCATAGCACAGATAAAGGAGAAATTCCAAAAAGCATTTAAAGATACAACAATAATAAATAGGCTTGTTCGGAGCCCCTGGTGTGTGAGTCCGGCTCGCCTCTTTGCTACAATGAACGCCTGAATGTAAAACCGAGGTATTGGGTTCGATTCCTAATAAGAATAAAAATGTCCCGGTGAGGCTCGGCACACAAAGCTACCTACTTGTCCATAAAGAAAATCGCTCAGAAACAGATATACCTGCCCCCTACTTCACAAAGGAAAACGGGTATTATTTTTTAGTTTGTATAGATAAGTAGAAGAAATATAGCTAAGCTGAAAGTTTTTGTTGTCTAACGTGATGCACGATCTCTGTGTCTATGGTATGAGTGTATGCTGGATATCGACATAGCATTAATTGTATAGAAATGGAATAGATGTCAAGCGTTTTGCCATTTGTCTCGGCCCCCTTGTCTTTGTCGAAACATAGTCATTACGCACGGTGACGGTAGATACATATTTTGTAGTCAATGATATTACAACTAATGGTACGTTCAGACGCATGGCAAGCAGCAGGGCAAGTAGCCCATGCGCTTACGGTACAAACGAACAAACACGGGCGCATGCACAAACAACATGTTTACACGCTTGCTCGTTGAATGTCACTTTGAACGCAAGCTTTGAAGAGGTTACCAATACAACATGAATACAACATTCAATATTTAAAAGCGGCACACACAATTAGACGTCCAAGCAAGATAGCATGATTTTGTGAACGTGTTTGAATTGTTTGAATAGAGACAACTTCACACATTCCGATGCTCGCTCCTGGAGC
Organism: Colias philodice; assembly: GCF_061535455.1. Classification (NCBI taxonomy): domain Eukaryota; kingdom Metazoa; phylum Arthropoda; class Insecta; order Lepidoptera; family Pieridae; genus Colias; species Colias philodice. The sequence continues at coordinate 9,979,585 of NC_143098.1, read as the reverse complement.
GCGAATAACCTTACTTTTTACTAATAAATAATCATTGATCATAGTATTTCTTTAAAGGTGCCGTCGTTCTATGGATTTCTACTCAATATTACAGATTCTATCTTTATAACTAAAAGTAGGTTCAAGGGGCATCATTTATTTAGGTAAAATTAAACAAAAGAAGTGAATAAAAACATTTATTTGAGTTACAAACAAGAATAAACATTGTAAATATACTTTACACGTCAATATATTTCCAAATCAATAATCTAGGACGAACAAGTTAAAGCAATAATCTCTTAAAATATAAGCAACAGATTACAAATACACTTATACTAAATTCACTTAAATCTAAAATGTAGTCATTTTTCTTATTTTTTTCAGTACAAATTCATAGTAAGTAAATAAAGCGATCTCATGAAAAGTAAAGGTTTAACATATAATTATTGAAAAATGAGCTTTAGTAAATAAATATGGCTTTTCTTATGTTACATTTTGTTTTCATAAATTATTAAAGTATTTGAAAAAAATAATTTCAACATTTTTAACATCAAAGGTCTTTCTATATAGCTTAGGTATATGAACAAAATATGTCATTAAATATTGAATGAAGTAAATTACATATAAATAGATTACAAGACAATGATTAATATATTGAGAATCCTAGAACATACCTGAAGTTCCTAACATACAAATAACAACTAAACATCTAATAATAATAACAAAATTTATAGACACTTATTTTTTTTTACTAATTTTGGAGAAACAAGTCATATTTTGTATTAAACAAACACTGAAAGGTAATAAATATGTTTCTTATTAAATAAATGCGGTTATTAAAAAAATGTGCCTTAAAATGTCTCCTTTTAATTTTCTACTTCTATTATAAATAAAAACATTGTTTTGCATTGATTCGTTCTGACTAGGCGCCATTTAAAATATAGACTAGACAGACAGAAAAGTAAATAATAATATCATGTTATTTAGTTTCACTTTTGGTATATGTATTTACAATGATGACTTAAATCTATAAAAATGTATTTTTTATTTATTACTTAATGTTATAGAAAAAAAATTATAATATGAAAAAGTCAGTTTGGCGAATTAAATTATTTTTATTTTTTATTATTCTGGAAAATGGTGTCAAAGTGATAACAAAACTAAAATTACATAATAATATTTTAGTTAAATGGGACTTTTAATGTACCTATTGAAATAATCAGGTACAGTAATAAAAACTTATTCCTAATATTTCACAATAATTTTTACATACTTATATAACTATGAATATTTAATTTCTATCAAAAAGTACGTACTAAATATATAAAAGAAGCGCTAAAATATCATTGAGATAATATTAATATGGAGACGACACCGCCTACATCACTTATGTTCCACTCAACATACGTCATGTGACGTATGTTGAGCGGTATTTTTTAATGGTTTTAAAGTGAAACGCATCAAACATGCCTTCGTGTGTGTTACGATATTGCACAAATAATACAAATAATACGGAAAAGTGCAAAGGAATAACTTTCATCGTTAAGTACCTAACTAGATAATAATTTTTAAAACTTAGTTAGAGCAAAAAAATGGCGCACAGATTTTGTTCGTGGTGTCTCCTCCATACGTAGTAATATTATCTCAATGTAAAATATACAATAATTACACAAAAAAAAAGAGTTTAGAAATCCCATGTAACAAAGAATGCCCCTATAGGTGACTCGGTGGGACTAAGTCTTCGGTAAAAACGTATAAAATTTAAAACATTTCCAGGCACACTGAAAAACAGTTCTTATTACCTAAGGAGCCTGGGTCACTTTGAATTGTAAAATTATTACCTATGTGAAAAAAATGATTTATTTTATTTAAGAAATAGCACCTTCATTATGTACACAGTGTATAATTGATAATTATAAAAATATTTTACGACTAATATTGAGCATAGACAATATAATAATGGTGCGGAAACACAGTATCGATGTGTCAAGCCAAAACTTATTCGAGTTTAAATTAGTTTAGTTGTGTTCCTTTGCCATTATTTTCTTATACATATAACATTACACAATACATAATATGCACATTTAACATTTTTAAATAAACTTTCAAATATTATTTTTAGTAATATTTATATATTTTTTATTTTTATCTTATGTAACTAATTTCCCATTTATGCGTCTAGTACAAATTCTTAAGTAAATATAAAATGGATATCTAAGTCACATGTCAAAAAGTTTTGTATTTAAATATTCAAAAAAGGCCAATAGAGTCCTAATATGTATTAACTAATTAAATTACTATTCTTTATGGTCGTATTTAATAAATTCAAATTGAATTACGTCACAAGTTCCATTACGTCATAGTCTTCTTTTACAACCAAAGTCTATATATATAATATTTTTGTCACTATATGTCCTATGTTTTTACGAAAAATTCATAGCTTATATTTTTCAAGAAAGCTACACACCACACTATTAAAATCTTCTACTACTCTACTCATTCTTGATAACAATTAAATTACCGCTAACAATTAAATTCCAAAGTCTTATCTTTTTAAAACTAATTATACAATAACCTGACCAATATAAGAAGCACTATTTAACAATGAACACAACGCACTGACTATTCATATACTGCTCGTTGAGCGAGTCATTATAATCCGACCATTTAAAAAGCACTACATATTTTTCTATCTGTTCCTCGAAGGACCAGCCACTATAATCCGACCAATTCACAATAAAGCCGTTTGCTGTATAAATAGCGAGTCCACGAAAAGGTCCACCATAACTCGACCATTTCAAACGTCCGTTTTTATATCCCTCGTCACTATAACCCGACAAGCGCACTACTGTCCCTCTCCATCTGGTCCTCCATGAGCGAGTCACTATAACTTGACCAATTTGCGACGTACTTATCCGTCACTATAACCCGACCGCACTACTTGACAATGAACACAATATCGCTGTCCCTCTGCATCTGCTTCTCCAAGAGCGAGTCTTCACATCCTTCGTCACTATAATCCGACTAACTTGAAACGCACCACCAACAATAACACGACCATTCCAAAAGTACTATTTCACAATGAACACAACATCGCTGTCCCTCTCCATCTGCTCCTCGATGAGCGAGACGGAAACACCGCTCTGACAGCACAGCTCGTCGAGACACACGAGCCCGTTGTACGAGCGGGCACATGCACTGGGGGCACTGCGGGTTGAGGCTGAGTCGTTGTGGAGTGTCACTGGGTACTGAAAGAGAAAATACATATATTTTAGTAACTTATTAATTGACATTTTTCTAGATACTGTCCTGATGAGACACTTCAAACAGATTGCGATAGAAAAACGAGAAGTTTTAAAACTGTTATCGTATGCGAAATTTTTTTTACCGCAAGCCGGAACCTATGCAGCAGTAAAAATTAGATTTCAGAGTAATAATAATTGTATGACGGGCGCACAGTAACCATGCGAAGTAATTCCCTCCACATTTCTCTGAGCGCTACAGCGTGCCGCATATACAAGGTACCCTCATCTATTGTTAATCCATTGATATTATTTTTTGCATCTTATTCTATACCCAAAGTTGGTCCTGTCCCGAGTTTTATCACGCCAAATGTTTATCATCATCATTTTACAGCCTCTTAAACCTCGAACAAATACGAATTAATTTTCTCTTAACTCACCTTATAAACCCTCCGTATCAGACCCTCTAGCACACCAAAGAGCACAAGTTTCCTCTCATTAATAGCCAGTTCTTGCGGTCTCACCCGGCGGCACAGATCGCGCACTGTGCTGCCGTACGTCATGCCCGCGTACATGCGGAAAAGGTCACTCACTTTGGGCAGTTGCCGAGCTGTAAGGGGACGTTTATTAATTGAAAATTCATTGGATTTATAAGAAACTTTTAGTTATGGGTGAGCTGGATTATAGGTGAGATGTTTATTGAGAATCAACGCTGGAACACACCATTAATAGACAGCTCTTTTGTTGTCTTGCCCGCGTACGTGCGGAAAAGGTCACTCGCTTTGGGCAACTGACGAGTTGTAATGGGGAGATAGTTTAGTTGGTAACGTTGGATTATAAGAAAGGACATGCTTATTATTAGGAATATTGGCGAGCTGTAAGGGAGTGTTTATTCAGAAGAAACTATAGGTTATGGATGAGACGTTTATTATTGAGAATCGACGCTGGAACACAACATTTAGTGGACTTAGATTATAGCCTGCTTAGGCAGTTGCCGGGCCGGGCAGTTGCCGAGCTGTAAGGGGACATTTTGATATGATTTTTGGTTTGTCCAGTTTAAGTAGGTGTATTTGCTTATTCCTGAGCTGCAATTTGGAATTCCATGTTTTTTAAGCGCGGGGAAACAAGTTTGATTGATGGGAAGAGATTTGGTGATCGCTTAAACATGAATAAGTCTCAGCAAATGAGTTACCTACTTTTTAGTTTAATAAGTAAAAGATTGATACCTACAGTAAAAGAAAGAACTGGGAAGCTTGGGCAAAAAATACAGCACCACAGAATGTTAGATATGAGACGTTTATTACTTTAAGTAGACGCTTGGTTCGACATTTCGATAACGTTCAAGATATCGTTATCCTCAGACTGATGGTAATAAAATTTAAGAAAACCTTACGTGATCTAGCGCAAAACTCGACGCATTGTTTCTGCAGGCCTGGGCATCGCGTCAACTGCCTCAACTTGGGCGTCGCACTGTACACCTGTAAGTATTATACCTTTTATAAATGCCCATAAATACAGTATAATAATTTAAACCCGTAGGTATCTACTGCATAAAATTATTTCTTGACTTAAGCGCGTTTTATCTTAAGATACTGTTATATTTTATATTACAGTATCTTAACGCATCCGGTATCAGCGTTCGGACCATCATTTTTCTTTTTGTCATTGCGTACTAAGACTCCTGTAGAACCGCCATCCTGTTACAAATGATCCACAAAATTTCGCGTCATTTGTAACAGGATGGCGGTTCTACAGGAGTCTTAGTACCGATAAAATATTATAGTATCTTCACCGTGTGTGACGCGCTTTATACTTTTCAAGTTTTAATTCAATTCCTCCTCCCGTACCCGTACTGCTTACTTAATATCTGTTTAAATTACATCCAGATTATTATTTAATTCGAACTCAAAAATTTTATCATCCGCATCACTATAACACAATTAGGCATCACCAACTCTAAGAGCAGACATCACATGGAAAATAAATTATACATTTTATTTCCAATAAAAATATGCAAAATTTCTAGAAACAAATAATGCTTCCAGTATCACTACATAGTATAAAACAAAGTCGCTTTCTCTGTCCCTATGTCCCTTTGTATGCTTAAATCTTTAAAACTACACAACGGACTTTGATGCGGTTTTTTGTAATAGATAGAGTGATTCAAGAGGAAGGTTGTAGTATATAATTTATAAGGGGCGAAGCCGCGGGCGGAAAGCTAGTTTGTAATATAGAGCTAATAGAGCTTACAGCTTACTTATAACTATGAAGCTTATATTTCTTAATGTAAACTATAGAGCTTACTCTATATAAACTACTAGTGGTCCGCCCCGGCTTCGCCCGTGGTACCTACATGTTTAAACTATCCTATCTCTCAAGTTGGATCGAACTGCACATGGTGTGCGAATTTTATTATAATCGGTTAAGTGGTTTAGGAGTCCATTGAGGACAAACATTGTGACACGAGATTTATATATATATATATATACATATATATATAAACTATTGCTTACCGCACAATACTGAAAGATGGGCACCAGAGTAACAACCCCATAGTAGACTAAATTCTGAACGCACGCTCTGACCAGACTGATTTCCACGTCAGTTAGCGCCGCAATCTTCGAAACGTGGTTGAAGCCATCAATGTATGGTAATATCTGTAACAAGGAGATACAATAATTATTGTATTTGATAATTACGTTTTCTGGTATCAGTTCCCATTACTCATGTATTATTTTAGTTTTAGTACCTACATACTAGCTTACCGCCCGCGGCTTCGCTCGCTTTGTCTAAAATCTAACAAATGATATACTAAAACCATCCTCGAGAATCACTCTATCTATAAACAAAACCGCATCATAATCCGTTGCATAGTTTTAAAGATTTAAACATACATAGGGACATAGGGACAGAGAAAGCGACTTTGTTTTATACTATGAAGTGAAGCAAGAGCACTGCCAAGCATAATCAAAATTTGGTCAGTTGTTTTCCCACGAAAGAGTAAGCAACATTTTATGTACCTATATCCATTATCCAAACATCCTTACAACATTTTTGAGTATATAGCATTAGTTTAAAGTAGGATTTTAGCACCATCCAATGATTAAATAACAAAATTAAAGGTCTCCTTTTCCATTTCTAATAATAAATTGACTATCCTACACCCTCAACCGGTACTCTATCGACTTTTTTCTAATAAGCAAAAAGATATCAATTGCTTCAGTCGACCCAACTCAAGGGACTTCGGTACCTACTTCTGTCACTTAAGCCTTAGGGCTTAGGGAATACAAAATTGTTAATGTATTTCATAACGTGATAATATATTAATTTATTAAATATGTAGAAGGTTGTGTGGTAAATTTTGAAATTATGTATGTATTTTGACGCGCTTCTGAAGGAAGTCTAGTTGAATGAATAAATTTGAGTTTTTATAGAAATGGTCCAAGATTTTGTTGGTTAAAGAACATGATGTTCTTATCTCAACAATATATTTATATGGAAAACCATTTTCTAGCATATAATCAATATTACTGAGCCCCAATTGTATACGAGAAAGTATTCATTAAAATTTATTATCTTATGTGCATCTAACGATAGTTAATTATATCCCAGGGGGGTGTAATATCCCGTTGTGAAACAATCTTCTCATTAAAAGTGCTATTGCTGGACTGAACGTGCATGCAACCGTTTTAAATAGCCGTGTTATAATAACTGGCTAAATAACAAACATTATTGAAATTAGAAATACAGGTTACGACAATACTGAATGTGAGGCAAAATCTATTCACTACATAGTATAAAACAAAGTCGCTTTCTCTGTCCCTATTTCCCTATGTCCCTTTATATGCTTAAATCTTTAAAACTACGCAACGGATTTTGATGCGGTTTTTTGTAATAGATAGAGTGATTCAAGAGAAGGGTTTAAGTATATAATTTATTAGGTTTTTTGACAAAACGGGCGAAGCCGCGGGCGGTAAGCTAGTTTCAGAATAAGAGGGTATTCGTGTAACTTGGCATGGTAACAATCATCCTTCTGGTAAGTAAAAGATTCTCCTCGGTATCAAATCAACATTAATTGAAAAAAAAAACTCTACATTAACAACAGCTCTACTTACTTACTTTAAACAAGTTACTTTAAACTAGTGAAGTCGTTTAACTTAAAATTAAACCAATCTCGAATACCTACAACTAGCCCATCATAAACCAAATTAATAGCATAGTATAAGTTCTCTTTACACTATTTTAATAGTCTATCATATTTAAAACATAACGTTTCGTTTAACGGCCTCATCAATTATGCATTACTATGGAAGATACAAATTACAATATAATCAATAATAATAAGAAACAAGACGAAGCGAGGCGTATCGTAGTTTTCATAAGTACCTCCTACACGGTAGTGTAAGCATGACATGCTTGAGAACTGTCATGCTGAATGAGTGTCTAAATATGTATATCAAAATATGTTTTTTGAAGTGAGATTTCTTTAGGCGCGTTGAAAAATTTCATGGTCGCGTCATGACAAAACCGTCAAGTCATGGATATAAGGCGACGATTTTGGTATCCTTGAATCTTTCCAAAGAACTTCACTTTTCACTTCTTACATATTGTGTGCTCGGTACACACGCTGTTTTTATTCTGTTCGCGGGCAATTCAGTTGTAGGGCATGAAACGCTCTTAGATTTGCACGACAACGCTCATAGATCAACGCTCTTAGATCTAAACGATCATGCAGTCAGTCTAACTCGCAGGATAGAAAATAAAAAGCATTCATAGATTGCATGTCATTCATTTCAATCTTTAAATTAAACTAGCTTTGTGCCCGCGGCTTCATCCGCTTTTTCTTAAACCTAATAAATTATAAACTAAAACCTTTCTCTTGAGGCAATCTATCTATTAGAGGAACCGCATAAAATCTATTAATTAGTTTTAAAGATTTAAACATACATAGGGATATAGATACAGAGAAAACGACTTTGTTTTATAGTATTACTAGCTTTCCGCCCGCGGCCATGCCCGCTTTGTCTAAAACCTTATAAATTATATACTAAAACCTTCCTCTTGAATCACTCTATCTATTAAAAAAAAACCGCATCAAAATCCGTTGCGTAGTTTAAAGTTTTAAAGATTTAAGCATACATAGGGACAGAGAAAGCGACTTTGTTTTATACTATGTAGTGATTATTATGTAGTGACTGTGAATGATCATTCATGCTGCAATACCGTCTAGGATCCCCCTTATTTATACACTGCATATAATAATTAATTGTGTAGCAACAGCAATACACAAACACATATAAAAGCAATGTGTTTTTACTTTTAATAACGGATCCAAATGCGAATCAATAATTACTAGTTGCGCTCGTTATTTTTCATTAGAGTTTATCGATAAAATGTAAATTACAAATATGTTGCATGTCGTTTCATTTAGAGTTATCTTTACAAATAAATAAAATTGACGTCTGTTTATAATAAAACTAAAACATTTTGCGTTCAATGTGCGAAGAAGTATTAGTTATAGATTTTGATGAAACTTCCACTGTAAATTTAAGTTTAAGTATAAGTATATAAAGTAGAAAATCTAACTTCATCTGAATGACAATAAACAAATTTTTCAAATATTCTGAATTTTTAAAATATTATATCGATTTTATACGATCTGGCCAAATGTGGATGAGAAAATCGTAAAACAATGACGATTTACTGATACGGTCTGGTCAAACTTTCTTGACCACATCATGAAATGCGACCACTTCACGAAATGATCAATCATTTCATGAAATGAACAAATCTACGATATGGCCACGACATATACATATACAGGGTGTCCCACTGTTGGTATACTAAGCTCAAAGGAGGTTATAGTTTTGCATACGCTGAGTACGTAAAAAATAATTAAAAAATTCCAGACGCATTTTTTTTTCAAATAGATGAATTCTTAAAACTCTATGTGTACACTAGGGTGGAGTGAAAAATATTTTTTTTCATTTTCGTTTCGGCATACCTGTAAAAAGATGTCATTATTGCTCATAAATACACATGCAAAATTATACTTTGCAGATGATACATTTAGAGGTGCCCCCAACATCATGAACTTTCAGAAATTCAAAAAATTTAGTCGAAAATCAGTAAAGTTTAATTTTGACAAATTAACGCTAAATCAGATTCTGTGTTATCTCGTTGGTTGCCAACAGGAAGACACAGAATACATAATATTTCAATATATAAAAAAGTGGCTATCGCTGGCTACCAGTGGCTCTGGTCGGTGGCCCGTTTGCGCCGACTCTTATTGTAGGAAACGTTGATTTTAAACAGTGCCGTTAAGGAAATAACACTAATGTTAGTAATATTTCTTAATTACATTTTACACGTAAATACAATTAATATCATAATTTAATATTTTTGATGTGAGTTCTATCTATAATTTCGCTTTGTTACAGTAAAGTGTTGCAAGTCAAAATACGACAAACGACATGTTGTCCTGTATTTTGTTTGCCAGAGAAGTACCCAGTGTCTCAATTACCAACTTGTACTGATGCTAAGAAACTATTACTTATTTATTAGATATGAATTTAAACCTGATAAAATAACAAAATTCATGATTTATCCGAAAGATTAGCTACGGAAATGTTTGATGTGTGGCGAAAAGCATCGCTTCCCACTATTAGCTTTAATAGAGTACTACAACTTATTCGACACACCATGTTCGATGAATATAGACGCTTATTAAAACCTTATCAAGACCGACAAACTAACAAAAAAGAACAAGAAAAGATAACTGAAGTATTTTGTCACTCAGTACCAAAGGTTATTTGATATTTGAAGTTGCAAATGCCATTTTTTTTAACTCTCTTGTCCTTGCTCAAAAGATTATACCGACTTAACTATGTGGCAAGAATGTAAGAAAACTGAGCCTCTGACTTCTAATTTATCTGAAGAAACCTTAAAAGACATCGTGAAAAGCGGTTTGACTACGTTTCAGAATATCAAAGATTTTCTATGCCTTGCCCAGGCCGTAAAGCATATTATCAAATTGGTGACATAAGCTTCAAGTGCAGTTTGCTGAAAAAGTTAACAAAATGATTTTATAATGGCAAGAGCATCAGTATCACGACTGCTAATGCCTAATTTTGAAAAAAAAAAACAGCGTTATCTATACTAATATTATAATTTATACTAATATTATAAAGCTGAAGATATTGTTTGTTTGAACGCGTTAATCTCAAGAACTACTGGTCCGATTTGAAAAGTTCTTTCGGTGTTAGATAGCCCATTTATCGAGGAAGGCTATAGGTTACATATCATTACGCTTAGATTAACAGGAGCGGAGCCACGCGGGTGAAAGCGCGAGGCAACCGCGAGCGCAGCTAGTACTAAATAATTACTTATTTCTGATATTTTCATACCTCTATAATATCATTTTCATTAATGAAATACGTTAAAACAACTAATCAGGCTATTATTTAGTGTATCACAAAGAAGTTTGTTATATAATAGACTTGACGGCCATAAAAATACTGTGATTAAAAAATAAATCAAAGTTTGCGAAAAAATCATATTTTTCTAATTTTCAATTGGGTTGGGGCACCTCAAAACATCAAGACAGGTAAACAATATTTTGTATGCTGAATTCACTCATTAAAAGGCACCTTTCTGTCGCTATGCCATTTGAAAAAAACAAAAAAAAATTTCTTTCATACATTATCACTCCACCCTAGTGTACACCCATAACAAGCGAGCCGCCCAACTTTGCCACCAGCACGTGAGCTATCGTTTAAGATTATGTTTTCATAGATAAAATGCTCATATTAGAGAAGCGGTATATGCCGGCTACGCGAAGCTAGAGAAGAAAACATGGATTTTCAGGAAAAATTTAGCAAAAAATTTTGGACGTAATTTTTTTTTAAAGTATTTTTTACGTGATCAGTGTATGCAAAACTACAAGTTCCTTCGCGCTTAGTATACCAATAGTGGGACACCCTGTATAAGTAAATATTTTTGAAGAATTATTCAGTAATAAAGTCACGAAAGTCCTTAATAAATAAAGCTTCTAAATACATAGGTCATCTTTTGTGTATTGTTGTTTGTTCCCTTCAATTATGTTCTCTATTTACTATCCCATATAATACCTATTTCGATATCTTGCGAAAGTTTCTTGTATCGAGTAGTTTCAAGAGATATTGCTTCAATATTATTATTACAGTCTATATTGTATTCTTCATAACCTTGTGGTATATTATTTTTTCAATGTTCAATAAAGTATCAAACTCAAACTCAATCGTATCTAATATTTATACTTGCATACCTATAGTATCCATCTAGATAAATAAAAATAGTAAATACCAATAACAATAATTTCATTATGAAAAATAGCATACAATAAAATCTATTTTGTATATTTAGCGTAGGTAAAGATGAAAAAAAAAACAATAAACTTCGTTTTGTTATGATCACAAGTAGGAATGATCTTTAACTGGACCAGCTCGGATACAAAAATATAAACATACCTACCGGTCCAGTAACCTTTCCCTTTAAAGTTTAAACATAATATATTACCAGCCCAATTAAATATGTACAGATTATTATAGTAATCTTTGAATAAAAATCATACTACTTATATCAACGAACGACCAATCGTTGATCGAGCTAATTTCAGACTCTTCTGGTTCGATTTGAAAATTTTTTTTTTTGCTGGATATTCGATAAATAATAATCGAGCAATCTATGCGAGCAATATTGAGAGTTACTTATCTATAAAGTAATAAAAATATAACCAAGTTTTTTTTATAATTATGGAGGATATCTGACAAAATTTAATATTGAGTTCAAAAAATAAATGCAGTATTTAGAGAACCTACCTGTTCTTAATAGTTTCGTTATCAGTTTGTCTAAATCTCGGAAAATAACCAACACTAAGCAGTAAAACCTTAACCACTTTAATCCAGTTTACACCAGTATATTCCGGTAATCTTCACTTAAAATCCGCTCATAAATCCAAGCGAAACGTGGGCGAAGTCGCGTGGTACAAGTTGTATATAAAGGTCAACATGAAAATATTATAGTGGGTGTTGAAGTTGGCGTTGTGTTTAATATTTATGTGAGTGCTAATTTGAGCCGTGAAAGGGAATGGTTAGGATTGTTTCACTTCACACTGGCGCATGTATATAGAAGATTATATTTTATTGAAATTATTTATAGTTTTATTTTTTATTTAGATGTGCCCCGTTTTTTTACCAGTGAGCATATAATGGAGGGCTTCCTTATATTCCCGGTGGAGACGAAAACAATAGCTTTGAACATTTTTTTTTCTATATTTTTAAAGCTTACAAAAGAACGTTTAAGTCTCAAAGAACGGTTTGAACCTAGCTATGATTCTGTTCAAGTATTTTTTTTATAATTTTTTTATGGACAAAACATTAATATAATATATTATTATATGTGTTATATATCTATCCTCTACCTTAGGTGGCCTGAAAGAAATCGCTTTTAAGCAATAAGGTCACCTTTTGTGTTTACCTCGCATCTATAGTACAATTACTATATGTACCTACATTGTAATGTTAAATGGTGTGGTACAATAAATTGTTAAATAAATATATAATATAATAGAAAGATAATCTGTTTAGTGTTTACAAACACTCAATGACGTTAACAACTATATAACCATACTCTACAAAGCTACACCTTATAAAGTATCAAGAATAAAGGTCAAACACAAGCTTATTCTGTCAAAATATTTGCGGATCATTCTCGAGGGCCACTCCTGTCAACAAAGCCTTTCTTTTTGGTAACACGCCCGTTTATGCAAATATATAGCTTTACGACTTACTGTTGCCAGAAGCGTAGTTTGTTACACTTACTTAAGGCCTGAATCGGGTAGAATTCCCTTTTAATACCGAAAATTAACTCTAGTTATAACCGTTTTTGTTCTTAGATTCTTAATGTACATATCTAAAAAAATGTATATTAAAGTTTCGAATATGATAAAGGGCATGGTTGTTTTAATTTGTTTATATTACAATCAGATATTTTGGAAAAAAATCATGAACTGAGGTCGAGTTTTGGACTTTAAACCAAAACGCTAAGTCAATATAACGTCAATCATTGTAGTGTTTTTACAGTGTGTTTATGAAATTGAAACACAGGGCATGGTTGTTTTAAATTTTGATTCCATATCCAAATATCTTTTTAATAATTTTTATACGTAGATACTTTTACTATACGGTAGATTCGCGCCGGTCCCCCGATCCCGCCTTGTAAATCACCTAGCAAGGTCGCTAGCCCCTATTAAGGCCTTAATATGGTATTTAATATTTATGGAAAGCTGTTATGGTGAATATAAGTTTTAGGAAATATTTCCTTCTCGACAGTTAAAAAGACGGTAAGCCGTAGGTAATACTTTATTTAAATTTATAATTATATGAACTGCTTCAACAATATCTGTAACATGAAATTGAGATTGAAATTTTCTTTCATTTGAAAGGGAATAGACTTAAATGATACTTGGAAGTATGAAACTATCCATTAAGTAATTTGTCTATTAATCTATTGCTATAAATTGTTTTGCCAGGCCATAACTTCACTTCCTTCCAAATTCTTCTCTAATCTTGAACTATGCAACAACAGTAATAGCAACAAACATCTTCAACCCAGATACACAAACTTTCATTAAGTATTATAAATTATTAGCTGTGCCCCACGGTTTTACCCGCACTGCTCCGCTCCTATCGGTTTTAGCGTGATGATATATAGTCTATAGCCTTCCTCGATAAATGGGCTATCTAACACCGAAAGAATTTTTCAAATCGGACCAGTATTTCCTGAGATTAGCGCGTTCAAACAAACAAACAAACTCTTCAGCTTTTTAATATTAGTATAGATTAGTAAATAACCTCAAGCAATATTTTCCACATTCTTGCGAAAATGGATGAAAAGATTGTGATATACGACGATTTTTATGTTCTCATACACTGGACCTTGAGAAAGGACAATGGAGACATGTCTGGGAAATAAATCAAAAAATGTAAAGCAGTTATTCGCATATAAACATTATACTAGCCACACATACCGGTTCCGCCCGGGTTGAGTCGAAATAAAAACGGATAAACTTAAACATTTACAGCATTACTTATAAAAACTGACTGATCTGTTGCTTAAACACCTCTCAGTTAAATAACTCTCAACTCCTTATGAATGGTTAAAACAATCATACCTAAAAACCTCTCTCAGCAGTCTCTCAAGTCTCAACTGAGTAACTTCAAAATATTTTTTTCTAGTAACATTATGGAATAAAACCCACTATTCACGTAAAACTTGATTTAAATTGTGTATGTAGGTACGTACGTCGACTTTTATTTCTTTTAAATTGCCATAAAAATAGATTAATAACTACCGGTACGGAAAGCAGTTTTTACACAGAAGAACGGGCAAGAAACTTTGTTGTTGCTATTACATAATAAATTTCAATGCAGTCGACATTGAATGTAAACTAGAATCAATTAAATACCATTCTTATGTCTTGTCTCATATTTTCTATTAATATGAAACTGCCATGTTCTAGGAACCTTGAGAACAAGAGTACTTACTTCATAAACAAAACTATTTTATATGAAAATATATTAAATATAATATGTATGTTGATCCACGTGTAGGAAACAATGTTGCGCGCGCGCATGTAATGGAGTCGGCTAATAGAAGTGTACTGTGACTATTCAATTTTCGATTAAGGATATTTAAAAAAAGCAAGTAAAACATAATACGTGTATAGTTTCACAACAAGTTAAAGTATAGATTTTTAAGAAAAACTATATACGAATAAAGATCGTGACGGTGAAAATTTTAATTGGATAAATAAATGTCACCAATATTATTAAATATTTTTATTAATTAAAGCGCTAACCCGGCTTAAATACAACAGGCACATAAGGTTAACTAAAAGTAAATAAAGTTCATATATGTATCGATAATGAAAAAAAAAACTATTTATAAAATCCCATCATAATCAAAATCCATGTTCACCCTATCACTATATGTATATTTATAAACAAACGGCGCCTCTTGCAATTATTTACCACGTGGTAACGGGCTAATAAAAACTATTCGCTACTTGAGAATAATAAATAATAATGTAATTATATTATATTCTATTTTTAATTTATTCTATTAAATTATAAACCGGTCACGTTTTCCGTATCCAGTACTTATATGATGCCATTCCATTGTTATAAGCTAAAGCTTGTTGTGTCAAAACTTCATCAAAAACAGTATACGGATTTCGATTTACACACAAACATATTATAAAGATGTTCTATATTTAGTATTGGTAGAGAAATACCTATAAAAAAAAGTGAAGTCCCATGTCCCCTAGTGGGGTAAGGGGCAGATGCATTATACATCTGTTTCACTGATCGATTTTCTTTAGGGACGAGTAGGTGATCAGCCTTCTGTGTCCTACCAGACCGAGACATTTTTTTTTTCTTCGTCTCCACCGGAAATCGAACCCAGGACCCCTCGGTGCTACGCTCACGCGTCAACCACTGTACCAAGAAGGCGGTCAAGAGAAATTCCTATACTGTAGGAGCTAAAATTTGTAATGCATACAGCATTCGCTCCCGTGATATCCTCATAATATACATTTAAAATTTTAAAGCATAAAGTAGCCCATATTATAAACTATATTATAAACAAAATCTCACTCAATTATGTTCAGTGCTCATCATATAAACATCAAAAATCTTCCCATACAAACTTGCATATTAAAATATTATTACGGTCATAATTATGTTAATCTTTCAATTTATTAAACAAGCGAGAACCACGTAGGCGGACAAAATAATCATAATTTTGTAATAATATAACATACCTACTATTTATCATAATAATGGCCGATAAGTGATAACGTTAGTTTTTTAACATCTGTTATTTTCATATCTAAATGTTTTTAAAGAACTGGTGTTCATGCATCTAAACTCTATAATCTTTACTAATATTATAAAAGGAAAGGTTTGTATGTATGTATGTATGGTTTTCACGCATAAACTACTGAACCGATTACAATGAAATTTAGCACACATATAGAGGGTAACTTGGATTAACACATAGGATAGGTTTTATCCCGGAAATCCCACGGGAATGGGAACTATGCGGGTTTTCCTTTGAAAACGCGGGAGAAGCCGAATGTGGAAATCTAGTATTATTATAAAGCTGAAAAGTTTAATTGTATGCCAACGCGAAAGCATGCAAGCAAGTTAATAGTTTCAACGCTATTTTTAAAGTTCTTATACTAAGGGCTGATTTTTCAATCCTTGGTTAAAACTTATTCGTCGAATAATGTATAAAACTACCATTTTTAAAACGTATTTTAATTGCCCGTATTTGACAGTTTACGTGACTTTTTAATTTTATCTTGTAATACTTTATTGGACGGATAACTTTTATCCAAGCATTGAAAAATCAGCCCTAAAACAACTAAAAAAAACATCTCAAATAGTTTCCGTAAACACGCAGCATACCGTAGTACTTAGTATAATATGTTTACCATTTTTATTACCATTTTTACTATGTATCATGTTGTAATTCAATGCCGTAGTACTATGACCTTGTGTTTTACGCTGACCTTTCCTATTTCGTGATGTGGCCCTATGTTTTTGTTTTTATCACGCTTTAATAAGCTTCACTTGTATATGTTTGTATCATGTATGTAACCGACTTCACTACATATTATAAAACAGCCGCCCGCGGCTTCGCCCGCTTTGTCCAAAACCTAATAAATTACATACTAAAACCATCCTCTTGATCTCTCTATCATTCTATGTATTAAAAAAACCGCATTAAAATCCGTTGCGTAGTTTAAAAGATTTAAGTATACAAAGGGACATAGGGACAGAGAAAGCGACTTTGTTTTATACTATGTAGTGATTATGTAGATAGATACCTATGAAATTAACAAACGAAATTAACGAATGCTGTTCTAAAACAAATATTGGAATAGGTATTTGCTTTGAAACAATTTCATGATGATAATTCGTTGATTTATTTTACTTCCAATTTTATTAGCGTTTGAAATACTTATATTAAAATTTAAAGCACTTCGTGCAAATAAACACCAAAGAATTCTATTTGTTTTGATTCGCATATTTCTGACTCTGAGTAACAGGGAAAGATTATTAAATTCCTCGTTTTTTAATTTATTAAATTCGAGATTCGCAATTTATTAAATTCCTCGTTCCAGCATAATATTATGGTAGTAGATCGCCAATCAAAACGTATACTATATGTTACAGTCAAAACCCTTAACCAGTCAATGAGGTTATTGACTAAGGGCGTCAGTCAAAATCCTTATTGACTGATTTTATCTGACAAAATCAGTCAATAAGGATTTTGACCGACACCCTCAGTCGATAACCTTATTGACTAATTTAAAGAGCAGACATTCAGTCAATATAGGTTTTGACCAAAGTACCCCGTCAAAACTGATATGGACTGATTAGAAAATCAAACGTTGAGTCAAAACTCTTAAAAAGTTGGAGTGGTTTCAGTTTTGGTTGATTGCAGTGTTTGAGTTTGAGGGAAGTATGACTGTACTTTGAGGAGTTTGGGTACGGGCACCTGCGATGTCAGAGATTCACCAATATGTTGCCGACTTATGAGAGCCATGTTAGCTCGCCTTTTGAAGGACCCCATGTTAAAGCCCGAAGAAAACACCTTAGGGGCAGTTTGGTATCGTAAAACAGCATTTGAGTACTGTTTACAAAACTAAAACTTTTTAAACACATCAGACAAAGTGGCTGAAAATATAATGTTAAGTATATATATTTAAATTGGAAGCAATTTTAATTTGTCGATTTTAACGAAGGAACGAAAACGTGCTTTTAGCAACAACATCTTAAAATTCAACATACAATCGAATCGTTTTCACACTTCAATTATTATACCTATTTTCATGTACTTAACGTTTAATTATAGATATCTATTTGTATTACAGCAATAGATCGCGATATCAACACCCGTAATAGTATTCTGTGATCAACACGTTGTGAAGTCGTGCTCACGAATAATCCACAGATAGTATAATTATATACTTAATATTTATATAGATAAATACTTAGATATATAGACTATCGAGTTCCCGACACACGTGGACGAATCTTGTATTTATAGATGCTACTATATTACGAAATTATATATCTATGTTATAGTCAAACCACGAAGCTGGTCAAACCTCAGGTTGGCATAATGACTTTGTCAAAGCCCAAATAAATGTAATATTTCGGTCTTTTACTAAACAATTTTCGTCAGTCGTTGTCTAGCTGAGGCGTCTTACTCTTATGCGCGTGCGATGCCTGCTGCAGCTGCGTTCGCCTACGCCCAAGACTGCTGCTGGCTTCAGTCAAAGGGTGAAATTCAAATGTATTTCGAGGATTGCCCGATGGCTTTTGCCAAACCTAAGATAAACCAGTCCTTCCGCGAAGAGATTGTGTTTCGGGATTTGGCTATAACATCTATATTTAAATTAAAGAAAGTCGTGTAAACACCACTTACTATTCGAGAAATACTTTATTTTGACACGAAGACAATTGAGAAGATTTTTATGTACTCTTTACTTTCTTTCTACAAAGAGAGAGTATCATTTCAACCATAAATAATATTGTTAAAAAAATGTTTGATTAGTAATGTATTATATTATTTAATTGATTCAATCACTTGAGAAAACTCTTCAGCTTAATGAAACTAATCTCTTTATCAATATCAATACCACTTATACAGAGTGGACCACAATACTTGATGAAGTGGTTACCTGCGTGCGAGAGCCGAAAATCATGGAAAATACTATTTAAATAATATAAGCAAACTATAATTATTATTCTTTGGATACGATTGACGACTGTAATTTGTACTTAGCTAATATGTATAGAGAAAAAAAATAAGAAATTAAAACAGAATAAAATTACATAAATTATAAAGAACATACAGAACGGTACCTATAACTTGCTCTCTTTTTTATTGTTAGAGTCTTCACTCACTTAAATTATCTAAACAGCACATATCCAGAAGTAGTTAAACTGCTGTTAGCTGTTATAATCGTAATTATTTAAAAAAATCTCATATCAATACGTATTCTATAGAAGTTGTTAGGTACCAACCCGAATTCAGCTACGGACGAATGGGCGATCGTAAATATTTATAAAATTTAAAAATAAACACCCACAATGCGTCGGACAACAAACTATCAATTTATGTTAATAATATATTACTAGTGTACAGGAATAACACTCGTATCTGTATATAAATAAAGTTTATTGTAGCGTGAGTAAAACGTTGTTTTGAATGTTTCTATCGAGATCACTTTCAATAAATTGGCAACTAAATTTCGACCCTGGCTTCACTTATTCTTTGTTGTAGCGTGGGCTTTTTGAATGATGAAAACACGTAACAAACTTACAGATGTATAAATACTAATGACGGATCAAAACCAGTTTTATTAACGCAGGCTAAGTTAATAAAAAAATAAATTAAATTTACTGTTAAAACTTAAAATGTTTTTAAAATGTCGGATAGATACATACTCGTCTAGAATCTAGATTTTATCTGGAAAAAATAAGACATATCAACAAATTCTTAAGTTAAGTCTATAAAGAAATTGGATATTTGAACTAAATTAAAAAAAATCCTAAATATGCTGATGATAAAGTATACACAAGTATATATGATAGATAATAATGATATCTATACTAATGTAATAAATATGAAAAGTATGTGTGTTTGTTTGTTTTGTTGAGTGTTCAATCTCAGGAACTAATAGTTCGAATTAAAACAAATTGTATTGTCTATTTATTGAGGAAGGTTAATGTTATAGTCTTTATAACATCATGCTAAGATCAATAGGATCGGTAGAGCAAAGTATACTGCAGGGCACAACTAGTTTTTTTTTAGAAACATTATTAAGTTGGTGGTGATCTTAGAAAAGCTGCCAAGAACATTTTCACATACGAATCTAAAATAGTATAATAGTCAACTACATCCGCAAATAAATATGATAATAACTTTAATTAAAAACATTCGCCACACTGCCAAACATTCCTGAAATGACTGTAAACTGAAAAGCATTTAGCAACACATATAGATATTTTTTGTTATTTATACAGATTATGGATATGTTATTATACTATAGATATAGCAAGTTAAACAGTTCGTGTCGTGGTAATCTATACTAATATTATAAAGCTGAAGAGTTTGTTTGTTTGAACGCGCTAATCTCAGGAACTAACTGATCCGATTTGAAAAATTCTTTCGGTGTTAGATAGCCCATTTATCGAGGAAGGCTATATCATCACGCTAAGACCAACAGGAGCGAAGTACTGCGGGTAAAACCGCAGGGCACAGCTAGTTTATAATAAAGCGGACGTTACCGAAGAAATAGGCCCATAAAAACGCATCATAACACTTGCACGTTGATAACGTTATTTTATCGTATCTTTCTTTTCATAATCCTCTATATTTACATGTCGTTACATTGTCGCGATAAGATAATGTGCTACTGGATAAGTTCCTAAACAGATATTTAACAGAATATCCATTTTTATGGAACCTTCTAATAAGAGTTATGTTTGCTTGATACTTTCGCGAAGTCGGAAAGAAAAATAAAATTGTCGTAAAATTTTTCAGATAGGTGAGACGGGAGACGAGGCCTTGATAAAACTAGACATTTCGTAATTCGTCAGTTTTAAATAGTATTCGTAGCATACCTACCTAAATATAAAAAATTGTTTGACATTTTGGGAACAGTCAATGGCCCTTAATCTAAAAATGATAAACAATATAACAATTCGATTTTAAATTTTCCATTTTGATAAATAAAGAAAATTGATATTAATATGTAAGTTTAATTTTATGAAATTAATTTTACCTAGCGTAAATACGTGGATGGTTGGGACCGCTAATACAAAAAAGGTATTAGACATTGTTTTTTTGAAAACTCGTGAATAGGTTTCAACCGTGCTGATTTTGAGAAAAAGAAAACTGTTTGAGACTTTCTCGACAAGAATTTTTGAAATAGGACCAGTAGTTTCTGAGATCAGCGCGTTCAAGCAAACAAACTAGTTTAATAATATTGGTATAAATTATGGATTATACTGCGATACAAGTTTGAACCCACATTTTAATGCAAACCACTAAACCGAAGGCATCAAACGTGCTAATAATTTATAATCATTAGAGAAAAATTGTAAATGAGATTTATACATACGAATGCAGTGATAATTTCATTAGAGCTATTAAAGCGGTATACATTATGTATGTTTGTTCATTGTTGTGTGGCACGAGTCAAGAGAAGACACGTGATTTTTATTATCATTTTTGTTACAATATTAGAAAAACAACGAGCAAATTGAATAAGATTTTAAAATACATCGAAAATGTATTTAATATTTATACATTGCTGGTTAGACAACAAAAAAATATTTCAACGTTTTTATTTCTTCAATTCGCGAGCAATGTATTGAAGACTCATCGATTTATCGCTCTTCCGTTGTGTTCGGTCCACACACTCTCAGCTCATTGCGTGCAAATTTTTACGCAAATAAAATTCTAAGTTAGCTTGCTCTTGAATAAAGGTCTTCCTACACGATCACAAATATTATGTTGAATCCACACAGTGTAATATATACCTACAATATAAATTTGGTTGACGAAAATATCAGAACTTCCATATCACATTTGTGTCTTGTATATCTGTAGCATGTATGTATGTATGTATGTATGTATGTATTCTACAGATATACTAAACTAAAAAAAATCGGGACGTAGTTTTGCATCCGTGCGAAGCCGGGGAGGGTCGCTACAAATAATTTGTACAAACTGTTTGCACAAACTTATTATTTATTTAACACTTTATTAGTTGTACAAATATAGTACAAATATAGTATATAGTTGTATAAGGTTTCCTACCTTAAAATTACTTACAACTAAAAACAGAGTACAACTAACTTGGCGGCCTTATCACTAAGTAGTGATCTCTTCCAGGCAACCACGGTAAAAGGTAACGAGCAAAAAGATCACTATAATTAATTTACTATTATTTATTAATTTTATTTTTAAGCTATTGCATAGCTTCTATAGCGGGCCTTGAGCGCGGGGACCGAATCCAGAAATTGCGTAACGAAAAACGTCACGCTCCCCATTCCGACGGGCATGGAGGTGTGGCTTAAAGGCATAGCATGCAATAGCTTAATGGCGCAGTTTCATTAGTCGATAGGGCCCGCATGCGGGGTGCGAGAGATTTCTGGAACGCATGCCACAGGGCCAGCATTCGGGGAACCGTTTTCATTAGTCGATAGGGCCCGCATGCGGGGTGTAGTTAGAACCTCCATTTTCCAAGCTGTATATTGACCGATGAATTTCATTGGTCGATATCACGGTCGGTATTAAGCATGCGGGGAACTTGTTTTCATTGGTTGTTATCTCGCCTGCGGGGACTCCCCGTATGCTGTATACCGAACGAGTTAACGACTAATGAAACTGCGCCATTACCGCGGCAGTCCCCGAGTGCCACACGTCTTTTTTTTTACTTATATAACATGTAGACCGAACATAATCAATTAACATGTAGCTAGCTGCCAACAATGAAAAATTCTCAGTCAAAATTTATTGATTGACGTCACTATATGTTTTATTTCATTAATGTCGAATCTCCATTGTACCTTTATGCATGATTCATTGTATATTTGGAATAATTATTCCACACATGCCGATACCTATACATTTTGATATCTATAGGTATCGACATGTGTGATATTTATATTATCTGTGATATTTAAAGTTGGTAATATCACAGAGTTCAGTATAAAAATAAAATGGGCAACATATAAAGGGCCCTGCACACAATGGGCAGCGTTGGGTGAGTAGAGTCCATCACTATAGTGTAGAAGACCTAAATGTCTGTGATTGGCCGACATTGTAGATGTTTATTCATAATCGCCGTAATAGCGACAAACATAGACAATACGATAATTTGTTGGGCCAACGCTGCCCATTATGTGGAAGGTCCATAAAATGACAACAAAAATAAATGACATATTGGCACTATCAAAATATTGTGGCAACACTCGTTAAAATAATGCATAGAGTTGTCATGTTGTAATTATCATCATCAAATAGTTCAAGTGGTCAAGGTTTATCTAAAAATAGTATTGTAAGATAAATAAATATTACATACATATATAATACTTATATGTATAAGAATCTCGTGTCGCCGTGTTTGTAGTGCAACTCGACCGATTCGCATAAAAATTTGCGTGCATATCGGGTAGTTCTTAAATTTTTCATCGAACTTCGTAAACAAAATTAAGTCATATTGAAATCGATTTCCGTGACAAATTTATCGCGCATTGTTCAGCCGTTACGCATGTACGAATAACAAACATTTCGCTGTGGTGCATAATCGAATTACAATTACCTACTAACATAAACAACAGAAGTTATTACTATACTAGCCACTCCGCGCGGTTTCACCCCCGTGGCTCCTCTCCTGTTGGTCGTAGCGTGATAGTATATAGCCTATAGCCTTCCTCGATAAATGAGCTATCTAACACCGAAATAATTTTTCAAATCGGACCAGTAGTTCCCGAGATTAGCGCGTTCAAACAAACAAACAAACAAACTCTTCAGCTTTATAATATTAGTATAGATTACGTATCATGAAGTATTGTTTCTCGAAAATGTTTTTCATGCAACTGGAAATAAATTGTATCAAAAAACACCTGATGATGATAATATTTTGACTTTTAAATAGTTTGTATTCCTATTTACTAATAACTAACTGAGTACTTACAATATAACGTGAACGTTCCTTTATATTTTTTGCGATACAACCAAAATACGTGTACATAATATCTTTCAAAATGAAATACGACACATCGTAATGCCTAATCTAATCCATACTAATATTATAAATGCGAAAGTAACTCTGTCTGTCTGTCTGTTACTCAATCACGCCTAAACTACTGAACCAATTTGCATGAAATTTGGTATAGAGATATTTTG
Source organism: Colias philodice (assembly GCF_061535455.1). Lineage (NCBI taxonomy): Eukaryota > Metazoa > Arthropoda > Insecta > Lepidoptera > Pieridae > Colias > Colias philodice. The sequence goes on along the minus strand of NC_143098.1, from coordinate 9,955,325 downwards.
ATACCCGAGAAAGGACATAGCTGCTACCTTTTATTGCGAAATATGTACCACGGGCGAAACCGGGGCGGACCACTAGTGACCTATAAAGATTAAATTAAATTATAGTCTCTTTTAAAAACATTTCTATATATAAAGCAACAGTTATTCAAATAATTGAACTAAATAATTCACATCACATCGAGGTCACACAAATAAAGGGCTCGCCAGAATTAGCCGACAAGTGGCCGAAATAGCCAAATAGACCCATTATATGCTTAGTAGGTGTCGGCGAGTTGGCCAATTGGGCAATTGAAGTATTTCATTAGTTTATAAATTAATTTCAATTACACCTAGGTTACAATAGGAATAAAAATCATACAGCTTAGACACGGTAGATCTAGTTAGAGATATAGCAACTATCTGTAACTAGAAGGTTTTATCCTAGTTTTATAGAGCTCCTGGATTTGTTTTGATTAGCCTATCCATTTGATGAAATCATAAATAATGTAGTAAAAGTCAAAATAGGGTATTTATTACTTGAACAGCAAATCATGAAACTGGCGCTTGTACATGACAAATTGTGTCTTTAACTTTACCACGACGCAACGCCTGAAGCGCTGAACTTCGTTCGATTATTTTTGTCCGAAAGATTGAAAGTATAGATGTATGGATGTTTATTATTCTTTTACATAAAAACTACTGAACGGATTTGGATGAAACATTATAGGAATATAGGTTATACATCAGAATAGCACATGTGCTATTTAGCAAATAGGAATGGTATACATGCGTTAAATTGAGAGATACCAAAGGATGAAGACAGTAGATTAGCATAATTTGCAACAAAAACATTGAACATTATAATTTCTAATGCTAGTATGACGTTATCTGATGCTAATGCTATATGCCATGAATTCTAGACGTATAAACATTTAAATTTTCAATTCATACATCCGAATATCATTGAGAATGCAGATGCATCTGATATCCATTTGTAACATATTACAAATGGATTGACATAATTATTTATATAAATTATATTCTAAATATCATAATATAATTTATATAAATAATAATTATGTCAATAGTAAAGTTAATGGGAATCCACATCTGTAAATATATTATGTGCCTTTAAACAGCATCTTATGCCACAGTTTATTTAGTTTCCTCCGTCGCATGGCCGTGGGTTCGGGAGTTAGGGAAAAAGGCCATTAGATAAAGAAGAAGAAGTTTATTTAATTATAAATCTTATTGCTTACCTGTGATGAAGACCTCTGCCTCTTTTTATCAAGATAGATACAATCCATATTACTTTAACTGATCGATTTTCTTTACAAGTGAAGTGTCCCCAAACTTTATTGTTCCTGGACATTGATGTAGGTACTATAAACAACTTATAAACTCATACATTTCCAAAACATATCGTCAATGTTCTTGAATAGTTTTTCATCAAAATGTTCGTTTTCAATTACTGGAGATGTGCTGTGAATTTTTCGAATTACCTTTTAAGCATTAATTTGCTTGATGAAATACCTTCCCTTTAAGAATGATTTAATGTTACCACCTTTACATTTACATTACACGTTACATTTACATTTACATGTTACATTTTCTAAGAATGCTGACATTTGAAACAACTACATAAAAAATATAGAGCCGAATTAATTCCGTCCAAACTTACCAAAACAACAATATAAAAACACAAATTCTACGCTGTTTTCAAACATCAAGGACGGTAACGCATTTGGAATCAGTGTGACTCAATAATAAATACTTCAAACACGCAATATTTTACGATCGTCTTAAATTGTTGCCAACATAAAAAAATATGTGAGAGGAAAAACAAACTTAATACAAAACAATTGAGTCTATTCTAAACTTGGATTGTAAATGATACATTTAATTACGTTGTTAGACCGGGAGATACTGACACAAAATTTCGAGTCATTTGTAACAAGGATGGCGGTTCTACAGGGGTCTTAGTACGCAATGACAAAAAGAAAAATGATGGTGTGAACGCTGGTACCGGTGGCTTAGTCGCGTGGGCGTTTGTCGAACTCGTCGGAAAAATAGCGAAAGTCAAACGATTTGTAACACAAAAATTTTAGAATTTACCGATAGCCCATAAAAAAGTAGTAGGCGGTAGTGTCATGCCATACTTTTCCGGTGTGACTAAAAGGCCGCCATACCGACGCGAATGTGTTGATTTAAATAAAACAATCATTCAACCATTTGTACCAGGCTAACTTTTGCACAGGTAACTATCGTCGTGCAGCCATTTACGAAAATCGCCATGCCATACTTTTCGGACGATTCCAAATGGTCGCCATACCGCCGAAAATCTGCAAAAAATTTTTACTTCGCCTAACTTTTTGTACCAGTATTGCATTTGGATTTTTGGAGAGTATTTGATAAAATGTGACCATTATTATATTTGCCATACTTCTAGTAGGGGGAAAAAGTGCTGTCATACTTGAAAACTTAATTTATTATTAATTTATATAAGTGAAGATTTCCAACACATAGATCTTTGAAATTTTGTATTTATATTTGTTGATCCTCAAACTTACAGGAAAAATAAGTGCCATACTGTTACAAATCTTTTGACTTTCGCTATTTTCCGACGAGTTCGACTAACGCCCACGCGACTAAGCCGCCGGTACCAGCGTTCACGCCATCGTTTTTCTTTTTGTCATTGCGTACTAAGACCCCTGTAGAACCGCCATCCTGTTACAAATGACTCGAAATTTTGTGTCAGTATCTCCCGGTCTATGTTGTTTGGATTTATAGTGTTGTTATGATGTGGTGATATTAAATTGTAATGTGAGTTACCTACATCTTGATGTTTTTATGGTTTATCTAGTAATAAAGAAATGTGTTTATAGTTAACTAGGTTTCCGCCCGCGGCTTTGCCCGCGCAGTCAAAGAAAAACCCGCATAGTTCCCGTTCCCGTGGGATTTCAAGGATTGCGTCATTTTCCCGGGATAAAAAGTAGCCTATGTCCTTTCTCGGGTATCAAAATATCTCCATACCAAATTCCATGGAAATTGGTTCAGTAGTTTAGGCGTGCTTGAGTAACAGACAGACAGACAGACAGAGTTACTTTCGCATTTATAATATTAAGTATGGATTTCATTCACAAGTGTTGTTATTATTGACGCCCTGCAATATTAGGTCATTTGTGTTAAAATATCATCCTTGTAATTTTACCGTACTTTAAAAACACGACCAACCAACGTTATTTAATTTGTTATTGTAGTATTATGTTTTCAACTCATTTGCATAAAAGTAGCGTAAAACAAATTGAATTTACATATAAAATAGCAAATAGAGGTTTATTCGTAAAACGAGTTTAATGCTATGAGCAAGAGGGCGCCATATTGGTCATAAAATAGTTATTTATTTCGTCTAAAAATATTAGGTAGGTATATAGAAACCCATACTTTAGAGTTTAGACTGTTTATTATTTTTTTATTAATAGAAGTTTATATACAGAAGTATTGAATGCTAACATTCTATAAAAAGGTATAAAAAATCAATAAAAAAACACTACACACTCTGCCATGCATTCGTCATACATATTATATGTTATACCTACTCCTTTGTTTATGGTTATTGACTATGGTCGAATTTAAACCACTGAGCGACCACTATTTGTTGTACATACTATGTTTTTACTTATACTAGCTGTATAAGTTTTTACCCGCTTTGCTGTTTTACCCGCATTGCTCCGTTCCTATTGTTCTTGGCGTGATGATATAATATAGCCTACAGCCTTCTTCGATAGGTGGACTATCTAACAGTCAATAATTTTTCATTTCAGACGCGTGGTTCCTGAGATTTGCGCGTTCAAGCACACAAACAAACAAACTTTATAATATTAGTATAGATTCTAAGTACTCACAGTAAAACCACAGTAAATAATTCACTTTACCATAGAACAATGCATTACTTATCAAGCAAAACCCTTTGAATTAATTATAACCGGTTCCAAACGCGAACTGTGTCAACTGTACACTTGATAATGTAGCAAAAACTAGTTTCATACCGCGACACCGTCTGTTAAATGCAAGTACACATTATGATTTATAGCATGTGTTACTATGAGAAATTTTATCAAAGTTCATTCGCTGTTTAAACAATATGTAGGTAGCTGGTAGGTATACAGGGTGTCCCACTATTGGTATACTAAGCGCGAAGGGACTTGTTCTCATTTTAATCAATAACCTACTTTATTGATTTTGTACTAAAATTATGTAATCAAAACTGCAATGTTCCTTTGGGATTATTCACAAGTGTAACACCGAGGGGCAGAGCTAGTTAACAACTCGTTTCCAAGGCTGAACCATTTATCCTGCTATGTTGGGACTTGGGTCCTAAAGACGCCCAATTTATTATTATTAAGGCGACACTGAGCACAGAATCTTTAATAAACGATATGTAGGTATTATATGTTGTGAATAAAATATTATTATTTTATTCATGTATGTAACATTTTTGTAATATCTTTTCAATTATTATTTGCCTGTATATGTCACATCCCCAGTCACATCCTTACCAACGTTGTAAGCTCTTGGGATAACAATGCAATGTAGGCCCATTTCTATAAAAGCTTAAGAAATTATTTGTTTGTTTGTTTGAACGCGCTAATCTCAGGATCTACAGGTCCAATTTGAAAAATTATTTCACTGTTAGATAGCCCATTTATCGAGGAAGGCTATAGGCTATATTATATCATAGGAGAGACCATGACCAATAGTCCAGCGGAATAATGCGGGTGATACAGCGTGGCATAACTAGTATACAGATAAGTCTATAAGGGAATTTATCAGAATATTACATAGTCATCAGCCCTGACGTCCCTTGTGCATTTACCTATATGACAAACAGGACTTCCGCTCATAAAAGGACATTAGCTGAATCCATTACTTATTCGCTTTAATTAATTAATTAAATGTTACATCGTAAGTGTAACTAAAAGGGAAAACGTGTTTTTTCTTTGATCATGGTACAGGAGAAAACTTGGTAGTGCGTGACCACTATTGCGAAGTAGAAAAAAACTGTTTGTATTAGTAAAAAAAATGTAGTTAGATATTGCATCATTTCTTATTAAAATGTGTATATTGTATAAATACCGTGTATTGGTGTATTCTAATAAATGTCTACGGGTTATATGATGCGTAGTTCAATTCTTGTATCTTGTAAAGATGTAACACAATTTTCTGCTTCAGAAAATCTTGAAATAAATTGGATAACATGCTAGAAACAAAATACTTCTGAAATCCCGTTTAGTATTAGAAATCCTACTAATATTATAAATGCGAAAGTTTGTGAGGATGGATTTATGTGTGTGTGTGTTTGTTACTCTTTCACACAAATACTACTGAACCGATTACACTGAAATTTAACACACATATACAGGGTGTCCCACTGTTGGTATACCTACTAAGCTCAAAGGTGGTTATAGTTTTGCATACGCTGAGTACGTAAAAAATACTTATAAAATTCCAGACGCAGTTTTTTTTCAAATGTCTGAATTCTTAAATCTCTATGTGTACACCCCTAACAAGCAACCCGCCCAGCTTTGGCCAAAGACAAAATGCTCACATTAGCGAAGCGGTAGAATATGACGGCTGAGCGAAGCTAGAGAAGAAAACATGGATTTTCAGGAAAAATTTAGCAAAAATTTTTTGATGTAATTTTTTTGTCTAAGTAGGTATTATTTACGTGATCAGTGTATGCAAACAAGTCCCTTCGCGCTTAGTATATCAATAGTGGGACACCCTGTATAGCGTAACTTGGATTAACACACAGGATAGGTTTTATCTCAGAAATCCCACGGGAATGGGCGGAAAGTTAGTGGAATATACATACAGTCAAACATGTGGATCAATGTGTAATCCGTTATACCCAAAAACAGATTAACAGAATTTAGGGAACAGATAAGACCATGGGTCTCTAATTCCCTTAGGCGACTTTTTGTTGTAGAAAAACCGATCTCGGGAGCTTTGAAATAAATAAGGGAACTTTTATAAATCTCTAAAAGGATGGAGTGATAGAACTTTTAATAGGGTGCAGCAGTGCTATTAAATGAAAAGCTGAAGAGTTTGTTTGCTTGAACGCGCTTATCTCAGGAATAAATGGATCGATTCCAAAAATTATTTCAGTTGGATTATCACTTGAGATAGAGTGATTCAACAGGAAGGTTAATAAATTAGGTATATAGGTACCATACCTATACACCTAATTTATTAAGTTTTCTACAAAGAAGGCGAAGCTGTGCGGTGAAATCTAGTAATTAATAAGCAGTCATCTCAAATAAAGCAGCGCAATCTCTTCAATATCATTTCACACACAATAGAACTTCCTTTCAAATGCCGCCAATAAAAATAGCAGTAGATAACGATACGAGTTTATCGACCCGTCTGATACAGCGATCTATTTTAGCGTGGACGCTGCCCGCGCGCAACGTGATGATAACGCGAACGTTACAACTGTTTGCTATTCTTGTTTTTATTGATAGGAACCATTTTAAAACTAACAGGTGGTATATGAGTGTGGATTAATGTGTTGTTTTGCTAAAAGTTCGTTCACGTATCGTAGCAGCATTATATTGCTCATCTATATGTACTAATATTGCAAAGCTAAATTGTTTGTTTGAACGCCCTAATCTCAGGAACTTCGGGTCCGATTAGAAAATTTCTTGCAGTGTCAGATAGTCCTTTTATCGAGGTAGGCATATTCACGCTAAGATCAATAGGAGAGGAGCAATGCAGGTAAAACCGCGCGCACAGCTAGTTTTTATTATAAAAATATCATTAAAAATCACACAAAAGGTTTACGAAATTGTCCAATGAAGGCAATATTTCGCGTGGGCTTCAAAATCTATTGTATAAATCAGTTATTCAAATTTCAATTGCCTACGAAAAATACGATACTATAAATATCCAATTATTATAATGTTTTCATAGCAACTACTACAACTTTGTTTTTAATCTGAAGTCTAGATTTTATTACCTATATCAAGAAAACAAATTAAAAAAACACGCTTAACCTCTGAATGATTGTATTATCACTACATAGTATAAAACAAAGTCGCTTTCTCTGTCCCATGTCCCTTTGTATGCTTAAATCTTTTAAACTACGCAACGGGTTTTAATGTGGTTTTTTTAATAGATAGAGTGATTCAAGAGGATGGTTATTTTGGATAGTATGTAATTGTTAGGTTTTGGACAAAGCGGGCGAAGCCGCGGGCGTTAAGCTAGTTATTAATAAGCAAACCTTGATAAGTGTACGAAGTTTGAATTAAATCTATCCGTTTAAAGTCGTACAAAACCGTGTCTAATGCCCCAGCCACACGACTCGACGAGTGGTATGGGAAGTGACGAGGGAAGTAGGCAGGGACGTAGTGTGGCCACGTTACTCGTCATGCCACTCGTCGTGCTCATCGTCCTGCTCACTGCTCCCTACTTTGTCGGCTTTTGCGCGCGAGTCAAAGGACCGGCAATACGAGTGCGAATTAGGGATGGGCGTCATGGAATCCCGCGCCAACGACAATTCGCCCGAAGTGACACAGATTGCGAACTGCAACGTGGTTTCGACCTATGTATACCTTGGTGCTTTGATCTCAAATAACGGCGGCTGCGTAGATGAAGTAAAAAGACGTATGGCCATAACCAGAACTGCGATGGAGAAGTTGAGAAAAGTGTGGAGGAATCGTAATATCACCAAAGCCACAAAAGTCAAGCTCGTACAAACACTCGTATTCCCCATTTTTCTTTACGCGGCAGAAACGTGGACAGTGCGCGAGTTGGAAAAAGGGAAGATAAATGCTCTAGAAATGTGGTGCTGGAGGAAGATGCTAGGGATATCGTGGACAGAGTTTCGCACCAACGAGTCCATACTCCAAGAGCTCGGCATCAAACAGCGTTTATCGACCGTAGTACAGTCGCGCATACTGCAATACTTTGGACACGTGTCTAGGCGAGATAACAACTCCATTGAGCGGCTAGTAGTACAAGGAAAGGTGGAAGGAATCAGATCGCGCGGCAGGTCACCAATGCGCTGGACCGACCAAGTGAAATCTGCTGTAGGAATTCGCGTATCAGACTGCGCCAGACAGTCTAGTAACAGGAAGAGATGGCGGGAGATCGTGCGGAAAGCTGTGTCCGCCTCTACCACCGATGTGGACGTCTCAACGTGACCACGACCACTCTGCCAAGAGTGAATCGACAAAGAAGAGAAGAGTCATGGAATCAACGGACTAGTTAAATTAACCGTCTATATGTACACTCAACGATTCGACTAGTCCATCGCTCAATGCACTAGTTGAATTCAACGGCTAAACAGTCTTATTGATAAGAATAAATTCTTTTCTTTGAAGTTTTTAAAAAAAAAAATATTTTTGGTTTACAAGACCAATGTTTTGAATTTAAACTATAAAAACAAACGATAATAAGTTTTTTAGTAATACTTTTTTAGGGAGTATAATTTTTGTAAGAAAGCATAAACATTTATTAAGTAATTGTTTTATTGAGATTAGAATTTATTGTTTTAAGAATTTATTTAATAATAGTTATTTATTCTACACATGGACTAGTCGAAGATTTTAACTAGTTAAACGACTAGTTGATGAACGACATTTAACGATCTAGTCTCGTTGATGAAAAATACGTCGACGACCCATCCCTAGTGAAGAGCGTCGCGATTAATCGCGCGAGTAGAGCAGTGTGTGGCCAGACGGCAATATCGAGGCGAGCGGCAGCGCGATGAGCAGGACGAGGAGCAGCACGAGTAGCAGGACGAGTAGCATAGTGTGGCTGGGGTATAATAGATTCGGTTATACAAAGTACAAACATACAATTAGAAGCTAAAAAAGCGTGTCAATTAAAAAGTGGTAACCCTATTCGTCCAGACCAAACCTATCATAATTGACAAATGACAGCACATAGATAATAAATAATTAAACAATGCCAGGATCCACACTACTAGAATAAATAATGTCTGATTATAATTCAAAGCGTAATCAGTGGCCAATGTTTGTTTGTGACGTTACTAGCTGGATAATATTGTACGTAAGTATTGTTGATTTAGTTGTTAGGCCAGTTTTTGGTTTTGGATAATCTGTTTTAGTAATTTACATGCATATTTTTTATATTTGACTGACCGGTTGGCTTGGTTTAAATAAATAATAATAAATAAATCATTTATTCTCCTCAAAAACCTTATAACTATATTAACAAAAGATGCACGTAAACAGACCAAGAGGACTGGTGTCTGCGATAGGCCGTAGCCTGTAGTGCAGATCGCCAGGCACTCCCCAAGTCGAACCGCTTAATTTAGAGAATTTAATTATGTATGAGAAAAATAAACAAAAGGAAAAAAAAATTAAAATATTAAAATATTTTGGTTTGTAGTGGCCCTGCCTTCCAAACCAGAGGTCGTGGGTTCGATTCCCACTCGGGGCAAATACTTGTGTGATGAATGTTTGCTCTGTGTCTGGGAGTTAATTATCTATATATAAGTAGATATTTATTTAAAAATTATATATGCATGTTTATCAGCCATCTGGTTTCCATAACACAAGCGAAAGCTTAGTTTGGGATCAGATTGTGATGTGTGTGAAAATTGTCCTGGAAATATTTTATTTATTTGTTTATATGTGAATATATTTTCTTCATACTTTTGTACCTGCATAATTACTGATACTGTCAAACTTAAACATTTATTTACTCAACTAGACTTCTTCAAGAAGCACTTTTGAATCGTCATAACATATTTTTAACATTTACCACCACTCTGTTGTATTACACATTTTCGTTTATGTCATGTGTTTGCTAAAATTTTCTAACAGATTATACCCAAAATAATGTTTGAATTCCAAATGTTATTTAATCCGCGGCAATGTTAGCTCAGCTATTCATTATTTTTAACACAAATTTGATAACAATTAATAGGCACCACAGGCACATATTATGCAAATAGAGATGTTAATTATTTATTTTGGTATTTGGACAATTAATATCGAATATTAAAAAAGGAATAACTTAGTTAATAAATGGATAACCATAACATTCCTCTAAGTAAGCTTTTATGGCACATAAATCAATTCACAAAACATTCCCTAGATATCGAAAGCAACCCCAGCTGATATCGAAGGCAACAACTTATTTCAATACATATATCTAACTAGTTAGGTTTCCGCCCGCGGCTTCGCCCGCGCACTCAAAGAAAAACCCGCATAGTTCCCGTTCCCCTGGGATTTCCGGGATTGCGTCATTTTCCCGGTATAAAAAATAGCCTATGTCCTTTCTCGGGTATCAAAATATCTCCATACCAAATTTAATGAAAATTGGTTCAGTAGTTCAGGCGTGATTGAGTAACAGACAGACAGACAGAGTTACTTTCGCATTTATAATATTAGTATGGATTATGCACTATGTGACTATTCAAACATTTGTTCGGACCGGTATGTGGAACCCGCAGCGATAATTATTCCATTGTTCCACTTCAATATGCGAATATTTAACTGATCTATAATGTATTCATGACAACATTGGAAACATTGTTATTAATTAATGTTAAGTCTATACAAACATTAGTTTTAAATTGAAATAAATACAAATTCACTTTACACTATTCGTATAATACATGGCTTATCAATTCTTAAAATAAATTATGTATATCATATTTTTACTATTATCCCGGATCAAACCGGGGCGAGCTAATAGCATAGGTATACAGTATAATAATTCACAATATTTTATCGGATCATTAAACACATAAGTTCCGATCAAAAAGGTCGTTAGGTTAGGCCTTATAGGTACATTCTTTACCTATATAATTATATATATTTGGAAATAGTTTCAATTTGAAAGACTCCTCAGTCCTCCCTATGAACTAGATCGTTAGTACGAAACTACATATACCACAGAATATATAATAGTACTACGTAACTATACATCCAAACATTAACCACCATGCACCAGGTGACCAGCATTACGTTATAAACTCTATCCACAATGCAGCAACCTTACGTACCTTACTCTCTATCCATTTTCAATTCAAAGTCACTAACCTGGTTAGTAGTGAGATCCCACTGGTCAGCGACAAACGACTGGCGGCTGTACAGGAACACGGGCACCTGGTGGTCCTTCACGGGCGCCGGGTCGCTGTTCACGCGGACCACCGTCAGGTGCGTGGTGGTCGTGCCCACTGTGAGATGGAGATTTGACGTGAAAACTTTATTTAATGAGGAGCAGACTCGTCACTTGATGGTAAGTGTCGCCCAAATATACAAACAAACACTGCTTTCTTTCACAAACTTATATATTTAAAGATTTTTTGGAAAGGAAAAATCGGGTTCGCGTCCCGACGTCAAGTTTAAGGATTGACGATGGGAATAACGGCCACTGAGGAAAAGGATACGTGTCTCAGGTTTTGCTGATAGTGCTACAAGATTTGGTGGATGCTGATCCAAGATTTTGAGATTTTGAGCTGAGCCGAGGTGACAAGACAAAACTGTATGGGGTATAGATACATATTTGTCTTTAAATAACCAAAAAAAAGTGCTCTACTTAAACCGCGTAAGAAGTGCAAAGTGGAATGAAACTTTGTTCTTTGAGTGCTTGGGTAAGTTAATCAGAGAGGAATTTTGTAATGTTGTTGGCTAATTTTGTAATGTTGTTGGCTGTGTTTTTTGCAATAAATTTATTTTCTTTCTTTCTTTCATAAGAGAAAAGTTTCGAAACCAAATGAGGTTATAGCGTAATTTAATATCCAAAGTGCAAAGTACTCCGGGTACGAAATAATTTTTCAGTAAGACATATTACAAATACAAGTTGGTAAACTTGTAAAGACTCTTTTACATCAAGACTACTGAACTAATTTGGCTGTATTTTGGTATGCAAATAGTTTATGGCCTGGAATAACATATGGGCTCATATATACCTGATCGATACGGGCTTATGATATTCTTATTATTGGTTATTAATATGACTCTTGGTGAGGTTAAGACCATTATGTGGTTATACGATGTTATTCCTGTTTAAATTGATATATGTATACCTGACCGATACGGGTTCATGCTGGTTTTATGATACTTTTGACTCACAGCGAGGTTAGTCCAGTTATTCTGCAGTTTTATGATGGTTTTTAAATAACAAATGAATAAACATAATGATTTCTCGCTGCACTAGTTAGTAATTGAACAGATGCATTTTCCACCTGTTTCGCTGACCGATTGACTTCAAGGGTGAGTTGTGGTTAGTCTTCCGTACACTCTTAGTTAAAGACATTGCCAAGATCGTATAACTATCTTGTTTGAAATATAAATGATCATGCCTATATACTAAACTTTCTTCAAAACTAGCTGTTCCCCGCGGTTTCACCCGCATTGCTCCGCTCCTGTTGGTTTTAGCGTGATGATATATAGCCTATAGCCTTCCTCGATAAATGGGCTATCTAACACTGAAAGAATTTTTCAAATCGGACCAGTAGTTCCTGAGATTAGCGCGTTCAAACAAACAAACTCTTCAGCTGTATAATATTACGCCCGTAGCACACCTCCGCTGCAGAACTGCAACAGCGGAACCGCAATAGTTTCGCTCTGTCTTGTCCCGTGTATGAGAAGCGGAACAGTAGCGAAACTGCCTGTTCTAACACATACATCTAACTATTTTTTATCTCTTTCTTCGCGCGGTTTCGCCGATCTCTTCTAACGCCAGCCACACTACCGCGTTCACGCCGCTATTTGTTTGCGGTGCCGCATTGTATTCGCCTGTGTTTGTCAAAACCGAAAAAAATAAAACGCGGAACTACATTATTTTTGTAAAAGAGTATGTAAATCATCAAAACTCTGAGGGGTCATTCTAAAAATACATATGTATATGTATAGAAACGATCTTCATGGGACTCGAGTTCTTTACATAGTAGGTTTTCTCCTAATTTCTTTCTTTTTTTATTAATCTCATGCACCCAATTTCTACGAGTTTTATGTCTTTTCAATGTTAAAGTCCACAATAATATTTCTTCTTCCTCTGACTCCGATAACGAAACATTTCGCTTCGATCGTTGCTTCTTGACCACATTCTTGACTGACTCGTATGAGGTTTCGCCGATGCCGGTTCCACTAATCAAACTACACTTGATCACAGCGGAATTCATCTAGCGGTTCCGCGGTCATGGTATCGCAGCGGAGGTGTGCTACGGGCGTTAGTATAGATGTCCGCGGATAAAAGAACAAATGACATTTAATTGATCTTCAAATATTTCGGGTTTCTTTTCCTGGTGGTAAAAATAAATAAACTGAATTTCGGATGGTAAAAATTACTGACTGAAATCACAAGTCAGATGAAAAAAAATGTAAATTCTTCATAGCTATTCGAACACTTGTTTAAAGTCTACGCGTTTTTTTGGGTTAAACGACCCCGTTATGGTTGTCACTATAATGGTTTTATAAATTAGCTTATATAAATTCAACAATTTACTCATCTTATAGAATCTTAGCATACATTAATAATTACATTGATATTAATTCTATAACAGTCAGCTGTCAGACGCGAAATTTCAAGTCTACTTCATAAATTTTGTTGAACTGTCTGAACTAATTTACATTATTACTAGCGGTCCGCCCCGGCTTCGCCCGTGGTACATATGAAAAATAGATGTTGGCCGATTCTCAGACTTACCCGATATGCACAGAAAATTTCATGAGAATCGGTCCACCCGTTTCGGAGGAGTATGCAGACTAACATTGTGACACGAGAATTTTATATATTAGAAGATTCACTACATAGTATAAAACAAAGTCGCTTTCTCTGTCCCTATGTCTCTTTGTATGCTTAAATCTTTAAAACTACACAACGGATTTTGATGCGTTTTTTTTTAATAGATAGAGTGATTCAAAAGGAAGGTTTTAATATATAATTTATTATGTTTTAGTCTACGCGGGCGAAGCCGCGGGCAGAGAGCTAGTTATTATTATAAAGAGGAAAGATATTTTGTTCGATTGTTTGTTACGAATTAAGTAAAAACAACTCGATCAACAAAAAAATTATGACATATCTTTACGAGCAAGATTTACACCAGTCAAGATCGAACCCCGAACCTGTCTGCCATAACTCCTGATCCAGAGGTAAGTGGACAATATAAAGAGCTTAATTAAATACATAAATCAACGTCAGTAGAATCTAGATTAGATTATGTATGCACACATTTGATAACTAATCTACCTCTATAAAGGCTTATCATCTATCGATGCGATTTTGCTAATTTTGTTGCTTTATTATTAAGGATAAAACGTTTTAAAATTATATTTAGATTAATAATGTTTGAAACAAACTACTCTGTTAATTAGAATTATTAGAACCATCGTGTCTGTTTGTTGATTTCACAACATTTGTGAAATCAACAAACAGACACGATGTAATTTCACTTATTTCGATGACATTTTAATGATTTTGAAATAAAAAATTGCGTCTGGCACCTATTTAACAACGAAAAAAACGTCTTACAATAAAAAATTATGTCTGATGGATCTATCTAAAGGCAAAAGATTAAAAATTACGCGTTAATAAATGACTTTAAATTACGGATATTTTCCTGTGCAAACGCGCACTAATAAACGCAACCACTGCGGCCAGCCAGATAGCACGGTCTCTAGTCTCTAACCGAAATTTACGAAGTAACTATTCTCTAATCTGTGCCGAAATAGCAAGAGAAACAGTATATCAGAGAACCAACTATACTAAAATTCTCTCTTGTCAACGTTGGTAGCTCCTATACGATATAGAGAATGTATGAGATTTGTGTCGCCGTGTAAAATATATTTTTAAAGCACAATTTTGTTCATTATTTTTATGCTAAAGTAGAGCTCAATTTTAAGTCTTAGTGACGAGAATAAGAAAAATTGGGTAACAAAAGATCAAAGCATTTCGCTAATAAAAGAAAAATAATGTACAAAATCGTTTTGGTTTCGCACCCTATTTGGTACTTACAAACAATTTTTTTTTTTTTTTTTTTTTTTTTTATAGTAACCCTAGCAATAGGGCAGGCGACTCACTTGGTGGTAGGTGATAGACGCCGCCCATGACGATCACAGCGTTGGGAACACTGCGATCGTATTGCCGGTTTTAAGGTGGAAGTTGGTTTTTCAGGAAGGTGTAGGCTCTTTGCTTGAAGGTTCCCATGTCGTATTGGTTGGGGAACACGGAAGGTGGTAAATTGTTCCACAAGAGTGTAGCACGGGGTAGGAAATGACGTGCGAAACGCACGGTTGTCGAGCGCCATGCATCCAGGTGGTGTGGATGATATTTTTGCTTGTGCCGGGCAGTGCGGTGGTGGAATTGTGCAGGTGGTATTAAGGCAAATAATTCCTCAGAACACTCCCCGTTGTATATGCGATAAAATACGCACAGAGACGCAACATCGCGCCTCAAAGCCAGAGGGTCCAGCCGATCGGTGAGCTCAGGTAGATCGACAATGCGGCAGGCACGACGCTGAAGGCGGTCAAAAGGAAGTAACTGATACTGGGGTGCTCCAGCCCATAGGTGCGAGCAGTACTCCATGTGTGGCCGAACTTGGGCCTTGTAGAGTAGTAGGCGATGTGCTGGCGTGAAGTACTGTCTCGCTCTAGCGAGCACCCCAAGTTTCTTTGAGGCTAATTTAGCCTTGTCTTCCAGATGACCGCGGAATTGTACGTCACTCGCAATGTCGATACCGAGAATTCCGATACAAGGCGTGGCTTTGAGAGGAGTGTTCTGGAATGTAGGTGACACTGCAAAAGACCTCTTTTTAGCTGAGAATACGCAAACTTGCGTCTTTGAGGGGTTAAACTGGACAAGATTGTTTTGACCCCATATTGAGACTTCTTCAAGAGATTTCTCAATTTTTGACACAAGTTGTTTCCGATGCTCATCCACTTGGTCCTGAGAGAGATTTGCAAGACCGGTATATGCGGCGTCGCCCGTGCTATCATCGGCATAACAATGTATATCACGTACTTGCAACATATCATTGATATGCAATAGGAATAGCGTCGGCGACAGCACGCACCCCTGTGGAACACCAGCGTTCACAGGCAGGGATTCTGAGCATGTTCCGTCGACAACGACCTTAATGCTTCGTGCCTTGAGAAAGCTGGCTATCCATTTGCATAATCTCTCAGGTAGTCCGTATGAAGGCAGCTTGGAGAGGAGCCCCTTATGCCACACCCGATCGAACGCTTTGGCCACATCTAGACTAACTGCCATGGCTTCCCCCTTACTCTCAATTGCAGATGCCCATCGATGGGTCAGATAAACTAAAAGATCACCAGCCGAGCGATTTCGACGGAAACCGTACTGGTGGTCGCTTAACAGCTGGTGATCCTCTAGATACTGCAACACCTGGGAATTAATGATGGATTCCATCACTTTTGAGAATAAGGAGGTAACCGCGATCGGCCTGTAGTTTTTCGGGTCGGAGCGAGTGCCTTTTTTCGGTACAGGGTGAATCAGGGCGGTCTTCCAAGTTCTTGGGACTATACTGGAAGTGTAAGAGCATCGAAATAGACGCGTAAGGATTGGAGCTAATTCGGGAGCACAAGATTTAAGAACTATTGCAGGGATTCCGTCTGGCCCATTCGATTTATTGATATCGAGTGAAAGAAGAGCTCTACGTACGGCGCGTTGTGTGAATTTCACGTCAGCCATTTTACTGTTGCAGTATGGGATGGTGGGTGGAACTCGTCCTTCATCATTCAGGGTCGAATTCGACGCAAAGAGTGTGGCCAACGTATCGGCTTTCTCGTTTGCAGTGTGGGCCAGAGTATCGTCATCCCTACGTAAAGGAGGAAAGGATGACTTGCAAAAGTTCCCCTGAACGGCTTTGGCAAGTGACCAAAAGGCACGTGTACCTGAGGGGTAGCGCGCAAGTCTCTCGCCTATTCTCCTGACGAACTCTGCTTTGGCTTCTTTGATGTTCTTCTTGTACTGTCGGGAGGCGGCATTCAACCTTTTTTTAAGATCCTTAGCGTTAGAATCCTTTCTTGCTATGGCTTTAACCCAGGCCTGAAAACATTCCTGTTTAAAACGGGATGCCTTTTTGCAGGATTGTCCAAACCAGGGTTGGGACCTGCCGCCAACGGGCACCACAGAGTAAGGAATAAAAAGTTCCATACCTTGCGTGACCACATCAGCGACTAAGTCAGCGCAAGCATCGGCATCCTCGGATACAAAGCAAATCTGACTCCATGGGTAGGATGCAAAGAAGGAACGCATCCCGTCCCAATCCGCCGATCTATAGTGCCAGACATGACGGTAGCTTGCGGGTCTAGGTCGAGATTTGCGTGCAACAGGCACAGTACTCCGCACCAGGCAGTGATCGGAAGACCCTAGTGGAGCTTCAACTGCAACGTTGTAGTCATCAGGATGAGATGTTAGAAAGAGATCTAAAAGGGATGGCATTTGGTCCTCCACGTCAGGAATCCTAGTGGGTGTAGAGACAAGCTGAGATAGGCCATATGACAGAACGAAGTCGCAGAAAGTTCTACCCGCATAATCTGTCGTTCTTGATCCCAGCCAATCGGAATGGTGGGCATTAAAATCGCCCAGGACCACTATTTCAGCGGAGGGGATTTTCTGCAGGAGTTCGTCAATCGTGTCTTGAATGTGCTCGGTGAGGCGATTAGTTTCGGCATTTCCACTATGACTCCTGTAAATGCATGCGTAAATTCGGGGGTGATCACCGCAGTCGACGCGTAGCCATAGTATTGACAGGTTACCCTCAAGAAGGCCAAGGCGACGGCAACAAATATCCTCTCTAGCGTAGACGCAAACTCCGGCACGCGCTAAAAATAAGTGTTCCAGCGTGTATCCCGGGTAGTTTAGGTAAGAAGTATCAGCAGGAGAGGAGATCTGTGTCTCCGTCAAAAAGAATAAAGCCGGCTTAGCCGTCTCGAGATGTTGGTGGACGGCATTTAGATTTGAATGAAGTCCCCTAATATTGCAAAAGTCCACAGATAGAAATGTGGTAGGGGTCGTCGATACAGGCTTACCTTTTTTGTCCGTGGCAGTATAAAATAGCGGAATTTTGCCCCCCCCAGAATACGTGGGGCAGTCTGAGTGTAAACACTCAGAGAGGGATTCTCCAGCATCGACGATGCTAGTACCCTCCTGGGGTAATTCTATATTTAATCCCGCTGCCATTTTGTTTGTTTGAAGGGGGTAGGGATGGGATGGGATGGGACTATTGGGTTAAAGAGAGGAAAGAAGACGGGAATAAGGGAAAGGGGTGGGAAGGATAAGGATAGGGATACGGGCCTCCGGCCCCCCCACTCACCGTACGAAACACAGTAGTAGCTACTATTTCACGCCGGTTTTCTGTGGGGGTGTGGTATCTTCCCCGGTGCGAGCTGGCCCAATTCCTGCCGAAGCGTGCTCGACTACCACTTATAAAATTATTTATTATACAATTTTTACTCTAAGTAATCACTACATAGTATAAAACAAAGTCGTTTTTTCTGTCCCTATACATATATGCTTAAATCTTAAAACTACGCAACGGATTTTGATGCTATTTTTTGTAATAGATAGAGTGATTCAAGAGGAAGGTTTTAGTATATAATTTATAAGGTTTTAGACAAAGCGGGCGAAGCCGCGGGCGGAAAGCTAGTATTAGCACAGACTAATAATAATATACTACGTATGTATTAGTATAAACGTAGAAAAGCATT
Source organism: Colias philodice (assembly GCF_061535455.1). Classification (NCBI taxonomy): domain Eukaryota; kingdom Metazoa; phylum Arthropoda; class Insecta; order Lepidoptera; family Pieridae; genus Colias; species Colias philodice. Next base: position 9,936,633 of record NC_143098.1, on the reverse strand, counting down.
AAAAAATATTTTAAAGATAAACAATTAACGACCTAATTTTAATTAGTAAGTAATTTGATAACATTGAATAGTGTAATTAAGTTTTAATACCTGTGTAAATATACTAATTATTAGGTTATAATAATACAAATAATTATGCGTTGCCATGTTTTGTAAATAGGTTGATAATTTAGTTTGTAAACAAGTTTTAACGCGACGCTGACAATTTCTGTTAAATTCATAAACTTAGATAACATTATTGAATAATGTAAATTAACTTATGATTTATTTGTGGAACATTCTGGAAACATTATATCGGTAAGACAGTGCGCGCACGAGCAACTTTGTCTCCGCAACTATTTTGTCTCTCCCACCTATGGGCTAGTATGAAAGTGCGCGCACGTAGCGACGCAACTCCCCATACAAATTGATGGGAGAGACAAAATAGTTGCGGAGACAAAGTTGCTCGTGCGCGCTCGCTCTAACGATTTATCATTTTGTTATATCTACAGCAACAGTGAATTTGCCTTGGGATATTTTAATATCGTATTTTTATGCACAGTTTGACCTTTCTCGTAGAAATTTTGCACAATTTGATTTAAGAAGCATCTGAATTATTTCAATAAAACATTTAAGAAAAAATATTTATCTCAAATACCCAAATTTTGAAAAATATTTAGAAGTCTTCTCATACCAAAATGTTGTTTTCTAATTTCGACTTTATTTGCTGACTCTACATTCCAAACATTATTATTTTTAAATAAGATATTTTTAAAGTATAGAATTTTACCTCTACCTTGTAGCGTCGGCACAAATAACGATTTTATTAATATCATTGATTTGTATTTAAAGTAACAACTCGTGACACCGGATTTTCTTATCCAGTTTTTATATAACATTGAGAAGTATCAACCAACATCTATGTAGCAATTTGCAATAAATGCTACGAAATACTAAACTTCGAAAATTGCCTATGAAAGAATGAAGAGGTAAAGTTCTATTTAAAAATAATAATCTTAGGAATGTAGAGTCAGCAAATAAAGTCCAAATTCGGATGTTATTTTCAGTCTATAAGATATAATATTGTCAAAATGTTTTATTAAAATAAGTTAATTCTATATTTCTGGAAAACAATAGAAAACAAGATGTATAAAAGTGAAACCGTAAATTTGGAAAGAATTAGTCATAAAGAAAATTCTTATCCAAAAGTTCGTGTATATCGATATTTTATAAAAAAAAATGGATTTTAAATATTTTATTTTCAACAGACTTCTAGAAGAGCTTGGAAGAGATTTATTCCGATGATATATTTTCATTGTTTTTGCGAACTTATTTACGTAGGCAAGGTCGCATGGAATTATTTTATTTTTGCGATTTGGAATTATTTTACTGATTTGCGTTAAAAATACCAATGGGCTAGATGAATCCTGCGGCTAAAAAGAAGCCATGTACCTACTACACAAAATTTTACCTATCTCTGTAAGAAAAGTTCATAGAATTGAGATCAGCTTTTTTTGAGTGAAAGAGTAGCCATGAATCCTTCTTCAAAAATTATTTTTATAATATTAACTGTACATAGTAGATTTATTTTAATGTAAATTTGTAGTGTAGTTTATTTAATAAATCCTACTAATATTATAATTGCGAAAGTTTGTGAGGATGGATGTGTATGTGTGTGTTTGTTACTCTTTCACGCAAATACTACTGAACTGATTACAATAAAATTTAGCACACATATAGAGGGTAACTTGGATTAACACATAGGATAGGTTTTATCTCGGAAATCCCACGGGAACGGGAACTATGCGGGTTTTTCTTTGAAAACGCGGGCGAAGCCGCGGGCGGAAAGCTAGTATAATATAATAATGAAGTTAGTTTTGATTGTATGCCTTAAAATTAATGATATATTCAGGCTATCTATTGAAATAAGCCTTATTAATTATTATACCAATATTATTATCTGATAAACTAACTCTGAGTGATAGTAAAATTATCTGATAATTCTTTCTATTTGGGAAGTTAGGATTTTTCGTTATTAGTTTTTTCTTTATAATTTTTCCTACTACTTATATAGACAATATTTTCTTGTTTGATTTTACCTGTGTGTTATACCTTAACAAATTTTAAAGGAAAAGTTTTTAATGGACTTTTAACAGCATTTTCATCCATAATCACATTAAATAATCAGTTTTAAATCCATTAAATTAAGCTATTGCATAGCTTCTATCCTTGAGCGCGGGGACCGAATCTAGAAATTCCGTAACGAAAAAACCTCACGCTCCCCACTCCGACGGGCGGAGGTGTGGCTTGAAGGCATGCTATGCAATAATAGCTTTACCGCGGCAATCCCCGAGTGCCACACGTTTTTTTTTAATTGGCCTTTGCCACAGTAACAGCTAGATATAATTCTAAATACTTACCAGTAAGTGTACACATTCGTCTGCTATTTATATCTTGCATCACCTGCCTCATGAGACCACTGAGTGCTTTCGCGTCTCCAGATAGCGACTGCTTCGAGAGCCATTCTGTTTCTAATTCCATTGATAGCTGTGTGGAATTGTAGATTATTCGATATTTTGTTCATTGGAGTTTTGTTTTATTCATACTCTCTTATTTGAATTAGGGCCGATTTTTCAATGCTTAACTTATTCGTCGAATAATGTATAAAACTACCATTTTAAAAACGTATTCTGATTGCCCGTATTTGACAGTTTTAGTGACATTTTAATATTATCGTGTAATACTTTATTGGACGGATAAGTTTTATCCAAGCATTGAAAAATCGGCCCTTAGTAGAAATATATTATGTAAAGATATTGTTATGTGTGAAAAATGGATTTATACATATTACTAGCTTCCGCCTGCGGCTGCGCCCGCGTGGTGTTTAGATAAAAGGTAACCTATGTTTCTCAGGGTCTAAAGATTGTCTGTGCCAAATTTCATCAAAATTTCATAATTCCTTTTCAGATGTTAATCAGCCCTAAATTATATATTATATATAATTATGCCTCATGCACAAATAAACTAATTAGAAAGTATAAGCATATCTTTATCAGGGCAAAAATATTTATCTATGTATATTCATTAACCAGAAAATAATATTCTTTGATAGTATTTGATTATCTAACATCAATATAAAGAAATATACTTACAAGATATTCAGTAAGTTTCTTGACAAGAGGCTCCAAGTGCACTGTCCGTGCCCAGGCGTCGCACACAAAACAGAGATTAAAGTAGTATGCATTACGAGCATATTTCTTATTGTCTATCCGCACAGGGAATCCTAAAATCTTTGATCCAAGAAGAGTTCTGGAATAAACAAACAGTTACATTCAAATTTTAATTTCAAGTTTTTTATCTTTTTCTTGTATAAATTAGAAGTTAACACTTCTATGACAACTTTATAAATTAAAATATTCTAGAATGTGAAATATTCAAATTTTTTGTTATTGTTGTATATAAATTGAATAAATTATTTTTTATGTTATTGAATACAAAACTCGATTGTTTGTGACGAAAATTCTTATAAGGATATATAATTTAAATAGGTAGTTAGAAATAGAAATAGTTATGTTATCTGTGATATAAAATTTGCTAGCGTACTTACACTGTCAAAGTGCATCGCTGCAACTGCACTTTTGGTATGATGTAGTGGCTAACTGTGTCGAATATTTCTTTGGAAATATAATCTTCGGGCACTTGGCATGTTATTCGTGGACCAGCTGTTGGGTGGAATTCACATAAGAATATGCACCGAATCGGGCCTTCTTGTCCGCAGCCCTCGTAAAACTTTGAATTTCCATCCATTTTTGAAAGCACTCACACGAGTAAATAATCACACGTATTGTTTAATTTACATGACAAACGAGAGAAGTTAAAATACACTTTTATTATGAATTAAATGTTTCGTAAATAGCAGAAGCTAACTCAGAACAACACATACTCTACTACATTCCACAATAAACTGAAGTTTTTGATGAGTTTTTGTAACAGTCAACAGTGTTTGACGTAAATACATTGTTTTGACAATTACTGACTTTGACGTAATACGCTATGTCAAAGAAGATGTTTTTTTAGGGTGTCTTCCTCAGAGGAATAAACCTTCCTCTGAGGTGTCTTCCGATATGCACTGCAACCACTGCACAGTGCTATCCATAGAAATCTAAATAACAAGACACTAGAAGTCGTAAGCGCGCGTGACCTTGTCGCCACTCAGGTGACTTTCACAACACCAGCGTGTTCGTCACTATTCAGTTGCTCTGGAGACGTATGTGTATAAACATGGTGTGTTTCAGCATATCCTTTGCGGAAATTCTTCCACAAGTTGTAATTATACTAATAAAGGAATAATATTTCATCGGTAAATATTTCTTTTTTAGAAATAATGCCGTTTTTCCTTAAAATTATAGAATATTTACAAGTATTACGAGTGTCACCATAGTAATCGAAATAACAATGAATGACACAGTCTACCATTCTTATTATCACGTTTAACACAAATTTCAACTTTATTTCTATGAGTTATTATGTTATTATGTTCAAAGTTATATCTATTGAAAATTGACAACTTCTGTTGTAGAAAAGCCGAATTTTTTCGTATTGGAACAAAAAGAAACAAAACGTCTCATATACTTAGGGATGTTATTCTAAAATAAACCGTAAATTCGTGGGTTAGGATACATATTAAAAAGCTTAATTTAATATTGAAGGTAGTTTTCACTAAAATCAAGCTGTCCAATAAAAGGCATAGTTTACTTGTGTGTACTGTTTAGCTATCGGTTTAAATGTGTTGATTTTGGCGACAGCGGTTTTCATATGAATAATGACATTATAGCACTTCTATGTGTCTTGTTATTTAGATTTCTATGGTGCTATCACTGTAGAAAAATTCGTTCCGTTATGGACTGCCAGTATACTGCCGCAGTACCCTAGGGAAATTTATGACGTCATTAATCGCCGCCATATTCTACTGTGAGCACTGGCGTTTTCGAGGTAAGGTACTCGCCTTGTACTCGCAGTACTTTGATCACGTGATCAGTCCACAGACCTATTATACATTGTACTCTTTGCCACAGAGCAAGTAATATGATCAATCAAAACCACTCGAGTGCCTAACGTCTTATATACAAAGCTACAGTATAGTCAGAAAATTGTATAGTTCTGTAATTAGTTTGGATTAATAAATAAAACAATGGAAGAATTGCAAAAATTAACTTTATTAGACTGTGTTGAAAATGTTCAATACGAGCTGAAAGTTCTTTTTTATTCTTTTTTATGAAAAAGTACTTACTTTTATTATATTTTAAATTCAATTTACAATTAATATTAATTAAAATATTTTTAATTGGACAGTACTCCAAAACAGTTTATTTTTATGTTCTAGAAAACTTTAATACACTCATTTGAATGCTGCGTCAAAAAATGCGGCTGACAGTATACTGGATTGCGTTCCGTTTTAAATCGTAACCAGTATAACTGGCTATAAACGAACGGCTTCACAGTATACTGAATTGACGTCACACCTTACAGTGGTCGCAGTGCATAACGGAAGACACCCTTAATTTCTTTACAGATTGTTTATGTATGAAACTATTATATTAATATATACTCTAAGGTATGAAATATTATATTTATTAGTGTAATTTTTTTAACAACAAAATTCGTAGGATAGCTAATAAAATCAAACTACTGATTTGTTTATACTGTGGCGTCTTAGATCATTAAGTAATGGATAAAGTTATAAACAGACGTTCGAATTTGGTACGGACCGCACCGTGACCTTGGTGCGCTCCGGACCATATTCGATCATGTGTACAGTGGTCCGCCGGACATAATTATTATTATTGACGGTACGGTTGGTTCGATGGTTTTTTCATCCGAACTTGGTGCGGACCGTACCAAATTCGCGCGCGTGGACGGGCGATCGCACCGGACAGCGCATTAGTCATAGACTATATACTTATTACAGCTTTAGTCATAGTTCTACCGCCAAACAAAACGGACGTCGGTCGATCGTTATCAATGGCGATGGCGTCGGATGACGTGGCTAATACTGAAAAAAGATTAATAATATAAATTTTAGAACTCTACAAAGATTTATGATATGACTGCATATGTCTGAATGAATCCCTGTCTTTTAAATATAATTTTGCCCATTCTTTTCTCTTCGTTTTCTTCTTTTCAATGGTTGTAACTTGTACTTGTACTTGTACCAAAAGAAGCCTTGAACTGAGGTCTACATGTGAAAAAAATACAACATTCTAACCACGAATTTATTACGAGAAATAGATTTTCAAGGAATTCGGTTTGACTTTTAATGAGATTACTATAGGTCTACCAGAATCTGATGGCATATTTATATTTAAGAAATAAAAGATTTTTATGTGGCAACTTATTTGACAACTATCAAATTGGATGTCAAATTATTTGTCTTTTTTGCAGTTGATGAATAATTTTTAGGATTTTGTCTAAAAAATCTTCGAAAATGTCGAAAAAGCCGCTGCGATCACAAGAAAGAGGTGTTGTTTATAATGTGTATAGAAAAACATTCGATGAAGAAGGGTCAAACACATCACAATTTTCAATTTTGAAGATTTTATTGGTAAATTGGACTTACCCGTTTTGATACTATAAATTAAAAAATATTATATGTAGGTAACTATAATATTGTTTGTTGATTAGAATATAATTTTATGAAAACTTATTACAGGAGTTTCCAATACGGCTATTCGTCAAGTCCAAGCTGTCCAAGTCAATTTTATAATGTGTGTCTGTTAATACTTACGAAAATAAACATAATTTTATTTTATTTTTATTTTATTTTATAAAAAATTATAAGCAGTTTTGATCTACATTATCATTATATCGATATTTTCACATGGCATACTGGTAATGAATATGTATACAAATATAGGTATGTGTAAATAATAATATTATGTATTACCTGTATAAAAGTAATTTGTATAATTGTATATTATACATGTAAGTATGTACCTACATAATAATATTAAGTGGATATCGCATTATTAAGTACAGTATTGTCCACGCAATGTGAGTAATGATATTGAGGACAAAATAAAAAATAAGCAGTATCAAGATCGTTCAGTCCATTTTCCCTAGGGTTGCACACTCAAAATTTTGATTTCCCTAATTGCCATCAGATTCTGGTTTACCTATATGATCAATGCTCGAAATATTCACAAAAAAAAGGAGATTAATTTGTATTAATTTGATATTATTGAATTGTCTTATAAATCTAAGATATTTTTTTTGTTCAGTTAATTTATTACATATAAAGATTATGTACCTACATATAATAATATATTGAAATATCGACTATAACTAACGACTAAAACATAAACAAAAACTTGGTAATAGATAGATGATATATATAATTTTGTTTACTAGGGACAACCCTGACATTCTTTGAAAATCTATATCTCGTAATAACTTCGTGGCTAGAATGTGGTATTTTTGTCACATGTAGAACTCAGTTCAAATTTTCTTTTGGTACTAAACAGAGCTTCTACTAACGCCTGCATATAATATAAAAAAATAAAAACGAAAATCAGTAAAAATTACAATACTTTCGCCTCTATCGACAATATCGAAAATTTCAAAAAGGGATAATTTGCGCCATTAATCACTTCATATATTAGCAACGTAATAAATTATCTAGTCACTAGTGTATCTATTTTTTTATACGAATTTATTTAGCTCAGTCGGCCGCGAAAATTCCAATATTTTAAATGTTTTTTTAAAAATCGTAAATTTAATCATAATTTTTAAACAAAGAATATTTTCTTTGTGCGGCAATGCCTGGACGGATAGCCGAAACCAATTGAATATTGAAACTGTAAAGGCGAAGCTGCAAATTAGTTAAATGTAATTTTAAATTATCGTGCAAAGATTTTTATACATTCGCTTTAGAAAATGAAGAGCTATTAAAAGCTGTTTCTTCCAAAAGCAAATATAAATGCCAAAAATAAATTTTCTCTATTTAACATTGCTGTTTTAATTATCTCCCGTAAAAAATAACTAAAACTCGTATTTTTGATGCTGTTAACCCTTAAATCAAATACTGGCAACCCTAGGTGCGGTGCGGTCGTGTGGCGAGTCGATCGCACCGCACGAGTACGGTGGTCCGGTCGCACCAGTTCGAACGTCTGTTTATTTACACACGCAGGCGTTTCCCCTTTTGCCGAGGTATAAGATTATTCGAATCGAAAAATCTTATGCTTTCATAAAAACTACTTGCGTAATCGATTACGAACACTCTGCGTATTCGTAAAACATCGAAAGGACGTCTGCGAGTGCTCCGCTAAAAATGCCGTTTTGCACTGTCATGTCTTGCAGAAGCAATTCAAACATGTCGAATATTAAAAAAGATGGAATAACCTTTCATTTGTGTATATTTTTTTATTTTTTTAACGTACATTTCTAATTAAATGCAATTTCTAATAATCGTCGATGTATCGTTTAGCGATATGATCAAGACAAATAATCGAGTCATGTGTTTACTCGATCATTGATGCGGCTTCACGAGACTATCATGGAAAGAAAATATACAAATTTAATCTTTATGAACTAAGAGATAAAGTTGAATTTAAAACGCGATATTGAACCGCATTCCCCACGAGACTATAAAGCGATGTAGCGAGACAATCTTGAAGAAAAAATATACAAATTTAATCTTTATGAACGAAGCGATAAAGTTGAATTTAGAACGCGATATTGAACCGCACTCCCCACGAGACTATAAACTGATGTAGCGAGACTATCTTGAAGAGAAATTCAAATTTAATCTTTATGAACTTAGTGATAGAGTTGAATTTAAAAACTCGTCGCTTAAAAGGTCGTAAATTTTTACGACTTTCTAAGTGACGGACTGCTTTTAACTTGAACGTCGATAAAAAAATATTTTTCTAAGTATAATTTGAAATGAGATGAGAATTAATCTTTATTATATTACAATTTAACACAACTGCATAAAAAGGAGTATAATGTTTATTTTGTAAATCTTGTATATATTTATTAAAATTTACGATCGGCTACTTTTAACTGGCAGAACATTTTAATCGTATGGAACCCTTCGTGCGCGAGTCCGACTCGCACTTAGCCGTTTTTTTGTAATGTTAATCTTGTAACCTTTCTATTATGTAATTTGTTTATATGTATGTATTAATATTGCGTATATTTCAGATTTACAAAAAATCGAATTACAATTTTTATTATATCTGTAGCGACACCTCGGTACAGAAATAAAAAAAGACGGGTTGCACTCCGGGAGTGCCGGCAGAAGTGAAAACATGATTATTAACGTTCAGCATGTTTGATATTTTGGAATGGTATCCGTCTTACGCATGGAATATAAGGGCTAAAAAAAAAGTCCGTCTTACGCTTTTTCGATCAGGTCACCTGACGCGAGTTTAAGATTTTATACCCAACGCCGCTAAAGAAGTATTCACTTCAATAAAAATTTCTGTACCGATATTTATTTTATTGAATATAATATGTGATGTGTTGAATAAATACATATTCAAATACAAATAAAATGGCGTTTTATTGTTTTTTCGTATGCATATAATAATGATGAAAACGTTACAAATGACCTATGTAGTATTTTTTATGAATATAATATTAATGTTATTTCTAATTTCAACAAAATTATTATTTTTGTAATATCGATATGGTTACATCCCTTTATAGCGATTGTATTATTACGTATATGTACAGAGATTTTTCTGTGTAATCGATGTATGTGTGCAAAAACATGCTAGTCTGCCAATTTTGTATTAGTTTGAGTTTGTAAAGACACAAATTATTTTTGTGAATGTGTGATTGTTTTTCAAAGTGTGAGTTACCCTCCCCGCACCAAAATCGGCAGAAAGTTTAGTTAGAACATTTGCCAGCGTGCTCCATCCATTACTTAATGATCTAAGTGTGGCGTGCTCGCCGTTGACTAAAAAATAAATTAACATTATGTCATCATTATGTATATTTATTTCTATTATCGATAGTAATAATTAGCTGTGGTATGACAGCTTGTCACACGCACAGCTGATTTTTGTTTGTTGTGACTTTTGAGTTTGAACTTGAACTTTGAATAAACAACTGTTTAATCGTCTGATAAAGAAAAATCAGGCCCCGAAACATATTTTATTGCCTTGTAGGAGTAAAATACTTTTATTCAAACACCCAATCTACGAGACAGACTCTGTTTATACATTTAATGTTTAAAGATATTATTGTCATCTTCTTTTTGCATTTTTTCTGACAAATGGCTAAAAATACGTTTAATATTATTATTGGAGTAACAGGTAGTGTTGCTGCTATTAAACTACCAGTCTTGGAACAAGCTCTATTGGACTTAAATGAAAATAATGCAAATTATAAGTTTCAGGTTAGTTTCTAGTTTTGTCATATTTTATTGAGGATAATTTCCTTCTTTGGATAACATGACAATAATTAACTTTAGATTTTTGTGATAGACGATTTCATATGAGTAAGTTAAAAAGTAAAAACAAAAAAAAATTAATACGATCGCGATAAAGCATTTTCCTCTTTTTTTTATTCTTTCTAATATAATATGAATTTCCTACTTTACAGCTCCAGATTATCTCAACTGAGCATGCCAAACATTTCTTTGATAAGAAACAATTAAACAGTGATTTTTATGATGATGCGTCTGAATGGTCGACTTGGCAAAAGAGAGGAGATCCCGTGTTACATATAGAGTTGGGAAAACAAGCAGACATGATGGTTATTGCTCCACTGGATGCTAATACTTTGGCTAAGATATCTGTGGTAAATATATTTCCTAACTGTTTTTAAAGTACATGTGTGATTTATTATCTAATCTAAAATAGTGTTTATTGATATTCTATGATCGACTGTCTACTGAATTTTAATGTGTCTTTGCATTATTGTATAATATTAAGTAATATTCTATGTAATTTAAATGTTTTTTATTTGTTCAAGTAAATTTGATTATTTCATTTTATTACGAGATTAAGTTTATCATAATTATTTTTTTGCATTTCCACAGTAGGAAGATATCATTGTAGTTCAAACTTCAAAGTCTGAAGTAGATAATATAGTTAGATATCATTGAGTCTGTTTGCATATTGTAGATTAAGGAATTGTTAACTAATTTATAAAAAAATATGTTGATTTAAAAAATTAATCTAGAGTCTGGAATATAGTTTGGAACACTTTCAATTTTCTTATGAATTGGTTTTAGTAAAATAAAAATATGATTTACAGGGTATATGTGACAACATTCTAACAAGCACAGTTAGAGCATGGGATATGACAAAACCATTGTTATTTTGTCCAGCCATGAACACGAGAATGTGGGAACACCCCATAACGGCCAAGCAAATAGCAACTCTAAGAGAATGGGGTTATGAAGAAATTCCTCCGATAAGCAAGCTTTTGATGTGCGGAGACACTGGGGTAGGGGCAATGGCTGAAGTCGAAACTATTGTCGAGAAAATAAAGAGCAGGGCTGATCAGCTGCACAAAGTTAAAAACTAAAAAGTGATTTTTTAATGTTATTATTGTTGTACATTTGTATTTTTCTATGATTATTGCATTTTTTTATATTTATATGGTTAATGGTTAAATAAAAAAAACTGTTTTAATATGTTTTGTTTCTCATTATAGTCAAGGTACCTATATCTTTTTATCATACTGCTTCTGCTTGATGAAGTAATAATTTAATTATTGTCAAAATCATTTTATAAATTTGGTAAAACCACAGGTAATATAATACTATGATGACATTTGAAATAGGATGATTCGCCAATTAAGACAGGTGATACAGACATTCAAACATCCAAATCTTTATTATTTATCTCAATATTATCTTTTTTGCATCTAATATAGATTATTTCTCATATATTATAGAATATATTGCAAAATTGACAGGTAAATAAAAAACAATATAATGTAAAATGTTTATTGCATCACTGAATACTGTTCTAACTCTAGCGCACATGCAATGAGCGGAATAGAAAACTCATTTATACATCACATACAAAAGGTACAGGGATAATTCCGATCTCTAATAAAGCAAATCAATACCTTCATTGTAGATTTAATATTATGGCAAGTGTTATTTGTATACAATTTAAGTGAATAAGAAAATCTTGGTAAATTTTGTCAATTACAATAAAAAAAATATGTTTAATAAGATAGGCGTCGTTTATGATTAAATTTCTGTATGTCTGTTTATCAATAAAATAAGACCAAATCTACAATAAAGATAAATCAAAATTTATGTAGGTAATTATAGATACAATATTCACCAACCAATGAAATCAATTTTAAAGTTTTTTCAAAACTACGTTTGGTGCTATCAGCATTATTGTTTTTTAACCGACCCTGTCATATACAGAACCAACATTTCAAAAACGACTTAAATTTATATAAAATTAATAATAGAACTACTCAATAACGTGCGGAAAGCACCTAATTTAGGACGAGAACACATTATCTCTTGCCTTTTTTATATTATTTATTACTTATTCTTTCATTTTTTTTTTTTGTGAAAAAGAAAATTCTAATTGTATTCTGTATTTTTAATAAAGTAAAGAATAAATTCAAATATGTATCGTTAAAAAATACTATAAATGAAATATGACACGTAAAATTTAATCACTGGGCGTAAAAAAGTAAGATATAATGTGTTCTTGCACTATTACAACTGTGCAAAACTCGAAACAATATATTATTTTAATTCTCCATTAAATAATATTAACTTATCGTAAGGGCATGGCGACACCGACACAAATTGTATACTAGATACATAAACTAATAGATAATATCGTGTGTCTCAATCCCAAGTTTCTTGAGTGATATATAAAAATACAATATTTACATTCTTCGCGTGATATTTGTGTCGGTGTTGCTATGCGAATAAAATTATTTACAAAAAAAATATCGGAAAAATGAATAACACTAATCAGATCAGTTCCATTCAGCAATCCCAATTTTGTTTAAACATATAATAAATTACGTCATTAAAATTTAAAGTGCAACAACTAAATGTCATGTGTTTGTCCTTCGCGGTTGGCCGCCATATTGAAGTGAGAATAACATATAATAAATGAAGTATCAGTAACATATAATGAATGAAGAATCAGTACTGGTATATGTGGACATTAACTTTAAATTTGTGCGTGAATTATACGACAAAAAATTCTATAAAAAAGCAATTCTTTTTTCTTACTGTAGTAGTCTGTTCAAATTCATAGTCATTAGTATATATTTAAAAATATCTTTCACTTCAATATATCAGTCAACCGCTTTTAAAAACCATCAAACCCGTCTCAGTGTTACCAGTGTAAAAATGGAAATATTTCTATCACTAATAATATAAGGTACAAAATGCTTAATGTAAATGCACAAAAAATCGTTCGCGCGCATCACAGTATCAACTTTCTCGATTAATTATTATTATTAATAAACCTACATTAATAATATCATATATTAAAAACCTTTATACATACTGTACGTTACATCGATACAAACGTGTAAAAATTACATGACGCTACAAAATATTTATTTAAAAACTGTGCGTATAAAAGCCAATAATATCTAGCCAGACTATAAGCCATAGGAGTTGGGGAAAATCAGGCCCAGATACGATTGCTTCGTCATTTTCTTTAATTTGGTCTTGCGAATATTATCTTAAAATACAAATATTGCTGTAAAATTTAGTTTTTACTGTTATCACATAAATGCAATTATAATCTACCGAAGGCCATATAGTAAGATCAAATTTGAACTTTAAATACAACATTATAAGGCATATTATCTTTAGAACCTGACCTCCCAAGCGTAGCATGTCAAAACCTTTATACCATCTGATTCGCTCCAGTAAAATGTCGGCTACAAAAACCCGATTATTACAATGTATAAAGTCAAAAAGTGTATATTCACATAGCAAAATATTGCTTTAGCGTGGAATGAATTGTGGGCGTAACAAACTGTCTTGTCCTTACTTTAGTGGAGCATTGCGTATTGTTCACGTTCCGAGTCTATAGCGAGTTAATAGGTTCGATGTATGTATATAAATTACAGTCCTTATTCTAAAACCGTTATCATAAATATAAAAATTCACAATATATCAAAAACACACGTGATCGATGTGCAATACTACCCTGAAGGCAACAGATAAAAAAAACTAGGCACTCACACGACGGTTTCATTCTGTTTATCGAACATGGCGCGCGTGTACTTAGAAATGGCGTCGTATGTAGATTTAATGAGTTCACACCTTTCTTCCACTTGATGGTCAACAGGTGCCACTCTGTATGTCGAGCATTTCGGTTTCCTGCCTGTGAAATCGCAGAAGTCGATATTGTCCTCTATATTGTATATCGCGATCGGTTTCTTGTGCACCATCTCTAGATCCTTGCGGCGTTTCGTCACTCCGCACTTGCGATCTATATTATTGACCGCATCTCTAACCGAGAAATCTTTACCACGACAATCCGTCTTATTCTGACTGGAGAAGGTTGAGTTTCCTTTTTCCACGTACGAGTCCAGCGTGTTTCCGCTCGAATGTTCCAGAACGTTCTGGAAGTCCCCACTTGGGGGAGTTTCGTATCAGAGGTCCAGGTCATCTAGACCTTTAGAGAGGCGATGGCTTGTGATGCGACGTCTTTGAGAACGTCGCACTGCGTCCGCACGACGGTAGGGTTCACTTCTTAACCCGTGTAGTATGTCTTCTAATGCACCGTTGTAGACTTCGTCCTGGTGAAGCAGCTTCTTCTCGCCGACCGTTTGCGACTTTGTTTTCAACTCGTTTATTACAGCCTCCTGGAGATAATATTCATTTATTAGAAGAGGTGCCAGTATTTGCACAGTATTTGATATAACTTATATATAAAATTATACAAGGTCATTTTTTTCATTTTTAAGAAATCCCTCCAGTCAACCAACAGTAAAAGTGTGTTAACAAACAGAAAGAAAAGAAATTTTAAATTTGTAAGATGCTCAACAATAATCTTTACTTGGAAAGTTATTTATATAATATTATATACTTAGTATAATATTTATAGTCGCTCTGATATTTATTATCACTATATTGGTACAAGAAAGTATTATAATTGAATAAAAATATTTGAATATTATTAAAAAAAATTGATGAAAAGATGATAGAAGCAGTAACTCCATGCAATAATATTTGCCATCAAATCATACGCAGTCTTATGCTAATTTATTAGCCTTTGTTCTAAATTCTCTGTCTATCTATCTATATATCAAAATCTATCCACACAGTTGCAGTTGCAGTTTGCAGATTATAATATTTCCTGCGAAATGTATACAAGACCCACTATGTAAGCCATTAGCTACAAAGTGCAAAAACTGGCTCTCTCTAGCTCTCTAACTCCAAATCTAGCTTACAATATACATGTTCAATTGCAAGATATATCTACTTGAATACTTTGTGAAAAAAAAATCATAATATACAAGATATACCACACAGATTACGATATACAAAACCACACTAGCCTTTTACAAAAATAGTAAAAACAACATGCCCTGTGTAATGTATTTCCATGCAAAGTGCAGCCTAGGGAATAAGATAATAAAACAGCTATTAGAAAACCAAGTCGATTCAATAGATTCGTGTGATTAGTCATCTTGAAATTGAATGACTTTGTAGTGCAGAAAATGTATTCGTTGCTCTTAATACCTGGAATATATCGTCTCCACTCTAGGGTAAAATATTAAAAGACAAAGTTGTACGAGAAAGGTGTACGAAAATAATAGCCCAATCTTGAATTACTTGTCACTTTCGGCCTCTAGAATTATTATTCTAGAGGTAAAGGAAAAGTCAATACAGCTGCTTTCCATACGATTGACCATTCTAACGTATGGAAAGCAGCGTAGATGGAAGAACGCAATACCCTATCTGACATTAGGGACGTAATAAACGCAATCTTTATATTGTATTTCTATGCAAGGAACTAGTGGAAGTCTGACTGCTGTTCTATAAGAGCTCGATCAGACATCTTCTATTAGCATTTCTTATGTTCATCAATCGACGCCTAACGTGACAATGATTATGTATGGATGACAATAAGTTATTCTACCACATAAGGGTTTGTGTGCATGCTCGAACCGCGTGAAGTTATGATAAAAGCAAAACTCCCATTGATTGTGCTCAGAACATGCTTCGTTTTTAGTCACGATTTAATTGGTGTTGATATTTATCCCAGTTTCTATTCTACCCATTGTGGAAATATTCGTATCCAAATCATTAATATCAATTTACTTTTACTGGATTCGAGGCGTATTATAAACTGACCCAGGAATATATTCTATTTTTTAAGACATTATAATTGTTAAAAAAATAGAATTTGGAAAAGCAATCCTACAACAGGCTTCAGGAAAATGTTTTATCTTTACTGTTTTAATTTAACTATATCATAAAACAGATTATTGGATATTGTAAATTTCACCGTTGCGTTGTATTTGTGACATAATCATAAGATATTACGAAACAAACTAACATCGATAGGAAAAAACTACAAATCATTAAAATCTATAACAAAAAGGGAATTACAAAAAATACATCTCACACACCAATTAAAAATCACAATCAAAACCGCCCAATATTAAAATTTAAAAGTTAGTACACGCACACACAGTGAAAGGGCCCGTAACATCGACTTACGTCAATATCTAGATCATTATCTAGACCAAAACTAGACTGAGTCTAGGCTGTGTCTCAACTGAGACAAGTGTTGCTGCAAGAGCCCAGCGCTCACCGCCGCGTAGTTAAACCTCTGTGAGAATTAACATGGTGTTACCATCACCGCGTGATTGCCGTGTAAATATGGCAACACTATGTGGTGTGTCAAATGTGTATGTGTATATAATGTTATGAACCCAACTGCAAAGCATAGATAAATGCAAAAAAAACTTCAGAATTAGTGCAAATTTGTCTATTGCCCACTATTGCTCAGAATTTTAAAAATTCTGTAAAGAAATTTGATCCCATAATGTATTTTCAACAAGAGAACATAAGATTTGCATCTTTTATGAATCAAATCTTTTCAATTGCTTTAGCTGTGATAACTTCAAAATTTGGAAATGTAATTGATCTCTTCAAAGTTGTGAAAGTACTTCAAATTAAATTGCAGTTAGGTTAAAGTTAATAAATAAACTTAATTAGTGTATTTGTACTAGAATGCTGACATATTTACACATGACCGTCACCGTACTAATGCATCAATGAAATCACTCAAATTCAAGATGACAACAAAAGTTTATTTTAAGGAAATCAAATACATTAAGCTTTCTCTTTCTTAAGCAATTTCGTATAAGAAAATAAACCATAACCATTAAGTGAAATTTTATGAACAGAATAAAAAGCCTGAGTACAAGGCAACATTATTTGAAATTTGTATTTTTTTTATAATTTTCAAAATACAGTATTTGATATCCTCATATCATTAGTAGTCAAAACTTGGCAACACTTACAATATTTTTTACAAGTATATAAATGTAAACATTGCCATATAAAAATATACAGATTAAAATACTAAATCTACAGATGATAAAAATAAAATGCAAAATACCAAAAACGCACGAACTCCATTCACCAGAGAAGCATCACACAGTCTAAATAAGCGAGAATCATTATTTGAAGTAAAATGCTTAAAATATATGTATAAACTATTTGATACCAGATCTTCTCGATACATATTGAAAAAAAAAAAAAGTTTTTTTTTCGCACAAGTTCAATAAAATAAAATAATTAGTAATAGATGGATGATTAAACATTAACTTGTTTATGTAAGTCAAAAAAATTGATAATTTTCCAAAAGAAAAAAAAATGCTCTATCTCATTTTTCCTTCCCAAAAGAACCATCTTCCAAGTCGATACTTTAAAATAAAATTACACTTATATTTCCTATAAAGTAGAATCAAAATCAAAAATCACACACTACCACATAGACAAACCAAAAACACATACATACACACATACACAACATATAGTATAAAATATAATAATATACATTACCTGTTGTTTTTTCTGCACAATCTTATTCTTATTGGTGTCGGCGCTGTCTGCCAATTGGGCAGCTTGCTCGAGCCTGCGGCGTTGCTCGTTTTCCGCATCTGCTTGCTGGAAATCGAATAAATAAACATATAAACACATTGTCAATGATAATATTGCTCCAATTTGTGAAGGAAAATATGGTGGAACGAGATTATCGTAGAAAAAAAGTACACCTTAAAAAATTATGAAATGTGACATCTTCGTCTGATTTATATTCATGTGTTTAGCATATTAAAGCACCGCTTTTATAGTCTTTGAACTTTTACTTGAAACAAAAAGCTTGAAATTTAGTTTTAGCTAGTTTTACAACAACTAAAATGCTATATTATTGCGAGTGACGAAATATTTTTTGTTTTTTATTCTAGTCAGGGCCAGGCCATGTGGCAAGCAATTTTGTTTTAAGGTGATTGCTACGATCTGTTCCCAGCCAATATCCCGCTAGATGGCGCTGAATTCTACATTTCTAGTTTATTTGAGTTTTTGCGTAATTGGAATAGTCATCAAACCTAGGAATAGTCATGGCGGTTACTGAATATTATATTTTATTGAAATATGTTATATCATTGCCTTAAAATCCACCCAATTCGGTAAAATTATGCGTTTTAACATCTGTCATTGCATACAGGGTCGTTTACACACACAGACGTATACAAAAATGATAAAGATTTAACTCTAGATGGCGTGAATGTAAAGCGCGTCACACACGGTGAAGATACTACCTATAATATTTTATCTAATCTAGTAATATTTTATATTACAGTATCTTAAGGTATCCGGTATCAGCGTTCTGACCATCATTTTTCTTTTTTCGCTGTAGAACCGCCATCCTGTTACAAATGACCCACAAAGGAGAATGACCACGGGTGGTATCGGTAAAATTTTAGTTGTGCCACGTATTCGTTATATTGTTAATTCCTATTTGTATTTATAATGATCATATGTATCAATATTAAGTCTTAATTAAACCGGATAAATTGAAATAATAGTAAAAGTAAAAGTTTTTCTTTTGAAACATGTATGACTACGTATGGAATCGGTAAAATACTAGTTGTGTCACGTGTTCGTGATATTGTTAATTCCTATTTGTATTTATAATGATCATATTTATCACTATTAAGTTGTAATTATACCGAATAAATAGAAATAAAAGTAAAAGTTTTGTTTTGACACATACCTATATCTATCTCTCTTGCAAACGTCATATGTCATAGTTTCTATTTGAAATGTCAAATGAATGTGTTCGACGCATTGTTCGATGTTATTTTGAAATAATGTTTAAATTACGATTTACTTTTCACATTTGTCTTGTAAATTAAAATATTACCTATGTAATAAATGTAAAACTTAACGTTCATCGTTAGTTTAAACTCTATTAAGTAGTTTTTTGAAGTGTTGAATAAAACTATTGTTTTATTTTTATTGTCGCGAACTGCGGCTTATTTACATAAAAACTTTAATCATATCTAAAAGTACTAACATCAAGCTTTAAATTGAGCTATATTTCATCTTGACACAATAAGTTTGATTGCGATACCAAGTGCCATAGTCACTTGGGCAATCTCCTGTGGTTTTCATTTTTCTGTATGGGTAGACAAAACTTCAAAACGCCACCTGCTACGGTTTATATTATTATGAACGATTAGCTTTCCGCCCGCATTTTCAAAAAAAAACCCGTATAGTTCCCGTTCCCGTGGGGTTTCCGGGATAAAACCTATTCAATGTGTCCAAGTTACGTTCTATATGTGTGCTAAATTTCATTGTAATCGGTTCAGTAGTATTTGCGTGAAACACACACATACACATCCTCACAAACTTTCGCATTAGTAGGAAGTAGGATTGTTATAAAAATAAAAGTTATATTTGTTGGCGTAAACTATTTTATTGTAATTTTGGGAAATAAATAATGTCAAAATTGATTACCTACAATAAAACGCAGTTTTATTTTATTACCTACATTACACTATTGTTTTTTTTTTATCAAAACATGTATTTGAAGTAGCAAATATGATATTATGCTGATCCAAGCATTTTCACTCAAAACTAATATCACTAATGATTTGTAAAAGTAAATTATTTCAATATACATTTCATAACCAACAAGTAAGAATAATTATTCATACAACAACAAATCAAAAACACTATTTACTATGGAAAAAAAACCAGGAAGGTGAAAAACATATTTACGATTTCGATGCACTCGACTTTTAGTAAAATAATAGGTAAAAATATTATTATGGTTTTGATCACAGACATATCTGTGGTTTTGATTTTAGCTACTAGTATCAGAAAGCTGCGTGTTCAATGCACGTCGGGGTCCCACAACTGTGGAGGAAGGAAGGTAGAATACCTCCATCGAATAAGTGAAGTTTTTCGACATACTCGATTTGCCGGCCGGCCTCAATGAAGATTGTCCGAAAGTTGTATATGTGCTCTGTAACGAAAAAATTTCGCTAGCGCGATTCAGAGTGAGGTGTCGTACAATATACCTAATGAAGTTTTTCATCTTTTTATTTTACTGCAAATACAAAATAAAAATTAAACAATGGTAATGTAAATTCTAAACAAACTACTACCAAAATACAATTAGAACAAAAATCATTTGACTGGTTGATTTCACCCAGAGGCCAGAGGCGGCTCGTGACAAAATTGTATGGGTGTTCACTTGAAATAAAACAACGAAAATACAATAGCGTAGCAGGATAATTTATTACAAAAAAAAATGAGCACCACATTTTATAAATGTCTATAACACTAAAAATTACAAAGTACAGGCTATTTCAAAACGAATTCAATGACTAGGTATCAATAATTAGTAAATCACCGAATTTGCATTCGCGAGCGTAGGTATCCATAGTGTTTGTCACTGACGGTCACTGACCTCTATAACTTATAGTTATAGAGGTCAGTGGTGTTTGTTGTGTAAACATGTATGTATTTGAGTAGTTAGTAGCATATTATATTCTGAATTTCTGATCCATGCCTATTCACTCAAAACTAATAACACTAATGATTTGTAACAGTAAATTATTTCAATAGGTAGGTATTTGAACATTTCCCAACAAGACGTAAGAATAATTATTCGTAGGTATACAAGATACAATAACAAATCTAATACACTATTTATTATTTTATTATTTACTAGCGGTCCGCCCCGGCTTCGCCCGTGGTACATGTTTACGTTTTCTCTCCATAAGAAGTAATAGCTAGAGAGCTAGCGCAAAGCTACCTGTATGTATTTGACCAGACCTGGATTTTTGTGTGTTGATTCCCCTATACCTACTATACATGAGATGAGGAGTCACTAAGCCCAGAGTGGTGGACGGGGCGCGCGCTTAGGTAAGACAGGTGGAAATTTTTGGCGAACTTTGAAACCATTTGACCACGTCTGCCATTTTGATATTTGAAAATAGATTATTATTACTATCGGAAAATAACAATGGCAGACCATTATCACGCGGATAACATTCTGGCAGACACTTATGAAAGTGCTGAAAAAAATACAATTTTGAAAGTATTTGACCAGATCTGCCATTCATATATTTTATTTATTAGGTCTTAAAAACTTATTTTCGAAACGGCAGACATTTTCATTGCGTACAGACTTCAGCAGACAACAAAACTTTACAGACTTCAGCAGTCAACAAGACTTAGCTTCTACATGGTCAGATGTATATATGTATTACGTTCCCTGACCTTACATCAATGATTTACTTTATTAATGTTTTTATGGTCATTTACATTTAATTTTGAAAACTATGGAATAAAATTTATAAATTTGATGATACAAAACTAAATATACATTTGTAAAGAATCTCAAATATAAAGTTGTGTTGCAAATAACAAATCATCATTTAAATATTTAGTTTATTTCTTTATTTAAGAAACAATTAACAATTACAAAACAACATAAAAAAACACGCATGCATTTATTGAAATGTTCATTCATCATCACTATCGTATGGCGTTGTGTGACTCGTCTTCATAATCCATTGAATCGGATTCTGTAAAAGTAAAACGTAAATTATATAATAAAAGAAATGAGTCATTATAAACTTACCTAGTAAGGCAATGCCTTTGATGTCGCACGATGCCGCCGCGCCGCCAGTGTAGGTACTTCTGCTGCTACATGAAAATATGCTAGGGTTGCAACAAATGGGAAATAAAACAATTGTGATTATTACTATTATGATGTAATCATTTATTCATATTATGTACATTCAAAACAATTGCTATTATTAAATCTGATGTAATTATTTTTTCATAAATATATAATTATTATTAATTACATAATATATTGCACTGTGACATATTTACGTATCAATTTATTTTTGATGTTCTTAATTGTCTTTTATAAAATTTAAGTGACGCATTCGCATTGGGATCAACAATCCGATAAGAAAAGAATGGAGACAACATATACATAGCTTTGATTTCAATTCTACAGATACAAAATATACAATCTATCTAAAATGATACAACGGATGTTTCCTGCGTTTTCTCGTCAAAATACCGAAACAACGTAATTATTGTATAGTAGTTGGGCGTGAAAGTAAAAAAACAAATGAAAAGTGTTTTCCATATGATTATTTATTAAATTTACGCGATTAAGAATAATTTCAACGATACAATTTAGTAACCGAGAATTCAGAGGATTAAAGAAAATACCTGCCTGATCATTTTATCAAACTCTAAAAGAATTATGGTTATTTCGCATCACTCGGTTTATTAGTTTGGTAATAATTATTAAAGGTAGTTACAACCCTAGCCATTGAGTCGAACGGTAGGCAACACAATATCGACTTTGTGCGGGTACATATGGTACATTTCTTCTTGCTGTGAAGCGTAATTATTATTATTAAGATTTTTTAGGCTATTTTGAATCAGCTGTTCTAATTTAATTCTAGAAATTTATTAAAACGTGATTTTTTTAAAAGTATATTATGAGTTTATAAATACCTCAACCAATAGTTATTGTGTCCTATCCTCATTTCTTTATATCTTGGTAGTTAACTAAAGTGTTAAATTTACATAACCTCAACAACAACATTTACACTGCCACTGCACTAAAACTAAACTAACTAGCTCTCTAGCTATAAGAACCATCCTCGTACTTCAAGGGATATAATAAAAAAAGAATTATCGAAATCGGTTCAGCCGTTCTCGAGTTATGCGCTTACCAACACATTTTGCGATTCATTTTTATATATAAGACTAGCGGTCCGCCCCGGCTTCGCCCGTGGTACATGTTTACGTTTTCTCTACATAAGAACCATCCTCGTACTTCAAGGAATATAATAAAAAAAGAATTATCGAAATCGGTTCAGCCGTTCTCGAGTTATGCGCTTACCAACACATTTTGCGATTCATTTATATATATATACTAGCGGTCCGCCCCGGCTTCGCCCGTGGTACATAATATTTACGTTTTCTCTACATAAAAACCATCCTCGTACTTCAAGGAATATAATAAAAAAAGAATGATCGAAATCGGTTCAGCCGTTCTCGAGTTATGCGCTTACCAACACATTTTGCGATTCATTTTTATATATAAGAATAAGATTATGTGAAAATAACCAGGAAGGTGAAAAACATATTTACGAAAACATAGTAACATAATATGGCTGTCGCTACAATAATTATATTTCAATTTTATCTTTTTATACCTAGTAGAACTGGCCGACGAATAAAAAAAATCGTATTAGAATAAATACAATAAATTACGGAACAAAAAAAGGATTGTAATTTGTAACTGAATTAGGTATGTTTGTTTCTGGGCGCACCGTTTTCGACGACGCGACGCGCGACGTAAGCGTATAGGTATAGGTACCTACTTTGCTAAAACAAACTAATAAAATTGTGTGTCTGTCTGAAAATTCGGAAAAGCATATTTTGCAAGTTTGTAATTACTTTGATAGTTTACCGATTTATAATAATTGTAATTGTAATTGTATAATATATAATTTGCAATGTGGTGAAATTTCATAAAAATCACGGGCCAATTTTTTGTTTTGAATCCCACCGAAAATATAATTGCGTTATTAGAATAATTAATTACTATACCTACCCACGATCAATTATTACAATATAGTCTCAAATGCATACTAGAGAAATATTGCAATTTGATTCAATTAAAATGCATAGCATACAAAAATAAATTCACAACACAAGAAATTCCGCGCGCAAATCATAGCGCGTGTCAATGAAATCAAGAATGTTTTATATCAAGCCGACGGGGACGAGCGACGACGCGACGCCGAACAAAAGTACCTACGACGGACGACCACGCTTCGAGTTGCCAAACAACATGAGTAATAAATTGTTTACAAAAAAAACAAGTTTTCCATTTTTCTGTATGAGTAGACAGAACTTCAAAACGCCACCTGCTACGGTTTATATTATGAACGATTGTTATAAAAATAAAAGTTATATTTGTTGGTGTAAACTATTTTATTGATCAATAATTTTGGAATTTAAAATTGTCAACATTGATTACAATAAAACGCAGTTTTATTTTATTACACTATTGTTTTTTTTATCAAAACATGTATTTGAAGTACCATATAATATTATGCTGATCCAAGCATTTTCACTCAAAACTAATATCACTAATGATTTGTAAAAGTAAATTATTTCAATATACATTTCATAACCAACATGTAAGAATAATTATTATTATTCCTACCTACAACAACAAACCTAAAACACTATTTACTATGGGAAAATAACCAGGAAGGTGAAAAACATATTATTATTTACGATTTCGACGCACTCGACTTTTAGTAAAATATAGTAGGTAAACATAATATTATGGTTTTGATTTTTGCTACTAGTATAAGAAAACTGCGTGTTCAAACTACTTGTTTGTCTGTCTGAAAATTCGGAAGTACTTTGGTAGTTTACCGATTTATAATAATATTGTATATATCGTTGTTTAAAAAATATTCAAACACAATAAAATATGATATACCTACTGATTTATCACTGGTTTCAGTGATGAACTGATGAGTCAATTATAGCCACTATACTTTCGTCATACGTGTGTATGATTGATGTGATTTGCAACGTGGTGATATTTCAGAAAAATCACGGGTCAAATTGTCCCACCGAAAATATAACTGCGTTATAAGAATAACTATACCTACGATAAATTATACATAATACAATATAGTCTCAAATGCATACTAGTGAAATATTTTATTTGAATCAATAAAATAAAAAAAAAAATAAAAAATAATAATAATACAAAAATAAATTCACAACACAAGAAAATCCGCGCGCAAATCATAGCGCGTGACAATGAAATCAAGAACTTTCGAGCCGACGCGGACGACGAAGGAGCCTAACAAAAGTACCTACAATCATAGGCGGCTCGTGACAAAATTGTATGGCCGTGTTCACTTGAAATAAAACAACGAAAATAGGTACCTACAATAGCGTTAGCAGTACAAAAAAAATGAGCACCACATTATAAATGTCTATTTATACACTAAAAATTATAGAGTATTTCAAAACGAATTCAATTATTATTTAGCAATAATTAGAAAATCCCCGAATTTGCATTCGTGATCGTATTCATAGTGTTTGTCTACACTAATATTATAAAGAGGAAAACTTTGTTTGTTTGTTTGATTGTAATGAATAGGCTCATAAACTACTGGACATTTTACCAATGTTTGCAAGTTTGTGATTACTTTGATAGTTTACCGATTTATAATAATTGTATACTTATATCATTGTTTAAAAATATTCAAACACAATATGATATAGGTACTGATTTATCACTGGTTTCAGTGATGAACTGATGAGTCAATGTTAGCCACAATACTAATCACTTTCGTCATACATGTGTATGAACTATGATTGATGTGATTTGCAATGTGGTGAAATTTCATAAAAATCACGGGCCAATTTTTTGTTTTGAATCCCACCGAAAATACATATATTACTAATTGCGTTATTAGAATAATTAATTACTATACCCACGATCAATTATTACAATTTACAATATAGTCTCAAATGCATACTAGAGAAACATTGCAATTTGAATCAATTAAAATGCATAGCATACAAAAATAAATTCACAACACAAGAAATTCCGCGCGCAAATCATAGCGCGTGTCAATGAAATCAAGAATGTAATTTTATATCAAGCCGACGAGCGACGACGCCGAACTAAAGTACCTACAGTACCATTTACCTTCAGTGTACAATACAGTTTACAGACCTACGACGGACGAACAATAATGAGTAATAAATAAAAAAAAACATAGTTTCTAAGGTCATTAGTTTTATTTTATTTTATTGTTATTTTCTTTGAACGATTGGAAATGAAATTACTCAATTTTTACACAGAACTTTGATTTATTAGAATTATGCTCATTATGCATAAGATAACGAACGCGAATGCACGACATCTAGCGCGTCAATGTCTAAACATCGCCTTTCGTTTAGACATTGACGCGCTAGATCTGTAATAAGTATATAGTCTATGCGCTAGATGTCGTGCTTTATGTCGTGTTTCGCTTGGCAAAAGTCACGCACACTACTGTAGAAGTGTCAAATTTTTCCGGTATTTTACTGTTGTTTTTCTAAGTAAATATTGTAAATTATTGATTAAAAAGGTCGAACGCGCACACATTTCATTATAGAGAAGTGATAAAATGATTAGTTTTAAAGAAATAGTGTCTGTGTTAAGTGTTTAGAGGTAATCAAAAATGTATGGAGGGACGGTCGGAACATCAACCTTAATAGTTCACTGTAAAAAATTATTGACATAATATATGTATGTAATTATTTAGTAGTACATACCTTAAAAGCTCTCGTAAACCGTACAAGCAGAGAGAAGAACGTATTAGCGTCGCAGCCGCGCGGCGCTTCGCCGAAGTACTCCACGCACGATGCGAACGAGTCCTGGAAACATTACATTATATTATTACAACGATGAAACATTCAGGTGAGAACTTTTAGTGTGTCAGGACAATAAAATTTCAAGTAATAGATAGTAAAAATACTATCACCTAATACAATTTTAATTCGATTCCAATAACACGTGAATGTCAAGTGGATCATTAATATAAAGTATAAATAGAAAAGGTCCCAACATACTTCCTTGTAGCACACCTCATAATTCATATATTATGCAAAATGCCAAAAATTTAATTAATTTGGTTTGCACGTTGTTTTCTATAAGATAACAAGTTCCTAATTAATTTATAAACATTATATTAGTTAACAGGCTGTCCAGTGTCCACCCGTCATTTTGCCTGCGTAATTAAAGGATAAGTCATATTGAATATATGACACTAAAATTTCAAAGTAAAAAAACACACTTTGTCCTTGCCCCCGCGTTATATCACTCCCGGTTCCTATTTTGTAATGTCATGTCTGTTGCGTTCGCGAATGTCATATCTGTTACGTTCGCGAGTGTCATGTCTGTTGCGTTCGCGAATGTCATATCTGTTACGTTCGCGAGTGTCATGTCTGTTGCGTTCGCGAATGTGATGTCTGTTGCGTTCGCGAATGTCATGTCTGTTGCGTTCGCGAATGTCATATCTGTTACGTTCGCGAGTGTCATGTCTGTTGCGTTCGCGAATGTGATGTCTGTTGCGTTCGCGAATGTCATGTCTGTTGCGTTCGCGAATGTCATATCTGTTACGTTCGCGAGTGTCATGTCTGTTGCGTTCGTGAATGTCATGTCTGTTGCGTTCGCCCCCTTTAACTTTCACCCCCCACTCCATCTTCACTTTCACCCCCCCTTCACCATCACCCACCATTCACATTCACCTCCTCCACTTGTACACACCCCCCCCCCCACCCACCTGCGCGTGCTTGGTCTCGTGCCGCAACCGACGCAGCTTGTCATGTGCGTTGGCGATGAAGTCGCGCAGCACGTGCGCGTGCGCCGAGCGGTGCGCGTCGCGGGCCTCACTCTCGCGTCGAGCGGCCTCCATACCCCGCTCTAACTCGGCCACATCGGCCAACACGTTCTCTAGCGACACTGGAATAATTATTAGGCAATTAGTCAGGAGAAAATAACAATCTTCTTCTTCTTCTCTTAATTCATGGCTCCACCCAATATAAAGGGACTTCGCCAATGTCCAGTATATATGAGAGACACAGAACTCAAATTTCAGTCACTTAGACTTGTGCGGTTGTGACAGAAAATAACAATCAAAATCTGGAAAAGAAAAAATGACGGCAAAAGTTAGCCACAATGTGTCAATGTCCAAATCTCTATCTCTCTCTCTTACACATACACGCACACAAATTCAAATTCAAAAACATAATTACATAATTTTTTTTAAAAGAACACCCAAAAATTTAAATTAAATAGAACTTTCATGAATTGAAATTCCGAAATGTTAAAATTTTAAATGTCCATCACATATCGCCAATTGATTAATAGCATTAAAATATTGAATCACTTCATTAAAATACTATCACCTAATACAATTTCAATTCAATTCCAATTACAAGTGAATGTCAAGTGAATCATTAATATAAAGTAAAAATAGTAAAGGTCCCAACATACTTCCTTGTAGCACACCACATGTATTATGCATAATTTAAAACTACCAAAAATTTTATAAATTTGGTTTGCACATTGTTTTCTATTAAATAACGAGTTACTAATAAATTTATACACAATGTATTAGTTAACAGGCTTTCTGCCCGCGATTTCACTGCAACTAGTGTTTTATTAAAAGAAAAGTGGCATAGAATATAACTAACAACAATAATTACAATGACTATTTAAACTCACCTTGCGCAGCTTTGTCGATATACAACAATTCGGTATCGAAGCTCAACAACTCCGGGAAGTTCTGTCGTATCGTCGCCACGATATAATGCAGTAGAGACACCCTTTTATCCGTCGACTTTGTGTCCATAAGAGTATCTAAGGACTGTAGTTTAAATCCATACGCTGGACCACGTTTACTGCTATTCAAGTAGTTTCCGAACGCTAAAATAATTTCTAGAACGTTCCGGAGTTTCTGGGACGATTTAACTGAGGAGGAGCCAGATATTATCGCGTGAATTTGCGGCGTGATCAAGTGTATGTTATCGAAGAAATTGCCCATATAGCTCATGATGGACAGCTTTGCGGATATCCTCTCGACCTTGGCCAATTGCATGAGGAATTTGTCTTCTTCGGTCAATTGGTTGATGTTTTTCTTCTCAGCGACGTATTCTTTGTACGCTTTCTGTTCAGCTTCTGTGGGCACCATGCGTTGTAAGATCTCTACGCTTTCGAGCGGCAGTTGTTTTAGGTCGAGATTGTTTATCGCGGCGATTACTTTTTCGACTGGCGTGTCGAGTTTTCTTCTCGAGATGGCTGAAAAGTTAAAATGTGGGTTAAAAGCTTTCTAAATACAATAATTATGTCGTAAATCACTGGTATCTGTGATGCCAAATATGGATTTACAATTATTTAAAATGTGGCCAATATAAATAGCTTTTCTATTTGAAAAGTCATATATTGGTCTTTGTTTAAGAAGGTCATGAATCATAAAATGGTGTTGGTTGCTTTAAGTCAATATTTAAATGCACACAAAATTGATCTTGATTTTTTTCATCCTTCTGTACAATATTCTCAATTATTTAGCTTTGTGGACCTGGTCCCCCCGCCTGTCTGTTGCTGCAGCTGCAGCTCTTACACATCGAAGTGCTTCCGCAACTTGTTCGGTCTGCCCCACTGCCCCTGCCCTGCCCCACTGCCCCTGCCCTGCCCCACTGCCCCGTGCCCCTGCCCCCTCTTCTCCTATTGCCCCACACTCACCAATGTTCCTCAGACGCGTGTGCTCCAACAGCGAGGTAGTATCTGCCCTGCGGAATCGCTTGCTGGGGAAAGACGCAAGCTCGTCCGCAGCGAGCGGCGCGGCACACGCACTGCCGATACGGAACTTCTCCTCAAACTCGGCAAAGTTTATGCGCCTGCGCGGACGCTCTTCGTCTAATTCGTTGAATATCGTGCCGCGGACCTATAGGTGTTTATATGGACGTGTAAAATTGCGTATGGTTACGGTACAATTTGGTTTTAACGTTTCGGAAACTCAATGAGTATCCGAAATATAACTTTCAAGCAGAACGCGTCACTGCTATACTAAATTACACTAGACACGTAACAATTTAAGTGAAAAAAATCATTTGGGGATATTAAACAATATAAAAGTTTTTACACAAAAAAAGGGCGTGTATCGAGCACACGCGTCCGAAGTGAAACTTATTTTGCAAAATTTTAAATGAAACTCAAACAAAGTAATACTCAAAGTAATAATTCTACATGTGACTAGGAACACAAAACTTCGACAATCATCTGCATGTGTTACCCGTATGTATTTTTAAAAAAGAATTCATCTTTTTTATACGTATCACAAAATAAAAGACCCTTTTAACTTTTTAAGTTCATGACCATGAAGATCTCTATTTTTTACCGATCGAAATGTTCTGAATGTAAACACATTGTTCATTGGTGCGAAACGCCCACTCAGCTAAGCATATACACACTATTTTTTATCACTATGGCAGTATATGTGATAAAAAATAGTGTGTATAACACATTTAGGGCCGATTTTTCAATGCTTGGATAAAACTTATCCGTCAAATAAAGTATTACACGATAATATTAAAATATCACGTAAACTGTCAAATACGGGAAATTAGAATACGTTTTTAAAATGGTAGTTTTATACATTATTCGACGAATAAGTTTTCAATAAAGCATTGAAAAATCGGCCCTTAATTAACCATATACGAGCAAATAAACATTGATTTGATAAAAATTCTCACCTGATTCGGCTTGAGCGCGATCCAATTCAACGTCGGCAGCTTATACTTCGTATCCACCTTCCTCTTGATTGTCATTGCGTCCGTGTGGTGCGGGGGTTGCATGAGGCCGGGCGCGGGCGGGGCGGGCGGCGCGGGGGGAGGGAGCAGCACCGGCGGGGGAGGGGGAGGGGGAGGGAGCGGGGCGGCCGGCGCGGGGGGAGGGGGAGGGGAGGGCGTGTGCACGTCGCCGTTGAGGTGCGCGTGTGTGGGCGGGGGGAGCGTGTGTGCGTGCGGCGGGGGAGGGGGAGGGGGGGACGTGTGCCCGTTTGTGGTGCCGTTGCACAGCGCGTGGGAGGAGATCGCGCCCACTGTAAGTTGATGTTGTTTTTTTATGGATAGATTTGTGTATAATTAAACTTTTTTTGAACTATGTTCGCCTTGTTTATAATAGGTACGTAGGCACAATAATAATATATTTGCAAATACTTAATTTACACCTGCTTTTGTTAATCATATTTTGGCAGCGTACTAAAACTTTAATTATACAATATAATTTAAAAATAAATAAACAAACTAAATTTTGTTATCATTTTTATATCACATCATTTTTGATTCCTTCAAATTTCAGCTAACAACAATATAATAAAACATTAGTATACTCACTAGAAGCACCTCTCGGCAAGGATTTGGTGAGCGATTCGAGCTCTTGCACTTTAGACTCCAACATGGATTGTCTGTTACGAGAATCCTGTTGCGCCCGCCGTAACGTTGACACCTATAAACGATTTAAAATAAAACATTTGAAACTTCATAATTCCATTAAATTTCTATAAATATTAATATTATCGCCTGTTAAATGGTCTAAGTAGCTTATAATTTATTGAAATGACCATCTATTGCGTGGCAGTAATGTTCAAGGTCTATTGTATTGCTTATTACAAAACTCTGCTTTATACACGGGTAGGCAGAGTTTTGCTTCAGACAATTTATGAACTAGTTATTTATTGTATGTAAATGTAAAATTCTAAATTTATGATGTATTATTATGGCATTTTGTAATAGTGTGATATAAGAATAAATTAAAACGGGCGTTTTAGCCGAGTATTTGTTTTATTTCTTTGCTTTAGCTTTTTCTCACTCTAACAAAACTTTTTTTTTACTATAGATAAAAAAAAACGAATTACCTCTTCAACCACCTGTCGTCTGGCCTCAGCCAGTTGATCTCTCTCCTGTCTCACTTGCGCCAGTTCAGATTCTAGTGTAGCCAGTTTCGCTATTGCATCTCGCTCTAACGCGGCCAGCCGCTCGTGCGCCTGAAAGAGATGAGATTATTATATTAAGTTTATTCAATTTATTGAGCTTACAGGATTATTATATTACCACTATTACTTGTTGTCGGAACTATAATTTAAGAATGAATTTTATGAAGCCATTAATTGTGGTGCGTTTTTTTTTTGACACAATTTTTAAAGTTTATATTACACCCTTTTTTCATTCCTGCTGTTCGCACGTACTGCACGTGATGCTATAACTAAAGGAAAGGTAGGTAGGTATTCGATCATTGTTATTACAAAAAAAGACGTGTGGCACTCGGGGACTGCCGCGGTAAAGCTATTGCATGCTATGCCTTCAAGCCACACCTCCGAGCCCATCGGAGTGGGGAGTGTGAGGTTTTTTCGTTACGGAATTCCTCGATTCAGTTCCCGCGCTCAAGGCCCGCGATAGAAGCTATGCAATAGCTTAACAATTAAATATTTAGTACAAAAATACTATTAACTTCAGAAATGTGTAATGGTCTGACCATCCTGTTCTTTTCTCCCAACCATTTCGACCTCCTACTATTTACTTATTTCTCTACTTCACAATAAGTTTCCACTCACATGCCCCAATTCATCCTCTAGCTCGTTCACTTTCTCCAGTGCTGCAGTTTTAGTTTCACTGTCTTCCATTAACGCTGCGACGTCGAACACGTTGTCTAGGTATGCTGATATTTGGACCTGGATAAAGGGATTAATTGTTATAAAAAAATATATAAAAAAAGCATGAATCCATCCAATAATTTTTTGTAATTTTTTGACCATATTTTCTGGAACTAAATTTTTTAACTGTTAGTTTAAAAGGCAAAGGCAAAGACAGTTTGAGGCCTGAGATGGGGATAAGGTAGTTTTTATCCCGGAAATCCCACTGGAACGGGAATTTTTTTTTGTCAAGTCTGTAGTCAAAGGTTTTTATTTGACTATGCAGCTGAAACTACGATCAAAAAGCTAGAATTATTTTTTAGTTAAAATATTCTACTTTGGCTGGATTCAAGTTAAATTTTAAGTAGGTTTTAAGTAAACAATATTTACCTGCAAATCCTCACTTTCGCACATGCGCAATCTCTCCAGATAATCATCCAACTTGAGCGCCGTGAACTCGTACTGCAGATGCACTCTAAAGTTCATATCTTCTACAGAGTGCACTATTATGTTTACGAACTGCATACACGCCACCTGGTGGTGAAAAATTTAGTTTTAATTCACTTTGTAATAGGTTAGGTTCCTGTGTCGAGCACTCGTGTCAAAAGTGAAACTTCTTTGGCAAGATTAAAAAATACACAGTATAAACTCCATGACGTGACGATATTGCCACGAAAGAAGTTTCACAACAAAAATATTTAAAATTCAACAATAGACTATATTTACTTAGTATTTACCATAAATTCAATATGGAAGGTATCGTAGTTCATAAAGTACTCCATCAGAGTGTGAAACCGTCTCGGCTCGCCGACCACCTCCTGAAAACATAACCAAATATTAATTGACATATTAATAGACCAAAACAGTGTAGATGCTTTCGTTTAGAAAAACAAAACATTTATGTTTTATCAATTCCCAATTTTTATTCCTATTATTTTTGATGTTATTTTTTTATCATGTACAACAACGACATACTGTTATTTTTTCTTATACTATAGATCATTTATATTTTTAAATATTTTTGCGCTCAGATTATAAAACAAAAGGCAGAACATGTTTTCCGAACCCTCGAACGTATACATACTTTGCTGCTTTGACACAGTATACATACTACAAACAGTAAGGCAACTGAGCCTTTTCGATAAAATAGATTGTAACGTTTTTGATATTTTTTTAGTGGAGCATTTAATTTCTGTAGGGATCAATTAATCGTATCGAAAAATACATTTCAAGTTCTGCATATTATGCTTTTGTATTTATGTTTGCTTTAATGACGCCCGCGTCTTTAATGTGCTCTATTTGAATCTGAGTTAATGCTAACTTTTGCTATAAACCATAAAAAAATAATAAATTTTTATCTTCCCCCAAAAATTATTACAAAACAATTTTTTTTCACAAAAACAAAAAACTACCCTCACCTTAAAATTATCAAACGCCGACAATATAATCTGGTGTCCGCCCTTCACCAAACAGATGGCCGCGAGCAGCTCGAGCACGAGCGCCTTCGTGCGCAGCGAGTGGTGCACGAGCGACAGCGCGATGCTGTTGATCGCCTCGCGGTGTTGGATCACCATGTTGAACCCGTACTGTTGATGAGCAGAGAGTTAATAGAGGCAGAATACTATCTGATGACTGCAACTACCGAGGCAGAATCTCGCGCAGACACCTTATCTGCTTATAGTAATATTTAAGCACTTTGACATTCAAAATATTATTATATTAAAATTTAAAATTATTATTACTTATATAAAAAAATTAGTGTAAAATTATATGCTTTTTTTCAGCAAATTGACATATTGAATTTAACTTAATGTAATGTTGTATGTTCCCTGTTATTGAAGGTGCAGTAGACTATATTTTATTCAATTGTAAGCTATGTAAAATAATATAGACTGTATCCTTTGTTGGAAAATCATAAATATAAATAAATAAATAAATAGGTCTTGCGAAAAAAAAAAATTGTCGAGTCAGATGACGGGCAGCAGCTTTAGAACGTGTGCCGTTACTGTTGGCGAGCAGAGAGTTACAGAGAACAGGGTCACAATACAAACTGGCAACCACTGACGAGGCAGATGGCAGCCAGCAGCCAGCGACCGCCCGGTCGCCATTTTCACATATCATGTAAGATTTTAGGGTGCATGTTCAGTTGCCCTAAGTAGTTCCTCACCTTATTGTTCATAATAGCACGCATGCACATAATGCACACGTGTATATCGTCCGTAGAGGCGCCCATGTTAAGCCTCGCCGCGTGTCTCGTGCGCCGTCTCGCGACCGCTGGACTCGCGGCGCCGTCCGCTTCGGAGTCAGCTGACCGGGCGCGTCGCCGCCATGTTGACGTTAGTGTTGAACTCGCTTCCGCGCCGCTTATGTCGGATGTTGTTGTGTTTGCTATTGGAACACATTAATTTTTTAATTACACTTCTTCACATTAAATAATTTGTAGTGATAAAAAACACGATTAAACAAGATAAACTCATAACATCAGCGAAAGTTTGTGGGGATTTGTGTCTGTGTTTGTTACTCTTTCACGCAAATACTACTGAACCGATTACAATGAAATTTAGCACACATATAGAAGGTAACTCGGATTAACACATAGGATAGGTTTTATCCCGGAAATCCCACGGGAACGGAAACTATGCGGGTTTTTCTTTGAACATGCGGGCGAAGCCGCGGGCGGAAAGCTAGTCCTTGATAAGTGTATAAAGTTTGAATAAAATCTATCCGTTTAAAATGGATCAAAATCGAGTTTAAAGGAGTCGTTTGTACACAAATAAAAGCGTGTTAATTACCTCCCTCCCCCTCCCACATGACATCGTGTAACAAAACATTTAGCGTAGCGTTCATCTTTGTAAGTTTAACGCCAAAAATAAAAATTTTGTGATTATAATAGCAGCAATATCCCACTAGACGACTAACAACTTCTTAATCATACGTATTCAATATCCTGCAAGATCTTCCTTCACTATAACATAATCGTATACAAAATTCTCCATACCCTGGTGTATCCCATCGCTGGACTGGCTCCTCGCCAGCGCGATCCGCTGCTCGTGCCGCATCATGCTCAGCCTGAAGCTCAGGTAGTCGATCAGCACGTCGAGCCCCTGGTTCTGCTCGTTCAGGAATTCGCGAACCCATCTGTAAAAATTAATCTTTAATCAAGACAAGCTTTTAATGCAAACTGCGTTTGAATAATATTCAGACTATGCTAAAATATTAATTAATATTTATTTATCTTGTGCGTACTGTATTTACAATTGAGAGATCTGTACACTGTACAGTCTTAATAATGAACACGAAAACAAAGATAGAAGAAACACAAAAAGCTGTTTAATTTCGTTTCCCTTCTTCAGAATATTGAATCACATATATTGCAAGATGTTCACCTTATGTCCAATTCAGTTGCCAAGTTCCTTGAAAATGGCTATCTTTGCTAAAAATCTGCCAAGAGGACATTTTAACTGTTCTTTTTTACGTAGATGGGTTTGTAGACCAAATAATTACCGTGATTTACATACAAAAATGGGTTTTAAGGCAATAAATTAACCTTAATTGGCCACTACATGTGTCAATCTAAGTTTCTCTAATTAATAAATAATAAAAAAACACATCCAACGCTCGATTCTTGTAATATTTAAACTAGTTTATCGCTCTACTTTGAAATAGAAAACATTGATGAGATATAAATGACGGGAGATAATGAATGTAACATATTTTAAAAAGCTGAAATAAGATAAAACAGATTTAACAGGAATTTTATTGAGTAAGATAATATTTAATCTGTAAAAGGATTTCCTTTGTTACTCATAAATTTGTGGTTACCAGAAATTATTTAGGCAATTTGATCAGTTCTTATAATTAATATTTAAACATGATAATTGTTAAATGACCTTATTTAAAATGTTACACTTACTCTATGTGATTGGTTCGTAGCGATATTTCCAAATCCCGTAGCACTTGTGTCGACGTCGAATCGCCTACCATTTTTCGTTTCTGTAATTTTAAAAGACTAATTTTAAAAGATCCTCACCTTTTATTGCCTATTCTGGAGTACCGCAAGGTTCTCATTTAGGTCCCTTATTTTTCATAATGTTTATTAACGACCTTGCTCAAACCCTCAAATGTCCTTGCTTACTTTATGCAGATGACCTAAAGATTTTTAACACTATTCTATCTAAAAATGACAGTCATAAACTACAAATGGACCTCAATACTTTACTGGAATGGTGCAAGAACAATAGAATGTTTCTCAACCTTGATAAATGTTTTAGTATATCTTTCACCAATAAAAGTAAAAATATTATCAATTTTCAATACAAATTAAATGACCATGTTTTAGAAAATAAATGCGTTGCTAAAGATTTAGGTATACTTTTTGACCAAAAACTTTCATTCCGTGACCACTATGACCAGATGATTGGAAAAGCGCTCCGTATATTGGGTTTTATTTCTAGATTTTCAAAGGAATTCCTCAGACCATCTACATTTCTTTACCTTTATAATACTCTGGTACGCACGAATCTGGAATATGGGTCAATCATTTGGTCACCTTACTACCAGATTCATAATGACCGTATCGAGAGAGTACAGAAAAAAGCACTT
Source organism: Colias philodice (assembly GCF_061535455.1). Taxonomy (NCBI): domain Eukaryota; kingdom Metazoa; phylum Arthropoda; class Insecta; order Lepidoptera; family Pieridae; genus Colias; species Colias philodice. Next base: position 9,899,241 of record NC_143098.1, on the reverse strand, counting down.
CGATTGGTAAACTACAGATTCAACGCAGGAGACAAAATATCCTATGAAGATAAATTGGAGATGTTTAATGTCACGAAACTTTCAACGCGCCGACAGTACCAGGATCTTTTATTTCTTCATCATATCATACACTTTCATATTGACTGTCCAACTCTGCTCTCACTTCTTAATTTTAACATAAAACCTAATCCCAGACACCCTTCTCTCTTCTGCATAAATGTTTTAAAAAATAATACTTCTTTCTATAATCCCATGGTCCGTATGTGTCGCTTGTATAATGATTTGACTTCGCGTAAGCCAAACACAGAACTTGACGTATTTGATCCAAAACTGGGTAAATTTAAAAATCAGGTCAAAACCGTGCTCAAGTCTAATCTACAAGTTCTATGATATTTTAATCTTTAACTTCCATAGTTCTGAGATACTTTAATGTTTATTGGACATAATTCATTATTATACTGTGATGAAATGTAATGAATTGTATTTTATGTGATTGAATGTAATGTAGGTATTTATTGATTTTACTGTATTTTATGTGATTTAATGTATTGTAGCTATATTGATATATTTATCTGTACTATAATTTAGATCCAATTTACTTTTTGACATGTATTTAAAAACAAAAAATTACTTGATCTATGAATTGTTTGAATTGTTTGAATGAATTGTTGATAATTTATCTGTAGGTACTATGATTAATTAGATTCAACTTATTTTATGACATGTATTTTTGGAAATTATTTTACTTGATCTATGAATTGTGCTAATTAATGTAATTTTTAATAATTTTTTTTCCCTCAACTATGCTGTGTGCATACAATTAATTGGTTGGCATTTCACCGCAACATGTAATTAAATTTGTGTATAACGAGGCAAAATTGTCAGCTGTGGTGTGCACCTTATTAAATAAATAAATAAATAAAAAGAAACTTTATTAAGTTAATTTAACTAGTCTACCAAGCCTGGTAGGTAAATAACCAAATAGTATATCCTGATAAAAAAGCCATTTTTAATTTGCTTGCATCGGGGATTGAATCTCATTTCTGCAACGGATAGGCCATTGCAGAAATCAGTACTGGCACACTAACAACTTTGCTTGAGGCTAATGTCTCATTAAAATCTCTCCCTAAAGCATCATGCTTAATTATCATTAAACCTTCTGTAATAAAATAACCACACTAAACCTTAACAATTCCGAGCGTATTGCATCCCACCGCATCGTCATTACAAAATCGATTCCATCAAAATTTATGTTACGAGAAATCATTCCAACGTTATCGCCCATACGATCCTGTCACTCACGACTCAGCAATAACTTGGTATAATAAACCGACCCGGTTTGCACTGAATAGTATGGTCATAACTACGCTTGCTAATTTGGCGCATCGCCTTATAGAGCATTCCACCAGTATGCTATATTCTTCGTTAACTTTGTAGTACATACATGAATGATGTGAGGACGTTCATTTCTTTTAATCATGGCATTACAGCATAAATTACGCATTCATGAGAATTTATTAACGTTGACTGTAAAGGCCTTGGAGTTGTACAAATATAGTTTACTGGGAAATAAGGTAAACGCCACTTCTATCTATATCTCATTTGCATCGGTATGTTTTTGAATTCGTAATATATTTATTACTACGAATATTTGTTATCATATCCTAATATTTAAGAACGGATTTCTACTTTACTGCCTAAAAAACTGCAAAAAATGCATAAGTAAACTCCGATGGGATAGTGTTATAATTCTTGACGCTGAAATTGAAATTAGGATCACATTCTTATTGACCATCGTCAGTATTTAAAGTGAACTGAGGAGCTTATCCTTAAACACAATAACTTACTTAATTTCTCATCCTATATCTTCAACCATCTTCGTTCTTCCATCTCCCTTCTCATTAAGATTGTAATACTGAACCATTATGCTACATCAGCCTTCAATTCGACGTATATGAATCAACGATTCCCAGATCCAAATTACCGACCTGTTGACCTAACCGTTTGTTTCCCTTCAACTAGCAATTACCATTGACCCGTGGCTCGATTACAATTCAGTCTCCGTCCATCAGATACGATCATGATATTGATTTGCGATCGCATAGATACGGAAATTGCTATTCATTGTATCGCCTGGAACTCAACTCATACAGTAATGGGGGACAAAAGGGCGCCGTGGCTTTTACTCGGTCGCCGGATGGCGCGACACGATCGCAATTTTAAACGGTGCTGGTGTGCGATTGTGTGCAAAATCTCGCAATGCTAAAGCGCGTCACACACGGTGAAGATACTATAATATTTTATCTTAAGATAGTGTTATATTTTATATTACACTATCTTAACGCATCCGGTATCAGCGTTCGGACCATCATTTTTCTTTTTGTCATTGCGTACTAAGAACCCTGTAGAACCGCCATCCTGTTACAAATGACCCACAAAATTTCGCGTCATTTGTAACAGGATGGCGGTTCTACAGGGTTCTTAGTACGCAATGACAAAAAGAAAAATGATGGTCCGAACGCTGATACCGGATGCGTTAAGATAGTGTAATATAAAATATAACAGTATCTTAAGATAAAATATTATAGTATCTTCACCGTGTGTGACGCGCTTAATCGATGATCGGCGTGCTTGTGCGCACGTCAAGGTGATACGAGAAGGTAAATGTATCAAATGCTACTACTGAGTGGATCTTGGAGGTGCTGGAGGTATCTGAACTCGCTCAAACTTAAATTCTACTAAATTGGCTTACAGACAGACTGTTGAATAAACTAAATCTTATTTTTCAAACGGTTAGTGCTTGTAGCACGTTTAGTGTTTCCTTATAAGTACTGTGAAATAGTATTCAAGAACTATACCTATAAATACAAAATTTAGCCTGATCAAGTTTTGAGAGGAGCAATCCTTTCAGGCATCGAGAATCTTTAGAATAAGAGCAAAAGAAGTAATCCAAGTAATAAAAATGAAGTTTAACATAGTTCAACATTGGTTCTACGAAATTCCGCCCGTCGAGCGGCTTTGAACTACGCAATTTATGCACAGCTTGCATACAGTTAAGTGCCAAGGTTAATGAGATGACAGCAAAAAGTAAATTGCCTTCAGAACAATTAAATCTTTACATAGCGAACCGGTTTTTTATAGCAAACACCATAATAGTCGTTTACTCACGAACAATGCATGACGCAACGTCTTCAATCAGTTAGATTGGTGTGAGTCACGAGGCGAATTCGATATTGGGCTGTTTAGAGTTTAGAATGCCTTGAAGGAGTTAGGTGATAGGGCACATCATGAAACCTAATGGAGAATATAGCTACGTGTTTTGAAATTATTACATTTCAATTATCAGGAACGACTGACGAGACAGGAATTTTGAAATAACTTAACAAATACTAGATTTTCCTAGAAATTTATAAAAACGTCAGTAAACAATTTTTTGCTAAGCAGAAAATGCGGTGATGTCGTCGACGAAAATATATAAATCAGCTTAACATACTAAAAATACTATAATAAATGCATCATGGAGCACTTTATAAATAGTAAGTAAGATTATTAAAGTCTGTATCATATAATATCGTAATACGATTATGATTCTGAAAATAAACAAGATAACTAAAATAACCTAATGCTCCTACTTTGTAAACTGTGTCAGTATCCATATATCCTTTCACAAGCTATCCTATCCATTCGCTATCCTATCCATTCGCTTATTAAAGGCACAGTCGCTTTACATCATATATAGAGCAATTGTAAGACCGTATACACATACACAATAACGGCACAATGCACCATACATCAGCCGGGTGTACACTGCCGATGTGCAATTTGCGGAGACAGTAACTAATAGTGTAGCCTGGGGATAATTACATGCGGGCACTTGGGTATGCTTCTAAACTATTTAGGTCCTTGAATTGACGATCGATTTAAGGGAATGAGAGCTAATAGGGGTGTTGTAAACTATATGTCTATAAACTATATATTAAAGCTGGTGTTTTTATTATTAAGCTTGGGAATTTTAAAAAAAGGAATTAATAAAATGGCAGGATTCCAACCTGTGCATTTCGCAAGTTGTTTTTCTTAATATAATAGAATTTTCCAAAATTATGAATGTATTTGTTCAAATTACAGTCTACTTCTGGGATCAGTAATTACATTATCATTAGTACCATATTTGTCTTTTTTTTTAATTTGTCTGGGGATGGTTGGATGGCTAAATTGTGACATAGGCTACTTATTACTGCAATGAAATATCCCATTCCCATGGAAACTTCCTTTGACCACGTTGGCGAAGCCGCGGGCAGAAAGCTACAGTACTAAATAAAATCTTTCGCAACTCACAAGGTGCTACATAGTACATACCCTGTGACTTCTAGACGCCTTCGGGTCCAGGTACGTGCGCAGCTTGTTCAGGTAATGCGCGGGGGAATCCTTCGCCTGCACCATGTCCTGGTCGCAGATGATCTCCCACTTCTTCTCGAGGTCGTAATTGCGCAGCAGTTTTGCTTTGTCCGGTGGCAGGTCCATAGATGCCTGTAAACAAAATACGGATTAGTCAAAGATATCAACAACTTCAAGGAAATAAGCGTATATCGAGAACGAAGAAATTAAACGTAAAACAGCGTTTAGTTAGTAATTCTAAATAGATATATTTCGTGTGTAGCGTAATTTTTAAATTGTAATGTTATGTTCAGTACAATATTATATCCCGGAAGAAATTAGTCAAACGTTTTCGTTTACACATTCCCCTCAATCGAAATAAACAACATAATAACACTTTTTTCATCGAAAGCAACACGAAATCATAAATCAATCCGAACAATTTGTTCAACGATAAACGACATAATAATTGAGCGATTAAAGAATATGCATCACGAAACCTATAAGCAGATAATCGGCTTATCTTTGCGTGAGGATTCATTCTACACGCGTCTACTTACACGTCGAGGTGTTAAGGAAAAGTAAGCTTTAGTACAACAGTGTAAGGATGGAAATGACTTGATTGTTGTTAATAATTAAGATGGATCAATTGCACAAACATGACACTGAGGTCTAACATAAAACCGTACGCGGTATTTGTGAATGTGGTAAACTGTAAAGGATAGCTTTACTGTGGTGTCTCGTAGATACACTTGGTGGTCTGAGTAGTTATTGTGCTGTGGTAATAAGAGCTAATGTTGTGTTCGTAGTCTTGGCTTTAAAAGTGATTCTTGGTTTACGTGCTATTATTCGAGGACCGTACCTATAGATTATGCTCGTTTTATGGGGTGATACTTGATATTTAGATGTGCTTTATGGGAGTACGAAATATAGTTATGTTGTTAATATTTATGCTTTCAGTTAACGGTATTCAGCATTTGCAAGGAAATTGTACAGTCAGAAGCATAAATATATTACCATTTGCAGATTAGCAATAATATCTGTCATAAGAACGGGTTCAATAATATCTGTCTGCCCGTATACAGCAAAAATATCTGACATTAGTAGGCAGCATAATAAAGTGGCATCAAAATTATGTGACGAAAATGTTACAGCAAATAATTGTGACAACCTCTCGAAGCATAAATATGTGACATCACCTAGGAGGCAATAATATCTGACACAATTTTATATTTCTGTATTGTAAAATATAATTGATTCCTCACAAAAAGCATAAATATGTGACACTAGCTTTCCGCTCGCGGCTTCGCCTGCGTTTTCACAGAAATACCGCATAGTTCCCGATCCCGTGGGAATTTTGGGATAAAACCTATCCTAAGTGTTAACCCAAGTTACCCTTTATTTGTCTGCTAAATTTTATTGTAATCGGTTCAGTAGTATTTGCGTGAAAGAGTAACAAACACAGACACACACATACACATCCTCACAAACTTTCGCATTAATAATACTAGATTAGTAGGATAGGAAGTAGGATTATAGTAGGACTAGTAGGATAAGATAGGATAGGATTTTAAAAAGGCAAAACGTTATTTATTGAATTAGTGTTATGTATTTTGCTGGGGTAAGAATATGAACAAAAGACACATTATATTTTGTAAATATTTTTTTTAATAAAATTACGATAATATGATAACTTGCCATAATTTTCGATACTCAATAAAATAATAGCAATATTATAGGCTAATTAAGTATTATATCGTTTAGGAGCTACCAACGTTGACAAGAGAGCATTTTAGTATAGTTGGTTCTTTGATATACTGTTCCTCTTGCTATTTCGGTTAGAGTCCGGGCTGTCTGGCTGGTCGCAGTGGTTGCGTTTATTAGTGCGCATCTTATCTGCACAGGAAAATATCCTTAATTTAAAGTCATTTTTTAACGCGCAATTTTTAATCTTTTGCCTTTAGATAGATCCATGAGACATAATTTTTTTATTGCAAGACGTTTTTTTCGTTGTTAAATAGGTGCCAGACGCATTTTTTTATTTCAAAATCATTAAAATGTCATCGAAATAAGTGAAATTCCATCAACCTGAGTCCCCGTGAAGGATATACTATGTATAATATTCATTTTACTATTTACAATTTTTTAGCAACAATCTACCATGGTGCCTCCTTTTCCCAACGAATCTCAAATAGGACGTTAATGTAAACTTGATAAAAACCAAATATCATCAAATTCATATTAATACCCAAAAGTGTAATAAATATGAAACCATCTATTAAAAATATTAGTTTACTAATTATTCAATATAAGTATTAAAAAAGGATTATATAATATAAGTAATAAAGTTATTACTTACCTTTTAAGCGGAATTATGTTGATGTAATTTCACTTATTTCGATGACATTTTAATGATTTTGAAATAAAAAATTGCGTATGGCACCTATTTAACAACGAAAAAAACGTCTTGCAATAACAAATTTATGTCTGATGGATCTATATAAAGGCAAAAGATTAAAAATTACGCTTTAATAAATGACTTTAAATTACGGATATTTTCCTGTGCGCACTAATAAACGCAACCACTACCGCCAGCCAGACAGCGCGGACTCTAACCGAAATAGCAAGAGAAACAGTATATCAAAAACCCAACTATACTAAAATGACTTTTTTTAAAACGTTAATAGCTCCCGTACCAATAGGTAAATGAAAATGAATAACGGAGCAATCGTGTCAAACGCCGCTAACGTCAAATATAACAAAACATGTGACAAAACAATTTCTCAATAATACATGAAGGTTACACTGAACCTTCAAATAAAATAGATCTACCCAAGTGGGCATTCATATAAGTATATGAATACTTTAATTTTGTCATGATATCTTATCCTTCTAATATTATAAATGCGAAAGTTCGTGAGTATCATGTAAGGATGTTTATTACTCTTTCACACAAATAAAAGATAAAATGGAATTTAGCACACACATAGAAGGTAACTTGGATTAACGCTTATGAGAGCTTTTATCCTGGAAATCGCACAGGAACGGAAACTATGCGGGTTTTTCTTTGAAAACGCGGGCGAAGCCGCGGGTGTTAACAATATACAACGACGGCACATATTAATTAATATGGTTATTATGGTATAATGTTTTAAAACAACGTAGTTAAAATAAAATTTATTTATTTTGTATTCATTCAATATTAATAAATTAAAAATAAAATTGTGTCAGATATTATTGCTTCCTAGTTGATGTCACATATTTATGCTTTTAGTGTGGAATCAACGCAAAATACAGAAATATAAAATTGTGTCAGATATTATTGCCACCTAGTCGGTGTCACATATTTATGCTTTGTGTGAGGAATCGATGCAAAATACAGAAATATGAAATTGTGTCAGATATTATTGCTTCCTAGTTGATGTCACATATTTATGCTTTTTGTGAGGAATCGACGCAAAATATAGAAATATGAAATTGTGTCAGATATTATTGCTTCCTAAGTAGTTGATGTCACATATTTATGCTTTTTGTGAGGAATCTATGCAAAATATCATCATCATTGGCCTATACGTCTATTACAGACGGTTTATGGTGCTATGCCTGAGCAATGCTTTTGGTGTCCAAACAATCCGATGCGAGATCGACATACTTTTCCGCAGGTCGGACAGGGGAAGTTTGCTGGAACAGGTTCGTTTTCGGCTTGGTGACGTTTCATCCTTTTGCTTGCGAGTACTCTGAACCACGCTTCGTCACAGAATCTGCAGCCCTCGGAAACAAGTTTGCGCCAATCAGATCGATCATTAGCGAGTTTCTCCCAGTTTTTATAATCAATATTGAAAGAAGCCATGTCACGTTTTGCACAGTCCTTGAAGCGGAACAGGGGTCTCCCGATGTCTCTCTTTGCATCGGCGACTGCACCCAGCATAACGCGTCTTGGCAATCGAGAAGGCTCCATCCTGTACACATGCCCTAGCCAACGAAGGCGTCTCTGTTTGAGTATCGTAGTCAGGCTAGGTAGCTGTGCGATTTCAAGAACCTTCTCGTGGGTAATCTTATTTTGCCACGTTATGCCTAAGATCTTGCGTAAGCAGCGCATGTAGAAGGAGTTCAATCGACGCTCTTGTTTTGCATACGACGTCCAGGTTTCAGCCCCATACAAAAGAATGCTCAAGATGGAAGCTTGGAAAACTATCATCTTAGTTTTAATAGTAAGATGTTTGCTTCGCCATACTCTTGTATTAAGCTTCCCAAACATGGTCGCCGCCTTGCCGATACGAATATCGATCTCCGAATTAAGTGAGAGATTGTTCGACACGGTGGACCCTAGATAGCAAAATCTGTCGATTTCTACCAGTGGCATGCCATTCAGAGATATCGTTGACCCCGCAGGAGCTCCTTGTGATAATATAACTGTCTTGTTGGTATTCACAGACATTGCAAATTTAGAACAAGCAAATATAAAATATGCAAAATATAGAAATATGAAATTGTGTCAGATATTATTGCCACCTAGTCGGTGTCACATATTTATGCTTTGTGTGAGGAATCGATGCAAAATACAGAAATATGAAATTGTGTCAGATATTATTGCTTCCTAGTTGATGTCACATATTTATGCTTTTTGTGAGGAATCTATGCAAAATATAGAAATATGAAATTGTGTCAGATATTATTGCCACCTAGTTGATGTCACATATTTATGACTAGCGGTCCGCCCCGGCTTCGCCCGTGGTACATATTTCGAAATAAAATGTTCTTTCTCAGGGTCTAAAGATTATCTGTGCCAAATTTCATCAAAATCGGTCCAGTAGTTTATGCGTGAAAACCATACATACATACATACAAACCTTTCCTCTTTATAATATTAGTATAGATTTGTATGAGGAATCGATGCAAAATACAGAAATATGAAATTGTGTCAGATATTATTGCCTCCTAGGTGATGTCACATATTTATGCCGTGAGAGGTTGTCACAATTATTTGCTGTAACATTTTCGTCACATAATTTTGATGCCACTTTATTATGCTGCCTACTAATGTCAGATATTTTTGCTGTATACGGGCAGACAGATATTATTGAATTAGTTCTAGTGACAGATATTTTTGCACATCGCCCCCTAGGTATATATTATTGCTCGTGACTGTACATTATAGAAAATGTTTTAGATATCAATTTATAATGGGGAATGCTTTTCTTTAATATACCACTAAGCAGTATTCCGTGATCTTAAATTAAACTACCTACGATTCTTATCCTTAGATTAACTGAATGATTTTTTTATATATTTAGCTTCACCGAGGTTTCACCAAATATTTATTCAACCAAATTAGTATCATCAAAAATAAAATAGCCACTGACGTCACAGCGGATATCCCGACCATTGTTGTCTACCATCGCTAACCATTTAACCAACCATAGAATAACCTTCACTTTTGTTTTCCAAAAATTTGCTATGGTTTTGTACAAAGAATTCACTTTTTATGGTGTGAAAGAAAAAGGGAAATCGTAATCCTAAATTTTCCATAATAATATTTTAAGCAAATTCATAATCATTGTTTTATTTTTAACAACGCGTTTTATCGTATCTTTTTGCTTATAAAGTACTAATATTTAATTAATCAAAATTAATAAACGTAGGTTAGCTACGAATTGAAATCTTCCGCCGATTAATAAATACCCTAACGTACACTATCATTTAAAATGCAAAATGCAAACCTAACCCAAACGAAACAAAGCTCAAATTTCAATTCAGTTATAACTTTACTAGCAACCAATACTTAATCTATAAGCTACACCCCAAGGGCATACATCGAAACTGCAATATATCACCTCCGTGTGTCGTTTCCATGCGGTCACACGGGTGGTCCCTGGCACTAGCGACCACCCGGGTCAAAGGTGATGTACCTACGTGCCAATATCAATCTTAACAATTCGACAAACGGGTTACAATTGAATGAAGATGTTGGAATGGCAAGGTGTGATGGAAATTATGAGCGAACTGTTTTTTTCTTAAAGCACTTCATGGAAGAAAGCCCTGATACAAGTAGACCTCTTTATTATTTCATCCTTGAGTCATACTCTAAAATTCATTTCAAATATATGTATTACAATGCCATTAATTTATGTTAATTTTTAATTCTTTAATTCGAAATAGCTGTGTTATAAGTTTCGATGTTATGAGATATATTTAGTCACCCTTAAAAAAATTATTAACATTCCTATTGTACAATAACAATACAAGCTAGTGAATATTTTCTTATTATGCACGCAACGCAATTTTGAATTTAAACTCGCATAGTGATAGCACAAAAGTCTACTTCTATTGCAATGAACAAATAAGGATATTAAGGTGAAGATACTATAATATTCGATCAAACATTATCTTAAAAGAGGCCTTAAAGCATAACCTACTTACTGGTACACTAATAACCATAACTACATTGGTTTATTCAACAACAAGCCCATCCCTTCCATACAAAGTTCCCCATAAACCCTTAAGATTCTTCTATTTATAAGACAAAAATGGCTTCACTTAATCCCGTTGTCATGTGACGTGAGATTAAAGGCGTTTCGTCAATGGGAAGGGATAGCTGAGCTATTTCTGTATCACTGACTCACTAAGGAAATCGTTATATCTCTTCCCACATGCTTGAATATGATGAAAGGGCTTATGTGTCTATAATGTAATAGCTGGTGTCTGCGATTTACGTTTTGTGGCTGTTGGAGACTTGGGCAATACCAATTAATGAGGGTAATCAGAAGTTCAGTGTCAATACGTAAGAGACATACTTCCAAATAGTATTTTTATCTTTATGTATAAAAAAGCGACAAATAAAAAGCTATAGGTGCTATAAGAATACATGCAAAATTCTTATATGCAATGCCAAGTTCCTTAAGAGCTATGGAGTTATCCACAGAGTTATCAGTCCCATTGATTAGAGAAAATTTGTAAGTTTTACCATTGATTCATAATTATTGGCAATCCAGTATTTCACGAGTAAGAAATTCAACAGAATTAAAACTTTTAGCAATACACAGCACGCTCAATTGAATTACTCATACGTGAACTCAGACAACTACGAGCACTGGGCGGGAACAGAATCGTAAAGCGGTATCTACACGAGATAGCTGAGCAGTAAACTTTTTACTGCCACCCGCGTGTATCTTCATTAAGTGAAATTTATTGGAAGATAATAGAATTACGCCGGCTACGAATAGACGGCCTATCTGTGTATCCTTATCTTAACGATTCAAATATGAGGTTATGGAGTTCCAGACGAAATGGTATAGTGGCCGTCACGTGAGAGAAAGCAAGAACATGTTTTATTTGGTGACTCTAGATGATAATGCAGTGAGAAAGCAAGCAGCTCCATATCCACAACTCTAGTGACATATCCTCATAGATGACTTCTTTTAAAAGTAACACTCAGTTATAAACAAAGACGAATCAACAGATTTGTAATCTACCGGTAAGCTGTATCAGACAACACGCCTGAGCTTAGAAAAATCCTTACTCTGCTTCCCTTTTCGGGCAATCTTTCCAACAAATTACATAAAAGTGTTTAAATCAATATTTGCGTAAGTGTTATTAGGGCGGGCCCCTGTTACAATGAATGCATCCCTGCTACATATCGTGAGCGTCATAGGCATAGATTATTAAAATAGTCATATTCATGCGTACATTTATATTGTGAAACATACTATTATTACGATCGTTCCTCAATTAGTAATTCACGATAACGGTTTCTAGCGTATCGAGTGTTTCGGAGAAACGGGAAATCAATATTTATTTTGAAGTTTATTTCAAGTTCTCGCCCCTCAAATGTGTTGACTCAGTCGAAGGCCGCTCTATATCCACACACTATATTATAAACCGTTCGATTAGCTCGTTCTACTTCACTAGTGATGGGCGAATGTCGATATTTAGTTTCGATTAAAATGTTATTAGTGTCGTGCAGTTTAATTAATGTTCAATTAAACTATACATTTACTTTTCTGTAAACCATTCAAGGTTAAATTATATTACGCAACTGAAATTGCGTGATTAAATGTTAAAAGGCTGGAAAATCTACACCGTACAATTAACAGCTAAATTAAGAATTTTTCAAAAACTTTATTGCATTAAATGCCCTTAAAATGTCGTATAGGAAAGCTAACAGAGAAGAGAAGAAATTGGCGACAAGGTAATTGGCATAATGATTTAGATATTCCTACTTCGAAAGCGTAACGCAAACCTAGACAGTAGACACTCTCGTTCATTGTGCAATACATAAACAAGTTCCTGCATACATCTATTGTATCTAATAAAGTACATGAAGTCTCCATTCGTTGGGGACAAAAGATGAACTTTCTCACAGCGCATATTGAATACGGATAACCCACAGATTATCACTCCTAATGGACTGTCATTAGTGTGATGTCGTGTGAAAGCAAATAAACACTTCCGCTCTTATGCAACTAAATAAATTCTCTAGTAGGAGTGATAAATAATTAAGTGGTTACTCTTTCATTGATAAAGTTGTTGTCGATGTAGTGAACACGTAGGTAGTATATGTTTATTTCACAAGAATTACATTCTGAATAACGACAACGGATATGAAATATTTTATGGAAAGGCACACTGTGCTATACGGAAATATATTACATTCCCGGATGTTAGCGATTTTTTGTGACCAACAATTTTTAGAAAATTTAATGCTAGAGGAAAAAAAACTTCAGTAATACTTTAATTTAACTTCGCAATACCACATAACATAACATTAGACAGAAACGTACCTCTCACTTTACCTTATATGATAAACACATAACATTCATCTTGCTATTGAACTTTATTCTATTATCATTAATAATTAATATTATTAATAGCTAATTGGTCCATAGAAAGATCAGCAAGGAGTAACAGGATCACATACAGTATTTACTATTTACTATCACTACTACTCACTTCCTAGACGCAGTATGAAAATCTGTTTCTTGTCAATCTAAAGTAGTAAGTAGAACAGTATTGTTTAGTCTATTAAATAGTAATTATAAATACGCTAACTATCAGTTGACTGGCGCCGACGCTGTTATCGCTCGATAAGCTTACTCAACTTCTGTTACTGACTTGAGTTCAACTCTACGACATGCTAATGTGAACGCTACTAATAAGTTCAAGAGATTGAGTTGTTTTTTAACTTTTCTAAAAATGAAAAAAGAGCACTCTTATAAGATTTATAATAAATTTTCATTCGTTTATGACTAGTTTTGAAATCTGCAATAAATTCACAACTTATGATAAAATATATATCGATAAGCAAATTATTGCAATTAAATGATAAATGTATATAAGTTTATCTCAGCTGAGATTTAAACAATCAAAACAAACAATACAAGCAATAATTTAAGCCCGACCTCGTCCTCAACCCGGAATCAAATCTCACCACCGTATTGCTTAAATGGCAATAAACAGAAGCCCATAAGAGCGCATTTATTCTAATGCTCTATAAAAATCAACATAACGACACCCAGTGCGATGATCTCACTTGAATTCTCTGTACTATTACGCAAAACTCCATAATAACATTGAAATAGGTGATTATCATTCAAATGGCGTGCTCCATTGGTGCGTTGTGATTCACCAATCACTTCACTTGTGGGTTTCCTTGGCCTAAAGTATTGAGAAAAACATTTTATACAGCTATAAATAAAATAAAAATTGTGATTCATTATTTTCTTTATCGAGGTTAATTGTTCTGGTTTTTCTGCTATTGATGCTCCATCAAGTTATCATTATATCTCATTGTTTGTTATCTATGTTATTTTAATTCTTGGAACTAGCTATTGTCTTCATAAATATTAAATATGATCGGTATAAACTGCGCATTTATTATCCGTTTTTCTATTGCGTTTTTTAAGTGTGAGCTTAAATTGTTAAGTGTTATTCTTGAAATTTTGGTGTGCTTGATCGCAAGCGTATCTTCCTTTTTTAAATAAATTGTTTAAGAATACTCTTCAATCTTTTAATTATATAACATATTGTGTTTCGTTTGAAATATATGTCATATTAAAATAAAGCCTACAAATAACAACATTAAAATGTTTATAGTCCTACCATCAAACCGACCACTTTAGTGAAACCGATATAGAAAAATTTATTGTTTTAATTTATCGACATAAGTGGCACATCACTACGATTAAATAAGAATTCATTTACGACTACCAAAATACCACTTGATCATGACTCAGGCGCATCATTAAGAGATTTATATTTGTTATTCTCAAACTATTTTTAGTTTTATTATCTTTGCTAGTACTTTGCTCCAAATCTTCACAAGGGTTTGGTATTGACTCATTCATTCATAATCTTTTTGTTTTCAGCCATCGTTTATTATATAGGGTTAATCATGCACAACTGTTTTTAAGTCTACGTTTAACATACTTCTTCAAATGATTCTGGTTTTTAGACATTCATATAAAAATAAAACTACTGTCAGTCTTACAGATTCTTGTATTCTATATCAGTACTTAACTGTATATTTTTTTACAAATAACAAAGCGACATTCATAACGCCTCATCTTTTAATCTTTAGTGATACACACGTATCAACCGCAAAAAAATCTGCCCAAAAAAAACTAACCTGAGACATGGTCCCATTCCCATACTAACCAACTATGAATCAATAGTACAAAATTGAAACCACGTTCAGCAATTTAAACGAACAACTTCTCAATACCACAACCTCCCTAGTAGGTACCTACAATTTAAACAACAATCCAACCAAATAAATTGATTCCTTAAATATTACATTACAGTAAAACAATTTCGATCGAAATCTAATCCCATTTGAAGACCGTTAGCACAATTGATTCGTATCCACAACAGTACAATCGTAAGGCGCTCGTAAACAAAGCCGGGTCGTAAAAAGGACACTTGTATAAGCTTGAATTGTCGTTTGGTGGATTTTCATTACCCATTGCTTTGGTGATGAAGGCGTTATGGTGATAGGGCGGATACATTGCGTAATAGATATCTATTTGTAATGGAATAGTAGACATGAATTGTGTAATATTTGTCATATAGGTAATAGTATTTGTAAATGTCTATGCGTAATTTACATCAAAATTTATGTTAATTTAGGGCCGATTTTTCAATGCTTGGATAAAACTTATTCGTCGAATAATGTATAAAACTACCATTTTAAAAACGTATTCTAATTGCCCGTATTTGACAGTTTACGTAACATTTTAATATTATCGTGTAATACTTTATTGGACGGATAAGTTTTATCCAAGCATTGAAAATCGGCCCTTATGAGGCAGAATAAAGCATAAATCATAGTTAACTAATGGTTTAATAGCAGTGATCTTTAACTGCCATTAGACGCAATTAGATAATTTAGACTTCTAGTGTAAAGATAAATAAATCGAGGCAAAACAGCTAGAAAGTGACCACAATTTTTAAAAACTCCATTCATTTAGTTAATGAATTATCTTTTATCTTTCATCTTATAAATAACTAGCGGTCCGCCCCGGCTTCGCCCGTGGTACATATCTCGCAATAAAAGGTAGCCTATGTTCTTTCTCAGGGTCTAAAGATTATCTGTGCCAAATTTCATCAAAATCGGTCCAGTAGTTTATGCATGAAAACCATACATACATACATACAAACCTTTCCTCTTTATAATATTAGTATAGATAAATACAAAAAATAAACGTCTGTATTATCAACAAGATTAATATTTTAAGCATTTTCTTTAGCTGTTTGCTGCTCTCGTATCAAGCCAATCGCCTTTAAGGTGAAATGAGACCCAAAACAGACGTGGATATGTAACAACTTGATAGTCAATACCCATAGCAAAGATTGCTGGGTACTTTACATTCGCAATAAACGAAGGAAATGTTATTTAAATGTGCCTGTAAACGAAGAAATAAGGAACTGTTTGAATTATCTATTAAGATTTAGGTTTCTCCAGACAATGAGAACAATTCAGGGATTTGTCCTGCCAGTTTTGACATTGAAGAAGGAAAAATTAAGAAAAAATATATTAAAATAGGTCATTACACGCTTTATATTAGCTTCACCTGTATGTTTGTAACCGACTGTATGTTTGTAACCGACTTCTTTGGGCGCGATTTTGACCCACTTTAAACGGCCAGATTTCGTTCAAACTTTGTAGATTTATTGAGGACCGATGACAATACAATAATTTGATAAAATTTTCTATTTTTTAGTTCGGTTTTCTATGAAAAGCGTGTTTTTTAGTATTTTTAAACTACATATTATTTTTAATTATGTTTGTAAACGAACTGTAAAACTATTTAACAGATGCGAAAAATATTTCATCTGTAGAACATCATCTATGTACATAATTTCTGACCGACCTTGAATTATTTAGGAACCCAACAACAGTGTGATCAAAACCCTAAGAGTATTATAAGTACTGATATCACCATCCCAATTTTCTCTTCACCAACACCCAGATCCTTTGACACACCTCTATTTATAATTAATTTAAACACTAGATTTCCACCCGAGGCTTCACCCGAGTTTTCAAATATGTATAAATCCGCATAGTTAGTTCCCGTTCCTGTGGGATTTCTGGTATAAAAAGTAACCTATGTCTTATTCTAGGTCTTCAGCTACCTACGTACACAACTTCATTGTAATCGGTTCAGTAGTTTTTACGTGAAAGTATAACAAACATCCATCCTCCAACTTTTGCATATTAGTAGGACCTACCTAGATGTTCAAATAAATCATCCACATTCACATACATCGCTTTCTCGACGTGCATCGTGTCCGCCGAGGCCCTGGCATTAAGCGGTGCGGTCTATTCTGACCTTACGCCAACCTGCAAGGTCACCGGGACGCGTTAAAGGCCACGGCTGAGGAAACGTGTGCAAGTGTGGGTACTTTAACTGATCTGAAGAGATGGTGGTGCTGAGAAACCACGTATAGAACGCTTTACAATGTTTACAATAAAAAAAATCGTTTTTGTTGTTTACGATATGCTTTTAAACTTGCTCAGTTATCAATCCTTTATCTCAAGTATCCTTGAATGATAACTTCCTTCCTTTTTAGTCATAAAACTCCATTCCTATATGAAATGGTATATTTAATTTACCTCTAAAATTATGATTTTCACGAGCTCGCAGTAGTGAGTACTTTTGAGAATTCCATTACCTACTCTCGAATTACTACAGAGTACAGACCTATATCTTACAAAAAATCCCATCCCGCATGAATCAAGTCGAAATACCTACTCCTTTCACTAAAGGGTCTGATAGAAAAGTTTTCATCTAAATAGCACTTTAGATGCAAGATTGTGCACACTGTGACTACACCTTCACTAAAACCGCATTTATTACATTACAACCGGCTCGTTTGCATTTTTCGATACGTCAACATAAATTGTACGTTTTTCAAAACGTGTTTACCACAACATACTGTGGCAATACACACATGAAGCGAACGTTTTATGAATATAATCAAATTTATGTACAGAATTCGAAGATACGGGATTTAGCAATAACAATATTCGTATACGAATGAGAGAATTTTATCGCCAAGGAATTGAATAGGTAAGACATGTAAATAATCTCGGTACTGATAAAGGGTTTTCGAAGATAAATTTTATTTCATTGAATTAGAATGACAACTACCGAATTACACATAAGTAAATAATGTAGGTGTGTCAACCAAGTGTGATAACTGCACGATGTAAATTCAGGTTTATCTTGAGTAGGTATAATATTTTTGTTGTTTAAAAAGACGAGAGAGAGAAGTAAATTGTACTATAAACAAATGCTTACTAGAAATATCTCTTACCTAGATCACATATCTCAAACCCCTTCATCAATATCATTAAAAAAAGTTTTTTTGTAGGATCACGCAGTACAAATCTAAATGGCCATCACGGCAATATAAGTAGGTGTAGCATGAATAGACGATTGGTCAAACCCAATATTTGCTAGCAGGTCATTCACCTTACACACGGACTGTTTTTACATCACACATGTCACGTGACGTAAGCAATAAGCTTTCAGAGATGAAGACAAGTGAATTCGGAGCTATCGAAAATGTTTATCGCATTAGATTCCATAGCTCATATAGCTTTCGCTAGCTTTATTTTTAGGTCTCCTTTGATGTACAACAAAAATATCGTCGAATAATAAAAAAACAAAAGAAAGGCAATTTTCAATAATATGTCATCATACTAAAAACACTAAATACACGATCAACTTACATAATTTAAAAATGATACGATACGATCGATGATTTATAGCTATAATCATAGACTCAATCATATCATCCTGTACTTTGGTCTAATATAAAGTAAGAAACGTTCATACAAACAAAAAGCACTTATTGATATGTATTATATTTACGACGCAATGCCCTCATCCAAAAAATAAACTTAATAAAAATTCGTGTCGTGTGTGATGGGTATGTGTTCAAAATCCTCAATTTATTAAAGTATGTTTGTACCAAATAAAATATTAATTCGCAGTCGTTTGTATCGAACTATCAATCATTACCTAATTATATTTTTTACACATATAATACTAGGAAATTCAAAAGTTCTATCGACCTCTATCCAAACATAACTAGTTTAAATATGAACACCATATTCGCAAAGGCTTCAACGGTACTTCATAATAAAACACGTCTCTGAAACAATAGTTAGAACGCAAACAATATGACTTGTCCAATTTCTCCGAATACGAGATGGTATCAATGTAACGATAACATGCCAATCGTATATGGGGTCAAATCTGTGACCTTTTAAATACTCCGATTTAATTCGTGACGGGTCAACGTTCGTAATTACAGATGGACATTAATTTGAATTTAGATTTTTTACACTGTACGATGAGTTATAACTGTTTAATCTGTGGTAACTTGTCAAAATAAAGAAAAAAAGTTGAATCTTTGAATTGATTAAAAAACCACTCGATAAAGCAAACACGTTTTAGTATCAGATGTAATGTTAAATGTACAAGAATAATTATTAAATTCGTAGTTATAATTTAATTAATAAAATTCCTAAGAAACTATGCAAGTTATTCAGACTATGGGCTGGCGCATACTTTCTGAATAATGAAAATATCGAAACTGGCAAACTTAAAGATAAAACCCACCATATGCGAGGCATTTTAGCACTTAATTAACTCATATACCCTTAATTTACTCACTTTTGTGTACTTTTACATAGCTACGAATAACAAGCGCATTTCTGAAGAGCCAATACAAATCCACAAACTACTCAACGATATCAAAATAAATAATAAACAAAATTTTAACAGCATGTGTCAATTAATTCCACACCCGCCCAATCCTTTAGCTCGCACCACAATAATATGCAGCATCACGCAGCATCATAATTGAACGGGCCATCTACAGATCTATGCTAATGCCGACACCACCTCATTTACATTTCATGTACAGCATTATAACACTTACACAAACATACATAAGAACCAAATTACCAAACTTGGACGCAAAGCTCATAGGAACCGTTTTATAGGCAAACAATTTGTGATCAACTAGAGTACTTGTAAACTTGTTTCAGTTAATTGATTCATTTTTTACAAACTAAATGGAGCATTAAATTTTGTTAAACGAGTTTTAGTAGCAACATAGATCTGTCCATATTATTTAGATAAATTATTTCTCTTAATCACAGTGCAGCTGGAAGATCGTTTATCATGTCGTCAGTTTTTGTAAGGACTTCCCATTAAATATGTATTCCATTTTATGTCTGCAAACGTTCACATTAAGATCTTCACTGAATGTTCACATTGATAAAATGAAAAATACACAATGAAAAATATTTGTCGCTACAAAATCAAAGAAATCCGCTAAAACTGTACCACATTGTAATCAACAGTACAAATAAAACAATACGAGATACCGTCCCGTTACCCCATACACACGCGATCAATTCCCATGCCTACATTTCAACTGCACCCATACAATACGAGACAGTGAGGCACAGATCAACTGTCAACCGATACCACTGACTTGGCAAAAAGACGAATTCCCTGGGGAATGTAGCGTAATCTGAGAAACGACAACTTGAAGATTAACATACATTACATGTGCATTTCCTGTTGTCGCCCACACGTGAATTTGTATTCAATGGCCAATAGCATTTCAAGTGAAACGGTAAGATGTACGACGAGTGAAGATTTTGAAATATGTGCTGTTCACTTCGAGTGATTTGCTTTTGTATCTTTTCTGATTCCAAAAATATGGAATTACATAATGTAATCATGTCCTATGAGGAGCAATAGATTACGTGATTTGTGTTTCGATCAGAAGTACATATTGGATTGAGAGCTCCGTCGCTTTGATCTAAAAATAGAACAGTGTGTGAAGTAAATATTCTGATAAATTCGAATACTTGCTTGTCCATAAAAATGAAAATACTTGCTTGTGCATAAAAATAAACGATTATCAAAATTACATTGAAATTATCATCACATAATGTTTCTAGGGAGCATTCTGTTATCTGAGGCATTCAGGACAATAATACTATCTGTTATCTCATAGAATTTCACCCACGCGGCAGATGATCGACACTAATTTACACCCCAAATACAAATAAGATTACATAATGCTCTCAATCTCAATTAGTTCTCCTCAATCTCAAGGTACTCATACATATTTGCAGTTTGCACCAAACACCCAATAGATGATAAATTTGGTAATTCGATCCACCGCGAAACCAATACAGTAATGAAACGCGGTTAACCCAACCGCAGAGAGGCTGTGCCGTTAGGCGACGACAGCGTGTCGCAAACTGGTTTAACTTCAACACTGAATAATATGCCTATTTAGATTCATTTCAAGGGAAAATGGAGACGTAAAAATAGTCGAAGGTGAAAGACATGGAGCAGTTATAAGGGCCGGTTTCACACTTTGTTTCTTCGAACCTTTAAAGGCTACAATACCTCTCCTCACAAAGGTCATAAATAATACCGCTATCCGCAACCCTCTACGCATACAAAATAAAATTAATATGGAATTTTCACGGTAACAAAAACATTTCCCGGCCAAAACATTGCGGGCACGGTCGTAACGATCATGACATATCATTAATCAACCAAATCCGCCGAGCCATGACCATTTGTAAAAGACAAAGGAAATTCCGTCGTCACTTTAACAAAATACATGAGGCATTCAGGACAATAATACTACGAGTACAATCGACATTGCATTGAGAAGCTTTCTCTTTGTACGTTAGATTTGACTTAAGTGTAGTATAATTACTGTACATTTACTACGAATATTTTACTTAGTGTAACTATAACTAACTATGACTCGAAGGACCATAAAGTATTCCAATATTCAAACACTATACTCCTGTATAATTAATGAAAAAATTCTTGAAATAATCGAAATGTATTAACTGATGTAGCTTTATTAGGCCGGTTGCAGAGCTTGACCGACCATCAGTGCGTACGTCAGTCGCGCTTGTCATATGTATGGAAATTCATAAAACCGTTCATAGCTAGACCGACCATACGCACGCGTATTGTCATACGTATTAGTGTCATAGTCATACACATTGTTGATGTGTATTGTCTGGACCGATGGTACGCACTGACGGTCGGTGAAGCTCTGCAACCGGCCTTAGAGGTAGATAGACAAGAAATGGTGCGAATCCCGCTTCACGATCCTTCACATTCAATAACAATAAAACATAGCCTTGCCTAGTTTGTAAACATTGACGAGAAATTGTTGTATATTAAACTACAATGTATGAATCACAAGCACGCATAATGATTTAAAGCAGTGTCGAATATTCTGAATCCTTTGGGTTTTACGACACCCATTATTTCGCATACAGACTGCGTCGTTAATATTCCAAACCTCGACGGTATTAGCCAAGCCGCTTCACTTAATCTCAGCGGACACATTACGACCGCTACATTGTATTGAATGTTAATTATTGTGTGATGGTGTGTAAACTGTAATAAGGTGTTAGCTGAAATGAGGACAAAATTCTAACAAACTAGGCTCTCTGCACATTCTAGGCTAAAATAGTATATTCAACTGAATGATCATCTTTGGATTTGCAATGGTCAGAATTTTAATAGAAACAAACAGTAACAAACAATCTAATTGATTGACCAAACTTTATAGATTAATATAATGTTTGATCGGCAGCAATCAGCATTCATCTATCTTGAAATCACATACATCCTCAAAGTTTAAGTACTCCTTTCAAAATTCTGCGATTCATTACAAACTTTTTTTTAGCAAAATCTCGACAAGCACAACCTAAAACAGCAAACTCCTACTCTTCTATAGACTGGATCATTTATCCATCCACCCTTGGTAGCCAAGCAGACAAAGCTTTGAGTGCCAAAGACAAGTCATTTTCAACTTTAGAGCATAGAACATACGATTTATTTTCCACTATTAATTCGATCCTTTCGTAGATGGTTGGGTCTAAGAGTGATAGTATAACGCGTAGTCTCAGCGGGGTAAACAATATGTGCCAAAATAAACACGACGCTTTTGTATTCCTGAAATGTAATTCCTGAAATGCGTCTTGGTTTTGTTTCTGAAAATGGCTTTGCGTTAGTACAACGCCGTTTACACCTTTTCTTGTGCGACTTGGCAAGAAAGAATTACAAGCTGCATTTAGTTAGTATATTGAGTAAAAGCAATAAAGCTCTTATAAGCATATTATGTTGTAAGTTAAGCAGTTATCTAGTTAGTATTTTTTAACATCACAATAAGTTATGCTTTAAGAATTGTCTATCCAAACTATATTTTTACAGTTCTTAGACATGGCTAAGTGTTTCCTTTTAAAGATTGCTTAACTGGCGTTTTAATCTTTAAAAAATAACTCTTGACAAAAAATTTGCTGCGTAATCACCTTTCACCGAGACACTATTCTTACAATATATGTACCCAGTACCTACTTGCTATTATCCAAAATAAAACCTAATCCATTCGATTTCAGAAAATAAAAGTCATTTCGCACGGCTCGTTGCGCACCGGAATCATGCGCATTTGATTCGGACCGATAGCGATCGGCGTGTGCGCACACAATGAGTGAAAGCAACGTGGTCGAGCTTAATCTTGATAATTTGTAAGGGAAACTCATATAGAGGGCATATGCAATATGGAACTTGAGAACAAATAAACGAGGTTATAAACGTTTCTTAAGAAATAATTTTCCTAATCTCATAACAATCAAAATCAGGCATAGGCATAGTTAATCAAAGTTATAATATAATTTTAAAAGCATTTCTAGAAATAACCCAACAACTTTTGTAATTACATATATAAGCATACGCATAGGTGGTTGTTAACATGGAAGCCTGGCCTTTTCTTTCCCAGACTCACCTATTATAAGGAAATTTAAACAGACCTAAAACACATCAATGTGTGTCACCAAGGATTATAGGTTTCAATTGAAAAAATGCTTCATGACGTGTGCGGTATGTGTTATGCATTATGACATAGGCACGATGATTCATATAATAAGAGGAATACTATTTTCTAAGTCACACGTAGGTAACCATGAACATCCTTTTGGTCACAAGTTTCACACAATCCTTTTTTCCTTGATATCTGCGTAAATAAAGAACCCACATCATCTATTAAATTACTCACCCAACTAAACAAATTGTTAAGTACCTGAGTAATATGATGAACTACATACGTAACCTAACCATTTAAGAAAATCTAACCCAAAAAGGAAAACACATTCAATATCCTCTAAGAAAATATTAAGTCAGATGGCAGAAAGGTTTAATAACAGCATTCTATCAGATCCAATGCAAACAATAAAACCATCGATCCATGTATTTGCTCCAATAATTGGATTGAATTCGATAAGCTCGTCTGAGAGGATTGCTTGTACGTTAGTTCGTTGACAGAGATAGCCGTAGCGTATAAGCCACACGGTAATGTCATGTAAGGTATGTATACCAATGGAAATGATAAGCTCTGGGATAAAAGCTAGCATAGGAAACTATCTGATAGTATAACTTGCGTTGCTTGTATTCAAAGCAGCTCTTTAAACATTTATCATTATCCAGAAACCTGATAAATTATCTTTCAATAGATAGAAACAACATCAAAGATGTAAAGACGAATTAATCAAAAGTTGTCCACAGAAATAAAGTATCTTAGTGGAACCCTCACGAATCACGATTATGGGCTTGTATGATTTGAGAATGAAGTCCTCTAATTTCCTTAAAGCTCCTCTTCTTTTCCCTAACAAATAATCTATTAAAATACTCGCTCGCTTCCTAGCGGTGTAACAATAACTTTATCGATAGCAATGTCGCTTTAGTTCCGCGTGCGCTAAACGGCTTATCATGCCAATGCAAGTAATGTGAATAGTATTATATTATCTGTAATGTTTAGTAAATAATCGGACATGAGAGTGGATTAGAGACGCAGTCGACAATCACTACCCGTCAACGTCTCACTCGAGCGTGTAACTATTGCACTTTCAATCTCTTTTCGTTGTTATTTTTTATCGCAAATTGCAGGTAATACATTATTAATGTGTCACGAGCGTTAATAAATCTCTAGTCTTTGAAATTATAAATCTACTTCTAGGAAAATGGTCATTAAATATTATAAGTGTAGCGCTGTTGGCGTTATAATTGTTCTATTTGTCCTTGTATTAAGTCATTCATCATTCCACGAATTTTCTATAACATTTCACTCCTTTATGTTATCACAGGTGAACCAACCCCATATAATACCCTGTTACAAAAGTATAAGTACTTTATTTTCAAATCACTCTTCCGTCACCACATTCCACACAATGGGGGAACCTTCTTGAAACTTCGAGAACAAGTCATGTAGGAGCATCATTAATGCTAATCGGTAATGACAGGCGAGTAGTTACCAGTCGTGTGGGCAGCGGGTGCGTCGGCCACATCGGTTTGTCGCGCCGTTACCCGCCCACCTTACTACATACATGTATATGTATCACCTAGATACTTGTATTCTTCTTAGAGTATAGTTATTCCAAATAAATAATTTACAGAATATAATTATAATTAAATTAATAGGTGGAAATCCTCGCTATTCAACCATACATCTTTCTGGAAATATCTTTCTGGAAATCTGTCATAAGTCAGTCAGTATAAATAGTAATATGTAATAAACTAAGTACTAAGAAGGAAAGCACTTATCCATATTTAAAATCAAAACAATCATAGCTTGCATAGTTTATATTCAGGTCTCCCCATTCTATAAATCTTTTATGTTAATTTAAATTATATAGTGTCTAATAAGATAATTTCAAAAGCAAAGCCTCCTACTTGACTAACGTTATACCAAAATCGAAATCTTTGCATGGGTGTAAACTGTAAAAATTTATGTCATGTGAACTGAGAACATTGTTGATCTTTTACGTAAAAACTACATGGTTGATTTGCTTGAAATTTGATATACAGACAAAACATCGGCAACGGTGATATTTTATTGAACGTGGAATGAATAACCAAGTCTCTAAACACGGCTTAAATTGTTAAGACGTAAATGTAAAATTCAACCGAAACTTACCAATATATGTAAAGACGCAAATTTAAAATTTAACCAAAATAAATCAACTCTGCAACTTCTTAACATCAAGGCATTTAAGCACCTACATTAACATTCAAGCAATGAATACCCCAGTGATTACGAACACTCCAAAGACAAAATATTACTCGTCGCCAAACGGTCCATTGCTCTCTTCAGCCAAACAGCCATATCCATAGAATATTAAGCTCACTATAAATGAGCATAATAATTCACGACTGGTCACGATATAGGTCACCAAGCAGACACCATTCGTCGAGAGCTAACAGACGATGACATAATTCTGCAACTACGCGAAATGGAGCCGGTGTTATTATAATTATTATAGCCTAGAATTTACAATGCTGAATGTCCTATTTTATTTTATTCTCCATTTTGTACTAATGCATAATCAAACTTATCAAAATTATGCAAATTTTAAATCCTTACTATTCTTACAGATATAATAAATGCGAAATTGTGTTTGTAGAGACAATAAATAAAAGCGATAGATCATAAAATAGCTCTGTTGGGACCTGAAAGCTCTCTTTCACGACAATTTTTGTATCTGTGAGTATCGCCTCAATATTGTTTATCTTTGTGCAAATTAAATTTCTATGATGTGAATTCTATTCTATAAGAGTGCCTTCTTCAAGCGAAAATAAGAATATAATGCTGCAATTGAAGTATGATACAAACTTGTGACGGAAATTGGAGTCAACATCGGCGAACCTAACGAGCTGAATGCGCACAATTATAAAAAATGTAAGGAATGCATGTGAGACATCAAGATAAGCAGAACATAATGTAACAAACAACTCTTTTATTTTTGTTAAGAATATTATTGTAGAGAGCATGCAAACTTTGGAATTTATATCAAAGTTCTAATCTTAATGTATGTCTCGTTTTTCAGAAACTAATGTCTTAATAAATACATTCACTTCTATAACAAATGCCTGCTCTTACCAATATCCTACTAAAATTATAAATGCGAAAGTTTGTGAGGATGTGGGTGTTTGTTTCTCTTTCACGCAAATACTACTGAACCGATTACGATAAAATTTAGCACACATATAGAGGGTAACTTGGATTAACACATAGGAGAGGTTTTATCCCGGAAATCCCACGGGAACGGGAATTATGCGACTATTTTCTTTGAAAACGCGGGCGAAGCCGCGGGCGGAAATCTAGTAATAGTATAAATTATAATGGGTAACCCCTTACGAGCCCTCATAAATTCTATTAATTCCATTTCGAATACGTATAATCAATCATATTTACACACGGTTCTGACTTACTAGGTACCTAGTACCTACTATATTTACGCTACACTATCAAAACAATTACAAACGAAGCATTATCTCATGCACTGGAACATAAAACAAACCGTATATAGAGCAAGATCTGAAATTGTTTATACACTAGAACAAAACTAAAGCGATAGATACAGGAGTGAGCGTGACCTATCATTGAAAATAGACAATAGACCTGAATGCAATACATTCCGTGTTACATAGCGATGTAATGACTCATGTTTTACATAAAACTGTTACATAAAACATTTGGACCCCTATTCTTCGCTGAAAAATGCAAACGATACATATACAACTAGCTTTCCGCCCGCGGCTTCACCCGCCATTTGAAAGAAAAACCCGCATAGTTCCCGTTCCCATGGGATTTCCGAGATATAACCTATCCTTTGTGTTTCCAAATTAACCTCTATATGTGTATGTACTAAATTTCACTGTATTCGGTTCAGTAGTATTTGCGTGAAAGATTAACAAACATACATACACATACATCCATCATCACAAACTTTCGCATTTATAATACTAGTAGGAGTAGGATTTGAATATGTTTTATCCCGGATTGTAATAGGTTTTATCCCGGAAATCCCACGGGAACAGAGACTATGCGGGTTTTTCTTTGAAAACGCGGGCGAAGCCGCGAGCGGAAAGCTAGTATAACCATGAAGGTGTTCAAAATAAGTACCTACACTTCGTTTGGAAATAATATAGTTTCTTCCAAGGTTTATTTATTTATTTACTCTTCAATAAAACTATACATAGAAAACTTATTGCTAATATACAAAACAAAAAAAAACAGGTTTATCCATTTTGTAGTCGAAAAAGCTCTGTTAAAATTCCTATATTAAAGAGGGTAATATTTCTTCCTTTTGAACTATTTCAGTGCATTGTATTTGTTAAAAGAATGAGGCCCATTAGTCCATTACGTCTACATTTGGGTTTAAACTTAATTTCTATAAATGTAGATTGTGCTGTCGATTAGGGTTGTCACTAACGTTATTTTAAGCATTCAAACGAATGTCAGTACCTGATATTATATACTACAAAACTTCATTTAGATAATCTTCTATTATAAATAAAGAAATAATATGTGTTAAGTGTATTTAAACACCACGAGTAATAATAAAATTGATTGTAACGAAAAAGTTCAATTTTAGTGTCAACATATACATACAGTTGGATGTTTAAAAACAAATTTTTATTCCCCAAATACCTATACTGATTTTAATGAAACTACCACTAGGTAACTATTTAACGTTTTAAGGATTAACTTAGTCGTAATAAACTATTTCTAAATTTCCACCCATCGCCATCCCTTACGTTACCCTTACGCATTGAAACAGCTGTTGAGGCGAGGTCATCGGCCCGTGCAGTGCGCCCGCCTGAAACTGAGCTTTCAGCGACGAGGCCCCGTTGCGACGCCCTGGTTTACGCTTGTTTTGTTCAATACTAGCTAGTTGTTTTGGGCGTACTCGGTAATGAACTAACTACTAATATAGTACAGAATATGATTTGACTATGACTATGATTAATGGTAGGGTAAAAAAAGTAAATATTGAATTTTTTTAATTTTATTTCAATAACGCTTTTAAAGAAAATCATGTTGAATAAAAATTTGAGTTTAGTAAATGATAGAAGTTTCACAAACTTATAATGTTAAGCTCTTTTTAAATGGACACGGACATTGTTATCAGTAAAATTATTTATAAACTAGAACGATAACATCAGATGAAATATACATTTAATCGAAGCCGCAACATAAACCTTTATTACTAAATGTTAGTTCAAAGTTCAAACTACCGCAAAATTATAAAAATTTAAAAAATTAATTTCTGTTTACACTTAAACGCAACAACAAACGCAGCTTACAAAATATAATCATGAACATATCCTTGCTCCGCTTGCGGTCACTTGATACGGCATAACCTTAATATTTGCCCCACTTTGAATGGCAACGCATAATTAAATTCGCCGATAAAGCTCCAATCTGCACTGTCGAGGCTTATTAACATTGCACTTATATAGGAGACTATAATATCCCTTTGAATGCGTATGCGCATTGCGACAATTAACCTGACCTTAATAAATGTAGTCATAAATAACACTTACATACTTGTAATAAATAATATATTTTATTTATCCTGTACAATATTTATATTAAAGCATTTAAGGATATAAGCGATTCATTCAATTTTGTAAGAGTAATTCTCGTCAGGAATGTTTAATTACAAAAATTTATATATTTATTAATCAACGAGCAAGTAGAAAGTTCTTTCATCATAGAAAATTAAACACATCTTGTTAATGAAAACATAACACTGATAATAATAATTAATAATCATTGTTTTGATTGTAGTATGATTTTTTTCGTATTCGATTTAGATGCGATTTCCCAAATATACAGCGCGCTCATTCCAACTGCAACATAACATTTTCATCAATAATTCATAAAGTGATGTCCACATGAATTCATCCACGCGACAGCTACTTACACAATATACATACAAGTAAAGAGCCCATAAACCTAAAGTCCACGTCCTTTGATCATATCACGACCGCGATGGTCCTTCGATAGCACCCGACGTGTTCAAGTGGCATCTCGAGGTTTTAAAGATAGGTCCTCAAGCTTATCATATTGGCTGTATAAATTGGCACGCTTATAACAGTTTTGTTTTTTTAGGAGTATATTTTTTAGCTTGATAACCTCTGTCGTATTTAACACTGATAACATTTTAAACTATCAGCACTACAATCAAAAGGTTCAAGCTCCAATTCCTGGTTGAAATTTAATTCCTAATCCTATTTAAATAAAACGATCGAAAGCAAAAT
This sequence comes from Colias philodice, assembly GCF_061535455.1. NCBI lineage: Eukaryota > Metazoa > Arthropoda > Insecta > Lepidoptera > Pieridae > Colias > Colias philodice. Next base: position 9,869,197 of record NC_143098.1, on the reverse strand, counting down.
TCAATTACCACTTATCGAAATGTCGAGAAACGACTCCAATAAAAACTCAATCAAAATACTGAAATGAACATTACTTGAAATCGAATAGGTACTTAAAAATCCCTTGGCATAAATAATAATTTTAATTTACTCTCCATTTCAAAACTCGTATAAAAACCAAGGCAATAAGTAACCAAGGTAATAAAGGGTATTGCAGATACTGTCTAATAAGCAAATTAGATTCGCGGAAACAATTACATGCTTCGTTTCCCGCATTTTGCCTCCAAGGCTGAAAATATTAACGAACGCTATGATAAATGACTGCAATAGCGTAACTCTTTAATTGTTACGGGATCTACGTCGATATTGACCTTAGAGTTAAACATCTAATCAAAACTAACTATACAGTAGGTTATTCCTTGGAATTTGGAATGAGTGACTTTTAAAGAGATTTAAAAGGAATAATTTAAGTTACGAAGAATTTTTAACATAAACTGAAACAGACTGACAACAAAAATAAATTTTATCAACTCAAAGAAGAATCAACTAACCATGAAAATACAATACTCCTATAAAACTATCCAGGCCACCTATCAAGCAAATCCCTATTACCATATTACCCAATCAACCAAAACTAAAACAAAGCTTAACAAACCATATACAGGCGTACAGATTACAATAATACAGAAGCATGCGTCAACCGCGTCTATTCCAAACGCCCGTGACCCAACCCCGCCGTGGCCAGCACCGAAATAGCAATACCAAACATCCTGTATCCACGCGCCACGTGTTCCTTACAATGGCAACTTTTAACATTGTTGTCGATTCCCAATCTGAACGAGGAACTTAAAAAAGTTTTAAGCTAGTCTCTGATTTTTACAAAATATATCATAAACTATTCAATATATCATACACGATATCTTTTAAAATGGCTAATATCTTTGGGGAAATATTGCAATATACAATTAGCCAAAAAATAGTTTGAATTAGATTATCATAACGTAACCTATTCAAGCGTATGTCACAATTATGTCATGAGGGTTAAAAATTATCCTATCGCCCTGAATGCCCACCTGAACGACCAACTATAAGTAAAACCAATTAGCATTATTTCACCAAATAACCAATTAATATAAAAGTTACACATGACACGAATGCATTACGCAGTCGACACATGCCCGTCTCTTCCTTCCTGCGTTCAAAGACTGCACCGCCGCGTTTCAATTATCGGAATAGCCTTTTTGACGATTCACGGAAATATAAGTATATTTCTGTTTCCAAGTGGAAATAACAGAACTGAGATGGTAAAAGCACTTTTATCACCACTTGGAAGATTTCAAAGCTTCACCTCAATTGGATTCTGACCTTTAATGTCTGTTTCTAAACCAGCTTTAGAGATGGAGCTTTTTTGATGTTAAGATTAGATTATCTAGATAGGTTTCATGCAGAAGACAAGATCATTATCATGTCGAGAACTGATACACACGTTGGACCGGTTTTGATGATACGCGTTAGAGAAATGTTGGTAACAAATGAGCGCATCGGAATAAAATTATAGCGCATTTATGCAGTTAAAAAATGAAACCTGCAAGATACACAAGTACTTAGACAGGTGTGAATTTTTTCAAGGCATTTCTCTTTTCAAACATATCCCTAAAATATTCTAATGAGAAGTAATTTAACCCAGAATCATTAAAAGATGGATTGTTATTAAATCACACGTTAACGCCACCAGGCCAGAATACACCGTAACAATAACCTAACAAACAAAATATATTCTAATGAGAAGTAATTTGATAACCCAGAATCAAAAAAAGATGGATTGTTATTACATCACACGTTAAAGTCCCCAGAGGACACCGTAACAATAACCCAACAAACAACAGCAAAAACAATTCACACATAAACCATCCGACTATCGATAATTCATAAACAGCATTTATCAGTCTCCACGACGGTCTACCCTTACACAATGCCCGTCAATATGCTATTGAAAGTGATGTAAACAAAGTGGCCGATACGATCGGACGGACAATAAGTCGGCTGCGCTGGCGGTGACTCACCGGTAAGCCGACGTGATATGATAATATTTGGAAACAATGCACACGGCAGTCAAAGCTACCGTTGCACTGGGAAACGAACGCAGAATTCAATGTTCATGCCCGATTCTCGATATGAGATAAAACAATATACGTATTGAGTCAATTGTTTATAGAAACCAATACTAATCCTAACACAAATATATAAAATACCTTCTGTATTTATGTAATAATAATTGGCTATATCCTCTTATTTACAAAACATTAAACTAAACAAAACCACAGTAATCTAATTGTATCGCTACCTAGGGCTGTTGATATCCAAAGCTTTTTTGTTTGTTAAACAAAGAAGACAACAACACCCATTGACCATAAAATGAAACAAAACGTTTTGCCCAAAATCCTAAATTCTTCTTGGAACTTTGTAATGGTTAACGCAGCTATATACAAATTTCAGCCAAGAAGATTCCTACTAGATTTCCAACCCACCCATCACCCAAACCGCACAGGAAACGCACAAAAGCGACTCGTGTCATCAAAATGCAGGCCACTAAAAATAGAACAATGATATCGATTCAAACGCGTCCATCCGTCATTCACAGTGCCTTGCCCCCGCAACATTGTGTCGAAATTAGAAATACTCATTGTTGTATCGTGAAACAGTAAAGCCCTGCATTCATCGTAATAAACATTTTGAGCAACAGCCGATCAACAATGTTGCTGGAATATTTGTGGTCCTCCGGCAAAAACACATTAACATGCGTCATGAACTTTGCACCACGTATTGCCAGAAACTCTTCAAAATGTTGCTGGTAATCATTTTACCATGAATACGGGACTTTATTGTTGGTCCCCTGTGAGACTGGCAATTGGCTTATAAAGTATGGCTAATAGCGGCCATTTAGCTTTATCAGATTGTAGACTAGGACGGTATAAACATGGAATATAATAAAGGTCAGTATAGATTGAAATCAATAGAGCTGACTCAAAACAAAGGCTCCGTTTGGAACATAACAATGTATTTAATGTGACTACATTTGAATTTTATGTTTGTTTTGTTAATAATGCATAGAAAACAGAGATAAAGTATGGATATTGGATGATTTGATGACTATTTTAATACAATATGCTGAAATTAAGTTGAAGAAATGGTGTGATAAAAATATATACTTCCCTTTCTTCTCTGTAATTTCCATAACCCATAAACTGCATGATGAACTCTCATCTATTACCCATACAACACCATAACATTTGACCTGGAGCTGATAACATTTCCTGACTCTTGACGTTTTCCCATTTCTAAAGTTACATAAGCCGCTATGAATAAAAGAAAATACCCCAAGACATTGCGGATATCGATTTCATAGCAGTCACTTTCTCCTTCGTTCATAATTACTTATGCCGGTAAAGTCTAGGTATGAACCTATAAGGATTGGGAACGTGTATCACGTCCAAGTAAATCTGTGTATGAAATATTGAATGTCATTCAAGGTCAAAGCTTATTATAAACAGTACGCATATATTATGTATTACAAACAAATAAGTAACAACCAAATTTGAAACCACCGTCGCGTCGATCTTATGAACGTCTCTATAAAAGTCACCTAGGCATACTTAAACATCGATTTTTCAATGTTCATAAATCATTGTATGATTTGGTCTGATACTTACAAATAAACCCCTGCTTATAATAAGGACTGCTAACATTTACTACCTACCAGGTATTCCAAGTAGATAGTAAATGTTAGAAGTCCGGAGGATTGACATTAGGCGTTTGTCCACTACAAGGAATTTTACGGTCCGGCATTCCGATTTTTTACGGTCCGGTATGGCACGCAATTAATCTAAATACTAGCTTGTCCACTATACGTAATTTTACTGTCCGACATTTTACTTTTCCCTATTCCGGATGGCTTTTTGAGTTTACGAGTCGCTGTAGGTATAATTGTTTTCGAGTGCCCACTTGCTTGGATTTTACTGTTTTTATTGCATATGCCAATTGAAAGCAAGCTCTTGTTTTACTTTCTTTTAGCTGGCAATGAGATTTGAGAAGTCGGTATTGTTATTTTATATACATTGACCAAGCATTGACCTATAATTATTATCTAAGTAAGTGTTGGTAAGTTAAAGTTCAAGTGGGAATAGATTTAGCTCCTCGTCACCGATTAAAATAAATAAGTGAAACACGCATTTTAAATCTCTTACGGAACTTTAGTTTTTATTATAACGAAGTAATATAATATTTCACCTTCTATATTTTTACTCGTTTCTTGTAAAATGCGAAAACAATCATTTATGATAGCATTATGCCGCCATACTTCCTTGAACTGTACCGCACTGATCCGAGTAAAGACGGACAGGTGCACAAGCAATTCATCGGTTTTTTCATGCCACACCGGACCGTAAAAAATCGGAATGCCGGACAGTAAAATTCCTTGTAGTGCACAAGCGCCCATTGACTGACATCGCTTTAAATCCTTAAAATCTATTTCTATTTTCGCACTCCTTATCAGTTAGGGCGTTTGTCCACTACAAGGAATTTTACGGTCCGGCATTCCGATTTTTTACGGTCCGGTATGGCACGCAATTAATCTAAATACTAGCTTGTGCACTATACGTAATTTTACTGTCCGACATTTTACTTTTCCCTATTCCGGATGGTTTTTTGAGTTTACGAGTCGCTGTAGGTATAATTGTTTTCGAGTGCCCACTTGCTTGGATTTTACTCTTTTTATTGCATATGCCAATTGAAAGCAAGCTCTTGTTTTACTTTCTTTTAGCTGGCAATGAGATTTGAGAAGTCGGTATTGTTATTTTATATACATTGACCAAGCATTGACCTATAATTATTATCTAAGTAAGTGTTGGTAAGTTAAAGTTCAAGTGGGAATAGATTTAGCTCCTCGTCACCGATTAAAATAAATAAGTGAAACACGCATTTTAAATCTCTTACGGAACTTTACTTTTTATTATAACGAAGTAATATATTTCACCTTCTATATTTTTTTTTTTACTCGTTTCTTGTAAAATGCGAAAACAATCATTTATGATAGCATTATACCGCCATACTTCCTTGAACTGTACCGCACTGATCCGAGTAAAGACGGACAGGTGCACAAGCAATTCATCGGTTTTTTCATGCCACACCGGACCGTAAAAAATCGGAATGCCGGACAGTAAAATTCCTTGTAGTGCACAAGCGCCCTTACAATACTACTTCACTACACAGGAACCAAACGTCAAGTTACGTCGATTCCTACCGTTTAGCACCGCCGGTTCCGCAAAGCAGAGCACTAACTTAGGTAAAAAAGACAGTTAGCACACCGTTTATCATCTTGTATACATTCAACCAGTCGACTGGATATATTTATAGAGCGTAATCGCGGATTACCGATTCGTTTATAAACGAGCGTAAATTTATTCGTAGTAATGACTGTTATAAAGTGACATAGCGTGCAACGTCCTCTGCAGTACCACGGATAAAATGTTTTATTTATGTATTTATTTTTAAAGCCCTCATATACAAGACAAATAGCAAAACTATTAGTTTTATAAAAGGGCGATCAAACTGCGGTCTTTCAGGCAACCTGAGGCCCTAGAAAGGTGGCTTGTAGGATTTGATATTGAAATAGAAATTACGTGAACAAATTGTTCTTATGAGTAATAAGTCTTTAAAATCTAAACCTAAATGATTGTAAATAGGTACTAAGAAAAAAGTATTTTGGTCAACGATAAAATTATCATTGTTGGAACGACTTCTATATTTGGTTTTATCGTGTTGGTTTTCTAATACGACAAACAAGGACATTTAGCTGGTTACATAGCGCTTACATTTTATAGCAGAACATCAATACATATACATATATCCATAAAAATGTTCTTGTACTATTGAAGGTTATCTGAATTAAGTTTTTGAATATTTGATTACAATGTTACATAATAAAATAATTCAGTAACCTCTATAATAAAGTTACGAGGTTCATATTTTCCTGTATTTTCCATGCAAACAAATCGCATATAAATATAACAAAGATAACATTACAACTTTCCAATTACAACAATACCATTGTTGTCAGTGCAACCAGCGTGACGGTACATAGTACAAACATACATAATTATAATGACAGTTTCACAGATTTCGCAAAAACCACTCTGTCACGCCATCATTAATCAAGGACAGTAATTATACAAAATAATCATAATTCCAACTAAAATATTACTTGGGTGTGTATCTAATTATCATTCCTTTGAGTAAAGGGCACGCGACATTAGAATACGTAGGATAGAGGTATCCACATTAATTAAAACATCGAGGTACCGGATTGCTTGTATGCGGTAAGGCAATGCGGATAACTATTTTTAACTAATATTGTAAGTGCTTTAACGAATGGAAAATGGAGATATACAACCTATTAATGGGAACAGAGAAGTTTTCCTGAATTATAAATCCAAGATGCTGTGCTGGGAATAACAAGTGTATATGATGTTGATATAAAACTAAAACCCGGTACATTGCAATTTTAGGAATGTTTGTCCCATAATATACCTTTCCTGAGCCAAGAATGCTCAATTCGACATCACACAAAACAATCCCACTATGAGTTCCCCACACCTCGACAATGACTTGCCAAGTTAACCGGCAGTAGCGATTAAACAATAGGTACTATGAAAGTCCTTTCTACATCTGACCCTGGACTGCATAGCGGCGTCAATCAAAAACCCATCCATCTCAATGCAGACCACATCCATGTGGGATCCAAAAGAGAGAACTGCGAAACGACAATCCGATAGTCGCGTCTGGGCCGGATAGGGTTGCCACACAGGCGGAAATCCCTTTGATACTGCCGCAATATTATGTGACTAATAAAATCAGAAAAGTTCCTCATTATCATAGAGCTATAGGAATAGCTTCTAACCATCGCATGTGTGAACAGTGTAGGTAGGTTAAAAACCACACACTATTCGCTACACTATTTAATCAAAATACCTTGATGCAAAAGTAAATTACAAAACGAACAAAATCTCAAACAAAAAAGTGAATAAGTACAGTTTAATCCTGTTATTCCACTTAGCTGACAACCCTAGCGGCGACGGCCGGTTCCAATTACGTTGAGTGTTTCGAATAAAACCTAGATTATGCATGTATCTTCCACTCAAAGATGCCCGCGCAGATGGAAACATTTTTTGCCATTTGTAACTGTATCCAATAAACATAATATAAATGCAAAAATGCTTATAGACCGTGAAATAGCACTGTCCCTATATAGATTGGATTAGGGGTGTTTCACGGCAGTCCGACTTATCGATTTTTTTTTCAACTTTTTTTATTATATATAGGTACCTACCAAAAGTCGCCTTATAAATGAATTCATTTTCACCACCATTAAGTTGAACACAAAATTATATGAAAAAGAATGCGTATTAACACACTCGTACTTCATTCATATGCAGTACAAAATATCTTTAGTACAGTAATTACGCATTTTACGGGCTGCATATGGTTCCGGGTGTCCATATAGGAATACAATAGTTGCCAGTTAACATTATTAATGACATACCTTAAAGGGTGCCAGGATTTAACGGCGCACCAGCTACTCGACTGTGACTGATCACAGATGATCAATTAAAAATAAATAAAGTTTTAAATACGAAAAAATACATACTTTAATAAGAAAAGCTCATGAAAATAGTGTATTTTCGGCGATTCTTATAAGTGAACACATAGTTTGAATTAAATCCGTCATGGCTCTTAAAGAGTTGGTTACATACAAACATACAGTTGAAGCTAATATAAGCGTATTAAAACTATTTCTTAAAGAACCAGTTATATCAACTGATGGTAAGGAAGTTAATTAGTCTGTGACAATTAAACGCGATAACAAAAACTGTTTTATATTGTGCATTGTTTTCATACAAGTTTTTCTTAGTTGCTCGTGATAGAGATGTATCATGCATCAATATTAATGTCTCAATTAAGATAATGAATGTATCTCTGTATAATGATGCTTTTCACGCAAACACCACAAAAAAGTTTTAATTGAAATATGGTACTTAAGTACTTTTAATATCTACACACGAAAAAATGATGATGAGATAACTGATATGAGGAGGCAGTTTTAAAAATTCTAATTACAATAAATTAAGTCAAATTTGTTTTTGTTCAAAAACGCTTTCATCTACCTATTGGTAAGGATGTATCACATAAAGCATAACGACTGAAAGCTGAAAGCAGCTGTTCAACAAAATAGCTACATGGAGAAACTTCATTTATTCGATTAACTTCATACATAAATTGAAGTGCATAACCAAAACGTACCACCAGATGTTCCACACAAGTGAAGGCCACTCAATCTCACTGACCAAACATGGAAACCGGTGTGCGTCGTACGAGTGCGCAACTCCCGTAATTGAGACACCTTAAAATCGTCTTGAGAATTCGAAACATTCTGATAATAACATCTTGAGAGCCATTTAAATTATAAGTACCAATCTCTCTCTGCAAGCTGTCTTTGACCATGTTCTTTATCGTGTAAAAATTGCAATGGAGCATCCTTTAGACTTATAGCACCATTAATTGGGAATGGATTTGTGCAAGGGATTTTTTTTGTAGGTACTTTCTGTAAAGTATTTAAAATCTTCCCATGTACAACAACCATAACTATTCGTACAAAGCCTAAGTTTATGAAACAGTTTACAAAATAATTGATATTAGTTATGTATAAATCTATATGATATCTTGCACCTGTTACTTCTCTTTAAATACGTGAATTTCCTGATAAAAATTATATTTGCCGGTTCCATACGAAACTATAACAATTAGTCAACTATAACCAACTTACATATATTTACTATATCCACCCACATAAATCTACCAACCAGTCCTACTAAAACGATCAAAAGCATGCAACAAAGTGCAGTGAGAACGTCAAAGCGTATGCACTTCATGTGTTCCCAAAGGATGCACAAGGCTGGGCGGCACATGTGCTGTGAGTCTGTGACGTCATCGCCAGTCAGCTGTGAGACGATTGTAGTGTTCTCTGGCTATGCGTGTTAGTAAGTAGCTCGTGTGATAAGACTTTATGTATGTCTAATGTTCTGTGTTATGTATATTTCCCTTGAAGTATTATGTACATTGTACATAATATGTGATTCAAATAATTGTTATTGTTTTGGTAATGTAAAACAGAATCCCATTGCGTAGTGTTTTATGTAGCGTTTAAATCCCATAACTAATTTAATAAAATATATTTTAATAATGAAGTAATTAATATATTGACAACCTGTTATTTCTACCTAACTACGCCCTATTGAAAATATTCTAGACATCCCTAGCAGATACATTACGCATACTTTTATGATTATGTACACAGTTATAAATACATTGATCAATCAAGAAACCACATAAGTACATAGCAGAATTAATACTTCCATTACATAAGTTATAAAGTAATAAGTTATAAACTTATAAACAACACATTAGCTAGACGCGCCCACACCGATATCTTTGCAAGAATTATCAAAATTAAAAAAAAAATTTAAAGGAACATTTACGGCCCTTTTTAAACCTTCGTAATTTTTATATTATCAAAGCATCTACAGACGCTCCGATTTGGTTGGTGCCAACCATATTGGAACCGACAAGGCAACCATTCCAACATTGCTACAGATTGTCCGACGGTTGGCCTTCCAGCTGTCAGTTGACCATCAGTCATCACTACATAGTATAAAACAAAGTCGCTTTTTCTGTCCCTATGTATGCTTAAATCTTTAAAACTACGCAACGGATTTTGATGCGGTTTGTTTTTTAATAGATACAGTGATTCAAGAGGTAGGTTTTAGTATATGATTTATTAGGTTTTAGACAAATAGGGCGAAGCCGCGGGCATAAAGCTAATAGTTATAGGTAATCAACACATTAACTAGACGCGCCCACACCGATATCTTTGCGAAATAACTAATAAACGATTATGAAAGTGTGTCAATCTGTCCTTTAATCTGTGCAGCGATAAAAATGTCAATTACACCGTTGTCGAACCGAAGACATTTCGCTTTGCGGTGGTCTGTGGTACCTATATTGACATTTTACGGGAATCGGCACACTTGTGCATTGAGCATAAAAAGTCAAGTGGAGCCGGATAGGCGTAATGTATGTGCTATAAATGACAGCATGTACAAACTGTATGTATACAGTATATTATGATGGTAGGAAATTGATTCTCGCTTTTTATTTGCACTGTAGCGGGGCGCGTAACATAAAACAAAGTTTGAACAAACTCCGATAAAAGCACGCATGTCTATGTGTACTTAGAATATACATATCGGATGATATAATGTAGCGACTTATCAAGCAATTCGAAAAATATAAAAATTTGGAATTTCTTACTGTACACAAAAAATCGTATGTAATTTTATATACGTGTTAAAAATACAATTTTTTTTATTAGTAACATCACAATAGGCAATAATTTCCCCACCACTAACCAAGATCATTTCAACATTTTTTACATCTACCTCCAAAAACCGAACACCAAATTCTTCCTCTAAATTTCTCCCATTACACAAACACCTTATCCATAAAGTAAATGAGACTAATTCATATAATTCATCAGTTCACGGCTCGTTAGTTGCGACTGTATTAATTTCGGATCGTGTTAAAAGCCGATGATCGTCACGGCATGATATTTGAGGCGTGGGAATACAATTTACATTGGGTAAGTAATAAGTAGTTAAGTATTTGTTTTTTATTTGTTGTGTGATTGGTGAAGGATAGCGTATTTAATTTCGTTTAATTTGTTGGACTTTGTTTTAATTATATTTTGAACGTTTTATACAAGTATTGTTAACGAACGTTTTATACAAGTAATATTGTAATTAAAAACATCTATAATTTGTAACTACATTCTTGCAAATAAATATAATTTGAATTTGAATTTGAATTTGAATTACATTCCTATTTCCTACACTAAGTATTATATTTTTAAAGCTATAACATACAACCGGTAAAGTGATAGACTATAGCCTAGAATAAAACAAAGTCTATATTATATAGTATTAGTCAGTTCAATAAAGAAACGAATCTTCAATGGCGGCCAAAGCTGACTTTGACAGATGGTAGGATCATCGAAAAAGAAAATAAAAATAACGTAAATTGATAATTAATTTATTAATTATTTCAAATTGTTTGTTGACAAACTTTTTTGTTATTGTATTTGTGTATTTATATGAATTATCATATTTACGTATACAGAATGTAATAAAATCCCCATAATACTTGTAATAAGCCCATAAAACTGAACAACTTTTCCCAAAGAACATATTTTGTCAAATTCCAATAAAACATTATTTACTTTCGCAAATGCATAATTGTCATTGTAAATTTATGATAAAAACTATTATAGGGAAAATCAAATACATTTTAGTGATTTTATTTTTCCATTTTTTTTTGCATACCGTACGGCCGTGTGTGAGCGAGAGGGAATGATAAGCGCCGCCATTGAAGATTCGTTTCTTTAAAGAACTAACTAATATATCATATTATTATACTGACGCAAGCAAACAACACGCATACGCGATACAAAAACTACATGCGAATAAAAAAATCACTGAATCACCATACGAAGTGGCACAACGATCGTTTAACAAAAACATCGAAGCCCAAGTTCAACGACCTCCAAATCCCGATAATTAAACTGAATCTTAACTTGACGGGGCATAAAAAGTTATCGATGCGCCCGCGCCGAACATGTTCTATTGTAATTTGTTACAACTGTAATAACATTATACGTATTATTAATTATTGTACTATTTAGTTTATTCACATTACGGTTTGGTAGAAGATTTTGTTATCAATGTGTTTCATAGTATAAATATTACGGAAAACTGCGCTTAGACTGTCTCAGTGGTTAGTTATAGATTAACGTAGAAATTCTAGTAATACGTTTGAATCCACAAGACTGTAGATTTGGCAGATAAACTTATTATTAAGAACTAGCGGTCCGCCCCGGCTTCGCCCGTGGTACACATTTACGTTTTCTCTATATAAGAACCATGCTCGTACTTCAAGGAATATATAATAAAAAAAGAATTATCGAAATCGGTCCACCCGTTCACGCGTGATGCCGTGACAAAGGAAAACAGGTTTCATTTTTGTTGTTACTTATGAATTTATTATGTTAGCTATCTTGTCCTGCGAGGTTGCTGGTGTTTACAAGTAAGCCGTATAGATGAGTCCTATGACCGGTCGATACCTATGAATGTATGTAACGCGCTAAGACCTAAGCGATAAGGCCGCCAAAAGGTTCCTATTAGGTTCCTATAGGAAAAAAGATTCTAACCTGATCATCCCTGTTTATAATCTACAGACTGAAGTACATAATATGGGTTAGTAAGACGACCTTGTGCGTCGCGCGTCACGGTGTACGCACGAACGTTGTTACACGCCGCTCTTCACACGGCACACCTAAGTCACTTTATATCTGTGTGAACAATGTTTGGTTGTTAATTGTTATTAAGGAAAATGGAATGTAATTAAACCCCGATTTTTTCCCTATTTGTTAGCGCTCGAAGTTACTCTGGACGGTGGAGGTGGAGTACCATTTATTTAGAAAATATTACACGTCATCTAAGTTAAGTCTACCATACCCAAACTCAACTCAAAAAATAAAAAATGTATCTGTGTATCGACTATCGATGTCTTACTAATGTCATTATTGAACCGTTTGCCCCGGCTTCACCCTGATTAACACCGCTTTTGTGTAAAATTGCGTATGTTACTCAGAGAACAGCAAAAAACTTCTACTGTGGCACAGAATACTCAATAGTAAGTAGTAACTAAAACTGTGGTTTAAAAATCTTTTAAATTTTTAAAATCTATCGACTCATTTTTAAGTTTAGTAGGTATAGGTATCTTATGAAACAATAAAGAATCATCTTAGTTTAGAAGTACCCTTATAAATTGCAATATCCAGCAGTAATAAGATAACACTAGAATATCTGCACTATTCATATTGGATGGTTCGTAACTAGTATGGTATTATAGTATCTGTGGTTCGTAATATCCGGTAATATCGACTGGATCTGCTTCCATTAATCTTACGACTGGCATTGTGGATTGACCACGCTTTTAGTTCATAGCGGTTATTTTATTTATGAATTTTTTGCATTTTCAATTCATAGATTTATGTTAATTAGTTTTTAATGCATCAATTAATGCTGCTCTACTTAAATTAATGGTAGATAAAATATTGTTAATTTGGTAAATTTGCAATTCCTTGAATCTCTTATCTGTATTATGTATACATAATTCATTTAAAATCTGATGAATATAAAATAAAATAAGTTCTTTCGTTAAGTGCCAAAGACCCCTATCGTATGTGGACAAATTATATTAATTTATATTATCTTATAGACTACAAGCCCGCATAGGACAAAAATATGGGTCAAATGAACCACCAGGGGACATATCTAGAACGATAGCAGAGCAAAAAATAATAAGATTCATCACTATGCCGTCACTTGTAAGCTGTCCAACTGAGTGCAGATGAGAATTGAAAAGTACAGGTAGACTCGGTAAATTTTGGTCATTTGACCATGTACGGCATTCTTAACCATCGATAGATCCATTAAAAATAATAAGAAACCGCTCAGTGCCGTACAAAAATGGTGGTCCACCAAGTCGGAATTTTTATTTAATTTCCGAGAGTTACCGGGGGTAAATTTGGTCATTTGACCATGTACGGCATCTGTGTCATACTATTGCTATACTGCTTTTAATCCATTATTCCGCAACGCCGTACAAAAATCATGGGGACAAGGGGAAAAAATCGAGAGTTGCAATCCCCTCTCTTTCCCCACTCCAGGGGGTCATTTGACTAAGTACGGCTTCGGTTCCAAAACATTATCTAGCACTCAAAAGTACTATTAAAAGCAATGCCGTCAAAAAATAATTGTTCTTTTAAATGTATACCAATAATCATCTTAATTTCATCGAATTCTTGATATAAAGAGCTGTAAGGTCATTTGACCCTGTACGGGAACTTTCTTTTTAACATGATATTGTAAAATTCAATTGTTCTATAGTATTGCCGTTCAAAAGAAACCGTTCTAAAAAAAGTTATAGAGAAATGCAAAACCAGAAATTTTGTTAAAGTTTAAACATCGTAGATTAATGAAATATAATAGTTTTCTACACTTTATCCGTTGTTTTAAATAGTATTAACATAGATAAATTAGGAAAAAACGATGCCGTACATTTTTGTGCAGACCACATCTTTTAGGCTGATGAAAGCGACGAAAGCTACAATTTTAAGGGTGCTTTATGGCCATTTGATACAGTACGGCATTAACATATTTTTACCCAACTACGGCAAAGCAAAAGGAGGGTTATGGTTGTTTACAGGTCATGTATGTATGTTCATCTATTCCCTCGTAACTTCTAAACAACTTATCAGAATTCGACAAATGACATATCATTAGAAGCGTCTGAATTGTTCACTGGATAACCAGCGACCAGCTAGCTAAAGGCTATATGGGGTTTCACAAAATCTAATGTGGCGCCCTCTAGCGGACAAAACATACAGAGTAAAAAAATAAAGTTAAGATAAATATGCAGTGTTTGGTATCATTTGAAAGCGCTTTACTTGTACATTTTGAATATGTATATATTACTAGCATTTGCTTGTGACTTTACCTGTATTCATGGACTGATTGCATATAATTCACATCTTTTCGTTCATAGCTTTTTTATTAGTTCATCAATTTAACGGAGTCCATTCCACCTGACTCCGACTTTCCAAGGTGATAATTAACCACCTCGAGCTTCTTAATATTAATGTATATTTATATTTTATTATAAAAATATAAAGCAAACATTTCGTTATATGGATTTTTTTCTTTTTCAGATTTTTCCCCTTTGAACCAACGAAAATGTACGGCACATGAAAAAATATTATCTATGCATAAAATACTTTAAAAATAAATTTATTTCGTGTTGTGTCAAATGACCCCCTGGAGTGGGGAAAGAGAGGGGATTACAACTCTCGATTTTTTCCCCTTGTCCCCATGATTTTTGTACGGCGTTGCGGAATAATGGATTAAAAGCAGTAAAGCAATAGTATGACACAGATGCCGTACATGGTCAAATGACCAAATTTACCCCCGGTAACTCTCGGAAATTAAATAAAAAATTCCGACTTGGTGGACCACCATTTTTGTACGGCACTGAGCGGTTTCTTATTATTTTTAATGGATCTATCGATGGTTAAGAATGCCGTACATGGTCAAATGACCAAAATTTACCGAGTCTACCTGTACTTTTCAATTCTCATCTGCACTCAGTTGGACAGCTTACAAGTGACGGCATAGTGATGAATCTTATTATTTTTTGCTCTGCTATCGTTCTAGATATGTCCCCTGGTGGTTCATTTGACCCATATTTTTGTCCTATGCGGGCTTGTAGTCTATTAGATTCATTTTTAAATTCGAAAAACGTGGTAAACTATGTTACACAAACATATTAATTATGTCAACACAATGTAATTTCTATTTGCTCGTTTAATACAAGTATATTCAGGGTCTATACGTCTCTCTAATGAATAAAGAAGAGTCACCCTTATTGCTCTACAAAGTACCAATATTCATATAAGAATTTCCAAGTATATCCAACAACCTTCTAGTATACATAATAAACAAAAACAGCACATCAACCGAACCGCGTACACACTAGCGGCTGCATTCCACAACACCTATGCCGCGGCTACTGCGCATAAATATTTTATAATTACATTCCTGGATGAATCGACGCGATTGTCCGATAGACTGTTTTGAGAAACGCTAGAGTAATATTACATACTCATAGTGTGGTGGTTGTTTAATTACGTCGTAATAATTATCGAATAAAGCAACTTTGTATCAAACCTATAAAATAAATTTTATGTCATTCCGTATCTAATGTTTTCACCATGAAAAATGAAAAAGAGATAGGTTGTACATTTAATCGCTGACTCAATAATATTAGTTAAGTTATAAACTAAGTTCAATTCATATTGGACACAATAAAATATATTCCCGAAACGATTTTTTCCACAATATCATCAAACAATAATAAAATACAAATTCTAATGTATCTACATCTCCATACACTAAGCAGCTAATATCCCACCGAAGATGATAAACAGCCCAAAGCCGCGAGTGCATTACGCAATGCGTCAAAACACCATTGCTCGCATACACAGCGGTTATACCCATCTACATCTACCGGCCACTATAGTCTATCTGTCTATATCTAACGCGTCTGCAAGTTCCATGGTGCATTGCGGTGCAGATTCCCGATTCGATATAACTACAACATATCCAATCGATTTAACTGGACGTTTCGTTGAGATCATATAAAACAATAATCGATTAACATTGTTATCTTTATCTACGACATCAAATTGTAAGTATTGTAATGGTATCAAGTGTTATTTAAAAGTAATTGCATTTGAAATACGTATAACTATTACTTTTAATATGCAATTTCCTCACCATTTTGTGTGGAATGTTAATAATGGATAGATAATATAATAATATGGCGATAACTAGGAAATACTAATTCCATTACATTCTTCTAGATTAAGTGTAATTATATAACATAAAGTAATGCCATACAACAGACAAAAACAATAAGGAAACGGTTCATTTCACTTTATAACACTGATTGAATTGTGTCCCATCCGATTCAGCTACTGTACATTATATATGTTATCACTAATGTATCTACATGTATTATGCATACAGCTCCATACATGATACATCTACTTCGATAATAAACAAAAGTACCTATATCACAATCTTAAAAACAAGCTCGTAACCAAGTAAATATTGCCACATGCCCTCTACGGTCTACCTAAAATATAATTTAATACAAAACAAAATAAATACACATTTCGAAAGATGCAATAAACCTTCAACTTTTAAACATGCCATATTTGCGTCGCAACCTCGGCTCATCCACCATAAATATATTTCGAGTCGTAGTCGAAAAGCCCATAACATTGAATTAAGCAAGAGGTGCTATATCAAAAGCAATCATCGACCGTCGAGCGCTTGCATAATAAAACGCAATTAAACACGCGATCCGACGTCTACACTCTACAGACTATAGCTATACAGACTATAAATAGCGAATAATATTGTGAATGATAAAAATCTATGGTCCTTCGAGGACTTAACCAACTTGTATTACAAAAACGAAAGTTTGTATTGGCGGTTTTGTATTTATGTACAGGTACATAAACATAAAATAAAATAATTTGGAAAATCCAAAAGTGCACGCCTCATAATTTTTTTTTAATAAATATTTATTAATTATTATTTTTGTTTATTTAATAACAATTAAACCACATCGAATCAGACCCTGAAAAATGAAAGGGTTCTATTCCTGAGCATACTCAAGCGTAAGAGAAAAAAAAAGACTCGATTAGTAAAGTATTTCGGTCGCTATCGTGTTAACAAGAAAAAGGATCCGCAGTCCGCACATACAGACACACACACGGACGTCCAAGACAGAACTTTTTTAAACTGTTTTTTAACTAGTTTAAATAACAAAAATGACATCAAAAATATCATGAACGTTAAAAATAGTGTTTTTTCTTAATATGTGTGTGTATGTATTATCTTACAAGTGCAATGTATGATACATAAAGACATTTTAAGTTTGAAAAATCAGATGTTTTGCGCGAAGTGACAGTAGTACCCACCTCAACGCTTCGCTTATGAGGCGTGCAATATTATTACACGTAGGTCTACGTGTTTTATAATATTTTATGTTAATTAATAGACTTAAGTATATGCAATAACGCTATGCATATGCATGCTAGGACTGGAGCAGAATATATCAGACGGTTTTAAAAAAAGTAAAATAAATTACCATCACATAGGTATTTAAGGCTGTAATGAAAATTTAAATTGTTGCTTCATAATTGTTTATGTTAATACACTTAAGATATTGACTCTCACCCTTAGCACACAGCACAAAGCAATGGCAAATCAGTACCTATAGCATTCTAAACAGAATTAGTTATGCATGCAACTCGATTGCTGCTTACATTTATTGAATACATGTAAACCTTTTATGTACTAGAGGAACTTTCAATCTAATGAATTTTAAATGCAGGAAGCACATTGTGATCAATGTATGAATCAAATTATTTATTAGCAGACGACTTATAGACCGGGAGTAGTGTTGCCGAACTATCGACAGTTTGACTATCGATAGTTGACCTTGAAAATAAGTCAGAATATCGATAGCACTATCGATAGTATCGATATTATCGATACTATCGATACTATCGATAGCGTTAATCATGGAATACTATTGATGAACTGCAATAGTATCGATAAAATCGATAGTATTGATTGCCAATAGTTGCTATACTATCGATACTGTCGATAGTATCGATACTATTGCTACTGAATATTGCAACTACAATCGATACTATCGATAGTACTGATACTATCGATAGTTTTGAGCTATCGATAGTAGTAAATTGTGCAATAGTATTGTTCACGATTTCTTGGTATAATGGGTCAGTCAATGGGCTTATTGGATTACGAATTAACGAACTAAAAAAATGGATTGTACAAAGCGCCAATAGATAACTTGAAAAGTATTATAACCAAACATCTAGTTCTCTGTCATCCACTATAATATTATTGATAAAGCAATACTATCGAGAAAAAGGTCACTATCGATGGGACGATATTATCGATAGTATCGACACTATCGATAGTATCGATAGTTCGTTCGATATTGAGCTTCGATAGTATCGACACTATCGATAGTATCGATAGTTCGTTCGATATTGAGCTTCGATAGTATCGATACTATCGATGGTATTGCTATGTGTCGATAGTATTTACGCTTATAGGACTATCGATACTATCGATAGTATCGACACTATCGATAGTATCGATAGTGCTATCGATACTATTGCTTTTCCCCAACTATCGATAGTTAATCGATAGACTATCGATAGTGGACTATCGAGCGGCAACACTAACCGGGAGATACTGACACAAAATTTCGAGTCATTTGTAACAGGATGGCGGTTCTACAGGGTTCTTAGTACGCAATGACAAAAAGAAAAATGATGGTGTGAACGCTGGTACCGGCGGCTTAGTCGCATGGGCGTTAGTCGAACTCGTCGGAAAATAGCGAAAGTCAAACGATTTGTAACAGTATGGCACTTATTTTTCCTGTAAGTTTGAGGATCAACGAATATAAATACAAAATTTCAAAGATCTAGGTGTTGGAAATCTTCACTTATATAAATTAATACTAAATTAATTTTTCAAGTATGACAGCACTTTTTCCCCCTACTAGAAGTATGGCAAATATAATAATGGTCACATTTTATCAAATACTCTCCAAAAATCCAAATGCAATACTGGTACAAAAAGTTTGGCGAAATAAAAATTTTTTGCAGATTTTCGGCGGTATGGCGACCATTTGGAATCGTCCGAAAAGTATGGCATGGCGATTTTCGTAAATGGCTGCACGACGATGGTTACCTGTGCAAAAGTTAGCCTGATACAAATGGTTGAATAATTGTTTTATTTAAATCAACATATTCGCGTCGGTATGGCGGGCTGTAAGTCACACCGGAAAAGTATGGCATGACACTACCGCCTACTTCTTTTTTATGGGCTATCGGTAAATTCTAAAATTTTTGTGTTACAAATCGTTTGACTTTCGCTATTTTTCCGACGAGTTCGACTAACGCCCACGCGACTAAGCCGCCGGTACCAGCGTTCACACCATCGTTTTTCTTTTTGTCATTGCGTACTAAGAACCCTGTAGAACCGCCGTCCTGTTACAAATGACTCGAAATTTTGTGTCAGTATCTCCCGGTCTATTACCGTGTGAAATTGAAGAAAAATGTTGTATTATATTCTGAGTGCGTTAGTATTATAAACTTATAATATATAAACTTAATAATGTATATTGACATTGAAAACAGTTAAATACAAGCGTAACTAATGCAATAACAAAATATGTACATTACAAAATAACATTGTTTTTTTTTAAATTTCATTTATATTTTCTACGTTACAATTTACAGTAATCTTACCGTAATCCCAATCAACAATTATTCCACTTAATTAAACTAATCTACAGTTTTCTGTAGTTTTTGCTGTTTATTATTCTATTGATTCAATCTATTATAATATGTAAGACGATTATGAGTAAGAACATAATGCCATATGCAGTTTACAGCGTAATGAAGAAACCTTTACCTTGTAGTGCTCAACTCGTAATAAATTACCTCGAAGTTTTTTACGATATGACGTTGTTAATCAAAATACTTTCCGTAATGTTTGTTATTAAGATAACAATGTTGTAATTTTTTATTTATGCACACAATATTTCGAATGAAAATGATGTACTTATTCTTTAAATTCTTGACTTGATACAGAGTCCATTAAGAATTAATATTTTTTTATATATTCAGTTGATTCAGTGCATTCGTATGTAGCAAGACCTAGGTAGGGGAGACCGGGTACAAAAGTAACACTTTGTACTTGTACCTTGATTTCTGACTGGGTGTTACTGTTATCATTAAATTAATATAACCATATATAAATTTAGTTTATATTCTTTACACTAGCAACTCAATTTATTATATTATGTAGTGTTTTATATTAATAAAGTAACTTTAAAAAAAAATCGTCAGTTGTTACTTTCGACCCCGTAAGCAGGTCGAAAGTAACACGTCGTGGGTCGAAAGTAACAAGACAAAGGGGTTGGTAATTAATACAATATTATGATGGTAAATCAACAAATTATTTGTTTAAAGACTTTGTATTAATAACACATATCGACTCTTGTATTTTAAATATAATACTTACAAATATAATACAAAACA
Source organism: Colias philodice (assembly GCF_061535455.1). Taxonomy (NCBI): domain Eukaryota; kingdom Metazoa; phylum Arthropoda; class Insecta; order Lepidoptera; family Pieridae; genus Colias; species Colias philodice. Next base: position 9,848,274 of record NC_143098.1, on the reverse strand, counting down.
ATCGATAAAAAATATTAAAAGTTCAAGTAATGAGATTAATTAAGGGAATCATTCTTTTATAATTAAAAATTCTGCATCCTGCATCCATCCACTAGCATTCCCAGCTCCAGCACAACCAACAGGACCCTCGGCAATACGAAAAAAGCGGAATGTGTTCTCCTAGCTAGCATTAATGGCAACAGCAACAGTTACTAATTTTCCAGGCTCTACTATGGTTATGGCACCTACTTGTTTAATCCCTTATTAATCTACAATTTTGCTAGATTTTTGGACAGTGGTCACCCCTGTCTCGTCCATATTCAAAATATCTTTTGGCTCAAATTGGTACCTTTCCGTATTGGGAAAGGTACCAATTTGCAAGGTTATCAAAAAAATTATTCACATTATGCTCGTTGATGGAGATAACTGAAAATAAACTGCAGAGCACTCGATTAAATAGTCGCGTAGATTACTTTACTTGTTATTAGTAAATCTCGATCGACGCAAGGTAGCTGCACTAGTATTACCGGCTTTTATTTTTTTTTTAAATCTATACATATAATGTTACATGGCAAATATTATATTTTTGCAAGGCCTCTAATTGTTGCACCATCTTTCAAAATGCTCTTCAGCCGTGTCGGTAATTCCTCGATCAGTAGCTTCTAATGCGTTGTCGCGGCATTCTTTTGTAGTAAAGATGTACATAAAAATATACATAATCATAATAAGACAAAAATAACATGTTACTTTTGTACCCATAGGGCTATGTTACTTTTGTACCCGTCTATATTTTTGCCAAGACGTGCAACATAACTTTAAAACGGAACGTGCTACATAAAAATGATTATGAGCAATGTACAATTACTCTAATCAAGAATAGATATGCAAACATTCAGATTTCTATCATCCTTTTAAGACTACGTAAACGTTTAATAAAAAAGTGTCGAAAATCTTACTTTTGATTCGTGAAAACACTTAGCGTCCTGTCACACAGCCTAACAGCGCGTGGCGCACGCGGCGAATGAATACAATTAAGGGGGGCGCTCTCGGCTATCGCCTGACAGAGGCTAAGCGGTGTTCGCCCATTGGATAAATCTAGAGAGCATTTGTTACTTTCGACCCACCGTTACTTTTGTACCCGGTCTCCCTAAGCATTATGACTTATGAGAAATTAGTTACTCATATTAATAATGTACGCATGGTACAACCACCACATAATTTTCACCATGATAATACCACCATGAACGGTCTATTGGTTAGTACAATAGTGGCGTGCAGCCAACCATGTCAACAAAGCATGTCAATTATTATCCCACCAAAAACATTTTCATGTAAAATGTTGCCAAGACGAGCCCATATGACTCGCACTGTCAAAAAGTTATCAGATCTCATGTAGAGCCAAGCTTCTAACACTACACGCCCTAACTCTACAAGGCCTAACTTCACAAACTCTACACGTTAGTCAAAATATGTGGCTTGGCCATTTCGCTACATTCACATCGGCGTAAGGTGAAAAATTAATTCACTGTTCATTACTTTTGTGTTATACAATAGTTCTTGTAGTAACGAACGGCCAAGCCACATATTTTGACTAAGGTGTAGAGTTTGTGAAGTTAGGCCTTGTAGAGTTAGGGCGTGTAGTGTTAGAAGCTTGGCTCTACATGAGATCTGATAACTTTTTGACAGTGCGAGTCATATGGGCTCGTCTTGGCAACATTTTACATGAAAATGTTTTTGGTGGGATTTCATTTCTTTTTGTAGGTTGTTTGTAACAATTTTTTTTTTAACAAGGAATACCTATACATATATATATCTAGGGGAACCAAGTTTTAGATTATTAGATTAGACTTCTAGCGTCATCAAAATTTAATTTAAAATTACAGGTCTCATACAAACTCCCATCCCCTAGTTTAAGGGGTTGGGGGATGAAAGTTACAAGTTTTATAATTTTTTTGTTGTTTGTGTGCTAATACTAGCTTACATACAAAATTTCAGCTTTCTAGGACATTAGGAAATACCTTAAGAATTTTGATGATCATCAGTGAGTCAGTGACGAAATTAGCGTTTTTTAGATATAAATAAAATCTGAAGTATAAAAGCTAATGTAATTAAAACTTAATATGTTCAATAAGTCCGCTATTGACAATATATCCCGAAAATTTTGTTGATCTAGCATAATCCAAACCCAAGTTATGAGGGTTCAAAAAAACGTCGAAGCGCTTCGAGAAAAGGTAGGTAGTGCCCGTGCGCCTCGCTTGGCTTGTCTTGGCGGGCGCACTACCGTGCCCCCAGATGTGCAAACGTACCTATACACATCGTCGCGTTATAATTTTGGCATAAATCATGAGCTTGTTACAACCTTTTATTTGCATATTACCTAGTACATTTTGATCGTTGTTCTCTGCTTTCAGGTTAAAGAACAATATACTCTGCAGTAAAGCTGAAAGTATCACCACAAACCCTTGTCGCATGATGTGGCCTGAAGTTTGAGACTCAGTCTCAACTACGGCTCGTCATATTTCATTATGTTGTATACTCCTTACAAGCACCTCCTATACATTAGAATGACACAAATATAAACAAATAACAATATGCCCCTAAAGAACACGACACATTATCTCCATTATTCAAACCAACCAAATGCTTGCAAAATACGAATTAACTTGTTCTCGTTACCTACAACAGTTCCCTTCCTGATTGCATTACGGAGGTGTGCGCGCACCTTTATCTAGGATCAGCGCCCAACGGTAAATCGTAACAGTGGCATGATCATGCCTTGGATTAGTCTGTCACTAGTAACTAATTGGCATCTTACTCGAACGCGAACCCAAAGAGATCTGGAGAGAAACCTGTTTTTTGTTCACTACTGTATACTTGTGAGGTTACACTGTACACTTTAATCGGACGAATTTATCTTTTTATTTTGACTTTCTATAGAAATGCTTTTCTTTGAAACATGCACTGTGCAGTGGGTTACGAAATCGCTTTCACGTGATAATTTTGACGCTATTATAGCATATTATTATTTGCCGTTACTGACTTATTTAAAATGCAGAATTCATTCTATTAAACTAGCAACGAATCAGACATTGTACTGTAGTCAAACTAACTTTGTTGATATAATGATTCTTTAACAGTAGTTATTCAGTATAATTTATAAAGGCATATGTAGAAACCTAATACAATATGCATAAAACTTAAACTAATTGCAATATAAAAACTAACATTTCTATATTAAACTTGAGATTTTGCATTCATAATCACCCTTTTTATGAGTGTCGAGATAGGGGCATATCAATAGAACCACCAAGGTCAGTCTGACTAACCTTGAGTCACTAACAGGAAACATACAAATAAATAACAATAGCTAAAACTATTTAAATATTCACAATATAGTGTTGAATTATTACAGAATATTATTACTACTAATCATGTTTAATTTTAAGTGGATTAACTTTGTTTTAATAATTTATAATATTTTTAATCTTGAAGTATAAATTGTTTTTATTGTCTTTTTTCCTCAGTAGGATAACTTTTTGTCATTGTAATTTTATTAGATTTTTTAAAAATTCACGTACATATTTTCAAATGATAAATAAACATTGTTACGGAACTATGTAACAATATGTTTATTTATCATTTGAAATCTTAATCAGGACTACGACTTTTCCAATACTACACTTAATCAGGTATCTCTCAGTCAACTATATTCCAAAGTAGTTTAAAATTTTAACGAATTTAACTAAAACTAATTGAAGTCAAGGTCATAGTTTAACCCTATTTCTCTGCAGGTCAGATGACGAATGCTGGACCAAATTACACCAATTTGCCTATTACAATTGGTTAAGTATCCAGCATCTCAGTGTTTCCTGTTTATAATGCTTCTTGATGATTATGAAGCCTGTTATTTTGTATTAAGTCACACTTTAATATATAATGTGTACATATATTATGTATGGGAAATTTTGCATGTTGATTTGCAAGTGTTAATTTTAGTTAATTGTATCCTTATTTGCCAAAATCTATACCTAATATTATAAAGCTGAAGAGTTTGTTTGTTTGTTTGAAGGCGCTAGTCTCGGGAACTACTGGCACGATTTGAAAATTTCTTTTGGTGTTAGATAGCTCATTTATCGAGGAAGGCTAGGCTACAAGGAGTGGAGCCACGGGGGTGAAACCGCGCGGAGCAGCTAGTGGGTATGTATGGTGGTATAGTATTTTGATAAAATTATTTCAATTTCTTATATGATCGTTTATAACATTGAACAATGTCTGTAACATTAAATATATTTTTATTTTATTCATTTTAATACACATTATATCGTAAGATTTATTAATTTAAACCATAACATTTGTTATGTGACATTATAGTAACTGATTATTTAGCTATAGTTTTAATAAAACTATTGGACACAATATGTTAACTCCCTTGTGTGCTACTGTAAGTAACTGACCTCTAGATTACATATGTTATTTCAAATTAAAACGAACTAAGCGTTATTTGATAGTGTTATCAAATAACATGTAACACATGTTTATTAGTTACATAAAGAGCCATTATGTATGCAAATTAATCCTATTTAAATGAATGTATGAAACATTATGTTGTAATAATGACCTTTAATGTTATGTTAATACTTTTTACCAATGTAAGTTACAGTGATTAAAATAATAGTTTTGAATTTTTTTTTATTGGGAATAGGGAAGCGCTTGACCACAATCTTGCCTAATATTAAGCTGAGATGTGGTCTAAGATGGAATGCGCTTCCCTAGAAGATACCTGTTCACTCTACGCTTGAAGACCCCCATATTGTACTCGTCTTTAACACAATAATAAGATTACATTTTCTTTCCATATGTTGTTTCTTAAATATTTAGTTATTACCATTTAATTATCAGCATTTACAACAATAATTTAAAATAGGAAATAGAATTGTATAGAAACATCTTATAAAGAATATTCAGTCATCATTAGAACATTTATCAAACCCCTTATACGATTGAACAGTATAAAACTAAGTTCAAATATTTGATACAATCAATATGTACACACTATTTCTAAGTATACAAGCACAGAGATAAAGACAGGAAGTTGTATTCAAGCCCAACTGCTCTCATTCACCACTATTGATAAGATATTATGCAGGAAGACATTTTGTGATCGGAAACTGTGTGATCTAGAAAGAGCAAATAGACGGGAAGATAGTTCATAGAATATTATGTTTTAGAGTATGTAGTTGGGCTTTAGAGTTGATAAGCTTTTTAAGTAGTTATAGTACTTACTACAAATAAGTATTAAAATTTATAAGTAGTTACATACAGAAATTAAAAGTGAAAGGAAGCGTGTCGAATGTTGATTTTAAGGTTCTATGTACCTACATGGTGTACACCATAAGATACACATAAAATAATAACACACATATAAAATAATAAATAAGGCAATATTATTGTTGTAAATTATAAGACTTCATAACACTGATTTGCAAACTGCATTGTGAACTATTACAAAATAACATAGTGTAATACTTATTTATTTAAATAATATGATTTCAATAGGGCCTCGGTTATATATTATATTATTTACTTTATTTACTCAGTTGATAAGATTTACGTAAAATAATAAAATTCTTTTGTAGATCAGAATTATTTTTGTTTAAATAAATGAAGAATAACATTGTGAATTTCCACCACAATTTAAACGATTCATTTTAACCAAGGGCATTAACGAAAAATTGACATTAATAAACTCATACACTTCCAATTGAACTAATTTCATTGACCTTCCATGTTTGTTAGCGCAGTGTGCGCATCGGTATAATTTCATCATTTCTCAATTAAAATAATTGTTTTATAAAAGACAACATACAATTTTTGAATAATATACAATTTTAAACAGAACTTCGTTACAGGTACATGAATTTGGACCATTATTCGAACAATAAACATCCGATACCGTCCAAATGTTAACATTCGTGTTTGTAAACAAAAATGCCGGTTACTGTAATAAATCAAAAACTCACCAAAACTTTGATAAATCTATTCTCCAGTTCATCTCTATCGGGCATCGGAGGTTTGGTCCGATTTCTTGTGGACGGCTGCCGTACATGGTGGCTTTTTGTTGTTCCCACCGGTCCGTCCAACATCGTTTGTTCCCTGGACGTAATTAAACCCATTTTACACTACACTGGCTAATCAAACACTCATCACGATTTGATTAGGTCATTTTTATCACAGATTGCAACACAACTTCATAGAAATCTAGTCACATTACACGTTCAAAACAATCACGATTTATTGTACCGCACTGGACAAAGCAAAGGCGAGGCACATCCGCACGCGCACAAACGTTTTTCGATAAAGAATAACACTGGCGACTGTCAAAGTCAAACTATGAAACAAAACAAAAACATCGATAATCAGAGCAAAAACACCACACTTAACTTTTTTTATTTTAACATAGTGGTAGGCTAGATACAAGCATATTTGAAATGTATCACACATTATCTGTGATGATTTATGTCGAAATACTGTATTCCTAGATTAATTTTATTCCAATGTAATTCGTTCTAATGGATAGTCGCGGCTCTGTTGGTGCCTAAAATAATGTTCCTATAGTATTATCTTATTCAAATGCCAAATATATTAGAATGAAAATACTAAGGAAAATACCGCTTCATTGTTTGCGTTGAATATGGGTGTAATTATTTATGTATTGCATGCAAGAGTAACGAACAAAATACAGGGAAGAAGATTATGTAGTCTTTTTATCTAGGTTTTCTACCTGTTTATTTAGCAGTTGTATACACATGTGTGTGATTGCATTTGCATTGAAATAATATATACATACAATGAATGTTCATTGTGTATATTATTTCAATGCAATCCTTCGTTTCAAAGCGCCCATGATTATTCTATAGAGTTGAAATCATAGTTGTAAAGAGAGAACCAAGGGGAGAAATCATGTCCATATATCTAAAAAAAAAGACGGGTTGCACTCCGGGAGTGCCGGCAGAAGTGAAAACTTGATTATTAACGTTGAGCATGTTTGATATCCATCCGTCTTAGGTACGCTTTTTCGATCAAGTCACGTGTCCTGACGCGAGTTTAAGATTTTATACCCAACGCCGCTAACGAAGTTTTCAGTTCAAAAAGACGGGTTGCACTCCGGGAGTGCCGGCAGAAGTGAAAACTTGATTATTAACGTTGAGCATGTTTGATATCCATCCGTCTTAGGTACGCTTTTTCGATCAGGTCACGTGTCCTGACGCGAGTTTGATTTTATACCCAACGCCGCTAAAGAAGTTTTCACTTCAAAATATGGCCGATCTGACAAATATTTTGTAAAGAATAAAAATATTCTATAAATATTATTTGCTATGTTTACCGTGGGACTTTTTTGGTGGCGATATAGGAATACAGGCTGTTTTCCAATTACAGAGCATAATGCGACTCAGTGCCGCACAATGCCGAATTATGCTGATGCTTAATTGGAACATGAAACGCATCAGCAGGTTGCGCTAAGTTCAGAGTTGAAAAAAAAAATATTCATAGAGTTAGCAATAACCAATAACCTCATTAATGTGTAAATAAAGTGGTATACATAATAATTGGAAGAAAAATATTTACGGTTATTTTATGTAATTTGGATTTTGATTATTTCATTAACATTTTTTTCAATGTTTGTACCTTCATCCATAATTATATTAATTTTTTTAACACAATTTGAATTAACTTTGATTATTTCGAAAAAAGTACAATGAAACGAAGGCTTTAAATTTTTTTCCAACAATTAATAATTACTAACGATAAATTAATTGCACGCATCAATTCACGCGCATTACTTTTTCTAGTGCTCGATTGTGCGAAGCGTTGCTGTAGTTGGAACATTCAACGTTAAGCATTATGCCGCTTAATGCGCTCTAGTGCTGTAATTGGAAAACGGGGTATGATACCAAAAAAAAAGTGAAAATTCCTTAGAAAATTCATTGATAAACTGGCAGCACCAGTCTTCAACCAGCAGCTGTCATCTGTCGAATGTCAAAGTTTTAAATTTAAATTGAACCGCGAACGGTACAAAAACCACAGTACAAAAACTATTATTCCCGAAAGTGTTGGTAAGGTTGATTTTGTTTTTGGTGTCGTTTTTTCCTGTTTTGCGTGATTTTACGTTCAAAGTGCGTTGAGTTGAGCCTTTAGACCAGACTCTCAGTGGAGTTTCGTTTGCAAAAATAGCGGACCTAATTCTGACTTCTGATATACATTGTATAGATCCCAGACATCCTATAGACAGATGTTGCCAACCAGTTTTGTGGTCCCCCTCTTCCCACCACGGTAATTAAATATGGCATACAAATAAAAAAATAAAAATTTCCAAAACATGCCGTGTGGGGTATCAAATGAAAGAGCTTATTGAGTAGATCACGAATATATAGCATACTATAACATTTCATACACTTTCTCTAAGATTTTTTAGAAAATTTACGAAAGTGCTCCATTTTTGAGTTAACTTTAAACCACTATAGATTGAAAACTCATGAATATATTTTTTTAATTATTATTTTAAATAATTAACAATAGTCCATTGTTTACGATTCAATAGTTTGTAATAAGTGAGCTATATGTATGTGGTGGATTTGAGGACCCTACAAAATGTTTTAAATTGCAAGGCGCAACTTTCACTGAAGTTACCGATTTGAACTTTGATGCTACGGCATGCCACTGAATGCCGCGGGATGCCACTGCACTCCGTGGGATGCCATTGCACGCCGCGGGATGCTCTGCCGTGCCATGCCGTGCCGTGCCGGCAGAGCATCCCGCGGCGTACAATGGCATCCCGCGGCGTGCAGTGGCATCCCGCGGCGTGCTGCGTCATCCCGCGGCATTCAGTGGCATGCCGTGGCATCCTGCTAAAAGCCCCACTAATGCTGCATAAGTTTCAACCTTATTTCAACTAGCTAGCAATCATAATTCCTCGACCCCAAAATGACGCATACGCCTCGCGGGATGCAATGGCGCGCCTCGGCATCCCTTGGAATGAAACAGCAAGACACGTCATGCCGCCGCATCCTGCGGCGTGCCGCGTCATGCTGCAGCATCCTGCGACACGTCGCGGCATCGTGGCATCGAAATAAAGTAACTTGAATTCTAAATTGATTGAAATAAGATTCAAAATAACTTCATTAGTAATAAAATCCTCTGCCCTGCCATGCCATGCCGTGCCGGCAGTGGACCGCAGGATGCGGCGGCATGACGTGTCTTGCTGTTTCATTCCAAAGAATACCGCGGCGCGCCATTCCATCCCGCGAGGCGTATGCGTCACTTTGGGGTCGAGGAATTATGATGGCTAGCTAGTTGAAATAAGGTTGAAACTTACCGCGGGATCACGCAGCACGCCGCGGGATGCCACTGCACGCCGCGGGATGCCATTGCACGCCGCGGGATGCTCTGCCGTGCCATGCCGTGCCGTGCCGGCAGTGGGCGCCGGCCCTATAGGGCCAAGCTGGAAAAAGACTTCGTTTCCTGAATTTTTTCCTGTTTTAAGAGATCTTGGAACAAATACATAAATCGAAAGGTACTTTGTAAGGGCCGGCGCCCACTGCCAGCACGGCACGGCATGGCACGGCAGAGCATCCCGCGGCGTGCAATGGCATCCCGCGGCGTGCAGTGGCATCCCGCGGCGTGCTGCGTGATCCCGCGGCATTCAGTGGCATGCCGTGGCATCCTGCTAAAAGCCCCACTAATGCTGCATAAGTTTCAACCTTATTTCAACTAGCTAGCAATCATAATTCCTCGACCCCAAAGTGACGCATACGCCTCGCGGGATGCAATGGCGCGCCGCGGCATTCCTTGGAATGAAACAGCAAGACACGTCATGCCGCCGCATCCTGCGGCGTGCCGCGTCATGCTGCAGCATCCTGCGATACGTCGCGGCATCGTGGCATCGAAATAAAGTAACTTGAATTCTAAACTGATTGAAATAAGATTCAAAATACCTTCATCATCAATCAATACATATAATAAAATTCTAGAAAAGTGGTGTCTGTACAATGAAAATATGTAAAAAAAATTTAGCAGGGGTTATTACTAAATCGATCCCAAACCCAAAACTGTCGTTAAAATTTTTTTTGTCTGTTTGTCTGTTTGTCCGTTTGTCTGTTTGTCTGTATGTTTGAACACGCTAATCTCAGAAACGGCTTATCCGATTTAAATGCGGTTTTCACTAATATATTTTGATAATCTTCATTTAACATAGTGTTTATTTCATGTCAATCAGTTTATAAATAAAAAAGTTATGACCATTTAAGTATTCACGGCGAACATTTGCTAAGGCATTCTATGGTACACTATTATACAGTGTACGATAAATCATAAAACGTAAGTTATCTGTTATACGCTACAGTTATTTCTGGTGGTGGGGGTGGGAGTGAGGGGGTAAGCTGAGGTAGTAGGGGGGGAGGGGCAAATTAAAATTATGCTTATTTTTAGGTAAATTTTATACATAAAATGTCCTTTAAATTATGTCGTATTACATATATTTTTAAGCCCCGACGCAAAAAGATGAGTGATAAGTGTTTGACCGCTATGTGTGTCTGTGTGTGTGTATCTGTTTGTTCCACCGTAGCTCGCTAACAGGTAATCCGAATTAGATGCGGTTTTTTGTAAGGCAGCATATTTTCCGACGCTGGTTCTTAGATAAAGTGTATCAAAATCGGTTCATCCATTTATTATACCTACCTATAGGGGTAAAAGTGGGAATGAAAAAAATTAAAGTTGTCGAATCTAAGTCATATATATTAAACTAGATTTCCGCCCGCGGCTTCGCCCGCGTTTTCAAAGGAAAACCCGCATAGTTCCCGTTCTCGTGGGATTTCCGAGATAAAACCTATCCTATGTGTTAATCCAAGTTACCCTCTATATGTGTGCTAAATTTCATTGTAATCGGTTCAGTAGTTTTTACGTGAAAGAGTAACAAACATCCATACATCCATACATCCATAAATCCTTACAAACTTTCGCCTTTATTATTAAGGACGCATATACAAATTGACGCGCATCAATTTTACGTTTTGAGTCTTACTACTACACGTGCACGGCTCACACACACAGCGAAATGCGAGAAACGACGAAATTATGACTAAACTGACACGACTTGATAATTGAACTTATTTTTATTGCCATGTTTTTTTTTTTTAATTTACTTTGATTTGTTTGTAACGTTGAATGGTCACAAAAGTAGATACCATTTACCTAATTTCATTGGACAGTGATTGATTGGTAAACAAGTACTTGCCAAAGTGTACTTCGAAGACGGCTACTGGAACTAATAGATGATTAGAGCTACGTGTACCAAGTTTGGGCTCATTTTGTTAGTTATGTTGAGACCTTACCTCCGGACTTGATGGAGTGACCTGAAGGTGTACTTCGAAGACGGCTACTGGAACTAATAGACGAGTAGAGCTAGGTATGCCGAGTTTGGGCTCGTTTTGTTAGTTACGTTGAGACCTTACCTCCGGACTTGATGGAGTGACCTGAAGGTGTACTTCGAAGACGGCTACTGGAACTAATAGACGAGTAGAGCTAGGTATGCCGAGTTTGGGCTCGTTTTGTTAGTTACGTTGAGACCTTACCTCCGGACTTGATGGAGTGACCTGAAGGTGTACTTCGAAGACGGCTACTGGAACTAATAGACGAGTAGAGCTAGGTATGCCGAGTTTGGGCTCGTTTTGTTAGTTATATTGAGACCTTACCTCCGCAATTGATAAAGTGACCTGCAGGTGTACTTCGAAGACGGCAACTGGAACTAACAGACGAGTAGAGCTAGGTGTGCCGAGTTTGGGCTCGTTTTGTTAGTTATGTCGAGACCTTACCTCCGGACTTGATGGAGTGACCTGAAGGTATACTTCGAAGACTGCTACTGGAACTAATATACGAGCTGAGCTAGGTGTGCCGAGTTTGGGCTCGTTTTTTTAGTATATAATTTTGTTGTGGTATCAAATGCAAGTGGGTTTTCGAAAACTAGAAAGAAAATACTTTTATTTGGCACATACATATACTACTGATAGGTACTTGCAAATACTTTTTAAGTTCCAATATACTGAAACATTACTATAAATAAAATGTTGTGTGGTTTTATGAAACCACGGTAAAAGTGAAACTGTTCGAACGGTTCCGAACACTGCTTTGTGTAGCGCATGTCGCGTGCCGAGTAGGTATACCTACTCGGCAGCCACGATACACGCGACATGCGCTACACAGACCAAAAAGTTTGAGACGATGTAATAAAAGTTTCACTTTAATAAAATCTATCAAAAATCTTATATCATACGTATATAATATGTATCTTTATTTATATCTAACTAGCGACCCGCCCATGCTTCGCATGGGTGCAATGGCACGGCCGCGGCGGCCGGCCGGTACCGCCGCAAACGCTACGTCCCGCAATTTTTAAATCTGTAATATCTTCGAAAATATTAACTTAAATCATACGGTGTAAAGGGCCATATAGATCTATATTAAATGAACAATGTATTTAAGGTATTTAATTGGTTAAGAATTAATGCTGTATTGGTTAAAATCGCTTCGAAAATTAGCCATTATTTGTCGTAAAAAGTAAATGACAAAAAAAAGTAATTGTGGGTTATCCATAAGAGATAGACATATACCATCACGGACTTTTCCGTAGACTTTTTCAATGTGTACAATACTTAGTACATTATTTTGATAGAACTCGTAGGGTTCAGCCTGCGTTTGCAATGTAAGCGGAATAAATGTTATTATTTACGACATCACATCAGAAACCTCAAAAATAACAGTACTTTTCCACTATTTAATGGATGTTATTATACATATAAACCTTCCTCTTGAATCACTCTATCTATTAAAAAAAAACCACATCAAAATCCGTTGCGTAGTTTCAAATATTTAAGCGTACAAAGGGACATAGGGACAGAGAAAGCGACTTTGTTTTATATGTACTATGTAGTGATGATAGTGATAATATAATGTATCTATCTATTTATAATCAACTAGCGGTCCGCCCCGGCTTCGCCCGTGGTACATATTTCGCAATAAATATAAAACATAGCCTATGTTCTTTCTCAGGGTCTAAAGATTATCTGTGCCAAATTTCATCAAAATCGATCCAGTAGTTTATGCGTGAAAACCATACATACATACAAACCTTTCCTCTTTATAATAATACTAGCGACCCGCCCCGGCTTCGCACGGGTGCAATGCGGGTGCAACTACAGAAAAATTGTGAACGTTGTATAGGTATAAAAATATAGCGGCCCGCTCCGGCATCGCAATTCGCACGGGTATAAAATACATAGCCGGGCGGCCGCAAACGCTACGTCCCGCAATTTTTAAATCTGTAATATCTTCTCTAGTTTCAAAGATTTAAGCGTACAAAGGGACATAGGGACATAGGGACATAGGGACATAGGGACAGGGAAAGCGACTTTGTTTTATACTATGTAGTGATGCCACTTTGCGTTGTAATTTTATAACTCAAGAACAGGCTCACCTATCCAAACAAAATGTTTAGGCTTTTTTCAGACTATTAAGTACATGGTTTATGTGAAGTTTGGTAAGGTAGAGTAGTGTATAGTATGGTAGAATAGGGTAAAGTAGTGTAGAGTAGAGTAGTGTAGGGTAGGATAGATAGGGTAGGGTTATGTAGGGTAAAAGATAAAAAAATGGATAAAACTCAAGAAAAACAATTCTTTTTAATTAATTCTTAGTTTTCATTATATTACTATGGCAATTTGATGAATGTTCCTGTAGTTCCATATTTCTTTTGAATCTTGGATCGGTCAATTCTGGAAGGAGGCTGTTCTTATAAAATCGAATTAAATGTGTCTTCATATTCTCCTTCAAAAATTGATCGTCATATCTTTCCAGTTGCCCTTCGGGTGTATCATCACGACTACCTTCACGTAGCTCTAATCGTCTATTAGTCCCAGTAGCCGTCTTCGAAGTACACCTTCAGGTCACTCCATCAAGTCCGGAGGTAAGGTCTCAACGTAACTAACAAAACGAGCCCAAACTCGGCATACCTAGCTCTACTCGTCTATTAGTCCCAGTAGCCGTCTTCGAAGTACACCTTCAGGTCACTCCATCAAGTCCGGAGGTAAGGTCTCAACGTAACTAACAAAACGAGCCCAAACTCGGCATACCTAGCTCTACTCGTCTATTAGTTCCAGTAGCCGTCTTCGAAGTACACCTGCAGGTCACTCCATCAAGTCTGGAGGTAAGGTCTCAACATAACTAACAAAATGAGCCTAAACTCGGCATACCTAGCTCTACTCGTCTATTAGTTTCAGTAGCCGTCTTCGAAGTACACCTTCAGGTCACTCCATCAAGTCCGGAGGTAAGGTCTCAACGTAACTAACAAAACGAGCCCAAACTCGGCATACCTAGCTCTACTCGTCTATTAGTTCCAGTAGCCGTCTTCGAAGTACACCTTCAGGTCACTCCATCAAGTCCGGAGGTAAGGTCTCAACGTAACTAACAAAACGAGCCCAAACTCGGCATACTTAGCTCTACTCGTCTATTAGTTCCAGTAGCCGTCTTCGAAGTACACATTCAGGTCACTCCATCAAGTCCGGAGGTAAGGTCTCAACGTAACTAACAAAACGAGCCCAAACTCGGCATACCTAGCTCTACTCGTCTATTAGTTCCAGTAGCCGTCTTCGAAGTACACCTTCAGGTCACTCCATCAAGTCCGGAGGTATGGTCTCAACGTAACTAACAAAACGAGCCCAAACTCGGCATACCTAGCTCTACTCGTCTATTAGTTCCAGTAGCCGTCTTCGAAGTACACCTTCAGGTCACTCCATCAAGTCCGGAGGTAAGGTCTCAACATAACTAACAAAACGAGCCCAAACTCGGCATACCTAGCTCTAATCGTTTATTAGTTCCAGTAGCAGTCTTCGAAGTACACGTTCAGGTCACTCCATCAAGTCAGAAACTAAATATGAAATTTATAATCCCATAAGTATAAAATCTATAAATAAAATAAATGCGTGAAGGATTTATTTATTTATTTTTATTTATTTATTTATAATCTTTATTGCATACAACACAAATACAAATTTCACACACACAGACAGGACATTAGATGCAAAGGGCGGCTTTATTGCTTCAAGCAATTTCTTCCAAGCAACCCGAGCAGCCAATGTATTGGAAAAAAAAGAAAATTAAGGTAGATTATGTACACAATAGAAATAAAAAAAGGACATCACATAATAAAATAAAAGACAACAACAAAATTATGACAAATAAAAACACATGAAAAAAACAGTAAAAAAAAACAAGCAAGAAAAAAAAAATGACAATAATTAATAATAAAAATAATTAACAGGTTTGCAAATAGTGACACTTAACCATATTTTTAAAAGAGTGGAGCGTTTGTGCTTTCCTTAGGATCAAGTTTATTAGGTGAAATATTTTGTATTCGTACAGTGATCTTTTCGTAAACGAGGAGCTGCTTACAAGCGTCACAGTGTCTACTCACAACGGCGCGGCAGACTAAATTACTAAAATATTTCAATTTTCATTACAAATTGTGTTGCAATAATTCAAGGTAGTGACAAATAAAATAACCCTTATTTCAATGCAATAAGTATCACGCGTTACAGCTAAATATGTGAAAAAATAAGATTTGATTTTAATTTTTTTCTCAGCCTATTTGTAACATTTTGATAGTTTTATCTAGTACCTTTTTGAGTTAGACATGTCTACTTACTTAAAATATTTTTAAATAAATCAATTTGTTTTATTAAATACAAGAAAAATGTTCGTATAATCAGCACGATATTGTCAATTTTGGGTGAAGAGGCAACGGAAATTATTTTTTTCAATATTATAAACCAAAATTTTCGACTTAAAATATAGTACCATTTAAAGATTAAGGAGTAATCTATTTATGGTAATTATTAGTTAAATTTGGTTTTGTACTATTTCGCCGCAAAATGCACCGAAAAACTGCGTATTTTTGTCAGATTCGTAAACGCGTCCTTAAGATTAAGATTAAGATGAAAGTGAACGTTTTATCAAAATCGGTTCATCCATTTATTTGATATAGGGGTAAAAGTAGGAATAAATAAATGAATTTTATCTGAGGAAAATTCGTATAAGTCAGGAAAATTTTTCTAAGTCCGGAAAATTTCCATACGCCAGGAAAAATTCTATACGTCGGGAAAATTTATACAGATGAGGAAAATTCGTATAAGTCAGGAAAATTTTTCTAAGTCCGGAAAATTTCCATACGCCAGGAAAAATTCTATACGTCGGGAAAATTTATACAGATGAGGAAAATTCGTATAAGTCAGGAAAATTTTTCTAAGTCCGGAAAATTTCCATACGCCAGGAAAATTTCTATACGTCAGGAAAATTTCTATACGTCAGGAAAATTTATATAAGCCAGGAAAATTTCTATACGTCAGGAAAAAATTCTATAAGGTGGAAAAGGATAGGTTGGGTTAGGTTAGGTTAGGTTAGGTTAGGTTAGGTTAGGTTAGGAAAAATTTTATAAGTCCGGAAAATTTCCATACGCCTTGAAAATTTTTATACGTCAGGAAAATTTATATAAGCCAGGAAAATTTCTATACGCCAGGAAAATTTTCTATAAGGTGGAAAAGGATAGGTTAGGTTAGGTTAGGTTAGGTTAGGTTAGGTTAGGTTAGGTTAGGTTAGGTTAGGAAAATTTTTCTAAGTCCGGAAAATTTCCATACGCCAGGAATATTTCTATACGTCAGGAAAATTTATATAAGCCAGGAAAATTTCTATACGTCAGGAAAATTTATATAAGCCAGGAAAATTTCTATACGTCAGGAAAATTTTCTATAGGGTGGAAAAGGATAGGTTAGGTTAGGTTAGGTTAGATTAGGAAAATTTTTCTAAGTCCGGAAAATTTCTATACGCCAGGAAAATTTCTATACGTCAGGAAAATTTATATAAGCCAGGAAAATTTCTATACGTCAGGAAAAATTTCTATAAGGTGGAAAAGGATAGGTAAGGTTAGGTTAGGTTAGGTTAGGAAAATTATTCTAAGTCCGGAAAATTTCCATACGCCAGGAAAATTTCTATACGTCAGGAAAATTTATATAAGCCAGGAAAATTTCTATACGTCAGGAAAAATTTCTATAAGGTGGAAAAGGATAGGTTAGGTTAGGTTAGGTTAGGAAAATTTTTCTAAGTCTGGAAAATTTCCATACGCCAGGAAAATTTCTATACGTCAGGAAAAATTTCTATAAGGTGGAAAAGGATAGGTTAGGTTAGGAAAATTTTTCTAAGTCCGGAAAATTTCCATACGCCAGGAAAATTTCTATACGTCAGGAAAAATTTCTATAAGGTGGAAAAGGATAGGTTAGGTTAGGTTAGGTTTGGTTAGGTTAGGAAAATTTTTCTTAGTCCGGAAAATTTCCATACGCCAGGAAAATTTCTATACGTCCGGAAAATTTATATAAGCCAGGAAAATTTCTATACGTCAGGAAAAATTTATATAAGGTGGAAAAGGATAGGTTAGGTTAGGTTAGGAAAATTTTACTAAGTCCGGAAAATTTCCATACACCAGGAAAATTTCTATACGTCAGGAAAATTTATATAAGCCAGGAAAATTTCTATACGTCAGGAAAAATTTCTTTAAGGTGGAAAAGGATAGGTTAGGTTAGGTTAGGTTAGGAAAAATTTTCTAAGTCCGGAAAATTTCCATACGCCAGGAAAATTTCTATACCTCAGGAAAATTTATATAAGCCAGGAAAATTTCTATACGTCAGGAAAATTTTCTATAAGGTGGAAAAGGATAGGTTAGGTTAGGTTAGGTTAGGTTAGGTTAGGAAAATTTTTGTAAGTCCGGAAAATTTCCATACGCCAGGAAAATTTCTATACGTCCGGAAAATTTATATAAGCCAGGAAAATTTCTATACGTCAGGAAAAATTTCTATAAGGTGGAAAAGGATAGGTTAGGTTAGGTTAGGAAAATTTTTCTAAGTCCGGAAAATTTCCATACGCCAGGAAAATTTCTATACGTCAGGAAAATTTATATAAGCCAGGAAAATTTCTATACGTCAGGAAATATTTCTATAAGGTGGAAAAGGATAGGTTAGGTTAGGTTAGGTTAGGAAAGTTTTTCTTAGTCCGGAAAATTTCCATACGCCAGGAAAATTTCTATACGTCAGGAAAATTTATATAAGCCAGGAAAATTTCTATACGTCAGAAAAAATTTCTAAAAGGTGGAAAAGGATAGGTTAGGTTAGGAAAATTTTTCTAAGTCTGGAAAATTTCCATACGCCACGAAAATTTCTATACGTCAGGAAAATTTATATAAGCCAGGAAAATTTCTATAAGTCAGGAAATATTTCTATAAGGTGGAAAAGGATAGGTTAGGTTAGGTTAGGTTAGGTTAGGAAATTTTTTCTAAGTCCGGAAAATTTACTATTTTTCGATAATATATTACCCATGTTTTATACCTAACCTAACCTTAACAGACGCACACACACACACACACACACACACACACACACACACACACAGAAACCTAACTATTAGTACATTGAGGTACCTATTTTTGTTGTTGAATAGCCGAATTTTTTTTTCGAATTTTCTGAGAAAAGAGAAACGAAACAGCTAATATATATATAGTTTTAAAAATTTACTAACCTAACCTAAACACAAACCTAACTAATAAATCGTCACACAGAAACCAAACTATTAGTACATTGAGGTACCTGTTTTTGTTGTTGAACAGCCGAATTTTTTCGATTTTGAAAAATTTCGAATTTTCCGAGAAAAGAGAGACGAAACAGCTAATATTACGATTATAAATTTCGTAGCCAGAAATAATTTAGTTTTAAAAAGCTAACCTAACCTAACCTAACCTAACCTAACCTAACCTAACCTAACCTTACCTATCCTAACCTAACCTAACCTAACCTAACCTAACCTAAACACAAACCTAACTATTAAATCGTCACACATAAACCTAACTATTATTACATTGAGGTTCAAATTTATGTCTATCAAAAATTAACGCCCTCTTTTGTTGTTGTCGTCGTTGTGTTGATTCAGCTTCTTATAGCTTTTTGTGTATCAGTTTGTTTGTTTGTTTGAACGCGCTAATCTCGGGAACTACTGGTCCAATTTGAAAAATTCTTTCGGTGTTAGATAGCCCATTTATCGAGGAAGGCTATATCCATACTAATATTATAAATGCGAAAGTAACTCTGTCTGTCTGTCTGTTACTCAATCACGCCTTAACTACTGAACCAATTTGCATGAAATTTGGTATAGAGATATTTTGATACCCGAGAAAGGACATAGGATAGGTTTTATCCCGGAAATCCTACGGGAACGGGTTTTTCTTTGAAAACGCGGGCGAAGCCGCGGGCGGAAAGCTAGTTAGTAATAAAATCCTCTGCCCTGCCATGCCACGCCGTGCCGGCAGTGGGCGCCGGCACTAAAAAGCAACAATCAGTATTAATTTTTATTTTTAGTGTGATACAAGTGAGGTCCACATTAGATAGTTGTTGCGATAATAGTAATTTCTAAACTATTGAAGTACATTGGACCTTCAAAATAAATTCGTATGTTTGTATATTGGCCCATGGTTTCATTGAATCAGCAAAGCATTGCCTCAATTTTTACGTTAGTTAAAAGTCGCGCCGCTAGGTATTTATACATATGGATAGGTAAAAAAATAAAACAAGATTTGCTATATAATTTTATGCTTTATTTTGTGTAAATATAGAAATACAATTGTAACGAGAATTAATGTTATTGCCCGTATCCGATAAATTAACTAAAATATAATACACCAATAGTCTTGTTAGCACCTTTTTTTATTATTTTTTCTTTTTTATAAAAACGTATTGCAACTTTACAAATTGCTATTATGCAATAAGACGTTCCATATGTTAATTCTTAAAAATAACTTGACATATTGATGTAATTTGATCACACATTATTTTTAAAACTAAACATTACAATTATTTTCAGGCTTACAATATACGTTTTATTTGGGAATACAGGGTAATGTCGTATTTAATTGAGGAAAACTGTTGATATACGTACGTACGTGATGGAAATATTTAAGATATTTTAAAACTCTTGTTATTTCTCTCAAGTATATACGACATTAGATAACACAAGACAATTTGGTCCAGCTTCAACAACAAGTAGGTACTTATTTTACAACATTTTGTTAATAAAATTCAATTGAAAACCACGTGGATACAGTCTTTGGTTAGGACAGAAAGATTCAGATACGCCTTAAATTTATAATATCACAAGCATAAACATTCTCATATTGTAACTCAGTCAAAACAATTTTTTTATAGATTTTTATTATTTAAAAGCACATAAATATTTTGCATTTATATATCGCATTGTAAATAACGCATTATTATAATTTCAAGTGCGAATATGTAATATCTTATAACGTAACAACTACCAAGGGAAGCGAAGGTAGGTAGGAAGCAAAGTTATCAAATCCTACATAAACTAAAAACTTTATAAACGACAAAAGGATACAATGCACGAAGTACTATGCGAATATCGTACAGTAATGTACATCGTTAATTTGTCAATAACTACTTATTTTACACGTACTCTGTAATACTTTTAGGCATATATCGCTCATATATTAAATTTCACCTTAAAACTAGGTATTATTAAACCTACGATCAACTTCACACTTTCAATATTTTTCCCTTGAAGTTTTGTTAAAACGCACATTCAGTGGATGAATGGGAAACTTCACTTACAATTTTGAAAGTAATGAAAATGCACAACCTACATTAAAAGGCACTATATCATGAGCTTATGGCAACACTTGCCTACAATTATACGTTATAAGTTGTATTGACCTGAATTAAACTAACGAAATACTACGAAGATCACAATAGTAAACCAAATCAAACCATACGCTATCAGAAATGCTTGTAACCTTTGTATTTAGGCATTTATGTAAACTATAGAAGAATCCACCCCTCCTCAAACAATATCATCATTAATTACGATTTGAAATCAAACCAAAACGATACTTTAATAGACATGATACAATCATATTATCAAATGTATGTACAATCAGCGAATATAAAACAGACCTTTATGTCAACAAATATCCGTCATGTCACAATTTGAGCTTGATAAAAAATGCATAGAAACGCACTTACACCACACTACAGCATCGACACTTACTAAAAATAATTTACAAACATCACTGATTCGTATATAGACGACATGATAGTGTTGGAGGGTTGGTTGGATTGCCTTTGTCTTTATTACAAATATTTCAACTTTGTTAAAACCAATCACTACCTTTCGTAACTGAAAAATTAAAGTGACTGATTAATTGAAACAAAGCTGAAAAAAATCCACCACCCCTTTGTTAAACCACCACCAATGTTAAAAGATGCTCTAAGCACAATGTTATTCACTAAGGAGTCAGCTAAACAGCTTAAAAGGGGTGGTTAAAACAGAAGCTTTTATATCCTCCATCGGCAATCTCACCTAGTATACCTCGCAAGACTTCCTAGACAACTATTAAGAGGAGGGGCAGATGTACAATACTGCCAGCGTGTCACATGCAGCTGCCAGCACGACATCCCTAGATATCAACTATTTAAAGAAGTTAGCGTTAGCTACCAGCACGACGCGCGCAATACCATCATCATCATCATCAGTGTTCTCATCATCATCATCAGTTTACTGTTAAACAGGCCGCTAGAGAACGTCAGCGATAGCTTGCTAGGTGCCATCAACTATGGACTATTTAGACGAAGGAATAAGAAAAATAATATAATACCGCGCAGCTGCCAGTGCGACACATGCAGCTGAACTACTCCCTACGGGCTGCTTAAAAACGTGGCTATTTAGACGACGGATAGTAAAAGTACCAAGCAGCCAACTCGACGGAAAACCCGAAAGATAATAGTACAGAACCGCGCAGCCCATCACCTTCCAACGCGACACATTCATCTCAACTACCAAACGGGTATCTAGTGAACGTCGGCGATAGCATGCTAGGTGCCATGGACTATGGGCTATTTAGACGACGGATAGTAGTACAGCACCGCACAGCCGGGAAGCTGCCAACGAGACGCGTGCAGCTCGATCAGCTGCAGCAGCGTGCGGCGGATAGACGGAGCAGCTGCAGTGTTTATAAACGCATCCCGTACAGCTGTTAGCAGCCGCTCCAGGTCACCTGGTAACTGGGTTTCCAGGTCCCGGCCAATGTAGGTCAGCACGAAGAAGAGGTTCTCCGTCTGTAATGTATAATAAATATATTTCAGGACAATTTTTACACACGGCACGATCTGATCCCATACTAAGCTTTAGCTTGTTTTATGGAAACCAGATGGCTGATAAACATACATATATATAATTTTTTAAATAAATACTTATATAGATAATTAACACCCAGACACAGAGCAAACATCTATGTTCATCACACAAATATTTGCCCCGGGTGGGAATCGAACCCACGACCTCTGGCTTGGAAGGCAGGGCAATTACCAACCAAGCCAAACGGTCAGTCAGAGTCAGTCAATACAAATATATATAAATCTCGTGTCACAATGTTTGTCCTCAATGGACTCCTAAACCACTTAACCGATTATAATAAAATTCGCACACCATGTGCAGTTCGATCCAACTTGAGAGATTGGATAGTTTAAACATGTAGGTAGCACGGGCGAAGCCGGGGTGGACCGCTAGTACAAATATAGAAGTGTGTATTGTATTTTGAATACTATGTAAACTTATGAACTCAATGTAAATTGAATAAATTATACAGAAATATGTTATGTGTTTCATTTACACCAAATCTCACCAATTTTTTAGTAAACGGTCAATAAGCGGTGTTATTGTTAAAAACGACAAGACATTTTTATGATTTTTCTGTCCCACACACCCTGAAGTTTATTCTTAACAAATACCCTACAAGTTATAAAGTACATTTTTTTAGAAACTTCATATAGTTATAGACTACTGCTATAAAAATCAAGTTATATAATTTTTATGATATAATATATAAAAATATAATATACATACATCACTGGGTGACGGCACAGGTTGTCGGATGCAATCTTCGCAGCACTTGCAAATTAGCGTGAGCAGAACCTGAAATATTTAAACATAATCACTAGTAAATAGTTATAAAAGATCACGACTCACCATAATCTTGTTAGAATAGATTTGACATGTAGGCAATTGTTTAATGCAATGCATGCAAATATTTTTCAAGGCAGGATTACACATATCCATACTAATATGATAAATTCGAAAGTAACTCTGTCTGTCTGTCTGTTACTCAATCACGCCTAAACTACTGAACCAATTTTCATGAAATTTGGTATGGAGATATTTTGATACCCGAGAAAAGACATAGGCTACTTTTTATCCCGGGAAAATGACGCAATCCCGGAAATCCCACGGGAACGGGAACTATGCGGGTTTTTCTTTGACTCCGCCCGCGGCGGAAACCTAGTAAGTAATATGAATATTTGAAGATGTCAAAATCACATGACGCGACCTTGAAATTTTACTCTCAACGTGCCTAAATAAGTTTTACTACACACGCTCTTTTTTAATAAAGTTGTTTTAAGAGTAATTCACCTGTCCCGGCTGAGCGCTGGCCCCGCGGCGCTGTATCGCACGACGGCGCAGTTGGCAGTACATCTCTAACAGGAACGACAGGAACGCCATCAGACGAGGCCGCCCGCCGCCCACCATCGCGCCCAATAACTGTAAAATTAAAAAAAATATATAATAATTTAATTGGTATTGTAAAG
Organism: Colias philodice; assembly: GCF_061535455.1. Lineage (NCBI taxonomy): Eukaryota > Metazoa > Arthropoda > Insecta > Lepidoptera > Pieridae > Colias > Colias philodice. The sequence goes on along the minus strand of NC_143098.1, from coordinate 9,824,500 downwards.
CTAACTGAAAGTAAAAAAAAAATAAAGTTTGCATAATATTGGGTCATAAAAAATGGTAATACAAAATGACAAACAAAATATCGAATTGAGTGTGATTTTGCACATACTGTCCTTTTTATGCACATTAGTTCTCGTCTGTTAGTATGTTTCACCGTCATCTCGCATTTGTCATTATGTATGACCGTCATCTCGCGTCTGTCAGATTAAATCACTGTCATCTCGCGCCTGTCAATATGTATGACCGTCATTTCGCGTCTGTCAATATGTATCACCGTAATCTCGTGTCTGTCAATATGTATTACCGTCATCCTGCGTCTGTCAGTATGTATCACCGTCATCTCACGTCTGTCAGTATGTATAACTGTCATCTCGCGTCTGCCACATTATATGTTTGCTTGTGTCGCGTGGTGTAGTGTTATCTACAAACCTTGTCCCGGTCGTGGTACCACTGCTGGCACGTGTTGAGCAGCGACTCGAGGAACGTCTCGCCGTGCTCGCGCTCCACGACGGCGATGCAGCGGCGCGCGGCCGGCAGCGCGTACCGCGGCGACTCCACCGCGCGCCCCACCAGGTGCCCCACCGCGTCCATCAGCGTGCGCGCGCACACCGCGTTCGGGTCTACGCACCACGTGATAACAATTATACGTTCATCATCATCATCATCATCAGCCTATACCAGGTGAAAGGTAAGACGTCAGACGAATTTAGACAGAAGGTTCTACTCATGAAACTGAACAACTTTTGTTCTACAACTTTGCTGAATTCGTAGAAAAAAATTTGGACTTTGTATGGAAATCGGTCAGCTGATTAGCGAAGTTTCCTTACAAAGTCCAATTTTTTTTTACGAATTCAGCAAAGTTGTAAAACAAAAGTTTTTCAGTTTCATGAGTAGAAGCTCCTGTCAAAATGCGTCTGACGTCCACGACGTACCAGTCACCCTGTATAGGTACGTTCCCACTGCTGGGACACGCGCCGTCTACGAGGGTGCAAGCCATAAACCACCACGCTGGCCAATTATACGTTATGTACATTTATTTGACTTGCTTATACAGCATGTTACACGCAAAGACCGATAATGCTCATTAAAAGTGGGTATAAAGCAAAATTACCAATCTTCTATAAGGTGATAACTGATACGTGTAATATTCAATACCAAATCTAAAAAATAAAATATATATCAAACTAAATAGATGATATTTTCGAGGATACTGTTTGATCATTTTCAAATTGACTCGATAAAAAAATCACGGTGTTTCTTCTTATTTTCAGACTTTTACGTTTATATATTTTATATTTTTTAGATTTGGTCTTGCATATTACACGTATCATCTAATAGAAAATTGGTAATTTTGCTTTATACGCACCCTTAAGCGAAAGAACTGATCACAACTGCAACTTGTTGTGATGTGAAATTTTAGATTGTCACAACGCGTCGTGAGCGTTTTGATTAGAGCCTCAATATGAATTTCGCTGTGTGGATCTTTTACTATGACCTATGCTATGACCAAATTTTCGCTCAATGAGTTATTTCGGTCGTTGAGCGTAAAATGCACTACAGTATAAGTACATAATATGTAATTATATACAAATCACTCGAGTACATACCTATTCTAAGTAAGAAATGTTATATTACTTTAGGCAATTTATTCCCAATTAGATTTTAAAAATCTTTTCAAATTGTTCAAAGGATTATTATAATCAAGGATTTTAACGTTTCACTGAATGTTTGAAGGATTTTTGAGCATCTATTTGTATTGGAATTAAATGTTGATCAAAAAAACAAACTAGGTACATAATATTTACATCTTACACCTAATGCAAAAACAATTTATAAGAAATAAGTGCTTTATATACAATTTAAATTCTCATTTAAATTTGATAGATAGATGCAAAGATTTGCATCTATCTATGAGAATTTACTGCATAGTAGCAATGTCTGAAGAATTTGATTTAAATGTAGAGTGCACTACAGATTTTTAAAATTTCCACCAAGAGAAGCCACAAAACAGAAAACAAAGGAGAATGGGCAAATTGGGCCTGAAACTTGGACTAAGACCAATACACACGAAATATTGTTTTTGTGATAGATCATTGCTTACACACACCTTACGAAAAAAATAAAATATAAAATTAATTAAACGGGTTCCTGTACAGTCAAGGCAAAAAGTTTTATTTATTTGGCTATTATTTTGCGCACAATAACGGTGTTTTTAATTCGAGTGAAGTAAATATAAATCTAAATGTCACTGGAGTGACTAAGTTTAACTACAAAAAACGTCTAACTACGTTGAATTATAATAAACACGGTATAGCTGGTACCTGTTACAAAACATATTAGTGTATTTCGGTTATTAGAAGGCTTAAGATTAGTACTAGTAGGTACCTCCGTATTTGTAAGTGAAAGTGAATTGGAGTAACATAAAGATATTGTCATTGTCTTATAACAGTTATTTTTTGCAAAAAATATTAGTTATACACAAAAAGATAAAACTAAATGTGAGGGCGCTTGTGCACTACAAGGAATTTTACTGTCCGGCATTCCGATTTTTTACGGTCCGGTGTGGCATGAAAAAACCGATGAATTGCTTGTGCACCTGTCCGTCTTTACTCGGATCAGTGCGGTACAGTTCAAGGAAGTATGGCGGTATAATGCTATCATAAATGATTGTTTTTGCATTTTACAAGAAACGAGTAAAAATATAGAAGGTGAAATATTATATTACTTATTATAATAAAAAGTAAAGTTCCGTAAGAGATTTAAAATGCGTGTTTCACTTATTTATTTTAATCGGTGACGAGGAGCTAAAGCTATTCCCACTTGAACTTTAACTTACCAACACTTACTTAGATAATAATTATAGGTCAATGCTTGGTCAATGTATATAAAATAACAATACCGACTTCTCAAATCTCATTGCCAGCTAAAAGAAAGTAAAACAAGAGCTTGCTTTCAATTGGCATATGCAATAAAAAGAGTAAAATCCAAGCAAGTGGGCACTCGAAAACAATTATACCTACAGCGACTCGTAAACTCAAAAAACCATCCGGAATAGGCAAAAGTAAAATGTCGGACAGTAAAATTACGTATAGTGCACAAGCTAGTATTTAGATTAATTGCGTGCCATACCGGACCGTAAAAAATCGGAATGCCGGACCGTAAAATTCCTTGTAGTGGACAAACGCCCTGACTGTACAAAAACCCGGTTGATTATTTTTTTATATATATTTTTCCCGTTATATATGTGTTATGATCTATTATAAAAAAAATATCTCATGTGTATTGGTCCAACTCAAGGGTTCAGGCCCAACTTCCATAGTAAAATGCCCATCCAAATCCTTGTAAATTCTTGCGTTTGCTTCGTTCACTCATTAATAATCTGTATTAGATTCCCGTGGTGACAAAAATTAAGATAAACTTAAAAATTAAAATAGAAAAACTTGAAACAAAAGCGCGTTTCGCCAACTCCGACAAATTGCTGAGTACCACCTCGATAGAAGCCAACTTAACCTACAAAAGTATAAAATAACCATCTTCAGCTTTCGATCATTAATAATATCTAGATACACAAAATCCGCGACACAAAATGTCCTCACCAAAAGTCCACCCAGGGTAGAGTTTTGGTCATTTGTAAATCCTATTTTAGCACCTCAGAATAAGGTTGCATTTACCGCTAACAGGCATTACCTTTAGTACATTCTGTGAATATGTTCCTTAAGTAATGGCAATAAGGTTGTTTTTTATTTAACGCTCATTTTCTTCAATACAAACATTTAAGGAAAAATTCTGTTTTTGAAGTGAAACTTCTTTACGCGCGTTGAGAGTAAAATTTCTAGGTCGCGTCATGACAATACCGCCACGTCATAGACGACAATTTTGCTATCTTTGAGTCTTAACAAGACTTGTGACACGTGAGCTCAGCACAGACGTTCTTTTTTTTTCATAATAATTATACATATTTGTTGTTTAAGTTGTGTATCTAGTTATCAACAATCGAAAGCCACCACACCACATCCAAATACCACCTATAAACCGTGAACCTCCCGTGCCCGTGTGCGAACAACTAAAGGGTCGTACACACCATCTCGCTCACCTTCCAGCGCCTTGTCGATACACTCCTGTATCTCTGGCGGGAAGGCGCCGAGGTCGCCCGCGTCGGCCGCCAGCCCGAGCGCCGCCATGCCGCTCGCGAGCGCGTCCGCTGACGTCAGCGACTTGGAGCGCTTGAGGCCGGGCGTAAAGGATTGCGGGCGCACGCTCTTGCCGTTCCCGTTCGAGAGGCTAGAGGGGGGCGATTTCTTCTTCTCGGATATGAGCTGCTGCGGTTGGAGCTTGAAGTGGACGCGCGGGCCACCCTGGAATCGTAAACATTGAAATTTAACAAATTTTGAATAGGTAAAACATCGTATTCATGTATTACTATTAGGGTGCTTTTCCACCAATAATGTGCGAGGAATGTGTTTGTAAAGACCAATCGTATCGCTTCATTTACTTTGAAGTGTTACTATCGGTTATTTACAAACACATACCTCGCTACACATCCTCGCACATGATTGGTGGAAAATCACCCTAATACATGAATACAATGATGAAGGCTGTTTTACGTGTTCAAAATTTGTAACGTTTAGAATGGAATATACCTAATCTTAATTTTAGAATTGAAAACAACATTGCTCTACTTGTCAACTTATTGCTGAAAATAACCCATGAATAATTTGTAGCACTAGGAATTTCTAAAAGAGTAGAATAACAATCACATTTTGACAGCATGAGGCGATATACCAACAAGTTAAAACAGATTTACATATAAATTTCTAAAAGGGCAAATCTCCACGCAACCTCATCATTGTTGTAAGAAAGATTCAGTAAGGCTACTACTACACTAGCGTACCGTAGCGTGCGGCACGTTCCCGCTCGAGGCGCTGGCGAGCAGCGCGTGCGGCGGCATCACGGGCCGGTAGTGCGGCGGCACCTGCGCGTGCAGCACCGCCGAGCGCGAGTGCTGCAGCCCCACGCTCGCGAACCCCAGCCCTACTGCCGACCTGCAATTGTTATAATTAGGCTTTATAATTATATATAAACACAAACAAAATAACACAACAAAGACGTAATAAAATTTATTACACAGCAGCAATTAAATAACTGAAATTGAATATGATGATAGAACCTTCGTTTTGTAAACAAAAAATTGGTTGTCTGTAAAGTCGGTTTACTGACGATGGTTGAACGTGACAACGTCCGATTGTGCTTCTTTGTCGCTCGTTCCGCGCTCTCGCTTGCACTTCAAGCCTTACATGGAACGCCTCAGAGCGAGGTAACGCCGCATGAGTCATGTTTTTTCGTGCGTCCAGCCGGCTCTATCGAATTATAAGACGTTGTCACGTCAAAAATCAATCTAAAGCGCGAGCACGAAATCTATCGACAACGGACAAAGTATTAGAATCAGCATCGAGAGCATTTGTATGGGATTTTTAAAAACGCCCCTGCCGCGTGCAAAAGAAAAGCTCTATCGATGACGATACGAATACCTTGACGACAGTTTTCGTACTCGCGACACTCGCATTACTGAACTTTAATAATTTCTTAGTGTGACTATGCCATGTTATATCATATCTTATTAACCTACATATTTCGTTGATAACAACAATAATTAAACATATGCAAAGCAGTGCCTAAAAACCTTCGTTCAATTGAAGAGCACCCACAGATTACAATGAGACGAGATCTTATCTCAGTATAAATATGTTGATAACGTTCACATCTAACTAAGCTGCAATAATTCATACCATTGTAGAGCCAATGTACTTGTTGCTAATTATAATTCATTCGTCAACATTGTTATATTATATTTATGGCGAACAATAGTTGCCAGGAGCGATGATATGGACGGAAGTCTTATTCAAAAATTAATTTCGTAATATATGTTAAGAATTTTAACATGGTGGCTTAAGTTTGCGAAATGGGTACATGTACATGCTGTACCAAGGGCTTAAATAACTTCGTTATCATCAACAACTATTTTTGATAACCATATGAGTAAGAAAAACCTGATAATTAACGTTTGTTTTCTTTAATTTATGATTTGTTTTTCTTTGTCTAGACATAAAATTCAGAATCTAGGTCAACTTAATAGAAAGAGAAACCTTTACTGAATTAAATACATATATTATTATTACTTTTCTACAACTATCCAAGTTGTCCTTTCCTCCTATTTTTTGGACAATGGATAATTATTTATTATCCAACATATAAATTCCCGTCACAGTCAACCTTTCCCAGTTATGGCATCGAATCCATAGCGCACACTCTACATGCAAATAGACTTCGAAATTAATCCGGAAGTATGCAACATACTGATGAAATAATTCGTGCTTCAAAGTTTTGTCTGTTCCGATTATGATTTATATTTAAATTTAGAGAACTCTTTATATATATTCGTTTATAAAGCAAAAGAAATCAATTAAAAACCTAAAAAAATATTTTTTAAAGATACCAAATCATGCCCCTAGATGGAATCAAGAGTGACCTTAAAGATAGATTTTAGACCTTTCCAAGATAACCCACATAGAGAAGAAAATGATGTATCAACCTAAAATTTAAAAGAATATTTAGGACTAATGAAGACATCTGAAGCATTTCTTTTGTTAAGAAAGGCAAACCAGGAAAACACTACAAAGAGACGGTTATTTACACTATGTATTAAAAACATGTTATTTACAGCAGGTATGAGACATACCATAAAGAAATAACGTAAGCTAACATTCCAGATAGCCCTATTACAGTGTGACGACCCAAAGTGAGCATACACAAAGAAGCAAGCGACAGACAGAATGTAGACTGGTGGAATTGAACAAGTGGCGTATCCTGTCTGTGACGGCCAGTTAGCGTTTGTGTACTGAGTACTGACTTTCATCATATTGAAGCAAAATATCATAAAAGAACTGAACATAAATGGCATAAACTAATATAAAAATATATTGTCTGTAAAGAATTCTCGTGAATATTCGGATCCTCTCAAGTCTAATATAGCATTTCCTTCCAAAGCAGGTTTATATGAATTTTCTCCTGAGTCCTGAGTGATTTGTTTTCATCGCAATTAAGCAAATTATTATGGAAACTTTAGAATGTTATAATCATAACATATGCTAAATGTGAAGCTACTAATTGTCTTTTAATTATTATTTATGAATATTTATCGCAAACTAGCGGTCCGCCCCGGCTTCGCCCGTGGTACATAATATTTACGTTTTCTCTACATAAGAACCATCCTCGTACTTCAGGAATATAATAAAAAAAGAATTATCGAAATCGGTCCACCCGTTCTTGAGTTATGCGCTTACCAACACATTTTGCGATTCATTTTTATATTATAGAAGATATGCTGGTTGTTACCAAAACCAAAGCAGGTTTAAGAATAGATATAACAAAACGATATTTCCCAAGAAGCTACTGCTTGTCTTTTAAGGATTATTATAAGATATGAATTCGCAAATATTTTGTTGTTGTTACCAAAGTAGGTTTAATATAATTTATATTTCCCAAGACTCTATAAAGCAATTTATGTTAACATCGCAGTATTTAATACCAATGTAATAAACCTAAATACATCATCTCGAAACTGGGCTTCAATCAAGTGGAAATAATTTTGATTGCAGTTACTTCGATTCAGGAAAATCGTTATTACATTTGATTTAGCTGCCAAATTATTATGCGTCGAATTTGAGCATCAACCCAATAAGTGTAGTGATTACATCAGGTTGCGTGTTAAAACAACTAGATTGGAATATATGAGGCTCATGCTAATATAGAATATAAATTTTGCTGTATTGTTTTTCATAATCAATAGTTTGAGTACCAAGAGGTATATTTCAACTTCAAATTTGCAGGATTGGTCTCCTATACTATCGTGATGAGAGAAAGTAGCTGTGTATGACAATTGTCACATATATAATCTTGAAAAATGTAACTTGCATATTTTCAATATTGCCTAAAATTTATAGTCCTAACTGATACAATTTTGTTATAATCGTGAACCTCGCAACATCGTTCAAGGCAACGCTAAGAGAAACTAAAAACCTATTGCACTGCACACGTAATGCATCGACAGGAAGCACACACGTGCATTAAACACGCAATAAATGTATGAGCGAACCGAACTAAAGGGTATATGCTTATAATATGGATCTTATACGATAGAAGAATCCTGTAATTCTTGTAAGCTAGGTTGTGTAGCAACATGAATTAGGACTTGATGTTACTAGCAGAATTCAAATAGAACTGCTGATTTAAGACAACTTATGAACTATTCCAAATAAACGTTCATCGATTCCGTTAAAGTTGGGTCGAAACCTTACTTAGCTAAGCGTCAAATCAAAATCAGAATCCAATTACTAAACACGCTTAAGTCTTTATGGATATAAAGACGTAATCCGGAATTAAGAAATATAATCATAGCACTATTATGAACATCAATCTATGAAAGCTGAAGAGTTTGTTTGTTTGCTTGCTTGAACGCTCTAATCTCTGAACTACTGGCCCGATTTGAAATATTATTTCATTGCCCATTATATCATCAAGCTAATACCAAAAAGAGCGGAGCAAAGCAGGCAAGACTGCGGCGCACAACTAAAATTAATACCTTCTAATATGCATGGACGCAATGCATTGTGAGGATACCTTCATCGCGGTCTATTACAACGGCCGCGGCCGCGGCGGGCCGGCTTCTATTACGGCAATTTGTATGATTCATATTTAATGCCCGAGTTCTATTGCATACAATATATTGCAAACTATATTTTTTTAAAACAGATATTCCATGGAGAAAGTTTGATGGCTATTTTATTTCAGTGATTTCAAATTAAAGATGTCTTGTCTTGTACTGTCTTGTACTCTTTTTAGGCACTAATGATGATGAGCATGTTGGGTGCCTATATTTAAAATTTATCAAAAAGCACTTTCGATGTATGTATCCTTAGTTACATACCCCAATATTATGGCAACTTAAATATCATTAAGTATTACGAATTCCATACAAGATGGGACAAAACCGCAGTACCTCGAACAAAAAGGGGCAGTGTGTCGACTTTATAAAGTTACACTATAGTGCCATTGTCATTAATGGATCCATTACTTATACCTACTTAAGGCTGCAGTCTAGCAAAATTGCGTTTTCAACAAGTTATTTGACAATTTTTTCCCGGCTAATGAAATGATAAACTGAATTTTTTTTTCTTGTTTATCAATTAGTGTTATATACGCAATGCGCGTGAATTTTTTCACATTTATAAAGTTACTTTATGTTACCTTAATCAGGCCTTCAAGATAAGTCTCTTTCCCCCAAAATCATTTCGAGCTAAGTTTGTGCACTCACTACGTTGCAACCGATTACAATTTACATAATCTGATCAGCGCATTATTATCCTTATATAGTCGTTATTAAAAACTGCTGAATACAATTGCCGAAAAACTTATGATTTTCTTAATTAGAGCGTTATAAATTCATTAAATTTCCCATTTTTTGCCTTACAAAATCGATTGATAAATACTGCTAAAAGTTATTTTTTCCATTAATTTATTCGAGTTGGTTGAAGACCAATGAGTATTAATCCCTCAAAAATTTTTTTTTTTGAATTTTGATAATTCTTTAAATATTAAAAAAATATTTAAAATAATAAGGAAAAATCCTAGCGAATTTCTTTAGTCGCGCTCCTTGGGCCGGAGCGTTCTGACGTGTGCTCTACGCTCGATTTTCCTTCATACCGAAGTGAAAGTTGCTCTACTTCATTAAATTTAATATTTTTGTTAATTGATTATTTTTATCTTAGTTTTGTGCAAATATTCGTATTTTTAAACATTTGATTTCGATATGGAAAATAAACGAAAAAAATACGCGTGTAACTACTAGAAAAAAAATTATCTTCGAACATAAAGTTAATGAAACCAAATAGATTGCAAAGGTGATTGGCAACAATTTCTTTATTTTACGGGGTGTCAGTAAAGGGATGTATATTTCTTTAAAACTAAAGTAAGCTCATAAATTTTCTTATAATATAATTTTTTTGAAGTTCCAAAAATGTTTATTTTTCGTTTGAGAAATACGAAATATAATATAAACTTGTATTGAGAACTTGAACTTCCCAAGTTCATCCGGGGAAATCCCCATACGGGGAAAATGATTTGTTTACTCCAAAATTGATCCGAGGTGTTTTAATTTTTTCTTCTAGTCATTTTCAACGTAGCGGCATGTTGTTTGATTATTAATTTTGTAACTTAAATACAGGATGTTGGTTTTATATTCTGATCTTACAGACGCGCTGACAAATTTAGTCCACCATTTCTAGTTTAGTCTACCAACTCTAAGTACCAATATTAAAACGAATGGATTATCATCACATCATCAAAATTCAGTGGGGTTGAGAACTAAACAAACAGAAGTAACAGTGACGCGAAGAATAAAAAAAGAGGACGAAAACGATAATTCGTTGATGCTTTCCCTTTTCGACGTATTGTTAGGGTACATCACCAATCTGCAAAAAACAAAACTGATGATTCCCAATTGCTGATTAAAAATGAAAAACAAATAATCGACAACAGTGGTGAAAATTTGCTGATCACAATGAAACATCCTTCAGTGGTAGCAGATTTACTCATTTAAAATGTATCGGTGAACAGCGTAAAGGAGAGGAGGACAGGAAAACATTATGAATGTGGATGGTGGATTGTATACAGGGTGTAATCGATAAAGCGCGTCACACACGGTTAAGATTTTATCTTAAGATACTGTTATATTTTATATGACAGTATCTTAACGCATCCGGTATCAGCGTTCGGACCATCATTTTTCTTTTTGTCATTGCGTACCCGGTACCACCCACCTCTGTAGAACCGCCATCCTGTTACAAATGACGCGAAATTTTGTGGGTCATTTGTAACAGGATGGCGGTTCTACAGGAGTCTTAGTACGCAATGACAAAAAGAAAAATGATGGTCCGAACGCTGATACCGGATGCGTTAAGATACTGTAATATAAAATATAACAGTATCTTAAGATAAAATCTTAACCGTGTGTGACGCGCTTAAGTATGTGCAGGCGATTATGACGTTATTATTGCAGGTATCAAAAAACTTAAAACTGATATCGAAATTACTTTACCTAATGAGCAAAATGACAATAATAACTTTTTAAAAGTATAACGAGAAATATCTAAAAAATTTACTTTATACACTCCCATATCAAAAAGGGAAAATGGGACTAGTAGAAGTTAAATGTCTAATTCCGGCAAAAGACATGAATGCGGAAGATGCGGTTAAAAAAAAATTTAATATTTGAAATACAATGCAAAAAATAACACTTTTGTCATAGATAAGAATCATGACTATTTTTTCCAAATTCAGGGACAACTAAACGTTGCAGAAGCAGAAGTCTGCTTATTTGCTGTTTGGACTGGAGTGAATCATTCGTTAAAAATAGAATATATAAAATAGAATATATAAAAAAGTATGTAACGTTTAGGCAAAATAAAATGATGGACCATTATTGGATTTTACATAAATTGCCTACTGTCAGAATTGATTGATTCGAGACTTCAGCATTCGATGCCCATCAAGGACCCATCCTATATCATTCAAGCGATTGAAAAAAAAGAGATAAATCCAGTGCAACCGATAAAGCATCAGAATGCTAGCAAAAGATTTATTAGGTTTATCAATATAAATCTATATATTATACATAATATAATAAATCTGTAGAAGACGCGAAGACTGACATCCGCGTGGACGGAGTCGCGGGTGGAAGCTAGTCAGAAATAAATATCTTTTGTTTTCATTTAACACAAACATTACATTTTTTTTATTATATACAAAATTTGTTTATCCGTTTTATTAGTTAAACTGAACAACTTTCACTAAGAAACTTAGGTCGAAAAAAATGTATAGAGTTATGCATTTTGTATGGAAAGCTTATTTTTTTTATATTTCGTCCAAATTTCTTTGTAAAAGTTGATCAGTTATATAAACATGAAGTTGAAGATATCAATAGAAAGTATTCGCAAATTTTGTGTACTGATAAAAAAAAATCACCCGGTGTAATTTTCACGAAAATTGTTTCAAATTGTCATTTTTGGTACTTATTACGAATATTAAATTATACGAATGATTTAATTTTTAAAAATTAAGTGGAGCAACTTTCCCTTAGTACATTTGTATTATTTACATATAGGATGACAGGATGCATTTGTTTGCACTACTAGACCAAGCCCTTAAGATTCCTACCACCTATCCAAGCGTCAACGCTCTTAAAACGGCTAAAGTAATTAATATCCAATTATTCCGCTACATACCTACAGGCTACAACAATTATATAAAGAACTGCAATTGCTTCTAACAACTGTGTTATGTTTTGGTACGCAATGTTCAAAAGTCAGGACGCAAGATCCCAGCATTTGCATATATCTCTGGTACTTATGCAGCATACAATATGAAATTGACACCAGGCATGTTAACAATTTCCTCTTTGTGGTGTGAGGGTAATTTTCCTAAATTCATTGTGGAGAGTTCGTCGCCGTGTGAATCATGCATGTGGGTGGAAATGTACGGGTCATATTGGTTTGAACGATCAAAAAACGAGTCATGTTCATAGAGCCATAACTTCTGTGTAATAAATTGGATATAAACAAATTATTTTGAGATTTCAATAAATTAGCTAGGTTTAGTCAAATAATGATATCTGTTTATTGTCGTATAAAAAGACGCTATTCATCTTAAATAATATGGTATTCCTTGTGTGTAGTTGTTACCTTTGGAACAGTAATTATTCCTTGGATCTTCATTCAAAAAATTAGACCAGACTTGATTTCAAAACGACAGCCTACAGTTACAAAAAAAAAAACTGAAAAATTTGGGAAAATAAACACGAAAATCTTTGCCCTATCAAGTCAAACCAATGATGATAAAACCCACAGTTCATGCTGTGACATTTATCAGGATTAACCTCGCTTGACTTGCTCTAAGTGCTTCATTCTCATTCAATATAAAAGTTACATAAATTCCACACAGTGGTCACCTATTTGTTTCGACTTACTATTGTAAGGTTTCATGTCTTTCGCTAAATGTCGCGTCGTAGATGGCACTATAAGGTCATCGGGGTACAATTAAAGGCATTCTCTATGTAGAGTATTAGGATTATTTTTATAAATATGAGCTTTTCTAAATACAAAGCTATATAGCGCTAAATAATAATAAATGTAAAATAAATTTCGGATAACAAAATATGAAAGATCTAATAGCCAAGCATCAAAACAGGACTGCCTGAAAGTAGGAAGAGGAGCTACTCTTTTACACAGAGTTCATATAGTCACTTCTGAAACATTGAATGAAAATTATCCTTCGGTCGTCTGACTTACATTTATAAATGGCAAACGCTATTCATCTAGCTATGGCCTTGATTTGTTTTAACGAGTTTGTGGACAATACCATGGCTGTAGGTTCGCTATTAACAATATGTGACGCAACAGTTCAATGAGTTTTGTCTGCTTAGATGAGTTTTGTCTGCTTAGATAGGAACAATTAGGTAGGTATTATCAGGTATCGGGATTCAGGTATCAGGCTCGGGATTTTTAACCTTGATGTGAATGAAAGTATTTATAATGAGGATTGAGGTGTGATCAGTCCCGACTTCAATCCCTTATCAACGTGTACGGATAACTTTTGACTTTTAAATGAGTACTATAAATCTAATTAGGTTCGGCAAAAGTCTATTCCAATGATATTATTTTAAATAATTAATGTGAAACTGGTAGTTATTATGTTTAAATCTAAATCTTTAAAGTTGTAGCTAAAATATTAGACTAAATGAAGTAGCAAAGAATTTTCAATACAAAATATTATTTCACCCTATCAAAGTTCAACATAACCATTACACCAAAATAAACCAGTCAATGACAGGAACGGGAAAAACAAACCAGCAGTGTTGCCACAACAAAGCGAACAACTACAACATCTCACGTATTTTATACCAATTTAAAGTGAAAAGAAAACAATTTATCATAAAATTAATTATTTATACATAGCTCGACGTAGTTTCTAATTTAATAAATACTCACATATCTGAAGTGGAATATCTTCCACGAACCATTGTAACAAACGTGCAAATAAATAGAGTCACACACTATTTAATTCACCACATTAATATAATAAAGATAACACTCGTGTTTTCGCACAAAATATCGCACTCACTCATAAAATCCCTATGCAAACTTGGCAGTCTACGGTAGAACTACGTTTCGACACAATATTAAAAATAGAAATCCAGCTGGCCAAACAGAATGCGCGGCTAGAAAAATTGTACCGACAAGGATTTCGTTGACTAAGCGTGAATGAAAAAATCGCGAGGATAGAAATCGGTTCGTTCGTTGCGTTCGTTTTGTTTGGCTGCGTTCGTTGGGATGTCGTATCCCCGAGCGCGTGCGCAGTCCGTGCGCTCCGGCGTCACGCTGCTGGTACCGAATTGGCGCGGGCGTGCTCACGTCATCGCAGCCGCGAACAAAGTGATAACAAAAAGTTACAATTGATACTACGCAACTACGCGGCCGGCACCGGCGGAAACATCGCTATCTGCAGATCCTCCCGCTGCTTGGAGGGCTGCCAACGACGCCGGCCCTAACTACCGCCTTTGACGCGACGCGCAACAAGGTCGCTGCGAAAGCTCGCTGTGCGAAACGTAAACATTCTCAGCATTCGCTGATTGCTGAAAAATTTATATTCAAGACTAATTCATAGAGTCAAGGATACTATGCATATATTTATATCATTTGAATACACTTACATAGTTCCTAGTCCGAAACACATATTATTGTGTTCAACATTTCACGATTAGAATCACGGGTACAAGAAAGATACAAAGATATATAAAACAGAAAATAATAATTTTGAGGATAATACCCAAATAGATGAAACCATTATGATATAGATTAGAAAACTATTGCCATTACATTTTAAAGCTATAATAGCTTCAGTTGAAATTGCCTGTTTACATCATGCGTTATGAATATCATCCAATATTATAAATCATTACATCATAATCGCTACGTAACACTTTCGCGGTGTAAATTGTAACAGATCATACCGGCCAGAACCTTCTGCACGTGGCTACGAATTATATCATATTGTCACTTACACCCACTGTTTGTAATCAAATAAAAGTTTTTGTTTCGAAGTCAGGTGTATTCCACTACAGCTCCGTTTATTGCAAGTTCAGCTAATAAGTGTTCCATAATGTAACTATAAAGTGGGACATCGGGCAAAATGCAACAGGTCTTTATGAAAGATTTCCGGGATATAAAACAGAAAAAAGTATCAGAGCTTTCCCTTTTTAGAGTCCTTCAAGCGCTAAATAAAACGATATGATTGTTTCTTTACAGACACATCCCTCGCTACGCATCCTCGAACATCTCTAGTGGAAAAGCATCTTTAAACTGCTCAAAACGTTGCTATTAATGATTTTTTTCAACAGTCACCAAAACCAACTCACCTATTTTGCAGATCAGACGGTTTGGCCATGGTGAACTCCTTGGCGTGCACGTTCAGCTTGTTGGAGGGCGTCGTCGGCGTGGTGGCCGTCGAGCCCGTGGTAGTACCGCTGGTCACCGCCACGGCGTCTGTGCGTACACCTGGCGGTCAACGGCGGTCGTCAAGAGAAGAGGCGATAGGACAGGCGAAATGTGCCGGAAATCGTGGTCTGATATGTAATGAGTGAAAAGTGTCGGTCTGTGATTATAGATTGTGCTCTATAGAAAGTGCGTACCTTTGTCCCAGTTTAGGTTCAGTTAGTTATGTAGTTCGATAGTGGTGTTCGAGTTTATTGTTAGTATTAATGGTGAACACATTCTTATTAGGTACAATTGTAATGCAGTCATGTGATGAACAATGTCAGTTTTAATCATGAATAGAAAGAAGAAAAAGAGAGCAATATACTACTACCATTACGACAAGTATTTCATGCAAGGACATGCAATTTTTAGAACATGAACCGATTATTTAAGTACATTTTAAAATATATATATAAATAAATTAAAATATACTTTTAATTGAATACCTATTATCACGTTGTTTTAATTGCTGCACCTTTATTACTGTCAGTACTTATTACGCACCTGCCTAGACTATCATGTCCAATTAACACTAGGTACTTTCACTACATTTATTACTTATTACCTACTTTTCAAGCTCATATTCGCACAGTATGGAAATGCTAGCTTTAGAAACGAGATAACGAATCATACAAAAAGCTTTCTATAACAAATAAGATTATTTTTTGACAATGGAAATCCGATGGACATTTGTATGCAGTCGTATAAACAACTCTATGGCTCTATACTATGAAATAGAGCTATTTTTACTACCTATATATGTATATCAACAAAACTCTATTTCTTCTAAGGCTATTATTACAGATTATCTAACTTAGATAATCATCTTATATTTATTATATAGGTACGTATTTAATTAAGAAATAATAAACCAGATAAATAACTCAAATTTATTTAATTAGGCCTCACTCTCTAGCACTTAGAAGACATCGAATGGACAGCAATTGTTAAACTATCTAGAAACCGCATATATAAGTGACTTATTTAGAAAATATGCACAACTCTAATTTACTGCAATCTAGAATATTCTCAAATTAGTTTCGGATTAACTAGCTCTTATCCCGTGCGTGTGCAGGCGTCTCGGTCAAATGCACAACTTTCTTATAGATTTACAGCTAACTATTGCTAGAGAATGATAACCAAAATCTATTTTCTAAGCCTGTGATGAAGAGGCCTGTGCATTCTTCTAATTAAATAAAGTTGTATTATTTTAAGTGTAGAGCGCAAGAGCTGTTTTTTGCTTGAAGCTTTTTTAAAGAACAGAATGAAAATTTGGACATCTTTTCTGACTTTAGTCATGTCAAAATTTAGATAATTGAGGTTATCTTTTATCCTCCAACAAATTCATTGAAAACTCTTTCATCTACATCTTGTAATAGAATTAAATTTGTGACTCTAGTTTTTTAGCTTACGAAAAGAGATGCAAGAGATTATATGAAAAATATTTATAGGTAGTTTCCATACACTAAAATGTGGACTACAAATTAATTTTATGCACTATTTATCGCCTTTTTCTAATTTTTATTTCCATATTTCTACACCGCCTAGATGCTCCAGGAACATCCAGCTAAGATCTGGCAAATCATATGTTTACAAACCTGTCGCATCTGCAGTTTCTGTAACGGGGGGAACAACCGGCGGTGGGGAAACCGACGCGACAGTCACGGGGGACACTTGGCTCACCGGGCTAGGCACAGGCACCGCTTGTTTCACTATAACCCGCGACATTATCCACAATTCACATTGAAACTATCGGGCGTCACAAATGTCGCCCGCCGCAACAAACATCAGACTGTCGACTCGTTCCAAATATGAAGTTTTGTTTATTTTTAATTTTGGCGCCAATTGCTCGTGGTGACGCTCATCAGCCAGCATTTCCTATACCGTTTATCGATATATGGGATCGCGAATATCGATTTTTTTGTGAATACTTCATAACATAGCTAATTTTAATAGTAATTTCCTAGTTATACTAAATAGCATACAAAACATCAGTAGGAGAATATAGAATAATATTTTAGAAGTGAAACTTTAGGCCCATTGAGAGTAAACTTTTAAGGTCGCGTCATGGCAATACCGTCACGTCATCAAATAAGGCGACGATTTTGGTATCTTTGAATCTTGCTAAATAAGTTTCACTTCTGACACGTGAGCTCAGCACACACGTTCTTTTTTTAGTTACCTGGTGGTCTATAGATTTCCAGAGTAGGTTTTCCTTTTGCGTTTGTTAAGATCATGCTCCGCCGTTTCCCATTATTCGGAAACTGTGGAAAGAGATTTTGTTTTTATTGAATATCGAATTCTGAATGTAGGTATATAAAAAAAATACCGCTCAATAATTTTCACAAAATCACAATAAAAAAAATATTTTCTAAAGTTTAGATGTTTCCATGTTATAGTTTAGAATCTAAACTATAACATGGAAACAACAATTATTATTAAGTATATTAAGACATTTAAAGATAATCCAAAACATTAGATCGCTATAATTGGGCCATCCACAGGGGCCATCTGAAAAAGTGAATTAAATTTCCCGCCAACATTAAATCTTGATGAACTGTCACGATTTATTTCCAAGCTATGCACAAGACTACGCATATCTAACATCATCGACGAATATAAAACAGAAATGAGTAAGTTCAACCAAAATATTTACTCTGTTATTCGTGTGATATTTCATATAAAAATTAGTACTTAACATCAGCAGACGCAAGTGACTCAAAACTTTATGATAGAGTGTAGAGTCATCTCTACATCATACATACATATAAGTATACCTAACTACTTATTACTCCAACAATATTTACTTTCTATTAGTTTTACATTTATAACATTCATTTATACAATCATTGAAAGCTCCTATAATATGTTTGAGTTTATGCTAAGTATTATCTAGCTTCTTAATTCTTATCGAGGTAATATGCATACTGATACATATAAATTTACTATAAATTTTGTCCATGTGAAAAACATTTTAATCCTGACAAATTTATGCGCAAAGCAACAAGACAATTGAATACGAAGGTCCTGTTATCCCAATACATATTGACCTACAGATTTATCTCATTAATTTGGTCAAATATTTCATAACGACAGAGGCCATCGAGTCTTATAAATAGGACGTAGGCGTAGAATTGTGCAGTATCATATCACCCACGTCTAGATTACAATGCCAATAGACATTTGAATATTCTATGACCTAACTTTTACTTTTCGTCTTGTTTAATTACGTTTAACTTGGTTTTAAGAAGCTCTATTAGTCAGATGTTGGGATTCGATATCATTTCTGTTTAGACCTGTTTATAAATCGGGCACAACATTTATTTCAGTAATAATCACAGAACAGTAAAAACATATAGAAGTGCTGTAATGTCTAATTAGTATGAAAACCAGTGTCGCCAAACCCACACATTTAAACCGATAGTTATACAGTACACTACAAGTAAACTATGCCTTTGATTGGACAGCTTAATTTGAGTAAAAACTGACTTAGGTTATAAATTCAGCATTTCAATATGTACCCTAACGCACCATGTTACGGTTTATTTTAGTATAACACCCCTAGGTATATTAGCTGTTTTGTTTCTCATTGCACAGAAATTCCAAATTCGAAAACATTCAGCTACTCCACAACAGAGGGCGTTAGTTTTCGATAGATATAAATTTGAAACGCAACACATAGAGATAAGGTTGAAATTTGTGTCACTCAACATTAATGACATTAACTTGATATTTATCTGATGCTATGCTCTGAGGGATGTCAGCCTTGTTATCGATAATTCACAAATAAATATATTTATTGTATTTTTTTTTCTTTCTTTTATATGAGTATAGTATAATGCGTCACATTTTGGAGTATGTTTATTACTACTAAGTACGTCTTTTTATATTATTATTATTAAATAAAAAACGGAATAGAATAGTATAAATCTATATTTACAAAATACAAACAGAAAATATGCATTATTTTAAATCTTGGAACTGCTGTAGGTTTGATGTATCGGTGGCCTTTGTTAGACCGCTTAGTACTGTTCGGCATCCAGTTAACTCGTCACGTTGCATTTATCCATTTCTCTTTTAAATTAGCCTCTTTGGGAAATCTATAAATAAATTAGACAGATGAAAGCTAAGGAAAAATAAAATAAAATTTAATATTTATAATGTTTGTCTTTTCTAAAGTATCGATACTGTCGATATGCACCACAAGCATCACTAAAGCGAAATTCGTTTGTTTATTGCAATAATATTCCAGAAAGTCTTGTTTGCTGTTCAATCTATAATAGTACTAATTTCTTATGGATTAAGGTTCATTTTGACTAGATATTTGTATACAATTTTGACAAATTACGACAAGCGAAGTTATAACATAAAATATAATTAAAATAAATTAAAATAAGACTTACCGACGGTATGAAATGCCTTCATTGCTGATATTATTTCGTCTGCTATCATTTTTGCACTCTTTATACCGAACAACACGTCCTAATTAATGAATAAATATGGAAAAAAGGTTTGACAGCTGACAACCGACTCGAATATTTTTCTGCGCACAACTGAGAGCAAGTTAGGTGATCTAAACTTATCATTGACACGTGGGCCACGCCCACATCACACTTCTATCTACTTTACTGTTCTGTGGTAATAATCGATTGAAATCGATTTTGAATCGAGTTATAACAATCAATAAATGATAAACTAAAAATAATTTAGTAATTTCAGTATAATTCGTAATTGAAAATAATTTTAAATTGATATTTACCTGGTTATGATGCATATTGTGATGCGATTGTGGCCGTACGAAACTCCGCTCCCGCATGATAACTCCCGGGGAGGCGAAGTCCTGCACCCGGTAGCTCCTCTGCAGCTCCCCGCCAACACCCATTTGTGTCTGCATTTTTAATCCTGGCAGAATGCCGCTAATCCTTTGCCTGAATTCTTGGCGCGTATTTTCAAATTTACGCGCGAAATGGACGGTTTACACTCTTTGGTAGTTACAGATAAGATATTTTTTTAATAAGAACCACGCATTTTTTTATTATTTTTTATTTTAAATAGATTAATTTAAATAAATACACTAGATGAATGACTAGTATTATAGTTACAATGTCGTAATTTTAAGGTTAATAATTTATGCAATATTTACACTCTGTAAACACTAACTAGTATGTAATATACAGATTAAAAATGCGGATTAGTTTAACCTTTTTTAAAGATTATAGAAAAAAATATTTAAGAGACGTGACGTCACGTTAGAGATCTTTTCTCCTTAAAAATAAAACCCCTCCTGTGGCCACAAAGGGGGGTTTGTTCGAGAAATTTCGTTTTAACGATTTTTAAGAGCGGTGCAGGATAACTTGGTGCCTGACAGTCACAGAGCGATATATTTCGAGGGGCAAAGTCCAAGAGGTACAACGCCTGTCTCGAATCGTTTCGTTATAAGGGATCTTCGATACCCCTGATCTGAAACAAACAAAATAACTTTACATAACTATGTTTGTACTATGACCCCTAAAATTGCCGACGAATCATTATTTTGGCATACAATTTACGTATTTTATGTATTTTCACAGCCGAGCAATTTGGTAATGACAGTGGCTCGTAATGATACCTCTCGACTCTCGTGGTCGAACTTACATAACAACAAAAGCACGTAAAAAGCGGCCATCTAATAGTTGTTTTTGTCCCACACCGTAGAGCCAGTCGATAACCTGCGAGTTACTGTTATGTAGTGATGAGTCAGAATTACTGGCATTTTTATATTCCTTCAGGAATCAATTTCGATACTTCCAATAATTATTATTAGTGGAACAAATTCTATGTCAAGTCTATACATTTTTAGAGGTATGGAATATAAAGAAAATCTAAAATAAAATATACAAGTAGGTAGTAATATAATTAGGCTATGTCTGCAGTTTTGTTTAAAAGTAAGCTTATGAACTAATCGAGTCCATAATAATAAATCTCTGTGCCAAATTCCATCCAGATTCATTTAAGCATACTGACTTAATTGAATTACCTACATCCTTCCATTCAAGACTTTCTGATTAGGTAGGTACCTATTTGTAAAGGTAATACAGAACTCAGTTCTGGAGGATCAAGTGATATTTCTGATCAAATAATTTGAGTCTTTTCTCTATTTTATAAAAGAGCAATCGAATTTATTCTTCAAAGAACGGTTTAATGTGTCTAAGGGACACCCGACGAAAAAGTATCAGTTAATGTCTATGGCTCTATCGATTTTAAAAATTATTTTAGCATTAAGCTTCTTTTTTATTTTGGGTCAATCCGAGTGAAGCCACTGGCTCCAGTAATAAATAAAATATAGTTTACCGCTCTCTCGTTGTGCGGGTCTGTCGCTCACTGCACTCGAGACTCGTTCACTTTACTCGTATTGGTTCACTGGAACAAAAGGTTTCTTTAGTATACACTATACAGTATACACATTGCAGTTTAAATTATATTACAATATTCACGGAAGCCAATGCGTCTAGTTTTTCTTTTTATGTTTGTTTGTTGGACTTCGAATGAGTTGTTGCAAGTGACTTTTCATATTATTTTTCACACATTCCACAAGTGTTCTTGTCGATTATTTATAACTGTATCATATTATATCTAAACTATGCATCATCGAAAAAAACTATATAACTTTAAACGGTAGTAGCAGGTACCTACATATAACATATGAACATACTTTAGAAAATGCTCCTATTCAGCGATAGAAATTTTTTTTGGAATAAAAAGATAAATTTGCAATTTGTCATTAACTTAATAAAAGTAGTAATTAAAATGTGATCAATGACTCTAAAGCAAGGATAATCCTGTGTTATTCAAGTCAAATACAAAAAAAAAAATGAAAAATTGATCGATTTAATCTGTTTGTATTCCTGTCACTTTACAAAGTTGTTTATTACTTAAATGCATGGAATATTTTAAATATGGCACAAATAAGTGCAAAGTGCTTATCTGATTTTAGGCAAATTTACGTCAAAGTCAATGAATTAGATGCAATCTTATCTTAGAAAAGATAAAAATTATTGTAATATAAAATTTTAATTGCTTTAAATATGTCAGCTGATCTCATAATTATGTTCAAAATCCGGGTTTTTTTCATGTGAGAATTTAATGAGTAACTTCAAAAAGTTATAAACTTGTAAAATAAAAAATAATTAAATAATGTATCAGTAATAGTTAGTCTGTGGTAATAGTACTTATTAGTAGTTTGTTCGACATGCTCTCAAAATCAAAGGAAACAATCATTTTCAAATTGGAAATAAAAATTAAACATATTAAAATTTAAAAGCATTTTCATATAAAAATACATGAGATTTGTTATATTATATGTACATATTTTGTTGGACCTTTAAGTTGGACCATTATAAATATTTCGCAGTATGAAGATAGAGCACAGATAATAGAGCATTTACGAAAAAGTGACAGTCGGCTTTCGCAATTTAAAATTATACTTTTTTTTCTTACAATTCTCCAAATATAATACGAGTCATTCTCAATGGACCGAAGAGACTTCGACTAGAAAATGCAGTAGGCGTTGCCGTATGACATCACCATGTTTACCGTGCACGTCTGACACAAGTACACGTAACATGCGACTTTTTGCACACAAAAATAGCCTTTACGTCCAACGATAGTAGTCACAAAGTCATGTGAAACGATATTAATGTACCGTGAACATGTTCGCAGTATTATATGCCGTATGTCTCAAGGATAAAGGCTAGTTTACAACGATGTAAGGAGGAATGAAAACCATCTGTGTACATACAAATACCGAGGTTCTAGGTCAGTGGGCACGCTTTGTTTTTCATCATAAATTAAAAATTAAAAATAGAGAAGAATTTGTCTATCATCCCATCGTACTAATTTAATAGTGCTTTTATACAAGCACCTATTATCAAGGTATATCGTGAACGATAAAGAATAAAAACAGATGTAGGAATCAATAATGAAGTCACAATGATCCATATATTTTAAAGCAACGGTTCCATTGAGAAGCAATGAGCAACGATTCCATTTTTTGGTTCATATAAATTTCGATTTTTATCTCTATCATTAATTTATAAAGCATGTATATTCTTATCAAAAATACTCATCACCTATTCAGAATTCCTATCAAATCGTCTGTTTGCTTTACTGACCCAAAATTCATTTTTGTTTTCATTTTTATCTTATCAATCATTCCAATTCACGTATGAATTTTTATGAGCTAAGATTATACACTGGCAGAGGCAATTATGCCAGCGAAATAAATTTTAAATTAGCTGTGTGTATTAGTAAATTAAATTATTTATTATTTAGTAATTCATAAAATAAAAGCAATTTAGGACGTAAACGATAACTGCTAAATGTTACACCTTCTAAACTTTTTCAGTGATGTTTAACTCTCACTGATTTGCTTCTTTCCCTGTCCAATAGCTTGAGAATGAAAAGGATAGACTAAATGAAAATTACTTTAGTTTTCGAACATTTTTTTAGCACAAAAACTATCGCAATGAGAATTTGAAAAGCGCCCGCCCCTGCCGTGCGTTAGAAAAAATCACTCGTTTTCAGTAGACAATTCGTTTGAATCCTGTAGATAAGTATAGTATTATACATATATTACTTATCCGTGGTTTTTTTAGTTTTAATAACCAAATTTATAATTTATAAGTATTGTAATTAGGTCTACTTATAGTAATTTGTAACTTAGTACCTGATACCTATTCGTTTTAATATGATCGGAAAATTTCAAGGCTACTTGTGTTATCTAAGTGAGGTTTAATTTATTTTATTACAATTTACAGTGCTAGTTGCTTTTGAATTCATTATGAAACTTGTAGCAGTTTTGCTATTTTCTGAATAACTAGGTACTTATTCAGAAAATGTTCTCATCTTCAATGTGTAACAATACACATTATGAAGATGAGAACATAATTTTATATTTTGAATGCTTAAATATTTTATAAAACATTTCATTTTTGTTACTTTGAATCGTTTTGAAATAAAGTAAAAACAATTAAATAGATATATAAAAAATACAATGTATATTGTAGGTATATTATCATACTTTTCCAATTTTTATACCTAATTGCGTTATAATAATTATGACCCATTCTGACTTCTATATTTGTCTTCAAATTAAAAATATTTGTACATACCAGATTGAATAATATAAAAGATTATAAAACAACTATTAAATCATCACACATCTGCCAATATTTAAACCAAAATAAATAAAGAGGTGCAAACTTTAATCTCAGGCAAGGATTACCAAACACGGTGAGTCAGAAACTCGTTTTGCAAAAAAAACTTAAGGATATCGAAAGTGTAATAAATTATGTGAATAAGATTTGTTTTTGGAGTCAAGTTAATTAAGTAGTTATTTAACAAAAGGTAGGTAAGTAGGGTTAGTTATTTGACCAAGTATTATGTTTTGATCATAATTTTTAATCTATCATGGTAGAGCGTGGTAGAGCCAAAGAGAATTTTACTTTTTAAATATACTTACATATATTTTTTTTCAAGAGGCAAAATATGTTTTTGGTGAATGAAGGTATCATGGCGCTATACATGATTAATATTTATTTATACTTATGTTAAAATAGGTTAAAATTAAAAATTTTCAAATAATTTAACTACTTATTTACGAAGTAAATTGTTTAACTATAGGATTTTTTTTTGTATTCTTATTTAATTCTATTATAATAGTTTTTTTAACGTAACAGCATAAAAATGTGATGTTAATTAATACTGAATAATGAATACCTATAGGCCCGAATGTCATACAGACTCTTATTGCTAGGTATAACTTGCCTAAAACTGATTGTAAAATAAGAATGACCTTGACTACCAACCAATATAACGCGAAATGCATTTGAGCAATTTATTTATTTATTGTCTGGATCCTTGTGAGGCATATATTAGCACATTATGAATAGTTATGACAGGTGCAACGCGCGTCATGGCCGCGAATGCTTCGCGCCTTTTTCGATTCCCGCGCCCGCCTGCGCAACGCCGCCATTTTTAATTTATTGAATTATTGGCTATAATTGTAATTATTAGTGCATACAATTAGTAATCGGAAATAAATGAATGTTACATACTTGTTGTTTATGAAGTTAAATTCAATAATCTTTGAAATATGATAACAAGTTGGTCTAATTTTCAAGCATCGTGGTTTACAATTTTCCATCAGTTACCTATTTAAAACATATGAAAAGAAAAACTGTAACTACATACTCCAAATCCTGAAGCCAGTCTGCTGTAATACATTTCCCCCTACCGTTTCGTTCTGCTTTGAAAACAGATCATGTACACATTTATTTTCTTTACTAATAATCGTTTTTCAGCAATTCATCAATTTTATTTACCAAACGGCAACCTTTACAGCAATATATTTACCTATCTAACAGTTTCAAAAGGCCATATTATCACAGTTACCTAGAACTCTCGTAAATTCCACGCAATATTTAACTAGGTAATATATTCATACAATAAGTCGCAAATTTAACTAAATAGTACGTCTATACAATGTAAAATGCAATCGTGAAAGCAATGAGAACGGATGATCATAGTAATTTAGCCGGTTCGGGGG
The DNA here is from genome assembly GCF_061535455.1 of Colias philodice. Lineage (NCBI taxonomy): Eukaryota > Metazoa > Arthropoda > Insecta > Lepidoptera > Pieridae > Colias > Colias philodice. Next base: position 9,798,273 of record NC_143098.1, on the reverse strand, counting down.
TGAGTGACCTCACTCAATGGAGTGTTGCGAACCGCTCACCGTCCAACATTGTTCAACAGTTCTCTGAGGAACGTGGTTTAACAGTGTTTTAATGTTATCTAGATTTATATAAGCCTATTTATATATATATATATATATATATGTATAATAGGGGAATTCATAATATTTTTTGGCGAGTGGAATGATCTAAAATTACATAGGTGCAAAAAAGCAAAAAAAAATCAAGAATAATATCATATACCTAATTCATTTATTTCTACTATATGTACTGAAAATAAAATATGTTTTCACATTTGCACTGCCAAAATTTGTATTAAATTACATTGTATTATAAATGTAAAACGGTTCAACCTGTGGGTTCAACTCTCTACTAACTCTATATTTTCTGTTTTTAGTGAATTTGCTCTGTCTATATTTATTTAAAGTCTGTGACAAGTTCATTACAACCAACTTTGTAATCATAATATACACTATGATACCTACTAATAAAAACAAATTATTATTCTTTTCAAATTGCAAATTGCAATACATATAAGTAGTCATTCCTTCAATCAGAAATTGGTTTTAACAACATAAACAGCAAGTTCAAATTTGTCTAATAAGTTTACGAGTTACATATTATTTACTTGGTAACAAAATTAAAAGAGAAAGTTACGCTGAGAATATGAAGATAGAAATATAAAATTTGCATTAAAATGAATGAATATATCAAAATTAGACAGGTACAACTGGAAAGTGCAGTGTATTAATAATAAATAACTATATTTTTATTGATGGAATGTGAATTAGTTTTCAGTATCTTCTTCTCGAGTTTTAAAGAAATATGAAGTGGGTTAAAAATGTTAAAGGTTACGACGATTTTATTCTAAATTCAAAGTACATGAAACTATTGTCTATGCACAAATTACTGGCTGATAGAGCTATACTAACTACCTCTATGTAGAGATTGAAAACAAACTTTTTTTTTTCCAAAAACTTCGTCCGTAAACAATAATGAAAAATGAAACTACATATTTGCGTCGTCTCCAAAATTATAAATCAACAATTAGTTACCACATTGTTCAAGTAACTTAGAAGTTGAATACATGTCACACATGTCAACACAACCATTATTTCTCGCAGAATGAAACTTGCGTTTTAGTAATAAAAACACCATTTTAAAACGTACCTACATTATTGAAATCTGAACCTAGACGGTTTATAGCACTGACTCACTGCAAAAATATAACTAAAGTATATATTACAATAGTGTGACCGGCCATTCATATGTAGAGCCTTGAGCAATGTGTAATAGGATTAGAATAATGAGTTGTTATAGGTGTTTATTTAATATTACAAGTATTCTTGGATGGTATTTCTACAAGTGTAAGATTCATGTTGAATATTCTTTTTTTTACAGTTCTTTTTACTGTCCACAGACAATATTTAAAATTTTAAAAAGTAGTCATATTTAGAGTAAGACCTTTTTAGAAGGTTGTGCCACGATGAATGCTTGTTTTTTAAAAAATGACAAAGTTACACAAGTACACGAGTAATAAATACTTAGGAACATACTATACAATTATCTGAATATAGAGTTTTCGTTAGTAGAGCAACAAATTAAACCTGTTTTTACGATTTAAAAAGTTTGAAAAGAATTGAAGAAGATTGAATAAAAATAAAACTAGATTATATAAAAAACGAGATTATGTCGACAAATCGACAAATGCATTGATGCGTGCGACGCAACAAAGCGGTCTGTTTTCGTTAATTTGTTTCAACCTTAATCTTTTTTACTTTATTTATTATATACAATTGCGCTACAATTCCAAACGAAACATTATAACTATAAGTAAACTTGGCCCAAATTATTGTAACACCCGGAAGTGACCACCATTTATGGCGGCAATATCGAATAGCGGGAAATTCGAATTTCTCTTTAAATTATTTATCTTTTAAATTCAACCTTGAAGTCTTTACATAAGAAATAGGTATTATAATAATGATGTCACATTAATAGCATAACAGCGATGTCAAAAACTACCTACGACGACGCACACCACAATCTAACATTACATTTTGTACGCATTTAAAAGGAAGGAATAATATAAACAATCCCGCAGAACTCTATTTTAAAAAATCAGGTTAATGTCTATGACTCTATGTTTCCGTATAGAGTTCATTAATACATGAATTAGGTATCATTATTTATTTGGTTAACCGAGAAAGTTATTTTTAATAGTATAATATGTATATTATAAGTAACGTATTATACAGTTGGTACCTACTCCAAGAAGAATAGGAGATTTTCAAGCACGTTGGTAAAAGCCGGGTAACTACCATGCGGGTCGCCCATAGAAATCTAAATAACAAGACACATAGAAGGGCTATAATGTCATAATTCGTATGAAAACCGCTGTCGCCAAAATCAACACATTCAAACCGAAAGCTAAACAGTACACACAAGTAAACTATGCCTTTTATTGGACAGCTTGATTTTAGTGAAAACTAACTTATCTATTAAATTAAGCTTTTGAATATGTATCCTAACGCACGAATTTACGGTTTATTTTAGAATAACATCCCTAAGTATATGAGACTTTTTGCTCCAATACGAACAAACGTGATAATAAGAATGGTCGACTGTGTCATTCATTGTTATTTCGATTACTATGGTGACACTCGTAATACTTGTAAATATTCTATAATTTTAAGGAAAAACGGCATTATTTCTAAAAAAAAATATTTTCCGATGAAATATTATTCCTTTATAAGTATAACTACAACTTGTGGAAGAATTTCCGCAATGGGAATTGCTGAAACACACCATGTATACACTCATACGTCTCCAGAGCAACTGAACAGTGACGAATGCACTGGTGATGTGCAAATCACCTGAGTGGCGACAAGGTCACGCACGCTTACGACTTCTAGTGTCTTGTTATTTAGATTTCTATGGGGTCGCCTATTCAAAATTATATCAACACTGAATTGTAAATTGCAATAAGATTCGATACAACCCATTAATTGGATAACATCATTAACTAGTAATGCGAAGCGCGCTAAAAGAATCGGTATTTAGGCCGACCGTCTGACGGAAGCTAAAGAAAATCTATTTTGTCTAAAGCAATTAGTAGAAACTTGTAGGCGCGGCGCTGCAAGCTGCACTCGCTTTCAACCTGCGGTGAAACTAATGCCCATACCGATTTGAATGAAAACTGTAACTAGGTAGACTGAATGCGTAAACGCATATAACCTCTTGCAGCGGCCGAAAATAACACTAATTAAAAATAGATTTAGTGAATATTTGCGTGTTCGCAATAAATATATTATACTTACCAGAATCGTGCGCGCGCGTGTTAACAATAGTGTTGTGTTCGCGTTATATTTCACTGAAATTTTTATTTAATCGCGAATGTGTCGCTCGCGCAGATTCCGGTCGTATGGCGCCCGCCCGGGCGGATTGCCGACTGGTGCGTCGCGCGCGCACCCCGGTGTTGCTACATCGACCATTCTGATTTCCCTAGTGCTGTAATTACTTACGGATTAACTTACAGCGCTTTTGCTAATTTATTAAATTGTTAGTTAAAGATATAGGGATAATATTCATTCTGCATTGAACAAGATAACATATTAAATAAATATATTATCTATTCCGTTGTATGCAGTGCGTCATTCATGAGATATACATATGTAGAGCTACAGAATAATAACTGGTAGAGCGTAATTAATTAAATAAAAATCATGAATATAATCATATTAGAGTAACGTTATAGTGTAGGTACCCTATTTGAATACAATAAATTATTTATAGATTTTTCCTCAATCTTTATAATAGTTATTTAGTTATGTGAATGATAAAATATTTTTCTAGCTGACTAGTTTTCTCTCCTCTCATCTCTCGTTTGCTCAATCGTCTTCGTGCAATTTTTCTTAATGAACCATCACTTTGAAGAAGAAACATTGCCTTAATTTTACTCTCAGGTATTACGATTACAAAATTTTCGATTATTTGTAACAGTGAAAGAATTAATAAAATCGATTAAGTAATTTAACAACCATACAAAACTTTTCTGTTTATAATATTATAAGGTAACTAAGTATATACACCATAAGAATTAAGAATTTTCCTGATATTCGTGGAAATATTGTAACCTGGCCACACCGAGCCAAACTCTACGTCCGATCAGTCTACACCGGGCGGTACCTATTCATCCGCATCTACCTATCTACAAAAACTCTGTAGGTAGATATTAGCATTCGTTCGGAAACAGCGACTACTCAAGCAGTGAGTCAATGTTTGCTCTATAAAGTCTATATCATGCAATAATATTGCACTATTACACTCGTCTTGGGGTTCGCAATGAAATTGGCATTTGGTTAACCTGTTACCACCTTTTTTGCGTTATGAAATAAAATAAGGTGTGATTTTTACAATCGTTTCGCAGTTGCATTGAGATTTGAGATTACTGTTTTATTTATGAGTGAATGCAGTGCAGTTAAAGCTGTACTTTTGAATTTAAAGATTCAAAGGCGACTGAAAATTATATCTTGAAGTGCGAAATATATTATGCTCCATTATAAAACCCAAATATTTTTAAACGATTTCTGAAAAAGGAGGTTTGCGATTCGTCTTCTATTTTTTTTCTTTATGTTACTCCATTTCCTTTACTTGAAGTCGCTGGATCACATCGATTTGAAAAATAGCTGATTTGAATTAATAAATATCTCTATATTCATACAACAGTGATTATTCAAATTTTGTAGAGATAGCTACTATCAAGTTTAGTATTCTGTGGTAGAGTTCAAATTAATAATTAGTTTCTAGAAAAAGAAACTTTAAACTGAAACCTAGTCAAAATATTATCAAGATCTTTTAACTTTTTTTTTGTTTCCGGATTGTTTTTCTTTCATAAATAGGTCATGACATTCAGAAGCAGTACCGGCCGTGATAGAGCGGAGGTACGGCCCTCCCCTGAGTACCTACCTATATATTATGTTCTGTGGTACGGCCGAAGCTCGCATTGAGGGTAGACTGGGTAGAGCAAGGCTCTGTAATACATAATATTGTAAAGTAGAGCAGAAAGTTCTCATGACGCCCTTTGATTGAAGCGTTTTGCATTTAAAAAATAAATTATTAATATTAATTGACGTATTTTTAACCTTTATTCCTATTAATTTAGTGATTTCAATGTCATGATTTTTCTGCTGCCTTCGTTAAAAAAACTGTGTCCTGTCTTGCTTATTGCATTTTGGTGCGTCTTACTAACTGTACTAATCGCTGTACACCAGAACACTGCTATTTGCAATACTTTCAAGGGTTCTGTTTTCCCCTTGGTTTTCCCTATTGACGATAGCAACGCCATCTTGCGTCAAACTTGGTAGAAAATATTGCATGGCAATCAATGATGAGAGAAGTGTAGATAGAGCTCATTACCGGGAGCCCGGAGTTACAACATCGAAATGTGGATAATAAGTCTATTATTATAACTAATAAAAATTTAATTTCGCACAAACGACTATACTAATATTAAAAAGCTGAAGTGTTTGTTTGAACGCGCTAATCTCAGGAACTACTGGTCCGATTTGAAAAATTCTTTCAGTGTTAGATAGCCCATTTATCGAGCTATTGGGATATATATATCATTACGCTAAGACCAACAGGAGCGGAGCCACGCAGGAGAAACCGCGAAGCACAGCTAGAATAAAATAACATGGAATAATGGAACATGATTATACCTACGACTTACATACCTAATTGTAAACCATAATATGTTTTTAAAAACTATTTTTGTTCAATTATGTTTCATTATTTTGACTGTTCATTTGTAGAACATTAATAATTAAAATATTTCTCATGAAAAAAAATACGAACAATTGTTAAAATATGCACAAAAAATTCTCCATATTCAACATCTAACAAGCTTGTGTTGTGACTGTGTATGTAGGTACGTATTATGTTGGTAGGAATTCTTTTTTTATTGTACTCAAAAATGCTTTAATGTAGGTAATTATGCATGTATATTTTCTTCGAGTTTTTGCTCTATTTCAGGTACCAGGTTACAAATAAAACTTCATCATTTGCTCAAGTATTCTTCATTTCCATAACAAAATATACTTATACATTAATCATATTAGTGTTACGTTTTTTTAATAATTGCTTAGAATTTAAAGAGACACGACAAACTCGCATTGGGACCCTGTAAGTACTATTGCAATTTGTATAGATGAATTAGTAAATTTAAAAGATGAATGTCTATGGAATGAATCTATAATAGACCAGTTATTGTAATAGTTATTTTATTCAAATTCTCAAACAATAATTAAGTTTTAGATTTAGGATTTCTAAAGAACTTCTTTATTGATTATTCCACCTCTCTATATTTCCTCACTAACCGCTTTCCGCTCAATGATATTATAAATAATATGGTGAAGATAGGTTATTGGTGCTCCAGGCGCATCTCAAAATGAGGCTCATTAATCACATTTTACTTCAATTGTCTCTTTTTCGCTCACGATAGTTGAATCATGCTATCTCACTTTGTCGGCTAATCGCGTGTACGACGTACGTGCAAATGTTAGTGTGCTTTTTTTGAAGATCGAATGTTGTTTTGGTAACCTATCATCACCTTATTACTTATAATATCATTGTTTACCTTTTTAAGCTATTGCATAGCTTCTATCGCGGACCTTGAGCGCGGGGACCGAATCCAGAAATTCCATAACGAAAAAACCTCACGCTCCCCACTCCGACGTGCGCGGAGGTATGGCTTGAAGGCATAGCATGCAATAGCTTTACCGCGGCAGTCCCCGAGTGCCACACGTCTTTTTTTATCTTTTTTTTTCCATCTTCTATTTCAACTCAATGTTCTATTAAATATTGTTTCAGAATTTGATTCATTTGTAGAGAGAGCAAGAACGTAATAACTGGTGTCATCATTAAAATACACTAAGCAATTAGTAATTTGCTTGCGCAAGTTGCATGACAAGCTTTCATCACAATTTCGAACAATTCCTGTACATAGAAATGCTATACAATCTTAATATTATACAGTATACAGTCAGTTGCAATTTTTCATTTAACAGTATATTAGTTACCTTATCATAAATTTGTAAGTAAATGAGATTATGAATTTTTATACAAGAAAAATTGAGTCGATACATATCAAACTCCGGTAAGTCCATTCTAACAGAAATGTGGGAATCGAGGTATTTTTAATAACTTAAAAAAACAATATGTTTGGACCTTTATAATTTGTGACAGATATAATATAATACATTAAAATTATTTTTACGAAGAAAAAGAAATGTATTACTTGATGATTATGCCACAAAATTAGTTTTAAATCTGGACATACAGGCGTTTGATATGTACCAGCAAAACTTACCGGGTTTTGAAAAACATCGTCTTGGACTTACAGGGATTTGATAGAACTCAGTTTTGGGACGTACTGAGGTGGTGGAAATGGGTAGATAGTTTGTCGCGTTGTAAGTATTGGACATTAAAATAAAATATGTAAATTAAAAGATACAAATTATTATTATTATTAACCTTTATCATCCCACTGCTGGGCAAAGAGATAAAATAAATCAAAACGGTTGAAAAAATCTCAGTACGGCCCTGGGCTTCATGGCTGGAAATTACTACTGTGCGTGTGCTATGCGTCTAGTTTCATTTATGTTTTAGCTGTTTTCTGAGCCTTGTCTGTTTTAGCTTTTGGTGTTGTTTTTTTCCTTGCTTTGTCTAGAACCACCACCTCTATAGTAAAACTGTTTTCTTCCATCATTTATCAATAAAAACGATTTAAAAGCATTGGTCGCACGTGTTAGCTTCAACAAAATTAAGAGAAATGGCAGCCATCTTAGTGCCATACTGCGCTGTGATTGGTCGAAATGGACTTGCCTGAGTTTGATAAACCACTGTCGATGGACATACCGGAGTTTGAAAAAACATATTTACTTTAAACCTTATTTTAATAGAGATACGCTTGACTTACCTAAATTTGAAAAGTAGAGACTGGTTTAGTTTTACAATTCAAAATTGGCGCCATTGTTATCACAATTTTGACGGGGAGTGGACTTACCGGAGTTTGATATGTATCGACTCAATTCTAATTTTGCTTTTGTTTATGAGCGATTTATAAGCAAAATATTACAGAAAGAAAAAGTGCTTTTATATTTAAAAAAAATCATTAGATAAACTTGTTATCAAATTGATCAGTATTATGTCCAAATTTAGAATAGATAGTATAAGATTTCATTGACCTGTAACCTGTTTGGTGGAATAGCTAGTATAAGATTTCATTGACCTGTTTAGGTTCTTTTTTAGTAAGAACCCTTGCACACATTTCAATCATATACTAATATTCTTATAACACGATAATTAGAATTATAAACCAAAAGTAAAGCTTTTGTGCAGTAATAAAAGAAAAGAAAATATAATTACATTCGAAAAACACTTAAGCATTTGGTGAAATATATTTCATTACATATTTTTATAAATATGTGTGTTAAATGAAATGAAAAAGAATTTATAGTTATTATAATTTATTTTATAAGTCATATGTTGTTTCAAAACAAAACAGTATCATTTCCCAAATAACAAAGATGTCAAAAAATAAGAAACTAATACAAGAATTGTTACATAAAGAAAAAGAATATTTCAATAATAAATCGAAATTGTTTCTAATAAAAATAAAAAAATAAAAACTAAGTCTATATTGCTAAAAAGCTTAAATAAAAATTGTACTAAATCTAATAAATTAAGGAATGCAAACTATTAAATAAAGATTGATCTACTTAAGTAACTAAATATTAGTGAACTTAAGCAATAATGTAACAGGCGAGATTTGCCTTAAGAACTGATAAATTTTAATAAAGTATTAATTTCTAACAAAATTATAATAAGAATGAGGCAAAAGAAATCATTTTATATAGGAACAGTAAGAGCCAGCGCGCACGAGCAACTTTGTCGCCGCAACTATTTTGTCTCTCCCACCCATGGGCTAGTATGAAAGTGCGCGCACGTAGCGACGCAACTCCCCATACAAATTGATGGGAGAGACAAAATAGTTGCGGAGACAAAGTTGCTCGCGCGCTATCTCTTAGAGCGAGCGCCCACGAGCAACTTTGTCTCCGCAACAATTTTGTCTCCGCAACTATTTTGTCTCTCCAGCCATGGGCTAGTATGAAAGTGCGCGTACGTAGCGACGCAACTCCCGGGAGACTTTTTTATCCGCGGGTTCGGAGACAAGCCCGCGACGCAACTGTCGCCCTATCTATTGGTTTCAATGCAAGTGCGCGCACGGCGACAAAAATGTTGCCAGGCGACGGCCGCCGGCCAGTTGCCGCGTAACCGGCGTAGCGATAATACCTATTTATGTCAACGTATTTATTCTCGTACACTGTAGTTTTAACCGACTTAAAAAAAAGGAGGAGGTTATCAATTCGGCCGGTATATTTTTTTATGTATGGACACCGATTACTCCGAGGTTTCTGAACCGGTTTACGTGATTCTTTTTTTTTTTGATGCGGAATGGTGTGGAATTGGTCCCATAAATTTTATTCGGATAAGCCCAGTAGTTTTTATTTTATGAGCATTTTCGTCTGGTCTCGATGACTTAATTGAAATGTAGCAAGTAACTTTGATTCATTTCCAGGTAACCGATTGAGCTGAAATTTTGTATACGTATGTAAATTGGATAGCGATGAAACATTATTATGACATAGCGCTGATTTGATGATGGAATCGGAAGGTGGCCATAGGAACTTAGTAATATATTGACTCAACTTTATCGAGTTTGGGCTCGTTTGATTCGTGTTGAAAAATAAACTAAAAAGTATTAAATAAAAATAACTTCGTTAAAAACAACCTACTTCAAAAACGGAAAAGTAAAAAATAAAAAAGGTTTGATATTAATCATTACTACATATTATTTAGATGTGTTATTTACTAATAAGGTTTGATGTCGGTGCACGGGCTTAATACTAAGTGCTTAGTGCTTGGCACCAACTTCAAACCTATTTAATAAATAACACATCTAAATAATATTGTTTTTAATGAAGTTATTTTTATTATTAGTAGTTTTTCTGTCTATAGTAGAGCCATTTTAATAGGCATCATAGACAGTTCAACAAAATTCAGCAACGTAATCTAGTAACGACGCCATAGAAAAATATGTTATTTCGTTTTACTTAACTTTTTTCAATTACGATTACATATCTATACTAATATTATATGTATAAAGAGGAAATGTATGTATGGTTTTCAGTTTTCACGCATAAACTACTGAATCGATTACAATGAAATTTAGCACACATATAGAGGGTAACTTGGATTAGCACATAGGATAGGTTTTATCCCGGAAATCCCACGGGAATGGGAACTATGCGGGACAAGAGCACAGACCACAACCGTCTCTTCGAAATTCATGTTGATAAATGCAGAAAATTTTAAAGAAAAAGTTGCGTTGCTGTCGCTTTCGTGTGCGCATCGTTCAAAACTTTGCGAGGAGACAGCGACAGAGACAAAATAGTTGCCGGGCAACTAAGTTGCTCGTGGGCGCTCGCTCATATACGAAAAACTAAGTGTCACTTTGGTGGTCAAAATATAAAAAAAAAATATTCTGTTTTAAGAATCAAAATACTATTTAGAGAAATTACCCTTTTAATTTGGGTTGCCATTACTAAACATGAAAATTTAATTATAGAATTAAATGAACTCAGTTTTTGTTATAATTCTGTGGATAAACAAATTAACTGAAATTGTGTCCATGAGTTGCATTTTATACTTATAGTAGGGGAGGCCAAGAGGGGATTTTGGGATTTACTCGAGCGCGTCAGATTACTATAAGGGACGGTACCTTAGCTATTCATTAGTACCTCTAGTCAATATGAGCAGTTATGGTTGGTGGGTGCGCTCAGGGGCCCCGCTGGAAAATTTGAATAATCCATAATTCCCTAAGGTTGAGCTCGAATCGTCAGATTAGCGAAATGGGGACTTCTTATATTGTAATTAACCCCCCCATATATTAATCTGACGCGCTCGAATAATATTACTTTAATTTTTTACCCTTTCTTCATAGCGATTAAATCGCCACTTAAATCGTCAGATTAACGTATACTTTTTTTCAGTGACGTCCTGGAGCATGCAAAATATCAATATCTAGCGCGCTTGAGTATTTCCAAGCCAATTTTTTTCTTTTTTAAATTAAAAAAAATTAAAAAACCCTTCCCCACCGCTAAAAGTGAAAACATTATAGGACCTTTTTTTCTCGCTATGGTCTAATCTACCAATTCTAATAGGTTCCCGTGACGCTCGAGTAAATCCACATTTAGCATCCTGGGCTCCCCTACTATAGAAATTAACTAGAACTTATTAATCTTTTTTGTCTATGGAAATATATGTTCACACTTTTTTTTTTAATATCTATCATAATTTCATAGCACATAATAACTGGCTTAACCAAGCCTGAACAGAGACGGCAGTAGTTCAAAATTAGCAAACACTTTTAATTATACTAAATCTACCATAGAAAAACAAGATGAATAATTTCAGCGTTTTATTACCTTATTTACCTCACTTTACACTACACTTGAACTGTCACTTTTGGTGGGAACATCACAATTTTTCACATTTGTCAAATGCACAAGTTATTTATTTAAAATCCACTTAACACTTGAACACTTGGTCTAGTCAATGACGATGACACCTTTGGTTGAACATCATTTGTTTGGTGACGTCAAACCAAGCGCGGCTGACAGGAGTCGCACTACGTTCTTTTGTTCTGTTGGTTCATTTTCTGTAATGATAAGAATGGTTTAGAAATAAAATCGATTAATCTCTCTTTTTTTCTCCTTATATAATCGAGATATAAGGAGAAAAAAACTCGACGCGGGACTCGAACCCGCATCATTTCACACCAATCCGGGGCGGATGAATAAATTCAATCGCTCTGGCGGGTCACGAGTGGCTGAGTTGGTATAGCATCTGCCCCGGATTGGCGTGAAAGGATGCGGGTTCGAGTCCCGCGTCGTGATCGAATTTTTTCTATTCTTTATAAATTTATTTAATTCGTTCTTATAACCATTTTTCTACAATGTCCGTACTATGATTACGACCACTATAAAGATATAGAAATAATAATTAAACACATCTTACCATCAACTCCAGTAACATGTTTCTCCAAGGTGAGTTTCTCTTGTGCCACCTGGTAGATCCCCTCCTCAATGGTGCCCGCACTCAAGAGACGGTAGATTGTGACTGGACGGGTTTGACCCATGCGGTGACATCTGTATGTGTGAAATATAATAATAATTAATATAATCCATACTAATATTATAAATGCGAAAGTAACTCTGTCTATCTGTCTGTTACTCAATCACGCCTTAACTACTGAATCAATTTGTATGTAATTTGGTATGGAGATATTTTGATATCCGAGACAGGACATAGGCTACCTTTTATTGCGAAATATGTACCACGGGCGAAGCCGGGGGACCTCTAGTAATAAATATAATGTAATATAATATTATGTAGTTTGGTTTGTAGTAATTTCAGTTAGATTTGATGAGATAGGCAAGAAGTGACTGGTTGTTGCTTCTTTTTTGTGAATCTTATGAATACAAAATAAAGAGCTAAATAATTATTTCTTGGAATTGTCCACTCGACATTCAGTGATAAAGTAATAATAGCACATAATTTATATGTATTGTAAATTGTAACTACATTCTTACAAATAAATTAAATTGGAATTACATAGAAAGAGAAAAAACTGGTGAACTGCAGATTCAAAATTACTATCTTATAAATCTTACTACTTATGTCAAATATTTTACAGCATATTTAGTAAAAACTTTTTAACAAATACAAAAAATGTTGACAAAAAAAATTCAAAGAACTTTAGCCACATAAACCTTTTTTTAATATTTTTAAATAAACCCAGCCATACCTGTCCTCAGCCTGTTTATCGTTATAAGGGTTGAAGTCTATATCATGTATAATAACTGTGTCTGCCGCAGTCAGGTTAATGCCGAGTCCACCTGCTTTTGTTGATAGCAAGAAGACAAAAATATCCTCTGTGTTGTATTGGTCTATGAGATCTTGTCTGAAATAGATAATAAAGTTTTGTTACATGCTATTTGTTTTTTTATTTTATTCAAAAAATTATGGAAAAATTACTTTTCACTGCTAACACTAATAAAATATTTCTATATGATATAATAAAAATCACATATTATGTATGTTTAATGGCCAGACAGTTCCATATTACAGTGAAACGCTTATTATGTGGTATATTTCTATACTTTACATTCAAATAAGATAGAATTCATAATAATTTTCACTTTTTAAAATTTAACGAAACCGCGGAAAATAAGTGAGTGAAAAATAATTCAGTCAATTTATTATAAGAATGTATGAAATATTCAGTTAAAATTTTATAAAGTGAAACAAGAAAATTTCAAAATACCCTCAACATCCCGCTTAAACTACCCACCTTTCGTTAACAGCAGTACTGCCATCGAGCCTCAGGTATCGGTAGTTCCTCAGTTGCATGTAGGGCTCCAGGATGTCCAGCATCATGGTGAACTGGCTGAAGATCAGCACTCGATGTCCCTCCGCTTGCAGCTTTGGCAGCATCTCGTCTAGTTTGAGGAACTTTCCGGAGTCTTCTATGAGGTGGGATGGTACAGCGAAGGATTTTATACACTGTAATGTATGTAAGAGATTAGTTCCGTTAATACTAACTTACCACCCGCGGCTTCGCCCGCTTTTTCTAAAACCTAATAAATTATACTAAAACCTTCCTCTTGAATCACTCTATGTATTAAAAAAAACCGCATCAAAATCCGTTGCGCAGTTTTAAAGATTTAAGCATACAAAGGGACATAGGGAAAGAAAAAGCGACTTTGTTTTATACTATGTAGTGATTAATTATTAGTTTCTAAGCATAGTAATGATAAAGGAGTTTCATGTTAGCAAAAATAACAAAGAATTATCAAATTATTTGCACTCATATATACATAGCGCTTCTGAAGTATGTAGTAGGACAAACTTTAAACAAACATTTGTGTGATTAACAAGTTGTAAAACTGATTATCATTAAAGAATTACTATATCTATACGAACATAACTACATCTTTTATTAAGATTTATGCAGAAAAAGAATATCCGACAAATCAGTCAGATATTGTTTTTTGTTGCAAACAATCTTGAACAGTCATTTCATCTGATTCAACCTACTTCTAAAATTAATATCAACTAGCTTTCCGCCCGCGGCTTCGCCCGCGTTTTCAAAGAAAAACCCGCATAGTTCCCGTTCCCGTGGGATTTCCGGGATAAAACCTATCCTATGTGTTAATCCAAGTTACCCTCTATATGTGTGCTAAATTTCATTGTAATCGGTTCAGTAGTATTTGCGTGAAAGAGTAACAAACATCCATACATCCATACTTACAAACTTTCGCCTTTATAATAGTAGTAGGATTTAAAAACTCACCGCATACTGCCTAGTCAGCTGGTGTATCTGAAAGTCAGACATGCACAGCAGATCTTCAAACAAATACTGTTCGTTCCTTTCCTTATAGTCCGGGTCTCTAGCGAGCCTGGTGGCAATCTTCCTTAACTCCGGTTCCCGATAATGATATCGTAGAAGTAGGGGATGGTTCGCTAGCTTGCGCATGTCCATCATCATTGACATGCCGCTTTGTTCTGTTGTTGCGTGTACCTGCAAGTTATTTATTGAAGTGAAACTTCTTTAGTAAAATTTATAGGTCGCGTCATGGCAATACCGTGACATTATGGAGTATGGCGACGATTTTGGTATCTTTGAATCTTGCCAAAGAAGTTTCACTTCTGACACGTGTGCTCGGCACACACGCTCTTGTTTTATCGTTACTGTTAGCCTATATACTTGTGTATGGGCTTAATATAATGTTGCAAATGTATAAAACTTTACACCAAACTCATTGCATTGCATGGAATTGCATATAGAAGTTTTACAAATTATTGAAATCCATAAATCGCAATATGGATATGAGAACATATTTATTATACTGCTTTTCGTATCACGCTAATCTAAATATAAAAAAAATTGTATAATACGATTTTCCTGACCCGCTCAAATCAAAGAATGGTTCAGAATAGCGGGTTTATACCGTAAAAATAACAAAAAAATTGGTTGTCTGTAAAGTCGGTTTACTGACGATAGTTGAACGTGACAACGTCCGATTGTGCTTCTTTGTCGCTCGTTCCGCGCTCTCGCTTGCACTTCAAGCCTTACATGGAACGCCTCAGAGCGAGGTAACGCCGCATGAGTCATGTTTTTTCGTGCGTGCAGCCGGCTCTATCGAATTATAAGACGTTGTCACGTCAAAAACCATCAAACACAATAATCATAATAATTACCATGCCGTCCGTAGCCGAGAACGCAGCGATGAGATTCTTATACAACGATTGCTGTCTCTCGGACATTGGACACAATTCTTTATGATTACTTTTCTTCGGCAGATCTTGAAGCACGTCCTGTTTAAGCCTTCGTAGTACAAACGGTTTCATGATGCGTTTCGCTTGCGTGATCTGACTCTGTTCGAACGCTGGCACGTCTTCCTCTGTGTTGCCGCTTGCTTTTTTTGTTGTTTTCGCTTTCTGGAATGTAATAAAATGTAACATTTTATCTATGAAAAATAGAATACAGCTTATCTATGGACGCTCGTTTATATGAACTGCTAATTAAGACGGATTTAATCAAATAATTATAACTTGAGGCCCTCATATACAGTACGATTCTTCTTTACAATCGTCAAACTTAAACTCAAACATTTATTTATTCAATTAGATTTCTTTTAGAAGCAATTTCGAATCGTCATTACATATTTTTAACATTTACCACTGATTCGTAAAGCAGTATCTATAGAGAAGAACCAGCAAGAAACTTAATGATATACATCAGATTGATCGTAGCTACTCGTTCATATGAACTGCTATTTAAAATGGATTCAATCAAATATTTATAACTTACTAGTGGTCCGCCCCGGCTTCGCCCGTGGTACATATTTCGCAATAAAAGGTAGCCTATGTCCTTTCTCGGGTATCAAAATATCTCCTTACCAAATTTCATGCAAATTGGTTCAGTAGTTTAGGCGTGATTGAGTAACAGACAGACAGACAGAGTTACTTTCGCATTTATAATATTAGTATGGATATAAAGCCCTCATATACAGTACGATTCTTCTTTACAATCGTCACGATATCCATCAGATTGATCGTACAGATCAACCGTAACGTATATTCGTGCCTTTAAATAAGCCAAGCGCTTTAATAAAATAAAACTAAGGAATAAACACTTTCCTAATTACTACATAAAAAATAAGACGGAAAAAATATAATCATTTTTAGTATTATTACTTAAAAAATAAGTCATATTCCTAACAATAAAGACAAAAACTCACAGCATTCTTCTGGAATAAATTCTTCAAATCATCAGTCTTTCCGGAGAACATGTGCGGCATCACAAAGCATAGTAGAGACATTAATTCGATGAGATTGTTCTGCAGCGGAGTCCCAGTTAGCAATAGCCTATGTTTTGACTGAAATATAAAATTGTTGTATTAGAATAAACTGGGCTAGGAGGTATTTTGAAAATTAGTAGAACATGCTTATGTTATTGAGCTCTATTTACAGATTTTTTACAGTTTTCATGAAACAAAGTTATCTAGTCTAGTCTATACGTAAGATTTTTCAGTCCATTCTGAAGTGAAGAATTTTTCTATAGTATAGATGTAAAGTAATGAGGACTGTTACCAATCCAATTATGTAGAAATAAATAAATAGACGAAAATATAAGATTTGAGTATAATTGTTTTTTCCTTCTATATAAAATAGGAATATAAAATTTTACTCACCTTAATTTTTAATAGATTATCGTATCGTTGTGTAGACATATTTTTGAGCATATGCGCCTCGTCATAAACAACATAATGCATCGGTGTGATGCGGAACATTTTGCGTTCTTCCGGACAACTGCTCACCATTGTGTATCTGGAAATTTTTAACTTTTGAAAATAAAATATTTTATATTAGATATTTGTTTCTAAATATCCATATTATTTTCTTGATTATTTCCAAATATCCATAAATTTTAGTCAATATAGAAAGTACATAACGGGAATAATCAAGCAAATATTTACGTCATAATCCATATTAATATTATAAATGCGAAAGTAACTCTGTCTGTCTGTCTGTTACTCAATCACGCCTTAAGTACTGAACCAATTTGCATGAAATTTGATATAGAGATATTTTGATACCCGAGAAAGGACATAGGATAGGTTTTATCCCGGAAATCCCACGGGAACGGGTACTATGCGGGTTTTTCTTTGACTGCGCGGGCGATGCCGCGGGTGGAAAGCTAGTAATAGATAAAGGTAATGCTATTAAAAATTATCAAAACCAATCAGAAAGCATAGTTATTTTTACTACATTTTAAATCCAATTTCTATCCACAAACAGACAAAACAAACTTACGTGGTAAGTACAATATCATAATTATGTAGGTGCTTCGCGTATTCAATACGTAATAAGCGCCTTTCTTCGGGATGACCGTAGTATTTGCTAACTGTGAGGGATGGACACCAGCGGGCCAATTCACTGCTCCAATTATCTATGGGAATAAGGAATTTATAAAAATATGTATATTTTATACAACAATAAAATCATAATAAAGGTTCGTATTTATAATAGCATCTAGTGACGTGAAAATTTTTCTAGTCTGTATGATAATTTAGCAAAATTTGTCGAGAAATGTTGTCCAGCCTTTTTATACAACACAAACAGACATAATATGTAATTTATTTACATTTGTCATCTTATAGCAGACAAGAAACACTATAAAATGAATAAATAACACTACATACCTAAAGTAGAAGCAGGCACGACAATCAAATGCGTGCCCTTAGCCTGACCAGTTTCCTTCAAGTGAGCGAGGAAGGCGATCACTTGCACCGTTTTCCCTAAACCCATTTCGTCGGCTAATATACCGGAGACTCCTTGCTTGTGTAGTACCGCTAGCCAGTTTAGACCCACTAGTTGGTACGGGGCTAGTTTTAAACTGAAAATTAATTTAGTTGAATAAACAAAATGAAAAAAAACACTATTTTATCCACACTAATAACCTGTCACCAGTTACAATATTATGTTTTATAGTTTGCTATTATTTTGTTTGGATGAAATAAAACTGAATAAAAATAGAAAATAATCTGTATGTTGAAGTCATTCCTTAAGTATTTAAGAAACTGGGTAAAAATAACTAACCAGAAAACTTAACGTGCACTCCATAAACATCGCGCTTTTCGCTAGTTTATATAATAGTAGATTTCCACTCGCTTCGCCCGCATTTTCAAAGGAAAACCCGCATAGTTCCCGTTCCCGTGGGATTTCCGGGATAAAACTTATCCTATGTGTTAATCCAAGTTACCCTCTATATGTATGCTAAATTTCATTGTAATCAGTTCAGTAGTATTTGCGTAAAAGAGTAACAAACAAACAAACACACACACACACATCCTCACAAACTTTCGCATTCTATCTCTTATTTATATTTAGATCTAATATTTAATACATGAAAGACACTAATTAATACGATTAAATAAAGATAAGACATGAAAACTTACCTAGAATCCAATATACCAGGTTGTTTTAGTCTACCAGCCCCCGCAGCCACCGCCGATTCGAGCTGCTGCGCCAAACCCACACACTTCTTCATTAAACGCTGTATATTGTTCCTTGTGCAGAGCAGTTCTTGCGTTGAATTTAGCAGTTCTGTACTTAACATTTTGTTGTTGTTGAATTTTTCTACCTGGAATATTCAGAATAAATTAATGTAAAAATCACTAGACTTCTTCAATCACACCCAAGACTAAAACATAAGTCAAATAATGAAAAATAAGAATTAGTAAGTGTCCAGATGTCAATAGAACTAAACTTACTTTAAAAGTGCTTTTGAATCGTCAAAATATAGATAACAATTTACCACTTATTAATAATATTAATAAGTAGTAGACCCAGGTTCAAATAAATAGTCAAACAAACAAACATTTATTTATTCAATTAGACTTCTTATAAAAACTTTTGAATCATCACAACATTTTTTAACATTTACCACCGATCATACCAACATACACAAGCTTACCATATCTAACCATCCCTTAAACGGTCGTTGTGCAACAATAGCATCGGCTTTCTTCTGCGAGCACCCACTGAGCAGCAACAGCTCGTTGGGACTGCTCGTATTGAGGAACTCGAACACTTTGCGCTTATCGCCCACAAGGTCGTCTGTTACTTCATTGTCTGAATCATCACTGAAAAATTGGTATTTGAGTATGAATTTTAACAATGTCTGACGTTTGATATTTTTGGTTTTATGGCATTCAAATGCATTTTTATAAGTATACGAGTGGCTGGGTTCGAGTCCCACCTCATGATCGAATTTTTTTTTATTCTTTATTTTATATTTAACAACTCAGGCCCCGGAATCACAGACACAATAGAAAATCTATTGTGTCGTGGACCGATCGGGCCGTTCGGGGCCAATGGGTTAATGTCTGATATGATAAAGTATTTCATAATATCAGAAGGGAAGTAAATGTTTATGAATAAAAAGAAACAATTCTTTTCTATTAGTGTATCTGTCGCAGGCAAATTGCATAATTTCGGCCATTCACAAAGGGCGATGTTGACAAGCACTTGGCATTTTGAAATAAGTTTAGAATTTACTTCCACGAGGAGCTAGTCACGGGCCGATAAAGTCGCTATGCGTGACTCCTATTCCTATATAGTTAAAAAATACAACAATATACCCCCTGAATCAAACCAAAAACTTCCTATTCTCTGCTACCATGTCTGATATTTTAGCCACAAATTCAAACTAATCCTACCTCTTATTCATATTATTTAATCCCTCAGTCCCGGAATCACAGACACAATAGAAAATCTATTGTGTCGCGGCCCGATCGGGCCGCTCGGTGGTCAATGGGTTAAGTATTTAATTAACAAAAATGCTTCTCTACATACCTATCATAAACTTTGTCGTCCTTCCCTTTCCTAACACCATAGTCGTCATCCTCGCTACCACTACTTCCCCGTCTCGCCCTGCCACCCTTCGCTGCTAAAGGTTTCCGTACAATCGCCGTCGGTCCACTCGTAACACGAAAAATCGTTGTTCCGTTAACTCGCGCCAAGCCCGTGAAACCGGGCCGAGAGCCAAAAAACTGAGATGTCGCTGGCTTTTCATTGCTTTCTGGATCATGCTTTAACAACTCATCACGAGATCTCTCTTCATTCCAACCGTGTTTAACTAGGGTGTTTTTTACAAACTGAAATAGTTAAACTTTCAATTAGTTACTGTATGCAATGGCTGATGCAATCTTCAACAGTATTTGAATACAACTTTAGTTTGGAGATTGAGTGCGCTAGGAAAATTATATCCATTGATAATTCCATAATTAAACATCATTTATTGGTGGGTATATCAACTGTTACACTGTTTAAGTTTTTAGAAAATAGTATGAATGCATTAACAGAATAGATAAGTGACCAATACATTTCTAAACCAACCATTACAAATCACATTCTTTATCTCCACTTTAAATAACATATTACCAGCTATTATTATAAATCTGAAGAGTTTGTTTGTTTGAACACGCTAATCTCAGGAACTACCGATCTAATTTGAAAAATTCTTTCAGTGTTAGATAGCCCATTTATCAGGGAAGGTTATAGGCTATATATCATTACTCTAAGACCAACAGGAGCGGAGCCATGCAGGTGAAACAGCGAAGCGCAGCTAGTTAGTATTATTATCTATCCAAAAAATCTTACCAAAGGTGAAATATCAGGGAACATTTCCAGCATATTCCTAAATCGTCTCTCCTTAACGGCAGTTGTTAGTTCTACAGTGGCCGGTTTCTTAGCTGGTGTGCCCGCATCATCGGAATCTGAGCTCATCACTCTGATGCGTTTGTAGACCACTTGTCCGGTTGTATTTGACGAATTTGGTGCTGGCATTCTTATCTGATTTTCTGTAATGTTAAATTTAATTAAAGTTAATTATTTATACTTAAATTGAATGAATGTATACCTTATTTAAGTTAAAATAAACTGGGCTTTAATAAATACAATTCTTCTAACATTCTAAATGCAAAAATTTATAAGTGTGGATGTTTGTAACTCTTCCATGATAAAACTAATAGACAGATTTGGATGAAATTTTACAGTAATATTTTCAAAATTGGAGTAACACATGAAATATAGAAATACTTGATCTTGTCAACTGCTTATTTACAAATCACAAGATGCTGTAACTAGACTTAGATATGCCATATCATGGGGCCTTAGGTAGTACATTTATTTAAATCATAATATATAATTATTTAAATAATTTGTTTTATTTAAATAATTATATATTATGAATTGTAGTACAATTTCCTCTATATTTTAATGCAACAATGCATAATCAATCTACTAATTTTAAGCATAGTTTATGAAGCTTGCTAAACAATGCTGATGAAGCATTATGCAACAAACAGAGGTGTTAAAGATGTGACAATTGATTTTTATTTGCACGATACATTACAGACGTTGTAAATAAATTTAAAAAGATGGATTGTTGTATCAATTTTCAAGTACACTGGTGCTTGCCATGTGGTAGAGGTGTTATTGAACCTAATCGTTCTTCCGACATAAAAAATACACATCAAATATAGTGTTTTTTGATCGAGAATTTTTCTCATAAATTTAATTGTACCTAATAAGAATTAAATCTAAGGGTGAAATCCAAAGCCTTGAGTCCTAACGTGGTCCAACATAAAAACGATTACGAATATATTTTTATTTCATGAGTTTTTCCAGTAGCATGTTGCTACGTTTTTATTCACCTTGACGTTATATTTTTTACTTACGAGAACTTGATGGTGTTACGACTGTGACCGTTCCACTGGAGCCAGGTGTAGGTTTTCTCTGAAACCTGTACTGCCTTAAATAACTTAAAACGCTAGGGCTAGTACTATCAGACATCGTGACTATCTACACGTTTCAAATATTGAAAGATTTTATGTGATAAAAAATAAAACTTTTTTATAGAACTTTTTATAAAAAAAAGGGAAAGAAGATTCACACCATACCGTTTGACCACGGAAACAACACTGCGGCCATTTTTATCCGCGAGATTGTCACGAATATAAAATTAACCAATAATAATGAACTGAAATTGACATATGATCATTTCAGCCAATAAAAAGTTTTCTTTATAAATTTTTATTATCTATGTCAAATAAGAAACCAATAAAATGTATTGATTTATTTTAACTTTTTGGTACGTATGACGTAATAACTCAGCCAGTGGGTCGACACTTAGAACATCGTTTTGGTTAGGCTTCCATTATCAAGCAATTTTAAACTTCATTCCATTGACATAGAGTTCAAATTATTTTGTACTTTTCCAAGACCTAAGGTCAAGTCTGGCTTGCCAACATTTAGAAAAAATAAAAATATTTCTAATGTTGGCCTCTCCGATGTAATCATATAATAAAAGATTTAATATTTTAGTTTTAATTATTTATTATTATTTCTTTTTTTTTTTTAAACCTTATTTTTGTACATTTTAATTTTAAGCTAGTACATTAATAAATTATTTCTTTCTTTCTTCAATTTCTTGTCAATGGTTAAGACTTAAGCATAGACAACGTCTTGATGTTGATTTGTTGTTTGAAATTTGAATTCAAAATGGCGTTTTATTTTATTGTTTTGGTGGATGTTTACAAAGTTTGTTCTTCGTATATCGTAAATTTTGTTATTTACTCAGTTAATGTACAGTTTTTTAATTTGTAATATTTCTGCCAAAAGTGAAAAAAGAAGAAAAAGTGTTATATTGTGTACCTAAACAATGTTAAAATCTTTGTGTGTAATAATTGTGATTTGTGACTAAATATTTGCAATATGTACCCAATGACTGTTCTATAAGGAAGATAAAACATAATAATTACATAACAATTTATGAGAAAACGTCTCCACGTCATGTTCTGGCTGTAGAATCAATTGGAGGAGATATTATTATGTCCAAAGAAAACAACGGCTTCTTCATATACAATTATTCCAATATGGCGATCCGAACGGCAACGATATATTGGTATCGAAATTTAGAACGAGATTTAATAGAAATCCCGCAAAATATTTCAAGGAAAAGTATAAAATGTGAATCTAGTTGTATTCACATAATATTTAAGCCGAATTCAGTCCTACATGCCTAAATAAAGATATTCAGTAAAATTCAAATGGAATTACTTATCCATTTTTGCTGATAAGTAATAGTGAGTTTTAATATTATATAAAAATGTTATTATGTAATTAATATTATAATAAACTTATTCATCTACATTGTTGTTTTATTTTTAATTTCCTATAAATTTGAATATGTATATGGATGAGAATTAGTAGTGTTGTTACCCAGCATCGATAATTTTATCGATATCGATATGAAGTTTTATCGATACTAGCACTCATAAAGAGACATCACTAGCAACGTCTACTTTTTAAATGTTGGCAGCAATGTGGGTCATGTTTGACGTAAATTTTTCATAGGTTGGTATATAAGATTTGACCTAAGTAATACATGCATATGTGTGCGTGAGCTCGAAATCGAAGTACTGAGTGCCGTCTCTTACTATATTACTTGCTCTGTGTAACTCAGCGTAATAAAATAATTTTGACAAGTTGAAAATTATTTTTATTTATAATATGCGTAGACAGAGCTGTCTACGATAATATGTATATCAATATTCTTATTAATTCGAATAACTATTGAATTCATTTAAAAAAAATTCATTTTATTACTCTTAATATTCGTATTTCCATCTTAATTTAGATATTAAATTATGATCAGCCACTACAGTCTATGTTTAATGTTATTTGTCACACGTAAACTGCTAAGCATATTTTGATACAGTTTTAGGTTTCTTAGTGTTCATCTGTGTCCATATTTAAATATTTATAATTTATGTACATATTGTAATAGTATTCATATTATATTGGAGTACCGAGTACATTTCAGTATTTCAAATGCGTATCATATCAAATAACATTAAACATGGACATATTTACATAATATGAATAACGGGGGGGGGGGGGGGGTATTAAATACAATTTATAAATAAATAAAGCAATAGGGCGTATTCAGAAAGAAAGCTTGAAACTTATAAGCGCTTATCGGCGCTTGTCAGCGCTGGTAGCCCGCGCAGGAAAATATATGAACATGACAAGCGCCGATAAGCGCTTATAAGTTTCAAGCTTTCTTTCTGAATACGCCCTATACACAGGAATACATATTTTTGTCTCCAAGCATGTAAAAAAAACCTGCTTTTTCATTATCTGAATGGAATTGCAAATTATTTGAATAATCTGTTTCTAATCAAGATACGTCAAAGTCATTAATGCCACACAGATTTTCTATCTGTCACATTAATAGGCGCGGCCATGTTGGTCTGTAGTGAATAAAATTCATTTAATTATTGCTTTTAGGAAAATAAAATTGACACAATATGCCCAAATGCGACCTCAAAACGAGATACATCCCCGCGACATTCGCCTGGACATTACTGTTGGGCACGACGTCCCTGTTTTTTTATTATCCGTAAGTATACATTATGTTCGCAAGGTATGAATCTCTTAGATTTGACAACTTTCACATAAAGATTGTAGATTTGCTGCTATTAATATCCTCGGGCTACCTTTGCCCTATTTGACTGTACATAAACACAGTTTTTGTGCTATTGCACCAGTTACTTTAATTGCGTGAAACTTAATTTAATTGTTTGTCAGCTAATTATTTACACTTTGTGAGACCACTTTAAAATTCGTATCAGATTGTTTTTATCCTTTTGTGTTTCATCAAACACTTTAGGTGCATATATATCTATAAATGGTGTAAACAAAACCTTGTTGGTGATATGATTAAGCTTTTGTGGTTACCATTTGATGCAAATTATCTTGTCAAATGAAGTTATATACTGATTTGCATACATGTACTGAGGTTTTGTTTGTGGTTAATCAATATCAATGTTTATATTCTCTTCCTATAAGTATATAGGTTTAGTTATTTTTTTAATTTATATTTCAGTTGCCAGTATTATCTCTACAAACACCCATGGGTGCCTGCATATCAAGGTGTCATAACATTTTTTGTTTTGGCCAATTTTACACTGGCCACTTTCATGGACCCGGGGGTGATACCAAAAGGTATGTTCATTGTTCTTATAAATTTCAAGCTTAATGTAAATATTCATACATAGGTATTATGATTGATGGCTGGTTCACACTTTGATTAGTGCGAGTGCAGGTGATGAGTGCAGGTAAGGTGCAGTAACTACGTGTGGACAGCGACTGTTTAGTGCAAGTGTTTAGTAGGCTGTGTAGTAAAGTGAATAGAAGTGTGTTCTATTTTTTTGCGAGTGGACTGCGAGTAGCCACGTCCCGCGCGCCCTCCCTTCCCCCTCACTCGCAGTGTGCCTGCCTAAACACGTCTGGACAGGAGTGTTAAGTGTTTAGTGTTTAGCATAGTGTGTAGCGTCGCGAATTGCACCATTGTCCTGCACTCGCACTAATCACCTGCACTCGCAGTTGAATTGGACACTACTCGCACTACACACCTGCACTCACACTAATCACCTGCACTCGCACTAATCAAAGTGTGAACCAGCCATTAGACCTTAGTTCATACATTGTTTGTATGGCCTTGGTCAATATGTACCTTAATTATTAAATTCTTTGCATGGAAATCACTGGTATTGATAATTTAAAAACAAATGGAATATAAAAAAGTATGTATTTATTTAATTTACACATTGTAGATACATTTTCATTCAAAAAATTAATCCAAATAAATTAGTGAGAAAATTGTATCTTACGCCCGACTGGATAAGAATGTTACATTCTTTTAAGTATTTCATTATATTTTAAAGACTTTTTTAATGCTATTTACTTGATACAATGGTCTTGTGAACCCTTGCAGGGCATTTTACCAATATAAGTAATTTTAGTAATAGTAGGGTTCTAATATAACGATAATAATTATTGACAGTTGTTCCTACAAACTCTGATATTAATCGCTCAATCCTTTCAGCGAATAATATGCATGATCTAAAGATCTTCTGTTTGATAGATAATTTTGACATTGAACAAAAATTGATTGCTCAGCAATTGTAAAAATCGTATTACTTATATCCAAAACAAATTTATACTTTGTATAAATAAACTTTATCTATACTAATATTATAATGGTGAAGAGTTTGTTTGTTTGAACGCGCTAATCTCAGGATCTACTGGTCCGATTTGAAAAACTCTTTCGCTTTTAGTTAGCCCATTTATTGAGGAAGGCTATAGGATATATTATATCATTACGCTAAGACCAATAGGACCAGAGAAATGCGGGTAAAAACGCGAAGCGCAGCTAGTTTATGATAATATTCACATAGTATAAAAAATTAGCTTCACTAATCCAAGTCTATTATTAATTTATTAGTATGAAAATTTATGGTAATAAATAATCAATATTGTGAATCATATAATAAACTATAAAGTATTAATTAATTATCCAAACAATTATATTGTATCTATTAGCTTTAATTGACTGATCATCTCCTTGGTACAGTGAGCTTAGCACCAAGGGGTCCTGGGTTTGATTCCCGGTGGAGACGAAGAAAAAAAATGTTTTGGTCTGATAGGACACAGAAGGCTGATCACCTACTTGTCCCTAAGGAAAATCAATCAGTGAAATAGATGTATAATGCATCTGCCCCTTACCCCACTAGAGGACATGGGACTTCACACTTTTATTAGCTTTTATTTGTTTTCAAAATATTATCATGCAATATTGGATATTTGCTAATATTCGAAATTTTCAGTTCAATTTTAACCGTAATTCAATTTTAAGAATTGTATTTATAGGATTGCCAATTGATTATAAAGATGAATAAACAATTACGAGAAGTAACAGCCAGGATAAAAAAGTGACACGTTTCTTATCCACAAGTGCTACCAAACAGCATAATATAAGCTTTGAAACTATTGATCCAAAAACTAAATTTAACCTGCATAAACTGCACAAATGTAAACAAAAGAGACCTGTGTCTATTTGCATCCATGCATGATTTAATTGTGTTGTAAAGCTCCAATTTGCACATACAATATAGCAGTTGAGCAGTCAACAGTGTAAAGTTTAAATTGACTTTGCTTCTCTAGTGTTAATTTTGTTTTGTTGACGTACAAAGACCTCTCGATGTTCACAATTGAAAGAGATTTTTTACAGATGTGTTTAATTTGTAGAGTAATTTTAAAATTACCTCAATTATACTTTCTTTTTACGTAAAGGGAAAGTTTTTATCACCTTTCTTAATGTTTCTATCTTTATTAATTATTTTTAAAAATCATTTTTGATGCTATATTTGTGAGGAATATAGAAAGTAGAAACTCATTAGTAGACTAGAGTAGATAATTTTTGAAACAAAAAAAAATCGCAGTCGGATGAAACCCATAAGAAAAGGAGGGGAATATGATAAAAATGTAAGGAAAAATAAATTACGGTCAATCCGAGTTCGGGAAGCGGGAGGGGGGAGCTTTTAAGAGAAAAAAATGGTTTCGCTCGATTTCCGACAAAACTACAAGTCCTATAGAAAAATGTTCAATGGCAAAGTTGTAGGTAATTAAAAGTTCTACAACTTTTGTATTCACAATTTTTTCACATAACCTAAAAATTTAGGTGAAAAATTCAAAAAACCAAGTTTTTGGTCTTTTATTTCTATCTACTTCAAAATTTATTTTTTTTCTACGAAATTTGGTGGAAACTTACTTTATTATGTCCCAAATACACTGTAATTTATTTGATTGAAAATATTTATTTTTTCGCCTTATTTTGAATTAATACCAAAAAAACAACCTAATTTTCAATCGAAAAGTCACCCGTCAAAATATCAGCTTTTTTCAAAAACTTGGGGTGCCTTTTATTCATTGAAATCTCTACTTTCATATGGTGTAAAAAAAAATAAACACCACCATAGTAAATGTTCTCAGAAAATGCATACAAACAGTGTGATAATGAGCTTTTACTAAATCAGGCACACTTCTTGAACTCTATATCTTCTCTTGTATCGGCTTTTCGGTAATATTTCAAAAGAAAAATAATTATCTGTTCTTAGTTTAATATTTTACAGCATATTCAAAAGCAAAACGATGTCGATAAAAACATTTCAGGTAGTTCGAGAAGTGTGCCTGATTTAGTAAAAGCTAATTTTCAGATTGTTTGTATGCATTTCCTGAGAACATTTACTATGGTGGTGTTTATTTTTTTTTACACCATATGAAAGTAGAGATTTCAATGAATAAAAGGCACCCCAAGTTTTTGAAAAAAGCTGATATTTTGACGGGTGACTTTTTGATTGAAAATTAGGTTGTTTTTTTTTGGTATTAATTCAAAATAAGGCGAAAAAATAAATATTTTCAATGAAATAAATTACAGTGTATTTGGGACATAATAAAGTAAGTTTCCACCAAATTTCGTAGAAAAAAAATAAATTTTGAAGTAGATAGAAATAAAAGACCAAAAACTTGGTTTTTTGAATTTTTCACCTAAATTTTTAGGTTATGTGAAAAAATTGTGAATACAAAAGTTGTAGAACTTTTAATTACCTACAACTTTGCCATTGAAACTTTTTCTATAGGACTTGTAGTTTTGTCGGAAATCGAGAGAAACCATTTTTTTCTCTTAAAAGCTCCCCCCTCCCGCTTCCCGAACTCGGATTGACCGTAATTTATTTTTCCTTACATTTTTATCATATTCCTCTCCTTTTCTAATGGGTTTCATCCGACTGCGATTTTTTTTATCTTTTCATTATTTTCAAAGGCTTCTACCCCAGTCTATAGGTATATATTTTACAATTCGATTTAATCACGTGGTTTTTAATTGGACAGGACATTAACTAACCAGTGTTATAACCACCATAAAGAGTTTCTTAATTAGGTATATTTATAAAAACAATGATTAAATAGTACGTAATTAAAAAAAAAATGTTATAAACTCAGTTAAAACAAGTACAGGGCAAATATATTTTGTTTATTTTCCGAAATCTTATTTTAACCTTGTCCGTCGATCTATATAGAATATAAAATACTTATTGCGAATATTTTCAACTCTTTTAACTCTTAAAATACGTCACAGTTTTATCCACTCAAGTAAACTTTTTGCAGAAGTACTTTTAATTGGTTCAATAATATAAAAACTGATAGTACAGTTTGGAAAAACAGTTTTTGTACAATATACTTAAGTGAAATAAGTTGGAGGCCTAAACTCAAACTCAAATTATTTTATCTGGAAAAAAGTGAGAAGCGTTACGAGGTCGAGGTTATAATTTGTCCTCATAAAACTAATCCAATTGTTCATTGCTGATCATTTCAGTTTAAGCCTAAGCCGAATTTATTGCATAATTCGTTCACTATTATCGTAAGAAATAAATAGCTTAACCAAAAAACGTAAGAAATGTGAGTGTTTTCACATTCTTTGAAAATATGTTTTCGATACCATTACCAAAAAATTAGACTACTTTAAATAGCTTAGTCACATTTTTTGTTCGGAATTTCTTTCCAAATTATGAAAAAGTGCCTAAAGATGATTAAAGAAAATCTTTTTTATGACCCTCTAGATAATAAAAATACTATTACAAACTTTAACGTAACTTCAAACCCTGCAATTTAGATCCTTTGAAATTACAATATAATTCGATCCTATAATCGAGTTCCCTAACAAGTACCCTCATAATTTGGTCACCTTCAATTAGCTAATTACACGGTCCCATTAATTAGATGGAATTTGTATAAGAATCGCATTTTATCAGTGTATTGACGTAATACGGATTTTAGGCGGGGTAAATTGCGATATAAATATTGTAAGTCATATTGAAATATTTGTAACTGTGTGGCGTAGAGTTTGTCCACTTTACGTGACTATTATTTAGTAGAGAGCTAAAGATCAGAATATTACCAATCTACTCATTGCGTTCGATTTCAATATTCGGCATGATATTTACAAAATAATGTATTAATCAAAGAAGAATTTACCAGTCTGAAAGTATATACAGACGGATTTGAACAATTCGGATTTATATATCCAACTAGAGGTCCGCCCCGGCTTCGCTCGTGGTACATATTATTATTCCATCAGTCCTCGGAATCACAGACACAATAGAAAATCTATTGTGTCGCGCCCCGATCGGGGCTTACGGTGGTCAATGGGTTATTTCGCAATAAAGGGTAGCCTATGTCCTTTCTCGGGTATCAAATATCTCCATACCAAATTTCATGCAAATTGGTTCAGTATTTTAGGCGTGATTGAGTAACAGACAGACAGAGTTACTTTCGCATTTATAATATTAGTATGGATTAATTAATTATGAATAAAAACTTGGATTTGTTTAGTCAGTGGAAAAACTTCAACTAGGGCCGCACTTACACTCAACATTTAGAATATGGTGCCTAAAATTTGCGTCTTTCAGTCCAACGTAATATACAGGCACGTTATTAGTATTTTTTTGTAAGTACTTTATCATTAAAAATCAAAAATTCTAACACCATCCATACCTAAATTTAATCGTATTTATCTGTTGATGGAACTTTACCAATAACAAAAAATACTACCAGCCTGACATGTTACGGGGTTTTTCTCAATAGAATTGTACCATGGACAAAATAAATAAAATATTATATATATTTCGCTTTATTCTTCACTAAAATCATAGCATAGACAACAAATGATTCCAGCCCCACCTGACGAAGACCGCGAGGACGACTTCCGCGCGCCGCTCTACCGCAGCGTGGAGATAAACGGGATAACCGTGCGCATGAAGTGGTGCGTCACGTGCAAGTTCTACCGCCCGCCGCGGTGCTCGCACTGCTCTGTGTGCAATCATTGTATAGAGGTTAGTCTATGGTCCAATCATTGTACTATATTGTACACGAACCTCTAGGTTCGTGTATAATAATCACTACATAGTATAAAACAAAGTCGCTTTCTCTGTCCCTATTTCCCTATGTCCCTATTTCCCTATGTCCCTTTGTACGCTTAAATCTTTAATACTACGCAACGGATCTTGATGCGGTTTTTTTTAATAGATAGAGTGATTCAAGAGGAAGGTTTATATGTATAATAACATCCATTAAATAGTGGAGAAGTACTGTTAATTTTGAGGTTTATAATGTGATGTCGTAATTTTTTACATTTTTTCCGCTTACATTGCAAACGCAGGCTGAACCCTACGAGTTTTATCAAAATAATGTACTAAGTATTGTACACATTGAAAAGGTCTACAGAAAAGTCCGCGATGGTATATGTCTATCTCTTATGGATAACCCACAATAACT
Organism: Colias philodice; assembly: GCF_061535455.1. Classification (NCBI taxonomy): domain Eukaryota; kingdom Metazoa; phylum Arthropoda; class Insecta; order Lepidoptera; family Pieridae; genus Colias; species Colias philodice. The sequence continues at coordinate 9,766,841 of NC_143098.1, read as the reverse complement.
TTTTTTGTCATTTACTTTTTACGACAAATGATGGCTAATTTTAGAAGCGATTTTAACCAATACAGCATTAATCCTTAACCAATTAAATACCTTGAATACATTGTTCATTTAATATAGATCTATATGGCCCTTTACACCGTATGATTTAAGTGAATATTTTCGAAGATAATATTACAGATTTAAAAATTGCGGGACGTAGCGTTTGCGGCGGTACCGGCCGGCCGCCCGGTGCGGCTAGAGCGTGTTCACAGTTTTTCTGTAGTGTATTTAGTATCAGCATTGCACCCGTGCGAAGCCGGGGCGGGTGAGGGTCGCTAGTATATTATATAGTGTAGTAGGCTCTAGGCGCGGTCGTGGCCTAAATTTTGGGGGTAGTGAGTCCGTAAATTAGACTTTATTACCAGAGTACACAATTTTATTACTTTAGAAGTATTCCACTTTATTGTCGAAAATTATGGGCAGAAAATAATGTTGAAAATAAACAGTTGAGAGAATTACTTTACGAATATTTATCATCGATAACTATTATTTTTATTCCAATGGATTATAATTTATAATGGTCGAGAATTATATTATACTGACATTTAAACTGAACTGCTTTTTCTGTTGTAAGATGTAATCTTTTTATAAAATAAAAATCACATTATATAACCTTACTTTCTTCTCTTTCCAGACATTCGACCACCACTGCCCATGGGTGAACAACTGTATAGGTCGACGGAACTATAGGTTCTTCTTCTTCTTTCTAATATCGCTCTCAATACACATGCTGAGCATATTCGGCCTCAGCTTATACTACATTATGAACAACAACAAAACATTGACGCAGGTCGAGCCTATAGTGTCGTATCCTTTTTACAAACTGTCTAGTTTTATTAAGTATATACTTTTAAATACATTCATACATATTTTTGTGCTAAAAATAAGCTACGGGTTGGGAGCAAAATAATTTTTATTCCAGAAAATTTTCTATACAGAAAATACTTATTGCTTTTCTGTGAAAACTTACAGCCAATCTCTTATCGTTACCATCTTTAGTTCTACCCAAAAAGTGATTTATGAAATATTAATATTTATTCTCGCCAATACAACATAGTAAAGTTATTTTAAAAATTAGCCAGGCTTAGACTTTAATGCTTCATTAAGACTAAGAGTTAGTCATTCAAACGAAGCCATAATAACTTTATGATATGGGATTATCTCCATTCATAATGTATTAGACTTGTTACAATTTATCTCTAATCCCGAATGAATAATCGAATTAAAAGTAGACTAGAAAGTATCAACATCAAGTAATAACTAGAACTGTGCTTAAATACTTTTAAAAAATCAAGAGAAAAGAATTCAAAGTGAATTTAAACATTTTCCAAAATATTGTTTAAGTAATGTGGGATAATCATATAACATAATATTTTAATACATAAAACTTCGCATAAACATGCTTATTTCTAAAGAGGAACCTTATAATTTGATTTCTGTTTAATAATTAGTAGTTCTACTACATATATTAGCAAAACTACCCCAATAACCTTAACCGAAAACATCAGAATGGTGATTATGGGCATAATAGCGTTATTAGCTATACCCATATTCGGTCTGACCGGCTTCCACATGGTGCTTGTGTCCCGGGGGCGCACAACCAACGAGCAGGTCACGGGCAAGTTCACGGGCGGGTACAACCCCTTCTCGAAGGGTTGCTGGTCCAATTGCTGTTACACGCAGTTTGGTCCGCAGTATCCTAGGTAAGTTGGAAGTTTAGGACCTTTTCCAGCTAAGATAGATGTAGTATTCTAAAGTAATATGATGGTATTTATGGTGTATGGGGTCACGGGCGGGTACAACCCCTTCTCGAAGGGTTGCTGGTCCAATTGCTGTTACACGCAGTTTGGCCCGCAGTATCCTAGGTAAGTTGGAAGTTTAGGACCTTTTCCAGCTAAGATAGATGTAGTATTCTAAAGTAATATGATGGTATTTATGGTGTATGGGGTCACGGGCGGGTACAACCCCTTCTGAAAGGTTGCTGGTCGAATTGCTGTTACACGCAGTTTGGCCCGCAGTATCCTAGGTGAGTTGAGGTTTTGATAGGTTTAGGACCTTTTCTGGGTAAATATAAATGGGTAAGAATAATTTTCGAACTTAAAAAGTTTTCAATGAGCTTTCCGTCCTCTTGGAAAGCAAAGTCAATTATTAATTTTTCGAGTCTTATGCCACTATTTTGTATCGTTACGTTCAATTTAAAATTAATTTAACGCTTTATTTATTAGGTTGTTTAAACGAAGTATAAATTATGATGCTCACTGAAGTGGAAGGAAAAAAGCTCGAAAAGTTAGTAAATTTATTATTTTAATAAAGTTATTTGGTTAGTTAGCATATTTGCATATTTGATGTAAATATTTTTATAAGTTTTACAATATGTGGTATAGATTTTTTCTTTTCTAATTTATTGCTCAATAAAATCTAAATCAAACTTATACATTTATTTATTCAATTGGACTTCTTATGAAAGCACTTTAGAATTGTCATAAAAAAAATTTAAAATTTACTACCAATCATTGATACTTAAAAAGTGTTTCACGAAAAAGTACATTAATTATCTATACTAATATTATAAAGAGGAAAGGTTTGTATGTATGTATGTATGGTTTTCACGCATAAACTACTGGACCGATTTTGATGAAATTTGGCACAGATAATCTTTAGACCCTGAGAAAGAACATAGGCTACCTTTTATTGCGAAATATGTACCACGGGCGAAGCCGGGGCGGACCGCTAGTATCAAATATGTGTATGCTCGTATTAAATACTATAGTAGAGCCATTTTAATAGGCAACATTTGACAGTTCAACAAAATTCAACAACGTAACCTAGTAACGACGACATAGAATAATATGATATTTCGTTTTGTTAGAACTGCACATTTGCTTAACTTTTTTTCAATTACGATAACATATTTATAATAATAATGACCGATACAAGTAATTTTAGGATTTGATTTTACTGATAAACCATTCTAAACATAATAAACAATTTCTGATTTAAAGAACTGACGTTGCTACAATTTTGTGTCAATAAACCTTTTTTCTTTTTAAATACCAGAGACGTTACTCTAAAAATCGAAATCTGACATCTAGAATCGAATGCATTGATTACTTGGGAATAAAAATCATCATAAATTATTGACATGTGTTTCAAGTTCGATTGACAAATGTTTCAAGTCCGTATCGATTAATTCACTTTAATCGATGTTTTTAAGCAGGTTACCACCCTATGAAGATAAAATTGATAGACGTCAAATGTTGCCTATTAAATTGGCTCGACAATAAAATTAAAATGTTTATCAACAATTCCAGCCTAGCCCGCCCCTCAAAGTACATGTACAAGGGTGGGAAGAAGCGTCGCGACGGTTCCTCAAGTATGGGCGTGGCCACGATAGCGGCCGGCGCCGCACAGGTAAAGACGTACACCGCGGACAACGGCGCCGCGCACCGCCCGTTGGGTGCCCACGCGCATTATAATAAGGTGAGGGCCAGACTTGCTTGATGCTTGGTGGGAGGGGGGGGGAGGATTTGGGGCTTTGATGTTTGGAGGGGGTGGGGATTATAGAGGATGGTCTATAAAAAGGAGTAGGAATTTGTACAGGGTGGGCTATTTTTTAAAGTTTGAGGTTTGGTGGGGGGTGGCTTTACAGGTGGTCTTTAAAAGTTGAAATATATGGGGGTAGTAATGAAATTGGAAAGTTCTGGGGTTTTCTGTAAGCTGTTTAAGGATGAATTAATAGATCTAATGTAATATTTTATCTAATGTAATAAATATTGTAAAATAATAATAAAAAAAAATTGGTAGGGGATATCATTGTAATGTTTATGATTTCGATGTTATTGTGGTGATAAATGAAGCATTGTTGTTTCATTTTTTTAAATATGTACTATCAATTAGTAAACCCATCTATCAGCGATAAGATCATAATATATTATAATGACAAAAATATATTATGTACATTTGAATAATGACCTCCAAACATCAAAGATTCCAAACAGATATAGCTAATGTCCACTGATACATTTTTTGTAAATAATGACTCTAATTCTATTGGTGGCTATTAGCGTATAAGGTTTTTGTTAGTAAAGTGGTTATAATATAAAATAATCTTATCTAAATGTGTTTAAAGTGACCACATTATTACTAAAAAACTATATTTTCCATTACGTATATTTTCACAGCTAGTATCTCGTATATCCAATTGAAGAATAAAGAAATTGGACACCCAGGACAATCCATAGAAAACTATTTTATAAAACCTTATCCTAAATTATGTCATAGACAAACCATAGAATACCTGTTAACATAACCAACCTAAATAAATTTCAAACCATAGACATTATTCACAAGCTAAGTAGTATTTTTTATTTGCTCAAAATAGTACAACTCCATCTAGTGTCCAATAGATTTCATGCTTGTAGAGCGATTACATACCTTCAATTCACTGCCATAAAGTTTATTTTTCTATGCACAATTTCTTGTAATATATGGTGAATTGAAGACATGCCGTATGTCTGGCTCTCCAGTGTTCAAAAGATGTATGTTTGTTTCAAAGCAATTTAATTATTATACCTAAATGTTTATTAAATTTATTAAACAACAGATTTTTATAGAAAGAGAATATTATGGAACTTGGATTTAATAACTTTATTTTTTTAAATGAATAATTGGTCTATAAAAAAATTTTCCTCGTTGAATACAAGTACACAAAATCAGCTGCTATAAATTTCTATAATTGTTTAAGATCATATAAAATTATTTTCATTACAGATGGTTTTTTAGATTATTTCGTCGAATGGATTATTAAGATTTAATGTGTCTGATTTTATCAATGTTTACTTTCTAGAGCGACGTGCGCAGCCGGTATATAACCACTCTAATATCTGTACTATTATGTAATGTCCCATAAATACGAGCCCCGTTTGCAGCTGTCCCCCGGGCGGGAAGAGCACGAGGGCGAGATGGAGGGCCCCGGGGCTTCGCAGTCGGCGGACTGCGAGCCGACGCCTCCGCCCCTGCAGCGGCGGGGCTCCTCCACGAACCTGTTCCCGGAGCCCCACCACCACTTGCCGCCAAGGCCGCACCACTACCCGCGGCTCAGTCCGCTCTCGAGGAATACTAGGTGAGCGTTTTGATGGTTCTTTTTTCTGGTTAAATGGTTTGGCATAAAAAATGTCAAATGCGCTACAGCGCGTCAGATGGGAGACGTCATTGTTCTCGATGGAGTTTCTCATTTGCTGTTTATGTTATTGGCTTTTTCACGTTCTTTAAACAGAGGTAGGGCGAAATGTTAAATTTAAGACGGACAGTTTGGAAAAAATAATTAAGGAAATATTTTTTATTAATCAATTTTGATTACCAAACATATTTTATAACAAACAAATAATTTTTCATGAACGGCGAATATCACTTTAACGTGAAGTCGTGAACCATACCTAATGATGACTTTTTTATGAACGTCTTCTATGACTTTGTATTTCGTTGTAACCTGTAACATAATTACGAAATCGCCGAATTCAGGCGCAACATTTATTTATTTATCTATTTAGTCAAAATATGAGAGTTAAATGTACACTTGGTTCACCAGTCACGGCGGCACAACGACGTCGGGCTACCGCGTGGTGATGGAGCCGCTGCGGTACGACGCGGGCGCCAACGGCGGCGCTCGGCCTTCGCCCACCATGCAGCAGCGGATCAAAGCGCTGGGCGTGCCCACACCGCTCGCGCTCAGCAGCCCCGTGCGCAGGTATGTGGCGACAGTGTGACGTCATCGTGACGTCATCTTGACGTGAGGTCTGCGTGACGTGTGGGCGTGTGCGGTGGGAGCGTACGTGTGTGCGGCGTGACGTCACCGGACCATTGCGCGCGTGCAGCGGGAGCGTGACGTCATTGAGACGTGAACGTGTATGAAGGGGACGTTACTGGCAGAGGTGCGTATGAAAAGTGAGCCTAAGGGCGTATTCAGAAAGAAAGCTTGAAACTTATAAGCGCTTATCGGCCCTTATCGGCGCTTGTCAACGCTGGTTCGTTCTACACAAAAGAAGCAGGTTGAAGCAGACCAAAACAAATTTTATATGGCAGCGCCCAGTTTCAAGCTTTCTTTCTGAATACACCCTTACGCTAAAGGGGGTACTTGTGATCAGTGTGACGTCATCGGACAAGGGGCGCGGGCAGTGTAAGCGTGAGGCTGGGCGATGGTACCTATGGGCAGTGACGTCATCAAAACAGATGCGTCGTTGTGCACAATGAGCGTACGTTGGGCAAGAGTGCAGTGATGTGCAGTGCGACGTTGCCGGACCGTGCAACGTGCGTGTGAAACATGACGCTGGGCAAACGTAATCTCGTGACACTACTAGTTAAAGGTTCGTGTGCTTATATTTAGCGCAGCTGGATGCAGGGTAATATGCGCAGTGGGCCAACAGCGAGACGTCACGGACGCAGTTAAATGCATGCAGAATCAACTGCGCATTATAACTAATTTTTTACATTTATAATTTATTATATGTAGGTTTGTATGGATTGACAAACGAAAATAAATCTTTGATACAATTGTGATTTTAAATGGGTATACGTTGTTTAATGAATCCATTCCATACGTATTTAAATCACAATTTTTTCTATAGCCGTATTATATTCTTAAGGAAAGTGTTATTTATAATCTGTGTCAACACTATGCTTAAACTCAGAATTGTTATACACTTAATTGGCCCAATATATATTTTATAAAGTATTCCCCATTTCATGGCCTCTTCCTATAGCATACAACTGTCTTACGAAGTTATATTTTTTTGGGTATGGTGTCAGAATTCGAAAAGATAAACAGTTACCGTTATATTTGAAATGTAAATATTAAATAATTTTGAAATGAAACTTCTTTACGCGCGTTGAGAGTAAAATTTCAAGGTCCCGTCATGGCAATACCGTCACGTCATGTGACGATTGTATTTTTGAATCTTGCTAAAGAAGTTTCACTTCTGACACGTGTGCTCGGCAGACACGCTCTTTTTAATCAATTGGTTTGTCAAGAAATCTATAAAATTTGACACGCCATAGACAAACTTCGTGAGACGGTTAATCCTAAAATGTTGTCAACACTAACTCCCGTCTGCATCGCTTACTTTTGTTCAGTGTTAGATAGATTTATTATTTGCATGTAAAATTGTTTGCATCATGGGTAGTTTTGGTTATTAACTGTACATATACATGTTTCGCTTGGGACGGGGACATTGGATCTTGTATAGAGTATCTCTATGGTACTACAAATATTTTACGGTAGAACCCTTGCATTTCATTTAGTAGCATTTTAACTAACACTTATAATATATTTCAGTAATCTTTTCATATTTAAAAGTCCTTAGTTTTCATTTAGTCTATTTTCTGTGTTCAATCTCTCTAAAATTCCAAAATAACGTAACAAGAAACAGTAACGAAGAAAAGTTTTTAAAGGGTATCAAATGAATTGCTATTGGGCATAAATGCCGGATTGAATATGGAATCGATTCTTTTATACCTTCATATTTCATCCCTTAAACAAGTCGCTAGCGTTACAACAGCTATTATTGAAGGGAAGAGAAAATGCATCTTCTTATAATCGTATAGTTTTAGTTTCTCATATGTTAATTAAATTATTGTTTATGGAAACTGAAAACGAAAAGTTAAATTAGATAATTATTTTAAGGCGAACAATAGTTCGGTTTTAGTAAATATGGGGATCTTATAACAAAAATATTTTGTCCATTCAGTAGTACAATATAACAACGGACAAGTAATACAAGGTATTGATTATTTACTAAACGTCTTTTCAGTCCACCGTAATATGGGTATATGTAAGTTTAGATTGCATAGGCTATTAAACTCCATTTAAATTTTAAATATGACCCATGAAATGCAAGGTGATATTTTGGGCACTTTTATAACCGTGCTTATAACGTCGAAAATCGTAGACGCTATATCACAATGGGGCATGCTTGATTTTCCTTTTGCAGTATTTATATTGTTTACAAACTTAACAATTATTATTTGGTTCATTAACGCTTTTAATATTCATTATGATGATATATTTATGTAATGTCTAATAATCTATTTGGTAATACAGTGTTTTTATGGTTGATTGTAATGTTCGAAACCTTTGTTTGTTTTTAGTTTGACCGTAAAAGCAATGTACTTAGAGGACAGGCATAAATTTTTACTACACTCGATTCTATGAAGAAATAAAGACAGATTTTCAGTTGGATACTTTTTGCCACGCAACTTTGAACTTTATATCGTGTGTATAAGGTTTATGTCTGTCCGAAGTTTATAGGTTTGTGGAATATGTATAAAGTGTAAGTTTACCGCTTACCGCGGCAGGTGGACGTAGCGCATAGAGCCGACGTGTGGACGGTAAATGTTTTGTTTGTTTGTGTGTCGTATGCGGGATGGAATGTGCTAGAGTTTTATTACGTCATCATCATTTTTTATGCCATCAAAGCGAGTTTTAAGTCGCAAAATTGAGCTTTATTTTGGTCTTTTTGCAATTTATTTGTAAATGAATAAGATATATTGAAATTATTTGAATATTTTACCTTACGGTCCGTTTCATTCGGATCAAATTTTTAACTAATAAATCATTCTTGATTGAAGTTGATTGTAAAATCTTGTATTTGTTTTATTATTAAATATCAATAGTCAATTACTAATGGAAGTGCGCATATTTTGTTTTTATTACAGTCAAATCACGTCACAGTTTTCTTTCATCTCTTTTGGTAGTTTTTCTTATTATACTGAGATATTTTTTAATTGCACACTAGATGTGATTTTTTAGTTGAAATAAGACACATTGCACATATAAAAGTATATTCGATTTACAGCATGTAATGGATTTAGTTTTTTAAATAATGCATATTATATTACATATTTTTATTTTTTTATAAGGTACAAGAGCCCTTTGTTTTGCAATATATACTTTATTGCTATGTACATAGAGCTCAGTTTTACTGCAAGCATGTACGGTAGCGGGTGCAATATACAATGGCAGTTATTCTTTGGTTTATTTATTTTTTGCTCAAGGTTTATTTTTATAATTATCAATTATAAAGGTGTTTCCACACTGGTTTTACTTACTGCGATAATTTTATGTCCCAGTACATATTCTCGTTGTGTGGAAGTACCTTTATGATAACATACTTTCTCACTCTTATAATAGCAGTTAGAGTGAGATAGGATGATTATTTTCAATTTAATGCGTAGATTTAGGTTCTAGTTTATGGGTTATTGATATTGTTATTTTAGAATTTTGCTCAACTACCCTCAAATCCCAGCCATTGTAGGCGCATCGGCTACGGTACACATCTTAAGGAGCATTTAAATTTATCTATAGAAATCATAGAAAAGTTGATAGAATAAGTGAATATTTAAACTAAGATGTGATATTTATAAATGCTCCTCGGTGCAATATTGGTTCACTGGAGTACATTTCTGCATGGATTATTATTAGTTAGTGTACAGTGAAAAGCACTTTGATTTATGTGGCCAAATTGCGAGGTATTTCTTTTTATTCTGATGATTTGTTTTATTATTTTTCTTCCTTTTTCTTATTTTGTTTTCGACTGACATGTTCAATTTATAGATATTTTCGTCAGGATACAAAGGTTAAGATGTAGCTTGCAAAGTCGTAGTTAGTGTATAGTTGGCATGGCGTTGGCATGCTCTCCGTAACCGCCGTTTCGACTCGGGCACGTTCAGAACAAGCTAGCTATTGGCCATACAGGTGCTGGTTTAATAATGTTTCCATTCCATAGTTTAGTCGAGGTATACGAGGTTGTTTCCGCTTGTAATTACCGCCATCCAGTAGTCGTTTAGTCCCCACGAGGCGCGGTGTTCGAGGCGGTTCGCTTTGCGTTGGACTCGTCAACGTCGACGATCCGCAGTGAACGATACATTGCTTTCTTTTTTCCCTCTAGATTCGGCGAGCGCTCGACGTCGACGTTTTCGGCGCAAAGCGAACTAGCCAAAAGCGTCCCCCCTCGAGGCCCCCGGGGATCGGACATTGTAGACCGGTGAACCGCGCGCCGTATAGTCTGTCAGCTCGTCGAAACGCGAAAGCGTAATCCGTTCTGAACGCGAGTCGAGGGGCGTCGGACGCTTCTCCCCGCAGCTCCCGTCTCCTTCTGTCCGTAGGCCGTACGATAATAGCGAGCGCTCGGACGAGCTCGCGCGATTAAACCCCTGACGTGAGCGCGGCGCACAGGTCCAACCCCGGCACGCCCACGCAGCCGCGCCGGCCCGACTTCATCGGCGTGCGCGCCTCGCCGCAGCGCCGCTTCCTGTCCGAGGGCGAGCTGCTGCAGGGCGCGCCCGACGACATCCGCGAGCTGGCGGCCTCGCCCCAGCGCGGCGGCTACCTGTGGGCGGAGCGGCCGCACGTGCCGCACCCGCCGCACGTGCCGCACCACCCCGCGCCGTCCCCGCTGGCCCGCCGCCGCGCGCCGCACGTGCCGCACGTGCGGCCCGCGCGCCCGCTCTCGTTCGTGCGCGCGCTCGAGGTGCAGGAGCAGCTGGAGCGCGCCCCGCAGAGCGAGCCGCCCGACCGCGCCTCCGTGTACGACTGCAACTACGAGATCTCCGTGTGAAGCCCCCCCCCGCCCGGTGTTATTCCAAAGACTTACGCACAATGAAACTCGACGCGGCCGCCGCGTCGGCGTTTCGCGAGATCGTGCCATACGACTCCGAGTTCCGAGCGATTCTGATGCGAATGTCGAATTACGTGTATGTATATTTGTGAGCGATCCGTGAGGGTGGATTCAGTTGTACATAGCCCCCCTCCCCCCGCGTTGTGACTCAAAGATGACATAATAATTTTTACAGTAGATCCGTTTAGAATAGACTGTGTGTATATTGTATTTATATATATTTATTAGGTTCGTTTCGCTTCGACCGGTTGAAATTATGCGACGGCATCAACTGATTGTTTAGTTTGACGTGAACGATAGAGTTTTGACTGACCCCGAGACGATCTTGCTTCGCGACGTGCTCTTTGTGGGTCATATTGGAGACAAAATTGTCAAAGTACCCGCATTATACAAAGAGTCGATTGTGACTATGTGAAAGATCCATCTGACAAAGTTCGTAGAGGTCACTCGTACACTAATGAATGATTCTTAAAGATATGTGCCAAATATTCCGTAGCGAAGGTAGATCAAAATAAACGATAGTAGTTTATTTTGGTACAATTAAAATTAATCGATGGAAATTTTGAGATCGATGGCAATTTTTTTATTAAATTTTATTATTTTCCTTATGAGTGCATTTAACGAAATCCAATGAATACAAATTAACAAATAGAATTAATTTTAATAATGATTTCATTTTTATCTTACTTTTTTAAGTATATTTCAAACGGAATCTTAAAATTTTCTTATTTACTGGGTTGCTAGACGAAATATTTTATTTTATATGGCATGAATGTTGTGCAATAGATATAAGATCTCAAAAGTACCGAATTCTGTTAACGGCCCACGGTAAGTACTTAGGATGTGTGACTTGAATGTAGATATGAATAATGTCGAAAAAGAGATATATGATTTATTTTAAAATTAATTAATGGTTTTAAAAAATAATACTGTAAGGTCAATATTTTTCAGTTTAATAAATAAGAATAGTATTATTTGCATATTATTTTTCTATTATATAAAAAAGAATGAGTGAGTTTTATTACTTTTCAATACCATTATGACATTTTTACCATAGTGACGTAGACCGGTGTGGTTAATATTGCAATAGGTTGTAAATAAGTATACATATTTATAAAGAATATATAATTGTAACAAGTGATTTATGCTATTGTAACTCGCTAGTGTACTATTTGTTACTTTGAAGTGAAACATAGACAAAGTTTTCTATTGATTGTTCATAGCATAGACTGTATATACATTTATTTATAATAGAGTACGAAAACGTACAAGGGAGGACGAAATTAGATAGGGATCAGAAGTATTACATATATTATCACTATATTTATATGCCTTGGTAATGTACAGCAAAATCACCGTGTTAAAAGTGTCTAACATTAAGTTTGTACATATTTAGTTTTAAGGCGAAACTTGTAAATGTGTTTTCGTTATGAATGTTACTATATGTAAAAATTGATGACGTTTGTTTATGGTGCGAGTAGATTTCCTTATTTGACATATCAGTAGCGCGGTGTCAGTTAGCGTCGGTTCTAGTGTTGCCATTCCATAGCGAGTTTGTTTGAATTAAAGTACATTGCAATTAAGTTTTTAAACCAAAATCGCCGGTTCGATTTTTTTAATGGTTGTATGATGTAACATAATGACACTGAGCTATGTCTTGTAATTATTTCTCTATGCCCACATTCCGTTTATTCTTTTGTCTATGCCACGCGAATCACCGGGGTAATGTAACACAAAAGTTGCCACGCTGTACACCTCTTGAGTTAATTCCTCTACACGCGATTGTAACAACTCTTAACTTTGATTAATTAATTCCAAAGATTGTTAATATTATTATCACGTTTTAATTGTACATTTTTGTCTTCCGCAGTGTTTTGGCCTCGCCTTGTGATTAAAGTAGTATCGGTGTAGACTTCGGCGTACTTAAATCTACGCATTTGTTATGTGTTAGCGAAATTTACGGAATGTCATGTAAATGACGCTTAAAACTGATTCAAGCTAGTCTTGTGGGACAGACCGTCGAGTTACCAAGAAATTAAATGTTGGTTGTGTAGCACGGACGGTGTATAAAATGAACGAAAAATATGTCACTTAGGTATAATATTTTACATTATTGCACTTTAAACAGTAACCTGGCAATTTATACATATAAATTTTCATCAAAATCGTTATGTTTATATTTGTTTGACTAACAAGTAACAACGGAATGCAGTAATAAGGATGACTATTGACTATACAGTTGCAAATCGTGCTATGTAACATACAGAGATTGTCAGCGACGCGTCTGGATCCCAAACGAAGGGCATGTTGTAAATCTTTAAATGTTGATTTAATTATAAATGTTTTGTATAGTAAGTTGTCCATTTAAGTTACAGATTAGGTTTAGTACCACGTTATTTAATAGCTCAAAGTGTGTTTGAATGAACGATTGGTTATTGCTCTGTACCACACAGATAAGACTAATGTGTATTATAGTACCTCCTCATAAATCGTTATTACCTATGTGTACGTGACAGTGTTTTATTTTTGTATTTTGATAAAATTTGTGTAAATAATTTTCTTATTTTATTGATATTAAACTCAATTAATCAAGATCTGTTTGCGTTTGTTTTTGTTCAACCCAATTATTGTATGTCTGTGTATATTTTATAGGTACATATAGGAAAAATTTGTTGAAATAGGTATATCTCCTATTTGCATGGTGGTTTATTAATTTTAGTTTGTATTTATTAAAACAATAAATTCAACAATACCTTGTTGGATGCACTACAAGAAGATGAACTATGAGAGGAAAAAGGCATGATCAGTTCATTAAAATTGAACACATGGTAAATGTTAATCAAGAAATACTAGAGGGTCGACAGCCTAAAGCACAGAGCTTAGGCATTATTAATAATAAACAAATCCGTGAAGCGCTTAACGTTTATTTCAAGCAACACAGATTTTCAGCAGTAAAGAGAAGGAACACCTTCCTAGACTTGACGCACTAGCTGAAAGTCACGCAACTTTTCTATAGATAAACAGTAAACATATGCAGGTAACATCACATTATCCAATGTAAACGTTGATGTAAACAATTTTTAAATCAATGAACCATGAGCATTGGCGATTTGAATTTTGAAAATTGAAGCTGAAGTCTGAAGCGAGCCTTTAAATGTCAAATCCCAGAATGATATTGACGTTGACATTTGACAGTGAATTATTACGGTACCTTGCCCTTTGGTATCTTAATTTGGTTCCGACCACGTTCCGACCCATAAAATCATTATTCAGCGCTCATGCAGCAATTCATGAGTTACATATTATGACTTTTAGACTTGACTTTTTTAAACATAATTTTATTCAAATTATTATATGATTATTCAATTGAAGAGTAATTATTTAAAAAAAAGTTCTGAACAAATGCATAAATAATTATTAGTCTACCAGCGATAGGTACTGTGGACGTTATGTAAAAATATAGAAAATATTATGCTTCGTACAAACTGAGGGGGATCCCTTAAAAATTAAAATATTCAAGTCTCAGTTCGAACGATATTTTAATCCTCATTGTTGGTTATGGTTTTGGTTTTATTATATATTTTTTTTTAATTGCAACATATTTGTATGTCAATGTCAATGTCGTTGGTCTAGTATGTCTTTTAAATCTATGGTCTTTTCTTGTTGACGGGTAAAGAGAATGTGAGTTTCGGAAATTGATGAAAATAAATCCAAGAAAATCTATATAATATAAGTCAATAAAGTTTATGCGATTTTATCCTACTTTTAAGTAATAATTAAAGTTTTGGTACGGTGAATATATTTTACGGCACGACCCCGCAATTAATGTTAAAAACTTGTAAATTTGGAAGTGTTTAGGGGTGTTTGTGTCAGTAACCAAATATTGGCAATAATTATGAATTTGTAAATGAAATGCCTTTATTGGAAAAGTCCCAGTGCAGTAATAGTGGAAAAACAAGTGTTTCAATATTGTTTTTATGGTAAAACAAGTGTTATATTGAGGTTATGTTTTTTCACAGATCCATCCAAGATGGGTAAGATTATGAAACCTGGGAAGGTAGTGCTGGTCCTCAGTGGCCGGTACGCGGGCCGTAAAGCCATCGTCGTGAAGAACTACGACGAGGGCACGTCAGAGAAACCCTACGGTCATGCCTTTGTTGCCGGTATCGACAGGTACCCCAGGAAAGTGCACAAGAGGATGGGAAAAAACAAAATCCACAAACGCTCCAAAGTCAAGCCTTTCGTTAAGGTAAATGAGAACTTTTTATACATATAAATTAAGATTTTAAGGTTATGTTTATATTGTCAATATTTTAAATTTTTGTATTTTTATGAAATAAAATAAATACATCTCTAATAGAATCAAAATCGTACACTACAAAATTAAATAGCATCCATAATATTATGAATTTTACGAAATATTACATTTCTGAGCATTTTGTTTAACACCAACATGTGTCAATCTAGAAACAAATAACATATTTTAGTATTATAGATCTTATAGAAAATAGAATATTAATGTATAATATTATATTGTGGAATTAATGTAGGCTTAACAGTAGTTTATAATTGATAAACTTTTAAGTTTGCATTTTCATGTATTGACAACATAATTTAATAAAAAAAGTTCAGATAAGTGCCATAGTATCAATTTATATTTTCTTATTTAGACTAAGTATTATTGTTATAAACTATTAACACTAGATTCCATGAAGCAATAATTATTAACTAAGTGCATACTTGGTTAAATAAAATATGTTCATGACTGTCTTAACTGACTGACTGACTGACTGACTGACTGTTTAAAAGCATAGTTAAACAAATTGATTTGCTAAAGCAAAGGATATATGACTTTAATATTTTGTTTATAATACATGCCCAAATTACCTATATTATTAATTAATATGTTATGTTATTCAGTAATATGCCAATAGTAAGAAAATTTCATCAATTTATTTTACTCCTGAATTCATATTGGCATTTTACATCTGTTTCACTGTACCGTTTGCTTTTCTTCAAGCAGGAGATTAGTATTCCTGGCTATGTTAAATACCATTCTTGTTTTTGTTAGTTTCCATTGGGTAATTCATCAAAGGACCTATGGTTCGATGTATGAACTTATTGTATAAAGTGAAGAGGTTGTACTGATTATATAAGATTAGGCATTAGCTTTAAAATTATAAAAGAATAATCAAAATTGGTTCATCTAGTAAAAAAAGTTAAAAGTTCTGAGGTATCAAATACAAAAAATACATAAAATTGTGTTCCTGTTTATTTTTTTGAGGTTGATTCAATATAAGGAAATCAACTTCATGTCCCATAAACATTATACAGTATACCAGTTAAGATAAATTCAGATCTAGTTAATAAAATGTATGTTATTCTATTTCAGGTTGTAAACTACAATCACCTGATGCCCACAAGGTACTCAGTAGACTTCAGCTTTGAAAAGTTCAGCGCCAAGGACTTAAAGGACCCCGCAAAACGCAAGAAGCTGCGCTTCAACACCAGAGTGCGTTTTGAAGAGAGATACAAGAGTGGAAAGAACAAGTGGTTCTTCCAAAAGCTTAGGTTCTAAGGTGTACTTTAAATAAAAATATCAAAAGCAATATTTGTTGTTTTATTGTTGAAGAAGCGAGATTTCAGGCGCTTTATATTGTGTATATTTCTTAATAGAATTTCGATGTTAACAATTGATAGCAATACAGACAAAATGGTTACCAGTCATAAATTTAGCATTTCAGAAATTTTATTTTTAATCATATCAGTGACATTGGTCATAATTATTATGTAGTAGTGACAATCTAGTTTAAAATATTTGTGAATATCTCCACATTAGTTACATACTTTGATTATTTTGTTATGGGAATTTTACTTGAATCTACCAAAAAATCAATCATTAGTATCTATTCATAAGCAAAGAATTATACACCTCAGAGCAATTAGTTATTGCTCTGAGTAACTACAGTAGTACACGAAAAAATAAATCTGAAGTTATGATTGAATTGAGAAACCTTTTGAAGCCGGTCAAAACACCTGTCACAAATTTTTTATCATCACATCATCTATCAAAGATTTATTAAAAAACGGGCACCCCCTAGTATATGATAGATATAAACTATTGAACAATCTTGAACATAGAAATCTAAATAACAAGACACTTGTTATTAAGATTTCTATGATCTTTAATGTACGCTATATTCTTTAGAAAACTGCTACCAATAGCTACGAGCATGTATATTGTAAGGAGCAATATTTTCAGGAAGACAGCCTTTTAAAGCCATGAATATCTAACCAAAACAGTGTCTGTTAGAACTTTTGAATTAGTTGACCTACATCCTACATGACTATTTTCAAAACTAAATCGATTCGATTTCGATCGCACAACGCCTGAACGCTCTTGTCCGGAAGAAGCGAATTCGTTGCAAAACGTTTCGCATTCGAAAATCTCGAAAATTCGAAATCGCACGCTGGTGAGGCTCCAATAATGTTACGTTCAAAACATCGCTATAATTCAAAACTCAAAAAATTCGCCAGACCCTTGAGATTACGATACGATATGGTACGGACTCATTGTTGCGTTCAGTTTAACGCGCAAAGTCTGACCTAAGTCACAGAATAAGACTAGTAGCCTAGCTATCGAAGTGGACTGAATTCATCTCCAAATGCTCGCGCGTTGCTACGCTCTTTCGGACGCAATGATCGCGATTCGCACGAGAATCGCGTCAAATGCCATCATGGTTTGCGTCTCAGTGGTCAGTCTCGCCGAATTTGCATAGCTTCGTGAAAGAAGGGCCTAACAAAAATATACGCATCGACGAGTTTTAGGAGTAATTCAAGCGGATGCCCGCTTAGGGTTCTCGTCGATACTATAATTTTACTTTTTAGGATCTGGTTACGATGCAAAAAAGGATACTTTACGAAAGTTAAATGATTGCTTTGCGATACTGAATTTCGAGTTATGTAGTATAGTCAGAGTGTAGTGTTTAGAACTGTGTACTCTATAGAAATGGTTTTATTCTAAATTTTATTGCAGTCTAAGACTATAGGTAGGGATGAAAAATAAAACGACTGGATAGGTATAATAATTTCTTTGTATTAAATAAATTATTTTAACCGATAAGCAGTCTAAACTTATACCTAGTGATTTTATACAATAAAAAATGTTCTATCGTATGGAAACATTTAGCATTAAATATTGCATAAATATAGAGATTAACACAAGCAGATAAAAGTAATGGTTCTTACATTTGCATTGGAATGATTTATATTACTCAAAATTTTTAATAACAGTATTTCTGCGTGAAATTTAACATCTACTAGTAGAATTTTCTAATTGATAAATAGAGATATTAGTTTAGCTATGTTCAAATTAATGATTTGACTATAATAATAAAAGCGTTTTCACAACTATAATCAGTGTTGAGCATTCAAATCATAGTATTAAAGTTATAATTAAAATCAATAAAATCATTTCTGCTAGCAAGTATAATAGCAGCCACAGTACATAAAATGCAAATAAGTCATTCATAATAATCATTGCCCTTTAAATCATGGTCCATTTTAAATAACTTTAGGCGACAAGGGTTATATTAATTTTTATTTATTGGTAATACAATTAAGCCGCCATTTCAAAGTGACATTGACAACCGAGATACAGATAATAAATAAACCAAGCTTGGGTTAGATATTTTTATGATATTTTTAATCTGTTCTATCACGCGATGCTGAGTTTCCCGATTCTTTCGTCTAACTTTTTAATTTCTTTCTGTAAGCTGTCGATGTTGTGAGCGAACACTTCTTGCACGCCTTGAAGTAATTGTTTGTTATTTTGAACGCCATTAGCGATTGTGCTTTGTAATGTTTCTAGTTCCGTGAGCGACTTGCCGAAGTTGCTGGCTGTAATAGGAATGTTTGATTAATGAAAATAATTATTTATTTAGATAACTAGCTTACCGCCCGCGGCTTCACCCGCTTTGTCTAAAACTTAATAAATTATATACTAAAACCTTCACGCAAAATAGGCGCTTGACGTCGATTTGCGGAGAAATGCCCGTATATTATTATTATTACTAAAACCTTTCTCTTGAATAACTCGTTCTATTAAAAAAAACCGCATCAAAATCCGTTGCATAGTTTTAAAGATTTAAGCATACAATATAGGGTCATAGGGACAGAGAAAGCGACTTTGTTTTATACTATTTAGTGATGTAAGCGACTGCTGTACGTCTATCTTACTAAACAGAGAATGCTGTATAAATTTTTGTTCTTTCTTCTTAATTTAGAAATTGTAGAGTTGTTATGCGGGTTTTAATTGATCCAAAATACGAAAAACCAAAGGTGTTTTCAAAACAATTGTAATTGGATGAATATACAAACATTAATTTTTTTTTATTGAAAAATAATTAAAAATACAAAAACATGAAATTTACCTTGATTGTGAAGAGCTTCAAGCGCCTCCATCCGTTCGAGTATTTCCGAATGAGAAATGCCATCAATTTGTTTCAACAGATTGTGCAATTCAGTCACCTGAAACATACATTAAAAACCATCAAGACAAATATTATGGCGCCACTACAACGACATGCTCAGAAAAATAACTATATTTTATACTTTTAAATAAAATTATAGTTAATTATTTATTATTTCCCGGCCAACAGAACCTCAAACAAACATATTCTAAGCTATCCTTCTTATCTCCCTCCTCCTTGTAGTTGTCGTTTGTATTGCACGCCTCATAAGCGAAGCGTTGAGGTGGGTACTACTGTCACTTCGCGCAAAACATCTGATTTTTCAAACTTAAAATGTCTTTATGTATCATACATTGCACTTGTAAGATAATACATACACACACATATTAAGAAAAAACACTATTTTTAACGTTCATGATATTTTTGATGTCATTTTTGTTATTTAAACTAGTTAAAAAACAGTTTAAAAAAGTTCTGTCTTGGACGTCCGTGTGTCTGTATGTGCGGATCCTTTTTCTTGTTAACACGATAGCGACCGAAATACTTTACTAATCGAGTCTTTTTTTTTCTCTTACGCTTGAGTATGCTCAGGAATAGAACCCTTTCATTTTTCAGGGTCTGATTCGATGTGGTTTAATTGTTATTAAATAAACAAAAATAATAATTAATAAATATTTATTAAAAAAAAATTATGAGGCGTGCACTTTTGGATTTTCCAAATTATTTTACTATGTAATCTTTACATAATATCATAAAATCGTGCGTGATCTACAATCGATATCCAAGGCAAAGATATAGTTTTTAGAATTTTTGTCTGCTTGTCTCTATAAAATATGTATGTCCGGGATAAACTCAAAAAGTATGCATAAAGCATGTATTTAAAAATTCGTTCAAATTTCTTCAAATTTTGTTTGAATATTACTAACATTTTATGTTATGTTTTATGTTTTGTTGACGATAAACGATTTTTATTTATTAACAAATATATCATAACGCTAAGATCAATAGGAGCTAGTCAATAAATAAAACTAACCTTAGCCTCGAGCTCAGCAGGTCGAGCAGCCTTCAACGCATCGACACTATTCAACAACGCGGCGACCCGTGTCTCAGCGGCCGCTACCTCAGCCGGCCGTAACAACGCCGCTTGGCTCGCGAGCGCCGCGGCCGCACCGCAGAGCGACGCCTGTACAAAGTTGAAAATGGAATGTTGCTTTTTTTTTCTTGCAAGCCATGGATAAATAAAAATTGTGAGGTTGGCTATGGCTATACCTGGCCGCATGGTGAAAAAAAAAGAAATTCTGGAGGAGCATAGATAAAAAATAACATTGTAATAACTGGGCCTGGTAATAACTGCATAGTGCATATGCTATAAAAAAAAAACAATTGGAATGTCAAAATAGTTTTAAAATGGAACAATTTATATTGAAAAGAAAATGTGCAACTTTTGCAACGGAAAGTCAATAAAGGAATTTTTTAATACAAAAAAAACTAATGTTTATAGGTTAAAATATATGGCACAATATTTATGAAAAGCATACTAAAATAATAATTTTATATCTAATAGATACCTCTCCAGTGGCTGTCTGCAATCTTCTGAATGCTTCTTCATCTCTCACACCTGCTGCTTGTTCCAATTTATGTAACCTGGAATTATCAACAAATAATTTATTTATTTATAATCTTTATTGCATACAAAACAAATACAAATTTCACACACACAGACAGGACATTTGATGCAAAGGGCGTAAATAATGTAAATTTTATAAAATAATAATAATTTATTGTCACTCGAAACAATAATTTCATAACATAAATCTTAATTACTAGCTTTGCCCCGCGGTTTCATCCACATTGTTCCGCTCCAGTTGGTCTTAGCATGATGATATATAGCCTATAGCCTTCCTCGATAAATGGGCTATATCTAACACCAAAATAATTTAGCAAATTGGACCAGTAGTTCCTGAGATTAGCCCGATAAACCAAACTCTTCAGCTTTATGATATAACTAGCTTTTCGCCCGCGGCTTCGCCCCCTTTGTCTAAAACATAATAAATTATATACTAAAAGCTTCTTCTTGAGTCACTCTATCTATTAAAAAAAACCGCATCAAAATCCATTGCGTAGTTTTAAAGATTTTAAACATACATAGGGACATAGGGACAGAGAAAGCGACTTTGTTTTATACTATGTAGTGAAGTATAGATTAAAAATATAAATTGACCTGTGTTCCAACTGAGCGATTCTCGCTGTTTGAGCCAAGTTGACCTCAGGCTTCAACTTAAGATGCGCTGTCACCAGCTCACCATGCTTTTTCTTACCATTCACTGATAAATACTCCCTGTAAAAATAATTAAATTCATATAGGCTTGATACGGAAGGAATATTCAAAACTTTGTACCTTATTACATGTTAAATTGTAATTATTGTCCGAGTCATTCTAATCATAAAATCTATATAGGAATATTGAACTTCAGCCAAAAAAATGTTTAATCTTTGTTTTTCTATGCATTATGTCCACTAATACACTTTGCCTACATTAAAGATATTACTGTTATGCTAGGCGTCCACTAGGCGGATCGGGCCGGGCCGCATCGCAACGCAAAAATACGCATTGGCGGATATCGCTTCGCAGGCGGATTTCTGCCGGCGGTGCGCTGCGGCCCGGCCCGCCCCGACCCGTCTAGTGGACGCAGGCAGGCGGATGTGAGCGGCGAGCGTCTGTTAGATAAAATCCGCCTAGGCGGTCCGCCGCGCCCCGTACAGGTGGACGCAGGAGCAAACAGCGCGTCCATTAGAGACGGCCCGTTGCGATGCGACCCGCCCCGATCCGTCTCTAATGGACGCCTAGCATTATAACAAACATAACCAATACAATAAGTATATACTAATATGAAATATGTAAAACCTATAATTGAACTGCTACATATTTGCTTTAATAATACCACTAGCGGTCCGCCCCCGCTTCGCCCGTGGTGCATATTTCGCAATAAAAGGTAGCCTATCTTCTTTCTCAGGGTCTAAATATTGTATGTGCCAAATAAAAATCGGTTGAGAGGTTTATGCGTGAAAACCATACAAACTTTTCCTGTTTATAATATTAGTATATAAGTATAGATACTAACTTTAATTTCTCAGCCTTAGGATCAACTTGGTCTCCCTCTTCCAATTTAAGTTCCTCCAAGAGTTTCTTTGTGGTAATTATTTGTGCAGCTAATTTAGAGTGCTCTTCCTAAAAATTAACATAAAATTTAATAATGCTAATGTGTATAGGGCTAATCAATTTTTGCCATTGATTTACTTTGGTTTTATACCTATTTTTTCAGAACTTCTTTTTTATATCTAGGAGTGAAACTCAGAAACAGTTAAATAACAAACTACTTATACCTGCTGATCAAAAAAGTGAATATTTATAATAATGTTATTAACATAATATGGATAGCTTTATTATTATTTCATCAATTAAAAAAGAAAGCGAAGTAATAAAATCACATCACAAACATTTGTCTGTTATATGTAATTCAATTAAATCATGCAAATATAAAAATGCAATATGCTTACTTTCTCACTCTCAGTAGCCCTATTCTGTTGTTCCGTCACTTGCTCGAGCAGCTCTGAGAACTCACATCTCAAGCGGTTGTACCTCTCTAGAGGAGTCTCTGGTTCGCCCTCCGCAGCTAACTCCCATTCACCAGATCTATGACATTTTGATATTTATATTGCTACAAATCACTAATTGCTAAAGCATTATGTAAAATTTTTTAAGTAGAACTTATTTACAATATGCTACTAGGGTATAATCACATAATAATGAAGTATTTGACTACATAAATATTCATGCATAACTGCATGTATTATAATCATATTAAAAATAAATTGGAAACATAAAAATTATAAAAATAAAACATGTTAGGATAATAATATGTTGCATAGACTACCTATTTTCAATGATTTAAAAACTTACCTATAACCAATTCTTGATTTTCTACTCAATCGATCAGAGAAATCAACATTCCCAGTCAGAAATTTTCCTCTGAACTTGTTGAAAGAATCTTTAACAGAAAGGTGCAGTTGTTCGATGCATTCGTTTTCTTCGTCTTCGTATGGCTCAGGCTGGTCAGCTTCCGGCAAGTCACCAGTTTCATAAACATCAGGTTGATCGTAGGCCTGAAAATATTTGCCCAACGTAATGTAGGTTATAAAAATCAATAATTTCTCGATATTCGTTCATTATACTCACAATTCCCGGAAGATTTTCGTATTTTGGATCAGCCATTGTTACCTACTTTTATCGTTTTTTAGAGAAAGTCGTTTTTGTGTATTGATTTAACAATTTTTAATTTGTTTTATGTACTCATTCATTTATAATTTTATAACAAAGATGACGTCAGTGTCGTCAGAATTTTCAAGCCGTCAATAAAGACATTGACATTGAAAGCTCTCTGCTCTCTTCATTAAAATAATTATTTATGGTAGGCCGCCTGTCCATCTGCAAGAAAAATGCTGTGTGTCCGACAGTCTGTCTGACAGTAGCTTGCAAGTCTAATTCCACGTTTCCACCTGCAAGTAGACCTGCAAGTTGCTGTATGACAGACTGTCAGACATTTCTCGCAGAAGTTTTCTTGCAGATGGAAACGCGGCCTATTATTATTATTTATTATTTAATTATTGCTAATGCTAAGTGGGTTATATTTAGACGTCCTTGTGTCAGTATTTAATATTAAAGAAAAGCATTTTAAAAACTTTCCTTTTTAAAGTGAAACTTTTATTACATCGTCTTAAACTTTTTGGTCTGTGTAGCGCATGTCACGTGACGATCGAACCGTACGATAATTATCGTACAAATACGATAATGTTGTGCCGTTTCACTTTTACCGTGGTTTCATAAAACCACACAACATTTTTTTTTAAATTAGGTTGAAAGAATTTTATCATATTGTGTATTGCGTGTGATTGCGTGACTAATAATTTCCGCAATATGAAACTTTTAATTTTTTGTAATCGGTTCAGAATGTGGTTCAGAAGTATTTGTGTGAAAGAGTAACAAACTGTAATATATTATATACATCCATCCATCCATCGTCACGATCGTCACAAACCTTTAACAAACTTTAGCATTTAAAAAAAATAATTTGGAAAATCCAAAAGTGCACGCCTCATAATTTTTTTTTTTATAAATATTTATTAATTATTATTTTTGTTTATTTAATAACAATTAAACCACATCGAATCAGACCCTGAAAAATGAAAGGGTTCTATTCCTGAGCATACTCAAGCGTAAGAGAAAAAAAAAGACTCGATTAGTAAAGTATTTCGGTCGCTATCGTGTTAACAAGAAAAAGGATCCGCACATACAGACACACGGACGTCCAAGACAGAACTTTTTTAAACTGTTTTTTAACTAGTTTAAATAACAAAAATGACATCAAAAATATCATGAACGTTAAAAATAGTGTTTTTTCTTAATATGTGTGTGTATGTATTATCTTACAAGTGCAATGTATGATACATAAAGACATTTTAAGTTTGAAAAATCAGATGTTTTGCGCGAAGTGACAGTAGTACCCACCTCAACGCTTCGCTTATGAGGCGTGCAATATATATTTCGGATAATCCAGCAATCTCAAACACAACCCTTCCTACGAATAACATTTCATAAAGCCTATCGATCACGATGTTATTTGTTATTTCAACACATATTTCAATATTAATCGTATTCTATTCATCTCTTTTATTAACTAGATCAGTAGAAAGATTTTAAATAATAATTATGATAATCTCATTGAGATAATCTATGGTTTTAAAAGTCTGGTTGTTTGACATGTTTTTTTTATCATTCAGATTTCAGGTACACGTCATGTCAAACAAAATTGACTTTGCACTTTGAGAGAAATGAGTCATTGATATTTTAGATTGCATACGATTTCGTGGTCTCTTTAGTATAAAACTAGTGTGAATTCAATTATATCGTAAGTAGAACCCATACAGACGCAAGATGAGTTTGCAGTGGACGATAATCGCTACTTTTCTGTACGCTGAAATAGCGATCGTACTTCTTTTGACTTTGCCAATAGCGAGTCCTTCAAGATGGCAAAAGTTCTTCAAATCGAAGTTTTTAGCGTATGTAAGTGGCCAGGCATCCATATACTTCTTGGTATTGATCGGAGTTTTGATCCTATGTCTCCTAGATGCTATCCGTGAGATGCAAAAATACTCAAACATGGAAACGACCGACCATCAGCACCTCGACGCGGAAATGCAAGGTAACATGCGGCTTTTCCGTGCGCAAAGAAACTTCTACATTTCTGGATTTGCATTGTTCCTTCTTGTTGTAATTCGTCGTCTAGTGCAAATGATCTCTGAATTGGCTACTTTATACGCGCAAGCTGAGGCTAACTTCAGGCAAGCGCAAAGCGCTTCGGCGGCCGCCAAGAGCCTCCTTGCGCAACAAGGCTCCGGTGATGAAAAGAGCAAGAAGGATCTGGAAGAACTTGAGACCAAGATTTTGAATTTGGAAAAAGAACTGTCCAGGGAAAAGAAGGACAAGGAAGCTGTCAAATCTCAGGCTGAAAGCTTAAACAAGGAGTACGACAGGTTGTCAGAAGAGTACAGCAAATTGCAAAAGAAGATCACAGTGGCGGGTGGTGATAAGAAAGATGAATAAGCATTTAATATCATGTATGTTAAGTCCAGCTTTTAAATTTCTCTACATCTCTCTTGTTGAGCGAAATCAATTAATCTTTAGAATGGCAATTGTACTAAACGGCAACTATGTCTAATCTGTAAATTATTGTTATTGCATCAATCATCAATGCTTTATTAATGTTATCATATCAGTCATATAAATAAATCGAGAAAGATTATAATTATTTGTAAAAATGAATCAGCTCTGTGATTCATTCTAGCCTTGAACAAATGCCTTTTGAAAAAAAATGTTTTCCTATAATTATTTAAAGATGTCTTCTGTTTCTGTTTGCTTAGTATTAGCTGAAAAAGTCTGATTTAGTTGTTTTGGGGCATTTTTATTAGATAAGTGTGTACTGTTGAGAATTGTTTAAATATTTGAGTTGCTTTTACTTGGTTGTTTCTATACACAAGTTTTTGATTCTTACTATATTTTATTATGAATATTGTGCTTTGGTTTATTTAGTTCTTATGTAAGCTATATGTTTGATTTTTAGCAGTGTGCCAGCTGATCATGTTCTTTTCATCATATTATTGGAATCATCTAATGTATAGAAACAAAATTTTGTCATAAGAGCATTTGTTGTTCTCTAAAATTTAATAACTCTCTTTAATAATTTATATTATATAGATGTATTTTTGCATTTTAACCTATAACAAAAGTAAAAGGATTAAATGGGTTAGGTTAACTTATTACAACTTTGTTTATTGTGGTGTTGTAATGTGAAAATAAATATTTTTTATAAATTTGCTGTTTTAATTTCAACAATAAATAAGTCCATAAATAAAATTATTATTGTATATCAACATTATAGATACTGAGGTTAAAGAAATAATAAGAGATAATAAGTATATGTAATTTTAATGGGCAGTAAATAAAGTAAACAATTTTTAATAACATTTAATTATAAACAGTAGGCATATAACTCTATACATGATATTTCACACAAGAAATATTACAAGAATTATAACTCATCCTTTATTTTAGGATTATAATTTTCATTTTCAATAAACCCAAGGCTGTCCCAAAATGATCTGTGGCCGAAGTCAGGACAGGCTTTCATCTCGATTTTATCTGGTCCGTTAATTTGTAAGTAGTTCAATTCCGGTGAATTTGGTTTGATAGCTAGCCATTGCGGACTGTTGGATAGACTGGGTTTCCTGTAAAAATACATAAAATTACGTATGTTTATGGACAAAGTTATAGATAAAACATATGAATTAAAAAAAAAGACGTGTGGCATTTGGGGACTGCCGCGGTAAAGCTATTGCATGCTATGCCTTCAAGCCACACCTCCGTGTCCGTCGGAGTGGGGAGCATGAGGTTTTTTCGTTACGGAATTTCTCGATTCGGTCCCCGCGCTCAAGGCCCGCGATAGAAGCTATGCAATAGCTTAAAATATCTGGTAATGTGTTTGTTGTTAAAAGATCTTTATGTTTCAGAGAGAAAAATTATGTTAGGAACCTTTTTAGGTAGACAAAATCGTCATTGGTGACGGAACATTGAATAGATTTTTCCACTAATTTAAATTTATTCATGTATGCATAATATTTGGTTTTCGCTTACAATTGTTTACGTATTGTATTCTATCGGTATTCATTGCGTAGGTATTGGCAGTATGAGCGGTATTGCTATTTTATTTCAATATTTTTAAACTAAAATATGACTAAAATAGACGTTCAGTAAATATTATACAAAAATGCTATTTTGATGCTTTCGCTGTAGGAATGACGTAGCTCCCGGTAGATAACATCTCTGAGTTCAAGGCTAATCAATATTAATTATTCTAATTTAAAATTACTTTTCTATTATTCATCTTGTTCCCAACACTGTATCTATAATTTAAAATACATAAGTTTACAGATACATATGTGGTTATGTACCTATTTCTTAAAAATACCCGCAACAAATGACTAGAGTGACGTCATTTTGTAGAAAAATAAGCTTATAGTAAAGCTCATCAAATTAATTAAAAGAGTATTTTTCCTCTTCAAAAATTCAGCATTTACATGTATTGTTTAGGTTTATGACACCAAACCACCACATCATTATAAAAACTCGACGGGTTTCATATTTATATATTGATTACCTTAATTATTACATGGAAAGGGGAAAAATAAAGTGAAAGCCATACAATTATCATTTAAAAAAAAATTATTCTAGTTATTGTACTTACATATTACGGAAAATAAAAAATGAACTTACCCAGTACTAGCAAAACTGTAAACCATATCAAGTAGAGCTTCTCTTATCTTGCTGTCGGGTACATTGGAGGAAGCCGGTGTTGATTCGAAGTTAAATATTAGAAGCACGTCGTCCGCGTGACTAACGCCTGGATAAAAGGTTTTTTTAATTATTAATATTGTTTTATCACACACAATAGGTATGTTTAACATGTTTTTAACATAATTATACACTGGGTGGATCGAAAAGAACAGATTTTATAACAATATACTCGTTTATGGAGACAGTTGTAAAAATATTAGAAATAATAATTATGTAATGTTTTCGTAAGTTATATTGTAATCATTTATGAAAATAGGAATTTATATTGAGGAAAGTCGCTACATATTTGAAAAACAATAATTTTAAAATAGCGATTTCCTCAATTTAAATTCCTCTGTTATTTTCGGACAATCTCTTGATAAATATTCCTACTTAGTTAAAATGGGATTATTAATTTAGAATCAATTTAGAATGATATAGTTATAAGTTTTATCGACCTTATCATAGATATGATATAAATATCCGTACTGGAAAAAATATACCTAAGTAGTTTAGGCTTGTAACTATCGTAAAATTTCCGCTATTCAAGTACATGTAAAACTCTATGTTAAGAATCTTATATAAACCTGCCCGGGGCTACTCGGTTATACATATAAAGTTTCTTAGAATAATGGCCCAGGGCAAAGCCTAAATCCACATTTGAGCATATTGATATTACAAATGAATTTCACCCGTTTTAATTTAGGCATAGGCTTTTTGCTTTCAGAGAAAACGTTTTATAATAAGAAGCAAATATGACTTGAAGTTAATTTTCGGCTTTTACCCGACTTCTGAAGTACTGTACCTATTGTAAAATTTAAATTACTTTTAACAGAATATTTTGTTAGTTGTTAGGTAACTTTAAACTGATGTTCTAATTAATGTTAATAATTCGAAAGACGAAAGTATGAAGAATTCTGTTTAAATCTTGGTTTAAATTAATGTAGTATGAATAGAATGTACACCTATACCTTTGAGGTTTTAAGAAATAAATGTTTTTATGTATTATTATTAATAGCACTTTATAGCCTGGCAAAATACGTATTAATATAAAAGATTTTTTGAAGTGAAAACTTCTTTAGCGGCGTTGGGTATAAAGTAGTGTCCGACCGAAGGTTCGGTTTCGGTTTCGGTTTCGGCTGAGTTTCGGCCAAAAATTAAGTTTCGGCCGCAGTTTCGGTTTCGGCCAGAATCGGCCGAAACTTTTGCCGAAACCGAAACTTATTTCGCAAGTTCAGTGAACTTAGTTCACACACGTTCACGCCTTCGCTTTCCTCGGCAACGCTTTGACGGACGCTGTCAAAGCGTTGGTTGACCCACGCTGGTGGAAACAATTTTTGATTATCTATGTTGAGATTGGAACTGGGTGTAATAGTAATTATAATTTTTATATATGAGGTGATTATTATAGTATATAATATTATATAATAGAGACTGATTATTATTCCGAGTACAAATACCAATCCAAAGTATTAAAGACTCTTTAATAAAGAGAAAGATCTCAAAACACCAATACTTAGTATTTAAAGTAACAGTAACAATGACCTACTGATTTGATTTAGATGACTGATTTTACTGAGAACTTAATTTGAAAAAATAATAAAAATAAAAATTGTTATTAACTATTAATATTTTAAAAATATTATTTTTTTATTTTATATTAAATAAATGATTACAACAAATTTAATATACTTTGTTTTCATTTTATGCCCTAATTAAGGCAAAATAATAGGTAAAATGCACCAAAGTTCAGTATTTTTAGAAATTTCATACTTGACCACGTGAGTTTCGGTTTCGGTTTCGGTTTCGGCCGAAACTGAATCCACGGCCGAACATTCGGTTTCGGTTTCGGTTTCGGCCTGGAAACCAGTTTCGGTCGGACACTAGTATAAAGTCTTAAACTCGCGTCAGGACACGTGACCATCGAAAAAGCGCGGATACCATTCCAAAATATCAAACATGCTCAACGTTAATAATCAAGTTTTCACTTCTGCCGGTACTCCCGGAGTGCAACCCGTCTTTTTTTTATATAGAGTTTGTGTATTGTTGTTATTTTAATAGATATTTAAAGTCAACAAAGATCACAGCAAATAAAGAAGAGTCGTTTTCAAAATAATTGTACATTGCTACAAAATGTTTGTCCCCCTAAAAAATCTTCGAAAAAAATATGGTTACGACTGAAATAAATCATTGTTAACGTTTTACAGACTAAACTTAAGCATACTGCATATCATTTCTGATAAAAAGCAATGAATTGCGATTCAAATTCTAACATAAATTTAATGTGAAAATAAAGTAACAAAAAAAGCTCCATACATTTTTTATTGTCCCCTATGTGGACGACAATGAAAACCAATATTTTTATCAGAATTTTTGTATGAAACTTCCTATTTTTTTGTATCATAATTAAAAAGCAATGTTTGAAGTGTTATATCTGATAGATTAAACTATTTAAATTACCTTAAATAAACGAAGAATGACATATTATAAAAATGTCCCTATCAATCGGTACAATTTCGTGACACTGATTTATTGACATAATTAACCAACTTCTTGTATCACAAAGAGGAGGAATCTAACTCTAATCATTGGCAACACTGGTCATGTCACGAAAAGTAAGGTCACATTAACGCGCCGCCATTTTGTTCGTCGTCCAGACACGGAAGAAGTCCTGTAGTGTGCTGTGCAAAAAATTTAGTTACATTTTCCTAACGACGTATTCTCAACAAAAGTAAGTACATTTTGAAGAATTCACCTACCGCAATTGTAATATACTTAAATTATGACTAGAGTAATAGATTACACTTTCAATCTAATGGTAAATGTGATTATTTTTTGTGTAAAAGTATTTCTTAGGTTATTTTTTACATGTTACTGACGAACAATTTCTTGACATTTACTGACGTCAGTAAATTGTAGACGGTAAAGCTGTGGTCTCATGTGTAAAGTATGAAAATAAGATATTAAAATGTGTGTTAAATTAATGTAACGAATAAAAATAAAGGAGAAAAACAATAAATCTCTCAAGATTATTTTTTTGTAACTACAGGCCATACTTTTTTAAACCATGATGTAGGGTTAGTAAAGTCGGGCTTAGGGACTTGACTTTTCCTGGGATCTGATAACTTTTTTATAGTGAAAGCGGATCAGTGAGTCTTGGCGAAGTAACTATTCTCTAATCTGTGGTCTTGGCCTCCAATTTTACAAGTGGTTTCTGATGGGATAACGCTTGCCTTATTGCATTTAGTGTTGATCGCTTTTCCACCCACACGAGTGATGCTTACTTTTGTTTTTATTTTTATTCAAAATACATATATCCAACAGCTTTTTTAATGACAGTGAAAAAGAAGCTCGAAGACAAAAATGGAAAGAAGCTAATGATAGAAGAAAAGAAAAGGAAAAGCAAACAGAGAATTATAAAAATTGATTGTTTGTTGATTATTTTGTAACTAAAAATATATATATTTTTTTAACTAGTGACTTCTTACTTTTTTATATGTAATATTACCTTATTCTGAATACAGCCTTACTTTTACAACTTCCTGACATTTCCTAACGAAACAGTTTACTGACAATTTCGTGACGTACAAATATTTTGAAAATGACCCAGAAAATAAACAGGAATACAAAAATTATTAAAACAACATAATATTTCGAAAAACAGAGACAAACGTGCACTGTATTCTTAGAAGGTCTTGTCTTAGCATAAAATATGTATGTTGAGACTCACGCTTGTATTCGGCTAAAATACATTTTTTTTAAATTGTAAAGCCGAGATGTACCTACATTATTTTAAAAAGCATTACTTACGAATTTGTCAGATGGGGTAATATCGTTGCAATTGCCATCAAAAATATTAGCTGATCAGCCTTAAACAAGCCTTAAACTCACAATCCTTTCGCTACACCAATGTGTCAAAAAGTAATGTTTATAAAATAAATAAATATTCCAGGACAATTTTCACACACGGCACGATCTGATCCCATACTAAGATTTCGCTTGTGTTATGGAAACCAGATGGCTGATAAACATACATAATATATAATTTTAAATAAATAGGTACTTATTTAATTAACACCCAGACACAGACCAAATATCTATGTTCATCACACAAATATTTGCCCTGGGTGGGAATCGAATCCACGAACTCTGGCTTGGAAGGCAGGGTCACTAGTTCACTACCAAGCCAACCGGTCAGTCAAATAGGAAGCAATGCATAAGCATGCATATATACAAAAAAATTGGTTGTCTGTAAAGTCGGTTTACTGACGATAGTTGAACGTGACAACGTCCGATTGTGCTTCTTTGTCGCTCGTTCCGCGCTCTCGCTTGCACTTCAAGCCTTACATGGAACGCCTCAGAGCGAGGTAACGCCGCATGAGTCATGTTTTTTCGTGCGTGCAGCCGGCTCTATCGAATTATAAGACGTTATCACGTCAAAAACTCACCATAATCTTTATCACTACCAGTCATCAATTTGGACAAACTGAACTCAGCTCGATGCGAATATCTATACAAGTAGGTCGGTTGTCCCGTTGTAGAGGCGTGCATTTGAACCATCTTGCCGACGTCTACTGCGAATAGACGGTCCCCGAGCGCCTGGGAATTGTTTTTAAAGGAGGGTAGAAATAAAAACGAAAAAAAAAGACACAAAATCCGTAAAAAAATCGCCAAATAAGAGAAGTCCTTATAGTACATAGAGTGAGCATTTTAAACAAGTTTCTGAAAATAGAAGTTTGTTATTATAATATATAGTTATTGACGTAAAATTGGCGATAGGATATATTATGTGAATTTTTGAACTTCATAAAATTAAAATTTTAGATGCAATCTGCTTATAAAATTTTCATTACTCCACATTACTTAATGTGGAAAATTTGGCGCCAAAATCCGCCATATTTTTATTTTTGACATTTATCATGCTTCACAAAAAAGCTTAATCTAACGACACTGTACTACTTTCTCACTCGTAATCTGTTTAAATCTAGACGATAATCTAAAAATACCACTCTACAGACTGTTTGGCGTCCAACAGTTAGATAGCACCAACTATAAATATCAGCTGTTAGTTTAACTTATGTGCGCGCTCCGGGACTTTCAATAAATTTCACTGAAGCGACACTTCTTGAGTAATTATGTGATTTAAAGTGCGAAAGAATAGATAAAGGTTTGGTATTTGATTTCGCGGTGTTTTTCTTCTGTTCTTTTCTATTTATGGCCTGTTGCACAACTTTTGGGATATATTAACTGTACCTTTTTGTCAGTAAAAATAAAAAATGTATAAAAAAGTTATAACTGTATGTCAAGGGCGGATCCAGCTTTAGTGCCAGGGGGGGGTCACATAGACGTGGTCAATTTTCAAAAGCTATATTTTTGTAATTTAATTGATACGTAGATTTAAAAAAAATGGTCAAGTGCGAGTCGGATTGGCGAACCAAGAGTTCCGTACAAACATTTTTATATGTTTTAATATTAAATTTATGTTTTTTGCGATTTTTCCTTTAGGTATCTGTGCTGTAAGACGTAAGTTTCAATTAAATAAAGATTCTGTGTTCACGGGAAGTACCCTGTAGGTTTTGATTCCTGGCAACACTTGCGAATGTTGATAAGCATGAAATGTATGTTTTAGCAATTTTTCCTCCATCTGTGCTGACATTGCTTTTAACCAAATTTCAGAACTCTGTGTTCACAGGAAGTAGTACAATACCTATAGATTTTGATTCCCTTGCGGTAATGTCGAAATTTGCGATAATTTACGGCATAAATGGCTGTATCTTTTGATTGCGTTGGCTTATAAGTTTGATTTTTTCACAGCTATAAGGAACCATAGATTTGAGTATTCGGTATGAATTTCAGATTGATACCTCCACGCGTTCCTGAGAAAAAGGGTCTTCACAGGCAGACAAACTTGAAAAATATATATTTTTTGCAATTATTCCTGTATCTGTACTATAAGATGTTGTTTTGTACCGAATTTCAAGATTCTGAGTTTACGGAAAGTACCCTGTAGGTTTTGAGTTTTGATTCCCTTGCGAATGTCGAAATTTGCGAAATTTTTCGGCATTTACGGCTGTATCTTCTGATTCGTTGACATAGAAGTTTGATTTTATTATAGCGTAAAGGTATTTTAGACTTGAGTTTTTGGTATGAATATCAAGTTAATACATGGCAGCGTTCATGAGTAACAGGGTTCTAAGTTAAATTATTTTTAAAATATTTTTTTTATATTATAATCTAAGGAAAAATTCATGCTTTTCGCAATTAGTAAACAAAGTCGTTGTCTCTGTGCCTATGTCCCTATGTATGATTAAATCTTTAAAACTACGCAACGAATTTCGATGCAGTTTTTTTAAAGATAGAGTGATTCAAGAGGAATAGTATATAATTTATAAGGTTTTAGAGAAAGCGGGCGAAGCCGCGGGCGGTAAGCTAGTCTGCGTTATAAGACGTTTGATTGTACTAAATTTCATGACTCTGTGTACTCGGGAACTACCCTGTAGGTTTTGATTTCTTAGGGAGTGTCGAAAAATTTCAGCAATTACAGCTGCATCTTTTGATTGCGTTGGCTAAAACGTTTGAATTTTTCACAGCATCAAGGGACCTAGACCGTAGGATTTCGACATTAGCAAGGGAATCAATACCTGCAGGGAGCACCCTGTCCCGTAAACACAGTCTTGAAATTGAGTAAAAAGTATCGTGTTATAGCACAGATGTAGTAATGACTGCGAAAACCCTAATTATTTAATTAAATTAAATAAAAATATATTTTTAAATAATTTTAAACTTACAACCCTTTACTCATGAACGTCTACATGTATTTAATTGATATTCACATCAGAACTCAGGTCTATAATAACTTAAATCTGTTATTTAATTCAAATTCTATGTCAACGCAATCTGAAGAAAAAGCAATTAGAGCCGCATATTCTGTAATTCGCAACTACTTGCAAGGGAATCATCAATCAAAACCTACAAGGTCCTTCCCGTGAACACAGTCTTGAAATTTGGTTAAAAGCAACGACTTAAGCACTTACAAGCACAGATAAAGAAAAAAATCCTTTAAACAAAATTGTAAGATACAACATAATGAAAAAATAAGTTTGCTCGGAGTCCTCGGTCCGACGCGCACTTGGCCGATTTTTTGTTGTAATTTGACTGTATTTTATAGTGTTCATTTGAAAAAAATTTTTGCTATTTTATGTCTTATCCACGAACTGGGATATTTCGATATTTGAGGTTTTGTGTGAAAAGTGTAACAGCAAAAGTTGTAGAAAAAAAAATAATTACATAACTACAACCTTACCATTACACTTTATTCCGCAGTTATAGTTTTTTTTTTAATCGAAAAACCTGTTATTTGTCCTTAAATTACGACCACAGGTCGACCCTAATAAACTTTTTCTATAATTTTTGTTATATTTCTCTTCCGTTACCGTTTGTAATTCATTTCATTGTTCTATATTACTTTTATGTCTCAAAATTCAATAAAAACATCATATTGAACAGTATTAATTTGTTAATTTAAAAAAAGTTAATATTAAATTAGTGGTCCACTTAGGTCGTGGACCTAGCCCAGGGGGGGGTCATGACCCCGTGACCCCCCCCCTGGATCCGCGCTTGCTGTATGTAGTGAAACTGGCTCAATTATATTATTATAATGCAATTGTAACTATGATTTTTTCTGTTTTAATTTGTAGAGGGATCAATTCGATAAATTGAACATCGGAGAATAACGCAGGATACTTTTGCCACGATAACAGAACTTAAAAAAAACAAGCGATTCATCAATAAAAAAAAATGAATTCCTCACCTGTACTAGTTCTCCAAAGGTTTCTTCACTAACAGGTTTGCCTTTCAAGTAAAACTGTTTGATCTTATTCGCTACAGCAGTTCGGAGGCTGAGGGGTAAAGTGTCGTTGTACTCGAAGATGTTACTCGAAAGATGATCCCATCGGGCTTCTAACTCGGGTAGAATGCTGAGGTCCGTGAGGTATGCTGGAAATTTGAGAAATAAATAAAAAAGACGTGTGGCACTCAGGGACTGCCGCGGTAAAGCTATTGCATGCTATGCCTTCAAGCCACACCTCCGCGCCCGTCGGAGTGGGGAGCGTGAGGTTTTTCGTTACGGAATTTCTGGATTCGGTCCCCGCGCTCAAGGCCCGCGATAGAAGCTATGCAATAGCTTAATAAACAAAATTGGTAATAGATAAAATATTTTTATGAAGATGGTAATTAGAACATGGAAGGGCAAAGCACAAGCAAATTTTGTAAATGAAGGTAGTTAACTGAAGATTAAAGGGGAAAAAAATAGGCACTGTTTTCTCGTGGTGTGTTAGCAACATTTTGTATCGATAAGGCTCGCTATCTCCTGAGAAGAGATTGCTAAGAAGGCTATATCCTCCATGGTATGGTTGGTAAAAATTTATCAGACTTTATGGCAAAAAAGGAAACATACCGCATACGATAAGATCTCAGGATAAGACTATGTTCATATGTTTAGTATGTTTAATTCTTATTCGTAACTAGTTTTCCGCCCGCGGCTTCGCCCGCTTTATCTACCTCATAAATTTATAATAAAACCTTCTTCTTGAATCACTCTATCTATTTAAAAAAACCGCATTGAAATCCGTTGCTTAGTTTAAAAGATTTGCATAAAAAGGGACATAGGGGCAGAGAAAGCGACTGTGTTTTATACTATGTAGTGATAAAACCACGATAAAACTCTCGAAAAAAACTCGTTATAATATAATTAATAATTATCTCATACAAAACAATTTCCATTTTCTTTTAAAAGCGCGATTTATAATAAATTTGATAGCAAGAGAGTTCTGAAGAAGAAAATATAAAGCAAACAAAAATTTCTAATAGTGTCTGAGATTTATAGACCATTATTTTTCTTACGTTTCAAATAACATGGCGGAGATAAAAACGTGGTTTTATATTGTTTTGGTATTAGGTAGATCAAGATGCTTGTTTTATAGATCCTTTTTTTGTTATAAAAAATAATACTAGTTAGTAATTAATGATTATGATTTGTTTATTAAAAGGTAATAATAATTAGCCTAAAATTTTAAGTATACAAAATAATTTAAAATGTTTAAAATAAATAAAAGTAATTCAAACCTCATCGGGACCTGGATTCGATTCCCAGTGAAGTCAAAAACACACAGTTATTCAATGGATAATTAAAACATAGACATATTCATCTGCCCACTCTTATCGACATTATACTTCACTTATATCTTTAACAAATATGTAGATGATTTTTCTATTAAATATGTACAGTGATTGCCATCTTTCTTATTTTCCCTCTAGTTACATAAACATACTGTGGTATAAATCATTTAAACCTAGTATAAAAACTTACATAAAAAATTATAGTTACCTGCAGCAGGATACAAGCCTTCCTCTGAAGTAACAGACCCTATAAGGGGCACGCTATTAACGGACCCAGATTTGGCCGCATGGTACGGGTACTGGGTCAAAAATGGGTACTTAGAGCCCACCTCAGCTGTGGGAGTGAATGGTGTGAACATGTGGACCTTCCAATCCTGGAATAAATAACAGAAAAAATATAAAAATTTAAAGAATAGAAAAGAAATGATCAAATGCATTGTAAATAGAAAGATCGATCACAAGGCGGGATTGGAATATGTGACTTATTGTATTTTTTTTAAATATTTTTTATGTATACTAGACGCTTGCCCCGACTTCATTCGGGTACAAAAAACAAATATGTTACTCGTTAAATACGTAGTATTCAAATGGTAAAAAAATGGATCGAGTTTTTTAGTTTAATCAACAATAACAATAACAACACATAAAAACTAAAATTTTCCACTTGATATTAGCTAAGATTATTTAAGCTGACGGGATTGAATTTAAAAAGGTTAAGTTAAAGTTTAAGATCATGTTAAACAGTTGATGGATTAATAGGTTGGTTAAACTAATAAAAACAAAAAAAAAATGTTGCGTGTTTTTTTGTACTTACATGGAAAATTATATTATAATGACTAATCCTAATAACGAATAATGTTATGAATGTTTGTACTTTTTTTTTATGTAGATTTGCTAAACAGATAGTTTTTATACTGAACCCGTGTGAAACGGTTGATTATTTATAAAATACTTTGAAGATCCGCATGAAAACAAAAAATTTGAAATTTACCAGCCAATTATTTTTTGGTAATAAACGAAATACTATACAAAGCCCCACAATAGATTTATATAACAGAGATGCGGATAAGAGCCTAGTAATTTAGGCCTAACCTCAGTAATTTAGGTAAGTTTGCCTCTAAATTATCATCAAATCAAAATTCGTGCTGATAGACCATCCGCATTTGCATGACGTCATTTAATATTTTTTTCATACTTCTCAATTTTTTAAGTATATGATTTTTTTACGGAATTTAGGAACAAACCATTATTTAATTAGGTAATTACACAATAGTCACGTTTATGTAGTAGGATAAGAGTTTACAACTACAAAAAAGCGCGTGTGCCGAACACATGTGTCAGAAGTGAAACTTATTTGGCAAGATTCAAAGATAACAGAATCGTCTCCTTACTCTATGTGACGGTATTGCCATGGCACGACCTTGAAATTTTACTCTCAACGTGCCTTAAGAAGTCTTATTTCAAAATATTGTAATTTTGTTATTGTTACAACACAATTTAACAGTTGACGTAAATAAAGAAATAAACTGCATCCTTTGTCACGCGAAACTATAATCAAATACTTTGTAATTATCTATAGGAATGATATTTGCAATTTTAATTATCGGTTGAGATCTTTCAATATGGATATTTCCTGTTTTTTTATCAAGTTTTGTATAATTTGTATAATTTATACTTCCACGTGTTTGTACCGAGTTGAATTATAGAACCACAGAACTATGCGCTCTTATTAATCCCCTTTTTTGCTAGAAGAACGCAATGATCTTTTGATCATTCCTATATTTTAAGTAGTATTTTTTTAAATCAATCATGAAATATCTTAGTAATATTCAATTTAATAAAATTTATGAAATGGGTAGATATTATTACAAACAACTATTAATTATTTTATAATATGGCGTAATACTTGATACTTTTACTTTTACGAGAAGGAATTAGGGATTGCAATGGATTTAATTGAAAATGATTCATCTTTTGCGCTACCTATAGGGTGGAAAACGCGCAGTTACAAAAAAAATATCGCCAATTAAGCGAAATCCATAAACTACAGGGTGTCCCAAAAAGTAGTGATGAACGACAGCTGGGAGGTAGAGGACCTAGAGGGCTATCCGGATCACCCCCATGTATGTTATGCGATTTTTCGTATTTTCGGAGTTATGACGTTTTTTTCAATTTTTCTGCTATCGCCGAGTACGATGATATTTTCACTCA
This sequence comes from Colias philodice, assembly GCF_061535455.1. Lineage (NCBI taxonomy): Eukaryota > Metazoa > Arthropoda > Insecta > Lepidoptera > Pieridae > Colias > Colias philodice. Next base: position 9,727,326 of record NC_143098.1, on the reverse strand, counting down.
TGGTGACGTGAATTATTGCGCTAGATGCTTGATTTTTTTTGTGTGCTAAGCTGAAAGATAGGTCAATTCAGTATGGTAACATTTATTATCGTTAAATCTTCAAATGGAATAAAAAAAAGAGTTTAATGTCAAGAAAGATAAAATTATCCAGTATGTTCAAAACTTCAAGGGCCCATAAAAAAATAAAATCACATGAAAAAAGTTTTCCATTTGGCTTTTAAAAACTTGCTCTATCTATTGGGTAGCTACCCTAAAAATTTCATTTTATTATTCAGAAGGTTTCAATCGAAAAATTGAAATCTAAATGAGGCAAGTGAAAAAATTTAATTTACATGATGATTAATAAAAACAAATTAAAACCAATAACAAGGTGTTTAATTACCAGAAATTTTTAAAATAACCCTGCTGTTGCTCAGTGCAAGTGCGACATCACCGTAAAAAGTTGTCTTTTAAAATATCTGAATGCCCTTTTATCATTTTTAATGGTTTCTTCTGCTACTATGAATTTCGGGGTTATTTCGTCCAAATTATGGCAGTATCTCGTTTTTGTAGTATCCCCACGGAAAAAAATTAATAGGGTTTATGTCCGGGGACCGTGGAGGCCAGGCTAAAGGGCAAAGATACCCTGAAAGATAGATTGGTCGTTGCAGCCTGCGCATGCGCCGGTGACGCCTGCCTTAAATCCTGGCCTCCACGGTCCCTCGACCTAAACCCCATTGAATTATTTCAAAGGGGATACTAAAAAGACCTCGGCTACTTGAAAGAATGCCACAATTTGGACGAAATAACCCCGAAATTCATAGTAGCAGAAGAAACCATTAAAAATGATAAAAGGGCATTCAGACATTTAAAAGACAACTTTTTAAGGTGATGTCGCACTTGCATTGAGCCACAGCTGGGTTATTTTAAAAATTTCTGGTAATTAAACACCTATTTATTAGTTTTAATGATCATCATGTTAATAAAATATTTGCACTTACCACATTTGATTTCAATTTTTCGATTGAAACCTTCTGAATAATAAAATGAAATTTTTAGGGTAGCTACCCAATAGATAGAGCAAGTTTTTAAAAGCCAAATGGAAAACTTTTTTCATGTGATTTTATTTTTTTATGGGCCCTTGAAGTTTTGAACATACTGGATAATTTTATCTTTCTTGACATTAAACTCTTTTTTTTATTCCATTTGAAGATTTAACGATAATAAATGTTACCATACTGAATTGACCTATCTTTCAGCTTAGCACACAAAAAAAATCAAGCATCTAGCGCAATAATTCACGTCACCATGAGTGAAAATATCATCGTACTCGGCGATAGCAGAAAAATTGAAAAAAACGTCATAACTCCGAAAATACGAAAAATCGCATAACATATATGGGGGTGATTCGGATAGCCCTCTAGGTCCTCTACCTCCCAACTTGCGTTCATCACTACTTTTTGGGACACCCTGTATAATAACGATAACCATTGACGTACGATATTGCATACTACATATTATGTTGTTTAAATAGTCTACTTATAAGTTAGCGCTTTGTGGACTGTGTCTATTACATAACATCAATAGGTAGGTACCTTATTTTAATAATATACTACATAGTAAGCAGTAACATAATATGCACATACTATGTTTGTGTTTTTTTTTAATTATTGTATTTCACTTTCTATGCTTGGTAGCCTAAAAGATACCCAAAATACTCACATACATCTCGATCTGTGCCTTCACAATGACCTCAGCCGGCCTGTACTTCATACAATCCACCATTTCCTTGTTATTATTTGTAGGACAGCCAACTACAGCAGCCAGGGCCTTTGCTTTCTCTGCTGGTTTGATGGAATGTGTCCAGGACGCGAAGGAGGACCCGCTGAAGGCTATGCCGCGGTGGAATTTGTCTGAAAATAGACGTTATAGCAATGGGTGGAAGGTCGTTTTTTGGTTGGTGTTTTAGAGATTTTTCTCTATGTTACTAGTTATTATTCTGTGGTCTAACTAAGACAGTATAGTATTCGAGGGTTTAGCGATGGACTATGGTATACAGTATACATCGTTATATTTGTATTATATTATCTAATAAAGCTTTGCTTCGTGAAGTTTCATAGCAAAATGTAAGAATTAATTGTCATTACTATGAATATAAATAGGGATGTAACGATACATGATTTTGCCGATACGATACCGATACCGATATTTGTAGTAATGTATCGGCGATACCGATACCGATACCGATATCGATGGCTTGGTAGAAAAATAAATAGTGAATTATGCATAAAAAGTTACCAACATTTAACAGAGACCACTGTTAATCGTATTCTTTTAAATAAAAATGCCAAATCAAAAAACAACAAAACCATTTATTTTAGTATTATTATTTTACGAAGTCAGTTAAACTTTAAGTAATACACATACAATCAGTACAGGTAATAAAAGTTTACTATTGGTATAGTTTTTTCAGAAAACAATGTGCGCACGCGCGGGCGGCCTCCCGCATCGTTCATTGGGCGCGGGTTTTTGAATTATTTGATATCAAAAAAATTGGTTGTTTGTAAAGTAGGTTTACGATCAACATGTTTACGTGATAACATAATGCAGTGGCAGCGCTCGAGATGAAACGGGAGATCGGTCCGTCTCTCTCTCGTTATACCTGCGATCGCGCTCGTGAGGTTTTGGTGTGACACAAGTTTATGAACATGTCACCCGACTAAAACGATTTTAAAAACGTTATCACGTTAAAAATTAAAAAAATTCAAAATTACTTATTTCTTTCCTTTACATAAACAAATTTGTGATTGGAACACTCCTAGTAAGCAAATAAAATGCTTGTGTTAGGAGGTTCCGCTCTTCCTTAACACTATTACAGAAACAGAAATAAAACAATATGAATGAATACAATGCAAAAACATAAAAGAAAAGAAAGAATTTATTAAAAAAATATCGGTATCGGTTGATTTATTATCGGCGATACCGATATATCGGCTTGCCGATATATCGGCCGATATATCGGTATCGGTATCGGTATCGTTACATCCCTAAATATAAACTTACATAAAAAAATATTGAATTTACAACTAATTTCGAATTACATAATATCTACTGTATTAAATATTTAAAAAATCTGCAGAGTTTGAGATCATTTGCAAATAGTTTGGGATATTTTTTACTTGAAATCGAAAGAAACATCTTATGGAAGTTATGGATTAGCGAGAGCATGTAGTTTAGCAAGAAAAATGCAAAATACCGAAGTTTTAATATTAAAAGGATATGTGAGTTCGAAGTTTCTTAAACATAATATATTTACATTTTCCTGTAGCAACGTTTAAAATACTTGAACAGTTGACTTAAAATCAATATCATTTTTTTTATTTTGTACCTAAATACCTAGTTACTTAAATTATGCCTGAATAGGTAGTCTTTTTTACAATTGTGTTATGATCATGTTAGTTTTGTTTTTTCGTTACCTTGAACCTATTTAGTAAAATTATCATTATCGGAGTATATAATACGTATGTATAAGTTCTAGATTCGATTAAATGATCACGGATATTTTGTACCACTTAAGACTGATTTGATTATATTTTTTTCCAATTTTTCCTGAATATTTTCCCTTATTGCCCTATATTGTATTATATAGGAAAATATTCAAATTGCTATGTTGTATTATGTAGCACGGTATACATTATTAAAATAACACGTCACGTTTACATAATACGAAGATTAAGGAAAAATGTATATGGTATTATTGTAAGAAAATATAAGGAAGAAATATATAGTACTAGCTTTCCGCCCGCGGCTTCGCCCGCGTTTTCAAAGAAAAACCCACATAGTTCTCGTTCCCGTGTGATTTACGGGATAAAACCCATCCTATATGTTAATCCAAGTTACCCTCTACATGTGTATGTGTAATTTCATTGTAATCGGTTCAGTAGTATTTGCGTGAAAGAGTAACAAACACACACACATCCTCAAAAACTTTCGCATTTATAATGTTAGTTAGGACTAACAGTATAGTATTATATTATGGTACTAACTGTGCCCCGGGGTTGCACTCGCGTACAAAATTGGTCGAAACTTTCATCCCCCATTTCACCCTTTTATGATTGATTCTTTAAAAAAGTAGTCTTAGTCTTAGATAGGCAAGCAATTACCGTTGTTTTTCGACTAAGTATTTTCATTCCAAATTTATCCAAAATCAATGCTATGTTTTAGCCGTAAATACGTAAACGTAGGTACCTATAGTAACAGAGGGACAGACAGATAAATTTTCAGATTTAATTATTATTTTTAGGTTTAGTTAGAATTTTTAATATTGTACGTAATAATGGTAATGAACTTTGTATAGCAATGTCAATAATCGTACGTAGTTCAGACATGATTCAATTAACCTCGGATGCAACTAGTCATAGTTGCAATTGTTAAATGGATGCAGTTAAATATTTCCTACAGATTGATAACAATATTTTTTATGTTATTTTTATTTTTTCGATATCGGCCGAATTTTTTAACTAGTGGTCGAAATAGGACAGTAACCATAAACAAAACAGGAGGTATGTATTCAAAGGATATAATCTGCGAATTGGCGACCACATTTCGATAGGCAAGCAATATTTGTTAATCCATACTAATATTATAAATGCGAAAGTAACTCTGTCTGTCTGTCTGTTACTCAATCACGCCTAAACTACTGAACCAATTTGCATGAAATTTGGTATGGAGATATTTTGATACCCAAGAAAGGACATAGGCTACTTTTTATTGCGAAATATGTACCACGGGCGAAGCCGGGGCGGACCGCTAGTAAAAAATATTTTATAAAAAATACGTCTCATCTGGTTATCAGATCGGTGAAGGACGATCTCCCACGGGCTCTCCTACAATATCAAGTTTTTGTTCCATGTGATTCAAATGTTATTTCAATGCTTTTTTTCAATGATTATTTTTATGCCAGTAAATAGCTTTGCGAGCGGCGGAACGAACTTTAAAGTAAACAATAGTTCTCAACTTTTATAAGCCTTCAATGCAATTTTTTTATGTCTTTAATGTCTCGAAAGAATTGAAAAGACCAGAAACATGCTTTGATTTTTCCATAGAAAGTTCCAAAATGGTGTACAACAAAACTACGCATACCAGTGTACGCACAATCCGCACCTTTACACTATTATATCCTTGTTACTTCTAAATAAATAATTTATTTATTTATTTATTAACTAGCTTTCCGCCCACGGCATCGCCCGCGTTTTCACAGAAAAACCCGCACAGTTCCCGTTCCCGTGTGATTTCCGGGATAAAACCTATCCTATATGTTAATCCAAGTTACCCTCTATATGTGTGCTAAAATTTAATGTGATCGGTTCAGTAGACAAACATACATACACATACATCCATCCTCACAAACTTTCGCATGTATAATATTATAGTAGAATATCGGTCCACATACTATAGCTACCTATTGCTATTAGTATATCCCAATCTATATGTATAGTTACCCAGCGGACCCATTTCACGGACTCCAAAATTCCAAATCACGTGGCTATTGTGAAACTTAGCCGGTAAACATGCAAATACCCGCGGGCGTTTATTTACTCTGAGATGGGTTTGTTTGACTCTGTTAAATGCATTTACATAATTAAACTTGTGAAATTTTAACTGGTAGGTAGGTACTGTCTGGTTGGGATACAATAATTGTGTTGGTATATGTTACATGTTGTTTCGTACCTATTTGTTATATTGTGTGTTGTAAGCAATATAAATGTTTTGTTTAATCTAGTACCTATATAATTAATCTTTATGGAGTTTGGAAATTAGATGAGCAGGATTCGTTATTACATATAATTATATATAAGTAGTTAATTGATTTAGTTTCGTGTTGCATAAACGCATAGTGTATGTTATTAATTATGTAAATGTGTATTTGAGGCGAAGAGTGTAAGCAGATTCATATAATTTACTACCTATTAGATATCTTTAGAAACTGAAGTACTGAAATGGATCTGGATAGATTATAAGCAGCAAAAAGCCCGTAATTATCATTAGAACTGTTTTTCAAACAAATATCTAACAGTCTTATTAAAATTTATCCGTTCATGAGTTCCAACTTAATGAATGATATAGATATAGATGCTCTTTTTTGGAAGTTAGTTAAAAAGGAATATCTATCGGAGATATCAATATAGTTAATAGACATTGTTGCATTCTATTTTAATTATTATTGCATGCAACTCAGGCAACAACGGGTCGTAAATAAGTATTAAACAGCACATCTTAAGTACGATTCTTGTAAGTTTATCTAAGTATGTTCAAACATGAGTCCCTAGATAAATGCTTAAGGTATATATTTATAAATCTAAACCAATATTTAGTTAGTTTGTTATCGTTGCATTGTGAACGATTATATATCTAAGAATAGAAAACTTGTTCTCAATAATAGTTTTGTTTACTTTGTATGTTACAAATAGATGAGAATTTTATAAAGTAAATACGCGTTATTATAAAAAATATGTGAGTGACTGCTGACGTATAGCCTCGAGATTATTATGGTAAACAATTTTTTTGATTGGTTTTGTGTTAAACCATGTTTATCTATCGACGTTAAACTTAAGTTTTATTTTTTGTTGATGTTTTAATATAATAAATTTTATGGAAAAAAAAAAAAACAATTCTTATCCTCTTCCTATTCGTGAAACTTAATTCTCATAATCCTCGACCGAAGGTTGCCTGGAAGAGATCATTATTTAAGCGACACGGTCGCCTTTTTGTGCGTAAATAAGCATACCGTATTTGTGTCCTTTTATATTGGTGCATTTAAAATGGTATCATTATTGCATTTATTAATTAAATTGTCAATACAAAAATATTCTCTAGTCATCATTATTGTTTATTTACTCCCAAAAAAAAAACACAAGCCATCACGGTGATCATTTTTCAAATCAAACTTCCTTATAAATTTCTTACAATACCTACACAAGGCTATAACAAACATGAAGGTATTTAACAATTTAAAACGTTCACATCAAGTGCACGCGCGGCAGTTGAGTGACATTTCATTTCCGACCGCTGAACGGGAAACACGCTCAATAAGATATTGAATTAATAATCATACTTCTTGGACGTTTTTCAATTTTATGATATCAATACAGTGGTTTGAAAAGTTGGTATAAATAGATACATGTTGCATATTTTATTGGTAATAGAATAATTATTTGAAATACATACAATATATACGAGTATTGTAGAAATATGTATGTATATTTTGTTTTTTAACTGGTGTCGAAATATTCGATTCGATCGAGGATTATTTATTTGTCATTGTATCTGATTATCTTAACACTAGCGGACCGCCCCGGCTTCGCCCGTGGTACATATTTCGCAATAAAAGGTAGCCTATGTTCTTTCTCAGGGTCTAAAGATTATCTGTGCCAAATTTCATCAAAATCGGTAAAGTAGTTTATGAGCCTATTCATTACAAATTACAATCAAACAAACAAAGTTTCCCTCTTTATAATATTAGTGTAGATAACACACACAGAATAATATATTATAAAATCGATTCTAAATTTCCTTTAACCGTAACAGTAAACTCAACACTTGCAGAATTTGCAAAACCGGCCACTTTATCACTTACCTCTCGACATAGGTGACAGATAGTGATAGTGCACACTAGCGCCGCCAGCGGAGCACCCAGTTAATGTGACACTGTCCGGGTTTCCTCCAAACATCATGATGTTTTCCTTAATCCATTGCAGGGCGAAGGACTGGTCCTTGAGACCTATGTTCCCTGGGGCTGCTTCGTCGCCTGTGCTGAGGAAACCTGTAGAACAATGTAGGTGTAATTTACTAGTGTATACGGAATATTGTAAGTCCAATAATTCTGATGATGATATTATAAGTAGAAAGTTATACATAGGTTTAATGCCCTCCGGAAGCGGCGGAAATGTGGGTAATTAGCCAGAATTGATTTCTCGGTCTTTAGGCTAAGATAAAGTGTAGTGACTGCAGTTATCTCTTTTTTGGATCACGAAAATTGAATACTTATCAAACTGTGTGTACGTTCGGTGTTAGTGTGCCGTTTTCGAAGATCGAATGTTGAGTTGGTAACCTAATTAGACCGTTTTACTTATATAATATCATTGGATGTAAATGCAAATAGCGTATACATAAAAACAACAAAATATAAAATGAAGGTAGAAGCAAAATTAGTATGCAGACCTTTAATAGAATTTTAATCTTAGGCGAGGGTCGTTATGATTAATGAAAGCGGTTAAACACCACCTAGTGATATTAGCTCTAATAAATCAGCTGTGTAAATTGGGATGAGTTTATTTTGAGCACAGATTAACAATACTCCTACACCTGGGTACACTATCTATGACAACCAATAGTTTAGGCAATAATGACCAATCCAAGTATGTACATTGTCCAAGAATAACAACGAAATAAATAGTACAAGGCACTTGGCCTGACTAGCTGTTAGCTGAATCAATTGCATGTTTTTTTATCACATAGAAGTCATACTTTTTCAGAAACAACCATGAGATATCGAATTTCTGTATAATCTAATATCTCAGCTTACCTGACCCCGTGTTCGTGGAAAACGAAACAAGCATTACTGGTTGTATCGTTTTAATAATAATAATATATTTCGGGTTTTCAATCTTGTTTACAATAGAGAACAAACAAGCAATAATTCTATTTTCCAGGAATCTAATACATAGTGAGTTACTTCGATTTACAAAACGAACATGATTTCAGTAATCTGTATTAAAAATATTGGAACACAACAATTTATTATATGTAACAAGTGCTGATTTATAACAAACTGGCTGTGCCGCGCAGTTTCACCCGCGGACAAGAGAATGTATTTCTACAGCGTTCTGGTACATTACATCACTGCCAAATTTGATTTAAATCATGAAGATTAAGATCAACAACCAACATTCTTTTATCCTAAGTAACACGTTATAATAAATAAGTAGTAAGATAAGATATTTTTGACGTGACAACGTCTTATAATTCGATAGAGCCGGCTGCACGCACGAAAAAACATGACTCATGCGGCGTTACCTCGTTCTGAGGCGTTCCATAGTGCAAGCGAGAGCGCGGAACGACCGACAAAGAAGCACAATCGGCCTTAAGACGTTGTCACGTTCAACTATCGTCAGTAAACCGACTTTACAGACAACCAATTTTTTTATATCAACATCGGCAAAAGAGCTGTTGTGGCGCCTGATGGTAAGCGCTACCACCCCTCATGAACATTTGGAAAGGCGTAGGATGGTTAATAGACTTTACGCCTCTAAAAATGGATTGATGGCCGATATTAAAGAAATTAATACAAAGTAAGGAAGTAAGGGCTATGAAATCTTACCAAGTGGTCCGAGCCTGTAGTTAATCGTCACTAGCACGATATCTCTGTCCATCAAGTTGGCAGGACCATACACGGCACCACTGCCATACATGAAGGCACCTCCATGGATGAATACCACCACCGGGAGATGGGTCCCCACGGCTATGTTGGGCGAGTATACATTCAGGAACAGGCAGTTTTCGTCACCTGTGGAAATGTTTTAGAAAGGTATTACACTCATATTTCATGTTTAAGGTTCTTAATTTATCTAAAAATGAATTTATAAAATTCACGTTTTTAAATTTTTATACTACTACTATCTACTACTGCTGTGGCTGTGGTAATCTTTGTAAAATAACAATTTAATAAAATTAAATTTAGGTATTTGTTTGTTATCTCTTCTCTCTGGACGATGGATCTGGACTTTCCATTCGTTCTGTAGGGCCAGTTTAATATGTTCCGTTTAGCTTATCTGCCGGTTAAGGTGATAATATGTAATGTTTTAAAATATACATCAGTGTTAAATGAGGCTATCAGAGACTTTATCCGCTGGTTGTGAATTTGGTCCTTACTTCATATTTTTAAGTGATTAATGTTTCACTATTATTTACATACTTTGACATAAAATTGTACGAGTATAATATATTGTAATAAAATTAATGTATCTGCAAATAAAACTATTGTATTGCAATAAACTTTTATTAATACCGCTTTTATATTCATACTATAATTATTTATTAAAACGGTAAAACATAAAATGTCTTGTTAGTGGGAAGTTAATTAAATTTGAATTATGTAAAGCATAAATTAAAATAATAATTTTCTTCAAACTTTATTCGCATATTCCTAACTAATTAATAAATACATACTTACATTCCTAAAAAACTTAAAAAACTATTATTATAAACGGCTGACCCAATTTTGATATAATTATTTAAGATGGAAATAGATTGTTATCTATGTATTTATTGATAATAATATAATATGATATAGGGGACTTAAGATAATAATGACCCAAAAAACGCAATGTCATAATATGATATCTCTCTTTATTAACCGACTTCAAAAAAAAGGAGGAGGTTATCATATCTTTACGCTCAGATTCTGTACCTACCTACGTATATTATGTTTTTCGTGAATATTGATTATAATTATTGATTTGTATTATTAATCAATCATCAATACATACAATAATAAAGAAGATAACAATATAATATCACTAATCACCCAAGTATGACTAGGAATTCCAAAAATAATTACAAGCATATAAATTCGCGATTAAAATATTACAAGTTTTTGATAACGTTAAATTACATAAAATAATGATATTTTATTTATCATCATCACCATCTCCTCCAGATATTTTGATTGATTAGCTTGGAAAAAATGTAAAACTTTGTATAGCTACCTATCGCCCGGAAAACTTCTTGGCCAAAAAGTAGCGTGGTGGGGGAAGTTTGCGCATCAAGTTTTAGTACATTTTTATATGCGCAAGCTTCCCCCACCACGCTACTTTTTGGCCAAGAAGTTTGCCGGGCGCTATACCTATATTCATTTAGTTATTAAACGACTGAAAATCAGCGCTGTCTAGAATTTAAATTATGGACAGCAATCGCTGAGACGAAGCCTTTTGCTCCCTTTTATGTTGTAAGAAAATGATTAATGTATGACGAGCAATAAATTATTTTATTTTAAAGCTGCAATAATTATATAATGGAAAGGGTTATAAATCTTTATGTCAATGGTTTTATTGATATTACATTGCTACAATTAAATTTACGATATTTTGAGTAGCTATTAATCGAAGGTATAAGGAAACGCAAATAAAATAAATAAAGGAAGTAAAATAAATAGCATTTACACTAGCTTTCTATTTCTAAACAAAGCAAAGATTTTGATATTTTAGTTTTATAGGATTCAATGCTTTCATTAATATAAAGTAAATAATAGAAAAAAATCGTTCACGAGGCGGGATTCGATTCGTCTTCTGCCTTACCGGGGCGACGCCTGACCACTCGCCCTCTGTGTTCCCGCAGAATTTATTCTATTCAGTATTCACATTATACTAAAATAAATGATTCTTAATTGGTCTTTAATCCTTTCAGGCATAGCGAGAATTTGCGAAGAAATATGACGAGTAAAGCCGCAGGCGGAAAGCTAATACACATCTTTATATATCTCTACTAGCTGACTCGGCAAGTTATACTGACACCCTTATCATTGAGAGGTATAAAATAGTTTACGACCGCTCAAAACTACAGAATATACATAAAAACAATGGGAAAACTCGGTCAAACTGTTTCAGAGGAATTTGTTAACAAACACTGATTCGAGAATTTTATAATTTACTAGCTGTGCCGCGCGGTTTTACCCGCCGACGAACCTGTGTGCAAAATCAAGTATTTCTACAGCTCATGTGTTATCCATCTTCTGGTAAAGTTTCATCCAAATCCGTCTAGGAAATGGGCGCACATCCTTTAGCCCAAGCTAGCAATCAGGTAAAAATCAAAATACAAAGGTTGCTAACTCCCTTAGCTCTCACAACTGAGTAACTTTACCTAGCTGAGAAATTAGGATAACTCTTGGCACGCTTCCAGGACGCCTAAATGGCTTTTGGTTTAGATTGCCGCTCAAGAAATCAACCTGTACCGGAGTGGCTTCTCCTACCTTGTACAACAGGAAATATATTTCGGAAGCTCCTGATATGGACCATGTCGCTACCCAAAGGAGTGCTTTAGTGCCAAGGCGTATTTGCCATAGCCCGCTCCGAATTTTGCGACATCTGCAGTCGTTGATGGAGCTGACGCCTAGACTGAATATTCCTTTCCAAGGGTAATCCTACAAGTGTACTAGCGCACCTCGCACCCCGGGACCGGGGCAGATACATAGCACCCAAGGGTGGCTTATGGTTAATATAATAAATAATAATAATATACGGACATTTCTCCGCAACTCGGCGTCAAGCGCCTAAAGATGGCTTAGGGTTATTCTACGAAAGAGACTTAAGACTATTATGGTTATAGATGTTTATTAACCCTGAAGTCATGAGCACTCAGACCATTGGTGAATGGCCTTATCCCCCAACTGCTCAGTCAGAAAAAGGGGGGGGGGGAGGAAACAGCCCATTGTAAAACAAAGGAGAAAGGGCAGTTAAGTTGTGGTGCCCCCCCACAGTGCCAACATATGATCCTCCAAGCAGAAGGTGACTTCCATAATGCAAAGAATGCAATGCTAATAAAAAAAATAAAAAAATCCTTGTAATCTAGTACACAGAGATTCTATTTAATTAGCTTAAGTCTATAATAAGCAAGCTGACCCTGTTCCCTCAGGAGCTTTTATGCTATTATTGGGGTCAGACCGAGAAGCTCATGACATGAACATGACTTCTGAAGATCTCAAAATAAAGTTTTTTATCACAGCAAAAGAAGATTATAACCTGACCTAAATTTGGATATAAAATGGATACAACAACACATTATCCATCAGGTGGTCGGTTGTGAGGACACCCAAACACATAAATATGCTCAGTGACCCATGTGGAAAGGATGGTTCAAGTAACAAAGGACTACTTTTCAGCCGTAAAAGTAGATAATTGATTCTTGTCTATAAAGGGGCGGACCCTTAAAGCTTGCAACACAAACCTTTATCTCTGACTAGATAAGGTCCTTCCAGATCTTAAAGACAGTAAACGTAGCAGCCCTGTCCAGCAGTGGCTTTAAGAAGGTGGTAAGAGCACTTACCCGTTGAGGCAATGGAAAGACCATACAGGCCTTTATAAAGTTTTACTGTCAATCAGTCAATTTAGCCAGTGCCAGTGAGTCTGGTTTACTTTAAGGTAACCTTAAACTGTTTAATGAATTATTTTATTCAGTGTAATTAATTTAAGATCATAGTAACGATCAATGTGTAACAAACATGCTTAATGCTTAAGGTACAGTTGTGTTAACATTGGTTATTATAGTTATTTTATATACAGATGTTATTTACTGTAGTATTTAGCCTTAGAGGCTCCATTGTTTATCCTTGATGACATTGATCTTCCTTTGAGTTATAATTTTTAAAATGTTATTTTTATCTTATTATTTGAACTTTGATTTGTTTCAAAGATACAGAGAAATAATTAATCAGTTCTTAGGTTCTAAGACTTAGTTCATTAGTATTGGCTTATGATTATCTGAGGAAAATAATTTAAAATTTAGAGGATATATGGTTAGTTCTTACATGAAAGAAAAACTATTTTTGTTGTTGCTACATAACCCCCTTGTATTGTTTTTAGAATTTAAAATATAACTTTATTTTACAATACAAGAGGTTCATTTAACATTCTGAAAGGAATGAAATTTAAGTTGTTAATACTCTTAGGTATTACAATATTAACAAGATAATTTATTTTCAACATAGCGTTTGTATGTCTTTCTTCACCAGCAGATATCAAACACATCTTCACCAACGCTGTGTGTTTTAGAAAGACACATAATATTGATGTTTTGCATTAAAACAAAACATGTATTATGTGTCGAATAAAACACACAGCGTTGCAGTTTACTGCTTGCTGATGAAGATGCTATGCCGGCAGAGGCAGATGACAGCGCTTCAAAGGTGATGTCAAATTGGCGATGACAGATGACATACTAGGGACGCGCTCTTGCTAGTGAGGTGAAAGATCCATCGATATTCGGTAAGGTGACCCTTTTTCATAGAGATATATAGGATTCATAGACAGCTTTCTTCACCAACGCTGTGTGTTTTATTCGACACATAATACATGTTTTGTTTTAATGCAAAACATCAATATTAAGTAGGCACTAGGCAGTACCTAAATTATTAGATATAACTTTTATCATAAAAGGGGAAGTAGGTACAGCGGAAAGCGCCTTGTTTAAAAGATGTAGGTAGTGATGAACATAATAATATGTAATCATTTAATTAAACTAGCTTTCCGCCCGCGGCTTCGCCCGCGTTTTCAACGAAAAACCCACATAGTTCCCGTTCCCGTGGGATATCCGGGATAAAACCTATCCTATGTGTTAATCCAAGTTACCCTCTATATGTGTGCTTAATTTCATTGTAATCGGTTCAGTAGTATTTGCGTGAAAGAGTAACAAACACACACATACACATTCTCACAAACTTTCGCATTTATAATACTTATTATTTATAATACTTATTACTAGCTGTGCCGCGCGGTTTCACCCGCGTGGTTCCGCTCCTGTTGGTCAGCGTGATATTAATCGTGGATAATGTACCTTCCAAAGGTGAAAGAATTTTTAAAATCGCTCCAGTAGTTTATGAGCCTATGCATTACAATCAAACAAACAAACAAAGTTTTCCTCTTTATAATATTAGTGTAGATTAAGTAGGAAGAAGCCAGAAGGTTACAATTAATTTAATTAAAAGCTCATTTAAAACTACCCACCAAAGACTTTATTGTAGATAGGATCGTATTGCAGGCAGTCTGAGAGCGTGCGCGTCGCGTCCCATGTGCCCATCCATGGTTTCATTGATTGCGGTTCCTGTGGGGTAATATTATAACTTATAAGTATAGTATGAAAATAAAGATTAAAACTATTTGAACATTTGATAAATAACTTCTCTGAAGCTATTCATATATAGGTACAAACACTTATAAAAAAGAGCGTGTGTACCGAGCACACGTGTCAAAAGTGAAACTTCTTTCAAAGATTCAAAATCATCGCCTTACTCAATGACGTCTGTTTACCGTGTCTATACATGTGTCTCAATAATAGATTTTTTTATTTTTCATTAGAAGTTAGAAAATGCTGAAATTTTGATGTCGCTTAATCAAAACTTTTTTATCTCAATCAGGGGTCAATTATTTGTCTTGTAAGTTGTAACTGTTATAACTTTAATCTTTTATCAGCTTTTCTTATCTGGAAAGCTTTGGTCCTTGAGGGTTATCTTGACCAAACAATTAAAGTTAATCTACTTCGTAACAAAACCTCTACAAGAGTCAATTTATCATTGTACAAACCAAGACAAAATACAGATCATTAAAAATACACGGTGGAAGTAAATATATTGTACCTACAGTTACGCTACAATATAAATCCCACATTTGTTTATAAATATATAATTTCGATTCAGGCTCACGTATTCCCCCAATTACGTGTAAAATGTAAGTAAATACGTACATAATTAATTGGTTGATTCAACAGAAGTAACGATTGTCCGTTACCACAATATCAGTGATATTTGTTGCCTAATTGGTGTGAAATTGTCATAACTCTGCTCGAACTGAACATTTTCAGCTCATTACGTATTCGAAATACCAACAAGGCAAGGGCAAAGAGCCGCCATGTTGTTTTTCTGTGTTCTCAATTTGCAACTCTAGAACGTTCTAGAATGTCATCAAATAAAAGAAATATCAACAAGGCAAGAGTAAGACCCGCCATGTTTGTTCTGTGTGGAGTTCTTATTTTGAAATTTTAGATCGTTCTAGAATGTTATCGAACAATGGAACATCCAGTTTCGAAGTTGTAGATGTTGTTTGCCCTTATCTTGCCGAACTGACCAAGGCATAAAATAAAAGAGATTGTTTTCAGTTTCATAGTTTCTACGGTATTATTTGTCTATTCAAAAAAAACTAGTAAAAATAAAACAAAGTCATTATCAAGTTACGACGTGACTAATGTAAATACAAAATACCGACACATCAACAATTATAAATTGATGACAATCGATATTATTTTCCATATTGCTCCCCAGCTCTTAGACTAGAATTCTATGCGTCACTGGATTGGTTACCATTTCATTGGAGTAATTGTAAAAGCGAGACACACCTACATGAAATATACAACGAAATTTAGGCATAGCAACATTTGGAAATGTATCTAATGATTTAGAATTTTAGAGCAGAAAATACTACCTACACCTGTGGTCATGTCAATATACTCATCATATTTTCTTCATATTTAAATTCATTTTCAAATAGTCATATCACCTTGCCATTAAAAAAAAAAACAAAAAAAAAATTCATTTGTTTATATTTTGTAATGCCTTCTCATAATTGGATAAGGTTTTTAACTAATTACAGCAAACACACAGATTAAAAAGGCAAGGCATTAAAACGTAAGCCATCTGCTAGTGAAATTTCATTGAAAAATAGTTTTGTTTCTTATATAAAAAGCCAGACCGATTTAACACATAATTTATGTTCTGTTTTACGTAATATAACCCCTTATCTTTATTAGCAATGTTATTTTAATATATTACACAAACACACAATTCAATAAAACTGTATATTAGTATACCGTTTTCCCTTGAAACGTTATGTCAACGATACGGAAAAATGAAAACACCACGATATTTCATTTCGATGAAATTTTGGATCCCTTGTGGCTTAAGAAAAATGTCGTATAATTTTGTAATACATTATTTTCATATAGCTATATTGGTTTTTGTTACGCACGTAAAACATTTTCCGATATTTGCAAATATTGTTGTCATATATCAGCCAATTTATATAAAACCTTCATGAATTATACACCACAACCTTCCTTATGAATGATTCTACTCTACCAATTGATGTAACTAGGTACCGACTTATTTGTACTATACATATATTATTTAATATTATTACACAAATTAAATTAAACTAAAGACATTCATTAAACAATACATTTTTTTATACGGTTAAAAAAGTTTTCACATGAACAAAGGTACACGAAATATATTGAATTAAAAATAAATATGTAATTATACAAATTCATAAGTTGTTTTTACCACAAGACTTGTTTGTTATTGTAAAACGAGAAAAACTTATGCGAACCTTGAATTTTTTTTTGAGATGCGGTATCCTATTCACACTTCGTTTCTTATGGTGTTGTGAACGTTCGTAATGATTAAATTTCACGAAAAACGTGGGAGCCGTTTCCGAGGTAGCTAGCAGAGCAAAGAAACCAATTTATAATATATTAATCGGGTAATTTGTGGTAGTAAACAAAAGCCATGACGCATTCCCCAGATATTGTTTAAGTACATATAGTTTCAAGATTCTTCTTTGAAAACGCGGGCGAAGCCGCGAGCGGAAAGCTAGTGTTTATATTATATAAATATAGAAAAACTACGGAAGTCATTTGAATGAAAATTACTATTCATAAAGATAACTAACAAACAACAAACGAAGATGTATCTACTATTTTTTACATCAAATAAAAAAAAAATTAAACTATCATGTTAAATAATATCGATAACATCTTTCCATTGTTATGTTGTATCATTGTATGTAATTTAAAAAAAGTATATGGTATTTCCTTATATTTATCGGAAAGTGCGGTATTTTTTAAGGGGGCGTCCATAAATTACGTGAGTTGTTTTAGGGGGGGAGGGGGTCGAGTAAAATCTCATCTAACCTTACGTTGGGGAGAGGGGGGGTGTCGGCAAATATCACGCAATTTTTTTTAATTGAAACAAAACAAATTATACTCTTTTGGTCCATTTAATCCAAATAACATGCTTAAGATTTTAATGTTACGGTTAAGATTTAAATATTCTATTGTTACCTTGTTACCTTATTTGTGGAATAATGTATAAAACTACCATTTTAACAACGTATTCGAATTGCCCGTATTTGACAGTTTACGTGACATTTTAATATTATCGTGTAATACTTTATTGGACGGATAAGTTTTATCCAAGCATTGAAAAATCGGCCCTTATTATAACTTTCAGCAATATTAATTACTATTTTTAACTAGTCGTAAACAAAAGCACGAAGCATTTTTTTTTCTTTTTACAATGACATATAAACATAAGAAACATAAGAAATCCACATTTTTAAAAATCTCACGTGAGATGATGGGGGGATGGGGGAGGGGGTTCAATAATTTATGGACGCTCCCTTACGGGTATTACCTAGCTGTTTTATTTATTTAACTAGCGGTCCACCCCGGCTTCGCCCGTGGTACATATTTCGCAATAAAAGGTAGCCTATGTTCTTTCTCGGGGTCTAAATGTGCCAAATTTCATCAAAATCGATCCAGTAGTTTATGCGTGAAAACCATACATAATCAAACCATACATAAACAATACATACATAATTACAATTCTTTCCTATGTTATTACCACAGACTAATAATAATATATGTACGGGCGTAGGGATGTGACGACCCCATCGCCCACGGTTGGAATATCTATTGTTTACGTGACAATAGATATTCCACCCGTGCAGTCAGTCAACCCGCAGGACACCTTGTGGCGTGGTGTCGGGGAGTAGCGACCCCGCGGGAACCGAGTGCTCCCGGGGGAGGCCCCTGTCTTCATCTCCGGCTTGCCTTCACCGGCCGGTCGGAGTGAAGCCTGACGAGGACAGGACCCCCACCTCTGGCTTGCCTTAAGCGGCCGGCCAGAGTGGAGTCGCGAGAGCTTTTAGCTCGAAGGGTGGATGCGAATCGTAAGTGGCGAGTGGGCACGTGATGCTGGACCCTCAGGGAGCGCGTGATCGTAGTTTAAAGTCCAGGGACGCCTCTCCACCCTTAGCTGCTCACAATATGTTGCCCCCTTGTCGCACTATTGCAGCGACTTATTTCGGGGGCCCATACAGTGAGAGGGCGAGTCACCACCTGCCAACAAATTTTTACTTCCCTTAAGTAGAAAGGCAGGTGCCATAGTTTCCATAGTCCCCAATTCCAGTCCATGTAGCATCCCATTCCATAGCCCGGTTTATTTTGCTTCCATTTCTCACAATAGTCCTACATCGGCCGCGGACTGCCCAGGACTGTATCTCTATAGTGCAGTCATGGGCAGACTGCGGCTGGTGTCCCACAACACAGTAAAATTCTCGAAAGGGCCTCTGCGTGTTGGATCCGTGTCCCCACGTAAGCCTTCCAAAAGTCCGGGTACCGTCCTTCTGGTGGTACCCGAGTATTATGGAACCGAGAAATATATGTACTACGTATACAATTATTACTTTTCAATTTGCAAATTGTTTACCAACACTATTGTTAATTATTGATGTCGCGGCAATCAATTATGTATTATTAAAATATAATTATTGTTACATAATATTATCATCGTTGTAAAAATATTTATAATTAATATTTAATAGAAATTGATGTATTTTACGCGAAGCTATAAAATAAAATGTAAATTTATGATGAACTAAACATATTCTGTGTAAAAAAAATAATAATGTTATTTTAGTTCAAAATATAATGAACGGGAGCGAAGTCGCGGGTGGAACCATAGCATTATAATTATTGCGAAAGTACTGTCTCTCTTTCTATAATTAAAGGTACAAATAAAATACAATAATTATAATCATTATAATACTGTAATTAAAACCGTAAATGAAGGATAATTTGCGGTAAACCGAAAAGTATTCAAGTTACAAATTATAAACGTTAAAATTAATTATTTCTCGTAACTACGCAAGTCATAATGAATAGAGCAATATTTTTGGTTATTTCACATCATTTTTTCCTAATTGATGAACATGTTATAATTTTATGGGAAGTTAACCGTGTTTTTTTAGTGTATTTAAGGCTTCGTCGATAGTTTCGTACTAGGCTGAACAATTAGAAAGCCTATAATATGTTAAAAGAAAACGAAACTCGGTTTTAATGGTGATGGTCTGTAAAGCTGGAGATAAAAAATCGGCGAAATTACGATAGACGGTAGATTTGACACATTCTTGACACACTCGTAGAGAAGTCGTAGATAACAACATTTATTTTATTTAAGCAACATTAATTTATTTCTAAGTTAAAGATAGACTGAATAGACTGAGAGGCACTGAATATACTGATGTTTTAAAATAAATAAATCAACCCTTCTTATATAATTTAGGGGAATTGCCATCCTATCTTTAATGTTACATTATTCTTGAAATGAATTCTGAAAAATTCATACAATTTTTTTATTAATACACATTTTTTGATCGACTACTACGTGACTTTATAATACTGAACCTTTTACGTTTTTCTTTTATAAGTTGATAATAGACATGTATTTCGTAATAGTAGTAGTGGGATCCGAGCTCAATTAAAAAAATGTAAACAATCAATGCAAATTATAATAATGGGTTTACACATATTATATAAATATCGTAATTATTATGTATTTATTTAGAGTAAAAAAATGATAATACCTACCTACGTGATTAATTTTTTTATGTTCCGGTGTTTATGACCATCCATTATCTTGTTAGTAATAAGTAATAACTGAAAATTGGTTAATTACTTGAACCATAACATTACATTTTTTATGCAATGATATATGAAAAAGTTTTGTATTAGCATCGTCACAGAATAA
Source organism: Colias philodice (assembly GCF_061535455.1). Taxonomy (NCBI): domain Eukaryota; kingdom Metazoa; phylum Arthropoda; class Insecta; order Lepidoptera; family Pieridae; genus Colias; species Colias philodice. The sequence goes on along the minus strand of NC_143098.1, from coordinate 9,706,718 downwards.
TAACTAGTAGGAATCGTTCGACAAATTAAAAAAAAATGGAAGGTATTCGAAATTCAAACTTACCCTGAACCTATATTTTCCAACCGGCGGCCTCGCATACGGGATCCCTTGAAAACTGGCAAACATTCGTCCATTGGTAGACTCCTTCCAGGTGCCTTGTAACATGCCATGGTGCACCCGTACAATGGGATTTGCCCGTTGACCCGCCGCAAACGCTACGAGAAGCGACGTTAAAAATAAACACAAATTTGACATTTCGATTCTGCGTGTAACGTGCGCGCGCATCAATCTCCCGCGCTTAACTAATAGATGAAGAGATATAATATTAGTTAGAACGATTTGACAGCTGTCATTAGCTAATTGTTTTTTTTCTGTTGTGTTAGTGGTTAAGGTAAATTGATGGAATCATTAGCGGCATAATAAATTATTAATGTTGATATTTTATGATGGATAAGGACGCATAATTGCTGATTTTCATCTATAATGCTAATTATATTTTAATTAATTAATTAATTGGTACAAATTATTGAATTATAATATTTCCTCGACTTCAGTATTTTTTATTGGTAAAGTTATTTTTCATCAAATATGTATATGTATTTTTTTTGTCATCGAAAAATTTACTTATACATGATACAATTATTGTTCAATATTAAAATTTAATTGTTGTAGCAATTAAATAAAGGCTAGTCCTTTTAAATTTTATAGAATTCATAAAGTGGTAAGTCAAGATTTAAACTTACATTGTTTTCATGTAATCTATGGTGCTGAAGTAAGGCCACTTAATGTTATTATGTACGCCATTCACCAAATAACCCTTGACGTGATCTTTGTTAGAAGTTCAATGGTCAGGGCGTGGGTGCAGTTCGATCCAGATGTTAAATAATATATGTATGATACTAAACTGACTTTTAGATAACAGACAGGGAAGTTATAGTTAGGAGTTTATAGTGAATAATTAAAATACCTAACCTAATTTGCTAGAAATTAGGTTCTACCTGTTTTAACTCATTAATATTTTTATTGTAAAATGATAATTTTAACTAGTTGGTAGGTACCTACTACTACTCATTGATATTTTATCACAATTTTAAGAATATTTGTAATGAGTTATGATGAATTGACAATTTGTTATTTGACCAATTAGTTAGTCGTTGACCTATAATATGGTGATAATTTTTTATCTACTTTTAATTAGAACTTTTAAGTGACTTAAAAAGGTTATCAATACGATGCGTTTGTGTGTAATATTTTTGAATATACTATATAGGTTTTTGGTGTTAGTTATTACGCGGTGTTTCACCTAATTATTGCCCGCTTTGTCTAAAACCTAATAAAGTATATACTAAAACCTTCCTCTTGAATCACTCTATCTATTAAAAAAGCCGCATCAAAATCCGTTGCGTAGTTTTTAAGATTTCAGCATACATAGGGACAGAGAAAGCGACTTTGTTTTATACTATGTAGTGATGTAGATGTACCCTTATAGCCTTATACTTACATTCACAGAAAGTCGGTTGTTACACAAATTTTTCACAATCACTGCACAGCGATTTTATAAAGAAAAGTAACAAAAGATAATGGATATTTTATCAGTTTTAAAATTGAATAAAATTATAGAAAACACTAAAGAAAGCTCACTTCGATATTCTAAATTGTACTTGACTAGTCTTTATTCAGTTTCAAGTTGACATCCTTTTGAACCTTTGTTGTCTGAAATCTCGAAGAGATACAATAATTCATAACAAATAATATTAATTTGTAAAACAAGAATTTCGAAACAAATTGAATTTGTATATCTCCGATATTCATGAATAATTGGGTACAATAAAACGACGATTATGTCCCAAACAGATTTATAATTGTAAGTACGTTTTGTTTTCAAATTTATTCCCTCCTTAATTAAACATAATAAACGTATAAAGATGAGAATAAAATATATTTCAATTGAATAAATTCTGATCGAATTAATTTGTGTTGTTGACATTCCCGATGTTCACTTTAATGGATTGGTAGCTTTGCCAAAATTACTTTGCCGCGAAAATTATTTGAACTGTCATTCGCAAAGCTGTTATTATTTATGGTACAAAATTTTAGTAGAGGCTGCGAAAAAAATTAATGAAAAATAGAGTTGGGTAGTTAATGTACAGTTATGGGCAATGACAAATTATTTTCAAGTTCAAAATCGTGAATGTAGTTGAAACAGGATTTTTGGCAGGCATCTACACTAAGTTACAAGTTCAAGAAACTTATGTGGTATGTGACATAATGAAAATTTTAGTGGTTTGAATGTGTCTAAGTATAGGTATTTAATCATACGACTTGTAATATAATATGTTATTACATCAATGCAAACAGAATTACATTATTAACTTTTTGGGATATAAACATAATGACGTCATAGTTTAGAAAGCTTCTGCAATACTGGTACATCAGAAGGAGAACACATTTCTTTCATATTGTATTGTTGGTATTTGTACCAGGGCATGAGCCTATTCAAAGATATGATGAGCAAAATCAGTTTTATGAAGGTTCTATGACGTCATAGATACCTTCTGGAAGATTCTTCATACTGTACATTAAAATGACGCAATTGACTTCTTTGCAAATATTTTATGGTCCCGTTGTCTGTACCAGGATAGCAGCCTGTTGCTAGAGATGACAAGCGCACCAGATGTTACACCTTCTTGTATTTTCTCTACAAAAGATCTGTGTAACAGTTTGTGTGGAGTTAATTTATATAAGTCCGCTATAAATTAAACAGGTAAAGTAATATTATGTTATCATACCACAATTCAGCAAGACAGTAAGTAATTATATGCTTTTTTATTATTTTTAACCGACTTCATATAAAAGTAAGTACTTACATAAAGGTTAAAGTTTAAGGTAAAGATTTACACAAATTGACAATTAATATTAAATAAAATCTTAAAATTAAGAGTAAAATTTTAGGTAAGTGGGCGAAAATGTAGTGACGTCATTTTGAAAACTGGAAATAGGTATAATTCCAAAACAATTCGCAGAGTAAGTATTCGCAGTTTATGTACTTTCTTCTATAATTAAAAATATTTTCATTGCCCTGTATAATACATTTAATGATCGGGGATACAATAAAATGGTCGCTAAAGCCATAAAACTGAGGTAACAGTCGTTCTAAAAGTAAATAATTTATTGTTATGTATTGTTTCCTATCAAATATATGTTAGTATCAAATTTAACTCGTAGAACAGTTATTTATAGCCTTTTACTTCATTCATACTGAATACAATAAAGTAACTCAATCGGAAATAAATATGTTCGATTTTCCGAAACGAATTGGGATATATTTGGAAATAAAAAGAAATGTATAATAATTGTTCACGCTCAAGTAATTTATTTATAATATTTTTTGCGTTTTGTTGCTTCAAATTTAGAACGTGGAATTCTGGAAAAAGAATCTTAGAAATGCGAAGTAGGTATAACCACAGATAATATAAGAATTGGTGACGTTGGATATAATAATACCTAGTGTACATAATATTGGGTCACTTACTTTTTGTACTTTATTGTACGAACTTGATTAAAATATGTAGCTTTTATTAACAAATTATTTCGTTTCATTAACTCGTTATAGGTATAATTAATTAATATTTTATAAATGCTTGTGAAAGTAATTGCCGTATATTCATTAGCTATACTAGTTGTGCCTCGCGGTTTTATCCGCTTTGCTCTGCTCCTCAATAAATGGACTTTTAACAGTGAAATAATTTTTCTAATCGGACCCGAAATTAGCAAACAAACATACTCATCGGCTTTATAATATTATTATATATTGGAATAGAAAATCACAATGCAAAATACTTTTTTGAATGATTTTCTTATATTTTGTTCTCTACCATGTATTTTAATAATTTTCTTCAAGTTTATAATGACTGTCGCTAATAAGTACCTATGTACCTATATACAACGTTAATCGGGCTAACATTTACACTAGAATTATGATAATTTAATTTTCTTATCGTCCAGTTTATATAGTGGACATTGACCCGATGGTAAATAATGATAAAGTACTAACTACAACAGCTATCCTTGGATAGAGGTAAAATAATATTATGTTAGACTAGTTTAGTTCCATGGATTTATTTATCCGTAGATCATCGCCACACTTTCTTTTTTTATCTACGTATATTTTATTTATTTTAAACAATGCAGGCAATGTATTGATAATTTCTGTACAATTATGTTATTCAATGCTCAGTAACTAAGGATTTTTTTTAAATATTATTTTTAAATATTATAGGACATTATAATATAAAAAAAGGATATGTGATAATTATTTTTATTAAGTCATCAAATTGTCAGAAATTGACCAAAAAATAATACCGAAAAGAATCGTCAAAATCGGTTCACCCGTGAAAGTTCTAACGTGACAACACCAAAAAAGTCAAATTGAGAACTTTCTTTTATATGTATTTTATTTAGGTTTCGTTTTAATTAGAGAGATAAATCTCTGAGGAAATTAGCAAAAGCAACACTTCTTTTTCGGTAAAAAACACGCTGTTCCTAGCGGTGAAACTTTAGTCGTCTTTTATAAATCGTGATACGTTCAGTATTTATTGATAGACGTCTGCTTTTATTGATCAATTCGATTACATTCATCTACGCTAGTTACAAGTCACATAAATACAATACACTAGTGTTTATTGGAACATAGTTGTTAATACTGTGTTATAGGCGTTATAGGCGTCTAACGCCAATCAAAACATAACAAAGGCGTGTTAGAATTATGTTGGTTTAGAATTATCAAAAAAAGTGATACTTAGAAATTTAGAAAAACTAACGTCACTGTGTTTTCACGATCGGGTCCAGTATGAATAAGCTTAAATTTTCATACATATCGTTAACAATTAACATAACAAAATATAACATAATTTCAAGTTTACAAAATTGAAGACATTATACCTTAATACCTAAATTCTAATTTTTATATTATCTGTATCAAAATTTGTCATAAAACGTTCCGTTTCATTTAACTCGAAGAGAAAAAGAGTAATGAATTTTGAATATCATCCTAAACAAAAGCAAAGGAATATCAAAGGTGTGAAATTACTTTGATATTTTCATTATTTTAATCAACGAAAGAGATTCGTACAGGATAAGACGAAATCTCATCTCTTTTGAAAGTGCTAATAACGCTTGAGGTGGAACGATTCTCTTTGAAATAATGTTTGAATACTGTCCTTGTTATAAGGGTACATTTATGAATATTTATTATCTACGTAACAGTTCACAGTTCACTTAACGAGTATATAAGCATTATTATGTCAAACGTTTTGTTAAAATAGAAAAAAAAATACTAACAGGAAAATAAGTATTTATTTTGAGAGCGTCATAGGTTTCTACAAGAAAGTTAATTTTTTTATGAAAATGATGTTTAGTGATTACTATAGGTACTAGCTGTGCCCCGCGGTTTTACCCGCATTGCTCCGCTCTTATAGCTATACAATATACATATAAGTAAATTGGCTAACTAACACTTATATTTATAAAGCATTTGAATGCCATAAAATCAAAAATATCAATTTTAACTAAAACTTAATGTTTTTTTAATTATTTTTTAATATTAAGTAATATAGATCAATGTTTTAATTATTTTTTAATATTAGTATAGATCAATGTTTTATTGAAGTAAAACTTCTTTAGGCGCGACTAGGGAGTAACTCAGATTTTTTTTCTGACGGAAGTAACGCTTACTATAGTCTGCGTAGTTTCCGCCATTTAAAAATAATAATTCTGATTGGTTGTAAGTATATGTCATATACTACACGCTTCTTGACTTATACGCCAGCTAGTGGCAAATATCATAATCAATTAGGATTATTTATTTTCAAATTTTCAAACGGATCAATTGTGAATAGCAAAGTGAATGAAAAATTCAACAGTTTTAAAAACATTATTTTAAATTGCAAAATTTTTTGAAAATCTCTAAATATACTTGTTTATTTATTACTTTTAAAATAAGTAAATTAAAAATAAAAATAAACATGTTGCGGATTATAATCAATCTATTTTAAATATTGCTGAAGACAAAGTAGTATCCATAGCAACAGATATATATGTATATAGGTTGTCATTCAGTTGAACAAGAAGCATATGTACGCCAACAATTTCATAAAATGTCAGTTATTGATACAGGAGGATCGCCTTATGAAATCATATTAGTTCTTAACAAATTTTACATTATTACAACCAATATTGATGTATCTGATGGCTTAGCCAACGGTTGTGTTGGAAAGTTAGTGTATATTGAACGTGATGACAGTGATAACATCATACGCTTATGGCTTGAGTTTCCTGGTAAGATAGGAGAGAAAATTAGGAAAAAAGCTGCCCATCATATTCAAACTCTAAACATTAGTAGAACAGCAGTCCCAATTTTACGAAGATCGTCATCTGTACCAATTAATAGAAATAAGACAATATTTGCAAAGAGAAATCACTTTCCATTAGTATCTGCTTGTGCGCTTACAATACATAAGTCTCAAGGTGGTACTTTTGATCAAATCGTTTATGAATACAATAAAAGTCACAGTCAGCAGCTGTTATATGTAGCATTATCACGAGTAACTGATATAAATGGATTGTTCATTGTCTCAAACACCGATGACAACAAATTTTATCATGGAAGAAAGCGTCCAGGGGGAATAGTTGATTTACAGTGTGAATTTGAAAGACTTTCAAATTCTCGCCTAATAACACAACAGGAAGAATTATATAACCTTGTAAATGAGAGTAACATTACACTATTTTCCTTCAACTGCCAAAGTTTACGTGCTCATGTTTCTGATCTGAATGATAAAGTATTAAAAAGGTCCACATTGCTGTTATTTTCCGAAACTTGGATGAAAAATGACGAACAAATTCTTATTGAAAATTTTTATTGCGTTACCCAATACAAACGACCCAACTCAACTGCTGGTGGAGTAGCTGTATATCATTCATCTACAGATACACTGAACAATGTAACACCAATTCAAAATATTTCACCAACTATATTATCACAAATTTCCGATGAGGTTTCACAAATTGGTGACATCGCCTTGGTTCGATGTGTTAATACGAATGACCAACCTGTGATTATCGTTGTTATTTATATTTCTACAAATACTAGCCTGACAAATATCATAAAATTTATTCATCAGCAATTACTTCACTTCACAATTGAAGGTTCTCGACTTTTAAATAGTAATTATCATGAATTACCGATGATTCTAACTGGAGATTTTAATGTTAATTTTCGCTCTCAGGAATCTCAGCCGTTAATTGATTTTTTAGAAGAAAAATTTGATTTATCTATGAATACTTCTCGACTTCATTCAACAACGCGTTTCGGTACAACGATAGATGCTGTATTTTCAAGAAAAGTAGCAAATTTAGAGAGTAAAATTTATGTTTCACATTATAGTTACCACAAACCTATAATTTCGTACGTAAGAAATTATGATGACATTCAATTACCTGTTTCGAATGAATAATATTAATATAACATTTAAATAATCTTTGTAAAGCACATGAATAATAAATATAATTAAATTATAATATAATATATTTATTTATTTAAGTTAATATTTAATCATTTCAGTGATATATGTCGTCAACGCCAAAGAAGTTTTACTTCAATCGCGCGTAAAGGTTACACGCACACACTTTTTTTAATTACCTATGTTCGTTAGTGTATAATCCGTCAATAGAATATTGACCGTGGCTGAATTAATTTATAATAATAAAGGGCCTCTGCGTGTTGGACCTGTGTCCCCACGTAAGCCTTCCAAAGGACCGGGTATCTTCCATAAGGCGATGCCCGTGTATTATGGAGATAATAATAATAAAAATTCTTTATTGTACACAAAGAGAGAGGATAAAACAATTATACAGCAAAAGTACAGAACAAGTACAGAGGGCGGTCTTATAGCTTCGAGCGATTTCTGCTAGACAACCACAGCAAAGGAAAGCTGCAGACAAACGGAGTAGGTGGTGCACAACTGAAAGTTGAATTTTAATATACTTACCTTTAAAACAATTTCTATTCTCTTAACCAGATAAGCTATATAAAGTCTAGACACAGCATCAGATTGTAATACAAACATGTTAATTTGCATTGAGTAATATTCAATTTATATGTATGAGTGTGTAGGTAATGCATTGTAATGTGCATGTAGTGGTATGAATACTTATAATGCAACCTATTTGCAGATAGTTTCAGTAATACAAACTTTGATATTTTCTTTTCAGGGCAAAGCTTGTATAGGTACTGAAATGTTCTTTTTCAGAACAATTTCATTCTATTTAGTTCCTTAAACTGAAATCTTCTTAAAATACAGAAATATATTTTATAGTTAACTAGATTACCGCCCGCGGCTTCGCCTGCTTTGTCTAAAACCTAATAAATTATATACTAAAACCTTCCTCTTGAATCACCCTATCTATTAAAAAAACCGCATCAAAATCCGTTGCGTAGTTTTAAAGATTTAAGCATACAAAGGGACATAGGGACATAGGGACAAAGAAAGTGACTTTGTTTTATACTATGTAGTGATGATAGTGATGGTGATTGTAAAATTTTAGTAGTTTCAGAAGAAATTAAGCGATATTTAATCTGCGTCATTACTTTAATATTTCTGTGAAGAAGATATGAAAGTGGATAGTAAAATCTATTCCAATTTTTAATGCTTTGCTTTTTATTATAAGATCGTGAAGTTGAATAGTAGTAAAGTAAGGTTGAATAAAAACAAAGGATTCTGCGTCTCTGCATGAGATGTAAAGTTCTTTGTGTTTTCAAACTAGACTTTAGAATATAGATAACAAAAGTAAGTCCATAATATTTATATACACTACTATATTATAATATTCTTATTCTTCTTCATAGTTTTATTCATAAACACTGTACAGTTAACGATACGAAATAATGTAGGAACCAAATTATAAAAATTACCCCACTTGTATACTACGCTTAGATAAACGTAAACTTTTCAGCTACCATTTAGAAGGAGAGTCGATCTCACCCTTCAAACGCCCTCATCACTACATAGACTTGAACTTGGTAAACGTCCAGTCGTAACAAATTATTATCAACCCAGCACAAGCGTGTTTGCGCAAAAAAGAAAGTAGAGACGTATTAACCTCTTCCCGCCAATAGCGTGACATAAAAAAAAGAAGTAAAACCACCGCACACAGCCATCCAATGATTGACCGAATATAAATCAGTTTCGTGCGTATGTGTGGAAATGCACACAAGCATAAAGTTTGTAGCATTTATCGTAGCTATTAACCACAGAATAAAAATAGGATTACTCATGGATTACTATCAAGTTTTGTCTGTACTTTTTTCTTGTTTTATACTATCTTTTTATATAGTGTTACCACGTGTATTTAACAAATAATAAAATACGGTCGCACGTATGTTCTAGTATTTGTCACGACGCTAGAGCCAGGATGGACTCCAGTATCCAGCTTCCAGTACACCAAGTAATACCATGGAACTGTGTGACGCAATAAATCGTGGCTAAGCTAAATTTATCGCTATACATTAGTAACGCGCTACGTACAGGCAATGATGCTCTAATTGAAATAGACTACAAAATATATCGTAACTTGTAGCTCTAAATTCGACTCGTTGGGCTCGTGGTTAGCAAATTACGGGTTGGACTGGATCGATCCCGATTTTCTATTGAACTTAGCTTCAACTAGACGTCAAAGAGATCTTGGTATTGAAAACGGAGTAGCAAATAGTTAATTGCACTCCTTCAGAATACTCTACGATGCAAAAAAGGTTTTTTTTTTGTAATAATAACCATTTTAATTTCTAAAATATCATAGTTACTAAGTAGGTACTAGCTACGTACTAACCTTAAATACGTTGAATGTAGATTTGTATATATACGAACACTAGCTGTGCCTCGCGGTTTTACCCGCATTGCTCCGCTCCTGTTGGTCTTAGCGTGATGATATAGCCTTCCTCGATAAATGGGCTATCTAACACCGAAATAATTTTTCAAACCTGACCTGTAGTTCCTGAGATTAGCGCGTTCAAACAAACAAACAAACTCTTTAGCTTTATAGTATTAGTATAGATATCAATGTATACATAATTATAATATTTATATTGCTCAAGCTACTTACGAAAATCCGATAACTTGTCGATACATTTGTTGATCTTTTGACTCAAGAACTACTGAAACAATTACCGGAATTACCATATTGATGATGATACGCAATAACACACAGGGTTACATTTCTGAGAAATACAGAATCATGGCCGCGGGTTGCTATGAATAATTAATTTCCCATAATTATTATGGGAACCGTTATCTCCCAGTGGTGTACTTTCTTGAGCTTCGAAAACATCAACTAATTAACTTTTCTATAAAGTATATCTAAGTATTCTTTTATCATGATAATTTCTTTAATTTATACTAAGACTATAGTTCTGGAAAACGTTATTCTGCCTTTTCTTATCACTTCGAGTATGAATACTAATTTTGTTCGATTCTTTCTTACCCGATACAAACACAAAATTTCATGAGAATCGGCCAAGTCGTTCCAGAAAAGTTGACTTAAAACACCGTGACCGGAGAATTTTATACATTAGCTTTATGTGCAAGGTATTTCTACCTTATTTTAGTTGCTACTACTTCTTGAAGAATATAGTTTTAAGTCGAGATTACTAGCTAGTTGAAACGGTAAGCCAAGGGTGAATTTCTTAGGACAAGCTTATTCTATCCCCTTTTATCCGAGCGGACTTGTAATATCTAAGAAAATAAGTTGACGATTTACTCACTTCAAAGGAATTGATTAAAATTGTGTTTTTGTCGCGTATTTCCAAACTATACATAGCCAGAACGCAACCATAGGAAACTGCTCGTGTATACTTTGTAATGCTGTTTTTAAGTTTGTTATTACAATATATACACGAATTTTGCGTACTGATCGTGTATACTTTGTAACGCGGATGCTTGCTTCTTCGTTCCAAACTATACACGATCAGTACGCAAAATATGTATAACTAAATAAATATAGCTACTACACCACTTACGCTTGAGCGAAATAATAAATACTAGTGGTCCGCCCCGGCTTCGCCCGTGGTACCTACATGTTTAAACTATCCTATCTCTCAAGTTGGATCGAACTGCACATGGTGTGCGAATTTTATTATAATCGGTTAAGTGGTTTAGGAGTCCATTGAGGACAAACATTGTGACATGAGATTTATATAATATTAAGGTATACGCAATCAAAGACTTGTACATGTACAGCTATATCTATCTACTTTTATTCTTGATTGATTCAGTAAAATATGGAATAAAAATATTATTAGATAAGCTTAGAAAAATAAATAGGTAACAGATATAAGGGTTACCTATGGGTTAGGTTAGGTTCGTGTTTTTTTTAACTACACAAAAAAAGGAGCCCCGCGAAGCGGGGCTCCGTCGCCTCGCAACCGTCTTCTTCTGGACTTATTAGATTCTTACATTTTAGCACTATTGTCAATTATTATTGTAAGTCGTGCAGTATAGTCGGGAACGAAGACGCAAGCATCCTCGATACAAAAAATATACGATCAGTTCGCAACATTATATGCGCAACACACATGCATTTTAATAATAGATTTCAAAACAGCAATACAATAATATAAACGCGAGCAATGGAAAGACGCCGCGCCGCGCTTACTCCGAAACATACACGATTAGTCCGCATGCGTACTGGCGCTGTATATTTTGGAGCGCTATTCTTACTGACTTCACTACAAAGTATACGCGAGTATTTGCGTACTGCTGATGTATAGATTGGAAGAACTTTGTAAAAAAGTTATTTCCAAACTATACGTGATTAGTTTCACACCGTTGCGTACTGGCCTTGTATAGTTTGGAAAGACGCGTTTTTGTCATGTTCTTTGCGTTTTAATTACAACTTCAAATTATAATTATAAGTTTTAATATGGTTTTAATTATATTGTAAGAGGTCTGAAAACCTGCGTTGTTTGATTTTCTCAAGTTTTGACGGCAATTATTGGGACGAACCTTTTGACAAAAAATGGGTTATTATACGAAAATATATGATTTTTTTTTTGCGTAACCTTTTACAAATGCCTATGATATTTTAAAATTACCATTGATTGTGAATGCCAGTTTTTATAGACACAAAATTAAGTGAAAAGAAAGTGAAATATAAATGAAATATAAAATATATGAAGTGAAATATAAAGTCACTAGCTGCTCCACGCGGTTTCACCCCCGTGGCTCCACCCCTGTTGGTCGTAGCGTGATGACTGATGATATATAGCCTATAACCTTCCTCGATAAATGGGCTATCTAACACCGAAAGAATTTTTCAAATCGGACCAGTAGTTCCCGAGATTAGCGCGTTCAAACAAACAAACAAACTCTTCAGCTTTATAATATTAGTATAGATTTTAAATGGTAGATGTATTTCTTATTTGTTCTATATGTTTATTGTGTCTATGGTTAGGTCTTGATTGTATTGAAAATGGAGGAAATAAAGCAAACATTTATTTGCACTTCTTCAAAATAAACAAAGATCTTCGATTCTGTGCTCTGATACACATTTAGTTAATTGGATGATCATATTTCACTATTTATATTGTTATCTTTCAACAACCGCCTCCTTGGTACAGTAGTTGACTCGTGAGCGTAGAACCGAGGGGTCCTGGGTTCGATTCCCGGTGGAGACGAAGGAAATAAAAAAGTCTCGGTCTGGCAGGACACAGAAGGCTGATCACCTACCTGTACATAAAGAAAAATTGATCAGTGTAACAGATGTATGCATAATGCATCTGCCCTTTACCCCACTAGGTGACACGGGACTTCATTTTGATGATCCTTCCTCCAGAGACGAAATAGTCCAAAAACCTCAAATACAATTAAAACATAAATAAAGTTTACAACTATTTAATAACATCATAATTACAAATTAAACGACGAATTAAACTTGTATGAATTTCTGTTTGACATGAGTCCCTGAGGCCTAATTTGCTTAACTAAGTTGTAATGACCACTGAGGTGCTTTTTTATGTGTTGAGTTGTACATTGTAAACATAAAATAATAAACGATTAGGTACTTTTGGATGGTTTTTATTGTACTGTATTTTTCGTTGCTATTTATAGTTATTATGTATTTAGTGTTATTCAACAAAAATTAGAAGAGTAAGCGCACAGCCCGCGGCTTCACCCGCTTTGTCTAAAACCTAATAAATTATATACTAAAAGAGGAAGCTCTTGAAACACTCTATCTTTAAAAAAAACCGCATCAAAATCCGTTGCGAAGTTTTAAAGATTTAAGCATACATGGGGACATAGGGACAGAAAAGACGACTTTGTTTTATACTAGGTATGTAGTGATGTAATAGCATAGATGCAGCAGATCTTTTTAATTCATTTCCCTTTTTTTCAAGAGATGCATTCAATTGCTAGGAAAAAAAAAACTTTATGCATCGCATCGGTTCTTTTTAATTTTTACAAACTTTTCATTTTGTTTTCTGTTCCGTATGTTGTAACAGCTGTGACCATTAAAATAAAACAAGGCCATGTTTTTGTAGCGCGCTTTTAAAGTCAGCATTTTACTCTATTTTTGAAAGTATTTTTTAATTAATTGGGTGAAAAAATTAGGATGAGAATTAACTTAGTTATAGTATGAAGCCATAAATACGCTGTTAATAGTACATATTATAGTCAGGACTTTCAGATACCTTTTTGTAGTGAAACTTCTTTAGGTGTGTTGAGAGTAAAATTTCGCATCATGGCAATACGACATGGAGTAAGGCAACGATTTTGGTATCTTTCAATCTTGCTAAAGAAGTTTCACTTCTGACGAGTGTGCTCGGCACACACGCTTTTTAATAACAGCTTCTTTATTGCGTGCTTGATTCTCACGTAGGTAAACATACCACAAACACGAACCATTAATAAATATTCACCATGACGTATAAAGAGACGTCATTTATTGTTTTTATTATAAACTGTAGGACCTTCACATATCAAAAATATATAGTACTAGTAAACCGGGCGAACTCCGTTTCGCCACCAGAGACACCTTTTCTTTGCTATAAACCTTACGGAGCCCGAGACCTTTCCAACGAATGCAAAACCGTGGAAATCGGTTCGTGCGTTGTGGAGTTATAGCGTCAGGAAGGAAAACCCGACTTTTTTATATAGTAGATAACGCGACTTAACAAATGTTCAGTTTGAAAATAATTAAATGTTCCAAATAGCCGTATTTCATAACTTTTAACCTGCAATTACAGTAAGAGGTACATTTATTACAACCCTAAAGTTTCACCCTTTATGATATACTACATTTATTGTGCCATTCAGTTTTATTATTAAAGGGTGAACATTACATTGATTGAACTTTTTATAGTTTTCTAATGGATTATGTCAATTTTTATTGTTAGCAATAGAGTATTAAAATCATCGGTGATAAAACTTTGATAAAATGATACCATGAAATTCGTCATTATTTCTTTATGGTACCTATGGATAAAACGATTTTATGATTCAAAAGTTTGTCAATCTAACAGAACAATCTTTCACAGTAGAAAAAAAATCTGTGCTACTCTTGTTATTTAGATTTCTATGTATGGTTACTTATCTAACGTGTAACATAGATTTTTATTTATTTAATTTAAATTAGGGGAAAATCTCTAAAATTCTAAATAATTAAACAATGAGATGTACTATGCAGCTACGCTACGAAAATGAATTAGGTATGCTATGAAACTACGTGACCATTTCAACTGATACTGAGCTATGTAGTTTCGCGACTAAATTCATAAGAAACAAAAGGAGCCTTAGAACTAGCCAGATAAATTATGATAAAACACTCCACTCCTTTAAAAATAAAAATAAAAAATCACCCAACACATCCCTATATCTTTTATTATCTACATAAAACTTAAAAGCATAAAATATGAAGGCAATATACAATCATTCGTCACATTCACAATTGGTCGGGTTATACCTTTGTTTTCTATTTGCTATCAACGCAAAGCTATTCGGTCTCACGTCCGTCGATTGAATTTTCCTCATTCCTTTGTTTAGAAAAGTTTAACTTTTAAATTTCCTAAAGGTTTCGTCTATTTACTTTTCATCTTGACTCCCATTTCATTATAATTTATGCCTCAGGGCATTCGGTTTGAATAAATTCGTTTAAGAACTGGATAGAATATGATTAAGTTTTGTTATAATATGTAGAGACATATTATAACAAAACTTAATCATATTCTATCCAGTTCTTAAACGAATTTACTCAAACCGAATGCCCTGAGGCATAAATTATAATGAAATGGGATGGGAATTGTACTCTTACAATGGGCATTTTTTTAACATTCACATTAAAAAACATTTAAGAGAAGATTTTAATTACATATTGAATAATCGATTTGTACATTTAGGGCGCTTTTCCACTAATAGTATGCGAGGATTGGGAGCGACATGATTGATTATTTTAAACACATTCCTCGCACATTATTGGTGGAAAAGCATCCTAATAAACCTCTAATAAAACACACCTACGCAGCACTTAAACAAAATAATAGGTCCCATTATATACATATTACATACATTTCCGTAAATTCCCAAACATCAGTACATCGTCTCGGTTTAACAATACCTCGACGATATCGTTGCATGGATGTTGCATAGTTTAGGAACAGGGAACAGTCAACTGTTCAAATATTGTCAAAGTTTAGGAATCCTTGTAGATTCGCTACAATATCGTTGTTCACCTGCTTTCCTATTTGAATGTCTGCAGTTTGTGAATGTTTTAAAGCAATTGAGATTTATACTATCTCGTTTTGTAGTTGAATGTGATGTATTTGTTTCAGAAACTCTATCTAATATATTACATAAAATAATTATGTTATAGTACTAGTATATTATTATATTATCTGTGGTTTTAGTATCGTTAAATTATGCGTTTGCTGGTAATGAAATACATATAAACTTATATATTAGAATATATTTGTCATAGTATACTTAGTAATCATCATTAATATCATAGTATGCCACGCAGAGAGCCTATGAGGAGGAGATATCATGGAGTAAGTTATTTTTGAATCTTGCGAAGGCGTTTCACTTCTGACACGTATACTCGGCACAGACGCTCTTTATATGTTACATTCAAAATGTATACAAAAAACTTCTCTCTTTTTGTAAAGCCAACCAACCAACGCGCTTGATTTAATTTTAACACAGTTATAAAACGGCCTGTAAAACCTTCGCTAACTTTTGAAACGTTAAAACAAAAAAGTATTAACTATGCCACTATTGACAACCCCAAATTGCTAGCAGTTTTAAATGTCATATTTTTAACACTTTTTTACCCGATCATGCAAAAAGGAGGGTAAAAAAGTGTTCTAAGTTCTTCGTGAGTGTGTATGTAGTTATGTATATTTCGTTGGCACGCCCTACCTCCGAAACTGTTGGACGGATTTTGTTTTATAAGCCAAGGTGTCGTTGCAACCATCAGAATTGTGATAACATAGGCTACATTAATTAGCAGTCAGGTTTTTTTGTTTGAATAATAAAATTATAAAGTTCTTGTCCAATTTTAGTTTAAAGTTATTTTTGCTCTATTTTTTTCATTTCTTCATTTGTTCAGTTTTAAGTCCTTGCTTTTCTATTATACATATATGTATGTTTATCAGCCGTCTGGTTTCCATAACACAAGCGAAAGCTTAGTATGGGATCAGTTCGTGCCGTGTGTGAAAATTGTCCTGAAATATTTATTTATTTATTTGATTTCTTGTAGAATAAGCTTTTTTTCTTTCAATTTAAATGTATTCCATCTTGTATAAGTCACAAAGACAGTTAAAAATTCATCCGGCTCTTTGCAATGAAACAAACCACGATACGCCTATTTTCGTCAAAAGCGTTTCTCTGGTGTCAAGGTTGGGTATATTGATGTCAAATAAAAGTAAGCTGCCTCTCCACTGCTGAAAGGTTACAATTCAAAATCTGATACACTGTTTGGAAATAGCCTTATTTGTAGGTTAAATATTGCCTGAGTTTAGAAATTTCGAAGGGATATTATAGTGTAAGGGAAATTGAGTTTCTTTGAAGAGTGATATCTTGTAGGATCATAATATTTTAATTCAAAGGTAGAGTCATGTTTTAGTTATGTGCTCGTACGAGAACCATATTTGTGTGAGGATCGTCGATACCATAGATAAAAAATACAAATATTTAAGTAAAAAAAATTATAACTGTGAAATTAAAAAGAGAAAATATAAAACATTACATGCTATAGCATTTTGCCAGTTGATTTCTGGCTTATATTATACTATGGCACTAATGTTCGGGATAATTAAGTCGAAAACCAGCAGAAGCTAAAAGTAATATGAAGTAAATGTACCTTCTAATTGATAGCCATGAAAGTCATGATAGTCTCCACTTAAAGTGGGCTGCTGTCTTTATTTGACGCTCCCGGGCTCATCCTCGCCATTATGTTGATTCGGATTATATTTCACATATGGTGATTTGTAGGTGATGTATAACTTCTGTTTAATTAAATTAGATGTCATTATTTTTATAATTATATGTTGTTGTAATGGTATGGGCCAATAAGATACAATTGGTCATTAAAATTTTTTACGTAAATGTGTGGCAAATTCATTATCAAATATAGAATATATTAATTTACATATCTATGATATTATATAAATTTATATAGATTTCGATTTATAATTATTCAGCTAACAGTTCAATTTATTGGTAACAGCCCTAGCCTACATGTGAAAAAAAAGGAAAAACACTCGAAATTTACAAGTTTCCGTCGTTTTTTGGATAGTCTGTGATAAAGTACCTATGATTTAATTTGTTAGAACCATATGTCGGTTTTACTGCCGTACATTGTGAAAAGGAGAACTCGGTCCAATCATAATTTATTACGTAGCAGCAGCCCTACTTTTCAGCGAACATATACGCCAATAACTTTAAAATTATAGACTTGACAGCTGCGGGTAATATCTTAAACCCTATCATAAATTATAACTCCCAATGCGTATAACAATGTTTAAAATTATAGCTTAAATGAAAAAGTACCTATAATTCTTGTCACATTTCACCACACAGTTGGTTAGGCGTCGTCATTGCTCCATAATATAATGGTACTTGCTATACCGCGCGGTTTCACTTGCGGATGAACCAGCCTGAAAATTCATTTATTTCTAGCTCATGTGTTATTCTGATGTATCTATACTAATATTATAAAGCTGAAGAGTTCGAGCTCAGGAACTACTGGTACGATTTCAAAAATTCTTTCGGTGTTAGATAGCGCATTTATCGAAGAAGGCTATAGGCTATATTATATCATTACGCTAAGACCGACGCCACGCGGGTGAAACCGCGAAGCGCAGCTAGTAACCTATATGATTGTAAAGTTTCATTCAAATCCGTCGAATAGTTTTTTCGTGATAGAGTAACACACATCCATTCTCACAAACTTTATCATTTATAATATTAGTAGGATAGTAGGATATGATCACGATTGAAATATTCTGACACGCTCTGGCGTGCTATTGATCGTTTTTGACCCGGGAATTTGGACTTGGCGTCGAGGGTCGTGCCGTTTCTGAGTTTCAACTTTATAGTGACGGAACTCCTATGTTAAGTTAAATTAATGTTTTGATCCATTGGGATGTGATTACTGGATAGTTTGTTTTAGTCTGTTTGAGCGATTTCGATTAGAGTTATCAGTGTAAATTTTCCCCTTCCTTTAGTTGGAAGTGTTATTACTTATTTATGTGTATTTTATAGATAACAAAGCATTAATGTTTACGTTAATTTTTCTCTTCACTTTTTTTCAAATTGATATGGACTATCTATAAGAACCCAAAGTAAACATAACTCTATACAGGTTGTAATGAAGTTGAAGTATTGTATGTACATTGTACATTGTTACTTACAATGTACGTATTCAAGTACATAGTCGATTATATTAGTGAACATCAAACCATAGGCTTTCTAAGTTTATTATATGACACGATCATTAAGCGTAATGTGTATAGTTAAGGTATTTGTTTGTCACTTAGGAATGTGATGGAGGAAAGAGGTTGTTTTCGGTAATTATATAGTGTTAACGATATAAGGAAGAATTAATGGTAAAGACAAATCTAAACGGTTGGTAGAGTTATGAGACCTTGCTTTGATTAATCGGCTTTTCAACTTATTATGAACAACAAGTATGACTTTGCACATAATATTATTTCTGACAACAAAAACATTGTAACATCAGAATAAACATTAATTTAATTGTCTACTTTTACATTATAATTTAGTAAGTTAATGTACCTAAATGTTTTTGGATTATATTCTGTAACTGTGCCTTCTATCTATCTATACTAATATTATAAAGAGGAAAGGTTTGTAATTATGTATGTATGTATAGTTTTCACGCATAAACTACTTGACCGATTTCAATGAAATTTAGCACACATATAGAGGGTAACTTGGATTAACACATAGGCTAGGTTTTATCCCGGAAATCCCACGGGAACGGGAGTTACGCAGATTTTCTTTGAAAACACGGGCGAAGCCGTGGGCGGAAAGCTAGTAATTAAATAAATAGATCTTAGATTAAATATTGTTTTATACCAATTCGATATAATGTAGAAAAGACTTACTAATGTAATAAACCTTTTTTTAATCAAAATCAAAAGGTAGGTTTATGTTACATTTACAGAGGCAAAGGAGAATCGATTTATGTGATTCTTTTCGGATAAAGATTCTTATTTGACGTAGGGATTGTCCCAGAAAATTTACGATTCCTTTGACACGGATTTGGGCCTAATTCTATTGACAAAAACTCCTATAATTCTATTAAATTACCAAAGACAGAAGCCTCAGAGAAGATCTAATTATTTATTAATTGCTCACATCAAAGACAAATAATGCTCAGAATTCCCAACTAGCTTTGAAGAGAGGGTTTCAGACAAGGCCGTGTATAGCTGTATAATATATAGTTTGTTTATTATAAACTAGAGGTCCGCCCCGGCTTCGCCCGTGGTACATATTTCGCAATAAAAGGTAGCCTATGTCCTTTCTCGGGTATAAAAATATCTCCATACCAAATTTCATGCAAATTGGTTCAGTAGTTTAGGCGTGATTGAGTAGCAGACAGACAGACAGAGTTACTTTCGCATTTATAATATTAGTATGGATTATATTATAGAGACGAATTTATTCATAGAAATTTAATATAAGAACTGGGTTGCTTGGAAGCTATTGCTTTTACGCAATAACACAGCTTTTCGTATGTATGTACTTTCGTATTATTTTCTATATTAAATGATCTTTTTTACAGTTTGAGTATATTTCTTCAGTTTTACAACAAATAATAAATAAATCTTGTTTAGGTGTATATTAGTTTAAACTGTGATGAAAAGTACACTGCTTTCAGCGTTTTATGTGAACCTTAAAATTAATAAAGTTCCTTAAATAGCACGTGTACATGGTCACGTTTGAGCAATTACTTTAGGCCGCTTTATCTACGTACCGTAGCTACTTTGATTATAACATTTTTAGTATTATTATGAATTAAATTTTAAATTATTTTATATTTTACTAAACACCGTTATTCAACTATTGATGTTTTATGTAACTTGAAAATACCTATCAATGTTTTTATTAATCTTAACAAAAAATACTTTTTATACCAATACTGCTTCTAATAAATATACTATACTCGATTATAATATTATAGTCGATTGTAAACAATATACCTACTGTTTGTTTTGTACATAATATAAAGACTTTCAAGTAGTTCAGGAAATTAAATGTTTTTAACCTTATATTTTTCTAACGTTATATTTTTAAGCTAGGATTGGAAGTAGAGATTACGTACTTGAACACAATTCTTTAAGCTCCACTGAAAAGATTAATAGTGATATATCGTATCCATGTGCTTATACTCTTAAACGTTTGAAGCGATTTAAACGCAGTTTTCAATAAGACTGTTAATAGCATTTTTTGTGTAAATATAAACAATATCTTGAATATTAAGCTCTCATTGAAACGTTCTGTTACACTGTCCAATATTGCTGACTTGGGCTTTAAACCCCACCGGCCTATATAGCGGTATCAGCAATATTGTATGTATATAATGACTTGATTTTTTAGTTTACGGGCTTCTCTCTTAATGGTCGCATAACCACTTAAGCTACCGGAAGGGTCAGATCTACCGGCTTATCTTGAGAGAAGAACCAGTACCGCGCGGGGTACAGGGGACGAATCCCTATTGAAAGTGCTATTTCTGTGTGTGAATTATATAGTGAATTAAAAGTTGTGTTGTGTATCGTATAAATTAATTATTTTTTATTATAATTGTGTTTTTTTTTAACACATTTACGCAACAACTTAACAGTTCGTTAACATTGTGTTTATAATCTAGCTCAGGAATCAAACGTTTCGGTCTACATTAGTAGCAATTTAATACCATTAACTTCCATTTTAAATTATTTCATTAAAAACATTTTCATATTACCAAATCCTATATTCTGGTAGGTTACGTCGTACGGTTAACTATAAAAAGTTTATCGATACTAAAAATGCCGTTATATTTCTCTCATAAGTTACTCACGGCGAAAGATTTTTACGTTCCTACGGGAGTGTTATTTGTATGAAAGAAATTGCAGAAATAGGACGGTGGCTATTATAAATAAATTATTTTTTAGGGTCCGAAGTCGGAGGCGTGGAATGAAAGATGAATCCCAAAGGATAATTTTACTGCAGGTACGTTTAGGAATCTTGTTTTGAGGAATTGGAAATGTGAACAATGTTTTAACAGTGAACTTACATTCTGCATGCTTTATAGAATAACTAGGTTTCCGCCCGCGGCTTCGCCCGCGCATTCAAAGAAAAACCCGCATAGTTCCCGTTCCCGTGGGATTTCCGGGATTGCGTCATTTTCCCGGGATAAAAAGTAGCCTATGTCCTTTCTCGGGTATCAAAATGTCTCCATACCAAATTTCATGAAAATTGGTTCAGTAGTTTAAGCGTGATTGAGTAACAGACAGACAGACAGAGTTACTTTTACGCATTTATAATATTAGTATGGATATATGTAATGTAATAAATAGAATATTGATATTATAACCTTTAACTCTACGCGTCTCCTGCTAAACTTGAATTTGTTGCACTATTAATATTATCGATATTTATGCCATACATCGTAATTTAATTTTCAAATTAAATCCTTATCCTTTCAGATGTTTTAATCTGTTCTTCAATAAAAAACTGGATACCATAAAGACTCCACGAACTCGGCCAAGTACTTATTCTTCTTTAGAGAAACCTGAGAAGAAGCTGTGAAAAAATATTTCATTTATTATTGTTTGCAATGTAATCAAAACACGAAAGAATCCGAACAATTAAATATGTGTTTACACAATTCTTAAGTTCAGTTTCTTGAGTCTTCGTATAATTTCCAAAGGAATTATACTAAAAGAAATGATGGTTGAGATTCTGCGACACGCTTACACTTAATTAAAGAAATAATTTCTTTTTAGCACTCCGACTTTTCGGAGTTACGAAAGTTTTGCGGGGAACTCGTATAAATTTTGTTGATGAAAGCGTGTCGTGAAGGAAAATATTGGACAAATAAAGGGTACCTTTGCTTTTGTGTGTATGAATTGGGAAATATGATGGAATGGTGAAACTTTCTCTGTTATGTACCTACTGGCTGCTGTGTATCTAGCGTTTAATATTAATATACTATATAGGTACATGGTTTTCGTGTGATAAGCCTTGTATTTTAATTACTTATATTATCGTACGGACAAATATGCTATCTATCTAAGGCTATCTTCTATACTACTCTTACATAAATGTAATATTTTGGAAAAATTATATGTCATGTTGTCAAATTTTTCTTTTGCGTAAAATCTTGGTACAGAACACTACTTACACTGACGGTTTGATAAATCTTATAAATAATATTATATGTAGAGTCACTAACTATAGCTTTTTTTGTTCAAATTGAATTCATTAACTCCTATAGTTACGTAAATTATTATTCTGCATAACATCAAAAGTTAGCAGACAAAAAGTTTGGCAATTTGATGAACTCAGTGTCTATGGATTGTACGTTTATCGGATAGTGTTAATTAACGTTTTTATTTGAATCTATTGACTAATAATAAACATTGATTTTAAATAAAAAGTAAGATTATAATTTTTATGATTGGAATTAAGAATAAGGTTATTTTAAAAGATAAGTTTAAAGAAGAAAAGTTAAAAGGTAAGATTAAGGTAGCCTCAGCTCTTTTCGATATGAAAATTAAAAATCGAAGAAAAGATAGTACCTATTAGATTAGTACATTATATGCTAATTTGTTACGCAAAAAGACATTTCACTGGGTTATAAATCATCTCCTATACAAGCTTAAGTATAGGAGTCTAAAAAGTCTGTCCAAAATGTCACGATAAAGCAGTTAACGCATAAATTTTATATGGAGATCTTTAAGTAATAAAGAGTGGTGTTTTAAATTATACTTATGTTTTATAGTTATTATCGATAATATTATTTAAGTAAGAAGATGTAGATAGGTTGTTATCCAGGAGTACGTCCAAATGTGGCTAATTAGCCAGACTTTAGTTGTCTCTTTTTAGCATACGTTAATTTAATCATGCCATCTTACTTTGTGTCGTTTTTAAAGATTGAATGTTGTGTTGGTAACCTATCTATACCTTTTTAATTTAAATATAATTGATTATTATATTGAAGATAATACCACAAAATTAGGTGGGTATGTTCGTACATATTGCAAGTATAAAGGTAAATCCTATCCTAATAATCCTACTAATATTATAAATGAGAAAGTTGTATGTATGTTTGTTACTCTTTCTCACAAATACTACTGAACCGATTACAATGAAATTTAGCCCACATGTAGAGGGTAACTTGGTTTAACACATAGGATAGGTTTTATCCCGGAAATCCCACGGGAACGGGAACTTTGCGGGTTTTTCTTTGAAAACGCGGGCGAAGCCGCGGGCGGAAAGCTAGTAGATCTAAAATACTTCAGCGAATGACGTAGGCTACGTTTTGACGTGAAAAAAAAGTTGAAGATTGTGAAATGGGTTATGGAAATTTGTATGGGAACGGTTGAGCAAGCGAAACCTTGTAATAAATATTATTAAAATATGAGAGGGTTCCGTCGTATTTTACAATATTAACTCCATTTTTACTTTTACTGAGCTGTATAATGTATTATATTATTTGAATTGAGAATTTTTGATCTTCACAAAGGAAGTCATTTTAAATATTAATCTTAACGATGTATTTGACTAGATTTTCTTAACTTTACTGTTTATTAATTACCAAATGCAAACATAAATCATCATTATAACGTGTAAAAAGTTTTTTAAGTGTTTTTCAGGTTTCACTTCGGTGTTTGTTTGGAGTCAGAAGGCACGTGTCGTTAAAATGGACAATAATTTTGTACGAATAAAAGTTGAACCGAAAATATTTCATACTTGACCAGTCTCCGCTGTGACAAAGCTTTGTGTTTTAGTTTTACTTTTATTTTCTACAAAATATCTTTCTGTTAGTTTTGTATCACTTTTTTGACGCTGTATTCAATACAATAAGTTTGTGTATTGGCCAAAGGAAAGTATATGATAAATTTTTGTTTCTGACAAATTTTGTATTAATATTTTTGATGTTTTCTGATTAGAAGATGTATTGTCGTTGATATAAATTCATCATTTTACATTTTCATTTTGATACTATATAATAAACTCTCAGAAATAACTTCACTATAATGGGTAAAGTTAAAAATTTTAAGATTTTTATACTTATGTCTTAGAATTAAAAGAGAGAAAGTATGTTTGTATGTTATTTCAAAATACGATTTGTTTCAATAATGAACATTCTTCTGCATAAAGATTTTAAGTGTCTAACGTCTACTTTTGATTGCTTCTACAATTTACCAATGGTAACATACGTATCATACTATCATACCCAGCAAAAATGGAACGTATTTCAGTTTATAAAATATTTATTAAGCTCATATGAATAATTTTATTTAGTTTAAAGCATAAGAATATAAGTATGTATGCGGAGCGAAAGCAGGCGGTTGAAAATCTAATCTTAGAAAACATTTTTGATATGGGTATGAAATGTTCTTTTCCATTTTGTATACAAAATAAGAGGATAATATAAATTTGTTTCCTTCAAAACACTTTTATAAACCTTCAATGTTTGCCGTTTTCGGATAATGTTATGTCCCATTGAAATAATGCTAAATGTAGCGAGGAGTTGTTCAAAAGGTTATTAGCTAAAACGATGGCTAAAACAGTATACAGCAAAAGGGTTATTAAAAATGTATGTGGTAAAATGTTTAGGAGAGCACAATTTTAATTAAAGCAAAAAGAGTCATATTACGCTGTTTTTAATTACTGGTAAAACGGACTTTTATCAAATATTTTACATAAAGCATTATTTGTTCATGATATACCAATAGTGTATCCAAAACCACACACAGCGAACATTTGGCATATTTCCATACACCAAATGTGTATTTAATAATAACAAATGGCTACTTATGACTCTTAAGCGTGCTCTGTTATAGGGCGGAAATTCGTTACGCTAATAAAAAATTCACTTTCAACAAGTAAGCCATTGCGTATATCTCTATACTATACGCATAATGTTTGCTCGACCAAGTTCCTCGCCCGGAGGCTGACTCCATTCATTTTACGTCAGTTTTGCTCAGACTCCTACGGCAGGCGCACGTGTTTGCGGCGTTCGCAAAATTTAATGAAATGCTGTTGTTTTACCATAAAGTATTAATTAAAATAGCTCTCAAAACACGCGGCGTACCATTAAATTAACGAATTCAGTCTAAAATGTGGAATATACATTATTCGAACGCTTTATGGGCGTAAAGTTTTGAAAATAGTGTCCTTGGTTCAAATCGTTTTGCTGTTTACAAATGTGAACATCTGAGTAAGTATTTTTGTGGTACGTTAGTAGGTAGTCCTAAGTAATTTATGGCCAATCGAATTAATGATTTCATTTACCTTTCATTGATTGGGCTTATTTGATTTGGTGTAGTAGTTTGGTGTTCTATTTATAAGATGTAGGTTATTTTCGTGTGTAACAGTTTGAGAAAGCGGGTTTTTGAACGGCGTTTAAGCGTCTGCAATTTTTAGCTGAATGTGAATCCGTTTAATATTTAAAAAGCTTTGTGAGGGGAAAGAGATAGTCGGTGTGTCTTCGCTATGGTTTTTTTGTGTGGAAATTGTTGTAATGTTGAATGAAAATATATTCGTACTATTATTGTAAGTGAAAAAACAAGAAGTGGTTATTCTTGAATTTCAAAAATGCTGAAGCTGAAGGGTTTCATGATTATTTTGGATTATTTGAAAATTTAAGAATGATAAGTATAATAAGTTCGCTAAATTAAGCTTTTATGGTTTGTTTGATAATAAATTACATTTGATATATTGTACGTTGAAATTTCATCTAATTTTATAAACTTTGGAAGTTAATTATCGTTTCCCGAGAGACAGGGAGATCTGCGAGGCGTGGCTTGTATGTGCTATGAATTGTTATTGCAATTTGATGACGTGAATATTCGCTATTGCTAGCGACCGGAACGTTAACTCGAAATACCCAATGTATAATAATTATTTCATGTTTATTTTGACACAAAATTGGAGTAATGTGTTTACTTTTTTATGTTAGGTATAGTCTTTTTACGCTATTTAAGAATGTTCTCAGAACGATCTTATACCATAGGTATATCAAAATAAGCATTCTAATTGATTCACATAGACAGCCAATTAAAGCGATTGGTTTTATGAATAAACGTTGTTGTATAATTTATAACAATTTTTAATTAATGTAAGGATGGTGGAAGACGGAAAACAAAAATAATAGCAATTATTATTCCTTAGAAATTCATTTTTTAAACCTCATAATGTTATACATGAATACCTTTTCATTGAAAACAAACATAGCAATCATGTCTGCGAGCTACACACGAGTTTTCACGGAAGTCGGAGATATTACCGATAAGTCATCTTTTAGAAACAACCACAAGAGAAATTGAATAGAAACTATAATACAAACATTTACAGCTACGGAGCTACGCGGCTACGAGCTACGAGCTACGCGATCGCCTACGATGATCAACCGGCTTTATCAACTTATTAATCCCTGAGATATCCTTAAATTAAAGTGATAAAGTCTGCTGAAATTTTGTAATACTTTGTTCTTATAAAAGTCTCTTCAAACATCATTTTTCTTTCGCAACCATGTTTCGAAATCAGATAAAGGGAAAAGAAAATTTCTTTGCCGTTTCGTAATTGGTTGTTAGAACGGAATTTTAAGGCTTCTTTCGCAACCTTTTTTGCAATCCGTCCATTATTTAGTCTTTGTGAGAAAATGGAACCTCAAATGATAAGAACCCTTATCGGTACGTTTCGCCCGCCAGTCTGTCATGACCATTTATTTCAAGGCTTGCTAGATGGCATTATATTTCATAATTTAAGGGATAAGATAATTCCAACCTTAAGATAGTGTGTTGTTCTTATAACATGTCTTGACAAATAGCAAATGACTTGCCATATATTAAACGACACGACCATAACAAGAACATTCACAACCTTATTTTCGTGTTCAAAAGGCAATAGGCATTATTTAGAAAACAGCGTGAAACAGGAAGGTTGGGATAAGGGTTCGTATCATTTATACAGTGTTTGAAACGTGACAACACATGTAACAAATTGCTGGTTGCTATTATAACGTCAATCAAGAGTAAGGTAGCCTCCTTGGTGTTCACGTGACTCAAATCGTGACGAAGCATCATATCAGAGGATTTAGGAGGTAAAAGGAAGGGCATTTCGGACGTTGATTGGAATGCGCAATTTATTGTACTATGTATTCAGAAAATATTTGATGATCGATAGCTTGTTTGGGGTTGTGTTTAGTGAGCATAAGCTTTATTAAAAATGTCGAATGATTTTTGTTCATTGACACATAACTATCAAATCGTTGTTGAAATTTTAAATATTGTGTAGAAATCAGTTAAGACAGTAGTCTTGAGATACAATGCCAACATGGCAACTTAAATATTATACACATCTAGATCAACTTTTGTTTAAGTATTCTACTTTCTAGAGTCAATCTTAACCCATTGAGCCCCGAACGGCCCGATCGGTCCACGACACAATAGATTTTCTATTGTGTCTGTGATTCCGGGGCCTGAGTTATTAATATGAAAATCGATTTTCTCGCTATCAAAAGTAATAGTACAACATTAAATACTATTTATACAATAATATGATTCATTGCCAGCCCTAGAAATGTAACTGTAAATTCAATTCAAGCATAAATTTTGATACAAGGCATTTTGCCAGTTCAGCTTTGATAAAGCTCTCTAGTTTGAAGCAGAAATTTAATCTTAATTAAGTTAAAGTTATTTCAATGATTGCCCCATAATATAGGGGCAAGTATTTAATAACTTAGTTCTAAAGAGCTAATCACTATAAGCAATTGCTTATATCTATCTATAGACATTGTTTACTTGCGTGATTTTATTGTCTTGCAAACAGAAGCAATATCTCTATTTAAAGTAAATATCGTTAATCTATATATTATTTTCTGGTCTCGATTGAAAATACTCATTTTAAAACATAAAGGTTTTCTTTCTAACGTATAATGATTTCACATGTTAGAGACAAAAATACAAATATATATAAAAATCCCCATTTATGCGGGTGCGTAAAAATCATATCCTTACTCTCATTATAAATACAAAAGTAACACTGTCCGTTTGTTATGATTTCACGCTAAAACCTCTGAAGGGATTTATGTTAATTTTCATAAATTGATAAAACATTCATTTGTGATATAAGATACTTTTTGTGGCAAAAAAATATCAAATGAAGGAAAGAAAAATGGCAAACAATGCCGGAGGGGTAATAAGTTAATATTATATAACATTGGTTGTTTTCTTTTACAATATGGCGTTTCGTATCACAGTTAAAAAGAGTATCTAAATAATATGTTAGGGTTAACGATTCGAAATTGATTTTGAATGGCTTTCCCTTCATGCATTTGCATCATAGTGTACTTTCATGCAAATAAACTTATATTTAGACAATTACTATTCTGCAATTTAGGTGGAAATTGGACGATCGAGTTCATTGTGTTTTTGGTATGGTTCTGAATTATTAAAAACGGCCGACTTTTTATAGGAAGTATTCATTTTTCCAGTATTTTTTGTCAAATAAAAAATGTTTTATATATTTTACGCATAGAGTTGCAAATGTTTTTAAGCGTCCAAGTGATAGCACCCGCTGTTTACTGTGACGAAATTTGCACATTAATAACCAAAAAGTGAATCCTTTCTAATTTATGTCTATCCATTTGTAAAATACCATTCAAAATGCTGGCATCAACGAAAAAAATAGTGCAACGGGTGCAAAATGCGTGTGCCCGCTATTGTTACAATATTCCCTATCGTGATCATGTCACACCGTACTTGATCAAACACAACTCACTTAAAATGGAATATCGTACCCACTTACACCTTGCTACGCTTCTATTTAATGTTATAAAATATAGAGTACCTGTATATTTGTACAATAAATTGAAATGGTTGGCGGAAAATAATACAACCTACCAGACTAGACACGCATGTTCTTTGTTGGAAATTCCCCTGCATAGAACATCTACATTTAGAGGCAGTTTTAGGTATCGAGCCTCAAAATGTTGGAACGACTTACCGCCGCCTATTCGTTCACAACAAAGCTTATCTTCTTTTAAAAAAAAATTAAAGTCATATCTTCTCGATTTTCAAAAACGTTAACAAGATAAAATTTAGCATCCCCAATAGTGTTCCTATGTGTTTATTTATTATTTAAGTATTTATCCAATAATCTCGTTACTAATGTGTAAATATTATTTATTTCCTAAGTATAAGTATATATTATAATTTATAATATTAAAATTAATAATTATAGTATTTTGAAGTATATGTATATTATCATAATATTAAAATAGATATATGTATATATATATTTTTATTTTTTATTTTTTAATAACATTACGCAGTTTTGAGCAAAACATACATCCGCTGTCAGCAGGGCATTCTAAGGCAACCACTGAAAATCAGTGTATCGCACTGAGTGGCAGGCCTTTTGTGGCAAACATAGATTTAAGTTAGAATTAAGTTTCTTGTTTTATTTTATTTGTATTTTCTATGTATCCACAATAAACATATTTCATTTCATTTCATTTCATTTCATTTCATTTCATTTCAAAATCAACCAGCCGTTTAAGTATAATTAGGTCAAACATTATCGTAACAAATATTGCAGTATCGTAAATAAAACGAACTAATCTCATTCTGAAATTTACTCCAACATGTTACGAAGTTAAAAATTGCGTGTCACAGCATCTCGTAGCACATGTAGTAAATAACTCTACGATACGTCTACGATTTACGTTCGTAACGCCTACGTGCCGTAGCCGATCATGAGTTCCTGATCACGTCCGCTTTTATATTAGAACCTTTGACATCTTTCAATACCTATTAGTGTGAATATGCAAGAGGTTAGAAGCCTTCTCATTGCTGAAGGTAATTGTTCTTAGGAAATGTTAAACGTGGAACTTTTTCCGATGTTAAGTATTATTGACTTTGATGAGACTTCAGTTATTTTTCTTGTACACATCTTCAATCATCTCAATTTCTTTTTTCATGTCATAATTGAATAGCTATCGTGGGTATTTTACTAGAAAATTGGTGCTATAATTTCACTTATGTTTTTTTAGTTTTCAAGAAAAAAAGACTTACACATGTGCTGTTATATGGTAGCATATTATGTATTTTTTGTTCACAATACACATCATGATCGAGTTTCAAATAGGCTATGCAGGAACATCTCAATAGGCCTGACCTTTCATTCTATTCCTCTAGTCAATATACTAATAGGGTCTTCAAAATAAATACGCGTCTCCTCAAATTCCCAATAAATCAAGTTAAATTCATGACACTTTAACGAGCGCCGTGACGTCACGTTTTATAATCAAATAGCCGGGATTCAGTGATAATTTGAATGAATTTTGCTAATCTGGTTTTCGTGAATGCTGACGGGAAGTTCGAATAAGGTCAACTTTTGGGTTCAAACGTGAAGGATCGGTCACTCGCTGGATACTTTGTTGTGTGTTAATTAATTTTTGCTTTATATGGGGTAATTATTTAAAAACAGGTACAAATCGGATTAACTCAGTATTTGTCTTTTTACTACTGAGACAATTGAAGGTAAATACGTAGTCATATATATGTAGGTAATGGTAAAATAAAAAACCAGCACAGAAACATAAACGTGAAAGCAAGAATTTCAATGTCGTATCCTAGATAACATTATTAACCGTATTTAATATTAAAAGACAAAGTTTAAAGATTCATATAAAAATAAAATGTAAATGTAAAACATAAAGTGATCGATGAAAAGAAAACGGACCTAAAAATTTATATTTTGGGACAAAATATTAATTTAAATTAATTGACCTACTTAAAAGTGTCTTTAAATAGTGACACAGATTTACCCAAACTCGATTATATTAATATTGATGAATTCAGTACCAAATGTCGATAATAATTCCTAAATTCGACAAGCCTAATGCTAATGCCGTCGTGACTCTCAATTGAATATACATAATTGCTATTTGTATTGATTTGCGAATTAAAATAGATCTCCAAGTCGATGACATAATTTAGGAACGTGTTACACTGGTTTATACATAGGTACTGTTAAAAGTATGTAATATTAGTAGGAATAGGATACATGTAAACGAACAAACTCAAAACCTACGGAAACGATATCAAAAATATGTCTTTATTGGACGATGAAATATATAAAATAAATAAATCATAAAGTGTGTCAAGATGAGCGGCTTGTAACAAATAAAGAATCACTGATATATACACAATCGACTGTCTAAATGGGATGGAAACATTCAGTGTTCATGAGTTTTCTTATTCTACTGTGACATTTAAATCTCCGAAATAATGCCTGTATGGCCATCGCTAGAGGCCTGTTACATGTTCATATAGATAATGTGATTCGTCACTCTAGTACTTATTAGGCGGTTCCACATAGAGCGAGCAACCTCGATAAGTGTGAACGTCGCCTGGCCGACGAAAGCGCATGTGTCACTATTTTACTCGACCGCCATGTCCGCACTGACCGAGCTGCTTCGCGCAGCAATTGCTTCGCGAAGCTGCTCGCTCTGATGGGACCCGCCTAACCACATAGGTCAACGTAGAACCAACAAATCTAGAAATGTATTATTAAAAATACTGACATCAATCATCCAGCTATTCAGGAAACCACGATGCATTAGTATTCATTGGCGGTACATGGTAAATACTATGTGTATCAGGTGCCTTAGTTGTAAACATTAGTTAGGATAGGTAGGTAAGTTTAGTGTCCTTTGTTAACCGACTTCAAAAAAAAGGATTTTTTTTTATGTATGTACACCGATTTCTCCGAGGTTTCTGAACCGATTTACGTGATTCTTTTTTTGTTCGATGCGGGATGGTGTCGAATTGGTCCCATAAAAATTTTATTCGGATAGGCCCAGTAGTTTTTATTTTATGAGCATTTTTGTCTGTATTTGAAAATGTTGCAAGTGCAAGTTTGAAGTCGGTTGTTTTTAACGCAGTTATCACTTGTTTAAGAATAATTGTTAGGCTTATTTATGTTAATTCAAGCTTAAGAAGAATACAATTAAGATATCAAAGTTACATAAATATAACAAAACGAAGTCTATCAAAGAAAGTACAAATTTGGACAGCCCATAAACATTCTCAGAAATATTTTGCTTTGTAAATCATGCCTATAAATAAACTCAAAGTCAAACAATTATATATTCAAATAGACTTCATGTAGAAGAGCTTTTGAATCGTTAAAATACAGAAAAATAATAACTTACCACGGGTTTGGAAAGCAGTTTCTACTCTGTTAAAACTCTGTTAAAATCTCAATGTAACAAGATTTACTACATGTTTAAATAATAATCATGCTTGGGTACAGTCATGTGGTGTTATAGCGACAACATGAATTTCCATCTTCTATAAATCCATAACTGCTAAAACATCCAGTAACTAAATAAACATAAATCTCATCAATGTTTCTTATAACCACGACCATATCACCCTCTTAGGAATACATGCTCCCCTGCGATCGATTCGCCAAATTAATTAGAAAACTTTCTATACATTTTGTTACAAAGAGATAACGATTTTAAAGGTCCTTTGTATGTGAGCATGTACTATTATAATCTATTTATACACACACATGTATATCTAATGCTTCTTGAGCACAGCTAAAGCACTAATTACATTCCCTTGTGGATATGGCGTCTTGAAATTTGAATTACGGTTTCAAAGGAAATGCTCAGATCAATATTGTTAGAAAGTTTTTAAATGTTTGATAAAAAGGGGATTTTACATTTTTATTTCATGTTATGTGTCCGTTTGCTTTGGCAGAAATAGATGGAAATATTTGTCGTAATTTAATCGTCGTAAGTCAATATTTAGTGTAGAGTGCAGAAGTCAATACTAAAAGAGAATTGCAATCAAAAATCATACATAGTATTTACACGCTTTGTGTTTAAATACATAAATATTTACTGCCTCTCTTATGTTTATTGGGAAATAAAACGATCGTTCAATGTATGAAGGATACCTAAAGATAATAATTTTACGGATATATTATGATACACTAACTGCGCTTCGCAGATTCACCCGCGTTCCTCCGCTCCTGTTGGTCTTAGCGTAATAATATATAGCCTTCCTCGATAAATGGGCTATCTAACACTGAAAGAATTTTTCAAATCGGACCAGTAGTTCCTGAGATTAGCGCGTTTAAACAAACAAACAAACCTTTCAGCTTTATAATATTACTTATATTATATTACTTAATAACTAGATACTATGATTGAGAAGTCCTGTCCCCTCGTGGGGCATGGGGCGGATGCATTGTCCATTTACTTCGCTCTAATGATTGATGTACCTAACGGGAAAGTAATCAGCTTTCTTTCTTTTTTCGTAGATTTCTGCGGTCGATCCCAAGTTGGTTAATCAGTGAAAACTTTATCCACTTAGAGGAGAAATTACTGTGTTAAGATGCTAAGGGATAATCCTTCTGGTTGTAAATCAAAATTAGATTAATCGATCCAAAATAATTTTGAATATTACTTTATTTAATTTATTAAAGTTGACACAAAAATAGTGTAACTATTCTTACATAATATATTTATTTTAGTTATAGCATTCAAATGCTTTATAAATGAGAATTCAAAAAATTTTCAAGAAATTGTATAGGTAATAAACCTCTACTTTTGTAAACTATATGTACATTAAAAAGATAAACGACGAAGGTAATGTATATCTTGCGAGAATATAGTAAACTACTTTTCTTGTTTCTTTCTAAAATTGTCTCTTCGATCAATCACAATTTGACGTGATTGAGGCATTTTATAGACAAACAAAACCTTATATAGATAAATGCGAAGTTCAGACATTAGTCGCGAAAGTTCAGGTATTTTTCCTACTTTGTAACTATAGATATATTTTACAATGATTACTAGCTGTGCCCCGCGGTTTTACCCGCATTGCTCCGCTCCTGTTAGTCTTAGCGTGATGATATAGCCTTCCTCGATAAATGGGCTAAATAATTTTACAAATCGGACCAGTAGTTTCTCAAATTAGCGCGTTCAAACAAACAAACTCTTCAGATTTATAATATTATAGGTAATAATATAGTATGGATTAGGTTTCATTTGTAAGAGAAATCGCGACTTGAGAGTATTCATTACATTAGTTTTAAATTGAATTCATAATAGAATTAATAACTTATTTTCACGAAAGGTCACATTTACTTTTGTTCTGAATATATTTTTCTTTTTTATATTCGTGAAATTTGAGTAGTTTTTATCCTAATACAGGGGTACGATTTCAGTAACAAAAAAGTAAGAAGTCTTCAGAATATACATAAAAATAGAGAACAAATATTAGAGTCAATTTTTTAAGTAAAATTCATACTAATATTATAGCTATTTAAGTCGATAATGCCTAAAATGGATTCATATTATAATTTTTTATTAAAGAACTTATATTACACTTATAAATTAACTGCAAATCTCGACAAACACATGAGTGGAGATTAGTCGACGAACTAATTGCACATGTGTGGGTGACATGATTTATGATAGTTTATAACTTCTTGCAAGTATCTATAGTATTTATGCTTGTGTGGGTGGAGTTTTATAGGTTTGAATAAAATAGTTTTTAATTTCAATCAAAAATTATACTGATTTTTGCCTGAATTTTTTTTTATTGTCGATAGGGAAGCGATTGACCACAATCTCGCCTCATGTTAAGCTGAGATGTGGTCTAAGATGGAACGCGCTTCCCTGATAACTTGTTTTTATCATGCAAAAAAAATATTTTAAATAGATGTTTGTATTCTTTTATTATCTGTGATTATTTTTCCGACCCAAATATCGACCAATGGAATTGCACCATTCGACGTCACGTGGTACAACCTACATGGTATTATACTGATATTTTTTTGAAAATTTTCTCTGGTAGTTGACGTCAAACTGACAGGTTAAATTCAATTGTGAAATTATTGGCCGACATTTGGGACGGAAAAATAATCACTTATAATACCACAAGAGCTTCAAAATTATCGGGTATTTTCCGATAGGTTCGTTGCAAACAAATGAAGGAGTCAAGTTTTTAGTCAAGGTAAAAAATCACGAGCGCGAAGCGCGAGTGATTTTTCCTGAAAAACTTGACGACTTTTTTTGTTTGCAGGGAACCTTGAGGGATATGTCGGCCAATAATTTCACAATTGAATTGAACCTGTCAGTTTGACGTCAACGACCAGAGAAAATTTTCAAAAAATTATCAGTATAATACCATGTAGGTTGTACCACGTGACGTCGAATGGTGCAATTCTATTGGTCGATATTTGGGTCGGAAAAATAATCCCCCGAATACCACAAGAGCTTCAAAATTATCGGGTATTTTCCGATAGGTTCGTTGCAAACAAATGAAGGAGTCAAGTTTTTCAGGTTAAAAAATCACGAGCGCGAAGCGCGAGTGATTTTTCCTGAAAACCTTGACGACTCTAATAAGGAGGTATTATAAGTGATAATTTCAAAATAGAACATCAATTTATCATAACAGAAATCTTGCTTTATATAAATTCACATTTTAACTATACGAATACTTATGAAATACAATATATCAGTTTCCGAAAGATTTTGTCAAGAGTTTTGTCTCGAAAAATATTCACAACGTTGTTAATATTTTATAAGATTCCAAACGAGCGGAATGTTACTACCGAAAGGAAAGATAATAATCCAATAGTTATATTCGAAAAATGTTATTATAAAATATAATTTGACATAAATATTAAAAAGAATTGTTTGAGTCGGGATCTCATTCCCATTTTAATGATTAGGGACATCTTATCTAATCGTATTATCATTTTAACCTGTTGTTTAGAAAATATTAAAGTCAGTGTTTTGTTTTACCTAATTGGAATAACTTTGTAGATGGGTTAAGGATTTGAAAGTATTTTATTAATTAACTATAATATCAAAAAAAAAATTGGAATTTTGTCTCCCGGGTATAGTGTTTATCGCATTAATATTTCAACAGGGTCTGAGGATCGATACTTAGGCATTTTATTCATAAAAAAAAAGAATAAGAGAAATAGATATTACGCAGATAGCGTTGTAAAGCCAATAATTATTTAAAATCACGTTGGTTCATCATGTTTTGAACTTATTCGTATGAATTTAATTTATATTACTATTATTGGTTCTAAAGAAATAATTTAGTTTCAAAATTATTCTTAAATTACACATTATCGAACAGTTCGAAGTGGGAAATGAAGAATATATTAAAGTAAATGTCAATTTTGTTTGAGTTACATTTCCATTTTCCAGAGGTAAATTTAAACTTTGTAAATTCAAACTTTGAAAGCGCTATCAGATTTAAATAGAGGCGCGAATACTTTTCACGTTATATTTCTAAAGAAAAACAATTAAAATATGTTTCATATTCTTGTGTTTTGATTTTAAATGAGTTTTATACATTTACAAATTTAAAAACATTGTATTTTATATTTCGTATGGAAATTCGTATGAAATGAATTATTAAACTATTTGAACACAAAATTTATTACATTAAAGCAATCAAATATTATAACTAAATAAATATTATAACCAAAGATTAAAATTAACATGAAAAAGTTAAATTTCATAATGAAATAAATATAAATCCTTTTCACGGTTATTACGTTTTGATAAAACTTGTTCAAAAATCAATGCCTTATTGAGGTGAAAGCTTTTCTCAATAGAAATGACGATCCCATTCTATCTACTTTAACGATTTATGAGTTAAGGTCAATGTATGATAGGACTGAATATGTACATAGTATAAAGAGAACGTATGTAGACGCTAAAAGTCTCTAAAAATAAACATTTTAAATGTGCTGTGTATAGAGTTACAGTGTGACGCAGATGTAGTTACCACCATAAGAAGGTAGTTTATTGTGCATTACCACAGATACAAAATGAGCTAATAATATAATATATAGTAATAGAATAAAAGGATATGATCACGATTCACGGATATGAAATCTTTCATCAATTGATAAGAAAAAACATGGATTTTAGAGGAAATGCAATCTTTTAAAATAATGGTTTACTTCAGTTCAAGATGATTTTCTTCACCATTTCAATTTTAATAGCTATTCAATTATTTATTCAAATGTCAACTGTAATTTTATTATTATCAATCTGTTGTTGTCATATTGAATTTTGTTGCAAGTCGAATAAATGTCGTCTTCAGTGACGAGAATAAGATTGACACGCCACACGTAATGTATCAACTTTAACTTTAAAGTTAAAGTTATTTTAGTATAGGGTGCTTAGAAAGAGTTACTAGTAGGAAACTATACTAATTGTACATTTCGTATAGTGTTCTAACTACTAAGACAGTAACTAGTATTATAGGAGTAGCGTAACAATTCTTGTGTCTGAATTTTTCTTGAAATCTTCATTAGATACACAAGGCTGATAAATATCAACACCCCTTTTGACGATCATTCATCCTACGCGGGTTACGCATTTTCTTTATAGGGGTTCAACTTTAGAATTGAAGTTACTCCTTGAACCATATTATACATGACTGAAACATATACCAACAAAAATATGTCTGCGAATACTAGTTTACTCTATATCCTAGCACACATATAGAGGGTAACTTGGAACACATAGGATAGGTTTTATCTCGGAAATCCCACGGGAACTGGAACTATGCGGGTTTTTCTTTGAAAACGCGGGCGAAGTCGCGGGTGGAAAGCAATTATTTCATAAGTCAAAGAAAAACAGACATATTTCGCTATTTTTCGACCATCAAATATGCAACAAAGTTTGAAGTCTTTTTACCTGGTTAATAAAAACATATTGCAAGGGTTGCTACTGAATAAATCGTATAGATTACGCAATGATAAGCTTCCAGGTCACTCACTAGATATATTTTTATCGCGAACCTGGCGACGGATTGACGGCATCTGTCTGCGATCTTGTCTAATCTTGTTCCTTATTAAATAACTATTTAGTACACCTTTTTTCTTATGAAATTGTTTATTTTGCAATAACAGATGTGTACTGCTTTTTCTTAGTATTTTTGCTAGGTAGACCGGGTTATTTGTTCAATGAAAGATAACAGATTCTTTCTATCAAGTTTTATGTTATCAATGTTTGTGAATTGAATAACTAATGTCGAAATATAACTTTCATATTTATATATTACTCTTGTTGGTATTACTATGAGACGTGGAAATGTTTGAGTATAAATGAATAAGGCATACATATAAAAGTTTGTGTAAGATAAGTTCTTAGGACGGGAACGTCCTCAGTTCCCGTGGAACAAAATGCCACTCCGCTGTGACATTTTGCGAAGAATGTCGTGAAAAAAGGGTGAATATTAATCGATTATTTATTGAGTACGAGTCCTTCACTTCCTCTTATCGCATTATAGACGTTCCTTTGCCTCGTATTACGTTTTAACTTACATTCCATAAGTCGTGTTTTGATATTTAAATTTATCCAAAACAGTACATTGCATCAGACTGAAAACGTATGTAGAGAGAGATACATTTACATTTTCAAGAATGTACGGTAAATGTAAAATCGTACACGACACCTGCTATTATTGAGAAAAAATATATAAATTAAAATCAATACAATTGGTATTTGAAACTGCTTTGAAATAAGCTCATATACATTCATTTTTCAGTTAGAAAATAACATTCATATACTAGAACGATACCTATAATCAACAATATCAAAATACATGTTTGCACTTTTTATCTGCTAATCTCTGAAACGGTTTTATCGACTCGACTGAACTTTCAGAGGCAGTTAGCTGATGTTCTAAAAACAGAGTTACACTTTTACGAAAACAAACATGCGTTGTCATTTGTCAACAAGATAACAAAATATATAACACAAACAAAGTCACATCATAAACTATAACTAAATATCACATACTCACTCAGTGTTTAAAAAACATATCCTTTGGGAAAATCGAGTTATTTTATGTGCAAAGTGTGTTGCGAACTGTATGATAAATGTTCAAGAACTGTGGCTTACATGGTAAAATATTTACGTGTGAATTTTACATTTATACGAACATATGTTTCTTGTTAAATTATTTAGCTCTTTATTACAATGATGTTACAATCATGAAGCGACTTGGCTCGGTTTCGTAGGAAGTTGGATACATTTTATGTCATTTTGCGCTTAGAAGATTGATGTTCACAGTGATTTTTAGTGATAATTATCATACTAAAAACACGTATACAGTCAAATTAAGCTATGAAAAAAAAGATCAAAGGTTTTCTTAATTACAATTTAAATTTAATAAAAATTAATGCAAAGAAAGCAAGTTCTTATTACACACACTGAAATAAAATTCTGTAAATACGTATATTTGCATAATATAGGTATGTTACATAAAAATGAATTCATAGTAAATCAGGTTCAGGGAATTATAGCAACACTGGGTCGGTGAACTATTACTAATTACTACCAGTTAAAACCTCTAAGGTTAAAACCAACCGCACACTTTAGTAATATGGGGAAAATATAAAAACAATGCAAAAAATATTTTGATGACGTTCTGGCAAACATCTTTAACATTCTACTGATACAAACTCAAGCATATTATACAACATGGTACTTTTACATTAAATCATTTTTTAAAAAAATGTGAATATTTCTTTTTGATACAAACGGGTCAAGTTCATCGCACGCTTCATTTTTCACAAAGTAAACGAACTCAGAGCGTAGTTTCTTTTACGCCTGCAATTTTACAATACAAGGGCAGTTATACCGCTAATTGTATAATTATATTAATTGTATTGTTGTATAATTGTATACTAAGCAATTCCCGCTGTAGCTCCATAGTCCATTCATTTCAATGCAATTTTGTTGTTTCGCATTTGGAGAATTTGTACACGCAAAATGTTTAATTAATACAACTGGGTTATTAGTATTGATTAAAGTTCTGTTAAATGAAAATCTAGTTACACATTTTAACTTATGTTTATGTTTTAAACGGTTTGAATTTAAGCTTTAATTATAAAGTAGTAAGACATTAATAATATATATTTACTAGCTTTCCGCCCGCGGCTTCGCCCGCGCTTTCAAAGATAACCCCGCATAGTTCGCGTTTCCGTGGGATTTCCGGGATAAAACCTATCCTATGTGTTAATCCAAGTTACCCTCTATATGTGTGCTAAATTTCATATTCACACATCCTCACAAACTTTCGCATTTATTCAGATTTAATTATATATACGACAATGTAGCAATAACATATTTAGTATACGGAAATAGTAACATGCCGTGGAGTCAACTTGGAGTAGTGGAGCTAATACGTATTGTAAAGAATGTAGGTAAATATTACATGCAGCAAAATTATTTTTTGCTACTTACCATGAATTCGGAGCGAAAACGACTAGCCAGGAGTAAGAGCCTTATAAACTTGTACAAAAACATAAAACCGAGCGGGTTGTAGGATGAGTATGTAAATTGTTATTGTTATATGTAATTTAACAAAACAAAACAGTATAAACGCGAGACTCAAGACTAATAAACATTAAGTTTGTGAGTAACTGGCAGTTTTCCATTGAAAACAGCAGATGTAACGTAGTATGAAGAAAATTAGAAAAGTTAATTGTATGATTGTTGTTTTTGCTTTCTTTGGGGTTTTATTTAGTCGGATCTTCTTTGTTTTTTAGGCATAATAGGTTCCGGATCGACCTGGGACTTGAAGAAGTTTGTAAAATATAGTTTTTATTACAGCGCTTCAAGGGTCTCGTACTAAACTGTGTTGGAAGGATGAACGATGAATTTTTTTTAATTATTTATTCCTGTAAATAATTTTTAATTTAAGAGTAACATATTTCGTTTAATTTTACCGGCATAAATGTTTTTATTGATGACCTCTTTAACGGATAGTATAGATTGTAATGACTAGCTGTGTACTCCGGCTTCGCCTGTATTGCATTATTGAATACTAGCCCTGCTTCGCGGTTTTGTCCGCATTTATGAGCTTCTGTTTGTCTTAGCATAATGATAAATAGCCTATAGCCTTCCTCGATAGCTATCTTACACTGAAAGAATTTTCCAAATTGGACCAGCAGATCCTGAGCTTACCGCATTTAACCAACCAAAAAATCAAATAGACAAACTCTTCATCTTTTTAATATTAGTATAGATATAAAGACCTCCTCCAGTTCGTAACTTTACGTCGTACCTGATATTCGATAAGGAGTACCATTTTAAATTCAATGCTAAAGTGATATTATATACCAAAGAATATCGGTAACTTTCAAACTGTATCAGTATAGTAGAAACACGTTTTCATGACATGGATATCGAAACTCTCGTATAATATATATGTACATATACAGGGTGTCCCACTGTTGGTATACTAAGCTCAAAGGAGGTTATAGTTTTGCATACGCTGAGTACGTTAAAAAATACTTATAATATACTTATCCAGACGCAGTTTTTTTTCAAATAGATGAACTCAATGTGTACACCCATAACAAGCAACCCGCCCAACTTTGCTACCAGCACGTGACCTATCGTTTAAGATTATGTTTTCATAGACGAAATGCTCACATTAGCGAAGCGATATATGCCGGCTGCGCGAAGCTAGAGAAGAAAACATGGATTTTCAGGAAAAGTTTAGCAAAATTTTTTTGATGTAATTTTGTTGTACTTTATTACGTGATCAGTGTATGCAAAACTACAAGTCCCTTCGCGCTTAGTATACCAATAGTGGGACACCCTGTATATTACCTACATGTAGTTTCAAAGTTAATATAATGTTGTTCAAATGTAGATATATATTAAACATTAAACCTATTTTAAATTGTCAGAACTGAAAAATTTTATGGGACCAACCAGAAGACACTCGTTTTCAAATAAAAAAAGAATCTTCAAAATCAGTTCACCCAGTCCAAAGTACTAAGGTAACAATCCAAAATAAATACAGTCGGTTTGAGTATCTTCTCCTTTTTTGGAAATCGGTTGAAAATTAACCTTAGACTGAAGCTGAGTTATAATTAGTTAGTTTTGTTATAACAAAACAACTCCCACTAATACCAATTTATCGCTTCACTTTAACACCCTGTAGGGTGTTAAATAAGTATAATAATAATAGCTTATTTCCTCACTTCAAAAACCCATTGTCCTTTAAAATTCATTAAAATAGGTGCAGCCGTTCTAGCGTGAACACAATGAAGTACAAACTTAAAAGTTTGTTTTCGGACCCATAATGTTTTCTATTACTCAACCCCTACAAATAAAAACCAGCAACCCGCGGTTTAACCTGCATTTTTCCACTTCAATTGGTCTGAGCCTGCATGCAGCCTATAGGTACTCGATAAGAGTATATTACCTAACACTGAAATTAATTTTGAAATTATACAAGTAGTTCCCGAGATAGCGCGTTCAAACCATCAAACAAGCTCTTCAGCATATATAGATATAGATAGTATAGATAAGTAATACCGAAAAAGTATACAAAATGAAAAATAAATGGTCATTGAATTTAACTATTTAACATGATACATAACAGCAAAATATTATTCAAATTTGAATAACTGGCACTTTGCTGTATAAGTCCCGCCATTAAAGAAGATACCTAACTTAAATGGCTTCTATTTCTTGCTGTACGGTTAGCAAAACAGGTATTATAAATTATTATTTTTATTAAACATATACATATATTACTGAGATTATGATGATTAAGGGCCGATTTTTCAACGCTTGGATAAAACTTATCCGTCCAATAAAGTACACGATAATATTAAAATGTCACGTAAACTGTCAAATACGGGCAATTAGAATACGTTTTTAAAATGGTAGTTTTATACATTATTCGACGAATCAGTTTTAACCAAGGATTGAAAAA
Source organism: Colias philodice (assembly GCF_061535455.1). Lineage (NCBI taxonomy): Eukaryota > Metazoa > Arthropoda > Insecta > Lepidoptera > Pieridae > Colias > Colias philodice. The sequence continues at coordinate 9,663,130 of NC_143098.1, read as the reverse complement.
TCAGCCCTTAATATGATTAAATTTACTTCATTTAATTCGGAACTATGTATATTCGCTATATTCTTCAAAGTATATATTTTTTTACTATCTATACCTATATTAAAGCTGAAGAGTTCGTTTGTTTGAACGCACAAATCTCAGGAATTAATTAGGTACGACGGATAGGAGAAGAGCATCATTGAAAGTTGTAAGCTTTGAAAAAATAAACCTTTTGAGAACAGTTGTTGCGTAGATATTTTTACATTACTATTGGTCCGCCCCGGCTTCGCCCGTGGTACATATTTCGCAATAAAAGGTAGCGTATATTCTTTCTCAGGGTCTAAATATTATCTGTGCCAAATTTCATCAAAATCGGTCCAGTAGTTTATGCATGAAAACCATACATACATACATACAAACCTTTCCTCTTTATAATATTAGTATAGATAAGCAGAAAATACATTAAGAATTGGTGTCATCACACAAATAATATATTGATTAACGATTTATTCAAGTTCAAGGCAATAAGCATTACAAGACAGAAGTCTGAAGCCGTATATAATCATATTGTTTCCAAATTATATACCGAAAGATTCTCAATACAATGTTCGAATTTTCGAAATTCTCAATACAATGTTAGTATGAAAATTATATTTAGACTTTATAGGAAAGGATAAAAGAAATAAAACTTCACAATCCATACTTTATTAATATTATAAATGCGATAGTAACTCTGTCTGTCTGTCTGTTACTCAATCACGCATAAACTACTGAACCAATTTTCATGAAATTTGGTATAGTGATATTTTGATACCCCAGAAAGGACATAGGCTACTTTTTATCCCGGGAAAATGACGCAATCCCGGTAATCCCACGGGAACGGGAACTATGCGGGTTTTTCTTTGACTGCGCAGGCGAAGCCGCGGGCGGAAACCTAGCATTCTATAAGTTTCTATTGTACAAATTTGACTTTTTATATTTGGATCTAAATATTCCACATAAAAAGGAATATGAAACACCATTAATAATTTTATTTATTTATTTATTTATCAATCCTTTATTGCACTTAAAGAGAATAAAAAAGGGTACATGGGCGTCTTATCGCTTAATAAATGGGTAGTGCAATAATAAATAATAATAGTAGGGAAAACATACACATACATATATTTATATTGTTATTGATAATAAATAGAGAAAGGGGAAGAGAAATATAATATAGGTACGAATACTAAATCAAATAATTAACAATCACACTGATTCCAAGAATAATTCAGCCATGTTATCAAGACCTTAACCACGTTCCCTTGTGAATTCATCTTTGGTTCGAATCGTACTAAATTCCAATCTACAGTTGACAAACGCAGGCTTGGCTTCGACTGTAGAATTGATTTCTCCAAGCCTATGATTTTCAATTCAGAAATAATTTCACCATCTTGATGCTTTAATGAAGGAAATGTACTTTTATTTAAATATCGTCGCTACGTAATATAAAACAAAACAGCTTCCCGCTGTCCGTCTGTCTGTACCTATGTATATTTAGATCTTTAAAACTACGCATCGGTATAATAGATAGAGAGTGGTACTTTCAATAGGTTTTTTTTATATAATTTAGCTAAAGCGGGCGAATCCGCGTGTGATAGGCTAGTGAGAAATATATTAAAACTAGCTGTGCTCCGCGGTTTCACCCGCATTGCTCCGTTCCTGTTGGTCTTAGCATGATGATGTATAGCCTATAGCCTTCCTCGATAAATGGGCTATCTAACACCGAACGAATTTTTCAAATCGGACCAGTAGTTCCTGAGATTAGCGCGTTCAAACAAACAAACAAACTCTTCAGCTTTATAATATTATAGTATAGATTAAGCAGTAATTGAGTAACCTTCAATACGCGATGTAATTTAAAAGCTACGTTGCAGGTAATCTATATAAAAGTTCTAGAAATATATGGAAGTTTCTCGCTTCTACAATCTTAGTATTGATATAAATTTTGTGAAGTTAGTTTGACATCTTATCGGTTGTCGGAAACGAATGTTCATTGTTAAATGTTTAGCAATTTTCGTATTTATTATGTTTGTTTGGGATTTTATTTTCAGATACGTTCTATAAATAAGAATTCCTTTTGTTAACGCTAGGTTGGGTTTTAATATATCTCGTAGAAGGTTCATTCAACTGCAGTATTTATGGTTTATAAATCTTTACAATATAAAAAAAAAACATGGTAATATCAAGTATGTGTTGGTAATTTATTCGTAATAAGTTTAATCTTCTTTCAGTATTTAGACAAATCACTAAACAAATCTGACATTTTGAAAAGTATTTTTAGAATATTAAACCCCGTTTTAATCCTGTTATAATGATGGTCGTTTTACATATTCCATGGATTTATTTCTGTTATTTTTTCTTGCAACGCTTTCCATATAACTTTATGATTGGACAGCCACAAATACTTCTCTCTCATCTATATCAACTTTGATTGAAGTTTTCTATCCCTATTTCCGCCATATTAAATCTGGAAGTTTGTCAATTTGTCCCCTGTAAAGGAGAGTGACGTGGTTTATTGTGGTTTTCGTTTATTTTGTGAGATTCCATGAATTCTGATTGATGTGCATGTTTATATTGCTGTTTATTTTATGTCACTCGTTTCTTGTTTCGGAGTCGTTCGAATAGATGTGTTTTTATAGGGCTTTTAAAAAGAAGAGGCATACCTGTTATTAAAAAATACTACGGGTGTAGGTACTTACTAATCTGACTTTCTCATTCATGTGATTTTGTGGACAACTGAAAGAATGGAAAGGAAAATGTTTTATAATAATTATAGTTATTTATTTGTTGTTGATTTAAATTAAGTTAGCGATGTATCATCCTTTACACCTGTTTTGAAGTATTTTATTTTGAAATATTGTAAAAATATTTGGTCTCCTTTTAGGTATGTATTAAAAAGAATGTCTAAAATATATACGAGTTAATTATGAAATTATAAAATCGTAAACAATGCATTTGATGATGTGATGATCTTCAGGAAAGTGAGAATGCTTCTTAGTTGTACGACAAACCTTCAACAGTATACAGGCGAAGTCAGGATGCACAGCTAGTCACCTATAACAAAGATTGTTTAGCATTTGTGATATTCCACTAAAACGTGTAAAACTCTACAAATTGTCAGTTAGATGTCCTCTTAATAGGCTTGCAAATATAACCAAGCATATTATTAAATACTTTCATATGAGAGCAGATAATTTCGTACATAGAGACGTCTAGGATATTTCATAATATCGTGACTACGTGTGAAAAATATAATTGAATTCTTATATTCCGTCTAGACCAATTTATATGATACAAAATCTATTTTTATCATTCCACTCTAGTACTCTGAAACAATAAATGAATTTAAAAACATCTTAAACCGACAAGTACAATAAACTTTACTTGAAATAATTGTCATTTCTTAATGTTGGAGAGGAAACTTTATTATGTTCTTTTTATTGAGAAATAATTTTCATTCAGAACTTTGAAATAGTTAAAGATTGTGAACCTTTTACGGTATCTTACTAGTCTTTCTTACTAATATTATAAATGCGAAAGTTTGTGAGGATGTGTGTGTGGGTGTGTGTTTGTTACTCTTTCACGCAAATTCTACTGAACCGATTACAATGAAATTTAGCACACATATAGAGGGTAACTTGGATTAACACATAGGATAGGTTTTATCCCGGAAATCCCACGGGAACGGGAACTATGCGGGTTTTCCTTTGAAAACGCGGGCGAAGCTGTGGGCGGAAATCTAGTATGTAATAAGATAGTTTACTCATTGCTAAAATGTACGTATAAATGTTTTTAGCTTTAAAAAATTATAAATTTCAATACAACGTCTATAATATAATCTCGGGTTGAGAAATTTTAGAAACTTGCTGATTGTTTTATCTACTGAATATCATCTAGGTAAAGCTTTGTAGTAGATACCTAAAATATGTTATTTTAGCTTTAAATATTGTTATTTTAGGAACTTATTTAGGAAATTTTAGGAACTTCCTGATTAAATATTATTATATTCTCTACTGATATAATCCTCTAAAGTATATTTTAATAGCCTCCGCGATAACATTTTAATAGATACTTTGTACCTAAAATATTAATCTAACATTATCGAAGTAAGCCAAAACTCGTATAAGAACGTATATTTTTCTTACAATGTGTATTGAAAGCCAGAGCAATTATTGGTTGAGGTAGAAATATAGGGTATTCGTAAAGGGAAGCAATTTTAAAGAAAGCTGTATACTTATCCTCTTTAGATCTTTAACAATGGGCCTTTTAAAAGTATTTAAAGGTAATCTTTATATGGGAGTGTTGTATTTATTACAGAATCTATTTTTTGTGGTACCTAACAAAGAATATTATAGTTTAGTATTATATTATCTGTGGCATAAGAACACATATCATCACTATCATCATCACTAATATTATAAATGCGAAAGTTTGTGAGGGTGTGTATGTGTGTGTTTGTTACTCTATCACGCAAATACTACTGAACCGATTACAATTAAATTAAGCACACATATAGAGGGTAACTTGGATTAACACATAGGATAGGTTTCATCCCGGAAATCTCACGGGAACGGGAACTATGCGAGTTTTTCGTTGCAAAAGGCGGGCGAAGCCGCGGGCGGAAAGCTAGTACAATATATATTATTTGAATTATTTACTAAATATAATATGAACATATAAATTATTTGAATTATCTACTAAAAAGTAAAACTCATGATTTTTTGAATCTCGATATTCGTTGATTATGTAGATTACTTACGATATTAAAAATAACGTTTAAAATTGTTCCAGATAATAAAATAAAGTTTTAGTTTAATAATGGCAATACCACTTTATAGTTCTTTCTCTTTTATGGCCGAAGTATTGTAGGTTGTGTGGGTTTAAGGTGAAAAATTAAAATTGGCTTGAGGAATTAATCTCTACATTTTATATTAGGTATTTCTACAAGTAAAAAGAAAATTATTTTTTCTTTATATAATAATACTAGATTTCCGCCCGCGGCTTCGCCCGCGTTTTCAAGGGAAATCCCGTTCCCGTAGGATTTCCGGGATAAAACCTATTCTATGTGTTAATCCAAGTTACCCTCTATATGTGTGCTAAATTTCATTGTAATCGGCTCAGTAGTATTTGCGTGAAAGAGTAACAAACACACACACATCCTCACAAACTTTCACATTTAGTTTCACTTTTACCGTGGTTTCATAAAACCATACAACATTTTTTTTATTTACTTTTTATGGGTTAATTTTCACGCAATGCATTTTTGTTTTAGTCTCAATTATTATAAAACTGCGAAGGTATCTAAATATTTTGGTTAACAACTCAGCTACTATTATGTTCTGTGACAACTCTCTACTTCTGGCCAAGTGCTGATTGTAATATTTTATATGTCGGAGCGTGAGGTTTTTCATTACAAAATTTCTGGATTCGGTCCTCGCGCTCAAGGCCCGCGATAGAAGCTATGCAATAGCTTAATAATAATACGAAAAATTGTAAAATGTGAAAATTTCACGTGATAGAGGGGATGGTTTCCAAATGAGCTAATACGTTAGTTTAGTGAAGATCTTTGTATCCCAGCCATACCATTGATCATCAGTTAATCATCCACTAAATAGCATTTAATAATTTGGCTTCTTTCTGGCGTATATACGAAAAATTGTTACTCGTAAAACATAATGAAAAATTTGCTCTTTTTGGCAGGTTCAATAGATTGCAGCAAGATTCTGTCATATTCGGAGATTCTGTTGGAAATTCCAAAAAAATATATAAAAGATTGTTTGAAAATAATCGGCACTGTCACAGGGAGTGACACAAACTGATAATAAGTTCCAGACAGAGGTCTTAAATGATGAATAATTCAAATACGATAAGGATCTTTATAATTTGATTGGAAAACTTGTGAGGATTCAACGTGAAATATTACTTATTCATGTGGACTTTATTTCCAGCTTTTGCTGTTTTGCTGTGCAATAATAATGTAAATCACTATCACTACTCACTACATAGTATAAAACAAAGTCGCTTTCCCTGTCCCTATGTCCCTATGTCCCTATGTCCCTTTGTACGCTTAAATCTTTGAAACTACGCAACGGATTTTGATGCGGTTTTTTTTAATAGATAGAGTGATTCAAGAGGAAGGTTTATATGTATAAAAACATCCATTAAATAGTGGACAAGTACTGTTATTTTTGAGGTTTCTAATGTGATGTCGTAAAAAATTACATCTTTTCCGCTTACATTGAAAACGCAGGCTGAACCCTACGAGTTTTATCAAAATAATGTACTAAGTATTATACACATTGAAAAGGTCTACAGAAAAGTCCGCGATGGTATATGTCTATCTCTTATGGATAACCCACAATAACTTTTTTTTGTCATTTACTTTTTACGACAAATAATGGCTAATTTTCGATGCGATTTTAACCAATACAGCATTAATCCTTAACCAATTAAATACCTTGAATATATTGTTCATTTAATATAGATCTATATGGCCCTTTACACCGTATGATTTAAGTGAATATTTTCGAAGATATTACAGATTTAAAAATTGCGGGACGTAGCGTTTGCGGCGGCACCGGCCGGCCGCCCGGCTATCTATTTTATACCCGTGTGATTTTATATACAACGTTCACAGTTTTTCTGTAGTGTATTTAGTATCAGCATTGCACCCGTGCGAAGCCGGGGCGGGTCGCTAGTAAATTATAATATAATTGTACCTAATACTGTTAAATCGTGTTAAAACTACGTTTGTCACCAAAGGAATTTAAATTTTACTAAAATAATTAATAATAATTGTCTATTTACATTATTTTTTTGAGAATGTGTTTTCTAAGATTTTATAGATATGATGTTGAAATAATGAAAAAAAAAACGCACGACTAGTAAATACTTTTCGCAGTTTATTCTACACATTTTTTGACTCGATTTTTTTTTATAGTCTTTTATGTTACCAATGCATTTAATGAAATATTCCTAAGTAAAATGGTTAATATTTTGTAGCTAGATGCCTTGAATATCATCGGTATTTAAATTGGCTCGTTACCAAACAACGGTTAAGCCAGAAAAGCGATATGTAACCAATGCATCAATCTAGAGTTTAAAATGAACTAGTGTTTACTAAGTTTACACGGATTAAGATCGTACACGCTGAAATAAAGCGATTTTCTATTTTAACATGCGAATTAATTACTTTGAAGTTTGAACTAAAAAATAATGATATTTGAAAAATGAAACTAGTTTTGGAGACATGACTTATACGTATTTGATGTATTTATAGGTAACTAGCTTTCCACCCGCGGCTTCGCCCGCGTTTTCAAAGAAAAACCCGCATAGTTCCCGTTCCCGTGGGATTTCCAGGATAAAACCTATCGTATGTGTTATTCTGATGTATAAGCTATATTGTGGTAAAGTTTCATTCAAATCCATTCAGTAGTTTTTACGTGAAAGAGTAACAAACATCCATACATCCATACTTACAAACTTTCGCCTTTATAATAGTAGTAGGATTTATTCATATTGTTTAAGTAAATTATATTAATCCGTTTATAGAATTTTCATTATAATATTGTTGAATTTGATCTTAGGAATACTACTTATTACTTATTTAGACGTTCGACTTTCGCTGCGTCGGCTACTTAGCAGTTTTGATGTAAAACATTAAAATATATTAGCCGATTGTTTACAACAGCTTCAAGCAAATGCATTGAATGCAGTTTATATCTATTAGAATTTATATTTTAAATTGGAGCGCCTATTTTCTGATAACAATGTCTGCAATATGAAGCCCGACATTAAACACGGTATAAATCACATCGTATCGTAGAAAATAGGCCATAACGTTCGCATTGATTTATTTTATTTGTATTGTGACTTTTTATATTATTGAGTAATTTAATGGTAGATAGTTAAATTAAGGTGTTTTATAATGTCATTGGTTGAGGTGTGATATTCGGTAGGCAAACAATTCATGATGTCCAATTTTTATTTGTGCATTACGCTATAAATTTTAATTTTAACTGACAGATAAGCTTATCAGACTTATATCTTCTCTGACGTGAAGTAAACAACTGCATATTTTAAAGTCTTCACTCCAACAGCAGCACTCCAATGTTTACGATAATTCCACTTTCAATATGGTATGTGTATAGAAAAGTTTTAATAATATATTCTCTAATAGGCGGTTTCAAAAACAGATATTATTCCAAAATCTATAGATTAGATAGTTTGGTGTGCATAGCTTCCTTATTTAAACGTGTAACAACGAGAGGGCGACCAAAAGTTACAATGTATTCGAAACTGCATCTACATATAATCCACAGATTACGGATCAGAGTTCGATATTGAAATTACAGATAGTATAATAATTTACTTGAAACACAGCGTATACAAATATACACTACAAATACCAACTTATTATAAAGGCCAATTTAAATCATAGCTTTTTAGCGAGATACAACGTAAATATAAAAGTTTTAGTAGCAAAATCTTTTGCCATTATAACAATAAACATGTACATATTTTATTCTGAAAGTAAATTTACAATTTGAAACAATATTGTCATTTTCTTTTAAGAGCTAGGAGCACTTCGTTATAAGTGAATTTTGATGCGAGTTAAAATGTTTGTATTTAACTTTATTTTTTTCTTGTGTGCAAAAAATGCTTTCAATAAACAACAAAAAAAATCCCCAAACAAAGAGTAGAATTAAAAGCGTGAGAAATTTGACATCATTATTTGTGTTTGCTGGTGCGAATTCCTGGTGTGTACTGCATTTTCTTAAATCGTTTTGGCTGAGCGTTTTAGAGTAGGTACAGTGCTATAGAAACCCTTACAATTTGTAGTTGCTAGAACTAGAGCATTTATTTGTGGGAATATAGTAGAAAAAAAGAGCGAGTGTGCCGAGCACACGTGTCAGAAGTGAAACTACTTTTCAAGATTCAAAGATAACAAAATCGTCGCCTAACACCATGACGTGACAGCATTGTCATGACGCGACCTTGACATTTTACTTCTAACGCGCCTAAAGAAAGTTCACGTCAAAAAATGTTGAAAAAATGCAATTTTTAGAAAACATCTAGACATATATAACAAACTTTCTATTCCTTAGAAACACTTTTAAGACAATTTAAGAAACTTACATTTATCTTCAGCTAAGCCTTTAATAAAATCCGAATTTTGTTTTATATAAAAACAATTTATTCATTTCGTTAATTAAACGAAATGTAAATTTTTACGTGTGTATTAATTATTATGTTCGAATTTATTCCCTTTGTCATAACTAAAATCAGTTCCATATCGAATGTTTTTCATTTTAATGAATAAAGGATAATTAAACGTTCTGCACATTTCCGAATTTGGATCACGAATATGTAATATTTTCACTAATTGTTTTACCAATTTACGCCGAATATAAATTCATACCGGGAAATTTCGAATATTCGAGAATGCGAATGTCGATTTCAATGAAATCACGTTTGGCGCTCCACGTGTGAAAAAAATCTATTTGTGTGTTTAATCTTTGAATGGATTTGGCAGGAATTCCGGCGGTTGGTGAATGGCTTCTTTATATTATTTAAATTGCTTGCACTTGTATGTACTGGCGTGCATTTACAGTATGTTTTAATGTTGTTAGAACTGGATAAAGGATGTCGGTTTGTATTGGAATTAGCCGATTGCGTCTGCGTGAAGTAGTATTTGTTTACAGGACTATTTATATTATATTATTTATATGCCTATTTATATAACAAGTGTATTTAACTGCCGCATCCTTGGTAGAGTGCTTAGCCTCTCGGTTAGAACCTTGAACCTCGGGTTCAAGTAGTACCTAATACTAAAACAGTAATAATTATAAAAAATCCGTATAGCAGAAGGCGCTAAAGGTACGCTACGTTCATGAAAATTGCTCAATGAAATGGAAGCGAAACACATTTGTATTCCGCTCCAACAATGGCAGCGATACTTATAAATGCCCATATAACCATTAACTCAGTCTTTAGCTATATGTCTCGTTCTTAAGATTTACCACTTCAGTATTGATCGGATTACCTTCTCTAGGTCAGGAACGATTTTCAGCAAGTTGTGTTAGTCCAATGGTAGTTTGTTGGTTGCTATAATGTGATTAAATAATTCAGGTTTCCAGTATGCTATTTTAAACAGGATTTGCATTACGAAAGCTAGTTTTTTTTTAACTCCAGTAGGTTTTTAGTGATTCAATATGAATGGTATAAAAGAAATATCAATCGGATACGTTTTTGTTTCCATTCATTCGTTTTGTTTACTTTTCTGTATTGAGTGCTCGTTGAGTTTTAGTTAGGGAATCTTTGGCTTTAGATTGTTTTGATAGCTATTTAGTTATTTTAAGATTTTTAGTGATACTCTTATAAAGTATGGGATAACAATTTAGTAGAAAGAAAGAAAGATTTGTTCTTTTCTATTTTTCCGTCTATTTATTATTATAGGAAGCAATTTTTTAGCTTTCGATATTTTTATGTTTACAGATTATTTAGTAGGTAGGTATACCTACTGTCAAATTATAAATGGATTATATTATATACTATAATATTATAAAGCTGAAAGCTTTGAAAAATTATTTCAGTGTGAGATAGCCCATTTATCAAGGAAGGCTATATATAGGCTATAAATCATGCACGCTAAGACCAACAGGATCGGAGCACTGTGGGTGAAACCACGGAGCACAGCTAGTATTAACTATGAAGAGTACAATTACGTAAAATTGGTATTTAAAAATGATAGACCTAAATTGTTAAGAGAAAATTGTTCCAGGGATGGGATTGCATACTTCACCGTTAAGTCGTATACGAGCCGAGCGAATTAACATTAATTACTAGGTGATGCATTTGACGTGATGCTCCCATCTTGATGTTAGGTAGGTACATTAAGGTATGGGATTTGGGATTAGGAGACTTTTTAATGTTATAGGATGGTATTATTTTTACGGCTTAGTTTAGCTGTAGTAAATAATTCCAGACACTGGTGGGTTTAATTATTATTAGAATGAAATATAATTATTGGAATTAATAAAATTTTATTAGAATATAATTATTGTTAACAAAAATTAAATCACCTACAAATTGTGAGAAATAGATGAAATTTAAATGGTATCATATCAACATGCGAGGCACGAACTTTCTAATAAAAAATAATCATTAGAATAGGTTCATCTAATTAGAAGTCCTGAGGTAACAAAGCCAAAACAAAAAAAAAATACATTCAAATCGATGGAAAAACATGTTTTCTGCATTCCAACTAATATGGAAAAACAGTAAGTGGGTGTTATTTTCTTTTAAGTATATAAACTTGAAGTCTCGGAAGTTTCAGGGTTAAATTGATTTACCTTAGCATGTTTGTAACAAAGTCGAAAACATTTCTCGATTCCGTATCACTGCAAAGTCTCTGAAAGTTTTAGCGTACGACAAGCATTCGCCATAAATTTCCACCCTTTATTTAAGTAAAAGGAAGCCTATGTTTTTCTTCAACGACTAATATATCTTCAATATAAGTATGCTTTCGTATATGTAAAGTATAAGGTTTATTATACAACTAGCTGTGCCCGCGACTTCGTCCGCGTGGAATAGTGACTGCATAGTAGGTAGTTACTACTTAACTTTTATTGAATAAACACGTACTACCATAAATAATTAAACGAACTGTTAGTAAAATTTATTACTAAACTGAGCTAAAAAATAAAAATAAATACCTAGTTAATTTTCCACGTAAAATTTATTTTAAATTATGTCATATTATTTTTAGGCACCAGGAGGGAAGGGAGCAAATTTATTTTTCTTCCTTCCTTGTATGTATGCTTTTGACAATATATATAACCGTTTCTACGAAAAATCTATTTTTTCATTCGTTGATCTCAAAAATAAAAATTCCAATCACCAGAACGACAGGAAATTTTAATAATTTATTTTTAATTGTGTTTTGCACAATTTTGTTAAATTACGACTGAATGAAAATTTTGTTCGTGGTCGTCGTCGTCGTTGGTAAGGTGAACAAATCCTTATCAAAACATCATACGCTTAAGACAATAATTAGTATCGATAGCGGATTCTATTCCTTTGCGTTTTGACGTTTGTCTCAGCGCTCAGATCTTTCCTGTCTCACGCCGTAGTAACTAAACCGTTTAGACCGTGCAATAAAAATTAAATAAAAAAAAAACTCAACGCAACGAAGAAAAGTGCATAGAAAAAGGAAAAAATGTTGTGTGGTTTTATGAAACCACGGTAAAAGTGAAACTTAGGCACAAAATTATCGTATTTGTACGATAATGACTCCGAACACTGCTTTATACCTACTCGGCAGCCGACCGTCACGCGACATGCGCTACACAGACCAAAAAGTTTGAGACGATGTAATAAAAGTTTCACTAATTTTACAAACTTCCCGAAGATCTTTAAAAATAAATACCATTTTAAATATTTATAAAAATAAAAAAACAAAGTCATCGGGGCTGCCATACCATCATTATCATATATACAATTATATTTTTTTTATAATGGTACTTAATTTTAAAGATCGTCGGGAAGTTTGTAAAATTATTATTTATTCCTTTTCCTTCGTTGCGTTGGGTTTTTCTTTTTAATTTTTAAATTTTTAACTTCGGTTTCTTATTTTCATGTGATATTTTCAAGTGAGCGAGACCTACCTCTACCTCCATATTACATTCCTACATCATATTGATATCTATAAGTTTGTTGCTCCTTGACATCTTTTAAGTTGGGCCGTAACCGTGCACAAATTGTAATGGATCACAGTGGCAAAAGAAGTGGTATCTTTAGGAAAAAAAATTGCCAAGAGCCAGGCCTATGTGGCTTTGAGCAGAGTTCAAAATTTCCAGGGTGTGGCTATCCTCTCGCTCCCATATCCCCCTCTTCTTTCACAGACTTTCAACCCTTCTCTTTCCACACCTAGTAAATGGCAGAACCGATTTTGATGTAAACCATATTATCTAATTATACCTATATGTACACGTCATATCCTGTCGTTTGATGCTCCATTTGGTTTATTTATCTAACCACTGTCACCCCTAAATGTAATAAACGGATGAACCGATTTCGATAAAACACGTTGCTCTTTTATATTTTGATATGCCGCTTGAGTATATTATTTGACCACATTCGATTATTGTTCATTCCCACTTTCACCGCTGTAATCTAATAAATGGATAAACCGAATTGGATAAAAATATAACTAATATTTTTTCCCACATTCCCACTTTTACCTCTATATACCTAGGTATAATAAATGGATGAACCGATTTTGATACACTTTATCTAAGAACCAGCGTCGGAAAATATGCTGCCTAACACGCATCTAATTCGTATTACCTGTTAGCGAGCTACGGTGGCACAAACAGACAAACATAGCGGTCAAACACTTATCACCCATCTTTTTGATGGTTAAAAATGGTTAAAAGGGGTTAAAAATATAATACGACATAATTTAAAGGACATTTTATGTATAAAATTTACCTAGAAGTAAGCATAATTCTAATTTGACCCCTTCCCCCCCTACTACCTCAGATTACCCCCCCACCCTTGGGGACTTTCGATATGATCACCTGGACATTTATAAGGAATAATTACTGTAGCGTATAACAGATAACTTACGTTTTATCGTACACTGTATAGTGTACAATAGAATGCCTTTGCAAATGTTCGCCGTGAATACTTAAATGGTCATAACTTTTTTATTTACAAACCGATTAACATGAAATAAACACTTAATGTTAAATGAAGATTACCACAATATATTAGTGAAAACCGCATCTAAATCGGATAAGCCGTTTCTGAGATTAGCGTGCACAAACATACAGACAAACAGACAAAAAAAATTATAACTACAGTTTTGGGTTTGAGATCGATTTAATAATAACCCCTGCTATTTTTTTTACATATTTTCATTGTACAGACATCACTTTTCTAGAATTTTATTATAATATGTATTGAATATTGATTGACCACGCGCAAGGTTACTAATTTCCACTACATCCTCACGCAAATCGTCAATTTTTATGAACATTGAATCTGTAAATAAAAAAAAATCAAAAGATAAGTGTACCTAATTTTAATAAAAAGCTACTAACAAATAAAGTTTTATCAAGAACTAAAGTGACCTTCTTTGGGCGTATAATATAGTCTTGTAAAAGGTATACATGATAAAAATAAAATTTCATCATTTTCTTATTTTGTCATAACTTTAACTAATTAAAACATGAGTCTAACTATATAATTATAATAAACAATAAATATAAAAGCTACAACTTACCTTTTGTGGGAACGCAAGAAGGCGAAAATTAAAAAAAAGCCGAAGATTTTTAAAAATGTAACCAATGAACACAATCACTGTTATCTACTATTACCCAAAGAGAATACAAATACTACGTCTATTACCTATATAACTGTAACTAACATCAAATAATAAACATCTACCCTCACTTATAAAAATTTAGTATATTCACATGAAATTTAAGCGCACCTGAAATTTACTCTGGGAAGATATGAATTATTTATTTAACTTAAAAAAAAACAAACTCACCAACATCATAATATTTGAATTATGAATTTCCAAGGAGCGTTAATATTATGTAAATTGATTTAATTTTAATGAAATCTCATAGATGGCGCTGTTTTAAATTTGTCTTTATACTACTAAGATTCATTAAACTGTTTCTATGCCAAAATTACTTAAATGACGTAGTTTTTATAGTGTAAAGGTAGACAATAGCATGGCTTACTCAAAAACAACATTTAAACATGAGTCTTTATATTGTACGCTGTCGTAGTACACGGAATACGTAAGAAAAATAAAGGTTCACAGCTCCTCCCCCGAAGGTGATAGCATGATAATATGTATATAACAGCCTGACCCGACCTGTTAGTAATATATGGTAATATTCATGCAAAATTTGAAGTAAATCCGTGCAGTACTTTCTGAGATTAGCCTGGACAAACATACAGACAAACAGACAAACAGACAAACAGACAAACAGACAAACAGACAAACAGACAAAAATTCTAAAAACTATGTTTTTGGCTTCTATATCGATTATAGATCATGGATTATGTATTCTTTTAAAAAAATATTCAATGTACAGTTTTGACTTTCCTACGATTTTATTATATGTATAGATAAAGTGCGTCACACACGGTGAAGATACTATTATATGAATGAAGATACTAGATATTTTATCTTAAGATACTGTAATATTTTGTAATACATTATGTTAAGGTATCCGACCCAAAATTTTGTGGGTCATTTGTAACAGGATGGCGGTTCTACAGGGGTCTTAGTACGCAATGACAAAAAGAAAAATGATGGTCAGAACGCTGATACCGGATACCTTAACATAATGTAATACAAAATATTACAGTATCTTAAGATAAAATATTATAGTATCTTCACCGTGTGTGACGCGCTTAATGGGTAAGAAAAGGGACATGTTGTCATGAAAGCTTAGTGCGAAGATTTTAAAAGTACGGTTACCCTTTTTCGTTACGTATACGTTCTTCCTTCATAATATCCTATGAAGAAAAAGATAATAAATGTTCCGTATTTTCAAATCTAAGAAATGTATTATTTAAGTTATTGGAAAACAGCTATACAATTTGGCGTTGCTATATCCATACTAATATTATAAATGCGAAAGTAACTCTGTCTGTCTGTTACTCAATCACGCCTAAACTACTGAACCCATTTTCATGAAATTTGGTATAGAGATATATTGTTACCCGGGAAAGGACATAGGCTACTTTTTATCCCGGGAAAATGACGCAATCCCGGGAATCCCAAGGGAACGGGAACTATGCGGGTTTTTCTTTGACTGCGCGGGCGAAGCCGCGGGTGGAAACCTAGTATTCGTATAAAACCACCTACACGAGTTTTTATTGAGTGATTTCTACAAGTTTAATACCCCTTGACATACAAATGTGTCTCACAGATTTACATATACATATTCCATTATATTAAATACCGTAAGTACACAGCCTCCGCTACATAATATCACTAACCTAAGGCTGCGTTTCCACCAGAGATGTGCGATGATGCGAAGCGAGGGATGTCTTTTTAAAGAACCAATAATATCGCTTCATTTACCTCGCCTCGCTCAGCACAGCTCTTGTGGAAACGGCTCAGCGGTGCTAGGTTTTTGCACATACAAAACAAGCGAGAGATGTGTGCGAGGAACGTGAACGAGGTATGTTTATTAGTTGTATAATTTTGAGCAATGAAATATATTTCACAGCTTCGCAACGCATCCTCGCACAGCTTTGATGGAAACCCCTACACGTCACAGCACAGCTAGCCTCGCACGACAAATTTCGATCGCTCTCTGGTGGAAATGCACCCTAATAATAAGCCAAATAAAATATATGCCGTCTGCTCGTTCGGTTAATTGAATTCTGGGTATAATGACCATACTGACAGATGTTAACCATTATCAAGTTATTAGCAATAAGCAAGCAATATTCCACCGTGCGAATGGTCTACATCACAGAGGAATGCACAAAGAATTTTTAATTAAAACTCAAATGTTACGAAGCCGTCTTTCATTAGTGATTTCTCGTAACTTTGATATTTGCGGGATTCTTGACTGTTTTGAGATATTCGACATCAAATCGAAGCGGCCATGATTAGTCGTACTTTGGAAATATAATCCATACTAATAAATGCGAAAGTAACTCTGTCTGTCTGTCTGTTACTCAATCACGCCTAAACTACTGAACCAATTTGCATGAAATTTGGTATGGAGATATTTTGATACCCAAGAAAGGACATAGGCTACCTTTTATTGCGAAATATGTACGACGGGCGAAGCCGGGGCGGACCTCTAGTTATATATAAGGCTGTATGATTATTGAGGAATCTATAATTCGTTTCAATGTCTTGAAATAACTTTATGATGATACTCGTTGCTACAACAGATTTGCTTTCTCAAAAATATATTTATAGATATATATATATATATATATTACTGCTTGAAAGTTCTCTTCAATATTTTCGTTCGCATTATGTTATATATTTCATAATTTTTGTTAATGTAGCTTATTTGATATTTAACTAAAAGATAATATTATTCTCTTAGGTCTATCTTTATTGCTCTAAAAATAACTTTTCGCATATTTTAGGAATATAATAAAAACCTTGTTACATTAAATAAATGAGAAATCTTTGGTCTACATAATAAAATGTCTCTGTGACTTGGAAGTTGTAAAAATAGCGCTCATTATCTGTCCAAGTTTATTCTAGGCATCTTCTACTTGAATTCAAGATGTATTGTTTTAGAGAAATGATGTTTTTTCTGTGCTTTTTTTAGTCTGTGATTGTTGTTCTTAATTGAAAAAAAAGATAATTTATTTCCCGATTCGTCCAAAGATACTGTATTTTTGAAGTCTTAGTTTCGTTATTTGATAAAAATAATATTTGTTTAGTTAGGAGGGTTAAAATAATATAATATTTACTGAGTATTATTTCAGTCACAATATAATAAGAAATACATAGCAGAATATAATTGGATTTCGCATATAATAGAATGTGTCGAATACCTGTTCTTGAAGAGGTTTCACAATTATTTTACGGTTTTCCCTCACAATGTAAGGTGAGATTTTCACAATAGTTTAACCCTTTGCCAACAGACCGTACAAACCCTTATGATCGTCGTTAAAAATAACGGGCAAATGTATGACAATTTATATGTAACTAGTGGACTGCCCCGGCTTCACCCGCGATACATGTTTACGCTTCTCACCATAAGAACCATCCTCGTACGTCAAGGAATATTAAAAAAAAAAAAAAGAATTAACGAAATCGGTCCAGACGTTCTCAGTTTTGCGCTTACCAACACATTTAGCGATTCATTTTTATTATATACAGTAGAAGATAAAAGATAAAACAAATAATAATCGTTGTGTACATGAAAAACATCTCATAAAACGCTTCAACTTTCATGTTATTTTATTGCCAAGTTATTTTTGGAAAACGCTTTCGTATAAAAAATAAGAGGGACTGTTGAAACAAAAAGATTTTAACATCCTTAAGGAACAGAGGGTATAAAGAGTACTCAAGTGACCCAGCTTAAAATTGGCCTAATTTGAAAATCTCTTTGCTTTATAAATATAAAACAGGACTCTTGGCTTTCCCTCTAATTGTTGTATACTGCGATATAAATAATATCTATATCTTATATATAAAATTCTCGTGTCACAATGTTAGTCTGCATACTCCTCCGAAACGGGTGGACCGATTCTCATGAAATTTTCTGTGCATATCGGGTAAGTCTGAGAATCGGCCAACATCTATTTTTCATATGTACCACGGGCGAAGCCGGGGCGGACCGCTAGTCTATTATATAAAAATGAATCGCAAAATGTGTTGGTAAGCGCATAACTCGAGAACGGCTGAACCGATTTCGATAATTCTTTTTTTATTATATTCCTTGAAGTACGAGGATGGTTCTTATGTAGAGAAAACGTAAAAATGTACCACGGGCGAAGCCGGGGCGGACCGCTAGTATATGTATATAAAAATGAAACCCGTTTCGCGTTGTCACGGCATCACGTGTGAACGGCTGAACCGATTTCGATAATTCTTTTTTTATTATATTGCTTGAAGTACGAGGATGGTTCTTATGTAGAGAAAACGCAAATATGTACCACGGGCGAAGCCGGGGCGGACCGCTAGTTATTTAATATAATCCGTAATCGTTTATAGTTTCGTATGTTTGAATCTTATTTTTAATTTTACTCACATGTACTTCAGTTTGATTTAAAACTGTCCCTTTAAAGTAGGTTAAAAATCAGAGAAAATGGTTTTGATGGCGGCCGAGGTGGAGTGATTCTCGAATGAAGACAACTTATGAGACGATGACTTTCTTGTATTGACTTGACGACAGTGACATTAGTCCACATAACACCCATATCTAATATTATGTTATACTAGCTGTGCCCCGCGGTTTCACCCGCATTGCTTCGCTACCATTGGTTTCAGCGTGATATATAGGCTATCTAACACTGAAATAATATTTCAAATTGGACACTTCGTTCCTGAGATTAGTGCGTTCAAACAAACTACAGCTTTATAATATTAGTATAGATATGGATGTTGGTGGATGATGAATGTTTGTATTGCATCGTATGGGGGAAAGTTTCCCAGTGAGATGAAACATAATGTATTTGTTTTGATTATTTTGGGTATGAGTCGAAAGGGATATTATTTATGTCAGATCAGTACAAGGGTTGGATGTCACTATGGTATGTATTCATCTTTTATTACAGGTTGAATTATCGTTACATTATAAATGCCAAAGATGTGTTCATTTTATTTACTTTCTGTTAACTAGAGTACAAACTTTTATATATAGAAATGAATCCCTATTTCAGACAGGACAACGTCTGTCGGGTCAACTAGTTATCAAATATTTTTTTGAATAAAAGTTAAAATTGATTTACTCATTTGATTATTGGTGAAACACTACAACAACGACAAAAATACTCAATTGTGCACCAAAATGGTTTAACTTAGAAGTACAGAAAAAAATTGGTTGTTCGTAAAGTCGGTTTACTGACGATAGTTGAACGTCACAACGGCCGATTGTGCTTCTTTGTCTCTCGTTCCGCGCTCTCGCTTGCACTTCAAGCCTTACATGGAACGCCTCAGAGCGAGGTAACGCCGCATGAGTCATGTTTTTTCGTGCGTGCAGCCGGCTCTATCGAATTATAAGACGTTGTCACGTCAAAAAAAAACAAAGGTTGAGCACAACAGGCGGCCTTATCGCTGCAACAAAACACATGCAAAATGTGTAGGCAAAAGCTCTACCAGCTACAATCATAAAATACCTACTATTTATTTTGTCAATACCTATATTGGATTAAAAGCTATGTTCACGCCTTTGTCATTGTTAACTTTGAATTAATATAATATGAGGTTAGAGTGGAATTTAGTTTATTGGTATTTGCGGTTTTATTATATTGAGAGAAAAATTAAATGGTACTTGTATTTGTTTCTGTGGGTGTAATTTTACATGCAAAAAAACTGTTACTATGAATTAATAATACTTATTTATTGAATATACATATTATTAAAATTCTAATTCGAAGTTATAGCACAATTTTGTTTTATTTTTGTTCAATACTATTTTGGAAATGAAGAATAATCCAAAACAATGATAAATATTAACTTCATAATACTAAAGGATGAGATATTATATTTAGTCTTCATTTAAAATTCTTTAAAAATTATGTTTTTTTTTCAATTCACTTTGTTATTCTGGTTTAAGACGTATCTTCGGTTAAAATAGTTATTTTGAATAATTTAAAATATTCGTTCTTGTTACTTTTATAGCTGCAAAATTGAGAACTTCGTACGTGCCACTAGCTAACGTAAAGTACATAGTTTATCGGTTGAATTTAATATTTGATGTCGAAGCGATTTCGAATCGAGTCGTAGAGGTAACTTAATGTTATATATCGCTATCTATACAAGTCATTCGAATTTAGTTCTTTTCGTGATACATCCATACTCATATTATAAAAAAATATAATGCGAAAGTCTATATGTTTTCATAGCCAAAACCGCAGCATTGATTTGATGAAATTTGGAACGAAAATAGGTCAACACCCAGGGTTAAACATAGGCTACTTTTTAATAAAAATGGGAGGTTTTTTGTTCGTGGTAAAACCACGGTTGAAACCACGAACTTTATACTAATACTAGCTTTCCGCCCGCGGCTTCGCCCGCGTTTTCAAAGAAAAACCCGCATAGTTCCCGTTCCCGTGGTTGATTTTCGGGATAAAACCTATCTTATGTGTTAATCCAAGTTACCCTCTATATGTGTGCTTAATTTCATTGTAATTGGTTCAGTAGTATTTGCGTGAAAGAGTAACAAACACACACACATCCTCACAAACTTTCGCATTTATAATATTAGTAGGATTATAAAGCTGAAGAGTTTGCTTGTTTGTTTGTTTGTTTAAACGCGCTAATCTCGGGAACTACTGGTCCGATTTGAAAAATTCTTTCGTTGTTAGACAGCTCATTTATCGAGGAAGGCTATATAGGCTATATATCATCACGCTAAGACCAACAGGAGCGGAGCACTGCGGGTAAAACCGCAGGGCACAGCTAGTATAGTATAAAATAATTTGGAAAATCCAAAAGTGCACGCCTCATAATTTTTTTTAATAAATATTTATTAATTATTATTTTTGTTTATTTAATAACAATTAAACCACATCGAATCAGACCCTGAAAAATGAAAGGGTTCTATTCCTGAGCATACTCAAGCGTAAGAGAAAAAAAAAGACTCGATTAGTAAAGTATTTCGGTCGCTATCGTGTTAACAAGAAAAAGGATCCGCACATACAGACACACGGACGTCCAAGACAGAACTTTTTTAAACTGTTTTTTAACTAGTTTAAATAACAAAAATGACATCAAAAATATCATGAACGTTAAAAATAGTGTTTTTTCTTAATATGTGTGTGTATGTATTATCTTACAAGTGCAATGTATGATACATAAAGACATTTTAAGTTTGAAAAATCAGATGTTTTGCGCGAAGTGACAGTAGTACCCACCTCAACGCTTCGCTTATGAGGCGTGCAATAAAGTGAATAAATTTTACGCAATGCTCGGCTATTTCCTGGTCGGTTTGGTCCATTCATTTTTATTGCTTAGTAATTATGATTCAATTAAAAATGTTTCGGTTGTGAAAATTATTTCCAATTCAATAAGCTGTTTTATTAACGATGTTATTCTTTAATTTGCAATTTTTTTACGAATAATTGTAATGGAATTGAAGGATAAATACGATTTAATAAAACATTCAAATTGAAAATTGATTGCATAGAGCAGTATAAATGATACTTATCTATATATATAAAAATGAAACCCGTTTCGCGTTGTCACGGCATCATGTGTGAACGGGTGGACCGATTTCGATAATTCTTTTTTTATTATATTCCTTGGAGTACGCGGATGGTTCTTATGTAGAGAAAACGTAAATATGTATCACGGGCGAAGCCGGGGCGGACCGCTAGTTATTTATGTAAACCATGCTGTTATTTCCCCAGAGAGAAACACGACATTTAAAACGATAGTGTTTGTTGTTGAAATATCAAAATATATTTTCTCTACATAGAAGTTTATAATTCCACCCGCGGCTTAACCGTATAGTTCTCGTACCTGTAGAGTTTTTGGGATAAAAACCTATGACTTAAGCTACCTACATACCAAAATTTCATTGCAATCGGTTCAGTAGTATTTGCGTAAAGGAGTAACAAACATCTATCTATCCATCCTATTAGTAGAAGATATATTTTTGTACGATACAATATTCAAGACAATCTAATTATTACAGATTCTTAACTGCTGTAAAACAAACAATTTTTATTTACATCTCAGCACTATAGAATAGACGATAACATTTTTCATAATAAATAACAACAGAGTGCTTTAAATAACAATTCTTTATAACACTAGATATCTTCTTCCATTAAGCTTGCTTGCAACCGTAAATCTTAATTAGCCATTGTGATCGGTCATTATTTTATGACCGTGTTATGGGCCGTTAATTTTGCATTGAATATTATTAATTGCTTCGCTAATGCAATTGAAATTTAACTATTTGATTATTACCTGTATTAATTTTAAATAGTAATTTGTGTTACTTGTGGTTTTGCTTATATTACTACTAGATTACCGCCCGCGGCTTCGCCCGCTTTGTCTTAAACCTAATAAATTATATACTAAAACCTTCCTCTTGAATCACTCTATCTATTAAATAAAACCGCATCAAAATCCGTTGCGTAGTTTTAAAGATTTAAGCATACAAAGGGACATAGGGACAGAGAAAGCGACTTTGTTTTATACTATGTAGTGATTATGTGCACTGGTTTCATTTTGTAAAGTTTGTTGTATTTTAGGTAATTTCGCAGTTGTTAGCGAAAGCAGAAAATAAATTATTACAGATATCAAATAGATACTACGATATTATGTTTTTTATAGACAGCTAGCTTTCCGCCCGCGGCTTTGCCCGCGTAGTCAAAGAAAATCCGCATGTTACCGTTTCGTGGGATTTTTAGGATAAAACTTAATATGTAATTTCTCAGGTCTTAAGCTATCTCTTTAACAAATATCAACCAAATCGGATAGTACCTAAAAATTTAGGACGCCAATAATTATGAATTAATTAAAATTATTTCATCTAGCAATAATATAATAGTTAAATTTACAAAACCAAACTCGTGAATACGTCGCAGTATAGTGCCACGAGGCAAATATTTTAAATATTTACTTCAGAATGATTATGAAGCTCATTTTATGCTACATAATTTTCAAGTACTATGTTGACTATCTCTGGAATCTATTGAAAGCAAAGCTTATGTTGAACGATGTACTAAGCCTCTGATACTGGTTGGCAATCTAGATATTTTTATTGAAATATACTTTATTAAATCATATTCTGTATCTTCTTATATATAAAAATGAATCGCAAAATGTGTTGGTAAGCGCATAACTCGAGAACGGCTGAACCGATTTCGGTAATTCTTTTTTTATTATATTCCTTGAAGTACGAGGATGGTTCTTATGTAGAGAAAACGTAAACATGTACCACGGGCGAAGCCGGGGCGGACCGCTAGTTCAATATAAAAGAAAATGGAAAATTTGCAGTGAAAAATATTTGATGCCATATTTACTGATGTATAAAATCAAACTTTATCTTACTGATTTCAAGACTTCAAATCTCGATTCGATTCCTTAAATCTTTGCCAAGTTTCGTGATCAATGTATAAAACATTAGAAATTCATATTGTAACAGAATCGCTTCGCCAGGTGGTAGAAATTGTATCTTTAATGTTCAATGTTTCATCTAGAATTTGAAATGATGATATTAAGGTTTATAATAATATTCCAATGTCCGCCCCGGCTTCGCCCGTGGTACATGTTTATGTTTTCTTTCCATAAGAACAATTCTCGTACTTCAAGGAATATATTATTATAAAAAAGAATTATCGAAATCGGTCCACCCGTTTATGCGTGATGCCGTGACCAAGGTAAATAGGGATACATTTTTATATGTATACTAGCGGTCCGCCCCGGCTTCGCCCGTGGTACATATGAAAAATAGATGTTGGCTGATTCTCAGACTTACCCGATATGCACAGAAAATTTCATGAGAATCGGTCCACCCGTTTCGGAGGAGTATGCAGACTAACATTGTGACACGAGAATTTTATATATAAGATTATAGAGATAGAGATAGAGATTACTATACATTATCCAATGATAAAACTATATTTAGTAGATATCATGAGCGATATGAGTTACCAATATGTTCATGTCACTCTAGTTGGACGTTGAGTGACATGTGTTAAATCAACGTTCGGCATAGAATCAACGGCCTAGGCATTCAATTCAATGTCGTCATTTAATGAAGGCGCTAATCATTCAATCAAATAGGGAATTCAACTAGAAGATTGTGACATTGATTGTGCCATTCATAAGTTTAATATGAAGGAATAAATTAGCAAAACTTCAAGAGTACGGTATCATATTATTATTATAGGTAAAAGATTGTAACTGACTTATATTACCATTCAAATCAGCCATTAATTGAATGCGTTGCTAACAGCTGCTAAACGAACGGTGTAATTTGAAATGGCGTTGAATTTATGAAATGTTTTATTTTTCGCTCTTTTAAACAATTATCTTTATAATTTACGACTCGTTTTGTGTAGGGGTGATTTGACAAGTGGGTGTTGAAATCGAGAATTGTTTTCCTTATTCATTTTACAAGAAAAAGTGGTGAGGTTTCCTCATGTTCCCGATATTGCAGAAAATGCAAATAGTAGGTATGAATTTTGTTAAAAGATGATATTATGATCTTTGTATATGAGTTGATACCGTTGTACATAATTACAATAAATGGTAATTATTTACTTTATGAATTCAATTTTAGTGTTAAAACTTAACTTTTTACCTATAAAAACTTTGGAGTTGCAAAAATGCTGTGCATGTACATTTTTTAACGTCAGTTATTACATTGCATGCGTTGAATTCTGCATGCTAAGCTGAAAAAATGTAACATTTCAATGTATTCTGTTTGTCACAGGCATTCTCGGCATCTGGATTTTACGAACGTATAAAAAAACGATTTTTCAAAGCTTTTTGATAATATTTTTTACTAATTTGTGTGCATATTTATAAAGGCATTTCTTATGTTTGGTGTGAATATTGTTGATTAAGAATTCCTTCTGAGGGTTCTACACTGTCCTACTATTAATAATTAATTAATTAATAATATTATAAATGCTAAAGTTTGTGAGGATGTGTATGTGCGTCTTTGTTACTCTTTCACGTAAATACTACTGAACCGATTTCAATGAAATTTAGCACACATAGTGGGTAACTTGGATTAATACATAGGATAGGTTTTATCCCGGAAATCCCACGGGAACGGGAACTATGCGGATTATTCTTTGAAAACGCAGGCGAAGCCGCGGGCGGAAAGCTAGTAGACAATAAATGTATCATTATTAATAAATATTTTGGCTCTGTAGATTTTATTTTAATACACATATATATATTCTATGCGTAACTAGAAGTTACTAACTACATATATACAATCTTTATTTCTCTTTATTTATCTCTAAAAACATCATAAATGCTGAAACCTCCAGTATTTATATTAAGTCTAAAGTTTAAGTCGAGGCACACTTCAGAAATTCTTGAAATGCCGCGATTCAAGTTATTTCAACTTAATAATGAGGCTTGTTAACTTAAAGACCATAAAATATTTATATAGTACGTAGAATTTAATCAAATCGGATAGTGACGTCATTTTGACCTTTGAATTTTGAGATTCATATTCTAAGGGAACTATGCTGAAATAAGAAATAAAATCAGCAGTATCCACTTGAAAACGTTTTTTTTAAATTAATTATTGGATTTGCTACATATATATTATAAACTGAGTAACTTACATTTGACTCTAACTATATATTTAGCAATAATATACGAGAATTTTTTTGCACGCCTCATAAGCGAAGCGTTGAGGTGGGTACTACTGTCACTTCGCGCAAAACATCAGATTTTTCAAACTTAAAATGTCTTTATGTATCATACATTGCACTTGTAAGATAATACATACACACACATATTAAGAAAAAACACTATTTTTAACATTCATGATATTTTTGATGTCATTTTTGTTATTTAAACTAGTTAAAAAACAGTTTAAAAAAGTTCTGTCTTGGACGTCCGTGTGTCTGTATGTGCGGAGGATTTTCTTGTTAACACGATAGCGACCGAAATACTTTACTAATCGAGTCTTTTTTT
The DNA here is from genome assembly GCF_061535455.1 of Colias philodice. NCBI lineage: Eukaryota > Metazoa > Arthropoda > Insecta > Lepidoptera > Pieridae > Colias > Colias philodice. The sequence continues at coordinate 9,636,753 of NC_143098.1, read as the reverse complement.
TTCTCTTACGCTTGAGTATGCTCAGGAATAGAACCCTTTCATTTTTCAGGGTCTGATTCGATGTGGTTTAATTGTTATTAAATAAACAAAAATAATAATTAATAAATAATTATTAAAAAAAAATTATGAGGCGTGCACTTTTGGATTTTCCAAATTTATTTTACTATTTATTTGCTGAACACAACCAAAGCCACGAGTTATAAGTTGTATGTAAAAAAAATAGCAAGACTAAGTTTTCTCAGAATAAAAATATTTTGAAAACTAATGCGATTTCATAAAGCAAAGGCTTAACAGATTAAAACAAAAATGTATAAAGCCTAATTAAATTTTTGCTTCGTAATTTACATGCTTAATAATTATAAAGAGAAAAGACTTTTGCTCATCATAGCTTTTCTAGAGTATTTATATAATTTTTATTATATCATAAAAAAATATTATTTGCTTATGGAATATTAAAATTTTCATAAACAAACTCTTCAGCCTTATAATCTTATATATAAAAATGAATCGCAAAATGTGTTGGTAAGCGCATAATTCGAGAACGGCTGAACCGATTTCGATAATTCTTTTTTTATTATATTCCTTGAAGTACGAGGATGGTTCTTATGTAGAGAAAACGTAAACATGTACCACGGGCGAAGCCGGGGCGGACCGTTAGTATTAGTATAGATTCATCTCGGTATATTTTTTATTCCACAATTTTGATATTTCATTTGTTGTTCAGCGTTCGCCAAACAAAAATGTACTTAACTCTATTAGTTTTAAAACTCTAATTTGTTAAAGCGTCTCATGAACTGTAAGATGAAAATAAAATTCTTTCAGTAAGATTTTTAAGTAACCGAGCGAGTTCATAAATCTCCATTATCCCATGTCGAGATTGCTCATTACGAAAATACATTATGTAACATTTATTTTATTCTGCAAAGATAAATTTCTATTGGTTTTTCTGTATAATCAGTTTGGGAAGTTTTTTGGGTTGCGAAAATTGTTTTTTTAATTGCAATCCAATATATTTTATTATTTTATGTTTTATTTGCGGTTTGTTAAATGAAGCATGATAATATTATTACAGGTAGTAATTTCTTCTGTTCGATTATATGCAAGTATTATATTATTTAGTCTCTCGGTAACCGCGTGTAAGTAAAGAGAATCATCGCATCGGGATAAAAATCATCATGCATAAATCGTGTTTAAAATAATTTAAAAAGTAGACATTTGGTATTTTTATATTTAAGTAAACCAAAGTAAATTATAAGGATAACGTATGAGTGCGTTAATAGTTTAGAATAATTTGCAAATAAAATTGATGCAAATCACGTGCGTGATTAAACGAGAAATGACACCATTAAAATGTTCTTAAAAGAACCCAGTTAATGACGCATTTTTGGTTAAAAATTTCCTGTTAGAGCAAAGGGACGTGAATTTTCCCTCGTTCTTATTAATCGGTTCCTCCCTGTCTCATGAGTTTCTTAAAATTACCATAAACGACGTTTAGTACTAGCATTTATTACGTAGATTAGGTACTCTACAAAATAAAGGTAGGTACATACCTTTGTAGTAACGTGACAATCTAAATACATACGTATTTTTTCAACTTTACGTCATTACACTCACTGTGCGCCCGCGGCTTCGCCCGCTTTGTCTAAAACCTAATAAATTTTATGCTAAAACCTCCTCCAGAACTCCAGAAACGGAAAGCGACTTTATTTTATACTATGTAGCAATATAAATGTATCACACATTGACTATTAATTAGATATTATAATTGGGTTTAGAGATAATTTGATTATGTATGTTTAGATATCTATACAAAAAGAATTGTGGGTTATCTTTTACATCTATTTAAAATTACTCAAAAAATGTTATTGCAGTTGAAATGCTGTCGAATGTTTATCATAATATGCTGTGTATTAACGCGTAATTCGTACAGTACATTTGAGCGTTGTTATATTCATTAGAATATGTTTTCAACAGCGACATTATTGTCTATTTTATTTGCTTATATCATACAATATTGTTATAATTGTATAATTTTTGTTCCAGCACAATGATATCAAACACGCTTCGGATAGATAACTCGTCGCACTGTACCACGCCCTCAGATCGAAACGGTCCCCAACTGGTGCCCGTCAAAGTTGGTTGTATGCACATTAACCTAGCTACCGAGTGAGTATTAGAACCATATATTAAACTAGCTGTTGTCCGCAGCTTCACGTGCAAAAGATAAATTTTCATGGTAAAAACTTTTATCCCCTTGGGGGTAGATTGATCCTTTCTTAGCAGATGCCTACGATCATGCCAAATTTCAGCCTTATCCGTTCAGTGGTTTGGGCTGTGCGTTGATAGATCACTATGTCAGTCAGTCAGTCAATCCTTTGAGTTTTATATATTTAGATGTAAGATTTATCAAATATAGCTAGCCGTTGCCATGGCTTTATACGGAATAAAAGCAAAATTAAAATACGACGCTCAGGAAATAGCTGTAAGTAGCTCTCTGTTAGCGAAAGACTCAAAAATCTTTGCAATGGCAAGAAGGAATGTTTCCGCTTTTTATTTGTAGCATAGTTAAAGATTAGGTAGGTACTAACTTGTTGAATGGAAAATCGAACGAGAAAGTACTTTTTGAGGTTTACAAGTTCGGATAGTTTTTTATTTGCGGTAAGCGAAAATAATACGAAATGCGCTGTTTTTGTACCAACCCGTACTAAACTATTTTTAACCTTACGTAATAATATATGAATGATTAAACAAAATACATGCAATTTAGGAAATATATCTGAGTGTTCTACTGTCTTACTGTTTTTATATTTTCCTGCCATTTTTACCATAGACAACAAATGCTCAACGTTTTGACGTTTTTCTAAAAAAAACTCAAATTTTAGAAAATACGTCCACTAAAGTGAATTTAAATTATTCAAAATGGAAATCCTACCTGAAATCCAGCAGAGTGAATATTGAATTATCTATTTGTACCTACTCGTACGTAGCCAGAGAACTGACGGAATGTAAATGCACCTCGGAGATTTGAGCGAGTTTAATCTTATTGAAACAGCAAGCATTAAAGCATTTACACTTTGTACTTGTTATGTTAATTTTAATATTTCAAGGAAAGGGAAATTTGGCACTTGAATAAGTGAATATTATAATTTGAAATACTTGTATTTATCTCAAATTTATCCAATAAAGATGTACATTTTACTAGTGTAAAATATAAAGTCTATTTCTTGTTATTTGAACATTATATTATAACAAGGTAATAAATGACTTGCCATAAATAAAAAAAACCCCAACATGTATTATATAAGCTGTTGACCATAGCTTATGGAATATCATAAAAAAAAACAAATATTTAAAATAGGAACGTGTGGAATACAAAGAGGAGACAAAGAGGTTTTCAACCTCTTTTATTTATTTGGTCGCAGAGGATAAGGCTGAGTGGACATTATCTCAGGCGGGCAATGTGCCATTATACGAAATAATGTGCACGCAATCGGTTATTTATTTATCAGAAAATGGGCCTGTGGGCTATTTTTATCGTTGCAGTGCAGGGAACTGATGTTTTTATATTTTGTGTAAAAAATATATTTTAAATTGTGCATCATTATTATATTATGTTCTCAGTAAAAGTATATTGTGTATTAATGATATATTAAGAGTTAAAGCACAGATTGCTAAATAGTTAGTTAAACGTTGAGGTAGTTTTCATGCTAATCCATACTAATATTATAAATGCGAAAGTAACTCTGTCTGTCTGTCTGTTACTCAATCATGCCTAAACTACTGAGCCAATTTGCATGAAATTTGGTATGGAGATATTTTGATACCCGAGAAAGGACAAAGGCTACCTTTCATGGCGAAATATGTACCACGGGCGAAGCCGGGGCGGACCTCTAGTTGTAAATAAATAAAAATCAACATGTAGGAAAAATAGAAGCTGGATTAAACATTGAACAAAGAATATCCTTTAGCCATTTTTATTTTAAAGCAAACATGTAATTATCAGTTTTCTCTTCGTTTTCTGCGAATTCAATTTGGTTTTAAAATCTTTTATTGTTCACTAAGAGGAAATCAAAACTCGTTTGATATTTGTGCTTGAATATTGTTGTCGTGATTAGGGCTTTAATCTTTAGGGTAAGAATTCTGTTTCTTTTACTTAGAATTCTCTTTTTTACAACGGATTTTATTTTTATTACCTATTTAAGGCTGCAGTCTAGCAAAATTGCGTTTTCAACAAGTTATTTGACAATTTTTTCCCGGCTAATGAAATGATAAACTGAATTTTTTTTTCTTGTTTATCAATTAGTGTTATATACGCAATGCGCGTGAATTTTTTCACATTTATAAAGTTACTTTATGTTACCTTAATCAGGCCTTCAAGATAAGTCTCTTTCCCCCAAAGACATTTCGAGCTAAGTTTGTGCACTCACTACGTTGCAACCGATTACAATTTACACAATCTGATCAGCGCATTATTATCCTTATATAGTCGTTATTAAAAACTGCTGAATACAATTGCCGAAAAACTTATGATTTTCTTAATTAGAACGTTATAAATTCATTAAATTTCCCATTTTTTGCCTTACAAAATCTATTGATAAAAACTGCTAAAAGTTATTTTTTCCATTAATTTATTCGAGTTGGTTGAAGACCAATGAGTATTTATCCTTTAAAAAAAATTTTTTTTTGAATTTTGATAATTCTTTAAATATTAAAAAAATATTTAAAATAATTAGGAAAAATCCTAGCGAATTTCTTTAGTCGCGCTCCTTGGGCCGGAGCGTTCTGACGTGTGCTCTACGCTCGATTTTCCTTCATACCGAAGTGAAAGTTGCTCTACTTCATTAAATTTAATATTTTTGTTAATTGATTATTTTTATCTTAGCTTTGTGCAAATATTCGTATTTTTAAACATTTGATTTCGATATGGAAAATAAACGAAAAAAATACGCGTGTAACTACTAGAAAAAAAATTATCTTCGAACATAAAGTTAATGAAACCAAATAGATTGCAAAGGTGATTGGCAACAATTTCTTTATTTTACGGGGTGTCAGTAAAGGGATGTATATTTCTTTAAAACTAGTTAGGGAGCCAGGTGCAAATTTGGTTAACTATTTCCTCTCAAGAGATAATTCGTCAGACGCATGAGAGTATAGTATTATAAAGCCTCGTGAACGTCAGCTGGCGCTCGGTTGGGGGGGTGAACGGTTGTAGCCTCCCACGCACATAGGAAAAAAAATACATTCATTCATTCATTTCCTCTCAGCTAAAAATTTGTCAAATTGTAGCTAACCCAATATCTCAACGAAAAAAAATAGTCAGCTGGTTACAACATGGTGTATTATACGTCAGCTGGTGTCTCGAACATGAAAGTTAAATTTAAAGAAAAATTTATTTTCCGTTATTTAGCTTATATAGCTTATATAGCTTATATGTAACTGTGGATAAATATATATGTCAGCTGGCTGTATCTTGGTGGAAAAACCGTCAGCTGATACGGGAGGCTACAACCGCTCTTCCCCCCAACCGAGCTCCAGCTGACGTTCACGAGGCTTCATAATACTATACTTTGATGCATTTTACTAATTACCGCTTGAGAGGAACTTGGTCATAAAATCTGCTGCTGGCTCCCGGACCATAAGCTCATAAATTTTCTTATAATATAATTTTTTTGAAGTTCCAAAAATGTTTATTTTTCGTTTGAGAAATACGAAATATAATATAAACTTGTATTGAGAACTTGAACTTCCCAAGTTCATCCGGGGAAATCCCCATACGGGGAAAATGATTTGTTTACTCCAAAATTGATCCGAGGTGTTTTTTCTTCTAGTCATTTTCAACGTAGCGGCATTTTGTTTGATTATTAATTTTGTAACTTAAATACAGGATGTTGGTTTTATATTCTGATCTTACAGACGCGCTGACAAATTTAGTCCGCCATTTCTAGTTTAGTCTACCAACTCTAAGTACCAATATTAAAACGAATGGATTATCATCACATCATCAAAACTCAGACGTAATGGAAGATCACAATAACATAGAAAATTCAGTGGGTGTTGAGAACTAAACAAACAGAAGTAACAGAGACGCGAAGAATAAAAAAAGAGGACGAAAACGATAATTCGTTGATGCTTTCCCTTTTCGACGTATTGTTAGGGTACATCACCAATCTGCAAAAAACAAAACTGATGATTCCCAATTGCTGTTTAAAAATGAAAAATAAATAATCGACAACAGTGGTGAAAATTTGCTGATCACAATGAAACATCCTTCAGTGGTAGCAGATTTACTCATTTAAAATGTATCGGTGAACAGCGTAAAGGAGAGGAGGACAGGAAAACATTATGAATGTGGATGGTGGATTGTATACAGGGTGTAATCGATAAGGCGATTATGACGTTATTATTGCAGGTATCAAAAAACTTAAAACTGATATCGAAATTACTTTACCTAATGAGCAAAATGACAATAATAACTTTTTAAAAGTATAACGAGAAATATCTAAAAAATTTACTTTATACACTCCCATATCAAAAAGGGAAAATGGGACTAGTAGAAGTTAAATGTCTAATTCCGGCAAAAGACATGAATGCGGAAGATGCGGTTAAAAAAAAATTTAATATTTGAAATACAATGCAAAAAATAACACTTTTGTCATAGATAAGAATCATGACTATTTTTTCCAAATTCAGGGACAACTAAACGTTGCAGAAGCAGAAGTCTGCTTATTTGCTGTTTGGACTGGAGTGAATCATTCGTTAAAAATAGAATATATAAAAAAGTATGTAACGTTTAGGCAAAATAAAATGATGGACCATTATCAAGATTTTACATAAATTGCCTACTGTCAGAATTGATTGATTCGAGACTTCAGCATTCGATGTCCATCAAGGACCCATCCTATATCATTCAAGCGATTGAAAAAAAAGAGATAAATCCAGTGCAACCGATAAAGCATCAGAACGCTAGCAAAAGATTTATTAGGTTTATCAATATAAATCTATATATTATACATAATATAATAAATCTGTAGAAGACGCGAAGACTGACATCCGCGCGGACGGAGTCGCGGGCGGAAGCTAGTCAGAAATAAATATCTTTTGTTTTCATTTGTGTATTTTTCTATTTAATAATTTTTTAACACAAACATTACATTTTTTTTATTATATACAAAATTTGTTTATCCGTTTTATTAGTTAAACTGAACAACTTTCACCAAGAAACTTAGGTCGAAAAAAATGTATAGAGTTATGCATTTTGTATGGAAAGCTTATTTTTTTTTATATTTCGTCCAAATTTCTTTGTAAAAGTTGATCAGTTATATAAACATGAAGTTGAAGATATCAATAGAAAGTAATCGCAAATTTTGTGTACTGATAAAAAAAAAATCACCCGGTGTAATTTTCACGAAAATTGTTTCAAATTGTCATTTTTGGTACTTATTACGAATTTTAAATTATGCATACGAATGATTTAATTTTTAAAAATTAAGTGGAGCAACTTTCCCTTAGTACATTTGTATTATTTACATATAGGATGACAGGATGCATTTGTTTGCACTACTAGACCAAGCCCTTAAGAATAACATATTTTACTTTAAGCTAGTATTGACATTTAATTTAATCAGAAACACAATAATTAAATTAACAATCGATGTAGCTGATTTTATGTTCATGTTAAAATATTAAATTCATGTTCATTTAAATATACAGGGTGTCACACTATTGGTATACTAAGCGCGAAGGGACTTATAGGTTTGCATACACTGATCATGAAAAAAATACTTAAAAAACAAAATAACGTCAAAAATTTTTTGCTAAATTTTTCCTGAAAATCCATGTTTTCCTCTCTGGCTTCGCGCAGCCGGCATATAACGCTTCTCTAATGTGAGCATTTTGTCTATGAAAACATAATCTTAAACGATAGCCCACGTGCTGGTGGCAAAGCTGGGTGGGTTGCTTGTTAGGGGTGTACACATAGAGTTTTAAGATTTCATCTATTTGAAAAAAAAATGCGTCTGGAATTTTTTAAGTATTTTTTACGTACTCAGCGTATGCAAAACTATAACCTCCTTTGAGCTTAGTATACCAACAGTGGGACACCCTGTAGAATGTAAAAATTATTTATTATTTACTATTTTGTTTTCATTTTATGAAAGCATCCGATAATAATTAATTAAAAAGTTAAAAAAAAAACAAAAATCCAGCTCCTGGCTGAAAAGACATTCGAAATTCTAATTTCAAAATGACATTGCTGTCAAATTGTTTTTTTTCACATTCTTTTTTTGTTTAGCACTGCCATTTATAAAATAAATTGAATTTGTTTTTCATTTTTGTAACTTTAAAAACTTTTATTAGTGTTATTTAAACTGACAAATATATTTAATCTTATTTATTTTATATTTTCTTAACCAGGCGCGGTCGAAAGATATTTCTCCTGCAAATGCTGGTCCTTTGTTTCGTGCCACACGCGGCGCTCGTTCTACAGAACTGTACAATTATGGCCCATCTTTCGCACACGGTGGACGCTTCACTTTTCTTGGACCATAAGGTAAGTTTTCATTACAATATAATTGTATATACATGTCACTTGGTGTGGCAAATACTACTGATTTACCTAATTTACTGATTTATGTAAATTGTAAATGAAAGGTTGTAACTCTTCCGTTGACTTTTTTCATGGGTTAAAATACTCACATAACTATTTACAATTTTACATATTATCGTAACAACATTTTGTTCCTATATTTAAAACTTTTTTTCGCTGTGCGATCTTTCTCTCTAATGAAATTCGAAAGGAGATAAATTACTTATGAATTTGCGCTTGGCTCTATTTTTTATTGTTGCAAATTGAATCAATTTAAAAAATAGAATTTCACGATAAGTTTGCAAAAATACTTTATTTTCTTCGTCAGACCTATAAAGAATGATATTATAACTAGATGCTATTGAATTCGACTATAAAACCGCAGTAAAGCGGATTCATTTTGGACCGATATACATATTCCACAAGTATAATAGGGGCACAGTTCTTATTTCTTGGTCCATACAAATATTTATTATCTATAGCACTTTTCATGTAACTTACTGGAGATAATAATTCAAACATGTTATGTGTAACGTTATTTTCACGGATACATTCACTCTTGTATAAAAAAAATGTGTGCGTGTACGAGTGTACACACGTAAGAAATGAAACTTCTTTATGACCTTATTTTTTAAAAAATAATTCACTATAGGTATGCAACTTGACAGAAATACGTCGAATCACGTGTGGTAGGGATAAGAACAAGATGGCGCGTAACGGAAAAATGTTACACTCAATTTTTTCCAACCCCGATAAAGAAGTTTCACTTCCAAAACGTAAAAAACTCACGGGATCTCCGTAAAATGGGAATACTTTTCCTAAAGCTTTTTGCAGGTGGCTGCGATTCTGTCGAGTTGTGAAGCCGTGTTATCAATACAGGATGAACGTATTGCAGTACAAAAATACGTCATGAAGGTAGCGAGCGAAGCGAACGCGGAGCGGTGAGTGGATAGCGTGAATAATATAGAGTAGAAATAGATAAGGGCTAGTTTTAGAAAAACGAAGTTTTTGAAAGAAATATACCTATTAGTCCGTTGAAATGTTCATTTTTAAGGACTTAGCATGCGTTTCTCAGAGGACGCAATTTTATTTTAAATTTGACTTCAAGTTTTTGGGGTGACAGAGCTTGCCCCGCGGCCGCCATTTTGAAAAAAAAAGAGATAATGCTGGGGGTCAATTTCGCACGAATAAATAAATCAAAAACAATTCGTAAATCTGAATTTGCGAATCTATTTTAAAATTTAGCTATATTGATCAAAAGCCAAAGAAGATTCAATTAGATTATGAGAAGTTTTAGATACTTTATTCGTATTCAACTGTTTAATTCATTGTTAGAAAATTGCATTTGAAATTCAGTAAACTTTAAAGACTTTAAAATGGCTTCAAAACAAAGCAAAATTATTTGAATTATTTTCAAAGGTAACAAATGGTATTACAGGGTACCGTTCGAGCGAGTTTTCTCAATATCAGACTCAAGATTACAAGAGTTACAGTTTAGTATACCGGAGCGATTGAAGTTGATTCTATAGTAAGTATTTATTGTTTTATTTATATACTAGCGACCCGCCCCGGCTTCGCACGGGTGCAATTGGGTGCAATGCTGATACTAAATACACTACAGAAAAAATTTTAACGTTGTATATGAAAACATAGCGGCCCGGCCGCGGCCTGCCGGTGCCGCCGCAAACGCTACGTCCCGCAATTTTTAAATCTGTAATATCTTCGAAAATATTCACTTAAATTATACGGTGTAAAGGGCCATATAGATCTATATTAAATGAACAATGTATTTAAGTTATTTAATTGGTTAAGGATTAATGTTGTATTGGTTAAAATCGCTTCGAAAATTAGCCATTATTTGTTGTAAAAAGTAAATGACAAAAAAATGTTATTGTGGGTTATCCATAAGAGATAGACATATGCCATCGCGGACTTTTCTGTAGACCTTTTCAATGTGTACAATACTTAGTACATTATTTTGATAAAACTCGTAGGGTTCAGCCTGCGTTTGCAATGTAAGCGGAAAAAATGTAATTATTTACGACATCACAATAGAAACCTCAAAAATAACAGTACTTCTCCACTATTTAATGGATGTTATTATACATATAAACCTTCCTCTTGAATCACTCTATCTATTAAAAAAAACCGCATCAAAATCCGTTGCGTAGTTTCAAAGATTTAAGCGTACAAAGGGACATAGGGACATAGGGACATAGGGAAATAGGGACAGAGAATGCGACTTTGTTTTATACTATGTAGTGATTAATGAAAGACGACGAATGACTCTGTTATCAGGTTTTTTCCTTTAATGATAATTAGTGAGGTTTCTTTGTTTACGCGATTTTGACTCTATTATTATGGATTTTCTTTTTGAAGTGAAACTTCTTTGAGAGTAAAATTTCAAGGCCGCGTCACGGAGGGCGATGATTTTGATATCTTTGAATCTTGCCAATTAGAAGTTTCACTTCTGATACGTGTGCTCGACACACACGCTCTTTTTTAATAAAAATAGTGTTTGTTTCATGATATTAACCATTTGCCAATAAAAATCTCACTAAACTGTTTGGAAAACGCTTTGCTTTTACTGACTCGAGTAGCTTTAAACAAAAAGGTTTCCGGAGCGGAAAGCTTTCCTGTGCTTATGATATTTAAAATTGCAATAAATGTGTGTTGTTTCATTCAAATTTCAAAAGATAGCAACTAGTGTCCTTATTATATTTACAGTACTGGATTTTATAGGTTAACTAGCTTACCGCCCCCGGCTTCACCCGCTTTGTCTAAAACCTAATAAATTATATACCTTCCTTTTAAAACACTCTATTAAAAAAATCGCATCAAAATCCGTTGCGTAGTTTTAAAGATTTATGCATATGTTATAGTCAAAGTCCGATACACAGTCTCTTCGCGGAAGGACTGGTTTATCCTAGGTTTGGCCAAAGCCATCAGGCAATCCCCGAAATACATTTCAATTTCGCCCTTTACCTGAAGTATTTTTAGTCAAACACAGGAGCTCCTAACTTTTCAGTCAAACGTCGAAAGTAAATTATTCTGTTTCGGTTTTGGCCTAGTCAATCCTAGAAGCGACTGCAATTCTCGGTCAAACGTTGATCTGAACATGTTTAAACAGGTTCATAATGTCTCTCGCGGACCGCGGTGTTCCGACTAGGAATGGGTCGTCGACGCATTTTTCATCAACGAGACTAGACCGTTAAATGTCGTTCATCAACTAGTCGATCAACTAGTTAAAATCTTCGACTAGTTAACATTAAAGTTAATGCCTCACCATGTCAGAAAAATGATTAATTTTTCATTTTAATTACTTACTTAAGAAATTATTAAAACAATAAACATCAAAATTTTAAAAATGTTATTTTTTTATACTTAATCTTATACAAACTAACCTCCGTATATTCCAAAGCATTTATTTATTTATTTTATACTTTATTGCACATCGTACAAAAGGCGGGCCTAATGCCACACGGCATTCTCTCAAAGCATCTCAAATATAAAAGTGAAAATCACGTAAGCTGACCAATCAGGTGTCAGAACTGGCAGAGTTAAGCGGTTCTTAAGACTTGAAAGCTGCTTAAATGATAAAATGCTTCCAAATATACGAAGATAAGACACTTCATACCTATATCGGAGTTTGACTCGTCAAACCCCGATTTAATAAAATTGTGTTTTGACGTTTGCCTGACCAAATTAGTCTCTCCCAGGTTTGACGAAAATTGTTTAGTAAGGCCGAAAATTTACATTTGTTTGGGCTTTGACTAAGTCATTCAGTCTGACCTGAGGATTGACCAGTCCAACCTAGGAGCGCCGGAGCTTCGGAGTTTGCCTATAACACATACAAAGGGACATAGGGACAGAAAAAGCGACTTTGTTTTATACTATCTAGTTATAACTAGACCACAGACTATACAATACAGGAATAGAAATTTGTTTATGTTTTTTGTGTGAAATTCTGCTATTCTCTTGAACTTTCGAGAACTTTCTAGAGGGTTTATATAGAGGGTGTATTTTTCCTAAGGTGTGAACTGAAATTGGAGCAATGCTAGGTATACGTAAATGATAAGATAATAGTCGTTATTATATAGTATGCTACTTTGCGCCATGTTCTGTTCGTCATCTTGTATTATTATAAGCGAGATGTTTATCACATTAATACAAGCAATTCATACAATATTCATATAATTACTTCGAAAAATAAGCAATTGAATTTCATTTGATGACATTTTTTCCGATTGGTAGGTACTATTAGATTATGCAGTGTTTGTTAAGTGAAATAAGGAAATTAGGTAGGTTCTGACAATTTGAATATGTTAACTATGCTTATTCTTTAAGTAAAAATGTAAGGATACAAATAAATATATCTGTAATTTCATACTCTACCAAGAATATATACAAAATTTCACACACAAATTTATAATTATATCTACATGGGGAAGTTCAATTATTTGCAATAAGATATTTTTCGACTACCTACACAGTTACTAAAATTATACACAAAATAATATAGAAACTTATTGGTTCCAAAGATAATTCAGTACGTCGGTACTGAATTATCTTTAATATTGACTTTAATATTCGGCAGCTTTTCAGTAGTGATGATGAAACTTGTTATATGGTAATAGTGTTTCTTGTATTATGAATAGAATCTCTGATCGAAGGTGACATATGAATGAAGAATACAATGCGAGAGACAATCGACGAATGAATACGAATATAGGACAATAGCGGATTATTGTACGAAGTAAATAAATGTGCGCAGAAGTAGCTTTTGTTGTTTATTCGTTCTGTAGGATTGTGTTATTATTATTATTTGTTAGGAATCAAGATGATATGGACATGGATTGATATATTGGATTGATAGCGTTACTTAGCACTCTAAAAGATATTATAGATGATAAAAGTAAATACTATGATTAATTATTATTATTAATCATAGTATTTTTATTATCACTACAAAGTACAAAACAAAGTCGCTTTCTCTGTCCTTATGTCCCTTTGTATGATTAAATCTTTAAAACTACGCAACGGATTTCGATGCGGTTTTTTTAATAGATGGAGTGATTCAAGAGGAAGGTTTTAGTATATAATTTCTTAGGCTTTAGACAAAGCGGGCGAAGCCGCGGGCTGTAAGCTAGTATGTCATATTTATGACCAGCAGTGCTTTTGTCCTCGACTTCGTTCATTTTTTAACTCAAATAAACACTAACATTCAAGACATTATTACAGTATGTTCTCAAAATCACCAATTCGGTACTCTCTCACATTATCTACGAGTCTAAGATACACTTTCTTATATTGTATTCTTTACCTTTTTCCTTTCTATTTGCCATAATCAAAAGAGTTTTTTCTTACAAAGGACTTCGATTTTTTAAATTTCCCAAAACATCCAGATACTGAACAATACCTACCACAGATTACGAAATAGTTTTTACGTAAATAATACAATAATAGAAAAAGCTACTAGTAACAATATAAGTATAAATCTCAAAGAACAAATGGCACAATAACATAGCCTTTTCAATACTACAGGTAAATCTTAAATAAGCCAATTTTAGTAAATTGTAATTATTGAAAGTATAAATCAGTATTAATAGTTAATGCGAACGGGGACTTCAATACAAACATAGGTACATTAACAAGCTCTACAAATTTTCTGTTAGAAAATATTGTTAATATGTTTAGAGTGGATTGGTTCCTGTTATATTTGACACAAATTTGACACATTTGATACAAATTTTTAACATTTGGATCACAGGTGGCCGAGAGGTCAATGGCGAAAGACGCGGGTTCGAATCCCGCCTCAAGATCGATATGTTTATATTCTTTAAAAATTTATATTTGAATAATATTTGACACAAATATTACCTACATATTATCAAATATTGTATTGTTCAATAGCTAACAACCCCGTCGGGCACAGGTGCAATTAACCCTCAAGCAACATATGTTTTTTGGGACTTGGCCTCGAAATTATTTTTTTATTTGAAAGCTTAAAGAATCGTATAAACGGCCGGAAGTCGGAACGATACAGAAGGCGAATTTTCTTTAATTTTTTACTTATTCATCATATGTATTCGGCTACTGTAGATAGATAGATAGATAGATAATTCTTTATTGCACACACAAGATTTACATAAAACACAGAAAAAGACAAACAGATGCAAGTATGTACAAATGGCGGCCTTATCGCTAGGCAGCGATCTCTTCCAGACTACCATTAATTTGGACAGGGACTGTATTGTTATAATATGTATTACATTGTTTTTAAACAAAAATTACAACAACAACATTTTTAATTGAAATTAAAAATGTCATTATTACTGTCAATGTCATTAACATACCTATTTGAAATAACACACATTTTATACTTTACTATACCTTGGTATATAATAGCTTATAAAACGTAGCTTTTACAAAACCAGAAAACTTATTTCATTACTCCCGCTACAAAAGTGTTGTCATGCGAATATATTTTTCACTATAAAGAAATGAGAACGGAGTTGTTAGGCGAATGAGTTTCAAATGCCTTTCAGGTAAGTAGAAATGTAAGGCCAGACTTATTGAGAAATATGTGGACTTTGTTATATTCGAAACTATTTGAAATGGGTCTACATTGTGTATTATTTTGTTGACGGCTATGAGTTTAGTTTTCGCATACTTTAGCTGGTGCCGAGCGTAGTTATTGAGTGGATTGGGGTTTATTTTTAGTAGATATTAATGAAAAAGCTCCATAGATACGTATGATATTAGATACTTAATTTAAAATAATAATAATTAGGAAGTTAAATAGAAGATAAGAAAAACAAAAACAACTTTATTCCCTCGAGGATGTTCAGTTTATAATAAAACAATTAATTTGTTGTTTTCTTTGAAACGAAATGAAAGAAAGTTTGGATCGGTGTGAATAAAAAATATTAGATTAAGTCTAATTTATTTTAAATTCAGTATGTAAATCTCACTTGCCTAAATAAATTTCGCATGACAAAGTGTGTTTATTAAATTAGGCGTAGGGTTCATGGATGTTAGAATTAAGAATGTAAGATATTTTTTATGTGGAATTGTGTATGTAAAATCATAATCTTTTAGATGGTAAAAGTAAGGAAGTTACATTACTACCATCTTGAGTGTGGGATTTTATAATAATTTATAAGAGGCATACTTTAGGCGTTATTGTTCCTCTAAAAGGTAAAAGAGAAACGGATAAGTGTTAAATATATTGTCACAAGGCAAATTAGACATGCAAGTTTTTTATGGAAAGCATATTTATAATGTATAAAATATGCATAGGCAATGCATCGTTTTATTTTTATATCATTGGAATTGTTTGCTATATCTATGTAGAAGATCACGGAAATCAATTTTTTTTATTAAAATTCATTGTATACAGTAGTTTGTAATCGTTGTTTTTATAGAAATCTTTTTATATTACATGCAGTAACTTTCGACAAGATGTTTTGGATATGGTGTAAGTATGGCATTTTTTAGTTAAATTGTTAAAACTCCTATGGGCCATCTTCGTAATGGGCAGCGTTGGGCGAGTAGAAGCAATCAAAATAGTGTATTGGGCCTAAATGTCTTTGGTCGTCATGATGTTTATTCATAATCGCCGTAATGGCGGCAAACATCGACGATCATTTGTTGGGCCAACGCTGCGCATTGTGAAGAGGGCCCACTGGACAATCTCCGACTACTAAATAAATACGTCTATAAACATAGCCGATTACAGTTCTAAAACTAGAGCTAGTAATAACTCTACGGTTTGATGCCTAATATTCAAAAGTAGATAATTCACATAAATTAGCATAAAGTAAATAAAAAGTGGAACGTTGCTTTAATATTTTGAAGTTAAGTTTGTTTAAAAATTAAGTGTACCTAATATATGAAACAAAATACGCTTTTACTAGTACAAGCTGTTTCGAAAAACGTTGTTCTGCCTTACTCTTATCACTCAGGCGTATGAAAAATAGATATCCGATTCTCAGACATCCCAGATATGCACACAGAATTTCATGAGAATCGGTCAAGCCGTTTCGGAGGAACTACAAACACCGCGATACGAGAAATTTATATTAAATAATGTTTTATATTATCTATAGGTACTTATGTTATGTTTCAGGAAGTCGGAAAAGCCGGAGCAACTAAGCCAAGCGTCAGTATACGATCAAATCAATTCAGTTCTTCTACTGCATATAATGGGGAGTGTTAAAGCTACTACTTCTAATATATGGAGGTGAGAGATTTTTAGTGAAACCTCTTTTGGCTTATTGAGAGTAAAATTTCAAGGTCGCGTCATGGAAATACCGTCACGTCATGAAGTAAGGCGACGATTTTGGTATTTTGAATCATGAAGTTTCACTTCTGACACGTGTGCGCGGCACACACTCTTTTTTATTATAATCAATATACATATATGATACCTATTTAGATTAATCATATTTATTGTAATCTTCAAGTTATTCTCAAAATATATTTGCTCTATGAAGTTTGCTTCTTATCAAAAGATTTAAATGTTTGTGATAAATTATTACTGCTATATTTATTTATTATAATATGTTTGTTGAATATAATATAATGGCGATAATGGCGATAAATTTCACCGAAAAATGGATAATTTTATATTAACAATTATCAATCATAAAATATAATTTAATTACAAGATTTTCAGTAACGGCCTGTAACTACATACATTTAATATCGACATCAAAAACAACACAATTTAATATAAATAACGCAACGAAACAAGTAATTAACGTAGAAATTCATGTTGGATATGACATTGCGGCTAAAATATTGTTGAACGCATAACTTGGAGGTGGAGCTTTAATTAAATTCATTTTATTTAATATTCTAGTGTGCAATGTTAATTGTATTTCATGTTTCTAGCGAAAAAGTTATGGAAGATGATATTTAAATGTACGTTGTATATTAGACCTTATCTTAATTGCAAAAAAATGAAGACTAATTCTAAATCATCTTCAGTCAATCCCCTTTCTCTGCGAAACGAACACATACAACCAACAAAGTGTGTATAAATGTATTACGTCCAATTTACGTCGCATGAAGATAAATAATAATAACACGACGCCAGGTTGTACTATCATCACCAAAATGAAAAATGAAAATAGGAAAATAAGATTTAATTTTTAATTCAGATTTACCACCGTTCAGAATAATCGCAGAAGAAACATCTAACAATATTGCTGTTATTTAAGAAACATTGCTTTTGCGGCCTCGTGAGATTTTATAAGATAATGACCATGTCAAATAGAACGCGTTTTTAGCGCACGTGAGAGCTCTAAACTTATGCTGCTCTATGAGATGTGTCATAATATTATATAAGGCATTGCCAGAAAGAACGTGTAAGTAGCACGCTAACCTGACTCCGCTCCTTCATGTCCAATTGTGATTTACTACGCTGTAATATACCCTCATACAGAGCGCCAAGGCTCTGATGCTTGCTAAGTACGCGTTTATCTGACAAAGCCAATAGCGCGTGAATCGTGATACATATCGGCAACATAGTGCGGCTTCAAGTTAGCGCTCTAACTCGCGCTAAGTAAACGTTCTATGTGACCAAGCATTGCATTGTCAGAAAGACCGTAAACTCAGCACGCGTCAAAGCGATATGCCTCTGTTTGACGGTATCTTAGTACAACACAATTTGACGTCATAGCGTGGCGATAGTTCAGCGCTCTGATGCGCGCTAACAACGCGTTCTATCTGACAAAGCTTTAAGCCATCCGTCCACCCGTCTCTCACATTACTAAAGAACGCTGTGAAACATAAGAAGTTATTTTTACAACAAATTGCCTCGCGTTTAAAACTTAATGCCCTCTAATTGGTTTCTACTTTCTCGTCAATAATTGCTTTGAAAATACGTCTATTTGTTGATGTATTAATGGTGTTTATTTTCGTTCTATATGTTGTTATATTTAAAAAATATGGAATTGTACATTCTATTTAAAGACTATAGCTTTCACTCAAACTATAAAAAACTTTTCTCGAGAATCCCGCTATTCATTTGTAAAAACAGAATGAAAATTGGTGCAGTATATTTTGAATTTATAACGAACGGACTGACAGTCAGTCAGTTTGTTTACCTATATGTATAAAACAAATATACTAAACGGATGTAACATTCTTTATGCCATCCGTCTCGCATGATACACGAATGACGTGTTTCATGAATGAGTTCCATTAAGGAATATTGCCGCCCAAAAAGCTATTTTTATAGTAAAGATATTTAGAGTATTTCTTAACCTACGTAAAGTTATTGTTTTATGAAATTCATGCATTAATCCTATTAATATTATAAAATATGTGAAAGTTTGTATGGATGTTTGTTACTCTTTCACGCAAAAACTACTGAACCGATTACAATGAATTTTAGCACACATATAGAGGGTAACTTGGATTAACACATAGGATAGGTTTTATCCCGGAAATCCCACGGGAACGGGAACTATGCGGGTTTATCTTTGAAAATGCGGGCGAAGCCGCGGGCGGAAAGCTAGTTTATTATAATACTATTTAATTGTCTTAGTTTACGAATATCATGTTGTATCTCTTTTCATTTCTTGCATTAAAACTAAGTTTTATTAAATCACGATCAATGAAATTTTATTAAAATGTTGTTTTTATGAAGTGTATAGATTTGCATTCTAAAAAACAAGCCCATTAAAAATGTAACAAGGTTTAAACATGCCAATATCGTACTAAAACGCGAAAATAATAAAATCAGAACAAAACAGACTCTATTTCGGTAACCATTATTTTAATTGTTCAAAATAGCAAGCAAACTTTAAACTGAATTGCACATTTCGTCGCTTCCAAAATTTATACGGTTGTGTACATTCAGGGGATTCTTGCCTTTGTTCCGGCTACCGAATATTTTATGAGATATTTTCTCTTTTCTCAAATTTATGTGTTTACACTTGACTTCACTTTTGAGGTAGCCATGTTGTACACATTTTGACTACGTGAGGTTATTCTAAAGTTTGACGTCAAAGGATGTTTATGAGAGTGGTTTTAATAGGAAAAGTATACACTTAAAATGTATGTATGTAAGTTTTTAGAACTGTAAAGGATAACGTACCAACAGTTTAACCAAATTTGAAAGGCAATAGTGATGTTGTTTGTTTGTCTTTCTTTCGCGTCGAAACGGAGCTATCTGTAAGCGTGATTTTTGTAACTGGAGAGTGTAATGGCCACCATTCACAAGCGCGCCCATCCACTGGATTTGTAGCTGGCGACAAGTCCGCGGACAAGTGTGTAGTGTACTTTTACCGCGATGAATTATTTTATTTATTTAACATGTCAGAGATAACAGGCATAAAAACTAAATTGAGCATAATTCTCAATTAACTCGATAAAGACGGAAAACAACATTAACTATAGTTACTACGGGGAAAAGTTTATTAAGAAATTCATCCAAAGTATCAAGAACTTTGGTTTAAAACTATTGAACAAGAAATTAACGAGGGAACTGAGTCTTTGAATAAAATACTGATGGTTCATTTTAAATACTTAACGCGGTTGTTAAAGAAAGACTTTATTTAAATAAGAAGTGCGGAACTTCACTTTGAACTAACTTTAAGGAGAAGATTCTCAATTATTAGACTGTCTTTTTTAAGGTTTGTTACCTCAAAACTTTCGACTGGGTCAATTGATTAAGCCTTTGCCCAATTCTGACCCTATGAAGGCTGCTTAGTATTTGTTGAAAAATAATTATTTAACGTAGGAGTTGAATTATTTGCGTTCAGCGGTTTGGGCTGTAGATCGTGCCAAAGCAGACACACATACACTCGCAAAACATAACCCTCCTTTCGCAGTCGGGTAAAAAAGGACTGCATTAAAAATAGTTATTTTCAATTTCAACAGAGCTATTGTGTTTCCCAAACAATCTCGGGTTCTTATCCCGAATTCCAGCTGATTGCTTACATTTTGATAGCGATCTGACCTTTATTTTGTTAACATATTGTGATACGAAGCGAGCAGAAAATATTGGTGAGGTCTTTTAGTGGAATGTACTTGAGTGTATGTTATGAGTAAGAAGCTTAAGTTTATGATCAGAAGATCTAAGAGGGTACAATTGACCTATAAATTAAAATTAAATCTTTCAGATTAGTCCATTGAATGAGTCCCTCCAAGGGGGGTCTAGAGTGCGTGAGTTAGTAACGTAAGATGTTTCTTCGGAAACATGTCAAGAGTCCCTAGGTAATAAACATACTAAAACCCCGGGCCACTAGGAGGAGCCCCGGAGTGGGGGGAGGGGGGAAATGGGTCCATTTTTTCATTTTTCGCTTAAATCTCAAAAACGGTACATGTTAGAGAAAAACTTTCAAGGAAAAGTTGAAAGGCCATAAAATTATCTACAAGTTGTACCTGAATCATTTTTTCCTATATCCTACCGTTTCTGAGTTATACGCAGTAAAACATGATTTTGGCTCAAACAATTTCCACATCAATCGATCAAAAAATATTTCTTTCTTCCAAAAAACTCAAATGTGCAACTTGTGACCAGTACTGATAGATTGCTCTTAATTAGTTCTATAATTGGTAAAATAAACACATTCCTCCATGGAAGCCTTTAGGAGGAATCGATTGTCAAAATATTATATTAGGGCAGTTTGAGTTACTGAACTTGATCTTTTTATTTTTTTCTTCCAAAAAACTCAAAAGTGCAACTTGTGACCGGTACAGATAGATTGATCATAATTAGGTCTATCATTGCTAAAAATACCAGATTCCACCACGGAGGCGTTTACGGGGAATTGAATTTTATCAGGGTAGTTACGATACATGAAATTTTTATTTTATTTCTTCCAAAAAGCTCAAAAGTGCAACTTGTGACCGGTACAAATAGATTGCTCATAATTAGGTCTATCATTGATAAAAATACAAGATCCTACCATGGAGGCGTTTACGGGGAATTGAATTTTATTAGGGTAGTTAGTTAAAAAGTTCATGTATCGTAACTACCATAATAAAATTCAATACCTCCTAAACGCCTCCATGGTGGAATCTGGTTTTTTTTATCAATGATAGACCTAATTATGAGCAATCTATCGGTACCGGTCACAAGTTGCACTTTTGAGTTTTTTTGGAAGAAAAAAAATAAAAAGTTCAAGTATCGTATCTACCCTAATAAAATTCAATTCCCCGTAAACGCCTCCGTGGTGGAATCTAGTATTTTTATCAATGATAGACCTTATTATGAGCAATCTATCTGTACCGGTCACAAGTTGCACTATTGAGTTTTTTGGAAGAAAAAAATAAAAAGATCAAGTTCAGTAACTCAAACTACCCTAATATAATATTTTGACAATCGATTCCTCCTAAAGGCTTCCATGGAGGAATGTGTTTATTTTACCAATTATAGACCTAATTAAGAGCAATCTATCAGTACCGGTCACAAGTTGCACTTTTGAGTTCTTTGGAAGAAAAAAATAAAAAGATAAAGTTCAGTAACTCAAACTACCCTTATATAGTATTTTGACAATCGATTCCTCCTAAAGGCTTCCATGGAGGAATGTGTTTATTTTACCAATTATAGACCTAATTAAGAGCAATCTATCAGTATCAGTCACAAGTTGCACTTTTGAATTTTTTTGGAGAAAAAAAATAAAAAGTTCAAGTATCGTAACTACCCTAATAAAATTCAATTCCCCGTAAATGCCTCCGTGGTTGAATCTGGTATTTTTAGCAATTATAGACCTAATTATGAGCAATTTATCTGTACCGGTCACAAGTTGCACTTTTGAGTTTTTTGGAAGAAAAAAATAAAAAGATCAAGTTCAGTAACTCAAACTACCGTAATATAATATTTTGACAATCGATTCCTCCTAAAGGCTTCCATGGAGGAATGTGTTTATTTTACCAATTATAGACCTAATTAAGAGCAATCTATCAGTATCAGTCACAAGTTGCACTTTTGAATTTTTTTGGAGAAAAAAAATAAAAAGTTCAAGTATCGTAACTACCCTAATAAAATTCAATTCCCCGTAAATGCCTCCGTGGTTGAATCTGGTATTTTTAGCAATTATAGACCTAATTATGAGCAATTTATCTGTACCGGTCACAAGTTGCACTTTTGAGTTTTTTGGAAGAAAAAAATAAAAAGATCAAGTTCAGTAACTCAAACTACCGTAATATAATATTTTGACAATCGATTCCTCCTAAAGGCTTCCATGGAGGAATGTGTTTATTTTACCAATTATAGACCTAATTAAGAGCAATCTATCAGTACCGGTCACAAGTTGCACATTTTAGTTTTTTGGAAGAAAGAAATATTTTTTGATCGATTGATGTGGAAATTGTTTGAGTCAAAATCATGTTTTACTGTGTTATACTCAGAAACGGTAGGATATAGGAAAAAATGATTCAGGTACAACTTGTAAATAATTTTATGGCTTTTCAACTTTTCCTTGAAAGTTTTTCTCTAACATGTACCGTTTTTGAGATTTAAGCGAAAAATGAAAAAATGGACCCATTTCCCCCCTCCCCCCACTCCGGGGCTCCTCCTAGTGTCCCGGGGTTTTAGTATGTTTATTACCTAGGGACTCTTGACATGTTTCCGAAGAAACATCTTACGTTACTAACTCACGCACTCTAGAACTTTTTATTCAATGGACTAGATATATGTAATGTGTGTTTATATTATAGAATCGTAAATATGTGCGGCAATTTTATTATCTAAATTGAAAAATAAGAAAATTGAATATGCGTTTAATATTTCCACATTTTAAAAGTAAGCTTGCTTCTATGGTTTATATTTGTCCTACACTCAATAAAGTACTTTTTCAACTCTGCCTTACCTTTTGATCGGAACACCAATCTCTTCTGTAGCACTGAACTATTCACAGTAGGTATGTAATTTATCCGAAATAGGCATACATTGACACCTCACACAATACCTCAATAGCTCAGCAACAATCAATTCTATTGCCCATTCAAAGGGTATATTTTGCATTGCGTCACAAAATGATGAACGGCTAGTGATTTGGGCCATTCATCAAACAAATAGTAACAGAATTACTAAAGTTTTTGATTAGAGACGAACTCGTGTGTTTTGGAACAAAAGATTTCTATTAAGGTTAAGTGTAAGTGCTGAACTATTTCTTTAAAGATACTTGTAAAAGTTCAGAATGTACTCCAGCTTGGTGATAAAATAGTGGTGTTGACGGGAATATAAAAGGATGCTCGTTCGAAATTAGATACCAGCAGTCAACAAAAGGGCTATAATATTTAAAGCATTATCTATACTATATCATCTTTACTATATATAATACTGTAAAGCTGAAGAGTTTATTTGTTCGTTTGTTTGAATGCGCTAATCTCAGAAACTACTGGTCCGATTTTAAAAATTCTCTCGGTGTTAGATGGCACATTTATCGAAGAAGGCTATAGGCTATATGTCATCAAGCTGAGAAAAGCAGGAGGGGAGCAATGCTGGTAAAACAGCGCGGCAAAGCAAGTTAAAGAATAAGATCACTCGGTGGTCGAAATTTGACCTTCACTTTGTAATACCTATAAATTACCTTCGTTTAACAGCACAGCTATGTTAATTATATTTTAAAAATCTTTACTTTTATGCGAAAAATACCATATGTGATTTATCATGACGCTGAATATTCTGCAATATATTAAATATGAATTTAACTGATATATTGTGGTATTAATGTTTTATTCCATTGAAGGCTTTTACTGTTTTTATCCAACCAATGTATGATCCACTTTGATATATGCTCGATTATAACCTTACTAGATTTGAGCCCGCGGCTTCGCCCGCATTTTCAAAGGCAAAACCCGCATAGTTCCCGTTCCCGTGGGATTTCCGGGATAAAACCTATACTATGTGTTAATCCAAGTTTCCCTCTATATGTGTGCTAAGTAAATTTCATTGTAATCGGTTCAGTAGTATTTGCGTGAAAGAGTAATAAATACACAACACACACACACACATCCTCACAAACTTTCGCATTTATAATATTAGTAAGATTTCCTAAAATTAGGAAAATGAGAATTTTTAAATTGAATACCTAAAGTGAAATTGAGCTTACGTTTGAAACTCCAGTGGCGTTTGTAAACGAGCTTTGAATGCAATTCTTTATTCTGATTACAAATTCCTCTATTTTTATTCAGAAAGACATTTTTGAAATAGAAAATTTTAATCGTATTTCGTTTGGCTATCTTTCTACCAAATTGTTATGCTGAATTGCATATGACAGATTTTTTAACTTATTTTCCTAAAGACTATTTGATTTCTGATAAAATTGTACGAATAGTACGGATCATAATGGATCACGTAGTTATTCAATGATTTATTTGATTATTTCTATTGTTAGTATAGTTTTATTGTAAGCGATGACAAATCAAATTATTAATTTCTCCACATGATTCTTGAGGGCTACATTAGTAGCAAATATTAGGTTAGTTTTATTTTTAATTTACGTACACTATTATATATTCCGGGAAGATGAAGTTTCCAACGTTTAACTTGCATTATAATATAATATACTAGCGGTCCGCCCCGGCTTCGCGTGGTACCTACATGTTTAAACTATCCTATCTCTCAAGTTGGATCGACCTGCACAGTGGTTAAGGCGCGGGACATATACAAGCGCCGCGGGCGCGCCGCGGGCGCGCTGCCGGCGTGTATCGGGTGCGCTATTGGCATTTTGTATGAAATAATTTTGGAAAGGCGCAACCTTGGCGCAAGCTTGGCACAACCGTGGCGTGCCGTCTCGACGCCTGTCCAAAATTCTTTCATACAAAATGTATAAGAAGGACGTGGTGCAAAACAGATTCAAGAGGTGCGCTTATGGCACGCCCGCGCCCGCGCCACTTGTGTTTGACCCGCGCCTTAGGAGTCCATTGAGGACAAACATTGTGACACGAGATTTATATAAGAGTTAAGATCTTCAAAACATGTCTGTTCTGTTTCTACAAAGGTCACGAGACAATGTTACTAAATACCCAGAATGTATGGCATGTTAATTAACAAGGGATTTACTATCGAACTAAATCCTAATGAATCTTCTCGAACATTCGACGGAAATGAGATTACAATCATGATAGTAATGGTCAGCTTTGTATGATATAATTTTGATGATCTGTTCGCATTATGTATTGTCAGTTTGATTATAGTATATATTGCTTTCCATAAGCAGACAAATTGGCATGAAATAAAAGTTGAAAAAAGGCGCAAGGATAAAGTTTTCAACTTACCATTTGTCCGCACTGCAGCTGCAAAACGATTCCATGACTTTTTGAGCCCACTTCTATATAATAAAATTAATAAAATATTAAACGTTCGTAATTTGACCTTATCAGAATTGAAAATTAAAATTACCAATTTGTTACTTACCTTCTCTTACAGCGAAGCTGAAGATTTTATGAAAGTTTAATCCCAATCACGCATAAAATATATACAAAGAATCCGCATATTCACACAATCTCTCAAATAACCGAACATACACAACACACACGCAAACTCACAAACACCAACACTTACACACACACACACTTACACACACACACACACACACACCCACACAAACTGCATGCCCGAAATGTTATTATTAACCTTATTTAAAAAATCAATTTGTTTCTTATTATTCTGTACTTTATAAAATATGTAAAGTCTACTAGTATATAAGTTAACTAAACAATACTGGCTAAGTCTGGAGAGGAAGGCGTCGATCGTCTCTAGCACAGGTATGTTCCTAGTTGAGGCGATCGTCGTGTCTAATTTGTTTTTGTATTTATGTATTGTTTCGAAATAAACGATTTTTATTTATTTATTATTTATAGTCCTAGAGAGTGTCGGTTCGATTCTGGATACAAATAAATGCTATTTAATAAACGTTGTGTAATGTTTTGGTATTCATAAAATTATGTTATTTACTGAATGAATAAAATTGTTTAAAGGTAAATTTTCTAGTTACTGTCCCATAAGATTCGTTGAATTTAGGACGTGAAAGCGATAAGTGAACATAGAAATATTGCCCAGTAATATGTATTCTAAATTAATGCAATCTTATTCTTTAATAATTAATAATATTTTATTTAATTTCCAGACAGTTAACAGCCTGTTACGAGATTCTGAAGACAAGAGAGGAACTGTCAATGGCGTTCCTTCAACCAATTGTGGTAGATGCTCAAACAAAGAACTTTGTGACACAGTTACATTTGAAATTATCTATGGAATATTTAGAGTCTACGAAACAGTACCTTAAGTTAGAAAATTTGGATGTAGATGTGTTAGAAGATGTGTTGTTAAGGTCAGTATATAGTGTTGCTTTGTATTTTTGTTTATTATTTGATGAACAATAAAATTCAAGATTCGATTCCACGTTAATATTTCAATATCTACGATTATTTTTTATTTTATTGAATAATTATACTTTTGAATTATACATACGTCATTATATCTAAATAGACTTGGAAATACAACAAAGCTTTTAGAAGCGTAAAAGACTTACAACAAAAAGATAAACCTGTGCTAAACACATGTCTTACAAAAGTGTCACCACAAAATGGTTTAAAAAGCTATTATATAGATAGGCTATTTATTTTAAAACTTAGATGAAAGATTTAATATTTAGATGAAAAACGAAATGTTGAGTTATTCAAAATATTGAATACGAAATATGACACTAATAAGGGCAAGTTAGATGTAAAGTACACGAATAACACGGATTATAAAATATACCCAGAATATGCAAATAAACGAGTAGATTAAGAATTTACAAAATAATAAAATAAAATTATACGCAGGCTATTAGTTAGTAAGGAATTCCGTTTGGAAATACCCATGCGCCTGACCTATCACTACACTAACGATATTTAGTATTATGTAATGTTACCTATATCTATAATTATATCTTGTGACACTGACTATATTTATAAATAATGATACTGACTTTGAAGTAATAATAATAACAATTGATATGAGTATCTAATATGTATCTATGAGCTATCAATGTATCACAAACAAACCAAATTTTATTTTCTTACATTTGACGTTTTAATCATGTTCTGAAATGAATTTTACTTTACGACGTATTTACCGAACTAACGAAGATACTATTTTTTATACAAATCGATCAAGCCATCCGTTTCGAGGAAGGTTGGTTACCCTATGACACAGAAGTTTCATATCGTATGCAAATACATATTATATAGTAAGGTAAACTTAACTTTAACTGCAAGTCCAATTTTCTCTGTGTAAGTCAAAACTAAAGGAATCAAACTTTGGCTTACATTTTTGAATCTAGAAATTCCATCTAATCTAAAGATCTAGACAGATAAATGTATGATTATTAAAAATGTGACTAATTGTCATTCGCTGGGAAGACACTAACGCACCTGCGAGGGAAATATCAAACATAAATTGCAACAGTTTTCCTGTTTGAATAGGTACCTATTACGTTATTGTATGTGCATATTTACTTTAATAAAATCTTACAAACTTAAGACTTTTTAAGCACTATTATAGCGTTTGTCAACAATTATTGTAGCTTGTGAAGTTTGAAAATTTTCGAGAACTCTCTATGATGCAACAATTTCGTAGTTGGTTTTGCGTAGATGTTTCCCGCGCTTTTATTTAGTCCTTTCTCCATAAATTACGACTATTATACTTTGTAATTTTATTGTACTTCGCGTCAAATTTACACTTTCAAGTATTTTACAAATGCGTACTCTACATTTTACAAATACGTAATTTCTATAGAATAAGAGTACAAATATAAGTTTTAAAATATTTCTTTATTCATAACCATTAGTGTTTCTTTAGTTTCCTTCTTAAAGTGCGCTCGTTCTTTACAAGCATAGTATTAATATAAATTGTTATATCGGGTAATCAGGCTTTTTCTTTTATTTCGTAGTTAAGTTTGTATCGTAATACATACTATCGTTATTCGCAAACAATACCCATTTTAATTAATACTTACAACAAAACACATTGACTTTCAGTTATAAATCGCAAGAGGGATTAAAGTTTAACGAAGAGGGCACAGAGCAGTATCACCTAGAGACGGCATTGAACCACTTAGATCGTCTCCGGACTGTTCAGTTGGATCTGTGGACTTACGTACGGTAAGGAAACTTCACTTGTTACATAATATAATGTAATCCTCGTTGAGTCAGGCATTCTGTAACTAAGGGAATTGAATGTAAATAATGAGGAGTTCTGTTATTTGATTTGTTGTATGATGTCCACGAATAAGATCAAATAAAAGATTAAATGTAGTCGTATTAAATGTATTGCATTTTACTTATTTACGCCTTATTATTATTATTATACAAGAACTTCATGAGGGCACACTTACAGCTCTTTTGCACTGCTATAAAATCATGAAATTTTTGTATCATCATTACATAGATTTTAATTTAATTATCTAGGTAGAAAGTTCAGTTTGTTTCATTTTGCGTTGATAAAAAACATACATACACGGCTTTATAATATCAGAAATAACAAAATAGTTCCTACAAAGTCACTGGTATTATTTTTATCATCCTGTTCAATAATATAAATGTTATTTTTTCCCATTTTCAGGTCATCAGTGAACCGCGAAGTGTGGTCAGCGAGGCAGACTCTGGTGTTTGGGATCGTTATTCTTATATTAGTTCTTCTTGTTTCACCGTTGTTAATATTGTTGTTGAGATATACTATAAATACTATACAGGTGAGATTTCTATTAGTTTCTTTTTATATTATAGTACGAGTTCATTAAGTTCAATAATTTTATTAGTTTTCTAAGTTCCTATATTCACTAAAAATCTCCATAATAGAACTACCGTATTTTTTAATTACGCGGGCGACTCCGCGAGTGAACCCCGAGGGTTATATAATATAAATTATACCAAAAGTTAATGCTGATGTTAATTAAACCTTACCACCCTTACCAACTTACTCCTTTCCAGAAATTCACAGAATCAATAGAAATAAGTACATACCTCCTCTCGTAGCAGGGAAGCAAAAATCGACCCTGTTCCTCTCTCGCAAACTCAAACTCAAAACTCCCCTTACCCGTGCTATAACTATCTGGACTGTTATCAATATGGCCTTTCCCATTTTGATGTTTTAAAGAGCCTTTTCAAATTATATGCCTATAAAAAATGTGTGCATGTACACACGTAAGAAGTGAAACTTATGACCTTATTTTTCAAAAAATTATTTACTATATGCAACTTTACAGAAATACGTCGAATCACGCGTGGTAGGGATAAGAAAAAGGTGGCGCGTAACGAATAAATGTCACGCGTAACGAAAAAATGTTACACTACATTTTTTTCCAACCCCGTTAAAGAAGTTTAACTTCAAAAGTATTCAACAAACCTATTTTGCTTTCAGAAATTCACAGAATCAATAGAAATAAGTACCCAAAAGTTAGTAGCCGAAAAACAGAAGAGTGATCTACTCCTCCCTCGCGTGCTCCCCCTCCCCGTGATATTACCTATTATTTATTTCCAATGTTATCAATATATTAAGCTATTGCATAGTTTCTATCGCGGGCCTTGAGCGCGGGGACCGAATCGAGAAATTCCGTAACGAAAAACCCTCAAGCTCCCCACTCAGACGGGCTCGGAGGTGTGGCTTGAAGGCATGCTATGCAATAGCTTTACCGCGGTAGTCCCCGAGTGCCACACGTCTTTTTTGTATTATTATATATTTGCTTGAATATTTGACGTTCATATTAATACTCTTGTTCCAGAAATTCACAGAATCAATAGAAATAAGTACCCAAAAGCTCGTAGCAGAAAAACAGAAGAGCGATCTACTCCTCTCTCGCATGCTCCCCCTCCCCGTGATATTACCTATTATTTATTTCCAATGTTATCAATATATTATTATCTATATATTTGCTTGAATATTTGACGTTCGTATTAATACTCTTGTTCCAGAAATTCACAGAATCAATAGAAATAAGTACCCAAAAGCTAGTAGCCGAAAAACAAAAGAGCGACTTGCTCCTCTCCCGCATGCTCCCCCTCCCCGTGCTGCGGCGGCTCCGCGCGCAGCGCACCGTGCCCGCGGAGGCGTTCGACGCTGTCACTATATACTTCAGTGATATTGTGGGATTTACGAACATAGCCGCCAATAGCACACCCATGGAAGTCATCAATATGCTCAACATGCTGTACAAGTGAGTTGGCTCTGTTGTCTCTGTGCTTGTTGTGTTCTGTTTGTCTATATGCACGCGTTGTGCCCAGGCAGAAGACGCGGATTCAAATCCCGCCTCATGATAGAATTTCTTCTACTCTCTAAAAATTTATATCGATTTACTTATTTTTATGTTTCCGTGTTAAAGATAATATGAAAATATACTATTTAGGGCTGATTTTTGAATCCTTGGTTAAAACTTATTCATCGAATAACGTATTAAACTACCATTTCAAAAATTTATTCTAATTGTCCGTATATGACAGTTTACAGGTGACATTTTAAAATGTTCGTGTAATACTTTATTGGACGGATAAATTTTAACCAAGGATTGAAAAATCGGCCCTTAACATGATAAATAACAAGTGATTATTTCACCAAAATTGTGCATCATAACAAGTCGTGTAGATCAAACTTAAACATTTATTTATTCAATTAGACTTCTTTAAAAAGCACTTTCGAATCGTCATTACATATTAATTATAATATTTACCACCGATTCGGAAAGCAGTAGATAAATAGATGTAGAACAAAATTTTTTTAATTAATATTATTTTTTATTTCAGAATGTTTGATGACAAAATAATGCAGTATAATGTATATAAAGTGGAGACAATAGGAGATGCATATATGGTTGTGTCAGGGCTTCCACAGCGAAACGGTAAGCTACTGCATTTCTTCTGTTTTTACAAACTAAAACAAATTAAACTACATCCTTATGTAATCTTAGTTCTGTGCCAAGTTTCTTAGGGTAAGGTTGCTTATAATAACCGTTTAATTCAAGTGTATAAAAAATTGGAACCGTTAAAAAATGAATGACGATTATAACAAGCAACAATGCCTAGGTTACGGAACTTAGTACGTAATAAATAACGGCTTGCTTATACAAGTGTCAAGAACTCATAATATTTACTTTAATGCCTTATGTATAATATAATATTTGATGCATTATACAGAAGATTTTACGAGAAATTATACGTTAATCGTTACGATAACGAATACAAAAAAAAATATATGATAGCCATATTTTTAAATCTAATTCGAGCAATTATTTGCGGATACCATCCATTCGGAATACTAAGAATATTAATTATATATACAAATTCTAGCGCTTATTACAATCACGTGTATGAATGTCGAAAACAGGATCGTTTCGTTGTTTTCCTTGAATTTACTAATAACAACAATTTTGTGCTCTATTTTAGAGTTTTTGTACAGGGCCGTGTTTCCTTTTTTGGCATTTTGTATTCTTATTAAAATTTACTTAAAAATACAAATCGGTTAGTTCGTATTTATATACTACTACTAAGTACTTAGTTAAAGTAAGTATATTACACTAGGAATAGAAATTGAAAAACGTTTTTGTCTGTGGTGTCCAGCCCAGTTAAAATTTAGCTTAGCAAAAATATTTCCATACACAGTAAATTCCAGTTCCATATACTGCACTGCAAAAAATTTTGACTTAAGTATTTTGTATTGAGTTTTTTGTATTCTATGTAAAGTTCTGCTTGTGTGAGTTTATTGAATTACAACGATGTTGTAACCACATTGAACTTTGACCCTTCATACCTACTTCACTAGGTCAAAGACGTACAATTTCAACCTTCCTCAAGGAAAAGAGGTGATATGACGTATTCCAACGTCATGACGTTTTCTTAATGACGTCCTAATATACCAAATTGTTGCTGTGCAAGAATCTTTACCATGTATAACCGCAATGTAAGGCTTCGTTATTGCAGCAATATTGCCTATCAGAAATTTATTAGAGAGATTTTTAGATTCAGACAGATGACCAAATAACTAATTAAATATGTCAATTTAAATTAGTTATCGAGAACTAAATAATGATGTTGGTGTTTGAACTAAAACAAGAAATTGGATTAAATTGTATGTACATGAATTTTTTTAATTCATCTAGTGTTCGCAATACTGTATATGTGATTATTGATTAAACGAGTTCTTAATATATTCCTCGATAAATGGGCTGTCTAACACCGAAAGAATTTTTCAATTCGGACCAGTAGTTCCTGAGATTAGCGCGTTCGATTAGGCTATAACTAGGGCATGCACCCGGGTTTACCCGGTTCCGAAAAACCCGGGTAAACCCGGGTTTTTTGATGATCTTGAGAACCGGGTCTGAATAGTATGAAACCCGGTTCTCCCGGTTCCGACCAAAATATTAAAATATGAAGTATTATTTATATCTTGCTGCATTATTTTAACAAATTTATTCTATCTGGCAACGTCAGACTCACGTGCATCGCGAATTTTCGTGCCGCGCCTCAAGCGTGGCTCTGATTGGTTCTCTAACCTTAGATGCTATAATAAGTTTCCTACGGGTGTATGTACCAAAAAAAAATTAGGCTTCGAAAATGACAAATTAGGCTACAGAAATATTTTTATTAGATTTGTCGTGAATTTGAAAAGCTGTTGATTTTACTGTTTCATATAATGATCCAGTCATGTTTTTGTTTTTGGTATCAAGCTGAAATTTATATCGAATACTCAAGTCTTCGGTTCCTTGATGCTGTGAAAAAGTCAAACTCACAAGCCAACGCATCAAAAGATACAGCCGTAAATGCTGAAAATTTTCGCAAATTTCGACATTCGCATGGGACTCAAAACCAACAGGGTAATTCTCATGAACACAGAGCCTTTAAATTTGGTAAAAGTAACGTCTTATAACACAGATATAGGAAAAATTGCTAGAAACATAAATTTTAAAGTTACAACATTATAAAAATTGGAAAATCCAAAAGTGCACGCCTCATAATTTTTTTTTAATAAATATTTATTAATTATTATTTTTGTTTATTTAATAACAATTAAACCACATCGAATCAGACCCTGAAAAATGAAAGGGTTCTATTCCTGAGCATACTCAAGCGTAACAGAAAAAAAAAAGACTCGATTAGTAAAGTATTTCGGTCGCTATCGTGTTAACAAGAAAAAGGATCCGCACATACAGACACACGGACGTCCAAGACAGAACTTTTTTAAACTGTTTTTTAACTAGTTTAAATAACAGAAATGACATCAAAAATATCATGAACGTTAAAAATAGTGTTTTTTCTTAATATGTGTGTGTATGTATTATCTTACAAGTGCAATGTATGAAACATAAAGACATTTTAAGTTTGAAAAATCAGATGTTTTGCGCGAAGTGACAGTAGTACCCACCTCAACGCTTCGCTTATGAGGCGTGCAAAATAGGTTTGTTCGATGCCCTCGGAGCGCGAGTCCGACTCGCACTTGGCCGGTTTTTTTCTTTACAGTTTGCAGTTAATAATTAAGGTTTAAGTTTATATGTGATATTATGATAACAAGGTACTTTTATAAGACTGATAAATAAAGAGAAGTGTTGAAATTTTGTTTCTTTATTAATTTAATAAAATAAGACACAAGCCGCGTAAAATAAAAGGCCCATCAGGTACTTTTACAGTTACTTTTGTTTAATTTCGTATTTTTTTCCGAGGTATTATAAAAGAACCGGGTAACCCGGTTCTACCCGGTTCTGAGCTCGATTTGGAACCGGGTTTCAGAAACTTGGAACCGGACTCGGTTCTGCATGCCCTAGCTATAACATATCATCACGCTAAGACCAACAGGAGCGGAGCCACGCGGGTGAAAGCGCGGGGCGGCACTAGTACAATATAATCACTCCGTTGCGTTGAGAAAGAAGAAAAACAAAAAGAAGAAAGTGTTTTTCTTGTTTATAATATTAAGTAAGTGTATCGCAAAGAACGGATCGGCGGCCGTTGATACACACTTTCCAAAATAACAATCCATACTTAATATTATAAATGCGAAAGTAACTCTGTCTGTCTGTCTGTCTGTTACTCAATCACGCCTAAACTACTGAACCAATTTGCATGAAATTTGGTATGGAGATATTTTGATACCCGAGAAAGGACATAGGCTACCTTTTATTGCAAAATATGTACCACGGCCGAAGCCGGGGCGGGCCACTATATAAAAATAATTTTGATTTTCGTACATGTCAATTGATGTCAATCATTAGTTGTCAATCCTGTCAAATACGGTTGAATACGGTCAAAATATTGTTTGACATTCATGCGTTCAAAAATGTATTTTGTGTAAAATAATTAAAAAGTAAAAAGGGTGAATAAACTATTGTCTGTATTTTTTTAAAATCAATTATTGAAAAGTGCAAAAGCAGATACATAAAAATTCCTCAAATATTTGTGTTTACGCGTGCTTTCAGAAATTGATAAGGTATTTTCGGTGAGGAAACTAACCAAGAAGGATAGTTCGATTAATTATTAAAAAAAAATCTCTAAAAATGTAAAAATTCTGACAACTATTTGTCGCGATTTCGTCGACTGCTTCAACAATATTGCGTTGAAATAATATTATGTATAACGTTAAAATTGAAACGGAGGCCCTGGCTCATTCGATTGAACCAAGCTAAATTGCGTTTTGAAGATTACATCCATTTACGCGATGCAATTAGCACAGAGAAGAAGATGCAGAAAATATTGGGCTATTTAGGTGCTTAGGTGCTATTTTACCGGCGCCAAGTCATACGCATGAATATGCGCAAGATGCAATGACATATGTTCGTCATTATGGTCGGCCTGGATCTATTCATTACATTTACATGAAATCCAAAATGGATGGAAATTATTCTACTGCTGCGTCCCGGACAATTATTATCAAGTGATCGGCTCGACATTACCACACGTGTTTTCAAGCAATGAGTTACATTAAAGCAACACATCTTTCGGATTATTCAATGATGGATGTATTCAATCGATCCAGACCGACATTATGTTGTAGGTAATCACGAATATGATTGATGGACCGTGTGGCACCATCAACCGCCAATCACCATGCATGGTTGACAGCGAGTGTTCCAAAAGGAATCCACGAAAATTTACTGTAGAAACTATCACAGGCAACAAGATGATAGTGGTAGAACTATCATAACTAAAGTGAAAGGAAACGATTTCGTGGTCGACACCAGTTAAAGAATGAAAAGAGTTAATCCGAATGCATCCCAGGCTGCAAAACGTAGTTTAATTCGATAATTTTTCTCTGGCACGTGTATGAAGTAATCAAGTATCTAATTATTGTTTTTTTTTTATTCTTTTTCCTATACCTATGTGTTATTCATCGAAATAAAATGCTGTTATATATCTTTATTTATTTTGTATCATTGTATTCCATTCATCAAAGCCTAAATTAGTTCCAAGCCCAATAGCCCAAAGGTAACACGACATTCATTGACTGGGCGGTACGAAGTTCGCCGGGCCAGCTAGAAAAAATTAAAATTAAAAAAAAATTCAATAAAAATGTAAAAAATTAAAATAATTTGTTGCGATTTCGTCGACTGCGTCAACAATATTGCGTAGCTATAAACAAGTTAAATTGCGTTTTGAAGATTGCATCCATTTACGCCATGCAATAAGCACAGAAGAAGATGCAGAAAATGTTGGTCTATTGATTATTTTACCGGCGACATACACAGGTAGCCCAAGTGAATATGTGCAAGATGCAATGACATAATAATATGTTCGTCATTATGGTCGGCCAGATCTATTCAATACATTTATATGTAATCCGAAATGGATGGAAATTATTCAACTGTTGCTTCCCGGACAAATATCAAGTGATCGGCACGTCATCACCACACGTGTTTTCAAGAAAATAATCCGATCACTGATGAGTTACATTAAAGGAACACATCTTTGGGATTATTCAATGATGGATGTATTCAATCGAATGACGAAAATCTGGCTTGCAGCATGCACACATTTTAATTTGGTTAGTCGAAAGAATAAAATATATGAGTGTGTGGGGATTGCTAATCCTAAAACCGATCCAGACCGACATGACGTTTTTATCACGAATATGATTCATGGACCGTGTGAAACCATCAACCAACAAACACCATGCATGCTTGACAGCGAGTGTACGAAAAGGTATCCACGAAAATTGATGGCAAAGACCATCACAAGCAACGATGGTTACCCACTGTATCAGCGTCGATCGCCTAATGATAATGGTAGAATTATTATCACAACTAAAGTGAAACGAAACGATGGCGTGGTCGATAACAGTTAAAGAATGAAAAGAGTTAATCCATGCTGCACAGTTCAATCATTTTTCTCTGAGACGTGTTTGAAGTAATAAATTAAAATACTATTACATATCAATCCATATAAATATTTATTTTGTATCATTGTATTATATTCATCAAAGCCTAAATTAGTTCAGCTAAAAGGTAACACAACATTCATTGACAGGGCGGTACAAAGTTCGCCGGGACAGCTAGTAATATTATAAATGCGAAAGTTTGTGAGGATGTGTATGTGTGTGCTTGTTACTCTTTCACGCAA
Source organism: Colias philodice (assembly GCF_061535455.1). Classification (NCBI taxonomy): domain Eukaryota; kingdom Metazoa; phylum Arthropoda; class Insecta; order Lepidoptera; family Pieridae; genus Colias; species Colias philodice. The sequence continues at coordinate 9,599,624 of NC_143098.1, read as the reverse complement.
ATACTACTGAACCGATTACAATGAAATTAAACACACATATAGAGGGTAACTTGGATTAACATAGGATAGGTTTTATCCCGGAAATCTCACGGGAACGGGAACTATGCGGGTTTTTCGTTGAAAACGCGGGCGAAGCTGCGGGCGGAGAGCTAGTAATTAAATATTACCGAAATCAAACCCTAGGTACATACCTGATACCACGTTGCGTAGAACATAGGCAGGTACATATTATGTGTATCAAATATAATATATAAAGATTAAAGACAATAGGGCACCCTTGGTGAGGAAAACTAAATTTTCGGGAATAATAGATTAAACAAATTATTATATAAAAGGATACAATTTACGATGTACGTCACCACCGTTGTACAATCAGGCACACTACGTCGCGTCGCCATTAAATACTTGTTTCATATAACGTTCAATTCTCGCGATAATATGTACAATTCGCGGCGTTATTATGAATATCACAATCTATACTATTAATAATATTATAAAGAGGAAAGGTTTGTAATTATGTATGTATTTTTGTATGTTATGGTTTTCACGCATAAACTGCTGGACCGATTTCAAAAATTCTTTCACCATTAGAAAGCTGCATCTTCACTGAGCAACATAGGCTATATTGCATTTTCAAAAAAAATTAGAGATCCTTACCAAAAATGCAATAATGTAACCCAAGGCGTAAAAAATTCCTTAATAAAAATTCTGTCATTGCGTGCGCTGCGGAATCTATTGAAGATAGAACAAAAAAATGTTCTACGGTATTATAGAATGGATCAATATCTACAAGAAAGTCTGCGATACCATATGTCCATCTTCAGTAGTTATGTTACTACAACAACTTTTTTACGTTTTCAAAGTAAATAGAAGTGCCGACAGTAATCAAACCATGTTATCCATACAAATATATTAATCCTTATCCCATTAAATGATGTTTTATTATAGACGTATCATTGTTACAACAAAGCCCTACTAATATGTATTATAAATGCGAAAGTAACTGTCTGTCTGTCTGTTACGCTTTCCCGCTTAAACCTCTCAACCGATTTTGATGAAATTTGGCACAGACAATCTTTAGACCCTGAGAAAGAACATAGGCTACCCTTTATTGCGAAATATGTACCACGGGCGAAGCCGGGGCGGACCGCTAGTTAAATATAAAACAATTAGAAGCAACCAAAACTTCCCGAGAAGTGCTTTCGATAATCCGTATCAAATTAAATAAATCGCGATCCGCGCGTGATTGCTACCAGTGCAAAATCTAACGGCGACCGAATGACGACTTCTTGACGACTGCCGAGTCCGTCGGCCGATGAATATTAGGTATATTCATTCGCGTCACACGCTACCCTCGACATAATAATTATATTTTATTTCTACCTATTCCGAACAGGAAGGATAATAATTTGTTCTTAGAATGACAATGAATGTGTACTTTGCCCATTTATGTTCAAACCGTTACCACAAATAATTTAAGCTGGAAATTTTTTAAAAACAGCACTTTCACATTTCAAAGTCCATTTTACCATGAAATTAATTACTCACATATTTTGTTTTTTTTTTAACACTGAACTATGGGCGATGACTCCAATAAACAGGTTTTTCCTATAGTAATTATTAAGTAATTCAAGTCAATAGGTAATTTATTATTTATTTTTTAGAACGAATGACATTGCAATAATGTGAAATGAAAACTCTCTTTCATAATATTATTTATTCATAGAATTGCATAATACCTATGGTTTTTTAAATTTTAGAAATAGGTACAATAATAATGAATTGTAGCATAATATGATCACATTATGTTAAATTATTATTTACTAGATACTTATCTACTATTAAAATAATTGTCCAAATTGCATATTATTACAAAATGCGAAAGTTTGTGACGTTAGATAGATGTATGTATGTTTGTAACTCTTTCACGAAAAAGCAACTGTTTTGTGTGAAACTTTACACTAATATAGGTTGTACATCAGTATATCACAATATGTGCAATAGAAATACTTGATGTTTCCCTGAAACCACGCGGTATAGCTTGTCCTACTAATAATATTATAAATGCGAAAGTTTGTGAGGATGGATGTGTATGTGTGTGTTTGTTACTCTTTCACGCAAATACTACTGAACCGATTACAATGAAATTTAGCACACATATCGAGAGTAACTTGGATTAACACATAGGATAGGTTTTAGTTATACATAATTGCAATAAATTCCCATCTTTTTGCCAGTTTTACTGGTTTGACCACGAGCTGATTTCTTTCCTCGTATTCTCCTGTATTTTATTATGGTGCTGTTCTGACGTCATCACATACCCACCGTCGTGTGTTATGTTACTAAAATAACATTGCCCATTTATAGTGAATGATATTAATTTATTCATGTTTTGTTCAAATTTATGTTGCCTTGTATCCATTTTTTGAAAATATTAGTGTCAAATCTTTAAATTGATTTGTTTATGTTATTTATAGCTATGTATATGTTATTTGGAACTTGCCATCATGAACGTGCATCATGGCAAGTCAGTTGGAACGCTTTTCATTCGTAAAATTACGTACACAAACTATAACAGTCTCGAGAGTCTATACAAAGTTTGTTAAGATATAATAATTTTTTTTAACAAAATGGATGAAACTTTTTCTTAGATTTTTAATCAATCTACAATCAAACGAATCTCTATCATCTGTAGGTATATTTATACATAATACATATGTATAGAAATAGATAAATTGTGTACTAAATTTCCTGCTCCGTAAAATTTCAAAATCCTAATATTAGTAGGATATGAATAGCATCTTAGAAGGATATTATTAAGGGCACTTGTGACACATTAGTAAGATACTAATAGAATATTAGAAGGATATAAAGTTTAACATAAGTTGGTTATAAACAGGATATTTGGGACAAATTAGTAGAATACGAACAGAATTTAGAAGTATATGAGATCAGACGGGCAAAACAATTGTATATTGCAATTTGTAAGTAACAAGGCCGCCTTCTGTGCTGTATGTACCTTATAATAACATGTGTTTTTGTTTTACCTTTTGTTCATAATTGCAGCACAATAAAGTGTTCAAAATAATTATGTAAACATAAGATTGCGTTCAAGGCAACCTGCACGCGTCCGAAATAGCGGACATGTCGCTGTCGCTCATGCGCAGTCTGGAGGGCGCGCGCGTGCCGCACCGGCCCGACGAGTTCCTGCGCATACGGGCCGGCGTCAACACGGGCCCGTGTGTCGCCGGCGTGGTGGGCACCACCATGCCGCGCTACTGTCTGTTCGGTGACGCTATCAACACGGCCAGCCGCATGGAGAGCACGGGAGAGGGTGAGTCACACACAATAGCGCTACGGGCCGGCGTCAACACGGGCCCGTGTGTCGCCGGCGTGGTGGGCACCACCATGCCGCGCTACTGTCTGTTCGGCGACGCTATCAACACGGCCAGCCGCATGGAGAGCACGGGAGAGGGTGAGTCACACACAATAGCGCTACGGGCCGGCGTCAACACGGGCCCGTGTGTCGCCGGCGTGGTGGGCACCACCATGCCGCGCTACTGTCTGTTCGGCGACGCTATCAACACGGCCAGCCGCATGGAGAGCACGGGAGAGGGTGAGTCACACACAATAGCGCTACGGGCCGGCGTCAACACGGGCCCGTGTGTCGCCGGCGTGGTGGGCACCACCATGCCGCGCTACTGTCTGTTCGGCGACGCTATCAACACGGCCAGCCGCATGGAGAGCACGGGAGAGGGTGAGTCACACACAATAGCGCTACGGGCCGGCGTCAACACGGGCCCGTGTGTCGCCGGCGTGGTGGGCACCACCATGCCGCGCTACTGTCTGTTCGGCGACGCTATCAACACGGCCAGCCGCATGGAGAGCACGGGAGAGGGTGAGTCACACACAATAGCGCTACGGGCCGGCGTCAACACGGGCCCGTGTGTCGCCGGCGTGGTGGGCACCACCATGCCGCGCTACTGTCTGTTCGGCGACGCTATCAACACGGCCAGCCGCATGGAGAGCACGGGAGAGGGTGATTTTAACAAGCTCTTCTTACAAAGTTTGAATAAGAAATATATAGAGCGTCTTACAACGTTTGATTAAAAACATAATACAGCGCTTGTAATAAAGCTTTTTTTTACAATCCTACCTTACTTACTTTACCTATACACTGGAATTGGTTAGGAGCAAAAAAAACAATTCTAAAATTGCCAGTATCCCCTAATTATTTTTTAATGTAGAAAAAAATGTAGGTATATCATTATATACATTGATTGATGATGATGATACACTTTTTACGCCATTTAAAGCTTAAAGTTTTTATTTTCTATTTTACAGCAATGAAAATACACATTTCACCAACGACCAAAGAAGCATTAGATGCGATAGGAAATTATATTGTAGAGTCCCGAGGTCTTGTTGATATTCAGGTATGTTTATCATCTTCGTTATTTTACTAACGTGAAGTTTCTACTAAAATAAAAAATTTTAAAATAAATAGTTCAACTTAAAGAGGCCTTTTATATAATTTTAGTTTTACCCGGTTCTATCTGGATTGACGCAATATATATTGGGTCTATATTACTCAGTAGAGATATAGCTTTCAAATGGTAAAGCATTTTAAAAATTGATAGAGCAGTTTTTGCGTTTAGCAACAAAAATGTTTTCAACAAAAAGGTTAATATCATTGGTGAGGTAGAAAACGTTCGTTTTTAACAAGATTTTAGGAGCTTCACCTATAATATGTTTGTATGTAACCGACTCCTTTAGACTCGATAATGACCCACTTTAAACGGACAGATTTAATTCAAACTGTGTACACTTATCAAGGATCGTTGACAATAGAATAATTTCATGAGTTTAATCGTGTTTTTTGAAGTGAAACTTCTTTAGGCACGTTGAGAATATAATTTCAAGGTCGCGTCATGACAATACCTTCACGTCATGAAGTAAGGTGACGATTTTCGTATCTTTGAATTTTGCTAAAGAAGTTTCACTTCTGACACGTGCGCTCGGCACACCAGCTCTTTCTTAATTATTATTAATGGTTAATTTTCAGGGTAAAGGGATTATGGAGACGTTCTGGCTCGTGGGACGGACAGACGAAAAGATTGAGAGCCCCAGATGTGTGCGGTTGCAGGATTATGATCAGAATGTTCTAGAATTATTAATTAGGTCATAGTTTAAGATTTTGTTTCAATAAACAGGTTGAAAATCGATGTGTTTTTCATTATAAATGATTTATTGGTGCAATTATTTGTGCGTTAAATATAATTGAAAATGGGGTGACTTACATTATATTAGTTTAAATATTATCACAAATAAATAAATTGGTATTTATTTATTTAGATACATAGGCAATGCTGTACCTTGATCCAGGTACTATGTTTAATAACAATAATTGTACGTATAAAAAATACACTGGTGCCATTATACAGGGTGTCCCACTATTGGTATACTAAGCGCGAAGGGATTTGTAGTTTTGCATACACTGATCACGTAAAAAATATTTAAACAACAAAATTACGTCAAAAATTTTTTGCTCAATTTTTCCTGAAAATTCATGTTTTCTTCTCTAGCTTCGCGCAGCCGGCATATACCGCTTCTCTAATGTGAGCATTTTGTCTATCAAAACATAATCTTAAACGATAGCTCACGTTCTGGTAGCAAAGTTAGGCGGGTTGCTTGTTATGGGTGTACACATAGAGTTTTAAGAATTCATCTATTTGAAAAAAAAATGCGTCTGGAATTTTATAAGTATTTTTTACGTACTCAGGGTATGCAAAACTATAACCTCCTTTGAGCTTAGTATACCAACAGAGGGACACCCTGTATAAGGTATTAAAGTATAGTGAATCTTTCAGTTTCCACTCATTTTATAAGATTGATTAAATAGGGTGTTTAATTGTTATATTAGGTTGAGAAAAAATAAGAAGGTAAATTATCTAAGAAGCAAAATATATGTAGAGCGCCTTCCTTCCTTTGTAGAAAATCTTATTAAATAGTATAATGAGGTTGTTTTAATTAAATAGATGTCATTCGGCCTTATAAGGCATAAATTATTAGTGCTTAAAATCGAAGCAAGCAAAAATCAAACAACAGAAGTTTTACATAATATGTTTAACAATATAAATGAATATTTTAATTCAATACTCAAATGCACATATTTGGGCTTTCCCGAAAATACGTCACCAATCGTAGTACATATTACAACAGTAGGTACAAACCTAATATATGTCGCTATAAGTGATTGTCATTTGCACATGCACATTGCACATGAGTCAACGCTGATTTAAATACTCAATCAATTGAAATTTCGTTCATTCAAGCGCCTGCTCTTGCACGATGAAGACGTGTATTCTAATATTGGTCGTGTGCGTCGCGATCGCACACACGCGGTATATAGATTCTGGTAATTCTGGGTCCAGTGCGATTTTCGTGGACCATGATGTTAGTGCAAGTGTACGACTATCTAGTGTGAGAATGAAGAGAGCAATAGTAGAGACAAATCGCTGTGCCGAAGGACAGGTGAAGATAATATTTATATGCTTGGACAGTGTAAGTAGTTTTTCTTATTGACAATACTTTCAATATTGCAATCAAAATATTTCATAAACCTAACTTATATATGTTTTTAGATAGTTACGTAAAAATAGTCAAATGCCAATAACTTTAGATTCGATTACGGAACATTGTTTTCCATGATTTTATTATTATTGCTTCGTTCGTTTAGTTCATTCATAATAAAATTTGGTGGCTTAATAAGAATTTTAGTACCATGTCCTTTTTATATGAAGGTATTACAAATTTGATGTTCCATATTAAATTATTATATTCATTGGTGAATTTCTTCTTCCAGGAACCAGAAAAAAACAACAAGATCTAGAAAACCTTAGCTGTTAGCACCGCCTCCGCGTATTTAAATAAATGCCGACCTTTAAGGTTTTTTTACCGACAAATTTTTAAGATTGTGTCATGATCTATCGTCGTTCAACAGAAGATATATTATGTGTTATGAATAGGTTGATTTTATTTTAATATAGGTAATTAATGCGACGATAAAAAAATATATTCGAGAATATTGCTGCCCAGTGTAAATCCTATGCCGATGAAATCTTTTCGTCTAGTCAATTACTGTGTAACTTATTTATTTTATTATTTAAGTTATTTATTACAATTTTAGACGGGTGATTAAGTAATCGGAAGTATTATTATAAGATTGTTTTTTCTTTACTTTGTCTAAGGCTAGTTTGATACAAACGCTAAATGTATGAATACTGTAATATTATTTAGATTTATATAAATGCAAATGTGATAATAAGAAACATAGTAATTATTGTTATAAATAAATAAATTATTGTATTTATGCACTATCTATCTTTTTACTGATTTATTTTTCCTTCATCCCAAGGTTGCCTGGAAGAAATCGCTTTTAAGCGATAAGGCCGCCAAATTGTACATTTATTTTAAGTTACCCATCGTTTCTGTAAATGTTGTTTTTGTGTGCATTTTACAATAAAGTGTTTTCTATTCTATTCTATTCTAAATAAATAAATAAAGCCTTTATTAACAACCTAATGTTACATTTCTTCTTAAAAACTACTTAAGTATTATTAAACATGTAAGTTTATGAAAGCAACATAATTAAAATATTATTGTTTGTATTAGACACCGGTTTTATGATTGTCTTGCTCTTTGGCATAGGCCTCCCCAAGAATTCTCCACATCGATCTATTTCTTACTATCCTCGTCCAGCATGGTCCTGCCACCTCCTTTATATCATCCTCCCATCTTCTATATTGCCTCCCTTTACTTCTTTTATTATATCTAGGGCACCATTCCGTCACAGCTCCCTCGTCCACTTTTCTATCTTAATTCTTGTTAAATGTCCTACCCATTTCCATTTCAGCTGTTTGATTCGGTACTTTATATCAATAACTTAATTAGTTGCTATAATGACGATTTTGTTGCTCAACCCGTTCGCTGAAAATCAGCAACAGTTCTAGCTTTACATTAAGGTAGCGTGAAGAAATCGGAAAAAGGGATGGATCGTTGGATAAATACAGGTGAATTTGTTGCTAATTTGTTGCTGCATAAAAAAAGTGTAGATTTTGATTTTTTTTCATTAGCGCCAATATAACACTGGCCACGTCAGCTTAACTGTCGATTTTCGGTAGTTAAACATCACATCGTTCACTGGCATAGTGTACAGAGCCAGCAACAAAATAGAAACCGGAAGTAGAGTAGAGTTCACTGTGGCAGTGAACGATGTGAGCAGCAACAATTTTTTTTACTTACATTATATTAGGTAGTTTAAATATTATCTTAATACTATTATAAAGGCGAAAGTTTGTATGGATGTTTGTTACTCTTTCACGTAAAAACTACTGAACCGATTACAATGAAATTTAGCACACATATAGAGGGTAACTTGGATTAACACATAGGATAGGTTTTATCCCGGAAATCCCACGGGAACGGGATCTATGCGGGTTTTCCTTTGAAAACGCGGGCGAAGCCGCGGGCGGAAATCTAGTCACAAATAAATAAATTGGTATTTATTTATTTAGATACATAGGCAATGCTGTACCTTGATCCAGGTACTATGTTTAATAACAATAATTGTACATAAAAAATACACTGGTGCCATTATACAGGGTGGAAGGTTAAGATGGGGCATGAAGGGCAGGTACCTTAACCGTTGTAGCTACATGAAAACGTTCTTAGGAGACTATCCTTAAATTCTTGAGAAATTTTAATCTACATTCACAGCTTTTTGAAAAAATGTACGGTCAGCAAGGAAATCGGCAGTTTTCAAAAAAAATTTTTTTGATGCCAATCGATTCAGTTTCTCATGGGGATCAAAACACTCTAAAAGACCAACTGAGGTATAAGTACTAGAAAAGTCAGAAATCGCGAAAAACTATTTTCATTCATGAACAAGTATAAAGACAAAGGCACAGCAACTTAACATGCCAGCGACGCGGGGCGTGAGCGGGCGGTGGCTGGCAGCTCGTGCACGAGATAAAAAATTATGTAAATTTGAATATCGTACGAACACGTCACATTTTTATGGCTTATGTAAACAATAACACATAGAAAACAAAAGTTACCAGAAGTCACTCTGTCTTCACTAAAAATGTCCTTAAATAATTTAGAACGTTTAGATCTGTTAGAGGCTTACTTTTTAAATAACAAAAACCCAACAGTTGCATTGGAATGGTACAGGAATAAATACCCAATGCGACATGTACCGACGCGAAAGGTAATTGCGAATCTTGTAAAAATTCTAGCAGAAAGTGGCTCATTTAAGAAAAGCATGACACGTCCGCGTCGTTCACGCGTATTGAATGAGAATACAATTTTAGTGAATGAGTGATAGCAATTTTAGCACTAATTGTGGAAGCATATCCCGAAATTTCTTCAAAACAAGTTGCCGTCGAAGTTGGTTGTTTGCACTGGATAGTTTTAAAAACATAGAAGAAATACGGCTACAAATGCTACCGCCATGGGCGATTAGTCCAAGCATTGCAATCTGGGGACTATGCACCCAGAGTTGCATTTTGCAGATGGTTACGGGGCAAATTTAGTAGAGGTAATGATTTTATGAGTTTTCTATTAGCGCATCTTTTGTTGAATCACTTATTTTCTTAGTGAATGTGTGGAAATAGTTTTTCGCGATTTCTGACTTTTCTAGTACTCATACCTCAGTTGGTCTTTTAGAGTGTTTTGATCCCCATGAGAAACTGGATCGATTGGCATCAAAAAAATTTTTTTTGAAAACTGCCGATTTTCTTGCTGACCGTACATTTTTTCAAAAATCTGTGAATGCAGATTAAAATTTCTCAAGAATTTAAGGATAGTCTCCTAAGAACGTTTTCATGTAGCTACAACGGTTAAGGTACCTGCCCTTCATGCCCCATCTTAACCTTCCACCCTGTATAAGGTATTAAAGTATAGTGAATCTTTCAGTTTCCACTCATTTTATAAGTTTGATTAAATAGGTTGTTTAATTGTTATATAAAGGTTGAGAAAAAATAAGAAGGTAAATTGTCTAAGAAGCAAAATGTAAACGCCTTCCTTTCTTTGTAGAAAAGATTATTGAATAGTATAATGAGGCTGTTTTAATTAAATAGAAGTCATTTGGCCTTATAAGGCATAATTTATTGATGCTTAAATCGAAGCAAGCAAAAATCAAACATCAGAAGTTTTACGTAATATGTTTATCAATATTTTAATGAATATTTTCATTCAATACTCAAATGCACATATTTGGGCTTTCCCGAAAATACGTCACCAATCGTAGTATTACAACAGTACAAACCTAATATATTATGTCGCTATATGTGACTCCTGCACATGAGTCAACGCTGATTTAAATACTCAATCAATTGTAATTTCGTTCATAGTTCATACTTCATTCAAGCGCCGGCTCTTGCACGATGAAGACGTGTATTCTAATATTGGTCGTGTGCGTCGCGATCGCACACACGCGGTATATAGATTCTGGTCATGAGGTGTCCAGTGTGATTCCCGTGGACCACGATGTTAGTGCAAGTGAACGACTATCTAGTGTGAGAGTGAAGAGAGGAGTTATAAATAATGGAGGAAATCCCTGTCCCAAAGGACAGGTGTGGTACAAAATTAGATGCGTGTAAATTGTAAGTTATTTTTCTTATTGACAATACTTTCAATATTGCAATCAAAATATTTCATAAACCTAACTTAAGTATATGTTTTTAGATAGTTACGTAAAAATAGTCAAATGCCAATAACTTTAGATTTCGATAACGGAACATTTTATTCCGTGACTTTGTTATTATCGTTCGTTTAGTTCATTCGTAATAAAGATGGCTTAATAAGAATTTAAGTGCCATGTCCTTTTTATATGAAGGTATTACAAATTTGATGTTCCATATTATATTATTATATTCATTGGTGCCTTTCTTCTTCCAGGTACCAGAAAAAACAACAAGAAAACCTTAGCACCGCCTCCGCGTATTTTAATAATGCCATGCCGACCTTTAAGGTTTTTTTCCGACAAATTTTTAAGATTGTGTCATGATCTATCGTCGTCAAACGGAAGGTTTATGTACTATGAATATGTTGATTATATTTTTATATAATTAATGCGACGATAAAAAAATATCTACGAGAATATTGCTGACCAGTGTAAATCCTATTCCGATGAAATCTTTTCGTCTAGTCAATTACTTTGTTATTTTTTTATTTTATTATTTATTTATTATAATCATAGACGGGTGATGAAGTAATCGGAAGTATTATTATAAGATTGTTTTTTCTTTACTTTGTGTAATGCTAGTTTGATACAAACGCTAAATGTATGAATACTATTTAGATTTCTATAAATGCAAATGTGATTTGTTTACAAGATACCTAGTAATTATTGTTAATATTTAATTGGACCGCCTTCTTGGTACAGTGGTTGACGCGTGAGCGTAGAACCGAGGGGTCCTGGGTTCGATTCCCGGTGGAGACGAAGAAAAAAAAATGTTTCGGTCTGGTAGGATACAGAAGGCTGATCACCTACTTGCCCCCAAAGAAAATCGATCAGTGAAACATGTATGCATAGAGCATCTGCCCCTTACCCCACTAGGGGACACGGGACACACGGTGCTGTAATGTATTATTAAGTGTTTTTTATTATTTATTTTGTAATAAATAAGTAGCTAGGTAAGACTCTGGTAAAACTAAGTATTTGTAGGTATAAAGTAATGAAAAGGCTTGATTATTATTTAAGTAAATAATATAATGTGTTAATATTATGGGGGAATTTCTAAGAAATTCCTACAAATGTGTAAATTATTTATTAATAGAATTAAGTATTGTGATATTAAATATAGGAAATCGGTATTAAATTGTTAATAGATAGAGTTGATAAGTTTTAACGATTCGCAAACAAATGTTATAGGTAGTAACAATACAACAATATTTATTTATTAGAAATAAAAATATGAGTTTACTTTTTTGTCTTTATTTATAAAACATTCCTAAAATATATAAGAACTAGCGGTCCGCCCCGGCTTCACCCAGTCATCTTCTCTCAAGTTGGATCAAACTGCACATAGTGTGCGAATTTTATTATAATCGGTTAAGTGGTTTAGGAGTCCATTGAGGACAAACATTGCGACACGAGATTTATATAATATATTAAGATAATTGGTGATTGCTTGAACCTATTTATATCATGGACCAAGTCACAAATGATAAATGTCTCATAATACTGTATGCTGCCCAAGCTTTGTGAAAAATGATCAATGTGAGATGACAGATTCATAAAAAAATATTCAAGTAATTAAATTATACATATCTACTACGCCTACTGGGCACAGTAATTAAAGCAAGTTTAATTATAATTCTCTTTATATTTGTCAATAAGCCTTAAATAAAAATGCAAATAAGGAATACAAACACATAACTACATTAAGGCCTTAATAGGGGCTAGTATTTATAGTATAGTCTATATGCTTTCAAATGGTAAAGCATTTTAAAAATTGATAGAGCAGTTTTTGCGTTTAGCAACAAAAATGTTTTCTGCTCTTAATTTTTTGTTTTTGTATAGGTTAATATCATTGGTGAGGTAGAAAACGTTCGTTTTTAACAAGCTTTTAGAAGCTTCACATATAATATGTTTGTATGTAACCGACTCCTTTAGACTCGATAATGACCCACTTTAAACGGACAGATTTAATTCAAACTTTGTACACTTATCAAGGATCGGTGACAATAGAATAATTTCATGAGTTTAATCGTGTTTTTTGAAGTGAAACTTCTTTATGCACGTTGAGAATAGAATTTCAAGGTCGCGTCATGACAATACCTTCACGTCATGAAGTAAGGTGACGAATTTCGTATCTTTGAATTTTGCTAAAGAAGTTTCACTTCTGACACGTGCGCTCGGTACACCAAATCCTCCTTAATTATTAATGGTTAATTTTCAGGGTAAAGGGAATATGGAGACGTTCTGGCTGTGTTTTTCATTATAAATGATGTATTGGTGCAATTATTTTGTGCGTTAAATATAATTGAAAATGGGGTTACATATATTGTACAGTGTACTTATTAGTTTAAATATTATCACAAATAAATAAATTGGTATTTATTTATTTAGATACATAGGCGATGCTGTACCTTGATCCAGGTATTATCTATACTAATATTATAAAGAGGAAAATTTTGTAATTATGTATGTATGTATGTATGGTTTTCACGCATAAACTACTGGACCGATTTCAAAAATTCTTTCACCATTAGAAAGTTGCATCTTCACTGAGCAACATAGGCTATATTGTATTTTGAAAAAAATTAGAGTTATAAATTTATAAAGAATAGAAAAAATTCGATCACAAGGCGGGACTCGAACCCGCATCCTTTCGCGCCATTCCGGGGCGGATGCCTGACCAACTCAGCCACTCGTGACCCGCCAGAGCAATCGAATTTATTCTATTCTTTCAGTTTTATGTGTCTAAGGACACACCATAAATTTTTTAACATTTGAATGCCATAAAACAATAAATATCAATTTCAACAAAAATTAGAGTTCCTTACCAGAAATGCAATAATGTAACCACAGACTAATAATAATATACTACGATGTAACCCAAGGTGTAAAAAATACCTCAATAAAACTTCTGTCATCGCGTGCGCTTCGGAATCTATTGAAGATAGAACAAAAAAATGTTCTACGGTATCATAGAATGGATCAATATCTACAAGAAAGTCCGCGATACCATATGTCCATCTTCAGTAGTTATGTTACTACAACAACTTTTTTACGTTTTCAAAGTAAATAGAAGTGCCGACAGTAATCAAACCATGTTATCCATACACATATATTAATCCTTATCCCATTAAATGATGTTTTATTATAGACTGTTTCAATACCAGCAAAATACTTTTTAAATGAAAACAAATTGCATATTCCATTCAAAAGATATACCTAACGAATTTTTAAAAGTGTCAATCTGGAGAAAATAGTAGGTATACTGTTCAATACAATGAGCAGGCCGCGCCGTAGTGCGGGAGGGGGTAAAGGTGATTTTCATGTGATTAAAAATTAAACCTATAGTCCGACCTATAGTAGACTTTTCACTGTCACGATATCACTATCTATGCGGGTGAAACCGCAGGGCATTGCTAGTGTTTTATAACAATAATTTTACATAAAAAATACACTGGTGCCATTATATAAGGTATTAAAGTATAGTGAATCTTTCAGTTTCCACTCATTTTATAAGTTTGATTAAATAGGGTGTTTAATTGTTATATTAGGCTGAGAAAAAATAAGAAGGTAAATTATCTAAGAAGCAAAATATAGAGCGCCTTCCTTCCTTTGTAGAAAATCTTATTAAATACCTAGTATAATGAGGCTGTTTTAATTAAATAGAAGTCATTTGGCTTTATAAGGCATAAATTGATGCTTAAAATAGAAGCAAGCAAAAATCAAACAACAGAAGTTTTACGTAATATTATGTTTATCAATATTAATGAACATTTTCATTCAATACTCAAATTTAGCTATGTACGTACTTATATGGGCTTTCCCCAAAATACGTCATCAATCGTAGTATTACAACAGTACAAGTTCTAATATAATATGTCGCTATAAGTGACTCCTGCACAAGAGTCAACGCTGATTTAAATACCTACTCAAATCTCAATCAATTGAAATTTCGTTCATACTTCATTCAAGCGCCGGCTCTTGCACGATGAAGACGTGTATTCTAATATTGGTCGTGTGCGTCGCGATCGCACACACGCGGTATTTAGATTCTGTTAATTCTGGGTCCAGAGCGATTTTCGTGGACCATAATGTTAGTGCAAGTGTACGACTATCTAGTTTGAGAATGAAGAGAGCAATAATAACTAATGGAGGAAATCCCTGTCCCAAAGGACAGGTGTGGTACAAAATTAGATGCGTGTAAATTGTAAGTAGTTTTTCTTATTGACAATACTTTCAATATTGCAATCAAAATATTTCGTAAACCTAACTTATATGTTTTTAGATAGTTACGTAAAAATATTCAAATGCCAATAACTTTAGATTCGATTATGGAACATTGTTTTCCATGACAGATTTTATTATTATTGCTTCGTTCGAGGTATTACAAATTTGATGTTCTATATATATATTCATTGGTGCCTTTCTTCTTCCAGGTACCAGAAAAAACAACAAGAGAACCTTAGCACCACCTCCGCGTATTCAAATAAATCCCGACCTTTAAGGTTTTTTTACACACAAATTTTTAAGATTGTGTCATGATTTATCATCGTCAAACGGAAGGTTTATGTTGGCTTTGAATATGTTTATTATATTTATACAATTAATGCGACGATAAAAAAATATCTTCTGGAATATTGCTGCGCCCAGTGATCCAATGCCGATGAAATCTTTTCGTCTAGTCAATTACTTTGTAACTTATTTATTTTATTATTTAATTTATTTATTATAATCATAGACGGGTGATGAAGTAATCGGAAGAATTATTATAAGATTGTTTTTTCTTTACTTTGTGTAAGGCTAGTTTGATACAAACGCTAAATGTATGTACTATTTAGATTTCTATAAATGCAAATGTGATTTGTTTACAAGATACTTACTAATTATTGTTACTTAATATTTAATTGACTGTGCATTAATGCATTATTATTATTATATTATATTATATATTATTTTGTAATAAATAAGTAGCTAGGTAAAACTGTAGTAAAACTAAGTATTCGTATATAGTGATGAAAATGCTTGATTATTATTTAAGTAAATTATTATTTACACTATATTTAGTGTGTTACTATTACGAGGGAATTTCTAAGAAATTCCTACAGGTGTGTAATATAGAATTAAGTATTGTGATATTAAATATAGGAAATCGGTATTAAATTGTTAATAGATATAGTTGATAAGTTTTAACGATTAATAAACAAATGTTATAGGTAGAAACCATACAAAAATAATTATTTATTTATTTGAAATAAAAATATTTGAATTTACTTTTTTGTCTTTATTTCTAATGCCTACATTCCTATAATATTTATTATAAGAGTAATTAATGTAAGTTTTTGTAGTAATTGGCATTGCTATTGGTACTTATTTACATCATGGACAAAGTGATAAATAACTCATAAATTCATAATACATGCTGCCTAAGCCCTGTGAAATATGAGCAATATGAGATGACAGATTCATCTTCAGAGTCCTCTTTATATGTACCAAATTTGGTTTGTTTAAGTTAAATAGTTTTCGAGTTATAAGGGGGTGAAAAGTGGCTCCAAATGGTTCGTGTAAAATTACACACGGCTGCTGCTCGCCAGTTCTCTTCGCTTGAACTTGGCTTGACACGCTGCCGCGTGTCTAGATATTATTTATTCATAGAATTGCATAATATGGTTTTTTAAATTTTACAAATAGGTACAATAATAATGAATTGGAGCATAATATAGATCACATTATGTTAGATTATTATTTATTAGATACTTATCTACTATTGAAATAATTACATATGCAAATTGAATATTGTTACAAAGTGCGAAAGTAAGTGACGTTAGATAGATGTACCTATCACCTATGTATGTTTGTAACTCTTTCACGAAAAAGCAACTGTAGAGTTTTGGATGAAACTTTACAGTAATATACGTTATACATCAGAATATCACAATATGTTCAATAGACTTCAGCTGTACAAGGCTCAGGTGCGACCGCATATGGAGTACTGTTCTCATCTCTGGGCCGGAGCTCCACAGTACCAACTCCTTCCTCTTGACCGCATCCAACGTCGAGCAGCTCGAATTGTCGATGACCGTAGGCTTTCCGATAGGCTCGATCCTCTGTCAGTGCGAAGAGACGTTGCGTCTCTCTGTATACTGTACAGAATCTACTATGGGGAGTGCTCTGAGGAATTGTTCCATCTACTACCAGCCGCACAGTTCCACCACCGGACCACACGCCGTAAAAATCTGTTCCATCCGCACCATCTGGATGGTTGGCGCTCCACCACTGTCCGCTTCACCCGCAACTTCCTTCCGCGTACGGTGAAACTGTGGAACAATTTGCCACCTGCGGTGTTTCCGAACAACTACGACATTGGGGCCTTCAAGAAAAGAGCTTATTTGTCCATAAAAGGCCGGCAAAGCACCTGCAACACTTCTAGTGTTGCAAGTGTTTATGGGCGGTGGTGACCACTTACCATCAGGTGGCCCACCTTCCCCTTTGCTTGCTCTGACATAAAAAAAAAAAAAAAAAAAAAATGTTCAATAGAAATACTTGATTCTTCCCTGAAACCACACGGTATAGCTTGTCCTACTAAGATTATAAATGCGAAAGTTTGTGAGGATGTGTATGTGTGTGTTTGTTACTCTTTTGCGCAAATAATACTGAACCGATTACAACGAAATCAAGCACACATATAGAGGGTAACTTGGATTAACACATAGGATACTGGATAGGTTTTATTCCGGAAATCCCACGGGGACGGGAACTATGCGGGTTTTTCTTTGAAAACGCGGGCAAAGCCGCGGGCGGAAAGCTAGTTATACGCATATAATTGCAATAAATTCCTATCTTTTTACCAGTTATACTAGTTTGACCACGAGCTGAATTCTTTCCTCGTATTCTCCTGTATCTTATTTATTATGACACTGTACCGACGTCATCCCATACGTCGAATGTTATTTAATAAAATAACATTGCCCATTTAAGCGCATCACACTCGGTGAAGATACTATAAAATTTTATGTCAAGATTCTATAATATAAAATATAAGGTTTAAAATCGAAGCAAGCAAAATCAAACAACAGAAGTTTTACGTAATATGTTTATCAATATTAATGAATATTTTCATTCAATACTCAAATTTAGCTATGTACGTACTTATTTGGGCTTTCCTCAAAATACGTCATCAATCGTAGTATTACAACAGTACAAACCTAATATATGTCGCTATAAGTGACTCCTGCACATGATGGCTGGTTCACACTTTGATTAGTGTGAGTGCAGGTGATTAGTGCGAGTGCAGGTGTGTAGTGCGAGTAGTGTCCAATTGACTGCGAGTGCAGGTGATTAGTGCGAGTGCAGGTGTGTAGTGCGAGTAGTGTCCAATTGACTGCGAGTGCAGGTGATTAGTGCGAGTGCAGGCACGCTGCGAGTGAGGGGGAAGGGAGGGCGCGCGGGACGTGGCTACTCGCAGTCCACTCGCAAAAAAATAGAACACGCTTCTATTCACTTTACTACACAGCCTACTAAACACTCGCACTAAACAGTCGCTGTCCACACGTAGTACTACTCATCACCTGCACTCGCACTAATCAAAGTGTGAACCAGCCATGAGTCAACGCTGATTTAAATTTACTCAATCAATTGAAATTTCGTTCATACTTCATTCAAGCGTCGGCTCTTGCACGATGAAGACGTGTATTCTAATATTGGTCGTGTGCGTCGCGATCGCACACACGCGGTATATAGATTCTGGTAATTCTGGGTCCAGTGCGATTTTCGTGGACCATAATGTTAGTGCAAGTATACGACTATCTAGTGTGAGAATGAAGAGAGGAATAATAACTAATGGAGGAAATCCCTGTCCCAAAGGACAGGTGTGGTACAAAATTAGATGCGTGTAAATTGTAAGTAGCTTTTCTTATTGACAATACTTTCAATATTGCAATCAAAATATTTCATAAACCTAACTTATATGTTTTTAGATAGTTACGTAAAAATAGTCAAATGCCAATAACTTTAGATTCGATTACGGAACATTATTTTCCATGACAGATTTTATTATTATTGCTTCGTTCGTTTAGTACTTTAGTTCTTTGATGGCTTAGTAAGAATTTAAGTGCCATGTTCTTTTTATATGAAGGTATTACAAATTTGATGTTCTATATATATATATATTCATTGGTGCGTTTCTTCTTCCAGGTACCAGAAAAAACAACAAGAGAACCTTAGCACCACCTCCGCGTATTCAAATAAATGCCGACCTTTAAGGTTTTTTTACACACAAATTTTTAAGATTGTGTCATGATTTATCATCGTCAAACGGAAGGTTTATGTTGGCTTTGAATATGTTTATTATATTTATACAATTAATGCGACGATAAAAAAATATCTTCTGGAATATTGCTGCGCCCAGTGATCCAATGCCGATGAAATCTTTTCGTCTAGTCAATTACTTTGTAACTTATTTATTTTATTATTTAATTTATTTATTATAATCATAGACGGGTGATGAAGTAATCGGAAGAATTATTATAAGATTGTTTTTTCTTTACTTTGTGTAAGGCTAGTTTGATACAAACGCTAAATGTATGTACTATTTAGATTTCTATAAATGCAAATGTGATTTGTTTACAAGATACTTACTAATTATTGTTACTTAATATTTAATTGACTGTGCATTAATGCATTATTATTATTATATTATATTATATATTATTTTGTAATAAATAAGTAGCTAGGTAAAACTGTAGTAAAACTAAGTATTCGTATATAGTGATGAAAATGCTTGATTATTATTTAAGTAAATTATTATTTACACTATATTTAGTGTGTTACTATTACGAGGGAATTTCTAAGAAATTCCTACAGGTGTGTAATATAGAATTAAGTATTGTGATATTAAATATAGGAAATCGGTATTAAATTGTTAATAGATATAGTTGATAAGTTTTAACGATTAATAAACAAATGTTATAGGTAGAAACCATACAAAAATAATTATTTATTTATTTGAAATAAAAATATTTGAATTTACTTTTTTGTCTTTATTTCTAATGCCTACATTCCTATAATATTTATTATAAGAGTAATTAATGTAAGTTTTTGTAGTAATTGGCATTGCTAT
Source organism: Colias philodice (assembly GCF_061535455.1). Classification (NCBI taxonomy): domain Eukaryota; kingdom Metazoa; phylum Arthropoda; class Insecta; order Lepidoptera; family Pieridae; genus Colias; species Colias philodice. The sequence continues at coordinate 9,579,762 of NC_143098.1, read as the reverse complement.
TGGTACTTATTTACATCATGGACAAAGTGATAAATAACTCATAAATTCATAATACATGCTGCCTAAGCCCTGTGAAATATGAGCAATATGAGATGACAGATTCATCTTCAGAGTCCTCTTTATATGTACCAAATTTGGTTTGTTTAAGTTAAATAGTTTTCGAGTTATAAGGGGGTGAAAAGTGGCTCCAAATGGTTCGTGTAAAATTACACACGGCTGCTGCTCGCCAGTTCTCTTCGCTTGAACTTGGCTTGACACGCTGCCGCGTGTCTAGATATTATTTATTCATAGAATTGCATAATATGGTTTTTTAAATTTTACAAATAGGTACAATAATAATGAATTGGAGCATAATATAGATCACATTATGTTAGATTATTATTTATTAGATACTTATCTACTATTGAAATAATTACATATGCAAATTGAATATTGTTACAAAGTGCGAAAGTAAGTGACGTTAGATAGATGTACCTATCACCTATGTATGTTTGTAACTCTTTCACGAAAAAGCAACTGTAGAGTTTTGGATGAAACTTTACAGTAATATACGTTATACATCAGAATATCACAATATGTTCAATAGACTTCAGCTGTACAAGGCTCAGGTGCGACCGCATATGGAGTACTGTTCTCATCTCTGGGCCGGAGCTCCACAGTACCAACTCCTTCCTCTTGACCGCATCCAACGTCGAGCAGCTCGAATTGTCGATGACCGTAGGCTTTCCGATAGGCTCGATCCTCTGTCAGTGCGAAGAGACGTTGCGTCTCTCTGTATACTGTACAGAATCTACTATGGGGAGTGCTCTGAGGAATTGTTCCATCTACTACCAGCCGCACAGTTCCACCACCGGACCACACGCCGTAAAAATCTGTTCCATCCGCACCATCTGGATGGTTGGCGCTCCACCACTGTCCGCTTCACCCGCAACTTCCTTCCGCGTACGGTGAAACTGTGGAACAATTTGCCACCTGCGGTGTTTCCGAACAACTACGACATTGGGGCCTTCAAGAAAAGAGCTTATTTGTCCATAAAAGGCCGGCAAAGCACCTGCAACACTTCTAGTGTTGCAAGTGTTTATGGGCGGTGGTGACCACTTACCATCAGGTGGCCCACCTTCCCCTTTGCTTGCTCTGACATAAAAAAAAAAAAAAAAAAAAAATGTTCAATAGAAATACTTGATTCTTCCCTGAAACCACACGGTATAGCTTGTCCTACTAAGATTATAAATGCGAAAGTTTGTGAGGATGTGTATGTGTGTGTTTGTTACTCTTTTGCGCAAATAATACTGAACCGATTACAACGAAATCAAGCACACATATAGAGGGTAACTTGGATTAACACATAGGATACTGGATAGGTTTTATTCCGGAAATCCCACGGGGACGGGAACTATGCGGGTTTTTCTTTGAAAACGCGGGCAAAGCCGCGGGCGGAAAGCTAGTTATACGCATATAATTGCAATAAATTCCTATCTTTTTACCAGTTATACTAGTTTGACCACGAGCTGAATTCTTTCCTCGTATTCTCCTGTATCTTATTTATTATGACACTGTACCGACGTCATCCCATACGTCGAATGTTATTTAATAAAATAACATTGCCCATTTAAGCGCATCACACTCGGTGAAGATACTATAAAATTTTATGTCAAGATTCTATAATATAAAATATAAGGTTTAAAATCGAAGCAAGCAAAATCAAACAACAGAAGTTTTACGTAATATGTTTATCAATATTAATGAATATTTTCATTCAATACTCAAATTTAGCTATGTACGTACTTATTTGGGCTTTCCTCAAAATACGTCATCAATCGTAGTATTACAACAGTACAAACCTAATATATGTCGCTATAAGTGACTCCTGCACATGAGTCAACGCTGATTTAAATTTACTCAATCAATTGAAATTTCGTTCATACTTCATTCAAGCGTCGGCTCTTGCACGATGAAGACGTGTATTCTAATATTGGTCGTGTGCGTCGCGATCGCACACACGCGGTATATAGATTCTGGTAATTCTGGGTCCAGTGCGATTTTCGTGGACCATAATGTTAGTGCAAGTATACGACTATCTAGTGTGAGAATGAAGAGAGGAATAATAACTAATGGAGGAAATCCCTGTCCCAAAGGACAGGTGTGGTACAAAATTAGATGCGTGTAAATTGTAAGTAGCTTTTCTTATTGACAATACTTTCAATATTGCAATCAAAATATTTCATAAACCTAACTTATATGTTTTTAGATAGTTACGTAAAAATAGTCAAATGCCAATAACTTTAGATTCGATTACGGAACATTATTTTCCATGACAGATTTTATTATTATTGCTTCGTTCGTTTAGTACTTTAGTTCTTTGATGGCTTAGTAAGAATTTAAGTGCCATGTTCTTTTTATATGAAGGTATTACAAATTTGATGTTCTATATATATATATATTCATTGGTGCGTTTCTTCTTCCAGGTACCAGAAAAAACAACAAGAGAACCTTAGCACCACCTCCGCGTATTCAAATAAATGCCGACCTTTAAGGTTTTTTTACACACAAATTTTTAAGATTGTGTCATGATTTATCATCGTCAAACGGAAGGTTTAGGTACTATGAATATGTTTATTATATTTATACAATTAATGCGACGATAAAAAAATATCTTCTGGAATATTGCTGCGCCCAGTGATCCAATGCCGATGAAATCTTTTCGTCTAGTCAATTACTTTGTTATTTTTTTATTTTATTATTTAAGTTATTTATTATAATCATAGACGGGTGATGAAGTAATCGGAAGTATTATAAGATTGTTTTTTCTTTACTTTGTGTAATGCTAGTTTGATACAAACGCTAAATGTATGTACTATTTAGATTTCTATAAATGCAAATGTGATTTGTTTACAAGATAGGGTAGACTGGGTACGGTTGAAACAATTTCGCTTATAACGACCATAACTTTGCTCTTTATAATCCGAGCGATGAAAAATATATGTTAAATAAAAGAGCATGTATCTGTCTACTAATAGGAGCTATGATTTTAGTTCCATGTGTATTATTTTTTATAGCAGATCAAATTAAAAAAATGAATCCGATTTGTTTCAACCGTCCCCATACCAGGGGCGGTTGAAACAGTGATTGGGGTCAGTTAAAAAATATGCGAATAATACAAAATATAGTATTAAAATATGTTTTATTGATTGTTTATTTTAAATCTAACAATAATTAAGTAACTCTATTACAATAAGGTCTGCTCTCTAAATATGGTGACATACAATCAAGACAGAAGTACCTACTCCTCATCTTCTGATGATATCTCCTCTTGTATTTTTTCTTTTTTGCTTCTTCGGTGTTACTTTTACATTTTCTTCCATCAAATTTCTTCCTTTTTCCTCTATCCAATCGCTTCTTCACTTACTGAGCTCTTGTTCGTTTCAATATTAATTCTTGCTCTTTTCTTATCTGATGTGTCAATAAGAAAAGTCCTTATCTGATGTGTCAATGTAAATAGTAGACTTCCTGAGTTTTCGCCCTCTATTATTATACCTTCTATTGTTATATCCTCTATTACATCCAATTCTTTTATTTTCTTGCTCGCCAGAGTCATCTCGCATTCGAATTTACCTTAGAAGCGATTAATTGTGCTTCTTTGCCGCTTTTCGCAATGATCTCCGGTTTTCACTTCCTCATATGCGTCTTTGTACTTTGATAAGTCTATTTATCTTCCCGAAATCTCTCTTACACGTACTATCGGCATCTAAAAATACAAAAAAATAATTAAAACAATGTTTCAACCGTACCCAAAAAAAATGTTTCAACCGTCCCCAACTCCTACTTTAGGTAAAATACAGTTCTAGTAATTGTAACAACAATGATACACAAAAACTAGTCACAATGTCATATTCCACAAGATTCACTTCAAACAAAAACGCACACTTAATACTGTCACATAAATAGAAACGCCAATAATTGGAAAAATCTCCAAGCAAAAATACTTACTTTTGGTCATAAAAACATAATAGGGTCTTATAAAATCAGCTGAAGCGCGCGGAGATCGACGCAACATTGTGGTTCGTGTTTAGAACAGTTGTGCGCTTCATTTTCCCCTTGGACCCCTAACCCCCCCACCAACGGTTTGCGAGATATTCGTGTTGTTTCAACCGTCCTTTGTTTCAATCGTACCCAGTCTACCCTACCTAGTAATTATTGTTAATATTTAATTGGACCGCCTTCTTGGTACAGCGGTTGACGCGTGAGCGTAGAACCGAGGGGTCCTGGGTTCGATACCCGGTGGAGACGAAAAAAAAAAAAGTTTCGGTCTGGTAGGATACAGAAGGCTGATCACCTACTTGCCCCCAAAGAAAATCGATCAGTGAAACAGATGTATGCATAGAGCATCTGCCCCTTACCCCGCTAGGGGACACGGGACTTCACTTTTTAATATTGAATTGACTATGCTGTAATGGATTGTTAAGTTATTTATTATTTATTTTGTAATAAATAAGTAGCTAGGTAAAACTGTAGTAAAACTAAGTATAAAGTAATGAAAAGGCTATCATTTAAGTAAATAATATAATGTGTAAATATTACGGGGAAATTTCTAAGAAATTCCTACAAATGTGTAAATTATTTATTAATAGAATTAAGTATTGTGATATTAAATATAGGAAATCGGTATTAAATTGTTAATAGATAGAGTTGATAAGTTTTAACGATTCGCAAACAAATGTTATAGGTAGTAACAATACAACAATATTTATTTATTTGAAATAAAAATGTGAGTTTACTTTTTGTCTTTATTTATAAAACATTCCTAAAATATATAAGAGTAATTGTTGATTGCTATTGAAACCTATTTTATATCATGGACCAAGAGATAAATGTCTCTTATTACATGTTGCCCAAGCTTTGTGAAAAATGATCAATGTGAGATGACAGATTCATAAAAAAATATTCAAGTAATTAAATTATACATATCTACTACGCCTACTGGGCACAGTAATTAAAGCAAGTTTAATTATAATTCTCTTTATATTTGTCAATAAGCCTTAAATAAAAATGCAAATAAGGAATACAAACACATAACTACATTAAGGCCTTAATAGGGGCTAGTATATATAGTATATAATATAGTCTATATGCTTTCAAATGGTAAAGCATTTTAAAAATTGATAGAGCAGTTTTTGCGTTTAGCAACAAAAATGTTTTCTGCTGTTAATTTTTTGTTTTTGTATAGGTTAATATCATTGGTGAGGTAGAAAACGTTCGTTTTTAACAAGCTTTTAGAAGTTTCACATATAATATGTTTGTATGTAACCGACTCCTTTAGACTCGATAATGACCCACTTTAAACGGACAGATTTAATTGAAACTTTGTACACTTACCTTATTTTTTTTTTACCAAGGATCGTTGACAATAGAATAATTTCATGAGTTTAATCGTGTTTTTTGAAGTGAAACTTCTTTAGGCACGTTGAGAATAGAATTTCAAGGTCGCATCATGACAATACCTTCACGTCATGAAGTAAGGTGACAATTTACGTATCTTTGAATTTTGCTAAAGAAGTTTCACTTCTGACACGTGCGCTCGGCACACCAGCTCCTCCTTAATTATTAATGGTTAATTTTCAGGGTAAAGGGAATATGGAGACGTTCTGGCTGTGTTTTTCATTATAAATGATGTATTGGTGCAATTATTTTGTGCGTTAAATATAATTGAAAATGGGGTTACATATATTGTACAGTGTAATTATTAGTTTAAATATTATCACAAATACATAAATTGGTATTTATTTATTTAGATACATAGGCGATGCTGTACCTTGATCCAGGTATTATCTATATTCTATACTAATATTATAAAGAGGAAAATTTTGTAATTATGTATGTATGTATGGTTTTCACGCATAAACTACTGGACCGATTTCAAAAATTCTTTCACCATTAGAAAGTTGCATCTTCACTGAGCAACATAGGCTATATTGTATTTTGAAAAAAATTAGAGTTATAAATTTATAAAGAATAGAAAAAATTCGATCACAAGGCGGGACTCGAACCCGCATCCTTTCGCGCCATTCCGGGGCGGATGCCTGACCAATTCAGCCACTCGTGACCCGCCAGAGCAATCGAATTTATTCTATTCTTTCAGTTTTATGTGTCTAAGGACACACCATAAATTTTTTAACATTTGAATGCCATAAAACAATAAATATTAATTTCAACAAAAATTAGAGTTCTTTACCAGAAATGCAATAATGTAACCACAGACTAATAATAATATACTACGATGTAACCCAAGGTGTAAAAAATACCTCAATAAAACTTCTGTCATCGCGTGCGCTTCGGAATCTATTGAAGATAGAACAAAAAAATGTTCTACGGTATCATAGAATGGATCAATATCTACAAGAAAGTCCGCGATACCATATGTCCATCTTCAGTAGTTATTACTACAACAACTTTTTTACGTTTTCAAAGTAAATAGAAGTGCCGACAGTAATCAAACCATGTTATCCATACACATATATTAATCCTTATCCCATTAAATGATGTTTTATTATCTTCTTCTTAGTCGTGCACTCTTGACAGAGTGGTCGTGGTTATGGTGATGGTGCTCTATTCCTGTTAGATGTGGTCACTTCTTTGTTCGCTCCCTGTCCAACAATACGTCTCCATTTCTGACGATCGGTAGCATTACGAGCACATTCTACAAGGCTGGACTGGGTCGTTTTACCGATAAGGTCGGTCCAACGTGTAGGTGAGCGGCCCCGTGATCTTTTGCCCTCAATTTGTCCCTGCATTTTTTTTTATTATAGACTGTTTCAATACCAGCAAAATACTTTTTAAATGAAAACAAATTGCATATTCCATTCAAAAGATATACCTAACGAATTTTTAAAAGTGTCAATCTGGAGAAAATAGTAGGTATACTGTTCAATACAATGAGCAGGCCGCGCCGTAGTGCGGGAGGGGGTAAAGGTGATTTTCATGTGATTAAAAATTAAACCTATAGTCCAACCTATAGTAGACTTTTCACTGTCACGATATCACTATCTATGCGGGTGAAACCGCAGGGCATTGCTAGTGTTTTATAACAATAATTTTACATAAAAAAATACACTAGTGCCATTATATAAGGTATTAAAGTATAGTGAATCTTTCAGTTTCCACTCATTTTATAAGTTTGATTAAATAGGTTGTTTAATTGTTATATTAGTTTGAGAAAAAATAAGAAGGTAAATTATCTAAGAAGCAAAATATAGAGCGCCTTCCTTCCTTTGTAGAAAATCTTATTAAATACCTAGTATAATGAGGCTGTTTTAATTAAATAGAAGTCATTTGGCTTTATAAGGCATAAATTGATGCTTAAAATAGAAGCAAGCAAAAATCAAACAACAGAAGTTTTACGTAATATTATGTTTATCAATATTAATGAACATTTTCATTCAATACTCAAATTTAGCTATGTACGTACTTATATGGGCTTTCCCCAAAATACGTCATCAATCGTAGTATTACAACAGTACAAGTTCTAATATATGTCGCTATAAGTGACTCCTGCACAAGAGTCAACGCTGATTTAAATACCTACTCAAATCTCAATCAATTGAAATTTCGTTCATACTTCATTCAAGCGCCGGCTCTTGCACGATGAAGACGTGTATTCTGATATTGGTCGTGTGCGTCGCGATCGCACACACGCGGTATTTAGATTCTGTTAATTCTGGGTCCAGAGCGATTTTCGTGGACCATAATGTTAGTGCAAGTGTACGACTATCTAGTTTGAGAATGAAGAGAGCAATAATAACTAATGGAGGAAATCCCTGTCCCAAAGGACAGGTGTGGTACAAAATTAGATGCGTGTAAATTGTAAGTAGTTTTTCTTATTGACAATACTTTCAATATTGCAATCAAAATATTTCATAAACCTAACTTATATGTTTTTAGATAGTTACGTAAAAATATTCAAATGCCAATAACTTTAGATTCGATTATGGAACATTGTTTTCCATGACAGATTTTATTATTATTGCTTCGTTCGTTTAGTTCTTTGATGGCTTAGTAAGAATTTAAGTGTCATGTTCTTTTTATATGAAGGTATTACAAATTTGATGTTCTATATATATATTCATTGGTGCCTTTCTTCTTCCAGGTACCAGAAAAAACAACAAGAGAACCTTAGCACCACCTCCGCGTATTCAAATAAATCCCGACCTTTAAGGTTTTTTTACACACAAATTTTTAAGATTGTGTCATGATTTATCATCGTCAAACGGAAGGTTTAGGTACTATGAATATGTTTATTATATTTATACAATTAATGCGACGATAAAAAAATATCTTCTGGAATATTGCTGCGCCCAGGTATCCAATGCCGATGAAATCTTTTCGTCTAGTCAATTACTTTGTAACTTATTTATTTTATTATTTAATTTATTTATTATAATCATAGACGGGTGATGAAGTAATCGGAAGAATTATTATAAGATTGTTTTTTCTTTACTTTGTGTAAGGCTAGTTTGATACAAACGCTAAATGTATGTACTATTTAGATTTCTATAAATGCAAATGTGATTTGTTTACAAGATACTTACTAATTATTGTTACTTAATATTTAATTGACTGTGCATTAATGCATTATTATTATTATATTATATTATATATTATTTTGTAATAAATAAGTAGCTAGGTAAAACTGTAGTAAAACTAAGTATTCGTATATAGTGATGAAAATGCTTGATTATTATTTAAGTAAATAATATAATGTGTAAATATTACGGGGGAATTTCTAAGAAATTCCTACAAGTGTGTAAATTATTTATGAATAGAATTAAGTATTGTGATATTAAATATAGGAAATCGGTATTAAATTGTTAATAGATATAGTTGATAAGTTTTAACGATTAATAAACAAATGTTATAGGTAGAAACCATACAAAAATAATTATTTATTTATTTGAAATAAAAATATTTGAATTTACTTTTTTGTCTTTATTTCTAATGCCTACATTCCTATAATATTTATTATAATAGTAATTAATGTAAGTTTTTGTAGTAATTGGCATTGCTATTGGTACTTATTTACATCATGGACAAAGTGATAAATAACTCATAAATTCATAATACATGCTGCCTAAGCCCTGTGAAATATGAGCAATATGAGATGACAGATTCATCTTCAGAGTCCTCTTTATATGTACCAAATTTGGTTTGTTTAAGTTAAATAGTTTTCGAGTTATAAGGGGGTGAAAAGTGGCTCCAAATGGTTCGTGTAAAATTACACACGGCTGCTGCTCGCCAGTTCTCTTCGCTTGAACTTGGCTTGACACGCTGCCGCGTGTCTAGATATTATTTATTCATAGAATTGCATAATATGGTTTTTTAAATTTTACAAATAGGTACAATAATAATGAATTGGAGCATAATATAGATCACATTATGTTAGATTATTATTTATTAGATACTTATCTACTATTGAAATAATTACATATGCAAATTGAATATTGTTACAAAGTGCGAAAGTAAGTGACGTTAGATAGATGTACCTATCACCTATGTATGTTTGTAACTCTTTCACGAAAAAGCAACTGTAGAGTTTTGGATGAAACTTTACAGTAATATACGTTATACATCAGAATATCACAATATGTTCAATAGAAATACTTGATTCTTCCCTGAAACCACATGGTATAGCTTGTCCTACTAAGATTATAAATGCGAAAGTTTGTGAGGATGTGTATGTGTGTGTTTGTTACTCTTTTGCGCAAATAATACTGAACCGATTACAACGAAATCAAGCACACATATACCTAGAGGGTAACTTGGATTAACACATAGGATACTGGATAGGTTTTATTCCGGAAATCCCACGGGGACGGGAACTATGCGGGTTTTTCTTTGAAAACGCGGGCAAAGCCGCGGGCGGAAAGCTAGTTATACGCATATAATTGCAATAAATTCCTATCTTTTTACCAGTTATACTAGTTTGACCACGAGCTGAATTCTTTCCTCGTATTCTCCTGTATCTTATTTATTATGACACTGTACCGACGTCATCCCATACGTCGAATGTTATTTAATAAAATAACATTGCCCATTTAAGCGCATCACACTCGGTGAAGATACTATAAAATTTTATGTCAAGATTCTCTAATATAAAATATAAGGTTTAAAATCGAAGCAAGCAAAAATCAAACAACAGAAGTTTAACGTAATATGTTTATCAATATTAATGAATATTTTCATTCAATACTCAAATTTAGCTATGTACGTACTTATTTGGGCTTTCCTCAAAATACGTCATCAATCGTAGTATTACAACAGTACAAACCTAATATATGTCGCTATAAGTGACTCCTGCACATGAGTCAACGCTGATTTAAATTTACTCAATCAATTGAAATTTCGTTCATACTTCATTCAAGCGCCGGCTCTTGCACGATGAAGACGTGTATTCTAATATTGGTCGTGTGCGTTGCGATCGCACACACGCGGTATATAGATTCTGGTAATTCTGGGTCCAGTGCGATTTTCGTGGACCATAATGTTAGTGCAAGTATACGACTATCTAGTGTGAGAATGAAGAGAGGAATAATAACTAATGGAGGAAATCCCTGTCCCAAAGGACAGGTGTGGTACAAAATTAGATGCGTGTAAATTGTAAGTAGCTTTTCTTATTGACAATACTTTCAATATTGCAATCAAAATATTTCATAAACCTAACTTATGTGTTTTTAGATAGTTACGTAAAAATAGTCAAATGGCAATAACTTTAGATTCGATTACGGAACATTATTTTCCATGACAGATTTTATTATTATTGCTTCGTTCGTTTAGTACTTTAGTTCTTTGATGGCTTAGTAAGAATTTAAGTGCCATGTTCTTTTTATATGAAGGTATTACAAATTTGATGTTCTATATATATATATATATATATATTCATTGGTGCGTTTCTTCTTCCAGGTACCAGAAAAAACAACAAGAGAATCTTAGCACCACCTCCGCGTATTCAAATAAATCCCGACCTTTAAGGTTTTTTTACACACAAATTTTTAAGATTGTGTCATGATTTATCATCGTCAAACGGAAGGTTTAGGTACTATGAATATGTTTATTATATTTATACAATTAATGCGACGATAAAAAAATATCTTCTGGAATATTGCTGCGCCCAGTGATCCAATGCCGATGAAATCTTTTCGTCTAGTCAATTACTTTGTTATTTTTTTATTTTATTATTTAAGTTATTTATTATAATCATAGACGGGTGATGAAGTAATCGGAAGTATTATAAGATTGTTTTTTCTTTACTTTGTGTAATGCTAGTTTGATACAAACGCTAAATGTATGTACTATTTAGATTTCTATAAATGCAAATGTGATTTGTTTACAAGATACCTAGTAATTATTGTTAATATTTAATTGGACCGCCTTCTTGGTACAGCGGTTGACGCGTGAGCGTAGAACCGAGGGGTCCTGGGTTCGATACCCGGTGGAGACGAAAAAAAAAAAGTTTCGGTCTGGTAGGATACAGAAGGCTGATCACCTACTTGCCCCCAAAGAAAATCGATCAGTGAAACAGATGTATGCATAGAGCATCTGCCCCTTACCCCGCTAGGGGACACGGGACTTCACTTTTTAATATTGAATTGACTATGCTGTAATGGATTGTTAAGTTATTTATTATTTATTTTGTAATAAATAAGTAGCTAGGTAAAACTGTAGTAAAACTAAGTATAAAGTAATTAAAAGGCTATCATTTAAGTAAATAATATAATGTGTAAATATTACGGGGATATTTCTAAGAAATTCCTACAAGTGTGTAAATTATTTATTAATAGAATTAAGTATTGTGATATTAAATATAGGAAATCGGTATTAAATTGTTAATAGAAAGAGTTGATAAGTTTTAACGATTCCAAAACAAATGTTATAGGTAGTAATAATACAACAATATTTATTTATTTGAAATAAAAATATGTGAGTTTACTTTTTTGTCTTTATTTATAAAACATTCCTAAAATATATAAGAATAATTGGTGATTGCTATTGAAACCTATTTATATCATGGACCAAGTGATAAATGTCTTATAATACATGCTGCCCAAGCTTTGTGAAAAATGATCAATGTGAGATGACAGATTCATAAAAAAATATTCAAGTAATTAAATTATACATAATATTTTCTACTACGCCTACTGGGCACAGTAATAAAAAGCAAGTTTAATAATTATAATTCTCTTTATATTTGTCAATAAGCCTTAAATAAAAATGCAATTATGTATTCCTTATACAAACACATAACTACATTAACCTCTCAACCACCGAGCGGCCAGATCCGACCGCGACACAATAGATTTTCTATTGTGTCTGTGATTCCGGGGCCTGATGGATTAAACCAATATTGGTCTAATATTGGTGGACCAATATTGGTCCAATATTGGTGGACCAATATTGGTCCATGTTTAAACACAACATTTGTCTACTCATAGTTTGTTTCCACATCTCTTTCTAATCATAGTATGTTTCCGTTTGAGTGAGAAATGCCCTAGAGTCGATTCTGGTTGCTAAAATAATTATTACATATATCTATTGTCAGGTTCACAGATAGCCTAACACGTTCGTCACTTTACTTTTAACTTATCTGTTTTTGCACTAAAAACAATGCTGAAAGCTTTATAACCAAATTTTGCAATGATTGTAATAGTAATCCTTAAAAGCTGTATATTATGGAAAATAATGATATTTAAATAATAATTAATCATTGGTCCGATAATGCTCGCCATTATTCAAAATGTTCACTTGTCGATAACATAAAATCTTACGTTGACTTAAAGATCAATATGAGAATCTATATGTTACAATTATCTATACACACATTCAGGTATTAAGTAACTCAGTTTTGATACTTAACTATAGTAAACCTTCAACCAACCATTTCATATAAAAGGATTTTCGTCGTTTATTTTCTACATAATATCAAGCTTTCAAACTTCATAGTTACCTAGAAAATAAACGCAACAAATGATATACTAAAACCTTCCTCAAGAACCACTCTATCTATTAAAAAAAATCACTATCAAAATCTATAATTTACAAAGCAAGCGACTTTGTTCTATACTATGTTAATTTTCCTCTGAATAAGAATCCTGTTTTTCTTGAAAATCAAAACTCAAGCCCATGGTTTGGCACACACAGTTTTCATTCGTCGTACATACTACTGGAGCACCAACATTATTTTATTGATTATTTTAAAGCACCTACACGAAGTTAATGAATATTAAGTTTTTTTTTTCCGTAAATATTTTACGCACATAACTAGTGGAAGCCACCGTACGATAGTACGGTAATTCCCAATTTAAACTTATAAAATGTATTTCATGTCTATAGTTTTCATCGAGAGGAAACCACTCTCCTCTATTATTTGATTGTTATTGCTGCTTTGAGAATTTTTTAATTTTTCCTGTGGAAAATTGTCTATCTGCGTTTTATCTCTACATACGGCACAAAAAATTTTGTACCAAAATAATAAAACTTGAAGTAAATATTATAAAAGAGTATCTAATAAAGTTATATCTTTTCTTCTAACAAGTATCTTTCACAATTTATTGGATAAATATATTTTTTATACCTGTTGTTTTTAGTTATTTTCACAGTATAAGGCATTCCAATTCTTAAAAATTAAGAAAGAAAAATCTTGACCTATCATAACCACATTTAATAATATCGTTATATTGGTCCTAACATAGTCTTAAAATATGCATACGTTTAAGTGATTGAATAACATGCATGTACGGGCACGCTTTTGAATTTTCCTCAAAGATTTTATCCCCGTGCTACGCCAGATTACGTATTAGTAGTTTGTATTTGCATGTGTAGTGAGTCAATGATCGTATAAATATTTGAATGAATTGAGTTTTCATTCATTCACGTGTTGACTCTCGCACGATGAAGACTATTCTAATATTGGTCGTGTGTTTCGCGATCGCACACGCGCGGTATATAGATTCTTGGTCCAGTGCGATTCCCGTGGACAACGATGTTAGTGCAAGTGTACGACTGACCAGTGCTGTGAGAGTTAGGAGACAGATAATTAATAGTGGAAGCAATCCCTGCCCAAAAGGTTATACAAAGTACAAGATAATGTGCATTAGATTGTAATGTAAGTATAATTTACTCGAAAACCCCATTAAATTTTAAAGTACCTAAATTTTGTTTATTTAATTGAAATTTTCTTCCATGTTTGTTAAATTTTACCACGTTATATTTTGTGATCTAAAACTAATTTACAAAAAAGACGGGTTGCACTCCGGGAGTGATGGCAGAAGTGAAAACTTGATTATTATCGTTGAGCATGTTTGATATCCATCCGTCTTACGCTTTTTCCATCAGGTCACGTGTCCTGACGCGAGTTTAAGATTTTATACCCATTACAGAAAAAGTGCTCAACGCCGCTAAAGAAGTTTTCACTTCAAAAATAGTTTTAAACTTTAATTACTTATGGCAAAATAAATGTGATTCAAATTTTAATATTTTGAAGTCTGCATTATTATATTAGGGCTTTTACTTTTTTTTCAGAAACCACGAGCAACGCAAACCCTTCTAGTCAACTTATTTAATATGACGACGGTGATCAAACCTGAAGAAGTATTATTACAATAAGGAGAAATATTACAGTACTTATAAAGTATGCGCATACGGTGCCGAATGAAGCCTGCATACTTGTATAGTAAAAAATTCGTGAAAATGTCTATTTTTCACGTCGCTTCGGAGTGAAGATGCGTACATGAGCTAGTTCTAAATAATTAAAGTATTTGATAACTAACTTTCTTAGAAATTAATGTTATTCATTACAATAATGAAGAATTGTGATATTATATTTATGAATTATCTAGTTAATTTATTGTGTTATGTTAAGATGTTATAACTAACCTTAATACAAAACTACGTATTTATAAAATTAATTATTTCGTGGTAGATTTGAAATAAATATACAGTGAAACTGATTGGAGTATTTTTATTCTGAAATCCTTTATAATCTTATGGAGCTAAAGAGTTTCCTTATTTAACTAAATACGTAATGTTCATTCATACAGGAAAGTTATACTACACAATAAATATAGATAAATAATAAATAAAACCTTTATTTGAATTGATACATTAATTTGTCACATTAGATTGGGGTTCAGGCCCCCTTACTAGGTATAACCTGTATTAAGGGGACCTGTTCCTTCCCTAGGATTGATTGATGTAGCACCACTCAAATAATAGGACTGGAGTAGTCAGGAAAAAGTGCAAAAAAAGAAAAATATTACTTTTGAGAACAGACGAAGTTGCGTGGCACAGTTAGTAATATTACATTAGAGAATAAACTTATTATCTTTTCGTTGTTGACATCAGCAGGATACTCATCCGTTGGTATTTTGTCCGCACTTCATAAAAAAAAATAACTTGATTTCGATGAAATTTTTCTCAGTATAATTCCATTGATATTCAAGCTTGTTGTCTTCATTTTCGACTGGAAATCACAAAAAATAGTGGAAATAGATACAAGTAATAACTGTCCAAAATTTGTGATACGTAACTTTAGACAATATAACGCATTATTTTTCAAATAAGTACATATACAAATATAATTTTTCTATCAATGTGAAATCGTTAAATTGTAAAATGAGCATTCCATCATGAGATGGTTGGATTAGGTTCGACTTAAAAACTATACAGGCGTAGATAATAGCTTCGCAAAGTTGACCTTCGTCAACTTAACCAGCATTTGGGACGCATCATGACTGACGCAAGCATCAGAACGTTTGGGAAAAGTAAATCCTACTAATATTATACATACGAAAGTTTGTATGTTTGTTTGTTACACCTTTACGCAAATACTGATGAACCGAGTTTCATAAAATTTGGCAATCACATAGAGAGTAACTAACTCAGATTAAAATATAGGATAATTTTATCCTAAAAATTCCACGGGTACCAGAACTATGCGGGTTTTCCTTTGACTTCGCTAAGCTGCGGGCAAAAAACTAGTTCTAAATATAAATGAAAAATGGTTCAATAAATTGCATGCAAATGTAACGGTTCTTAAATTCGACAGCTTGCAATTTCAAGACTCAAGAGAGATTATTAACATCTTACAGCGTAACATATTATATCATTGAGCTTTTCGTTAAACTTGGACATTTCAGTTACCTCATGACATTCTCTTCTTATTATCCTGACGTTTATCAAAAATACTAGCTGTGCTTTGGTTTTACACGCATTGCTCCGCTCCCATTGATCTAAGCATGATGATATATTACAGCCTATAACCAGTAACTATTCTCTAATCTGTGCTATAACTATAGGCCCTATAGCCTTCATCGATAAATTAACATAATAATTCAATTTCAAATGTTCGTGTAAATACTTCTTTTGCTAAGCGTTTCAATCCATTTGTTGGTATATTTATTTATAATAAAATTAGCTCCAATTGTAATATTAAAAACTGTACTTCTAGAAAAGCAAAGATCATCGTAACTAATTACCTTAATTCTCTGAACTACGTATCAACAGAAAATCTTCTTGCATCATTATTTTAATTTTAATTTGAGTATAATCGGCACCTATATTTTTTCATATATTTTATTATATTTATTGTTATATAAACATTATCTATATATATATATATATATGTATAATATATAAATATATTTATTTATTTTATAAAATATTATGTTAATTGTATTATTTAGTATCTTCAGTATTTATTATCCTGTAGCTTATAAGTGATAAAATGCCTTTGTAGTTTGTACGTGTAAGATATAAGCGTTGATCATACCGAGGACATCTAATTTTGTTTTTTTGGTAAAACGTCTCAGTGCCCACGATACAGGCTTGCCTAGTGTGGGTACTATAGGTAATCCTTTTTTAATAAACCTAGATTAAGCCAATATGTGTAAAGTGTGCAACGTCAATCAAAGTGTATCTGTGTAAAAACATATGGTTTTTAAATAAATATATTTTCATTTTTTTTTTTTTTTTTCAATTTTTACAATCGGATCCGTAGCAGTATATTATGTTCTATGCCCGTGGTTCCTGTGAGTAGTGCGTTGAAGCAAACAAACTCTTCAGCTTTATAATATTAGTATAGATACGATATCTCAAAATATGGTATGTTATGTGTACATTATAAAAGACCAGGAACTGATTTATGATTTAAGTCTGAAATCTCTTTTTGTGGTATCTCTGTCTCTGCAGTGGAAACATAATATAGACTGATGATAATTTAAAATTAAAATATGGCCAAACCACGAAGTATTTACAACATATTCATGCGGACATTTAAGAATTTCGTTATTATGTAAAAATTTTAACTCCATAATTCCTTTTGGTCACCTTTTAGTCTATCACCTCCTCTGCATACGTCAACCCCATTTCAACCAGGCTTACGTGTTCCCGGAAAGAATGCGTATTGACGAACAAAACGCCAGTCAATGGTCACTTAAGTACTAGCATACAGTGTCATTTCATTCAGACAGGTGTCGACTCTTCCAGGATGAAGACTATTCTAATATTAGTCGTGTGCTTCGCGATCGCGCACACGCGGTATATAGAATCTGGGTCCAGTGCGATTCTGCCCGTGAACCATGATGCTAGTGCCAGTGTGAGACTGTCAAGTGCCGTGAGGACTAAGAGACAAATTATATTCAATGGAAATAAAAGGAACCGATGTCCACGCAATCAGATATTTTATAAAATTAAGTGCATCAAAGTTTAAAGTAAGTCTCCATGTTAAATTATGTATGTTTTTTATTACTGGTTTTGTACAATAAAGTGTAAAAATAAATAAATAAATAAGCATCACTATCTCAAGAGCTTTTCAAACAAAGTAATAATTAGATGGTAATCATTCGAATGTGTTGCAAATGTGATTTTTATAATTTTTTCGGAAATTCTTAATCCAATGTAATGCATATTATGTAAATGTTGTTTTTATATACCTAATAATTTATATTATGTTCTTCACGCCTTTAGGAGGCAAGGTTTTTATTTCAAGTTTGAATATAGATATTGATTTTTTTTTCAGAATAAATGAAATATGTGAACATCTCTTCTAGTCAGCTGTATTGTATTATTATGGAGATGAAGGCGAGGCAATTTAGTTTTTTTAGTTAATAATTGTATTAGAGTGATGTAACTCTTGGTATAAGTATTTTATGTACAATATTATATTTAATTTGCAATAACCAATCAGATATAATTGGAAGAGCAAACAAAGTAAGAAATAATGTTTCGTAAGTATAAAGCGAAGTACCTAAAGTGTGTATAAAATTGAGCAAAGAAAATAATTAAGAACGTTTAAATAAATATAAGTATATTTACAATAATATAAATTATACAATTTCATATTTACAATAATATAAATTTTATAAATACAATAATATATTTATAAAATTAATTAATAATTTAACTCTGTATTTATTGATTGTGATAAAAACATACTCTTATAACTATATGTATGTCTTGTTGTATGTATGTCATAAATAAAGTTAAGAATCAGTTTAAATGTCGTTTATTTCAAATAAACATATGTATAAATACATTTTTAAGATTAGTTTCTTAAGTTAAAATCACAAACACATGTTGTGGCTTTAGATACAATAATTTAATAGCTATAGGTAATAAAAATTGTACATTGTTACAGTTGTGTTACAGCTTTACTAATAATAATACGACAGTACTGTTTATTTGTTTGTATTTCTTCACGTCACAACTCGAAATTGGTTGTCTAATTGTGAGGATATAGGCTATTTTTTAAAACAGTGAAACTTCTCGTGATTCATTCCTATAGGAATTCCCTTTCTCCTCGTTTGGTTTGCGAAGCCAATTTATTATTATTTACATTTTACATTACTATCTCGAGAAACATCTCACTTAAATAAATACTATAAATTCAATCCTAAAATATTAATTAAATTAATAACATGCTATAAATATAAATTTATAAAGAATAGAAAAAATTCGGTCACGAGGTGGGACTCGAACCCGCATTCTTTCGCGCCATTCTTTCTATTCTCCATTTTTTCTATTCTTTATAAATTTATATTTATAAAGCATTTGAATGCCATAAAGCAAGAAGTATTAATTTTAATAACATGCTTCTTTTCCAAAATGCTCGTCCAATTAAAATAATCACGTACTTATTTTGAAATTAAAAACGTACAATATTGCTTTATATGCATTCATAAATTGCCATGATAAAAAATACATTCTATATAAAAAATTATGTCACATATGACAAAGCTTTCCCCCTATTAATGCGACAATTTTCGCAATAGGGGGAAAGTTTATGCGTTTAAAAAATTTAGGGGATGAAATAAGGGATTCATTTTATTTTTTAAACAACTACATAAATAAAAAAAAAGTAATCAAGTGAAGCCAGGCGTAAAAATGTGGCTTTTTACAAAACAATTTTGTATTAAAATATTACACATATTTACACATACTTATAACTACAAACTAAAATTCCGCCCGCGACTTCGTCCGCGTTTTCAAAGGAAAACCCGCATAGTTCCTGTTCCCGTGGGATTTCTGGGATAAAACCTATCCTATGTGTTAATGCAAGTTACCCTCTATATGTGTGCTAAATTTCATTGTAATCGGTTTAGTTGTAGGTATTTGCGTGAAAGAGTAACAAACACACACACACACACACACACATCTAAACAAACTTTCGCATTTATAATATTAGTAGGATTTAACCTATTGACACTTGCTTTATAAGCTCTTTTCTCCTTCTTTCATATTATTCTAATAATACTTCAATTGACTCCAAGTACTCTTCTTTAAACAGCCGATTATTCCTATTTCATTATTTAGTTATTCTGAAATAAAGAAATATAAAATTAACATATTGATTAACGCCAAACGTAAAATATAAAAGGACTTTCTGATGAATGTTTGATTTCAATAATTTTAAAGAAATATTCTATATTCTATAATTTTTATCAAATGGTATAACTGATAAGGTTATAGAGATGACAAGAATGATAAGTCATTGATACTTACTCAATATGAAGGCATATGAAATACACCCGTATGAAATTAGTGGGGCATTTCTTTACAATTGCTATGCTTCGTTTAGTCCTCACGGCACTGGAAAGTCGCACACTGGCACTAGCATCATGGTCCACGGTCAGAATCGCACTGGACCCAGAATCTATATACCGCGTGTGTGCGATCGCGAAGCACACGACCAATATTAGTATAGTCTTCATAGTGCGAGCGTCGACACTTGACTAAATGAAATGTCATATCACGCATGTATTTAAATGACCCGTAAATAAATTCCAAATAAGGCAAAGCTATGTATTATGGCTCCCGCACACGGGCCACCGGCCACAAAACGCCGCCACAGGCATATTTCCTGTACTTTTAATACATTTTATATGGACTCGCCGCACACGGTTGACGCCGGTGCGTGGCCGCCACACGATACACGCTTCTAACTTCTCGTGACAGCGCTTGTGGCTGTCGCGAGTGGCTCATGTGCGGCGACACAAGTAGGTAAACTCGGACACGCGGTATCGCGTAATAGGAAAAGCTGTGAGATTTTTTTATGTCCATACAGGGTTTTAGAATATTAGGCACTTTATATTTTAGGCCTTTAGGCATAATTATAAAGTTCATGTGTACCTAAATATTTATACTTAATAAAAAGCTAAAGAGTTTGTTTGTTTTAACGCGTAAATTCAGGAATCACGAGTCCTATTTGATAATTATTTCACTGTATCATGAAAATAAGTACGCTTGCACACCAATAAAAAGATTATTTCCGCTATTACCTTAACGTACCAGAGACGAGCACAAAAATACATAAGGTGCATGCGCACAGCCCATCCTGTTAAAAAAATATATTTAATTTTGGACAAATAGATGCAACGGGGACGTTTTATAACATACAGACAAACAGACAGAATTTTGCACGACCCATAAGCGAAGCGTTGAGGTGGGTACTACTGTCACTTCGCGCAAAACATCTGATTTTTCAAACTTAAAATGTCTTTATGTATCATACATTGCACTTGTAAGATGATACATACACACACATATTAAGAAAAAACACTATTTTTAACATTCATGATATTTTTGATGTCATTTTTGTTATTTAAACTAGTTAAAAAACAGTTTAAAAAAGTTCTGTCTTGGACGTCCGTGTGTCTGTATGTGCGGAGGATTTTCTTGTTAACACGATAGCGACCGAAATACTTTACTAATCGAGTCTTTTTTTTTCTCTTACGCTTGAGTATGCTCAGGAATAGAACCCTTTCATTTTTCAGGGTCTGATTCGATGTGGTTTAATTGTTATTAAATAAACAAAAATAATAATTAATAAATAATTATTAAAAAAAAATTATGAGGCGTGCACTTTTGGATTTTCCAAATTATTTTTAAACTATAGTTTTAGCTTAGATATCAATTGTAGATCACGCTCGCTACGGTAAGGCCTAAAAAATGTAACATTTCAATGTACTCGTATACCTAGATATAATGATTTAGATTTTAGAGATAGAATTATTGATAGAGTAGGTAATATAAAATATTATATAGGTAACGATAAATCGCATTTTTTGTTATGTGACGAAGGGTTTTCCGAAAGGGTTTCTCATAAATTAACACAAACACAACTTTATCACAACAACAGAACTTTATGGTTGAAAATCTATAAAAATACATTTACTTATCCTAAATTGTTTAATCTAAATTTAATGTAATAAAACAATTTACTTAATTAAGCTGGTATGGGGAATTAAACTAATAGAGATTCCATATTCAAATACATAGTTCTATTTTTACAAGCTTTTTATTAACTTGCAATAACTAAACTAAAAATATTTGGGATAATAATTTCAACTCAATTTGAAGATGTCCTTAACCGATTCATCTGAAATTTTTTCATTTCAATTCATGATGCCTATTTATAATATATACATATATAGGCATCCAAACTGAACTATAACCTTCCGTATCCGTAAATATGTGATCTCATTCTAAACTAATATGACAGAGAACCAAAATAAAAGCTTGTATTTAAAAAGGTTTTTACCTTAAATGTATTTATCAATTAATGTTACTCATACAACAAAATATGTGAATGAGTGTTCAATGCTCTATTATGATAATATTAACAATAATTTAAGGTTCTAATGTTATAATAACGCTTTATTATTTCAATTGTGTCCATATTTCCTCCTAATATACTTTGGTGGACGTGTTATTAGAAACACCTAACACGATGAATTAGTCATCAAATTTAATTAACATTTTTGTAACAACGTATTAAAGATCCATTTAAAGGTTCCAATTCTATTAGGAAATAACTTTTTGAATAAAATGAAGCAATTTATTATGAAATTAGATAAACGAGTGTTCTATCATATATTATGATAACGCTTAATCTCTAATAAGTTGTTATAAAAATGTCATTAAATTTGATGACTAATTCACTGTGTTTGGTGTTTCTAATTATACGTCCACTACTATATATTATACCTATATATACATATTTCATATAAATTATATTTAAATTTGATTATAAGGAAGAAGGATAATACCAAAAGCAGAAATATTTAAAATCATGTTATAATTAATTTCACGAATTATTTCCGACGAAAATTTACAATAGGCAAATTATATTTTTTGACATAATATTGTATAATATACACTTTAAAAATAAATAATAAATGAAGAGATAAACTTTAAATTTTACAAACTATTTTAACAAAACATAAACTTAATATAACTTTTAGTTTTCTGTATTTCATTCATAATATACTTTTGAATGCCACACCCTACTAAAAGAAAATCTCATAAAAAACGTCTTATTTAACAATAATATCTATGTCCTTTGGGTTATCCTACATCTATAAAAATATATTGTAAAACAATTCTAAAAAAGAGAGCTTAAAAAAAACCAGGTATCTCGACTTTCGCAAATGTGCCCATGTCCATGTCCTGCAGAAAAATGTTCTATAGCAAATTTGTTCTAATAGTTGCACTGCAGTAAAACTATCTAGTGTAATAACAAAACTATATCAAAATCAAAATGACATTTACATGGTACATATGAGTTATGGGTCCTCTTCACAATGGGCAGCGATGGGCGAGTAGAGGCAATCACGATAGTGTAGAGGGCCTTAATGTCTATGATCGGTCGTCATTGTCGATATTTATTCATATTCGCCATTAGGGTGCTTTTCCGCCAATAATGTGCGGGGATGTGTAACGACTAGCGAGGAATGTTTATAAAGAACCAATCATATCACTTCATTTAGTTTGAAGTTTGAAGCGTTAGCGTTTGAGTATTGCTTCAAATTTTATTGGTTACTAGCAGTCCGCCCCGGCTTCGCCCGTGTTGCATGTTTACGTTGTCGCCATAAGAACCATCCTCGTACTTCAAGGAATAATATAAACAAAGAATTATCGAAATCGGTCCAGCCGTTCACGCGTAAGGGAAATAGGGAATCCTTTTTATACAATATATATAGAGAATTAATTACAAACACATTCCTCGCTACACATCCTCGCACATTATTGATGGAAAATCACCCTAATGGCAAACATCAACGATCATTTGGGCCAACGCTCTCGATTGTGAACAAGGCCCATAAAATGCTATAAAATATTAATAGTTAGTTTGATAACGTGGCGACGCTCGTCCCTGAGAGTGGATTCTCTCAAGGAACGTGGGAGTGCAGTCGAGGGCCGCGCTCGGTCGCGCCGGGGACGGTCCCGTCCGGCCTTCTAACCAAAATGTCATCATTTCGCCTTTACCCTAGAAAGATATGAAAAATTGTATACATTAAATGCAATTTATTACTATCACTATCACTAAACAGTATAAAATAAAGTCGCTTTGTCTGTCCCTATGTCCCTATGTATGCTTATCTTTAAAACTATGCAACGGAATTTGATGCGGTCTTTTTAATATATAGAGTGATTCAAGAGGAAGGTTTTAGTATATGTTTTATTAGGTTTTAGACAAAGCGGGCGAAGCTGCGGTCGGAAAGCTAGTATAGTAAAAAAAGTCACTTCCCGCCGTCTATGTGCCGGTATGCTTAGATCTTTAAAATTAAGCAACAGATTTGATGGAGTTTTTTTTGGAACGAAGTTCCTTACTTGAAAAATGAAGATCTTAGAATATAATTTATAAAGTTTAAGACCAAGCAGGCGAAGCCGCGGGCGGAAGGATAGTATTAAGTAAATTTAATGTATATTGACATAAAATCTACTACTAACTATACTACTAAACCAGTTGAAAACTGTGTTTCGGTTGTCGGTGGCTTCTCGTTTAAGTACATGTTACGATAAATTTTATATCTAGTAAAAACATAATATATATATTCCAAACCAGTCATCTCCAATTATTTTCAATTATCGGTATAATAATTATTTCTTTATAATAATTTTCAAATAATACCAGGAGCAATTCAGAGCGGTTCACAAGAGTAGGATGACGTCACACGATCACAATTGAATGATGACGTGTGACGTCATTCCTCATCACAGGAAGATGTCATTTTGTCGTTCGTCAGAAGAACATGTCGTAATGTAAATACGTTTGATATAACTTTTGTGGTTATCACATTTTGTTAATACGTAACTTTGATGCTTTAAGTTATTATTTTAATTATTGCAATTTGCTGTAAAGTTGGTTTAAAGATGGTATAATACTCTCAGAAATCATAAAAAGCCAACTAAAAAGCATACTATATAGGTATATATGACAAATTTTCTACGAACGATACATAACATAAAGATTCATAAAAATCACTACAATTTTATGCATAAGAAGTAAAAAAATATGGATTAAAAAAGGTCTTTTGGTAATTCCTATAATTTTTCCCCTTTTACCTTGACATCAACCATCCCTCGCGGAGTTGTGACGAAGTAGCCGGTTCTGTCAAGCGCTCGTTTCACATCTTCCGATATTTGTATCTTCATTGCTGTAAAATGTTATATTTTTTTTCAGCTCACTTAAGAAATTAAATTAACCACCTGGGTGCGTGGCGTCATTTACAGTGCGATTCTCGAGACACTTGTGCCGAGCACACGTGTCAGAAGTGAAACTTCTTTGGCAAGATTCAAAGATACCAAAATTATCGCCTTACTCCATGACGTGATAGTATTGTCATGACGCGAACTTGAAATTTTACTCTCAACGCGCCTAAAGAAGTTTTACTTCAAAAATATAAATCATTCAAAGATGAGAAGAAAGAGTGTATTTTTAAAGTGAAACTTTTATTACATCGTCTCAAACTTTTTGGTCTGTGTAGCGCATGCCGCGTGTATCGCGGCTGCCGAGTAGGTATACCTACTCGGCAGCCGACCGTCACGCGACATGCGCTACACAAAGCAGTGTTCGGAACCGTTCGAACAGTTTCACTTTTACCGTGGTTTCATAAAACCACACAACATTTTTTTTATAATATAAATCATAAAAAATACAATAACATTCACAACAAAGCTAGTGAAATATACTAACGTTCTCCAGTACTCTCCATTCTGCTTGCTGTATTGATGGTATCTCCAAAGAGACAGTACCTCGGCATTTTGGTACCAACTATACCGGCGACGCACGGACCGGTATGGATACCACTTCTCATGCAGAGAGTCTGGAATTTTATACAAAATTAGCCTGTTGTTCAATGAATTTGTTACTTATTAAGTAATGTTAGGTACTATGAGGTTATTTAAAATGATATAAATACCTACATTAAAGTAAGTAAATTCGGATGTGATAAGAATAAACGATAATTTAAATACTACTTCATACAAGTGACCTAAAAACATTCAAGGCATGTGCCATTAGTTTTTTGGCAATACATATTTACAAACAAAATGGTTTAAGGATAATCATGAACTGATTCTTGTAAATAGACCAGATAATTTTTCCACTTGTTATGATTGGAAAATTAACACAGGATTAATTTTTACACAAAATTCCCGGTGCATAGCTAGGAGGCGAAATGTGTTAAGAACTCATGCAATAATTTTAAACCATATATGCAGCCGAGGAATATATAAAAAAATATGCTCACATTGAAGCGAACCAAAATTCTACAAGCAAAAATGTTTCAAAAAAAGAAATATATCTAAAAATGCTCACATTTACGCTGAACCCTAGAAACAAACGAAATAAATAAATAAAAAAAAAGCAATAATACAAGTTTTACCTATGTTACCTGTTCAGGGCGGTGCGGCAGCCGACACATCGATGTGGCTTCTAGCAGTTCTAGTGCCATACTTGCTATTTCTGTTGCATGTCTATTGCCTATTTAAATTGAAATAATATATGAATTATTGACTAACATTTAAAAACAGATAACGTTTTATCCAAACGTATGAAAATGTACAATTATTAATAAACAAATATAAACATACAGGTCACGCTGTTCCCTAAGGGACCAAGTTTAATGTTAAAACCCATTGGTCTAATAAATAGTTTTGAAAATAAATTAACTTTGCAATAAAACTTTTTCCGCAGGAGAAGAAAACCCGTAAAACCTTTAAACCTCCCGCCCTCCCATTTCCCCGCCTCAGATCGACCTTTTTCCTCCTTTTGTAATTGGTTTTATCCTACTATAAATTTGTTACTGTTTTCACACTGCTTGCTTGCAATGCTGTGCTTTGATTTATAAACATGAAAAAACATAGTAGATGTACCTACAATAAATAATCCAACAGTGAGCTTTAGCCATAATTTTTTTTTTAATTATATTTCCGCTTCATCTAAATATTATACTTATTTTATAAATAAAATTCTTACCATTCCTCACAGGCAGCCCTGACGCGACCATATACGAATCTCCAATAGTTTCAATTTTGTAAACATCGTAACATTCAATTCTTTCATCGAATAGCTTATACACCGAGTTTAGAAAACTTATAACCTGCAAAAGATAATCCTTTCGAATCGTGTAGCTTTGCAAATCGGAAAGTTTATGAACAAGAGCTTAAAATTCCAATTTTTTTATCTTTCATAGAGTCGCTTCCAATAATTAAAATAAAAAAGTTAAAATTATACGGGCTGATCCATGATTTAGGGCTGATTTTTCAATCCTTAGTTAAAACTTATTCGTCGAATAACGTAATAAACTTCCATTTCAAAAATGTATTCTTGCTCGTATTTGACAGTTAACAACTGTCAAATACGAGCAAGAATAAAGGTGATATTTTATACTTTATTGGACGGGTAAGTTTTAACCAAGGATTGAAAAATTGGCCGTTATAGATTTATAAAGAATAGAAAAAAAAATCGATCACGAGGCGGGACTCGAACCCGCATCCTTTCGCGCCAATCCGTGGGGCATCCGCCCCGGAGTCCCGCCTCGTGATCGAATTTTTTCTATTCTTTATAAATTTACATTTATAAAGCATTTGAATGCGATAAAACTAAAAATATCAAATTCAAATTGGCCCTTAGTATAAAATCGTCTTAAAATATAACACCTATAATATGGGTCATTGTCAAATTTTGCGCAGGTAAACTTGTCCCTCAAAACTTTTTTACTTCTATACCATTAAAAAGTTAACTGTCACTCAAAACTTTCAGCAAATACAAACTTAATCGCATTACTAATAATATATTAATAAAAGAAAGGCCTATTTTTAATTTTTTATTTTATTTTTTAAAGTAACATTGTGGTTTTTTCTGGTAACAGAAGGGTTTTCCATACAAATTTGACCTGTCCCAAGTAGCACTTCGTTACAGAAAATATAAAATAACTACAATTTCCAATATACCAACCCACATCAATTAAAATATTACTATAAACAGAATATTGTAAATATTTCTAAGAGTAGATTTTAAAACCGATCAGTGCTAAAATTTATTTTATAAAAAATTTTTTAACTTTGTCCCACGTAGTGTTTAGAATCGTGTGCTCTACTATGTTACTAAATAAATAATTACTCAAAATAGAGGTGGCGCTGTTTTCGACTTTCTATTAGCTTGAGCAAGGTTTCTGCAGCCATTGTGGTCGTTCGTTAGGTCGGGGGGAGGGGTACATTGAATTTCAGTCGACCGCATGGCGTTGAGCGTGCCGCGTGTTTTTATTCCGCATCAACATTGTTACCTCCCTATTAACGTAACTAAAACCGTTTTTTTCTATTATTTTACGTTCAATTTGTTGTTTAAGGGGTAATTATGCTCAATTTGAAATAAAAAAATAACTAAATGCATTATTCTATGATTTATGTCTTTTAGAATGTAAAATTTACAACTCTGTTATCATCATTCTGTTACTTAGCTCATGGTAACAGAGTTGAGTAAGCATGTATTCTTTAACTTTTGTTTGAAATTTTATATTTGTAATATTTTTTTTCTTAATAATCGGTTTCCTAAAGTAATTTTGAGTTGTTATATGTAAATAAATCATATATAATTAAATGTAACCTTGAAGATATTGTTACAGGATATTCTGCCGTTATTAACGCCCTTAAAATGCTTCTCACACTAGCTGAGCAGCAAGCAAGTTAAGAGAAACATATCGCAGTTATTTACAGATTATATAAAATTGAAGTAACAATTACAAACAGTTAACAAGAGATACGAGACGTATTAAAAACAATGCAACAGAGAAAAACGAAAAAAGTCTAAAAATAAGGACGGAAATCCAGTAAAAACTATTAAAAAACGCCATGAAAAAGTTAAGAATCGGAAGGAAAAGTATGCTATTGATAAAATATTTGACAAGAAGGCCGTTAAATTCTCTAGGCAGGAAATACAAATTATAAAAGAGTGTCCTGCTGTGGATCAAAGTTTCATATGAAAAAAATCAGCCCACATGTAAGAAAAATGTTTTAAAAACCAAAATCAATCTTTTCGAGCGTGAAAACATATCAAGAGTATGCAATTTATTCACTTATAGTACAAAAAGAACAACTAAGTTACTGTGTTACAACTCTGTTATTTTCGTGTCCCGAAGATTAAAGAACATATTTACGAAATTTTGGAAAAGCTATTCAATATAATACTGCTATATTACAATAGGTTAATTTGCCAGTTAATGAAGCGGTTATATGTTGTAATTAGCTGTTAATTTATAGATATTTCATGGAGTTGTGTAGAATTTAAGGTTTGTTATTATTCATAAAGTAACAGAGTTGACTAAAACTTTAAATGATTTACTGTAAAACTTAAAAAAAGCTTGTACTTCTAATGGTGATTATAAGATATAAGACTGTAATTAATATAAAAGCCAAAATATGTGCGACTGGCTTATTTAATTTTATGATAAAAGGTAAAGTATAATGATAACAGAGTTGTATTTTTTCACCACCCTGACGCACTAAATCTGAAATAAATCTTAAATTATTAGCTAAACATCGCGGCCAACTTAAATAAACCCTACTTCAGTTGTTTTAACAGGCACAGGCATAAAGAAAAGTTCAATTTTAAAATATTTTCTTTTTCACATTTTTGAAATCTGCAGTTACGTTTACCTGCGCAAAATTTGACAATGACCCATATATAAAAACTAATTTTTAATACATATAATTATGTAAATCGACCCTATCAAATTAAGCTAACACATTATGTTTTTCTTTAGTAAGATATTATTATGTACCTGATATGGGGTCGAGACAGCGGCGATCGCAGTAAAGCCAACTATATCACTGAAGTATACAGTGACTGATGCGAAAAACTCCGCTGGTACCTGGCGTGAAAAATGGAATAGGTTTTAAAACCATTCTTATATTTTCGTGTGCTTTCTGTTTTTGTTGCTGCACTACTTATATATATGTAGATAGGTATATACTGATAGATATAATGTGTATTCAGATAAGATACAGATGACAGACAGACGTTCGTATGTATGTAATCTATAATTATTCATGAATTGAATGCACAAATTTCCTTTAGATAATATTTCAATTATATGGAACGTAATGTGGTTATATCCTCTCTTTGAATATCATTTATTTGTGATCGAATTTCCTATAAACGGTAAATCCACAACTCTGTTGTTTTGTACTAAAATTAAGTTAACAATTTATTAATTACCGATTTCGCCGAAACCGAATCTGAACCGATTACAATATATCCTGTAAATCTGAACCGATTTACAGGATGTTTACAGGATATATTGTAGTGTGCTCTATCCTTAGATAGTTTACAAACACAAAATTCCATCTTCAAAAACGGCACAACGCACATAATATAAGACACACGTTTAAAAAGATAGTAAATTCTGGCTGGTTAGCCACATTTTCTTTTAACCTATCTACACCTCTTTACTTGTACCTTAACGTGACCATAACCATTGGTTTCCCGATTTTTTATCGAGTGTTGCTCAACATAATATGCTTATTGTGACTTTACCTGCTGTGTTTGTTTCAACTGTTTCGCAACACTCGCCGGCAACATTTGGTAGAGAAGGGAGTCGCTTAATTCCTTCTCGTATTCTAATTCCCTTGCTTTTTCTGATAGGTTTCTTGCGTATACCTAAAAGTATAGGGTTAAATGCCTTAAAATTAATAAAAAAATACACTATCATTTAATAATGTAAACAAATATTAAATGCAAAAATTATATTGTAATATTGGATGATCGTGATAGTAGAATCAACGAGGGCTTATAACTAATTAAAAACGGTGTGATTGATTATGAAGATATTTTCAATAGAAAATATTATTATGTAGTCAATGCTGTAAGATCTATTCCTTAGAATCTCATAGATAGCTATTTCTATAAAAAATGCCGTAACTTCGAAAACATTTAGCGATCAAATACTCAACTATTAAATGCGAGATGACGACATACGATGGTAGCTCAAATGGCATTATTTACATGATTTACCTCGTTTACAAGGTCAAATCTTGGCGCCATCGCAGTAGCGGTCAATGACACGATCAGCTGTTTTCTCGTATTTATTTATCTTACTTACATATGGTTATACCGAGCGGCCCGATCGGGCCCGACACAATAGATTTTCTATTGTGTCTGTGATTCCGGGGGCTGAGGGATTAATAAATAATATGTTTTTTGTTTAAGGTAACGTAGACTTGTGATAGTTCTATATTGTCGTGTTATTATTCAGAATATTGAACAAACAGTTTTAACTATCTACCATCTTTAAAATTTATCCCTATATTAATAAAATTATAATATAATAATATTAAATATTAAGTAAAGACCTTAGGTGTCCAAAAAAGGGCGGTAAAGCCACAAAAACAACACCACTAATTTTGCCAGTGTTTGAGCGGTGATAACCTATTAAAATAAGCCTTTGCTTGCTCTACTATAAAAAATATATTTTTTCCTTGTAAATATGTACTATGATTAATTACCTGTATGGTATTAACTGCATTTCTAACGAGTACTATGATGATAGGCGATATAACACACACGAGAACCAAAATAGCGGCACACACGGCTTCGCTTTGCCGCGCATTTCGTAGACTTTCATTGACGCCATTTCTGAAAACAATGGTTGGTTGAATATTCCATAATTCTGTATCGTTATGGTGTGTAGTTTCAGAAATTATGTGGAACAAAGCGTAGGTGTTTATGGAAATTTATTGTTTTATTATTTTTTTTTGTTATTATTTGCTCTATACATATAAAGTTGCTATTTTTATTTATCTTTAAGATAACATTAGAAATCTATGGCATGTAATAATTGTAATGCAGAGTACATTTTTTAATTTTCTCAAGAAAGTACGATATTCTATTTTTCAGTTAAACTTAAGTTATAATATTATTATGATCTTCGATATCTTTATTTTATAATTATTTATATGATCAACCAAAAGTATTTCAATGAGCAAGGTACACACACGCTAATGAACGTGATTCATAATTAATATATAAATATAAATATATATTAATAGATATAAATTAATTTTTAATACAAATTATAATAATATTATATCCATATAAGGCGAACGCGAGCGAATTAGCTCCAACCACAAAACTGTATAACTACGTACACTACGTCATAGATACATTTTTGGTCCTGTAACAATTATTTATGTACCAAACAAACACGTTTTGACAATTGTAAAAGCCCAATTTTCAGGATATATAAATATATTTAAAATATTATGTAGATATAGTTAAATATAGTAACAAAGGGTGGCGGCTTCATTGCGCATTCATCTCTCTGACTAAACTTTAGTCAGAGACTTTAGTTTAGTCACTAATCATCTTTAACTCGACAAACCCTACTCGGTCACTAAATCATCTTATACAGAGATTTTGAGGTTTTGCATAATAGTTTCGATGTCGCTATGAATGTTTAAGTGACGAAAAAATAGAACAAACGCCCGACAAAAAGTAAGTAATTTAGTTTAACGTAGTATACAAAAAATAGTATACAATAAATCCTACTAATATTATAAATGCGAAAGTTTGTATGGATGTATGGATGTATGGATGTATGGATGTTTGTTACTCTTTCACGTAAAAACTACTGAACCGATTACAATAAAATTTAGCACACATATAGAAATAGAAATAGAAATAGAAACACATTTATTCCCAAAAAAATGATACAGTACATTAGATACAGAAAATACTTATAACTTAAAAAACAAGGTATAACTGGGTAAAACAATATATTGTGTAGACGTAATAATATTATATTATATCTGTATCACCTCAGGGAAAAGGATTACTGACTCAGCATGAATGTTACAGCTGAGGCTGTAACGCTGTTATTCTGTCAGCACCATATAAGTAGAGAGGAGTGACTAATAAAAGTAGGTATAATATTAAAGAACGGACTAATTAATTATGCTATACAGTATAACAATAAAGTAAGAAGATTTTGATGTATGAAGTATGTAACATAGTTTGCCAGTCAGAACGTAAAATCGGCTGAGTGAGTTGAGAGGAAACGAATCAGTAATAAAAAATAAATAGTGTGTAATAATGAATTTATGTGTAATTTATGAATTTATATTGCCAACGCCAAGAACGTAGAAGAAGTTAAAGACATCCTTTCCAGAACAATAATATATAAAACGTAGAATATAGATGAAGTAAAAGAAGGACACAATTTTAATGAATATCAAATAGATTATAGTTTATAGTAGACATTATTAAACACAGAAAATAACAATAGGTATTTATGTAGACTGTTTTTGAATAACGAGAAAATAAGCTTTCAACTTCTTTTTAAAAGTGTCCCTTGATTGAGAATTTCGAATAGGAGGCGGGATATCGTTCCAGCATTTCGTAGCAAGAAATCTAAAACTTCCTCTAAAGGCGGCTGTTTTGTATTTAGGCACAGAAAAAATATTTGTGCATGACCTACATTCACTCGAGGCTTTGGAGGTCCTCCATAAAAGTTTATCATATAAATAAGAAGGTTTTTTAAATTTAATAACGTCAAAAAGGAGACTGGCAAAGTAAAGTTTTTGACGGTTTTTCATGTTAAGTAGGTTATGCATGTTTAGGTATGGTGAAATATGTGTTCTTGGAGGAATCTGAAAGCAATATCGTGCACAAGCATTTTGCACTCTCTGAAGGAGACGTTGTGTTCTTTGAAGCAAACAAGGACCATAAACTGCCAGAGCATAGTTTAGTTTGGACAAGACTAGAGTTTCACATAGGCGAATGCGCATATCTACACTTAAAAAATCACGAATTTTGTATAAAACTTTAATACGATAAAAGCAATTTCGAGTAACATTTAAAACATGGGCTTCAAATTTCAAATTATTGTCCATTTCAATACCAAGGTTGCGCACCTGATTGACACATTCGAGAGGTAAGTTATCGATACAAACTTTAGGTTTCAACTGCGATAAACAATTGACCTGTTTTTTGGAACCAACGATCATGAATTTCGATTTTATCGGATTTAATACCAAAGAGTTATTAGTAGACCAACATGAAATATTATTTAAATCCGAATTAAGATTCTTTATAGTCTGGTCAAAATTATCCCTGCTGATAGGAATGAGTAGTTGTAGGTCATCGGCATATAAGTGAAATTGACAATGTTTAATTGAGTGTGTAATGTCTGCTGTATACAGTATAAAATATATAGAGGGTAACTTGGATTAACACATAGGATAGTTTTTATTCCGGAAATCCCACGGGAACGGGAACTATGCGGGTTTTCCTTTGCAAACGCGGGCGAAGCCGCGGGCGGAAATCTAGTAAAAAATAAAAAAAGGAAAGTAAAGTATCGCCTAACGCTTTCGTGTCTTTGGCATGCCTTGGCGAGAGCTAT
Source organism: Colias philodice (assembly GCF_061535455.1). Classification (NCBI taxonomy): domain Eukaryota; kingdom Metazoa; phylum Arthropoda; class Insecta; order Lepidoptera; family Pieridae; genus Colias; species Colias philodice. The sequence goes on along the minus strand of NC_143098.1, from coordinate 9,545,539 downwards.
CTTTATGAAACAAAACTATCACTACCTGGCTAGAAGTGAATGAAAGCACTGCATTTAATTTCAAGATTGATATCGTAATTAGTAGTTACGTACAAAAACTTTGTTATACTTTGTTAAACTTTGTTAGAAGTTATTTTGACTCGTCAAATATAGAAATATTTTTTTCATCGGTTCGTACAAACTTTAAATGCAAAGGTCACATTAGGTATACATAATATTAAGATACTAAAAAAAAGTTTTTTAATATAAATATAGATTTAATTACCGTATATACTCCCTTAGTTGCTTTTGCACAGCTCGAAGTTTGAACAGCAGCGTCGCGGTCTGGTCGAAGTATTCTATAGCATCCGTGACGCTGCCTGCGCGTTGCTTGTTGTCAACTATTTGCTGGTTTCTGAAGAGAATGTTATCATTAGTGGGGTCATTATGTGCTATAGCAGTAATATTTCCAGTGTGGGAAAGAGATGGCGCTACACAACGTATATAGCGCTGTCTTTTTTCACGACACTGGTTCACGTTTTTCAATGTAGCTTATCAATACGATGGATAAGGGCATTAACGAAAGTTGCGGTTGTTGTTACATCTTTTAATATTTTGTCTAAATTCGAATTGAAACTTCTTTAGGTGCGTTGAGAGTAAAGTTTCAAGGTCGCGTCATGGCAATACTTCATGGAGTAAGTCGACGATTTTGGTATCTTGGAATCTTGCCAAGGAAGTTTCACTTCAGACACGTGTGCTTGCTAGACACACTCTTTGTGTATAATAATGTATGGATTATTATATTATATTCACATAATACAAAAATAAAATTGAACTACTTAGTAATTAAGAAAATATCATAGTTATTAATAGTTGTTCTTTAATGAGATTAAAGTAATAAATTATTACAAAATATGTTGTGATTCAGAAAAAAGAAGGAAAAGGAATTTACGTTATTCATGATTTCAGTCGTCAACAATTACTGGCAATTAGTCAATAGTTATTTTCATTACTTACTCTATCTTCTTAATATATATATAAATCTCGTGTCACAATGTTTGTCCTCAATGGACTCCTAAAACCACTTAATCGATTATAATAAAATTCGCACACCATGTGCAGTTCGATCCAACTTGAGAGATAGGATAGGTTTTATCCCGGAAATCCCTCGGGAACGGGAACTATGCGGTTTTTTCTTTGAAAACGCGGGCGAAGCCGCGGGCGGAAAGCTAGTATTATTTTATATTATGATAACGAACTCTAATTTTAGAATATAACAATGTGAATAAACTGTTTAATTTACGAACGACAAAAAATATTATGAACCAATAATTCTTAACTCACTGATTTTTTTTTCTAATTCTTGTAGCTGATACGAAAATAAGATCAAATAGCGGTAATATTGGCTTTGAATAGACATTCCTCTATGTTTTATGATGCTTCAATAACAATATCCAGAATAACCACGGCAACAATAAGAAAAAAAATATTGAAATGGTAATAATAAACACGAGCTTTTAATTTTATTAATAGGTCAATTTATAAAATGTTAAGGCCAATTATGTTATCTATTATAATAAGACAGAAGTTAAACAGGTTTTAATAACTACGTATTTCCCGATAGACTACATTAATATGCTATAAAAAGATGGATATATTTCAATAGACATAAGTGGTATTTTGTGCGAAAACCTCAGTTCGTTTGGGGTAATCCCAATCGCTTGTAATGTTATCCTCTCCTAGTACATCATGCTAATTTTATGCACGTAAAATTCTGCATTATATTTAATTTTTTTCACGGAAAATACAGATGATAATATTTGGGAAGAAGATAGATTATTCTTATTAGTTAACATATAATACGCATACTTCCAGCTAGTAGATTATAATATGCACCACATACGACTCATATCAAATCATCTGTTTTTTATAAAAAAACAAACATCTCTCTCATCCATACATTCTTGCAAGCTTACCCGCTTATAACATACTAGCTGCTCCGCGCGGTTTCACCCCCGTGGCTTCACCCCTGTTGGTCGTAGCGTGATGATATATAGCCTATAACCTTCCTCGATAAATGGGCTATCTAACACCGAAAGAATTTTTCAAATCGGACCAGTAGTTCCCGAGATTAGCGCGTTCAAACAAACAAACTCTTCAGCTTTATAATATTAGTATTAGTATAGATAAGTAGGATTTAGATTATAATATGTATTAGTTACACACGTAGTAACTATTTAGCATTCAGTAATCTGTGGTACCTATCTACTACGCGAATGAAACCGCGTACTCCAGCTATCATACATTTTCGTACGCACATGGAATACGAAATTGCATAAACAATTCGAGATGAAAATAGATAATACATTTGAAGGTAAGCAAATAAATTCGGTGCACGTTTGCGAAACAAATTCAATTATGGGATTGTTTATATTAGACGCAGGTCAATGGCCGTGAGATAGCCTTGACACGCATTACTGAATTCTTTCAGGGGCATTTACTTTTTATAATATTGGTTAATGTTTATAGCTCGTTTCTTTGTATAATGTTCTTTATTAGTGTTATTTCTATACTTTAACAGAAAAAATGTTTTGTCTGTTTGTTGATTTAATTTTCTCACCTGATAGTAACTCAACTGATATTTGATGTATTGGGAAGTCGGTTATTTAATGTTCATAAAATAAAAATATATTACGATATCTCGTAAATATAATTATTAAGCTTATCTAAAGAAAATCCGCGTTTCGCAATCTCATATATTTCGTATTTTAGATTTAATAACCTCTCTTTTATATTTATACAATACTAGCGGTCCGCCCCGGCTTCGCCCGTGGTACATATTTACGTTTTCTCTACGTAAAAACCATCCTCGTACTTCAAGGAATATAATAAAAAAAGAATTATCGAAATCGGTTCAGCCGTTCTCGAGTTATGCGCTTACCAACACATTTTGCGATTCATTTTTATATATAAGATACAACATCCATCATCGTTGATCGTAAATCTATCTAATCTTATTATAACTGGGGACTCCCAGTATAATTGTATACAGTAGCTTGATTTATCTTAAATGCTAAATCTAAGCGCCTTATTATAACATTTATTTAATATGGAGACTAACAGTATAATTGTATACAGTAGGACAAAGACTTTTCCTCATCAAAACGTCACAGACCGTTATGAATGAAGATCAGCTATTTAAAGATATATGACTCATTTGAATGCAATTGTTACGTAGTATTACGAGTACTGAATTATGCTTTATGAGATAATATAAAAGCACGTGCTATTGAGAATGTTATTTTAAAATAATTAAAAACCAATAGATATTTCTTATATTGAATTATTTATTTATTTATTAGTAATTAATTACGAACTAGATAAATCAGTTGTATAAAATTGCTTTATCAAATAATTTGGTTTGAAGAGAAAAATATAAGCACAAATAACTTGGTTTTGTTTATTATAAATAACTTTTTTAAATCGTTCGTTAGTGTACAAAATGTAAAATTATTTAATGTATTTGGGATCTGATGTTTTATCGTCAGATTTTAATCCTTAGTTTTAATCATAGAAAATATGAAACCGCGAAAATATGAAATATGTTCTATGTAGTCTAAAGTATAAAAAAAAACTATAATGCATTTTTATAGGATAAAGTTCAAACATTAGTATTTAAAACTAATGAAGTATGACGTTTTTTATAAATTGAAACATACTTGGGAAAACCGAAGAAGCCACAAGTAATTACGTCGTCGAACAAAATTGTTTACTGAAAACTTGATACATGAATGAAACTGTAGTGTAAATAGAGTTATTTATTTATCCTTTAATGCTTTATATAGTAATGATATTATTATGAATGAACGTCAATACGGATGCATGAATTGTTTTATACTAACAAATTACCTCATGACAATGTTTTCATGTCACTGAAACTGGTCTGCCCAAGAATCAGAAAGATGAACAAATTTTGATAAGAATGTTTATATTTCAATTTAAGTAGTTAAAAAAATGAAAGTTTTAAGTCATCTAAAAAACTTCGTAAATAGGTACCTATTGATATCTATACAATTATATTAATAGGTACCTACCTATTTACGAAGTTTTTCCACCTGTCGACGGCAGCCAGTCGACGGGACGGCTAAAGTAGCCTCTGCCGTTCACAACTTGCCGTTCGTCTGTAAGGCCGGCCGTACAAGGACTGCTCGAGCAGTTAACGGCTGAGCGACGTACACGGACTGCTCGAGCGGTTGGTCGTTGACTGCTCGAGCTGTCGCTACACACCGTGCAGATGACGGCCTGAAACGGTCGCGACTGCTCGAACAGTCCGTGTATATCCTATAGTTCACCACGCGGTCGCGGCTTCAAGCCGTCGCGATCGGCCTCAACTGCTTGAAGCGGTCCGTGTACGGCCGCCCTAAGAACTCTGTCGATCAAAGTGTAAAAATTTGCAGGTATAAACTAGAGAGAAGATATGTTAAAAATGGTGGGTGTTACTATACTTACTTCTTTTCAAGAACCTGGTATTCCGGACTGTCTTCTTTTATATCCTTGTGTAGGGGGATCAATGCTGGCACCAGGTTCAAAGTATTATCCAAGAGATCTCGGCCAAGGACCATGTGACTTATATACCTGAAGGAGAAATTTAAGAGTTATCTTAAAACATTAAAATTTATTTCTCGACTAGTCATTGACTGTTACAATAATTATTAATTGGTATTTTCGATTACCGATGAACTTAATGTTTATTATTATTAGTAGTTCGAAGATGGGAGGATGAAATTAAGGCTATAGCTGGAAAAACATTGTCAAGGAAAGCAATTGGAAAGATGGAGGAGGCCTTTGCCAGGATTGGGCAAACAGACCGTGTTTTTGGTGTCATTGACTCATCAGAGTCGTCAGAATAAGTGTTTTATATTACCTACGTATCATATTGTATCCGAATAAAGGCTTATATTATTATTAAGTATCAGTATGATTTAGAGCATGTTTTTTTGCAGTAAAGAATACTTACCTATTTAAAAATACATTCAAAACAAATATGAAAATTGAAAAATATATCTACGAATTTTAAGCTTTTTAACTTTAATAGCTTCCCTGTTTTTTTATTTTAATTATTGTACATACTAGCATAAATTTTTTATTAGTGTACCTTTCATGAGCTCTGGACTGCAGGTATCCCCATGCGAAGTAATTTATACCAAGCACTGATGCTATGCCCTTACACTCAATACTTCGCAGAAGGTTCTTGAATCCAACCAGATACCTAAACAAACAAAAACAAAAAATTACATAAAAAGAACGTGTGCACGAAATGATTTTGAATTTCGAATTTCGAATTTCGAATTTCGAATTCTCCTCTACGTTATTTTTCTTTTCTGTGCCAGCTTTTTTATTTATTTTAAATTTTAATTTGTAACAACCACGCTACGGTAAGCGAAATGATTTTGAATTTCGAATTCTCCTCTACATTATTTTTTTATGTGCCAGTTTTAATCATACCTAGAAATATTATATAAATGCTAATAGAAAGGTAATTCCCGTTAGGACAAAATTGTCCCCACAAATGACGACATCTTTATAAAACGTACTTATTAGTCATTTAAATAAACTCTAGTAAAAAATACAATACCCTCAAACTTTGACTCACACAAATAATTTTAATTAAGGCGTACATGTCACCAATTCATCAGTTTAATAGTTCACTTATAAAGAGTAAACTAAATTAAACGGTTCACTCATAAAAAAAATAAATTAAACGATGTGTGACATTTCTTATTCACAATACTTCGCGAAATCCATTCAATATGATTCATGATTTTGAGATGAATCATTCTTATGTTGGCGATGATCGCAAAATCTAACTAATTTTTATCAGAAATTTACCTTACATAGCCGGTGTAAGATTTATTTTTTATTTGAGTGTTGCCCGCAAAATATAATTGACCGAATATTACATTTGCGGGTGATTCTGTTTTCAAAGTAAAATAGTCTAAAAATCGTATATTTTGAAATAGACAGTGAATGTGAAAACGTGCAGGGAGTATTCTGCATTTTTTTTAGATTTACAACAATAATTATAACCAAACTTCATTTTGCATAATATGTTACTCTAGCAACAATTTTGCCAAAGTGAAATGTCACTGGGGATAAAACCCAAAATTTAAATATAAATGAAAATATATTCATGAACACTGAAAGTTTTCAAAACTCATAAATTAACTAGTTTTAAAATATTATTAATAGAATTATAAATTTGCCAAATTATTTACATATTATGCCTGTATTATTAGTCATACAGTATTGTATTATCTGTATGCTCTAAGATCTGTGGTCATATATTAAATAATTATTGTAATCTGTGTCCCTGCTACATAATTTTTTTGATATTATTCAACTCGAATTATAATGAGGTATTTTATACGTAAATCTAGTATTTATAACAGTTGTCAGAACCATTACCGTTATTAAAACCATTATTCAAATATTTAAGGAGCCACATATATATATTTATATTTGAACTATATAACTTATGAAAGAAGGCATCGTATAGATAGTACAATAGGTAGAAGGTAGGTCGGTACGCATTTTATCAAGTACTAGCGGTCCGCCCCGGGGTACATATTTATGTTTTCTCTACATAAGAACCCTCTCCTCGTACTTCAAGGAATATAATAAAAAAAGAATTATCGAAATCGGTTCAGCCGTTCACACGTGATGCCGTGACAACGCGAAACGGATTTCATTTTTATATAATATATAGATTATAGATATTAATTTAAATACCGTTTATTTTTTGAAAAGGCGTGGATTATTTACCTAAAAATAAATTTTAAAACTTCTTAAATTAATGTAGATAAATAATAGTTTGGAAAATCCAAAAGTGCACGCCTCATAATTTTTTTTTAATAAGTAATTATTTATTAATTATTATTTTTGTTTATTTAATAACAATTAAACCACATCGAATCAGACCCTGAAAAATGAAAGGGTTCTATTCCTGAGCATACTCAAGCGTAAGAGAAAAAAAAAGACTCGATTAGTAAAGTATTTCGGTCGCTATCGTGTTAACAAGAAAATCCTCCGCACATACAGACACACGGACGTCCAAGACAGAACTTTTTTAAACTGTTTTTTAACTAGTTTAAATAACAAAAATGACATCAAAAATATCATGAATGTTAAAAATAGTGTTTTTTCTTAATATGTGTGTGTATGTATTATCTTACAAGTGCAATGTATGATACATAAAGACATTTTAAGTTTGAAAAATCAGATGTTTTGCGCGAAGTGACAGTAGTACCCACCTCAACGCTTCGCTTATGAGGCGTGCAATAATTATATTCATAGAATAACTTTAATCTAATTTGAATATGTGTAACACCCTATGTTGTTGACTGTACAGTGTACTTCATAATAATATATTATAATTCTTATTTCTTAATATGTACCATTATTTACTAATAATATTACTGTAATACTTTATGAATGGGATATAATATTGTTTATTCTTTACCTTCACAACAAATAGCGTATAATAATTGACGTATTTAGCACGTAAATTCTGAAGAGTCATTGAGTGCGTAATTTAAGGTTTTCTATTAATGGTTATTTTCAGACACATAATACATACATACCAATTACTAAATACTTAATAATATATTTGATACGAATGCCAAATAAATAATTCATTGAAGTATCACTCGGATAATTATTTTTTACTTACTGTATCATTTGCTCATCCTCACCTACGGACAAAAACGCGGGAAATTTTCAAAAATCGTTTTTCTAATTTTGTGTAAAAATTCTGCATGCTTCATATTTATTTATTTTTGTCCTATTCGGCGATAAACGTAAAAGCGTTGACATCCTACTATATTCGAAAGTTTTTATTCCTTCAAGAAAAAAACTACTGGATGTATTTAGATGAAACTTTACAGTAATATAGGTTATACATCAGACTAACACATATAGAGCTATAGAAAAACATGATTTTGCCCGCGGGTTCGTCCACAAGTGACACCGCGCGGGATCTCTAGTTTCTTTTATAATCATTGTAAAATAGTTTTGCCCGCGGATTTGTCCGCGATTGCAACCGCGCGGCACCGCTAGTTTATAATACATCATTATAAATCTAATCTAATATCTAATATATATTATAAAGGCGAAAGTTTGTAAGGATGTATGGATGTATGGATGTTTGTTACTCTTTCACGTAAAAACTACTGAACCGATTACAATGAAATTTAGCACACATATAGAGGGTAACTTGGATTAACACATAGGATAGTTTTTATCCCGGAAATCCCACGGGAACGGGAACTATGCGGGTTTTCCTTTGCAAACGCGGGCGAAGCCGCGGGCGGAAATCTATTTAGTATATAAAACAGAAGTTTAACAATTTAACAATATAAACATTAATTACCCGATCAATCATCGGTAATACGAAACTAATGACATGAAATTATTTACATAAGCGAGTTGATTGCATCGCAAGCATTGATTATGATAATCATAGATGCATCGACGAATTAACCTCGATATTCAATGGTGTGGATATTGGTTTATTATAAATGAGGCTTCACTTTTGAACTTTGCTTTAATAGATGACTTGGTGAACATTAAAACTCAACAATTTTTATATCCTAAGTGAATAGAATGTCCTTTTTACTTGGGTAAAGCTCATACAGTTTTAAGTTGTACAGTTGAACCTTCCGAACATATTCACAAAAACGTAGGTACCTGAACAAAATCTTGTATGATAAAAACCGCAATCTATACTATTATAAAGAAGAAAGGTTTGTATGTGTGTATGTATGGTTTTCACGCATAAACTACTGAACCGATTATAATGAAATTTAGCACACATATAGAGGGAAACTTGGATTAACAGGTTTTATCCCGGAAATCCCACGGGAACGGGAACTATGCGGGTTTTCCTTTGAAAACGCGGGCGAAGACGCGGGCGAAAAACTAGTATACATTCCTCCGCTTCTATTGGTCTTAGCGTGATGATATAATTATATAGCCTTCTTCGATAAATGGGCTCGATAATTCGAAGTCCTGACATTAGCACGTTCAAGAAAAAAATAATTTCTTCAGTTTTAAAATATTAGTAGTAATTGTACATTGAATAAATAATAAACAGCGGCCACCCATCAATACACTGACCGCGCATCAGGTTGCTTAACCGTGTAACAGGTCTTGTTAAGTAAGACATCCTCTCAAGGGGCCAGTAACAGTAAACAAATCGAAAACCGCTACGCAAATATACGCAAACAGTAGCGGTTACAATTATTAATAAATATTGTGCAAGATTCATGTGCTAATAAAAATGGACGAAATGAGAGAAATGATTTTTTTAAATATGTATTATGATTAAGGAATTAATTGGGACAGAAAATTTATAAATAAGAACATTAAGAACTGTTCTGGGTCGCAACTCCCCCATTCCTAGACTATGCTCCTTACTCAATAAATATAGCAACTCAGTGGATATTTTCTCGACTCCCTCTTTCGGAAAGCAATGCTTAACATTAAGACTTAATTATTTTTCAAATTCACATATTATTGTCCTTATGTCCGTAATATTATATAGATGAAATATTTAATGTAATAACTTTTTTAATATTGCCTGTTGTAGTTAATCAGAACTCTTTAATGATAAGAGCACACACATTTCTTTTTTGTTTAATTGTATAGATATATTGTGTATAGATATCGCCTAATTTATTATTATTTTCTGTGAATGTAGTGTTCATCTGTAATAGTTGTGCATAATAACGTGTAAATCCTATGTTAGGTACTGTTTTAAGTGAATGATACATATGTAACAACTGGTGATGAACCTTTTTAATAAATAAATAAAATAAATAAATTACATAATAAAAAATAGGTCAATAATTATGCTACTATTTTAAACAAAAATTTTTGGGTAAATAGATTGCTCTGCGATTGCGATTGATACTCTCACGCATGACGCAACCCTATAAAACGGCTTAGCAGGTAATATGGTATGCGGATTAAATTATATTTGTAAGTTACATATTATAAAATATACCTACTGCCTACTGGTTACTTATACTGTATTCAAACTGAAAATACACTAGCTGAAAAAAAAAAGTCACATAATAAAATATTCTCCTTAGAAATGACAATGGTAACTCATACAAAACCCGACGCGGACGTTCCCAAAAAATACGGCTCTCATTTGAAATTCACAAGGATACGGAATTCGGAATGACAAAGTGTCTCGTTAAATCATACCTCCATATAGTACTGCTATCGGTGTCCTTTATTTCCTTAGTAAGGTGAGTCAGTAAGGCAGCATTCGCGTTGGTGTACCATTCGACGACCTCCGACATGGAGGTACCCGGATTGATCTTGGCCCTGGAACAGATTGCGTCCAATTGCGTCAAATGTTTCGAAATGTGTTAATGTGTGAGTCTGGGGTTCCCTACATCCGTGTACCGTCAGCAATGGGGATTAAAAATAAAAAAAGGTGAAATTACGTAACAATATCAGTTGCTGATTTGTAATCGTTCATGAAGAATTTTCTAAGGAATAATAATATGCAATACCTACATAATATTCGTGATATAATAATAATTAAACAAAAATGAGTTGTAAGTAGATAATGTACAACGTTTTGTTACCAAACAGTACAAGAATAGACGCTATGCCAACATGTTCTACTTGATGTTATTATTATGCAAAAATTGTTAGAATTAATATTGTATTTATGCAGCATTAAGGTCCGTAATCATCCCTGGACGCAAGCTGGTAAGGTCCGCTAGTATATTAAGAAGAAGAAGAAGCTAGTATTCTATTTTAACTTTCGTTGCTTACAGTACGAATAGGATTAAAGAGGCCAGGAAAACTCCCAAAGATTCAATCGACAATTTTCCTGTGGTGACCAGAATACTAATTTTCAATTAATCACCTTAAACGGATATCACATTGGTATTACCTATCTACAACTGTTGTGATTGCTTTAAATATAGTTTATTATTATTTAGCCATGGCCATTTGTCCACTAACAATAAAGAACTTACAAGTCGACGAAAATATAGTAGAGTAGAAGTAGATACTATTTTTATAGGATTTCATCATTGAAATGTCGGATCTCATGATCACACACAAAGTTTTCCTCACGAATCAATATTTTATATTCTCTCAAGTTATCTTTGTTCCGGAATTTAAGGGACTTTAAATCCAAAATTACGCAGTGCACTACAAGAGGCTCTATCTTTCTGCATAATTATGAGACTGTGTAAACTAAAATATAATTTATTTAGTAGTTTTTAAATGTAACTGATAAAGATATTATGCAGTTTCGACGTTAAAAACTTATAATTATAGATGCACTACCTATATCTAGGAATAAATAAAAAAAAGGAAATAAAAATATTATTACACAATATTGCGGTGCTGTGGTTATAAGCGCGTAACAAAAATAGGTAGGAATACTCACTTACAGAGAATGTGGTATTAAGCAATAATTACGTGTTCACCCGACTCATCTGGTTTTTTTATAATAACCCAAGTTGAATCAACCCCCATATAAGGTACCTAGCTTTTAAAACACATTACTAAAAGGTTGCCTGGCAGAGATGGCTTTGAGCCATAAGGCCGCCGTTTGTACATTTTAAATGGTTTTTTTTATGTACTTTCATTTTAATATGTTGTACAATAAAGAGTAAATAAATAAATAAAATAAATAAAATGCATAACCATCTTACATGCTTTACAAAAAATATAAAAGATCTCAGAACTCAAAAACTTTTTATTCATGTAAACTATTATAAGTATTTCTGATTTTTTTAAACAACGGAACGAACTCAACAATCATCAGTTTAAATAACACAATCAAAAATATTTAAACCTTTTATTATTCATGTTAATGGGTACCATTTTCGTAATAGACTGGTTTATTTTTAAAGTACACAGCACAGATATTTTTTATCTTTATTTTAACAATTTGCAGACAAGCAAATGATGCAATACATATTATAGTATTATAATTTATATTATCTGTGCAATATATAGAAAAGAAAAATCTATCTCTTTAAATAGAAACAGTATTTGTGTTTGTCATACAGTTTGTTTTGCTCGAAGCTTCGTACGAAGTTTCTCCACGTGTATGCAGGCGTCACAAATTTGAATTAGTTATTTATAACTTTTTTAAATAACAATTTAATCTTTGAAATAGTTATTATTTAGACTGTATTAAGCCCAATAACAAAAGGGAGTATTAAAATTTCTTACTTATTGCTTGATCATCAACATTTACGGTAAATATAAAAATAACTCATAAACGCATTTCGAAAAATATATTTTATGACAATTCAACAATAAGATTAATTAATATAGCATTTGCCCAGACACTGCATATAAGAAGATACACCTTTAAAATAAGGTATGATTAAAATACATACATAAAAATATCTTATATGTCCCCTATTCAAAAAGGAAATGTTAAATCCCCAAAACATTATATAAAAGTGATAAGAACTGCATTTGTGTGCTATAGGACCTAAATAAATAAAAATATTATCTCAAGCTGCTACGTAAGAAAAAGACACTATGAATGTTTCCTCGAAACTTTTGCTTCCCTGCGAAAGTTATATATGCATTAGGTATAGAGACACGTGTAGATTTAGGTCATTTTTATGTATGTGCCATTCCACATTACTAGGGCTATTTGTAACTCATTATTATTTATCATTCATTTGTACCTTTCTCTTCCCTGCTTTCGCCGAAACACATATTTAAATGATGAAAGTTTAGTTTAGCAATTAACAGCTAGTTAAACTCAAATATTTATTTATTCAATTATACTTCTTATAAAAGTACTATTGAATCGTCATAACATAATATATTAACATTTACCACCGATACGAAAGCAGAATTTTTTTTAAATAAAGCTCAGAAAATGTTATTTCGCCCTTGAATGATAATTTTTACCTATAGTTATTGGTTTATTGTTACCCTGGGATAAAAACTAACAACAAATTTAGCATGTTTATTAATTAGATATGCTTTAGTTTATTCTTCTAAACAAACTCTCAAAATTTTATTCACATTACATTTTCGATACAACTACAAATTACTTAATTTCGTTTCCAATTTTGCATTTTGAGTAAATTCACTTTCTTAAAGTGTTTTATGGTGTTATTTGCTGATGCTTATTAATAACACAATTATACAATTATGCGAAAACATTAGTAAAATTAATAAAATAAGTATATTTTTTTTTGCAACGATGTCAAAGGTCGAAAAAGCAAAAATTTCATACAGTTAAATTGGTACTAAAAAACGGTTTTTACGTGTGAAACCACAAAGAGGTCCACATTTGAGAACGATGAATAACATCTCCAGTAACTACAGAGTCCTTTGATTCATCAATTCCTGTTTAATATGACTCAGGTCCTTTACCTGGTTGCTATGTAATTAATTTGCTTTCTAAGTTACGCGTAAATTGTTCCCGGGAAGTGCGCACTTTGAATGTTCGCATGCTACGTTTGAACACACTGTTATTAAGTCTCTCTATATAATTATAATATATATTATTATAGTCTCGGTCTAGTGTTTAAAGGTTAAATTAAACTGATGTTCAGTTCCTATCCTGTGGATAATGGTCAAAGAGAAAGAAGTTTTATTGTATTTTGAAATAATATTTAAGCTAATTACGGTATGTAATTTAAAATAGAATTGAAGCTGAATCTGGTCATCAAAAATTAAATAAAAGAGAAAATATATTGCGCATTTTTAAAGAACCAAAAAATATAATTACCTATCAAAACACCACTACAATTTATGATTTATTTTCGATTAAGTTCATTATGTTATTATGCCAATCAAATTATATCTCTTTCATAGATGATAGTCCCATAAGATTGGCTACAGTGGAAAATTCTGGAAGCCAACGCGCCAAACTCATAAATTGTCTTCCAGCTACTTCAATTTCAATTAAAAAGAGCCCTTGAAACGAAAGCAAATAATTGTAAGGCGTGCCCTATTGAAGTAGCAACTGAAGATTTTTTTACGACTGGCTCCATAAATATACAATAAAATCTATAATGAATGTTTTATGGGCAGGTGCCGTGTCCTCGATAACAGTACTTTTTTGTTATTAGTAGATAATGTTATTACCTATAGTAAAGCCATTTTAATAGGCAACATTTGACATTTCAACAAAATTCAACAACGTAACCTAGTAACGACGTCATAGAATAATATACTATTTCGTTTTGTTAGAACTTACATTTACTTAACTTTTTTCAATTATAATAACATAATATTTATAATAATAATGACCGATACAAGTAATTTTAAGATTTGATTTTACTGATAAACCATTCTAAACACCATAAACAATTTCTGATTTAAAGAACTGACGTCGCTACAATTTTGTGTCAATAAGACCTAATTCACACGAGAGCTTTTTTAACGTCCGTTAAAAAAGCGTCCAAATAGAACAAATGCATTCCCAAGGATATGTTCACACGTCAGCGCTTTTAAAGCGCGACGCTTTTTATTCAGACGAGCGCTAAAAAAGCGCCGGCGCGGCGCTGCGTTCAGTATGCCGCACGCTCGCTCAGCGGTCGCACGTGTTTGTTGTGCTTATAATCATCAGAAAATCGATACGATGTCGTGGATTGTCGATCCCGAACTATTAATTATAGATGTGGAGTCTCGTCCATTCCTGTATTCAAAATCGTTATAGACATTCGAAAATAATTAAAAAAAATTCCGGGGTATTGCCTTAACTCTTCGTACAGTGTCACAAACTGCCCTTTAAAGTATCTCTGTTCATTCAGAGGATGTACCCAGAATGCCTTTTGTTTTCTTTTTAATCGCTAGTGCCATTAATTTAGCAGAAACCATTTCCACGTCTTACTGAAGCCAGAGACGAGACATGAGTGATTTTAAAGCGTTAGTATGAACAACCACAGAGAGAACGTTTAAAAAGCGCCAACGCCGGGTTTTAACGCAACGCTTTTTTAACTCTCGTGTGAATTAGACCTAAACCTTTTTTCTTTTTAAATACCAGAGACGTTACTCCAAAAATCGAAATCTGACATCTAGAATCGAATGCATTGATTACTTGTGAATAAAAAATCATCATAAATTAATAAATGCGTTGTGTTTTTTTAATTATGTAGATACTTGTCTTATTTTGCTCCTTAAATTTACGAAAGAAAGTATATTACTGGGACAGGGATTCGCCTGATGAATTTTAAAATTGACATGTGTTTCAAGTTCGATTGACAAAAATGTTTCAAGTCCGTATCGATTAATTCACTTTAATTTCGATGTTTTTAAGCAGGTTACTCTCTTCGAAGATAAAATTGATAGACGTCAAATGTTGCCTATTAAATTGGCCCGACAATAGTAGATAGAAATAAATTTGACTGACCGGTTCGCTTGGTTGGTAGTGGCCCTGCCTTCCAAGTCAGAGGTCGTGGGTTCGATTCCCACCCGGGGCAAATATTTGTGTGATGAACATAGATGTTTGCTCTGTATCTGGGTGTTGATTATCTATATAAGTATTTATTTAAAATTATTTAAGTATGTTTATCAGCCATCTGGTTTCCATAACACAAGCGAAAGCTTAGTATGGGATCAGATTGTGCCGTGTGTGAAAATTATCCTGAATATTTATTATTTAATGAACGGAAGAGGAAAGTTTTGCTTTGAGAATATGGAGAATAAGTTTTTATAAATGAATCGCCAATTCCCTTTGTCACGGCATCACGCGTGAATAGCTGAACCCATTTCAATACTTACTAAGTACTTCGAAGTAAGTAATTCTTTTTTTATTGTGTTTTTTATTGTCAGGAGAAAATTCTTATGAAAGAATATGTTAATAACTTGGTTAAGAAGCTTGCTTTTTAAACTTCTTACGTTTGACAGTTCGAGCGAAATGACGTCCGTCGGCTCCTTATAAAGTTGTCAAACTTATTCAGTACAATAATACATCAAATTTTGAAAAATATTCGGTTAGGAAGATATTAGATAATATGTCCAGCTTAATGTCCAGAAGTAAATGCAATATAGGCAAGATTTATTACTATTACATCAAAAAAAAAATAATATAGCAATTTTTTTAAACTACGTATAATTTTCACGAATAATTAAGAGGGGTTAGGCGGTCACCGAAAATTCAACTATTCACGCCTTAGGTGAGGGGTGAGGGGGTCCGCGTTTAGTATGGAATCAACGTGCTCGAAACTAAAAATCGTAAGCGCCATTCACATTTTTATCAAAAAGTGAATGAAAATATTTAGTATTTTCTAAATCTAAAACAGTCACGAAATCGAGAAGGTAAATACCTATGTATTTGTGATTTTATAGGAATAATTATCGTAAAATACGGTTGTAATGAGCATTTATATATGATATTTTAGAGGTAACTTCAGGATTTTTTTTATCGAGCAAAATTTTTCCAATCGTGTTTTGGAAACAGTCATCCCATCACACATACGTTCTGTAATACATATTAGAAATTTCAGTGCGAAAAAACTTCAATATTTTCAATTATAGCTCATAGATAACAGTTCATTTTGCCGTTTTCACCTACTGGGTTCATACGCACTATGCGCCCTTAAGGGCCCTTAAGATGAAATTATTGACACCCCTCAAATAAATATAAGACAGGCCGTTTAGGGCTCCCGAACACGGGCCACCGGCCACAAAACGCCGCCACCGGCATATTTTCTGTACTTTTCATACATTTTATATGGACTCGCCGCACACGGTTGACGCCGGTGGCTACTACACGCTTCTAACTTCTCGTGGCAGCCTCAGCGCTTGTGGCTGTCGCGAGTGGCTCGTGTGCGGCGACACTTAGACTGGTTATATAAGGGCGACAAAGGTATAGATTATAATAATATTATATATAAACCTACACAATTATTATAATTGTGGGCATTGCTGTATGTATACTGTATGTCTGTATAGTCATACATATTTATATATTAGCTTTTCGCCAAGAACTTAGTCTAAGGAAATTCCCATGGCAATGAGAATTTTTAGCGCGGTAAACACTTTAGCCTTTAGCTATCTCCAGACTCAAAAATCATAGGAAAAAATCGCTCCGTTGCGATGGAAAAGAAGGAGAAACATACATTCGCATTTATGAGCTTTATTACAGTTAGTGACACTCTTTTATGGAAAGTACCTAATAAAAAGTTAAATAAGTCTCAAAAGACTTAAATAATTTGGAAAATCCAAAAGTGCACGCCTCATAATTTTTTTTTAATAAATATTTATTAATTATTATTTTTGTTTATTTAATAACAATTAAACCACATCGAATCAGACCCTGAAAAATGAAAGGGTTCTATTCCTGAGCATACTCAAGCGTAAGAGAAAAAAAAAGACTCGATTAGTAAAGTATTTCGGTCGCTATCGTGTTAACAAGAAAAAGGATCCGCACATACAGACACACGGACGTCCAAGACAGAACTTTTTTAAACTGTTTTTTAACTAGTTTAAATAACAAAAATGACATCAAAAATATCATGAACGTTAAAAATAGTGTTTTTTCTTAATATGTGTGTGTATGTATTATCTTACAAGTGCAATGTATGATGCATAAAGACATTTTAAGTTTGAAAAATCAGATGTTTTGCGCGAAGTGACAGTAGTACCCACCTCAACGCTTCGCTTATGAGGCGTGCAATAGAATGTCTGAGAAGTAAATCAAACTATCGTTTTTTTAATTCTATAATTTTTCACAATGATAGATCGCTTTTCGCGAACATAAATCTAGAAAGTTTTTCTAATTCCACTGACTGATTTTTATCTGAACAAACTTCATAAGTAAAATAAAAGATTTTAAAATGTGAGTCTTCTTCATATTTTATCACTAGTAGTGTCCCGTGGTTTTACCCGTATTTCTCCGCTCCTAATGGTCTTATGATGATTTAGCCTATAGTCTTCCTCGACAAATGGACTAATTTTTCAGTGAAATAATTTTTCAAATCGGACTCGCAGTTCTCAGGATTAGCGTTTTCAAGCAAACAAACAAACTCTTCAGCTATATAATACTAGTAAAGTTTTTACATTTTTATAATACTATTGTCCAGTCACAGAATATATTCTTATCTCTAGTGTTAAATATCATGCAAACTTATATTGTGTTATGTTGAATTTTTTACCCTTTTAAATAATTGAATACCAAGACCTTTGTACGTGTCGTAATTTAACTAGAAGCACAATTATTTAATTATAATAATGAATACTATGAATAAATAACATGCTTGCAAAGTATGTGAAGTTTTTGCTAAGCCGCAGCGCACGCGATGACAGAATTTTTATTAAGGAATTTTTTACACCTTGGGTTACATTATTGCATTTTTGGTAAGGATCCCAAATTTTTTTGAAAATGCAATATAGCCTATGTTGCTTAGTGAAGATGCAGCTTTCTAATGGTGAAAGAATTTTTGAAATCGGTCCAGTAGTTTATGCGTGAAAACCATACATACATACATAATTATAAACCTTTCCTCTTTATAATATTAGTATAGAAGTATAGATAAGTATAGATTGAAGTGAATTAAACATATAAAAAGGAGGCTTAATAAATATAAAGTGTTTATTGAAACGTTAAACTAAGAATAAGTAAAATCTATAATATTTTCTTGGTGTTTAAACTATTGTATAAAAACTGAGCCACAAAATGAGTAGCTAAATACATGAATAGAATCAGATATGAATCAGATTCATTTTATATACATAGTCAAAGTTTCAAAATATACTGATTACCATAATATAATTATTTAAAAGTAACTCCTTTGGAATGCAGAAATAACCGGGATGCGTTATTTGAAATTCCACATCTTTGACGATGATGTGACTAACAAACCAGTCTCAGGGATAGAATTTGTCGTACTTTTTTGTTCGTTTATGTTAACACATTCCGGAATACCTTTCGAGATTTTCTAAGGCTTATGAGCGTAATAGTTTTGTCTCATGATACTGTATCGATGAAGGTATTTAAATATTTTTGTAGAATTTACATTTCTATATTATTTTACATTTGAGATAAGTAGATAATACCAAAAATAAACATTTCCATCATTTTCGGGTTTTTTTTATCTATTTCACATAGGTACGTAACCTAGCAATTTCTTATTCATAAAATTGTACTTTTTTTAAAATTAAGTAATGGTATTATTAAAGCTTGCGTATCTTTAATTACGTAATGAAACTTTTAAGCAGTTTAAAGTATGTTAAAATATTTCACTTTAAATAATAAATACCGGGTAAAGACGGGATAAATGTGTAGTAAATAATAAAGTAATATAAGCTAGAATGTGTTTACTTCAAGTGCATGAATAATGGATTGGAAAGCTTTCCAGAAAATTCTATTATCTTGTAGATTAATATAATATGAGAGAGCCATTTATGTTGTAGGTAAATAGATTTGTAAGAAAATATCTTTATTACATTATATTTTTTTTTATAATTGAGATTGAAAGCTTATACTCTTATCCCAGATTTTGTTTTTGAAGTGAAACTTCTTTATCGGGATTGAAAGAAAATTTAGTGTAACATTTTTTCGCTACGCGCCATATTTCTTATCCCTACCAGACGCGTGATTCGACGTATTTCTGTAAAGTTGCATATTATAGTAAATTATTTTTTGAAAAATAAGGTCATAAAAAAGTTTCACTTCTTACGTGTGTACACTAGTACACGCACACATTTTTGTTTCCACGCGGCTGTATTCGACTTTTTTATTTAAACAAATGTGCTTCATAAACTCTATATATCAAGAAACAGAGATCGAATATAAGAATTATGAAAAGGGAATTATCAATTATTTATTCAAAATTTTAGCATTAAATACTTTCTATTCAAAAAAATATTGAATATAAAATGTCATTATTTATTTTCATAGTAATAATTGAAATCTGGAATTAGGGAATAAATATGTATTATAATTGTATTACAGACGTAGGTAATTACTATTTAACCCTTATTCAAACGCGAGCCTGTGGAGGAGCTAACAAAAAAGTAAGATACGTTCCTGGGTAATTTTGGGTCGTAGATTTCAAAAATACACACAAAAAAGGGGTTAGTGGGGGGGAAGTACCCTTTTTTCGGTGGGAAGTATTTATTTATTTATTTATTTATTTACTCTTTATTGTACAACAAATTACAATGAAAGTACATAAAACAAAACAATTTAAAATGTACAAACGGCGGCCTTATGGCTCAAAGCCATCTCTGCCAGGCAACCTTCAGGCAAAGGACAAATTATAACTTAAGGTAGCCAATTAGCAATAATAACGTTAAAGAAAAGAAAAAAAAAAAAAAAAAATGAATTAAAACAAAGCATAATACATAAAACACTATATGTATATAACTACAATATAATATATACATATACAGTATACATAAACATACTAAACATATATTATACTAAATATATATTATTCATACATACTTATTGAATATATTACATACATAATTACATAAACATAATATACATAGACAGTACTTATATAGATAGATAGTAGTCTTTCAGCATCTTTTTAAACGATCGTAACGTCTGGGCGCGTCGAATCGTTTCCGGAAGGGCATTCCATAAGCGGATTGCCGATACCGTAAACGATGTACCGTATAATTTAGTGCCATGCACAGGGAAACGAAGAAGAAAGTTATCAGAGGAGCGGAGTGAGTAGGAGTCGGAAGCAAGATAGTGGAAATTGGATTTTAGGTAGCTAGGAGTACAGGTATTAAAAAGGATGGAATAGAGGAGATGGAGAGTGTGAGCATTCCGACGCAGTCGGATAGGTAACCACTTGAGTTTCTTGCGAAACTCAGACACATGGTCAAATTTGCGAAGACCAAATATAAACCTGATGCAAAAATTTTGCAATCGCTCAAGTTTATTGAGCTGATCTTCGCTGAGGTTCGTGTAGCAAGAGTCCGCGTAGTCTAAGAGGGGAAGGAGAAGGGATTGAGCTAGCATAACTTTGGTGGGTATAGGCAAGAAATGACTTAACCGCTTTAAAGAGCTAGCTGCTCCAAATACTCTTTTGCTGACAGTTTTGACTTGTGGCACCCAAGAAAGAACCTCATCGAAAGTTATACCAAGATTTTTTACATTCGAACTATAAGGTATGACAATTCCATCCAATTGCACGGGGGGTAAATCGGCGCAGCTAATTTTTGAGCGAAGATGTGGGCTTCCAATTATAATAACTTGGCTTTTGTTAGGGTTGATCTGTAGGCCAAAAAGTGTACTCCACTTACTTATGGAAGCTAAATCAGCGTTTGTCACTCTTATAGCCTCCGGTAGAGACCCTGCATCTGAATGGGTGTAAATTTGAAGATCATCTGCATACATATGGTAGAGAGACGTTATATGAGGAGTCAAGGAGTTTATAAAAATGGCAAAGAGAAGTGGAGACAACACGCCACCCTGAGGTACTCCAGCAACAATATTACACCACGATGAAAATTGATCATCATACATAATACGCTGCCGTCGACCAGTCAGGTAACTACGAAACCAATCAATTGCCGCAGGAGAGATATTAATAGACTTTAGCAGACTCAGCAGGATTTCAAAGTCAACGGAGTTAAAGGCATGACTGAAGTCCAACAAAGTTAATACGGTGAGCTGCTGCTTGTCCATACTTAAGCGAATATCGTCGGCGACTTTGACTAAGGCAGTTACCGTGCTATGACCAGGACGGAAGCCGGATTGGTAAGGGCTAAGGATATTGTTACTGTACAAGAACTGGCTTAAAGTATATATCCCGTCATCTGTTCTCTCTTGTAAAAAGTTTGGATAGGTGGAAACTATAGCTCCCAGTGTCCATTCCAGACATCAATATTTTAAAACACTAGTTAGTTGCCCTGACTCCACTTGTGAATTTAATGTTATCGTAAAAAATTATAAAGATCAAGTTTTTTAATAAAGGAGGTGAAAGTACTCATCAATGCAAGTTTATTTTACTGAGGGAAGAATTCGGGAATTGAAAAATGAATGACTTCAACATAAAAGTGGCATTTTTCTAAAACAAAATGAAAACAATAGGTAAATACTAATGTATTGAGTTAAGATTTCTAATTATCTGATCAGGAAATAACGAATAACAATAAATAAGTTTCTTATACCAACTAAAAAAGATTTTTTAGACACACAGATTTTATATATAGAATTTCCGAATGTCGTGTGCAGTGACGAACACTGGGATGATATCTTCCCACTTAAAGACTTAATTTCAATCGACTCTACCAAGGTATAAACGAAAGATTCTGGGTATATTTTTACGTTTCACGCAACCGTAATATAGTCTAGTTTACATAGCTAGAACTCAAATCTACGTATCTAATTTTTTTTGAGCACTACACCAAAAACTAAAAAATAACGGTCGTTTTCGGCTGCAAAATCACGTCACCTGACTTTGACGTGTGTTTACCATGACATGTAATAATTATCTGAAAAGTGTTTTCATGAAAAAAAGTTCTCTGAAATGTTAAGATTGCGTAGATAAATATTACACTGCATTAGGTTTAAGCATATAAAAATAAAACACGATTTACTTCAATCTGAGACGTGGGAAGTATAGCTCCCAGCGTTTTAATAAGGGTTAATACATAACCCTGTAACTGCGGTACAGTTGATAACAACACAGTCAAAACGATTAGCAAATGGTCCAATATGGGTAAAACAACGTCCGAGAATCAAGGCCTAATCGCTTCAATAAGAACGGTGGGACTCGAACTATGGGACTTTGACAAATTGACCAGTAACAACAAATGACATTTGTGTCACATGCTGTTTGTCACGAAATCACCGGCTACTTCCTATTGCTTTCATTCGCTAACTCGAATAATAATAATAACTATATAACAAGCATTTTAGGTAGAAATTTTCAGTTACGTGAAAAAAGTTATCCATGGAAACACAGGTTATAATATTGCTCTGCACTTGTCTGTTTCTATTATGTCGACATTCTTTGTCTTAGAAAATATGTTTACGTTACTACGTGAAGAAAATTGAAACATTGTAGGTACCTAATCTTGTTATAATGTCTGATTAATGTAATAAATAATGTGATCGTTCTCTAATTTTGAAGAGTTAGATTACTATAAGCCATGTACAACGATTTTCATATACCACATGATTATTTTTTAGCTTCATTATAATGACGTATGAAATATTTTCATGTTAAATTTACATTATTTGTAAAGGGGTTTGTGTAAGATTCAAAAGTAAAGGAATAAATGAATGAATTTGAGTAAGATTATGAACTTATTCTTCAGGAGACTTGTCTACCTAACGTGGGAATCTCGCTTTACGACAATAAAAGAAGAAGAAAAGTAATATTCACTTGTTACTGAAGAGTTGCCTTTAGTTTATTCTACGTATCCAATACACGGCTAACGACACATAAACCCATTTGCGTAGGAGTGCCGATAATTACATCCATTACGAAGGATTAGAAAAATTCCATTATGGAGGTTAGAAAGTCGTTAACTATAAGGTAATTTATATATTAGCCTTGTATTATATCAATTTGACAATTAAAGTGTGGACACACCTTTAAATGAGAATTCATAATTACGATGAAGAAGCTTACTTACAATTTCGCTAGTAAATAATATCTGCTTTTCTGTATCTATGTATTTTATATTTTTTCTGCTTGTTTCAAAAAACTAAACATATATATTTTAATATGCGTACACCAACTAAACGGCTTAGATTTAAATCTGTGACATATTGAATTAAAAGAAAAAGGAGCCATCTTTTTTTCTTTGATTCATTACGAACCATGCCGCAAACTCAAACTAGTATAAAGATATACTCGTCATGTTTTTATGTTCGAATTTGTTAAAATATCAATAATTACAAAAAACGATACTCAGTAATAATCTAACAAGATGACAAAAACTTTTGACGCTTGACTTAGATGGATTGATGGATTATACTGAAATTGATTAAGAAAAAAGCTTTTTAATTGTATTAAACACCATTAAGAATTGAGTGCTATGAAATAAAAATATGAATTTAAAAAGATTTTAAGATATTTAATTATTGAATGGTTGAAAATTCAGTAGCAGATAGTCAGGACGAAGAAGATGTAGAAAGATCTCATAATAAAGATATTTTGAATCAGGTATCTATTACTTATAATAAGATTGATTCCGGCTTATTAAAAAAATTATTAAATTATTTTTATTGTAATGATGCCCTTTTTACAGTTAACGTTTGATTTTATAAGTATTAATTAACTTTATTTAACTTACCATATTATTAAAAAAAATCTAATATTTCCTCTTTATAATATTAGTTTAGATAATCTTTACGTCATTGATTTCTATGCCGAATTCAGTTTGAATAATATTTTATTTCTGGAAAATAACGTACCTAGTTTTTATTTTTAGAAGCGTCTTTGTGAGGCTTTATTTGCTTAAATTTGTACAGTTAAAAAGCAAAAGAAAATAAAGACACTGAAAGGAATTTTAGGGACAAAAATAACCTTATCTAACGAGTACCGACAAAATTAGGTTCTTTAAATTGCTTTTTCTTATATTTTTTATCGTAAACATACAGAACTAGATCTGTATAGAATGCTTCCTCTTTTATAGTTGACTAGCTGCGTTCCGCTCCGCTTCTGTTAGTCTTAGCGGGATGATAATATACAGCTTTATAGCATTTCTCGATGAATGGGCTTTCTAACACTGAAATAATTTTTCAAATCGGACCAGTAGTTCCTGAGATTAGCGCGTTCAAACAACAAACAAACTCAGCTTTATAATATAAGTATAGATTTATTATTCATACCAGCTTTCCGCCTGCGGCTTCGCTCGCTTTGTCTAAAATTTAAATCTACATCTTAAATCAAATCTATCTCTTAAAAAAACGCATCGAAATCCGTTAGGCAGTTTTATAGGTGTAGTGGTTTATCATTCATAATTTGTTGCCATAAAATATACGTAATGTTGCAGTAAAAATATATAAGCAAAATGCTGAGATCTGTTTATTTAATATTTATTCAACATTGCACCTTTTCACTATCAAGCAAATTAATTATTCCAAAATATTTGCTTATTTGTGTATGTATAAAATATAATAAAGATATTCCGTAATTGATTGCAAAAATTCTAACCCTAATGAACGCAAGATAAATTATTAATAATATAATTTATTTATAAAGTACGAGACTAAACTGTTTTGTATTGAGTAGTACAAGCAAAATAACATGATATCAATATGCAACTATCAAGTTTGATTGTGACGATAAGAATTGTTCAAAATAATTTGGAAAATCCAAAAGTGCACGCCTCATAATTTTTTTTTAATAAATATTTATTAATTATTTTTTTTGTTTATTTAATAACAATTAAACCACATCGAATCAGACCCTGAAAAATGAAAGGGTTCTATTCCTGAGCATACTCAAGCGTAAGAGAAAAAAAAGACTCGATTAGTAAAGTATTTCGGTCGCTATCGTGTTAACAAGAAAATCCTCCGCACATACAGACACACGGACGTCCAAGACAGAACTTTTTTAAACTGTTTTTTAACTAGTTTAAATAACAAAAATGACATCAAAAATATCATGAACGTTAAAAATAGTGTTTTTTCTTAATATGTGTGTGTATGTATTATCTTACAAGTGTAATGTATGATACATAAAGACATTTTAAGTTTGAAAAATCAGATGTTTTGCGCGAAGTGACAGTAGTACCCACCTCAACGCTTCGCTTATGAGGCGTGCAATAGTATTATGTGATAATTAATTGGCATCATAAGTATAATATCAATAAAAAATAAAAAAGACGTGTGGCACTCGGGGACTGCCGCGGTAAAGCTATTGCATAGTATGCCTTCAAGCCACACCTCCGTGCCCGTCGGAGTGGGGAGCGTGAGGTTTTTTCGTTACGGAATTTCTCGATTCGATCCCCGCGCTCAAGGCCCGCGATAAAAGCTATGCAATAGCTTAAAATCTATAAATAAACGTCGCAGGTAGCTACATAATAATCTCCTGTATGTTTACAAGAAAGCTTCAAGATTAGCTCGTAAGCGTAAGTCCGCACGTACCAAGATTAATTACTAGTCCACTATAGCACTTTGTTTGCGTTTGATTCAATTGAAAGTTATTGCTCGATTGAATTACACGGTTGGCGACTTGGAAAAAAACGCTATTGACTTCGGAGTTACTAAAGATAGATAATTAGATGAACGTTCTGTTTTAATGATAGGGATGTATAAATTAATGAAATGAATGTTTCGATTCGAAATTACGTTAATTAATAATTGGCTTAAAGGTATCGTTTCCACGCCATTAAATCTTCAAAAAAAAAGACGTGTGGCACTCGGGGACTGCCGCGGTAAAGCTATTGCATGCTATGCCTTCAAGCCACGCCTCGACCGCGCCCGTCGGAGTGGGGAGCGTGAGGTTTTTCGTTACGCAATTTCTAGATTCGGTCCCCGCGCTCAAGGCCCGCGATAGAAGCTATGCAATAGCTTAAAAAAGTAAAACATGAAACTTTGTGACAGAAATAAAAAAAATATTGTCTGATTTTTACTAGGTACTCTTAGATTTTGTTTTAATCTACTAAGTACTAACAAATATTTTTGTAAAGATCTTATCCTCTTAATAAGCACTAAATACATTATGATAGATTATATCGACTAGACAAGGTTACAATTTCATGTAATAATGTGTAGAAATATAATTTAAATTTAATTTGAATCGCCTCCTTGTTCAAGTAAGTGGCGTATTTCAATAACTATAAAGGTCTTTTTGATTCCCAGCAGAGCCTTAAAAATTTCTTAACTCTAATAAACCTGAACAAAACATGACAAGCCAATAGAAACTCGAATTGAAACAGGTATAAAATGGACCCCTTGTCCCATTAGGGAAATAAGACTTTATTGTGTTTCATTACTTCAAGATCCAAACTAGGGTCACCTAACATTGAAAATATAAAGTTAGGAAACTTTACAGAATACCTATTGTACGAGAAACCCAATTTTTAATATTCTTCACATCTCTAGAGGGAAACTATCGTTCAATTTAATTTACCAACTGCGCGTCTCAGGTTTACTCGGAATATAAACAAAATAAATGGTAATAACCTGGTCACTCAGAAATTATGCAGCTTTCTACTCGTGGAACAATAATTTCTGTAATCAGTTCAGTAATTTTTTAATTAAACCGTGACAAACAAACAATCCAACCTTTTATCTTTCCTAAAAATAAAACCTTAATCATTCCTGGAACTTATTTTTTCACAGACGATATATAAACTGACCTTAAACCAGATAATTCTCTCAAAAAGACACTCCCATTGATAGGTTTTGCCCGATTCTTGAACACCAGGTTAGGGAGTTCCCCCATCTGATCCAACGCACTGTCAGTCGCTGCAAAGCGCTGGGTTAAGTTCGACCTGCGTACAGAATATTATATCATACCTTTGTTGACCAGTACCAAAGTATACTTAGGACTAGAACCGTGTCCAGATCGAAGACAATTTACATTAAACTATTTTGGTAGGTGACTTATCCCTACGTAAATGAGGCATCTATAAAAGCTAAAATGTTTAATGATATGCATCCACAACATTGAACACAGGTCTCAATTTTTTAATAATAATATCAAGGGATGGAGCCGACGAAACCTGCCATTTACTCCTATAAGTCAAAATTACAGAATATTTAAATATTTGGATAAGGACCGAGTAGAGCAAATTATAGCTAGATGTATATTATATATTAGGTTTGATCTCTGATTCAGGATGTAAGCTAAGCTCTCAATCTTGCAAATAAGAATCACATGTCACTCTGTGAAACAAACAATGAAAATCTGTGTTATATGATAACCAAATTTCATCTAAATCCTTTGAAACGTTTCCATTTATATTATTTGCACAGTGCTCAGTTCACGAAAGGATTTAATGGCAAATTAAAATGAAATCTTGCGTAATTCAAAAGTTCCTTCTACGCTGATATAATGGTAAAGTAAATCTTGTTTCGATCAAAGTTTACGGCTTTTATTTGTGTCTAAAATACTTCTATTATTTTATTTTCATGGATGAACCTCGAAGGGTTTATCCTTTAGATAAAACGTCTGTTTTATTTATTAGATGTGTTTATTTATAAATCTGTTGCGACAAATTATGAACAGATCGGTAAGCAATTTAACTATAGCTTAATTTCTTCGAGATAGAAAAAGAGTATAGTTTATTGCGTTTAATTTATTTTGTTATTAGGTTTCCGCCCGTGGCTTCGCCCGCACAGTCAAACAAAAACCCGCATAGTTCCCGTTCCCGTGGGATTTCCGGGATTGCATCATTTTCCCGGGATAAAAAGTAGCCCATGTCCTTTCTCGGGTATCAAAATATCTCCATACCAAATTTCATGAAAATTGGTTCAGTAGTTTAGGCGTGATTGAGTAACAGACAGACAGACAGAGTTACTTTCGCATTTATAATATTAAAGTATGGATTTAATGTTATCTATCTAAAGGTAGCTTATACAGCTGTAAGCTTATAGGCAACAGGAAAATTTGCATTTATTAAGTTCATGAAATAGCTACATTACGCTTGTATTGTAAGATATTTTGGTATTATGAAAAAAATCGACCTGGGACTGGGAGTAATAATTGATGAAAGGACTGTTATATTATAACAGTAATTATATTCTAATGTACTTAAGAACCTCTTCATAAGCAAATAGAATAAATACTGTTACATATTGATTCGACTGTTCTCTATTTATATTTTTATAATCTGTAACATATCTCTTTATTTTTTACCGAAAACACTGAAGGGAAAAATCGGTCTATGAACTAATGAATTGATTGTAAATCTTTGACACGTTTTTCTGATAATTCGATACGTAAAAAAGTGTAAAGTGTGTTATATAATAACTAGCTGCTCCGCGCGGTTTCACCCCCGTGGCTCCACTCCTGTTGCCCGTAGCGTGATGAAATATAGCCTATAACCTTCCTCGATAAATGGGCTATCTAACACCGAAAGAATTTTTCAAATCGGACCAGTAGTTCCCGAGATTAGTGCGTTCAAACAAACAAACAAACAAACAAACAAACAAACAAACAAACAAACTCTTCAGCTTTATAATATTAGTATAGATTACCTTAAAGTACTGCCATTGGTGAAAATAAAGAAGGCCACCTCAGATCTCTCTTGTTGCAGTCTTGTCACCAATTTACCAAGCTCTGTTGCTCTGCTAACCTATCAAAAGAAGAAAATACTATATAATATTAATATATAATATACCATATTAATACGAAACAAAAATTAAGCAAAGTAAGTGACTTTAAGCAAAAAAATATAATACGTCAGAACATGCGTACACAATGCGTATCATCTATTTAGGTACAGTACTCCTAAATTAATAATGCACATGCAAATCTTCGCTAATTGTCGTATTTCCGAAAACACTCGAATCATTGAATCGTAAGAGCCCTAAACAATGCACTTGCATTTTACACCTTGTTCAAAAGAAATATAAGTCAATTCACGGTCAAAAACAAATCGGGCGGTAGGTGACGGTAGCCTGTCAGTCAAAAAACTGAAAAATCTGTCAGTCGTCTTTACATATTGGTGGTGACTGCACGTGTTCTCTCTGTGTGGAATTATATAGAGCTGCTATTACATACCCTTCTTGGTTTTGTTTTTAAAGATGAATTGAATTAATCGATGAAATGATTTTCACAGATAGGAAGGCGAGTGGTGAGTAGGAAAAGTGAAAATGAAGAAGAGCATAATAAAAGTTCTGATGTATCTAAAATGTCAGAAATAAAGATAATCCCTGATCTTTATTGTTTTTATTATTTTTTTTTAATGTGATTATTTTGAAGAATGATCAGTACTTTAAATACTTTTGAGCTGAGATTTTAATTATTAGATTTTTATGGTTTAAATGTAAACCTGTGTTTGAAAACAATATTTATACAATAAAATGTTGTTTTATTTTAACCTTCTTTTCTTCCATCATTACACCAGCTTCAGTAAGACACTTTAAAAGTACTATAAAATTTTCCAAGTAAATTAATCCAACAAAGATATATTCGCAATCGTGGGGTTATCCTCGCTATTTACTTACAAGGAATTATCGAAACAAAATCGTCACTTACAAATCAATATTAATCTCTTTTTGCACAAAACACATAATTTGACTAAATTATGCATGAAGAAAATGCATTTAACCACTCTATATAAATATCATCTTCGGACGCTCCGGGAATATGACAGTTGCCGAACAGTGACGAAGATTTCTATGCGCATTATTACTTTTGGAATACTGTAAATGTTTGTTATATTATTATTCAACTGTTACTTCGTTTCAATAACACTACAGAATAATATATTCCTTAAAATAAAAGGAACATTATATGGACTAACTAGGATCAAAAAGGCTTTTTCAAATAAAATATATGCAATTTGAAAACGAATGCACAGGTAAAACACGAAATAGCCGAGATTGATCAAAGTTACGCAAGAAGCTGCAGTGTTATATAACACTTCAAATAGCTTAGCTTGCGAAATGTTCCATACCACAGGTGAAATTGTAGGTGACATTATTTTATTTTTTTCTTGTTGCTTGCCCCGGCTTCGGTGCCCGTACCCCGGCCAGTTTTAGTATTAATCGCAATTTAGATATAAAATTTCCTATCATTTAAGTTGGATAAAACTGAATACATAGTGAAAATTTATTACAATCGGTTTAGAAGTTAAACTCAAACTCAAACTCAAACATTTATTTATTCAATTAGACTTCTTATAGAAGCACTTTTGAAACGTCATTACATATTTTAAAATTTACCACCGATTCGGAAAGCAGTATCTACGGAGAAGAACCGGCAAGAAACTCCATAGTTGCTCTTTTAAATCATGTCAGTTTTACAATTTTACAAAATACATATGTAACAACATATAAGTATTGTAATAACATGCCAAAGAACTGTCCTGTGGTTTTTACGCGACAACCCTCCATGGGTTTTTATCGTCCATATATTCCTGAATACTGTAGTACGCTCTCTGAACTAGTACATTTTTTATATAAGTTTTAAATTTAGAACTACTAAACTCTTTAATATTATGAGGAATTCTATTGTAAAAGCGTATACCTTGACCCATAAATGAATTTTTAACTTTAGCTAATCGGAAAAATGGCATTTCAATTCTATTTTAAGAAGTCCAAAGCGGACAAACAAAATGACACGAAATAAAAAAGTAGATTATAATATTACGTATGACGTAACGTTCAAGAATCAGTCGTTATATCACAAAATAGGGTTGTTATTTGAATGCGAGATTTTCATCGTCAATCGAATTGATGAAAGAAATACCAGATACGGTTTCCTATTCGCATTTTCTGATAAAAAATATGCACAGTGTTAATCTACACCACTTCGAGCGAATAAAATCTGCATACCAAATTCGTCTAAAATGGATCGAGTTATTTCGTAAATTCCACACATATTGCTTTTAGATTTGTATAGGTATGTGAGATTTTCGATACAAATACATATTATGACAAGGTAGTTCGTAGTTTCAATTATACAAAGAATATTGCGTCGGATAAAATATCAACCGACAGTAATATTATAATCTATACTTATGTAAGTAATATTATAAAGCTGAAGAGTTTGTTTGTTTGAGCGCGCTATTCTCAGGAACTGCTGGTCCAATTTAAAAAATTATTTCGGTGTTAGATAATCCATTTATCGAGGAAGGCTATTTATTATAATTACGCTAACAGGAGCGGAGCACTGAGGGTAAAACCGTGGGGCACAGCACAGCTAGTAAGGTAATAAAAACAATAGAAACTACGTCAGTTGCAGTAAGTACAATAATTTTGTGGCAAAGATGTTATGAAGTATATCCGCTTTTATTTAATTTTCTATTGTATTTATTTTCCCACTAAATATGACAAATTAATTTAAATATTCAAATTTTCTATTAATCTTTATAAACCTGTGCCATTAACACCATCATAAGTCATAACACATGCAATTTATTTAAAATTTAAATGTACTCGAAAGATAAATAGAAAGTCTTTCCAATCAACAGACGCTAAAATAAAATTGTGTTATCCGAAGTAATACATTTTTCATGAATTCCTCTCAGACACTATGACGCTCACAGGGCAAATTAACATCAGAGAAGATGGGATAATCTTAACGGGCAATACACATATAATTCTGAAGTATACTAAATGTATGGAATATTTTCACAGAATAATAGCTGATAATCCATACTAATATTATAAATGCGAAAGTAACTCTGTCTGTCTGTCTGTTACTCAATCACGCCTAAACTACTGAACCAATTTTCATGAAATTTGGTATGGAGATATTTTGATACCCGAGAAAGGACATAGGCTACTTTTTATCCCGGGAAAATGACGCAATCCCGGAAATCCCACGGGAACGGGAACTATGCGGGTTTTTCTTTGACTGCGCGGGCGAAGCCGCGGGCGGAAACCTAGTGGTTTATAAATTAACCTCTTGCTAATTTTAATTGTTTTTTTATATGTTATCTAACAAAACTTGCATCGACGTACTTGGTAGGTCAATAAGAAACGTAACATTTTAAATCGTTTTTAACTTTGTTTTCAAACACTCTTATTTATCCTAAGATTTCATCGTTTGCATAAATACCAAAAAATGTCATCAAATGAAAGAATTTCGTAAGAGACGAAATAATTCTTCGCCAGTAAGAGATAGAAAAAAAAACGGCCGAATGGAGAACCTCCTCCTTTTTTAGTTTTTTTTTTTTGTTTAAGTCGGTTGAAAATTAGTCCCGTACATTGTACAAAGTGTTACATAATATAATTAATAATATGATCAAAATGAAACAGAATCTCAGTAACAGCTACCTGCAACATAACTGATTGAGCCCATTTAGATGAGGCGACAGGTGGAATGAAATAATAAAATTCATTTTATAGCACTTAACCTGTAATGGGTTATTTCATATGCGTACATAATTTTGAATATGATAATATAATTCAGATGTTGATTTTAAATTAATGCAATGGCTGGAAACAATAATATTTCGATGGGTTTGACCATTCTATAACGATTTTCATGAAATAATAATTATTTTATCTAATATTATTCGTAAGGTGGCCTTAACATGGGAAGGGGTAGGGCATGTTTTTCACACACGACCTTCTGAATCGAAAGCTTATTAATACCAACAAATCTTTCAAAATGCAAAGAATATTTATTTCATGTATTGTAAATTAAATAACTAAATACCATCAGGTATTTGAAATGTCAAATTTACTATACAAACATCTATATATATAAAAATGAAACTCGTTTCGCGTTGTCACGGCATCACGCGTGAACGGGTGGACCGATTTCGATAATTCTTTTTTTATTATATTCCTTGAAGTACGAGGATGGTTCTTATGTAGAGAAAACGTAAATATGTACGGGCGAAGCCGGAGCGGACCGCTAGTTTACTATACAAACATAGTACCTAAATATATTAACTAGTGTTGCAGTAATCATCTTACTAGTAAAACATCGATATAAAATTTTATTTGTAAATTTAGAAACTGAGTCCTCTTTGTTAAAATAAGAATCAAGGACCACATATGTTATTATGAGGTAATAGAATTTTACTTAAATATAAGGTACATAACTGAAAAATAAATAAATTGCCATCGTTATAACATGAAAATTTTATTACCTCAATTTAAAGTTTGACACTTGTCAGAAAAGATGTTGCAATATTAATATTTCTTTTTTAATATGACGAGGGCAAAGGTTTAGTCCTGTTACCTGATATCGGGTGATAAAAAGGCTCATAGCAAATCGTCTATAATATATGGGAAACAAGATAAATATTTGGACGAAGGTTGACACAAGTAAATTCGATACAGCAAAACCACTCCATTTATAATTTTGCATATGGATTTTATACTTGTTATGTTTTTATCTACCTTAAATCATGATTATTTTTCATCGGTTTTGTATAAAGTGAAAGTAATATTTTTTATATATTATGTAGTATCAAAAAAGGTAATATTTACGAACGTTTTCTTTTCGTTTATGAGTTTTTGTTTATTCAAATAATAATTCGTGCCGAGTTTTGAATGTGAAATGAATTTAAAGATTTGATGTGTAATAAAAAAACCTGAGATGAGGAGATAACAAAACCAATTAAAATTTTAAATTAATAATTGAATAGCAGTCTCTGTATGATTGTTACTCTATGCCATGTCAAAGCGTATATACAACACAAGTTGACATCGAATAATTACATTTTCCAGTGAAAAAATTTTCTTCATACTGATCATAGAGGAGAGTAATAGGTGATACCGATGTTGATATTTTTTGAATGTTTCAAATTATAAAAACAACCCTTTTTATTATGATATTTATTGCTTTTAAAATTTGACATGTTTGTAATAACCGATTATTTTTTTATAAGAATTTGAATAAGAGTTGGTTGCTTTTTTATTTTTTATATTAAATATTACATACTAAGAGTTCGTTAACTGAAGAAAAGATTCTTATTAGAACGCGAATGTAGATACATAATAACATAGATTTTTAGAAACTGTCTTTAGTAATATAATAACATTGCTTTTAATAAAAGTTCAACAATCATTTGACCGTTAAAATCAATCCGTGTAAATATCCTTCTTTTAATAGAGAAGCGTTGAGCGGATTTGAGCCAAGTCTATATGAATAAGGTCTTCCGGGTTTTAAAGGGATAAAATTTAATAAAATAGGAGAGAGGAAAGTTGGCAATGTTTGAATTGTGAGAAATTTTAAAACGGAGAACAAATACTTTTTTTTAGTAAACAATGTACCTACCACACATTTTTTTTTTATTTAAAGTAGAAAACGGTTTCTTTATATTTCTTTAGCGTGTTTATTTTGGCGTTCGAATTGCGCCTTGGTGTTTCAGACGTTGTTTATTCAATGTACGACCCAACTACCCTCGCTTTGTTAATAATCTTTGTGACTGGCTGTCATCTGGTTGTGATTTGTTATTAACCACATCAATTGGGCAGTTAGACCGGGCTCCAAGGAGATGTTCGTTTGCATAAATCGCGGACCTAAATCTGACTTCTGATATATATTGTATAGATCCCAGACATCCTATAGACAGATGTTGCCAACCAGTTTTGTGGTCCCCTTCCCCGCACCCCGGTAATTAAATATGGCATACAAAGAAAAAAATAAACATTTCCAAAACATGCCGTGTGGGGTATCAAATGAAAGAGCTTATTGAGTAGATCACGAATATATAGCATACTATAACATTTCTTACACTTTATCTAAGATTTTTTAGAAAATTTACGAAAATGGTCCATTTTTGAGTTAACTTTAAACCACTATAGATTGAAAACTCATGAATATATTTTTTAAATTATTATTTTAAATAATTAACAATAGTCCATTGTTTACGATTCAATAGTTCGTACAGTGAAATAGTTGCATGGGGGAGTGGGGGGAGCATTCAAAGATGGCGAGTATATTTTCAAGTTTATGCCAGAAATAAAGGCCTAATACAAAAATATCGGTGTCAGGGCTTAGAATAATTATCTCTGCACTGTCTTTGTGTTTGACTGAATGAAAAATATGGCAGAAAATTCTTGAATCAGCCTCTGTGTGATTAGATTTGGCATAAACTTGAAAATATACTCGCCATCTTTGGATGCTCCCCCCACTCCCCCATGCAACTATTTCACTGTACGAACTATTGAATCGTAAACAATGGACTATTGTTAATTATTTAAAATAATAATTTAAAAAATATATTCATGAGTTTTCAATCTATAGTGGTTTAAAGTTAACTCAAAAATGGACCATTTTCGTAAATTTTCTAAAAAATCTTAGATAAAGTGTAAGAAATGTTATAGTATGCTATATATTCGTGATCTACTCAATAAGCTCTTTCATTTGATACCCCACACGGCATGTTTTGAAAATGTTTATTTTTTTCTTTGTATGCCATATTTAATTACCGGGGTGCGGGGAAGGGGACCACAAAACTGGTTGGCAACATCTGTCTATAGGATGTCTGGGATCTATACAATATATATCAGAAGTCAGATTTAGGTCCGCGATTTATGCAAGCGAACATCTCCTTGGAGCCTGCTCTAAGTTGTGTTCACATCAATAGCAAGTAAGTACGTTATTACGTTAAAACTATTCAACACGTTCCCCTTTTGATTTCTAACATACCAAAATCAGCATAACAATAAAAACTTTATTTTGTAGTCTTTGAATTTCTATCCTGTAGAATATTACTGGAATAACAAAGGTATTGTTTTCTTTGATAAACAATATTTCATAAGTTTTGCCCTATTGCATCTATAATTATTCTGTATAATATACCTACCTATACGTACATCCCTTTTTTTCATGAATTATTTTTCTCAATTACATTTTCTACTCATTTATACACAACCACGAATTTGTTAACATGTTTAATTTATTATATTTTACTACTTTTTATCAACGAAAGTAAGTTCATCATAATTTATCTAACCTGTTCTTCAACATCGGCGACTTCGAGCCCGTTAGTCAGGCTGTTATTCAGCGACAGCGTGGTCTGGATGATCAGCGCGAGGATCGGGATGAAGGGTAACAGCAGCAGCCGCCACAGCTGGCAGCGCCGGCTCTGACACCAGCGGCGGAAGCGAGGCCGGCAGCCAAGCGTGTCGGAGGTTTTGAGGACTGGAGATTCTGGAAAGAAAGGTGATGTTATTCTTCTTACTAACTGTTAAAGGAATTGAAACTTTGTGTACAGGGTATTCGGAAACTTTGCTGATGATATTTTTAATATTTTTATTTTGGCCAACCGATATTTATAATTTTTATTTGGTTTATTTTATCTTGTAGTTGGTCCCCTATAAATTTTGCCCAGTTTTGATAATTTGAAGGTGGATTAGTTATATAGAATTAAATAGATATTCCAAGGTTAAAAACTGTTCAAAATCTTCAAACCTAAATAAATCTACTATTCTAGGTTTTTCATCAGTATTTATCTAAAGACATTGACATCATTCTATTCTATCCCAAAGTATACAATTACTAAATACCGAAGCTCAGTACATTGAAATCTTCTTAATATGTATGTATAAATCTCGTGTCACAATGTTTGTCCTCAATGGACTCCTAAACCACATAACCGATTATAATAAAATTCGCACACCATGTGCAGTTCGATCCAACTTGAGAGATAGGTTAGTTTAAACATGTAGATACCACGGGCGAAGCCGGGGCGGAAAGCTAGTACTTTCATATAAACCAGTTCTATTTACATGACAGGATGTGTTTCCGGTCTGCCAATACGATTGACGATGTTGAGCAATATACCCGCTAAGCTACAATTGTACACCATATACATATGTTTGAGTATCCTCAGAAATGATCTTCATCAACGGTAAACTCATCAGATTTTTCTACATATATTCCACATCTCACACAATCGAAAGGTTCCGGTTAAAAAAATTGTAATATAATATGTTTCATTATGATAGAATCTTAGGATAGAACTGAAAATCATTCCCGAAATAAATCATATAAATAAATCACATAGGTACTCAAAAGGATATTAAATATATGTATCTAGAACTTATTCCATAGATCATGAACTTTAACCCTCAGAATATTATGTCGCAAATGCGTAACTTATATGAATTTATGAGTAAGCTGTCACCAAAAGTAATCAATACTAATATTAGTAGAGTGCCGTAAGGCATAAAAATGGTCAAACCTCGGAACCCAGGGCCAGTCAATGAATCTGTATATCAAGTATGAGACTGCATTATTAAAACCTCAAATAAAAAAGTTAAAAAAAAAAATTGACCGATCTCGATTTACAACAATTTTTAACAACAATTTACTGAAAAATGAGAGGCGGAAGGGGGAAAAAGTGTTTATAGTGAAAAATTTTATTTTATTTGTAATAAATTATATGTGCAGAGTAACTTCAATGTTAATTTATTAGATTATCGTAAAAAATAAGTTACAAAAAAAATTTATCATTAACTATACACATTGTTACATCATTGTACATTATTGTCGTCGTCGTCGATCTCGTTGATATAGATTGTAGGTGAAGGATTAGTGCAGCTGTCACCATTGCATTCTAAGCAAGCTGCAGTGCAGTTTAATCCACTTTTCCTGCACCCACAAGATGCTCCACATCAATATTTCTCTTCCAAGCCATGTTTGAACTTGCAAAAAATACTCTTTTAAAGTGTTCAAATGCGCTATACGGTGACCCCCAGAAAATAAAAGATCTTAATGCATTAAGATATTAACTCTTTTTTGAAAGCAACTGCTAAAATAACTGCGTTAAACTGCCGTCATTACCACTCACTGCAGATAGCGCATTTGAACACTTTAAAAGAGTATTTTTGCAAGTTCAAACATGGCTTGGAAGAGAAATATTACCAGAAGAATGGGGTGGAAATATGAATGCGGAATATTGACACCGCAAACAATGACGCAACGACCAGCTCCAGAATCTTTATTAAAAATTATTTTTTGCTCATGCGAAACAGGATGTGGAGCATCTTGTGGGTGCAGGAAAAGTGGATTAAACTGCACTTCAGCTTGCTTAGAATGCAATGGTGACAGCTGCACTAATCCTTCACCTACAATCTATATCAACGAGATCGACGACGACGACAATAATGTACAATGATGTAACAATGTGTATAGTTAATGATAAATTTTTTTTTTAACTTATTTTTTACGATAATCTAATAAATTAACATTGAAGTTACTTACCAGGTTTGACCATTTTTATGCCTTACATATGACTTTTGACTAATATAAATCAATGAAAACTCCAAAAAATTAATAATTGTTTATAATAATTTTTAAAAAATTGAGAGCGCGAAAAAAATTTTTTTTAACATTTTTCTATATACTATTAAAAACATATTTTCAAGGTTTATATTAAGATTCATTGACTGGCCCTGGATTCCGAGGTATAAACCTTACGGCGCTCCACTATATTATAAATGCGAAAGTAACTCTGTCTGTCTGTCTATTACTCAATCACGCCTAAACTACTGAACTAATTTTCATGAAATTTGGTATGGAGATATTTTGATACCCGAGAAAGGACATAGGCTACTTTTTATCCCGGAAAAATGACGCAATCCCGGAAATCCCACGGGAACGGGAACTATGCGGGTTTTTCTTTGACTGCGCGGGCGAAGCCGCGGGCGGAAACCTAGTATAATATAACTCAACTCAAACATTTATTTATTCAATTAGACTTCTTCAAGAAGCACTTTTGAAACGTCATTAAGTAAATATTTTTAACATTTACCACATTTATAATTTCTTAGAAAAACATTTTCAATGTTAAAATATGGATTACGATATGAGCGCGCAAGCCTTGATTAATTATTAAACATAGAAATCTGTACTGTTGTCTATTCTTTTTGGCAACAATATTGCTGTTCTTCAAAAAAAATTTAATAAACCCTTTAAGCATTTGAAACAGCGTGGGTGTAGGTACCTACTTGATATATTACTGTAACAATGGAGGTAATAAAATTCACACCGAGCATCTTAATATGATCCTGCACAATGTATTTTGTAAGTTAAACAAATGAAAACATTTTTATGCAAAATAAACAGAATTTAAATGAGGTTTTGTTTAAACAGACTAAGATACAGAGTGGGCGTCGGTTATCCATAGAGTTAGAGACTGTATAATATTCATAGAATTTGACTTAGGTTTTGAAAAAATAAATTTAGTTTGATGACAAAATAGAGAGAGGAAATATATACTAGAGTTTTTGTGTCATAACGTTTTGACTGACCGGTTGGCTTAGTTGGTAGTGGTCCTGCCTTAGCCAAGCCAGAGATCGTAGGTTCGATTCCCACCCAGTGCAAATATTTGTGTGATGAACATAGATGTTTGCTGCATAGATGTTGCATAGATGTTGCTCATGAACTCAGAACATGTATGTTTATCAGCCATCTAGTTTCCATAACACAAGCGAAAGCTTAGTATGGGATCAGATCGTGCTGTGTGTGAAAATTGTCCTGAAATATATATTTAATTATTATTTATAATGCTTTTGATTATATTTGTTCTGTCATAAACTGTTTATAGTTTAATGATTTCTAATTCTAAAGTTTTTGAATAATTTAAATTCGTTTAAACCACATAGTCCGGGATACATCGCCCATTTTTGCAAGAGATTACTATCAAGCTAATTTTTCGTGAGTAGCTTTATTTTGATGAGATGCCCAATAATTTCATGTACGAAACTCTCGATTGTGGTAGCTTACAGAGGTAACAAGGATAAAAATTTTTGATTTGACGGTTCTCAAATATTTATTACGCAATTTGTAGGACAATATGTCTGTTGAATTATATAAGTATTAAATAAGTGAAAATAAAAAAATCAGCTGGTTAGTAATCATTTATGATGACTTCGTTATCGATACACATTGGAAAGGGGGACTCTTTGATCAAACCATAGATTTTGTAGGACAAATATTTTTTCGAATAATTTAGATAATTATCTTGAGATTGAACAAAAAAAAACATTCAGTTAGTAATTAATATTTGAGAACCATCAAATCAAAATATTTTATCCTTGTTTCCTCTGGTAGCTACCACAATCGAGAGTTTTGTACATGAAATTATTGGGCATCTCATCAAAATAAAGCTACTCACGAAAAATTAGCTTGATAGTAATCACTTGCAAAAATGGGCGATGTATCCCGGACTAACAGTTAATCGTATCTTAATTTTCTTTTAAGTTTGTAAACAATGTAAAAACAAGCTCACATGTAAACTGTCCGCTAAATTAAGTATTCCTAGTGGAGTGATGTTCGGAATAAATGGATTTCCGTTATCGACAATGGCTAGATAGACTGCATTTGAGAAACAAAATCGCTGGCTTTGCTGTGAAATATTTTGCTTTCGAATGCATTTGAAAATGTTTTCCGAGCCAGTGATTATACTAATGTAACACCCACGGAATATAGGGGTCAACTGCACCCGTTGAAGGGGGGAAGAATGCGTCCATAATGCTTCCAAAGCTGGACGTGGATTAACTGTTTTTTGGTTGTTTCATAATAATATCTTGCATATAGGTAGTAGTGGCTATAGTATTATTTTATTATCTGTGATATAGGTGACTATAGTAATTGTTGCCTCTTTATCCTATACACCAAGAAGCTTATATCTAATACACTGGAGATTGCGCTATGAACGTTGGCTTGTCACGGGAAGGTGTGACCTTGAATGACGCCTGGGAAAGGGACAAAAGAACAACCAGGCGTCATTCAGGGTCGTGCCTTCCCGTGACAAGCCAACGTTCATAGCGCAATCTCCAGTGTATTAGATATAAGCTTCTTGGTATACACGCATATATTAAAATTATTTATGGTGGGTTCAGACGCTTGCCTTCAAAGTGACATAAAGCACGGGCACAAGCATGTAAACATGTTGTTTGTGCATGCGCCCGTGTTTGTTTGTTTGTGCCGTAAGCGCACGGGCTGCTTGCCGGGCGGGACAGAAGTAGATAATCCAGTGAATACACAATATCACGGAATAAATAATATTAAAAACATGTATTTATAAAGTAGTAGCATAAGAACTGTATGAAACTATACTCATAGCGATTATTTCAGTTTTTGTAAGCTACAATTGATATTTAGATCGACAATGGAAAAAGCCCCCTTTTGCAATTGTTATAATATAGGCGAATTGGATTTTTTTGTGGGTCTGTAATAATATTTTTATATTAGTTAAAAACTAATAGCGGAAAAAGAACTAGGTACCTACCACTAAATAAACATTTAATTTTGAAAATTATTAACGCATTTTAGCTTTTAGTAATATATTTTATTCAGGTAAGCTAGGCACTATTTCGAAGAAAAAGCTCTCAGCATTGCGACGGAAGGACATCATATTATTTTTATATTTACCGTTCGAGAAACTTTGATCAACGCTAAAGGAAAATACCGCCTCGAGTTTTCATTAGCGCCGTCAAAGGAGCAAAATATGATTGCTTGTGTGTCTACGTTTTTTCCTGGCATTCACTTTAATAAACTTCAGTAAGGTTTAGAAATTCATCTAAATTCTAATTTAGATGAATTAAAAGGAAAGGATTTTGGTGTATTTGTCTGCGTCTGTTAAAAGGTCAATGCCCTTGTCCTATTTTCGTCTAGAAATGACATTTCGGAATTTGGGAGAGATCAAAAAGGTCATAACTTTTTTGTACAAAAATCGTACTATTATATTAGGTATATACTTAATTCATAAATTATAAAGTTCAACTTTTTTTATAAAACTTCTTGATCACTTAAAATCGATATTTTTTGGTAACTTAATACAATGTTACCGAAAGAAAAAAGCAAAATAATTGTGTAGACTGTAACAATACATACACCGGTTAGTAACAAAATTGTGCAAAATATACATATGAGATAATATAACTGTCCAATAACGCAGAGTGACAAGTAATTTATGCAAAAGAAATACGTGCGTAAAAATAGTATTTTTAGCCGTCAACGCAAATAGGGGGGTGATGGGGGAGTGTGTCTGTCTATCTGCGGTGGCCCTGTAGGTGTGTGCCTGTCTGTGGCATCGTAGCTCTCAAAAGGATGGACCGATTTCAATGCGGATTTTTGCATTTGTAAGTCAATTTATATTTTCAGCTATGGTCAAAAATATTCCATGGAGAATTTGAATCAATAA
The DNA here is from genome assembly GCF_061535455.1 of Colias philodice. Classification (NCBI taxonomy): domain Eukaryota; kingdom Metazoa; phylum Arthropoda; class Insecta; order Lepidoptera; family Pieridae; genus Colias; species Colias philodice. The sequence goes on along the minus strand of NC_143098.1, from coordinate 9,502,831 downwards.
AACGGGACATTATTTAGCGTACAATTTCAGTCATTTAATTTAAAATTTGTTATTTTGATCACCTAGAGTTTTGCTCTACATTTGACGAATCTAACCACACTTACCTACACTATAAAATCAAAATGACCTATATAATCTATCTATAATAATAAAAAAAACATAAACCCTCTTCTGATGAAGTCAGTTAATTATTTATTAAAACGGAGCAACTCATTATCTGGATATAATCATGCTCTGCCAATGACAAAACCCAATCGGAAAACTTCTAACACAAAGATATTCATTTTCTACAAACGGATGAATCTTTAATTAAAAATCTTATTAGTATTATCGTTAATTAAAACAGTCAATCAATTTTCTTGTTAGATTCTCATTTTCGGGAAAATTGCACTTTGGAGTAAAGAAAATCTATATCCGATTTTCCGAGCTTCATGTTATATTTATATTATATGTTATGATTATGATATTTATACGTACGTACCGAACGTAATAAGATAATTATTATAGTTTGATAAAAAAATGTATTTTTGTTATTTTACATTTTCGTTTATTAGGTACGAAATAAAACACTTGTAGCCAATTGTATGCTGTATATTATTAGATATGTGACGCATAAGTTTATCTTCATAATGTCGAGTTTTTGCACTAAAGATACTATTTATTTCAATGGGTTTTCTTTTTTCATGTATCAATTGAAGAACCCTAAAAATTAGCGCACTAAGAAGTATCAAGGCGTATCCCTGTTTTTTTTTTGTTTTACTGCTTTGAATTATGTGATTAACATCGTAGATTAAACTTTTTATCAATTATTGTTGATTAATTTTCTTTGTTTTAATTATATTTAATTTTCTGACCGGTTGGCTTGGTTGGTAGTGGCCCTGCCTTCCAAGCCAGAGGTCGTGGGTTCGATTCCCACCCAGGGCAAATATTTGTGTGATGAACACAGATGTTTTCTCTGTGTCTGGGTGTTATGTTTTTTAAAAATTATATATGTATGTTTATCAGCCATCTGGTTTCCATAACACAAGCGAAAGCTTAGTATGGGATCAGATCGTGCCGTGTGTGAAATTTGTCCTGAAATATTTATTTATTATTTATTTATTTATCATCAACCTGAAAAGACAATGAATTTAATACTTACTTATCAGGACATTATGTATTTTAGAACTCCGTACATAAATATACAGTGTGTCCGGACATGACATACCGATATTTGAAGGGGCTATTCTCCAGGTATTTTTATCGACAATTCAACCCCTCTACAGTCCCCTACTTCACCCCCCTCAAAATGGTTTTCGAATTTTTTAAAGTATGTTTCATCACTCTTATCAATTAAATTTGTTTAGTGGTCCCTAGAATAACTTGTTATTGTTCAAATAAAACCAAATTTAGTATTTTGTGACACTCACTTTCGAAGTTATTATAATTTTCATAAATTCACTATCCGAATTGATAGGTTTGCCATTTTGAGGGGGGTGAGGTAGGGGACTGTAGAGGGGTTGAATTGTCGATAAAAATACCTGGAGAATAGCCCCTTCAAATATCGGTATGTCATGTCCGGACACACTGTATATTATAACCGCTCATTGTATTTAAATAGAAGGTACTATACATTTTTATATTTCTGTTTATTGTGTTTATTTTCAAGATATTAATACACAAACAAACAGGAAAATAACCCTTTAACGATTACGAACTCAATAACAATCAATCACTTGAATATAAAGCCTTTATTAATAAAATTGTTTACGGTTTTCGAACGATGTTAAGGAGCTTAATACTGTGGAAATATTGTAGATGATGTTTTATTTATTTTTATTTATTTATGCTTTATTGTACATACATGTTAAAGCGTGGTTGTATTACGTAATTAAATACTGACACAATATTTCTTAGACATCTTCACTCGACCAAAGTCGGTACAAGAATGACTCGCAACTGCAGACGACCGTTATTTATAGGACGACTATTCGAGTGGCGTGACTGTGTGAGTCAGCGCAGGTGTTATTTGTGTTGTTTTGATCGTTATTTTGAATATGACATGTAATATTATTATTATTTGATAATTAAATGATAATTAATACTTTTATCCATTTGATTATTATTAAAATAATTAATTAAGTTCATCAATTGATTTACTTTTAAAATATAATTTTATCTTTAAATTAAACGCGCTAACACGGCCATTCTGAAAAAAGCTCGTGCTCTGAGCGGTAATTCAAAACTCAAAATATCAATGATATAATTCACTTCAGCTGGTGACATTCAGACTTGTTTTAAGGAGTACATTATATTCAAATTATTTTGTTTCTTTGTCCAGTCGTCAGGCTAAACCACTGTCTGGATCCATACTGACAAGTGACAATCTTATTTTCCGCCCAGTTGTAAGACTAAGTCACAGAAAACCCATACAGACAAGTGGCATTCAATTCTATTATTATCTGCCCAGTTGCCAGCCTAAGTCACAGAAGACCCGAACAGACAAGTGGCATCCAATTATATTATTTGCCCAGTTGTAAGACTAAGTCACAGAAGACCCGTACAGACAAGTGGCATTCAATTCTATTATCTGCCCAGTTGCCAGCCTAAGTCACAGAAGACCCGTACAGACAAGTGGCATTCGATTGTATTATTATCTGCCCAGTTATCAGACTAAGTCACAGAAGACCCGTACAGACAAGTGGCATTCGATTGTATTATTATCTGCCCAGTTGTCCGACTAAGTCACAGAAGACCCGTACAGACAAGTGGCAGTCGATTATCATAATTAGTTTCCATTACCGCTAACACGGTCATCTAAATTTGGCTTTGGTACTATTCTTACACGTAAGTACATAGGACACAATAGTAGTCTAGCAATTGCTTGTACTTTTCGCTTCATAGCAATCATTGTCGAGTATTATTGTGATTTACATAGGATTCGATAGCTCAACGAGTTTTTCCAGCTGCGAACAGCGGCTTCTGTATCTCATCTGTATCTCAACTCTCAAGTGATAACCATATTAAGTTCTGGAACATAATTAAAAGTTAAAACACAAGTTATATCCGGCTTGGCCATAGTAAAACAATAACACAAAACGTTCTCATACGTTCATTTGAAATGAGTACGGTAATTTATCTCGTGATGTCAAAACACAATGTATTATAACACAAACATAACCGCTCGGCCAAACTGACCTTATAGAACACCATCACATCCACATGATGAACTCAAACTCAAATATTGTCAACTGGACTTCGCTTAGAAGCGTTTTTCAATCGTCAAAATACAGAAAAATAATAATTTACCACCACAATAGCTTACACTGGGCGCCATCGAAGGCACCACATTGGATCCAAATTCCATGGGATCAAAAACTTATTATTTGTGACATAAGCACGTCGTTCGCTTACCACAATTAAAGGCTCAAATATCCTGGACAACCGCCCGGATTGCACATCACATTATAATATTGATGAACTACATTACCGTTACAAATTTACAATATTCCACACCACAAACATTTACTTCACACAACGCACAAGAAAACACACATTGTGCGAGTTCCTTCATCCTTGTTTACTCGAAGTCAATTCAATTCAATTTTTACGAAGGTTGAAATCCACAGTCGCATACTGTCATGATGGTGACAGTGACAGTTGCACACAGTCACGTAGTATGATGGAAGAATTTGTGCCAGCCTGCCAGGATTCCGAGTAAGGGCTGGTTCATCTTCTACTTCTGATGTTAAAGCGTGGTTGTATTACGTAATTAAATACTGACACAATATTTCTTAGACATCTTCACTCGACCAAAGTCGGTACAAGAATGACTCGCAACTGCAGACGACCGTTATTTATAGGACGACTATTCGAGTGGCGTGACTGTGTGAGTCAGCGCAGGTGTTATTTGTGTTGTTTTGATCGTTATTTTGAATATGACATGTAATATTATTATTATTTGATAATTAAATGATAATTAATACTTTTATCCATTTGATTATTATTAAAATAATTAATTAAGTTCATCAATTGATTTACTTTTAAAATATAATTTTATCTTTAAATTAAACGCGCTAACATACATACCAGGGCAAACAAACTTAGACTATAATTTTATGCAATAATAACACACGGGCACATAATATGCACGAAAAGGCGGCCTTATTGCTCAAGAGCAATCTCTTCCAGGCAACCCTGATTGTAAGGAATGTTGAACGAGTACGCGTTGGCGCAAATTCAACAGTAAGTGATTTAAAATAAAATGTTAATATAGGAGTATATAACTTTAACTCTTACTTTTGAGGTACGTTATAGAAGATAAACAACCACAAGACAACCACAGGACAGTTCTTTGGAATATTATTATAATATAATATGATGTTACATATGTATTTTGTAAAATTAAATTGTAAAACTGACATGATTTAAAAGAGCAACTATGGAGTTTCTTGCCGGTTCTTCTCCGTAGATACTGCTTTCCGAATCGGTGGTAAATGTTAAAAATATGTAATGACGTTTCAAAAGTGCTTCTAGAAGAAGTCTAATTGAATAAATAAATGTTTGAGTTTGAGTTTGATAGTCTAAACATTCCAATGAAAGTCAAATCAACAATGCATAAAATACATAAACTAAATAAAAAATGTAATAAATATTGATCATATAATATATAGGAGTTAGTCAAAAGATTTCTTAAAGATAAAAGCTCTCTTTCCCATAATTTTCTCATCAAGATTTATTACATAAAATCACAGATTCCATTCAACTTTCTAAGACGTATAAAGTAACTCACCCATAATATTAATATCACAAGCACTCGATATAAAAAAAAAACTTTTTCAGTTTTCTGCACGAAAGACGTACGTACACCCCTGTCGAGGGTTGAAACGATACTAACAAATAAGGGTGGCTTCAGTTTTATTCACAGGTGGAACTTCAAATTTAATTTATGTTTCATTCATTTGTTGACAAGTTTTTATATTATAATGAATGCCGGAGTTTCAGAGTGAGGCCTTATAAGTCAAAGTTCTTATTATAATTAACTATACTTATTGTGCGCCCGGAAACTCATTTCCGTTATATAAGCAAATTAATAAACGTTATTTCAATTAAATGATTTTTAATTAAAACTTCACTTTTCATATTTAAATAGTGTGGGACGTGGATACAATATTTTTGTTTAATTAAACCAACGTATCTACTTTCACAATACTAAAAAAAATAAGTATTTATTTGGCAATAATTAATCATTACTTATTGTTCTTTTCATATTAATTTTTCTTATCCACTTTTAAAGTAGGTATATTTCCTTAAGATGATCTGTCTTAGGCATCCTGCCAAAAGTTTTATAAGTTTTCTTCAGAATCCATTTCAGTATCTGTGGTAATAATATTCGATTGGCAATTGCTATACTGAGTCATATTACCTACTGTGCTGAGCTACGTAGCTGTGCCCCGCGGTTTCACCCGCATTGCTCCGCTCCCGTTGGTCTTAGGTTGATGATTATAGCCTATAACCTTCCTCGATAAATGGGCTATCTAGCACCGAAAGAATTTTTCAAATCGGACCAGTAGTTCCTGAGATTAGCGTGTTCAAACAAACAAACAAACTCATCAGCTTTATAATATTAATATAGTATAGATATTAAAATTGTATACATTAGTAAGTAATTAAACTGCAGTTCAAACTTTCCAATATAATAGTAAAAGTTTTTATCGAAATATAACGTAAATTTTAATGCAATCTCTTTGGAATTTGCTAATAAAAGTTAGTAATGATAGTTATCTTTATTATAATACTAGCGGTCCGCCCCGGCTTCGCCCGTGGTACCTACATGTTTAAACTATCCTATCTCTCAAGTTGGATCGAACTGCACATGGTGTGCGAATTTTATTATAATCGGTTAAGTGGTTTAGGAGTCCATTGATGACAAACATTGTGACACGAGATTTATATATAATAAGATTAGAGACAGCTAATAACATACTATTAAGGCTTTGTTAATAACAGGCTGTCGTATTTCAAATAGATCAATGAACGTATCGTAGAGATGTTTATTCTAAAGGTCTTGCAAGATAAGGAAACTACACGTTTCAAATTTCCTAGAAAAGGTTTAGTTTGATTACTGATCACTGAAAATTCATGTATCTACTATATATCGGATGGGTCTAAATGCAATAAGTAGTAATTTATTTAATATCTATTGAAAAAAAAAAATTATTACAACTATAATAATATGTTTTAATATGAATCTCCATTCATAAAAACGAGAGAGATTTTGAGATTTTTTATTATCATGTGCTACTCGTATTATGGCTAATTCAAAAGTGAAAGTTTTTGAGTAATAGAACTATTTAATTTTTATAATTTTTTTCCAGTTCGAGTAGAATAAGAAGTCTAATGAATAAAGACTTCGTGGGTTCGAAGCCTTTTGAGATCTGACAGACGTGTTACCATTCATATTTTTCACACTTATTATACAGTATATAATATATTGTATTGTTATTGACACTTAATTCATTCTACCATCACTACTATTTAAATATTTTTGTTTTGTTATCCGTAAGAAGGAAAGAGTTCAGTGACCCCTCCATTGGGCGGCGAGACAACACAGTGGGGTTGTAGGCTTATGTAATAGGCGCCAACAACTTAGAGCGATATAAGCAACGAATTGTGCAATTTGTGTTAATAACTAAAAGTTGCCTATAATCTTATATATAAAATTCTCGTGTCACAATGTTAGTCTGCATACTCCTCCGAAACGGGTGGACCGATTCTCATGAAATTTTCTGTGCATATCGGGTAAGTCTGAGAATCGGCCAACATCTATTTTTCATATGTACCACGGGCGAAGCCGGGGCGGACCGCTAGTTATTTTATAATTATTTCGCAAAGAAAGGAAATAAGATTTAATCAGTTTTAACATCGACTGAAACTCACATTTTTTAACTTGTTAAGTCAAGTTGCTCCTTTGTTTGCTGTGACATAAAAAATCAAAAACATCTACTTCATTTATGCCATTTAGGAGATGTTACTACAAACACAACTATGTAAGCTATTTCCCTAGAGTCCTGTATCCTTGTATTTCCACTCATTAAAGGTATTAATTACATCAGTATTGTTACAAACTGTCCCTCAGTACACTAATCGCGAACTCCCTAAAGAGCGATACGGACGTTAGCAATGGACTCTGATCGTAACATCAATCCCATTTATTAAGATTGCGTAATGCGTATATAGTAGTTTTGACCCCACTGACCTAGTTTGGTGATTTAGCTTTTAATGCCTGTTATATGAACGGCTGATTTATTTTTATACATAACTATGTTTTACATGCATCACTACATAGTATAAAACAAAGTCGCTTTCTCTGTCCCTATGTCCGTATGTATGCTTAAATCTTTAAAACTACGCAACGGATTTTGATGCGGTTTTTTTAATAGATAGAGTGATTCAAGAGGAAGGTTTTAGTATATAATTTATTATGTTTTAGACAAAGCGGGCGAAGCCGTGGGAGGAAAGCTAGTAATGTATAAAAGCTACCTATGCTATAAGTATAGGTAATGCATGATTGGAAAATCATGTTTTAGAAGATGGTAAGTGTGGTCCAAAAATATACCTACCTATATTAATACAACCATGTTTTTGGACAAAATTTTACGTTGGGAAATAATAATTTCCATTCCAATTGGAGTTAATATTGAAATGTATGTTTAGTATATTTAAAAAATTGCATTTAATATGGTATCCATTGTATAGAAAATAAAAATAATTTGGAAAATCCAAAAGTGCACGCCTCATAATTTTTTTTTAATAAATATTTATTAATTATTATTTTTGTTTATTTAATAACAATTAAACCACATCGAATCAGACCCTGAAAAATGAAAGGGTTCTATTCCTGAGCATACTCAAGCGTAAGAGAAAAAAAAAGACTCGATTAGTAAAGTATTTCGGTCGCTATCGTGTTAACAAGAAAAAGGATCCGCACATACAGACACACGGACGGCCAAGACAGAACTTTTTTAAACTGTTTTTTAACTAGTTTAAATAACAAAAATGACATCAAAAATATCATGAACGTTAAAAATAGTGTTTTTTCTTAATATGTGTGTGTATGTATTATCTTACAAGTGCAATGTATGATACATAAAGACATTTTAAGTTTGAAAAATCAGATGTTTTGCGCGAAGTGACAGTAGTACCCACCTCAACGCTTCGCTTATGAGGCGTGCAATAAAAGCTTAATGCAAACTTATTTCATCTTCCAAATATAAAGAGTTTTCACCTGTATATTTTGGATGAGGTACGAATACGTGATATATCTTCTATTGTTATTCAAACAGGCCACTTCATCTTTTGTTATGCTGTAATCTAAAATATGTTTAAGAAAACACACCAAAGACACCTTTCTACTCCATTGAACACCGAACTGTTACATAAAGGAGAATATCAACAATGTCGTCATCGTCCCTAAACTTAAATCATAATGATAAAAAACACCAAAAAACTTTTGAGGTCAAAAATATTATACATGAAAAGAAGACGGTAAATAATTGAGTAAGTAACGTATCTACCTATGGTCGGAATGTCAACCTTCATATGATTTAATAGATTGTTTGAGTTAATAGACTTGTTACCCAAATACACCTCATTTATTATTCCTTCCTCCAATACTCAAACTCAACTGTCTACGTATGATTTATAAATAGTATTTTAGTTTATTTTGCACTTTAAAAGCTGTATTACCTGACTACTTTAAAAATTATTAAACGGTGAAGGAAAACATCGTGAGGAAACCGACAAGTCGAATAATCAAATTCGATGAAATGTGACATCTTTCTGCACTTGACCAGCGTTGTGGATTATTGCTTATGACCTGAACCCTCATAGGAGGCCCGTGTCCCAGCAGTAGGAACATATTGGGCTGATGATGATGTTGATTATGATAATTAATGCAGTTACATATTTTGTGAAAGTAAATTGTAATACTGACATGATTTAAAAGAGTAACTATGGAGTTTCTTGCCGGTTCTTCTCCATAGATATTGCTTTCCGAATCGGTGGTAAATGTTAAAAATATGTAATGACGATTCAAAAGTGCTTCTATAAAAAGTCTAATTGAATAAATAAATGTTTGATTTTGAGTTTGAAAGAATAAATGTCAAATGAAATATCTAGATTGATTCATAACTCAAACACATTTACATATTTATTAAATGCCCCTAAAATATCGATCCGCAAATACTAGATTATCATGAGTCACAAGCCAAAAATCAATAAGTTACATAAAAAGATAAAACTTGGCGCCATATTGCTAACGAGGTTAAGATTATTGGTATTTATATTGTGAATCATGATATCATATCTTCGTACCTTGGGTTGGTATTGTAAATTCAATAAATATAATAATATACCTGAGTCGGTATTATAGGTGTATACCTATAATTCAAGAGTTATTATTAGATGTAATTGTATTGGGATATAAGTTGTAAGTTAGGACGTACATATCTGTGGATATGTAATAGTACGTCGGTTTTTCCAGGATAAAACTTAATGAAGATGAATCTTTCAAAATGGTAGTATAATTTTCCAAATTCTGTTTCAAACAAAGTGTTTATAAGATTAGATAAGTTATAGAAATAAAATTATTTTAAATTTATTCAAAATGATTTAATACTTAAACTTTCAACTTATAAGAATTTTCAGGCTACTGGTAACATGTTCATTTTATTTAAAACTAGCTTCCGCCCACTTTTTGTACGTGCATCCCCGTTTTTCCCCGTTCCCGCAAGAATTTCGGGAAATCCTTTCTTAGCGGATGCCTACGTCCTAACATCCACCTGCATGCCAAATTTCAGCCCGATACGTCCAGTGGTTTGGGCTGTGCGTTGATAGATCACTATATCAGTCACCTTTGAGTTTTATATACATAGATGATTAAAAACTTGTTATAGCTGTTTCAATCCAAATATTCAATAACTAAATAAACTTATAACTGAATATTACTACTAGTGACCTAAAAAATTAACAAAACAAATAATAAATTACACATTGGGAAACCACGTCATAATCAACGTAATCAGCTTCTTTCATTGAAATCAAAAAGCACATCCTGTCTATTTAGATTACGTTTAACTAAACACACAATATTCTGGATTACCCAAAAAAGGGACTGATATACACTTCGACGAAATTCAATGTCGTGATCCATATTACCATTATACACTAATGCGTAACCGAATTATCATAGCCACAGATCTATTTATTAAATTATATAGCTGAAGAGTTTGTTTGTTTGTACGCGCTAATCTCAGGAACTACTGACCCGATTTGAAAAATTCTTTCGGTGTTAGATAGCCCATTTATCGAGGAAGGCTATAGGCTTTATATCATCACGCTAAGACCAACAGGCGGAGCAATGCGGGTAAAACCGCGAGGCACAGCTGGTTAAATATAATACATATTCATATAGCTATACGTATGATTCATATGAAGGGAAGTCAGAATCAATCTAACAATGAAATCCTGAGTTAAATCGTTGATAACAGATTGATAGTACTTTGAGTCACCCTTAAAAATAACTATCGTTTCACCGTTAGTAATAACGAGCTTAGACATTTTGCTAGAAATCAATAAGATTGGCAATAATTTTCAGGTTAAGATTTTCAAACTCGATACGCAAATGAGGTGTTTTTTTTTTAGTTTAAACATAATATAGTACAATTTTCTTAAAAAAAAAATTCGTAGCTCCTATAATAATTCAATCGATTCGATTATGATTTTTGTGGCTTGCCACATGTTTTTGTTCTATATTTTTTTCAAATAGGTAAGAGGTCGTACTTATAACAGGGAATTCTTTGAATAGGTTCCAATACCGTAGTACCATTTTTTTTATTAAATTTCTTCGCAAAGATTACAATACATCTTTGATATTACAACTGTAATTAAAAAGCGTAAAACACATTTAGGCACAATGGCACATGTGAATGAATTAAAACAAAGATTATTATGAAAACAGATACCTACTACGAATAATATTTATGTAATGAATAAATTAATCGATACTCAAGGAATTTACTTAAGCTGTTGTTAACAAACTCTTCAATCTTCTATTTAATTTTGCTAAAATAACAATCTCAAGAGTTTGCTGTTTAAATATTAGTAAACAGTTATCATCAAAATACAGATCAAGGCTTAGTTAAATTAAACACAAACGACAATAAATAAAATTAATTTGAAAATAATTAATCAATAAATCCATCACTGGAAGATATCGCATTTCGTATTTCCTATGTCTTACTTTTAAGTTTTTATACAGAACTAGCTTTCCACCCGCAGCTTCGCCCGCGCAGTCAAAGAAAAACCCGCATAGTTCCCGTTACCGTGGGATTTCCGGGTAAAAAGTAGCCTATGTCTTTTCTCGGGTATCAAAATATCTCTATGCCAAATTTCATGCAAATTGTTCAGTAGTTAAGGCGTGATTGAGTAACAGACAGACAGACAGAGTTACTTTCGCATTTATAATATTAATAAATATAAATAATATGGATACGTCTTCATAATTTTATTGGCTTTATCTTCATTTAGTCATCATTCTTTTACAAATTTGTACTCAGCGTCTTCCGGGAATTGGAAGAATTACTTATTTACAAATAAAACTCCCCTTAAATACTTGCTATAGAAGAGATTTTATGTGTACATGTACTAGATACAATATTACTACGGACCTACAATATCCATCTTCATACTATAGTTGCTCTTCTAAACATTAAATCTAGTTCTGTGGGCGAGAAATGTTCGATCATTCGCGGATACAAGTGACATTTTCGAACCATGAACGCATCAGCTCATTAAATCTTTATATTAGGATCTATCTTATCCTTCAGATTTACCACAACATTAAGGCGGCTCCACATTCGTGCCGTGAATCTCCGTGAACAGCTGTTGTGAATGTAAATGTGGATGGTTTTCGCGATGTTCACGCGTGTTCGTGTCTGTTCTCCGATCAGAGTCGGTATCGTGTCCCACGATAAAGGATTCGCGCCTCCTTCACGCAGTGTTTACGCGTAAACATAGTAACCTATAAAGTAGTAGTAATACAGTGATTTTAGCAGCAGTTTCTAGGTCGATTTCACGGTGGATTTCACGAATTCCTGCGAGTATCCTGTGAATGTGAAGGGTACACTTGCTGTGAGTTTGTGCGTAAATTTGTATGTGAATTTACGGCATTAATGTGGAATCACCATAACATTTGTATTAAGTAACGTGAAGCACGAATTAATACGGCAAACGGATTCTCAAGATTAGAGGAGTGACGTCATCAACATTCTTCGATGGTTAGTGTATGGATTGATCGAACAATAAATTGATCGTTAAATAATTTCTTTTACTTTGTAGGTTGCATTCCTGGGAAGATTCATCGTGTTTTTTGTTTATGTAGGCCGTTAACGGAGTAAGGAATTTTATATAATTAAAATGACTTAAAAATATCCTAATTTTTTTGAGGTTCTGTTTTTGTCTGTATTGTGTATGTTCATCTGTATTTTCAGTAGTTGTGAAACGATTAGTAATCATTTTAAGAATATTTTAATTTTATATAAATAGCATATAGTTGCTTTCTAAATAGGTACTGTGTATTTTTTCAAAGAATAGAAAAAATGCGATTACGGGGCGAGATTCGACGCACGTCGTTTGCCAAACAATTACATTATATAAAAATTTAACAAATCATTTATATTTCGAAAGATGTTCCAAGTTGGTCCCATTAGACTTCTAATTAACTTACTAACAATGTAATTAAATCTAATTCAATTTAGACCCACTTCCCGAATTTCCTATTCAGATAAAATTTTGTATACTATTATGTTACAATAGATACAATTAGCTATAACTTTAATGAAGGGATTTGTATTGTTCAATAGACTACAAATAAACTGCATTCGTCTGAATTGTTCATCTGTGATTAGAATTTAGTTAAATATTATATGAAATTTAATGATGAAGATGTTTTATTAAAGTTTCTTTTAGATATTATATTTCCTATTTTATTTATAGGACACTTATATTTATCACAATTTTATGAAAACTATATAAAAAGGACGTAATAATTCTATATACCAAGGGTTTTATATAAATTGAAATTCTGTCTGGCATTGTGATCCTCATCACGTCACGTCAGCAATTTTCCTTATAATTTTTTAGAAAGATATCGGGGTAATAGAACTAGAAGGAAATATTATCATATAAGTTACATCTGTTATTGATATTAATGTATATTAAAATTTTACTTGTTCTGAGTATAAACATATGTTCAATTCGTCATTGGTCGGTTCCTTAGAGTACCTAGGTGTGTCCTATATTTGTTTATAAGAAGTAAAAGCTTTGAAAGAAAATTAAATTTATTAAAAAGTAAACAGCTAAAGCTCCGTATTCATGGTAAGCATTTCTTTAGCAACAAAAATAAATCGAAAAGTTGAGGAATTGCTGTCATTATGTTGCTGGCCACTCTTCATTCTTTCAGCATGCTGAAATGGCGCCGGAGTCGTCGATATATAAAAAAATTCCAGCAACATTTTTGACTGACTTTTATTCTTTACCGTTGCATATTAAAAAGTTTAGGCGATAATTAATATCCATTTATAAAGTTGATTGAGCATGCCTACATTATGTTAATGCAACCCTATATTATGTTCGATATTTTTCGTTTCATGTATGTGGTGTAGTTTTTTGTTTATAAAAAGTTAAGTATGTACGAGAACAATGCTGTTAAAACCTTGACTCATAAATGATGTAAACAATTGGGTTTTTCATATTTTCCGAAGAAATTCAGATGCAAACGGGTCACTGTCTAGTGACAAAGAAAACCATCCAAAACCGCAACTCTGACACATTATTATAGTGGTACGTTCAGGCGCGTGGCAAGCAGCCTGGCAAGCAGCCCGGCAAGTAGCCCAGCAAGTAGCCCGGCAATAAGCCCGTGCGCTTACGGTACAAACGAACAAACACAGGGGCATGCACAAACAACCGTGCTTGTGCTGGTTGAATGTCACTTTGAACGCAAGCGTCTGAACCCACCATAATGTTAAACTAACGCTCGCCCCGGCTGTACCCGTGATAAAACCTAAAATAATGTAGCAAAGCACCCCATGATCTCTAAAGGCAGTGTTATTTCCAGTAAGGAAAAATAACAGCGCTTTACAGGCCGTCGAGTTTTACTTGAAATGAAATGAAAGGAAAATTTATTTGTTTGAATGACTACTTCAAAAATTTAAGTTGGTAATGGTAATCGTTAGGCTGAAGTGGGTTTGTCCCAGCTAGTATTTCAACTTTAAATAAGAAGGCGTGTTAAATTATATATTGATATCGTTACAACCAATAAGTAAAAACTATGAAAATATACGTGAGACAAAATACCTTAGCACAATTATACCTATAATGTGTATATTACAGAAATTTAAATCCTTCGTATAACCTTAAATATGATCTTGTTTTCAAACAGTGCAATATCAGCTTTAATATCAGTTGCCATAAAATGTATGAATATGACTTTGAATATGAAGACCATCTTTATAAATTCACCTTACAAAAATCTAACGAATCCAAGATTAAGTTACCATTTGTCTCAATTAATTCAATCAAGGTTCCCAATTTTCCTTACGTAAGTAGGTATATGTACTATAGGGAATAGGGATCAGTGTTCGATACTCCTACGGGAACACTATAGAGCTAAAACTTTTATATGTACTGTAGGGATCAGTGTTCGATACTCCTGCGGGAATGCATAGAAAAGCCAGTCATAATAATATAATGATACCAATCGAATTGACCATAATATGTTATCGTGGATCTCACACTGGTGAGTCATTATATATATTATAAATTATCACCACACACCTGCCTCCGCTCAGTCGAAAGGTGACTGCCGCAAGATGAAGTCCATATACTTAATATTCATTTTGTTCATTCTGAGTGCGTATTGCAGAACTATTATTGATAAAAGTGAGGTTTTAAGTCAAAATAGTGTTAGTGTAAGGACAAAACGTAGTGTTATTGTTGATTATAAATGTCCTGTGGGATATATAAAAGTGTCACCACGTTTGATGATTTGTGTGCCGTGTCAACAGTAAGTATTTTGTATGTGTGTGTGTGTGAGGTGGTTGCCATTTAGTTGCGGTAAATATTATGATACTATAATTGGCCATAGATTTTTTGTATTTTATTTTATGATGTTTTTAGAAGAATTGAAATGTTTTATGTGTGGATTTTTTGTCGTTTTAAAGGTCATTTGTGTTTTGGTTTGGTTTATGTTGTTGTTTTGAAAGGATCGTCGTGAATCTTTGTAGATAGAATTGTAACGTGTTAAAATACCTCCCCTACATTAAATTAGGATTTAGCAATATGCAATACATTGAATAAAGCACATAATTTTGTGAATAAACCTATTTCTACTATCGTTAGCTACCAGCCCCCCTATGCAAGTGGCTTTCTGTTAACGTAGCGTTCAATAGAATAGACTACGAATGTATGAGATGGACGTAAGCTGTAGATACGTTTATCTACAGCTTACGTCAATCTCATACATTCGTCGTCTATTCTATTGAACGCTACGTTAACAGAAAGCCACTTGCATAGGGGGGCTGGTATTAAGTATTCTGTCCCTATACGATGAAATAAAATTGACGGCATGCATTAAGTCGTATTTATTTAATTACCTACATATCTACAACTGTTCTGAAAATAAATTTTACTGCATTTTGAAATAGTGTTTACAGTAAAAGAAAAAAAACTATGTATTGCTAAATCGTAATCCAACATATCTTATTTTTTAGTTATACCTATTCTTATTCCGTGAATTCTAATATTATTCTGATTTGGAACAATTAGCATAATGGAAAATCTATTATAATATTTTTAGCGACTCGTTTTGACTTTTACGTTTGAATATAATATTCGAGGTCATTTGTATTTTGATACGGACAAAATGTAAAGTTATTACAAAATGTAGGCATATTACATTGGAAACTTATTGGAGTATTTTTGATGAACTTGCAAGTTGTTAGCTAATTAAGTAATTAATAAACATTCAGAAATGAGTAACAAAGTTTACCAAATATTATGCGGTATGCCACTTCCTAGTGACATAAAATTTTGTACAAAGATCATTGATTATTCAAATTTTTGACTTTTGGGTTCATCACAATATGAAGGAATTTAAAATTAACTAGCTTTCCAACCGCGGCTTCGCCCGCTTTGCCTTAAACCTAATAAATTATATACTAAAACCTTCCTCGAGAATCACTCTATCTATTAAAACAAACCACATCAAAATCCGTTGCGTAGTTTTAAAGATATAAGCATATACATAGGGATATAGGGACATAGGGCCAGAGAAAGCGACTTTGTTTTATACTATGTAGTGATATAGGAATACATACATATTTTTAAATACCTAAATAGGCAAGCGAATCTTTGCCAAGTTATTATAAACTTTATGCCCAATGCCCAATTTTATTTACCTACAACTTAAATTATAGTAAAGAGCAGACACTTTTATCTATTGAATCAATAGAAATTAAGGCGACCAGCTAGTTCATAATATCTCTATCTGATAGGTAGTTCTATAAAATACATAATACACCTACCTAACTACCTAAAGGTATAATATATAAGAACTTCAAAACATTGACCACAAAAGGTAAGAATTATGTAAACCTCAGTAATGAATTAGTCGTGACCGTGAGTCACTTGTTAAACATTGACTTAATTGTAAAAGTTGGATTAGTCACACTAATATTACCTATAATCTATATGGTTTGATGCGGATTATTAATTCGCGAGAAAGTCCTACAATATGTAACTAAACATTGTGTTATTAGTCTTGATGAAGTTGATAAGATCTATTTGTATGGATAAAAGAAAAGACATACTAATCTCTTGGTCCTGTGTCCATATCCTGCATGTACCCTTTCATGCAATTCCAAAAATACTATCTACAGACATAAATAATACAAAATAGGTACTTGAAGTCGCGAAATATTCGTATGCAACTCTTAGATATCATAAGGAACTGATAAACAGTTCGATATTTCACATAGACATAAAAAAAGCCCAGGCTCTTTTGAATTTATATTACAGTATTCTTCCAGGAATGAAATCCAATTGTCGAGAGATAATCAAAATCAGTAAATAGTGCATAAAATACTATGAGTCGAAGCAGATTTATACTAGCAAAAGTATTAAAATGTCTTTTAAAATACCCTATAATTATTATATCGTCCAGATGCCGTACAAAATCAAATGACCAAACTTACCCCGGCAACTGTCGAAAAATAAAAATAAATTCCGACTTTGTGGACCACCATTTTTGTACGGCATCTGTGTCATACTATTTCTATACTACTTTTAATCAATTATTCCGCAACGCCGTACAAAAATCATGGAGACAAGGGGAGAAAATCTCTACCTGAACCTTCGAATTCTCGTCTGCACTCAGGTGGACAGGTTACAAGTGATGTCATAGTGCTGAATCTTATTATTTTATGCTCTTATATCATTCTAGATAGGTCAGGTGGTGGGTCAAATGACCCATAATTTTTTCAACATGGGCCTGTAGTCTATAAAGTGTCCAATGATTTGTCAAACAAATATTTAATTTTTAAGTACTTCTCATAAGAAGTAGGTCCGTTATGTTGCATCTTACTTTGCGGTCAAACCTGCTTGTGACTCATTCGATGAATTTGTATGAAGCGTAACCTACATGGTGCATTTCTATTTGTAGAAAAGTACTTTTATTGTACTTATTTATTCATACTTTTGTTTCAAAAAGCACAACATAACTTCCATAATTGGTTAAAAACGTTAAACAGAATCATGAATAATTCGGATGAACTAATAAAAAAACGGGTTAGCAAGAAAATAATAATTGATTGGGACTTAGGTAATTAAGTATTAACTTATTAAAACTTTACAAAGTTTTATGGAAAAAAGTTTTGTTCAAAAAAGCTTTCATGCTTACAATTTCCTTATTATAATAATTTCGGTCAAGTATAATGAAAGTAAAAGGCATTCTTGATTACTTCTTGGAACAGAAGTCAGTGCATTAAATATTCCAGTTGCCGTTATTTGAACTAATTTATAAATCAGGATATAGAAAAGAAAAAAAAAGACCTATTAATAAGTTGACCAGTGAAACAAATTCATAAGAACAGTTTCTCTAAATAAAACATCCTAAGTGTGAATATTTTGTTTTACTGTTATCTACTGTAATAATATGCGTAGCAGCTGTTAATGTAGATAAATTTCTATTGTACGGAAATAATATGATGACTGTTATTATAATTGCGAAAGTATTTCTATCTGTCTTATCACACTTTCACACTCAAACCACTGAACTCATTTTGATGAAATTTGGTTCAACGATAAAACTAGACGGGTAAAGAAATACTTTTTGGATTTCAAATTGAGTAAGCCGGTTGAAAAGATGATTGTTTATAATTATATTTCAATCGCGTTTCAATAAAAAGTGACACAAATGTGACTCGTACAAAACAAAAATTTAATCAATTCTTACAAATTGCAGTCAATAATTCTGGTTTCGATCGTGTAGCATCGGTATAATATAACCACATAATATAACCTATACCGTTATTTATGAGAAAAGGTTTTACCTTTATTGACCTGATGTTGTACGATTTTTGAAGGGACATTCAAATTATTAGCATGTTAACAAAATGATATACATTTTTTATAAGTGACTAATAATAATAAATAATTCTTCCTGTTTATGTGAATTCAAGAGAGCCTAATTTAAAATGACTCAATTTTTATACCAGCCTAATTAAAAAAAAATGATTTCATTTTTTATGTCTTTTATTATCAGTTTAATGAAAAATCTTCACGTTTCTCAAACTTTAAAATGTTTATTTAAATTCTTTTTACGGCCTAATAATATAATTCTACAGTCTGTTGCCAATTCTCGGTTAATTTTGTAAACATTGCAGACAATAGTTTATTAAATTACGTAGGTATAAGGTATGTTTGTAAATATCTCAATTATTATTGTGTCACATTGTAGACTAAACTTCCATTATACTCGTATTTGATCATTCAGTTCGTAATATACGTTAATTATCCATTGTCTATGCTTTAGAGACATGTGAGTGTTGCCTTTATAACATACTAGCTGTGTTCCGCGGTTCCACCCGCATTGTTCCGCTCCTGTTGGTCTTAGCGTGATGATATATAGCCTTCCTCGATAAATGGGCTATCTAACACCGAAAGAAATTTTCAAATCGGACCAGTAGTTCCAGAAACAAACAAACTCTTCAGCTTTATAATATTAGTATAGATTTCGTATTAGAACTTCTATGCAATTTATGAATATTTAATGTCAATATTTTTAAAAAATTTAATATTTAAAAAATAGCTAGTACTCCATTGAAATGTTACATTTTTTAGGCCTAACCTTGCAGTTTTTAGAGGACGCAATTTTATGTTTTTGATGTGTAGGGGGGGTCAGTGAGTAGCTAAAACCAAGTTTGTGGGGTTGCCACCCTTGTCCCACGGCCGCCATCTTGAAAATAGCGGTTGAAATGGTTTTTACGATATATCTCTTAAACTATTTATCTGATAAAAAAAATTGTTAGCATTATTTGTTGCAAATTAAATTTTCTACAACTTTTGTCCAGTAACTTTTTGTCGTAGAACTATAAATAAAAAAGTTATAAGCGAAAACGTTCAGAAATTAGAGCTTTTTATATTTTTCAATAAAACTTTTTTTTATAAATTTACGAAGAAATGATATCAGACCATTTTTGTATATAAAAGTTGTTCCTCAAAAAACAATCTACAATAATGGTCTGATATCATTTCTTCGTAAAATGATAAAAAAAAGTTTTATTGAAAAATATAAATATCTCTAATTTCTGAACATTTTCGCTTATAACTTTTTTATTTATAGTTCTACGACAAAAAGTTACTGGACCAAAGTTGTAGAGAATTTAATTTGCAACAAACAGTGTTAACAATTTTTTTTATCAAATAAATAGTTAAAGAGATATATCGTAAAAACCATATCAACCGCTATTTTCATGATGGCGGCCGTGGGACAAGGGTAGCGACCCCACAAATTTGGTGATAGCTTCACACTGAACCCCCCTACACATCAAAAAAATAAAATTGCGTCCTCTAAAAAATGCAACCCCAAATGTAACTTTTCAATGGAATATAGATAAATTAACTAATATATTGTTTGCTTAAATAATGTGTAATAATAAACATCTATGTATTGATCTTTTTAAAACTATAAAATGCTGAAATTTTATAAATTCTGCATCTGATTGTACCTACGTAAAAAAATGTTCACTTCTTATTACTAGCATAGTTTTATATTATTATCTGTGATATTATTTTCTGATACAAAAGTCGTGAAAGGAGCATTTGTTGTCCCTGTTTTTACTTTCACTATTGCTGACTCATTTAAAACATTAAATTTCTCATAAAGCAAATATAATATTTTTCATTTGCAACAGGATTTTCAATGAACAATCACTATTGATAGTTAGCCTTACTCACATAATATATCTATATCCTGAAGTCTATATGTAGGTAATTAATTTCTACCTACATCATTTATCGAATTGTCGAACTAATGAAGGTTGTTTGAAAGAACTCGAAGTTTGTAGCCGAAGGATGTTCTTATCTCATATCTCTGATCATCTTCCTAGGCATGACAAATCTTTATTATTTACAATAAAGATTTGATACACCGATTTTGACAAATCTTTATTATTTGAAAGCTGGTGTCTCCGTGTAGTCCTGTTTAAATTTTAAATTTGGTCAAGTTCTCACAATTTTAAGGCAGTTTAATTAAAAAAAATAATAATGTTAAAATCTATAATCGTTTCCATAATAATATTGCAGTAGCTCATAAATATTCATACTTAGAAAGTAGGATTAAACTCAGATGTCGCATCTCATAACTTGTTTACTGGTTCTAGGCTTCTGAGAAATGAAGGCATCGACTGACATTTCGAACTTATTTTGTTCTAAAATAAGCATAAAGAAACCCTATTTATAACCTTTATTTTGTAGTTAATTGGGGACTAGGTAATGAAGGGCTATAAAATCTTTAATAGTGTAATAATATCATCATGCGTTTTATAAGGATTAAAACTAGCAAGCAAGGCTTCATTCTTATAATAGTTGTTAATTTTTATAGTTGTTATAGTTTATATTTATAATATTTACTATAACAACTATAAATATATATCTATACGTTTTAAATAGTTAGATATACAGGATGTCCCACTATTGGTATACTAAGCGCGAAGGGACTTGTAGTTTTGCATACACTGATCACGTAAAAAATACTTATACAACAAATTAATATTCCTGAAAATCCATGTTTTCTTCTCTAGCTTCGCGCAGCCGTCATATTATACCGCTTCGCTAACTATACCGCGTCACGTGCTGGTATCAAAGTTGGGCGGGTAGCTTGTTAGGGGTGTACACATAGAGTTTTTAGAATTCATCTATTTGAAAAAAAAACTGCGTCTGGAATTTAATAAGTACGTACTCAGCGTATGCAAAACTATAACCTCCTTTGAGCTTAGTATACCAACAGTGGGACACCCTGTATAAGCAACTAGATGTTATTCAATTGTTTTCAAAATAACAAATTCAGGTGTGCTCTATACAAAATAGCATTACCCATATAAAACAAACACCTACGTCAAATAAACGCAAATAAATGACTATACATAATATATTATGCTAAAGTATCTATAGATCGTAAAGTAAAGAAAACATCGTAAATTAAAATAAAACAGAAAGTAAACGTCATTAATCTAAAACAAATATTGCCACTTGCTTCTTATCAGTTTAGACAATGATAACAATGCACCGAGTTTTCTATACGCATTATTACTTTTTCATGTGGCCTTTGCAGTAACATTTACAACGCACATTCCCTTCGCTTCCGTGAAAATGAAACGAGAATTTCTTCAAACAGCCACATCTTCAGAGTTCGAAGAAAGCTTTTGAATAAATATAATCTGTAACAGTTTTAAAATAATTTAAATGGGAGAAAATTGTAACTTTTTGACTTTAATTAAGTCCATGTAAATACAATCTATACTAATATTATAAAGAGGAAAGGTTTGTAATTATGTATGTATGTATGGTTTTCACGCAAAAACTACTGGACCGATTTCAAAAATTCTTTCACCATTAGAAAGCTGCATCTTCACTAAGCAATATAGGCTATATTGCATTTTCAAAAAAAAAACACAGATCCTTAGTCCTTACCAACAATGCAATAATGTAACCCAAGGTGTAAAAAATTCCTTAATAAAAATTCTGTCATCGCGTGTGCTGTGGAATCTATTCCTTGAAGTACGAGGATGGTTCTTATGAAAAAAAAAACATAAACATGTAGGTACAACGTGTGAAGCCGGGGCGGACCGCTAGTCTTTAATAAAAATATGTAAATCCAAAATATGTTCCTGTTATATCTTAGCTTAGTCTTATATGAATACATTGAAATTAACTTGCGAAGATCACGATTTATAGGTACCTACAACATTCTTCATTCAACAATTTCCACAAATAATTTCTAGTCTTGAATCTCATTCGAAATATTGCTTTCCTAAAAAAATGTCTAGGCTTTGTATATTTGTGTTTATTAACCGACTTCAAAAAAATGGAGGAGGTTATCAATTCGGCCGGTATTTTTTTATGTATGTACACCGATTACGCAGAGGTTTCTGAACCGATTTACGTGATTGTTTTTTTTTTGTTTCATTTGGAATGGTTTCGAATTGGTCGCATAAAAATTTGATTCGGGTAGGCCCAGTAGTTTTTATTTTAAGCATTTTTTTACTCTTTAACATATTGTAAGAATTGCTTTTCATTTTGTGCGAGTCAACATTGCAGTTTGCAAACAAGATTATTGACCTTCTGATTTGAGAGGCGCGACAAGGTGCTATAAAATTTATTACTAAATTATAGCAGTATTTAGTGTTCTTATAAAAACGTTGAATGTCATGTTTCGTTACAATAAAATAAAAAATATATGTTTATACTACCTACATAAAAAATCATGTGCGTTCGAAAATCTCATTACTTACAATCAAATGAAAATCATGTTTCAAAATAGTTTTAGCTGTAAGCTGTAATTTCCATATTATATTTTATCGTTTCTAATGAACAAGGCGGTAAATCATTTATTTTCTCAGAACAAATAAATTAGTTACAATGTTAGGTTTTATCTTTAACAATTGAGTAATAAATAATAAATGCCGTCAATTTCATGTTCCTTCAATTTTCATATAAGAATTGTTTTACACGGCTAACATAATTAGGTAATTTTATTATAAATAAGCTCAATTTATAAATGGCAGGGCAAGTACTTAAATATTTTTTCACGGATGCTACAGTTTAAACTGTATTAAAACAACAGTAAAATTAAGCAATTAGGTATTCATAGCGAATTAGTGCTTGGCCTGCTGGTACTATTTGAAAATTCCCAAACATGTCTTCAAAAAATACTAATCCCAACCCTAGTTATAATTGTTTCCAAACATATTTTGAATAACATTCTAATTTACTTTTTTATTTTCAGGCTCAAAGGCAGTTTGTGCTAAAATATTGCTCAATGAAGAGGAACCACGTTGGACTGAAAATTATATTACTATTATATTTATAGTTTAATATAAATATGGCGGTCTGGATGCAGGAGATACCAGCCTATTTAAATAAAACAGGCATTTATCTATAGTTGGTAATTTGAGATGATTTTCAATCTTCATTTATCAAGAAGATAATGATATTGCTATCCATCTCTTTCTTTTATATTGAATGACATGAGATAGCATGTGTGTAGTTTTAATTCTTGTTTGAAGATTGAAATTGCAAACGATAGGATCATAGAAAGAAAACGTGATTTTTGTAATGTTTTAAGTCAAAATATTGTAAATGTATTCTAATTTGCCTTCTATGTATTTATTTAACACTAAAACTATTTAAAAGGTTTATTAGCTCGCCATTTTTGCCATATTTAAATACTTATAGGTTCTATGGAGATAAAATAGTTAATTTATTGATCACATCCTGTCCAAAATTTTTAAGTAAATATTATGAATCACGTAAGGACGTTTTTTTTTAGTACCTAATTTGTAATTGAAAAATGTTCCGTACATTCCAATAAGCGTCATAATACAGATAAAAAATAATGTAGCATCAATACAATGTATCACACGTAAAATTTTAAAAATGTTAACAATTAAAAAGATGTTAATTTTTTCAGTTGAAAATCAGATGTTTTTAACTACATACCTAATTTCTTGCCTTTCAATTAAATTTGTATAAAAATGTTAGTTTTTGAGAGTAGATTTAAATTAGTAACCAAAGAAGTAAAACATCACAATTCACATTTCTATGTTAAAATTCCTACTTTAGTAAATATTTAAACTTTTTTTGTAAATTATGAAAATATAGAAAATTGTAATTGTTAGATTTAACACTGAATAAATAAAATATACTTTTTGTATAATGCATTGTGTGTTTTATTTATTTCATGGAATGGTACAAAAACAAGGTAAATGTTTTGATTTTTTTTATTATGTTCATGTTACCAATCGGTTTATCCGGCTTAAATTGGATAAATTGGCAAGCAAATAACGATTCATAATGAATTTTTTTTCTTCTTTTTTATGCTTTTGTGTTTAACTCTTGAACTACTTTACCGATTTGATTAAAGTGTTATTTATCAGCAGATGGCTATATTTCGTGAAGTCTTTCGAAAAAAATTGGCCTAGTATCTCGGGAACAGCTGAACCGATTTCGTTAATTATTTTTATAAAATACCTATGCTTTGAAGTACGAGGATGGTTCTTATGGAGAGAAACCGTAAACGTGTACGGCACGGGCGTAGCCGGGGCAGAGCACTAGTCTTATATATAAAAATGAATCGCAAAATGTGTTGGTAAGCGCATAACTCGAGAACGGCTGAACCGATTTCGATAATTCTTTTTTTATTATATTCCTTGAAGTACGAGGATGGTTTTTATGTAGAGAAAACGTAAATACATATGTACCACGGGCGAAGCCGGGGCGGACCGCTAGTTGTTAATATAAATGAGTTGAATGGGTTTGTATCATGTAAGTATAGTTAGTACACTCATTGTCACCTTACGAATATTCACATTGTCCTTTATCAAATTATGACAAAGTATGAATAAGGTATTCTTGACTAATTTTAGTCACCTGAGGCGATCATCCATCAATCATATTACTCACTTATGACTAAATGGAAAAAAGTCTATTAGGATTTGTCGTTGACTATCTTGAGCGTATTTAGATTGACGTTATATTGTTCTTTTTTTACCTATATAATAAAAATTAATCGCTTAAGGGCTTGGTCTAGTAGTGCAAACAAATGCATCCTGTCATCCTATATGTAAATAATACAAATGTACTAAGGGAAAGTTGCTCCACTTAAATTTTAAAAATTAAATCATTCGTATAATTTAATATTCGTAATAAGTACCAAAAATGACAATTTGAAACAATTTTCGTGAAAATTACACCGGGTGATTTTTTTTTATCAGTACACAAAATTTGCGAATACTTTCTATTGATATCTTCAACTTCATGTTTATATAACTGATCAACTTTTACAAAGAAATTTGGACGAAATATAAAAAAAAATAAGCTTTCCATACAAAATGCATAACTCTATACATTTTTTTCGACCTAAGTTTCTTAGTGAAAGTTGTTCAGTTTAAACACAAATTTTGTATATAATAAAAAAAATGTAATGTTTGTGTTAAAAAATTATAAAATAGAAAAATACGCAAATGAAAACAAAAGATATTTATTTCTGACTAGCTTCCGCCCGCGACTCCGTCCGCGCGGATGTCGGTCTTCGCGTCTTCTACAGATTTATTATATTATGTATAATATATGTATAGATTTATATTGATAAACCTAATAAATCTTTTGCTAGCATTCTGATGCTTTATCGGTTGCACTGGATTTATCTCTTTTTTTTTTTTAATCGCTTGAATGATATAGGATGGGTCCTTGATGGGCATCGAATGCTGAAGTCTCGAATCAATCAATTCTGACAGTAGGCAATTTATGTAAAATCTTGATAATGGTCCATCATTTTATTTTTTTTGCCTAAACTTATATATTCTATTTTTAACGAATGATTCACTCCAGTCCAAACAGCAAATAAGCAGACTTCTGTTTCTGCAACGTTTAGTTGTCCCTGAATTTAGAAAAAATAGTCATGATTCTTATCTATGACAAAAGTGTTATTTTTTGCATTGTATTTCAAATATTTAATTTTTTTTAACCGCATCTTCCGCATTCATGTCTTTTGCCGGAATTAGACATTTAACTTCTACTAGTCCCATTTTCCCTTTTTGATATGGGAGTGTATAAAGTAAATTTTTTAGATATTTCTCGTTATACTTTTAAAAAGTTATTATTGTCATTTTGCTCATTAGGTAAAGTAATTTCGATATCAGTTTTAAGTTTTTTGATACCTGCAATAATAACGTCATAATCGCCTGCACATACTTATCGATTACAACCTGTATACAATCCACCATCCACATTCATAATGTTTTCCTGTCCTCCTCTCCTTTACGCTGTTCACCGATACATTTGAAATGAGTAAATCTGCTACCACTGAAGGATGTTTCATTGTGATCAGCAAATTTTCACCACTGTTGTCGATTATTTGTTTTTCATTTTTAATCAGCAATTGGGAATCATCAGTTTTGTTTTTTGCAGATTGGTGATGTACCCTAACAATACGTCGAAAAGGGAAAGCATCAACGAATTATCGTTTTCGTTCTCTTTTTTTATTCTTCGCGTCTCTGTTACTTCTGTTTGTTTAGTTCTCAACACCCACTGAATTTTCTATGTTATTGTGATCTTCCATTACATCTGAGTTTTGATGATGTGATGATAATCCATTCGTTTTAATATTGGTACTTAGAGTTGGTAGACTAAACTAGAAATGGCGGACTAAATTTGTCAGCGCGTCTGTAAGATCAGAATATAAAACCAACATCCTGTATTTAAGTTACAAAATTAATAATCAAACAACATGCCGCTACGTTGAAAATGACTAGAAGAAAAAATTAAAACACCTCGGATCAATTTTGGAGTAAACAAATCATTTTCCCCGTATGGGGATTTCCCCGGATGAACTTGGGAAGTTCAAGTTCTCAATACAAGTTTATATTATATTTCGTATTTCTCAAACGAAAAATAAACATTTTTGGAACTTCAAAAAAATTATATTATAAAAAAATTTATGAGCTTACTTTAGTTTTAAAGAAATATACATCCCTTTACTGACACCCCGTAAAATAAAGAAATTGTTGCCAATCACCTTTGCAATCTATTTGGTTTCATTAACTTTATGTTCGAAGATAATTTTTTTTCTAGTAGTTACACGCGTATTTTTTTCGTTTATTTTCCATATCGAAATCAAATGTTTAAAAATACGAATATTTGCACAAAACTAAGATAAAAATAATCAATTAACAAAAATATTAAATTTAATGAAGTAGAGCAACTTTCACTTCGGTATGAAGGAAAATCGAGCGTAGATCACACGTCAGAACGCTCCGGCCCAAGGAGCGCGACTAAAGAAATTCGCTAGGATTTTTCCTAATTATTTTAAATATTTTTTTAATATTTAAGGAATTATCAAAATTCAAAAAAATTTTTTTTTAAAGGATTAATACTCATTGGTCTTCAACCAACTCGAATAAATTAATGGAAAAAATAACTTTTAGCAGTATTTATCAATAGATTTTGTAAGGCAAAAAATGGGAAATTATAACGTTCTAATTAAGAAAATCATAAGTTTTTCGGCAATTGTGTTCAGCAGTTTTTAATAACGACTATATAAGGATAATAATGCGCTGATCAGATTGTGTAAATTGTAATCGGTTGCAACGTAGTGAGTGCACAAACTTAGCTCGAAATGTCTTTGGGGGAAATAGACTTATCTTGAAGGCCTGATTAAGGTAACATAAAGTAACTTTATAAATGTGAAAAAATTCACGCGCATTGCGTATATAACACTAATTGATAAACAAGAAAAAAAAAATTCAGTTTA
The DNA here is from genome assembly GCF_061535455.1 of Colias philodice. Taxonomy (NCBI): domain Eukaryota; kingdom Metazoa; phylum Arthropoda; class Insecta; order Lepidoptera; family Pieridae; genus Colias; species Colias philodice. The sequence continues at coordinate 9,474,705 of NC_143098.1, read as the reverse complement.
TCATTTCATTAGCCGGGAAAAAATTGTCAAATAACTTGTTGAAAACGCAATTTTGCTAGACTGCAGCCTTAATGTTATAAAAATTAATGGCTGAACCGATTTCGTTATTTCTAATGTTCCTTGAAGTGCGAGGATGTTTCTAGGAGAGAAAACGTAAGTACATGTATCACAGACGAAGCCGGGGTGGACCGCTAGGTTTTAGAAAAAGTGGTTTGTCACAAGATTTTAATTAAATATATTACCTATATTTGGTTTCATCGCCATTTTGGTAACTGATTTGTGAGTGCCTTGTCTAATTAGGTATACGGATATGTTTTAATTGTGCATTATAAAATTCATTTCAGGGTAAAATAAATCAGGTGGGTAAATAAAATAAACTGTATAATTTGTTAACTTATGTTTTATTCGACTTAAGTCTATTAGTTAGTTACTTATAATAATAATTAATACAGATCATTTTCTTTCCATACCTACATCATCAATCATTGGTAAAAACTAATACATAGATACTGAAATTATTATCTTATCATTAAATATTAATTTTAATGTCTTACTAGTTAATTACATCAATTGAATCTTAGAAATGTGGCTAGGTTTACTTCTTAACAATAATAATTTAACAAACAATATCATTATGATTCATCGTATTGATTACACAAGAGAAAAGCTACTTTTATAATATTTGTAAAAACTTAAGTAATTTTTATGTAATTTATACAACTATTATAAGATTAATTAATTAAAATCAAAATTTAAATAATTTCCATCAATATTCCAATACAATCACAGACAAATAGCCTAGATTTAAATTGTAGATCCTATATTCAACCTCAACAATAAACAACATATTATTAATAAATAATACTACAAACCTACTAAGTATAGCTAGTTCAATTTCAAAGGCGGTTTCATACGGTCGCAACTCGCAACCCAAATTGAAACAAATATTTTAAAGCAAATTACAAGTATTACCTCATAAATATCCGAATCAGTAAATGTAAAGTTTTATTTAACAGGAAAATTAAAGTGTTTACAATTTGAAAAATAATTGATATTCTGTGCGTCTTCATCCTTCACTTATCTACTACTTATAGTTTAACTAGGGATTCGCTAAGGTCACAAAGATACTGATTAAATTAATATGTAAAAATACGTTTAGGTAAAGATTACAATTCTTAAACTTATTTAAAAATATTGTTTACAATTTCCTAATACAGATTTTCCTATTTCAAAGTATGTGTATCGAATCTCATACAAGTATTTGTGAATTTAAATAAATATCTACACTGAAATTGAAACTGACGTGGATCGTCCAGCAGAATAAAAAAGGAGCAGAAAATTATAAATTTTCATTAAACTTAACGACATAATATTTACAATTGAGACAAAAAAGGTCTGTGTGTCAGCTAGTACGAAGAACATAATATAAATGTGTAACTAATGACATTAACAACAGATTAACTACATGCATAATATCGTTACTTACTTTGTTACAAACTTAATCATTATTATGGTATGAAAAAAATACTACAGGAAATCCATACTAATATTATAAAAGCGAAATGCTCTGTCTGTCTGTCTGTTACTCAATCACGCCTGAACTACTGAACCAATTTGCATGAAATTTGGTAAAGATATATTTTGATACCCGAGAAAGGACATAGGATAGGTTTTATCCCGGGAACTCCTACGGGAACGGGTTTTTCTCTGAAAACGCGGGCGAAGCCGCGGGCGGAAAGCTAGTACCTAATAAATTATTACAATATAATCATCAATCATCATCTACCTAAAAACTTACCTAATAAATTATTACAATATAATCATCAATCATCATCTACCTAAAAACTTACCTAATAAATTATTACAATATAATCATCAATCATCATCTACCTAAAAACTATCTTTACCTCTCTTTCGTTTTCAGTGGCAAAAATTTCTACCTAAAATCTAAAATTTTATTTCCTGAGCCTACATTATACAGCATTATTCTAATACAGTATATCTAATTTCCCCCCCTTCGATTGAGCACAATATCAACAAAAAATTCAATAAATTAATTACACCTATCGATCAAAATATAATGTCTATCATAATTCACACATGGTCAAGCCCGAACCGATGCATGCTGCATACGCTATGGCATGAGGAATGTAGTTCTGTTCATAATTCCCGCTAAAAATATGGGACCAGGGCCCAATAGCGAAGACAGCGACGTCTTCACCCCCGTGGGTCTCCCGGGGTATTGGGACCAGTGATGGGTATGTGTAGTTTAAACTGTCTGAAATTAGAAGAATCCTATGAAATTTCTGATCCTATTTATTTATTTTATCTACTATTACGATTAAAAATGTCTCATGCAACGAATTTTCTTCAATATATTACTATTAATGAATGAGTATTCTTCTTCTACGAATCTATCTTATAAATAATAATGCCTATTTGAGATGAATGAAAATGAAGTAATTATAGTTACTTTGAAAGTAAGAAAAATAATATGGCAATTAAGATGGGAGATGCTTAATACTGATGATAAAATAAATGGGATATACTATTTGGCATGTCAATGTTATCGCCTCAATTAAATCTGGTATAAGCTAATATTTAGCTAGTTATTCAGCAATTGAAGTTATCCGATTCCTTATATTATGTATATTAGATACTTTGAAAAAGCAGTCTCTGCTTAAGGTAAATAACAAGATAAATAGAAGACCAAGGACTTACTCATATCATCTAACATAAGGTTGTGTCTCCTAAAGGATTCGTGGGGTTTATAACCAGGGCCATTTGCGTAACTCAGAGTGGTGTATGGGAGCTCGTCAGAGGCGTTCACCTGGAAAACAAAGATAATAGACTAATATAATAATAGACTAATATATTGAAACGTACACTTACATTGAAATGTTATCTAACATACCTCCTAGGTTATAATGTTCCAGGTTTGTACCAGTTACTTAGTCTAAATGCAATTAAAGATAGATAATATCAATCGGGTTTCTATCCGATATCTGAATAATAAAGTTTAGATATCAATAGAATTAGAATTATTCGAATTAGGTAGTCATAGGACTAATCGTCTTATATTATATTGATTTATTTTTACTTATGGAAGCAAATAAAATCCTTGGTAAGAAGTCCTTGGTAGAAAATAAAATAAAACTGAAACGAAACTGGAAAGCTACTAAAATTCCTTATTAGAGATGGTACGTTTAATAAATCTGTTTACGTCACGTCGATTTACGAAGAACAAACCATAAATATTTCTAACAAACAACAAACATAATGAACAATCTAACAAAAAATTGGCGCCGTACAACATCTGTTTACATACACACTTACCTTATTATTATTAACAAGGCCCAAAATATCAGTGCCCCGTTCACTATAACCACTATACGTCATGGTGTGACTATGGTCTGACGTCACAATGACGAGGGTGTCCTCTGTATTCACCAGGCGGAGGGCCATTTCAACTGCCTTCGCGAATTCTGCTGTTTCATCTAAAGCTTTACGGGCTTTGGTCTCGTGATGAGCTGTATCTATACGACCGCCTGAAATGCCAAATTTAATTGTATGATTAATAGAGTAAATTCTGTAATCTATAAACCAAGTTTGATTTAGTGTGATGAATGAAAATAAGTTAATGGAATAAAAAAGCAATAGTAAGATATATCATTAGTTTGGCAGAAAGGCGAATCAAAGTTAATAATTCACAAATATTCGTAATCGGAAAAAAATATATGACTAGAAAAATAGTAATAATAATAGAGCCTTCCATATCTTTCAAAATTGCTCAATTCTTTCGGGCTCGAAGTTCAGGATCCGATCGATTTTATTAAAAGTATGACGTCTAAACCACATTTACCACATTTTTGCATTATAGCTTAGATAAATCTTACCTTCAACAAATAGGAAGTATCCATTCTTATTTCTAGACAGCAATTCAATAGCTTTCTGTGTCATTTCACTGAGACTTGGATCGTCATCATCAGCTTCTAGATGATATGGCATGTGATCATGTGAAAACAATCCTAGAACACTATTATATTTATCGACATCTAGGTTGTATAATTCTTTTCTGTTCCTTATATACGTGGGTTTGTATCCCAATGATTCCTTTGTAAGCAGCCATTCTCTTATAAGGTTTTTGTTATCACGCCTGTATCCGGGTTGACCTTTGTTATCCTTTTCTGTTTTTGGTATGAAGTTCTTTCGACCGCCTCCAAAGACAACCTGGAATAAGAGAAATGTAAATTACTACATGCGATTGAATAGTCCTTTTAAAAAAAAAAACGTTTACAATATTCTTGACTTAGGATAAAAAAATGGCATTTGCAGCAACAAATATGATGCATTTTTTATATGATATAGTGAATTTTTTTAATAGTACATTTTTTGTAATATCGCACTAAAATTCATTGTGAAATTGGAAAATAATTTGTCGGAAATGTAATGACTAATGAGTGTATCATTCAAAAGCAAAATATTAGAAATGTTGTATTAATATTGAAGGAGCTAAATGCATCGATTAACATCACTTAACATTGAAAACGTTGTGAATGTGTTTTAATTTCCTACTTTACTCCCAGTTTACCTTGCATGTCAATCCGGACGTATAACCAAGATCCGGGACCTGTTGCAGTATTTTATAAGCAGCAGAATATATTATTATAATTAATTGGGAATCCGTTTAACTTTACTGCAGTCGAGACTGGTTTGAAACCTTCACCCAGGAATATGGATTGGTTTATTAAGAGTATTTGATATTTGTCATATTTATGCATTCGATAAAATGTATTAATGCAAAAGTAACACTGCCTTTAACTTACGATATCGCATTTTGCTTTAGTATGGACTGAATTAATTGGGAAATAAAGGCGAGAGGATTAGTGCATGCAATTCAAAATAATATGTATTTTTGTTGAAGAATAATTAGTGATTTTAAAATTTGTTTCCTAAAGTGATCGTGTAAAAGAGTTATTATTGTATGTATTGTATACAAGTTACCACAACTACTGTTTCCTGCACTATTTCTCTCAACTCTACACTCTACAAATCTTCATATTCTATACCAACCAAGGTCAATCAAACTTACATCAACATGACTGCCAACACGGCCTCTCACGAGTTGCGTCGCGATGTCGTCACAGCGCAGGCCTTGCTTCGGCAGGTCAGCGTCTGCCTCCCACCGTCGGTCAGCGGAGTGCGCGTACGCAGATGCCGGCGTCGCGTGCGTGACCCGCGTGGTTGTTACTATACCTGGGGATTTAGTACTTGATTAGATGTGGGATGTTGTAATTTTATATCTATACCTAGTCATAATTTTTTTGTTGCTTAGAATTGTTAGTAGAATAATACAATTAGGTATAGGAGAAATAGATTTTTTTTTAATTATTAGAATCTTAGAACTCATTGATTTTTTCTAGGCAACCCTTAATTCTTGTTAACTGATATAGCTACATATTATAATATTTTAAATTGAAGATTTACATTATTGGTATCAGTTTTTTATATTTATAATATTTAGCTATGATAATCTGCCAGATAAATCGATAGAAATAAGAAAAATAGGTACTTAGTTTAAAGTCTTAATTAAGTACATAATTTGAACTTTTAATTTCTAATACTTCAATATTGGTGCAGATGTCTTGCAAGCATTATGATGTGAATGAAAAAAAACACGTGCTTCATTTCATTATAAAAACACTTCCTGGAAACACTAACGGATGCTCACGTTTTACTTGAATGTCGATTCATGATTGTTTGATTTATAAATTATCAAACAAATAAGCTGAAATCCCAATATGGTAATAATCATTTCTTATAAATAATTTTCTGGCTCTAGTTCATAGAAATCATTACTCTTGACCGAGTTTTCTTTCAATTGTCTAGATTTAGTGTCAAGGAGTTATTTTTATGATCACTTCATGTTTTCTTCTCTCAATTTCAAAATAGATTAATATCGACCTAACAAGAGACCTTTAAAATGTAATCAATGTTAATGTTAATAAGTTGATTCTATTAGGAAAAGTCTGATCAAGATAATGTTGAATTATTACCAAGTAAAAAACTACAACTTAATGTTAATAAAACAATCAAAGGTAAACAATTGGGTCATCTAATAATCTTCATTGTTCATATTAAACTCCAGTCAAAATTTTCTTAAATTTAATGAACTCAAACTCAAACATTTATTCTTTCAATTAGGCTTCTTCCAGAAGCAATTCTCACCTTCACTAGTACCTTATATCTCCGTAAGTATCGTTTACCTTATAAGTTATAGCATGGACGTATAAAAAAAGACGGACGGTATATCGCCTAAACATTGAGTGAAGCCTAGTAATGGCGGCGAAACATCCATGTGTGTGTGCCATGTTGCCATGGCAACAGCTGTGTTGATGACAATGGCGGCTGTATTTTTTTCTATAAATTTTGCCGTAATAATTTTGTCATTAAAACATAAAAGAAATAACTTGCTTCCCTGTGGAATGTAATCCCTTGTGATTTGTTATTTAAAATTGTACTGTTGCGACACCATTTAACCACGCAAGACGGCATTTTAAATATTTTTTGTGAAACAGTGACGCAGTTAATCAGTCGGTAGTTCACGACGTAATGGCGGCCGACTAGCTTACTATGGTGAGAGTGTGTGCGTGTTTATTGTCTTTACACGATCGCTAGCTTACTATGGTGGCTTCACGTTGTTAGTTCGTAATACGGCGTCCGTCTTTTTTTATACGTCCATGAGTTATAGTTACCTAATAGTCATACCTAATGTTACAATACTGAATCACAAGATATATTTGCATCTTCTAAAACATAAGACGAATAATTTACGAAGTTAATACCTGTAGCCTTCCCGGCCTTCTGTGCCCAATCAGTCAAGCCAGTAACAGAATTAGCAGCATTGCGCTGTCCCTCACAGTCCCCTCGTTTGACAGCAGCACTAAGTCCTACAGTCTGACTGTTGGCTTTCACTCCGCTTAAGTAGGCTGTTCCGCTGCAAGCTGAATCTGCTACATTGTGATCTACACAATACGTCTGCAGCAAAGATTTTGTTATGACTATCTTTATATTTAATCTTATGACTAGATGGTATGAATATAGTTGCTTCCCGTTGTCCGTCCCTACGTATTATGAGATCTTGGAAATTAAAATTACTCAACCGATTTGATGCAATTTTTTTTTAGTTGGACGTTTTTAATTAGACTAGATAGGTAGATAGTGATCCAACAGGAAGGTTCATATTATGTACATAATATGCATAATTTTATACATATGCTGGAAGCTGGGGCGGGGTATTAATGCATATTTTAATATCTGTAAGTTGTTCTCGTTTTTTATATGTAGACAAAATTAACAAGCATTTTCAATCTAATGTCGAATTCAAAATTAAATCTTTGCCGTTTAATGCGATCGGAGCCTTATAATGAGTTTGTTTATCGCCTTTTAAGCAAGAGAAATGGATTTCATTTTCTGTTCTGCACGCGTAGAAGAAAATGTCTAATTTTAACCTCAGAAATAGCAATTAGAACCCTAAATCTTTTCGTTTTTATATAGTTTCGATGCCTAAAACTGTTTATATGTCGTTATGAACTACAATATTACTTTTGTGTAGGTAGTAGGTACCTATTATTTATTACCAATGCCAAATTAATCGACAGAAATGATTCAAAAGTATATGTTCAGTTTGTATGTGCCATTAAATGAACGTTTTCTTTCTTTCTTTCTTTCAAAATTATAATTTTAACTTTTTAAATTAATCAGGCACTTTTGCAAGTAAAATTAGTAAGGATGTCATTTTTTTGCTTTATTTTGTGTTATATTAACACAAAATCGAGATAAATTGTCAAATATAAATACTTTATTACCTTAGCTAACCCAGTATGCGGGAACGATTCGAAGCTAAGTTTCACCTCCTCCCCCGTGAGGCCGTACTTCCTGCCCAGGTAGACCCTGGTAGCTGCCAGGGTCGTGATGCTCATACCATCACCAAGGAACAGGATTACGTTCTTGGCTATGTTTTTGTTTTGCGGTTTTGATATCTGAAAGGCGGAACAAGCAAATAGCGGTTTTATTTTAGCTTAAATTACCAGTAGGTGAGTATTTTATGCTAATTTCATTTTTCTACATTGAGTCATATTTATATTTTGGATTTTTTTAAATTAGTTTTAATTTGATAGTAGGTATATTTGGTATGATGATGCTTTATAAAAATAAAAAGCGCATTGATATCGAGAATATAAACACTGTCCAGGGTAACCTTTAAATCATTTATTATGCTAGGAATTGAGAACCTTCCGAAATAAAGCGAATGAATCATGGTAATTTTCTTCGAAAAACTATTAAAATTAAAATAAAGAATACAAGCTTTTAAAATGTTATGGTTTATACCTAGATATTTTAATGATTTTGTTTGATACAAATAAAATTTAAATATTTACCTTTGATCTTAAGGTCCATTGCGCCTGCAGCCTCCAGTGATCTTTGTTTTTCTCGTCAAATGGTGTTTTAGGTACGCCATCTGTAATAATAATTATCAATTTTATTAAGAACTATTTTTAGCTCCTATTGATCTTAGAGTAATGATATATAGCCTTCCTCGATAAATGGGCTATCTAACACCGAAAGAATTTTTCAAATCGGACCAGTAGTTCCTGAGATTAGCGCGTTCAAACAAACAAACAGACTCTTCAGCTTTATAATATTAGTACAGATTGGTTCATAGTTAGGTATTTGAAAAAATATTCTTACAGCAATACTATTTCAACATAATATGTGGTTTAAATAAAAACCATTTGGTTTATTATTTCAATAAAAATTTAATATTTATTCTAAAAATGATATTTCATTTTATTTTTTATATTAATTGTGTAATACATAGTGCAACATAATCCATACTAATATTATAAATGCGAAAGTAACTCTGTCTGTCTGTCTGTTACTCAATCACGCCTTAACTACTGAACCAATTGGCATGAAATTTGGTATAGAGATATTTTGATACCCGACAAAGGACATAGGCTACGTTTTTTCCCGGGAAATAGTATAGGTTTTATCCCGGAAATCCCACGGGAACGGGAACTATGCGCGTTTTTCTTTGACTGCGCGGGCGAAGCTGCGGGTGGAAAGCTAGTTTTATATACAATGTCACGTTTTGAACAAAATATATTTGCCTGTATTAAAATAGTCGTTGTAATATTATCTTCGTAGACTTTTTAATGTTTTTTTATAAAGCCAGAATTCCCTTAAAAAATACAGCACATTAGGGCAAGGTTGTATTGATTAAAAACATGTAATATTGCAAAATGGCTATTTAATTCTCGTTAAGTCATTTGTATAGAAAGGAAACCTTGGCCCAGGCGCCTAGTGTCATTGACACTGGGAAACAATTTCCACATGATATTCATTACGAAGCGAGATATACCTATAGTAAAAAAAGGGATCCCTTTATATAGCCGTTGTTTTACCTTGTCTCTATCTAACACAATATATGAATCTGCTATTATAATGATGCTGTATTTTTTTTACGCTGCAATAGGGGAGCGCTTGGCCACGAATGATGGTAAGCTGAGATGTGGTCTAAGATGGAGCGCGCTTCCCTAGAATGTACCTGTTCACTCTGTATGAAAAGAAAATGCGTCGATAACTTCGGCTGATAACCAAAATAAAACAATGTTCTTATTTAGCAAAAGAGCGTGTGTGCCCTGCACGTGTCAGAAGTGAAACTTCCTTGGCAAGATTCAAAGATATCAAAATCGTCGCCTTTCTCCATTTCGTGACGGTATTTCCATGATACGACCTTGAAATTTTACTCTCAACGCCCCTAAAAAAATTACTTCAAAATTATGCTACGGATTGAGTACATAAATCGAGTATTTCATAATATACATTATGTAATGATATTTCATAAACAATTTATTTTGTTATAAAATACACATAAACATAATCAAGCGGATTAAATAGTTATAAATAATTAAGTAAGTTTAGAAAAATACACATGTATGTATAAGCAAAAATATTGGAAGTAATGTAACTGCATTCATTTCACAATAATTCATTTCTTCTATATTATGACAGATTCGACACAGCATATTATTTAAATTACGCATGAAGATATAAATATTGATTTATATTTTAATGTTATTTAAAATCAATCGCATGTCATAGTTAAAGTGAGATACTTAGTTATAATATTATGGAACCGATAATTATAATAAGGATAAAAATATTATTTAATTATGTGAATTATATAATTACTAGCTGTGCTTCGCGGTTTTACCCGCAGTGTGCTCCTGTTGGTCTTAGCGTGATGATAAATAGCCAGCCTTCCTCATTGAATGGGCTATCTAACACCGAAATAATTTTTCAAATCGGACAAGTAGTTCCTGAGATAAGGTCGTACTAACAAACAAACAAACAAACTCTTCAGCTTAATAATAGATAATTGTCATGTCATTCTAATGCAAACTGTTGTTTAATGTGGACCTAATATTAATCTCACACTCTAGCGATCCGCCCCGGCTTTGCCCATTTTCACATAATATCATAACCTATAGTTAGAATCAGAGTTCTTCCTATAGGTTATGGATGAAGGTTATAGCTTGTAGTATATGTGATCCCTGAGGATCACATATATTACAAGCTGAATCCAACTGTGAAAGAGTTTTTGAAATCGGACGTAGATAATAAGTTCAAACAAACAAACAAACTCTTCAGCTTTACATTATTAGTACAAATAAAAGCGCTTGTGGTATCGGGAAATTATAAATTTTGATTTTGGAGATTCTAAAAGTTTTAGCTTTCATCGAATAAAACTTTATTATTTATTGTTTAACAATATTGAATATCCATTTCCTTCTTTAATTACTTCATTGTACAATGTACATTGTAGGTATATGCAAATTATAACATGTGACTCATGAACTATATGGCCATTTTGCTATTAGTTATCAGTTAGGCGGAAGCTCTTTGTTTAGTTTTTAATCGGATAAGTATTATCAAACATTTTTTGCATTTTTATTATATCATAATAAGTTATTATCTAAGAGAAACTTTTGTGAACTAGTATAGAAGGAAAAACCTAATACCTATTATGTAAAGGTAATTAATAAAGGCAGTGAAAACTAATTGAGACAATTTATGCAACGTTTGAATCAATCAAACAGTCTTGGGTAAAATTTAGGCGAGTTGGGATAGAGGATAGAAGAACACACTCCCAGAGGAGATTTAATATGAAAAAATGTATCTCCGAAATGTTTTTAGGTTATATGAACGTGTAACTTTCGAACGACCTAATTGAATGATTCGAATTTTTTGTGTACGATAGTGCAAAAGTAAGATAAATAATAAAGAAAGAAAAATTCAGCCCGGGGAGAACCTGGATGAACGGCTAGCGTTATTTTATGTTTATACTTAGTCATAACTAGCTTTCCGCCCGCGGCTTCGCCCGCTTTGTCTAAAACATAATAAATTATATACTAAAACCTTCCTTTTGAATCACTCTATCTATTAAAAAAAAACCGCATCAAAATCCGTTGCGTAGTTTTAAAGATTTAAGCATACATAAGGGACATAGGGACAGAGAAAGCGACTTTTTTTTTTACCTTAAACCACCTAATGCCTAGGAAACATTTTGGATAGGCTATATTTTCAGCTGAACAAAATTCGAATCATATTTTAATTTTGCCGTTATGAAAATATTTATAATTCAATCAAATTAAATTCTGAGAATCATTATTGTCTCTTTGTACTGTAGCTTTATTCTCAAAACAAAATGACACAATAAACTTTTGGTTATTTGTACATGAAAGGTCTTTAGTTATTATTGCCTTTTTATTTTAAAAATGTAAGAGCCATTAAATAGAGCAGACAATTAATTCGCATTTTTATGCTTTAATATCATCCAAAATGAAAGAAAACATGTATTAGAAGAATAACAGATAACTTAAACAATATGCAACTATTTACATATATAGCTGTTGTAGTTTCTGTAATGATCTCGATCCCAAACGCTCTATATAATATATCCCTATATCTATACTATCTTCACGACCCAGTTTATCCATTAATTTAATTAGCTTCGAGCTATTATCCTAATCCAGGTAGATAAATGTTACCAAAAATCGATAAAACTATTCAGCCGTTCTTTGTAAGTAAAAAATTTATTTTATGGTCGCTGTACAAGGGTAAAGTAAACGGTACAGTAAAGCTGTGGAGTACTACTATCCTACCTACTATCCTAATATAGCATTGGTAGAGAAGAGAACTAAAATCTCTACTAAAACTGGTAGAGTACTGGGAACTGGTAGAGTAGTATGCTAGTTCACTCTACCGATTACTCTATCCGTGTACAGCAGCCATAACAAGCTATAAATTTAAAAGATTATTCATAATATTGAATGCAACGAAAATTATATTGACAACTAGCTGCGCTCCGTGGTTTCACCCGCATGGCTCCGCTCCTGTGATAGCGTGATGATGGCTATCTAACACGAATTTTTCAAATTGGACCAGTAGTTCCTGAGATTAGCGCGTTCAAACAAACAAACTCTTCAGCATTATAATATATAATATTATATATATTGTAGTATAGTATAGATTTATAAGATATAGAATGGCATTCATCATCAACCTAATAAAATACATAAGACGTTCTCCTGGCAGTTTGATTAAGGTCTCATACCTTTCATCTAGACTATAATATTATAATATTATACCTACACTACTTTATGCTTTATGAACCAGTTTAGTGCAAAATGTACACATACATTAATGTGTTTATGAACCAATTAAAGCTGATTAAAAATAAATATTGTATAAAGATTAAGTTTTCTTCGTTTGCCTCCAATTTTTGTCTATTTGTTACATTTTTTGAGACAAATATTCTATCATAATTGTTTATTTCTTGCTTAATCAAAAATTAAATAAAAAACTTCATTTGTTTATTTTATAAAACCCGTTTTCCTTGGTCACGGCATCAGGCCTGAACGGGTGGACCGATTTCAAAAATTCTTTTTTTATTATATTCTCTGAAGTACGAGGATGGTTCTTATGTAGAGAAAACGTAAATATGTACCACGGGCGAAGCTGGGGCGGACCGCTAGTTTTTAATATAATAAAGCAGCATAATAAGCTTTTAAAGAAAGTACTTACTTTTATTATTAACACTTCTTGATTTTACGTAAACACAAAAAATTAAAACAAAAATCAGAGAAAACCTCATTTTCATCACTTTTAACTATAAATGTTATTTTATTTATTTATTGAATTATCATTATTATTTGTTTATTTAATAAATATAACAAATAATTAATTATTATACAAGAAGTTTATTCTACTGCGGTCGACATAATACTAGTCATATTGCTCTTTCATATCTCTTAATAATGCAATTTCGGTGGCACAGAGAAACGCATGGAGTTGTCATTGAACATACAATTATGTTTTTATAATTACCTTACTAACAGTACACAATGTAGAATTTGTTTGTGGACGTGATGGTACGTGCTAAGTTTTTTTAAACATGAATATCCTTGAAATTATAACTGTATATAATATTATAGTAGCCAATCAATTTCTTTAATAGTTAAATGAAAATATGTAAAGATAACATTTTGTTTAAATAATATTGTGGACCGTCAAAGTAATGCATGTTTAAAAATCATAAAAAATAACGAGAATTTAGTCACGCCATCATTCATTTGATTTAATTTAAACACTTCTTTCGTAATGTTTTCGAAAGCAAACATTAAAATATTATTCGTGGAAAACTCTACCTACCAATATTTTGTTACCAGTTATTTTAGAAAACAGTATATCAAAGCTTTTCATAAGTCATCCATAAAAGCCCACTACTTTTAATATTTGTAAGTGTAGCTTAATCTGTTAAGTTAGTGTTAATATTATTCCTTGTCAGGAAAATATTTCTGCTACATTTTTATTAAATGCATAATACTACTCTATGTATTTTTATTCCATTTCAGTATAAAGTTGAGAACCAACCTGTGTAAGATTCCTTAAAATCTGAATAATAATAATCTTTTATTTCAACAAATTTGCTGAACTAATTTCGGTGAATACATGCTATTGTCACATACGAATTTAAATATAAATAAAATTTAAGAATAGATACTTATTCAAATGTATTCCACACACACAGTCTCTATAATAACTTTAAATATCACAAGTTAAAGCGATTTTTTTTTGAGAAGCACATTTGAAAATTGTTTCTTTATATATTTGACTGAAAGCCAGTTATTATAACTTCTGAACAGGGCGTCTGCATACATTTTGTGTAGAAAATGTGTCTGCTAAAAATATCGAGGTATATACTTAAATACAAAAATATATATATATAGCTATGATCTTAACCCTTGGCATGCCTGGTGGGCATAAGTTACACTCTATGCCTGGTGGGTCTCTCAGACCCCGATTTTAAAATGGTATTTTTTTCTATAAATTTTATTATGTAAGGTGATTTAATGATTCAAGACGCATGCTTAAAGGGCAAAAAAGAGATAGTAATAAAAATCACATTAGAAATTAATCAACTTTATTAAAATATTTGAAATTAAACTTTAACTCACATTTTTAAGCAACATTTCGTGACTATACCTTTGTTAACATATGATTAGTATCAAAAGTAATGAGATCATAATCAGACTTTAATCCAATGTAGGGCACTATCATATACTTAATCTAAATAATAAAATAATTAGTCTTCATCACTTGCATTTACACTTTGTAAAGCTTTGGTTTGGTAACACTTTGCGCATGGAAAAATCGAGTGGTCAAGACAAATGTGACAACTAATTGTCTCACAAATGTACTAATGGATGGACAGAGGCACCTCCATTTCAGTATCCGAAGAGGTGGAGCCTGCATCATTTTCTTCCTCCTCAATCAAATGCAACTAAGTCTTCCTCATCCAACTCTTAGAACATTAAACTAGCTATATCCTCGTCTGTTAGTTGTTTATTCATGATTAAACTGAAAAAAACAATAAAATAGGATAATGTAATGTACAAACTAATATTATTTAACGCCAAATTCCAATATTTATAAAAAAAAAGAAAAATAAATACTTACAAAATAAAGTCACGCCGTATGCCTGGTGGGGTCTGTGGGACCCGCACGCACTTTAAGCACATCCTTTTACGCTCGTAGCTCGCCTCGGGCTGAGGAAGTGGGCGGAGGGCATTCCGCGGTTAGTAACGGCCAGCTACTAAAAACGGTGAGGCGCGAAATTCAAATTTAAACGAACTACAACGGTTCGCGCGTTGGTGTGGGTCTGACAGACCCTACCAGGCATGCCAAGGGTTAAGTACCTATATCTACAGACGAACGTAGAACCATCGTATTTTTATGGAAGTCGGTTAAAAATAATAATGTTATATGACAATGAATATAAAAGTTAAAAAAAGTTAAATATCAGCGAATGGAAAAACCGCCCTTAAAGTTCAAACTGCTATTACTTTTAAAGAATATAACCAATTCAGGATCCATGAACCTATATTTAAAAACACAAGAGAAATGAACATAATATTATAGCGAAAAAATAAATATTTATATACTAGTTACTAGATTTCTGCCCGCGGTTTCGCCCGCGTTTTCAAAGATACACCCGGGATAAAACCACATAAAACCTATCCCATGTGTTAATCGAAGTTACCCACCCCTATATGTGTGCTAAATTTAATTGTAATCGGTTCAGTAGTATTAGCGTGAAAGAGTAACAATCATACATATACATCCATCCTCACAAACTTTCGTATTTATAATATTAAAAAGCAGGAAAGGATTGTCTTAAATATCTCTTTCAATTTTTGTTAGATACAGGAAAAACTTCATTAACTTTACCGGCAAATAAACGAGGCTATGAAACCAACCGGGGAGATACCTAGTATTGTAACACATTATGTGTAAATAAAACCTATACATAGGGATAACGCAACGAATAATAATTTTGACATTTATTCCTTATTTTTTTTCTCAAATCATCTAGATTGTTTCGGCTTGTGATTGTTCATCTAGAATGTATGGTATAATGAAAGTAATTATAATAAAATGTTATGTCTGTATTATTTTTATTATTTCCTCAATCCATTTCAGCACTTGCTTATTTAACATACTAGGTACAATAACCTATCTCTGTTACAACTTCGTTGCAAATCATAATACATATCTAATTATTAATTTTACTTTTTACATGCTTTTTACGGCAGATTTTTAAACGGGGGCAATTTATATTAATTGTCTATTGAATGTTGAGATTAGTAATAACAAAGAAGTTAGCTTTTTTTCTTAAAAGTTTTTTTTTCTAGTTTAAATGCAATGCAACAAAATGTTAATGTCAAACATTCCTCATATCAGAACTACTATAAAATCCTACGTATGAGAATAGTTTCTTTGAATTTTATAAATTGACCAACACCAATAATAAATTTATAACTCCAGATCTGCTGTACTTTAAATTTTTTGTAAGTTGTCCAATATTACAAGCAAAATAGGGATTTGTGAGTGACACTTTTCCGTGGGTATGATTGTAGTTCCAGAGAAAAACCAAATACCTAGTATGAATAAGGTGGGAGATTCCCTATTTATTAACATACGTAATAAAATGTTTATTATATTACTATAAAATTGTGTTATGTATGAACAGTCACGTAAGCTTTATGTACTGTTTGATGCGGAAGGAAAGATGTGGTAGGTTATTCTTTCCTCTTTAGCGCCTTTTTTGATGCTGGATCTTATTCTGATCAACATTATTTATGACTAACTAGCATTCCGCCTGCGGCTTCGCCCGCGTTTTCAAAAAAAAACCCGCATAGTTCCCGTTCCCGTGGGATTTCCGGGATAAAACCTAGCCTATGTCACTCAGAAATGATGTAGCTTTCCAACAGTGAAAGAATTTTTCAAATCTGCCAAGTAGTTTCGGAGCCTATTCAATTCATACAAACAAACAAACAAACAAAAAATCAAACCTTTCCTCTTTATAATATTTGTATAGATGAGTTCTGATACATTCTTCATTTGTTATATTTTTGAAGTGAAAACTTCTTTAGCGGCGTTGAGCACTTTTTCTGTAATGGGTATAAAATCTTAAACTCGCGTCAGGACACGTGACCTGATCGAAAAAGCGTAAGACGGATACCATTCCAAAATATCAATAATCAAGTTTTCACTTCTGCCGGCACTCCCGGAGTGCAACCCGTCTTTTTTTTTCGTCCTTCGTATGCTAGTTAATGCTGATGGGTAAACTGTGATAAGAATTAGCCATTTTTTGGAACGCCTTTCTATTGATAATAATAATGTTTTGATTACCTACATGATGTTATTCAAATCCAAATTATTATTTACTATTATTATCACAGATTATTATAAATCCTTGTCATACAGTTGGATGGTTTGAGTTGAGTCATGAGTTTGTATTCAAAATTTCTCAATGACAATGCTTAAATACTACCAAAGCATTTCTTTTTCTTCTACAATAAAATTACATGTATAAAAAAGACGTGTGGCATTCCGAGATTGCCGCGGTAAAGATATTGCATAGCATAAAAAGTATCACCGCTTTGCCGGTCGGAGTGTTAGGTTATTTCGTTACGGAATTTTTACATTCTGTCGCCGCGCACAAGGCCTGCGATAGAAGCTATGCAATTAGCTTAAAAATATCGAAAGGAAAGGAAAGCACTGAAACACAGTATACGTCAAAATAATTTATTAGTATTTCCATGGTCTAAATATTAGTCATTTATTAATTTAAATTCATTTATTCACAATTAATTACATGAAATAATTCGTACATCAAAATTCGATACTATTCATATAAGGAACTATCAACTATTAAATAAAACACAATACATAAATAAAAATAACACAATGATAACTATAATTAAAATAGTATATTTAACTGAATATAAATTTAATAATATTTCTTTTCTATGATAATTTGTACTTAAAATGAATGAAATTTGTTATGTACATAAATATTACGTTTCCTTAACAATGGCTCAGCCAAAATTCTTCATATAATATTGTTATCTCGATGATGTCTTTGTCAAAACAATAGAAAAAAAAACTTATAATCTTTCGTCTTTTAACAATATTTTTTTTTCACTGCAGTAACAACATCTCTATTTAAGATAATTTCTATTATTGTTTTAATCTATAATAACAGTAGGTATATGCAGGTATATTTTTATTAATTTGTCATTATAAAAATATAAATTGAATGGCACTTGTATAGAAAATGTTTACCTACAATTTATCAAAATTGGTAAGTAAATATACAGATAAAACATTATATTTTGCTTTCAATAACCTTTGTCTGGCTATTTATTAATTTCATTTTAATATTTTACTTTGGCCAGTTATTACAACCTTTTTGGTGATCGAACGTGAACGCAAGTACTGGCATAAAATAAAATACGAAAAAGAAGACATAAAAATAAACATGTTTTAAATAATTGTTCCGCAATCGTTCGATTAAACAGCTTTAATTATTACTTAATTGTAAATCGCAATTTAATTAAATAAGAAATTTGTCAAAAGAGAAATGGAAGGTAGTTATTAGAAAAAATAAATACTTGTACTGATAAAGATTGATATTTGATCAACAACTTACTTAATTACATCTAATATTCGTTTATTAATTATTTTAATACTTAGGTAAATTATGCACTTAGTGCAATGTTTTTTCTACATTATAACTTTGCTCTACTACGTATTTGATGTAGGTACCTACTACAACAATAATTTAATATTTTACAAAAGAAATTAATAGTCATAATTGTACATTGCATTTGTTTTTATGAAGATTTTTAATTATAATAATTTATATAAAAATTAGTACTCCTGAAAAAATAATGGCAATTTACTGTTTAGTTTAATTTGCTCAGATTTTTTCTGTAGGAACATTGAAAATTATTTGATGAAAACAGTGTATTTAATATTTATGTTTTCAGTACCTATATCATAAATTAATGATTGGGATCACGTATTATCTAATTGCAATAGTCACCCATAAAACTACTTAAAATTAATTTGTGGCAACTTAGATAGATTGAGATGCATAATAGTAAAAACAAAACAACAATTCATTTCAACAACTTGAGACTGCCTGTTTCTACAAAATGTCTATATATGTACTGCAAAATTGTTGTTATTGATAAATTCGTTTTCCTAACCTCTGCTTATTCCCTCACATTTAAGTAGCTCTGCCGCCATTCCTAACCTATTTAATACCTAACACAGCCAGCTATCACAGCACAAGTTAACATAATATAATACTCTGGTTTGTGGGTTGTACCACTGGAGGTCCAGAACGTTCTATGCCTGGACTTCGGTTTGCAGTTCTCGTGTTTGTCGTCTGTAAGGCACATGGCGTAGGCCATGAGGTGAGGGACGACGGATTGTTCGTAGCTGGAAGTGAAGAGGTGCTGCCAGGGGCCGAGTGCAAATACCGCGACGTCCTCCCCACCGTGGGTTTCTGATTCGAGCGGGACGAGGCTGGGGTAGGAGTAGTCTAGTGCACCTGGAGCGGTAAGGTATTATAATGTAATGGAATTTTTGTTACTTCAGAATATTTCAGTTTTTGTATTAAAGTATAATACATAATATTCTCGTATTGGTGCAGTAAATATGTGAAAATGAGCATAGTATCGTTAAAAAAAGACCAAAGTAAAAAAATCTATGCGTAATATTTATCAGTTGAGTGTTTTTTTTGGGATTTTTAAAAGTTAACTAACAACATAGAAATTGGTTAACCTTTTTTAGAACCTTGTTATATGAAATTATTTTTATTTTATTAATAATAAACGTTCATATACTTACGATTAGAGAACTCGCTATGCAAAGTGACGTCAACTCGTCCATTCTCATTGATCGAAGTGGCTTTGCCATTCGCATAACTAATAGTGGTATACGGCTTCCCATCCTGACCACCTGCTGTATCCACTACACCGAGGATATCGTTACCCCTTGAAGGATACCCTGCTACTGTCATTGTATGAGCGTGATCGGAACTGACTACTATGAGAGTTTCCTGATCGTTGGTCATGTCTCGGGCCTTTTTGACAGCTTTGCTGTATTCCACTGTTTCATCTAAGGCAAGATGGGCATAGCTGTCGTGGTGGGCATGGTCTATTCTACCACCTGAAATAGTTACCATTCATTTATTAGTATGCATCTAAAGATAGGTATAAATGTTAATGGAGTATGAGTGATGAAGAGAAGTTTTCGATATAGCACTTGATTTCAAATGAGCACAAGAACAAGGACAGAAAGTAATGACTAATGATATATTACATCAATCTGCAGTTTAGCATATTGGCTTGGGGAAAATGATAAAAGAAAAGATAACAAGCATTGGTAATGAATAAATTAAAGTGCTTCCTACTCCACAGTATTTGCAATTATATTTTTTACGTTAAACATAAGAAATACTAAGTACTTATTTCGACAGAAAACTCATTTTATAGATAACTGACTTGGCTGCGTTTGTGCATTATCAGTATTTCCTATTTTTTACACATAATGACTGAAGCAATATCTTTTCAAACAATGGTACTGGCTTTGAAATACTACTGTGAAAATAAATTCGGAATGCGGAAAATAAATTCTTTGAATAAGCCATTGTAAACTCTACGAATACGGAAAATAAATTCTTTGAATAAGCCATTGTCAATAAGCCATTGTAAACTCTACGAACGTGAAAATTGTCATCGTGCGAAGAATATTAAACATAATTTTATATCCTATAAGTTATCTGAATCATCAATACGGACCTTCAACGAAGAGGAAATATCCTTTTTCGCTTCTGCTCAACATTTTGATGGCCACTTCGACCATTTCCTCCAAGGTAGGCTGGTTGGAAGCCTTCAAGTGGTAGTCCATGTGGTCATTCTGGAATAGACCTAGGAGATACTCTGGTAGATCATCGGAATTGAAGACCTGGAAACAAAACGAAATCATACCTAGCGTGTAAAATATTGCTCGACTACAGGACTACAAAAATAAAGAGGTATCCCTAAGATCTGATAATTCTGAATGATCAGACACCACACCACAAATCCAATATTTCAAACCTTTTTTTCGGTTTTTAGTTAATTTGGCATTTCTGACTCCACCAGTAGATGTACTTTTAGCTTTTTAACTATTTCAGTGAAGCAATTGCTTTCTAAATCAAGTAAATCGAAAGGTCCTGATTGCTCATCAAATTTTTCAATTCGTTCATGACACTAAATATTCAGTATGAAATTTATAATTAGGTACCTTCATAAGTTCATTCCTATCTGTAACATACTGGTGGCTGGCATTCTTCTCCATCTTATCTACATGCCACATATCTGTAAGGTCGAGGCCGTCGTTCCGCCTGCCTGTGTTGTTGGTTAGAGGTGATGTGATGTTTGGCAGAAATTCCCGCCGACCACCACCCAGTATTACCTGGAAATAAAGACAGATATTTAGAAAATACTTGCGTGTTTGCTATGTGACTTTACTAGGTTCACTATAAACTTTTTATTTTTAGTTAAATAAACACTTATTGTTCAATTATTCTGAATTTTACATAATTAACATAATGAAAATTGAAATAAATGAAAATTGTTTTATTTTACAATAAGTATTGCAACAACATTTTATCGATACAATATGAAAAATGATAAAAAATTAATGATTACAAGTGAAGGTAGAAATATTAAATTAAATGTAATAAAAATTAAGATTTTTGAACGTTCACAAACAATTTACATTGATGATTGATATTATTGAGACATCTTTGTTCGCGATTTCTATACCCACTTGACATAAATTGAAAGCATGTACTTGTCATAAATACAATAACATTGTAGTACCTACAGTTTAAATGATGGTTGATGTCTTGTTACAAGTGCGCAGATATTAAAATATATTATGCAGCTGTTTTAATATTTATATAGATATTTCGCATTTAAAAAGAAATAAACTGAAACAATAATTGTTTCCAAAATAGTCTACTGTTCGAAGCGAAGTATTTCCGACAGAATGAATGAAATCAATCAATATTATAACTATTTGGTTAATCAATATTATAAGAAGATAGACTGGTCTACAGATTCGCAAAAATAGAGTCACGATTAATATAGTTAATATATTTTATAATTATACTTATATAAGTTACAATAATATCTCAATTACATATTTTATGCCTTCTGATAAAGAAAAAAGAAAGATTCTTCTGATAAAAGATATTTCAGTATAAGGGTGCATCCTTGGTGCTTTGGTTCGCACATTTGACATTTAAACATTTGGCCCTCGTTCAAAAATACACACATTTAATTCAAATTATTCTACATGCAGTTTAAATATATTTAAATTGTTCATTTTAAAACGTTTACTATCAACGGCCTTGCTTGCATCAGGTAGTACTATCCCGATAATGTGCCGTGAAGTCGCGAACACCGTCACACCGTAAGTATCCAATTTACATACAATTTAACTGATGTGTCATTGTTTAAAAGGTAATGAAATTCGGAACTAATTGAAGATGACGTTGAGATAAACGTATTATATTCATTGCTTATTGAATGCCGCTTTTCGCACGTTCGAAATAGCGTCATCGAAGCAAATGGCGAAATATTCAAATTCATAGCAATGTAATATTTTGTAAAGTAATTGTATAGAATTAACAACTCCAAAAAATAATATACTAATGGTCTCCTAAGATTACTAATAACGAGACACATCTAGTAAAATTATTTAAATTAATCTCCCAAAGATTACATCAAGATCAACATCAATATCAGAGGCCTATATACTTTTCCTCCCCCTTCCCAGTGAGTGCAACACTATTTGCAGATACATTACTTCTGCAAATATTCATGGACGATGTTGGTCGCTTAAGATCAAGTGACCCATCAGATCAGTTGACCACTAGGACAGAACAAAATCTACCTCTTACCTTAAACTGCCGTCCAGGGTTGTTCATAACCAGTTGATAGGCGATATCCCGGCAGCCCAGGGACAGGCAATCATCAGGCACATCAGCATCCGACTCCCAGTTTCTCTCAGAGCTATGTGCGTACATCCCCGCGGGAGAGGCGTGGGTCACACGCGTTGTTGTTACTAATCCTGCAAAATATATTACAATTTTGTTATAGGAAGTAACTAGCCTGGCTTTATTATTATTTTGTAAATTAATTTCGATGGTAGATAATATTATATTATAGAAGCACACAAGAAACATGTTTGCACGTTAAATAATTCTGGAAAAGGTTGATCAGGATAAGTGGGTTCATATAATATTATAAACAACAAACATATGCTTAATGCTATAACTTTTTATGATTAGTATAGGTCTCTATATAATATCATTTCTTTTTCTTTGTTTAATTAATACAGAAATTAGTTTAAACTATTTCTAGAACATTTTTAAAGATTGTTCTTTGAGTTGAGATCTTTGTTTCACAATAAATTTACGTCAATTATAACTCTATAGAGTTATATTCAATGGTGATTTATTTGTCAAATTTTATTGCTATTCCTCCATTTTCGTATTTAATGTTTCATTGTTCTTTTTATTAAATCATAATTAATGATTTAAATGTATTGCAGGTGCTTAGACGTCACTATTCTCTTATTATAAGAGTTTAGGAATAATGTATTATTGTAAAATCTATACTAATATTATAAAGCTGAAGAGTTTGTTTGTTTGTTTGAACGCGCTAATCTCGGTAACTATTGGTCCGATTTGAAAAATTCTTTCGGTGTTAGACAGCTCATTCATCGAGGTAGGCTATATACCATCACGCTACGACCAACAGTAGAGGAGCCACGGGGGTGAAACCGCGGAGCGCAGCTAGTCTATATTATTGTTTTACGTAAATTAACAATAAAATTAGCAAAAATAATATTATTATATAGGTTTTATTGTTTAAAAATTGATAATTTTTCTTAAAGATAAGCCTAAACCTTGGCTTCATTTTTCATCAAATATTACAAAGTTAAGATAATTTTTTATCATTAAAAGTTTTGTAATTTGAATTCCATTTCAAGGGTATGTTTGTACAAATAAACACTCCTTTCTAATAATGATAAGGGTTTGGAATTAATGTATATTTTAAGAATTTATATCTTCTTATCTTATATATAAAATTCTCGTGTCACAATGTTAGTCTGCATACTCCTCCGAAACGGGTGGACCGATTCTCATGAAATTTTCTGTGCATATCGGGTAAGTCTGAGAATCGGCCAACATCTATTTTTCATATGTACCACGGGCGAAGCCGGGGCGGACCGCTAGTCTTATATATAAAATTCTCGTGTCACAATGTTAGTCTGCATACTCCTCCGAAACGGGTGGACCGATTCTCATGAAATTCGGGTAAGTCTGAGAATCGGCCAACATCTATTTTTCATATGTACCACGGGCGAAGCCGGGGCGGACCGCTAGTTACAACACAAATTTCAATTATTTGTAGATAGGTAATTTAAACCCTATTTTGCAGATGATTTTGTAATTAACCTAAACCTTGAAACTTTAAATGTTTTCATCTACTAGTTATCTACCATAATAAAGATAAAAATATGTCTATTAAAGGTAATTAAATAGTAAAGTAAGGCACATCTAGGTGCACTTAAATATAATATTTTCCTTTAATTTGAAGTAATTATAGTTGTAAGTTTTCAAATGGACACATAACTAGGAGGAAAATGCAGTCTTGTTTACACTAATTTTATAGTGTTTATTTTATGTGGTCATTTTAATATTCTTACTAAAGCTATATAGGGCTACTGAGCTACATAGGGGTATTCACAAGAATTTCTATCTATTCCATGATTACAGGTTTAAAATTCAAATTCAGACCATTCATGAAGTTTTAAAAGTACAGTACACACTTAGATACTTGGGTTGGGATCTGGATATTACAGTTAAGAGAAAGAAGAAGAAAAAGATAGGTTCATAGAAAATGATTTAAATTGAATAAATACTCAAAAATCTCGTCCTTCACTTCTAAGCAAAATTGTGCATTTAATAGACTATCATTCACCTTTGCCGATTCAAAAGCATTCTTTAAAAAATTTCGACTCACCAACATCCAGACCATTCGCCAATGCCCATTGGCCAATAGATGGCGCCCAATTGGCCTTATGCAGCTGAGAGTAGCATGACCCCCTCGTCACATTGCCGTCCAGACCAATCACACCATACTTCGTCTTCACACCCGTGAGGTAGGACGTGGCTGTGCACGCGGAATCGGGGACTTGAGCGTCTATGCAGTACGTCTGGAAATAAGAAGGAAATTTATTTAGTATGGTTAAATTATGCTTCATATTATGGTGTCTAAAATGCAGAAGACATTGTTGACATTGTAGTTGAAACAAAAACGTTGTTGGATCAAAAAGTACCCTCATTTCTTTTTTCATTAATTAAGACAATGTTAATAGGTAGACCTTTAAAGTAGTTTGGTAGGTATTATACGTTAGACAAGGAAAGGAATGCATCATAACGGTGTGATGATTAGACTTATAATTACATAAATCATTAACTATTTGTAATTAAATCCGTTATCATCTCAAAATTAAACAACAGACTAAATTGCCTAACAAAAAAGAAATAAACAACGCAATACATATATATTTGCATATATTTGCTTTTATTTCACACATTTGCTCTCTGAATAAAAGTCCATCAACATGTTTGAGCAAACACATTTTTTGACATCTTGACAAGTCCAGATAAATAACGTCATGAGATGTCACTGTCACCTTGACAAGACCATTGTTTTATATTTCCTATTTAGCTTCCTTCCTTTGATTGTTCTCTTTACTATTGATAAGGTAATTCCAAATGGCTTGGTTTACGTGTTAATGTTGTGTCATGTTTTAATAAAGTATTTAAGGAAATTACTCTTGTAAAATTGTATGTTTGTTTTGAATTAAGTTACTGAATGAAGTAAATTAAATGCCTGCCTTAAAAATAATTCCCTAATGTAAGCTAGGTACAAATTAAAGCCAACAAATATAATTGCAAAAAAATATAACGAATTGAGAACCTCTTCCTTTTTTGAAGTCGGTTTTTAAACTATATTTTTATATGAAACTGACATGAATCGGAGGTTATCTATGTAATCTTTATGAGTTAAAAATATCGATACACTCAATATCGCTATAATATCGCCAAGCCAGACCAACACTAGTTACTGAATGACTATATTATGACGTCATCAGTCGCCAAAATGGCTCCTTTCACGCAATGGTACAAAATCGGAAGACAGTACGTGCGACCTCCTGCGCGTGCGTTCCCTTGAACGTGACACCGGTCAACGCATTTTACCAACTAATGACAAGTCACGCTTGGCTTCTTCTGTACTAATGTTATAGTATTACTTATGACAGATTTACGAGCACTAATGGTTAGTTACTGGTACTAGTAGCGAATAATTCTACATTCAGTTGTGAAAATGCATGAAAATCTTCGTAACAAACGTTTCCGGATTCCAACTGATTTATTCATTACATGAACTTTGAATTGGAAGAGATTTAAATGAAGAGAAGAAGGAGTTAATAAGTCACTCTATGTAAGGCTTCACAAAACATGTCTTCAATTTGTTCAGTTAGGTCAGTAAATTGTATTCAATCCGGAAGCAAACACGGTCATCGACCTATATTAAACACATATCGTCAACAAATTGAATTTTAATAAGATACAGTGTGTATACTCTGATGTTTATAATGTCAGCATCTTAAAAATAATATTGAAATTAAACTTTGATTCTCCCAATAATAAGTGAAAGCATTTTTTGAAGTGAAACTTCTTTATCGGGGTTGGAAAAAAATTTAGTGTAAACTTTTTTCATTACGCGTGACATTTTTTCGTTACGCGCCATCTTTTTCTTATCCCTACCACGCGTGATTCGACGACGACGTATTTCTGTAAAGTTGCATAATATAGTAAATTATTTTTAAAGAAGTTTCACTTCTTACGTGTGTACACTAGTACACACACACATTTTTTTTAAAGTGAAACTTTTATTACATCGTCTCAAACTTTTTGGTCTGTGTAGCGCATGTCGCGTGACGGTCGGCTGCCGAGTAGGTATAAAGCAGTGTTCGGAGTCATTATCGTACAAATACGATAATTTTGTGCCTAGTTTCACTAATTTTACCGTGGTTTCATAAAACCACACAACATTTTTTTAATATTGGTTTCTGCTTGAGAATCGATTCCGTTCATTCAATTCAAAAATTCTCCTATATTATTGGGCCATGCCTTATTTTTAGCTGAAAAATTAACGTGAACATTTTAGAATTATTAATTTTCGATTTTCATATTATGGTTCAATGAAATATAGGTAGGCCGTAAAAATACATTTTGTTTACAAATAGAAAACAATACTTCACCTTCCATTCGATTTTTCTTTGTGTCGTTTCCGGACAAAACAGGATAAATATGAAATTTTCCTTAAAACATAGGTAACGTATAATTTACACTCTCACGGTCGTGTTTATTCGACATGGCATAGTAACAATTAATTACAATTACTACATATATTATTTTGCTGTATTAGATTTATCAGTACACAAATTACCATAATTTATTATAAATATTTTTGCGGTGTCCTTTTTAGTATAAAACATTCATTTTTTTTTATATTTTTGCGTGATAAAGTTTTCCACCACCACTTTTCACACATCACACGTCACAGTTGCCGATCTTTATCATGATTTTTAATGATTTTCAGTCGATTTGAAAATGCGAATAAAACCTGTAAAGTAATATTTAATACCGGTAGGTGTGTAGGGTGTCCGAGCGTAGTAATTGTACATTGTCTTACGTTTTCCGGGTCAACTAGTTCTGTTTATATTTTTTACTTATTTGAAATTGTAGCAATAAATCACCAAAAAAAGATCCGTTGCGTATTGTACTACATTGTTCAGGTGTAATCGTATTATAAGTCATTGACATAATATTATAATGATAGTGAAACTTTGTGAAGAAATCTGCCGAAAAGAAGTACAGTCGTCAACAAAATGAAAAGTGAATATTATAGTCGGATGTATTTTTGTTTGTTTTATTATTCTAAGCGTTTAAATATTAATAGACTTCCTTCGAGATGGATATTGGGTACCTAGTAGTCGCATTTTCTAAGAGCTAATAGAATTTATAAGGAATAAACAATCGCAGCTAATTCATTTGTGGTGCACTGGATTGTGTTTAAAAATAATTTTATTTCTACTTTCTAGATTTACTTTTATGCATATTATAACATTTATTTAACCTCAGACGTGTTCATAAAACGTCTAACCTTGATCCGATCCAATCATAAAACGGTACCATTAAATTACCTAATTATTTTATAATATAAGCTTTAGCATTCGACTGTACAATAACAGATTGGTACCGCTTCATTGAGCAAAGAGATCAGTTTTATTGTGAGCAATTGTGCAGTTTTTGTCAACTCTTCCCGGATATTGTAACTTGTAAGACACGACAAAACTTCAATTACTTTAAGCCCAGTTTTTTTTTGGCACTTTATCGCTGCCTATACAATTATCAATAAATGGGAATTAGTAGTTGTATTTATTTTACTAGCTGTCCCGGCAAACGTTGTTCCGGGATGAAATTGATGTTGGCCGATTCTTAGATCTACCCAATAGGCACACCAAATCTCATGAGAATCGGTCAAGTCGTTTTGTAGGAGTATGCTAACTAACATTGTGACACGAGAATTTTATATAAACTTAGAATAGAGAATATGATAAAATATAATACTGTTAATTAATTATGTATTAGACGTTTAATGTAAAATATTTCATTTCAAGTCCTGTTTAATTAGTACTAATTGATTTAACATTCGTAATAGATACATACGTTATAATATGAATACTACCTAATGTAATATTCAAATAATTCATCTTCTTGCAATCAATAAATCAAGTTTTGTTATGATTTTATTTTTTATGAATTTTAAATTATGTTAAAGTAGTAGCTATTTTTATTTAGACATATTTTTAAGCATTCAATTTGGCACTTATCTCTTAGATAAGTAGTTTTTAAATTGTGGTATAACAGTTATTACGGTAGGAACAACGCGGCTTCGCCCGCGTCTTCAAAGAAATCTCCGCATATTTACCATTCCCATGGGATTTCCGGGATCAAAAGTAGCCTATGTCTTATTCTGGGTCTTCAGCTACCCACACACCTACTAGATTTCATTGTAATAGGTTCAGTAGTATTTGCGTGAAAGAAAGAGTACGTACCTAACAAACATCCATCCTCACAAACTTTCGCATTTACAATATTAGTAGGATTAAATTTTTTTCTGCATGATAAGAAAATATGTTTTAAGTTATTTTTCTGTATCTGTTACTATATAAAAATGTATTACTATTACTATTTCGTATCTACATATATAGATCATACTATCTACATAAAAAAAATATATAGATCGAGCCCAAGCGGTTTTGGCATTTTGTCGCCCAATAAGTGCACGGTGTTTAAAAATTTTGTTTTGTTTACTTTTTCCAAAACAATACATATTTTTAGATTAAAAACCGATTGCACATAAATTCGAATGCTTAATTAAATGTCACTTGCAAAATTTTAGTGCTTTATCATTTAAGAGATCTTTTGTAACAACCGGTTAGAACTTTAGTGTTTAAAAATAGTCCAAATTTAATCTGCATTTTTATGCAACGTGTTGCAATTCTTAAATATGTATTGTAAGATTAATATCTCGATTGCGTTTAGTCATTGTTTATCTATTATAAGAACATTATAATTAAATGAGAAAAAGGTATTTTTTATTGCATAGACTTAGTTATGTCTTAGTTATGTCTATTGTAATAATATTGGTTTTATTTCAGATCAGGAACCAAATTTTTATTCTATAAATATAACGCTATGCACTGAAGTTCTATTAATAGGTATTCGTTCTGTTTTTGGTAAGCCTTTTCTATATTTCCATTAGTATCATAACATCCATACTAATATTATAAATGCGAAAGTAACTCTGTCTGTCTGTCTGTTACTCAATCACGCCTTAACTACTGAACCAATTTGCATGAAATTTGGTATAGATATATTTTGATACTCGAGAAAGGACATAGGATAGGTTTTATCCCGGAAATCCCACGGGAACGGGAACTATGCGGGTTTTTCTTTGACTGCGCGGGCGATGCCACGGGTGGAAAGCTAGTATTTAATAAAAGTACCGTTTATACATCATTACTTTAAGAAAAAACCAAGACATGTTACATGGTCAGTAAATTTTGAGAAATGCATTTATTTCCTCAATTGACAACGTGAAGGTACTAACAATAATTATAACACAAATAAAGACCGAAGAAGAGATTACCCGACATAATAGTGTTCTAAATAGTATTAAAAATATACTGTATGAATATAAAATCCATATTAAATAAGACCATATGAGAATAGATTGCCTAATATACTAGCTGCGCTCTGCGGTTTCACCCGCGTGTCCTGTTTTTCTTAGCGTGATGATATAGCCTTCCTCGATGAATGGGCTATCTAACACCGAAATAATTTTTCAAATCGGACCAGTAGTTCCTGAGATTTGCGCGTTCAAACAAACAAACAAACAAACTCTTCAGCTTTATAATAATAAGTATAGATTATCTATTTCAACAATAATGAATAACAACAACTGCCTATTAATATAACAGTAAAAACTATGACGTAGTTTAAGTACTTCATTTCAATTTGTCAATAAAGTTTGTTCTCTTTTTTGTCTTTTGTTTGTTTTCGATAGAAACAAAATTTAACACACATACTTACACATATACACACACATGTACGTATCTACCTACAATTACTATCTATTTTACAAAATATCACTCACCCTAGCCAATCCAGTAACCGGGAACTTCTCAAAGTCCAGAACGTTTTCCTCCCCCAAATTCCTCTCCAGCTGTCCACCGAACGTTCTAGCAGCCATGATCGTCGCTACCGACATTCCATCGCCAATAAACAGAATGCCATTTTTAGCTTTATTCGTATTAATTTTCTCCTGGAGCTTTGACTTGAGAGTCTCTGCAGCAGTCTTCTTCCAATAGGAACCGTGTTTCTCGTCAGCAGGTATGTAGGATGGATTCATGACGGTGTCTAGAATCTTCTTTGATTTCGGTGTTGGTACATTTTCTGTAAAAGGTAGTTATAGTTTAGATACGTGTTTTAATAGATTACATGAAATATAGGTCATGTTTATGAAACGTAACTTATGGTAATATCAATGTATTTTATTTTATCTAATGGCAAGGTATAAATTACTATTAAAGTTATTAACGTTAGATAACTCAGTATTTTATTGATAATATAGGTTCTAATTAACATTAGTTCAATGAGAGATATTTTAGATAAACATTTGTAGGTACTGTATGTATGTACGAGTAGTTATCTAACTTATTATTCTTATTATCTCTATAGTTATTTTGAAAAGTAAATTAATATTTGAAATGATCATTTTGACGTATACTTCATATTGTATTATTACCTGTTTTTGTTTAATGCATTGTAATTTATGTTTTAAACGTGCAAGTTACATCGTAAATTTAATAATATTATAGCGATAATTCATGTCATAGCGATTTACTAGAAAATCGATTTATAAAGAAATCCTTTTACTTGAAACGTGTTCATAATATGCTAATGTTTTAATAATATTATGAAATAGTCATGTAAGAGTGTGCCATTTAGAATATTGCAGATTTCTCATAAAATGTAGATTTTATCTAAGTAATACCACATAACGATGAATTGGAAAGGTAGATAATAATCTTATTATTGTATCTTTTTAAAAGTGTGCGATGTTGCAATCATAAAATCTCGCTTCTCATGTTCTTATAATAATAAAACATACTTATTTTTGTTATTTTGTTCAATTAATATCTATTATTTTAAATGTCATTTAAAAATATCACGCATGCATTTAGATGAAAATTATATTTCTTTAGTAATCACATCAAAAGGTAAAGAAAATTGAACACTTATACATATAATATAAGATAACTGATTACTTATGGAAAACTTGCATTTGGACAAAGTATAGTAATTAGTAATTTAAAAATATATATTATCTTGTATGTTTACAATGTATGTCTGTGTAATAAAATATCAACCAATTATCATCAGTTTTTCTACAGATCGTCACGTTCGGTTTAAACCAAGATTTAATCACGTTTACAAGTTACTATCTATAGTATTATCTTCTAAGGTATTACTTACTAAAGAAAATTATATTTCGTATTTCGGTTACAATTCATTGGACTAAAATACCATTGAAAGTCATCGCAATCAATCACAACGATGAGTGGTAGATAATGCATATAAATAAATTAAAATGTATAATATTAGGTTGACCTTTCTAAATTAATATGTCTGAACTATAAATATACTTACTACTTACTCAATAAAATTTATATTTTATGGATTGATTTATATAAAACAATATGCAATTACATAACGCTCCCATTATAAAATTACTTTTCATCGCAATATATAAAAAATAAAGATTAGAATATGGGGCAAAATTTATTTTAATATTTTTTAACCTCATACCTACTTCTTCAAATTTTTATCATCGATATCTATGTAATAACTGTAATAAGGCACGTGTTACATTAACATTATTCATATAAAGTATAAGTGATTTTTCCATACAATAAAGTAACAGGTATTATCCAGTTATACAAGGAACAGGTTTAAAAGCACGTGATTTCTTGCAATTGCACATGTAATGTCACTGTCCAAATGAAATAAGGCCAACTCTTTAATTTTATTTGATATACCTACTCTATAATATTTATTATTTATGTAGTAAAGTTCAGAAAATTTGTTAATAATTAATTAATTAAACATGCTTGTAAGCAGGTTCTATATTTTAATGATAAAATCTTTTTGCACTTTCATAAAAAATAGGATATCAAAATCGGATCTGTCGAAAATTCTAAGATAACCAACCAGGTACCCAATGCTTTTTTGATAGTTATTACTAACTGTTTTATTGTATTACATATATTATTTTACCACCGAGTAATTGAGAAAGCTAAGGGATTCGCATTAGAAATTTAAATTTAACAATATAATGTATCTTCAGACTTCATTAAAAGTCTACAAAAATGTGGATAAAACTGAAAAGTTTCAATGAACTTCTATAAATTCAAGTGTTATCCAGTTTCACCCACACTTCATTCCAGACATCCTAATTATAGACGTATTATCTACGAGAATAAACAATCCTAGATTTTATATTTTGATCTCATAATTTTGTAGCTACATTTTAGAGGTACCAAAATATTTGATTGTTCTGAATAATTATTGTGTTGTATATTAATTTTAATACGCTTGCTAATTGCGTAGAAATTTATTAATTCAAATGTCAACTTGTATTTCTTTAAAGGGGCTCTTGAAGCATTTTATGACCGAACAATCATAATTAATGACAAAAAGGAACAAAAAGTGGGATGTCTTCATATTTTTCTTAATACACAATTTGTTATACTGCGAAATCTGTGCTTATTTTAGCGGCGCGGCGGTAAAAAAAGAAGCTTCTCAATTCCTAACGCATAGCTACCTATATAATTATTCTTTAAGAAATACCTATAGTATGTTATGATACTCTTATCTATGATATTTTTCCAATATTTTTTTTACAGTTGGTTGGAAGAGTAGGTACCTAATAAAACAGTAATGGTATTTTAATGACACAACGATACGTTAACTAATTAACAAATCGACATCAATCGAAAGTTGCTATAATTTATATTCTTACCTCGGTTTCGTTAATTGAAATAAATAATAGCTTTTTACACACGTCATTATTACTTTTTCAATTACATTTTGATCAAGCAATTATTTATTAAGTAACAAAAAAATAGAAAAACAGATAAATAATCATATTTTTTATGATAATTAATCGTTATTGACTGATCGCTTAAGACATTTCCATAAATTAAAATATTATGAATAAATTAGAAGTTGTGAAATGCTTCCTCAAACGCGGAGTAGTTATAAAATTGAAATTCAGAATGTTAAAGTAAGTTAAATTATAAATTATGTTTTTTGGCTTCTGAAGAATATTAATTTGACATGAACGTAAATATAATTTAATATTTGGGTCAATTTCCATTAAGTAGGTAATTGTTTTTGAACTATCGTTTCTACCTACATTTATTTTAACTAGGTAAACGAAATACCTACATACGATATTTTATTTCATAAATGTCAATTATTGGTAGGTAACATAATATTAATTCAAGCAAAATGCTGACAAATTTCCGTCTCTAAAAATTAAAAAAAAATCCGTTGACATTTTTAACGCAAAATTATTATTCAATTAGTAGGTAAACATCCACAACCACATAAGTGAAATAATTTTTCGTCATTAAAAATATTTTGAAAAATGAATCCGTTGATATTTTCAAATGCAAAAAACGAACTGTCTCGAATTAATAAAATCACACAAAGCACTAAAAACTATTGTATTATTAGAGTAAACACTTAAAACTATTGTAATACTATTAATAATTATTATATTGTTATTCAAAACGAACCTGAATTAACAGCGTAAATTAAAAACAAAACTTGCAACACAAAAATTCGCGCCATCGCGTACCGTGCGCGCGCCAACGGCCGTGCTTACCAACTGCTTCATCAGATACCGCGGGTTAGTTTTTACAAAGTTTTGAATGCAATTAAACTGATAGGTTCATATTGACAATTGTAATGAAGTTTGTTTGAATTCATTTTAAAATAAAAGTATTGGCAAATAAATCTGAAGACTATTTGAACGCGCTAATCTCAGGATTTACTGGTCCGATTTGAAAAATTATTTCGGTGTAAGATAGCCCATTTATCGAGGAAGGCTATATAATATCATCACGCTAAGACCAACAGGAGCGAAGCCCTTTAGTTTCTGTGATCTGTGAGCGAAGCACTGCGGGTAAAACCGCGGGGCATAGCTAGTTATAATATAAAACTGTAAAATCCATTTAGTTCGATAATTAAACCCGAAACCGATTTTTTATATAGGAACAATAATGCCAAACAATAAATATGTTTATCCTTTCATAATATTTTAACTTAGTCGTCCATTAATGTACATAATAATTCAATAAAGAATATTTTATTGAAGTGAAACTTCTTTATCGGGGTTGGAAAAAAATTTAGTGTAACATTTTTTCGTTACGCGCCATCTTGTTTTTATCCCTTACATGCGTGATTGACGTATTTCTGTAAAGTTGCATATAGTAAATTATTTTTTGAAAAATAAGGTCATAAAGGAGTTTCACTTCTTACGTGTGTACACTAGTACACGCACAATTTTTTTTTATTTATTCATTTAACTGTGAAGTTTAACGCTCGCACGGTAAATTATTGAAAGTAGACAGATAAGAACAGCACGTGCAGAGAGATCGGTTCCTTATCTCAAATGTTGTAATTGAATACAATACGTTTATAGAGCGATTATAACATGATGGTTTATCTTTTTATTTATTAATAGATCATCTGTTAAGTTAAAAGTACGAAATTATTATAAATAGGATTATGATGGTAATCTTATATATAAAAATGAATCGCAAAATGTGTTGGTAAGCGCATAACTCGAGAACGGCTGAACCGATTTCGATAATTCTTTTTTTATTATATTATTCCTTGAAGTACGAGGATGGTTCTTATGTAGAGAAAACGAAAATATGTACCACGGGCGAAGCCGGGGCGGACCGCTAGTAGTTTTATAAATAGACGCATTTGCGGACTGCAATTTTGCAGTCCCAATATGCTAATTTAATTTTTAATCAACAACATCGTAAAACAATAAAGGTATGTTATAAAATATAAGCCTTGTTTTGTGTATTAGAAGTAAAAATAATTTGAAAATAGGAGTCTATTTACTTATCATGAATTTTGTGGTTTTAAGCAAGTGTATTATGATGGTACATTCACACTTTACAAGGCATTAAGAAATTTGCAATACAGGCGATTATAAATGGGTCTTCCACAAAGAACAGTAAGCAGTGTGGATAATAAATTCTGTGTGTCCAAAAATCAAAAGTTTTTTGTACAGATGTCGATGAACTTTTAAACGAACGCCCGAAGCATGTAATTACATTTTCAATGCAGTTTAACAACTTAAAAAGTGTACTTATTATTCCTTTGAATTCCCGAAAACATTTATTGTTTATTTTATGTGAAACTAATTGGCATTATATATAAGTAGATATTTAATGTTATAGAGCTATTTATCTTTGATTAAATAATACATCAAATAATGTTTCAATAACGTAATTTTCCAAATTTTAAGATCAAGGTCTATATACACAGTTTGGCACATATCAAACGCGAATTGGTGATAATTGATTGATCAAACATTTTATAATGTATTCTTGCACATTTTTATCCAGATAA
The DNA here is from genome assembly GCF_061535455.1 of Colias philodice. Taxonomy (NCBI): domain Eukaryota; kingdom Metazoa; phylum Arthropoda; class Insecta; order Lepidoptera; family Pieridae; genus Colias; species Colias philodice. The sequence continues at coordinate 9,438,296 of NC_143098.1, read as the reverse complement.
TAAGAATAAATAGAATGCTGTGTAGTGGCATTCCACACATATAATGATTATTTGCACGGCGCAATCTGCACGCGAGAAGCACGTGGTCTGATGTAATATTATAATCCATATGGATTACAAATTAAAGACAACGGATTTTAACTAACTAATGTTATAAAAGTAACTCTGTCTGCCTGTCTCTTCTTCACGTCTCAAACACTGAACTTGGTTGGATGAAATTAGGTAGGAGATAGCTTGTATCCTAGAAATCCCACGGGATCGGAACCTATGTGGCTTTTTCTTAGACTACGCGGGCGAAGCCGAGTTGAAAAACTAGTTTATTGTATATTCAAATTAAAATATAATCTATTTATATAGTAATGCATGAAATGTAATCCAGGGTAATTAAATTATTTAAATTTATGAAGCTCTTTGTTTTTAGCGTCGCTTAGGCGATCCTCACACTGCCCCGCATCATGCTGCATGTTGCGTGACTGCGTGTTTAACGTTACTTGTAAGTATCTCCGTTTGTATAGAAAACACGCACAGTCCAACACACTGAAAATGCAACCACGTGCGTTCATGCGGATCACGCGCATACACGCGGAGAAACATGCATCCCCGCGCGTAGATGCGGGGCGAGACGCAAGGTATGGCACACCGAATCCCGCAGTGCCGCGCGTGATTTTGAATGGGCGTGACGTCGCGTATGTGTTAGAAAATGGATCTCGATATCGATCGATTTATATTCGAAATCGAAAACCACCCATCTATCTGGAATATGAAATGTGATGAATACAGTGACATTTCTATTCTTCTATTCTATTAATTTCTCTTCATATTTTCTAAGCTCCCAATAATTTTTAACAAATGACCCATTTAAAGATCTTGTTTGTAAATATTTTAATTTGACCGTACAAAAACCGGCCAAGTGCGAGTCGGGCTCGCGCACAAAGGGTTCCGTAGCAGCAAATATAATAAATTACAGTTAAATCAACCTATCTCAAAAACTATAAGAGATACTTTGATCAAACCAAAAATCGTTGAAAGAGTTAATTAGCATGCATCACCTCTATTTTTTTTAGAATTTTATACCCCGTAGTTATAAAAATAGAGGGGGGGGGACATACTTTTTACGACTTTGAGAGCTGATATCTCAAAAACCGTTCACTTTAAGAAAAATGTTTTTTAGAAAACTTTATATCATTTTAAAAGACCTTTCCATTGATACCCCACACGGGTATGTACATCGAAAAAAAAAATTTCATCCCTCAGTTACATGTATGGGGGGCCCCACCCCCAATTCTTTTTTTTACTATTTAGTGTCATATTTTTGTAGCGGTTCATACAACACATATTCCCATCAAATTTCATCACTGTAGTACTTATAGTTTCCGAGTAAATCGGCTGTGACAGACGGACAGACGGACAGACGGACAGACGGACATGACGAAACTATAAGGGTTCCGTTTTTGCCATTTTGGCTACGGAACCCTAAAAACCAAACAGTTAGTATAATGGCAGCGTCCTGAATGAGTTCCACACTATTAACCATTTTTATCAAAACTCTCGTGATGCTCACACCGGCGAATAAATGATTAATGAGAGCCGCCGCGCCGTGCGTGAATCTACAAATGCACCTACGCGCGTGAGTGCGCAAAAAACCCGCACGATGATGCAGATCTGCACTCCCGCAGGAACGCGCGTAGGTGCTTCGACATGCAACATGCAGCGTGATGCGGGGCAGTGTGAGGATCGCCTTACTTTGTTATTAAAATGATTAGTACCATTAATATAGGTACTTACCTATTTAATTGTTGATTTGTAATGATGTAATTTGTGTTTAAATAAATGATGTAGTTTTTTTTTCGCGGGTAGGACGCAAAAAAGTTCGAACGTTTTTTTAAAAGCTCTGTACGAAATTATAAGTTTTTTTTATTTTAAAAGCTTGTTTAAGTATAAACTATGTACTAAATAGCCCTAGTACTTACGGCGTCACATTCTCCTCTATTTTTCACCGCATATCCTCGCTATTTCAATATCACTTGTGCACTTCACTGAACACAACTAAACTTTCGTGATGGAAGCTATGAAGCAATCTATTTTGAACATGGAAGAGATGTTTAATAAGCGCATGACAGACTTTCAGAAGGATCTTCAGAATATAACGTCCTCACCAGCAGCAAATCCACCTTCTCAGCTACGGTCCGAGTTCGCCGCTTTTCGTTCTCTGGTCTTGGCCCAACTGCAGTCATTGCAGTCACAAGTAGACCTCCTCATGAAGATATCAGATGAGCAAGAGATGAAGAGTAGACGCAAGTTTCTTTTGTTGCACGGTGTCGTGGAAGATAAAAATGAGCAGCCATCATCCATTATTTCTCTTCTTACTAAACATCTTGGCATATCGGAGCTAATGAGCGATGACATAAGCCGTTGTCACAGAATTGGTGTGTTGAAGGAAGATAAGCCAAGGCCTATTCTAATTAAGTTCAATGACCTTGGTGTGAAGAACAGTGTTTGGGCTTCGAAGGCTAAACTGAAAGGGTCTGGAATAACACTGTCAGAATTTTTGACCAAAAGGCGTCACGAAATCTTCATGGCAGCCAGAAAGCGTCATGGTGTATCCAGGTGTTGGACCAGGGGTGGCCAAATCTTGGTGATTGCTCCTGATGGCTCCCGCCACCGCGTGGATTGTATAGATGATGTAGATGCCATTCCAGTCCAAGAGCACCAGGCCATCCCGCAGACTACTGCAGAACCTACAGTTGCTCAGAAGACGTCCAAAGTAGCTCGGACCAAAAGATTGCCGTCCAAAGTGAAGTAATGTATGTATTCACATAATTATTGTTTTCACGTTGTTTTCATCTTTTTGCAAGCGTTCATTTCACAATCTCTTCTCGCAATCTCGTATTATGAAGGTATAGTTTCATTGTAAATTGTAATGCATTTTAGGTTATTAGTAGTATCACTTTGTTATTTTGCTTTTTGCCACGATATCACTGTTTTGGTCAAAACTTGAGACTATTTAAAAATACGTATGTTCACTTGTATTGACTTTTATTGTAATCCGTATTTGTAGTATCCACTTTTTTAACACGTTAGATTCGCATTGCAATAAACGGCATAACTTGTAAACAACCTATATAGCTATACCTACAATAGCTAATCTGTATTACCAGGTGAATGAATGTGTCCAATTACCATTCGTAAACAATGTAATTACTCAAGTCATAGACAACATATTTTATATACTTATAATTTAAATTTCTTATTGTCATTGTTGCTAGTTTTTGTTACATCAATACCTTTTTTTTTTTTTTTTTTACTTAATTTAAAAACACTGTAATAGTATAAATGGTGCGCCGAAGGTACAGGATAATTAATTACCTTAATTTATTGTTTTTATATTTTTAGTATAATCAGTGTTTATTCGTCTTTTTTCTAATTATTCCTTATTTATATATACCTGAGTATTAATAATTGTTTTATATTTAATAGTATTTATTATATATCTTTCTCATACAATATATATACATATTATTTATTTTTATTTACATATTTTATACCTTTATTATTATTATTTATTATTTTTTTCTCTTCTCTAATTATTTTATTATTATTTTTATTATTTATTATCTTAATTTATAATATGTCTTCCACAAATAATAGTTTTGTTTACAGCAATAATTCCCCGCCTTCGTCTGATAGTGATTCCTTTCACAGCGCTTCCTCTCCTCCTTTAGATTTTACTCTTTCCAATATTTTCCATAACTCTAATAAAAACTTCAACGTAGTTCATATCAATGCCCAAAGCATTCCGGCTCATTATCCCGATATGCTCGCTTCATTTAACTCCGAAAATATCCACGCAATCCTTATCTCCGAAACCTGGCTCAAGCCATCCCTTCCTTCAACTAATTTCTCCCTTCCCGGTTTCCAACTCATCCGCAATGACCGCATCGGTAGAACCGGGGGAGGAGTAGCGATATACTTACGCTCTCATATACCGTACTCGCTACTAAGCGCATCCTCTCAGCCCCCCCCTGCTGATGCGGCCGAGCACCTCCTCCTTGAAATCCTTCTCTCCAACACTAAAATACTCTTAGGAGTTTTTTATAGTCCCTCTTTAACTGTTAATTACTTTCCTTCCTTTCAACTCCTCCTTGACCGATTTATTCCTCTTTACCAGCACGTTTTACTTATGGGTGACTTTAATACCTGTCTGGTAAAAGATGACTCCCGTAGTAAAAAATTACTCTCCCTTCTAGATTCTTTTAACCTTCAAACCTTGCCTTCGAATCCTACACATTTCAGTCCCAACTGTAATCCTTCACTCCTAGATCTCATGATAGTTTCAAATATTAATTTAGTCTCTAACTATGGTCAGTGTTCAGCCGACGCTTTCTCTTACCATGACCTCATCCATTTATCCTACAACCTACGTCCTCCCAAACTCAAGCCTTCCTACCTTTTGCGGCGTAATTTTGGTGGTATCGATTTAGAAATGCTGTTAGACGATGCCAAAAATGTCAATTGGGATATGATTTATGACGTCTGTTCAATAAATGAAAAAATTAACTTGTTTAATTGCTTGCTCCTACAGATTTTTGATAAGCATGCCCCGCTAAGACGTATTAAAGTTAAGCACCTTCCTGCGCCCTGGCTTACTCCCGAATTAAAAACTTTATTGCACAAAAAGAATAACGCTAAAGCCAAGCTCAAAACCGCTAAAACCGATTTTGCACGGGAAAAGTACAGAAATATCCGGAATCGTTGCAATACATTGTGTAGAGATGCACAAAGACGCCATATCCATAATTCCGTCGAGAACGGCGACACATGTAAAATTTGGAAATTTTTAAAAACTTTAGGAGTTGGTAAATCCCAATCAAATAACATACCCCCCAATATAAATATCGAATTGTTGAACAAACATTTTGCATCTTCTTCCCATCTTTGCCCTGATCAAAAAAGGTCAACACTTCAATATCTTTCATCAACTGCAACTCCTACTCATCCACCGTTCTCTTTTAATCAATTCACTGTCAGTGATGTTAAAAAGAATATACTGTCCATTTCATCGAATGCCGTCGGATGTGACTCAGTTAGTCGTAATATGTTTGTCCCCATCCTTGATATAATTGCTCCTGTCATTACCCACATCCTCAACGTTTCCATATCCTCCAGTGAATTTCCTGACATTTGGAAAGACGCTAAAATTATCCCTCTCCCGAAGAAATCTAATCCAAATTCCTTCTCTGATTTCCGACCAATTTCCATTCTTCCTTTCCTTTCCAAAGTCCTTGAACGCCTTATCCACCAACAGTTAAGTTCCTTCTTATACAAAAACAGTATTCTCAGTCCCTTCCAATCTGGTTTTCGTCCAGGACATAGTACGACTACTGCACTTGTTAAAGTCACGGATGACATACGTAATGGAATGGAAAAGAAGCAGTTGACAGTTCTAACCCTCCTAGACTTTAGTAATGCCTTTAACACCGTCGATTTCGACATACTGCTACAACTGCTTCATTCTATTAACATATCTCCTACAGTGGTTGATTGGTTTCACAGTTACTTGCACGGTCGCCGACAGCATGTATTATTGGAGGATAAGTCATCGTCCTGGTGTGATGTTGTTGCAGGCGTTCCGCAAGGTGGCGTTTTGTCCCCTCTCCTATTTGCTATTTTTATTAATTCCATAACTAATAATTTATCTTCTCTCTATCACATGTATGCTGACGATCTCCAGATATACACCCAGTCTACCCTCGAGAACCTATCCTCCGCAATCTTAAACACGAACACCGATTTGGAGAGAATTTTGAATTGGAGTCAGAGGTACGGTCTGAATATTAACCCAAGCAAAAGCCAAGTCATAATCATTGGTAGCCCCTATTTAATCTCGCGGATCGACTGGACATACATCCCCAAAGTTTATATAGATGGCTCCGTCATTGAATTTCAAAAATCTGTAAAAAACCTGGGGGTTCACTTTGACACGACTCTGTCTTGGTCGTACCACGTAAAAGAGACAAGTCGCAAACTCTACGCAGCGGCTAGTTCTCTAAGACGTTTACGGCATTTCTTACCGATTTCTACCAAAATTATGTTAGCTAAATCTCTACTTCTTCCGCTCCTTGATTATGCTGACGCCTGTACCACTGATCTTAGTGAAGAGCATTTAAATACACTTGAGCGTCTCCAAAATTTCTGCATTCGTTTTGTTTACGGTCTTCGTAAATATGACCACGTTTCCCAGTTTCGTAATAAACTCAAGTGGCTTCCTATAAGACTTCGCCGGAATGCAAATGCGTTGAAGTTGTTATTTTCCATCCTCTTTGATCCCAATTCTCCCTCCTATTTAAAAGAACAATTTAATTTCCTAGATTCAGGTGTTTATACTCTTCGTTCCGCTGATAACCTTCTCCTTAGCTTTCCTTCTCACCACACTAGTTTCCTTGGTAAATCCTTTGTAATAACCGCTATCAGACTTTGGAATTCTTTGCCTATAGCTGTAAGACGAGCTTCCTCGAAAAGTTCCTTTAAAACTCTTTTAAATAAACATTTATCTGATTTAGCTTTTCCTTCTAAATAATAGTATGTATTATATCTTCTTTTATTATTCATATAATATGTATTTTATTTACTCTCTTTTATCTTTATTTTCATTGCCACCCGTGTACCCATTTAATATCAATCTTTATCCTTTATCTTGGGCAGCCTGGAAGAGATCGCTGATAAGCGATAAGGTTGCCTTATGTGCTGTGAATGTTTTCTTTTTTTTTGTAAATATTATATGATTGTAAAATTTGTAATGGTACATAAAATTGTTAAATAAATAAATAAATAAATAATTTACTTAGTTGATATTACAGTGGTAATAATATTGTTTTGTCTGTTATATTTAGATAATATTATCTGTACTTATTATTTTCATTTCTTTTTTAATCGCTTAAATTACATTATTTATTTAAATATGTAAAAAATAAATATGTACTATTTACTGATGTAGAGTTTAGTGAAAAATAATATGGAGTCTAATTAATTATTTAAAGATATTAAAAAACAGGTATTTGTCGGAAAATAATTATCATTCTATTAGCCTATGCACTTCCTGCGTTTATAGTTTATTCTGATCAATTACCTATAGCATTATCGGATAACTTCGACTTCCCAATTTATCCAAAACCATGAAATCAAATCAAAATCATACCCGGTCCCAATATTCAAATTAAGTACCCCTTAACAAAAGATATGCTACTAATTTATTAGTGAGGTCTCACAATGTAAACACGGAACTTATCTATTTTTAGACTCCCTCCTACATTTTCAAATAAACGTCCGATTTTTAGAAATAAATGCACTGTTGCATTTATTTTCCCAAAAATGTCTCAAGGGTGTGTTTATAAAATGCACTCACCGTACAACCCTTGCACAGGAATAATTGAATAAATAAAGAAAAGCCACAACAATGACATGTTGTATGGGGGCGTGGTCCACGACTGTGCGTTATCTTACGCAGCTTCCTTTTATATTTAAGATTATTATAAACAGGATGATGTGCAAGAACTATGGTTTAACAGTTAATCCAACAAAAACTAAAGCTATTATATTCGGAAGTAGGCAATTAGTCTCAAAAATTGACTGGACCAATTTACCTAATGTTATCGTTGATGATGCACTTGTCCCTTATTCCACTCAGGTTAAAAATTTAGGCTTGACGCTCGATCAAACCTTTTCTTGGGACGAGCAAATCAAACAAGTGCAAAAAAGGGTATTTTCATCTGCATTTTCGTTACGGCGCTTACGGAACTTTCTTCCAATCTCTACCAAAATTACGTTGGCACAATCTCTTCTCCTTCCTCTCCTCGATTTTTCCGATTCCTGCTATCCTGATATTTATGAATATCAACTGGACACCCTTGAGAAGCTTCAAAATTTCTGCATAAGATTCATTTACGGTTTACGCAAGTTTGACCATGTTTCAGAGTTCAGGAAAAGGTTAAACTGGCTTCCTATTCGTTATCGCCGGGATACTCACGTGCTTCATCTCTTATACTGTATACTATTTAGCCCTAAGACTCCGCCGTACTTAAAAGATAAATTCAATTATTTAAGTTCTAATCATTCTATCTCGCTTCGATCTACTAATCTGTTATTATTAAGTACTCCTATCCGTAGTTCTAACTTTTTTAATAATTCCTACACAGTGCGCGCTATTCAGCTGTGGAATGCGTTACCTGAAAATATCAGACGTGCACAATCACTCTCCTCCTTTAAAAAGCTACTTAAAGACTATTACCTATCTCAACAGTAGCTTCTTCAATTTTCTGTTACTACATATTCTTTTTTTTTCCCTTGCTTTCCTGTTTGCCTTCTGAAGCCAATCATTGTTTTATTCATTATATTTATTTGAGTTTTATTTTTATTTTTCTTTTATTTAGTATGTGTATGTATAGGTATATATGTGTATATGTATATATATATATATATTTAATATTATATGTATTTGTAGTATTGTATCTATGATATTGTATTTGTTTATTTTTATGTAGGTGTATGTTTATATAATTATATATTTATTTTTGTTGTTTTTGCATTAATACTTTGTTTGTATTTTTGCACTATCCCATAATCTTCTTGCATTTCCTCTCCCGCCAGGTTGCCTGGTAGAGATTGCTGTTTAGCAATAAGGCCGCCTTTTGGGCAAATTATGCTTTTGTATTTCTACTTCTTTTTGCATACTATTGTTTTCTCATATTTTGTTCAATAAAGAATTATAAATAAATAAATAAATAAAAAGATGATAATTGTTTTAATTTGTCTACTGCAATCAACACAAACATTTATTTAACCAATACTAACTTTCCACCAGCTGCAGCGGTTTCGCGCGCTTTGTCTAGAATCTGAAAAATTATAAACTAAAACCATCAAAATCTATGGCGTAATAATATTAAAGAACTAAGTATACAGAGACACAGATCATTGCGGAAAGCGACTTTGTTTTATACTAGGTATAATGTAGTCTTGAAGCACTATTCAATCGTCGTTAGGTACATAGTTTATCATTTACCACCAGTTCAGAAAGTATTTTCTACAGAGAAGAGGCGGCAAGAAATCTTTAATTTCAAAATATATCCGTCTTGCCTGGTATCGAAAACAAGAAAATACTGTAGGTTATTTATTATTCACACAGAAGGTAACACTTTACCTGAATCCACTTTATTAGTTGAAATTGCAATTAAAATCTCAACTAATTACGATATTAATAGATTACCAAAGACCAAGGGTCAATAAAATATAAAGGAGCACCCTGTATAAATGTACCACGCCCAAACACCGTGGGACAATGCTCTGGATAAGCACTGACGCAAATTCTTATCTATAATATGGGTTTATCGAATTTATGAAAAATAATTACAGTTTAAACCTTTCTTAAATACCGTCTGAGTATCATTACTTGAGAAAACATTGATCTCTGTCGTAAATACAAATACACTACTTATTACCGCAATAGTATCGTAGAACTATAATAAAAAACAAGGAAGTCGAAATCTCTTCCTGAAGTATGCTAGGTACTTCAGTGATAGTTAATAAGATATTTAATGCAACCTATGTTGAGGATTTATCAGTGCTTTTAATTGTAAATAATGACATTTTCTGTGATAGGGGTCAGGAGAAATACTCTCCTTTACATTTCCGAAGAGGCAATTCAGGCAAAAATCAAATAAAGGTAAGTATTTGGTTATACATCTTGCACTTACTATCATGCAACCTTTTACTTTTATTCAATTTATAGGTATAATATTAGTATGGCAAAAAATGTTTTAGATTGAGAATACTTGTGCAATGTGTTCTGTTCTTTCATGGAAAAAATGTTAATTTTTTAATATTCTATTCATTGCATTAATATTTAAAAAAAAAATATTTAAGTGAGAATTTTTTCTGTTGTAATAAAGCGTTTTTTTTTAATATATTTATTTGCATAAAATTGTGTGAAATGTCTGGTTCTTATCAACCACGGTTTCATCACCTTAAAGCGCGTCACACACGGTGAAGATGCTATAATATTTTATCTTAAGATACTCTAATATTTTATATTACAGTATCAGCATTCTGACCATCAGCACCAACTTTACAAAGTTAGCAATTTACTTCTCATTTTGCCTTATCTTCGATCTATCTTATCTTATAAACAATATATTTACATATAGGTATAAAAATGAATCCCTATTTCCCTTGGTCACGGCATCACGCGTGAACGGGTGGACCGATTTCTGTAATTATAATAATATTTTTTAATTATATTTTTATAATATTCCTTGAAGTACGAGTATGGTTCTAATGGAAAGAAAACGTAAACATATACCACGGGTGAAGCCGGGGCGGACCGCTAGTAAACAATAAAATTAATTTATTGATTCCTCATAAATAATCCATTTCGCATTTCATATATTCCGAACCTTGGCCATGAGCTAAAAAGAGAAAATATTCCACCTCTAATTGGAAGCTATTTTATTTCTTGGCCGTGCTATTGTGTGGGCGCCATTCATGCTAAGAAGGATGTGTGTAATTTACGATACTTCAGTATTGTGATTGTATTGCATACTGCAAGGAAATACGTGATACGATACCGAAAATAAGACTTGGTGACGTAGCGTAATGTCGTGTTGTTAACGCGAGTAACTGAGGACAAGGGGACCATGTCTTAAAGGAGTGCTAATTCTTGTGTGGGTAGTGATGGCGCTAGACGACCTTGTGTTTCTTGTTCCACATCGGAAGTAATACTGCTTTAAGACATCATGGTAACCCTCAAGGATCATTAGAAGATTAGGGGACGCTACATACTAACCGTTTAAGAGATAGGTATCATTAGTTAAAATACGCTATGGGAAGGGTATACGGTCTACATCATTAAGCCATGACCCTGAAGTTACAATCGCTCAGGAAGCTAGTAGGTACTTTTAACAGCAAGACATTGAAAATTTGCCATTATTCCATAAGTAAAAGCGATATGAGTGTTTATCTTTCTTATGTATCGGAAAGTCCTTCTCCTGTCACGGTTATGTGAGGCAATTATTTAAAATTGAAGGTAAGGCATGTTTGGATGTGATAAAGTTTACAGGGTAAACGTGTCCCAATTTTTGCTTTACTGATAATAAGAATATATTTCATATATAAGGGGGCTACTCACCTACCTGCCGCAGGGGCTATATCGGTTGCACGGCGGAGGAACTTCGGTTGTTCTCTAAATTGCCCCTGCTTACCTATACACATCACAATTAAGGGGCCAATTAAGGTGCAATTCCAATATTACCCCTGCTGTAGGTGTGTGAGGTGCCCGCATTTACTATAATAGTGCATTTATGGGCAGACTGCGGCTTGTGATCCACAACACATTAAAGTTATCTGAAGGGCCTCTGCGTATTAGACCTGTGTTCCTACTAAAGGCTTCCAAAGGATCGGGTTTCTTCCTTCATATATACTACATAATATATTATCTGAATAAATATTACATATTCCTTCCCCCCGGATCTCGCTCGCGAGTAGACGTGTAATAAGTTTATTTTTGTTCGTCTATCAATATTAAATCGAATTTCAATTTAGTTAATTCTCGATCAAAAAATAGGAGTGCATAAACGAATAAGAGGTTAACGTATTAAGTGCGACGCTGACTTCTGTGCGCCTGGTACGAGAACAAATCGGGGATAGCCACGCCCAATTGGAAACTCCGCCCGCCCATGCCCAACCTCTTCTGGCGGCTTCCAATCACTAGCGCGCCCATCTCTTCTACGTCATCCGCAGTGAGTACACCTCTTGATATTGCTACATTCCTGGTACCTCGAGAGCGGAGATAAATTGAGGTGCGAGTTTGCTAATGCGCTGCAGTAAGGAACACTTAAATAGTGAATATTAAATTACCATTATTTTAAATGCAACGCACACCACCCAAAGTCTCTTCCATGGAGGGTTCAACTAATGCTGCTGTAAACCAAGTTTCGAGGACTAAAAGACAGCGTACAAACAACTCCCCACACTCCCCGTCTCCGTCAATTGATAAGCAAGATGAAATCATGTCCATGCTCTCGAAAGTGCTTGCGGAGTTGAGCGAAATACGTAAAACAAATATCGAAATGAATGCATCCCTTGAGTACTACATTAAACAATGCGAAGATTTAAACAAACGAGTGGTATCTCTTGAAAGCGAGAAGGCGAAAAGCGAAGATTATATAAAAAAACTGGAGAGCAAACTGGAAGAGTCGGATCGTCACAATCGAAGCACATGCCTGGAAATAAGGGGAATACCTGCGAAGCCCCGCGAATCTAAACATGAACTTTGTTCTCTTGTAGAGAAACTTCATTCTAAATTACGAGTCGATTACCAACAAAGCGATTTAAAAGATGTGTATCGAATAAGGGGTAAATCAGCCACTGATAGAACTTTAATCATTGAATATTGTTCGACTATTACGAAAGCTAATATACTACATGCAAGTAAAAAATATAACGCGTCAAATACAACCGACCGACTCAACACTGCTCATTTCGGCCTGGGGGACAAAAGCTATGTGTACGTCTCAGAATATCTAACTCCAAGGACAAGACGGTTATACTTTTTGGCTCGGGATTTAGCAAAAACAAATAAATATGATTTCTGCTGGACCTCGAACGGACGGGTCTTTATCAGGAAAAGTGAAGGTTCGCCTCCTATAATAATCAATAGTGAGCAGCAACTCGTCGACCTGAAACAAAAAAACGGGTTAATAAATACAGTGTAAATATGTTTCTGTGCAAGATAATATGTAATTGTTGTTTACTATGTTATGTGTACTACTTGATATCTTATATGTTGTTAAAAGTACCCTTGTTGTGTAAATATACACTAAAAATACATTCATACTTCATATATCTAATATTTCATAACATTTTCACATACTTCTCACCAACCATACAATCTCACACACTCAATCATCAAACACAATATCTATTATTACACACTAATACTAATTTAAGGTCAATCAGCACCTCTCATATTTTCATGTGGCATAATCTGACCTATGTTATTAAATATGGATAAAAATCAACAATCTAAATTGTGCACATATATAGACAACTTCATTGTAACGAATGCTAGGAACTGCTTGCCAGAAGAGTGCAGGTCTTTTGTCACTTTATCGAAGGATTCTTTCAGTATTCTAACGTTAAATATTAGAAGTATTAATAAAAATTATCCAGCTCTCGAAGTTCTTATACAAAGATTAGATATGCAATGTGATATCATAATACTAACAGAGTGTTGGATAGACAATGAGAAGCCTTATCCGAAAATGAACAATTATAGCACATCGTCTACTAAAAACTGTCTAAATCAAAATGGAGGCATAATTGTTTACTCAAAAAGCGGTCTGGATGTATCTATTAAAGAGCCAAAATTTCAAGACGCTAACTGCCTTCTTCTGAATGTGGGAAATGAAATCACTATAGTGGCCCTATACAGATCACCATCCATTTCGGGAATAGATCCTTTTCTGCACTCGTTGGATTCAGTCCTTACCACGGTTTCTAAATGCAAGACTATCTCGGTTATAGGAGATATAAATATTGACATCCATTCCAATAGTACAGACAAACATTCTACCACTTACCTGGATTTACTAGCTAGTCATGGACTTCTAGCTAGTCACACGCTGATAACCCGTGGGAATAGGTGCCTTGATCATGTAATGCTCAAAACAAGGTGTCAATATACCACACTTATTATTGACACTTATGTAACTGACCATAAGCCAGTTATGTTAAATATAATTAAAGAAAAATCTAGTAAATTGAGCTTTAGTAGAACTATAACTAAAATTGACGTAATAAAATTATGCAATGATTTGAAGGCTGCTGACTTTAGTGAGGTTCTCGAAGCAATGGATGTTAATTTGGCGACAGATATTTTGTATTGTAAGTTAATTAACCTCATGAAATATTGTTCTAAGACCTTTAAGATATCAGGTAAGCAACGAATACTGAAACCGTGGATTACACCTGGAATTCTCCGTTGTATAAAGACTCGAGACAACATGCACATAAGACTGAAAGACGTTCCTAATAACCAAATTCTAAGGATTACTTACCTACGTTATAGAAACTTTTGTACGAAATTATTAAAAAACTTGAAAAGAGATTATTACAAAGCTGAACTTCTAAAACATCAAAACAATATCAAAAAAACATGGCAGGCAATAAAAAAAGTCACTAATACTGAAAGAGATGAAAATAAAAATGTGGGCCTAATTAAAGTAAAGGATAACCCAACTAGCTCTATCAACTTTATAAACGATTACTTTGTTGGCGTGGGAAAGACTCTAGCTGAGAAGATTAAAGCCACAGCTATGTCAACTAAAATAAACCATACTCTTTCACAAACTAATTCCATTGTCATGTTAGAAACAGACCCAGACGAAATACTTGGCATAATTAAAAATTTAAAGAGTGATTGTGCAGCGGGATATGATGGTATCACAGCGGAAATCATTAAGAGCTCGGCTACTGTGCTTGTGCCCGTCATAACTCACATTTGCAACCGAAGTCTCACGACAGGGATTTTCCCTGATGCTTTTAAAACTTCTATAATTGTTCCTATTCATAAGGGTGGGTGCAGCGATAGTGTCGAAAACTACAGACCCATCTCTATTCTCCCGGTGTTATCCAAAGTGCTTAAAAAAGTTATAAACAAACGACTAGTGAGTTTTCTCGAAAAATACCAAATTCTATCTTCATCGCAATATGGTTTTAGGGAGGGCCGATCAACTGAAAATGCGGTATCCAATATCTCAGAATACATTGTTGATAATTTGGACAAACGAAAAAAAGTAGTTGGAGTTTTTCTTGATTTAGCAAAGGCATTCGATACGGTTTCGATACCCACCCTTGTGGATAAACTAGAGAAAGTAGGTATCAGGGAGAATGCACTGTCTCTACTAAAAGATTATCTGACAAACAGGAAACAAAAAACTAAAATTGGTGACTATATCAGTGAAAAACGGGAAGTTAGCTATGGTGTACCTCAAGGCAGTGTACTCGGCCCGAGTCTCTTTTTGGTCTACGTTAATGACCTCTTTAATATCTCCTTGAAGCAAGGTAAAATTTTCTCCTATGCTGACGATACAGCTCTAATATTCACTGGGAACAGTTGGCAGGAGGCTCAGTCAAATGCTGAGGAAGGATTAAAACAAGTAATTACTTGGCTTCAGAATAATAAGCTTTCCCTTAATATAGCAAAGACCAAGTACATACTTTTCTCCCAAACGCGTAATCGTCCTGAGCAAATTTCATTGAAGGCACATCTGAGCTGCCAAATTTCTTCCTGTGCATGTCCTGAACTGGAACGCGTCACCTCCATCAAGTACTTAGGAATTATCCTAGACAGCAGGTTCTGCTGGAAACCTCACATTGAGTATCTAAGTAAGAGAATTCGAAAGCTCATTTATGTTTTTAAAAATCTCCGAGAAGTCGCAGATCGTGACCTAATAATTAAAGTCTACAATGCACTATGTAAGCCACTACTAACCTATTGCTGCAGTTCTTGGGGAGGTGCTCCAAGTACCAATATGTTAATTCTGGAACGGGCTCAAAGAGCGGTATTGAAAGTCGCCATTTCCAGGCCTTTTTATTTTGGTACATCAGAGTTATTCGCTGAATGTGGGGTACTAACTGTAAGACAACTCTTTATTCAAAAAATTCTCTTAAATCAGCACCGATTAATCAGTTCTAACCCTATAGGTAAAAGAAGGAAAGATAAAGTCTTCTCTAAGCCCAAAACAAGCACTAAACTTGCTCAACGCCAGCAAGCATTTCTTGGACCTCTCATATACAATAGAATGGCCAAAGATATTGTAGCACTGCCTTCGATGTCCATAAGAGATGCCAACAGTGCCATAAGAAACTGGTTGATTGAGTGTGATTATGAAGCTATTGAGAGAATGCTTAAAGTTATTGTCTGATCCATGTTATTTTCTCTGTCTTGCCACAAATCGCACACACACACGCACACACACACACACACACACACACACGCACGAACACACACACACACATATTCACACATAGTTACACACTTATAAATAAAGGCGTTAATTTAGGCGCAGATTTCATTTAGTTTATAAATTAATAAATAAAAATGTAAATTTAATCTTAATATGTTTAAATAATGTTTTATCTTTATGTATAAATAATTTTGATTGATAATATCAGATAATTTTTAATACCTGAAATATAATGAGTACCACTTACCTTATTGTGTAATCAGGAAGGGTTGCAGGCCTACGATACAAGCTGTCTTAGTGTAGGTCTGCAGGTCATATTATCTTTTTAATCATCAGGTCCTATTATAATATCCTTGTATTTTTATGTTTAATTAATTAAGATAATTATTTCTATGTATTTAATTTTGTATTTATGGTGAATAAATGATTATGATTATGATTATGATTATATAGTTTATTGGTGAAGGTAATAATAGGTTTTAATTAATTTTAAATTAAACATCACCGCAAACCTTAACGATTTGAGTGGAAACTAATTATTCTTGAACGTTGTATCTAAATTAAGTCCTAAATGTAAACAATCAAGGACAGCGATATATCTAAAGTTTTACGACGATTGTAACTATAAAACCTTGCTATTATTACTCTGAATATAAACCACAGAACAATAATATTATGCTCGCAAATAAAACTTAGTAAAATTGCAATATTGATATTACAGTCTATATTCAAAAAACTATTTATTCTAAATACTTATATGGATATTGTAAAAAATCCCTGATCTAGTTCACTTAGAAGCAATTACACACTTAATAGTTATTCATTTCGTGCGACCTTATATGGCATATGACTTTGACCTGGTCAAAGTATTTAATAAAAACTCTTTACAAAAAAGGTCAAACACTTCTTCATACCTTCTAAAATGTACTAAATAAGTTTTTGTATACAATATTCATTTTCTCAAACAATGTCTTTGATACACTGAATGGAAAAGAAGAAGGAAATTTTTCGCTATCATGTAGGTACTTAAGTCATTTATTATGACGTCTCAGAAATAGGTGTCTATCAAAAGAAAACAATTATTAATAGGTAAGCTTTATCTATACTAATATTATAAAGAGGAAAGGTTAGTATGTATGTATGTATGGTTTTCACGCATAAACTACTGAACCGATTACAATGAAATTTAGCACACATATAGAGGGTAACTTGGATTAACACATAGGATAGGTTTTATCCCGGAAATCCGACGGGAATGGGAACTATGCGGGTTTTCCTTTGAAAACGCGGGCGAAGCCGCAGGCGGAAATCTAGTAGTTTATACATATATAGAATCTGTTATATAGGGTACATGATTTTGGAGAAAAAAAGGAAACGGTATTTAAATGAAAACATATAAAAATTCGCAAAGCAATTTAGATCTATCGATGCCACCGTTGCTCTTTGACCAAACTAGGCCACTCACGTACCCTCATCTCAAATCGAATTAATTCTATTGAACCTAAGATGTTTATAATGTTACATCATTGTTTTCAACTGTAACTGCTTTTATAATAATTGTAGCTAAAAATATTTACCATGATATTATATCCAGAGTTTTAACTATCACTACATAGTATAAAACAAAGTCGCTTTCTCTATCCCTATGTCCCTATGTATGCTTAAATCTTTAAAACTACGTAACGGATTTTGATGCGGTTTTTTTTATAGATAGAGTGATTCAAGAGAAAGGTTTAAGTATATAATTTATTATGTTTTAGACAAAGCGGACGAAGCCGCGGGCGGAAAGCTAGTCGATAACAATGTAAAAAGGTAAGTGATTTTGTTTTTAAGTAGATAAATAATATTAAAATGCATGAAATGGTTTAGGGATTACGAAAATCTATAAGGGAACGGTTCTTATGTCATAATCAAAAGCATAATTATTAAAAGTTTAAAAAAAGGCAATTGTTTTTATTTGGCAATCACCACGTTTCACGCCTCCGTGTTTTGATGCTTTTCATTCACTGTAATTTTCATCTAAATTTTCTTTAAGCCCAGTGTGTATATATGTATTATGTATTGTAAAGTGCGAAATAATGTATTCTTTGTGATATACATGTTTATGATTCATGGCGCGATTCGTGGCTAAACAATGATATTGAAATCGTAGTATTATGTTTATTTTATTTGCTGAGGTTTTGAGTTATCTCCTTATTGTTATAGGAATAAACGGGTTTATTAATACGGAGCCAATCTTAATCTATGTACCTACAGTTTATTAAAGAGTTGAGATAAATTATGTAACTATTCGTTAGTTACATTATAATCAATGTTTTTTATGCGATATAATATGTGTGATATATTTTTGTGATAATTGCCTTTCAATAATACAAGTACTCTAATAAAAATTAATAAGGTAAAATTAGTAAGGTGTACACTATCTTCCCATATTTGCAACTGTATATTTCATGCTTGGTACTGGTTGCTTGGAAGAAATTGCTGTTTAGCAATAAAGCCGCCAATTGCTTCTGATATCCTTGTATTGTAAAATTAAAAATTTGTGTGCAATAAAGAATATATAACTATAAGGTAGCGAAAAAACTTAGTTGTGAATGTTCAAACTGTTTTTCTGAAATAAAAGTGTAAGAATGTATTCACTTTTTGAGGGAACGAGTGCCACATGCATTGAAAACTGTGTAATCTACAACATAGGTATATTATTAATTGTAATAAATAACAATTTATTTGCATAAATTTTCGTATTTCCTTCTTTCAACATAGATAGTGATAAAAATAATGATGTAAAACTTACAGACAATTTACCATACTAAAGGATATGTCTAATTGTTATCTTAAAAAAACAGAAGTAACACTAATTGTCATAAAGTTATATTTACTATTACAATACTATCACCTTAATTAAACATGGTTGTAAAAACACGACGAAAGTAAAACATACATTTATTGTGTGATGTTTTATTTCTTATAATTTGGAAGGTGTGATATGGAGATGGCTTTTATTATCAAGAACTGTTTATAATACTTTGTTGTAAGGGCTTTCCAACGTCTTCGTTGGGTTCAAAATTATAAAGCAATGCAGTTTTAGCAATGCTAAATAAAATAATTACTCTATACCTGCCTAAGGTATAAAATAGTATTATATTATCTGTGATATAGATATATAACTATAGAGCTTCTATGTAGAGTTAATATAAATTTGTATCAGAAAAAAATACGTTACACATTTATTGTGCAATTGCATCCGCTTTCTAATCTTAAATAACAATTTACTAACAAATAAGTGTTACCAGCCGCTAATTGACAATAATATATGTCAGAGGTCAACATATATTTTTACCCCACACCGTTGTTTGGGCACTTTATCAGTAAATAATAAGATAACTAAATAAGTTCAGTTATCAGCCCCCACATCACAGGCGCATGACGCGTGACAGGCGTGTGAGAACGCTGGCATGTGATTGGTCGAGGCGGATTGGCGCGTGCGCATGACGTCATGCATGTGTTTTTGATTTATCTTGCAGTGTTTGCTTTTTAGGGTTCCATACCCAAAGGGTAAAAACGGGACCTGAACGCTGGCTTGTGATTGGCCGAGGCGGATTGGCGCGTGCGCATGACGTCATATTATGTTTATGATTTATCTTGCAGTGTTTGCTTTTTTAAATTCCATACCCAAGGGGTAAAAACGGGACCTGAACGCTGGCTTGTGATTGGTCCAGGCGGATCGGCGCGTGCGCGTGACGTCATTTGTTTATGATTTGTTCTGCAGTTTTAAGGGTTCCGTAACCAAATGGTAAATGGGATCTTTTCAATGAGAGATCAGTGGCCGACTGCCTGTATGTCCGCCCGTCTGGCACCAGACTGTATCTTATGAACTGTGATAGATAGACAATTAAGATTTCGAAGACGATGTATGTTGCCGCTACAACAACGAATAATTAAAAAGTGAGGGTAAAAAACGGTTGACACGGTTTTAGATTGGATTGGTGAACTGTTTTGCATTTGCTTTTTAGCTTATTTGTATGGAACCCTTACTCAGTAGCGTGTTCGACTCGAACTTGACCGTTTTTATTTTTAATTAACACTCGTTAGTTGTTTAATAGACATGTAGAGTATTTTTAGGTTGGACAATTAAAATATTTTGTGTGCTGTATGTTTTATAAGATAGGTAGTACGCATGTGAATTTGTATAATTTTTTTAATAATATTACATTGTATTTGTTTGCATTTGATTTGGAGCAAGTGTTATACATTTAGAAATAAAAGTATTGTTAAGTAATTGAAACGCAATTTATTCATTATAATATTATTAAGTGTAGGTGTGTACCTACACTTAATAATATTATAATGAATACACGGGGAGACTCACCCTGCATCCACGCACACTGTAGACTGTAGAGCTTTCTTTAAAAAGCTCTACAACACACAGGGTTCTTTAGAACTCAGTGGTGTTTTTGAAAGGAAAATCGCGTTTAAATTTAAATGCTTTACTTTTCATAGCTTAGCATATTTATTATAACTGCTATGTATGTACGCTATCTATAGTAATTCAATCTTGTTTATACTGTGTCTAAAAAAGGAATAATAAAACACAAATCACGTACCAATTTTATTAAAATCTTTCCATACGAAGCTTGTATAATCATCTAGACAATTACATTGATCTAACGCATAACATACATGTATAACTTCGTAATAATATTACATATTTATACACTTTATTATTTCAAACGTTCAATACAAATTTTACCACCAAATCAACATTTATTTGAGCTATATGAGAGATGATAGCAAGTTTGTACTTTTAAATAACTTTTAAATCTTTAATTCTTATATTAAGTTAAATAAAATAAAATATGTAGTTTTCTGATAAAAATACATTTTAACGAAATAGGCCATTAGAATTTGGATTAGTAACAAATATGATCATAACTAACTAACGTAAATATAATTGTTAACTTACACATACACTGCATACACATACTTGATTATTTAAAACAGTTTGTAATCTTTGATTATTTATTATTCATTTAAATAACTAATGATTTTAGATCTTTTAGAATTTTTTTTATGAATCCATCAAGGCTTAGGTTTAATTGCTTATAATATGTATATTAAAACCAATTCATTAATATCATAAATGAAATTTAAAAAAATAAGTAAACATTAATAAATAACAATTTTTTAATGAAAAACTCTAAAAGATCTAAAATCACGTAAAAATATGTGTGTATTTATAATTAATTATACACCTAATTAATTCATAGTAAATAATCTTTATAACTTTTTCAAAATAAATATTGTAAATAATTTGTATTTATTGCTTGTGATATGCTCGAATATAAATTTAATAATAAAATATAATTTAAAAGTTTCGAGTAAAATAAACAATTTTCAAAATTGACTTGACAAAATGTTTTTTATTGTCGATCATGTAATGTGCTATTTGGTTATATTTTAAGCCAAATGGAAGCCCATTTTAGCTTTCGATTCTAAAAATATTAATGAATTTTACGAATATTATTATATACAGGTATACATTGATATTACATAGCATATAGATAAGCAGAATATGATATAATAAATATCAATGTGTTTTACTCGTTTCGAATTTATTCTTTCCTAAGTAGGTACATATAACTTAAATTTAGGTTTTCGTCATTTCCTATTGTTAAACCGCGGTCACATTGATGTTACTTTCGAACATATAGAACTTTAACCATGAATTTGAATTTGAATTGATTTGAAATGCTATATTAATGCATCTACAGACGCTCCGATTTGGTTGGTGCCAACCATCCGACCACGACCAAATCGGAAAGTGTAGAGAGTGGTCGGTCCGACATAATTATTATTAATATTGGTTTGACGTGGTCGGATGCGCCAGCAATACCGACCAAACCAACTTCCTATCCGATCCAACCAAATTGGAACGTTTGGAAGCTTTGTTCCGACCAAATCGGCTCATTCCATAGAGAAATATAGGTAATTGGCTCATTCACATTTGCAACGCCGCCGGTGTAGGACGTCAACATGAACGCCGAGGGAGTTACGGTCACCGAACGTGACATATTAATAAAATTACTGGAACTATATAAAGACTTTCCCTGTTTGTGGGACTTAAGTAACAAAGATTACGCAAATAGAGATGCCAGAAATCAAGTGTATTTTATTATGTTAGAAGTATTAAAAAAATTGACAGTGCGGCTACATTAAACACCTTAAAAAATAAGTTATAAGAGCCGCATATGACTGTAATTTTCTCTATTTCTATAGTAGAATTTAGCCCATTCTCTTCGTACTATGGTCAACTGACATATTACTCTATGGTCAACTGACAGTTGGAAGGCCACCCGTCGGACAATCTGTAGCAATGTTGGAATGGTTGCCATGTCGGTTCCAATATGGTTGGCACCAACCAAATCGGAGCGTCTGTAGATGCTATTAGCCACTGTCTGTGGTAAACCATTACAAAACTCAAAACTGTGCCCATTTTTTGGACGTCGTGAATTCAAAAAGAGTTTTTAACAGTACTTGCACTTTAGACACACCTTTCCTCCTTCGATGTATTATGTATTCAATGTATTTACTATCATTAAGCTCTACGCTGTGACCGCGGCGTATTTTGAGATGACTCAAAAGTTACCTTGAAGACGTTACGCTGGAAATCATGTCTTCCAACATATAATTTTTAGTGACATAAGATTGTATGTGTTTGAAAATTCGACGCAAATATGAATACTGTGCTTATAACTGTGTTGGTTAAGGGTGCTTTTCCACAAACAATGTGCGAGAATGTGTAGCGAGGAATGTGTCTGTAAAGAACCAATCGTATCGCTTCATTTAGTTTGAAGTTTGAAGCGATACTATTGGTTATTAACAAACACATTCCTCGCTAAACATCCACACATAATTGGTGAAAAATCACTCTAAAGCGTGACGATGTTAAAAGATACAATAATCTCTTTCACACATAGCAAAAGTCACACATGCCATCTTAACATGTATTTTGAATAACATTATTCTCTCGATTTCATAAAGTTACCCTTTTCTTGTAAAACTGTTAAAATTACTTATAACATTCATTAATAAACCCTAGTTTTACAATCAGCTGTGTGAAAGGCTAGCCTTTCTTGTACCAAACTCTAGTTTAATAAATTTGTATCATTAACGGTTAAGTAATTTTGCATGTTTGTAAATCTAGGGCTTTTTATATCAATGCTTTGTTACATTAAACACTCAGCACTAAATCTAAACCTATATAATCTTTCGCATTAAAACCTGAACTTTACCGCCTTTCTTCAGTCAACCTTCGTTATTGGAAGACTAACTAAAAATCTTTTAGATCGTTGGATTATACAAAATAACTATATTCATATAATTCTGGGAAAACAGCTCTACCTTACAAATTATTATTTAATAGCATTTTTCTATTGTTTTCCAGCTAATAGCGAAAACTGTATGTGTGTATTAAAGACTCCTTAATTCAAATTAGCCTTATACAAAATACTTTATAATTTTCCTTCCATTAATAACTTTTAGCAACTCTTGTATAATAAAGGTAATAAATTTGTATCGTCTTAATTTAGTGAATATCATCATATTATATAGAAAACAACAGCACAGGAACATCTACCCTAATCAATACAAAATATGGTTTAAAATTGATTATTATTGTTAAATATCTGGTAACGCCTGGCCTGATTTTCCCAGAATTACATCAATATTCAATACAACATTACTCTTCTTAAAATTTCGATATATCATGATCTAACTTTTCTTCACGAATAAAATACACAACCTTTAACTACTTCAACATTTTCGGGTACAAATTTGAATTATTTACTCTTTATACAATGCTAGAATATTACTTCGTTATATGTATTTGCTAAAAAAATTGTTTAGTAATTTTGTACACAAGACATTTCTTGAAATCGTTTATTACGTTTGAGTTGCTTAAAAACATGTTATGAATCAGCTAATAGGTAAATTATTAAAATCCAAAGAATGCTATTATAACATTCCCATACGGTTATTCACTAGTTTTAAACAAATAAAAACGCACAAAATCTGAAAAACTTTTCACCATAGACGAAAAATTAAAATGTTTTCGTTTAGTACGTTTACGTTGTTTGAAAAAATACATGTAAAGGAAATTGCTTCAGTTATCAATTTCCTGCTGATCAAAAAACCTTCAAATAACCTTTTGAAGTATTTTTCAGTCACAATAAGTATTTATAACAACATCATTACTTGAAATTTACAAAACCTTGATGTATTAATTTTATTTTCTGTTTCTGAAACAATATATTTCTACATAAACATACAAAAAAAAATATACGGGCCGAATTGATAACCTCCTCCTTTTTTGAAGACGTTTAAAAAAGGCTACCAAAAAGTAAACAGATGACTCGTAATTATTGCGATTTCAAGAAACGTAAAGTATACTGTACTATCTACATGTATATTGGACTAATATTATACATTTAACTGGACCTGGGTTCAGGACAGTCTAGATCTATCTAAACAGTAATAAATAAGATAAGATTGGTTTATGTAAAGTATCCTGAATCCAGGATTGTAACAACATAGAAAACTAGCTTTTTACAGCAACACTTTGCAAACATAACAATAATAAAATATTGTTTTTGCCTTAACAGAAAAAAGGTATAATTTAACATAGAATTCAAGTGAAGAAAAAAGTTAGTTGTTAGAATTTTAAAACCAATATAGATTTGAAAAACGAAAACTAATTTCAGAATGAATTTTAAAAAATCATTTGTAAATAATATGCTTATTATTATAAGTATAATATAGATACATTTTGTTCATACAGGCTAACCGAGAGAACAGAAAAGTCAACGTACCTTATTATAGATAAAAATAATAGGTGATTAAAAACCATTGAGATAATATTACTATACGTATGGAGGAGACACCACGAACAAAATCTGTGCGCCATTTTTTTGCTCTAACTAAGTTTTAAAAATTATTATCTAGTTGGGTTCTTACCGATGAAAGTTATTCCTTTGCACTTTTCCGTATTATTTGTATTATTTGTGCAATATCGTAACACACACGAAGGCATATTTGATGCGTTTCACTTTAAAACCATTAAAAAAAACCGCTCAACATACGCCATATGGCGTATGTTGAGCGGAACATAAGTGATGTAGGCGGTGTCGTCTCCATATGTATAGTATCTCAATGTTAAAAACACAATATTTTCAACGACAATATTAATAGGTAATCAAGCTTTTAATTTTAATGAATACAAGATGGCAAATAAATGGAAAACATGACTAGATAATTAGACGTAGCGTAAAGTGAATTATACATAAAAAAAAACCATAAATAATTTACAATAACGCTTATATTAAATTCTCCTTCAAAATATTTGAACACTTTGTTATTTCTATATTATTCTATCGCGTACACACAGTTCAAGCAAGCTATGATGTACAGTTGGTAGCAAATGTCTTTGGTGCTTTCTTTAGTTGTATATTTTATCCAAGAAAAAACAATATACTTAAGTCCAAGGTTGTTCTAGTTTTATAGTTACGTGAATTAGGTAATTAGGCTCCTCACAAAACATATGATTACAAACAAACATACGTCTTGTTTCAACTTCAGATAAATTTAGTTACCTATAATATAGTTTAACTTAAGTTCTACAGTATTCATATATACTGTAGAAAACAATCTAATTATTACAATTTTTTCAATCTGTTTCAGGTAACATCACGTAAGCTCACATAATACAAGGGTTTGTGGAAATCTGCATCGGAAAACTAATATTTTCAAAGTTTAAGGATCTAGAGTGGTATGAAGCGGAATATTATATGCGATCAATGATATAATGGTCGTAAAAATGAGTTTTATAGCAAACAATAGCAGCTGAGTATACCTTTTATTGCACCTTTACTTTGGAACCAATTGTACATAACATTTATACGAACACACATCTAATTTACAGATTGGTCAAAATATTTTCTAGTCGAAATTGCCGCTTGCCGCTCTCCTTAACAAGTAGGTATATAACACGAAAAAGTGAAGCTTGAAGTACATTTAAATTTGCCCTTATACAAAATTCATAGCAAATTTATTGAAATGAAAAAAATCATCTTTGCTATTTTTTATAAATAGGCGAAAATTTTTTATGAACCTACAATTAATATTTGTTTAAAATTTTAGATAAACACTTCGATAACAAATCTGAAAAATATTGCAATACATTTAAACATAAGTTACACGAAGTTTAAAAAAATTGTTCTTAAACCAAAAAATAATAATAACATTAAAATATAAAGCTTAAACACATATAATTATAATAAACTCCTTCACACAAAGCTCAACAGTCGTTAACAATCCATAACCTAAACAAAACGCTTACCTAAATATTGTTCCATCGTCACGTCATATCACTTCGCTACACATAGAGCATCACTAGAAACCACTTGAACCAATCGACAAGCACATCACTAAGTCAGTTGCTAGGCAACTAGATAAGAGTTTCTTTCCCTCCGAGCTCAGTCAACTCCTTGTGGGGAAGCGAGCGTGGTGGAGGGCGATCTCTTCTGGGTTTATCTGCATACTAGTTTTTCGACGTCAATATTGTCACAAATTCTGGAAACATACAATGGTCATTTATTTTATTTGTTTTCAAGATTGAATATTTTTTCTCAATCAACAAACTTATACGTATTATATAAGATCAATAATATTTTTTGGCATTAGAGAATCAAAATTTCTTTCATAATATCATAATATCTAGCCTATGAACCAATATTAAAACTAAGACAATAATAAAAAAGGTATTTCGTTTTGACATCAGGGACGGTGAATTAACTTTTCAGTATCGTCATATTGTGTGCTTCGCTTTTCTTTTCGTTAAATGTAGACTAAGTCTATAGAAAAGAATAGATATTTATTCAAAATCGATTGCAAATATCAAAATAGTTTTACAAGTAAAACAGCCAATTAAAGAACCTTCTAAAAACAGCCAGAGCATAATAGAAAATGCACTCAACATATTATACGTAGAACAACCCGTTAAAGAAAATGCTGTCAATATATTATACGTAAAGCAACCAGTAATAGAAGCTTCTCATTGATTCCTTATTAAAAAGATAAAGGAATTAAAAAAACATTTCCCAAATCAAACCCACCATCGTAATTGACCATGCCGTCACCATCGAGGTCAGCCTCGCGGATCATGTCGTCCACCTCCTCCTCGCTGAGCCGCTCGCCGAGGTTCGTCATCACGTGCCGCAGTTCTACTGATGATATCAGCCCGTCGTTGTTCTTGTCAAACACTCTGGAATATTTGGTACCAATTTTATGTGTTTAAATTCATGAATAACAGGTAAAATTTTTAGGTTTATTTTCAGGGTGGAAATTATATTAGAGAATTGTTTATTTTTTGTTCTATTCTTGAACTTTAGTTTTTTCAAATTAAACTTTGTAAGGCGATGTGTGTAAGGTACGGGAGGATTGTTTGTGAAGTTTCATTTTTAACTTTCATATTAGTATTTTCAGCATGTGATAAATTAGCCTACGAATAACGATTATTCTACTTTGAAATATCACTTGGAATTTAATGATGAATTATAATATCTATCTTCAGTCAAAAATACGAAATAAAATTGTTTTTAAAGATACCCAGTAAAATAGCACAGAGATTATGTAATCGTCTAGTTGACAGCTGAAATAAAAAAAAATAATGTATACAATATAAGTGAATACAATTAGTATGTTTTACCTGAAGGCTTCTCTAAGCTCATCTTCACCATCTGCCCCCCGCATCTTCTTGGACATCATCTGCAGAAATTCATTGAATTCGATCGTTCCGTTCCCATCCTGGTCCACTTCCTTCACCATATCTCGTAGTTCAGTCTCTGGAAATATTAATTTTAATAAAAGTTAATAAAATAAATGCATTCATATATTCCACTAGCTTCCCGCACGCGGCTTCGCCCTCTTTGTCTAAAACCTAATGAATTATATACTAAAACCCTCCTCTTGAATCACTCTATCTATTAAAGAAAACCGCATCAAAATCCGTTGCGTAGTTTCAAAGATTTAAGCGTACAAAGGGACATAGGGACAGAAAAAGCGACTTTGTTTTATACTATGTAGTGAAGTGATTAGGTGGGAATGTAGTTTATAAAAGCTCTTATGAAATAAAGTACCTAGGAGGTGAACGCTCAGTTAATAAAGTTAGTATCTATCCCTAGAGCAATTGCCTGATTAACGATCTCTTAGTTAAATATGCTGCAAAAGGAGATTACATACCTCAATGAATAGGTAAATGAATAAATGATAAAATCTGAAACACAAATCTACAAACTATATAATCTCTTCGAGTGAAAATTGAAATAACACATCTTTTCTTCTCTCTGACCATAAATATCTCAGAGTAGGCATTTAATTCCAAAGAGTAGGCAAGTTAATTTCGTTTAGGACAATGCGTGAATACGAGCCGCACCATGAATTCTAAGTGGCTATTTTATGAAGACCTCCCTACTTTTTATATTGTTTCAGATGAATTTGGTAAATAGGATGATCTGCAGGAAATAATAATAAACATGAAAGAAGCAGAATTATAGAACGTTTTATGTGAAAATTAAATATTTGTGGATATGTTTTATTTTTGTTTTCTTATAGAACTAACGATAGACGAAAGAATAATGGCATGTAAAATTTCAATCTGACCCATTCATTGTACCGAATGTTAAACCGTAAATTGTTTTATTATTTTTGCCATGGCAACATATAAAAATCTGTTTCATAAAGCATCGTTGTAATGAAATTATTCTCTAGTTAATGTTAGATTACGTAATAAGATTAAATATGAACACGGCCGCATAGAAGACATACAAAAATATGCATTTTAATACCAACCGGTCTAAAGCCTGCTCTACGTCGCTTATCCGGTTTTTATTTCCCATAATCCCACAGACTATCGTAAGCTTTCGAAATGAAGGGGGGTTGAATAGGGCTGCCACCGTTTAATATTTTAGACCTAGTTTTTCTAAATGAGATCGCTGAAGTGTTAGTCACTGACACTGTTTTTTTTTTCTATTATATTTGTTACACTTACCATTATTACCTTATATTTGTTTTCATAATTGAGAAAGCTGTATGATAATATTAATATATTTTTATCTCCAAGTGACAACCCTAAGCTCAACTTAATCTGGTGTAGTAAAAATTCATGAAACACATTCATCGCTGGTCGAAAATTGAAATGTCTATGTGTATTTATTTATTCACGTTTTCATTCGTATTCCATTATACCTACTTATAAATAATTGAACCGGTTAAGTGGGTTATAGGAGAAAATGACTTTTTAATTTAATTTTCTTTTATAGTTTGCGGTGTTGAACGTCTAACTATTGTCTAACTAGAACTAAACATTGCAGCAGCTGAACGTGAACGCGTTCAGCTTGTTCTTACTTGATCGTTGATTCTTTACGGGCTGCTACATTATTTTTGTCAGTACCGTGCGTACACATACTACACGTTAGGTAAATATAATACTTACCAATGTTATTGCGGCAAAGAAAATTAAGATTAATATTTTAACGAATTCTTTTTCTTTCTTCATGGCAAGAATTGCCTAACGAATTTTCAATGATTGTATTCCAATTTCGAAATCCAAAAATATATCCAAAAAATATAGAATAATTATTTACATTATAAAAATAATAAACATTCACATGACATATAAAATTTATAAAAATTCGTACCTCAATTATTTATCTAGAGTCTAGATAATATAAGTTTATTACCTGTAGGTCTCTGTCCCAAAGATCGCATGACGACACCAAGCTCGGCAATCGTGATCGTGCCGTCTTCATCTTTGTCGAATAACATGAACGCTTCTTTAAATTCTGTAAAGCGCACAGATAAAAAATATTATTACTTTTTTTTAACGAGCATGGCACTGGCAACATATAAAATGAAATGTAATTTATAATTTGAAAAGCGCTCACAAGCAGCTTCATATATCACAAGACATAAATTCTTTATTTTTTTTACTAGTGTGTTATTAAACGCTTATGAATTTACTCTATGACAGCTAATTGTATTTAAAAAAGTAAAGAGTAAAAAAATGATTTTAAACAGTATATGAAACGTACCTGCAACTTGTTCTTCTGTAAGGCCATATTCTGACTGAAAATGATAAAAAATATCAATTAGCTTTTTTTTTAATTTAACTCTACATTGCAAACTTTTGATGTTGTAGATACGGCAACGAATTAAATAAGTAGGTACGTAATGATACACAATATTATGTATGTAAATAATAATTATATAATTAATATTAAAACAATACTCATACTAATAAATTAATCGACAATCAATTACGATAAATGGAACAAAACCTCTCAAAAGGTATTTAATTAAAAGACCAACGTATGTAAAGTTACACAATTGTACAAACAAAGTCGCGAGTAAAACTCATTGGCAATTAAAGATAATTATAGCATTGGGCGGGAAAATGATGATGAGTCAAATGACATTTGATTTGGCATGGATCTGGGCTATTAGTAATACGAAATAAATAGGAAAACAAAATATTTGCGTAATTATAAGATATTTTATTAGCTTCCTTTCCAATAAAAACAAATATCAAATTTAAAAAATAACAACTTGTATTAATATTGTGAACATGAAGTGTTTGTTTTTAATGTTAATTAAATAATACAGTACACACAGTACAGTACGTACGGAAAATTGTCTTGTAGCAAAATCAGTAGTTAATCGACGAATCCTCCTGTATTCCTTAGTATAGATCTCATCTCTCTTCGCCATATTTTAATACATACCGATACTACAACCGTTTACAACTCAACAATTTTTACCGGCTTCAAACTTATATCGAGAAAACTTTTTCCAATATCCACTAGAAACTTGGCTGTTTGGATCTTTTCTTTGCCTATATTGCAACAGATACGCTTATTTATTTTCATTCGAAATTCAAACTTGTGACGAAAAACGCGCGAATATGTTTCCAAATGGCAGCAAATCGCGAACAGCTTTTCACAATTTTACGCTTTGTTGAGTTTTTAATTACTTCTCTGCACCGAAAGGCACTTTTAAATTCAGTTTCGCTTCATGATTATTTTCCCGCCACTTATATGAAGAACACTTCTGTTTGACAGTTTACTTTTTAATGATTACTTTTTAATATCGGCCATTAAAGAACGCTAGTGACACGCGCGTCTCTACAATGACAGCTCAGTTATAAGTAGATTCTATATTTAAATTAGATTTTTGCGCTATAATGACAACACGGGGCGCGCTATAATGGTGACAAGTTTATGCTTTTATATGGGTCTTTCTGTTCTGGAATCATTAGATTAGGAAGAATATCGATAAATCTTATGATAGCATTTTTCGATACCATTACTAAAATAACAGTTTATAATCTTAATCGTAAAATAGTTTCAAGGTATTCAGTATTCACTCGACTGATCTATCTTACAACTTTTATAAATGCTCAAGTTTGAGAGGACGAATTGTGAGTAAAGACGAACGGACTCTTCCTGCGGATACAATGCGAATAATTCCGCTGGCTAGACTACATTTAACATTACAAAATAATAATTTCATACTATACAATATTATACATACCTATAACAATGTTAAAATAAAACTGATTATAATAATTTTCACACTGAATATATTTCTGGTCATTGTGGAACGCACAAATAACTTCGTAATCTTGGCACGAAACGATCATTCGGAACAAAATACTTTTGGCGGGAAAATAACAGATACATCAACAAAACACGAGGTGCTTCGAACGGATCAATAAATAATATTATTTAAACCAATATAAAATTAAATTTAGGTTTTAACACATTGTTTGCTTAGAAATTTATACTAATATTGTAAAGCTGAAGAGTTTGTTTGTTTGTTCAGGAACTATTTGTTGTACTTTTTATAGGTCAATGGACATACATTTTCACAGATACTATACGGGAATTAGATAATAATCAGTATACTGTGCGATTAGAAATCGATCTTTTATAGTCCTATCTCTATATTATGACTATAAAATATATAGGGTGTAAAATTTAGACCAAGAAAGACGCAACCTGTTTATCTCTACTAAGAACCTATTATCCAATTATTATGAATTAAAAATAATGACATATTAACTGTGTTAACTCAGGGACAGATGTGTTGACGAAACAATATGGTGACTCCATAAATACTCGGTCTAATAAAAGCAGAGCCGTAAAATGGAGTGATTAAAGAAACGTCAACATGTTCACACCTTGTCTAGAGGCATACTGGAGCGTGTCAACTAATATTTTATTCCGTGATTTATTTAAGAATCTCGATAAAAATATTCAGGGTTACTGAAAAATGGTGCGCAAAATGTTATTGCAATTTAATTATTTCGATTTAAATACTTATTGCAAACACGTGAAAGAGATAGAGATCTCTATCTACCTATTTATTAACATTTTCTTTCGGTATCAAATCAAACAAATGTATAACTTGTAGATACTATATTTTTATAACGAATAGCTGATTTACCGGACTATAAATTGGAGATTGGTAAATCATCGATTTATCGTGCTCTTAGAATTGTTCTGTTTTTCGTTAATCTATTTAAAAAGTCTACACGACTTGTCTCATTTGACGAAACACTTCAAAGGGCCTGCTTTTCCTCTACTACAACTGAATTTTTATATAAGTAATAAAAAAAATATTTATTGACAAAACATTTTACTTTTTGTGATATATAAGTCTCTTACTCCCAAACTAGGTATAAACTTGCATGTCAGGAGTCTGCTATATTTATATTATAGCTATCGCTATTATACATTTAAACCTTTATATCTATTATCTGTTTAATCTTTATAGGTTCCATTTGAATCCTCGTACCGAACTACCAAAATCGGTCAAGTGCTTGTCGAACTAGCAACGGGGAAAAGTTCCAGTTTGGAGTTCGAAATCGCGTATCGCAGAAATTACCGATTTAAACACGGGAACTTTAGAGAGAACGTATATAAATTTTCATATAATTTGCTAATATATTTTATATTACTTTTATATCTCGCAGTATCGTAAAATGTACCGTTACCTTTTTTCGTCACATGGTTTCTTGCGTTCTGAATTATTATTAATCTTTGAGAGTGACTGTTGTATATGTACCGACATGACATAATGTCTAATACAAAAATTTCATACACAGACAATTTGAAATATTCAAGCAAAGATGTTTCCAGAAGCAATCACAATATGGCCTCGAGTACAATTTTATGTTCAAACATTTTTAAAGTCAACTAAAAATCAACAGATCTTAAATTTAATGTAGTCAGAAAATCGCTGCAAATTTATTTTCCTTGGCTCAAAGGGCTTCTTATAAGGTTACTTTAACTGTGCCTGAAGGCTGTTTTTACGGCATATAGTAAAATAATGCTTCGAGCGAGTTTTAAGATTGGATCATTATCTAACTATAATAATATTAAAATGTAGATACGGAGATTACCCTAAAGAGAATAAACGCGCTAGATATAGAGTTTTTATTATGATAAAATAATTATCTACAATGATTCATATGGTTTCTTGAAGTTATATTTGGTATGTTCTAATAATAAAATAGTATATGAATTAAAAAATCATAGATGCATTAGGTATGGGTTTCAATAATTTACTGAAAGCTGATAAATTAAGAAATTCTGCTAAAATTTTAATTGAACGTATAGAATTTTGTGCTTTATTTATTTGCTATCGCTATGAATTTGATTGACTTTAAGAAGTTAAGCATGAGTAAAGTCATACATAGTAATTTCTTTAACTATTATTCGTTAACTGATGTTAACGAATAATAGTTAAAGAAATTAGATGATAAATAGTATGATTACTAACAACACAGACTTTAACCGTTCTTAGAAAAATTTATAGTTACTACTTACCAAATTAATAGTAACAATAAGTTCATACTGCTGATGTTTGTGTCCCTTCTTCTTCTTTCCCTGGGGGGTTTTGACGGCCGCGGCCGCCGCCTGCTTTGGGGGTGCTGTTTTAACTGACCCCTTTTGCGCTGATGGCTTGACTGGTGTTTTTGGTCCACCTTTTATAGACAAAAAAGGTGGTTGTTAAGGTCAGAAGCAAGCAGAGCTTATATTATTATGAGAATGAGTGTGAAAACGCAACCATGTTGAATGTAAATCATTTTTGAAGTGAAACTTCTTAAGACGCGTTGAAAGTATAAATTAAAGCTCGCGTCGTCGTAAGGCGACAATTTTGGTATATTTGAATCTTGCCAAAGAAGTTTCACTTCTGACAGGTGTGCTTGGCACACACGCTCTTTTTTTAATGAAGTAAGTTATTGTAACTAATACCTTTTTATACAATAAAGCTTTATCCAGAGCAAGCCCAATATTTTTTTTTATAAAATTATCGATTATGTATAATTGATTAAAAATTTATTGGTGTATTGTTATTAAAACAGACCTTTTTGACAGGGTGCCGACGATTTCTGTCCGGCGGAATTCTTCTGATTGACGTGACTGCCATCTGCTGGCTTGTTTCTGGCCTGGAATATAATTAAAATCTAATTAATTTTACTATTTATACGCAATAAAACGACATAAATGAAAAGTTACCCTGTACCAAAGCAAATAAAACAAATCAATCAGTAAAATTGTCAGTAATATTGTGATGGGCATAAAATATTTGATGAGGTTTTCATTTCTTATTCTATTTATATACCTAGTTAAATAATAACAAGTGCAATATGAATGTAAATTTTTACACGACTTGATTAACAATAATATGGGTTGATACTTGATACGCATTCTATCAAAGAAAGTTTATAAATTTAAGCTTTAAAATAAAATGTAATATCTAAAATATTGAACTAACAAATTAAATTAAAATCACTGTAAAAAACATTTAGAATATAGAGTATGTATAGCAACCCAAAAATCTAATTTTATTCACCTTCTTCAAAATACCCACGAATTAACAATGCGAGAAATTTTCAACACTTCGCGGTTAAAACTATTTCCTACATTTGATTACTTTGGCTCATACCAGTCGTTAAATGTACAAATACATCGTTTACTCACTGGTTAAAAAGCAGTAAAGCCTCCTGTTTGAAATCAGCTATAACATGCTGTAAAAATCGTACGACAGAAGTGACTTTGTTATGGCGTCCGTTTTATTTATTTTTTATTTCATGAAACGGTTAATTGTACTTGTTTTGCAGTTATGTTTTATGAGCATTATGACTATGAACTTTCATTATAAAATGAGGGAACGAATGTAGACCGTATTTTAATTAAAAATATGATGAGCGATGGTTCTTGATATATGTAGAAATTTGTATTCTATAGCATAATTTTATTCAATAAAAACAATGATAACTGAAAGAGTTCTGTACTGTACATTTTTATAAAAATTTAAACAGAAAATTCTGTAAAAACCTTTCATTTTTTGCTAGATATATCTAGAGCTTATTAATACATAAGAACAACTTTTTTTTATATATATATATATAAGAGGAGGCAACAGAACAGAGCAGACGCGTCACCTGATGTTAAGTGCACTGCGTCGCCCATAGGCACCAGCAATGCCGGGGACATTGTCAGTGCGTTGCCGGCCTTTAAGGTAGGAGTACGCTCTTTTAGTACAACTGTTCATTTAGCTTTCAAAGCTCTACTTTCACACGAATACTTAAACAAGTTATTAAGCGTGTAAACAAAATACCCCAACAAATAATGGTTTTACGATAATAACTTCATTATGCTATAACTATATCCCTATAAAGTTTAGTCAACACACATTTACGCCGAAATCTGCGGGACTGTAACATCTAATCTCATAACAGCCAGCACTTTAGGCTGCGTTTCCACCAGAGCTGTGCGAGGAAAATTTGTGGTGAAATAATGTGTTGCAATGCTGTGAAATGTCTTCTATTGCTCAAAATTATGGAACTTCTATGTTTATTAACACACATTCCTCGCACACCTTCTAAATCAAATCAATCAATCAAAAATCTAGCACCGTTGAGCCGTTTCCACAATATACGACTCATGCATCCTGGAACATCTCTAGTGAAAACGCAGCCTTAAGCGCTAAACTTGTAAGTCGTTTAATTAATGCAAGCGGAGACGTGACATTCAGTCGGGGTTCATTTGATTCGCTCTGTCAGTGAGAAATGGGGATTATGATTGTTCTAGAAAGTTTTTAATATTTAAGTGATTTATGGTTTTTGGTATACCTTAAAATTCTAATTGGTTGATATCTTTATTAACTATTCATTTAATAAAGATACAAAATAATAGTAGGTAAGAGATGTCTTTAATATTATAGTCATCAATATCAACCAATTTATTACATTCGTAAAGTACCTAGTAAATCCTCTTTATTCATTTTTGTAAATTCGCTTTTAAACAATCAGTAGGTACTCTATCTACTCATCTTCTGAATGAAATAACTTTTCTATTGTAAGAAAATATAAAACTCTCACTTGGTTATTGGCGCTTATGGGAAAATCAAATCAAATCACACTTGCAAAAGTAAGTTATAATACTGCCGAAAGGAACTGGCAAGTCGTTTATTGATCTTAGGAAATGTTTAACCTGCTGACCTATCTGATTTTTAGCGCAAGACGTGAGCCGAGTTTGGAAGTAGTTATATGTAAGGCTTTCCTTCTATAGTTACTTTTGGGTTTTCCTGGTAATAGGGTAGGATGTTTTGGTTCGATCCTAAACCGTCTTTTGAGTTAAAATTGGGATGTGTTAGGGCGTAAAATAATTATAACTAAAAATACTATTGACTCTACACTATGCCATTTACATTAGACTGTGATTTTTTTTAATTTCCAACTGAAAAATATGTGTTTAGGTAAGCGATAAAACGTTTGTCAACTATGTTTAGTGAATCACTGTAAAATATTTTTTGTGCAAAAACTATTTTATTAGTTTTCTAGAAAACGCGTGAAAGAACGTGTAAACTTTTTATATGAAAATTGAATAAAAGGAAGTACTTATATGTTATAATTTTTCATGAATTCAAAAATGTGATGCCAATATTATAATAAATAAATCTGTGGTTATTGTCTATTCTAATTGTAATATATCAATCAAATACATGAATGGTCTTTCGTAGTTTTAAGTTTGTATAGTTCATAATTATGACATTATATTTTACTGCTATCATAAAATTTAATTGTCGCTAGGCCGTCTTTTCAAGCATATGTGTTGGTCTGGATTTAGATTTGGGGCAATAAAAGTAGACGTTTATTGTGTACATTCCGTATTTCCAAACATTCTTCATAGGTTTCGATTTCTCGTCAGCAGTAAGCTGCTTCGTCCAGTTGGTGTCGGGGTGCGCGCGCAGTTTGACAGCCCGCGCTTTTTCCTGTCATTCATTTTTTTAAGAATAGCGTTCGAATTTTAAAATGGTGTGTGTTTTTTATTATGCCAGTGATTTAAAGGAGTTGAGAGGTTGTGATTATAAGTTTATTTTATGTTACAGAACAATCAAATTGACGACGAACAAATAACCAGTAAGTTTTTTATTGATCTTTTTTTTGTTTAGTATAAAATATATATAAGTATTATAATGACGATAATTTCAGTTTCATACGTTAATTCCTCCAAAAAAGTACAATACACAAATCGATATTGAATCCAACTGTTATTTTTAATTCTTCCGTAAAAATATACAATTTCCCGCGCTTTCAAATAAAAAAAAAACAAAACTGTAAAATGGAAATGTCGTATCATGGCAACTAAAAAAAAACTTAAACCGAGGCAAATTGCTAGACCGCAGGGGTGGGAGCTTTTAGCATATTATTTATGTACCAAGAGTCATTTTACGGGGCGCTTGCCAGCAGAAAACCTCAGTATTCCGTGCTATTGTTAATTTGCGGCATTTTGACATGGCTAAATATTTAATAATATCAATTATCTTTTACAGAAATTAATTAAAAATAATATACTTTACAATATTTTTAGGGCGTAGTTTTTTTCTTATAAATAAATTCAGTATCAATATGAAATGGCATGTGTATTATGTATGGTGCCGAGTATTAAAAAAAAACGTGTGGCACTCGGGGACTGTCGCGGTAAAGCTATTGCATAGCATGCCTTCAAGCCACACCTCCGTGTCCGTCGGAGTGGGGAGCGTGAGGTTTTTTCGTTACGGAATTTCTCGATTCGGTCCCCGCGCTCAACGCCCGCGATAGAAGCTATGCAATAGCTTAAAAATTATTGAATAAATACAAATTCTGGAAAATT
This sequence comes from Colias philodice, assembly GCF_061535455.1. NCBI lineage: Eukaryota > Metazoa > Arthropoda > Insecta > Lepidoptera > Pieridae > Colias > Colias philodice. The sequence continues at coordinate 9,400,003 of NC_143098.1, read as the reverse complement.
CCATCCTATAAAATTAATATAACACAGACAGCGAGCAACAGATTCTAGGAATTACATACAATATTTCCTACTAATTGTATCAATGACGGATTTAATACATTTCCGGTAACATGTTACTGGATATACATAGGTACTCACACATTTAATTTAGTTGTTGCATTTGCGATCAAATAAAATGAATAACAAAAAATGTCTTAATAAATAAACAAATACCAAATACAGTATCGTATTAAAAACATTTATAATGAATGTGATTATGAAAATATTGAAAAGGTAAAAACCCGTATAGCTCTCATTCTTGTGATATTTCCAGATTGCCTATGTCTTATTCTAAGTCTTCAGCTATCCACGTACCAAATTTCATTGTAATCGGTTCCGTAGTATTTACGTGAAAGAGTAACAAACATCCACCCATCCATCCATCCTCACAAACTTTCGCATTTAGGTATAATATTAGTAGGATAAACAATAGCTTATTATAGTGAATTATAATGAAAAAAAAGACATGTGGCACTCGGGGACTGCCGCGGTAAAGCTATTGCATAGCATGCCTTCAAGCCACAACTCCGTTGCCGTTGGAGTGGGGAGCGTGAGGTTTTTTCGTTACGGAATTTCTAAATTCGGTCCCCGCGCTCAAGGCCCGCGATAGAAGCTATGCAATAGCTTAATAAAATGTTAAATTCGATCTAATTCCCCATATTATTTCAGTGCTGCGCCGTGCGTTCAGCATGTTCGACTCCAGTAAGCAAGGAAAGATCGAGAAGGAGAAAGTGCGGACGATCCTCAACACCATGGTGCATAGCTTTGACGATAACGAGCTTGATCAGAGACTGGACAATGAGGATGTTGATGGTAAGTGTTGTTATTTGAGAGATTAAAACTTGTTATTCGTTTGTAGCCTGTAGAATACCTATGTGATGCTTTTATATTTGGACAATTAGTATATTTTATTCGTCTTTATTTCTCGAGTCTTGTTATGATTTTTATGTGATCATATTGTTTTATGATGTATGTTCTTGTTTTGTTTTTCAATAAAGGTATATTGTTGTGTATAATCTATGTCGATTATCTATATGTAATAAAATTAAACATATTCAATTCATTTCGCATCGTTCTACATAATTTTAACTGCAGGATCTTTTAGTTTTGCTGTAATACACTCGGCGTCACAAAAATCGCACCTCTATAAGAATTTCCTTCAATGTCATTTTAACCCTATTAATCAATGGTAGATATATGACTATAAGGTATCATTGGAAAGGCAATTTATTTAACTTTCAGAATAAATCAATAGATTTGGTTTTTAGTTTATCAGGGAATAAAAAAAAGCAAGCTAATACAAATGATTAAAAAGTTAAATTTTATTTTATCAGCAAAAATTACAAGAAAGTCCTTATAAACAACTTAAAACCTAGTGTTACCCCCCCTAGCCCTGATGACTGCTTCCATGCGTTCTGTCATGGACCTAATTAATGTGACAACAGTCTCTTGAGGAATGTTGTCCCATTCTGCAACGACGGCATCTTGGAGGTCTTGGAGAGTGGTAGGGGCAGGATCACGTGCCCGTACTCGCCGTTTCAATTCATCCCAAAGGTGCTCAATAGGGTTCAGGTCTGGACTTCGCGCCGGCCAGCGCATAACAGGGATCCCAACTTCTTGCAGGTAGTCTCTTACAATTAAAGCGGTGTGACAGCGGGCGTTATCGTGCATTAAAGTGAACCCACTGCCAACAAAACCCGCATAAGGGACAACCTGCTCCTCTAAGATCTCTGTTATGTACCGAGGAGCAGTCAGCGACCCTTGCCCGCGAGCACTTCCAGTCCGAGAAACACACACAAGGTTCGTTTTGCCGTCGATTGACATGCCGCCCCAGAACATGCACGAGCCACCCCTGTATTCCACTGTCTCTTGAATGCAGGCTTGTGCGAATCGTTCCCCTTGCCTCCTGTACACTCTTCGACGCCTGTCGTTGCAGAAAAGACATACTCTCGTCTCATCCGAGAAGAGCACAGCCCTCCATTGGTCTATTGTCCAATCCACATGGTCACGGGCAAATTGCAACCGGTCTCTCCTATGCTGTGCAGTCAATTTTGGCCCTTTAGCAGCCCTGTGAGCTGCAATTTTCTTCTCCCGCATTCTTCTTCTAATCGTGGAGACGCTTACAGACGTTCTGCGAGCTGATCGCAGTTGTTGTTGCAGCTCAACAGCATTGGAGAACCGATTACGTAAAGACGTCGAAACAATGAAGCGATCGTCTCTTTCGGATGTGCACCGTTGTCTTCCAGATCCACGTCTTCGGATATAGCCACCAGTCTCTTGGAAGTGTTGGAACACTCGTCGAACGGAAAAACGACTCAAGTTCAGTTGCCGGGCAACATCACATTGGCGCATCCCTGATTGCAGTAGTGCAATGACTTGAGCGGCTTCATCTGCAGTGGTATCCATCTTCTGGCGTATTTTTCTTACGGAAACTGTTCACGTGTGTTCACTTCAAAGGTTGAATATCGAATGACCCACATTTAACCCGGGTCGCCCGTTTTATACCCTTGTAAGGAGGTGCAATTAGTGACCGTTGTAATGCGTATTTTGACAACATTTTTTTTAACGTTATGTGCTAATGAGATCTGTTGTGTTTAGGAATTCTATCTGTTGTTAATTAAGAGGTCGTTAAACATACTTTCAATTGATACCAATATTAATTGGGTTTAATGTATTCGTTGCTGGCGGGACATGCTTGAAACTTATTTTCGAATAGGTGCGATTTTTGTGACGCCGAGTTTATATGTATATACATTATACATGCATAATATAATATAAAAAAAATATGAATTTCACATCTATTTTACTGATAGTCGTTTTCAGGCAAGATTTTAATATTTTATTAATATCCATCGGGTATTGAATGAAAGCCCTCTCGTTTCGCTCACGCGCCAACGCCCGTATCAAGGAGCTTTTTTCATTTCTATGAATATATTTTCAAACGAATTAATAAATCGATGTCTTTTGAAGTAAAATAAATACAAGATAACATCCATACTAATATTATAAATGCGAAAGTAACTCTGTCTGTCTGTCTGTCTGTTACTCAATCATGCCTAAACTACTGAACCAATTTGCATGAAATTTGGTATGGAGATATTATTTTGATACCCGAGAAAGGACATAGGCTACCTTTTATTGCGAAATAATATGTACTACGGGTGAAGCCGGGGCGGACCTCTAGTTATCTATAAACATACAACATCGGCTTTCCTTCACATAAAAGATTATGTCTATGAATACCAAAATAGAGATTCTTGCTTGCCAGGAAATTTTGCCGCAAGAAAAATATATTCAATTAGGTATTATAAGGAAGTCAATTTTTCATTAACAAAACATAAAACGGTATTAAGTAAATAGCTTAAAACCAAACAGAATATTAAATTTTATTCATTCGTTAAAGAATATTTAATTATAAAATCAAGTAGGTATTAAGTATACTATCTGTATAATACTAGCTATTCCCCGTGGTTTCACCCGTATTGCTCCGCTCCTGGTGGTCTTAGCGTGAAATATAGCCTATAGCCTTCCTCGATAAATAGGCTATCTAACACCGAAAGAATTTTTCAAATCGGACCAATAAATCCAGAGATTAGTGCGTTCAAACAAACAAACAAACTCTTCAGCTTTATAATATTAGTATGGATGTATGTAAGAAAGTAATTTCAACTTCCGTAGTATCATAGCAATTCCAGTAACCAGTCTAATTTAATATAATACCTACACTTTTATAACAGAAGGTACTTTTTAAAAACCAGTTTGCCGAGTTTAAAACTAATAATTTTCACCAACGTCGCAAAGTTGTCGTACCGTGGAATTTAATCTTGCCGCCATCTTGCACCTTTGAACATCAAAGCACCTTTGAACTAAAACTGTCTTCGATTGACGTCTCGTAAAAATCACACTTTAATATTGTAGCGATGAAACTATGATTGGAAGTAATGAGTTCACTGTGATTCGATTAATTATTATCCTTTAGAAAAAGGTAGACGAACGTTTATTTTTCTTTTAATATGAACTAAATAATATTATAATGGATTATTTGATTGTGCTAATCTTCTCTTATATATAAAATTATCGTGTCACAATGTTAGTCTGCATACTCCTCCAAAACGGGTGGACCGATTCTCATGAAATTTTCTGTGCATATCGGGTAAGTCTGAGAATCGGCCAACATCTATTTTTCATATGTACCACGGGCGAAGCCGGGGCGGACCGCTAGTATACTTTATAAATATTGTAATGTAATAATATTACCTACGTAGTCAGTTAGGTTATAGGTCCCAAAATTAAGAGGTACAGAGATGTGTTATTTTTCTTCTAATTTGACAATATTTTGCGAGACAAGGAGTGCAATCTTCTAACTCTTTTATTTATTTATTTTTTCGGAAAATAAATCTAAACCTAGTCATCTTAATGTATTTCAAAGCATTTAAATTTTAAACATACCTAATACAAGTAAAAAAAAGAAATTACCTATTAGTTAGCTTCAAAATAAGTATGTAAAATAACTAAATTTATTAAAAATAAATTAATAAATTAATAAATTTATTTTTTCTCGAAACCGGTCCCTTTATAAGAGGATAAAATCCGATGTCATTATGGTCTGTTGAATCTTAACTTTTTCTCAAATAAAAGATAGTCTAGCTAGACGGGTGAAATTATCCGTTCATGAGAGATGTCTTTTAACTGGAAAGGCTTGTTAGAGACAAAATTTTACATATTATACCTACGTCTGTATTCTTATACTATGTAAAAGAGATATATAAACCTTTCGTAAAAATATAGTAATACAATAAATAAATATTTCAGGACAATTTTCACACACGATCGTGCCGTGATCCCATACTAAGCTTTCGCTTGTGTTATGGAAACCAGATGGCTGATAAACATACATAATATATAATTCTAAATAAATACTTATATGGATAATAACACCCAGACACAGAGCAAACATCTATGTTCAACACACAAATATTTGCCCCGGGTGGGAATCGAACCTACGACCTCTGGCTTGGAAGGCAGGGCCACTACCAACCAAGCCAACCGGTCAGTCAATAAAGAAGTTCATTTCTAAACAGAAAATTATTTTATAGTATTTGAAAATTTTTAAAGAATGGATTTTTTTTAATTTCAGGCGTGATTCGAAAAAAAACCGTAAAAATGAATTGTTATTTTGCAATTATTGAGGCGGAGCTAAATAACTGCAATAATTAAATGAAATAACATTGAAATTAATTTTCGCTACACGTATGAAAGTGTAAAAAGACCTTTAGAAGAAGCAAGGCGTAGAGCCTTTCTTTTCCCTTTTTACCGGAATAGCCCTGGGGATAAATTTAAAGTGAGCATAGCCATAGTTAGACTAATTATAAATAATGTCTGTATTATAACTAGTCATTTTCAGAGCCTCGTTTAAAAGTTTAAATAAATTTTAGGCATTTTAATTAAACTTTTTAATTGATGCTTCAAATAATAGCCCACGGGAAACATTTTTCTGACGGAAAAGGGTTATGACACGTGTGCAAATAACAACTAATAAAAAAATTCGGAACATATTTTTGTACCTTCTATTTACAAACCTCACGACTGTTTGTGAAGTTTGTAAATAATGTTTCTATAATATATAAAATGAAACGCCATTTTGTTCTAATAATAAAGGTAACAATCAGTGTCGTTTCAACAACTTTAATTATGATTAGTCAGACTCTGACTGATAGATCTAAACTATATAATATTTTTATTAACTGCGAGTACCTATGTGCTTTTTGATTTAAATATTTAAAGTTAGGTACTTTCAATCGATGCTAAATAAACATATAGGTATTATAAAAAGGAATGATTCAAGCTCTTGTGTTTTTCAAACCACCATTTTTTTACCACTCGAAAGAATTCTTTACGAGAGTTATTCTTCAATTCCGGCTGAACCCGGACGAATCCGGTACACGCTATTATATATTTACTGTATGCTTTATTTAATATCTCCGAGGTATATCTCTGCCACATTCAATCCTGCACAAAGTTTAACAAAACTTGCTCCACTTGTGACGAGTTCGTCGCAAATAATACAAAACTGTTTGTTAAGAATTTGTACCGGCATTGCGCAGTATGCAATATTAATGTTTACTTATATTGTGATATAAGAAAGGAAATATATGCCAATTGTCCTAATAACCTCTCTTCAAAGATCTATTAAATCCGAAATTTCACATTTCTTACAGTTACCGTAATAACGTAGCTACTACCTCACTACTATATAGAAAAAAATGTTTTCTAAAGCGCAGCATATTAGGATATTACAGCGATCTAAAATTTCATAAAAAAAGTGAAGCCCCCTGGTGCTACGCTCACGCGTCAACCACTGTACCAAGGAGGCGGCCGTGTACTTGCTTCGGCAGTACATATACTAAAATTTCATGGTTTATAATAAATTTTATTTGAAACAATATAAGTTTTCTTTGGTATTAATACATTTTTCCTCAAATGACAATCCACGAACTAAAATTATGAAAAAAGCAGGCCATCATTATACCAAAACGGTTATCAAGACCACATTCTAATATAGCATATAATATTATCCTTATTACTATGTACTGTTCAAGAGCATTTGTACAAATTAAGCTTCCAGATTTCGTGCTCGGAGATTCCACAAAATTAAAGCTACCAGAGAATAATATCTCTTCTCGAAGTATTACGGGAATGCAAAGCAGTTTATAATTGTAATGTTTTGTTTGAAGCTGGGAATATTATGTAAGATATATTTGTCAGAAAATGGACGGTATATCACTGTATAAATAAGTAGCAATAAAACTATCATATTGGATATATGTTTAGGTATTTTGAGTGTATTTTATTTGTAATAGAATAAACAATCTAAGTTATTATCTGGAAATATGACTGAATAAACAATCTAAGTGTGATAAGTGATTTTTTATCTAATTATTAGCGAATAAATTTTGATTATTCAGTTTGCAGCACCAATAATGTAATTAAATTAGTTGATTACACTGAAAAGCGCCATAATTTTATTGGTATATGAAGAACGGCACTATTTATACTTTATCGAAACCATGAACAAAAGTTCGTCAATACCTAAAGAAATGACTAAAAAAGCACTATCCCTTCATAGTTATGAAAGAACACTTCTATTCATTTTACGTTTTAGGTACGCCCCAATACATTTTATTTATCACGATTCTATTTTTATTATAGGATCAGGCAAGCTGAATTTCGATTCGTTTGTCCGAGTTGCGACACATTTCTTGGACGAGGACGACGAAGCCTTACAAAAGGAGCTTAAAGAGGCTTTCAGGCTGTATGACAAAGAGGGTTTGTTGCTTTTCATGGGAAATAACAATTACAATACTTTTGTAGAGAGCAATTATTATTATTAAACGATATTTTTTCAAAATGAATTTTTAGATGGTTCTAAATTTATTAAACCAAGACAGCATTACCTAATCTTAGAAGTGAACTGCTAAGGCATTTTTTAATATAAAGACAAATGTAGAAATTTATATTACTCAAAATAACAAACAAAGCTTCAATACCCGATAATTTTTCATTAAATTAAACGTTCATTTCATGAACGTTATTTATTATTTAACGTTATTTTTTCATTTTATTTTACAATATAGTTATATGAAAGAAAAGATTTAAGATCAGCCAATATCTGGTTACTAAGAGAACTGCAAATTTATAACAAACTACCATTTCCAAAAGAAAATATCGAACATTATTCTGGCTATTGAAAATTTAAACTTGATTTAAAGATATTACTCGTAGATAAATTATTGCCTGAAGTGGCTGGTTGAAATGAAAATGCTATTATATTTCATACTAAGCATCGCGTGGGAGCAGAATTATTAGTACTCTATTTAAAACTAGAAACAAATGTAAGAATTGTTCGAAACAATGTATTTCTTATTATCAGAAAATTTTCTTTGACTAGTGGGAATTGTGAAGAATTTTAATCAAGCTTTGCGGTCTTTAATAATCGCAGATTAATCGACACAGTTTTGCTGTTGGGAAAATAGCGCTTACTTTTATGAAAAAGTTGAATACTTATGTATTGTGAATATGTGCCTGTTAATATTCCATAGAAATAATTAAAAAAAATCAGTGACACAAATTGATATTGGAGAACACAATGCAAAAAAAATCCGCATTATTGATACAAGAAAAATGTAAATGAGCGAAAATTTTGGGATTAAAATCGTATTATTGTTCATAGGAGTTGTAAATTCAGTTACAAACTATACAAATTTATATTTAAATCAAAATCAACGTATTAAACCACTGAGTTACCTCCTCTATGAGCCTTTGAATTAGGATTCCGAAACTTTTAAAAACGTAATCGCCAAAATCAAAATATGGTTCAGTAGCAAATAAAACTCAAGATCACAATCTCAAAAAGCTTCCAACCAATCGATACGATTTCGATATTGGAAATGCAATTTTATATATAGGCATTACGCAACGCGCGAAAATCTAGTATTCTATTTCAGCACTAATGTGCCCTGCGAACATATTTATCGGGAATTCCATTACTGCACTTCCATTGTCAGCTCATCAATTCTGAGCACGTTTTATCGACCATTATTAATTACAGCTAGCTAAATGCATTTTGAAAATAAAACAGCATTCGAGTTTAACGGTTTGTTCTGGAATTTCGATTTCAAATTTTAGGATTATTGGTTTGTTATCGATTTCATGATTCACATTTCACCAAGTAGCCGTTACTAATTATTCTGCTTTCAAAATTTGGGATTATTGGTTTGTTATCGATTTCATGATTCACATTTCAAGTAACTGTTTCTATTTCTGCATCTATATTGTAAATCCTTTCGAAAAAGTTTATGGTGAGATCACCTTTCATGCATTGTGTTCTAACAATAACTTCAGAATAAAATACCTAATGAGTGAAAATTTGAGTACCTAATAGGTCTTCGAAGACCATATAAGTAATTCATCTTGATATTATTTGGATTAGTAAGAAAATAAAGTAACTTTGGTAGATTTGAATTTGTGAACAAACACTTTATAATATTAACGTAGATAATTCACGTATCTCTTGAACAGATGGTTATAATTCCACCTCACAAAAGTTGAGCACACAACACAATAATCATTTAACTGTCAGAACTTATACCCACTGATATGAAAAGTTAGTGCTAATGTCTAAAGTTACTGCCGTCACAATTATTAACTACAAATTACAATTGTACTAACGACAATTTTGGTTTCTTGAGAACTTCTAAATAATCTGTTATAGAGCTTAAAAAACCATATATGACGTCATCTCTTCTGCCCTTTCTGTTTCATGTCATGTCATCATGTTTTATTGAAGCGCCTAAAGAAGTTCTTCTTGGGAGTCAAATTTCAATGTCGCGTCATGGCAATACCGTCACGTTATGGAGTAAAGCGACTCTGTATCTTTCAATCTTGCCAAACACACACGCTCTTTTTATATGTATCAACGCACGATTCTGTACTTTTATTAGTTGTTAAGATCTAATCTGGGCTTTGTTTTGTCTCAATTAAAATTCTGAAAACATCAAATTATTCACAAAATCAGCAGATATTAATATCAATATTAATATTTACGTATAAGAAGCACTAATCAAGTATACACAATGTTCAGGTAACGGCTACATTCCCACATCGAGCCTCAGAGAGATCCTTGCTGCGTTAGATGATCAGCTCACACCAGACCAACTCAATGAGATGATCGCCGAGATTGATACAGATGCATCAGGCACTGTGGACTTTGATGGTATGTACGGAATGTTATTAGATATAGAAAATATAAGATATGACTTCGAAGTTTATTTACATTTTTTGAAATGAAGGCTGTTCCAAATTTTGAGGTCTTTGGTATTGCAGGTCTTAAATGCATTTTATTATCTTCAATAGGAACTGTGCCGTGTACTCATCTTTCCGCCATATTTTATTTTGTTACAGTAGCATTCTCTATACTCCTGACTTGTCGAGGTATTTTTATATTTTTAATTTAATATGAATTTCAAGTACACTATTTTATTCGTTTTTGCACTGCTAAGGATTAATAGAGATATTTTCAGCAAATTAAATAATTTTACCATACCTAGTTAAATTTAATAAATGATTTTTATTTATTTTAACTGAGTACGTACTCATTGAAATATATTTTAATTGGCTGCAGTGAGATTGTATATTTAAACTTTTCTTTTCAGAATTCATGGAGATGATGACTGGCGACTAGTCTTCAAAGAATAATAAAAATTGTCGACGGAGATATTCTAATAAACTTTATTTATTAATTTTCGAAGAATCTTTCATTTAAATTCAAGAATATTTTCACTGTTGCAGCAATTTCTGTTCTAATTAAATGAAAAATTCATTGACAGACGCGACGTCGTTTTCCAGGAATTTGCATCAGAACGTCAAAACACTAAGCAACGAACTTCATCCATACTAATATTATAAATGCGAAAGTAACTCTGTCTGTCTGTTACTCAATCACGCCTAAACTACTGAACCAATTTGCATGAAATTTGGTATGGAGATATTTTGATACCCGAGAAAGGACATAGGCTACCTTTTATTGCGAAATATGTACCACGGGCGAAGCCGGGGCGGACCTCTAGTATGAAATAAAGAGTCACAAAATATAATAGTTCTATTTTATAACCTTATTCTAAACAGTATAGTAAACTGTGTAAGTTCTAAATATTAGATAATTATGTGTTTGAAGAAGTAAAAAATATCTACCTAGCCGAATGGTAAATTTTTTTACCCGTACATTATTAATTCTGTGAGACATTTTTAACTCTAGGTCGTGATTCAGCCCACCCAAAGTCGGGTTGAGTGTCTAGTATTAAATAAAATCCTTGTTAAACTAGCTGTTGACTGTTATGTTACATTGATTTAGTTATTGTTAATTGATGTTATCTTCAGCATCCGGTATTGTACCGGAAATCACGTCATGTGATGGATTTCAGGACTAATTTATGTCTATTCTGTCTATATGTGAATACATTCAAATACATAGTATAATAACTACCAAATATATATTCATTTTTATTTAAGATCCTTTACAGTTATCATTCTATTAATATGATACTTTATTATAGAACCTGTGCACGTTTTTAGAGTTTAAGTTTTAAGAATTTAATCCATAGTTTCCGACCTTAAAACTCTTATATTAAAAATAAATTCTTTAAAATCAGTACTTTAATATCCTCGTTTCATTATCATTCTGATTTAAAATCACACATAGGAAAGAACCACAAAGCGGAGTAAAATGAACAAGTAAAATTACCAAAGGCATTCAAAGTAATGCGAAAAACTTTCATTTTAACTTTTTGTACGGTCAGGAGAGCTGAGTGCGGACTCCGTGAAATTCCTGCATTTTCAATTTTACCAACGAACAAAATAACAATACCTTAAATGTGTATATGATAGATAACCTTCTATAGTATTTTAATACCTGAAAGTGTAAAGTACCTTGATTAAATGCATGCTTGAAAACAATGAAGTACTTGAAAATGTCATCGACAGCTGATATCTTTATTATAATCGTCTACTCTATGTAATATTGATTTTTGATGATTCTATAAAGGCAATCTATGAAATGTAGATATAAGTCAATATGTGTTAATTCAATTAATGTTCTAGTCGAATCATTATCAGAACATAAAAAGTAGGTATATTTTCCAAATTATGTTCTATTTGAAAAATCTTCTACAAACGTCGAAATATATCAATCATATTTTTTCATCATTTTCCTAGATCCACAATAATAGTTTGGAATGATAACGATTTCATAATCTCCTCCATTGTTTAAATGACAGTGAAATATGGCAGTTCACACTTAACTTGAATTGGGGACAAAAGTGGGTTTGTAGGTCACAGGACGTTATCTATAATGGACCAACTCCTTCCAAGATGTCGAATGGTTTTTATTGATAAAAAATACTGAGTATTCTAAAAACATATAGGTATATTTTTAATGAAAATTAAGTGGTACGTAATGTTTAAATAATCGTATTTGAAAAACTAGAAATTAATAACTCTAGAAACTACATCTATAACGATATTCAATGATGTTTTTGTAATTGTCGTCTGTTCAGAATATGTATACACTTATGGACATAATATAATATGTATCTTGATAAATTATTCTTCCCAACTTTTCAATAGATACCCATTTCCTATGGGTTGTTCCCATTATACAGGATCAATGGACTGTTCAAGGACACGGATGAAGTCCAGATTTATATACATGTGCTCATGTAAATAAAATATGGTTTTCTCACACTTAAAAACTAAACCTAATCTTCTTTCTACATTATTATATGAATTAATTTTGTTGTCATAAGTTAAATGAAGTTTGCTATACTTAAGAATTTATTAAACTGCAATAGAATGAAAACTTAACCAATAAGGTATAGAAAACAGCTGAACATCATCATTAATTTTATTTTCTAGTGGATTTTGCTTTCAGCCAGTAGCATTTCATAAATTAAATTGTATTGACGAATTAAGTGTTCGTTTAAAACTGTCCATGAGTGTATATCTTTCGAGTCGTGTATGACTTACCTTGATCGCAGTCTAATACGCAGCTAGTGGTAAACTACTGAAAATGCAGATGGTTGACATGACACAAAACTTTGGCAATGTACCTCCACATTCACATAGCAATCCCGATACATTGCCAACAAAAGTAAAATAACAAAATCATCCAAATACAAAATCATCATGAATGGTCAGGCATGATCAAGCATTACATTGTCATTACCTGACTTACACTCCTAAAGCTACTGGTGCTAGCGCTCCGGGCCTGCAAGAAGAAACATTGGTCCTATACACCAAGCACACATAGCCTTTGAGAAGACCAAGAAGATTGACGTGCCACGACACTTGATAATAACCTGGTCACAAATCATAAGAGCGTAAATGATAGACAAGTTTGAGTTGGGCAAATGTATTTTATGTAAGCTGAGCCTTTGTTGGATATAAATCCTAAAGAACGTTAAATTGCTTTCAGTTTGTGAATTATAATAAGTATGATTAATATACAATCCAGGAAAAAAACAAAAGCTTTATCAGCAGATAATCATTAGGCTACTATATTGTGTTTCTCATACTTTGTAATTATATAAATTGGTGTTAACTTGCCACAAACACTCGCAAGAAATTAAATTTTACTTGTGACAGACAATTTGACAAAGGTCTGACAGTTACAACAGACATGGTTGTTGGACAATTTAATAATGGGAAGTTCGTACTAAAGAGATTTGTGACCATATTACTATCAATATAATATATTGTGCAATAGAGTGCATAACAGTCAAGAAAGAAAGTATTCGTGCAGCATATCGACCTTTTTGGTCCAAAACACATAAAACTGTTATTTATTATACATACACACATATATTTGGAACTGCATTTAAAATAATCATGCCAGTAATATGAAAATAACTCTTCATTTACAGTTTCAATAAATACAAGTCCCAAAACACGATAAATAGTTTTGCAAGCATTACGTAAACAGATATAGAAATATATAAGACAGTCATAGATCATAATATATCAGAGGAAATCTAAATAGAATTTGCAAACGTACTCTTTACAGCTTATGAAAATAATAGGTTCAAATGAAATAGCATTAGCGTTTGTTATTACTTTATTAATGTAAAGAGCACTTAAACTGTTTTGTAGAAGCTGACACGTTGGCATACATTTAGCGAAGTTGTACACTCAATTAATTATGGTTTTTGTAGGAACCATTACAAACAATACAAAAGCAGGTAACACTTAAAGCGTTTGCGTTCAACCAGCGACAACATATTTACAACACGTACATTAGTGTCCGTAACAGTGTTCAATTGATGTCAATGATGTGCAAATGTGAATTAAATTGCCAATTTTGAACAATCCTGTTAACAGTTAGTGAAGTGATTAACTGCTTCGTATTTAAAAAGCAATTTGTAGCTCCATAAAAATTGTTGTCTCCGATCGGTAAGCTGTTGTAAAATTTATACACGACTTTACGACAAATAATGCAGGAACAAATCTTGGTTTGAGTTCTTATACAACCAAACAAACCCTCCGATATATTTCCGTAGTTTTTCCTGATTCCTATTTTACGATCACTTTTGGGATATTTTTTTCATATATTACATGAAGGACGCTGTCGCCTATAAGGAAGTTGTATAGCCTTCAAAGAATATATGAATTGTTTTCATATTTTTTCCTGGAGAATTTGCTTTCACTTGAGTGGATTTTTATACCCTAAAACAATTTCATAAACGAATTGCACAGAGCTTATTACAGACATTTAAACATTCAAAGTATGCGATGTAAGATTATACTCTGGTCGATAAAGATGAATAACAACATTCTGTAGTTCATTATCAAATTCTAAGAAAGGTTTCATATAATTTTATCAATAAATTGAATCTCTCAAATGGTGTCTACATCAACTTAAGAATAATTTGGTAATTGAACAAATTAAAGGCAAATTTACTAATAAGAAATCTCAAAATTATATAATAACCTAATCCGATTTGTACATACTCGTTTACCTTCTCATTGAATCAAATGTTTTACAAACCCATAGTAAAGAAAAACAGAAAAGTCTTTTCATTAAAAACAGAAAAGTCTTCTCATAAAAGAAAATGATTTACCAAACATATCGGCCTGCTAGCTAAATAAAAATCTTTAGACGTCGATAAATTGGGATAAAAGGTGAAAGGAAGTCGTAATGAATTATTCATGAAAAGTTATATGCCTTTTTAAATTTAATTTATTACGCCGGCTTTTTAGGGTTATTTAAAAAATAGAGATACGTCATGTGTTACCAAATGGTTGAATTTCGATATTTATTAAGGGAGTTATTATAAGTTAAAAATTAGTAGCAATAAGTTTTAATTAATTATTAGTATTTTTATTTCTGTTTTAAATACATTATAATTCCCGTTTTTTTAAACAAAAGTGAATCCAATTGATTTAAATGTTTGGTTGTTAATATGGATCCAATAAATGTACATTTTACTGAAAGAGAATATTAATTACAATCGTTAAATTATCCTTTTGAGTCAGTTTAATTTAATGTATTTGCAGTAAATGTTATTTATTACTTATTTGGTTTGAAAATATATTGGGATATCATTGAGATAATTTCGACTCAAAAATATATATGTATGTTTTAAAGACTTGTAAATATTTGTAAATAGTAAAAAAATCAGTTTTATTTAACTTTGAAAACATCAATACAATATAAACTTAAAATATAAGATTCTTTTGAAATTTATTTATTTTTATTTGACTTTTTATATATTATAATACAAAATTTTATCCAAAACTAATTGACATGTGTTCGTTTAAAAGAGAATTTGATAGTTATTATTTTAAATACTATATACTGATATATACCTTATAATGATGAAGAACCCGCTTATATTGTAAAGGTAAATAATTCATCGTGAAGTAGGTTATATTTTTCGGCCAACAATAAGGAAGTAACAATAGTACTGGCCGTTCCACGTACTCCTTGCGAACCAATTTCCTCTCTTGGGCTACTTCCGTACTTGGGTACGATTACGATCTTGAAATAGCTGATTTTTTGGACGCAGGGTTTTATACTCGAGTTACGATTACGATTTTTAATAAATTGTTCATTTTAGTTGTCAATTGTTTATTTTACTTTAATTATATTAAAGTAAAAATGTGTTATTTTTTTTACGTACTTAGGAAATAACAATGATAATGCCTTTATTAGGAAATAGGTAACACAATATCAAATGGAAGTAACTTTCGCATTTCTTTTTTTTGTTTGATTTCAAAATTAAATAGTAACCCTCATCTTTTCGAGAACTGAAGATTTCCAAATCTACGTATTTTGTTTATCTTGGTACATGTAAAACAATTTCCATTTTAACTTCAATACAGATAAAAAAACATACAATAACCTACACGGCACACCGCACCACTGCGTTTACCAATTTCCTGCACGAAGCGGTTCCGGCTGAAGTTCTGATCAGCAATTATAGCCCTTTGTTTACTTTACATTGCGTGTTTTGGGTAAACAAATGTTTTTTTCAATTCCACAGAAGCCTATGTAGTGGGAAATGGACGGGTTAAGAATTAATGACACAGTTTTAATCATAGTGATTGGTGGTTAATTAAAAACTTATGTAGGTATGTTAATTCAGAAAAAAAAATGCCAATATAAAAAAAAGATACCAATATTATGCTCTATTATTATAGTATTCATGTTAAAGATTAGTTTTGAACCTTTATTTATTTATTTTTGCCACAAAGGCCAATAATAATATTATAGAGATAGAATATTCTTTAATTTTGTAGTGTAATTTTAATATTGCCTCATAATTAGATATTTTATCAAGACAATTATATTGAAATCATTATCGAAATACAGAATGAGGTAAATGGTCTTCAACTTCCTGTTGTCAGGGGGTGTGCTATACCTATTCTAAAATCTTATCTTTCCCCCCTCCCTCTCACGCGTATGTCTCGTCCCCCCCCTCCTTTTCACGGGAGGTGAGAAACATCCGCTTCGAGGATTACATACTATTGTAAGATCATTATGTCACATCCTATCAGATAGGTGGTTGACGTTGCTTAAAACACATACATGTTCTTACAATTACTCTGAATTTAGGGAAATAATTTAGGATAAGGCAATAAGGTCGATCAAAATGTAGAGACAAATATTTTGGTCGACTGCGCCTGTTTTGAGAGGCATTTAGACGTAAACGCTACTGTATAGTTTTACCTTCCTATTATCCAATTTTTGTAATTAAAATGACTCTTGGTTTTATAAAATTTATTAAAAGGTACCTTACACGTAATTTTAAAGTTTCATGCTTACCTAATTAATTGTAGACTAAACCGACTCAGGTTTCTTTTTATTTTATATACTAGCTTCCGCCCGCGACTCCGTCCGCGCGGATGTCGGTCTTCGCGTGGATGGTTTATTTCTCCATTTTGAGTAACTCTGACAATGACATCTTATAAATATCTATTGGACCCAAATACGGCTAGGCCTATATATGTAATACGCAACGTGTGTTCGCGGTTCTACAGAACAACGTCTATGGATAAAACTGAAAAATTAAGATTAATTTTTTTTTACGTATTTTTCCAGGATAAAAAGTATCCTATTTTACGCCCAGGATAATAAGGTATAATTATACCAAGTTTCATCGAAATCGAACCGTTAGTTTTTACGTGATGCCTGAACATACAGACAGACAGACAAAAATTTTTTTAATCACATATTTGGGTTTGGTATCGATCCAGTAACACCCCCTGCTATTTATTTTTTCAATATTTTCAATGTACAGAATTGACCCTTCTACAGATTTATTATATGTATAGATTTTTGACTTTTAAAATATTAAGGGCTTGGTCTAGTAGTGCAAACAAATGCATCCTGTCATCCTATATGTAAATAATACAAATGTACTAAGTGAAAGTTGCTCCACTTAATTTTTAAAAATTAAATCATTCGTATAATTTAATATTCGTAATAAGTACCAAAAATGACAATTTGAAACAATTTTCGTGAAAATTACACCGGGTGATTTTTTTTATCAGTACACAAATTTGCGAATACTGTCTATTGATATCTTCAACTTCATGTTTATATAACTGATCAACTTTTACAAAGAAATTTGGACGAAATATAAAAAAAAATAAGCTTTCCATACAAAATGCATAACTCTATACATTTTTTTCGACCTAAGTTTCTTAGTGAAAGTTGTTCAGTTTAACTAATAAAACGGATAAACAAATTTTGTATATAATAAAAAAAATGTAATGTTTGTGTTAAAAAATTATAAAATAGAAAAATACGCAAATGAAAACAAAAGATATTTATTTCTGACTAGCTTCCGCCCGCGACTCCGTCCGTGCGGATGTCAGTCTTCGCGTCTTCTACAGATTTATTATATTATGTATAATATATAGATTTATATTTATAAACCTAATAAATCTTTTGCTAGAATTCTGATGCTTTATCGGTTGCACTGGATTTATCTCTTTTTTTTCAATCGCTTGAATGATATAGGATGGGTCCTTGATGGGCATCGAATGCAGCTGAAGTCTCGAATCAATCAATTCTGACAGTAGGCAATTTATGTAAAATCTTGATAATGGTCCATCATTTTATTTTGCCTAAACGTTACATACTTTTTTATATATTCTATTTTTAACGAATGATTCACTCCAGTCCAAACAGCAAATAAGCAGACTTCTGCTTCTGCAACGTTTAGTTGTCCCTGAATTTGGAAAAACTAGTCATGATTCTTATCTATGACAAAAGAGTTATTTTTTGCATTGTATTTCAAATATTAAATTTTTTTTAACCGCATCTTCCGCATTCATGTCTTTTGCCGGAATTAGACATTTAACTTCTACTAGTCCCATTTTCCCTTTTTGATATGGGAGTGTATAAAGTAAATTTTTTAGATATTTCTCGTTATACTTTTAAAAAGCTATTATTGTCATTTTGCTCATTAGGTAAAGTAATTTCGATATCAGTTTTAAGTTTTTTGATACCTGCAATAATAACGTCATAATCACCTGCACATACTTATCGATTACACCCTGTATACAATCCACCATCCACATTCATAATGTTTTCCTGTCCTCCTCTCCTTTACGCTGTTCACCGATACATTTTAAATGAGTAAATCTGCTACCACTGAAGGATGTTTCATTGTGATCAGCAAATTTTCACCACTGTTGTCGATTATTTGTTTTTCATTTTTAATCAGCAATTGGGAATCATCAGTTTTGGTTTTTTTGCAGATTGGTGATGTACCCTAACAATACGTCGAAAAGGGAAAGCATCAACGAATTATCGTTTTCGTCCTCTTTTTTTATTCTTCGCGTCTCTGTTACTTCTGTTTGTTTAGTTCTCAACACCCACTGAATTTTCTATGTTATTGTGATCTTCCATTACATCTGAGTTTTGATGATGTGCTAATAATCCATTCGTTTTAATATTGGTACTTAGAGTTGGTAGACTAAACTAGAAATGGCGGACTAAATTTGTCAGCGCATCTGTAAGATCAGAATATAAAACCAACATCCTGTATTTAAGTTACAAAATTAATAATCAAACAACATGCCGCTACGTTGAAAATGACTAGAAGAAAAAATTAAAACACCTCGGATCAATTTTGGAGTAAACAAATCATTTTCCCCGTATGGGGATTTCCCCGGATGAACTTGGGAAGTTCAAGTTCTCAATACAAGTTTATATTATATTTCGTATTTCTCAAACGAAAAATAAACATTTTTGGAACTTCAAAAAAATTATATTATAAGAAAATTTATGAGCTTACTTTAGTTTTAAAGAAATATACATCCCTTTACTGACACCCCGTAAAATAAAGAAATTGTTGCCAATCACCTTTGCAATCTATTTGGTTTCATTAACTTTATGTTCGAAGATAATTTTTGAAGTGAAACTTCTTTATCGGGGGTGGACAAAAATTTTGTGAGACATTTTTTGCGTTACGCCGCGCGCGTTACATTTTTTGCGTTACGCCGCGCGCGTTACATTTTTGCGTTACGCCGTACTCGTGACATTTTTTTTCTTATCCCTACCACGCGTGATTCGACGTATACTTTCTCCAGCGGAGTAGGGATATCGTATATATAATCCGCCTAAGTCGAAATCTTTATAAGCTGAAAACGGCAGTGGCCGGCGTAAATATTCAAATAGGTAGCGAGGAGCGAAGCGACGAGCATCTTAGGTTAACTTTTGAACTACCGCACGAGCCGAGCGAGCGAAGCGAGCGAGTTGCAGCAGCGGCCGGTGTAAATATTTAAATAGGTAGCGAGGAGCGAAGCGACGAGCATCTTAGGTTAACTTTTGAACTACCGCACGAGCCAAGCGAGCGAAGCGAGCGAGTCGCGGCAGTGGCCGGCGTAAATATTCAAATAGGTAGCGAGGAGCGAAGCGACGAGCATCTTAGGTTAACTTTTGAACTACCGCACGAGCCGAGCGAGCGAAGCGAGCGAGTTGCAGCAGCGGCCGGTGTAAATATTTAAATAGGTAGCGAGGAGCGAAGCGACGAGCATCTTAGGTTAACTTTTGAACTACCGCACGAGCCGAGCGAGCGAAGCGAGCGAGTTGCAGCAGCGGCCGGTGTAAATATTTAAGTAGGTAGCGACGATCGTGTGACTAACGTATTTCTTTAATATTGTATATAGTAAATTATTTTTTGAAAAATAAGGACATAAAGAAGTTTCACTTCTTACGTGTGTACTCTAGTACACGCACACATTTTTTTTTTTTTTAGTAGTTACACGCGTATTTTTTTCGTTTATTTTCCATATCGAAATCAAATGTTTAAAAATACGAATATTTGCACAAAACTAAGATAAAAATAATCAATTAACAAAAATATTAAATATAAAGAAGTAGAGCAACTTTCACTTCGGTATGAAGGAAAATCGAGCGTAGAGCACACGTCAGAACGCTCCGGCCCAAGGAGCGCGACTAAAGAAATTCGCTAGGATTTTTCCTAATTATTTTAAATATTTTTTTAATATTTAAAGAATTATCAAAATTAAAAAAAAAAAATTTAAAGGATTAATACTCATTGGTCTTCAACCAACTCGAATAAATTAATGGAAAAAATAACTTTTAGCAGTATTTATCAATAGATTTTGTAAGGCAAAAAATGGGAAATTTAATGAATTTATAACGTTCTAATTAAGAAAATCATAAGTTTTTCGGCAATTGTATTCAGCAGTTTTTAATAACGACTATATAAGGATAATAATGTGCTGATCAGATTGTGTAAATTGTAATCGGTTGCAACGTAGTGAGTGCACAAACTTAGCTCGAAATGTCTTTGGGGGAAAGAGACTTATCTTGAAGGCCTGATTAAGGTAAAATAAAGTAACTTTATAAATGTGAAAAAATTCACGCGCATTGCGTATATAACACTAATTGATAAACAAGAAAAAAAAATTCAGTTTATCATTTCATTAGCCGGGAAAAAATTGTCAAATAACTTGTTGAAAACGCAATTTTGCTAGACTGCAGCCTTAAGGTAATAATAAATTATGTGAACGTGAAATGGCAAAGAATAACTTAACACAGTACCCACGAAGGGTCCCATAGAGGCGAGCCGGAACACAACTCGACGTCCCTTTTCCCGCAGGTCTACAGGATTACCCTACTAAAAAGGTCTCAATGGCTGTTGTAATATTCCTTGTAATTGTATTAATTAAGGGAGTGTTTTATTGATATATTTTGATTACATTTTATTAATTGTATTACATAAAGTTTATTAGAAAGAATCATCAATGTTAATAGATATACCTAATAGGTACAAACGTCAAAAATGCAATAAATAATTATTTTTCACAAAGAACAAAACCGCCCAAGACATACATAGGTAAGTACAGTCCAAGGTACAGTCGAATTCAGGATCACCTTTTTGAAAGTCGAATGAAAATTTTTTTTTAAATAAACGATTTTTTTAGGAATAGTTATTCCTCGTTTATCTTTTCATACCATTTATAACCGAATAAGCAAACAATAGTACCTATCCGTAACATCTACGTTATACTCCTAACTCTGGGAAAGGTTTAAGCTCCTACATGTTTATACGCTCGAAATTTAGGATTATACAGATTTAGGCGTTTTCTAACGGTTAACCCTGCAAAGTTTAATTTATTTGTGTAATCGTATTTAACAGTAACTTTTTGCTGGGTGTTAGGTTTCTGTTTTGCTCGCGTACTTATTTGTTTTGAGTTATTTATTGTTCGAGTAAGTTTTGAAGGTTTAAATTACGTTTTATAAAATACATTGATATGTAAAATTGCAATATGTATTGGATCCATTAAGTAGGTAGTCGTGTACTGTAAATTAAAAGAATATTTTGCCTTTAAAATAAATAATATTTAATATTTTCTAATTAAATATTATTACTCAGGTCATGCGATTATTGTTTTCAATTATTGTTGTTAAAAAAACAGCATTTTTTTCTCAAGTATATTTAATTACACACTTAATATTAAATATTTTGCTTCTACATATTATTATATATATACATATACGGATTATAGACGCATCGTTCGTTATGAGAAAAGGTGTTTAGTGTCATGAAAAAGAGCGTTTGTGCCGAGCACACGTGTCAGAAGTGAAACTTCTTTACCGAGATTCAAAGATACCAAAATCGTCGCCTTACTCCATGACGTGACGGTATTGCCATGGCGAGAGCTTGAAATTTTACTCTCAGCGCGCCTAAAAAAGTTTCACTTTAATAATTGTTGTTATTAGGTATATAAAATCTAATGGTTTATATTCGTTTGTTTTCTATAATAAATCGTATCAGTTAAACTAACACAACGAACTGTCAAAAGTTATTATGGGATTTTGCTTTGTACGAGGAAATTTTTCCAATTTTCTTTTCGTAGAAGGTTCACGATCCAACTTCTTATTTTTTATTTATTAAGATAAATGTTAGGACATGTGTACGGTATGTTATTTTTAACGATCTGTTATTTATTTGTTATTTTAATTTTTCAATATTTATCCTCGCAAAGTCTACGATTTTGACTTTGCAAGTTTAGGTTCACACACATTATTCATTTGATTAACAAATTATCCTTTTTTATAGTTATATGCCGTACGAATATTATAAAGCTTTAAAAATGAATAGCATACTTAGTTTATTATTATTTTAGTGAGCATCGTACAATATTTTTTTACGATTAAATATTATAAACAACAACACAATATTTGTAACAAACACAATGTTTAAAATCAATACGATTACTACTTATCGAAATATAAATCACGCAACTACAAAAAACATTACATTCAATTCTCAATTAATTTATTGACCATCTATTATCCTAGACTTAAACATAATTGGATTAATATAATATGAATGGAATAGCCTGTAATTCGTGTCAAGATCCCTGTTAAATTGTACCCCTTGTTAGAGTAACATGACCTCGACGTTGGAATCCAATGGATTTATGTTTTGCCTTTATACTAATCTGGTGCTATTTGTGTTTTCTTGCATTGATATTTATTATTTATATTAATTAATTTTTCTAGTATTAATAAGGTTTTTTAGGGTGGAATGTTAATTGCTACGCGATCTACGAGACAGCAATTATTGTCAACCAATATTTTCAGTTTCAATTGAATATTAATACAATATATTCATATATTTAAAATGTTTTATTATTTCATCATTCCAGCCTTTCAGGACGTCCACTGCAGGACATAGGCCTCCCCCAAAGATTTCCAAAACGACCGATCACCAGCGGCCTGAATCCAGCGGCTCCCCGCCACTTTGATCAGGTCGTCTGTCCATCGCGTTGTAGGCCGTCCCACACTTTTATTATTTATGTTTTAGAAATATTATGAATAAGATTGAATTTTAATACTAGAAAAATTAAGCTAGTCTATTATCAAGTCGTTTTTTAAAGCAATTTTTCCCGAACAATTAATCATTGTGTTATTTTAAAATTACGTTATTGAAAATTAACGGAAAAAAATTTTCACGACAAAAAGCTCCAATTCCAGTTATTCAAAAAAAAAACAACAGCAATACACTACATATTATTTAAATGTCTTTACTAAAAGCTTTCAAGCTTTTTCACTTAAAGCTTTTACTTCACTTAGTTACTAAAAGTAGGTACACAATTTTAAAACCAAACTGTTTAAACGGTAGCTTTGTATATAAAAACAATATTAAAAGCTAAAAACTCATAGTTTCAGAGCGAAAATTAAAGTAGAAAGTAAAAAAACTCATTAAACACAAAGTCTGTAATGGTTTTAGTCAGCCCACGACCGGATACGGCGGCGCTTGTTCATATAGCGGCCGCTTTTACACCGATGCGTATCAACTTTTCAATTAATTTGGTTTTATTTTTTGTTTGGTACGTTTTACTAGTATACTCTACAGTATTGGAATGGACGTTGTTATTAATATGAACTTATTTATCGTATAAATGTTAATGTTTGTTAATTTGTTTTTTAAGCAGGTGTATGATTTTTATCTAGTTAGAAAATTACCTTCTTTTGATTCGATCCTAGGGTTTCATAATTTCGTGATAGGTACTGTATTATCTATACATATAATAAAATCGTAGGAAAGTCAAAACTGTACATTGAATATTTTTTTAAAAGAATACATAATCCATGATCTATAATCGATATAGAAGCCAAAAATATAGTTTTTAGAATTTTTGTCTGTTTGTCTGTTTGTCTGTTTGTCTGTTTGTCTGTATGTTTGTCCGAGCTAATCTCGAAAAGTACTGCATAGATTGACTTCAAATTTTGCATGAATATTACTAACAGGTCGTGTGAGGTTTTTTTAAACATATTATCATGCTATCATCTCCGGGGGAGGAGCTGTGAACCTTTACTTTTCTTACGTATTCCGTGTACTACGACAGCGTACAATCTAAAGACTCATGTTTAAATGTTGTTTTTGAGTAAGCCATGCTATTATCTAGCTTTACACTATAAAAACTACGTCATTTACGTAATTTGGGCAGAGAAACTGTTTAATGAATCTTAGTACTATAAAGACAAATTTGATTCAGCGCCATCTATGAGATTTCGTAAAAATCAAATCAAACACAATGTTAAAAATTAATAATTTAAATATAATTATGTTATTTATTTATTTAACTCTTTAACCCATAATAAATCTTCCCTTCCCTATAAGGTGCGCTTATATAATTCGTGTGAATATACTACATTTTTAAAAGTGAGGGTAGATGTATATTATTTTAAGTCAAACTAGACACCATTACAGTTAATCTAATATTGATTGTGTTCATTGGTTACATTTTTAAAAATCTTCGTGTTTTAATAATTCGATCACGAGGCGGGACTCTAATACAAAAAGGTTAGTTCGTTGATAATTATTATTCCTTCGTCATTTACATGTTGTTAGTAAAAATATACTTTGACTGTTAATACTTTTGTTCAGTATTTATCTGTATGATTATTGCTTGGTAATTAATATATTTTCATGTCGTATACCTAATTATAAACATAAGTGTGATGTGAAACTAGCTGGATTTATTTTTACACACTCACAGTCTTATATTTTGTGTTAATGTTAAAATAGTATTAATAGTGTAAATCATAATATTTTTTCAAAGTTAAAAATATTTCCTTTTTTCTGATGGTGTTGCCATCGAATTAAACCGCGCTGTCGTTTCGTTCACAAAAAGTCATGTTATTAGGACCGAATATGTAGCCGCCTCAACTTACGGAAACGAGAGTAACCTGCGTTGTCTGTTAGTTATTATATAGTCGAATTTAACGTTACATGGAAATTGGAATCTAAATATATGTATACCTACTTATATTAAATCTGTAGAGGTCAATTCTGCACATGAAATATATTTCCTAAATAACTATCACGAGGTGATTAGAGATCGACATCGACGTCAAAAATGTTTGTCCGTCTGTCTGTCTGTATAACCGTTATAGAAACAAAAACTACTCGACGGATTTAAACGAAACTTGGTACAATTATTTTTCATATTCGTGAGCAGAGCAGCAACTCCATTTTTAAGCTTTCGTCGCGTGTGCGTTCTTAATGCGTGTATCTTAATGGTTAAAGCTACACAGAAATCAAGTATGAAAGAAATGTTCTCCATATTATATAAAAAATATCTCCCGACATCATAAATGTCTATCTTTTATGGTTGAGCTTAGGAGTTCAAAGCTTTCTGATTATATTTGTCTACTAGCTGTCCCCGCGACTTCGTTCGCGTGGAATAGTGACTATGGGACCTATGACCATGGGCTCAGGGTGGGGCAACAATAAAAAATCATTTTTATTTTCATGCTCCCACTCCCGCGCCCACTCGCACTCCCACGCCATATGCCACGTTCAGTCCCAATCCCACGCCCACGCCCACTCCCCTTCACAATTAGTACCTACCAGATCAAAGCCAGGGTAAGCGCCCCACCCAGCCCCACCGTGGCTACGCCCATGCTGAATTACTACTTAACATACAATTATTGAGTAAATACGTACAACCATACTGTACTGTTGTACTACCATAAATAATTAAAAGAATTGTTATTAAAATTTCTTACTAAACTGAGCTAAAAAACGTACCAAATTATTAAAGAAAATCAAGAAATGAAATGCCTAACCTATACCAAATAGTTACTACATATTGTAATTAAAAATTATGATTAGTATATAATATCGAAAATCAAAAAAGAAATGCCTAACTAATTCTACGTAAAATTTCTTTTAAATTATGTCATATTATTTTTTAGGAACCAGGGGGGGGGGGGAGAGGAGCAAATTCTATTTCCTTCCTTTCTTAAACGGATGTTTTTAATAATCTATGGTGTAGCCAGTAGCCACTGATCAGCTTAATCGATACTCAGTTTTTATCAAATCCAGAAACAAATCCAAATTAGATCTTTCCTGTCTCACGCACGTAACTAAAGGCTGAAGAGAGAGAGAGCACGTAACTAAACCGTTTAGACGAAGAAAAGTGTATAGAAAAAGGAATAAATAATTTCATAAACTTCCCGACGATCTTTAAAAATAAATTATAACTTTCATTTTTTTCATTCCCACTTTTACCCCTATGTAGGTATAATAAGTGGATGAACCAATTTTGATACACTTTATCTAAGAACCAGCGTCGGAAAATATTCTGCCTAACAAAAAAAACCGCATCTAATTCGGTTTACCTGTTAGCCAGCTACGGTGCCATAGACAGACACACACACACACACAGAAATACATAGCGGTCAAACACATAACACCAGTCTTTTTGCGTCGGGGGTTAAAAATATAATACGACATAATTTAAAGGACATTTTATGTGGAAAATTTAATACACCAGGGTAGATAATTTTTGAAACAAAAAAAAATCGCAGTAGGATGAAACCCATTAGAAAAGGATATGATAAAAATGTAAGGAAAAATAAATTACGGTCAATCGGAGTTCGGGAAGTGGGAGGGGGGAGCTTTTAAGAGAAAAAAATGGTTTTTCTCGATTTCTCGATAATAATAACACCTGCTAATTTTTTTCTACATATTTTAATTGTACAGACATCACTTTTCCACAATTTTATTATATGTATTGATGATGATGATTGAGATTATAACACTCTTAGTCCGTTTTAATTTTTATTCACCCGCATCAGTGCCACCTAAAAAATCTTTATATATCGAAATTCGAGCAAAGTTAAGAAAATGAGAAATAAGAGTTCTCAAGGATCGTTAGAGATAAGAGGCTTACTATTGACCGAAAACAACATGTGTTATGTCGAACCTGAAACCGCTTCACAACGAGAATTGCGGCTCACAGCTGACCGCGAACGGCATGTACTATCCTGTGAGACCGAAACCTTCACTGAGGGTATATATAACGTCTCACAGCTGATCGCAAATGGCATATTGTACTATCCCGTGAGACCGAAACCCTCACTGAGAGCGAATTACGTCTCACAGCTGATCACGATCGTCATATTTTATCTCGAGAATTCTGAAACTTTTACTCAATATGAAGACCGTTTGACAAATAATAGGGTGCACCATAATATTATTCGATCTCTCGAAGATGAACATGAGCATAAGCAATGACTAGAGTAGGGACGCGAATATTACCATTATTTGAGACAAGAACGATTAATAAGTTTGTTTAATGAAAGATTAAGAATTGAAACTATTGGTCTCTTTAAACGGACGAATAGCGAGAGGCCCGTCTTATTGCAGACAGATTTCGACATAGTCTTAATGACTTAGAGGTAAACATAGAAGATCAATCTACAAATTCGGTGGTGTGGTCCGACAAAATAATATAAAAGTGGGTTTGCTTATAACCTCACAATTGATTACAGATCATCTTCTGTATAGGCGATATTAACGTAGTATGTTCTTTTTGTAATGCTTTAAAGTGGAGTAAGGAGTCGGCTTTCGTTTGAAGATACGCCGGAACCTTTGAAATCACTGCTTTTAAGTTTTAGAGGAACATGTGCAATCTAAACAGTTCTTAGACAATATTAGCTCTTATAGTATTGCGTTTTAAATGATCCTTTGGTGCTCAACAATTATCAGATGCTCCTTTCATTCTTACTTTTAAGATACAAGGTCAAGTTTATCATTTGATAGGATCCCTTTTGCCTGAAGGCCAACCTAAGTTTCTTTAAATATATTTTGTATTCGACTACGACGAATAATCGAATACAAGAAATCAATATTTCTCGAATTTAAAACTGAACTCATTTCACAATTTTAGAACATGTTAATTCATCAGGTTAATCCGTATATATGCGTTTTAAATCGACATTAGAAGCTTTTCCTCAAGATGGTGATATTAATATAAAATTGGTATAAATGCCGATAGACGGAAGTCTATCAGCACTCAGGAATTCCCTGAGCGTGTTATAACGCCCAGGCCGCAGTATTACAATTTTTCCTACAGTAGGGCGACGAATGTATTTTCGCATAGCAACGGAGGGGAACTCGTGGGGGGTAAAGTGACGCGGGCCACGTACCACAAACATGTTTAGTTTGTGGTACCGAGCGCGAAAGAAAGTCATCGTGTTTTTAGTAAAGTTACTATGTAAACTAACGTAATTTATTACTTAGGTACATATTCTATAATGGTGCGCTCAAACTGTTAATCTAAATTTAATTTAGATTATTATTTTAATTACTAAGAAATGTAGAATTTAAATCACATTCATTCGTGTTTTCCTCAGATATTCGATGTCTATGATTTTCGATGATTTTAAGATTTTCTTATCAGAGTATTCAATTTTAATGTAGTTAAATTTTATAAGAGACAATTTAAGAACATTCAAAAATAAAGTGTCACGTATTTTTTTTAAACGACGAATGACGAAAAACGACCGAATCGCGGACGAAGTCGCGGGCAACAGCTAGTTACATTATAAAGGAATAACTATCATTCATTTTAATTAATATTTTTAACCATTCGTTTTAAGATATTTAAAGACATGTGAGAGAGGGACAGTCTTTTTATAACCTTACAGAAATATTGTGCTTTCTAATGAATTATTTATCAATAGTTCCTCACATTACTAAAACGTCTACTTTACGTTGCATTTACGTTTTTTTTAATAAAAAATCTTCGTTTCAAACCGAAACATAACTGAAAAAATGTTTTGTTTCAACCAAAAGCCTTCTCTGAATTACGGTGTGAGCGACTGCCCATAATCACATAACGTAAGCGACGTGGCTTAATGAGCAATTTCCTTACGAACTTAACTAATGAACTGTTCTAGAAACCTCTTTATATCGTCCACCGTTTTTGTAATTGAAAGGCGATAAATACATTGGAAATTAATATCTATTTATAGGTAAAATATGAATAATAGAGTATGATGAAAAAATGATAATATAATACTGTCACACCATTTGGGTTAATCTTAAGAATATAAGTTTATATTTTCTTATTTTTTCTTCCCGCAATGTCTATATTGTCCACAGTTTTGTTTTAGCTACCTACCTACATTTTTTGTAGCATTATAACTCAAAATAATATACGGTAGGATAGTTTTCTTACTGCAATAATTTTCGCTGCTATAATATTGTACCTATTTTATAATCAGAATATTGCAAAAGTATTTTAAACTAAAAAGAAGAGAAGAACAAATGTATTGTATCATTTAAAAACTCTTTACCTACTCTAACTCTAGTGTTAAAAAATAAAATTATTCTATTATTGTTTAATTGAACTTTTAAATCCTGAATGCAGTAACAGCTGGACTCAATCAAGTCTAGACATTCTTGAATTCAAAATGTTACACCCAGAGCGTTAAAGTTTAACTGGCGCATCGATTTTACCTTAGTTAACGAATTTACTGCTTATGAGTTAAACTTAGATTAACGAACAAATTCCGAGTACCATTTAAAATTATAAGGAGTATTAAGACAAATTCACACACTATAATAATCGAAGTTCCTATATTTAACGTCTGTTAAAGCTCTGCGCCATCATTTAAAAGAATTTACTGTACACAAGGACATTTATTAGGACAAAATAAATGAACAAATCCGAGTAACATGTAAAATAATCAGGTTTATTAAGTCAAATTTAGAAACTATGACTGAAATTCCTATATCTATAGTCTCAAGTCTGTTAAAGCTCTGTGCAATCATTTTATAGAAATGGTAAAAAATCTCTGAAATAATATTTTAATAAAATCATAAACAATAAATCATTCATTTTAATGTAATATTCACATTCATAAGGACATGTATTTCGACGCTTCAAAAACTGAAATTCCGATTCATAAAGTCCGTTAAGCTCTGTGCAATCATATAGAAAAAAACGGTCCAAATATTTGAAATAATATTTTAATAAACCCATTAACAATAACATAATTCATTTCAGTATAATTTTCACATTCATTAGGATTAGTCTCTATTAATTATAAATTATAATTAAAATTTCTTATTAATTTCTACTAAGGATACTGAACATAAATTTCAGAAAGGATAATTATTATTACACTGATAACCACTTTTCACACATTGGCATATTATAACCAGTGAAGAGTGTAATTAAAGATTTAAGACACAATTTTCATCTAGTAAATTATTAATTTATATTGTAGGATTCAAATAGAGATTATATTTTTAGCATTAGTATTAATTTCAAATATATGTTAATCATCTTTCGCTTTAGCACTTCTATTACCACCTAATTTTTCACAATCCCAAAAATAATCACAAATTCATAACTTTTTGACACACAAAAATATTACCTATATGGAATCTGTTTATAATAATACCTTGCTTCTATTCCTTGGATCTCTGAAATCTTCCTTAGATGCCTTCCGCCGCTTGTCTTTCAAGATCATACGAGCTGCTGCGAACGCCATTTTGTTTACACACACACACACAACACTATATAATATATACGTATCACAGACGAGTTTGAATTGACTAACAATTGATTTATTTACTTCGATGTTGCGGTTCTATAACTATACTTTTACGATGGTTCGACGTATTGTTGTTTGTTTGTTTTAGAGATTTTATTGCTTTCTTTTGTGTCTGTGGAAAAATGTTTGTTAATTAATAGTGATGGAGATATCATGTGAAGCGTGCATTTAATTACAATAATGGCTTGCTGTATTTTATTGTTAGTAATTCGGTTAATTAAAATAAACAGCTCATTTTAACTGAAATATTAAATATAAACTACCTTAATATTCCTAGCTAAAGAAATAATGACGTCAAATATATGAATGTCGTTTTGAACTGAAAAGTCTATCATAATATTACTATTAAATAGAACACAGACGTTTTGAATGCTTTTCAAAGAATGTCCTGGCACGAGTGGAACAAAAACCCACCACAAAATGGAGAAAACATTAAACTTGTGCCTCATTCACGAAAATAATACATCTTGAAATAAAAGGCACTAATTTTTTGTTCATTTTGATATTTCGTGACCGCGCTCATTGAACAAGCCATCACGTTAATTATATTTATGAATAAATCGCGTTGAAATTTCGTTAATATAATATTTTCCAAGGTCTTATTATGGCTTGAAATTTGTATTATTTTCATTTGAATGCGTGCATGATGTAATCGCTTGGTTCAAACTTTATCATAATAAACCGTTATCAGAAAAAGTTTTATAAGGTTTTCGACTTCCGCATTGTTGGTAAGAACTTACGTCAAAATTGATCAACCCTTCGGCTTCAATTCAAAGCTCTTTTGCCGCTCTATAATGTCTCATATGACACGGGTATTTCTGACTTTTTATATTTTCTTGGGAGTGCAGAAAAGGCAGAAATTGACTGACTTCTAAAACTATGGAATTAACAATTCATTTATTAATCTAAGGAAGTATTTGCAGGTTATTTGGAAAGAAACCGGTACCATTCATATCATAAATTCAGTCTGAGTTAATATTTACACATTTAAGATGGCTCTACAAGGATTGTTAAGCTTATAATTAGGTTAAGTCTTGTAAAATGTAATAACATTTTTATAACAATTTTTATATTTTCAGAATCATGATTGTCTCGCGGAGAGACGGGTTAGTTTG
The DNA here is from genome assembly GCF_061535455.1 of Colias philodice. Taxonomy (NCBI): domain Eukaryota; kingdom Metazoa; phylum Arthropoda; class Insecta; order Lepidoptera; family Pieridae; genus Colias; species Colias philodice. The sequence continues at coordinate 9,367,888 of NC_143098.1, read as the reverse complement.
AGCGTATTTTTCAACCTTTTTTTCATTATACTTGTATACGCATTAAGTCAGCTTATTCTGTGTTTACTTCAACACAATTCTTGCTTAACATTCTAGTTAAATTGTCAACAATATGTTGAGATGTAACAAAGGATTACACACCATTAAGAGGCGACAACAGCTTAACTAAATTATACTCAAGATAGGCTTCGAAATAGATAAGGATAAGGATATACTGACGGAAACTATGCTAATCTACTAGTTATCTATTTTCGTACTGTAAGGATTTGAATTTTGTTTGTTTGTACCTAGTAAGCTACGAAAATAGCTAAGTGGTTTTGAAAATTCTTCCATTAGGCGAGACATAGGCAATATTTATTTATTATTTTCATCGCGGAATCTGGGCTCGGTTTATAATAACAACAGCATAATAATAACAGGTTAATCATCAGAATAAATAAAAATAAATGGTGGCATTGTGAAGTAATGTTTTAAAGTGGAATACATTGTTTTAAAATTTAAAATATGCGACTAATATTTGTATAAAAGTTAAGAATTTACTAATATAGTTTAGCCCATGTGTTGTTTGTTAGTGTTAGATATCATATTATTATAGACAGCACAGAAATTTTGCAGGCTCAGAAGACCAGAGTTTTGCTCTTAAAATAAATAGTTTGCATAACGCTGACTTCATATATCTCTTGTCTTATTACATCCACAATTCACAAACACTGACTCTTCAAAATAAGAGAGACGTAGGAAAACGAATGTAGTATTTATTTGGCCATGCCAAATTGTCGCTTGCTTTTAAGATAATTACAATTTTTGTTGTTTATGATATCTATTCGTTAGTGTAGTAAGTACCTACTTGGTATACGTATAAAAATCCTTAGTTTTATAGCATATGGAGAATTATAAGAAATATAGCTAGTAGAAAAGACTGCTCCATTACATGTTCATCTACACTTATTTTTTAATATTATAAAGCTGAAGATTTTGTTTGTTTGTTTCAACGCGCTAATCTCAGGAACTATTGGTCCGATGTGAAAAATTATTTCGGTGTTAGATAGCCCATTTATCGAGAAAGTCTATAGGCTATATATCATCACGCTACGACCAACAAGAGCTGAGCAATGCGGGTAAAACTGCGGGGCACAGCTAGTAATGAAATATAGTCAGTGCAATAGATTTGAAATGCATTTACCCCATGTCAAAATGGGTCACGGAACAATATTTTATGATACTAGTAATAACAATGAAAATATAAAAGGTGCCATAAAGTATTCGGAAAAAGGCTATTTGCTTGACCTCCTTTCATAAGTGCTTCGCGACTAAGTAATGAATATTGAGTATAAACGGCAGATTGACGGACTATAAAGGCTATAGTAATGATCTCATGTTATTTAATATGTTAACGGTACAAATATTTGCATTTTCTTTCTTCTTTCTTACTATGTTATAATTAAAAATTTTGTGTCTATTTTCAATGTTAAGCCCAGAATTTACTACACGTACCGCAAGCCTTGCATCGAGCCATACCCATCTAAGAAGAAATCCATCAATATCCTACGAGCTACGAACCGTAACCCGAACTTAAAATTAAAGCATTCACACTAAGCATTCACATGCAGATTTATCTGCAGACTTGTCGCACGCGAGTACACAATGTGTCTAATTTTATTTACAGATTTTATTCCCGTAAGTACCAAACAAATACCAAATGATAATTGATGTGGCATAACTAAATGTAGACAGATATTTTCTAATATTTTAGATATGAAAAAGAGATAAACTTCAAAAGCCAATTATCAAGACGCATTTGCCTCTATTCCCGTTAGAGTCATAAAAATAAAACAAATTGTTATTCAGCGAATATTTGATTGAGTGTGAAGGCATAACAAAGAAGCCGAGTCAAGTATGCCTTTCACGTTGCTAAAGTGAATTAAAACCTTACTACATTGCAGTATAGTGCAATTTTGTACCTCTATAAAACATATACCTACATATTTAAATATATATATACCTATATCTCTGCATTCATGCTGTCTGTCCAGTGGAAATGTCCAGGAACGTGACGTGGTACGGAAACACTTTTGTTATCAACTGCGTAATTCAAAATTAAAATTGCATTAAGTAGGTACATTACATTTATGTACTAAATAATGTTACGTAGAGCATTGGTAGAGTCTTGAAAATTAATAAAAAAGTCAACGAAACTAAATGTGCGTGCAAAAATGAAATGATTTTTCACTTTATCTGCTCACTAGCTTACCGCCCGCGGCTTCGCCCGCTTTGTCTAAAACCTAATAAATTATATACTAAAACCTTCCTCTTGAATCACTCTATCTACTTATTAAAAAAACCGCAACAAAATCCGTTGCGTAGTTTTAAATATTTAAGCATACAAAGGGACATATATCACATAGGGACATAGGGACAGAGAAAGCGACTTTGTTTTATACTATGTAGTGATTAGCTAATACATCGAATAAAGGGAGTAGATTTATACATCACTAGCGGCCCGCCCCGGCTTCGCCCGTGATACATATGAAAAATAGATGTTGGCCGATTTCATGAGAATCGGTCCACCCGTTTCGGAGGAGTATGCAGACTAACATTATGACACGAGAATTTTATATATAAGATTATCTAAAAATATTGAATATTAAGCTTTCCAGGCAAAAAACAGGGCGTATTATAACACACATTAATTTATTACAGTAGTAACTTACACGTTTATCTTTACTTAAGGCTGCAGTCTAGCAAAATTGCGTGTTCAACAAGTTATTTGACAATTTTTTCCCGGCTAATGAAATGATAAACTGAATTTTTTTTTCTTGTTTATCAATTAGTGTTATATACGCAATGCGCGTGAATTTTTTCACATTTATAAAGTTACTTTATGTTACCTTAATCAGGCCTTCAAGATAAGTCTCTTTCTCCCAAAGACATTTCGAGCTAAGTTTGTGCACTCACTACGTTGCAACCGATTACAATTTACACAATCTGATCAGCACATTATTATCCTTATATAGTCGTTATTAAAAACTGCTGAATACAATTGCCGAAAAACTTATGATTTTCTTAATTAGAACGTTATAAATTCATTAAATTTCCCATTTTTTGCCTTACAAAATCTATTGATAAATACTGCTAAAAGTTATTTTTTCCATTAATTTATTCGAGTTGGTTGAAGACCAATGAGTATTAATCCTTTAAAATTTTTTTTTTTTGAATTTTGATAATTCTTTAAATATTAAAATATATTTAAAATAATTAGGAAAAATCCTAGCGAATTTCTTTAGTCGCGCTCCTTGGGCCGGAGCGTTCTGACGTGTGCTCTACGCTCGATTTTCCTTCATACCGAAGTGAAAGTTGCTCTACTTCATTAAATTTAATATTTTTGTTAATTGATTATTTTTATCTTAGTTTTGTGCAAATATTCGTATTTTTAAACATTTGATTTCGATATGGAAAATAAACGAAAAAAATACGCGTGTAACTACTAGAAAAAAAATTATCTTCGAACATAAAGTTAATGAAACCAAATATGTAGATTGCAAAGGTGATTGGCAACAATTTCTTTATTTTACGGGGTGTCAGTAAAGGGATGTATATTACTTTAAAAGTAAAGTAAGCTCATAAATTTTCTTATAATATAATTTTTTTGAAGTTCCAAAAATGTTTATTTTTCGTTTGAGAAATACGAAATATAATATAAACTTGTATTGAGAACTTGAACTTCCCAAGTTCATCCGGGGAAATCCCCATACGGGGAAAATGATTTGTTTACTCCAAAATTGATCCGAGGTGTTTTAATTTTTTCTTCTAGTCATTTTCAACGTAGCGGCATGTTGTTTGATTATTAATTTTGTAACTTAAATACAGGATGTTGGTTTTATATTCTGATCTTACAGACGCGCTGACAAATTTAGTCCGCCATTTCTAGTTTAGTCTACCAACTCTAAGTACCAATATTAAAACGAATGGATTATCATCACATCATCAAAACTCAGATGTAATGGAAGATCACAATAACATAGAAAATTCAGTGGGTGTTGAGAACTAAACAAACAGAAGTAACAGAGACGCGAAGAATAAAAAAAGAGGACGAAAACGATAATTCGTTGATGCTTTCCCTTTTCGACGTATTGTTAGGGTACATCACCAATCTGCAAAAAACAAAACTGATGATTCCCAATTGCTGATTAAAAATGAAAAACAAATAATCGACAACAGTGGTGAAAATTTGCTGATCACAATGAAACATCCTTCAGTGGTAGCAGATTTACTCATTTAAAATGTATCGGTGAACAGCGTAAAGGAGAGGAGGACAGGAAAACATTATGAATGTGGATGGTGGATTGTATACAGGGTGTAATCGATAAGTATGTGCAGGCGATTATGACGTTATTATTGCAGGTATCAAAAAACTTAAAACTGACATCGAAATTACTTTACCTAATGAGCAAAATGACAATAATAACTTTTTAAAAGTATAACGAGAAATATCTAAAAAATTTACTTTATACACTCCCATATCAAAAATGGAAAATGGGACTATTAGAAGTTAAATGTCTAATTCCGGCAAAAGACATGAATGCGGAAGATGCGGTTAAAAAAAAATTTAATATTTGAAATACAATGCAAAAAATAACACTTTTGTCATAGATAAGAATCATGACTATTTTTTCCAAATTCAGGGACAACTAAACGTTGCAGAAGCAGAAGTCTGCTTATTTGCTGTTTGGACTGGAGTGAATCATTCGTTAAAAATAGAATATATAAAAAGTATGTAACGTTTAGGCAAAATAAAATGATGGACCATTATCAAGATTTTACATAAATTGCCTACTGTCAGAATTGATTGATTCGAGACTTCAGCATTCGATGCCATCAAGGACCCATCCTATATCATTCAAACGATTGAAAAAAAAGAGATAAATCCAGTGCAACCGATAAAGCATCAGAATGCTAGCAAAAGATTTATTAGGTTTATAAATATAAATCTATATATTATACATAATATAATAAATCTGTAGAAGACGCGAAGACTGACATCCGCGCGGACGGAGTCGCGGGCGGAAGCTAGTCAGAAATAAATATCTTTTGTTTTCATTTGCGTATTTTTCTATTTTATAATTTTTTAACACAAACATTACATTTTTTTTTATTATATACAAAATTTGTTTATCCGTTTTATTAGTTAAACTGAACAACTTTCACTAAGAAACTTAGGTCGAAAAAAATGTATAGAGTTATGCATTTTGTATGGAAAGCTTATTTTTTTTTATATTTCGTCCAAATTTCTTTGTAAAAGTTGATCAGTTATATAAACATGAAGTTGAAGATATCAATAGAAAGTATTCGCAAATCTTGTGTACTGATAAAAAAAATCACCCGGTGTAATTTTCACGAAAATTGTTTCAAATTGTCATTTTTGGTACTTATTACGAATATTAAATTGTACGAATGATTTAATTTTTAAAAATTAAGTGGAGCAACTTTCCCTTAGTACATTTGTATTATTTACATATAGGATGACAGGATGCATTTGTTTGCACTACTAGACCAAGCCCTTAATATTATAAAGCTGAAGAGTTGGTTTGAACGCGCTAATCTCGGGAACTACTGGTCCGATTTGAAAAATTCTTTCGGTGTTAGATAGCCCATTTATCGAGGAAGGCTATAGGCTATATCATCTCGCTAAGATCAACAGGAGCGGAGCACTGTGGGTAAAACCGCGGAGCACAGCTAGTATATTATCACTCACTCATGAAAAGTCAGTCTCAGATTAACACCTTTATGCGTCAACTCACAACTGTCATGTATAATAATTATTGTTCTGATTCTATTTGATACTTTAAGGGCCGATTTTTCAATGCTTGGATAAAACGTATTCGTCGAATAATGTATAAAACTACCATTTTAAAAACGTATTCTAATTGCCCGTATTTGACAGTTTACGTGACATTTGTATAGTACCGTGTAATACTTTATTGGATGGATAAGTTTTATCCAAGCATTGAAAAATCGGCCCTAAAACAATAATTCAGTACAATTATTTCGATGAACCGCATTCATTATTGCTATCATTTTAAAATCAGCGGTAAATACTAACAATTAACCAAATGGCGGAATTAATTAAATACCACGTACAATCTACATACAATTTATTTAAATGGGAATAATAATTAATATAAATGCCGCCATACTTTATCAACTTGCACTAATATAAACTAACTAATAAAACTGCAATAATATGAGGTTCAATGACCGACGTGATATCTATACATATAATAAAATCGTAGGAAAGTCAAAACTGTACATTGAATATTTTTTTAAAAGAATACATAATCCATGATCTATAATCGATATAGAAGCCAAAAACATAGTTTTTAGAATTTTTGTCTGTTTGTCTGTTTGTCTGTTTGTCTGTTTGTCTGTTTGTCTGTATGTTTGTCCAGGCTAATCTCGAAAAGTACTGCATAGATTGACTTCAAATTTTGCATGAATATTACTAACAGGTCGAGTGAGGCTTTTTTAAACATATTATCATGCTATCACCTCCGGGGGAGGAGCTGTGAACCTTTTTTTTTCTTACGTATTCCGTGTATTACGACAGCGTACAATCTAAAGACTCATGTTTAAATGTTAGTTTCGGGTAAGCCATGCTATTATCTAGCTTTACACAATAAAAACTATGTCATTTATGTAATTTGGGCAGAGAATCAGTTTAATGAATTTATTAGTATACAAATTTGAAACAGCGCCATCTATGAGATTTCGTAAAAATCAAATCAATTTACATGTTAACACTACTGGACACAATGTTAAAAATTAATAATTTAAATATAATTATGTTATTTATTTATTTAACTCTTTAACCCATATCTTCCCTTCCCTATAAGGTGCGCTTATAATTCGTGTGAACTGTGAATATACTACATTTTTAAAAGTGAGGGTAGATGTTTATTATTTTAAGTCAAACTAGACACCATTACAGTTAATCTAATATTGATTGTGTTCATTGGTTACATTTTTAAAAATCTTCGTGTTTTAAAAATTCGATAACGAGGCGGGACTCGAACCAGCATTCTTTAGTGGTCGAATTTTTTCTATTCTTTATAAATTTATTGTTTATGAATTTATATTTATAAACAATAATACAAAAAGGTTAGTTCGTTGATAATTATTATTCCTTCATCATTTACATGTTGTAAGTAAAAATATACTTTGACTGTTAATACTTTTGTTCAGTATTTACCTGTATGATTATTGCTTGGTAATTAATATATTTTCATGTCGTATACCTAATTAAAAACATAAGTTTGATGTGAAACTAGCTGGATTTATTTTTACACACTCACAGTCTTATATTTTGTGTTAATGTTAAAATAGTATTAATAGTGTACAAATCATAATATTTTTTCACAATTAAAAATATTTCCTTTTTTTTGATGGTGTTGGCATCGAATTAAACCGCGCTGTCGTTTCGTTCACAAAAAGTGATGTTATGAGGACCGAATATGTAGCCGCCTCAACTTACGGAAACGAGAGTAACCTGCGTTGTCTGTTAGTTATTGTATAGTCGAATTTAACGTTACATGGAAATTGGAATCTAATTATATGTAGAGGTCAATTCTGTACATTAAATATATTTCCTAAATAACTATCACGAGGTGATTAGGGATCGACACTGACGCCAAAAATTTTTCCGTCTGTCTGTCTGTATAACCGTTATAGAAACAAAAACTACTCGACGGATTTAAACGAAACTTGGTACAATTATTTTTCAAATTCGTGAGCAGAGCAGTAACTCCATTTTTAAGCTTTCGTCGCGTGTGCAACCTACGGGTTAAAGCTACACAGAAATCAAGTATGAAAGAAATGTTCTCCATATTATATAAAAAATATCTCCCGACATCATAAATGTCTATCTTTTATGGTTGAGCTTAGGAGTTCAAAGCTTTCTGATTATATTTGTCTACTAGCTGTGCCCGCGACTTCGTCCGCGTGGAATAGTGACTATGGGACCTATGACCATGGGCTCAGGGTGGGGCAAGAATAATTGTTTTTATTTTCATGCTTCCACTCCCACGCCCACTCCCAGGCCCACGCCAACGCCCACGCCCACTCTTCCTACACTTCACAATTGGTACCTACCAGATCAAAGCCAGGGTAAGCGCCCCACCCAGCCCCACCGTGGCTACGCCCATGCTGAATTACTATAACTTAACATACAATTATTGAGTAAATACGTACTACCATAAATAATTAAAAGAATTGTTATTAAAGTTTCTTACTAAACTGAGCTAAAAAACTTACGTACCAACTTATTAAAGAAAATCAAGAAATGAAATGCCTAACCTTAACCTATACCAAATAGTTACTACATAATATTGTAATTAAAAATTATGATTAGTATATAATATCGAAAATCAAAAAAGAAATGCCTAACTAATTCTACGTAAAATTTATTTTAAATTATGTCATATTATTTTTTAGGAACCAGGGGGGGAGAGGAGCAAATTCTATTTCCTTCCTTTCTTAAATGGATGTTTTTAATAATGTATGGTGTAGCCACTGATCAGCTTAATCGATACTCAATTTTTATGAAATCCAGCAACAAATCCAAATTAGATGTTTCCTGTCTCACGCACGTAACTAAACCGTTTAATCGAAGAAAAGTGTATAGAAAAAGGAATAAATAATTTCATAAACTTCCCGACGATCTTTAAAAATAAATTATTATATCATTTTTTTCATTCCCACTTTTACCCCTATGTAGGTATAATAAGTGGATGAACCGATTTTGATACAATTTATCTAAGAACCAGCGTCGGAAAATATGCTGCCTAACAAAAAAAAAGCCGCATCTAATTCGGTTTACCTGTTAGCCAGCTACGGTGCCATAGACAGACACACACACACACACAGAAATACATAGCAGTCAAACACATAACACCCGTCTTTTTGCGTCGGGGGTTAAAAATATAATACGACATAATTTAAAGGACATTTTATGTGGAAAATTTACCTATTAGAAGTAACCATAATGTTAATTTGACCCCGCCCCTCCCCCCCCTACTACCTCAGCTTACCCCCAAACCCTTGGGGAATTTTGATATGATCATCTGGACATGTAAAGGAATAACTGTAGCGTATAACAGATAAATTACGTTTTATCGTACACTGTACAGTGTACAATAGAATGCCTTAGCAAATGTTCGCCGTGATTACTTATAAATTGTCATAACTTTTTTATTTATGAACCGATTGACATGAATTAAACACTAAATGTTAAATGAAGATTACCAAAATACATTAGTGAAAACCGCATCTAAATCGGATAAGCCGTTTCTGAGATTAGCGTGCACAAACATACATACAAACAGACAAAAAAATTTTTAACTACAGTTTTGGGTTCAAGATCGATTTAATAATAACACCTGCTAATTTTTTTCTACATATTTTCATTGTACAGACATCGCTTTTCCACAATTTTATTATATGTATTGATGATGATGATGATTGATGATTATAACACTCTCAGTCCGTTTCAACTTAATTTTTATTCACTCGCATCAGTGCCACCTAAAAAATCTTTATATCGAAATTCGAGCAAAGCTAAGAAAATGAGAAATAAGAGCTCTCAAGGATCGTTAGAGGTAAGAGGCTTACTATTGACCGAAAACAACATGTGTTATGCCGAGAACCTGAAACCGCTTCACAACGAGAATTGCGGCTCACAGCTGACCGCGAACGGCATGTACTATCCTGTGAGACCGAAACCTTCACTGAGAGGGTATAACGTCTCACAGCTGACCGCAAATGGCATATTTTATCTCGATAATCTGAAACTTTTACTCAATATGAAGACCGTTTGACAAATGATAGGGTGCACCATAATATTATTCGATCTCTTGAAGATGAACATGAGCATAAGCAATGACTAGAGTAGGGACGCGAATATTACCATTATTTGAGACAAGATTATTTGAGACAAGTACGATTAATAAGTTTGTTTCATGAAAGATTAAGAATTGAAACTATTTGGTCTCTTGAAACGGACGAATAGCGAGAGGCCCGTCTTACTGTAGACAGATTTCGAGTCTTAATGACTTAGAGGTAAACATAGAAGATCAATCTACGAATTCGGTGGTGTGGTCCGACAAATATAAAAGTGGGTTTGCTTATAACCTCACAATTGATTACAGATCATCTTCTGTATAGGCGATATTAACGTAGTATGTTCTTTTTGTAATGCTTTAAAGAGGAGTAAGGAGTCGGCTTTCGTTTGAAGATACACCAGAACCTTTGAAATCACTACTTTTAGAGGAACATGTGCAATCTAAACAGTTCTTAGACAATATTCGCTCTTATAGTAGTGCGTTTTAAATGATCCTTTGGTGCTCAACAATTATCAGAGGATCCTTTCATGCTTACTTTTAAGATACAAGATCAAGTTTATCATTTGATAGGATCCCTTTTGCCTGAAGGCCAACCTAAGTTTCTTCAAATATATTTTGTATTCGACTACAACGAATAGTCGAATACAAGAAATCAATATTTCTCGAATTTAAAATATTACAATTTTTCCTACGGTAGGGCGACGAATGTATTTTCGCATAGTAACGGAGGGGAACTCACGGGGGGTCGAGTGACGCGGGCCACGTACCACAAACATGCTTAGTTTGTTGTACCGAGCGCGAAAGAAAGTCATCGTGTTTTTAGTAAAATTACTATGTAAACTAACGTAATTTAATACTTAGGTACATATTATATAATGATGCGCTCAAACTGTTAATCTACATTTAATTTAGATTATTATTTGAATTACTAAGTAATGTAGAATTTAAATCAAATTCACTCATGTTTTCCTCAGATTTTCGATGTCCTCCGATTTTAAGATTTTCTTATCAGAGTATTCAATTTTAATGTAGTTAATTTTTATAAGAGACACTTAAGAACATTCAAAAATAAAGTGTCACGTATTTTTTTTTTAAACGACGAATGACGAAAAACGACGTAATCGCGGACGAAGTCGCGGGCAACAGCTAGTGTATTAATATTAATAAATGAAAGCTGTTACAAATGTTATCGTTTCCCATTCTAGGCTTAAAACTATGAAAATTTAATATTTTCAGGGGATTATAAACGCGTGTTCTGCAATAATATGTAGGTATATATTCTTTCAGATATTACAAAAAAAATATGAATTTCGTTAAAGTGCATTGTGATTACGTAAAATAGCAGAAACCCCTTACATTAAAATATTATAACACAAATGAAACATTACATTCAAAAGTATATTATTAATCACAGTAACATCTTGTCAATATTCTGTAAATATAACAGTACTAGCTGCTCCGCGTGGTTTTACCCCCGTGGCTCCACTCCTGTTGGTCGTAGCGTAATGATACATAGCCTATAACCTTCCTCAATAAATAGGCTATCTAACAGCGAAAGAATTTTTCAAATAGGACCAGTAGTTCCCGAGATTAGCGCGTTAAAACAAACAAACAAACTCTTCAGCTTTATAATATTAGTATAGATAAAAAACAGTATTAAAAAGATGAACTGTAACAGCAAATCCATTAGTAAATTCCATCAAACAATAGTTTTAAACCCAAACCCATCGATACGAATCGATTTTCCAGCACTCTATTTAATTTTGCATACATAATGTGCATTGTGCATGCAGTTCAAACAAATTAGCCTAAACATAGGCTTTGACGCTAGAATTACTAATGATCTAGAATGTGTAATGCCCTTTTTTGGTTACACGTGTAGTGAAAATAACCTGTAAGCTTTACAATTTATAGAGACGACTACGATTAAGACGACGACTAGACGACGACGATTGGAGTAGAAAAACTGGCAAACAAAGGTAAGTGTAATATTAATAAAATGTTGTGTGGTTTTATGAAACCACGGTAAAAGTGAAACTGTTCGAACGGTTCCGAACACTGCTTTGTGTAGCGCATGTCGCGTGACGGTCGGCTGACGAGTAGGTATACCTACTCGGCAGCCGCGATACACGCGACATGCGCTACACAGACCAAAAAGTTTGAGACGATGTAATAAAAGTTTCACTTTAATAATAATTTAACATTTGAGTTAAAATGTTAGAGATTTGCGTAACAAAAGGTATCTTTACAAACCAGTGCTTCCAAAAATGATGAAGGTTTTAAATACGTAGCGAGTAGCCTCTTAGCGTAGCCTATTCTCATCAATAAAATTCTCTGTGATTGTAAGTATTTAAAAGGACACGTTTTTATTGCCTCACTTGTATATGACTCCTTAGACTCGATTTCGACTCACTTTAAACGGACAGATTTAATTCAAACTTTGTACACTTATCAAGAATCGATAATAATACAATTTAAATCGTTTTTTTTTAACTGTATTTCCGTTATTCGTAACGTGTTTTGTAATTTCTCTTTGGAAACTGAAACAGGTTATATTATGTATTTATTACTACATTTCGATAGCAGGAGCTTTAGTACTGTTCATTTGGCTATCGAGTACCCTTCGGATGTTCATCAGATAAACGTGACCGAGTGTGGATACCGACCTTTCAAGCGGGATCATTAATGACGTGGAGTTTCTAATATCTTTGTGATTGACAATTTTACCTTTGTAGGTATTAAGATATTTGATTGGAAGATTATGCACTGTAGTGGACGATAGGTATTTTGTAAAGTCAGATGAAATAATCTATTTTTTTAAGTAGGTATAACATTTTTTTTACATTAAATATCGATCCATAGAATGATATCATCTCCTTTTTATTCAGAAATATAAGAAACAAGAAACGAAGGTAAATAATGCCGATTTTAAAACAAGTAAAAAAAGCTCTATCAGCCAGAGTGGAAAGTATTTACAAAGTTTACAGATTATTTTGTGATCTGATGATGGGAGGTCTTTGTCTATACTTCTAGTTCATTATTCATAATCAGAGCCATTTCCTTGAAATTCTGATAGCTTTTTAAAAAATACGAAAACATTTCCTCTACCTTATATAACGCCACACGTTTCATCTCAGTGATTTGATTTCCATTCCACACGTTCAATCACACACATGTGTTAGCAAAAATCTGTGATTTTCATTTCCCTGCCATCTGTTCGCTTTTACCAACAATTTAATAACGAACTCCTATCTTCTTTAATATAAGTATATGTATATATAATATATAAAACTATGATGATATAGTGATCTATCAACGCACAGCCCAAACCACTGGACGTATTGGACTGAAATGGTATGCAGGTAGATGTTAGGACGTAGGCATCCGCTAAGAAAGGATTTCCCGAAATTCTTGCGGGAAAAACGGGGATGCACGTACATAGTCGTGGGCGGAAGCTATTTGTATAAAAAATGCAAAAGGAGACTGACTGACTAATCTATCAAGGCACAGCCCAAACTTCTGGACCGAGCTGAATTTGACATGCATATAGCTACTATGAAGTAGGCTGCTAAGAAAGGATCTTGATAAATTTTTCCTTCAAGATGATAAAATAAGAGATGGAAGTTTGTACCATTAACCCATTGAGCCCCGAACGGCCCGATCGGTCCACGACACAATAGATTTTCTATTGTGTCTGTAATTCCGGGGCCTGAGTTATTAAAATTTTTATCTACGCAGACGAAGCTACGGGCAACACTATCTTATATAATAATGTAATAATGTTTTCCGAAAGAAGACATTGGACAAGTGTGTAGTAAAAACTAAATGGAAAGTCCGAAACTGTTTATCCAAAAGTTATCTATACTAATCTATACTATAATATTATAAAGAGGAAAAGTTTGTAAGTATGTATGTATGTATGGTTTTCACGCAAAAACTACTGGGCCGATTTCAAAAATTCTTTCACCATTAGAAAGCTGCATCTTTACTGAGCAACATAGGCTATATTGCATTTTCAAAAAAATTAGAGATCCTTACCAAAAATGCAATAATGTAACCCAAGGTGTAAAAAAATCCTCAATAAAACTTCTGTCATCGCGTGCGCTGCGGAATCTATTGAAGATAGAACAAAAAAATGTTCTACGGTATTATAGAATGGATCAATATCTACAAGAAAGTCCGCGATACTATATGTCCATCTTCAGTAGTTATGTTACTACAACAACTTTTTTACGTTTTCAAAGTAAATAGAAGTGCCGACAGTAATCAAACCATGTTATCCATACACATATATTAATCCTTATCCCATTAAATGATGTTTTATTATAGACTGTTTCAATACCAGCAACATACTTTTTAAATGAAAAGAATTGGATATTCCATTCAAAAGATATAACGAATTTTAAAAAGTGTCAATCTACAGAAAATAGTAGGTATACTGTTCGAGCAGGCCGTAGTGCGGAGGTCACGGAGGAATTCTACCAATATGCGTCTTGACGGAACACAGTGGGGTTTTGGTTGGTAGGAATCCGACATAACCCACGGCCCCTCCCCCGGAGGCCGTGGGTATCTATGAAAGATTTCCCCACTAAAATAAAAAAAAAGGCCGTAGTGCGGGACGGGGTAAAGGTGATTTTCATGTGATTAAAAATTAAACCTATAGTCCGACCTATAGTAGACTTTTCACTGTAACGATATCGCTATCTATGCGGGTGAAACCGCTGGGCATTGCTAGTAAAGGATAAAGTTGAGGCATTTAATCAAAAGTTAAAGAGCACATGTGTTGTTATGAGGCGGTATGTAGTACACGCTGTCCTAATTGGCAAATATGAAAGTATATGAAGGAAATATTTCATTTTGTACGCAGAAAACTTGTAAGAATGATTATCTGTGCTTTGTCTTAATAATGATAATATTGTATGAACGATGTGCTAGGGTATATATATAGTTCATACTCTCCTTCTACATAAACTGGAAGGAATTTAAGTAACAATGTTATAAAATAATGTTTATTCGACTTATAAAACATTTTTACTATAATTATTTAGATATAACTATTTGAGTTATTTTCTAATTATCGATTAAATTAACTCTATATTTTCATTTTCCTTTTCCGCAAGTTTGGATGTTTCAATAGATGTTATAGTGTTGTTTTTCAATTACGTTAAACCTACTGATAACGAAAAATACATGAAAATATTAAATAATCAGTAACAGATATTTCATATTAACTTACCAATAGTTGTCACATTGTAATATCATACTCAATATTATAAATGCGAAAGTTTGTGAGTACATATGTATGGATGTTTGTTACTCTTTCACGCAAATACTACTGAACCTATTACAATTAAATTTGGTATTTCGGTAGCTGAAGATCCAGAATAACACATAGGCTACTTTTAATTTCGGAGTTCCCCATATCAATATAGGGTTTCCACGCGGACGAAGTCGCGGGCGGCCTCTAGTTTATTATACAAACTATATAGGTTATTATACAACCTATATAGGTTATTATACAACCTATATAGGTTGTATAATGTATCGTCTAATCACATGTGTTCCAATTGCGAGATTGTTAATCAAGGTACAAATGCGTATCAGCTACTGACGGCTGTGATCAATTACCGTACATAGCTAGTAATTACAATTTACACCAAAATAGCAACGCGGGTGAATTTCTTAGTTTTTGCTTATTTGTGAAATATATTAATTACATTTTCAGCCACCCGCGTTATATTAATTATTTGTATTATTTTGTTCTGACACAGGGGACTTGGGTGGTTTATTTTCAGGGATAAATCAAGCCATAGGCCCCCAGCCCAGGAAGCCTCTCTTACTCAAAGAACTTGATGGAACACCAATTAACGACAATAACCGCAAACTTCACCGTTGGGCTGAACACTTTGGTACTCTTCTGTCAACTCCCGTACAAATATCGCCCGAAGCTCTAATTGGCTTTCCTCACATGCAAGCTCTTAACGAATTGGACGCCGCACCATCGTTTACTGAACTGCAGACTGCCACCTATAGTCTAAAAAATGGCAAAAGCGCTGGGCCCGACGAAATCTGTGGAGAAGTCTTAAAACTCAAGTGTGTGCTTCCTATTCTCCATAGATTCTTTTTAAACTGCTGGGAACAAGAATACCTTCCCAAGGAAATGCGGGATGCCAACATTGTGACTATCTACAAAGGCAGAGGAGATCGTGGGGACTGCAACAAATACCGAGGCATCTCTCTGCTCAGCATCGCGGGTAAAGTACTCGGTAGAATCGTATTGACGCGCGTGCAGAAACTAGCGGAACGTGTCTATCCCGAAAGTCAATGTGGATTTCGATCCAAACGGTCTACCACCGACCTGATATTCACTCTTAAACAACTACAAGAGAAATGCCGCGAACAAAACACACCTCTTTGCATTGTGTTCATCGATATCAGTAAGGCTTTTGACTCGGTGAGCCGCTCAGGTCTGTACGACGCCCTAACGAAAATCGGTTGCCCCCCCAAATTACTTCGAATTATCAAACTCTTTCATGATGGGATGAGTGCTTCCGTGATATTCGCTGGAAGCAAATCTGATCCTTTTTCTGTCAACAGGGGTGTACGTCAAGGATGTGTGTTGGCCCCTACCCTTTTTGGAATTTTCTTTTCGGTGTTGTTCAGGATTGCTTTTGGAGATGAGACGAATGGTATACACTTGCACAGCAGACACGATGGCAAATTGTTCAATCTGTCCAGACTCCGATCAAAGCAAAAACGTGAGGACCTTTATGTGAACTCCCTACTTTTTGCCGACGACGCTGCATTTGTAGCCGAATCTCCAGAGGAACTCCAAGTATTGCTGGACAAATTTTCACATGCTTGTGACCTTTTCTCTATGTCCATCAACACAGAGAAAACAGTTGTTATGACGCAAGGACTACAAGCTATCCCTCAGATAACCCTGAACGGCTCTCAGCTGCGAATTGTCGATAGTTTTAAATATCTCGGATCAACTCTGTCAAACATACTTACTCAGGATGCCGAGATTGACGTGCGCATAGGCAGAGCTGCTACTATGTTTGGCAAGCTAAATGATCTGGTCTGGGATAATAAATATCTGACAATCCCAACGAAAGTAGCTGTTTACAGGGCATGTGTGCTTAGTGTTCTATTATACGCGTCAGAAACCTGGACATCTTATGCCATCCACGAAAGACGTCTCAATGCTTTCCATTTACGTAGTCTTCGAAAAATACTGGGGATTACATGGCGTGACAAAGTTACTCATGAAAACGTCCTTAAGATCTGCAATATGCCAAGCGTCATTGCAATACTCAAAGAAAGACGTCTTCGCTGGTTGGGACATGTGCATCGAATGGAACCCACACGACTGCCCCGACAGGTGCTATTCAGCCAACTTGCCATTGGAAAAAGGCGTATCGGCCGACCGCTGTTGCGATTTAAGGACTGCGCAAAGCGTGATATGCAGTCTTTCAACTTGGACGTATCCAAATGGCAAGAGTACGCGAGCAACCGTGAGAGATGGCGCTCACAATTACGGGAAGGTTGCAGAAACCACGATCAGACTTGGTTTTCTAAACTGGCTGATAGAAGACAAAAACGACACGCCCAAACACAACTACCTGTCTCCGCTCAACTCCCTGGAGAACACAGGTGTCCCAAATGTGGGCGCACCTGTGCATCGCGTATTGGGCTACATAGCCATCGTAAGAAATGCAGTAGATAGAGACTCCTTACCGACTACGATAATCGTCTGAAATAGACGTAAACGGCCAATGATGACATATATCTATCCTCTACCTTAGGTGGCCTGGAAGAAATCGCTTTAAAGCGATAAGGTCACCTTTTGTACTTTACCTCGCATGTACATTGTAATATTAGGTGGTGTGTTACAATAAATTGTTAAATAAATATATTATCGTTACAGACTATTGAATTAATATTTAGACCAAGTGTGAAGTCCCATGTCCCCTAGTGGGGTAAGGGGCAGATGCATTATACAATATCTGTTTCACTGATAAATTTTTTGAGTGTCCTACCAGACCGAGACATTTTTTTTTCTTCGTCTCCACCGGGAATCGAACCCAGGACCCCTCGGTGCTACGCTCACGCGTCAACCACTGTACCAAGGAGGCGGTCAATATTTAGATAAAATGAGTTAAATAAACCTGACTAATTGAATTATTTAAAAACTTTAATAGCCGATGTTATTTTACTGCATCTGATGAGAAAATAATGAAATTATTTATCTATCTAGTATTTTCCGGTAAACAGAGTTTCTAAATAGTTATTTTTTCTTTAGAAAAAAATTAACAAATTGTGATAATATAATATTTTTCATTTGTTATGTTTATGGAGTACATCATCTGATATGAAACATAACAAGATTGTATTATTCAACAATAATGTTAAGAAAGGTTTTGTTAACACAACACTAAAGTTACATCAACCATAGATAATGTATAAGATCCTTAAGCATTCCGACACGATACAAAGAAATAAATATCAGAATACAAAAAATCTCTTTCCACACGACTGAAGTAAGCCCTCTTTGTGTGAGGACCCTTCACTCATGTGAGACTTAAATATTATTTGCGTTTAAGTTTTATGAGAACTTTTTTATTTGAATTTTTGAGGTACGTATATTAACGGCATGTATTTGGTCGGTTAAGTTTTGAGCAATCTGTTGTTAATATGTAATATTAAAAAGACTGAGCTCTATGGCGTGCCTTAGGAGATGCCTGTGTCCAACAGTGGACGGAAAAAGGCTGAAGAGAGAGAGAAGAGAGAATATTTTATCAGTTTTTTTATTGCAAAGTAAATGGAGGCTTTATCTCCAAAGTTTTCAACTGTAAATTTTAACCAAAACGTTAGTATTTATACAACTGTATTCAAGGGCTGAAACCACCAAACAGATAAAACAGAGAGGATACATTTTTGCAGTTACTTAAGTTTGAAATATTCCATATCATATTTACATTACCATAATTTATATAATTATTATTCTAACTGCACATGACTACACTCCTTTTTCAACTAAAATTTTTGTTCGAATTAAAATAAGCGTGATGCCTGCAATATATCGTCGAGATGTTATGTGGGTGTAAGCGGCTAAATCGTGAAAACCGCAGAAACTACAATACAGAGTCGCCGTCGTGTCTCCGCTTGGAAATCTGGAGACCAGCCAATTGTAAGATGCAGCCGTGAACGAGTCTAGGTGGATCTAATTCTATGGAAAATTACGATTTTATGTGTTAATTTTAATGTTTACTAGCTTACGTGGCTTCGCCCGCTTTGAAACCTAATCACTACACAGTATAAAACAAAGTCGCTTTCTTTGTCCCTATGTCTCTATGTATGCTTAACTTTAAAACTACGCAATGGATGTTGATACGGTTTTTTTAATAGATAGAGTGATTCATGAGGAAGGTTTTAGCATATAATTTCTTAGGTTTTAAACAAAGCAGGCGAAGCCGCGAGCAGAAAGCTAGTAATTTATATACTAAAACCTACCTCTTGCATTACTCTATCTATTAAAAAATGCATTAAATCCGTTGTGTAGTGTATATTGATTGGATCATGGATGTAAAATTTTGATAAATTAATGATTGTTTTCTTTCTACTAAGTTGCAAATGATGATGGATTGTTTTTTTTTATTTTTTTATTTTATTTCATTTAAATTTGTCATAAAACAAAGCAAACCCGTGATTTTGACAAGAACTTTATCATAAACCCAAACTAGTTCAGGTTTTTGATCAAAAATCTGGATTGTTACAGGTTTTTGATGTAATTGAGTTTAAAATGTGTCATCTTCCGGTTTTTGATGAAAAACCTAGGTTTTTGATCAAAAACCTAATTTTATGAAAAACCTGCGACATATACATATAGACTTAAATACGTATGATTAGAAGCAGCCTTTACTGTAGATCTTTTATAAAATTAACTGATGTATTTATATTTCTGGTATGATATCGAAATAAATATGTAAGTGTCTGTCTTATGAATATGTAAGTGTATATGACGAAAGTATAAGCTATGTGAAAGCGAGAATTTTCTACGCCAGCTGTAAGCAGAATTTTGATAAATACGCAGCTGAAACAATGAAGAAGGAAATATACGACATTTTTATCGCGAAAACAAAACTGGAAGGGCGTGAAATAGGGGATGTAAATTTAGAAAACGACGGACGCGTGATAATACTCATAAATAAAGTATGAATGAAGTCAAGTGAAGCCAGCGGAAAAGCTAGTATTGCATAGAACGTTACCCTTATGTAAAACAATCGAAAAACCCTCTCAAAATCCAATATAGAGCGCTTGTAGTTCACGCAATGTGGTGTAAAAAATCGTTTGAAACTATTGTTGACTCTCCCCAAATATCTTTGTGTGTCACTGTGAATTTTCTATATATTCCGACGCCATTTTGGCAAGGGAAGTGTTTTCGATTGCGAGCGAAGTTTGCATTTGTTTTAACAAAATATTGTGATTTATTACTGCGTTTTTTTAGCGTTCAGTGGATGTGCAAATATATATATATAACATATAGATAAAATATACTTTTTTCGAAGTACTTTGTTTACCTTATTACCTCTTAAAGATTACCTTTTATGAGTCTAAGGAAATGGTACTCAGTTTTAAAAACACTGTTCATAAAGATTAAAAACCACTAATTTAGTTTTAAACTTTAAAATTTTATCATATATTGTAGTCTTTCTTCCAATTATAAGGATATCAAACCGTGCGAGGCACTAAGCACAGTATCAAATAAGCAGTCTCATTGTTTATATAAAATAAATATATTACTAAAGTTTCAATAAAAATTTCTCGTCTAATTCTTCGCATTAAAGCCTTATTTTTTGCCAACCGAATCTGACCCTTATGTACTAAGCATCAGGGTTTAATTTCATTCGTTTAACGCTATCAAAAGGAATAGTCATTCCATTGCTTAAAAAGAAGATGTAAAACATCAAAGCAAAAAGCCACAAACCGTCGCAGTTACTAAAACAACATTGTTTAACCGCTAATTTCAGTGTTTTGGTAGTATATCACTTTCATTTAGATTTTGAACATGTACCTACATGTTATTTTTTTTTATTTATGCAGGTTTTTTTCGAAATTCGAACTTCCCTTTCTAAGGTCACTAAATTGTGTTCAACAGTACGTATAGGTGCGTCTAGTAACAAAACAATGTACCTATTCGTCAAATCTGCATTGTAATACGAACACAAAAATAGAGAAAAACGTATAAAAAGTGACCCACTGCGTAGTGACATAGATTGGTATTTGTTATATTATTCAGTTTTTTATTAAAGTGCTGATACATTTAAAATATACAACTATAGATACACTAAATTTATTTTATGGCAATAGGAGTAGAGTGGTTTTACATGTACCTACCTACTCTATGTATTTGTAACTTATGGTAAAATAAAATTAAAAGCCTGTGTGTAAGTTTTTCATAAATTATTTAGCAAATTCTTGTCTTACTATATAATTATTCATGAAACGTATTGCGTAGAAATTATACACGCGAAAAACATCCTTATCGTCTTCTACAATAACCACATAAAATCGCAATATTGTGTAAAACAAAACGGCAGAAACCATATCCACTGTGTTCATTGCAATTCAATTATCAACGCTATCGATTCTCAGCGGAAAGATGAAACGAATTTCTGGTTACAACCGATAAGGGAGGAATTTTAACTGACTTTAAATCGAGTTGAGTTATCGTATAGCTTTTCGATTTTACTTAATATTGAAAATTTATCTCACTTTTCCTATTTGCAGTACCTATCTGAGGGTTTGCGATATTTGTATTTAATTTAAAAGTAGGACTGCAACTGAAATATCGATTTAATTCTAAGCTACATAAACTCAAACTCAAACATTTATTTATTCAATTAGACTTCTTTTAGAAGCACTTTCGAATCGTCATTATATATTTTTAACACTTACCACCATGTAACAATAAAACCTATCTTCCAATATAAGAACTAATTTTTAAAAATATAGACAATGACTGACCCTCCATCTCCTGATATACTTATAATAAAATTTGTGATTTAGCCATCATAGCGCAACGTACAAAAAACTTTTGCAATTCATAACATTAGTGTCTACATTTAAATCTTATCCTCACACTCCTCAAAATCCTACAATCCATTAAAAATCACCACAATTCGCTTTCACCCGAGACAATTTAAAAAAAACTCGATTTATAAAATAGGAATTTTACTACTATTTCAAATAGTCGAATCGAGTGTTTGCTAATCGATGCACGTTACATTTGCTAAGCTCTCTGCTTCTGCTGATTTCGAGTGCGTACTTCATATGGTACATATTTGTTCCTTTTTTAGTACAAAATCTTTATTTTATTAGCTAGGTTTTATTAGCCCAACGATATAGGGACAAAATGTAAAGCTAAGCGTTAATAGATCGCCTGTTTTGAGAAACAGAAAAAAAGGCTATCGTAGTAGTACTACTATGGAAGGTAGGTTAAAATAATTTTAACTTTTTTGGCAGGTTTAATATTTTATACAATAAACGATCAATGCGTTAAAATACTTAAGATACAAACAATATAACTCATTTTATAGAATACAATATAATAACAACAAATAATTATGTACAAAGGTTTTTAAGTTAACAATAAGAATTAGGATTAAATAAAATCCTTGCTTATGCAAGCATTTCAATCAAATAATATATTTCGAAATATTAAATAGCCCCACAGAGTAGCCCACACAGTTATAAAAAACTAGCAGCGCTTCGCGGTTTTACCCGCATTGCTCACCTCCTATTGGTCTTAGTGTGATGATACATAGCCTATAGGGCTATAGACTTCCTCGATAAATGGGATATCTAACGCCGAAATAATTTTTCAAATCGGATCAGTAGTTCCTGAGATTAGCGCGCTCAAACAAACAAACAAACTCTTCAGCTTTATAATATTAGTATAGATAAATACGAAGCCCATATTGCAATAAAGAAGAACTAAACCTACAGAACATTTAAACTGAAATTAAAAACACAATCTCAGAAACTCACCACTTGTTCAGAATTGCTCAATCCCAAAGGCATTGTCTTCGCAGTAGTTTATAAAGTGCAATTAACCAAAGTTACGTGTAAAGGTTATACCATTACTCTACACTTACAATTGTGTTTTACTTGAAACTTAATGCATTTAAAACTTAAGTTACTGTTAAAACTTCTTGGTATTTAATTATAAAATTAGCTTCCGTCTAAGTAAAAAGGGCGTTTTTATAAAAATAACAAGGTCAGAGGTGTATAAAATTTGGTAAATCAATTGTTTATATAGTGTGTGTGTGTTATGTCTGTGTCTTCTCTATGTGTGTGTGTTGTCTTTTTTTTAATATTGCATATTATAAATACCTTAACTAAATAAAACATTCTGCACTTTTTTATTCTTATTTTTGAATAATCATCAATCCATAATCGTCCATCTTAAAACGTTGGAAAACACGGGAAATATCCATTCAAACGTGAAAATGGAAACGCTCTCTGTAACTTTACGGTACTGTCGTGCACATGGTCCAACCTATTTCCTTATATTTTATGTTATTATTTCTCCTTATAGCCCCTATTCTTACCAACTTCCCTTTTATAAATGTTTCTCTTCATAAACGGTAAAGTACACCTACACACGTTGGTTCATTTAAATTGATCCGAAACTTAGCCATATTTTATACTATTACGTTTAGTATTATATTATCTGCGCTATAATCGCGAAGTAAAGATAGAAAGTGAAAACGATAGACGTAAAGTTAAAATTTAAGAAAACTTATTTAGACTGAATGTAGTAGGTACCTTCTAACTTCTAAGCAGTAATTTAATCTAAATACAGATATTATTATAATGTTCCAACATGCTTCCAACGTGAACGTCTCTAATCTAGATAAACATAACAACAGATAATAAACTAGATAAACACAACAAAAGTTATTCCAACATTGTATGCATTCTATTCAATATCGGTATATCGTTTGAAGCGGGAATCAATTTAGCTGGACAAAGACGTCGCATGCTGTCAGCTGAGCCGATAGATATTGCACGGGAACACTTTGTGATTAACTATTTTAATGGATATTTTATATTATACTAGATGTTTACACCGGCTACATCTGGATAGATACAGTTTAGTTTATACTAGCTTACCGCCCGCGGCTTCGTCCGCTTTGTCTAAAACCTAATAAATTATATACTAAAACCTTCCTCTTGAATCACTCTATCTAGTAAAAACCGCATCAAAATCCGTTGCGTACTTTTAAAGATTTAAGCATACATAGGGACATAGGGACAGAGAAAGCGACTTTGTTTTATACTATGTAGTGACTAGATGTTTACTCCGGCCACATGGGTAGGTGTTAGTAACAGTTATTATCCTCCAAATGAACATAAATCGAATAAACTCAAGAAAGTCGTAATGTAACGTAAAAAGTGGTGTAACTAAATGTGTAACTAAACAGATCTTTCCGTTCTTCCGTACTTATCTATACGTAATATTGTAAAGCTGAAGAGTTTGTTTGTTTGTTTGAACGCGCTAATCTCAGGAACTGCTGGTCCGATTTGAAAAATTCTTTCGAAGTTAGATAGCCCATTTATCGAAGAAGGCTATAGGCTATATAATATATATTGGTATTAGCGTAATGATATTATCATTACGCTAAGACCAACAGAAGCGGAGCGACGCGGGTGAAACCGCGAAGCGCAGCTAGTCCTGAATATATTTCAACAAGTACCTATTCATTTAGATTTATCAAAATTAATCCATTCAAATTGGTTACTCGTAATTATTGGAAATATTCCAGTTCAATGATTTCAATATTGGATCGTTATATATCTATTTGTTCAAAATTACCAATTATAATTAAATGTAAAAAGATATTTTCTCATAATCTAGAAATATTATTTTCTTATAAACCATTGGAAGCTTAACTTAATTGAATTGTTTAAAATAAATAATTCCTACTAATATCTCAAATGCGAAAGTTTGTGAGGATGGATGTGTATGTGTATGTTTGTTACTCTTTCACGCAAATACTACTGAACCGATTACGATTAAATTAAGCACACATATAGAGGGTAAACACATGGGATAGGTTTTATCCCGGAAATCCCAATTTTTTTAGCTTCAACATATTTTTTTTGTATAGGTGATAATGATGAATATTAGATATATATACTATCTTCTTATATATAAAAATGAATCGCAAAATGTGTTGGTAAGCGCATAACTCGAGAACGGCTGAACCGATTTCGATAATTCTTTTTTTCTTATATTCCTTGAAGTACGAGGATGGTTCTTATGTAGAGAAAACGTTAATATGTACCACGGGCGAAGCCGGGGCGGACCGCTAGTTAAATATATAAAACAAATATTCATCAAAATAAAGCCACGTAACAAGAATAAACAGTAAAAGTAAATCTCGAGTCATCAATTTCCAACTTTTAATTGAGTTCGAACGCGATGTAACGCTAAATATTTACCCTTCGATCAACTTATATATTACCTATGCAATTTAAAAGAATAACTTGCTAACTTTATTTATTTACTAACTGTATCCCGTGGTTTTCCCCGCATTGTATTCCACTCCTATTGGTCTTAGCGGGATGATATATAGCCTCAATAGCCCTTCTCGATCAAATGGACTGTTTGATAGTGAAATATTTTTTCAAATCGGACCCGTGGTTCCTGAGATTATCAAGCAAACAAACAAACTGTTTAGCTTCATAATATAAGTAGGTAAAAATTATAACAGTTGTAGCTACACAAATGATAGTTCACTACAACTTACAAAAAAGAAAGGATTGTATTTCGACCTTATCACGATACAAAAACAGTTTATCATAAAATACAACACAACAAAAGATAATAATACTTTATAGTAATTTCCTATGTGGATGGCTGCTGAATTTTAGACTTCTTCTATCTCCCGGGATATTATTCTCCAAGACACACCTGCGTATTATACTTTGTCGCGGATGCATTGTCCAATGGAAGTTATTTCTATTTAATCCTTATATTTCTTGACATTTTCTTAAAACAAGAAGAAAAGTATTTGGTTACAAAATTCTCACATTTGAACGAATTGAGTTTCAATCCAAGCAACGTAATTTTGACAAAATATTTCAGAATTAACTTGTAAAATAAAAACAAATCGACAGATAAAAATCACTTTATGCGTATGAGTAAAAAACTAAAGAAACTGTATCACTTTTAATTTTTACTTCTAAATAATAAATAGTTATTTACCTATAGAAAAAACATACGACAACGAATGATGAAATGGAAGATATTTAAATATTATGATTATTGTATGATTTCTAAGCAATATACCTTTAATCAATAAAATTTAAAACGCTAACCAATCTACACAAAACTTAAACCTTTTTTTACCTTTAAACCATCTGATATCTCGATTTAACTGCACATTGTCAAAGTCGCATGAAAAATGGCCGCCCAGATTGCCTCAGCCATGTGAACGTTTGATAAATGTCGGGACGGAAATCCTAATAAATGATTCAATTTATGCCTACCGGTTTGTTTTGGAAGGATTTTGGCTAAATGAGCGGTGCGGGAACTAATTTCACCGCTCATTGGAACCGTTGCATGGACTTAGGCACGGATTTCGGGCGATAATTTTACCTTTTAGCCTGGTATTAGGAAATAGCCTGTAGTTAAAATGGTACTTTTAATCAATTAGAATAACCATTGAGATTCGAATTAACGATATTGTTTTATTTTATTTTATAATAAAGTAAGAAACTGTTGGTGGTGTTAATATTTTTTTATGGTTGGAATTTAATACGACAAAACTACTGAACCGATATATTTTATAACATTATGCATTTTTTTTCTCTAGATTCGACTTATAATATGTTATTACAAAATATCATAATATTATATCGTTATTCTCTACATTACAATATTCCCAATACGTATTCAAAAAGTATGACTCAATTCCATATACACCAACCTTGTTGAAATCAACACATTCATTTCATTAAAACACTACAGACATGACATAGAAATTAAAACTACGCAACTTTCGCGCGATTAATCCTCATCCAATACATACTGGGAATTCGCTGCGTTGAGGTTTCGTTCAGTAATTGCCAATTAAACTACGAGATTCAGTGCCAAAGGTTTTCTGCATCTGACTTTCCTGAAACTAACATTTAAACGAACGCTTTTCCAATTTACATGCACGCGTGAAGTGAATGTATCTATGAGTCTTGAAGGTTGAACGTCTAACTTAATCGGGAATAATTAGGTTTTAATATGTGTCTTATAAGTAAGTAAGACTCAATGTAGATTAGACAACATTCATATTGAAATACCGGTGTGTTTGAAATGATCAGCTATTAGATAGATGAGCAGGCCTAACTAACAAATGTTTTTGTATTTTACACATTGTCAGTACACCTATATATATATATATTTTTTTCTTATTTTTTGATTATTTTTATTTCAAATACAATCTTTTTTACATTTTTCTAACTCAGTTTACGACGACCACACGACCTCACCCACGACCAATGCCACTCGTGACAATTATTTACTACGAACTTTAAATGGAAACTAACTATCACTAATATTAATTAATCATACTACCGTGACTAAACATGTTATCACGAAAACTCCAATATCTAATCACATTACAAATCAAGATAAACAATAGCGGAAGATGAATCAATAACAACTTAATAGTCCATTGAATAAAAAGTTCTAGAGTGCGTGAGTTAGTAACGTAAGATGTTTCTTCGGAAACATGTCAAGAGTCCCTAGGTAATAAACATACTAAAACCCCGGGCCACTAGGAGGAGCCCCGGAGTGGGGGGAGGGGGGAAATGGGTCCATTTTTTCATTTTTCGCTTAAATCTCAAAACCGGTACGTGTTAGAGAAAAACTTTCTAGCAAAAGTTGAAAGGCCATAAAATTATCTACAAGTTGTACCTAGATCATTTTTTCCTATATCCTACCGTTTCTGAGTTATACGCAGTAAAACATGATTTTGGCTCAAACAATTTCCACATCAATCGATCAAAAAATATTTCTTTCTTCCAAAAAACTCAAATGTGCAACTTGTGACCGGTACTGATAGATTGCTCTTAATTAGTTCTATAATTGGTAAAATAAACACATTCCTCCATGGAAGCCTTTAGGAGGAATCGATTGTCAAAATATTATATTATGGTAGTTTGAGTTACTGAACTTGATCTTTTTATTTTTTTTCTTCCAAAAAAACTCAAAAGTGCAACTTGTGACCGGTACCGATAGATTGCTCATAATTAGGTCTATCATTGATAAAAAAACCAGATTCCACCATGGAGGCCTTTTGGAGGTATTGAATTTTATTAGGGTAGTTACGATACATGAACTTTTTAACTAACTACCCTAATAAAATTCAATTCCCCGTAAACGCCTCCATGGTGGAATCTGGTATTTTTATCAATGATAGACCTAATTATGAGCAATCTATCTGTACCGGTCACAAGTTGCACTTTTGAGCTTTTTGGAAGAAAAAAAATAAAAAGTTCATGTATCGTAACTACCCTGATAAAATTCAATTCCCCGTAAACGCCTCCGTGGTGGAATCTGGTATTTTTAGCAATGATAGACCTAATTATGAGCAATCTATCTGTACCAGTCACAAGTTGCACTTTTGAGTTTTTTGGAAGAAAAAAATAAAAAGATCAAGTTCAGTAACTCAAACTGCCCTAATATAATATTTTGACAATCGATTCCTCCTAAAGGCTTCCATGGAGGAATGTGTTTATTTTACCAATTATAGAACTAATTAAGAGCAATCTATCAGTACCGGTCACAAGTTGCACATTTGAGTTTTTTGGAAGAAAGAAATATTTTTTGATCGATTGATGTTGAAATTGTTTGAGCCAAAATCATATTTTACTGCGTATAACTCAGAAACGGTAGGATATAGGAAAAAATGATTCAGGTACAACTTGTAGATAATTTTATGGCCTTTCAACTTTTCCTTGAAAGTTTTTCTCTAACATGTACCGTTTTTGAGATTTAAGCGAAAAATGAAAAAATGGACCCATTTTCCCCCTCCCCCCACTCCGGGGCTCCTCCTAGTGGCCCGGGGTTTTAGTATGTTTATTACCTAGGGACTCTTGACATGTTTCCGAAGAAACATCTTACGTTACTAACTCACGCACTCTAGACCCCCCTTGGAGGGACTCATTCAATGGACTATTAACGGGTTTTTCGCACTTAATATCGGCTCCATACATCATCGTTAGATCTGCTGAATCATGGACATTAGCGAAAATGTAATGTGAGGTATTATTTTATGAACAACTAGGTTTCCGACCGCGACTTCGCCCGCGCAGTCTAAGAAAAACCCGCATAGTTCCCGTTACGTGGGATTTCCGGGATTGCGTCATTTTCCCGGGATAAAAAGTAGCATAGGTCCTTTCTCGGGTATCAAAATATCTTCATACCAAATTTCATGAAAATTGGTTCAGTAGTTTAGGCGTGATTGAGTAACAGACAGACAGACAGAGTTACTTTCGCATTTATAACATTAGTATGGACTAGGTATACCGTGACTGTTTATACCTTGTGATTTACAGAGTACATTAAAAGGTGTACAACTATAAGCGAAGTTATAAAAGTGAGATTGAACGTCGTGAAAATTAAGACACGGAAAAAAGTATTTTGACATTCAAAATTGCTGGAATAATCTTTTTAATAAAAAGATTTATTTTTTCAAGATAAATGGTAAAAAATACCTACCCATTAATTACATAATTTTAAAACAAAACATTAAACCGACATCAAAAAGCCATATCATAAATCGTTCACATATCCTGCAAACTCATTCTAACATCTCTGATTTACGGGTAAGTTTCGGAAGTATCTAATTATTACGTGCTGCATCAGGTAAAATGTTTATAGGAATTTACGGTAAAGGAGAATTTAGTTTGATCTCCAATTTTATTAGCTATTTAAATATTTTAAGTATTTGATGAATATTGTTAAAATTAATTAATAATTATGTAAGTATCTATTTGAGAAAATTTTATGGTCAGTAATTTCATATAGGTGTACACCTGGGTACAATGATATATTTTATTTTATTTTTATAGAGTTTAAAACATGTGTATAAAAGCACAGTGTCGCCACAGAATGGCTGAATTTGAAACAGTAAAACCTTTCAAGGCAAGTTTTTGGTATAGAATTTGTCGCTTCAGAAAAAAAATCCAATAAAATTTCAAATATAGAATGTTCCAGAGCATTCGAAGCACCCATTCCATTTTCAAATATATTCTAGAACTCGAACACAGCGTTAAATTCCGATACATTTCAAAGCCTTGTTCCTAAATCCTTTTCGATTGTTCGCAAAATACTACATCTTAATGCAAATGTAGTGCCCGTGGAGTAATGTCGTTTCAAATACTGCCCTCATCTGAACGACCACGCATTTATTGTGCTTCAATCAAAAATGTGCTCTATGCGGTTGGAATAAAGCACAAAATTCGATAGCCGCTGAATGGTGTATCCTGACAAAAATGTAGGTCAATGAATTTAGAACTAGGTATGAGAAATTTGGGTGAAAATTTATTTATTTGAATATCGTTTTATGGAATGTCGATTTATTTTTTGTTGTTATTGGATTTATAATTTACTTTGTTATATGTTTGTATCAAAAGAAATTTAATCAATATCCAATATTATATTTGCTATAACCTCCCCAGAGAAATAAGTTACTTTATAACAATATTACAGGCCAATGATCCAAACGTCTACGTTCTAATATTAAAGAGTCTTTAAATTTTTATTTCTCTTCTCATAAGATTTTAAAAGAGCAATATAAAAGTGAGCATAAGTTATTATAGACTCAAATCTCGAAACGTATTAGGATATATTTGGTTTTGTATTATTCATTTGCCTAGAATCTAGATGATTTATTATAAGATTTTTCTGAGTTTTTTAGGATTCTCCTTTATATATTTAAGAATTCTAATCAAAACGATGTATATGAACGCTTATATACACAATATATTGCTCTTTTAAAATATCCAAGTTTCATCACATGTCCGTGAAAGTTCAACACGATGCCACTAGCCCATACAAAAGTATCCAATCCTCTTTAATGATAGTTCTTACTGATATAGTAATCCAATAAAAACGGAAAACCTACCATAATTAATATCTCAATTTATCACACCATTGTTTATCACCTTAAAAACAGCAGTTTATTTCGGGCCAAACTCATAACGACTCATAACCGATTTCGATAGGTTACAGCCGTGACAGCCAACGATCACTTCGGCTCCGTAAATAAAAATTATTTAAAAATAGTTAAAGTAAACTCAGTGTGATAAAAAGTGATTTAAAAGGAACATTATATATCAAAGTTTATTCGAAATTGTTTACGAGATAATCCGACGTGAATAAGTGCATCAAAAACAGTGTGACAATAAGTGCTACCAAAACAAACACAAAAGTAAAATAATTACAAAATTATAGTGTTAATTGTTTTTGTGCTATGCCAAAACGAACAATAAATTGATGGCTATGTGATAAAAGTGATAATAACTGCTCAAAAGGGACTAAAAATCAAAAACAAATTACGTTCTTTGTTTGAAAACCGTTGACAATTAGACTAAGTTTATAAGATGTCAACAAATCAACAGCTGATTGGTTGACTATTTCACGGCGGTCATTGAACCAAGTCTCATAAAAAACAACCGAGTCGCAATAGTTACACTAAGTTGCTTATTTTCAACTGTTCTATTAAAGCATAGACGGCTGTGAGGACGAATGTACTTTTGTGCACTGAGAGATTGGAGATCGATCCTGGACGGGGGGCTGCTCTGAGATTATTTATTTTCAAGTTTTTTTTCTTCTATTATTTGAATAGTTACAAATTTTATAACTTAACATGTTTGTAGAAATTATGATAACTACTTAATGAAAAAAATACAATTTGAGGCTGATTAAGGCTATACCGAATCGTCTATTAAATACGTGCAAATTCACCGAAAGATGGCGGATAAAACAATTTGTTCCAAGTGTAAAGATGTTGTAGATATAAAACGCTGTTTAAAATGTTCACATTGTAAGCAAATACTACAATTTGATTGTGCTGGAATATCACAGAAAATGTACTTTTTAATGTCGAAGGAGTCTAGAGATAAATGGGCGTGTAAAAAATGCGTTTCCCGTCTACAATCTAATGATCAAGAACTAACAAATAATATAACAATGCGCAAAGAACAGTACGATCATACAATTACAGCCACAATTCAGCAAGATATAGATGAACCTAAAGAATCTCAAATTGTAGATTCTCACATACTAAGGGCGCTTGTGCACTACAAGGAATTTTACTGTCCGGCATTCCGATTTTTTACGGTCCGGTGTGGCATGAAAAAACCGATGAATTGCTTGTGCACCTGTCCGTCTTTACTCGGATCAGTGCGGTACAGTTCAAGGAAGTTTGGCGGTATAATGCTATCATAAATGATTGTTTTTGTATTTTACAAGAAACGAGTAAAAAATATAGAAGGTGAAATATTATATTACTTCGTTATAATAAAAAGTAAAGTTCCGTAAGAGATTTAAAATGCGTGTTTCACTTATTTATTTTAATCGGTGACGAGGAGCTAATTAAGCTATTCCCACTTGAACTTTAACTTACCAACACTTACTTAGATAATAATTATAGGCTTGGTCAATGTATATAAAATAACAATACCGACTTCTCAAATCTCATTGCCAACTAAAAGAAAGTAAAATAAGAGCTTGCTTTTAATTGGCATATGCAGTAAAAACAGTAAAATCCAAGCAAGTGGGCATTCGAAAACAATTATACCTACAGCGACTCGTAGACACAAAAAACCATCCGGAATAGGGAAAAGTAAAATGTCGGACAGTAAAATTACGTATAGTGCACAAGCTAGTATATAGATTAATGGCGTGCCATACCGGACCGTAAAAAATCGGAATGCCGGACCGTAAAATTCCTTGTAGTGGACAAACGCCCTAAGGGCGCTTGTGCACTACAAGGAATTTTACTGTCCGGCATTCCGATTTTTTACGGTCCGGTGTGGCATGAAAAAACCGATGAATTGCTTGTGCACCTGTCCGTCTTTACTCGGATCAGTGCGGTACAGTTCAAGGAAGTTTGGCGGTATAATGCTATCATAAATGATTGTTTTTGCATTTTACAAGAAACGAGTAAAAAATATAGAAGGTGAAATATTATATTACTTCGTTATAATAAAAAGTAAAGTTCCGTAAGAGATTTAAAATGCGTGTTTCACTTATTTATTTTAATCGGTGACGAGGAGCTAAAGCTATTCCCACTTGAACTTTAACTTACCAACACTTACTTAGATAATAATTATAGGTCAATGCTTGGTCAATGTATATAAAATAACAATACCGACTTCTCAAATCTCATTGCCAACTAAAAGAAAGTAAAACAAGAGCTTGCTTTCAATTGGCATATGCAGTAAAAACAGTAAAATCCAAGCAAGTGGGCATTCGAAAACAATTATACCTACAGCGACTCGTAGACACAAAAAACCATCCGGAATAGGGAAAAGTAAAATGTCGGACAGTAAAATTACGTATAGTGCACAAGCTAGTATATAGATTAATGGCGTGCCATACCGGACCGTAAAAAATCGGAATGCCGGACCGTAAAATTCCTTGTAGTGGACAAACGCCCTAAGGGCGCTTGTGCACTACAAGGAATTTTACTGTCCGGCATTCCGATTTTTTACGGTCCGGTGTGGCATGAAAAAACCGATGAATTGCTTGTGCACCTGTCCGTCTTTACTCGGATCAGTGCGGTACAGTTCAAGGAAGTTTGGCGGTATAATGCTATCATAAATGATTGTTTTTGCATTTTACAAGAAACGAGTAAAAAATATAGAAGGTGAAATATTATATTACTTCGTTATAATAAAAAGTAAAGTTCCGTAAGAGATTTAAAATGCGTGTTTCACTTATTTATTTTAATCGGTGACGAGGAGCTAAAGCTATTCCCACTTGAACTTTAACTTACCAACACTTACTTAGATAATAATTATAGGTCAATGCTTGGTCAATGTATATAAAATAACAATACCGACTTCTCAAATCTCATTGCCAACTAAAAGAAAGTAAAACAAGAGCTTGCTTTCAATTGGCATATGCAGTAAAAACAGTAAAATCCAAGCAAGTGGGCATTCGAAAACAATTATACCTACAGCGACTCGTAGACACAAAAAACCATCCGGAATAGGGAAAAGTAAAATGTCGGACAGTAAAATTACGTATAGTGCACAAGCTAGTATATAGATTAATGGCGTGCCATACCGGACCGTAAAAAATCGGAATGCCGGACCGTAAAATTCCTTGTAGTGGACAAACGCCCTAACTGACTCATCGGATGAACTTTTCTGCTCTCCTTTAAAATTAACCCAACCTCAAAACAAAATTATAAACAATAATCAACCTACAATAGAGGACATAAGCAAGCTAATAAGTCAGTTAAAAAATGACCTTAGAAATATGGAAACCACTCTGTCGGGCATAAAAGCAGATAACATTGAACTTCGTCAACAGATTAGTAATATGAACACTGAAATAAATACGCTGAAGTCATTTCATTTATCATCGAAAATTCATTCAGTAACACCCTGTTACGACAAACAAATCAGCTCTTTTTCCAGTATGTCCGTACCATCCTCTCCTGTTACACAACCAATAATCGTGCGCCCTCCTGCTATCAATATACAATACCTCAAACAACAAATGGAACAATTACAGCAAAAGCAAGACCTTACAAATAAAGAAATTGAGTCACTCACTAAACGATTAGAGATAATCTCAAGAAGTTTACTGACTACAACCATAGATAGATGCGATAAACTGAAAAGTTCTACAAATTTATCAGAGAGAAAGAAAATTCTTATTTATGGCGCACAACGATGTTCTGGTTTGGCTGCAGCTCTTTCTCGTTCTAGATACAATACAACATATGAAACGTATCGTGTATATGGTGAAACGCGACCAAACTCCCGCAGTATAGATATTGTACAAAACTGTCAAAACGTCAAACTATCATCACAAGACAAATTAGTACTATGCCTAGGTGAAAATGACAATAATCCAAATGCTGTTCTTTCTTGTTTACGCACTATTTTGCAAAAGTTTGATCAAAATTGTATTATAATCTTAAACGTTAATAAAAATAACTTTCTAAATACATTTAAATTAAATGACAGTATTAAAAAGTTATGTAGGTGGTACAAACATTGTAAATATGTCCATTGCGGTAATGTTCTCCTTGATATCTGTAAATCTGTAAACTATTGTATTGATTCTTATGACTACGATGAACAATTTGTCAATCCGTCTAATCTCAAAAAAATTATGTTTAATAACAGACACACAAATGAATCGTATTTGCGTAATATTCCTAAAAAGGGAACGCTTCCTTATTATTGGACCCGGTATCAACATCATGACAAAAATAACAATTATAATAATTCTGATAATGCCACAATTCAAGAAAGTACATTTTTTCGTATCTAAAACGCAAGAACTAAATAAATTAAATTCAACATTTAAAATCCTTCATCAAAATATAGCCAGCATCTCATCTAAAAAAGAAATTTTGGAATTAACTTTAAGAGATCTGGAGGATATAGATTGTTATCCGGATGTTATATGCTTAACAGAAACGTTTTTAAAAAAAGGCCATGAAAATTTTATCAAAATCAATAATTTTATAATGGCAGCTTGTTTTTGCAGAGACAAACAACGTGGTGGCTCGTGTATATTAATTAAAAAGAATATATTATTTAAAGAGTTGCATTTTGTCAAAGAATATGCATCACAAAACATATTTGAAGTATGCAGTGTAGAACTACCTAAGATTAGAACAATAATTATTTGTGTTTATAGAACACCATTATCGGACCCTTTTCTTTTTTTAAATACTCTGGATAAACTCTTACATGATTTTATTAAAAAATTTAACTCTAAAACAAAAATAATTCTAGCTGGGGATATTAATATAAATACGCTTAAGAAAGGTAAAATAAGTGACGACTTTAAATTCTTATGCCACAATTATAATTTTACAATGCATATAAACGTTCCCACTCGCAATACCGCATGTATTGATCATATCATAAGTAACATATCTGACGCTTCGGGATCAGTGCTACCTCTTCACCTTTCTGACCACGAGACTGCACAGCTATTATCTTTTCCCATAAAAAATGTTAAATTGTCAAGACCCCAATATATTTATAAAAGAGATTATAGTGATGCTAATGTTAAAAAATTTAGAGAATGCTTGCGGAATCTTTCATGGTTTGATGTGTACGATGAATTAAACTTTAACAAATCATTTAATATATTTCATGACCTAATGTGTCTTTTTTATGATCTATGTTTTCCAAACGTAAAAATTAAATTAAAACTATGTAATAGGATTGACAATAACTGGATAAGTAAAGGAATTCGAAAGAGTTGTAAAACAAAGAGACTTCTTAGATATAAATATTATCAAAATAAAAACGTAGTTAATAAACATAAGTACATAAAATACTCTAATGTATTAAAAAGGTGTATATTTAAATCCAAAAGACACAGTAACATTAAATTCATAAATAAATGTGAAAATAAGAGTAAAGCAGTATGGAATGTTATAAAAAACGAGATCTATAATTTAAAAGAAAAAGATATTATACATGTTATTAAATCTGACGAAAAATATTTAAAAGAACCTATACAAATAGCTAATGCATTTAATAATTATTATATAAATTTCACTAAAAATACTATTTCTGCCCTAACACAAACTTCATTCTTAAATAAAAATTCTATGTTTTTAGCTCCAATGTCTGTAGATGAAGTAAAAACTATAATTTTATCATTAAAAAACACAAGCTCAGTAGGCTACGATAATATTAACACAAAAATAATAAAAGCATGTAGCATGGAGATAGTTAATGTTTTGACACATCTTGTGAACGCCTCATTTTCTGAAGGAATTTTTCCTGAAAGACTGAAAAAATCTATTATCAAACCATTATTCAAAAAAGGAAGCAAAGAAGATATTAATAACTATCGTCCAATTACATTAATACCCATCATCTCAAAGATTTTTGAAAAATGTATGTACAAACGTTTAATAAGCTTCTGTGATAAATTTAACATTATAAGACAGGAACAATTTGCATTTCAAAAAGATAAATCCACGGTTCTCGCTTTACATTCCCTAATCAATACAATTCTACATAGTATAAATAAAAATAAAATAACTACAGGACTTTTCTTTGACTTAACAAAAGCATTTGATTTTGTATCTCACGAATGTTTACTGAAAAAATTAGAAAATTATGGTATAAGAGGTCCAGCATTTAATTGGTTAGCCTCTTATCTAAATAACAGACAGCAATGTGTTATGATTTCTAACATTAATAAAATGAATGAAGTTGAAACTTATAACTCGGAATACAAATATTCAAAATGTGGCGTTCCACAGGGCAGCATTCTAGGCCCTATCCTTTTCATTCTATATATTAATGATATTCTGAATGTAACAAATCATAAGGTTATTTTATATGCTGACGATATATCAATAATTGTGACATCTGAAAAGAAAAATAATACGCTAAAGGATCATATTAATGAGATTAATGTAACTGTTGACAAAATTATAGAATGGCTGACTTTTAATAATCTAAAAATTAATTTAAGTAAATCAATGTATGTACAATTTAATAAATATTCTATTGACATTCCGAAATTAGTAGCAACAGATGACCTAAAATTTCTTGGACTGAATATCAATCAACGTTTAGATTGGAAATCACACGTTGAAATAGTTTGTGAAAAAATTAATAAATTTGTTTACGCCCTTAGAAAAATTAAAATTGTCACAAATATAAACACGGCTGTTACATTTTACCACGCCTGTGTAGAATCAGTACTTCATTATGGACTTATTTTTTGGGGTAATAGCACGGATGTACAAAAGGTGTTTATTGCACAGAAGAAATGCATAAGAGCCATATGTAGCAGAGCTCCCGATGAATCCTGTAGACCAATGTTTAAAAAACTTGGTCTATTGCCGCTTCCGTCACTCTACATTTACGATGTTTGTGTGTTTGTATCAAAAAATCTGCATCTTTTCAAAAAGGCTTCTTATGTAAATGATCGTAGTCGTAGGGATCCTAATAAACTTATTTTAGATGAAAATCCTCGACTAAAGTTGTATAACAAAAATTGTATTTTTATGTGTATTAAAATTTATAATCACGTACCTAATAAATTTAAAAATAATAATGGCAAATTATGTAAAAAAGCACTAGGAGACTGGCTAACTAATCGGTCCTTCTACAGTATTAAAGAATTTTTTGATGACGAGAAATAAAATTATAATTGACAAGCTAATTTATATGATATAAGTAATAATTTTGTAATTAACATTTGATAATTTAATTGGACCCATTGTTTTATATACAATTATAAATTTGCATGCTGTTTTTTAATGACGGCTAAACATGTTGTACCTACTATAAGTAAAAATGTAACATCTAAAAATACCATGTTTAACGTAAATAAAGAATTATGAATTATGAATTATGAACGGATAATATTTTCGTATAAAATTTCCATTTGACATTTTTTTGCTCCTTTATCCCTAAAGCGACCTAGTTCCTTAACGTTTTAATCACTTTTAATATAGCAAATTTTAATATACTCAATAAATAATAAACAGTGACGTTGCGTTTTTAGTTTGTTGTGTTGTTAATGAGAAATTTGTTGCTTAGTGAATTCAAAATTTTTCTCTCTATATTTTTCATATTAGCTGAAGCTGCGGCTTTGCTCGCGTTATTTGTGATTATTTTTATACATGTTGTAAAATTAAAGAATGGTCGGATAACCAAGAGAGACATAATTAATTAATTGTATAATCTGTGCTGAAATTGTCCTAACGGTAACAAGAAGACTGCTTCGATTCTTACGCTAATAAAAATAAAACGTCCATTTCTCTTATAGTCCGGGATACATCGCCCATTTTTGCAAGTGATTACTATCAAGCTAATTTTTCGTGAGTAGCTTTATTTTGATGAGATGCCCAATAATTTCATGTATGAAACTCTCGATTGTGGTAGCTACCAGAGGAAACAAGGATAAAATATTTTGATTTGATGGTTCTCAAATATTAATTACTAACTGAATGTTTTTTTTTTTGTTCAATCTCAAGATAATTATCTAAATTATTCGAAAAAATATTTGTCCTACAAAATCTATGGTTTAATCAAAGAGTCCCCCTTTCCAATGTGTATCGATAACGAAGTCATCATAAAGGATTACTAACAAGCTGATTTTTTTATTTTCACTTATTTAATACTTATATAATTCAACAGACATATCGTCCTACAAATTGCGTAATGAATATTTGAGAACCGTCAAATCAAAAATTTTTATCCTTGTTACCTCTGTAAGCTACCACAATCGAGAGTTTCGTACATGAAATTATTGGGCATCTCATCAAAATAAAGCTACTCACGAAAAATTAGCTTGATAGTAATCACTTGCAAAAATGGGCGATGTATCCCGGACTATTAGATTTAACTACCAATCTTTGCATATCATAATGTCAATGAATATATTAGTATTCTTTTATTTCTTAATAAAATATATATTGTACTTGTGAATGAATATTTAATGTTTTAATTATATCAACACTCATTCTTTACTACCTTCTTGCTCTCGTCATTATTCAACTGAACTTTACAGGTTTCCTGTTTTAAAAGTAGATAAGAAACACTAATAAAAACTAAAGTTAAGCCGAGAAGACAGGAGTCAAGCCATTCTGATAATAGGAAGCTTTATTTTAGCCAGCGCCGTTAAAAAAACGACCGCCTAATCGGTTCAAATAAATCCCTAACAACCTCCTAAAGAGTGCTATAAATTCACCCCAACGTGGACCTTTGTTTTTGTCATTTAATTATACGAAGTTTAAATAGATGTCTTGCTGTAGCTGAGATTTAATAGTCTTTAAGTGTAAAAAATTGATTGTCTGTAAAGTCGGTTTACTGACGATAGTTGAACGTGACAACGTCCGATTGTGCTTCTTTGTCGCTTGTTCCGCGCTCTCGCTTGCTGAAAAGCCTTACATGGAACGCCTCAGAACGAGGTAACGCCGCATGAGTCATGTTTTTTCGTGCGTGCAGCCGGCTCTATCGAATTATAAGACGTTATCACGTCAAAAATGTTGCAATCAATATAGGACAAGATAGAAAGAATGAAGAATGAGAATCAATCTTAGAGCTTTTCTTTGAGGATTTGAATGCACTTTAAATCCTGGTAACATTGTAATTAAATAAACTTTTTTTGAAGAGAAACTTCTTTAGGCCCGCAAAGTAAAATTTCAGGGTCGCGTCATGGCTATTGCCATCCCTCACGACATGGAGTAAGGCGATGATTTTGGTATCTTTGAATCTTGCCAAAGAAGTTTCACTTCTGGTGCAAGACACGTCAAGACACTATTCGGCACACACGCTCTTTATTGCTGAAATCCTCAAGCATTGATCACTTCTTTCAATTATTACAATGACGATTATATATGTATGTATGTATCATGTATGTATATATTCTATTTTTCACCCGCGTCCGCGTTAAAATGTAGTAGCCCTTCTGGCTAACATTGAGAAACACCACACAAAAAAATGTTGTGTGGTTTTATGAAACCACGGTAAAAGTGAAACTGTTCAAACGGTTCCGAACACACATGCGCTACACTGCTTTGTGTAGCGCATGTCGCGTGACGGTCGGCTGCCGAGTAGGTATACCTACTCGGCAGCCGCGATACACGCGACATGCGCTACACAGACCAAAAAGTTTGAGACGATGTAATAAAAGTTTCACTTTAAAAAAATCTATTTTTCACAAGTTTTCATGAATGAAGCTTGTGATAATCATTCTATAAAAAATTAGTTGCAAAATTTTGCTAAACTCACAGTAAAAT
This sequence comes from Colias philodice, assembly GCF_061535455.1. Taxonomy (NCBI): domain Eukaryota; kingdom Metazoa; phylum Arthropoda; class Insecta; order Lepidoptera; family Pieridae; genus Colias; species Colias philodice. Next base: position 9,326,949 of record NC_143098.1, on the reverse strand, counting down.
AGAAGCAAAAAATATGTTTGTTGTGTTTATTCATGTAAAGCTAATGCTATAAAATTTCGTGCGGTGTAGATAAAAATTATAATAAATAGAATTAATTTACCAAATAATATGAGTACATATTATCACGCGATGTTTTACAAGGAAATTCCGTGAGATATGTAATTATCCACTTTACAAGGTTTGCGATCAAGGTCTGTTCGGACATTTGAACATTTGGATAAATAGTTTATTAACGGGTCAGTATACATTATATTTTATGTTAGTATTATTATTTACCTACGATGATTTGATGATTTGATAATTTTTACCCTACTCCGCAACCATTCTAGGATTTCATGATATTCTTTCGCTAATTATATTGTGTATAGTGTTCTTAGTATTTACTATCTATAATAGATTGCATCGATTTGCTTCCATATTGTATCCATATACCTATTGACTTACTTTATTTGAATATTAAAAACTATCTTTAACTGCTTCATTTATCGGAACACAATCGGTTTTAATTTCATACATTATTTGACAAAATTGTCCGCAAATACCTGTAAAAATAGTCCTATCAAGTATGTGATTCCTACAAGAAAACACAACTCACTCCCACATAATCAATTGACCAAACAAGGAATAGATTCGGCCGTGGGCTGCAAGCACTCTCAAGTCTAAGCCCTCTTAAGATGGGATAATTGACTGAGACAGGAACACTTTTAATGACGTCTTCGGGCTTCAATATTTCTCAAGTGGACAATAATCTGGCTTAGGTATAGACGTATTTAACTGGGTATATCCAGGTGAGACGTAAAATACTATTCGCAAAAGGTTTGTTTAAAAATACGTCAAAATGATTTAAACATTATTAGGGTGGTTTTATAGAAGTTTAATTTAAACCACTTCATTGTCTCTTATAAAATGAATACGATCTAAAACTTATACACCCAATTACTTCGATTGAAAGAAAACATGCCGAATAATTATAGATTTTCATACATACAAAGAATAACATTGCCATTCCTTTGACACATACGGATTATAAAATACGTTCTAGTAACTACTCTACATAAATAATAATTAATCTTATTGTTCCCTTTGTTTATTTTATGACGATATTTTCCTGTAAGCAACCTAGTTTGTTATACAATAAGTTTTACAATACTAACTTCTTATTATGTATGTAGAAGTTTTTATTTGAACTTTCAGTATGCTTTGTATTGTGTTCTATTATTATATTTTCTTAAAGTTTAAGTTAGAAAGCTTATTTTAACTTTTTCTACTCTGTATCTAAAGATATTTTGTTTCTTTAATCTCGCTTATTCGTCTTGAATTATTGTTACTATAACCACAGAATACATAATAGTAGCTAAACGCTACTATATAGTACACACAGTAGTTTCAGGAAAAAACTGTAAAACGATTTGACCTAAACATACTGAAATACTATTTTAATTTCTTTGGTTTATTTCCCTAATTTATATTTGTTGCTTATTATCACATATTAATATTTAAAAAATAGGTATATAATTCAAAACAATACTCTTTATTTATCACACACAGAAAAGAAGAAAAAAATACATTTAAAATATCAAAAAGTATTTTGCCGGATAGATTAATCTTAATATATATAAATCTCGTGTCACAATGTTTGTGCTCAATGGACTCCTAAACCACTTAACCGATTATAATAAAATTCGCAACATGTGCAGTTCAATCCAACTTGAGAGATAGTTTATGTGGAGGAAGGAAGGTGGAATTCCTCCATCGAAAAAGGGAGGATCCTCGACCAGTCTACTCGACTGGCCGGCCGTGAAGGCCCCGATGGATGATGTCGGAAAGTTGTATATATAGCTCTGTAGCGAAAACATTTCGCTTGCGCGATTCAGAGCGAGGTGTCGCTACAGGACTCCCCTCCGAGACCGGAGATCGTAGTACGAGTTGCCTTGCCAGTGCCAGGTATGTTCCAGTGAGTCGGAACAGGAAGCCGCTAGTTCACAGTGAGTCGGAACTGAGTGCGGTGATGCTGCGTGTATTGCTCCAGTGAGTCGGAGTGTGCAGTGAGGGTGGCTGTGGAGCTGACCAAGCATGTGCGATCGCACATGGTAGTGGACAGGACTCCATTTGAAGCCGAGTGCGCTGGCTGGCGGGCGGTGATCGTAGGCGGGGAAGGGATAGGTGGGCATGGACATCATGTTTAAACATGTAGGTACCACGGGCGAAGCCGGGGTGGACCGCTAGTTTCTTTATAAATATGCTGAAAAACACGATATCAAATGAAATGTAACTATTTACAGTAGTTTCAGGAAAACAAGTCCTTCACCTACTAAAATGTAATATTAAATATTATTTTAAAACAAAAATTCTATAGAAAGATAATACAATTCCGTAGTTCCACTGGAATAGTTTTAATCTGGCGAGTCGCCAATATTGGGGCTGCTTTGTCGATTTTAATTTGTCGACAATATAACAGATGACCATTCTATCAACAACCGTTTATTGTTTATAAATAAATTCATTAATTAAAAACGGTAAGGAAAACTTCGTAAAATACCGTTTTTATGTATTAGTAGCTTCCGCCCGCGGCTTCGCCCGCGTCGTGTTTTCATAAAAGGTAGCCTATGTTCTTTCTCAGGGTCTAAAGATTGTCTGTGCCAAATTTCATCAAAATCGGTTGAGAGGTTTAAGCGGGAAAGCGTAACAGACAGACAGACAGAGTTACTTTCGCATTTATAATATTATAAGTAGGGATTCTTAATTATTAAATTAAGTCGGCTGTACAATAACAAATCATAATGTTTGCTTAGTTTCAAAAAGTGTTCTGTAATGTAAGTACAAAGCATTTTTTATGAATTTCCTAATCCTGATAAACATATAAATTATCTTAATTATTAAGATAATATACTTTTTACATTAATTTTTAGTAAGCTTATTAATTAAAGCTGTATGAATATCAAATTCATCGTCCATTTAATAAAATGTTTACCTACATTTTATATAATAGTCCTTGAAAGTAACTGCACAAATATGTTTTTATATTCTACAACTAGGGTACCTACTTGAAACTAGGGTAATTTCTCTACCACAATGCTATATTTGCTTCAATTTTGGCACTTGTATTGACGACAGCCATTCCAAACGGTGCCGGAAGTCAATAGGTTAAAAAATGCATCGCAAAAATATGTTACTCCTAATAATAGTTTTTAAATATATCTATGGGACCTTGAGCAAGCTATAACAATTACTTGGAATGGAATCATCACATGCTTAATTAATGAACTGTGACATGACGAAGAGTTTGTTTGTTTATTTGAACGCGCTTATCTCAGGAACTGCAGGTCCGATTTGAAAAATTATTTCGGTGTTAGAAAGCCCATTTATCGAGAAAGAATGTTTATGTAGGAGCAGTGCAATTAAACGCAAACAGTAATTTGCATTATCTTACCCGCACTTGGTTGGACGTTTGAAACTAATATTTGTACTTGTAATATTTGTGCTATGTTGAAGATAATCAGTTTAAAGTAGGCTTATATATCATCACGCTAAGACCAACAGGAGCGAAGCACTGCGGGTAAAACCGCAGGGCACAGCTAGAGTTTTCATGAAATTATACTCTTCAAGTTTATTAATCATCTTGTTACGTATGATGATAGTTCGTAGACTGAATCTTCTAATATAAAACGTTAAATTACCCTAAATCACGCTTTTACCATATAATATATTATATAGGTAATAAATAAAATATATTTCCATACAGTCAGAGAATGACCTTGGGCCTTAGACAAAGTAACAATTAGAAAACGATAACGAAGTTAGAAAAGGAAAAATGTATGGGATTGACATTAGATAGACCACGTGATCTAACGCGGCGTATGTCAATCCCATACATTTTTGCCTTTTCTAACTTCGTTATCGTTTTTTAATTGTTACTTTGTCTAAGGCCCCCTTATTCGTGAAAGCCTATATCGATGTATCGAATGCCCTCTTGAGAATTTTTAATAGCTCATAAAATACGATAGTAACACCTTATTGAATGTTACAAATCGTAAAGATAAAAAGATTCAGTAAAAAAACTGAAATAAAATTGTATTTTTAAAGAGTTATCAAGGCCTTTCGATGCATAGGTATACCTAAAGTATACGTCACAATTTGAGGTAAACGCACCTATCTTGAGTAGGTACTTCTAAACTTTTTTTTCTTGTGTTCAAAGTTTATTACTTTGCAAAAAGTTCTATTTTACGCTCAAGCTAGACTATTGTTAACATAAAACGTATCCTATTTAGTTAAAAAAAATATTAATTTTAATAGCAGTATACGTAATTGAAGTGTTCTTTTAAATGCTAAAGTTCATCTAATTGTTGATGTTTATGTAGGAGCAGTGCAATTAAACGCAAACAGTAATTTGCATTATCTTACCCGCACTTGGTTGAAACTAATATTTGTACAGTAGCTTTGTTGAAAATAATCAGTTTAAAGTAGGATTAGTTCAATGTCAACTTTTCAACCTACTTAACTCCTTTTGTCTTATTTTCCTTTTTCTATGTTTACATCTGAACACTTTATTGAGAAGTTAGGTGAATTAGTATCAGTGTAATATTATTGACAATAATTCTTCTTCTTCTCTTTCTAAAATCGCAATTACTCAAGTAGGAACCCATCGTAGACAGGAATTAGACATTATGTAATAAAGTATATTCTCATAAATCGTTCCTATTTGTTACGAGAAGGCAGATACCGTGTTTCTATTACAAGACATCTGTACAATCTAGAGATATTTCTTTGCTACCAGTATCTTTTACTTATGTCAGTTGGTACCTATGTATGTAAAAACAGCCGAAATTTGTTAAATAAGTACCTACATCATACATACTGAGATTTTCTCTTTTTGACGTGACAACGTCTTAAATTAGGTTGCGACTGGGAGTCACTTATGAAAAAGTGTAACGCTCGGTAACGTTACGATGAGTCACCGAACGAGAGAGAGGCCCGCCGAATGCCTTGCGTCTCTCTCCCACTCAACTATGATCGAGAAAAAGACGTTGTCACGTAAAATCTTCGCCCGTAAAACCGACTTTACAGGCAACCATTTTTTAATTTATATAATATTATCTTGATTCAACGATAAATCTTAGATTTTAGACGTAAATATCAGCTTGAAAACTACCTACATCTTCATATAGTACCTAGCTCCCTATAAATTGCAATACACAAGGTTGCTAATGTGAGTGTCAAAATGCACTTATCTATATCTATACTATACTAATATATAAAGCTAAAGAGTTTGTTTGTTTGTTTCAACGCGCTAAGTGTTAGATAGCCTATTTATCGCGGAAGGCTATATATAGGCTATATCTGCTTAAATAGGCTATATATATCATCACGCTAAGACGAACAGCACGAAGCCACGTGTGTGAAACCGCGGAGCACAGCTAGTATGCAATAATTTTTTGAATATGAGGTCAAAGATCGATATTCTTCATCCTGTAAAACATTAGCTTCGATCGCTCCATAAAAATGCATAATGTTTAAAGCGTTACGTAATGAAGGCAATAAATCTAGTTGGCGGGAGCTTTTAGTAAATTGCATTCACTACGATACCTCTGCGTAATTTTTCAATGGAAAATGCAGGACTTTTGGTACAATGTGTCCCTCGTTGTGCTCATTTTTTGGTAGATAAGCATGTTTCATTTTGGCTGATTTAACCGTTTTTATACAGGCTTTGTAGCGGAGAAATGGGCGTGTGAAGCGAACAAAATTGTGAAGGTAAAAACATCGTGAATATTGTACCAAACACTACTTTTTATTAAAATTAAACTAGGAAATATTATGCAGGCGTGTTTGTTTAATATTTGAATGCAAATAGATTTTATTAAACATTAGATATCATATAATTTATAAAGTAATTTAAATTATCAATACAGTAACCAACGTAAATATCTGAATAATAATCCTGCCTATATTTTAAGCTATATTTTAAATTCGTGCAAAATACCGAAGAGCAAAGTTATCGAATAAATTTGGAAAATAATATTTTTCCACGTTTATCAGGACTCTCCATCAAAGTTGTTCAGTGAAGCATTCCGATGCACTTGGAGTCATTCCAAGGATATGGAGATAAATACATAAACATAAAGTCCTATATGAAAACTTTGTGTTTATTGTCTGTGGTCTTAAAATTACAGGATAATTTGGCGCTTCTTTTTTACTACTTTTTGTCAAAGCTCATGTCGTCTCATTAGCTGTGTTAATTTAAAACGGATAAGTAGTTAGAAAATTAATATGCTTCTGATTCTTTTCTCAAGTCATTTTACATGAAAATGGGAATTATTAATCGTTTGCAACTTTGAGTAACTACTATTTATATCTATATCTGAATTTATTTATGCTTGCACAGCGCAGATACATGTGATAAATTATTGAATGTCACAGTTCAGTATTATTGATGAATTGTCAGTTCTTGAAAATCTATGGGTATTTCTTTTATCTGCGCGGGCGGAATTTTGGATTGGAAATTGGAACCACCTAACATCACACCACAATGCATTCAACAAGACGACCCATTGCCAATGGGTCAAAATCAAAATCAAATCAAAAATATTTATTCAGTAACAAATATGTTTACAATTATATCAGTCATTGAGACATCCTTTTAAGCATTTAAATGCTTGTGTTAGAACATCTCGCTCTTCCTAGAGTACATTACCATTTATTGTTACACGAATAACATTTTCTTCAATAAAGTAAACATAGATTGAACAACTTTTTACCATTATTTTATAGATATTATAGAGATCATATTTCAGTACATTTACAGTGTAAAAGATACTCACAAATATTCTGTATTCACATAATTACGTATTGTTTGTTCAAGTGCGCCTTCCAAACAGAGAGTCGAAATTAATTCGTCAACTTGCAACTTGCTTAATAAAGCAGCTTGGCGGATCGCCAGCTCCTGCTTACAATTCTTGAAGTATGACAGGCTGGTGCCCGTGGGTTTACTTGCTTTTGATATTTGTATTATTATATTCATATTTCCCTGTATATGATGGATTTCTTTGATGTTGCGTAAGATTAAATTTATTCAATTTATTTGATGAGGACATTATCCATATTAAATCATTTAAATTTGCTTTAGTTTTTGCCAAAGAAGAGATCAAAAATTCAAAATGTATATTATGTGCATGACTTTCGTTGAACATTTCAATTGCCTGTACTCCAAAGTGAGAAATAAAAACTTTAATGTTTCTTACATTTTGGCACTAGAAATAACATAATAAAATTTACATAAATTATAATATTATTACTTTATAATATTTACAAGCTATTTCCCGCGGTTTTTGCGGATAATCTTGATTGAAATATGTAGTTCAACCTGAGAGGGGCTGATTTATAAAAAAATGTACCCTTCAATCGACACTGTGTCCTCAACTATTTTCATTCCAAATTCAATCAATTCCTATATTAGGTATCTAGGAAAACATAAAGTCACATAATATTGGGATTAAAATGTCTCAACCGTACTCAAACTATTACCTTCATCATTTCAAACATCTCTTTATTAAATTTCTTGCTCCCATACATGTTTCTATCACAATTATATAGTCACTAACGGTCCGCCCTGGCTTCGCCCATTGGTACATATTAACGTTTTCTCTACATAAGCACCATTCTCGTACTTCAAGGAATATAATAAAAAAAGAATTATCGAAATCGGTTCAGCCGTTCACACGTGATGCCATGACAACGCGAAACGGGTTTCATTTTTATAGGTACAGATATTGAATCTTAATTTCTTTGTTTATAATATACTTATGACGTATTGTTAATAGATGTAATACAAGTTTAATTGGATTTAGTTAATGTTATTACCTCAGTAACAGCATTATTTTCATAGCATTATTGTAGGCTTCAAACATACCACCTATTTAAATAAATGCATAAATCTACTTAATTGTTGTTTACAAATATATTATGACGAACCATGTCATCAATACATTTCTGTTAATTTGTTTGTATTTTACTAGGACCTGCTGCAACAAAGAGAATTTCAAAGATGGCTATTCAAATTTCTGATAGTTTTGCAGTAATTTATAGCTTATTCTCGTATCTTTAACTTTAAGCACAGTCATTATATTGAATACTTTAGCTTCTATATCACACTAGATCTTTCCCTCTATTTTTTAATTGTGTTTTGTTCTGACCACTATCAATAATATTTTTTTACGAAACAAATAATTACATTTATTTATATACTTAACAATTATTTACGATTTTATTTCAACAATGTTTACAGGATAAATCTCAGCCAAGTAAAGTTACGCACTGCGCTATGTTTTTAGTATTCTAGCTGTGAGACGTGTAAGGTGTGATAAAGAACCTTAATATAGGGTTGCCAGCAAGAAGTTATGGAAAATTAAAACATGGTCTTGTTTATACCAGGAATATAGAAATAAAATATCGCAAATTGTAATCAATTTAGTATCCAGTTTCAGAAGAAATTATTCTTTGTTTATATGAAATAATTGGGCTTACGTGGTTTACAGAGCCGATTCAGATATAGAGAATAGAGATTCTTTAAAAATTTATACATCAATTAATATTAAATTTATATCTACGTTATCGTTTTTCTTTGCCTTTCTCGCGCCTCGCAACAATGGAACTGATTGATTTTTGCATAATACAAGTTATTATCTGAAGCCATGCGACAAAGCATATAATACGCTTATTGCATTAGTATTATATGGATATAAAAAACCTCAACAAAAATGCCGCATAACAAAGATATTGTTCATTTATACAATCTCAACGGTTTTCAAAAAAACATCCATCTGACAACCCTAATCTGAACTTTCGATAAACGATAAGACCAACCCTTTCTTGTTTCTTTATTGCTCTGAATGTTTGTCGCAACGTACTGCTACTTTTCATTTGTTATTGCTTTATTACGTGTGTAATTCATATTATTATCTATGGTAGACCGATTCCGGTATAATGTATGGTTACTAATATATGGTTGTTTTTGAAGATGTTATGGCCACAAGGAATGATATTCCAAATCCTTTCTATTTTGATTTCCTTCACCATTACTTTTAACGAGCGCATTGTAGTTACTTCGTTATTCTGTTTAAGCGTCATGTTTTTTTAGTCTGAACTTTTATGAATGGTGTATTCATTTATAATTATAATAATAAACTTTACAATAAAATTAGCGCTTATGCCTACTGAGAACCATTTAGAAATGTCATCACTGCCCTCAAAATTGAATACCACCCTTCATCCCATCATTGAACGAACAAATTAACTTTCTTAAATTTTGTTCACAATTTTCAGTAATATTTTTACTTTTTCTTCTTTTGCCACAGCACAAATTGTATGGCATTATATATTTATTTTTATTTACAATGCATAAATTAGTTAAGATCAGAATGGCTGAATTAAAATGGATGCAATATTTTAGATTTTAAACCGATCTTCTACAGTACTAGGTACTACGATTCTACGACTGAGATACTAGACTATACATAAGCAATTACATTTTATATAAGAACAACACACTGATTTACCTTCAACTTTAATACCTAGATGGTCAATCAAATTAAATCGTTTTACAAGCTAATCCGACTAACGTTTAACACAAAAATGGCGAGGCACTTCCATAATTTCCTCAAATCTTTATAGGTGTTATAAAATACTCGTTTAGTCATGTAGCCGGGATCGTTAGTTGAGGGAGCCTCTAATGAGATGACTCAGCACCTACTTAAGATACTCCTTGGAAATTAAGTGCGATGTTTCGTTCAAAAATCATATTTTCGCTAACGCTTCAGGGGCGCCAAAGCTTTAGAGTAAAGAAAAATGTGAAAAATGTTTGATCGTGAATGAGTTAAGAATGTATAGTTAATTTTATGTTATCGACAATTACAGTGATTAGGTCATTATAAAAGACATAATTGTATTTAATCCGGTTTAAGCACATTTTTATAGACTTTATTACCGATTTGAAATAATTTATGATTACAAATAGGTAGTATTTTAAATTAAAGTTTCAATGATATACTTTATTCGTATTTAGCAGATATAAAAATAGTGTTAACAGCCATATAAACATGAATATTAGTTAATTTACCATCTCTCACAAACATTTTGCATTATAAAGTCATAAAGCAATGAATTTTAACGAAGCCATAAAAATACCAACGGAAAATGAGCAGTAAATCAACATAATATTTCAGTGATCTGTCTGTGCATGTGAATAACATGAATACTTGACGCGCATTGTACAAGAACATCCTATTTCATTCCTGATAGCTGTAGCGTCAGCAAAAACATCACTACGTTCTTAGAATAGATATATTTTTAAACTACTAGCTTTCCGCCCGCGGCTTTAAAGAAAAACCCGCATAGTTCTCGTTCCCGTGGGATTTCCGGGATAAAACCTATCTTATGTGTTAATCCAAGTTACCCTCTATATGTGTGCTAAATTTCATTGTAATCGGTTCAGTAGTATTTGCGTGAAAGATTAACAAATACACATACACATCCATCCTCACAAACTTTCGCATTTATGATATTAGTAGGATGTATTCTAGGACCACGTTATATAAAAATTAAAACGATGCACAACCATATTATGTTGCAAAGCATGTATTAAATTTGAATACGGATTTAAGAATATACAGCCAGAACAGACGAGGAATATTCCAGAATAGGATATTTAGGCTAGACAGAAAATATACGATGCCATCGTTCTTAGTTCAGATTGCGGGAATTTTTAAATATTCGACTTTTCACTACGGATCAAGAAAAGTATATTCTATTTGAAACACTAAACCTATTTAAACCTATTTCTCCTAAGAAATCAACGGATCATGATAATTCATAGAATGTAGAAGAAATTAAAAAATAAGAGAATTTAGAAATTAAAAACTCTACGAAGCAATTTATTAGACAAAACAAAAACATAGCTGTAATAATACCTGAGTAATATATAAAGAATAACTGCCAACCAATATCCACAAGAAATACATCGAAAAGCAACTTCATCCAATTTCAAAGCCTTATTAGCTGTCGGTACACTAACATCAAGCTGCAATCACAAGATGACATTGCATGACAAAGAAGTAGCGAGTATAAACAACATCACTTCGAGTGCAAAGTAATTGCCTTCCACAAGAAACTAAAATATATGCTATGCTATATAGTGCTTTGGATAGACTTCAATCAATGAAAATTGGCTATTATGTGTGGTTTCAACATAATTTGCCGTATAATTTTGAAGATTTAACGTTTTATTTTTTCGTCTAGGCAATTCCATAACTTCTTCCACATTATTGGAAGATTTTTCCCAGAAACCAGGTAAACATTTTTCCAAAATACTTTTATTTTGGAAATAGAGCTCCGGATACAAGTTACTAGATATTCTTTATAAAATCAACTTTATGTAAGTGACAGCTAAAGATCAGAAAACGGTTTTGAAGATCAACCAGATCAAAAGTACACATGAACAGAAAATATTCATTACTATCATAATTTATTCGTGTATCAATGCTAACCGATACTTTCATTATTTTTTTCTATAAAGCTTACTGTGATTGTAACTCTTTGAATAATATTTCTGGACATTATTTAAATACACTCGCGTTGTGTTATTACTTTTTTAGGATTTATCTTTTCATTTTTAGATAATCTTTTAATGTACCAATTCTATAAATATATTTGCCTATGAAAGAAAAAAAATAGCCAACACCCACGCCCTTATAATGTAACACATGAGGAAATGAATTGATTCCTACCCACTCATAGAGATTATCGTTTTATCGCTATTCAAGTCAAGGAGAGCCTTTGTCACTTGTCGTCTACAAATATGTAGGGTTTATCAACCCTCGTTCCGTTTATACTATCATAAAATACCACGAAATTCGCTAAAGAAGCCACAAAGCTAATATATACTCGGGGATATTGTTCTGAAAATAACCCAATAACATTTTACCTCAAAATCCTGGAATTGTAAGGTTATTACCCTCTAATTTCTTACATAATACCACGTAATGTTATTTCTATTATTATCAACCGTTTAGTAGAATGCTTTAATAAAAAGGTAAATAAATGCTTTACGAAATTTGTTTTCAACTCATCCAAAGACTCCAAAATGAGTGCACCGTTTCGTAAAATGACAAAATATAATTGGAGCCTCGAAACTGAGCTTAAAGCTGGTTATTTGAAATGAATTATTCAAATTGTTCTGAAACTTGGCATTGCGGATTGAAAACGTATTTAAGCTGAACCAAATACTCACTCGCGAGTTAATTACGAAAAATCGACACAATATTTATAAAACACAATAGATATTACATAGAAATTTGCGTTTAAGAAAAATTTTCCGGGCGTCAATCTCCGTGGAACGTTTGGAGCGGACGTTTCATTTTTCATCCTTCCGTAATTCAAATTGTCAGATAAAAAAGTGAAAAATCATCGACTCTCCCTCTAAATTCCTGTACACACTTTATAATAACCCAAATCCATGTATAAATTTACTAGCTGCGCCTCGCGGTTTCACTCCCGTGGATCCGCTCATATTGCTCTTAGCCTGATGATATTATCTTAGAATGGTTATATTTTTTTCAAATCGGACCAGTAGTTCCTGAGTTTAGCGCGTTCAAACAAACAAACTCTTCAGCTTTATAATATTATTAGTATACCAATAAAGTGTGCTTGTAACAAACTAAAAACTTTAATTACACCGCACATTCTTTAAAGAACCATCTTGGCACGATGTAGCGTGGGGTCTGTTAATGATTTCTTTGAGGGGGTTCGATCGACCCCACCCAATGCACGCTGATAGCCTTTGTTTCCTCAGTCCAGTCTTAATTGTCCGTTAAAGAACGCTTGATTAAAACCAGCGGGTCTTTTTTATTCAGTACTAGCGGTCCGCCCCGGCTTCGCCCGTGGTACATATTTAGGTACGTTTTCTCTACATAAGAACCATCCTCGTACTTCAAGGAATATAATAAAAAAAGAATTATCGAAATCGGTTCAGCCGTTCTCGAGTTATGCGCTTACCAACACATTTTGCGATTCATTTTTATATATAAGATGAGTCGGAAAAGCTTTTAGATCTTTGAAACTCTTAATAACAAATTAATCCAATATCATTTAACGCGATAAACTTTGATTAATACGCTGAAGGGACTGAATGGGCGTTTTATTAAAGCAATAGTAGACTTTTACATCTAATCTATTCACAAAAATTAATGGCATGAAATTATAGAAAACTAGCAGTCCGCCCCGGCTTCGCCCGTGGTACATATTTACATTTTCTCTACGTAAGAACCATCCTCGTACTTCAAGGAATATAATAAAAAAAGAATTAACGAAATCGGTTCAGCCGTTCTCAAGTTATGCGCTTACCAACACATTTTGGGATTCATTTTTGTATTATAGATATTTCTCCTTAATGTTTTTGATAAATTTACATTTAAGCTTCTTTAATAAGGAGTCTTACTTATGTTTTCCACTTTGTGATGAATACACGTCATAAATTTAGCTTATTTTAAAAGCCAACCATTTATTAGAGTCACAAAGCTTAAGTACTTATACCTCCTCATTTTTACCAAACCAATTCGTCTCAGCCTAAATCAAGGTTTTGAATTCGTCTAAAAATAAATTCTTTAGTCAATTGGTGCGATTTATTACAGAATCCTTGCGAATTTCGGACTCAAATCAAGGATACGGTTAGGAGGCCAATTTTGTGAGACTGATTCACTTAGATTTATCTTTCTTGTTCAGGGCATGACATTTTCGGTGATATGGGTAGAACTAGGCAGACTTTTAGGTGTATTTGGTAGACTTTCTTATCAATGATGGAATCTATTAACTATCATTATCGACTGATATAATTAATTACCAGTATATGTGTATATGTTATCCGGATTTTCATAATGTTTTTGAAATCATCAAACAGATAAGGAAATATGTTTTACACCCGACCTATTTCTTATTTGAAGTGATAAATAGTGGTTAATTTATTGCAAATGCAAATACCTACCGAAATATGGAACTTGTTAAAACACATTACAAAATATTAACGAATTTTCTCTTAGAATACAAATATCTTTTAATTCAAGAACTTAACCTATGCTCTATAATGCGCTCTACACACAAAATCTTACAAAGCAACCTCGAAACATTTAAAAGAATCTCAAAGAATTTCATACATTTAAAATCTCAGAATCATGACAAAGACGATGGAGGTAAATTACATATGCAAGAAGTCATGGCTTCCAATCTTAAATGCGTTTTCACAAACTTGACATATACTTCAGCTTTCTTAATCCCCTTCCTTAATTGCTATGCTCTAGTTAACGTACGCCAAGCAAAAGGCCTGTCGTTTTAAAATCTCCACTTGTAAATGTAGGTTAAGATAATAACATATCCTTAGAAAATTCTAGAAGAACATGTGAAACTGCAGAATTTCAAGAAGTTAGTAGCGCACGTGTATACGCGGAAGGAAAGTTTTTATATACGGACAGAATGTAATTTTGTGTAAAGAAGTTGTAGGAATATCTGAAATTTACAGTACTTCTACATCGTACAACTATAAATTAAAAAAAAATAGACAAAACTCGATCTCGAGGCGGGATTTTAAAAATTTATATTTATAAAGCATTTGAATTGCTTAAATATCAAATCGTAATACTCGTTTTCTGAAATATATAATAATTATTCAAGTTCCAAGTTAATCAATTAAACAAATCTTAGTATCTTATATTAATGATACAATCAATACTATAGGAATAAAAATATAATAAGCAATAATATAGGAATAAAAATATAATAAGCAATTTAGGCAACTTTAATTCCATTCCGTCTTAAAATCTTATTATAATTAGGGTCCAGATTTCTAAGGACTAAAATTCTAAAAATACCCAACCTCATTTACTATAAAGCCCGGACATACTGTGAAAAGAGTAATCAGATTTTTTGCCAAAAGGAAGCCGTGGCAAAATCCTGAGGTTGACGTAAAGAGAGTTGATCCTTTTGATACGATCTTTGTTTAAGGTCTTTGGGTCAAACCAAATACCAGATGTGATAGTGAACCTGTAATTCTTATAGCCTTTTTTATTTTATAATTAAATATTCGTAAATATTTAAAGTGATAGGTACTTTAAGTGTGGCAAAGAAAAGTAGCGCAGGAACGTGAGACAATATTACTAAATTTTCAATTTTCGTTTTATCAATTCTTTAAAATATTTTAACACTGATTGAAAAATCTTTGCTTACCAAAAACTACAAACATGAATTCTAGTGAACTACAATTATAGATTGCATCAAGCAAATGCTAATTGAAATCAAAGTAAAAACAAAGGATCGTTTAAAGCATCAACTAATAATACTGGGGTTAACGCCCAGAACCATTCGTTGGCTTTCTCAGTATTAAAAGTGTACTACTGATCAACATATTCTGTAACAGAGGTGAATATTCTAATAAATACTGAAAGATATATTTTTTAATAAAGTACATCTGTTCTGACAAGTCTATGAACTACTTGCGTGAAGTTGTCAATATTATATTTATTTATGATGCAATTGAACGCATTGCTTTTTATCACCGTGAAAATAACAGACATTCATCTTACATTTTTGTATCAATTTATATTAATGAGTAACGTGTGTCGTAAATGCAATTAAAGTAATTTTAGGTGAATCTACATCTTATGCAAGACATTTTATAAGCTCTATGAGACTGAAAATTTGCCGTGTAAATATAAGAAAAAGTCTGACTCTTCAGAAATATTTAGGATTTTATTAATACATTAATATGACCAAAATACCCCATTTAGCTTCCTATTAGCTCCATTGACGTATCATTGGAAATAAATAAAACAGTATACCAATAAATAAAATAACTCTCATGTCTCGTAATTATAATTTATTATACGTAGAAATGACGATCAATGTCCTTTACCAAAACACCAAACAATTTACAACAGAGGCTATCAATGTTCGTGACACATGCGACCCTAATTAAGATTTATTTCTCTGAGAAATATCGTTCAACTTTAGGTAACAAAAATATATTGCATGTAATGATAGTATACTATATTGTATACATATACTTTACTTAAAATGTATTTAACTTGAATAATAAGAGGAGTTTTCGTGATAATGATACGTGTGTTTTTTTAATGTGTTATTCTTTAATGTGAAGTGTTATGTCAGTGATGTAGTGGTCCTAAGTTAATAGAGCAACAAATATATTTTAATTATGTCAATCTTTAATTTATATCCATCCCTTAAATATCAAGAGCTTTGATTACGTTGTATTTGCTTTATATTAGAAGTGCAAGCAGTAATCTGAGCAAAGCTTTTTGTTTTCTTTTATGAAGAAAAAAAAAATCGTAGTTGTATCTTGCAGCAAAAAATGCATTATAAACGAGCATTCAAGACGTTTGACAAGGATTTCTTTAAAAAAATGCACGGTACACATGATATTTTTGAATTAAATTAGCATAACTTTACCTAAATTTACTTCCTTACTGAACAATATATTTCAGCTCTCCAAAAACGTAAAAAAGCTAACGCCGGCGACAGTCTCACCAAACGCTTTATAACTGTCTCAACTTACGTAAGCTTACTCTAACATACTCACTTAACGACGAATTTATTTTAATAAACAATAACGTCGAACCACCTTAAACACTAAATAATAGCACAATTTATTGCTTCTCGTTACGGAAGAAATGGCGCGAAAGCGTGCTGTCAAATGTCAGTGCGCGGTTTTTTTTTTAGGCGAAGGAAATCGTGCATCCAGCCAGGGTCGTGATTTGTTTTGGGTTGTTTACGTGAAGGAAGGAAGCGTGTGGCCCGGCTGGCGACTGCCGGCAGAGTAGGACCTCATGGTGGATATTGCGCGCGCACTCCGGCTATAACCTGCGCCAATTTTATTACGTAGGTGTAACTTTTGAGCGCATTAGGTGCGTTAAGTTTAATTACTTGGTTGTAAAAGCGCTTCGTGTGACCATAAAGCAGTCCACTCGTTGTCGGCTCGTATTTACGTTGTTTTATCGACGATGAAATCTAGAATAATTGGTAGAATGTTTTCCTCGCAATATGTTAATATTATTTGTTAACCAATTTTATGCCCTGATTTTTTTTTTCATAAAACAGAGCATGGAGAAGAAGTATATAAGTTGATAATTATAATATATGTGCAAAATACGAAAAATATTATACCCTAAATAAATTTATTTTTCTGCCAAACTTCTAAATAAAGAACTAAAGTCGTCATGAGAGAAGTGGATAGAAAATCCAATGTTCGATAAGCCGTTGACACGGCTGACTTTGCCAAGCCTTCAATAGGTTGGTCTGAAGTTCAGCTGTGATGAATCAGTCGCTGTTAGTCATATAGTATTTTGGTCATTATTGTGTTTTTTGGTGAATGGGTTTGATACGTATGTTTATTTTTTTATTAAAAGTGTAGGTTTCGGAGATTGTTTTTATTCAATAATAGAAAAATTACTTGTAATAATCGGGTTTATATTTTGACAATTTACAGAGGATTTGAATAACTAGGTACCTACTTTATTATTCAGGGTCTATTCAATGGTCTATTTTACAAATAAGGCCTTAGAGTTTAGATTTCTGTAATGGCTTCGGGATCGGTACTCTTTAAATTTCTATTTACCTTATTACAAAAATGTGTACGTTATTAGAAACAGTTCTCTATAAATTATATTTATTGTCAAATAGCGAAATTCTTTCTGAAGTCGTGTTACCTTCACCATATTATATATTGCTACGAATGATAACCACAGGATGGCAAACTAGCGTTTATCAGTAATTTATTGGAACAATCTGTGTCTAACGTAAACAGTATGTTAGGATCATCGTCCACTGTGATATAGCTAAAGGTGTATTATAGTTTGAATAAAAGTTTTATGTTAAATGTAATATCCCACTTTTAAAGTGAAGAGTGAATATGCTGTTTTTTGGTAGTTGCAGATTGAAATGGTCAAACGTCTGCCAAGGTATTAGAAAGCATGAAGAAGAATGCATGGATTAAGTTTCGTATTTTTCAATATATTGGATATTGTGATATGGGTCATTATACAAAAATGGGGTAACTTTTGAGGATATTTTGTTTACTATATTTTTTATATCAGATTGTTACAAATTAGGGTGTATATGATAGCTAATCTAATGAATATATTGTTCCAAATCGGGCCAGCCACTTTTTTAAATAGATTGTGAGATATTTTAAATTTTCTGGATTTGGCCTCCAGGGGACTGACGAGGCTAACATGGTACTGATAAAAAACTATAACTTGTAATATTCTTAAAGAAATTCAATGAAAATTACTACAAATCTCTCAGTTTTAATAATGGCACATGTATTTTACGTACTTAACATGTTTAAAAATGATAATTTATAATATGTGATACTGGGAAAAACAATGTCTCAATTTTCAAAACAGCCTTCTGACATTTAACGCAACGTGAATATTCTTACTCTCTTACTTAACTTTTACTACTTTGAATTAGTTTTACTTGATATTTTAAGTAATTCACAAACAATAGAAACAAAAAAACGGCCAAGTGCGAGTTGGACTCCTAACAAACCTATTGTTTATTATGTTTGTAACTTAAAATTTACACTTTTAGCAATTTTTCCTTTATCTGTGTTATAAGACGTTGCTATTTACCGAGTAGAAGTAAACTATAGTAGACTGTATACACGGCAAGCATCCTGTGTGTTTTTTTATTCCCTTGCGAATATTGAATTTTGTGGAAATTTGCAGTATTAACGGATGTAGGTATCTTTTGATTGCGTTGCGTTATAAGTTTGATTATTTTACATCCCCAAGGGTTCTTAATCTTGAGTATCCAATATAAATTTCAGATTGATACCTCCACGCGTTCCAAAAAAACGTCTTAACAGACAAACGGACAACAAAGTGATCCTATAAGGGTTCTGTTTTTTCCTTTTGAGGTTCGGAGCCCTAAAAATCTACCAATATTTATGTTAAAAGTACTAATTATTATAAAATTAAAAACCAAAGGCTCGAATGAAAGTCTCATCTGAGTTTTCATAAGAGCCCCTTGACATTTTTATAATGTTATTAAGTATATTAATTAACTTTTATGTTATTTTGAGGTAATTTTACTTCACAGTATTATACGTATACGTATTTATCTGATAAATATAAAAAGCTATGCCCTGAAAGCATCAAAATCAATAATTAAAAGAAAATAAGATCTTTTTAATAAAATTATTAGTAGTTTGTTTCAAAAGCTCTTTTCTTTGCTACTATTTTTTAAATGTTTCTTCCCTAGTCAAATTCAGTTTCTTTTAGCGTGGCGCATGATGTTTTTAACTGAAATATAATATAGAAATGCTTATACCAATAGCAATCAAGATAAAAGTTCTCAAAAATGATAGAGTCATCAGTACTATGGGGCCCCGTCAGTCCTCTGGCGCGATATCTGACAAAGGACTGATGCCAGCGGATTGATGAAAAGGGACTTAATATGAGGTTATAATCACAAATTAGGTTTTTTTACCTTATTTCTAATATCAACAAACTATATTTTTACAAATCATAGTTAACCATTTATAAATGAAAATAAAAATCGGATTAACAATAAAATAACGACTCACCATAGGACTGAAATGTTGACTGGCGCAGCAAGATTTTAGAGGACAAACACAACCCTAGCGCTGGTACAGTTATGACGGCCGTCAAAATATGCGGTGCACAAGTAACTTCATTACCAACATTAATACTTGGACAGGGATTTGACCTCGACTTGGTGATATTTAGCGAGAATTTCGAATTTAAAAAACACACAACGGACTGACTAGTGAAAACGATGACAAAGTTTAATTTTATTTTTTAAATAAAATGGAAAACATTGCGTTATGAAAGTTGTAGTATATAATACTATGTACATCAAAGATTGTAGTGAATTAGTAAGTTTTCTTAAGTCGATGATAATGTTTAAACGATAGTCACTTGATTGTTGGATTTCGGAGTTGTGACATGCCAAAGTACTGACGTTTGAGGTATTAATTTATTATTTTTATTCATTTGTATTTTAAATAAAGAGGTGAAATTGAGTGACCAAATAAAGGACGCTTCATTGTTTTAAAATAGATTGTTATTTGAATAAAATATAATAAGACTTTGTTTAAATTGGCTGATGACATCGAGTTACCCCATTTTTGTATAATCACCCATATCCACTTCTTTATCTGATACAAAAATAATTCAAGCTTATAGGATGGAAACTCTAAAGGTAGCATTCGGATCTGGGCTGTCGCGACCTGGCAGCCGCGGCCCTGCAGCCGGGAAAATTGTCACTGCTGTGCGGCGCTGCCAGAAGCTTACGGATAACAGCGTCCGCGACCCGGGCAGCGACTGCCACGCGCAGTAGTCAAACAGCACTCAGTCAAAATAATAGTCAAATATACGAAAGCGAGAACTCGTGAAGAGACTGATAGAGGACGAAGAAGAGGACGATCAAATAATGTTGGTCTTACTATCATCAAAGAGGAATAAAATCGATTTATTTTATCATTATATTATCCTTATAGGTTTTGAGTCGAGGATCGTAAAGTGGTGGATTTTTAGCAATTAATTCAACTAAAAACTTGTCGTTTTCATCGGTAAACGTCGCCAGCAGCGCGACCGTACTGCTCCCGGAGCGGCCTGGCGGCGCTGCCAAAGTCGCGAGCAGGCCACGCCCCTCGGCCGCGCGGCTCGGTCGCTTGCGTCGGTAACTATCACATACAATTCCCTACGAAGCGGTACGGCGCGACCACGGTCGCGGCTGCGGGGCAGCGGCTGCCGGGTCGCGACCGCCCAGATCCGAATGCTACTAATACTATAATTTAATGAAAAAGAAAACGTACCGTATGTTTTAAATATGCAGCGAAATTCTTAAAAACGACCTCTATGGATCTAAATTGTTTGATGGCCGAAGCTTTCACGTACCTGGAAAATAAAAAAAAAAAATAAGCTTGTTAATGTTGATATTTTTATGAAAAAAAATTAGACTGTCAATTAGTTAAAAAAAAACATATTTTCAACTGATTTATGTAGTATGTGTTAAAATGTTTATAAATTTTAAAATATGTCATGTTTTAAAATAATTAAATACAATTTATAATTATTTTGATTACAGCGCCATCTGTTATAACAGGACGTAACTAAAATCCATGCAACATACGCTGACCCCGGAAGTTTGAACAACCATAATAGTTTCGTTATATTGAACTAGATGGCGCTAGCTATGAAATTTTGGAACAATATTTTCAGCTTGTTAATTTCAAGAAAATATAAATGTTGCTTGTATATTGTTATATATTTAAAGTAAACACTCCAATTCTTCATGTAAATGATGTTAGACCTATATTTTAGCAATTCTATATTGTAAATGTAAATTTGTTCCAAAAAAACTTTTGGGTATAAATGATAATCCTTCAAAAGCGAAATGTTTAATTTGTAATTGTATTAGAGAGTATGAAGTGTATGAAGTATGAAGATAAGACATTTGCGCATTTATGAAGAACATACATATAAGTGTTATATCAAGGTGTGTTTGACAATCTTGGAATTGATCCCTGTATTTACCTATCTAATAACAGCTAAATATGAAAAGAACTTTGAATGAGGTACCTAGGTAAAAACCTATATTACGATTTCTATGATTGTTGGCTGTATTTCTTACGAGAGAAAAGTATCTACATTTATTTGTTTATTGAACCAACCAAAATTTCACTTTCTGAGACGTAAAAACATTATAACAGCTGTAAATTGATAATTGAATCCTTTCAATACTAATGAAGTAAGTAACTATGTATAAAGCCCTGAACCATTCGGCAAACAAAATTCATGCATTTGGAACACGAATGCCCGTGAACAATTGAAATCGTAGGTAAATCTAATTTGCATGATCGGATCAGGCTGCGTTGTAGGCTTTCATGTGCCAGCGCTATTTGTTTTATAGGAATAATTCTGACGTGAATATTTAGTGAAACGTGTCAAGCGTTTCAAATTTTAGTGAAGGGCCGGTGTCACAGCTTCCTGATATTATGTTAAGCTATTGCATAGCTTCTATCGCGGGCCTTGAGCGCGGGGACCAAATCCAGAAATTCCGTAACGAAAAACCTCACGCTCCCCACTCCGACGGGCGCGGAGGTGTTGCTTGAAGGCACGCTATGCAATAGCTTTACCGCGGCAGTCCCCGAGTGCCACACGTCTTTTTTTGTTACATCTTACATTATCTATCAGTTAAAATATTATGATAGTAACCCCGCACTGTGTTTGTTTCTTGTTTTGAAGTAAAAGTTCTTCAGGCGCGTTGAGAATAAATTTTTTAAGTCACGTCTTGGCAAAACCGTCACATCGTGGAGTAAGACGATATTGGTATCTTTAAATCTTGCCAAAGAAGTTTCACTTCTGACAAGTGTGCTCGGCACAGACGCTTTTTTTATCTGTATACTTTTGTATGCATATTGTAGAGATAGTTAGGAGGCTAGACATAGACATAGGCAACTTTCTCCCGGGATTGAACATCTCATTCCCATGGGAATTTCCTTTGACTGGGCGAGTCAGGCCGCAGGCGTAAAGCTAGTAATTAATACGGACGAAACTGTAACAAACTATATTGAACCCGTTTTCAACTAAACATATTTACTGTATTATAACATGTTTGACTGATGTAGTATTAGCGTTTAGCTACTATTATGTATTCTGTGGTAGTATATTAATATAATTAATATAACTAGCGGTCCGCCCTGGCTTCGCCCGTGCTACATATTTCGCAATAAAAGGTAGCCTATGTTCTTTCTCAGGGTCGATAGATTATCTGTGCCAAATTTCATCAAAATCGGTCCAGTAGTTTATGCGTGAAAACCATACAAACATACAAAGCTTTTCCTCTTTATAATATTAGTATTAGTATAGATAATGTGTCGTACATACATACCAAAAATTTGTATACACTAAGACATAGTTAATAAAACCATGAAACAGAAATAGAAGAAGGCTTTTAAGTTAAAAAAAAAACATTTTCCATTATAAATGAATCGAGAGGATAGATATTATTATGTGGATGTTAGTTACTCGTATACTAAAAAAATATGAATGGATGTGACGAAACTTGGCACAAAGATAGATTTATGGAAAACCAGTAGGAAGCCGTCGTCTCGATACGCTCAAATTCTCCTCTAGAGATATTTTGTTAGATTTTAAATAAAGTTTTGAACAAATTAAGAACTTTCATCTTTGAGATCGTAGTTTAACAAGATGTTTCTCTTTCTCTTTAATTTATTGAAGTTCTGAGGCGGGTAATCATTGCAAAATGCAAATAGTTACAAAGAGAACTAATTTATCAAGTGACGCTTTCATTCCTAGAAAGAAGCCGAGTAGAATAAATAAATGAATGTAATTTTTTTTGCGCGTCGACGGAGCCCCGCTTCGCGGGGCTCCTATTTCTGTGTAGTTTTTTTTTTAAGAAACCTAACCTAACCTAACGGCTAACCTAACCTAAACTTGATTTTTTTTTGCGCGTCGACGGAGCCCCGCTTCGCGGGGCTCCTTTTTCTGTTTAGTTTTTTTTTTAAGAAACCTAACCTAACCTAACCTAACGGCTAACCTAACCTAAACTTGATTATTTTTTTGCGCGTCGACGGAGCCCCGCGAAGCGGGGCTCCTATTTCTGTTTAGTTTTTTTTTTAAGAAACCTAACCTAACCTAACCTAACGGCTAACCTAACCTAAACTTGATTATTTTTTTGCGCGTCGACGGAGCCCCGCTTCGCGGGGCTCCTATTTCTGTGTAGTTTTTTTTTAAGAAACCTAACCTAACCTAACCTAAACTTGATTTTTTGCGCGTCGACGGAGCCCCGCTTCGCGGGGCTCCTATTTCTGTGTAGTTTTTTTTTAAGAAACCTAACCTAACCTAACCTAAAGGCTAACCTAACCTAAACCTAACCTAACGAATTAAGGGCGAATATCTCGGCCATTTTTGATTTTAGAGAAAAGTTGTTCCTATAAAACATGCTTATATTAGCGTAATCTTTACGATAAAACAATAATAAATAGGTGTTATAATGACACCAACTCCATCAAAAATTTTCTAAGTCCTGCGCCCCCTTTGCTTTAGTCCAACCCAACTAGCTTTAGTGTTAAAAGGTTATCTATTAATCCGAATAATCGGACGACTAAATTATTTTATTCATCCGGTAATCGGACGATTAAATTATTTTATTCATCCGGTAATCGGACGACTAATTTATTTTATTCATCCGTTTAGCGGACGACTAGACACTTCGTAAGTTTTTTTTAAGTACATAAATAACAACCACTACGCACTCTAAATTTGTAAATTAAATGCAATAAGATTTTGTAAACCAATTTTCCAAAAAGGTAACCCAGAGTATTGGGCATACCGTCAAAAGTCGCAGAACTAAGGAAGCTATCTAACCCACGATAGCATTTAAGATACGAGGTATCTGGTCCATTCAATTTGTGATAGAAGAACTTTTTAATACCTACTTCCTTTATACCATAATACAAAGTATGTGATACAAGTTAGGTACATTTTTAACCTTGCATCATATTTTTTCGTGAGTACCTTATAATTCAATATTCCTCCAATATTCCGTTGAGACGTCTGACATTGACATGATTATATTTGTAACTAGCTTCCGCCCGCGACTCCGTCCGCGCGGATGTGGGTCTTCGCGTGGATGGTTTATTTCTCCATTTTGAGTAACTCTGACAATAACATCTTATAAATATCTATTGGACCCAAATACGGCTAGGCCTATAATAATACCCAACGTGTGTACGCGGTTCTACAGAACAACGTCTATGGATAAAACTGAAAAATTAAGATTATTTTTTTTCTACGTATTTTTCCAGGATAAAAAGTATCCTATTTTACGCCCAGGATAATAAGGTATAATTATACCAAGTTTCATCGAAATCGAACCGTTAGTTTTCACGTGATGTCTTCACATACAGACAGACAGACAGACAGACAGACAAAAATTTTTTTAATCACATATTTGGGTTTGGTATCGATCCAGTAACACCCCCTGCTATTTATTTTTTCAATATTTTCAATGTACAGAATTGACCCTTCTACAGATTTATTATATGTATAGATTCTTGTTTATTTGATACCACAAACATTGTTTACTTGACTGGCTAACAAATTTAGCGACGCGTGAAATACAAATTGGATATATATTTCTGTACCATTTTAGTTTAACCAGAAAAATTTGGACAGCCTCAAATACTTATCGGTTATTTGGAAAAACGCCAAATAATTTCAAGGATGGATACTAGGGAATCTAAAACAATGTCAACACATAAATTATTTTAACTCATTTATCGACATGTATTTTTGTAGGTTATACAGATTTTCGGTAATAATATCAGTTTTCGCTATCAGTTTTAATTATCTCTGATAATTAAAATTGATAGCCACCTACGCATCTTCTCTTTTTAGAAATGCATTGTTCGCATACTCCAAGTTGAACTCAACATTTATTCATTCAAGGAAACTTTTCTAAAAGTAGGTAGTAGATTTTGAATCGTCGTATAATATAAATAAAGCTTCGGCAAAAAATCGAGTAGTGCCAACATTCAAAGTAAGTAGATTAACTTCCACCTTTTATTTCTATCAATTACGAAAAGCTGTGTTTGCGAATATAACAAAAATTGTATATATTTTATAAATTGTCAGAAGCTTTTTCTTTTATTATAAATCTGATCTTATGGCAGGACAAAGATAGCATACGTAGAGTTTTATGTCCTAAGCACAGTCCTAAGTGTGTACGTGTACGTATGTGGATCTCTATCTCCATTTTTTCAAACTTACAACAACACACTTACAATCCATCTACATATTATATAATCAACATTTAATATAAAATGGTATTCTATCTCTAATTGTTTGCAATATATTCTCTGCGTACAATAAATTTCTACCGTTCAAATGTCAGAGGTAATCAATCTGTAGATTCTGGCGCTGAGCGACACCATCTTTTACTACATTTTCACCTATATTCCTACACCTACAGTCCTACACCTACAGTCCTACATCTACAGTCCTACACACAGGTCTCACAGGTACTTATATAATAAGTCTCCTCTGATAAGTTCTTTGATCGCCATTTACCTGTTCGTAAGTTATCATAAACTTGGTTATTTCCCATGACACCGGAACTCATTTCCTCTTCCCTCGCCACGTCTTGCAAGTGTTAATACCTTTTTGATGGCAGGTGATTCGCGTTTTGATAACGTATACAAACCTATATAGAATGTAATAAATGTGTGTGTATGTCTTTTCTCAGGTGGTAACGGAGAGATTTAGAATATGTATTTGTATCTGCGGATGGCGAGAAGGGTAAAAAGCTATATAGACTTCTTTTTAATCGCGGTGAAATGTTTAATTTTATGGCCTTTGACTACCAGGGCAGAACCGCGACAGGAAAACCTTTCTATATCTGTCTAACCTGTCTACATACAGATAAATAAAGATATTATGTAATTTTTTTGTATATCGCAGTTTTAAATTATAGAGTTTGTAACAAAACTTCGCCGAAACTGCTTGACTTGCATTTTTTAATATTCTGTATATTCGTTAAATCTGAGAATCGGTCCTAAACTATTTTTTACTCTCCTTTCCAATATTGATAAGGATGTCCTGATAGATCAACGCTTGCTGGGTCAGCTCGTTCTATATATAGACTTAAATCTTCACATAATAACTACGTTTGATGATACAACTTCCACACAAAAAGTGTCAAACGTTTCTAAAAGTAACAATGTCGATTGATTGAAAAGATCAAAGGTCATTTCTTATAGGAGTATCACAAGAAGGAAAATATGGACGGGAAATAGATTTTATCATACAAATAACCTACGCTATAAAATCAGAAGATATTAAAGTAACAAGCAGAAATTATAATATTAAAAATACATTAACATCACTTTACTACATTTCTAATAAGCCTAAATACTTAAATAGTCCTTTTAATCCGTCAGTCCTCGGATCACAGACACAATAGAAAATCTATTGTGTCTCGGCCCGATCGGGCAGCTCGGTGGTCAATGGGTTAAGCGATTTTGTTAGCAAATATTTTCTTCGCTTATAGAATTAAAACACGAAATGATAAACGTTTTCGTTATATTTAGATTTATTACCAACGTTATAAAAACAACTTTATCACAACGGAAAATAGCTATTATCCTCCGGGTATTTCGAGATTTTTCCTTTATTTTATTGGAATAGCTGAGAAATAAAGCGCTTCTTTCATATTTCTAAGAAATGGACATTTATAATAAAAATCCAGAAATATTAGTGAAAACCTTACTATTCTAGTAATTTCTATCTTCAGTAGGAATAGTCTTTGTAGCATTTTGTATTACTGTTATTTGCAGACTTAATAAACAAACTAACGTAGAAACTAATATTATAATATATTTAAAGGTAATTTTTACCTTTTACATTTTTTAATGATTTATTGCTTACGAAAAAGGTAATTAATAATAAATAATCAGTGTAGGAGTAAAATCCATCAAACAACATCGCACATCCTGTTACGAATACAAAAATATATTTCCATGATTACGTTCCAAAAATAATTTTATCTAAATATACAGTAAAAAGTAACATAAAATCTCTTCTAAAGAAGACGACCCTTTGCCCCAGTAAATTGCAAGACTAATTTAAACTCAATATATAAAGTTATTAATATAATCTGCCCAAAATAGCGAAGTCAATCAAAACTCTGGGCCTTGCGAGTAATTTAAAGTCCCGAATAATCGGGGTCTGAAATTAATATTTCATGAGTCGATAAGCGATAAGCTTTAATAATGTTTAAAAAATAAAAAAAAGAAAGAAAAGTCATTAACTAGGAAACATCACATTAATCTACACTAATATTATACAGAGGAAATATATTATTGAAGTGAAACTTCTTTAGCCGCGTTGAGAGTAAAATTTTCGCGTCATGGCAATACCGTCACGTCACGGAGTAAGGCGACGATTTTGGTATCTTAATCTTGCCAAAGAAGTTTCACTTTTGACACGTGCACTCGGCACACACGCGCTTTTTATTTGTTTGCTTGTAAATTTGGTTGGTTAACAAATCTTTTTGGACCCTTGAATCTCCTTATAACCATCACAAATACATAGAAAGAAATTCGTAGTCAAATCATTCACAATCATATGCTTTTAATGTTAAACGACATCCCTTTATCAAAAAGTATTTACCAAAAATATGTTGATACAATTTTCCAACCCTTGCGAGAAAGAAATTGTTGACAGGAATGTTCACAACTTTTCCCTAACTTATCGAAAAATTATTTGCATAGGTATAGCCTTTTCTGATGATTACAGACTATTCTTATTTGCAAAGATTCCATACTGATAAGTTTTAACTAAATTACTTTGATTTGCACATATTGCTATGCTCTCTCTACAATGTTTCTACAAACTTTTCCTATATTCATATATTGCCTGGAAGACATCGTTTCTTTGCAAAAAGGCCGCTTATTTGTACCGATTTTTGTATTATACAAACATACAAAAAGCCTTTAAAATATATGTTTAATATTAACCGATACGTTATCCTTTTGTATGCTATGTAGGAGTTACTAAAAATGAAAACAAATTTTTGTCCAGGAAATCGTAAAACTTGACATGAAAAGGAATTTAGGCATGTAGACATATTTTCATGTATGTTACAAATGGAACACTATGAATCACTAAAAGAGCCATATAAATATTTCTTATTTCACTTTCATTTACTATAAAAATGCTTTCTGAAGGAATAAATTAGGATCATTAAAATGCTTGCGGTCCTTAGCTCAAGGTAAGGATGTAAGTACCTACCTAAGCATCAAATTATGAGCTCTTGTAGTCTAGGAAATATAAAATATTGAATGGCAAAAATACTTGTTCATACTATTTTCATTTGCGATTTATTCTTTAGAAATCTATGCAAGTATTGGGAAGTTAGCATTTCAAATTAAGTATTAACTTCATGCATTTATATTCTTAATACTAAAGTGAATGTTATGCATATTTAATAACATACATAAAGAGAACAAAATGATAAGAAAGATGCATTTAATATTATAGCATGGTATAAATCAAAACACATCCAATATGAACCCTTTTCAGATCTACTGAATCATAAATTAGCACAAAATATTGTGCTTTTTATCAGCTCCTAAACGTTGATTTATATCCCTTTAAGATGCTAAAAACCAAATGTATAGAAATCCTTTTATTAAAAAGTAAACCTATTGTATTTGGTGTACCGGGCGTCCGCTGCCGTGGTCGTGGACGATTTCAAAAGAGTACCCGCGGCCCCGGTTAACTGCGCGGCTCGACGGAACACAGTGGGGTTTTAGTCGGTAAGAATTCGACATAACCCACGGCTCCTTCCCCGGGGGCCGTGGGTATCTTTCGAAGATTTCCCCACTTTAAAAAAAAAAAAAATTGTATTTGGTGTAACCAATTCTGCGAAATGAAAATTAACTGTACATATTTTTTCAATTTAAATACATACCTCGTGAATCTTATGTGAAGTTAAACTCAAATGTATCTAGCTAATAAGAATTACTATACTTTAAATTATATACCATAATAAAAATTAATACATATATAAAATTGCAGTTGCTTAACTTGAATTAGTTCATCTGTGTTGTGTCTATCAATCCGAAACAATAACTTTATTACAGTCTAGTTTGACCTTTACCTTAAAAAGACACTCAATAACGCGGCCTCATTATAAAAAAAATTGCTAACAATTCATTGCACCGTAACTATGCAAAACAATTCCCACCTACACTAGAATTCCAATTAAAATAGCAATGTACAGCAAATCGCTCTTGATGATAACCGACGTGGCGTCCGCTGTGTGCCTTAATACAAGGCTTTCGCGGTAAATGGATTAAGGTCCTTTCATTCCTCTGACGTGCCGCAAATTTGATTACCCCATATTCTTGATGGAAATTACATTTGACTAGACAATTTAATGTAAAACATTGAGATGTATGTCTATTTACATAAAAGAGTGGCTTTCCATTCTTATGAAATATTAATGGTAATTGTGTCAGGAGATATTATAGAAAAAAACACAGGTAAAAAAGCTTTCAAAAATACTCAAATAATCATGCTATATTCATATATCATGGTATTAAGATTGGTTCAAGTATAAGTCTATTATACAAAAATAACTTAAAACTTATTTAAATTACTTACTTAACCCGTTAATCGGGTACAAAGGAATGTACAATGAACATATAATATATGCTATTTGAAGCCATACCCTTTTATAATTAAGTTTGATTAATTTATAATCGGGTTTAATACGTCTTGCTACTGACAGAATAAATAATTAATTAAATAAATCATTTATTTTGCACCATTATATGTTACATAAATTTATTGACCCAGGCTCCTAATAAGGTAGTATAAACAGCTGTTTTCAGGAGCCTGTGTTCACACTAAGAATTATAGAATAATCGCTTTATACACAAGAAAAAGAGCTTTTCACTATGAAGATATCGTCGTTTCAGTATATTCATAAGTACTAAAATAACTAAAGGTCATTTGTTTATAGCAAAACTTCGTGTAATATCATAAAACTTTAGTATTATAATAAAATTCGAGGACTCGCTGTCCTTGGTTGTTTCGGACAAAGTGTACCTTCTGGATATTGGAAGGAAGGTACATAAAAACCTTATAGTTTAAGTTTCCCGACTAAACTTCATGTTCACGGTTCTCTTGCAACGCGTAATGTTTATTTTATGTGACGGTGTTGAGAATGTTATGTAATGAATCGAGATACCGTATGTTCACTGAAGATAGCAGGAGTACATTATTTAATGTAATCGCTGTCATTGAGGTGGATTTTTCACTGATGTGATATAAGTAGATGCATTAAGACGATACACAAAAAAAAATCTACTGCTTGGCGGGCGGAGTCTAATAGCTCGCTATCGCGAACGCGGGTGTGCGCGAAGTCATTCTTGCAAACTCGCCGCGCTGCCGCTGGCCGACTCGGGACAAACATGTATGGAGTCGTCATACAGTTATAATATTCTTATACATATATTTAATTGTTGATTTATTGGTTTTATTTTCTTGCTTTTAAACAAATAATCTTCTTTTTAACAACTACTTAGACATTATTAATAATTATTATTATTTCGTAATGTTTACTTTATTACAAAATAATACAGGTTATAAATAATCTTTAAAATAACAAAAAATATTGTTACTCTGAAAAAATGAAATGGTACTCAATAACGCGGACTACTGAATGGATTTAGATAGAATTTGATGCTGACGTAGATATTACGTCATGCCCAGAAATGAAAGGTAATATTTCTGAAAGAAGTTATAAACCCTAATTTTTCTCAGTCAAAGTCAAGAGTGGAAGATATCACTAATACAGTAAAACTGATGCGAAACTTTGGATGTTAATTTGTATATTTTTTTGTTAGTTGTTACTTAATCACTACATTACCAATTTTGATAAAATATAGCTAATTGCCTGGATTTACACATAGGATACTTTTTATCCGAACTGAACACTTCTGTGGGATAAGACAGGATTCACGATATAATCTAATTCCACGCGGGCAAAGCCGCGGTCGGAATGATATTTTTTTAAATAAAAAAATTGTTTAAAAAAAACATAAAATATATTGACGCATGTATTTATTTTTTGCACTCTATTATAATTGTAATTATTCATTACAAATAATCAAAATAAAATAGCCAGAACAAAGTTAGGCCCTGGTAGGGTAGGTAGGCAGGTACAGCAATGTGAGACGAACACTGGCTTATTTATACTAATAATAATGTATTATAAACATTAAATTAAGTTTACTTTCTAACAACAAAAATACATAATATTAGCTAATGTGAAAGCGAATCAACCAATCATCCCACAAAAATGAAATGTGCACACAAATATTCATCCAAATCGGTTCATGTCATTAGGAGGAGTGACTGCAGCGCCATCTTCCGGGCCCAATTGTGTTTCCAGATCACCCAGGAACTCAATTTAATATACTTACACAAAATTTTTCGAAATGAAAACTCACATTACTATGTAAATATGAATATAAACCTGTTTTATTACTAAGCAATTTCCCGCACAGGTGTAGTAAGTATAAATGAAATAAATATCAACATCAAATTCTTTATACAACATACTCATCTACCACCTTCTAAGAAATGTAATTCTTGAAATTATTTCGTATTTTTTTCAAATATAATACTACTCCAATGAGCTCCTGTTCCATATTATGTCCACCATACTTCCACTAAGTTCACCATGATTTTTTATTTCTTTGCACTTTGTTGCTTTTTGCTAAAAATGGAATCATGCGATAAAACCAGTAGAGCTTTGATAACATACATTTTTGACTGAATAAAGGTACTTATGAAGGAGTGGATTCACATTGTGAACAATCAGTGGGTTTATTTTCCTTCTGGATTCCGGATTTCTGAACAGATTATTTATGCTATAAATGAAAAAATCTTACACATTCGTTATGTACTTAAAACAGGGGTACATATCAAACATCGTCTATAATACAATTATCATCAAATTTAAAATAAAACCAACTTACTTCATTAATTTGTTCCAATTGTAAGCATTCTTTTTCCTCCAACGTTTATGTTTCTTCTTCTTATTTTCTTTATTGTCCCCATTTGTCTCATTTTGTCTTATCGTGTTGTCACCCTTTTTTACGATTGCGCGAGCGACACAAGTTCCCCATGTGACGGCCGTAGCGGGAATGACTCGTGCAGCGATCGGGGTAGGAAGGTACAGGGCGGCTCTCGCTATATTGGCTGGTCGCGCGCTAATTTCAAGTATTTCTTGTTTATTTCAAAACCATCGCATATTTCAAAATTCTAACACGGTAGAAGTATAGGTTGTATATTTTATAGTTAATATCCAAAAAGTCGTAACTTTACGTTTGTTATTTTGAAGATGCCAGAGATTAAAAAAAAATAACAATGATAACTTTGTATTTTTTTTCTATCGAGAAAATATCATGGAATCATGTTTCTAAAACGGTAGACGTATTGTGTTACTATTGAACTTTCTTGTCAAGAATTTTCATCACGACAACTTTAATAATATAAAAATTACGAAGGTTTGAAAAGGGCCGTAAATGTTAGAAAAATTAATTCATCACCTTAAAGTCTGCTACACCGTTCGCAAGGTATGGCTGTCAGTTTTCAGTCTAATCAGATAGGTAATTTTAATAAGTCTCCTCGTGGGATCGAACTCAAGATCTGTCGATTATAAGCTTCCACGATATCCAACATCTCTATCGTTTTCCATGAAGAAATTCATGGAAAACGATAGAGATGTTTATAGGATGATTATAGTTAGCTAAACATCTAATTTTAATTTAGTTTACAGGTAAATTAGCTTGGAGAAATTTTTGCATATGTAGTGGTGTGTATATTAGGGCTCTTTCAATTTATGCGTTTCGTATCGGACCGCTGCCGCACGTTTTCCGTGCCGCTTGTTATAACCCGCTGCCGTGCCGTTGCAGTACGGTAGCAGTCCGTTACCAAACGCTTAAATTGAAAGCGTATCTGACTGCCGTGCGTTTGTATGCTAGTGCTGTTTTAAATTTATTTGACACCAGTTAAGCCATGGACTCTGACGAAGAAACATTACTGTTAGTGCTCTTGTTGAAAAACTTCAAACAAAAAAATAAACAAAAACTACGCCTCCGTAAAAGAGCATCACCGATGTTTTCGTTAACATATTGTGATTTTGGTGATTTCCATACTCTTTACCCTAGGTTAAAAGAAGACCCAAGCAGTTTTTTTAATAACTTAAGAATGCCTAGAGAATGTTTCTTCGAATTACTGGAATTAGTTAAAAGTAAAATTCAGCGACAAGAAACTATATTCAAACATACTATGTCAGCTGAAGAACGACTATATCGATATTTTTTAACAAAAATATCAATATCGATATTGATATTTTCAAAAAACATCGATACGATATATATCGATACTTTATTGCATTTCCGACATCCCTATGGGACTTGCGTCGTTGCTGTCCTGCTGTCGAGCGTTCGCGGTACGGACGCCGCGCTGTTACCGCACCGTGCATTTTGTATGAAAACCAACGACCGGCCGTGCGCCGTACGACAAACGCACCGCTTCGGCACTGTAGCCGTCCGATACGAAACGCATAAATTGAAAGAGCCCTTACTCAGATCTTAGAGCGCGTTTCCACTATATCGTTCTGGCCTATACAAAAATGTTTCGATATCCTAACATTACTATTTAATTTTATACTTATTCCTAGCAACACTTTTGTTTTCAATAAAAACAAGTTTTTATTTGAAAGAAAATGGTTTTGACTTTATAAAAAAAAATATATCATTCAATTTTACGTCCTTGAGCAAACGACAAGGCGACTACCGTGAAACAATAAAATATCGTGTCCATAATAATTTGTTTCATAATTAATATTTGACCATAATAATTACGAAACAAAACAAATAAATAAATCGTCACTTGATAGTGGAAAGTGGAAACACGCACAAAACCAGAATAAACCAGCTTACGCTGTCCGCAGGTGCCACGTGCAGTCGTTTGGTACCGTTAGAACATAAAGCACATTTCATTCAAAAATTATAATTATTATGTACGTAGTTTAATTGATAAATTTTGTATTTGTTGATTGTTGTTATTATTTGTTATTATTGTTATAATATTTGTTGAAGTGAATTACATGTCCCGCAGCCGGAGGCCCCAAATGAAAACTCAGATGTACTTAAAAACTACATTTAATAGCTAAAATGAGACTTTTACACCCATGTCTGCACGATGCAGACCGGAGTTAAAGAATGAATTTATACAGTTTAATAATTATAAAGACGTAAGCTTGGATGCTAACTAAGGGAAATCGCATCCACATTCTATTCCCGTGCGAACGGCGTATTCAGCAGTTTTGTATGAAGGCAGGGCCATAACTAGTGTTTAATTTGTGTGTAAGTGTTGTAACTTTATATTGTTAATTCAATATGGCTCCAGTGTTAAAACATGGTCGAGGCAAGCCTTTGACTTCTCAAACTAAAGAATTAAACTTTAAATGTCGTTTCTTTTTCAGGTTAGTAAATTTTTCATTTTAGTAACATTGTTAATGTAAAAGTTATATGTATGTTAAATGTGCAAATATTAAAATAAAGTCTCATCTTTTTCAGAGAAGAAACACATATAGTTTAATTTAAAATCCCTTATATATACAGGGTTACTTGTAAAACACCGGCAACCTCGCAGGACAAGATAGCTAACATCATAAGTAACAACATTTGTTCTACGACTTTTGATAATTTGTTAGATTTTATTTTCATACAAAAATAAATATTCATTTAATTTTCCGTCTGAATATTATAAACTCTACGCCTCCCAAAAATTACGTAAACAAAAAGCGAACGAGAGGGGGAAGGGGGCGTCGCGTCGTCCATCCGATAATTAATAGAACATAGACTTACAAATGTAAGGAGAGTACAATAAAAGTTTAAAAAATCATTTAAAAATAATTTATTGCGTTATGCCAAAAGTCGTAGAACAAATGTTGTTACTTATGATGTTAGCTATCTTGTCCTGCGAGGTTGCTGGTGTTTTACAAGTAACCCTGTATAAAATAAAAACTAAAAATAAAATGTTGTTTTATTTTATTTGCTGACCATACACTACTACAAACGCAAAAATTTCTCCAAGCTAATTTACCTGTAACTTTTAAACCTCTCTTCAAATAGGTAATACTAATGTAATATAAGTTTAGTATTTAGACTTTATCATATTCAAAAATATAAGAATTGACGAACAGACGGTTAGATTAGACTTTTTCATTCTAGCGACTCTCATCTACGTTCCACTTCACGTATCGCAATAAAATATACATTCGACAAATTTGTATTGTCGTATGAAAATGATATATTATGTATTATCGTTACACACCCAAAGAAACGGAAAACACGAAGAAGACCCCTTACCAAATTATATTACACAAATAAGCTATTGCGGGCCAAATTTAATATCTAAAGTTCATTAGTTCTAAAACAATATTCTTACAAAGCTTCTAAGTTCTATTCATCATCAACCCATATATTTTGCCACTATAGAAACACGGACCTGGTTAGGCTTCAGGCCATCCACCATACCACCACGCTGGCCAAGTGCAAGTTGGTAGATGTCACATGTCGTCGAACTTTTGATTCTAGTACATGCCAATTTACTCACGATGTTTTCCTCTACCGCTTAAAGCACTGGAAATCTTAAATTTACCGCTTCTAGCAGTAGTAATAAAAAATTCTCAAAGCTCCTCACAATTATGTATTTAATAAATCATACTGTATGAAAAAAGCAATTTAATTTATCATACCACTTCTGGAAATCCTCAAGGAATTGGTAGGAATTAGCGGTATAAATCACGGCGTATACTCCGTAGTCTCATGAATTATTTACGTAACGTATTGCGAAGATACACACACAAAATTATATTAAGCGTTTGTTCAGAACAATGAGACCTTTTAGGCTACATCTGTTGTTTCAAGTTCTTTGACATGTATTCCCACTTTCTACTCACTTGAAACTTGTATTTAGGTACATTAAAGTTGTTACAACAATCAAGTATGAATTCCGTGGATATGTAATTCTTAAGCGGACTTGGAATTAGTATTAAACTAGCATACCGCCCGCGGCTTCGCCCGCTTTGTCTAAAACCTTATAAATTGTATACTAAAACCTTCCTCTTGAATCATTCTATCTGTTAAAAAAGACCGCATCAGAATCCGTTGCGTAGTTTTAAAGATTTAAGCATACAAAGGGACATAGGGACACAGAAAGCGACTTTGTTTTATACTAATATATCCATTTTATACTATACTAGCATTCCGCCTGCGGCTTCGCCCGCGTTTTCAAAAAAAAACCCGCATAGTTCCCGTTCCCGTGGGATTTCCGGGATAAAACCTAGCCTATGTCACTCAGAAATGATGTAGCTTTCCAACAGTGAAAGAATTTTTCAAATCTGCTAAGTAGTTTCGGAGCCTATTCAATTCATACAAACAAACAAACAAACAAAAAATCAAACCTTTCCTCTTTATAATATTTGTATAGATAGTGAAGATGATATTAAAATAAACATTACTATTGACATAGTCGTAGTTGTAGAAAAGTCTACGACATATTATTTTCTACATATAATTTAACTAACAACGTCTTATATCTTGTTTGTAAAGAAATTATGTATAACTGGGAAAGTAATTCCCTTTAATCGATTAAAACGCGATTATTCTTTTAAATATAGGTCTTGGCTGTTATTTTTACCTCATTTTAATTTAATTTGTATAGACTTGTAAAGCCGAAATAAATAATAATATAATGTGAGTTCCTTATTATCCGCCTGCCTATATTTCTAAATGAATGGTAAATGTTAAAAATATGTAATGCCGATTCGAAAGTGCTTCTAAAAGAAGTCTAATCTATACTTATAATAAATCTGTAGAGAGGCCAATTCTGTACATGAAATATATTTAAAAAAAAACTATGAAGGGGTGATAAGGGATCGCTACTGATGCCAAAAATGCAATCAGTAAAATTTTTGTCTGTCTGTCTGTCTGTCTGTCTGTCTGTATATTCGTTATAGAAACAAAAACTACACGACGGATTTTAACGAAATTTGGCACAATTATTCTTCATACTCCTGGGCAGGTTATAGTAAAAGAATCATGTAAATCGGTGTAGAAACACCAAAGTTATACATGAAATACCGTACGCTATAAGTCATCGCGCGTGAATTACATGCCATAAGGATTATTTTTGTGTATCAGTTGCCGCCTTCGACGTGCTTCGCGGCGGGAGCTATAAAAAGGCGGCGGGTCCGCACCCGTTTCGCGTTGTCACGGCATCACGTGTGAACGGCTGAACCGATTTCGATAATTCTTTTCTATTATATTCCTTGAAGTACGAGGATGGTTCTTATGTAGAGAAAACGTAAATATGTACCATGGGCGAAGCCGGGGCGGACCGCTAGTTGAATAAATAAATGTTTGAGTTTGAATTCAATCGTCATGTTTAATTATTTTTATTCAGTCGAATATTTAAGTATTCAATGAGCAAAAATCTATATTTAACGTCATAATATACCTCTATGAAATACCTTTATAACATAAAAAAAATGTGTGCGTGTACTAGTGTACCCACGTAAGAAGTGAAACTTCTTTATGAACTTATTTTTTCAAAAAATAATTTACTATATACAACTTTACAGAAATACGTCAATCACGCGTGGTAGGGATAAA
The DNA here is from genome assembly GCF_061535455.1 of Colias philodice. Lineage (NCBI taxonomy): Eukaryota > Metazoa > Arthropoda > Insecta > Lepidoptera > Pieridae > Colias > Colias philodice. Next base: position 9,288,581 of record NC_143098.1, on the reverse strand, counting down.
AACAAGATGGCGCGTAACGCAAAAATGTTACACTAATTTTTTTTCCAACCCCGATAAAGAAGTTTCACTTCAATTAGTTAATTTATTCAATGATTCCACATCAGCTAAAGTTTTAAAACGATTACAAAGTAAGAATATTATAATTAAAATTAAAAAACTCATAGTACCATATTATGAGGTCTATAAATTAGAGTTATTATCATAAATAGCTCGACTGTACCCTCATAAACTTACAGCGTATGTTTTATCAAATTTTCCTCATAAGCCGCTCGGTCAATATTGTACATGTAATAAATGGAAATTCCTTGGGTAAATTCAGGCTCTAATATTTTTATATGGGTACATATTTCAAGTCCACATTCTATGTACATAACATATTAATATTATTACGTGTTATTACCTTATTAGAAACTAAATTAGAGGTTATTTTGTCGTAAATGATTCATAAGCCACATTCACTCTTTATCTGTTCTATAATTAAACAATTAATTAGACGACTGAAATTTAATAAAAAAAATATGATGAAATATAATTATCAAGACGCTACATAGTAACTGCACATTTAAAAGAAGTTCTCCGTTCATTACAAAAAAAGAAAAAATCTATTATAAGCACTTGTGAGTGAAGTCGCTCGAACTAGTTTACACAAATTCTTTACAATACTTCCTCTTAAACTTCCTTCCATAAGAACTTGCCATAAATACTATCACGTGCATACTTAACAAGTGCCTTGACTAAGCCCTAACTTATTCCTAACTTAGTTCAGAAACGAGTCTAGTTGCCTAACTGCGAACTGAAAAGTCCCAAGTTCAAGACCTGGGAAATAAAAGAGCTGTCTTTGAACACTATCCATATTTAATAAATGTTAGTTTAGTGATGGAGCTAGTCCTTAATCAGATATAGAAAGAAATAATTCCTATTTTTAACCGACTTCAAAAAAAGGAGGAGGTTATATATATGTATATATAATTTTTTATGTGTGTTCGCGGATAACTTCGTCGTTTATTAACCGATTTTTTGTTTCTTCGGCGGTTAATCCATTAGAGTTTATACAAAGCTGACAAAATGTTTTTCCGCTTAACAATGCATTTTTTTTTTTTTTTTTTTTTTTTTATGTATTAGCGGGCAAACGAGCTGGCGCGTCACCGGATTAATGCGATGATTGGCGCCGCCCATAATCACCCACAAGACCTGTATGGTTGCAGGTGTGTTGCCGGCCTTTCAGGGAAGAGTACGCTCTCTTTTTGAAGTACCCTAAGTCGTATCTGTCCGGAAATGCTGAGCTCGGGAGGTCGTTCCACAGAGGAGTGGTGCGTGGAAGAAAGTTCCTCCTAAATCGCACGGTGGAAGAGCGCCAAGTGTCCAGATGTTGAGGGAGGGATATTTCAACTTGTGGCGAGCAGTTCTATGGTGAAATTCAGCAGCCGGTATTGTTCCGAACAGTTCGTCAGAGCATTCGCCGTGGTAGATGCGGTAAAATACGCAGAGAGATGCAACATCTCTACGGAGAGCCAAAGAGTCCAGCCGATCAGTAATACGAGGGTCGTCCACTAATCGAGTAGCTCGTCGCTGGATTCGGTCAAAAGGAAGGAGCTGATACTTGGGTGCTCCGGCCCAGAGATGGGAACAGTATTCCATGTGCGGCCTGACTTGAGCCTTGTAAAGTTGTAGGCGTTGGCCGGATGTGAAATACTGTCCCGCTCTACAGAGCACACCAAGTTTTTGGGAGGCTAGCTTAGCTTTTCCTTCCAGATGACAACGAAACTGGACATCATTCGATATTTCGACTCCAAGTATACTAATGCTGGCTGAGACTCTGGTGGGAATGCCCTGAAAAACTGGAGACACGGCGAAGGGAGTTTTTTTGGTGGTAAACGCGCAAACTTGTGTCTTTTTTGGGTTGAACTCAACAAGGTTATGTTTACCCCAATTGGAGATCTCCTCAAGAGAGTTCTCAATTTGAGACACAAGTTCGTTCCGGTGCTCAGTAACGGTATCCCGAGAAATATTGCATCGGCCGGTATACTGTGCGTCAACAGTGCTGTCGTCTGCATAGCAATGAATGCCACTAGATAGTAGCATGTCATTGATATGCAGAAGAAACAAAGTTGGAGAAAGAACGCAGCCTTGTGGGACCCCAGCATTCACAGGCTTAGATTCGGAGCACGAACCGTCGACAACGACTTTGATACTCCGCTCTGTGAGGAAACTGGTGACCCACTGACACAATTTCTCGGAAATCCCATATGATGGTAGCTTTGATAGGAGTGCCTTGTGCCAAACCCGGTCAAAGGCTTTCGCTATGTCCAGACTAACTGCTAAAGCTTCACCCTTGCTCTCAATAGCAGTCGCCCATTTGTGAGTCAAGAGCGCCAAAAGATCGCCAGCTGAGCGACCTTTACGGAAACCGTATTGGCAGTCGCTAATCAGCTGGCGCTCCTCTAGAAACTCAAGAAGCTGGCGATTGATAATTGATTCCATTACCTTTGAGAGCAGAGAGGTGATAGCAATAGGTCTATAATTGGACGGGTCTGAGCGATCGCCTTTTTTGGGAATGGGATGTACTAAAGAGGTTTTCCAGGAGCTTGGGACTATGCCTGAAGAGTACGAGCACCGAAAGAGACGCGTTAAAACTGGAGTCAGTTCAGGGGCACACATCTTTAACACAATGGGGGGAATACCGTCAGGACCACATGACTTATTCACATTTAGAGAAAGAAGGGCTTTACGTACAGCTTTTTGCGTGAAACGTATTTCCGGCATAGAGCATGTAGAGTGCGGTATGTGCGGCGGTAATTTACCTTTATCCTCTAATGTGGAATTTTCTGCAAAAAGAGAGCCCAGAAGATCGGCTTTCTCTTTTGCAGTGTGTGCCAACCGGTCATTTCCCATGTGTAAAGATGGAAAAGATGGGCGACAGAAATTGCCTTGAACGGCTTTGGCGAGAGCCCAAAAAGCTTTTGTTCCAGAAGGAAGGTGGGCTAGTTTATCACCTAGTTTGGCAATATACTCCGACTTCGCTTTTGCAATTGCTCTTTTGAATGACCTTGAGGCAGAGTTCAACTTCTTTTTGAGGGTAATGGAATTTGTGTCTCTAGCCGCTAATCCTGTAACCCAGGCCTGGTAGCATTCCTGTTTCCAGCGAGCAGCCGCTTTACAGGAACCACCAAACCAGGGCTTTGATTTGCCACCGATGGGCACCTTAGAGCTAGGAACAAAGAGTTCCATGCCCTGCAGCAAGACATCAGTGACAGATTCTGCACAAGCGCTAGGATCATTTTCTGAGAAGCAAACCCTGCCCCAGGGATACGAAGAAAAGAATGTGCGCATCCCATCCCAGTCTGCTGACTTGAAGTGCCATAAGTGACGAGAACTCGCACAAGGGCGGTGATAGAACGTTATTGGCACTTCACACCGCACTAGGCAATGGTCTGACGAGCCGATGGGTGCATCGACACTAACCTGATAGCCTTCAGGGTGGGAAGTCAGCATAAGGTCTAACAGGGAAGGCAAATGATCCTTCACATCGGGCACTCTTGTAGGTGAGGGCACCAATTGTGTCAAACCATAGGCAATGGCGAGCTCATAAAAAGATCTCCCTGCATGGTCGGTTGTACGAGAATTCAGCCAATCTGTGTGGTGGGCATTGAAATCGCCCAGTATCACGACTTCAGCAGAGGGGATCTCACGGAGTATGTGATCTGTCACGGATTCGATGTGCTCCACAAGTTTGTTTGTCTCCGTGTTACCACTGTGGGACCTATAAAGGCACGCATAGATGCGCGGGTGGTCGTCGCAATCTATACGCAGCCAGAAGATTGAAAGGTCCTTGACTTCAAGGTTCCCAAGGCGACGAAAACACAAGTCCTGACGGATGTACGCGCATACACCGGCACGCGGCAGGAACTTATGTTCCAGACTGTAGCCGGGGTAGTGAAGATACGAGGTATCGAGTGGGGAGGAGATTTGTGTTTCCGTTAAGAAGAACATCGCCGGCTTCGTGGATTCCAGGTGATAGTGAATGGAATTTATGTTCGAGTGCAGACCCCTGACGTTACAGAAATCCACCTGTAGTGTGGAGAGGGGTGTGGAAAGGCGATTCTTCTTATTGGCCCGGGAAGAGGATTTGAGCGAAATTTTGCCCACCCCAGAATACGCTGGGCAGCCTGAACCAGAGAGCTCAGGGAGGGATTCTCCTGCACAATCTGTGCTGGTACCCTCCTGGGGTATAATATATCTATTTAATTTCGCTGCCATAGTTATTTATGGGGGGGGGGGAGAGATGGGCGCCCGGTTATCACGCTGACCTTTGCGAAACGTTTTTAAGAAGATAAAAACTTCACGCCGGTGTTCTGCGTGACAGTGGTTCTACCCCGGACGAGCTACCGCCCATTCGTGCTACTTACAGAGTATATAAGCAACTGTAGCTCTACCACTATGTAAATTGATCATATCATGACACCCCGAAATTTGACGAAATGATAAATTATCCTTTAACATCTTTAGGCAACCGGAGCACTTCCTATTTAATATTATTTACTTATTAGCTTAGAGGTATAAAAAATAGTTTACGTCCACTCAAAAATATCATAAAATCGATCAAGCCATGTCTGAAGTATTTGGTTGGAAAATAGAAAATTATTTGTAGAGTTATACTTCTGGTAGGTGAACAATATTATTTTTTCCAAATTTGTGATCGAGACAAAAGAAAACTATCCTTAATTTACATGTCTTATTAATCTAATAAATAACGTCCAATCTTCTACGTAAACATTATACTTAATATAAATACAAAATTTATTAAAAATCTGTGTTCCCAGTTCAATCTTCATTAAAGGAAATCCTTATAATAAATAAAATAGACATAAAAATATTTTTGGTCCCTTACGTCAACCCTCATTTTTCTTCACTAAGTTAAATGTGCTGTTCTGTAAATATAAGACTGATCATGAATCTTCGCTAAAGGAATTATACAATATAAATCTAAATAGTTATTTGGTTTTAAATCTTAATTTATTACACCAAAATATTTTCACTATTTGTAAAAATCATGGTTAGTATTTACTAATTAAAACACTAATTAATGATTTATAACTAGCTGTGCCACGTGGATTCAGGCACGAACAAAATTACGGACCTTATATTTATTTAGCCTATGTTATGTACAGTTTATAATACTAGTATAACAACTGTTACAACTACAACACTCCTAAGTTTCATCAAAACGCGTTTATTGTTTTAAGCGCGATTTACAAACATACTTGTGTACAGTATAGATGATAATATAGTGTATTCTACACTATATCATTATATAAATTCAAGTTTCAAGTGTTCTCTATATATAGGTATAAGTAGAGCACCCTTCTCAAAGGTGCTATAAGCCCTCAAACACATAATAGCTTGCAAATCAATTCTGAATAACCATTGTCATATTACATTATCCAACATTAATACATAATAAACATCAATATTCCGCTCAGCACACGTCAAGAATTAATTAATTATCAACGAACATATTGTAACTGAGACTGAGTAACATTTTCCATGTTTGTTCTCGTATTGAGTAATTGCGACATCAATCATTGAAACGAAATCACGCGTGGACTGTTAAAAAACGTCGCAATTTACTTTTAATTCAGTTCAATTGAAATTGAATTGTATCTCAATAATAATAAAGTATAATATCGTTGTTAAATAAGAATTAATGACTGTTATCGAATTTATATTATTTATAACATTCACCGTAATCTTACACTAGAATAATTACTTGTGTACATTTTAATATTTGTTTTACTAAATAAATAAATTTGGAAATTTAATGCATATAAAGTAAAGTCTTCTATTAATTATCTAGTTACATTTCCTACTATTAAAATTAATATCGACGTTTAATCGTATGATTTGTTTTATAACTAATCATAGTCACATAAAAGTACTTAATTATCATTAAACTTTTACAATAACATTTAAATTTTTCATGCAATTTTCTTTGGCAATTTGTTTAAGTTATGGGACAATTAGTGGTAAGTGCCGCTGATTTCCGAACTGAGATGAAACCTGCTTGTAATACGTAACCTATCGCATAGTATCATGTATATTATATTATGTTCTATCGTTCTTACAAACGGAGAAGTGTTTAAAGTCAATAGGTATGTTTCTTCTTAACCTAACTACTGCCAACAAGGTTCATTTGTTTTGTTCAATTGAACTCGTTTTTAATGCAAATGAACCATGTAGGTACTTATCTAGGTACTTGAAAACTGGATAAATGAGTGAATTTGAACTATCAAAAAATTTACAAAGCACCACACTTGCTATGCAATATAAATATACATACGTACAGCTTTACTGTAATCTAAATTAAATAAAATAATCATTTGGTTTTCTTTCTCTTTTATTATGTTCAAGTTACTAACGTCCCAAAAACGTAGCATGGCAAGAAAATTAGGATTCAGTGTTCCGACCGTGGTCTGTGCAGTTGCAAATGTAAATTATAGGTAACTAGAGCTTGACATTTGTACTGATTTTTACAATTGTGCAAGCTATTAACCACTTAGGGCCGATTTTTCAATGCTTGGATAAAACTTATCCGTCCAATAAAGTATTACACGATAATATTAAAATGTCACGTAAACTGCCAAATACGGGCAATTAGAATACGTTTTTAAAATGGTAGTTTTATACATTATTCGACGAATAAGTTTTATCCAAGCATTGAAAAATCGGCCCTTAGTGTTTAGTTAAATTCGTTGATTCTTGTTTATAGTTGATAATTATATTTCTCAAAAAATGAAAAATATTTTTTAATCGTGTAGACATACATTCTACATTATTATAGAGTCAAGATAGGATAATCGTTTTCTATTTAGTTCAATGACTGTAATAAATCATGAAAACTTGAAAGTAAAGAGCATAATTATTTCTTGGAATATATCGCTATTTAGACCGGGAGATACTGACACAAAATTTCGAGTCATTTGTAACAGGATGGCGGTTCTACAGGGTTCTTAGTACGCAATGACAAAAAGAAAAATGATGGTGTGAACGCTGGTACCGGCGGCTTAGTCGCTTGGGCGTTAGTCGAACTCGTCGGAAAATAGCGAAAGTCAAACGATTTGTAACAGTATGGCACTTATTTTTCCTGTAAGTTTGAGGATCAACGAATATAAATACAAAATTTCAAAGATCTAGGTGTTGGAAATCTTCACTTATATAAATTAATACTAAATTAATTTTTCAAGTATGACAGCACTTTTTCCCCCTACTAGAAGTATGGCAAATATAATAATGGTCACATTTTATCAAATACTCTCCAAAAATCCAAATGCAATACTGGTACAAAAAGTTTGGCGAAATAAATTTTTTTTGCAGATTTTCGGCGGTATGGCGACCATTTGGAATCGTCTGAAAAGTATGGCATGGCGATTTTCGTAAATGGCTGCACGACGATGGTTACCTGTGCAAAAGTTAGCCTGGTACAAATGGTTGAATAATTGTTTTATTTAAATCAACACATTCGCGTTGGTATGGCGGGCTGTAAGTCACACCGGAAAAGTATGGCATGACACTACCGCCTACTTCTTTTTATGGGCTATCGGTAAATTCTAAAATTTTTGTGTTACAAATCGTTTGACTTTCGCTATTTTTCCGACGAGTTCGACTAACGCCCACGCGACTAAGCCGCCGGTACCAGCGTTCACACCATCGTTTTTCTTTTTGTCATTGCGTACTAAGAACCCTGTAGAACCGCCGACCTGTTACAAATGACTCGAAATTTTGTGTCAGTATCTCCCGGTCTAATTCATTTGACGTGGTTTTAATATGTCTGTATATTATTAAAGTTCTATTAACGCTATATGCCTAAGGGAAATTTGAACCAACACTTTAGTTACAATCAATCACAATCACAAAAATCAATCAATTACAATTATTACTTAGACTAACCTCGTAGGAAATATACACATAAACACAAGTACATTCTCTATTCCATCATTCTCATAGACCACGGGATTTAGCTTGATCGAGTAGTGAAAGTGGAAAAATACTGGCGTAGAAAACTATATCGCTGTCATTTTTACACGTAATCAGGGGGGTTAGCATAATGTCTTATGGTGGTCTTATGGTACGTTCAGACGCGTGGCAAGCAGCCCGTGCGCTAACGGTACAAAACAAATAAGGTGCAGGCACAAACAACATGTTCACATGCTTGTGCCCGTACTTGTGCCGTGTGTGTTGAATGTCACTTTGAAAGCAAGCGTCTGAACCCACCATTATGTATATTTCCAGTGTGGAAAAGTACTGGCGCTAGACGCAGAAAAGTATAGCGCTGTGATTTTCCCTTGCAATTAATATCTACTACAAAATATAATGATGCTTACTTGAAGACATCTTCGTACGGGGGAAGGTTTTACGTGAATTGTGGTTACAAATAACGTTTTTTTTCTATTTTTATTATATTCGATAAAGAAGCTGATGGTTAAGATCGTTAAAGACCTGACGCCTCCGGGAATTATTATTTACAATTCCTCCGCAGGCACGTTTAAGCCTGACTAATATTATATGTGCAAAAGTGTGTTTTTCCTCTCTTCTTCGTAACAACGTAGCAATTTTATGGAATTTATTTCAATAAATAGTTAGGAGGCTACAGAGTATTGAATGTTATAATATCTTCCTTTAACAATAGAAACGTAACCGCGGGTAACAAACCGTAAGTACATCATTCTTGTAATTCGAAACATAATACTTCCTAGAAGCTTTTAAATAAAGAGCTTGAAGAGCTCATAAGAGAGCGAGATTCATAAGAGAAGTATTCTTGCCGTGTACAGAATACCGATAAAGAAAAATATAGTGAAGATTCTTTTAATTTAAGTAGCTATAAAGGATATTTTTAAATTATATTTTCAATTCAATAAATATTTAAAGACCTCTTCTTTAAATAAACTCTTAGTTCAACGTTATTTCCTAAATTTTTTTAAATAAATATGTTATTGATTTAAAGGCCTGTGAAATTGTTTATAATGGACATCAAACTATCATCAGCATCTACATAAGGAAATCGAAAAATTACCTATTTATTTCATTTCAGACTTATTTTCTTAAACATCAATCTATACATATAATAAATCTTTAGAAGGGTCAATTCTGTACATTGAAAATATTGAAAAAATAAATAGCAGGGGTGTTACTGGATCGATACCAAACCCAAATATGTGATTAAAAAAATTTTTGTCTGTCTGTCTGTCTGTATGTGAAGACATCACGTGAAAACTAACGGTTCGATTTCGATGAAACTTGGTATAATTATACCTTATTATCCTGGGCGTAAAATAGGATACTTTTTATATTGGAAAAATACGTAGAAAAGAAATAATCTTGATTTTTCAGTTTTATCCATAGACGTTGTTCTGTAGAACCGCGAACACACGTTGCGTATTATTATAGACCTAGCCGTATTTGGGTCCAATAGATATTTATAAGATGTCATTGTCAGAGTTACTCAAAATGGAGAAATAAACCATCCACGCGAAGAACGACATCCGCGCGGACGGAGTCGCGGGCGGAAGCTAGTACTAAATAAAATATAAACATTAAACATACATAATTCTTAAAAAAAAACAATAACGTCGTTTAGTACATAAGTGCCGTAGGAATAACGAATAGTAATTTATTTTAAATACAGGTTCTAATTTATAAGGTTTTCCTCATAATCTCATTTTATATTTTAATACATATTCAAGAATATTGTAAATATGGGAGAAATGTCACATTTTTTCAATAAAGCCGTCTTGAGCAGACTCAATCATAAAATTTTGTTCGAGTCACGCCGTTATTAGACTTTACTTATTAGACAAGCAATTTATTTTAAATTGGGATCTTCAATGGGAGTTTTGATTGGAAAATTATCTTCAGGAAAAATAATTATTCTTGTAACTTATATAAAAAGAAAATTTACACATTTTAAGAGGATTTTTCCTTAGTTACTCAACAAAGGATAACATTATTATATTTATAGGTATTTCCATTCGTCATAATTAAACACTTGGTTATTTACCGACTACGTATTTTTTCTTCAAACACATAATATACAAAAAAACTACAAGCTAACCTAAAACTAAAACACGTAAAACCTAAAATACGTTATTACTCCTAAACATATCCCACTATTTGTACAACCTACCATCGCAATCGTGTATTTAATCAAAAGCTTATGCCCAAATGAATCCGAACCATATCCGAACTAAGCTGAGCAAATTGAAATACCACGTGTGTAATTGAAAGAGCTATCATATGAATTTGTCTGTTTGCCTATTTGCTTGTGGTTACTTTGTCAAATGTCAAATGACATTGGCAAAACATGTGCTGAATTGAACAATACAATGATGTTGATTGCGTAACCAATATTTTGTAGTATGAGCTAATGCTGCGTTTCCACCAAAGATGTTTGAGGATGTGTAGCGAGGTATGTCTTTTTAAAGAACCAATAGTATCGCTTCATTTAGTTCAAAATTTGATGCGTTTAACCGTTGAAGCGTTACTATTATTATTACAAACACATTCCTCGCTGCAAATACTCGCACATTATTGGTGGAAAAGTACCCTAATTGTGCTTTGTCAAATGACATTGGAGGATATTTTCAGCGACATACTTGATGCAAACATGTGCTGAATTGAACAATATGCTGATGTTGATTGCTAATGCTAGGTCAGTATTATTTTGTATGCGTATCAGCTGACTTTGCAACCGCTTTTGCAATTATTGACCACTATGGTTAACATACTGTATCATATTGGTTGGAACCTTGTGATGAAAATATACATAATATTATGTGTTACATAATGATGGATATTATCAACTTGTTATACATTTTTTTGCATACAGCGTTACATAATTAAGTCATAACTTTTTGAAATAAATACTCAATACGAATGACTTTATTCCATCAATAATTTATAATTAAACACTTACATAAAACCGCTTTTTCAAAACACTTCCGCTCACATAATAATTAATGGACAAATATTTACTAGAAGGCAATTTTCTCAGGTGCCTTGCCGTGGCGTGACGACAACCAGTTAAACATTGCTATGCAACAGTTAAGGCTTCATAATTTACTTCCTTCACCGAGTTTCAAAACAATGGCTTATATAAATGTAAATTGCTTGAATAATGCTTTTTGGAAACATTTTTGTAAATATGGGAAACGAAATTTACGAATATAAGCAAGTAAGGAAGACAAACATAAACATTTTCAAAATTACAATTCAAATTCAAATCAATTTTGAATTTGAATTTGAATAAGACAAAGAACAACATTTTACTGTAAACACATTGAAATACTTTTGTATGTGTTTATATAATGCAATATCAATAGCGAAGTTGTTTTAAAAACTAATTTACTTTATCCTATGACTTCTTTCCATTCGTACTCGATTGCGTGAACAAAACAAATTAAAGCTAGTTTATATTATTCGTGCTAAATTCTAACTGTTTTAAAAGAAACCACGAGAAGCAACTAAAAATTAATATTTCACATACATACAAACCTAGATTTATAATTTGGATGTAGTATTTTAACATCACCTACGTAATAAATGAAAAACTCACATGTCCAAAAGCACGCTTTTTATCTCATATTAAAATTCATATTACGGAAATATCCATCATACATTTTAAAAAGGCCGCCATTTAAAATATTTTTAAAAGTGACTAAAATTCCGACGAAACTCATCTAAGTTTAACATCGCGTAAAGTATTCAATTAAGGGAAGTGCTTACGAAAGGCACATTTAGGTTAGTCAGGTTTTAGCTTTTAACGTATTTTATTTTATCACTAGCTCTAGAAGTTTCGCCTGAACTGACATTTCGATAGTGTCTGATATTTTTTATGGGGACAAAGAGTGTTGTGAATTTTTTTAATCTATCTCTACATAATAGAAAAGTAATTAACCAGTGAATACCTACTTACGCCCATGAGAAGTAGCAAAACGGCCAAGCCACATTTTCGACAGAAATGTAGAGTTTATTGTTACGAATTGTAGAGTTGTAGAGCTTGACTCTACATAAGATCTGAAAACTTTTGGATAGTACAAGTCTTCTATTCCTGTTTTGGCAAGATTATACATGATAGGATTACCTTATTCTTGATATCATTTTCATTGCGAATAGTTCAGCTTTTTTATTGAATACACAATACGTTGAAATTGACGAAGCGACGTAGATAATATTGTTGTAGACGACTCTCACATCATATATTTTAATATGTTACGTCATAAGTTTTTAATTGCATGTTAAAATAACTCGTCCAAGATCTACCGCATTTAAACTACATCTATAATTCGAACCATACATTCATAAAGTTGAATGTTAATTCTTGAACTCTATCATTTCTCATTCGGTCAAGAACAAAATGAAGCTTATCATGTCCAATATAATATAATTTCTACATAAAACAGTCGACACTTAAACAGATGAAAGGACACTCTCATGTCTGTATATCTTCTCTAGCTTATAAAACACAATAAAAAGCCAGTGATAAACAGCTTTGACATAGCGCAGGTTCAGCGAGTGATATGTTGATATAACAGAAATTCTTCGGTTACGTGACCCAGCGTAATACAATTATTGTAACGGAACCGTCAGTCAATGTGGAACACGTCACATAATTCTAACTTCACTATAATGTATGTAGTTTATTGAAGTGAAACTTCATTATCGGGGTTGGAAAAAAATATAGTGTAACATTTTTTCGTTACGCGTGACATTTTTCCGTTACGCGCCATCTTTTCTTATCCCTACCACGCGTGATTCGACGTATTTCTGTAAAGTTGCATATGGTAATTTTTTTTGAAAAATAAGGTCATAAAGAATTTCACTTCTTACATGACGTGTAGTACACGCACACATTTTTTTCTATCACACAAAGCAAAAGGTTAGTGCAATATTTGAATGTAAAATGTGTACCAAATATCGTCTGATTTGTCAAATGGGTACAAAATCGAAACAACGTATCTTTCTTCTAATCTAAATAATTAATAAGCTATATTCTTAAGATTCTTATGATGAGATTTCTTCAATTTACATTATATTTTAATATTATATGCTTGTGAATTAGATTGTACCTCTTTTAGATCATCTCAATGTTAATACACTGTAAGAAATGACCACTTTTGTAAATTTCAATTCTATTGAGAACGCTCGTTTCACATTTGGGACTATTTTAGATATCAAATTACTGCTAAATGCCAGATTTTCTTTTAAAAGGGTTAAACTCAGCAGTCCTCTTTCCTAAGGGACTTGGTACCAGCCTAATACGATTGACCATTTGCAATAATCAACTTTGTTCAAAGTTAAAAGTAAATACTTTCTATAAGACATTGATTTCGAACGTTTTAATACTTTTGATATTCATATTTATTATTTAAAAATTTAAATACTTATTTTTTACTTTTATCTAGATGTATAAGTTGTGGTTATAAATATTATAGAATATAGAGAATAATATTATAGAGAAAAAAATCAAAACTTATTTTCTGTTATACATACATATATCTACTAGTGGTCCGCCCCGGCTTCGCCCGTGGTACGTGACACGAGATTTATATATACATATTAAGATTAGAGTGTAATCAAGTATGGATTGCTGATGGAATTTCCCAGAACATATTTACTTTACATAGTAGTTATAACAGTAAATAACGTGATTTTCCTCGAATCATAGTTATATATTGGTTTACATTATCCCTGGCTGTCAGGTTGAATGAGCGATCATAACATTGAATAGCATCGTTTGGTAACCTGACGTGCACTGCATTTTTAGCGGTGAACTAAAAGTGAATTTATTTATTTAATATAAGTATAAAATGTTTATAGATTATGTAAATAAATATAGATGAAGTTTGAAGTTACCTACTCCTTTCCTTTAATTTAATTTCCCTCCGTACGTCTGGTTGTCTGGAAGAAATCGCTGCATAGCGATAAGACCGCCAATTGTTTGAATGTATTCCTAGGTTAAGTTTTATTGTAACTTTCAATAGCAATTATAATATAGTTTCGGTTTCTTTTAATAGATAAAGTGATTCAAGAGGAAGCTTTTAGTATATAATTTATTAGGCCCGCTTTGTCTAAAACAAAGCGGGCGAAGCCGTGGGCGGTAAGCTAGTATTAAATATACTGCTCAATATCATCCAAACAAACACGGTATCGTTATTGTTAACAAAATTCAAAAGTGGTCTGTTTGATTTATCAAATTTTTATCAGCCATTGTTAATTCTATGAAGTTAAACTTACCAATTCATTTGAAATCAACTTATCATCTATTAATTATATCGATGAATGTACACAAAATTATACCTACTTGAAACTACGGAGGGTATTCTCTTTTTACTATGGTATTAGCCAGCCAAATGCCGAGTCATTATAGCCTATTCAAGCCTTCAAGAGCCCTTTTTCATTTTTAATAACTAGGGTTTTTTCACAATATTGGTGTACCTTTATTACTTCAATTACAGAAAGTGTTTTGTAATTATTTTATTTAGGAAAAATATAAAGAACTCTAGATACAAAATAACGGACCGTTAATAACTAATAATAAATTAACGAAAACTTTAGTAAATATTATACGAATTATGAATAAATTATAGAGATTAATGTGATCAGAGATATATGCAATACTGAATACGATAAATTATAATTTAGCGGTCATTTTAGTAGTGCATTTAAATTTGTATATGTTCTGTATCAATACTTATAGTAAGTATTAATTCATGTCCAATATTCACATGTTTTGTATACAATATTGAAGTATATTTTTCAATAACAGTTATTTATAGCAATATAGTATAACCGACCGCCTCCTTGGTACAGTGGTTGACGCGTGAGCGTAACACCGAGGGGTCCTGGGTCCGGTGGAGACGAAGAAAAAAAAATGTCTCGGTCTGGCAGGACACAGAAGGCTATATTGGTTATTTGTCCCTAAAGAAAATCGATCAGTAAAACAGATGTGTAATGCATCTGCCCCTTACCCCAATAGAGGACATGGGACTTCACTTTCACTTTATGTAATAAAGGTGTGAATAACTGTATTAAAATTTTAATTAAATTAATCGTATCGTGCCCTCTTTACATGTGCTTAGATTCAGCTTTACATTGAAGCTTTAGTTTCGATTTCCAGTGGAAACAAATAAAACACTGTGAATAAATGTTTACTATTGTTCTGTGTGCAGTATGCGAGATCGCTATCTTCATATCCAGAAATATGAAAACAAGTGAAATACATTCAGTATAATATTTATTTTGTAGTAGATATTGTATATTACAATAATGTTTATTTATTAGTTATATATAAGCATAAATAATGTTGAAAAAATACATTAAAATAATATTAAATAAAATGTCTGTATCAAGCTTTTTCAATTTTTTTTTTCTTAACTTAAAAGTCATTGCCAATAAATAATCTGTAAAAACACATACAGTTTAGTTTAAATTTTCTCGTTTCATACATCATTTATGTAATTGAAACACTTAAACAGGTTTTGCTAACGCTAAAGCCAGTAAAAGTACTTTAAACCGACTTTATTACTGTCTGAATAAACAATATTGAGCCATAACTTGAGATAATTAAAACTAAGCGTAATTTCTCTAATAAAAATCGATTGCAAAATACTTCAGCTATAAGCAAATAACAGCCAATTTGGAAATAATTTCTTAAAACATCAAAACATCTTTACTTCATTTATAATATTAGAAAGCTGAAGAGTTTGTTCTTTTGTTTGAACGTGCTAATCTCAGGAACTACTAGTCCGATTTGAAAAATTATTTCGGTGTTAGATAGCTCATTTATCGAGGAAGGCTATATAGACTATATATCTTCACGCTAAGACCAACCGAGGGGCACAGCTAGTTATTATTATAAGTTTATAAAAATATTACATCAAACATTACTATTGTGTTTTTCTTAATATACATTAACATACTCAAGTGAATGATACATTTCTTCATTATTATTATTAATAAAATTACTTACCTGATAAAAAACCTAATTAAAAATTACTCATGATTATTAATAAGCTAATTTAATATTACCACTCGATGTACCTTGTACTGTCATTATGTGTATTATGTGTATTATGTGTATTATGTCCGTCATTATGTGTATTATGTGTACATAATACACATAATGACGACCACAACATAACAATATTAACCTGCATAATACATTTCATTCATACCAAATCAACATCTCAATCTAGCCAAGTGCCATCAACTGCAATCACTCAAAGCGTCCACAACTGATTGGTGTCACGGTGCCAATCCTTCATGTGTTAAAGAGAGATTGACTTTAGTAATGGATTCTGTGCAGTGCTGAAAGGACAAAGACTGGAAGTACTTTAAGTTAGCATTATAACACCTTTTAACTAGCACCTTTTAACTACATGACTGACCGGTTGGCTTGGTTGGTAGTGACCCTGCCTTCCAAGCCACAGGTCACGTGTTCGATTCCCACCCGGGGCAAATATTTGTGTGATGAACATAGATGTTTGCTCTGTGTCTGGGTGTTGATTATCTATATAAGTATTTATTTAAAATTATATATGTATGTTTATCAGCCATCTGGTTACCATAACACAAGCGAATGCTTAGCATGGGATCAGTTCGTGCCGTGTGTGAAAATTGTCCTGTCCTGAAATATTTAAATATCTTTATGTATTTGGCTAAACTAACAGTTTATTCATATTTATTTAGAAACCTTGTTGACAATTTTGTTACGCACATCTATTTAAATATAAACATTGCATTTATACATACTTACTTCTCTGTTATCTCATTTAATATACTCTTAATATTTTTTTATTCTTTTGACTGGTTATATTTTAATCTTAATTACGTATATCAAGACAAATAATTGTTTAATTTTAACATCAATTACGTACAATTTGATTAGCTTATAAAAGATGAATGATTAAAAGAATAGACATTTGTACAACACCATTGTCTACTACTTTATTCAAGGACGGTTTTCAACAATAAATCCACGCATGACTGATATTGTTTAACACTGTTCAAATACAACTATACAAGCGTAGTCCTTTAGCTAAAGTTTCTCGCTACAAGCTTATGTATACCAAAGCGTGGCTTAACAATCTAGTTTTAGTAAGTTAAACTGCACAACAGTTTGCTAGTATATTCGGAATTTCTTTAATAAGAACTTTCTTCAGTATTTTCAATGTTTAATCTACTTTTAAGCAAATTTACTGGAAAGCTTCCTAATTAGTAGATAGAGAAATGCTATTAAAAAGAAAATAAGGGCTACTTCTAAGGGCTTTTTCCACATTGGCTGAAATTTACTTTTAAACTTGAATGTAAATAAAAACGTTATTTATACAATTAGAATCTGTTTTATATATACTGATTACTTTATTTTAATTTGTTTTAATTTCAACTGCAAGCCACACATAAAAACAATAAAACTTCAATCAATAAACATAGTGGCCTATATTCAAACGATGTACAGAATAATAAATACTAGAATTGTAGGATGTAAACAGACAATAGACTGGACAAAATAAAAGGCACATGCTATTAAAGCCACATGCCACCTTGCATACACGTAATTAAGCCGGTCCCTCATTTAACCGGCTTAATAAACCGGTAGTCTTTTCTACCGATATAGAGGTAATGAAACTACTACGTTGATATTCGCTGTAAAACTATACGACCAATTCGCGAATAAAGATATAAAGACAGGGGGGATTGTGTTTTATAGGAACATCTTTTTTCAATATGGTTCAAACAGTATTGTTTGATATTCAAAAAGAATTTTTGCTGTTATAAACCTTTGAATTGCTAAACTTATGAGATTTTTAACAAAAAATTTACGTTACAGATACCTGTACTAGAGGTAGATTGTACAAATTTTGTACATGGCTATCTCTATTAAGTCTACCAAAAAATCTTTACAAATTTTGATAACTTTGGACATGGCTATCACCATTAAGACTAGCAAAAGTACATACATAATACACGTAAAACATAATTAATGTTTCTCCATAAAGTATAGTTGATTATATGCAAAAGAAGTGACATACCTATAAGTGAAGTGACATATCTATATCCAACTTAATTTGTAAATGAAACCTTAACACAATACAAATAATAACGATATTCAAATAGCGATGCTAGAAACAACTAGTTCGTAATAATTCCTCGACCACACGTTATTATAATGAACCACAGTCCACTTCTGCTCATTTGTATCATTATTTATAGATATGATCACAACTATCGTACTACAATGTTATTGGAAAATAAACCTCTTGAAATGATAGAAAAATATTGCTTATTGTGTCTCGTAAATAAAAATAACATGAGCACGGATTGTTAAACAAACATATATTTCAATAAATTGTACAATTGATAATCATGTGATCATAATATTCTTTAGTCTAATTCTCTTTTTTTTTGTTTGTTTGTAATCAACTCAATCAATGTAAAAATCAACATTCTCTTGTTGTACAAGAGAATGTTGATTTTTAGAAAAACCGCTATGTATTTTTGCTTGTTATAATGAATTTATTGACTGCTGATGAGTGATAAAATATTAAAGTTTAAAATGATTTCACGGTAGATCTGTTATATTAAGTAAGGAGTCATATGTACTCGTTATAAATCTGTTCAATTTAAGCAACACATAAGTAAATACATACGTATATTCCATTTAATTTCGGTAAACCACTCGCATCGAATCTCTACGCTTCAACCTCTACGGTGCTACGACGTAGCACGTAGTGAATATTTAACACGTAGCATTTGCTATCAAATAGCAGTCGTATTGGAAATAAAAAGCTTTTGAAGTATGATTTATTTATGCCATTTCGCTGCAGTTACATGTTCAAAAGTATGTTTCAGTATGTTTTTAAATTGTAGCGTTTAATATAAAGGTTTGCCTCTTATTATTGACTGACCCAATAGTTTTGTTGGTAGTGACTCTGCCTTCCAAGCCAGAAGGGTTCGATTCCCACCCAGGGCAAATATTTGTGTGATGTACATATTTGTCTGGGTGTTAACTATCTATATATAGTATTAATTTAAGATTATATATAATGTGTATGTTTATCAGCCATTTGGTTTCCATGATCTTAGGGTGTGAAAAATGTCCTGAAATATATTTTTTTTAATTATAGAAGTGTGTGTGTAATATATAGTAGTAGTCATACACAGAAAATTCAAGAATAGTCACTTGACTAAAATAAACCAAAAAGGCTGTAATTAAACCCATACGTCTATTTGAGTTAATCTGGTTCAACAAAACTTTTCAACTACATGTTATAATTTGACAAATGGAGTATTGTTAGAAGCGTGTTTATTGGCTGTCGACGTTATACTTAATTCAATAGGACATCGTCTGGAGGGCATCTGTTCTTTTAAGACCGCGAATTTTCTACATTCATTTTTGGTGATATCTATAAGTATACTCATATTATTACGCTGAAAAGCTCATCTGATTGTACGTCTAAGAAAGCAATGGTTTGAATTGAAAACATATTTTGACGGTTTCCTGGAAAAAAAGGCTTAGAGCCATAAGGCCGCCCATTGATTGTATATCTTTTATTTTGTTTTGTTTTCATTTTTGTATTTCCTTAGTGTGTATAATCAATGAAGGATAAATAAATATTTTTTCGGATAGCCTATGTATCGAAAAAGACTAAGTTACATAACATATACTTACCTCAAATTTAAGCGAGTGAAACCACGTGGCACAGCTAGTTACTTACATAAAACCTCCTTCATACTACCTCGTCAATAGTCTATTACTACCTCCATAGCAATTGAGAAAATAATAAAAGGCAATCTCGCCGATACATCTCATCCATTTCTGTTTACACTGAGCCGACTACCGTGAAATTGACATCTTGGAAGTTATTTTAGATGTTGAAGCAGTGTTGGTGTTTAACCTTCTCTTATACGTGTACGTTTATTGCGCACTAGCTTTTCCGCACGTGGATTCGTCCGCATTGTCAAAGAATCGTATCATCATTGTCAGGTATAGTTTTGTTTACTTAAATTAATTAAAAAATAAATAAAAGCGGAACTAGTGAATTGTGTCCTTTATTTAAAAATCTAAACTGTGACTAATCTGAACAGTATTATACTCCAATAAAGTATCGCTGTACTCTACAATGTGTATTTATGACTCAATAATTCCCGGCCCTTACAATCAAAAGCGACGTCAACAAATGAAAAATCCATAAACCTTTTCAATAAAAGCTGCAAAACCAACTCAAACAAAACACCCTGTATTCGGTAGGTTAAATAAATAAAGATGTTAATCTTTGTTTATTGACAACAGACTTTGTTATAGGAAACATTTATCGGCCATGAAATTGGACCCAGACTTATACACAGTCGCGATAAAGTGAATATTGCTGGCATAAATTCGTTGCTATTTGCGAAGGTGACCCTATTTGATTGGGAGTTTTAATAAAGCTATACAGGGTGTTCATTTATTAACCTAGCTTTCCGCCCGCGGCTTCGCCAGCTTTGTCTAAAACCTAATAAATTACATACTAAAACCTTCGTCGAGAATCACTCTATCTATTAAAAAAACGCATAAAATCCATTGCGTAGTTTTAAAGATTTACTATGTAGTGGTTCATAAAGTGCTGCTGATTTTTTTAGCAACAAAAACAAACGTTTAAATTTTTTTTAAGGGAGGGTTACAAAAACTCGGAATATTCATTGCACTTACATATATAAAAAATATATCTGCAACTGCAACACACCTACTATACAATAAAGAATTTTTTACGTTGCCAAATTTAGCAAATAGGAAATATTTACGCCCCGCAGAATAATTATAAGTCTGTAACTATTAATAATAACAATAGAAATAATGTCATTAACCAATTAGTTAATTACACTTTCTCATTAAATAAAAATGAAATACTTGTTTTCAAACATTTTTGAAGTGAAAACTTCTTTAGCGGCGTTGAGTATAAAATCTTAAACTCGCGTCAGGACACGTGACCTGATCGAAAAAGCGTAAGACGGATGGATATCAATCATGCTCAACGTTAATTATCAAGTTTTCACTTCTGCCGGCACTCCCGGAGTGCAACCCGTCTTTTTTTTAACATTTTGTAAAGAGACCGAATAATAATTCGCCCCGCTTCAGCCAAATTTTAGCGCGTTTCCTCTGCAAAAAATTTTTAGATCCTGACATTTTAAAAATTAATTGTGAACGTAACAGGTGCGAGAGAATTGTTATTAAATAAATAATATCAAAAATAAATTGCTCTCGGAAATTCGCGGCAGAAATATTCGGCAAAAATGTTTCATGAATTTTATTAAGGCTACGCAAAATAATATTTTTTTAATTAAAATACTGTTAAATGTACATATTTAAAAGGATGAAGAAGATGTATATATTTAAAAGTATATTTTACTTGTTATAGAAATATTTCAGACTGAATGGAATGTTAATTAGTAATTGGAAGTAAAAATTACTTATTCTAACTGAAAACTGTTCAATAAACAGTTTATAAGATACAAATAGGAATAAACAAACAAACACAAAACAAAATATTTAAAAAAAAGACGGGTTGCACTCCGGGAGTGCCGGCAGAAGTGAAAACTTGATTATTAACGTTGAGCATGTTTGATATCCATCCGTCTTACGCTTTTTCAATCAGGGTCACGTGTCCTGACGCGAGTTTAAGATTTTATACACAACGCCGCTAAAGAAGTTTTCACTTCAAAAACTATGAATGACTGTTCTTACAAAACATGTATTATTTTCTATATAAAATTTTATATCCTTCAATGAACAGACATTGGCATCATTTTTTTATATATGTATAGATAAGTTAATGAAATGTCACCAACGATCCGTCATTTATAATTTCGGATCAGTCATGTGAAACCAATTTCAGTATAAGGTTTCAGCGCTGCGCGACAGAGACAAAATAATAAATCACATTAAGATAAAAAGAGACAGCAATGTTCATTTCGATAAATTATTATGAATGAAGTAACGTAGCTTAAAATGTAAGTTTATTGAATGTGTATTCTCTTATTGATTCATTTTCAATGTAATAGTTTGTAATATGACAAGTAAGAAAATAATTTATTTATGTATCATGATAATAAATAATCGAAATAGTCATTTCAACATGTCCCTTTTCATCTAGCATTATTATTAAAAATCTAATATAAATTTTCTTTTTATTTTTACCTTTATCAAGACCACAATGTATTATATTAAGGGAAGGGACTGGCTTTCTTAACACAGGCTATGCCTAGCAAGATAGCCAGAGCCTCATAACCAATATTGTATATCCAAAAGGTGAAATAAAGATTTATTTTGTTATTATTATTATTAAAAAACATTGCATAAACGATAAGAATAAATGTTTCATCATGAAAAAAATAAAATATATTACCATACTAGCTGCTCTCTCTTGCTTTACCTGCGACAAAAAGTAGCCAATGTGAAATTTTGTTATCAATTTAGTAAATCGTAGTACATTTAGTATACAAAAAATAAAATATTTTCTACAATGATCCATTATTATTATTAGCCTCAGATTTAACGTCTGATGTACAATTACACTTTAAAATCGTTTCAGTAGTCAGTATTAAATCAACATTATACAAATATTATACAAAAATAACATTGTCTATCTAATATAATATAAACATATAACACTTTATAATCGGCTCATTCATGAACGCCCAACCCGAAAATACCATAAAGTGGCCTGTACATTATCCAAGAATAAATAAAGCCCGTTTACACCTGTGACGTTAATGTTATCTCAAAGGCCACGAGGCGTTAATATTTAGGCCACAAAGTGATGACCGCAGGTGCAACCGAGGCTTTGTTTTTTTAATGAATTAAACCTTCGCGGAAGCGTTGAAATGCGGTGGGTTTTTAAACAGTTTGGTGCTGTTTGTTGTTTAAAGGTTAAAGTGTGTGTGGAAGGTTGGTTTATTTTTTTTTAAGTGAAGAAAGTGTCCGATAAATAGGAGGACAAAGGTATAGAGGAGATAGACCAATTCAGTGAATAAACAAATATACAATAATATTTAAAATATACGGTGAAGTCTAAAATATACAGCTCAATCCATTTAATTTGTTTTATAGAACACAAGTTTAACTTTTGTCAAAATTGTATTTAGTTAAGAATTACATATAGATGATATTTTAAAAAGTATGTTATATTATTGTCACTCATAAAAATATTTGAACATACTTCTATATTCTCCCTTAAGGCAATTACACGGTTCAACGACCTTAGTGATTCTGTCACTACATTTGAATTTGTTTTTTTAACCGCCCTCTATAAATATACATCGTTGATGAAGTAAAAGTGACCAAAGATTATGGAATTGTATACTGTATCGTATTGTATCGTAATGTGTTAGTGGTTTCTACCTAATTTATGTTTTCTCTGAGAGGCAGTAACATATTACATTTATGAATAGTAAATATTGTGTACTATGTATGTTGTAAATGTAATGTAGGAAGACTCATCTTTCAACATTAACCGTTATAAGCAAAGTCTCTACTACATGACCCATTCTGGAGACCTTAAGATGACTAAGCAAGTAATTATAAGTTCTAGAGTGGGGAACAGTTAAGAAAACACCGATTTAGAAATTAATTTTATTCAACACGGACTCTACTATATTCTGGAGACCTGATGATGGCTAGGGTGGAGAACATCTCACCTACAGAGATATAAAAGATGGAGTACATTATTTGACGTAATTCTATAGAACGGCCTCTACCATGTCATGGTGTATCGAATGGTAATGGTGACCAGGCAAATGTATTAAGCGTTCTTTGTATATCTCTTCATACCTAGTAGGAATATATGCATGCAACCTACACACACCGAAAAAAAATAGGGGAACGGACAAGAAATCACGTTTTTTTCGACTTGTTATGTATTTTGTAGTTAGTTCGGGGTTAATTTTTTAAATCCTAATTTGAATGTTGGGTTGTAGAATAAAAACGCCTTCGTCACAATTCATATTTTATTATTCCTTCACTTGGTACATTCACTTGATAGTTTTCTTAAATCTTACATAAATCACAAGGCACGGCTATGGCATTTATAGACCGCACTGATCGGCTGTTTAAGATCAATTGGCTCGCTGATCGTCTCTTCAAAAAATGTAAGCGATCGACTGACAACTAACCAACTGGAGGGGAGGTTAAGTTGTCAGGCGGTAGATTATAAATACCAGAAAACCTTGTCGATGGAAATGTTCTATGTATGATTTTAAAGTCGGAGAGTCACTGCAAAGGAATTATTGTTATATAATTTATATTTTTATGACGGCTCCGCCCGCGGTTTCAAAGAAAAACTCGCATAGTTCCCGTTCCCGTGGATTTTCCGGGATAAAACCTATCCTATATTACTCGTGGATAATGTAGCTTTTGAATGGTGAAAGAATTTTTAAAATCAGTCCAGTAGTTTATGAGCCTATTCATTACAATCAAACAAACAAACAAACAAAGTTTTCCTCTTTATAATATTAGTGTAGAAGAAATCATCGGTTCACCCAGTTAAAAGTGCGGAGGTAACGGAACCAACAAAAAATTCAGTTGAATTGAGAATTTCGTCCTATAATGGCGTCGGCTAAAAATGTTGCTATACGTTTATGTCAGTTTTGACTTTCCTACGATTTTATACAATAATATAAAATTAAATGATTTTATACAATATAAAAAAAAATTGCTGATTTTCGGCGGTATGGCGACCATTTGGAACTGTCTGAAAAGTATGGCATGGCGATTTTCGTACATGGCTACTGGACGATGATTACCTGTGCAAAAATTGGCCTGGTACAAATGGTTGAATTTTTTTTTTAATCAACGCATTCACGTCGGTATTGTGGGCTGTAAATTACATCGGAAAAGTATGGCATGAAACTACCGCCTACTTCTTTTTCGTTTGCCTTCCGTAATTTATCCGACGAGTTCGACTAACGCCCACTAACGCGACTAGTCTGCTGGTACCACTGTTCTGACCATGATTTTTCTTTTTGTCATTGCGTACTAAGACCACTGTAGAACCGGCATCCTGTTACAAATGACCCAAAATTTTGTGTCGGTATCTCCCGGCTTTGGATTGTTTTGGATTATTCAATGACGCCTTTCAAAAACAAAACTAATTTACAAACAGATTTTTATATCTTTACATACCTATTTTTAACTTTCATTTCATGAACTGCTCATGTAAATACCTATTACAATCTGGTTTAATTTAACAAAACATTCAATTCGGTGAATTTTAGCGTTATTTTGCAAAAAAAACCGCACGTACAGTCCCCCGTCCGAGTCGAACTGACACCGTCAAATTTCGTCGAAAATATGCAATAGAGGTGAGGTTTTATGTGGGTTTTATTATAAATTCGAGTTTTTTCTTGATAATTTAACGATAATAATGAAAATTGAAAAAACAATCAATACAAATTGTTACAAATATCATAACATATTTTTTGGTATAAATTTCATGTATAAATATGTAGCCGTTTTCCTAACAAAATGCGTTTTATGTTCAAAAAGGGGTTGATTTGTATGTATTTTTTTTATGTTTAGGCCGTTCTAAACTGAAAAGTAAACAATACACTTTGTTAATTATATCCTTGAGTATCACATATATTTTTTTTAAGACAATCGTACCAACAGTTTCCTCAACAAAATTCAATATGTATAAGGTGTTTTTCGGTTTTGACTATAGTGATCACCTTAATTTGAATTTGAATAGCTTTTAAAAACAACGTATGTAACTTGATAATTCGTAAGAGCCTTTCACGATCAAAAGAATACGTATAATAATATTAAGGGCCTCACATCAAAGAGGTTAACCTATTAAAAAGGCTGGTAAGCGGTGGCTTACGAAAGAGTTTTTACATATTTCTGTCTACAAAAAATATATATACGCAGATAATAAGGAGGTAAAGGCTTACGTTTATATTTTCTTTTGATAAAGGTAAGGATTAAAAGCAGACGGTGATGTCTTCTTTTTGTATCAAGTAGTTATAATATCGGAGGAAGTTATATAAATAAATAAACATTTAATTATCTCTCGGGTTATAAATAATTAAAGAAATGTAGAGACGTATAATTTGTACTTTATAAGAACAACTTCATTTCACAGTCGTTTCAAATAATGTTTGCAAAAAAGTTTTAGTTATTATTTACAATATGCTACACAAATATACTAAAAAACTATCAAACTTAAACAAATCCCAAATCAATCTACATCTTGCAAAAAGCTCATAAAACTCAAGGAGGCACAAATTATGTTAAATTGCGTGACTAAATCGCGTACTGAGAACTTCCAAAACATCAACCATAGATAGCTTATCTTAATCTTAAAGCCTCTTGTATATAAATAAAACGCCTTGTCCATTGGGGCCAATTCTTTGAGGAAAAATTGTATATGAGAGAAGATAGTAGCTGATAAGCTAATATTGTATGGATAGTGACAGCAGATATTATGCCTTACCAACGTATACAATTTAGAGAATAATATGCAAAACTCTGTAAATATAGTATACAAAAGTAACATTTTCTGTATATTCTTTACTTTAGGGTTTGAATGAGTTTTGTTATACTATCTGGACTGATAATTGTTTTTTGATTGGGAATCACAAACATTCTATTCTTAAATCTAAAAACTAGTATATGGTTGTATGTAAAATGTAAATGTCTCTTGTTGGTATTTCCTACAAAAAACATTCACGCTTTTGACAGTATTTGGTATGCACATACATTGTGGTCTACAATAACAAAGAGACTATTTATTTGAATACACAATCAAAGCCCCGGGCTTAAAATAGTCAAAAATGTGTCCTATGCGTCTTATTACGTGTTTATTCATGATAAGATCTTGATTCAAAAGTTAAAGGCTGATTTAAGCATGATTCATGTTACACCTTGCCGGGCCGGAGGCGGGAAGCAAATGAAATAATGTTCATCAACATTTCAACGCCGCGCTATGCCCCGTCCAGCCCCAGTCCTTGCACAGCCGATCCACGGTCACGGTCACAATCACTACAAAAGTATACAATAATCGTTCGAGTCACGGACGGGGCACGGTCCGGTCGCGACACGGTGTAGCATAAATCATATAGTACGCTATCAAGTTTAGTTACCATACTCCAAATCCACATCCGAAACGACTGGACCGATTCTCATGTTGTGCGATAGATCGGCCAACATCTTTTTTTTCATACCTCTAAGTGATAAGAATGGACCAGAAAACATATGCAGGAATAGCTAGTATATATAAATAATTGTCAAAAAACAAGGCAGTTTTATCAAAACTGTGTTCCAACTAGTGAAAGTCCTTCAGCTTGGTGTGAGCACCCTTGTACTTCGAGCTTCTTTAAGTTTCCCTTTGTATCTCACAAGTGTCTTTAGTTGTCCGTTACAGTTGAAACTAAAAATTATAAATGCGAACGCTGAGCTAACTAGGCTATTTGAATCTGAAACTTTTTTATTCGTTATGTACTTTTAAAAGAGTTTTTGTCTTGTCTTTAAATTAACACCGATTCGGAATGTTGGTTCTGTAGATAAAATCAGCTAGTAATTGCTTACATCCCACGTAAAAATTCAAT
Source organism: Colias philodice (assembly GCF_061535455.1). Lineage (NCBI taxonomy): Eukaryota > Metazoa > Arthropoda > Insecta > Lepidoptera > Pieridae > Colias > Colias philodice. The sequence goes on along the minus strand of NC_143098.1, from coordinate 9,260,948 downwards.
TTATTTGTTTACTCTATAAAAGTGCCTATAGAGAATTCAAAATTAAGATTGTCTTTAATACGATTACATCCAATTTACATCGTTTTTTATGCTTCAGTTCAATATAGAATGATTTTATATGAAACCATAGTTATAACATAATAATTACTCCGTGGTTTCACCCGCATTGCTCCGCTCCTGTTGGTCTTAGCGTGATGATATTTGGTAGCGCGTTCAAACAAACAAACAAACTCTTCAGCTTTATAAAGTATAGATGAGTCGAAGTATCAATTTAATTACTCATTGTAGGGACACAAATATGCAATTCGCTGATCGAGCTTTTTGTATATGTGTGCGTCCACATTGTTTCCCCGACGCTTTCTACATTTTATTAGAATTATTATTTAGTAGTGCATAACGGCTAGCTTAAACAACACATATTGTAAAAAAAGGATTAAAAGTGATTAAAGTAAAGGCTTTATTATTTGGGCAACCTTGGGGGCAGCAGCACTACTCAATCTATTTATGAAATGTAACACAACCTTACAAAGAAACCTTAATCGGAACAACCTTTTCCCTTTTTACGGGTCAAAAACCGCCTAATACGATATCCAATATAGAAATACAATGATTATCCGAAATGTAATCATAGTGGAACAATGCGATGAATCTCGCGCCCCTGTGGAGTATTAATCGATCGAGCTTTGGCTGTTCATTTATCATATATGCCGAACTTCTGTGCAATATAATGTACTTTATACACTAGATACTTGTCCCGGCTTTACCTAACCCGGGATGGAAATAGGATATAGGAAAGCTATCGGCTCTATATATCATCACGCTAAGACCAATAGAAGGGGAGCAATGCAGGTAAAACCCCGGGGCACAGCTAGTAATACATAATAATGTGAACAAGAATAATTTAGTTTTCTGACAGTGGAAAAAAATACAAATCGATTTAGCAATTTCTGAGTTTATGCGTTAAAAATATCCATTAATTTTTTCACGTTTTGGTTAACTAAAATTTTTGTAAGAAACATTTTTATAAAACGCTCCTGAATATTACAGAAACTATTTCAAAAGCGTAGTCTAAAAATTAAACTTAGCGTATCCTCCCTTTATTTCCAAAGTTCTAGAGTTTAAAATTCTGAAATAATTTGTAATAATGGACATTTGCATACAGCTGACATGAAAAATAAAATAAAGTCTTCAGTGCCTTTTGTGATGTAACAAAACTTTTCAGTATTTAAAAAAATAATATTTAATTTTATCATTCTCTAAAGTTTAACCTTACAATGGTTCTTTCCTTTCTTTATTTTCATCAAATATTACGTACTTATTATGTTTTATAATTTTAACTTGTTTCCTTACAATTTTCCATTCGTTCTTGACCTTTACGACCGACACCATTATCATTTCTAAGGTCGTACTAAAATCCATCTTGATTTGTTAAATCCTAATTCAAGTAATTTTCCATTCTACAAATGACTCTTAAGTATAAGATTATATGTATGAACCAAAAGCTTAATTCCAATTTCTTTCGAATTCCACAGGGTTAAAGGTTAAACTATCACATTCAATAAATCCTCTATATTTCTATAAGTTTAAAAATAAACGTTTTATAATACCATTCACGTGCAAGTCTCCAACATTTTGCATACATCACAGCGTTTCATAAATCATCGCACCAATTCAAGCCTTGCCCGACCCCATTATATTTCGTTTGTTTGCTTGCAGTCTGTTTAATATTCATGCACATTGCCAGGTGAAAAGCGACTGTGTGTTAGTGGATTACGGTTTAAATTCGAAGAGCATGTGGCTAAATGTGTTTACAATTTTCGTTCAAGCTGCATGTCTTACTTGAGTTTATTAATCACGTTTAAACTAATATATTTTATACTGTATCCGTTGTCCTTAGCAACCAAGGACTATTATAAAAGTGAAGTCCCGTGTCCCCGTAGTGGGGTAGGGGGCAGATGCATTATTCATACATCTGTTTCACTGATCGATTTTTCTTTAGGGACAAGTAGGTGATCAGCCTTCTGTGTCCTACCAGACCGAGACATTTTTTTTTTTTCGTCTCCACCGGGAATCGAACCCAGGACCCCTCGGTTCTACGCTCACGCGTCAACCACTGTACCGAGGAGGCGGTCTAAGGACTATTATACTATTTTCTTATTATAATTATTATGAAGTTCTACGAAGAATTGTGATATTAATAAATCACTAATTCAGAATGTTGTATCAATTTGTATTTGTGAATTAGGTGAATATTATGCAAAATTCAGTTTTAATAGTACGTGTGCTTGTCCATATTCTTCTGTAATGGTGTGAAAGACTCCCGGGTGCATACAGTCCAATAAAATGGATAAACAAAAATATATTTTAGAATGTTCTACTCGTATCGGGATGATACATATATCGTTGTTTTCGTATAACAATGCAAATTTGCGGAAGGTAGCATTGCGAGAAATACTCGTGAGAGTTTCTATGAAAAGGTCGAATTTCAAGCACGAGGCCATCCTATCTCCATTTAAAGCACATACATACACATTATACAATATACAGGCAATTATATTATAGTTAAAAGGTGATCTTTTAACCTATCTAAGAACCTATCTTTTTAGGTAGGTTACCAACTTAAAATTCGATCTTCAGAAACTTTAGACGTCAAAAATAGCATATTTCAACTTCGTGAGCGAAAAAAGAGACAACCGAAGTAAAATGTGGCTAATTGGTCACATTTATGCGTGCCACTCTCGGAGCGCTAACAACCTATCTACCTCTTTTTAAATATCTTTGATGGGTAAGAATTGTCTTAACGAAAAGGCTTAACGAAAAGGTAAAATTTCCACCACTACGCGATTCTTGCTTAATTTAAAGCACCACATATACAGGTACATTTGTATCTCAATGGTTTTAAACAACATTTCAGTGTTTACTCATTGCTATTCCAAACAGAACGCCACTCAGGACTTTCTACTTCGCATGAGTACGCTGCGTCCATGTGTAAAATTCATGCGCTTATCCACGGTGCATCGAAATGCTGACCTACTTCTTTAGTGGATCATAACCTTAAATTATTGTATTAGAATTATTGTATGTAGTGACAGCGGACGGAAAACAATACACATGAAAAGTATGAAGATCGATAAAAATAATCTCATTATTATTAGATTTATAAAGTAAAATAAATGACCAATACAGCAATGAATTCAATTGAATACTTTTATAAATTTAAATGAAGCATTTTTTATACTTTCTTAATTTCTAGAAAAAAATAATTAAAAAGCCAGGTCAGAAGCACAAACTTTTTGGTGACGAACATTCGAAATTCGAATACTGGCACATAATAAAATCCCGTTTATGAATAAAAAATTATGAATAAAAAAAAGTGGTCAATTTTAAAAATCGAACGAGTTGGAAAATTTTATCTGTATTCAAATCGATTTCGTTAACGATAACATCAAGGGTTATAAAACATCCCTGCACTTTTGTATCCAATCACAGTGACCTACATATCGGTAATTGAAGCGGTGTTTCATTAATGGACTGCTAAAGCTATCAGGGCTTCCTTCATTAGCGTTCATAATTTATATACTTATCGCGTGTCTCGCTAATTATGCTGTTAAGAAATACTGGTTAAAATCTAAAGGGCAAACGATCAAATGACATTAAGTAATAAAAATATGGAGGCCAATTCTCGATGCAGGAACATTCTTCTCGTGTTGTAAGTACCTACAATTTGCTCCTTTATATTATGACATAGACGTACGTACTATATTTTTTTGTTTCTGTAAGTTGATTTCTTCTATAATCTATAGCTTATTATTTCGAGTCATCTCATATTGATTTGATGATTACTTTCTTATTTAAAAAAGTTATCAATACACGATTCAATTTTTTAAATGTCTGGACTCTGGAGATGCTTCTTTCTACACGAATTAGGCATATAATGCCGGGAAAACATTTCAGTACAACAAAACAACAAAAAACTGTTCAAATCGATGAAAGCATTTTCAACTTTTTCTTTAAATTTCTTTAGTTTTGTAACACACAGATTTATTTATCTATTTCTATTCAGAAAATACCTTGTAAATCGTACTGAAAGCATATTTCTACAGACTATTTTCTCGAATAAAACATTACTGAAGACAAATTAAGAAGAAAGCGTCTCTCAAAGAGATCGTTTAGCATTAAATTTTTACAAAGGAAAGCACTTTAACCGTTATTTTAAAATTATCACGTCAAAGTTCTTTGTGCTGATAAATTAAACAAAATCTAGTCTCGGAGACAAAATGAAGTTAGGCGTAATAGACACAATTCTGCTTTTGAACAATTTATTCGTTCTCCGATGTAATACTTAACTGAGTGAACGGTTTTAATTATAATTTAAAATTTAGAACAATGATAACAAAATTTTGTATTTAGGGAAATTTTAATAAAAAATGTGAAGTTAAAATTATGAATGTTGAATAACAATAATGTGGAAGAAAGTAATAAGTCCAGAGGTATGTGCGTGTGTGTGTGTGAAGTGAGTATGCGTGCCGCTTAACCGTTAAAATTAGGCAAATAATTCAAAAAATCAAAAATCAAGATTGTTTATTTGGAACAATAAAACACAACATTACAAAAACTATGAACGATAGCACCCATAAAAGTTAAATAAGCTGCGGCACAGCACAGGTGCCAACGCCCGCCTCCATACATTAGAAGTTCCACTAACCAAAATTTTCACATTCATATCTCCAAAACAGAAACACAAAGTAATGATAAAAGTAAGTTAGACGATTTATACAAATTTTAAAAAGACAAAAATGTGCAGGTGTGAGAGTGTGAGAATGTTATGTGTGTGAGTATGTGAGAGTGAGATTATGTGAGTTGTGTAAGGTTGAATTATTAACATTAATATTACAATAAGATGCTCTGAGTTATCATAATTGATTGAAAGTAAAAACTCTTCAAATCTCTTCTTACATTGGTAAGAATTAAGATGAAGGATATTCAAAATTTTGTGAAGTTTAATTTATTCAGTACCTAACTTATTTCAAAGATGTTTATTCCATTTGAATCGAATATTAATTTATTTTTGTGTCAAATATTGTTATAACTTTTATAAATAAAGTAAGATAAATAATATAAAAAAATAAAAAATATAAATCATGAAATAGGATAATGAAATAAGACACAAAAATTTAATTAATGAAATTTAATATTGAATACATTGTCTCATATAGGTTTATAGAACGACTATCAAAATAGAAAACTTAACTCATATTCTATCACCTCTTGACATTCATGTTTAAACATCTTCACCCACAAGAGCAGTTATGCAAAGATTATCGATTGCAACCCATTAATGCATCTATGTCAATGCCACTAAACTCTAGTGTCCCTAAACATTATCTAGATTAGATGAGCATCTTGCGCCCTTGGCCGTACATTCCTTGAGAAACGATGACGTTAGACCTCTTAGCTTATGTATTGTCTTGGGACCTAAACCAATTTGCAGTGTTGAATTTATGCACTTTTGTGTGCTGAAAAGAATTTAAAACGTTCTTTGCGTCGTTAAAAATAAGTGGTAATAGCTTTTATACAAGGCTAAATTATATATTATGTAGATTAATTTTTTATAAAAGTACAATAGCTGCGCCCCGCGGTTTCACCCGCGTGGCTCCGCTCTTGTTGGTCTTAACTGGATGATAGCCTTCCTCGATAAATTGACTATTTAACACCGAAAGAATTTTTCAAATCAGACCTGTCGTTCCTAAGATTAGCGCGTTCAAACAAACTCTTCAGCTTTATAATATTAAGTATAGATAAACATTTTGATATTAATAGTTATAGAAATAACAATCTATACCAATTAATCAAACATTATAAAAGAAAATATCTCCATCACAATGGTGCGATTAAGAAACTTTATGAATGCAATTCAAAATGAAGCTCTCCATTGTTCATAATTCCCTGCACTCAATCAATGGATAATAAAGGTATTGATGCATTAGTTTTTTTAACGATAAAATAACTTTTCCCACTGCATTTTAAGTTACTTATTTGTTTACTTTGCCTACTAATATTTATTTATTTATCTATTTAAAAGGTGCACAATACAATACACAATTTAACATGCATAGCTAGTTGAGAAAAGATATAAATGTGAGTGTGAGTATAGATGTATGTGTGTCTTTCACGAAAAAACTACTGATACTTGATGGTTTTGCATGAAATTTTACGGTAATGTAGGTTATACATGAGAATTAAATAAATATTTGATTTTACTCGCGGGCTCCTGTATTCGGAACAGATAGTCTTTTTTTCAAAATTATTTATTACATTAACTCGAGGGAATAAGATCTGTGCCAACTATCACACTTGCAATTAATTAATTATAACAAGAACAGTAGTGACTAATAAGAAGCGCTACAAAGGAAACTTCCTGGTTTATTAATTTTTATTAATTTTTTATTAATAAAGGAAGTACGAGTTATTTCCTCAAAGGCAAAACTACGATTTAATCTTGCTTATGTCATGTGTACAATTGAGAATTCTTATTATATATAGTTCGTACATCCCCATTTGATGAATGCTATTAATTAACGAATTTTAGTCCAATGATATCTAGTTTTTATTAATATTTCTTACTATATCCACGAAAAATATTGTCATATTTTATACAAGCAAACAACTAATCTTCAACTTAAATGAAAAATCTGTGACATATATATTCATATATATAATTTGATTTTCCAGCTCTATGTTCCCTTGATTTAATTTAGAAAAGCTTTTTTGTCGTAATCATTAGACAAAAGATTCTGTAACAAAAAATAAATCTTTATCATCCTTACGACCTTGCAAAAACGTGGCAATGCTATTTGTAAAAGTCTCAACCCCACCAATAAAAGCTATACTTGTGTGTAAAAGCAATTTGTATGTGTGCGTGTAGCAATGCAATGCTGTAACAACATTGTATAGCGATCTTAAATGTTTTAAAATAAACATCATTTAATTTATATTATTCCTTGCTAAAGCATCAAAGCGGTTGAACAAAAATATTATTTCTAAAATTTACTGGCCGGTGAGATAGGCACGACCCCGACACTCCGATGAAATTTAAAACAGAATTCACATCTTACATCTATATAAATGTACTTTACTAGCTTTCCGCCCGCGGCTTCGCCCGCGTTTTTAAAGAAAAACCCACATAGTTCCTGTTCCCGTATGGGATTTCCGGGATATAACCAATGTGTTAATCCATGTTACCCTCTATATGTGTGCTAAATTTCATTGTAATAGGTTCAGTAGTATTTGCGTGAAAGAGTAACATACACACACAACCTCACTTTCGCATTTATAATATTAGTAGGATTCTCAATAAAAAGGCACAAACAAGGCAGCCAGTGGAACAATATTAAAGAAAAATTATAGGAGTATAAAAATATTCTTGATTGATTTTATTCATGTAGAGTTTAGACGAGAATTTTTCATATTATTCTTATATTATTGATATTATGACACTGACGTCATGATTATTTATTAACCTAAAAACTTCTTTATTCCGGATTTCATAAATTATATTCTTAGCAAGTTTTGATATCCAGTTGGTAGACTCCCCTTAAAACAGATAAAAGCATCCTTTACTCCAAACAAACATTCATCCGTCAACCTCAATGTAATTTATTTGAAAGGTAGTTTACTTTAGGGCTGATTTTTCAATCCTTGGTTTAAATTTATCCGTCCAATAAATTATTATCGATAATATTAAAATGTCACGTAAACTGTCAAATACGGGCAATTAGAATACGTTTTAAAAATGGTAGTTTTATACATTATTCGACGAATAAGTTTTATCCAAACATTGAAAAATCGTCCCTAAATAAAATAATAAGTTTGTTTGAAGCTCCACATTTGAAATCTAGAATCTCGTTCCATTTTGATAACAAAATAGCGTTCTAGTCGTAAAAATACTTTTCCCCTTGTTATAAAATCTGCAAACGGAATATTTCTGCGAATTCTTACAGAGAAAACATCTAATGAATTTCATGTGTAGCTAGGTCACTTTGGTCTTGTAAGAAATATGTTTTCAGCATTACATACGAACTCATTAATGTGAATAACTGAATCATATAACTTAAATAATAAAGTTTTGTTTCCGTGATTGTATTTATGAACAATTATAACAACATTCCCAACAAGCAATTATAACGTAATTAAATAAATTTTCAATCATATTTATTAAATAATAACTAGCTTACCGCCCGCGGCTTCGCCCGCTTTGTCTAAAACCCAATAAATAATATACTAAAACCTTCCTCTTGAATCACTCTATCTATTAAAGAAAACCGCATCCAAATCCGTTGCGTAGTTTTAAAGATTTAAGCATACAAAGGGACATAGGGACAGAGAAAGCTACTTTGTTTTATACTATGTAGTGATTAATACGCGTACAAAATACTGTCGACTTATTATATCCTTATTTAATAGAAAACGTTTTATTCCATAATTTTTATTCCCTCATATATTCAAGCCACCAAAATCAAACAAAACTCTTTCATTTCGAAATCAGAAAAGTACATATTAGGACGTGCTATGTATATGTTCCTATCTCTTATAATTTCAGAGTACAGAGACATCGCGAGTCCCGCCACGTCCGCAATTACCCTTATTTCAAACATGAAGTTTCCCAGCTATATACATGCAAATGGTAAATGGAAATCCGAAGTTCTACACTTCTCGATACATATCCTTAAGAAATATGGAAAGAAAATATGAAGATTGGGTATCTCATTAATTTATTTAAAACGTAGCTTTGATAGTATCAATCTTTTTTATACTGTATTTTCTGGAACTGCTCTCTAAATAATACTGTAATATGCATTTAATACAACCAAGTTATTAATGGTTAAAGTTTCACGTGATAAAGTGCAGCCTTTTGTCGTAGTGCATGAAGAATTTCTAAGACTGGACTATTGAAAAACTCCAGATAAAAATGCCTTTTAACTGGATCTGAATCCAATTAGTCAAGTCTCTGGACATGACTAATTTATAATTGTAAAACAAATAATTTAATTATTTTATAATGAATTATCAAGACGATTATAATTATCGAATTATCTTCAGAAAAACAAGTAAAATTAATAGGTGCTAAATAACAACGTACATTACAATGAAACAATCAATTATAACGTAATTCAAATATACATTACATTTTAAAATCTCTACAAAGTTGGTGTGAAATAAACCAAAAACCCACACTTAAATATTTTCTTTGCGTATTTTCGCTTATGAATTTTTTATGTACAAAAACTTCGGTATTTTGCCTTCACTGAAAACTTTGTAAAACGTCAAAAACTTTGAAAGAAATATTTACAAAAGAGTTGTATTTTCAATTTACAATTTACTTTGTTGATATTACGAGTTATTCTTGAGAAGAGAATTTTAAAAAATAAAGAATTTTTAAACTCTAAAAAACCATACCAACCATACCATAAAAGTGACTACTAAACAAATCAAATACCTCTCACCTACCTTACTATAGTCTCATTGAAGCTCTTATTAGTTCTATACGTAAAGGAAAAGTAATTAAACAGTATAATAGAAATACCATACGTATCATACATTACATTTTCCATTTACTCTCAATAATATTCTCCATTCAATGTATATGGTCGAGTGCTCATCGCTCGTGCCAGGGTCGCTTGTCAATATGTTTCAGTTCAAATGAGACTTATAGGATAGCGAGATTTAATATCGATTTGTAAGAGCTTATCTTTTTGTCCATTTGTATATACTTTATATATTTGTATTACTTTGTATTTTCTAGTTCATGTTTCAAATTGCAAAAATCGAATAGTGATAAGACATTTTAAATATTCAACAGAAATCTTTATTGATAAAAAAATGAAGGTATTGATAAGGAATCAACACAAAGTATTTGATCTAGCCTAGATTAGAAATAATATCGTAAATCGAAACTCTCTTCAAATGTTTTGTGTTAAAAATAAATTAATATGAGTTTATCATTTACAAAAATCTCTACATAAAAAGTTTTCGTAATAAAACCAGTGTGTCTATATATTTGCCGTAATATAATATAATATGTATATTGAAAGATTTAATTATGTCGTAATAAATTACAAGGCAAGTAAATGACTCTTCGCAAAAAGTGAAAACAGCTTTTCATTAACGCTCACGACAAATTGTTACATTATAAAGATAATTAAAAATATATAACTATATGAGTTAGGAGAGACAATTAATGAACGACTCTTTCGTAAAATTCAATACATCTAGATATATGTATATCGTTCACATTTTGAATTCATGTGTTTAAAATTTCTTGTCAATTTCGTGATATAAAAAATAAGATCATTTCCCTACTAGAATTCATTATAAACGGAATCAAGGAAGCAAAATAAGGCATTCATATTATGTTTTATGTTGTAGGTAACTTTAGTTTTTAAAGTGGAACTTTTATTACATCGTCTCAAACTTTTTGGTCTGTGTAGCGCATGTCGCGTGTATCGCGGCTGCCGAGTAGGTATACCTACTCGGCAGCCGACCGTCACGCGACATGCGCTACTCAAAGCAGTGTTCGGAACCGTTCGAACAGTTTCACTTTTACCGTGGTTTCATAAAACCACAGAACATTTTTTTCTTTTTGTTTCGTAAGACATATCATATACACAATAAATATTTAAAATTTTAACAGCATTAATGGCTATAAATTTAATTTCATACAGGGGAGATTTATTTATATAGAGTTCATAATGGAGATTTTATTATAAAAATACATGAAACTTAACACTCATAAATTTGGTTAAAAATATAATAAAATGAATTACTTGGTATTAAAGATTAGATCTCTTTCTACTTATAAATTGTAGAGTAGGAAATTTTTATACTTATAAAACAGGAAGAAAAATATTTCTAAAGTAGAGTTTTTATACACGTTTTAAATATTATTCACAGTTTGAATTGTAATTAACTAATTTTACCTTGTCTCTGATACAATTAACGTGAATGTGGATATTTTTTTATATTTCTTGACTACCTCTTAATCGTAACTTCTGTCTTTGATTATTTTTTTATTTTAATAGTGTTAGAAAAAAATAAAAACATAGGGTGTGGTCATGAACAACTGTCGATGATTTAAAGCCCTCGCTCCCAACCTGTAGAGCCTTGAACATCTACGTAGGCGTTCACAACCTGTTACTCCCATAATAATTCAATTGTACAAATAACACCGACACTTACCCTTCGCATAACACGTAGAGAAAACGATGACGTCTTCATGTTTATTTTTTCTAATCAACAAACACTTTAAATAAATAAAAACGCGAGCGCGTCGTCTCTTCTTAACAGTTACACTGTAGCACTACGTAGCAAAAATAAATCGTAAATCGCGTATAAAATATTTTAAAATTTATTTATTATATATTTTATGATTATTATTTATATCGGAAACGGAGCGGGCAAGGCTCAGGACGGCATAAACGCAACTGATATAGCGCCCTGTACTAGCGGGGTGAAAAGGATAAATGTGTAGCTAAGCGAAAGGTCGCACGTGCTAACGCTGCTGCGTAAATATCAACTCTACATCGTAGTCTTCAAAGATCATAGTCCCATACAATTTATATGGACCTTCAAAGGATATTTCTTCCTCTCTCATTCCCGCACAAACGCGATTGGACAGAACACAGATACAGGATGAATTGAATTTATACGCGCACTGAAGAACGTCTACCCTTATAAAGTTAAATCCCGGAATTTTCCCAACTATTGCATTCACTTCGTGTTTAGTGTGCCGTATTCTTACGTTCTTTGAAGAAAACCGGTGATGTACAGCGAATAAATATATAAACAGCTATCTATAGAACTGTCATTGGATGGTTACATAAAGAGATTTGCAGTGTTTAAAAAAAGGTTTCCGTGTCTCCAGATACCCTGACTAGACTTGTATAAATGTTTTGAAATACTCAGTCTGAATACCATTAGTCGCTATACAAAGTATATTTATTTTCATGCCCGACTTAATGGTTTACTTGTGAAAATGTTGTCATTATGGAAACTTCCGGGGAACTCTAGTTTGAAAAGTCCGGGTCAGGTCCCATCCAATGTTAGGGCGAAAAATTACAGGGACTTTCTTTATATTTTACCCGCTTTGATACCGAATCACATTTTCTTCTATTCCATTCTTCTCACTACTCTTTTATCTAAACGACAATATTTTAATGGAAATTATTCATGAAATAAAATAATAACATTTTATGATCAAAAGAAGAATAGATGGATTAGCTCTATGTAGAGTCAATATATTATAAGAATTTTATATGAATTTGAGTACATTTTTTTCATAATATGTATTTAAAATGTATAAATAATACGTGTAAAACCAGGCAGAATCTCTAACTATATATAAAATATTGCGCAATACGAGTCTGTCATTCGAGTTTAGTGCTCTTGTTAGAGAACTTACATATACATATTAATTATCTAGTGTTGGATTATGAATTCTAACTAGATTCTAAACTTTCGTTGGAATGTTCTAGAGCTTTGTTATTAATTTTCTGCTTCATATACATAAATTTTATTACTGTGTGTAGTTCATTGAGTGCTGAAGTTTTATTTTGTTTATATTTGTGTTGGTGAAACCGTAATATAAGTAGGGTTATGGAACATTTTCAAGGGTTATTTTACGAACTTCTTGTAGTGCAAGTATTTTAACGTCTGATTTTAAATGCCTTTTTATGTTGTGTATGTTTTTCTAACGTGAAGTCGATTTTCTGAGAGTTGTTTTTAAATGAAGAAATATTTAAAAACTTTCGGGGAGCATAAGTTTTTTTCATCCAACTCACTATGAAAATCTACTAGACCGAAATTTTTGAAACAGACCCGTAGGCAAGTTACATAAACACAGTTATTCCCAAAACTTTTTCGACAAACTGCAAAAATGAAAGTTTGGTATCCGGCTAGGAATTTTTCTGAATAGCGAAATATATTTATGAAAGGGAATGCAGAATGGTGGCGAAACTTCCGTAAAAAGTTATTTTTTGAGTAAAATCTCAGGCTTTACAGTGATAGCAGTTTGCTGAGATCCTTTTTCATTATTTTTATGTAGAACTAAAGAACAGTTGTATGCGTATAATAATTTCAAGAGAAAATGTAGTCGTAATAGTTATTATTGTCATTTGCTACAGTTATGCCCACGTAAAACCTGAGATAAAAACATAAAATTATATTGCTTAAGTAATACAGGAGTAAAAAAGTATTACCGGTGATGGCCTCTTCATATTCGGTTTAATGCTTTTTAGAGAAATAAAAATGAAAATATACACATCTTACAACATAACGTAGAATTATTTTACTCTAAAACAATATGTATTGTAAAATTTTACTCTTCAATACCTTTCCATTCAAGTACTTTACTGAAATAAATTGTAAATTTTGTCCAATTTCTACATTCTAATTGAATTTGTGTGTACATTTTCACCCCAAGTGCAGCCTCGGGACATTCCGTCTTTTACGCTCTTCTTTTTATATATAAAAAGTAAAGCAGCTTATAGTATTGATTAAATTTACATGGTTATAAGATGATTTTACTTCAAGAATGTTATTAATAATATATATTTAGTTTCATTTTTTATTAAAATCATCTTCCTAGAAAAACTCATGACGTGTTCTAAACATAATTAATATTACTTAAATAAAATAATATTTGAAGTTTTTCTCTTCCAATATATCTTCTCGTTTATTAATTAAATAATATTATTTGATATATATAAAGCACGTTTTCATTTCAATTTCAATAAAATTTAATTTCATACCAAACTGTACTCGCTACGAGAACTATCATTTATTTGCTACTGTCTACGTGACGGCTACGCCGTAGCGAGCGTAGCACTCATTTTCTTGATAACATAAAAACAATTTGTTTTGTTTAAAGCTCTCCTTTATAGTGGGACGACAATGAACTAAGCTTTTCATTAAATATAAAACCTCTGCGTATCTGACCCTGACATTTTTATTGTGATGAAATACACTGTTTTGTAATACAATATAATAATATGTAATTCTAACGAACCCTACAAACGTTTTTCTGCTAAGATGCTCGTTACATTTAGAGTAATGAAAAATAGTTTACGACCTATTCTCATACCCAAAAACATACACAAAAATGTTCAAAGAAATTGTTCAAGTCCACCGAGGACATTTTACAAACCAAAATATATAAATTTAGCTTTCTGTACGTATTTTTTTTTATAATTTCAAGGTCTCTTCGATTTTTTTGATCTTCGACTTCTTTGTGTATCATTTTTTACAGGTATTATTTAATTCAGTTTATTTATCGCGCCATGAATTGTACCAATATGGAGATTATTATGAAAATGTCATATTTGTTACACACACATATAAAAGATTTATATCACTTCAACCTCGGTTTTAATAGCCCTTTGCCAGCGGTTAAAATATCAAGTTAAATTAATATCGTTGTCTTTGCACGTTCAATGTGAAATAAGATATAGTCTTTATGAGCATGTAATTTACACACTGCACGGTATCATACAGGAGTATAATAGAGAATTTAAGATGCTTAATATTTGGATAAGATATTTAAAATTTCAGCAACTTTTGTCACTAATGGTTCGACAGGTTATTTATTTAACCCCTTATAAAATAAAACGACAATACGACGAATAATACGACGGCTGTCTATTTTTATTTCTCTTTCTGGATACATAACAAAAATATTCACTCGAACAGCAAACATAACATAACTTATAATAAAACTAAATTATAAAATAAAAAAAACTTACAACTAGAGAAAGTATATTTTTCAGATCGTTTTAGCAGTTTTTGAGGCTATCCATTTTAAACAGATGACAGTCAAATATTATAAGTGTAGTTTGTATCAAAAAATCAATAATAACAACTACTTTTAAGCTTACAATAGTATGTATAACTATTATTTGTAACACGTGGATATTACATGATAATAAGATTATTAAATACAACAATATACCCGCAGCCTGCCACGAACAGTCAATTAGTGATCGTTAATTATCTGATACGGACTTAAAATCGTGTCCATGGCCGCCGAAATGACCCAAATAACATACTGCACACTGTATTAACCCTTTGGTGTATTGGAAAATGAATGAACCACTTTACTAGAGTGAGCAATTTAATGTCACTTTAAATAAGTGGTTAAAATATAATTTTGGTAGTATTGAGCTTGCAGTCAACACTAATGTGTATATTTTATAAGCTACAAGTTTATAAAAATACAATTAACTTACAATAATTAATTTTGGATTTTTACGTTGGAAATTTCCCTGTGCTACTTTCACTACGAAGAATTGAAAACAAAAGTGCGTGTTGTGTTTCGGAATGATGTAAATCATGCTTTTTATAAGCTTCTTTAGAAATTATAAATTGTCTAAAAGTAACTATATAATATGTATTCACTTAATACATTTTTGAAGATATACCAAAGATGCAATTTATCACTCCGTACACACAAGATCAATAAATATTTTTAATTTTTAACATCACAGCAGATAAGTACCAGACATAATAATTATTATAACATAGACAAAAGTAGATTCTTTGTTTTTATTCGACTTACTAACTTCCCAAACTGCTTAATTTTACACAAGTAAGAACGACTCTATACTTAAACAATTAAAATTAAATAACTTCCAAAAGGCGAGCTCTGAATTTTAATTACAATAAAACCTATTATGACAATTACGGACAGACCGCCTGTAAGGTCATCTATTTTCGCCCCTAGGGCATCCTCTCACGCCATCACCCTATTGAAATAAAATCTATTTCTTAGTAGTCTGTAATTCATATTATATTGTTACTTTAATCGAATTAAAACCTTTCATTTCTCCGTAATTCATAATAGCCTTTTAAAAACTCGTCTATCATTTCATAACTAGGATAACCTTAATTTGTTTCTTGAAATGAATTGTTCGTACTGTAGTTTTATCAAATAAATAATAACAGCACAAGGAATAATTAAGTGACATTTTCTTTAATTATTTCATTTTGTTACACGATAGCTACAACTAAAATAGAAGTCTACTATTTTAATTAACGTAATACGTACATAATTAATATCTAGCTGTTATTATTCAGAATCTTCAATACAGAACTGTATTGACTATCGATACAGTCATGCACATACACGAAAACTGAAACTAAAACAAAAAAATTTCGTTGTTTTATTATTTTTGTCAAACTTTTTATAGTGAAACCTACCACCATATAGTGATTTAATGTCCTATAACGTAAAAATTTGACATGTCATACTACTCTCTTTATTATGTATTTATAAAACAAACACATATATACAGTTCTATTTCTTTTTAAAAATAATGAAATGTTTCCTTTCAGCAAAATATGCTATCTTCAGTATTTCAAGTACTTTCCCTCCAGGGCCCATTGAAAATTTCCACACTGTATATACTAAAAGTTTCACGAGGCAACCTAAACACTAGTCACAGTTAATTAAATCACCTTTTCTGTACACAATGTCATGGGTGTGTTTTAGTGCTTGAGTTTTAATAGAGTTCACGAGGGATTTGCACCTCCATAACACCGTAGTGGCTAAAATTTTTAAACTTTAGTCATAGTTGGAAGGTGGTTTGTATATAGCACTTGCTAAATTCAGATGCGAATAAGTAGAATATATTAAATTTATTGCTTCTAAGAAATTATAACTAAATGATATTTATTTTTACAATTTTCAGGTAAATTAACCATCATACATCTGAAGGGCTTGTAACCATGAATAGAAAATGGAGATGGAAAATACAGAAAGTGTAGTATGTAAAGGGTGTCTCAGCGCCGATTTTAAACTTTAAACACGAATTTCTCGGCAACCTGCGGGGTTAGCTGGAGGGGAGTGGCAGCGTTCGATAGGTGACGAGTGCGGATTTTTTTGTGGCCATGGCGCAGTGGTCTCGTACGCACCGTGCGTACACAGTAGAAGCGTACTTATGCAATACGTTTTCGTTGAGTGAAAAACGGTGTAAATTTGTAGTCGCTATGAAATCCACCGTTTGAGTGATGCCCCGAGTACTCAATTAATTAAAACGTGAGGAGAGAAGTTTAGAGCGACAGGATGTTTACTAAATCATTCAATTGGACCACGAAATAGACCTGTGCGATCGATTGAACACATCGACCGCGTCGCCGCTGCGGTCACGGAACATCCAAGACGCTCACTTAGACATCATGCTGCCTCTTTAAGCCACCATCGGTAACTTTTTTGTACCTCAGCTGCAAGAAGAGGATATTGACAAGTCTGATGTATGGTTTCAGCAAGATGGGGCCACTGCCAACACTGCTAGGGACGCACTAAATACGTCATTTCCGGGAAAATTCATAAGCCGCTCTGGAGACATATTGTGGCCACCCAGATCTCCCGATTTAACCCCCGCTGCCTTTTTTTTATGGGGTTGTCTCAAAGCAAGAGTTTTTGATACCCCTCTTACAAATTTGGAGCAGTTGAAGACTAAAATAACGACAGAAGTGAGAGCCATTTCAGCGGACATCCTTCGGCGCGTCTCGGCAAATTTGCGTGTCCGATTTGAAGAGTGCATTCACCATGATGGAAGACATCTTGACGGTGTAATATTCTGTACATAAAATCCGCACTAATACACTTTAATTTACTACAATAAAAATATTATGAATACAATTTGTTTTTTTTATGCAAATTTTCAAAGTTTAAAATCGGCGCTGAGACACCCTGTATTAGCTGTCACCCTATTCTGATATAGGTATAAAAATCAAGTTTTTTAGATAATAAAAAAAACTAGATTTACGTTTACTCAGATAAAAATTGAAAACAATTTCAGAACGAAATTCATAAAACAATCCAACAATTTAATTTAGACTTTATTAAAACAAAAGCTGATAGACATTTTCAATTTAAAACAGATGTTCCATTCGGTTATGTTTAGAAATTCCAATCCAAAATTCCGCCGCGCAAATTTAAAAAACTATTAGGAAAGTTGGTAACTTTTTATCAAGGGAATTTCACAAGAGGTCAAGGTTATAGGAGTGGCAGAACCCCGCCTCGTTTCTGGTCCCAGAGCGGTAGCAAATTTATTATCGTTTTAATAGACAAGTCAGTAATTACTGTATAAACTGAAACACGTTGTAAACAAGTAAAATGGAGCTAGCAATTTGTTGGATTATATTTTAAGCTCGCTTCTCCGTAATTTGTCAGGCATACCATATAATGCGGCATATTCTGAAATCTCGTGTTCAAATGATAAGATAAAGTATCTAAATTTTAATTGAAATGAAAATGTACCTAGATTCAAATTTAGTTTATGTTTATGAACTCTATGTTTGTTTATGAACAAATGTAAACTAATTAAGAAACAGTGTTTGTTATTATTGTTTATACTTGGCAATATGTAACCTTCAGTTATAATAATGTTTATTACATTTCTGTATTTACAATGTCAACAGTCGACCTCACCTTTTCACGTGCAAGAAAACCATTTTATTATGAATCTCTCAATCTGTTATAGTAAGACTAGAAGTATATGTTTTGAGTGGAATTTAGAACGGTTAATTAACTGATTCCTTTGCAGAATCTGGTGGATTATAGTTAAATGTGGTATTGAAGTGTTTTATGCCGCCACATCAAAGTATTGGTTTTTTGAAAACTTATTAACAAGAATGCATTGTAGTTGCATGTCCCAAATAGTAATGTGGCTAGATTTTTTAGACAAGTAGTTGATCACCCTACTCTTGGTGTATTTTGTAGAGTAGTATGATTTATTCCTTATAAGCTAGATCGAGACCGTTTCCAATATAAAAGTAAAGAAAAAATTCAGTAAAAAATTAATAATAAGTAAAATGAATCAAAACAATTAACAATATCATATTTTGCTACTTTTTGCTCTCTTTCCTTCGGCTCGCGGCAACGACCATTGTTTCTGTTTCTTGCCAACAATTTATGAAAGCACATAACAAGTCAAACTTTTGTCCTTAAATCGATAAAGAATATTATAATAATAACGCAAATGGAGTGAAGAGGTAACATCGTTCTCATATTCCGTTATTTGCGACCTCTGGAGTAAATCGAATTTCATCATTCCTCGAACTGAATTTATAAATACCAGGGCCGGATTTGTCAAGAAAATGCATAGATTGAAGCCGATAGCTGCAAATATTAAGGACGACAAAGTAAAATTAATTTCGTATGTTAGTTTAATTTTAAAACGAATTCCATACAGGTTTTTAAAGAAGTAATTCCCGTAGTAAATTATTAGAGCGTGTTTTTTGAACAATCTTAATACATGTACGCTTATTTTTATAACGACGCGCTCTTGGTCTAAGAAATCAAGAATTTATTTTTAGTATCAGTGAAATATGCCAAAACCATCGTATATTCTACTTGCAATGCTTATTAATCATGGGAACAAAATATTCTAATGTTCTAATTCACGCACATAAGTTAATTAATGCATAACAATTGTATAATTACAAAAATATTTATTGTATCAACATCATATTTCAATGTAATCTGGTACGGTTAACCGTGCTTACGGACAATTTTGGCGACCGACCCATTCAACAAACGTACAAATCCGCCCCTGTCAAACGCACAAGCTTAATATTCATCGATGTCTGTCTAATCCATGTATATCCACGCATTTCACGCCTACGCCCTTCTCGAGCCAGTCACGTATTCTTGCGATAAAATTCCTCTAACCTCCCGGTAAATATCAGTAAATACCGCTTTATATTAAGCTCTGTGTAAGCTTATCCAACTTTATGTACGCTACTGATTTCATATCTAATGATTTATTCGCGACCGCATTTTACATTTCCAACCGAAATGTTACACTATTTTATCGGAGTTGTGAAGCACTATTCTAGAATAAATAATATTTGAATAGTCATGAACTATGGCCTTTTAAATTTAAATTATTGTTGGTCTTGACTTTTGTATACAGAGTTTGTACGTGACTGAATATTTTAACTGTTATTTATATTTAAAGATTCACAACTGAAAGACTACCTTCATTATTATAAGTATAGTGGTCATAGATTAGGTATGCATTTTGTTTTTAATCACCACAATTTTTTATGTTCCTCACTGTACCTAAAGAAAAATACAAATTAATGCAAGTCAAATTTAATCCTCGACAATTAAAATAATTAACAATAAAATAATTTGCTTCCAGGTCGATCCAACCAAGATATCATCAAAAAGAAATGTCTTCAAATTGCAAGCGTTCTAAAACCACCATAATTGAATTGTTTGCGTAGCGAACGAAATCCAAACATTTCATGTACTTGAGTCGCTGAGACTCAGCAAGATTATAGCGTAAGATAAATAAGGGAATTTAAGCTCTGATCAAACAAAATAGGGAAATCCGATGAACTGATTTAGAAATATAATCCTGGAAAATTACATCGGATACATTTAATGTTAAAATAATTTAAGACAGTATTTTTAAAAAATTGTTTTACCTTTATTTCTTTTTTATGTTAACTTATTCAATGTGTTTGCTCTATGAATATAACTTTAAATTAATCCAAAAGGGCTTCGATATATGTATAAGGTTTAATCTACAATAAACTATTTTAAAATACCATATGTGTTTAATTGATCTTCACTAACAAGAGTTAATTGCTTCGATACGAACGATCACGTTTCCATCAGAAAGATGATTAGAATTTGACCCTCAAACAAGATCAGTGTTAGTAGGTTACAATATTTCCACTTAATTTAGAAATACTGGTCGTTATACTAGATATCTATAGATAGATACTAATATTGTAAAGCTGTAGAGTTTATTTGGTTGGTTGAACGCTCTAATCTCAGTAACTACGTTTTCCATTTGAAAAATTATTTCAGTATTAGATAGCCCATGTATCGAGGAAGGCTATGCTATATGACATCATGGCGCTAGACTAATGGAGCGGAGCAATGCGGGTAACGACGGGGCACAGGCACAGCTAGTTAAGAATATACTGTCAAATTGTATATATTATTTCAGTAGAAATCAATACCTAAGCTATTTAACGCTTTCATATCATGATTCAACCCTTTTAACTTCAGCAGCATATCTACTTACATAATTCTTGGAGATAGTTATCATATCGTTTACCTTTCAGTGCTGTCATATGTACATACCGTCTTTACATAAGTATTAAAATAGTAGGAAGTATAATATGTGTGATGATGTGAAATATGTGCTATAAATAAATATGAGTTGTAATATCATATGCACAAAAACAAGTGTTAGAAAATTTTCAAGGATATGAAAATTCAGCCATAAAGTATGGTTTTATCTAAATATAAACAAACATAAATTCCAATTAATGATACTAAAGTCCAAATCCTATATTTTATATTAACGCCATGCTCTCGTTACCTTTCGTGTGTCCCAACTCCCACGGCACGTATCGCGATAATACATTCATTCGACTAATTAAATGAATAAAATACATATACACTCGAGAAAGTAATGTAAGAGTCTAGAAATATGTAATAACAAAATGCCAAATGCGTCACATGTATCGGAAAGCAATATTAATTCTAATTCGATGAGAGTACCTCAAACTATCACCAGAAATAATCATATGAAAACTATCATAAGAAAAACTTCAATTTGTATGTCTATAGTAGCCTTAAACAAACCAAAATTTTATGTACCAACATCTTGCTAGATCAAATCGCTCATTTGCTTCTATAACGTGACAAAGTCAAAATCTCAATTGTTGGGAAAACGCATTTGAAAGTTTACAATTCCTGTAACTTTTTAATTATTATGCTTAGACTATTCAGCTCAATACAACATATTAAAACGTTCTCGTTTTTTTGAATCAAATTGTATTCAGAACAATAAGTCGGTTATTAAATTTATTATGATTATTTATTTCAGAAAGGGCCCTTCTTGTTGCGTTTTTCTTGTAAAAAGTGTGCAGTATTGCGTTACAAACAGATATGTATCATTTTTCTTGAAAAAAAAATTGAATAAAAATCTAAAACTTTACAAGTTATGTCGTATTGTTACGTTTTATTGATAATCAGTAACCTAAATGTATTGGAAATTTTAATTAAAACGTGTTACTGTAGTAGAAATCTTTTTATTTTTGTACTTTGTTTTACAAAATGAAAGATATTTTTGCGAAATTATTGTGTAACTTTCTCTGAAATACAAGTAATATACACATTTAAAAAAAAATATACAATTATAACCAGACATTAATATTTTTTGTTTTACTTTTACTCACAAACGTTGGCAATTATAATATTACGACCCGCCCCGAATTCGCACGGGTGCAATCCTGATACCATCGATTTTTCTGAAGACTTTTTCATGTGTTAAATACTTAGTAGGTAAATTATTTTGATAAATCTCGTAGGGTTCAGAATGCGTTTGCAATGCAAGCGGAAAATAATGTAATTATTTACAACATCACATTAGAAACGTCAAAAATAACAGTTCATTCACCTATTTATGGATGCTATTATACAATGTACATATAAACCTTCCTCTTGAATCACTTTATCTGTTAACAAAAACTGCATCAAAATTGCAAAACGGCAAGCATTCGGCCGGGGAAAACGACTTTGTTTTATATTTTGCTTATCTCAGTAATATTAGGAAACTAATCTTTATTGCGGGTCCCGGTCATACATAAATCAAATAAACATATTAGCAAAACAAATCACAGGTCTCGAGACAGCTTCTTGATCTCTCCTAAATTCCAGTAATCTTTCAGTATTTCACGGTGTTGTTCTTCGGAAAAAAAATTGACACTTGAAAATGCAGGTTTCCTTGCAGGATTCTCTTTTAGCTGACGGGGCGGCACAGTTTTTTTTGTGATGCTTTCGATTCGTAGGACTGTCTTGCATTTTTTAACTGATTTGTAATTTTTTTTTTTTTCATATTTCTTTATTCAGTGGTATTTTTTACTCGTTTATGCTATAAAATAAATTGATTGTTTAATTCATATTTTGTATTTCGAGAATCGGTATGATCTTTTCGTTTTTCTAACTTAAGTGAATGTAAAATAAAATAATGAATATTTTCTCGTACAAGATTTACAAGCTTCCTAGGCCGTGATGCCATCTGAAAAATAAATTAAGTAATCAGACAACATTTTTATCATTTATAATGCAACATTGTAGCGTATTCGTTGTAAAAATGTATTATTTTTTAACAAGAATGTGTTAACTTGAGATAACCAACATAAATACCAAACATTTTGTACTTTTATTATCATCTGTAACGGAACATCTTAAATTAACCAACAAAAAACATTGTTTATTTCAGCAACAACGGGACAATCCTATGTAAACTGTAGCATGCGAATACTATTTTTACTACAATAATGACCCACATACAAATGTCCCGTTATAGCTGCAAATATAAATCAGTAAAAAAACAAAAAGCTGTACTTACCTTTCAGCAAAACCGTGATACTATAAGCTGTTACGTTTTTACCGCAATCGGGCAGCAGTTTCCTTCTCAAGGGAGCAGCGACAACTGACTTAAACCGTTCTTGCATTAAATTCAAGAGCAAAAAGAGATTTCGCTAAACCGATAGTCGCCGACCTTTTCCCTCATAACTCGGTCATTTTTGGACCTAGAAATATCGCGTTTTAGCAGCAGGTAGAGCGCGATGCGACGGATTCTACTGTATCATTATTCCATAACGATACATATGCTCGTTAACACGTTCTTGTCGCAAATGAGCGAAATATACTGTGCAACTAGACGAATACTATATATACTATTCCATAATAAAGAAAGCGATATAAAATCTAGCTCATTTCCTCTC
Organism: Colias philodice; assembly: GCF_061535455.1. Classification (NCBI taxonomy): domain Eukaryota; kingdom Metazoa; phylum Arthropoda; class Insecta; order Lepidoptera; family Pieridae; genus Colias; species Colias philodice. The sequence continues at coordinate 9,237,134 of NC_143098.1, read as the reverse complement.
CGATAAAAGTTTAATACAAATGCAAGAATAACAGTAAACTGTGACGCTTTGCATCGTAAACAGATACATTTACAATGAGTTTATTTGTGAATGTTTCGAAATATCAGCAAATTTAATAGTAAAGATGAGACCTCACATTTCTCTATCTAAATAATATTATGTAGTTGAGCAATGCTCCGTACTGTAAAATTAGAACCTTTATAATACAATTCAACCAGCATGCCTTGACCAACTTAAGGTTTCATTTGTGAAAACAGTGCTAAAACATTATACAATTTATGTACTGTTCTGTAAACTGTAACTGTTAATTGGTTACCAATTTCGATCTATAATTTTTAGAATCACTAATGTTAAATAATAATATCTAAAATATTGAAGGCGAATCAAACTATTGTTCCGATTGTCCCTATATCTATGATCTGAATTAGGAAAAAGAATATCCATTAGCGACAATGTCTAAAAATATATCATTCCCATGCACAAAACGCTCCAACCCTTTGTGGCATGCATTTCAGAACGTTTAATTGTTTACAAGCGTTCGGCTTTACGACCGCATGACGTCACGAGAGCTATCCTGCTAAATTGTTTGTTCAGTACATAAGTGGCGGGAAACAGACAATAAAGGGAATTGAGGCTCCCGAGGTAGGTCAGAGAGCACGTTATGCTAATATAATGAGGTGAACTTTTGACGGGGTGGAGTTATTGCGACAATTACGCAGAGTCCGCGGGAATGGTTTAAATGCTTTAAGTTTTTAAATATTACTTTGCTGTTGAATTTTAAAGGGTTGTTTTAGTGGTATTTTTCCCAAATCTTGTTTTCTAATGATTTTGTAAAATATACAGTACAATAGTTATTTACATTCGATTCCATTTAAGGGTGCGTATAAAGCAAAATTACCAATCTTCTATTAGATGATACGTGTAATATTCAAGACCAAATCTAAAAAATAAAATATATGTATATCAAACTATATGATATGTTCAACGATTCTGTTCAATCAAAAACATAAAATATTAATTAATGTTAAATTCTCCCGAACAATGACCAAAACTCAAAATCTCGTAATCTGATAATAGCACTCATTCACCATCGAAAATATCCACAACACATTCAAATAAATTAAAATTGACTCGATAAAAAAAAATCACCAAGTTAGCTCTAATTTTCACACTTTTACGTTTTCTACTTGACATGGTAATACTTATTATGATTTTTTTTTCATAAACAATTATATTAAAACATTTGCAAGATATTTGTCAGAGCATTTTGTGTAATTACTTTTAGTTTTGGTTTTATCTGCGATAAACCACTTTTATTGTGACAAAACCAAACGTTTATCTCGAGAAAAAAAGAGCGCCAAAAGTGGTTTATCGCAGATAAAACCAAAAGTAAAAGTACAGTGGAATCCGTTTATAATGACATCGAAGGGAATCGACAAACACGTCATAATAAGCGGACGTCATACAAAGCGTTATGAGAAAAGAAAATCTTTTTTATATAAATATGTATGTATTTAAGTATTTTAATACAGAAACATAGTATACTTGCATATGTATACGTACATATTAAATCAAAATCAAAATTGCACGTAATCAGCAGATTATTATAATAACACATACAAGTGTATTTTTTTACAGTAAGTACACTGCAATTTTTGACTGCTTTTGTTTTTTCATTTCATTGTAAAAACAGTATAATACTATTGTGTAAAGAAGACATAGCTTTGGTCAAATTATCATTTTCAATATTGCTGTGAAAAAATCGTGATAATAATTCTGCAGCTTTTAATGCCTCTTCTGCGGTAGGTAATGGTGATTCCTTCCTCTTCCCTATCACTTTCCAGTTGTTCCTTAGCACTAATGTTCTGTACGATATTTTCATCGGTGGGTTCTTCGGATGTGAGGAGATCGCTATCAATGACAATATAATCTTCCCACATTTCCGTGTAAAGAATCATACCGGTCATTATAACCAGACATAATTTATTAAAAATGGGTCATAATAAGCGGCATGTCACTGTAAGGGAAGTCAATATATCCGACTTTTTATAAAGAATTTTATATGAAAACCAAACTTCGTAGTGCAATTACGTCATAATAACCGGTTGGTCATTATAGGCGGAGTCATAATAAACGGATTCTACTGTAATTACACAAAATGCTCTGACAAATATCTTGCAAATGTTTTAATATAATTGTTTATGAAAAAAAATCATAATAAGTATTACCATGTCAAGTAGAAAACGTAAAAGTGTGAAAATTAGAGCTAACTTGGTGATTTTTTTTTATCGAGTAAATTTTAATATTTTATGTTTTTGATTAAACAGAATCGTTGAACATTGATATGTTCAACGATTCTGTTTAATCAAAAACATCTAGTGGACTATCTAGTTTGATATATATATTTTATTTTTTAGATTTGGTCTTGAATATTACACGTATCATCTAATAGAAGATTGGTAATTTTGCTTTATACGCACCCTTAAGTTCCATATTCATGTGCGTAATTTTTTTGCCCGATATTTAATACTAGCTGTTCCACGCGGTTTCACTCATAAGTAAGTTTTAAATGTAAAAAAGTTTCTGTAGCTTTATAGATACGTTTTGTTCTTGTAATCATAAGTTAAATTACTGCAAAGTATCATCAAAATCCGTTCAGTGCTTTTTTATTACATACAAACATCCATACATTGATACAAACACGCGTTCTAAGAAATATAAGGAAAGTTAAGTTAATATAAAATCAATTTAGTACTGAAATGTGTTCTGTATAGATGTAGGTACATATTATGTAAATTGAGAGCCGTTTAGGACTAGACTGCATAATTAACATTTACAAGGGATTTTCACTTATCCTAGGTATCTACTATAGGTATTTGTGTCCCCTTTCTCTATAGGAATACTTGTATGTAAATGTATTCAAACCCAACCGTATCTCTTGTAAAGAGTTGCTATTTTGGAACCTTATTATCGTTAATATAATAATTATTATTATAATATCATACGATAATCATAGAAAATTCAAATTTAAGGGTGCACTCACACACATCAGTCACCGTCAAGTCACCGATGACTGATCGGTGACGGTTTGTGTACGTATCCACAAACACCAGTCACCGTCATGTTGTCCGTCAGTCACGTCGCCGGTTTGACTGAATCATTGAACACATACATCAGGTTAGTCAGTGATTAGACGTGTGTCACGCTAGAGAACAATCATGTCAATTGACGGTAGCACGACGCTGACTGAACTGAGACGTGACGGCACCGGGTGAGTGGGGATAAAAGTATGATACATGTATGGAAAGATTATTTGACGTGCCTGACCGGTGACGTCACTGATAGATTTCGTGCCGGCGACTGTTGTGTGGGAACAGAGTCATACTAGAACTATTGATACATATTTTTTTTTAATCCTGTCCGGTGACGTGCCGTGACTGTGACTGATGTGTGTGAGTGCACCCTAAATGTTATGCTTTTAAATTTTTTAATGCAATATCATATTATAGAAAAGTAGATACCTTTATTTTCGAGTATAAATTGAGTAAAATATTGTTCGTGCTGTATTTTCAGGAAATATAATTAATTTTAATAGCTTTACTTCCTTAACATGAAACAAACTGTAGGTAATAGTACAGAAATTGATCCCTTCTCCCAAAACTTATTCATAAATTATTAATGAAGCATCAGTAACGTATTTACTGTAACAACCTTTTGTTCTTTACAAATAGCTACGGTTTTAGTCGCTAAAACAAACAAACCCGAACATAACAGTACTGTCCCAATGTTTGTGTTTCGTCTTTATTTCACAACTTCTGTTTGATGTTTTAACTTCACACCCAGGCTCATTGAATACACAACGAATTTTGTAAAAGTAAAAATTCATGAGGCGACGAGGATATTATAATATAGATACTTTGAAGGGTTCTAATGAACATGTACTTATACGAAAATAGGAAACGTGTTCCCACACGTTTCCTAAGTGTTGTTTTAGAAATAACGCCCTTAACTTCGAACGCAAGTTTTAACGAAATTAGTTACGCAGTAGTGTGTAGTATTTGTATACATAGTAGGTATATTATTATTAGTCTGTGGTAGTATCTATCCTTTAATGTGGATGTAACTATAATAGTATAATGTGAAAACTAAACTTTGTTTAAGCTTCTTTGTTAAAATTGTCATTTATTCCGTTTAATTGCTTATGCCATTGCACAAATAAGTAAATTTTACTACTTCAGTGGTAAGAATTAGGTGGCAAATAGGTTGTGGAGGAAAATAAGAGCTCAAAAAAACAAAAAAGGATCTTTATATACCATGGATTTATTGAAATGAAAATAATAGGACGTTAAATGATTCAATTATATTTTATAATTCGAAATCACATAGGTATTTAATATAAATAAATGACAGATTTAAATTATAACTGATCACAGTAACTGATAGATATCACATAGATATCGTCCGAGTGGTCCGAACATTGATGAATCGTGCCGTTATTATTGTAGCGATAATCAGAAAAGTTACATAGCTTTTCGAACTTTTTCAATATACCGTGTGTAATGAAAATGAATCGAACTATTCGACGAAATTGTTCTAATTGTTGCCATACTATTATTATGTGCAATTATTAATTATTATATCTATTTAGATTCACCAAGGAATAGAACAAACAAGATTAATGTAGAAAATTTACGTTAATTTGCTATTTTGTACTTGTATTTGAAGTTTAATAATGCAAGAGTACTATTATTATTTTTATAAGAAATCATAAATACTTTGGTTATCACCTATTTATTATAATAAATAGGTTGGTATTTAGTTCAGGTCTTTGTCAGAAGTGAACCAAATATGTCATAAAAAAATCTGATATACTGAGTCAAGAGGTAAGACGAAGTAAATAAAACAATAAAATATAACAAAAAACTTTATTAAACCATCAACATTGTATACAAAATATTTAGAAAATATATACTTACAAGTTACATAAAGATTTGCTATTATATACAGACTTGTTCTTATTTTTACAGTTTTAAAATTCAACATTTTCCATACAGTTATTAAAAATCAGTTATTTATATGTACAGCTTCTTTTAAACAATAAAATGTTCTGTCTATAAAAAATATATTTTTCATATTATGTGATGTCAATCTATATACATAATATACATAAAAATGAAACCCGTTTCGCGTTGTCACGGCATCATGCCTGAACGGGTGGACCGATTTCGATAATTATTTTTTTATTATATTCCTTGAAGTACGAGGATGGTTCTTATACATTTATCTACAGAGAAAACAAGTACTTTTATAACTTTGGCTATTAATTATTTTTATACTATTTAATAGTGATATTGATATTATAAACTCAAAATTAGTACCTATTAATAATAATATGAAGCTGTAGCTATATTGGTGGAATGTTTTCTATTTGAATGGTAATATCTAAGCTAAAAGAAATTATTAAATACAATTGTGCTAAAATAAACCAAACATTCATTTTTATATGAATAACTAATATAAAGAGATAAATATGTAAATTTGTAATATCTCTTTATATTAGTTATTAATATAAAAATAATTTGTAATAATCTCGTAAAATATTTCAATTTCTCAAATCAAAGAAAACAATAAAATAATTTGGAAAATCCAAAAGTGCACGCCTCATAATTTTTTTTTAATAAATATTTATTAATTATTATTTTTGTTTATTTAATAACAATTAAACCACATCGAATCAGACCCTGAAAAATGAAAGGGTTCTATTCCTGAGCATACTCAAGCGTAAGAGAAAAAAAAAGACTCGATTAGTAAAGTATTTCGGTCGCTATCGTGTTAACAAGAAAAAGGATCCGCACATACAGACACACGGACGTCCAAGACAGAACTTTTTTAAACTGTTTTTTAACTAGTTTAAATAACAAAAATGACATCAAAAATATCATGAACGTTAAAAATAGTGTTTTTTCTTAATATGTGTGTGTATGTATTATCTTACAAGTGCAATGTATGATACATAAAGACATTTTAAGTTTGAAAAATCAGATGTTTTGCGCGAAGTGACAGTAGTACCCACCTCAACGCTTCGCTTATGAGGCGTGCAATATAATATCAATCAGAGTGTTTTAACTCACCGACAATGACCGAATTTTTTTATGAAAATATTAGTATAAAAAGTATAAGTATTTAAAAAAACAACAAAATATTCTTTTAACATTAAAAAACAATTACTTTTAGTAACACCATTTATATTATTTATTTACTACGAAGTCTGTAAAAGCGAAGACGCAAATATTTGTTGCATGATTTGAGGTAGAGATGCTACGTCCATACACACGTGGGCGTGGCCTACTGGAAGTTTGCGGAGTAACCTGATGTGGGAATTATTTAAAAAAAACTAAGAAATTACTGTTTGTACATGTAGCTATAAGTTTTTATACGATACCATTAATTACGATATTTAATTCAATTAAATATGTATATATACATAAATAGTAATATTACATAGTATACAAAGTCGCGGTCGCTAATCGCTATCTGTCCGTCCCTATAAAACGGCTAAGATCTTTAAAACCAGGCAATAGATTTTGAAGAGGTTTTTTGTAATAGAAAGTGGTTCTTGAGGAAGGTTTTAATGTATAATTGGTCAAGTTCTACAAAGCGGAAAGTGAAGTCCCGTGTCCCCGTAGTGGGGTAAGGGGCAGATGCATTATTCACACATCTGTTTAACTGATCGATTTTCTTTAGGGACAAGTAGGTGATCAGCCTTCTGTGTCCTGCCAGACCGAGACATTTTTTTTTTCTTCGTCTCCACCGGGAATCGAACCCAGGACCCCTCGGTTCTACGCTCACGCGTCAACCACTGTACCAAGGAGGCGGTCACAACAGCCACAAAGCGGAGGAAGAAGTATAAATTCTATATTTGTAGAAAAAGGATAATTAGTTTTTCATTTAATTTACGACATATTTTAGTAAGTATAATAAATAGCGAACATATTAAAAGAACTCACATGTTAGCCTCGTCTCCCAAACTTCCTATGAAGATGACGTGCGCTTGCACTCTCGGATCCGACGTCATTATATTGCCCAGCTTTTCTGGAGGTATGCCGTACCTGTATTCAAACATACACAATTTGTTCAGGAATATTATGTTTTATTATTCAATTGATCCACCACAACCAAATTAAGATATTCACGCCAAAATCAATGTATTTGAAAAAATACGCACATTACTTAGAATAAGAATAATATGTAGTAATAGAGAAATATCTCGTTACGAATATAATGTGATTTATTGAAGATAATTGAAGATTTGATTCTCATAATTATTTATTTACATTTCCGTATCAAGCATCAAATAAATTTATTTCGTACTGGCTGGGATCAAGGGTTTCATATTAAACGGCTTTCTAGCTAAGAGGTGTTTTTCACGATAAATTCTATTTATTGTGCTGCTTATTGACTTACAACATCAAAGATATATTACCAAGAGCAAGAAAAAATATATCTCTACATAGTATAAAACAAAGTCGCTTTCTCTGTCCCTATGTATGCTTAATTCTTTAAAACTACGCAACGGAATTCGATGCGGTTTTTTTTAATAAATAGAGTAATTCAAGAGGAAGGTTTTAGTATATTATTTATTATGTTTTAGACAAAGCGGGCGAAGCCACGGGCGGAAAGCTAGTTCTAATCATAAAATACAATATAAAACAAAAAAATGTTGTGTGGTTTTATGAAACCATGGTAAAAGTGAAACTTAGGCACAAAATTATCGTATTTGTACGATAATTATCGTACGGTTCCGAACACTGCTTTATACCTACTCGGCAGCCGACCGTCACGCGACATGCGCTACACAGACCAAAAAGTTTGAGACGATGTAATAAAAGTTTCACTTTAAAATACCTCCTCAAATTAGCATCAGACAGTATCAACACGATAGCTTCATCCGCGTCTTCACTCGCGAGTGTACTGATCGCGTGACTCGCGGCCGGTAGAGTGTTATCGCCCGACCAACAGAACTGCGCGTGCGCGTGCATTGTGCGGATTACCTGGAAATATAATAAGTACAATTTGTTATTTTTGCTTTTATGGCATTCAAATGCTTTATAAATTTATATTTATATAAATAGAAAATAGAGAATAGAAAAAAATCGATCACTGCTTAGTTGGTCAGGCATCCGCCCCGGATTGGCGTGAAAGGATGCGGGTCGAGTCCCGCCGCGTGATCTCTCCCTCTCCCTCTCCCTCTCCCTCTCCCTCTTCTCTCTCTTCTCTATTCTCTCTTCTCTCTTCCCTATTCTCTCTCTTCTCTCTCTTCTCTCTCTTCTCCCCCTTCTCTCTTCTCTCTATTCTCTCTTCTCTCACTTCTCTCTCTTCTCTCACTTCTCTCTCTTATCTCTTCTCTCTATTCTCTCTTCACTCTCTTCTCTCTTCTCTCTCTTCTCTCTTCTCTCTCTTCTCTCTCTTCTCTCTCTTCTCTCTCTTCTCTCTCTTCTCTCTCTTCTCTCTCTTCTCTCTCTTCTCTCTCTTCTCTCTTCTCTCACTCACCTGCAATCTCTCCTCGTTCTCCGGCGGCCGGTCCACTCTCACCAACTCTAACGCATGTTCTTCTCCAGAATGTCCGTACATATCGTATCGTATTCTTGTCTCGTAGCCATTTATCGCTTCAGTGAGTACTCTCTCTCACTCACACTCACTCACCTGCAATCTCTCCTTCTCGTTCTCGGGCGGACGGTCCACTCTCACCAACTCTAACGCATGTTATTCCCGCGAATGACCGTACATATCGTAGTGAGTTCTAGTCTTGTAGCCATTTATCGCTTCAGTGAGTACTTTCTCTCACTCACACTCACTCACCTGCAATCTCTCCTTCTCGTTCTCCGGCGGACGGTCCACTCTCACCAACTCTAACGCGTGTTCTTCTCCCGAATGTCCGTACATATCGTATCGTATTCTTGTCTCGTAGCCTTTTAGCGCTTCGGTTAATAGTACTACGGCTTCCATGGAACGTTCTAGACGCCCGTCGTATGAGTTGAACCTGTGGTTTGTAGAACACATTCATCAGCTATCGAAATAAGTTAAGTAGGTGTAGATTAAGTATTATTAATGTCATAAAAAATTAAAAAGATTACTCAAATCCGAATTAAACTAGATTATACAATAGCAAATAGGTACTATAGTACTAGCTTTCGCAAATCACCACGTATGTCGACGCGAGCAACTCGCGCTAAAAGTGCGCGTGTACAAAACACACATACATATATCAGAAATGAATGCTATGCCATCCCTCTTCTTCGTAAAAAACTGTTACCGTCACGCGCCTAAAGAAGTTTCATTTCGATACAGTATTGTTTAGTTAGACGTAACTTTTTTACTTTTTTATGTGGGGCTGTGCTTTGTTTAAAGTATCCTATCAAAACTAATCTAAATAATGGACGACGAACCTATACATACTGCCCGACACGTCCACAACAAGCCGCAACCGCTTGGGTTTGTCCGGCGGCGAGCCCGGTGGGGGCTCTTGTTCCGTTCTACGCCGGTATATCGAACGCTCGCCTGTTATACCTAAAAACACGATGATTTTATTAACCGACTTCTTTGGGCGCAATTTTGACCCACTTTAAACGGCCAGATTTCGTTCAAACTTTGTAGATTTATTGAGGACCGATGACAATACACTAATTTGATAAAATAAATAATAGTTTAAAAAAAATAAATAATGTTGTGTAGTTTTATGAAACCACGGTAAAAGTGAAACTGTTCGAACGGTTCCGAACACTGCTTTGTGTAGCGCATGTCGCGTGCCGGTCGGCTGCCGAGTAGGTATACCTACTCGGCAGCCGCGATACACGCGACATGCGCTACACAGACCAAAAAGTTTGAGACGATGTAATAAAAGTTTCACTTTAAAAACACGCTTTTTATAGAAAACCGAACTAAAAGCGTGTTTTTTAGTTTTTTTTAAGTATTATTTATTGTTACATTGAATTACGTTGGTAGTGGACATATTGGAGAAATATACATATTATATAGGATAGTAGATACGTATTCTTATTGATGGTTTAAATTCATAGCAATACAAGCGGTCCGCCCCGGCTTCGCCCGTGGTACCTACATGTTTAAACTATCCTATCTGTCAAGTTGGATCGAACTGCACATGGTGTGCGAATTTTATTATAATCGGTTAAGTGGTTTAGGAGTCCATTGAGGACAAACATTGTGACACGAGATTTATATATACATATTAAGATTAAGTAGAACACAAAACTTTCTTTTGTCTCATTCTTTAACGTTATTGAAATAAAGAACTTAAATAAATACAGAAGAATAATAGAAGCGCTTTCACACAAGTAAAAAATAGACTTGAACCATTCATGGTGTAGTTATACTAAAAATTAAAAACTAATGTTCCTCACTTCGAATGCTAATTAAAAACTATTTAATGACTTAGATCAACAGACGAGTAAAAGAGTTCTAAAGGATAAAATTAAATATGTACATCTGCCCTATGCCTTATTCAGTATTATTACTATTTACCCTCAATAATTTTGCCATCATCCAACTCCCCGCTAGTCTGATGTCTGCTCCATTGTCTCTCTTTCTTCTTCGCTTGCAACTCCGCTAGAACTCCTCTTAGAGCACTTATCTATAGATAAAGTGGTATTTTCAAGAAAAAAATTAAAATTGCAATAACTCTTCAACGGCTAACTTTTGGATATGGTATTATAAGATCAAATCAGTTTGTTTTGACCCCTACTACACGCTCTTAACAGGAATAGGTCGACTTAACCTGTAACCCTGTATAAATTGTTATTAATTATATCAATAAATACTATGCTTTAAAAGACATATTTCAAGGAATGTCGATATCTATATATATATATATAAAAGAAAGTCGTGTTAGTTACTCCACTTATAACTCAAGAACGGCTGAACCGATTTAGCTGAAAATTGGCAGGGAGGTAGTTTAGAGCCAGGAGAAGGACATAGGATACTAAATATGTACCACGGGCGAAGCCGGGGCGGACCACTAGTTATGTATAACAAATTATGTACAAAACATCTTATGTAACAAAAATTTAAGTTAGACGCATCTAAAATACGATTAATTTGGTCTGAAGATATTATCGAGTTCAAAATAATCACAGGTTGTTAAAAATTCATGTATGTATTTTATTAGACCAATCGTTTCAAACTATTTTTGAATAACAAAAATACACTTTTTCTTTTACTGAAAAGCAGAATCTAATTTATTTTAAATAGCATAACTAGCTTTCCGCCCGCGGCTTAGCCCGCTTTGTCTAAAACATAATAAATTATATACTAAAACGTTCCTCTTGAATCACTCTATCTATTAAAAAAACCGCATCAAAATCCGTTGCGTAGTTTTAAAGATTTAAGCATGCATAGGGACATAGCGACAGAGAAAGCGACTTTGTTTTATACTATGTAGTGATTTAATGTCTCTTCCATGCAATTTAATCATTTCAAATGCCATAAAACAATTAAAAACAACAAGACAGACCTGAGGTTGCACCGCTCTAAGAAACTGTCCATACAAGTTAGCATCGTATTCACTCATTTTGATCTCCTTTAATCTCTCCTCAAAAACTTTCCTATTCATCTCACGGGCCGCTTTCTTCACGTGTTCGGGTATATCATCTTTTTCGGCGTCGGATAACTGTAGAGTTGTTAAATATTCATGAAGTTTGGAATGTTTTAGAAAGTATTATTTTAAAACTGACGATTTGAAATATTAATTCGTGTGTTTGTTTGTTTGTTGTTGTTTTAATGTATTTTTAGGGTTCCGTACCCAAGGGTAAAATGAAAATTAAAATTAAAATGAGCATGAGCATGAGCACGAGCATGAGCACGAGCACGAGCACGAGCACGAGCACGAGCACGAGCACGAGCACGAGCACGAGCACGATCACGAGCATTAGCATTAGCATGAACATGAACATGAACATGAACATGAACATGAACATGAACATGAACATGAACATGAACATGAACATGAACATGAACATGAACATGATCATGATCAAGAACATGAACATGAACATGAATATGAAGATGAAGAGGAAAATATTCATAACATCTTTCTCTCACCTGGTGCACATCATGCCCTTTATCCAGTCTATAGGGTCCGCCCTTTCCGCCCAGACCAGCAGTATCTCGCCCCCCGGTTCCGCCCGCCCAAGTGTTACCGCCTACGTGCGGCTCGTTTTTTGGATCTTCTTTACCGTGTTTAGGGGAAGATACGTCCTTGCTGGAAAGGACATGTTATATAAATGTGAAAAGAAATTTTTGTCAGTCTATTCAGTAATTATAACGCATTTCTACTATTTGGCGTAGAACATATTGTTATTTATTTATTTATTATTCAACACGAAATCCAACATGTTAAAAGTTAGTGCGGAACATTGTTGAACAACGTTATCTGTCTACTACTATGAGTCGTCACTCGCGAAACTAGTATTATGTTACGCCAACTGGCAACGTCGCACGCTGATACGCAACGTTGTCCTACATGATGAGCGTCACGTGTTGCGAGCTAAATATTGCTTATTGGAAATGGGGCTATTCAATTTTTAACTTGACGAACTCGAATTACATAATATTATTAAATTAATAGCTTATTATTTATGCGACTCATTTTATTAATTAATATGCCTTTCACGGCCAATCTTCCCAATACTTTTTATTTTAATTTTTTTCTCACTGTTAAAGTGAAACTTCTTTAAGCACGTTAATGGTAAAATGTCCAGATCGCGTCATGGCAATACCATCACATCATGGAGTAAGGCGACGATTTTAGTATCTTTGAATCTTGCCAAAAAAGTTTCACTTCTCACACAAAAAAGTTTCACTTCTCTCACAGATAAAAAGATCTTTTTTGACGTGACAACGTCTTATAATTCGATAGAGCCGGCTGCACGCACGAAAAAACATGACTCATGCGGCGTTACCTCGCTCTGAGGCGTTCCATATAAGGCTTAAAGTGCAAGCGAGAGCGCGGAACGAGCGACAAAGAAGCACAATCGGACGTTGTCACGTTCAACTATCGTCAGTAAACCGACTTTACAGACAACCAATTTTTTTTTTTTTTCGTTGGTAAAAAAGCAACTCACCCGCTAGTCCGCTCCACAGTGAGCTGAACCCTGCCCTCATTGGGTCTGCCCTGCAGCACGCCCTGTGTGGGCAGACCGCTAGCGTGCAGCACTTCTAGTTACGACCAGCAACTCACCCGCTAGTCCGCTCCACAGTGAGCTGAACCCTGCCCTCATTGGGTCTGCCCTGCAGCACGCCCTGTGTGGGCAGACCGCTAGCGTGCAGCACTTCTAGTTACGACCAGCAACTCACCCGCTAGTCCGCTCCACAGTGAGCTGAACCCTGCCCTCATTGGGTCTGCCCTGCAGCACGCCCTGTGTGGGCAGACCGCTAGCGTGCAGCACTTCTAGTTACGACCAGCAACTCACCCGCTAGTCCGCTCCACAGTGAGCTGAACCCTGCCCTCATTGGGTCTGCCCTGCAGCACGCCCTGTGTGGGCAGACCGCTAGCGTGCAGCACTTCTAGTTACGACCAGCAACTCACCCGCTAGTCCGCTCCACAGTGAGCTGAACCCTGCCCTCATTGGGTCTGCCCTGCAGCACGCCCTGTGTGGGCAGACCGCTAGCGTGCAGCACTTCTAGTTACGACCAGCAACTCACCCGCTAGTCCGCTCCACAGTGAGCTGAACCCTGCCCTCATTGGGTCTGCCCTGCAGCACGCCCTGTGTGGGCAGACCGCTAGCGTGCAGCACTTCTAGTTACGACCAGCAACTCACCCGCTAGTCCGCTCCACAGTGAGCTGAACCCTGCCCTCATTGGGTCTGCCCTGCAGCACGCCCTGTGTGGGCAGACCGCTAGCGTGCAGCACTTCTAGTTACGACCAGCAACTCACCCGCTAGTCCGCTCCACAGTGAGCTGAACCCTGCCCTCATTGGGTCTGCCCTGCAGCACGCCCTGTGTGGGCAGACCGCTAGCGTGCAGCACTTCTAGTTACGACCAGCAACTCACCCGCTAGTCCGCTCCACAGTGAGCTGAACCCTGCCCTCATTGGGTCTGCCCTGCAGCACGCCCTGTGTGGGCAGACCGCTAGCGTGCAGCACTTCTAGTTACGACCAGCAACTCACCCGCTAGTCCGCTCCACAGTGAGCTGAACCCTGCCCTCATTGGGTCTGCCCTGCAGCACGCCCTGTGTGGGCAGACCGCTAGCGTGCAGCACTTCTAGTTACGACCAGCAACTCACCCGCTAGTCCGCTCCACAGTGAGCTGAACCCTGCCCTCATTGGGTCTGCCCTGCAGCACGCCCTGTGTGGGCAGACCGCTAGCGTGCAGCACTTCTAGTTACGACCAGCAACTCACCCGCTAGTCCGCTCCACAGTGAGCTGAACCCTGCCCTCATTGGGTCTGCCCTGCAGCACGCCCTGTGTGGGCAGACCGCTAGCGTGCAGCACTTCTAGTTACGACCAGCAACTCACCCGCTAGTCCGCTCCACAGTGAGCTGAACCCTGCCCTCATTGGGTCTGCCCTGCAGCACGCCCTGTGTGGGCAGACCGCTAGCGTGCAGCACTTCTAGTTACGACCAGCAACTCACCCGCTAGTCCGCTCCACAGTGAGCTGAACCCTGCCCTCATTGGGTCTGCCCTGCAGCACGCCCTGTGTGGGCAGACCGCTAGCGTGCAGCACTTCTAGTTACGACCAGCAACTCACCCGCTAGTCCGCTCCACAGTGAGCTGAACCCTGCCCTCATTGGGTCTGCCCTGCAGCACGCCCTGTGTGGGCAGACCGCTAGCGTGCAGCACTTCTAGTTACGACCAGCAACTCACCCGCTAGTCCGCTCCACAGTGAGCTGAACCCTGCCCTCATTGGGTCTGCCCTGCAGCACGCCCTGTGTGGGCAGACCGCTAGCGTGCAGCACTTCTAGTTACGACCAGCAACTCACCCGCTAGTCCGCTCCACAGTGAGCTGAACCCTGCCCTCATTGGGTCTGCCCTGCAGCACGCCCTGTGTGGGCAGACCGCTAGCGTGCAGCACTTCTAGTTACGACCAGCAACTCACCCGCTAGTCCGCTCCACAGTGAGCTGAACCCTGCCCTCATTGGGTCTGCCCTGCAGCACGCCCTGTGTGGGCAGACCGCTAGCGTGCAGCACTTCTAGTTACGACCAGCAACTCACCCGCTAGTCCGCTCCACAGTGAGCTGAACCCTGCCCTCATTGGGTCTGCCCTGCAGCACGCCCTGTGTGGGCAGACCGCTAGCGTGCAGCACTTCTAGTTACGACCAGCAACTCACCCGCTAGTCCGCTCCACAGTGAGCTGAACCCTGCCCTCATTGGGTCTGCCCTGCAGCACGCCCTGTGTGGGCAGACCGCTAGCGTGCAGCACTTCTAGTTACGACCAGCAACTCACCCGCTAGTCCGCTCCACAGTGAGCTGAACCCTGCCCTCATTGGGTCTGCCCTGCAGCACGCCCTGTGTGGGCAGACCGCTAGCGTGCAGCACTTCTAGTTACGACCAGCAACTCACCCGCTAGTCCGCTCCACAGTGAGCTGAACCCTGCCCTCATTGGGTCTGCCCTGCAGCACGCCCTGTGTGGGCAGACCGCTAGCGTGCAGCACTTCTAGTAACGTGTCCGCTATGTCCTGGCTGTAGCGGTCGAAGTCGAATACGTTGCCGATGGCTGTTGCTAGGTCTTCTTCTGGGTATTGCTGGGGACATTTGGTTTTATCTTAGTACGTATTGAATGTTGTGTCATCATTTACAATCTCATTTTAGTGAGCTTTAAACACAAAGAAATTGTCGAGAATGCATTATTATTATATACACCTTTATTTACACTTTGCCTGTTACTCCCGCGCTGCTAAGTCGCCCAAATGTGAAAGTGCTCTTAGGGCTGATTTTTCAATCTTTGGTTAAAACTTATTCGTCGAATAATGTATAAAACTACCATTTTAAAAACGTATTATAATTGCCCGTATTTGACAGTTTACGTGACATTTTAATATTATCGTGTAATACTTTATTGGACGGATAAGTTTTTTCCAAGCGTTGAAAAATCGGCCCTTAGTATACAAATTTTTTAGTTTTTTTTTATAAAGTCACAGTTACTTGAAACTCTTGGATTGAAGAATTGATTTGAGTCAAATACACAACAAAATTGTTCAATCCAATCTCATCTTTATCATAAATGTTCAAGTTTAATAGCAAGATTCATGACAAATCTTAAAAAAAACACCCTATTCACCTGCAAATGTTTCACGATATTGACCAGTTCCCTCGTCGAATACGGATACGTCAATTGTCCTTGATCAGCCATATTTCTCAAAGAGGCGAACGCTTGCACCAATTTCTTCATGATGTCTTCCGGAACGTCCGGACCGTACGACCGGAGGAGCTCCATTTCCGATTCGATTGATGGATTGTCGACCGCGTGACATGAGAATAGGTCACCTAGAGTAAAATACAAAAAATTATAATGTGAAAAATTATAATTACAAAAAATTATTACGTTGTCGAATGAAAGGATATATTGGGAGCACTATATTTTTTTTATATCAGAAACCACTCATCGCAAACCAATTTTATAATTAGAGGTCAATTTTGAATGTTTATTTAATTATTTAAGGAAATTGCATGAACATTCATAGACAAAATATGTGGATACTATTTTGAGGAATAATTTAACTTATATCTCCTCTATCATCTAAATCACTTTGTTCAAAATATATATTTGTTATAATAATAAAAAAAAACAATAAAATATTTGACATACCCAAAGACGCGAAGAAGTCATTGCCCAAGAACGGAAACCCAGGCCGATTCGCTAGCACAATCATCTTAAAGTCATCATGAACCGGGATAAAGCTGGCCACTTCGCCTGCAGAACTTTCCATCATATCCTTTGGAACTATCCGTCTTCCATCACTAAGTACCATCTCCCCATTCTCGACCAAGGTCTTTAGAATACATGTCACATGTGTTGGCGCCTTATCTGCTTCATCGACCACCAATACATGGCCGTATTTAACAGCTTTAACTAGTGGAGAATCTTCGTATATAACAACCCCATCTCGTACCGTAGGTTGTACTGTTAGCGACTGTACTGTTGTATCTCTATGCAACTGTATGTACTCTCTCGGTCGATTTAGTAATTGTAAAAGACGATCCGCGATCTTATTCTTGCCTACTCCTTGATTGCCGACTAGAAGCAAGTGATTCCCAAGTAAGAAGTCTTGCAGCAACCATTCCAACAACCTTACATGTTGTGGAACGTCATAGAACAAAATATCAGGCACTTTTGTTAACGCCTCCGTTTTATACACTTCTGTACTCGTGTCTCCGATGGTTAGGACACCATTTTTAACTGAGCAGCCAATTTTCTTTTCTGAATTACCAAAGAGGCCGAATTTCGATGGAGGTTCTATACCGATCTTTTGACTGGCGCCATCTAGCGCTCGTCTCGCTAAGTTGGGAAGGAATTTAGCTAAGAACGTTCTTTGTATAGTTTCATAGGCTGAATCTGTGGGATATTGGGCCATTCGACTGGCTATTCTGAGCAGTTGTCGAGTTGATAGGGAAGATGATAGGTTTTTGAGAGTGCTGTCTTCGGAGTTCCTGAGTTGGTCTGCCAGGTTTATTATAGAATGTAGTGGCGTAGATATATCACCATACTGAAAGAAAAAACATGACTTTTACTGTCATCAATCAATTGTAATTTAATATTTAAGCATAATATGGTGACTTTAAAAACATTCTTATGACAAGACATTACATTTTTTTTATCTAAAAGACACATAATACTTGTTCTTACCAAGCTGTTAATAATGAATATTTCCTCTTCTTTACTTAGATTTCTCATCTCGTGGAAAATGAACAAGCTCAATATTTCCGGAGAGAGCCAATGCGGTCCACGACCCAACACAGGCGGTTCAGCTAACGCAACTATTCTGAAATAATTTTCAATATATTATATTGTCACCGCTTTGTGATGAAATGACAAAAAAAATATAAATAATATTGTTAATATCATAATATTGCGATTAAAAGTTTTTATTTTTAAGAAAAAAATTACTTATTTGTACGGAACCGTTAGTGTTGCGAGTCCGACTCGCAACAATTTTTTTTTTTGTTTCAACTTCAAGCTACAATCGACTTACCTAAACGCCGGGTGTATTCTCTTAACTCCACTATCTTCAAGATCCTTTACAGAGAGTCCAGAAGCAAGTAGATCATCGTATCTATCGTGACGGACCAATCGCGTTCCGTCGTGAAGTTGCAGCTCTCTGTCGTGAACTAACCTGTGTACAATGTTGAATGAATGAAATGATACCATTTATAATGAAAAATTATTTTCTTGTGCACAAATTGGATGCTCTTAATCATGCGGAAATTAATAGAATAAAAAAATAAGATACAATAACGAGATAAGAAAAATAAATAACTAAAAATAATTCTGAGCCAGAAAACGCTTTATCTCTACATGTATATCTTATTGAAATTGACTTGAAATCAGTAGTAATATAGAATTTATGAGTTAAATATTACTTTTTGTAATGATATAAAAGGCAATAATCAAACGTTTAACTAAATAGCGTTAATATCAACAATGTTTTTTTTTTTATAGTGGAGAGTTAACAATGTACCTTATCCTATTCCAATAAGAACTAAAATCAAACAAACCTGTGCAAAACCGCCAACGTACTAGCATGAATCCGATGTAGACCATCCAACACCGCCATACGACCCTTCAAAGCCGCTTCAACTAACGCAGAGTTCCTCCAAACTGTATCACCATTATCCAATGTGGTTCGTTGTTGAATCAGATCTCTAGCTGTCATATCTTGGTACAGGACTATCGGCTCTATTGTGTATCCCAATAAGGACGCTAATTGACTGACTAGAAGACTCTTGCCGCAGCCCTTTGGTCCTGAAATGAAGATTGCTTAATTTTTGCACTTGTGATTTTTCTTTTTTGGTTTGTGTTTCTTAATATACAAATAATATAATATGATATGTATAGTACCTTAATACTATAATATTCCTATCATAAACGATTTTAGCAGGAGTATTAGCGGACTCGTAAACTTCAACTGATTAGAAACTCATGTGAAAAATGATGCATGCCATGAAGACAACTGTTTGAGATCGACAAAATATTTAACCGATTTCGAAAATTAAAAGATTTACAATAGAAAATTAACACTTACTGCTAGCAGCTAGCAGCTAAGCATCAACAAACAAAGCAAATAATAATGTGTAAATAAACTTACCAACAATACAAAAGTCTCCAACACTATGACTCAGCAATAATTCATTCAGCAGAAGACTCTGGTAATCCGTCTTAATTATTCCCTTTTCTTCTCTCTTACTCTTACGCTCTCCACACGGCACGCTAAATTGACTCTTACTGCCGTTCATTTCTATACTAACTATAGCTTCTTTTCCTTTGACTTCTATATCAAGTAAGGATATATTCCATTTGGGCTTCATATCCATTTTAAGGTTATGTAATACCGCTTCCACATTCTTGATGTGCTCTTTTGATAAAAATGTTTTATACGGATATAATAGGTATAGCAGTTTGTGGATTGGAATGTTTGGATTGTTCTCCTGGAAATTAAATACAATATGAAATTTACAAATCACATATAATTTCATTGATTCACGTGTGTTTTTTTTTTTCATTATTAGGAAAGAAATGGGTCGGATCATTAAAATTGTACATTCAAGAATTTATATGTATTTTGAATTAATGATGAAAAAGTATACCGGCCAAATTGAGAACCTCCTCCTTTTTTTCGAAGTCGATTCAAAATGCTCAATTTATTTTGTTGTTATTTTGGACGATTTTAATTTTTTTATTGTAACTTTTCAACCTCATATTTCGATTTCCGGAAAAGCTATTACAAATACTTTACTAAAGAAACTTCCCTAGATAGATTAGCACAAACCTAAATTCAGGCAATTAGCAAAATACACAATCGCGTTCCATTCCCCTTGACACTGAAACCGCGTAGATGACGAGATCGCGTGAAACGCACCGAAACTAAGAAACTGACTTCAAGGGCATTTGGCACACGCAATCTATTTTGGCAATAAAATATATCGACCATAAAAGGCACCTTAACTTCGAGGATTGTTCTTTTTTGTCTTTTTGACACTCTGGAGCCATAAAATCTAGGTTTATATCAAATATGAAAAATTGCCGTCTTTATTACATTGCTTCCGTGAATAAATATGGGTTATAATACCTATTTAGCAATCTATTTTTGGTAATCTTATATCAGTCACTGTTTCTTTAATCATATACCATATTTGACCCCACTTATTTTGCTGATTTATTTTGACGTGACAACGTCTTAAATTAGGTTGCGACTGGGAGTCACTTATGAAAAAGTGTAACGCTCGGTAACGTTACGATGAGTCACCGAACGAGAGAGAGGCCCGCCGAATGCCTTGCGTCTCTCTCCCACTCAACTATGATCGAGAAAAAGACGTTGTCACGTAAAATCTTCGCCCGTAAAACCGACTTTACAGGCAACCATTTTTTTTATTGTATTTCTGTTATATTCAAATGTTTATATTATGTTATCAGTACCCTAATTTATTCAGGTACCAAATCAATTGTAAATGCTTCATGATTAAAATTAAAGTGCACTTCATCGAAACATACAACAGACTTGCTTTTTATCTTAATCGTTAAAAATATACAAATATGTATTTTAAAACAAACTGCATTTTCGTCCCCAAAACATATTAGGTTCCTGTCTCGAATAGTCCATCTCTAAAACCGCCATTTTCCATTCCAGACTCACCAATATATACGCAGCTGTGTGCAGATTGTCAATCGGAAAGTCTGGCAGACTGACTTGCTGTAACTCCGGACTGATCAACGCGTACGCTGCTGACATTAGCTGTTCGAGCTTAGTGGGATCCACACGGGGCGCTTCTTCTTTTAACATTGTTAGATGTTCCTAGAAATAATTCTTGTTAATACTTATAGTTATATTACGTGGTTAGTTTTAAAAGACTATTAGAGAGCATAGGATTTACACCAAACGGTTACATGTAGATGATGAGAATAAAGCTCTTCAATGTAAACTAATTTAATTTGCCTCAAAAAAACCCAACAGAAATGTATATTTATTTGGTGATGTTAAGAGTAAGCCTAACATAATGTTGTTAATAGAATTACATATGGATCTGAAGCTAAATAACAGCACAAAAGAGTCTTCAGTGCGACAAAAAGAATAATTAGCAGAAATACTAAACAAAATTTACAGAATGAACGACACAAACTTGTTTCATTATAGAGGCAATTTTCAAATCAAAATTAATTTCGCAACTTAGCGCAGGACCGAATTGAAGACAGACTGTCACGCGAGGGCCGTTATATTGCACTCATTATAGTTTTAATTATTGTGATTAACTAACTTGTGCGTGCAGAATGTTAATACTTAAATAAAGCTTATTACTGCTGTAAATATTGTGACGTTAAGTTTTGGTAAGGCATATTTTTATACCGTAAACCGTACCGTAAATTTCTGTATTGTATATCGATTATGATAAACCGTTTTGTTAATTTTGTTAAAAATATACCATTTTTTATCGACAATAATTATGAATTACGCGGAAGAATGTTCACTACATTTGTCATTGGTAGAATTGTATAATGAGCTAATATTATTATGTATGTATTAATAAATAAACATCAATTCGGAATCTATTCTCCAAAAAGTGCAGTATAAAAACCCTTCTTGGCTTTAATTGTAGAGCTGGTACAGAATTGAAACACGTAACCTAATGAGCCAATGAAAGCTCCGGATAATTGCGGACAAATTGTTTCCGTTTAAGTCGGTAATTTGACGTCTATTTGCAGTAATCTTTAACAAGGACTTTATTTAAAGTGTATTAAAATGTAAAATGTATTAAAAATTCACGGACAACTTGAAGAATGTAATGAAAAAGTAATGTACATTTTCATAATTGTTAAAATGCGGGTATTATAAAATATTATGAATGTTTGTCAATATGCTGTAAATGAATAAAATGATTGCAACCGAACATGTGTTTTATTACTGATTAAACCCTTACAATATAAATTGAAACAGTGCTTTAATAACGATAAGAAACTCAAAATTATTTAATTTCCAAATTTCATACATAATTCCTATCAGCATCACAACATCCAAATCCATACTTAATATTATAAATGCGAAAGTAACTCTGTCTGTCTGCCTGTTACTCAATCACGCCTAAACTACTGAACCAATTTGCATGAAATTTGCTATGTAGATATTTTGATACCCGAGAAAGGACATAGGCTACCTTTTATTGCGAAATATTATGTACCACGGGCGAAGCCGGGGCGGACCTCTAGTACGTAATAAATCACCCATGCGCGAAATAAAATGCTGTAATATTCTAAATGTACGTTTCAACTATAACCAATACCTACATACACTGCCTGTCGTAAACTAGCGAAGCGCTGACATGATACAAGATAGCGATCTATGTATGCTAAAGAGTTGCCAACTATCGCGAGCTTGTGACCTTAATGCGAGGTATAAGTATTTGAAGATATTAGATAAGAAAACGCTTTTGTAGCGATACTGAAAGTTATATTAATGCGTGTTGAAAACACGCTAAAGATCTCTGTTTTGAGGCATATAAGATGTTTTTTCGGTAGTTAGTTTTTTTTTTAATAGGTTTATAATTTTGTGTTTATAATCGCCCTATTTCAATCATAACCAGATAAATAAGGTAAAACCTATATAAAACAGGCAGACAAAAAACGTTTCAAAAGTGTAAGATTTTATAACAGACCAGAGTTTAAGGATGATAAAATAATAGGCCTATATTACAATTTATCTAATAAGCGTTGCAAAAAATCTAAAATTAATAATTTGCAATTTGGATAAATAGCAAAAAAGCACCAATCAGTTACAATGCTCAAAACTCCACATCTGAAAATAGCTCGGAAACCTTTCGCAACCGTTAATTTCCAACAAAGATGCTATCGCTAAAACTTCTATTAGGTGAACAAACTTCGAACATTGAAAACTACTGATTTGGCCAAATAAACTTAATGTTTCGTGCAAAATAACAGTTCCTTTGGTACCTTTCTGAATTAATACACACTATGCTAGCTCTACATTCTCTACCTTCGTTTCATAGTTTTATTAGTAGTATATACATTATGAACATTATTTTTTCTTTAAGAACGTTTATATTTATGTTCACATAAATTCATAAGAATCTATTTTGATGATGATCAGAAGCACTAGGTTTAAAAACTTGGATAAGTACTAATTCATAAATGTCTCATATTTGTATAATAAACATAATAAATATAAATTGACCAAATTAGACTAATTTGGGTTCTAACCGTTGACCATAAATAATGCCCAATTCATTCATTTCAAATTCTTTCGAATAAAAAAACTTTACCATTTTTAATGGGGAATTCTGGGGCAACTTTACCTTTCTATTTTAAGACTTTAGCTAAAGATTTTCTTTTCGAGAATATACAGCTACCATCAGCCTATCCCTGTGTCACAAAGTAGCGTGCACCCAGTTCGTGGACGAACAAATAGACGACATTTATCGCCGTACAAGCGACCAAATTAAATTATACCATGCCAATTTCAGGGAATATTAATGTGAGATCCTCGTAAACAAATATAGGGTACCCTATAATTTTGCAACATAAACAGAAAGGACAATAATTTTCATCCTTCAAAACATTCCGTGATATCCATTTTATGTATAGAATCTGAATAGAATTTACATATTTTAATTGGCTATTTGTTATTTTTCACACTGGCCTAACTAATAATATTTTCATATTTATATTTGTTTAAGATATGTGTAATAATAACCTTTAATTATTCCCACCATAGAAATATTAATAATTTTGTATGGTAGTAGGACTAAATTAAACAGTTATGGCCCTAAAAAAATCATTAATAGTAATTTATTTTTATTTATAAAAGGGCAACATCTTCATCCATATCTGAATTCTTATCCCTCCATTCTCATTCAATGTTTTTCAAAATAGCATCCCTACCAAACTGAAATCTATATATTGCTCAATAAAGAATCGAAAGAAATCAAAGTTAACAGTAAAGTTTGTCGACGGAATGCTAAAACCAAAGTGTCACTGATCGCATCAAAATAAATAAAAACAAAGCAGTTCACCAAACTTATAATTGTCGTCTTTTTGCTTGAAAAATGTGAACGAAGTGGAACTTTGCATGATCTAATCCAACTGAATCGCAACATTTTATAAAGTTGATTGCACACTGGGTTCGAATTTAAAAGATTTGTCGTGTTATACCTAATAACAAAACAAAAAATCCTATTCAATGTATGAAAACCAAAATATTTTTAAAGAGTTGTATAGTCGACCGACAGCCGCTTATCTTGCCTATCCTATTGAACAGGATCTATTTTTTACTAAATTCTGATAGTCTGTTTATAGCACATAATCTGTTTATGGCACGATAGTCATGCAAAATCGCATTTTTCTGACTCTAGATCGTAGGTGTTTTGAACCATAAGAGAACTTTAATATGACGTGACATCTCTTGTGTAGACGAACAAGCTCACCACTTGAGTAAGAAAGCAGAAAAAACCGCAAGAAGCAGACAGAACATATCTTTGCAATTTGTTCCCATTGTACCTCCAGCATAACCGAATGTTTACGACAAAGCTCAACATGGCATCGCCACCGTCAGTAACAAACCGCACGGAAATCTGCCACGTCGTCTGCTTTCCGGGCAAATATCTATTCGAGTCTTATAAAAACTTTGAAAATATAATACTTTTCATACTAAATTCTAAATAGAATCCTGAAAGATCATTACCGAGAAAAATAGTACAGTTTCGGGATAGTAACCAATGCAAATGAGAATCTTTATGATACATCACATTTAGAAATTAATTTAGTTCTATAAAGATTAATGTTTTGGATGAACTGTTTAAGGTATGTCTAATATAAGTATTAATGTACCCTACAAATGTAGTTAAGTATATGTTATTGTTTCCAATAGGTAATGCAGTAGTAAAATATATCCAAAAATTGCATTAGTAAAACCGCATAATTGAGAATAACAATTTTCTTTCCAATACGCAGTTCAATGAAAATACGATATCCTGTGTCACGCTTTCAAATCAATTATATTTAATTAATCAATCCCCAAGTTAATGTGGGGAAAGCAACAGGCAGTTAACGATGTGATTTTTCTTGAAGCTTATATACTGAAATTTCGCCCCATTTAATACCTATGTAGGAATACCTGCTCGAACAACGAAAAAATGAATTATATAAACATTTTTTTCTGCTCTAACTATTTCGAAATAACGGTAGCTGTTACCGTCAATGGAAGATTATCACTTCTCATTTATTTTAGTAAAAAAAATTTTTGCATAAAAATCTAAATCATTTGTTAACAAAAGCAATGTATTTTCAGAAGCTACACTCGATGGCAACTCGAGATATAACAACAATTAATTATGAAAGCAGTAAGAGCTGCACGTACAAGCGATTGCATGTCTAGATGCCTTTAAATTTGGCGAGCGGTGTAATATGCCAGCGCTCTGGCAGTCCTCTCAACGACCTATGTACATTCGAACCGTATGGGTCGACGGATTCCGACATCCCATACTTAACTACGACGATCCTTGTTATATTAAACTGAGCGCGAAAAGAAGACCTTATTCATCAGCCAGTACCCATAAAACATCAACAAAAATTAGAAGTGGCCGCCTTAGTCACCGACACGAGGATTTGGAAGACTGTTTACGAAAGTTACGTCTTGTGATAACAAACGATAAATCATTAAAAGGCGATCAAGAACCTGGCGTGGAAAAACTTAATCTATCCGACGTTGATGACTCCGACGACGAACTGAGAATAACAGCGTCTCCGCAACCTTTAAACGATTTCGACTCATCCAGATACGATAACATAACAATGAAAGCTATAAAGAGTAATCGGACTTCCCGGACCGATTCTAAGGAAAACACAGAATTGTCGGATAGAGTATTACAATGGTTAGACCTAGCTGGCAAGATAGATCTGCTGAAGGAAGATACGGGCGAAAGGATGTCCCAACCGCGGCACAGTTGGCCAGAAATACAAAAGCGGAATTTAATTAAATCAAAGACTTCAGCCGATTTAAAGGCAAAGGAGTCAAAACCGGTCGAACAGAAACTGAGTGGCCCTATCGATCGGAATGAATTTAATGTGCCAACGTCGAATACGATTGAGAACTACGCACGGCAGTCACGAAACGTGAAAAGCACGCTGCGACACGACACAAGGATAAAGGAAAACAGACGGGCCAAAGATATAAAGCGTAACATAGTGGAAACCAGACAGAAAGTAGTCACTGAGAGGAGCGCGGTGGAGAAACAGTACGCGGAGTTAGTTAGCAAGAAATTGATTCCAGATGTGGGAAAAGTTAAAAAGCAGGTGCACATTTTTATGCCAGAGGCGTTGCCGAAACGAACGGATTCTAATGTGACTAGTCGAACGCAGAGTCTGCTATCGCAGAAAATTTAATTGGGTATACTTATTAATCCATATCTTATAAAATTGAAATTTTTATTATAAGAAAAAAAATTGTATGATGAATGACTTTCTAAGAAATATGATTTGTGAGTAATTATTGTAATAACGTTGATTGTAATTATAAAATTTCATCAAATAAAATTGTTTTAAATTTCATGTCGCTGTATTGATAATTTATGTTATTCGAAATAACAGCATAAATATACATGTATAATTATTACATAGGTCTTTCTCTGAGCCATCGAGCAAACGTGCGAATGTAAAAAATAAATTACTAGTAATAATATTTATTGTTTAACATACATCTTATTTTATATTTCAGTAATTGTTTTCTAAATACACTAAAAAAATCAAGTGCTATCATAACACAGTGACCTATAAAAACGATGTATTATTTTATTTTTAGTTACAAATAAATTAAAAACATATTAACATTATCTTATATTTGCATTTTTTATCAATATAAAGATTTCCTGATAACAACGTCAGATGGTAAAGTACATGTTAATGTTTACTTGCAAATTATGTTTCAGGTTCATACTATGTTATATTATGTCCACAGGCAGGTCATATCTATGTCGTAGGCAAAATGGATGATTTCGTCTTTTACAAACAGTGTCGTAATTTGGCATTTCGTATTATGTCTAGAATTCGAAATCGGCAATTTTTAAAATAGAAATTTTTAGATGCCTGAAAAATACTTGTGAAATTAAAGATATTTTAACTAGGCCACTAGTTCCTATTCACAATTTTTTTTATCAAATTTTGACAAGCCCAATCCATATCCAAACTAATCAAAATCAATATTATAAAATATCTGATACGATTATTGTTCGTGTTACATAGATTTTATTTAAACGCTATTCATTGAAGATAGTCATTCCCATAGAAATCTAAATAACAAGACACTAGAAGTCGTAAGCGTGCGTGACCTTGTCGCCACTCAGGTGATTTTCACATCACCAGTGCATTCGTCACTGTTCAGTTGCTCTGGAGACGTATGAGTGTATACATGGTGTGTTTCAGCAATTCCCATTGCGGAAATTCTTCCACAAGTTGTAATTATATTTATAAAGGAATAATATTTCATCGGAAAATATTTTTTTTTAGAAATAATGCCGTTTTTCCTTAAAATTATAGAATATTTACAAGTATTACGAGTGTCACCATAGTAATCGAAATAACAATGAATGACACAGTCGACCATTCTTATTATCACGTTTGTTCGTATTGGAGCAAAAAGTCTCATATACTTAGGGATGTTATCTATACTTATAATAAATCTGTAGAGAGGCCAATTCTGTACATGAAATATATTTAAAAAAAAACTATGAAGGGGTGATAAGGGATCGCTACTGATGCCAAAAATGCAATCAGTAAAATTTTTGTCTGTCTGTCTGTCTGTCTGTCTGTCTGTCTGTCTGTATATTCGTTATAGAAACAAAAACTACACGACGGATTTTAACGAAATTTGGCACAATTATTCTTCATACTCCTGGGCAGGTTATAGTAAAAGAATCATGTAAATCGGTGTAGAAACACCAAAGTTATACATGAAATACGCTATAAGTCATCGCGCGTGAATTACATGCCATAAGGATTATTTTTGTGTATCAGTTGCCGCGTTCGACGCGCTTCGCGGCGGGAGCTATAAAAAGGCGGCGGGTCCGCACCCGTTTCGCGTTGTCACGAGTACGAAGTACGAGGATGGTTCTTATGTAGAGAAAACGTAAATATGTACCACGGGCGAAGCCGGGGCGGACCGCTAGTTCTAAAATAAACCGTAAATTCGTGCGTTAGGATACATATTCAAAAGCTTAATTTAATAGTTAAGTTAGTTTTCACTAAAATCAAGCTGTCCAATAAAAGGCATAGTTTACTTGTGTGTACTGTTTAGCTTTCGGTTTGAATGTGTTGATTTTGGCGACAGCGGTTTTCATACGAATTATGACATTATAGCACTTCTATGTGTCTTGTTATTTAGATTTCTATGGTCATTCCATAGAAGAATAAAATAACAAAATCCATAAACAAATAACAATAAAAACCTGAACTCACCCCAAAACCAACAGTAGCGACATCTCTTGCCTGGAAGCGGGAACGCAGCGGGGGGTCCAGTGGTTGTCCCGAGTACCTTGGTACCGGCAAGCCTAGTGCGATCACACGGAACCGCTCATCCACACGCACTAGACGCCATTTTGATACCTCTTCTAGACCATGCTCCTAAATGTTTGGATAATATAAAGTGTTAAGTTGACAAAAGCAAAAGGTATGAGTCACTGTTAAAAGTAAAAAATGGTAAATGTAAGACAAAAGTAAAAGATTAATCCATCAGTCCTCGGAATCACAGACACAATAGAAAATCTATTGTGTCGCGCCCCGATCGGGGCTTACGGTGGTCAATGGGTTAAAGACAAAATATTAATACAGTTTTTTTTTGGCCCTTTTTACTCCAACTTCATAGACAAAATTATTAAAATTAAATTCACATGTTACAATTTACTAGGGATGTAACGATACCGATACCGATATATCGGCCGATATAATCGGCAAGCCGATATATCGGTATCGCCGATAATAAAACAACCGATACCGATATCAAACAATTCAAAAAACCGCGCCCAATGAACGATGCGGGAGGCCGCCCGCGCGTGCGCACTTTGTTTTCTGAAAAAACTCTACCAATAGTAAACTTTTATTAGGTACTGATTGTATGTGTATTACTTAAAGTTTAACTGACTTTGTAAAATAATAATACTAAAATAAATGGTTTTGTTGTTTTTTGATTTGACATTTTTATTTAAAAGAATACGATTAACAGTTGAGTCTCTGTTAAATGTTGGTAACTTTTTATGCATAATTCACTATTTATTTTTCTACCAAGCCATCGATATCGGTATCGGTATCGGTATCGCCGATACATTACTACAAATATCGGTATCGGTATCGTATCGGCAAAATCATGTATCGTTACATCCCTACAATTTACTATAACATTAATAAAATATAAAAATGTTGTGTGGTTTTATGAAACCACGGTAAAAGTGAAACTTAGGCACAAAATTATCGCATTTGTACGATAATGACTCCGAACACTGCTTTATACCTACTCGGCAGCCGACCGTCACGCGACATGCGCTACACAGACCAAAAAGTTTGAGACGATGTAATAAAAGTTTCACTTTAATATAAGATATAATGTATTTTTCAATAATAATACCTCTACTTACCTCAAGCAATTTATCATATCTTGATGATGGTATCAAAAACCTGCCATCTTCCAAGTGCATTTCCCTATTTTCCAGCAGATTATTTAGGACTGGCAACACATTTCGTTCTGCCTTCTCTATGCCTTCTATGACAAGAACTCTTCCTTCGATGGCGGCTCGAACTGCACTCTGTATACAATAATAAATACTTGTATAAAAAATCATAAAATGGAAAATAACAGATAAAATACCCCTAAAGTATTTTATTATGATAATATGGTGTATTCTCTCATAGTGTTTTCTGTGCTATCAATATTAATCCTAGTTCAAACTCAAAAATAATTATCTCAGTCACAGATCACATTAAAAAAACAACAACATACCTGATCAAAATATTTGGCCGTAGAACTTTGAATTTCCCTTCTCTGTTTCAGATCAGCTTCGGTTGTGTCACGGGAAAGTGCCACATACTCTAATTCCCTTTGTGTTAACTCCAAGTATTGAAGAGCTACTTTGCGTCTAAAAAAATTATATTAATTTTATTTCAGGACCATTATAGTACAATAGTCATTTAATAAAAGAAAATAATCTTAAGAACTTCTGTATATTTAAAATTAAAAAGAAATATGAACTCATGACTTCAACATATTTTTTTTTAAATTTTAACTGCTTTATTTTACGTTACATAAATGAACATTATACCTGCTTGGACCAGGTCTTCCTAACAGAAACATGTCCTGGCCTAAAAGGTCCTTTTGCATCAT
Organism: Colias philodice; assembly: GCF_061535455.1. Taxonomy (NCBI): domain Eukaryota; kingdom Metazoa; phylum Arthropoda; class Insecta; order Lepidoptera; family Pieridae; genus Colias; species Colias philodice. The sequence continues at coordinate 9,206,539 of NC_143098.1, read as the reverse complement.
CCATCTTAAGTTACGGAGAGTACTTTGGGATAAATTCTTGAGCTCTGCCTCCTCTATGGTCACTAAAAATGTTATTTCAATTCAATCAATAATTTTTCAATTCAATTAAATAATTCAACCTCAGTAATTTGAGATTTGATCAATTCATGTCAAAAGGAGCAAAAATTATGCAATTTTTGCTTTGTTGTTTTATAAAGTGACATTTTTGGAATATAATAAACTCATAACTCAACTTGTTCTCCAAATATTTTGAATAGTCATAACAGATTTGGTATTAACCACCGTTTTGGAAAAGCAGTTTTTACAAAATTTAATCTTTTAAAGTGTGTTCTGGTTATAGTATCATATTTTTTCAGAATGATAAGATGTGTATATGAAAATGCTTATTGCTTATATCATTAAAATTACATTTCATTTGATCTAAAAGTGAAAGACTAGTAAAATATAGGTTATTTTTTGTGTTACACTTACAGTACTTTCTTGGGACATATTCTATCTTTTTCGCACTTTTTATTTCTTTGCTTACATTTCCAATAGTCACTCTTCCTTCACTTGAATAAGCTCGAACTAATTTAGGGCTTACATTTATTTTACGACCGTTTAAAATACGGATTAAAACATCAATCCTACGCACGGTCACAGCCGGATTAAACACCATTTTATGAATTAAAAATTCGTTAATAAAATATTAATAAAATTATGGTGTTATTCTTGCATCATCGTAAAACTTTAATAAATATTTTTTATTTAATTAACACTATTTTGCGATAAATAGTCCAAAGTCTAATTGTAAATAATTGTCAATAAAACAATGTCAATGTCATTTACACGATTTGCAAAACTTTTTGACAATTTGACGTCTCATTGTTAAATGTTGCCATTTCTATGGAGGTGGTTAAACGTGAGTCAAGTCAAATGATACCAGATCACACCATGTGATAGCTTCTTAAAGGCTTCATTTGTATTTCAGTTATTTTAATTTAATTTTCATGCAAACTGCAGAGCTCTACATCATCAATTAAATTCAAGTATTAACCATTTTATCGCGCAAAATTACTAGTATTTATGCCTTAAAAACCAATATTATACTTTGATATACTGTAAATAAAAGTGGTATATATTCATAAACATCTTTATTAGTATAGTGATACACATATTGTGTAGGTGAATATTTAATACTATGAGAAAATTAACAATTGACCCTAAATACTTTTGACTTAACTATATTTTACCTAAACATAGTTATAGATAATTAGACGGTATAAATTACGAAAAGGATATAAACATATTGTTATATTATGTTTATGACAACAAAGACCATACTTTATGTATGAATATTGCACATTCAATTATAACATATTTTTTATTAAATAGCTTTTAGACAAAATTCATATAATCTATTCTATATTATTTTCCTCTTCTTCCATAGGTTCAATTTTAACGCTCACAAAATCAGTTGGTTCCAACTCATATTCATTGTTTTCTACCTCTTGTTTACAAACGACTTCTGTGAACTTTGGATGTATATCACTCTGAGATTCAGATTGTTCCGTTGAATTATCTTGCGTTTCGTCATCAGAATGTTCATCATTATCATCCGATTCTCCAGTACTTTCATTATTTTTATCCAATTGTAGTTTATTTGCCAATGTTACAAAGTCTCCTATAAGCAAATCTGTGACTTTTTTCTTGGGCGGTCCGAAAATGTTTGTCATGGTTTGCTCGTCTAAGTTCAAATTGCATTCTCTGGGTTCTAATCGCGAATAATAGTCCTTTATGTTGATTGCTGCTCCGTTGAGATCGTGGCGTTTCCGTAGATGCTTTATTATTGTTCGCTTGACTGCGTATGATTTTGGACAGCATTTGCACTGAAACAAAAAAGAAATTTATTGAAAAAAAAATACATTACAAGTATGATAAAGAGTGGCTAAGTAAGCGGCTAGTTATAATCATGATTGACTTTGAAAATTATAAGATGTAAGTAGTTAAATTTGCTATCAGTCAGTTCGTATCATAAACATATAACGAAAATTTAAATGCATTTGAATGTAAGTCATCTTCATATGCCTAGGTATCTGGTGCACTTTTACTATCGACAATGAATTAATATACAACATTAGATGTTTGTATGTTTGACTTTTAGACGAACCGCTGTACTATACCATTTTTTTTTTAATCGTAGACTAGACTTTCATAAATCTACTAATTTTCTTAATACATTAAAAAAATACTCACTCTAAATATATTCATAGTGCTATGCGTCATGACATGATGCCGCAACCCGGAACTGCTTGTGACCGTCTTCTGACATATCGGACACGTGAACTGTGTGTTCGTGTGCGACGTGCGCAAGTGACGCAACATGTAACGCTCGTCTTGGTACTTTTTATCTGAAAAAAAAAATAGTTTTTTCGCTTTTTTTACACGATATTAATTATTAAGTATATTTCCTAGTAAAAAAAAAAAAATTTTCGCTTCAAAATTTTACACAATATTGAGTAAGTATAGTCAGTAAGTATATTGATACATTTGAGAATATTACTACTTTTAAAGTTATAAAATTGCTTGAAAAGGTGGTTGGTTCCATTATTTTTGAAATAAGTTTTGCTGATGGTCGTTATTAATAAAATAGGGCAAAGAAATTTTTATTTACTGTGGCTTTTAAACCAAATTACAAATCGATGCAGCTCATATAAGAGTTTTAGAAAACAAGATTTATTTTTGCAACATAAATAAATGAATTCTAATATTATTGTATACATTATTCGTGTTATTAAGGGCTTGGTCTAGTAGTGCAAACAAATGCATCCTGTCATCCTATATGTAAATAATACAAATGTACTAAGGGAAAGTTGCTCCACTTAATTTTTAAAAATTAAATCATTCGTATGCATAATTTAAAATTCGTAATAAGTACCAAAAATGACAATTTGAAACAATTTTCGTGAAAATTACACCGGGTGATTTTTTTTTTATCAGTACACAAAATTTGCGAATACTTTCTATTGATATCTTCAACTTCATGTTTATATAACTGATCAACTTTTACAAAGAAATTTGGACGAAATATAAAAAAAAATAAGCTTTCCATACAAAATGCAGAACTCTATACATTTTTTTCGACCTAAGTTTCTTATTGAAAGTTGTTCAGTTTAACTAATAAAACGGATAAACAAATTTTGTATATAATAAAAAAAATGTAATGTTTGTGTTAAATGAAAACAAAAGATATTTATTTCTGACTAGCTTCCGCCCGCGACTCCGTCCGCGCGGATGTCAGTCTTCGCGTCTTCTACAGATTTATTATATTATGTGTAATATATAGATTTATATTGATAAACCTAATAAATCTTTTGCTAGCATTCTGATGCTTTATCGGTTGCACTGGATTTATCTCTTTTTTTTCAATCGCTTGAATGATATAGGATGGGTCCTTGATGGGCATCGAATGCTGAAGTCTCGAATCAATCAATTCTGACAGTAGGCAATTTATGTAAAATCTTGATAATGGTCCATCATTTTATTTTGCCTAAACGTTACATACTTTTTTATATATTCTATTTTTAACGAATTATTCACTCCAGTCCAAACAGCAAATAAGCAGACTTCTGCTTCTGCAACGTTTAGTTGTCCCTGAATTTAGAAAAAATAGTCATGATTCTTATCTATGACAAAAGTGTTATTTTTTGCATTGTATTTCAAATATTAAATTTTTTTTAACCGCATCTTCCGCATTCATGTCTTTTGCCGGAATTAGACATTTAACTTCTACTAGTCCCATTTTCCCTTTTTGATATGGGAGTGTATAAAGTAAATTTTTTAGATATTTCTCGTTATACTTTTAAAAAGTTATTATTGTCATTTTGCTCATTAGGTAAAGTAATTTCGATATCAGTTTTAAGTTTTTTGATACCTGCAATAATAACGTCATAATCGCCTGCACATACTTATCGATTACACCCTGTATACAATCCACCATCCACATTCATAATGTTTTCCTGTCCTCCTCTCCTTTACGCTGTTCACCGATACATTTGAAATGAGTAAATCTGCTACCTCTGAAGGATGTTTCATTGTGATCAGCAAATTTTCACCACTGTTGTCGATTATTTGTTTTTCATTTTTAATCAGCAATTGGGAATCATCAGTTTTGTTTTTTGCAGATTGGTGATGTACCCTAACAATACGTCGAAAAGGGAAAGCATCAACGAATTATCGTTTTCGTCCTCTTTTTTTATTCTTCGCGTCTCTGTTACTTCTGTTTGTTTAGTTCTCAACACCCACTGAATTTTCTATGTTATTGTGATCTTCCATTACATCTGAGTTTTGATGATGTGATGATAATCCATTCGTTTTAATATTGGTACTTAGAGTTGGTAGACTAAACTAGAAATGGCGGACTAAATTTGTCAGCGCGTCTGTAAGATCGGAATATAAAACCAACATCCTGTATTTAAGTTACAAAATTAATAATCAAACAACATGCCGCTACGTTGAAAATGACTAGAAGAAAAAATTAAAACACCTCGGATCAATTTTGGAGTAAACAAATCATTTTCCCCGTATGGGGATTTCCCCGGATGAACTTGGGAAGTTCAAGTTCTCAATACAAGTTTATATTATATTTCGTATTTCTCAAACGAAAAATAAACATTTTTGGAACTTCAAAAAAATTATATTATAAGAAAATTTATGAGCTTACTTTAGTTTTAAAGAAATATACATCCCTTTACTGACACCCCGTAAAATAAAGAAATTGTTGCCAATCACCTTTGCAATTTATTTGGTTTCATTAACTTTATGTTCGAAGATAATTTTTTTTTTCTAGTATGTAGTTACACGCGTATTTTTTTCGTTTATTTTCCATATCGAAATCAAATGTTTAAAAATACGAATATTTGCACAAAACTAAGATAAAAATAATCAATTAACAAAAATATTAAATTTAATGAAGTAGAGCAACTTTCACTTCGGTATGAAGGAAAATCGAGCGTAGAGCACACGTCAGAACGCTCCGGCCCAAGGAGCGCGACTAAAGAAATTCGCTAGGATTTTTCCTAATTATTTTAAATATTTTTTTAATATTTAAAGAATTATCAAAATTCAAAAAAAAAATTTTTTAAAGGATTAATACTCATTGGTCTTCAACCAACTCGAATAAATTAATGGAAAAAATAACTTTTAGCAGTATTTATCAATAGATTTTGTAAGGCAAAAAATGGGAAATTTAATGAATTTATAACGTTCTAATTAAGAAAATCATAAGTTTTTCGGCAATTGTATTCAGCAGTTTTTAATAACGACTATATAAGGATAATAATGCGCTGATCAGATTGTGTAAATTGTAATCGGTTGCAACGTAGTGAGTGCACAAACTTAGCTCGAAATGTCTTTGGGGGAAAGAGACTTATCTTGAAGGCCTGATTAAGGTAACATAAAGTAACTTTATAAATGTGAAAAAATTCACGCGAATTGCGTATATAACACTAATTGATAAACAAGAAAAAAAAATTCAGTTTATCATTTCATTAGCCGGGAAAAAATTGTCAAATAACTTGTTGAAAACGCAATTTTGCTAGACTGCAGCCTTAAAATCAAAGCGAACATCATAACGTGAAAATACCTCAACAATTATTATAAAACATACATACCGCAAAGTGGACATTTAACATTCTCCGATTTGGCTATGTGCGTTTTCATATGTTCCCGCAGCGAACAGGCGCTTGTGAATAACTTACTGCATATTGTACACGTTTCCAAATCTAGAAAAAATATAAAAAAAGATTTAATGTTTTTGACCAATGTGTAATAGATTATGGACTTTTTAATATATCCTAATCATTTTTTTTTTAAGTTCACTTTTTAATAATTTATTCAATAACAAAAAAACTCACTTTCTCCTGTATGTCTTCTTATATGGTACGTAAGTTTGGATTTCTGCACGAAAGTCTGTCCACAGTATAGGCAAGCGTACGACGTGTCCTTAGAATGCGTCCTGTAAAAAAATATATTTTTAAGAGCAGAAAAATGTATTAAATATTCTAAATTTAATTTTTTTTATTGCGTTAATCTCTGACGTCATCCCTTCTATGTTACGAGTACAGCAAAGGTGCGGTTTCAATGCGGACCAGATAGAGCATGTTCTTAGCGCAGAGTGAGGCAGCAGTATCACGGATGCGGCCTTCAAATGTAGCTGAACGAAAGATACACAAAAGGGGCGGGGCTTAACATATACATTACACACAGCTCTGACGTCACACGTCACGTGACGTTGGTTACACGAACCGCACACGCAGTAGAAGCACACCTCGCCCGACGCCACAGTTATAGTTCGATTCAAACTTAATGGCGGTTCAGAAGTTATGTGCAGGTGCGAGTGTGGGTGCGCACAGGTCCCTTAACGTCCCCCCAATACCTAAAATTGTTTTCTGTGCATCGGATCGTAACATTAGAAATTTAGGTTAACATAAAATTACTTATTAGTCTTGTAGGCTAGATTGTAATTTATATAAGGTACTATTTTAAATTAGTTATAAAAAAAAATTGGTTGTCTGTAAAGTCGGTTTACTGACGATAGTTCTAGTTGAACGTGGCAACGTCCGATTGTGCTTCTTTGTCGCTCGTTCCGAGCTCTCGCTTGCACTTCAAGCCTTACATGGAACGCCTCAGAGGGAGGTAACGCCGCATGAGTCATGTTTTTTCGTGCGTGCAGCCGGCTCTATCGAATTATAAGACGTCAAAAAATCGGATTGTATGATTCCGAGCCGCCTAAAGTTTTGAACCGTACTGTACCTAGTGTGCGACGTGCACGCGCCCTTGTCGGCGAAGGTGCGGTCGCAGTGCGGGCAGGCGTAGGGCCGCTCGCCCGTGTGGCGCCGCTCGTGCCGCAGCATGTTGGAGCGCTGCACGAACCGTACTGTACCTAGTGTGCGACGTGCACGCGCCCTTGTCGGCGAAGGTGCGGTCGCAGTGCGGGCAGGCGTAGGGCCGCTCGCCCGTGTGGCGCCGCTCGTGCCGCAGCATGTTGGAGCGCTGCACGAACCGTACTGTACCTAGTGTGCGACGTGCACGCGCCCTTGTCGGCGAAGGTGCGGTCGCAGTGCGGGCAGGCGTAGGGCCGCTCGCCCGTGTGGCGCCGCTCGTGCCGCAGCATGTTGGAGCGCTGCACGAACCGTACTGTACCTAGTGTGCGACGTGCACGCGCCCTTGTCGGCGAAGGTGCGGTCGCAGTGCGGGCAGGCGTAGGGCCGCTCGCCCGTGTGGCGCCGCTCGTGCCGCAGCATGTTGGAGCGCTGCACGAACCGTACTGTACCTAGTGTGCGACGTGCACGCGCCCTTGTCGGCGAAGGTGCGGTCGCAGTGCGGGCAGGCGTAGGGCCGCTCGCCCGTGTGGCGCCGCTCGTGCCGCAGCATGTTGGAGCGCTGCACGAACCGTACTGTACCTAGTGTGCGACGTGCACGCGCCCTTGTCGGCGAAGGTGCGGTCGCAGTGCGGGCAGGCGTAGGGCCGCTCGCCCGTGTGGCGCCGCTCGTGCCGCAGCATGTTGGAGCGCTGCACGAACCGTACTGTACCTAGTGTGCGACGTGCACGCGCCCTTGTCGGCGAAGGTGCGGTCGCAGTGCGGGCAGGCGTAGGGCCGCTCGCCCGTGTGGCGCCGCTCGTGCCGCAGCATGTTGGAGCGCTGCACGAACCGTACTGTACCTAGTGTGCGACGTGCACGCGCCCTTGTCGGCGAAGGTGCGGTCGCAGTGCGGGCAGGCGTAGGGCCGCTCGCCCGTGTGGCGCCGCTCGTGCCGCAGCATGTTGGAGCGCTGCACGAACCGTACTGTACCTAGTGTGCGACGTGCACGCGCCCTTGTCGGCGAAGGTGCGGTCGCAGTGCGGGCAGGCGTAGGGCCGCTCGCCCGTGTGGCGCCGCTCGTGCCGCAGCATGTTGGAGCGCTGCACGAACCGCATGGGGCAGTACGAGCACGCGTGCCGCGGGCCCTCGTGGATCTGCACGTGCTCGCGGTACGAGTCCTTCTTCTGTAACAAAAATAAAAAACATAGTCCGAGTTACGTGCAAACAATATTTCGTTGAAAAAAAAACAGTTTTGAAAATCAGGGTACTCAAAAAAATAATGAAAATACTATACAGACATCAAACAATATGGTAATGCAATAAAAACAATTCTTATCAAAAAAAGACGTGTGGCATTCGGGGACTGCCGCGGTAAAGCTATTGCATGCTATGCCTTCAAGCCACACCTCCGCGCTGGACGGAGTGGGGAGCGTGAGGTTTTTTCGTTACGGAATTTCTGGATTCGGTCCCCGCGCTCAAGGCCTGCGATAGAAGCTATGCAATAGCTTAAAAAATTATAAACATAACCTTTTTAACCTATAAATAAAAGAAAAAACATACCGCAAACACTTTCCCACAATAGTCACACGTAAAGCTCTGTCTATTCGGCAGGTGATCTTGTTTGTGCATGTACAGTGATGATTTGTATTGAAATGACTTCCCACACTCAGGGCATTCGAATGGATGTCTTCCTGGATGACGGAGAAGGTAGTGGAGTTTTCTGTAAAGTTTGATAGAGTTAAAATAATTCAGTGTTATTAATTTTCATTATTCATAACTTAAAAAAAAGAGCAGACTTATTTCATTGTCCTATGAGTGAATTTGCAAGGGTGATTTTACAGTTAATCTGTTATTAGAAAGTAATTTAAATTTTCTATGTCTATGTTAATTTATTTATGTAATTTTAATTTAGTATTTAAGTTAGTTAAGTTTATTTTGAATAATAAAATTGTATCTCTGTCGCATTGGGCATTGTCCTGTAATGGCAAGTGATGCTTTATAAATAAACTATGGCTGACCCGGCTTCGCCCGTGGTACCTACATGTTTAAACTATCCTATCTCTCAAGTTGGATCGAACTGCACATGGTGTGCGAATTTTATTATAATCGGTTAAGTGGTTTAGGAGTCCATTGAGGACATACATTGTGACACGAGATTTATAAATATATATAAATAAATAAATAAAAATTATTTTTTTGCTATTTGAAAAAATTAGCTAAATGCGTGCTGCACACGTGAGCTGCCGGGCTACAAACCGCACTCCCCTGTAGCCCACCTCTCGTCCATAGTCTGCAGCACCTCCCTGCACAGCTTGCACTTGAACTTGCCGCTGGCTCCGTGCGCCTGCGTCACGTGGCAGCTGCCGGGCTACAAACCGCACTCCCCTGTAGCCCACCTCTCGTCCATAGTCTGCAGCACCTCCCTGCACAGCTTGCACTTGAACTTGCCGCTGGCTCCGTGCGCCTGCGTCACGTGGCAGCTGCCGGGCTACAAACCGCACTCCCCTGTAGCCCACCTCTCGTCCATAGTCTGCAGCACCTCCCTGCACAGCTTGCACTTGAACTTGCCGCTGGCTCCGTGCGCCTGCGTCACGTGCGCGCTGCACGAGCGCGCGGTCGCAAACTCGCGCCCGCACTCGTGGCAGCTGACCGCCTTCGGTTTTGACGAACGGGCCGCGTGGACTGTCTGCAATGCACAACAACTGTGTTATTTATTTTTGACAATTTTTCAATATCTATGGGGTAAAGTATAATAAGATAACATAAAGATACAATACCATAAAACTTTATTAAAACATAACCAAAGCATAAATACTGAATGACTTTGTTATAAATATCATGGTCAGTGCATTATGAGTGACATTTTTTTATTTCAAAACGATTAAAAGTGGTTTAAAATAATATTAACTTCACCTTAACATGCACTTTCAAAGATTTCTTCTGACTCAATGGTCTGAACACACAAGGATCTAAACAGCAATACAGCTTCCTTGCTTCCGGATGGTTCTCGTCAAAATGCGTGCGAATTTCCTCAAGAGATGGTAATAAAATACAACAAACACAGCATTTCAACAAATATATGTTCATCTGTGTTCTTTCATTGATATGTTCCTGCATGTAGTGATGTGTGAACCAAACCTAAGAGCAAAATATTAGTTTTAGTGTTACCAGCTTCAATACTCAGTATGATGTCAGAAAATAGTATTATTTTTTTTATATCAGTCAAAAAATTTACTGAATTATTTGAAAATATTAAATTACATGCAAAGAGAAAATGTATAAAGGAAATGAAATGACCTTATCACCAAAAGTTTTAGAACATTCTTCACACTTATAAAACTCATCCTTATATTTTTCCAAATGTACTTTTATCTGATGCAATTCTCTGTCTGGTTCGTTCCAGAATAAAGTTGGACAATATTTACACTTAAACCCAAGATGGGGGCTGAAACAATTCTCATATTCTAATTCATCCCAATGTAAGGAAAGATGTTTCCTTGTAGATTCTCGATTATCAAATTCCTTATCGCAAAACTGGCATATCCAGAGATCTTCAAATTGACCCAATTCTGCAGTAACATGATTTCTAAGTTCATTATAAGTTTCGAAAGTCGTTGCACACACTCTACATGAGTACAATGATACAGTTTTCATGCAATGCATTTTAGATACGTGAACTGCTAACGAATTTGGATCATCTAATTTTGTTTTACATATTGTACACTCTATTTCTTTAGCCTCAGATTTAGTATTATAATCAACATCGGAGTTCTCTGGTACTGTTTTTATATCTATATCTTTTAACATTTTATCTATGTAGTTGAAATAGCACTTTTCCAAGATAACTAATTCTAGTAGAGTCATATCAAAGTCTTCTTCACCTTGATAATCTATAATTTCTTCACTTATACTGTCATTTTTACTGCCATCACCTGCTTCATCATTTTCAGTCTTCATATCTTCATCTTTTTCTTCATCATCTTTTGCATCATCATTTCTTATTTCACCATCTTTCACTTCATTTTCTTTTGTTTCCTCACTTTTACTATCATTATTACTCTTGACTTGTTCATCATCAGAATGGACTTCTTGTTTTACTTCTGGTACAACACTTATATCAATATTTGGTTCATTTTGGTTAAACATTCCATCAGTTTGGTTGGAATAATCTTGGATTGCAAACGGTTTCTGCATTCCAACATATCCACATCTCATTTGACTTCTTAATTCCTCATGAATAAACTGCGGACTGACATCAACACCTTTAACAAAAAACGGTGGATCCTTTCCAGAAACCATATTGGAGAAGCATTTTAATGTGAAATGATGGTACCCCATGTAATGACTGAAGAAGGTTGATGCTGGATTATCCGATTTAGAACATAGGAGGCATAGGAACTTGCATTGTAAGTCGAGTTGCCACAATTCTCCGAATATACATGAAATATTTGTGACATTATGCTTTTGATACAAATGGGTAGTATAATTGTCATCAGCTGGCACTCTAAAGTGACATAGACGGCAATGGACAAGGTTGTGTACAGTTTTTAAGTGATTTCTCAACAAATCTTCCACAGGGAAAGATTCCACGCATTGAGAACATGGCCAAGGCGTGTGGAATTTTTCATGCGCTTTCCACGCTTCTCTATCGGGTACAAAGTATCTGAAAATTTTTATATAAAGTGTTGTATTTTAAAAATTACAGTAACAATAACTAACAGCAATTGATTGAATCATAGTAAGCTGATGAGGGAAATATTATCTATTCTAATAATATAAAGCTGAAGAGTTTGTTGGTTTGTTTGTTTGAACACGCTAATCTCAGGAACTACTGATTCCTCCAATTTGAAAAATTCTTTTGGTGTTAAATAGCCCATTTATTGAGGTAGGCTAAAGGCTATTATAATATATCATCACGCTGAGACCAACAGAAGCGGCTCAATGCGGATGAAACCGCGGAGCACAGCTAGTGTTTATATAAAAATCAAGAACAAACTAGTGTAGTAACCGTTTGTTTAAATTCAGATAATATTGTGTTTTGGTATTGAAGCAGACTGTAAATACAAACGTGAATTTACCTGCATATCCCGCAAAAATCTTTTTTGTGATTTAAAACATAGTGAATTATAATTTTAGGTCTGTTTATGAACCATTCAGGACATAGTAAACAACTGTATGGGCCTGTCGTATTGAAATCCTTCAGATATAGCCAGACATCGGTCGGACGTTTGATAAGGGCTTGGGATACCAAAGCATTCGACGTAGAATTTGTACGATTCAGTTTAATTGTAACACCATATTTCTTAATCGGTATAATTTTTTTCTTCTTGGGTTTTTTTTCGTGTATTTTGATATCCACCGGAAAGTCTTGGGGATTTATTTTCTTTGCTGCTGCTAATAACGATAGCGGCTCATCGTCAGATTCATCGGAACCCATAGTAAAATAATATGAAACAACCTTTTAACCTACAATTAACTAAATTAGCTGATATTTTTTTAGAAAATCCTAAAAAACATTTTTTAATCAATATCAAATTGGTTGAGATCTCGCCAGTCGCCTCTCGGTTGAGATTTTTTAGAGTATATGTATTCTTTGGATTGGTTGATCAACAGACAAATTTACTGCAAAAACGTAGGTTTGACATAAATTCATTCAATTTTAGCCAATGTCTGATGATCTAAAAGTATTTTAGCCAATCCAATCGATAGAGACGTGTGAAATATTTTTTGTTTACTTTACGACACTGTGACACAAGCGTCAAAATTGTCAAGTGTCAACTAAAAACAATGTCACAAACAATGTGGAGTGTTTATAGTCTATGGATTTCCACGAAAGAAGTCTCGTTGAACGCTGTCGCGTCTGCGACTAAAATAATGTTGCCAATATTATTCAATCACATGTCCCCAGAGCTGGGGAAATATCTTAATGAAAGGGTTAAAAAGCAAATTCATATTCCATTATTGGTGCTGATTATGAATATTTAAATTGTAGAGAGAGCTGGTCTGTATCGGTTTCCTATCTGTTGTTTTTAAGCACCAGTGCTAATTTCGGTGTTTGAATTATATACCCTCATTTATTTAAGTTTCTTAAAGCAATCCTGCTTAGCAAGGCCAATTTTTTAGGAGGGGAGCACAGGAGATCCATAGTACTGGGGTTTACTCAGTTTGAGCTCCCACTTCATTATAAACGCAATCTTGACTGGGTAAGAAATAAAAAACAGAATTTTTAATAAGGTTCAAATCATAGTGGAATGGTGGCAACTTGTTGTACAAAATACCGATCTGTCAAAAGTAGTTCATAATGTTGTCGTGGGACTTGAAGATTTCTACCGTAAAGTTATTACAATACTTCCTTTCAATATTTCCGTTTATTAAACTTTAATTATTATACTCATTCTATAATAATGAATATATTATTAATTAAAATTTGCTTTATTATGCATTATAATAGAGGAAATGGGAATCTACATAAAATTACAATTACTCTACAAGTTATATTTAAATAGGTAATAATATATTTTGTTATGTACAAAATAATATAAATATCCAGTAAATAATATAAATGTTTTTCTTTTTTTTATGAAAATGACTACGAGTGTCTATTTTATAAATAAACACACACCCTAAGTAAGCTTTCCTTGTCTTTTCTCATACAGAAATATTTCATTTTACAAAATGCAGATTCGTTCTTATTTACAATTAATAATACATCCTGTGAATATATCATTCTAATTGAACAATGATATTGAATTCAACTTAAACTTAATTTAACTATATATTTAATCAGTAATAAAATCGTTTTCAAATTTAATTTAAACAAAAATATTTAACACAATATAAATTGTTTTGCGGTATATGGAACGTATTGCAAAAAATATCCTGTCGTGGTGGCCATTTTATAGAGATTGGCTTGTCTATGGTGAAATCCAAAGAAAGGTGAAGCTAAACAAAAGGGTAGCATGTAGATAACATTTACTGAATTAATAGTAAATTAAAATATAAAAGTAACTTATTGCATGTTATTATACGTCGCAATTAAGTGAGTTTAAGTGTTTTAACATACGCTGTTCCATACAAGTCCTTAATATGAAGTACAATGCATCGTGTAATGGTGGCCATTAAAAGAAATAATTATGAATATTGGCATACTACATATCAAATAAAAACTCAAAATTATTGTGTTCAGTGTCTATAGTGCATTTATATAAGTAACGAATGAACAATATGTAAACAAACGGATTCCTTGTGTACGAGTGTTTTGAATCGAGTGTAAATAGTGAGTTTACGATGGCCCAGAATCAAGGGGAGATTCAGGTGACACAGAATCAACCCGTTAATAAAGATAAGGATATATATGCTTGCCTTCCCGATATACGTACAAATGGTCCCTTGGGACCAGATGAACCATGCCCAGGTGGTGAAGAACTACGATGGTTGCCAGCTCAGGCTACTGACCGGGATTTGGTTATGTATTTAAGAGCTGCACGTTCAATGGCTGCATTTGCCGGTATGTGTGACGGCGGTTCCCCTGACGATGGCTGTGTAGCCGCAAGCCGTGATGATACAACAATAAATGCTCTCGACGTTTTACACGACTCTGGTTATGACCCAGGTCGTGCTTTACAAGCTCTCGTAAAATGCCCTGTCCCAAAAGGGATTGAGAAGAAGTGGTCGGAAGAAGAGACAAAACGATTTGTGAAAGGTATAAGGCAATTTGGTAAGAACTTTTTTAAAATCAAAAAAGATTTATTGCCTCATAAAGACACTGCAGAGTTAGTGGAGTTTTATTATTTATGGAAAAAGACACCAGGTGCTAGTAGTAACCGGCCTCATAGAAGAAGAAGACAAGCATTACGGCGAGTCCGTAATACAAGAAACTCTCGCGCTGGGACCCCTAAAGAACAAACGCCTGAGGCAACACCTACAACGCCTGACACTAATGGTTCCAGACCTTCACCGAATCCAAAAGAGGCTGGTGAAATGAGTTCAGTTACCGAAGATGAAAATTCTGAAGATGATAGTGATTCAAGGGATGCAGGAGATCTAGCTAAAGCTGATAATGGAAGAAGTGGAGATAATCCTGATGATTCACCAAGTAGGATGAGGACCAGAAATAAATCAAAAGAGCAAACAACGCCAACAATTAAAAAGGCACAAGAAGAAAGTGACAATGACACCAAGGCTAAGAAACCTACAAAACCAAATACACAAAGTACAAACACAAACAACAATAATGATAAAGTCCCCTCATCTCCGGTTAGTAAAGATACTAAGAAGAAAGTGGCAAATGGTAAAGTTGTTGTTGTTGATGCATCAAAGGTAAAGAAACGCCTGCCTGATGATAGTAAAATAGAAGGCATAATGGATGGTGATGTACAAATGAAGAAAAAGAAAGCAGCTGAACCACCAGAAAGTCCATCAGAAAGTCTAACAAATGATAGTTTTCCAGCCATGGATGAAACTGAAACCCCAGAGCCTGAACCTGAAGCTTGCGACTATAGTATTAATAAGACTGATAAAGAAAATATAGAACAAAATAAGGAACCAGAGTTGGAACAATCTACTAAGCCCGTTGAATCCCAAATTAAAGTAGAAACCAATGTTGAACCAATAATTAAGACAGAAAAGGATCCATTGCCTCCTGTTTTCAAAGTAAATCCAGAAAAAGATAATAGAGCTGTATTAGACTTGAAAACAGATACAACAGCAACTAAACCTCATGAAAATATTGATCCCCGGTCATTTACAGTGTTTCCTAAGACTGAACTTATTATACCTAAAGTTACTCCAATGACAACAGAGGCTATGGAAAAAATAAAGATTAAAGAAGAGATAGATACCGATGATCAGACTATGAATTTACAAAAAGATGAATTCCAAAAAGATCCATTGGCTCAAAATTACCCAGCACATTCAATCAACCAAGTAAATAAACCTCTTGTTATGGAACACACTAACTTCTTCGTAAAAGACAGCCATATATATAATCCTAAATTAAGCCATAGCATTAAAATAGAAGGTGTTCCTAATCCAATCTTTAATCCTGTTAATATTAAGGATAATAATTCAATAATAAGGAATGCTAAAGATTATTCAAACAATGTGCCTCCATTCCCATACACATCAAATATTAACTTTTCGAATGATGCGAATAAACATAATCCATTAATAAATCCCTTGAAAACTGTGATTAAATTAGAACCGAGAGATGAGGCAAGTGAAATGAAAAATCAGAATACACCAGAGATATTTACTGCTACAATATCATCAGCTAATAAAGTTGACTCTCCAAATACTCCAAGATTGGAATCTTTACAAAGAATCAGTCCATCCCCTACAAGTGTGCGTGGATCATCTCCACCCCACATGGAACATCCACCTGCAACTAATACTGAACCTATTTCTCCTGCAAATACTCAAGAAATGAAATCGCAAGAATCAGATGTAGATGATAAGCAACCAACTGATTTGAAAACTCAACCCATGCCAAAAGCCGATAATCAAAATACTAACATCAGACCACCAATATTCCCTGCACCAGTTAGACCTGAAAATCTTGGAATTAGACCAACTGAAATACCAAATATACCTGTGTCAGGACATAGCATGCCTCCACCTCCTCTCAGCCAGCCCTCAATTTCAGGGCTGTTGCCGCCAGGACCTTTAATATCTGTAAGCGGTGGAGGATCGAACATTGGTCCTTATGGATTCATGCCATCCTCATTATATGGTCACAGTCATCCAGGTTTGGAAAAACCAAGTTCATTACCGCCACTAATGCAACAGGTGCCTCCTTCACATAGCATTTCTAGTGGAAATATAATGCAGTCTCAATCCAATCAAAATGATCCATCAATGCCGCAAGACTTGAAGATAAAACAAGAAGTTCCAGATAATATGCCTGCCAATCTCTCAACTCAAAGTGTTTCTGATCCTCTACAGTCATTGAAAGAAGTGAAAGTTCCAGGATATCCAATTGGAAGTTCAATAGCACAGCATTTGAGCTCTGAAAGGGACAGAGAATCAATATCAAGTGTTGAAAATAATAGTAGACCTCCAAGTCAACCTACAAATGAAAATTCAAGTATGCCAAGTGCTTTCCTTGGACCTAGAATAGAAAGCATTAAGAAAGAGCCAGATTTCCTGCACCAACCTCACATAACTCCAGTATCTACAAGTCAAAGCAGTGGAATGGATACATCGAGTACTATTCCTCCTGTTAAAAGCCCTCATACTCCAACACCTATTAAAAGTCAATCAAGTCACAATGGGACCCCAAGTCATCCACATCCTTCAGCTACCACTTCTCCGTTCTCAAGACATCTCACCAGTCCGTCACAGCCCAGACAAATTTCAGCATCTCCTGTACAACCAAATACTCCTGTTTCTCATTCAGCTCTAAACTTGATGAATCCGACTCCATTATCAATTCCTTCTACAATGGCAGGTCCTGTATTACACTCAAGTCAACAGCACGGCCCTCCACCACCACATCCTTTTGCGTCGCATCTACATCATCCACATCATCCATTGCTTCATCCATCTTCAATATTTCAGCTTTCTGCAGCCGCTGCAGCACATGCTATGCATCCTTACTATTCTCACCCTCATCCTGGTTATTCAATGCCATATCCATATCCTTATGGTCCATTGCCTCAGCCACATCCGATACCTCCAATGCATCCATCGTCAAGTACACCTGGTAGACATGATCCTTCAAAACCATCTACCATAGAATCTACTACCATGCTTAGTGCTCATCATAGTACAAGTTCTTCTGTTACGACAAGATCTTTGAGAGAAATATCTGAAACTACAGAGGATCCAAGGAATCCGAATTCCACAACCGAGCGCCATCAATTGCATGAAACTACTATGACGCATCATCATTCAACAAGTCACCACAGCGCTGTTCACACGAGTACGGAAAAACAGCCTAGTCATGTTGGCGGTGGGACAAATCATACCCTCTCTATATCACACTCAACATCAAGCAGTTCCTCCCAATCCATACAGCATAAGATAAATACACAACAGAAATCCAGTTCTCACTCAAGTTCTCCGCATCACCTATCAGCAAGTGTATCGCAGACAACCAGCTCTTCGTCGAGCGTTAATAATCATACGCATCACCATTCGCATCATTTGGCTCATCACCCCGAAAGACTCTCTCCCGCAGATTCTATGCTACTTCGACATCATCCAAAGATGATGCCTGGAAATCCAAATCATCTTATGATACAACCACCATCAATGGGTCATCCCATGAGTTTGGCCTTACCTCCAGGCCCGGGTCCAAGTTCTATTGAAAGTTTACGATTACACGCTCAAGCTGCAGCTGGATTACAGGCTTCTCACGGAAGATCTGGGTCGCCTCATCAACTTCCACCTGGACATCCACATTTACGTGGACCACCTCGGCCAATACCTGATGATAATCCTGAATTGAAGTTAGAGACACAATCACAACCTGAAGAGGAAGAAATTCCAAGTCCGGCACATATTCCGCATGGACCTAGTCCTGAGCCGAAAATTGAAGACACGGAATGTCATCGATCGCAATCTGCAATATTCTTAAGACATTGGAATCGTGGTGATTACAATTCATGTACTCGCACAGACCTTATATTCAAACCAGTGCCAGAATCTAAACTTGCACGTAAACGGGAGGAACGTTTGAGGAAACAAGCAGAAAGAGATCGAGAGGAAAGAGAAAAAATAGCTCAACAAGCACACAGAAAAATAGCTACACCAGAAAAGCCAGATACGAAACCGCCGTCAAGAGGTGCTATCGAAACAATAACATCTCCGTACTTTCCAAGGCCGCCCGGATATCCTGATTCACCATCTTTACGACAGCTTTCCGATTACGCTAGGCCACACGCTGGCTTTAGTCCAGGAAACCTGCCTCGTCATTGTATGGATCCAATGCTTCAATACCAATTAAGCTCTATGTACGGCGCTGCTGGAGCCCGTGAGCGCCTTGAACTGGAGCATCTCGAACGAGAAAAGAGAGATAGGGAAATAAGAGAACTAAGAGAAAGAGAGTTGAATGATAGACTGAAAGAGGAACTGCTCAAAAATAATGTAGGACCGCGTGCTCTAGATCCACATTGGTTGGAAATGCATCGGAGGTATGGAATGCCACCGCCGCCACCCCAAGGTGCTATACCAGTACAATTTGGTTTATACCCACCTGGGCACGGCCCGGGAGGGCTTTCGCAGTTGGAGCGTGAACGACTAGAGAGATTAGGTATTCCTCCGGCAGGTGCAGGAGGTCCACCCCAGTCGGTGCCTGTTTCTGGTGCTCCCTCTCATCACCCACATCATCCACACCCTGGCGTTGCCGCGGCGCAATTAGAGGCGGCTGAAAGATTAGCGCTTGCCGCCGACCCAATGGTGCGTTTACAAATGGCGGGAATAAATCCTGAATACCACGCGCACACCCACGCTCACACACATGCGCACTCTCACACCCATTTACACCTACATCCTGGACAACAAGCTGCAGCGCAAGCCCAGCAGGATGCATTAAGTTTAGGACTCGGAGGTAGTGCTCCATATCGACCACTGCCTCATCCAGATTTGCTCGGGAGACCTTATGCCGAGCAGCTAGCGCAACAGGCGGCAGCTCATGAGCAGCTCCAACGACAGCTGTTGTTGGAGAGAGAAAGAGGATTTCTTCACCCGGCGCATCACGAAGACTTCCTTCGCCAGCAAAGGGAACGGGAACTGAAAGTGCGGGCGCTAGAAGAAGCCGCCAGAGCTTCGCGTCCGTAGTACGCCGCGCGCCCTAAGCCCGACAATGACGTAGTCTTGATCGAGTAAAGGACGCCCCCACAGACGCTATAGCCTTGTAAAATATATAAATTAAAGTGTTCACGCGATAGTGCTACGAGATTGAGGACCGAACTATTTTATTTTATACGTGTGACGACATCTGTAATTTATATACATAACTATTTAAGTTTTTATAATACTTTTATAGCATGGCCGTATAGTACGCTTGTAATCCATGCTCAAATTTATTTCTTAACTACTAGTCATAATTAAATTTTATTTGTAGAGGATGAAACAATGAGTCACACAGTGTGGTTTTAGTTTAAATTATTAATGTTTTATATGTTTTAGTAATAACAAACATTTTATGGGTGCTGGATAGCATTCATGTGAATGGCCACATGATTAGTGTTTATGTAAAAAGTAATAATCTCAACGCTTTTATGTTCATGACATAATAATTATCTATATTTAACTGAAGTTGTAAAATAAGTCTATTAGGGTTTCCGCTGTTTATCATTGACTAAAATAAATCGACTTTTTGTTAATACCTCCTACTTATTATATTGTTAGTTTAAAACAATAATTTATATTTACATATCAATTTGTACAATAATACGAAAATTGATTTGATTTTGAAAGAAGTTTAAACAGTTTACGAAAGATACAACTTCACGATACTTGAGTATCATTGGAGTTGATATTATATTATTTAATTAATTATTTTAGTTTGCAACACGTTAAGTTCTTGGTGCAAAGTTTATAGACTGGAATGGAGAAAAATATTACTATGAATTTGTAAAACTATGTCTTGCGTAAAGCTCTATACAATAATACAACAATATAGGTACATTCTCTCAACATATAAAATTATAAGCAAGTAAATCCCAGTATCTAACTATATATTATTATGTGTAAATTATTATTATATTGTATATTTTAAGTTGTAATAAAGTTTGGATTTAAAGCGAAATTTTTATTGAGTACAAAAATTTGTATGATACAATTTTACATACCGATACGAACAATTAGATGCAATAATACATTAATTAGTTACATAAGCCGAATTAACATTTTAAATATCAACTACTTATGTTTAGTGTACACAGTGTAATATTTGCAATATATACGCTTAGTGTGTACTAAGCCTAAGAAGTTTTATAGGGACAGTAAATATTTATTAACTATTGGTTCTTTTTTAAATTTAAGACTTGTAATTCTCACCCAATGTACACATTGAAATAATTCTAATGCACTACATTTGTAAAAAACCCATTTGTAACAAATTATAGAACTGTAGAATTGAATAATGAAAATTATAGATTATCATAGATGTAATAAATTAAAAATGTCGCTTAGTAGGTATTATGTTCATAATGCCATAGTTACTTTCTGATATTTAAAAGAGAAATGAGTATTATTTTTAGATACAAATTATATCTTTAATTAAGAAGTTGCGTGTCGATTTAACGTCATTTATTTAGACAATAAGGTTAAATGGATGTCTTAGTGCTTTTGTGTAAATTTTTTGAATAATATATGTGGAAAAATTCATTTTGTCGTTTCTCTTTACACCTTAGATAATATCTAGCCTTTAACTGCAAAAATAGTCGTGTTTTTTGGCAACTTGTTGTTTGATGGGTTTTCCATTTAAATTGATGTTTTATGTAGATTTTCTACCTGAATGAAGCTTGTGATATTATTTTTTTTTGTGTACCTATTAATTTTGACGTGATAACGTTTTTAAAATAGTTTTAGTCGGGTGACATGTTCAGAAACTTGTGTCACACCAAAACCTCACGAGCGCGATCGCAGGTATAACGAGAGAGAGACGGACCGATCTCCCGTCTCATCTCGAGCGCTGCCACCAATAAGACGTTAACACGTAAACATCTCGATCGTAAACCTACTTTACAAA
Organism: Colias philodice; assembly: GCF_061535455.1. Lineage (NCBI taxonomy): Eukaryota > Metazoa > Arthropoda > Insecta > Lepidoptera > Pieridae > Colias > Colias philodice. The sequence goes on along the minus strand of NC_143098.1, from coordinate 9,184,999 downwards.
CAACCTATTTTTTTTTTAGAAAATGTATAATTGCATATAAAATACCTATACATATATATATGTATTTACGCCTAATATGCGCCTAATCCATCGTCACATAACGTATAAACTGTAATGCTTAGGCACTTATAAAAAATGGCTAGATAAACAAATTAAAAGAACTATTACCACATAATTTAACGTTTGTATTCAACCAGTAGGTACCTAATTTAAAATATTCTTTACATTGCTCATTAACGAATGTACCTAATGCGAGAGCAAAGCTAGAGCTTTCATGATTCTATAAAAAAAGCTAACTACAAAAGGAAATTAAAATAAAAAAAAAAGAATATTGCATGTCAATTGTCCCAATTTGATAGAAGACAGACGTATCTAGGCGATAGTTTAATCAATAATCATTGAATAATGGGTAATTGTTAGTGATAAACAAGAAGATGGGGTTAACGAGTCAAACCGGATTATTAGCCAGCTCTCCGCAGAAGTCAAGTTTATTTAAAGAAAAGGTAAGTAAATATATTATTATAGAATATCAGTCTTTGGCTTCACTCGAGCTCTCTTCTGGTATAAAGCTGAGTTGTCCATAGACCAAACTCCTGCACGTCCGCACATTTCACCCGCTGCAAGTTATGTTCTCGGGGCCAAAAGTAGTGAAGTCCTACGATGCTTCGATAAAACGTAAAAAAGACATTTTCTTTCGTATTTATTATGTTAGTAAAAATGTAAAAATTAATTTGCTCGTCATCTATAAATAAATAAAAAAAGCTTTTGTCCTGCATAAACCTGTCGGGGCTATCAAAATATAGTTAAATCTCAAACTACCTACCACTTAGAATAAATATTTTAAGTGGTAGGTAACTCGTAAGTATTGTTTTAACGATAGCTATGGATTAAAATATAAACATGACTACAAAACTTCGAGATTAATTCGCGCGCTTTTTGTATTAGAGCTATTACGCACTGTCGACCAGTCGCCGGCGACTCAGTCTCTCGGCGACCAAAACAGAGAAACTGGGGGCAGGAAACCAAGCCGAGCGACAATATTCTAAGAGCTATTACGCACTGTCGACCAGTCGCTGGCGACTCGGTCTCTCGGCGACCAAAACAGAGAAACTAGGGGCAGGAAACCAAGCCGAGCGACAGTATTCTAAGTACATTCGTGCTGAATCCGGTCCCTGTGAGCCTTAGGGTGATCATATTATGTATGCCTTATTCTTCGATGTTATAGAGTACAATAGAGCTAAGATGCGAAGTGACGCCAGCTCCCTTCATGCTACGGCCTTACGCAGGGCTATACAACCCATTCTCCCAAGCTTGCTCTGTGCTATGCAACCATCCAGCAGATACCACGACGAAGGAATTCGTTAAACGGGCTAAAGATGCCTGGGTAAGTTTTAAACAAAGTAGGTATCTACTTACTCGACTTCGTAAAAAGGAGTGTAATGTTTTCTATGTTAACGTAGGTATGTTTTTTATAGAAATGTTATAAATTACGGTTTTCATAATTTACAGGTATTGGAGGGAAAATCTCACTACTTTCAAGAAGACTTGTCGAAATTTCAAGATCAAATTGATAAAGAAAAGAATAGAACTCCACATGACATTGTTACCGAAGATATGTTTAGAAGGTACTGATTTTATTAGAACTAGGTTTCTATTATAAGAAAAATCATTTGTATGTTGCGTTATATGTTTCTGTACCAATTATATTGTCGCTATTTATATTTAATAATCGTAAAATCAATTCCAGATACACAGAAACAGACTCCCGTCCTCTCACTCCTGCGCCTACCCTGGCCAGTGGAAAGTCGCGAGGTTCCAGACGATGTCTCACACCGGACCAGCCGCGTCAGAAAACTACAATAGTCTTGGATCTACGGAGAAGTCATAGCCAGGTGGAATGCCTATAGTTATTGATTATAATACGATTTAAATATGCGTTTTTTAATTTATTAATTGTAAAGACACTTTGTAGTTTGTACATAGGGAAATATTCTCTTTTATTGATATGATACCGAAATGAACGAATTTATTGAGCGGATTACAATTCATTAAAATGTAAGCTAAGTTTTATATTAAAACTCAATTATTTATTAAATTATAAACTACGATATACTTAGTTAGGAATACGGTTTATACAAAAAGTCGTTTGATTGCATATAATCTATTAATTTAAATTGAAATATACATTTTATATGCATAGTTAACATTACCATACCTAAGCTTGCATAAAAATTAACTCCTATTTTCAGGAAACCCTTTACTACCACGGGTATACGACATCCGAAATGACAGTCGCACAGACTACAAGCGCAACGAACGAACGGTCGACGTTACCATCTCTTAACTTGTCAGAAGCAACCCACACTAGACTGATAAAGGGGCAATGTGAACAGCTACCACCGTTGGCATCACCACTGGTATTAGCTAAGCGGGTTGTTAAAGAGCCAGTCAGCGTTCGTACTATCAAGAAGGTACGTTTAAATAAATAGTTAAGATTTAGATAGACTTTTGGTTTAGTGGCCCAAAAGCTACATTTTTCAAGTTAGTGATAGCATTATTATTGGAATACTACATATAGGTATATTAAGAAGAGCTGGAACGTCAACACATTTACACATTGCACATGTTAGGCCGGGAGATACTGACACAAAATTTCGGGTCTTTTGTAACAGGATGGCGGTCTAGAGGGGTCTTAGTACGCAATGACAAAAAGAAAAATGATGGTCAGAACGCTGGTACCGGCGGACTAGTCGCGTGGGCGTTAGTCACACTCGTCGGATAAATAGCGAAAGTCCAACGATTTGTAACACAAAAATTTTAGAATTTACCGATAGCCCTTAAAAAAGATGTAGGCGGTAGTGTCATGCCATACTTTGACGATGTGACTTACAGTCCGCCATACCGACGTGAATGCGTTGATTTAAAAAAAACAATTCAACCATTTGTACCGGGCTAAATTTGCACAGGTAACCATCGTCGTGCAGCCATTTACTAAAATCGCCATGCCATACTTTTCGGACGATTCCAAATGGTCGCCATACCGCGGATAATCTGCAAATTTTTGAATTTTTTTTTCTCGCCAAACGATTTGTACCACCCTACATTTTTTTTTTCAACAACTCCTGAATGATTATAAATAGAAGTGTGATAATACCTGTGGGAGGTGACGAATGTGTATAAGATTTTTTTCTTATTGTAAGATTTTATTCGTAGTTTGAACGATTTGTAGCAGTATGGCACTAATTTTTCCCTCTATTAAAAGTATGGCAAATATAATAATGGTCACGTTGCATCATATACTTTCCAAAAATGCCGTACTGGTACAAATCGCCAATTCTTTTCATTTTTTTTTACGTCTTGGCTTAAGTCTTACAATCATCCGCCCCATGTTTGCATTCTGCGATATTTTTTTCTAGGTAGAATTGTATACAAACAAACAGAATATAATGATCCCATACTGTAAAAAATTATTTTACGTATTGTACAGTCGTATTTTTGAAACGTGACGAATAAATTAATTTTTCAAGTATGGCAGCACTTTTTCCCCCTACTAGAAGTATGGCAAATATAATAATGGTCAAATTTTATCAAATACTCTCCAAAAATCCAAATGCAATACTGGTACAAATTGTTTGGCGAAAAAAAATTTTTTTTTGCAGATTTTCGGCGGTATGGTGGCCATTTGTAATCGTCTGAAAAGTATGGCATGGCGATTTTCGTAAATGTCTGCACGATGATGATTACCTGTGCAAAAGTTAGCCTGGTACAAATGGTTGAATTGTTTTTTTTTTAAATCAACGCATCGCTTCGGTATGGGGGGCTGTAAGTTACACCGGAAAAGTATGGCATGACACTACCGCCTACATCTTTTTTATGGGCTATCGGTAAATTCTAAAATTTTTGTGTTACAAATCGTTTGACTTTCGCTATTTATCCGACGAGTTCGACTAACGCCCACGCGACTAGTCCGCCGGTACCAGCGTTCTGACCATCATTTTTCTTTTAGTCATTGCGTAATAAGACCTCTGTAGAACCGCCATTCTGTTACAAATGACCCGAAATTTTGTGTCAGTATCTCCCGGCCTATGTATGTGTCATATTTTGCAATTGTTTATAAATACAGGGTGATGTAATTGGTGTAGTACGAATATCTAAAAATCTATGAAGAATTTTGTGATACAGTAAATGGAAGAATTATAGACTATTTTACAGTATTTAATAAAATCATTTAATTTTTTGTTCATTTTCATTAGAAATGTCAATTTTTCTCACCAAGGTGGAAATTTGGATGATAAGGATCTTGTTAGAAAAATATAGGTAAATTTTGACTAAAATCGGCATTTTTTTTTTCAAAAATCAAATTACTAATTAATAATCAGAGTTATCACATTATTAAAAAAATAAGCCAAACTATCCACCATTTTTACCTACTTGATGCAATCCTCAAAGATCATGGACATAGTGTATTGCGCCTTCCACCATACCATCCAGAACTCAACCCAATAGAGTTACTATGGGGCATAATTAAAGGGAAAGTAGCATCACAAAATGTGAACTTTAACTTGAAAACTGTGGAAGAATTATTTAGAAAGGAAGCAAATGCTATTAGTCTGGATATGTTTAGTGACGTTTGGAGAAAGACGCGAGAACATGAGGAAAAATATATTCAATTAGAACCAAAAGTAGATAATTACACTGACTCATTTATAATAACATTAAGAGATTCCGACAACGAAACATCGAGTTCTTCGAGCGATGAAAGTTACAGTGAAGTAGAAGATTACGATTATGATTAAATAGATTCTTCTTCTTCTCTATAGATACTGCTTTCTGAATTGGTGGTAAATGTTAAAACTGTTAAACTGTTATGACGATTCAAAAGTGCTTCTAGAAGAAGTCTAATTGTATAAATGTTTGAGTTTGAGTTTAAAACCAATAGTGTGAAAATTATACAATAAACATGTAACACATATTTGTTAGCGCGTATTGGTAGGTATTACGTACTTACTACAAATACATATAATATTTCTTAGATATCTTTACTCGACCAAAGTCAGGAATTTAATTATTATTTGATAATTGAATGATTATTAATACTTTTATCCAATTGATTATTATTAGAATAAATAATTAACTTCATCAATTGATTTACTATAATTTTACAGGTAAATTATGAGAGCTTTCATAAGTAATTATATTTGCATATATATATATATATATATATATATATATATATCTACAACGCACCATTTTACAATTCAAGTCTAAAATGAAACTAGAGTCGCATTTATTTTTGAACATACTGTAAGTGAAATTGCATAAGTGTGAGTACTGTGAACATGCCAGCTTTCCCTAATTGACCGATAGCATCGTTATTGGAACAATCTGCAAAGCTGATAGTTCCTATCTCTATTGTGTTAATTTTTAGTTTCAAATCTTTTATATTATGGATTGTAAAACAGTAGTTCCATTACTTTTACCGTTTCAATTGATTTAAAGAAAGTAGTACCTACCGATTACAGTATAAAGTTGTTAATAATCGGTTATCAGCACCTTCAAAGGTAACTAGACCGTGAACAAAATATTATTTCATACTTGATAAGTGGTAATCGATACATTGACGCACATGCTAACAAGTTAACGATTGCAACTATAAGTTTATTGTTAACACAACAGTCGATAAACATGTTCCCATTTTTAATATCTAAATCAAAATTACTCCAAATCAAAAGACCGAAAGAGCAAAAAAGTAAAGAAAAAAGTGTTGTAATTTCGTACGATAAATTAACGACGCGTAAATCGAAACGTATAAAGCGGAAATTGCTGAAGATACCGCCAATTATAGCGTCTAATTGTGATTGCTCATTAATGCATGTAACACGCATAGTTGTGAACTATGCACCGAAAAACAGGAAGCGTGACGCTTCCAACATAGTCCTATCTATGACATGGGGTACTGACCAAAAGAAACGCATAAGACTTCCCAGTGTCAAGCCTAAAGAACAGACAACAAAAACAAAAAATGTTAAGAGAAAAGAATGCTATAATAGCGAAGAATTCTTCTTGAAACTAGAGGTGAATAATATTTTGTCAAGAGCAGAATTCATAAATTTTTACATTTATAGGACAGAAAAATAATAATATACAACATTGTAGTGTCATTATTTTAATGTGCAAATGATACGTAATTTGTTGGCGTTGATGATCTTATCTTCTTGGCCTCTGAGTGACACCTTTTTTAGTCAATTGTTTTCCACCTATTTAATCGTTGCGTAATAAAATGACTAATTTTGTATTTCAGAACCAGCTCAAGGCATTGAATTTGGGAAAGACTCCGAGAAATAAAAAGAACGATGGTCCAGCGTCTCAACGCTCGAAGAGTGACAAGGATCTGGAGAATACTCCAGACGAATTGGTCCCTATGGACGATAGTGGTAACATTTAACTTTTGTTATATTTTCGAAAAATACGAGGCCTAAAAAATCCTTGTTTACTGATCGAATTAGAATCTAATTTGATTTTAATTTAAATTTTGATTTATTGCGGTGCTAATCTAAGTAAGTAATAAATTAATATTTTTTCAAAATCGAAATCAGACCGATAACGAACTAACATCATCACTGTAATGTGGATCAAACCTTACATTATGGACTTATTGATAAATATGTACCAGAGTGCATATTGAGAATCAGGCAATTCATAAATAAAACAAACATTTTCGAAATATATTTTATTAAAATAAAAAACAAAAACTCCTGAACTATTCGAACAAATATTTCCAAAGATAATGTTCCTTTCAGGTACAATGGAAATGCGTAGACGTGGTAAGCGACGTCGTAAAGGGCGCGGCGGTAGCGATCGTCTCACCTCCGCGGGACTGGCTGCACAAGCTCAACAGGATCCTGAAACACAGGTTAGTATTTATTAGCTATAAATTATAGTTTTTAATATACAGGAAAAAGATATAGGTACGTGAAAAAAAATCCCATTGAAAAGATCGTATTTGTGGAATTTTTTCTATAACATAAGTTACTGGTATTAGGAAACAAGCAAAGTGTGTTCTTATAACTTGATGACTGTCTTTAATTTCATTTATATTAAATAGATTATTTCGATGATTAATTTTATTTAAATTATGAGATAGACTGACCGGACCTCGAGACTTACTAGGAAAAGATTTTCATGGTAATTTTAAAAATATTTAATGAAATAAATAACATCGTTCAAGCAAAAAAAATACGATGCAAGTGATGATTTGCTAGCATAATAACTTAAAGCTCATTTATTTCAAAGATTGCAGGCATTGGAACGGATTCCCAAAACCCCAGTTCGCGTGCCTCCATTGCTCCAACGAATGATGATGATATAATTATACCTCCTATTGTCAAAACAAGCGTCGCTAAGAAAACTGACTCTTTCCTAGATGATGATATTTTGAAGTATTTACACAGGGAAGTTGACGAAGAAGCTATAGAGACTGAGTTTGATACAAAGGTAACTAGGTATATTTATATTTGTTATTTATAAAATTTTATGAATATGTATAAAAATTTTAATATATTTTATTTTTGATGTGTGATTGAATGTGGCGCAATAATTTGCCAGTGGGTTTAAAGTTTATATGTTTTTCGCCTTTTCCAATAAGATTCAGATTATAAATATTCTATATAAATTGAAATATCGAACCTATCCAATCAAATCTGTATTACTATGCCTTATGTAGCTGGTTTATTATTCATAATGCCCGAACATTATGAAAAATATCACTATAAAAATTCGAGCTTGCCATAAATAAAATACGTTTATTTTCCCAGCGTCGATATGTCCTACAAGAAGCACTTCGAACTAGACCAGACCGTTCACACGGTCTGGAGATGCAGACCCTCCTCAAGGAGATGCGGATACCAGCTGTCAGTTTGGGAGACTGGCTGCATATACCCAGGGTGTTTTCCAGGAAGAACGCAATATTCGGTCTGCCGATCGACTCGAATGATTTGGAATGTATGGTTTATGTATAATATTTTTGATTTATAAGAGTGTATGAGTAAAACATTCTTATCTTCTTTGAACATCTTTTCGCGGTGTTATGGTTGGTCAAACGGAATTTATCCATTGCATAAAAATCAAAAATAAATATACTTAATTGAACTTGTTTAAAAAAAAATAAAAATAAACAAAACATCAAGAGTTTATTTCTTTATGTCTGTTATGGTTATTGTTATGTTTATTTTCTTATTATTTTAGCGCTTACACCGATGATTTATGCAGCGAGGTTTGTGACGATAAAAAAATCGAAGCAGCTGCTTTATCTTACTGTGTTAAGGAAATTTAGACCGAATGGTTACAGGATGCCAATTAAGGTGAGAAATAAATTGAAAGTAGGCAGTGGCGCGGCGAGACTTAAATTGAATGTGGGCAAGATATATTTTTTACAAGGTACAAGTTACATTTTGCAAGGCCACACACGAGGTGACACACACATAACAGTTAACACATGCGTGACACACTTCGCACATAATACACACGACACACGTGACACTCGACACACGTGACACTCGACACACGTGACACTTGACAAACGTGACACACGCACAGGTGAAACGTGACACTCGACACACACATCACAAACAACACACGTGACACACGACACTCGTGTCACTCGACACGCGACACATCACAAAGGATACACGAGACACTCGACACACAACACTGTGTGTGGCCTCGTGAAATGTACCTTGCCCACATTGAGTTTAAGTCTTGCAGCCCCACAATTCCTTCTTTTTAGAGATATTAACTGTTAACTACCAAAATATTCATTATTTTGAAAATACATATACAAAGAAGGCTTATCAGGGATATTGAAAATGTGTAATCTTTTTCTTTATAGGATATACAAGAAGGGCTCACATTAATGATGGGTGGTGTACTCACAAGTGAACAAGGGAATCAATTTCAAACTATCATGGAATGGGATTGTTACAAAGAGGAGGAAAATAACTCTGATGATATTAAACTAACGTTGTTAGATACTGGATATAGAAAACAGAGCGGCGGTGGAGACGCGGGGGAGGTATAAATTTCAAACGAATTAAAATTGAGATTTATTTTTATTTGGAAATTGCATGTAACGCGGTATAGTCAATGATATTATATATAGAAACAAGAGGTAGATACGTCATCAACGCACCAAAACTGATTCCGTGAATTGGTCCTATTTGGGACCAATGCAATCAGTCAGATTGTCACCGGTCCCAGTGAGCATATGTGCCGATAGGTACATTAAAGTTGTCGAAAATGCCTTCCTGTGTGTTCAGAAAGTGCACGTATTCAAAAAAATAAAGAAAGATAAAGGAATAATATCATATCACAGCAAAATATATTAAATAATTACAGTTTAAGAGTAAAAATAACAATTTACAATTCTTTATGAATGACACTTGCTTGACACGTGTATTGAAATAATGAAAGGGATAAAACATTGTTTCAATCACTAGTGTGACAAAGCTAGCGTACACTGTGTTCAAAGATTATCACGTAGATACGATTATTGAAAATAGAAAGGTTATTTTATTAATTTCGGTTTGGGTAAATACTTGATTATTTTTATATTTAAATCCACACAGTGCATATAATTAACAAATATAGCTATTTATTATATACAATGAAATCGTGATGGCAAAAATGTTTGTTTGCAATAATAAAATGATAAATAAAAATAAAATGATGTTGAATATACGTAAAGATTAAAGAAAAGATTATCGCTACTGACGAAAAATGCTATTTGCTTTTCTGTAAATAGCTATTGAACATAAATTTTATTTGTATTTTAGATAAAAAAGGCTTATACTTCATTCATCCTTTCTTTTATTTCATCCTTTTTTTTTTCATCTAGGCACCACTAATATTATAATTATCCTACAAGTTGGAGTGATGACCTTGTACGGGTTTCGGGAACTGCCTTGAAACGAATAGCGTAAGATCGGTCCTTATGGAGTTCTATAAGGAGGACTATGCAGTATGCTCAGCAGTGGGTGTTTATCGGGTGAAATGATGATGACCGAAAACGAACACCACAGCTAGTAATAAATACTTAATACAGTTATATCTCCAAAAAAGTTTTTTTTTTCATTGTAATACGACATCATAATAATCATAAAATAGTAAATGAAATTGTCACATTTATTTACTTGTCCAGGAAACCTAACATCTATATTCTATAACATTGAACCTTCTGTGTCGTTAGTCTATGCCAATTACCATGGCAACTATTTGTTTATTTATATTTAATTGGCGAATTCTTATGACTTTTGCTTACACCTGCGCGGAAGTGACAAACTATCTTTGTCTTTTTTGTTTATATCATTTTATTAGAGCCATCTCTTTTATACAGTCTGTCAATGTAATAAATTAAGTAAAATGAAAATTGCATTTGTGTGTGCCTGACACTGCATATGAAGCATTTTTTTTTGATATATTGTGAGTATATAACGTATCTATACATAAAATATCATTGGGTATAGTAAGGAAATTTAGTATAGAGAAATATTCGAAATAAGTTTAATTTATAGAGTTCGTCATGAAGCGGATGTAATTATCTTATATATAAAATTCTCGTGTCACAATGTTAGTCTGCATACTCCTCCGAAACGGGTGGACCGATTCTCATGAAATTTTCTGTGCATATCGGGTAAGTCTGAGAATCGGCCAACATCTATTTTTCATATGTACCACGGGCGAAGCCGGGGCGGACCGCTAGTTTTTATATATTTTACTTGAATATAAAGGGTGATTTTTTTGCTGGTTTCTTTTTGGCAATACTGTTTTTGATAGATCACGCGTGAATCGTGTCTTGTGTCTTTATCAAACTTGTTCAGTTTGGTCTATAATTTAACCATGAATCGACACGAACGAACGAACAACGCTTGCAAATTATTGAATTTTACTATCAAAATGCATGCTCGGTTAAGAGAGTGTGAAGTCGGTTAAGAAGTGCGCGATGCACTTCATCGATTGGCGATTTTATTTTTTTTTTGCCCAAAATGGAAGAATTGGACATGCCTCACATGTGGTTTCAAAAAGACGGTGCCACATACCACACGGCACGCGAAACAATAGCCCAATTGAGAGCCGTCTTCGGCGAACAGTTTATCTCACGTTTTGGGCCCGTCGATTGGCCGCCTAGATCGCGTGATCAAACGTCTTTGGACTATTTCTTATGCCTACAGGGATAAACCAGCAACGATTGACGCACTGGTAGCCAATATTGAAGCATTTAAGTATTCGTGATATACCGGCCGATATGTTGTAGAGAGTGTGCCGAAATGCGAATGGGCCATCTAAACCGGAGCCGTGGCCATCATTTGCATGAAATCATCTTCAAACATTAAATTATATTGATCGTTTTATCAATTCCATTATAGATTACATCAACATTTTCAAGTTTTTTGTGTTTTTTTTGAAAATCAAATCCTATACCTCTTAAAAAATCACCCGTTATTGTCCAACGTGACGAGACGGTCACTTTTGAAAATACGCAGATAGTTCTCCTTACCTCTAAAATTTCACATAATTCTAGCGTCCGTGATCCGATTTCAATTTAAATTAACATCCGAAATCAGTAATCACATGCATTTATATTTATTGAAGTGAAACTTCTTTATCGGGGTTGGAAAAAAAATTAGTGTAACATTTTTTCGTTACGCCTGACATTTTTCCGTTACGCGCCATCTTTGTCTTATCCCTACCACGCGTGATTGACGTATTTATGTAAAGTTGCATATTATAGTAAATTATTTTTTGAAAAATAAGGTCATAAAGAAGTTTCTCTTCTTACGTGTGTACACTAGTACACGCACATATTTTTTTATTTTATACGTTTTATTACTTTTATAAATTTTATTTTAATTTATAAATTTTCTTCATAGGTCGACTTGGACAGTCTTAAATTCAAAACTTGGTGTGGTCTATGCGCTATTTGCGAAAGGATGTATGGACGATTTCCGCCAAGAGAAAAGGACTCTCCCGATGGGGTAATTTATTTTATATTGTTTATAATATATTATGCGCTAGGCTCAGATCAACAAAAAAATTTTTTTCAGCTGATTTGATTACGGGAGAAGAAAAGCTTTTTAGCAAAATGTATTTCATTAATTTTATTAAATATTTTTAGGTAGTAATTTTGTTTGTTCGAGATGTACAAATTACACAATCTTTGTATTGCCATCCTTTTGAATTTCATTAATTTGTAGAATATTTTTTTTTAAATACATATCTTTTACAGATTGAACTTAGTGACTTCTCAATGGTTGAAACAAAAATCGTCACCCTGAAAGTTCACAGTGGGCTTGCAGAGATTCTCAACACGATACGGACACGATAATATTATATAGTTTTATTTTAGTTCGTCTTTAAATAGAGATATTTAGCATTTTATACTGTTAACTATACATAAGTTTTGTAAAGAGAAATAAATTGTTTTTATAATTATTTACCTTTTGTGTTTGATTTTATTTCCTGACAATAATAACCTCGATACTTCCTACAAATGTGAAAATTTGTGAGGACATACATAGTAACATATATTATGTTACTCTTTCGATGAAATTTGATAGGTATCTTGGTAGATTGGCTGATTTTTCAATCCTTGGTTAAAACATATTCTTCGAATAATGTATAAAACTACCATTTTAGAAACGTATTCTAATTGCCCGTATTTGACAGTTTACGTGACATTTTAATATTATCGTGTAATACTTTAAAACGTAGTGATAATATCCTCTTTGAATACTTTATTGGACGGATAAGTTTTAACCAAGCATTGAAAAATCGGCCCTAAATGCTCGAGTAATGTGGTAACATTTATAGGCTACCTTTTATACAAATTTTGACGCGGGAAATATCTACTATTTTATGCAGTGGTACTTTTAAATGACTTATTCTTATAATCCTAATCTTGGCGTTACTATGAGATTATCAGCACAAAAAGTAGCATATTAAGTTGGTCCATATTTGTATATCAGCTACGTGCCAGAGGTGCCAGTAAAAGTCACGTCAAAGTCGGTCCAGCCATTCCAGAGATTAAACGGAACAGACACATATATTGAATGAATGAATTGAATACGAATTTAAATAATCTATGCCGCTCTGTTATAAATAATATTATATTGTTTAATCGTTCTTTGGTCCCGCAGGACAGGCTTCGCCTAGTGCGGGAACCAATGAATCTCATAAGCTCATAATTATATTAATATCAAATTATAAAATTAATTAATATTGTGAAATACACCATATTGTAATAATCCTGTCTTGTTAAATAAAGGAATTTTCTTTTATTTTCTTTACATAAAAAGCTATTTTCTTATATTATGTCATGTATACATTTAATAAAAAGCGGTTATATTTTTATTGTACAAACGACACTAAAATTTTAATTTTTATATTGGTATAGAATCTTAGATTTTACTAATATTATAAAGCTGAAGTTTTTTTGTTTGTTTGAACGCGCAAATCTCGGGAACTACTGGTCCGATTTGAAAAATTATTTCGGTGTTAGATAGCCCATTTATCGAGTAAGGCTATAGGCTATATATCATCACACTAAGACCAACAGGAGCGGAGCACTGCGGGTAAAACCGCGAAGCTAGTAAATTAAATAAATACTATTACCAACAACTTTTATCTTAGATCTACTGTGACTGTAATCTATGATTTTTTAAACATTTCGCTACAGCTATTAAAAAGTTAATTGTATTTCAAAATCAAACACATACTTTAAAGCGAATTGTTTAGCCCTGGACTTTTATGTCCCGCCTTGAAATAAAAGCAGAAATAATAATTCGGTAGGTAGCACAAGGTAGAGTGTGATTACTATATTACTTGCTCTGTGGTGATTACCATCACTCTAGTCAAAAGCCAACGCGGCGAACCAATAAAATGATATGGAGAGCGTCCTTTGAAATCGATTTTATAATTAGAATTGACAATAACTGAGTCCCTGTAAATTTTTTGGGTAGACTTTTCTATGTACAATGAGTACAAAGAGTTTTATACACTACAGAGTACAGACTTATAAAAATGCAAATTGTAATATTGCAACACTGTCTGCAACATGAGAAATCTGCCCAAGTGACAGACGACCACAGCACTAGCAGCCGACAGTCCAACTTCCTGGTATCCAGCCATCATTCATCAATCATCAAGAAAGAAAAATAAACAAACGTTAGCGGCCGTTTTATTTTTCATTGAACTATTTTTGTTCACTGCCGTAACGAATTTAATGATTCTAATGATAAACAAACCACTGTGACTATTCCAACATACAATTCTCGTAAACAAGTGCTTTGTTGAATTAAGTTTTATTTAAACTGACAAAAATGAACATTGAGGGAGATGGAAACTCGGACGGTATGTTTAATATTTATTAATAAATCAACGCGTTGGTATGTTTCCTGGTTAACCCATTTAAAGTTGTATTTTGGTTTTAGAGTACATTGTTACAGCTATCCAGATATTTGAATACTGTGGGGCAGACAGTTCAAGTACTTTACGGGTCGATGCCTTGATGGATAAATTCGCGCCTTTCATAAAAACTAACAGGTAATTATGGAAATATAAAACATAACTCGATTAATTTGCTTTTTTATATGAACAACCATCTAGGAAACCCGTAAAGATATGGTCATTAATTCTGTATAATGTTATGTACATATACATTATATTTTGTATGTATGTAGCCTCATGGTATTTTTGAATCATTTAAGTTGCATACGTTTAGTTATATTTATTCTTTCAGAGCTGAATACAGCTACCTCAAGTCTTTACTAGACCCGGATGAGAATAATCCGGAAATAACAGTCAGAAAACTGGCTGACTCTTTAAATAAATATAGTGAGAGTCAAAAAGTCAAAGTGGATCTGGAAGAGAGGTAAGATATATAAAAATAATGATTTATGCTATTTTCTATGTCATTTCCATTAGAAAATCACAAAAATAAAACATTTTATATTCCTATGTCTGTGCTTACATTAGTTAAAAAGAAACTCAGTAATACAAGAGAAACAACTTTGAAGTGTTTTTAACTATCTCATATTGTTCATATATTTTGAAAATGATGGTTAATTTTGTATGATAATAGTAATTTAAAAGAGTCATAATAATCAAGGCTACATGGTAATTTTTCATTTTCATTAAAAACTTAAAATTTAATGGCTTTTGTTGAAAAGTTGATGAAGAACATTGGAGTTTGTGTTTGAATGTCTGTAGTGTTATTTCTATTAATAATTTGAAGAAAATAACACAGATACTGAAACATAATACACTATTAATTTTGATAACCTCTATTAACCTTACAATAGATTATGATGAGCCTAGTTTTAAAGATAAAATTGCACGCCTCATAAGCGAAGCGTTGAGGTGGGTACTACTGTCACTTCGCGCAAAACATCTGATTTTTCAAACTTAAAATGTCTTTATGTATCATACATTGCACTTGTAAGATAATACATACACACACATATTAAGAAAAAACACTATTTTTAACGTTCATGATATTTTTGATGTCATTTTTGTTATTTAAACTAGTTAAAAAACAGTTTAAAAAAGTTCTGTCTTGGACGTCCGTGTGTCTGTATGTGCGGATCCTTTTTCTTGTTAACACGATAGCGACCGAAATACTTTACTAATCGAGTCTTTTTTTTTCTCTTACGCTTGAGTATGCTCAGGAATAGAACCCTTTCATTTTTCAGGGTCTGATTCGATGTGGTTTAATTGTTATTAAATAAACAAAAATAATAATTAATAAATATTAATTAAAAAAAAATTATGAGGCGTGCACTTTTGGATTTTCCAAATTATTTTAAAAATCTAATGGTTTTGCTCCATGTTGCAGTTTTAATTTGAAAAGTGGACAGGTTCCACATGACTCGGACTCGGGGATCTCTACAGATGGTAATTATTTTATTTTATTGAGTTTATATAATACTAGCTTACCACCCGCGGCTTCGCCCGCTTTGTCTAAAACCTAATAAATTATATACTAAAACCTTCCTCTTGAATCACTCTATCTATTATAAAAAAACGCATCAAAATCCGTTGACAAAAAAAAATAATAGAACAACCTTTTATTAAGCAATTTACAAGAAAAAGCAATAATCTTTTATTCTTTACCTACCTTATTTTTAGTTGATAACAAAACTACTCTTTAAACCTTATAAATAAGAGATTTATTAGTTAGTTTTATACCACAACACAAAAGCTTGTATTCAATCTCTCTTTTTGAATTATCATACTATTTTCAGACATCTATAACACAGTTATTCCACATTTTTATAACAGTAGATAGATATGAATAAATAAATATTAACATAACATACTGCATTTGTGCAAATTTGGAGCATTGATATTTGTACAACTGTACAGTTATTATCATAAAACAAACAATTTTCATGTCACATGAGATAAAGAACCATTAGTGCAAGATATTTAACACTAATTGCACATGTTATAAGTGATTTTTGTTTGTTTTTTAATCTTTCAAAATGGACCCAGTTTCAAGCATTTTAGTTTTTAATTTTGTGTTGTGGAATAGTGTTTGTAGTTATATGAATTTAAATGATTTGTTGTTGTATTATGGTATGTATTGTTTGTGAAAATAAATGATTACCAATCATTAAGTAGAATAAGATAGCGGAAGTAACAATATAAGAAGAAATTATCTTAACGTTTCAGTTTCCTTAATCATACATTTCGCTTATTAAACTTAATAAACTGATTAGCAGTTTAACATCATCATCATAGAGTTTTATTTTGACCAATATATAACAAGTACACTGTTTTTTCTGAAATTTTTAATATCCATCCATAAGAAATATTATAACCATACCAACAACAAAACAATGGACATCTACTATATAAAAATATGTCGGGTTTTCCTTCCTGACGCTATAACTCCAGAACGCACGAACCGATTTCCACGGTTTTGCATTCGTCGGAAAGGTCTCGGACTCCGTCAGCAAAGAAAGCAATAGCAAAGAAAAGGTGTCTCTGGTGGCGAAACGGAGTTCGCCCGGTTTGCTAGTTTTTAATAAAATTTCTTTTTTCAAACATTCAGAAGACTCTTCTAACAATATTCACTAAACAGCAATGTACCAATATTCCAGGATTCCAACTCCTGGAGGAACTGCAATGTGAACTCCGAGAGAAGTCCCATATCGCACACCAGCTGCGCAGCCAGCTGGAGTTCACGGATCGGCAGCACGAGGAGGCCATGGCAGCGCTCACTGCGGAGAGGGACTCGCTGCGGTCACATCTTAATATGTAAGTGAATACTAATTAATAATAATATATATTTTTGTGTGAGATAAATCTTTAAATGATAAAGCTTGAGGTAGGTTGTTAGATTTCTCTTATCAACTGTATTTATCTGAATTTTAATAGGAATTTTTTCCTCTTTTAATCTTAATCTTATCTTATTATGTACTATTATAAAGGCGAAAGTTTGTATGGATGTATGGATGTTTGTTACTCTTTCACGTAAAAACTACTGAACCGATTACAATGAAATTTAGCACACATATAGAGGGTAACTTGGATTAACACAAAGGATAGGTTTTATCCCGGAAATCCCACGGGAACGGGAACTATGCGGGTTTTCCTTTGAAAACGCGGGCGAAGCCGCGGGCGGAAATCTAGTACATAATATGTTTGTTTATGTTTTTTTTATTCTGTATTTAAGGATAGGGATAATAATACTAATAGTAATGTTATATATAACTGTTTTCAAACTTTAAATAAAAAACACAGATGTTAGTGACATCATTGTATTAGCATGAAATTACTAATTTTATTATACATAGTACATTCTTCAGCCAAGGTCATATTTGTTATATGATCTCGAGCTGTTTATAATTTTCTTTGGTCTTTCTATGCTTGTTACAAAGCGTAGTGGGTATTTTAATTTGTCTTAACACGAATTTCGCCATGTGAATCTTCTACTATGATCACAACGCGTTGTGGGCTATTTTTGCGCTCGTTAAACGTTTTCTGTCTTTGAGGCGTCACATATGCACAAAAAAGACGGGTTGCACTCCGGGAGTGCCGGCAGAAGTGAAAACTTGATTATTAACGTTGAGCATGTTTGATATTTTGGAATGGTATCCGTCTTACGCTTTTTCGATCAGGTCACGTGTCCTGACGCGAGTTTAAGATTTTATACCCATTACAGAAAAAGTGCTCAACGCCGCTAAAGAAGTTTTCACTTCAAAAATCACATTTTTCTTATATTTTGTCAATCCTAAGGCTCCGCGAAGAGAACGCAACGCTGACGCACGTGCGTCACGACTACGAGGACGTGTGCGAGCGGCTTTGCGCTAGCGAGCGGGCGCTTGACGATACGCGCCGCGAGCTCGACGGTAGCAAGCGGCGCGCCAGACTGCTCGCCGAGCAAGTTGGCGCGCTTGAGAGCGAGGTATGTGCTGTTTGGGGAAAATAATTAGAAAAAAGATAATGTTAATGAAGTTTTTTTATGACTAGTGTTCCGCCTCGGCTAGGGTAGATAATTAAAAAAAGTTAATGACTAATGTTAGTGAAGTTTTTTAATGGCTAGTGCTCCGCCTCGGCTGCAATTCTGCATCTTATAGATATGAATCTTCCACTTCTCAATAAAATTCATTGAACTCGTATCATTATGTAGTTTTGGAGGTAGAGACAGACAGCTGGAAGCGGCTTTTTTGTACTATGAAGTCCACAATGTAAATTGACATATTTTGCTTCATCTTATTTCAGAAAACAACCCTCAGCGAGTTGCTAACCAAGTCGAAAGAGGAGTGCCACCGCATAAACGAGCTGTACGCGGGGCGGCAGGTGGCGCTGCTGGAGCACAACGAGCGGCTGCGCGCCGCGCACGCGGACCTCAGCGCGCGCCTGCGCGACCAGCACGACGCGCTGCAGACCGTGCTCAGTGAGAAGGTGATACTGGGAACACATAAACGAGCTGTACGCGGGGCGGCAGGTGGCGCTGCTGGAGCACAACGAGCGGCTGCGCGCCGCGCACGCGGACCTCAGCGCGCGCCTGCGCGACCAGCACGACGCGCTGCAGACCGTGCTCAGTGAGAAGGTGATACTGGGAACACATAAACGAGCTGTACGCGGGGCGGCAGGTGGCGCTGCTGGAGCACAACGAGCGGCTGCGCGCCGCGCACGCGGACCTCAGCGCGCGCCTGCGCGACCAGCACGACGCGCTGCAGACCGTGCTCAGTGAGAAGGTGATACTGGGAACACATAAACGAGCTGTACGCGGGGCGGCAGGTGGCGCTGCTGGAGCACAACGAGCGTACATACACAAGTAGTACACTTTACACACTGCGAAAGTCCACTTTACACACTTCGAAGTGCACTTTACACACTGCGAAAGTGCACTTTACACACTGCAAAATGCAATTACCGCACTGTGACGTGCAATTTCCGCACTGCGATGTGCACTTTACATACTGCGAAGTGCATTATACACATTGCGAAGTGCACTTTCCACACTGCGAAGTGCAATTTCCACACTGTGATGTGCACTTTACATACTGCGAAGTACACTACGGAAGTGCACTTTACACACTGCGAAATGCACTTTACACACTGCGAAGTGCACACACACTGTGATGTGCACTTTACATACTGCGAAGTGCACTTTACATACTGTGAAGTGCACTTCACACATTGCATAATGCACTGCACTGCAAATTACCCTAGAAAACTGCACACTGCTCTTTACACTCCACACGTGCTGCATGTTTCATCGCTTTTTTTAAGCAAAGCTTTCAATTTTTACTGTATATTCATCCGGATTTCAGTTAATTAATTGCTCTTTTAAATCCAAAGCAACATGAGTGCAGAGCACTTATTCCAGATTGCCACAATTATTATTATAATAATTAAAGTATATTATTACTTACAGGTGTTACTAGAAATGGAGCTAAAAGACATGTTGAACAAAACGAACCAAACTCACTTAAAGTTGGACCGTTCCATCGACGTCAGCTACACTGAGGACCAAATGCTGACCGCTTTGGACAGTCTTAATGCTGAGAGTCGCTTTTCTTCTGGTAAAGTATATGTGTATTTACTAAATAATGTGATTAATTTGTTCATTTTCATGTAATAAACTTCATTTACCATAAAATGTGATTAATTCCTTGTGTTTTGAAAAAGAATGTAAGATTTTGGGTGTTATGTTAAGTGCAATGCAGGAATATAATATTGTTAAATATTTAAGCCTCAAAAAGTCTTATAAAAGTCTGCTTAACCCATTGAGCCCGATCGGTCCACGACACAATAGATTTTCTATTGTGTCTGTGATTCCGGGGCCTGAGTTATTAAATAGTCTGTTTAAAACGTTTAAATGCGAATGTTTAAAAAAAGTAACCTTTATTTTGTCGCTATTACAGTCTTACATTATTTATTACAATCTCTTGCTTTATCATAATTTAACACAAACCATACATTGTGCTTTTTTATTAATCCCCATATAAATGCTTTTAACAAACCCCTTACTAAGCGATAAGTCATTTATCTAGACAATCAAATACTCGACGAAGAATCGTTCGTCAACAAGTTGAAAGAGGAACAAGGGCGCGCAACTAACATGTCGCTTTTCGACGAAATACGACTCAGCTTCTGTAACATGTCCCGAACTAATATCACTGAAATTAGTTCGCACGATAAACTATTTGATACATCCTTTATAAATGTGGCCACACAAACAGATGAAACGGAAAAAAATTGCATGGACGCTGAAATTCAAACCGTACAATCTATTATGAAATTGGAAACAAAGTCAACTCAAACTATTGGTGTGAACAAAAGTGCTTTGGCACGAAAAATACCAAAATTAACCCGGCCAATTAAAAGAGACCCTACTAAAATACTAGTACATACAAGCATTCAAACAGAAACTAACACTTTGAATAATAATACCACTGAGGTTTGTAAAGAATGCACTAATTGTAAACAATTAGAACAATTCAATGATTATACGACCAAATTGGAAAGCGACTTCAGAAACTCGCACGCAACCGTTGCAAATATGAGACGAGAAATAGACAGTTACGAGAACAATTTAAATGTTTTAAAGAAATTCGTCGACGAAGGCAACGAAAGGAACAACTATATGAGAACAGTAGTAGATAGTTTAAAAGCGAAGTTAGTTGTGTTAGAAGAGAAATGCATGGACCAAGGGGAACGGATAAAGAGTTTGTGCTGTGAAACATGTGCGGCGGAGGCCCAGACTGAGTGTGGTAAACGATTGTATGAGCGTAGGTGTGTGTAGTTAGATTTGTGACGTTTTGTGGTGGCTGGTTTATCATGTTATATTAAAGTATTATGTATTATAGTTTAGTATTAAGAATTTAGTACAAGTATTATATTTTATAGTCCAAGTCTGGTTTAGTTTAAATGTAATAAAGTGATTATTTTAAATTTTGTTTAGATTAGATCAGAGATGTTACTCAATTGATTCATATTACAAGTTAAAGACATATTCAGTAGTGTACTTATTAGCGAACTATTTTATTGTATCTTGTAGAAGTCTTATATGTTTTCCTTTGATTACAATTAGGGTTTATTTGTTGTCTTTGTCCCATAAACATTAATCTGAATCTATTTAGTAACTTTTTTATTATTGTAATATGTTTATTTATAATTTTAGTAGTTAATGTCAAGTATATTGTTATTTGGGTTTTACTCTCTGACATTAGTAGTAATATTATTATTTTTAAGTGATTTTTATTTATATCTATGTAAATTGTGTTGTCCTGTAGTTAGAGACAGTAGTTAATGTTTAGATATAATTGTGTTTCATATACTTAGTATCCAGCATGATTGTATAAAGAAATATATTTTTGTGTTTTCAAGGATGTTAATTGAAATATTCCAATGTTATGGATCCAAGACTTTATTTTTAGCAAGACTTATTTTAAATAAGTTTAGTTTTTATTTTTATTTAGAGAAGTTTAATTTATTTATAAAATCTAGTTTAAACGTTCAAAAAACAGTTCGTATTAAAAACTAAATCGTTTTCAGATCAAGTGTCGGTGTGCTCACAAACTGACTTGCCGTGTTCGTCGTGCGTGAAACGGAACACGCCGCACCGTCTTAGAAGGTATTTGTGGTAAGTATTTAAAAAAATCATTTTGATGAGCTAGCAGCAGCTATGGCGATCAAAGTAAAGATTTAGATAAAACATTAGATCATTTTGTATATGAAACCTGTTTGTTATTTATATCATACGTATATTATATCGTGTAAATTCTGTTAACAAATGAAAATGCAATTTACACAACAGTTGGACAGAGAAATATCACATATTGGTGTATTTATTCAAGTATTAACTATTCTTTTCTGGTAAATAATATTCGTTTATTCTATATATTTTTTTCTTGGATTTTAATTTTTTTGCACCATATAAAAATTTCACATTTTTTTAATATCTAGCATACCTATAGGTAATTTCTACATAATAAATTTATCCTGCAAGTAGGTAGGTTTCAAAACAATCGCACGCCTCATTCTAGCCTATTTTCAGGGAGCCGCTAAGATGTCTGTTCCAAATGTTCGCTGTTATTTGTTTCCTCTGCGCTATATCCGTACTATATAACGTGACACAAAGATGGCACACACGTTGTTCACCGATCACCACGTGGAGTTGGTTGCAGCCTCACGATCTGATGGATCTACTGTTTCGTATAGAATATGTAGCCGATGTGCCTATGTAGGGTAGAATGTTGGGTAAATTGGGCAATTTTGCCTATAAATGTGTGTTGGGCAAATTTTTGTTGTATGTAAGCATATGGGCAAATTTTGATTCTGCGTGTGGGCAAATTTTGCCTGGATGTGTAGGTGTAGGCATATTTTGTCTGGAAGTATGCGTACGGGAAATATTTGCTTGTCTGTAATAGTATTGGCAAATTTTTTGCTTAACCTTAAACATATGGGCAAATTTTGTGTATAATAATGACCTTAGCAAACATTACATGTTCCGATGTGAAATGAAACCCTCTCAACTCATATTTGTGTGAATAAAAACTTGCCAGCTTGTAAATGTATGGGCAAATTTGCCCATACGACGATTCAAAGGCAAATACGACCTTCTTGTTCATAGTAAAGTCACTGTATAATAAATATGTAATTTTATTACTTTTAACAACGCCGATTTAATTAATTGAACAAAGTGCTATTATGTAAAAATAAAATTTAATTGCCTACAAGTATTAATTATTATTATTCTATGCAACTAGACTATAGAAATACATGGAGTAGTCTAAAAAATTGCGCACAATTCCAAAGAATTTATGTTATATTTTTATGTAAGACAATATGTAAAGTTGTGTTGTGAATTGCATGTGAATTTAAATTTTATCGAATTATTGCATTTAGAATTATTTTTTATAGATTATTAATAATAATGCACAAATGAGGTTATGATTATTATAAGATTTTATAAATACTTTGTAATTAATAATTTTTTAAACTTATTACCAACATATTTTGTAAAAAAATTTCATTAACCTTTTGACAATTGTAACATTTTATAAAAATACTTATTAAATTATCTTACGCGAAAATTTTAAGTGTAATTTTTAATACAGTAATTACTATATACCTATATACTTTGAATAAACAAGTTCTAAATAATGGGCGTAACTATTGCTTTCGTTAATAAAAATCAGAATATAATTCTGTGATATATACCAGTGCCAGTTTTAGAATTTAAGATAATTTTAAGATTTCGTTGTATTTTAAAAAGATATCAGATAAAATTTTAAACAAAATTGAACTTTATTGTCATGAAACTAGAACATTAACTTAAATGTCATGGAACTACAGCATTAATTAGAATTCTGTATTTTATTTTCAAGAAATTTTCAGTACTTTTTATCAATTAATGGTGATAAAAAGTTCTTATTGTAACGTAAATATTATTTGTTTTAAATTGTATCATATAGATTCAAGTATTTTAAAATAAATTTGAATCTCTTTTGCATTTTATTTTATGTTTAGTTTTAAAGACTTTTAATTAGTTTTTATGTTAATAATTTTAATGAACATTAGTATTGTGTTTTAATCGTTTTTACGTCTAGATTTTGTTTCGTTAGTTTTTTTCTCTGGGTCTATTCTATAATATGATAGTTATTTACGTTTCGGTTTCATAATATCCAGATAATTAAAGATAATAAACATTTCAACGTACTTAATACAATTTTCAATTATTATGCTATTGTCGTTTTTAGCTAACAACAAACATAATTTTTTTTTTGTCTATGACCCAAAATCCTTGTAGTGTGCGTATAATTTGTTTGATCAAATACTTTTAATTGAACATACAATTTAATGATTATATTGAATATAAAAATGGGCGAAAAGAAAATTTTTAAATTTTTTTTTAAACATTTTGTAGGAGATCTTGACTCTCTGGTCATTAAATTTGATGAAGATATTTAAATAATCCCAAGAGCCCACTTTACATTACAATATAAACATGTTTCAATTATTTTATAATTAATAAGTAAAGTGAATATTTAGAAGTGTCTCTTTGTATTTATATGCACGAATGTCGACACTCAAAGTGAGAAAAAAATGGAGCTATGTTGAAAATAAAGCTAAATATGTTAATACTTTAGTGTTTAGGCATGAAAAATTGGTGCTTAGACGAATTTAAATTTACATAATTAAAATTGCAATTTTGTAATAGTTAAATTGCTCACATGATCAAATAAATTATAGATTTTTGAATAAGGCAACATTATTTGTTTAGCATTAACATTTCGCTACTTTAAGTAAGCTGTGTTTAAAAGTTTCGTCATATTTTTTTTTTTTTCAATTTAAGTACCCTTTACAATCTTTTCATTATTAGACATATACAGAAAAGTGCTTGCCCAATAAAAATAAATAATAATAATAAAATTTCTCCATAACACATCAGTATAACATACACACTTATTAGTTACAACCAACGATTTTATTCTTATTTAAATTAGCATATCTACCGGTTTTGTCTTCCCATTATCCATAAATTTTAAGTTACAGTGAAACTTGGTTAAGTGGGACCTGGATAAGTGAGAAACCTCCATAACTGGAACTCATGCTGAGGTCCCAACACTTTGGCACTGAATTACCTCTGTTAGTGGGACGAGGTAAACCTCTATATCTGGGATTTGTTCTTTCGATTTATCATCATAGTTACCTCTATAACTGAGTCAGCAAGTAAATTTTATATGCATAAACCTCTGTAACTGAGATAACCATAGAGATAACATTGTTTGTTTACTCATTCTTATTTTACCCACAAATTATTTTATTTAATGATCGCACCTGTATAACTGAAATAACCTGTATTCTCACCTCTAATAATGGAACCCTCTGTAAATGAGACAGCTATATTTATTTATACCTGTATATCTGAGACACTGGGTAAGTGGAATACCTCTATAAGTGAAACGAAATTGCAGGTCCCTTGATGTCTCACTTAACCAGGTTTCACTGTATTTTCTTTTGTATCATTTATCTTTTCATATTGAGTGAAAGGTACAAAATCTTGCTAAACATTACGTTCCATTTACATCAAACGAACATAGAGCAAGAGCATTCTTTCGTGATCTTTTAGTGTAAACGAAAACTCGTATTCAGTGTTGTTCAGTATTAGAACATTGCATACAATTCGAACGCAATAAGAACAACGTAAGAATGCTCTACGCCTGTTAAAACTAAAAGAATTAGATGTAAATGCACCGTTACATAAAGCATGCACCGTATAAGGTATCAAAAAATAGGGTTTCGTACGCTTCCATTTTCATTTCGTACACTTTCAATTGTTTTTTTTAATATATTATTAATTAAGATTATTATAACTCTATGACATGTTGTTTATTATACGTAGTCACGCATTTATTTTAGCATTTAAAATAAATTGGTTTTAAATATATACTTGTGTTTTATTTCAATCCAAACAAACAAAACCTCATTTGTTTATACGTTGACCTCATTTGCAGGTAAATCTTTCCCACTTTAATAACAGCTAGACTGAAATCTAATAATTTAAAAATGAAATAGCTCTATCAATCTTTAAAAGTATAGGTTTTTATCAAAACTTCCCCCCGTAATTAAAATTTTACTACGCTCGTAGACTAGACGATTATAACGAAGTTTATATAGTCTGCTGAAGTTTCTGTAAATAGTTTTACATTATTATTTTTTAACATTATTACGCAAGCGGTCTAGTGGTCAAATAGGACTACACAAAACAAAAATTTACAGAATTATACTTATCTTAGAATTCTTATTTAGACTTACAGCACAAATTGGATTATTTGTAATGGTACTTATCGATTATTAATTACACTTTCAGCAGTTGAAAGACCTAAAATAATAATATAGAAGTTATTTTACACTATTAGCTTAGTCATTTAAAATTTTACGGAGTGGCTAGTTTTTAAAATAAAGCTATAAAAATGAGATTACAGAATCCGCCTTATTTGCGAATAAATGTATTTTTTTAAAGTTATATAGCGATTCCAAATCTGATACTTCAGAATAATTATTACGATCATTTTTAAATAAAAGCGTAGGTAATCCTATTTTCTCGGAAAGAGTATCAAATTCACAGTATCAAACAAGATCATTAACCCACTCCTAATCTCGTAAAAAACAATCCAAGTATACATTTACAAAGTTTCAATTTCCCATTATGAGGGGCGCACAAAAGCTGCAGTCAAGGTGTTAACACAAAAGAACCGAGTCGGACCTAACTGAGAAATGATTCGGCGAACGTTTCCCACAAGATTGCAGATTTTTTTTCTAAGACACGGATTTGTGGTCCAGCTCAAACAAGATTAAGGTATTGAGGTGACTTTTGAATGATTGGTAGTGTACATCACTGGCCTTTTTATACGTCAATACAATGTTACGTAAAATAAATATAGAAAAATTGCTTAAGGCCACATTCTAAATCTAAAGGATTCTCTATTCCTCAGTCCTCACATCGGACACGAATAATATTAACTAAATATTGTAACTCATTATTTTATTCGTAATACTTTCATATTATTACTATCTGCGCCCCGCTATTTCACACGCATAAGTCCAGATGTCGTATGTACTAAATTATTCAGCTCATTTACTCACGATGTTGCTTTCCAAGTTAAACAACAATTCATAAAGTAAGAATAGCATTGCATTCAGTTTCTACAGTGAGTGTATGATTTTAAATATTTCTACAGTTCATGCAGAACTTTAAAAATTTAAAATAACGTTATTTTGTAATCATATAATATTATGTTAATCTAAAAATTAAAATGAATCCATAATCAAGCCATAACAAATAAAAAATTAAAGTTTCAGACATTTCATGCTACTGAAAAAAAAATCACACGCTCACCAATACATATTATAAACCTCATACGCGAAAAGAGGTCATTCCTTCACGCAATAATATAATTTAGGGGTATTTTGCAAGCTCTTATCACAATGCAATAAAGTTGATTTTGTTAGTTTAACTTTTGGCGCGTCTCGACACACCTGTCGCTTGAGCGTGAGAATGTAGGGCTCTGGAGGAAGGAGCCGTTTGATTTAATATAATGTGTGACGTAGCCCGTAGGACTTAACGGGAACATTATCGATTGAATTTGCATAGATGCCGCTGTTAGGATTGTTTAAAAATTGACCGTTGTGTAATTCTTGTACTAGGTAACTAGTAACCCAATTTTCATGATTTTTAAATAAGAATTAAATCATCAAGATATTAAGTTTATGTCTCATTTTTAAATTTACTGAGTAAAAATTATACAAAACAACTTCTTGACTTTATATTATTTTGGAAATCATTACAAGCTCTAACTTTTTATTAGTAGTCGATAAAATCAAAGTAGGATGCTGTTTTTGTATCAAAATTGATTGCTTTTCTAAGGACGATATTTTTTGTTCATCTTCATGTAGTTCCCATGGAAACAGGTGGTTATAAAAACTAGCGCCCTTGCCTATCAACTCGTTTTTATTAAAAAAAAAAAAACATTTCCGGACCAGCGCGGCGTCCGGGGTTGGATTTCCGGGTCTCGTCGAGTACAATGCATTGTGATTCATAGACAAATAGGTAAATATTTGTGAATACTTATGAGTGGTCGAGTAAGTAGTTACTGAATACAAGATTTAATAGATGTTTATATAATGATAATACGAGTGGCACATTTCTGAAAATAAAATTTAAATAGATCATACCTTTTAAATTTTTATGAAATACAATAAACGCCAGCTTATACTAATAAATAGGTATTTAATAAGAATGCAATGCATTTATTTACGTACCTTCGGTTGCTTGATTATGTTAAAGACACCATACTTTTTGTATCCACAAATTTGCAGCATCTGCCTAAAAAGGAACTATCTTAAATTTTAATGTGTATCCCAATAAATCCCCTCGTAATTTAAATAGCAATCGTGATGACCTTCCTGAGAAAGAACTTCAACATATCCGAGGGATTCAGTTTAAAGCTGCGCAGTAGAGACCGCATACTTGAAGTGAACGCGGGACTTGTTACTTGTAAAATAGTAAATAACTTAGAAGATGCTCACATGTACTGGTTTATGTGGTCAATAAATAAGTACATTATTTACTACTACCGGCTATCTTTATACTTACGTAACTTTCATTCTGCAGCGTCTTGTGAAGTTTTTAAATTTTTGCAACGTCTTGCATCTTAACCAGAAAACATGTATCTAATATCTACCTACTTAAAGCAAATTGCCATTTCTCTGTTTTCAGAGTCAATTAATCCATACTAATATTATAAATGCGAAAGTAACTCTGTCTGTCTGTTACTCAATCACGCCTTAACTACTGAACCAATTTACATGAAATTATGCGAAACTAACTCTGTCTGTCTGTCTGTTACTCAATCACGCCTTAACTACTGAACCAATTTACATGAAATTTGGTATAGAGATATTTTGATACCTGAGAAAGGACATAGGCTACTTTTGATCCCAGGAAATAGGATAGGTTTTATCCCGGAAATCCCACGGGAACGGGAACTACGCGGGTTTTTCTTTGACTGCGCGGGCGAAGCTGCGGGTGGAAAGCTAGTTTTTAATAATTCTCGTTATTACAGAAGCACACTACAATATGATATTATATCATAAGACTTCGAGATTACAGCATTCTATTTATTTAACACATTTTAAATATCCACAAAATGTACAAAAACGTGGCTACCATACAGAGTCCGGAAGAAATAGGGCGGGCTTAGTTCTGTCCGGTTCACACGACCCAGCTAAGATATATGTGAGAAATTGTTTTTATAACTTGCATT
The DNA here is from genome assembly GCF_061535455.1 of Colias philodice. Lineage (NCBI taxonomy): Eukaryota > Metazoa > Arthropoda > Insecta > Lepidoptera > Pieridae > Colias > Colias philodice. The sequence continues at coordinate 9,155,657 of NC_143098.1, read as the reverse complement.
TTCGTTCTACTTTTTTATTATTGTTTTTATTCCGATGCGATCAGAAATCACCGGGATTTGGGTAAGGATTTTTATGTTTGTGAGGGAATGTGCATTGTTAGGCTTTGTTTTATGGGAATATTTTTGCTCTTAAAATAGAAATACAGTTGGTTTTAAAAGAATTTTTTTTTTGTTTTTAGTAATTGAAAGTTCAGAGAAACCTTGACATAAAGTTTTTTTGCACGGTCGCATAAAAATCTAGAGTTAATCCCCTGTAGCGCCGCGCGCTCTTTGAGATGTGAAAAAGGATATTTTAAGGATTAAGTATTTCATAAATATAGTTTTACACTGATAGTAAATTATCTGCTCTTATCGCTTTGAATATCGACATAATTCATCATGAACAGTTCTGTATCAAGTCCAAGAGCGAATTTTAAATTGAAATAAGTTATAACTAACTATTAGAATATATTTTTAAACAATTCCATGCAAAACTGTAATCATACACCACAGGACACATAATTTGTCCAATTTCATCATCTGTTAACGTCCTAATTAAATTTCCAAAAAAGTTCCCACTGATCCCTGTGAACGTCAACGACACATGACAGAGCATTCACTTATACCTATTGCACAGTGCACACCCATCACGCGATCGCATGTACCGTCGCTTCACCTCAATGAACGAATGATCTGTACCGGTTTTTTACATTAATTACGTGAATTACGACCTTATTAAAATGCAACACAGCTCCATTTATTTCGGTAATTTTTACAGAATACAGATAAAAAAGTGACGCAATTTCATATACTCTGTGCTGTCATTAATAGAGTTTAAATTGAATTTTATCGAAGGATCCATGGCCAATGCGCCAAAATAAATTTGCGAACTCAAAAATTTTGATAATTCTTATTACGGTGGGGTAAAGTTGAAATTCGAATGTGTAGGGTTTTTGAAAGAAACGATAAGTTTGTTGAATTAGGGGAGACCGTGGGAGAATTGTATAAATTGAATATTAATATTTTATAGTACGTCGGTATGTGGGGAACAAATACGACACAAAGGTCACACCTGGGACGGTCAGGGAACTTTATAATGGTAATTAGTTAGCCCGTTTATAGCCGTTATTGATAATGTTACCGTATTTTGTTGTTATTTGTTTACTTTTAATTGAATAGTTTTTTTTATAGTGTTATTTTAAGGAGCTACGTTTTCCTTGTTTTAAATATGATTTCCAATATATTAATAAAAATGCTTTACAATTTTGGAAGAAAAGTTCAAAACATATTTAATATCAATTATTTATAGTTATATTTTTTTAATAAGAATTTTCGTTAGTAGTATAAAATTAATTTATGCCCGTTTCTTCGATCGAATTGTAAATCTAAACTACATATATTCGAATCCAACTGAAGACAAACTAAATTTTTACACTATTTCACTTAAATCGGTCCTGCCATTTAGGACTTCATAGACAAACACACTCAAAGAAGAAATATATTTATACAAATAAAGATACATGTACTAATTCCTCCTAAGTATTTATAATTAAATAAAACAATTACTATTAAAATATCCTCACAAAAAACACAAAACTTAAAACTAGTACCATCTAGCAGTACAAAATCAAGTCCAATACAGTTATTGTGTATACTGTATAGGCATGCAATGATCATAGTATCGAGTGAACAAACAATTACCGAAGCAACCCTTACACCTTGTGGAATTCCCACACAGCGTGAGAAAGCCACCCCATAACGTAATACTGCATAAAAAACATTACCTTACACGCTACGTTGCACACATCAAGTATCGTATTAAACTTTACTCGGTACAAACATCGTGGAACACATTTTTATCGTACTTCATGGAAAGGTGACAAAATGCAAAGTACCGAGTTTTTTTATTGGCTTTTATTCGCCGCGTAATAAGGTTCTTTATGGTTGCGCGCGATCACGCATTCCCATACATGGGGGAAACAAAATGTAGCTTCACTTTGCGATTTTTTAATTTTAATTGGGTTTAGTATAATTTTATGGTTTACAATTTTCATATTATACTTGTTAATCACCTTTTTAATTATTAAAATTATAATTAATACTTGTACAATTATAAGTAATACATTTTTGCTCTTTAATTTAAATCATATATTTAATAAACTCTATGTTCATACAACCTTTTCCAGTATATTAATTGAAAAAAATGTTTTTTTTTGCACTGGTCTGGAATCGAACTCTACACAATAACACCCACTAATCACCGCGCCGACGGTTTCATTCACAACAGGTTCCCTTGTTAGAGCGAGACGGGACGAAAACAAAACATTCCGACACATTTCCCACCGCTTCAAGCCCCAAGGAGGAAAGAGACAACACGAGTTCTGTGGAACAACTTTGAAACAGGATGAACAAGGATAAGGGGTCAATTTAAACTCTGCTCCTGAATCGTGTACTATTTTATTTCATAACGTGTTCGAACGTCGTCGGGAGCAGACGTGTGTTTTGTGTTTGTGAATATATACGTAAATAAAATGCCGTACAGTGAAGACGATGATTCTCAAAATGGTTTTTCGGAATCAACACAAGGAATGTCTAAAGCGGAATTAAGAAAGGTGTGTTTATAAATTTGTGATTTAAAAGTATTTAAAGTGATTTGATTAAGTGTTCCTGGAAAAAATAATTTTTGGTTTCGATAATATAAAATATCTAACAATTTTCGATGTGGATTGAGTGGATATTAGTGTTATATCTGTGATAGTAATTAAAATAAAAAACTACTTAAAGTAATGGAAAAAGATTTTGTAAGATTAAATAAATTTGAACACAACAATATATTATTATAGTTTTTATAAAATTTTGTATCATAGAAGAAAAAAACAACAATTTACTGAAGAAAAAAAAAGTTATTGTGTGCTAATAAATTTATTAATTTTTTCAGACAAATAAGCCCATAATGGAAAAGAAACGGCGCGCGCGCATCAACAATTGCCTGAACGAATTAAAAGATCTTCTAATGGATTCCATGGATAAGGACGTAAGTATTTTTTCATTGTTTCTCATAAATGAAATTTCTTCAAGTTTTAAAAAGTTCTAGATAACTTAAATTATCTTGACTTAAACAGTATTAATTGTTTACTTACAATTATTTTTATGTAATGTTATCCTTATCTTCGCAATGTTTTACCTAAGTATTTAAGTATGTAACTTACAACTTATTTTTTAAATTACAGCCAGCGCGTCATTCTAAACTAGAAAAGGCCGACATACTCGAGATGACTGTCAAGCACCTGCAAACACTGCAGAGGCAACAACTAGCCGCTGCAATTGCTGCCGATCCAGCTGTTCTGCACCGCTTCAAGGCCGGCTTCGGCGACTGTGCTGTAGAAGTTCGCAGATACCTCTCAAGACTTGCTAGCGTACCAACAGGAATTCGCTATCGACTCGGAAACCACCTCAACTCTTGCATCTCTGGCATCGAAAGACTAAACCCCTCAGAATACGCTCCCTTAGTACCAGATCCATTACGTCTAGATGACGAAAGACCCAGTGCTTTTCACTTCGTCAAATCAACCAAACCAACGAGCCCACCACTTAGCCCTCTTTCTTGTGATTCAGCTTGCGATTCCTCCACAGAATTAGAAACACCTCCACGCCCTGTTCAAAAGTATCCTTTCCCAACACCTCCGAGCCACTCTGCGTCAGATCAAGACTCAAGCCCTGAACAGAAAGCGACAGTTTCCTCCACAACAATATCGCCCGAAACATTAAAACAGGAAGCGTTAAGAAATAAGAAGATAATGGAACCCCTATCTATTGTGATTGATGTGGAAAATTACAAAATCGGCATTGACGCGTCGCCGAAACGCGCAGTGGATTATTCGATGCGACATAAATATAAACGACATGCTGAATCTGTAGGACCACCTTCGAAATTCATACGTTTGGATGCAGAGAAAACAGTAACTATACCAGAAAGACATACAATTATACCGAGACGTGATCTTATGGAAGACGTAGCTAACAAGAAAGGCGAAGATTTGCATTCAGCATTCAAACGAATTCCAGATAGAATACCGTCTTACCCAGAGAGAAAGTTAACTATTCCTCCCAGCATACCAGCTCCTATTGAAATTCCCTCCGTAAGGAGACCGATTTTGCCTAAAACTGTGATAAGCCACACTGCAGAATCTTTAGCACAATCTAGTTCAACGAGTACTGAAAGTGCTAAAGAAAAGGTTGAAGCAGATACTAGTTCAAAATCTCCAGTTCAAGGCACTTCTAGTACAGAAATGTGGCGTCCTTGGTGATTCAACTGTGATATAGAATAAGAAATACAGTTTACCAGAATCCAATAAGATTCTTATTGGAACAATAATATAAAGGCGACATGCATTTGCAGTGAGTTAAAATAGAATTATTAGATGCAACAGAATATATATGCGTCTATTTTGATAATTATATGAGATTCAGCTTCTTATAGCAGGGAATACCAATCTTCGTATCATATTTTAGTTTATTTTTATACTTGTTACATTATGGTGCTATACAAAGCAGTTGTAACACACTATTATAGAATAGATATAAGTTGTCTTAAGTTATAGAATATAATTCAAAGAGACGTGGCTTTAAGAATTTACCTGTGTGGTATTCTCGTTTATTATTAAAATGTTATTTTTATTATTTCTGTGTTTGTTTTATTAATTATTACCCTTTTCATATTTCCTATAAGTATCTACAATAGTTGTATTTGTTTTATTGTTTACAACTTAATTTTCACTTTACGATAGTCAAATAAAAAAATTAAATCAAGATAAAAAAAATATAAGTAGTTTATTCTTTTATCATAATCGACACAGCACACAAATAAATAAAAACTTAAATTATAATTCATACACAAATGAACACTATCTCATAATAAACAATCACAACCCTGAATACATGGACGGATAATTTTCATAATTATAAAAGAAACTAAAATATAATAATAAAAAATGTAGTAGCATTTTACAACAATAGCAGCTTCATACATTCTTTGATACATAAAATTTTATTGCGATTTAGATTAAGGATTTTAGAAACGATACGTCATATTTTTGGCTTTTATATGGTCTATTTCAAATGCAATAAATAAATACTTAAACCAAGTAAGCAATTGTATTATATATCTATTTAAATAATGAGATCAAAATTTGAATTCACACATTTTTAATTAACTGGTTTGAGCTTTCGTATAAAAATATTAACAGCGAAAGCTCAAACCAGTTGCTTTAGGTAACCTAGCAAACATTTAAAACAATTATATAATCAGCCATGTTGTTATTTTCATACAAACCGTAAAAAAATATTTATTCTATTGAAGATGGAACTTTGATTTATGTTAAGAAATGACTAGCTGAAATTTATTAGTGACCACGTGAGTAAAATCTCAGTCGATTACATTGAGTCTAATTCACCTCAACTTCCCCTTTTATTTATAACTATTTAATCAAATAGTTAAAGTTATCAGTAAAAAAACGGTACTTTATATTATTCCAAATAATTAATATCAATCTTTTCTTTCGCATAAATAATACAAAATATTACATCTATTTGGACTTCAAAAAGTCCTTCCTCTGTTGTTGCAGTTTTTGCTCCAAAAGAGTAACTTTTTCTTGATACTTCCCGTTCTCTCGAGTCAGCGCTTGTATAGCTGAGTCCTTGCGTGCTACTGCTACTTTGACTCTGTAAGAAAAATAACCCCATAATTATAAGTAAAAAGGTGTAAATAGGTTATTTAGATTATTTAGGGTGAGGTACGTCGAAATGTGGCTAATTATAGTAGAGTACCTTTTTTTTTGCAACTTAATTTGTTTATAACTTTTGAAATTTTTTGTGTGCTAATACACATTTCCAATAGATTTTTCTAGACGTCATTCCGAATCAAATGAGCTATCGCACGTATTTTTAAGAGACTTATCTCTATTTTACACCATTTTCAACTTATCAAGTATGTAGACTATAAATTCTGAGGCGTCTTATGATTAAAAAACTTTTTTGAATTTGTTATTCAGACCTATTGTAAATTTATTGGGGATCGAAAATTCCTATCATGGCGTATCAAATTTAAGTCAAGAATATGAAGTTTTTTTTATTATTACTTATTTTGAAATTCGTTTGTCGTTTAGTTATTTATAGATTTCTAGCTGTCCCAGCAAACGTTGTTCGGCTTTACTCTTATCACTTAGGGGTATGAAAAATAGATGTTGGCCGATTCTCAGACCTACTCGATATGCACAGAAAATTTCATGAGAATCGGTTCAGCCGTTTTGGAGAAGTATGGTAACCACAGACATGTATCAAGATAGACTAAGCGAGTGTATGTACTTCCCGTGTCCAAACTAAGTTTATGAAACTTACTTGACGCTGGCCTACACTCAGTCCGCGCTTGCAGTTCGCCAAGGAAAGACGTGAAGCTGAATAAAGTAAAATGCCGAATTGCGCCGTTATAAACTGTAGAAACTCCACAGCTGTGAGTGGCCGAGTTAGCATAGATGTTTCCTTCCACCGGTAAGTAATTTTCTAATCAGAATATGCACTATTTATTTTAAAATCAAATAAAGAATATCTGTGGAAAACGATCGTGACAAACACGGATACCAAATCATACGAAATGATTCGGAATACATTGCGGCTTTTACTTGGCACGGTAAAGATCGCGTCGTATGATAACAAGCAATGAATAGCGTCTTCTCATTTTTCTGTCCAATTTTGTGGTTAGTGATGTTCATTTGATGCAACAGTTCTCGATTCTAATCGATTTTATAATCGAACAGAAAAATGATAATTTGAAGGAGCAATTTTTCAGAAAAAAAGGCATAGATTTTTTTTTGTCATTTAATACGACTTGACCTAGAACTTTTAAGTATTTTAATACAAAGGTACTAAAAATAAATATTATGACATGGACGCCATTAGTTAAAGTGTCATCTTGGGAGTTTTTTAAGAAAACTCCTTATTGCTTAGACTATGTTTGTTTTTTTAGTTTTCCAAGTAACCCGAACATAAAAGAAAAATGGATCGATGCAACGGGACATAAAGATTGATTGATTGACAGTTTCATTACTTTCTTTCGATGGCCTCTCTAGTACGTAGTACATGGTAACTCAATGGGCATATGTAAGAAAAAGCTAAAACACATTAGTTTACTTATTAGAATATTAAAAGGTTTATAATTTTATTTTATCATTCCTCTGTCTATGGTAATTATCATTTTTCTGTCTTGAATCGATTTAGTAATCGATTACGATTCATTTATTTAACTACCTCTTAGACATAGATCTAGTTTGATCTGATTCCGATGGGATAGGACGATACTAGAATCGCCGCGCGAGTGGCGTCCTAATCGATTTAGCGTAAAATGAAATTACCATCACTAAAAAGCGCTCGTGACGTCATAACGCGTCAAGGTCAGTACAAAAAATATGACACGCTTGGTTTTCATACAGATCGCGGTACTTGCGTTGTCTACTTAATATACATGTCTGTGATGGTAACTAACATTGTAACACGGGAATTTTATATATTAGACTAGCTTACTACCCGCGGCTTCGCCCGCTTTGTCTAAAACCTAATAAATTATGTACTAAAACGTTCCTCTTAAATCACTTTATCTAGTAAAATAAACCGCATCAAAATCCGTTGCGTAGTTTTAAAGATGTAAGCATACAAAGGGACATAGGGACAGAGAAAGCGACTTTGTTTTATACTGTAGTGATAATTAATGATATAAGAATTTTTCAGTATTATATATGTAGTTCCTAGCTACATGAAAAAAGAATACCCTAGAATATGTCACTTGTTATATCTCCCATTAGATATTTCAAATTTAAAAACCATTCAAACTACTCATTATTTCTAAGACTACAAAATCACTAACTTCGCATACAACTGATGCATCTGCTCTTCATGGATCTTCTTCGACTCTTCGATCTCTTTCTGCAAGTTCTCTACTTTCGCCCGCCACGTTTCTTCGCAGCTTGATTTTATTTCTTCCGCACGACCCTCGAGTTGGATATTTTTCTGTGAATAATATTTTTTTTTTAATATAGAAAAATAAATATTGATATATTACAACTTTTTTTAATAAATTATCATGATAACTTTTTGATTAAGGTTACCTATATTTTTATTTTTATTATTGAATATTGAAAAAAATTCGTATGATATCTGGCAAAGGAAGTCTTGCAATCTTACATAAGTTTTAAGTTTTAAATAGACAATTCTCGTGCATTTACATGAAACTAACAAGAGCATTATTTCGTGATCTTTTAGTGTTAATGAAAACTCGTATTCAGTGTTGTTCAGTATTAAAACATTGCATAGAATCCTTTTGAACGCACGTGCACTAAGAACAACGAAAGAATGCTCTACGCCTGTTTACACTCAAATCGTAAAGGAAATGATGTGTGAAAAATACTTCAAAATAAAATAATAATCGAATGGCAATTAATAATTACCTCTGTCAAAATCCTATTTCTTGTTTCCAGTTGACTTACAGCCACTTCCAACTCCGCACCTGCGATATTGAGAGTAAATTAAAAAAAATATATAATCAATTCTTTTAATATTATTTATCAACGTTGTATAAATGTCGCAGGCAAATTGTATTATTTCGCCGTTTACAAAAGCTCGGCATTTTGTAATATGTCGAGAATTCGTAATCAGAAATTTTTCGTTTGGATAAGGGGGTGGGTTAGGTTAGGTTCGTGTTTTTAAAACTACACAGAAATAGGAGCCCCACGAAATGGGGTTCCGTCGGTTCACAACCGTCTTTTTGTAGAATTTTGTAAAAAAAAAAAAAACCTAAGATTGTTCTGTTATACTACGGCCACACTACCGTGATATGCCAATAATTATTGCCACAACTTTAACAACACCTAGGTGTAACCACGACTTATGGCCATAATTCTACAATGCCAATCAATATGACAAATGGCGGTAGGCAATAGCTCCGGCGGCGGTATTCTTTCGCACATCAAAGAAGATTACCGCGGTAATTATTGCGTATGCGGCCACACTACCGTTTGTCCAGTGTGCAATATGAGCTCACCGGCGACGCACGTATCGACCGACATGGAGTGGTCAAATGAAAAAGCGCTCGATGGCGCTAATTTTTGGAATTCTTGGAATTCTTCTCTTTGGGATCTCGGGGATACCCAACAGAAGAACTATAAAAATCGCAGTGTACACAAATGCGTGGCGTCGGATCAAACAAAATTTATCATTTCCAAGTACAATAGATGATTTGAAAAAGAAAAAATCCTTTTTAAAAAGAAAGAATCCTTGATGAATTATTACAGAAACCATATTATATATTAATTATTAACTAATATTTTTTTTGCTGCGGTAAATGCCAATAATTACCGGCATATCTAGGTAAACTCTAGTGTAACCACACCAGTTCATGCAGTAATTTAGAATGCCATAATTATTGCGGTAACAGCCCGGTAGACGGTAAGGTAGTGTGGCCGTAGCATTAGAGACTTTGCTTACCCAAGAAAACATTCATATTGCAGTATTAAATGATCTTAGCTTGTCCGACCTCAAATGAAGCAAGAAAATTAATTAAAATTGTATTCTTAGGTTTAAGTAGACGGTAGATAATTATTATGCTTTACTGTTAGAATAATCTGTTTTGTTATGTTTAGATTTTATTTTTGAGAGTGACATGATCAAGTATGATCAAACTCTCGTATTAAATAAAGATATGTATATAAAAAAAATGTATGCGTATACTAGAGTACACACGTAAGAAGTGAAACTTCTTTATGACCTTAAAAAAGTCACGAGTATGGCGTAACGCAAAAATGTCACGCGTACGGCGTAACGCAAAAATGTTACACTAAATTTTTGTCCAACCCCGATAAAGAAGTTTCACTTCAAAATTGTAAAAAGTAAATCCTCAGCATTTTACAAAATGCCGGGCATTTGTAAACGGCGAGATTATACAATTTGCCTGCGACATAAACATTACATTTATCATCCTGCAGACGTATCCTGGCCTGTGCGTCTTGGTATCTTTTTAACGTCGCTTGTTCAGTTTCAGCTAACTCCTTTAGTTCAGTCTCATAGTGTTCCTTGTTTCTCCTGTAATATATCAAAAATGTATTTTTGTCATACAGAAAATTGTTTAAAAAATATTTTTATTGAGCAGTATTTTCGTCGGCTAAATCTCGTACTTTTCATATTTATATTGAATTCACATAAAACGTAATAAATTTCTTGTAACTTATAAGGTGACCACGAAAATTATATTCCAGTTAGGTAAGGTAGTTGTGACCTTCTTTACATTGAACATTATTTAATTACGTAAAATTAAATATACTGTAGTTCATGTACTGTATAAAAAACCATATTTTCAATGTCACATCCTTCTCTCTATACCAAAAAAAGACGGGTTGCACTCCGGGAGTGCCGGCAGAAGTGAAAACTTGATTATTAACGTCGAGCATGTTTGATATTTTGGAATGGTATCCGTCTTACGCTTTTTCGATCAGGTCACGTGTCCTGACGCGAGTTTAAGATTTTATACCCATTACAGAAAAAGTGCTCAACGCCGCTAAAGAAGTTTTCACTTCAAAAACTCTCAAACCCGTATTTTATTTACCTAAAAGTTTTTTATACATTACTAAGTAAAATCTAACTAAAATCCTTATTTACATAATAAGTAAATACCTCAAAGCATCCTGCAACTCCTTCCTCCCCGCCTGCGCCTCAGCCTCCATGCTCTCTATCGCCCGCTCAATCTCCCTGTCCCGCTCGCACTTGTGCTGCGCCGCTATCTCCGTCACTCTCTTCTTGAACGCTAACTGCTGTTCCGCTTCGTGCTGTTGCTTGTATGACGCGAATTCTTCTTCCAGTTCAATGCGTTTTTGGTTCATTTGTTCCTGAAGGGAATATTTTGGGTATGTTATCTTAATATATATAAATCTCGTGTCACAATGTTTGTCCTCAATGGACTCCTAAACCACTTAACCGATTATAATAAAATTCGTACACCATGTGCAGTTCGATCCAACTTGACAGATAGGATAGTTTAAACATGTAGGTACCACGGGCGAAGCCGGGGCGGACCGCTAGTCTATATATATATAAATATATAAAACTCAAAGGTGACTGATATAGTGATCTATCAACGCACAGCCCAAACCACTGGACGTATCGGGCTGAAATTTGGCATGCAGGTAGATGTTAGGACGTAGGCATCCGCTAAGAAAGGATTTCCCGAAATTCTTGCGGGAACGGGGAAAAACGGGGATGCACGTACAAAGTCGTGGGCGGAAGCTAGTTGAGTATAAATCTAAAGAGTTATCAGTTCGTTTTTATAACATGCACAATATGTAACGAACTATGTCTGTGTACTATATAAACTTATGGAATATCACTCGGCACATGTTAAATTCAATTTATATGAAAAATATTGTCATAAATAACATTTTCGAGTGTCAGGCTCCTGTAATTCTTACGGTTTTTGTTTGTTTGTTAAAAATTAAGTTCTTATTAGGTGTATTTACAAAACATAACTTTCGTTTGTTTGTTTTTAATAAATAAATGTTTGTTTTTAATAAACTCAAACTCAAACACAAACATTTATTTATTGCATATATAAGCCCTTTTGAATCGTTTTATTTTTAACATTTACCACCGTTTCGGAAAGCAGTATCTATGGAGAAGAACCAAAAGAAACAAGAAACTCCATAGTTGCTCTTTAATCTATACTAATATTATAAAGCTGAAGAGTTTGTTTGTTTGTTTGTTTGTTTGAATGCGCTAATCTCGGGAACTGCTGGTCCGATTTGAAAAATTCTTTCGTTGTTAGATAGCCCATTTATCGAGGAAGGTTATAGGCTATATATCATCACGCTACGGGCAACAGGAGTGGAGCCACGGGGGTGAAACCGCGCGGAGCAGCTAGTAAAACTAATATACCTGCAACTTTTCCTTCTCTTTCATTATCTCTGCTTCAACATTTTCTTTCTTCATCTCCAACAAATGTTCTTGTTCCGTCCGCCATTTTTCTATAGATCATAGCAAAACATACTTACTCATAGTAGTTAGTTAATTTCAAGAATTTATGAAATGTATTGGAAATAGACATTGAATTGTAAGGATTGCGTTTTAATAGCTCATTCCGAATCTATACTAATATTATAAAGCTGAAGAGTTTGTTTGTTTGAACGCGCTAATCTCGGGAACTACTGGTCCGATTTGAAAAATTATTTCAGTGTTCGATAGCCCATTTATCGAGGAAGGCTATATATCATCACGCTACGACCAACAGGAGCGGAGCCACGCGGGTGAAACCGCGAGGCACAGCTAGTTCAATATAAAAGTAAAGATAATTGCAAACCAAACCGCTTTATACGAATAAAATAACTCTCCTTAAGAACAAAAAATCACATTATCGAAAAAGTCCAAAGAAAAGTACCTACTTAATACATAATAACAAGCAATACCTCTAACGGTTTTTGTTTGTTTGTTAAAAATTCTTATTAGGTATATTTACAAAACATAACTTTCGTTTGTTTAGATACCCACTATTTTTTTTATAATAAACTCAAACTCAAACATTTATTTATTGCATATATCAGCCCTTTTAAAGGGCAGGGTAAAAGTGAATAGGCTCTTTCTAGGCAGGCATGCTCATTCATAGACTGCATCACTACTTACCATCAGGTAGGATGCAGTGCAGATGCAAATGCCTGGCTATCTTTAATTAAAAAAAAAAAATCTCTTACCAAACTCCTCTCTCTGCGTTCTCTCTCTCTCACTCAACTCTTGCGCAACTCTCTCGTTCTCCGCTCTCATCTCCGCTATGAGTCGCGTGCGTTGTTCTTGGTAGGACACTTCTAGTTCTAGTATTTGTTTTTCTAGCCTAGAAAAGATTTATATCAGTAACTGCTGTTATTTTGATCATAAATTCATTACGAATATTAAATGTAGCAGTTAAAACACAGAAAAACAGAAAAAGCAGACATAGGCAAATATTTATCAAATTTTGTAATGTTTTGGATATTATGCAGAAAAAATAGAAATGGGATGAAATATTTAGTTATAAAACTATGTTTAAGAGCGTATACGCATTATGCGGGTAACCGCATTGCGGGTAGCCGTCCGGCTGACCGCAAGCACAATTATGTACGTAATATTCATTTCTATGCGCACTGTGCGGTCTGCGGTAGCCGCATCGCAGTGCGCATAGAAATGAATATTACGTACATAATTGTGATTGCGGTCAGCCGGACGGCTACCCGCAATGCGGCTACCCGCATAGTGCGTATACGCTCTAAGAGGGTAACCTGGGTACTTTTAATTTTTATAAAAACTTAACACCGTCTTTTATACGACAATTTTCCATGTTCATACAAATTGGTAATTATTTTATTACTTATAACATCTTATAATTATAGTTTATAGATATCACACATAATATACAGTATTTCCTAACCTCGAGCTAGCCAATTGCCTCTCTTTAACCAAAGCCTCTTCTCTCTCTGTCTCGAGCGTGCGTCTGAGATCTTCCATCTCGCTCGCACGTTTTGCGTTCAATTTTCCGATTTGTTCCGCGTGAAACATCTTCAAGTCGGATATCTCCTTTTGTTGTCTTTCCGCCATTTCTCGAAGCTCCCCCTCTAGGCCTTTTACTGTTAATTCCTGGAAAAAGAAAAATGTACAAAATACAATTTTATTAATTACTAGCTGCTCCGCGCGGTTTCACCCGCGTGGCTCCACTCCTGTTGGTCGTAGCGTGATGATATATAGCCTATAACCTTCCTCGATAAATGGGCTATCTAACACCGAAAGAATTTTTCAAATCGGACCAGTAATTCCTGAGATTAGCGCGTTCAAACAAACAAACCAACTCTTCAGTTTTATAATATTACAAGTACCTATAGATTTAACGTGGAACATGTTAATTAATTAATTATTATTATTCATAAAGTAAAAATATTCCGGTTTTACCTTAATCTTCTCAGCCTTCTGTCGGACCCAACGCTGTCTGGCTACCTGCAATTAATTGATCATAATTTTATTATTACAATAATGTGATTGTCATATTATTTTGATTAGCAGGCGGAATTAAATTAATGTAAACAAATATTTAATCGTCATTAAAACCTTAATTTTTCAATTAACCTTTAAAAAAGAGCGTATGTTCCGAGCACACGTGTCAGAAGTGAAAGCCTTACTCCATGACGTGACGGTATTGCCATGACGCGAACATGAAATTTTACTCTCAACGCGCCTAAAGAAGTTTCACTTCAAAATATAGTTTTTAAAGCAACTGTCACCTGTTGAGCGGCGGCCATCTTGTCGTGTTGATTCCGAAGCTCTAACTTGTATCTCTCTTCCAAAGCTTGAGCAGATCGCTTCCATCTCTCTTCTAGTGATCTTCTTTCGTCTACCAACTCTTCTATACGATGGTTTAGCGTTTTCTTGTCATTTATCAGCTGGAAAGATATGATTTGTTATACATTAATTTATGTGAAGTAATTATAAGCACTGTTATTAAGCTATTGCATAGCTTCTATCGCGGGCCTTGAGCGCGGGGACCGAATCCAGAAATTGTGTAACGAAAAAACCTCACGCTCCCCACTCCGACGGGCTCGGAGGTGTGGCTTGAAGGCATAGCATGCAATAGCTTTACCGCGGCAGTCCCCGAGTGCCACACGTCTTTTTTTCATTACAATATGTTAATGAATTGGAAATGGGGGAAGGACTATGTTTTACTATACAGAGTAGCATAGATCATCACTATATAAATATTATAAAACAAAGTCGCAAACCGCGTCTTGCTGTCTGTTCGCAATAAACTCAAAAACTACTGCATCGTTTTGTATTCTCTCTTCACCAATGGATAACGTATTTTGGAGGGAGATATTATTATAACATACTAGACTTCCGCCCGCGGCTTCGCCCGCGTTTTCAAAGGAAATCCGCATTGTTCCCGTTCCCGTGGGATTTCCGGTATAAAATCTATCCTATGTGTTAATCCAAGTTATCCTCTATATGTGTACTAAATTTCATTGTTATCGGTTCAGTAGTATTTGCGTGAAAGAGTAACAAACACACACACATCCTCACAAACTTTCGCATTTATAATATTAGTAGGAAGTAGGATAGGATAAAGCTATATGATTTCAATTTTGCTAAGTTTTAGGCACCGCAGGAAGTTCGTTAGATATAAAGTAAGAAAAAAAATTGTTCTTTCAACATTTACTAGTTACTACACATGCACGAGTCGACAGAGAGCTTAATTTTAAATAATGTTTTTAACGTGATAACGTTTTTAAAATCGTTTTAGTCTGGTGACATGTTCAGAAACTTGTGTCACACCAAAACCTCACGAGCGCGATCGCAGGTATAACGAGAGAGAGACGGACCGATCTCCCGTCTCATCTCGAGCGCTGCCACCAATAAGACGTTATCACGTAAACATCTCGATCGTAAACCTACTTTACAAACAAAAAAATTTTTTAAAACTATTATATTTATTGAAATTATCTTGTGTTACCTGATCAATAAAATTCTGATGCCTCTTGATAGTTTCTTCGCACTCCTGTTTCACTTTAGCGATGTTACGGTGCGACTGCTTCTCTAGATTACTGACTTTGCTTATCATCTGAAATGAATTAACATATTGTTTTGAAACATTCACTTCATAATTAAAAATAAATATGTAGTTTATTGATGTGGCATGGAATATAGAATAGACATAATTAAAGATGACTTTCTTTATGGCCTTTCATGTCGACGTAAACGATAGTAAATAGATTATTTGAAACAGCTACGAAAAAAGATACTCGTTAAAATATGAAAAATCTAGGAAACGCAACTTGATAACCAAAGAGTGAAGTACAAAATACCAACTTCATAAAATGCATTTTTACTATTTATTAGTAATCATTATAAAGACTCAAGAGCAGAAGAAATAGACTAAAAAAGAGAAAGAGACTAAAAGAATCGAACCTGCTCCTTATGATTAGCAAGACTCTCTTGCAACAGAGCGATGCAACACGACCTTTCTTCCAGTTGCAATGAAGCTGTGACTAGACGCTGTGCTAGCTCAGTTTGAGGTAGTTTTAGGAGCAATTCGAGCCTAAAATGTTAATACTAATTATGTTACAATATTAAGGAAATATTTTAAAACAAGCGGAACTTACTTTTCCATTGGTTCTTGGAGATACTGCCTTCTATCCCGTGTAATTCTTTTCTAATATTAGCCTTATTTATGAGAAGAAAAAACTAAATGAATGTTTGGTTATATAATTTATTGGAACATTTAGAGATGGTAAAAAAAAACTGATCAGGAATAGGCATTAATGGGTGTGATTTTTAAGGCATAGCTATATTTATTACTAGATTTCCGCCCGCGGCTTCGCCCGCGTTTGCAAAGGAAAACCCGCATAGTTCCCGTTCCCGTGGGATTTCCGGGATAAAAACTATCCTATGTGTTAATCCAAGTTGCCCTCTATATGTGTGCTAAATTTCATTGTAATCGGTTCAGTAGTTTTTACGTGAAAGAGTAACAAACATCCATACATCCATACATCCTTACAAACTTTCGCCTTTATAATATATATTAGAATATTAGAATATTAGATATTAGATATTAGATAGATATTAGATTAGATATTAGATAGATTTTTTTATGAAAATTATTTATAAATCACTCAAGCATAAGTGCAGTACTTACTTTGGAACGCTTTGAGGCACTGAACTGGTAACAACTGAAAGAGCTTCACTAGCGCTCTGCTCAACTTTTTCCAGGAATTCGAATATCTCCCTAAAAACAAACACACTATAAATAAAAACGTCATTATACTAAAACAAAAATATGAAAACATAAGAAATTCTAATAATATGCAGATTTTAAAGAAGTAACTACGAAGGCTCTTTTCTGTAGATACTCAGAAGTCCATTTGAATAAATAAAATGTTTGAGTTACAGTAAGACCATTAATGACTTACATAAAGTTATCTTTCGGCGTGTGAGATCTTTCTTCCTCTTTTACTTGTGTTTGTTGCACTTGAGATTCTGCAACTGACGTGACCGGATTGTCTCCGTAACTCTCAATCTCTTTTAACATTGAATAAATATCCATTACAGTAGAATTTGAGCTCAGATCCTTTGGTTTTGGAACATCTGTATTATTATTTGTCTGAACTTGACTCATTGGAGTAATTTCACTCTTTACAGGACTTTTGGCTCTAGGAAGTTGTTCTGCAGTTACTTCGGTATCTATTTCGAGTATTCTTGGCGAAGGAGCCGACATTGACATCCAAGATTCTATATCTTTGTCTGTTTGTATGTTATCAGTCCTAGCACTTAGCGGAGTTTTCATCGTGAATACATTTCTTTGACCAGCATTTTTTGCGATAGTTGAATTTTTGTCAGTATTTTTATTTGCGTTTTTGTTATTCCAGAATCTTTTGTAACCAGAATTTTCTTCATTTTTCGACAGCATGTTGTTTAATTTCTTATCAAACTTTTTGATATTCTTTGGCATGTTTTCCGGCTTGTAATCTCCTTTGACTTTGAAATAATTTTGAATCAGTTCTTTTGTTGTAACTTTTGATATATCTTTTTGTTTCTGATCAAATGAATTTTTATCTTTCGATTGTGAATCGTCGTAAGTATTAGAACTGGAATTACCACCTTCATCTCGCCTATTATCTGACAAGTTAGTGGAGTATTGTTCAAACATTTCGTTTATGTTAAGTGGAGTAGGAGATACGGCATCTGTCTTAATATCTTTTAGAGTCAGTTCATGCAAAGTATTAATAGCTGCTATTTCTTTTTTGTAATCTTCAATGACTTTTGAAGTATATGCTTTTGTTGAACTATTCAAAAGGTACGATGGATACTCCAAATTCGTGTTTTCCTCATCAATCTTGGAGCTTGTTGGTTCGCTCGATTCAGGTGTGTCATCATCATTCTTTGGTGTATTTTGCGGTGGTAGAGCTACATGACCTTCTTTTTTTAGAAAAAAGTCCTTATATAGCAATCTGCTGTGATTTAAAGGCTCTATTTTATTCTTGTCATTTGAAAAGTCTTTATAGTTTGACTCTTTAGAAGATGTACTTTCTAAACTCTTTGGTTGTTCATGTACATTTGCATTAGAGTTACCATTAAATGATGTGGATGGTAGGGAATAAGTCTGTGTATTGTATGTTTTGTCATCTTTTGCTCCACTATCTTGATAACCAGAATCTTTTGAGGATGCATCTGTTGGGATCATTGTGCTTGACATTTTGGCTTTGTCAATAATATTTGTATGATATTCATTAAAAAATGTCCTGTATGTGTGAGATCCATTCATATAATCACGAGTTTCTTCATTTTTATGAGTACTAGAATGTTCTAAGTAGTTAGTAGTGAAGTTTCTATCGACATCATTTTCCTTAGACTTATTAGTCTCCTGTCTTACATCATCTGGAGGCAAGCTTAGCATATGTTGAGAAATATTACTATCCAAATCTTGTGTTGATTCTTCTTCAACTAACGACAGTTGCTGCCTTGTTTGCAAGAGTCGGCGAGAAAAAGTATCAACATCATTTACAGAACAACTTTTAAAAGCAGGATCAAGATCCAAGTTGCCCTCAGCAGGTCTCTTGTCCAGTGGCAGAAAGTAAGATTCATATGGTTTATTTTTAAAGGTTGGTGACATAGATCTTAGTTCAAACATATCTTTATATCTTGTGGGTGACGTTGACCTTGGTCTCTCTGTTATAGTGACTTCCATGCCATAGTGATCCCTTGGAGAATCCTTAGAATTTGCACTCATATCTACTGGTTTACGATTTTTCTTTGTATTGTTCCTATACTTTAGAGCATTTTTAGAATTAATATTTCTATTCTTTGGTCCCAATTGCGCTTTGGCTTTTATCTTAGTTCCTAAGCTTATGAAAGTGTCTTCAGAACCGTAATCTGAAGCGTTGCTGCAAATATCTTTGTCTTTTTTGGTAATTTGCTTTTCAAAGTTCTTTGAACTGCCGAGTAACTCTTCTGTTGGTGGTAGAACTTTTACTGTTAATGGAGAATCTGAAATGTAAATAGGAAAAAAACATAAGACCATTTTTATCTTCATGATAAGTAATAAAAACACACTGATCATAACATTTACATAGTAGTTAATTAAGAGCATAAAGGAATGGCAATAAAAGAGAATAGAGATTTAGAAACCGTAGAGAAACCATTAAGTACATTATTTTTAACAAATAAATCTTCTATAGTCTCTCTATACTAATATTATAAAGCTACGCTAATCTCGGGAGCTACTGGTCCGATTTAAAAATTTCCTCGGTGCTAGATAGCCCCTTTATCAAGGAAAACTATAGGCTATATAATATATCATCATGCTAAGACCAACAGGAGCGGACCACTGCGGGTAAAACCGCGGTACACAGCTAGTGTTTATATATATATATATATGTCTTTCGACTTACTGTTATATGATTGCAAAAGTTCAGCACTAAATACTTTGAAAAACGATCTCGTAGAGGGTGCTCTGTCCTTAGTGTCAGCGGAAAATGGTCTTTTATATCTCTCTTGATTGTCCTGCAGGAAAAAATTATGGAATAAATAAAATAGTCACAAAATTTTCTATAGAACTAGTTCTTTCTCTTTATGAAACAAAGTATAAACTATCTATTTGCTTACACATATGTGTGTTATGCAACTATAAAATAAATTAACACACAGACAAAGTCCCTGCACAATTATAGCTAGGGTAACTAATAACAATAAAGTGTACTGTACAAACACATGGAAACAGAAAATTGGATATATCAAATTGTATATATTTTTATTAATACTATGAACATAAACAATCAGTCTAGCCAGCTTGATGATTTTTGATAAAAAAACTAGATTTTTATCAAAAACAATTATTTCCGAGGATTATTTCAATGTAGTCCGTGAACATTAATTTTCAATTTATAAAAAGAAACAATATTTTAAAAATGGAATATTACCGGAACAGAAGAATTTTGCAACGCTGATCGCGGTCGACTTCTGTTGTTTCTTTTGTCTTCTCTCTTCTTGCTTCTATAAGAAAGATTAACAGGCGAACCTAACAATCGTAAGTTATTATTTTCTTTCGACATCACTATGATTATTCCAAGATATCTTCGATTTCTCGGCTGTACATGCGTAGCAATATCGATTTATCCATTTTTTGAATTTTGCTTGTTTATAAAACATGTTGCTAGGCAACGGTTGTCATTTTAAAAGTCATTGTCATTAGTGTGTGTGCTACAAGAAGCTTATATCTAATACACTGGAGATTGCACTATGACCATTAACTTGTCACAAGAAAATATAACCTTGAATGACGTCAGTGTTGTTTTTTGTCTCTTTCTGTGGGTGACCACACTGGTTTGTACATTCAGGATTTTTCGAAATAAAAAAAACTAAAAATCATGGTCTATAAATAATAACGACATATATTTTTAACAGTATTTATATTATAATATTACTGGTCAACTTACATGAATAATTATCATCTCTATAGGTACATACCATTTTAATTGGTAGAGAATGATAGTTTTAAATAACGCTTGATAACTTTTGATCTCATACTACGATTTTTTAATTAAAATGAATGCTACATACATTAAAACATCGTTTTGGTTACTCAAGCTTCAGTCTAAAACTTTTCAATATTCCAAAGGGAGAGTTGCATCGCTAGTGTTGATGTATGGTAACGATATTACAGTTCTCAGAAATTCGTATGTCTTTCAGGAGCTGTACTTACGGTTACTAATGGTTTCATGGTGGTTTATTATCATATAATTAAAATTACTTTATCAGTTGAGACGCAGTAACAAGAATGTGGTAAATAAAAAGGTATAGCACTTTTCAAAAGGTATTTTTTTTCTGGACCGTAATCCTCAGGCTTAAAATGCAAACTGCATATTCTGGCATGTTGATAAATTTTACCCTTGATAGGCACTATGGTCAGCCATTTATTTCTTTTTATTTCATTTTTGGAAAGCTGAAATACGTAAAACAAAAAAATATTAGGTTAAAAAGTATAAATTTCAATGTAAAAAAGAACAAACCACAATATGTGAGTGCAATACCGATGTCGTGTGTTGTTTCATTACTAGTATAAAAAATTTTAAAATGGTGTTCTAAATGTTCATCATAATATTGTTTAGCAATATATTATCGTCGCTATCCGTAAAAACCCATCATCATGGTTACCTTACTTGTTAAATTTGTTTGTTGAAAACTTGTTGAAAAATGAAGAAAGTATTAGGAAAAGAACTTATTTAACATGATTGCTTAGTAAAATGATGATAAATTTGACGATTTTTGCCATTAAAATGATTCTAAAGAGGTAAATGCATGAGTATTGAGGAATATTGTAAATAACGTTAATATACACTTGCCTGTGAAATTATAGGCCAGAATTTGGTGTCCAAAAACTTCTGCAATTTTTCACAATGCAATACATTATTAATATTCGGAAAATATTTATTAAATACGCAACAATACATATTGACTTAAATATTCGAAGCGACGCAATTTTTTTGACACTTATGTCATATTGTCAAAGTGAGAGTTGCTACAATTTTATTATGGTAACTACCCATAATCAGGGAATATCGCTTTTTAATAATTGGTTCAGATACTTATTTTATTTAGCATAAATAATAATTGTCTCATCCAACAATGCTTCTGAATGACGTTGTTGGCAATTTATCAACAAACTCATGTACAAAAACTAACCTTTTGCACAGAATATTACAGCATACATAGTAGCCTTGGGAAAACTTCGTATTAACAGTGGCAATACCAAGTTAGGTGTGAGAGTGATAGAACACAACAATTTTCTTGTTACACGTCAAATGTTCATACCGAAATCTCCAGTGTATAAGATATAAGCTTCTTGGTGTGCTACGAACGAGTACGAAAAAAACCCATATGCGCGGCGCTTTTGGCGCCTAAAATAATGCTGCCAGTATTTAGCCTAATCCCACAGAATTGGGGAAATGGGGAAAATAGATATAAAGTATAAATTAATAGAAAATACATTCATTGTTTGTGTTCAGAGTATGTATATTTTATTTATTTTTCTTTTAACAATAGTATCGAAAAGATAGAGAACAATTAAAACATTAACGTACCACGGAACAGATTTTTATCAGTTATTTTACACCCAAACTCAAGATAGTTGTAAGAGTTAGGTATGAATTGTCTAAACATATTTTTATTTTGGTATTTCAATGCAATCCTTCGTTTCATCAGACCCCAAACTTGTTCAAGTCAATGTTCAAGGGAGGCATCTCGTAAATTTTTGTACAATGGCAGACCTGTCAAATTTAGTTCGTAACTTCGCCGTGGGTCTTCTTTTGTGGCAATTGTCAAACTAGGCGTACAATGTGTCAATGTCAAACGTGCGAAAAAAACTCAAAAAAAAAAAACTCGTGTTGCCATCTAAGTAAGTATTTTAAAATGCGTGAACTCACCATTGTTAAATAACAACAATATTCATTAAAGATAAATAAAAATATAATTCAATTGCTTTTTCATTTCTATATACTTCCATCCGTTTGAAATAGTTTTAATTATAATTTAAAAGGAGATATTACGAATTGTCAATTTAACCATTGAACGCTTGCTTAATATGCAATGACGTCAGAGATAAAATTAACTTACTGGAATTGATCATCTTGGTACAAGTTGTATGTGTTCGATTCGCCTCTCTTGTGTCATTCAGTTAGTAAACGAATACCTACGACTCGGATTCTTTGCTTATTACTACTTTCTTGAAGGTTACGCGTCGATTTTATTTCGGTAAATCGGTTGAACTGCGTACAAGCGCACTTAAATATTGAGTTCAGTGAATGTTATCGATTAATAGTGTTGTGATTTTTTAACAGAGTTTTAAGTCTCAACAAATTTGAAAAAATGTTTAGCGGAATCGCAGGTGAGTTTAATAATTTATTAGAGAAATACCTACCTATTATATTTGTGCATGTTTTTACTTTTTACACATTTTTTATATTATAAAAATAATTATTGCAGGTAGTTTCTTATATTAATTTATAGTTAGCTAGCGATTCATGTAGGCATGCTAGTTTTTAATTAATGTAGGTATAGGTAGTTAGAAATAATTGTTTTTGAAAAATTTATTTTCAAGCATGAAATTACTGTAAATATTAATATATAAAAATAGTAATAAAATCATTTATAAGAAAATATTAGTGTGATGTACAGTTTTATTCGTGTAAAATGAATGAGGCATATTTTTTATTTATATTTTTAAGACCACACCTATGCGTAATGCGTGACCTCCCATTCACATAGTAGTAACACAGGTAGTAATCAGTAGGTCTAGTCTCTACTCGATGATTTACCAAGCTATGATAGGACAAGTACCTAATATTTTATGACTTTGTAACATTATGCTTTGTAATGAGAATAAAATAGCCGGGTCGACGGATGTTATTTTAATTTTGCGTCAGCGGTATGTATGTGTTGAGTTGAGACCCAGAAAATAATAACATAAATAGGTACGTTTAGGACATTCCATTATTCAACAATGTGCAAGTGCATTGTGCATAGACAATAATATTTCAAATACCTAACCTTTCTCTGAAAAAACGGGCGCATTACCTACCGTATTATGACTGTAAAACTAAAATATAGGTATCTCGTAACTCTCATTGAGCTTATTAATTTAACTACGGAGATAACATTTGTTTTGGAGTGTCTGTATTTCTGTAAATAAATGATCAGCTTCGATCATGAATCATTGCAGTGATGTATTAACTATTAATATATCTACCTAGATACCTATAATAGTATCGGTAATAATAAAAAAATAATATGAAATAGGTATGATTTTATTTATGTCTCGATGCTATTTTTTAATTAATCCATAATAAGTGTAATTGTAACATGTTACATGAAAAATAAATTAGGCATAAGTATCCCTACCTAGCCCATCCATGTCCATACCTACTATAAAGTTGTTTATATAAATTTCTTATTTGTTTAAAGCTATCACATATTACACACGATGTTGCTTTTATCTTTAAATTTATAGAACACAAGCGGAAAATTATTTATTTATTTGTAGTGTGTATTTCAGATTAGGTAGGTAGGTACCTACTTATTTGTATTTATAAACATATGAATAATACGGCTAAGTAGGTACCTACCTAGTCCTTTGCAATCCAAACTTTACCGCCTTTTATATGAAACGCAAAATGTTTGGGAAATATTCAGAGAAACTGCGCAGCAAAGTTGCGTTGGTATACCTATTTCAGTTTGTGACTTGTGTACAACTAGTTCGACAAAGTCAATCACAAATATTTTCTTACACAAAAAAATATCCACCAATGGTGTGTAATATAATTAAAATCATGAGATTTTTCCGAAAACTAAGAATAATTAGGTAATCGTGTAAAAAACACCGATCATGGACTAAAATATGTTTACGGCCTTTTGATTCTAGATCATGTAGGTGCTGACCCTAAATAGTATTTTGGTTATCTATCATCGATGTATACAGTAAGAGAACATTGCTAACCTTCGATACTCCTAATCAGAAATCGAATTTGTCAAGGTCTCGAGGTAGGTATTAAGGAAGCCATGATTCACATCAAATTAATACATCTACATAACACATCAAATACCGTAAGGTTTTATTATGGTTATTAACTGTATGCGAAAATGTGATAATTAATGGTTTAGACTTTAGAATCATGTGGACGAGGAATGAGCAATCGAATTTTGTAAACAAAACCATTTCGTATTATCGTACGCCGCGCTTGTAAAAATAAGTAAAATGTACCTAAATGTATTTGTTTACATCGAACCACAATGATTAATATTTAATATACATAATATAATATTGCAATAATGTGCTACTGCTCACTACAAATTGAATACCTATTAAATTTGAAATGTACCTACTTACCTAGCAATTATTTTTTCTCATGTTAAGGCGCTACCCGGCAATTTCGACTATGTTCAACCTCTATAAAGTCTGGTACAACATAAAGCACAATACCGAAAAAAATATATAAAATAGGATGGTCTTTGATCTTTAATTGCTCGCGAGGAATTTTTTCCAAAGTTAATAGATTTCTAGAAAAAAAATGTGCCGTGGTCATCGATTTTTCCGCAAATACTCTATAAACTTCGTAACCTGCTGACTTAGAGCTCTGAAAATTTTATGTTTAATAAATTATCAGTTACACAACAGTCCCTGACGAGGATTTTTTGTTTCACTGATTGGTATCTTTTTAAATACAAAATGCGAGGAAAAAAGAAGGTGCAGCGGGAGAGGTTTGAGATCCGTCAAGTATGGTCAAGGTTATTAGCGCATGTATAAGCCTTAAAAATATAAAAGTAGGTATATATATGTACTTACCTACCTATGTTTCCTATAAATTTATTTATTTATTTATTTATTTACTAGCTTACCGCCCGCGGCTTCGCCCGCTTTGTCTAAAACCTAATAAATTATATACTAAAACCTTCCTCTTGAATCACTCTATCTATTAAAAAAAACCGCATCAAAATCCGTTGCGTATTTTTAAAGATTTAAGCGTACAAAGGGACATAGGGACAGAGAAAGCGACTTTGTTTTATACTATGTATATGTCACGGCTAAAGGTAGGTGAGAACATAAACTTAAGATTAGCCGGCTAAACTTAGGTTTATTTTCGACGAGGTGTTAATGTTAGTTTGTTCTATCTTTAGCCGGCTAAACTTAAGTGTAACCGCAGGCCCGTGGCTAAAAATGTCAGGGTGGGTAGATTTGGTTAGCGCCGGGCCGGTGGAGGGCTTGTGGGGCCCGCACAGTGCCAGAAAACACTCGCCCTGTTTCTTACATGTATTATAGTAACCAAATCTACCCACCCCGACTCAGGGCAGAAAGCTGGTGGCTAGGTTAGGTTAGGTTAGAACTCTTAAGACCCGCACGAGCCGAGCGAGCGCAGCGAGCGTGCTGCGGTAGCAGCCGGCGAAGTGCCAGAAAACACTCGCCCTGTTCCTTACATGTATTATAGTAACCAAATCTACCCACCCCGACATTTTTAGCCACGGGCCTGCGGTTACACTTAAGTTTAGCCGGCTAAAGATAGAACAAAATAACATTAACATCTCGTCGAAAATAAACCTAAGTTTAGCCGGCTAATCTTAAGTTTATGTTCTCACCTACCTTTAGCCGTAACATATATATTATACAGTGTAGGCGTAGGCACATGCATTATAATTTTCAAAACATAGGTAATAATTAAAAACTCGTAACTAAGTCAATGTAACAAGTAGGTAAGTATACCTATTTATAATAATAATTAAGTAGGTACATATTATGTTCTTAGTCAAATCTTTTCTGCATCATCCTCCCCTTAGCACTTGCAATGCCCAATAAAGGCGCCTTTTTTTATTTTTATTTTTTACCATATCTATATTCTCTTTACTTGTTGCAATCTTCTCGATTGTTTACTGCAAACAAAATATCACATAGTTATTTGAAGTTACAATGTTACAATCGGAGCGTTCCCGCGACGTTGTGACATCACCAAGGTCAACCGGTGGGAGCTGAACGCAAATTTTCCCTCTTTTTCTTTTGCATGCATCATGCGCATAAAAAAGTGAGAGGGGAAATAGAGACATGGTATAGAATATAATAATATGTACTTTGTATACGGTAATATTACAAACGTGTGTGTTGAGGTATGCTGGGGTTTCAGACTATTTTTATCAAGAATGTTGTTTTCCTTAAAGTGGATGAAGGACGCCGGACGGTTATACTATATATGAACGAATAGAAAAAACTCGTAAACGATTCGCTTAAAATAACATAATTATTGTGTTACTGATACACTGTATATATGTAATATGATAATGTTTTATTAAAAATAATTAAAGTCTATTCCATTGTTATCATCAAACACTTAGGTGGGTATAATTTTTTTACGTTTCCAAAGTAAAGGCTGGTTTACACTTTGATTAGTGTGAGTGCAGGTGATTAGTGCGAGTGCAGGAGTGTAGTGCGAGTAGTGCCCAATTCACTGCGAGTGCAGGTGATTAGTGCGAGTGCAGGTGAGTAGTGCGAGTAGTGTCCAATTCACTGCGAGTGCAGGTGATTAGTGCGAGTGCAGGCACGCTGCGAGTGAGGGGGAAGGGAGGGCGCGCGGGACGTGGCTACTCGCAGTCCACTCGCAAAAAAATAGAACACGCTTCTATTCACTTTACTACACAGCCTACTAATCACTTGCACTAAACAGTCGCTGTCCACACCTAGGCACTAATCACCTGCACTGGTTTACACTGGCTGGTTTACACTTTGATTAGTGCGAGTGCAGGTGATTCAGTGCAGGTGAACAGTCGCTGTCCACACCTAGGCACTAATCACCTGCACTAATCACCTGCACTAATCACCTGCACTTCACAGCCTTTCAGGCTGGTTTACACTTTGATTAGTGCGAGTGCAGGTGATTAGTGCTAGTGCAGGTGTGTAGTGCGAGTAGTGTCCAATTCACTGCGAGTGCAGGTGATTAGTGCGAGTGCAGGTGTGTAGTGCGAGTAGTGTCCAATTCGCGACGCTACACACTACGCTAAACACTAAACACTAAACACTCCTGTCCAGACGTGTTTAGGCAGGCACACTGCGAGTGAGGGGGAAGGGACGGCGCGCGGGACGTGGCTACTCGCAGTCCACTCGCAAAAAAATAGAACACGCTTCTATTCACTTTACTACACAGCCTACTTATCACTTGCACTAAACAGTCGCTGTCCACACCTAGTCACTAATCACCTGCACTAATCACCTGCACTCGCACTAATCAAAGTGTAAACCAGCCTTTACTACACAGCCCACTAATCACTTGCACTAAACAGTCGCTGTCCACACCTAGTCACTAATCACCTGCACTCGCACTAATCAAAGTGTAAACCAGCCTTTACATCGAGTTATTCAATAGAATCATTGTTTTGTTGATATTATCGTGCACTTGTGACCTCAGGCGGTAGCTAATGCACTTTGTATTGCTTTAATGGCTAACACGCAATGTATACGTGCTGGTTATTTTTATACGTAGGTGTTTAAAATTGATGTATTCTAACTTCCTAGCAACTATGTGCTTTTAGTTTTTTTTATCTTTAGGTTCTGGGTTATCGGAAAGATTTAAAATTATTCCTTTCTGCACGTTCAAAGAGGTCATTTTCATTTTCTACTATCATATACTACTTAGTCTAAAATTGCGTAAAGTGAAGTCCCATGTCCCCAAGTAGGGTAAGGGGCAGATGCATTATGCATAAGTACTTACATCTGTTTCACTGATAAATTTTTCTTTAGGGACAAGTAGGTGATCAGCCTTCTGTGTCCTGCCAGACCGAGATATTTTTTTTCTTCGTCTCCACCGGGAATCGAACCCAAGACTCCTCGATTCTACGCTACCTAACGCGTTAACAACTGTACCAAGGAAGCGGTCAAAAAATTGTGTGTGTAAAATTGCGTAAGGTAACACAGAAATCTTTTTATTTTAAGTTTGTTATCCCCTCAATTTTATGCAACCTCATAAAAATCGTCGAAGTTGCAAAATTGAAATAATTACCTAGATAGTTACTTACCAAAATTTTTAGTTACTGATTGCAAAGGTTTTCTTTAAGCCTTTGTTTACAGTTCAACATATTATCAATCTATTGGTATGCAGTGCAAGTATACCATTAAACTGGTATTCCTATTGAAATAATCCGTATGACACTACCATCTTCAATAGTGCTAATAAATCAGCACTAAATACTAATGTCTATGCAAATGTGCTGTTTTGCATCAGTTTGTATGACAAAGAGCCTATGATATTGAAGCAATACATTTTAATGTTATGAGAAAAATAACCGATTGATAATAATGCAACCGTGTTGTGATAAACCCATTTAATTACACAGCAATGTAAACAACAAAATATGTACATAAGATTACTCTTACAATAACAAGGTTTTTATAGAATAACAGCTATTAATTCTTTCATATCAACATACAGGTCTACTTCTGGAATTCCTCCGTCCACAATAATTAAATAGGTACTTACCATAGATACATTGTTTATTTATGTACCAAAATATCCTTTTAGTCCAACTTCGTATTATCAAAACAACGCATTACAATTTTACAATTAAGGACAATCACTGTTTTTCCTTTGTTGGTCGTGGTACGCAGTTACGGAGGCGAAATTCCGCAGTTAATAAAATTGGATGATGACGTCATAGGTGACGTCACCGTTTTAATCTAGCACCGAGATTTGAGGGTCGCATACGGAACTCCATTTTAATCGCAACTAATTTACTAATTTAGTTGTAGGAAGATAAAAAAAAACTATGACTGTATGATCTCTAGTTATCATTAACTTTTTGTCGTAGACAAAATTATAGCATTATTTTTAGTTGTGTACAAAAATAGTAATGGGAAAATAGAATCTTGGGTTATAAATTCAATGAAGCATGAATTATGAATTTATGCGCAGTCGTTCCGAATTTATCACTCCAATCTTCAGTAGGTGTGAAGTTCCTATACTTACATAATTTTACATGTTTACACCTTCTGACTCTTATGCGGCGATTACACCTAACGAGTACAGTGGCGAGTCAGTGTCCTCGGCCGAGTGCTCGGTTGGTATAAACACTTCAACGAGTGCTCGGCCGAGTACTCGGCCGAGAAGAGTGGCGAGACAGTCACTAGAATCCCAATTTGTTTACTCGGCCGAGTACCCACTCGCTATCCCGCTCGGCAGGTATAAACACGCACTCGTCGCGTCACTCGGCCACTCGCCACTCGTTCGTTTCGTCATTGTATTTATTCAAAGAATTATTATTTTTATTTATTATTTCTAATAAATCCCACAATTCGTTAATAATATCTGGTAACAGCCGATTTAAAACCCGTTTAAATTTTAAATTTTTTTCGATCCATTGCAGACGTCCGCGTCGTGATCAAAACTGAACTGACTCGCCACTAGTGAAATACGTGTAAACACCCACTCGGTTCGGCAACTGTCTCGGCCGAGAGCGTATTTACTGACTCGCCACTGTACTCGTTAGGTGTAATCAGCGCATTAAGTCTTAGTATACTAGTTACAATATAATAGACTGGGGTAGAAGCCTTTAAAAATAATGAAAAGATAAAAAAAATCGCAGTCGGATGAAACCCATTAGAAAAGGAGGGTAATATGATGAAAATAAAAGGAAAAATAAATTACGGTCAATCCGAGTTCGGGAAGTGGGAGGGGGGAGCTTTTAAGAGAATAAAATGGTTTCTCTCGATTTCCGACAAAACTACAAGTCCTACAGAAAAAAGTTCAATGGCAAAGTTGTAGGTAATTAAAAGTTCTACAACTTTTGTATTCACAATTTTTTCACATAGCCTAAAAATTTAGGTGAAAAATTCAAAAAACCAAGTTTTTGGTCTTTTATTTTTATCTACTTCAAAATTTATTGTTTTTCTACGAAATTTGGTGGAAACTTACTTTATTATGTCCCAAATACACTGTCATTTATTTGTGTCGAACTCTATATCTTCTCTTGTATCGGCTTTTCGGTAATATTTCAAAAGAAAAATAATTATCTGTTCTAAGTTTAATATTTTACAGCATATTCAAAAGCAAAATGATGTCGATAAAAACATTTCAGGTAGTTCGAGAAGTGTGCCTGATTTAGTAAAAGCTAATTTTCACACTGTTTGTATGCATTTCCTGAGAACATTTACTATGGTGGTGTTTATTTTTTTTACACCATATGAAAGTAGAGATTTCAATGAATAAAAGGCACCCCAAGTTTTTGAAAAAAGCTGATATTTTGACGGGTGACTTTTCGATTGAAAATTAGGTTATTTTTTTGGTATTAATTCAAAATAAGGCGAAAAAATAAATATTTTCAATCAAATAAATTACAGTGTATTTGGGACATAATAAAGTAAGTTTTTACCAAATTTCGTAGAAAAAAAATAAATTTTGAAGGAGATAAAAATAAAAAACCAAAAACTTGGTTTTTTGAATTTTTCACCTATATTTTGAGGTTATGTGAAAAAATTGTAAATAAAAAAGTTGTAGATCCTTTTATTACCTACAACTTTGCCATTGAACTTTTTTCCTTAGGACTTGTAGTTTTGTCGGAAATCGAGAGAGACCATTTTTTTCTCTTAAAAGCTCCCCCCTCCCACTTCCCGAACTCGGATTGACCGTAATTTATTTTTCCTTAAATTTTTATCATATTCCCCTCCTTTTCTAATGGGTTTCATCCGACTGCGATTTTTTTTTGTTTCAAAAATTATCTACTCTAGTGTATAATAGGCATTAATAATTATTATGTATATGTACATAGTTTGATTATGTATATTGTATATTGTATATTGTACAGCATCGACAACATTAACGAAGCAGTGGCAGCTTTTGTCAATCCACTTCACACAGCGATTAAAAACAATTCAAGCTGTTGTACAATTCCAAATTCTAAGGCCATTAGAAAACAATGGATTACGCCCGGTTTACTCCGTTGCGTTAGACGAAGAGATCGTCTCCACAACATTGCTAGGAAGCGCCCTAAGGATGTCGTACTGCAAGAAAAATACATACGTTATCGTAATTATTGTAATAATATTCTCCAAAATCTTAAAAACTTCCATGATAGTGAAAATTTAAAGAAAAATAAAGGCAATTCAAAGCGCTTATGGTCGACTATTAAAGATATCTGTAGTTTAAACTCGCCCAACTCTAATTCTGATGATTTATTAAAATGTTCTGATTCCATTGACGAGTCTCTTTGCAAAACCAATGAATACTTTACTAACATAGGTAAAAATCTTGCAAATAAAACATTACAAAAACTCAATACCTCTGAGAATCTTCTTGCCGCTAAGACATCTATACCTAATTTTACAAAATCTTTTTTCATAACACCGACCGACGAACTCGAAATTGCCAATTTAATTAGTAGCCTCAAAACCTCTTCTAGCTGTGGATGGGATAATATTCCAAGTAAAATGATTATTATGTCAAAAACCTGCCTTGCTGCCCCGATTACATACTTATGTAATCTCAGTATTACTACGGGTACATTCCCAGATGACTGGAAAATCGCAAACGTCATCCCAATTCATAAATCTGGTTGCAAATTAACGTTCTCTAATTATCGACCCATATCTCTTCTCCCGACGCTATCCAAAATTCTGGAAAAAGTCGTAAATAAAAGGCTACTTTCCTATCTGGAAAAAGAATCGCTACTTGCTTGCAACCAATTTGGCTTTCGCCAGAACAGGTCTACTGACGGTGCTGTTTCCTCCCTTGTTGATTGCATTAGCAATAAGTTAGACTCAGGACAGAAATGCATCGCGGTATTCCTGGATCTGGCGAAAGCTTTCGACACTGTCTCGCGGCCCATTCTTTTACGTAAGATGGAATTGTACGGAGTTAGAGGCATCGCTCTGCAATGGTTCACTTCTTACCTTACTGACCGTCGCCAAAGAGTATGCATAAATAATCAACATAGCACTCTAATGAACATCCCATATGGCTTGCCTCAAGGCAGCGTGCTCGCTCCTACATTGTTTTTACTGTACATGAACGATCTCTGCTCCCTTTCCCTTCCATATACCAATTTGTTCTCTTTTGCAGATGACACAGCTCTCGTATTTTATTCTAACTCTTGGAACGAAGTAAAAGCTGTAGCTCAAAATGGTCTTCTTACTGTCGCTTCTTGGTTACAGGACAACCTTTTAACCTTGAACATTGACAAAACTAAATTCATCAGTTTCAGTATAACGAGTCGCTCTGTCCCACCTACGTCGCTAAATCTTCAAATACATTCGTGTACAAACTCTTCTTCTTGTTTATGTCCATCCATTGTAGATCAAGAGCCCACGACGGCCAGACTTTCCTTTCTTTCGGAAAGTTGAAAGTTTCTCTGTATATGTCTCCTATACAGATAAGAACGACCAGCGACTATCAAGTTTGGGTTGTGGTTACTTTGGCAGGAAACAGGTAGTGAAGGTGTATAAAATAGTACCTAACTTTCATTATAGTTTAAAAGCTAAATTTTATATATGTTACTTGGGGACCTATAAAAAGACATTACCTTAAGAGCCAGACAGTTTTCATGGTTCTTACATCTAGCCAGACACATTTAAAAAATAACTAACATATCATCAAATTCACATAACTACCTAAAAGCGTAACAAATATGAAATAACCCACTAAAACATTAGTTAACTATAATTATTAAAAAAATAAAAGTATAATATATAAGTAATAAAGTTATTACTTATCTTTTACGGGGGTTTATGTTGATGAAATTTCACGTATCTCGATGACACAATAAAAAAGTCATCGGGATACGTGAAATTCCATCAACATAAGTCTAAGTAAAAGATAAGTAATAACTTTATTTCTTATATATTATACTTTTATTTTTTTAATAATTATAGTTAACTAATGTTTTTAGTGGGTTATTTCATATTTGTTACGCTTTTAGGTAGTTATGTGAATTTGATGATATGTTAGTTATTTTTTAAATGTGTCTGGCTAGATGTAAGAACCATGAAAACTGTCTGGCTCTTAAGGTAATGTCTTTTTATAAGTCCCCAAGTAACATATATAAAATTTAGCTTTTAAACTATAATGAAAGTTAGGTACTATTTTATACACCTTCACTACCTGTTTCCTGCCAAAGTAACCACAACCCAAACTTGATAGTCGCTGGTCGTTCTTATCTGTATAGGAGACATATACAGAGAAACTTTCAACTTTCCGAAAGAAAGGAAAGTCTGGCCGTCGTGGGCTCTTATATTATTGTAGAAGTTAATGAAATAAAATATCTGGGAGTCATCATTGATTCCAAACTTTCCTGGGAACCTCAGATAAATACACTGTGCTCTAGGATTAGAAAGCTTATGCACATATTTAAAAAATTACGTTCAGTTGCCGATGCCCATACAATAAAATTAGTTTACAAAGCACTATGCGAATCCATTATTTCTTATTGCATTTCAGTCTGGGGAGGCGGTGGTTCCACCCTTATGCTTAAAATTGAGCGCGCTCAACGGGCAATACTCAAAGTTGCTTACAAGAAACCTTTTCGATATGCTACATCTACACTCTACGCCGACGCAAAAGTTCTGTCAGTCCGTCAACTTTACATTCTGGCTACCGCACAAAAGTTCCACAAAATGTCTAAGCAAACCTTTGCACCAACATCAAGAGCCCCAAGACGAGTCAATTTCACGCTTCCGAAATGTAATACCTATTTTGTCAAACGCTTTTATAGTTATAGGGGCCCTTTCCTCTACAATAAGTTCATTAAAAGATTAAATGTAAATATAATAAATGCATCTATATATATTTTTAAAAAGAGATTAGAACAACTTTTACTTAACTTAAATTATAGTGAAACTGAAGCATTGCTTGTCAGTGAAAAATAAAACACACATACACACACACACACACACACATAAACATGCACACACACAAACACACTCACATGCACGCACACTCGCTCACACATACACTGGAGTTTGTTAAATATTTTTTGTTATATTTCTTACATTGCAATGTATAGCTTTTAATTTTTAGAAACTAAAAAAATACTTCTGTAACATAGGAAGAGACTAGTTTCCCACAACACAGGGGATCCTAGTGTGGGGACTAGTGTATTCTAAAATGATTGTACACTGTGTTTTGAAACAAATAAACGATTTTTATTTATTTTTTTTTTATATAGTTGAGCAGTTTTGGTAGGTATTTAAGGCAAATTTTGAGACTCAATACGCAACTAAAACAAAAGCTTACAAAACGCCACAATGTTAGCACTCAGGGTCATAAAAGTGTGACCCGATCAATATTGAATCTAAACTATATAAAACCTAGACAGGCGGGCGGCGGTAAATGGTTATTAGACCAGTGTGCTCGTAAAGTTATTGTGTTAATGGGTATGGTCTTTTGTTTTGTCGTGCTAACATTCTATGAGCTATACGTGGCTTAATACTTAAAGGCTGGTTTACACTTTGATTAGTGCGAATGCAGGTGATTAGTGACTAGGTGTGGACAGCGACTTTTTAGTGCAAGTGATTAGTAGACTGTGTAGTAAAGTGAATAGAAGCGTGTTCTATTTTTTTGCGAGTGGACTGCGAGTAGCCACGTCCCGCGCGCCCTCCCTTCCCCCTCACTCGCAGTGTGCCTGCCTAAACACGTCTGGACAGGAGTGTTTAGTGTTTAGTGTTTAGCGTAGTGTGTAGCGTCGCGAATTGGACACTACTCGCACTACTCACCTGCACTCGCACTAATCACCTGCACTCGCAGTGAATTGGACACTACTCGCACTACACACCTGCACTCGCACTAATCACCTGCACTCACACTAATCAAAGTGTAAACCAGCCTTAATAGCCAGTGACAGTTAAAGGAAGATAGATTAGCTTCCTTTAACTGTGTTCCTTTAATTTCATGAAAATTGGTTCAGTAGTTTAGGCGTGATTGAGTAACAGACAGACAGACAGAGTTACTTTCGCATTTATAATATTAGTAATTAGTATGGATATATTACTTGGGGGCTTACCGTGAAGTCTTAAACCAGTATTAATTCCAGAAAGGAAAAGCTATGTGCCAGACGACCTATCCATACTTTAATATTATAAATGCGAAAGAAACTCTGTCTGTCTGTCTGTTACTCAATCACGCCTAAACTACTGAACCAATTTTCATGAAATTTGGTATGAAGATATTTTGATACCCGAGAATGGACATAGGCTACTTTTTATCCCGGGAAAATGACGCAATCCCGGAAACGGGTTTTTCTTTGACTGCGCGGGCGAAGCCGCGGGCGGAAATCTAGTATTCTATATACTACATATATCTAGCTACATATATCTCTTTCCAAATTGTAATCCTGCTTAAGCCTTAAAGTTAAAGGCATCATGGTAAAGTAATTGTGTAAGTAAGTGGTATAAACCACCACGGACTTCGTTAGGTATCAAAGTAATATGTTCCCCCACTTCAGAGAGCATAATATAATCTATCGCTCCTGCTCCTGCACCCTGATCTTTCTTCATTTGTATCCGGTTTTCTATTTGACTAAGTGTTTGCTCATACACTTGTTCATTGTAAAATTTCCTGTGTAGATTGCTGGTATCCGTCGTGATTGGTCACGTTGTACGAATGCGGTCAGGATTATCTTATTTATAGCTTGAAGTAACATAAACTTATCTGGTCGATACCTTATTTTTCCATTGCGTTTCTTATCGGCTGGTATCTACTATCTTTGTAAAATGTTTTCTGAACAACTGGTTGTTATTTAGTAAGGGAAGGGTAAAGGCAAGGTAAAGGGCTGCCTAAACAACTTCTGAATTTGTTTGAATTCAATTATTATTTTGAAAAAAATAGTGTAAAACACTTCATAGATGCGTCATGCGATTAGATGACATGTTTTCTACGGCAACAGTGCCAAATTTTACGGTAGCGATGAGCGTTATCTGAATCGATAAATTTTTAATTCGAAGATATATTATGATTAGACGTATAGTGTCGGGAATGATAATTCTTTGGACTTTCGGAGATTCTTTCGTGTTTCGAGCCACTACATTGTAACATAGTATCGAACATTTGCAATGATATATTTCTTTTTTTTTGTCTTAATTTTAAATTCTACTAGCTTCCGCCCACGACTTTGTACGTGCATCCCCGTTTTTCCCCGTTCCCGCAAGAATTTCGGGAAATCCTTTCTTAGCGGATGCCTACGTCCTAACATCTACCTGCATGCCAAATTTCAGCCCGATAGGTACGTCCAGTGGTTTAGGCTGTTCGTTGATAGATCACTATATCAGTCACCTTTGAGTTTTCAGTTTTATATATATAGATTACTTTCTGCTGCTGAACTTTTCCATCACCTTGTAGACATAGCTTCAAAGAAAAGTTCAGCAGTACATTAATTAGTTATGGTCTATTTTCGTACAATCTAGATCATTGTACTAACGTGACACCGGTCGCCGCCTACGACAATCTTGTAGTTAGAGAGAGGAAATGCGGCATAGACTGTATTAAACTTGTTCTATTTATTAGAAATTGCACAAGTTGGCTAGAATTTAAAATATTTGACGGCTAGGAAAGTTTATAAGACTGTAATGGATAGGAAGTCAAAAGAAAATGATTTATAGTTAAATGACCATGAGATAACACCGTCTCTCGTCATCTGCAGAGATCGCTGAGAATGTAGGCAATATGATGAACGAACAAGGTATAGATTCCGTAATAAATCACACTTGTGTAATATATATGATATAGAAACCTGATGATGGTAAAGGTTGATCGGAGAAGGTCGCAAATCCAGTTAAGATGTAAAATGTAAATACTGAAATTTGAGTACTTACTTACGTTTAAAAAAAGAAAAGTTTACGATTCATAAGTCATAACACTTGTAATATTTTTTTATTATTATTGTACTGTTGAAAAGAAGTAGTATAGTTAGTATCCTTGTAGATAAACATAGCTAGGTATGCTCGAGCAGTGATGGCATAATTTAAAAGGTGATAGGTCACATTTTGGTGACATATATTATGTAGTTCAAAAAATAACAATGTAACAAACACTGTAAATAATAAATTTAAATGTATTGCTAGTTTGCATGTTTCATGATCATGACTCACAATAGTTAGAAATGTATTTAAATAATTATTTTTATCGATTGCACGTTAGCGAGGTAATTATTTAGTCTTGTTTCTCTAGCTGAGATAAAACAGGTTTGAAACTATAGTATGTTTTGGTCTGTTTATTATAGGGAATCAAATACCTATAGCGGATTGAGAGCTTAATTTTGAGTCAATTTACGTAGCATTCGTTTTATTTGATCTTATTTGAATTTACATTTTTATGAT
This sequence comes from Colias philodice, assembly GCF_061535455.1. Taxonomy (NCBI): domain Eukaryota; kingdom Metazoa; phylum Arthropoda; class Insecta; order Lepidoptera; family Pieridae; genus Colias; species Colias philodice. The sequence continues at coordinate 9,117,757 of NC_143098.1, read as the reverse complement.
TGATGATTGAGTTTGTATGAACCTGAGTAAATAGTGGATAAAGTAAGTACAATCATTTTGCAAACATTACTCATACCTTTAGTAATTAATGGCCATTCATAGAATTCTAGAACATATTTTAATAGTTACCTGCTGTAATAGCACGTTGTAGTAATCATGGTATTCCATAATATTATATAATATGCTATTTTATTTGATGAACTAAGTATGTAAGTAAAGCTAGACGCATGAGTAATTCACTAGTCTTTTAGCATGGAACCTTTCAATATCATAAAAGTTAATCATAAAATGTCTAATGTTTACTATGTTTCCATGCTGTCCGATAGACAAAAACCTTGGTGAGTTACATATTAGCATTATATAATGTTTGTTTGTCTTTTCATTTACTATGGTTTAATGGAAACCTTGAAGGGTAATTTGTTACTAAATAGATTTGCAATGTGATATACTAAGCACATTTTATACATAAAGAGCTGGTATATAAAATAAATAGAAATTATTGATATAATTAAATGCAATTTAATTAAAGTTTGTAAATATGAGTAAAGTCATTAAAATTTAATATAGGCTTACCATATAATAAACCTTATTTGAAACGTTTTTTTTACTAAGTATAAATATTGGAAACTAATAAGTAATAACTATAACGGGCAGCCTGGAAGAGATCGCTGATAAGCGATAAGGTTGCCTTATGTGCTACGAATGTTTCCTTTTCTTTGATATGATTGTATAATTTGTAATGATACCTAAAACTGTTTCATAAAAAAATAACAACTGTTTATATAACTCTGGTAATAACAATGGAAAATTTTTATGCAAAAACTGAATGCAAAATAATACAACCTGTGTTGGCACTGATTCGCAAAATTTTATACATTATATTGGCAACGGCAACTTTCTTGTTTTTTTCCGCCCCTATAATAGAAGCTGCTTTTTGAGACTCAAATTATTCTACCTGCGTATAATTATAGGATTATAACAATAATTCAAAAGTGTTTCTAAATTAAGTTTTCTTAATGACTAAAATATATTAAAGTTCGAATCTTGAAATCGTTCAAGTGTTTCAAGATGTTTCAAGTACCTATGTGGTATTCAATACATATATCATTCAGTATAGGCTGCTGTTAATTTATATAACAATAAAGCATCATTTGAAAAATAACGGTTATGACGCTGTTCCACTTTTAAACTCGCTATAATTCTATGACACGATTGGCTTCTGTCCAAACGATGTAAATAATGTTCATTTCTCTGAAGTGCATTACCATTTTGCAGTATGGAAGCATTTACTTTGTCATCTAGACCACATGTCGCCAGTGAATTGGTAATGAACCTCAGAGGAGTGTTTACAATGTTATTTACTATTTTAAGACATTATTCTTACCCTGGACTGTCTCTGTCTGTAAACGATTGCAATTAAGATGTCGTGGGCTTATTGCACGTCGGAGACTAGAAACAAATGTCTCGTTATGGATACAGAAGGCTAGCCAGTGGCAACATGCACTTTAAGAAAAAGTTTCAAGACAATCGATCAAATAAGTGTTGTAAAACATGATATAATTTTAAATGAATTATAGTTTAGTAGGTAGCAGTTATAATATGTTTTAACGAGATTTAAAGAAATTTGACATTTAATTTTCTTTACCTCACAAAATGTCCCGCCAAAAGAATACTAAAGGTTCAGCACTGACATTCCAACGGTCCAGGTCACCTTGACACGAAGTGGTCGATACCCAGACCTGCAGACCTTATATAAGCACTGCCTTTCGCAGTGCGCCTGATGTGACCCAGAAAGAGAAGGTATATTGCGCATCTCTGGGAGATCAATATGCTTGCGGTATACGGACTTCTGGAAGACTGCAATCATAATTCATATATTTTATTTCATGAATATGGTTACAGTTCAGGTCAGGACAAGTCCAGCCATATCCTACCTATCAAGGCATACGGAATTACGAAGTATATTACTACTGTAGCAATTAATAATTTTCTCCTAAAACTAATTGCATTTGCACTTCCTGCTACGTGTCTTTTCGCGGGATCTTAATCTTTATTTCATATATTTAATGATGGTGTTTTGGAAAAAGGCCAGAACTCCTAAAACTTTTAACTCTCCATGAAGAATTTTATTGATTTCGCTTCAGCGGTTTAGTCTTGAAAATGTTAAACAGTCAAACATACACTTTTGAAATATGGAATTGAAATCATATTTTTTTGAGATGAAAACATATTCTGTAACAAGAGAGTGAGTTCCTAAATACGAAAATAATATTAGTAAAAAATAATTAAATACTTTAGTGAAGTGAAAGGTTAACATTTTTTTTCCATTGTCGAGCTTTACACAGAACATTAATTTTTATTACTATTTAAATATTATGTAAGTTAATTAAACTTTATTTAATTTAAAAACACAGTCGGCTTTTATTAATAAGACAATTTACCGACTTGCATTTAAGAAAATTATCACTTATTTGTAGTAATCGTAAAGTCGTTATTTTAATGGTCCTACTCCTACACCGGAAAAAACATGTTTAACTTTTATAAAGTAGTATTATGTACTTTATTATGCTAATATTTTTATGAGTTTTGCACAGAGTTTCTCACGGCTTGAGAGTTGACTCGGGCGAATAAAATATAAATACAATACATATATGTGTATTTACTTAGCATCAGGGGAATATTTAAGATTTTTCGGCACTTATTAATTTTATCTTACCGGCTAGGCTGCAGAGGAAAAAAACGTAATATAGTTATTAAGCTATTAATGTGACTCAGAAAAAATTTAGTGCCGAGGTGAAGTAATTTAAAACCGTCCAGTAGGTATTTTTTTGTGTTGTTTTACAAACAGACATCTGAAAAAACAAATCTCTATAGTCTATATGATATGAGATTAGATTAGTATACCGTTTACGGAAATTAAGTTACCTACCTACATTATTCAGAAATCTACGCATTTACCTACTTTCTAAACATTCAAGATAAAAATTAGTCAAGATAACAATAAAATGAAATTAGATTGTTTTATGTTAATATAACAAATTAGAAAGTTTTTAAAATATTCCTAAGTATGTATATTAAATACCTACTAAGTTTAACGCTTTAAATAATCCTTCTGATCTGATTGTTGTCTTCTTCCATAAACCTTAGATAGTTCAATAATCTATCAAAGTTATACTTTTAAAACAGGATGTAGTTCAGAATAAATAAAATACCTACATTAGTTACAAGTAAGAGAAAGCTCAAAGCATCTGTTTCGTCTAATTAATACTCATTAAAAAAAAAAGAAAAAAAAACGTCACTTTCCAATTTCACCTCCTAAACATTCAACAAAATTGACCACATCCAATTTCTAGGAGCGTTCCGGAGCATGGGCGAGAAGGCGTCATCTCTCTTCGACAGAAAGAAGAAGGACGCTGAGCAGATCGCCCAGGAGAAGGCGGCAGAAGCAGCACATGTGGCGGAGGAACAGGTCAAGAAGGCTGCTGAACTCGTCGCGGGAGCTGAGAAGACCGCTAATGAGGCGGCTGGATCTGGTAAGTGTACACATGACGTATAGAATATATGTAGATATTAGATACTAGCTGTTCTCCGCGGTTTCACCCGCATTGCTCCGCTCCTGTTGGTCTTAGCGTGATGATATATAGCCTATAGCCTTCCTCGATAAATGGGCTATCTAACACCGAAAGAATTTTTCAAATTGGACCAGTAGTTCCTGAGATTAGCGCGTTCAAACAAACAAACTCTTCAGCTTTATAATATTAGTATAGATATGTATTACGTATGGCATGCTGCCCTGAAAGTTTTCATAAACTTCATCAAGCATTTCTAAAACATCAATTATTGTAAGCTATGGACAAAGCTTAATGGTAAGGAAAACAAACTAAAATAACAATTTAACTATAATATAAAATCACAATAAAATGGGCTTCGAAAAAATTACGTCTAAACATACATTACACATAGACTCAAATATTATAATGACGTATCTTTTAAAAGTCTATCATAAAATAATATAGATCTTGATATAGATCAACATAAAAATACCGGAGACAGTTTAAATAAATATGAGCATTCAGAACGCCCTCTTGGCGGTCAAAGTCCAGAAATAATGGAAAAAAACAGTGACACCGTTGTGTCATCGCACCACGGCATCGCACTTTAGTTCCTTTTACTAATGTGATTAACGAAGTAGGGCAATGATCTATTGATAACGACTGATAATGTCATTGTAATTATTATGTAATGGTTTAATACGTTTAGGTAGTCTAATGCAAATGCACATTAGATTGATAGAAGGTAGTAGAAAAAAAATGTTTTTATTTTTTATATGGGTAGCTTTAGGTCACAGTCAAAGGGAATGTCATGTACCTGAAGATGTATGTCCGATGTTTATTTGTTTGTATTATCTCAAGAAACTATAAAAAATACAAATATAAAAACACAGATAGCGGTTTGGTACAATTTATCTATATATGTTTGTTTACATCATGGTAATTCTACAGCTTATAATCTTGCTAAGTAGATAGATGAATAAATAAATGGCCTTCACACGTTGAACCTATCTATTTCTGCATTATTTGATAATATGTAGTAGTTTTCCCATAACCTAAATAATTAAAGCTACAACCCAAGTCCATTAACCAATTAATTTACTACTACTAGTTTTTACCTGACTGCGAAAGAAGTAGGGTTATGTTTATCGAGTGTTGGCCCAACAATTGATCTTCGATATTTGCCGCCATACACATCCCATAACCGCACATAGACATTTATTCCCTTCACGCTATCGGCCAACACTGCCAATTGGGAAGAGGGCCCATAAAAAAACAGCTCCATAATACATATTATCAAAATATAATAAATATTCCTTTCCGACAGCCGCAGACGCTAAACACTCTGCCATCGATGCTCTAGACAAGGAATTGTCTAAAGTATCCCTCGCTGCTGGTGAAGCCCAAGATGCTGCTGCTAAAGCCATCGCTGATGGCAAGAAAGTCGTCGATACAACTAAAGGTAAGTCTAGATATGAAAGATCAGGAATGAAAACAGTAAACGAAAGTGCTTACTGAAGAAATAAAATCAGTAGGTATAGAAAAGGCCTGAAAATTCTGATCCTAGATAACCACGGATTGATTAGGAAGGTTTAAACTTTAAATGATGATGTATGGTAGGTATGATGATTATTTAAGTCGAACTATTGTTTAAGAAGTGGGGAAAATGACGGATGTGGATATTGCAGTGAGGTATTGTTCTTAATACATTATGTAGTTAGTTAAATTGATATTGCACTTGTATTTTTTACCCGACTGCCAAAGAAGGAGGGTAATGTTTTTCGAGTGTATGTAAGTATGTATGTATGTCTTTTCCTTTGTGACCACCTGTAGCCTAAACGGCTTGATGGATTTTGATGTATGAGGTATCGTTAGATTTGTCTTGATTACGGGAGTGTCATAGGATACATTTTATCCTAAAAGTCCCACGGGATAAAGACATAATAATATTTTTTCTAAATTTCCCTTTAAAAAAATATGTATGCGGTATCATTAGATTCATTTCAATCACTCTTTTTTTAGTGTGCAGTCGGGTATTTTGTTTTTTTAATAATTTACTTGTTTCACATGAGTTGATAGTGTGTAGCCAATTATAGTATAGCTTACCTACACAGTTATTTTGCAGTTATTCTCTTATATTTTGTAGCCTTTATTTATTTTGTTTTTGTTCGATTTTCTTAGATACAATTGCGACAACAGTAGACAATACGAAGAAAGCAGCTGGGACAGCGATCAACACAGCGAAGGGTAGGTGTCATGTGAGATTTGTTAATTACTATAATTATGTTCGGTTTTGATAAACTTAATAGAATGTGTTCTTACGATTGGTTGGATATTCAAACTCAAATGTAATTTTGTTGATTTGCGTACAATTTAGCACATCAAATTCCATTACAACATGAAATAATATTAGCTTATCGTGTGCAAAAAAAGTCGTCTTTCTCAGACATAACTCAAATTCAAGCAGTCGTAAGCAAAACATTCTAAATATCGACGCCGATCACAAATCTCCAGTCATTACAATAAATGCATGTGTTGTAGATACAATCAGTAGCACAGTAGACAGTACCAAGAGTACAGCGCAAAGTGCTATGGAGACGGGGAAAAACTATGCTACCGGGGCTAAAGGTATTGATATTAATGACGAGGTTTATCAAAATGGTAAGAGTGGAAAACTTATAGATAGTGATGAATCAGTGGGCTTGAATATTAAAAAAAACACAAATATTGATTCGATCGGAATAAATGATAAACATTTTGATAGACTTCGATAACGTTTTCTATTTCTGCACAATCTTTTCTTTCTGTTTTCTGTTGTAGTTTGATAGTTTGCTTGTCAAACCTAACCTATTGTACTTATTAAACTTCCCTATTAATAACATTATAACTTTATTCGGTTGAGGCCAAAAAGACAAAAATTCATAGCTATTTCTATTCTACATATCGATTGAATACAAAATATTTTAGATACTCTGTCAAGTTCTGTGGACGCTGCACAAAAATCAGCTCAATCGGCTGTCGAGACTGGTAAAAGTTACGTAGACAGTGCCAAAGGTAACTAAAAGAATAATACAAATTTAAATTACAAATATAATATTGGGATTACTCAAATTTATGATTCTTTTAAAGATACTGTTCTCAACAAAGTGGAAGCAAATAAGAAATTAGCTAGCTCAGGACTTGATACAACCAAAAGTTATGTAGATAGTGCGAAAGGTACTTTGACCGTAGTGTTTTGTTTTTGTTTGAGTGTTGTAATAATAATCTGTGTTGTGATTTTTGTTTAGTCTAATTAATTGTGTAGGTATTTGTATTGAGTTACTAATTTTGTTTTGGTTTCTGCTAACTAATTTAGATTCAACCGAAAACACTTTACAAAGTGCAGTGGATAATTCAAAAGGCTATGCATATTCCGCATATGAATTCGGCAGATCGTATTTAGACTCTGCTAAAGGTAGTTTAGCTTTATGTTTTGTTTCGCTTCTTTATTATTTGCTCTTAATAGTTATTTAAAGAATCTAGCTCGGATAATTTTACTATTTAAATATTATATTTATAAATATTTATAGATTCAGTTGCGAGCACTGTAGATAGTACTATGAAAGCAGCTTATTCAACAGTTGAAACGGGCAAGTCGTACGTAGATTCTGCTAAAGGTAATTAAGATACAATAAGCTTTAAAACCGCATAAATAGAGAAACATTCAGCTTATAATGAATTATTATTTGCACTTGTAGATACCGTACAAAACACGATTCAAAGCACTATAGATACGACAAAAAGTACAGCAGGATCAGTTGTTGAAACAGGAAAGGGCTATATTGACACAGCTAAAGGTAAATTAGACTATCATACATCATTTTATAAATTATATTTTAATAGTTAATAAAATTACGAATTCCTTTAGAAACTGTTGCAAGTAAAGTAGATTCTACAAAGAAAGCAGCCACGTCTGCTGTCGAGACTAGCGGGTCTTATGTCAGTTCAGCTAAAGGTATAAATAAAATGAAAATAAATATGAAACCACAATTTTGCCACCTATTACAGTTAGACCACGTTAGACCATTGAGACTTGAGTTGTTTCATTTGTGCTCATATTTTTTGTTACATATTTTTTAAATAGAATCGTGTACTCATTAATTTTAGATACTGTGACTAACACCGTTCATAGCACTGTAGAAGCGACCAAAAATGTAGCTAACGCTGCTGTAGACAAAGGCACTGCAATTGTAGGCACTGCTAAAGGTATAAAAACACCCCAATTTACGTATTAATATTGATTTATATTTTATCTGGACATCAAATCATCAAGTCCCCAAATTTGATGTTTATGTGTTTTCTGTTGCTTATATTTAATACCTTGTTTGCTTTCTGAATTATGATTTTAAGATCATTTCAATAAAATAATTTGATTCTTACGGTTGTCATGATTGCACAAATTCTAGATACCGTCACTAATACCGTCCACGGCACTGTAGAAGCGACCAAAAATGTAGCTAACGCAGCATTAGACAAAGGCACATCCATTGTAGGCACTGCTAAAAGTAGCTTATCGTTTTACATGTTAATTTTATTAAGATTTTCTTTTTAATCTCATTTAAAATATCCGCGTTACAATTATTTTAGATACCGTCACAAATACTGTTCAAGGCACTGTAGAAGCAACCAAAAATGTAGCTAACGCTGCTGTAGACAAAGGCTCATCCATTGTAGGCACTGCTAAAGGTATAAATCTACGTAGCATTTATATTTGCTTGTTTTCGTTGCTCTTTAAGTTCTTTTTCGTTTTTATAGTTTATTGTAGTGAAATTTCTTTAGGCACGCGAGTAAAATTTGAAGATCGCGTCATGGTAATGCCGTCACGTCATGGAGTAAGGCGTCGGTTTTGGTCATCTTTGTACCACGCCAAAGAAGTTTCACTTCTGACACGTAGTGCTCGACGCACACGCTCTCTTTTATATAAATTATGTTATCATGCTATTATTATTTGTAGACTCTGTAGCAAGCACAATAGATGCAACAAAGAACGTTGCATCATCTGCAACAGACAAAGGGCTTAATTTTATGACTTCTGCAAAAGGTACATAACGTTACGTCCCCTATTTATTTATACGAGTCCTAGATTTAATGCTTATTTAACACACTTACCGTTTGATTTTTAGATACAGTAGCAAATACTGTTTATTCAACAGTAGATACTTCAAAAACGGTTGCTGCATCTGCTTACGATAAAGGCGCGTCACTTGTAGATAGTGCTAAAGGTATTATTTGATTAGATGTCTTTTACAAGTTGCTATGATATTTAATTAATTTATGCATTGATAAAATGTATTTCTTTAGAAACGGTTGCGAGTTCAGTAGATTCTACTAAGAAAGCAGCGTCATCTGCTGTTGATACTGGCGCTTCTTATGTTGGCGCAGCTAAAGGTATACATAAAATAACAGCTGATAACGAATTAAATATTAATTAAATAACGCTCAGTTATTTCGTTACTCCTGCAGACTAAACATCTTTTTTTTATATAATTTAATCAAATGTTATATTACCGAAGTCACGTTAAATACATTATACATGATTAGTTAAAATTAAACTCGTTTCATGATTCCATAATTTTAGATACTGTGGCTAACACCGTTTATGGCACTGTAGAAGCGACCAAAAATGTAGCTAATGCAGCTTTAGATAAAGGTACATCTATTGCAGGCACTGCTAAAGGTTAGCTCGTCACTTCACATATTAATTTTTATTCATTATTCATTGTAGTTTTAGTAATTCATCTTTTAATTTGACGTTTCCATATTTTAGATACAGTAGCAAATACAGTTCAAAGCACTGTAGATGCGACCAAAAGTGTAGCTAACGCAGCTGTAGACAAAGGCACATCCATTGTAGGCACTGCTAAAGGTATAACGCACATCATTTTATGTTTTTATTCTGTTGTGATATTTTGAGACAATTTTAACATGTTGTCATGATTTCATTTTTATAGATACCGTCACTAATACCGTTCAAGGCACTGTAGATATGACCAAAAATGTAGCTAACGCAGCATTAGATAAAGGCACATCCTTTGTAGGCTCTGCAAAAGGTATAAAAATACCACAATTTTCTTATTAAGAATGATTTATTTATAGTGACATCAAGTCACTGTTTATTCGTTTTCTGTTGCTTTATTAAGTACCTTGTTTACTTTCTGAATTATGATTTTCAGATCATTTTAAATTAAAATTTGTTTGATATTGTTGTCATGATTCCACCATTTCTAGATACTGTCACTAATACCGTTCAAGGCACTGTAGAAGCGACCAAAAATGTAGCCAATGCAGCATTAGACAAAGGCACATCCATTGTAGGCACTGCTAAAGGTTCGCTTATCATTTCAAATATTGATTTATTTGTATTGTCCACTATTGTTGTTTTTATCAAAATCACTATTTTCACGTTTCCATATTTTAGATACAGTAGCAAATACAGTTCAAAGCACTGTAGATGCGACCAAAAGTGTAGCTAATGCGGCTGTAGACAAAGGTTCATCATTTGTAGGCACTGCTAAAGGTATAGAATATAACATTTTATTTATCCTTGTTTATTTATTTTTATTGGTTGTTGTTATTCTTATTAAGTTTCAATTTTTTAAACATATTTTTATTTCATTATCATTTGTAGACTCTGTAGCAAGCACAATAGATGCGACAAAGAATGTTGCCTCATCTGCAACAGACAAGGGGCTTAATTTCATGACTTCTGCTAAAGGTATAGGTACAATGTCGTTAATTCAAATGAGTTACTATCAATGATATTGCGTCTATTAAACCCCTCATATTTCATCTTGTAGATACAGTAGCAAATACTGTTTATTCAACAGTAGATACTACAAAAACGGCTGTTTCCTCAGCTTATGATAAAGGAGCATCACTAGTAGATACGGCTAAAGGTATTTTTAGTATGGATTCAGATGATATCTTCATGTTCATTATGCGTAATGTTCTATCATTCATTGTTCATTTCCTTAATCGATTGGTGTGGGTCATTGTGCATTCATTAACTAGCGATACAGGTAGCAATGTAAATACTGCTGCCTCTCCTTCGTCTGTTGGTAAAGGAGTCTCATTAATTCGCGGTGTTAAAGGTAGACCTGTTTCACTCATTATATTATCATTGCTTTTTGACGATTATATTATTGTACTACAATTTCATTATGTTTGTAGATACTTTAACTAACACTGTTCACAGTACAGTTGATACAAGCAAAGGCTTAGTATCATCTGTTTTGGAGAAGGGCAAGTCATTGGTAATAATCGCAAAAGGTAGAACCCATATTATTCGCTTGGCATCATTTTGTATCACGACATATTCATGCGTTCATTAAGGTTCATTCGCTTATCGTTTCAGGAACATGCATTTTTCACTCAGCATATTTTAATATTATTGTTTATACGTGATATACAATAAAATTTATTGTTATTTTAGATAATGTAGAAAACACTGTAGACAGCACTAAATCTGTTACTGAATCTGCTTTTGGTAAAGGAGCATCTTTCATAGGTAGTGCTAAAGGTATGTCTAATTATATTATAGTGGAACTGAGCTAGAATTAAATATAAAGATTTATAGGAAAATAAATTTATCGATAGACCTCACGCCTATACAATTTATTATTTTAGATACAGTAACAGGCACAGTTCAAAGCACAGTAGATACAACTAAAAATGTAGCTGGCTCTATTTATGATAAAAGTGCCTCTTTGGTTACGGGAGCTAAAGGTATTGTATTAGTACTCTGTACTCTTCTTAATTTTACTCTTCCCTTTTCACTAAAATCTTATTTCATTTGTTCTTTTTTTGCACGTTTGCTTGTACTTATGTTTTCTTGCTAAATTGTAGATATGGTATCAAGTTTGGTGTTGGGTGATAATGAATCTTCGGGAAAAAGTCTAATTGACAGCGGTAAAGGTACTAAAGTTTTCAGTTCTTTTTCCTAGTGTGTATCTAACAATTAATTGTATTGAAGGTAATAGACCGGGAGATACTGACACAAAATTTCGAGTCATTTGTAACAAGGATGGCGGTTCTACAGGGGTCTTAGTACGCAATGACAAAAAGAAAAATGATGGTGTGAACGCTGGTACCGGTGTCTTAGTCGCGTGGGCGTTTGTCGAACTCGTCGGTAAAATAGCGAAAGTCAAACGATTTGTAACACAAAAATTTTAGAATTTACCGATAGCCCATAAAAAAGTAGTAGGCGGTAGTGTCATGCCATACTTTTCCGGTGTGATTTACAGCCCGCCATACCGACGCGAATGTGTTGATTTAAATAAAACAATCATTCAACCATTTGTACCAGGCTAACTTTTGCACAGGTAACTATCGTCGTGCAGCCATTTACGAAAATCGCCATGCCATACTTTTCGGACGATTCCAAATGGTCGCCATACCGCCGAAAATCTGCAAAAAAATTTAATTTCGCCAAACTTTTTGTACCAGTATTGCATTTGGATTTTTGGAGAGTATTTGATAAAATGTGACCATTATTATATTTGCCATACTTCTAGTAGGGGGAAAAAGTGCTGTTATACTTGAAAACTTAATTTATTATTAATTTATATAAGTGAGGATTTCCAACACTTAGATCTTTGAAATTTTGTATTTATATTTGTTGATCCTCAAACTTACAGGAAAAATAAGTGCCATACTGTTACAAATCGTTTGACTTTCGCTATTTTCCGACGAGTTCGACTAACGCCCACGCGACTAAGCCGCCGGTACCAGCGTTCACGCCATCGTTTTTCTTTTTGTCATTGCGTACTAAGACCCCTGTAGAACCGCCATCCCGTTACAAATGACTCGAAATTTTGTGTCAGTATCTCCCGGTCTATAAGTTCTATGTGTTACGATGTGGTAATTGTTAATGATATGTTGTTTTTACTGTTGTTTTACAAGGTCGATGAAATTCCACTGTACTGTTAAGTCGACTCGGAATTAAAAAATAAATTAGTTGTAAGATCTTTGACGGCTTTTTTAATAGGCTATTTGACAAGGTTTTGAAAACTGTCTCAAATTATTAAGATACGTTTATAGAGCACACAAAACACATGTTTCTTAATTTTTTGTAGTTATTAATTGAGAAAATGGAAAATAAAAACATGATATTCAAATATGCCGCCAAAACACAATTTTGAAGAATATGGCGTCTCGCGACTATGGTGACGTCACAGCGGCGTAAACATCAACTTGCTCCTAGTACTTATTGTTCGTTTTTGTTTTAATTATAGTATAATTAAGTTAATCTGTTTAAAAACCAGAAAATGAGTTCTTATAGATAGTTTGTAATTCCTGGATGAAGAAATACAACTATTAAAACCCCTGACAAACTACATATTTACTTATATGTGCTCCAAAAGATATAAAAATGCGTAGAAAGTGGTTGCAGTTAGCTCGCAGAAATCCAAGTGATATTAGATATATCAATTAAAATAGTTATATTTTTTTGTGAAGGTCACTTCGATGTAAGTATGGTGTTGAATACCTAGAAGGCAGTTTATTTTATTTGCAATACATCGTATAAATCGTCTCATTACTTACCTGCTTGAGGTTAGATAATGATATATTATATAAATTGATGATGACGTGTTTGTATTGATATTGAAAATAATCAATACAAACACGTCAATCCTATAAACTGGAGGGCTGAAATGAAAAACAAAGGGCATAACCTAAAAAATGTATCTTAATACTATTATAAAGGCGAAAGTTTGTATGGATGTATGGATGTATGGATGTTTGTTACTCTTTCACGTAAAAACTACTGAACCGATTACAATGAAATTTAGCACACATATAGAGGGTAACTTGGATTAACACATAGGATAGGTTTTATCCCGGAAATCCCACGGGAACGGGAACTATGCGGGTTTTCCTTTGAAAACGCGGGCGAAGCCGCGGGCGTAAATCTAGTACTTCATAATTATTGTGCTATTGTGATTCATGTTTGTAGGTAAATTTAACTAAAAAGGTAATGAATGACGACTGAAATACATATTAACTGTCGTAGCTGTTTTCACATTTCTCAATTCAGGAGCGTAAAAATCTGGGTTGTTTTTAAAGAACATGCCAACCATTATAGCGTCCACATTAGGTAGATTTCTACTGTCTGCTTTTTCGAAATTTGGTTCCATGACAAACAAAAATAACACATAAAGAACAAAACTGATTACAGACACCTTGAATCACAAGAAATAAGTTATACAAGAAACAAAACCAAAAGCGAAATTCAGCAACGACGTGAGTAAACGTTGGGATCACTTGTTATTTACGCCGCTGTGACGTCATGGCAGATGCAGCCAATCATGGATGTTTTCGGTCACGTGGTAATTTAAAAAAATATGATGTTTTTTGTCGACGATTTATAAATAAATAAGTTATTATTTATATCATTTATTAATTTAAATCGCTTCAAAAACCTTATATGTATATGGATTACACAAAAAAGTAATTTATTTTTTATACTGTCAAATAGCCTATTGCGTAACGCGAAAATTATGATATTAAACATTGTGATAAGTACTTAACCGCAATTTGAAAATTGTTTTTTATTAACTATTTTGTATCTATAGTTACAATGCTTAGCCTTTTGACGATAACAAAACAGAATAATAATTGTTTTATTCTTTAATAAATTTTGACGTGCTTTTAATATTACTATACTTAACTTAAAATTCATTCAAGATAATTGTGTTATTGTTTATAAAAATATCGTTACAGATAGTATCAACGCGACAGTAGATCACACGAAGAAAGCCGCTGAAGATGCCAAGGAGAAGGCTCGATTGGCTGCTGAAGCCGCGAAGGAGGAGGCCAGGAAGGCGGCTGGAGCTGCTGCTGAAGAAGCGAAGCGTGCCGCCAGTAAGTTATTGTAACTATTATTATGAGACAGACTTTTAATTTTATCATAGTTGTTAATTTTAGTACTAGGGATAATGTAAAGTAGAGATACCATGGGATAAGTTATAGAAACTTCAACAGCATCTTTGACATTTTTAAATATTCTTTGAATATAGAGAGGATAGAGGTAGGTAATAGGTTGTCGTAGTCGGCGGAAGATTTACAATCCATCATCGGGGAGCGGGTGGCGTGAGCTCGTGTAAAGCTTGCGCCGGCTTTGAGGTGGCAGGCAACTGCTGGGGTTTTAGTCGGTAGGAATCCGACATAACCCACGGCTCCTTTCCCGGGTGCCGGGTTATCTTAGGGAAAATTTCCATCACTCATCAGTTTTAGTTTCGTGTTTTAATTTTGGATAGGTAATGAGTCCAAATTAAAAACTTGGCCGTCAGTTTGAAGCTTACTATATTGAGAAGGGCCTAGCTATTTTGCCTAGATTTTCCCTCTCTTTCCGTTGCACGTTGTATGTATGCTCTCTCTGCCTGAAAATTATCGCGGCGCACGATAATGTTCAGGCGCTATTTGTAGTTCATTGGTGTCTAGTTTTCCCTGCAGTAAGGTTGTCTACAGCCTTGGTCTTATTAAGAATCAGTATTACATATAGCAAGTGCTAAGTGTGAAAAAGTGTATCCCGTCGGATAGTACAGTGAGTTATTTTTACATCTATTTTAATGATATTAAACTTAAAAATATGAGTAAAAATCTGTTAAATCAACGGAATAACTGTTGGATTTTATTTAAAATGCTGATGTTGCTAATGAATCCTTAGCATTAGTTTATTAACACGCTTGTATTAGCTTCACCTGTATGTTTGTATGTAACCGACTCCTTTCGACTCGATTTTGACCTACTTTACACCGACGGATTTCGACTTTGAACCGACGGATTTCGACTTTGCATCGTCGGATTTCGACTTTGAACCGACGGATTTCGACCGAAAGTTACGTTTCCTTTGTACAAATGATGCAATGTTTTGGTTAAGGCGAGAAGGTCAAGGTGCAAGGTCAAATACGCGTACCTAGGTACAAAAATTTTAAAATTTTTTCACTTCTAAAAATTTCGGAAAATCCACTATACGATAATTAATAATTACCATTAATCCGTTCAATCTAAACATTCCGTGATACATAAATTCCCAACAAGCGGAAAATCAGTAAAGTTGTTCAAAATACAATCTTAAATAATACTTAGAAATTACCAATCATTGTGCAATGTATGGAAATTTTTCAAGGTCAAAGGTCAAAAATTCTTTTGACGATAAAACTTACAGTTTCCCTGAAAATCGCGAAAAAACTATTTTTTTGGCCTTTGACCTTGAATAAAATTTGTTCTATGCATTGCAATGATTGGTAATTTCAAAATATGATTGTATTTTAAGTAACTTTACTGATTTTCAGTTTTTTTGGGAATTTTTGTTTTGCTTCTCTTATAATTTAATTTGACCGGATTACATCGTCAAATCAATTCTTATTTCATCCTGGACAGCTGTCGTTGCGTTGTAAAATAAGTTAAAGACCTTATTAATTGCTATATTATTTAAATGCTTACTAACTGCTAAATTTATATTAGCACCTTAAATCGTGCTCGAAGCAGAATACATATAGGGCGCAAACTCTGGCAGGGGTTAGCCAGGCTAAACCCACCCTCGCAGGGTGTCTCTTAAGCATGTTTTGGCAGGACCTACTTATTTTTAATTATTACCATCCCTCGCGCGGAAATGGTGCAAATTTATATCAACCCTCGTCGATTTTTGATTAAAACCACCCCTCGCGAGGAAATGGTGCAAATATATAATCAGCCCTCGCGGGGATTTACCTCGCCTTGCTTTTGTCAACGAGGACTCACAAAAGAAGTTTTAGAAGTGGCAGCAAGGTATCTCACTCTTCCGACGTAGCTGTAGGTAGAAAAGTATTGAAATCTCTTTCAAAGTGGGCCATCTATACAGGGTGTCCCTAGAAGTATGGATATAGGTACTGAAGCCAGGAGGTAGAGGACCTAGAGGGCTATCCGAATCACCCCCATTTATGTTATGCGATTTTTCGTATTTTAAGCGTAAGCTGAAGTTGAAATTCACATTGGCTTCCATATTATGGGTCACAAACACGTCTCAATATAGTAAGCTTCAAATTACGGTCAAGTTTTCAATAGCCTTATTTTTTAATAATAGCCTTATTTAATTTTACCTGAAAATAAAACATTGATGAAGATTAAATACTCACCTTTATGTGTAAGCTCAATAAATATATATTATTTTCCATTACCAGACGTAGCAATGGAAGAATCCAAGAAAGCAGCCCAAAAAGCAGCAGCCGACGCGTCTAACGCCGTGGACAATACTTTCAAGAGAGTTGAAAATGCAGCAGACCAGGGTCTTAAGAATGCTGGGGAAGTTGTCGATGCTAAGATCAAAGATGCTGATAAATACCTCAATGAGAATAGGGATGCGGTGAGTATGGAAATGTACCACATTTGGGTTAGATTTGGTAATTTGTAAAGAAGTAGGTAGAATAGGTGATCGGTCATTTTCGAAAAAAGTTTATGAAAAAAACTAGCCCAACTACACAAACGGGCGTTTATGCCCGATTTCAGCAGTAACCCCTAAACAGTCTCCTAAGTAAGAGTTCCTTATTTTAAGGGACCCCTCAAATCACTACCTAACCTAAATTCTGTTTCACTGTCATAAGGGTCACTTAATTAAGAGACCCCTAGTTAGGTTAGGTGACGTTTAGTGTGGGGATGCTATGCAATGTTAGTCGAAAAGTGTATCGACTATAAGATTCTATTGATATTTAGTTGAACAATCACTTAATTTCACTCAGTATATGCGTAAATATTGAGTTTGTTACTTTAAAAATAGCTTCATTTTTATTTAAATACATATATTAATTATGAAAATTGTATTATTTTTTACAGGTTGTCAAAAACATCACAACAGCAGCCCACGATGGTGCCGAGGGTGCTGCCGGTCTCCTAAGCAAGGGCCTCTCTGCTTTCAAATAAAAATCTCATAAAAATCATCTCGCTTCTTTTTTCTGCGCTATCTATACGGGAAACTGACAGACTGCATTGTAAATAAAATATATTATTTTAATACTGTATAACTAATATTGTGATGAAAAAAAGGTATAAGTTTGCAAATTAATATTTTTCCTTTTTAACAGAGTATATAATATTGAATTTCTAATATATCTGCGTTTATATTTACACAAGAATTGTACTGTTATCGAATAGTAGAGTTTCATATGTAATTTAGCATATTAAAATAGTAAATAAGACTAAATAGTATACAGGGTTACTTGTAAAACACCAGCAACCTTGCAGGACAAGATAGCTAACATCATAAGTAACAACATTTGTTCTACGACTTTTCATAATTTGTTAGATTTTATTTTCATACAAAAATAAATATTCATTTAATTTTCCGTTTGAATATTATAAACAAGAAGCAAGCGAGAGGGGGAACGGGGCGTCGCGTCGTCCTTTCGGTAATGAATAGAACATAGACTTACAAATGTTAGGAGAGTACAATAAAAGCTTAAAAAATAATTTAAAAATAATTTATTGCGTAATGCCAAAAGTCGTAGAACAAATTTTGTTACTTATGATGTTAGCTATCTTGTCCTGTGAGGTTGCTGGTGTTTTACAAGTAACCCTGTATACGCCATTGTCGCCATTTATAAAAAAGCACTATAATATTTGCAAGCTGTTAGATTTCCCAAATTAATTATTTCTCACAAATTAATTTATGATTGTATGTTAAGAGTTTAATCTCCTAGTTATCTTTTGTATTAATGGGCGATAAGCTAGTGTTTAAGATTTATTTTGGGCCTAAAATCGTACAAAATATATTTATGTTTCGCTTTGAAATTGTAGTCATTATAATTGGATATATTTTAGTTATAAGCTTTGAAGTAAGAACTTTTGTTTTGTAGCATTTTAATGCATTTTATGTAAAATCATGCTTGGCTTACGTTATACCGTCCAATGATGCCTTTGCGAGTTTACAAGCGTACCAACATCATTAAAATTTGTTTACCATCTATTATCCAATTCGTACGTTTAAAAAAATTAAAAATGAAACGAAAATGAACATATAATATTACCTACTTGTTACCTACGCTTATAGATGTCACGGCGAATAAATTATTCAACACTATCGTATCTCGTTTTTCAGTTCTTATGTTTATGAATAAAATATTTTTCTATCAATTATTATTATGTTTTATGAAAGTAAAATAAAACGTTACTATATTTCATTTAATATGTGAATGAATATGTTATCCGTTCTTAAATTTTAATCATGTTTAATATGTTTTATTTGTAATTACTCAAATTAAGTCAACATGTGTATTTGTTGTTAAATAAATGCATCTCCATCATTAAATGATTTTTATTTTATTCAACTATTTTTACCTTCGACCACGAAAACATCTTATTCAGGCAACCTATAATATTGACAGAATGCCAATATGTATAGTGATACATAGATTAGTAACATAGCTAAAATATACAAAATAACACAAGGGAAATGGAAAATTAACTTAGTGTTATTGAAATAATATATTTGTACTAATATTATAAAGCTGAAGAGTTTATTTGTATGTTTGAACGCGCTAATCTCGGGAACTACTGGTCCGATTTGAAGAATTTTTCCTTGCCTTTTTTTGCTCTATAGCCTATAGGTATGCTATATAATCATCTCGCTAAGACCAACAGGAGCAGAGCACTGCTAGTAAAACCGCCGTCCGCCGAGCACAGCTAGTATTTTATAAAATATGTACTAGCGACTCGCCCTAGCGTTGTTTAAAAACCTTCCTCGAGAATCACTTTATCTTAAAAAAAACCGCATTAATATCCGTTGCTTAGTTTCTAAGATTATACATAGGGCATAGGGATATAGCCTATATCAAAATATAGGGACAGAGAAAGCGAAGTCATATTGAAATCTTATTCATGGTTATGTGCAATACTCCTCAGAAATTGGCGGAGTAGTGATTTACATGAGAATAACCGTTTAGCCCTAAGATAAGTCCTTGTTGTAACATAAAAATCGTTTAAATCATAGAATAATTGCTGTTATACTCTGGAGTAAGACTTATTCGTGCTTGGTGAAATCCACCCTTATTAGAATCTGAAGAAAATGTTTTATGAAATCATAGTCCCTCTAGTCATCGTTCGTCTGAAGAACACAGAAAGTGTAGTATATTAGCTACATACTTCAATTTTCTTATGATACCTAGTGATCGTTTATTAAAAATACAAAAAAGTTATTGTGGGTTATCCATAAGAGATAGACATATAAACCATTCTTTTCTGTAGACCTTTTCAATGTGTATAATACTTAGTACATTACTAGCTTTCCGCCCGCGTTTTCAAAGAAAAACCCGTTCCCGTAGGATTTCCGGGATAAAACCTATCCTTTGTCCTTTCTCGTGTATCAAAATATCTCTATACCAAATTTCATGCAAATTGGTTCAGAACAGACAGACAGACAGAGTTACTTTCGCATTTATAATATTAGTATGGATTTTTATAAAACTTGTAGGTTTCAGCCTGCGTTTGCAATGTAAGCGGAAAAAAATGTAATTTTTTACATCACATTAAAAACCTCAAAAATAACAGTACTTCTCCACTATTTATTGGATGTTATTATACATATAAACCTTCCTCTTGAATCAATCTATCTATTAAAAAAAACCGCATCCAAATCCGTTGCGTAGTTTCAAAGATTTTAGCGTACAAAGGGACATAGGGAAAGAGAAAGCGACTTTGTTTTATACTATGTAGTGATGATTACTTTCGCATTTATAATATTAGTATGGATTTTTATAAAACTTGTAGGTTTCAGCCTGCGTTTGCAATGTAAGCGGAAAAAAATGTACCTAATTTTTTACATCACATTAAAAACCTCAAAAATAACAGTACTTCTCCACTATTTATTGCCTTATTGGATGTTATTATACATATAAACCTTCCTCTTGAATCAATCTATCTATTAAAAAAAACCGCATCCAAATCCGTTGCGTAGTTTCAAAGATTTTAGCGTACAAAGGGACATAGGAAAAGAGAAAGCGACTTTGTTTTATACTATGTAGTGATGATGAAATAGAAAGCGCTTTATTTGCCACCATGTAAAAAATATAAATCTTAGTACTTAATATAAGACACAAAACAGAAAAAAAAAACAATAAAGACATTGAACGTAACTATGGGTTGTTTTTTTCCACTGCACCTAAGTATATTGCTAATAGAACCATAACTTGTCCGTAAAGCTAAAGTCCATCCGTCGCGTCGATATGGTGCAAATTTGTATCAGCCCTCGGGGGTCTTTGATTACAATCGTCCCTCGCGGTGGTGCAAAAAAATATATGCCCTCACGGGGATTTGCCTGGGCTTGCTTTAGTCAACGAGGGCACGAAAGCAGTTTTATAAGTGGCAGCAAGGGATCTCACTCTTCCGAGGTAGCTGTAGGTAGAAATAGGTTTTGAAAACTCCTTCATCGATAATTATAATATAACGATAGTCTGTTATATATGTAATAACGTAAAATGTTTAAGTAGGTACCCGACGAATGCTGTGAATATTGACGGTAGAGTTATTTAGGATAGAGGATAAATAACGGAAAGTCAATCTTTCTAAACAAAAGCCTCGTGTTATTAGAATATATTACTTGGAACCCCTACCCTTCATGAGGAAGCTATTTTTAGAGAAATTTATTTTTTACTACACATTTTACAAGTTACAACTTTTTAAAACATTTTTTTATGTCTATGTTATACCTAGTTATTGAATAATAATTTATACATGATAGCGCGATAACATTATATTTTAAAAGTAATTGATGCACATAATTAATTATTTTAATAATAATAATAAATTGGATAAAAGTATAAATAATCATTTATTTATCAAATAATAATAATATTTCATATCATATTAAAAAAAAAACTATCAAAACAACACCTGATAACGGCCTGCCCCCCTAGTCAAGTGGCTTTCTGTTAGCGTAGCGTTCAATAGAATAGACTACGAATGTATGAGATTGACGTAACCTGTAGATACGTTTATCTACAGACTACGTCAATCTCATACATTCGTAGTCTATTCTATTGAACGCTACGCTAACAGAAAGCCACTTGACTAGGGGGGCTGACCTAACCTGCGCTGACTGGCCTGACTCACACCAATCGAATACATAGTTGTTTTGATCGTCCTATAAATAACGGTCGTCTGCAGTAGGTAACTGCAGTTGCGGAGCATTCTTATTCTTGTCTTGACTTTGGTCGAGTAAAGATATCTAGGAAATATTATATCAGTATTTAATTACTTATTACAACACGCTAAAATACATTTAAAAGTAAGTTGCGTAAAATTATCTTCTATAGTCTATAGTCTACACTAGTGACTTAAGTGCCCTTACGCACTAGCGGTTAACCGCGGGGGCGGCTAACCGCGCGGTTAGCCGCCTTCCCATTTTAATATGCAACCGCTTATGATTGTACGCACTAATCATAAGCGGTTGCATATTAAAATGGGAAAGCGGCTAACCGCGCGGTTAGCCGCCCCCGTGGTTAACCGCTAGTGCGTAAGGGCACTTAGAGCTGAAGTTGAAAGTCACATTGGCTTCCATCCATAGAGTATAGTAATACATTGGAAATTTCCATCAAAGAAAATTTAAATCACTAGTCACTAGGTACATTTCCATTTCCATTTTTAACACAAAACTCACAAATACGTCTCAATATAGTAAGCTTTAAATTACGGTCAAGTGTTTAATCGCTTTGTTTTACCTGAAAATAAAACTCATATTTAAATCAATAAATTTCCATCACCAGACGTAGCAATGGAAGAATCCAAGAAAGCAGCACAAAAAGTAGCAGCCGACGCATCTAACGCCGTGGGCAATACTCTCAAGGGAGTTGAAAATGCCGCAGGCCAAGGACTCAAGGATGCTGGGGCAGTTGTCAATGAGAAAAGCGATACGGTGAGTTTGGAAATGTACCAAATTTGTGTTAGATTTGATAATTTGTAAAGAAGATGATGTTATTGATTTAGATCTAAAAACTAAATATACCTAGGTTGTATACATTCATAACTATCTGCACAACTTAATTGTTTGTTGCCATTTTCATTTAAAAAAGGTTAATGGAAAAATCTAGCCCAATTACCTACATAATTATGAATTAATGCATTTATGCTTTTACTTTTTTTTAATTAAACATATTATTTAAATTTCATAAGGATTTTATATTTTCAAATACCTACTTAATAACATAAGTTATACTGATATAACTAACTACATTTTTAATTTAAATACATATATTAATTATGAAAATTGTGTTATTTTTACAGCTTGCCAAAAACTTCTCAACAGCAGCCCATGATGGTGCCGAGGGTGCTGCCGGTCTCCTAAACAAGGGCCTCTCGGCTTTCAAATAAAAATCTCATAAAAATCATCTCCCTTCTTTTTTCTGCGATATCTATACGGGAAACTGACAGACTGCATTGTAAATAAAATATGTATATTATTTTAATGTATAATAATGTGATGAAAAATAAACTTTTATAAGTTTGCAAAGTAATATTTTTCCTTTTTAACAGAGTATAATATTTCAAATAATATATCCGCTATTATATTTACACAAGAATAATACTGTTATCGAAAATTTAGTAAGTATATTATAATAGAAAATAAGACTAAATATATATACAGCATTTATAAAAAAGCACAATAATATTTGCAAGCTGTTAGATTTCCCAAATTAATTATTTCTCACAAATTAATTTATGATAATTTATATGAATGCATGATATGAACATATTGTGTATTTGTTGTTTAATAAATGCATCTCCATCATTAAATGATTTTTCTTTTATTTAACTATTTTTACCTTACTCACGAAAACAACTTATTCAGGCCACAGAGCAAGTAATATAGTAATTCAGGCAACATAATATTATAATATTGATAGAATGCCATTACTTATGTATAATGATAGATTGGCAAAGCTAAAATATACAAAAAAGGAGAAATTGAAAATTAACTTAGTCTTATTACAATAATAATTTATCTATACTAATATTATAAAGCTGAAGAGTTTTTTTGTTTGAACGCGCTAATCTCGGAAACTACTGGCACAGTTAGATAGCCCATTTATCGAGGAAGGTTTGTTTGTTTGAACAAGGTTTTGACGCGCTAATCTCGGGAACTGCCCGAACTACTCGTCTGATTTGAACAATTCTTTCGGTGTTAGATATTATTAGATAGCCCATTTATTGAGGAAGGCTATAGACTTTATATTACTCTACATCTTCCCCAGATTGAACTTATCGGTTTTTTTCCACTGCACCTATATTTCTAATAGAAAGCTTACCTCACCGAGCAAGTAATGCTTAGGTTAGGTACCTATCATAACTTGTCCGTAAAGAAAATCGATCAATGAAGATGTGAAAACAATGCATCTGCCCCATCTGCCCGATATCACAAAAATTTAAAGCACAGAACATAATATTATTATATAGGTACTCAGGGGAGATGAAAAGCGAGCACGGGATTTCATAGTTCATACTTCCAGTTCCAGAACCACAGCACAGAACCTTGCACAGAACAGTAAAAACAAACTTACTGCACAGTTATACTCTGTTCTGTGCAATGGTTCTGTGGTACATACTACATACCTAATAGCATCTACAGACGCTCCGATTCGGTTGGTGCCAACCATCCGACCACGACCAAATCGGAAAGTGAAGAGAGCGGTCGGTCCGACATAATTATTATTAATATTGGTTTGACGTGGTCGGATGCGCCGGCGATACCGACCAAACCAACTTCCTATCCGATCCGACCAAATTGGAACGTTTGGAAGCTTTGTTCCGACCAAATCGGCTCATTCCATAGAGTAATATTAGGTAATTGGCATTTGGCTCATTCGCATTCGCAACGCCGCCGGTGTAGGACGTCAACATGAACGCCGAGGGAGTTACAGTCACCGAACGTGACATAATAATAAAATTACTGGAACTATATTATAGAGACTTTCCCTGTTTGTGGGACTTAACTAACAAAGATTACGCAAATAGAGATGCCCGAAATCAAGCGTATTTTATTATGTTAGAACTTAGAAGTATTAAAAAAACGACATGTGGCACTCGGGGACTGCCGCGGTAAAGCTATTGCATGCTATGCTTTCAAGCCACACCTCCGCCCGTCGAGTGGGGAGCGTGAGGTTTTTTCGTTACAGAATTTCTCGTTTCGGTCCCCACGCTCAAGGCCCGCGATAGAAGCTATGCAATAGCTTAAAAAAATTGACAGTGCGGCTACTTTAAAAACATTGAAAAATAAGTTGGACAATATGCGTAGGTAGGTACATCCTGTAACGCTATTTTAGCGTCGTCCGAAAGACGTCCGTTCACTATTTCATAGCAAACACAGAGCAAGTAATATAGGTAGTAAGCTAGCTAAGCTAAGCTAAGCGTCTGTATATGCTATTAGAGCGAGCGCCCACGAGCAACTTAGTTGCCCGGCAACTATTTTGTCTCTGTCGCTGTCTCCTCGCAAAGTTTTGAACGATGCGCTCACGAAAGCGACAGCAACGCAACTTTTTCTTTAAAATTTTCTTCATTTATCAACATGGTTTTCGAAGAGACGGTTGTGGTCTGTGCTCTTGTCCCGCATAGTTCCCATTCCCGTGAGATTTCCGGGATAAAACCTATCCTATGTGTTAATCCAAGTTACTCTCTATATGTGTGCTAAATTTCATTGTAATCGGTTCAGTAGTTTATGCGTGAAAACTGAAAACCATACATACCTACACACCTTTCCTCTTTATAATATTAGTATAGATATGTAATCGTAATTGTAAAAAGTAAATTAGTTTTTATTTAATACTTTTTAGTGTATTTTTCAACACGAATCAAACGAGCCCAAACTCGATAAAGTTGAGTCAATATATTACTAAGTTCCTATGACCACCTTCCGACTCCATCATCAAATCAGCTCTATGTCATAATAATGTTTCATCGTTATCCAATTTACATGCGTATACAAAATTTCAGCTCAATCGGTTACCTGGAAATGAATCAAAGTTACTTGCTACATTTCAATAGTCATCGAGACCAGACAAAAATGCTCATAAAATAAAAACTACTGGGCTTATCCGAATAAAATTTATGGGACCAATTCCACACCATTCCGCATCAAAAAAAAAAAAGAATCACGTAAACCGGTTCAGAAACCTTGGAGTAATTGGTATACATACATACAAAAAATATACCGGCCGAATTGATAACCTCCTCCTTTTTTTTGAAGTCGGTTAAAACTACTGTGTACGAGAATAAATACGTTGACATAAATACGTATTATCGCTACTCCGGTTACGCGGCAACTGGCCGGCGGCCGCCGACAGGCAACATTTTTGTCGCCGTGCGCGCACTTGCATTGAAACCAATAGATAGGGCGACAGTTGCGTCGCGGGCTTGTCTCCGAACCCGCGGACAAAAAAGTCTCCCGGGAGTTGCGTCGCTACGTACGCGCACTTTCATACTAGCCCATGGCTGGAGAGACAAAATAGTTGCGGAGACAAAATTGTTGCGGAGACAAAGTTGCTCGTGGGCGCTCGCTCTTAGACATTTAAGTTACACGCTCAGTCTGGCGTCAGTTCAGACTTCAGTCCATCAGTCTGCTCACAATGACGGGAGAATTATTCTCGTCTAACCGGTTGACTGACGGACTGATGGTTCAGAATGACAAAAATACCGTAATAATAACCGTGTTTTTCATCCATCATTCTGGCATCAGTATAAAGCTTTGGTCTGCTGATCATGACGCACAACGCTGAGGTATGCGCCCCAACGCAGCGTCACGACGCAGCATTTACCGTCCCTGCGGAGAGGTGGTCAGTTGATTTTGCCGCAGCTACCAAGGTAGACGTGAACATGAACAATTTTGCTGTAATTATCAAACTTCTATGTTTTTTGTCTTTATTTTTATATAAAGAAGGATAGCTGCGAACTAATTCTATTAAATTGTCTTCGAAAAAATTCATATTGTCGCATTCATATATGCCATGACGCATATCCGCACACCGCAGCGTTCAATCGAGAATGACGCCGCGCTGTGCGGGACAGCGGGAGTACACCTCCCCACTCACCGCGCTTGCCCTTCGCCGCGGACGCGTACTGCGACGGAACAAGAGAACATTGTCGACGTTTTTCATATGATCGAGTGTCCGGCATCGCAAACCGTACACCTCAGCGTTGTGCGTCATGATCACCAGACCAAAGCTTAAGCCGGATCAAACTGATGCAGATGGACTGAACTGACGCCAGACTGAGCGTGTTATTAGTTAGTTCTTTAAAGAAACGAATCTTCAATGGCGGCGCTTATCATTCCCTCTCGCTCACACACGGCCGTACGGTATGCAAAAAAAAATGGAAAAATAAAATCACTAAAATGTATTTGATTTTCCCTATAATAGTTTTTATCATAAATTTACAATGACAATTATGCATTTGCGAAAGTAAATAATGTTTTATTGGAATTTGACAAAATATGTTCTTTGGGAAAAGTTGTTCAGTTTTATGGGCTTATTACAAGTATTATGGGGATTTTATTACATTCTGTATACGTAAATATGATAATTCATATAAATACACAAATACAATAACAAAAAAGTTTGTCAACAAACAATTTGAAATAATTAATAAAATAATTATCAATTTACGTTATTTTTATTTTCTTTTTTGGTGATCCTACCATCTGTCAAAGTCAGCTTTGGCCGCCATTGAAGATTCGTTTCTTTATTGAACTGACTAATACCTATGAAATACCTACATCCTTCCTCTATTGTGAGTTGTGACTGACAATTTGTCAAATTTGACAAACTGTCATTGTGTATGACGTATGTACGAAAACTTCTTGTATTTAATTATTATGAGTAGAATTAACTGAAAATGGCCTTACTTACAAAAACTACATTTTCCTTAATTAAAAATGCGATAACATCAACATCTGTACGGGCTTTGTCCCTAACGCAACAATTGAATATAAAGGAATGTAAGTATCATCGAGAAATTTCATATACAATGATCATAACATAACCTTTAATAATTAATCTACATTTTCAGTGAGAGAATATAGAGAGGGAAATAAATTAGTAGTCGAAGGTGTAACAATTCCTTCGCCGCGTTCAGATTTGTTAGTAAAGGCGGAGAATGTGCCCGGCTTGGCTTTACCTGAAGCCGAGAAACCGCTATGTTACATGTGTAAATTGGGGCTGGATGTTAAGCATACCGATGTCTTGATATTGAGTCAATTCGTACGATCAGACGGCTGCATGCTTCCACGTCGTATCACTGGTCTATGTAGGAGACAACAGTTTAAAGTTGGCAAAATGGTAACAATGGCACAAAAAGCTGGTTAGTATTCAAGTGTTTGTATAAAGTAATAATATATATTAATCCCTCTGAAGATTCATTCAAGTTTATTAATGATACTAATAATGTTTTCTTATCTACTTTAATTTAATAATATATTTTCAGGTCTCATGATTAACCTAACTCCATCATTTTGTAAGAAGGATCCAAAGAAAAGATATGGATTCAAAAAGTTCAACACTTACTTTGATGAGTCAACTATCTTTATGAAGAGAATACCAGATCAAAAGGATAAATTTAAGCGATAAATATAGATTTATAATATTATGTAATTCTGATTTAGATAATAAAGTAGTTAAATTAAATTATGTTTGTTTTAATTCAATACTAATAATTTTCAGCCCAATCATTACTTCTCCTGACTATTTTTTTGTAGATATTATAGAAGTACAAGTAAAATAACTAATATGTTATAGTCAAATCTCAAAACGCAATCTTATGTGGGATGCATATCCCCACTTCTGTTACAATTAATATTGTAAAGATGGATTTTTGTAGTGATGGTTCGTTACTATTTGTTTCACAGAAATGGCTGATCAAATCTGATGTTAACAATCTTATGTCTGAATTAATCCATATATTTGCATTTTTTTATCTGGAAAGTACACAGTTTTAGTGGAGTGTAGGATAAATAAAACAAAAAATTAAGACAATAATTTATTCGTTGTTTTTATACACATAGAAATTCATCTAACATTTTTGACATAAAACATCTGAAATTTCACACATATCTACTAATTTCTTATAATAGACAGTTCTTTAAAACAACAGCTTTTAGGTAAATAAAAAATATATTGCGTCTGCAAAAAAAGTATATTAATCTATGTCACAAGAACTTGTTTTCTACTTTCACATCACTACCATATTCGTGAATAAAAGCATGCCTTAAGTATTTTATAGTTAAAATTGTATCTATATAATATTTTATGAGCTTTATTATTTATTATACATCTTATACGAGTAAGTATTTTTGTATAAAATGATACTTATCATATAGAATCTCAGATTTTTAGCTATTTTTAGCTTTGGTACACATACCTTAGGCTTTAACGTGAAATATCACTTTTGTGATAATGAGACCAATTTAATAGTTTAATTAATAATAAAAGCAATATCTTAAACTTAGTTCGATGAGAGAGCTCCGCGATTAATGGAGTTATATCGGATTACAACTATATTGGTCTTACCACAAAACAATTTATAGTCTAACTTTAAACCCGGGATCTGTCACTTTAACAGTTGTATGTGAAATACGACAAAACGAGATTAAAGAGAACCCGCCGTTTAAGTTAATCCCCGTCTAAAGTTTTTTGTGGTAAGACAGGATATTTTTATTTGACTTTAATTTACAATAGAAGTCTTGTAATGGATATAATAAATCCATGTGATGATGAATAATAAAGATTTATTAACATTGAATCGAATAAATGCCTTGACTCTTTTTTTCACTGGTAAACTACTGAATTCTTTTTAATGTAATATTTAGTACGATATAATAAGATTTTCTTACTATTTAATATTTATCATGAACTGGGCAATTATCAACTTGTTACAATTACACAACGCAGAATCAATTCCAAAAAATAATAAAAAGCGTATTAAAAAACATTAGTATCCATACACATCTCATTATTCATAAATAAATAAACAGCAAAAAAAAACTTAAGTCTTTTCCAATGTCACAATCAAATAGTGTATTAAATCTAATTTTAACGGTTTTAAACCATGTTTCTTCCCGTTAAATCTGCATGTGGCGAATTTAACGCAGTCTAAGACATTGCAGTTGTCGGACGAAGTCAGGCGACGCGCCTTGTTCCTGGCATCACAGTCTCTCATACAGGTATAAGTAGCCGAGGTCCTTGGGGGGATTCTCTGAGAGCGCGACCTGAGAAAATAAATAAATATATATACATTGATAAATGATTGAAAAACATTTACACTAAAGTACTTTGAAGCTAATATTATTTGATTCATTTGTATGTTTTTTATCCATTTAATACTATCAAATAATAAAAACTCAATTACAATAATATAACAAAATCTTATAACTATTCTATCTGAAGAAAGCTACATTAGATGATGCTTAAAAATAAGGATCTTCAATGATAGGTGATATACATATATTCTTTTAACTCTGTTTTGACCACGTTGATAAGGCGAGGTTATTATTATTATACAACATTATAGTCGAAAAAAAAAAATATTTTCATCAATCTATACATATAATAAAATCGTAGGAAAGTCAATACTGTACATTGCAAATGTTTTTAAAAGAATACTTGGGGCGTGTTTTATAATATATACCGAAGTCAAAAATAGTTTTTAGAATTTGTGTCTGTTTTTTTGTATGTATGTTCAGGTTAATCTCAAAAAGTACTGCATGGATTAACTTCAAATTTGATACAGAGATAGCTTGAGACCTGAGGAAGGACATAGGATAGGTTTTATTCCGGAAATCCCACGGGAACGGGAACTATGCAGGTCTTTCTTTGACTTCGCAAGTGGCTTGCTTACGAAAAGCTAGTATAAAATAAATTAACAATAAAGTACCTTATTATCATTGAATATAACCCAGCGTCCCTCGTGCAAGATGTGACACACGTAATGGCCGACCATCGTCGATGTGCCCATGTGAGATATGAACGCTACCAACTTGTACTCTGCAAATAATATGGATAAATTAACATAAGAATGATGAAACAGTGTAAGTCACCGTAAAATTGTAAAAAGATTATAATATATTCCGCGAGATTGATTACTGTAGATAAATTATAATGCGTTACATTTATGTTCATCATGTAACGCATTATTTTTTTGGTAGAATATAATCTATAGTAGGGAATCCATTACATAGTGAAATGGCTATCAACTACAAGACAAAGACGTTTGGGAAAAAATGAATTCCCAGTAAAATACATAACTGCGAGCATTTATAAACTACCTAGAGGTTCTACCAGTGGCTTGTAGTGTCTTACAGCTGTGAAGCATATGCTGGTGGTGTTTCTCACATTGGCCAGCTTCACCCACTTGTACCTATTTCTATAACTAATCCCCCCTTTTTCCCTTTGGTTTTCACCCCTATACCAGGTGAAAGGTAAGACATTAGACAAATTTAGACGGGAGCTTCTACTCATGAAACTGAACTTTTGTTCTAAAACTTTGCTGAATTCGTAGAAAAAAATTTGGACTTTGTATGGAAATTGGTCAGCTGATTAGCGAAGTTTCCTTACAAAGTCCAATTTTTTTCTACGAATTCAGCAAAGTTTTAGAACAAAAGTTGTTCAGTTTCATGAGTAGAAGCTCCTGTCTAAATTCGTCTAATGTCTTACCTTTCACCTTGTATACTCACTCTCCTGTCCATCCCTGCACCCCAACGACCGTTCATTGTCCACTGCCCCGGGCTGCTCATCCAATTGGTCAGCTCTGCTGAAGATCCAGTCGAGTGCTCGGGCCACATCACCCCCTGTGGCTCGCAGTGCTTTAGCGGCTTGTGTGTTGGTGAAGCCCATGCTGGTGATTTGTTCCACGCTGGCCGGGTCCACGTCGACGGATGCGTCATCTGTTAAATATGTAATTTAAATAAAAACAAGAAAAAAACTTTCGTTTTTTATAGAAAAACTAGCTTTCCGCCCGCGCCCGCTTTGTCTAAAACATAATAAATTATATACTAAAACCTTCCTCTTGAATCACTCTATCTATTAAAAAAAAAAGACGGATTGCACTCCGGGAGTGCCGGCAGAAGTGAAAACTTGATTATTAA
The DNA here is from genome assembly GCF_061535455.1 of Colias philodice. Classification (NCBI taxonomy): domain Eukaryota; kingdom Metazoa; phylum Arthropoda; class Insecta; order Lepidoptera; family Pieridae; genus Colias; species Colias philodice. The sequence continues at coordinate 9,086,074 of NC_143098.1, read as the reverse complement.
CGTTGAGCATGTTTGATATCTATCCGTCTTACGCTTTTTCGATCAGGTTACGTGTCCTGACGCGAGTTTAAGATTTTATACCCATTACAGAAAAAGTGCTCAACGCCGCTAAAGAAGTTTTCACTTCAAAAACCGCATCAAAATCCGTTGCGTAGTTTTAAAGATTTAAGCATACATAGGGAGTAGGGACATAGGGACAGAGAAAGCGACTTTGTTTTATACTATGTAGTGATTACAGACGTCAGAAGTAACGCAAAAGGCGCGCGATTAAATTCAATTGGTTAGTAATCAATTGCTTAAGCCTTAACGTATTTAATTCTTTCACGTTTTCTAATATTTATTACTTTAACAGTTTACAAGAATGACCGGTAACATAACTAAACTAGCAAAGACATTTTAAAGTAGATTTTGGGTATATTTTCAAGAAAAAATCAATCAATTCACTTCAAAAAACGGTTCAAGCTATGGTCAAATTTTCGGTATAGTTTCTTTATGACTTATTGACTGACCGGTTGGCTTGGTTGGTAGTGGCCCTGCCTTCCAAGCCAGAGGTTGTGGGTTCGATTCCCACCCGGGGCAAATATTTGTGTGATGAACATTCAAATTCAAATTCAAATCATTTATTGCATACCAATACATTTATACATACATATTAGCAATCTTATACAGATATTGCAATACAATAGGTCATATTATATTAAAGTTAAGTTTTCTGGCCTTTTTAAATTCAATACTAATACCACAGACTAACTAATACATAACATAAAGATTTGCAGTTTGCACCTACGCGCACTTAATAATTAGACAATATAAAAAGAACGAAATTAAAATCTTAAGACATGCGCATACTATAAGACGACAAAACAATATTATATATTTATTCTATTATTTTTAAAAACACTAGGAATGAAGCTTCACTACATAGTATAAAACAAAGTCGCCTTCTATGTACCCATGTATGCTTAATTCTTTAGAGCCACGCAACGGACTTCGATGCGATTTCTTAATAGATAGAGTAATTGATTCAGTAGGTTTAGATAGATGTTTGCTCTGTGTCTGGGTGTTAATTATCTATATAAGTATTTATTTTAAATTATATATGTATGTTTATCAGCCATCTGGTTTCCATAACACAAGCGAAAGCTTAGTATGGGATCAGATCGTGCCGTGTGTGAAAATTGTCCTGAAATATTTATTTATTTTATTATTTATCACGGGCACAAACTGACCGGAAGCCCTAGAGCCGGGCGGCTCGAACTTGTTGGCGAAGTCCCAGTCGGTCATGTGCTCCATCAGCCAGTTGGACGCCGCCTCCATGCTCGAGTTGTTCGTGTAGTACAGCGACTTCTTGCACGCCTCTACGGGGAATCCCATGTCCAACTGGAATATAGTATTTATATTAAGACGATACACAAAAAAAAATCCACTGCTTGGCGGGCGGAGTCTAATAGCTCGCTATCGCGAACGCGGGTGTGCGCGAAGTCATTCTTGCATACTCGCCGCGCTGCCGCTGGCCGACTCGGGACAAACATGTATGGAGTCGTCATACAGTTATAATATTGTTATACATATATTTAATTGTTGATTTATTGGTTTTATTTTCTTGCTTATAAACACAAAATTATCTTCTTTTTAACAACTACTTAGACATTATTAATAATTATTAATTATTATTATTTCGTAATTACTTTATTACAAAATAATACAGGTTATAAATAATCTTTAAAATAACAAAAAATATTGTTACTCTGAAAAAATGAAATGGTACCTAATTACGCGGACTACTGAATTGATTTAGATAGAATTTGATGCTGACGTAGATATTACATCATGCCCAGAAATGAAAGGTACTATTTCTGAAAGAAGTTATAAACCCTAATTCTTCTCAGTCAAAGTCAAGAGTGGAAGATATCGCTAATACAGTAAAACTGATGCGAAACTTTGAATGTTAATTTGTATATTTTTTTGTTAGTTGTTACTTAATCACGTCAAGACTACATTACCAATTTTGATAAAATATAGCTAATTGCCTGGATTTACACATAGGATACTTTTTATCCGAACTGAACACTTCTGTGGGATAAAACAGGATTCACGATATAACCTAATTCCACGCGGGCAAAGCCGCGGTCGGAATGATATTTTTTTAAATAAAAAAATTGTTTAAAAAAAACACAAAATATATTGACGCATGTATTTATTTTTTGCACTCTATTATAATTGTAATTATTCATTACAAATAATCAAAATAAAATAGCCAGAACAAAGTTAGGCCCTGGTAGGATAGGTAGGCAGGTACAGCAATGTGAGACGAACACTGGCTTATTTATACCAATAATAATGTATTATAAACATTAAATTAAGTTTACTTTCTAACAACAAAAATACATAATATTAGCTAATGTGAAAACGAATCAACCAATCATCCCACAACAATGAAATGTGCACACAAATATTCATCCAAATCGGTTCATGTGATTAGGAGGAGTGACTGCAGCGCCATCCTCCGGGCCCAATTGTGTTTCCAGATCACCCAGGAACTCAATTTAATATACTTACACAAAATTTTTCGAAATGAAAACTCACATTACTATGTAAATATGAATATAAACCGGTTTTAGTACTAAGCAATTTCCCGCACAGGTGTAGTAAGTATAAATGAAATAAATATCAACATCAAATTCTTTATACAACATACTTATCTACCACCTACTAAGAAATTCTTGAAATTTTTTCGTATTTTTTTAAAATATAATACTACTCCAACGAGCTCCTGTTCCATAATTCCATATTACGTCCACCATACTTCCACTAAGTTCACCATGATTTTTTATTTCTTTGCACTTTGTTGCTTTTTGCTAAAAATGGAATCATGCGATAAAACCAGTAGAGCGTTGATAACATACATTTTTGACTGAATAAAGGTACTTACGAAGGAGTGGGTTCACATTGTGAACAATCAGTGGGTTTATTTTCCTTCTGGATTCCGGATTTCTGAAAAGATTATTTATGCGGTACATATCAAACATCGTCTATAATACAATTATCATCAAATTTAAAATAAAACCAACTTACTTCATTAATTTGTTCCAATTGTAAGCATTCTTTTTCCTCCAACCTTTATGTTTCTTCTTCTTATTTTCTTTATTGTCCCCATTTGTCTCATTTTGTCTTATCGTGTTGTCACCCTTTTTTACGATTGCGCAAGCGACACAAGTTCCCCGTGTGACGGCCGTAGCGGGAATGACTCGTGCAGCGATCGGGGTAGGAAGGTACAGGGCGGCTCTCGCTATATTGGCTGGTCAGGCGCTAATTTCAAGTATTTCTTGTTTATTTCAAAACCATCGCATATTTCAAAATTCTAACACGGTAGACGTATAGGTTGTATATTTTATAGTTAATATCCAAAAAGTCGTAACTTTACGTTTGTTATTTTGAAGATGCCAGAGATTAAAAAAAAATAACAATGAGAACTTTGTATTTTTTTTCTATCGAGAAAATATCATGGAATCATGTTTCTAAAACGGTAGACGTATTGTGTTACTATTGAACTTTCTTGTCAAGAATTTTCATCACGACAACTTTAATAATATAAAAATTACGAAGGTTTAAAAAGGGCCGTAAATGTTAGAAAAATTAATTCATCACCTTAAGACTTAATAATAGAATCTATGCTAATGCGAATCTATGCTAATAATATTATAAAGCTGAAGAGTTTGTCTGTTCGTTTGTTTGTTTGAACGCGCTAATCTCAGGAACTACTGGTCCGATTTGAAAAATTATTTCGGTGTTAGATAGCCCATGTATCGAGGAAGGCTATAGGCTATATATCATCACGCTAAGACCAACAGGAGCGGAGAAATGCGGGTGAAACCGCGGGGCACAGCTAGTGTTTAATAAAAAGAGCGTGAGGTCCGAGCACACGTGCCAGAAGTGAAACTTCTTTGGCAATATTCAAAGATACTAAAATCGTCGCCTTACTCCATTACGTGACGGTATTGTCATCAGGCGACCTTGAAATTTTACGCTCAACGCGCCTAAAGAAGTTTCACTTCAAAACGCATTCGTAGATAAGCAAACTTTTTGCAGATTACAAAGTATATTTAATACACATTATCAATAAAAAAAATTGGTTGTCTGTAAAGTCGGTTTACTGACGATAGTTGAACGTGACAACGTCCGATTGTGCTTCTTTGTCGCTCGTTCCGCGCTCTCGCTTGCACTTCAAGCCTTACATGGAACGCCTCAGAGCGAGGTAACGCCGCATGAGTCATGTTTTTTCGTGCGTGCAGCCGGCTATATCGAATTATAAGACGTTGTCACGTCAAAAGAAAACGTTTAAAATCCCTAATCCAAATGTATTGAAAATATTGTTCAGATCTGCCGTAAAAAAAAAGAGTAATCCATCCAAACAGCAATCTACTCTTACCTACAGACTTTCACGATAATCATATTACCATATTAAATTATAAATTAACTATCATATAAAAAATACACTTACAAGCTGCGACAACAAGTTATCATCGAAAACGGGTGCAGGTGTTTCATTCGCTGTTTCTGGCAACAAGGTCTCGTCAGCCTGCAGACCACTGCCGCGCAAACAGCTTAGGTCCACCTGTAATTATTTATTTTATTTAGAAAATTTTTGAGGGTAGTTTGAAAATTGTTAAAATTATTTCAGTGCGATAATTAATGAATATTTTTTTATTTTATTCGTTCAAATATAATGCTATAATAATGTTCAAACATAAATTCGCTAGTTAACACCTTTATTTTCTTTTATTCATAAGTATTAAATTAGTGTATTCTGTTTTTTCCTCGGTTTCAGTCTATCAGAATTTGTGTAATTTGGATGCATTGCTTTTTACTTGTTACTTTTGAGTAATTTATGAAAATATGTTTACCAAAACAGTTATATTTATAAATTAAAACGTTGAATAATTAATTATGTTACTTGAAAGATAAAAAAAAATATATAATCTGTAACAACTAACCTCCCACGGCATATCAACAGCGACATCTAATTTAGCGGGTGTCCAATCTTCTTTGATGGTGAATTTCTTCAATTGTATCAGCAAATAGTCTGGGAAAGTTGCCAATCGGGTAATCCTGAAAGGTAGCATTTCAATTAATTATGTGCTTTTTTTGAAGTATTTACAATAAAAGCACCTTTGCTATTTTGCTATAAATATTAACAAAGATCGAGACTACATGTAGAATTTTTAAACAAATACAAATAATGGATAACAAATAAGGGTTCATACATGAAAATGACTTGTGATCAACTGTTGAACATTATGGAAATTATTGGCTATTCTACTTATTAAGTGTTTGCTTTCTGCTATCTTGATAATAAAGGTCGTATTGAATTTTAAGCTATTGCATAGCTTCTATCGCGGGGCTTGAGCGCGGGGACCGAATCGAGAAATTCCGTAACGAAAAAACCTCACGCTCCCCACTCCGACGGGCGCGGAGGTGTAGCTTGAAGGCATACTATGCAATAGCTTTACCTCGGCAGCCCCCGAGTGCCACACGTCTTTTTTTATTTGACCAATTATACTGGGTACATACTTTTTAGCAGTGACCTTCTTGTTGACGGCCGAGCTAAAGAACTGCTCAACGGTTTCTTCCTTCATGAAGCTCTCGAGACAGGCCTGGAACGGGATGTGTGGACGCACCACTTCCGATGGGTCTCTGAAAATATTTCAGATTGTACATTTTCAAAGTCGGATAGTTTTGTATGTGGTGTAAATCTGTATGAATGTTTTTTTAACTAGTGTTATGGTTACATAATGTGTTTTTAATAAACAAACGCGCTGTTGCTGCAGTGTTATATGACATGCTAATATGAGCTCAACCAACGGCCGTGTATATGTCGCAGGCAAATTGTATAACCTCGCCGTTTACAAACGCTCGGCATTTTGTAATATGCTGTGTATTTACTTTTTTCAAACGTCCACAAGAAGACGGTTGCGAACCGATGAAGCCATCGCTTGGCAGGGTTCATATTTCTGTTAGTTTTAAAAACAAGAACTAACCTAACGCACCCCCTTATCCAAACCAAAAATTTCTGATTACGAATTCTCGACATATAACAAAATGCCTAGCGTTTGTAAAACAGGGGAAATTGTACAATTTGCTGCGACATATGTGGTTTAAAGTCCACTCACAGTCTCTGCCCGCTAGCTTCCGCGTTCGCCCGGCGTTTCTCGTATTCCCTCAGCTGCTGCACATTATCAGCCGCTGCTACCGGCACTGGCAGCGGTAGATGATATTCTACTATACTGACACGCTAATATGAGCTCTATAACCAAACAAATAGGGTGCAAAGTCCACTGACAGTCGCTAGCCACTTGTCCAGCGTCGCTTAGCTATTGCACGTTGTTAGATAACTGGCTAAATTGAACTTAATTGCCGTGTAAATAAGGTCCAAAGTCCACTCACAGTCTCTGTCCGCTAGCTTCCGCGTTCGCCCGGCGTTTCTCGTATTCCCTCAGCTGCTGCACATTATCAGCCGCTGCTACCGGAACTGGTAGCGGTAGATGATGTTCAGCACGACGAGTGTATCTCACTCCACGTGATTCCGTGCACTGTACACGCTCTTCTACCGCGAAACGCATGCATTCGGATGGATTTACGCGGTGGCGGCTGTTGCGCTGTGTGGTTAGTTAAATAGTTTAGTCTTGATTAAATGTTTATTACTTTGTCTAAGTTTAGAAAAAACTTTAGGTGTGGTAAAATCTTTGTTAAAAACATGCTAGTTTAGCATTTTACATGTTTCGAAGGATTAAATAAATATGAATAAATCACAAACTTTACTGTGCTATGACGCATTATTGGTAGTAGTGTTGTAAAATTAATAAGGAAACTTTTATAATATTTCAAAACACCAGCAAATTATTCCACTGTCTAATTGAAAAACTACAATCAGCAACATTTTTCCTACAGAATAAACAATACAAGTTCCTCACCTAATAGATGACTTAGACACATAAAACTGAAAGAATAGAATAAATTCGATCGCTCTGGCGGGTCACTCGGGTGGCCGAGTTAGTCAGGCATCCGCCCCGAATTGGCGTGAAAGGATGCGGGTTCGAGTGATCGATTTTTTTCTATTCTTTATAAATTTATAATTATAAAGCAAAACCAAAAATATCAAATTCAAGTTTCTGACCTCCAACAATGTAAGAAAGTGCAGGAAGAACTCGTGCGCAATCTGCTGCCGCTTGGTCATAAACTCCGGACGGCCCTTGCCGATGGGCTGCCGGTACATATGCGGGGAGATACCCTGCTGGCTGCCGTCTATTTCGCCAAGATATAACGATCACAATCAACCTATTCCTCACAAAACAAAACTAACCTCCAACAAAGTGAGAAAGTGCAGGAAGAACTCGTGCGCATCCTGTTGCCGCTTGGTCATGAACTCCGGATGGCCCTTGCCGATGAGCTGCCGGTACATGTGCGGGGAGATTCCTTGCTGACTGCCGTCCACTTCACCGGGGAACGAGTAACGCCCGGATATGAGACCCACTCCCACTTTCGCGCTGGAAATATAAATTACTAATTGATATTTTTGGTTTTATAGCATTCAAATGCTTTATAAATATCCTACTACTATTATAAAGGCGAAAGTTTGTAAGTATGGATGTATGGACGTTTGTTAATCTTTCACGCAAATACTACTGAACCGATTACAATGAAATTTAGCACACATATAGAGGGTAACTTGGATTAACACATAGGATAGGTTTTATCCCGGAAATCCCACGGAAACGGGAACTATGCGGGTTTTTCTTTGAAAACGCGGGCGAAGCCGCGGGCGGAAAGCTAGTAAATTTATAAATTACTAAATTTCCGCCCGCGTTTTCAAAGGAAAACCCGCATAGTTCCCGTTCCCGTGGGATTTCCGGGATAAAACCTATCCTATGTGTTATTCTGATGTATAAGCTATATTGTGGTAAAGTTTCATTCAAATCCATTCAGTAGTTTTTACGTGAAAGAGTAACAAACATCCATACATCCATACTTACAAACTTTCGCCTTTATAATATTAGTAGGATATTAAGATAATATGAGTTTGAACATTACTGCAATGAAATAAGGTTTTAAATTAAATGAATGTTGAAATTTTCAAGTGGCTTAGTTACAGAGTAAAAAAAAATATAAATTACACAAATATAATTTGTGAAATAAGAAATTAGTTCTTACGTTTGCACATTGAAATCATTGACAGGGTCTTCCGGGAAGGTGGCGAATATTTCTGGAGCACCCTCGACGAAACGACGCACGAAATCTGGCATTCGGAACATCACCTGCAAATTTTTATATTTTTAACAATAATAAACGCGCTAAGTACATATTTCAAGTATATATATGCGAAAGAGCTAAAGCAATTCTGCGCGATTTTTAACCGACTTCCAAAAAAAGGAGGAGGTTATCAATTCGGCCGGTATGTTTTTTTTAAATATGGGCGGGTAGTATATTAATTATAAAAAAAAAAAAAATATTTTTGAAAAAGTATCAATTACTTATGTATAGTATTTAAGGTTTTTGGGTTTGTATAATATAATATATCGCATGTATGACGATGGCCTTAACCATTATAACGAGATTTAACAAATATCCTATCTTATAGCACTATTAAATTATTATTATTTTTTTAATTACGAGAACGTTATTTCTCATTTACCTGCAGCACACTATTGATATAGCACGAGTTGCCCAAGTTATTAAGGCCAATGAGCGCCGGGCCGTGCAAGGGCCGCAACTCACTGCCACTCTCACGTAATAATTCGCCCGTGTTTTAAATTACCATAAGCATGCACAATGCACATGGCAGTAGTATTCTCTATACTAATATTATAATGCTGAAGAGTTTGGTCGAACACTATAGTCTCAGAACCATGAGTCTGATTAGAAAAAATATATCAGTGTTTGATAGTCCATTTATTGAGGAAGTCTATAGCACAGAATACATAATAGTAGCTAAACGCTACAGAACGGACACTCTCCGCCTCCCGCCAAAATTAAACACTTACCTCACCCCGCACGATCAGGCTAAAAATGGTCCGCATTTTTCTGCAAGGACGATACGCAACGAAGATTGACAACATTAATCAAATTGACTTATAGTAATTTATTATTATGGATTTGTGATTATCGTTTTTCGTTGAAAATGGTTAGATATTGTGCTGTTTACGGATGTATTTCATCAGAAAAACGCGATTTTTTTTTACGCTAGTCACAAATGTGCCAACCATAAAGCGTTAACACACACATTTGCAGTCTCTACAGTGTGACTGTCTAAACGATAATTTTGTATGGAGTGTCCGGGGTGTGTCTATAGGCTATATAACATCACGCTAAGAACAACAAGAGGTAAAACCGCGGGGCACAGCTCGAAGTTAATAAACAGTATCAAACCTGCAGCACACTATTGATATAGCACGAGTTGCCCAAGTTATTGAGGCCGGTGAGAGCCGGTCCGTGCAAGGGCCGCAACTCACTACCGCTCTCTTGTAGCGTATTCCATTCGCCGGTACGACGGTTCAACTCTAGTTCCAACTCGGCCATTGATTTTTCCGTCTGTGAATAATAATATATTTATTTTTTTAGATTGTAGTTTTTTGTGGAAAAATTTAATGTCATATATATGCAAAATAAACGCAAAAACTTGTTATAATAAACTCTGTAGTTATTTTGTGAGTATGAAAAAAAAAAATTAACAAACGCAATTTTTTTGTCGAGACAATGACTTATGTTTAGGTTAAAAGCATTTTACAATGCTTTTAAAGAAAAGGACAAGACATTATTACTAATGTCTTGTCCTTTTGCAGTCTTTAAAAAGGATCAAATGTTTTATGTAAAAAAAAAATCTATTACTTATGCCAATTTAAAAAACCACCTCACCTTCTGCAACTGCTGCACATTGATGCCAAAGTGTTTCAAATGATCTGCCAAAAACGGATCCTCAACCATATCGTCTTCAGCATACGAGAACACGTCGCCTTTGCCCTCCGCTGTTATTGTGCCCAACTTTACCGCTAGAGGGTAGCCCGTTTGGCGGTAATGTTCCACCTGCAAGAACAAATTAAATTGTTTTACTTATAGAAATAACTAGCTTTCCACCCGCGGCTTCGCCCGTGCAGTCAAACAAAAAACCCGCATAGTTCCCGTTCCCGTGGGATTTCCGGAATAAAACCTATCCTATGTCCCGGGGTAAAAAGTAGCCTATGTCCTTTCTCGGGTATCAAAATATCTCTATACCAAATTTCATGCAAATTGGTTCAGCAGTTAAGGCGTGATTGAGTAACAGACAAAGAGACAGAGTTACTTTCGCATTTATAATATTAGTATGGATTGACAAAATTTAAGTTTTTTTTAATCAATACTAGATTAAAAATGATGGTACCCATATTTCTTTGCGCCAAATGATATTATATATACGGATTAATAATTTTTTTGGGTATCGGTTGATCAGTAAAAAACGACTACTAATTCTTATCACAATTATTTATTGTTGTACTTTATGGGTCATAAAAGCCATTATTTGCCTAGAATTTTCTTTTTGCATTAAGTTGTGGCTTATCAATGAAAATAACTTATTTTAAATTGACACAATATCATTGATTCCATTTTTTTTGCAAAAAGTCTTGCTGTGCGCCATGGCAAATCAATGATATATACTAATATACAGATTTATTATAATTATTTTACTGTGAATGTTTACTTTAGTTTACACTAGGTTTCCGCCCGCGGCTTCGCCCGCGCAGTCAAAGAAAAACCCGCATAGTTCCCGTTCCCGTGGGATTTTCGGGATGACATCATTTTCCCGGGATAAAAAGTAAAAAGCCTATGTCCTTTCTCGGGTATCAAAATATCTCCATACCAAATTTCATGCAAATTGGTTCAGTAGTTTAGGCGTGATTGAGTAGCAGACAGACAGACAGACAGATTTACTTTCGCATTTATAATATTAGTATGGATTACTTACCGCATGGTCATTACCACCGGAACCATCAAAGAATCGTCGTCCACACAGAATGGATCCATCCGTGAGATTCAACCAGAGGTTGTTTGTGAGATCGCACTTTTCACACTTCCATCCAGAGGGCGGTATCTTTATTCCATTGTCCAATTGAAGCAAATTCACTGCGTGGCTGAAAGTTAAATAAATGATCATTATTTTCGCATATTTACGTATTTATTTAAAACGCATAAGAAGAATGGGTTTCACAAGTTCTGGATATATCCAGAATTCTAAATAACTTATTCATCAAAAAAACTAAAAGTGGCAAATATATGATACAGCTGTTCCGCGCGGTTTCACCCCCGTGGCTCCACTCCTGTTGGCCGTAGCGTGATGATATATAGCCTATAACCTTCCTCGATAAATGGGCTAGCTAACACTGAAAGAATTTTTCAAATCGGACCAGTAGTTCCCGAAATTAGCGCCTTCAACAATTCTCGTGTCACAATGTTAGTCTGCATACTCCTCCGAAACGGGTGGACCGATTCTCATGAAATTTTCTGTGCATATCGGGTAAGTCTGAGAATCGGCCAACATCTATTTTTCATATGTACCACGGGCGAAGCCGGGGCGGACCGCTAGTATTAGTATAGATATCAGATAGGGTCATCAACTACTGATGAAATTCTTTGTTAGTGTTTTTCTTTGTTGTTAATATTGATATAACATAGAGTAATAATATAGTTCTTACACAGAGACTTCTCGCTTCTCACCATCCCAAGTGCCATGTAATGCTTGCATTTCAGCTATTTTGAATGGCGATTCTGCATCTAATATTCCTTGCACAGACTTCTTTATCTGCGAAAATAATTTTTGTTAGAGCTCTCTTCACTAAGTTGTATTAAAAAAAAAAAAAATGTTGTGTTCTTAATATAAATACAACAGTCAATATTGATTTTTTTGATAAATTTTGTACTCCAAAGAAACTTTTTTATTTATTTTACGAAACATTGTGAACTATTTTTCTTAAAAATAAAACACTTACCACTTCAGGCAACGCATCATTGGGCCACGGATAGGTCTGGAAGCCTGGCAACACGACCACATTGTAGTGATCTGTGTAGGTGTACTTTGGCTTGCCGCAGTCGGGATCGAATCCACCCTCAACGCCGATCGCCAAACGCGTGATCTTCTTCTCTGGCCCATCGCCGGTTTGTTCCGGTTCGGGGATCTAAAATAAGTTTTAATTTAGAAAATAAAGTCATTTATTTATATGACATTAGGAAAAAATGTTAAGAGGCTCATTTTTCAATCACCAATTATATCATTCAACTAAACAACAATTTTAAATGTGTAAATACAATTACATATATAATTTTCGACATTTTGCGGGTGACATTCAAATATTTTTGAGTTTGAGTTTGCCATACAAGTTGTAATCAAAGATTCTGAAATCGGCTATTAATATAATAATGTTCAGAAAATTATACTAAATAAAATATCTTACTGGTTTCTTCTCCCTGGTAATGTTCAAGAACACAGCATTACCGGTTTTTTGAAAGTACTGCTCGACGTAGTTGCGGCCGAAACCAAGGAATGATGTCAGCGACACGTACAGACCCGTTTCAGATTCCTGAAATTAAAGGATACATGTAAATTATTGGTAAATCATAGCAGGAAGGATAGCAGCTAATACGCATGGAAATATAAATATATCTAAGTATTGATTTTTTAAAAAATCTTTTCCACAATAGAAAATCAACTTTCTCTTTTTTTTAATTATCCATTACAAGTAATGGTGTAAAACAGGAATATAGGGGTAATAATATTGTTTGGATGTTATTCGATGTTAATTAAATATGAGGAGTATTTAAGCTTATAAATAGGTATTTAAAATTTTGTTTTGTGTGATACCCACATAAAAAATACCTTAATATCAATTTATTCAGATTTAAATTAGTTATTTCATGAAGAAATGTTAAAGTACATGTACAATATGAACCCAGTACAATGCCACTAAAAAGTTTAATAAGTTATTCAAAAGCGCCCCCATAATTTGCATATTGATAACAGGTATCATAATCACACAAGCTTTGCAATACATAGGGGCTAACTGTTTGCTCATTTAAAGTGAAACTAACAAAGAAACAACATGTTTAAAACAGTTGACTTCTATCTGGGAATATTCCTAATTTTGAGTGGATTTTTGATTGGTTTACTGAATTTAAGAAGTGTTTTGAGAGCCAAGAATAAATTCTCACATGTCTTGCTGTCAGAGAATATTATTCTTATATGCATCGGAGTCGCATTTCTATCACGCGCCGTCTATTCATTGGGCCCAAATAATATGAGCATGGAAGAATTTGAAGAGAGAATGCTACAAACTAAGCCTCACGATCACACAATGACTTGCGGTTTCTCATCTCTATTCCTCAGTTATGGACCATTGATTTTGTCTTTGGTGAACAGTTTTCTAAGCCTGGTAATAGACAACTATATGCACTATCAAATATTAAAAGACGAAAAAAGCAAAGACAACGAAAATATTGTTCAAGATTTGAGTGAAAATGTGCAATCTGAGAGAAAACTTAAATTGAACAGTGTTGTGGACTTTTTGAAACGAAATTCTTCATACATAACTATATTTTTCCAGTGGTTTATTCCAATTGTTTTGTCTTTATTTCTATATCCAATGAAAGTTCAAGAAGTGTCTATGTCCGAAATGAGGAGTTACCGTGACAATTGTATTAGTCTGTTGGATTTAACAGAGAATAAGTGTTCATTTAATACTAGTATGGAACTCCATAAGTACATACCTTCACAAATAAATTATACAGAGACTTTTGAACAAGGCTATAATAATAATAAAACTGTTGAAATCAATTTTGTATTAAATAACGTTTTTAAAATACTAAGCAACTATAGTAATAATACCGAATTTGCCTACACCCAAATGTCTAAAACAGCTAGAACTCCTAAATTCGCTTATAATTGCATGAAAGCTTGTATAACGGACAACAAAAGTGTTCTCTTATATATGTTTATACTAGCATTCATAAGTATTTTTGTACCGATCACAATTTCAATTGCGATATTGACTAAAATTCATACCATGAGTGTGAAAAAAGTTGGAGTGAAGTCATACGTAACAAAAGAAGTTTTATATAATGTATTATTTTGGTCTCCGGTAATGTTCGACACATTTTTATCACTGATACTTTGTTCTTTCTCCATGCATAGTACCAGGACATCACTATTTAATGTAATCGCAAATGTGTATCAAACAGTAAAGAATTTTATGAACACAAAGCACTTTAAAGATAATATGGTTGTTCCTGTTTAATTTTATCCTCAATTATTGTATATTTAGTAAAATAGTTTTTGTATTTGCTATTTGATTTACTGTACTTAAGTCTTTTATAATTTACAACTTTATTTCAAATTAATCTCTTTGAAACTAACCTTTAGTTTCATAGAGATTTATTATATTTTTGTTATACTTCATATTATTGTGTTTAATGGTGTCCCTATATTGGGAACTTACCGTTTGAATTAATATACATGTTTATGCAATTTTAAGAAACATGGTACCTATGGTACCTATTGGTAATAATTGGTAATTGGTAGCGAAGTGTTAATGTATCTGCTATTTATCCAAACATCATCAAAGTAGATTCATTTGTGTAGAAATTAGAAATATAATAGAGGAATGAGCTATTGTAATGTATAAATAGTTATATTTTCTTAAATAATTGCGAGTTTAACACAGTTATATTTCAATACAGGTTTTTATGTAAATAAAATTATTTTTTAAATCAAGCTTTCTCGTATTGGTTTTACTCATTGCTTTTTGTGGGTTCATGTTTATTTTTTTTATTGATATCTTCGTTATACATAATTAACTTGAATAAATACTTTGTCGGCATATTATTGCGGTATCTCTTGACTCTCGGATGATTTCATTGAAACTTGAATGTAATATTTTCGGAAAACAAGATTCAAAAAATTATAAACTGGGTAATATTTTCCTCCTGTTGAAACATTTTCAATTGGAAAAATTTTATGGTTAGAAACAAAATGCAACTCACCGGGTTGTCGAACGAATATACACATTCATCTTTGTAAACCAATTGCTGAGATGTTGGTATTTTGATTTTATCTAAATGTGGCGTTAAAAGATCAAGAGACGCCATGTTTACTCTTCTCAATACAATGTAATGGTGATATTTTTATTTTCAGACAAAACGCTAAATAATTCCAATTTGCTTGCAATTTTAGTTTTCACCTTAGTTTTCACCGTTCATTTTTCATGAAAACGAATGACTTATCCACAGACTACAGATTTTTATGATACCGTACAGAGTAAAGCGTCTTAAGCGTCTTATTCACGGTCAATCCCCGACGTACGTCGGCTCAAGGCCGCGGTGCTGGATGTATCCTACTGACGATCGTGCGCGCATCAAGCATGGCTAGGGTTGCCAACTTTTATTTGGAGAAATAGAGTATATCTGATTTTAAAGGAGGTAAATAAAGAGTAAATAAATATTTTTAAAAATGTATTTTTTTGTACTTTTTGCAGTAACTAAGAATTTTTCATTATTTTTAAATGAATTATATGAATCCAAACATTCCAAATCTAAATTTATATATTTCAAGAGCTCATTTTTAATTAATTTTTAATGAAGCTCGGTTTCTCTCTTCCCACCACTTCACATTCATGACCGAAAAGACTCTTTCAGTAAATGCTAAAGTGGCGGGAACAGAGAGTAATGAGTATCTATCTAATCATTTTTTTTTAAACAAACAAATTCGTCAAGATATTTTTTTTAAATAAATTGCCATTTTTCTGCAGTGGACTTTTGCATAAAATCTGTGTTATTCAACAATTCGCCTTGGAGTTCTTTTAAAATAATAACTTCTGAATATAAACTGTCCATGTGTACAAGGTTGATCCAAAAGTAATGATAATTGGGATTTCCTGTGTACATAAAAATCAAAAATAACCGTTTCTTGCTTGCTCATGTACTCACTAAGTTATCACAAAAAAATCATATCAATAGGCCACGTTTCCAAGTATTTACATTAATTTCTGTTGGCAACACTAATCTGCTGTACGTCCGCGCTATTCACTGTCCATCTGCACGACGTTCGCGGTGGTGGGGGTGCTTGCTGGATGAAAAGTTGGTCGTGCACATCCAGCAAGATAATAATAATAATTATTGACGTACGTCAACGCTATTCACTGTCGTTTTGCGTCGTGCATCGTGTATGACCTTGGCGGGACGTACGTCAAGATGGACCGTAAATAAGACGCTTTATTCACGGTCAATCCCCGACGTACGTCGGCTCAAGGCCGCGGTGCTGGATGTATCCTACTGACGATCGTGCGCGCATCAAGCATGGCTAGGGTTGCCAACTTTTATTTGAAGAAATAGAGTATATCTGATTTTAAAGGAGGTAAATAAAGAGTAAATAAATATTTTTAAAAATGTATTTTTTTGTACTTTTTGCAGTAACTAAGAATTTTTCATTATTTTTAAATGAATTATATGAATCCAAACATTCCAAATCTAAATTTATATATTTCAAGAGCTCATTTTTAATTAATTTTTAATGAAGCTTGGTTTCTCTCTTCCCGCCACTTCACATTCATGACCGAAAAGACTCTTTCAGTAAATGCTGAAGTGGCGGGAACAGAGAGTATATAGCTAATCATTCTTTTTTAAACAAACAAATTCGTCAAGATATTTTTTTAAAATAAATTGCCATTTTTCTGCAGTGGACTTTTGCATAAAATCTGTGTTATTCAACAATTCGCCTTGGAGTTCTTTTAAAATAATAACTTCTGAATATAAACTGTCCATGTGTACAAGGTTGATCCAAAAGTAATGATAATTGGGATTTCCTGTGTACATAAAAATCAAAAATAACCGTTTCTTGCTTGCTCATGTACTCACTAAGTTATCACAAAAAAATCATATCAATAGGCCACGTTTCCAAGTATTTACATTAATTTCTGTTGGCAACACTAATCTGCTGTACGTCCGCGCTATTCACTGTCCATCTGCACGACGTTCGCGGTGGTGGGGGTGCTCGCTGGATGAAAAGTTGGTCGTGCACATCCAGCAAGATAATAATAATAATTATTGACGTACGTCAACGCTATTCACTGTCGTTTTGCGTCGTGCATCGTGTATGACCTTGGCGGGACGTACGTCAAGATGGACCGTAAATACGACGCTTAAAACAGACTTATAATATTCCCAATATAAAGCACAATAAACACTAAGTGACTTACACGCAACATTTACTTTGACTTTTAATATCAAATATATAATAAAATGAGCGTGGAAAATTAGAATAATTAGCTGTTATAAAAGACGAGGTAAAAACAAGTCTAAATACATTGAATGCCAATTTTTTTATTGCCAACAAAAATTCGTCACAGGACATTTTGAATCATTTGTATTATGTAAAATGGATATGCACCCTCTAACACCAAAAGTTGTATAATGTATATTGTCATTCAAAATGTCAAAACTTATCAGATGTTGTTTTGTTGTACTGTTTCAAAGTTTAGGTTTGAGGTCAAAATCCAAGTTTAAAACTATAAAAAGTGTGAAATATTCTGAAAAGTAGTGCGCAGACTAAAATGGCCCTAAAATTATACTATGACCTTATGTCACAACCTTCTAGGGCTCTATATATTTTATTAAAAACAGCTAAGTATAATTTTGAACCAAAACCAGTGAATCTACGAGGAGGTAATAAAATTGGGGTTATTCCTTAACTCCTACTTATTACGATATTGCATTGTTCAATGTGTCTAGTCATAATAATTTGTGTTTTCAGGGGAGCATTTTACGGAAGAATACGCGTCAATAAATAAGTTTCAAAAAGTTCCTGTAATAGACTATAATGGTTTTATATTAACAGAAAGGTAATAAAATAACTACGATATAGTTTTGTCTATCCAAAAAAGACAATTTAATTCCATTGTTATAATATTTTCATTAACTTACAGCATAGGTATCATAAGATTTCTGTCGCGCGAAAACATAATACCAAAGTGTTTATATCCAGTTGAATCTAAGGCACAAGCAAGAGTAGATGAATATCTAGAATGGCAACATGTTGGACTCAGGTTGCATTGCGCTATGTACTTCAGAGTAAAGGTATAATATATTATTTTCAACTACAAATCTATATTAATATTATAAAGCTGAAGAGTTTGTTTGTTTAAACGCGCTAATCTCAGGAACTACTGGTCCGAAAAATTATTTCATCGGCCATCACACTAAGACCAAAAGGAGCGGAGCAATTCGGCCGAAACCGTGGGGCACAGCTATTTCATTTATATGATACTTATATCGTTTCAAACTTTTTATATCTCATTTTACTCACCAAATGCTTAAAGTAACTAAACTAAGTCCTCTTTATATTAACAAAAGCAAGCCTGACAATGACTATTTTTGCTACTTCTTTAATATAAATAAATACATATTTCAGTACTTAACACCAATAACAACAGGAGAGCCAGCCGATCCCAAGCAATTAGCAGGCTATGAAAGAAGAATGTTTAACGCAATACAAGAGTTTGATACTCTTTGGTTGGGTAAACATGAGTTTGTAACTGGCAACACTATTACTGTGGCTGATTTGATGGCAGCTGTGGAATTGGAACAACCAAGTATGGGTTTTATTTAACTATATCTATGTATGTATCTATGGGCGGATTCAATCGCTTTGTATAAAACTTAACAAGTTATAGGCTAAAACATTCCTGAAGAACCACTCAATCTATTTAAAAAAAAACCTATCAAAATCTGTTGCATAATTTTAAAGATCTAAGCATACAGACACACAGACAGCTGAAAGCATATTTGTTTTATACATAACATTGATTATGAATGTTATAATATTGAGAATGTTAGTTTAAGTAATGCATGTTGTTATTTAAATAAAAAAAAAAATAATTATCAGCCAAAAAATTAACCACATTCACACCTCATCTAATCGTCAATAAGTATGCTGTACTAATCTTAATACATATAATATATAAATCTCGTGTCACAATGTTTGCCCACAATGGACTCCTAAACCACATAACCGAATATAATAAAATTCGCACACCATGTGCAGTTCGATCCAACTTGAGAGATAGGATAGTTTAAACATGTAGGTACCACGGGCGAAGCCGGGGCGGACCGCTAGTATTTTATATATCCTACAATTACTAAGATACAGATAATTAAATACTTTTTCAGGAATGGCTGGTTTTGATCCCGCTGAGAGGTTTCCTAACATAGCAGCTTGGTGGCCGAAAGTAAAACAACATTTCAACCCTTATTATGATGAAGCCCATGTTATATTGAACAAAATTGTTAAAAAGAATTCATCTGCTAAATTGTAGGCAAAGCATGGTGTATTTATTAGTTAAGTTGACAATGACTATTTTAATTATGTAAATGGCATATTATTTTATAAACTTTGTGTAGAGGTTATTGTTTTTATATCAGATTTTATTATGAACTTTTATCGAGACTATATTATGTACTGTGATTTGAATGATTTTGATACAATTTTTACGATGATAATTTGATAATAAGCAGTTGATTCAACGTTACAATGTTTTTCGCATTTTGTATTATTTAAGAGATTTTCAAATTACATAGTTATTGAATAATTTTGATAGTATTAATTTCTGAACATTCCAAAGACTAAAAGAAGAAGTGAATGCATTGTAAAGTAAAATTAAAATCGTATGTAAGACAAACTATTGGTAGAAGGAAGTATATTATGTAAACTCATTGTAAACTATTATTTTTATAGGATAATGGTGCTTGTTAAAATCTTTTTTTATAGTTAATGGTGTTATGTAATTGTATATTATAAATTTTATTGTTATATCACAAAAAGAATATTGTGTTTTATTTAAAAGTTAAAAGAATCTTCGGGTACCTACCAAATTTATTGAGGCTTGTCTTAAAAACGAATGAAATTATAATTATTTGCAGAATAGAATGAAACTAAAAATATCAAATTCAACGAATAAAATTTATTGAATGCAAGCGATTCATTCGAAATTAAAATACCTATTTTTTTGTGTGGTGTCTCAATGTTAGCCAGAAGGGCTTCTACATTTTAACGCGGACGTGTCAAAATACCTACATTGTCTAAACTGACTTCCAACAATGATATTCGACAAGAAACGCAAATACCTGAAACCCGAAATCAACCAAGCAGGTAATTCGAATCCTAAATATTGGGCAATTTGGCAATGCTTAAAAAAAGAAATCTGTATTTTATGGTAATTGGTATAGAATTTTTAGCTTTTAAAAAAAAATAAATTTTCTATTTTGTGCTATTATCTAGTATATTCTATGTTATCTATGCTTATTCATAAAGTTATAATATTGTTTCTGTTAAAGACTTTAACAATAATTAAAAGCTATAATATTCGTATTTGAGAATAATTCTATGAAAATAAGTGGGATGTTTTTCCAGGGCCGTATTCTATAAGAAGGGCAATTATTTAGTACCCACGCAAGTATCTACCTATTAAGGGAAAATTGTTATGACTACCAAACGTAAAAAGATAACAATATTCCATTCTTGTAAATTGTTATGTCTAAGGACTTGGGAGTATTAAACTGTGTATAATATATATACTTATGAAATGTAGCAATGGAAACATAACAATTTTTTCTCAAAAAGATCGCATGGTAGGTAGGCACATGTTAAGATAGATTCAACAAAGAATGCCTGGATATTCTGATATCATAAATGTAAATTAAAAGCCAATTTAATCTAGGAAGCATTAAAGGCACTTAAATGTAGAATATATCTAAGTATAATGTCGAGTGTACCTACCTATATGGTCGAAAAGACTATGTAGGTAGGTTCCTTCAAATTGACAAAGTTTTTACAGTGGTTTACAGGTAGGTTAACTACATATATCTACCTACTATATTCATATACATTTTATATTATAGATAATTATTAGATATTAAATGAGTTAGCAGCAATAAAACTCGAACAAGAAAAATGTTTCAGCTGATATAAGCCGTAGCTAAAAATAATTTCCGTAGTTAAGGTCTGGTAGAGCTTTAAGAAAAAATATTCCATAAAGCTTGTTATGAACTAGCCAATTAGGTACCTGATGATAATCCGCTAATCCTTAAATCAAAACATCGTGAAATAGATCAAATGAAGCGATATTTGAAAACCTTTTGCAATAAGCAATATGAGGCTGTTATTTTTTTTAATTTTCTTCTTCCTACTTATTAAAATTTTTAAACATTTTGATAGGTAGGAAGAAGTTTGTAGAAACTTCTAATTTTGGCGTAAGTCGCCGTCGGTAAGTAGTTACCTATGTAGGTATCATGGAATTTCAATTACCTGGGTAAAAATAAGCTGTTCATATTTAAAATAATTTAATAGGTATTTAACTAAGTACCTACCTATTAACGGGTAAGTAATTTAAAACTTCATGAAACTGTGCTCAAAGTTATAAATTGTAATAAACATGTCTGAAGAGATTCAAAATCAGTAACTAACTTTGAGATAAACTTTAAATCCATGTTTACCGATCTATTAATAATGATATTACAATATGAGGGTAGGTAATATAAACAAGATAGAGCAGCATCACATCACATCATTATGGTAGGTTCAAACTATTCAAATTGGCCGCCCTATTAGTCTAATAGGCAATGGATATCGACTATCGCAATTAAAATTAGGGTAGGTAGGTACCTACCTAAATACCTATACTATGCTATACCTCCTTGTACTATATATTGAATATTCAGTGCTTTGTAATTACATAGGTAATATAAGTGCTTTTTGATAAGCATATATATCTAGATAATATTTAAAATAAATAAATTCTTACAATAATAATTGTTGTCCCTATTTTGATTTTAATTTTTTCCATTAGGTAGTAGTAGTATTCCGAGAAACAAAGACTGACTGAGAGACTAAATTATTTTCTTTGTACCTATAATATAAAGGTAGGTAGATTTTAAGGAACTATTGTATCGTGATAACTATTCTCGTTTGTTTTATGTAGGTGTTTAGTGTAGGTACATGATTTATTATTTCATTTTTATTTTTAACTAGCTTTCCGCCCGCGGCTTCGCCCGCGTTTTCAAAGAAAAACCCGTTCCCGTAGGATTTCCGGGATAAAACCTATCCTATGTCCTTTCTCGGGTATCAAAATATCTCTATACCAAATTTCATGCAAATTGGTTCAGTAGTTAAGGCGTGATTGAGTAACAGACAGACAGACAGAGTTACTTTCGCATTTATAATATTAGTATGGATTTCGTGTGGCTAAAATAGAACTAGTTACTTGAGCCTGTCTTGAGTTGGAGATCATTTTGATTAAAGTTATTTTTGTATATAATTTGTTGTAGGTATAGGTACCTACTTATTTATTTGTGTCGAAATCCACTATGAATTAATTACATTCTCCATAATTAATGTTAGAGTTCCATGAATCTGAATTTATCCTGTACATTCTGCATAAACAATGCCTGTTCTAATTTGTGTGTTACAAATTCTCGTTAATTTTGTATCATTCATACACACAGGGATAAATACACACACATCCAATTAGCTTGGATGGACAATCACGACACATAATTGAAACAAGGTAGGTAATAGTATTATGGGTATATCTGACCCAGTTGTCATTACAACCATATTCAAAGCTGGTTATGAAACACCCACATATTTTGGAGCGTAATTAAAATCGGCCTATTCCATTTTATCCTGTTTTACAGAAGCAATAAACGTTTAGGAACGTTCAGAAACAGATTATATAGCAAAGGAAAAAAGGCATTGTTTTTTTTAAATTGCAACAGTCCTTAATTTTGAGGTTAAGATGTAGAGTTTTGAAAATTTTAATTCAAATAGGTACATAAATCAATTTAATTATATGATTTTAGCAAGACAGACTCACAGACAGAGGCACAAATTCACAGTTGTTTTAACAAAGCAAGAACGTTTGCATAAAATAGACACTTTTTAGTGCATCAGGAAAGTTTTCTTTTTAAAATTTATCAGTCCCTATGCTAGATATATAATTACCTAGGTACTAAGTACTTCACAAAATAAGATTTATCTTCGCATAAATTTGATTGTTGGAGATACCTACTTAACTAAGAGTTAAGACATTGTATTGTAAAAAAATAATTAAAAAGTTTTCCAAGGCAAATCCGTCGGAACTTAATTGTAACAGATTTATATTGTACCCATGGACGTATAAAAAAAGACGGACGGTATATCGCCTAAACATTGAGTGAAGCCTAGTAATGGCGGCGAAACATCCATGTGTGTGTGCCATGTTGCCATGGCAACAGCTGTCCTGTTGACAATGGCGGCTGTATTTTTTTCTATAAATTTTGCCGTAATAATTTTGTCATTAAAACATAAAAGAAATAACTTGCTTCCCTGTGGAATGTAATCCCTCGTGTTTTGTTATTTAAAATTGTACTGTTGCGACACCATTTAACCACGCAAGACAGCATTTTAAATATTTTTTGTGAAACAGTGACGCAGTTAATCAGTCGGTAGTTCACGACGTAATGGCGGCCGACTAGCTTACTATGGTGAGAGTGTGTGCGTGTTTATTGTCTTTACACGATCGCTAGCTTACTATGGTGGCTTCACGTTGTTTGTTCGTAATACGGCGTCCGTCTTTTTTTATACGTCCATGAGGAAAATAATAAGCTGAAGAAATGTTTTATATATACTAAAATAACACCTACTAAAACTCTCCATCGAAGCCTATCGATTTTTAAAAGCTGTCTGATAATAATTTGCTAAATTTACCCTCAGCAACAAAGGTTCTGACGATAATTCTTATAATGATAATACGAAATAATCCTCTAATAATTAAACTAGAGATATAAATAAGTGAATCATTTTCCCGTATTCGTTCAGAAAGTAAGAGTAAAGTTTTTTACCCTATTTCGTAAAAGCCGCTGACGTTATGTCATTTTTAACAAATGTAGGTCAAGTTTAGTGTCCATTTACGTAATTTTACATTTAAATTTAACGAATATAATAACTAGAACGAGTCGATTACATGCTGAAAAGTACTTACAAAATACACGTGTAAAATGGAAGTAGGTACTATAAAGCGTAGGTGCTAAGCCGAATCGATTAATTTCTAGGAGAGATTAATTCCAAAAAATATAATTTCAGTCGGGTGGAATAAGGGGCGTTCGGTGGGCGGGGCTTGTGAGGGGGCGTGGCCCGCCCTCCTTCATTGTGTGGGCTTTGTAAAATTCCCAGAAATCGGACTGATATTTGTATAGAACGTATTATTATGTACGTTATGCATATCGATTTTGTAATTTATTTGTAAAAGGACTTACCATAGATTAATGCGCAAAATTTATCAGACATTTTGTGTATGTACATGTACATGTACATATATTTTTTATAATGTAGGTATGCCACAAAATATCACCAAATGAATTTTATATAATAAATAAAAATATTATTAAAGGAAGAATTTACAAAAGAAAAATAATTGTGAAAATTGGGACACGACACCTTACAAATAAAAAATAATAATATTCGTTATTTTTTCTTCATGTTATTTATATAAAGTAATAATAATTTAATTGAGTTATTGAATTTCTTAGTTCATAGCTAAAACTATATCCAAGTTCTTTTAATATCATACATTATAATAAAACAAAGAAATATTTAATTCTTTCACGAAAAGTTCCAAGTTTTTCCGTCTCGAAGGATCAATACAATGTTCCGAGTGTCTTATACATTCAATTTGACCTTGACCTGTCATTGGATATTTGATATATTTTTATATTATATGATATTTTTGGAGCTTTTTGATAATGTTGTACTTAATATTTTATTTATACCATATTTAAATTAAATTTATGTTAAATTAAATGAATTTTCCATATAATTAAAGATTTCGATCGCCTGAAGTAATATTTTAAAACTATATAATTTTTCCTACATAGTTTTTTAAAATGCTCGGTTAGTTATAAATAAGTGGCTAATTACGGAAGGAAAAACTAGTCTAATAATCAAAATAAACTTTTTTAAGTTTAAACGTAATTTAAATGCAAAATATGTTGTGAAATATCCGCGATAGTTGTTAGTTTTTATAATCTTTGTAAGTTCGATGGGTGGAAGGGGTGCAGGGGTGGTTTCCTCCCCAAAAGTTGGAGTGCAACACAGCTACAGGTTGGGGGGTTCTCTTGCGTCATACCACCCCCGGGTGGATGCAGCTATATAAGAGCGCCGCGCTTTAGCCCTCCGTCAGTCCTGGACTAGTCGCCGAAGAGTTATCACTGAAATCAAGAAGAAACTCTGCTAGTCTGCCCCTTGCTCATTTTAACTAGAGTCAGTGCTTTCATTATTTCTGAATTTTCATCAGATTTTTCTGATTTTCCTCATTATTTCGGAAATTCTCTTTCCATTTTAAATTTTCGCGCTCCTTTTTCTGCCGATTTTTTAGCGGCAAACCTCCGATTTTTGTGGCGAAATATTTAAATTTAATATTGTTTTTTGTCCATTAAAATTCTAATTTTCCCGGTTCTTCAGGATTTGGTAAGTATTACTTTATTTTCATTTTTACTGTTATTTTCATTAATATTTTCAATTGTTTAATTTTCTTTCTGTAAAATTTAATTTATTTTTGTTCAGAGCGTTTTTGAAGGAAAAATTAAATTATTCTGTTTATTCCATTTTTTGTCTTATAAAATTTGAAATAGGTATATAATTTTCTTTTGATGTTTCGTTGCAATAACTTTTTCTTTATGCATAAAAATTTCTTGTTCAAATTTTGTAACAAAAATATAATTTCTCCGATTTTTGTGAAACTTTCGTAGTTTTAAATTGTACTTTACGTATTTTAATTTAATTTCGTACGTACCTACCTTAATTTTTTTAAACTTTTTTTCTCTAATTTAAAATTCGTCCGTGTAAAAAAAAAATATCAGTAAGCGCGTTTTCGAAAAAAATACGCATATAAACATGTTTTTTACGCATATAAACATGTTTACGAAAGTTAAGCCGATTCAACTAGAAGCAACAGGTTAAACGCGGTAAGGCGTGTCAATCGCCACGCCCACCACGTCGTGAAGTATCAGTTTGAACTGTAGGTTATTTTCAATATTTTCCGCCGAAAATTATTGTAAAAAGCTCTCTAAAAAATATATTTATTTTTATTTTATATGATATTTAGTATCTACTTAATCTTCTTAAATTTTTTATGGTTCAAAAAATTACGTTACATTTTGTGTCAAGAACAAAGAAGAAATAAGTGAAATTCTGCTTTAATTTTTCATGCTAAAATATTAACGTTACATAATTTTGATGCCGTGAAATATAGGAAATATAGAATTACTAGCGGTCCGCCCCGGCTTCGCCCGTGGTACATATTTACGTTTTCTCTGCATAAGAACCATCCTCGTACTTCAAGGAACATAATAAAAAAAGAATAATCGAAATCGGTCCACCCGTTCACGCGTGATGCCGTGACCAAGGAAAACGGGTTTAATTTTTATATATTACTAGCGGTCCGCCCCGGCTTCGCCCGTGGTACATGTTTACGTTTTCTCTACATAAGAACCATCCTCGTACTTCAAGGAATATAATAAAAAAAGAATTATCGAAATCGGTTCAGCCGTTCTCGAGTTATGCGCTTACCAACACATTTTGCGATTCATTTTTATATATAAGAAGAAGAAGATATAGACCGATGATTTTTTTCGCGCTTACGCTACCGTTTAATTCTAATTTATTATATTATTTTGACCAAAATTTTATCTCAGAAAGAAATGTATAGAATAGAGCAAATCAACATTATAAATTCTGACGTGACGGGAGATTGCCCCTTGCCCACTCCCCTTTTGAGAGAATTATTCTGTTATTAATTTTTATATCTTTAATTTGATGAAATGAAATAAAATGAAGGCTTTTACGATCTTCTGCTGTAATTTTCCATTTGAAATATCTATGCGAAAAATCGACTAAGTTTTTAATATACCCGTTCCCCCTTTCCATTATGTAATCCTCCCCCCTCCCGCTTACATAAGTACGTCAAATATGTACCTATCTATTCCCCCACCCCACAACACCCACTGACCTTAAAAAAAAATCAGTGCGAAATATTCGCTAAGTTTTAATATGTTGGTCCCCCCTACCCCCTTGAATGATGTGTTCCTCCCCCTCCCCCTTGAATAAGTCGATCGTATACCTACCTACCTACCTACCCTACCCCCTACACCCTTTTGACCTTTGGTGGGTTGAAAAAATCTAAGCGAAATATTCGCTAAGTTTTAATTTGTTGGTCCCCCCTCCCCCTTGCTTGTTGTGTTCCTCCCCCTCCTCCTTACATAAGTTGATCATATACCTACCAAGTTTCTCCTCCACGCCCCCCACCCACTGCTGATTAGCAAGCGCCGAACAGGATGATAATCATATTTATTTTGGTATCAATTAATAGATAAATTACATTTAAATGAAATCAAATCATTAGGTACATTGATTTCTCGCGCGTTCATATTTTTTTATCTACATTAAAAAAAAATGCTTAATTGTCCACTCCCCCTCCCTCCTCCCCTCTTTGTATTTGACAAATGCGTGTGCGCATATTAAATTATAGCTAGAAACTTTAAAATTTCTTCATGCGGTTCATGATGCGTGATACATGGGCACTACATACAATTAGTGCAATTTTCATTTTTTTTAGATCGCAAATCAATTATCAGCTTATACCAAATACTAATTGACAATTGTGGATTAGCGTAGCCAGTTGGCTACGTATTCCAATTATACGCGACTTTAACTTTAAATCTATACACTCTAATCTACTATATCTCTACTATATCTCAGAAACTACTGGTCCGATTTGAAAAATTATTTCGGTGTTAGATAGCCCATTTATTGAGGTAGGCTATATATAGGCTATATGTCATCACGCTAAGACCAACAGAAGCGGAGCAATGCGGGTGAAACCGCGGGGCACAGCTAGTTTTATATAATGTGCGCGTGCACATGCTTAGCTTTTACCTGGATTTGTGCCAATAACTGAATAATTTGCCGACACTAAAATTTGAAATCTTAATTCGCTGGCAAAATTACTACAAATTTTAGTACAAAATTTTGAAGGAGCGGTTTTAAAATTTAGCAGTGCGCAGCCAGGTAGAAAGAACGGTTTCGAAGCGGTTGCTAGCAATTGAGTTGTTATCTGAGTCTATAATATACGCATGCGTATGCGCAGGAATACGCAGCCAGGTAGAAAGAACGGTTTCGAAGCGGTTGCTAGCAATTGAGTTGTTATCTGAGTCTATAATGTACGCATGCGTATGCGCAGGAATACGCCATTAATTTTTAAATAAAGGTTTTATTAAATCATTTTTCCAATTTATCTAGCAATTTTAATAATAGTTATTTTTTCCTTTTTTACATTCGAAATTACCTATAGCTAACAATTATAATATAACCTACTCATTTGTTTACTTCATGTGGTTAACGTTACCACAGAATAATAATTAATAACTAACGCTACGCGTTTATATATTTACCTACCTATACCTACCTATTATACTTTACCTATATTATATCAACAGCTTAGGATTTTTAAGTATTTCAAATCAATTGATTGAATTTGAATTAAGCATATTACATGCGCGGGCGCATGCCCTTAACCCAGATTCAGGATGCGAATAATTTAATCATTTAACGAAAATTTAATTCGCCAGTAAATAATTTATTAATACGAATTTTAATATTCAAATAATAGATTCAAATGTTGACAGTAACAATGCTGCCAGATAAAAAAAAAAACTTTACTTATGTTTTTTAAATAACTGATACGATACAAATTTAAATATCGATCGACGATTTAATCCTGGCCAATAAGATCGGACTTGTACTTTTCTTGCTAAATAACGGTTTTATTTAATTCAGAGAGAGAAATTAAGGATTTAATATTTTCGTGCACTTTATAATTAGATGAAAAATATTTCGGTCATTTTATAAATCAATGATTAGGTAATCTCCCTCAATCTTAAACAGAGTTAACCAAGATGCCCGAGCTGCCGATCACCTTCAGCTACATGAACAAGTTCGCCTGCTTCTACTGCCAGATCTTCGTCTCCTCCATCTTCATCACCATCATCAAGCGGTACATCACCTACTTCATGTGCCAGTACGTGACTGACAACTTCTATGATCATTTCGAGCAACCAGAATGCGCCAAATACAAACCGATTTAAGGTGGGTAGTTTCGAAAAACAATTTTTTTAATTTTTTTTTATTTAAAAGACTTTTTAAGGGGACATATACAATTAATTGGATAGAATCAATCAACACTAGAAGATATTCAAGTGCAAATTAGATGGATTACATTTGAGTAAAGAATATTTGTTTAAGAATTAAATTATTTATTTACAGGTACTTTTGAAGGCGTGAATCCCGTTCCATCAAGATAGCAAGGTACGTCTGCATGCACCTTTACAGCACTCTCCGGATATGAAAATGGCGGTTTTAAATGTATTTTAAATTAAGAGCATCATTATACAGCGATCTTAAATTAAGTTTTTCGTCTATATATATATCTCAATTGGAGTTAACAGGTCCAAAGTATTAGTTATAATTCAAAAATAAATCACTTCTATAATGTGTGCGTATAAAACAATACCTTATACATATGTAAATAAACGTCAAATTGCTCTGTTTCTTAACGTATCTATAGTATTGATACTTCTCTTATTACATTTACCGATTACAAACTATGGTACAAATATGCCAAAAATAATAGTAATTCGAAAAAAAGGTATAATTTCACAGATACAAAGTGCTGACGAATTTGGGCTAGACGATATTATGTTTGGGGACTTGGATATGGAATAAATTGTGAAGCATTTTTATTTATATTATATCCCACTATTGGTATACTAAGCGCGAAGGGACTTGTAGTTTTGCATATACCTACTGATCACGTAAAAAATACTTAAACAACAAAATTACGTCAAAAATTTTGCTAAATTTTTCCTGAATATCCATGTTTTCTTCTCTAGCTTCGCGCAACCGGTATATACCGCTTCTCTTATGTGAGCATTTTGTCTATGAAAACATAATATTAAATGATAGCTCACGTGCTGGTGGCAAAGTTGGGCGGGCGGGTTGCTTGTTATGGGTGTACACTGTACACATAGAGTTTTAAGAATTCATCTATTTGAAAAAAAAATGCGTCTGGAATTTTATAAGTATTTTTTACGTATTCTTGACAACTGCTAAATTTTGACTCTGGCAAAAAGTCTTCGCTCATTGCCATATCTGAAAAAAAACGAAATAAAAATAAAATAAACCACACTGTTTAAACCGCTAATTTTTGAAAAGTATTGAAATAAAATAGATTTTACCTACCTTCTAAATTCAAATTACAAACAAATTCAAATTGATTTTATTACCTACTTTGCAATATAATTCAGCAGTTTGATTCAAAAATCCTTTTAAACTTATAACCCTCCACTAAGCCCTCCACTGATACAAAAAGAAATATCAACACGATAAATTAAATCGCCTTTAAATACTGATCTTTTGGCATTAATTTTCAATACTTCTTCATCTTAAAATTTTGAACCGTTAATAAGTCTGTTTCGAATCACTCTTTCAATAGTAAGTATGATGAAGAAGAAATAGTAAGCGAATATCTAATCATATCAACATATTAGGTATAATCTCTTTGTAAATATGTATAATAATCAACTCCGTTAAGATGTAAATATATATAATAGGATGCCACTGAATTTACTAGTTACATTAGGTATCGACTTCAGACTGTATATTATATTATAGCATCATCTTAAATATAGTCTTGACCAATGTCAGAGTTTTCTTTTGAAGTCAGTTAAAAATTTTTGTCCCCGAGACCGCATTTACTTCCTTACTTACTTACGAAAAAGAGTGTATATTCATTAAGATTATATGAAAAATCGGAATGGTGCTGACTAAGTTAGATATTATCTACAATTAGTAAAATTTTAAATATAGTGTCGAACGTACTGAACCTATTCGAAATTTTATTTTGGAAAAAGCATTTGACCTATTCTTTATTGTTTATTTCAAAATAAGTAGTATCTTTATTCACTTTTTTTATTTGGTTTATGTCTATCCTAGCGATTGCCTCATTTCAAAAGTTATTTCAATTCTCAAATCTTGTGCTTAATTAATCAAATCTATTTTAAATTGATTCAAAAGAGCAGGAAAACTTTGTGTTCTAGTAACTCGGACCATAATTTATAATATACCATCTCATATCATTTGAAATGAAAGAAAAAGACAGCTACTTGACCATAGCGAAATAGGCACAAACATGGCACAAATGATTATGTACTTTAAAACGCAATGTATCAACGAAATATTTTTGGATTTGCGACTATTCATTTTAAAAACCAGCTTTCACACCATCATTTTTCTTTTTGTCATTGCGTACTAGGACCCGTGTAGAACCGCCATCCTGTTACAAATGACTCGAAATTTTGTGTCAATATCTCCCGGTCTATTAGGTAAGATTGAGCTGCGTGAATGAAATGATACGTCCAGGGTACTTTTTTCAAGTTTTGTGGTGTATTAGCTTCTAGATTAGTCAAAGACTATTAAGGCGTGTGAATGTGTGCGTTTCGAGTCACGGGATCGTCCATTTGTTTTATGTCATGGTTGAACGCGGAGGGGGGAGTGAGGGGGGGGAGTTAGTTAAGTAGTAGTTAGTAGTCGGAAGAATGTCACGAATTGTCAACAGAGTGGTTACCATGTTTTATGGGAGTATTATTTCCAATGTGGGCAAGTGATGGCGCTCGACTACTCATACAGGGTAAATGAAATTTAGCGCATCACCTCTTGCAGGCAGCTTCATTATCAATCCCAACAGTATTTGTTCTACCAATTTTCATTACCTAGCCCTGTAGAGCGCTGTCATTTTTGCACACTGGAGATAATACTGTTTTAAAACATCATGGGGCGGGGCAAGTGGGATGGGGGGGGAAGAAAGATCACGTGTATTTTTATATATAATACGTGTACACCTAAGATAACAAATACATATAAGGGACCAGTCAATTAAATAAGAGGGGTTGACATATGAATGAGAGATCTAAAATAGTACATACCAGCAATGTAGCGTTCTAACAATTGTTTCAAAAGTCTAAAATTCTCATATTATCTGCGTTATATAAGAAATACACGTGAATTTGTAGGCGTGGTCGGTTTGTAGGTTGGGCGGGGGCGGGTTGGTCGTAAATATTGAGGGTAGATAAGAACCATCCATGTGTGAAAACATTGAAAAACAAAGAGTCAAATACCGGCAGAAAAGATCAATATTAAAGTGATTTTCAAAAGTTATTACAACAATTTATAAAATTCAATCTTATAAATAAATAAATTGAAAATTCAAACTTAACAAAAATATTTCAAAATTTTCATTTGACCTAATATTATGATATCAAACATCTAATAAGAAAGTATTTATGTAGTTACCAACTTTTCATCTATACTCTTTTATTATTGTGTTTAATTTCAAATCTTTTCTGATATTAATTGATGCCTTTAGACAAACAGTTCTTATAACCTTTTCCACGATTTTATTACCTTAGGACTTTATACCCATAGTTTAAAATCATCAAGATTATATTATAGGGATGGTAGGGGATTTGGGGGTCTAATGAAATAATGGACGACCCCATGACGATTAGAATGTATGTCATACAATTTTAGTACAATACAATGTAGATACCACAAGCTACAAATGTATATATTTATTGGGCGATATAAGGGTATTATATTTAATAATTATCACATATGGGCACACGAACATATTTGTGAAAATAGATTATAAGATTCGAAATGTGATTTCGTATTTAGATATGTAAATATAGGTTTAAACAAATTCAAATGACCCGCGTATCTTAGTTATTAAATAGCTTATGTTATTATAAATACCAACACAATAGCTGGTTAAATCTGAATTGATGGTCATTGGTTAAACTTAAGTGTTTTTATTAAAATTGAGACATTTTAATAGCTATCATTTAATTTCTGTCAGTTTTATCTTCAGAGTGTTACCTCACATGTGTTATAAAAATATTATTTTATCCACTTTAAAAATTGTCGACTGTTTTTGTTTATTGTTTGGATGAAATATAAATCAACCGCGCTTTTTAACACGCTTTTTGCTAGTAAGCATCAAATTTTGTAAGGCCACCTAGGTTTAACCAATGTCTACCGATTAAACTTCGTTCTAGCCATTATAAACAAGGTGCAGCCTCCATTCACATTATGTGGGTATCACTATTTATTGGTATAGAGTTTTTCAATAAGTAAAAAATAATTAATAAACAATAATAAAATAAGAGTTTTTCAATAATAATAAGAGGCGTAGGGATGTGACGACCCCACCGCCCACGGGCTGGATAACTGTGTGACAGTAGTTATCCAACCCGTGCAGCCAGTCAGTACCCATTCCCAGCAAGTGTGCAAACCGTGCTTCAGCTGGGGAGTACATAGGGTACTAAAAATATATGCAATTAACGGTTTCCTCGGGTAAGTGGGCGACCCTCGAGTGTATAAAGCCTGGTTAATGGATGGCAGACAACAGAATACGATCAGGGCCGCTTCCTGGGGGTCGACCGACCCGACCACCTGGTCGGTCGAACCCACCATCCCCACCAGTTAGCTTGACGACAGCAGGGCCGGCAACGACCCAGCATGTGGAGTCCGCTACTGGTGGAAACAGAAAGACTCGCATGAGATGGTCAGTAGCCAAAATAAAAATGCCATGCGAACATATTATAGGGCGACTGAGGGTGAAACCAACCGGACTGGATACCTAGTGAGACTGCTCCGCGAATTCAACACCTTGGAACCCAACATCGCCCTCACTGAACAAAATCTGGTTGACCGAGTTCGATACATCTTGCGCAGGAACATCTTTAGAGCCTCCGAACTCGAACAACTAGGATGTACGGCTGTTTCCGCGGAAGCCCCTGAACCGACTCGCGTTGATGACCCACCCGATGTGTCAGTCCTTTTTGAGGAGAACACCGGGGTGGAGATCAATGCGGAGCGGAGGAAACTGAGGAAATAGCTGCCCAGGACATGGAAAAAATCAGGAGAGAGCTTGAGGAGATGATCTCTCATTACCGAGGAATACCGGTTGAGCAGCGCTCCCAGCTTCCTCGCGTTCCTTATAGAGCGTCGTAAATTGTTTATTCCTGTAATTTGGCATACATACTGATTTATCATATAAGCAACCACTAAAAATATATATTTTATACCTAACTATAGATGGCATCGATACGAAATTTCCGGCATAAGCTTTCAAAATCTACATACTAATACGTGCTTATTGAAAAGCTCTATCTAAATTTCAGTGACACTTTCTACTTAGTCGTGTCTTGAAATAAAACTAGAAGATAAGGTATTTGAATAAAGGACTTAAATAAAAAAGTGGGAAATTTCAAGGGCTTGCACACAAGTAGATTGTAAAGATTGTATATCATGTACACTGTGAGTACGTTATTTGTTCCTATAGAGCTAAATTATTGTTCATTGATATCAAACAAAAAAAAGTCACGCTGTCTCAATATTATTGATAAGAACACAATATAAACACATTAAACTGTCTAGGCTAATTAGTTATTACTATAAAAAATCTAGCTAATAAGATAAGAAAAAAATAATAATAAAATGAAAAAAAAAAATCACACCGTCATTAATTATTATTGATAGGAACATTACAAATTGTCATCACACTATAATATCGATTACATTAGAATATATTATAAATTTTGTAAAAGTTACTAAATAGATAAAAAAAAAAAATACAAAAATAGTCATGCATACATCATTACTCATTATCGATTGCAACACAATGGGGATTGAACACAATATCGATGTGAATTACTTAAAAAAATAGTTACTAAGAAATAAATGAGACTTTGATGAGACTAAATATTGCGTGCGCTCGCGCACGGTTCTCTATATTAAAAATAAAAACGACCATCTGAATTTCCATATAAAAATAAACTTAAATTTAACTTTTCATACGTAACTAGGAAGGATAAACTTTATAATCTTTCGTAAAAATAATCTAGGTATGTGCACTGGCAAATTTCTACGATACATCAAATTTTGTAAAAATTATTTCATCTGATATACATAGATTATAATATTTTATCATATCAATTGACCTTAGGAATTGACCCATTAATAAAAAAATGTAAAATAGACCTAAAAATCAACATGTCAGCTTGACAACTGCTAAATTTTTTAACTTGACACTGGCAAAAAGTCTTCGCTCATTGCCATAACAGAAAAAAAAAACGAAATAAAAATAAAATGTGTGGTTTTAACCGCCAATTTTTGAAAAGTATTGAAATAAAATAGATTTTACGTACCTTCTAAATTCAAATTACAAACAAATTCAAATTGATTTTATTACTTTGCAATATAATTCAGCAGTTTGATTAAAAAATCCTTTTAAACTTTTAACCCTCCACTGATACAAAAAGAAATATCAACACGATAAATTAAATCGCCTTTAAATACTGATTTTTTGGCATTAATTTTCAATACTTCTTCATCATAAAATTTTGAACCGTTAATAAGTCTGTTTCGAATCACTCTTTCAATAGTAAGTACGATGAAGAAGAAATAGTAAGCGAATATCTAATCATATCAACATATTAGGTATAATCTCTTTGTAAATATGTATAATAATCAACTCCGTTAAGATATGAATATGTATATAGTAGGATGCCACTGAATTTACTAGTTACATTAGGTACCAACTTCAGACTGTATATATTATAGCATCTTAAAATTATTAATAGTCTTGACCAATGTCAGAGTTTTCTTTTGAAGTCAGTTAAAAATTTTAGTCTCGGAGACCGCATTTACTTCCTTACTTAGGTACTTACGAAAAAGAGTGTATATTCATTAAGATTATACGAAAAATCGGAATGGTGCTGACTAAGTTAGATATTATCTACAATTAGTAAAATTTTAAATATAGTGTCGAACGTACTGAACCTATTCGAAATTTTATTTTGGAAAAAGCATTTGACCTATTCTTTATTGTTTATTTCAAAATAGTATCTTTATTCACTTTTTTTATTTGGTTTATGTCTATCCTAGCGATTGCCTCATTTCAAAAGTTATTTCAATTCTCAAATCTTGTGCTTAATTAATCAAATCTATTTTAAATTGAATCAAAAGAGCAGGAAAACTTTGTGCCTTATCGCAATGTTCTAGTAACTCGGACCATAATTTATAATATACCATCTCATATCATTTGAAATGAAAGAAAAAGCCAGCTACTTGACCATTGCGAAATAGGCACAAACATGGGACAAATGATTATGTACTTTAAAACGCAATGTATCAACGAAATTTTTTTGGATTTGCGACTATTCATTTTAAAAAATATTACTGAAATTACAGAGACCGCTTTTAAAACTTTGTTTTGCAAATGCTAATTGTAGTAGTAGTAGGTTGTTTTTTTTATTTTAACGTGACTTAAGAGGTCACTATAGTGAGAAATACCCAGTGGATAGTAGTAGTATTCCTTAAGCAAGTGAAACTTGTTATTATTACAAAAAAATAAATAAAAATAAAATAGAAATTAGATCGTGAGGCGGGATTCGAATCCGCGTCTTCTGCCATTCCGGGGCGAAGGCGACCGCGCCTGACCAACTCGGCCCGTGATCCCGTCCGCGTCAGAGCAATCGAATTTATTCTAGGTACGCTTTCAGTTTTATGTGTCTAATTCTTTAAAAAATATATTTATAAAGCATTCGAATGTCATACAACCAAATTCAACTACAACCAAATACAACTTAAAAACATAATGAAGAGAATTTTAATTTAATGTCTGCCTTTTTAATCGTTATATTTTATAATTCAAGGTATTTTAAACCGAAAAATTAGTAAGTTGTAAATATAATAGAGGGTAAATTGTAAATTATAAGATATTCTTTCAAAATTCTAAATTAAACGTTAGTACAATTAAAAATTGTTAAATTATAAGTCGAGCAAAACCGTGTAAAACACAATGTTAGGTCAAGTTGGGTTCGGGAAATCGGGTACATTATTAGAAATAAATATAAATATTTTATTATTGAAACGTATCTCTTGTTATCTCTTGTTACTAAGACCCCTGTAGAACCGCCATCCTGTTACAAATGTCCCGAAATTTTGTGGGTCATTTGTAACAGGATGGCGTTTCTACAGGGGTCTTAGTACGCAATGACAAAAAGAAAAATGATGGTCAGAACGCTGATACCGGATACCTTAAGATACTGTAATATAAAATGTTACAGTATCTTAAGATAAAATATTATAGTAGATATCTTCACCGTGTGTGACGCGCTTAATACGTAGCTGCTTTGACAAATACATAGGTATAATCTTTTTGCTCATCTTTAATTTTGCCAATTATATTCGTCAAAACTTTATGGAAGTTTTTCCTCTCTAGTACTGAATTCATACAACAGACCACTTACATAGCCCAATAATTAGTTTACCTACCTTTTTTCAATATAATTTTGCGTAGATATTAGGTAAGATCGAGCTGCGTGAATGAAATGATACGTCCAGGGTACTTTTTTCAAGTTTTGTGGTGTATTAGTTTCTAGATTAGTCAAAGACTATTAAGGCGTGTGAATGTGTGCGTTTCGAGTCACGGGATCGTCCAT
Organism: Colias philodice; assembly: GCF_061535455.1. Lineage (NCBI taxonomy): Eukaryota > Metazoa > Arthropoda > Insecta > Lepidoptera > Pieridae > Colias > Colias philodice. Next base: position 9,048,355 of record NC_143098.1, on the reverse strand, counting down.
TTGTTTTATGTCAAGGTCGAACGCGGAGGGGGGAAGGGGGGGGGAGTTAGTTAAGTAGTAGTTAGTAGTCGGAACAATGTCACGAATTGTCAATAGAAGGGTTACCATGTTTTATAGGAGTAGGTACCTATTATTTCCAATGTGGGCAAGTGATGGCGCTCGACTACTTACACAGGGTTAATGAAAATTAGCGCATCACCTCTTGTAGGCATCCTAACAGTATTTGTTCTACCAATTTTCATTACCTAACCCTGTAGAGCGCTGTCATTTCCACACTGGATAAAATACTGCATTAAACATTATGGGGCGGGGCAGGTGCTAGGGGGAAAGAAATGAGATCACGTGTATTTTTAAATATAAGGTATATTTTTATATATTGGTAATAATAAGGTAGGTGTTCACCTAAGATAACACAAAACAAATACATATATGTCAATTTAATTAAGAGGGGTTAACATATGAATGAGAGATCTAAAATAGTATCTACATACCAGCAATGTGGCGTTCGATTCTAACAATTGTTTCAAAAGTCTAAAATTCTAATATCTGCGTTATATAAGAAATACACGTGAATTTGTAGGCGTGGTCGGTTTGTAGGTTGGGCGGGGGCGGGTTGGTCGTAAATATTGAGGGTAGATAAGAACCATCCCTGTGTGAAAGGGTACATTGAAAAAAAAGAGTCAAATACCGGTAGAAAAGATCAATATTAAAGTGATTTTCAAAAGTTATTACAACAATTTATAAAATTCAAACTCATTAATAAATAAATCGAAAATTCAAACTTAACAAAAATATTACAAAATTTTCATTTGACCTAATATTATGAAATCAAACATCTAATAAGAAAGTATTTATGTAGTTACCAACTTTTCATCTATACTCTTTAATTATTGTGTTTAATTTCAAATCTTTTCTGATATTAATTGATGCCTTTAGACAAACAGTTCTTATAACCTTTTCCACGATTTTATTACCTTAGGACTTTATACCCATAGTTTAAAATCATCAAGATTATATTATAGGGATGGTAGGGGGTTTGGGGGTCTAATGAAATAACGGACGACCCCATGACGATTAGAATGTATGTCATACAATTTTAGTACAAAACAATGTAGATACCACAAGCTACAAATGTATATATTTATTGGGCGATATAAGGGTATTATATTTAATAATTATCACATATGGGCACACGAAAAGATTTGTGTAAATATACATTATAAGATTCGAAATGTGATTTCGTATGTAGATATGTAAATATAGGTTTAAACAAATTCAAATGACCCGCGTATCTTAGTTATTAAATAGCTTATATTACCTATTATAAATACCAACACAATAGCTGGTTAAATCTGAATTGATGGTCATTGGTTAAACTTAAGTGTTTTTATTAAAATTGAGACATTTTAATAGCTAACATTTAATTTCTGTCAGTTTTATCTTCAAAGTGTTACCTCACATGTGTTATAAAAATATTATTTTATCCACTTTAAAAATTGTCGACAGTTTTTTATTGTTTGGATGAAATATAAATCAACTGCGCTTTTTAACACGCATTTTGCTAGTAAACATCAAATTTTGTAAGGCCACCTAGGTTTAACCAATGTCTACCGATTAAACTTCGTTCTAGCCATTATTAACAAGGTGCAGCCTCGATTCACATTATGTGGGTATCACTATTTATTGGTATAGAGTTTTTCAATAAGTAAAAAATAATTAATAAATAATAATAAAATAAGAGTTTTTCAATAAAAATAAGAGGCGTAGGGATGTGACGACCCCACCGCCCACGGGCTGGATAACTGTGTGACAGTAGTTATCCAACCCGTGCAGCCAGTCAGTACCCATTCCCAGCAAGTGTGCAAACCGTGCTTCAGCTGGGGAGTACATAGGGTACTAAAAATATATGCAATTAACGGTTTCCTCGGGGAAGTGGGCGACCCTCGAGTGTATAAAGCCTGGTTAATGGATGGCAGACAACAGAATACGATCAGGGCCGCTTCCTGGGGGTCGACCGACCCGACCACCTGGTCGGTCGAACCCACCATCCCCACCAGTTAGCTTGACGACAGCAGGGCCGGCAACGACCCAGCATGTGGAGTCCGCTACTGGTGGAAACAGAAAGACTCGCATGAGATGGTCAGTAGACCAAAATAAAAATGCCATGCGAACATATTATAGGGCGACTGAGGGTGAAACCAACCGGACTGGATACCGAGTGAGACTGCTCCGCGAATTCAACACCTTGGAACCCAACATCACTCTCACTGAACAAAATCTGGTGGACCGAGTTCGATACATCTTGCGCAGGAACATCTTTAGCGCCTCCGAACTCGAACAACTAGGATGTGCGGCTGTTTCCGCGGAAGCCCTTGAACCGACGCACGTTGATGACTCACCCGATGTGTCAGTCCTTTTTGAGGAGAACACCGGGGTGGAGATCAATGCGATCGGAGCGGAGGAAACTGAGGAAATAGCTGCCCAGGACATGGAAAAAATCAGGAGAGAGCTTGAGGAGACGATCTCTCATTACTGAGGAATACCGGTTAAGCAGCGCTCCCAGCTTCCTCGGGTTCCCTATAGAGCGTCGTAAATTGTTTATTCCTGTAATTTGGCATACATACTGATTTAATAATGATATTTTATACCTAACTATAGATGGCATCGATACGAAATTTCCGGCATAAGCTTCGAAAATCTACATACTAATACGTGCTTATTGAAAAACTCTATCTAAATTTCAGTGACACTTTCTACTTAGTCGAGTCTTGAAATTAAACTAGAAGATAAAGTGCTTAAATAAGTACTCAAATAAAAAAGTGGGCAAGGGCTTGCACAAAAGTAGATTGTAAATTGTATATCATGTACACTGTGAGTACGTTATTTGTTCCTATAGAGCTAATTTGTTCATTGATATCTAGTTCATTCATTCATCAGCCCAAAAAAATGAAAAAAAAAAACAAAAAAAAGTCACGCTGTCTCAATATTATTGATAAGAACACAATAGAAACACACTAAACTGTCTAGGTTAATTACCATAAAAATCATACTAATTGTATTCTAGTTGATAAGAAAAAAAAACATAATAAAATGAAAAAAAAAAATCACACCGTTATTACTTATTATATATACTATGTAGATAGGAACATTACAAATTGTCATCACACTATAATATCGATTACTCTAGAATATATTGTAAATTTTGTAAAAGTTACTAAATAAATAAAAAAAAATACAAAAAAAGTCATGCATACATCATTACTCATTATCGATAGCAACACAATGGGGATTGAACACAATATCGATGTGAATTACTTAAAAAAATAGTTACTAAGAAATAAACTTCTTATGGGCACTCTTCACAATCTTCGCGTTGGCGAGTAGTGCCTCTACTACGTTGAAAATGTTTAAATATATCTAAAGTATTAAAATACATTTATTTTATGACTTTTTCGATTACGATATTGAAAAGTAAAAAGGGGTTTACAATCCCGATTATGGTTTATTTTCTCTTTTGTGTTTCAAGAAAATGTCAAGAAATTTAATTCAACACATCAAAGATAACTTTATGCATTGCTGCGTATAAAAGTTACATATTTAATCAATTCCTTGAACATAAATAACATTTGAACGTTATCGACGAATAGGTGTTTCAAAAGTTCAAAAGCTAATCTTAATTCCATCCACCAGGTAAATAATAAAAACATCACATAACATATGAAGCCTAGAACTTAAAGAAAGATATTCGATCGAAATCATTCGTCATTATTCATAAATCATTCTCATTCATGACGTCATTGTAAATATAACATTTAAAAATCATAAACTCTGGTGCGTATCACAATATAGTTAAGAATTGACGGGATCATATGCACAACACTTATGATAGTTAAGTAATATAAAGGATTTGATGTATCCTATTTGGGGTATAAAAGACTGTCCTAATAGATATTATAAGTTAGGTAAGGCTATTTTAATTTTCGTTAACGTTAAAATCCAGTCAAATTACAGCCAGAAGCATCTAGAAGTAGCAGAATTCAAACACCCCTTATTGTGACAGGGTTAAAGCAAATCGCGCTTATAATATAAGAACATCATAATAGGCGTAAGAATCTGTAGAATTCGACATGTCATTGTAGAAGATATAACATGTAACGTGTTAATAAAAACGTATATAAAACAAACATGTCAGTTTCACAGGGGTCTGTCTTTATTGTTCATGCAAAATATAACAAAAAAATATATATAGATTCGATACAAGACTGTTTAAATTAAAGACAATCTTTTGGCGTATGTATATTTCAAAATTTCATCAAGTTCCTTTATAATTAACAATAAGTAATTTTGCGTTTTTGACGTGACAACGTCTTATAATTCGATAAAGCCGGCTACTCGCACGAAAAAACATGACTCATGCGGCGTTACCTCGCTCTGACTCATCTGAGGCGTTCCATGTAAGGCTTGAAGTGCGAGCGAGAGCGCGGAACGAGCGACAAAGAAGCACAATCGGACGTTGTCACGTTCAACGGCTATCGTCAGTAAACCGACTTTACAGATAACCATTTTTTTTGACGTGACAACGTCTTATAATTCGATATAGCCGGCTGCACGCACGAAAAAACATGACTCATGCAGCGTTACCTCGCTCTGAGGCGTTCCATGTAAGTCTTGAAGTGCAAGCGAGAGCGCGGAAAGAGCGACAAAGAAGCACAATCGGACGTTGTCACGTTCAACTATCGTCAGTAAACCGACTTTACAGACAACCAATTTTTTTTTATTAACACGTTATACAGACAGGACAAGCCATCATATACCTAGTTATTATATTATAAGGAGACACTATGATCATACTCTACTATAAATCTCGAGTTATAACCCAAGCCAATGAGTGGAGGATTGAATGAAAAAAATTGTATTATCATTTTATGTTCAACATCGTTCCAATCAGTAAATAAAGGTACTTTAATATACTTTTTGCATACGTTTAACTTGAACAATGTATGAATTTTGGAATATAACACGTCCCGGAAAGTTCATTGAATAACAGCCTACCCTAGAATAGCCTTTTTTGGTGTACTTCTGTTATCAAAAACCGTAACAGTTACACTTATTTAAATCTGATGAAAGTGTGAGTGATTGATATTCCATTTGTATATACAGATCCATCTATGTAATAATTATTAGACATTAATTGATTGAAATATGAAGCTGGATGAAATACACGATTTAAAATAGAATCGACACATTTAAGTCTTCAAAATTTTTTGATGAGTGGTGTTTTGTATGTGAACCATTACGTTTTTGGGGTTTTAATTTGTCACGTCTAATTATATTATGTACTTTCAAAATTTCAAGGTCATAAGACTGTTAGATTGCACTACATGTGTTCATTAATTAGTGTAGGAGATAATCATCAAATTAACATACTTTAAATGTACATAAAATGTAAAAAGTATTCTAAGAGTTATTTGTTCAATAATAGAAAACTAATAAAATTGATCGACTCAGGCCAAACATCCTGATAAATAACTTTTTAATAAATATACTATCTCATGGGAAGATTTCACAAGAAAAATGTTAAGTAAAGAAATATAATGAAATGTATGTGTCTCATTTCCCTCAAAAAGATTTAGGACTTAACTTGATATTCACTGAAAAACATACTTTTTTAAATGCAAATAACGTGTGAGAACTTAACTAACAAATTTTGTGGAAGGAAGAAGTAAAAATAGCAATATTATATTAATTGCCACAATAAATCCAAAATTATATTATGTGAATTAATTGTATTTGTAGAATATGTATGTATGATATAGTATATATTTATATAATATTAAATATATGAAAGTTTATTCATTCGTATAAAACAATCATATCCACGTCTACAACTAAAACGTTAAAGAGAAAAGCAGTTTTTGGATTATCCTCTTAAAATAAAAGAAACAAAAAAAAAACGTACTATAAAATGAGACCACAATAATTAAGAGGTATCTGGTATTACACAAATCACTTGTAATGTATCATAAGGCGCGGGACATATACAAGCGGCGCGGCGCGCATCGGGCGCACCGCGGGCGCGCCAGCCGGCGCGCCGCGGGCGCGCTGTTGGCGTCCGAAAATGATATTTATATAGAGTGGTTAAATGCATTTTCTTCATGCATAATTTAGTAAAATTATGTTTTTTGTGCTAAAAGAGATTTGAAAGTAACGTTAATTTGAAAGTAACGATTTTGTTTTGATAATTCCTTGTAAGTAAATAGCGAGGATAACCCCACGATTGCAAATATATCTTTGTTGGAAATGTTGGAATTTACTTGGAAAATTTTATAGTACTTTTAAAGTACATAATTTTAAAGTAGTACTGGTGTAATGATGGAAGAAAAGAAGGTTAAAATAACACAAAATTTATATTGTACTAGCGGTCCGCCCCGGCTTCGCCCGTGGTACATATTTCGCAATAAAAGGTAGCCTATGTTCTTTCTCAGGGTCTAAAGATTATCTGTGCCAAATTTCATCAAAATCGGTCCAGTACCTAGTTTATGCGTGAAAACCATACATACATACATACATACATACATACAAACCTTTCCTCTTTATAATATTAGTATAGATAAAATATGGTTTTCAAACACAGGTTTACATTTAAACCATATAAATCTTATCATTAAAATCTCAGTTCAAAAGTATTTACAGTACTGATCATTCCACAATATTATTACAATTACAAATAAATAAAAAACACAATCAAAATCAGGATTATCTTTATTTCTGACATTGTAAATACATGGGAACTTTCATTATGCTCTTCTTCATTTTCACTTTCCCTACTGCCATCACCTGTGTAAATCATTTCATCGATTAATTCAATTCACCTTTAAAAACAAAACGAAGAAGGGTATGTAATAGCAGCTCTATATAATTCCACACAGAGAGAACACATTTTTGACTGACAGGCTACCGTCTCATAAAGACCGGGAGATACTGACACAAAATTTCGAGTCATTTGTAACAGGATGGCGGTTCTACAGGGGTCTTAGTACGCAATGACAAAAAGAAAAACGATGGTGTGAACGCTGGTACCGGCGGCTTAGTCGCGTGGGCGTTAGTCGAACTCGTCGGAAAAATAGCGAAGTCAAACGATTTGTAACACAAAAATTTTAGAATTTACCGATAGCCCATAAAAAAGAAGTAGGCGGTAGTGTCATGCCATACTTTTCCGGTGTGACTTACAGCCCGCCATACCGACGCGAATGTGTTGATTTAAAAAAAACAATTCAACCATTTGTACCAGGCTAACTTTTGCACAGGTAACCATCGTCGTGCAGCCATTTACGAAAATCGCCATGCCATACTTTTCGGACGATTCCAAATGGTCGCCATACCGCCGAAAATCTGCAAATTTTTTTTTTGTAAAAATTGTAACAGACAAATGACTCGAAATTTTGTGTCAGTATCTCCCGGTCTACTACCACCCGATTTGTTTTTGATTGTGTATGACCGTGAATTGACCTCTATTTGGATGCGATGGGGGAAGCGCGCCTGCGGTACGCCCGCGGCGCAACCGTGGCGTGCCGCCTCGTCGCCTTTCCAAAATTCTTTCATACAAAATGTATAAGAAGGACGTGGTGCAAAACAGATTCAAGAGGTGCGCTTATGGCACGCCCGCGCCCGCGCCGCTTGTGTTTGACCCGCGCCTAATACTTGTAAATATTGAATGCTCAATCCTACGGTGCTTACGCTTCGCTGCATCTCATGAAATCATTTGCGCATTTTAGGATTGCCTCTTAATTATACTACTAAGGGTATTAGCGTCTTCAAAACTGCTCTGTTTCGCATTTAGTATCTCTTCAAGGCAGGGAATTTGCAATTGTATGCCATAATTATATTAGTTACCTATACTTAAAAAGCTGCCTACGAAATTAACAAAGCATAAATATTATGTTCAGCCTGTACTAAAAAGGTTTCTTTAGTGCATAAATCCAGAGTAATGCAGTTTAGTCGTAAGATCATCCTACTTCGATTATTTACAACTGCTACGTTCGTTACGCTAAGCTACGTATGCTACGTACGTGTCGTAGCATACGTAGCTGCTGCTGGCGTAGCAAACACACATAGGCAAACGCTACGCAGTTCAATTTGACAGGCGACTCGCTGAATTAAGAGACGAATTACGCAATTATTAAAAAAATCTATATAGTCAATTATTGAAAAATATATAATGTACTGGCAACCTTTACAAGTCATACGCGTAGCACAGATTAAATTAAAACATAGCAAGTACTTTTCATAGATATATAAGTTTTCCAGTAGCGAAGCATAGCATATAGCATGAGGAACAATAGACTAATAATCTTCAGATTGGCGTAACTATCTGGAACTAACTGAAAAATATATCTTGGAACGTGCGTAAACGTTAAATATGTTTCTCCAATTCATATAAGCATGAATTGTATTTATAAATGTAAACAACAGTCTGTCTCTGACATTTTACACTAGCTTCTGAACATATTTTTAAGAATTTGGTTATCATTAGTAAGACAGAACTTTGCAGCGAATAATTTGAGCGATAAGAAATTTAAAAGACAAGAATTAAAACGTTGTGTAGGACGCAGTTACTTTGAATTATCTGAAGTTTATGAGAGCGAAGCTGCGGGCGGCAACACATCTTTAAATACCTACTTTACCGATATTTTGACGTTTAAAGAATGTGTAACTCTAATCTCTATACTCAGTTAACGGATAAGAGTATTAAGTCGACAATTAAATTTATATTAAGATCTCATACTTGAAAGTAACATTTTAAGTTAGTATTGCTTAATCAGCTCGCACAATTATGTCAATCATAGCTTACCGGTTTCTTCTAAGCTATAATATGTGTACATAGAAAAAAAAATATAAAAAAACATAAAAAAAACAAATAAAAATACAAAAGCTAAAAAAAATTAGAACGTCTTCACTAGGATAATTAGTTTAAAAATTCATTGTATATAGAAATGCATTACTTAAGTCAATAGGTTGTGAATGAAATGTAAAAACTGGCTGTGATTTGATTAAAATGAATGTTATATTGAAAATATATACTGGCTGCACGAGGAACATTGACAAATTAGGATAATTAGAGTTATGATCCATTCATAAGTAGGTATCTATTATTAGTAAGAGAGATCTCTTCACTTTTGCATCCCGCGACATATATAGCAAATAAATTTATTGTAAGTCCATTTTTTTGTAATTTCTGATTACACACTGATTGTACGAGGACTTATATCTATGGTTTATAGCTTCAATATCATGGCGGATATAATTATATATTTTTTTTATGATACCTTACGGAAATTTCATTGTAATACGATGTTTGACACTATCAAACTCTAAAACTACTTAATCGATCTTGATGTTTTTTTCATCCTGAGAAGAAGAAAAATATGCTTTTGAAGTTCTCCTACAAAGCTTGCCAAATGAACATAAAATATGTTTTTCACTTTTCTAATAGAATATGGCTTTGATATTTATTTCCATTAAAAACAATATAATAATATTAATTCGAAGATTACAGTAAACCATAGTAAAGTCCAATTATAATTTTTTGTCTTCCAAAAATTATACTTAAACTGCTTGCAAAATACAATCAAGTCACTACAGTTAGATTATATTATAGTCATAGTTTTAAATAAAGGCTCCTTGATACTTTATTAGTTTAAGAAATTTTAAATAATGCAGCGGGGAAAGGCTTTTAAAGAAAATACGCTTATGCTCTACGATATATTATTTAATAATTTATTAGTCTATTAATTCAGATAAAATTTGGTACATGAACTAATGAATTATAATAGCAATCGATTCTAAAATGCAACAAACATAAAATATAAAAAAATAATTTCAAAAATTTCATAGAATAGTTAGACGGGTTTTCATCTCGTTCATTCTGGACTTAAAAATTATGCGTGGGACAGAGACAGCACATTGATTAGTTGTTACGACTACAAATCGTATACACTAGTGTTACAACTCTAGTCATTAATCTAAACTTTAGTGGAAACAAAGATTTTTTTTGTGCAAAAAGGTTCTTTTTATGTTTAGTCTAAATTATATACATATATGTATATAATATCAAATCTGGGTAGTAGTTTATAACTCAAGAAGTGGTCATGGGATGAAGAAAAATAATGGTTTTTTATGTTTATGAGATACAAAAAATATCGGCAAAAAGCTTATAAGTGGTTAAAATGAAATGAACGTGTAAATTGGTAATTGACATGTAATCAATTAGAAAAAACTCACACAAATTCTCACATACAATACATAATTGCAAGTTACAAACATGTACCAAATTATATTATATGACCATAAAAAAACACTTAATTACGTTAGCAAAAATCTTAGGCGAGCGAAAAAAAACCTACAAAAAATTTAAAAATAAAAAAAAAATACAAAAAAATGTTTATTGTAGATATGTAAAGATTTGGTTAAGCTTTAATACCGTCTTCAGACTGTTGATTACTCAAAAAGTAGAATTCGTTTTGTGAATAGACTAGGGATATAGTTAAGGGATATTGTTAATATGAAAATAATCTCTTAGTGCGATCAGTGATGCGATAACTTTTTAGATTACATAATTAGGTGTTAGGAATGTAATTCTTGTTTAACAAATACTAAAATCACCGTCAAATTATCAGATCTAAAATCAGATTAAAATGGGACCACAAGGTGGGAACCAGCTTTCAAATAAAAAATGTTGTGTGGTTTTATGAAACCACGGTAAAAGTGAAACTTAGGCACAAAATTATCGTATTTGTACGATAATTATCGTACGGTTCGACCGTCACGCGACATGCGCTACACAGACTAAAAAGTTTGAGACGATGTAATAAAAGTTTCACTTTAAAAAAAAAAGAATAATCTAGTCGAAACCTTACGTAAGGTAACAACCCAAAAAAATAAAAATACAGTCAAATTGGGAACCTCACAATCAAAAGAAAAAAAACTTCCAAACAATCTCACAACTATAACAAAAAATTGAATTCATCCATTAAACAAATGCAAGCAAAAAGCAACAACAAAACAATACACTTATAAAATACTCGTTGCAATCGTAAATCTGTAATGAACTTAATATCCACGCAAACGAAAAAGCTCTGCAACAACAATATAATTCTCAATGTTCTCACACACACACACACACACACACAACTACAAACACCTGTCTTATAGTAGTATTATTTCCAGTCTGTGTAATGGCGTGATACTTGTATAGCGCTGTCATATTTCCACATTGGAGATAAGACTACTTCGAGACATATGGGCTGATAGATACAATGCATTATATATGTATTTTGTATTTAATAATACATATTTATTAAAAAAATAGTCTAGTGTTTTTTTGTTTTATGTACCTATAACAGAAAAAAAAATCGCATCACGGTCGTGCTGTAGGCTAGTAAAATTTTATTTAAGCTCTTATACCGTAACGTGACCCGTTGAACAACAGCCAAAATCTAAGTCAAAATTTATCTTACTGGCTTCTAAGACTACGAGAAGTTCATTCTGTAAAAAAAGCTCATCATTGGCCTGTAAAATAAAAGACTACATTGTAAATAGCTAAATCATTATTGTTCTCATATGAATAGATTTAGATAAGACTTCGACGCTACTCAAAGCTGTGATATTTACTCTAAAAAGTTTCTTAGAGTAAAAAAATCATATGAATTTAACGTGTCTGCTCGTATGTTATATGAAAGATAAGATATGTGATTAGAAATGTAGTTATTAAGTATGAAGCACCATTCCGATTTTTATAAATATATACCTATAAGTACATATAAGACCTAAGCATTGTACCTAGTATTAAACATGCCAAATTTGATTTGGTCATGTAGATTAAGCTGTGAAACCCGTCATACTGTTTAAATTGATATAAAAAGCAAGAAAAAATGGCAATATAGACTATAGAATATCTATAACAGTAGTTATTTAGAAATACATACTTACACTTAACACTCTTTAAATTAAAAAATGTCTACAGTTAAAAAAATACATTTCAATAAACAAGATCATAAAATTAGGTTAGTATATAATATTGGCAGTATAACTGTATTCAAGCTCAGCGTCGCTCAACGTGCTATGGAAAGGGCTATGCTCGGAGTTTCCCTACGAGATCGAATCAGAAATGAGGAGATCCGTAGGAGAACCGGTGTCACCGACATAGCTCGCCGGATTAGCACGCTGAAGTGGCAATGGGCTGGGCACATAGCCCGCAGAACCGATGGCCGTTGGGGCAGAAAGGTTCTCGAATGGAGACCACGTACTGGACGACGAAGCGTGGGACGACCACCCACAAGATGGACAGACGACCTGGTCCGAGTGGCAGGGAGCCGCTGGATGCAGGCCGCCGGTGACCGGTCGTGGTGGAAAACCCTGAGGGAGGCCTTTGTCCAGCAGTGGACGTCCCACGGCTGAAACGAACGAACTGTATTCACAAAGGTTAAGGATAAATTATGATAGAACTTGCAGTTTCTAGTTTAATTATAAATGACTGATATAAGGCACTGCTACTCCTAACATATTTACTCCATATTTTTAAACGGAGATCCAATAGAAAGAGTGACTGAAGTGCGTAATCTTGGTGTAGTGTTTGACGAAGGCTTGCGATTTCACAAGCACATCTTAAATATTTCAAAAAACTGTTTTTACCGACTGAAACTGCTTTATCGGATTAGACAGTCCTTGAGTGTTAATGTCAGGAAATTACTTTGTGAGTCGCTTATCTTGTCGAAGTTTAATTACGCGGATGTGGTTGTAGGTCCTAGGTTGCTGGCATCAACGAAAAAAATAGTGCAACGGGTGCAAAATGCGTGTGCCCGCTATTGTTACAATATTCCCTATCGTGATCATGTCACACCGTACTTGATCAAACACAACTCACTTAAAATGGAATATCGTACCCACTTACACCTGGCTACGCTTCTATTTAATGTTATAAAATATAGAGTACCTGTATATTTGTACAATAAATTGAAATGGTTGGCGGAAAATAATACAACCTACCAGACTAGACACGCATGTTCTTTGTTGGAAATTCCCCTACATAGAACTTCTACATTTAGAGGCAGTTTTAGGTATCGAGCCTCAAAATGTTGGAACGACTTACCGCCGCCTATTCGTTCACAACAAAGCTTATCTTCTTTTAAAAAAAAATTAAAGTCATATCTTCTCGATTTTCAAAAACGTCAACAAGAAAAAATTTAGCATTCCCAATAATGTTCCTATGTGTTTATTTATTATTTAAGTATTTATCCAAATAATATATATATATATATATATTTTAAATATATATATATATATTTTTTAATAACATGACGCAGTTTTGAGCAAAACATACATCCGCTGTCAGCAGGGCATTCTAAGGCAACCACTGAAAATCAGTGTATCGCACTGAGTGGCAGGCCTTTTGTGGCAAACATAGATTTAAGTTAGATTTAAGTTTCTTGTTTTATTTTATTTGTATCTTCTATGTCCACAATAAACATATTTCATTTCATTTCATTTCATAACATAAGGCACGATGTACTCGAATCTCGTTATATTAGTAGATAGAAGATAATTTGTAAAATACTATTTAGATAAAGAATCTGTGATTGTTATTAGGGGGACTTCGTTCATGGGGTGGAGTCCATATGAGGAGCGGGGCGGGCGCTCCTCCACTCTTTTTTTGGACTAACTATATAATTTTTTGCAAACTAACGACGTATATAAGCTCGTCATTGGCTATGCAACATCTATCATGTGGTCTTCGTGCCGTCCCGTTCTAGCACGTTTTAATTTCTAAAGACAGACAGAAACATAATACCATAACGTTTTGTAAAGGATGATGGTTTGTCCAAAAAAAGAGTGATAAATGAATTCATTTTTTACATGAGTCCGTGGTTTTATCTTCATTTTGTTCTTGTAAATAATTTTTGTTGCAGATACGGGGTGGGGTGGTTTTTAAAGTCTTTGTTCAGGATATTTTCTTTAAAAAATTTGAACGGACATTCATGAAAAGAATGAATTTATTATATTTTGTAAATAATACAGTAGTGCTATGTAAAAAGCTTCATATAGGAAGTAGCTAAAAATTAAAAAAACAAAAAAAATCTACAAAAGTATAAAAATACCAAAAAAATATTAGATAATAACGAGTAATGTTTAATTGTAAATACGTTGTTACTTTTCAATTAAAGAAAAAAAGGACAAAAAAAATCATAAAATGAAAAAAATAAATAAAAAAGTTTGTAATTGTGAGATTGAGCCTTGTATTCATGGTATGGTAATTGCTAAAACGATGTTGCCGGACACTTTGTTTAAACTTTTTTCCTTTCAACCGACACACATTATCAACAGTATCTTGTCACATTTACCATGGATACAAGGCTTCATGGCAAGGACTCGTTAATTAACAACCATTGGAGTTCATTGTGAGGAGCGGGGATGGGGCTCCTCATTTTGAAAACTTTTTAAAGTACCAATAAATACAGGGTACCCCTGAATATTCCTTATAGAGGCGTATTAGTAAAACCGTTAGCTTTTTTTGCAACACTCGGAGTGTTGCATTTGCGAAAGACATTACATGCAAAAATCAAAGTGTCTCTCATATCTCATACTCATGGTTGAGTAATTTTTGTGTTTAGGGGATATTTGGTCATTGCAATTTGTCTGACTGATTAAATATAACATTGTAATAGTTATCTTAATAACATATCAAAAAATCAGACATTTAAAAATAAATTAAGTTCATTTATTAGAGCTTTTTTTTAGTTTTGGCTCAGGTGGCGCAGGTGTCACCGGTAGAGCTCCACTAACATTCAGATATTAAAAAGTACACTAGAGACTACTGTGAACCGAAACTTATATGCTTTAGAAAATAAGTTGTGTCTTACGGCTCTGGGATCTTACTCTAATAGTTAAATAATTTATAAGAGAAAAATTATCTTGTAAGGAGTAAAGGTCAAATGTTATATTAAATATTAGGCAAAAATTTCCGGGGGACTTATTAGGATTCATATCCATGGTTGAAGTCCACGTTGCGAAGCGTGTTTGGAGCTTCCAAACCAATTTCATGACCTGGGTGGTACCGTGACGTCTTATAGGAGTGTTATTTCCAGTGTGGAAAAGTGATAGCACTAGACGACCTTATAGTGCTGTCATTTTTTCGCAGTGGAAGTAATACTTCTTTAGTACGTCCTCTATTCCATCCTATTTTAGTATTAGACTTCTAGTATAAGATACTTTTATGATCTTTCCAGTTCTTTGTCAAATTTAATTAAAATTGTTCAAGGAATATCCTAGGTACATTTTGTACCTAAATTTTTTTTAATCCACATAAAATACCTTTCTAGCACAGTAAGTTAATGTATAAGTTAGTATTCGTAGGTATATGCCTAGGTCATGAAAATGGTGAAATATAAAATATTAATTAGAGTCAGTACTTATATTGTTATTAGATTATAGTATAATTAATCTATGTAATATTTATTACCTTAGTATTTATAAGAGGGGTTTTAGAATTAATAATATTATGTCGGTGTTTTTTTTGCCGTTGGTTTAACTTTGGAGCTACACTTTATTTGCTAATGAAGGTTTTTAATAAAAAATAAAAATCTTCACAAAAAAATTTACAAAAAAGAATTGAAAATCATCAAAAATATTTAGAACGTAGTTTGTTTTTGATAAATTAATGAATAGTTTTAGAGATATAATATACCAGACGGAGGACTTGCGCTCTGGCTGGAGTTCACGATTTGGAGCGGGGATGGGGCTCCAAAGCCAAAACTCCATGTATGATGTAGGTGACTTTTTGTATTCACAAACGCGCACAGAAAATAAAATTTTCTGTGACGTGAAAATCCCTATTAATTTGAATATTGTGTGTCTAGCCTAAACCACTGAACCGATTGGGACGAAATTTGGTACTAACACATGTCACGATATAGGATAGGTTTTATTATTAATATATATTATAATAATCCCTTTAAATAATTGTATAAATGTACAAATAGGTATTAGTTACTATACCTATTAGAAAGTAACTAGAGCTGCACGTTGCGAATTGTTAAATAAGGTGTAAAATTGTTGAGTAGGTACACAAGGTGTAAATAATATAAATTATACTTAAGTATAAGCCTAAAGGCATTAAGGCATTAGGAAATGTGATCTTATTTTTAACTGATTTCAAAATGGCCGGCGCATATATCATACGATGTAGTTAGGAAAATTTTGTAGGTTAGAAATTGTAGGTTAGAAACAAATTTCCGGGGGACACTTAAACCTGGTTAGGATGGTTGGAGTTCACGTTGGTAAGCGGGGCGGAGCTTCCAAACTGGTTTTATGATCTAGGCTTTTCCATAACACATTGACGATTAGAAAAAATTAAAAACATTTTAGCGCGCTCCATCTTAGGCCAAATCTAAGCTTTCCATCAGGCGTGTTCGTGGTCAAGCGCTGTTCTAACACCCAATAAAAATGTATTATAATAAAATATGAAATGTAAACCAAAATTCGCAATAGTTTGATCGAAATTTTAATGTTTTGGATATTAACTGTTTATTAAATTTCAATTATACTGGGCCAGCGCTCATTTCAAAAATCAAAATCAAAATAAGTAAATATCAAATATCCGACTGTGCCTAATACGTTCCAAAAACTTATTCAAACAATGAAGTAAAACTTTCTTTAAATAGGGAATAAAAAAATAGGAAATTCTTTAATGAAATAGGTATGAGTTTTTTATAGCACCTAGGTCATGAAATCAGTGATAAAGAAATTACTTACCGATATTTTGAAAATAGTCTCGACAAGTAATTTCTTCGTGTGATAGATTGATGTATGGATGAATGCATGGACAGACAGACAGACGAGCAACCGGATAGATACCTAATTAGATAGTTGAATGAATGACAAAAGTGGCTTATGAAGCTATCGTATGATTGTCTCTTATACCTAAAGATGAATGAACTGTAGTTTAGAAAAAAGTGACCAACAATTATCGATAAAATTTAGCACAGCTTAGAAAATTTAAAATCTGAGGGAGTGTACAAAGAAAATAGTTATCATTGTAAATATCATAAAAAAAATAAAAAATATCATTGTACATAACCACAATCATTTAAATCTCATCGTAGTTAGATAATTCCATGACATTCAAAATCATTGCTCATTACTTGTGTCCCATTTCTGTACTTTGCAATAGTTTCTCACGATTTGACATTAATGTCAATCTCCTACGGGGTTACTGTGACCCCTTATAGCAATACTAGCTGTGCCCCGCAGTTTCACCCGCATTGCTCCGCTTCTGTTGGTCGTAGGGTGATGATATATAACCTATAACTTTCCTCGATAAATGGGGTATTTAAAACCGAAAGAATTTTTCAAATCGGACCAGTATTTCCTGAGTTTATCGCTTTCAAACAAACAAACAAACTCTTCAGCTATATAATATTAGTACAGAGTGGGAAAGTGACGGCGCTAGAAAACTAGTCTAGTGCCGTCACTTTCTAACACTGGGATTAGTAATGTTATAATAGGTAACGGTAACCCCTTGAAATCAAATAAATCGTATTGAAGTACAGTAAAAGGACATTTCATTACTTTGCAACAAAGCAAATATTAACTATGAATTCGTTCATCTATATATATAAAAGAAAGTCGTGTTCGTTACCTACTCCACTTATAACTCAAGAACGGCTGAACCGATTTAGCTGAAAATTGGCAGGAAGGTAGTTTAGAGACAGGAGAAGGACATAGGATACTAAATATGTACCACGGGCGAAGCCAGGGCGGACCACTAGTTTATGATAAATATAAATTATAAGATGCGAGGTGAGTTTCTGATATATTGAACGTCCATAAAAATCCCCCGACTCCATTTTTATTTTCGGACATCTTGAATTTTAAAACATTTAACACATATTGAGGGAGTTGTAAAAATTATTAAGTCAGATATGTTGTGGCGGCCATCTTTGACCGATTTACTAAACACGGCTAAGAACTTCATGGCACCTGACTAAAAAAAGCAGCATTCATTCCATCCTTTTGAGAGCTAACAGATCTACAATGCCACATAAAGATACACACACGGACAGTTATTTAGTCAAACTTATATACAACCCTATTTTTGTGTCGGGGGTTAAAATGTCAGTACCTATTATACTTATGTAGAAACATAGGTATACATTTTTAAGTTATAATAATTTCATAGAGCATGAATGAGTAATGAAATGTAATTGTATGTATGTCTGTTTATGCGTGATTTACTATGCGTGAGTTCTTATGTTATTTTAACCTTAAGTCGATGATAATAAGACGGTGACAGTGAGACTATCATACTTTAAGCGTAAAAATATGGCCAAGTATCATCCTAGTGGCTAGTCATAATATAGCGGATATTTAATACCTAATCATCACAGAAATAATTAATATAATAATTTTAATATAAAAATTAAAAAAAAAAAAAATCACAAAAAAATCAATATAAGAATTTTAATATAAAAATTAAAAAACAAACTGCACTACGACTATTCACAATATTAACATAAGGTGTCCGACTAACTATGGATAGGAATTTTATTTTGCGAGTCTTCATAGAACATTTCACGCTTCTAGACAATATAGGCTGTGCAATGTGCATTATCATTCATTGTAGTAAGTTTTATTACTTTTATTAAGCTTTTCTTATTATAATATGTAAATATATTATAATTACGGTGTACATTGACAGGGTCGAGCTGTGAAACTAATTTTGTGAACCAGGAAAATAGCTAACATACTCTAATAATCTTTTAAAATGAAAATTGTATATCATTCAAGGATACGATACAATCCCATCCTTATAACATCTGACAGTCATAAATCGATACAACTTTAAACCTAAAATTAGGGATGTAACGATACATGATTTTGCCGATACGATACAGATACCGATATTTGTAGTAATGTATCGGCGATACCGATACCGATACCGATATCGATGGCTTGGTAGAAAAATAAATGTGAATTATGCATAAAAAGTTACCAACATTTAACAGAGACTCAACTGTTAATCGTATTCTTTTAAATAAAAATGCCAAATCAAAAAACAACAAAACCATTTATTTTAGTATTATTATTTTACAAAGTCAGTTAAACTTTAAGTAATACACATACAATCAGTACCTAATAAAAGTTTACTATTGGTAGAGTTTTTTCAGAAAACAAAGTGCGCACGCGCGGGCGGCCTCCCGCATCGTTCATTGGGCGCGGTTTTTTGAATTGTTTGATATCGGTATCGGTTGTTTTATTATCGGCGATACCGATATATCGGCTTGCCGATTATATCGGCCGATATATCGGTATTGGTATCGGTATCGTTACATCCCTACCTAAAATTCAAGCCTAGTTCATGGAAAGAGTGTTAGAGAAATTATTTCTCGTGTTCATTGAATTTGTACACGTTTCGGAGCCGGACTTGTACAAATGACGATTTTCATTGAGCTGTAATTTCTTAGTATAGGTACTTATGTAGTCTTGTACATAGTAGTGCGTAGAATTAGATTTCTATAACGTAAGTATTAGTACGACAAAATTTTTTTTTGTCTCGTGTCACTAAAATTATTAATATTTTGTTTTTCTTTTAAAAAACCCTCTTGAATGGCCTAATGATTTTACCACTTTGCATTTTGTGTACTGAAATGAAATTAATTATATTGAAATAGATGGTAGTTTCTCGACTGAGCAAACCACGAGCAAACATTTATAACAGTGATACACAGATACTCATACTCAAAAATTAACGAATCGATTTTATCTCCGGTGCGTGAAGTAATACTAAACTTAAATTAAAGTAATCCTCTTGGTGAATTATAATTTCAGTTCCTTTGCTAAAACTAACGTTATAGGTTGTATATATGTATAGCAGTAAGAATTACATTAAGATGTAGAAAAGTTATTCCCCGACAGGCTGCAGTTAGGTTAGGAAACTCGCATAAATTCATTGAATTTTTATTTCATTCATTCACGATCATAACACGTCCCTGTTAAACCGAATGCCGAATAGGTTTAACAATAAGCATTGTAAATATCATTATCATGTAAGAATGGTAACTTATTTTTTTTATATTTTAAATTTTTTATGTGTGCATGGCGAAATCATTTCATTGGGAGGACTCAAACTTAGGGTGTAGCGTATTGAACAGATTATAAGGTACCTGCGGATAGACCGCGTTGTCGCGGTTTAGAAAAATTAATATCTATATGTATATATCTATATTTATATATCTATATTATCTACATATAATAATATTAAAAGAGGAAAGGTTTGTTATTATGTATGTATGGTTTTCACGCATAAACTACTGGACCGATTTCAAAAATTCTTTCACCATTAGAAAGCTGCAACTTCACTGAGCAACATAGGCTATATTGCATTTTCAATAAAATTAGAGATCCTTACCAAAAATGCAATAATGTAACCCAAGGTGTAAAAAATTCCTCAATAAAAATTCTGTCATCGCGTGCGCTGCGGAATCGAAGTACGAGGGTGGTTCTTATGAAAAAAAAACGTAAACATGTAGGTACCACGGGCGAAGCCGGGGCGAACCGCTAGTATATTATAAGTTACGTAAAAGTACCTACAGCAGTTTTCGAGATATTGGTCGTTTTCGAATATTCCAACCAATACAACCCTTTGAAACTTAACATGAAATATATTTTTATGAACCGCCACAACGTCCACTACCCGCTAGTGTAAAATTATCCATTCATTACGGAACACCCTGTATATTGGTTGGAGTTCACATCGGCGGAGCGGGGTTGGGGCTCCACATTTGAGAAAAATTGTATAATATATTGTGTAATTGTTGTGCATATTACTTATAAATTATTGAATATATAGTTGCTCTTGTATTTATTTATAAGGATGTGCACAGATATTTTAATATGACTTGAATATATTTTGCCTACGCGCTTGGTTAGTTATTTTATTATTGCGTAGTTTTCTCTCAGTAAAGTATTTTGTAGATTACAAGGATATTTTTTCTTCTTTCCATTCATGCATCTGTGCCAATGACTTATGTTATATACTTTTTATTTATAACAATATAAGCGTGATCCGGGGGACTTGTAGATATGGTTGAAGTCCACGTTGGCTAGCGGGGCGGAGCTGCCAAACTAATTTCATGAACTGGGCTGTGGGCTTTTGATATTTCTCAAATAAACCATCCACCCTAAGATGCGTTTCCACCAGAGATGTGCGAGGATGCGCAGCGAGGGATGGGTTTGTAAAGAACCAATCATATCATTTCATATAGCGTTTGAGGCGATACTATTGGTTCTTTACACGTGCCTCGCTACGCATCCTAGCTTATCTCGTGTGGAAACGCAGCCTTAACCTGAAATCTCAAAATGCTTCAGATATTGTGTGGTGGCCGGCATCTTTGACCGATTTACATGAAACATGGCTAATAAAAAAACCGCATTCATCCTTTTTAGAGCTAACAGATCTACAATGCCACATAAAGATACACACACGGACAGTTATTTACGTCAAACTTATATACGACCCTATTTTTGTGTCTGGGGTTAAAACCACAGTTTAAAACGCTAGTAAGACTTGAGTAGTAGTAACATATTATTTTTCATAGAGCATGTGTGAGTAATGAAATGTATGTGTATGTATGTATGTATATGCGTGAGTTCTTATGTTACTTTAACCTTAGTTTGATGATAAAATAGACGGTGACAGTGAGATTATCACATTACTTTTAACGAAAAACGGTACGGTACGGTCTACATTGACAGGGTCGAGCTGTGAAACTAATTTCGTGAACCAGGCAAATAGCTAACATTCCTCTAGTAATCTTTTAAAATGAAAATTATACATCATTCAAGGATACGATACAATCCTTTAATTATAACATCTGACAGTCATAAATCGATACAACTTTACACATATATATATATAGATACAAATTCAAGTCTAGTTCATGGAAAGAGTGTTAAAGATATTAGTGGTCGTGTTCATTGAATTTGTACAAGTTTCGGAGTTGGACTTTTACAAATTACGATTTTCATTGAACAGTAATTTCTTAGTATACTGATGTAGTCTTGTACATAGTAGTGCGTAGAATTAGATTTCTATAACGTAAGTATTAGTACGACGAAATTTTTTTTTGTCTCGTGTCACTAAAATTATTAATATTTTGTTTTTCTTTTAAAAAACCCTCTTGAATGGCCTAATGATTTTACCACTTTGCATTTTGTGTACTGAAATGAAATTAATTATATTGAAATAGATGGTAGTTTCTCGACTGAGCAAACCACGAGCAAACATTTATAACAGTGATACATAGATACTCATACTCAAAAATTAACGAATCGATTTTATCTCCGGTGCGTGAAGTAATACTAAACTTAAATTAAAGTGATCCTCTTGGTGAATTATAATTTCAGTTCCTTTGCTAAAACTAACGTTATAGGTTGTATATATGTATAGCAGTAAGAATAACATTAAGATGTAGAAAAGTTATTCCCCGACAGGCTGCAGTTAGGTTAGGAAACTCGCATAAATTTATTGAATTTTTATTTCATTCATTCACGATCATAACACGTCCCTGTTAAACCGAATGCCGAATAGGTTTAACAATAAGCATTGTAAATATCATTATCATGTAAGAATGGTTACTTATTTTTTTATATTTTAAATTTTTTATGTGTGCATGGCGAAATCATTTCATTGGGAGGACTCAAACTTAGGGTGTAGCGTATTGAACAGATTATAAGGTACCTGCGGATAGACCGCGTTGTCACGGTTTAGAAAAATCTATATCTATATGTATATATCTATATTTATATGTATATATCTATATCTATATATCTATATTATCTACATATAATAATATTAAAAGAGGAAAGGTTTGTTATTATGTATGTATGGTTTTCACGCATAAACTACTGGACCGATTTCAAAAATTCTTTCACCATTAGAAAGCTGCAACTTCACTGAGCAACATAGGCTATATTGCATTTTCAAAAAAATTAGAGATCCTTACCAAAAATGCAATAATGTAACCCAAGGTGTAAAAAATTCCTCAATAAAAATTCTGTCATCGCGTGCGCTGCGGAATCGAAGTACGAGCTTGAAGTACGAGGGTGGTTCTTATGAAAAAAAAAAACGTAAACATGTAGGTACCACGGGCGAAGCCGGGGCGAACCGCTAGTATATTATAAGTTACGTAAAAGTACCTACAGCAGTTTTCGAGATATTGGTCGTTTTCGAATATTCCAACCAATACAACCCTTTGAAACTAAACATGAAATATATTTTTATGAACCGCCACAACGTCCACTACCCGCTAGTGTAAAATTATCCATTCATTACGGAACACCCTGTATATTGGTTGGAGTTCACATCGGCGGAGCGGGGTTGGGGCTCCACATTTGAGAAAAATTGTATAATATATTGTGTAATTGTTGTGCATATTACTTATAAATTATTGAATATATAGTTGCTCTTGTATTTATTTATAAGGATGTGCACAGATATTTTAATATGACTTGAATATATTTTGCCTACGCGCTTGGTTAGTTATTTTATTATTGCGTAGTTTTCTCTCAGTAAAGTATTTTGTAGATTACAAGGATATTTTTTCTTCTTTCCATTCATGCATCTGTGCCAATGACTTATGTTACATACTTTTTATTTATAACAATATAAGCGTGATCCGGGGGACTTGTAGATATGGTTGAAGTCCACGTTGGCTAGCGGGGCGGAGCTGCCAAACTAATTTCATGAACTGGGCTGTGGGCTTTTGATATTTCTCAAATAAACCATCCACCCTAAGATGCGTTTCCACCAGAGATGTGCGAGGATACGCAGCGAGGGATGGGTTTGTAAAGAACCAATCATATCGTTTCATATAGCGTTTGAGGCGATACTATTGGTTCTTTACACGTGCCTCGCTACGCATCCTAGCTTATCTCGTGTGGAAACGCAGCCTTAACCTGAAATCTCAAAATGCTTCAGATATTGTGTGGTGGCCGGCATCTTTGACCGATTTACATGAAACATGGCTAATAAAAAAACCGCATTCATCCTTTTTAGAGCTAACAGATCTACAATGCCACATAAAGATACACACACGGACAGTTATTTACGTCAAACTTATATACGACCCTATTTTTGTGTCTGGGGTTAAAACCACAGTTTAAAACGCTAGTAAGACTTGAGTAGTAGTAACATATTATTTAGTGAAACTAATTTCGTGAACCAGGCAAATAGCTAACATTCCTCTAGTAATCTTTTAAAATGAAAATTATACATCATTCAAGGATACGATACAATCCTTTAAATAAAACATCTGACAGTCATAAATCGATACAACTTTACACATATATATATATATATATATATAGATACAAATTCAAGTCTAGTTCATGGAAAGAGTGTTAAAGAAATTATTGGTCGTGTTCATTGAATTTGTACAAGTTTCGGAGTTGGACTTGTACAAATTACGATTTTCATTGAACAGTAATTTCTTAGTATACTTATGTAGTCTTGTACATAGTAGTGCGTAGAATTAGATTTCTATAACGTAAGTATTAGTACGACGAAATTTTTTTTTTGTCTCGTGTCACTAAAATTATTAATATTTTGTTTTTCTTTTAAAAAACCCTCTTGAATGGCCTAATGATTTTACCACTTTGCATTTTGTGTACTGAAATGAAATTAATTATATTGAAATAGATGGTAGTTTCTCGACTGAGCAAACCACGAGCAAACATTTGTAACAGTGATACATAGATACTCATACTCAAAAATTAACGAATCGATTTTATCTCCGGTGCGTGAAGTAATACTAAACTTAAATTAAAGTAATCCTCTTGGTGAATTATAATTTCAGTTCCTTTGCTAAAACTAACGTTATAGGTTGTATATATGTATAGCGGTAAGAATAACATTAAGATGTAGAAAAGTTATTCCCCGACAGGCTGCAGTTAGGTTAGGAAACTCGCATAAATTTATTGAATTTTTATTTCATTCATTCACGATCATAACACGTCACTGTTAAACCGAATGCCGAATAGGTTTAACAATAAGCATTGTAAATATCATTATCATGTAAGAATGGTTACTTATTTTTTTATATTTTAAATTTTTTATGTGTGCATGGCGAAATCATTTCATTGGGAGGACTCAAACTTAGGGTGTAGCGTATTGAACAGATTATAAGGTACCTGCGGATAGACCGCGTTGTCACGGTTTAGAAAAATCTATATCTATATGTATATATCTATATCTATATGTATATATCTATATCTATATATCTATATATCTATATTATCTACATATAATAATATTAAAAGAGGAAAGGTTTGTTATTATGTATGTATGGTTTTCACGCATAAACTACTGGACCGATTTCAAAAATTCTTTCACCATTAGAAAGCTGCAACTTCACTGAGCAACATAGGCTATATTGCATTTTCAATAAAATTAGAGATCCTTACCAAAAATGCAATAATGTAACCCAAGGTGTAAAAAATTCCTCAATAAAAATTCTGTCATCGCGTGCGCTGCGGAATCGAAGTACAAGCTTGAAGTACGAGGGCGGTTCTTATGAAAAAAAAACGTAAACATGTAGGTACCACGGGCGAAGCCGGGGCGAACCGCTAGTATATTATAAGTTACGTAAAAGTACCTACAGCAGTTTTCGAGATATTGGTCGTTTTCGAATATTCCAACCAACACAACCCTTTGAAACTTAACATGAAATATATTTTTATGAACCGCCACAACGTCCACTACCCGCTAGTGTAAAATTATCCATTCATTACGGAACACCCTGTATATTGGTTGGAGTTCACATCGGCGGAGCGGGGTTGGGGCTCCACATTTGAGAAAAAATGTATAATATATTGTGTAATAATATATTACATACAAATTGTTGAATATATAGTTGTTCTTAGTATTTATTTATAAGAATTTGCACAGATATTTTAATATGACTTGAATATGAATTGCTTTTGCCTACGCGCTTGGTTAGTTATTTTATTATTGCGTAGTTTTCTCTCAGTAAAGTATTTTGTAGATTACAAGGATATTTTTTCTTCTTTCCATTCATGCATCTGTGCCAATGACTTATGTTATATACTTTTTATTTATAACAATATAAGCGTGATCCGGGGGACTTGTAGATATGGTTGAAGTCCACGTTGGCTAGCGGGGCGGAGCTGCCAAACTAATTTCATGAACTCGTCTTTTGATATTTCTCAAATTAGACAAATTATAAATCTCATGATGCTTCTAACCAAAGAATATCAAACTATACAAGTGATAGAAATACTGCGAGCCCACGAAGTCTATAAACGCCAAATTTCTTCAACAGCCTGGCAGCATTAACAACGAAGTAAAATAAACACATGAATTTTAAATCCTAAATATCCAAAGCACGATTAAAAGAAAAGTTCATGAAATTATTGATAAAGAAATTATTGCCTAGGTTCATTAAGTGGTCACAATACCTACAGGAGAAAGCTACTATTGACCTGAGCAGTAACTTCTTTCGTAGAGTAGAATTCTTTAGTGAGTAGAATAAGTATGTATTAGTATATTGCAAATCTAGAAGTCGTTTCTCAAAAGTTGTAGAAGAATTGGCACATATGTCCCATTTTGATTGACACCCAAAACATCGGCGGTTCTGAATTTTCCGATTTTTCTTACAACAAAATTAGAATCAAATTATCATCATCAACATCAGAAGGAAATCATCTCATCCTCACGGAAGATCAGCATGGCACAGTAAGCTATACTATGACGAGTGAGGTGGCTGGAGACCCATTCTCCTATAACTGCAAAAATGTAATGTTAATGCTGGCGAAATCGCGAATGCTTCGCGCAAAACAATGCGAATTGATTCTCCTAGTGAAAAGCTACTTTAAGGTTTACTGCATACTAATGCTGTTTGTAAATATAATCTGTGAACCACATTATAATGTAGATATTGCATGCGAATAGTGAGTAGTAATTGTATATAAAGCGTGGCGAAAACATGTCTAGGAGGACTCATGTACAGGTTATGGTTGGAGTTCATACCGATGGAGCGGGGTTGGGGCTCCTCGTTAAAGTAAACTGAATAATTCAGCTTTTATATTTATTTTGATTAAAACTTCTGGATATGTTTTATTTCACTTATCTATCGACTGCAATGATATATATTGCATGAATATATCAATCAGAAAGTGTAAAATAGGCTATCAATGAATTTATAAGCACGTCGTGGCCAAACTAGCGGACGGATTTTGCTGTGGAATTTTTGTCTTTTATTATTTTTGTGCTATTGTGACCGTTCTTACCTTCTAAAATAGGGGTTATCGAGAGGTCTTGCGTTCGATTCCCGGTGAAGGAGAATAACAAAAATAATTTATAAAGTTAAAGAACACACTTAAACTCATGAAATTATTATTATCACAGATCATTAATAAGTTTATCAAAATCGCGTAGTAAAGAGACGGTTAAATATTATAAACTTATTTGTGAAGTTAAAACAAGCGTGTTAAAAAGATCTTCGCCAGAAAACTGAATTATTAGTTCGCAAAAACTTGATTATTGAAACAAAAGTAGGTATAACACGTTTGCCCTATATCTCTTAAAGGTAGGGTAAACGGAATTGCAAAAATATTTTTATCTACTTAACCTTAATTCAAAAATGCGTATACATATATGCTTAATTAATTGCATATGGAATTAGTTTATAAAAAGATAATTCCGGGGGACTTATTTTAATGGTCGAAGTTCACGTTGGAAAGCGGCGGTGGAGCTCTCCAAACCTTTTCATGAATTTACTTTCTTCAAGAAGGTTATAAATATTCGTGAAGAGGGAGCAAAAGTTATCAGGCATATTATTATGGTAAAAGGTAGATATAGGTAGATAGAAGGTAATATTATAAGATAGAAAGGCTTAATTATACCTATATAAAATAAACATTGAATAAATTATTAAAAATACGCCCCACTGTTGTGCTATTTAAATCACATGTTATTTTAGACAGAACGGTGAGGTGTAGTAAAAAATCACAAAAAAATTAAATAATCATGAAAAACCAAACAAAAAAGATTTATTGTATCCGTAGCGTATTATATAAATTTTAAGATAATTTAGTTACGTATTGCATAATATGCCTGATAATATAAAATTAATCTTACTATCACATCTAACTAATTATTATTATTAATTAAAAATAAATACTCGTAGAAATTATAAATAGTCTTAAATAGGGTTATTTAGGAAAGAAACCATTTCTTCTTTCATTTAATTAAAGTACTTAATAAATAAATTTAAGTATGTAATCATTTGTGTTTAAGAACAAATAATATAAAAACAAAATAAAAAGGCAAAAGTAAAAACCAAAAAAAACAAATAGAATAATGAATAGTTAGGATAAAATTGCGAATATGCGAACAAAGTGAAAACGTGAGAGCGAGATTAATTTTATTAAGATTGATTAGTTGTATCGTAGGAATCATAAATAGATCAATTAGAAAACTTAATTATAAAGTAAAAACATATTAAAAATACACAAAAAATCATAAAGGTTACAAAAATACAAAAAAAAAAGATAGTAATAAATTGTTTGGAACTAATCTTAGGGGTCTTCTATAGGATTGGCGTATAAGATGACATTTTATCTTAACATGATATAACATTAAAATCGATATAATCTTAATATAATATAATATATAAGATTAAGTTAGGATAACAAAACGTCTTCTAATTAAGTTTGTGTATTGTTATGTTCCTAGTAGATAAAATAAGTAGTCCATAAATGTAAACAAAAAATAAAATAAAAAGGAAAAAAAGAAAACACAAAAAGATAGTATATAGCTGAAGGTTTCGGGAGGGCTCACGTTGTTTTAATTAGAAAAAATACGGAGTAAGGCTTCTAAATGACGTCTTAAACCCGTATGTTTCTAAGTAAAGCAAGGCATACCATGATGTCTCTATAACTGATTATAAAATGCAGAGACAGAAATATGTGATGTCTCTCTACAAACTCAGATTTCGTTAGTGACGTCATGGCTAGATGGGTCGGAGTTCACCGTTAGGAGCGGGGCCGGGGCTCCTAAAACTTAATAAAACCACGGAATCTGACACTTAATGTAGGCCAACTACATGTAAACAATGACATAAATTACATCGATTGCTATTGTGCGAGCAAGACAACAACAAGACGTATTTGTATTATATTATTTATTTGCGTATATTTTGATCTATATGTATATATATCTTTCTATTTTTTGATTTTAACTTGTTTATTTGTATGTATTCCTACTAGATATTACAAATGCGAATTATTTCATTGATATTTGACACGTTCGAAACATTTAGAACGTACGACATTTTTTGCGATTGAATTAAAAACACTGCGCTATGAAATGCCACAAACGTCTATTATCTCCAAGGAACTAAAAAACATAGCTATAAATGTTTTTAATTGAATCACAATGACATGAATCAAGCGACTTGAATATGCGAGTTGAATCCTTAATGACATGTGAGCGGTAGCGGGGCTGGCTGTAGTTTGTGAGGAATAAAAATGCGTTGGTGGCATCGGGGCAAACATTTTTAATGAAGCTAAGATATATGACTGATGTATTGCAGCGCTTTTCACCAAATGGTTTTATTGTACGCTAAGCATGCGAGCGAAGCCAAGATAGGTATAGGAGCTAGTAGTTAGAGATTATCTCACCCAAAAAAACAGTAAAAAACAAAAAAATATAAAAAAAATCCAAAAATTGATAAATAATTAAAAAGAATCGCTTGTCTTAATAATGTTATGGTGAAAAATTTATAAATGAAAAAAAAAATATATAAAAATTATAAAATAATAAATAAATGCTTGTCTTAATAATGCTATAATGTTAATGTATTTGAAAATATTTCATCTATGTAGGTTAACATATTGACGTAGCGTAGTAAAAAAAACCTAATTATAGGTAAATAATCGATGAAAGTGTATTGTGATATGATGTAGATTGTTATCACATAAATGAACTCTTCTTTAAGGCCTATTCAGATTAGAGCGGTATCCGCGCTACCGCTGTGGGTAGCAGTATCCCGATCAGTATAGTCGGATAGGTACGCGATTAGAGTCTTTATAATATACTGTGTAAGAGATTTAATCGCGTGTCATCGGGATACCGATACCCACGGTGGTAGCGGGTACCGCTCTAATCTGAATAGGCCATTAATGTGGCAAGCATTGATGAGAGGAATAAAATAGATGTAGAGTTAATTTCCATCTAGTTTTGCGTATTACAATTAAACATTTTTTTCCCGACTAAAAGGAAACAAAAAATATGCTTATTCTAAGGCCTATCCACATTTTGTGTACGATTTCATTATTTAGCATTTGCAGTTAAAATGGTGTGTATTTTACTGAAGATATTTGAAACAAAACCGGTTCATATTGCAAATTACTTTCAAATATTTTAAATTATACTTGCGATTAATTTCTATAACTATAATATCATAATGACATCTTTTTATTATCTACGCGGAGAAAATAAAGAGCTTATTCGATGACTAACTCTGATTACAATAATTCATATTGTAACAAATTCTACTCGTAAATCTTAGTAATATTAAACTCATACTTCCATTTAATATGAAGATGCAACATTATCATGTTAAATTATTTATGAAGAAAAAACCATTTAAGGACCTTTTGCTTTACGTGGTATTTTTTCTGTAATTAATTTTGTTTTACACGCATACATAGTGGATTCAAATTAAAAAAAAGAAGTTATTGTTTAATCATAAATTTCCATAACGTTCAAAATACACTACAAAGGATAAAGACTCATTCACATTTTTCATATACTATAGTTAGACATAATGCTTACATCCTAGTGCCTTTTCTGTACTGTAGCAAAATTGTATGAATGCGAAGGCTGACATAACTTCTGAGACAGGATCCATCATCATACAGTATGGGAATGGTACATATGGATGTTTAATTTCCCGTAGTCAATTATAGATGTAAGTGCATACTAGAGTTAGAATAAAGTTCATATGAGTATAGGAATAGGAATGACTATCAGTGATTCTATTTCAAATTACGTATGTAATTTTTAGAAAATAACTTAGGTATAATAATGCTTTTTCGCTTGAATAGTTTAAGGCATATTAGCCATATTAGGTATTTATTATTAGACATATGATTAAAGTTAATGTGTACTAAGAAATTGCTAAGATTATATATGGTTTCACATTGAATATAAGTATGTAGTAAATAGTGTTAGATATCGAGGTGTCGACTAACTCTTTATCTGTAGGTTTATTATATAATATAATCTTTTTAAAATCTAAGCCCTTTCGGGCATTCAGCATATAAAACGACTGGTGTTATATATTGTTCCTAACGTTCTGTAATTTATATATATCATAAATATTCTCTTTATTTCAGAGATAATCCTGCTTAACTATTTTAAGTGTATATAAATAAAAATTTCTCACTTTCATTACCTATATTGTAAATTTCATTAGAATAATTACTGTTGTAAAACGAATGCATCCAAGGCGTCAACAGCGTTAAGGCGAAGGCCGTGTAAATACCAACAAACGTACAGAATAAACGAACGTCAATTCGCAAACACGACTAGAATCCGGCTCGATAAAATTTATCAATATAATCAAAGTACCACAATATTTTATCAATAAATCACTTTCGATATATCGCATGATTTTCGCTACTGTATAAACGAGTCAGATACGTGAATGATATATGATTTGGCGAAACCAATAAAGTAGATTAGTTACGTATAATTTTTGAGTTACACAACCTAAGAGTCATGCTGTATAATATCTTTGTAGGTATAATAATAACTTCTCGTAATATCTCTTATATTACGCATACTTGTATATTTCATTAGTATCCATTTCTGAATATATGTAGAAACATATAGATATATACTTCCTATAATTACATTTTAAATAGGAATATATAAACGACATTTCAACATATACTTTATAAATATTATTTCTTATTATTCATACTTAAAAAAATCTTGTTATTGTACAAGTATATTGGAAGAATTAACAGCAAATTGTTATTTCTAATCACACGTTAATAAATAATAATTAACTCCAATTGAGATAAAAAATCATCAAATTGTTTGTATTTGATGTTTATCAAAATATTGAATTTGCAAAGCTCTGTTTTCAACGATATTACCATACAATAAAATATATACTCTTGAAGAAGTAGAGTAAAGTAGAGTAGAAACATAAGAACATAAACATAAACATAAGAACATCTCACGAAATCCATCTAACGTTTGGATTATTTTATGTCAGTAGTTTTAAGAAGTTCTTATAAGTAATATAATATTGTGTAATTGTATACGTAAGTAATCATTAGTAAAAGTATCATAGTTGATAATTATAAAAACACAAAAAAAATTGTAGCTATGTAGTTTCGCAGATTAAAAATGTAACAAAAAAACAGTGTGTAAGTTTCTTTTTAAAATAGATGATATAAGATTAAAATGAAAACAACAATACATACCTCCAATAATAGATTTTTCATGGGAATCATAATACATAATGTCACTAGTACGGTCGGTTAATTATTTGCACAACACTAAAAGCTTATATCCTATCGTATTTATCGATAGTTTTACAACACTACGAAAAAAATGAAAAATAACATTTTTCCCACTTCACAGAGCATAAAACATTTAACTACATAACAACATTACAACATTTAATGTAGGTATGTAATGTGTAAAACGATATCTATTTTACAATATACTACATTATTTAGGGATTTTGGTGTTGTTCAAATAAATTTTGGTAATATTTGTTTGTTTATAGACATGTCTAGTTTTAAGCTACATTTACGAAACATTTTTGTAATAGTCTATTCTAGAACTTGTATACCATAGAGTCTAAAATCGTCAAAATATCGCATTTCAATATTGTAATTTAATCAATTAGCGATATAGTAATTATTGTTTTAATGTGTGTGTAATTTTTGATCTTCTTAGAAATAAATTAGCATCTTAAACGGTATATTTTATTTTTTATCCGTAATTAGTTTATCCAATTTTTATCTGACTACGGTCTACGACTTTTTCATTTATGGAATTAAAATTACTCAAATAACTCGTAGACGCTACAAATAACTAAAATTATAGAGCGAATGAAACGATTTCATTTTATTTTAGAGAACTTGAAATTCATATTATATTATACATTTCAATTTGAACGCAATTGATCTGACTTGATAAAACAAATGTACAACCTTATGTACAACATTGTGTCGTTCATAGTTTGCATGAAAATATGGAATATTTGAATTATACTTCAATTTAATTTTTTTTTATTCAGAAAATTCTCTACATTTTCACTATTTTAGGTGAATTTATTTGTTGGGGGGACTCGTTTATATTGGTTGGGGTCCACCGTGGTGAGCGTGGATGGAGCTCCCACATCAAATTAAAATTAAAATCAAAGTAAATATAATAAAATACTGTCTAAAGTGATATATATAAAAAAAGAGTAACAGTAAAAGAGAAAACAGTGCACAACACGGTTTTGTTTAATAACTCAGTATATAGCTAACATACTTTATATAACATGACTATGTTTTAAGCGAAAAAAATTCAAGTAGTTACTTATTTCAATTAATAGATTTCTGTTAAGAAATGGTCATACTCTCTGAGACTATACACTGGAATATTTATAGAATTTGCGTATTTTCTCGCGAGAATTGTCTACTTTATAATAATCTTAAATCGGGCTATTTTTGTACAGATGTATCGGTTTATAAAACTATTGTTGTTATTTCTTCATAAATCACAGAGCATCATTACAAGTACCTACACGATTCGTTTTTCTTACGGATAGGTCAAATATTTATATGCTCTATATTTATATCAAGCAAATGAAACTAAATATTTGCCTATCTGTACCAAAAATGAATTGTATTCACTGGGCGGAATTTCGAATCTCTTCCTTACTACCTTGAGGAGCTTTTGACTGCACGTAAATTTGGTAAGCACCACATAGTCGTTTCATGGGCCCTCTTCGCATTCGGCGAGTAGAGACAATCACGATAGTGTAGAGGGCCTAAATGTCTATGATCGGCCGTCATTGTAGATGTTTATTCATAATTGCTGTATTGGTGGCAAACATCGACGATCATTTGTTGGGCCAACGCTGCCCATTGTGAAGAGGGCCTTAATAGGAAGATAAATTAGAAGAGTGGTTTGACCTTGGTTTGACACATCATCCCTTTAACTAATGGTACGTAGAATCTGTTACTGCTATATCAAGTTCCAGCCGAGGTTGGTAATTAAATGAATGAAGAAGAAAGAAAGCTGACTTTTTGAAAAAAGGTAAGTTAAGATGATGCGAATATAACATGCCATCCTGACCAAATAGCTGAGTTTATTTATCTGTAATCATATTCTTGTTTTATAATAATAATAAATATTTATTGCATCGTCTGGCATGTTATATTATGCTCCCTGGTTAAAAATTAACAATGTTGTTTAATATTTTATACTTATTATCAGTGATAGATTTTTAGCTAGGTTTTGACAAACATGAATTCAGGTAAAATCAGGTATAAAAATTTGTGTAGTTGCTTTAGAGTAGGTAGTGTGGACTAATTTAAAAACACGTTAATTCAAATTTGTAATATTACACTTTAGTTGGATTTAAAAAAAAACATATTAATAAACGAACTCGAAATAAGCTCTACAGATACATATTTTATTTTTATTAAATTATTATTAATCTAAGACTTTCTGTCCTATAAAGAAAATTGAAGAAAATGCAAGAAATATGATATTTTGTTGACTTCTCCAATAAAGACGGAGGATCTCAGTTCGTTGCCAAAGTACCAAGAAGTATTTCGCTTATATCATGAA
Organism: Colias philodice; assembly: GCF_061535455.1. Taxonomy (NCBI): domain Eukaryota; kingdom Metazoa; phylum Arthropoda; class Insecta; order Lepidoptera; family Pieridae; genus Colias; species Colias philodice. Next base: position 9,013,410 of record NC_143098.1, on the reverse strand, counting down.
GAATTTAACTGAGAACGAAAGCCATTTCTTCGCTACTATCAATTTTCTTCCAGAGAAACATGATAGTAGCAAGAATGGCTTTTTTCTCAAGGTTCACGTCGTGGGAATTATCGAGTTTATGCGGAATATGGAATTTGTACGTAAGAAGATATATCTGTTGTTATATAATAATTATATGTTAAGGTTATTTCTGAATTCTGTTAATTACGTTTGCGTATCTATTAAGTTTAAAGTTCGGTATGTCTGTTCTGAAGGTCTGGTTAAATTTAAAAGAAATTTAAATGTACCGGTTTATGTGTGCTAATATTATGAGTGCATGTGAAGCTTGCGGAATATTATTTTTAAGGTAAGAATTAAAATGATATAATACGGAATTAATATGAATTTGTTAGAAATAGTTAATCGGCAAAAAAAGCTATGGGTCTTGAGCTTTGAGCTTCTCAATTATAATTTAACAGCTCTGTATTAATATATGAAATACTAGCTTTCCGCCCGCGGCTTCGCCCGCTTTGTGCCTTAAACTATCCTATCTCTCAAGTTGGATCGAACTGCACACGGTGTGCGAATTTTATTATAATCGGTTAAGTGGTTTAGGAGTCCATTGAGGACAAACATTGTGACACGAGATTTATATATATTAAGATTACTTATAATTTTTACAGGTTTTATACAGATCAATTCTCTACAGATGTTAGTTAAATAATATTCAGAAGGTGTTAAATATTGTTATCAAATATGGACAAGTGAAGGAAGATAGAAAAGAAAGAGGAGAGAGGCATTCATAAAAAATAAAAACAACGGAGCACGATGTTACTATATTATGAGCGATGATATCATCTGAAAGACATAATAAAAAAGATGGTTTGCAAAACGACTAAATACTGAAAATAAAAATAGCTCTATGAATAAGAGAGAGACTGAACAGTGAACAGACTTGTTTTTTTGCACCGCATGCGACTTAATTTAAAGCAGAAATCTGTCTTTTCTCTAGGATACGAAAATATTTCACAGAGAGAACAAAAATTCTATAGTGTTTAACTTGGTAGAGTCCTAATCTAAGCAAGCAAACACCCACAATGTAAAGAAACATTTCCTTCTAACTATAATCCGACAAAATCGGATGTCCTTATCCTGCATTAGCTTGAATATTTGCCGAGCCATTCAGTGTTGACATTCCTCGTATTGCCAACTTCCTGCGAGTGACGCAACTTTCACGAAGTTAGGCCATTCTCCCATTACGATACGCACAGGCGATTCAAGTATCCTGCAAGTCTCGGAGACTAGTCGCCGCGGAGTATCTCACATACATTTGTATGTAAGCTCGCACACTACGCTACCGGTACCTACATACAAAATGTATGTGAGATATTCCGCGGCGACTAGTCTCCGAGACTTGCAGGATACTTGAATCACCTGTGCGTACCTTAATGGGAGAATGGCCTTAGTATTCCGAGAGACATTTAGGCCATTCTCCCATTACGATACGCACAGGAGATTCAAGTAGCCTGCAAGTCTCGGAGACTAGTCGCCGCGGAGTATCTCACATACATTAAATCGCCTGTGCGTATCGTAATGGGAGAATGGCCTTAGATTCTCTTCTGTACATTTTATATGTTTGCAAACTGAAATATTAGCATCGTATAATAGAGAGTATTTGCTTTGGAATTTTCTTGAATTGAATCGTGAGAATTGGTTACAAAGAGTGCTCAAGAGTGTTGCTGCTATTGATTCCTTTTAAATATAAAATGTGGATGTTTGTTGGTTTCAATAACTGTTCAGTAGTTGCTTTTTATTTTATGTGTAACGTGGAAAGCTAACAAGCAGGAAAAAGGAAGGGATAACGCATATTGGACTTCATATTACATACTACATTCGGAAACGCAATGTTAACAGAACTTCATTATGCTGTGAACGCACGGGCCACATGAGGATGTGGAATATCTATAATTGTATTGGGGTGGCTTATCCACAACATGGTAATTACGAGCGGCGGGTTACAGGATATGATGTGCAGCATTTGATTATGGTATCGCGTGGACACTTCATTCGAATATTCTAGAATTTTGTGTGATATGTGAGTTGAAATTTTGGATGGTGGGAAAAGTTTTAATGTGGACTTGTATTTACTGAACTGTGTGTGAATATGTAAAGAAGAACAAGGACCCAGTTGCTTTGAGATCTGTTTTATGTACTTTGTTATAATTATTTAATAAAAACAAATATATTCCTATATACACATTCCTTTGTATTATTACAATTAAACTTCTAGTTTCTGTTCTAGATTCGATTGTTATCAAATTGTAGTTACGTAGGCATTACAATTTTGAATACAATTATTAAACCATGTTAGCAACAAAGTTTCAAATGATTCAAAGTAGGCACGCGGAAACATGATCGGTACGAAATTTATGTGTGAAATGAAATTGTGTTTTGATACGAGCGTCGAGCATGTAAAGCGAATTCCCGGTCAATTTATTTTGTTTTCATGTCTAGTGGAATCATATTCACATTATTCGAAATAAATTATACTTATTATAGATAATCGTAATAAGAAATCGACAGTCAATTTTATGAAGGATTACTTAGTTACGAAGTGTGGGTACTAAAGTGTTTTTTTCATAATTTACTTTTCAATTTTAAATATTTTTCTAAATAATCAGTGTACAAACAACAATATTATTATGGCTTGAAAGGTAAGACATTTTTTTTATAAATCATTTTTCTATTTTCATCAGATTGATATTTGTGACTTAATAATTATTTCCTTTTTAGGTATTCAATTTACGAGAAAAATCTTCTCTCCCCACAACATACGTGCCTATTGACAAAATGTAATCTGGAACAGCTTACAATTTACTCAAAAGATAACAAACCGACACACCATATATTTTTAAACTTGAATCACACTGGAAAAGGCCTCATTACTGCTATCGATTTTGACTAAGCATCCCAATTGAGCATAAAAATACTCATTCATGTATAATAATATAACGACTCAAAGCTCCCAAAAGAAGCAAGTTGAATGACTAAATGTTTGACTTTGATACGGGATTATAACACAAATATCGCGGATGGAATTCAGAGGATATTAATTTGCAGTAAAAGTTTAGCAAACGTATAAATGTTTACATTTATACAATGTAGAAGTCGAGAACTATTGAATATGAAAAGAAGAAAAGAATGTAACATGTTGTACAGTTACAGAAGATAATTAAGATATTACCTTTTTTCATTCGAAAATTAAAAAAATTGTCAACGGAAAATGCTTATAATAATCCTTGAGTCGGATGATTACATCATTATATTTTTGACAAATAATGCAATATTTGTGACTAGTGACTTTGTGAAGATGCTTCCAATTTGTAAACGAATATATAATAAGTAATAACAGATTGTAACATTCAATTTTTGCTTAAAAATTAAATAATTGCTTTATACGTCAGAATATAACACTAATTATTCTCAACTTGTTTTTTAATTTGTAACTTTTATACCCATAATTAATGGAAAAGAAATTAGATTTTATATCCTTATAAATATGTTAATATTTTAATTCACGATCGCCTGGTTAACTTTTAATCAAAGTGTTTACTTGCTATTAATTTCTAATTTAAAAGCGTTTGTTGTTACTGACTTCCATAAAATTTTTGTGACAAGAAAAGCCTTTAAAGTTAGGAACAGTTTTCTACAATATTAATACCTGTTTTGCATCTTTATCTTTAAGTCGTGTACTTACGAATATTTAAGAAAATAATTAAATCAAGTGGTAATTTAATCAAGTATAAAATATTAAGCAGTAAAGGAATCAATTAACATATTCATATTTTATTATTATGAATAATTGTCAATGATGCCTCTACTGATTCTATATTTTCTCATCTTAATAAATAATATGAAATTCAATTGATTGCCTTCTTTGGAAGGCTGAAGATAGATCCATGTGATACCTACATCTAGCTATATATTCTGCAGACCTGAGTATTTTAAAACAAGTTCTGAAGAATATATAGTCAGATGTGGATTCATAAACAGCACCACTACTATCAAGAAAGAAAAACGTTAACAGATAAATTGGTATTGTTACATTTAGGATGAATTTGTTGTTATATTCTGTTTGAATACGGGTAGAGGATTTCTAGGACTTAAATTAGAGCATATAGTTATGATATAATACGTATAACCTTAGAGTTAGGAAAAAAATTACTTGTGTAATAAATGTAATATAATATGTTTTAAGCCGGATTTTTATATAAACATTTTAGGGTAATTAAATTTATTTATTCGAAACTCAAAACAGACTCAGAACAAATAAACGAATAATAATTAATTACAGGTTTTTTATCCCGTGTTTTCAAGGAAAAGAGCTTAAAATACTTTGCAGCTATCGGTAAGTATATAAACGGAAAAGTATCTTGAATGGATACAGCCTTGATCGCCTTAACAATGACGTCACGCTACAAAGGCAGGAAAGGGAAATACGGACATGATGTATGGCATTTAATTACTTGTTCATTTAATTGGTGTTATATTTGTTATTGAATAGATATTTATTTACATGTTTCTAATTGTTTAATTTTTAATTATAGATCCTGGTTTGGTGACAACACACTGATACCTACACCGAGAAGCTTGGGAGGAGATTGATTGAAGATTTACGAAGCATATTGCAAGAAAGAATCTATTGTTAGCTTATAGTCTAAGATTCAAACCTAAATCGACCAGGGTGATTCACCGGGGTGATAATAGTGTGAGATCAATTTTATAATAATTTGATCACATTCAATTATCACTCCGGTGATTTAGGTTCGGATAAACTACTATAACAATTACAACAACAACAATCAATAATATAGCAACCACGTGAGAAGAAAGATGTCATAAATGGCTTAAAATAAATTAACTTCCCGATATCGTTTTCTAAAATATCTATGCATCAGACTTTACAAATGAACATGGCTTAAAATAGGGTTCCGCTATTATTTTCTAAATCTAAAACATCGATACGCTGTGTCTCAAATCAGGTATGGATTGAACTCAATCCTTAAATAATTTTCCTTATTTATAAATTCAATTTATTGATTAACCTGTATTACATTTTTAGATCATTGACCCCGAGGTTTTAAGGGGTTGTCGTGATGTGATCTGACAATCAAAAGTAACCTTTAAGATCGTTTTTACGGACTATCAGTGGATTAGCTACAAGATAATAATGCGTCTGCATGTATTGGGTATTCAGTGAAGCATTATAACGGTTAGTAATAGTTGATGCAGTTATTAAATACCTTTTTGTTTTATTTACCCATTCATTTTAATCCTAACCTAATTTTAGTGGGCCATTGAACAATCTGTAGTACTGTACTGCAATGTGATAAGTTTTTAGAAACACATAATTAGTGTCTTTCTTTTTGCAGGTATTGAAGAAGTGGAGTTCAAGAACTTCAAGATTTCATCAACAGTCAGTCTGCACACGCCGAATTTATTAGTATATTTGAATTAAAAATTTGATTTTGAACTTATAAGTTTTCTAAGTCTCTATTTCAAAATATTATTATAAATATTATATAAATAATTTAAAATTAATTCGTCAATAATTAATATCACATTGTAATATTGCTGCGTGTATCCACTCAAAATAAGATTTAATGATGTTTCAAGGTATAATTTAAGAATTGGTACTGTCATTCTGATTCTGTTATTTTGTTAGTAAATAAAAGATACCTTAAGTAATTTGAAAGCATGTTTGAAGATGAAAACTAGTTAAAAATTAATTCACCAAATTATAATATTGTTATCATTATTTAATTTTAATCATATTTTTATTGTATCCATTCATTGCTTTAATTGATATGAGAGAACGATATTGTAATAATTGATATCACTGTTGTAAAATCACTTTACTTGAAATAAAAACGCAAAAAAGATTGTCATGTTCTTAGGTCATGTTTATAAAATGTTTTTTTATTTTGCATTTGCGAAGGTTCCTTTTTACATATATAACAGGCATATTGGACATATAATATAAAATGTATGAGAATATTGCATTTTTAGGGAGTTCGTCGTTACATCGAACTTCTAAAAAATGCTATAGCTCATGCTTTTTACTAACAACTGGAATTGAAGATTGACGACCGTTTATCTAAACTGTGTTATTATTTTATTGTATTATAACTTTACTTATTAACTAAAAAGGAACTAATTTGTCTTAGTTAAAGAATTTTAATTAAGCCGAATTGGATCCAATAAGTTTATAAGTAGGTATCAACTATCACTTGATGTCGTTTAATTTTCTTGTTAAAGTGAATTCTACCTAAATATTACTTAGTCAATGCAAATTATGTTTTCTTCACAGTATTATAATAGATTCAGTTTTTTAATAAGTTTAATATATTTTTGTATAGAAAATGTTAATTTTAAGGTTGTTTACTGTGATTCTGTAAAGTAAGGGAATATTGCATTTTTGGAAATCACTTGATTTTAAATGAATTTCGAAAAATGTGACGATCTCACGCTTTATTACATCTTCGAGGAAGATTGAAGAAATCAGCAGTCTTACGCATGGAATATAAGGGCTAAAAAAAAACATCCGTCTTACGCTTTTTCGATCAGGCCACGTGTCCTGACGCTAGTTTTAGAGATTTTATACCCAGGCCAACGCCGCTAAAGAAGTTTTCACTTCAAAAAATGTGAAAATAATAAAAATATATTATACTTAAAAAATAAACAGATTTTACTTTTCCCTCCAGTAAGTAGAAATAATAAGACGTAAAAGATGAATTGGTTTTTCTATGCGCATATTTGTTTCACTGATCGATTTTATCTCGAAAGCTTTAATACTTTGTTATATTTTCATACTGCTGCAGCTGTGCACCCGGGCTTTGCCGTCTCTGGTGTTTGCACACTTGCACACGAATATCGTAACTGTCATACCTACTCATATCAGACTCAATGATTTCCAAGAAAAATGTGTGTTTAATTTCTTTAAGTATTAAATATTTTACAAATTACGTGTTGTTTTATTTAATCCTTTAGTAGAGTATTATATATGGATAATATAAAAATGAATCGCAAATTGTGTTGGTAAGCGCATAACTCGAGAACGGCTTAACCGATATCGTTCATACTTTTTTTATAATATTCCTTGTACGAGGTTGTATCTTATGGAGAGAAAACCAATACTAAATATGAACTACGGGTGAATCTGGGACGGACCGCTAGTATTGTATATATATCGCTAGGTCAAGTTCAAAGTCAAGGTCAGATGCAATCGATTTTATCTCATCGATTTTAGTATGAAGTATATTTCTATATGTATATGGTGCTGCTCAATCCATAAAAATGAATCGCAAAATGTGTTGGTAGGCGCTGCTGAACCGATTTCGTTAATTCTTTTTTATACTATTTCTTGAACTACGATCAAGGTCAAGGTCAGATTCAATCGATTTTATCTCATCGATTTTAGATTGAAGTTTATTTTTTTATATATGGTACTGCTCAACCCATATGTTTTAGGATGACGAGCAATTCATGTCACTTACAAGCATAAATAGTGTTCAAAGACTCATATTTCCTACTGGGTTAAGGGTCAGTCAATAATCGATTTTATCTAATTAGGGTTATTATAATGAATGATTAAACGGAGGGATAGAATCATATTTGCAACGATGTGCTATACATGTCACTTAAAAGCATAGGTACACAGTGTCTAATTCCTTATTATTCAAGGGTGATACACCTATCGACTTTATTTGATTATATTATAGTTTAATATTGGAAGCAGGATGGTGTCAGGTGTCAGAAATAATACAAAAAATAAATTTATAAGACATTTATTTCTTTACACAAATAGATATGTACAAATATGAGCATTAACATAATTACAAACCACAGGTGTGTTTTAATCTTCTTCTTCAAAATCTGAATCTTGTTATATCATATCTAAATTTTATATCTAAACTAGTGGTCCGCCCCGGCTTCGCCCGTGGTACCTACATGTTTAAACTATCCTATCTCTTAAGTTGCATCGAACTGCACATGGTGTGCGAATTTTGTTATAATCGGTTAAGTGACACGAGATTTATATATAATATTAAGATTATAAATTTTGCATGCAGATGTTAGGTCGTAGCCATCAGCTAAGAAAGGATTTTTATAAATTCTACCCCAAAAGGGATAAAATAGGAGATTCAAATTTGTACTATGAAAATTCATCTTTTCCACGCAGGCGAAGCTGCGGGCAACAGCTAGTCTGTAATAAATCTCATTTCAATAGAAAATGTACAATATGTGCACAATGCATGTCACTTACATGCATGCAGAATGTTCGATATATCCCAAACGGTCAAGGGCGGCTGTGATTCGCCGATCGATGTCATCTCGTCAGATTTAGAACTTTATATTTATGAAGCTAAAAGTGTAAAGCTTTAGTATGCAGAATATTGAGTATTTTACTGATGGATTTTACCTCCATACTTTTATGGATATAATACTTAGGTACTATTTACGAACTAAGCTGCTAAAACTACGAAGCTTTAGTATGCCCTATGCAGTAAGTACATGAGGTTTTCACTGATTGATTTTAACTCAAGATAATTTGATTTTTTTAAGCTTTAATAACTATCATCCACTTACAGTATCTATAGATCTAGTACAATAGTATAGAAAAAAATAAATTATGCAACATAATATACGATTTAACACAATATTAGGCAAAAGGCTTGTTTCGATGGCTTATATTAAATTCTTACGAGGGTCAAGTCTGGAGAGAAAGCCTCTAATTTAGAGAAATAATATACGGATCTAGCGTTGGTAAGTTGGTCATAAAAATTTGATGTTAACAAGTAAAGTACATAACAATTTACGAGTAAGGACATCATGTTTACATGGGCTTAGTACTCAGTGCTTAGTGCTTGTCGCACCACTTAGTCCCAATATTATCTAATAAGTGAGAGTATTGCATGTAGGAGCTAGTAGACAGTATCACGGACCAACAATTTTATTATCACTTGTCAGTACAGCTTGCCATTAACTAACCGTGTAAACCGGCCATACCAGTATTCTAATTAATTTCTATCACTCGCTGGATGCAGGCCGCCGGTGACCGGTCGTACTGGAATTCCTTGAGGGAGGCCTTTGTCCAGCAGTGGACGTCCCACGGCTGAAACGAACGAACTCTCTGGATTATACTTTCCCATTCTTAATATATATATATATCTTGATGTAGCTAAACATCTTTCTATTGGAAATTTATTCGATTATCTTATAAATATATCCGATTTTTATACCTGATAACGAGTAAAATGTGAAGAAGATTTCACATTTATAGAGGTATAATATAAAACTTAGTAAGTGATTCTATTCAGAATAAATTGCTCTGAACGGGGACACGTTTAACCGTGGTAGTCGAGATAAATGTGATTTGCTGTCACGGATCAAATGCTGATGTTCATTCGCCTCGCTAAATCACGAACAGAATGAAGGAAAAATCATTAAAACTAAACATGAAAAAATACTCGCATGTCTGTGTTTTTTTATTGAAGTACATCGTACTGTTTTCTTTAGTTTTGGTGAAAGATAGAAAACTAGAAAAGTGATACTTTTCTGTGCCAAAAAAGTAATAAGCATTTTATATTTTTTGACAAAGCTCTATAATCTACTATATAAAAATAAGTCGGGTTTATGTTAATATATTATATATAATATACAAAGTTTAATTTATATCTCCTAGTACGCAAACTATTATGCCAGATATCCTCAAAGCAGCGCACAATCGACGATCGATAATTTTTAATGGTGACTAGCAAACCCGGCGAACTCCGTTTCGCCACCTTATGTTTAAATACCACCTTCATAGTTTAAACACCAAACGAAATGTTACATAAGGGGCTGTATGTGAAAAATGATTTTCCCGGTTTTCCCGCTTTTCTGTTGAAATGTCTCCTGAATTTTCTTTGCTACAAACCTCACGGAGCCAGAGACCTTTCCAACGAATGCAAAACCGTGGAAATCGGTTCGTGCGTTCTGGAGTTATAGCGTCAGGAAGGAAAACTCGACTTATTTTTATATAGTTGATATAATATCTTAAACAAAGTCGAGTTACATTATTTTAACTCTAATTTTAGAAATAAATCCATGGAGCAATAAAATTAGCAGTAAGTATAATATCTGTAAATTGCAGGAAAAAAGATAATCTCTCACCCTATTTAAGTTTTTCCAGATAATCATTAGCGAAATATTGCTTATTAATTCTATATTTATTTATTTTTTATCCGTTTTCGCAAAATTTGCATATCCACGTTTCGTTTTGTTTCCATGGCGACGCAATTAACGTATCCTCAATACAACATGGCGAAGATCTTGCAAAGATTATCCCTTATTATTACTAGCTTTTAGCTTGCGGTTTTGGTCGCGGATTTACTCGTGTGCAATTCAATTTATTAAGTGGATGAATTGTTACAATATCTGCAGCCTATAAGTGTGCTATAATGCGGCTTTTCAGGACACAACAGAATTTAGTCAGTTCACTATTTCCTGGGAAATGGGAGGCACAACCCGGGGCTTTTTTCCGGGGATCGTTGGGTATGCGTAAACCTATTTTCTACTGTCAAAAAAGCTGTTTGCGATACACGTTTAATTGGCATGGAATTTTCTCATTACTTATTTATTACGAGGATGTCACATTCTTATCATAACAGTAACGGAGTAAATAACGAGCAGAAATTTTCCTATTAAACAAATGAAATTTAATTAATTACAATAACAACGGACATTCTAAATTCGGGGCGGAATCTTTTGATGTTTGTCGTTAATTCCGTGGGTTTTCATCCCGTTTGTTTACATGATTATTTTGTTGTTTTAAGTATAGGAAAATTTTGTTATTTGTCCCACTCTCAAGGTTAAAAAACAACCTCCTGCGTACCTGTTATCCATGCCAGGTAGTGGACAGGATTTTTAAAGATTCCATATTGTTTTCACTTTGAACATTTTGGGCTAAGATTTTGGGAGAGAAAAAAATCGATATTCGACTTCTTATATATTTTAAATCAATCTCGGAGCCTGACGTCGACATACACATACAATGTTACATTTGTTTTAATTTTAAATATAATATAATAATTATTGGGTCCAATAAACTAAATTATTTTCGATAACATTATTTTCGTAAGTAGTCTGTAGGTGGCTTTTCTTGTGGGATGTGTTTGACTGACAACTAAAAAGCAAAAATAAAACCTTTCTACAAAAGAGGTAACTAATGCTTTTACCAAATTAGAAAAACATTAAAGGCACCTGCCTCGGCATTTTTTAAATTTAAAGTAATATTATTATTTGTTAGTTATAGGAACGTTAGTGAATCTTATGTAGAAAACTTTAATTATCATTACCACAGTACGGGTGTAAAATGAAACTTTATAGTTAGTTGTGAAGAGCGGAGCTTATATAATAGAAAAACATCCTATTCTGTCTCTAATTTTAAAATTAAGGAAATCGAAATGTGTATGCTGCTCGCCAGTTCTCTTCGCTTGAACGTGGCTTGACACGCTGCCGCGTGTCTAGATTCAAAAATATTATTCAGCAGTAGACCAGTGGCACACTGATAAGTAATAATGTACTTTATTACAGTATTATTTGCAGCTATTTATATTATATTAAGGAAACTATAATGGTGAGTATCATAGCCCGTAGCAGTTGCTACGCAAGTGCTACGAACACTTAACATGATCCAATGCGAACTTTAATTGAACGTTAAATGTAAATGAAAGCATTCAAGTTTGTAGACACGAACAATATATCAGCAAACATAAATAACTTATAGACATTTAACATACCAATCAACGTATTTCGCAGATCATTTCACGTAGCTAGCATAGTTGTAGCTGTGCTACGTGGTGCTACGAGCAACAGCTACGGAATATTTGCATCAGCCAGCAAAAGGCGCTACGAAATGTCTACATCGCACTGCTAGAGTGTTTCTGCATTTCATAATTGATGGCAAATTTGTGGAAGCGAGCAGACACATATGCATTTATTGTATGAGTCTTGTAACGTTAACCATGGTTACAGTCTCTCATCTATCGATATTACCTAAAATTTAAGCAAATAAGACTATGAAAATTAGTTTGTCAGGTAATGAAAATAATAAACACATTGAAGTTCAGTGAATTAATTACAAATTGCAATGAAAATGCAAAATTGTATTGCCCTAGGTACTCATTAAAGTTATTAGAAATACAAAACTGATTATACTCAAGCTCGTTACGAGTAAATGCGTGGGTCTAAATCTTCTAAGGATTATTTCGTTATTTTTCTTCACTAATTTTATTGTAAAAACAAAAGATCCTTAAAATGCTCGTAATCGTCTTAAAAAATACGTGAGAATAACTTTGCTATAAGCTGATTAACAAGAAACGGGTTGTTTCTTGGAGAATAATTGCCACTATTATTAGCATTGTTTGTAAAATATTTTACTAAAATAAACGGAAAATTTCTTCGTTGTTGAAATCATCTTCTTATATAATAACTTATTTTTTATTATAAGACTGTTTCAAAAGGTATAATTTCAATTATATGCAAAAGCTCCAAATTTATTAGGTAAAACATACAAGCGAAATAAAAATACATGAAAGTAAATTATGTTAATTTTCATAAAATAATTATTTTTTTTATCTTCTAATTACAGAAATAAACATCGTGAGGAAACCGGACACGAAATCACGAGGGCAAAACCCACTTGATGACTTTGGTGGATTAAAGCTTGTACCCTCATGAAGCTTTTGTCTTTGCAGTGAGAAATAACATTGAAGATTGAAGCCGTTGACTGATGTTTAATTGTTTATGAACATTAAGATAACAACAACTGTAAAATTTCTCTTTTATACATTACTAGCTTCCCGCCCGCGGCTTCGCCCGCTTTGTCTAAAACCTAATAAATTATGTACTAAAACCTTCCTCTTGAATCACTCTATCTATAACAAAAAACCGCATCAAAATCCGTTGCGTAGTTTTAAACATTTAAGCATACATAGGGACAAAGGGACAGAGAAAGTGACTTTGTTTTATACTATGTAGTGATGAATTGAACACAATAACATGTACATGTTATCTTTTCGACTAGAAACTTTATTAATTCCAATCTTTAAAGTCCATCCATCATTTAAGTTTCTCATTCGCTCCATCAATTTACATTCATTTCGGAAAATATTTCCACATTTACGTCCATTGCAAACGTACTGTGTGTTTGTGAGACTTTTATTGGAAAGCGACAAATATTGTTCATTTGTGTCTGCAATAATGAGCCGGTATTCATGTATTGTTTTTGTGGTTTATGTGATTGACTGCAGTTTATTTTATGTATTTTCTATAAAGGTTTTGGTGTTGCTAATTGGCGTATTATGTTCACTCGTTGCAATACTAGTGAAATAGTACAATAGCAAGATTACAAGATACAAGGCTGCCAGAAAAAACATCTAATTACATATTATATTGGATTACAAGACTTCTTAGAAATATTTTAACTGGTTCATACACTTGAATTATATTTATTTCAGTCAAGTTATAAAATTATTGTATTATCCTAAACTGTTACGACTCTATTGGAGAGAGACTATATTAGATAGAGTTGTAATTTTATTACCAAAATTTGATTGACTATACTTGAAGCTCAAGAATTATTGAACGAACTATACTTGAAGCAAAAGTTTGTGCTTTTGAAAAACTGTTTATCATATTTTGTCTGTAACCATATTTATCTCGCGCCACAAATTTAACCACCAAAAATTCGCTGCACTAAATTGCAATCGTTCGAACAAAGAACTATACTACCCGCTTGTCACTGCTGACCGTACAATGTCATTAACTTCTCCCCAGCAGGATTAATTGAAACTAGCAGCTTTTGTGCTGTGATTCAATCCGCCGCATATTAATTAGTATCTATTGTTTAAGGGACCGCGGTACACACGAGTCGTCAAACTGTCACAGCTCACAAATTAATAACGCATCTATCACGTAGTGTTGTTATGCCCGGTTTACATTATCCCAGTACAGCGATCCAGTCCAGTACTGGATTGCTTACTGGAAAAATGTAAACTGGCACTGGAATGAACTGAATCCAGTAAGCATTCCAATCTAGCTATTCGCGGTCTACTAATAACCATAGAAATCTAAATAACAAGACACTAGAAGTCGTAAGCGTGCGTGACCTTGTCGCCACTCAGGTGATTTGCACATCACCAGTGCATTCGTCACTGTTCAGTTGCTCTGGAGACGTATGAGTGTATACATGGTGTGCTTCAGCAATTCCCATTGCGGAAATTCTTCCACAAGTTGTAATTATACTTATAAAGGAATAATATTTCATCGGAAAATATTTTTTTTTAGAAATAATGCCGTTTTTCCTTAAAATTATAGAATATTTACAAGTATTACGAGTGTCACCATAGTAATCGAAATAACAATGAATGACACAGTCGACCATTCTTATTATCACGTTTGTTCGTATTGGAGCAAAAAGTCTCATATACTTAGGGATGTTATTCTAAAATAAACCGTAAATTCGTGCGTTAGGATACATATTCAAAAGCTTAATTTAATAGTTAAGTTAGTTTTCACTAAAATCAAGCTGTCCAATAAAAGGCATAGTTTACTTGTGTGTACTGTTTAGCTTTCGGTTTGAATGTGTTGATTTTGGCGACAGCGGTTTTCATACGAATTATGACATTATCGTATAGGAGCTACCAACGTTGACAAGAGAGCATTTTAGTATAGTTGGTTCTTTGATATACTGTTCCTCTTGCTATTTCGGTTAGAGTCCGGGCTGTCTGGCTGGTCGCAGTGGTTGCGTTTTTTAGTGCGCATCTCATCTGCACAGGATAATTTCCCTAATTTTAAGTCATTTTTTAACGCGTAATTTTTAATATTTTACCTTTAGATAGATCCATCAGACATAATTTTTTTATTGCAAGACGTTTTTTTCGTTGTTAAATAGGTGCCAGACGCAATTTTTTATTTCGTTTTTATAAAAAATTCAAATTATTTTAGAATGTCTGTAAATTTCATATTATGTTCTTCAAACATAATATAATCTAAAATTAATTAGCCAGACGCTAATTCGATTGTTAAGTATTAAATAATGTGTATAAATAAAAAAAAGTAATGAAGCATGCAGCTCATCAGCTAGTGTATTTTAACTATGCGACAGGAAATAATTGCAAGAATACAATATTATTTACACTTGTTCTTATAAATAAAAGCTAAAATGAAAAAAAAAAAACATAAAAGTGAAAAATAAATTAAAGTTACCATACATTGAAAAGAATGGAATAAAAACTATATCAATGAAGGTTAAACAATTACATTGTTAAATTTAAAAAGCCATCTTCATAATCATCATCATCATCATCTTTTCTCACACTGTCAGAATTATTTATGTTATCGTCTAAGGAATTGTTATTGTTTTCCAATATTCCATCATCTGTAAACAACTAGAAAGTTTGTTTCAATATTGATGTACACACATACACACACACAACACACACACCACACCACACACGACACACACACGTGAACACACACACACTCGCATGTTTAAGTTTGTATTGAATTTAACTAAAGTAGTTAGCATGAATTTATATAGGTAGGTATACTAGCGGTCCGCCCCGGCTTCGCCCGTGGTACCTACATGTATAAACTATCCTATCTCTCAAGTTGGATCGAACTGCACATGGTGTGCGAATTTTATTATAATCGGTTAAGTGGTTTAGGAGTCCATTGAGGACAAACGTTATGACACGAGATTTATGTATATATGTCGTGGCCATATCGTAAATTTGGTCATTTCATGATATGATTGGCCATTTCACGAAATGGTCGCATTTCGTGAAATGGCCAATTTAGTTTGGCCACATCATGATGTGGCTTGAGCAGATCAATGATAAGAAATCGTTTCACGATATGGCCAACTAAACGCGCGGTTTTTTCATGAAATGATCAAAATTATTTGATCATATCGTAAAATAGTTACATTAATCATTGGGCGCTGCAAGCTCTGTGTTTATGTGATAAGATGGCGGCCGCTGGCGAAAATTTAATTATTCGCAGTTAAAAACTTCATAATTCGTTTAATAACAATATGAAGAAAGTCAAAGCAAAGAATTTACGACGGTTCGAGTACTATGGAAAATGTGGATATCTTATATGTATTGAAGAAAAAATGCGTCTTAAATAAAATAATTTAAGACGCATTTTTACTAAAGTATTATAATTGTTTGTTTTTTAAAAAGCGATCCGCTTCTGGCACTCGCCGGCCGCTGCCGCGGCACGCTCGCTTTGCTCGCTCGGCTCGTGCGTTCTTTATTAAAGTCTAACCTAACCTAACCTAAATGTTTTCTATTGCAAAAACCATTCGCTTCTGGCAGTCGCCGGCCACTGCCGTGGCACTAACTTATATGACAATAAACAAGTTCTAAAAATATTCAGAATTTTTTAATGTTTTATGGACTTTATATATTTTATACGATCTGGCCAAATGTGGATGACCATATCGTGAAACGTTGACGATTTAACGATCTGATCAAACCATGTTGGCCATTTCATGAAATGCGACCATTTCGTGAAATGGCCACTCATATCATGAAATGATCAAATCTACGATATGACCACGACATATATATTAAGAATTAAGATTAATGAATTAATATTGTTATCATCATCACTACATAGTATAAAACAAAGTCGCTTTCTCTGTCCCTATGTCTCTTTAAATCTTTGAAACTACGCAACGGATTTTGATGTGGTTTTTTTAAATAGATAAGTGATTCAAGTGGGAGGTTTATATGTATAATAACATCCATTAAATAGTGGAGAAGTACCTACTGTTATTTTTGAGGTTTCTAATGTGATTTCGTAAATAATTACATTTTTTCCACTTACAGTGCAAACGCAGGCACCCTACGAGTTTTATCAAAATAATGTACTAACTACATTGAAAAGGTCTACAGAAAAGTCCGTGATGGTATATGTCTATCTCTTATGGATAACCCACAATAACTTTTTTTGTCATTTACTTTTTACGACAAATAATGGCTAATTTTCGAAGCGATTTTAACCAATACGGCATTAATCCTTAACCAATTAAAGACCTTGAATACCTTGATTACATAATATAGATCTATATGGCCTTTTACACCGTATGATTTAAGTGAATATTTTCGAAGATATTACAGATTTAAAAATTGCGGGACGTAGCGTTTGCGGCGATACCAGCCGGCCGCCCGGCTATATATTTTATACCCGTGCGTAGCCGGAGCGGGCCGCTATGTTTTTATATTCAACGTTCACAGTTTTTCTGTAGTGTATTTAGTATCAGCATTGCACCCGTGCGAAGCCAGGGCCGGGCGGGTCGCTAGTTAATATCTATACAAATATTATAAAGAGGAAAGGTTTGATTTTTTGTTTGTTTGTTTGTTTGTATGAATTGAATAGGCTCCGAAACTACTTGGCAGATTTGAAAAATTCTTTCACTGTTGGAAAGCTACATCATTTCTGAGTGACATAGGCTAGGTTTTATCCCGGAAATCCCACGGGAACGGGAACTATGCGGGTTTTTTTTTGAAAACGCGGGCGAAGCCGCAGGCGGAAAGCTAGTTAGATATATATTAGAAAATTTAACTTGTATTGGCAACACTGTATTTTGTCTGTGGTTCTTTTTCTTCTTGTACGCGGTGTGTAATGTGTGATATTAGGCAATGTGCTATTGGAAACAATATACATAAGTTTATGTAATCGCTGTTTTCATTTAAACCCATAACTTAATAGTTAAGTAATAAAAAAATTGTTTTGTATAGAAGATTGTTGATGTACCCTAATAGTTTATTTTTTAGCCTAAGGAATAAAATGTACCAATGGAAGGTACTTGTTCCCACAACACAGGGAATCCTAGAGTAGGAACAATTCAATTTCTATGCCTCTTAGGTATATTTTCGAAAAAAAAAGGTTATTTTTTATTGTTATTTAATTTTCGCGGCCGACCCTTTCTATCTCTCTTGCACTTTAAACTATCTCTCCATATACACAATCACCAAATTGTTATACTTACCTACTTTCACTACGTTTTTATTTGTACATATTTAATACTTAACAATCGAATTAGCGTCTGGCTAATTAATTTTAGATTATATTATGTTTGAAGAACATAATATGAAATTTACAGACATTCTAAAATAATTTGAATTTTTTATAAAAACGAAATAAAAAATTGCGTCTGGCACCTATTTAACAACGAAAAAAACGTCTTGCAATAAAAAAATTATGTCTGATGGATCTATCTAAAGGCAAAATATTAAAAATTACGCGTTAAAAAATGACTTTAAATTAAGGAAATTATCCTGTACAGATGAGATGCGCACTAAAAAACGCAACCACTGCGACCAGCCAGACAGCCCGGACTCTAACCGAAATAGCAAGAGGAACAGTATATCAAAAAACCAACTATACTAAAATGACTTTTTTTTTAACGTTAATAGCTCCCGTACCATTACAGCACTTCTATGTGTCTTGTTATTTAGATTTCTATGACTAATAACTTTTATAATGTAGACGTTACAGATCCAGTCTAGCACTGGACTGGAATCTCGCTAGATCACTGGACTGAAATAATGTAAACCGGGCATAAACGCATCTATCACGTAGTGTTGTTAGTTTTAATTGTTCGGTGGTGCAATGCTTGCATGATAATTGAAAGTTTTTGCAAACTCTAATTCAGCATAAGCTTCACACGCTTCCAGTACTGAAGTACTGGAAGCTTTTAAATTTTATAGCTATTATATTAACGTTAAATCTACCAAATCAGAAATGGATTTGAAAATTAACGACGAAGACTTACCAAGAGTTTCGACTTGTAGTTTTCGCCAAGCCACATTAAATACTCGTAGCCTCAGTGGGCCTCTAAAATGCACTGTAAAAAGTGTGTATCATTACTTTATTACTTTGTTAGTAGATATTACGCAATCCAAACATTTTGTAACACCAACTAATTAATTTATGATGTGAAATTTATTCAATAAAGTGACACAATAAATAAGTTATCGATTGATTTTTTGAGTCTTCATAATTATTTAACGTATTCATAATTCATTTTAAAAGCGACAAATATAAGCTTGAAGATCCATCAAAATATAATGTTTATTATACTTGTAGGCCAATTGTTAACCGTCGGCCGCGGTCCGAAAATTCAGAGTTTTCTTATTTTATTTTTCCGACTTCCCATCGGCTAGACGTCGCTTTTACTTATGAAATTTTATAACATAGCAAGATGTGAAATCATTGAGATATTTTGGTTGTTTTAATTCATAATTAATGTTTATTAACTTGATCAATGAAAAATTGAATGTTAGATTATTAGGAATTATTTTATTACACTCATAAACTGAATTCCTTTTGTCGTTTATTTTTATTAAAATATTTAACGTTTTTTGAACTTCTGTAATTTTTACTTCATTATTTATTTTAATATTAATTTGCAATGTAAGTATGTAACAATCATCATAATTTAATTAAATAATTTAATCTCACCAATCTCTTGATTGTTAAAAAAGTATGGGGTAGTTATTAAACCGGCATGATATAAAGGGTCAATCGTTATACAATTATTGAATGGACGAATGCAACATAGCTTAAATCAATAACAGGTAACCTAGGTAGGTCCGCTATGACTATAAATTTTGTTAAATCAGGACAAATGAAAACTAATTTATAAGAAGATGATTTAAGGGAAATTTAAATACCTTATGAAGGAAGAACTTCTCTATTTGTTTTTTATCTTTCGCTTCTATTACGACAGTATACATTACTTACTGAAGTCATTTATTGATTTTTTTTTAAGTCATATCATACTCAAGGAATTGTGCCATATATTTTTATAGTTAATACACAACTAAAATATTTGTAAATAAAACCCCTTTGCTATTGTTTCACACAGCTTACATTTCAGTCTGCGCTATTTAGTTAATTATATATATGTAATAATTTTTCTTATGAACTTATTCAGAACTTTATAAAGCCTAGGAATGGCAAAATTAAGATGTCAATATGTTGTGAGTCAAACATAGAAAAATATCTGGAGTGTAGAAAGAAGAGTGAGTGAGAGTGATAAGAGAGTTGGTGTATTACACATACAATAATTTACCTGTGCACAGGGCGTGCATTTGTGCAAAAATGAAAACAGAAAATATTTTTTTAATTCAATGTATTTTGGACAGATTTTTATGAAGCTTTTAAGGATATATTTATATTTAACTATTTTTCCTCAATATCGTATACGTCTAAATAATTTAAAAGAATTTTATTTGAATTTGAATCTACGCACGCGAGAACAAAGTCACGGCTACAGCTAGTTTTGAAATATAATAAATTATTACACTTCATTGCATCGATGAAATTTTTCGATACAAATATGCACTGAAAAATTATTTAATATTTTATAACAATATCTCGTAAATCAGGTTAAAAATTTTCCATGTTCATAAATTAAATTATTTTTGCTATGGGTTAATTTGATTCATTATAGCTTCAAACTTCATTAAATTTTCTTGTGTAGGTATCTATGTTTAAAATAATTTCATTTCAATAATAACAATTTGCTCTCAAATAAATTAATCATGTATTAATATTTTTTTGTGGAAAACGTCAAAGAGTATGTTAGTAGTTACCACATTACCTAGTCTTTCGTTTTACACCAGCATTATTAATGAAAAAAAAGAAATGAAATAGCATTTTTACCATATTTTGACCAAAATGTTCAAAATTCTAAATTAATTCGCAAATCACTTGTTTCAGTTTTATACTCATTCTATTACATTAATTATTGCACGCCTCATAAGCGAAGCATTGAGGTGGGTACTACTGTCACTTCGCGCAAAACATCTGATTTTTCAAACTTAAAATGTCTTTATGTATCATACATTGCACTTGTAAGATAATACATACACACACATATTAAGAAAAAACACTATTTTTAACGTTCATGATATTTTTGATGTCATTTTTGTTATTTAAACTAGTTAAAAAACAGTTTAAAAAAGTTCTGTCTTGGACGTCCGTGTGTCTGTATGTGCGGATCCTTTTTCTTGTTAACACGATAGCGACCGAAATACTTTACTAATCGAGTCTTTTTTTTTCTCTTACGCTTGAGTATGCTCAGGAATAGAACCCTTTCATTTTTCAGGGTCTGATTCGATGTGGTTTAATTGTTATTAAATAAACAAAAATAATAATTAATAAATATTTATTAAAAAAAAATTATGAGGCGTGCACTTTTGGATTTTCCAAATTATTTTTTTTAATTTAGCGCTCGAAATATGTAGAATTACGTAATATATAACGTAATTTAATAAATAACGTAATTTATGTAAATAGACATTTATTTGTATGTTACATGATGTAGGCCCATTATTGCCGTCGGAAAGCTGACCGAAAAATGTAACTTTTCTTTTACTGTTATTATACAGTTAGAAATACAAGACTGACCACGTGACTATGTTTGCATTAAAGACTTCAAAACGTAGAATGAGATAATAAAATTAATAATACGTTTCAAGCCCATTTAATTTATTTTATTGATGTGTCCTTATATAAATTAAAAAAAAAATACACTATTTGTGTGCATTTTAAAATCAAAATAATGTTTATTAAAACATCGGAATTCCTTTTTAGATATATGGTTTTCCCGGTAAAATTCTGCAATATTCCGAAAGAATTTCGTCGAGACCATTCTATTAAAAACAAAACATTTAGACACAGCATCACACGACAAAGGGCAGTGATTTCAAAGGACGGCTCATGTTTCGCCAATTATGATTAATACAAAGCTCCGTGATATAGTATTATATTATCTGTGCTGTGATCAATAGGCACAGAGCTAGTTTAAACGGATATCTAGTGTTGAAGTCCTGATTCTATCAAACTTATCTACAGATAATTTTGTGGTTACTAATTAGGATGAATATTTATTTGTAGGGAATTATTAACAGAGAACCAAAGCTTGGATTCAATGAAACTACTACTGACTGACTATGTCTCTATATATTACATTTTTAATCAAATGAATCGCGTAAAATTTGATATTGTATTATTTAAGTATTTGAAAAATTATTTAATTTATTCTACAACTAAAAGTCTCTCCTTATTTAATACATATTATGTAAATATGTAGCATTGGCCATTTTATTCACATAACTTACAAAGCAAAATATTTTCAATGCTGAAAATCACATCACTACGCGCGCCGTTGGAAACTTTTAGTAAGATGAAATTTTTCTATCAAATCTGAATACTTACAGACATAATAACCATAGGTAAGTATTTATTAAGATTTTATTTAGTTTTATAAAAAATAAAACTAAATAAAAAAAATGTGTGCGTGTTGGTGTACACACGTAAGAAGGGAAACTTCTTTACGACCTTATTTTTCAAAAAATAATTTACTATATGCAACTTTACAGAAATACGTCGAATCAGGGGTAGGGATGAGAAAAAGATGGCGCGTAACGGAAAAATGTCACGCGTAACGAAAAAATGTTACACTAAATTTTTTTCCGATAAAGAACTTTATGTTTCACTTCAAATATTTGTTACTATAAAATAGATACACATCATTAATTTACAAAATAACAGGTTCTTAAACTTTCAAAAAGCAATCATTAGTTCTCACACTAAAGCAATGTCAAATAATATTTTTTTTGCTTCAATGAGCTTTCATCGTTTACTTTAGACGTGTGTGTAGGACATATCTTCTTTCTTATATATAAAATTCTCGTGTCACAATGTTAGTCTGCATACTCCTCCGAAACGGGTGGACCGATCCTCATGAAATTTTCTGTGCATATCGGGTAAGTCTGAGAATCGGCCAACATCTATTTTTCATATGTACCACGGGCGAAGCCGGGGCGGGCCGCTAGTCTTATATATAAAATTCTCGTGTCACAATGTTAGTCTGCATACTCCTCCGAAACGGGTGGACCGATTCTCATGAAATTTTCTGTGCATATCGGGTAAGTCTGAGAATCGGCCAACATCTATTTTTCATACGTACCACGGGCGAAGCCGGGGCGGACCGCTAGTCTTATATATAAAATTCTCGTGTCACAATGTTAGTCTGCATACTCCTCCGAAACGGGTGGACCGATTCTCATGAAATTTTCTGTGCATATCGGGTAAGTCTGAGAATCGGCCAACATCTATTTTTCATATGTACCACGGGCGAAGCCGGGGCGGACCGCTAGTTATATCTATATATATAAAACTCAAAGGTGACTGATATAGTGATCTATCAACGCACAGCCCAAACCGCTGGACGTATCGGGCTGAAATTTGGCATGCAGGTAGATGTCATAACGTAGGCGTCCCCTAAGAAAGGATTTTAGAAAATTCATCCCCTAAAGGGGTAAAATAGGGGATAGAAGTTTGCATGAAACTTTTTATTCCTTGGATGTATTTGCATGAAATTGGGCATGTAGATAGATCATAGGACGTAGACGTTCTGTTAAGAATTTTTTTTTAATTCATCCCCTAAAGTTGTAAAATAGGCAATAGAAATTTGTAGGAAACTTTTTATTCCTTTGATTGATTGATTGATTGATTGATGTATTTGTATGAAATTGGGCATGTAGATAGATCTTATGACGTAGGCGTCCGGTGAGAAAAGATTTTCTAAAATTCATACCTTTAATCTTCTTAATAATATATAAAACTCAAAGATGACTGATATAGTGATCTATCAACGCACAGCCCAAACCACTGGACGGATCGGGTTGAAATTTGGCATGCAGGTAGGTATCCCCTAAGAAAGGATTTGGATCAATTCTACCCCCAAGGGGATTAAATAAGGGATGAAAGTTTGTATGAAACTATGTCAATTTTATACCGATTGGGCTTAGACTTTGTTAAGTTTTTACATACGCTAAACAAAAGTACCAAAGCCGCAAAAATATACCTAATTAATATTAATACTTCTTAACGCGAGCGAAGCCGCGGGTAAAAGCTAGTTGTATATTATATTGCTTGTTAGTTTCCATTCGCTAGATACACCTCTTATTAGCTTCATTAGCGATGTAATCCGTAGAAATGATATTGTAGAGAGATAATTAATATATTATTAGTATGTAGAATGTGTAGTGTCTCGGTATTTAGTACTGCGATTGAAATGCTAAGATTTCTATATCACTACATAGAAAGCAAAGTCGCTTTCTCTGTCCCTATGTCCCTATGTACCTATGCTTAAATCTTTAAAACTACGCAACGTATTTTGATGCGTTTTTTTAATAGAAAGAGTGATTCAAGAGGAAGGTTTTTGTATACAATTTATTAGGTTGTAGACACAGATCACAGAAACTAAAGGGAGATATGGTTAGGGGGCGGGGCCGGTGTCGCAGTAATATGCCCAAAAAAAGAACACATGCTGTTTGTTGCATTCAGTTGACGTTCGATCGTCGGCCGGGTATTATTTGACAATGCCGTGTTGTTCCGTTAAAGTTTGTAAAAACCGAAGTGAAACCAGCATCTTTAAGTCAAATGGAATCACATACCATCGGTAGGGGAGACCGAGGGGATTTGAAACAGAGGTGAGTTGAAACAGTCCCGATTTCTCGGAACTTAAAACCTTTAGCGATCTGGTAACGTCTTTTTTAACCACCTCCCGCCACCAGCTATCGCGTCAGTTCACGCCGGCGGCGTCATTTGTGCAGTTTTGTAGTTCTGAATGACATGTGTTGAAAATCGCAAAAAGTAAGTATTTCATGATTTTTTACGATGCTTGTACTTTAATATTGGTTTTGTTTTTTGGGTTGAGTTATATACGTTTTAAAAACTTATTATCTATAGATTCTTGAAATATACTTGGTAAATTTGATTTCTGTGTATTTACTGCTTGATCGAGATTTGAGTAAAAATTGGGAGGTTTTTTCTTACCGAGGTGATTTGAAACAGACTGTTTCAACTCTCCTTGTTTTCAATTTAATATCTGATTATAGCTAAAAAGTACGAATATTATAGGATTTTATTGTTGATTTAATGTGTTTATTTGTTTAAGCATGCCTACTGGAGGAACGAAAGCAAGAAAAAGATCAAAACCAGGCTGTAAAACTAAAAAGGTTAAGGTTGTCAAGAAAAGAAGATAGTGGTGAAGAAAAAGAGGAATCCTGCTGCATTTGCTGTATGGAATCATATTCAAATAACAGATCCAAAGAAAAGTGGGCTCAATGTCCTAAATGCCAATTGTGGGCTCATGAAGCTTGTGCTGGGAGAAGTTTGTTTTTGACATTTTTTAAATTATTGTTCCTTAAATAGTTAATAGTTAGAAGGTACTGATTGTAATACTTAAAAAAACCGGCCAAGTGCGAGTCGGGCTCGCGCACAAAGGGTTCCGTAGCAGCAAATATAATAAATTACAGTTAAATCAACCTATCTCAAAAACTATAAGAGATACTTTGATCAAACCAAAAATCGTTGAAAGAGTTAATTAGCATGCATCACCTCTATTTTTTTTAGAATTTTATACCCCGTAGTTATAAAAATAGAGGGGGGGGGACATACTTTTTACGACTTTGAGAGCTGATATCTCAAAAACCGTTCACTTTAAGAAAAATGTTTTTTAGAAAACTTTATATCATTTTAAAAGACCTTTCCATTGATACCCCACACGGGTATGTACATCGAAAAAAAAAATTTCATCCCTCAGTTACATGTATGGGGGGCCCCACCCCCAATTCTTTTTTTTACTATTTAGTGTCATATTTTTGTAGCGGTTCATACAACACATATTCCCATCAAATTTCATCACTGTAGTACTTATAGTTTCCGAGTAAATCGGCTGTGACAGACGGACAGACGGACAGACGGACAGACGGACATGACGAAACTATAAGGGTTCCGTTTTTGCCATTTTGGCTACGGAACCCTAAAAATGACTGATTATTAACTATTTTATGTCAAAGATTTAGTTTTATAAAAATGTAAAACATTTTGTTGATTTGACTGATAATAATTGATGTTACGCATGTTTATTTTTATTAATTTAAGTGTTTATTATTTGTATTAGACCTACTTGACTGATATGTCATTAAAATATTACTTATAAAGGTCGTTGATTACCTGAAAATATAACTTTTAATTAAAACCTTTGAATCAAATCAACATTTTTATTTTGCAGCTCCTATTACTCCCCAGAATCATAATGTTTCAACTCTCCTCGACCTCTGTTTCATCTTACCTCGGTATGAGGGGAATTGAAACAAGTTGACTTGTTGCGATTAAGTCAATTTTTCACCATCATTTTTAACGCTTACCGTTTATTTATGCTAACCATTCGCAAGGGTATAGAATAACCTATCGATTGGTATCAGTACCATAAGATTTCTGATAAAAGTATGAGTTATATTAAACAAAACGTGAAAATTGTTTCAACTCCCCTCGGTCTCCCCTAAGTACTGAAAATTATACGATTTTCTTACTAAAATTTCAAAAACAATATTACGTAGAATGATTTCTTGGTTTCTTATCTTTTATATTATGTGACAGAACGACAGTCACAATAATTTATGTAAATAGTTTACAATGCTTCTTCTGTACGTGACTGTATTCAAACGCAGAGTTCGAATACCGCAGTGTATAATGAACATACTAAAGCTAACAATCGTGTAGTACGGCCGCTGCTTGCGGTCGTAAGTTAAGGATGCGAATCGAGTGTGTCCATGTCGATAAGATTCGGAATTTTACTACCTTACTACCTTATTTTTATATCATAATGTATAACTATTAGCTTAATATCTGATTGTATTATTTGATAGGTACTCGAGCAATAATTTTATAGTAATTTTTTTATAGTATTATACATGGATTAAAAAAGAAGTCACTTATTTCATACTTATTTTACTTTACAATAAGTCAATAGGCAATGCTTTATGGACTTCATCACCATGAATATTACCATCAAGGTGTCCATTTCTACCTAGTTACTGTATTGCCTATAAATTGTTTTAATTTTAACGTTTCGACAAGCAATCCCTATCATAAACGCATATCTTGCGGCTGTAGTGGGCTGTATACGTACGTCACTTACAATCTAGTGTGCGAACGAATAGTCGCTCTCAAATTTTTGTGTGATGACACGCACACAACGCGAAGTATTGTTTTTATTTTGTTTACTGTTGTGTGCGTAAATTTGTAATGAGACACCAGGTTTCGTACTCAGCGCAAGCGATTGGCATCTCTCTAGATCTCTGGCTGTAGACAAAGCGGGTGAAGCCACGCGCAGAAAGCTAGTAAGTATGTATATAAAAATGAAACCCGTTTCGCGTTGTCACGGTATCACGTGTGAACGGCTGAACCGATTTCGATAATTCTTTTTTTTTATTATATTCCTTGAAGTACGAGGATGGTTCATATGTAGAGAAAACGTAAATATGTACCACGGACGAAGCCGGGGCGGACCGCTAGTATAATATAAATATGTGAGAATAAACGCTTTCTATTCTAATATATTACATTAATTTATTTTTGTGCTTTAATTACAGGTGGGTATTTTGTGTATGAGAATAAACTACAGTTAAAACTTTTGGTGTGAAGCAGTTATAAAAGTATCTATAGAATTTGACACACGCACAGTCTTTTTAATTATCACCTGGGAAGGTATTAATTATTATGTTATAGTATTATTTATTATTAATTATTATATAAGGAAGCACATTAATAACCTATTTAGAACGATAATAAAAAATAAAAATTTCCCGGTTCCCCCCCGTATTATAATTATAGAATACTAGCTTTGCGCCCGCGGCTTCGCTCGCGTTGTCAAAGAAAAACCCGCATAGTTCCCGTTCCCCTGGGATTTCCGGGATAAAACCTATCCTATGTGCTAATCCAAGTTACCCTCTATATGTGTGTTAAATTTCATTGTAATCGGTTCAGTAGTATTTGCGTGAAAGAGTAACAAACACATACATACACATCCTCACAAACTTTCGCATTTATAATGTTTTATAGAATATACATAAATGCTTCCAATATTAATAGTGTCTCAAGTACTTAGTCACGAGGTGCGTATTCGCTAACATAGTAACGGGATGGCTTAATGCGTTGTCTTTGAGGATTTGATCAGATTAATATCAGCTGATGACACTGCTATATGCGATCAGCGATGTACTAAACATATTGCGTTCAATACGTTTATCATTAATATAATATTCCCACGACACAATGAATTCTAGTGTAGGAGCAAGGGTATTCAATTTTTATGCTCTTATATTTTGGAAATTAAGTTTATTGTTTAATATGTATTGAGAATAATTTGTTAGGGATTAGTCACAAGACGCCTTAAGAGCGCATATTCAATTTAACGCAAGTCAAAAACTCCGCGATCTATTACGATAGATCGCGGCTTGCGCTATCCTTTTACTATGAACAGCATAGGTCCACAGGAGAGCGCCGAGCAACACGTCCTCTCTCTAGAAAGGCTCGCTGCCGACTGATTTTAATCGGGTCGCGCGCAGTGTTTTATAGTACTTTAAAAAAATTTGTAGAAAAATAATAGAGGTACCTTAGTTGATTTTTAAAATTTTATCTTATAAGTAAGACATTCTTTTATTGCAATATGTATAAATTATATTCAATAAAGTCAAATATCTTGGTGAAAATACATTTTGTCGACTATAATTTCAAAAAAAATTCACATTGTTCGGATTTTAATTTCGTAAGTTAGGAGTCCAAAATAAAAAAAATCTTTTAACTAACTATTTTAATAAGGATTTTTGCAGTTAGTTAAAAATAATTGTGTGTTAGATCTGTCAGCAATTTCAGATATTTTTAGCTTCGAAATTGACACTAAAAGTGAAATCAAGTAAGCATCGGCTCAGTTATCTTGATGGTATTCAGAAATACTGTATTAATTGAAAAAAACTCTTAACTAACTACATAGACAATAAAATTTCCTAAAATTATTAGTAATTCATATGTTTGTAAGATAAGTGGTTGATGGACAATCTGGTTTGAAAAATCACATATTTGAGCCAAACAGCGCACGGACCGCGTACACGGCCTTAAGACGCTGAATTTAAGTATTTTATGATTGTTTCTTTGTAAATTTTTAAACGATATTAACATTAATTAGATATACCTAAGCAATCAAAAGGACAAAAGTCAATGATATTATTATATATTTTTTTCTTTTTTATAGAATTCGAATAATTTAATACATTATTTATTATGAAATTACTATATCCTCGGTTTATCAGTAGATATTAAGTGCATTTTATTTGAAACGTCGTAAGGATATTATTTAATATTTCAGACTTTCTAGTTCAGTAAAATTTTGCAAGATAATTCCTTGATTTCTCTACAATGAAAGTATATTATATTAATGTACGGACATCATGCCCAAACATACATAAGACTTTTATGTTCAAAAAATTCGAAATAATAATAAGTTACATGTTCAAATAAAAAAATTCTAAATAATAAATTCCACATCAATTTCCATAAGATACTTATTTGTATCATTAAACGCGCCAAACAATTATGCTTTACTAGAAGCATATTTTCCAATATAATCTTCTCCTAATTGGCGTGCTGTGGGCGGGAATCGATACACGTGTCTGCCGAAGTACACTTAATAGTCCTTGAATAAGCAAAAACTGATAAATAACTCCCTAGATACTGTATAATTGATATCTTTGCTCATATTTGTGCGCGCACAGGGTCGAAGTTGCATTGGCAAAGGGCCGACGGTAGGCGAAAACGTCGTGGAATGAAATTCTTAGATGTTCTCTAGGATCTTAGAGTCTTATCACTTATAAAAGGCGGACTTTCATGTCTCTGTGTGCTGAAACTTTGAAAGCTTTATAAAGCTAATTAAGTTTTTTAATTCAATTTTAAATATTTTCAGTAAAATTACACCCACGTATCATCGTTGTAATTTTTTTTTTAATTTGACTCTAAATTATAAGAAAAAGTGTAACATTTAGAATTACGGCTGATGTTAAACAAGTTTTAGGCCTATTTTGACGCCTTGCGGTCTGCCGATGCCTCCCACAGATACTTGTAAAATATCTCATTTCAAGAACTTTTTAATTTAATTTTTTACGTTGCATTGTTTATTTAATAATCTACTACAATAAGAAACTACATATAATAAATAAGGATTGTTTTCAATGCAAATATCGCTACTAGTACTAATAACTTACTTATGATATCTGTGTAAGGGTTGTACTTGATTAAACCCTAAAGCAAATAAGGGTCGAGTCCTAATTTTACTAGTTATTAAAATAGGGATAGTTCGCACAGCTTTTTAGGAAATTGACCTCATAGGAATTATAGAAAAATTCATTTGGAATTGTATTTTTTTTTCTATTACTGTATTTAGTTTTATAATCTAGGCCTATTATAATAAGGATAATAAAAAAAACACGCCTAAACTCATGAAATTATTGTATTGTCACCGATCCTTGATAATTGTACAAAGTTTGAATTAAATCTTTCTGTTAAAAGTGGATTTAAATCTAGTCAAAACAAGTCCGTTTCATTCAAACATGTCAGTTACAAACAAACATACAGGTAAAGCTAATACTAGCGTGTTAAAAAGGCTTTACATTCTCGACTTTACGGACACTCGACACAGGTAAACTTTGCCGTCGACGCGACGGCTTACTTAGGCCGATGCAACAGCAGCTTATTTTTTCCACTTTCCATACTTTATTTCCACTGCAAGTACACAGTTCTCCTTAGTTTTTATATATTATTATTCTTTGGGCTAGTCAAGTGGGCAAGATATCATAATTATGTTGTCGAACTTTTTATAATAGAGGTTTAATTAAATTAATATCTCGTCATCATCATCATCATCATCATCAGCCCATATACGTTCCCACTGCTGGGACACGGGTCTCCTATGAGGGTATAGGGTAATATCTCGTAACTCAAAAATAAAAACAAACAATTCTGTTATTAAACTATAGTTCAGTGACCTTTTATAATCCTTGTATAAAAGTAAAAGAAATAAATCTTAATTCCAACAAACAATATCACGATTTATCAAAATATTTACACAGCCATTTGTACTTATTTTAGCCTTCAGGACGTAGGGCTGGCTGGAGTAATTAGCGACCAATCCAATTATCGGAGCAGGAAAGTAGATTAGAAAAACATTTTATATAAAAACGTTTCCAAGAGTTTGTACAATTTACCTCGCGTAAGATTTTATCTGTGTAAACAAGCTATTATCAATTTACTGAGAAATAAAGAGATTTAAGCCTTGCGAGAGTGCACCGTAACAATAACAACGCTCGCATATTTTAAAAGCTTTAAAAAGCTATTAGTTTATACATTAATTGATTTATTTTCTAGCGTCTTCTGTTTTGTAATAGATTAAAATTATAGATAAATTTGGTATAGAAATAAGCGGAAAATCCAATAACGAATAAAGCTTATATACATATTTTTTCTATAACATCGTTGTTTCAATATATTTGTTGGTTTTAACTTTTAGGATATTTATTTCAGCATCAAACTTTACTTCTAGAATCTTTTTGCGTATTGAAGTTTTAAATATTTTTAAACCAAAAAAAGTTTTTGTTTTGTTAAGCATTACATTTGTGGATAAGTTGGGTGGTTAGGTGATTATGTTGTAATAGACTTACCTACGTTCTATAATAGACTGCGCTTTTTCATTTCACTTTTTAAAACGACACAAAACCACAAAAATCGGGTGAAAACTACTTTTGCAAAAGCGTAGACTAAACAGTGCGCGCCCAGCGGATATTGAGTATTCTCAATTACTGCTACATGTGTTTATTTACCGTCATCAAAGCGCCCTTTGATATTTAGGCTTTGTCCAGATATTACATTTGCAGTTATTACACGGGGAGCGTGGTAAAGGCTATGTTTATAGTTACAAGCTTTGAATCAATACCCTTGTGCGATATGCACGTTCGCGTATCATAGCAAATTTATTTAAAATCGACAAATCCGTGAGCAAACTTGAATGCTTTTATGCGTTCAGGCGCACAATGAATATGCGCCTAGTCGACATGGGTACGCCCGAATCCAGGATTAAAGTGTAGCCTTCGTCACTTAGGCGTGATGATTTTTACTAGCGGTGAAAAAATGCTAATTGGATTGAGTACGTTTACTAGTTCAATGTTTGCTAACAATTCCACTTTTCTGTGATAGATAGGTATATAAGTTTGGAAAGCGTCCGTATTTACATATGGTAGGAATAATTTTTGCAGTATTTTAATAGGAGCCTATCATGACAGGAGTCATGAACTATTTTCATCATCATCAATTTAATATCGAAAAAATAAATTTTAATTAAATGAATAAATGTTACTTATTTTCTAAAGGCTTCTTCTCTCAAAGCTTCACTGATATAATAAGTTTAAATGCTCTTTATAATAAGATGTATTTCTTAGGAACTCTTTACATCAGATTTCTCCTTAGTTAAGTTATATTGAGGTTACTTAATTATATAAGCAATTTGTTCTCAGATCTCTGACTTACTGAGAATTCTCACCGTTTCTGAAGAGGCAAATAATTAATATAAGTGCAACATGATGTCTGTGATGTCTTGTTAGGTACAGATTTTACAATATATTATAATATATCTTTATTACTATTGTACAATACATTTATCTAATATACTATAAAGCATTTCTATATAATTACGTAACTGCTTTAAAATAATTGAAAAAAAAATTATCGTTAAAACATATTATGTTATTTTTTTACACTAAATAATTAATATGTTTTAAATCGCATTCACGTAATAATATGCAAATATATATCGAAAAATGTGAATCTATACAAAGCAATACATAATTTATCTTTCCCCTAATAAACTATTAATTTGCGGTGTAGACGAGCTTTACACTTCATTAGACAAAATAACATGCAGAACTGATGCAATTAAAGCTATTTTTATTTGACTTATTAAAAAGTCCCAAACAATATACAACAAAAAACCGATTCGTAAAATGTTTGTTCACAAAGTTGGAATGCATTTGATGAATTTCGCATTAAATGAATATGGAGTTTATTAAATTCTCGTGTTGGCTGATATGGAATCCGGGGAAATAAACCCCGGCAAATGTTACGGTCAAAGTCTAGTTTATTATCTTGTTCAATATTTGTACAACAGGTAAATATTGTTTTGTTTTAAAGATTATATTGTTTATTAGGGCATTGTTTAAATGTTATTTTATAATATTGGAAGCCAATTGTTTTAGATAGATGTAACCTGATAAATTAAAGTGTTTATTGTGTAAAAGTTTTACCGAAATAAATAATAATAAAACACACAAGAAGGTTCTTTTATTTCATCCATTTCTATTTTAATTTGATTCTTTCATAAACGATAAAAGGTGATATTAAAAACTGAATTAATCATCTTTCTTTCTACATTAAAGGAACAAAAGTTAATTTTTGCGCTTAATAATATAGAGTGTCATTTTCTCGCAAGACCACGCGAGTAAAACAAAAGATCAAAAAAATTCTTAATTTTCAAAGTTAAAAGAATATTCTCATAAAATATAAAGTTCAACGTATAAAGCCGGCTACTCACGTACCTGCAGCAGGGGCAAGTTTGTAATTGGACCCTTAATTGGCTCCTTGATTGTGATGTGTATAGGCAAGCAGGGGCAACTTAGAGAATAGAAAAATTGCTCCGACCGCCGTCCAACAGAGATTGTTTCAATATTGCCCTTGAGGCAGGTACGTGAGTAGCCGGCTTAAGATGCATGTTTTTGTGAAAATATTGACAACGCGCGATGTCAAAGGGCTTTCAATGACGCCCTTCCGGTCGGTGTAACACAGTAAAGTTTCATTTGCGAGAATTAATTTGTATTTCACGTGAACATGCAAGCTCATTATTGTTGAAAAGTATCTTTTAGCGGTGCTCCATGAAGCGAGCGACGTTTTAATTGCAGCGGAATTTCATTTCGATTGCTGTGAAAACAAAAAAATAAATTATGTACTGAAGTATATGTGTATACCTTGTTAAAAGTGTATAAAGGTGAATGAAATAAGGCAACATTTTATATTGGCGCCACAAATACTGAATAAATAGACAAAAAAATGATATAATGACGATATTATATCTTTAAGAGACACCAAAATTAAGATTACCTTCTCTAATACCTCTATAAATTAACACAGTCATCGTACAACAGTATAATTTAATCATTTAATTTATGTACATGAAATACAAATGTAAAACACAATACATCTAATTACTTACGAGTTGATTATCCCACAATTTGCATCATGCATCAAATCACTCCAATATTACACAGCTCAAATCTCTAACAATACCAACTAACTAATAGAATACTGATAGAAAACCAATAACATTGATGTAACGTTAATTATCCGCTAATTTAATAGCCCGTGAAGTATGGAGGCAGTGCAGTGGGCGGCTTATTATGATATTTCATTTCATAATTGAGATCCACCACCCCTTCCTGTAAATCCGTGTCCAGCGATTTGTACTGAATTTCAATTTCATTACACGGTACTGTATACAAGGGAAAAGATGCATGTGACCTCTCTTTTAATATATATTTTATATATTTTCCCAGCTTCGTCGCATGTTAGCTCAGAGACTATTTAATATATGATTAAATACACAGGACAAAGACGAAGCGAGATGTTAAAATGTGATTTTTTTAAACGCCCACTCGGAGTTAGAAATCTTAAGAAAATTTGTACCTAAGTATAGGTAATAGAAGAAAAATTTCAATTCTTTCTTATTATAATATCTTGTAATTATTTAATCTTATAAATCTTTAACATTCTAATTATCGTTATACTAGTTGTAATCAAGTTCCTCAAACACATAGATCAAACAATTATTTTATCAACAGAAATCAAAGAATAAACACAAATGTTTAGTCTAAATCCAATACGATCATCAAACAATATCCGAGACACTAAGCGCCTCAGCGGACTAATTATTGGACTCAGAATTGCATGAAAATCGCATTAAACTCGCAAACACTTAGATCGCAAAATACATAAACACTATCCATGAACCGTTTTATAAATCCGTATCCGACAACCCTACGGATCCTGCAATATTCGTGTTAAATTACGACCCTATTCATTCGCATTTGAATATGAAATTTCATACTACGCAGGATACTGGGAAATACAAAGATTGAGCTTCTAGAGTTCAGTAAAGCTTTACAGGGAATTTCAGTAGCAAGAAATCCTTTTTAATTGCGAATGAATATGCACGTTTATTAAAAATCTCAGAAATGGTTTTCATTAAATTCTAGATAGAAGTGCAATAAATATTAATTCTGATATAACACGAGCTTTTTGTATGTTTTTCAACTTTATGAATTTCTTCATAATCGACTTACTTCTCTAAAGCATTCCTGAATATAAATTAATGATTTCATAATAATACGCTTTCAAAGCTTTAGGTGCAAAAATAATCAACCATACTCTGATATTTTTAACCTTCAAAACATATAAGTTTCCGTTACCAAATTGATAGCATTTAGGTACAGCACTGGAGAGCACTCCATTACCACGTGCGACATGCACTAAATAATTGACTTTAAAAAATCCTTTGCACATAAACACGGTACGGTAGCGTGCACGTTTTTTCCTCACCATATCCACCCAAACTTTGTCGATTGTAAATCGTGACATTTTCCATTTCTCCACCTGTATGAAAAACTCCAATTCATTTTCAAATCGCATTCAAAACGCGCAATGTATTTCGAAGTTTCGTGAACCATCGAAGCGCACGTAATACCGTTATTAGTTGACCGTGTCGTATGTGATAGAATTTTAACATAGCTGACAAGATCAGTGCATCAGCCTGAATAAAGTGATCTGGCGGAACGGTATTAACACCCACGGGCTAAATGAATAATTGGGTTTCGATCTCGAGTAATTGGAAGTAAAATATGCGATGCGTCCGCCATTAGCGCTCGAGGATTAGCGCTTTTGCTTCTGTTTTTAAAAGGGTTTCTTTGTTTCGTAATCAAATATTGCACTGATGCTCGCCGGCTTTGTTATATCCAATATGTGCTTTACATATCTGAAATACTGTGATGTATTCCATTTTTTTAAAGCTCAATTTTTATCTTACTTTTTCTTAGAAGACCTTCACGATTCCTTTAACAATAAGTACCGCACGAGGTACGAGGAAAATAGAAACACGAGACGTAATATCTATAATAAATTTGTTATAAAAATAAATAAAAACCTACATTAAAGAAAAACTCTTTTAACCCGTGACGCGTCCGGCGCACAGCCGGCACCGATCCCGATAGTGTCAAGGGAGTTCACGAAATCTAGCTTTTTTATGACTACCGAGTTTGAAAATTTTATTTACCCTATTGTTCTATAATTATATGCCATGTATGATATATTTTTGGAAAGAGGAAGAAACTAGTTATAGCATAAAAATGTAATCATGACGATATATTTTTTCTATAAAATTATAAAAAATTGATTTTCTTTTGTTTTAATTTTAATTGC
This sequence comes from Colias philodice, assembly GCF_061535455.1. Taxonomy (NCBI): domain Eukaryota; kingdom Metazoa; phylum Arthropoda; class Insecta; order Lepidoptera; family Pieridae; genus Colias; species Colias philodice. The sequence goes on along the minus strand of NC_143098.1, from coordinate 8,976,885 downwards.
TTACATACTAACACTTACATGATAATGCTGAGTCATCAAATGATCATATTCACGTTTTCATATCACTACACGATTGCCAAATACATTCACTTATATTTTCACACATTTAACACAACGTATTTCACTATGAATAATAACAAATCTCCATTATTCACAAACAAGAAAAAAAGCGCCATTTTGCGTCTTCCGCACTGAAAAGTTGAGACACTTTTTCACTGAGTATTCTTCAAATATCCCTAAAACCAATATCATAAACGTATTCTACGTAAAATTTCCAGTAATATACGTCTCAATTATCACTCATCTAATTATTCCTCTCGGCATAATTCACAATCCAAATATTCGTTGAACAAGACAAATGTCACAAACTATGGCCGATGACGCAACTCAATCAATGATTCACTTTTTTTTTTATTTTGTGGTTTTGGTCTCTATTGCCTGTCTCGGAGTCGTGTCGATTCGAATTATAAATGTTTAAGGCATAGAGAAATATTTTTTATACTGGAAACATTCACTTGTAAGAACTACAGGTGACCTTCAAAGTCATTGGCCGCGTTATGAACAGTCGTTGTTACGCAGGACGCTACAGTACAGTTTTAGTTATGAGCAACCGTCTGTACATAGGACGCGTCACGGGTTAAAAGTGAACGCAACAATCTCGAGGTAAAGACTAAAGGTATGCCGTATAAAGGAACATGTTTCAGTCTTGAGTCAATTAGTTCAAAAGTTTTGCCAGAGCTTTTACAAGCCAATTATATTACGAGGTAATAACCCTAAAGTGCTTCTGAATGATATAAATATCATAATACTTAAAGTCTAATATGCAATTACTGGTTCTTTATATAAATAAAAATTAAAAAGTATTCGAAACATAGAGTACAGCTCTGTGAATTCATAAACCTAATTTAGGACTGACTATCGCTGATTGCGTTAGTCTTCCGCGGGATCAGCTAAAAATCGGGAGCCGATGGTCAAAATTGAATATATCACAGAGGATCAGACTAACGCCCAGTTTTCCATTAACGGATTTTCAACGTTCTTTGTTTGATAAAAAGACTGGTAGCTAGATAAATATTGGAGACTTACAGGATATAAATCGTAAGCCACGACTTTATAGTTATACTTAAATTAATTGGTGTTCAACTCTAGAACCTTCCAAAGAATTATGTAATCTCAACTAGATGCAAAATGAAAAGTTGCAACGTAATATATGAGAGCTATAACATAAAATCCAACCTAACAGCAATCGTTATCCAATCAATATTGTATGTCATCCCATTGCAGGCGGTCTAAAGACGAGCTTTATTACCTCTTTATGATAAAATGAGATATAATACAGGATCAAGCTTTACACGAGTTTCCCACGAGAGGGTACACATCATTTTATTTATGTCCGTACTAGGAAACTTTTTGTAATAATACCTATTTTCTTGTAATTTGCTTATGTATTTTATTTCACACACACATAATTGCTCTTTCGCCTTCGGTTTAAAGAACTTTATTTATCTCATAAACAAGAACAATACAATATGATCACACATATGAGAAATAACAATTTTGCAGTTAGTATAACACAATCAGCTATCGAAATTAGTTAAGTATTAATTATTTTTAAAAATAGTAATTGATGAGGATTCTTTAATTGCTTTAGCTATTGTACAATTGTGTTTCTCTTACCGTATAGACTATAGAGTTAATCACGCCTTCATTTTTTGTATTTGATTTTGATTTTGGTAAGTCACCTGTTAACTGTTAGATAAAAATCATCGCAAAGATAATAATACTACCTGACAAATTTGCTTTTTGCGAGGTGAAATTGTTGATTTTTCTGTATGCACCGTATCCACATTGCAAACGGTAAATACTAAAACTATTTACCACGTACAAATTGGAGGAATCGTGGACTCAAATGTTATTATTGGAAAGGTCTGTCATTTGAAATATTGGTGTTTCGCATTAAAGTGTCGGCAGTACACACAATCTAATAGTTCCTTGTATCATTCATTTGTAAATATTAATCTTCATTAGTTTTGTATTCGTAATTCTTTTTTTTTCCAAATCTCAAATTAATGTTACAACAAAACTTGAATATAGCAAAACTATAATAAATACAGTGTCACCCTAACGGATACAAGCAACAGGCGTATTAGCTCACGATCTAGTTGTGTTTACTGGAACTCATTTCCATTGCTTTCCCTTTGAGCTCGCTAGTACATTTTGTAAAAATATACATCGAGCACAGCCCCGCAATTGAGCGCTGGGATATTAATCAAAATACTATAACTACTTTCATTTGATTTTTCTTTAATAACTCCGCATTTGACAGTCTTCCTCTTGAAATAGAATATTGGAACTTCAAAGGCGCCACGAGAAAATATTTTAACCAACTTTATCGGAGCAAAAGTGAGAAGGTCTAAGGACAAATAGAGGTAGTCATCTGTGAGTTCGCAGTCTTTGTAATTTCAAGCGGCTTGTCCTAGCTCGCTTCGGTATCAAAGGAAACAAGCAAAGTAAGACCTGTCTTTTATATAGCAGCGCTTAGGGAACACAGACCAGGGTAAAACTGCGGTACTATTAATTCAAACTGCATGAACTTTTACCTTTCTTCCTGTTTCTTAGGTATACGAGAATTACGCGACAACTTCTCAGAACTTTTGTGGCCTTAAATCAAACTTACTCATACGAATTCTTTGTAAATTCTATTTCGTAGACTAGTGTCATTTAATTAAAATAAAGTTCCTTAGTAAGAACTTCTTCTCTACACTTTTATTTCGTTTGCAATTAGAATATGCACAAAATAATTTGGTACAAGCTAACTTAATCATCCTATCCATCCAACCTTGCTTTCAGCTCCGTCATATTCCCTGAAATATTTTTGCGATAAAAAGTAATAAACCCAACAACTATCATATAAATATTGGATAGATGGAAGACCGGACGATCAGCAATTTTGCTTGTATACTCAGTATTTGCGTAGGGGTTCGTCGGTTCCGTTTCGCAAATAGACCCTCGGTCGCACGCTGTCCATGAAATTATTATATCAATTTCATCGAGGGGCTACCATAAAACCGCAACATAAAAGCAGCTGTAAATATTGCGTCCATTTTTCAGTCGTATACGTTTTTTGTGCGGTTTCTTTGTAATTGTCTCTTATAACCTTCTCTTTTATAAAACTTGGGACGACGTTAATTAAGTTGATTTTTAAGTTAGGATTTTATGGAAGCCAAAAACGTTATGGAATATTTATTGTTTAGTTTTATAAATCTACTATTTCTTCGTCTTTAGAATGCATATTATGCTTTTGAAATAGGTACCTACAGGTAACACCAGACGTTCATGGCGGAATCGTATTGTTCCCAAACAATAAGCTGGTGATGCTGCAAATTGTTGACTAATACCTTCACCAATACGCCTACGACTAAAAAGTAATTGGAATTTCCGAAATCAAAGAGTCAGATGTCATAGACTGCGTAGGTAATGCAATTGTTAAAAATAATATCTAATATGTTATATGTGAACTTCTTACTGTACTGGCTGGTTTGGTGATATAGGTATATATATATCTTTCAAATAATAAAACATGTCAGTTCTGTTCTGCACTTCATTCTGTTGTTTTATTATAGGTTATGGGCCCAGAGAATCAGTAAAAAAGCAGTTTTTTTTAACAAGAATTTCGTTTTGGTACGAGTGTTAAAAAGCTTTTTCAACACGTTTTTTCATTGTGTTGTTGGATATTCGTGAAATAAAATTTTTATTTGGAATTACGATGGCGGCCAACTACTTGATAAATGTACCTAAATTACGTGGACGGGAAAATTACAGCGAGTGGTGCTTCGCGGCAGAGAATTTCCTAATCCTTGAAGGCATGAAACATTGTGTAAAGCCAGAAGGAGCGAGCGTAGGAGCTGCAGATGACGAAAAAACCCGGGCAAAGCTGATTATGACAATCGATCCGTCTTTGTTTGTACATGTAAAATAAGTGTAAGAACATCAAAAGAACTCTGGGAAAAATTACAACAGTTATTCGATGACAACGGTTTTTCAAGAAGGATAAATCTGTTACGGAATCTAATTTCGATAAGACTGGAAAACTGCAGTTCAATGACGTCCTATGTGACTCAAATAATTGACACGGCTCAAAAATTATGTGGCACAGGTTTTGAAATAAATGACCAGTAGACAGGCTCATTGTTATTAGCAGGATTACCAGAGCGGTTTTCACCGATGATCATGGCAATAGAGCATTCAGGCATTAACATAACGGCTGATTCTATAAAGTCGAAATTGTTAGACATGGAGTCAACCATAGAGGAACATGATGAAGTTGGCGGAGCATTCGCAGCTCGTTCGAAGTACATGAAAAATAAAATGGCGTCAAGAAAAAATGTCAATGTTGGTAACATTGTCGATCCGTCAAAATCAAACGTCAAGGTGAAGACAGTGACATGTCTTACGTAGTACATAATTGTATACTCTTTGGTGACATGTTACCGATGTAAACAAAAAGGACACTATCGAAATCAATGTACAAATAACGAAAATGCGTCGAACTCCAAAGAAAAACCCCGAATGCAGTCTAATGCTTTTAGTGCTGTGTTCTTAAGCGGGAATTTCAATAAAAATGCATGGTATATTGACTCTGGAGCCAGTGTACACCTTACGGCAAATGAAAGTTGGGTTATGAATGCGTCTTATGATCAGAAACAGGAAATTATCGTTGCAAACAGTGAAAAGTTGTCAGTTTTATGTTCTGGCGATGTGAAGATTACAACTACAACTGGGTGTTCAGCATATTTATGTTTGAATTATTTATGTTATTGTACACTTATCAATATAACATTGTTAGATATAGTGGGGGTGTTAAAAATAATATCTAATATGTTATATGTGAACTTCTTACTGTACTGGCTGGTTTGGTGATATAGGTATATATATATCTTTCAAATAATAAAACATGTCAGTTCTGTTCTGCACTTCATTCTGTTGTTTTATTATAGCAATCAACTCTCGGTGTAATCGGTCAAAGGGGAAGCAATGTGCTGGCGTGTTCCCCAATTCTGGACATGTCTATATTGGGGAAAGTTTGTACGATTGCCGGTGTATTGGAGATTTGATTTTGGACACCGTATCTCTTTTATTAATCGTCTTTTATTGTTGGTTATTGCGATGTCGTGTTTTAGAAATTATAATATGGGTAGTGTTAAGAAATTTATATAAATACTAGGTTTCCGCCCGCGGCTTCGCCCGCGCAGTCAAAGAAAAACCCACATAGTTCCCGTTCCCGTGGGAATTCCGGGATTGCGTCATTTTCCCGGGATAAAAAGTAGCCTATGTCCTTTCTCGGGTATCAAAATATCTCCATACCAAATTTCATGAAAACTGGTTCAATAGTTTAGGTGTGATTGAGTAACAGACAGGCAGACAGAGTTACTTTCGCATTTATAATATTAGTATGGATAAAATTATTGAGTTGCTATTATCGCGTCATTATAAAGTTTGAGACTATTAGGAATTCGGATGAATTAAATAGCTATGTAAAGAAATACGATATAATACTTGTTAGAAGGTTAAATTTCTTTAAGATTTGGAAATGGATATTTTATTAATAAGCAATGAGTATAAGTCTATTGCAAGCTACCACCAGAACTTCTAAATTTATAATTACAAGTTTGATTTCACAAAATAGTACTAATGAGACTTACAGCATCGATATTTTGTTATGAAATAATACCTATAAACAATAAAGCTCATATTTAATATTATGTAGTGGCAGGAATATATGCGGTTGCGGTTTTCATTGAGGGTAATACTTCAAACATAATTATTGATGCAGATAAATGCAAATATACGATTGATATTTTATTAACATTTAATCATAAATTTGATTTGAGATCATTCGATGCTATGATCTCATATCTGCTTCCATAAAGCCTGTATTTATTAATAGAAAACGTGGAGGAATATTAAATTTTCAATGTAATCTGTCTGCTCATATGGACATTATTGAATATGATTTTCAATAAGTTTTCCCATACAAAAATAACAGTTGTGTATACAGTCGAATGTAAATTTTAATATTTGTCAATCGTACATATTATAATGTGTTTAAAACTTTATTTATAACTCAAGTATTGTTCGTACTTCGCTGCGTTTATAACTGCAAATCATTAAATGTAGTTTTAAATAAGATAGCGATTACACGAAGTTTATCCAATTATTTACCTTAGATAGTAAGTATTGTAAATATGGACAAGACAACTGATATAAAATTATCTGTTATAATATACGCATTACGCACATATACAAGAGGTTTCAAAAGAAAATTCTGAGTAAGTATCGAAGATTAGGTGCCATTATTGTGTGCAATCTGCATTTCCGCCCTCTTTGGCCGCTGTGTTCTTTTATAAAAGTATTAGAAAGGAACCTTATAGAGGCGAACAAAAGAAATAGTTAAAAATGAAAGATACTTAAACTCTCTAGCTATTTATACATGTATATTATCACCAAAACATTATTCTCAATTGCAGTTCAAAGAGACGTTGACATTTTTTGTAAGAGAACACAAAAAATATATCTTTATACCACTGCAAATTTAATAGAGAAAAATGTTAAAGAAAAGGGCAAAGAGCTTCTGAAGCTGATTAAAAAATGCCTTAAAGTCATATTTTCTTTATAGAATTCACGTCTTATTACGTGCGTCTGTTACCTTTTATGAGGAAAGAATGTTTTAATTATATCTAGCAGCTAGCTGAGACTATGTCATATTGATATAATTAGAGCAGCTAGCTTTTCAAACGGAATTTTATTACATGCAGCAATTACGTTTGTTTGTTTATAACATCTACTGGTATTTGGATTTATTTTGATATTATTTAGATAAAGATCGAAACAAGGTATTGAAAATAGGCTACTGTTTATCCCAAATACGAAGGGAGTGAAATCGGGGATAGATATTTAGATCTAAAAAGAAATATGTATACGAATGTTTTATAGTTTTTCTTATATAAAAAATGCTATGCTATAGTAACGAAACTATATTGATAATATTCTTTAATTAGGAGGCGTTCTGAAAAAATATAATACACGCTTTTATTGCCAATTTTCTATCTTTCTAAAGCAATATTTTGTAACTTCATTAAAAACGTTTCCCTTGTAAAAGAGTATGAAATATAAAATGTTTTTCGCAACGCACTTAATTACAATGTCTGAAGGTTTTAATTTAAAATTTTACAAAATATGTTTCCACTTTACCTCTCCTTTTGATGACAAAGTGCGGACAACTGAGTATATCGTGAAAAGAGTGTTTAAACGGTTATTACGAGGAACTTTCTGGAAACTTGTAGGGCTGCTACACGTGACAAAATAAAATTCTCTTTTGCCTACGTCTATGTACTTTATACTTACTTAACTAGCGCCTCCTTGGTACAGTGGTTAACGTGCAAGTCTTGGGTACGAATCCCGGTGAAGACGAAGAAAAAAATGTCTCGGTCTGACAAGACACAGAAGGCTCATCACTTACTTTTCCCTAAAGAAAATTGATCAGGATCAGTGAAACAAATGTATAAATGATGCTTCTGCCCCTTACCTCATTAGTGACCACGATACTTTACTTATATGTACTTTATACAGCTTCAAATACGAAATGTGGGAACCCTATTAAACACCAATAGTCAATACCGTGTTCCTGAAAGCGGCAGATCACCAAATAACCAATATCTCTTTGACAGGAACACGGTGAAATGCCAACACTGAACATATTCAAAATCAGCTCTCCAAATATAAATCTGCATCAAACGCGTAATTAAAGGTATGCTATACAGTTACAAACACACTCGGCTTGTTTATAAAGCCTTAAATTGCTGGAAGCTGTTTCCGCTACGAGGTAAAATGCAATATTGATTTTGAGTATTTACTCGCTCCGAATCCCCGGGTCAGTGTGAGGTGTATAGGATTCTAGGTACATGTATATTATCATGTTGACCGCCGTTATGATAATAATTTGGACATCGTTTCATCTTTTAAGTACTGACTTTATTTTATACCGTAATTTTAATTTGATTTGTCGAATTTGATCGTCTTAGAATGAAGACGTTTCTGCAGTCTACAGCTGATAGCGTAGTGAAAACAAAATTGGACATACACATAACATATAGCAAAATGAGATGATACTTAATTAAAAATAAGGATGCAGCCATTTATCCGTTATATTTTTACATTAAAAGCGAATACAGATAAAACAAAGGATTAGAAAAGATCAAAAGATTTATTCAGACGTAATCAGATTAATTATTTTTCCGTTTTATGCTTTTAATTATATTGTTAATGGACTATTTTTAAACACGTAAGCTTCTGCTTATAATGTACATTATTATTTGCTTAAATTAAAGTAACCTAGAGTTATAATTGGATAATTAAATCGGGTGTTAGTGAAAATTAGTAGTCTAAATCGAAGCTATTTTGCGGTATTCCTTTGGCTAATAGAAATAGTTTCAGCTCGCATACAATGTAACCTGTGTTCAAGATAATGTGACGCCTACACAGTTATTGAGAGAACGAATTCAAGGGTACAATAACACAAACAACAAACACACAAAGTATAACGAGAATGAAATGCCTTACATAATTCTAGAAGGTTCTATGTCATGTTTCGAGTACAATAAGCGCCCACAGTTCAAGCATATTAAAATCATATCGTGTAGAGGTTAATAAATATACACATCATATTTTTCTAAAGAAATATCTCAAATTGTACCCTTATTACAAGCGACAGCCAACTGGGTCAAGTTCGTATTAGAAAAATTTTCCACGCCCGTAAAGGAAAATTCTATTACAGCGATTTAATATTATTTATTGAATTGAAATTGAAAAACATGATTTCATCCGTTAGTTAGAAAATAATACCTTCAAGCGTATTTGCTATTGCATACAAGTACAAGAAAAAATAATAATGCTTTTTAACAAGTAGGTACATCTTAATTGTTAATCGGTTTTAAATGATACGAGGGTGAAGTCATTCATTGGTCTTGCTGCGATTTCTAAGCATCAATGTTATGTGGACAAAATAGCAAAGATATAAAGATGGTTCAAAAAGGTAAATCCAGCTACTTAGAATTTTAACATGTTCACATCATGTGCGCTTTTATATTTTATCATAACATAAATCCCACCATTAAAATTAATTATAATCTTACATCGTCAATAGAGACCAAATTGAAAGATAACTCACACATACACCGTCTATGTGTGTATTCCCGGAATGGAGCTCACAACAAATACAATACTGAACAATGCAGCCAGCACGTTATTTTGTAACGCAAATTTTTACAAGGCAAATTTGCCCATATCCCTTGCATGTAAATGCAAGTTTCGCGTGAATAATTTGCACGACGGATTACATTTTGGATGCTCGTACCCAGGGTTCCTAGAATCAGGGAGGCAGATTCGCGTGCCTGGGGTTGCTATGGCAACGCCTGGGATGCATTTTCCCGGTCACCCCGTAGCTCACCTGTCTATAATAAAATTGTAAACTACATTATCGAATATGAATATTGTCGATATTTCGAGAGCACTCTGTTAGCTGGGATTTAAATATCCGCTATTTGATGGATGCGCTGCATGATAATTACTTTGGGATGGATGTAGGATTATTGTGTATGTACCTAAGTACTTTGTCCATTGTTTTGTTTACACTTTGACCTTTACATTGAAAGCGTATCTTGTCGTGACAATGGGTGTTATATTATAACAAAGAACCCATCCTTGGATTTAATAGACGTTTTCAACATGGATTACAGCCAGCTTTTAAGACTTATTAGACGTTTTTAATTTTATGATACATTGACAAGGATTCTATCTAGTATCATATTAGCAATACCTTTGTGCAATTTTTAAATATTTCTCTAATAATATTATAACTGTTTATGATATTTCAATTTTAGAGTTGTTAGATTCCAGTTTATTAACAATAATATTAGATTTCAGTTTCTAACTCAGGTTTCAGAAAACGCATTGTTTTCTTAGTTCTTACGAACTTACTCGGTTTTACTTTACAAACAAGTTTCCAGCCTTTGTCTATTGTTTTTTTGTTTTTCCGTCGAATATTTGTTTTCTCTTTTATATTTCTATCGATGTCGATTTCACTATTATTAAACTAAGAAAACTGAAAAGTGCAGCGAAATTTTTAAATACGATATGGCTTCTTAGTATTTTAAGTATTTGTAATTATCTCGCGATACAGATATTAAAATTTCTAGCTGACTTGAGCTAGGTAGCGTTGTAACACTTGAAAATGCTTTATCAAAAATATCTTGCTAAAATATTGGTGTAATCTTTATACCTAACTACCTACGTTTTGTAAAAAATACTAATAAGAATATAATATTTATTTAAGAACTATATATGGATTTCTTACCCTTATTGTTATAGTATTATAATTGTGTCTGAAATATTAAAGTTTCTTTTTCTTTGTTTAATAACAATTTTATCTAATTAGCAATGAACTAATTGCAGTTGCAATATCGCGATGTAAATTAATCTATCAATACAGTGCTTGTTATCAATTACTTCAGCAATTGAGCCGTTAATATTGAAACTCGAGTTGAACTTGCCTCCGGAACGAAGCTGATCTTACAATATTATGTGATTTACTGAACTGACTTCACTTATAAAGCCAGCTTCAGGGATTTAACACCTTTTGATGTATATTTTTATGTATTAAGTATTTTATATTCTTTGGTATTTTAGGTCACATATAAGTTAACAGGCTAACAGTTAGACGTTCTGGTTCAGTTCATCATTTTAAAGTAGATATTATCACCTGTATCTTATGCGAAAAATCTTTTAATCTAGGACAGAATTGTTTTATTTTTATTCTTAAGATGTAATATCTATCAGTCTAATCATCTGTTCAAGTTGAAAACTATTACAGTACCTACATTTACTAAGCCTCTACGTATCTCTCAAATAGCTGGATCATTTTCTACACGATTTAACGTCTGCGTTCAGTTCCCGTCGAATAAATCTCGGTCAGACCAACGGTGATTTGTATCGATCATGGAACAGAGTTATCACCACAGGGGAGGGCTTCATTAACAAGGTGCTAACATGAATGGGCAGGGGTAATACGACCCTCCGTGAGACAGTCTGGCTGTTAATGTTTTATGACTTTAATGATTAATGGCGGTGTGTAAACGTTGTTCTGTGTGTGTGTGTGTGTGTGTGCTCGTGACATTGAGGTTTTCTAGGCTTGATCTTTTACAGATAATAAAAATGAAAAATAAAGAATTTTTGCTAGAAGAGAGACTGACGAAGGATTCTCGTAGTATAAAGATATGAAAATACATTAGAATGATAGTTTGGTAAAAGAAAATTGCGTGATTTATTTTACCATTAATAACCGATTAATGTTCTAATCTTCAAACGGTGTAAACATGCACTCTCTTAGTGATAAATCAAACAATTTCACGATTGAATCAACAAAAATTTGCATCTATTTGATTGGCGATCTAAAAAATGTTACAGGCTTACCTCGGCGTGGGATTACACAATTATTTGCGAAGTAGCGAGTGCAAAGCGAACCGTAGAACATTTTTTGCAATCATTTTTTGATGGTTTCACGTTGTCTGTAGCGTTTGTACGTGCATCGAGATATTCGATATTTCAGCTATATTAATATTGGTAGAAGATTTTGTTACTCAATCAGAGTGAACTGAATTGAATATTTTGTAAAAGAGTTTCCGTTCGCTTTTGTTGTGCGAAGGAGCATAAATGAAACATTATTTTCATAGCAAATTCAGAACCAATATAAATCATAGTGAATGTTAAAAGTATTGTATTTTAGGTGCAGTGTTGGCGACTCTATTAAGAAGCTCTTCCTTTGTTTAGACTATAAATTAGTTTTTAAAGTTTTAAAACGGAGATTTCGTTATTGATTTTTTGTTTTTAATGATAAATCCAAGTCAATATCGATACTTACAATTTATTTTAAAATAAATAGAATCAAATCAAACATTTGGACTTTTCACTGAACAAAATATATTTTACTTACATCCTCGGTTTTTCCGCTTAAAGTATTTTAATAGATCCTTGTTAATATGATATGAAGAAAATTTGTTTGCTTTCCTCGAAATCTACGAGATTTGTCTATACATCTATGTATAAAAATATATGGATTGTTGTCTGGCTACGCACGAAAGCTCAGTAAGCATCAGTAGGAACACAATATAATAGTACTATATAGGCATATGGAAAGCCAAATCAAGGGTCTCTCCATATTGACATCCCGTTACAATAGTGTCTTGAAGCGTTATGGTGTCAAGCTTAAATTGAATTTAAGTGGTGACTTGTAGGAGGACACTTGGATAGTCCTAATTGAATGAAATTTGTATCATATTAAAGTTGCATAGGAGAATATTCCTTTGTTTTCGAAAATATTGTAATAGTATGCTTATTTTCGGTTTAACAGAGGCATAATATTGGTTTTTTACAAGCACGGATGTGGTACATTTTTATGTGTATTGCAATTCAAATCAAATTATTATAATTATATATTTTCTATGCACAAGGCGATAGGGCCTATAATACCATTGTATTATATATATATAGCTGTACAGCTACAGTATAGTCACAGATAGAGATTTAATTCACTGAAACACAAAAAAAAATTATCAAATTATACAGCACCACCTAACAAAGCTAATAAAACAACAACTTAATACCATTCGATAATCCCTACCATATTAAAAACGGTATATGGAAAAGGGAATTACGAACAGAGATTTGAGTCGTCAAAACAATACCCTTAATTGATAGTCTCTCCCACTGGGAGGGTGGTTGCCTACCTGTTGCTACAAGTTGCCCGGGCATACTTGCAAAGTTTTTAAACAAGCTTTTACAGTAATAGGTGGAAAATGAACGCATATTTTACAAGGGATAAAGGATTAACGTTTTTGTAATTAGCGTGTTCAAGGATCATCGGGGAACAATTTGTTTTATATTGAATGGAATTGAATTTTTATTTAAGTAAATGTAGTATAATAGTGAGCACAATATGTTATTGCAATAACAATAAGTCATTAAGATTTTAAGTTAAATAAGAATTGTTCCTATTATATTGTGTTTGTGTAGCAAATAAAGAAAAAAATGCGCCATTTGTAAGGTGAGGTTGTTATGCAAAATCGCGTATTGTTTTTCAGGGTCCATGAGTGTGTTGTTTTTAATGCAGCTTAAACTCTAATTGGAGGTATAGATTTCGATAAAAGAGCAGACGAATGTTTACCTTCATTATCCCGATTATTCGTTCCAATTAATTTGATTTTTAGTTTTATCGTCGTGGTATTTTTTGTCTCAATAACAAATATTATATATGCACATGTATAGTACCTAGAGCTTTTCCTATAAGTAACCTGTAACAAAAAATTTACCTACCATAAACTGAACTAAATAAACAAATTTTTTACTAAGTACCTTATTTATTATGAAAGAAAAGCATCGTCTCTTTTTTAAATCCTCAAATTGGAGCTGCTGCTTTTTCATTTGTTTATAGGTAGGTGCACCTACCATTTATTCGGTAACAATAGTAGGTTGGTCATTCAATATCTATGAAACAGGCTTGCACAACCCTGTTACGAAGCATATTGTACGTCATGTTCACTAGGATCATTTGTCAGTATACGCTGCCTGTATAGATAGCGTTATTGGAGAAACAATTCCATGTAAATAACTCGTGTTATTTCCGAAATTCACGTCTAATTTTGGCAGTGCTCCGCTCCTAATGGTCTTAGCAGTAAGCGAGATGATAGCCTTCCTCGAAGAATGGGCTATCTAACACCGAAAGAAATTTTCAAATCAGACCAGTAGTTCCCGAGATTAGCGCGTTCAAACAAACAAATTCTTCAGCTTTATAATATTAATATATTAAGCATAGATAAGATGGAATTTAGAAGACCTTGTATACCTTTTAAAAAATACACGAATGTATACCTGTAGTCTGTATGTGTATCTTTTTTCATGTCGTCGGTGTGTTAATTCAGTTATCTAGGTACCGCTTGATTGCGAGTGCGGGCTCACTGGTTTTCGTGTTACAAAAACCCGAAAACCAAAACCAGTGCATTTTAAAATCCCCTGTACTATTCTGTATCTAGAAGTTTTTGTGAAATTTTTAAGGTGTGAAATATTACAAAATTTTTATTTGTAGCTCTATAGTTACAAATTAAAAACTTGTAATATTTCACACTAACAAAAAATACTATTATTTCTATCATCGAGATTCCAACCTAAAACTCCTAGTGCCAGGAGTCGATGATAAAAAAGCAAAAAATATTAGCTATGCTGAATACAACCAACGTTATACGTATTTAGTATTGTTAGCATGAAAACACGGATCAAATAGTTCTAGTATAATCTATTGTTCAGAGATTTGCAAATACGCAAAGCTAATTAAATGGCACTTAAATCCAATGTCTAACAGGTTACATGTAACATGTAACATTTGCTTTAGCTAATAAAGTGCGCATTTAATATTCTTAATATATTATAAACCTTACCTTTAATCTAAAAGTTACAAGACATGTTACGCCTTCATTTTCAGCTTCAATTTAAATCATATTGTTACTGCAATAAAGTTGTTCCAAACGAATAAAATATTTTTTATTTCAAACACTAAAAAGATTTACCTATAAAGACTGTACATCCACCTGTTTTATTTGGAACAACAAGATGTGAACGTTTCCCTTAAATCAAACGAAAGAAACGGAAATTAGGTCTCCGGTGCACTCAGCCACCGGATGCAATGCAAAATCAATAACCACGTTATTTATATATTCCCTACCTAATCTTCATCATCAGAATAGGTTCGTCGTCAAACATCGTTCAGAATAGGTTCGTTTTTTTCAGATTTGAATTCAGAACGTTCCTCTATTATATTGGTGTGGTTATGGTACAAACTTTTTTTATTTTCCTGGCCACTTGTAAGATCTGTGTATCTCAAGGTGTATCTATAAAGTTTTTATATATTTTTTTTATTAGTAATGATGTGGTAATGGTAAGGGTAATGGTAATGAGCAATGTCTTTGCGTTGGTTTCAGACTTCTTGGTTTCAGCTAAAAATAGCTCGAAATGATATTCATAGATACAGATTTAATTAAATAAAGTAGGTGAAAAATTATTATTTTAGGGCTTATCACACGTAACGATCGTATAGGTAATATAATTAATACCTAATTGCTCTAGGTGTGAAAATACAAATTGACTCTGACTTTTCTTGGCGATTATATTAAATGTGATTTTATTTCATAGTCGTTTTGACTGAAATAAAAAGGTTTTCAGACAGAGCGAGTGGATTGAAAATTTACAAAGTTTAAAAGCATATTTATTATATTGATGTGTAGGAAGATTGTTAGTTTTTATTTTGCTCTACAAAATCGTGATTGAATTTCCCTATAGCTTATTGTTCGAAGCAGGGTATTTTCGGTCAAAACACTACACAGCTACGAACCTAAATGTAGACATACCTTTTGTTCTACGCTATACTAACTAAATCCCTCTCAGGGCTTTGAAAGCAATGCATTCAAAATTGCATTCTACGTGTATTTTGTTTAGGTATAAAATGCAACAGTATGCAAGCATTGTTCCCTTGTAATAGGATCCACCATTATTCAGAATATAGTATTACCTTTTTTGTTACAATATAAATACCGCGCTATTCAATATTTGTTTGATAGACTGCCCGGTCGAACTTTATACAATATTGTGCGATTTAATGAGATCACCTACTACTAGAAGGCAAATAAAAACATGACATGCGACGGCAGTTTATAAGTTGTATTAATGTACTTACGATACTTACCGTAATAGATCATAGATCATAGATTAAAGATAATATAGAAATTACACACTAAAGAAATATTACCTTTAATTTATACTTAGACGAATGATATGAAATTTATTTATGTAGGTACCAATGTTTATTAAACTATGAATATCTAATAGAAATCTATGACTTACACCAGTGAAATCGAAACTCTAGCAAAAGTTCTCTCCATAGATACTGCTTTCCGAATCGGTGGTAAATGTTAAATGTTAATATGTAATGACGATTCAAAATTGCTTTTATAAGAAGTCTAATTGAATAAATAAATTTTATAAAAGTACCATAGCTAATATCGATACAATAAACATTAATTTACCTCTGTATCATTAAGCTTTCTACAATTCTTAGAAAAAAAATAATTTATTTGCAATATCTAGCTTCTGCGAAGCGGCTCCCACGCTCTCTTAGAAGCTTAAAGACTGACAGACATAATATATTGAAATTAATTATTTTTTTATCCGTACATTTATAGAATATAAGTCTCATAAGTATCAGAAGGAGAAAGTGGGTGTAATTAGGGAAAAATACTGGACACACGCTGAATTTAAAGAATGAATATTTACTATGAACTTGGATAAAGTGTTTTTAATTGGGTTTCTTTCGTTTGCTTCTTATATGGGTTAATATAGTTCCAATTTTGATATGTTTCTGATTTCATAAAATTAAAAATTAGGTACGCCTTCTTCCTTCTGTCGTTTTTTTAGGAATTTTCCCCAGGTGTGCTTTGCATGTTAATCAAATGCAACATGATCATCATCATTAATTTATTTTTCCATTCCTGAATGAGGGACAAATGAGACAGAAGATGTGTATATTTTAATTTCAAAACAAATACTTATTTCTCTTTAAAATGTAGGTATGCAATTAAAACTTGTTTAAATTTACGCATGACGTAATAAAAAAGAGGAGGGACGCAGTGGGGATGAGGTAGGTAGAATCAGCTATGGCCGCTAGTTATTTACAAATATTTCCCACCTCAATTCGAGGAAAACTTATACAAACAAAATTCGTACTAAATATTTTAAACGAACATGAAATTTTAAATTAATATTTCCCTTTGTGAACCGTTTTCCAATAGCTACGTTCCGCGTATCGTTAATATGCATCCTATACATACGTGTTTGCATTATTTGTAAATTCCATGGAATTCCATCAATACCAATGTAATGTACCCGGTATTCATTCGACTATCATTCGGTGAAACTCACCGGCAATATTATTATAGCTCGGATTTTAAATCAATTCGATTCCAATCAAACATCCTTTGACGCTGCGAACGCACTAATATGATGTTAATTTCTTTGCATGGAATGTTGTGATTCAAAGCGTATTATTCGTATTATCTGGCTCGGCGTATCGGAAAATTCCAAAACAAAACAGCTAATAAAGCTCATGTATTGTGTAATAAAATGAACGCCGGGATCACAGACAATTGTGCACGCGAAATGGGAGACAAAACACCGGTGCAATCAAAATAAGAAGAATCTCTCTGTCCTTTTATTACCTATACTTGCATGGCAGACATACAATTTAATTAGAATATTGTATTAATAGCTCTATGTGGTGATAGTTGTGCAAATACATACATACCTCGGTATATTATGCGTTGTTATAATTAAGTTTTCACTAAAAGGGGGAAATGGGGGTTAAAATAAATTAATTTTCATGATTCAATTCAAGGAAATTTAATCAATTCTGTACCTCACAAATTATTTCATAATTGTTTCTGGAAGTAATATAAATTTTAATTTTTTGAACATTCTAGGAAAATTTTGTTCCATCCGCGGCCATGCATGCAGATTTAATTACGAGCAATTTAATTATTTTATATAATGAAATGTGTCAAACGAATAAAGCAAAGTCCACACGATTTATTTTCAATATAATCAAATTGTTTTCTTTCTTTTCTGTATATTAATATAGTATTAAAATAACTCTTATGCAGGTTATCCCATGAAATTAGGACGTCCAGATCGAAACTCGTTAATAAACCTGAAGTTCTTCAACTTGGCTCTGAATTTTCCCTTCTTCTTCAAGCGCCCCATTCTCTGAAGAGTTCTTATTGCTGGTAGAAACCGGTACAGAGCATTCATCTCGTCTCCCATACAAAACAAGAACGACGATTCTATGTAAGCTGAAATAAAAAAAAAATGCGTTTAGATTAAATAATGTGAAACTAACAATTAAGGAGGTTATAATAGAATAAGGTTCCTAGGATACAAGTTTCAGGTCAACATTGAAACACAAAAATATATTATGGTACTAATACAAAGTTCACTTAACAATATGAAGCATTTTTATCAAGTCGTTATTACTTATAATGTACCATCTATCCTCATCTATATATATAATAAAACTAAGTCGATAAAATGTGCGTGCCGATAAAACTTAAAAAGGAGTCCCGACACGATAAATGGACTTATGTGGTGTGATAGCCCTTTGTCCCCCCTCGAACAAGAAAGTACCCGTTTTAATCTAAAGGGCATGTTTTTAAAGATATAAGGGACTTTCCGACCATTCAACTTGGAAATTAAGTGCAGTGGCGCCATCTGTTATCGAATATTTGAACTTCGGAGACTATACACAATAGTCATAGTGTATTATAGTCTCCATAGTTGTGAGCCATTGCAGCATGTGTAGTAGTGGCGCGAAATAGAAAATTCCAATTTCAATAAAATCTTAAATTTAAATTTTGTGTATTTAGACGTCATTATTTAACGTATATTTTGGAGTTAAAGCGACATAATTTTAGTTATCCAAATTAGTTCTCAAAATATTTAAAAATTTAGGTTTTTAAATTTCGTGCCTTTACTTCATACGCTACCGCTACAGAAGCTAGAAAGTTCCCGTTTTAATCTAAAGGGCGTGTTTCTAAAGATATAAGGAACTTTCCAATCCTACATAGTGGCGCCATCTGTTATCGAATATTTAAACTTCATTCAGGACAACGATTGTTTGGGTTGAATTTCCAAAAGCGTTGCGAGCAATTGTAGCATGTGTAGTAGTGACATGAAATTTAAAATTCCACTTTCAATAAAGTCTTAAATTTAATTTGTTGCTATAATAAAGTTATTAAATTTTGTGTATTTATACGTCATTAGCTAACTTTTATTTTGGAGTTAAAGCGACATAAAATTAGTTATCCAAATTAGTTCTCAAAACATTAAAAAATTAAGGTTTTTAAATTTTGCGCTTTTACTACAAATGCTACCGCTATAGAACCTTTTATTATGGCGGACGATAATGACCAGAATACTCTAGAAGGTGTGAGAGAGAAAATATTTTCAAATTTTCTCGAATATTCTAGAGCCTAGCTCTCTGAAGTGTCTCTGAATATACAAGAGCCCGGTGTCGCTCACCAGAGTTAGTTTAATTTGAACAGCGAAAAACTTCCCCACTGAATTTCTAAACTCTTTACAAGTACCAGGAATGCCATTACACTGCCTTCGTCTGAAAATTGGAACTCCAATCATACTACTCAGAAATCTCAACTCCCCAAAATTATGTAATGGAACTAGAATGATCGTAAAACAGCTATCGAATAATATCATTGAAGCTGAACTTATTTCTGGGAAGACAGTATTTATACCTAGAATACCTCTGATCTCTTCGGAATTGCCATTTCAATTTAAAAGACTGCAGTTTCCAATAAAATTAGCCTTTAATTTTACAATTAACAAAGCGCAAGGACAAACTTTAAAATAATGTTGTGGCATTAACCTCAAAGAATCCTGCTTCTCTCACGGTCAGCTATATGTAGCTTGCTCAAGAGTAGGAAATCCGAAAAAATTATGTATATATTATACTCCGGACAATAAAATGAAAAATGTTGTTTATAAACAAGTATTGTAAATAATGAGAAAATGTTTTCAATAAACTTTTTTTTTTTACTTTTTACGTCATAGTTTATTTTTTTACTTCGACTCTACCACGTCATCTCATATCAACTCCCGGGCGAAGCCGGGTTTTTTAGCTAGTAATATAATAAACCCATTCAATGCATTTCGCATGCATTTGTAAGATTGGAAAAATTATCCATTTAATTATGAAATACATTGTGAAAGTTACTTTAGTCCGTACCGGGAACCATCTCCACCCTTTGAAACGCGCTTTTTCAATGATTTCTCAGAATCGTTGAAATATAATTATTGCGTACTAGCGGTCCGCCCCGGCTTCGCCCGTGGTACAAATTTACGTTATTTTACATAAGAACCATCCTCGTACTTCAAGGAATATAATAAAAAAAGAATTATCGAAATCGGTTCAGCCGTTCACACGTGATGCCGTGACAACGCGAAACGGGTGCGGACCCGCCGCCTTTTTATAGCTCCCGCCACGAAGCGCGTCGAACGCGGCAACTGATACACAAAAATAATCCTTATGGCTGCATGATTCTGTATTCACGCGCGATGACTTATATAGCGTATTTCATGTATAACTTTGGTGT
Source organism: Colias philodice (assembly GCF_061535455.1). Lineage (NCBI taxonomy): Eukaryota > Metazoa > Arthropoda > Insecta > Lepidoptera > Pieridae > Colias > Colias philodice. The sequence continues at coordinate 8,956,570 of NC_143098.1, read as the reverse complement.
TTCTACACCGATTTAGATTTACATGATTCTTTTTTTATTGAATAGGTAATAATGTTAACTTTTGCACGCCTCATAAGCGAAGCGTTGAGGTGGGTACTACTGTCACTTCGCGCAAAACATCTGATTTTTCAAACTTAAAATGTCTTTATGTATCATACATTGCACTTGTAAGATAATACATACACACACATATTAAGAAAAAACACTATTTTTAACGTTCATGATATTTTTGATGTCATTTTTGTTATTTAAACTAGTTAAAAAACAGTTTAAAAAAGTTCTGTCTTGGACGTCCGTGTGTCTGTATGTGCGGATCCTTTTTCTTGTTAACACGATAGCGACCGAAATACTTTACTAATCGAGTCTTTTTTTTTCTCTTACGCTTGAGTATGCTCAGGAATAGAACCCTTTCATTTTCAGGGTCTGATTCGATGTGGTTTAATTGTTATTAAATAAACAAAAATAATAATTAATAAATATTTATTAAAAAAAAATTATGAGGCGTGCACTTTTGGATTTTCCAAATTATTTTTAATTAGGGATGAGTGAGAGTGTTGTAAACGTAAGAGTAGACAGATATAATCAGAAAGCTCCGAATTGCTAAGCTATTGAAGTTTCACGTGTTATTGTGAGTCAATTTTAAAAGATAAACTATGCTGTCTAGGAATTTATTTTTATATAATAATAATAATTTAAGAACATTTGTGTCGTACATGATTTCTATGTAGCTTTACCCATTAAGGCTGCACACGCGACGGAAGCTTAAAAAATGGAGTAACTTCTCCCGTTTTCCCAATATTTCCCTTCACTGCTCTGCTCATATTGATCGTAGCGTAATAAAAAGTATACTATAACCTGCCCAGGAGTATGAAAAATAATTGTGCCAAATTTCGTTAAAATCCGTCGTGTAGTTTTTGTTTCTATAACGAATATACAGACAGACAGACAGACAAAAATTTTACTGATTGCATTTTTGCCATCAGTAGCGATCCCTTATCACCCTTTCATAGTTTTTTTAAATATATTTTATGTACAGAATTGGCCTCTCTACAGATTTATTATAAGTATAGATAATGGACACATGACTGAAACTATTGAGGTTGATGTACAATCAGTAAATACGGAATAAACGTTATATTATAATGGGGTGTATTTATTGGGGTTATTTTATTTAGAAAAAGATATAATTTTTAAATGGTAAGACAGAGAGAAAGATTTTTCTTTAGATTCTTGTCAGTACATGCTGCACCAAGTTTAGTTTTAAGAATTGCTTTAAAAATGTATGATCATGATTATTTAAGACCTATGACTGTCGTTAAGAAGCCTGTACCACCAATCGAATTACTACATAAATCGAATGCAATAACTTTGACAATTCAACCACATTGTATCATTTCCACTGCCCAATCGGATATAACACGCAATACCTGGCTTTACATGACCTCAGACGCATTGTGTACACAACCGAATCTCAATAGCAGGTAATATAGCATTGATATCCGATATCCAGCGCTTTGACGTCGACAGCTACGAACGTGTGTCAACGCAGCCGTCGCGCCTCGGGCTAGCAGTGCAGCCAACCTGCCCTGTGTTTGACTACAAACATGATGCCAATCACAATATTGATATGGTCATTTTTTAGCGCACTACCCTCAAAGGGTATGAAGCGAGGTTAATCAATAGCCGTCCACGTGTTCTTTGAGAACAATTTTTAAAAATCGCGTTCATTGTGCTATTTTTATCACAAAGCGATTCCGTTGGCACCGGGATGGCAGGCGTAAATTCGGTTTTGACGGTGCTCAAATTCAAGGACATAATATTCTTATGTGTGCTTTTTCACGCCTTTCAATATTGTTGAAGGCTGAAGGCATGACGTCGTTGCTGAAGGCTTTTGAGTTGAAGGCTCAGTTGTTAATGTATATCGTATCGAGTACGAGTAGGTAAATCTCAATTAAGTTATATAGTAAAAAGACATAAAGACTTTAGATAAAATAAACTACCCTCAAAAAGACCATTCAACATTTGAGTTTAATCGAAGAATAAATAAAGAGTAGAAAAAATAATAAAATTAGCAAAAAACTTCAATGAATGTGTTTCAGTATCATCATTTCATAATTTCTAATTATCATTACGAAAAACGTATGCAATGCGATAAACAATCAACAACAGATAATTACTCATCCAATAATTATTATAAGCCCAAAATAATTGAGGCACAAATATCGGATACAAGTGGGCCCCGTGAGCTCTTGACATTGAACTTGAGGAGGACTTCGCGTGGGCTGCAAGACGACCCCTCACAAATATACCTGCGATGGTCTCTCTTCACAATGGCCAGCGTTGGGCCAACAAAATAACGTCGATGTTTGCCGCCATTAAATAAATAGAAAATAATTACGGTGATACATAAACATTAAACATCTATAATAACGGCCGATCATAGACATTTAAGCTGCGATTCCATCAGAGAAGTGCGAGGAAAATGTCTCCCGTAAGGCAAGCTGTGCGAGGATGTGTTGCTTAGTTGTGAAATGTCTTCTATTGCTCAAAATTATAGTACTAATAAACATACCTCGCACGCATTCCTCGCAGACATTTCTCGCACACATCTCACGCTTGTTTTGTATGCGCAGAAAACCTAGCACCGGTGAGCCGTTTTCACCAGAGCTGTGCTGAGCGAGGCGAGGTGAATGAAGCGATATGATTGGTTTATTAAAAACACATCCCTCGCTACGCATCCTCGCACATCTTTGGTGGAAAAGCGGGTGCTTTTCTTAAGCCGTTTTCAGAATGTTCAGCGTTGGAAAAACAAATGATCGTCTATGTTTACGTATGACGTCCGATCATAGAAATTACGGCCCTCTACGTTATCCTGATTGCCTCTTCTCGCCCAACGCTGCCCATTGTGAAGAGGGCCCATTATATCTGTACTTTGCTTCGTTTGATAAGGATACACCTTTGAAATTGGTTGCTTAGCAACGTTTTTGTGAAGCATTGATATCATTGTCTTTTGTTTGTTGAAAAATATTTTGTTTTGGCTACGCTGTGTAAGTGCGTAGGAATTTTCTGTTAATTAAAAAGCTTTCTGTAATGTTTGATTTTTAGGAATTAATTAACTCAATTATCAATCTTTAGAAAATAAAAATAAAAGAATTGTCTGCGTCGTTTTTTAAATTAGGTCCATAGCAACTTATCCTATAGGTTGCTACGCACATAATTTAAATAATTATCCTGACCAAAGATAATTAAATAGTTACTAGCATAACTATAATATTACCTGGATAAGCCTTACCATCCACAACGTTTTCAAAGTTTTTTGTTTTAATTTTTATTTGTTTCTAGTTGAAATGGAGATTTAAAGGTGCTTATAACTAGTCTTCATTTAAAAACCAAAAATAGTAGTCATGAAAATTGATTTTACTCCAAAATTATTCTTTTCTGCATACGAATTAGATAATTCTGATAAGCAAAAAGAAGAGCCGTACTAAAATTATAAATGAAAATTAACCCTGTCTATCTTCTATATTTTAAGCCTGACATTTTAAAAAGATTATAATATATTTTTAGATAGAGCCCGGATGAAGGACGTATTTTTGCCAGGAAAAACCTTGAATGATGTGGAAAAGAGATTAGAATATAAATTTGTATCTCGCAATTATGTAAGAGAAGACGCGATCGAAAAACATGTATTTATTTTAGAAACATTTTTTGTTATGATAAGCTTTTTGTTGATAACTAGCGGTCCGCCCCGGCTTCGCCCGTGGTACATATTTACGTTTTCTAAAACCATCCTCGTACTTCAAGGAATATAATAAAAAAAGAATTATCGAAATCGGTTCAGCCGTTCTCGAGTTATGCGCTTACCAACACATTTGGCGATTCATTTTTATATTATAGATATGGTTTAAAGTAGATAATAATATTAATTTAAACTTAAGTTTATCACGCTATGTTTAATAATATTATGACACTTTTTACGGAACTTTATTTCAGTTTAAATTGAGTTGAGCTTTTCAAGTATGGTACCTACTTATATTTCGCAGCGGGGTAATTAATTCGATTCTTTTACAATGCTTAATCTGCAAAACTAAGAAGAAAAAAAAATCGTTACGTTAATAATTTAAATATTACCTTTAAAATATACCTAATGCACAAAAATACATTTCCATACAAAATCTACAGCAAAAATAAACAAACTTAATAAACTTGTAGACGTAAGTAGTTAGGTACATCACTATTCTTTCATCTATTCTATCGTATTCTACTGAATTACTTACCTAATTAACGTAAAAACTGTTGAATGACTGCTAAGAAAAAAAAATACCTATTTCGTCACAATGAATCTAGTCGATACGAGCATGTGAGCGCTGACTGACTGACCTACTGTAAAGTATGTTATGGTGCCATGAATCTCTTCCCGTATTTTGAGGGGATATTTTTGCTATTTCAATTATTACGTAAATGATAGGCATGTATAATATTGCATTGATATTTGATTGATATAATATTAGAATGCTCTTTTGTGTGTAGTTGTGTGAGTAGCTACAATTTAGTAATGATACTTCAGTTTTTTAAACAAACAACGACGTGCAAAAATCAATTAAGACGTTGGACTAAATATTTTTTAATCCATTGGTAGTCTTTCAACGTCATCACCTCTTTCACAAATATTATTAAAAGCTCTACATAATATTAAACTACTATAATATAATTATATAATACAAAAAAGTATCATTATAAAAGACATGAATAATACAGTAGGTATATAATAGTTTTAAATCATGTTCAAAATCTATAAACACTAGTGGTCCGCCCCGGCTTCGCCCGTGGTACCTACATGTTTTAACTATCCTATCTCTCAAGTTGGATCGAACTGCACATGGTGTACGAATTTTATTATTATCGGTTAAGTGGTTTAGGAGTCCATTGAGGACAAACATTGTGACACGAGATTTATATATATTAAGATTATTTCAAACTCTACATACGTAATTAATAAAAAATACGAGTCTTATTTTGATACAAAAAAAAAAATAGATTTCAAAAAAACGAAGTTCATACTCACACGAGCTATGTGAAGTACTGCTTTTATTTTCCCAAAACATCTTACATTGAGCTACGTCCATAAAACAATGGTTTTTGAACATTAAAGCCGGTTCCCGGGCCACTATTCCGGGAACACCACAAACCGGTGCGTAAGTGTCCGGACATTTCTGTAAATTAATTAAATATCTATTTATAAATAAATAATGAAGAAAGAAAGAGCTTTAGTTCAATAAAAAACAGACAAGACATAATTTTACTGAAACCAATAAAGAAATTATTAAAAAGGATTATTTTTCTTTCAATAAAATACATTAAACAATATCTCAAAGAGTTTTTAATTTAATTTAAATAGAAATAAGAACGATATTTGCATTTTAAATCTATATTCAGAGAGATTGATGATGCGCTCTATGTAATGTTACATGTTCCGTCGGCATAAATTGGCCTACAAATTGTAAATGTAATTATTATCAGATGTATGTATAGAAAAATTCGAAAATATATATTGTTAAGATGCTGACAATTTACTTGATCAGATATTAACCGACCGCACCAAAAAGAAATCGATTTTAAGGATTTTTAGGAAATTTTTAATTCCAAGGATTTTGAACATTTTTATCTACTCTTTTATTCAAATTGAGAATACTAGAAGGTCCACCAAGTAATGTTTGAAATATCTTTAAGAATCTCTCGAAAGAAAAATCTTATAAATTTTTTTATCATACCTAGAAATCGTACTTCAAAGTCCAGCCATTCGTAAGCAAAGTGAATACAGCTGTTATAATACACGAACGGGACAATAAAATAATATTATCTGGTATCTATTGAGAAAAGAGACTTAAATTCAACGGAAAGTTCTAACTATGTTGGTTGGTTTTTCCATTCAGTGTAACTGATGCGAACCCAGGGTAATCGCTAGTATAAGATAAACTATTATTTTACTGATGTCGGTCGTCGTGCAACCGAGTGGAATTAATTTAATTTAAGACTTATTCATTTGAATGGCCATTATTTCATACATTTTTTTATGTGGTGTCTCTGGTTCACCCTGGTAGCGACATGCGAAGGGCGTCCCCCCTTGACGGGGATTATTTCATACAATAGTCAATACTCTATATCGAGATAGGTACCCTGGATGAGTTATTTTCAAAAGAATTTGAAACGCATTCATTTATATTAAGCCAAATGATTTTTTGAATCGACAGTCTGTTTAATTCGAGGTTGAATTGAAAATTTTCTTAATCAGTTTTATTTCATAGAGATGCAATAAAAATCCTTACTCTAAATACTCAATAATTTCACTAACCCTCATTCAAATTTCCACCAGTTAAATCTTTTCTCTTTTGTATGAATACTACACGTTTAACAAAACTTTATTCTTTATTCATTTCTATTAGAAGCGAACATCAAAACCTGTCAATAACACCTTTATTAAAAAATCATGTACATGCGAAACAAAAACCTTTTTTGCCACAATCCATAGCAGAACCAAAAACATTCACGACTGTACGTGACCGCTATGACGCGACGGCTAGAGATGGAAACAATAATTTCAATTTTTTGAATGATCTTAAAATATTTTGGGAAAACTAACTTTTTTAATTATTGTGACTAACTTCTGTGTAACTTTCTGTTCGGTGTGTGTCGGGTGTTCAGTCTATAGACTGTATATCGTATCGTATATAGGTTTACGATACATATTATACACGTACTTTAATCAGAAAATCGAATGTTCAACCCAAATTGAACTTGTACGTGAATCGAAATAAAATGAAAATATCGTCATAATAAAAGTTCTAGAAGTTTAAAGTCTGACATCATGTGACTACCATTGTGGGCCATTACCTACCTCAAACCCACATGGAACGTCTTTGTCCCCGTAGTAGAGATAAAATTAGTATGATTATGAAATATTAAAGTACCTACCTAAAGTAATATTGTATTCATGTTGGAAAAACCTTAAAAATTACGCGCTTTTTCCCCATTGAAATAACATTAATTGGTAAGCTTACCTCCTACCTCATCTTTTACATCTAAGATCATATCACAAAGATCGTTTTTATATTAATAGATTTATAATGAGCAACATACCGTTGGGCACTTGTGGTAGCATGACGATAGCGTAGGCTGGTGATAAGTATCATTTTTCTTTTCTTTGGGAATATCAATCAAAGGTACAAATATCTTGATTGGCCCAGCGTTCTTTATCAGCCTACGCCTTGTGTTGAGAGGATTCATTTCTTTCATCGGTAAATCGAAAACATGAGTCGCGGCAAAGAAATTATCAATCGTATCATTAATATCAGTATTTTTCCCAAGCATAGCGCCATTTATAATAACCAAATTTCTTATAGCATTAATTTGATGTTTGATGTTTCTATTAATGTCATTTAATTCTTGTACTTGAGTGGTTTCACTATAATTTAGTGCTGACTTACAAATAAATAAATCTGTTAGAAAGAAATCTGTGCGTTCTTTACAATTTACTTCGGATAGTTCACATTTGTTGCGAAATAATCTTATTTTATATCCCGGTCCGTCTTGTCGTATACCACATACTTCTTTGTTTTCAGTATTATTACAATCATGAATTACACAATTATTTTCAAGTCTATCCTTTATAATGTCGCCATTTAATTTTGTAACATTATTGGTCCTGTTTTCATTTGGAAAAGCTTCATTACAGTACTCCATATTGATTATTCCGTAAGCTGAAATATTATTTCGAAAAGCGGATGTAATTTAAATGGAATCGAAAATGTAATATTATTTTAACTGAAAATTAATCCCAAAAACGTAGCGGTAACAAAAGCGCCGATATTTCAATGAAACTTGCAGTATTCGGCGCAGAATATTTGCCAGACATGAACATTTTCCAAATTCTCATATAAAATATGAAAAGAGATTATTTTACGTGGGACCGAACATCAAAAGAATGATTAAAACTGTATTAAATGTAATAAATTTGTTTTAAAGGATCATGTTACGGACAAAAGTTGTCTATAATTAAATTTACGCACTTTTAAATAAAATTAATGTTATAACATTGACGGTTGCTTTAACAAACATTTTATCTATAATTACTATAACTACTAAAACGACTCTACGTCATTAATGAAACAAACAGTCTTTGTGTTTGGTTTTTTAAAGATTTTTATCTTTATCTAGATGGAAATGGATCTTTGAAAGTTGAAAAAAAAAATGTTTTTGCAAAGAAAATAAACAATTATATTATTTAAGTACCTAAATCACCTTACAAGTTACAATTTAATTTATTTTTAATCAGAATCAAATCAGTGTTTTCATCATCTCTTTGTAAAACTTAATATTCATGTTGTTTTTTCTAGTGTTTGATTTTATGCCAGTATTATATATTTAGAAATTAAAGATTTTAACGTTCGCTACAAAGTGAAACGTCGGGATAATAATATAATGAATAAACCGCGTTTAAAATCCGTTAAAATCTTTAATTTTTAAAGGTATTCATTTTTTTCATCATAGCTCTATTTAGTATGCAATATGCTCCATGCGTTTAAATTTGTCATAGCTAATTTAATTTCGATATTTTGTGTAGATTTAATCCGTCTGGTGAAGGCTTTAATAAATCCTAATGGAGACTAAAAGGTTTTTGTTTTAGGTTGTTTTTGCATGGACAAGGGTCTCAGTTCGTGTTATGACTTTTTTCTTATTGTGTTTTGCAGTTTTGAAAAAGCGCTGTACCTCTTATGATAAACAGTTAGGAATTAGGTACAGTGATTGTATTCTCTTGGAGTTATTATTTGAACAATATCAATAAAATAGTTATCCGCAATAATGTCCGAGGTTTGTTTAACCTACCTAATTTTTCAAAAATCAATAATCTACTGAAAGGAAAATCTAGCGTAGAATTATTTTTACCGATTAAACCCACTAAGTATGTATTTTAGATTCACCTCATATTAAAATAATAGCGCAATAACATAATTCATCCACTCACAATATATTATTTTAATGAGCTCAAATGCTTTTAAACGCATTAAAATTCAGTTTTGCTAAAATTAACTTGTTGCTGGGAAAGCGGCTTATTCTACGCGAATGACGTAAGCTGATAAAAGCCACTTGAATACATTTTACTGTACGTTGACTTCTTAGAAATAAACTATGAAGTTATAACATCTTATACAATGAATCCTCGCACGTCAGTGAGTTACAATTGGTCCGGGAGCCAGCAGCAGATTTTATGACCAAGTTCCTCTCAAGCGGTAATTAGTAAAATGCATCAAAGTATAGTATTATGAAGCCTCGTGAACGTCAGCTGGAGCTCGGTTGGGGGGAAGAGCAGTTGTAGCCTCCCGTATCAGCTGACGGTTTTTCCACCAAGATACAGCCAGCTGACATATATATTTATCCACAGTTACATATAAGCTATCATCAGGTAAATTTTTGTTTGAGAGGAAATAACGGAAAATAAATTTTTCTTTAAATTTAACTTTCATGTTCGAGACACCAGCTGACGTATAATACACCATGTTGTAACCAGCTGACTATTTTTTTTCGTTGAGATATTGGGTTAGCTACAATTTGACAAATTTTTAGCTGAGAGGAAATGAATGAATGAATGTATTTTTTTTCCTATGTGCGTGGGAGGCTACAACCGCTCACCCCCCCAACCGAGCGCCAGCTGACGTTCACGAGGCTTTATAATACTATACTCTCATGCGTCTGACGAATTATCTCTTGAGAGGAAATAGTTAACCAAATTTGCACCTGGCTCCCTAACCAAATCGTTGACATGACTGTGTAAGCTTACAGAATTAAAAAGAAAGAAGTTTATAGTCCCGTCTATAATAGGTACTTGAAAGTTAAAGAAAGAATACAAGAATTACCTACGTATAATAATGTAACACGTTTTACAATATGTTTTCTCGTGTGTTCTTTAAGATTTCTATTGTCTGCATTGCATTGTGAAAATTTCTAACAGTTACTAGTAGTACATATTTCTATTTTGTTATTAATTGTATATAAAGTAATTAATTATAATCCTTTTTAATAAATTCGTGAATTTACGCGCTCGCTCATCCTTACGAGCGTACTGCGTAATATTCACAATACCGCCTTATATTTAAATATAGAACTCGATAGTGTTTATCGATTGGCAGAAACTATGCCAGTGGTAATTTTATGTATCAAGCAAAGAGGCGGCTTACACAGGTCAAACACGACGAGACGAGAGGGGGAACACTTTAGAGCTTTTTATTGTGTTATGGGTCTGCAGCCGCGGGCTCCCTGCCTGCATAGTACAAAATATTCCGTGGCCTGACCAATATTGCGAAAAATGGAAGCTATATGGATATGTATAAGAGATTAGTCCGTGCCGTCTGTCCTAATTTATTAGCATAAGGGGAATCTCAATCAAATCAAATCAAGCTTTGTAACTCGAACACTTAATTGAATTAGACTTTAGAAGGGCTTATGCATCGTCATAAAAATTGATATACCACCGATTTGGAAAGCAATTTACTTACCTATAATTTTACATTTTGAAAAATAATTATGAGAAAGAACTATTATATTATGCAACCACCGCTTTACATTATCCTTAAATTAATTAATGCTATTGCTAACTACTTTATTCTTTAGATAATGTTAAGAGTTGTTAATACCTACATAGGTAGGTATATTTTGCATATGAATCTCAACTTATTGTTTTACTGTCATCTAGGTACTACATGATAATGGAAAAATATATTTTCTTGTTACCCAATTTTTCGTCAACGTTACAACCATAACGCAACAACTGACACTCGTTCTCAAATAATTTCAATCGGAACCCATCACCTTCCTCGCGAATGCCGCAGACTTCATCCTTTACTTCATCGCACTTTATATTGGCACAAAATTGCATTTTCTCCCAGTCTTCAGTATTCACATAAGTTATTGTAAGTACGAGGAAATAGTGCTTCATGGCATGAGATTAAATTTTCCGCTTGAATGCTCGTGTTTGTATGATTTGTTTTATCTTTCAAGAGTTATGAGGAAGGCATAATGGTCCTTGTGTTTGCTGTTCGACGTAAATAGATATATGTATTTTGCTTCTAGTAATATCCATGTTATATCAAATATTATCATAAGATTTTACATTAAAAATAGGAATGCATTTTGAATATTAACTGTACAAATATTTAGATTTACGAGAGATGTCTTCGCAATTTTCATATTGCGAAAGCTCTTTCCAAGAAATCGCATATTATAATTTCGCATATGGCTTCGTTCGGACTTCACAACATTTACATATGATAAAATGCTCCACACTCTATAGGTACCACCACATCTCATTCGCCAAAGTATCTCTTTTTTTAACTGAACCAAACACTGAATAACACTTATTTCTACAGTATTTATTTTATTTTGCTTCAATCTAACAAATAAATCCCTAGTATGGTGTAAGTATCTTTTATTAGATATTTTGTGTATAAAACGTGGAGTTAGATAATATAGTAGTAATAATCTGGCGAATCTGAAGCTGACATTGTATTATAGTTACCTATTTTATTAAATTTCATACTATAAAATAATAATATTGTTATAAATTAATTCCCAACTGGCAACCCGAACCGAGTGGGTGTTTATAAAAATGAGCTGAACAGCGGATTGGACACACTTTCCGTTGGGCTCTCGGACGTAACGGTCGTTTTGGTTGTGCTTAGTTGTGTTAATAATTATTTTGAGTCGATTATTATTTTATTGTTGAAAAAGTAGACATATAAAGTCATTTTGTTAGGAATAAAACCTTTATAGGTTGAATTTAAAATCGTTAAGATCAGAATTGGGATTGCCACGCGTTTTAGACCGTTTGCCATCTAAATTTAGTGCTTATTAGTTGTTGTTCAGTTCAGTTGTTCAGTGTTGAAAGAACATTATCTCAACCGTAGCGAAATAACATCCGTTGCGTCCTGTGAGCGGGAGTCATTAAGTACCTTGGGGTTATTGATTAGTCATGGTCAGGTTAGGCCGAGTCGGGGAAGCAAAGTTGTCAAGAAAATAACTAGTTGCTATGATAATAACAGGTGCTACCGGACAGTTCCCAACATGCTACGTGTTGAAGGAGGCAACAAGGGTTCCCAGTGGTACGATGTGCTGTGCGCTGGCAATGGCACGTGCGCTGTACATCCACTGCGCCGCTGCAGTTGCTGACAACGGGCTTCCGGGCTGCTTGCAACCAATCTACGGCGCCGGGATGCCTGCGTGAACGAGGAACGACGGTAGCCACTCACCGCTGCTGTCGAAGACTTTGTGTTTGTGGTGCTATTGTTTATAGACCACTTAGAGAACATACGAGGGTATGGGTCTCTGTTTTGAAAGTTTGTGGTGCTATTGTTTATAGACCACTAGAGGACATACATGGGTATGGGTCTCTGTTTTGAAAGTTTGTGGTGCTATTGTTTATAGACCACTAGAGGACATACATGGGTATGGGTCTCTGTTTTGAAAGTTTGTGTAGCTATTGTTTATAGACCACTAGAGAACGTACAAAAGGTATGGGTCTCTCTGTTTTAAATTTTTGTGGTGCTAATGTGTTTAGGCCACTTAGAGAACATGCAAAATGTATGGGTCTCTGTTTTTTTACAGGTTGTCTCTTATGAGAGCACTTGGAGCCACTGTCGTTACGACGGTGTATTACATTTTGAGTTTTATCTATATTCGTGTTAAGTCTGAAGGTATCTAATTCTGTAATAAGTATTTGCTTTTTAATACACCTTGTCTATGGCCGCTTGAGTGCACGCTTGCGTCCATGGCACTGGTAATGGTAAAATAGAGATGAAGGTCATTTTTCGTTCCCCTGCATAACATATACGCTTCAGACTATTACGCGAAAACTAGGTTGATTGCTAACAAGTTTCCTTTATGTTCCTGAGACAGCGCTAAGGCGATGTTGAGTAGATTTCAAGGGATGAAGCAAGCAGGTTGGATGGATCTGATGTTACTTGCTAGTGGTAGAAGTCATGCTGCGGTCGAGGACGCCGCACTGTCAGGAACGGCCGTGTTATAAATTAATTCCCAACTGGCAACCCGAACCGAGTGGGTGTTTATAAAAATGAGCTGAACAGCGGATTTGACACACTTTCCGTTGGGCTCTCGGACGTAACGGTCGTTTTGGTTGTGCTTAGTTGTGTTAATAATTATTTTGAGTCGATTATTATTTTATTGTTGAAAAAGTAGACATATAAAGTCATTTTGTAAGGAATATAACTTTTCTAGGTTAAATTTAAAATCGTTAAGAATATACTTAACCTAAACATTAAACAAGTAGGTAACTAAACGTATATTTTCAATATGTATCGTGTTTTATTTATCTAATTAGTTACGAATACTTATATATTAATACTTATATATTACTTATATGTATCTCTCCATAATACACGGGTACCACCAAAAGGAAGATATAATATTATTATTATAAGGATAATAAACTATACTCCAATCTCGTTGTTGTTGTCATTTAATACGATTTTAGGGAGCCCCTGTCTGTTGTCAGAGTAATTACCCAGTACTCTCGTTAGAATATAGGTATTTAGAACTATAACTTGGTAAAAGAAATAAAATACCTATGGAAGAATTATCGACAAAATTCCCATAATTCTCATCCCAAAATATAAAACATAACTATTTACCGGTAGCAGATTAAAAAAAAACGCAAATTCAATTACTGGTATTTAATTATTATCTAATAATAGAGATAGAAGTATTGTTAAACAAAACGAGGGCGGAGAACTATCATAATAATTATTATTATTCCTTTAATATGTTAGTTTATTGCTCTACTTATGTGTATTATAATACCGGAGAAGTCTAGTTAATAATGTTATGTAAAATAAAAAACTAGTATAACCTCCTGGGGCCTGCGGTCATATATATATTACATAAACAATAAAAAAATATTTCAACGCCATCTTTTGCGTATATGCGGGAATAATACCTCAAATCGATGTAGTGGTATGTCATCCACTATACTAAACAGTTTTTGGTTTTATAAGTGACAGTTATTTGAAGTATTCTCATTTCGAAGTTGACGGTGGCTGTGCGACGGCAAACACGTGGTCAGTAATCTTACATTTCTAGTGAAACCATTCGTATATTGCAATATATCTTTGTATATCTAATGATAATAGATATTATTTCTGCAACCGCAATAGTTATTTTGTAAGATAAATCTAAAACTTGTGAAAAATATGAATGTTTTCTTCTAGATGTCATACTGGTAAGACATTTGGTCTCAATTCTTGCCAAATTGGTATTGGTTACAAGGGCCTATATGACAAGGGTATTACCTATATGACATTCTTTAGTTTATGTTAGGTACAGATTTTATTATAATTTTCAAGGATTATAAGATACCTACTGAGAACTACCAACACCCGGATGAGTCAAATATTGACCTATATGATGGACCTATGGAGTTTCTTGCCGGTTCTTCTCCATAGATACTGCTTTCCGAATCGGTGGTAAATGTTAATACTGTTGTGACTATTCCAAATTGCTTTTAGAAAAAGTCTAATTGAATAAATAAATGTTTGAGATGAAGGTAATCCCCCAAATGATACAGATGAAGCCACCCAAATACCAGAAAATGATTCTTCTTCCATTCGTCCAATGAGTATGAGTCATTTCAGAACAGAATCGTCACTATGTATGCCATCTTCATGTTGGCAGACCATCTCGGGGACGCACATGACGTGGACCAAGCATAAGAGGAGGCTGACCGAGAGGATGGATAAGAAATAAGACCTAGGGGTGGACGTGACAATATAAATACCTACACCGCCGCGCCGGTGCAAAACGCCGGTCTTGACGAAGTGAACAGTGCTCTTTTACACATATCCGACTGGTTTACTGCTAATAATTTATTATTAAATGCCAAAAAAACAACTTGTGTTGAATTTTTACTACCAAACGTTAAAAAGTTAAACAGAAATATTACCTTGAACGGGGAGGTATTACACCCTACAGAATCGACTGTATTTCTTGGGTTAACATTGGACGAGAAACTACAGTGGGGAGCCCATGTCAACACCGCTGCAGGTAAGCTCAGTTCAGCAGCATATGCAGTCCGAAAGGTAAGGCATCTCACCGATGAAGATACAGCTAGATTGGTTTATTTCAGCTACTTTCATAGTATTATGTCCTATGGAATTCTACTATGGGGCAGGGCAGCAGATATAGAAACTATATATTTTATCTTACAGAAAAGAGCCATTCGTTCTATATATAATTTACGTGCTCGGGACTCACTAAGAGATCTCTTTAAGAATACTGGTATCCTTACTGTACCATCACAGTATATATTTAATAATATTTTGCATGTACACAAAAACGCCGACTTACACACAAGAGTAGGAGATAGACACTGTTATGGCACAAGGAACAGAAATAGAATTGAAATGCCATTTTTCCGGTTAGCTAAAGTTAAAAATTCATTTATGGGTCAAGGTATACGCTTTTACAATAGAATTCCTCATAATATTAAAGAGTTTAGTAGTTCTAAATTTAAAACTTATATAAAAAATGTACTAGTTCAGAGAGCGTACTACAGTATTCAGGAATATATGGACGATAAAAACCCATGGAGAGTTGTCGCGAAAAAACCACAGGACAGTTCTTTGGCATGTTATTATTATATATGATGTTAAAATTGTAAAACTGACATGATTTAAAAGAGCAACTATGGAGTTTCTTGCCGGTTCTTCTCCGTAGATACTGCTTTCCGAATCGGTGGTAAATTTTAAAATATGTAATGACGTTTCAAAAGTGCTTCTATAAGAAGTCTAATTGAATAAATAAATGTTTGAGTTTGAGTTTGAAATACTTGAACTGGTCATTTCTCACCCTTATAATTACCTATCTTTGAACCAAGGTACAAAAAATAGATATATATTGGATAGAATAATAAATATTTAGATTCAAGTTTAAAAATATATAATAACTAAAAAAAACATGTAGTTTTTCTTAATTTTCATAACTTTATTACACTTGGAACTGGGACCACCTGTAATATATACATGACATAAAGAAAATCCAAGTTTTCCACGAAAGATTTTTTTTACCATTTTTTTGAATATCTATAATTGCATTAGAACAGATACAGCTAATTTTTATTAAAAAAGAAAGAGAAAAAAATCCTGGGTCTCAGGAGGATAATAATAACTATACGGTTAAAATACTTTATTTATTTAGAGCTAGTAATACGTACTTAAAATTTTAAAATATCACAGAATTATTGTAGATACAAACTAAGTATCTGTTATAAATAAAAGTAAAAAGAAAAAACAAATCTGTCACGGATGTCAACTCGTTGTAGGTACTTTAAGAAAGGCGGGAAATATTTACATTCATTCATTCATTTAACGAGCGAATGACCGGGCTCAATGGCGTGCCATGACTGAGGCCTATGTCCAGCAGTGGACAAACATAGGCTGTTAATGATGATGATGATGATTCATTTAATATCATATCCCAATAACCAAGAAGAGAATGAATTTATTAGTTTGTAAAAGATTAAATATCCCATATTTTAGAATAAAACTCATTAAGAAATACAATGTCATTATTAAATAATGTGATCAAATATCATTGAGTTGTTTACAAATATATATTTGCCACCAATTGTTGCATGTCGTATGAAGGTCTATAGTGAAAACGCGTCTTAACACTGAGTTTGTGTCAAAACTCAAATGACAGCTGTCAGCTGTTTATGTCATATTATGTCAATGTCAGACTGTAAAACAGGTTAAGTTTTCGTTTTAATTCTTGAATTTTATTACTTAAAAATGCATAATATTTTCAAAGTGTAAATTGAATAATATATAAAATTGCATAAAGTAAATAACATAATTTTTTCTGCAGGTGAAACTCACGCCATAATATAATACAAATTTTACGATGTAAATTAACTTTGAACAATATAAAAATGACTTCAAAAACGGATATTGTCAAGCCTAAAACGGTCAGGGTCTTCGATTTAGATGATTTTGAAAAACTTCTGAGAGGAATAAAAGTTGCAGCATGTATGATAACAGAATCACATCAAATTGGTAAGTAGTATTAAATATTTCCTTAACATATATGGATTTAAATGGTCCACCTAGTGTGGTGTAATAATGTCTATTACCATGAGTGAAATGTTATGAAATCCATGTAATGAATCTTGTGATTGCACATATTAGTATAAATTCTGTTTCCTACTTTATAAGTCTTTATACTTAATACTTATAAAGTTCCTTTCTTACTGTATCTAAAAATTGTTTTTTTTAAACTTTGTGTATAAAATTTCCAATACTTGCACAATATTTTTACTTGAGGCATTTTTTTATACAATTCTCTATTGAGAGTATTAAATATTGTTATCACAATAAATGTGAATTTTAAGTATACCTTATAATAGAACAGAGATAAAATAAACAAAAGTATTTTATCATATAGATTTTTAAGCTATTGCATAGCTTCTATCGCGGGCCTTGAGCGCGGTGACCAAATCCAGAAATTCCGTAACGAAAAATCAAAAACGTCACGCTCCCCACTCTGACGGGCACGGAGGTGTGGCTTGAAGGCATAGCATGCAATAGCTTTACCGCGGCAGTCCCCGAGTGCCACACGTCTTTTTTATTTATAAATTTGCCTTAACATAATAAATTGTATTTAATTTACCTTAACCCAAATTATTCCAGTCGACGAACAAAGTGTCATCAAGCGTCTTAACGCACTTACATTGAATGGAGCAAGCGATGGTAACTGCTGCTCATGCTGCGGAGTGGGTCCTTTCGAGACTCGGGCGCAACAGACTGCACATTATAAACATCACTGGCATACACATAACTTGAAGAGGAAGCTGTTTGGGAAGTCTGCGCTCAGTTTGGGACAATTTAATTCTAGACAAGGTAAGGTTGATTAATTGAAATAGGGATTAGAAGCAAATGCAACAGTATTTTAATAAAATGGCACTTAAAATATTATAAAACGGACATGAATCCACATATCTATTAATTTATTTTAAAAGTATTACGGTTAACCTGTGTGTTTTCAGTTCATTGCCTGTTTTATAATTACATCTTTCCCTGAAATTCATCTTTAATTCACTTCTATAATGTGGATTGATGATACATAATTAATTTATACAATACTAGCGGTGCGCCCCGGCTTCGCCCATGGTACATGTTTACGTTTTCTCTCCATCCTCGTACTTCAAGGAATATTATAAAAAAGAATTTTTCAGAATCCGTCCACCCGTTCACGCGTGATGCCGTGACCAAGGGAAATATGGATTCATTTTTATATAATTATAGAGAAGAGATATAAACTAATGTATGTGTTTGAAACTATCAATAATTTAGGCAATCAATACCTATAAGTAACTGCGATTGCATTTTTTTCGTATTTCATGTTTATGACAAACTTATTAGGCTTTACAACATCATACCAATTTACCAAATGTTTATTAAAAGACCAATCACAATAAATTCTTTATTTTCAGATGATAATTCAAGTGTATCAGGCAGTGACTCGGAGACAGAGAGTACAAACTCCAAACCAGCAAGTGATCTATTCGCAGCAGCGACGAGACATTGCAAGGCATTCTTCACTAATAAAACTGGACAAGTCTTCTGTATATACAGATGTATATTGCACCATAAAAAGGTTAGTCAATTAGATGTTTTATGTTAATTATTTTTTATGTTTTAAAGTTCTAACAATTAGCTCTTTTGTCTATAATTTTTATTATTTTAATATCCATTGGGCTGTTGCAATTTTAATATAGGATTTTCTAGTGTAAACTTATATTAAATTAAAATGCAATTCTTATTGTTATATCCTTATTCTTATAAGAATATCAAAATTAGAATGAACTTAATTTTAAAAACCTTGGAATAAGTAGTAATTAAATATAATTATTTCAGGAAGAATTATCTTCCGATGGCGAAGGTTACGCATGGGTGGAGCGCTGTCAACGTCTAACCATACCAGGCTATCAACGGTGGGCAGTATTAATGGTAAGAAATAAAAGATAAACATTTTGACTGTATTGAAATACACACGCGGTTTTAAAAATACCTGAATACTTTGTTTAACTTGTAAAACAGTTGAAATTAGCACCTTATTTCGTTGCAGTAGTGTTCAAAGTCTATTGAACCGGTAAGTAGAAAAGTCTGCCTCATACACAGTATACAGGCAGAGTTTTGCTTTGGATAAATGTTGTGTGTGAATTGTTTATTGTGCATTGATAATCTACACTAATTATATTGACCGACCCGCGAAGGCGCAAAAAAACCGAAATTTACTTATTAATAATTTATTGTAAAAAAATTACATTATAAATTATTCCTAACTTAAACTATGTCCCTCCCGTTCAATGTTGGAACAAAGAGTGCTTGTCGTCCTCGGCGGAGCAGCTACAGCGTCGCGGTGGCGATGATTGCCGCAACACTCTCTGGAATCGCAGGTGTGCGCGATGTCGCAATTGCTAACAGGTGCAAGTCCTTCTTGGGTGGCCCCATGCATCCTCTAATAGTTAAGGCGTGTTATATGTAGGTACATAACACCTCCCTCCTGAAGTTCAGCGATTATTGGCGGGCAAGGCTCGTTAATATCGCTGAAATTTCACACTCCGCCGATTGATGTTCTATTTCTTCTTTTTGATTATCATGATTGCTTCTCCATCTGTATTATATTGGCTGGAATCTGGTAGGTTTGCAATTTTCATTATCTGTCCTTTGATGTGGTCTTCTCCTGGTCTGAAAGCCTCCGTTTGTAGAATGCAGTTCTTGGGTATTGTGGCTAAGTAGCTTTTTTTATTAATGACGTCATATTGATCTTGCGAGCATGATAGGTGAATTTTTGATGGCTTGGGGAAACTGATGACGTAGTGGGCGTCGTCTAATTTTTCTAGTGCGGGCGCTCCGAGTTCCACAGGCGTGAAGAGACAAGATGCGACGACTCGTTGCGTGGTAATAAGGTGATACACGCAGTCATTTTTGGATCGATGATGGTTCAGCTTGTCCTCACATAGATACCCTAGGCCATACTTCGGGCATTCTGCCTCCATGTACATAAAATCCTCGTCGTGAATTGCCACAAAAGTATAGGGTGGAATTAGGACTTTACTATCTTTATTAGGAACTATGGATAATTTAAATAATTCAAAGGTAGCAGCAAGGACAACCGGGAACAAAAACTATAACTATATTTCTATATATTCTCTATAATTAACTTGAAGGATTTGCTCTTTGCCATAAAATTTGTGTAATTTATTTAACATTACTAAAAATTCTGGCAAAAGTGCATTAAAAGTTTTATCCAAATCTGACATTTTAGATATCTATATTGAATACTATAAAATATATTGAATTTAATTAAATGTATTAACTTCGTTAGATAAAAAAAAATACTTAATAATCTTTACTTAATATATTTAAATTTAAATTATAAAATAAATTAAATGGTAAAATTCGAAATTCAATTCATAATTAATTAATATTTAAATTTATTAATCTTTTATCAACCTAATATCTATATATTTGAATTTTACAAATTGATTTTGTAAAATTCTACAATTAATTCGCGATGAATTAATATATTTTAAGCCTACGCACTACAGTTCCTCGGTTCCCGTGAATGGGTAATCTAGGAAAACTTACAATCTAGGAGTGGCAAGTCACTAAGAGAATTAGTGTACTTACAGGATTTTCATTTCGGCCTTTCCTGCAGTATCAATGTTCGGATACCCTTCGCGTTGCGGCGGCCAACGGTGTAGGTTCTGGATCCCCGTCGTCGTCCCACCGATGGAATAGCGATACTCGATGCTTGTAGTTTCGCGTTCCGAGAGACGGCTCTCAAGGATTATCCTACCGACTGCGCCAATTATATTGACCGACAAAACAAAACAAAAGTAAAAGAAAGCAATTTTCTGGCACACAGGAGTGTGTATATTTAATTTGAATTGTTTGTAAAAATTTTGGAATAAGTGACAGATATCGATGAATAAATATTTCTTTTAATTTTATGCAAACATTTTTTTTCTTTTGTGAGAAATCTTTACCCTTCCTAAGGGCCCCCAAACAAATTTTTATACGGGCCCCGCCAAGGCACGCTACGCTTCTGACCACGGGCGAAGCTGGGGCGGACCGCTTGTTATTTATATTTATCACTGTGTTTATACAATAAAGATAAATAATTTCACCAAACACACAGGTTTCCGGGGGCCATTTCGCTGGTGCCATATTTTCCGGTGCGGTACCGGTAGTGCACAAAACGCACCACTCGTACGTGACGCGGCGCGGGCAGGGCCAGGCGCAGAGCGCTCGGGACCAGCACGGGAACATGCCGCGATCTGCTGGCGCTAGCTTGAGGCGATACAACCAAGCGGCTTTCTTGGAGGTGAGGGGGAATTTAGGGAAACTTATTTGTGGCTCTTTATAGGGACAGTAACGGAGATTTTAGATTTTTTTTGAAGTGAAAACTTCTTTAGCGGCAATGGGTATAAAATCTTAAACTCGCGTCAGGACACGTGACCTGATCGAAAAAGCGTAAGACGGATACCATTCCAAAATATCAAACATGCTCAACGTTAATAATCAAGTTTTCACTTCTGCCGGCACTCCCGGAGTGCATCCCGTCTTTTTTTGTATGTTGAAGGTATTTTATAACTAGTTGCGCTCCGTGGTTTTACCCGCGTGGCTCCGCTCCTGTTGGTCTTAGCGTGATGATATATAGCCTATAGCCTTCCTCGATGAATGGGCTATCTAACACTGAAATAATTTTTCAAATCGGACCAGTAGTTCCTGAGATCAGCGCGTTCAAACAAACGAACTCTTCAGCTTTATAATATTATAGTATAGATAATATGTTATTGAAATTGAACCCAGAATAAAAAGTTTGTGTTGATATTGATTGATATGAATAAATTTTGGTACGTGACTATAACCAAAAATTTTTTGAACAAATTCTAGTTGTGTTACAGCTGTGAAAAAAATTAATAAATTGATACAGATACATGCACTTTGTTTCCAATATGGCAATAGTTATTATAATTACGATCACTATGTGGTAACAAAATCTTTTAAAAATTAAAATTCTTTCAGCATGTGCAAGAAATAATATCCGCTTGGTCGGAAGATCTGATTGGCTGTTCACTAGTGTTATACCGCGCGGTTGGCTCGACCAATCAGGCGGCGTTATTCGGCAAGAACTCTCCGCTCAATAGAGATGACTTTAGAGTTAGAGCTTTGCCGTTTCCGACGAGGAAACCCACGTATAAAGAAGTGAAACGGGTGAGAACGGGGTACTTTGGCTAGCATAGAGGTTTATGGTAAGTGTTAAATTATAAGTAGTACTATTTCATATTTCATTTATTTATATTTATAAAGCATTTGAATGCCATTAAACCAAAAATATCAAAGAGTACTATTTCTTTAATTTACTAATTATTGTATCATGGGAAATAAATGTATTTTTAAATTGATTTCTGAATTCTAGCTTTTGTTTTAATCTCATGCCAAATCAAAACGGAATTGGCTAGCAATTGCAATTTTGTAAAATTATTTGAACTATATTGTATAAATTATAAAAATTTATCTTCGTATACCGATCCGATCAGGGTGGGATATGTGCGAGAGATGAAAATATATCATCAACTAGCGGTTCGCCCCGGCTTCGCCCGTGGTACATAATATTTACGTTTTCTCTACATAAGAACCATCCTCGTACTTCAAGGAATATAATAAAAAAAGAATTATCGAAATCGGTTCAGCCGTTCTCGAGTTATGCGCTTACCAACACATTTTGCGATTCATTTTTATATATAAGATTATCATGATAATGGTTCTCACAAAATTATTCTCGCTAAAAATAGTTAGTTAAAGTGGTGTTCAAGTCAGGTTATACCCATCCAATATTAAGTGCTATATTTTTATTATTATTTTTTTTTATTATTCAGCCATGGCTGTCCCACTGCTGGGCAAAGGCCTCACTTCCCTTCGTCCATGTCTTCCTATTGTGAGCAATTTTAGCCCATTCCTTGCAATGAGAGTCCAGTTCGTCGCGCCATCTGATTTTGGGCCTTCCACGCAGCCTTTTTCCATTGTCGGGGATCCACATAGTGGTGATTTTCGCCCACAACTCTTCGGACATCCGGCAAACATGTCCAGCCCAGTTCCATTTGAGCTCGGCAGCTTTATGGGCTACGTCGACAATCTGTATTTTGAGCGCAGCGTTCTATTTTGAATACGATCAGAAAGCTTTACGCCCAAAATGCTGCGCTCCATTGATCTTTGGCAAACCCCAAGTGCCGACTTTTGGCGATCAGTCAATGACCAAGTCTGTGCACGGTAGGTGAGGATGGGCAAGATGCACATGTCCATGAGCCTTCGTTTTAGTGAAAGAGTTTTTGAAAAAAAAAATTGTTTTTTCAGAGACAATGGAATTATTCCAAAAAGCTCTAATCGCGTCGACTGTGAAAGACGGCAAAGCGGCTGATCCCAATGCTGAAAAAAAGAAAACACAGAAGAGCCCTGGAAAACCTATCGATAGAGCAAAATCAAGGTTAATATATTAGTATCGTCTTTAATATAAATTTAATGTACGAATTTCAATTAATAATGGTAGATAGTCTAGTGATAGATAGATATTTTAATACTATGATCATTGCATTGGTAACTTGTAAACAGTCAATAGACAAAACAAAAAAAAATAAATAAATATAGTTTAACTTTTATCATGAAATAATTCTTCAGTTATTAATAAGAGCATTTGTAGGTTAGAAACATATTTTTTTAAAGGGAACGTACTCCACGCGAGCTGCCAACTCAAATGCTATCGAGTGAAGATGAGGGTCCATGCTTTATAGACTCTGAAACTCCTGTAGGTATGTAAATTGTTTTGAATAAAATCTTGATCATTTTTTGTTAAATTGTACATTTGTCACTGCTTAACTTTACTTTTCCATAATAATGTAGTAATGAGTTATGTCATCATATCTGAGAAGTATAATCACAGAATACATAATAGTAGCTAAACGCTACAGAACGGACACTCTCCGCCTCCCGCCAAAATTAAACACTTACCTCACCCCGCACGATCAGGCTATTAGATGTCCCGCATTTTTCCGAAAGGACGATACGCAACGAAGATTGACAACATTAATCAAATTGACTTAAAGTAATTTTATTATTTTGGATTTGTGAATATCGTTTTTCGTAGAAAATGGTAGATATTGTGCTGTTTACGGATGTATTTCATCAGAAAAACGCGAATTTCTTTACGCTAGTCACAATTAATGTGCAAACCCTAAAGCGTTAACACACACATTTGCACTCTCTACAGTGTGACTGTCAAAACGATAATTTTGTATGGAGTGTCCGGACTCCGGGGTGTGGTATAATCAGGACAGCCACAGAGCGTAATATATTGACTAAGAGAGACTGATTGTCCGTAGATTCACTTTCACTTGTTCACAGAGAATTTGAGCAAGCTGAAACAAATAATTAACATCATAATTATACATACAAATCTAAATAAAATAACAATGTCAACGTAACATATTATTGTACATTTCCAAAGTTAAGTTAAATTTAAAACAATTTTTTGCAGTAATTTCTTAAAATCAAATCATAATTCTAACATTTTATTTTCACAGGCTGGATAAAAACTCTTTCCGAACAGAGTTCAAAAGGAGTTATAACAAACTCAAGGAAGGACCTGTTAAACGATCATTCAGTAAGCGCCCATAGTTCTTGCAGCGAACAAGAGAATGTACAAGAGAAGAGAGTTAAGAAGAAAAAGAAGAAGAAAGAAGAGAAGCCGGTGAAGAAGCCGGTGGTGGTGCAGAAGATACCGGCTAATGTTAAAAAGGTGTGTAGATTTAGTTATATTATTAGATAAAATTGAAATTTAGCCTCTATGGCATTGATAATAAAGCACATTTTTCAACAATAACATTTGTCGACTGGATTTTTTTGTTGATTTTAAAAAGACTAAAAAATTTAAACAGTTTAAAGTTAAGATTGTTGTAATTGGATAGCATGTATTTTATTAAAATTTTAATAAAATCCTGGTTAGAAATAAATCATAATATTATAAGCATAATATTCCTCCTCAAAAGTATTTATTATACACTGTTTTAAAGTGCTTATAAATAAAATATCTCTTTCGAAACTTCAACTTTTCAAGATACTTACTTAATACTTTTTACAAAAGTGGTAACATTTATTCAAAGGTGTTGCCCTATAACAAATTATAAATTCCCTAAAAATTGTTACAGATGTGGAAAGTGATATCTGGCAACGAGCAAAGTTCCCTAGAGACGATTCTAGAAGCGTGGGAGGGGGATTTGGAAGAGGCGTGCAATATTCAAGACCCGAGCGATGGTAACACCGCGCTGCATAAAGCGGCTATAGCTGCTAAACCTGAAATGGTCACGTGAGTATATTTTTAATTTATTTTACATGAACTTACACATGGTTAAATATATTTAAATATAATGGTTAAATAGTTATTCTGCTTGTTACAGAAAGTCGTAGTACTGTTTAAAATATACTTACTTAATTAACTCTGCGACCCAAACAGATTCTTGAATTTGAGTTCAGTCAAGAGTTGACACCATTTTTTGTTAACTGTTTTTGTTCAAATTGTACGCTACGTAAAGATTTATGTGTGTTTGTATAATTTCAATTATGTTATACAATATGATCTTTCATTATTCTGATCCATAATCTAGGCTTAAGCCTGCAACTATTCACGTAATACGCATGACATGTTCGTAAATTGACAATTGCAAGACGAATGTTTGCATCTTGCGTTAAAATATTACAAATGTGCACGGAGCGGCAACGTCGCATCAGCTCGTTCATCGTGCATCCGTTGCCATAGTTTTCATCATTTGGCGAAAGCGTATGCATAATAAGCGCCTGCGTATTATATGGACAATTGTAGGCCTAAGACTAGATATTCATGATTTACTTTTCCACCATTAATGTGCGAGGATGTGTAGCGAGGAATTTGTAAAGAACCAATCATATCGCTTCATTTAGTTTGAAATTTGAAGCAATACTATGGGTTATTTACAAAGACATTCCTCGCTGCACATACTCGCACATTACTAGTGGAAAAGCACCCTTAAGATTGCAAGATAAATAAAGCACTTACATTTTCTCTCTAGAAGAAAAATAATAAATAACCTTTATAGTTTGAAATTTGTATATGCAGTTATGTTTGGCGAATAAATCTTATTAAATTGTTTTTTTTTTGGATAAGTATATCCTACTAATATTATAAATGCGAAAGTTTGTAACTATGGATGTATGGATGTTTGTTACTCTTTCACGCAAATACTACTGAACCGATTACAATGAAATTTAGCACACATATAGAAGGTAACTTGGATTAACACATAGGGTAGGTTTTATCCCGGAAATCCCACGGGAACGGGAACTATGCGGGTTTTCCTTTGAAAACGCGGGCGAAGCCGCGGGCGGAAATCTAGTTAAATAATATAATTTTCATATTTCAGTGCACTCCTAACAGCTGGCAGCGATCCCTGTATCCGTAATCACCAATTACAAACTCCATACGCGGCGTCACCGCACCATGACACTAGGATTGCGTTCAGAATGTTCCAGGCGCAGTTCCCTGATAAATATAATTATAATAAGGTCAGTTTTGAATGGTTAAGGATATTTACTATGAAGAACAATTTAGTTTTAGATTAAATTTTCTAAAGTAATTAAAATGTTTAGTACTCGACATAAAATAAAATTTTAGCACCTAGTTTTAACGACACTCCACATAAACAATACAAAAAATCCTATAAAAGAAAACTATGAATGCAATTTTGATATATATATATATCCCAAGCTCACTAAACATATTTCGGTGTTACTTTGACACTAAACATTCGACTTACAGACGAACAAATTAAAATGCATGTATTTTATTTATTTGTTATATTTAAGTGAAATAATGAACAACATAGCCAAGTTAGTTATCTAAATATTATTATAAGTAATAAGAAGGTCTTTTTTTTTTTTCATTTTTTGCAGCCATTACATGTAGGAATTGTGTGCTCGCCGTAAATTGCCTTTCTGCATGAGTGGCATGAGTTTTTAGTCATTCTGCGTTTTTTATATGGACAAAATCGGCATATTTTGCGTTTATTTGTCCGTCCTTGAGATGTACTAGGAAAAACATCATCGATTTTTAGAATATCTTTTATGTATGTTTTGATATTTTACCTCAAAGTTGGTGTATTGTACCGCTCCTGCAACCCTGGTTCAGTTAGGCCATCTGCCATTTTTTGAATGAAAGTTCTTAGTTTTAATGGTTTTTGACGCAGCCTCAACATGTTAGATACATAAATGACATATTAACCATGCATAAATTTAGAATATTATCAAATATAGCCTAAGGCCACCTACTGGTCTTCCGATTGTTGAGCACATTTGGTCAACTGAGTCGACTGCGCCTTTGGTGCTATTATAGCTGGTGGCGGCCTTCTGGCTGCGTGCTGATATCCTCGTCAGAGTCTATTATCCTCATTATACAATAGTTCTACCTCTAACATTGAATTTTTGGTCAGAAGACGTATCAGATTCTTGTTAACTTTCATCAGTAGCGATTGCTAAATCTCTCTCTAAATTGCCTTCGGAATCTGAGCTACGAAAACCATCCAACTGATGTTCAAGTGTCTCGCCCTCTTCATTGTGGCTGTCACATTCTTCAAGAATACTCGATATAGAAGATATTGATTATTGATCTCTCTCTAAATTAATCTATACAATAAAAGGAAGGTTAAATTCTTTACTTCGTATTATTCCAAAAACTATTAAAGGAAACAGTATACATTACTAGCAAAAAGGCAGATAAACTTTCTACAATAAGTATTGTACAACATCTATTATAAATCGGTATCAATAAACAATAAAAAAATCGATTATTCAAAAATACACCTTTGTTCACTTTGCACGCGTAGTCACTACACATTCGTCTGTGAGTCGACTATTTTGCTATAACTCCGGAAATAGAAAGCGTGCGTCCGCGTCGTCTTCACACGGGTCAATAAATTGCCAATCAGGAAGGTACTGAGAGGGGCGGGGCGAGAAATTGTTGGGAACATACCTAAACATCGAACGCGACAGGTGCTGGTCGACTGTGAGACGAATGATTAGTGATCTAGGGATATATGTGCGATTTAACATTCATCCGAAACTTTAAGATTCCCGAAAATCTTACTGGTCAATTACTAAATCCTAACATAAATTATGACAATGACTATGTTTGACTATGTTTATCTAAATATATGGTAATTTAAATATCTCTT
This sequence comes from Colias philodice, assembly GCF_061535455.1. Classification (NCBI taxonomy): domain Eukaryota; kingdom Metazoa; phylum Arthropoda; class Insecta; order Lepidoptera; family Pieridae; genus Colias; species Colias philodice. The sequence goes on along the minus strand of NC_143098.1, from coordinate 8,928,186 downwards.
TACAGTCTCAAATCCCGGGACCAATCACACCAGAATTGCTAGAGATAGAGAAAGAGAAGAAAGCGCAGCAGAAACGCGCGAAACGGCAGAGGGAGAAAGAGAAGCAAATAGAGAAGAATAAAACTAACCAATTCTTGCAAATGACTGATTCCCAGAAGGTAGGTTGTGGAATATATGTAATCTTTATTTTAGAGCAATGTGTGGCCTTGTTTGTAATTATTGCAGTTTTAATAGTAAACTAAGAGTTATTCAAAAATATTACCTGATTTTTTCTTCGATATACTCATAAAATATAATTTATTAGAGATAATATTATTGTTAATATTATATACTTATTTAATGTGTTATTATTTCTAGTTATTTGTATGTAACTGTAATTGTATATCAGTTAGACCAAAAATACTAACTTTTATTATACCTGGGAGATATTTCTTACTAGCTGCGCTCCGCGGTTTCACCCGCGTGGCTCCGCTTCTGTTGGTCTTAGCGTGATGATATATAGCCTATAGCCTTCCTCGATAAATAGGCTATCCAACACCGAAATAATTTTTCAAATCGGACCAGTTCTTGAGATTAGCGGGTTCAAACAAACACAAACTCTTCAGCTTTATAATATTAGTATAGGAGAGTTAAAAGTGTCTTTCTTACCTTTTTTATATATAGCACCTAATATTTTTTAATAGCATAATATGATCTTACTTTGCTTTTTTATTATCTTCAATTATTTAAAAAAAGTACATATTATATTTGTTTTGTTTTCAGGTAAAAGCAGAAGTACCTAAATGTTTTCTATGTGGAGCGAATCTACCAAAGACTCCATTTGAATATGATTCCTTCAAATTTTGTACCATTAGATGTCTGCAAAACCACAGGAACGTCAGACCATTGCATAAAAGCGCTTGAATGTATTGTAAATAAAGTTTTTTTAAAAGATGTGTTTTTTTATTATTTCAAATTACATAATCATCCTTTTCTATGAAATTATTTTAAAAGTACGTAAATGCTCACAGGTAATGTAAATACATTTATTTTTATGAATAAAAAAATCTGTTTGAAATTATTGTGATGATGCAATAATTTAATCTCCTCACACTCAAACATTTATTTGTTCAATTAGACTACTTCTAGAAGCACTTTTAATCGTAAATTAAAAATTAAGACAGGAAAATGTCTATACGTCAGGAAAATGCCTATACGCCAGGAAAATTTCTATACGTCAGGAAAAATTCTATAAGCCAGGAAAATTTCTATACGTCAGGAAAATATATCCTATACGCCAGGAAAATTTCTATACGTGAGGAAAATTTCTCTGCCGCAAAATTATATAGATAAGTAAAATTTCCATAAGTCCGGAAAATTTGTATACGCCAGAAAAATGTTTATAAGCCAGAAAAAATTCTATACGCCAGGAAATTTTCCATGAGAAAGGAAAATTTAAGACAGGACATTTTCCATAAGTCCGGAAAATTTCTATGTCAGGAAAATTTTTATAAGCCAGGAAAATTTCTATACGTCAGGAAGAATTCTTTAAGCCAGGAAAATTTCTATGCGTCAGGAAAATTTCTATACGCCAGGAAAATTTCTATAAACAAGGAAAATTTCTATGCGCGAGGAAAATTTCTCTGCCCCAAAATTATATAGATATGGAAAATTTGTATAAGCCAGAAAAAATTCAATACGCCAGGAAATTTTCCATAAGTCCGGAAAATTCTATACGTCAGGAAATTTTTATAAGCCAGGAAAATTTCTATACATCAGGAAAAATTCTATAAGCCAGGAAAATTTCTATACGTCAGGAAAATTTCTATGCGTCGGGAAAATTTCTATAAGCCGGCAAAATTTCTATAAGGCAGGGAAATTTCTATACGCCAGGAAAATTCGAAAAGCCAGGAAAATTTCTATACGTCAGGAAAATACTACTGAACCGAATGAAATTTAGCACACATAATATAATATGTGTGCTAGATTTCATTGTAACACATAGGGTTTTTCTTTGAAAACGCGGGCGAAGCCGTGGGCGGAAATCTAGTTAACAATAAATAGTTACTGCATCTTTTTGTTCCAATAAACTTAGGTACTGTAATATTATTCTACAACAGCTAAATTAAATTCGTGTGATAAAAAAAAGAAATCAATGACAAAAGTTTTAAACTTGAAACAGCAGGTAATTTATAAATTCAAATTTAAACTAATGTTTAAACTGAATTTATCACAAACTTTCGCGCCAACTTGCATTTTTTTAAGATTTAATGGCCTGGTTTGGTTACGAGACCTTATGGCCAAGCATTGAGTATTATTACTACGTATAGAGGAGACACCACGAACAAAATCTGTTCGACGAACGCGGCGGCGCGGGGCGGCTTGTGAGTCATAGATTAAGCGATGTTATCGACTATGTTATCGACTCACCGCTATAGGCGAAATTTGTAAATATCTGTCACAATCAATAGGTATATATATCAACTTTGGGTATAGTTGCTTACATATTATTTTTTATTGTTGCCCCACCTTGAGCCCATGGCTAGCTACTCCCTTGGTGTGGCCGGTTGACCTCTGTTGAGCGGAACATAAGTGATGTAGGCGGTGTCTTCTCCATACGTAGCCAGTAATAGCACAGGTAATAGTATCTCAATGTGGCCGAGTTATATTTTAGATCGCCAACTTGGAAGTAGTACCTAGCTCAAACTTCACATCTGCACGTGCTGTTTGCGCAAACAACATTATGCTGTTGTAAAAATGTTCGTGCACACATGGTGCAAACTAAATTTGCGCGTTTGTCGCTTCTTAAGGCGCGGGTCAAACACAAGCGGCGCGGGCGCGGGCGTGCCATAAGCGCACCTCTTGAATCTGTTTTGCACCACGTCCTTCTTATACATTTTGTATGAAAAAATTTTGGACAGGCGTCGAGACGGCACGCCGCGGTTGTGCCAAGGTTGCGCCGCCTTTCCAAAATTATTTCATACAAAATGCCAATAGCGCACCCGATGCATGCCGGCAGCGCGCCCGCGGCGCGCCCGCGGCGCGCTGCGCCGCTTGTATATGTCCCGCGCCTTCTTCATTGCTTATTTACTAGGTGGCGTTGTGTTCAAAATGAATGAAATTAAAAAAAATATATTATTATGTTTATTAGGACGCTTATGTCTTGGTATGAAAACAATTTAAATATAAAAAAATAAACGAATTATTTTTTTTCAATAACTACTTACATGTATCTATAATCAAGTTATTAGTTAACTAATCAAGTTATTAGTTAATAATAATTTCTTTTGCCGTCAGAAAATTTACCTTTTTACCCAGTGTAATAATATAATCTTTAAATGTTATTTTTTATCCGAGTGAAGCCGGGACAGGTGGATAATATTTTAGTGTATTTTGCACTTATAAATTGTTTGCTTATATTTTAAGGAAATGAAAACTTTTTGGAAGTTCGTCTGTTCGTGCAACTTTTACTTTTTTTAAAGATGAGCTAAAAATATACAAGGATATTTTTAAAGGTCTTTAAAGTGACATACATTACTAAAAAATTTCACGAAACTTTTTTATTACACGCGCTTCTAAAATCATAAAATTGTATGGCGAGTTTTTACGACTTCCGAAATATATGGGTCGAACACAGTAGGTAATGGCACGGGTAATGGTGCAACACAAGATCCTTTATGAAGTTATCCTAAGAATACCTAGTACCTAGGTAATAATAATTATCACTAGTAACTAGTTAGTACCTACATTTTTATGAAAATTAATTATTGGAACATAACATTAGGTCTGTTTGAAATAAAGTTATTAAAAGAAATAAATAGTACCTACTTATATGTATAATATTATCAATTTATCACCTGTACTTTACATCAATATAAATAATGAGAATATTCCATACTGCCACTAATACCTATTTAATATAGTGAGTGATTGATTCGTGACTCGAGAATTTTATTTTTAAAAACTAATGATTAACGTTAATTTGGTTGTGTATAGCAGATTAGCTGTGCCCCGCGGTTTTTCCCGCAGTGCTCCGCACCTGTTGGTCTTAGCGTGACGATATATAGCCTTCCTAGATAAATGGGCTATTTAACACCGAAATAATTTTTCAAATGGGACCAGTAGTTCCTGAGATTAGCGCGTTCAAATAAACAAACACATATAATGCGGAGACAAAGAATAATAATCATTAGTATCTACATTCTACACGTCATTATTACTTCTTTATATTATTATTTTCAACGACTTTGTATGGATATTATCTTACGCATTCGTAGATGTAAGATGGGAAATATGCCATTGCATATTTACCATTACCAGCTTAACATGAGCTTAGACCACATATTACCAGCTTAACATGAGGCGAGACTGTGGTCAAGCGCTTAACCTTATCCACAACAAAAAAATAAATAAAAAAATAACAGGTAGTAGGTAGGTAGATTTGGAGGTTTTGAACTGACTGAAACGAAATGAAAAGGTTCGATAATAAAGTATTTAGCCAAGTTCTTATTCTTTTACCATTTTTGCGTATTTCTCTACATAATAAAAATATCAACAAACATTATCTGAATTATTATTATTAAGTAGATACCTATAGCTCTAACACAGATGTGTGAGCTCTACATTAAGTAAGTAATCGTTAGGTTATAATCGAATAGCAGTTTTTGGTAGAGGCGGCAGGTAAAGGACTAAACAATTGAAACATTGTAGGTACTGTATAATTTTACCATCGGTAAATTTACATGCATAATGTCTGATTTTGCTCCGAGTCAGGGCGTCAAGAGTGAATTCACGTTTCCACTACTGACAATTATTATAAAATATATTCTAACATTCTTTAGTTATGAATAGGTAATATTTGTACGCAAATTAGAAAATTAGTATAGTAAGTATCGTTTGGTATTTGGATGGCTCTAGCCAATAGCCTGTTGTAATTTTAAATAATTACAAATGACGACACCCTAATACTGTTTATGTTGTCGAGAATTGTAAAAATATTTTTAGATTATAATTAATTCATAATAATATGCTAGAATTTATTATTTAATAAGGCTAAGTTAAAATACATTTAGGACTTTATCTATATTAGACTATTTTTTTACAACATTATTTCTATTATTTAACGCTCGTCGGTTTATAAAATTGAAATAAAAAAATATAAATAAAGAAATAAAAAAGTTGATCGAATTTAAACTTTAAAGGTACCGTGCCAAAAGCTCAATTAACGTTTATCCTTGCTATAGCGTAGTCAAGTAAATACCACTTTTGCATGCACCACTTACTTATGAAATTTGAGAACTTAAACGAACGGACGTCCTAAAAAATACGAGACATCTGGTTACCCTATTCCGGAAGCAACCATATTTAATTCGCTAATGCGAAATTTAAGGAAACCCTAACTTGTGAACTATTCATATTATAATTATTTATTAATTACAATCATAATTTTTTATTACTTAGAAATAAATTACTATCTTAAAATGCAACGGTTATTTTTTGTGGTAGAGCAAAATAGCTAAAATACATTTATTTAGTATAAAATAAAAAACGCTATAGTTATAAGTCATACCATTAATTACATAGGTACATATTATTTTATTACCTAAAAGTTTCGATAACTTATCAATCTTAAGCCAAAAGTCACAAAACTCATCAAAATGCACAAAATAGTAAAACTAGTAGCTTTGTCCTATTTAAACAATGATGATTTATTGCTCAAACATTTACTCCTGAGAACTTAGTAATTTCTTTATCTCACTGTCCTTTATTTTTTTACCGCACTCATTGTTTTTCCGATCACTAACAATACCAACAATAGAGAACGTGCTTTTCTATGCGCGTACGCTCTACAAAGCTACGAATTTTAGCATTTGCATATTAAGAAAAAAGCTTATAAAGTACTTGTGATTTAAATATAGCCTTTAAGTTAAGGCGGTAAGGTATAAAGTTTCCTCACGCAGGCGTATTGTTAAGTTGGTAGAAGGCACGTTTCGGTGCGGTGCACATGGAGTCGGCAGTCGCGAGCCCATTGAGTGTGGTTCCGGTGGGGTCGATCACCAGTGAGTGCGTGCCTTTACGCCGCTATTTTAAACTTACTCGCGTGCTTACCGAACGCGTTACGCGCCAAAAATTATTCTATATTCAAATTTCGGGAATAGACAAAAAAGTTTGTTTATTTTTTTTATTGTGAAAGTGATAATGGACGAAAGATGAAAGAAAAATTAACAGAAAAACAACGATATCCAGTGGTAATTAAGTAAACAAAACCTGCGTTCAGAAATAATTAGAGCATTTTGTGAAATGTTGTGAAGTTAGGATACGTTACGACAATGAAGAATATTAACAGTAACTGTTTTGTGCGAGTTTTTCTATTTTTTATGAGTGCAATTAGTGTTGGTAAGTGTGTTTTTTTTCGTAATTTATTCATATGACTCTTATGAAATTACCGTTTACAGTTTTTGTGGTAGAGCATAATAATTTAAAAATGTAACTAGATTTAAGTAAATTATTCTTTGCAGATATTTTTATTTCAATTAAGTTTAAAAGTTTTAGTATTATTAAGAATTATGTTTAAATTAAAATTGAAATATTTTTTTAGGTTCTTCGCGTGCAAATCACGCTTTTATTTTTTTACAGTATATTTTTACCATCTGTATGCAAAGGCCATAAAAATAAAATATATTCTATTTTCCATAAATTTTAATTCTGCCATAAATTATTTAAGATAAAAATAAGTAACTAGGTACATTCTTTACTATGTTATAATATTTTTTACTCTTTTGAATTAATTTTCATACAGTAAAAATAAAATACATTTCGTAACTAAATAATAAATCACCGAGCAAACGATTCCAATTTCAAAACTCGACTAATTTCTCAACAATACTAATCAGCTTCCTTCTAGCAAATTCATCTCCATTCTAAATTGCGTAAATTCATTGTAATTCGTTTAAAATCGTCTAAAATATGCAATTACTACGCTGTATGGTCAAGCGGGGCGAATACGGTCGGCTATTGTTTAGAATTTGATACAATCACAAATAAATCAGTTCTGATAATACTTTCAACAATTTACTGTTATTTTTCGGTGGGAAATTCGTATCTGTGAAATTTTTAATCTATATTGTGTTGCTGTTTCAAAATATAGAAGGGGATGTCCGATGTAGAGTTCATGAAAGCCGGTTGGAAATAATTACAAATAGTAACCTGTTTATTTATTTAATTAAAGCATTTAAATAATCTTAAACATCTAAGTCTTAAACATATGAAATTCATTTCTTGATGATTATTAATATTTGTGATACACGATAATGTAGATAGGTACGTCAATTAAACAGAATGTAATATGAGATGAATAGATCAAAATGGGACCTCTTCGAAACTATCTACCTATGAATTAGTTTAAAATTACAAGAATTATTGTAAAAGATCAAATACATAGATGAGAACATCAGTACTAATATTCCTATACTTACTATGAAGGTATTTGAAACAACACCCTCGGAAATTTTTGAATTAGGTTGTTTCGTTGCCTCTACCAAATTAATCTAAATGGCATACCACTAAAAGAAACGGCGTGAAATTCATGCCTTGATATGAAAACTTTCATGTATTATTTTCCATGTAATTGCTGCCACATACAAATAGCTCAACTTTTGAGGTGGTTTGGGATTATTCCGTTTGACGCAGTCGAAGTTTAACAAACTTGTGTTTCGCCTAATGAACTCGACAAAACACATTTGAACTTATATCTAGACTCAAACTTTATTTTGGAAATGCGGAAGACATGTTTAATTTTTAGTTTTAAATAAACTAGACTTTTTTAATAAAGTAGGTATTAGTAACGTTATTACTTAATTTATCAGAGTTACACGCATGGATGAATGTAAAATATGAGAATGATGCATAATAACATAATAATATGTAATAACTAACAAGTAGGTAAGTATTGTGGTATTACTCATTCTACGCGTAATTAAAAAAAATATATTATGATAGGTATTCAAAAAAATCTCTCTCCGAAGCGAACTTACATTTTTCTATTTAAATTCATTAGTATTATATAAGTACCTAACCATAATTATACGCATGTAGGTATGTATCGAAAACACGGAAGGCACGTGCCAACAAGATTTTCTATTATCAGATCTATACCTCACTTCACAAGTTTTTCTCAAGACGACTTTCAACGGATGAGAGTGGAAATCTTTTACCTGATCAAACATTAAGGTGCAAAACACTTTCGCCATTAGTGCTCACGTAGGGTGTAAATTACAAGTATTTCTGAACAGTTGATTGATTGACTTCTTTTCGTAATGGGTATCGCCAGTTTGCTAATATCTCAAGACTTTTACTAATAGGTACTTATTGAGTTTTTAATGGAGAAACTTTTATAGAGTTGCATAGTTCAGTTTAATAATACAGGGAAAACATCCAAGTGACGAAAGATACATAATGGAAATAGTCATTTTCGATGGACGATTAAAAAATACTTTTCGGCATGATGGAAGAGAATATTCGTATGAAAATGAAAAAGCTACATATTACAATAGGTAAATGTTTATTTTACCATATATTTTTTTATGAATTACTAGCAAACCCGGCGAACTCCGTTTCGCCACCACATTTCATTTTTTCCCGCTTTTCTGTTGAATTTTCTTTGCTATCACGGAGTTCTCACGGAGACCGAGACCTTTCCAACGAATGCAAAACGGTGGAAATCGGTTCGTGCGTTCTGGAGTTATAGCGTCAGGCAGAAAAACCCGACTTATTTTTATATAGTAGAATAACCTTAAATTTGGGCTTATTTACTTTTGCCTATTTAAGAAAGAAAGTGTTCAGGGAAATTAGTTCATTATATAATATTATAATGAAATATAAGGCTTCTCTCCAATGAAGAATGAGTTAATAGTAATTCAAAGCGGAATTGCGGTTATTGACTTGTGCTCTCCCTTACGGCAGTGGCGCGGAACCATTTGTAAACTTTTATCTGCATAATACCGATGCTATCCGATACTAAATTAATGTTTTAAAATGTATTGGGTATTTTCTTTGATATGAAGTGTCAAAGTTGAACCATTTACAAGCATTATTACGCGATTTATCTATTTAATATAAATAGATAAATCGCGTAATAATGCGATTAATAATTTAATAAGCTCTAATTTCCGCAGAGAAATACTGAAAACAAGCTCGTCACGCCTTTAAAAACTACTCTGTGACCTGTGTATAATCAAGTTTATATATAATCTCTTATATATAAAATTCTCGTGTCACAATGTTAGTCTGCATACTCCTCCGAAATGGGTGGACCGATTCTCATGAAATTTTCTGTGCATATCGGGTAAGTCTGAGAATCGGCCAACATCTATTTTTCATATGTACCACGGGCGAAGCCGGGGCGGACCGCTAGTAATATATAATATTTGATTGTACTTGTCTTCTTTATATATAAAAATGAATCGCAAAATGTGTTGGTAAGCGCATAACTCGGGAAAGGCTGAACCGATTTCGATAATTCTTTTTTTATTATATTCCTTGAAGTACGAGGATGGTTCTTATGTAGAGAAAACGTAAACATGTACCACGGGCGAAGCCGAGGCGGACCGCTAGTTATTAATACAATTCACTCGTTTTTGTATTAGCTTAAAATATAAATTTACACAGAACTTTAAAATGATTGCATTACAGAACTACGTACCTATTGAAAATACTTCATACGAAATGAATAATATAGTGCAGAATTCGACAAAGTTGTTTCGTTCGCTAGATTTGACCAACGCTTCGACTTGATTCCAGTCAAACTTTGTTACTAGTTCTGTACTACAATAAATGTCTGAGTTTTGAGATACTATTCAATCGTAAATCCACTTATAAAACTCAAATATTCACTGTGCAACCAGAAACTTATAATTCCACGAAGGTACTACGTAATAATTAATAAACTACCTATTTATTTATTAAAAATTTAAAATAAGGTAAAAATATATAAATCTGTGGCATTGATTGCGTATCGGCATGATTCATTGTAACTATTGGGCTATTATAATTTTAAAACTCGATTGCAGGTGTTAGGTGTACCTACTTATTTTTGGATATCTTCAAAGCACAAACATATCGCAATACCTACTCTATAATAAGTATACTCTTTATAGATTAAAATAGTTTTAATCTAGTTCATTTCAAATGGGATTATAGTTTCAGAATTAAAATACTTCACAAAGGATTTAAAGCACGATAAAATCGTTATTAATCCGACATTAATGCATTTTACCGCGGGTTTGCATACGAGAGATTTCAGTGTTTTCTAGAAATTATGATATTGAATTTATTTTTCCTTTTCATTTTGAAATGAAATGTATTGCAATTGTAGGGATTCGATAAGCCGTTTCCGCGAAAGAGGAATATTTTTTTTTAAATATAAAATAAAATATCAATTCGTGTTTACTTTACTAATTATACATACTTACATAAAGTTATAATATTTGTAGGTTTAAACAGTATTAATTATTTAGTAAATACTTAATACTCCATTAAATGGATAATGGAAGTAAAATTTAAAATAATTTGGAAAATCCAAAAGTGCACGCCTCATAATTTTTTTTAAATAATTATTTTTGTTTATTTAATAACAATTAAACCACATCGAATCAGACCCTGAAAAATGAAAGGGTTCTATTCCTGAGCATACTCAAGCGTAAGAGAAAAAAAAAAGACTCGATTAGTAAAGTATTTCGGTCGCTATCGTGTTAACAAGAAAATCCTCCGCACATACAGACACACGGACGTCCAAGACAGAACTTTTTTAAACTGTTTTTTAACTAGTTTAAATAACAAAAATGACATCAAAAATATCATGAATGTTAAAAATAGTGTTTTTTCTTAACCCTTAAATTGTCACCCCTAGATAACTTGTGTGTATAATGTCGAAATTTGGAGGATGTGTTGGAATTAGGATAGAAAAGAGGAAAATGAAAAAAAAAATGAAAAATTTTATTTTTTTCTATGGTTTTCACTATGTCACATAAAACGGACATTGCCAATTATATGTACATGTTCCAACCGTCACATATAACGGACAATGCACATTGTTCCTGCAACCGTGGTACATGAATATAATGCACATTTTCAGCTCTGTAATTCAAAATTGTTATCAAATTATAATAATGGACGATCTAGTATAAGCTTTTCAAACATCTGTCTTAAAATATTGGTTAAAACTTTAACGATATCGTTAAAAATAATGGATTTTAAAAAACGACACTACCAAAAATCACAGCCTAAGAATATGCTAAGAATGGGAATAGAAATAGTATTTCATAGCCTGAAAACTTATCTTATACACCAAGAAAGTCCTCTTCCCATTCTCTAAATTGTACAGATTGAAATGTGTTTGCTTCATCGTATGCAAAGAAGTCGTATATACCATGCCTGAAGTACGAAAACAAACACGAAATTTAATTCGCTTTTTTTTGGATTCTTAGACATATATATCCATTTGCTACCTGTTTTTTAATTTGTAAGGTATTATTATTTAAATTTTCAAACATTAGGTGGTATTTCTGGTAAGTAACATGATGCTGTGGCTGAAGAACTACTGAGAAGTAGGGAAGATTCATCTGGCACCACATGTAATGGCTGTAATTCTGCAGCAATAATATTTTGTTGATGGTAAAAATTCTGAATTTTTGGGTCTTCATTGGGTCTCAAATCAATATATCGTATTATTCCGGAGGTATGGTGCTGGGGGTAAATGGTTAACATTGTTATCATAGTGAAATCACTCCCGTAGGTCTACATTTCCTTCGAAATCGTCATCTCAACTCTCTTCAGCTTCCGCCAGAGGTAGTGAGGGAATTTTTTATTGATTGCCAAGTCATGCTTCTGTAAAACATAATAAAAGTAGAGAAAAATATATCAAAATGAAGATGTTGAAAATGGAGGGCCTTATTGGCAACGTCCGTTACATAGGACATGTGAAGAATACCCTAGTGTATACTCCAAGTTGTCAACGTCCGTTTTATAGGACATCATAAATAAACTAAGATTTTTATTCCAAATATTGTAAAATATGTAAAAATTATGTCAAAATACTATACTTACAATCGTATTCTAACTAATAATATAACATTATAAGCAAAATAGCCAAAATACTTACAGTTATTACCAATTTTATCAGGAGAGTCAAAAGATCCGTTTTTTGCAAATTTCAAATGGTCACCGTTCGCGACTGTACTTCGCTTCGCTAATGAAACCTGCATGTACGTGAAGGACATAGCTAGTACCTTCCCAATATACCAATTGGAAATGCCTAGGTCTACTGTAACATCGCCAGCATGTGTGTAAATACTATGTCCTTTAAAACGGACGAAATCAATTTAAGGGTTAATATGTGTGTGTATGTATTATCTTACAAGTGCAATGTATGATACATAAAGACATTTTAAGTTTGAAAAATCAGATGTTTTGCGCGAAGTGACAGTAGTACCCACCTCAACGCTTCGCTTATGAGGCGTGCAATAATTCTTTATAAAATTAACTATTAATTATTTATTTTATTGAGAATGAATTACGCTTTACGATTAGAGTGAACTTGCAGTGAATGAAAATTGGCTAGCGAATAACATAAACTATTTTTCTGAAAGAGTTAATTGTATGAATCAAGCTCTATATTTTATTAGCTAAAACTACTACCTAGTTCACAAAAAAGATTCAACGTTAAATGTCATTCCACAAAAATATATACAACATGGTTTGTTCCAAGGTTTGTTCGCTGTTCGAAAAAAAAATATTAGATACCATAGTCAACAGAGTTTATGAAAAATTAAATGTCATTCGAAATTTGAAATTTAACAAAAACATGGCTTGCCCCGTTGCCCGCTGTTCAATAAAAAAAAACATTACCATAGACAATAGAGTTTAGAAAAAAAAACAGTTCACTACAAGATCCGCCCGTGAGAATCTCAAGATGGTTCAATAGATCAAGGATGAGAGTAAAAGTCAAGGCTTGATAACGGTGCATTAGCGTAATCGTGTTTGAGCAACTATTTAATTGTGTAAGCTTGTTTGTGAATTATCGTTTAATTGGTAAACGGTTTTTCGTGTGCGTGGAAATGTTTAATAACTATGTTGGTTTTTATTAGGTAATGTTAAACGTAAATCTATGGTTTGTTAGGTGTTGAATTATTTCGTCTTCTATTTTGAAGAAGCAGTTTTTAATTTTAATCAGATATTGAATAAAAGGTTATAGTGTAAAAAAGGCAATGTATGGAATAGACTAAAATAATATCATATATATTACATATTAATATTCATTATTTTATTAAACAAGATATAAATTATGCCTCTTGTTCATTGAGATATACATATGGAGACGACAGCGCCTACATCACTTATGTTCCGCTCAACATAAGCCATATGGCTTAACTGCACGCTCATTTTTTATTTGTTTTAAAGTGAAACGCATCAAATATGCCTTCGTGTGTGTTACGATATTGCACAAATAATACGGAAAAGTGACTAACATAACTTTTCATCGGTAAGTACCTAACTAGACAATAATTTTTAAAACTTAGAGCAAAAAAATGGCGCACAGATTTTGTTCGTGGTGTCTCCTCCATACGTAGTAATATTATCTCAATGCTCTTGTTACATTAACACACAACATCAAGTTAATTAATTCATACTCATATTTTATCAAAGGAAAAAATAATTTGTCGGTCCCTTATATTATGCTTTCACAGCCCCCTAATTCGATTGTGTCAACTTTTTCTTGAAGGAATTATTATACTTAAATTATTAGTACAATGTAGTATACGTACCTACTAGTGTGGTATTATATCATCTGTGGACTGTGGTTGTACTCATGAAGATATTATATGAGTAAAAGTAAAAGTAAGTAAGTAAGTAAGCTTTTTTCAACTCACGTAAAAAAAATGTGTTCTGAATATATGAAATATTATTCACTAGTATAGATTCGTATTGAAATAATAAATCAATTCGTATACCATCTGTTGTGAACTCGATGTGTGAAGAGTTATTGTATGAAATATTTTACAGCAGATATGTTTGATAGAGGCGTTTCAATTTTGCACTTTGTTGAGTAAAACACATGCTACGTGTTGGTTTATATGTAGGTACTAGGTATGTCTTTTTCAGGATTGCTAACTTTTTTATTATCATTAATGTTAGATAGCAGGGGAAAATTTGAATTTAATGTCACACATTTAGGTATTAAATTTTTTTTCTTAGAAGCATTTTACGTTATAGTGACGTAATAAAGTAACAGCACATAGCATTGGTCTCTAAGATTTACCTATCAACTACTAATCAGTATGTATTCATAAACACTTATTATCAACTGTTGTTTGTGTATTTTTATGTTTCAAAAAAGGTTATAAAATATTATTATACTGTACCAATTCTGTAGAGATATTTCAAACAATAAATACAACTCATAATCAATGAAATAAATAAATCCACAGCCAATGCCCCACTCTAGGCTATACTATGTATCATAATAAAGAAATATGTATTATCTTGTGATAATAAAGAGACCTAAAATAGACAATAAAGCCTTACATAACATTATTATACAAAACTTCATCCATTTTTTATTATACACCAATTGTTTCATTTCATTTATTGAGAGCTGCAGAAGTGTCCTCGAAATTGTAAGTATCGTATGAAATGAGTTGATCGATTGACAATAACAGAAGGTAATATTGAATATTATAGCAGCTTTTTTGCTTCAGGTAATTCTGAAGTATTCGAATGTTCCATATACTAGTGATGTGATGGTATATTGTAAACTGTAAAGTTTTCCTGTACAATCAGATTACAATATATTGTATGTAATAGTAAGTTTATTGAAAAATAGAAATGGTAGAGCAGATATTATCATTTTGACATTTACACGGTATCATTAAAATGTTTAAAATGTGTTTTATTACAATAACTTACAAGCCTTCATTTATATGGTATTATATAATAAGGAATAATACTTACTAAAATAAGCTATACCTAAATAAACATAAATTTCATCTAAAAGCGCAGATTCACCATTTAGCAAAAGCTAAATAAGATATAAGTTACATTAACACCAGCGCCATGATTGCTTTTTAAAAGCGACAATTAAGAGCGCGATCTGAGTATTAAAAATCTCAAACCAGTTATAAGTTCCATTACCCTCTGTAATAAATGTCATAATATTTTCATAAAAGACATTATATTAACACAATGCACCCTTATAACAATAAATCCTAATCTTACATTAAGGGACCATGCAATTTAGTGATGACAGAAAAATTATATTGGGGAGACTCCCAATTTGTTCGTTCATTCGATGGAGGGAGAAGAGATTGCATTTTATGAAAAGATTTCATATTATATATAAAAAATTTGTTCGGTATTTTTATGGATTGTGTCTCAGACAACAATCAGTTGTTTAAAGATTCATCAAATAATAGCTTCCAATTTGTAGAGCGAGTTTTAATCTATGCAGACTTCATTGTTTTTCTTCGTAAAGTAGACTGAATTTATTTTAATTAGTTGCGTTTCATATGTGTCAGGAACAGACAGACCGACTAAGGCTTAAATAATTAGGATAATTACTATGAAATCTAATTTCAATTCATGTTAAATTCTAGACTCTTAAACTCTCTTAAACTGTAAACTCGTACATCATGCTCTCTTTATGTGTCTTTTGAAAATTCTGATAAGGATTTTAGACGAAGGATATTAGAGTTATTTTAATCCATAATGTCCTTTCCAAACATTTTCATAAAAATATATTATAAACATAAGTGCAGCTGGCTATATTCCTAACTTTTCTTACAAGACTGTGAAAACCCAATAACTTTTGAGGTTTGGCAACACATCCAAGTTTAGATAAGGATAGTGTATCGCTTTCTATAGCATCTGCTTCTATAGCAAGAATAGTAACAAAATGTGCAGTTTTATGAGAAATTTGTGAGGTACTTTTACCTATGAATAATTTATAAGAAAGTGTAGATTACGCATACCTTTTTATTAAATAGTCAAAAAGGTAAAAGTTGTAATAAATTATAGTTTTGCAATTTTAACATGAAAATAATTGCTATATAAAATTACAATTTTATCGGTGCAGTAGCTTTTAAAAAAGTATGTTGATACAATTTTAACGAGTACACGATATTTAAAAATATTAAACGGAAAATGTGTTTCGATCAAAACTGTAACCATATCAAGAATGCAATAAACCAACCATCCCTATACATACTACACAGCACTGAAACAAATCCTTTGTTCCATAATTATTTTTCTATACACTTCATCACCTCATCTACCTCAATTTGTTAACGATCTTATATCTAGATTCAAACCTCATCAAAGGAAGCTGCTTGACCCGTTCAGTCTGATTTATTATCTTAACGAACGTGGCACGTACCACGGGCTCTAATAAAGATATATGATATAAAATTTTACGTTTAAAATTGCTTCTAATGAGTTATTATATCATGAGAGTAACAATGATATAAGGGTATTGGAGGCTTAAAATCTATACTTTAGCGTGTAAAAATTTATATTCTAAAAGAAAAATTTGCTCTCCTAATGGTATTTATAAAATGGCGACTCGCAGGAGGTTTATTATAGAGTTATGGAATATAAGAAGAATGGAATAGGAAGCAATACACGCGAAATTATTTAGATGAATTATGTGGTTAATATGTCTCGTATGCCTCGCTACACTAATCTTTTCTAATTTCTAGTCATTCTTAATGTAATTATATCGTATCTTAATGTAATAACGTAATTACATCAAGTAACTCAGACTTCCTACAAAACAATTTATGTTAAATAAAATATGTCGATAACCATTTTCGGAGGCAAATAGTTGATAATGAGCGTTCTAAAATTGTACTTTCCCTACATAAATACCTTTAAAATCGATAAAGGTGTATAAATAAAAGGAAGTCAATATTTAGGCTTCGTCATACTGATATGATACATTTGTATAAGATAGTTCTACAAACACATTACAAGAAATACCCTTATCTATTTTCGATAAACGTTTGAGGGGTCTTAAAAAGCCATTATCAGCTTGCCCTGGGGCTTACCTTAGTGACGTAATTCGCAAAAAAGTGATGACAAATCCATTTGTAAAGACTAATATTATGTATAAGTCGTTTACTGATACACTTCTTTTTTGTATAATAGTGTGATATGGACTAACAAAAGAATCAATGAACATAATTTGTCTATATGCGGCCTTTTTGTTTAGGTATGCAGTAGAGGCAAATTCTGGTTTAAATTTTTGAATAGTGTAAATTTTAGTTTTTTGTAATAATTGTTAAGGTGCACTGTATATTTGTATAATGCAAGTAAATAAATTATAAATCTGTGCATGAGTAGTAAATATAATATTTTATGTTTCCACGAGGATAAAGCCGCGTAAGAGCTAGAGAATACATATTTACAAAATAAGACGCTATAAAGAGACGCGACGATTGCTCTTAATTTTAATGGAATAGCCGTTTAACTTTGTTTTGTTCCTTCTGAAAAGATTGTTAAATGCTTATTCACACATCTCTTTCGTGAATATATATGTATTTACTTAAATATTCTGTACCTATATACTTCTAATTGAAGACGTGCGTAGGTACTACCTACAATAAAATGAATATATAAACAATAACTTCCACAAAACTTCTTCTAGTCTTCTTCTAGAAATAGCCATAAAAATTTACTCCAAAATTATTGACGCTTGACTGCTCAATGTATGTCCCTTCAACTCATATCCTTTGGATATTTTTTTGTCAAACTTCATGCCTTTTACGAATAGTCCTTTTTTAGTCGCTACCGGCTCAGCAAATGTTTACTCAGTCCCAACAAGATTACTTAGATGTTGGAGGTAAACACTTGAACCGGGTAATTTTAAAATGTCTGGTTTTGTAGTCATACAGTCGAGTTAGAAAATGATTGAAAGTATGGGCAGAATATGTAAGTAATGTTTTAAGTGTATGAAATCATTTCAAGGTTTATTAACAATTCATAAGAGATTGCTTTCAAATACATATTTTTCAACACAATACGTACTGTTACTTTACTTTACACAGTTAATTATTGCAGTAATTCATTGTACTATGTGGCCTTTTATGCTTGATATAGATTCTTTTTAAAATAAAAGAATTCATAACAATCCACAACACAACGTGAGGTCGTGCATCGTTGCGCCCGCGCCGACAAACGGAAATCGATATTTTTATGTCGGTAACACCTATTTTTTTACACTCCCTAGAAGGTGATAATAGGAAATCATGCACTCAATTTTTTATAAAAAAGTACTCCAAATAAATATATTTTAATAAAAATTAACACCGTAAATCTTATATACGTATGTACTTACATAATACGATCAGCATAGTATTTATGTGCTATATTCTTGCATTCTTTGACAAGCATTTATTAATATTACTATTTTTTGTCACAGATATAATAAATGCTTTACGTTTGTCTATTTAGATTGTGGTCAATACGATGAAAATAACTTTATAAATTACTAGTGGTCCGCCCCGGCTTCGCCCGTGGTACATATTTCGCAATAAAAGGTAGCCTATGTCCTTTCTCGGGTATCAAAATATCTCCATACCAAATTTCATGCAAATTGGTTCAGTAGTTTAAGCGTGATTGAGTAACAGACAGCAAATAGAGTTACTTTCGCATTTATAATATTAGTATGGATTACGAGAGTGAGCTCTACAAAGTAAACCAAAATGAAAAAGACAATTAGAAACTCCTAAAATAGTATTTAATTTTGCATTTGCGTGCTTTAAACAAACGGTTTCGTCAGAAATTCATTATAATAGAGCTAATTTTCAATCTTTGGTTTAAACTTACCTAGGTATTTGTAGAATATCGTAATTAAACAGTAATATATTTTACTGGATAGATAAATATTTTAACCATTAATTGAAAAATAGGCCCTAAATATTTTATCAAAAATTTTTGCAAAATAATAACATAGAATTTCGTATTTTCCGACCACTTTGGCTCATTTATATTCTAACATTCTAATTTACAAGTATAGTACCTACACAATAAAAATGGAGTCTACTGTCTAGCACATGTATATTTCATTTAGAAAATAGGTTATGACTTATGACGTGTCTTTGAATGTTCAAAGTAATTATATCTTATGATTATGAGAACGACGTAACATTGAAGTAGGTAATGAGCATGACCTTAAAACATAATACTTATGTGAAAGGAATTTTAACCCAATGCTGAGAGAAATTATTCCAACAATAAGAAAATACAGAAATAATTGTTTTACTACAACAAAGCACATAATATATTATAAAAATTGAACGTTAGTATTTTACGGAAAACAGCGTGAATTATTAATCGAGAGTTTACAATTTATATAAAAACAAGCGGTGAAAACAAAAATTGTTTCAAACCGTGTTCTAGTTCGAAACTTTTATAACAATCAATAATTCAATAAACTAAAAGCCCGGCTTTAAAATGTACATTTTTTCCGCTCATATCGCATTCCTCTTTGATCCGGAATAGTTTATCAAAGGTATATCATGGGCTATAATTTGTAGTGGCCTGTAATTATTGAAGGCGTTCGCCGAAGGGTCTGGGCTCTCTGGGTGTGCGCAAACAATTATCGTCCGCCCCCACGTGTTCCCACGGGATGTACCACATGAGTTCGCGCCTAGCGTTTAGCGCCTTGAGTCAACGATGATCTGTGATTTGAACGATATGTTTGGAAATTCTATTTTTTAAATTTAAAACTATTTGACATGACAGATAAAAAAATGTACAAAAATGAAATAACAGATAGGTAATATATTATAATCTATTGCGTATTAAAATATTGAAAAATATTGTATTAATTAATAAGGTTAGTAATATTACATTCTATTTACCATTTAAATGAAAAAGAAAAAATATCTTTGATTAATACAATTTTGTAAAGCTCGGGGATAAATCCTTTTCAAATCAAAGGATTTAAATTGTCACCGACGATAAAGCTGTAATTTTTAAATATAATATTTTATTTAGCTTTCTATAAACATAGAATTTGACACCTACACAAAGCCTATACAATATTGTATAAGCATGGGCAATGAGTATTGAATGTATTAGATGGGCCTCTCACGAACTTTAATGTAATATAACCTTTCGAGCTCTAGTACCAAAATATAATACGATCACAAACCTAGGATATTGTTTCGCGGTCACTATTATGCTCTATCATCCTTTCACCGTTCCGTTCTTTATCCATTGCCGCTGTACTTTGACTGCATTTCTTCGCCTTCATAGCTAGCAAGCAATGTTTCTTGAGAATGCTCGTAGGGTCGTTCGGTGTCGTCTTACATCACGTGGTAGAAGGTTTTGTTTGCTCAGAGCGTGGGAAACAGCGACCTGCATGAGCGTGACATCGAGTACTTTTTGTAGTGATTTTTTATTTTATATCGGTAATAGATGCACTCCGTGATCATGACAATGCAATATTTGAAGTTTTCGTACAAGTTCTTGTTGGTATTTGGCGTTTTTGTTTGAATTCCTTGAAACTATATGGACGTTAAAATATTGATAGTAAATGAACTGTGAAGGATGTTTGTTTATCTAAGAATGTATCTTATGTTATTAATGAACCCCGTCATGCCGATGATGTTACATTATTTGCTAATGTTAACCGTAAAAAATTGATGGGCCTTTACGATACCTTGGAATATTAACTTTAAATGTTTGGTTTAACTGTTCAATAGACATTTACTATAGGAATCCCGTAGCTTCCTTCGCCTGGTACATACCTGGGTAATCCGATCAGCAATTTTTTGCGTTGAAGAGTAACAAACATCCTCATTCACATGGATGTATCCAATAATACCAAGATGTATTCTCGTCAATACCGTGTTGAGCAACATGACTCAGTGATTATTATATATTAAAACAATAATCTTTATCTATACTAATCGAATAACATCACAAATAGCTACAACAAAAGTATATCATTAGGTTTTTGTTGAATTTTTTGTTACGGCATAAAGCCTGTAATTTGTGACCACGTCTTGTGGGTCCTCAGGCTGGCTGTACTTATATAGTTATTTTCCCCCAGGCAGTGTTGGAATAATTTCTGAGGGCGGGACAAATGCAGTTCTTTAGTGCTCTTCAAGTAAAACGAAACGCCTTGATGTTTGCTTTCTACTTGACTTCTGCTAGACATCAAGGAATTTCGATTGTAACTCTGAGCTCCGAGATTTTAACAAGCAATACCTAGTTTGGTTATTCAACTCGGGTTGTGTTTGAGTTGTCAGTCAGTTTAATATTTTCTTGAATTCACTGTTTCAGTATGGTTCTATTAAAGAAAAGAAATTAATTTATAACATTGTTACAATAAAACTTTCCAATATTTATTATTTCTATTAATTTTTCATTTTTCATATTGGAATATGGAAAATGTAAAATTAATAGAGTGATAATAATATGTTATTGCTATGTTGGTGATTATTATGTAACCTTCATTACTCTCTGAGATTCATTCAAACCAATAATAAAAGTATTTAGCTCTATATTTTTAGTTTAATAATATTATAAATTACTAGCGGTCCGCCCCGGCTTCGCCCGTGGTACATATGAAAAATAGATGTTGGCCGATTCTCAGACTTACCCGATATGCACAGAAAATTTCATGAGAATCGGTCCACCCGTTTCGGAGGAGTATGCAGACTAACATTGTGACACGAGAATTTTATATATAAGATAATATAAGATTATATTTTCTAAGTAGCATTCCAACAGTTGGAACAACAATAAGTCTGTTGTTGTAAATTGGTTAGTTTTATGTCTGTGTGACGGATAGGCGGGATCCTGTTACACTTTTTATGTTGAGTCGGATGACATCTGCGTCACCTGATGGCAGGCGTCACACGACACGTAGGTGATTATTGAACAATAGAGTGGTGACGTTTTTATTAGATTGGATGTAGTAACTAGTGGGATGTAGGATGATTGTGTCGATATATTAATATGAAGGGAGGAAATAACAATATTTTAATATGAATTTTTTTGTCATTTCTATCCTTAGTTAAGGTGTGAAGTGGGTATTAGGATGGAAAGATGACGGAAAATTAAAATAAACGCTACGTTATAATATTTTATTATTTATAATGTAGAGATAAGAGTGCTTACACAAATAAGGTACCTAATTGATTCATTACTCCAAACAACATATATTTAAAAAATATTATTTTTTGCAATGATTCTAAGTCTTACCATTACATCGGTAGTGAACTAAGAGCATTTTTATTGCTCTAATCTATAAAGTATTCTTTGTAAACAAAACGAAATAAATATCTGTATTATTTAAAAATAAGCCTGTAATACTCATAAATCGATATAGTCACAAATGTGTCTTTGTTTGTCGTATCAGAATATTCACGTATTGTAGCTCACAATAGCATTGGTTATAGATGTGTGAAGTATAACAGTTGTCAGGTATATTATGTGGAATGTATTATGTAGTTATTAATTGATGCATGAATAACAATATATACTGTATATGTATTGAAGCAATTTATAATACCTACCCTGCTGTATAATTTATATGACGGTAACAGTTATTATTTATGGAATATTATCTTTTTGGTGAAAATGCTTGTGCCGTGGCATATTGATGTTATAGTAGCACAGTATTATATTATCTGTTGTAGTAAATTAAAATTATTTATTCCATAAGCAGTAAGAAATGCCAATGGTGTGGAATCTTTTTCTGAAATAATAATTATGGGTAGGTTTAGGTACACATATAATCATTGACCGATTCAGCAGAGCAAATAATAAGCTTTATTTAAGCACTTGAAATTGTGGTGTATAAAATTAGAAAAATAAGTTTATATCAATTTCATTAAAATATAACTAGCTTGCATTATCTTTTAAAAGTTTCAATTTAATCAATATACCGTTAATTTATTGAAATTTCGAAGATAATGTGGTATAAATAAATATCTTAAAATATCGTATAAATATGTCTCGTTCTCTAGAGACATCGATATGACAAAAGCTGTCAGAATGATATTAGCATGGATGGCATAATTTATAGTTTGGCTAGGTCAGTTATTTACATGTGTACCTACGACAACGTAGACATTTTATAAATAGAAATAATATAGCTTCAGTTACATTATTGGATGAAATTTCAGAAAATACCTTGTTGAAATTAACTTGAAATTTTACCCTTACAACGTCATTTGAAGTATAAATCAACACCCTTCAACACCTAGTAGGAACCTTCAATAAATGACATTATACATATTTTTGAATGGAAATCATGGAATCCATTTTTTATGTGCCGCCTTAAAAAAGGAAAAAATCTCTACACAGTTTATACCTAATTTAAAAGAAGAAAAAAAAACATCATTTATTTTCCGGTCCATTTATTTATCACATAATTCAAATATCTAATTCTCGAACGTATTATTCGATCGCAAAAATTCCACACAATCCATCAAATATAGACGTCTTGGAATGCGTATAAACAAAAGGAATTAAATATATTTTTACATATAATTCGCGTAACTGATACCTTAAATACCTCGCTACTGCTCGCACAGATTCCGTGAAGTTATTTGATAAGTGAGAGCTGCTGATATCACATTACAGCTTCTAGCATAAGATTTTATTCAACATTACCAGCAAATGATATTAGAAACTTTATAAACAATATTTGTACTAGCAAATGATAATATATGTTTTTCCTACTCCTTTCAAAGGGTTTGTAAAAGTTTTGTTAGTTATGGATAGTATACCTATTATATAAAAGAATATGCAAAAGTTAAATAATATATATAATAAAATGTAATGATAATTGTGCGACGCTCGGAAAACTACATGGAAACTCTCTTATACTTTACTCGTTGCAATAGTTTGGACCTACTTTTTACCCCTATTGGGTAACAGAGACCTGAGAATTTATAGTTTTCATCGTGCACTCAAATCAAAGTTGTGTGCATTTTATTTCTGAAAAGTCTAAACTTAATGAAATAACTTCTATCAATACAACCGTTGAATGTCATATTTTCGTTATTTTTGCACATTGAAAATATACAACTTCTCCGCCTCATAAAGCAGAACCTACGAAATAAAACCATCAATATATTTCCACATAAT
Organism: Colias philodice; assembly: GCF_061535455.1. Lineage (NCBI taxonomy): Eukaryota > Metazoa > Arthropoda > Insecta > Lepidoptera > Pieridae > Colias > Colias philodice. Next base: position 8,904,048 of record NC_143098.1, on the reverse strand, counting down.
ATTTTCGTATAGCACTCATTATTCACGCCTACTCCATTCTTTTATAAAATACTTCACCAAAATATTTATAAGAGACCCTCTACACCGGTCATCTTATTTCGAGATCATAATAACAATGAGAAGGGCCTTTCATCTTTATTCCGCCCTCGTACATGATTTTGAAAGGCTATAATATAAATACAAGCTGGTGGACCCGTCGCTGTTCGACCAACCTTTCTCAAATAACGTTTTTATATTTTTGTTAAATTTTTTAAGAGGATTAAAAATAAGAGAATCTTGTTATCAAACTTTCTGATTTTATGACGATATTTTCCTTGATTGGAACTTTTTTGATGTGAATAATTTATAAATAAACACTTTTAACTTCGGTTTGCTCTATACCGTAGCTATTTATTTCAAACTAGCTGTGCTCCCGTGCTCTCGTGGCTTCGCTCCTGTTGATCTTAGCGTGATTATATTATATAGCCTTCCTCGATGAATGGGCTATCTAACACTGAAATAATTTTTCAAATCGGACCAGTAGTACCTGAGATTAGCGCGTTCAAACGTTCAAACAAACAAACTTTTCAGGTTTATAATATTAAGTATAGATAATATACATACTATATGTATTTAATGAGACATTCACAATTTAACTTCTATATAGAATAACTTATATAACTCTGAAAAAGAAACGTAAAAGCATCCAGCCATCAGCAATCATATTCCTTTTATATCCAGTTGAAGAATTACCTAATTCTTTATTTACAGGAACCTTATCGTTTCAATCATAACTGCCTCTAAGCATGGTACCTGTGACCTGACTTGCATTAGTTTCTCAGAAATCTGAGCTTGTTACTGAAAGCTATGCATTTTATTGCTCTTTAAATTGTCTGGGCGTTAACTCATTTAGAAATGCAATAACACTATGCTTATTTACCGAGAAAGTAAATTATTCACTGTTATTGACATGAGCAAAAGCATTATTTTTATGAAGTATTTCAACGCTTTTGCATTTCATGCTTAGAAAAACATATCTTTCTGTAAAGGAATATTAATATACCGTTTCAAATATGGATTAAATCACCCCACAAATTAAATGGATATTTAACAAAATCTCAAATTTAACAGTTGCATAGTTACTTTTCCATAAGTAGGTAATCTATCAATGACCAATAATAGTTTCAGTTCAGTTTTTTCCGAAGCAGCTAGTTGAACTTTTCTCAAGTTTTGTTATTCAAAGTTTAAAGACGCTCAATTTGAATAAGTATGCTGCGACGCGATGTTCTTACACTTTACGAAGACCATAGACTCAAACTAAAAACGAATAAAAAAACTAAAAATCAGACGTCTTAACGTATTAGGAATACATTAAGCGTTTAAAATGTTTGAAATTCAAGAAAGAAATCATTTATCATACGATTTACATGTAATTTTGCACCAAAAAACAACAATCTTATTGTTAACTTTATGGCACGGTTAAACACAAATCACGTGCAAAATCGAATGCCTGCATAGAATTTGATTTCGAATACATTTTTCGATGCATTTTTAAAATGGAAACAAAAGAGATGGTAGCGAAGGAAACTGGAGTACAGAATGTATAGTTTCCGAGCTGAAATTGATTGCCCGCTGGGCGCCATTAAAAATACATTACGATAGGAACCGCTATGCACTGTTTTATGACTAAGGTGGGTTTGATCTTTTATGGATATCGATAAATATTTGGTATTTCTTGGCGTTTCATTAAGTAATGTTTGGAGTCTGATGTCTTTGACGTTGTCGGCTTTGATATCCATTTTATTTTAAGAAAGATTTTGTTGGTTTCTAGGCAAATTGATGATGGTCCTTGAATGCTTTTATTGTTCTGTTTCAATCATACGTAAATAAGACAAACAAAAATGTGTTGGTATTCATAAATTTGGAACTTTATTAGCTTAATCTGAAATAAAATGTAACATTTTAAAAATTATGGTTGTCTCTACAAACCCAAATAGATACCTAATTATAAAGTAAAACATTGAAATCACTATATTAGTTGCACAGGCATAATTTAATACAGTCAAAATCCTATGATACCTATATTATGGTCAGAATAGTATAAATGCTATCGGCTCTATATTTTCCTAACAAGGCCATTTAAAACTCAATTTCCCAATTGGTCTATAACTATCCCCATTGGACAAATTCTGTTTTATACCAGATAATATATCCAAGGGAAATCATATGCATTATGCCAAAATATCCATAGGCCATCAAAGGGAGCAAAAAATACACAGGGGCTTTGTTTGTAATAAAATTTAAATATTTCATATGATAGGAAACCAATAATTGACAACGGTAGCCCAAAAGATATTGTTTTGGAGCAAAGTTATGAATAAAACATGTTTTTATAACTGTGTTTGCGTCCAGTGATGCATATTTTTTACATTATTTTCGATGATATTTAAATATAATATTTGTTTGCTTTAGAATTCCGTATTTAAAATTTATTTGACCGTAGTGATTTAGTATTTACTTGCGTTTGATTTTACTCTAATAGAAGATAGGTAGATAGATTGGTAGATAGATTGGTGATTTTCATTTTTTGGCGAGGTAAATCGAAACTAGATACTTGATGAATAAAAATTATTAATGAATAATAGTTAACCATCAATACGATGAGGTACTAGGTATCGAGTTTTGATTGATTTTTATTATCTTAAATTTAATTCTGTTTTTTTTTAACGTTTCGGAAAGAGTAAAAGAGATTTATATCAACTATGAAAATATATTCAATCCTGAATAGGCTAATTTAATATCGTCGGGATACAACAGTTATGTACTTATTTAGAAATTATTGGAATTCAGCGCGCATTGTATGGAATTTGCTACAATACTGGAGCACATTTACATTGTTCAAATACATAATAGTTACGTACATATTAAATGCAATACTGATTGGATAATCTCTAAAATGTTTGGTTTTGTTTTCAAACGATATTATAAACAAATGACTTAAAGTTGAGTAGGTAATAACAGCTTGAGGTTTATATTAAGAGCAAAATTAATTATTACAACACTAGGTATATAAAGTCTAGCTCCCAAGCTACAAGGCTGCAATTTCAATCATTTCTGTAAATACGAACACTTAACTTTTCGGTACATTTTATTCATAACAGAACCCACAAAATATTCTCCATTCGTCTTTTAAGTTTCACCTTATTCTGTCTTTTCATGAATTATTAAAATATTTATATTCACGTAGTTGTAGCATAAATGTTTCATATTTTGTGGGCGATTACATTTTGTTATTCACTGATCCTAGATAAATGGAAAATCATGAAGGACCGAGGGCGTACCGTTGACATGTTATTGTCATGCAATTATCTATACAAAATTACTATTTAATATTTATTATTTACTAGCTGTGCTCCGCGGTTTTATTTATTTTATTTACTCTTTATTGTACAACAGTCTTATAAAATAAAAGTAGGTACAACAAAACCATTCAAAATTTACAAATGGCGGCCTTATGGCTCTAAGCCATCTCTGCCAGGTAACCTTCAACCTTTTACCTGCAGTGCTCCGCTCTTGTTGGTCTTAGCGAGATGATATTATATAGCCAGCCTTCCTCGATAAATGGGCTATCTAACACCGCAGAATCTTTAAAATCGGACCAGTAGTTCCCGAGATTAGCACGTTCAAACAAACAAACTCTTCAGCTTTATAATATTAGTATAGATTAATATATTTTCAGTGGAATATAAGGACACGTAAATCGTGAGCTTTACAATGGAAATGTTTATTTTACGTTCAAACTATTCATTTCTAGTAATTCTTTGGTTATTTGTTCGAGTCGGAAATCGTATTCATGCAATAAAGTTTGTATTTTTGGTTTTATTCGTTATTTGCTTGGCTAGGTTTACTATAATCTGATTTGACTATTTTAGGACAGATTAAACTTAAACCGTTGCTACATTACATATTTATTAGTTGCAACAAAAAAATCAATTTGTACCATTCCTACTTCAGAAGGATAATCCTGTGTTCCTTTAGGGTTGCAATAAAACTGTCAGAGTGTGTCACTCACAAATGCATTAATAAAGGGTGTAAATGAATAGCTAAGTATTTGAGTAGCAATTGTCCTTATCTATAACAATGAATCGGAATGCTACCCCAATTGAGCGTTGAAACGTGTTAGGGGCAACCCTAGAAACTGTTAAGTGCGTGCGTTACGTGGCCGTGGGTCTGAAAATATGGTGTATTGTTATAGTGCTTGAGTATGAATGTGATTGACAAATTGATGAATTAATAAAAACTTAAATTTCAGTAGCGAAACAGATTATGAGGATGTATTTTTCGTTGCGTGCTACAGTGCTGATTTTCGTTTTTGTTGCTATGAGGCCGCACATGACATAATAAGGAATCCGTAAGAGAAGAAGGAAACATACTATGTATTTTAATTTCTGTAAAAAAATCTAGCTCCAAATTAGCTCTCCCTAAAATCTTTGCTATTGTTTTCAATGCTACTGAGCGAATATATACAACGAATTCAAGCTCTCAACGAATACAAACTAAATTCGCCACGCTACTGCAATATCTATCGAGAGGAGGACAAACGTAGTCGGAGACGGACGACGGTACTACAGAAAATGGGTCAGGAAATATTATCTCACGTACGCTAAGGACGGCAATAACTCACTACAAAATCTACGCTCGTGGTCCAGTTAAACAACAAATCAATGAACAATAGAGACCACAATATGAGGTAACAGTGAACACACGGGTTGATTCCCACGAGGTACATTATCACACAAAGAGTGCATGCGGTGCCTAAATTGGAACTATATGATGACTGTTTACAATTACGATAAGTCGGTGCACAGTGGTGGATTTTTGATTCGTTGATTGAAGTGTGATTAGCGGGATAGCTGTTATAGATTAGGTAACTTAATACTATTAACTAAATAGTCTGTGCTAATAGTATAGGTACCTAATATTATGTGTGTGAAAATGTCCTGAAATATTTATTTATTTTATTTATTTCATTTAACTTATTATGTTTTATTTAAAGTTTTTTCATGTAGGTTATCTATAATAATATAAGCGTATTTTATGTAAGTTATGGTGACCTTATTTATTTATCCGTTTCATGTATCCACAAATTATATTTAATATATTATTTTTAATTCTATTTAACATGCAAGCGGCTGATAATCTGGATGTCGGAAGGGTGTCACTGAAAATCAGTGCTGAGGCGTTATGCCTCAGGTATCCTGAGTGGCATCCTTTTTTGGCGCACGCAACCTCACATATTTTTATGGTTTTATTATTATTTTGTTTTACGTTACTTAATTTTTTTTCTTCTTATTTTTTAAACTTCGTACTTTGTAATGTTTATTATGTACTTGTGAGTTGTGTGTGTTGAAATAAATGATTTCTTTCTTTCTTTTTTTCTTCTTTCTTTCAAACATAATTTTACATGTGCATAAATACGCGAGCTCTATATTTTTGAGTTGCGAGTTTCAATCAAAATCTTATGTGGGTATATACGTACCATGTACGCCTGTCTGAGTTTTTGTTTTATAAACAAATAAATTGGCAATAGTAAGTAAAAATAAATTATTATGAGTCTACAATTTTAAACAAAAAATATAATTGTTATTAATTAGCACATTTTAACACTCCTTCCGCGGTGTGTAAATTTTCTAGCTACCTACTTATTATATACTAGCTTTCCGCCTGCGGCTTCGCCCGCGTTTTCAAAGAAAAACCCGCATAGTTCCCGTTCCCGTGGGATTTCCGGGATAAAACCTAGCCTATGTTACTCGTGGATAATGTAGCTTTCGAATGTTGAAAGAATTTTTAAAATCGGTCCAGTAGTTTATGAGCCTATTCATTACAATCAAACAAACAAACAAACAAACAAAGTTTTCCTCTTTATAATATTAGTGTAGATTATGTATTTTACAAACTCTTTAATAAGCTGGTACAGGGACGGATTGTAAACTTCTTAGTAACTAAAAAGTAGGTCTACAAAATAACAAGCAAGCAGAGCACTATCAAACTCAAAAGTTTGAGTTTACGAAAATTAATATACATACTTAACTATAGTTTGCGACTTAACGATTATTTTAACGTTATTTGTATGATGCCATTTATCAACGATAGAAACAGTACATAAGTATAAAAGATATATTTAGCCGATATTTTCAAGTAAGAAATTATTGAATCAATCATGTAGAAAAATTAAAACTAATGTCTATGTTTTTCTCTTTACAATTATACGTCTATAAAAAGCATTACCTACGCTCTTATTGAGCATGATTCAAACTGAATAAAATAAATAATTGTTCCTAAAAGCCAAGGATATAATAATAATTTGGACATAATGCGTGAAATATTCACGTTTGGGAATAATTCTCGTGGGATTCATTATCACAATGATAGTTCGTATCTAAAATTCATATTGTATTTACAAACTAACATAAATTGCTTTGTAATTGTTTCACAACGGGAGCCAAAGTCTTGTCATTAATTGTATGTCAATTAAAACCTTCTTTATCGTGAGTTATTGAAGGATATAGATAGTTTTGATGATGTTATTTATTTATTTATTTTTCATTTCAGAACAAAAAAACACATACATAATAACATAGTACTCTGCCAAACTGTAAAACAGTTTGTTGGACTGCTTTTTAATTAGTTTCGTCTACATTCGGTTCATATAATCCTCTTATTATAGAATACTCTAAAATTTTAAACCCACTAAATGTTAGAAAAAGACACTATTAGAACACGTGCCGTCTCTCGAGTTTGTCGAGACAAAACTATAATGCTAAGAAGCAAGTCTAATTCTATCTATTTGTAATAATTACCTAGTCTGGTATAAATAAAGTCTCTAGGAAGTGTAGTCTGGGTAAATGTTATGGAACCAATTGCTACTGTTGAACAAAACAGACAAAACGTAGTTTCCTCAGCAGTGAGAAACAATTGTTATCATAAATGTTAATTTCACGGATTTTATTACTTTCCAAATTGCCACTACTCTTCATAAAACACTAATATTCTACGGTTTTGGACATTTTATTTCATAAAACGCGTATTTATTCGCTTCAACGAATAAACGGATATTTCTAAGAACTAATGAATTAAGATACTATAGCTTCATTACACAACTTCGCTCGTGTGGTTCTCAGATTAAAACAACGTTACTGCAGACTCGTTGACCGCCTCCTTGGTACAGTTGACGCGTGAGCATAGCACCGAGGGGTCCTGTGTTCGATTCCCGGTGGAGACGAAGAAAAAAAGTCTCGGTCTGGCAGGACACAGAAGACTGATCACCTACTTGTCCCTAAAGAAAATCGATCAGTGAAACAGATGTATAATGCATCTGCCCCTTACCCCACTAGTGAACATAGAACTTCACTCCAGAGTCCAGACTCGAATCGGCAAACAGTTGTAGAGTCAAATATCTTTACATACCTCGGATACATATACATCTAGTACATATTATTTAAATCACAAATCCCGTCCTGTACGCAGTACTAGAACACTTAATAGCAAAACACAAAAGTATTTGCCTGCAGTCCAAACGTCTTTGTCCTATGATTGATGGGCCCTTATTGTCGAGTTTGCTTTGAAAAATGAATGCCAGGATTGTGCGCACTTGATTGCAGTCTGTCATTTGGGTCAGACGGTTTTTTGCCCTGGCAGTTTTAATATAGCACGCCGTGTAATTGAAAGGGCTAATGGTAGTATTGTTTATTCTGGGTAATTTGGTTTGTAACATTCGTAGTATTTGTAAGTTGATGTTTATTTATGTAGTGGCGGTGACTGTAGTTTTTGTATGTGTTTTATTTAGGTATGTATTACTAAAAGTGCGTGTGCACGTGTCAGAAGTGAAACTTCTTTGACACAATTCAAAGATACAAAAATCGTCGCTATACTCCATGACGTGACGGTGTTGATATGACGCGACATTGCAATTTTACTCTCAACGTGCCTAAAGAAGATTCACTTCAAAAAATAGCGCCTACTGAAACTTTCGTTTCGTACTGAACCTAATTTATCGATGCTCTTGTAAAATATGTAAATTTACAAATGTCCACTAAGAAGATGAAGCGTAGGGGTAAGTTAGATTTAACTTAGTAAGTTAGTAGATGTAACTTGTCCAAACTGCTCGATAGTCGATACTTTTAACTTAAGCTGTTAAGCAAATTGAGTCATAAAAAAGTATGTAAAAATATGTATGGGAAGTAATAATCACATTTCATTTGCATTTCAGATGCTCATTAGCTTCAATCGATTATGTGATATTGTAAAAAATTGTAAATACTGCATGTGAAATGTCGATATAGCACTATGTTTGTGTAGCATTTAAATGGCTTCTATTTGATGAGTTATATTTGTTCTTATAGTTCTTTGTGTCGATTACAATTTCATATAAAAAATACTTTACTGGCTAAAAGCTAGCTTATTTAAACAATTTTTATCTAGATAATGTAATGTGAGTGCAATCCTCTCCAACCTAAAATATGTAATGCACCAAACGGGCGTAAATGGCCGATGCGGTCTTGATAGAATTTTCTAGACATTCTCAATCCAAGTGTGGGTTTAAACTTACTTTACTCAAACTCAAACAGTTATTTATTCAATTAGACTTCTTACAGAAGCACTTTTGAATCGTCATAACATAGTTTTACTGTGTTTTACCATCTACCATCGATTTGGAAAGCAGTTTTTACCGAGAAGAACCGGCCTGAAACTCTGTGCTTGCAAGCAAAATATTTTTATATCAGACAGTACTTCAAAACTAAATGCAACTTGAAAACAAATCACGGTACATGCCAAAAATATGACCCAAAGCGAAATCTGCGGTTAGACCACTCAGCATACGTAATATTCCGAAATTCATGCGCCAAGCAATATATATTCTGTTTGCAATCACTGTTACACACATGGCTCCTACGACTTTTCCGTCGCGGCCATTTTCTATGCAAATTTCATTTATACTGATTTTACGTTGTTTGTGATTCCTTTGTGCCGATTCGTGTGTCTTTATGCTCGATTTCCATGTCGAATGTGTTTTCTTTGGTGTGGTTTGTTCTACAATAAAACAAACATGTTTCGTTGTTAAATTCATATTTAAGGCGACAATTAGGTTTTAGAATGATGGTTTATTTTGTACTGAATAATACACTGAAGTAAGTATTTTTTTAATTATGGACTGAAAATTCCCTGAAATAGGTTATATCAGGGTAATAACAACTACTTGGGTAGTTGTTATGAATATTTGCTTTACCCCGACATTTGTCACCGTGCCTTCAAGGTCAAAGTTAAGGGCCTTAATAAACCTGAAAATATATTTAATCAGTGCCTTATTATGTACTAGCGACCCGCCCCGGCTTCGCACGGGTGCAATGCTGATACTAAATACACTACAGAAAAACTGTGAACGTTGTATATAAAAACATAGCGGCCCGGCCGGCCGGTACGGAGAATGTTCACTAATTTTGATTATTAGCACTCCATATTCTCTGTCAAAAATAAATAATACTAGTGAAAAAATTACTTCGATACGTCAATTAGTTTCCGATTTAGAAGTAAAACAAGTTGTAAACGTGTTGTAAACGCCCGGTGATGGTGTGACGTCACACCACAACACGCTCAATCTGGCTCACTCAGTCCGCTAGCGATCGCGCGCCCGTGCCGTCGAAATTATAATTAAATACTTTTAAAAATGTCCAATCCAAATACCAGAAAATCATGTATTGTTCCTAAATGTAAAAATACAACTACCAATTCGCCGGATAAGTTGTTTTTTATAGTTGCAAAGGACGTAAGCTACATATTATAATACATATTTTGAGAACATTGCAGCTGTTTTGCGTTATCCTTTGTTTTCTATACAAGTTTTAATCTATACTAGACTGTGCTTCTGCTCTGCTCGTATGGGCTAAGTATAGGTAGATGGCTAGTAAGATATTTTCTTGTTTTAAGTTGAGAATGATATGGAGAACTATACTAAAATATAAGTTGGTCGGGAGAAGAATTAAACAAAAACAGGGTATAGTTCCACACAAATTCAAATGTCAACAGGAAAATGAAGATAAACCTCAGAGATCAGCAGTGCAAAAACGCAATCGTATAGAATATTTTGAGAAACTATTAAATAAAGATGAAACTTTGGCATGACTGTTATTTTATTAAACGAATAATAATTACTATTATTGGACTATTAACGAAATTCGCGGACGAAAACCCATCAAAATACTGCGCAAGATATAACACCTACTACAGCGCTGCCGACTTGATACTAGGGTGCGTATAAAGCAAAATTACCAATCTTCTATTAGATGATACGTGTAATATTCAAGACCAAATCTAAAAAATAAAATATATATCAAACTAGATGATATGTTCAACGATTCTGTTCAATCAAAAACATAAAATATTAAAATTGACTCGATAAAAAAAAATCACCAAGTTAGCTCTAATTTTCACACTTTTACGTTTTCTACTTGACATGGTAATACTTATTATGATTTTTTTTTCATAAACAATTATATTAAATAAAACATTTGCAAGATATTTGTCAGAGCATTTTGAGTAATTACTTTTAGTTTTGGTTTTATCTGCGATAAACCACTTTTATCGTGACAAAACCAAACGTTTATCTCGAGAGAAAAAGAGCGCCAAAAGTGGTTTATCGCAGATAAAACCAAAACTAAAAGTAATTACACAAAATGCTCTGACAAATATCTTGCAAATGTTTTAATATAATTGTTTATGAAAAAAAAATCATAATAAGTATTACCATGTCAAGTAGAAAACGTAAAAGTGTGAAAATTAGAGCTAACTTGGTGATTTTTTTTTATCGAGTAAATTTTAATATTTTATGTTTTTGATTAAACAGAATCGTTGAACATATCATCTAGTTTGATATATATTTTATTTTTTAGATTTGGTCTTGAATATTACACGTATCATCCAATAGAAGATTGGTAATTTTGCTTTATACACACCGCGCGGGGACGCGGCCGCGCGGTGCGTTGTGACGTGACGTCACAAGCGGTCACGTGACTATTAGCGGGACTCGATATTTTTCGAAACTTTGAATGCGTATAAAATCAAAACTACTTGGTATTTTTGACTACGACAAAAACTAGTGTATTTGTATACATACAGGCTTTACTGACACACAATTTCAAGGGATTTGGCATACCTAGTAACATTCTTCATTGCACGCCTCATAAGCGAAGCGTTGAGGTGGGTACTACTGTCACTTCGCGCAAAACGTCTGATTTTTCAAACTTAAAATGTCTTTATGTATCATACATTGCACTTGTAAGATAATACATACACACACATATTAAGAAAAAACACTATTTTTAACGTTCATGATATTTTTGATGTCATTTTTGTTATTTAAACTAGTTAAAAAACAGTTTAAAAAAGTTCTGTCTTGGACGTCCGTGTGTCTGTATGTGCGGATCCTTTTTCTTGTTAACACGATAGCGACCGAAATACTTTACTAATCGAGTCTTTTTTTTTCTCTTACGCTTGAGTATGCTCAGGAATAGAACCCTTTCATTTTTCAGGGTATGATTCGATGTGGTTTAATTGTTATTAAATAAACAAAAATAATAATTAATAAATATTTATTAAAAAAAAATTATGAGGCGTGCACTTTTGGATTTTCCAAATTATTTTTAAATCTGTAATATCTTCGAAAATATTCACTTAAATCATACGGTGTAAAGTGCCATATAGATCTATTAAATGAACAATGTATTCAAAGTATTTAATTGGTTAAGGATTAATGCTGTATTGGTGAAAATCGCTTCGAAAATTAGCTTTTATTTGTCGTAAAAAGTAAATGACAAAAAATTTTTATTGTGGGTTATCCATAAGAGATAGACATATACCATCGCGGACTTTTCTGTAGACCTTTTCAATATGTATAATACTTAGTACATTATTTTGATAAAACTCGTAGGGTTCAGCCTGCGTTTGCAATATATGCGGAAACAATGTAATTTTTTACGACATCACATTAGAAACCTCAAAAATAACAGTACTTCTCCACTATTTAATGGATGTTATTATACATATAAACCTTCCTCTTGAATCACTCTATCTATTAAAAAAAACCGCATCAAAATCCGTTGCGTAGTTTCAAAGATTTAAGCGTACAAAGGGACATAGGGACATAGGGACAGGGAAAGCGATTTTGTTTTATACTATGTAGTGATGATGCACAAACATACTACTCATTAATTAGCCGTTAATACCGTTTAATTATGTGTCTATAGAAAATGATAAATTGATAGTTTTTATGTAGAAATAACCTTGTGTTGATAATTATTTTCATAGAACATGAAGGTTATACAGAAAATAATATACATCTACACTAGTAATACTATTAAGAGGAAAACTTTGTTTGTTTGTTTGTAATGAATAGGCTCATAAACTACTGGACCGATTTTAAAAATTCTTTCACCATTCGAAAGCTACATTATCCACGAGTAATATAGGATAGGTTTTATCCCGGAAATTCCACGGGAACGGGAACTATGTGAGCTTTTCTTTGAAACCGCGGGCGGAGCCGCCGGCGGAAAGTTAACACGGAAATTAACTTTAAAAATCTCTAAATAGATATGAACGTACCGCCTAAAAATTGTCAACAAATCGGTGTTTTTGATATTTTATAACTTAATAGATACATTAATGAAGAGGAAATGATGAGTTTTATGACACAGAGACAAGACGGTAGCCATGTGTGACAGCGCGTGCGCGGGCGCATCTGAATACCGTGAAGATTTTACTGGTGATATTTTTTATACATGCCGTTATATTCACTTTACAAACAGACTATATAGACTATATAAACGTAATTTATTTTGCTTTTAGCTAAAAATACTACTATGTATTAGTAATGCAAAGGTTTACACATCGGTTTACAGAATGCAAGTACCTATAAGATCGATTGCTCTGGGGGGATCACGGGCGGCCGAAAGGCAAGCGAAAGACGCGGGTTCGATTCCCGCTATGTTCAATTTTTTCTTTCGTTTAAAAATTTATCAGGTAGGTATGCTTATACTTTGTTAATACAAACTTATTGGTAACAGCATTGCTCTTACAAAAACAAACTTTCTTAATAAAACATACATCGTATTTCATTTCATAATTTCACAATAATTGTTCATAATATATTGTACTTGTGTATTGTTGTAATAATTAAAATTAAAATTTCAGTCAGAACAGCCCATGTTATTAAATAGCTATTAGTGAGGTCGTTTCAAATGTTTCTGCTATTAAGACTTAATTATTCGTACGTCGCGATCATAGATATTATTTTGAACTGGATACGGCAAGGAGTGTAAGTAAGCGTGTCAGTTTTGTGAGCAATTTAGGCGTAAAGCGCGTTGTGTTGAATTGTGTTGAAAAATGTTGTCGTAAGTTGGTAGTAATAACATCTTTCAGCGATAAAAGAGCATAATATTATGATAGGATATTGAATTTGCTATGTGGTTATGATTTATTTTCGGAACATTTTTATGAAAGGAAATTATGCTCTATACGTATTTGTGCACATAATATTAGTGGTAAATTACAATGTTTTGGGTATTATGAATAAGCTATATATCCTAAATGAAAAGTATTTTTATCAGAGATTAATGAATATTTTATTCATAAGAGCTTTAGACCTTTAGTGTTTTCCAGCCTCTTGACTTTCATACTTGTCGCATCTAGATGTAATACTATTACATTCCGTGATTACGTTTGACGTTATCAACTCATAGGTGTTTTACAAGCTCGTATTTATATAAAATGTATAACAAATGAGTGGCAGGTAAGTGTAATTGTTCCAATCATGCCAGTGCGAACGTCACACAAAGAACATGCAAAGTTGTTGTGACATTAGAAACTTTAGGTCATGTTTTGTAAAATTTAAGGTACATTTACATTTTACATACAATGAAAGTGTTATTTTTAAGCTTTAGTATAAATTACGTTAGAATAAAATGATTGGCAGATCATTTATTTATCGTAATCGTAACATACCTACCTATTATTATACTTTACTAAATAAGAAGTCGCTTAATAATATGTTTAGTAAAAGAGTTTTCTTTTTATTTTGATTCAGTTAATTACGTACCTACGTCGTTTTTTAATATCGCAATCCGCATCCTACATAGTTTTATAATATAATAAAGTGAAGATAAAACGAATGATACGTCTATATGAGCATTTCATAAGATTTACTTTACCGCAATTTTCATCATAGCTAGCATAGTATTATAATATTATCTGCGACCATAGTATGACGATACTTATATTAATGTTCTTTCCGTAATCTGCATAATAATTAAATAATAAAAATTAGAACTATGCTGTGATGTTTTAACAGTGTATCAGTTAAACAGTATTGGCTGAGCAAAGCAAGTCTGGTTGATTGACTCTGAAATTACTTAATCGGCGTTTATGCGTTTGTATCTACATTTGTTTGATCAAATACCACCGACCACGCAAACGTTTTTGGTTTCAAAAGTTTATGCTTAGCTGCGCTCACATATAGTTTCAAAAATAATAAAAATGGTGCAATCCAATGGTGCAATGGTCCAGTCTAGTAGAGAACATGGTTACGATGGACATGTTTATCTTCTTGATCATTGTAATATTATAATAAGTGTTGTTGAGTTTAAAATAACAATTTAATAAAGATATTAAATAAGTTCATCAGTTGTTTATTACATGCTTTTGCTTGGATCGGAATCAAACGGAGTTATGTGAAAGTGTCCTATGAACACTTATTTTCTTTTTCTATATTCAGAGATTTAAGTAATTTTGTTACACCGTGTTCGCTTCTTATATAGCGATTCAAAATTCCATTACGTAGAATGTAAAAATAACTATGTAATTAAACATAGCATAAAACCCGTAAAAGGCTGCAGAACGAAGTTTTTAGAATACAAACAAACCACTGGAGCACAATAAAGTAATATTTATTTCCCGCTGTGAGTTGAAAGAGATTTTAATTCATTTTACGGTGCGGACCAATTCAAATATTTACTTTACCAAATGGACACAAAAAATGTACCAACTCATTCCCTATCCTTGTTCCCACTGAATTCGAAACGCTGTTTCCTTGGGAATTACATTGTAATAAGATTTAAGGCTAATTTAAACGATCTACTTGCTTGTGTAAACATCAAATTATTACTTTTCAAATATACTAGGAGTTAAATTACCTTTGAGATTACAGACATATATATTTTGGGTAATTAAAAGAAATTTGTTAACAATTAAGTACCGGGCTCAGTGGCATGACATGGCTGAGGCCTATGTCCAGCAGTGGACAAATCTTAGGCTGATAATGATGACGTTAACTCATATAATTAGGTGGTCAACACTCAATACTATACGATTCTTGTAAATCGTACAATAAACGCGGCTGTAATAAATTCATTTCTAAACTATGAAAGCTTCACATAGTACAATCCCATGTTTATTGTGTAAGTAAACAAATAGGTATGTAGTTAAATTGTCACTCCTTTATAGCCCTTTACTATAATTAAACTAAAAGGTGCAGAACTGAAATTTGGCAACGAGGCAAATGAATATAATTAATTAAAAACTTCCATACTTAAAAGCTCCCATACAAGTGTTCAACACATTTAGCTGAAAATTCTTTGAATGTTTCATAATTAAAGATAATAGATAAAATTTTCAAACGATTTCCACTAAACGAAGACATTAGATGTTCTTAGAAGTCCACATTTATTATGGATTGTGTGAAAAGCAATTAACCCAGAAGAAATCGTAGAAGAGCGAAGTCCTTATAATAACTAAGTAGCTGTGTGTTGTCGCTTCGCCCATCTTGGCCCGGGCTAAAAACAAAATATACTGTAACTATTTAGTAAAAGGCCGAAATATTACATTTATATGGGCTTTGACAAAGTCATTATGACGTTTGAGCAGTCCAACCTAGGAGTGCCCGAGCTTTGGGGTTTGACTATAACATAATTATGCATCATTAAACTGTTTTTTTGAGGTTTGTTACCTCAGACTTTCAACTGGGTGAACTGATTTTGATGATTCTTTTAAATTTCGGTTCCAATAAATTGTCTAGTTCTGACAATTTGAACGCGGTTTAGTTAAAAATAATTTTCGCGTCAAGATTTTTTTGGATAAGTCGTAACAAAAAAATCTACTCTTCCTCTATATTATTTTCGATATTATTCGTCACAATAGTCAGCATATAACAGTAAATGTTACAAGCTGTGAACTCGGCGCGCTAAAGAATACGAACGATCCGTAGTAAGGCATTAACGGGCCGCCACAATGCGATCTGAATTTAAATCCTCACTAAGAGAAACTTACTGCAAATTGGTCCTATCCTATTCACATCCGTGATCTTGTATTTTTAACGGCTTCGCTTTAAAACGGTTGCGTTTTTAAGACATCGGATAGATAGAAACGTTTAGTTACAAACGTAAATGTACCTACATAATAAAAGTATATATAACGTTAACGATACATCTCAAAGAGACATTTCATTAAACACACATATTGAACATGATAAATATTACTATGTAAATTATACCACGACCTATTAAAATAACGTTTAATAAAATACATTAATCGCTATAACGTTCTCATTTTCTTTTATATACAGTAACAAGTTTTTTAGTCTGTTCAAAAATATAAAGTTAAAAAGGGTTTCAACCAATATGGACGGCTAAATATATTTTCGCAGAAAAACTGTCACGCCTTCATTAAAAATCAATTAAAAAAGACCGTGGGTTTGTAATGTCTGTGTCACACAAGAATATTGTATAACAGAAGGATATTTTTAGTATTTTTATTTATGATTTCAAAGGAGGTGTTTATTTTAACAAACACACAAAAAAGAAAAATATAGGTAATGTTATGTATGTGCATTGATTTGTCATCTTACGTGACATTAAAGTCAGTTCGTTAACAGCCGTCTAGCGTTTCATTCGTGTCCTTCCGCATATCTATCAGTGGCGACGAGATACCCGCGATATAAAAAAATAAAATAAAAATGTCGTTTTCGAATATGAGCATTTTATCCAATTTCGATCACAGTCTGCAAACGTGGAAGACTTTCAAAAGCAGGATAGCTCAATGGTTCATCGCGAACGACATAGATGCGGTGAAAGACCCCTTGGGAGTGAAAAGACGAGCGTTCTTACTCAGTGCATTGTCAGATAGTACCTACAAGTTGGCATCTGACCTTGCGTTGCCGAAAGAATTGCAAGAGGTGCCATATGAAGACATTCTACGCCTTTTAGATGCACATTTTACGCCGAAACAAGTTGGTTTTGGTGAACGGCATAAATTCTATTCGGCAGAACAGCTACCTACGGAATCGACGCAACAATGGGCGGCGAGACTTCGCGGCCTCACAGCATACTGTAACTTCAGTAATGTAGAAGAGGTGTTGCGCGATCGATTTATAATGGGAATGTTGCCTGGACCCGAGAAAGAGAAGCTGTACGTGCAGGACCTGGCAGAGCTGACATTAGCCAGAGCGGTGGAGCTGGTCGAGAATCTACGCAGCGCGCGCGCGGCCGCCATTGCGGCTACGCCAAATACATCCGACGCTTTGTTTAAAATCGCGAATAAAGTGCCATATAACAAGAACAATAGTGAGAATAAAGAAAAGTGTTCAGTGTGCGGCTATAAAAATCATAAGTCGTCAGAGTGTCGTTTCGCGAGTTTTATTTGTAAGAGATGTCATAAAAAGGGTCACTTGCGTCGAATGTGCAAAGCAGTCAAATGTGTAAATACGGATGCGACCGGTGAGAGCGATGACGATGGTGAGTTATATCTTATTCGATCAATTAAAGGGGAGCCGTTAGTGGAAACAGTATGTGTAAACGTTGTAAAAATTCCTTTTGAAGTGGATAGTGGTTCGGCCGTTACTGTCATATCTAATAGAACATATTCAATGTATTTTCCGAATGTACCATTATCGAACACTAATAAAAAACTCGTCAGTTACACGGGTGAGGTCATTGCATGCATAGGCTGTGCACCTATGACGGTCGAATGGAAGGGACGTACGAATAAACTACAAGTGTATGTTGTTCGTCACGGCGGGCCGCCCCTCCTCGGTCGAGATTTTATAGCGAAGTTCGAGTTACAACTATCACCGGTATTTAATTGTAAAGTTGCAAATGATATACATTCATTACATTTACGCTATCCAGATATATTTTCAAATAAATTAGGCGAATTTAATAGGCATAAAGTTTCATTACATTTGAAACTAGACGCAAAACCCTTATATTTCAAAGCACGCCCCATGCCGTTCGCATTGCGTGATAAAGTAGACCAGGAAATAAACAGGCTTTTAGATTTAGGAATACTCAAACCCGTATCACACTCAGAGTACGCGTCGCCGATCGTTCCTGTGTTAAAACGCGATGGATCGGTTCGATTGTGTGTTGATTACTCAGTTAGCCTAAATAAACAATTAGTTGTTGACAAATATCCATTACCGACTATAAAAGAATTATTTTCGAAGCTTCACGGCGGTCAGCAGTTTTCCAAATTAGACTTATCAATGGCTTATAACCAATTCGTTCTAGATGATCAGTCACAAAAGTACACTTGCATCAATACCCATCGCGGCCTTTTTGTATTTACGAGGCTAGTTTTCGGGTTAGCGAGCGCGCCTGCTATTTTTCAACGCGCAATGGACGAGTTGCTTTCTGGTATCGACGGCGTACTGTGTTTATTAGATGATGTCTGTATCACGGGCCGCAACCGAGCTGAACATCTCGAAAGGCTACACACGGTATTACAACGCTTACAAGCAGCCGGGCTCGTTTTACAGCGGGAGAAATGTGAATATTTTAAGGATGAGGTTAACTACTTAGGATATATTATTAATAAGGATGGATTGAAAAAAAATCCGGATAAAGTTAAAGCTATATTGGAAGCCCCCATTCCAGCTAATTTAAATCAGTTACAATCATTTTTGGGGTTAATTAATTATTATAGATGTTTTATACCGGATGCTTCGACTATATTAAGTCCTTTATATGAATTATTAAAAAAAGGTATTAAGTGGCATTGGTCAGACCTAGAAAACAAAGCGTTTATCCGAATAAAGGAAATATTAGCTTCCGATCAAGTGTTAGCACACTACAACGCAGAAGCAAAAATTATTTTAACGGTGGACGCATCACCAAGTGGTTTAGGGGCAATTTTATCCCAAATAGCGGGTGATGGGCAAGAAAGACCAGTTGCTTTTGCGTCTCGTACCTTAAATAGCGCAGAAAAGCATTACTCGCAAATACAAAAAGAAGCTACCGCTATTATTTTTGGTGTGCGGCGATTTCATCAATACTTGTACGGTCGTACTTCACCGTTTATTTTACGAACTGATCATAAGCCTCTTCTATCAATATTCGGTCCATATAAGGGCATTCCGGAAGTATCGGCAAATAGGTTACAACGATATGCGTTATTTTTAAGTAGCTACAATTACGAGATTGAATATGTAAAGAGTAAAGATAATACAGCTGATTATCTATCGCGGGCGAGCCTACCGCTCGCGCCAGCGGACGGGGGGAAAGCGCGCGGGGAGGCAGACACCTGCGACCGCGCAGCGTATATTCGATTTGTTTTTGAGGGCGCGTTACCGATCACTATGTGTGAGTTGCGAGAAGCAACTATTAAAGATCCGATACTGAATCGAGTTATTACTTATGTATTAAACGGCTGGCCTAGAAAGGTAAGCGATGCTTTAATTCAACCATATTTTGCGTGTAGGTTGCAGTTATCATATGAGAATGAGTGTCTTATGCGCGGGCACAAGATAGTTATACCGAGTTCTTTACGTAATCAGGTTTTAAAGGAATTGCATACGTCACATTTGGGTATAGTTAAAACTAAGGCGGAAGCCCGGGCGAGATTTTGGTTTCCTGGCATAGACGAAACGCTTGAAAAAATGATAAGTACCTGTGATGTTTGTAATCAATTAAGGTCATCACCACCAAAGGCGCCTATTGTTCCGTGGCCCGCCGCACCGCACCCATTCTATAGAATACATCTGGATTTCCTTGGGCCTCTAAATGGTCGAATGTACTTGGTCATAGTGGATGCTTATAGTAAATGGGTCGAAGTTTATGACATGAGTAGTTGTAACTCGAGCGCCGTAACGGATAAAATGTATGAATTTATATCTCGTTTTGGGCTACCTAATACGATAGTGTCTGATAATGGTACAGCGTTCACGTCAACAGAATTTAGATATTTCTGTCAGTTAAACGGTATCAATCAGTTAACGTCACCGTCTTACCACCCGGCTAGTAACGGCCAAGCCGAAATATACGTTAAAATTGTAAAAAAAGGTATTAAATCTAGTATTTTGAGTAATAAAAACAAGAAAGATAGTAGATTGAATTTACTCAAATATTTATTCGATTACCGTAACTCTGTGCATTCGATAACAAATGTTTCTCCGGCTGAGTTAGTGTTTGGGCGCAAGCTGAGGTGCCGTTTTGATTTAATGAATCATACTCGTTTTCCGCTTTCATCGACCGCATCCGCTAATAGTAATGTAACATATTTTAATCAGTGTTCACAAACTAAAAATGTACATAAAAGAGATGTAGTATTTGTGCCTGGACAATACGTTTTATATAAAAAACATTTTAATAAGAAAGACTATAAATGGTGTAAAGGTACTATTATAAGAAAAATGGGGAAAATGTTATATTGTATTAAAGATTTTGTAACAAATTCGATAGTTAAAAAACACAAGAATCAAATAATTCTATACAAAGGCGATATTTTAGATAAGCAACCTTGGGACTTAGAAAATTCTTACGTATCGGGCACATCATCGCATTCTCCGACGCCTTCAACGTCCGCGACACGAGAAGCGTCCGTGCCGAGAGCAGAGGCGGATGAGAGAGGGGACGACAGGGTGACAGATTCACCTGTAAACAGCGGCTCGCCTCAACCGGCCACTGACGGACAGCAGCGTTCGCCGCCGCGGCCGTCGTGGGTGACGACGACGCGAGGCGTGCGGCGCCCGCCCGAGACCGATGTGGAAGACGAGTGCTTCCACGACGCGGAAGCGAGCCAGCAGCAGCGCGATGAAGTCCAGCCGTACCAATCGGCCCCTAACGCGCGTGAGAAGCGCAACCGTCCCAAGGTTGACTTCAAAAAGTATTTTTAATTGTGTTTCACTATGGGGGAGGGACTGTTATGTATGTGCATTGATTTGTCATCTTACGTGACATTAAAGTCAGTTCGTTAACAGCCGTCTAGCGTTTCATTCGTGTCCTTCCGCATATCTATCAGGTAATACGATTCTACTTGATTTTCCTCAGTCCGTACGACAACTCCACCTTGGAATAAAATAATGTTAGATGTCATTTTTAATTAATGTAATTAGTAGACGTACTATCTTCGCACTATGCAATACTAGTTCTATGGGAAATATTAACGAAAATCATCTTTTATAGCTTAAATAAAATACAAAACCTCAACCTTTAAAATAAAATCTGTTGAATTAACCAAAAAAGTCAGTTGAAATGTAATCATGCACATGAAAACCGCTCAAACAATATTTTTATGTTAAAACATTTATGAATTTAAAACGGATTTTTATTGAACTCACATGAATTGTATATTTGTTTTATTAAAAAGTTTGTATTAATATCAAATAGAGTTTATTTTAATATATGTTTCAATTTAATAATTTTATTTTTTTCACAGATGCAGTACAAAGATTCGTCGAATTTCCCACGTACACAGAAGTAAATCCGGGTGAAGATGCTTTACTCACTTGTCGAATCTCAGACAAGAAGGGAGTTTGTTCGTGGCAAAAGGATAATAAGGTAAAACATTATTTTAAAACTAAAATTTAATATATTTCAAAAACACTAGATTCTGATAACAAATTTGCTCTAGGGTAAAAGTGGGATAGATGCCGCACGGGGATAGATGCCTCATTTTCAAAAAACCTCACTTCCCAGAGTCGTGACTACGAATTAATGATTTAAATAGGAGCTCCTATCATCCCGCACCTCGGGTACGCATGAGCTGTTGTTTGGTGAAGACGTGTTTCGCTAGTGCGTGTTATAATATCCGCGGCGAACTTCACGAACACGTTAAAATTTAAAAAGGTTGATATTTGCCTTTGCATAACTTTATAAGTATTAATAAATTTCACTATATTTCTTATTATGTCTATACACTGGTTCATTAAGTACAAATCTAAGTGAAAATAGTGGCTCATTTGTTTTTATTTAATAAAAAAAATACTGGGGCAGCTATCCTTATCAAAAAGGATAGTTGCCCCTTTTTTTTCGAGGGATAGATGCCCTTAGGGGCCTCTAAGGGCATCTATCCCTCAATACATATGTACATGTTATTATCGATAATCACAAGTACTGTTTATATTTTTACCTGATTGCGTCAGAGGTTTTCTCTATATTAACCGATTTTACTCGTTTAATTTGCTTTTTTTGTTATGTATATTTACTTATTAATGATCTGTCCTTATACTGATTGTAGGAGAACCACGCCACGAAATTACAAAAGAAAAGAAGGAGTGCGAGCGCAAGTATATTCTTGGACAACAGAACAACTATGTTAACATGACATTTGCTGGTTTATCATATTAATTTTATTAGATTTCGCGTTTATAGAGTATGTAAGGCATCTATCCCACTCTGCAGGCATCTATCCTCCTTAGTATTTTCATGGTGGGGCAACTATCCAACTAGGTAGGCATCTATCCTCAAAAAAGGTGTTCTACAAAAATATTTATTACACATTATCTATAAATGATAGGATAAAAAATATATATAGTAATTCAAAACAGATAATTAACCTAGCTATATTCATACAAAGTGTTCGTATAAGATTCATGTATTTAAAATTATGAGGCTATTTCAAAAAGTAGGGCATCTATCCCACTTTTACCCTATTTGATAGATTGCTGCTTACAGACTAGATCCAAAATAAGAATCAGTCTAGTAAGGCAAGAGCAAGGCCGATTACCCATATAGAATATTAAGTCAATTCCCACGCCCTAATAAGGAAGAAGGCACTTCTATTTACTATTCGTGATAAATAATATCTTATATATAAAATTCTCGTGTCACAATGTTAGTCTGCATACCTACTCCTCCGAAACGGGTGGACCGATTCTCATGAAATTTTCTGTGCATATCGGGTAAGTCTGAGAATCGGCCAACATCTATTTTTCATATGTACCACGGGCGAAGCCGGGGCGGACCGCTAGTATAATCTATTTTTATTATGCCAATTTTTATTATGCCAACATTGGACATAATAGTCTTGGAAATTTTAAGAAAGCTTACAGCAAAGTATATTATAAATAAATATTGGAACAACAGCGTCTCTATGCAGTTAGTTTCGGCAGTTTGAAGGGTCTGCAGCTAAGCCATGACGTGATCAGCCTGTATGGATGAATGGGCCTTT
This sequence comes from Colias philodice, assembly GCF_061535455.1. Classification (NCBI taxonomy): domain Eukaryota; kingdom Metazoa; phylum Arthropoda; class Insecta; order Lepidoptera; family Pieridae; genus Colias; species Colias philodice. Next base: position 8,880,582 of record NC_143098.1, on the reverse strand, counting down.
GACAACAATTCTGCGTATTTCGTAGTACGTTGTCAAGCTTTGGCCCTCACTTTGGCCTGAATCGGGTTAAAATACATTGTGGTTTACGTATCGCAAAGGAACATTATATAGTTTCTGTTTCTCTTTATTGGAAATTATAACATAAGTTTTACATAAGAATAATGTAGAGCGATAAAGGTGGTTTATGGTTGGTTCGAAATGTGTTATCGTAACGATTAAAAGAAAAAAGAAAAATCATTCGATATTGAAATTAAAAATACGTTATAAAGGTAGCTCTACTTTGTCGTTCTAGAGAGCTTTTAAAGTCCGTTATATTTACGATTTGTATATACATATTTTATAGGTATTTTATGGAATAAGATGTTTATGATGAACACGTAAATTAAAATGACGGTGGGTACTAAAATATTAAATTGTCTTTAAATCACTTTGAAGCTTTTTTTGGTAATTATTACTACACAAAAGCTTGTTCCAATAACAGCCAAAGTACGTAACTACAAAACGCAATGTATTACATAAAAATAGCTTTTATCAAAATAAAACCACCGCAGTTCGCAGCATTTTAGTTAAAATGTAGCAAAAACTTCGCAGATATGTCGTTCATTTTGCCCACTAGTAGGATTAACTAGAAATGCATACGTTTGCAGCTTTACCGTAATATGCATTTTCATTTTCTTCCTGAGAAAATTTAGTGTGTTTTTTGCATATTCGCAGTACGTAATTTATTGCGAAATATATCAGCAGATGTGTGAATTTTACCCACCTATATTTAAGCGTGGTATCGCTGTGTTTTTAGTGTGAATTTTTAAGAGGAATACCTATTGTAAATTTTCCTTGCATTAAAAATAAGAAAAGTATTTCTAAATGATCCATAATATTTCTATCTAACTATTATTACTTTTAAACCTACATTCTATGTCTAAAACATTAGATAAATATTAGATCTTTAGAGCGTAGAGCTGATCTATTCGGCTATTTAAACATAATACTCATAATATCTAGTATATAGATCAATTAATATACTGACGGTATTATCATAGCTGTTGTAATTATGAATATGGTCACATCCTCTATTCTATACATTCTTAGAAAAACAACGATTCGCATCGTAACTGTTACATTGTCGGTTTGTGCATTTCCTTACGGAAAGACAAAGCTGTTTGTAATTCTAGTCATTTAATATCTTTATAAATACATATAAATAAAATTTTATCTTACCGTGAGAAAATAAGATTTTTATTAAATGTATATGAAGTATCTATAATAACATTTTTTACTGCGTTTTAGTTTCACTTGTCCACCAAAACGGCTCTCTTTTAAGCAAATTACATTAGCAGATATCTTGTACCTATTGGTTATCTGTGGTGTATGTATACTCGGCTACTATTATTTAATAATTATTAAGATACAAAGAAAGAAGTTATGTTGTCCCCAGAAGAAGAGATATGCTACGATTATTTATAGGCAAATGTTGTCTTAAAATTCTTTATCAATGAGTAAGTTTGGAAATTCAAATTTCATACTTAATTATAAGAGAAAATACCTAAGTATGTGAAAATTCGTAGTATTCGTTACGCTGAAATCATATGAAGCACACATTCAACTTATAATTACATAATTAACTTTCATTATAGAGTTGTGTTATGACTTGTTTTTGTTAAAGTATAGTTTGCAAAAATATCGCTTAACTATAAAATCTCATCAGAATAGATTAGGACAAGTCAAGGGACAAGTGAATCATTCTATACTATACATATAGAAACTACAGAAACTTAATTGTATCTAGCAGATATACTAGTATGTCTATAATACGATAGAAAAAAATAAAACAAAAGGATCATGTCATGTCTATAGAGTAGCATAGAACATATCCAACTGAAAAAAAAATTGGTTGTCTGTATAGTCGGTTTACTGACGATAGTTGAACGTGACAACGTCCGATTGTGCTTCTTTGTCTTTGTCGTTCCGCGCTCTCGCTTGCACTTCAAGCCTTACATGGAACGCCTCAGAGCGAGGTAACGTCGCATGAGTCATGTATTTTCGTGCGTGCAGCCGGCTCTATCGAATTATATGACGTTGTCACGTCAAAAAATGTATACGTAGCCAGTGCGACTTAAATGTTTAGTTATCATAGTTTCTTCACTACATTTTATAATTCAAACAAGCTATTAAATTTGATACTTATTTTCCATTTTTCATAACCACAGCCGCGCGAATCGTAACCGATTTTTTATCAAAACTAGTGAAAGTGATCGATCGTGTCAGGTTATAATTTAGCCTCCGTTGTTGGATTTCTAAATCTTCATTCAAATGCTTTTTGCCGCTTGCAACACCGGCAAAAACGTCAGGTTTCCTAGGTGACGTTGTAATTTTAGCGCATGGGAACGTTTGTTTATTCCCAGATATACTTTACATTCGATTTTATGGAAAGTGTTGCCATAAACACGAATATATAACTAAAACATATTATGACTAAAAAAATTAACTATAAGGTTTGAAATAGTAGAAGTTCCATTCCAAGTTAAAAAATAGTCTTAAAATTATCTCATAGGATATATATTTTCATTAAACTTATGAATTGTAACCATTACATTCTTCCGATATTGTAATTATTTAAATTTATATTATTTTTTTTTGAACAACTAAAGTCCATTTTAATTTGAAGCTATTATTTTCCGATACTTTAATGACACACTGTCAAATTGTGAACGATGCGAAAAGGACCAAATTCATAATTTGAAAGATCATACCTTTTCCTGCATGACTTTTTTACAAAAAAATAGTATCATTAAAGCCTCTATATATTAAACGTAAATATTTCTCATATATAAAATATCATAATAAAAATAAAGGGATAGAACGTAGATTGTTATTGAAGTCGTTCTGCGTTCAGGAAAATGCATATTCTCCTTTATGCAGTGTGTGCTTTATTTCTCATAACATTTCAGAAATATTAAAATGTTTTAGTTACTTCTATTTGCTTAAAAGCGTCAGTGAACAAATAGTTACCGGAGCGTGTGTTAGACGGTTGCTTTGTTTCGATGTTTTTATTAATACTTTATGAATTGCTTTTAAAGTTAATTTTATGGAGGGTTTTTCGCCTCATAATTCATTGCGTATTTTAAAATAATAATAGTATATTATTGGTTTTTGAAGTTATATTAATTATTAATACCATTATTTGTTTTAGCTACTTTCATTTTAATCTGTAGTCCAGATGACTGAGTGAATGCGGGAAAGTCCAGGTGAATGCGGGTCCAGATTCTGGACTAATAAGGCCAGAAAGTACAATATCCTTACAGTGTGAAATAAACAAAAAAATCTTACCTCTTTATTATATTATATAAAAATGAATCGCAAAATGTGTTGGTAAGCGCATAACTCGAGAACGGCTGAACCGATTTCGATAATTCTTTTTTTATTACATATATTCCTTGAAGTACGAGGATGGTTCTTATGTAGAGAAAACGTAAACATGTACCACGGGCGAAGCCGGGGCGGACCGCTAGTCTATCTATAATATAAAAATGAATCGCAAAATGTGTTGGTAAGCGCATAACTCGAGAACGGGTGGACCGATTTCGATAATTCTTTTTTTATTATATTCCTTGAAGTACCAGGATGGTTCTTATGTAGAGAAAACGTAAACATGTACCACGGGCGAAGCCGGGGCGGACCGCTAGTTATATTATAAAATAAAAGTTATTTGTCAATACATAAGAGCTCGTTTAATAAAAGCATTCTGCTTGGACCTGAGCCTAGCTTTCAAGTTAAGCCCTTGGCTCCGCTAGGCTGCAAACTAAGGGGATTCGGTAGGTACATTAAACCAATTTCTTTAAACCTAATAAATTGTATCCGTTTATGTAAAGATAACGTTTATTTGTTCAATGCTATAAAACCTTTTTATTATTCAAAGGATTTTCTCATCGATTTGTGATACATTAAAAAACTATTAAAGTAACCAATGGGTGCAGTAACTAGTTTTATAATGGAAATAAATTTGTATTTTATTTTAAACCTATAATATGACTACTGCAGTCAGTTCAATAAATCTTCTGCTAATATATTATTATGTACCTAAGTTTAAAAATACAAGATCATATTCGGTTTTCAATAGATACTTACGATCTTCCAATTCATAATTTTAACTCCATCTAACAGTCATTCAATGATAACATCGTCAAGTTAACAAATTTTCCTCCACAGTTTGATCGATACCTTATCCTTAGCAATAAATAGATGCTTCATACTTTAACCGCATAACTCATTGCTTATGGCTCATCGATCGTGAATGCCAAAACAAAAGACAATACAGTTACAACAAACAGTTTGTCGTGATTCAGAATTGACTGCACAATGTTTTAACTCATGTACTGTTGTATAAAGAAACCAATAATTGTTTTGTAGGCTGATTGTCATAGACTAAACATAATTAATATCTATACTTAATATTATAGAGCTGTAGAGTTTATTTGTTTGAACGCGCTAATCTCAACAACTACTGGTCCGATTTGAAAATTTCTTTCGGTGTTAGATAGCCCATTTATCGAAGAAGACTATAGGCTATATAATATCATCACGCAAAGACCAACAGGAGCGGAGCAATGCGGGTAAAACGGCGGGGCACAGCTAGTACATAATATAATTATGTAACAATGATTGTATATCAATATGAAGCGTCTTCGTAGCGAAGGAAATAAATATTATAAAATGGGGATTATCTATATCTTATAGTTATACTAATTACTAGCTGACTTGGCCAACGTTTCTCTGCTAAGACACTTATCACTTGGGGGTTTATTACCTATTCTTAGACTTAACAATGATTATACAAAACAAAAATAAAAGAAATTGGTCATGCTATTTCCGAGTTTGGTAACAAACGTTGTAACACTAAAGTTTTATGTAACATAAAAAAATCATATTATAATATTCATAGCATAAATAAGGCGTTATTAAAAGTCAAGAAATAATATCGGTAACATTTTAATGTAAATAAAATGGTATTTATTTATCATTTTTCTCGCCATGACTCCCACGACTGCGAATGAAAATATTATGATAAATGTCTCCTTCCAAACATTAATTTTAAAATATGTAGTTTAAATAGATTCATCATTATCATATTTATAATACATAACGGATCACCTTTGTAGATTCTATATTTCACGTAATTAAAAATATTTTGAAGTGAAACTTCTTTAGGCGCGATGAGAGTAAAAGTTTAAGGTCGCGTCATGGCAATACCGTCACGTCATGGGGTAAGGCTACGACTTTGGTGTCTTTGAAAAGATTTGTCAAAGAAGTTTCACTTCTAACACGTGTGCTCGGCACACACGCTCTTTTCTTCCATTTTAAATCGAAAAAAAAAAACATAATATAGCTAGTTAAAATAAGAGACAAAATCACTTTTGATTTTTAATTCCAATGGCAACAAAAATAACTTTCATCGTTTGTCACATTCCTGTCTCTTATCTTTATTCCTAAAGAGATATCTGAATCCCTCCGGTAGTTAACGCGCCATTACTCATATTATTTTCCATTACCACGATGGTCATTTGGTAAAAGCAACAATCTTGACAATGAGTGTTCTGTAGGACGAATTCATTACCATAATTACTACGCTATTATCTCCCATTGCAGTTAAGGTATAAAAGATGTGCTTTTAAATGAAAAGCGTTAGGTTTTATAGACAGCCTGTTTATTGCCTTAGCTTTATAACTGTATAATTAAAATTTTATGAAAACAACTAGCTTGTTTTCATGTGGTATTGTTTACATGTTTTTACGCTCTGAATTACACGTGGTGTTAATATATTACGATTTAAATGAACATAAAATAAGTCCTGCTGTTACTTTTAATTAAAAGGGTTGGTATTTAATATTAGGAGATTGGTTTGATTTCTCAAGTATTGTTAACATTGTAATAATTAATGTCAAAAGGGTTTTGACATACACAAAGTTTAATTGTTGAGTCTATAACTTCATTTATCATACAAACCTCGTAAACACAAATATTATTGAAGATTAGTTTACAGTTTACAACTAAGAAAGTTTCGGGAAGATTGCGTAGCAATTTGAGTTACTATACTTACTTAATAATGTTTTTAAAGAAACAATATTCGTAACTAACAACGTTTTTTATAATTCCCAACCTGTCGTAGTCTTACAATATATTTTCATTGAACACTATCTATACTAATATTATAAAGAGGAAAGGTTTGTATGTATGTATGTATGTATGGTTTTCACGCATAAACTACTGGACCGATTTTGATGAAATTTGGCACAGACAATCTTTAGACCCTGAGAAAGAACATAGGCTACCTTTTATTGCGAAATAATATGTACCACGGGCGAAGCCGGGGCGGATCGCTTGTCATAAATAAGTGAAGATCATATCCATGTATAAGACAAGCTGTGTAGAAAAAAATACATAAGACAAATATCTAATATAATTCTTGACTCTACTATATTTATGAAAACCATTAATAATAATTTCCCTAATATACACTTTACAGGTATCAGTTACAAGTTCATTAGGCATTTTGAACATTGAACAATGTAGGTACATTTAATAACCGATCCCAAGTTTGTTAGAAGGGTTACTCACAAAACCAAGCTCTTACGAAGCTCTCTCTATACCCGAATTTTTATTCGCATACCATCCTATGATTTCACATTATATGGCTCACCTGCAACGTTAAAAATTACGTTGAAAGTCGTGACTAAACCTAGTTAATATTCAGAACGCGGTACGATTGTTCATACTAAATACGTGCCGGTAGATAGCCGTCGGTTCACGCCTCCGCTTGTTAAATGAATGCCTTTAATAGGCGAAGCTCAAGATACTCCGTGTTTTGCATAGATTACTATGAATTTTGAACGCAAATATTAACATGTAACACGAGATTTGAATGTGTGGAACGAGCTCGTTCAATCTTACGAACGTTATGTATTGTGGAGCGGAAATATTTAATCGTTTGGAATAAAGTTTTTTGTGAATTGTATTTTAGATTTAGTAGTTTTGATTCATATAAGCCGTGGTTCCAAAAAGTATTAAGCGGCGCTTGGACAGATATCAAAATAAATGTGGTAAAGATTAATGGACGTCTTTTTTCATTTCGGAAGAAGGATTTCTCAAGTGGAAACTTTGCTCTAGAAATTTAAACAAGCACGCGATAAAAAGGTATCATTTGAATTAATAAAAATAAAAGACATTCGAAATCCAATCAATAGATTTCGATATTTAAACAGAACAAAAAATTAATACTATCATTAGATGAAAACAAAGTTAACAGTACAAATTATGACAGCACAGATAAAAAATCTTTTTTGTGGAGTAATTGTGGTTGCACTGAAGGTCGGAGGTTGCACGGTTTAGCGCTCTTAGCATTTCACAATAGCCAGTTATACACTTCAAAAATATTACGGTGAAAAACACGGGAGTAGACACTTTTTTGTGCTCGCCTCAATGGATTTAACTTGGTTGAGTTTGAAGTACGAATGTTTTGTTTTTGCAGGTTAAAATAATTGTCATTTGGTGTAATGTCAGTATTTTATGATTTAATTAGTATGAGTTTACAATCCGAAATTGTAATAGCTAGATGTGATTGTCACTTGTTGTAATATTTAAAAAAATCCGTAATAGAGCCAAAGCATTATAAAAAACATTCCAAACATTGATATAATTTAAAGGTTAGGTTAATTACAAAGAATGATTTTTATACTACTTTTTAGTCCAGTTTAAAATAGTTCACAACACATAATCACTTTTTACTTATTTAACTTAGGAACGTGGTAATACATGCAATAATTATGTTAAACATTTCATAGTTTAACTAGCGGAAAGCTCGTACTTCGCAGAAATTATTAAACCATTTATTATTCCAAGTTATAAGCTGTAAGTATACCTACATATTATAAAACTTCAGCCAAAGCATTTCAATAGTTTTGCATGATCCCTCAAAACTGTTGCAAATATAAGCATTACAAATAATTTTCCAATATTCCATGTCAAATTAAAAAGAGCGCGTGTGCCGAGAACACGTGTCAGAAGTGAAACTTCTTTGAAAGATTCAAAGATACCAAAATCGTTGCTTTACTCTATGATCTGACGGTATTGCCATGACGTGACTGTCGCCATGAAGTTTCACTTCAATAACTATAAAATTTATGAAATGTGCATGTATAAATGACAGGACTCTAAATAGGGAAGAAGTTAAGGAAATGGATGAAACTCTATCTCAAGTGTGTCAATTCTCATTTTACAGTTATAATTATAATTGACAAGCGACATGAATAGAATTAGAATAATGGTAATAATTATTATTGCCATAATAATTATAAATGTTTATCATTGACAATGACAAATAATAATGTGAGATGATAATGATGGTATTATAAAATTTAATTAATTATCTACTTACTATAGGTTATAATCTGGATTAACACTATAGAAAATTAACAGTTTATGATCAAGTATGACATTGATTTTTGTATATCATCGTAGGCCTACATTTTTTATTATTTCCGTATATAATAACTAAGTTTATGCGTATGTATGCGTTCATATTATTAAGAGGAAATGTTTTTTGTTGTTTTAATGCTAATAATTAATGCCTCTTACAAAAACTACTTACCCGATATCGAACATTACCTATATAACCACCAGAAATCTACATTCCTATTTCATATTAGACAATTATTTCGACATTACACAGACTACATAAATATTTTATTTTCCTTTCTGCACATACCAAGCATATCTATCATAAACAACAAGATACTTACAAGGATAATTCCCTTAAATCGACCATCGAACAGCGGATATACAGACCTCTAAATGAGCGCACATGATCACTACATATCATGTTTCAGTTTGCTTTCTAAGAAACCTCGTTGTGATACGGATATGTAATATGAGTACGTTTTTTAAAGCTCGTTCTGGCCTGAGACGTACTGGGAAATGAATATTATATTGAATTGGCAGTGAAATAAAATATTTGGTTTCGCGTTATGAAATGATATGGTGTGAGTGTCGCGCGTCGTTTATAAATGGCGCATTGATGTACCATTTTAACACAAATGGTAAAAATAAATACATAACAAATATTATATCACAAATCCATACTATAATATTATAAATGCGAAAGTAACTCTGTCTGTCTGTCTGTTACTCAATCACGCCTAAACTACTGAACCAATTTTCATGAAATTTGGTATGGAGATATTTTGATACCCGAGAAAGGACATAGGCTACTTTTTATCCCGGGAAAATGACGCTATCCCGGAAATCCCACGGGAACGGGAACTATGCGGGTTTTTCTTTGACTGCGCGGGCGAAGCCGCGGGCGGAAACCTAGTAATATTATAATAATTATTTAGAATATCACTAGTAGATGAGCTGATGAAAATATATTAATTTTTACGCAAGTATAAATAAGTTTTATTCAAAAATGTGCATAGTATGTATGTTTGTCTCTCACGCTGCTATGGAGCAATTTGGTAGCAATACAATTAGATGTCAACCACAAAAAAGATCTTATAATATACAGTTTATCTACTTTAATTAATTAAAAAAAAAGATAAATATTTTGTAATTTGACTTATAATGGAAACATTTCATGTGATTACTTCATTACAATAATTGAAACTGTAAAATAATTCACAAATAAACTACAACTAAATAACATGTAAATAACGAAAAGCATTAACAAAACGCCGATACGTCACCGGGAATCTATTTAAATTCCATAAAACAAACAACCCGAGCAGATAAAGATGTCGTCAACCTTTTTTTAACTACTGTTTAAAACGGATTTAAGTGTTTCTGTAATTACTCAAATCGAGCCGAGCGTCAAAGGAGTTCGTTAACACGGGATTATCCTTTGAGACGGAACTGACAGTGATAATTTACGTTTTTCTGCCACGTGCAAGTAAATGAACGTCATTGATTTTGTTTTATTGGTGATTATATTGGAATAGATGTAGTTCCTCTCCTAATTGTCTCTATAAATACAAGTAATAATCACTGCCTTCATGACTAACTATCATATAAAGACCTGTGTCTAATAGTTTTACAAAAAAACTGTACCATTCTATATAGTAGGTGATCACAAAAAGGACTTTTGGATTTTTGTGTGACGTCAGATTTACTCGAAACTTTAGGGATAGTCTAGTTCATGCGAATGCAGAAAAAATGAGTCTGCTAAAAGCTTCGGTCACATAGTACTGCAAAAACCATGCTATATTTTATCTATGGTCTGACCATGTGGTGTGAAATATTATTCAAATCCATCCAGATTTTTACCGTGAAAGAGAACCATGGAAGCAAAAAAGGTTGTTAAAAATTCTACGCTGCCTTGAAATTCTGTTTTTATGATTCGCTAAATACTTACTTAAAAAAGGTGTGTTTGTATTTGATTTGCTCGCTCATATTATTTACAAACCTAATACCAGAATTATCTAATGTATTTTTTAATGTCACAGACTAGTGTGTTGTTCTTGCTTTTCATAAGTTTAATTTTTGGATGTTCGTTCCAGCCTTTTTTTTTATAGTGGGGAAATCTATGTTCGTTCCAGCCTAATAAATTATAAACAAAAAAAAATGACATAGCTGATATTTGACAAATCTAACAAGACTTCTCATCCAATGGTTAGTTTTGAACCTAAAAATTCTTCATAACTACAGTGATCTCATTATCACCCATGCAAGTCAATACCTAGCAGTCACAACCTCTTACAGTCGACCATAGACAACCATTACAGAGTGCCATTGAGTATAAACGATAAACCATAGACACATGGCAAGTCATATAGCACGGCATAAACGCCATAAACAACGGAACGGTGGCTAGTCACGCCTCACGGCCGCGCCGACGCTGAGCCAGCGCATTGTACCGTGTATGTGTGGTGCAAATTATACGCTTTAGCTTGCTTATAATGATATTGAACATAATTATAATAATCTACCATTTATAAATAAGCCGGGCTCCGGGTTAGGGAAAATGTTGAGCGTGTATGACTCCGCTTAAAATAATATCTAGAAATTTCTTTTTTTGCCACATCTAGAGAACGATTTTATTGATACCAATTATCCTTTTTAAGAAATTTTAGAATTAATTTTAAAATTAAATGTTGATCCGTAAATTATTTTGCAAGCTTCTTGCATCTTACAGAAAACGTTTCAGTAAAATATAAAATATTAAACACCAATTCCAGTTTCGCGGGTTTCACCTGCTTTTCGCGGCTTCAGTTGACCGCTTATGAAAAAAAAACAACATCTGTCAACACGGCCACAGATAATTTATCGCTGTGAGTCTATAACTCAGCGCTTGCATTCCCTGTGCTACGTAGCTGACATTTCGGGCCTCACGTATCGTGTGCAGCTCGGTGTTAAAATGCGTTCTTATTTTTCGCATTGCCCTCTTTCGCCACTGAAAATGTAGGAACTTGCTTATTGTGCTCTTTATTGTCGCTACGTTTAATAACTTGTGCGAATTGTCAAGTACAAAATATATATTTGGCAAGCTTTCAAATTATTGAGAATGGTTAGGGAAGGCGTCTGTAGGATTTGTTTGGAAGTAATTGTTTTTTTTTTATTTTTTTTTTATTGTGCTATAGGGAAGCGCTTGACCACGATCTCGCCTGATGGTAAGCTGAGATGTGGCCTATGATGGAGCGCGCTTCCCTAGAAGGTACCCGTTCACTCTTCGCTTGAAGACCCCCAATTGTGGATGTAAAGATTTGCATTTACAAAGAATGCAATTAATTCAAGTAGTTTTAATTATTTATTGCAAATCAGGATGTTAAAATGGTGGATTATAATAAGGTACTTAGACATCGTACATATTCAATCTTAAGTAGAGACAACATATTTAAGCATCTTATAATCTCTACATCTTATAATAATTATTATAATCTTAGAATATATAAATAAATAAAATTTTGTTACATATCTTATTCCACTTTTCCTTTTGGCTATTTGTTTCCACTAAAATCCTTAAAAATATATATAGAAAACAAAATACACGATTAACATGGTAATAAACAGAAGTTTAGAACCAAATTGCGTATCAGAACACATACTTACGTTTACTTTTAAACTTTTGAATAACCTACAATCTCTCAGCCATAAAGAAATAAAGTGTAAGGTACACGCTCTATAACCTCAAGAAAGTGTACAAATTGGTCACAACTAGGACATGAGACACATTTACTGTATACGACACTTTTCTAGGAATAATCGTTTGGTCTCGAATTTAAGCTTACTAAGTCTTTCCCATACGTATTGTAGTGGACTATGTTATTCTTGGACGATGATAAAATACGTAGTATTTCCTTGTGTTTACATTTAAGTCTACTTTACAATAAAATAGTTTTAACTGATTTTTCTTCTGACGTAAAAGTAAGTTTCTAAATTCTGAATGATATATTTTATTCGCATATCATAAACCGACAAAGAATACACCAAATAAATAAATATTATGGACAAAAATTTAATCGACCTTCCCAAGAGCTTTGAAGTGTATCAATACGAGGCGTTTTATTTTTGGATAAATAAGTATAAGTCTCAAAGAACACATCAAGTAATATTTTATTAATATTATGTAAATATTAATATACAAAAACCTCTAGGTATATGCGTGTAATCAAATAAAGTGCTGTTTAATATTTTAACTACCTACTTAGCCCTAAGGTACATATTTAATGTAGGTACGGTAGGTATTTAAATGATACATTAATATTTTAGAGAGACCTAGATCTCCTTTAACTGCCTGAATAAATATACCTACATACATAATGAGTTACAATTACGATAACGTAAATATAAATTTGAATCCCTATTTACCTTTGTCACAGCATAACGCGTGAAGGGGTAGATCGATTTCGATAATTATTTTTTTATAATATTCCTTGAAGTATGAGGAGGGTTCTTATGGAGAGAAAACGTAAACAAAAACATGTACCACGGGCGAGACCGGGGCGGACCGCGAATATCTAATAAGTAATAATAAAACTTTTTGTAAATTTTATTTAACGTAGCAACTCTATCTTTAATATATACTCAGTAAAATAAAGAAATATGGCAAAAAATAATAAATAAATCACGATTTGTATCGAAAAGCACATGTGTCTGAGTTTATCTATCGCTCTTTGACACATAATTTTCAAAACTTACAAGAGCAAGAATGAAATCGCATATTATTCGACAAAATTCTACACGAAGCAATAATAATTCACATCTAGATAACTCATGTAGGTACCTACGAATGCAATATCGTAAAATGGCTATGAAAAATTGTTCATACATTCCCATTAATGTCGAAGCAATACGAAACGATATTTGCTCTTATATTTTAAACAATGTATGTTGATTAGGAACAGAATTTATATTACAAAAGTATTTTAACAATTTATAATATCCAACTTTATCACGGACCATGTGATACTGGATGTAGCATGTTAATTGTTTGAAAATTAAACATGTCCTATTTTATAATACCTACATCATTTTAAATGGACTAGGTAAACTAGGTTTTATTTGCGACTTTTTACCAGTATAAAGCCTATATTTAAAGTTATAGGTAGAAGTTCTTGAAAGGTTCAGAATTTCTCGTAAGTAGGTTTTTTTTTCATAAACGAGTATAGCATGCAAAGGTTGATCTTGATGAGCTACAAAGCATGTTAAAATGATAAATCAGATAAGTTATGTTCAAGATCATTCACTTTAAAAGGCGTCTTTTGAATTACGTTTGATACAGATCAGCAATGTCTTTCGATTTGCGAATATCGAGATGTGATAGCAATGATTCACGAATCTCAGGTGGTTTTTAAAAATCGATATACCACGATAATCTTTTTACGTTTTGTGTCTTGCAAAAAGCCATTCGCGGTAAAATTTGTCATCATAATTTTTTACATTACCTTTTTTATTGCCGACAAAAAACGGAATGGAGTCGTTATTGCCCCAAAATTTTGCGATATTTTAATAAGTACAAATAATTGCTACATTTCAAGTCGTAAATAATTCTCCCCTATTTTAGCTAAAGGTTGGTAATTACCCGTGTAATAGACCTCCGAATGACGTTAAGGTTTATGATAAAAGGTTGCTAATAAAACCTAATGCGGAATTTGTCTATTTTAAATTTCAAACAATTTTGAACTCTACCTTAGTAATATTATGATTAAAGATTACTTGTAAGTTATTTTTATAACATTTGAGTAAAACCAGCTTTTGCTTTTAGGTGTTTTATTTAAAATACCTACTGAAGTTCACCGCCCTAAAATAATATTTTTCATAATAAGAAAATGTAAAAAAAGAAAGTTCACCTATCAGAATTAATAATCACAGTGAGTTTAGCGTAATTAACTAATTATAAGCCTTTGTATAAACAATTTACAGTGTAGGTAAATTATACAAAATATGAATTTCTACGAACTATTTACCAACATGTTGTAGGTAGATGTTATAAGTACCTGAATATTCCGCGTAGCTGGCGTAGCTGAGTGAACTGTCATGAGACCATAATTATCAGTCAGTGTGTATATAATTTATTGCATTATATAATAAACGGATGCACAGGATTTACAAACCATATAAAATTTGTTGGCGAATCTATATAACAAAAATGAATCGCCAAATGTGTTGCTAAGCGCAAATCTGAATAGCTTTCGTTATTTTTTTAAATAATATTCTTTGAAGTACGGCTGGTTCTTATGGAGAGAAAACAGACGTACCACGGGCGAAGACGGGGCGAACCGTTAGTTTAAAAAAATACAAAACTAGGTACTGAACTATTATCCGGTAATAAACACCAAATATAACGTTGTTAGTTGCACATATACCTAACAAGAGTAAAACATATCTCCGTGTTAAAAACGTGTCATTATTTTAAGACGATACACAAAAAAAAATCCACTGCTTGGCGGGCGGAGTCTAATAGCTCGCTATCGCGAACGCGGGTGTGCGCGAAGTCATTCTTGCAAACTCGCCGCGCTGCCGCTGGCCGACTCGGGACAAACATGTATGGAGTCGTCATACAGTTATAATATTGTCATACATTTATTTAATTGTTGATTTATTGGTTTTATTTTCTTGCTTATAAACAAATAATCTTCTTTTTAACAACTACTTAGACATTATTAATAATTATTATCATTTCGTAATGTTTACTTTATTACAAAATAATACAGGTTATAAATAATCTTTAAAATAACAAAAAATATTGTTACTCTGAAAAAATGAAATGGTACTCAATAACGCGGACTACTGAATTGATTTAGACAGAATTTGATGCTGACGTAGGTATTACATCATGCCCAGAAATGAAAGGTACTATTTCTGAAAGAAGTTATAAACCCTAATTCTTCTCAGTCAAAGTCAAGAGTGGAAGATATCACTAATACAGTAAAACTGATGCGAAACTTTGGATGTTAATTTGTATATTTTTTTGTTAGTTGTTACTTAATCACGTCAAGACTACATTACCAATTTTGATAAAATATAGCTAATTGCCTGGATTTACACATAGGATACTTTTTATCCGAACTGAACACTTCTGTGGGAAAAAACAGGATTCACGATATAACCTAATTCCACGCGGGCAAAGCCGCGGTCGGAATGATATTTTTTTAAATAAAAAAATTGTTTTAAAAAAAACACAAAATATATTGACGCATGTATTTATTTTTTGCACTCTATTATAATTGTAATTATTCATTACAAATAATCAAAATAAAATAGCCAGAACAAAGTTAGGCCCTGGTAGGGTAGGTAGGCAGGTACAGCAATTTGAGACGAACACTGGCTTATTTATACCAATAATAATGTATTATAAACATTAAATTAAGTTAACAACAAAAATACATAATATTAGCTAATGTGAAAACGAATCAACCAATCATCCCACAACAATGAAATGTGCACACAAATATTCATCCAAATCGGTACATGTGATTAGGAGGAGTGACTGCAGCGCCATCTTCCGGGCCCAATTGTGTTTCCAGATCACCCAGGAACTCAATTTAATATACTTACACAAAATTTTTCGAAATGAAAACTCACATTACTATGTAAATATGAATATAAACCTGTTTTAGTACTAAGCAATTTCCCGCACAGGTGTAGTAAGTATAAATGAAATAAATATCAACATCAAATTCTTTATAAGTACAACATACTTATCTACCACCTACTAAGAAATGTAATTCTTGAAATTTTTTCGTATTTTTTAAAATATAATACTACTCCAATGAGCTCCTGTTCCATATTACGGCCACCATACTTCCACTAAGTTCACCATGATTTTTTATTTCTTTGCACTTTGTTGCTTTTTGCTAAAAATGGAATCATGCGATAAAACCAGTAGAGCGTTGATAACATACATTTTTGACTGAATAAAGGTACTTACGAAGGAGTGGGTTCACATTGTGAACAATCAGTGGGTTTATTTTCCTTCTGGATTCCGGATTTCTGAAAAGATTATCTATGCTATAAATGAAAAAAATCTTACACATTCGTTATGTACTTAAAACAGGGGTACATATCAAACATCGTCTATAATACAATTATCATCAAATTTAAAATAAAACCAACTTACTTCATTAATTTGTTCTAATTGTAAGCATTCTTTTTCCTCCAATCTTTATGTTTCTTCTTCTTATTTTCTTTATTGTCCCCATTTGTCTCATTTTGTCTTATTGTGTTGTCACCCTTTTTTACGATGGCGCGAGCGACACAAGTTCCCCGTGTGACGGCCGTAGCGGGAATGACTCGTGCAGCGATCGGGGTAGGAAGGTACAGGGCGGCTCTCGCTATATTGGCTAGTCGCGCGCTAATTTCAAGTATTTCTTGTTTATTTCAAAACCATCGCATATTTCAAAATTCTAAATCGGTAGACGTATAGGTTGTATGTTTTATAGTTAATATCCAAAAAGTCGTAACTTTACGTTTGTTATTTTGAAGATGCCAGAGATTAAAAAAAAATAACAATGAGAACTTTGTATTTTTTTTCTATCGAGAAAATATCATGGAATCATGTTTCTAAAACGGTAGACGTATTGTGTTACTATTGAACTTTCTTGTCAAGAATTTTCATCACGACAACTTTAATAATATAAAAATTACGAAGGTTTAAAAAGGGCCGTAAATGTTAGAAAAATTAATTCATCACCTTAAACATATTTCTAACTAGGAATCCCATGCGGCGGTGCTTCGCGAACTTTTTTAGTTGCCGCTTATCAGTCGGCCCGCGTGCCTCACTGATATATTTACGACCCCAACTTTACTCATTAAATTGTACTGACATATTTTCTGAGGATAATATTTTAGACAGGTCACTTGGGCGGGCGGGATTCACATGTGCATTTAGTACCTACCTACATCCTTGAGTTCCATTATACTTAAGTATTCTGGATACATTGCCACCTATTCAGATAGGTATGGTAAATTTAGTTATTTTCCAAAATCTAAAGACTATCGCACAATAGACGGGTCAACACAGAGCATACCTACCGCCTAATAAAGTACGCCCGTACTCAGATAAAAAATTAATCAATGGAACCAAAAAAATGGCACAATAATACATTTTTGGCACTGCTATAGAAATAAAGTGTTTTATGTGAATTATAATATAATTAATCTTCAATTTGAACTAATAAAGAATGAATGCCCCGCTAATTATTTCATCCGAATTCGGGTCGATTAAAAATACTTAAATCAAAAAAGTTCATTTTATAAAATATGCTTTATGTACAACTTTTATGAATGAAATTGTTAAGAGTAGATAATCAGTAAAAACAGATGAAATAAACTCTAATTAACACAACCGACTCATCATTTTCTTTTTAAAAACTTTTAATGTCTACAACATGATAAATGAAACGTGCTGTTATCAACAACAAAGCTTCCTCAGTTAAAAAGTAATACTTATGAGTGTCCCTCTATCTTTATATTATGGTTATTCATTTAGTTAGATGGAAGATAATAAAATACCATGAAGCGTTTTGTAGATAACATAAAAACTAAAAAGTTAACATAGCAGGTTATGCTATTTACTGCGGTCCGAGTTTTTAATTAAATCCAGATTTGTTTATGGTTTTTTTGAAAATACTTTTTCAACATCCATAATAATTTCTATTGCTTATTCGTGTTATTGATAATAGTAAACAACTTCAGTAATAGGGTCGATTTCACCAAATAAAAACCATTCAAATCCACGACAAGCTGCATGGAATAAAACTTAGTTTCATATAACTCGTATTGCTCTGCTTCTATTGGTTTTAAAGTTATTATAGTACATATATAGCGCCTTCCTTAGTAAATGGATTAGAAAACAGTGAAATAATTTTCAAATCGGACCGGTGCTTTCTGAGATTAGCGCGTTCAAACAAACAAACAAACTCTTCAGCTTTATAATATTAGTATAGATAAAGAAATAATGAATTGGTACGAGATATGCGATTGAAAATCAGCTATTTATGGAATAAAAATTATAAAAACTAATTATGATCTAAAAGCTAAATTTAAATAACATCTCATTACAGGTCATCATTCATTATTTTTATTATTTCCTACTGTTATTGAAGCGATACTAATATGGTTAACAAGGTTTATATTTAACGAGTTGAATTATTATGTGTAATCCAGAAAGTTAGTAACTAACTACAGGAATTTCGTTTAAACCCAAATCAGTACAGTTGATTGTTGATGAAATATAATTCCAAGCAACCTTTGATCTTAGTTAAGGAATTAAACTCATTATACTTACATGAATTGGCCTTAAAGAATGCTTCGAATGTTGTAATTGTAAGTGTAATCTTTTATAATATAATATTTAAATCTATGCTAATTTTATAAACCTGATTAGTTTGTTTGTTTGTTATAACGCGCTAATCTCAATAAACTACGAATTGAAAAATTGTACTGTTAGGCCGCCTTTCCATCTACAAGAAAACTTGCGCAAGAAATGTCCGACAGTCTGTCTGACAGCAGCTTGCAAGTCTACTTGCAGTTGGAAACGCGGAATCAGACTTGCAAGCTACTGTCAGACAGACTGTGGGACATTTCTTGCGGAAGTTTTCTTGCAGATGGAAAGGCGGCCTTAGATAATCCATTTATCGATGCAGGCTATAATATATTATCATCACGCTTAGACCAAGAGAAGCTGAGCAATGCGGGTAAAACCGCGGGGCGCAGCTAGTACTTAATTTAATTCGAATACGTTCCCAATATATAAATTTTGTAATCCCATCACGTATTCGTGTCGAAATGTGACCCTCGGATCCTTTCTTTAAAACGGTGTTTAAAACATAATCAATATGCAATCTTCATTGCAATTGATATCGTGATAGGACAAGCCAATTTACATACGTGCAAATTGCATAATGCCGCGGTCACGACCACGTTGGCCCTGACTCACGATGGTTTAGTAATTAGCTGTTTGTTTAGAAGGGCTAGTTTAAGTAGTCCCTAGGGCCTAGTTAATAGGGATCAATTTCAGTCATCGAATTTTGGAGAGATGTTATCAGATCATGTTTTGGATGTTAGGAATACAGTTTTCCTTAGATTTGTTGCGATTCTAGTGATTAATTTTGCGAAGATGTTATCAGATCTTTTTTTTGGGTGCAATTCAGTTTTCTGTAGATAATATTTTGTGTTCCAGATGAATTATTGAGGAATCAGAATATGACTATATATGCTCTATGATAGGTTTATTATAAGCCCCTTTCTAGAATCACACAAGTAGCAAAAAGTTTTAACTTTCCTTTTATTTCGTAACTTATTAAAATCTTTCCGTTTTCAACTCCCAAACACTTTTACAAAGTTATTTAAAGAGTTAGTTAAGCTAATTATAGTTTTTCTGCTTATACCAGCATTATAATTATATATACTTAATTTATTTTTTATCGACTTTTTTTATGCTATAGGATAGCAAATTTTACTTACCATAATTTACTGTACTCAATTATTTACCATCCAGAATCCTGAAAGCAAATTGTCGTTGTAGAAAAAACAAAAGTAAAAACAAGCGTCCAAAAAGTTTTATAATTGGGGACATGACTGAGTTGTTTTATAAATAAAACATGCATTAGGTAATACTGTTTATTTTTTACTGGTTGGTTAAATGATGATGATACTTTTATTATACGACAAAATTGAAACGTCGTTTTACAAAATAATCAAATAAATGGATAGCATAGTTTTTATTACCATGGGACTTCAGTACTATCTACTTATATTCTTAAAACGTTCTCACTACATAGTATAAGACAAAGTCGCTTTCCACCGTCGCGTCTGTATGCTAAGATGTTAAAAAATACCCAACAGATTTTGATGGGTTTTTTTTTTAATAGATAGAGTGATTTAAGAGGAACATACTAAAACATACGAAGCATACGGGCGAAGCCACGGGCAGAAATCTAGTAATTCATATAATAATAAATGTATGATAAATAATAATAACGTTTGAATAAATTTATAGTTGGATAATTTTGTATCTAATTATACCTGTCCCTTGCGATTTTGTTTTAAATTAAATTCACTTATAAAATGGGTCAATAGCTAGACTTAAAAGTTTAGGAAATTACCTTAATTTACATATTTTACCCTTAAATTACATTTTTTAGACTTATTCAAAACACGAGGAATAATAATTATAAAGTTATAACCTAAAAACTCAATTTTTATAGTGTCCCTATCCTAATGTCTAAGCTAATGTCTCATACAAACCCCAACTTTAACATATTATTATTATTGGTAACCATTGGTTACTATTGTCCAACGCATGCCTTATGGTTGCCACCCGTTGATATGCCGATATTCATGACCTTAGATGTGTTTGGTTCATTATCGAACATAATAGATGATGTTTAGTTGAAGAGTACATACATGACATGGGAAGATTTGATACAACTTTTTATAGCTCTTAACAAAAGAGGCAAAATAGTTATCTCATGTTGACTAAGTTTAAAATTTAAAGAAATTAATACCTACATTTACAAAATTCTAATTTAGATTCAAGTACATTTTGTTTGTGTGAACTCTACCGTTAAATATGAATAATTGATAAATATCACACACTGACGAATGTCGAGTGAAGGATTTACAGGACATTGATTTTTTCAAAGCGGTTAAGACTGTCATATTCAATCTACCTACCTAATACCTATCTAGTAATAAAGAACAATATCTTAGTTATAAATATAAACCAAAACAACAAATTTACATTCAAACGCACGGCCCACATTCTAAATATTGATCACACGCTGCGCTATTCAATAGTTAATGCCGAAAAGCGAGATCGATTACATAATCGTCTCGTACACATCAAAGAAAGCACATTGAATCGATGAATCCCCTCAATTCATTGCTCCCTCGATTTAAGCCTCCTGGAGGACCGAATAAAGGCCCTTCACTCGGTACATTATCGATGTTAATACGACTTAATCGATTCAATGCATCCGAGTGAATGGGTTTCTTTCAGGGGATTAGGTATATCTTATTTGGGCACACGTGGAGCGTTTAGTATATGCGGGTAATCAAAGGATAATATTATAGGTTGTACGGTTTGATGTACAGGTGGGGTGGGAACATACTTTCGCATGAGTGAGTCAGCTTGTCGCGGAAAGTATAAACCTACCGGATTAAAGACTGATTTGTAAAGGATTTAAAAGGAATGTGTCCGCCACAGTAGCCATAGTACTTTTATATTTTCATTTATATCGATTCCGCAGCTACTAATTGAGTGTGATAATAACTGCTTAGTTTCATATTTCACGCGATATTGCAAAATAAAATATAATAAAATCTTAAACAGCTATAAGTTAAAAATTTAGAAGGTGGAAAGCGTTTTATTACGCTACTAAACACAATAAACACTTTTAAACTGGTAATAAAATTTGAAGCTGTTAAAGTTCAACATTTGTTAATTTCAACTGTTTTGCTGAATTGTTTTTATGTTATTATAACTCCAAGTTATTAAATACATCGTTATTTTTCTTAATGCAATCATTTGCTGTAATCTTGGTTCACTTAATTTTCAGATATGAGTTATTGGTATTTACTTACTAAACATAATTATTGATTAGCTAAAAACCTTTGAGTCAATTAAAACTATACCAAATTGTTAGGAGAACATTCAACAAATTTACAACAAGAGTCATTACTCATTACTCAAAGCGACGACGCTGTTAAAATGAAGAACGGTTATAACTTGCATTATTTACCTGTGGCAAGTAACCATAGCGATGCACCCTTATTGAACAAACGGCCAAAAATGAATAAAACCATGTCGTTCAAAAGATACAATCTTTGTTTAGAAAATGTGCCACAAACACGCTTCCATAACAAACAAAAATACATACAGTTAATATAATAAGATTAAAATAAATAGTAGAAAAATAAACAAACATTTGCGTTGAGTTAGGTAGGTATCTTATATACAGTTGTCATATTCAGGTAACGTTTTTACTAAACATACAATTTTCAAATAAATATGAAAGCTTAGCTCCCGTTAACTTCACGTTATCAAAAGTCTTTCTAAACTTTTCCTTTTTGTGGTTGATACAAGTATATGTAATTCTCGAAGTCCAATATATCAATATGTCAAATGACAACCAATCCATTTAGCAGTTAATTTGCGAAATGTTACAGAAGCAGAGTTACTTTCGCATTTATAATTTTAGCAACGATGGATCGTTCCTTAATGGCGATACCAATAAAATCAGTAATGGATTTATTATTATGATATGAGGGAATAAATGTGTAAAAATAAGAATAGGATTAAGGGACAAAAATGCTTCAATCATCTAAATAATTTTGATAACATTGACACCAATTTTCCTTACAGTAAACACCTTAAGATAATATAGCATACTAACTGCGCAATCTATTTAAGGGTGCGTATAAAGCAAAATTACCAATCTTCTATTAGATGATACGTGTAATATTCAAGACCAAATCTAAAAAATAAAATATATATCAAACTAGATGATATGTTCAACGATTCTGTTCAATCAAAAACATAAAATATTAAAATTGACTTGATAAAAAAAATCACCAAGTTAGCTCTAATTTTCACACTTTTACGTTTTCTACTTGACATGGTAATACTTATTATGATTTTTTTTTTCATAAACAATTATATTAAAACATTTGCAAGATATTTGTCAGAGCATTTTGTGTAATTACTTTTAGTTTTGGTTTTATCTGCGATAAACCACTTTTATCGTGACAAAACCAAACGTTTATCTCGTGAAAAAAAGAGCGCCAAAACTGGTTTATCGCAGATAAAACCAAAACTAAAAGTAATTACACAAAATGCTCTGACAAATATCTTGCAAATGTTTTAATATAATTGTTTATGAAAAAAAGAATCGTTGAACATATCATCTAGTTTGATATATATTTTATTTTTTAGATTTGGTCTTGAATATTACACGTATCATCTAATAGAAGATTGGTAATTTTGCTTTATACGCACCCTTAAATACTATTAAAAGAATATTATTATACAACACGTAACAGCGTGTAATAAAAAAGTTACCAATATATCAAAGCTAGAGTAGAAACAATAGCTATTATAGACACAATCGATTTTCGTTACATCGGTATTCCACATACCCACAACTCATACCATATACGTGTAATTATTTCTTATACAATAGGATATGTTCAAAACTATGGGAACAATTAAATATTCGTAAACCTACGTCCTTCGCGTATATCGTTAAGCTGAATAGAGCTATTGTGAATTCAAAACGTATTGGCCATGCTTGGTACTACATTGTACGCCTTGAATATGAACACCATGTGGTAGTATGTTTGTGGATTTCGATTAGTTTTATTAAAGAGAAATTTATGACTAGAAAGTATGGTGAAATAAAGGCTTAAACTAATATTCTTAAGTAGACAATCTCAATAAGTAATTTTTATTGTAAAGATAAACTTCGTTTCTTCAATGGAAAATGAAAATCAGAGTTTTACGGGAAATATTTATGGTATTATATTGTAGCTAATTTGTTTTAATTTTTGTTACAGGTAAGCAAACATAACATATTTATAGTAAGAGACACGCAGGAATTGTAAAAAACGGTCTCATCTCAAAAGCATAATCGAGGATGGGATATGAAGACTATCAAGTGCTAAGGAAGTATTGTAGATTTAATGGGGTCGGCTTTCAAACTCATCTATGTATATAATGTTACCTATTTATCTTAAGTATTCTTAAGATCCTATCCCGTTCATATGCAAATGATTAGCGCGTATGTATGTTGGTTTTGGTGTTTGCAATAATGATTTTTTAATTGAGTAATTTCTCTTTTTTCTATGAAATATACAATATGGTTTCAAGTACGTCTAAATATTTTGCTCAATTCACATCTAAGGCTTATTTCATGAATGACTTTGCCTTATTTCATAATTCATATTCCAGAACTTTCGAACATTAATCATTTAATTCGTATACAATCGTATTTTAAATATATTCCTGCGTGGATTGGAATAAATTTTAGTAAAATAACATAATTAGGTCAAGCAGGCCTGATGACCGGATCGTATCCACCAGCTGAAATTTAATCGTATTTAAGGTTTTCACATTCGACCAAAACGATCCAAATATACTTAATTGCATTATTTATTTTAATTAGTTGATCCATGTTAAATCACCTGTTCTCAAAGGGATTAATTTTCCTATTTTTGCAACAATTTCCATTAAACCTCAGTCTATTGGTCGTGGACACACAAAAATAATTGTTCAATTGGGAACAAATTTGAGATTAGCTGGTATAAAAAGAACCAATCAAATCTTCAGCTTTTGACATAGATGAATTCAAACAAACATCAGTAAAATCTCATCGCGATTCAAATTTTAAGTCAAAATGTCGAAAAGATTGTGCAGAATATTGGAAGGGAAAATGTTCACCTTAAAAAATGTTGAACAAATCGCTCTTTAAATTGCAATATACCTTTAGATCTCTTTCGTTTTAACATCCGCTTACAAATTGAAATTCAACGAGCGTTTGAGTCAAATAATCTTGATGGGTCGATGAGATCCCATTATAATAATGTACACATTTGCTCTCGTTTATATTACATTTTCTTTCACGTTTAAAGATACAGTAAATAAAAATATTTATAAGTAATTGAGGTGAATTTTACTTAATTATGGAGATGCGTTGCTTTGAATGTTATTTTCCCAGTGATCTAATATAAATGTTAGCTTTAAACACAAAATTGTCTGTGAAATGTGATTATGAAGAATTTTGGTATTTGATTTGATGCAAGTTTAATTTTAGTCGTTATTTCTTAAATAAAATGTCCGTACATAAAATTAAAATTGGGATGATGTAAATATTCCGAAACTAAATTAAGACAGCGGTGTTCTTGTGTTAGTGGTAGTTTACCTATAGTTATTTAAAACTTCATTTTTCTTTACCGCAGAGAAAGTGAATTGAATGCTTGTTATATTTAAATATTCTGTAAAGTATTTAAAACATCATTGTATCCTTTTATTACTGAACATTATTATCATCTTAATTAGGACCATTATTTACCGAATTCGCGCGAACAAAAATTTTAACATAATTTAATAAAATTTATTTTCATAATACTTTGATCCTTTAAAACGAACCGCCCAACAATATTTTCGCATTACCGCCGACAAAGGTTTTGTAAAGCGCGATTTTAATGACTCATTGTTTACACACAATGGGACCTATCCGCAATTACAAGCGAATATGGTGAGCCTAACGAGTTATCGAATTATATATAACTAGGTATTTATGCCTATTATATTGAAAGCTATTTTATCAATGGGTGCGAGGAAACATCGAGCTTCAGGAGTTTGACCTTTATAATGTGAAATCTGAATAATTATGTCCTTCAACGATAAAAATCGGCAGGTAAGCGAGAATAAATAAATTCAATTATGGGGCAAATTTGATGGAAAAATCGTATTAGTCGTCCATTTGAGCGTCCGCGTCGTATCGATAAATATTGAAACTGCTTATGGAATTTTTTGTAAAAATTTAGATGTAAAATTGTGACGTAGATTATAAGTAGGTATAATATACATTAATGCAATAATTATTTAAAATCTTTTCACACATCAGTTTTTACCCAACAGTACAGTAGGTAGTAGGTACTAATAAATGAAGTACCTACTTATGTAATTTTTTTAACTCGGCATATTAATTTAGCTTCCGATATAATTCGTTTTTAGTCTGTTTACTAAAAGTCAATATTTTGTAAATCTTGATTCAAAGCCAAATAAAATGAGGAATAAATTTACTGCGTATTTGTAATTTTGCAGAAACATGCCAAGTGTAGAGTCATGCTTCTTGAAGGTAACTCATTAATTCTCAGACCCTTTTGCGAATGAACTTTGATGACTTGCTCAGCCTACTGTACCTGTTCTTAAGGTCGATATGTCAACGATTTAAAAAACCACCAAAATCTACATTTTTTAAAAATATGTATAACAACCTAAGTACTACCTTCTAATATTATAATGTAAGCCTAAAATTGTTAATTGTGTCTTATGATTTCTTGCACAAATTAAAGGAAATTATAATATATAAAAAAAATTGTAAAAGTAAACGTTTATTAATGCATTAGTACATCACGTAGAGAATCACATAAAAGTTTGAACATATTCAGATTTTAGTAGGCTAAAGATTGTCCAGGACAATCACAGATACAATGAATTACCTATGTATATGGAAAGAATGAGGACTTATACAAGAGTACTATCCTTTACTCTGTGGTTACCGTAACTTCGCCATTTTCAATAAGAACGACGACTTTAATGCGAGGGATGCTAGCAGCATTATCGACTGTTATGCCGGGACCGACAGAGATTGGCTCGTAGTCATCAACAATAGCGGGTCCAACAGAAATGGGTTCACCATCGATGATTGCAGGTCCTACAGAAATGGAATCACCATCAATGTTAGGGGGTCCGACGTTGACGGGTTCATTTGGTCCAACGTTGATCGATTCACCATCGATTTCAGGGGGTCCAACGTTGACGGGTTCATTTGGTCCGACGTTGATAGATTCTTCATCGACAACAGCGGGTCCAACGGAAATGGGGAGACCATCGACGACAGTGGGTCCGACGGAAATCGGTGCACCTTCAATAACAGCTGGTCCAGTAACAATTTTTCTTACATGGTACGCGGGGCTGCCGAGAGCCACGGCAAGAAGGGCAGCGAATGCAATGAAGGACTTCATTTTTTCCTGCGAACAACATTTACAAATGTTTATACATATACACCAATATTGAGATAGTATTTAATTTTATTTATAGATATGTTATATTTTTATACAGTGCAGTAATTAACATGTGCTTATACTTACAATTCAAATGTATTTGATACTGAAACTAAAAAATCAAGGGTTTTATACTTTATTTTCATATCAATGATAGGAATTAGTAATAAATTAAAGTATTAATATGTCTTGAGCCCTTCATTGGAAAATTCTGTATATCTTAAAGATAAAGCAGCTTTGTTTTACTGCTTTGATACAGACAGTCAATCTTTACTAGGCCGCCACGTCGTTGTTATCACAATAACAAAAGTGGCATCAAGTCTAGGAATTTTTTGAAAAATATATAATAAATAAGAATTAGTATGATATACAAGGGATATATCTAGACATAATACATATTATAACATACATTTATGAAACGCATGGTGCTGGTAATAAAATAGTTTCTTTTGAAAATAAAATTGTTCACTTCAGTGTCAAGGGTAATCTTGATTTCCACGTTCAATTGTACAAAAATAGTTTACATTTTACAGGAAATTTATATCTACACATAAAGGAAGAATGATAAAATCTGAAACAGTTACATTTTAAATTTGTAAATTGTGTTAATTTTACATATTACATTCACAAGAAATTTTAATAAAAGTAATGAATGATTAAATGAAACTGATTATAGAGTCTTTAACTTAAAATTGTTTCTAATCTTGTTGAGTTCAATTATAGGCAACTAGAGGTCCGCCCCGGCTTCGCCCGTGGTACATATATCGCAATAAAAGGTAGCCTATGTCCTTTCTTGGGTATCAAAATATCTCCATACCAAATTTCATGCAAATTGGTTCAGTAGTTTAGGCGTGATTGAGTAACAGACAGACAGACAGAGTTACTTTCGCATTTATAATATTAGTATGGATTGATAGAATCCATTGAAATTAATAAGATTATGATAAAATTATCCATTTGTAAGGTCACACGTTTGTCTGGAATATATCGACTTAATAAAACAAATTTATATCAATTTGAAATTGCTATTGAAATATTGATATAATCAGTTTTAAGCCTGACGTTTGTTTTTTAATAATTCAGGAAGACGAAATGAAGAAGAAGATTTCGCAAACGGCACGCTAAACGCCTAAAGAACCCACCCTTACAGATGCATTTAGAAGTCTTTAATGACTATCATATATGAAATCATAGACATAACACTCATAGTGCACGGTCATCAGTTAATATTTGCTTTCAGTTTTACCAACGGACGCTTCGCCCATAAATCTGGGGTATGACGTTATCTTTTGAATTATTGTCCGTGTGCGGACATCCTTAAATATGTTTGGTTAATGCACTGGGAGCCACACTTGGAATCGTGATCGAATAAATTGAATTAATTTGATACTTAACATTGTTTGAAAAAATGTAGAGTAGCCGGATATTCATCCAATTGTACCTACATATTGATTCTTCGAGATAAAACGGTATACATATATTGATGAACTTTGCATAAAATATATGTTAACACCAGCTATTTATATGAATAAAACACTATTGCCTACGATATTTTGTTAGAAATATAAGTCAAATATTGCTTGTTCAACTGCAATGTTTCTCGATACAAAATTTAGTTTTTTTCGTCAATAGGCATTTAATACTTAAGCACTGAATTTGAACATATTATTGCAGTTTAGAATAAGTTAATACCTAGATGGTCTTTTTTGTCACTTGTACAGTCAAGAGATAATACTATACTAGGTAGTACTATTTTGCGTAACCTATATCCCAAAGTGAAATTATTGAATTACGGATCACGGTCCATAAATCGCAAGACCACACCCAGGATGTTACGATGCATAGCCATTGTTCTTTAAAGAACCATGAAATATTTTGGTATATGTATACGTACTGTATTGGGGAACAATATGGTATTGGCATGTTGGATTTATTTATGAAGGTTAATGTGTACTTGATGTGTACAGATACTTCCAGTTTAGGGATTCCAGTTCATGTGCGAGGATGTGTTGCCAGGAATATGTTTGTAAACAACCAATCATATCGCTTCATTTAGTTTGAAGTTTGAAGCGATACTATTGGCTAATTACAAACACATTCCTCGCTACACATCCTCGCACATTATTGGTAGAAAAGTACCCTTATTTTGTTATTTCTAACATTATTGTATGCTATCTGACTGTCATTGTTTGATTACTTATTTTTTATGCGATTTATTGTTTTATTCGTTTATGTGAAGTGGGTAATAATTGAGGCTTATAAATAACAAAAGCAATTTTATCTTCGAACATTGGCGAAAATCATTTGTAACTAGTGTTCCGATAAGAAAGTGGAGTAAATTTTCATTCTGAGAATCTTCCTTCTTTTCAATATTCGAGAACAACAGAATCCTTAAGGGGGTTTCATAAGCTATAGTATCTTTATGAAACTGTTCGTAAAAAATAAAACAGAAAAGGGAGAGTTACCATGATTTGTCTATGGAGTTACTTTACCTTGTTTACCAAGCTTAGTACCTATCTTCATTGAGGATCCTCGAAAGGAGATGTAGATATTTCTACATTATTAAAAAACGTTCATTTGAAAGTGGTTATGAATTAAGATATCAATAATTAGTGAAAATTTGAATAATTAGATCATTAAAGTAATTTTAAGCCATTCCAGAAAATAAACGAGTTAAAAGTTTGCAATGCTTTTTGCGGCCAGAAACGTTTCTAAGTTTACTTGCATAGCATGGCCACAATTCTATTTTGTGGCATAGTTTTACGGTTGTAATTTAAAATGTTGTTGTATACATTCATTACGTTTCCCTAAAGACAGCTAAATATTCTTTTCTTAGACCTTTTTAGGTTTAAATTAGGGATATAACGATACATGATTTTGCCGATACGATACCGATACCGATATTTGTAGTAATGTATCGGCGATACCGATACCGATACCGATATCGATGGCTTGGTAGAAAAATAAATAGTGAATTAAGCATAAAAAGTTACCAACATTTAACAGAGACAACTGTTAATCGTATTCTTTTAAATAAAAATGCCAAATCAAAAAACAACAAAACCATTTATTTTAGTATTATTATTTTACGAAGTCAGTTAAACTTTAAGTAATACACATACAATCAGTACCTAACAAAAGTTTACTATTAATTGGTAGAGTATTTTCAGAAAACAAAGTGCGCACGCGCGGGCGGCCTCCCGCATCGTTCATTGGGCGCGGATTTTTGAATTATTTGATATCAAAAAAATTGGTTGTTTGTAAAGTAGGTTTACGATCGAGATGTTTACGTGATAACATAATGCAGTGGCAGCGCTCGAGATGAAACGGGAGATAGGTCCGTCTCTCTCTCGTTATACCTGCGATTGCGCTCGTGAGGTTTTGGTGTGACACAAGTTTATGAACATGTCACCCGACTAAAACGATTTTAAAAACGTTATCACGTTAATAATTAAAAAAAATCAAAATTATTTATTTCTTTCCTTTACATAAACAAATTTGTGATTGGAACACTCCTAGTAAGCAAATAAAATGCTTGTGTCAGGAGGTTCCGCTCTTCCTTAACACTATTACAGAAACAGAAATAAAACAATATGAATGAATACAATGCAAATACATAAAAGAAAAGAAAGAATTTAATAAAAAAATATCGGTATCGGTTGATTTATTATCGGCGATACCGATATATCGGCTTGCCGATATATCGGCCGATATATCGGTATCGGTATCGGTATCGTTACATCCCTAGTTTAAATAATCCTTAGCGTTTTAGGTTAATGCTCTCGCATTTATATTCAAAGCTTATATATTTTATCTTTGTGTTTGATTTAAATTCATAGAATAAATTCAATTGTAGGATTTTTTAGATTTCTTCTATTAATGCAAATATAATCTTCTAATTCAGGTTTTATATTCCTTTCACATTCATTATAAACGGTTTCTATTTCTGCAAGTTTATTAAAATTAAATCGTTTATCAATGCTTCAAATGTCGTTCTTAGAAAGAGGAAAGTATCAAAAACTATTCAGCCAGTTCTTAGCAAATGGATTACTGTAATATCTGTTCGAGCAATGCGTGCAACTTGAATAACACCAAACTATTTTCAATGCCATATATCATCGTTTTTACTGCGGCGTCTATCACATAACTCGTGGCTGTTTATTTCCTTGCAGGGCCTAAAAAATATTAAACGTACAAGTATAATTCTGAATAAACACGTCAAAACAAACAGTGCTATTTCAAAATCACATAAAGCGTATGAGATTGGATTCTGTTTCGTTTTGTAAACAATCCCAACATAGCCCCGGTTCAATAGACTGTATAGGAAAGAAAAATGGCGTCAGTCAAAAGGCGGTAACGCTAATGCAGTTTAAAATGGGTAATTAGGTTTCTACTAGACACGCAAATGTATAAAAGCACTTAATAAAACAAGCTCACGATTAATTAGGCACTTACAAACTTTTTTAATTAATACTTAAATCTTTTACTACTTTGATTCTTTCTTTCTTAGGTTTTATTAGTTAAAAGTGAAAGAGACAGACTTATTAGAGAGATTAGTCAACGTCAATTTGTGTAAAGGCCGATTTTTCAATCCTTGGTTAAAACTTATCCAATCTTAACCAATTGTCGGATAGTAAAACAAGGTAAAACATTTTTAAAATGGTACGATAAGACGAATAAGTTTAAAACAAGGACAAAAATCAGCCCTGAGTGTCTTAGAAATTAGAATACATTATTCATTAATAACTATCTTTGTGATTACTTTTATTTCCAAAAATATATTTTAACGTGATTCTTTAATACCTAAGCTTATCATATGAATTTATTATCATCACGATAAAAAGAAGGATATAATTATATAAGAGAACTAGCTGGTGCGTTGTGCGCGGGCTGCAAGCAGCCCGCGAGCCCCTTTTGCCCCTGGGTTGAAGCAATAGGGCAGTCATTTGAAAATGCATCAAAATCCCCCGTCAATTTGTTATTATTTGCCAACAGCGATTCCACAGTCAATCGGAAGTGCTTATAAATTCCCAATTCAAATATTTTCTATTTTGAAATGCTGTGGACCTTCGAGGGTGCGTGGTGCGCGGGCTGCAAGCAGCCCGCGAGCCTCTTTTGCCTCTGGGTTGAAGCAATAGGGCAGTCATTTGAAAATGCATTCGAATTTCCTGTCCATTTGTTACATCTGCTAACAGCGATTCTACAGTCAGTCGGTAATGCTTAGGTATAAATTCTCCATTCAAGTATTTTCCACTTCGGGAGGCTGCCCACCTTCGAGGGTACGTGGTGCATCCCAGGGCAGAAATCTTCAGTCAGTTGAATATGCATAAAAATTCCCCGTCAATTTGTTAATATCTGCTAACAGCGATTCCACAGTCAATCGGAAGTGCTTATAAATTTCCCATTCAAATTTTTTCTACTCCGGGGGGCTGTCTACCTTCGAGGGTGCGTGGTGCGCGAGCTGCAAGCAGCTCGCGGCTCATCCCAGGGCAGAAATCTTCAGTCATTTGAAAATGCATTTGAATTTCCTGTCCATTTGTTACATCTGCTAACAGCGATTCTACAGTCAGTCGAAACTGTTTATAAATTACTTATTCAAATATTGGTTAAATTCTTGAAACGTGATCCCCGAATTTCATCATTTTGAGGTGTCTAATCGATAGCGGGCAGTGACTTTTCATAATAAACTGTTAAAGAGTTTACTTAACACGCTCGTCGCTTCGCTCCTCGCTACCTATTTGAATATTTACGCCGGCCGCTGACGTGACTTGCTCGCTTCGCTCGCTTGGCTAGTGCGGTAGTTCAAAAGTAACCTAACTGGCTCGTCGCTTCGCTCCTCGCTACTTCTTTGAGTATTTACGCCGGCCGCTGACGTGACTTGCTCACTTCGCTCGCTTGGCTAGTGCAGTAGTTCAAAAGTTAACCTAACTGGCTCGTCGCTTCGCTCCTCGCTACTTCTTTGAATATTTACGCCGGTCGCTGACGTGAATTGCTCGCTTCGCTCGCTTGGCTAGTGCAGTAGTTTAAAAGTTAACCTAACTCGCTCGTCGCTTCGCTCCTCGCTACTTCTTTGAATATTTACGCCGGCCGCGGACGTGAATTGCTCGCTTTGCTCGCTTGGCTAGTGCAGTAGTTTAAAAGTTAACCTAACTCGCTCGTCGCTTCGCTCCTCGCTACTTCTTTGAATATTTACGCCGGCCGCGGACGTGACTTGCTCGCTTCGCTCGCTTGGCTAGTGCAGTAGTTTAAAAGTTAACCTAACTTGCTCGTCGCTTCGCTCCTCGCTACTTC
Organism: Colias philodice; assembly: GCF_061535455.1. Taxonomy (NCBI): domain Eukaryota; kingdom Metazoa; phylum Arthropoda; class Insecta; order Lepidoptera; family Pieridae; genus Colias; species Colias philodice. The sequence goes on along the minus strand of NC_143098.1, from coordinate 8,847,015 downwards.
TTTGAATATTTACGCCGGCCGCTGACGTGACTGGCTCGCTTCGCTCGCTTGGCTAGTGCGGTAGTTCAAAAGTTAACCTAACTCGCTCGTCGCTTCGCTCCTCGCTACCAATTTGAATATTTACGCCAGCCGCTGCCGTGATTCGCTCGCTTCGCTCGCTTGGCTCGTGCGGTAGTTCAAAAGTTAATAAATATTTTCTACTCCGGGAGGCTGTCGACCTTCGAGGTTGCGCGGTGCGCGGGCAGCAAGCGGCCCGCGGCGCCGTCTTTTGCCGTTGCTATTCAATTACCCTTCCTACTATGGAAATTTCCATACAAAATTTTCGAAAAAAAAATTTCGCTTTTTAACAAAAAAAATTATATGCCTGGAAGTGGACCAGGTTTTGAAGCATTTTTTACTTCGGCGACCCTGACCTACCTGCCACCAGTTCAGAGAACCATTGAATTTCGTGATGTATGGAAAATGGAAACCGGGGGTCGGAGAGAAATTCTGAGTATGCAGTTTTGTAAATCTGGCCGATTAAAGCATAGAAGTCAATTTTCAGACCGATCGTAAAGTAACCGGCGCCACCATCTTGCTTTGAAAAATTGGCCATTTTTGAAAAAAAAATTGCGTCCAATTTGAAATTTCTCCATTGCCCTGGTAGCGCCCCATCTTCCTGATCATTTTTTAGTTCTACACCCCCCACCTATCTGGCGCCGTTTCGGAGAGCCGTCGAATTTCGCGTTGTATGAAACTCGGAAACCAGCGATGGAAACTCGATGATGAGTATTTCAACGTAATGTGAGGCTCGATTAAAGCCCCTGTGCCAAGTTTCAGCGCGATCGGACCAGCGATGGCCGTTTTAGCATTTGTATGGCGGCGGCCATTTTTTCCGCCATTTTGAATTTTTTTCACTATCTGTGGTAATTGCTCGAGGTCTACTACAAGTTTAGTTTGAGCACCCCAGATGTAGCTGCTACCGTTTGCGCGGGCCGTTGACCGTCTTCGAGAGATGAGGGAAAGTTTAAGATTTCGTATTTTTCTGGATATCCTGGGAGCTGGGCGAGTACGAATGCATCATTGGTGTATTTCTCCGTTGCGCCACCTCGTCTAAATTTACGTTTTTATGTTTGCGCCAAAAATGGGAAAATTCCAAAATCGAGCGTCCCACTATGGCTCCCTGGTAGCGTCCCAGGGTGGTGATCATTTTTAGTTCCGACACCCCCCACCCAACTCGCACCGTTTCCGCGGGCCGTTGGATTTTCCAATGTATGAAAGTCGGAAACGGGAGCCCGGAGCCACTCGAACGGGGCACCGATCGATTCGCCGGCTCGAACAGAGCACGTGTGCCAAATTTGAGACGTAAGGATTCATAAACGGCGATTTTGGCAAAGTACGGCGGCCATCTTGTTTTCGCGAAAATCGCCATTTTTCCACCACCCCTGGTAATCGCCACCAGTTCCGAGCATTTTTTGTTCAGACACCCCCCCTCCAGGTGGCACCGTTTCTGCGCACCACCAGGGGTCCACTTGGTTTTCGAAGATGATCGAGATCGCTATATTTTTCCTCTGCTCACTCGGCGCACCTCTACACAATCACATAATTATCCCCCCCACTTTCCGCGTAGTTTCCGAGAAACCCGATGTCAGTCAGTCAGTGAGTGAGTGGTAGTGTAGCTTTATATATTATAATAGTGAAATTTCCATTTAAATCGGTTCCAGTACAAACCAAAAAGTTACCTGAAGACGTTTTATATTAAACATTTGTACATCAACTCATTAATTTCACAAGCTTTCTAGGAAATAATTCCATCTGAAACTTTGCGGTCGGTCAAAATGTATACTGAAAACCTATGTTTGAAATCCTCTAGTTTCTTCAGACCAAGTTTCTTTCTAATCAACGTATGTAAGAGAGACCACAAACGCCATCAAATTTGCATCTAGATGTGAATACCATACAAACTAAAATTATTAAAGTCTGGAGCCAATTTTAAATTCGCTATTTTTGTAGAAATGCTTTATACCAAGTTTTCTTTAATAATGCTAACTAAATGCAGAATAACAAATGTCTCAAGCTTACAAACTTGGTCCGGAGATCTGTTTTGTTGCGATATCCTGGAGCGGTTTTAGGTATGCATCTTTATGAGCCATTTTAAAATTAATTTTGATGATCAATGATAGGAAAATGATATTATGATGTAGAGTATGCTAAGAATTTATATAAAAACATAATTTGGTATAAAAGGGTAAATAAATAGTGAAAAGTATAATATATTCGACTAATTTAATAATCTTTCTTTACAAATGTTTCATAAATCGTAATATAATGTTTTGTTCATTGTTTATTCTTATCAGTCTGTCTGTAAAAATTACATTCCAAAATTCTCAAAATGAAAAGTTTTTTAGGTTAGTAACTACTTACATCTACATATTCAAAATTTCTAAATTAAAAGAATATTTAGAATATTTACGAAAGAAAAAGAATAATGAAATGGAAATGAGACAAATATTTATGATAGAAACTTATATGCCAGTTTTACTCGTCATCACTACATAGTATAAAACAAAGTCGCTTTCACTGTCCCTATATCCCTACTCCCTATGTCGCTAGTTATAATTATAATTTAATATATTTATACAGGCAGTATAATCCATACTATAATATTATAAATGTGAAAGTAACTCTGTCTGTCTGTCTGTTACTCAATCACGCCTTAACTACTGAAAGAATTTGCATGACATTTGGTATAGAGATATTTTGATACCCGAGAAAGGACATAGGATAGGTTTTATCCCGGAAATCTTTGAAAACGCGGGCGAAGCCGCGGGCGGAAAGCTAGTTATTGTTATAAAAGCATAAAAGTTATCTATTTTCAAATAAATAAATAAAATAAATAAATAAATATTATAGGACATTATTACACAAATCGACCTAGTCCCACAGTAAGCTCAATTAAGGCTTGTGTTGTGGGTACCTACTAGGCGACGATAATTAATATAATATTTAATAAATACATATATAGATAATAACACCCAGACCCAAGAACAAATAATTGAGTTCATCACACAAATATTTGCCCTGACCGGGGATCGAACCCGGGACCGTCGGCTCAGTAGGCAGTTACTTTACCACTGCGCCAACCGCGTCGTCAAAAGAGTCTTTGAAGAAAATGATTCAAAAGAGTCTTTTAAATCTTTATTTAAAAGACTCTTAATTCTTCTTTTCTCTTCTTCTCTTTCTTCTTTTCTCAAAGAAAAGTGCTTATTTGTACGGTACCTTTAGTGTCGCAAGTCCGATTCGCACTTATCTGATATAATATAGTTTTATTGTAGCTCATCCGATAATAATAAATATAAGTAATAAATTAATTTAATAGATTTATACTCTACCTCATTTTTTATTTATGATTAATCGATAAATTGATAAGAAATCCGCAGTACTTGAAAGATGAAAATATTATCATACACGAGGGTCTTATTCGTCATTCAATCAAAACATACTTATCGATATTGTCCAATAAAAGAGAAGTAAAATAATAAAACAATTATTCCAAGATTTCATTTTATTTTTTATCGATGTTATCAAAAACGTCTTAAGGTTTAAACGATTTTTATAAGTTACTAGCGGTCCGCCCCGGCTTCGCCCGTGGTACATATTTACGTTTTCTCTACATAAAAACCATCCTCGTACTTCAAGGAATATAATAAAAAAAGAATTATCGAAATCGGTTCAGCCGTTCTCGAGTTATGCGCTTACCAACACATTTTGCGATTCATTTTTATATATAAGACTAGCGGTCCGCCCCGGCTTCGCCCGTGGTACATAATATTTACGTTTTCTCTACATAAGAACCATCCTCGTACTTCAAGAAATATAATAAAAAAAGAATTATCGAAATCGGTTCAGCCGTTCTCGAGTTATGCGCTTACCAACACATTTTGTGATTCATTTTTATATATAAGAAGATATATAACTAATAGGTAAGGTACATTCATTGATAACGAGACTATTGTAGACTCATTTAATATTTACACAACTAATTTCTTAAACGTCTAATAGTCTCGCATATCTAAATATGAGTTATCCTTGATTTTGACTCTTTTCACCCGAATATATGAGAAAAAAAATAAAACAAAAAAATATCGTAGCGACTGAAAATAAAACTGAAATCGTAGTAAAATCTAAAGTTATGTTTGCGTGCTATCGTAGACTTATATCACGTAGATGAAATCGTAGGAATCAGCCAGCAACTTAATATAGCTGTTTCCTTTGCATTTATTATTTTTCTTAGAATTTCAACAGCGAACGTTCGTTGTATGGCTTATAACATGAAGTGGGTATATTGCGAGTGACATGTTTTATATTAGACTAGCTTCCGCCCACGACTTTGTATGTGCATCCCCGTTTTTCCCCGTTCCTGCAAGAATTTCGGGAAATCCTTTCTTAGCGGATGCCTACGTCCTAACATCTACCTGTAGGTATGCCAAATTTCAGCCCGATACGTCCAGTGGTTTGGGCTGTGCGTTGATAGATCACTATATCAGTCACCTTTGAGTTTTATTTACATAGATTAAAATACAATGAAAACAAATATTTCTGCATAATAAGAATTTCGTATCATTTTTAATTGTAAAACAAAGCATGCAACTTTCGAAGATACTTACTGAATGATCCACACCCAATACGAATTATTATACCGTTTATGATACAAGCCTTCTATGTAATAATAATTATATTCACTTCCTCATACCTCTATACTCTATGACCTATGTAATAAGATTATCAATATCACAGCTCTCATTTAACATCTAAAAAAAATAATACTTCACGTTCTCATTAAAATACTAATTGCAAAATATTCTTCTCTGCGTTTTTACTTTAAAATTATTGCTTACAAATAATTAATTCATAAATATTAAGTATCCTAACGCCTACCTAAATTTATTTGAAGTGTTTTAATGATGTGGGCTTCAAAAGAATAATACAGACATTGAAATTGTACCGCGAATTCTAATACTATTTTTAGACGATGTATGGTCTTGTATAAAAAATATAGATTAAATCATTCCACAGCGTATCAAGAACGCTCAATGGATTTTAACTATTGTTAAGGTTTGTATAGAGCATATTATAATCCCTAGTATTATTAAGAAACCCTGACCCTTTTTATAGCTATCGACTTCCGGACGAATTATTTCTATTCGTCTATTCAAAGTAATGGGAATGTTCAGAAGTTTAATATTATAATGAATTTGGTTTGTCAATAATAATTGAGCTTCGATGTGTCATCATCAATTGATGTAAATTGAGTAATCGCATTTCTCTTCGCATCGTATTATAAGGCAAAGATATTATCATTACCTACTGTCAAATTAATTAATATCGTATCTCAATAATTATCAATCTCAATATATTATTATAATTTGTTACTCCTGTAGCTTATGTATTTAAGAGTTCTTGGAGATTGCTAATATTTTTGTAAGGCGTTGTTGTTTTTCATCATGTAAATTTAAAGCATTAAATAATCTGAGCAAATCCGTTACAATGCTATTAATTGTATTTAATAATTCAACATAGAAATAGTACATTAATACACTATGCAGTGCGGTAGGAAATTAAACAATATTTATTCAACAAACTAATGCGACCTGGTATTTAACAAACTGTAAAAGGCTTGGTTAATACTCAATAAATAAAATGTCATTAACTAAGCCATAATAAGCCTTTGAAAGCATAATCCAATTGTTTGAAAATATTTTACTTGCATCATACATACATACAGTTAATGAATACCGCCGTAACGTAGCAATTAAAGTGCTTTCAAACAGAAAATTTTACAATGGCACAAACATTCGGAATTAACTGTTGTTAAATTGAAAATTTTCAGTTAATTCATTACGCTCGCATGGACGCAATATGGAATATTTATTTTTGTATGAGATTTCAATAATTACTTTTTATAGAGTTCGTAGGCAATTAACCATTATGATATTATTCCTACATACCTACGCTTCATTTTAATACGTTAATTGTAGATAAATATGAAGGTTTAACTATTTTGTACGGAATTTTCGGTTAATCTTAGAGCATTAAACCAATGGTTAATACTAGAGTCTATACATTTCATATATATTTATATATATGTATTTTAAACTTGAAATTGACAAAAAAGCTTAGAACAAAGGTACCGAAAGGACCATACCGCAAAGGACCATGTTTACATTAAGTTGCGAATGCTTAAACCCTTACCCTTCTTGTGTTTAAACCCTCTTTGATTCACAATTATTTCATGGTTAGTAAGACATATTCAATGAATATATTCATCACTATATAAGGTGGTAATTCTCATTGAAATAATCCATAATAGGTATATTTCGCTTTTCAAAGAACAACATTTCGTACATTACCGACAGCTTTGTTTATAAAAAAGCCGATAATAAACGATCACTCTAGAGATAATGCAGAATTCTATTTAGCTTTATCATGAAAGTGGTGAAATAATAAAGTCATCATAATATTTTATTTTTAACAAAAGTCGAAATAATAATGTTCAAACATATTCTTCAGGTACTTGTAGAGTTCTTTATGTTCTTAAATGAGTGGTGTGTTTTAATAAATTGAAAAAATATCCATATAAATATAGGTACACTAATTAAAATGCAAAAGCACGATGAAAAACCAATAAATTCATATCAATCATGGAAGCGTTCGTGAAGTGGCGAGCTGCAACATAAAAATTAATTAAGAATGAAATATTGCTTTCAAAACGAGTTGATTTTTAGTTTCAATAAAAAATATATGTTTTTTTCACTGCACTTAGATAAATTGGATGGCGTCGTTTTTTTTTGTTTCAATCAATTTTTTAGGGTCCAGGTTGGTCAGGCTTTAAGTGATTTTATTTTATTTTTACTTTATATTTTATATTATATTTTATACTTAGGAATATATCGATGCTTCGCCCTGAATGGCATTCTTAGTATTTCCCAGTATTTGCTATCAATCTAAATGCAACTTCTCGAAATACCTAATTGGTAGTCATTAGGTACTGCTTCTATGCAAACATCATACCTACCTTTTGCATTTACCCATATCAAGAAAAGAGGTACCTACTTACATAGTAAAGCGAATATAAAGTGATCAGATCCATCCTTACAACAACTATTCGAGTTTTAACACTCGTTTTAACCTCTATTGTATATATATTATATTCTAAGTTACTATAGTTAAGTTTTATGTTTTCTACTGATCTGGTACAGGCAATGGAAAAGGTAAAAAATACTGAACCCTCAACGAATTCTAACTGTCAATATGTATTGATAACTTCGATGTTCATCAAGAGAATTGAAGTTGTGATCTTAGTACTTAGCTCGACTAGTCATAGAATATATTTATGTGGTACCATTACCAAAGCACACGAGCAAAGTGATTTAGGTACTTCTCCTTAACATACACTAAGCAAGTGACAATGGACACTCTCTTAGAATAAGTTATTTAGAAATTTAAGTTAACATAAAATTACTTATTAGTCTTGTAGGCTAGATTGTAATTTATATAAGGTGCTATTTTAATTAGCAACCTTATTTAAATTTTTTAATTAAATTAATTGAATTTTTTAAATCTCTAACTTTAAAATGTAGAGTTTTAAGCAACGGTCACTTCTAAAGTATGTTTATTAACTTTTATGTATCAATCGATTTGCCCGATTTAAACATTTTAGATATATGCGATAGCTCTATTATATTTATAAGTACGTTGTAATAATTAAAATTCTATCACTCTGTTCAATATCTTGTGGTTAATGTTAATAAGTTCCAAAAACTCCGAACAGGATCGAGGCAATTAAAACTTTGACTCCGCAGGGACACCTCGTCAGAGATAGTTAGTGTCAGGACTCAGGTACTTTTATATTTACAATCTACCCACTTGTTTAAGTTATAACACAATATTATAATTAGTGTTAATGGTATAATTATTAAAATAAAAACACAACTGTTAAAATTAAATGTCTCTAGATTTAGCATTATATGCAAACTGTTATGTATTGTAACTGTTTCGGATACACTTTAGAAGTAGTTGTACAATAAAGGTTTACGTATGAATAAAAGGATATATCAATTCATGAAATAGCAAAAGTTTACCTAAATTACATTTTATCAACCTTACGTTAAACTACTTCTATCTCTATCAAACCTGCCACAGTACAATTCCACAAAGGTCGGATGTGGTCAATCCATTTACAATCAGATTTATAAGCGAAGGTATTGCAAAGGCATGACAGATCACATGTCACTTACATTTTAGTGCTAACTCACTGACGATATTGTGAGTTAGGACACGTAGTGAATCCTGCTTTTTCGTATTCGACTGAACTTTGAAACAGGATACATGTTTGAAAGCTTGCGTTTGAAAGGTTGATTGAAGCATTGCGGGATTGATGCAACGAGATCTATTATTATACACAAATAGTAAATACAAGTTAGTTTAGTTTAAAATCTGGTTAGGCATATCCGAAATGCATATCTGGCATTTCGGATATGCCTAACCAGATTTTATAATTATGTATAGAAATGTAATTTTATGGATATAAGGAATTACGTATTAACATAGTTATAGTTTACTGTTGCCGCGATAAAATCGTGCAGAACGGAGCGTTGCGACTGCGTCATCGCGTCGTCACGTCGCGGCGTCGTGCGATTGGCCGCGGATTGACCCCACTGTCCTCTACGACTTGGACTCGCCACGCAACCGCTGAGCAGGACACTCCCTCACTAAAATTAATTAATTCTACCAAACGCACTTTGTAATTTTAAATATTAAACTATATACGCACAAGTTTATTGTCTTCTTCTTTCGTCGTCAACATTTTTGGACCTTCGACACCGGATCACATCCTGGATTTTGGAGACGCAATCGGCGAAGAAGTCGCAAAATTACAGTGCAGTTTGGTAAGACGGCCAGCTAATTTATCCAACCCTGTAAAGCTTCATCTGAGTGATACTGTGCTTTGTATATTCCAGAGCTTTCGGTGTTGCTTGCCTCCTCACGTGCTTTTACGCTACCGAAGAATCTGCTTCACGTGGCACGTAAGTACTTGTAGCTTTTTACTTCAGTCATTATGTCTCTTTCTGAGCAAAAGGAGCTTAAGGATTTGAGAAAAAAAAGGGGATTAATCAAATGTAGGCTAACGAATTTTAAGAAATATGTTTCGTCTTTTGAAAACTTGGATCTTGATACACATCAAAGGGCAGAACTAAAATTACGTATACCAGGTGCACAAAGTTTAATGAACGATTTCAACCAAGTACAAAGTAAAATCGAAGATCTTGTCCCGGAGTCAGAAACGGATAAACTCATAGAATCACGCGTAGAGTTTGAGAGGGAATATTATGTTGTCCTGGCGATGCTGGACTGCATGGTAAACCCAGATAATTCCGAGGATAGATCTAATAAATCCATTGACTGTTCCTTAGCGCACGACCATACGACCTGTAACAATTTTAATAACGATTCAGTAAAATTACCGACTATTTCTGTACCTAGCTTTGACGGTTCACATGAACACTGGGTAGAATTTCGCGACACGTTTTCATCCTTAATTCATAATTCGAAAACAATACCACCGGTTCAAAAATTCCATTATTTAAAGGCGAGTTTAAAAGGCGATGCCAAAATCGTTATAGAAAACGTTGAATTTTCATCCGAAAATTATCTGGTTGCATGGGAGCTTTTATTACACCGTTTTAATAACACGCGATTGATAGTGCAAAGTCACATTAAAGCAATATTTTCACTTCAAAACGTCTCAAGAGAATCGGCTATTCAATTACACAATTTAATTGATACAGTATTAAAAAATTTACGTATTCTTAAAATCTTAGGAGAACCCACGGAATACTGGGACACTTTGATTATTTATATCGTAGTTTCAAAGTTAGATCCTACCACTGAACGCGAGTGGGAACAATTTAAAAACACATTTTATAAATTACATAAGGACAAAATTATTAAACTAAACGATTTATTAGAATTTATTAAAGAAAAAGCCGATTTATTAACTACACTATCCGTAAATCACAATAAACCTAGTATGTCAAATAACTCAAATAAATTTTCTACTTACCAAAATAAAAATTCATCATCCAAAATTCATTGCAACATAGTTTCGGATAACAAACAATCTAAATCGCAATCCAATAAGTCGCGCAGCCATTACAAGTCATGTTTGCTATGTAACGAAAGGCATCAGCTGTATTCATGCCAGAAGTTTCTCGACTTATCTCCGCAACATAGGTTTAATTTCATAAAGGATAAAAACTTATGCATTAATTGTATGCGCCCAGGTCATTTAGTTGGTACTTGTCTTTTTGGTCCGTGTAGAAAGTGTGAACAAAAGCACAATAGTTTACTTTGTGATGCAATTAAATTATCACCAATTAAACAAAATACAGTGACGTTAACTACGTACGAGCACCCCTCGCTTACTAATACGCATCCCGTTTCAGTGGTTTCAGTAGATAACGCACACATGCAACTTCAATGTATTAATCACGCACAAACCGTTATGCATACAAAGGATGACAATTCTTCGCAACAGATTGTCATATTGTCTACGGCGATAGTTGATGTATATAATGAATCGGGTGAGTATTATTGCGCACGCGCAGTTCTAGATAGCGGAAGCGAGCGATCCTTTATAACGCAATCGTTTGCAAATAAATTAAATATACGAATATTACAGTCCACTCAACATATTCACGGTGTAGGTAATTCTATTACGCAATGTTCGCAATCTTGTAACATTGAAATTAAATCGCGCGACGGGAGCTTCACTGCCCGTTTTCAATGTTTGATTTTGCCCCAAATTACATCAAAATTGCCTACAACCACGGTTAATTTCAATCAGTTTAATATTCCTCACAATTTATTGTTAGCTGATCCCAATTTTTACGAAAGTCAACCTATTGATTTACTGATCGGTGCTGATTTATTTTGGGAATTAATAACCGAAGGAAAAATGCGCCTGAAAAGTGGTCCTTTCCTTCAAAACACCAAATTAGGTTGGATAGTGTCAGGTGCAATGAAATCTTTTCCGTATACTAGTAATAAAAAATTATCACATATTAATTGTAATTATTCGACGTTATCCACGGAAGATGATTCACTCGATAAGTTAGTTAGGAATTTCTGGGAATTAGAAGAATTATCCGCGCCTAGCAATAAATTACAGCAATTATCGAGCGAAGATAATATTGCTTGTGAGGAACATTTTATTCGCACAACACGTCGACTTTCCGATGGTCGTTTCTGTGTTTCAATTCCGTTGAAACAATCACCTGAGTTATTAGGTAATACACGCGCACAAGCTGAACGTCGTTTTTACGCGTTAGAGAAACGTCTTCAGCAAAATACTAATTATAAAAAGATGTATTCTGATTTTATACAGGAGTATATTAATTTAGGTCATATGAGTCTCGTCAATACGTATGGGAATCCGCACTATTTCCTACCGCATCATGGTGTGTTTAGGGAGCACGCCACCACAACTAAATTACGCGTAGTTTTTGATGCGAGTATGAAGTCTAGTTCCGGCGTATCATTAAACGACATACAAATGATTGGACCTGCTATTCAAGGTGACTTGATTTCTATTTTATTACGTTTTCGCGAGAATAGGTATGTTGCATGCGCTGACATTGAAAAATTTTACAGGCAATTGAATATTGCTGAAGATCAGCGTGACCTGCAGCTGATCTTGTGGCGGGATGATCCCTCAGAGCCGCTGAGGGTGTACCGACTCAACACCGTGACGTACGGGACGGCATCCGCACCGTATCTAAGTTGTAGATGTTTAAAGGAATTAGCCAAACACTCGAATATTCCGTATGTAGCCGATACTATTAATAATTGTTTTTACGTTGACGATCTCATAGTTTCATCGAATTCTATATCCGAATTAGAAAATATTTGTAAAGAAACTAGTAGTCTTTTAGATTCAGCATGTATTAAATTACGAAAATGGATTTTTAGTCATAATTTAAATTTAATTACGCCTAGCGTTAATGAATCGCAAACACACGATCTATGTTTACTGAATAAAACTTGTAACAATAAAACTTTAGGTATCGGATGGAATAGTCTCGATGATTATATTTATTATTTCACGCAAATTATACAAAAGAGTGAAGTAGTGACAAAACGTATTATTTTATCGTGTGCTTCACAAATATACGATCCGCTAGGATTATTGAGTCCGTTTATTACTATCGCAAAGCATTTATTACAAAGATGTTGGTTGTTAAAATTGACGTGGGATGAATCGGTTCCTAACGAAATTTCGCAAATATGGGATAAGTTTATAAATGGATTATCTTTTCTTAGTAGTTTACGAATACCGCGTCACGTTATGTGCATTGATCCAGTGCGAACCGAACTACATATATTTACCGATGCTTCACAGGTCGCGTACGGAGCTTGCGCATACGCTCGTACGATCAATGCAACAGCTGATGTCACAGTGCGCTTGATATGTTCGAAGGGTAAGATCGCGCCGACTAAACCTACAACTATACCTAGATTAGAGTTGTGTGGTGCGTTGTTAGGTGCACGATTATATTATAAGCTTATTGGATCACTGCGTTCAAATTTTGATAAAATTGTATTTTGGACAGATTCAACTATCGTTTTAGGTTGGTTAGGTATGCCTATTAATTTATTAAAACCTTATGTCCAAAATAGGACGGCAGAGATTCACGAGCTGACCAAGGAACATCCATGGCGTCACGTCGCAGGCAAGGATAATCCAGCCGATTTAGTCTCACGCGGGCAAAGTCTAGAAGCGCTTAGCTCCTCATCTTTATGGTGGGAGGGTCCGTTATTTTTACATAATGTACATTTTGAATTGTCCGATTTAAAACATTCCAAATTAATTAATACAGATTTACCGGAAATTAAATCTACAAATATTTGTTGTCACATAAGTAATAATTTAAACGATAATTTAATTATTTTTTCTCGATTTTCACAATATAATAGACTTAAACGCGCAGCTGCTTATGTATTACGTTTTATTAATAACGCGCGAAATAAAACTAATAAGTGGACAGGTTTATTATCAGTCGAGGAATTAAATCGTGCTGAATTAACGTTAGCAAAGTTGAGTCAACAGGAATCGTTTCCCGATATTTACTATGCGCTTAAAAATAATAAAAATATAACGAATATATCAGGCTACAATCAAATTTCTAAATTAAATGTATTCTTTGACGCAAATAATAATTTAATTCGTGTAGGTGGGCGTATTCAAAATTCGCCAAATTTTAGTTTTAATAAAAAATTTCCTATTTTAATCGCAGCTAATCATCATTTTTCACTTTTGCTTTTTCGGTTCGAGCATGAACGTTTACTCCACGCCGGGCCACAGCTTCTACTGTTTACGCTCAGAGAGATGTGGTGGTCGGTCGGCGGCAGAAACCTCGCTAGGAAGGTGGTACATTCGTGCATGCGCTGCGCACGACTGCAACCGACTACGGTCGCGCCTATAATGGGGAATCTACCGCAGGAGCGTCTGGACCCAGGTTATCCGTTTATACGTTGTGGTGTCGACTACGCTGGCCCAGTGTTCACGTTGAATCGCAAAGGCAGAGGTGCTAAGTTACAAAAATCGTACATATGCTTATTTATATGTTTTGTTACACGCGCGGTTCACTTGGAACTTGTTAGCGATCTATCGTCGGAATCATATCTATTAGCTTTGAAACGTTTTATATCGCGGCGAGGTAAACCCGTGACTATCTTTTCTGACAATGGGAAGAATTTTGTCGGTCTCATGAATGAGTTCAAAAAATTTTTAGCTACCTGTTCTGATGAAATTAAAGCATATGCAACTTCGCAAAATATTAATTTTAAAATGATACCTTTTTACGCTAGTCATTTCGGGGGATTGTGGGAAGCTGGAGTAAAAAGCTGCAAGCACCATCTCAAACGTGTAGTAGGTAACGCACATCTAACGTTCGAGGAGTTTAGCACAGTATTGACCCAGGTTGAAGCTGTCCTGAACTCCCGTCCTTTGACCCATCTTTCCACAGATCCCAATGATTTCCTTCCACTTAGCCCTGCACATTTCCTGGTTGGTCGTCCGCTGACTGCACCTGTAACGGCTGAGCTGCTATACGACGTGCCTGAGCTTCGTCTCCCGAGGTTCCAGAGGGTGGAACAAATACGCCAGCACTTTTGGAATCGTTGGTCCAAAGAGTATGTCTCCGAGATGCAAACGCGAACCAGATGGCACCAGCACAAGGGGGAGCTCAAGGAGAACACGCTCGTTCTCATTAAGGACGACCGATTGCCGCCGTTGAAGTGGAGCTTGGGGCGCATCCACGCGACATATCCGGGGAAGGATGGAGTAGCACGAGTGGCCGACATTCGTACTGCAGACGGCATCGTGCGTCGGGCGTTCACTAAAATTTGTCCGCTTCCTTCACCAGATAGCTGATTCTTCGCTTCGTGGTCGACAGTTCGTTGGAACCAGCACGTTCCAAGGCCGGGAGCATGTTGCCGCGATAAAATCGTGCAGAACGGAGCGTTGCGACTGCGTCATCGCGTCGTCACGTCGCGGCGTCGTGCGATTGGCCGCGGATTGACCCCACTGTCCTCTACGACTTGGACTCGCCACGCAACCGCTGAGCAGGACACTCCCTCACTAAAATTAATTAATTCTACCAAACGCACTTTGTAATTTTAAATATTAAACTATATACGCACAAGTTTATTGTCTTCTTCTTTCGTCGTCAACATTTTCTTATTACGAAGAGAAGTAAAGCATTCGTCACACGTCACAATTCAAGATTATAAAGCCATGTAGGTTAATGTAAATTTGCTATTGCATAGCTTTGATCTCAGAATTAGAGCGCGGCGACCGAATGTAAAAATTCCGTAATGAAAAAACCTACCCCCACTACAACCGGCACAGCGATGCGATGCTATGCAATAGCTTTACCGCGGCAGTCCTCGAGTGCCACACGTATGTTTTTTTCTTCAAGACATAACAATTTGAAATTTTCCTTTTCAGCCTGTCGGCATCTACAGAGGCAAGTACGAATGGGCGAACGAGCACAGTCCTGTGGGGGGCGACTGCTCCCTCTGGGTGAGAGCGGCCACTCTTCAGCTCGACGATGGTCAGTGGCAGTGCCAGGTCACAGCCAGCAACTATGATGTACAGGTAAATATTCGAAACTGGTTCTGTAGAAAGACACTATTCATAAATTTGTTTTAGCTGTGGGTAAAAAGCGTGATATAGGTACTTACTATCACTGTCAACTTTTTGGTAAATAAAAATCAGAACGGTAGATATTTTTTGCATATCTTCATGTAACTAACTAACTAACATTCTAACTGTAACAAACATTTAAACAATACAATATTCAGACACTAAATCTAAATAATGAAACCCTAACTTCACTAATTGGTTAAAACCTAACGGTTTTCATACCCAAAATTTCATAACTAGCACATTCTAACTCCTTTATTAAAGGTCTTAACATTATATAACAAAGCTAGTTTTACGCGGCTTCGCCTGTGTTTTCAAAATAAATTCCGATGGGAGTGAGATATTTCAACTCCGGAAAAGTAGCCTATTTCCAGCATAGTCCATATTCCAGCCTATTTCATATTCAATCCTGACTATCCACGGACACAAAAATCATATCATATAATCGCTCCCTTTCCAATAGTAGAAGCACACTCCCATTTATAATATTATTAATTTTGATTAAATGTTTATAACATCATATTAAAATGTATTTCCAGGATGCTCTATCTAGTCCACCCGCAGCGCTAGCAGTTCGGGTGCCACCACAAACGCCTAGGATCCTGTTCAATGGATCCCATGTGCTGCCAGGGCAGAATATAACTGTCCCCGCTGGTTCGAGAGCTACTGTGGTGTGTGAAGCGCGATATGGCAACCCGCCGGCGTATATTGAGTGGTATTTAGGTAAGTAACATATTTTTTTTAATTTACAAGATAGAGTAGAGGAGCAGTTTAAATACCTATGTAACTGTTAGTTGCAGTATATTGTTGCATTGTATTGCCCGTCGTTCCTGATTAAATCTATAAGAAAGTATATTAATCCATCAGTCCCCGGAATCACAGACACAATAGATAAATCTATTGTGTCGCGCCCCGATCGGGGCGCTCGGTGGTCAATGGGTATTTATGTTCCAAACATTAAGCTATTAAATAATAGAGTTCAGAGCATATATGAGTTAATGAAATTGTATCAAAACTTTATTACATTTCGATTAAACTGATAATTCTATTTTGATTCAAATGCAAACCTCAATTATCAATAACTGTAAAATCGTGGTCATTCTGATCCTATATACGACTAAAACACTACGCGTCAAATAGGTACATTAGTACCATATTTGTAAATCGGTTAAAACCGCGGACAATTGCACAAAGCACGCTCTGGCTAGTGGTTAGAATTGCCTAAATATTCTGATATACAGCCAAACCACAATTTTGATATAATGAATATAATTTTGTGTCAAATCGTGGGATTATCGATTGAAGTTATGTTACACTCAGATTTTAAAGATGATAGAATTGAGCCAGACAATTGACAGTTAATTCAATCTAGACACAATGATAGTTATCCGAAGTACTTCGCTACCTAATATTAAATGCTAATATTAAAACAACATATAGTTCCAATACCACTTGTATTAAAACCAACTTCAGTCTCGCAAATTCAATGTGCATGAAAGCCATGTTTTATGTATTCCGAATTGGGAAAATTGAAAATTGTCCAGGACACTAATATATTTATAACGATTAACTTCACGTAACTTTCTATTACATTTTCAGACAAAGAACGTCTAACAGCATGGAGCCAAACCAATGCTTCAGAAGTAGAGCGACCTCGTGTATGGGCGGCTAGATCTGTACTAGAGCTTGGTGCTACAAGATCAGCTCATGGGAGGCAGCTGGCCTGCAGGTCCCACCACCCGTCGTACCCGTCGCCGTACTATAGGGACTCGTATACCATGCTTGATGTTACTTGTAAGTACTGTTTGTAATTTAAAATTAAATAGATGTTGCGAAGAGAAGTAAGTGTTAAAAAAAAGTGAATGATTTACTTAAATATTGTCGCCATAAAATTATGATAAAATTTTTAAAATTAGGATTTTAAGTATTATTGATGACATATTGTAATATAATGAAAAGCATGTTTTTTTAACATCCAGTGTTTCCTTAATTGTTAAATAGACTTGATTTAAGAAGCCCTTTGAGAAAATGGAATGATCCGATGTATACTTATAGGTATCTGGAAAAGGAAGATACTGTGTACTTTAACGAAGCTTTATAATCTGACACAATTCTTATTCTTCAATTTCAGTTGTACCTGTAGTCTCAATAGTGGGATCTGATGCGAGTAGTCTAGCCAGTCTCGAAGAAGGTTCCAGTGCTCTTACCTTGGAGTGCAGGGCGGATGGAAACCCTAGTCCTTATGTATGGTGGACTAAAGATGGCCAGGTCATCGCTACAAATGGTCCCAGACTTATACGAGCACCGGTTTATAGAAATCATTCGGGTAAGCTATTGATATGATCATTTTAGTTACAGAAGATGAATTCAATTTTGTCATGCCTCATGCCTCTTTTTCTTGGTAAACATTTGAGGCGAAGCAGTTGATCAAAAATGTTCCTGGAAACTTTGATTAGATGTTGTAAACGGGGCTTAAGATACATCGTAAACTGTAGGAGGTTAAAGTCTATAACCATTTCGCCTTTATGTTCGGGTTCCTTGCAGAAGGCAAAGATATTGCCATAATCTGGGAATAGTTCCAAATGTCCTGAAATTTCACCTACAGGCATAACAGAATGATAGATCCAAAGATAAAGGACAATGCTCTACAAAATTCGTCTTTATCCATTTCACATATTGTGAATTTCTTTCTTAAATGGTATTACTTGTTGTATACTCTCAAATATGTCTACAATATTATGTTGGAAGAGCGTTGGCTGAGCGCCAAATTTCAATTGTCGTTTTCAATAAGAGTACATCAAACTTCTTCCAATTTCGTGATCAAAATTTAATATTCTTAATAGTAGAACTTTAAGATTTATAATTTTGAAGACATAGTTTGTTCACAGAGTTTGTAATTGTAATCGTTAGTAATTCTTCAGATCTTAATATAAATTAATGTTTATTGACAAAAAATATTTTATAGGTATCTATGGGTGTCAAGCTAAAAATTCATTGGGCACTTCGGAAGCTGTTAAAATAGAAATCGATGTAAAATGTAAGTATTGTAAGCTTGTTAATGTAGGTAGGTACAATTGAATTAATTTTTATTCATTAATATTTGTTATATATATTTACTTTTGATTTTTATAATGATCAACGAATGTATAATAATTTCTTTAAAACTAATTCACCTACCTATTGAAGAATGCCCAGTTTCAATATATTATTCTATGAAAAATCTCGCAGATTCCTTTCGCAGAAATGTTGAAATTGATTTAAAGTTAAAAGCCTTATTAGAGTTGCTGGAATTTTTATTTAACGAAACAGAGCAAATTGAAAACTCTCTTCCTTTCAATATTACATACTTACATCATGGACGCATAAACTTTTTTATATCTCCATGACCTACATTAAAACGTTTGCGAAAATGGCATTATCATCTCTAGGATATAAACCGAAACACACAACAATTCGCTCCATTACTATTGAATCCCATTTAATTTCCGAAAGTATTAAACTAAGAGAATTCTCAGATCCGCCGCGCGTGATATGGGTCGGGCCGGACACGGTGGTTGAAGCCAATCTGTTCACTCAAGTGACTTTGGAGTGTAAGGCTGAGGGGAACCCGCCGCCTAGCTACCAGTGGTATCATAAGTAAGTATATAGTTTAGTACATATTGTTCCATTAAACAATTTCGTAATACATAGTCTGTCTAATAGATGAGAATGCTGATTTTGATGAGCATATCATTTCATAGAAAGTGGAATTGCCTGTGACATACAAAATGATCATAGGAATATAATATACATTTTCTAGTATAAATAGTCAACCAATAAATACATCCATTATATTTTGCTTATTTCTGTACTAACTGCATAAATGCTTCAACACAAAAAGTAGCTGTTCTTAATGACCTAACTATTTTTCAATTGGTACAGTAACGATCCAACAGATTCTGCCAAATTAATATTTTATAATACTAACGTAAGTATAGATAATATACAGTAATTATATTTTATTTTTATTTTCTTACAGCCCAACACCCTCTATGACCGCGCATCCTGATGAAGGATATCCAATCTCGTCCACGCCACAGTTACAACTACATAATGTATCGTACACCCAACACGGGAGGTATACCTGTGTGGCCATCAATCAGATTGGTCTTGAAGAAAGGTAAAATACTAAAATTTATTATGAGTCCAAACAAAATTTATTATTTTAATGTAACTACGCAATAAGTTGAAAAAAATGGAATTTTAAATTTTAATTTCTATGAAAGTATAAAGTTAAATCGATTTCTTAATGAATTGATTTAGCTCGTTATTCCTGCTCGATTTAATTTATACATATAATTGTGATAATATTACATTGAGTTTGTTTTGACCATTCATTATGAAACCATTCATCGTAGAAACATGAATTTATTGCCATTGTTTAGCGCATATATTTCTACTAAAATTCCAAGTTGCAAGTTATTACAGTGAAACCTGGTTAAGTGAGACATCAAGGGACCTGCAATGTCGTTTCACTTATAGAGGTATTCCACTTACCCAGTGTCTCAGATATACAGGTATAAATAAATATCTGTCTCATTTACAGAGGGGTGATAACGATTGTAGCTTTCGTTTTGACATTTTTCAAATAAACATCTGTATGATAGTAAAGCGAAACTAAAACTGAAGGTAATTGAAGCTCAAAATTTGTACTTACGTACTTGGAATTACGTGTGAAATGTGTGGGTTGAATAAGAATGAGTAAACAAACAATGTTATCTCAGTTACAGAGGTTTATGCATATACAATTTACTCGCTGTCTCAGTTATAGAGGTAACTATGATGATAAATCGAAAGAACAAATCCCAGATATAGAGGTTTACCTCGTCCCACTAACAGAGGTAATTCAGTGCCAAAGTGTTGGGACCTCAGCATGAGTTCCAGTTATGGAGGTTTCTCACTTATCCAGGTCCCACTTAACCAAGTTTCACTGTATTTTATACTTTTTGTTGTACCACAGAACCCACCAATCGGAAGCGATAACACTCAACGTGCTGGGCCCACCCGTGGGCGCGGAGACAGGCACTGCGCACGCGTGGAGCGGCGGGGAGGCGAAGGTGCAGGCGACCGTGTGTGCTGATCCTCCGCCAAGAAGAGCCGCTTGGTTGTGGGGCAGCTTGCGGCTGGATGTGCCGTCTTCTATTGGTGAGATTTGTTGTTTGGAGACTATAACTAGTGTCTTAGTGTGGAAGGTGAAGGTGCAGGCGACGGTGAATGCTGATCCGCCACCACGGAGAGCGGCTTGGCTGTGGGGCAGTTTGCGGCTGGATGTGCCATCTTGTATTGGTGAGATAGAGATGTTGCAAGAGTAGATGTTGATGTAATGTTGTAGAAGAGCCTAGATGTTTATAAAGGCGAAAGTGAGAGGTGTAGACTGTAGATATCCATGTGATGTTGTAAAGATATATTTTGAAGGAATTGATATGCCGCCGCTATCGTGTAGAATCCTCTGGTTGTATGGCATCTTCGGAAAAACTTGTTTAAAGATTTGGTTGGGATAATAAGAACTAGGGAGTTATTGATTTATAGATGCTTTTTCATATATATATCTGCTTATATCTGCTTTTTCAGCAATTGTAGAGCTATTTGTTACTGCTTTTCCAAGAATGCCAAAAAATATTTCAAATCATATTACCAAGCAATCATAATCTTTATTCACCAGGTCGGTACAATGCGATCGACGCATCAAGCGTGAACGGCTGCTACCGCTACACTCTGACCGTGAGCGGCGTGAGCGTGTCGGACGCGCGAGTGTACGTGCTGCACGTCGAGAACGAGCGCGGCTTCTCGTCGCACGCTGTGTCGCTCACTGTACATGGTGAGTGCTTAGCAGAATATGTTATGTATACTGCCGGTACAAATAAATATATAGCATACGTATAAGTTATGGATTAATTATAATGTAAAGAGATATTACACGACATAGCGTACTATTATCTAAGTATTCTGTGACGACATAACACATTATTTTTAATTGTTTCACTCATATTTGCTATGATGGAAGGTTAACATTGCTAAAAACCTGTGAAAACAGACTATTTTTAATCAGTAACAATAAAAACACGTTCACTGAAATGCAAATTGCTTTCTTTATTGTTATTACCTGTGAATGAGAGCCTCTTAATCTAATTAATTTCTACAAGCTCTATCTGTGCCTAAATATCGTCAAGCACATAAAAAATATAATTATTATTAGTGCACATACATGTACTGCTTAGTAGTAATTAAGCAAAAAAAAATTCCTATACTTAACATCGCTTTTATCCAATCCAAATTCACCAAACTAATTGGCAATAACAAAAATAAAAGCATCAACAATTTCTTCTCACAGATAATTTTTCGCTAACAGAGACCGCGCACGTGGCTCCGCTCATAGTGGCCGCTCTGGTTATAGCGGCTCTGTTGGTTATTGTCCTGTGTCTTATTCTACGGTGCAGGCGAAGACGGGGTAAGATTTATGTCAAATATGTGTTTTATTTCTTTTTTAAATCCCAGATCTTATTTTAAATTGTTATCAGAAGTTAAAAAATGCCCTTGCCAGATACATTTGTTTTAAACCTTCTAGATTGTGGATATATCGTGTGAATTGTGATTGTTTATTCTAACAATAAATAGCCAATTAAACATTATATGTATTATGTACATGTCCTTTTTTATTTATATATTCTTATACATAATGATTATTTATCAGTGTATTTAATAATTGTATTTTTCCTTTTTTTCTAGAAAGCGTCGAGTACAAAACTGATGAATTAGATAGGTAAGCTGTTAAATTGTTTATTTTAAAGTTAGTATTGACAATATGAAGTATTGATATTCAGATTCATACAATTCAAGCTCTCATACTTCATGAACTTATATTTTTTTTTTGGTGATGCTCTACTTTAGAAACAAACTTACAATTACTTTTAGTAGCTTCAGAAGAACTAGTTTTTGAAGTGAAATTTATTTAGGCGCGTTGAGAGTAAAATATCAAGGTCGCGTCATGGCAATACGGTACCGTAATGTCATGGAGTAAGGCAACGATTTTAGTATCTTTCATTCTTGCCAAAAGAAGTTTCACTTCTGACACGTATGCTCGGTACACTTACTATACTTTTTTATATCCTATATTTTTTAAGCTAATTCTAAATAATTCCGTAGCGAGAAGACAGTGCTCCCCGCGGACGCAGTGTACGCGCCGCGCGAGGTGGCCCGGCCGCGCGAGCGGGACCCGCGCTACTCGCCCGCCGCGCTGCAGGTGCGCCGCGCCGCCGTGGTGCTGCAGCCCCCCACCACCGTGTGAACTGTGTCTGCACAGGTGTGATACGCACTCATGGGTCTAGCTAACTGGTCGGGTACTTCTAGTAGATGGTTATATACTAACAGATCGAACAGCCTCGCAGAACAATTTGTTGCTAGGTCGTCATGCCGGTACAGGTGCGGTGTGCTGCTGTTGTGCTGCAGCCCCCCACCACCGTGTGAACTGTGTCTGCACAGGTGTGATACGCACTCATGGGTCTAGCTAACTGGTCGGGTGCTTTTGGACTGTAGTAGTGTAGAGGTAGATGGTTTTACACTAACTGGTCAAGGAGCTTTGCAGAATAACATGTTGGTGAATAATTACGACAAACTGCGCCGCGCTGCTGTTCTGCTGCTACCAACCGTCGTTTTCATTTATTCAGTTCGCTCTATTATTCTCGTAGTCGTCAATCCTTCCCTTAGGTAACTCGCGGGAAACGCATTTGCAAAGGTGGCCTCTGTAAATTTGCCATAGCGAGATGTGGTTGACTACAGATAGGTACTACAGAACTAAGCTTTAACAAGAATTGAAGGATTAGTTTTGAATTAACTAACAATCATAATTAAACTAACAATGATAACTTGGGATAGCAAAATGATATAATGTAGTGTAGTGTAGGTATAAATTAATAATACCTTTGGTTTTTCTGGGATTTTGGTATATTTTCTTAAATTTTCCACTGATATCACTTGCAATGCACTTAAGTCCTTTTCTACTGAAATAAACTATGCCCGAAGAATTGTATTATCTACTTACCTTTTTATGACTCGACTTTAATAGAAAATGCAACTTTATATCAAAAGTGACATGAAAAAGACCTAGATAGCGTACTAGTACATAAAAAAAATCGTTGAATAAAAAAAATAAAAAAATACACAATAAAAAGTGAAATCGATGATGATCGAATTGATCATAGTTTGGTTAGCATCAAATTGGGAAACCATTCCTGCCACCTGCCATTAAGAAGCCATAAAATTAATTTACGAGTAATAAATAACTTTATTTTAGTTCCCTAAAACTTGTAATAAACGTAAATACATAATTAATTACCATTAAGCTTAATTGAAATTACTCGTTCTGAGGCGCGGTGTTCAAATTTATCGTGACTGTCCATGTGCTTTTTACGACGTAGTAAAATTACACATATACCAAATTGATCCAATGTAAACGTATATCAATATACATAGGTACATATAATTAGATGAAGCCTCCATCTCTCCTGTGCTTTATAGGTATATTGTCAATTTTAGTCAAGATAATAAACTTATTTATAAATCTATTAAAAACATTTTTTCGTGGGATCGATATGTGAATATGAAATGATCCATTCAAACTATTTAAACAAATAAACTCAAATAACACGTGAAATTTAAATACTTTTTAAGGCAGTCTTCATTACGAGACATTCATTACCCAAATAGTTCTACCTTCATTGTTTATCCTGTCACAATGATTTACCGTAAACTGACATTTAATTACTCTAAGTGAACAGACATACGACTTCGCTTTTAAGGGATTAACATACGAATTAACGAGTTTTGTCACTAGCACTTTAATTATTAGAAAGATCCTAAAGTATTCGAATCGTCGGGATAAATAATATAACTAATAAATCGAGCTTAAAGTCCGTTAAAAGTCAGATTCAAAAGATTTCTTCTTGAATACTAGAATTTTCCAATATTTCCAGCTAGGCTATTTATTGATATTGATTATGGCTACACAACTTATAAAATCGATCGCTAAAAATTTAAAGATAATCTTGAAAAATGTCTCGTAATATAATACTCCCAAGCGTATCAAAGAAATTCTACTTACCCACACTCTCCTTCATACCTTATTTGACAATATTTAAAGTTAATTTTTCTTTTTGTGCAGGCAGCTTTATCGTCGCTGGAAAAAGAAGCCAAAGAAAACGTATATGCGGTACTAGACCCGCACATACAATATGAGTTAATGATAAACAAGCACGGCGAACCGCCTAAGTATTTATCGCTGTCTAAGCCTCTAACTCACCAAAGAACGCACGCCTTTGACCCGCAAACTTTTAAACAAAATGAAATTAACAATAACGATATTATGTTCACCACTTTCAAACAGGAACCGCCTAAAGTTAGACGGTCTGACAGAAGCAGCAAAAGAAGCAGTAGAAATAAAAACAATTTTGTTTCCAACACCAATTTTGATATCGAATATTCGAGAGACCCTTTCTTCGGAAAAGTTAGATCGACAGAACACAATGACGCTTTGGGAAATAACAGATTACGCAGAAGCAAAAAGAATGTGTACGAAAAAAATAACTCTGCAAGAAACGTTAATAATGCACCGGATAAACTCACTGATATCATTAATAAGGAAGAAGTGCGTAGAACTTCGCAAAGGAAGAAAGAATACATAGTAGATAATAATATAAATGAAAAGGAGCGCTCGTTTGAAGACTTAAAAGAGGAACCGAGAGTACAATGTAGAAATATTGAAGATGAGCATATGCCTCGACCAGGGAAAGTAAAAGAAATCGCATCACGATTCGACAAGCACAGCATTAACAATTTTAAATATTTGAATGTAAAAAACGAGAGACCTAAGCCTTTACAAAGTTTTTGTGATCAAAAGTACTTAGACCATGTGTTCCCAGATGCTGTAGAAATTTAAGTTTATCGTGTGTGAGATGTAAATTTAATTAGATCTCTTAGTGTATAGCATGAATGCGAGTGTGAACACAAAAAGTTCTCTTTCTATTTATTAGTGACGCTTTCTATAAGACTTCATATCTTTAAAGCTATTAATATTGGATCGGATATCTATCAATGCCATACTTATAAAATTTTGATATCGTAGAAATTTTAAGAATTACTGAGCGTTCATGACAATTTTAAACTAAGCACAAATTCGTTTACAAATTTTCTGCTTATACATATTGTACTTAACTGATAAATATAGTTTCTTCCATTTACTTTAACTTATAATATATATTATGTTTATGTTTTGTTATTTAGCTCTTATGTGTATAGCTCTATTTTAACTTTCGTGCCGGTATGTTTTGTATTGTTGAATTTTAACAGTATTAAAATTTTAATTGATAAACCATGTTTCATTGAATCCCTTGCGAATTTTAGCTTTATAGCACGAAATGTCGTGTGTATTATAAATTCAAATTTCAGTTGGTCTTTCAACTTTAAAGTGAGTGCAACGTCTGGTAAATTAGCAATGTTCCTTAGAAGTGTAGCTTTTTTATTAGTTGCTGCTAGTTCAGCAGCCAATATAACAGTAGTCAAGATGGAATTAAGAAAAGAAAATATGTGTGATAGTGGATATTGTTTAAGTAAGTGTTGCCCCTTAGGTATGGGCTTAATGAAACTAAACAAACGAATGGTCTGCGTCAAAAATGCTGAAACCTTAGACCTGCTTTTGAATATCTCTCACAGTCTTTACTATTATGACTATCAAGTAGATAAAGTGAATGTGACAGAGAAATTGCAAGTTATAATTGGTATGACTTGCAGGAAGAAATACAAAGAGAATAGGAAGTTCTATTTGCAAGTGGTAAGTATTATATATTCATATTGTATGGATGTTTTTTCTCCATGCGAAAAATTTGGCAGACAATGCGCATGTTTCTTTCTGCTTACAAAAACTGTCAATTGACAAAGAACTAACTAAACTAACTAATCAAGTTAGCAGTTTATGTTAGTGACAAGTGTCGCTTGTTAAACGACGAAAACGAAATAAGTGGTTCGTTTTAAATTTAACTCATATCAGCTGCAGCGGGAACATACGCATAGGCTTTGCTGGCGATAATGTTACACAATGACGCGGACGTCATAATTAATAAGTAGTATTTAGTCTCAAGGGACAATATTGGTCATTCATTTAATAAAATAACGTACGATACTAATACATAATAATTTTATAAATTGAAGTGTAATTAATGTTTATAGACTACAAGCCCGCATAGGACAAAAATATGGGTCAAATGAACCACCAGGGGACATATCTAGAACGATAGCAGAGCAAAAAATAATAAGATTCATCACTATGCCGTCACTTGTAAGCTGTCCAACTGAGTGCAGATGAGAATTGAAAAGTACAGGTAGACTCGGTAAATTTTGGTCATATATTTTTGTACGGCATTCTTAACCATCGATAGATCCATTAAAAATAATAAGAAACCGCTCAGTGCCGTACAAAAATGGTGGTCCACCAAGTCGGAATTT
The DNA here is from genome assembly GCF_061535455.1 of Colias philodice. Lineage (NCBI taxonomy): Eukaryota > Metazoa > Arthropoda > Insecta > Lepidoptera > Pieridae > Colias > Colias philodice. The sequence goes on along the minus strand of NC_143098.1, from coordinate 8,820,236 downwards.
TTATTTAATTTCCGAGAGTTACCGGGGGTAAATTTGGTCATTTGACCATGCACGGCATCTGTGTCATACTATTGCTATACTGCTTTTAATCCATTATTCCGCAACGCCGTACAAAAATCATGGGGACAAGGGGAAAAAATCGAGAGTTGTAATCCCCTCTCTTTTCCCACTCCAGGGGGTCATTTGACACAACACGAAATAAATTTATTTTTAAAGTATTTTATGCATAGATAATATTTTTTCATGTGCCGTACATTTTCGTTGGTTCAAAGGGGAAAAATCTGAAAAAGAAAAAAATCCATATAACGAAATGTTTGCTTTATATTTTTATAATTGACAGTCAGGTGGAATGGACTCCGTTAAATTGATGAACTAATAAAAAAGCTATGAACGAAAAGATGTGAATTATATGCAATCAGTCCATGAATACAGGTAAAGTCACAAGCAAATGCTAGTAATATATACATATTCAAAATGTACAAGTAAAGCGCTTTCAAATGATACCAAACACTGCATATTTATCTTAACTTTATTTTTTTACTCTGTATGTTTTGTCCGCTAGAGGGCGCCACATTAGATTTTGTGAAACCCCATATAGCCTTTAGCTAGCTAGTCGCTGGTTATCCAGTGAACAAGTCAGACGCTTCTAATGATATGTCATTTGTCGAATTCTGATAAGTAGTTTAGAAGTTACGAGGGAATAGATGAACATACATACATGTCCTGTAAACAACCATAACCCTCCTTTTGCTTTGCCGTAGTTGGGTAAAAATATGTTAATGCCGTACTGTATCAAATGGCCATAAAGCACCCTTAAAATTGTAGCTTTCGTCGTTTTCATCAGCCTAAAAGATGTGGTCTGCACAAAAATGTACGGCATCGGTTTTTCCTAATTTATCTATGTTAATACTATTTAAAACAACGGATAAAGTGTAGAAAACTATTATATTTCATTAATCTACGATGTTTAAACTTTAACAAAATTTCTGGTTTTGCATTTCTCTATAACTTTTTTTAGAACGGTTTCTTTTGAACGGCAATACTATACAACAATTGAATTTTACAATATCATGTTAAAAAAAAAGTTCCCGTACAGGGTCAAATGACCTTACAGCTCTTTATATTAAGAATTCGATGAAATTAAGATGATTATTGGTATAAATTTAAAAGAACAATTATTTTTTGACGGCATTGCTTTTAATAGTACTTTTGAGTGCTAGATAATGTTTTGGAACCGAAGCCGTACTTAGTCAAATGACCCCCTGGAGTGGGGAAAGAGAGGGGATTGCAACTCTCGATTTTTTCCCCTTGTCCCCATGATTTTTGTACGGCGTTGCGGAATAATGGATTAAAAGCAGTATAGCAATAGTATGACACAGATGCCGTCCATGGTCAAATGACCAAATTTACCCCCGGTAACTCTCGGAAATTAAATAAAAATTCCGACTTGGTGGACCACCATTTTTGTACGGCACTGAGCGGTTTCTTATTATTTTTAATGGATCTATCGATGGTTAAGAATGCCGTACAAAAATATATGACCAAAATTTACCGAGTCTACCTGTACTTTTCAATTCTCATCTGCACTCAGTTGGACAGCTTACAAGTGACGGCATAGTGATGAATCTTATTATTTTTTGCTCTGCTATCGTTCTAGATATGTCCCCTGGTGGTTCATTTGACCCATATTTTTGCCCTATGCGGGCTTGTAGTCTATTAGGCAATATTACTGAATTAGTTGGCGTGTTATCATTCGGTTTGTCGTTGATAAAATGAAAAGCACGCAGAACATATTACGACCATAATAATATTATGGACATTGTTTAGTTAGAAAGGTCAAGACAGTAAAAATTATACTAAATACATACCATAGTACCAGTGATATCACCAACATTTGGGGTTGATGTCCGCACTTCCAGAAAGCTTCAATTTCCTATATCATGCCTCTAGGGCAGTAGTTACAAAGCTGGTGCTTTATCGCGAGATTTACTATGTTAATATTTTACAAAGTTAATACGTCTTATAACCCTTACTCTATTTATCCATTGCCGACCTATTATAAATCATAGTAGGCACCGCACATATTTTATAAAACAAGGATGTGGTAACTTACGGTTATGAATGTAATAAATAAACCCATAAATACATTTTCAAATAGGTATCTCTACTGTTCTTCTTGTATGAGTAGTAATTACATATTCAAATTATCTTAGCTACTATTATTATTCAAAGCACTTAGCTGTAATCTTAATAGCAAAATGATTCGTATTTATAGTCGTATCGTATAAAATTGAATGAAATAAGTCTATGAGGCATCGGATATAAATATCTGAGTGAATTCGTAAAAGTGGTCATGAAATTTCAATTATAACAAAGAAAACGGTCTCTTTGGCCATGACCGATATGATTTCATTGGACAAATAAATATTTTACTACTTACAAAAACTATGTTTATATTTGGTTATATTTGGAGAAATCAACATTAGCTATGGTATGTTTTGTACGGTGTAATGTAATGACACAGTATTATATTGTTTACACGATTAATTATTTGAAATTGATCAACGTAAAGTCGCAAGCGCTTGATGAATTCTGTTAGATTTTTTTATAGTCTATATTCTTATAAAACTATGTATTTTACATGTGAGTGGTAAGGGGTTTTATAAACGTTGAATCTGATTTAGTTATAACATAGTGTAGTTTTTTATCAATGCTGTTGAACCATGGCGGAATATGCAAAAAATTAGGAACCTCATTATTTTTCATAATGTCACTCAAAAGTGTGTACTTAACTACTATTGATTGAAATTATTCATAGGAATTATCTTATCATATAATTTTGCACAATATTATGTTGAAAATATTGAACTCGCTAAATCGAAGACGTCTCTAAGTTTTTTAAAATAATTTTAATTCATTTCGTGCAATGTTTGGGTGTGGACCACAATGTTTATTCATGGTTTCATGACATTGAAAAATGTAGCATAAAGTTTGAATTCAATCACGTATGTGAATTTATATATAAATTATATGGATAAACTTAAATTATGTATAGTTGTTTAGTCCTCAGTAATATAATTAGAGAGATCTAATTATAACAAACATATTATAAATCTATACATAAATAGGTATAATAAAACTTGACCAGACTATTTCTGTATATAAAATATTAAATCAAGTAATAACTACCTATGCAAAATTAATCTTTTGTAGATCACGAAACATTTGTCTGTTTGTATGTATCCATGTACATAATACATATCAATCACGTAAAAACCACTGGGCAGATTTTGACAAAATTATACAGGGATCGACCAACATTTTACATTACGTTTAACTCATAGGCTACATTTATTTGAAAAAAATGTAGGCAATTTCTTCATCTTCGAAAATTCACGACATGAAATTTTTTGTAATTCACGCGTGCGCAAGCCGCGGGCGTAAACCTAGAAAACAACAATTATTATTGGATTTCAACGTAAAATAAAAATAAATCTTGTCACATAATAAATAATAGATAATGATATTTTGTTGACCTTTATAAGCCATATCCAAGAATCATGACGTAGGTAGCAACTAGGCGGGTTTGGGAGCGGCAGACGAAATCGGTGACGCGTCTCGAATTCTAACATGATAAGAGATAACAAAGCATTAGCATTGAGCTAGAGGGCATGGTCGAAGCACGTCCACGCTGAATGAGCTACTTCGTGCAGCAATTACTTCGAGACGCTACTCGCTATTGACATTTCTAACATGATCACAAGGTGGCAGCCATGTGGCAGCCCTTACTACATCTTCTCAGTCATTTCCATCGTATGGACTTCCTTTGTCTCCATTATTATAATAAGCTGGCAACACATTGTACCTGGATGCTCCCGCTTACATAATTATTATAACAAAAAATGACGGCATTATAAGGGAACAGGGTAATCAGGTAAACCTACTGCCTGAGACCACAGGTCTCTCTTTGACATTTATGTAGACTCGCAAGGTAAATAATATGAAATTATAATATCACAATTTTTAATGCAAATATTAAATAGGTACATAGTCAAAATATATTGTCATAATAATCATAATTGTTATTGATGTTAAATTGAGTTTTGCTAATTTTAGTTTATCGATGACGGTCATGGTAAGGAGGCTTAGCACAAATTTAATCTTACGACAAACGACAGACAGTGAGGTCATTTGCGGTCATCATACGTGATAGTGTGAACGTATTGCAATTATTTATATGACATGATTTTGGATATTTCGTCGCATACGATCGATTTGGAATCTGAAAGCTTTTACCTTTACCACAGATAATATAATACCACAGTATATAGAAAATGATAGACACACTAGACTACACTATACTACACTATACTATACTATATATAGACTACACTATACTATACACCACAGTATATAGATAATGAGACTGTGATAATACTATACTAGCTAATAGCTTTCATTTCATTAAAAATCCTCCAAACAATATTTTACTATTTATTGATGCATGTTAATTTGAATTTTCCGACCTTCGATCATTTGCTGCGAATATCTTTGATTGACTAGGTACATGTCGAATTTTCACCCGTATCGGTAATTAATAAAATTATTTTTTCATGACACGTTCGTTTGTTTCTAAACTAAAATAATTATAATAGTTAAAAAAACTAAAAAACACGCTTTTAGTTCGGTTTTCTATAAAACGCGTGTTTTTTATTGAAGTGAAACTTCTTTATCGGGGGTGGACAAAAATTTTGTGTAACATTTTTGCGTTACGCCGCGCGCGTGACATTTTTGCGTTACGCCGTACTCGTGACATTTTTGCGTTACGCCGTACTCGTGACTATATACATTATACATGTTATATTAAAGTGATCAGCAAAATCAAAGGGTTTGTTTTAATTCTAATTCCAGTGAATTTCTAAAAAAAGTAAATAAGTAATTACATCTATTTTTCTAATACTTAGGTGTAATAATGGTATTTATTTTTCTAAGTTATTTATGATTAACCTCACTTTTTGATTGTATTTTTCAATACACTAACACGTGGGTGGAATTATGGTATCAATTTTTTCTAATACTTGAATGTTGATTGTGGTATTTATTTTTCTAAAATTGTATTTAAAGTTAACCTCAGTTTTTGATTGAATTTTTTAAAACACCAACACGTGGGCGAGATCATGTTATTTATTTTTCAAGTTATTTAAGCTTAACCTCTGTCATAATATGTATATACTATGTGCGTCATTAATTTCTGACTGTTTCGAGATTTCGACATTAGGAATTTATATTTATTACCTCTATTGTTCGAACAAAAATAAGTTACCGCCTTTAAGAACTTGCCGACAATGTAAGTACAGTATTGTTTCTTAGAAAACATTTTAGGAGTATACGATAATAAATCTATGACTCACGTTAACACGTGTTTGCTTGATTGGTGTTCAATTATGATTTTGTGAATTCAATATTTATAAGAATAAACCTCAAACTCTTTATGTCCAATCAAAATCCGCCTAAGTCGAAATCCTTTATAAGTTGAAAACTCTATATAACTCGAATTTTTTGGCGTCTCCCTTGGTCTTTTGAACTACCGCACGAGCTGAGCGAGCGAAGCGAGCGAGTCGCGGCAGTGGCCGGCGTAAATATTCAAATAGGTAGCGAGGAGCGAAGCGACGAGCATCTTAGGTTAACTTTTGAACTACCGCACGAGCCGAGCGAGCGAAGCGAGCGAGTTGCAGTAGCGGCCGGTGTAAATATTTAAATAGGTAGCGAGGAGCAAAGCGACGAGCATCTTAGGTTAACTTTTGATTTTTGAACTACCGCACGAGCCGAGCGAGCGAAGCGAGCGAGTTGCAGCAGCGGCTGGTGTAAATATTTAAATAGGTAGCAAGGAGCGAAACGACGAGCGTGTTAGACTAACGTATTTCTGTAATATTGTATACAAGCTGTGCCGCGCGGTTTCACCCGCGTGGCTATGCTCCTGTTGGTCTTAGCGTGATAATATATAGCCTATATTACTCGTGGATAATGTAGCTTTCGAATGGTGAAAGAATTTTTAAAATCGGTCCAGTAGTTTATGAGCCTATTCATTACAATCAATCAAACAAACAAACAAACAAAGTTTTCCTCTTTATAATATTACTGTAGATAGTAAATTATTTTTTGAAAAATAAGGTCATAAAGAAGTTTCACTTCTTACGTGTGTACTCTAGTACACGCACACATTTTTTTTATTTTTTTTTTAACTATTATTTATTTTATCAAATTAGTTAGTGTATTGTCATCGGTCCTAAATAAATCTACAAAGTTTGAACGAAATCTGGCCGTTTAAAGTGGGTCAAAATCGCGCCCAAAGAAGTCGGTTACAAACATACAGGTGAAGCTAATAATATAAAGCGTGTAATAAACTAGAATTATAAAATACGATTTTTTGTGCAAATTGATTCTTGATTCCACAACTACTACACCATACGTCGTACAAAATCACTAATTTATCAAGATATATAGGTAGTTGGTAGGTAGCTTAAATATTTTATGCTCTACCAATTTGCATATGTATTCCCAATTAATTGTTTGTGGTAACTAAAATGCACACAGATTAGCAAAACAAACAATCGCATGTTTACCTTATGTCACAAAGAGTTTCATGAACTTTGACATTATCTTATTGACCTTGCTATAATTATTTTGTGTGTATTTAGAAAATAACAGTTATATTAATTTATTACCGTGTAAACTGCAACATTTATTTATTCAATTATACTTCATCTATAAGCACTTTGGAATCGTTCAGAAAGCGTTGTTTTTTATAAGACTTGGTAGTCTAAGATCCAAGATTAGAAAAATATAATATCCTCATCTGTTATTTAGATGAAACAAATTTTTATAAGCTGATATCAATATCATGAACTTATAAAAACAACCTCTGCCATAATAAGCCTGCTGCAATGAATAATTAATTAATTAACAACTAAAATTAGTTGTTAATTAATTAATTCGGACACCCTGTATAATATATAATATTGATGGTTTTAATTTACTACATGTAACTAGCATGAGAAAGTAAAAATTTAAAATGCAATGAATTAATTAATTAACAACTAAATTTTAGTTATTAATGAATTAATTCATTGCATCAGGCTTATTATGGCAGAGGTTGTTTTTATAAGTTCATGATATTGATATCAGCTTATAAAAATTTGTTTCATCTAAATAACAGATGAGGTTATTATATTTTTCTAATCTTGGATCTTAGACTACCAAGTCTTATAAAAAACAACGCTTTCTGAACGATTCCAAAGTACTTATAGATGAAGTATAATTGAATAAATAAATGTTGCAGTTTACACGGTAATAAATTAAAAATAAATTAGTTGAAATTCCTATCCATCAAAAATCAAGAGATATCGACGAATCGCATACCTATAAGTAATTAGTTTGGTGAAAAAAATATTTTTCATAAAAGATTGAGTACCTAAGTAAATACCTGAGCCTCACACTAGCGTAAAATAGACTGTTTTTATATTAATTAGTATTTAGTATGGTAATAGACAGAACTATTAATATTTTAAGGGACATACCCAAAGTTGATTTTATTGTGTTCATTCACTTCCCAAATATTCGCACGGCTAACCAATTCTTCGAAAAGGCAACACGTTTCAGACTGCATCATTCTCCTAGGTTTTATATATAACAATCCGAACGCTTTCAAACCAGTACCGCATGTAATGAGTGCGCGCCAAAACGCGTTGCGGATTTTTTTTTAAACGACGCGGACGGCGGCTGGCACTGTCAACAAAATTAATCGGATATTTTTAAAAATGTATCGTCTATTAATATTTTTTCTGTTTAGTTTTTTAAATGTAAATGGACAGCTGCAGTGTGATAAAAATAACATTGATTTGACTGAGTACGAAATTTTTCGGGACACCAACGGCGCAATAGAAGTCAATAGAACGATTTTCCCGCCAAATTTTATTTTTTCTAAGAATGTCAGTGGCCATAAAAAAACATTCGGGTGCCCTTGTGAAAAAAGAAAGTGTTTTAGGAAATGTTGTCCAATTGGATATGTTATGTACAAAAGAGCTTGTGCAAAAATGCCCGATATTTTACAACAAGAAGGGTTAAAGTTGCATTTTTATGAGACTTTAAGAAAAACAGTTAATTTGGAGAGCAGTGACGAGTTCGTTTTGTTGACGGGAATTCCTTGTGACTGGGATATTTATACAGAATTTCTCCCATGGTTCATACAAGAGGTAGGTTATATTTCATAATATTATTTAAATTAAATCAACAAGGAACACAATGTGCAAAAAAGCATTACTAATAATTAAATATTTTTTGTGTAAAGTTACTAAAGTGTCTTATTAGCCTTGACCTGATAAAATGAATAAAAGCTACAATGCTACGTAATACGTATGTCCATAAATAAATTCCATATTATTGTAAATAGATTATTATCCTTAATTATTAATTAATTATTGAGTGAACACAATTTATAAATATATTTAGACGAATTAAAATCAGCCTTAATTTTAATTCGTATTAAAAAACATATTATGTAGAGACTAGAGACAACTAAAAATATATTTTTTTTAATTATTTTGATAAATTCATGACAAACAAAAAATAAACTACTATCTACTCTTTGAAACAAACATACAAACAAACTTTCACTTATTATAATATTAATGGATTAGGGAATTATGCTTAAACCTTGAGTGTAATCTTTAAGGTAAATGAAAATCCTTTGCATAGTTGTACAAAAAATTTATGACAAGGTCCTGACTTGTGTTTACATAGTTTTCCTTGATAAAAAATTGCTTTGCTATAAATACTTACATATTAGATCAGAAATTAGACCACATTTAAGCTTTACATCAGGAGAGATTGTGATCAAGCGCTTTGTTATCTACAGTAAAAAAATTGAGACGCTATCCAACTTATATTAATGTCTCTACATTATGTAGGATGTCCATGATCCATGTATTCCGTTGTTTACGTCTTGACTATACAAGGTAGGTTCTTAGATATAAATGTGACAGTGTGTCATAATTTTTAGTACCTATTAATTATATAATGAGTACCACTTACCTTATTTGTAATCAGGAAGGGTTGCAGGTCTATACAAGCTGCCTTAGTGTAGGTCTGCAGTTCATATTATTAAAGTGAAACTTTTATTACATCGTCTCAAACTTTTTGGTCTGTGTTATGTTTGGTCGTACAAATACGATAATTTTGTGCCTAAGTTTCACTTTTACCGTGGTTTCATAAAACTACACAAAATTTTTTATCTTTTTAATCATCAGGTTCTATTATAATATCCTTGTATTTTTTATGTTTAATTAAAAATATAATGATTCTATGTATTTAATTTTGTATTTTATTTGTGTTTGTTTGTCTTTATTTCACGTCGCAACGAAACGATTTTATGGTCGTAGCATATTGTGGATAATAATCATTCCATTCGTTTAGGTCTTTTCTGAAATAAAACGCCTAGTGATATGAGGTCATTTATGTCGATTTTATTTAAAATTCTATACGAGTGCAGTATATTTTATATTTAAAACAAGTACCTATGTAGTTTTATAATGTTATAATTAATTATTATAGCAACTGCTCTGACTCTACCACTGACTTTTTGCAGGTGTTTTTATGAGTCCTAATAAAAAATAAGTAAATTAATATAAGGCACTTTATATACGAATAACATAGGTACATAACATATTATTTAAATAGGCTTTAGCTTATACAATTAATTTATTAGTAAGCTTCAAGTATATTTTAAGAACCCGTTAATAAATCGTGACTAAGTTCTAAGTCGTATAGGAATTTCCGATTTTATAAACAATATTCTAGGTATTATTTAATATGCAGTATGCACTATTAATTCAAGATATTGTTTAGGTATGACCTTCAGTTAAAAGGATCCTAGGTAACGTGCATATATATTTAATAACAAATATGTAGGAATTAGACTTAAATACTGAAAATTTAAAAGTATACAGTGTAATGTATTTTTTTATACCTAAAATAATGCTTTGAATCAATTCTACTTATTTCAACTCCACTGGCTACTGTTAAAACTTACCCATAATATCAATGACCATGCCGTTGTTAAGGAAATCAAAAGCTTTTTTTTCGATGAAAAACAAAGTAGTTAGTACAATATTAAAATTAACAATTAAATAAATCTAAATTTATTTCATCGACATTGAATTGACATTATCAAACAATGATATTAAAAAAACAGGATGCGGAAGAAGTGGGAGCAATGATATTAGGACCTTGCCGTATTTGATAGGTAGTTATAATAAGTTTAAATTTTAATATACTATATTAGGGATAAGCCTATCTTTAGGGATAAACCTATCTTTGTATAAAAGATCATAAGTATATCTTTGTACAGGTATCATAGATGCAATAACCTGGGCTAGAGCCTAGAACTCGTCACCTTGAACGGCAGGGGTTTAACAGCCCTTCTATAACCGCGACAAGAGATATGCCTTAGTTATCTAAGCTTTTTTCTGGTCTATACTTTACTAAATAAACACTACCCCATTGATGTAGTGGTACAGGTTACCTACTGAAATTTTTTAAAGCTATTCTCGGCCTTGTCTTTATTGTAATATACCTACATGAATGACAAGGCCTAAGATAACATGGGCTTGATTACTTAAATGGATAATTAATAACGATAGCAGAGCATTATATAATTTTCTATCAATATTAATTATCTGAATATCCATACCACCACCACAATCAGTGAAGGAATTCGTAAGGAAACTGGTGCCCAAGAAGCAAAATTTCGACGGCATGTGACATCTGCCAACCCGTATAGGTACCTACTAAGCGAGCGTAGGTCCTAAACCCTAAAGAAAGCCGCTGCGTATTTAATTTTTTTTGCAGACATATACCTGTATTATATAACTTTTAATTTCATAAAAGTATTGGCAAAGAATATGTAATTACTTATATCTCATAATGTTGGTTAAACCGCATCCCGAACGAGGTTATATTCATTTGGTTCAGGTCACTTATGTAAGTTATCGAGTCACTTTTATGGCACCATTAATTAATGATTGCTTTTACGAGTTACGTACCAATAGCAGTTATATTGTTTACTGAAAAGCTCCATTAAATGTACTACTATGTTATTATTATAATCCATAATAATAAAGCATGTTTTATCTACAATAGATATCCCAACCGTGCAGTCAGTCACCCCGCAGGGCACCTTGTGGCGAGGTGTCGGGGAGTAGCGACCCCGCGGGAACCGAGCGCTCCCGGGGGAGGTCCCTGTCCTCACCTCTGGACTGTCCCAGTGGCAGTTCGGAGTGAACAATGACGAGGTTCAGGATCCCCCACCTCTGGCTTGCCTTTGTTGGCCGTCCAGAGTGGAGTCGCCAGAGCTATATGCTCGGGGGTGGAAGTGTCTAATGGCGTAATAGCGGGGAAACCCGCTCCGGGCCCGAGGGCCCGCGATGGTGAAACCGGTGCCGCACCTCTCTACACCCCTAGCCGTTCAGCTGATGTTGCCCCCTTGTTGCCATTTTCGGTAACCTTTTTGGGAGCCCATCGACCGAGCTGGCGAGTCACCGTCTGCCATCACTTTCAATTTTTAATATTGAAAAGGCAGACGTCCATAGTCCCCATAGACCCAACCTACCGATCCACTGAACACCTCCTTCCATAACCCAGAGTTTTAATTCCCATATTTTACAATAGTCCTGCATCGGCCGCGGACTGCCCAGGACTGTATCTCTATAGTGCAGTCATGGGCAGGCTGCGGCTGGTGTCCCACAACACATTAAAATTCTCTAAATGGCCTCTGCGTGTTGGACCTATGTCCCCACGTAAGCCTCCCAAAGGACCGGGTAAAAAAAAAGCATGTTTTATTACCGTGTACATTCCATCGTAAAATTGTTTGGTGCTATAACTACTCTGTAAGTCAGTGGGTGGCAGTCTTTGACTTCTATTGAGTAGGTACCTATCTAAAATTAAATTCATATTCAAACTGAAACTATTATTTTTTGCGTTGAAGCGTTTTTGTCCCGTCTCTAATTAAATAAGTTTTTAGCGAAAAGAGGCGCAAGAAACTCTTTTAGTGCTCTTTTGGCGCATAAAACTTATTTGAAAAGCCCATTTTAAGTACCTACTCATAATTACTTTAAAATTCTAATAACAACATTATTCAGTGACATTTAAATAAGTGAGAGTAACTAATAACAAATTTTAAAAATAGAAAACTATCAGTTTAATTAAAACAGTAGTAAGTATTTATAGTTCAGAAATTAACACTATAATACTAGCATGACTAGCTGCTTTGGATTATTAGACTATGCTGCTAGCATCAGCCAAATATTTCGTCCAGGAACGTCGGGCGAAATTGATTCGATTTATGGGCTACAAGCTTAATAATGTTCAGATTCTATTAGGTCGCCCTTAACCCACTTCATTTTATTATTCACCCGCTATTTCTTAACTGGATCATGTTATTTTTATACACTGTTTGATTATAAGAATGTCTGGTGATTATATTTATTTATTGAAATTGGCTGAATGTCATTGGCATGTTTTTTTAACTCACGCGACTCGTCACTCGTGATTATGAGAGATTAAGGTTTGAAGTATGATCTCTAAAAAAAATCAAAGGGAAAAACAAATCAATTTAAATATACAATATATTTAAATGAGCTATGTTATTATTTCTACTCGTGCGCGATAGTAAACAAACTAGTGAAATGTATATATTTTTTCCTGTAATCTCTAATAGTCATTTCCGTTAATAATCCTTACTGTTTGTTTATATGATTATTAATTAGCTGTCCTGTATATTTTATATTTGTTTAGTGCAGTGGATAGTCACTAGAGATGAGTTCTTGTTTCAACAGAGACTGTGTGTTTGAATGAAGTTATTTTTTATTAGTAAAACGTGCTTATTATTAGAATACCTACATTTTCGGTGTCTAAAGTTTTCACTTTCAAAAATTTCTCAATCTCAAACATTTATTTATTGACCTTTTGGGTGGTAACTAATAATTATTCTCGGTAAGAAAATTGTATTTGTAAATTTTTTTCCTAAAATAATCATGTTTCACCACAGACATACTTACATGTTTTACTCTGTGTATTGTGCAGTGTGCATATTAAAATACCTAGTAGGTATGTCAAAGTACCTTATTAATAATTAAAATGTGAAGAATACCCCTGTTTTAATTTCCATAATAAATAAAGGTTTGAATTTGTATATTTCTTCACGGAATGTATCTTTATGTATTCTATGTAAGTAATAAAGTAGGTACATAATATGATGTCACATACCTACTGATGACTCATTGATGAAAATACTTAAATCGAACATGGGCTATGGGAAGAAGGACTCAAGGTTTTTTTTTTTATTAGATGTCATTAATGTTTTATATGTTCAATAATTATTAGGTACTTTCTAGCTGGCTATTTTCCCGGCTTCGTTTGGGTTGAAAAATAAAAAGTAAAACCTTTAGATAATCATAACTAGTAAGTTGTAGTTTCTGTAAACATGCATAAGTATGCTAGTTATATGCTTTAATACTAAATTGTTTTATTTATCTACTGATAATTATAATTAGCCTTTCTTAGATAATAGATAATAATAATTTGTCATTTTCATGTCTGGGTTATTTTGGAGCAAACAATGTGCATATCGCTGACTCATTTGTACGAAGCGATTTCGGTGCATTTACAAACGTTTTGTTTTAGAGTAACTATTCATTCATATCAATAAACGCGTAAAAAATGCCTAAATATTTTATACCAACTTTATCCTTGAGGTATTTTTTACTCGGTTGCAATGCATTTATGTACCTATTAGGTACCTACATTTCATTCGAAACAAAGGTATTGAAATATTAACGACCATTTTAAACTTACATAATTAAGACCATGTCCTTTGTTTTCCATTACACTTAAAGTTCGGAGGTTTCTTACGTAAATTGCACTTAAAGTTGTTATCTAAACAGTCTTAACACACTTTAATTGTCAACATACAATACAATGTCTTAAATATAATAACAAGGTAGGGTAGTTGGTTAGTTTTTAAACAGCAATTTTTTAAAGTCAAAAATTGTGGTCACAAAAATTTATTTCATGATTGGTTATGCGACACTTAATAAAAAATAGATACACATTAAAAATATTAATATACCGTATACAAATTAGAAACATAAACAAGTAGACTTTATTGAAAGAGCGCCATCTGTCTTCGAAGAAATTATGCCGTCGCCCGTCAGACAATACATGCATACAAAGTCCATTTATGAAGTAGACTAGTGCATTATGATTTCATCACAATTCTATAGGTGGCGGTATGTAAGTTGTTTTACAGATTGTGTTAACAGATTCTCGATAATCTTTATTACAAAATGGTTCTCCAATCTTCAGATTCAGATTCAGGTTAGGAACAGAGGTTAAAGGCTTCAGAGTCCAGTTAATATACACATTTTTTTACAGCCTGAAGTGTGTAGGAACTATTTATTCTACAGTAGGTACGTCTTATTTCAGTAATAATCAAGGAATATAGAATTATACAGATGTAAGATTGATCTATCTATCGAAAGAGTAAACGCAGCAAATACTTGGGTACTAAGCTACCAATATAATATTATTATTCATTATTCACCATGAGATTCGTTTTAAAATCGCATCTACTAAGTATAATTTGTAATGAACCTCACAATAGATACATCAATCAGCATCCATATTCATTTTTTAAAGTCAGTAGATAACAAATTCAAATTACACAATTACATACTTTGAATATTAATTATTTTTTGTTTATTTATCTATTTGAGAACCAAGCAAAAACAATTTTATTTATTTCCCGTGAAGTCACGGTCAGTGTTGTTAAAATGTGACCTTTATATATTAATCATTAAGTCTTACACGCAAAACCAACATAGTAATAATTACTTACAAAATTTCCGGAACATCCAATATTAAATATTACTATTTTTTCATTTGGGAGTTACGGAATGTGAGGTGTAAAGTATACCTTGTTATTATTGTTTAAATTAAGCTCTAGGGGTTGCATATCCTTTTAGCAAAATTGTTAATATGGAAATAGTTTCATACATACGTGATAGTGATCTATGGTATTTAATGCAGCTTTGTGTAGGATATTCAAGGTCTAGGGCGGATTTAGAGGTCAAAAAGGAACTTAACAATAAAAGTAAATAAGGAAGGAGAGTCTATAATGGACCTACAATTTCGTAACTTTACTAAAAGAGAAAGTTAATTCATGATAAATAAAATCCTGAAAGATTTAAGTTTTTTTTTCAAATGGTTTTCAGCTAATTTTATTTCACATTTCATGATTACAGGGGGTTAAGCTTTGAAAGCGCAACAAACAGCACAAGCTTTCGCGGAAAAATACAATTTATTATTAACTAAGTTATTACTTTAGGTATCCATTAATTTATTTCAATAGAAGTAATAATCTAATTGCACGTATTAACAATGAGTTATCGTAAGTAAATATACACTAATATTGTCCCCGAGTAGAACATTAGTATTACCACAGACTAATAATAATATACTACGTATAGATACGTATAGACAAGTATAAAGGTATATTAATTCAGTGTCCACAAAGACAAATCGATTTATTATTTTTGTGTAAGTATCTAATAATTTAGCGTAGGTAGAATGAATGAATGTTGAATCACAAAAATGAGGCGTATAAAGTAGATTTTTGTATGTATTCATATAATATTTCAACCCTTCCTACGTGTGCAGTTTCGATCAAATGTAGTGTTTCCTTGTAATGATGTATCACTTCATAATAAATAAATATTAAAATAACAATAGAAGTACAAACAAAGACTCATAATATTATTGTCTCCATATTTTTTTTCTTGATTTATGGCACGGCTTAGTACCTAATGTAATAAATACACCTAGTATTTTCCGCATGGTTGATGTAAATACTAAAATAGGTACCTATAGATAAAATGTAAGAAGAATATAATATTCAATTCACCAAGTATAATACAATAATTATTAATAATATTTGCCGCAAACTCAAACCATATTGCTGAAGCAACAGGTGGAGCTTACTATCAACATCCCTTACACCTACAGTCTATTATTAATATTATATTTATGTAAAAATATAAACAAAAACACCAAATAAACGGTAAGTTTATAGCGATTTAACTAATGCTTAAATAGATAACATGTACTTCGGAAAATGTATTTTTGACTTATTTTTCCTTTTCCTTAAGATGTACCTATGTACCTTTATAATTATATTCCTGCATTTACACTGAAAAATTGTCTTTATAAACGTTCTTCTTCGAAGTCATCGATATTATTAGCATTCGCAAACACTAATACATTACCTGGAGCGCTATCAGCTGATTATGTCAAGCGACTGATTACAGTCACAAAATGAAACTATCCGCCAAGTCTTGATAGACGTAATTGCAGTAGCTGTAGTTAACAAGCTTTCGATGTACACTGCCCGCTGTTTAGCTAGGTAATGGTTTGATGTGTTCTTTCATGCAGCAATGTAGTTCACACGCGCGGTTCCGATATCCTTGACAGGGCTACTCCGAAATAACTTGACTCTTGCTTCTTGAGACTTGAAGTAAGCCAGTTTTATTTCAGATCTCGAGATAGACGTACGTCATTGGTCTGATAAAACGCGATAGTGTTCACGAGTGAGGTGATTTGTTTTGGTGTTTGTTTCGGTGTAGCGTTTGAATTGATAAAAAATAACAATTAAGTGTTTTAAATTGCGGGTTTTGTGTGATTGCTGTCATTTTAGATTCTCTAGCCTTTTTTTCGGCATCTCAATAAACAATTTTGGTAGGTACTTAAAATGCCAAAATCGATGAATTCTTGCACGTGTAAAAAGTTTTTCACCGTAGAATATAACAATAAAAAATATTCCATAATAACAATATGTGGACATTGAATCAAATATATATGTTCCCATAGAATTCTATTGAATAAAAAATATTATTTCTAATTCTACACGTGTTTTAAATACTTTAATAATTAATTAATTAATATTCCATTAAGTCGTATGTTAATCTAATTCAGATTATGCTAAAGTTATATTATTTCCAATCTAAATAACATTATGATAATAAAGAACAGGTAAACCCCAATAGAACCTGTTCTGTAACGTTCCTTTGCATAAATAATATAAAAATATAGGTAATATAATAAATATTTATAAGCTAAATAAATATACCTTCTAATAATACCTTTAATAATACCTTTAATCAAAGTTGCAAAATCTCAAAAAATACAAAAAATACGTTAATAATTTAAATGTAGGTACCTACTCAAAAATACCTGAACGTAGTCCACCTACTTTAGACTAACTGTACTTTCTAGCAAACGTTTTATAGAAATGTTTATTCAAAAAGTTATAATAAATGATAACACGTGTAAAATCTACTACAATCTTATAGGTAGGTATTTATTTCTTAAAGTGAGCGTTATTCTGAAAAACTTCACTAGTAAGTTAAAAAAGTTTTAGAAAACAGCCCGAATAAATTAAAAATCGTGTGCACCCGATTTTATCTCAACTCCAAACGTTTACTTTATTTGACATTAACTTCATATAATTGAGAGCGGTTGATATACCTTATACCTAGATGAAAAGTTATTTGTAAAAACCCATAAGGCAATTACTGTTTACAATAAGTAAATGAATGCCGGTAATGTACGTGATATTACTATGAAACTATGTGTATGTGGACACACACAGTGACACAGCTAGGGACATATTACAAAAAATATTGAGTAGGTACTCTTTGATTTTATAAATTGATTCCTAATAGATATTGCTAGAAATCTAAAATTGTGATCAAAACACTCAAAAGTACTTTTGAGGGCATAGGTACCGCTCATAAATAAAAATTATAATCTCTAAATAATTGTTTAAAACCAATTACAGAAGTAAATGGATACAATCTATTGCTACGGGCAGTAAAAGTAATCTGAATAAAAAATTATAAGCATATAAAAGTAAAGTTTTAACATAATACAATTACATAATTATAATGAACAACGAAATAATCAGGGCGTATTACAAATTTTGACCCACATTATGTAACACGTTTGTTAATTGAAGGCAGTATTTGTGTAAATAATATCGCACATTCTTAATTACCTACTTACATTACAGTACAATGCAGCAATTACAAAATTATTAAATAAATAAACTGAAGTTTAAATAAGGAAATCCCTTGTTGAGTAAAAACAGTGCGTACTAGATGGTACTAGGAACTTTTTTAGTTCACGCGTAACCGTGGTCCCAGGTGGCAATTATTTCACATGCAAAGCACATAACGATGACCACACTCCAAACATATTAAGTGACAAACAAAATGTATAAAGTGATCTTACTCTTGGTGCTCATTTCAATTTGTGACTGCAAAAAGTGCGACTTCAATACCTCAGTGGACATTACCAATGGAATTCGATTGAATGGTGTTATTAGTTACAATGGCTTCAGTTATGATGCTTCCGAACACTTTTTTGACGCTCGCAGTGCAACTGAAAGGGGCTGTATATGCAACAAGAAGACTTGCTTAAAGAAGTGTTGTCCCCACGGGCAAGCTTACAAGATACTCGATAAGCAATGTGTCAACGTTACTGAAGATTTCAATCCTATGGTATGGGATGAATACAGAAGAGAACAGGATGAAAGCGCGAGAGAGTTGTTTCATTTCAATTCTGGGAAACCGATTTGCGAGGAGAACGAAGTACGGATTCAAGTATCGGAACCGTTTAGCGTGTTTAATCTTGTGACGGTAAGTTTGAAGGTTAACTGGTATGAATACTTAAAAATATATACAAGAAAACAACGTGTGGATTCGGATATCGCATTGTGATTTTTTTAACACTAGAGCGCTCGCGCCTAAAATTTTCCTTGAGTGCACGCGTGGGTTACATATGTCACCCAATACGACGCACGTTTTTTTTTCATAAAAATCGGAGTTTAAAAAGTAAACGAAGTACTTATTTATGAATCAACTTTATTTTTAAGTGATGAAACAAAAAAAATATCAATATTTTCTCATTTTACTTAAATTATGAGCTAAACATAAACCTCTGTGAAAAGTAACTAATTTTTTGCTTATTGTGATCAATCAGTTTTTTTTACTTTGGAAACTACAAATTTGGTAAAAATAATCATCTAATTATAAAGTTTAAGAATAAGTTGTTCTTATCCAATAAAATTTTATTTTCAATAAAAAATAAGTATGTCCTAGCACTCGAATATGAGTATTTTATTTCGATTTTAGTTACCCATATACATATTAATAATTTCTTAAAAGTATAAATTGATCATAAGAGCATTCAAAATAAAAGCGGTATACTTGATTTTCACTCGTAATTATATGATTTCAAAAACTTCCTAGAACGCTCGCGCGGGGGACATGCGTCACCCATGTACTTTTATATTATCGCAGAGTACACTTCGTTGCACCAAGGAAGCTGACACGCTGCTAAAATGTCCAGTGATTGGTAGTCGGGGAATACCTGAGACAACAACACTCAAGCACGATTCTTTAAAAAAATATTTAGCAATATAATACACTGGGTGACCTATGTCCCCCGCGCGTGCGCTCTAGTGTTAACAATTAAAATTATTATTTTTATATAAAAAGTCATAAAAAAAGTTTACAATAAGCCCATTTCTTCTACATAAATTCTAATCATAATATTTTTGTGTAGGTAAACACAATATTGAATTGTTAAACTTACCTATAGTTTTTCTATACGCAATGAATAAGAAAAATTATAAACATTGATGTATAATGAAATGAATGACTCCACGTTATTCATAAAGTTCATTAGTTTATTACTCTATTTGTCTTTAAAATGAATTCCATTGTAATATTTACTTAAGTACAAACGAAACGGTATCGAAAACAAATTAATAATGAATATATTATAGTATTTAATCAGACAGATTTTAGACCACACTAAATAACACTTTAATTACCTTAATACATTTAAAATTAAACCAATTCAGTTGTCCGCATTCAGTAGTGAATTAATAAACTATCATACGTTTGTTATATAAAATTTTACGTTTAAACACGTCTTATTTACTTCCAATAGATTTTTTAGACTATCAAAGTTAAAATCTCAAAAAATACACAAAATATTATGATGGATATCGTACAACACGCATCCAAAAATACCCGTCCACAAAACAAGAGTTCAAAGAGCGCTAAATATTGACCACTCTCAATTCTTAGAACCATCATAGTAGTAGAAACTACTGGTACTTCCCCATAAATTATGACGAAGAGAATTCGGCAGAATGCTTTCATTAATTTTAGCGTAGATATGATAAATAAGCAATTACGTCTACCCACTTAGCCGTGTCAATGATAGCGATTGATAAGATGCAGCGTTCCAACAGGTATTTTGGCTACTTTTATACTTAATCCGGGTTCTGATAATCAATATACTTATTATAACCGTAACAGTGAAAAGCTTTATATGAATTGAATGAATTGTTCTAGAATTTTTAGAATGTTGTGCTTGAATACTTTGTAGGAATAAAGTAATTATTATTGTTAGCGAATTTTCCTCTGCGTCAATCGAGTGTGATTTATCATTTAACGTTTATATAACCATTATAGTTTAAATAAGTCTGTGGATTTGTGGAATGAATGAACTATTTTTATCCGATTTCTTTGAAATATCCGAGAGAAAGAGTTTTAATTCTTTGAATGAATGAAGGTGCGTTACTGAACTCGGAGAAGAGGAATTTCAATATTTTTTTTGCCATCAATAATGAATATAGGTAATATCCGGTATAAGGGACTGGAAAAAGTCAAACATAATTTTGTCAACATGTTTTCATAATATTATGTTAAACATTATTTTAATTTATAATGCGCAAGCCGTTTCCCAAAATTAACGTCACCATTAATATCCACGTGTCTATAATTAAAAATTACAATGACGTGTGATACGACATTAACAACGATATTTTTTATTACGTAAGTAAAAATAAATAAATACGTATTTAGTAGTAAATTGTTATACAGTCCGAGTTAACTTTATACATAGATCACAATCTAGATCCTCAGTAACGGTGTCTTGTTGTTAAATTTATATGTCAGCCATATTATAATAATATTCTTCTTGCTTTTCTTTAATCTTCCATCTGATGGCATCTTTCCCCTAAACTTAATATAATAGGTGTAATAAAACACTAATTGTGGTGATCCACACAAATAAAATGATTATATTTAGAATACATTTTAGTTCATCAATTAGGTAAATCCTTTTTATTCAGATAGAGACAAGAAATAAAAGAAACACTATTCTTACTTATTTTCCGTCTTCTTCTCTCCAAACATCATGATAAGAAACCCTGAATTCGTACACATAAGTGAAAGGTTTTTCAACCAGCAATGACCTCGAATATTCTAAGAATCGTCTTTATAATAATGGTCATCATAGCCACTGAATTAAATAATTCTTGTGTGCTATTAACGCGTCTCGATTGCCCTCGTGTTTGGACAGACAATCAACAGTTATAATAATTAGTTGTTCTGAATGCTAGACTATCACCTCTTTGTTTAAGATTGTGTATTTAGGATATGTGACTCATGTCCTAATGTGGTACAAATTAATAAGGTGGATAATTAAAGATCTCCTTTGTTGCAGAAGTCGAATAATTCATAAACAGTCATGGTCTGTTTCATATCACTACCAAGTGTCAAACAAAGTCGCTTACATTGTCTGCCTGTCTGTCTCTGTATATGCTTATTATCCTTAAAACTGCGTAATAGATTTTGATACAGTTTTTTAATAGAAGAGTTCAGAGATTCAAAAGTAGGTATATATGAAAAAAGGGGAAATTTACTCGTCGTTTTCTGGTTATCGAGATCAAACTTCAAAGATAATATATATCATATTCAAAGTCCGGGTCCAGTGAAATGATCTGATGTTCGACATATTTATTATCAATTGATTTTTAAAGTCACGGATGTTCATGGATTGGGTTTCATTTTTGGGTGTCATTTTTGTACAGCAAACTAAAATAAGTCAGTATTATTGAGACCAAATTTTTAATGTTCATATCAATCTTTCATGCAAAACTACTGAACTATTTCAAAATAAATATTGTGTGGAAAGGCTATAACTTGGCATATAAAAGCAATGCTACGCTAGCAAAGTAGCAGATTCCGCGGAAAAATAATAAACTAGGTATAAGAACGAAATTCATCGAACTGTTTCATAGAGACTTAAAAATTCTTAGTAAAAAAGTATAAAATAGCTACAAGGACAGTATACATGGAAAGCGATTCTTCTCATGCCAAAGACTGTAATGTTATCTTGTGTGGGGTTTTGGATAAAAATAAATAACTTCATAATTTATTGATCATCCTTATCAAAAACTATTTTCAGGTGATATTTGGCAAAGCGCAAGCAAAAACATTATGGTCGGTATAAAATAATGCCAACTTTATCATGACCGAAAATATAATTTATTTTCCGGAAAGATTAAAAAGAACTTATATTTATTTATTACATTTATTTAGTAAATCCGCATCTTTTGTGTTCCATGTAATAAAAAATACTGTTCATTGAAGACGAACAAAAAACAAGAAGGTTTGTTACTTTTATTGTAAAAACTTGTATCTTTGCAGACGGGTAATTTAGTTACATATTATAATTAATAAAAAAAATGTTAAATATATTACAATTAAATATTATTGTTATTGCTTTGAGTATACATTTTTAAATGTATATACATTTACTTACATTTGAATCTACTGTTTCGAATTAGGCCAATTTTCCAGCTAACCTAGTAAATACTATTGACATAGAATTCCAACTAAGGAAGCCTTTGATTGTTTGTATTTGCTTGATATCATGATGATTGATGATAAACAAAGAGAACTTTATGTGTGTGTACCTTAGTAAATGTATGCTTTATGTGCTGACTTTCGTCATATTTACAAAAGGTTGGTTTGAAACTGACGATAGCAAATCCCCCAACTCACCATGAATTATTAAGCTTAGATTACGCAGTATTCCGTACAATTCAAAATCATTCACACACAAAAACATTGTTTTTTTCCTTGAATATAAAATCTAAGATGTTCTTCTTAATTCTTAAATTATACATCAGAGGACGTTCATTAAACAGCTGCCTAAATCTTTAATTGCTCAAGTATAATAATAATCTGACTCAAAGTGGAAATGCCACCAATACTTAAAAATATCTTCAAAAGAATTTTTGTTTATTCATAAATATTTATTTTACATTTAGGTATGGATAAGTTTGTTGATGTAACCTAAATCGAGAAGGTAATTATTAGCCTTTTGTTTGAATTATTTTTCACGATAAGTCAAAAGTCTTCTTCTTCTTCTTCTTCTCTTAATTAATGGCTCCACCCAATAAAAAGGGACTTCGCCAATGTCCAGTATATATGGGAGAGACAGGACTCAAATTTCAGTCACTTAGACTTGTGCGGTTGTGACATTTAACATTTGGAACTGAGTGGGTTAACTAACGGTGTAAATGCAGAAATTTTGATCAACTTGGAGCGAAGTCAAAAGTCAAACAAATAAACAAAATTAAAAATAAACAATTGTCATTCCATTTGCATTGATTATAGGTAGATATTATATTTTATTTTAGTCCTAATAGCACGAAATACTTAATATTACTAACAAGTAACATGTTAATAGCTAATTAGTCCTTCAATGCTTTTATCGTAATACAGTTGATATATACATAATACTGTAGAATACTTCGACATCTGCTTATCCAATAATCCTACACAAAAATTATTTTTCACGTTAATTTATATATATCTCTCACTGGTTCAATTTGGATACCAATTGACCTCTCTTATAATTATTCATATTTACATATCCGTCATGCTTATTTAATTAATTAAACAATATGTTGTCACTTTTTCACCGAAACTTAACAAATAGGCCCTTGACTATGATGTACCTGTCAACACCGACAATCAGTTAATTAAATAAATGTTTTAGCTATAGAATTACATACTAAAATGATGACAATTTGTTTTTCTGGTTTCATTTTTACATTCTGCTTGTATTTTGCATCGATGAGCAAAATACAAACTTGACAATAAAAAAAACCATTATCTATAGGTATGTTCTCGTTAAATATACCAAAATAATTTGTTTAAAGTTCATCACTATCTTCAACTAAATTAAAAGTCACGTATTTACTGGGCGATATTTCTATATCAATAATACTGAAAGAACAGTCGAGAAAAAAACAGGCACTTCAAAACAGGTTTAGTGATGGCTTCGGCAAAACCTCCCAGACTCCACGTGGCGTGAAGTGACCTTTGATTACATGTGAATGACTTGACGAAAACAACATTTGGTTCCCTTGAAGCTGAAATAAAAAAAAAATAGACGAATGAATTGACAACAACAAACTAAGCATTAATTTATTTCATCATTTCTTTTGTCTCCTTATCGTTTTTAGCCCGAAATTGGGTCGCCCGGGATATAAAGTCTTGGTTATTTAGTAAAGATGTAACTTTCAACAAACAATATTATCAAATCATTCCTCTTAGTTGAAATTTAAAAACCCTGCAAATGAATTTGAATGCAATGCTTCGCTAAACAACAAAGTCCCTCGTACTTCTACAAAAAAAATCCATTTTAACTTTTTAACTTTCTAGGATGGAAAACTGTTAATCGAGACACCAAACACAATACCACCTTGGACGGTATTCGGTCCAGACAAGTACTGCATCGACACATTCGTCTACGAAGATGAAAAGGGTGCTCAAACATCGAAATTAGATGCCTTGGTATGCTTTGCAGAGGCAGCGCGTGAGGAGCATCAACTATTGAGCGTTGTGTGTAAGTATTTCTAATTTCAGTTTCAATGTCTAAGTGTATGTCTGAATTTGTTCTACTAGCAGTTCCTAAATAACATTAATCTTCAGAAGAAATGACATTTATTCATAGTTTTTAATGCCGACATTTTAATGTGTGCATGTGCTATAAATTTGGAACACTCACAAAAATCAGTCCAGCCGGTATCAAGTTGTAAATAGAAAAATATACCAGGAGTTAGGTAATAAACTACTTTTTTATTTATTTCAATTATTTTCACAACGCTTAATAGCTTACAAAGCTTGACATTTCTTTGACAATGAATATTATAAATTCTTGGATATTCCACCAGCAATATCATTAATGACCATAATACATACCCACCAATCCGATGACTCCAAACAAACCTACATATCACCATCAATAATCATTTTCAAATTATAACTTACTTCCTTACGATTCCAGGTATGTTAATCTCCTGTGTTTTTATCCTCGTCACCGTGGCTGTGTACTGCTGGCTACCAGAACTACGGAACTTGCATGGAAGGGTCTTGATTGCGTATCTGTTGAGCTTGTTCGTGGGCTTCGTCTTCCTCTCCACTATGAAGATCTTGCTTATGATTGATAACATCTCTCATAACTGTTGCGTTATATTCAGTAAGTATCTTTTTGAATTTAAAGTATTTAGTATGTTACTCTGAAACATTCGACAGTATATTTGTTCTATTAATATTTATTAGAAGTGTGTACATAGAGCATTTGTCGTGGCATAAGCAATAGATGATTCTATCATTGCATTTTACGTTCTTAAACTTTTAATAAGTAGAAATATGTTATTGAATTAGTTTATTTAAGTCCTTGATAACATTGCTTATTTGAAAGACGTTCAATTATTAAACAATATACCTACTTTTTATGCTGTATGAAATCATCGTTTAACCTTTGTCAATGGATAATCTTTGTCAATAAATTATAACAACATACCTATAACTAAAATACATATTTATTGAAAATTTTATTCAATAATTGATACGTAATATTCTGATAGTACATAATTTCCGTATAACGCACGCTCATTAGCTTGTCCAAACAATGGTACTATGATCACAAAAAAAATTGGCCTTTAAGTATCAATTAATGAGGTGAATGGTTCCCGAAAGTGTAAACATTGTCTCACGGTCACCAGAGAATTGGCGGAAACCCAACACTTCCCTTGGTATTTCATTCAAACCCTTTACGTATTCTTGAAACTGATTTACGTAATAAGGTTGCTGATATGATTCATGACGACATAATCATTTTAAATTTAATGAATTGAGATTTTTTTCTGACTCTATCCCTTAGTGACTTCTTAAATTCTTTGACTTGTAGTTTTAAATTCGTCTAAAACGAATTAAATCATGTAGGTGCCATTTACGCCCTGGATCTTTAAATCGTAAAACAATAACATTATTTGACATTATGTAAAATAAATTCCATTAAAATTATTTTAGAGTTGCTTGTATCATGAACTTAATTAAACCATCTTCATTGATTACGTTATTTCCTACTGGCGTTTTTCGTTTATTTATTCTCAAAAATAAATCCGCTACATTCAAACAGTACCGGCATGTTTTAATACAAATTATCACAACATTTACCGTCGAGACGGATCTCTATTGAGTTAGTGTTAATGACCTCTTAACGCGTTAGCAAGTTCCTATGAAATCCATCACTCTTCTTATTTCGATAATTTCTAGGTAGCATAAAAAAGCTATTATAACTTCTTTAATAGATTCTTGTATTATTTGCTTCCCTTTTGGGAGCCATGTGGGGGCTGATGATGATGAATGATGATGATTATAATACAGACTTTTCAGTAATTTATCTGATAAAGTTGTTGAATAGTTTAGGCTGTTTAAGATGTTGTAACTTGTAACCTAAAGATTAAAGATATAAGAACGACAATAATAGATACTGTTGCGATTAAAATGTAGGCACGTTTTAAGATATTCCAACTGTTTTAATGACGAGACATGTTTTCATGGCCAGCTTGAAATTGTTTTGTTTTTCCAACATCATTAAAGAACGCGGGATCCGGTTTTTGTCGTAATTTATTTGAATAAATTCGGTTTTTACAGAGCGTAGGTAATTTTCGGAAACTTCGACAATAACTAATCGAGAGTTATAAAGAAACAGATCAGAATAAATAAATAATTATTATAGAATATGTTTTAGGACTTTTATTTTTTAAATGAACAAGATATGTTACAGTTATTCACCCTAGCTTATAACAGCGATCTCCCACTGTGTAAAAAATTCTTCAAATAATAAAATGGTCTCCGCTAAATTTTATATCTCAAATTCAATTATTAGGAACATCAAATTGATCCTTTATTGGTAATGCCTTATACAATTGTTCTCAAGTATTGAACATTACATTGAATGTGTCCTTATGGTGACTCATGACTTAATCCTGCATAATAATTAGTGTTATGCACTAGACAGCGTAATCATTATGTGTTCAAGATACCGTGTCTTATGTATAAAGTGGAAAAACAATGCCTTTTTCTTGATGAAAAAACATAAGTACCTGATTCGCAAATAATGTAACTGTTTGATAAAATAAAACTGGGATGGATTTAAGTGCGGATTTAGTTTTTATTAAAAAAATGGAGTGTGTTCGTATGGATTAAACAATTTTTTTCCTTGTGTATAATTTGATGTTCATTTATTTATTTTTAAATTATATTTAAACAGCAACCAAAAAAAGGACTATTAAATATTTATTTTTTCTTACTTCGTGTAAATTTTAAACTTTATCTACAAAAAGTAGGATGGTCATGAACAGTCGCACAGTTTAAAAATAAAGGAAGCGTGCAATAGGTAAAATGGTTTTAATAAACACGTTATAAATTGTACTATTTGTTCTGTGGTTTTATCGCTAAGTAATCGTGATTATAGGAATACAAAGTATGATAGCTTGAGATTAAGCAAACGTATAATTATACACAATATTTTTATCCATTATGAATAACTAACTTTTATCAAAAATTCTTTATATCTTAACCTTTAATTTGTCAAACTATGATATATCGTGCTAGCACAAATAATATGATAAGAAATACCATTTTTTGTACATAAATAGATGCATTGTTGTATTCTGCCACGCGCCGGTCGGCGCAACCTTCAAAATACCAAGCTTAAAAATGATGTTTACAAAGTTATTTACATCATCTTCTAAAAATTACGACCTCAAATGTCTTTTTAATGACTTTTATGATTAGACGAGACAAACGGAACAAAATATATATAATGGGACACTGTTCAATAACGTTAAAATCTCATTTTACGATTGCGTTTAATTTATGACGATTTCAAAGAATTTTGTTCTTAAAATGGATCGTTAATCCTATTGTTTAAGAAATGATTTCTGTAGCTTTGATTTTTTTTCAGCCTTCATCATCTATTTTTTCCTGTTGGCCGCATTCTTCTGGCTAAATGTCATGTGTTTTGACATTTGGTGGACGTTCAGGTAAATTTGATCAAGATTTGATTATTAAATACTAGATTTCCGCCCGCGGCTTCGCCCGCGTTTTCAAAGGAAAACCCGCATAGTTCCCGTTCCCGTGGGATTTCCGGGATAAAACCTATCCTATGTGTTAATCCAAGTTACCCTCTATATGTGTGCTAAATTTCATTGTAATCGGTTCAGTAGTTTTTACGTGAAAGAGTAACAAACATCCATACATCCATACATCCTTACAAACTTTCGCCTTTATAATAGTATTATTAAATGTTATTAAATATTAATGTAGATGTTAACTATCCCATAAATACCGAGGTATCCAATCTACATGGGGTATTCTATCAATCCCGTAACAACTATTCAGCAATTCAAAACTGCTGATATGATAATATTTTTAATGCCGATAGCTTTATTGAATAACGCAATGTTCTAATTTTAATAAATACTTATAACATGTCCACGTTAATTTAGGTTTTTACACCTAATATATTTTACTTAGCAATAATTATTTTACACTTCTCAGCTATTATAGAATACCCATAACCCACAATAAGTTCAAACATTCAATCATTTATATACTTAGAAAGACATCATTCGCTCACCCTTGAAAAACTAAGTCCGCCCTAAAATGCCAACAAAAAAAAGAACCTTTATAAAAACATTAGGTATTTTCCCATTTCAGCGGAAAGCGCGGCATGACCATGGAGAAGATGTCGCTAAGGGCTCGATTCTGTGCCTATTCATTGTATGCGTTTGGAGGTCCCACTGCCTTCACTATTCTACTCGCTTCGTTGGAATTTTCTGACCTATCCCCACATCCGTTATTGCCTTTGATCAGACAACAAGGCTGCTTCTTGTATGGTAAGTTTGAGCTTTATTCTATATAGGAAAGTTTTGTAAATAATTGAAATCATGAAATTCACTGAATAGAACGTTGTGAACTGTTCAGAGATACATTCAGCCCTATTGTTAAAAACAAGGAAAATGGAGGAATAAAAGCTTTTACTATATTTTTTCAATTAGATATCGGCTTTTGATTTGAAACCATGATTAGCTAATTTAATTCTGATGACTTGTTTACAAGAAGAAAATTTGACGGAGTTAGTTCCCTCATCACGAACATACCAATTTTTAGGATATCTGCTTTAGTATAAGGATTCGCTTATGATTTTCCCTTAATAGTGGGGTTCACAAGTATAGTTTACATAATACCGTTAATCTCGGGAACTACTCGTCCGATTTGAAAAATTCTTTCGGTGTTAGATAGCCCATTTATCGAGGAAGGTTATACTAGGCTATATATTATCATCACGCTACGACCAACAGGAGTGGAGACACTATATATTTTTTTTTCTTTCAGGTAAAAGCCGACTCCTGTACCTGTATGGTCCAATCGTAATTCTGTGTATTTCAAATATGGTATTCTTCGTTTTAACCGCCTTGAAGATAACTCAGATCAAACAACAGACTTCAGTACTGAAGTCGAAGGAAAGCGCGACCCATGACTCACATAATCATGATAAACAGAGGTAACATTTCATTACATCGGATAGTACATTGGATATAAATTTATAAATAATAATTTAGTACATTGGAATTAACTTTAATGAAGACAACAAAGATATTTTATCATACAATAAAAATTTCATACACATAATATTGCATTGTCAAATTGTATTGCTCAATTTCATTCAGCCTTACCGCTAAGTTAGCCTTGGTCTCTATCTAGTTCTATATATCTAGGTTCCAAAACTTCGAAATGGAACCGTCTTTGTCAATTACATATTAGGCATGCAACACATTCCGTATAGCATACCCGTCAGTTGAAAAAAAAATTCTACGCCGAAAACTGTTAAATGTGTTACTCTATCAGTGGTGTGACCCTTAACAAAATTGATTTAATAGCATATTTTATCTTAACTTTTACAGGCTTCTTCTCTACGTCAAGCTATTCATAGTGATGGGAGTGAACTGGTTTCTAGAAGTTATTAGCGCTATCTACCCAAAGGCAGATGCTCTCTGGAAATTCACAGATGCCTACAACGTTCTCATTGGCCTTATTATCTTCATCATTTTCGTTTGCAAGAGAAAAATCTTCCGTCTCATCAAAAAGAGGTTTGTAATATTTTAATTTCAGATTTTTTTGTTAAAATTGCCTTTATAAGTATTAGGAAATCAGCCGATATTCAGAATAATACAGTGTTGGTCGATTTATGTAGGATTAAAGAAAGATTTCATCGAAGCGATACAGAATTATGGAATACCAATCATATAAGTGGGAGCAGAAGTAACTTTAAAGATTATAGACATAGAACCAGTATGGAATCAATACGAACAGATAACGGTTCCAATAAAGTTGTCCATACAACAATTATATAAAGACTGATATCTAATAATGTAAATAAGAAAACGTAGAAACATTTTAACATTAAGAAACTATTAAAAGTTAACAGTGAAGATTCCAGTGACGACAAACTCAGATGAAATTCACATAGAATGCAGAAAGACAGAATATTATATTAGAAATACTAAGTTCCCACGCAAAAATATCGCAGATAAAGAAAAAGTCAATGAAGATGAAGTAAATATTCCAGAACTACACAATAAATACGATTTTATATAAAAATAAACTAAAGGTACGAGAATAAATGAATATCGGCTTTCGGTTTGAGGATTTAACTGTGGTGTAAAGAAATTCTGAAAACTAACACAGGAATCATTTTCTTAAAATACAAAATGAATACATATTCATTCCTTGGATGATCATTAATTGGCATTTAAATATATGAAATTCACAGGACTACATTTAGGTTTAAATTTCTTCATCTCTATGAAACTGATAAAGGAACAGTAGTCAATAATTAATGTATAAATAGGAGATTGTAGCTAATTGTAATTGTATTGGTAATAAGGCCAAATAACTTTATACATGCCATTTAATGAAAAGATGTATTCCCCAA
Source organism: Colias philodice (assembly GCF_061535455.1). Taxonomy (NCBI): domain Eukaryota; kingdom Metazoa; phylum Arthropoda; class Insecta; order Lepidoptera; family Pieridae; genus Colias; species Colias philodice. The sequence goes on along the minus strand of NC_143098.1, from coordinate 8,788,904 downwards.
CCTTTTTTCACTTACAGAAAGTCCAGCCTCTTAAAACTCTTATGCCCAAAAAATAAATATTAAGATCTTCTATAAGCGCTACAGTTTCCTTTGGCATTGTGACTCTCAATGGCTTTTCTTTAGCAGTTTTATGGATTGATTCATATGGGACTAAAGGAATGCATGTGTAAAATAATTTAAAAGCTATAGTTTCCAGAAACTTCTATTGATTGGTATAACCGTTGCTTTGGACCTATCTTTCGACTTCTTTCTGGACTTCATTGGGGCAGATTTTTACTATTTCTTTTGGTTTGTCTTCTTTCATCTGGTGTTCTCTTACATTATATTTTATTTTTCATATCACATTTTTTTCTCCTCTGGTATTTTTCATAGTCAATGATAATTTATATTGTGCACTTGAGTGCACGAGTGTAATTTGACTGCTATCTTTTCTCAAGAGGTCTGAGTAGTTTAATAGTTAAATATAATTTGGTCGAAAATATTTGTTTTTTTTTGGGTTGGAAATTTTGATTGCGCTTTTTTTGGGTTGGATATTCAGATTAACCACTATAAAGGATGCGTTTAATTTACTGATCCATCTTGCTTGTATTTTAATAGAATAAATTGTTATGATTGAATTTGCTTTCATTTCAAATTAATGGATTCAAAAATAATGATGATTACACGAACTCTCATCAAGTCAGAACCTTTTAATTAGAAGTACATAATGTAAAATGGGTCTTAAAAATATAATATTATGTTCAAAATTGTATAATTGTGGAAACAGCTTTTTATCTATTTTCAAATTGTTATAAAAAAAATTCCTTATGACTCGATGAGAGAATTATTTTGTATTCTGCATGCGATTATCATTTAAAATATGAAATAATATACGCATGAAAAATAATTTTCATTTTACGTAGATATAAACAAGTCCGCGGGCAGTCGATGTCTCGAAGTCAAACCACGAGTTCTCGCACGTTTTCAACAAAAGATGAAGTCGCCCTTACATCGCTAAAGAATAATTAAGAATTTCCTATTAAAATGAAGCTTTACGCTTTTCTCTCTTATGGGCCCTCTCCACAATGGGCAGCGTTGGGCAAGTAGAGGCAATCACGATATAATTGTAGATGTTTATTCATAATCGCCATAATGGCGGCAAACATTGACAATCATTTATTGGGCCAACGCTGCCCATTTTGAAAAGAGCACATTATAATTAAGATCTTTAAAATATTTACTGTTCGTTCTCTCGATGTAATGTGTATAATCCGCGCCAATAAATAATCGAATACGTCAGCGGTATCATGCTGTCTCATTCTTACTTAAGCCGATTATATCATGCTATAGCACTCACTATATAACAAATACATTACCAGTTTAATTTCAATTCTTTATTGGCACGGATTATACCAATATTTTATGTAAGCTTCTAGATGTAACATACGAGCCATATTATTTTGTGTTGTAGCTAAAAGACATATTTTTTTATATTATGTAGATCTGAATTCTGAACATTTTTAATATTATATCAATTATTATTTTAGGATATATTCATAATAGTATATAATGTGATCTCAATTATGTTTTTATATTTTTTGTGCTCTATCTAAAGACTATCTTCAGTCAATTGTTCAATAATTATAAACTAGTAAGATGAAAAATAAGATAAGCTTATAAAAATATATAAATAGATTTTGAATAAAGTTAAATTAAAGTCCCTTACCCAGTGTCACTTGAAAAATATTATGTTGAATCACATATGTATAGTTAGCCTACAATAAAAACATTCCAGAGAAATAAAACATATTATATACCTGTAAACCTGTGAAAAATATGTAGAGTTTTGTTCATCATCATCATCATCATCATTCCAGCCTTTGCAGACGTCCACTGCAGGATATAGGCCTCCCCCAAAGATTTCCATAGAGTTTTGTTGACATTTTCTAAAACTTTATATAAGTACTAGCTGCTCCGCGTGGTTTCACCCCCGTGGCTCTACTCCTGTTGACCGTAGCGTGATGAAATATAGCCTATAACATTCCTCGATAAATGGGCTATCTAACACCGAAAGAATTTTTCAAATCGGACCAGTAGTTCCCGAGATTAGTGCGTTCAAACAAACAAACAAACAAAAAACAAACTCTTCAGCTTTATAATATTAGTATAGATTAAAAACAGTGTGCTGGAGTAATCGCAAAAATGTGATTTAGTAGCAATAGTTTAAAAGACATTATAATAAATATTTCAATTTGTATCATCAATTAATTTCCTCGTGTACGATTATTAGCATGAAACAAATCTCTATCACATTTTTCGAACCTATTTTTAAATGTATTCGTATACCTACTTAGTCCCATTTAAATTATAATCAAATATTCGCTGACAGCTCTCTGTTATTAATAAATAGGTTCGCTGGTAACTAACAATAAAATCTAATAACTTATTCTAATCTGAACTAACGAAACAATTCATTTTACCATTATTTTACAGTCAGATAAACTTTTTCAGTATATTTACCAGCGAGTTGGAGGACGGTGTACATCCAGCTTTACTCATGACATCACCCCAAGAAAATGGTTGATTTCATAATAATTAATAAAAAGGACTCAAATGAAATCATAAACCTTTAAAAATGGTTAAAACCTACGTAAATACGTAATGAAACTACGTGTAAAACAGCACGAGTTTATTATTAAATAGAATAAAGAATATACTATTTCGTATGCTTCATGAGTCACATTAACTCATTTTCCTCTTATAATGTACCCTGATTTGTTTGACTAAGTTTATATTATTTAAGAGAATACTACAACAATTGAGAGCAGCAGCTATACCTACGTAGGATTTTGACAAATTTAAGAATTTTGTATAATATGTGTATTAGTATTTATTAGATTAATATTGGATCTGTACGTCTCAAACAATAATTTTAAGAGTCACATAAAAGTGAGATCAAAAAAGATAAGTGTTCTCATCCTACAAATATTGCAGAAACTTTTGTTTCTCAGCGTGCTACATACATGATTTGGAAGTTTATTCTAAATGTTATTTTACATTCCTTCCTCTAATTAATAAAGTTCATATTTTTAGATAGATAGAATATTAAAGATCCCCATAAGTCATAATATTATAGCTTCTAAAAAAGTAACTAATGTTTTAAAATTAGTATATTATGAATCCATAACAAATTCTTTCAAGATAGAGAATTACCAAAACGTAATCCGACCATCATCGGGGAAATACACAACATATTCTTCAATATTTCTCAAGGAATTTTGAGAAGAGACCAACGTCAGCAGTTGCGTCACTTCGTTTATACTAAATTATATTTAATTGAGCCCGCTGAGAAAAGTTAAACGTAATATATGTACTTCATAAAAGAATGACGCTATTCCTTTTCTTTTTGAAGACCAGAAACACGAATGATTATCTTCTGTGTGACTTTTGTCTAATTTAAAAATATATATTAATATGTATATGTGTGTATGTGTATATATATGAATTTATGCAAATACGTTAACTATCTAGTCCACTAATAAGACAATTACATGATATTGATAAATAATTTTAACTTTTATATCGTTCGCATTTAGCCATGTTTATGTATTAGGTTAGGTTAAAGTATAAGCTTATTCCAGTACTATAATTGTTTTATTGTTATTATATCGTAAAAATAATTACTCTTTTAAAAATTTTATCATAAAAAAATAAACGTACATAATATATTACGGTGCATTTAAATCAAACGAACATAGAGCTAGAGGTGGCTAGAGCTACAGCAAGAGCATTCTTTAGAGCGTGAAAGAGTCATAGAAATTGGAAAAATTCAATGCAATCAATTATAAATAATGTTTCCTATGAAATACTTAATTTAAACACCAAAACTAATGAGCATTTTCACGAATGCCGCTACATAACGTGTACCTAGAATTTAATTGAAAATGAAAAACTTAATATTTATAAATTATGGTATTGAATTTATCTCATTTAGTCCACAAAAAATAAGACATAGAACTTATAGTTGAACAATAATATTGTAAGGGTGCTTTTCCAAGAATAATGTGCGAGCATGTGTAGCGAGGAATGTGTTTGAAAATAACAAATCATATCGCTTCATTTAGTTTGAAATTTGATGCGTTTTGCGTTAAAAGCGATATTATTGGTGGAAAAGCATCCTAAATGTGAAAAACGTCTGAAAATTTTGTGGAAAAATAGCTGTGCTGATGTAATTTTAACCTTGACTACGTATTATTTAAGCGAAGACATAGGTAAGCTTTGGGCACTGTTTTGTAATACCCGCATTTATGATCAAGTTATTTGTTATTAAATAAAAATATGTTCAAATCAAAAATTGTTTTATTTATTACTCCTTACCTGTATAGAATGACTGCAGCAATATATTAGGTCAAAGTATTATTGTCACTGATTTTAATTTTCTCATACTATGGGTACATTTTAAAGTCAATTTTTACTTACATAATATCCGAAATATTTCATTCAACTTGTACGAGCTATGCTGTACATTTTGTAGTAAGCATTTTACAAGTTACGCTATGGCAGTTTAGCATTTTACATGGATTTTAAGTCTAGTACTAATAATGCTCTTCACGCTTTTTTTTATGCTATAGGATAGCAAACGAGCAGACGCGTCGCCTGGTGTTAAGCGATACACGCCGCCCATAAGCATCCACTCCACTGGGAAGTGGATGTGTTGCTGTCCTCAAAGGGATTTGGAAGGAGTTAGGGAGAAGGGGTGAGGATGGGAGGGAATGAGGATAGGGAAGGAGAGGATGGGTAGGAGATGGGAAGGGATGTGGGCCTCCGGACCCCTCACTCACCGTACGGAACGCGACAGTAAACTGTCACTATGGCGCCGATATTCTGTGAGGGTGTGGTACCTTCCCCGGTGCGAGCGTGGCCCAATTCGTGCCGAAGCATGCTCGACTCCCACTCTCGAAACACGCTTACAGTTGACATAACTTATTGAGCCAGCAAAGTATGATTCGTTTGCAGTCTATTAAATTATTTTAAGAACTATGAAATTATTTTCAAAACGAAACACGCCAAAAATCATGACGAGGCCATGCTTTCCTAGGATTGATCGTTGACCTGCGACAAAAAAGCTCATGTGACTCGGTAAAGATCGAGATTTTTAATAATACATAAAATTTACAGAAATTAAAATAGTTTTTACTACCAACAAAGTAGCTTTTTATTAAGCTTACCCGTTAGTTACAATTAAAATTTAAAATATTATCTCTTAATAATATTAGTGAAGTGTTTATAATCATATTTATAACACAACAGTACATACATAATGTACCTATAACAATGGTAAGCTGCTGAGCAGAGCTTTTGGGTCACCTACAAAAAAAAACTACCACTATCGCCCATGAACATTTTCAGAGGCAATATTATGTCTTTAGTCATCAGTTTATAAGGTTAAAGAGGATACACAAAGAATAGGGAGTAGGTATAGGAGTTAGACCGCCTCCTTGGTACAGTAATTGACGCGTGAGCGTAGAACCGAGGGGTCCCGGGTTCGATTCCCGGTGGAGACGAAGAAAAAAAATGTCTCTGTCTAGCAGGACACAGAAGGCATATCACCTACTTGTCCCTAAAGAAAATCGATCAGTGAAACAGATGTATAATGCATCTGCCTCTGCATCTGAGTTAGAAAGGGCAAAGGGTGCACAGTCTGCAGCATTCATGTGATACTAATTTTATTGACGTTGATTTTCTATTCGGGTGTGGTACCTTCTACGGTGTGAGCTGACCCCATTTGTGCAGAAACACGTACAAGCAAATACGATCTTTTTTTTCACATTTTATTTATCTTTCAGAATTCTGAATTTTTCCAACCGTAATACAACAGGATAAACAATGTTACCAAACTAAATTTTGACTAAAAATTAAATCCTATCCTATTCTATTCTATCCTACTAATATTATAAATGCGAAAGTTTGCGAGGATGGATGTGTGTGTCTCTTCACGCAAAAAATACACCGATTACAATGAAATTTAGCACACATAGAGGGTTACTTGTATTAACACATAGGATAAGTTTTATCCCAGAAATCCCACGGAAACGGGGAATGTGGGCGGAAAGCTAGTATTATAATAAATCACGTACCATTACCACATCCCTCGTCAATGAAGTTTTTTCCAGTGACAATGTTTTTGGAAAAAACTACGTGGTAGTTATTTTTTATAGTTGTTACATTAATAATCATATTATTGGTGATGGTGGTATAATTATTGTAAACGACGATATTATGTGTGTATGTTTAAAAAAGAGCGTGTGTGAGCACACGTGTCAGAAGTGAAACTTTTTGGAAAGATACAAAGATACCAAAATCTTCGCCTCCAAATACTATCGCAATCCCTAAAAGTTTTCGTTGGCGTGAAACAGCGGGGTACAGCTAGTATAAAAAGGACGTTTTTTGGGTCGAGCTTATCCAATTCCATGAAATTTTAACTCCTGAAATATATATTAGCACCACTATTTAAATGACTCAATAGTCAATATACCTATATTCTTCCGTTTTAACCGCAATGTTCCTATTTATTATTAATTACGGCTTCTCAGACCCAATCCCGTACTCAGCAGGGTGATAAGAAGTTATATTGAATGTATTACAACGTATAGAATTATGCGGCCATTACAGTGAAAAATCGTTTCAACAAACACGTCAATCGCTATGTTCAAATTTTGGTGCGTTATTTTTTTTATATGCCTCCCGGCATGTCTGTGCAACAGTGATATTATACTAGACAACTCTGAAAATTATATATGTCAATTTACAAAATGTCTCAATAAGTGTTGTTCTAAAAATCAGTATGTGAATACAACAGTATGGTATTTGAGTACTTGTGTCGAAAATGATGAGAATTACAATCTAGATTTTTCAAATGTACAAATGTACGATACTGAGGAACATTCGAGAAAAATTAACAAGCAGCTTGGTGATCTTTTTCGTTTGAAACCAGGTTTATTTAACGAAAATGAAACGTTCTTTTCCCTTGCTGCTCAACTTGATCTCCTGCAGCTCATAAGTTATTTAAACGAGGTATGTACAATTCATATTAATGTTTGTATATTAATTATAATATTGGTATAAGGTTGGTTCAAGTGTGAAAATCTATAATTAATATTAATTTTATTAACTTAAGATTTATATGCAAAATACTTAATAACATTAAGTTTCTATGCATTTAGTTTAGTTAAATATTATAAAATGTACTATATTATTCTATCTCTTATCAACAATAAAAATGGAGATGAAAAAAAGTGAAATATATTTAAAATATATTTTCGACAAACTAAAGCGACTTTTGCACTATCGTTTTTTTTTGTGTTATGGAAAACACATAATATATTATATTTATATATAATTTAAATAAATACTCAAATAGATAAAATTACACCCAGACACACTGCAAACATTTATGTTCATCACACAAATATTTGGATGGGAATCGAACCCACGACTTCTGGCTTCGAAGGCAGGATCACTACCAACCAAGCCAACCGGCCAGTCGATTTTTAAACAAAGCTATAAAAAGCAATCCTTTTTTTGAAAGCATCAAGGATGTTCAATATTTTCGTTAAAATTCTATAAAAATATAAATTATAATATTATATTACTTACATTATATGTGATGTATTGTTATTACATGAGCAATCCCAAACTTTCCTGTTGACAAAGATAGCCTTTGGTTTATACCCGGTTTTATAAGGAAATTATTGTTACATTTTTAAATAACTAAGTACAAATATATTAATTAATTATTATTTTCCAAAGTAACTTTCATCTATATATCAAAATCCATTATGAAAATAAGTGTATACAGAGATACAAACCAACAGAATGCAACTTTAATATTTGTAGAGATTGTAGAGATACCGCCCCCGAAATAACTTTAATATTTTTTGATAATAATTATTAACCTACTATTAGGCTTGAATGACTAACAAATCAAATATCGTTCTTCCAGTCTTTTTACCTATAGAAACGTAATTCTAGTTTTTAATGTTTTCCTGTTTCATGTATATGGGTAGTTCTACAAAGTAAGGAATTTTTAGCGGCTCAGCCAAATTATACTAAAAAAAACGTTTCAAAGTAATTAATTTGTACGGAATACTGTTATTTAAAGCTGCTTCTTGTTGGTCACTGAAAATAATTAATAAAAACATTTATTTATGCCACTAAATCTTTGTTCAAAGTGTCAAATTCTCAGGATCCTGAACTGTCCCTCGGACAAATTCTGGTTTAAAGTTCGTCGTGATTTATTTACTTTTCTGTATCAAGGTAATTTGAAAGCCAAATCGGTGAGTTAACTGTGTTTTCTTGCTAGGTAGAATAATTATTATCATATTTTCCCAGAAAAACATTAAAAAAATATTGTCAACATTTTGTCCCCACGCTTTCATATCAGGATCCTGGTCGATGTAAAATAAGCAAATAACAGCTAGGTTTTTTGTCGTGCGATGTTGCCATTCAGCTGAGTCAATCAGACGTACGAAAGAGACAAAGAATATCATCTAGCTATTCACACCTAGCGCGTAGTACAGTCAGCCCGGCGCGGTAAGTAAGGGAAATGGTGTCGTAATCAGTAAAGTTCCCAGAATCCTGGTAAGATATTTTTTACGTAATTAATAAATAATATTAGGAAATATAGCGTTTTGATACGTAAGATACTGACGCAAAGGCCTAGTTTTGCTTAATTCTGGTTAAATATTGTAAATTGATATGTTTTTTTAAATATAAGACAGATATTCTCAGGATCCTGGTCTCAGGTTCCTGTCAAATTGAAAGCCAGGATACTGAGGACCATCCAGGATCCTGATAAGTTCACACTAAAACATTGTTTCTGCGTAAGATAATTTAAAACTTTCTACCTATAAACATTAAACTACGTATAAATTAATGAAATAAATCATTTGAGTAGCTGTCGTAATTAAATATCTACAGATAATTAGTATTGGTAATGGTCATCTTTAAGTATGAACGTAATCTTTTAGAAACTTCGGAAAAAGCATAAAACATTACTTTTACCGATCTTAGCAGTTCCTAGTACTATTTTGACTGTAGGTGTTTACACTACAACTTAACTTATGTCATGACTTAGTAGAAAAATAAATCTTTAATAGTCTAATAACAATGATTATACACATGTAAGTGTAAAATAAAGTTGGTTGCATTGCACTGTATTTTGAACACTAAATATTATATTTTGTTGTACAGAAAAAAATGCGAAACCAAAGAAAAGCTAGAAATTGAGGTATGAAAAATTAAAATAGAGCCCCTGAGATTGGCAGCTGAAAAAGAAAAAAGACAGACTACGATAAAGAAACAGAAGCGAAAATTGAATTCCAAGAAATGTAGAGGCAAAGAAAAAAAATGGAAAGGAAAACAAATACACTGACTGTGAGTGCCTTATCTGTGGTGGTCTCACAGCGAAGATACTACAGGAAATGACTGGTTCCAGTGTCTAGTATGCAAAAATTGGGCACATGATGGATGCATTAAAGGCGATTCTATATTGTTCACATGCCCTTACTGCTCAGCTGACTGTGATTTTAAAATTTAGCATAAAAATAATATAGCATTGAAACCGCCAAAGTTTAGATTTATAAAGAATAGAAAAAATTAGATCACGAGGTGGGACTCGAACCCGCATCCTTTCACGCCATTCCGGTGCGGATGCCTGACCAATTCAGCCACTCGTGACCCACCAGAGCAATCGAATTTATTCTATTCTTTCAGTTTTATGTGTCTAAGGGACACACCGCGCGCTATCTATTGAGATGATTAACAACCATCTCAACCAATATGAAACATTTTTCAGTGAATACAATATTGTAACGGTGGAACACGACCTATTTTTTTGTTGAAATTGATATTTTTTGTTTTATGGCATTCAAATGCTTTATAAATATTATATAAAGAAAAGAAATATAAATTTATATTTATAAAGCATTTGAATACCATAAAACAAAAAATATCAATTTCAACCGCCAAAGCTATTAATACCTACCTTTTTTATTATTTATTTTTACTAGATTTAAGTACAATGCTAGGATGAAGTGTCATTATGTCTCAGACTTCATTATTTTCATGTTGTTAACTATCTTTAAGAAGATTTTACTGAATTAAACTTAGAATTAGATTTCACTTAATTCTTAATGCTCAATGATCATTTGATGAATAGAGTTCCTGTTCAAGACTCTTTAAGTATAGAATTAGTATGTAAGCCAAGCATAGAGCTATTGTTCGTTATTATTAAAGGTACTAGTACCATTAAAAATTTATTTTATAATACAAATTCATGTAAAACATGATAAATAAACGTTGATCTCGTTGATCTCTACCGATTTTTGTTGTTTTTCTCAGTTTCCTGGTGACCTGCTCAGTTTCCTGTGGCTTGATTTCCTTAAAATGGTCATAAATCGAAAACTATTACATATTCTGACTGTTCCGCTCTATATACGTTTAGAGACGTTGTACTCTTGTCATTAGACTGAATTCCGCAAACAGAACGTTTAAAAAAATGTGGGCCGAAATGAGACTCATTTTCTTCCATACTTTGTAGAACTACCCATATAAATATAAACCCGATGGAAAAGCTTTATTTTTGTATGTTTCAAATATTTTAATACTAACTACCTTTTTGAGTAAATTTTTCATCAAACAATCTATTTCAATAAGTATTCAATCCAATAATTTGCTCCTCAATTTATTCCATCACTTATGACCAACTAGGTACATGACCATAACAAAACATTGATTAGCAGGAATATTGTGGTCAGGATAAAATTATTCCATTTAATGTACAATTAAATACCATTACCAACTATATACTAATATAGCTTCCTTATTAATCTAGTTATAATAATATAGTTATATTGAACAAATTTCGTATTTAGTGGATAATTTCCATTACTCTATTAAACTTTTTCTTTTAGGCTGAACCGTTGACAATTGAAAAACTACTATAACATTCTATATGATGTAATACAAATCTTTAGGGCCCCAGTGAAAATACTTTGGTTATTATTTTTCCCTTTTCTTGTCATCGGTAGAGAAAGTGCTATTAAATAAATGAAAGTTGAATATCTATGAGATGGCAGTTCTAACTTTCATTCCGAACATATTATAGACCAGGGTAGAAGCCTTTAAAAATAATAAAAAGTGATAAAAAATCCCAGTAGGATGAAACCCATTAGAAACGGAGGAAAATATGATAAAAATGTAAGGAAAAATAAATTACGGTCAATCCGAGTTCGGGAAGTGGGACCCCTCCCGATTTTTTTTTTGTTTCAAAAATTATCGGCACTGGTCTAATAGCAAAGCACAATCTTGACGATTGGAAATCAAGACTATCTTTATTATACTCGACTATACTCGTAAGGGTAGGAACCAGCTCATACTTTTAGAAGCTACTATATAACAGAACTTTCCAATTCACACCAAAATTCATATTTATTGTCTTAAAGTTTGAATAAACATGTAAACATGTGATTAGAGCAGTAATGAAATCTTTACAACGGTATACTTACAGATATTTTTGTCTGAACTTAAACCTCCGCTTTTTGATTGAAGTTTACGGCCCCAACCGAACCATAGGTATATTTTCTTTTTAAAAACATGCTAACTAAAAACATATAACAATAAAATGTCCAAAATATTTTGGATGAATCTTTGATTTTTTTTTTTAATTCTAATAAACACAATATAAATACTAATTCATAACAACATTTTTATTTACAGGATGGATATCTATATTTAGAGTCACCCAATGCTTACAAAAGATGGAGGATACTTAATAAAGACAATTTCTGTGTAGATTATGGAATTAAGAATAATATATCGACAATACAATTCTGGGGAATTCTTGAAGATGAGTATCAACCTCCCGCTTATAAAACATATTATCAGACTTCAGGTAATTAGTACTTTTATGATTTATTTTATTGATTTCTTTGTTTATGCACATAAGAGTGCAATAATTTTAATCAAGCAATAAAACGAAATTAAACTAAGAGTTAAAAATAAATAAGTTATGCCTATATCTACACGTATTTACACTGACATGAAAACTTAGTCATATTTTTTTTATAATTTTATACTTATTGTTTATGTAAAAATATGGGCAATGAAGAAACTTTTGCATGCCTTAATAATTACCTTCCCTAATTTTGGTTCATAAATTTCATTGCAATCAATCCAGTATTTATGGCGCGATACATTAACGATCAGTCAATAAATAACGAATAAAAACGATTGTTAGGAGTACACGAAGTCCATAAAGTATAACAAATTATTATTATAAATATTAAAAAGAAAATAAATAAACAAAATTATTGTTTGGGCATATTAGCAATGGTGCGTTCAATCCTAACTGTTGCGTCATGATCTAAATATTTTATACTTATTTTATTATCACCTAGATACTTAAACATAGTAAAAGATTTGCATTGTTTTCAACGCTATATATCCAGAAATAGTTTATTTTATTTTAGTAATTAAAAGTTAAAGAAATCAAAACCAAAACAACGTAAAAGCACGTAAAAGTCAACCTCTAGCCTATCACAGTTGAAAGAACTTCTTGAAAATCATTTATATTAATTATATAATATTTATTTAATTTCAGGTCTCATTATATCATCAATATTCCTATTTCTTCTATTCTTGGTATACTGTGTACTCCCGGAATTGCGAAACATCGGCGGTATGGTGCTCATGGCCTATGTAATAAGCCTCATGGGAGCCTTTGTGTCTCTTACCGTAATAAACTTGAGAACACTGAGAGAAACCGATTGTATTGTAATAAGTATGTATTTCTTATTTAGTTCTATACCTATTTTTAAAAATAAAATATTAGTTGAACTAAGAGAAATCAAGCGTAGAGTGAACAGGTACCTTCTAGGGAAGCGCGTTCCGTCTTAGACCACATCTCAGCTTAACATCAGGCGAGACTGTGGTCAAGCGCTTCCCTATTACCAATAAAAAAAATGATTGAAACCGTATAGGATGTGTTTAATTCGAATTAAAAATTAAAATGAATTAATTAATGAAACTTATACATAAAGCTACTAAATCCCTTCTATTAAATTTTAAACTAAATTCCACCCTTATATTAAATCTTAATAAAAAGACTGGACTTTAGAATATCTCTAATAAATGGAGATATTTGAAAACGGATTCAAATGAAATATATTAATTATAATGTTATTTCATGCTATTATTATCATTAATTTATTAATATAATTTCCTTGGGTTTTTCAGCTACTTTCATTTACTTCTTTTTCCTGTCTGCATTCACGTGGATGAATGTTATGTCGTTTGATATTTGGTGGACGTTTCGGTAAGTTTTAGTTTTATCAAAATATATTAACTATCATAATAATATTATCAACCCACTTTACCAAGTGCAAGGATTAGACAATTTTTTTTTTTTCATATTTTCCGTTATAGGCGAGCACTAAGGATTTTCAAAAAAATTGTGCAATGAATACAAGAACTGTTTTTCTTTATTAGTCTTTTTTCTGGATTTTCGATTATTCGGATGGCAAATTAAAAAAAAGGTATACATATTAGCATTTTTACAACTTGCAAGTACCTATAGCATTTTTATACACATTGAATGTAGAGTAATAAAATTAAACATAAATAGACCTTGGATGATGTCCTTACCACAGAAGAGGAAAATAATTTGGAAAATCCAAAAGTGCACGCCTCATAATTTTTTTTTAATAATTATTTTTTAATTATTATTTTTGTTTATTTAATAACAATTAAACCACATTGAATCAGACCCTGAAAAATGAAAGGGTTCTATTCCTGAGCATACTCAAGCGTAAGAGAAAAAAAAAGACTCGATTAGTAAAGTATTTCGGTCGCTATCGTGTTAACAAGAAAATCCTCTGCACATACAGACACACGGACGTCCAAGACAGAACTTTTTTAAACTGTTTTTTAACTAGTTTAAATAACAAAAATGACATCAAAAATATCATGAATGTTAAAAATAGTGTTTTTTCTTAATATGTGTGTATATGTATTATCTTACAAGTGCAATGTATGATACATAAAGACATTTTAAGTTTGAAAAATCAGATGTTTTGCGCGAAGTGACAGTAGTACTTGTATACGTAGTATATTATTATTAGTCTGTGGTAGTACCCACCTCAACGCTTCGCTTATGAGGCGTGCAATAATCCAACAACCTAAGTCACCGACCCAAATAAATTTGTTGTGTTTTATCCGGGCTAGTGTAAATAAAAATAGTTTACAATTCCATAAAACAACAGCTTATTATATTACATATCGTTGGTTTAAAATTTAAAAATAATCGTCACTTGGTTTTAAATCAATTTTAAATCAGTAGGTATTATTTAAATAGTAAACAAATTTAAAATGATATTCACTACTCTGCTCAGAACTAATCTCATCTTAATCTCAGAAACAAAATCTAGTTACATATACTTTTTTATATGTTTAGAAGTGTCAAATTTACCGCCTGTAAGATGATGAACCATCGTGTTTTAAGTAGTTTTTTTTAAAGACATATTAACATGAATCACAATTAACATATTAAACCTCCCGCCGAAAACGTTATTGCAGATAGTGACACCCACAAAAGTTCCCAGAAAAATAATCATTTGTATGGCTAATTGTAACAGAACCTTGACATGGGGCCAACCCTGGGTGTGGGAACCTTTTTATCTCAGCGCGACATTAGTCACTATTTTGTGCTCCTACTTTCAAATTAATTGATAAGGAATATTGTGAAACAAATCCTAATTTTTAAATGGGAATAACAATAGCTTAAACTTTTATAACCACGATGGTTGCCAGAAGGGAAGTGTTGCCATCGCTTTGGCATTTTACTTTTATTTATTTACGTAAAACTTGAGCTTTTGTTCCTCTGAATGAAGTAAGAAGATAAAAGCACTGCAGATATAAAAATATATTTTCAGAAAGATTGTAATAATATCGTAATGTATTTGACTAATAAATTGTTAACAGAGGTTACGCTAAAGCGCGGCCCATACACAGAAAAGGCGAAAAATTCAAGTTTTGTATGTACTGTCTGTATGCTTGGGGAGTACCTCTGTCCATGTCAATTGGATTTGTGCTGATCAATGCCGCTGATCTCAAAGATATGCCGTGGTTCGTTCAACCGAATGTACCCGCTTTTGGATGTTTTATTAATGGTAATTAATTATAAATTTTATAGGTACATTTTTTTATTTATATGGACAAAAGGTTGAAGAAAGACGTTGTCTCCATTGTAGCAAATAAAATTTCAAAGAAACTGAAAATTTGATAATTTGAAGGAAGGAAAAAAACACATATTTACCAACACATTAAAATCATTTGTCCAGTTAGGTTAATGTATTCTATTGATATCATTGTTATACTCTTTTTTCAAAGGTGGTCAACAGTTCGTATACTTATACATTCCAATGCTGATATTGATTCTATGCAACTGGATGTTTTATCTGTTAACTGCGTTCAATATATGGCGTCTAAGTAGAGGTACCGCCAGGGTCCTTAACTCGGAAGCTGCTGGCAACCCTGCTGCGCATCGTACACAAAAACAGAGGTAATTTTTAAACATCTATAATATTTTTAGCACATTTGGTCTCATCAGCACATATTTTAGACCAAACGCAAATAAATATAGTGGCTCTACATCGGGAGCTAAAAATTCTCAATACTCAATAACATCAGTTTATATAATATATTTGATCCCAGGGAAAAAAATCTCTATAATTAATTAAATTCTCTATATTTAATCTTATTCATGTATACTGCTTTCGCATCTCTAGTTTTACTTATTATTTTTTAAAATAGACATTTACTTATTATTTTGCATGTTTTAAAATGAAATAATCATTAATATAATAAATTGAATGTTTAAAAAAAATTTCAAAGCTTGTCAACTTGTTGAAAATATTTATAATTTACATATTATATTTCAGATTTATGGTATATATAAAGTTATCAGTTATAATGGGAATTAACTGGATTCTCGAAGTAATCAGCTCCTTTTCTCCAGAACTAAACATTTGGATTTTTTCTGACACTTATAATCTCCTTATTGGAGTCATTATATTCTTGATTTTCATATGCAAGAGGTCTATCTACAATAAATTATTGATCAGGTAAGTGGTGAAATGTTCTTATTTGAGATAGAAGGAAAAAAGCTCTGTCATTAATTTTAATTTAATTATAGAGTGGATTATAAATTTATAAATTAATTTTGTAATATTCCTCGTAAATTTAGGTTACAATTTCGCATAGTCATATAATAATTGATAATTGATAAATAAATAATTAAAAAATTCCGTAATATTATGTCCATACATGATCGACATAATATTAAGAACTACACAAAAAGTTTATATAATGCAAACCAATTAATAATTTATTTCAGATTCAAAGGAATGCGGCAATATAACCTGCCGAAGAGATCTCTTACTTCTAGCTTCACATTGGAATCAAATTTAAGTCAAGAGGCACCGCCCAGTGTTTGTGTGAACCCTAAAGGCGAAAGGAAGCGGTCTTTTGAACAAAAACCTACATTTGAAATTTAACAAGTTCAATGGACATTGAGAGAGAAACACTTTTCTAAGGGAGAAGAAAACCAAAGAAATACGCAATATATATTTAATTGGTACAATTTCTGATGTTTACCAATAGCATATTATAATTTATTATGAATATAGTCTGATAGAGTACAGTATAAATTCAAATTCAATAATTGATACATTGATTTTTGTAACTGGTTAATCTATGTCACCAAGAAGGAAAAAAATATGTCTAATATTATACCTAAAAGTAAAACCAGTAAAGTAAGTATGTTAATTAGATGCCAAGATATTGTATATGAGCTTATGTTGGACGCAGGTAGATGCGCTTGCGTCAGTAAAAATACGCACATACCGAAGTCGTAGGAGTTTTGATCAATAATGCATATTTTAAATATTGTTTACAACATTATACAAAATGGCTGGTTGAAACCTGCGTATATATTACTGATTCTTGTATTTTTTGATTATGAGTTCACTTGTGCTTAATAAAATCTAATTTTTTGAATGTACAACTAATAAACAATAAAATATACGAATTTTGAAGTTAAAATTTTAAATAACTATCAAAATACATATTATAAACCTATTTCAAAATTTAATTGGCGCAATTTTATATTGCATTAATTACAAACAAAATTGTTATTATTGCGTTCATTCTGCCAAATATTGTGTTCACAAAATATAATATGAGTAGTTTTTTAATATAATGTACCATATAATAAATAAACAGTGACGTCATTGCAGATAGAGATTGTGATAAGGTTCTGCGAAAGTTTATTCAGAGAATTTTACCAATAACTTATTCTAAAAGTATGCAGTTTAATTAGCGCCTGACAAAAATTAAAAGATTAGTATGATCTTGTGGAGTTCTTTCATGATATATTTAGGAATCTTTGGTACGTCTACGTCAAATATTAGTAAATACTAACTAAGCTACATTCCTTCGTAATGTTTTTTATATCGAATAGCTGAACATGTAGAGGAACAAAATAATTATTATGTGTATAAATGTAAGTGTTGCGACGTTGAGATGTTTAAATCTGTAGAAACGGCGATATCTGCTTTTTTATATTTCTGGCTTCATGTTCCACAGACTATGCATAAAAATAATATTAGATTATGTAACCAGTTTTAGTTTTCTGTACATTATAAGTTGTGTTGCTTTCAGCAGAAAGTACAATTGAATGAAAATCTACACATTGTGGAAGTCGCGGTTTTTACATTTATGAAACGGTCAGAAAAATAATCGTAATTTGTTCTTTTTTAGCCGAAGACTCTATAATTCTTTATATACTTTGATAATTGATTATTTAATGCCCCGCTTATGAAAATGTATTTAGTATAATTATGTAGGTATATTCCACGTATAAAAAAATGTAATACCTACCAATTTGGTAATGATTTGCTGAACAATTGAGATAACTCAAGCTGTTTTAAAATTAGTAACTTGTTTTATTCCTCTGATTTCTATGCCCAGTGACAAATTAAAAGTAATACATATTTGACATAGTTACTCTTAAATCAATATTATAATTTTTAAGTAACAGTGTATTAAGTAGATGTACTCTACCGTGTATCTTAGTAGCATCTTATTTTCTTTTAGGTTATTTAAAGGTATTAAAAAGCTTTATGTAAATAGTTGGATTAGGATAGTGCATATTATAGTAGGTTTTACAATTTGCATATTATTTAAGATTAAGGGCTTTTTGTTTATTTCGTTCATATTTAGAAAATAATTGTATTGGCTATGATTTTTCCAAATATCCTAGTGTTAAAATGACAGTTGTTATTAAGGAATGTATCAATAAGGGTATCAATAAATAAATAGAGGAATAAAGTTTAATAGTAGTAATAGTAGGAATAAAGTTAAAAGTTTATAAAGTTTTGTTTTATTTTGCCTATTATAGAATTTAAACCTTTTTTAGGAACTTTATTTTCAGCCTGTGCAATGTTTTTATAAAAATACTATAAATTGCCTTTTTTGTAATCTTTTTAATAAATTAGTAGGAGGTAAGGATAACTCTACACGGTTTTATCAGGAATTTAGATGTATATAATCTATATATAAATAACTATAAATATTTATATGAAACTTTTAAATAATTTGTAGTAGGTACCTAGATTATTGTTTTTACGACAAAGATATGAATAAATATAAATAAAATATAATTCCATATCCTTAATATTATTACAATACAGAATTACATTTTTCACTTTTCAGAATTACATTTTCATTTACATCAAACGAACATAGAGCTAGAGCTAGAGCAAGAGCATTCTTGTAGGTAACGAAAGTGTTAACGAAAACTAATTGTATTCAGTTTTATTCAGTATTAAACATTGCATAGAATATATTCGAACGCACTAAGAACAACGAAAGAATGCTGCACGCTTACAATAAAATAATTTAACATAGTGGGGTTAGAATAAGCATTCGCTCGTTTGATATTAATGCATCGTTAGACGTTTCTTTACACCCCACTCTCCATAAAAAAGTCGTCATTCGCTGGCTTTCCAATATTTTATTTATTACTAGCTGCTCCGCGCGGTTCACCCCCGTGGCTCCACTCCTGTTGGTCGTAGCGTGATGATATATACTCGATAATGAGCTATTTAACACTGAAAGAATTTTTCAAATCGGACCAGTAGTTCCCGAGATTAGCGCGTTCAAACAAAGAAACAAACAAACTGTTCAGCTTTATAATATTAGTATCATATTAGTATAGATTAATACGGTAAAATAATTATATTATAAGCCTTTAGCCTACGTCATACATCCATTGATGTTTTTAAGGTTTATCATGACGTCTTGTTATAAAACTTGTTTCAAATGACGAGAGTTGGGGGTGTTAAGACCAAGCCCAAGGACTCTTGACGTCATTTTAACCTGTTATTTTATTCACGGCGTCGATTGCTTGAAAACGCTACGTAGTTTACATATCTTAGGAATTTGAAACAGTACCTATACTCACCTATATTATTAAAGCGTCGTGAAATCAACGAAATAAAGGATTAAAAGTTATTTTCCTTGTGTTATTTTGCCTGCATTTACTGAGAATAGATAAGGATAATCTAAAATTCTATATTTAATATTAAGTTTATCTTAAAAAAAATTAATAACAACCAGTTTCCACTTAACCGCCGTAATAACTACTGAGTCATAATACTTAATCTAACGAGGATATAACGAACAACGAATCGTTGGTATAACTTATAATCGAATTAAAAATAAAATAAGTTTTATTTCTTATTAAAATATCCGCTACTTTTTTAAGAGGCCGTATCGATTTTAAGAGTGATTTTGACTTGTTTCTTTAATTCTTTAGGAGCTCGTTTAAAAAAACTAACTACTATGTTATATGAAAGTAATGGTTTAATTTAAAATTCTCTAGAATATTCAATTATATAGATCTGCCGTAACAACGTTTACGCTCCCGTATATAATCGAAAATTCTTGAGAACTTTAAATTATTCCATTTCTTTCATAAAACATATAATACTAGATTTCCGCCCGCGGCTTCGCCCGCGTTTGCAAAGGAAAACCCGCATAGTTCCCGTTCCCGTGGGATTTCCGGGATAAAAACTATCCTATGTGTTAATCCAAGTTACCCTCTATATGTGTGCTAAATTTCATTGTAATCGGTTCAGTAGTTTTTACGTGAAAGATTAACAAACATCCATACATCCATACATCCTTACAAACTTTCGCCTTTATAATATATATTAGATATTAGATAAGATGTATTTTTTTTATTGCAAATTTTTAAGCATTAACCTATCATTTAGTGTGTATTTTTTATTTTTTTTAACTCTGTTGTAAGAACTAGAAATTCGACGCCATATACGCATAAAATTTCATCAAAGTATTTTAACTTAGATGTTCTTTGAATTTTTCAATAAAAGTACATAAATTGCCTCGAATATATTTTAGGATGTCTCAGTGTCTTTACTGTAGTATATTTTATAAGAAAACTTCTTCTATTAAATTCCGTGTCAAACACAAAGACACGAACGTCCCGCATGGAAAAAATTGAAACACGCCTTAGGTTATTGGCTATTAAACACACTGGACAATGAATATCAATAAATTGTCTCGAACGTATTTTAGATATTGAATGAATCTTTAATTTAAGATATCATCACACATTGTTACTAATTTAGTTTTGTTAAACGAGCTTCTAAAGAATTACAGAAACAAGTAAAAATCACTCTAAATTCGATACGGACTCTTAATTTGACACGAAAGACGCACGTTATCACCACCAAAAAAATTGATTTTGTTTATTTTCATTGAATTGTTTCAATTCTAAACAAAAAAAAATGTAACAATTATTTCAACAATTTCTGAGTGAAGTGAATGAGGTTAACGACGTTTGAGATAAAAAGTTAGAAAGACAGTGAAGTTGCGTTCATCCTGTTTCGAGTTAAGTACTTAAAAATTACAAATATGCCTCAATTTAGGTACTGAATTATTTTTGACACTCGCAGAAATACCGACACGGAAACTGTTTTTATCGGTAAGAATTTAACAAGAAAGTGCACATTTTAATGATTAGGAATTTCACTACTGAGGTCTGTAATTGAATTATTATAATAAATAGGTACTTAGACGTAAAATTTTAAATAAAAAATATTTTCAAGTAATTTAATTGTTCATCATTATGCCAATCCAATATTATCTTACACACAAAATAAAACAAATATTAAACAGCAAAGTACACTTTATTGTATCAAACAAAATCATTCTCACAAGAACTTACATTAGTCTTAAAATCTACACTCAGTCACAATATTTACAATTTTAACGCATTTAATTTAATGTCAATCAGTTATATTAATGTTTTTGGTAATTTCAATATTTAAAATCCATTTGAACTAGAATTGTTATCTAATCTCTTCATAGGAACCACTCTAGGGTCGCTTTGGGAATTTGGATTTTCCGTCACACGGCCACGCAACACATCGAATCTGAAAATACAAAGAAAAATAATTTTTATGCGAATACACAGGGGAAAAGTTTTAGGGGAATATTGATCTACTATCATATAAATTTTCCTGAAAGAATATTACATATTTCATTTCTTTAAATCCTATCTTTCGAAATTTCACAAGCATAAAAAATAAAAAAAAAATTAATTAAATGATTAAAAAAATTAGATGCATAGTATAAAACAAAGTCGCTTTCTCTGTGAGTATATCCCGTATATGTATGCTTAAATCTTTAAAACTACGCAATGGATTTTGATGAAGTTTTTAAATAGATAGAGTTATTCAAGAACAAGGCACATATTATTATAAAGGTGTTATTTTCTCTTTATCGAAAGCACGACTAAAGTTTTAGGGGAATGTTGTACTAACATGTAAACGTTCCTGAAAGAACATTACATATTTCATTTCTTTAAATAAACTATTTCTATCTTTTTAAATTGCACAAGCATAAAAAAATAAAATTAAATGCATAAAAACAGTAAGACGGGATTCACGGGGAACATGGTAATACAAACCTGTGTTTAACAAGAGACCACGTGTGCTTATTACAAACGAATATGAGAAATATTAATAATCCAATGAATCCGTTATATAAATCGAAATATATTGCCACAGCATCAGCCTCTGGTACCAGAAAACTGATGATTTCCCAAATCCAACTGACTCCCATTGTTACGGATAATCGAAGGCAAATGTATAGTCTGAAAATAATAATTGAGAGGGATTAGATAAAAAAGTATAATATCTATAAGTACTGTAATATTACAAAGCTGAAGAGTTTGTTTGTTTGTTTGAACGCGCTAATCTAACTACTGGTCCGATTTGAAAAATTATTTCGGTGTTAGATAGCTGATAGCCCATTCATCGAGGAAGGCTTTAGGCTAAATATTATCATCACGCTAACGCCTAACACCAACAGGAGTTGAACCACGCGAGTGAAACTGCGAAGCGCAGCTTCACTACATAGTATAAAATAAAGTCGCTTTCCCTGTCCCTATGTCCCTATGTCCCTATGTCCCTTTGTACGCTTAAATCTTTGAAACTACGCAACGGATTTTGATGCGGTTTTTTTTAATAGATAGAGTGATTCAAGAGGAAGGTTTATATGTATAATAACATCCATTAAATAGTGGAGAAGTACTGTTATTTTTGAGGTTTCTAATGTGATGTCGTAAAAAATTACATTTTTTCCGCTTACATTGCAAACGCAGGCTGAACCCTACGATTTTTATCAAAATAATGTACTAAGTATTATACACATTGAAAAGGTCTACAGAAAAGTCCGCGATGGTATATGTCTATCTCTTATGGATAACCCACAATAACTTTTTTTTGATATTTACTTTTTACGACAAATAATGGCTAATTTTCGATGCGATTTTAACCAATACAGCATTAATCCTTAAACAATTAAATACCTTGAATATATTGTTCATTTAATATAGATCTATATGGCCCTTTACACCGTATGATTTAAGTGAATATTTTCGAAGATATTACAGATTTAAAAATTGCGGGACGTAGCGTTTGCGGCGGTACCGGCCGGCCGCCCGGCTATCTATTTTATACCCGTGCGAAGCCGGAGCGGGCCGCTATGTTTTTAATTTTTATATACAACGTTCACAGTTTTTCTATAGTGTATTTAGTATCAGCATTGCACCCGTGCGAAGCCGGGGCGGGTCGCTAGTGTATAATATAAGATACCACATCATAACGTTATTCAACAATATTATAATATGTACTTTTGAATATTAAAAACTAAAAACTGACCGGTTGGCTTGGTTGGTAGTTGCCCTGCCTTCCAAGCCAGAGGTCTTGGGTTCGATTCCCACCCGGGGCAAATATTTGTGTGATGAACATCGATGTTTGCTCTGTGTCTGGGTGTTAATATTCTTTCTTATATATAAAAATGAATCGCAAAATGTGTTGGTAAGCGCAACTCGAGAACGGCTGAACCGATTTCGATAATTCTTTTTTTATTATATTCCTTGAAGTACGAGGATGGTTTTTATGTAGAAAACGTAAATATGTACCACGGGCGAAGCCGGGGCGGACCGCTAGTTATCTATATGTATAAGTATTTATTTAAAATTAAATATGTATGTTTATCAGCCATCTGGTTTCCATAACACAAGCGAAAGCTTAGTATGGGATCAGACAGTGCCGTATGTGAAAATTATCTACTTAACCAATAACTCTCCAATTCTAAGAAAATCGTTATTCAACAAATCATTTCAAAATACATTATTATAAATGTATTTTATAGTTTTAACATACCTCGCCTTCTGTCGTTGTCCACTGTTAGCTCTCAACGGCTTTGTGTCCATCACCATACAAGATATATTAAAAGCAGTCAGTATAAATAGCAAACAGTTTGCGAATATAAACACCATCATCGGAATGTATTGGTATACGAATTGCTGGCCACCTGGAAGAAATAATAATTTATAGTAAATTCAATAAAAGTAGTCACTATTTACGAAATACATAAGAGATTTCTGAATTTCATTTCTGAACTTAGGTATTTAATTGAGTTTTTCAATATATTGAACATTAATTAAAAGAATTTAATCACACATAAAGTCAAATTAAGCGAAGGATCTCTTATATCTTTAGATTTTTATCAAATAACACTTATTCACGATAAACATATGAAACCACTTGAGGCTAAGAAACAATAAAGAACCACCAATCAATTTTTAATGAATACAATCACCCCATACAAGTGCATCAAAACAAAAAAAGTACAATGCTCACCAATTAAAAAGCACCCCCACAGTGGTATTTGCGGTGTAATAAACCAGGGTAAACTGGACAAATCCAAAGAATTTATTATAATTAAACCACTAGCCATACACAATGGTAACCCCCAACCATAACAAACATATCTCTTGTATTTATGCGCATCGCGCCTTCGCTTCTCGGATGGCGTTAAATTTCTTGACAAAAGATCCCTGAAAAATAAGTTTATTTATAAGTAAGGTACCTTATTTGAAACAGTTTTAACTAGCAGTAAATAAGCGTAACTAAATAAGGCAACAAATTATCTTAAATTTATTACCATCGCAACAATTCTAAACCAAAATATTTAATCTTTTCAAGTTTAAATAGCAAATTTCTAATTCATTAGATAAGCTTTACGCAATTTAAACAAAAACTACATACCTAAACGTTAACCAAGTATCGTAAGACATGACATTCAACCAACAGCATGTGGCCATAATCGAAAAATATGCGATAAAAGCTGAAATAAAAAACATAATTTAGAATAAATAAAAATAAAAGACATGGAAAAAAAACACCCCTTCTCTTTATATTCAATATTAGCACAGATTATATAAAACTTGTATGTCAATTTACTTTACTTATTATAATATATTTTACCGGCTAAACCCGATTTCAGGACGAACTAGTTTAGCCTAGGCTAAACTAGTTCGTCCTATACGCGATCGGATAAACTAGTATAGCCTAGTCCAAACTAGTTCATCCTATGACCAGTAGGATAATTCAGTTTAGGCTAGGCCAAACTAGTTTATCCTAATATAAGTACGCACACACCCAAACGCACATTATTAATTTTGGAGTACTGTACCTAAATCTAAAATATTTTAAGAAACAGAGATAGAGTTTAAAACTTACATAAAACGATGCACGTTTTTTCTGAAGCCGACACATTTATGATAGTGACCACAGATATAAAATAGGAAATGTAGCTGTACACCAAACATACTCTGATCTTGATCACGAGAGTCATTTTATTGAAGAAGATCCAATGATACACTCCCAGAGTTAGCAACAGGAAAAATGATGATACCGATAATGCTGTAAACAAATATATATTTTTTATATTAATAGTTAAGGTGCACGGCGATTGGTCTTCTAAATTATATTTTACAATTTAATTTTAGTCACTATAAAATGTAATTGGTTATATAGTAAACTAGCTTTCTGCCCGCGGCTTCGCCCGCATTTTATTTATTTCAAAGAAAAACCCGCATAGTTCCCGTTCCCGTGAAATTTTCGGGATAAAACCTATACTATGTGTTCATCCAAGTTACCCTCTATAAGTGTGCCAAATTTAATTGTAATCGGTTTAGTAGTATTTTCGTGAAAAAGTAACAAACAGACACATACACATCCCCACAAACTTTTGCATTTATAATATTATTATGTAGGATGTTAAGCCAATCCACAGTCCAAGCCAAGTTTCGTGATCCCCGTCAAAGGGGAGCGCTCTTGCACATTTCGCTACCAGGGTGAACCTTCCGTTCACCCCCACATCCGCGTTTGATATATTAGCCCTTTTGGCCATAGATAATATACTATGACTATATATCTATCGCTATACATCATGGACCAATATCTATCACTTCTGGCTAACATTGAGAGTCACCACAAAAAAAATAGTTTAACCTTATAGACATATCTTGCTTTGATCGTTGTTTATTATGAACTAGCTTTGCCGCGCGGTTTCACCCGCATTCCTCCGCTCCTGTTGGTCTTAGCATGATGATATATAGCCTATATTACACGTGGATAATGTAGCTTTCGAATGGTGAAAGAATTTTTAAAATCGGTCCAGTAGTTTATGAGCCTATTCATTACAATCAAACAAACAAACAAAGTTTTCCTCTTTATAATATTATATATATATATATATTAGTGTAGATTATATTCATGTTTTAGATTCTTACCTACAATAAGTATGGTCGTTGGTCTCTGACGCTCTTCATAATGGGTGTAATTTACCCAGAACTGCGGTTCTGAAGGAGTATCGCCATTTTCTGATGCCTCATAATCTATACAGAAGTCGGTTATAGATACCCATCTGTTATATTCATTTGCCATATCCACGTATAGAACACCACTCTGCGAACAAAATATATTTTTTTATTTATTAGGAACCTCAACTCATCCTTGCTTATTAATAAACTAGCCTTCCGCCCGAGGCTTCGCCCGCTTTGAATCACTCTATCTAAAACAACCCCATCAAAATCCGTTGCGAAGTTTGAAAAATATAGATATAGGAACATAGGGACAGAGAAAACGACTTTGTTTTATACTATGTCGTGATATTAACAACTGTTCAACAAACAATTATTCTATAATAATATTAAAAATGTCCCGAAAATCCATGATAATATGAAATGAGTAGAAACTAGCGATTCTTGAATGATAATATTATGAAATTTTATGATTATCACGCCACCAGGAGAATTTTAATAGATAGAGTGATTCAAGAGGAAGGTTTATATCCATTAAATAGTGCAGAAGTACTGTTATTTTTGAGGTTTCTAATGTGATGTCGTAAATATTAACATTTTTTCAGCTTATATTGCAAACGCAGGCTGAACTTTACGAGTTTTATCAAAATAATGTACTAAGTATTGTACACATTGAAAAGGTCTTCAGAAAAGTCCGCGATGGTATATGTCTATCTCTTATGGATAACCCACAATAACTTTTTTTTGTCATTTACTTTTTACGACAAATAATGGATAATTTTCGAAGCGATTTTAACCAATACAGCATTAATCCTTAACCAATTAAATACCTTGAATACATTGTTCATTTAATATAGATCTATATGGCCCTTTACACCGTATGATTTAAGTGAATATTTTCGAAGATATTACAGATTTAAAAATTGCGGGACGTATCGTTTGCGGCGGTACCGGCCGGCCGCCATTGCACCCGTGCGAAGCCGGGGCGGGTAGCTAGTAGCTTATATATAATAAATATTAGTACATAGTTAAAGTTGATATTTAAATTTAAATTTCGATATCTACAAAAACATAAGTGTAATAATATGGAATACTTAACATTATAGATGCAAATATAGACTGGGGTAGAAGCCTTTAAAAATAATAAAAAGATAAAAAAAATCGCAGTCGGATGAAACCCATTAGAAAAGGAGGGGAATATAATGAAAATAAAAGGAAAAATAAATTACGGTCAATCCGAGTTCGGGAAGTGGGAGGGGGGAGCTTTTAAGAGAAAAAAATGGTTTCTCTCGATTTTCGACTTGAAGAAGTGAGAAGTGTGCCTGATTTAGTAAAAGCTCATTTTCACACTGTTTGTATGCATTTCCTGAGAACATTTACTATGGTGGTGTTTATTTTTTTTACACCATATGAAAGTAGAGATTTCAATGAATAAAAGGCTCCTCAAGTTTTTGAAAAAAGCTGATATTTTGACGGGTGACTTTTCGGTTGAAAATTAGGTTGTTTTTTTTGGAATTAATTCAAAATAAGGCGAAATAATAAATATTTTAAATCAAATTAATTACAGTGTATTTGGGCCATAATAAAGTAAGTTTCCACCAAATTTCGTAGAAAAAAAATCAATTCTGAAGTAGATAAAAATAAAAGACCAAAAACTTGGTTTTTTGAAGTTTTCACCTAAATTTTGAGGTTATGTGAAAAAATTGTGAATAAAAAAGTTGTAGAACTTTTAATTACCTACAACTTTGCCATTGAACTTTTTTCCGTAGGACTTGTAGTTTGGTCGAAAATCGAGAGAAACCATTTTTCTCTTAAAAGCTCCCCCCTCCCACTTCCCGAACTCGGATTGACCGTAATTTATTTTTCCTTTTATTTTCATCATATTCCCCTCCTTTTCTAATGGGTTTCATCCGACTGCGATTTTTTTTTGTTTCAAAAATTATCTACTCTAGTCTAATAATGCCTCTGTCAATTTGAATAATTAATTATATCAATAGAAATAACATAGGCATAATAAACATAAAACATATTATTATACCTAGTAAGTTTAACAAAAGTCTTAGATCATCGTCATTTTTGATACATATTTGTATTCCTTTTTATTATTCCCTTCAATATGTTCTAATTATAGGTAAAACCTAATGATGCTGGTATAAAAACCTAAAGGAAACCCATATTAAAGATGCTTAGGAATTATTATGTCATTATAGCAGGTTTTCCTCTATGCCACTCATAACACGCATGATCGTATTTATTCTTGTATTTGTTCGATAATAATATTCCTTATTTAGTAATTTGTATAAATAAATCATGTTTTTTCAAACATTAAAATGGTTCGAGCTTCAAAAAAGCTTTCTCTACATTCGATATGACGTTGCAGCTAGCTCAATAAAAAATTCTATTATATGGCCTATTATATTTTATACTAGCTTTCCGCCCGCGGCTTCGCCCGCATTTTCAAAGAAAAACCCGTTCCCGTAGGATTTCCGGGATAAAATCTATCCTATGTCCTTTCTCGGGTATCAAAATATCTCTATACCAAATTTCATGCAAATTGGTTCAGTAGTTAAGGCGTGATTGAGTAACAGACAGACAGACAGAGTTACTTTCGCATTTATAATATTAGTATGGATTCATTCAATACTTTTGACTTGGTATCGGTTTATTACGACACAAATCGTTAGTAAAAAAATACCATACATAAATAGTCTCATTTGTGTATGACTAATAAACATATTACATATTATACAAGTTTTATTTACTTTCTTAAAAACAGCGATGCGATTTTTCCCCCGTTTGGGATTTTTTTTATCGATTTCCCCTTTTTTATGAGCTTTGCTTGATTATTTGACTAAAATCACTTTTATATTTGAAACAGTCATTCCTGAGATTAATATTTTGCTCTACCAAACAAATAAATTGCTTTGCTTGATAATTTTTTGAACCTGTTACAGGTACACAAGGAGGTGAAGTAACTCTGACTGTCTTTGACAGTAAATAGGATATATTTTTTTAATTACGTACCTGCTGAAAACATTGATACAATAAGATAGCTGTATCTCGATTACACAACAATGTTATTTTCATTAAGCTAATCTTCTACTTTGATTCAAATAGTGTTTACACTTTACAGCGTCTTAAGCGCGTCACACACGGTGAAGATACTATAATATTTTATCTTAAGATACTGTTATATTTTATATTACAGTATCTTAACGCATCCGGTATCAGCGTTTGGACCATCATTTTTCTTTTTGTCATTGCGTACTAAGACCCCTGTAGAACCGCCATCCTGTTACAAATGACGCGAAATTTTGTGGGACATTTGTAACAGGATGGCGGTTCTACAGGAGTCTTGTACGCAATGACAAAAAGAAAAATGATGGTCCGAACGCTGATACCGGATGCGTTAAGATACTGTAATATAAAATATAACAGTATCTTAAGATAAAATATTATAGTATCTTCACCGTGTGTGACGCGCTTTAGACTTTCGTTATATCTAATTAAATATTTTTGTTTGTTAGTAAATAATACTATTATCAATGTGCATCATACCTCTTCCAAGTACAAATCTTTCTCAATGTATCTAGCTGAATAAGCTTCATTTTTAAAATTGATATCCTTGAATTTGTTATCAATTACGTGAAAAACATCATTAAACTTTTTATTTGTAGGATTTATATAATAATCGTAGACGGTTATATTTGAGAAATCATCGTTTGCAACCGGCTTACACTCCGACGGATTTGATATAATTTGTCCCTTTGGACAACATTTGTAAATGCATTTTT
The DNA here is from genome assembly GCF_061535455.1 of Colias philodice. Classification (NCBI taxonomy): domain Eukaryota; kingdom Metazoa; phylum Arthropoda; class Insecta; order Lepidoptera; family Pieridae; genus Colias; species Colias philodice. The sequence goes on along the minus strand of NC_143098.1, from coordinate 8,758,808 downwards.
TCCCACCGCACAATTCTATATCAACGTCCAATTTGTTTTTATCACATTCACCGCCTTTTTCCAAGCAATCATATTTGTATCTACTGCTAGGAGACACAGCTGACTGAACTAACGCAAGCGCACATACAAAGATCACAACCCGGTACATTCTTACAGTTTGATTGTCTTTTAGGTTATAAATTGAAGACTTATGTTTATCCTCATACGTTGCAATTTATCTTAAACAAGTTATTGAAACACGACTGTTCGGGGCTACGCGACGCTTGCAGCTGAGAGGTAAACATAACAGGAAAAACATTTTATTGTATTATATTGAGAAATATCCTCATATGAAACATACAATTTTTTTTATTCGATATGTTTATACAAATTTAACTGTAGCTTTGAGTAATATAACCATATATAAGATATAGAAATACGCACGCGATGATTCAAAATATGTTTTGGCCAAATTGTTGTTTTTTTTTTTTTTATACTCAGAGGCAAGCAGATAGCCGGTTATTTTAATTTTTTTACACCGGTGTGAGTGGGAGTTTATAAGTACCTATCACGACAATGAAATTGTCGTATAGTCGTATAGAAATTGTCGTATTGTCTTGTATAGCAATGGTTCAAAAATCAAAACGACGTTTATTCATGTTGCCAAATATACTTTTCATACCCTACATTTTAAACTGGAAAACATTTTCCAAATTTTAATGAGTACACCTAGGTCGTTAAAGTGATCTTATTCCGAATACAAAATTTAAGTAAAGGACGAGCTTTTCATCAAATTGTTCAAATCGAAGAAAACACTGACCGATGGACTCTACCAAACCTAAACTCAGTTAATCCATACTAATATTATAAATGCGAAAGTAACTCTGTCTGTCTGTCTGTTACTCAATCACGCCTAAACTACTGAACCAATTTTCATGAAATTTGGTATGGAGATATTTTGATACCCGAGAAAGGACATAGGCTACTTTTTATCCCGGGAAAATAACGCAATCCCGGAAATCCCACGGGAACGGGAACTATGCGGGTTGTTCTTTGAATGCGCGGGCGAAGCCGCGGGCGGAAATCTAGTAGTTTATAATTCCACTTTTGTCATTATCAATAACGTACCTACCTAATTAAAAATATATGCAGATACGAAGATGTATCGTTTTTTGATATAAGAAGAATATAATATTTTTTATTTTTTACTTAGCAAAAATATGCTCACAATGCATTGTAGCAAATGTAAAAATTAAAATTTCCACTAAGCGAAATTAGTGTATTGACGCAATTGATATTTGACTGCAATGCATTTTAGTGGTGAGGAAAAACCACCATAAATTTCCTTCCTGCCTTCCTACATAAGCTACTACTTGCACGTACACACACTATAGATATAAGTATAACTAATAAAGAAAAGCAGTCAAAGCCAAACGCAAAGCGTAGCGTACACGAAAATAGAACGTTAGTCTCAGACACAACAAAAAAAATCTCTCTCATATTTTTCAGAATCAAACTTTATTTATTTGTATACCGTAGGTAATCTTCACAAGTATTGATCATATCGTGAAAATTATTTTACAAAAAGAAAGCTGAACTAATCAGAATGAAAATTGTATTTTTGTAACCCGCACGAAGCCAGAGCAAGCGGCTTGTGCTTGAAAGCCCCTAAAAAGTTTAGCCTTGCGAAAGTAACTCTGTCTGTCTGTCTGTTACTCAATCACGCCTAAACTACTGAACCAATTTGCATGAAATTTGGTATGGAGATATTTTGATACCCGAGAAAGGACATACGCTATCTTTTATTGCGAAATAATAATATGTACCACGGGCGAAGCCGGGGCGGACCTCTAGTATCTAATAAGAATTAGAATTTAATTAAAAAATTTCTGTAGTTATGTTAATATGTGCTCAAGATACAATTTTATAGACGTCATTCCTAATCGAATAAGCTATTTCAGTTGTTTCTGTTGGAACTTATACTTTTTACATGAGATCTCTTATTTATAGAATTAATAAATAAACATATTATTCTAACTAGCTGTGCCCGCGACTTCGTCCGCGTGGAATAGTGACTGCATAGTAGTTACTACTTAACACACAATTATTGAGTAAACACGTCTTGAAACACGTACTACCATAAACAAATAAATTATAAGTACTTACAGATTATTTTAAAGTTAAGAAATAAAATAAATAATAACACAAAATAACTGTTAGTAAAATTTATTACTAAACCGAGCTAAAAAACTTAGGTACAAAAGAGTTCAAAATTTCCAGGGTATGGCTATCCTCCCGCTCCCATATCCTTCTACTTTCACAGACTTTCAACTTTTCCCTTTCACCCCTAGTAAATGGCAGAACCGATTTTGATGTAAACCATGTCTAATTGTACCTATATGTACACGTCATATCCTTTCGTTTGGTGCTTCATTTGAATTATTTATCCCCACTATATCACCCCTAAGGTGCCCTATATGTAATAAACAGATGAACCGATTTTGATAAAACATGACTAATTGTAATTCAGACGTCAATTGATATGCCGTTTGAGTATATTATTTGACCACATTCGATTATTCATTCCCACTTTTACCGCTATAATCCAATAAATGGATGAACCGATTTTGATTAAATACCTATGCCTCATTATACTTCTCACGTCATGTCATGCCCTTTCATTTGATATGCCACTTGGCTATATTTGACAAATATCATTTTTTTATTCTCTCTTTTATACCTATACCCAATAAATGGATGAACCAATTTTGATAAAATATGTCTTATTGTACTTTACACGTCATGTCTTTCATTAGATACGTCACTTGAGTATATTTGATAAAATTCATTTATTTATTCCTACTTTTACCCCTATATAAAATAAATGGATGAACCGATTTTGATAAAATTTGACTAATTGCTTCTGGCAGGTCGTCTATTTTCATAGATACGTCACTTGAGTATATTTGATAAAATTCATTTATTTATTCCTACTTTTACCCCTATATAAAATAAATGGATGAACCGATTTTGATAAAATTTGACGAATTGCTTCTGACAGGTCGTCTATTTTCATTTGATATATCACTTGGGTATAACTGACAACATTCATTTTTTCCATTCCCACTTTTACCCCTATATATAATAAATGGATGAACCGATTTTGATACACTATATCTAAGAACAACTAATGTAACAAAAAAAAACGCATCTAATTCGTTTTACCCGTTAGCGAGCTACGGTTGCACAGACGGACACGCAAACACACATAGCGGACGTAACACCCCTCTTTTTGCGTTGGGGGTTAAAAATATAATACCTACGACATAATTTAAAAGACATTTTATGTAGAAAATTTACCTAGAAGTAACCATAATGCTATTTGTGCAGGTTTTAGACTTATGAGCAAAAATCTAAATAAAGGTCCTTTGATCCCCCTACTACCCCCTCAGCTAAACCCCCCCCCCCACGGTACTTTCGATATGATCATCTGGACATGTCAAGGAATAACTTTAGCGTATAATTTACGTAATAAAGTTATTCATGTATAGAATGCCTTAGCAAATGTTCGCCGTGATTACTTAAATGGTCATAACTTTTTTATTTATGAACCGATTGACATGAAATAAACACTAAATGTTAAGTGAAGCTTACCACAATATATTAGTGAAAACCGCATCTAAATCGGATAAGCCGTTTCTGAGATTAGCGTGCACGAACATACAGACAAACAGACAAACCGACGAACAGACAAACAGACAAAAAATTTTTTAACTACAGTTTTGGGTTCAGGATTGATTTAATAATAACACCTGCTAAGTTTTTTTTTTATATTTTCATTGTACAGACATCACTTTTCTACAATTTTATTATATGTATTGATGATGATATTGATGATGATGATTTAGAAAATAATCCAGAAATCAACTGTCTGGTTTTTACAGTACAAAGTTTGAGGTGGCATATGCAGGATATTGTTTTTCTTTATTTTATTATAATAAACAGGAAAATGAAGGTAGGTACATATTAAGTTCCTAAAGTATCACATGTACCTAATTAGTAGGCACATTGTTATTTCATAAATTTTTATAAGTAGTAGGTATTGATAGGATTCCATAAGAATGTGTTTCACGATATTCTTATTGATTGTTAATTTAATTTACTTAATTTTGCTTGTTGTTTTTTTTATTATTTGTGTAACTAGAATACATAAGTAAATTATGCCGATGTATTATAGTTAATTTTAACTTTAAATTACTTACATATTAATTATTTATAACCATTTATAGACTTCAAGTCATATCTCCAATATTATTTATTCCTTAAAATATTAATTAATATCATTATCCCTAACATTACCTACTCATAGAATGAGTAATATAATAAAATTTGTATTCAGTATTGTCCTAGTGTACACCGAACTTGCAATGGCGAAACTTTACTTTTTGTTGCTCGTTTTTTTAATAAAAATTACAAATCAGAACAAAATAGGCTTGTACAAGTGTTGTCCTTATAAATACCATGTATATAATGAAGAATGTGTACCATCTTTAGTTGATCGTAATTTTTCGGAAGTTCTCATATACGATAAGGAGTTAAGAAGGACCAATGCAGTGTTTCAAGACGTATTTAATGTGGTCATATCTAATGTGACCCGATCTTCTGATTTGTCACTGTTTGATTCCGTAAAACTGGTTCATGTGAGTACAAATCTATATTATTACCTACGTAGAGGTCATCTTCTTACGTATTAAATACGTAGAAGACGAGACATAGTTATGAACTGTGTATTTGTATCCATTTCTACATATTATAATGCTGATTTATCGAATACATCGTAGATGATGCAATCCTGTTTCTGTAATAAGCATCGTGTTCAAAAATACCTTATTCAGTACAATAAAAGGTTAGGTTTAACTACATTGAATTAGTTTTAAACTAAAAAATAATTCTATGATTGAAACTTTATATATTTTGTAATTACAGGAAACTGAAGTTTTATACTTATTGATCTAGCCGTTCTGAAAATATCAAGTTAGCTATTCAACTTACATTTATTTTAAACGCGAGCGAACCCGCGGGCGGAAAGATAGTAATTATCTAATAATTGATTCATGTAATAGTTGATAAAGAATATTTTTCCTTTAAAATCATCCAAAGCGTTACAATAAATAATTGATGTACATTCAATCCTTACAACGCTTACAACCTAGCGCTCTAGATGCGTAACTAGGGTCTGGAAAATATATTGATGCGACCCCGCCCTTATCGTCTGATTTTAGCCATCCAATACTTGTGCATCTGATTGTATTGATTTTCACAGCGTCCTTCATATCGTACCGTTATTAATGTATGTTTATAAATTTTGTAGACCGTTCATTTCAAAACGTGTTCTTTATTACAAACTAGCTGAGATCCTCGACTATTTTTTTATTGTAGGTACAATAAAGAAAAATACAATTAATAGACTTTATGTTTGCAAACACATCACCACCAATCTGGCAATATCCATAACGCTCCCGTTCTTTTGTAAAAATTGATCAGGCACTTTCTAGGATTAGTAGAGAGTTTCATGGACTTGTTTAAAAATTTCATTTTCAGTACCTACATAGTAATAAGTATATTATACCAAGGCACATAATATATATCGATTGCTAGAATCGATTACTATATTTAAATGCATTTTTACAGGATGGCAGTTTAAGTATCTACTACTCATTGCCGAACTCGTTCCCTACTTATAACCTTTTAAATAATAACTCTTTCTGCATCGATTTTATTGAAGATGACTCTACACACAATCTTACGCCCAACTTTTGGGAATTAGAAGCAGATTCAAGCGATGAACCTGTATGGAGAAACTATTATATTATAACTGGTATGTACCTTGACCTATACTAATATGGTCGTTTTTATCAGAACAAAATGAAATAGTACCACTTTTTAAATTCAATAATCTAACACATAGGTAAAGGAAGCTTTTCAGATTTATAGGATACCTACTAACAAAGAAACATGCAAAGATTCTCTTTTTCTATCCCTTGCAATTTGCAAATGTGGTTAAGTTTAGCTTCCAGGGCTATAGGGTCCATAGTAGTAGTGTAACATATCTAATATCTATACCTTTATACCACATGTCTAATCTAACATTAAAATCATTATTTCTTTCACTAGATTCAAAATAAAATTGTTTCCCTTTTTTACAGCATTATTAATATCGTCCATCTTTCTATTACTAGTTATCATTGTATATTCCATAATCCCTGAATTACGTAACACACCAGGAAAAATTTTAATGGCATATATAATTAGTTTACTGGGCGCTTTCTTGTCATTGGCTATAACACGAATCATATTGACCAACACCAATCCAACGCCTGAATTTTGTTTTGGTTGCAGTAAGTAAACTCCCTTGTTTCATTAGTTATACCTAATAATGTTATTTACATTTTAACATTTATTATTTTAAAAATAAAATTTACAGACTTCATCATTTCCTTCTTCTTCTTGTCATGTTTCTGTTGGATGACAATCATGGGATTTCGCATGTGGCGAAGCTTCAGGTAGGTACATAATATACCTACTATTTGTATCCATAAGCACACATCTCTACTGTATACTGTTCTGTAATTAGATTACATTGATATAATATTACTAGACTACGTAAAAGTATGTTTGCTTTTTAAATTTACATCGCTTTTTCTATTCGACTAGCTTCGCTTTAGTCAATTAATAAAATGATAGGCAGCTTAAACTTAATGCAAATCCAATTATTTTAATTTAAGGAAAATTGTAAAACATGAGAGAATATCTAAAAGGAGAGAGAATATTATTCTCATACGATGTTGTGTTTTTGCTTGGGGATTTCCTGCACTACTATCAACGTTCACTGTAGTCATTGACCAAGTGGACCTGACCAGTGTTCCGTGGTTTATTAAGCCCAACATTTTAAAGAAATGTTTTCTTAGCGGTAATAATTTATATATTATCACGATCAAATTATTTATTATAATGTTATACAATTAACTGGTAGTAAAAATACATAATGTTTTAGGTAAAGAAAGAATGCTATATTTATATGCTCCATTATCGATATTATTATTTGTCAATTATATCTTTTTCTTCGCGACTGCATGTAATTTTTGGAACTCATATGGAAATGATGTTTTGAATAAAGAATCTAAATTGAAAGGAATTAAAAATCGGTAAGTTTATCACTCTGTGATATTAATTGTTTGTTTTAAGATGGATCGAGTTAAAAACACTGGTACAATGAAACAACTCCCGACCCCGAGAAATCTGAATTCGAGAGAACGTATTTTTTCTTTTATTTGGCTCATGTTTGGTCCGCTCCAACTATTGCCAATTAGATTTGCGCCAAAATGAGAGTGACATTACCTACCATGTACCTAAAAAAGGAAGGGAAGAGCGATTGACCAACTTCTCTTCTGTTTTGTTGGTCTTTATAACTATAATATACCTTATTCAAAAGTGTTCCTTTACGAACTTCATCACTATCATTCATATCATACTGTTAACTTGTTTCGAACTGATTAGTTTTGTGACAAATACCCTAAAAAAGGCTCAGTTTTCTTGGAGTTATAATCATATTTTCTCGCATACATAGTGGAAAGTGCAAAACATTAATTGTAATTCTATGTGTTTTAGGTTAAAAGTAGTCATAAAGATTTCCCTACTAATGGGAATTTCCTGGGTCTTAGAAATGATTAGCTCCTTCTATCCTGACTACAATAGGATCTGGTATATATTGGATACATATAACATGCTGATTGGAGTCGCGTTGTTCGTGTCATTTGTATGCAAGAAAAAGATTTGGCACCGATTATTTCGTAGAAGGTAAGATCGTAATAGAAAATATATAAGAAGGATAGATTCACACCAAGAATATTAGATGTCCAAAAAATTGATTGTTTATTAAGTAATAGTATACTATACCTAGTAATAATAAGTAATAGTATAGGTATAATATAGTAATAGTATAATTTAAATTTCTTAATGCTGGAGGAAACTTACCTTTATCAATATTAGCATGACTATAACTTCCGACTATGTCCAAGTTTGATGTCATTCATGGAGGCAGATATATTTATCCATACCTCTTGCGGTTAGTCACAACTGTGGTTAGTGATGTCATACTTTTATTTGATTCCCCTATTTAACTAGGCTTAAACTAGGTATACCACATTACTTAATTACGTTTACAACTTGTCGTAATATAACAATATTTATTTTGGTTTTGCAGGGACGAGCTGCCACCTGACTTATATATGGACAATCGTGAAATGATACGCTTGTGACCGAAATGTAGTTCAAGATATTAAATTACCTAATAACAAACTACTTATATAATATGTATCTACTAAAAAATATAAAATTAATACTTGAAATTTCTAGTCCACATATTGTTTGTGAATACATTGTGCTTATAATCATGGATCTTATCTGACGCAAAATTATTGTCGTCCATAAAGGCTCCCACATGCTATAACGGTACACCTGACAGGTCCTTCTGTGCAGGTATACCTGCGCAAGTGGACCGTTACGTGTCTGGAGGTAGACCTGAGCAGATTTTTGAACCGGTAGCTGTGTGTACAGGCGATCGGAGCAAGATCGATAATCAATAATTATTGGGTGTCTCGGATCTCGTTATCGGATCGAGTTATCTGACTGCAGGTGTACCACAAGGCGGCGTCCTCTCTCCTCTTCTTTTTTCACTCTTCATTAACTCCATTACGAACAACATCTCATCCCGGTTCCACATGTATGCTGATGATCTTCAGATTTATACGCATTTTCCTCTGTCTGATTTGCCTACAGCCATAAACTCAACTAATACTGATCTCGATTTTATCGTTAGGTGGAGCAAGCTGTACGGCCTTAAAATTAATCCCCACAAAACGCAAACCATTATTATCGGTAGTCCGCAGTTCATGTCTAAAATCGTGTGGGATAATTTACCTTCCATTTACGTTGACAACACTAAGATCCCTTACAGTCCGTCTGTCAAAAATCTCGGTGTCCATATAGACCTTACACTTTCCTGGCATGAACACATGAAAAATGTCAGTAAAAAATTATTTGCGGCATACCACTCCCTTAAGCGATTACGAAACTTTCTTCCGATTCCGACCAAAATTTTGTTAGCACAATCACTCCTTCTCCCTATCCTCGACTACGCCGATGTCAGTTTCTGTGACCTTACAGATATACCTTGAGATACAGCTCGATAAGCTTGAGCGATTTCAGAACTTGTGCATCCGTTTTATCTTCGGGTTGCGTAAGTATGACCATGTCTCTGCTTATCGTCGCAGGCTGAAATGGCTGCCTATCAGATATCGCCGGGATGCTCATGTGCTGCATCTGTTGTATGGAATATTATTCGATCCCAGAACCCCACCCTACTTAAAAAACAACTTTGAGTACGCAAGTAACCACGGACTAAATCTGAGATCCAGTGATACTTATCTCCTTAATGTACCCATACATAAAACTAAATTTTTCAATTCCTCATTTACAGTGAAGGCTATTAGACTATGGAATGACTTACCAATAGCTATACGCAAAGCGAGTTCCATCGATGCTTTCAAAAACTTGCTTTTTAATTACTACATATCTTTAATTAAGTGATGACCTTATATAGGTATTTATGTATTTTCTCCTATCTATTAGTACGTATTATACATATTTATTTATTTTTTATCTTTTTTATTGCTTCAGTGCTTCAGTATACACCACCTACCTGTATTCGTTGTTTTTGTCATTGCTTTCCTTGGTTGGGTTACCTGGAAGAGATGGCTCTGTAGCCATAAGGTCGCCCATTGTGCAATTTATGTGTATTCTATTTTATGTAATGTCTGTAATTTGGTGTGTACAATAAAGTTCTCATTCATTCATTCATTCATTCATCTCCTGAATGTCCCCCACTTGTCAGGTGACCTGCATAAGCAAACCTGTACGGTAGACCGTAGCGTGTACGGTTTACAATAATTTATAGTCCAGGATCCTTCTCCCATTTTTGCAAGTGATTACTATCAAGCTAATTTTCCGTGAGTATATGATGACCTCGTTATCGATACACATTGGAAAGAGGGGACTCTTTGATCAAACAATAGATTTTGTAGGACAAATATTATTTTTTCGAATGATTTAGATAATTATCTTTAGATTGAACACAAAAAAAAATTCAGTTAGTAATAAATATTTGAGAACCATCAAATCAAAACATTTTATCCTTGTTACCTCTGTTAGCTACCACAATCGAGAGTTTCGTACAGGAAATTATTGGGCGTCTCATCAAAATAAAGCTACTCCGGAAAATTAGCTTGATAGTAATCACTTGCAAAAATGGGCGAAGGATCTATTACGTGTCTCAGTCAGTTTAGAAAGGGTATGAAAATGGCTTCACTCAGCTGTCAAACAGTTTTTTGAGTAGATAATAATGTTTAAGGAACTGTGAGCGAGAAACAAATAGGTGAGCAGCAAGAAGCTTATCATCACTACATAGTATAAAACAGTCGCTTCGCTTTCCCTGTCCCTATGTCCCTATGTCCCTTTGTACGCTTAAATCTTTGAAACTACGCAACGGATTTTGATGCGGTTTTTTTTAATAGATAAAGTGATTCAAGAGGAAGGTTTATATGTATAATAACATCCATTAAATAGTGGAGAAGTACTGTTATTTTTGAGGTTTCTAATGTCGTAAAAAATTACATTTTTTCCGCTTACATTGCAAACGCAGGTTGAACCCTACGAGTTTTATCAAAATAATGTACTAAGTATTATACACATTGAAAAGGTCTACAGAAAAGTCCGCGATGGAATATGTCTATCTCTTATGGATAACTCACAATAACTTTTTTTTGTCATTTACTTTTTAAGACAAATAATGGCTAATTTTCGATGCGATTTTAACCAATTAAGCATTAATCCTTAACCAATTAAATACCTTGAATACATTGTTCATTTAATATAGATCTATATGGCCCTTTACACCGTATGATTTAAGTGAATATTTTCGAAGATATTACAGATTTAAAATTTGCGGGACGTAGCGTTTGCGGCGGCACCGGTCGGCCGCTCGGCTATAATATATTTTATACCCGTGCGAAGCCGGAGCGGGCCGCTATGTTTTTATATACAACGTTCACAGTTTTTCTGTAGTGTATTTAGTATCAGGGCGGGTCGCTAGTATCTAATACACTGCAGATTTCAGTATGAACATTAACTTGTAACAAGAAAATATGACGTTGAATGACGCCTGTATGTTTTTTTATCCCTTTCACACCCACTTGCCAAGTTAGGTGTGAAAGGGATAAAAAAACATACAGGCGTCATTCAAGGTCATATTTTCTTGTTACAAGTTAATGTTCATACTGAAAACTCCAGTGTGGGGTAGACTGGATACAGTAGTGACAATTTTAGTTTGTCCGCCTATATTTTGCACGCCTCAGAAGCGTTGAGGTGGGTACTACTGTCACTTCGCGCAAAACATCTGATTTTTCAAACTTAAAATGTCTTTAAGTATCATACATTGCACTTGTAAGATAATACATACACACACATATTAAGAAAAAACACTATTTTTAACATTCATGATATTTTTGATGTCATTTTTGTTATTTAAACTAGTTAAAAAACAGTTTAAAAAAGTTCTGTCTTGGACGTCCGTGTGTCTGTATGTGCGGAGGATTTTCTTGTTAACACGATAGCGACTGAAATACTTTACTAATCGAGTCTTTTTTTTTCTCTTACGCTTGAGTATGCTCAGGAATAGAACCCTTTCATTTTTCAGGGTCTGATTCGATGTGGTTTAATTGTTATTAAATAAACAAAAATAATAATTAATAAATAATTATTAAAAAAAAATTATGAGGCGTGCACTTTTGGATTTTCCAAATTATTTTAAATTATGCTAATAATCTGAAAAAAAACTGTATTATAATGTAGTTTATTCATTAGTTAACGACTTAATGTTAAAACTTTAGGCCTAAATCAAATAGTTAAATTATGAAAATTATTTATTTAAACAAAGGAAGATTGTCACAATCGACCACATCCCAGGGGCGGTTGTGAGTCACACCCCGGACACTCCATACAAAATTATCGTTTTGACAGTCACACTGTAGTAACTGCAAATGTGTGTGTTAACGCTTTATGGTTGGCACATTTTTGACTAGCGTAAAAAAAAATTCGCGTTTTTCTGATGAAATACATCCGTAAACAGCACAATATCTAACCATTTTCTACGAAAAATGATAATCACAATTCCAAAATAATAAAATTACTTTAAGTCAATTTGATTAATGTTGTTAATCTTCGTTGCGTATCGTCGTCCCTGTAGAAAAATGTGGATCATTTTTAGCCTGATCGTGCGGGGTGAGGTAAGTACCTATTTAATTTTGGCGGGAGGCGGAGAGTGTCCGTTCTGTAGCGTTTAGCTACAATTATGTTATATGTATTCTGTGCTTATGTCACAACCGTACCCGGTTAAAGTGTCACAACCTTTACCAGAGACTGTTTTTATAAAAATACAATCACTACGCCAAGACAAAATAACCTACAATAAATGTAATTATTGATATTAAACTGCTAATATGTGACTTAAGTATATCGATGAATAACACTCAATACCTTATCAGCATAGATATTACAGTAATTTGGGAAATGAAAATGAACGAAAAAACTTACTTTTTGGCGGTTAAAATCAAAATGGGCTTCTGCTCACGTACTCACTGCGCGGAAAATGATGCAACCCTGTGAAACAGGTTGAGACGAGCAAGCCGCTCCTCTTTCCCATTGCATGACCTCTGCAGTCTGCTATTCCCTATATTTTCGAAAATATGACGACTGTCACTACCGGGCCCTGGCACAACCGTACCCAGTCTACCCAGTACCCAGTCTATTAGATATAAGCTTCTTGGGTGAGCAGCTATTTTCTATCGCATTCTTTGTCTTTCCGAGTTTAAATTGTAGCGACGACAAGCCAATTTACGAGTTACCGAAATATTTCAAGTGTAGTACCTAGTAAGAAAGTTCCCACCATAGGTTCACACGGTAACTCGTATATAAACAGTTTGTGCGTTATGCACAGACAGTTAAGGGCTTGTCGGGACGCGGGTTGGTCGCATAGGTCGAATATTAATTACATACGAATATATATGTGTAGTTAATGAAATATAACCTTTGCGTAGTTATTTCATCTTTTATTACACCCGCACATAATAAGCCCCTACATTGGTGACCCCCGACGAAAAGTGAACATTATTATAGTGAATTGCATAGATTTCGTTTGTGTGATTATTTAATTTATTGATTAAATAATAATTTCGAAATATAACCTGGTGGTAGCGAAATTAAGTCGCGAACACGTTGAGCAGGTTAGTGACATTGTATTGGCACCACCCGATACAAAGAAGTACGAAGCATTGAAAAACCGGTTGCTCGTAGTCTATGAAGAATCGGAAGTGCGTCAGGTCCAGAAATTATTGAAAGAACTTGAGTTGGGCGAACAGAAGCCTTCGCAACTTTTACGGCGTATGCGAGATCTGGCTCGAAATAAATTCTCGGAGGAAACATTGACGATGCTGTGGATGGGACATTTACCCGCAGCCGTGCAAGCAGTCCTCACTGTTAGCGAATTAAAGGATACAGAGAAATTAGCTAACATGGCAGATAAAATTATAGAAACGACACGTTTCGCGGAGATACAGGAGGTATCGTGTGCCAGAGATAAAATATCCTCAATACAACCTACGCTGGTTGAACAGATTACACAGTTAACGCAGCGGATAAACCAGCTGGAATCTGCAGGCTCGAGAGGCAGATCGTTTAGTGGTGGAAAGTATGGAAATCGCACGCATCGCTCCGCATCGCGAAGTCGCGATCGTACAGGAATATCAAAACACAAAAATTCCAATTGGATATGTTATTACCATTACCGCTATAAGCACAACGCCAACAAGTGCATTCAACCTTGTGCGTGGCAGAAGCAGCAAGAGAGCAGACCAAAAAACTAAATACGGTACAGACAGAGGCGGATGTCTGTTCCACCGAAAATAAACGCCTGTGTATAAAAGATAGGAAAAGTAATCTTAAGTTTTTAGTGGACACCGGCGCTAATGTTTCAGTTTTACCAGTGTCGAAAAATAACCGATTCGCGAGTGAGTGTAGTGACTATAAACTATACGCGGCAAACGGTAGTGTAATTAAGACATTTGGTACTAAGTTAATGACTTTAGATCTCAGTTTACGGCGACCGTATAAATGGTCATTTATTATCGCCGAGGTAACTCAACCTATATTAGGTGCAGATTTTTTAGCACATCATGGTTTGATTGTAGATTTAAGATCATGTCGATTAATTGATAGTTTAACTAAATTAAAATCAGTAGCTAGTGTTATTAAGGTGAATCAACCGTCTGTGACAACAGTTGAGGAAACTCATCAATTTCACGACTTGTTATGTAAGTACCTAGATATAACTAAGCCTTCATCGTACAGGGAAATACCTAGCCACGGTGTTTTTCACCATATTGAAACGACTGGACCTCCAGTGTTTGCCCGGGCTAGACCTTTACCTCCAGCTAGATATAAAAAAGTCAGGGAAGAATTTCGATACATGCAGGAAGCAGGTATATGCCGACCCTCTAAGAGTCCTTGGGCTAGTCCACTTCATGTGGTACCTAAGAAGAATGGCGAGTTACGTCCGTGCGGGGACTATAGAAAGCTTAATTCTATAACCAAGCCGGACCGATATCCTATACCGCGCTTATCAGATTTTACGTATTTATTAGCTGGTAAGAAAATATTTTCTAAAATCGACATAAATAGGGCTTATCATTGTATTCCTGTAGCCCCGGAAGATGTAGAAAAAACTGCAATAATAACGCCGTTTGGGTTATTCGAATTTCCGCGCATGACGTTCGGTTTGCGTAACGCTGCGCAGACGTTTCAGCGATTCATGCATCATACTGTTTTTCAGGACCTAGACGCGGACAGTAAAGATAATATTTTTTGTTATATTGATGACGTTATAATAGCTTCATCAAATGAAAGCGAACACCGTAGACATTTAGAATCATTGTTTAAGCAATTTAGCAAATATAATATAACCATTAATTTAGCGAAATGTACGTTTGGGAAAACGGAAATCGACTTTGTTGGTTATCATGTTACGTCAGATGGTATTCGCCCGCTTGATAATAAAGTAAAAGCGATTAATGAATTTCCTAGGCCCGAAAACATCGAACAATTACGTCGATTTTTAGGTATGGTAAACTTTTATAGAGCGCATTTACCTAACGCAGTTTCATCACAATCGATTCTCAATAGTTTCATTCATGGCTCTAAAAAGAAAGATAAAACACCCATTGTGTGGACATCAATCGCCGAACAAGCATTTGAACAATGTAAGTCGAGCTTGTGTAATGCGATTACGTTGTCGCACCCTTTAGCCGATGCATCGCTCGCACTTATGACGGACGCATCGGATACTCATGTAGGTGCAGTTTTACAACAACGTGCAAATAATGAATGGTTACCTTTAGGTTATTTTTCTAAGAATTTATCTAAGACTGAACGCAAGTATAGTACGTATGATAGGGAGTTATTAGCAATTTACTTAGCTATTCGTCATTTTCGGAATATGGTCGAAGGACGACAGTTAACGGTGTATACGGATCACAAACCGTTAATTTAGGCATTTTCTAAAGTAAATAGCGAGAAAGAGTTACCCAGACGTACACGACACTTGATATTCATTTGTGAGTTCACAACGGATTTGAGACACGTAAGTGGGCAAGATAATGTCGTTGCGGATTCGTTATCACGCGTCGCAACAATAAGTTGTCCCACTGTAATAGATTACGCGGAACTTTCTAAAGATCAACAACAAGATTCTTATACGTTATAATTATCTAATTCGAAAGACGCTAATAATAGGTCAAAGAAAATTATGTTACCTGAAAGCGGTACATTTATTAATTGTAATTTAGATAATGATAAAATTAGACCCTATTTGACTGATAAATTTCGACGTATTGCTTTTGATAGTGTACATAATTTAAGTCATCCCGGAATAAGGACTACACGCAAATTGATTCAAAATCGTTTTTATTGGCCAAATATGATTCGTCACGTTGGCCAATGGGTTAAAAGTTAAAACATGCATTGAATGTCAACGATCGAAGGTTAATCGACATACAATGTCAGGTTTAGGATCGTTTCTGCAGTGCGATAGGTTTGAACATATTCATGTTGATTTAATTGGACCTTTACCCACTTCACCCGAAGGTTTTAGGACGTATTGCCTAACCATAGTGATAGGGGGACGCGATGGCCAGAATGTTTTCCTACGAGATATATAACTGCTGAAACGATTTCGCGTGTAATATATGAAGGATGGATCTCTCGTTTCGGTTGTCCGAAAAAGCTAACAAGCGATCAAGGACGCCAATTCGAAAGCCAATTATTTGCTACACTAATGAAGTTATTAGGTATTAATAAATTACGTACGGAACAACTTTACGATTACCAGGTGATTATTACGATAAAAAATCGAGTTTTGAATTAGATAGCAGTCTTGAGTATGTAAGTAAATTACGAGACTCTATTAGAAAATATCAGTCAGTAGCTATTAGGCAGAATGAAAGACGGAACATATTTATTCACCCCGATTTGCAAAAGTGCGATTATGTTTTTGTAAGAAACGACGCAGTACGTAAGCCTTCATAACCAACATACGACGGTCCTTATCGTGTGTTGAGTCGAGAGGAAAAGGTATTTTACATTCAAATGACTGGCAGGAAAGTTAGAATATCTGTAGACCGTCTAAAACCTGCATATTATTTGAATGATGATAGTGATACGACATCTGGGGCAGATACTGAGGTTCCGTTACAAATTCCAAGTAGCGAATTGCCTAATACACATACCACGCGTAGTGGAAGAGCTATACGATTACCAGTACGATTTAGGTAATAGTATTGTATTTGTAATTGTTTCAACTATTTTAAATTTATTAGAATTACGATGATTATAAGTATTCATAAGAGTTCATAGAAATGTATAATAAATACTTAGTAATCAACACATCGTATTTAATAAATAATAGCACTTATGAAATTTGAAACGAGTTTTTTATTCATTGTTTAACGTTTTAAGTATGGTATTTCAAATTTATGTTTGTGTTGAGTTTTTATTGTAATGTTTACTACTTAGAAATTTAAGTACTTTTGATTTATGGCTTATGAGTGTATAGTAATAGCCTTTGTAATATTAAACGATACAAGTGTTAAGAACGTATTGAGATTTGAAATGTTGATGTTACTAAGTGTTAATTGACGTGTAAAAATTATCGCACGCCACTTAGAAGACCCAACCGAGTTTTTGTAAAAACATAAATATAGTTTAACGAAATTAGGTGTTAACTTTTAACCACTTGTATACGTTATGATTGATTTATATTGTGAACATTTTTAATACTTTATATTGTAAACATTTTGTAACCTTATATAGCGACATTTTATATATACCTACCCATTTGTTTATTGTTTAATTTTATTGTAAGATTTTTTTACTTGTATACCTTTTTTATTTTAAGGGGGGAATGATGTAGCGACGACAAGCCAATTTACGAGTTACCGAAATATTTCAAGTGTAGTACCTAGTAAGAAAGTTCCCACCATAGGTTCACACGGTAACTCGTATATAAACAGTTTGTGCGTTATGCACAGACAGTTAAGGGCTTGTCGGGACGCGGGTTGGTCGCATAGGTCGAATATTAATTACATACGAATATATATGTGTAGTTAATGAAATATAACCTTTGCGTAGTTATTTCATCTTTTATTACACCCGCACATAACAAGCCCCTACAAAATTAATATAAAAATAAATTATACCTAATGTACCTTCTAGTATCTGAACTGTACTCAACTTGAATGTTTCTGTAATACCTAAATTAAATACTTTTGCACGACTCATGATGCGAAGCATCAGAGAGTGCTTTACGATCGAAAAATTTTTTTCGCCTCATTTTTGCAGCTATTCTTATTATTATAGCCTTGTTAGTTCACGGAATCAAGATATTTTGCATACTATTGTCGAGATAATTTAATGGAGATTAATCCCATACTTTTTAAAAATTGATTTACTTCAATAGAATTGGAAAAAAACACCGAAATAGGTCAAAAAAATTTCCTGTCCGTCATGTGTGAAACCTGAAAACACTATAACTTGTGAAAAAATCCATCATTTGAGTTAATTTTTTTTTTAAATATTCTAATCGACGATTGTAGGTCACTGAATACGAATGATTAATTAATTCAGTGTCGTTTAATTGCAATTAATAAAAAACGAAAACTATAATAAGTTTTTTTTTTTTTTATTTCATAATTAAATGAGCATTATGAGTCGTGCACTTTTGGATTTTCCAAACTTTTTTTACAATAAAAGTACCTATACTTGACAATCTACTTATAATAATTAATACAAGAAATATTCAAATGGAATAAACACACTTTATTCAGTTGGTAAACAAATTTAAAATTACATATATATACTTTATTCATACATTTCTCCTTTAATAACATATTGAACATAAAATTTACTTAAGATAGGTACATATTTATTTACATAACTTATCGATAGCTCAACACGCATTTGATACCTACCCATCCCTATTGGTCACACACACATCTATATAATATCTATAGCTCCTCTGCCTACGATGTGCACTAAGCCACAGATTAGAGAATAGTTACAAGCAATTTGTGCAATACACGCGCTCTATACTACTGTAATATATTATACTTTAAGGTCCATGGGTTTAAGTGTGGGTTTAAGATTATGTTTTCATAGACAAAATGCTCACATCATTAGCGAAGCGTATGCTGGCTGCGCGAAGCTAAAGAAGAAAACATGTATTTTAAGGAAAAATTTAGCAAAAATATTTTGGCGTTATTTTTTTGTTTATGTATTTTTTACGTGATCACTGTATGAAAACTACAAGTCCGTTCGCGCTTAGTATACCGATAGAGGGACATCATGTGTAAACATCTTTTCCAAAATAACGAGATTTTAGAAGGAATAACGATTCCCGATAGAACAACACACAATCGTCTCTATAATATATATAATATCCATACTAATATTATAAATGCGAAAGTAACTCTGTCTGTCTGTCTGTTACTCAATCACGCCTAAACTACTGAACCAATTTGCATGAAATTTGGTATGGAGATATTTTGATACCCGAGAAAGGACATAGGATAGGTTTTATCCCGGAAATCCTACGGGAACGGGTTTTTCTTTAAAAACGTGGGCGAAGCCGCGGGCGGTAAGCTAGTAATATATAAAGCAGAAAAAGTTATCGAAAAAGATATTATTTTTTATGAATGGCAGCACAGAATGTCAGCTATTTTAACGTACTGTCTACGTATTTTAACGAAATAGCAATGACATAATCTGTCAAACAACAAACGTCATTACCTTATGTCACAACTTGAAATCTCATGTTATCTGTGGTTACAAGTGATAGCAAGATTGATTTTTGTTGGGATTCGGTAAACCAGCTGTTAGCTGCCTGCAACGACTGCATTGCGCCTGCCTGAACTTAATGCACTAAAAAAAGCTATCTGAGTCTGAGCCCCGGATACAATTTGGGCCAGTTTGCGTTCAGCTATCATCATGAGTACCGCCGCTATTGACGACAGGTGTGTAATTTTTCATAAAATTTGATTAATTGCTTAGATTAAGGATTGGTCTCGGAGACCAATCCTTAATCTAAGATTAATTGGTTTAGAATTAGTTAAAATCAATTGTTTTTGGTGTTTTACAGAGTTGTTGAAGAGCTCCAAGCTCTGGAGGCTATATTTGCCACGGACATCGTGATTAACCGAGAAGATGGGAAACCAAAAAGTCTTGAAATAAACATTCTTCCAGCTACTGGTGATAACATCGAGGAACAGTATGTTTGTATAACTATGGAGATCAACTTGACACCAAACTATCCGGATACCAGGCCCAACGTCGTCATGAAGAACCCCAGAGGCCTTGACGATAACATTATGACTTTAATTCAGTCAGGTATAGAAGGGAAGTTGACGGCAAATCCCGGGAACCTGATTGTGTACGAATTGATTGAGGTAAGAATTTCAAATAAGATTAATAGTATAATATTGCTTGCTATTTTAACAAAAAGGATGCACATATTGTACTATAAAAGTGGAATTAAATTTATTCTTGCAAACATTTTAATTTTTACATAAGAATTTTCCAGAAATTTCTAACAGATAATTACTTGATTATATAAGTAGGAAAAAGTATAATAGGAGAATATTATGCAACAGGTTCTCTGTGACCTACATTAGACCGAGACAAAAGCTTGCTTTACCAAGGTCTTCTCCATTCATCTAAATAATACATTCAGACTTGAGGATAGGATGTTACACTGATATATACATTTTAATTAAACTTATAATAGAAAGGGAAGGTTCTAGAACCTTGTTTCTAGAAACATTAAAACAAAACCTAAATTATTATGTATTACTGTATACTGTATTATTCTTACTGTATTTAAAATATTATGTATCTCAATTCAATTTAAATATTGATTTATTCACTAAAATTGAGATGTGTTAGAATTATTAATTAACAGTTTGTCTCTTGATGACATATGGAATGCAAGGCTTAACATAAGACAATAAATATAATAAGAATGGCAATTGGCGAATTTAATTTTTATCTTTAATTAATTATAAGGTATCAAGCAACATACATTTAACTCCTTGTTTTGTTTTAATTATCTCACACTCTTGTTTTAAATGGACTACACATAAAAATGCCATAACAAAGTTTTTGCTCTTATCAGAGTATTGGAATTTTACATTTTCCATTTTTTTTATGAATAATATATAAAGCATTGACTGCTTTTTTAATTTAAATTTAATTAACCTAAGTTTAATCTAGTCTCTTATTTAAATTGTGTAATTTAACTAACAGTATACATCCATATATACAAATATTATAAAGCTGAAGAGTGTGTTTGTTAGTTTGAACGCGCTAATCTCAGGAACTACTGGTCCAATTTGAAAAATTATTTCGTGATAGATGTGCAAAATACTATAAAATGAATTGTATCAAAGGAATAATTTGATTTGGTTGCGACTGACCCAAGCTATTAGAATTTTAATGAAAATTTTGATCAAAACCTTCATCAAAATGGCCGACGGCGCTTTTCCCCTTGCGTGTTTCTTTTACCGATACCGCTAATAACATATAATGGAAGGGCTAATTATGCCAGTAAGAGAAAAATCATAGGCCTTGTTAAGTCAAGAAATTGAAATTAAATCAGTCTTACAAAAAAATTTTATTGAAATTGCTATTTAACACATGTTTTGTAAAACTAAGTATATTAAAACATCTGAATGGGTTTGAATTTTGCAGTTTAAGCAATAATAAAATGTATTTAACTCTTGATATCAGTATTACTTAAATACAATTTTCTTGACGCTAAACATTCAACAGGGGATTCCCCCTAATTTCTCTTTTTATGTTATTCTTCATAAATATATTATGCTTTATTTGTGTGTTGATTTAATTAACCAGTACGTAAACTGATACTACAAACAAGAAATATTTGATGTCTTTTCTTTTTTGCATATCCAAATACCAAAATAGCCTATATACTACACTAGCTGCTCCGCGCGGTTTTACCCCCGTGGCTCCACCCTATAACCTTCCTCGATAAATGGGCTATCTAACACTGAAAGAATTTTTCAAATCGGACCAGTAGTTCCCGAGATTAGCGCGTTCAAACAAACAAACAAACAAACTCTTCAGCTTTATAATATTAGTATAGATACGGAGAGAATATTTCAACTGGGTGTGGCAGGTGAAATCTGAAACTATAAGAAAATCGTAGAACGCCGCGGTAAAGAGTGATGTCAAATGAATTTTTTTTTTTTTCTATTAAACATTGGAAAATTAATTTCATCACAGAATGCATAAAATTATTTTTTGTTGTCATTTTTTTTAAATTTATCCTATAATAAAAACCAACCTGTACAATGCGGCCGGAGCAATGACATTTATACATAGTCGTATTTATTTAGAAATTTGCTACTTCATGGAAATTCGTTTTTTTTTACCTATACCTATAATCTATAGCCGCGAATTTGACCGGAAGGTTAAGTTAGCGCGGAAAGATAAACAAGCGACTGAAACACAAATTAATTAAATATTACTTGAAGTTTTAATAATACGAATAAACGTAATATGCGAGTTTAGGGATGGGTAGGGAAATGTTTATAAACATACCTATATAAGAATGATTTTTGTGTTTTGGAGTTCGCCGACCACGCCCAGTTCAAAAATTCACCCAATAACTTCTCGATTTGATATCTTTGCCTTTATGACATTCAAATGCTTCATAAAAAATGTTTAATAGAGAATAGGGGTCGAAATCAATTCTGAATTTTAATTAAAGTTATTAAATTATAAAGAATAGAAAAAGTCGGGATTTGAACCTGAGACCTTCACGCGAATCTCTCTTTGAAGTTTTTCTATTCGACCCTTATTCTCTATAACACAAAAACCATCTACAAGAAAATGAAAGGATCATTCAAGTAATTGTTTGTTTCATAGGTGGTAAGGGAGCACCTCACTCAGTGCAACCTGCCGCAAGGGCAATGCGTCATCTGCCTAAACACCTTCGTCCAGGGAGATGTGTTCATCAAGACGCCATGCTTCCACTATTTCCATAGCCACTGCATGTCCAAACACCTCATTCTGGGCAAGAAATACTATGACGAGGAGTTTGAAAAACTACCCACGTGGCAGAAGATGGAGGCCCAACCCTTCCGGGTATTATGAACATAACAACTTGTGTTTGTGAAACAGTATCTTTGAATTTTTCGTACTTACATATTTTCTATCATACTAATTGAGCCACTATTTGATTTTCTTTTGGTAATAAATAATATTGTTTGTTAATTTTTATATTTGTTACAAAAACTAAAAACACATAAAGCGATGCGAACTATCAAGTTTCATCAAATTTTAAGCCTGTACCATCTTTTCTAGCAAACCTGCCCAGTCTGCCGCTCGGTTGTTCAATTCGATGTGGATGAGCTGCAGAAGGCACCGGCTCCAATGGAATCTGAAGTTGAAGAACCATTCTGTATTAATGATAATATACGGGTAAGCTATTATTTAAACTAAGAATTGGTGAATCAATCTTGAATATTTTAGGAAGGATTTTTTTTCCTTCCTATTGAAGCTTATTTTGCCGAGTGTGTTTTTTTTATTATTTCGCTCTACTTTTTATGTACCTTCTTTAAATAAAAGTTTTATTATTATATTGTTTGTTAATTGTACCTAATAATATGGAGTCAAATAAATGTCCTATCTTTCTTTCTACATATTTCGTAAACTCGGCTGTTTTACTGGGTTTTTAAAGTGTCTTCCATTCCATTCAAACTCAATTCATTCAATGAACACTCATTATTTTGACAAGTCATAAAATCTATTTTATTTATTTATTTTTATTTATCTAACTATGTATATTTTCAATAAATCTCTTCATAGGCTGTGCAAGATGATATGGCGGTTATATTCGCTCGCCAACTCGCTCGCGGCGGTGTGATCGGTTTTGGTGATGTGGAACCACCACCGCTCATCATCACTGATCCAGTTCAACAAGAGGCGGTGGTGGAGGTATTGCATTATATTATTTATCATTAAGGGCCGATTTTTCAATGCTTGGATAAAACTTATTCGTTGAATAATGTATAAAACTACCATTTTAAAAACGTATTCTAATTGCCCGTATTTGACAGTTTACGTGACATTTTAATATTATCGTGTAATACTTTATTGGACGGATAAGTTTTATCCAATAATCCAAGCATTGAAAAATCGGCCCTAAATTGCAAAACGCCGATAAACACTTGTAACAATAGTAATGTTTATTTGCTTCCATCCACCTCTCAAATTATAGAGAAAAAAAATTAACACGCTTATATTAGCTTCACGTTTAATGTTTGTTAGTTTTGTCTCTCTTTACAGATTGAATTCAAAATTTGTACACATAGCAAGGATCGGTGATAATACAATAATTTCATAAGTTTAACCGCATTTTTTTGCATTTTTTTCCTACATTTATTATTATTAATACATTTTTGACATGATAACGTTTTTGAAATCGTTTTAGTCGGGTGACATGTTCAGAAACTTGTGTCACACCAAAACCTCACGATTGCGATCGCAGGTATAACGAGAGAGAGACGGACCGATCTCCCGTCTCATCTCGAGCGCTGCCACCAATAAGACGTTATCACGTAAACATCTCGATCGTAAACCTACTTTACAAACAACCATTTTTTTTCACATTAACCATTCCTAACTATTAATTTCAGGAGCCACAAGCCCCGGCCCCGGCCCCGGCCCCGTCTAGAGGGGAGGCATCAAGCGGTCCGGCCAGAGGGCCCTCTGGAGCCGCAGCTCCCGGCTCATCCGGGGCTGAGGCTTCGGCCGCCGCCGGGCCCTCTTCGCCCGCCCGCCAGCCGTACAATGGGCCGTATAGGTGAGATGTTTTCGAAAAAAAAATTTTTTTGGGTTTTTTTTTATTTTTTTTTAAATATTATGATGCGAAAGAATAATTTGGTGTTTTATCGAGTCTGTGGGTTTGGTGTGTCTGTGGTAGACCTTTTTGAAATAAAATTGCAACTGAAATTTATTGTATAAAATGTGAAAGAAATGTCCGTTTTGTTGCTATAACTACTTATGAACTTTTGGAATGATAAATATATGAACTTTTGGAATGATAAATATGAATATTCGGTTCTGTGAATTGTTGTGGGTTTGTATGAAAATTTGAGGTGATATGATGTTTGAGCCAGCGAAGCTGTAGGCTTGTAGCAACAATTTTAATAAATGTCAAAAACTTTGATGATTGTCATTGATAAGTATACTAAGAGCTAGCGCGCACGAACAACTTGGTCTCCGCAACTATTTTGTCTCTCCACCCATGGGATATTATGAAAGTGCGCGCACGTGGCGACGCAACTCCCCATACAATTGATGGGAGAGACAAAATAGTTGCGGAGACAAAGTTGCTCGTGCGCGCTAGCTCTAAAGATAAATGTTATTTCGTAAAGGGGTTTCAACCGCCGCGGCAAACCGGGCCGGCGGGGCCGCGGGGGTTCGCGGTGACCCGCTCCGCCAACGCACCCGCCCGCCGCGCTCTAGCGACCCAGCGCTACACTCATATACGGACATACTGACGAACTCGCGCGTGAATATGGACTCGGATATGCGGACAAACACGGGATACGGACACATGAACATACAAATCAATTAGATAAAAAAACACACGAATATAGTACGGATAAACAGACACACAATTACACATACGAACATATAAACAGACATATACAAGAACACATAGATAAACATGTACACGAACATCTATGGAAGAAACATTGCACTATGTATTGGTATAACTTGATAAATATATGTCTGGCAAGTTTTGAGGGTAGTTGCAAAAAATATCTTGAAAAATACCCGCATTTTATTGCGGCGTGCTCTTGTTTAGACTATCCTGAACTTGAATACTATAAAGGCATGTATTCATCAAGTTGTATCGCAAATCGTGAATTACTTTTTAACATTCTACGTTTAAACGAACAATCTATATTCTTCTATAACGTTATTTTTCGACGTATATTCAAAGAGTTATGTTCTATTTTCTACTTCAAGTTGATTACAATAAGTTGTAAAGAATACGAAAATTTCAGCTTTAAATTGAAAGTTTTAAAATACATTTTTAATTACCGTTTTATAAACGTTGGACTGCTCAATTGCGTGACTTTTAAAGTCGTCGATCGAGAATTGAAAATCGATTATACGTACGTGCTACTAATAATAAGTTCCTATACAGGGTCCCTTTTTAAGTTAACCGACTCAGTCGGGGTTTACAGACTGACGATTTACCTAATACGTACGTTTATTACCAAAAACTTACAGCAAAATATTTAAGCTTTTTTATACTATAATCCTCGTATGCCTTAATTATTTGCTATTAGAACGCTGGCGTCCTTGATTAATTGTTAATTGTATTAAAGTATTGCTACTAAGTAACCTTCCACCCTCTCCCCAATATTCAGCTGTTATTTAAAGCAGTAAATATAATCGATTTTTGATTCGAAACGTAGTCTGTTAAAAAGAATTCATCGATTTGCTCTTAAAGTTCACTTCACATAGTCCAGATTTGTGCAGATTGATCACAAAAATGAATGCAATCATTGGTGTCCTTCAAGCAAATTTCAACCTTCAATACCACACAATCATATAACAGTTCCGTACAATGGTCAGTCTGCATAGCAAACCCGCAGAAAAAATAAACAAAAAAAATCCAAAAAAAATCTGCGTGGTTTGTAATAATTTAAGGGCGACTTCAAATTTATAAGTGTTTTAAATTATAGTAATTAATGCTTAGTATACCATTTATCGTAACTATAATAATTGTTGTGTGTAGTTTTAATGACATGTTATACGCACAAAATGAACAACAGTAAGACTCCTTCAAACAACGACAGTTATGATTGAAATATATGTTTGTTACTCGACCAATCTAATTTTCTTTTACAATAAAGACACTAGTGAGTTCCTTTATATTTCTTTATCAAAACCGAATATAAAATGTTATTACTTGTCATTATTATTAATACAAATGTAATACAAAACTTGCATTAGTAAAAAGTATCGCTTTGAACATTAATCGGGTTAATATAGATTAATTATAGATTTTCAGTGTTTTTGCAGGTAAAATACTATCTATAATAATATAATAGTTTTGCTTCGTCATGGTTAAAACACCATAATAATATATTAGTCAAAAGGCAGGCAGGAAGGAAACTTACGCCTGAATTATCTGTACCCAATGACAAATGAACATCAAAATATTGCTTAGTCATAGACAATATAATATTTTATCCATGGTTTAGAAAAAATACAGATAGAAAATTATAGCGTTTTCGAACATCACAAAGCCGTCGATTCTGCTACTTATAAATACATTTCCGTTGTCTACAAGCAACACTGTGTATTTCTAAGAATGTCTAAGGAATCTAGGTTATTTACCCATAGAGGCATAATTGTCAACTTATGCTTTTCTCCCATTAGTTAACAGTCGTTCATCATAGCCAAAAATAATTCTGAATATTTAATCGCCTAGTGTTAGTCTAGTTAAGGATTTTACATTTGAAGTCGCCCACTACATACAGCTATAGGGCTGCACAAATAGTGTTAAATTCGATGTACTCTAGCGTAAGATACCGTTCTGTGACGCGTACTAGTCAACCCTTTAGATTCCAAGTTTATGGTAATATAAATGTCCCTTGATGTCTGTTTATTTTGTAAAGGCTGGAATGGTGGAAATGGTCTTCATTCTGGCAAATACTCTGGTATTAGATCATTAATTAAAATGATCATAATTGCAAGGTTTCCTGAATGGTCTGATTAAATGTGGCCAGTTATTGATAAAAAATTCTGGGGAATTTTCTAGAAACAAACGTTTTATGATGACAAGATATATAATGATACAAACAAAAAAGCCGACTGCAATTTTACTATTAATTACTTCTGGGCGCCAAATCTACCCAGTGCTGTGTCAGTGCCACTATCATGACTAAGACGACTCTCAGTAGGTGTCAATATTTATACTCTCGTAAAAATACAACAAGCCGTTTAGGCTTTCGGGCGTGCCAAAGAAATATACCTACATACAGACATACATTCTAAAAACATAACCCTCATTTCGCAGTCGGGTGAAAATAGTCTATGATCATATTCCACCTTTTCACCCTTTGCCTTTATAGCCATTCTCAGTGATTCTTTAATAATAAGGGCTTCTAGTTCGCCGAAATATTCCTATTACGCGATTTTATGATAAGCTTCGTACTTTGTTTTAAGGAACGCTTATTAGAGCATACATATAGCCATAATGTTCTGTAAGTTTACATTTTAAAGCTTATGTGCTTGCTGCAAGCTATTTTTATGAAGTGTTTGGACATCTTTGTTCAATGTATGGCATTAGAGAGAGATGAAAGATCTAAAGGAATTAGGAAAAAAACGTTTTACGCTTACGATGCAGCAAGTAATAGCTTATGCGTATTATTAAGACTAATACTATTTAAGCAGACCCTAGACCGTCATGCTTTTATGCCAACCGTGTATTTAGAGTATGTAAACAGCTTGATAACATACACAAGCAGCATGTCATGCAGCATGAACGTCTACGGTCTGTATTACAAATCACTGAAAATGGCTTAGCTATTTAAGGGGAATGTGCACTTTGCTACAATGAGGATAGCGTTCAAAACAGCTTGATTTGTGTATCTCAGTTACTGATTTACCATTTTTATTTAGTTTTAATATATGTAATTTATAGGCGTACTAGTGTATGGCTGACGGGATATTTAAGTTTTGTATATTATACTTTTGGTTAAGAGAGTTTTATTGTTTAATTTGTAATTATTTATTTTTTAAGTTTAGGGCTAGCTTTTGGATTATTATAAGCTTTTTAAAGCATTTGAAGCCATTCCACAACACCAATACGCTTACATATATTAAGAATAACAAATAAGGCAATTTTTAAACCTTCAAACTGCATAAAATAAACTTACTGTATAAGTTTGTTTTATTAACATAGCAATGAGACAGGGATGGTATTATGCATAAGATATGTATTATGAAATGATAATTATTTCAATTATTAACATAGATTTAGCTAGCCCTATATTATATTTAGTTTATATTTGAGCAATCCTACAATGATCATTTAAATAAATATGCCTTGCAAAACTTGATAGACATTCCATGAATGTTTTTGGAAATTATTCATAATTCAAAGTTGATGCATCTACATTTAAATTTAATTTAAGCACTTCAAAATTGTTCTAAATGCTTCTTTTAATTTTAATTATTTATTGTAAGCTTGTTTTTACTTTCTAGAGTTATATAATATGAAGAAATAATACTTTCTTCTCACCTAAGTTATTTAATTTTTAATTATTATTAATACGCGGGAAGTTTAGGATGGAAAGGTACTTAGATATTTAGTATTCGTAATTTTAATGTCATTCGAATCTCAGCCTTTGCTGTATCTTATTAGTAAGTAATTTTACAATTTTTCGTGTTTGTAATAACTACTTGAACAAAATGTTATTTATATACATGAACGAATGGTCGCTGGTTCGGGAAGTGAAGTAAACAAGACTAATTGATTATAAACTAGTCTTAGTGTTTGAATATAATCTAAATGTAAGGAAGAGGTTCATCGTCCTCCACGGATTATGATAATGATACCTACCAGATTTTCGAATGATCCATGTAATTAAGTTTCCATCCATCCAAGTGGAAGACCTAAAAATAAGAAGTACTAAAAGTCTCTAAATGCAGTTTTTATCGATTTACAGCTGGTTCTGGTTTCAATCCATTATCTGAAGGCGGTTGTGGTATTTACACGCTGACACAAATACCCTTTATGTATTGCGGCTGCGTGTAAATTCGACCACGTTCAGATGTCCTGATATCACCTTTATAATTGACAATTCAAACCACTGAGAAGAAAGAACTTTCTCTACCTACCAAAAAGACATTTAAATACAGTACTCCAAAATTAATAATGCGCATGCAGATCTTCGCTAAATTATCGTATTTCCAGAAACACCCGAATCACCCCGAATCATTGAATCGTAAGTGCCCTAAACAATGCACTTGCATCTTGCACCTTGTCCGAAAGAAATAGGAGTCAATTCAGAGTCATACACAATCGAAAACAATTCAGTAAAAAAATTCAAAAATCCGTCAGTCGTTTTTATATACTGGTGGTGACCGCACGTATTATCTCTGTATGGAATTATATAGAGTTGCTGTTACATACCCTTCTTAGTTTTGTTTCAAAGTTGAATTTTCCGGTAAAATGATTATTTACACAGGTAGCAGATAGCAGTGGGGAAAGTGAAAATTAATAAGAGCATAATGAAAGTTCTGATCATTCTACGATATCAGAAATAGAGATAATCCCTGATTCTGTAAATCCTTTGGATTGAGATTTTAATGATTAGATTTCATAATTTCAAGTAAACTCAAACTCAAACATTTATTTATTCAATTAGACTTCTTCTAGAAGCACTTTTGAAACGTCATTACATATTTTTAACATTTACCACCGATTCGGAAAGCAGTATCTACGGAGAAGAATCGGCAAGAAACTCCATAGTTGCTCTTTTTAATCATGTCAGTTTTACAATTTAATTTTACAAATTACACATGTAACATCATATATTAGTAATATGCCAAAGAACTGTCCTGTGGTTTTTACGCGACAACCCTCCATGGGTTTTTATCGTCCATATAAGTACAACAAATATAATATATTCGCAATCGTGTGGCTTATCCTCGCTATTAACTTAGGTACATTGAACTATCGAAACAAATTTCGTTACTTATCTCTTTTACCATAAAATCACAATAAAACTCATAATTCTAATAAACTATGCATGAAGAAAATATATTTAACCACTCTATATACATATCGTCTTCAGAGGCACGGGGAATATGACAGTTGCCGAACAGTGACGAATTTTTCTATGCGCATTATCAGTTTGGGAGTACTGTACAGTCATTTTGACGCCGACATCTGTGATTGAATAAATGAACTACTAAATGCACTACAACCGTACTATGGATACCTAACTATCTTAAAATTAAAGACATTATTTATAAGTGCCCGCCTCCTTGGTGCAGTGGTTGACGTATGGTCGTAAAACCAATGAGTCCTGGGGTTCAATTCCCGGTAGAGACGATGAAGAAAAAATGTCTCCGTCTGGCAGGACACAGAAGGCTGATCACCTACTTGTCCCTAAAATAAATCGATCAGGGAAACAGATGTATGCATAATGCATCTGCCCCTTACCCCACTAGGGGACACGGGACTTTACTCGCATAACTCTTGTTCAAGTAGTTAGAAGTAGTGTAGTTAATGAATTAATATGTGGCTATTTAACTAAGAATATTAATGTATCGTATATGTATTCGGTAATTGTCAGTTTCGTAATGTTATCTCTATGTATTAGATATGGAAATAAATTTAACCAAAGATAATGGTGTTTTATTTAAGAACCCTTTTCAGTTACAGTTTTAATACAGGTATTTTAACACTATGAATATGGGCAAGAACAACATTGTTCTTTGTATTTAGTAATATAGGCAATTTACATTTTTGCATAATTACATAATATTATGAGTATCAGAGTATGTCTGCAAGTAGCATTGCATTGTTAGTGGCAAACGGCTACGTCAAAGGACCTCAATTTCAAGAGTTATAGTCTAGACTGTAGAGCATGATTAAATCTACCTTATAACCAAATCGATAAAAATGTGAACCCGTACATATTACGAATATTTGGGCAAGACTCCTGAATTGGTCAACAAGGTCGAAATGTTTATTCTTAAATCATTCCTTCCCACTGCAGGATTACTTCGTTCATATTTTTTTTGGTGAAACCAAAATGTTATGTAGTTATATTTATAATTAGGAGAATATATATCGACTAGATTTCCAGTCAAAATTTGGCCGCAAGCATGTTTAGTTAATTAAATTTTTTCACTTCGATTTTTCGGAATAAAATTCCGTTCATTTGTTATTTATAGTCTACATCACGGCAAATTACATAAAGAGAACCACGGTTGCCGTTTTTCATCTGGATAAAACTTTACAGCACATAATATAACCTGGTTATAAATCAGAATAACACATGAGCTGAAGAAATACTTGATTTGTTTATTATTATTAACTAGTTAATTGATTTATTAAATCATATTGTGAGCACCACTGCATTAAGAATTTAAGAGCAGACATACAAATTACAAACAGCTCGTTAACCGTCTAACCGTTGCATATAAAAACAGGCATTAGATAACTTTAACTCTTATCAAGGGAAAAGTACTATAAATGGTATACTTTTATCTAACAGTGCACCTACATATTATCCAGTAGATAGCAGATTGGGGTCTAGACATTCCGCGATCAATACCCACATTATAGGTACAAAGTTCCAACATCAAAGGGTGTGGACCGCTTCATATCGCTATCATAGCTTATAAGTAGAGATTTTGGTGATATAGTGCCTAATGGACTAAGAAATTAGGCTGAGTTCAATTAATTATGGTCACTGATTACACGTATTTATAATTTTATACCTAAAGGATAAAGTTAAGGTATCTAATGGTTGCATAATAAATGCATTTTTAATATCTACAACACAGAAAGAAGTGAAAATATTTATTTTTTTAATACCTATAGTTACGTAACTCGTTCAACTAATAACTGCGTCGTTTCAACATAGAGTTGTTAGTATAAAAAGAAAGCATTTGTATTTCAATTAGCAATTCATCCCGGATTTTTTCTCATAAATAGTTACCATGTTCTCGATAATACTATTTAGTATTTGAGAACCTTTCATCATTTTTCGAAACGACAATTAAGAAGGAAAAATATCCTGAAAAGGAATGCCGGCCTTTACTCAGGTTTTTGTCTAGGGTGAGGGTCAGACATATCTATAAAAGATATGCACACGTTATGGAGGTAACTGGTAAACTGGCTTTTGGTTGATTAAATTGAAGTAAATTGTAAAAATAAAATCAGCATATTTCCCAATATCCAAACAGTTAGCTAATAAATGCCTAGTGATTATTTTTTATTATTATTGAAACTTCTAAAGTGCCATAACCCAAAAGCTTTCTAATTTGTGGTTGCTAAATTTGTTCAATAAATCGTCTTTGATACAAAGATTAATTACCTAGGTATATCCCTTCATATAATTTTATTTTGAATCTAAAGTGGCCTTCATTTAATTTAATAATAATCTCAAGTGATGTGCGTTTTCGATAACTTATTCACAGCGCTTTACAAACAAATAGAAGATCATTCCGTCACACACGATCTCCCTTCATACCAAAACACGCATCATTTCGCGCTATATTGCACGCCTCATAAGCGAAGCGTTGAGGTGGGTACTACTGTCACTTCGCGCAAAACATCTGATTTTTCAAACTTAAAATGTCTTTATGTATCATACATTGCACTTGTAAGATAATACATACACACACATATTAAGAAAAAACACTATTTTTAACGTTCATGATATTTTTGATGTCATTTTTGTTATTTAAACTAGTTAAAAAACAGTTTAAAAAAGTTCTGTCTTGGACGTCCGTGTGTCTTTATGTGCGGATCCTTTTTCTTGTTAACACGATAGCGACCGAAATACTTTACTAATCGAGTCTTTTTTTTCTCTTACGCTTGAGTATGCTCAGGAATAGAACCCTTTCATTTTTCAGGGTCTGATTCGATGTGGTTTAATTGTTATTAAATAAACAAAAATAATAATTAATAAATATTTATTAAAAAAAAATTATGAGGCGTGCACTTTTGGATTTTCCAAATTATTTTACAATATGGCCGTTTGAAATATCCGCCAGCAAATATGGAAGAACCTTCGTTCACTTCCGATAGAATTCATTTGCATGACCTGCACTTATAAGGGAGTGATCTCGAGTCTCGATTGGCCTCCACAGAGGGCGATTTTGCCGCGTTCCATTCAATTAAAAAAGTACACGATTTATAAATTAAGGTTCAGGGTTGCCAGTTTAACAGCTGATCGGATTTTATGTGCTCAAAACATTTCGTTGTATTCAATTAAATTTTAAAATAACGATATCTTTTATATAGGGTAATGGGTCTTGTGCGTATATATTATATGTGCGAACTGCGTACAAACGTGTTCCCTCCTCTCCCACGGGCCACATAATACCTATAAGTTATCTTACATACATCCATACATACATCATTCTTATGAGTTATTGTATTACAATGTAGATTTACAGAATTCTATGTGTCATCACGATGCACGCAGTTTCAATTGTTGATCGTTTTTTGGACTATGGTCGTGGCGTATGAAATAGTTTACCTATTTTAGAACTTAGAATACATATTAAAATCTAAAATAAACTAGGTATATAATATAATATATTATGTATTCTTAGTTTTAGAAGAATTTAAGCATACCTTCCATTCGATTTATCGATGGAGATAGTTTAATAGAGAAACATGTTTATGTTTAATCCTTATAATAATTGACCCTGAAGATCGATCCAATAAAACTACACCGTGTAATTTTACCAGATTAAACTTGGTTCGATACCCGAAATTCAGTTAGGTATATTCTTTTCAAAAATAGTAGACTTTTGAGTTCCATTTTCTATCTTACAGTACCCTCTTCATGTGGTACCTACTACGAAATCCGACCCAGTAGATATCATCCATTTTATATAAAAAGCAATCATAAAATAATAACTAGGTACTTACTACATAATACATTTTGGATTAACTACATAATTTATTTGTAACACACACCTATAGAAGGATATAAGAAAGTTCTGTGTAGGTGTATGAACCCACACATATTTCAAATTTCAATCGATTATTCGTCATCGTTAAAAGATAAGTAGCTAGTTACAATAGGATTTATTTTTATTGAAAAATTTATATGTATTTGCGTGTCTAGTCTAAATAATTAAAAAAAATACACATAATAAACAAGAGCTATTTCTAAAATATCTGGATACCTGACAATACAAGAACCTTCGCTTGTATATGCTTATATACACGCATCAACAAAGTCTAGGAATATTATTATATTAGAGAAAACGACTGGACTAATATGTGCATATCGGGTAGGTCTGAGAATCGGCCAACATCTATTTTTCATTCCCCTGTGAATTGTGATAAGAGTACTGAGTAAGGCAGAACAAGTTTGCCGGGACTGCTAGTATTTCTATAAAATGCGTATAAATAATTCAATTGTCTTCTTTATTAAATTATAGCGCCGGAAAGCGGATATACCTGCATTGGAGTTAAAACGGTTTCCGGAGGTCTTATTTCTATATATAGAACTTATTATAAGATATTTATAATAACGTATTTAATATTTTGGACATAGCAACAAATAACTTGGTGAGTCAGCGAACGGATATGGTTAATACAGAGGACGTCTCGTTGTTTTGATGAGTAATGTAGGTAATTATGATCTTGAAGGCAGTCGCCGTTTTTATCTTAAAACGAATAGTGATTTTATGTCTATAAAATTAAAGCTGATTTTGCAAAAAATATATCTTTTTAAATAGGAAAATAAATAATTTTTTTTATTTATAGTTTATAGTCAAATAAATATTAGCTTATTTGCAACTGTTGCCGCTGACCGCACAAGACGAAACTTTTATATCATAAAAATCAAGCTCATATAAAAATTTTTGCAATTTTGTAACTTACTTTCTCAATTCGAACCAAAGTAATGTATACTTGCCCTTATCTCGTTCCGCTTCGCCTACTTCCTTTTGATATCGCAGAATGTCAGTTTGAATTTCGAACGCGCGCACTTTGGTCGCGTCTGTGCGAATTGTTTTTTTTGTGTAAAATAGTGGCCAGTGTACGAAATGTCAGCTGTGCTAAAAAATGTCACTAACTGTATATGGCATGCCTTCGAATCATTACAAAATAATGAAGTTGTTCATAAATCAAAGTTAAAGGTAAAGTTATTTTATTTTTATTTCGCCAAAAGTGGTTTTCGCCAAAATTTTATTTTAACTTTTTGTTTAGATTAATGTGTTGTTCTTTAGTTTTGGTGGTAATTAATTATTAATTTATTAGGCATTAGGGTATTATTTTATTGTTTTATATTCTTATTACTTCCTTTTCAGTTTTCTAACTGCAACTATTATAATAAATCAAAAAGTTAATTGTTGCGGTTTATACTTATTTAATATTTATTATTTAACTATGATGAATGTAAAAATTTATTAGTATTTCGCTTTAAATTACAACTTTTATTATAGTTAGGTAGGTACTTATTTATTAAAATATAATTAAAATGCCCAGTTGATTTTAAGTTAATTTGTGTCCAGGTTACTTAATAATCGAGTTGCCCAAAACAAGTGACCAGGTTTTACATTTTAAAAGTCGCGGGATCAACACATTAATTAAAAGGTAAAATAAAATTTATTATTTCTCAATACGCATGCGACTCGTGCTTGACCACACGTCTTGTCCTTCAGATTCTAGGTAAAATATCGATTGGTCAGGTGTTAGGCGTAATGTAAATAGCCTTCTCTTCAAAACAATACCATCATATTACAGTGATTAACTGATTAGTACATATTTAAAATGCAAAGGAATTTTTTTAAGGCTGATGATGAGCGTGCAGGTTTAGCTAAGTAAGAAACCTGTGAGGTCTACCAGCTAATAGGTATTGTAATATGCGCGCAAACACAAACAGTCTCTTGTCCTTCTCTCTAAATCTATTATCTATAGCTTAATAGTATACATCCATACTAATATTATAAATGCGAAAGTAACTCTGTCTGTCTGTCTGTTACTCAATCACGCCTAAACTACTGAACCAATTTACATGAAATTTGGTATGGATATATTTTGATACCCGAGAAAGGACATAGGCTACTTTTTATTGCGAAATATGAACCACGGGCGAAGCCGGGGCGGACCCGGTACCTATGTACTCAATAGGTTAATGAGTTTATACAACAGTCAACACCTTATTTTCGAAGCCTAATAAATCACAGCTTGCTCGTTTCCTTTGTGATTGTTCGCAGTGAATCATGAATGGTGACTTACTTAATTGTTATTGTTTAACCCTTGCTGGCCTTATATATGTTTTCAAGAACCATGCTTAGCTGGCGGTGCACCAATACTAATTAATTTCGAGGACAGTTGTGAAGACGAGGTTATTTTTTTTCAAACAACAATTTTTCATTATAATAGATACTTACTAGGTAGCAAAAGTTACATAATTTTCTGCATTGATAAAAAATTTCATCTATTAAGCCACATGTATTTTGTATTACTTACACTAATTATTGTTCATTCATCTATTCATATAACTCCTTACAAGCATATAATTAATATAGTATCCTATAGTATAGTGTTTACCTATAATTTATTACCTATATCTTCCCCTTCTATACAAGTACAAACGTCAAATTAATTTCCCGCCATTTTACGATCTGACATAACATTACGATCCAGGGGTGTCACCCTCCTTGCAAATCCGAAGGCGCCGGTCAGACGGGCGACCAAGATACACCAAGATACCAGAGGGAAGAAATAGCAATGATTAATTGTCTTTTTCAATACTATATTGTTCAGAATTAACTCTCCAATCATAAATGACTAAGACCAACGGCCAACCCTTGGCTAATTAGCTTTGTATTTGCGAAACGTGAGTACTAGGTATTACAAAAATTAGTGTCACTCATCACTCATCATTCCCGTATTTTATCAGTTCATTACGATTAAAGAATCGCAATTCAATTAGGCAAGCAGGTTATATAAAGAAAAATATTAACTTATAAATGGAGACACCCATCCCGCGATACACTAAATTCCTTCTTATAAAGCCCTAAAATTAAAGTAAGTACCTACATAATATTACAAAAATTTATGGTAATTAAATCTCCAAATGTTTTTATCTTATCGGTTAACTGTGATAATAATTGAGTATAAGCAACTTTATCACACACTATATCTACAAAATAAAAACAAATGGCAATTTTTCAGTTTTTACTTTTTAGGTTCAAGCTGTTAATTACGTTTGGAACTGTGTCATATCCAGGAATATTTCATAACTCTTTTAATTTGATTCGAGTCATTTATTTAGAATGCTTTAATTGCCTAGCCCTAGTAGGTAGGTAGGTCCTACTAAAATCATCATGCCCTTAAAAAACTGAAAACAAAAACGAGGAGCTTCTGCTTGAAAACACCTTTTGTTTTACAACATTTTATTATATAGACGAAATACACTTTAATACGCGTATTCTATGTATATTCTACAACTATGCCATAAAAATGATGACAAAAGTGACGTCACACCCATTGACCTGAATGCACCCCTCAGCCAACAATAGGAGTAGGTACACTCCTTGCAAGAATTTTACTCCTTTTTAATTCATAAACTTTGTTATACCATTTACTCTATTTCTATTCGACTTTGTTAATTGAAATGGAAGTAAATTGAAAATGAAGTACTTATTTTGAAAAAGGAAGACATTCCATTTTTTTTGTAGATTAATATTATTTTAGATATCTCCATAAATTCTTAATAACTGTTCATAAAAAAATATATGTGGTTGCTGAACTAAATATGTATTTTTAATATTGATTTTGCACATGCAATCTATATTGAATTTTTCATATTGATTTCCTAGAAATGTATTGTTATTAGACAGCTATTCCCACTAGGGCTGCCGATTTAATGGATCTAGAACAACCGATCATACTTAAATCAGTAAACAGTAAACTTACCTACTCCAATTTTTCTTAATATAGTTCAAATATTTTATAGTTATTTTATATACGTTATAGTTCAATATTTTTCTAATAAGTATATTAGAAAAATATTGAACTATAACGATAAAAGAATTCAATTTCTCAAATAGGTAACAAGTCAAATGAATGCAGACCAAAACAAAAGATCATAACGTGAAGAGACGACATCATTCTATGTTCCTCTAACAATTATTATTTGTCAATATTTCTACACATAATCAAGCTATTTTAATAAAATACTAGGCGTATAGTCTGTATAAGTATAAAAAATCATTTCTTTCGGTAGATATTGGATATAAAAACCAATTGTTGACAACCCTAAAATATCCGCACCTAGGCTAGACTAATCCGGATTACTATAATTAGCAAAGCGTGACCTATCAATCCCACGTGGTTAGTATTTCATTTCCTTCTGGCTAAAAATGAATAGTTAAGCATATTTTTTATTTTATGTCAAATACTATTTTTGTCATATAAGTAAGTATTTCATTTTTTTATTTATTTAACTTAAATATAAATATCGAATCGCTTTCGATTCAAATTATTCAGTTAGCTTCCGAACTGTATAAAAAAAAACATTTTTTAAAACATTTAACTAACTCTGTTGGTACCTAAGTACTTACATACATTTTATTAAAAATTATTTTTGCGCGAAATCGAACCCTTGACCTTTACAATGCTGACTCACCATTTAACCAACTGACCAATAACATCTCACAAAGTTAAGATACAGAAAAGGTTTCAGTGAATGCAATTACGGAAATGTATAACATTTTTAAAAGAAGTATGTAAATTGTTAATTTCCTTAAAAGCATCTCGGCTATTGCTGTTAATGATGTTAATTACCTTCATTAACAAGTGCGATTACATTACCGGGGCAAACCTTTTACGAACTCTCTCCATAAAATCTACCGTAACGTTATTCCTTATAGCAATAGTTTCAATGTTTGTAATTAGGTAAAATCGAAAATTTATGTATAACCTATTTTGTAAGATGTGCCTACATTAAATTTAACTTTGTATATAAATAGCTGCCAAAGTTTAACTCTACCCAAAGTCCTGTGTAAAAGGCGTAGAGTAAAATTATAGAGTACTAGCTTCCGCTCGCGGCTTCGCCCGCGTGGTGTTTTTTCGCAATAAAAGGTAGCCTATGTTCTTTCTCAGGGTCTAAAGATTGTCTGTGCCAAATTTTATTAAAATCGGTTGAGAAGTTTATCGGGAAAGCGTAACAGACAGGCAGATAGAGTTACTTTCGCATTTATAATATTAAGTAGGTAACTAGGGATAGACTACGTTATTTCAAACTCCTGAAAATTATGATATCTGTTGAGTAATTTAAAAATGTTCCTCTTTCACATTTAATAACAATTACCAAGTGAACCCAGATATCTATTTCCAATGTAAGAAAGTGATGGCGCAAAACGACCTTTACAAAGCGCTCTCATTTTTTTCACTGCTTTACTGCTTTAGGACATCATGGTTTGGTAAACCCCCTATTACGTTGTCTTTAAAAATATTATAGTACAGATTTTAAAAGAATAAGAAATCTACAAAATATATAATTATTACTCTTATCTAGATAGTCACAAGCTAACTCGTGTATTTGCTAATTAAACTAAATTATGTACTACCTGTCTAGGCACTGTAATTAATCATGTTTGTTCGATAAATATTTGCATGCACGTAAACCGGATAAAGTTGTGCATTTTAAAATATGTAGTTTTATTAAGTAGTCACTTACATACCTAGTAAATACGCATCACAAAACATTAGTGTAAATTGCATTTAATGAATGTATTTAAATCTAATTTACGTATGCTTCAATTAGAATTTAGGTAATACTAAGGTAGATATTTAATTTTTAATGCAAAAATGACCGTTGTCACGTCGCGTTCGTGAAAATATGCCCAATAGACTTTTTATTTTATTCTCAGTTAAACAATTACATTTTTTTTATTAGTCATTGTTCCATTATTTTATTAGTTATTTAAGTAACTACTTAACCCATAAAATTTTTTGTCTCTACATGAAATCTAAAATTAAAGGAGAATTGACCAAAATTTTGTTAGCGATAAACAAATATAGTGTTGCATCAAATTATAACTATTAAGGCAATTTAGCTGCTAAATGGTAATCCTTTTATGCTTTTAAGTTTTAATCGATTGTTGTAACAAACATTACAAAACATCAATTGATGAATCATCTAAGTGCGAAGTCCTATTGCGTTGTAAACCGCTTTTCGAATAGCAATCTATCTATACTAAGTAGTAAGTACCTATATTTAGGTAGTTTATAAGGTTATGACGAAAGCAGTAGATATGTATATTTAGAAAACAAAATAGGGCTTCTTGGTTTACAATATTTAATTTAACTAGGTACAATAAAATTTATTCCAGTCCAAATCTAGGATATTTTTATTTATTGAAAACGACTGCTGTCTAGCCATATTACGAAATTAAAGCATCATCATACCTAAATGATAAAATGTGCCAAAATTAAGTGGTAAGCAGGTAGGTATAGTACGCAAAACTACATCAGTTATAAAATACAAACATTCTTCGCAGGTATCAAATTCGTAATAAATACATCAACTTAACAAGTAACAACCATAAAAGGAAAGAAAAACAACGTAATAGCTCTGTTAGTATTATTACGTGAAGATGGATCATTTTCCACGAAATATGACTACAAAAACACACAATCACTCATCTACCTATTTATTCCTTCAGTAGGTAGGTAATGTTTCTCCGTTGTTCATAGTGATAACTGATAAGTGATAAGCGAAAATGGACAGCAAGCTCTCATTAGCTTTATTACTCCATCGACCTTTATAACACGTGTTGACATAGTTTAGGAAATTGTTTTTCTATTATACGTATGACATAATTAGGCACTATGTATTCATATTGTGACTGTTCATCTTAAGTTGAAAATTAGTACATAGATATATGTATCAGCCTTAATCCCTTTGAATAATTTACACATTAAACAATAATTAAAAGCTAATAAACATCTTAACTGATATTATTTATTATGTTTGTTTTAAATCTGAACGTGAATATGTTTATTGTAAATTTAAAACAAACAAGACATGAACGCGACCATCGCACTAAAGCGACTGAGTCAAAGAGTAAAGTAATTGGACTGAGTGCAGTTAAGCCATAAGGCTTATGTTGAGCGGAACATAATATCAAATATGTGATGTAGGCGTCTCCATACGTATACCTATCATATATAATTTACGAAAACAAGCTACTAATTATACCTACGTAATATATGATTTTTTGCTACATAGTTAGTAGCCAAGTAGGTAAGTATAAATTATAATTTAGATCTAGAAGTCTATCTTTGCCATTATAGTCACTATATCTGGTCCCATCGTCACTGCAGGCATAAAACTCAACCAGAAGCCTTGAACGGTCGGCAACCTATGACCTACTTGGCCATGCAGGAAAATTAATAATGGGAGAGTCGCCAAAACTGACATCTTATGCACAAACTTAATTCATATTTCTTATTATATTATAGGCATAGATAGCTTTGGCAACTTTTCCAAATTTGTAGAAGGAGCTACCTACTAGCTCCGTTTATTATATTAGATCTTTAATACATATAATCAATTCTATGTAATTTCCTACGTTACTATATTTATAACATATCTTACATATCAATTCAAAAGCAAACAGCCTAAACTTCCTTTTCGTGGTTTCTTAATTTAGTTTCTGGAAATCCGAAATTGAAACCTTAATAGTAGATAGATATGGCAAGTTCATAGAACATAAGCAATAAATAACATTATGATTTAAGTACATTGTAATTTAAAACAATGGGGAAATCTGAACTCAATAAATCGACCGGGTAGTTGTAAATTATACGCCAAAGTAACCAATATCTCACATGAAAATAAAATGCGTCTGGTTAACAAATAAAATGGAGGTCGTAATTTATATTGATAAGTCAGTTACCAGGAACCGGCCTTAAAGCCTTGACATAAATGCAGCTTGGCCGAGTCCACTCGTAACGAATAAAGATTCTTAATGGATTGCTTATTTCTTGTGTTACATCCGCCTTGCAGTGTAAAATCACAAAATGCAATGATAGTTGGGATTGGCGCGAAGTTTTTTATTAATATAGTGTATCGCTAATCAATGCATTTGATTATACGATACCAGTTAGATATAATTACCTATAACTTGTATCTAATAGATGTTCTATGACTGAGCTTTAGGATGTATCTAGACGGTACAACTTTTAATTAATTTTTTGCTTCCAAAGAGCTTTCAAAGTTAGGTAGGTTTGTAGATCTTCGGTACATAAAATTTAGATGAACTTTTGAAAAAAAAAATTCTAATATTTGAGCCTCTATTTAAGATCCAGAATTAAAAACTTACTTTTATGTAAACAATAGAAAACAATAAAAATATTAAATAGTATATTTTTCGAGTGTAAGATAGATGCAGAGCACACAGCTATTACAAAAAGTAGCTGCATAAAAATAATATTTTTAATATTTCGGGACAATTTTCACACACGGCACGATCTGATCCCATACTAAGCTTTCGCTTGTGTTATGGAAACCAGATGGCTGATAAACATACATATATAATTTTAAATAAATACTTATACAGATAATTAACACCCAGACACAGAGCAAACATCTATGTTCATCACACAAATGTTTGCCCCGGTTGGGGCTCGAACCCACGACCTCTGGCTTTGAAGGCAGGGGCCACTACCCACCAAGCCAACCGGCCAGTCAGCCAAAAGAAACATAATAGTTACAACAATGTTTTAAATTCCAATCCCGCAGGTTCTAACAGCAAACATCGGCACGCTTCTAGACTTATACGGAGTGGAGAAAGGTCTAGACCACTTCAGGTCATCACAAGAGCTGACCTTCGACGAGTTCCGCTACTACCTCCAGCATGAGGTGTTCAGCTCACTGCCGAAGACTGTCACTTTGCCTGTTGCTCGGGAATTTGAGAAGAAAATTAGTGAGGTACTTTTTATAGATGGATTTATTGACATGATTTTAATGTTAAGGGTTAAATAATGATTAAGAAGAACGGCAAATGTATGAATAAATAATTGGTAGTAGTTTGAAATTATATAAT
Source organism: Colias philodice (assembly GCF_061535455.1). Lineage (NCBI taxonomy): Eukaryota > Metazoa > Arthropoda > Insecta > Lepidoptera > Pieridae > Colias > Colias philodice. The sequence goes on along the minus strand of NC_143098.1, from coordinate 8,715,230 downwards.
ACCCCATTCTTGAATTTGTACTATTTATGTAATGTAATCAAAGTGGCGGGGAGCCGCTGGAGTCAGGCCGGTACACTGGTGATCGGTGATCGGTCATTATGGAAATCTTTAGGGGAGGTCTATGTCCTGCAGTGGACGTCCTGAAAGGCTGGAATGATGATGATGTAATGTAGAAGTATAAAGACTAGCATTTAAAAATAGTTGTTTCATAGATTATCCATATAACGTGACGTCAAACACTTGATTGAATGAAATCACCCTGAGACCTTGCAACGAATTTGAAAGTCTTGACATAGCCACTTTAAGATATGTTTCCTATGATAAAAGAAGTTTTGTTATATACTATATTGGCATAGGTATATCGTTAGAGTACACAATACACCAAGATTGAAAAGAACTTGAATGTATTTTAGGTACATGACAGACTTGATGCAATAAATTAGATCGTTGTTGTCCTTTATCGCCCGCATTTCCTGCTATCGTTTAAAACACAATTATATTATATAACTACCTACCATTTTAGAATATTTACTGCAATGTTTTGAGTTATAACTACTTTATAATCAATTAAATATCTAGCAAAAGTATATGTCTAAGGATCGGTGCCAAAAGCCCACCTATTGGTTCGTAGATCGATGTCTTTATAACGCACACTTAATTTGCGACACACCCTGTCGTCATAGGGCTGGGTGAAGCTACATTTTTTTTCCCTTTAGCATAAAAATTTGTATAGATACAAATCTAGAACAATCTATCCATGCCACAAAGAACTTTTCGTTGTCTTTGCCAAAACTTGGAACTAACTTTTTCTCAGGTATGCTGGTTCGTGTGCCGAAAGAATCTTCTAACCCGCGACAAGCCGATCTTCAACGATGACTCCGTGTTCAAACTCTTCAGGATATTCTGCCTCCTCGCGGATCTGGTGCAAGACGCTGATGATACGAACCGTTATGTTGTAAGTACTTTATCAGAGGTTAATTTATTGACCGTTATTGTAAGAGCAAGTTGGCACGCGATGTGGAGGTCAGTTTGTTCCTTTTTATTTACACTGAAATTTATTGATATTTTCTACAGAAATGTATTGAATAGATAATTAATTTAGATAAATTTAAATAAAAAATAGGCTGCTGTTTTTGGTCGAAAACTATCTTTTCGATTTTTTCGTTAAACAATAATTATATTAGTTACTGATATAATATAATGACTATTTAATCATTATATTACATATATGGACTTCCATAGTCACAGATTGACTAACGGTTAGTGCCTACGCAAAAGTATCGCTAGAGGCATCACACTTATTACAATAACAATACAACTCTGAAGACGTCATAGCGTAATATAATATACGCTAATTAGCCATGACTCCCACTTGCAAGCCACATGTTTTTAATCCTCAACTCCGGTCATTCACATCTCCGCTCCGTAGAATTTTTATTGTCCTAATTACAATTCGTGGTAAATGGATTGATGACATGACACAATAGCATAATTATTATCCAATATTTATTTGGGCAGAACAACAGTGGAGAGGTTATAAAACTTGAAGAAATCTGTAAATTTGTTGCAATCTCTATTACTTTCCCAAACATTCTTTCTTACGCTACCTAATTACTTAAAAAAATATGCAAAAAAATGTTGCTCCAAATTAGGAATACCTTAAAAGCAGAGATGACACACCAACTGGCTCGACTGCAAAACTATACACAACAGTAACACAATATAAAAGCATCGTACGATCTTACTCACTGAACAAAAATAAGGATTGTTCAACAATGTTTTATGAATTATGGGTCGTAGTACTAGAGATTAAAGAGAAAGAATAATAACTTCTAAGTACTAGACGTATCTATTAACAAAACGAAATTCGACAAATTTTTGTTGGTCGTCTTTTAAAATGAAAAGGATTAAATTTTATTTATCAACTTTCAAGTACTTACGCATAATTTTACTTAAAAATAATCGATGTAACGAGTATACGTGCAGATTTAAACCTTGGTGGTTATAAGTAACCGTGAAAATAAGAATCTGCGGTCATATACACCGAATTAACCTTCATGAGTTTATTCCTATTATGATATGATCTTTAAAGTGTCGTTCGAACTTTTTATTGTCAGCATAGCCTCATAAATATACCAATGAACATTGTGTCTACTTTCATTTATTTTTGTACTTTTATTTTTGGTCGATAATGATAAAACCAAGCAGGAAAAAGTAATTCTGGTAAACCTGATACAACTTGCACTAGCAAAAGATGTCCTTCGTCCATTTACCAAATTTTAACAGTAAAAAATGATTAAAAAAATATTTAAATATTGTACCTATAATAATCTTAAGATTGATCGTTAGCATCTGCACCTACAACAGACCCAGAAATATAATTGTAACTGCATATATTTTTCATTTTATAGGTAGTTTTGCAGCCATCAGAAGCAGGTCTAGTGGCTGAGCAGCTGGTCCACTGCCTTGGCTTACGATGGGATGCAGCCGACTGGGAAGCTTTAGGCTCTTCTATAGGCCATTTCAAATGGGCAGCTTTCTTGGCAGTTCTTGAAGCAAAGTATTGCTGTGACCAGCAGTTACATTCTGAAGCCCTGGTCGAAGCGGTCGCTGAAATATATGACGTGTTTATAGAAGATATTATTAAAAAGGTAATTTTTTGGTACAGTTCCCCGAAAGCAGAGTCAATAAGAACAGTTTTATTGCATTCGATTGAGCTCAACACAATGTTCCAATAGCCCTCTTCAATGCTTTTTTTTCTATTTTTCCTTATTTTCTATCCATGGAATAATTGCATAATGCGCATTCTTAGCAGCTTAGAATTGGGTTTCTTAACTACTTTTTTTTTCTAAACAACCTTTCCATATTATTAATGGTTCAAAACTTCCAGGGCTACCTCTTCAAACGCGGTTACCTCCTTCCAACAATGCGAGAGTACTGGTGTGTCCTGCAGCCCTGTGCCCTAACATATTACAAAAGCTCGTCACAAAAGGACCAATGCGGCAGAATTAATATTGACGAGTACTGCTCTGTTGAAGCTGCTGTGGGAGATGGCAAGATACAGAAATTTCAATTGATCACTCCGGAAAGAACTTTCGAGTTTGGAACACAGGATCATAAGTAAGTCGATTATAATAAACATCGCATAACTCGTTTATATAAATAGTAAAATATCAATTTGAAATCAGATGAGTTTGAACATAGTTACTTTTTAAAAATTAATCTAAAAAAATGTCCAATTTTGCCCACGATGATTTAAAAATAGCAATTGTTACGATCTCACAATATTTAAAAAATACAATCTTATCACAAAGGACTTTTACATCACAATAATAGCAAAACAAGATACCATCTACCACCAAAATACACAGCTGGAGTAGCGTCTGTATACAAAATAACGTTATATAAATGCTTTTATTAACTAGTATCTTGCTATAATTTCTCCAAGGAGCCGTCTCCAATGGGTGTCCGCGCTGCGGCAAGCGGCCGCAGTGTCCGGGGGCGCGGAGGGGTACCAGCGGCGGGCGCGCGCGGGGCGGCGGGGCGCGGGGGCGCGGCGCGAGCAGGAGGTGCGCGACACCAGGGCGCGGCTGCAGCACGAGGTGCGCGCGAGGCTCGCCGCGGAGGCGCAGGCACAGGTACTTACATAAGTAACGGTACCCAAGGACTCGTCTCAGGTTAGCGATGAGCCATGTGGCCGCAGTGTTCAAGGGCGCGGAGACCAGGGCGTGGCTGCAGCACGAGGTGCGCGCACGGCTCGCTGCGGAGGCGCAGGCACAGGTACTGACATAGGTAACTGTACCCAAGGAGCCGTCTCCAATGGTTAGCGATGAGCCATTTGTCTGTATAGTGCCCGTAGTGTCCGCTTCCTGCGGGGGCACAGGGATTGCGTTGCAACCGAATTGTTGCCATGACAACGGGATACAATATTGGAAATTAAACTGTTTCGAAATGAGACTGTATTACCAAACACGATTAATGCAGAATTTATGTATGTCATCGTTATTATATTAAGATTTTTTTTGTCCAATACCTGCCATGAAGTATTATATTTTTTTTCCAGGAATTAGCAGAATTAGCACAACAAGACAACAAAAAGTTAGAAGAACTGAAGCATGCGCAGACTGAACTTGAACGGCTATTGCAAGAAGAGACTCAAGCTAAAAGAGACGAAGAAATTGTTAGAGCGTTGCAAGCCAGGTAAAGATAAGAAATATTTAAATCCCAACTTATAATAAATTAAAGTTTACTTTCAACCAAAATATATTTGAGAAAGAAGAATATATTTGAAAATACAGAAAATATTATTGACTTTTGTTCGGTCTTTGTAAGGCGATTCTTTAAAATGGCAGTGTATAAAATAATCAATTGCCACGATGCTAAAATGTATAATGGTAAATGTATAAATATTTGTAGAGTACTAGCAGAAGAGTGGGAACGAAGAGAAGAATTAGAAAGGCTTCAAGAAGAACAAAACAGAATGCTAGAAGAAGAAAGACTTAAAAGAAAACAGTTTGAGTTATTACAAGCTGAAAAAGAAGCACAGTACAGAGGTATGCTTCAACATAGTACATAGTAACATTAGTCATACAAACTTTTCTTTAACTAGTTTTTTCAAATTGCAATCAAATTGCAGTAGTAAAATTATAACTCATAAATTATTTATTTGAACATAATCAACATTTTACAAATTTAATGTAACCTTAGGCTCCCAACATGAAAAATTGATCATATACTTTATTGCATATACTTTCAAAATTACCAAATTTAGATAACTTCGAGTTCAATTCTAACCTTAAATATAAATCAATTTTTAGAAGCGGAACGTCGTCTCAAAGAACTAGAACAAGAGAAACAGAAATTGGACTCCGAGTTGCGGGCGGCTCAGGAGAAGATACAGAAGACTGAACACAATGCTAATGCTCTCCATGTTCAATTACGGGTAAGATTATATTAGCATACTAGCTGTGCCGCGCGGTTTCACTCGCGTGGCTCTGCTCCTGTTGGTCTTAGGGTGATGATATATAGCCTATAGCCTTCCTCGATAAATGGGCTATCTAACACCGAAAGAATTTTTCAACTCGGACCAGTAGTTCCCGAGATTAGCGCGTTCAAACAAACAAACTCTTCAGCTTTATAATATTAGTATAGATTAAATTGTACCTAATAATACAGAAAAATGAAAATATTGAGGTTATAAAATTTTCCTAGTAACATTAGGTCCTTTCTTCGTCCTTGTTGTTAACATTGTATGGGTTAGACATTAAACTGAGATGATAATATTATTGCCACTCTTCTATAAGTAGTTATTAATATTATAAAGAGGAAAGGTTTGTAATTATGTATGTATGTATGGTTTTCACGCATAAACTACTGGACCGATTTAGATGAAATTTGGCACAGACAATCTTTAGACCCTGAGAAAGAACATAGGCTACCTTTTATTTCGAAATGTACCACGGGCGAAGCCGGGGCGGACCGCTAGTATTAAATAAAAATATTTGTAATTGAATCCATCGTGAGTAATCTTAGAAGGGCAACATATTGACAAAAATCTCCTAATACTTTCTCTATCTAGATCACCGCCTATTTGACAAATGTGATAAATAAAAGGCAGCTTGCGATCGAAAATATTTTAATGACCATAATAAACAATGTATTGTCTATGCCATACAGTATACAATATATAATAAAAAATAAAAAATAAATATTGTGTCATTTCTTCCCGCCTTTTTTCTCTGCAGCTGTCATCAGTTCAAAAATCTTTTATAAAACATTTATTACCAGGATCTGACTCCAGTACTCCGCAACGGGGAACGAGCACGCAGAGCCATATCTTTCGTTCCGACCACTAAAAGTTCTTCAGATACCCTCATTGATGTTCGAGCTATTAGGCACCTTAAAGTTCTAGATGATAATGAAAATTTGTAAACCTTTTTCGTCAGTTATTAATGCTATTTTGTAGAAAAATATTTATAGGCAGAATTTTGTAAGCTTTAAAAATAGATCGTTGCAAAAATAATCATTACGATTTCTACAAGTGTTGGTGTTGTAGGGATATGAATGAATTGTGATTTAATTGGCTTATAAATTAAGTTATTTATTATGAAACAGAGTTATTGTTTTGAAATATGCATTTTTTATTCAACAAAAATATTGTGAACACATGTTCGTTTTTATTTATTTTACATTGTAAACATACATTGTTTTAAGAAATGTATAAAGATTATTATTTAGGATTGGTAAAATCTAATAATTTGCGTATAAGTTAATAATTATTCTTTCATACAAATATACCTATTAACGAATAATCGTGAAGTTAACCATGATCATTTTCCTTAAGTGATAGGATACATGTTTTATATTGTATTTTTTATTTGAATCTATAATTTATATTGTTTACTTTAAATTGATTGTAATTAAATTCTTTATCAGCATATTATATTGTAGTATGTACTAATTTAATTATTACTAATTAATTATTATATTTGTGTCCACTGAATGAAATGCTAAAGATTGAGCATAATTTATTATAGTTACATTTTAAAAATTTACAATAATTGTATACTTACTTACTTTATTTAAATAAGGACAGCTTTTATACCTATTTAAAAGAGTACTTAATTTTCATGAATTTACAATTTTATTTGACAAATGTGATAAATAAAAGGCAGCTTGCAATCGAAAATATTTTAATGACCATAATAAACAAGTATTGTCTATGCCATGTATACAATATAATATAATAAAAAATAAAAATAAAATGTTGTGTCATTTTTTCCCGCCTTTTTTCTCTGCAGCTGCTGCGGCGGCTTGCATCTTCTTTTGTAATTTTTTCAACTGAAAATGAAAAATAGGGTAGGTTTGAGGGAAAAAAGGATAGTTGGGATTTATCTTATTGACAAGGTAGGATTTACGTCTTCTTTTTTCCTTTTTTGCCTTTTCCCTTGAGCTATTGAGAAATTATAAAGACAATTTTGATAAATGAGATTCACTAATATACAGTATCGATAAGCTAAATAAGTTATAAAAAAATGTATGTTTTATTTAAATAATGCTTGATATATGATTAGAATAGGACAAAATAAAAATGTAATGTTATTAACTTGCACAATATTAAACAAAATATCATTTATGCAAGATGCAAGATAAAATTGCGTATGTACAATTCTCCTCAATAATATTTATCTATATCTATCTTACATCTAGTACATTCATTATAATTTAGTCTTTATTCTTACCCGTTTCTTCTCGGCCCGGTTAGCAAGCACGTCCCTCCAGGCACACTGTATAACCCTCGCCGCATGTTCCAAAAGGAACTTGTTCATCTTCTCCGTCATCTCTTGGTGATATTCCGCCTCCCTTTCCTCCATCAGTGGAATGTATTCCTTGTCTTGTTCCGCTAATTTTATCTGCAATCATAATTAATTAATTTATCATGTCAATTTAAAATAACAGATTGTTTTATTAATCAAAATCAGGCTCAATATTTTATTGTTTTGTCAGGATCAGTAGATAAGGTGATTCATCTTAGCTGCTCGTCCAATTTTGATACAACGGTGCAAATACACATGTGAATGGTAATTAAGCTAATTACCATTAAGTACCTATATTAAAATTTAAAATGAAACAGAAATCAATGCAAGAAGTGAATCTATTCTCAAAAACTAAATCACCGCAACATAATATCATACCATAAAGAGATAAATTTACCCGAATTTAAAGGAACTAAAATTACAATGCAATAATCATGGACGTATAAAAAAAGACGGACGGTATATCGCCTAAACATTGAGTGAAGCCTAGTAATGGCGGCGAAACATCTATGTGTGTGTGCCATGTTGCCATGGCAACAGCTGTCCTGATGACAATGGCGGCTGTATTTTTTTCTGTAAATTTTGCCGTAATAATTTTGTCATTAAAACATAAAAGCAATAACTTGCTACCCTGTGGAATGTAATCCCTTGTGTTTTGTTATTTAAAATTGTACTGTTGCGACACCATTTAACCACGCAAGACGGCATTTTAAATATTTTTTGTGAAACAGTGACGCAGTTAATCAGTCGGTAGTTCACGACGTAATGGCGGCCGACTAGCTTACTATGGTGAGAGTGTGTGCGTGTTTATTGTCTTTACACGATCGCTAGCTTACTATGGTGGCTTCATGTTGTTTGTTCGTAATACGGCGTCCGTCTTTTTTTATACGTCCATGGCAATAATATTAATTGATAATAATTGTCCGTGCTATTCAACTTTGATTTGAAACATCGACAATTTCTATTGTAAACAAGATTAAAATTTAAAAGTATCAGACATGTTTTGCAAAAACGACTCCAACCTCAAGTTCTTCACACTTCTGAAGCTCCTCCTCATATTTCTCCGTGAACTCGTCGAGCTCCACTTGCTTGTCTCCCATCTCCAAGTCATATTTTTGTAACCATGACAACAGCTGCGTCTCCACCTTGAATCTATAACAATACTTTAGTGACCAAAGTAACGACACAAAATAGTTAATAAAATTAATATTAATTAATTAATGGAAAAAATCAAAACAATAATTGTGATTGTAATAATTTGTTAAATTGCATAGGTATCTAGTTTATAAATTCCTCGAATTAGCATGGAGTAATGACCGAAAACCGAAATGCTAAAATTATTAAAAAAAAATGAAAAAAAAATGTATAAGTAGAAATAAGTTTGTTTAGTCGACTGATAATTTGAAAGTTAAAATTATTTTTATTTTAATTAATGAAATACAGAGAATATTACATGGAAGAAATTTATCACAGTATGCAATTAATTATGTGGGCCGATCCCGGCGGCACTGCAATGCCGGGCCGACCCGTGACGGGAGTGGAGCGAGCCCCGAACATCCCGTCGGTTTACAAAAATCAGTTTAATATACTGGTCCCGCTGTGCGGGAACTTTCAGATATTAAGCTGAAAAGAACAGATACTACACTTTGATCTTAGCCAAAAGGCCGAGAAGCGATAACGTACGGGAGCAATCGAGATTATTTACGACTCGGAAAAAAAATAACTAAAGCGAGTGCTAAAAAGTGTCTGATAAACAGTGGTGACATCTAACGGATGCATATGTGATCTGATGTGTGTAACTTGTGTGCACGACATAATGTCATGTCGTATGGGTTCATCTATGGCGTCACCTAGCGTAAATTATTCAAACTTCCGTAGTACTTGTACCAAATTCAATGTCCCATTATACCGAACACCCTTTGCTATTGCTATAGGTACTATAGTCCATACCATTTGACGGAAGAAAAATAATATTATAAGGAAGGAACCATCCCATACACGGGTAGAAGCCGACAGTGGTCGAACTCTTCGAGCGAATTAGACATCTTGATAAAATTATTGTCGTATTCTTGAAATAACTGTTATGTGTACACCATAGTAAAATTAACAATCAACCCATATAAGGCTTTCCAAAGCCCACAGGAAATTGTGATGACATCTTACCGTCGAGCCCGTTGATTCTTCTCATCAATGAGGTTCTTCCTGAGAACGTTCTCATAAAGCTCCCGGGACTCTGCCTCCTCCTCCTTGAGCATTTCATTCTTGACCAGGTGCGCCCGTGTCGCTAGCACCATCTGGCGGTCTGAATCTAAACTATTACGGATATTTTTCATTATTGTAAGCCGTAAAAGGTTTAGGGTAGTTAAATTTTTTATCTTGTTAGTAGTTACCACAGATAATACAATAGCTTCTATACTAGAAGATACTAAACAATGAAATAAGATTGTTCCATTGTTTAGTATCTTCTAGTAGCTATCTTCTAGAAGGCATAAAGCCTTTTAAATAATTAGTCGTTCACAGTTTAATTACTAATAGGTTATAGATATCATAAACATCAAAATTTTTACACCTTGTCTATAAAGAAAATCTTATGATGAAATGAACTGAATTATGAACGCAATAAAATATTGAAAAGGATCTCCAAATTACATTTTTTTCTTCAGCTTCAGATCAGCATCTCGGTTAAGAATAGCGAGCTCATGTTCCAACTTGGCAATAATCTCCGATTTTAGCTTCATCGTTTCCACAAAACTATCGTTTTCTTCTTTCAATGACTGCGTGTATTCTAAACAACATCAATTTAATTAAAATTAGATAAGTATGAAATGAATTATAAACTTACAGCAACAGCAATAACAATAAGTATGAAAATACCTAGCATTTGACAAAATAATATAACATTGGTGTGAAAAATAAAATGAAGACTTACAATACAACTCTCTCAACGCTCTCTTTTTAGTTTGGCACAAGAGTTCATACAGTATCCAAGAATATTAATTCTGATTCATGTACATTCTGAAGTATTATAATTAAGTATTATATACAAACCATTAATTTTTTCAATAAGCTTCTGGTTGGAGCCTTCCAATTTCCTTGTATTCAATTTTGCAGCAAGTTCCTCTGCCGCGGTTGTTTCCATCTGTTGTACCATCAAGTCGCGAAACTTCTCAAAGGTCAGTAAATATTCTAAACCTGGCACTCTTCGCCGCGTCTATAAAATTTATTAAACGAAGAAATTTTAATCATTCAAACTTACCTACTAATTAAAATTGTATGATAAAAATTCTGGGTCGAAATAATTCTATTCCTTCCGTTTTACAAAAATTAAGACTATTAATAAATAAAAACTGTGTAATATCTTACTTCCACATATTCCGCATATTCTTGTTTCATCTGTAATCAAAATCATAGAATAAAAATGCCATCTAATTAATAGTTATAGGTAACTAAGTAGGTAGTTAAAGTTTAAATTATATTAATAATTAATTTTATCAACCTCTTCAACCATTTCAATCACTTTTGGTCGCAGTTGTGGGTAACTATTTAAAATGTACATGAGGTGTCCTAGTTCTGGGTTTAGTCTATTTTTCAATGAGACATCGCCCTGAAAAAATAGAAATAATTAAATAAAATTATTTCAGAAGTGGTTATAAAAATTACAAGGAATTTGAAGATAATATGTACCTCTGAGAAAAATTTTTTAGGATAAAAAAGTAAGCTAAATTGCTACAAAATATTCTCAATTCACCGATTATTTGAATTATTTTAATTATATCATGCAAAAAATACAAGTACATACCTCTACCTCTACCTCTATCTACTCATTATGTTTTACTCACAGCCTTAATATCTTCCATAGCCGCCATGTTCAAAAGACTAGTGGAAAACAAGGGATTATCATACTGTTCAAATATGAAAATCAAATCTTCCATATGCTGAGATGATAATATTGAATTGAGGGTGCGATATTCCTGCACCAGGTTAGGAAGGCAAATAGCAAGCTTGGTTTTATAGATTGCTTCGTCCAGAATCTTCGTGATTCGTTCCGCTTGGATGTGGCATTCCAGATCGATTGGCGATGCGGCTGATAAAAGATTATTGTTATTAGCTCGACATTTCATAGATATAAAGCAAATGTTTGGCAGATGCATTTTACATCTATTCAACTTCCTGCCTGATAGTGCAGGTTTTATTTCCTCTCAAGTCTAAATTTTATTGGTGCTGACGCTGAGATTCAAAGTAAAATCTGAGGAAGTAACTAAGTATAATCTGAATAATTACCTAATAGAAGCATGCATAGGCAAGTACCCAATATGCTTATTACTGCTCTACCTGTATATTTGTACCTGTACGACAGAAGTTGTATATAGATCAAAACCAAGAAGCTTATCAAAACATACCATTATCTTTAGTAAAATCTGGTTCGTCTTTCGCGCTCCTTTGAGACCTACTACTGCCAGTTCTGGAGCTCTCAGAGAATGTGGACGATTGTAGAGTCCCAGATGATAGGGTATCCATAACTTATTATTAAATAACGGAAAATAAATTACAGTTTTCTGTTTGTGTTCTCGTGTTTATCGTCGTTTGACTTATTAACAATTCAGTTGCTATGGTTACTGATTAAGATTAAAATAATTTCAATTTTTAACAAGGTTTCATTATTATATCCATACTAATATTATAAATGCGAAAGTAACTCTGTCTGTCTGTCTGTCTGTTACTCAATCACGCCTTAACTACTGAACCAATTTGCATGAAACTTGGTATAGAGATATTTTGATACCCGAGAAAGGACATAGGATAGGTTTTATCCCGGAAATCCTACGGGAACGGGTTTTTCTTTGAAAACGCGGGCGAAGCCGCGGGCGGAAAGCTAGTATTATATAATATGTAAACTTGATCAATATACTTCTATTTTCTAAGTATTTTCTACCAATACATACTGGAGTTGGGTATGCCTAATTGATTCAATGGATGGAATCTATTATTTTTTTTTCATTCTAATAATATGTAAGTAGATACATATTACATAAGTAATCTAAATTTAACTATATCAAAAATTATTCATTACTTCATAACATAAAAGTGAGTTCAACATCAATTACCAAAAAACTATAACGATAAGCAATAGTTGCTATGTAACCAAAACTTCGTATGTTTGTTCGATACACACAAAGCATAGCAAGCACTACACTATTTAACAAACTTACACGTACCTAAAAATTAAGGAAACAAAATGCCAAAGAAAAGTAAAGTGAACAAACTAGCTCGTATGTCAGATGAGGAACGAGCTAGGTACTTGCAACACCGCGCAGATGTGGAGGAAGAAGCAAGGAGAAGAAAGCGGGAGCTAGTGGCCAGATTTATCAAGGTATATTAATTTATTTAAAAGATAAAAGTGTAGGTCTGAAAACACTGCTCTTGTTTATTATAATACATTTTTTTTAAGCTGAACTGTCTTTAAATCTGTCTTTTTGAATTGATCACTTTTACCAAAAAAAATAAACAGCTATCCATTTCGATATCCAGCGACTGAGAGAAGTCAGTTCTCACACATAATTTTTCATTCTACGAACTCTATGTGCTTCATAAACTACGTTTTGATGTTACTTAGAATAAATAAATAAATATTCCAGGACAATTTTCACACACGGCACGATCTGATCCAATGTACTAAGCTTTCGCTTGTGTTATGGAAACCAGATGGCTGATAAACATACATATAAATAAATACCTAATATAATTTTAAATATCTACTTATATAGATAATTAACACCCAGACACAGAGCAAACATCTATTTGCATCACAAAAATCATTGCCCTGGGTGGGAATCGAACCCACGACCGCTGGCTTGCAAGGCAGGGTCACTACCAACCAAGCCATCCGGTTAGTCAAAAAAGTCGGAATCTTAGCTAAAACTAAATTTTTTTGCAGAATAAACTAGACAAAGAAGAAGCTTTCAGCAAAATAAATACAGCGAAAATAAATCAAGAATGGCGGTACATTTTACGAAGAATAAAATGTCAGCAGATGGACTTGGAGATTCAGGTAAAAACATCTTCCCAATATCTCCTGTTAAATTTTTTAGTGTCTTCCCTAGTCTTGAAAAAATATGCATGAAGACAACTGTTCATAATAACCAAAAACTCTTTCACACTTTAGAGTAGAAACATCCAGCTCCACAAACTTTCTCGTTAATAGGTAATTAAAATGGTAGAAGGTTAAGGGAAGGTTATGGACTACTTATAGTTTATAGATTATGTTCAGTTTATCTACAACAATATAAATTCAGGGTATGATGTCGAGTTTCAACTTTCTGATGGAGAGGAAGAATCGTCTGATTGCTTCGTTGACGAGGGCTGTGGAAGATTCAGACGAACAGCATCGACGAGCTTTTCAAGCACATACGGAGAATTTGAGTTATTTCTTGAGTAAGAAACAAAAATGAGTCTCTACATTATAATAATAAAATAACATAGTATTTATTTATAATATTTAAAAACTACGAAAATCAGAAAATCTTCATATTTTTCATAACATTCCATCTATGTCTTACAGACAAAGTGAATTACAAAACTTATTAATAAACATTACATTGATTGAATGATATCCGAATAAAAACGAAGCCCATTAAATTTTTCTTCTTGGTGTTACAAATTTAGCAAAACAATGTTTTATTTCAGACCATAGTTAATATTTACTACTTTTTTATTATTCTTCTGTTTCATAAAATTTTGTTTATTTTCAGGAATAGGATCACAGCGTCTAGACAAGCTACAATCTTTATACGAACATCAAAAGAATTGTTTTCTCGAGACATGGGATAAAGAGGAGATGGACATATCCGATAATCAGGATAGAGCCGAGTTCAAACTAACCCTTATTACATTTATACAAGAACGAGATTTTAAATTATATAAAAAACAAATTGAAAATCAAAGAGCTACAAACAAAAATGACGCAAGGCTAGAGGTAGGTACCTAACTACTCATAAAATTAATAATAGTTTTGATGAAATTTGATAAATTTAAATTTACTAAAGATTTTAAGGAAATAAAACAATTTTTTAAATTTGGTATCATCCCGAAGAATTTCTTTATTTCCCGAATTTAAATACTGCGCTTAATTTAATAAATACAAAACAAACAAATATATCATCAGAAAACCATATCATTATTTCTATGTAAATTGTATATCATCCCTCCAGTCGTTACAGTTCGAACGTCCCTTTTCTGATAAACAAAACAATAAGTTTTTTGAAAATTCGCACTTATCTTCCGTGTTTTCTGGAATAAAAAAGTCATAATTTGATAATTTTCACGCTTGGCAAATAAATTAATTAATACAAAAAAAAAACGCTGAAATCATCATAAACGCATTTTTATTTGTAGTAGGAATACCTGTATAACTTGTTACTTAGAAAGAATATAATCCGGACGAAAAATTAATCAAAACCCACCATTATCAAGAATTTGAAAACATTCTTCAATTGATTCTTGCAGGAAGTCCCTCAAGTCCTCATTTTTGACATCTTTTGTGAGCACGTTGGTAACGTAATACCGATCTGGCATTCCATTGTCTCCTGTCTATAAAAAAAAAACAATTACAATACATATCTTAAATTAGGTTTAAGGATAAGGGGTGAAATGCATACAGTTAAAAATAGCAACTGAATTTATTTAAAATTATTACTAACCATCTGTAAGTTCTCTAGAAAGCAATGCATAGCACACGCTTTTCCACTTTCCCTGTTGTCACTTGAATTCCTATTATCATTATGGTTATCTGAAGATCGCTGCGTGTTGGGATTGTATTGGCTTCTCTGGCCGGAGTTCTTAGAACGCTCTCGTTTATACCGTCTATTTGAATTTGGGTACATGCTTTGTGTTTGGGATTCCTAAACAGACATAAACATTTATTATTCTTACGAAGGTAACGAAGATATTAAATTTAAAAGAAGTTTACATTTCCTCGTCTCGCCAGTGCGAACTAGAGACCTATGTAGCTAGAGTTCAGAGTCGACTTTATATAAATAATACTTTCACAAAAATGTGTTTTTATTATAAAGCAGAGCAACCAAAGGGGCATGCTTAGTGGTCACCACCGTCCATAAACACTTGCATTTTACTATGTAAGGAAGAGCAAAATCGAACCAGAGCATTATGTTCAATACCTACACGCCATTGTGTAATTACCTAAAATTGAATGCAATACGTGATTCTTAAACTATTAAAATAATAGGTAATTCAAAATCTTACATGTCCACCGTAATCGTCATTTGGGTAATAACCGCTCCGTTCATCAGAATGGTCATTCTGATAACTTTTACCATTGTTATTTCTATTACGGTTCCTTATTCCTTGATCCCGTTCGCTCATTCTCCCGTTCCCATCATGTCTGTCGTATTCACTGTATTGGTTTCGTCCATCATTCATTGATTTACGCCTATCCATTTGGTCATGGTCACTTTGATCATATTCCATTCTATCTACTCTTCCATTCATCCAATTTCTTTCCCCATCTCTATCTTTTTTATTTTTTCTATTCCCCATTCTATTATTATCGGAGTCTGACCAATCGTTCCCTGAATAAGTTCGTTCTTCTTGGTCTCTCCAGTCGAATCCAGAAGAAATTCTTTTGGAATTGCTGGAGTTCCTATTATCATGCTGGTTTAAGCAGTTGTTATAGATTTTCTTTAGTTCGTCGCTTTTTAAGCTGCCTTCTGATCGGCAGTTTAGCGCCTATTTATTTAAGTCAAATTAATTACTTATAATATGTTTTTTTATTATAATTTTAAAAATATTGAAATGTTAGTTACTCACATGAGATTCCAGGATTATCAAACTTATTAATAAAATTATCTTTTTCGAAAACATATTGTCGCTTCAATGGAAACCAATCTAATGACAAGGGCAAACGAGGACTATCCTATTTATATGATAGCCATATTATGCATGAAGTTCATGCTTCAATACCCCGTGATGGACATCTATTTATCTATTCGTTATGCCTTGATTTTAACCAAAAATTAAATTGATTATGATTAACTACCTAATCATAATCAATTTAATTTAATATTACCAAATGTAATCTGATCATAAATGGAGAACCATTTTAATAAATAAGGCTATTTTAATAATTTTAGAATATTAGGACGATAATAGACTAACTACAACTTACAAGTGATGGAATAAGTACACTTAATTCCATTTTTATAACACTAAACATGTTACCTAACATTAGTAGTTTGTTATCATGTTTGGATATGTAAGATAAGATCTCAATCAAGCAAACACTCATGGTACAGTAGGAAATTATAACTGCATTTGCATTGGTCTCATAAAGGATGGGTCCAAAACAAAAATGACAACCGTCAACCATTTTCAATTTTTAATGATTATCAACGGAAAATTGACTTTAATTACATTTATGGATAGCTAACAATTGAAAGAATATTAGGCATATGTTAAACATGGTCTGAATACCATAGCTGTCAGCCTGTCAGAAAGCTGATGCGGCGGAAACTTCTGACGCACTAATCACAGGAAGTTTTACGTGAGACTAATTGAAAATGGATACATTTGGTATCTACCTGTTTTGGGTCACAATCCTATGTACTTACATCGTATTTGTAATGCCTATCTACCTATATACCTGTATACCTGTATCTCTTAAATAAAAATAGGTATATAGTAATAGGTATATAATTAGGTCTTTCTTTGCTATAATATTTATATTCGTTGCTATAACGTTTATATAAAGGCGGGCTCTGTATAAAAAAGCGTGTTAAAATTTGATAGGATAAAATATATAAGTTACTAGATAGGTACATATTTTACTCAGGAATGAAGTTTTTTTTTCACCAAGCTTTATGGAAACTGTGATACCTACTTTTCCAAATTATATTATTACTTAGTTAGGTGACTAAAAAAGGCATTTTCTTCTAGCATGAAGATGAAATGCGCCAACTCTGTCGGCCAAAACAACTTGAGATAGATATGTACTGGGGCAAACTTCGTGACGTGTACAACAATTATTTGGAACAGCACAATCCTATAATGAGCCACTATCAGTCTCTGCAGGAAAAAGATGACTTCTATCAGCGAGATATCGCGAGAAATGACATGCAAATACAACAGGCTTCGGTAATTAAATGTAAAATTTGTAAACTACGTAATACTGATTATTTGGCTATGTTCCTTAACTGAAAAAATATATCTAAGTAGGTATACTAAAATGCTATGCATCTAATAAGAATCAAACAAATGACCTCTAGGTTTTGCTCTCATGCGCCAACGACAACGAACGACGGCAAATTTGATCAACACAACATAGTTAATTCAAAAGTTGAACAAAAAGTCCCAGCTCAATGCAATGATAATATCTTTTACTATTTATTTAAATTAACAGGAAATGCTAATAACTTTACAAAAGGAATGGATGAAGATGACGAATCTGCTGAATTATAAAATAAAACGTATGAACAGTCACAAAGAAGACTTAGCTAAGAGATACTGGCAAATGAAGAAAGACAGTAAGTCGAATAGACGAAGAGAAGATGAGGACTTAGCTGTTATGGTTGACGCCAGTCAATGCGCTAAAAAGGTAGTGTGAAAAGTAGAATTTTACCTTCCACTTACTTACTGGCTATTAATAAAGGGCGAGCTATAAGTTATAACTTAGGTATTTGAATTGATAATAAGTAATAGTTGCCTCTAATATTTATGAGGCGAAAAACTATCTACACTTCTTACTACGTAACTTCATACACAAATTGCTTGCACAAAAGAGCAAGGGTACACTGGTTAAGGCCATTAAGTATTAACTGAATTCAAAAAACGGCTCCAAAAATGGATAACTTGCAAAATGCCTATCTAAAATAGCCAATATTATACCTAATGATGCATAAGTTATGTTTATATTCCAGTATCTAGAAGATATGCTCACGAAAGTGCAGAAAATAAATCAAATGGCTCAAATTTGTAGCAAATACGAACATGATAATGATAAAATACTGAAAGAAATGGAGGATGATGAACTTCCACAAGACTTCGAAAACCTTGACGCTGCTATGATCGTAAGATACCTCGAAAATGCCGTTACTTCTCTAAAATTTAAAATATATTTTTTTAAGCTGCCAGATGCAAAAATGATGGTCACCTATTATTTTTATTTCAAAATTTTTATTTTCCTTTCTATTTTCATTAATATACATGAATATACTTAGTTTATAGTTCAAGTGGTCATCTATAAAGTATGTAAAAATAATGTAATTTGATGATTACAATCCTTTTAATAGGGCATCACATTTCTAAGAATAAGTTTGTTCTTCAGTCACTCAAAAACAGATGAACTGATTTGGATAAATTTAGTAAATTTGGTTAAACCTGAATAAACAACATCATCATCTAATATCAATACATATTCCTTTAATTCCATCACTTTCTAGAATGAATGCAAGGAGTACAGTAAAATGGACAAGTTCCTGTTGAAAGTAAATAGAGCCAGAGTCCAGACTATTTGTCTCAGAACTGAAAAAAACAAACTTGCTAAGGAAAATATTCAATTAAAGCAGTACATCAAGAAATATCTCACAGACTTAGCCCTAAATGATGGAAAGATGAGGCCACATACCACCAAACTACCCTCGGAAACAAATGAATTTGTGCCAAAAATGTAAGTATTTTGATACAACAATTTAATATGTTTTTTTTTTAATTAAATGAATTAAATTTATGATTTAATAATATATTCCATAGTTTATCAAATTCATATTCAATAAAAAATTAGGTAGGTATGTCAAGTATAAGTAATTTGAGATAACTATTATTATACTCTTGGAACAAGATGTTACTTCGTGAATTGACACACATAACAGTAAAACAAAGCGAGACGCTCCACTAGTTATACATCTAAAACTTCACATTATGCATTAATGTAAAAAAGGCATCACTAATTATAGCTGATATATGTTTATTGATATATACTTAGTCTTATATTGTTTGTATTTATAGAATGTTATTAAATAGCACAATTTTTTACAGAAACCGTCCAGTAACATGTATTGAAGGAGCATTATCAAATGCAGTTATACATGAGAAGCGGCTACAATTAGAGAAGAAAAGAAATAAAGAAATTGGAGTGGTTCGTTCATACCCTCGTGTGAATTGTTGGTAAAATATTATAAAATCTGTACCAGCAAAATATAACTATTTATAATTTAATTTTGATACTATTTTATACTGTAATAAATCCAATTGGATGATTAGGAATAATAATATAGGAGTAAATGTTTGTATACTTGTAACTTATAATAATAAATAAAATGAACTAAAGAACAGAAAAATACGTTTTATTTAATACTATTTACAAAAGGCACTTGTTTATTCCATTGGTTTTACACCATCCATTCCTCCTTCCCCTAAGTTCCATGGATCATCAAGAGCCATCAATAGAGAAGCCAAATTCGTATAACCCTCAACATCGATATTTTTGGTAATTTCTTCAGAAAAGTGTATGTATTCGTCGCACAAGATACAGTTCCCTTGATAAACACCATGAATTTCGTACCATCCTTCAAGCGGTTCACTCAACGGCTTGTTCAATTTTATTAAGATCTCTAGGTCATTACCAGTTTTCACATAGAATCCATCATTAGCAGATACTTTTGTTACTTTTCCCCACAAGCTAACTTTCGCGCCTTTTGACTTGGAATCAAGTGTTGTGGTTCTCACATACGGTACATACTCGTCGTTGTCGGGGAATTCACTGTCCTCAAAATCATCGTGATCCATTGTTAATATCAAAAATATATAAGAGAACACAAAAACTTAATAGTTTTGTACAAATATCGGCTGTTTTATTGCGTTGAAATTCAAATACCGGCATTCAATTCGATTTCAATCGAATGTCAATGAAATATTGAAGTGTCATGAGAAGTGTCAGATGTCACCAAATGTCACTTTTCATCACAGAATATATTACTATTTTATACTCTACTTGACATTATGATGTTGCTATATTATCCGTGTTTTCCAGTTACAGCACTAGAGCGCATTATGCGGCATTATGCATAACGTTGCACAATCGAGCACTCTTAAAAGTAATGCGCGTGAATTGATCAACAATCGATTTATCGTTAGTAATTATTAATTGTTGGAAAAAAATTTAATACTTTCGTTTCATTGTAGTTTTTTCGAAATAATCAAAGTTAATTCAAATTGGGTTAAAAAAATAAATATAAGTATGGATGAAGGTACAAACATTGAAAAAAATGTAAATGAAATAATCAAAATCCAAATTACTTAAAATAACCGTCAATATTTTTCAACCAATTATTATGTATACCACTTTATTTACACTTACTGGTGCGTTTCACGTTCCAATTAAGCATCAGCATAATTCGGCATTGTGGCTTGTGCGCCACTGAGTCGCATTATGCTCTGAAAACAGCCTATATTAATTTTTATTTTTTACTTTTACGCGAGTACTTACATTCTTTCATGTGGAAACGAATACTCAATCAATAGCCTATGTATTAGCACAGGTATTAGTCTGGGTCTTCATCTACCTACACACCAAATGTCACTGTAATCGGTTCAGTAGTATTTGCATATATATAAAAGTAGCAAATATCCATCCATCCTCACAAACTCGCATTTATTTTATTATAGTAGGATATTATTTTATCTCGAAAATCGAACACTTTACAGCGTGTGGTGCCCTCGAATTCGTTTGTGAATTTTGTCCTAGTGGTCCTATACCATGTATTGATATAAGTGAAATTCCATAAATTTTTAAAAAGCTTCAGGCACTTCGGTCATGTCTGCACAAACAGACAGACAAACAAATTTACAGTTTAGCATTATGTTTAATAACTATAAGCTTGTAATCTAGGCTATAAGCATTTGGAGTAAATAGATATTATGTCTATTAAAACCTACAGAATATTATGTTTCATAGGGATACAAAAGGCAGTTCCCAAGACTTAAACCACTTACCCAAAAATGCATCGTCAATGGAGGAAATTCCAGTAATAATATTGATGGTAAATAAAAGACAAAAGCACAATATATGAAAGTTTATTTATTCTTATATTATATACAGTTTTCAATTCAAATTATATCAAACAATCATAGTTGTCGTCAAAAGAAGATACAATATTTTCTTACCAATCTAGCTATTGAACAAGGGCTATAATAATCTTCAAAGCCCTGAATTTTTACCAGATGAGTAGATAAACTATACAGAGACAAAGCTTCATAGGAATGTGCAAATTTCATACCTCTTTTGGTAGGGTTGTCACAAATAAAACAAAACTTGGTAAATATTTTTATTTTTAACCTGCCTTGATATCAAATTTGTACCAGTATTTTTTGGTAAATTAACGGGTTGTGGTTGTAAGAACCTTCGTCTATGTAATATTTTTTACTCTTGCGTTTTTAATACTAACTAGATTTGTAGAGATGCTGTATTACTATTTATTAAAAATAACACATTTTAATTCTATCACAAATGTATATTAGACACTGTAGCCTAACTATCATACGAGGTTTTTAACATGTATCTACGCGTATATCATATCTTCCTTTAACGACCCTAAACAAAACGGAAAACTGACAATCCTAGTAGTACTCCTCCTCCATATCCGTCCTCTATCCATCGCGATGAAAAAAGAAAGAACAATGATCTGTTGCAATGATGCCGACTTCAATGATGGTGTGTTGTTATCTCTTAAAAAACCGTTTCAACAGAAAACTGCCAACCCTACTCCTAAGTAAACGCATCTTCTCTATCAGCAATCTGTGATAATATTATCCTGACCATTTTAACAGAAAACTGACAACCCTACTACTCCCTAAGCATACACATCCTCTCTATCAGCCGCTATAGCTGGTGCTGTAGCGTCCTCCATAGCCGCAAAGTTCATGAAATGCGCCGGTCTATGCACCTCGTGGTAGAACTCGCGCGGGTTGCCCAGTTGTACGCCGTACTTCATGTTCGGATCGTGCCGGACACCTGGGGAATAAATTTATATTCTATAAAATCCAGTGGATATTGTATTATAGCAACATTAATACATTGAATTGCAGAATTTTCAATTTCTAGGTATTGAAACTTGCTGAATTTCATGAATTATCTAAATTTAGTGTATCATACTTATTTAATATTTTGAGCGACAAGAATAGAACATGCAAATTATATTACAAATATCTTCATAATAAAAATGGACACAAATATAAAAAATTGTGCATCAAACGTTATAAATGACAAAAACACGTATCTTAATACAACAACACGAATCTTTTATATCAATACTATACATACCCATAAAGTTATAATTCCAACTGCCCTGCGACGGCACCATGAAGTAGCCAAGGAATCGATCCGACAGCAACATTTGGACCTTTTCATAGTGACTGGGCAGATAACCCTTGGGATTGTTTCCCCTGTCGGTATTTTTAACCCCCCACTCGTAACCACTGGGGGTGAGTTTGTACGCCGTGAGTGAACAGGAACCGGGCGTGAAGGAACAAGTGATTATGATTGTCTTCTCTCCGTCCCAGGACGGGTTGTCGGCCATTATCTTCGCGTGCGCAGTAATATCCTATGTAGAAATAGAAAAATATGCTTTATTTTCTATTTTTAGAATTAAAATGTCATGTTTTTTCTAGAATAGGAACAATTTCATTTTAATAAAGAAAAATAAAAAGTCAATGCTAAATAAATAAGTCACCAATGGTGTGATGTCTGAAAAAATTGGACTCATTTGAATTATAAACTAAGACAAAATGTTTATAAAACAGTGGAAAATATGAATTATGAGGATCACGTGCACGTGCACGCACAGGCGCCTTGTGTATGTGAGTGCATGAGAGCACACGAGAACGCGTGCGTGTATGCTTATGCGTAATGCTTGTACTTATACTTATACTAGTGGGTACGCGTGTACTATAGGTATATGTTAGCACGTGTCAGTATTGCGCGCTTGTGTGTTAGCACGTGTAGGTATTGCGTGCGTGTGTGTCAGCACGTGTCAGTATTGCGTGCGTGTGTTAGCACGAGTCAGTATTGCGTGCGTGTGTTAGCACGTGTCAGTATTGCGCGCGTGTATGTATGTACACACCTGCGGCGAGAGCTGCGGCAGCTCGTTGGGCTGCGTGTGCATCCAGCCGAGCGGCTGCAGGTGCGCGAGCGCGGGGTGCTTGGGCAGGTGCCGCGGCAGGTGCACGCTCTGGTGCGTGCCCCACTGCGGCGGCAGCACGGCGCAGTGCACCTCGCGCACCTGCGGGTTGTCCGCCGGCGACGTGCCGTACAGGTAGCACGCGATCTGTATACATACAAAAGTACTACTTTAACCCATTGAGCCCCGAACGGCCCGGCCACGACACAATAGATTTTCTATTGTGTCTGTGATTCCGGGGCCTGATGGATTAAGATGACATATCAACATAATAGAGACAAGTAATTGGGCCAAGATATTATGTATTGGCGGTTTTGGCTACGTAATCAAGCGCTTCCCTATCGTACAATAAAAAAAAGTCGCCTATGTCACTGCCTAGCCTCCTTACTATCACCAGACACAAAAAATCATATCTGAAATTGCTGCTTTGCGATTTTCGAAAAGACAAACAACAAACACATTTTAACATAGGAAGAATAAAAAAGGAAGAAAATATTTTGTACCACATCAATCATTTCAAATAGTTGCAGAAAGAAAAATTACCTGTGCTCTCAAATCGGAGATTGTAACGAACTTCTTGAGCAGATTCTTCGGTAAAATGTATGTATATCCACTCTCCTTGATGTCATCCGAGCTGACATAAATGTGGTTTGTACGCAGATGTAGATTCGTCGCGGATATAGCACGCACTCGCCATTCCGTTTTGGAACTGTAATGATAAGACGAGAAAAAGATTTAATATATGAATTTCATTACATTTCTTTCTGCTTTTTCGAAATATACTTTCTATATATCAATATAAAGTATATCTGTATAGAGAAACTTTTCTTTTTTTTATTATTATATCTGCGATCAGTCGCTAGACTATAAGCGGATACGTTACAGGCGCGTATGATAGGAAGGATGCTGCTCCCATTGGAGTCCATCCTTTGTTTTATCGGGCTTGGTAGCCGGCAGTGTTGGCTAGTCAAAAATGTCTCGTTGCTTTTTGAGACGACGCACGTTTTCAGGTCTAGAGAAACTAACCTGAAAGTCTGCGACTCATAGTTACTCGTAGTTGACGTGATAATCTCGTCACCATGCTTGTTGACCGTGCGCGTGGTGGTCGCTGTCAACTGACTCTGCTCTTTGCTCTGTTTCTCAATTTTCGCTATCTGCTTTCTTTATGCTGATATCTTTATACCAATAGTAATATTAGGAAACTAACCTGAAAGTCTGCGACTCGTAGTTACTCGTAGTTGACGTGATAATCTCGTCACCATGCTTGTTGACCGTGCGCGTGGTGGTCGCTGTCAACTGACTCTGCTCTTTGCTCTGTTTCTCAATTTTCGCTATCTGCTTTCTTTATGCTGATATCTTTATACCAATAGTAATATTAGGAAACTAACCTGAAAGTCTGCGACTCGTAGTTACTCGTAGTTGACGTGATAATCTCGTCACCATGCTTGTTGACCGTGCGCGTGGTGGTCGCTGTCAACTGACTCTGCTCTTTGCTCTGTTTCTCAATTTTCGCTATCTGCTTTCTTTATGCTGATATCTTTATACCAATAGTAATATTAGGAAACTAACCTGAAAGTCTGCGACTCGTAGTTACTCGTAGTTGACGTGATAATCTCGTCACCATGCTTGTTGACCGTGCGCGTGGTGGTCGCTGTCAACTGACTCTGCTCTTTGCTCTGTTTCTCAATTTTCGCTATCTGCTTTCTTTATGCTGATATCTTTATACCAATAGTAATATTAGGAAACTAACCTGAAAGTCTGCGACTCGTAGTTACTCGTAGTTGACGTGATAATCTCGTCACCATGCTTGTTGACCGTGCGCGTGGTGGTCGCTGTCAACTGACTCTGCTCTTTGCTCTGTTTCTCAATTTTCGCTATCTGCTTTCTTTATGCTGATATCTTTATACCAATAGTAATATTAGGAAACTAACCTGAAAGTCTGCGACTCGTAGTTACTCGTAGTTGACGTGATAATCTCGTCACCATGCTTGTTGACCGTGCGCGTGGTGGTCGCTGTCAACTGACTCTGCTCCTTGCTCTGTTTCTCTATTTCTGCGATTTGCTGTCTTTGCGCTGACGGTGCGGATATCTCCATACCGAGGATGATGTCACGGATTTCCGATTGCGTGAGAGAGGCCACGTTGACGCTGAGTAAAAAAAATGGTAAAATTAAATTTTCATGTGGTAGAAATTGGAAACTAAAAACTTAAAAAGTAGTTAATGCACAAAGAGATTATGTATAAGTTAAAAAAAATTATAAACAACAAGTGCTTAATAGGAGAAAAAGATTTTGATTAGATTGTATGCTAATTAAAAAAATTATATCCACTGTCATCACACACAGTTTGCAGTGGGCCGCAGTACAGATTGAATTGTGTTATTTTCCACGTGCATTCCCGTGCACGTAGTACGGGAACGTACGTTCGTTATTCAAACACCACCCAATACTACAGATAAATTCAAATTCATTTATTATCAGAACATCATAGGTCAACTTGTTAGTAATTATAAATTTATAAAGAATAGGAAAAAATTCGATCACGAGGCGGGACTCGAACCCGCATCCTTTCGCGCCATTCCGGGGCGGATGCCTGACCAACTCAGCCACTCGTGACTCGCCAGAGCAATCGAATTTATTCTATTCTTTCAGTTTTATGTGTCTACGGGACACACCGCGCGCCATCTATTGAGATGAAACAACCATCTCAACCAATACGAAACACTTTTCAGTGAATACAATATTGTGACGATGGAACACGACCTTTTTTGTTGAAATTTATATTTTGGTTTTATGGCATTCAAATGCTTTATAAATATAATTTTATAAGGAAATTGTTAGTAATTTCTTAATAACTATGTGAGTACAGCACTCACTTGTTCTTCTTGCCATAATCAGCCAGGATCAAATCCTTAAGCTGCACTTCCACCTTGATCCAGTCGTCGTCGGTGAGCGTCGGCCAGATGTGGTGTGGCTCTGTGAGCGTCGTCTTGTCCGGCTTCAGCAGCACTTTGGTGCGCTCCGTGTTCACGTGTAACGCGCGCAGTATGAGGATTAGACGACTGAACGCCTGTAGAAAAGAGAAAAATTATGTATGGGCAAAATTATAAACTACTAGGATTCCGCCCGCGCAGTCAAAGAGAAACCCGCATAGTTCCCGTTCCCGTGGGATTTCCGGGATTGTGTCATTTTCCCGGGATAAAAAGTAGCCTATGTCCTTTCTCGGGTATCAAAATATCTCCATACCAAATTTCATGAAAATTGGTTCAGTAGTTTAGGCGTGATTGAGTAACAGACAGACAGATAGAGTTACTTTCGCATTTATAATATGTATTAGTATATTAGTATGGATGAAACTGAAGCTATACAAAGGCGAATCGTAATATCTTTATTGTTATCACTAAAATTGTGCGTAAAGTGAAAATCGAAAAGTACGAAAGTACAAACTGCTTTCCAGCTTCGACCGAGAAAAGTTTTTTATTTTTTTATTATTATTAAATTTTTAACACTAAGTTCTCGTTATTTTGTTGATTCTTATTCAAACTCAAACTCAAACATTCATTTATTCAATTAGACTACTATTTAGTAGCACTTTCGAATCGTCATTACATAAGTATTTTTAACATTTACCACCAATATTAATTTGTTGATCCTTTCTGTGGAATAACTTTCTTTTATATCTGTGGTAGACTTTATTTGATGTACTAGTTGAAACTAAAATATTTTTTTATCAACCAATGAAATGTTAATCAAATTGAAGAGAGGTATTAACAATTGTAGCTTATTAAAAAAATCAAACAAGACAATTTCGTTTTGTATCAAACGATAACACTTACAGTATATGACGAAATAGTCTTCAACCAGTCGTCATACAAATTGAACAGCACCATCTGTGGTTCCGTTGCCTTCAGGATGAGGTCACCAAATTTCTCCACTTTTAGGCAAGCTTGGAACGGCAGTTGTAATTCTGAACCCTTGATGACGATGTTCGGGAAGTCGAGTAAATGCACCTGGATTGGAAGGGATGATTAAAAAAAGTTAAATTAATTAGATACAAAAAGGATATTCTAAAATGTAACATTTTAAATCGAAAGCTATATTATCTATGCTAATCTTTCATTATGGTTGAAAAATAATATTATTATACCAAATTGTTCATCGATTGATTTGAGGCCACGAATCTTGTAAACAAAGTGGACGTTTTAACAATTGACACTGACGTCTTTCTTATAGTTTAGTGTCCTTATTTTGTACTAGCGGTCCGCCCCGGCTTCGCCCGTGGTACATATTTCGCAATAAAAGTAGTAGCCTATGTTCTTTCTCAGGGTCTAAAGATTATCTGTGCCAAATTTCATCAAAATCGGTCCAGTAGTTTAAGCGTGAAAACCATACATACATACATACATACATACAAACCTTTCCTCTTTATAATATTAGTATAGATAGTACAAAATAAGGACACTATATGTAGAATCGCACCAAGCCGAAATAGCGGGTGGCTTCTACTACATTAGGGAAAATTACGTTAACACAAAATCGATGTTCGGAAATAGTGAGCAGCAAAAACAATGCACCACGTACCTTGGAGATGCTGCAGCACTCGATGAATTTGCGCCCAATTATCCGATGCGATACACGTGTTTTAATGGCCGCCGCGCGCGCACACAGCAGAGGAGCGGCTCGATCGAATGCGGAAGTACAAGTGTCGACCACAGATTAAGGTCTCGACTGTCGTGGTGCATGACAGTTGCAAAATAATTTGACAACCTTTGTTTGCATACTCTGTGCCAAACATCGATAATAGACACCACGATCAATTACACGGTAACGAAACATCCCGCCCACCAAAATGCCTATGGTATTTTCTGGTCAGACGATAAATAGAACATAATGGGAACGAGAACGATAAGAATGATCCGTATAATTATTGATGATACTTATTGATTACGATAAAAACTAGTTACCTAACTAATTGATTCTGTATAACACGATAGATGTTACACAGACACGATATCTTATTGCTAACGATAACTTAATGTCTAGATACCTTACGATACTAAAAGAAAGATAAACGATTTAAGCTAGTCCTCGATTGGTAGAGGGCATAACTTAACCAACGGTCTTTGAATTATATGATTTTTCGCTGTTTTAACTACTGCAATCCGAGCTACACCATCAGAACCGGGTAAAAGATCCACTACTCTGGCAAGAGACCATTGTAGTGGCGCACGATTTTCATCCTTAATTATCACCATTGAGCCTATCTGAAGCGGTTTAGAATCCTTAGTCCATTTGGCGCGTTGTGTTAGTGAGTTAAGATACTCGTGTTTCCATTTGGACCAAAAACACTGGTGAAATGATTGTAACAACTGCCACCGATGAAGCCGACTTATATTAACATTTGATAGATCTTCATCAGGGACAGCTGTCAAAGGCTCTAAGGTAAGGAAATGGCCTGGAGTTAAGACCGATAGATCATTTGGATCCGAACTGATTGCACAAAGCGGTCGCGAATTTAATACTGCTTCGATTTGAACGAAAAGCGTTGTAAGTTCTTCAAACGTAAGAACTTGATCACCAACTACACGAAGTAAATGAGATTTAGCCGCCTTGATTTGAATTTCCCATACACCACCGAAATGAGGAGCTGATGGAGGATTGAACTTAAATTCGATCTTTTCTAAATTAGAAGCTTGATGCATAAGAGACGATAATTGATTTCTTGCACCGATAAAGTTTGTTCCACAATCCGCGTGTATCACGTTACATCGACCACGGCGTGCCACAAAGCGTCGTAACGCAGCTATAAATGCGTCAGTGGACAGTGTAGACACCACCTCGAGGTGTACTGCTTTTGTTGTAAGACAAATAAAAAGACAGAGGTAAGCCTTTTCAATCTTAGCACCTCGATGTGGGCCTAATTTAATACGAAACGGTCCGCCGAAATCTACGCCTACTATAGAAAATGGTTTGACTTGATTAACACGGTATGACGGTAAATCACTCATAAACGGTTGTAATGGCTTCGGATTAGTTCGATAGCATTGTATACATTTGCTTAAACGATTGCGTACAGTACGTTTTGCCGATATGATCCAAAATTGTTGAAGAAGTAAGAAATGCGTAGTATTGATGCCCGGATGCAAGTAGTTACGATGAATGTTGTCGATAATTAAAAACGTTAATGGATGATCAGACGGTAGAAAGGCTGGATGCCTTTGTTCGTATTCTAAACCTGCGCGTGAAATTCTACCGCCCACCCTGAGAATACCTAATCGATCGATAAATGGATTGAGTTTTCGAAAAGGTTTCGATAAAGGTTTCTTCGATTTAAGATTAGCAATTTCGTTCGAAAAGACTTGACTCTGTACATGTTTAACGATTTTTAATAATGCGTTATGTCTTTCAACGTTATTAATGAAATTATTACGATTAGCTTGAGCTGGGTTTTTAGAGTTATTGATAAAACGATATACAAATGCCAAAATGTTAACGATTGTTTGAAATGATGAATAACGATTAAGTAAAGAGTCAATTATTGTTGGTTCGATTGGAGCTCTCTCTTCAGCGGAAAGAGCTACCTTCCGTTGCTCCTTCTCCATAACGACCTTCTCCTCATTTGATGTGACAACAGCTGTATCCGTAGGCCAAGTATCACTACCTTGGGTTAACCAGCACGGTCCCGCCCACCATAAGGCATTGTGCACAAGCTCACTCGGAAATAAACCTCGTGAACACAAATCAGCAGGATTATCACCTGAGGATACATGATGCCACCAGTCTGTAGGGGTGATATCCTGTATGTGACTGACACGATTCGCGACAAATGTTGTCCAACGCGAAGAATGAGAACGCAGCCAAGACAAAACGATAGTTGAGTCAGACCACAAATATACAGAATCAACATGAATACGAGAAAGATACGTATCTTTTACAAATTTGTAAAGATCTGATAGAAGAACTGCAGCACAGAGCTCGAGTCGTGGTAACGATGTATGTTTAAGAGGTGCAACTCGAGCCTTTGAGCAAACGAAGAAAACATGAATATTACCAACAGCATCTGTAACACGTAAATAGATGACAGCTCCGTATGCAAGGGTAGAACTGTCACAAAACCCATGTAGCTCATACGATACAGCATCCGTGCAGGTAAGTTGCCGAGGAATTAGAAGTTCACTCAAAAGATTAAGTTGAGTGCGATGTTTGTTCCATGTATTGATGATCTCGTTAGGCGGCGTTTGGTCCCATCCAACACCGAGAATCCACAACTTCTGAATTAAACATTTTGATTGAATTGTGATGGGAGATAAAAAACCTAACGGATCGAAAACCCTAGCGAGTTCACTAAGAATTGACCGCTTAGTACATGGCCGATAAGTAGATTCAATTTCGAAAACGAACGTATCTGTGGATGGATTCCATTTAAGACCTAATACCTTAAGAATTTGATTATCAGAATTGTCTAACGATACAGATCCAGTCAAGCAACTATCACTGGGTAGATCAGACAATAACTGCGGTTTATTACTAGCCCACTTCCTAAGTTCAAACTGTCCACACTTAAAAAGTTTAATAATCTGCGACTTTGCTTCCTGAGCGACCTCTAACGATGAAAATCCTGTTGTGACGTCGTCACAATAAACATCAGACAGTAGTACTCGTTTTGCGAGTGGATAAGAATCTCCCTCATCTTCAGCAAGCTGTCGAAGAGTACGGCAAGCGAGAAACGGAGACGAAGCTAATCCATATGTGACTGTATTTAAACGATATTCTAAAAGGGGCTCATCAGGAGAACTCCTCCAGAAAATACGTTGGTAATCACGATGTTCGTGCGCTACTACAATCTGTCTAAACATTTGACGAGCATCAGCCATGAAGACAACGTTGTGTTCCCTAAAGCGTAAAAGTAGATTTAAAATATTCGGTTGTAGCTTTGGGCCGATAAGTTGTGTGTCATTCAGTGACTTAGAATGCATATCCTTCGCAGAAGCGTCGAATACAACGCGGAGGCGTGTGGTCGCAGAGTCAGGGCGTAGAACGCAATGATGAGGTATGTAGTATTTTCCTGTGCCAACTTGTGCTGCAGGAACCACTGTCATGTGACCACTTTCGATGTAATCAGACATAAAGTCGACATATTGCGATTTTAACAAAGCGTCACGTGACAACCTACGTTCGATAGCATAGAACCTACGCAAAGCAACTTCGCGAGAGCCCTCAAATGTAGGTTCTGAATTATTCTTAAATGGAATACGAACAATATAACGCCCAGATTCATCACGTGAGTGCTCATCAACGAATTTACGTTCGCATAATAACTCATCTGGAGTTAGCATTGAAGTTTGCGGTACTGAATCTAATTCCCAAAAACGATGAACTAATGAATTTAAATCATTATCGATTACAGGCAACGTCTGCAACAGACTACTACATGAAATATTAGTTTTACCTAGAAGTAGCCAACCAAAGATTGAATTAAACGCGGTAGGTTGGTTGACACCTCCCTTGATATGTTGATTAAGAACAGAGTCAGCGAATACATCAGCAGCAAGCAAAATGTCAATGGGACCAGGTATATCGAAACCAGGGTCCGCTAACGGCAACGATTTAATATGGGACCAACTTGATGAATTAAGTTGAGCGATAGGTTGATCGCCACATATTTTAGATATGACGTGCATATCCAAGTTAAATAGAATTCGACCGTTAGTGCCGATAGAACAGGTGACGTCACCAATAATAGGTGCATCCGCTTCCCCTATGCCACTAATTGCCGCGGTTGTTGAAGCCGGCGTTAAATTTAAAAGTTTTACTGCTGATTCCGTTATGAAATTGCTCTGACTGCCCGTATCAAACAGGGCACGAAACGATTGCATATTACCTGAAGCATCCTTAACCTGAACGATAGCTGTGGCTAACAGCACTGTATGATTCGTATGTGACCTTGACACCAGCGACGACCCGATTTGATTTGATTCGATCTTAGTGTTATGATCGCGATGGAGTAAGGTGTGATGTTTACGCTTACACATACGACACGAAAAAATAGATTTGCAATTTTTTAATTGATGTGATGGCTTCAGGCAATTAAAGCACCAATTGTTTTGAGTGGCAATAGCCATACGATCATCAATCGATTTACTAATAAAATTTTGACAAGAAAAAATAGAATGCGACTTATGGCAATACGCGCAGCTACTTGAATAAACTTTAGACTTATCGTTCGAATTACCTCTATTGTTCATAGCAACAAGTGCATTTGAATTGAAACGTTTCATTGATTGATTTTGAATAGTCGAAGGCTTTAAAGATTTGTTCACACCAGAAAAATGTGTATCTCGTAATAAGGCTTCGCATTTGGAACGCAAAAAACCTCTTAATTGATCATAAGACGGCAACTCCACGTTAGAATATTTCTCCTCAAAATCGCGGCGTAAGTTCTTGTCTAATTTTGATAAAATATGGTAAACTAAAACAAAATCCCAACGATCTATCGGTAACTCAATAGATTTTAAAATATTTAAATTTTCATCGAATAAGTCGAGTGACTTTTGAAACTCAGTTGCGTTGTTATGCATGAAGTTAGTGTTTAAAATATCTTGCCAACAAGTAAAAGCTAATGTTCGTTTACATTTATAGCGATTAATAAGAGCTTCATACGCGTCGCGATAATATTCATGAGTCATAGGGAACGCCTTAACCACCGATAACGCATCCCCGCTAAGAGAAGAAATTAAATAATGAAACTTTTCCGTGTCCGAAATTGACGTTGAGTTATGAATTAAAGAATTAAACGTATCATAAAACACAGGCCACTGCTTGATATTGCCCGAAAAATGTGGCAATGTAATTTTAGGTAAACGGATATTCGATGAATTGATGTTCGAGTTAATCGAATTATTTGTATCATGTTTAGTTAAACTAATAAAAATAGACTGTATCTGAAAATATAATTCATCGAATTGTTCCTCAATTTCAGTTTCATTATCCGCGTCGTCCGACAGATCGAGTATATTAAAATGAGCATTTTCGAAATTTGAAACGATTTGTTTAATTTCCTGATGATACGATAAAAATAGGTCGTATTGTGAACGATCACTCAAAGCTGCATTACCTATTTCTAACGCCTTCGATAATCTTTTAAGCGCTATAGTACGTTTTCTACGCAATGTCGATAAGTCCTTAGTCGTATAATATTCATCCACCGATTTAGATTTTAATTTTTTCAAAGAACCTAACTTCCGAGTTGTATGTTTAGTTAATAAAGACATCTTGTTAAATTTAAATTTATATATCGAATAAACAAAATGTAAAAACGTTTAAACACAAACAATTAAATAACAAAGTTAATCTTCGATGTAATTTTTCAAACAATGAAATAAAATGAAACAATGAAATTATTATTTCACCTTTACGCATATGAAGTTAAGGATGAAAATCGCATGAAACGGTAATGTGAATGAATACAGATTATAACTTACAATAACAAGTTAAAGTGATGATGCGCTGCGCGAGCCGCTGGAATGTTCGACGTTCGATTGTCAATTTACCCCCGAGTGTTAATATAAAAATGAAATTATTTTATATTACGATTTAACCTAATATTACGTTTTAATATTAGTTATGTAGTTAGGATAAACTGTAACGTGAATGAATTATGTTTTGGAATGTGAAATTACTATAGGCCGATGTAAAATTAAGCACCGATGAAATATGTGATTGCTTAACTAGTTCCTACAATAATTAAACGCTTTTGACTTGTACTTCTGAATATGTATTAAGTTTTAGAATATGAAATTGTTTTAAGCCGTTTGAATTTAAGCACCGATAAAATAAGTGTTTGCTTAAATAGATCTTATAACAACTTCCTACTTTGTTAAACAAAGAACCTAATACGAACGGAATTGAATTTGATTTTAGATTATGAATTACGTGTGACCAGTAATACCATAAGCTTTTGAATATGATAATTGATACGCAAATTCCCGGGTTTCGGCACCAGAAATAATGTAGAATCGCACCAAGCCGAAATAGCGGGTGGCTTCTACTACATTAGGGAAAATTACGTTAACACAAAATCGATGTTCGGAAATAGTGAGCAGCAAAAACAATGCACCACGTACCTTGGAGATGCTGCAGCACTCGATGAATTTGCGCCCAATTATCCGATGCGATACACGTGTTTTAATGGCCGCCGCGCGCGCACACAGCAGAGGAGCGGCTCGATCGAATGCGGAAGTACAAGTGTCGACCACAGATTAAGGTCTCGACTGTCGTGGTGCATGACAGTTGCAAAATAATTTGACAACCTTTGTTTGCATACTCTGTGCCAAACATCGATAATAGACACCACGATCAATTACACGGTAACGAAACACTATATAACAGTAAATAAACTTATATAACAAAACGTTATAAAAACTTATATAACAGTAAATAATTTACCTCAAGTGGATCCAACATTCCCTTTCTAGTGACGATGATCTGTTTGGGCTGTTCTTCCACTGGTAGCGATCGAATCAACGCCGCCACTTCTTCAGCCGTTTTCCATTTTGCAAGCTAGCAGAGCAGTAGAAAATAAATTTAGTTATAAACTTATGATATATCTAATGTTATATTGAGAAAGTTCATAAATAAAATACAAACATAGGTTTTAAAGTTGTCATTTTCACAATCTAATACAAAATCGATCTCGAAAGAAGTTCGTAAAGTAATCTTAAAAGTTAAAACCGGACTTTACCCGTAAATTATACTTCGGATATTATATTGTTTATCAACAATTTCTATTCTTTATAAATTTATATAACAATTTCATGCTAATAATTGAAGTATATGCAAATTTACAGCGTTTGTTGAAGCGAAACTTCTTTAGATTTGGTATCTTTGAATTTTTCCAAAGAAGTTTCACACACGTGTGCTCGGTAAACACGTTCTTTTTTCCATATATTACCTGTCCCAAACGCTTCTGTCCGGCCCACACGCTTGTGTGGATGATCTTCAAGAACAGTTGTCCCGTGCGCGGGTTAAATATAAAGATGGCGCCGTTAATCGGCTTCGTTGTTAGATTGCCCTCAAACGTTTTGTGGATTGTCACACGGTACACGTTCGTGTCGTCTACGAACCTGTTTGAAAAAAAAAAGAATTAAGTAAATGATTTAACATCTATTGTGATAATGCTCTTCGTATTTATGAGTAGAAACGATAATAATGTTCCTTTTTAAAGGTATTATCCGTATCTAAGGATCCTATTAGACTGAGACTTTAATTTATTTAATTTCAATTGCTCTTTAGCTTATCTGTACGGAAGCCTTGATCGATTTTTAGCAATACCAATGAAACACAAGTAACACACAGTTTGGTGTAACTCTTCTTTAAACATAATAATTTTATATTAGTAAGACGAGTTTGCAAAAATAGTCATGTCACTTACCAAATAATCTGGTTAGAGAACAGTTCCCCATAGTTCTGACTGGACAGGTAAGGTTCAGTCGGTTCTGACGAGTACAATTGCAGCGCTTTACGTATTCTCTCTCGTAGTACATACAAGGCTGGGTTTGCTTTCATTATCTTGGCCATCGCTTGTTGGATCAGCGGCTTGCAACCGGGGAACCAGTTGCCGTATGCACTGTTGGTAAAGTAAAATTAGGATAAATAGAAGTTCGTAGTGTAGTTGTGTCTTTTAGGGCGGATGTTTTCAATAACTCAATTTTCAATTCAATAAGCGAAAGTTGGAAAAAATTGAAGTCTTAAAACTTTTTATAAGATGATTATGAAAAATGCATTATGCTATTGTAGAGGAAATTATTTGATGATCAAAAAGAGAAAGTACAAAGTCTGGTAATTACCGTTATAAATTCACGAAAATAGCTAGATTTAAATTGATTACCCATTTATTCATTCAACTATGCACGTCATACAAAAAATCGTCATCATTGATTATTTCAATGTCGTGCTAGTCTTAGTCTCCCCAACGCAGTTGAAAATATCGAGTCAGTTTTTCTGTATAAATACCAAATAAAATAACTTACCTGTGCAAGTTATACGCCAAATCGATAGCAATGAGCAATCCCGTGGGCGAGGGGTATATCGACATGTTATCCGTCGTATAGTCCAGGAACTTGGCCCTCGCGTATCGTTCGATGTCGTGCGAGTCGTAGTCTCCCCAACGCAGTTGAAAATATCGAGTCAGTTTTTCTGTATTTATACCAAATAAAATAACTTACCTATGCAAGTTATACGCCAAATCGATAGCAATCAGCAATCCCGTGGGCGAAGGATATATCGACATGTTATCCGTCGTATAGTCCAGGACCTTGGCCCTCGCGTATCGCTCGATGTCGTGCGAGTCGCAGTCTCCCCAACGCAGTTGATCGAGTCAGTTTTTCTGTATTTATGCCAAATAAAATAACTTACCTGTGCAAGTTATACGCCAAATCGATGGCAATGAGCAGTCCCGTGGGCGAGGGGTATATCGACATGTTATCCGTCGTATAGTCCAGGAACTTGGCCCTCGCGTATCGCTCGATGTCGTGCGAGTCGTAGTCTCCCCAACGTAATTGGATGTCGAGCCAATACTTCTGTGTGGTTGTGTTGTCCATTGTGTCTCTGGCGAGTAAATAATTGTTAATTTATTTAAGATTTTTTTTAAAGCAAGGATTAATTCAAGAATGAGTGGATACATAAGAAGAGAATTTGTTTGTTTGATCAATAATTTATTTAAGATTTTTTTTAAAGCAAGGATTAATTCAAGAATGAGTGGATACATAAGAAGAGAATTTGTTTGTTTGATCAATACTATAGACGTTTTATTTCGTAAAAATTACAAATAGAATAGACTTGGTTTCAACTTAAAACTATACTTTATTTCTCAATAATAATTAAACAGAAATCATTATGTAATCAGAAGCGGGAATAAGCAAAATAAAACCGGCCAAGTGCGAGTCGGGCTCGCGCACAAAGGGTTCCGTAGCAGCAAATATAATAAATTACAGTTAAATCAACCTATCTCAAAAACTATAAGAGATACTTTGATCAAACCAAAAATCG
This sequence comes from Colias philodice, assembly GCF_061535455.1. Lineage (NCBI taxonomy): Eukaryota > Metazoa > Arthropoda > Insecta > Lepidoptera > Pieridae > Colias > Colias philodice. The sequence goes on along the minus strand of NC_143098.1, from coordinate 8,677,686 downwards.
TTGAAAGAGTTAATTAGCATGCATCACCTCTATTTTTTTTAGAATTTTATACCCCGTAGTTATAAAAATAGAGGGGGGGGGACATACTTTTTACGACTTTGAGAGCTGATATCTCAAAAACCGTTCACTTTAAGAAAAATGTTTTTTAGAAAACTTTATATCATTTTAAAAGACCTTTCCATTGATACCCCACACGGGTATGTACATCGAAAAAAAAAATTTCATCCCTCAGTTACATGTATGGGGGGCCCCACCCCCAATTCTTTTTTTTACTATTTAGTGTCATATTTTTGTAGCGGTTCATACAACACATATTCCCATCAAATTTCATCACTGTAGTACTTATAGTTTCCGAGTAAATCGGCTGTGACAGACGGACAGACGGACAGACGGACAGACGGACATGACGAAACTATAAGGGTTCCGTTTTTGCCATTTTGGCTACGGAACCCTAAAAAAAATAGTTTGATGCATCAGATTACAATGCTGTTTCCATTTTTAATTTATCATTTTCACAATCTAAACATACAATATTTACTATAAAATACTCACTTTGTATCGGCCAGCAGTGAAGGCCGAGAGACATTCCATTTGTAGGCAGAGAACAGCAGAATATCGGCGCACGACGAGTTCATCTTGTACGACTTACGCGGGTGAATAGTTTCTTTTTGTACCGTTTCGATCTCTAGCGCATCTAGCTCTTGGTCAAACACCTATTTGGAACAAATAAATAACTCATTTTATTTGATGTTATCCAAGTATAAGTAATCGCAATTTGATAAATATTGACAAATTATGCTTTTCACTTGTGTATTATAAAAAAAATATATTAAGATTCCTTGTAATTTTGAAATATTTTAATTATGTTATGAGTTTTATAAAGACATGGAAATTCAGGCAGTTTTAAAGATTTTGTGGTAAATTAAAAAATCATTCACAACTATACTTACTTTATATAATACAAAATAATACAAAAGTGCTAAAAATATATATTTAAATTAAAACTTACTTGACACAAGTCCATAACAATAGACTCGTGGACCTTCTGCCACAAGTGAGCTCTGAATATTTGGATGAGCGAGATCTTCAGTGTTGGAATCTTGCCGTGCATGAAAATGCCCGTCAAATCTAATTGTACCTAGAAGAAAAGACAAGATACACTTAAAAACTGAATTCACATGTACTTAGTGAAATTTTGAGAGGGACACATTTTCTCACATTATCTTTACATTTCTTGTTTTCTTCATTGGTTAATAATTGTCAATCTGTTTTTTCTTTTATTGTTACAGACACCCTATTTGTTTACATATATCATTTTTAACCTACCATTTACCACCACCCCTTTGAGTAATCTTACCAAATAATATTTTACGAACATCAAGGCAATTTTTTTTACTATCTATACTTTTTGAATATTATAAAGCTGAGGAGTGTTTGTTTGAACACGCTAATCTCAGGAACTACTGGTCCGATTTGAAAAATTCTTTCGGTTTTAGATAACCCACTTATCAGGAAGGACGCTAAGAACAATAGGAGCGGAGCAATGCGGGTAAAACCTAGTTATATAAAAATCATTTATCTTACCTGGAAACCAACATACACATTGGCTCTGTTGATAGTGGGCGACCACCAGAGTGTGAACCGTCGGTTGGGGATCTGGTTCAAACCGGATCTCTGAGCGTTTGTCAGCTTCTTGTACTTCATCGACTCTTCGAATCCGGACGCTTTCTCCCTGTGTGTTGAAGTTTTAGTAAATATAAGTGAAACATGGTCATTCTAAGTGATGATGCCAATAAATATCATCAATACTATGACTTTGTTTTTGTTAAGCTGATACATTATTATTAAAAAAAATTATATGAATGCAAACATTATTCATTATTCTAAAATCTCTTTTAAAACATTTTCTACTATATTCTATCAAATTGGTTTTGCGCATGAAAATAATGCACCTTTTTGTCTTTATTTCATCTTATTAGTTACTAGTTACTACCATGTCCTTCATAAAATGAAAATTATTTTTCATCATGTATTTACAGGGTAATTCAAAAGAGAATAAAAAAGCATCGAATTTTATTCTTCAAACAAAATCATAACAGTGTCACATCTCACTTTTACGCCAGACCAAAAGACACAGATCAAAACGCAAAACTCACCAGAACAGACCCTCCCATGTGGGGAAGTACGTGCCCTTGAAGAGCGTATGTTCCAGAATGCCCTCAACACCGCCGAGCGCTTGTATCATATCCGTCCTGTAGTTGTTCAGGTTCCACAACTTGCCGTCGTGGCGCTGGTGCGTCCACCAGAACGGGTTTTGTTTTAGGACCTGGGAGAAATAGTTATGTTAGGATAAATGTAGGATTTTAAATATAAAGTATTTTTGTAATATTTGCTAGACAATGATATATGTGTGTATTTCTTCTGTATTGTGTATATAGAATTGAAATATGATATAAAGTAAATAAGACATATAGAAATGTCAATTAGTATTATAAATATCTATTTGAACATAGAGGTATGAAATATGGGATTCCTGTCCACGTAAATTATTTTATGCCAACATGAACATTAAAAAATTAAAATTTTACATATAATATTTTACCTGATACTGTTTGAATTCAGTACGAATCCTCCATCCCTTATCGTAGGCAAGCGTGTGTCTGTCCTTTTGGAAGAGCGTGTTTATTCTTGGAATACCTCTATCCCACGAATCTTCCAAGTCTTCAAGTGTTAAACGCCTACAAAACACAATATTTATCAATATTTGTACACTTTAAATTATAATAAATATAGTACATATTTATTATTCTTATAATCAGATAGCGTAGTTTCAGACAGACGTGCCTACAAATATTGCGATCGACAATTTTGTAGCACACGACCATCCCCAGAGCACAGGGATTCTCTGGTTTCAGGACCCCTACGCGGTTCATCATGTTTATAATACTAATTCTACAAAAATATATTCATAAAAATACATATAATGTTTTGGTGATTACATTTGATTTTTTTTTGCAAAAAAAATGGAGATGCAATGCATGAACATGGACAAATGCAACTATGCATTTTCTTGTATTAATTAAAAACTTTATTAGATAGTTTTATGCTGTTAGTGAACTGGTTAAAGGATCAGGTAATTACGGGTATGAGTTTGTCCATAAGCACTGCAAAATTATGAAATTTCCAAAACAAAAAGTCAAACATTACCTGTTCTGCGCATTAGCTTCTTGACGTTTAAGCGCATATTCCGCCCACACTCTCTGAGAATCGACAAATTCAGCTTCCCATGGTTGAATGTAGCGGTACAAGTTGGGAATGAGCTGATCTTCGTCATGCGACATTCCTGAACGGAAATGAGTGATGCCGACGTCCGTTTGTTTCGACCAGCGCAAGTCCGACTAGATTGACATAAAAAATTAGAATATAATAATGAATACATGAATACATATAGTCGAAGTGTGTTATCAACATATATTTTGTGATCCTATCTATTTTTTAAACTGAAAATGCCTCTGGAAAAACAAGTATGGGTTCAAAACTGATCAATGGTTAGCAACACACTAAAAACGCATTAAATAAAACAAAATTAATAAAATAAGTGCTGTGTTTTAAACATTTAGTACTTTCATATCTATATTTGAGTTAGTTAGGTCAAAAACATTTTGCCGACTTCAATTATCACATCCATACTATAATATTATAAATGCGAAAGTAACTCTGTCTGTCTGTCAGTTAAAGTAACTCAATCACGCCTAAACTGAACCAATTTGCATGAAATTTGGTATGGAGATATTTTGATACCCGAGAAAGGACATAGGCTACCTTTTATTGCGAAACATGTACCACGGGCGAAGCCGGGGCGGACCTCTAGTTTCATATAAATTACCTGTGGAATGAGCACATGTCCCATAGACAACATTCCCAAGCCGCCCAACTCTTTGGGCGTGTAGAACACGACGGGCGGGAAACGCGAGGGCATTTTGGAGTTGAGACCGATCTTTATACGCGTCTGGATCTTGTTCTCGCACTTTACGAGCAGGTCTAGTAGCTCCTGGGTGTTGACGACCGCTTCACGGAAGTATGTCATCAGGCCTGGTAACATTTTTAATGTTAGACAGAAGGCCAATATATTTGCTGTGTCAGTTTAGAGAAAAATATTCGCCCGATATAAGTTATAATCTGTGTCGTTTACGAACATATATAAACACTTCTAACATAAACATAAAGCGCCATGTTCAATCTTTCGCACGCCGTTGTAAGACGTCAATAGCACGTCATCGACAAGTTACAATTAGCAAGTTACAATGAGCCTTTTATTTTCTTGATAAATTCGTGGGTTAGCTGCTCTTTTTGACTACGAGCGATCACTAACACTTTTACTACTAACCTATAAGCGCTGTATTCCACTTATTAACGATCTTGGTGAATGTAGTGGAACCGGAAGCCATGAGAATCTGCCGCACGCGGTTATGGAATCTCGCTAGCGACTCGTCATCTACTCGCAAGTAGCATTGTGCTGTTCTCTCCTTTGTCACTTCGTTTTGTAAGTTCCATACACCGTCACGGTGGGATAGTTCTTCGTTTTGACTGCGACACTGTGAACAAATGTTAGAACAATCGTCACAAATGTCTTTCGAAATTGCGTACTTCTGCGTATTTATTATTTAAATTTCTGTTTTAAATCTCTCAAATATACTATATGCATAAAAATAAGTTTGATACAAGTATCCTTTGTTATTTATTACTCTAGCTTCAATTAAAATTATTTTAAATTAGGTGACATACCTTTGGTAGAATCCTGCACTCAAATCCGGCCATATTGAAGAGCAAATTGGGATTGTCCTTGGAGTAAACAGAGACAAAGCTATTCTCCCACTGTATTGTTGTAACGGAGCGCGGGAGTCGGTTCTTTATATCCCAGAATACTGCTCGACCCCTGCATAGTTACAAATTTTTTTAATATGAAATTTTAATTTAATAGATTTTGAAATATTTTTATAAATTCACATGTACATGTGTTTTGTATTAAACTAAATTCACTATATATATTCAATTATACCATTATATTTTTTACAACATACAACTTTGAAAAGTTTGATAGTAATCTATTTATGCTTCTTAGAACAATCCAAACATCAGATTATTTTCATCAAACATATTTATTTATGACATTATATTTTTTTTGACGTGATAACGTTTTTAAAATCGTTTTAGTCGGGTGACATGTTCAGAAACAGAAACTTGTGTCACACCAAAACCTCACGAGCGCGATCGCAGGTATAACGAGAGTGAGACGGACCGATCTCCCGTCTCATCTCGAGCGCTGCCACCAATATACGTAACCAATTTTTTAATCAATAAATCTACTCACAAATTAACGTCATGTTTCATAAGTCGCATCCTCGCGTCACGCGGCCAGCACTTCTTATTGTTGTAACCGACAATGTTCTCGTTGTTTGGATCAGGGTGCTCTGTGAGGTAGCGCTGGATTAGATCACGCGCCTCTTCTGCCGTGAATCTGTAGTAAAAATAATACATTTTTAAATCGATAATACTGTTACAGCGAATTAGATTTAATTTTGAAATATAAAATGACGATGAAAACATTTTTTTTTTGAATTATACAATATACACATTGTACTCATTTGATTTAAAAATAATTCAATAAAGTATCTTATGAATCTAGTAGAAATCTCAATGCATTTTATCGACTCAAGTTTTGTATTGATAATATCTATAAATTCAATGCTGCATAGTTACAAACAAAATGTGCATACCTGTCTGTAAGAATTACCAGATAATCACACAATATCTGTCGAATTATTTACGAAATCGATACCAATCTGCTCACCTAAAGAATATATGAATCCGGTCCACATATCGGCAATACAATCGTATCGGATGCGCAGTCTCCACGTTTCTATCTTGGTACGCGAGGAAGTCGTTCGGCAACTGCGGCGGGCCGGCCATCTCACTGGCCCGTTGCAGACCGAGCACTAGCAGGTCGAGTACTAAGCCGTAGTACTGGACTATGAAGGACGCGAATTGTAGACCTCGGATGATGCCGTACGAGTTTGTGTGGTTCATGTCCTGTTGGTAAAAAGAGTAGAGATTTGTAATTTTTTTATATAAATACAACATATTCACACTAATCCGGCCCTTCAATAGATCGCTTTAGTTAACTCCACTTAGTGTGTTTTATTCAATTTAATCTGTTTGTATTAAAGGCAATGATGAAAAGAATTTGCGTTCTTTACACACAAGTGTTGGATATAATCTATATTAATTGCATGGTTAAACAAAATTCAACCATATTAAACTGAAAAAGAAGCAAATTTTTGATTAATCTGTGGAAATTACTATGATAATTAGCAGTCATGTTATTATTATTAAGTATGAACTAGCAATATATGACTTGTTTTCGAATGATCAGATAGCGTATTATCAGACGAGTGCCCCGTTGGCTCGATGCGATCAGCCCGGCCGCGGGCGACACCCGCCCCCAGAGCACAGGGACTCTCTGGTTTCAGGACCCCTACGCGGTTCATCACTTCATTCGTATTGCAAGTTACATTTATCGACACTAATGTAATAAAGAAGAGTCTTGCTTTTTTTCTCTTTATATCTCTGCTTAACCCGGGCGAAGCAACTTGTTTAAAAAAATCATAAATGATTAAACAATAACAACTGTCTACTAAAATAATACAGTAAAATAATTAATAAAAAATATTCCTATATTTTCCATTGAGCACCGAATGGCCCGATCGGGCCACGACACAATAGATTTTCTATTGTGTCTGTGATTCCGCGGCCTGAGTTATTAAACACAGAAAAATAGAATAAGTACATACCTTATAATTGATGACGACGTTGTTCTTAGCAGTCATATAATCAGCGATGTTATGATCGACAATCAATCGAAGCAATCTATTGAGCAGCGTAAGATCGATCTTCTCGTATAACTTCTCGAAGCGCGACTCGAGTAGCACATTGCATTCGCCTTCACCGACCTCCCATACATCTTGCAGGTTGTTTATACCTGTATAATGTACATAATATGGATTAAAATTAGTATTGTTTGCCGTTTGGTACTAATTTATATCAAAACTGTTTCATTAGGATGGCGTGGACAATTTGGTGGGAATAAGATTGTAGGTAGTATTGTTTTTGGTTTTCATCTTATAAATTTTCGACATTCGCAAGTGAATCAAAAACTACAGAGTGCTTCAAGAGAACACAGAATCTTGAAATTTGGTACGAAACAACGTCATAAGGCGCATCCACAGTCCACACATGCGGCTTTTGGTTGCCGACGGCAGTTGGCTTGCGGCTACGATACGGAGTAGTAGGAATACGGTGTGGCAGCCGCCGGTAAAGCCAGCATGTGTGGATGCGCCATTATAGCACAGGTAGAGGAAAAATTGCGAAAAATAAAAAAATACGTCATAAAAACATACAATATAGCTGTGACACAAGCATTGTATTAAAATAAAGCCAAGTGCAGGTGATCAACCAAGGTGAGGTTTGTAACAAGGGGATGATATTTCTACACGAATCTCCATGCCACAACGCACACAATGGGCAATCACATTGGTTTCTTCTTTCTTCTTGTTCTAACATCTTCATATTTTGCAAAATCATTATAAATAATAATAGTTAAAAAAAACTAAAAAACACGCTTTTTATAGAAAACCTTCAAATTAGTGTATTGTCATCGGTCCTCAATAAATCTACAAAGTTTGAACGAAATCTGGCCGTTTAAAGTGGGTCAAAATCGCGCCCAAAGAAGTCGGTTACAAACAAACAAACAAACATACAGGTGATAATATAAAGCGTGTAAAAATGTTGTGAAGGTAACCATTAATTCCATGATAACAATTTTATAAACAGCGAGGGCTCTGTGGCCGCCGTTCACCCATGACGATAAACACACTTTACATTTTCTATAAACTATGTTACTAGCATGTAGCATACACATTTATCCCTTTTTAAAAAAAATAAACAACAACAATATACACCACAAAACCTGTTACTAGTCATACTTCATGTCCGTATTCCTCATGGAGGCAACAAACAATGTCAAACACATTATTTTTAAAAAAATGTGTGCGTGTACACACATAAGAAGTGAAACTTCTTTATGACCTTATAGTTCAAAATATAATTTACTATATGCAACTTTACAGAAATACGTCGATTCACGCGTGGTAGGGATAAGAAAAAGATGGCGCGTAGGCGTAACGGAAAAACGTCAGGCGTAACGAAAAAAATTTTACACTAAATTTTTTTCCAACCCCGATAAAGAAGTTTCACTTCAAAAATAAAAATAACAATACACATACCTTGACACCACTTATACACGAGCAGCGGCGAGGGCTCAGTGTCCGCGGGTTTCACCCACGGCGGCAACAGGCGACGCTTATCAGCCTCATACCAGAGATACTGGTCCAGATACGCGTCCGTTATCTTCTCGAGAGGCTCCACGTCGTACACGGGGACCAGGTGCGAGTACAGGTCCATGAATTCTATGCCCACCTGTGAATTGTGTGCTAATTAGATATGGAATGTAACAATGCTGATAGGAGCATGATAATTTTATATTTTACTAGAGGTCCACCCCAGCTTCGCCCGTGGTACATATTTCGCAATAAAAGGTAGCCTATGTCCTTTCTCGGGTATCAAAATATCTCCATACCAAATTTCATGCAAATTGGTTCAGTAGTTTAGTCGTGATTGAGTAACAGACAGACAGACAGAGTTACTTTCGCATTTATAATATTAGTATGGATAATGACAAATCTATTTTAATAATATTATTATTTATACAATATGCACTTTAACTATTATTTACTGAGTGTGTAACTTTCACATTCTCTCATCATAAAATTATTCAACACAATAATAAATAGTAATACTACTTATATTATAAACGTGATACTCTGCAAGAATATTATATGGGTTATGTTTCACAAGAAAATTTCGATGTAAGATATAGCTTATGGGAATGAACCTACCTCTCTAAAAGTTCTCTGCGTGAGCAAATGACGCTTAATTCTCGACAACGCTTCGTGCGGATTATCGTACGCCTGTTCAATCAGCCCCAGCTCCTCCCTTTGACTCTGGTTAAGCCGCGACTTCACACTGTAAGCTTCTTTCAATCTCTCAAGCGCCAGAATAAGTAATTTTGTGTCGTGTTTGTATGAGAGTGGGGGGAACGGTATGGGCGCGAAACGGCGAGACTCCAACCAGTGGACTGTTGTTGTGTAGATAGCTACGGCCTCCTCTGGCGAGATGTAGGGACCATCCTGAACAATAAGAAAAATAAGTAACAGCTTATCCTTGTAAAAAGTGCAAAATAAGTACTCATAAATATTTCACAATGAAATGAATGAATAGAGTTATAATTTCATTGCATAATTGCTGAATTCTTATAATTTGAAATAATATTTCCTTGTCTTTTCTTTCAAACATAAGAGATGTCAAATAATCCTGAAAATAACGTAAATTTTTCCTATCATCAAAATTGTATATAACAAACCTTTAGATAGTTATGTTGTCGCTCCTGTTCAGCCTTCAAGTACAACCGTGTCAGTCTACCGAGGTTCTTCTTACACACAGTCTTATCTACTGTCGCACCTCGTCGTATTCTCTCGCGGTTGTAATGTGCTGTGTTCGTCCACCAATCTGCCTTCATTTTGACGTAGCGGAGGATCATGTTCTCTATGGGCGTTGGTAGGCCGGGTACCTGGGTGTTTGAAATTTACTTTAGGATACATCATACTTATATGGAATAAATCATGTATTGAGTTAGAAATAGAAGTCAGGCAGCCAATGAACACAAAGTTTAATCCATCAGGCCCGGAATCACAGACACAATAGAAAATCTATTGTGTCGCGGTCTGATCTGGCCGTTCTGGGCTCAATGGGTTAATATGAATTTTTGTTTAATTTTTATATGCTCCTTCTATTTCTTATTTTCAATAGACTTTTTTCAGATATTTTCTAATAAAATAGCTACTTCAAATAGTGATTTCGTATGAAATTTAAACTGTTTTCATTGTATATTTCATGCTTGCTAGTAAACATGCTACATGGCCGAAAAAAAAATCAAACATTCCATCATTAGACAGAAAATACCTTTCCTATCAATTATCATTATAATATATATTTAGTTACAAACCTTCCAAGGAATATTCGCCTTCCAACACCTCCAGGCTTCAGACAGATGCTGCAGAATAGTCCTCGCCTTATTCTGCTTGATACCTTCCGGCATCATGTCCACAATGTCGTGCATGACCGACGCGCGCAACTCGAGGTCGAAGTGGGACTCGACGCGCTGCTTGGTCACCGTTTTAGCGACACCTATGTGTAAAAAAAACATATGAGGTAAAGAATATTATGAAGAAATAATTTTTAATACTTTTGGTAAAATCTATGAATACTTTGTTTAAACAAATAACTTACCAAGTGCAGTTATAAATCATTATTATATGCAATTTATAAAGTATAATTTTAAGGCCCGATTTTTCAACGCTTGAATAAAACTTATTCGTTGAATAATGTATTAACCTACCATTTCAAAAATGTATTCTTTGCCCGTCTTTGACAGTTTACAGGTGACATTTTAATAGTGTAATACTTCATTAGGCGGATAAGTTCTAACCATGGATTTAAAAATCGGCCCTTAAAGGATAAAAAAATTATTCAAACAATAGTTTTCATAAAAAATAATCATTCATAATTATCATCTTAGGCTTACTTTAATGTTTCAAGTCTCACCTTTCGAGTGTCGTCCCTCAAACTGCCTGGATAGCAAGTTGCCCAGCCATCTCTCCAATAGTGGTGTAATGCCTCTCATAAAGAATAGCCACACTCGCCAACCGGGCGCCCAGAAACCACATCCAGGACCTTTCGACACTGGGCCCTAGTAAGAATATAATTGAAAATTTAACATACTATAAATATTTTGAATATTGTAGTCAATATTAGATTATTGTATGTACTTTACAACAAAAATACTGTCTGAAAATAGATAGCAGCAATAAACAAAATTACAAGACGTAAGTTTGTTAAAGTTATAAATGCATTTTAAAATGACTGTTGTCACAATTTTAAAATGGACTGTTTGGCATTTGAGGCATTAAAATCAATAAATTCATTCAAATCATTCATGAGAATTTAAAAATTATAAAAAGATTAAACTTAGACTCACAGTATTGAATCTGTAATAGATGAGATGTTTCAAATCCTTGCACATCCTGATCTGTCTCATGAGCTTGTATTTATACCGATACATGCCGGTAAGCTGGCCGACGTGGGCAAATATGTATTGCAGACCATCGGCCAGTTGGAATGAGTCCACATTGTTAAGTCGGTATTGTACATGAGAGTCCACTATAAGTTTCGTAAGTCGGAGTATTTCACGACACAAGTGGAATGCTGAAAAATATTATATGATGATAATGACTTATTTGAATAAAAACTAAACAAGAGACACATTTTCGTATGCGCAAGCGCACACTTTTGTGAAAATATCAAAAGTAAGGAGCATTTAATATTCTGAATAAGTGTATTTTAAAACAAAATTTATAAGTAACCTAATGTAGCCTTACCATTTCCGAACCGCGATTTCTTTCTCTCTTTAGTGGTGAGTGTTTTGACGGGCTTCAAGTTGAAGTTATAATCAAGATGGAGATAATTAAGGTTCTTTCTGTGAATGAGCAGGTTCAGCATATTATAGCCTTGTCTGCACACTTGGAGACCAGCCTCCACCCAGTCCAGTGTTGTCGTTTGGAAGAATTTCGTTGATTTGAACGAGCGGAATAAGTATCTGTTAAAGAAAAAATTATTAATTTACCATTTTGGGTCATTTTTATATGAAAAAATTATGTTTACATAAAAACTAGAGACTTACCGCTTCTTCTGCGGCTTTGGTGGACGATGTTTCAGCGCATTAAGTACGTAATATTTCAGTAATTTCTGATACGAAACTCGCACTTTTACAGGTTGTCCTGGCGGACAATGTTCTTTGTACCAGGTCTTTACGAGCGGAACATCGATGGCACGGCGACAACGACCTGTATTAAAATTACAGAATTAACTATAAGAAATCTGAAAAAATTGTGAGTGAGAAATGAGATCATTGATTATTAATAATTTGTGTAAAAATTTGGAAGTCGACTTGAATAAAACATAAGTATTGACTTATACTAAATAATAACACTGATCTTACCTGATCTCATATTGAATGGCCTTGGTGCCCATAACAAAGCAATACCATTTGCTGTATTATCTGTATACAATGCAGTCTCTTGCAAGAAGGGAGTCACTTCCTCTGGCAAAACAAATTCTTCCTCATCAGGCACAGGATCAAGAGATTTGACGGTGTGTCTGTGTGAAATTGGATTGATAAGAGGATCAAAGTAGAACGCTGGTAAATCTGGATCTTCTGTTTTGATGTATACCACATTTGGTGTATGATACCTGCAAAGATAAGATACATTTAATATGAAGACTGATTAAATTTTATACATTGAAAATAAATCATAGAATATATTATATAAAATGAACATACCATGACAATTGTACAAAATGTGGCAAATTATTATACAAATATGGGAATGCAATTCTGTACTCAGTTCTGATTGGTTGCCGAATGATGATCTTGTTTATGTCATTAAATTCATTCCAATCCTCATCTCCAGCAGAATTGTCTTTTACCAGAGGTTCAAATTTAGGTCCTCCAGGTATTGCCATATTCAGAGCCTTTGCAGTGAAGAAACTCTTGGAATCAAACAGATAGAAATAATTATCGTCCACTAAATCTGTTAGCAACTGATTTGCAAGTCGATACAATGTCGCCATTTGCGGCAATGTCAAATTCCATTTCCTGTATGTAGAACCATTGACATGAACTGTTCCCAGTAGTGGTTTGTGATCGTAAAACCATGAAGCAACAGCGCCGTCTTCATCCGGGTCCAATTCTATTTGAATTGGCTCTAGAGGTTCCACATCTAAAATATTGTCAGCATAGTCCAGTGGAGGTTCCTCATCATCAAATGGGGGGAATCTCATTCTCTTAAAGTGTCTACGATCTCGCTTCTCGCGACGCATCATGATCCACATTGTACCCCATTGTGCTATATACACTGGTTCTATGACCCATGGAATTTCATTAACAAAGGTAATGGCTCCCGTAATGTGATAAAGAACTTTAACATCTCTGATTTGCTCCCAGGGCATGGGCATATTTTCAAGAAGCTTCATCACAGCATGTGGCATGTATTTAAGTGCACCGAGATACACACGCTTGTCATGTCTGTATTTTCGGCTAGTCATGTCACCATGGTCACGAATAATTTTACGAATGTGTTCAGGTGGCATATCTTCCTTCTGTGCGTCGACGAAACCGAACTTTCGCTTTTCGGCGAAACGTTTTGACTGCAGTTGGAGCCATTTCGTAGCTGTTGAAGGAAAATAAAATGAACTTCCTATATCAATTACTAAAACAACAAATTCTTCAAAAAAGTAGTGCAGTAGTCCCAAAATTTACTGATTAGAACCAATTTTTTTACAACTACTTAAGCTGGCAGGCTGTGACACAAACTTATAAATTAAATAGTATTAAAATAAATGTTTGCAACAACAGCACTTTCCACTGATACTAGAATGGAAAACTAATATCCATTGCAAATAATTTACCCCACAGGAAATAGTTTCAACAACAATCTTTAATTGAGAAACCTTAGTGCCTTAAATGGGAATAAGAAATAATAAGCAAATAATAACTAATAACTAGCAAATTTGTTATGTTTGTTTTCAATCCCTTTTATTATAAGGGTGTTTAGATTAAATTGATATATGATTATGAAAGATGATTACAAACTTGTTAACTGCCCTGTCTATGATGCTCAGAGACAGAAAATGTTCATTAAATGAAAAATTCCCACACAACTTTTGCACGAATAAAAACCCTCATGTATTGTGGAAATGAAGAAATGCAACAAACAGACAGCAGGTAGTGAATTTGCTTTATACTATACTAGCTTACCGCCCGCGGCTTCGCCTGCTTTGTATAAAACCTAATAAATTATATACTAAAACCTTCCTCTTGAATCACTCTATCTATCAAAAAAGCCCGCAAATCTGTTGCATACTTTTAAAGATTTAAGCATACAAAGGGACATAGGGACGGAAATAGCGACTTTGCTTTATACTTTAATATATATGTAGTGATTGAAATTTCAAATTAATAATTGCTTATATTTAGTAGGGTGTCTAGTGTTTGATAAATTCTACATATTAATATGTATGAATGTATAAAAGTTCAAAGTTGCATGATAATTATAATCACCATGTTGTTCCCTGTTTACTCGCAGGGAGATGAATGTACAATGTTAATTAAAAAGTAGTTGAGAGGACTGTTACCTATTCTACATAAATTTTATAATGTTATTCAGCTTATAGTGAACACTTAGAACCTAGCATGACCTAGTTTGCGTATTTGTGATCCGTAACTAATTCAATAAATAAGAAAAATAACAAATTGATCATTTAAGATTTTAGTATAAACAATCATTCATTTTATAAGCATTATCATAATCATTCATTTTATAAAGTAGCAGAGAATCAGAACGATAAACAAGTGTTATTTTTTCGATACAAACATAAATATATAACCTAAAAAGTTCAACAAGCTTTGCTTAAATAGAAAGAAAGGTGCTCTGATACTCACTCTTTTCTTTTATCTTTTCCTCGGGTATGTGATGAGGCTTCGGTGGTTGACTTGGGGGCACTGGCGGTGCAGCTGCAGCGGCGGCTGCATGCGCCTGCAATGCTGCTTGCTGAGCCGCCGCCAACTGCTGCTGGGCCATCATTGTGGCCCAGGGGTTGGGACCCAGCAAATACGGCGGCAGCGACATGGCTGCTACCTTTCTATAAACAAAAACGCGTGGTACACTATACGCTCATCCCTCATACAACGACCGGCAACCAATCAATAAAACTTGTTAACTCACTTTGCCTTTTACTCTATAGTTTATAAAGTTTATTGAACAATCGCTATAAATAACATTGAATAAACTGTTTTAAATTTCACATGTTTTCACTGGTAAAATTCAACGCAAAAAGCCAAAAAGCCAAACGACAAACGCAGCCATTTGCATTTTTGGCATGGACATAAAATAAAACATATTGTCTTTGTTTTTCCCAGGGTTACCATTTTATCGATACTCATAGAGAAAATAAGTATTTCTGTTTTATTTCTGTGGTATTTCTAAACTTCTTTTTCACAATTTCACAATAATAATTCTTCTTTGTGTTTTCTTTATTGTTTCTATGATGCATTTTGAATGCTTAGCACCACACTAAGCACAATACATATTATATTAAAATTAATAAATTTATTTAATGTATATGATATTGATCACATATTGATTTATATCACAGAACAGTAAAGTAGATAGAAGTGTGATGTGGGCGTGGCCCACGTGTCAATGATAAGTTTAGATCACCTAACTTGCTCTCAGTTGTGCGCAGAAGAATATTCGAGTCGGTTGTCAGCTGTCAAACCTTTTTTCCATATTTATTCATTTTAATTAGGACGTGTTGTTCGGTATAAAGAGTGCAAAAATGATAGCAGACGAAATAATATCAGCAATGAAGGCATTTCATACCGTCGGTAAGTCTTATTTTAATTTATTTTAATTATATTTTATGTTATAACTTCGCTTGTCGTAATTTGTCAAATATCTAGTCAAAATGAACCTTAATCCATAAGAAATTAGTACTATAATAGATTGAACAGCAAACAAGACTTTCTGGAATATTATTGCAATAAACAAACGAATGTCACTTTAGTGATGCTTGTGGTGCATATCGACAGTATCGATACTTTAGAAAAGACAAACATTATAAATATTAAATTTTATTTTATTTTTCCTTAGCTTTCATTTGTCTAATTTATTTATAGATTTCCCAAAGAGGCTAATTTAAAAGAGAAATGGATAAATGCAACGTGACGAGTTAACTGGATGCCGAACAGTACTAAGCGGTCTAACAAAGGCCACCGATACATCAAACCTACAGCAGTTCCAAGATTTAAAATAATGCATATTTTCTGTTTGTATTTTGTAAATATAGATTTATACTATTCTATTCCGTTTTTTATTTAATAATAATAATATAAAAAGACGTACTTAGTAGTAATAAACATACTCCAAAATGTGACGCATTATACTATACTCATATAAAAGAAAGAAAAAAAAAATACACAAAAAATATTTATTTGAGAATTTTCGATAACAAGGCTGACATCCCTCAGAGCATAGCATCAGATAAATATCAAGTTAATGTCATTAATGTTGAGTGACACAAATTTCAACCTTATCTCTATGTGTTGCGTTTCAAATTTATATCTATCGAAAACTAACGCCCTCTGTTGTGGAGTAGCTGAATGTTTTCGAATTTGGAATTTCTGTGCAATGAGAAACAAAACAGCTAATATACCTAGGGATGTTATACTAAAATAAACCGTAACATGGTGCGTTAGGGTACATATTGAAATGCTGAATTTATAACCTATGTGTGGGTTTGGCGACACTGGTTTTCATACTAATTAGACATTACAGCACTTCTATATGTTTTTACTGTTCTGTGATTTATATAATGTGTTCATTCAATCAGAATCATACGTATATTTTTAAAAATTCTCGTCTGTGCATCCCCTACCTTTTACTTAACATCGGTCAATTAGTTTATAACAAAAGTTTGAAATATAATACCTACCTACCTTAGAGTATATATTACAATAGTATTAGATATTATATACTCTAAGCTACCTACTTTCCAAGAAAGAAAAAAAAATGCAATTCTTGTTAGGGCGAAACAAGGTGCGAAAGCTTTTTAAAAAAATTTGCTTGTTTTTTTTAAACTGCCATAGTTAGGTTCTTTCTTCGATTTCAAACTATTTCCGTACCAAATTCCATGCCATGTCCCATGGCCATGGACCCATGATGACAATCGGTTCGTATTTGTATTTTCTTTGATCGGTTCAGTCGTATAGGCAAGAAGGAGACAGACAGACATATTCGCATTATTTTGTAATATTAACTAAGGGAGTAGGGAATAGGGATATTAGAAAAATTACTATCCCGGTAAACGCCGTCAAACGTTGTTCTGCTTTACTCTTATCACTTAGGGGGATAAAAAAATAGTATTTTCCTTAGATTAAGACCAATCCATAATCTAAGGTATTTTCCTATTTCAAACCTACTTGATATTATGCACAGAAAACATGGCTTGTAATTTCTACATTATATCATTTTGTAAAATGTAAAACAATAGCACAGTGGACTACAGTAGTTAAAAAATAGAAAAAAAGAAAATAGTATAGTTAGAGCTGTTAAAATTTTGTATTAAAATTAACTATAATCTACATAATATCCCGAAAAGCAGGTGGTGGAGTGAGCACAAGATTTTCAAAGTGAATTTCATTTGTTATTTCATTAATGGTTTCTTCCATCAGTTCTTCATCGCTGGATAAAATTTCACAGCTTTGTTTTGAGTTTGAACTACATTCTTCTATCCTTTGGGTTAAAGCTTCAGCCAAATCTGAATCAGTTTCAGATTCTTTACTAGAACACTGAATGTAATTATTCATATTTGATTGTGATTCTAGTATATCATCGTTTACGTTCAAATTGTTACTGTTGTCTATTCTTTTAGACGAATCTTGCTGATTAACGGAAATTTTATCGTCATCATAAAAATTCATACTTTTATTACTCACTCTTAACTCATTGGAATGGTGTAATTCAAGGTCAGCTCCTGGATTTCTTACATTTTCATATATTCTACATACCAGTGATTTACAGCTATCATCGTTTTTAGCATCAAGAGTATCCGTAGTATTCAGAAAAGTATTGAGTAATTCTGTTGAAAATTTTACTGATGTTGGATTCATGTTTTTATCTATTACAATTTCCTCGTTGTTATTACTTATACTACTATTCATCACGTTTTTATCATATTGCGCTCTTTCTTCATTATTGCCAGAATTACTATCAGAATTAATAACACTCGACCCTTCTGTTGTATTTTTCGTGTTTAAAATTGTTATATCATTGCTGCTTTGCATCCTTAGCTTTTCTACTAATTCTGTATTTTCTTGCGCGAATTTTTTAACTACACTTTCCAGATTAATATTGGGATTCTGCCTCTTTTCTTGTGCAATTTTAGCATTGATTCCATATACAGTACGATCATCGCATCCATTGTCTATTAGGTAATGTTGGGGCTGAAAAAATATTTTTACATCAGTTAAGTATTATTAATTGCCATTAAACCTGAGGATTTGTATTTAATTTTTATGCAAACCTTTTTCCTTGTTGCAATTAATTGAGCCAGTTCCTTAGCCAGGTTCACGGTTTCTTCAGGCAAATTAGTTTTAGCCGCTAAGGCTAAGCCGTAATTTTCAATTTTGGATATTCCTGATTCGATTTTGTGTTGATAAATGAGCCTTTTTTCTGAGTTTTCCGTGTCTTCTTCTGCAACAGCTGTATGTCGGCTGAAAATTTATGTAATTTTTGTTTTTATCGAGGTTTCATTCCATACGATGTCGATGAAACTTAATAAAAGCGTTTTTAAGCATCATTTACTTAACAACGTTGAAATACAGGTCTTCCAGTCTAGTAAGATACATGAAATGTGTTGTAAAAAATGTGAATGCTTCGCTTGCTATTAGCTCTTCGCATATTGCCCATGCAATGGTCGTACCTTCTTCGACTGATGTGCCTCTAGAATATTATTTGTTAATTTTTAATATTTTCTTATACATACTTACTTACATATCAGACATTTTATTTTGGTAGGCATTTTATGATGGTCTTACCTACACAACTCATCTATAATAACCAAGCTACATCGAGTAAGCCCTTTCAATATGTGTTGGATTTCTTTCATCTACAATGAAAATGACGATAAATAATCCTCATAAATTTTTAGGAAACAGTTTTATTACAAAAAATTAAGAATTTTTAGACCTCAATTACGTATGTGGAAGCGTTTAACTCGACGCTATCATTAAAACCTATCCTGGAAAAAATACGGTCGCAAAGTCGCAGAACAGCATTAGTGGCTGGAATGAAACAACCTAACTGAAAGGAAAAAAAGTTAATTTACTAAAGCTAATAATTATTAAAGTACTATTGAAATAATGATCAAATACTTAGTAAGCTTACCTGAGCCATAACTTGCATGATAGCTATTTGCTTGATGTAAATACTCTTTCCTCCCATATTCGGTCCCGTAATTATTGTAAAATTATATTCAGGACTTGCAAACTGAAACATTTCAACCACTATTAACATAAAATCAATAAAATGAAATATGTCTAGGTACAGATATTTAATTTGAAATAAAAACTGTTACCACATCATTAGGAATAGGCATAACTTGACTATTATAGTCTAAAAGAGGATGCACAGAATTCCTAATATCCATATAGTCGTTAAATTCTGGACGAATGTATGAGCCAACTGTACTAATCTTAAAAAAAATACACACACAAATTAATTTACAATTTCAAATGTTAAAAAATTAAGAGACAATCAAATAATATTACTTGCGCTAAAGCTATCAGAATATCCAACTCTGCGACATTTTCACAAAGCTTGTAAAGACTTGGCATAAAAGGTCTCAAGTCCTTCAGTAGGGCAGAAATAACACTAAAAAGGGAAAATGAAGACATGGTATTTTATTTTCGATATGTAGGTCTTTTTGAGAAGGTACTATAATAAAACAATTTTCCATACATATTACTCATTTTCTGAATTTCATTAAGAGCTTCTTTCGCTTGGTGGTCAAGTACAACTAGCTCTTCTGTTGTCATTGTCACAGACGATCCATTAAAATGTACCTACAAAATACTTAATTTACTTGAAATAGATGACAAAATAATTTTTAATAGAGCAAGTAGATCAATATATTATCAACCTGTATAAAAATTGCAGGTAAATCGTTAACATTGAAATCTCTCCTGTTTTTAGGAGCAACAGGTAAAACAATATGAAATCCTTTCATAACATTTTGATTCAATCGAATGGGTAAATCATAAGTCTCGCTAAGTTGTTCAACGATCTTTTGGATATCTTCAATGAGTTCAGAATACGTTCTTCTAGCTACATCTAGAAGGCCATTGATTTCTGGTTTCACAGCAAAGCATCTCTGAAGACTTCCCATAGCACCTTTCTCTAGGTGGGCATCATCCAACAAAACACCCCGTATACGTTCTGCTATTTCATTGTAATGTGGGTTTTCAAAATCCTAATAACATAAGACTTCATTAAACATTACATATGATATAATAAACATTACATACATAACAATTTACTGGGAAAGGAAAACAGAAACGCGCAAAAGGATTTGCAACGGTACCATCTTAATTTTCCTAAGTCGACCACTCTCAGCTGGTTTCAAAGCGTCTACCAAATTTGGGACCATATCCATAGTAGTTTTCAAGAGAAGCGTTTGATTCAGCTGCGCTTCTCCATGTTTATCCATTTGTTGGTTTGTCTCTATGCAGAGTAATAGAATTTTATCTATTTCAGACAATTTCTTTATAGTGTCCTAGATTAAGAAAAATAGAAGTTTTTTGTAGAAGGACAGAATCAACCATTGATATAACAAAGTTTTATTTGAAAAAAAAAAAAACGAATTTGAGGAATAAAAACGCATTGATACTTGTAACCCAGACATAATTCCAGAATCATTTTCAATCAGTTCTTGCACTGCATCCAATCTAGCTTCAATAAATTCCTTTTTACAAGAAGGTTGGAGTATCGCAGCTCTCAATGCCCTTATACCACCTACAGTGTAAGTTGGACCAAGAACACCGAGTAAACAACAAGTTGGCCCTGCTGATGGTACTAAAGGCTGAACAAGCTCTAATTGTGTTGCTGTACCTACATCTACGAGTAAATAAACGACATTTTTATTGGGTGAATTAAATTCAGAACTGTAGAAAAAGTTACATTGATTTTAGGTACCAATAATCATTGTATTCTCAGATGAATGATATTCGATTTTAATAGATTCTCTGGCAAAAACTATGCATTGTATGTACTCAACATATTTGAGCACCGCTGCAGCAGCTGTGAGTGCGTAAAACCTGAAACATGGTTATTGTTATCATAGAGAATATAATCATTAAATAATATCAATAATTCATATTTCATCATTATCATAATCATGACTTATGCAATATTTAATTTTCCTTTGCCCCCTCTCTATTATACCTCATGCCTCAGCCAAGCCTCAGCCTTAAAAAATGTCATCGTACTTAAGTCATCAAAATATGATAGGTAAAAATGAATTTAATGCCGCAATAAATGAAATACTTTAGACCGGGAGATACTGACACAAAATTTCGAGTCATTTGTAACAGGATGGCGGTTCTACAGGGGTCTTAGTACGCAATGACAAAAAGAAAAATGATGGTGTGAACGCTGGTACCGGTGGGTTAGTCGCGTGGGCGTTAGTCGAACTCGTCGGAAAAATAGCGAAAGACAAACGATTTGTAACACAAAAATTTTAGAATTTACCGATAGCCCATAAAAAAGAAGTAGGCGGTAGTGTCATGCCATACTTTTCCGGTATGACTTACAGCCCGCCATACCGACGCGAATGTGTTGATTTAAAAAAAACAATTATTCAACCATTTGTACCAAGCTAACTTTTGCACAGGTAACCATCGTCGTGCAGCCATTTACGAAAATCGCCATGCCATACTTTTCGGACGATTCCAAATGGTCGCCATACCGCCGAAAATCTGCAAAATTTTTTTATTTCGCCTATCTTTTTGTACCAGTATTGCATTTGGCTTTTTGGAGAGTATTTGATAAAATGTGACCATTATTATATTTGCCATACTTCTAGTAGGGGGAAAAAGTGCTGTCATACTTGAAAAATAAATTTATTATTAATTTATATAAGTGAAGATTTCCAACACCTAGATCTTTGAAATTTTGTATTTATATTCGTTGATCCTCAAACTTACAGGAAAAATAAGTGCCATACTGTTACAAATCGTTTGACTTTCGCTATTTTCCGACGAGTTCGACTAACGCCCACGCGACTAAGCCGCCGGTACCAGCGTTCACACCATCATTTTTCTTTTTGTCATTGCGTACTAAGAACCCTGTAGAACCGCCATCCTGTTACAAATGACTCGAAATTTTGTGTCAGTATCTCCCGGTCTACTTGATAAAGGTATGATAATATTATATGAATGAATTAAAATTAAATATCACGAAGAAATTATCTATTATTGAGAATAATCTATAAGTAGGTAGTTTTATGTTTAATGATGATGAATATGACGATTTAGGTACTTATGCAATACTTGAAGGTAGACTGCGCTATATTGTGGCGCACAAAGTGATTGTATTTGCTGTCTTCCAGTCGCATCATTAAAATGTCGTCTTTGCACAGCTGTTAAATTGATCAGAGGATATTGATCTTTGATCAATTGGTACAATTGGCTGGGCTGTATTCCTTCACAGAATGTATGCGGGACAATTATCTAAAAATATCGCATGAATTTTTAAGGATATGCCAGCCATTATCTATTTAATCAGAATAATCTTATCCTGCACTGTTGCACGTGTCTATATTTACAAATGAAATGATAAATGCCACTTGACTAGCATAGCCACTTGAGAATAAGGGGCTCTCAGGTTACAAAAAAAATTTTATGCTTATCAGTCCGTGTAACAACCGTGCCCATAAATTATACCTGTCGTAAAGCTTGCCCTATTCAAATTTGGTTGAGTATCTGTGCCACAGCTGTCACATTTATTATCTGGAGAGAACCAGAGACTACTTTAGAACAAAGGTTCATACAATTTGACGTCCTGTTTTAATGACAGACCAGTTTCAAAGGCCGTCATTTTTTCACCGTGCCGAGCAAAATATCGCTGCGCAAAAATGGCGTGATTACTTGAATGTTATTACTTCTTCCTTTGTGTGTTATATGTTATAATTTTCTATATAAAATTCTCTTTACAGTGATATATACGTATTGTAGTATTTCATTAGCCAAAGTTCTTATTTTTAACAAATAATGTAGGTCAAAATGCGCGTTCCAAACATGGCGGGTTTCGGTGTTGTTTACGAATTGTTGAAACTATATTTTTATATTTTGATACGTTATATACGTACTAGAAACTATCTAGATTAAGTAATTACTAATATAAATCTATTACATTCTTATATTTACGCAGATTCAACATTTTAAAATATTTGAAACGTAACAATGGCCAAGGACGTAACGATCCGGATAGCGTGCCGAGTCATTTTTATTAGTAAAAATAATAGACATATCCTGTATAATTTGTATATATTATGCATTCATTTTAAAGGAAATATAGTCTAGTTTTAAAATAAATAAGTAAAAATGAAGCCGAGCGCATAAATTTGTCGTAATAAAATTAAATTGCGAGAAAATCTAACAAAAAAAAGTACAATTAAGTATTATCATTTTTTTTAAAATATGAAATTGTAAGTTCGAAGTATATATTTTCTACTCTAATGATGCCTCATTTCATTACCTATCTAACAGTATTTTTTTTTCGTAATCTGAGCTATACTTTTCTTTCAACAAACGTTTTTGTAGGGATGGGTCACGCGATTTTTTTTTGAGCAGATAATGAGAGATATAGCGATAGCGTCGGACAGAGATCTCACGCGTCAGTCTGACAGCTCGGACCAGCTACTGGATAGCCTGCTACTTCGTTCGCGTAGGAACCGGTAAAAAGGGCGGTACATCGGACAATTAAATATATTTACTAACTTGTCTTCGTCACTCTCGTCTCATTATAATATAATGACCAAGAGGAAAATGATGGCCATGGCCAGGCCATCTCCTCTATTTTTCACTTATAATTTAAAGAGAACGACGTTACATAGTTTTTGTACCTACATGAAGTAAAACCTAAGTTTAAAATAAGCACTACCTATTGAGAAAACAGTTATTTTGAAATCAAACACAAACACAAACATTTTGCTTAGATTATATAAAAATAGATATAAAGATTATTAAGTCACAGATACTTTTTAAATTTTTATCACTTACAAAACAGATACCATTAAGGAAGGTTATCAATGATTTAAAGATTACATTTTGCTGAAAGTCACCTCAACAGGGTTGAAAAAGTTTATCTTCGTCATAGTGTGAGTGTATAGCAACGTATCGCTAAATTGGCATAGGATTAAATTTGGATGCCGAAGGTCTATAGCAGCCATTCCTATTTCTCCGCGGGCCATACCGCGACCTTCTGAAATAGCTGAAGGTAGGAACTTGTTAAAATATTACTATATTTAAGTGTTTTTTGTTCTGAAAAGTAGGTACCTAAGGACTATTTGTATAATATTATGTTAGTGAGAAGCATAAATAAAGATTACCGAATGATATCTTTGAGACAATGATGAAATGAATACAAAACTTTCATGAGTTATGAAGAGTAATTTTTATTGATAACATTGTCTTTGATATTATACTTATAGTAAAAAATAAGTATTTAAGTACCTACCCAATATTACACTAGCTTCGACAAAGCTTGTGTTTGTCGATCGTGCTGATCGATTTCCGCTGTGTGGTCCTGAAAGTTATCTCTAAGTTATTATATGAATGTTGTTCAAATCACTAAATCAATTATAATATTATACATCATACCCCTGCTACTGCTACTAATATATCGTATAGCAGCTGGTCGGTTCTTTGGCGTGCAAAAAGATGAATCCAAAACTGCAGAGTCACTCGCTAAAACGCGGGGCGGTATACGAGAACTTGACGACGAATCCAATTTAGAACTTGATGTTATTAGTCTGTGTTCGTTAATTGTTTATTTAAATAAATTATACAATAGTAATTACCTACATCTATAGAACTTTAATGATTAGGTATACACCGTTACACGAACAACATTTTTTACCTAGTTATTAATGCTTACTTTCTTTTCACCGTTGGAGGTAGTCCTGCGGGTGGTCCCATGGATAATTTTCGTTTTCTTTCTATTTCATTGTTTTTACTAAATTGATATCTAGGACCTTTTGCACAAGATCTTGATGTTTGTAACGAAGCAGACATAATGGGTAATTTTGTTATAGCCCCGCGAATGCCTTGCAAAAATATACAAATTTCAAGGTGAGGTACATTAGTTTGATATAATTTCACTTGATTCTTATTTTCTAATCTTACCCATTGTATCATCTCTAAAAACGAACTCATTTTTTCCTTTGCGCTTAAAGCTAGTACTAAGGGTGCCTCTTTTCACAACATTCATTGTCCAATTTCCAACAACTTATAAATCGTTTCTCGAAATCACCTGACTACGAGAAGTTCGATTAAACTTTTTAAATAAAAGTTCTAACTACCTATATTCTATTTCATTTATTACTTATAAAATTCAAATATTTCCCGCGTCATTGGTGACTACGTTCTGGAATCTGGAATAACAGGAGTATTGTATTGCGCCAAAATTATACATTTATATGTAACTCGTAACCAGAAAATCTGTATCTAACCTTAGTAATTCTTGGAATTACCCATAAAACAAAAAAAATTACGCTGAATAAATCTTTTAAAAAAAGTGCTATCATAGAATATACTGTTTTTAGACGAATTTTCTAACAGGCATTTTGACATTTTGAGACTTGAGAGTTGAATGATCGTTGTTCAGAGGTTGAGAGTGACATTTTGATCCATTGATAAAAATTACACCAGATTACAGCTGATTGTTTTGTTTGTTTATAATAATATTACTAAAATCAATTCTATTCAAATTTAATTTAACAGAAAACACTTATACAGTTATCCTTCTCCACAAAAGTAAAGACTCAAGAGCATGGTGCCGTTAATGTAAGAGATTTTCTTATTCGGTTTACAGGTAAGTTGTTTTGTACAATTCGTTAGCAAGGTTAACTGGAACAGACAATTTAATTAATTCCAATTTCTATTTGTCATGAATCAGCAATAGTTAAATAGTGTTTCACAATAATTGTTGGCAACTTATTAACTGATATAAAACATCCCGCTAATAGTACTCGTGTCAACTTTCTGTTTAATAAAAAAAGTTGTTCAAATACTGGGATTGCGTATTTTGCAAGTAAGTTAATATATCATTTACAAATATGTTACTTTCAGTTAATTATTTAATACATTTTAATTATATTTAACAGTTTAACAAAATATTTTGACATTGAAAATTGTTACTATAAAGTTATTCCACACTACTGACATGTTACTTGTTACTATACAATTATTATATTAGCGTATTCATCCACAAAATATCTTTATTAACAATAAAGTACTATAGAAATTTATCAGCCCCAGTCTGGTTCAAACTGGAAGGAATGAATGTTGGCTTTTTGATAACCAGCCTATTGATTACTGCTGTTTTGTGATGAACTACTAACACAGTACTAAATGAGATATTTTGTGAAGTAATTGTGCATATGAAGTAAAATTTTCTTCCTTATTAAAATCAATATGTTTATAATGTGGATGACTAAGTAGATTTCTGTCCCAGTAGAACCTGGTTGAAATATTTAGCAGCTTAACAATAATAAATCATATTATTGCAGTATTTTTAACTGGTGGTAAAATGTTATAAATTTTAAATGTTGTTAAGTATGTACTAAAACCTTGCAAAACTAGCAGACGCAACTGTATATATTTCTTTCTGTTTATAGATTAAGCATAAAATAAATATTATAATATGTACATTATCAATAGAAAGCAGTTTACAGGCAAAACTACAGACATGCCAAATATGAACATATTTTATCATTAATTATTCTTTATATTTAGAGCCTGATCATAAGCGGCAACTTCTTATTATTTAATAAAAATAAACTCAAAATTTCCAGTCATGTTTACTATATTTATTTTAAGCCAGTGATATGATTAACAGTATGATGAAAATGCAAATAAACTAGTCCATGCATCATTAGCATGATCACCTCCAAATGATAACCTTATAAAATGATAATAAATATAATTGAAGTGTTCAGAAAAAATATTGTACTGTTTGCCTGTTAACAATGTTATCATGAAAATCAACATTTTAATCAATAATAGTTATGAAGTAACATTACAGATAACAAAATTTGTGATCTGTGAACAAAACACAAAATTTATGCAGCTGCAATCTATAGCATGACCTAGTAAATTTTGGTTCAAATATTTTACAGTTTATTAGTATAGATTGTATAGAAGCTCATTATCTTATAATAGATATACTAATGGTAATGTATGGTGTAGGTACAAATTAAATTAACAGCTATTTTTGGAAATTATTTGATTATTATCAAATTTCTATAATACATGGTGTATTTTTTTTTAATGGATTAGAATATAATTTTTTATAAAATAGTATTTTTAGGCATGATAACTACATGTCCATTTCAAAATTTTGATTAATACCTTCTGTAAATAACATTGGTATTCCAACCGTTTAATGGTACTTATTCTTTATTTAAGTACCTACTTACTATATTTTTTGCACATTTTTCATGCAAAAAGTGTAAGTTATGCCTATACCTGCTTATGAAATTTTAACGTAATTAAAAAAATGGGTTTGTTTTTACAAAACAAGTTATTATCAGTCCCGTTAACGTCGTAAGATAAGGCGATTTTCGACCGACGCAAATGGCAAAACGAGCGTTTCAACAAACATTCCATATTCTTCTATCGCGAGTGAGCGAGACGACTGTCGAATCGTCGCCCCTACTTCAGTAATCACAGCGGTCTACACACATCTTGTGGGCCAGATGACGCGTGACGTCATTCATAGTACGTAGCTCTCAGAGAAAAGTGTTGTAGCTCGCATCATCGCGTTATCTTGTAGGGGTTGGTAAATAAAAGGCGATAACGCGCACGGAGGACACTGTACTATATGATATCACACTCGACGGAGGCGTGTTCGTGACAGTTTCCGGTCAAGTGGGTTCCATTTATTAGTTTATTAGTATTGAAAGTTCACGCAAATCGTGCGGTTATATTGAATTTTCTTTTGTGATTATAAGAAGACAGTGAAAATGGCTCTGACCAGGTATTTTTTGATGAAGACAAATTTTTGCACGTACCTACTTATGCATGTTTAATACTTATAAACTTTTAATAACATTCTATAAAATATTAAAAATTGTAAACAACGAAGAGAGGCAAGTATAGCGCCCGGCAAACTTCTTGGTGGGGGAAGAAATTATTAATCGGGAGTATGATCGAGATTCAAGTGTATTTTTAATTATTATGGAATATCGGTCATGACTGTTATCAGTAAATATGTATTAAGTAATTTAGTTCATGGGCAAACAACATTTATTTACTTGATTTCCTTACTTGCAATTTGCGTAGTACAGCATGTTATTGAAAAAGGTACTAGTTAAGGAAAATGGAAACTTGAATAGAAACCTTTGTATTAACTACGTCAACGTAAAATTTAAAAATATTTAACCACGACCATTTAACCGCATGCTTCATAAAACTATTATAAGTACAATAGACATTTAGTTTAATTCCTCATTATAACATTAGTGTTGTTAGCAGTTTGTTAATGCCAATTCAGTCTATTTAATACCGGTAAATTTAACCTAGCTTGTAATTTAAATAATTAAACAACTTAATTCATCGTTTAAAGAATAATTAAGTAGTTAGGTACTTAGTTTAATCACAGCTAGTTTATGTATATTTTTTTTGATATACATTTCAAAGAAATGTGCAATACGCGACTCTAAACTAACAATTTATTTATTTTTTTTGTTCTACAGTTTAAAAAACAATCTCCAATTCGCGACTCTAAGGACGCTATCGTTGGTTTCCATAAGCGTCATGTCGCCTCAACAGAGTGTTCAAGAGGTGTTCAGGACGGCTGACTGTGTCTGCTTCGATGTGGACTCCACGGTTATACGGGACGAGGGGATCGATGAGCTTGCAAATTTCTGCGGCAAAGGAGACGAGGTGAAAAGGCTGTAAGTACATACGATTATTGAACAGCCTGTATATACCTATTTTAGGGTGTGTCGTTGTTGTTGATTTTATGTCAATGATATTTTATATATAGATACGTTATATATACTCACAATATATCCAAAAAAAATACTTCATATGCAGTGTCAGGCACACACAAATACAAGTTTAATTTTACTTAATTTATTACATTGACAGACTGTATAAGAGAGATGGCACTAATAAAATGATATAAACAATAAAGACAAAGATAGTTTGTCACTTCCGCGCAGGTGTAAGCAAAAGTCATAAGAAGTCACCAATTAAATATAAATAAACAAATAGTTGCCATGGTAATTGGCATAGACTAACGACACAGAAGGTTCAATCATCAATGTTATAGATGTTACGTTTCCTGCACAAGTAAATAAATGTGACAATTTCATTTACTATTTAATTATTATTATGATGTTGTATTAAAATGAAAAAAACTTTTTTGGAGATATAACTGTATTAAGTAGGTATTTATTACTAGCTGTGGTGTTCGTTTTCGGTCATCATCATTTCACCCGATAAACACCCACTGCTGAGCATAGTCCTCCTTATAGAATTCCATAAGGACCGATCTTACGCTATTCGTTTCAAGGCAGTTCCCGAAACCCGTACAAGGTCATCACTCCAACTTGTAGGATATAATAATAGTGGTGCCTAGATGAAAAAAAGGATGAAATAAAAGAAAGGATGAAGTATAAGCCTTTTTTATCTAAAACACAAATAAAATTTAATATTTATGTTCAATAGCTATTTACAGAAAAGCAAATAGCATTTTTCGTCAGCAGCAATAATCTTTTCTTTAATGTATACGTATATTCAACATCATTTTTGCAAAAAAATCATTTTTGCCATCACGATTTCTTTGTATATAATAAATAGATATATTTGTTAATAACATGCACTGTGTGGATTTAAATATAAAAATAATCAAGTATTTACCCAAATCGAAATTAATAAAATAACCGTTCTTTTTTCAATAATCGTATCTACATGATAATCTTTGAACACAGTGTACGCTAGCTTTGTCACACTAGTGATTGAAGCAATGTTTTATCCCTTTCATTATTTCAATATAAGTGTCAAGCATGTGTCATTCATAAAGAATTGTAAATTGTTATTTTTACTCATAAACTGTAATAATTTAATATATTTTCCTGTGATATGATATTCCTTTATCTTTCTTTATTTTTTTGCACGAATACGTGCACTTTCTGAACACACAGGAAGGTATTTTCGACAACTTTAATGTACCTATCGGCACATGCGCTCACTGGGACCGGTGACAATCTGACTGATTGCATTGGTCCCAAATAGGACCAATTCACGGAAGCAATTTTGGTGCGTTTATGACGTATCTACCTCTTGTTTCTATATATAATATCATTGTTTTATGTACGATTATTGAACACGCTGTTTATAGTTTAAGGTGTGTCATTCTTGTTGATTTTATGAAGCAGAAATTGTTGAGTGCTGTTCAAATATTAAATAATTCAGTTAGATATAAAAAATACATTGCATAGGTGCCATAAAGTACCTTTAGACTTTAGAGCACGATACTATACAAAAACTCAAATAATAATCGAAAGTAAACATTATACGAAAAATGTTATAAATTCTAATAATAAAAGGCATGGCAGTAATTCAATAAAAATAAAAGCTTGAAGTTGAAGTGTCTAAAGA
The DNA here is from genome assembly GCF_061535455.1 of Colias philodice. Taxonomy (NCBI): domain Eukaryota; kingdom Metazoa; phylum Arthropoda; class Insecta; order Lepidoptera; family Pieridae; genus Colias; species Colias philodice. Next base: position 8,646,947 of record NC_143098.1, on the reverse strand, counting down.
TTTATTATAATGAAATTAGTATAATTAGATCCAGACTGGCTTTTTAATAAAGTATGCTATATTAACAACTAGGTAGGTAGTAGGTACCTACCTATTCATTGAATTTGGATTTTTGATTTGAATGAGTTCATAAGAAAAATATTTCATCATGATCCATTGACTTACTTTTTGACTTTCGTTACTCGGTAAAGATTTCTTTGGCTTTCTAATAGTTAATAAATTATTTTTTAAAGTCGACTGAGTAGTTTTTGAGTAAAGTTTTTACAAAAAATCCTCTCTATAATAGGTAGATTGATTACAAATAGCAGAATATTATGATATATATTTTGTGAATAGATAATAATTTGCGTAACAATTTCACAATACAAAAGTCAAAACAATTTCTAAATATAATCTTGGTAATAAAATAATAATCTATACGATTGATAAGGACGAAATCCTGACTTGTTTTTCCGTTCGTAATGCGCATAATTTTATCGAGGCTGTGTGATATTATACATTTATACAAAAATAAAAACAACTATTGCGATTCGAAATATAAATAAGTTATTTTTATTTGATACGTCAACAAGCTCGGTCAACAGCCACATCAGGAATGATGCAAATATTATCCGGTTCAATTTAAAAGTTGGAGACATACCTATGTATTTTTAAAAGTAATACTACTTTAATAATCTGTGGTAGTACTATCCGAATATAAGGAAATGAGCCTGTCTTAAAATTATGGTTATTACCTATTTATTTATGACTAGCGGTCCGCCCCGGCTTCGCCCGTGGAACATATTTACGTTTTCTCTACATAAGAACCATCCTCGTACTTCAAGGAATATAATAGAAAAGAATTATCGAAATCGGTTCAGCCGTTCACACGTGATGCCGTGACAACGCGAAACGGGTGCAGACCCGCCGCCTTTTTATAGCTCCCGCCGCGAAGCGCGTCGAACGCGGCAACTGATACACAAAAATAATCCTTATGGCATGATTCTGTATTCACGCGCGATGACTTATAGCGTATTTCATGTATAACTTTGGTGTTTCTACACCGATTTACATGATTCTTTTACTATAACCTGCCCAGGAGTATGAAGAATAATTGTGCCAAATTTGGTTAAAATCCGTCGTGTAGTTTCTGTTTCTATAGCGAATATACAGACAGACAGACAGACAGACAAAAATTTTACTGATTGCATTTTTGGCATCAGTAGCGATCTCTTATCACCCCTTCATAGTTTTTTTTAAGTATATTTAATGTACAGAATTGGCCTCTACAGATTTATTATAAGTATTAAGTATAGATAAAATATGTTTTGGGTTTGTAGCGACACCTCGCTCTGAATCGCGCAAGCGAAATGTTTTCGCTACAGAGCAATATATACAACTTTCCGACATCATCCATAGGGGCCTTAACGGCCGGCCAGTCGAGTAGACTGGTCGAGGATCCTCCCTTTTTTGATGGAGGAATTCCACCTTCCTTCCTCGACAGGTTCATGTTTTTTAATCAGTTGCCCATTGTAATTGTTTTCATAACATTTCAATATAGCCCATAAACACTTTTACGCTCTCGTGTCACAGATTTTATGGATTTTAATAAATACGATGATAATATCTAATAAACTGTTTATAATTTACATACGATCACCTTGAATAGCCTCAAAGCACATATGGTTAAAATATCCGCAGACTTGTTTTTGAGTAGACCCAATAATTTAAAAGTCATCGCCCCTAAACAACCGGCTTAAATTCGGCAAAAATCTGGTCCTGACCATCCTGAAGGTGACTTGTGAAGGGACAAGAAACTGGCAGACTTATTTAGGAAAGCGTTTTCGATACCAGAATGTAAAATAAATATCTATTTGGGTGAGCGTAATAATCTCCTGCCCTTATGCTTATAGTAACAGAAGTGCCCTTATTCAGAAATTCGTAGATTACTTTTCTATGCAATTTTGCAAAAACCCTATAGAATAAATTTAGTTTTATATTTTGTTTTATAGATCTTCTTGTACTGCTTCTTTATTACTTACCTATATCCGATAACGTTCATTGTTAATAGCATTCGACAAATGTTTCAGTTGAATTACATTTCAAAAATTATCTTATGATAACAAACATAGCAACCAAATTTGTAATCAATACAACAACGTAATTTGAAGTCCAAAAATAGAAGTACATACTTTTATATAGAGTTCTTGTCGGTGCTAAAATGTATTCTTTATTTTTACAGAACTGCTGAAGCCATGGGCGGTAACATGACCTTCCAGGAGGCACTTAAGAAGAGGCTAGACATTATCAGACCTACTGTCAGTCAAATTAGACAATACCTAGAAGAATTCCCTATTCGACTAACACCAGGGATCACGTAAGTTTTTTTGGATATTATACATTTGCTGTTTAATTTACAGGTAGCAATAATGTTTTGAAAACACCAGTATAGAAAGAAGAATACAATATAAAACTACCTCATAGGTATATAATAAACCTAATAATCTACATATTACCTTCTTAAAATAGTACTACTACCAAATCCACATAAATTGTGTAGAATATATATTCTGAAAAACACTTCAAAAGAAAGAGCATTACTTGCACGTGCGTCTACAATTCAACATACATGTGTGGCTTCGTGATAAAATACCCATTAAAATAACGAATTGAGACATAATACAAACTAACCGATACATTACATAAATACATGACACATGAAACTATCCAGTTATTACCACTTTAGGTGACTTTATCACCGCGACCCGACCCCGTCTGACTCAATAGTGTAAATATTTAATTCATTACAGCATTGATTGCCAAATTTCTCCATTAATAACGAAAACAATGATATCTTAAATTATAACATACATTTCCATACGATTTCATAGCTTTTCATTGAGTAAAGACGATTAATTTAACATAGGAAAGCCTTTCATTCATGTTGTAATATTTATAAATAGAATTATAGATAACGTGGCATAGAGATACATGTTGATAATAATATGGTATTGATTTTAAATTACTCGACTCCTCAGTTTCAAGGTTAAACAAGAAGAAATCCCCTTTCTTATCAAGCAAAATAATGAATTATTTAATAATCTGTGTGCGCGTGAAAAGTATTTAATGAGTACGTTTCCTTTACCATTCCTGCCAAAATCACTACGAAATAAAAAATTCGCCCGGCCTAGCTTGATAAAAATATGCGAAAATTTCGGTAATAAGACGAAAAGCAAGAAGTCCAGTTGTTAAGAATCCTGTGAAGTCATTCTCAATATCTACAACACTGAGTTGGTTTAATAAGCGATACGTTCACACAATAAGTTCTAATGTACCAGAATTGTTCTAATGTAAAGAAAACAAACATCTAAAGAAGAATTTATAATCGGTACAATTTGAGTATCTAGTGAATGTCCCGCAATATACCTTGTCTTCTTTTAATTCCAATCATTAACTTTCACCTTTATACCCTCCAAATTTCTTACTTATTATAAACAAAAGATTTTTTTTTTTGCAGAGAATTAGTAAAGTTATTACAAGAAAGAGGTGTGGTGGTCTACCTCGTGTCCGGAGGTTTCAGAAGTCTAATAGAACCAGTTGCTGACATACTCTCTATACCAAGGAGCAATGTATATGCTAATAAATTGAAGTTTTTCTTCAATGGTGAGTTATTCAACCTTACCGTGTAATATTGATTTTATAGATTTGTTATTTCTTTTTTTATGATTAAGATAGTGAAAGAATTGATATTGATAATGGTGAAGGTGATAATTGTATTCTGATAGAGATAGGTATAAAAGTGTTAAAGATAATTGCGTTATTGATTTGTTTAAGCCTAGTTTTTAGATAGGTTTTGAGTCTGCTTTAGCAGCTAATTAAGTAATGGGCATGTAGGAATTTTTTTAACGATACTTTAGTTGCTCTTTAAACAAGTCCATTGGTCTGGATTGTACCATTTTATTGTCAAAAGATCTATCAGGCAAGTAATGAATCTGGCCCTATTAATATTTAATATAGCTGAAAAGTGACAAATAAACCTTTAATATAAGACTAACACTTCGTAGATATTCGATCTCGTAGATCGTCTTGCAAAATTGTTTTTCCAAATAGGTGATTTTGCCAAAAGTAAAGATTTGGAACAAAGGATACACATCATATAAAATACACTTTAACCCGACACACTAACATATCGAAGCGGATAAATATCATAATATATCAGCGTGTGTTGAATCACGCTGGGTCACTGATAACTCTGGGGACTTGTGATGCACCGTTATCGTGAAAAAATGACCTGGGATGGGTAGTTCCCGGAATTTGGCCGTGTTATAGATGTCCAAAAACACAAAACTCTAGGTGATTTTCTGAATTATCTTGTCTGTGGCCTCGTTTAAACGGTGATTTTCGTCGTATTATAGCTGCAATAATATGTCTTATAATGCAATACTCTAGACTCTAGAGTCTAGATGCTTTTCTGTATTAGCTTATCTGTACGGAGGATAAAGCTAAAAAATAATGCCTATTGGACTAAGCAGTTATGTAGCTTACTTTTCTTTCTACGGTTGTGTTTAAAATCAGTTAAGTAGCTCCTGAGATAAAACGAACTATTCAGTGTTCACTTTTTTATGATGCAAAATCGGTGTATTGGCATTTATAAATGCTGATTAGTTATAATGTCAAATATCTTTGTAGAATTAGGAGGCAAAATAAATAAGGTTTATGTAGGTAGATATTAGGGGAAAAACACACTTCGTATTAAATAACTTTACACGTTCTTAGTTACTTTGTGAAAAAGTCCCTCTTGAGGAAAACATCTGCTTTCCTACAATTTATAAGGAAAATATTCAGTAAATATAAGGTACTTTACCTTTAATTTTGCAGTAATATTTTCCTCTTAAATCCCATTTCATTTATTAATTAAATTATTGCACAAATTATTGCGGAAAGGTTTTTGAATTGTCGATGTAATAAGAAATTTTGTACGCTATAGGCAAGATCATTATTACTCATATGAACGTTACAGAAACAAACATCCCACGAAAGTATATAAAATATACATAACTATAAATAGTAAATACTTGGTAATTATACTAAAAACAAACAACTACTTATCATTGGTATATTATTTAATGATTAAATATCGTCAGACCCCCACTGGGCGTGTTGACATTGCATGATGTAAATTATATCAAATTTATCCTACGACGGAATGTTTCTTATCTAATATACATTAAGGTTTAAAATAGCATTGAAATACGATTTATTATTATTTTTGAAGTGAAAACTTCTTTAGCGGCGTTGAGCACTTTTTCTGTAATGGGTATAAAATCTTAAACTCGCGTCAGGACACGTGACCTGATCGAAAAAGCGTAAGACGGAGAGTGTCTACTCTCCATCCGTCTTACGCTTTTTCGCGAAGCTGTCTAGCTATTCCCTCTCTACTACGCGCGTTTTCACTTCTGCTGGCACTCCCGGAGTGCAACCCGTTTTTTTTATATAACTTTGTGACAAGTAAAGTAGATTAGTAGTAGATTTTTTTTCCAAATACCTACTGCATCTACATTTGGTTTAGTTCCTGAAAGTAATGAAAGTTGATAATCAAATTTGAACCTTATTCTTTAATTTATATGGTAGTGTTTCTACTCATAGCACACTTATGCATATAAATTAGTTCCCGAAAGTGCCTAGCTTACGTTAATTATCATATTTGACCTTATTCATATACCCATAAAGTAGAAATTGGACTGTTTTAGGCATGAGTAGCAATTGTTTCAATACAATATAATTGTTTTGTTTTGACGCGTGCACGTGACGGACGCGTGGGGTAGGGGGCGTCTTCTGCTATTATCGCATGTGTTGACGTATTTCTCTGGTATTATTATATTAATATCCAGTGACTTCCAGATTTATTTAGAAGTTTTGGAATGATCTTATTCTTCCTTTATTAGGTACTTTCGTTTTCGGTTAATATATACTTGCTTAGTTATGCGAAAGCTAGGACAATAATATTAAGGACAGATTCAGGTGGTGTTTCTGCGTGCTAGTTGAATAAATTAAATATCATGTTATTTGCTATTTTGCAAATGATTTAATCTATCAATTTGTATTCTACGAATTAATATCATAGTAACAATATTGGAATACTCCGAAATTCTTAGGTAATCGTATTAGTCAGAAATATGTTTATGATTAGATAAAATACTGTGTGGGTTTTCTTATACATATGATAAAGAAATAGAAATTAGAATAAATTAGTTATTTGGATTATAAGTCCAATTGAGTTTTATATTTGCGGTCATTGAAGGTTAATTTTATTGTCAATAGCAACAAAGAACATCTTTATCCAGAAATTATTGTAAATAATACCTCAAAACAACCTTTCTGAATAAACAAGAACCCTTGGAAATTATTAATACTTTGCCATTGTTATTTTGACCTCGACTCTACTAGGTCTTAAATGGTAATATTACAAACAGCTCAACATCGATAGTTTTCAAGTACTTCAATTGATCACAAATAGTCTAGATAATAACACTTTAATAAATCGGTCACACCGCAAGTGTTGTTTGTGACGTCATCATGATAAGGAAAGTGGTATCAATAAATATAATTGTATCGTTAAATCAGTTTCTATGTCAACTATGAGGGTAGAAATTATGTAAACATGTAGGTAGATTAATAATAAGGGCATGATTTTCATAACATTGGTAGGTAGATACTGAACACTTTAATTCAACTGTTTCAAGTAGTATAAAACAGGATTCGACTACAGCGTCGAAAATATAATATTAACAAAAAATAATAGTTGGTATGGATGGTATATGTTGAATTAAACACAATTATGTAATTCAAGATATTTCGTTTAATATCTTACATGCATCTAAAAAGAAAAAACTTGAATTTAACTTCAAAAAGAAAAGTATCTTAGGTTTTTCCCCCTAAATACGATTTATGTAATTCCTGTCATGGCTTTTATTAAATTAATTTCATCTTTCCAGGTGAATACGCAGGTTTCGACGAGAACGAGCCAACCTCCCGGTCGGGTGGTAAGCCACTGGTGATCAGAAGATTGAAGGAACAGCACGGTTATCAGCGACTGGTGATGATTGGTGATGGGGCAACTGATGCGGAGGCTTGCCCGCCTGCTGATGCTTTTATTGGTAAGTTATAGTTTATTATTAAAATTGAATTGATTTATATATAGGCTTTATTTATATATAGGCATTTTTTGTTGATTTGACTTAATCAAAAAAAAGTTGAATTGGGTTGGTATAATTATAGTTTATTTTATACAGTGGGTATCGAGTAAGTGTAAGTGAGAGTTTCTAGGTTTGATGCTAGTGATTATTTAAAAAGTGATGATCTGGCAATGCACAAATTTGTAACCTTATTGACTTTAAGAATGTTCTTTAAAATATACTGAGCTCAAGCTCAAGCTCAAGATCACGAGGCGGGACTCGAACCCGGCGGGTCACGGGTGGCCGAGTTGGTCAGGCATCCGCCCAAAAAAGGCCCTGAACAAAAAAGGTCGTGTTCCATCGTCACAATATTGTATTCACTGAAAATTGTTTCGTATTGGTTGAAATGGTTGTTAATCATCTCGATAGACACATAAAACTGAAAGAATAGAATAAATTCGATTGCTCTGGCGAGTCACGAGTGGCTGAGTTGGTCAGGCATCCGCCCCGGATTGGCGTGAAAGGTTCGAGTCCCGCCTCGTGATCGAATTTTATCTATTCTTTATAAATTTATAGAAATAAAGTTACACACATGTGGTGAATTAAAGTCTGGCTTACCGTAAATAATATTATTCTTTATTGTTTTATCAATTTCCAGGTTTCGGCGGCAACGTAGTAAGAGAGGAAGTTAAGAAGAGATCGCCCTGGTACGTCACCAACTTCCAGGAACTCATTGACTCTCTTTTGGTACAAACCATACAATAGTCAACAAAACAAATTATTTTATTATGAATGAAACTTTAATTTTTGTGTGTGAATTGTGATGAAAGATTTTGTACCTGGATATTGAAGTAATTCAGTTATTTTTCAAATATGAATAAATATGAGTAACTATGTGTTTTAAGGTTATGTGACAGGGAAGGAGATATAAAAAATGTTCTTTCTCTGTTACACAGCTCTAATACTACTGCGTACTAAATAATAGTAGCAAAGATATGTCATTGTAATACTGTAATTGTAGATGTTCAAAACATTTGGATTTTGGATTTTGTATGACCAAGGAATACCATTACTTAATATTGCCATCTCTCTCTATCGCAAAGAAATAGTGAATGATTGGATAGTGACGTAAAAATTATTCTAGATTTTAAATACATATATAATTGATACTTACTTCATTATTTTTGAAGGGATTTTTTGCTCGAGCGGGGATGACTTTAAAAAGGCTTTCTCGCTCTAGCAAAGAACAATTTTGGGTGTTGGAAAGAGACAAAATTAATAAGTATATTTTTATTAAGATGGCATTTGGCCAATATAAATTAATTTTCCTGAAATGTTTTGATATTTTCAGTATCATACTTTTTATCTGTTGTATTAAAAAAAATAATGCATGATTTTTATTTCAAAATTTATGATATAATAATATAAGGAGAATTGAAATATAACGTGATAGAGGGTTTGGTCGAAAGAAGCTGTGGGTGATTGCTAGTATTTATTTTGTATTATTGACTTATATAGTTGTAATTAAGTTAATTGCTCTGAACAATTGAAACCTCTAAGGGCCGATTTTTCAATGCTTGGATAAAACTTATTCGTCGAATAATGTATAAGGGTGCACTCACACACATCAGTCACCGTCACGGCACGTCACCGGACAGGATTAAAAAAAAATATGTATCAATAGTTCTAGTATGACTCTGTTCCCACACGACAGTCGCCGGCACGAAATCTATCAGTGACGTCCCCGGTCAGGCACGTCAAATAATCTTTCCATACATGTATCATACTTTTATCCCCACTCACCCGGTGCCGTCACGTCTCAGTTCAGTCAGCGTCGTGCTACCGTCAATTGCTACATGTTCTCTAGCGTGACACACGTCTAATCACTCACTAACCTGATGTATGTGTTCAATGATTCAGTCAAACCGGCGACGTGACTGACGGACAACATGACGGTGACTGGTGTTTGTGGATACGTACACAAACCGTCACCGATCAGTCATCGGTGACTTGACGGTGACTGATGTGTGTGAGTGCACCCTTAAACTACCATTTTAAAAACGTATTCTAATTGCCCGTATTTGACAGTTTACGTGACATTTTAATATTATTGTGTAATACTTTATTGGACGGATAAGTTTTATCCAAGCATTGAAAAATCGGCCCTTAGTATAATAAGTTAACGTTTTTGAGAATAATTTCATAAATGAAAATGCTATATAGTTTTATAATTATATATTTCGATGATAGCATATTTTTATACAAAGGTTTTATTATAGAGTTATTAAAATACATGTAAAATAAATAATTCGTACAAATACTAGTTAATGTTACTCGTAAATTTGTGATGTAGTTTTTCAGTAGTCTAGAAAATTCTAGAGAAATATTAGTTCAATGATATCATTATAATTTACCATTTATTATAATCCGAAACATCACAATGTATTGTTGTTGTAAATATTAATAGAATATAATTAATAAACGAGCAAAATATTGAATATTTTTATAAAAGTATTTGTAACTGCCAGTTTTTTATTGCTTGAGCATTTAAATGTTATTGTACTGTGAGTACAAAATGTTTTCATTTTATCAGGACTTGGTTCTGTGCGGTTTGTGAAATGGTTATGTTATTCAATAATTTTATAGGTAGTTCAATTATATAACGTTATGCGTATTGAGAATATTATAGATTTAATTTTAATATGGATTCATGCGTATTTATGCTGTACGTCTATATAATTAAGGTCCAAATTACAATGTCAATTGTGGCTGTGTACTTCCTATTTTAAGAAATAAAGCCTTATTATTTGAAATATGTTTTGGTTTATTTTATTATTCTATGTTATTTATAATAATAGTCTTTCCCATATATTATATCCTATTATTGCTTATATCTTATCATACAAAAAAGAAAATTGATTGTGTATTGACTATTGATATCAACAATTTTAAAGAAAAGAGAATGGATATGGTTATAGTAATTTGGATTGCGATCTTGTCTACCTTATTTCATTCTATATAATAAAAATGAATCGCTTAGTGTTGGTAAGCGCAAAACTCGAGAACGGCTGAACCGATTTCCTTAATTCTTTTTTATAACATTCCTTGAAGTACGAGGATGGTTCTTATGGAGAGAAAATGTAAACAAGTACCACGGGCGAAGCCGGGGCAGACCGCTAGTATTGAAATGCATGTTAGGGCCCAAAGTTTCACACGGCAATTATTATCTTAATCTTAAACTATTATAAAGGCGAAAGTTTGTTTGGATGTATGGATGTATGGATGTATGGATGTATGGATGTTTGTTACTCTTTCACGTAAAAACTACTGAACCGATTACAATGAAATTTAGCACACATATAGAGGGTAACTTGGATTAACACATAGGATAGGTTCTATCCCGGAAATCCCACGGGAACGGGAACTATGCGGGTTTTCCTTTGAAAACGCGGGCGAAGCCGCGGGCGGAAATCTAGTCTAGTCTAGTATATTATAAAGGCGAAAGTTTGTATGGATGTATGGATGTATGGATGTATGGATGTTTGTTACTCTTTCACGTAAAAACTACTGAACCGATTACAATGAAATTTAGCACACATATAGAGGGTAACTTGGATTAACACATAGGATAGTTTTTATCCCGGAAATCCCACGGGAATGGGAACTATGCGGGTTTTCCTTTGCAAACGCGGGCGAAGCCGCGGGCGGAAATCAAGTATAGTGATCAAATATTTCTGTCAAAATTCTTATTTACGTCGTAGAGGTACTTTGCTATTTTTTCAGGTAGGCATTTATTTTTTATAAACGTTAATTTTAAATAAATAAAAAGATAATGATCATCTATTTTACTTTCAAAGAAACACAGAAAACAGTTTTTTTTTTAACCATTTGGATTTATTGTTTCACCTTTTCCAAGTTTTGCATCTTCATATCCCGTAAATGAGTCATAAATTTAAGAGCTAATTTATCAGGAATAGGCACAATACCATAGCGAGGAGCCCAGTTAGACCTAGAAGGGAATTCTACATTAAAATATTTGTCATTTTGCCCTTCTGTCCTTTGATTTCGTAGTATATTTCTATCGTTTTCATTTCTCAGTAATCCATCGATATAGTCTACTCTCCTATAGTTCTTCAGTTTACATCTACCCCTGGAACATTCGGGTTTACTCGTATCGTACAAGCTTAACTTTTTATCTTCAAAGAATGGGAATGTAGAAATTTCATAATCGAAATCTCTGTTTTTCACAGTAGGAAACAACGGCGTAGAGTATGTTGTTATTTCGTACGGTGCTGTTGTTCTTGTGGTTGTCATTTCAGTTGTTGTTTGCGTTGTTGTTGATCTCGTTGTTGTGGTTGTTGACGTTGTTGATGTAGTCGTAGTTTTTGTGGTTGGGTTCGTTGCGCTCGTTGAATTAGGTGAGTTTTTAGATTGTATGGTGACGACTAGAGGTACTGGATATGGTACGAAGACTAAATTGGATTGCGGGTTGCAGTTATCACAAATTGATACGCAGCAAGGTTTTAAATTGTCACAGTTTTTGCAGGAACATTTGCAGTTTCTGTATCTATCGTATTCATAGTTGGATTCTATAGAATACTCTGGCATTCTACCGCCGCCTCGTCTATACATTCGATTGTTTTGTCTGGGCTGACTCCATCTCCTGTAATCGTATTCACCGTAATACGGCCTCTGTGGCTGGTAGTAGGGCATGTATCCAGGTTGTGCATTATTTATAAACTGTGTACGTACTTTATAAACCCATAGACAGATATGAAGAGACGTAAGTATCTGAAACAATAGGATTTTTATAGCTACATTTTTGAACTACTTCAAATTATGAAAGAATAACAATCACACTCCTTAAATATAGCTTCAATTCTTTACGAATGGGTGGTTATAGTTCACGCATATTTCTTCAATCCATACTAATATTATAAATGCGAAAGTAACTCTGTCTGTCTGTCTGTTACTCAATCACGCCTAAACTACTGAACCAATTTGCATGAAATTTGGTATGAAGATATTTTGATACCCGAGAAAGGACATAGGCTACCTTTTATTGCGAAATATGTACCACGAGCGAAGCCGGGGCGGACCTCTAATTTTATTATAAATGTCTAACTTGTAATATACTGGCTGTTGCCAGCATCTTCGCCCGCATGCTCAAAGGAAATTATTAAAAAGACAAAATCGCTGCAAATATGACAGAAAGACAAACGAACAATAAAGAAACACTATTTATTTATAAAATTAGCAAGGAAGTAAGCATAAGGGTCATACCGTTTTCATTACTTGGTCTGTTTTATTTTTTGTTACATTTTCTACGATTGGATTGTATTGCTGTAAATAAAATAAAAACAAGTGTTGTTATCGCATTTGCCCTGCATGTTTATTGTTATTTCATTTCAGTTATAAAATGTTTTATAAGTCGTCAAAGGAAATATTGTGACTGAAAATTGATTATATTTAGTTTTATTCAGTTTTTTATTTTACTAGAGGTCCGCCCTCGCTTCGTCCGTGGTACATATTTCGCAATAAAAGGTAGCCTATGTGATATGTCCTTTCTCGGGTATCAAAAAATCTCCATACCAAATTTCATGCAAATTGGTTCAGTAGTTTAGGCGTGATTGAGTAACAGACAGACAGACAGAGTTACTTTCGCATTTATAATATTAGTATGGATTATTGTTACGTCAAGATATTTCATTTGCTCCTAATGAATCTAGATTAGTTATGTTTGCTCTTAACAAAATTTAGGCGCGTTACTTTTCCTGATAAATTTTTAGATACGCATATGTGCGAATACTTTTATTGATGGAAATATTGTATTTATTTTATTTAGGGAAAGTATAAGAAGTCGTTCCAAATGTGTTCAAATAAATAATATTAGTCAATATTAGTTTTGTAGTTGGAACTTGAGTTGGAACATCACTTTTTTTTATAGAATTGTATATTTCGATAAGGAGGTTTACCTACCTGTTTTTATCGTTAGACGTTAAAGAAACCTGTACTTAAGCGCGTCACACACGGTGAAGATACTATAATGTTTTATCTTAAGATACTGTTATATTTTATATTACAGTATCTTAACGCATCCTGTATCCGCGTTCGGACCATCATTTTTCTTTTTGTCATTGCGTACTAAGACCCCTGTAGAACGGCCATCCTGTTACAAATGACGCGAAATTTTGTGGGTCATTTGTAACAGGATGGCGGTTCTACAGGGGTCTTAGTACGCAATGACAAAAAGAAAAATGCTGGTCCGAACGCGGATACAGGATGCGTTAAGATACTGTAATATAAAATATAACAGTATCTTAAGATAAAATATTATAGTATCTTCACCGTGTGTGACGCGCTTTATTTAGTTATACAGAGATTTGGCTAGTATAGGCTTAAATATTGGAATTATCAAAATTCTCAATTGTAATTAGGATTCGTGAAATTAAACATCTTCCCGAATCCCGATGCCTTATCGAAATATGTATTACGTAGTATATTATTATTAGTCTGTGGTATTATGATTTATGACTATGTACCGATACGAAAACCTTGCGAAATATAAGTTCGCCGTGATCACACCGCACCGTGATGTGACAGAATTACTACTCGTACCGATAACACGCTACAAGATTTTGCTACGGCAAGTCGGTAGGCGACGGCATTACACAGGTAGGCTACTACGCTCATAAACATATTTTCAATTATTTTGGCTATTAGATAGGTTTATTAGATTTCATTTCAACGGAAGATCAGACCCATCTTATTTTAACAGCCAATCGTTATATACTGTTTCGGCGCACCACACTAAGAATCTACAAAGCTAGTGGTTTGTTACGGGCTGTTTACTATTCATTTTACTCTCATTGCACTTAACCACTACAATATATAAGCCTCCTCCTACTCATTTAGCACCCGCTGATAGAATGCAATACAATCAGGTTTTGATTGCCATCTGACCTTAGACAACCTTGGGGCCATTTAGCGGGCAGTTATCGTTCTGATTATTAATAGAATCTAATTTAAACTTAACGAGAACCAGTTAACAAGTACATTCCGAGTGCTTTAAGCAGATAATTTAAATAGCAATTAAGAGTACCTACCTAAAGTTTTCACTATCGCTATTTGCCTTGTAGCATATTATGGTTTAATGGACCATAACTAAGGTATTAAAATTAATAATTGTGAACGCTATATACCAACATAACTAGATAATAAATTTCATCAAAGTATGGTCAGTGGATACTGTATACTAATGATATTACCTGCGTAGTGGTAGCGTTGATTGATGTGATGAACGAAGTTATTACCCACTTACTAATTATGTACTATTCTATTACGTATAATACAAGGTACTTATTAGTTTTGAGTTGTTGAATTTTCAATTACAATAGCTATGCATCACTATTATATATTTCATAGAAGTAGTAAGGTCGTAAATGTTAATATATCGCCGACCGGGTGTCCCACCGTTGGTAGACTAAGCTCAAAGGAGGTTATAGTTTTGCATACGCTGAGTACGTAAAAAATACTTAAAAAATTCCAGACGCGTTTTTTTTTTCAAATAGATGAATTCTTAAAACTCTATGTGTACACCCCTAATAAGCAACCCGCCTTATTTGCCACCCTCACGTGAGCTATCTTTTAAAATTATGTTTTCATAGACAAAATGCTCACATTAGCGAATCGTTATATATCGGCTGCGCGAAGTTAGAGAAGAAAACATGGATTAAGGAAAAATTTGCAAAAATTTTTTAACATCGTGATCAGTGTATGCAAAACTACAAATCCCTTTGCGCTTAGTATACCGATAGTGGGACACCGTGTATATTATAATACGAAAAGTGTACAATTCCCCTCTACGGATAACTGAATACGCCTACGAAATCGCAACGGGCGGCGGGCGCATCTATAACTATATTTCAGTCAAACACTAAATTTTAACACGTTCTACAAATTAAGAAAAAAAAGTGATTGGATTCACACCACAAGATTCTTAATTAGTATACATAGTGTAAAGGCTGCCGTTTATCATTTCATGAATCATTAATAAGGCAATATTAAATGGACATCAACTGGTTACAATATTCGCATTACATGACTGTAAATCTAATTCAGAGAATATATTATATAATATTAATGAAAAATATTATTTATAGATACGACTGCAGCCAGAGAGAAATAATCATTCAGTTAAAAACACTTTAATATAAAATTTAGTCCCTTACATTTAGCGTATCTACGTTATTTTCAAAACGTCCTTTTCAAGAGTACCATGAGAGCACCATAAAAATTTCACAAAGCACGAGTATGAGAAAACAAATGTCTTATTAGCGGAAGCATAACGTTTCCAAGTCGGGTGAACCGTCGTGTCGAACTTTCAACTCTAAAAATACATATATCGTTGGTGACCCCGCACGACTCACGCGCAGTCGCGGAGTTTTCTGAAAGGTCAAACCACGCTCAACTGGCGTATTGTCTCTATAATTTATGCTGAATCGATTAGTTGCTGGATATCGTGATGACTTTATTCCTTAGTGAAGTGTAGTGATGTGATTTGATGTGGTTGTCGATGTTTTGTTATCGATGGTTTAATGTTTTGGATTTGTCTAATTTATGGATTCGTAAGTAAATTCAAATCGATCAAAAAGAACATTTTCAGCCAAGAAGTTTGAAATATTAAGGAAAAACAAAATATTTTGTTATTAGTAGTTTTAGTGAAATTACATATACTAAATGAAACCATGAAACCACTACCTACTAAATACCAGCAACGTTTTCCATTACCAAAAAATAATTTCTGTGATACAATTCGAGTATATTAATTTAACGATTCATATTCTAATATTTATGTAAATAAAACATTCAACCCAAACAAAGTGTTTATTAAAAAATTGAAAAATATAAAAAAAACAACTCTACATTTAAAGATAGAGAGAGATAAAAATAAAGCTAATACGAGTTCACAAATAGTTAAGCTTTTTCCAACGATGAAAGCGTGTCTGTAGCTTTGAAAGTTTCCTTACGTGGATGCAACACCCGCATGCTACGTAGCTGTAACATCAATTTTTCAGCCAAATTCTCCGGTATAGGCACGATTCCGTACTTCGGCATCCAATTTGGTTTCGTTCGACGTAAGGACGTTAATACGAATTTATTTCTATCATTTATGTGTGGTGCTTTAGCTATAATATCGTTGATATATGCATCCTTGTTTCGTAATAGTTCTGGTGGTGATGTTTCAGGCTCTAGTGTGGTTGTGGTTGTTGAAAGAGTTGTTTCTATCTTTGGTTCCTCTTTTGTTACTGGCTCTGGGGGTGCTTCAGTTGCATGTGCTACCTGTTCTGTTACTTGTGGTGCAATAGTTTGTTCTGTGGCTTGTGGTGTACTAGCGGTTTCTTTTTGTTTAGTTGAAATGATCAAAGGATAAGGGTATGGTACTATGACAATGCTTGATTGCGGTTGTTGGAAGCAGTTAACGCACACATTCCTGCAGCATGACTTGATGTCTTCACAAATTTGGCAGGAACATTCGCATTCTGAGGAGTCATCGTAGTCATCATACATATTGTCCATCGGTCCTACATCGTAGTGATCATAAGTGCGCAATTGATTTTGGTAGTAGGGTGGATATTGCGTCTTGGCAAATGTAGACAGCAGACATAACAATAGTGTATGGTGTATCTGTAATAAGAGTTCATAGCTGTTAATGTACGTGTAATGAATGTAATAGTAGAGTTAGGCATAGTTGTTTTAGTATATATTTTCCTACTAAAATAAATGAAGTTGAAAGCTTTCATGAAGAAAGTAATTAAATTACTTTAACCTAATCTTGGACATAATAAAAGTTTGTAGATATTGCAAAAACTAATTCTTTAAAAATAGTATGTATAATGATAATTCCGCAGTATTTCTGTGTATCAACAATGAAAATAAGATGTAGGTATTATGTAAAGAAAATTAGTGTAAAAAGTTGAAATAATTTCACGAACTTACCATTATAGTATTATTTTCAAGATACTTATATCCAATTTATAACATCATGAGCTAGTTAGCGTGTTCGTTGCACAGGTGTACCACAATGGATGAAAACATTCGAGCCGATTTGTAGCCATTGTTTTCTGTTACATAAGAATACGCTGCAACCACGAACTGGATTCTGTCTTTATTTGTAACGTAAAACATAACTATGTAGTATATTTTATTCAATGCTCTTTTATCAAATAAAAATATACTTTCTGTACGGATTTGTAAGTTGCGAGCTTTCTTAAAAAATTGGGCTTTATTAATTAAAAAAAGATTTTAAACACATAAATTATTTTTATAAGGCACAGTGCTAAAGTCTATAAAACATTATTAATCAAAACTTTGGTATAAGGGCCGATTTTTCAATGCTTGGATAAAGCTTATCCGTTCAATAAAGTATTACACGATAATATTAAAATGTCACGGAAACTGTCAAATACGGGCAATTAGAATACGTTTTTAAAATGGTAGTTTTACACATTATTCGACAAATAAGTTTTAACCAAGGATTGAAAAATCAGCCCTAAATGTAACAGTAAGAATTCATATTAAATAGGTATACGAATAAATAGCTACTTCAAAGAAAGATTTCGTCGTTTTTTTGGCGTTTACCCGTTGCTAAACTTGGCAAGTCTAGTCTAGTTCTATTATAAAGCTAGCCAGATCTGGGAGAGGTTGGCGGGTCACGACCTCGCTGAACGTCCACCAAAATACCCAGGAGACCTGGACACCGGCCAAAGACATACCTTCACCCCTACCACGAGAGTCTATATACAGAAGATATTTTGTTGTAAACAATTGCACAATTGTAATAAAGAATAATAATAATTTTTATTTGCTTTAAATATGGTGAAAAAATAACAGCAGTAATTGTTAACCACATGTTTCGCTATAACAAACATAGCATGCAAATTATCAATATGGACATCATAATTAGACTATATCAAAACAAACGAATGCATGAGGAGATAAAAAAAAACTCATTCTCAATTCAATCCTTTATTCTGAAACATATCATTAAAAATATAAAATAGGTATATTATGTAATAATATGACATAGACCTATCGCAGTAGCAATTCACACTTTTAAACAATTAGGTATAATGTAATTTAATTTTCTCTTTTAAATGATTTTAAGTATTTAAATACACCTGTTTTAATAATAAAAGTTAAGATAAATAGCATGATTTTACGCATAATAATTTAGATAAAAACATTTCACAATATTTTTTCTTTTTATACGAATACAAAGTTTATATTAGATTATTATCTCTGAGTCATGATAAGGCTACCGCAAAATATTATATTATCTGTAAAAAACTCAATACATAATTATTAAATATCATAATCAATGGATCATTCATATAAAAATATATTTTTTAACATCAATGTTAATAATTCTTAAAAAATTTTTATTGCTTCTTCATTTTTTTAAAGTAAGCAAGTTATAAGACCGTTATTTTCAAACTGTCAATGCTATGACCGTAATCTTTCTCCAAATGATTAGTTAAAGCAGATGTTTTTATTTTGGTGGACGTGCACGGGTCATGACCTCGTCCCGCCAAAATTAGCCCGTGACGACAACGCGTTGCGCGCCAACCGACCGCACATAACCTATAAAATTATGACACTAAAAACTTCTATAAACTTTAGAAAATGACTTGTATGGTTCTCACTAAAAAACACTATAATTGTGTAACATTATTCATAATTAATTAAAATAGTTTTCTTGGGTACCGACGTGTAGAGGTAATGATGTAGAGACAAATGAGTAACGTTAGATTCAAATACTTAGCTGTACAATATAATGACTTAATATAAAGGAATTCAATTTAGTTAATTTAATTTAACCAGAACGTAAGATAATTTTCATAATTATCAGTAAATTTCGTATTATACATTTATATGTATTTCAGACACAGTCTATTTAGCAATTCTTTTACGTCCTGCGTTAAAAATAATTTGCCTTTTTAGAATTCATAGCTCATCCTATTTTGTTTGCTGGTTTATTCATCAAATGACAAAAATTATGTCTTACTCATGAAAGCATAATCAGAAACAACATTAGTTTACTTAATTTAGTTACATTTTGTAACTCAACCTAACATGAACGTGCCTACTCTTAACTCTATGACAGACACGGTTTCAAATACAATTTGAATCAGATTTTCAATAGTGTCTTTTCCTATGAATAGGCGCATATCTAACAGTAAAGCACTGAGTCTAGCCAGATCGACGTTAGAATGAGCGTTATCATTGAGTTTCCTTGAGCGCGATAAGGTTTCGCTTTGTCCGTCGGAGTCACAGTTCGCTATCAGGTCGCTTATCAGCTTATCAGCAGTCACGACGGTATGACCGGTCGCACGTCTATACTTTTGCCCTTTCATTGCACTGAAATTGCGTTCCGATTTACCGTTCAAGCAATTTTTAGCGGCTGGGGTTTCTTACTTTATGGTTAGTTTCAGTCTCGTATTTATTATTATCGTTTAGAGAATGTTTCACATTTGTTGCATTTGTTAAAGTTATTTATTTGCAGTTGAATGACCCTATATTTTTAAGAACAGAAAAGGAAATTTCATTTAATATTGAGGGAAATGGATTCTTGTTATTCCATAGCAAAAATAATTTAATTGTTAAGGCAACAATTAGGAACTCTACTTTCAATCATATCGATACTGTCGTGGCCATCATTCTTCATGTGGTTGGTATTCGGTACATATAAGAATTGAGAAGTAAATAATAGGAACTTAGTTAAAAGATAATGTGTTGGCTGTTGTTATCTGATATAGTATTGTTATTGTTGGTGTGTCTGTTTATAAGCTTCACAGCAAAACGAGTGAGAAAATGAATTTCCCAAGCGCGTGTTCTCGGCGCGTGTGATCCTGGCAACATTTACTAGTCTTTTACATCTCTTTCAGACCATAAACTTTCATTATCTTCAGAAACGTAAGCATTAGAATGAAAATTTTTAAATTGCCAGACTACAACATAAATCTCGGACTGAACATTCATTATCTAATCTGTATAATGCAATTTAAATTGGGAATTTTATGTCATAAACATGTTTCAATATAATAACGTATTTGACTGTGCTAACTACATTGTATGAAAATTATTGTTATTACTTCTTTGCACAGTGTAAGAGCAAATTTCAATTTAACAATGTGTTTCACCTATAGTTTTATGTATGAAAATCGCTCTTATTTGTTTATTTTTCCCTATGAGGATTTGACTAAAAGGTCATTTAACAAGTGTAAAGTTTAACCTCTGCTTTGACCTCTTATTCCATAGTCTTGTAACCTCATGCAAATGTATGAGACAATTTGCTTGCAGATGTTAGCTACTTAGTAGATGGTTGAGAATTGTAAGGAATTTTACATAAGGGTTCGTTCAGCAGTCGCTAGTGGCATCGGAAGGTTAAGAGCCCGTTATCGGCTCTTATCAGGCTCGTACGTACTATGCCCCATTTGCTCGTTTGACCTGACACCTCAGTTATCAGTTGAACGTTGCGATAAACCGCTGTACATACCTGTTGCTTACCTTTAACACTATTTGTTTCTTTCTAAATTTTTATGGTTTTATGTTTAAGTGCCTTATTGAATTCAGTGTGTTGTGGTTTTGGAAAATCTGTTTACGCAGTGATTGGTTATTTGATAAGTAATAAAGTTATTGCTAAAAGTTCACTCTGATTCATGTAGGCCGGTAATAAACTGTCCGTGTCTGCAGTCCGTGTTATTATGAGATATTGGTTTTATTTTATCGAATTCAATAGTATATTCAGTTGCTCATAAACATATATTTATTGGTTAGTGGTATGGAGTTTGAGCCACATAATTAAGAAAAGTTAAATGTCATATCACATTACTTTTTCAATAATCAACAACATGAATCTGTAATATTTGTTCAGTGACTAATTCTAAGAATTTGGCACGATTATTTTCCGAGTAATGAAATAAAGATAGTGTGTTTATAAAGGATTGATAGCACTCAGTCAAATAGGAAATAAAAATGTTCAATTAAAAGCATAATCTTGTTTGGCTTCGTCTTGGACTTTGTTGCTGTCATAGATGACGAATGGCAATTGTAAAATTTATATTTCAAATCATGTCATAGTGTAGAGGCTTTTATTGTATGGAATTAAGATATAATCTCAATACTTTGTTAATTAAATAAACTATTTTTTTTGTTTAGGTGAACATAAAAGTAAGTTCTATTCATACGGACGTAGTATTACCGTAACATGTTAACAATCGCTTTCGGTTTTTTAATATACTATCAAACACATCTCTTATATTAATTGTGTATTAAATAACGGAAATAAACACACAACGTCAACATTTTGATAAATAATTTGTACAAACCACAAACTAGATTGGCTAACAATACAATAATATAGATTGAAATATTTGAAAATGATAAATAACATGATTATAGAGGTCACAGCCACGGCCATATCTTTTATCTCTCGATTATTTATGTACTTGTAATCAGGTACTTTGAAATATAGGTACCTATTATTTATCTGTTTGTGTCTCTAGTGTGGATATATTTCCTGAACTACAAAACTTGATAACGATTTGACTTACAATTTATATATTCCATTTAACAATTAAATTTATGAAAGGTATATAGGAATACTATGTATATTTTTACATTTCATAATATAGGTTTAATTTACGATTTAAGTTTTTTCTTTTCGCTTGTACAGAAAGGCGTGAAAAGAAAATAATTACAGACTAGAACTTAAGAGCATCTCTAGTAAAATATCTATAACCTATTAAAAAACTCTTAGTAACTTTATACTTACTTCACAAAGATATTTTTCTACAAAGGGTTTTAAATTTAAACTTTAGATTATCCTGACAAAAATGTCTGAGACTGTATTACAAAAGTGTTCAAAAGAACAATCAGTTGAAAGTGGTAAAGTGACTGATAAAATAAAGTGTGAAGTGTCAATAAAAGAAGAAGACGAAGATATAAAATCTATGCAGCGGGAGAACAGGCTGACTAGTATTATAGATCAGTTGCGGTACCAGAATATGAGTAAAGGTAAGTTATATATTAGGTAACTTCTTGCTAAACAGTAAGCCGTAGATCTCACCAGTCATGTCGATTTACCGTCATAAGATTATAAGAGCGATGGAATTCAATTATTTTTCCGCGCTATTTACTTTATAGCGCGTTGAAGATTTGTCAGAAACTTCGTCCTGGATGGAAGTAGGTAGTTGTAATAATTTCAGCCGGTGTGACTGAAATTCAGTAAGGAGGACTTATTATGATTGAAAGGTAGAGTATAGAGTAAGAGTAACTATATAAGATAAAGTATAAGTATCTATTGTAACAAAATTTCCTCTTGTGACACATAATTTATGATAGAGCTGATATTTTTCAAGTTCTTTCTTCGTTGTTGATTTATTTTTACGCTGATTTACTAAACATTTTACTGTATAATAATTACTTTATCAAATATTATTTAAAAGAACACAATAAAGGTATTTACTTATTCATCTACAGATGACTTATCATTTGTCACTTAAAACGATAAAGTGAGTACCATAACACAATCTTAAACACACGTAAACCAAATTAAAAGTAAATCAAACATGCAATTATTCTGTCGCTAAGGTCACGGTTCACACAGTTCACGGATCCAAAGCAGAACCGCGGTACGATACCATCAGCATTGTTCGTAGATCAGATCCATTGGGAGCGAATCTAATTGCACGGGCGCACCCGACGCGTGCCTTTTGTCTCGCTGGTAATTACTCTTATAAATCCACTAAGCGATTTACATTAAGGCTCTGGTTGTGCAGAGGAGAGAAGCGAGAGCGTGTAGGGATTTCAATAATAACGAGCTGTTTTAATAATAATGCTGTTATGTTTACTTCCTGAAAATAAGACTGAAAATATGGTTTAGAGATTTATATTATCGCTTTATTGCAGATAAAATTTCATAATTGTTATCTTGGCGACCGAGGGGAATATACAAAATCAAGTAAAGTACATATAGGTAACATAATATTATGTTCATTTTGTTTATTACTTTTCTTTAAGCAATTTACATCAATTCTAAATATAATAATCTGTATACACGGGCCAGTTTCACCATTTGCTGACAGACATTTATAGCAATTTAACTTTGGCATACATTTTCATTCATCAATTTAACTGACAGATAAGCTAAACAGAAGATAAACAGAAGTTGTGAGAGCTTTCCGCGCATCCCGTCACGTAGCGAATGCCTCTGATAAGATCGGCTCAAAGGTTGTGACTCCGTTTCCGTTGCGGTCGAGACTCCTCGGTTTCTATTAGAATGGGAGATTTACGACGTGTTGGATTACATCTCTGTAATTATTTCACTGATTCTCTTAGTAATAACGTTCAAACATTCATTGCTTGATATTCTGATTGCCTATTAGAGCGTTGTGCTGATTACAATGCTGTTGAGATTTATTTTCTTTTACTTTATTGGATAGGTTTGATTTTCGTTATAATATTTACTAATAGACAATCTATTCTTAGCTGTTTGTATATTTTTTAAGTAAGCTTTTTTTTAAATTAATTCAGCTTAATATTTAATGTCCGAAATGTTAATACTATGATAAGAATGCGATGAAATAGCACACACTAAATTATTAAAAAAGAATCGAAAACATAATGTTGGTATGTAGAGCCAAACGATCACATGTTTTGCACAGTTCTAAAATAACTCGACAGTGAATATGACGAATGTCATTCACATTTTGAAAAATAAAAATAACACTAAAAAGCACTCGAGTGTTACAATCAAGAGTCCAGAGGTTTCGGAGGTTTCAAATAACTAGAGGATTCGTAGAGCTAATTACTTATATCTTTAAGGTATGACAAGTTCATAAGAAAACACTGCGACACTAATTTTTAATAATACTAAATAATTGTAAGTTAGGCAATAAGAATTAATAGGTAATTTATCTGTAATGCTTTTATGTAGGCTTTTATTGTATTATTGCTACAATTTAATTAGAAAATTGATCCAAATACAAGGAGGAAATCATAAACCAGAGACTATGACTGCAATCTAGTCTGTTTTGTTTTAGTCTGTTTAGTTTATAGTTGTAAGTAATGAAAGTTTTATATTTATATAAAACGGAGTTAGAAGATCCGGGATAAGTACCCATGGTAATCTACGTTTTAAATGTATAATTATTTTAATTAACTTCTTGGCGTCAGTATACCATCAAAGGTTTTTATTAGTTCGACGTACTTCAACTAAAGTTACATTATGTCCGTTGATTCGTAAAGGTGAACGTGAGAAATATAATAGATTTTATGCAGTTCTGCGTGTGAGACTGTCGGAACGTCGTCGGAAATGTTTATTTTAATTTAAGTTTAATTATATATCTCCAGTTATCCAGTTAACGTTAAAACTTAACGTGTTGCATCTATGAATTACAAATCATATTCCGATCAAAATTAACGTAATTTTTATCAACATTTTGTTGGCCAATAAGAATAACAATCACACTTCCTCCTAATCATAATCAACAACCTGTACCTGTTTCTATTTCAAGGAAACAGGCCTTCATACTATAACCCACCACGGTGGTCAAGTGATATCGCTAACACATTCTTGGACTCTACCTTCAAAGGAAACTTCTCCCGAAGAAACTCTCCACCAATACAAAAAGTGTCGAAGTGAATAGTTATCAGAAAATTTAAAATACATATATACGTATTTTTGTTAGCTGTAGGACCAACATCAAACTCCCGACTTTGTGATTGAAATTTAACCTCAGCATTGAACCAAATCGCTCTCATAGCACGATCTTAATTAAATACTATCACAAAGGTCTTTCACAATCTGATTTATTCAACTGCACTTTAATTACGTGAAAATAGCATTGGATTGAATAAACGTTAAGTGTTAGCGGTCATCACGGGTTAATGGACCCTGCGT
Source organism: Colias philodice (assembly GCF_061535455.1). NCBI lineage: Eukaryota > Metazoa > Arthropoda > Insecta > Lepidoptera > Pieridae > Colias > Colias philodice. The sequence continues at coordinate 8,621,828 of NC_143098.1, read as the reverse complement.
GTTTACAGGAGCAATTTTCACTGGGAACAGTGATTGGGATATGTGCCTTAATTGTTTATTTAAATGTTTCCATTCATTGGTAAAATGAGATTTTAAATGGTCCTTGTAATTACTATTACGTGTTTGGATTGATGTTACATCGATTAATACAGAAACAAAATTAAATTTTTTTTAAGTAATAAAAAATAGCACGATTGCTCTAAGTTCTCACGACTTACCTGTACAGATGAGTAATAACGATTAGATATAAACATAATACCATTTCCTATGTACAATGTATACAGGGCATATTTTGTCACTTATTTCATAAAAATAATGAAATCTTCCTCTTTATTCTACCTTATAATAGAAGGAAAAGCGCATCCACTTTAAAATATAGCCAAACAAATAAACTACAAGAGAACCCTTTCTTACTATTTCACCAACGCTCCATTAACATGACTTAAAGTGAGTATGCGTTTAACAGCCTACGTTACATTCCTAATTGTAATTTACTATAAAGCACCTGCATAAATAGCTGACCTATCTCAATTAGCAGTTACGGCGATTATTTAAATAATGATTTAATAAATTGTTCGAATGGAAGACGGCGCGGCGGCGAAATTTAATCAGCGCGTGCAATTTATATCTGATGCGTTTTATGCGCTTATAAAAGGATGATTTTGTTCGTGAATTCTGTTGTATTTTTTCATAATGGAGTTAATGAATTTGTTGAGGAAATAAAGCATGTAAATGATTATGATATATAAAGTGAGGTGAAAAGGAAAGTTTTAAAGAAGAAAATACGTAGATACCTATAAGACATGAAAATATAAAAAAACTATGGTCAAACTTGTCCATTGCGATTGTTGCAACAAAAATTTTGTTTATTAATCCTTAATAATTATTAATTATAAAGTATGTTGTAGAAGAAATATTTTAATTGGCTATTTTAAAAAAAAAATGAAGATCTATTATTGTTAGATTCCTAACATTGAAAGGTAAGTGTGATAGATTCGTAACAACTTCTACATGAACAAGAAAAAAATCCCTCTCGCTGATTTTGATGTAAATTTGCACCTAATAGATTGAGTTAAAGTCCATTTTTGAAAACATGACGTTGAGGTTAATATCTATTGGGTGTGAGCGAACAAGGCAAGCGCAGTGATCTATAGATGGCGCGCGGAACACGGAATGATCTGCGCGGTCAGCATAGAACATAAAAAATGTAGATGCTGTACTAAGTTAGTTTTAATATTTTTTATTTTCATATAGGTTAATTTAAATTTTAAACTAATTAAAGAAAGACGGTAAAAGAATAAAGAGAATTTTATCCTTTACTTTTATAACTCTTTTGCCCTGTTAAGAATAATATTGAAAGGATGCATTGGACGCAAGTGAGATATCTTTGGACAGTAAGTACATGGTAGGAATTTCATTATTTTTATTTTTAATTAATACTTAGCAAAAATTTTAACCCTACATTAATATTATGTACAACATAAGTTCTTAATGGCTTTTATAAATACAGAACTTAAACTATACATACAATGAATTAAAACAGCGATAGCCGATAAAGTAATGACAGTCTGTTACATTAATCTTTGCACGCAGGTCGCGTGCGCCGCTGCCGTTAGCCACCGAGTGGAAATTTATAATGATCGATATATTTTGCCCCTTTCCACTCACCTCGCTCTCCAACAGGCGACAGAGTCAACTCGGATTTACTTCATTCATTAGGTTTCGAGTGCAATGATATAAAATGCAAATTAACCGCAATGTTCTTAAACGTATGGCGGGAAATTTGACAGCTCAGGGTTGCCACTGCCAATCAAGGTAAGAAAAGAGAATGTTTAAGGAAGAGTATCGTTGGTATTTCGACTTTAAGAATGTTTTATTTCTCATTTAATTACTTTCAATAATTCCGTCCAACATAATTACTCAGTAGAAATAACATTGAAATACATAATGTATCTTCGGTTAGTACTTAAAGAAAATTAAAGGACTATATTCCTTGAACTTCCCAGGGCGTCGTAATGTATTTTAGATTCAACTGATAAATAGGTCAAGTAAACCCTATAAAGTGCTTGTTTATAGCCTTAAACTAACTTACCTCCCTAGTTACGCAAACAGTACTTGAACTTTAGTCTGAGAGATTTTAATTTAAGATTTACTGTCTTATCTGGTGTATGTAAATCTGGCTTTATTCGTAGTATATAGGGCATGAAAGGGTCAACTGTATATAATGAATAATAGTGTCGATTTAGATCTAGACGCAGGTCTTAAGGCAGGGTATTAGAAGTATTAAATCTTATTTACACATATTTTATATCGACAGTTTGATTTTAAACGTAATAGCGTAAAATCTATTGTGCTCTGTACCAGCTGGTTCTTAGAATACTGATTTACAAATTATTTACGAAAAATATACGATATGGCGATAGGTGTGATAGACTATTGAAGTTTAATAACTCATCACTAAATAGTATAAAAAAAATTGGTTGTCTGTAAAGTCGGTTTACTGACGATAGTTGAACGTGACAACATCTTAAGGCCGATTGTGCTTCTTTGTCGGTCGTTCCGCGCTCTCGCTTGCACTATGGAACGCCTCAGAGCGAGGTAACGCCGCATGAGTCATGTTTTTTCATGCATGCAGCCGGCTCTATCGAATTATAAGACGTTGTCACGTCAAAAGTCGCTTTCTCTGTCAATATAATCCTATATCCCTATGTATGCTTAAATCTTAAAAACTACGCAACGGATTTTCTAGAACATATTCTAATAATGTGACTATAATTTCCATTTGACAGCAAATATTCTCTCAAGTAAAAAAAAATGGTAAAGTGATTTATTAATTATTCAATTTAATTACTTCTTTAATACGTCAGATATAGTTAACTATATGGCAATACAATAAGCTGTTACATTAAATATTTACTCCACTTTCAATACCATAAAACATAATGTAACCTCTCTCCACATTGTTCCTCGAAGTTTAACAATTACTTTTAAATTACAACACATAACAACTGTTATTAAGTTCAATCACTTTGTAATGAAATCTTTCGTGTAATTAAATTCATTAGCTGTACAAATTATTTTGTAATTTTATGATATAATAAGAGTGAATCAGATTGAATCCTCGTAAAAAGCGTTCTGATTATTTTTATACGAATGTAGAGCAGATCCGAGTGAAGAAACTTTATTGGTATCTGTAGTTTATTGTTACAATGTAATAAATTCTTTTTTTGTAATGACTGTATCAATTAATACAATAAAGAGTTGGAGGTTTGTTATTATCGACTAGAAAAACTTGGTGAAAAATAATTAATAATTTGTTAAGCTTCACCTGATTTTCCTACGTTTTGCTTGTAACTTTTGGACTCGATTTTGACCAACTTTACACGGACTGATTTATTTCAAACACAGTTTTGACAATGTTTGTTCTATATAACATTGATTTATGCTAAACAAAGATTACCGTAACGTAGTTAAACACGTCCCTGTTAACACGCATTAACGTCGCAATTACGAAGGTCAAAGTGAAATAGAGGAGCACTTTGATTCGAATAGGAAGCGTGACTGTTGGTACACTGCGGCCACAATTAGCCATATTTGGTAAGGCAAGCGCCTTAACGCTCGAACTACTAATATTTATTACTTGCTCGAGATATAAACTGCGCTTTCTAGGCGTTACATGTAAAAATAGAACGGTAGACAAATTAAGAGAAGAAAGCAAATACAATAGCGAAATTCAAAATCGTCGGACGACACTTCAGCTTCGCTCAGATTTTCATAAAATGGAAATTTCTTCAAAATTAAATATAAACATATTCGAATATGAACATATGTATATAATTTTGAAGATATTTATTACGACTTGAAATAACTAACTTAAATATAATCTCTATCCAATAATGTGGTTTATATGCAAAATAAAACAGAAGTTTTCCATTGAATGCTTTCACTTCTTTGATCTTTAACAATAAGTTTCGCTCACAAAAGTTGCTACGTATGTTTTTTCATTGGTAAATTTAAGTGACTCTGCTTGCTTATATTAAACTATACCGCGAGGCGAACGTGAAAAGAAAATTCTCAACACAACGACATATCTTCCAAGCGTAATTCCGCTGCCCTCCATAAAAATGTATCGCGTAGTATACGAGATAGTTTCGCGGATTCAGAGTCTGAAAGCGTGACCACGGTACAATTAGCTCGGGCTGAGCTATATCGGGGCTGACTACATCTTGATAACGGGTGAAATGCTATCAGTAACAATAGAGCGAGCCGCTTTGTTACCGACACTTATCTGACTTGGTTTGTTTATTGTTCGCGTACGGTACAAGAGCTACAAGCTTTGGCTTGTCTGCAATTAGGCTTGCGGGATTTTTGGGATGTTGATTTGGCGCGCAGTGTCGTTATTTATAGGCGGAATAAACTGCCTCAATCTGAAGTGATACTTGGTTGGACAATGAGATGAGGGTGTCACGTCAATGAAGCACGAACAACTGATTGGTTTTGAATTACTTGTATATAAGTTTACTGTGTTTGGGTATGAAAGAGATCGAATAAAAGTATCAGTATTATGAAGAAACTTCGCGTCTTTAAAGGTAAAAACACTTTATAAAAATACATTTAAATCTTAAGTGTTAAATTGCATTGACTTGATTAACACTAGTCAGTATGGTAAGGCGATAATAAGTTTTATTTAAGTATTTTCTATTAGAGCATACTTCTTTAGTGATATAAATTACAACGAGATCGATTTGTAAACATATACGCAATTAATAGTAGTAGTGAGTAGACGCAAAGTCGTTAATTGAGAGACTTCAATAAATCAATAAAATCATTTAATTAAAGAAAGTACGAGCTCAGGGTCGTTTATGGATCCATTAAGTGGAACAAGTCTACTCGAAGTGCAACATTCTTGTACATAATGTGCAAGGCGTCGGTCGTACATCGGACTTTTTGCGCACTCATTCATTGCGCACTACTGTTATTATTGCGTTTTATTTCCTATATTTTATTGAATTTCGACGATTATTTCAAATTAGTTAAAATTATTTTCAAAAAAGGGGTCCTCAATTGCTATAATTTGTAGAGCATATTTTAAAATATCTTATAATGCGTATTTATAAGTTATAACACATTTTAAACGTTTAGATTGAACATTTTAAAATGTATTGTAATCATAATATAGAATATTATGATTTATGTTTAATCTGCATATTTTGAGAATATGAAACATATTATCATAATTGATTTGTTTAGTTTCATAAATACCACTTTAAGTAACTTGTTATTCATTTATTATGATTTATGACTAACTTTATATTATAACGACCACTGCATATCATTATTATTATGTATTGACATGGGTCATAATTCAAATCGATTATAACATTAGATTATAATCTAGTTTGAACTAATATTCAGTACTTAAATAATAAATATGTATGTCAAACATATGCTAAAGTGAAAAACTAGTACAAATTATATGTATATGTATTTTAAGAGCTTACTGGCTAATGATAAACGAATTTTGAAACAACGGAACACGAAAAAAACAAATCTTTCCTTTTTATAATATTGTTTTAGAAGTACAGTAGTGTGTGAAGATAATTGCTACAACTAATCTTAGTAATGGAGAGCAGGTCATATTTGTCAGTGAATGGGAGCGTGGTATGTGTGTACCTTTTTTAACTCGCTTCTAAGTTCTAACTATTAATTAATGGATGTGCGGACTTTTTCTCGTTACAATAAATAAGGGACGTTAATTGAACGTAATTCTTCTCGTTGACAGTTATTGAAAATTAATAAAGTAGATTAGCTTGATGCATCAATGCTAGGAATTTCTTGCTTGAAGTGTACGCTATGTAGTCCATTGAATAAAAAGTTCTAGAGTGCGTGAGTTAGTAACGTAAGATGTTTCTTCGGTAACATGTCAAGAGTCCCTAGGTAATAAACATACTAAAACCCCGGGACACTAGGAGGAGCCCCGGAGTAGGGGGAGGGGGGAAATGGGTCCATTTTTTTCATTTTTCGCTTAAATCTCAAAAACGGTACATGTTAGAGAAAAACTTTCAAGGAAAAGTTGAAAGGCCATAAAATTATCTACAAGTTGTACCTAAATCATTTTTTCCTATATCCTACTGTTTCTGAGTTATACGCAGTAAAAAATGATTTTGGTTCAAACAATTTCCCCATACTACACATCAATCGATCAAAAAATATTTATTTCTTCCAAAAAACTCAAATGTGCAACTTGTGACCGGTACTGATAGATTGCTCTTAATTAGGTCTTTAATTAGTAAAATAAACACATTCCTCCATGGAAGCCTTTAAGAGGAATCGATTGTCAAAATGTTATATTAGAGCAGTTTGAGTTACTGAACTTGATCTTTTTATTTTTTTCTTCCAAAAAAACTCAAAAGTGCAACTTGTGACCGGTACAGATAGATTGCTCATAATTAGGTCTATCATTGATAAAAATACCAGATTCCACCGCGGAGGCGTTTACGGGTAATTGAATTTTATTAGGGTAGTTACGATACTTGAACTTTTTATTTTTTTTCTTCCAAAAAACTCAAAAGTGCAATTTGTGACCGGTACTATTAGATTGCTCTTAATTAGGTCTATAATTGGTAAAATAAACACATTCCTCCATGGAAGCCTTTAGGAGGAATCGATTGTCAAAATATTATATTAGGGTAGTTTGAGTTACTGAACTTGATCTTTTTATTTTTTTTCTTCCAAAAACTCAAAAGTGCAACTTGTGACTGGTACTGATAGATTGCTCTTAATTAGGTCTATAATTGGTAAAATAAACACATTGCTCCATGGAAGCCTTTAGGAGGAATCGATTGTCAATTATTATATTAGGGTAGTTTGAGTTACTGAACTTGAACTTTTTATTTTTTTTCTTCCAAAAAACTCAAAAGTGCAACTTGTGACCAGTACAGATAGATTGCTCATAATTAGGTCTATCATTGATAAAAATACTAGATTCCACCACGGAGGCGTTTACGGGGAATTGAATTTTATTAGGGTAGTTATGATACTTGAACTTTTTTTTTTTCTTCCAAAAAACTCAAAAGTGCAACTTGTGACCGGTACCGATAGATTGCTCATAATTAGGTCTATCATTGATAAAAATACCAGATTCCACCATGGAGGCGTTTACGGGGAATTGAATTTTATTAGGACAGTTAGTTAAAAAGTTCAAGTATCGTAACTACCCTAATAAAATTCAATACCTACTTAACGCCTCCATGGTGGAATCTGGTTTTTTTTATCAATGATAGACCTAATTATGAGCAATCTATCGGTACCGGTCACAAGTTGCACTTTTGAGTTTTTTGAAAGAAAAAAAATAAAAGTTCAAGTATCGTAACTACCCTAATAAAATTAAATTCCCCGTAAACGCCTCCGTGGTGGAATCTCGTATTTTTATCAATGATAGACCTAATTATGAGCAATCTATCTGTACCGATCACAAGTTGCACTTTTGAGTTTTTTGGAAGAAAAAAATAAAAAGATCAAGTTCAGTAACTCAAACTGCCCTAATATAATATTTTGACAATCGATTCCTCCTAAAGGCTTCCATGGAGGAATATGTTTATTTTACCAATTATAGACCTAATTAAGAGCAATCTATCAGTACCGGTCACAAGTTGCACATTTGAGTTTTTTGGAAGAAATAAATATTTTTTGATCGATTGATGTGTAGTATGGGGAAATTGTTTGAGCCAAAATCATTTTTACTGCCTATAACTCAGAAACGGTAGGATATAGGAAAAAATGATTTAGGTACAACTTGTAGATAACTTTATGGCCTTTCAACGTTTCCTTGAAAGTTTTTCTCTAACATGTACCGTTTTTGAGATTTAAGCGAAAAATGAAAAAATGGACTCATTTCCCCCCTCCCCCCACTCCGGGGCTCCTCCTAGTGTCGCGGGGTTTTAGTATGTTTATTACCTAGGGACTCTTGACATGTTTCCGAAGAAACATCTTACGTTACTCTAGACCCCCCTTGGAGGGACTCATTCAATGGACTAATGTGTACGCTGTCGTGGAATTGACGTAGTGGTAGAAAGGGTAGAATTTTATCAAATTGGTTAGATGAACATGAAAAATAAAAGATTGTATTCAAAATATATCCATAATAATGTAAACATCAGTCGTAATAACAATTACAAATAAATAGCAGTCATAGATGAATATCATCAAATTGGTTGTCCGAATATTTAAAATAAAAGAAATTTTATTCAATGTAATAGTACTTTTTCTAAACCACAACAGTAACAATGTTCTTAATAGCAATTACAGATTGGAAGACACAGGAGAAAATCATAAAATTGTTAACACGAATATTGAATAGAATAATCAATAAAGGTTTGAAAAAAATCTTTTAGCATCCCAAATAATTAAAACAAACAGTCCCAATAATATGAATTACGTAGCTTGTAAACTGTAGAATGTCGTCAAATTTGTTAGACGACGCGGGTGTCACAGTCATGTACATGGTACAAGGCAGAGCTACCGTGGGCGCGCAGCTAATATTTTAACTGGGCGGTCTTCATTGCCCGATCGCGACTAGCCGAGATTAGTGTTGGGGTGCTGTCGATAGAATATTTTATAATAATTAATTTTAGATCTAGATTGGGTGAATATGAAGTTTTATTATAACTTTAATTTGTAATAATTCCTATAGGGTATGGAATAGTTAATTAAGCTTTTTATTTGGTTATCTTTTATTTGGTAATACAAAAAAAAATACATAGTTCCAGTTCTGTTGGGATAAAACAATAATAACTTATGTGTTTGTTAGTATTTAGCGCCCATAATAGTTATGTGATTCATATGATAGACAGATGCAGAATTTTTTTGAAAGAAGAAAGTTTTTTTAATATTTCATATATGTTTTTGCACGCCTCATAAGCGAAGCGTTGAGGTGGGTACTACTGTCACTTCGCGCAAAACATCTGATTTTTCAAACTTAAAATGTCTTTATGTATCATACATTGCACTTGTAAGATAATACATACACACACATATTAAGAAAAAACACTATTTTTAACGTTCATGATATTTTTGATGTCATTTTTTGTTATTTAAACTAGTTAAAAAACAGTTTAAAAAAGTTCTGTCTTGGACGTCCGTGTGTCTGTATGTGCGGATCCTTTTTCTTGTTAACACGATAGCGACCGAAATACTTTACTAATCGAGTCTTTTTTTTTTCTCTTACGCTTGAGTATGCTCAGGAATAGAACCCTTTCATTTTTCAGGGTCTGATTCGATGTGGTTTAATTGTTATTAAATAAACAAAAATAATAATTAATAAATATTTATTAAAAAAAAATTATGACGCGTGCACTTTTGGATTTTCCAAATTTTTTAAATATTGCAATGCATTCTGAATAAACTATCACCATTATCACTTACAAATTTCTGCAGCTGTACCAATCGACCATCATTTGAACTGATAATAAAACAATTGTATTTCTGTGACCCATTTTTTAATTATTTGTAATTTGTTTTTGTAGGAACTTTTTCATAAATACCCATACCCAACATATGATTACTATGTGACAAGAAACAAATTTATTAACAGACGATAGTTCTTAGTTGGTATTCTTTTCATCGATATCCCCAGCCCATCCCTACCGAGTGAAAAAGGCGTGCACGAGTTGCTCTCATTAATCTTTCATTTCTACGTTATATTATTAGAAGAACGGGTTTGCACGAATGCTGGGGGAGGAGGGGGGGAGTGAACCCGGTTGAACCCTCGGTAGCACCTGCCGCGTCCGGTGCCTTGCAACGATTTAGCTTGTCTATAACACCTAGTTGTGTTACACTAATGAATAGTGCATTGCTTTGAAATATGTATCGCGAATGATCGAATTTGATATGGTATGAAGGTGGTATGCCATGTTTTATGTATTGAAGTATACAATATTGGAGAGGGAAGGTAATGATGAGTTATTAAGGAACGCAATATATTATTACTAGCCGCGCCCCGCGGTTTCACCCGCGTGGCTCCGTTCCTGTTGGTGTTAGCGTGAATCGTGATGATATATAGCCTATAGCCTTCCTCGGTAAATGAGCTATCTAAGACCGAAAGAATTTTTCAAATCGGACCAGTAGTTCCTGAGATTAGCGCGTTCAAACAAACAAACAAACAAACATACAAACAAACAAACAAACAAACTCTTCAGCTTTATAATATTAAATATATTATTATTGGTCTTAAATTAGTGTTTTGAAAGTTTTTGTGAATTGTTGTCTAGATTTGCAAAACTTCAATATTTTAACTTAGCTATGAATTAATGCCTTCGTGAATTTAAAAATAAATTCGGAATAGATAAATAAATAAGCTTTTTTGTCATAAATGGTCATAAGAAGAAGCCGTTAGTTTTATTTCATTTGATAATTCGTGTTTACTTCAAATTTATTTCCAGTATCATACGCTAAGCGAAGAATATGAAATGAGTCTCATAGATATAAGTGACACACCAACAGAGATACAACACGGATTCGCATTATAACAGTTAATTTTATGAACATAAGAATATGTTAACGGCCACGTTACCTTGAAGTTATGTAAAAACATCTTCTTTACTATAATGTTTATCAGTTCGCACTTCAGCATTAGAATAATTATTGAGAGGATCTTAGGTCCAGAAGACACCAAAGAACCTACACTAGACTGATTACAGAACTTGAGCCTAGCACAGACATAAATTATAAATCAAATATAAAATCTACTAAATTAACCTTTAAATTAGATCAAGCAAATACATGAACCATTTCCATCTAAGAAAAACTATTTCGTAACAATCGCGGCATTGTTTTATCAAGAAAAACAGACGTAAGAGGTATTCAAACAAATAAGGAAGAGTTGTAAATCATTGCTTGGTATCTGCTTGATTTACTTGTGCTGTTTCCAGGGCGATCGACGCAATTGTTGACCGCCGGTCATTATAGCCAGTGGGTTACGGTCCGTTTAGTTGGAGTGAAGACTCGTCTCAATATATTTATTAATGCTGTTTTTTTCGATCGATAAAGTAAAACGTTCGTAGGTTTTTTTTATTTGAAATAAAAGAAAATTAACAAATTATTTATGGGATAAGTTGATTTATGATTCATATCATTAATTATTGTTACCACTTACTAAACTTAAAATTCGTTTCAATTTATAATATCTCATAAAATAAAATAATTTTTATGTGATAATTTATATGTAACGAAAGGAACTATCACAGTTTTACTTTACATTTATAAGTAGAGTGTTGTTAAGTACTGTTTATCATTTTGCAGAAGCCGTGGGCACTTTAAAATTTCATTACAAAAACAGCGTTACAATCTTTACAATATGAAAAATAATTAAATATTTACGATATTCCACTAATTCCAAAATACGTGGTGACCCTATTATGAAGTGTTGAAGCGTCTACCAATTACTGGCTATGAAGGGTGCTCCGATAATTGAATGCATGCTTTATGAGCCGCGATTCACACTAACCAGTAACCTTTGCGTTCACAATATTTATTTATTATTTATTATTATTTCGCAATGTTTCTAGAGGCGAAAGGCAATGTAAGTTATAATAGGTACCTAAGTAAGTTGTTTTTTTTGTAAATTCGAGAGATTCGATTCGAGTTTATGGTAAATTGGTTTTCTATTTCAATGATATTTTAAAGTAGGTATTTGATAGCATAAAGTATTGCTCCGTACTGGTAGAAGTTTTTGTCCAATGTCCAGTGAAATTATTTAAAAATTAAAACTAAATATAAAGTCGTATTCTCACCTTTTAGTTCACCTCTTAAATTTTAATATTATTCTGCATAAAAATATTCAACTATTAAGACTACTCTTATCTATATGGCTATAAATATAACTTATTATTTTTATAAAATTACACACAATTTTGTATAATTACAATTCGTACAAAAAAGTATTATTTATTCTAATAACTACCTACCCATACAATTAACCGAACGGTATTTTTACTAGGCTTTAATTACCGCACATAATAAATTAACATAATAAAAACTTCATATGCGCGTGAACAATAAAAAGCGTAAGGCATTTATCATAAAACCAAGTCAGCATTAAGATGCGCACGCGCCGTTCACGGTACAAAAAACATACGTGTTTGTTCAGCGGAACTCACCTTTGCACTTTGCAAATAATAAATTGTTTGTGTCAGGACTGTCTTTCATTTGTTAAGTTAGCTGGTTGGTTGACATCGTGCGGTTAACTATATTATGAGTAATATAAGTAAATGCTAAAAATCATATGATATCGATATCTATACTAATATTATAAAGAGGAAAGGTTTGTATGTATGTATGTATGTATGTATGGTTTTCACGCATAAACTACTGGACCGATTTTGATGAAAGTTAGCACAGATAATCTTTAGACCCTGAGAAAGAACATAGGCTTAACTTTTATTGCGAAATATGTACCACGGGCGAAGCCGGGGCGGACCGCTAGTTCATCATAATTTCAATAAAACGGGTCATGGCCTACTTTTTAAATTCATGAAAAAAAATACTAGTCAAAATTCTCTTAAAACCTCATGAAATATTCATGTAAAAAATTTATGAAATGATAGATAGCTAATACCGCCAATTGATATAGAGCCTATATTGTAGGAGCTAACTGTAACTTAACAAAGTCCATGTAACTTTTAAAATCACACTGAAAATACTCCATACATCCAAATATGATCAGACTATTAGAACTTACCTACATCCAGCATATACGAAACCACCAACATCTTTCCTTTTTCGATCAGTTAAACGTCATAAAAGAAAAACGCTACATCGTTTACGTAGCACATTATAAGAGTAACAAATTCCTCAACAAAGAATTCGTTACTCTGTACAATAAAGTGTACACTCTGCCTGTAATGACCCAAGAGAACCGCACACAAACCGACATTAATCAAAGAAAAGCCGTTCCAACTGTTTCTTATACTGTAATAAGCGCTTAGAATTCTTACTTTTTCTCACTTAATAGATATTATCAATATTAACTACTTGTGGAAACTGTGAAAAAACGGAAAGTATAATCTTGATTGCAGGTTTATAGTCGCTTTAGATGTAATCCGACTAGCTCGGCGACCGAGCTCTGCTCGCGTTAGAATTTGCATTGTCGGAATGTCATATATTTATAAGCTGCTACCTTTTTATTTTTATTGATGTAAGAACTAGATAGAACTACCATATTGAAGCAGGTGTGGTGGAGTAACTGCAGTTTGCTATTTTATAGGGAAATAGGTTTTGAAATTTTATTGTTATGAAAATGGAACCCTGATACAAGGAAATCAAAATTTGTAGGATTTTAATAATTTGTGTTGGTAGTAAAATACGCCCATATATCAGAAGGCAGAGTAATTTTGTATCACCATTTAAACGGGTGTATGATAAATTATATGTTTCCTAAAAGCATAATAGACTTATAAACTTTCCTAGCTCTATTAAATCAGTCCACCGTAACTGTAAACAATCCAAAACCTGCATATTACACGCTTAAAAGTAACGTAACTATACGTATAAGCTTGCGAATTACACACAAAAAAGTAACGTACTTAGGTATATCATAAAAATTCCATAGATTAATAAAGAACAAAACAAGTCGCGTGGCCGGCGCGTGCCTCTTATTGCATGTTACCATAGATGTTACCTTTACCTCTCATTAGATTGAGTACACGCATCGGAGTGAATCGCCTGGCAGGTCAATGTGGCCGCTTTTTACAAGCCGCAGCGCGTGGCTTCGCTCGCTTTTTTACACGGAAGTTACAGATGGTTTCATTTTGCGTTTTGCCATTGAAGTGCATTGGAATTATTGATGTAATTTATGTCAAAGTATGGAAAGGTTGTTGAATTGTGACCCTATGTCTAAGCGTATTGGCTGTATTAGGATCACCATTTAGGTTTTTAATTTTTATTCAATTGTTTTGCATCAATCTTGTTTAAAGCACAGTGGCATGCCAATTTTTATTGATGATGATGATTGAATTTTCTCAATGTGAATTACTAAAGAAAAGCGTATAGGTTTTAAATCTAAACGTTCATATTATTTGCTTTATCAATAAAAGGCGTATTAAAGGCACAAACAGACATACATATTATATTCAATAAGGCAATGTTTGTGTGTATGATTACCGGTTGACAGAGTTGTCGCGAGCGCCGACCCGTGGAGGTAAGTGCCTTGATGCTTCCGTTACTAACCATACCTCCGAATATAAACGTACTCATCCGTCGTAAATAATTTATTGTATAACGATATGTGTATTTTTGTTGTATTCGCAGTTTGTAGTTTTCTTTTAGGGTGAAGATTTTGAGGTATCGCTCTGTGTATCTAGATAATGCATATGTTTCAGGAATCTGGATAAAGCTGCAGTTTAATTAATGTCCTGGGATGTCGTTGTTATATTAAATTAAATTATAGGACTGGCTTTAGGTAGTCGATTAAACGGCAACATTTATAAGAGAGCCTCCGCTATTTATGAAGCGGTTGATTTAATCAGTTTGCTGCGACCTAAGGCTGCGACACATAATATTATATCGCAATACAATGCAGATTCCGAATGTTTGTTTCATTCATTATTATGTGCAGTGGAACGAATGTCCCTAGAACGAGAATGAATTATATTAATTAATTTCGACTCATTAAAAATATAGATTCATCCCAATCAAACAAATTACTTACAATTTTCATGTTTGTCATTGCCAAAAACATCGAAAGCTTTGTAATTCGTAGCGTATTGTGCTATCATATCATTTATCTCGCTACTTAGTAAGAGAAATACGGAATACCACATTCACAAGGAACATTTCAATTGGACACAGTCGTCACACATGACACTATTACCACTATTACCGTGTGCAATATGTAATTTTATAACGAGTTACGAATCAACTGTTCGTAGGCAATTTTCTTTCACCGTTTATACGAGATGACGCGTGTCTTTAACTCGCGTTACTTTACTGTCCACACTTTATACGATTTGAAACAATAACATTTAATCATAATAATGTTATTAAATATAAATTAGAAAGTCTATAAGGTACTTTAGTAAGCTTTGAGGAGTAAAACGAAAGTCGTGACCAAAAATACCTCGCGATCAAAATTTTCTCCTCTTAGGTAATTTTTTTAGCGAAGACTTAATAAATTGCCTCCCCTTTAATATTGTATGCTTTTGAGTTGAAAATTACTTGAAATCGAATACAAAGTAAACAAATACAAAGTAAAAATTTATTATTATATATTTTTCTGATAATTACAGGAGCATTTTTAAAGATACTGCAGTCTGCATAAAACAAATTTTAATAAACTGTCGATTCTCAAATGCTCGAATCGCTAGACCTAATTGTTACTATTACATTTGATAGAATAGATTATTCTAATTTTATTCTGATACTTAAAAATTACGGTAAACTCGCGCATAAAAAATACCTCCATACCTCTCAGCATTTGCAACATCTATGTCATTCTAAACATTGTGTTCGTAACTCTTAACAAATTATACTCTTAAAATTCCTCCATTGATTTATACGTATATTGGTTTATGAACAATGTGTAGTGCATCAGTGGACGACAGAACCGTGAGAACAAATGCTAGTCTGGTTTTCTCAAGCGATTTGTTTGCGAATATGCGTTCAATTGTAGGCCGGTGTTTGTCATTGACATAAGCTTGTTGCTACGCGTTTCCGAAAGAAAATATTTGGTTTAAAAATCTTTTGTTTTTGGAATTTTGTGTTGGTGCCATGTTTAAGTATTTCTCGCTTATGAGATACTCACATAATGCATCATAAAGATGTACTTATTGCACGACATCAGAGAGTGCTTTACGATCGAAAAATTTTTTTCGCCTCATTTTTGCAGCTCTCTTATTATTATAGCCTTGTTAGTTCACGGAATCAAGATATTTTGCATACTATTGTCGAGATAATTTAATGGAGATTAATCCCATACTTTTTAAAAATTGATTTACTTCAATAGAATTGGAAAAAAACACCGAAATAGGTCAAAAAATTTTCCTGTCCGTCATGTGTGAAACCTGAAAACACTATAACTTGTGAAAAAATCCATCATTTGAGTTAAATTTTTTTTTTAAATATTCTAATCGACGATTGTAGGTCACTGAATGCGAATGATTAATTAATTCAGTGTCGTTTAATTGCAATTAATAAAAAACGAAAACTACAATAAGTTTTTTTTTTTTTATATTTCATAATTAAATGAGCATTATATGAGTCGTGCACTTTTGGATTTTCCAAACTTTTTTCACATATTATAATACCTAATTGATAAGAATGTATCATTGAAGCATTATCTACCTATTTGTAATATTAGGCTAGATATTTACTTTTTATTAAACTTTTTAAGGAAATATCTGTTGAGTTCATTTATAAATATAAATTCATTGGAATGTTTATCAAACAGTCAGTAAAACATAAATGATAATATAATACACTCATAGATTTTCATTAAAAATCGTGTTTCAAAACCATCTTACATCAAAATTGAAAACCGTCGCAATATGCAAAACAATACGCATTCATTCGCTTGTCTACTCTATACTTAGTTTTCCATATGAACCTGTTATTCTTTTTGATTACCTGTCGTGGTTTATGCTCCCGTGACTTTGCGCGCGCAGTCTCCCATGACGCCATCTTGTACTTTTGGGCGGGAAACGTAACTACGTAATAAGTTGAGCACTGTTTACGTAAATATCCTTGTAATTTAACTGAATTACCTTATTGTGACAGACAGGACTTTTATGTTTGTTGAAAATGAAATTGAAAAAGACTGAGTAGTTAAAATAAACAAGTACATACCTTGTAGTAAGTACTATACAATACTATATTAAAACATAAAGCATAGAGCTCCTCTAGGGTCGTTCGTGTTGAATATCTATGAAACTTTTTTTTAATCTTTTAGATACATGGTCTACTACTAACTACTCTTAGTTAAAGGCTTGGTGATCTTTGTATTATGAACGAGTTAGTCGTTATTCAATAATAGTATAGGATTATTAATTCAAGAAAAGCATGTTGAATTTCCGTCACAACTTTATGTTTAATTTAAAAATCTTAAACTTTTTGCATATTTAAAATAAAATATTCAATTTATATCATAAAATCAATTCTCAGAACTACAGTGAATGTAAACGTCATTACGTAGCACAGACTAAAAATATCAAAGCAATTATATAGCAGGGCACAAGCCAAACGTAGTGTGTAATTACTAGAGTCATATTGTCCCCTGACATTTCTTGAACCGTGGCACCAACGACAAATGATAGCTTGTAAATCATAGGGTAACTAGAGGTCTGTGGAAACGTAGGTACTTTGTTTATAGTCCTTAGATTGAAACAATTTTGTAAGCTTTCAATGGCCTCAAAATGCGTAAAATATCTAAATAAGAAAAATGTTAGAAGCTTTTCCACATTTTTTGCATAAAATAAGCATACGTTTAGCTAAGTATTTAATAAAAATTGCATCCTAACGTAGCGTGCTTGAAATTTAGTAAATATAGTAGTAGGTATATAATGCCTGTTATATACACAATCGTTTTATACGAAAGAGTTTTAATCCAATAGATAAAAAGATTCACAAAGAAAAAACGTTAGTTTTGAAAAAACAGCATGCGATAATACAATGAAAATAGTGCATAGAAAACTCTCTATCACAATCGACTTTTATGCGCATAGCGGGAAAATCTCTTCGTAAAAACGGAACGGAAACACCCATCTCAAGACGTACGGCTCGTAATTATTGGCCTCACCGGATACCTAGTAAAAACTAGAACCGACCGTATAACTTGTACAACCCTCATAATAAGTTTATCACAAATAAAAATACACCGGAATGTCGCTGCTACGTCCAACGACGTAAAGATGAAATTGCTACGTAACCGTTACGAGTGCATAACATAATGATTAGTGTGAGTGTATGTACAAGAAAGTACGTGCTTCCGAATGAGATCGGTTAATAACTGGCACGAGCCAAACATTAATATGAAGAAAAACTTGACCGCGGTCGCGTGCCTATCTACTACGCATTATTTACTTTTTATGATACTAATAAGCGGTATTTTAATGTGGAGATATGGAAAATTATTGTTGTTTTGTATGAGAGCTGCATAACTTGAATTTAGATAACTTGAACTCTATCTCAAGGGAGAAAGGCACCTCATTGAACTCTGTCACAACTCACAAGGGAGTAATATAAAATTATTTTATTGGGCTTGCAGGAGAAAAGAAAAAAATTACCTTCTTCCTTTCGATTGAATAGTAATTAGCATATTAATTTATAGTAATATATATGTATATTAAACAAGTATACCCATCTTAGTGGAAATGGAAACTATTTGAATTAACTGATGAAATAAATCTGTCTAAGAAATATTGCCAGTAGGTAACTATATCTTCTTATATATATAAAAATGAATCGCAAAATGTGTTGGTAAGCGCATAACTCGAGAACGGCTGAACCGATTTCGATAATTCTTTTTTTATTATATTCCTTGAAGTACGAGGATGGTTTTTACGTAGAGAAAACGTAAATATGTACCACGGGCGAAGCCGAGGCGGACCGCTAGTTTGAAATAAAACTAAATTAAAAGTACGAAAATTGTGTATGTACAGTGTACACGTAAATTAATTATCTAGACAGTATAACAAATTGTCTGTCGGTGTTACATTTTTGATTCGAAAACCGCAATATATTTTGTTGCACAACTTTTAATTGCGAATCCAATTACGTTCAATTTTCTCGCATCTTTTTTAGTAATAACCGTAATTACTTTGGTTGCTTTTATTGTTAAACTAATAGGAGAAGCTGATTTCTCTTTCCTTAATGAGAAAACCGTTAGAAACTTTGATGATGGTTTTACATTAAAAGTTGTTGTTTTGAAATAGTTATTAAAATGTTATCTTTAAATAGATCAGAGCTCCAGCTCATAGAAATTACAATAACTATAATATTTTATATTGCTAACATGTTTTTAATATAAATTATCGAACAACCTAATAATCTTAAACATATCTACTGAAAAAAACCTTCTTAATAACATGTAAAACACCAATAGAATCTCAAAAAACTATAATTGCATTCAATATTTAATTATATAACATTAGTACATTCATATCCAAGTTATCGATAAAACTTAGAATATAAGAGCAAAGTAATACATTTACTATCATAAATATAGTTACTTTATATGAACTTATTGGCATATGAAATGAAATGAAACTTCACGCATCATTTATAAAAAGCTAATGGTTTTTCATGTTAATAATAAATAAATGCATTTGCTACGATCTATGTTCTGATTTATTTTTTCCTTTAAATTATATTTTATGGAATTTCATATTGAGACCGATTAAATTTTTCGCTTATTAAAAACTAGCTGTGCCCCGCGGTTTTACCCGCGTTGCTCCGCTCCTGTTGGTCTTAGCGTGATGATATAGCCTTAGCCTTTCTGGATAAATGGGCTATCTAATACCGGAAGAATTTTTCAAATCGGACCAGTAGTTCCTGACATTAGCGCGTTCAAACAAACAAACAATATATAGATTTGCCAAGCCTATTGAACCTTAATCAATAAAAAACGTAAATATCCTGTCCCCTGTCATACTGAAAAAAGAAAACCTCTTTCAAAGCACAGATAAAACAGAATTCAATTGAAAAGAGAAAGCTACCCTCGCTAAATAGCACAGATAAAATAAACACATCGGCATACAAAATGAATGCAAACTCCTCGCATCATTTATATTTTAAACTAATGGTTCGCTAAGATAGCTATTTACAAGTTCATTTGATTATTTAATTACAACGCGAAACGTACTTCATTTGTTTGGATAAAGGTTCATATTTCTTAAGCTCTCTATGATTAATGTGACAGTCATTACGGTTTCGTGTCATTAATATTGGTTGCTATCAGCCCACCACAGATTCGTCTAGTAGAAAACAGATAATATATGACGTAATGTATAAACATGTTACAGATCTATTATGAAAGGGTAAATGTCACTTTTTAACCGACTTCAAAAAAAAGGAGGAGGTTATCAATTCGGCCGGTATGTTTTTTTTTTTTTTTTTATGTATGTACAACGATTACTCCGTGGTTTCTGAACCGATTTACGTGATTCTTTTTTTGTTCGATGCGGGATGGTGTCCAATTGGTCCCATAAAAATTTTATTCGGATAGGCCCAGTGGTTTTTATTTTATGAGCATTTTTGTCTGTATTTGTAAATGTTGCAAGTGCAAGTTTGAAGTCGGTTGTTTTTAACGCAGTTATTGACTTGTTGAATGTCATTTTATCAGTGCAATTTGGACACTGATTAAAGAGGTGTAAGTACAAGTATGATTAAAGTTTTCAGCTTGCCATTCGCATGCGGTAGCGTAAAACAATTTATAATCTTTACAGAGGCATTGCTCTCTACAGGAAAGTATAAAATGATTGAAGAAAAAAAAATTATACCGGCCGAATTAATAACCTCCTCCTTTTTTTTGAAGTCGGTTATAAGTATCACTACATTCTTACAATTTGCGAACGATGATTGATTGGATTTTAAAATTAATATATATATATATATATATATATATATATATATATATATATATATATATTACATCACATAATTACTACTATTCATTTAAATTCAGAACAGTCACAGCAGACATCATAATATCACATACTATGTAATCCAAAGCTCGTTGAAAACTCGACACGGCTAGAAAGGCGAGACGTGGAAACTCAACACTCGGCGGCAATTTCACGAAATGTTAATTGCTGTGTATTAGCTGCGTTGAATCAATTTCAAGTGATCAGCGGGCGAGGTTCGCCGCTAATGGTCGGAGCGAGCGATAAATATTCATCGGAGCAAAAACAAGATGCGGTGCGCACGCGCCGCGCCAACATCGCGCTTTCTTCTTACGGAGCTAGGAAACGTATTTTGGATTCGGTTTTTTAGAATTAATAATGGATATAAAAAAATCACTTTAATATATTTTTATGATCTATTTTACAATTGAGTATGTCAGTCCGAGTGATTGGTATTTGAAAATTGTAAAAAACTGAAATTAAAAAGTATGAGTGAAAAAAAAATTCTAGACATTGTTTTATTTATATAAAATGAAATTAGTTTGTTAAAATCTACACCACTTTAACAATTATAGAACTTTATATAACTTCTGTAAACATAATAATTATGTAGATAATATTATAACATAGAGCGATACCCTCGTAGCTTTTGTGCTCGTAGCACGCCTACGGAGATTGCATAGAGTTTCATTTTTCACGTCTGTGTTATTTGAAATTATTTTTCCTACAAAATTTATTGATGATTTATTTTTTCATAATATTATCTTTGTATTGATGCATAAAATACTTACAAAAAAAAACATGAATGAGTACAATCTGCATCACCCTTCCGCCCAAACATAGGGCAAGCAAAGGGCTTTTTCATCATAAATATGACAGTTGTCAAGTACTCACATTTTATATTACCTCACTGGCCAAGTATCACAACATAGCGCTCCTTTCATATTTCTTCACTATTTAATATTGCAAGTGTAATAAAGAAAATAAATATACCTCCTAATCACACTCCAAATAATATACCTTTCTTACATCCTTGTTCAATGCGTTCCCGATAGGCGCGGGTCAGCACTCAGCAAGAAAAACTTACGAGGCCGCCACGCTCGGGCTGCAGAGAGATTCTACAATTTGTGGAATCACGGCCTAATAGAGCACATACTTGAAGAGTACATATTTGACGTACACAAAGGCACAGATAAAATAATAGCAATGACAATACAAGGAAGCTTTATTTCAGCATTTGTTTGCTAAGCCTGGTTGGTTATTGATGTTTGATGGCTTCTAAACGTAGATTTTTTTGCAGAAGATTAATATTATAGTATGGTAATGAACAGAATAGAGAGGTTTTGAGGATAGATGTATACAGAAGTCCAGCACACATCTACATTGGCCCTTAACATGTTCTGAACTATTGAAATTATAAGTGCAAAATTATAACATTTCACAAGCATTAGTACTGGAGCTTGGAATTTCCATTTACGTAATTTTTATACACACATAGAGAAATATAATTGGGTACGGTTGACATAATATAATGATATAATAGAATACTACGCTCAGCCTTGTGTTGAAGCTGATAAATAACAATAACATTTTGTTTGTGAAACACGTCTAGCAATTTTCTTTAAAAAGTAATAGAAAGTTACAATTTTTCTGGTGTTGTTTATAACTTATCTATAATTTGAATCATAATGTATGATAGTCATTAATTACTCTCCATTATAATTCACATCCATCCGTAACGATTATAAAGTCTTGCATTTAAAATGCCAATGAACTAGCTATCAATGAATATTGAACTCATACTCGCACGAAAGTCGAAAACACCTAATCTATTCAAGTGGCTAGCTATAAGGGTCGCGACATGTGCGAGGAGGACGTAAATATAAATTTACTATTCACAAAAAAGGGACAGCACGTGCGCTGATGTTTGGGTCAGAAGTCGGCCGATATGTCATAACCTGTTTGAACGAAACAGCGTTATGCGTGGCTTTATGAGATAGAATGGGAACGCGACGACAATGACGCGAGGGTCAAATGTCAAGTAAGATGTCGCGGCCTGTGCGAGTGGGACGCGAATACGATTTTATCGGTTAATTGTGAGGGATAGAGTCGCGTAGGTCAAAAGACGAGCGTCGGTAACCATGACCTCTTGTCGCGATACGCGGGCCGGACTCTGGTAATATTTGGCAAATAAATACAATATTTTTCTGTATTATTTTTACATTTTAAGAATATTTCTGTCGGTGTCCAGAGATACTATTATAAATAACAATACAATTAATGCATTTAGTTTGTTGTAGTAAATTAAATGGTCAAGTTA
Organism: Colias philodice; assembly: GCF_061535455.1. Taxonomy (NCBI): domain Eukaryota; kingdom Metazoa; phylum Arthropoda; class Insecta; order Lepidoptera; family Pieridae; genus Colias; species Colias philodice. The sequence goes on along the minus strand of NC_143098.1, from coordinate 8,598,899 downwards.
AGTAAAAGTTAAAACTAAATGATAATGGTTGGTGAAACAAGTCAACGTTTGCGCTTGAAGTCGTAAATAGCCCCACAGAGTTGTCGACATCGTCACAAACAAACTGCGATAGCTTTATTGCATTGGAAAATTACATTAGTTTTGAGTTATTATAAATTATATTACGGATTGGTGCATTTCTGAATAACTTGTTTGCAAAACAGAACAAAAATATTCTAATTACTAACATAAATAAGACTTTCCAGACGGATGTAAAATGATTTAAATTTTTTTGTAACATTCCATAGCTTTATTATCAAACCAGCGTGATACAGTTATTACATTTTGTATTTAAATAAGTTTAAAATAATATCGGTTATGTGCGTGTAATGACTAGGATTAGGCGCTTACACTGCAAGTGAATATTTTGGTAATAAAATAATTTTTTTTTTTTTATTTTTAGCATCCGGCCCTGTCCTCGCAGTGCACTAATGAATCGGGACCAACATAATTAAACTGTTCGCGACAATCGTCTTCAGTTGATTCTTCAGAAGCGTTATTATTTTCGTACAAAAAAGGTTGAATAACAAAATCCCTTCGCGTAATTCATGCGTCATAATAATTATCAAGTGTCATTGAAAATTAAACGTACGTTTTTATAAATTAGTGTTTGAATTAATGTTTAATAAAAAAATATAATATAAAAGTAATACAGTGTTGTGTGTAGTGATGTGATTGGTTTACACGGATTGTCGATATATATTCGATGATTTATATTTGTGCCAAAAATGTTTACGCCGGAGTTCCACTTTTCCAGCAAATTATTGGAATTGCTTACAAGAGGTATTATGACGTCACACTAAGAATTCATCAACTATATACATATGTATTTAATCGCGTGTAATGAAAACTTTCATAGAAATAGTTTTGGTTCTATATAAGTTGCTGCTCTACATTTTTAAGTTTAATTTTGTATGTTTAATTTGAAATTTGTTTTCATTACACGCAGAAAACATAATACCGTACTGGTTTTAGTATATCATTTTTTTGTAAATTGTAGTGTATTTAACAACTCAAATAACTTTCCACCTGTTGCTCCTTGCTCCTTTCGCAAATGCCTTACGAGATCAGATTCCCTTTTAATTACATAGGATTCATGCAATTTCTTCGCCAATAATATTTTCATATCTTTATATTTCTAGAGGTCTCATTTAATATATTGGCCCTTTTGCTACATGCAAAGGCCAAATGCTCGGTAAAAGTGGAGGTCAAAACTCAAAAGCTAATTAGTATGTAAGTACGGATGTAATTCTTTTCAGGTTTTACAAACTCTGTCTGTGCAGATACTTAAGTCTAGGATTACCATAAACTGAGACGCTGCCTTTTGTTTTTGGGATTAGGAACCGCTTAGTTGGAGCGAAAGCGTTTGCTTCAGTTCTTTTCTCATGTCTTATGTACTCGTCTTATATACCTAGATGTTTATATGTATATATGTTTCGTTTCGTTGTAAAATGACAGGTTCCTAGTGGGGTATAGTACATGTAAACTTATATATCTATAGCACTAATCAATTTTCTTTACGAGCAAGATGATTAACATTTTCCTGATCAAGATTTTTTAACTGTCAGATGGGAAATTGAAACCTTTAGTTTTTTGAACTGATGCGCGTGTAAATTATTTTTATAATGTGTGAGTGTGTATTTTTAAATGTATGGAAGCACTTTATAATCTGACATAATATTAAATGAAACAATATTTATTTACAGGAACGGCCCCGAGAGATTTCTCTTCTATTTCTCTGACTTCAAATATGGGTGAGTAAAAACATTAAAAACATTAAAAACATGTTTAAGTTACTTAAGCTAGATATAAAACACGACATATTACATAAGCAATGATTTATGTTTGAAAATTAGATATTGTTTTTATTATAAGAATATTACACATGACACATTAAACAAGTGTTGCCTAATTTTCTGAACAATATAGAATGTGAAGTATGTACTCTACATTGACTCTACACAAAGAAAATATTCTAATTCATCAAGTAAGCATTTGATTGCTCTACAGTTTATACCCGTCGTCGTCGTCAAACTGTAATTTGTAGTAATCTGTAGACTCTACACGGTTTCAATATTTTAATTAATACAAATTAACTTCAATGAAAATGTCAAATTTTTACTTTAAAAAGTAAATACAGATAAACAGTTATAAATTTGTCTAAATGGCATCCACACAAAGTCTCAGATTGAGAAACATTAAACGCATTATTAGCTCCATTTTAGGTGGTCGTTTATAAATGACGTCATCAAGATATCAAGAACAGCGTGAAATAAACGAGAACGAGAGTCAGATGGATATCTATTATCTACAGATTGCGTATTCACAGATAGATATGCGACCATAAACAACTCTTATCTGAACTAAATCGATCTAAAATTAATACTTACAGTCCCAAGTGAAAACCTACATAAATTTCCCTCTAACGGCAGGCTAACGTAATCGGGTTTATCTGGCGATATCGCAAATCGACCAAACAAAACAATAACGGTGTTGGCGAATTGACCAGCGCTCGCTCGCAGCGCGAAATGCGCTAACTGACATTTTCTGTTCAGTGGATGTTATTTATATTATAATAATTATTATAACTGTTATTCTGGAATTTGTGTAAATTGAATATGAGATTTTGCTGAAAATACTTTTATTCTGAAAGAAGCTTTGGTATGAAAACGTAAATATGGAGATAGAGGTACCTAACCTACGATTACGATACGATAAGAGAAGAGAACCTACGATTTTTACCTTTGAATGGCATGTTTTTAAGCTATTGCATAGCTTCTATCGCGGGCCTTGAGCGCGGGGACCGAATCCAGAAATTGCGTAACGAAAAACCTCACGTTCCCCACTCCGACGGACACGGAGGTGTGGCTTGAAGGCATGCTATGCAATAGCTTTACCGCGGCAGTACCCGAGTGCCACACGTCTTTTTTTTTAATTTATTTTTGTTATAATTTAAGCTGTTACATGTTTTGGGTAATGCTGTATTTTTATTTTTTTTTATTTCGATAAAAGTGTTCTACGTATTCTCTTACGCGTAGCTGATAATAATAATGTAATATGTGCCGATAGAAAAAACCCTGAAAATGAAATTAACTTAAAACTACCTTTCCTTTTAATTTCTAAATATATATACCAAAATTCGAGGTTAATAGATAGTTTATCTGAGTAAACATTAAAAAGACAGCAAACAAAAATGCGTGCTACAACAGTTTCCTTGCGGCCGGCGACTTATCTCGGCCTTATATAAAACGGCCAGGTGGACTCATGACACTACAATGATACCTTTCACCTAGATACAGCTACCTGCGGGACGATTACATATAAATCCCACTGTACGCAGTTACCGGCATGTTAATGATCTTAATTGTTAGCGATTTTACGCGTTGGAATAAATGTTGGCAATGTATAAGCAATTACCGTTGTGTTTTAGATTGCGAATATTATATCTGGTAGCTGAACGGTTGGTAATTTCAATAATTGTTCGGCTTGCACCGATTTCAAAAGCATTGTCGTATATAATGTTTATTGTAATTGCGTCATTTGATACGATACTTATTTTGTTGGTTATATTATCATATTATGTTTTTAGTAATGAATGATAGTTTTGTAATTAAATTTGTTGTTTGGGTTATAATTGTTTTGTTTTCTTGAGATTACATTTTATGTCGATGTAATTTGATGTCTGTGAGAACTTAAGATTAAATTTGCAAAGAAAATAATATTTTTTGTAGGTAGATAATAGTTATTACGCGTACGTAACTAAGCTCATTATTATTCGTGGATCCTAGCAGAGCAAAACCTCAAGAAATTTCGAAATTGCATAAAACTATATCTGTGAGGTACATGTGATACACATGAGGTACGTATAAAAGAAAGTCGATAGCTATCCTTGGCGCTACGGATGCGAAGTCGCGACAACAAGCTAGTAAATTATAACACACGAGCCTGGGAAACGTGTTTATGTATTAAATTAAAACTTGGCGCTCCCGTCTCACCCGCGGAACGTGTATATAAATTATCTAGCACGGCTATCTCCTTCACACCGTGACACATTGAATCCAGCCCATTAGCCGGGAACATCTTACAAGAAAACTATAAGGTTAACTATGCCCAAAAGTAGCAAAGATACGCCATACAATTTGTATGGAGCCTTCGGGCGCAGCCACGATCTTGATAACGACAGCGCTGCAGCGAGCTGAGATGCTATCAGCTCTGCACGGTGTACCCGGTGCGTAGCGCTCCAGCGATTGATGGACCAATAGAACAATGAGCTGAATAGCTTAGGTATAAAGTAATTATCGACGCCTACAGTTTTTGCGTAGCGTGAAATAGTCTTGCCTTAAATGTATCAAATGTACTGAATTCTTGGCAAATTGTCGTTCTCTTGATATGGTGTTTATGTCGTAGAGACAAATAATCTCTTAATAATAGAATAGTATTTTATCGCTAATAGAAACAAATGTACAGTTTTTACAATTCTTTAAATGTGTAAAATGTTTTTTACACATTTAAATTAAATAAATTCATTATACTGTCTCTATAAAAATTGTCTCCCACATGTCTCCCACTTATATTTCAACTTATATTTAGAAATAATACTGAGTAGGTATCATTTATTTTTAAATTATGAGTAGGTTTAGATATTTATTAAAATCGTAACTCTCATTTGGAATTTGTCCATTATTTTAATAATAAATTTACAAATCAATATAATATTCCAGTCAAAATATAAAAAAAACTAAAACATTAAAATACGTTTATAATATACTAATAACTATTTATCACCATATTTTCTAAGAGTTCTCACATATAAAAGCAATACGTACATGAAGCGATTGTCCGAGCCTCATATATTTTACACCACGATGTTATCAATGACGATAATATTTCAAGCGTCCATTGGATTCTGATTGAGAATACTGTTTTCCGATATTCCGGTAGTAATTGTGGTTATTAAGTGCTATTTATTGAAACTAGCTTTTGTAATGCTTGGTTTAAAGACTGGTTAATTTTATTATAGTTATAAAGCATTTAGAATAAACTTTTTAAGACATTCCACTTTTAAACTGTAATAGAATATTTTTTTTAATATTCACTACAAAAGAAGGTCATAGTCACATTGAAGACGATTAAAAAATAATTATAAAAAAAATGTGGCATTCAACCTCTTCGTTCCAAAATTCGAAATTTAAAAGTTTGTTAAAATTTTTCATTAGATTTCAATTTGAGTCAATGAACTGAACATTATTTTTTAACGAATGTGTGTTTTAATTTTATCCAATGGTTTTAATTATAATGTTAAGAGTATGAATTGAGCTTTTAATAATGTGTCAGTGTAAAACAGTAAGGAACTGAATCTCTATGAAGCATAACTTGGTGTCTTCACAGTTTACAAAAATCAAAACTATACAAGATGCTACGAGGTAAGAGAATTTCGAAAGTTCTAAATTTTATTTTATGTACCTACATATTATTATTTATATATTTTATAAATCATACATTTATTTCAATAAATTGAAAAATTTTCGATAGGTACCTACATACGTTCCTGTTGCAAAAAATTTTCAATCCACCTTTCTCTCGCGAGTAAGTGTATAAAATATTTTGTTTTGTTGTTTAAATGATATCTCGGAATATTTAATACTTCTTATAACCTCTGTAATGTTTCCTCTTTTCGTCAACTGGTTTGTCTTAAAGTCTTTTCTAGATTTTGCAACGATAAATGCAAGCTGGTTCCATTTAGTTGTGTTATAAAATAAAATAATAAAAAGGTTATAATTGGATGGCTGGGGTCGTGTGTAGTTTTGTCATCTTCATGTAGTGTAATAAAAATAAATAACGGCACTGTCGTTTTTAAAATTGAGGAGTAAAAGATGCTACGAAAGAGTTTATTATTTTGCACAATATCTATCCATACTGGCTTATAAGTATGTGCTGTAGAGTCAATTTATAGTATTTGTTCATATGTAGTTATTAAAAAATTCAGGTGCCAGTTTATTTGGAAAGTTCGGATGAAAGCTAGGTATATATAAACATATCAACATTAAATAAAAGTTTTCATCTAAGCAGATATCAGCATATGTATTTCCGATTGCCTGCACAAACACCGAAACCATAACGTCCATTTAAAACGATACGTGACGTTAATAAGCATCATTACAGAAAAACACACGACATCGAATTATATTGATAATGGTTAACGGCGGTCTGGTTTCGTGTGCAAGTTGTAATTTTAGTTATAAATCAACCTTTCCCCGAAGTTGCGGAGGCGAGTCGCCCCGACCGGTTCACTCGGCCAGCCTCATTTAAACTGTAGCACATTCCAACGGTGCCCTTATACTTATAGTGCACGTTTCATTTATTATTTTATATTAAAAATTTACTAGAGAACAAATAGGAAGGATTTCAATTTTGAATACTTAAGGTTTTGGTAAGAATTTAAGCAGTTAGCAATGAAACCAGTCAGATTCAATTAGTTATTGTAGTCGATAATCGCATACGAATATTCATTCCATCTATTTAATTTTGTATTCTTACATAAATATTTTTGAGGTGCTGTGTTGATTTTTTGTATAAGTTATACAATGAGATAATAATAAAATTAAGCTAAAACTTGCTAGTGCTACTTAGAAGCAAACTATGTACATATTACATTTCAATGCAAAATGTTAAAGTACGAATGTCAATAATAACTCTATAGTTTTTTTAGGAAAAAAAATTGTAGCATTTAAAGTTTAAACCTTCAATTTCCTATTTTGAAAATATTTTTTTTCGTTTCAAAGAAAACTATCTCATTATATGAAAGTTACAAAAGCAGGTATGGACTATAAATACGTGAGCGTAAGTGCAGGCTCTCTTTTATCTCAACCGATACACATTGCCCCGTCATATTTATATCAATAAATATACACTGTGAAACAAAATAACCTTTGGGTTTAATGGCGGTTACGTACTGTGCGTTGAAAAAGATTTTTAAACGATTTTAAGTACGTTTTCACTTTACATTTTTGTGAACTAAATTACAATAATTTAATTTAATCAATACTTTGCATGAATAAAATTAGGGTAAAGGTTTTTAAAGTAGATAGTTAAATTTCGTGATGGTGAGAGAAAATTCGCTCCATGATTTGTGTATGGGACCCTGTTCACAGCAACCTTTGAATATAAGTACTTATCTAAATATAAATAATATTTAAAATTAATAAACCTTTTGTATTTAAATAATACATTGTTAAATAATGGATCTAGCGCCAGTCACGCCAAAGAGAAACAACATAAGAAACTAGAGTAGGATATCCTCCAACATTACCGGTCTTAAATCTACAAGTAGAATAAGTTTAACAGTCGACTATTAATAATTAAGTGCAAATGAGATGGTAAAGTAAAGGATTTGTATCTAAATTGAAGCATCTGATGTATGCTCCATTTCACTACAACCACCAAGTTACTTCTAACTCTAACCGATGTTATTTCTCTTTATTATAAACTCTTAAAAATCTTATCCATGCTCATATTATATTCACTTATAATACCACAAGAGCTTCAAAATTATCGGGTATTTTCCGATAGGTTCGTAGCAAACAAATGAAGGAGTCAAGTTTTCAGTCAAGGTTAAAAAATCACGAGCGCGAAGCGCGAGTGATTTTTCCTGAAAAACTTGACGACTTTATTTGTTTGCAGAGAACCTTGAGCGAAATGCCAGATAATTTTGAAGCTCGTGTGGTATTCGGGGGATTATTTTTCCGTCCCAAATGTCGGCCAATAATTTCACAATTGAATTCAACCTGTCAGTTTGACGTCAACGACCAGAGAAAATTTTCAAAAAATTATCAGTATAATACCATATAGGTTGTACCACGTGACGTCGAATGGTACAATTCTATTGTTCGATATTTGGGTCGGAAAAATAATCAATACTATTAATTACTATGAAGTTTATGACATAAACATGTACGTGTCTTTTTTGTAATAGATCCTTCCTCAGTTTCACGATTTATATGCAAAACGGTCAGATAGATAATCTGGATTAACGTATAAGATACATTTTTCACTTGTTCATCATAGGCAAGCTAGAGTGTAATAATATTCATAGAAGTACTAGACTGTAGTCTATAACTGGAGATCACAAATAGATATTATTAATCAAATCATAGCTAAAATATCGCCAGTACTTATTAAACAGACAATCCGACGACAGTTTTATCTATTCGGAGAAGTAAATTGTGCTCGAAGATATTATGGTCAATTTAATTTATTCTCGGCTAAAATAATATTTCTCCAGGCCTTCGTCGCGATTGTGGGCTCCGAGGGCAGGAGTAATCAAAATTAAAGATTGCGTTTTGAAATAACATTGGTGTTGGATATCTGATTGTTTAGGCCGCATTGTTTAGGCATAATTTGAGTGATTACAAACATTTGGTTTTCGATAATTTATTTTTATTTTGATGATGATAGCGATGTTATAATTTAATATGTTGATGCTCATCTGAATTCTGATAGTGAAATGATACCTTCCATTATTTGTATTTTTATAACAAAAAATAATATTGAATTTAATTTCATATTAATATATCCTTCTGAATTTTCCTCTGTGCTACTATTGTACACAATTAAAGTAAACAATTAATTTATTTTCAACTGATTTGCGAATTTTCCGGTTAGTTATTTCTTTGTTTAATAAATAATTAACAGCACTTAAAATTAGCGAGACAGTCAAAAAGCTGTCATTAACTACTATAGCTAATTTATGTGCCAAAGCTCCACGGGGGCTATAATTTCTAGCTGTTGATGGCTACACGCCCCCGCGAATAGGCGATGATAAGGGACGATGAAATATAGATAAATGCATCTTTCATGCCTTTAATAAAAAATATATATTATGTAGGGAAAAATTGTGAGGTAATGGTGCTTTGTTGAGAGTAAGTTACGCAGGCGTACGTAGTACTATCACAGTATTACAATATAGGAAATAATATTGTAATACTGTGGTACTATTATATATTCTGTGGTATAGGTACTAAGCAGATACAGCGTGCGTTGAATGATTTACGTACCTACGTAATATTTTTAGGAGACGGAAACATTTTTCTATCTTGTTACATTAGTCTAGTTAAAAAAATAAAAATCCATCTAGTTTAATATTTTTAGCACTGATTTCGAAAATAACTATTGGATTAAATTTGTCCTTACCGTGTACACGAAAAATTTATTCTATTGCTAACTTTTTAATGATACTCTGGGAGTGTCTATTATATAGGTATGTACCTACCTAATGAACAAGGGCTACAAAGGGATTTTAAATTTTAAATGAACTGGTAAATCGCAGCGTATCCGCTTGTAAAACGCAAAGAACAATCCACAAATCCAATTTCCACACGATTATGATGATTATCTAAATAAATCGTATTCAAAGGACAGCGGGTTATCTCGTAATAATGGTAATGCAGTGGACGATGGCGGTATGCAAGTGGACCGCTTTCCTATTGGTTTTGTTGTGGGGTCACGTGAAAGTATGCACTTTATATAAATCTAAAATAGATATCGCATTTCTTTATGGCTTAATCGGAAGCTGATAAGGTTTCTATTCATTATATGGTGAGCCGTGAGCTTCGACTCGGTTTTCGTTTTGCAATTTGCAATTAATTGTTGCGAGTTTTGTTTGCGTTTATATGGCTTAGCTATATATAGTTATCGTTGAACTTTTACCGTGTGCTTAATAATAAAATGTATATTAAGGGTTAAAGCAATTAATAAGTTCACTAATTTATCAATATACATACTACATGAATAAACCAAAATATGATAATCGTAGAATTGCTTTTTTAACGTCATACTATTTTTAAAAGTAATGTAACTACCTTCTTACAATTTTATTAAGAGACTAAATCTGGTGGTGAAATTGAAACTAAATCCGGTGGTGAAGTTATAGTAAGCATTAACGATTGAGTAAGAGCATTTCCTAGAATTTATATAATATATATGCACAGGAAACAATAGCAGCAATCAAACGTATCATAAAACTTAATTTACGACACTCTGGCACTCTTAAATAGAGAAAAAAATGTGTACGGAAATAACTTTCTCTATAGTTACATTATCTATGGTAATGTTTCAAAGTCCGAGCGCAAATTTTATGAGTTTGGACGTGGTTATTGTAGAAAATCTGCTTCTGGAATCGATCTCAAAAGGGTTAACCAGACGAGTATCGGTCTACAATGCACCTCGCATATTATACATTGTGAAAATGTGTATGTTTTACGTCTTTTATGTCGCAATGGTGCGATTTAATGATATGATTTTTATGACTGGAAATAGACAGCTACAGCTACAAAGAGTATTTACCGCACTGAAACATCTGTAGAATTTCCTTTGACAGCGCGGGTCTAAAATATGTAACGGTTTATGTTTATAATATACTATTAGAAATTAGAAATAAATCAAACTTGAATCAATTTTAACAATATTCGATAATACAAAGGATATAATATAATGCTACAAATTCAATCGTATAACCGGTTTTAACAATAATTCGTAAATCGATCAATTGTATCGGTAAATAAAATATAATTGAACAGTACCCAGGCATTTCTACGCCCTCCCAATAGAGGTCTTATCAAAATATCAGGCCGTCTGTACTAGGTTACCGTCACTGTCGCCGGTCAGCGATAGCGAAGCGATACCGACCTTAGAATTAGTGTTGTGCTATCGATAATTACAATCGGTATACGATGAACGATTGCTGCGTTGCGTAGAAACATAGAGCTGTGATAGGGAAGTAATTGAGTATGAGTTTACTGTTCAGCGGCCAATTTAGTGATGTAATGTTATTGTATCGCCAGCCGGATGCAGTACAATTCTATCGGTGTGTTTGCTCGATGTTAATTGGCTTAAATATGTCTGTTATCGATTACACAATCGATTGTATCGATATTATCAGCAAGTGGATTTATCATTTATCGATTTTGATAAGTTGCTGCTTGTTTCGGTATGGCATTTAAAATATGTTGCTTTATTGGAAATTTGTTTGAGCTTTTCATATTTTGTTTTAAATCTCCTTTTATGAAGCTCCTTGAACGAGTTTTTAAGGGTTTTTGGGTGATATACCTATTAACAATCTTATAATGAACTGTTAATACATATTATGTATATACATGATCACATTATATATCATGATCATGATTTAAATTAGAGAAAGTGAGTATTTGAATTCATAAAATTGCATAAAACAAATATAATTAATAGATATTTATTTCTTTCATAATAATGATGGCTTCTATTCACTGTATAATTATAATGTTTGTATTTGTATTTGTTAATCAAAAGAGCATAATATATTATATTCTTTAGAATTACTGATACGTAACGACGAGAATTTAGAAAGTTCTAAGGATTTTATTTATTTGCAGTATAATTTATCATTTGCGTGATCTTCGACCTCTTGTAATTGAGTTTTAAAAAGATCACGACTTCGAATAGCCAAAAGTCGACAGTATTAGAGTAGATAAGTGCTACTATACGAAATATAACGGGCTTTATATAAAACTAACTGTGCCCTGTGGTTTCACCTGCGCGGTGGACAGAACCACGGGGAAAACTTGGAAGTTATTTTTGAATGAAAAAGTAATAAATGATTCTGGATCTTAAACTAGGTACATATTTTCATCTCAAATTCCATGCAAATTGTGATGTGCTTTAGCCGTGAACGTTTTTTTCTTTTGATTATTAAAAAATAGTCATCTACACATTTTATTTTTGATAAAATGGGTTGTTCCTAATTTCTATTAACAGAAAGGCTACTTTTCATTGGATGACGAACTTGGTCATTTCCTTCTTCTACTATAAGACTTTTTTACCACTTCTTAATATCTTCACAGATCATTTTAACCGACTTTTGGTAATCTATAATTAGTAGGAAATTAGGTATATATACACATAAGAAAAATGTAGGCTATTGTACCATAATCGATTCAATTTAACAATGAAATTTAGTATTATTTGTTATATGAATGTTAGTGGTTTCGTGTTTTAGTACTCATATTGTGGCATTAAAAGCGCATATTATCTAAGCTCAAACTAAATAAGCGACGCTAAAATGCTGCTGTTCATAAAAATTTGTGTTTAACTTAGAAAAAAAAATAAAAACAGTTTTCACATACCTATATAATATACACTAGCGGTCCGCCCCGGCTTCGCCCGTGGTACATAATATTTACGTTTTCTCTACATAAGAACCATCCTCGTACTTCAAGGAATATAATAAAAAAAGAATTATCGAAATCGGTTCAGCCGTTCTCGAGTTATGCGCTTACCAACACATTTTGCGATTCATTTTTATATATAAGAAGATTATCTAACTTTCATGAAAAAATATTATTTTTTCATAAATTGTCAACAAAAAAATTAAGAAGATTCTAAAGTACTTAATCGTCTGCTATATTATAATCTTAATCAATTATATATAAATTGCAGCCATTTCCATTTAATTTATTCAAAAACAAATTAATTCAATGTTTTATAAGTTTATAAAAGCTCAACTCTATAATTTTTATAAAATTATGAACAACAACAATGCCATGTAGGTATTTAAAATGAGGTTTTAATAAATGTGTAGGCGGGTAATTTTTGAATGCACACATATTTAAATGGTAGCATTTTAGTGCACTAGCAGAGCAAGTACGGGTTGCGCACGCGCCGCTGCCGCCATCTTGTTTAATCTAATGCCGTTGATCGCGGAAAAGCGCGCCAACCTTCAACGACCTTCGCTCTCCGACCGATCTAATCGACCCGAAACGACACACCCATACATGCAATTGTAAACCTTATTAACCCCATAGAAAATGCACCGTTTAGGTCTATTATTGTTCAAATGAACACACAACTTAGGCCCGTTCAGCTTCTAACGGTAATTGTTACAAACTAAATTAAAGCTACAGGTACATAAATCGATCACTTCATACGATTTATTCAGTGATACTTTGTCACATTTAAGTGTACGAATAAATTTGTTTTAATCTGATTATTGCATTGTTTTATGACAGTAATAATGATCGGGGCAGTTACGACTTACGAGTTCGTTAAGGGTTTACGGAATGTTAATATAAATTGTTTAGTAGAATGTTTTGCGTAACGCCGTGTTAGTAGTAGCTCGTTCGCGCCATATTTGATTAGTGATTGCTAATTTAGAGAGATTTGAATTTGGAACAGGGAAGTGTGACCTTTCGCGACTCGCAGCTGGTTGGTTGGTACTTGGTGGATATTATGTTACGTCATGATAAATTGATTCAAATCACAGTACCGCCTTATACATGGCAACTAATTGTATTGTTTCAGGTGACACATCGAAGGCTGTATTGTAATTATAATTTAATTGTAACGTTTTATCATGCGTATATTTCAAAGAGCTTCTATTACACTAAGCCGAAACTGTTTATAATTCTAATTTTGGAATAACTTTTCTAATGTGAAATATCTTTTATAATTCCTATGACTATTATTTAAATTATTTTGTTCTGACTATAAACTATTTATTATAGATAGCTATTGCTCGCATAATAAAACTGTAAAATATGAACAAAAAATATTCAGCAAAGCTACACAATGAAATTACGAGCACATAAAAATAACAGCGCGCAGTAGCCGTGCAATTTTTCCCAAAGCACCATTTATCTGTGAATAGATTAAAACGAACGACCACGCAATACGTATTATTAACTGCATCAACCTCCAACCTGTTATCGAGATGTAATAAATTGCATCCAGCAAGCTATACGTATCATCGAGCTTTGCGCATTTTTCATCTAGCAGGGCTTCCCGCAAAATGATTTGCTCCTAGATAACACCAATCTTCAAGGCTTAGTTATAATGGAAGTGGCCATTTTGTTAAAGTTGTCGATGGGAGATATTAATAGTGAACAGGGAACGTAGACGAAATTTGTGATTTTATAAAAACTATAGACTCACAGACTCAATGATGAGCGGAGTAGGTTTCAGCAATCGATTTTGCCCTATTAGCAATGACAGTTGTTAAAGCGTTGTATAGAAGTGAATATAAAAAGGTTATATATTTTGTTTTCTAATGATAAACATTAAACAATATGGATAAATGGAAATAATTACAACTTAAGTTATTGCACACACGTTATAATTACAGAGAACTATAATTTGGTTAGGTGCAATAAACAATTGATATTGTTAAAGAGCAATTCTAACAGAAACCTGTTTTATAAAGATATCGCACCATTAATATGCTAATTAAATAAACAATTGTGGTAAATAATGGATCTTATTAGAATTTCTACCATCTCCTTCAATCTTTATGAATATAAATCATATGCTAGTTAGAATGTAACTCCTTCTTTAATAATATTTTCAATGGTTGTTAACACCATGATTTTAAATTACGTAGATATTATTAGTGTTAAATATGTATTCCGCTTGTAAAGTAGTAAATTTATTGTATAATTGTTACTTAATTACGATGCATTGATAATTGATAGATATATTGCTAATTATAACTTGTTCGTGTCGACTGAATTATGTGTTTCTACTATCAGTGTCTTGATGTAAATTTTATCTCTAGACAAGATTTTCATGGAAACTAGCGAATTTGATCAATTCATTCATTAAAGAACTTGTCTGAAAAGGCCACCTAAAAACGAAGTAGGCTTTTAGAGTATGTAGTTTTTCAGATTTATCTAAACTATTTGCAAATGATAAATGTAGGTACGATTATTTTTCTCATATTATTTTTATTGCAATATATTATTTATATTATAACAGTTAGTATATTCCCTTCGTGCAATGCCGATACAAGCCACTTCCATTCTATTTTAAATTCTTCAGAAAAACCGGCTTTGATATCAATTTGCGTAATGCCACAATGTTCTCATCTTCGGCCATAACCTAAAGGTCTACACATTAAACAATGATTCATATACCATAAGGGGCATCTGCATGTTATAATTAAACAGAATAAATTAACGTTTGATTAGCACCGCTCAGGCTGTGTTCGTAGATACAATTGTCGCATCCCGCACCATTGTGTTCGAAACATAGCCTTAATTGCACTCTGAATAAATTTAAACCGTAGTTAGAACAAGAATGCTATCGTGGCCCTTGTGATACAAGGATCTGTTATCTAAATACACCACGCTTGATTTTAATATAACCTCCTTGCATATTATGCTAACTTGCTACCGGGATAACAGAGAGGAATGGATTATTAAATAGTGCTACGAGGATATTGAAAGCTCCGTTATTCTAATATAGTATTATATAATTATCTGTGGTTTAGGAAAATTATGATCCACGAATCACGATGTAATTGAAAACAGTGTTGTGACTGAATTGGAAAGTGTAAACTATACCTAATAGACAAGAATCGACAGGAAACTGTATTTTTTGCTCTTGCTCTATTCAAAATAATCTAATTGATAAGAGCTGTAAGAATTGAATAATTTCAAACGGTGAGAAAAATCTAGATGAGGTTTCATGCAGAGAAAAACACTATACCTACGCACAGATAATATAATACATACTATACCTATCTAGTGTCATCAACTACTAAATAATCGCTCTAAGTACATTTCATGTTTCATTAAAATATACATTGCCATCGCGTTTTACTTTGAAATTACCTACATTCGATCTCTTTATTAGCAGTAAGTAGGTATGGACATGACAGTCCACAGATAACATAATAATATCTATGTATGGATAAACACGTGCCATTTTTATGCACATCGCGTAATTTAATTAATTAGCTATTCGTATCATAGTATCATTTAAAAGCAGTATTATGTGTACCGGCTCTTCGCATGGATGATTAATTGTATGCTTCTTAGAAAACCTCGTTGCATAATTTATTTTGCACAAATAAATTTATGATAGGTATTATAAATTGTGAAAATTGTTAATATTATCACGTACATATTATTTTGTTTAACTGTTTATGCGTTACTACATGGGGTTATTTAGATTTATTTACTGATATAGGTAATATTAAAATGAAATCCTAAGAAGAAATAATTTAAGTATGTACTTACATCCGAAAATCAATATGAATTTCTCTCGTCTCGTTATACACACTGTATTATACTCGTATAGGTACTTAAATCTCAGTTATTAGGACAAAAACTTTGAATCACATAGAATATAGATGATAGGTGTACTTATTATTAAAAATCTCAAAATTATTATGATTTAATTGAAGTTAGCTGCAGCAGTACAATTAAGAAAAGAAACATACATTACTATTAGTAGTTGATCATGCAGTTCAAACTAAAATAACATAAATATTTTTCTTATTTAATATTATGTAATGTTTAGATCAAGTACCTACTAATAAAATTTTCGCATAGGATTCGAATTGGGAAAATAGTGCTAAGCATGTTATAAAATCATACTCGATAGATTGACAATAATCAATCTAGTGTATCTACTTATTAAGTACAAATTACAATACAAACATTGCGGTCACGACTTCCAAAGTTACTCAGATTACTACAACATATCTGTAAAGCCAGCGTTTACGAATACATAGACTATCATAATAGTAATAAAGTTTAAAATAGATTGTATATGAAGAATAGATAGTACTTTTTGTTTCTATTGGTGTAAATAATACAAAAGGTCCTATTGGTCGGCATAATAACAATCCAAATGCAATTTTATTTCATTTGTGTAAGGA
This sequence comes from Colias philodice, assembly GCF_061535455.1. Taxonomy (NCBI): domain Eukaryota; kingdom Metazoa; phylum Arthropoda; class Insecta; order Lepidoptera; family Pieridae; genus Colias; species Colias philodice. The sequence goes on along the minus strand of NC_143098.1, from coordinate 8,582,173 downwards.
TACTTTTTGTAGATCTGTAACTATTTATTTTGATCCTTTTCTTTGACGCGCGAATGACAATGTCGTTACGTCAAGGTGACATGAGTTGTTAATAGGTATGTATTAGCGCTAAAAATCCGTGACCTTAGGTTGTATAGAGTTCACTAATGTGCATAAGTCACGTTTTTATTTCAATGTGTGGGTGGAAAATGCGAAAATGGATGGATGTGGAATTTTTTAAGCGTGTGTTAATTTTTCATTTGAATATATCACTACATAGTATAAAACAAAGTCGCTTTCCCTGTCCCTATGTCCCTATGTCCCTTTGTACGCTTAAATCTTTGAAACTACGCAACGGATTTTGATGCGGTTTTTTTTAATAGATAGAGTGATTCAAGAGGAAGGTTTATATGTATAATAAGATCCATTAAGTAGTGGAGAAGTACTGTTATTTTTGAGGTTTCTAATGTGATGTCGTAAAAAATTACATTTATTCCGCTTACATTGCAAACGCAGGCTGAACCCTACGAGTTTTATCAAAATAATGTACTAAGTATTATACACATTGAAAAGGTCTACAGAAAAGTCCGCGATGGTATATGTCTATATCTTATGGATAACCCACAATAACTTTTTTTTTGTCATTTACTTTTTACGACAAATAATGGTAATTTTCGAAGCGATTTTAACCAATACAGCATTAATCCTTAACCAATTAAATACCATGGAAACATTGTTCATTTAATATAGATCTATATGGCCCTTTACACCGTATGATTTAAGTGAATATTTTCGAAGATATTACAGATTTAAAAATTGCAGGACGTAGCGTTTGCGGCCGACCGGCTATGTATTTTATACCCGTGCGATGCCGGAGGCCGGAGCGGGCCGCTATATTTTTATACCTATACAACGTTCACAATTTTTCTGTAGTGTATTTAGTATCAGCATTGCACCCGTGCGAAGCCGGGGCGGGTCGCTAGTTTTATAATAAATACATAATTTATGCTGGACTGATTAGTGGCAAGGGTTTGGTATCGTTTTTGTTTTGTTCATATACCTATAAACTAGTTAAGTACTAACTGCTCTGTAGTTTGTGTCGTTTATCTAATGGTTTTAATATTGAAGTATATTAATACCTATTATAGATAGGTCTGATTTGCGCTTTCTGAAATATATCTTAAGTTTAACATAGTTCAAAATAATAACATCTGTTAGTTAAAATAATGATCTACATACTTATTTGAATAAACATAGATAACATAGATGATAAATGATTCTTGATTGGTACTGTCAAAATACAAAGAAAAAATGGAATAGGTAGGTAATAAGATAAAATTGAATTGAAATGTAATAAAGCAACATCCCGCAGGATATTTAGGTAACGTGTAAATTTAATCTTGTTTTATGGCCTCTTTTTAATTTTGCCCTCCTTATGTAGACTAACTGTATCGATAATATCGTATTACAACAAAAATACATTATAAAACCACTGGTAGCAATACAAGTTTCACGTGGCTCCAATTTAAACAGCTTGTTTACCGCTCGACTCGACTACCGACCAGTATAAAACAATAACAAGCGAAATGAATGTCCTATAAGATAATACATTTTCTTGCACAACCCTAAAGGAACAAAACTGATAAGTTGCGGGGGCAAAACAGGTAGCACGCACACATCCGCGAATGACTTGTGACCGAGTGTGTACAATAGATATCACCTGCAAATATTACGCACACACGACGAACGTGTAATAAATCTAACACGAACGAAATGGTCCACGCACACGCGCGCACTTCACCCGAGTCACCTCTACATGCTTCGGGTCGGTTAGTAGTGACACCACACTGTTGCATTTTCACCTGTTGAGTGCTAGGTGTGAGTGTGGATGTGAGTCAGAGGCAGCGTTCAGTCGACTTGACTGTTTGGCGCGCTTTGGTCGCTTGCATATATTTCATAAACATTGAACGCTTCGTACATCACACCACGTGCTTCGCGCCTCCGTACATGCATAGTGATAAGTGGGTAGACTCGCTATATTGTGACAATACAAACCCGAGTGTTAGACTGTGTTTGATAGTGTTTTTGGTGAACGTTCAAGCTGTTTTTATCGGACAAACTGAGGAACGTTTCAGCGGCGGAGGAGTGTATTTGGAAATACCTGAAAGGTAATGTTTTGTTTATTTTCCGCGTAGAATTCGGTCCGAGTTTTTCGTGAGGACGAGGCACGAGTGTATTGCGTTGTTCGATTTGTGTTTATTGTTGATTAAAAAACCGTGTGCGCGTGAGAGGTCATAAAAATTAATTAAATATGAATAGTAAAATACGAGTTAAAGGTATTTTATGTATAGTGTGTCATTGAGATATCTAAAAAAATAAAATAACATACTTACAAATGTATTTTTAGGTACACAATAGGAAAGAACATACTTAATCAATTATTATGACGTATATTTACACGTTTTATACCTACCTAATTATTATTTATGCGCAATTTAATTTGAATAACTTGTTAAAAAGTTATCTTGAATCTCCCAAAAAATATTTACCTAAGTACATACACTGTCCCTAGTTCAAAATAATTTTTAATCTTTTTTTTATCATTTAGGTATAAGTAAGTTTTCAAATCATGGTGTTTTTAGTTGCCTATAATAAAAGAAAAACTCCATTACCTGTGACATGGCAAGAAAAACTAAGAAGCCATGGTATAAATTAATGATAAAAAACCGATAAAGTATTTTTTCTATCTGTTATTACACCATCAAATAGGGATAATTGTTGTAATTGGGTGCTATTATCGAAATATCTGACACTCAGTTGAACCGTGACGCCTCTATAACGTGTGAAGATGGGCCATTAGGGGTCATTAATGTCCCTACGCGTGTAAACTGTAAAATCTATTGATATTCCATACGTAATTCCATAAATGTCACGGTTAAATTATCCGATTCTAAGAAAAGGTTAAGTTTTAGATAATAGACGTAGTTCTGAAAGTGTAGGAAAATAACTGAAAAGCTTGAATATTGTAGGTAACTAGATGGAAAATCGATCTTTTTGTGGTGGGTTTTCGTGATCGAAATATATTTTCTTATATAATTCCAACCGAGAATCCCATATAATCGAATGCCCATTGGATTCGAAAGGTTTTAGACAATATGGAAGAAAGGACTTTGACAGCTAGGAAATCAGTTGAAGGAGTAGATAGGTAGTAGGTACCAATTTTTTTTATTGAATTCGGAGGAAATTTGTAAAGTTTTAAGCAATTCCAACACGAATGTTATTTGGACACAAATTGTTTTGAAAAATAGACTTCCAAATCTTCTTACTTTTTTTTTATTTATAAAAACGGCGCAAGCCCTTACAATCCCACACAGTTTGTTGTTCTACATGCTCGTTTATATTTGAAGATCACATAGTTGAGACCAAAACAAGTGCGTTACCTACGCAATATGCCTAATATGTTTGCCATTCGAGAGGATATCGGTAGCGGCCAAAAATTCTCACTATTTACAAATATGGCTTGATCGCCATAACTTGGATGGAATTCTATGACGTCACTAGGTATGTATATAATTATATAATACTAGCGGTCCGCCCCGGCTTCGCCCGTGGTACATATTTCGCATTAAAAGGTAGCCTATGTTCTGTCTCAGGGTTTAAAGATTATCTGTGCCAAATTTTATCAAAATCGGTCCAGTAGTTTATGCGTGAAAACCATACATACATACATACAATATACATACAAACCTTTCCTCTTTATAATATTAGTATAGAAGTATAGATAATGTCAACCAGAACAACCTTTAATAAATTGCTAATTAGCTGTGAATATAAATAATGTGTAACAACTTTCATCCGCGTTTATGCTCAGTGCTAACAATTAGTAATGTCAATAATATGGTATGTAGGTATGACCTGTGTTATAATAATATAATAATATCTATGTAGTTTGATACGATTACCCCAGTTACAAATAATTATGTGTAGTATAATAAGAGAACTTCCTTGTTTGTTTTATATTAGCCGTGGTCAGTTATCCTTTGTTATTTATTATGATTTCGATTATTTCTGAGATTAGATTATATTTTACGATATAACAATATGAATAATAGATTTTTTTTTGTTTGTAGTAGGTACTACATTAATATCTAGTAGATACATTTGCATGTAACTTATTTTATAAGGAAACGGATTTTACTCGATTAACACTTGTGTGCACATTTGATTTATTAATTGATTTGGATAAAATATATTGTAATAAGGGTTTGCAGTTAGTAACTTTTATGATATTTTGTTTGTATTAACATTTCAATCGGAATAGATGTAACTCAACAGATGCAAAAGTGACATAGGACATCGATGATCTAATATAATAAACAATTTGCACAAACTGTTTGCAGGCTGCAGCCATTCATTGTTACATCATTGACAAAATTGACTGACGCATACATTGATCATAGATTATATTATAATGCATTAGTTTTATTATCATCAGGCATTCATCAGGTTTTACTTTCATTCACAGATTGAGCAGTATCTATTTTTATATTTTTGTCTAGTCGTTTTAATATTTTCTGTACATTTCATAACGTTTTTTGTACATGTTAATATTATTATGTGCGCTCACACGGACAGGGCATGAAATGATGGAATACAATCTTATATTTTCAACCTTCTAAACATAACCCTGACCACAAGCCGTTGGATGTTTTGTTCCTACACTTTGATTTATGGGGTGCTTATAAATTCGGCGTATGATCACACATAGGAGGATATTCGACCATAAAAATTGATCACGTTTTGCCCCGGAAGTTGCCGCCTGTCATGGTTTGACATGTGCGTCACCTATGTCATACATATTTTGGCTTATATGTCTGGACATGAATACATATATAGATAATTAAAATGAAACAATAATAGAAATAAATTTATGGTAAAAACAAAGATATTGCTTAGATATTGATTCCCGTTTATGACGTCGCAAACTCGCAAGTTATTCAATTTTTTGTAAATAATAAATAGCTTCAATTGCGTTTCTATTGCTTACTTATTAAGATTGATACATAGATATAAATATTACAGAGATTATTTTAATTACTTATATTCATCGTAAATTAACCATTATAGTTCAGACGAGTAATTAATTACACGCTTCAAATACGGCTAAAATTAGGTTTTTAGTTAAGTAACTATATTTATACAAAACTTACTTAGATTTAAGATTGCAAATAATAATTAAAATTATATTTTTTGCACGATATATTTGATTAACCCAACATAAGGAATGTTACCTACATCTCGGTTTGCCCGTGGCTACGTTCATAGTTTTCCATAGGTGTATCTCAGATCAATTGAAGAATATAAAGATACATTATACTTTAAGAAATAACGTAAAATTCATTCATTAGATTCACTCGTAAACAAATATAAATGCCGTTTATAATAATTATCTACGTTGATTAATAATTCCAAGAGTATTCTGGAATATCCCAATACATTAAATTCTCTTCGATCTCCAAGACAATTGAATGTATTTTGTGCCTTGCATACTGTTAAAATTGTATGCGTGTAATAATGTAACATTTTATACGGGTAATTCTATATCGGATGCATTGAGTGTGAACCGGCCGATGGGCCGATGTCGCGGGTTCAAACCGCGAGGTGTTATATTTCACCACACTTTGAAACTCTGTATATTATAACTAGCTTTCCTACCGCGGCTTTGCTCACGTGGAGTTTATGGTAAACCACTTTTTTTTCTTTTCTTTACAGAAGCTCGTGCTTATGTTGGTGTCTGTTTTTTTTTTAAATTCATAAGAATCAGATGATCCTGAAAAATGCATTAGGTACATAATAATTTATGGACATCCCTTTCCTTTTTTTACTGTGGCACTATTTTCTCTTTAATTTATAAAATTTACAATACTACCTACCTACGGCTACTTGCAAATTAAAACTATTTCTTCATAATCAATACCTATACATTTTATTTTATAATATATCAATGCTTGGATTAATAAAATTAAACTTATCACTCGATGACCTAAAACATCCGCTGTATATTTAGTACCTATGCAGTTGATCATGATACATTGCAAATTTAAACCGTCCACGCACGTGAGCGTACTACACGTGGTGCAATGTAGCATACAACAGGTGGTATGATCATATATCGTTCTACTTGCAGTTTCTACTGCCGATAAATTAACAGTAAACACAGCCCGAGAGACGTTACACCATGTTTACGAGGCAGAGGCTTTCGCGTATGTAAAGCAAAGACATTCCACGGTAAGCCCGACCTCGGCTGAGTGCTTGGTAGGCTGCGCACGCGCCGGCCGAGCATCCGCATAGCCTTACAAGACTGCACCACCATATACAATGTCGTATGTATAAATAGAACGTGGCATAAGGTTCAGAGTTCGGCCCGTGGTAAGTACTTATTGTGCGATAAATTTCAGGGATGTAAAGTTGGGAACGTAAACGTTTGGTGTCTTTTTAGGATGGCCAAATGTGCAGTTGAAAAAGTAACTGAGTATGATTGAACTTTTAAGAAGTAGGTAGGAATATAGTTTTGTTATTTCTCATAAGTTCTTCGTATTGAAAAAATACACCTCAGTGGACACATTTACGTATTGTCTTGACTTAAATTGACTATTGTAAAAAACTTCCCAATTTTCTTGGTCTTTTTGCATTTCCGTTATTTTCGGTGTACATTAGAATCTCGATACCCGAGCGTTACACCTGTTAAAAGGTGCAACAAAAGCCGCTAGCAACAAGGTAAAAACTGATGAACCTGTACAAATGTAATTCGAGATCACGATTGTTTTTTGTTCACCGGGGGTCGCGACCGACCGCGGCGAGCGACCGCGCTACGTGCCTGCGCTATGGGAAGCGCTCGATGGTCATGGTTTCCTGGTGCAAATGAGCTGGGGTAATGGGTGGAAAATTAATGTACGTATACAGGGTTTTGTTTGTTACCTGGGTACATGGAAGATTCTGTGCTATGGGAAGCACCTGATAGTCATAGTGTCCTGGTGCAAATGCTTTGGGATAATGTTTGTTTGCTAGGTACGTGGAATATTCTGGAAGATTTTTAGCTAAGGGAAGCTTTTGATGGTCATGGTTTCCTGGTATAAATGAGCTGGACTTAATAGGTAGAATATTAATAGTTAATTAATCACTAGAAATATTCTTCAGATTAGAATAAATATTATCTTTCTTAGCGATTGCAATGTTCTATGTATTTACTATTTACAAATAATAGAACCCTAATATTCGTCATAAGTTAAACATCTTTATCGTCCAATCATTTATATCTTAACAAAACATTCAAAAATGTTGAACACTTTCACTCGAACATGTAGTCCAATTAAGGGTACAACCACACTATGAGTCCTAATGATTATTTGACGGCAGTAGCCTCCTCACTCCACAGTCGTTTTACTTCGCATTAGTGTAAGTAGCAAGGCACGCTTCTCTGTGGCGAAGGGCCAGCAAATTACACTGCAATTTCCCTTATTGCTTTGGATAAAAAGGAAACGCCTAATGGTCGGAATACTTAGTAACAAGATGTATTAATTAGTGTTGGGTTTTATTATGCGTGAGTATTATAATACAAATTAAATAATCAGTAGTTATATTTGTAATAGTTTGTCTTGGTAATTTTAACTTTGACTGTTCTTTGAATGTGAACAGATAGTTTCGTAATCCTTCGGAATTTCGAAATGCAAAAACCATCTAAGTAAATAAAAAAGCCTCCGGAACGGTAAGCGAACAAAGGCCGATCAAAATATAATTTTTCATACCGTTAATACATTGAGATACGAATCTGTAACATTCGTACGAAATGACAGTATCACGAGCGCTACTCTCGCGCCGCGTTACGTGGTGTGCCAATGTCATAATTTTGAAATTTTGACAAGCGTACCGCATTATTTATGTATATCTCGAGTTAAATGCAAAACACAGCGGCCGAGTCACGTCCTGCATAATATTGACAGTGATCGCAACCTCGTATTACCATTGAGATGTTCCTGTTAGCTCAAAAGTGACAGCCTGATGGTATATTACGTTGCGTTTGACGTGCGCTGGATGTATGAGTGCTTAGCTATGGTTATAACAAGGAAATATGATTGCGACACAAATGTACTTATTGTGCAGTTATGATAGATAGCGAATGGACCTTGTAAATAGTCATGGACATAATTGTAAAAGAGAAAGATAGATTTTGTGTAAAGTTATGAAAAAAAATAGGATACTAGTAGGTATCCATCCATACATATCGTGTCTATCTCACTGGCCTAGTCTCATATTTTAATTTATCTCAACATTTATCCTAAAGTAGGAACAACAAAGAAAAAGTCGTTCGAAAAACCTTAAAAAAAAACCTTTGAATTAATTTTAGTGATACCTACACACACTTACACACTTTACTTTAAGATTAGTTCGGAACAATAAAAGCAAACCTAGCTGTGGCATTTTGCAACGTATTAATCAGCTATGTACCTATTATTTAAACTGTATTAAACTTTGGTAAACGAAACGCGCTTTGAATATCTGTTTATCCACGCCTCCATATAAAGTCAGTGAAGTGTGTCCGAATGGTTAGAATTTACGTGTTTTTTTACAACCAGGTCACATTGTCACGTAATTCATCTCGATGCCTTTGTACAGGACAATTGGTTCACAGAAAATGTAATTCATACTTCTAATTTTAGTTTTTTATATATAATTGATTAGTTGGCAATTAAGAAGATTTAACGTACAAACATTACAATACAATACAAAATTCTTTATTTAACACACACATACAGAAGAAAAGAAAAGAAAAGAAAAAAAACATATAAGACAGATACAACATGTTAAATAGGCGGCCTTATCGCTTTCAAGCGATCTCTGCCAGGCAACCTTTGGATAGGATTAGTTTTAAGAAATCGAATGAGATAGGTGGTGTTTTAATTAAATACAATTAAAAAGAAAACAGACTAAAAATAAAAATAAAAAATATATTTATACAGGTATAAATACTGATATTAATAAGTACATTATATTATATACATATATTAATACAAAAATATAGACTATAATACACATACATACATACATGCAAATATATAAATATATATACATAAGTAAATAAATAAATAAATATATATATATACAGGGTGTCCCAAAAAGTAGTGATGAACGCAAGTTGGGAGGTAGAGGACCTAGAGGGCTATCCGAATCACCCCCATGTATGTTATGCGATTTTTCGTATTTTCGGAGTTATGACGTTTTTTTCAATTTTTCTGCTATCGCCGAGTACGATGATATTTTCACTCATGGTGACGTCAATTATTGCGGAATATGCTTGATTTTTTTTTTGTGCTAAGCTGAAAGATAGGCCAATTCAGTATGGTAACATTTACTATAGTTAGAATTTTGAATGGAATAAAAAAAGAATTAAATGCCAAGAAAGATAAAATTACCGAGTATGTTCACCACTTCAAGGGCCCGTAAAAAAATAAAATCACATAAAAAAAGTTTTCCATTTGGCTTTTAAAAACTTGCTCTATCTATCAGGTAGCTACCCTGAAAATTTCATTTTATTATTCAGAAGGCTTCAATAGAAAAATTTAAATCTAAATGAGGCAAGTGAAAAAATTGAATTTACATGATGATTAATAAAAACAAATTAAAACCAATAACAAGGTGTTTAATTACCAGAATTTTTTAAAATAACCCTGCTGTTGCTCAGTGCAAGTGCGACATCACCGTAAAAAGTTGTCTTTTAAATGTCTGAATGCCCTTTTATCATTTTTAATGGTTTCTTCTGCTACTATGAATTTCGGGGTTATTTCGTCCAAATTATGGCAGTATCTCGTCTTTGTAGTATCCCCACGTAAAAAAATTAATAGAGTTTATGTCCGGGGACCGTGGAGGCCAGGCTAAAGGGCAAAGATACCCTGAAAGATAGATTGGTCGTTGCAGCCTGCGCATGCGCCGGTGACGCCTGCCTTAAATCCTGGCCTCCACGGTCCCTCGACCTAAACCCCATCGAATTGTTTCAATGGGGATACTAAAAAGACCTCGGCTACTTGAAAGAATGCCACAATTTGGACGAAATAACCCCGAAATTCATAGTAGCAGAAGAAACCATTAAAAATGATAAAAGGGCATTCAGACATTTAAAAGACAACTTTTTAAGGTGATGTCGCACTTGCATTGAGCCACAGCTGGGTTATTTTAAAAATTTCTGGTAATTAAACACCTATTTAATAGTTTTAATGATCATCATGTTAATAAAATATTTGCACTTACCACATTAGATTTCAATTTTTCGATTGAAACCTTCTGAATAATAAAATGAAATTTTTAGGGTAGCTACCCAATAGATAGAGCAAGTTTTTAAAAGCCAAATGGAAAACTTTTTTCATGTGATTTTATTTTTTTATGGGCCCTTGAAGTTTTGAACATACTGGATAATTTTATCTTTCTTGACATTTAACTCTTTTTTTTTATTCCATTTGAAGATTTAACGATAATAAAGTTACCATACTGAATTGACCTATCTTTCAGCTTAGCACACAAAAAAAATCAAGCATCTAGCGCAATAATTGACGTCACCACGAGTGAAAATATCATCGTACTCGACGATAGGTGAAAAATTGAAAAAAACGTCATAACTCCGAAAATACGAAAAATCGCATAACATACATGGGGGTGATTCGGATAGCCCTCTAGGTCCTCTACCTCCCAACTTGCGTTCATCACTACTTTTTGGGACACCCTGTATATATATATATATATATATATCTAAATATATGTCAAATATTATAGCTGATTAAAGAAATGGTCAAATATGAGTTTTTTAAATATGTTTAGTGATTGAGCGCGTCTTATGCTTATTGGAAGAGCATTCCACAAGAGTATAGCTTGCACATGAAACGAGTTATGGTAAAATTTGGTCTTGTGAGGTGGAATTTTTAAAAGTAAATTTTCAGAGCAGCGCAGATTAAAGTCGGTGCTCTCTCGAAATTGGAATTTTTCCTTTAGGTAGCCAGGAGTTTTAGGATTAAACAGGACACGGTATAGGAGTTGGAGAAGGTGGGTATTTCGACGCTGACGTATTGGTAGCCACTTGAGCTTTGTCCTGTATTGCGAGACGTGGTCATACTTGCGCAGGCCAAAAATGAAGCGTATGCAAACATTTTGGAGACGCTCAAGTTTGTCCAACTGGATTTCGGTCAGGTCGGGATAACAGACATCAGCATAATCGAGGATGGGAAGGAGGAGGGATTGTGCAAGAGAAGTTCTGGTTGAGATGGGCAAGAAGTTGCGAATTCTCATGAGTGAATGCGATGAGGCAAAGATTTTCTTGTTGAGCTCATTTATTTGCGGTTGCCAAGATAGTGTTCGGTCAATGGTGACGCCTAAGCTTTTAATGCTATCACTGAATGGGATTATGGTACCGTCCACAGTAATAGGGGGTAAACTAGACCAGCCTACCCTTGATATGAATGAAGAGCTGCCGATAAGAATAGTTTTGGTCTTAGTAGGGTTTACTACCAAGCCATGAGATCTACTCCAATTCATGATCAAGGACAGGTCGTTATTTGTTGTTGCTATGGCAGACGGTAAATTTTCGAACGTGGACATTGTGTAGATCTGGAGATCATCTGCATACATGTGAGAGAAGGAAGTAAGCGAAAGAGAGATAGAGTTGATAAATATAGAGAAGAGAAGAGGAGAGAGGACGCCACCTTGTGGAACGCCAGCAGTGATGTCAGACCAGCTAGAAAATACGTTGTCAATTTTAATCCTTTGCTGGCGTCCCAACAAGTAACTTTTGAACCATACAATCACCGATGGAGATATATTAATTGAGCGTAGCAGTCCCAATAGGATGTCAAAATCTACGGTATTGAAAGCATTACTGAAGTCCAGTAACGTGAGAATGGTGAGCTGCTTATCATCCAATGCTGACCGTATATCGTCGGTGATCTTGGTGAGAGCAGAAGCCGTACTATGTCCGGGACGGAAGCCGGATTGGAAGGTATTTAGGATATTGTTTTTATTAAGGAAATAGCTTAACTGTTCATGAACTAACCGTTCGAGGACTTTGGATAGGAACGGAAGGATGGAGATAGGACGATAGTCGGAAAAGGAAGTAGGGTTTGGCTTTTTCGGCAATGGAACGACATGGGCGTCCTTCCAGGCATTAGGAAATATTCCGTTGCTGATGGAGGAGTTGAATATGTGGGTTATGACGGGAGCAAGGATATCTAGGATAGGAAGGATCATATTACGACCGATGCTATCACTACCGACGGCTTTGGATGAAATCGATGATATGCTCTTCTTAATACCACATACGGTGAATTGTTTGAAAGTGAACGGTTGATATTGAGGAGTCGGACAAGATGAAAGATTATTCAATGTGCGTGACTTAAGTTCTGGATTAAATACAAGAGAATTATGGGTAAAGTGGTTGTTCATTAGATCAATGTTAGTGTTAGGAGGGAGAGAAAGTTGCTGCTGTTTGCCAACTCCTAAGGACTTAAGAAATTTCCAGATCTTAGCTGGGTCGCCGTTCTCGACCGAATTGGAAACGTGGCGTCGCTGAGCATCTCTACACAAAGTATTGCAGTGATTCCGTATCCTATTGTATTTCTCCCTGTTAGCCGGTGAGTTGTTCGATTTCAATTTGGATTTCGCCCTATTTTTTGAGTTAATAGCCGCCTTGATTTCTTTAGTCAACCATGGTGCCGGTAGTTGTTTAATTCTTACAGGTTTAATAGGAGCATGAATATCATATAATTGCGTAAGTAACAACACCAACAAACATTATGCGTTGTGTTCTTTAAACTTTAATACTTTGTGAATATAACTGTTGAAACAGTTACTCATAAAATAATGATTCTAGAAAGATACGAAATAGCTATCCAAAAACACCTTATCATCGGCAGTTTCGAAATGTAAATGCTCAAAATAAAACTAAATAAATAAAAACGTATAAATCATTAATTGGAGAAAGAATTATTTAAACGTAAAATATCTTATGTTACCGATACCTAACTTACGTTTCAGCCAGGGACAGAAGAAAAATATCATTAATCATTAAATATTATAATGCAAGATAAAAATTGTTGCAATAAAAAATTTGTCTGGGTTTCATAATTACATTGACCCTTACCAAGCTCATAATTTACTTTTTAATTGGACGATTTTATGCCTTTCCATAATCGTGCTGAAAATATTTTCTTTTTAATTTTATTTGCTGTTTAAATCCTTATTGCTTCCAGTGATAAATTTTTATTGAACTATAAAAATATCTGTTAAATCCCGATGATTCTAATTTTATATATTATGTTCTTTCATAATAAAAATAATAAATTTTATTCAGACTCAGAATCCGATCAAGAAAAGCTAAGGTATTTATAAAATCACATAGTTAAAGTTTTTATGCTTCTTATCTCGTCTGTATTTTCAAATTGCAAGTAATCTCTTAAAAGTGACAAAATAAATACAAAACCTGAAAAATGCGTTCGGTAGTTTTTCACCTCATCTTATTTGTCCGCACCATTCATTGTCAACCACAAAAAGCGTAGGCGCACTGGTCAATATAAAAGGTGGTTTTTACTTTTTAGCGTACAGAATCTGTTATTGGAGAGTTTCCAATTATTCCGTTTTTGTGGGTATTTTCACGCATCAGGTGCGGGTCACGTTTCATCAGAGTCAAGTGGATTCCATGGCTTGTCCCCATGAAGCGTCGCGCCTGATTTGTCTCGGTTACAGGTTGAGGGCTACAAGTGTCGTCACGACTTGGCATCTGCTGCTTTGAGGCTTTAACATTTTTCTGGTGTAGGAATTTGGAGGATGGATGAAAGAGTGATGAATGTAAGGCAACTTGGGACTTGGGAGGTTAAGATTTACGTAAAACACTACAACACTACAAAATAATATCATACGTTAAGTTTCCACTAAATAGAGGTTAGTGTCACAGCCTCTTAAGTATTTAAGTCGTAAAAATACGGCTCGATACGTGCCGTTATAAAGTCCTTATAAAATACAACGTTCGTTATCTTGTTATCAACGTTTAGAACAAGCAGCAAGTGAACAAAAAGGTCTGCCACATTATTGAACCGAGATGTTTTATCTGCCTTACAACTTCATTAATACGACACAATGTCTCCAAACATTTGCGAGAAAGGCTATAAGGCCCTTTCACGCTCCGCGGACAATGCCGGAAGATTATTATCTGAAAACCACTCGCCAATTATTCGATAAAATATATTTTCGACAATGAAAAGTTCCTGCTACGACTGGTTCACGATGAAGCAGTACAATCTCCTGGCCGTCAATTTTTGTACTTTTTACTTGAGTCTGCTCGAATTTCGTGTGATCTTTGAACTGGTTCACGACGCAGTAAAAACGTCGGACATACCGACAGATCGCGTGTTCCGGATCATTGATTTATTCTCCGTTTTCGTCTTATTGCGTTTAGTTCTATTTCTGAGGTGTTAATGGGAACGCTGCATGGACGGCAAAAAGTTTAATTATCTTTTCTATGTATAGCTTTGAGGTGAAGCGATTTGGTATTTTCGATAAGGGCATTGCCGTAAGGTACTGAGTAATTTTTATGTTTTTGTGGACTGTGTCTTTTGTGGACTATCACAGTATCACTGTCTTAGGTTCACAGGATGATCCTGATAGAAGTTAAGCCTTTCAAATTGATCTGTTTTATGTAATGTAGTCTGTAGTCACATCTAAAATTTATTAAGAATTTAAATCAACGGCAACATGTTATCTGATAAATATACAAATTTTAACAAACATTTAAAACATAAGAAAACAATTTTTTTACTAATTCATTAAACTCACTTGCGCCACTACGTGGTCCCCATCGATAGCGAATGAAATCAATGAGCGATCCAACTAGATTTGTTTCATGGGCGCTTTATCATTCTATTCAAAACAAACATGAAACAACGCATTAAACGACATAGAAACAATTTATCAAAATTATATAGCCATGACAATGTATTTATAACGTTTTCCTAAGATTCGTACTCGTGGAACGATCATAACAAGAATTTTATAATGGCGTTTGATATACGATCGAAACTACCAAGTGAATGTATATAAATTTATACGTATTGATAAAACATAATTACGTCGGAACACACGCTGCGGTAAATTGGCATAAATTCAGGGTATCCTGAGGTCAAAAATCAGAGCGAAAGTAAGATCGGAGCCAGAGTGAGTGGCGGAACTGTTACGAAGGTCTCACACATCCAAAAATGGATGATAAGTGTGCTCTGTATTACGGTTTTCAGTGGGCTGTTGCGTCAGTGAGATAGGGTTATCCTCCTTTAATAAATAAATAAGCAGGATATATGAAAACAATATTATGGTAGTTTTAGTGCAATGTTATTATTAATATGCCCTATATGGTTAGGATTATATTAATCTGCTTTTGATTTATGAGGTTAATGTCTTAATTGGAATAATAAAGCATTTTTCATATTTAATAATATTATTTTAATTGGAATAATAAAGCATTTTTCATATTTAATAATATTATTGTTGCCTAAATTTATTTTACAATGTACACTGTACTGTACATCATACATGTAGGGTCGTTCAATAAAAATAGGCTATAAGTTGAAAGTGGTAGCCCTGAATAATGTTTAAGTCGACCGAGTCAAGGCTCACTATCAAGATAATTATAAAATTATAACACGAAACCCAATTAGTCTTTAACTGAATCGCTTTATTTACTTCATCGTCGTTCTTTCGATATTACGGTCATTTTACATGATAGCAGTGTTAAGATATATAGATAGGATCCAGTAATAATGTTTAAAATAATTGGATTACTTCATTTTTATAATGAATAGGTGTAGGTAACTGCAAATAAAGTAAATTGATGTGTTTACAGTATGACGCATACCGCCAATGTAAGTGTAAAAAAATTTATTCGAATATTTACGTAGGTACTTGGTAAATAATGCCTTTATTATTTTACACAAGAATACGAACAAACTAGTTGTTATTTTTAGTAGGGAAATTGCAAATGCGTATTTTAATTTTAATGTACATGATGCATTGTTATCCCTCATGTTCATGCATAGATTATATAATATTAGTCCGGGATACATCGCCCATTTTTGCAAGTGATTACTATCAAGCTAATTTTTCGTGAGTAGCTTTATTTTGATGAGATGCCCAATAATTTCATGTACGAAACTCTCGATTGTGGTAGCTTACAGAGGTAACAAGGATAAAAAATTTTGATTTGATGGTTCTCAAATATTTATTACGCAATTTGTAGGACAATATGTCTGTTGAATTATATAAGTATTAAATAAGTGAAAATAAAAAAATCAGCTGGTTAGTAATCATTTATGATGACTTCGTTATCGATACACATTGGAAAGGGGGACTCTTTGATCAAACCATAGATTTTGTAGGACAAATATTTTTTCGAATAATTTAGATAATTATCTTGAGATTGAACAAAAAAAAACATTCAGTTAGTAATTAATATTTGAGAACCATCAAATCAAAATATTTTATCCTTGTTTCCGCTGGTAGCTACCACAATCGAGAGTTTTGTACATGAAATTATTGGGCATCTCATCAAAATAAAGCTACTCACGAAAAATTAGCTTGATACTAATCACTTGCAAAAATGGGCGATGTATCCCGGACTATATGTATCATTAATTTTAATTTGTTTTGTGATATGTCATTGACCCGCCCTGTAAATCTACTAGTCTACTAATTGTTAAGTCATTAGGTGTATTTAAAAGTCACCATTATTTACGGAATTCCGTTGAACTATCGGCTGCGGGTTAAGTGGCCACTTAACTATCGTTAACGCTAAATGTACAATAATTTTGTTTGTTTTAAATTTAAAATTCATTGAATTCTCTATTGACTAAACTCATATTATTAATCTTTAAAAAGCCACTCAAGTTAGTGCTGAATCAGTTTGATGCTTATGCGACTATGCGTCGCATTATCATTTATTTTATAGCATGCAAAAAATAAGTCTTATTTCTTTGATATGATTAAAATTATATAGAAAGAAGAATATCGATAACGAGATTGCCAAAAAAACAAATCAATAGGCAACATTAGACAAATTCTCGAAATTGAACCATTATAATATTGTGCCGACAATTATTAAGCCTCAAACGAGTTCTTTAGAAACATTACTTTCATAATGTTTACAAATAAAGAGCTTCGGAATATGTTCGCGAAATTTCGTTCCGGTCATCCTTGCATCAATATCACGTAGTTGTTATAATTAAACTAGCTGTACCGGCAAACGTTGTTCTGCCTTACTCTTATCACTCAGGGTTATGAAAAATGTAAAAATCTACCCGATACGTACATAAAATTGCATGGGAATCGGTCAGCCAAAAAAAGCAAGATTTTGGAAGAGTTTAACTACAAAAACCGCGACATGAGTATTTTATATATTAAATATTATGGGCATTTTGTTTTGCGTCTCATGATTGCCACATCGGGTCGAGAGCGGCGGTCACTTCGTTAGTGAGATGCGGGCCGATCGCGATTAAACGTCAATTAGAAGCATTGTCGCATAACTGGTTAGGCTGGTTATGCATGGAGAGTTTTTTGAGACTTGGCTTTATTTCGGCAAGGGATTATAAATTGTTCTTATACCTAGGAGTGAAATAAGTTGATCGTTGAGTATTGTTTTAAATCCAAGAATAATGCGATTAATTGTTGTGATTGTTCATTGATGTTCTAATTAGTTCTCGTTTTGTTCGCATATATTTTGTCGCAATTTGCTGGTTTGCACTATTTTTATTGGTAATTGTGATAATTCGCAAATCCTAAGAATTGCTTAAGTTTTCCCATGTTATAAAATATTTAACATTAGTTCTTCTTCAAGCTTTTGTCAGAAATACTTTTTTGACTATTAGGTATACGTATAATATTATGTAATCTTTGAGAAAACCTTTGAGCAATTTTTGTATGTAATATCTATATTTTGGGTAAATTGTTCGACAAATTCCTTTCTCCAAATAAACGCGGCGTTTTTCCGCTCGTACCTGGTTAAACTGAAATCCAGTTCACGTACTAATGAGTTGGAGAGCTGACGGTGCCATGACAGACGACGTTAAATGAGGCGTCACTGTCTCATTTACCTTGCACATGGCAGGTATGGAAATTAGTTCAAATTTACCCAATTACATGACATGTTATTTATGTACGATGTCAATGATTCGGTCGTTAAATTCGATATTTTTAATTATTGTTTTATTATCTTATTGATTGAGTTCCTGCTGAGTGTACGTTGCCTTGGATTTGACCTTAGTCTAGGTCGTAGGTCCTTAGCACTTTATTAATAATATTAGTTTTTGCACAATTCCTTGCACAACTTTTCTCGATTTATTTGATTCGATGAATTCGATTATCTTTTATCTAGCTTGTGCTTTTACTTGTTATTACTACTTATCTCCTTACCCTTCTTATTTAGAAAGGGCTAACGATTAGAAAGAACGACGACGATTAAAAGACGAAAGATTGGCTACTTTAACTTGTACTGAAAGGGTATCGTAACTATAATATCAGTATATCGGTAATCAGCAAACAATTGGACGTGCTTCATTCAGAAGATGGGCGTTTACTAGTGGAATTAATTACCTACTTTCTATTGGGATTCGTGTGTATAGTGAGCCCAATTGTATTTGAATAAATAAATGTGACTCGACGCAATCTAGCCCAAAACAAATTTATGTAGTTGAAATTAAACTACTTACTGCTAAATGTACAGCAGTATACTCGCATCAGTGATAGATAGTATCTATTTTTCTTTACTTATAATCCTTGATGCCACTTCACTATAATATTCTATGGTGTAGAATGGCAGATTTTTTTTCCGAAGTAGTAGAAATCGAATCCAATCCTCTAACGCAGTGGATAGAGTCACTGACCATAATGCTAAACGCGTAGTTGCCCTGATTCATCCTTTTCTTGATTTTTGTCGTTGTTATCATTTGTTATTTATACCTAACTACGTATAGTTGCGTGATCCGCTTACGGTAAAATAACACGATTGCTCATTTGCCTTCCACTGACATACGAAAACTTTCGTAAAGAAAAGAGCATTAATTCTAATTCATACACAATTCTAATAAACTAGGCTAGTTTTGTTCACACGCGTTTCACGCATGCTTATACGTGTTTAAAGGAAAACGCATCAGTACAAAGGTCGTTGACCCGAAAACACGAATTTTTGTGCAACGCAAGCAAATGATTACTTGACATGCGGATCAGAGTGGCGACGACACGAGCGACTTCGATGCGACCTGACTGGGCAAATCATTTGTATCCTGTATAGGCCTAAGATTTTCACACCTTAGTTGCTATTTTTGCATAAATTCAAATGGTTCATTGCAATTTGCAGTAGACAAATAGTATGGTCCTTACGTTATGGGATTGGAAGTAGTATTTTTTGCAATTTGCAGTATGATTACAAACTCAGTATGATTGAAAAAGTATTTAGTTTAAATTGAATTGAATACATTAATGAAATAAACCATTACAATATTCTTTTTGACTTACTATTTTTTCTTTAAATGAACGAAAAAAATACTTCGACGCTTGATTTTAGCCTACTGCCATGCTATTGCATTCAAAGTATCATGTCTATTTAATTTGTTGTTACTTTTATTCCTCTTTAAATATTATACACGTATTTCATTTCAATACTTAGATCAGGTGGATGTCCATATCAATTACCTGAATAAACTTTGAACTAAGCTTTGCAACTTTTGTATAAACAAGGTACCTATTAGGTCTGCACTAACAATGCCTCAGCATTTGAATATAAAGCGCCTGTGATTGGCAGTGCTTACAGCAAAGTGAGTATACTAATTCTATACAAACTAAATAATTGACACAAATGTGTGCTATTAAAATATTCAAGATAATATCAATACTGTCTACACAATATTTTAGGTGCGGTCTTGTTAATGTCAGTATTTAATGGGACAAATAATATTGTATCCCATTTTTAAACTGATAGATAGATAGGGCAATAAAATTTGAACTGATTACTACGTATTTGTTACCCTATTTTCTAAAATATTTTCTAAAATATCAACCACTAGGCATAATATCGATTTTGACAAAAATTTTACTATAATTTTTCGCACGAAAAATCTTCTTTATAAAAAACATTCAGCTTGAAACCGGAGTGTTTTCATGCAAATGTTTCGTCAGCGCAAACCCTCAGCGAAACAAACGGGCCTCGTGACGCAAGCAGGTTTCAACGAAGATAAACGTATGTCATGGCATGTGAGGATAATTGTCAACCATTACGGGAGCACAATAGAATTGGGAGGCACGACTAGACCTCCGTGAAATTGCACTTTTTAAATACTTTCTATTACCTCTCCGCTTGTACGGTGTACCGGCTGCTCCGCTCGTACCGTAATTTTAATCAGACATGTGGCTTCGTGAGTTATGAAATTTGTTCTTTAATATATTATGGCAGTAGACCGCGAAGGATTGTAAGTGATACCATTATTAGTAGAGATTGTGGAAATGCTTTGTCTTATAAAATAAATAGGAAAACGTGAACGACTAAATAAGTTAAGGCAGAAAAACATACCACTCATATGTCTTGTACTTATGTGATATCAGGTCAATTAATAAATGTTTAAGTAATTTAGTTATCTGTTGTTAAATATCTACGATTTGAAAATTTCAAAATGGGCATTATTTTTTGTATCCAACCAATAAAATCTATGTCCAAATACTACCACAGTTTCCATATCGTATTAACAAGCCCATAGCATAGCTTAAACTAGTCTAGCATATTCACATACCACGCACGGTGTATAGTGAAAACGTACATTCCTCAGGCGGACGCAGTCGCAGGCATCTCTGGTGCGTGAGCTGTTTACAAAACATCTGGCCACGTCTTTGTGACCTTTACTGGAACTCGCGTTGTATGGACTTCCATTGAAATCACATACACCGTTGATTTGGAATGCCTTAGCTCGGATTTGCCTGACGCACTTGTCCTGCCAGCGTTGTGTTGCCTGTCCTCTGTTGGATTCTTTGCCTGGAGATTGTTTGCTTGGCTATTAAATGTTTATTTATTTATTTACTTAACGTCAAGTGCAGCTGCTGAAGTAAGTTTGTGATCGTTCAACCATAAGCCATGATGTCTTTTAAAAATGATGTGATACAATTCTTTTTTTGAACATCAGCATCACATGCAGAGAATTACGTAGAACTTCTTCTACTTATTTTCCTTTCTCTTCAAATGTACATGTATATGTTGATATGCAACTGATGATGAATGTATCTATTGTACGAAGAACCCAATTAGGCGCAGCTGTATATTTTTGAAAGACGGCAAATCTCACCTAAAGCTATCCATGATTACACTTCATTCAAATTAAAATTCCAAGAGAAAGCACTTCAACCAGAAGGATATTGCCTATTAACCTGTCAATTCCAATAACATATATCCTCGTTTAATTACCATCTCGGTGTACCTGTTTTTGTCATCAACTCCACACCGAAGGGCGTAATTATTGCTACGCACATAAACTAGTTACTGCTCGTTGATTTTTGTATTTGTTTTGATGTATCGACGTGGTAGGTGTCACGCAGTACTAAGAACAATGAGTTACGTTGGCAAAAACTGGACCAGCTTTTTCCGTAGATTAGTGCTTCGTTGCGGATCCACAGGTGTGATCAATATATTTTTTAAGTCTATCTCATTACGTTTTTGCGATTAAGGGTTCATATTGTTAATGTTCTTTTGTTCTTTATTTGTATAATGAAGTAAAAATTGCAAATTTCTTGCCGTTTCTCTGGGCAGAAATAGCCTTGCAATTTGTGACATGTTGGAACAACACTTGGTATCCTCACCTCATATTGTAGATTATTTCTTTACTAAAAACCATGTTGAATGAATATATCTTGTATCTATTAATTATCGAACACTAAATTTTATAACTTTAACAATTTTGTTTATGAAACACCGGATATTAAGTCAAGGTTGAAAAATCACATTACATAGTAAAAATCAATATAGCTCGAGATCATAACATACACCTTATACATAATATTAATTTTCCTTGTAACACAACTACACTATGAGGATGTCGGTTAATATCTTCAAATGTTCGTCCTTCATAGGAGAGAACAATTCCTCTTCTATGACCTTTGTCATAAATAACGAGCATGATACATTAATCAATCTTTAAAGTCTATTTATAGTTAGTGAAGTACGATCATCAAATTAACTTATAGCTTATATATTACTTATAGCATGTTCAGAGAACTACTTATTAATATTAATATAAAATTGTAAATAGTTATTTGAATCGACGTATGTACATAATATGGCTCATCCAGGTCATAATAATATCTTACTTCAGTTTACCATTCCCTTCTCGATACCTTAAAAAAATTGATAATGTTTAACCTAGCTCTATTTCACACGTTCAATGTTTGTCATACAAAAATTCAAGTAGATAATTACTTTGTCAGAACGAAACACGTATTAGAGGTCCACGGTAATTACAGCAGTTATCACAGTCAGTCTCACGACGGTAGCACCTTGGCCGACCTTGCCGTCGACCCAGCATGTATACCCTGGGTCAATTTACTGCCACTCGTAAAATAAATGGCGGCTATCAATAATTGTGACAGATTGCCGAGTGAGAAAAACGTGAAACGTTAAGGTGTATTATTTATTGCGTATTGTTGTTTTTCTGTTTGCAGGTGCTTTATGTGTGTGTCGCGTTGATAAAGACATTATGTGTTGCGCGATTAACTGCTTATAATTTATAATTTGTACCAAAGTATGACACTAATACTGTACGTGAGTTGATAGCTTTAGTTTTTGTTTATTCACTAATGGTGTGTTCGGGTCGTCTGTGTCGCACTTTTTGTGGTTTTCTAATGTTTCATGGCGAAATTGTAATCAGGCTTAACTTGATAATATTTGTTTTATTAAATTTATCGTTTAGGTTTCCTAGTTTCGTTAGGTGCTTTTTTTATAATGCAATTTCAGATTTGCCTCTCAAAAACGTCTTCTTTTCATTTCTAGATAATAAAGAATTTTTAAATTAAGTCTTCATCTCCATCCCTCAAATATCAAAGAAACAATGTCCTTTTATAATAAATAATCCGTATTCTTAGTGCGACTTTTCTGAAAAGTATTGTTTATTATTTTAATAAGGTGATTCCTATTTTGAAACCACTGATGCGCGTCGCTTTACATATCAAATGAAATTGTGAACAACATAATTTTGAGACGGTTTTTTAAATTCAGTCCGTATTTAATTTCGACACAGTTATTATGTTACATATAAGAGTACCTACATTGCGAGTGTCAAACGTTTTTGTGACCTCCGCCGCACTAAATCCAAAGTAACCTTAATCTGACACGGAACGTTCTCTGTATGGTTGTGTCACATGAGTTTTCACAATGTAAGCGTCAACCTGCTATACTCGTATTGTGAGAAAGTGTAGCTGTTTGGTGTTCCTGAAACTGCCAGATTTGGATGCTATTTTGAAGGATCATTCGTAAGAGACTAAGCCACATGAAATATATGAAAAATTGTGCTACCTATTCACCCTTCTAGTTTGTTTGAGATTTGTGGTAGGTTTTTTGGTAATTAACCTTCTCGTTTATGTTACTGGATATAATTTAATAAGAATGTCGGTTAGTCCGTAACGTTACGGAATGGTTTGAAATGTTGCTTGGACACAGGTTATAGCTCAAAAAACGTTTGTATCAGTATTTTTTTTATACAGGGTGTCCTACTGTTGGTATACTAAGCTCAAAGGAGGTTATAGTATTGCATACGCTGAGTACGTAAAAAATACTTATAAAATTCCAGGCGTTTTTTTTCTGAAATAGATGAATTCTTAAAAGTCTATGTGTACACCCATAACAAGCAACCCGCCCAACTTTGCCACCAGCGCGTGAGCTTATGTTTTCATAGACAAAATGCTCACATTAGATATATGCCGGCTGCGCGAAGGTAGAAAAGAAATCATGAATTTTCAGGAAAAATTTATCAAAAAAATTTTGATGTAATTTTGTTGTTTGAGTATTTTTTACGTGATCAGTGTATGCAAAACTACAAGTCCCTTCGCGCTTAGTATACCAATAGTGGGACACCCTGTATAGTACATATATAATTGATATCCGTTCGCATTCACACTATTCAATATTGCACGCCTCATAAGCGAAGCGTTGAGGTGGGTACTACTGTCACTTCGCGCAAAACATCTGATTTTTCAAACTTAAAATGTCTTTATGTATCATACATTGCACTTGTAAGATAATACATACACACACATATTAAGAAAAAACACTATTTTTAACGTTCATGATATTTTTGATGTCATTTTTGTTATTTAAACTAGTTAAAAAACAGTTTAAAACTAGTTAACAAAGTTCTGTCTTGGACGTCCGTGTGTCTGTATGTGCGGATCCTTTTTCTTGTTAACACGATAGCGACCGAAATACTTTACTAATCGAGTCTTTTTTTTTCTCTTACGCTTGAGTATGCTCAGGAATAGAACCCTTTCATTTTTCAGGGTCTGATTCGATGTGGTTTAATTGTTATTAAATAAACAAAAATAATAATTAATAAATATTTATAAAAAAAATTATGAGGCGTGCACTTTTGGATTTTCCAAATTATTTCATTTTATATCACATTAGAATTTGGATAACGTACATAAATATTTATTATCTGTAATTGCAAAAAGTGCCATTTTGACATAACCTCGCGGGATCGGATGTAAAAAATTATTAAGCGAAAAGTCGCGGTCGCGAGAAGTTTTGTTTGATTTATTAAATAATATCAAACTTAACTTCTTACGCTTCTGAATTTGGTTTACAGAATTGTACTTAACAGTGGAATATGATAATTTAGCAAAAGAGAAAAAATTTGTTGGTGTTTTCATGAGAAATACAATGATCATCTTAGTCTTAGAAATGTGCTCTGATTACCCTATATTATTATAAGGTACACATTAATTACCAAATGATTAAACTATGTGTGCATACTGCATTCTTTTCGAAGAAGAGATCGTAATGGTAATGGTAGATATTAATAGTATCGTCCCTCCATCAGGGTCCTAACACGCTATAGTTAAAACTAAATAATATTATATTGTAATATTTAAATAGTACGTGAAAATAATAAGAAACGTGTATAGTGTGAGCCGCCTCTAACGCAGCACTTATTTCACTTGTGGACAATGTTTATCTGCTACAATCGGTCTCTTGTGAAAGTGATTGTCGTAAAGCTTGTACTAAAATAGTTGAGATCTGTAGCGATTGTCGCCAGATTGTATTGTGGGGAAATGAGACTTTATTCCTGACTGTTTATTTTTTATAGAACTCATTATTTGGCGTAATGTGTATTATATCTAATGGTCTCTAATGTAACGTCTGTATGATGTCCATTATGAGACTAGAAAGTTAGAGCGTTTTAAATGTTTACTCGTTATTTAACAGAGACTTATTAGACGAACTTATTGTTGGAGTACAATCCAGTTATTTATAGTGAAGTTGTTTATCAACGTCATTTTTGCAAATTGTGTAAACTATTTTCTCTTGTATAAAAGAGTTTTCTAACAAGCGACTATTATTTTTCCATACAATCTTGTAGGTAAATTTGTCGAAAATAGTCAATTTTGGGATTTACGAATGCTTTTGAATTGATTGCCTGGTCAAAATTTAAATAGACACTAAGACAGGGATTTTTATATACCTATTTAATCTGTGTGCTAGATGATTGCGGCGGTTTTAGTCAGTTACTTTATTTTCTAAACGTTGGTACCGTGTAAGGATGATAAATAGCGAATTGAAAATTCGATAGAAGTTAGACTAAATTATATTATCAAATATGATAAAATTTCAGAATTTTACATATTTACTCTGTTTTTGCTTAAATTAAGAAAATTTTTTTATCGAAGAATTTGCTCTAATAGAACCGGAAGAAGATTTATTGAAGCTCAATAAAAATGTGTAAAAATATTCGTCACAATGAAAATGAGATGGTAATAAGAATTTAGTCTTCATGGTTTAGATAGCAATGCCGGAGTTTTTGTCAAATATCATTTGTGTAAATTGTAAATTGATATTCAATTTGAGGCCAATGTCTGGGCGACCTCTGTGTCACTGTAGGTTTTTTGATTCAATCGTTATTTCCTTTTACAAATTCTCTTATCTGAGTGTTTCTTTAATCTTTTTTTAACTTTCAAATTAAAATATAATTTTCACCTCATTCATTGCATTTTTAAGGTCATTCGAAAAAGTCATTCATTTTTTTTTATTAACATATTGTATAAAATGTTTTTCATAGATATTAATTTTAGCTATAGTTTCCACTATGTACCTGTTTATTTTTTAAACCAACCTGCTAGTTAACATGACTCCCGTAGTCATAATAGTTACTTCCGTGATCTTATTGTAAGTTAGTTTAGGATAAATATTTACCTTGCGTCATATAAATTTCGACATAGGTCATTGGATACATGAATAGTTTAATAAATTGTGTACCTAATTGATAAACCCGGGAATTTCTCTGGTATTTGCCAATTTCACATAGTTAGACGTGTGACCTTGTAAGTGTTAAAATTATACAACCTAAACAGATATTGCTCAAATATTGGCAATTAGTGCCAATTATTATCAGTTGTACTGAGAGGAAACTAAAGCAGGTTAACGATACGAAAAAGCGGTTGAAATAATTAACGTTCTAATAATATTTTCGTTTTCCACGCGACCTCCGTTTAAACTATGCCTCTTATCATTCGACCTCTTTTCTCACCTTTAGTTGTTATAAAAAGACGTAAACGAAATCAAGAAGGAAGGAAATTTAATTTAGAAAACATCGGAATAAGGTTCACTTTTGTTTACACAGTTGCAACAATGTGCTGAGTACGTTATCGTCGGTTACGTGTTTTGAGCATTTCGGTTTAAATTTGTAATCGTTTTTCAATTATTTTGAAGAAAAAACATTTTATTATTTTTTGAAGGTGATTGCGCAACGAGGAAGTTCAGTTTAATATTTAAATTGCAGTGATTTTTATTGTAATAAATTCGCATCGTTGTAGCAATGTAAATAAAATCTATTAACCTAAATATTTTACATTTAGTGAAGCGATTGTTAAAAATGTCAGAGCTCTGTTTTAATATTTATTGTAATTATGTAAAATAGTGAGTTTAAAGGTTAATCTGTCACGCACTCGCTCCAATGGTCTCTAAAATGGATACTAATAGTGAACAAGGAAATATTAGTAATTATAGACTCTAATTAAGCAGTTATATAGTTAATTTGTGATAAAAATAATGACGATATTTATATATTTTCATATTTTGTAATTGATAGACATTTATGTGAGTAAATTACTTAATTAGAATTACTAAAAAAATAGGTACATCAACATAATCCGGATAAAATTTAACTTATTTTATTACTGGCCTAGAATTAAACACATACCTATATAAATATTCTTAATATTTTTCATGCTCCTTGTATTAAAATTTATTCAGTATTTCCTGTGATTGACACAGGCATACAAACACAAACTTTCACCTTTTGCATTATTATGTTATATTTTTCAAACAATCTAATCGTATAAGTTACAACTAACACCTACTTAACAGTATGCATTAGTCGTGGACAACAAACATAACTTGCCTATTAAGATAAACTCACTCCAGTATATTATTTAAATAGCTCTATTTTGTTTTCATCGGTCGATGTGAACAGGCCATTTGATTTTATTATGTGTATTAGGTTATCTCTCTGCGGACGAAAACATTTTGAACATTTGACACCGTAAATTTCAACGTTATGGATTAATTCTCTCGTAAATGGTATAAGTGTCTGATAGAACTTTTATACGCGACAAATTATGTAAGTAACAATAATATATGGTATTATAAGTGCTTTTATGGTTTGAAATGAGACACGATTATAGATTGAGGCATTATATTATGTATATTGTCTTTTTTGTATTTATGATAATAGCGAAAACAAATTTGAATGTTTTTTTTTACATTTAGGTATAATTCATCTACAAATTTATATTTAATTTATGTACCAAATGTCTTTTTACTGAATGATATAGTGCTTAGTGTGCGAATGTTACAATATACTCATGTGAAAAACATCCTTTCAATAAGGAAGAAGTGGACTAAGAACGAGACATTTAGTATTTTACACCTATATATGTATAAACGTTGGTTATAAAATACTCTACTCGCTATAGACCGGGAGATACTGACACAAAATTTCGAGTCATTTGTAACAGGATGGCGGTTCTACAGGGTTCTTAGTACGCAATGACAAAAAGAAAAACGATTGTGTGAACGCTGGTACCGGCGGCTTATTCGCGTGGGCGTTAGTCGAACTCGTCGGAAAAATAGCGAAAGTCAAACGATTTGTAACACAAAAATTTTAGAATTTACCGATAGCCCATAAAAAAGAAGTAGGCGGTAGTGTCATGCCATACTTTTCCGGTGTGACATACAGCCCGCCATACCGACGCGAATGTGTTGATTTAAATAAAACAATTATTCAACCATTTGTATCAGGCTAACTTTTGCACAGGTAACCATCGTCGTGCAGCCATTTACGAAAATCGCCATGCCATACTTTTCGGACGATTCCAAATGGTCGCCATACCGCCGAAAATCTGCAAAAAAATTTTATTTCGCCAAACTTTTTGTACCAGTATTGCATTTGGATTTTTGGAGAGTATTTGATAAAATGTGACCATTATTATATTTGCCATACTTCTAGTAGGGGGAAAAAGTGCTGTCATACTTGAAAAATTAATTTAGTATTAATTTATATAAGTGAAGATTTCCAACACCTAGATCTTTGAAATTTTGTATTTATATTCGTTGATCCTCAAACTTACAGGAAAAACTAGTGCCATACTGTTACAAATCGTTTGACTTTCACTATTTTCCGACGAGTTCGACTAACGCCCACGCGACTAAACCACCGGTACCAGCGTTCACACCATCATTTTTCTTTTTGTCATTGCGTACTAAGAACCCTGTAGAACCGCCATCCTGTTACAAATGACTCGAAATTTTGTGTCAGTATCTCCCGGTCTACTATTATTATGTAAAATATAATAAAATAAGTCTAGGCGAATATTCTCGGCGTAGAATAAGATAGTGGGCGACCGAATAAACATGTCCATTTATGTATCCGTAAGTAACTCGTAAACTGTATTGACATAGTCATTGTTGTTCTCTTGTGATTATAAATAATAATAATAGCTTTATATTTGAAGTTTACAAGAAGGTTGTGCAGCATTCGAGAACAGATTTTGTTTAATTAAAGGAATATTACCTTGCTTAAAATGTACTTTACTTTTACTTTATCCACGTATTAGATACAATACAATGTTTACCACACATGATTCCTCCAGCTGTAGTGCGGATTGTTATCTACCTTCATGAATGTTGATTCATTGACATTAAGTTGAGTTATTTAAAAACCACTTTCAGTATACCTTTACCAGTATAAACCCTGATGGTACAACGTTAAGGTAGACGCACATTCCGCACGTCTCAATGTATCGCTAATGATCACAAAAACCTAGTATACATATAATCAGATAGGTCCTGAGAGATCGCTGAGTGAAAAGTAGATAGTGTATTTTTGTTCACCTCGAACAATAGCCGACCTCACGTTGACCGATAATCGGCAAGATAGCTGGGAGTAATGCGTGATGTGTGCAATAAATCTAGTACGGAACGAGTGCTTGTTTTTGAAGATACCTTATCTTTATTTACGTATTGCCGTGTGCTCGTAGTGATGGGACTGCAGGTCTTTAAGTAAGGCCTAGACTTGGTTCTGCAGTCTACAGTTTTGTGTGCGAATTATGTTCGAGGAAAAGTATTAAGGATTAAGATAATATCGATGTTGGTTTTATGATAGCATGATTCATAAGGTCAACTTTGAATCATCATGCTTCGGTCAACTAAACGAGTCAATTTACATGGTCATTTTCTTCATAAATATATTATAATTGTAACAAACGTATCCATTAAAAAACATAATATATTTTAAAATGACAACGAAATATTTCGAGTATAAAGTTCGCAATTGTATTTGAATAATTTTCACATAGTTTTCCAGGCTAGTTGCGACCTTCCGCTCCGGGTCACGCCGCGCGCGGGTCGCATGCGTCACACGTAACGTACCTACATCTATTTACGCCTCAATAAAATTATACAATTGATGTGTATTTGCGGTTCACGGCCGTTATATTGAATAGATATCTAAACACACAACAAGACCTCTTTGTTCTATCATGTTCTAGAATCGCGTGTGAAAAATATTTATAATCTGTGCTCCTTTTGCGTTTATTGGCTCCTTGCCATACACGTTACCAATCAAATGTCAATTGTTATGCCACCCGCCATTTTGTTGTAATGATAGATGAATAATTAATCTCAGGGTCGTGACCGGGTCAAAAGGATAATTTAACTTTATTGTATTCGCAATTCCTTTTAAATTATTGCAATTAAATTATATTTGCTTGGATTTGTATTCTTTTCTGTGAGCGATTAGGATATTATTTATATGAATAATTGTTGTTGATCAATTGTATAGATATTTTACTGTGTAAATGAACACTTCTCTAATATATTTTAGACTTATCGTGTATTTCATATAAGAATTAGTGGAAATAACAACAAATATCAAGTACAATATGACCTCTGTTACAAAAAGGTCAGGTGCAAATGTTACGTCTAAGTTGGTGGTGCTAAAAGTGTTAATTTGTCTGTTAGTGAATCGTGTTCGTGTTCATTACTACGAACATACTTGTATGCGGAATAAGATACTATTTTATTACTTCAAAAATATTGTTTATTTCCTTCACTACGTAGTCAGTCTTGGGTTTGTAAGATATTTTCATTTTGATTCTTTTATATTTTATGACTTAGTAAGTAGTTTTTGTTTACAGCAAAGGAGCGTATACGTACGAAAAGTTACAGTATTTATAAATCATCTTATATTATAATTATCATCAAGTTGCAATGGATATAATAAACAGACATGAGGCTTTTGGCGAGATATTTTAAAATTGTGTAGTGTGTAGTGGCATAATAGGTACATATTTAGGTTCTTTGGTTTTAGTGTTAAAATCAATAACTTCGCTTCTTGCATTTAAAATTATGGTGAGAATAATTTATTTTAAAATTATTTTTATAACTATATACACATGTAGGTATGTGACACATCACACAATACAGCTGCATATGGATAATTTAATTAGCATATAAAATTCAAGTGCATCGCCAGTTCAAACAGTTACGTAGGATTATTTGCGAACTCAACTCAAAAGTAGGTGCGAAATTATACAGCGCGGACAAGGCCGTTTCGTTTCTCGATAACAATATTGATTATACATATGTATAACTATGTTGTGTCCTGTGGAGTTATTTCTGCTTTGTTAAAAATGTATGTAAGGGGGTAGTAGGATATTTTTTATGTGCTAAACCCTGTATGCAGGTCACTGTGGTGGGGTGGCATACAGTGGCAATGAAAAAGAGGGGAAAGTGTAAGCCGGAAGTTTTGTTTCGTTTATAAGTAATTCATAAAAGTACCCCAATAATGGATTTTTACGAGAATTAATATATTAAAAAAAAACTCCTTTTATAATTATTATAGTGTTTATATTAATAAAGGATAAGTAGTAGAAATCTTTTTATAATATAATAGTAAATTAAGTTTCTATCTTCGCGTTAAAGTCTGAACTATAGCATTGTTTCAAACCGAGAAATCAGGACTGAACCAAACTTGAAACAATTTTGCATGATAAAAGATGCCGATAATACAATGGGAGCGCTAAAATGGCGCTACAATATTTATTGGACACGTGTATCCTTTATTGTAAGGACTTAACTAGGCTGTATAATTTACTAATATTTATGTTTTTATCTTTTTAGACGTATAGTACTATTTTTTTGCAGTAAGTTATTATTCACATTATGTACCTTTTTTTCGATAAGAACATAATGTAGATAGTTATTTTTTTACATCAGTAGTTAAACTATAATATTATGTTTTTTTTAAACTCTGAAAACCATGTGAATTTTTTTTGCAATATTAACATTTAACAGCTATATAACTGGATTAAATTTGATTTAGATATAAGACCGTTATTACATATTAAATTACATATTTTCCTAACCTTTCAAATTAATGCGGAAATTATTAAATTTAAAAAAAAAACAATTTTGGTATATTTTAACGTAAAATTTCGTAACTGCAAAACTGCAACGGCATCTTACAGCCACGCTGTGAGTGTCGTGCGTCAAACGTATTTATTCAAGGAGGCTTTGTCCACATGCAAATACAGTGGCCGGTCGCAGCGACCGCGACCTGTCGGAGGTCACCTGTAGGACGGACGGACTGTTTTTGTTTTTATATATATTTAGTATATGGTACACACAATGTGCCTCTTGAAGCGTGGGCCGTAAGAAATGATGCAAAAAGTTGCATAAGAACGAGCGTAGATACTGTTTAAGAAGACTTTGGATAATTTTAATGTAGTTTTTTCTCATTGCTAATTGCGCTGGAGTTCATTTGAGTCAAATTTTGTGAGCTAAATGACAAGACTGATGATTTAATGTTGGTATCGCTCGTCTAATTCACAATATTTGATCATATTTATGGATAATAATTTTCTATTCTGGCTAGATATTTTCCTCACCTTTATTAAAATTTAGAGCCTCTGTAAAATAACACGATAATTGTTTTGTAGGAATCAAGTACACAAAATTAACACCGAAAAAGTGCATGTACACATCCGTACTAATCCATACTTAATATTATAAATGCGAAAGTAACTCTGTCTGTCTGTCTGTTACTCAATCACGCCTAAACTACTGAACCAATTTGCATGAAATTTGGTATAGAGATATTTTGATACCTGAGTAAGGACATACATAGGCTACTTTTTACCCCGGGACATAGGATAGGTTTTATCACAGAAATCCCACGGGAACGGGAACTATGCGGGTTTTTTTTTGACTGCGCGGGCGAAGCCGCGGGCGGAAAGCTAGTAGGGTATAAATTTCTTCTAGCACACACGTATTACATTCAAAGAGGGAACCAAAACAATTCTGATAGGTCACGACCGTTCAACTGTTCAATGGATCTCGTGCAAGCTGCGAGATCGTTCATGACTAATTGTAAGTACTCCCGCACTAACCTACATACAGAACAAAGGGTACAGCCGCCTGAACCTTGGCCCGACCTCCGCGCATCCTCGCTCTAGATGCACCATCGCTTGTCTAAGACCAAAGCGATGCTATGGTTACAAACCTGAAGATTTGAAAGTCTTCTGAAACTTCTTTAGGCGCGTTGAGAGTAAAATTTGAAGGTCGCGTATGGCGACTATTTTGGTATCTTTGATTCTTGCCAAAGAAGTATCGCTTCTGACACGTGTGCTCGGCATACACGCTCTTTTTTTTTAAGTGGAGTAATCTCTTTACCGACCAAAATCCCACTGTATTCCGTCCAGCCGGGTCAATGACGGAGCCACGGATGTTGGAGATTTGAAAGACCTAAAATAATGTTATTTTTTGTCTGTACAATGATTGCATGCAAACGATTGTGTTACGTAATGCGTATGTGTTGTTATTGTTTGATTTATATGCAACAATGATTGCAATGTTTTGAATCTGATGTAATTTGGATATTACAATTTTTTATAAAGGTGTGATTATAACGTAGCTGGTGAAACGAGTGTTATACTTTTTTACCGCCTAAATATACCTACATTTTAAATGTCATTTATTATGTAAACTATTAGTTTCATCTTAATTAATTACAAATATGTTATTATGTGTATATTAGGTCTTCATTTATTAATTATGTTTAAAAGACATGCTCCAGTGATCGCAGTCAATTTCTATTTGTCAAGAGACGTTGACCACACGCATCGTAGCATGAGGGGTGATACGGAATGATACTGTTTATTTTGGATACAGCTTCAAATAACTAATTTAGTACTTTGGCCTTTGGGTTCTTCTTTGAGAACATATTTAATTATTTGAAGATATAATAGCACAAAAAAATGGAGTAAGTATCTAAATAAACGTAGCGTTGTGTTAGAGATATGTCATCAACGATTAAAACAAAATCGGTTTTGTTGATTAAATAAATTTAAATTACGCTATTATTTACAACTTTGATTACCAGCAAATTATTCATGAACTTTATTGATATAAGCAATATTAAACCGCACATAAAATATGCAATTTACATCGCATCTAAGCAGCAATCATGTCTAATAATTAATGAACTCGGATACAATCTTGTACGCATCTTATTGACGAAATTAACATGCTATTGGTTTTGAAATAAAGATGTTCCGCCGACTTAATTAAACATTTTCGTGATGAGGGCGGTTTAAATTAGAATTACAATTCGATTAAACGAGAAGCATTCTTATCATTGGATAATAAAGGCTATTATTGCATAGTTTTGTGTTTATTTTCCGTTTGATTAATGAGTAATGATTGCATTGAAAACTTTCGCTGTTAAAATCTCTATTACAATAGCATAGAGACACGTATTTCGAATTTCACGCCTTTCGTTCGTGTCTAGTCGATTTAAATTCGATGATGAGTGATTAATAAGAGTTATTTGATATCATTATTAATTGGGTTAAATGCATCATTAATGGTTACTTTCGTTGTAGTTTGGACGCATGAGAAATTATTGTAATACGTCTTGTAAAAATGTTATTAATTACATTGTTATTACATACATGCTTTTCGGAAATGAACCACTACTAATAAATTTAATGATATAATAAACAAGTATCGAAATAAAGAAGAAACAATGCATTATTAAGTAGGTATATCAAAAGTAAATTAAAACAGGTAGGTACGACAGTAAAACAATCACGATCTTTAATAGAGCAATGATGCTGAAATATATTTTTTAGAAAAAAAAAACGAGTTTAATAATTTTTATTACATTGCTTGACTCTTTCTATCTTTTACTATTACTATAGGCTAAGTAACGGCAAACGATTTTACTGTAAAAAAAACGACGACGGAGGTGCTTACCAAACGTATTTAAATATTATTTATTATCCTCAATAATACAACATTACACGTAATTAAACAACAGTTAACATCTATCATATCGAACAGTATCAACCGGTGGGGTCGTTAAGTAAATAATAGCAATATTTCAAAGGTCCCTCTCGCAGCGAATAAATCATGATTAACGGACCCCCCCGCTTTGATCTGACCGCTTACCTTCGACCCTATCATTAATATATTCTATCCAATGGGCATTTCATCGTTAATGAATTATTGGTAAGGGCCCGTTCACTGGAGCGTGTCATGGTTTGATATAGGTAAGGACGGTCAGGGTGGTTTTGAAGTAACATATTTTGGGTAAAGGAATTTCTCGGTTTGATGGATATTTTGAAGTTTAGTTCAAAAAATTTACAAGGACATCAATAATGTAATCTTGAAGGATCAGTACTAAATGTAAGAATTAAAAAAAATAATTTTCGTTAGATCCGTTTCTGGGCATTTCGTAAATGTATCAAACGAATATATTCGCAACTCGCAAGGTTTAATTTTTTTTTTCGTTTAAAAACACAATTACAGTAGCTCATATTATTGTTTTGCTTTACTAAAGAATTGCCTAGAAATTTTAAAACAAAATTCATAGTGAAATCTTGACAAGTCAAGCTAGGCGCCAGCCTACAGCACAAGTATATAATATTAAAATTTATAACCGAGTATAGATATCTCTATCATTTAATATTCCCATATATAACTGTAAATGTTTATTTACTATCTAGACTGAACACAGCCTTAGGTCTTATGTAACAACAAGATATCTATAGACAGAGTTTCGTGTTCGCGATTCCAATCGATAGTCTATCATTCCTCTCTTAATGTACATACACTCTTAATGTACTTTGATTTAATTAAACTTCTTACAAGGAAAAGCAGAGCTTTGAATGATGTATATATTTTATATCAGCTTCTTTGTCAGAAACATCTAATTAAAATGTAGTTACATTTAAACATTTTTATTACGTCTTGATATTAAAAATTGAAAATCATAGCAGTATTATTATTTCGACTTCACCAAGCGCTAGGCGGTAGCGTATAATTTAACTAACACATCGCCTTACTATTAAAAATTGAAACATAAATATTTACTATATTGAAATTTAACTGCGATCGAACGCACATTGAAAACTAAATCCATTTACTAAATATGACGGCGACATTGTATCCACTTTATTATTATTACTACCGTATACAATGCTACGATGCAGTAATACATTCGGACAATTCAATCGAACGAAATGGATAGCCCAGAGACAATTTTATACGAGATAGTGGTCATTTCCTTTGAAATACGGCAACATTAACCTGTATCGGCTCTCTGATGTTATATACTCTGTTGTTCTTGGCACTAATCATTGTAGAATGCACCAATACCTACCGCGCGGTGCCATTCATAAAGTGGTGGTACCGTTACAGTCCCAGTAGTCCAGGAGGAATCGGCGCATGAGTACCGAAAACTATTCCACCTCAATTTTTTTACGTGATCCTCTTCAAATTGCCCTACTGATGATATAAATGCATGTTGCCATGGGGCAACCCGGTGCCATATTGTTTAAACCGAAATTGTTTAAACAATTGCAAGGAATTGTTATTTTTCAACCGGACAAATTTTTTTTATATTTTTTATCGAAATACCAATAAAAAAGGTCCAATTACTTTTCACGATAAAGTTAATATTTTCAAAGATATGAATTTTTTAAGGTTTGAAAAATCTCAAATTTGGGTACTTTCGACCCATGAAAAATATATTTAAAAAAAAAATAATATATAAGTAATATTTTTTTTTCAATTCTCTATACAATAGTTAATAATATTGTTAATAGAGATTTAAGAAAATTTCATTGTTTATATCTGTTTTTCTTCTTTAAATTCAAAAATACATTTGTTTGATGGAATGACAGTAGTACATCAGTTGCAGCTTTCTAAACATGCAACGTTTGGTGAATTTGCTACAACATTTTTTAATTATGTATATAAGTTGCATACTTCTATGTGGTTGTGATTCAGAAGACTGTAAGAATATAATATATAAAAATAATATTGATAATAAATAAATACTTATTTTTAAATCTTGTTTTATTATTTCATACTTCTCCATCTATAACTTTCGTTTGAAGAAGTTATTCAATGTAATTAATAAGGTAAAAGACCTAGTTATTGACACTTTAAATTTTATTTTAGTTAAAAAAAAAACAAATCAATTCTAATAAATTAATAAATATAATTTTTGAATTAAAAATTTTAAGATCTTTGGTTTTTTGAGAACATTTCATTCTTTTAATTAAAATCAAATTGCGAGTGTCAAACAACTAGGCCAGTGTCAATAACTGGGTCTTTTACCTTACTTTCTGTTTCAATAACAAAAAAGTAATATAAACTGACAAAAAAGTAATTTTAATTACATGTTTCAATTTATGCTTAAATAACTTTAAAAAAATTGATTTCAGAAAAAAATATATAAGAAACAAATTGTAGACAATTTAATTATTAATAAGATTGCTCTCTTTAGAAATCTTGATAAAGTTGATAGTTTTTAAGATAAATGATAAATAATGATTCAAGACACAGAGGCCGATGCAGCGCATGAGTAAGAGAGAGACGGCGATACTTAAAGGTAAGCGGCGCGTACTTGTGAGCGCGCGAAGTTAACAATTAAAAAACAGATATAAACAATGAAATTTTCTTAAATCTCTATTAACAATATTATTAACTATTGTATAGAGAATTGAAAAAAAAAAATTACTTATATATTATTTTTTTTTTAAATATATTTTTCATGGGTCGAAAGTACCCAAATTTGAGATTTTTCAAACCTTAAAAAATTCATATCTTTGAAAATATTAACTTTATCGTGAAAAGTAATTGGACCTTTTTTATTGGTATTTCGATAAAAAATATAAAAAAAATTTGTCCGGTTGAAAAATAACAATTCCTTGCAATTGTTTAAACAATTTCGGTTTAAACAATATGGCACCGGGTTGCCCCATGGCAACATGCATTTATATCATCAGTAGGGCAATTTGAAGAGGATCACGTAAAAAAATTGAGGTGGAATAGTTTTCGGTACTCATGCGCCGATTCCTCCTGGACTACAGACCGTTAACGTTACAACTTAATCGAATTAACGATGGCTATATCAGATTTCATTCGAGTTATGTGCACTCTCGTAATGGGTAACATTGTGTAATGCTAGTCTATGACTTTTGATTTTTGGGATCGTTTATTAAAGTGTCAGTCTGGTGGGCATAATAGATCAATTAGTCTCAGTTTAAGAACAAACGGTTTTGTAATCGTATCAGTAGTATTTTGGCTAATCGATTACATTTAATTATATTACTTGAGAGCTTACATTGTTCATTGAATTATTTCGTACAAGCGAGGTATGACAAAATATGTTCCATAAATGTGTTTTTTTTTTTGGAAAACAATATACAGTTTACAGTTTTTGTACGAAAGCAAAAGCCGTTTAAATAGTCTCATACTGAATTCAGTGGAAAATCAAGGATATTCTTATTTGTCCAGAATTTGAACAATAGTTAGTTAAGGAATAGAACAAACAAAATATTTTTAACATCTAACATGCACAATGCTCATAGCACATGATTGTCTTGCCAGCCATGATTTCCTAAGTAAGTAATTAATCATTAGATTTGAATTTCATCATCAATAATAATTTTTATTTTGCCAGATGCCCATTTGATTCTTCTGCCTTATATCTACATCGACGTTAAAATCGCAACTTCTGTCTACGCCTTCGTCTAGTTCCAACAAAAGTTGTGATAGATCTGTCAATTTTTCGATCGCTCTAGATCGAAAATAACAAGCACTCATATCTAATAGAGCAGCCGCTTCTGTAGCAACAACTGTAAGCGGATACCATTCGAAATGTAGACGTGTTGTGAGAGTAGCTTGACATTCGCCGATGTGACCCTGGCTTTTTGTTTTATAAGCCACCCGATACTTCTTTCACGTACCACGGTGTCGAATTATTGCCTGTTGACCTCATTTGATATGTTTCTGTGTATTATTTGATTTTATTTCTTTATTTCGGTGATGGCTTGCTTGTTTTTTATTTGTTTTATTTGATGGTTCTATTGGGTACGAGAATTTGGTTGAAAAGAATACTTTTTATTTGTTAAAGATATTCATATGTGTATTATATTCTTCTCTCTGGTTTGTGAGGAAATGTTGCAGGTTACCGTTGCTGTAAATCAACTTAGATGTTTGCATCTACGACATTGTATTTCATATTTAATATTATTACAGGTAATGAAGGAATTCCTTTGAGATTATTATTTACATGATACAGAACTTAATATACCTACTCTCGTGCAATTCATTAACCGTTCCTTCCCATGCCGTTATCCTCGTTCCGAAGTATCTAGTCAGATACCAAGCGAACAGAGTCATCGAAACGAACGCATCGATCTTATTAGTTTAACTCGGGCACGACTCGCAGTGCTGCGGGGTGGTGGTCCGGCGCTCTGCACCGAGTAATTGGCATCGCTTTCTAGGTTTCGTTATAAAGGGTGTTATTTTAATGATCGTATGAGCGCGTTTTTCTAATACAATCAAATGTTTCTAATACAATCAATAATCGGTAATGGGTGCTTTGAAATAATGGAATGGAATGGAAGAAACATGTAGTGCTATGAAAAATATGTGAAAATATAAATGGAATTTATGTATGTCGATGAATTGATGAGAAACGGTTTGGATTTCGTTTAGATTGATACGTGAACTGTGTTTTGTTTTATAGCATTAGATGCCGCTTAAAGATTATTTTTTTTCTATCCTATTAAATTTCAAATCATTTTATACGGATGTTATGAAAACGCAAGCTTTCTAACTTACACGCGTATTGATTTTACTTATAAATATTCCATAATGAGATGAATAATATGACATTGAACAGCTATACCCATATTTTCAATGTTAGTGAGACTTAAATTGCAATTTATCGTCATAATATTTTATACGGGCTTACAATCTCAAATATTACTTAATTGACATGCATACTCGACACATGACACTTAAGCATCCGCGAGAGAGGAATAATTACTGCATTTAACATCAGGTGGCACGCTTGTGCTGTTTCACTTTCTTTGCGTAATGGTATAGGATTATTATTTATGACCCAACCGGACCAGTTTCTCTTGAAGTTACTAATATTAGACGATTTTAAATAAACGTTTCCACAACCCGTAGTAAATTGTTATATTGAATGTAGATAATCTAGAAAATTTAATAATAATCATCGAATTGTTTGCGAGAAATTGAACACCCTGTATATACCTCGCGTGTCATCTAATAGACTCAGCGAAAAAACCTCAATTGGCAATTGATGAGAGCAGTTGAGTTTCCGTTGTGTGGCGCACGATCACACCTGCGGAGTGCCTTTTATCTGGCTATATCTGCATACATTACTGATAATGATTGTAGTTATACATAATTATACTGACACTAAGTTGTTTATTAAAAATGATCTTCACAGGTATCTGTATACGCTTCTGATAACGTGTTACGCATAAAGCTAAGGCATCTAAACGGTTTGTTGGTTAATAATTGCTAATTAATTTGGCTTTTGAGAATTGTTGACATTTTCTAAATAAACGATGCATTCACCGCCGTTGTATAAGGTGCAGCGTGCACAAATATAAAACAGCAAAAAAACAAGCAATAAATAAAAGGTTGAATGCGATATTATTCTGACGACCATAAAATAATATCTATTATCAACACCGTATAAAGTTTTTATGACGTATACATTACATATTTCAATGCTCGTTGCATTCATTTTATTTGTATTTCACTGAATATATAAATTCTTGTTAAACTGCAGATGATAGAATGAAAAGCAGAAAACCAGTGTTGAAGTTAGTCACGCCATGACAGAATACGTTTTATTTGATAGCCATTTAAATTAAAGTTAACTTGAAAGCTTTGTGCTTTGTTAATGGGATATATCAACTGTTATTTTACTAACACCTTAACAACATTACCTATCAACCTTTTGTGTTTCTATGGAATGTTTCTAATGTATCAATGCTGTTGTGTTCGAAAGCTTTTAGAATAGACAAGATGGTTCTAAAAAATATAGATCTGTAACATCAAATCAGCTCAGAATGATATAACATTCAGTGATCCATGTAAACGTTTTCAAGCGGTTCTAAAACGACATAAGACAGGATTTGGGTTCATTTTTACTACCTACATAAATATTGAAGAAATAATTTAAAATATTGTTGTCCTCTATCAGTAATCAGTATGTATTGATGCTTCTTATGAACTGTTATTTCATGATTTAACACGAATTTAAAAAAGCAATCAAAGCTGCGATTTGAACCGTAAATGATCGA
Source organism: Colias philodice (assembly GCF_061535455.1). Lineage (NCBI taxonomy): Eukaryota > Metazoa > Arthropoda > Insecta > Lepidoptera > Pieridae > Colias > Colias philodice. The sequence continues at coordinate 8,540,671 of NC_143098.1, read as the reverse complement.
ATGTCACGCTTTAGTCTATCTCCGGTCGGGCGTCAGCACCTATTGCAGAAAAATAATTCTTATCTATTGACTTTATCTTTGGATATAATTTTGTTTCTTTTAGAGAAGCTTTGCAATGATGATGGCAAGTTCTATAAGTAGTTTTTTTAGAGACCTTTGTAACTGCGTATTGGCACATTGGTAACTTCATACTAAAGTAATTAGAATTAACGACATGAGCCGCTTTTCTATATAAAATAAAAATTGTTTGATAATAAGTGATTAGAGTTTTACAGTTGGATGAGAACTTGGACCGAATTCAACGTGAGTAATATTTTTGTTTGTTTGTTTTTAATAACTTAAAGCACACAATCAAACTCACAATGCATCCTGTATCCAAAAACTATTTTCCTTTGCTGTAATATTAACCTTTACTAATATCGTAAAGAAGGAATTGTACATTTCATATTCTTCAATGTTTCGGTATAAAGCTCAAAATTATTTAACCAACACAAGCTGTATATTCCCGAGTGTGTTGTTAATATAACATGTATTGTTCGATACAGCTCCTTTACCAACTTAATCATAAAAAATGTAACATCTGGCTATCCCCTCAGGGTAGTGAGGGGAGCCGATGGTCCCATGAGCTGGTCTGATGCTCGCTTCATACCCTCGCCGTGATGTGGACGCGGACCCGCCCGTGGTCTGGCCAGCGTGGTGCTACACAGGTACATCATAATGATTATATTGTAGAAGATTAGAATTCGCAAGGACGAATGTTTTAATGGAATACAGCTATAGCGGCTTTGCTGGTCAACGAGGAAAAGCAAGCTGATCACTGATGATCAGCAGTTATTATCTCTACAGTTGTTTAAGCTATTTTCGAAATATCTTTGTATTGACGTATTGTAACAGGCGCCAGAAAAAGAGCTGATACTGAATGATACTGTATATTATACAGCTATGTGTGGCAACGTATTCCAAGCAATTGATTAAATAGACAATTAGATGAAGATTAATGCAAAATAATATTCCAAAGTACCGTGCTGTGGTACCGTGATTCCAGAACTTATAAATCCAGTTGCTAAAGGTGTTAAATTTCGTAATTGAAAATGTAATATTTCTTGCTTAGATCTGAAACATAATCCTATTTAATAGCGTAGAATGGCAGCTTCCAGTAACCGCGGTGCACAATTATAATTTAGACAAAGCCTCATCCCGGCTGACTTTTATTGTACACATGTAAAATAGCGCACTGCTTAGTATTCAGCCGTTCAATCAAACGGTAGCAACGAGCGAGAAAGAGGCTGGCTACGGGCAGTTAGTGGGCTCTGAGTGCTCGTTTATCTAGTCTCAGTGGGTGGTGCGAGTGGCAACTGGCAGGTGCACATTTCCATACTTCCGTGCGCCGGAGCACGACTCGCCGTTTCGGCTTGTTACAAGCTCGCGTTCCGATGTAACGAATTAGTTTTCGGTATCAATGGGAATAAGTTTGATTCAATTTTCTGGTATGTTTCTTGGACGTGGATTGCTGTTGCCGCGTTGGGTTTAAATATGGAAATGGTTTTAAATTTTCTATTAGTTCTGACAGTTGTCTGGTATAATTCCTTACTCAGTACGTATAGTCCGGGATACATCGCCCATTTTTGCAAGTGATTACTATCAAGCTAATTTTTCGTGAGTAGCTTTATTATGATGAGATGCCCAATAATTTCATGTACGAAACTCTCGATTGTGGTAGCTACCAGAGGAAACAAGGATAAAATATTTTGATTTGATGGTTCTTAAATATTAATTACTAACTGAATGTTTTTTTTTGTTCAATCTCAAGATAATTATCTAAATTATTCGAAAAAATATGTGTCCGTAGGTTACGCCCCCAGTGTGTTTTGCCCCCGTGGTGGAAGCCCCCGATTTCGTTTTAGTACTATAATATGGTTTTGTCCTACAAAATCTATGGTTTGATCAAAGAGTCCCCCTTTCCAATGTGTATCGATAACGAAGTCATCATAAATGATTACTAACCAGCTGATTTTTTTATTTTCACTTATTTCATACTTATATAATTCAACAGACATATTGTCCTACAAATTGCGTAATAAATATTTGAGAACCGTCAAATCAAAAATTTTTATCCTTGTTACCTCTGTAAGCTACCACAATCGAGAGTTTCGTACATGAAATTATTGGGCATCTCATCAAAATAAAGCTACTCACGAAAAATTAGCTTGATAGTAATCACTTGCAAAAATGGGCGATGTATCCCGGACTAGTATTATGTTAAACGATGTATGATATTTTTTACGGATGGGTTGCACTTTAATATAACTTCTTTGAAACAAAAAATAAACACTGGCGCTTGAAATCAATAATTATCGTAATACAACAATCAATACACTTACCAGACATTATCAGTAATGACAGTTTCTCACGCGTAGGAGTTTAGCTTTCGCCCAAATATAGAAAAATGCGTAATTGGTGAACTTTTTGAAACGGTAAAGTGTATTTGGTGCGTGATAACTCGTAGCAATTTAATGATTAAGGTCGTTAAGAAGTGTTAACAGCTCACGAAGTGAGATACAAATTGATCGACACACTGGGTGTTGGGCGTACAACGATTTGTTGTATTAACTTAATAAGTACTTTCTAATTCTGATTGAAATGGTTCGACTCAAAATATCGACGCGGGAACGTGGGTTTATGTCGTTGGTTTATATTTTCGAACGCTTTGTTTCGATAGTTCAACACAATTAATTGGAATGCTTTGCTGATTACATATAAAAATGATTATACTTTATTCTTACGCGATACAAAACCTTTAATTGCTTTCTAGTATCCACTACTACAAAAATAATTCTGGGTAGGTAAACTTCCTAGATTGTTGTTATTATCTTCATTTAAAATATGACTAGGTATAAGGAAAACATACACGTTGCCAAGTTTATCATTCTATCTTAAACCAATCATCGTCACGGGTTAGCAGAAAAGAGCATACTCCATCCAGTTTTTCCAAGCCATTTATCATACTTCACAGTTCACAGTATTCAACTAATACGCACTTACATATTCAAGAATAAACGAGCGTTGCGAAATATGCGCGTGCAGTCGATAATTGCAATGATATAGTGCATTGTCAGCGACGCGACGTGGACCAGCCCGGTTAGCGGATTGACAGCTACAGGCTGGGTTGCCACGTCATACGTAGTCTAGGATTTATGGACTATGGTTAGTACTGTAGTTCTATGCTGATGTTTGTACTTAGGAGATTGGTGATTTGGATGGGATACTTTAGGATTGTGTAGAGGTTAGAAGTTGTAAGTGTAGGGTAATATTGATTTAAGGTAGGTATTGTTATAAGGTAGATTTGCTATGCGTGATCTTTATAGTGTGATATTTTAATAAAATGTGTTGATATAATGTTTGTTCTTTTTAACACACGACACACACGAGTGTTTTATTATTAATAAATATTAAATATTTATTTGTATCTTTCTATCCGGATCTTACGCTAAATATTCGCAGTCGGTCGTAGTATTAAATTCTTTATTAATAATTTACGCTATCATAATATGAATCATAACAAAATATTATATTCATATTCAAATTTTATGTCCATTTTCTCCTCAACGAATTTTTAAATGTCCAACTAGGACAATATTTCGTCAGCAAAATAGCATGTGTATCTTTGATGTTTTGCACACACAAATACAGTCAAAACACGTTTTCTCTCAATCCGCGGACGATGTTTCAAGACAATATTTATTATAAATAACGATAAGAAATATCGTAAATAAATGTATCATAAAGTGTGTGAATCCGTCTATTAGAATTGGTAATGTGTGTGTAGGCGGCGCACGCGCCACTCCTCTCGCTCAGTGGGCTGGGAAATGCCGAACTGTATTGTTATTTATTGTTTATTTTATTGTATCGCCTCTATTCATTTTGTTGTTCGGAAGTCTTCTTAAAACGTTCGGTTGTCAAATGGCGAAAGTCCCATATTCATCTAATAAAAAGAGATAAAAAATTAACATTAGTAATTTTTTAAATATTTTTGGGAAAACTTTATGCTAAGTTTTGATATATATGATACTACACATAGTAGCTCTTATGAAACGGGAAACAAATATTACATACTTATAATATCTACTTAAGTTTATTCGAATGTTTTACAAAAATTTTCCATCTTGAAAAATTAAATTGTTAAATTAACAAAAGTACTTCAAAATACTGTATTTACTTCAATATCTCCAACCAAATCAAGTTTGATCGAAGCACTAAATAAAGACGCATCAACAATGTAGACAATCACCTCGTACGAGTATAACGTTTTAATTTATTTTTATTCAATTTACAGTTTAGTATTCGCATCATTACCATACTTACGAACAGTTGAATAATATAATTTCTTAATACGCATAAATAAAATATACAGATATTAAGCACTTAGCTCGAATATGACCTGGCGAATTTATAGGTCCACGATTATAAAAATGCTACGCGGGAAATTAAATGAGAACCGGTGACCGTTTTTTAATGTTAATGTTTGATACAGTTTCTGTTATCGAGATCAGTTATATTGGCTGTATGTAGCATTTTATGACGATCGAGCGGACTTATTCTGAAAATTTTCATATTTCGTTTGTGGATTTTTCATAATAAAGCAGTCTATTGTTTTGATACGCTGAACTTGGGTCATGGTCCATGGATGCCAATTTTGTGTACAACTACAACAACCATTACATGAAATAAGAGTTCAGGATAGGTCTATAAAACAAATAAAAAAGAATTATTTTTTGTGTTTAGATCGTGTGTATAAATTGTATAGAACGCCAAAGTAAATTTTAATGTTATTTTTTCTTGTTATTACGTTAAGTTCAGAAATATGTGTTAAGTAGGTACACATAATTGAACTATGGCCCTACGCGAACTGACATAAAAACAAATGATACTTGACATAGCAACTAGCTAAGATAAAAATTCCTCAACACAACCCTAATGACCTCCAGTGAACTCGTTTCCAGAATACGGCCGCGGTTTTTGCCTCTCGTTTCGCGGGATCCGACAAAGTTGATTGTAACGCTTTTGTTTTTTTTTATATTTTCGTATTCCAACTCATATTGTAATTTCGGTATTTTTACGATAAAAACATAAACGTTCAAGTAGCTCGCTTCTGTTCGCGGCCGTAAACGGTTTTATTTAATAACCCGCACTTTATCATTGATAAGCCGAGAACATATTTATTTTATTTGACCACATTACAAGGTTTTCAAGGAAACATGTCAGCACATAAAAAAGGTTTATTTATTTTGCTCTTATGACTGACCCGGGGCTGATTATGATGAAAGTATTATTCTAAAAAATAATTATTGTAGTAAAAAACCTTACAGCACTCATATCTATAAACACTGAATATGATTATGAAACTTCACAAAACCCCACGTCAATACAGTATAATTTATTTAAGTATGAGAAGTTTTGTTTTATTTTCAGAAGGATAGGCTTTTTTCTTTCTTCGTTACTGTGTTACGTAACTTTAAATATTATGAAAGCTAAACAAAGAATTGGTTCACAAATAAAACAGCACAGGCAGTTGCTTTCACCGTATTGATTACATACAAAATATATAATTACATACGTTGATTGCAATGTACCTACCTTAATTATTCGGTACTTCTAAATTACTATATCTAGAGTATCGAAAAAATAATTAAGATTCTGAGATTCTGAGTTAACGATGAGGGCATGTTGATAAGTTTAGGAAAGCTGATAATGGCATTAAGGCATAAATTTTTTATTAGCATTTAAGTAATTAATATCAATTATAATCTATACCAATGTTAAAATTGTAGATGAATATTTAAAATATGTACATTTTTGTTTGTTAATCACATTAAATAAAAATAAAACGAAAATGATCAATGACTCCAAGCACTGCCTTATCCTTCATACATTAATTTAACACCAAATTGACTTCTCATTGTATACGAATACCCGTTTTGTTTACTCCCGTCAGTAAATACGTATCAACATCATTAATCCAGTAAGCAACGAAATCGTAACGAAGATTGAACCAGATTTTTCTTAATTACCAAAAAGCATTATGCAAAAGAACAGGCTCACAGTTCGCGAGGCGGGCAGGGGTGAGGCGGCATGAAATAAAGAAATTATCGACTCGATAACGAGCCTCGCAACTTACGGTGTCGATAAAAAGTCACACACGCATCGAATTTTATGTTGGACGCTAACGGTGGTCGTAAATTCGACGTATTATGGCCCTCTTTGGATGGCTTTATTAAAAGTGGCGGGGCGGTCTCGCGGTGTCACTCTTAAGTATTAAGTCGTCTTCGATAAAGCTCGCTCGATAATTGTTCTAGAAGTCTCCATCACCGTAAATTAGCTATAGACATAAAAGACGTGTCTCGTGTGACATGCAAACAGACACCGTTACGTTTTACGTCCATTTGTTGATCCAACTCGATGCCCTCATAATACTTTATGTATTGTTAATGTAACTAGCTTATTTGTGTGAGTATAAACGGAGGCTCGTTAAGATTTATCAATGTTTATGGTTTACCGATGTAAAGGCAAGCGATACGTTTTGGCTTCAGTTCATGTTGATTGCTTCGATTATTTGTAGTGATTATAATTTATTTGACGTCATTAGGAAATTAGAGGTTTATACGGTAAAAATTATAGCTATTTTACTGTCTCATACTTTTTAAATAAAGAAGCAGTAATTGGCCTTCCTTCTGATCAATTGCAAGGTAAATTAAGTAACAAACTTTTAAATTATCATAACATTACTTGAGAATATTAAAAATACTATCCAATATAAGTGTAAAGATTGTCCTAATCAACAACATTAAACTAAGAATTATTTTTTATTTATAATAATGAACACGTCAATAAAAAACGCATCAGCAACAATAGCACCTGCTTTCGTCGCTCAATCGCGGCGCAATAAATAAGCCTAATTTAAAGGTTTTTAAAGCTGCGACGTCATTAGGGCACACGCGACGAATCGTGTCGTCGCTCGTCACGGATGTCGCGTGCGCGCAATCACGCATGTCTAACTGCGTACAAATTCGCCGTGTGTCATTTGTACAATGTTTTGTAATAAACCTTATTAAAGTGATGACCGGTGAAAGCGTAGAAAGGAATGGTAATCGAATAGAGAAGAAGTAATTACATTATTATAAGAGGATAGTTTTTATACGTAGGTGGTAATGATCTTGGCGTGTAACTATTCTATATTGTGGTTTAATTATTATTTATATATTGCAGAGAAACGATGTGTTGATTGCATTTATTATTAATCCGTCAGTCCTCGGATCACAGACACAATAGAAAATCTATTGTGTCTCGGCCCGATCGGGCCGCTCGGTGGTCAATGGGTTAAAACTTTCGAGTGCAACTAATACAGTGTTCTTTTTTAGTTAATTATAAAAATAATGCATCATATCACAACAATGTAACATAAATTAGCATTATAATAATGAGTATTTTTTATCGTCAATAATAATAACTAGGGATGTAACGATACCGATACCGATACCGATATATCGGCCGATATAATCGGCAAGCCGATATATCGGTATCGCCGATAATAAATCAACCGATACCGATATTTTTTTATTAAATTCTTTCTTTTCTTTTATGTTTTTGCATTGTATTCATTCATATTGTTTTATTTCTGTTTCTGTAATAGTGTTAAGGAAGAGCGGAACCTCCTGACACAAGCATTTTATTTGCTTACTAGGAGTGTTCCAATCACAAATTTGTTTATGTAAAGGAAAGAAATATATAATTTTGATTTTTTAAAATCGTTTTAGTCGGGTGACATGTTCATAAACTTGTGTCACACCAAAACCTCACGAGCGCGATCGCAGGTATAACGAGAGAGAGACGGACCGATCTCCCGTTTCATCTCGAGCGCTGCCACTGCATTATGTTATCACGTAAACATCTCGATCGTAAACCTACTTTACAAACAACCAATTTTTTTGATATAAAAACAATTCAAAAACCCGCGCCCAATGAACGATGCGGGAGGCCGCCCGCGCGTGCGCACTTTGTTTTCTGAAAAAACTCTACCAATAGTAAACTTTTATTAGGTACTGATTGTATGTGTATTACTTAAAGTTTAACTGACTTTGTAAAATAATAATACTAAAATAAATAGTTTTGTTGTTTTTTGATTTGGCATTTTTATTTAAAAGAATACGATTAACAGTTGTCTCTGTTAAATGTTGGAAACTTTTTATGCATAATTCACTATTTATTTTTCTACCAAGCCATCGATATCGGTATCGGTATCGGTATCGCCGATACATTACTACAAATATCGGTATCGGTATCGTATCGGCAAAATCATGTATCGTTACATCCCTAATAATAACAGTCATGGGTGATTTTTTAGAAAGGCAATTCAGTATTGAAACAAATTATACATTGTACAATAGACACTTTTTAATAAAAAACAATATCTTTACACATGTTCTCTCATGTTCACACCTCAGCTAGTCTACCTACTTTCAAAACGATTCTTCCAACCTCTCATTTAATCGACTCGAGACGCAGCGAAATGTACATTAAATGCCCCGTTCTTTGCCCAGTGTAAGTGCAAATTTACATAGTGTTTCATAGCAATTCGCTGCAGCCAATCCTCGTAACGAGCGAACGCCAACGCGTCCACTGCGATGGTATTAGCCCTAATGTGATCGCGCCTTTCGTTCCGCTTCTTAGCCTTCCTCGTTGTATTGTATAGTGTTTCGCTGGTTTACGCTTTTGTTTCAGTGTGACGAACATATTTTTAGTGTACGGAAATACCTGTAGGATAAGTTGCAGATTTTCGTGCAAAATTTTTCGAAAATGTTCTATAATATTGATATAATTTTTTTAAGTATGTTGCTTCTAATGTTATGTAGAGATGAAAATATATTGCAATACGACGACAAGACCTTTGATTGAAGAGGGAAAATAATTTGTTAAGAACTATTAAATAGTTCACGTTTTCTCTTTATATTACTTTAAGATGAAGACAATGATAATAAAGTATCTTTAGCAATGCTTAAATTATTTCTACAGCAGTTGGTTCTCGGCTAATAACTATCATTATTGCGACTATTTTCTTCAATTAACTGTGATTGTTGTCGGCTGTAACCTCGATTTCGGGACACCTTCTAACAATGCTATTTAGGTAGGACATGCATTTGCGCAGTTTAAATTGATTCTAGTCCAGGAACAGGTTTTAGTTTGGGATATATTTTCTATACTAATATTATTGGATATTTCCAGCAATATATTGTAGTTAATTGTATCGTGTGTACCATTAACTAATATGTACTATGCTTTTAGTTATCTGATAAACAAAAATTACCCATAATGTATAGGGCTTAAATGGATTAGCCATATTTGGTGAACATCAATCTATATACCAAGATATTATATAAATTTGTTAAATCATTTGATTTTTATAATATTTTAAATATTATGTTGTTTTATCAAATTACCTGTAATTAATGTGTTTTAATTATTTTGTTTCAGGTAAGGAAATTTCATTAAAGTGGTCGACTTTTAGAGTAAGATGCCTACTGAAGAACCAAAAACAACGAACCAAAGAACAAAAAATATAATCAACTTTAAGAGCATAATCCGCCAAGATTTAGACATGGGAGATCAAAAATTTGGGTACATCCAAGTAGGTATTTCCAATGAAGAATCTTTAATGATAAGAATTCAATAGGTAATGACGATTGAAAAATATCTACAATATATAATATACATCAATGATATCCAACAAAATACTTTGTAGTTAGACTAATAAGAGCAGAGAAATTATAAGATTATGCTACGGCGTAATTTGCATGTTATCGTGAATGCATTAATTTTACACTATATTGCTATTACCGCGTTTTTTTATTTTACATATTTTCTATTTAAGACTCGGTACATACTTTGATCTAATTACTTAAGATGAGTAAGATGGTTTGATATAGTTTTAACATGTATGTGTTACAATTGAAAATACATAAAAATTTATCAAAAAGAAAATGATAAAATGTTAGTTATTAGGTAAGTATAACTCACTAAAAAACGCTCGGATATTGGAATAAAACTGGAAAAAATATACAATCCATCTTACTACATAACAAAATTCGTTTCCGTCATTTGTATAGGACATGGTGAATCTAGTACGTAGCTATAAGATATGATACTTTACCCGATAATATTTATTTATTTATTTATTTAACACTTTATTGTGCAAAAAACAAAATATACATAAAGGTTACAAAAATAAGATTAGAAAGCACAAAGGGCGGCCTTATCACTATGCAGTGATCTCTGCCAGGCAACCACGGGGAGAAAGGCAAAGAAGCGCAAAAAGTAGTCGGACAAAATAAAAACATATTTTTAGAATAGGGTAGAAATAATAAGAGAACACAATAAAATATATACACATTTTATACAGTACATGATATAAATACGTAAAAATGAACAAAAATAAAAAAAAAAAAAATATACAGGGTGTCCCAAAAAGTAGTGATATACTGAAGCTGGGAGGTAGAGGACTTAGAGGGCTATCCGAATCACCCCCATGTGTGTTATGCGATTTTTCGTATTTTCGGAGTTATTACATTTTTTTTCAATTTTTCATCTATCGCCGAGTACGATGAGATTTTTATTTATGGTGACGTGAATTATTGCGCTAGATGCTTGTTTTTTTTTGTGTGCTAAGCTGAAAGATAGGCCAATTCAGTATGGTAACATTTACTATCGTTAGATCTTCGAATGGAATAAAAAAAAGAATTAAATGCTATGAAAGATAATATTACCCAGTATGTTCATAACTTCAAGGGCCCATAAAAAAATAAAATCACATAAAAAAGGTTTTCCATTTGGCTTTTAAAAACTTGCTCTATCGATCAGGTAGCTACCCTAAAAATTTCATTTTATTATTCTGAAGGCTTCAATCGAAAAATTGAAATCTAAATGTGGTAAGTGCAAAATTTTTATTAACATGATGATTATTAAAACCAATAAATAGGTGTTTAAAAATGAATTTTTTTTAAATAGCCCCGCTGTTGCTCAATGCAAGTGCGACATCACCGTAAAAAGTTGTCTTTTTAATGTCTGAATGCTCTTTTATCATTTTTAATGGTTTCTTCTGCTACTATGAATTTCCGGGTTATTTCGTCCAAATTGTGGCAGTCTCTCGTCTTTGTAGTATCCCCACGGAAAAAATTCAATAGGGTTTATGTCCGGAGACCGTGGAGGCCAGGCTAAAGGGCAAAAATACCCTGAAAGATGGATTGGTCGTTGCAGCCTGCGCATGCGCCGGTGACGCCTGCTTTAACCCGTGACGCGTCCTATGTACAGACGGTTGCTCATAACTAAAACTGTACTGTAGCGTCCTGCGTAACAACGACTGTTCATAACGCGGCCAATGACTTTGAAGGTCACCTGTAGTTCTTACAAGTGAATGTTTCCAGTATAAAAAATATTTCTCTATGCCTTAAATATTTATAATTCGAATCGACACGACTCCGAGACAGGCAATAGAGACCAAAACCACAAAATAAAAAAAAAAAGTGAATCATTGATTGAGTTGCGTCATCGGCCATAGTTTGTGACATTTGTCTTGTTCAACGAATATTTGGATTGTGAATTATGCCGAGAGGAATAATTAGATGAGTGATAATTGAGACGTATATTACTGGAAATTTTACGTAGAATACGTTTATGATATTGGTTTTAGGGATATTTGAAGAATACTCAGTGAAAAAGTGTCTCAACTTTTCAGTGCGGAAGACGCAAAATGGCGCTTTTTTTCTTGTTTGTGAATAATGGAGATTTGTTATTATTCATAGTGAAATACGTTGTGTTAAATGTGTGAAAATATAAGTGAATGTATTTGGCAATCGTGTAGTGATATGAAAACGTGAATATGATCATTTGATGACTCAGCATTATCATGTAAGTGTTAGTATGTAAGCAATTAAAATTAAAACAAAAGAAAATCAATTTTTTTTAATTTTATAGAAAAAATATATCGTCATGATTACATTTTTATGCTATAACTAGTTTCTTCCTCTTTCCAAAAATATATCATACATGGCATATAATTATAGAACAATAGGGTAAATAAAATTTTCAAACTCGGTAGTCATAAAAAAGCTAGATTTCGTGAACTCCCTTGACACTATCGGGATCGGTGCCGGCTGTGAGCCGGACGCGTCACGGGTTAAAGCCTGGCCTCCACGGTCCCTCGAATAAACCCCATTGATTTTTTTTCAATGGGGATACTAAAAAGACCTCGGCTACTTGAGAGAATGCCCCAATTTGGACAAAATAACCCGGAAATTCATAGTAGCAGAAGAAACCATTAAAAATGATAAAAAAGCATTCAGACAATTAAAAGACAACTTTTTACGGTGATGTCGCACTTGCACTGAGCAACAGCGGGGCTATTTAAAAAAATTCTGGTAATTAAACACCTATTTATTGGTTTTAATGATCATCATGTTAATAAAAATTTTGCACTTACCACATTTAGATTTCAATTTTTCGATTGAAGCCTTCAGAATAATAAAATGAAATTTTTATGGTGGCTACCTGATCGATAGAGCAAGTTTTTAAAAGCCAAATGGAAAACCTTTTTTATGTGATTTTATTTTTTTATGGGCCCTTGAAGTTATGAACATACTGGGTAATTTTATCTTTCTTGGCATTTAATTCTTTTTTTTATTCCATTCGAAGATCTAACGATAGTAAATGTTACCATACTGAATTGGCCTATCTTTCAGCTTAGCACACAAAAAAAAACAAGCATCTAGCGCAATAATTCACGTCACCATAAATAAAAATCTCATCGTACTCGGCGATAGATGAAAAATTGAAAAAAATGTAATAACTCCGAAAATACGAAAAATCGCATAACATACATGGGGGTGATTCGGATAGCCCTCTTGGTCCTCTACCTCCCAGCTTCCGTTCATCACTACTTTTTGGGACACCCTGTATATATATAAATAATAATATTACTAATATTACCTAAATAAATATATGAAATACAAATATATCATACGATACACATACATACATACACATATGCATACTATATAAATATTAAATATATATAATATATATATATAATTTATATATAAATATATAAATAAATATAAATATGTCTAAATAGAAGTATACTACATAAACTAATCCGAATTATAGGCAGTTAAGAGGAAATGATTACGGACATGATGTTTAAAAGAGGATAAGGAAGGAGCAAGTCTGATTTTTAAAGGTAGGGAGTTCCATAACTTGACGGCAGAGACAGCAAAAGAACCCGCATAAAAATTGGTGCGATGAGAGGGAATACACAAAATAAGTTTGTCAGCTGATCGAAGAGAGTAGTTTTCGCAGTGTTGAAAAATGAAGTTATTCTTAAGGTAGGAAGGAGTGGAAGGATCGAAAAGGATACGGTATAGTAATTGAAGACAGTGGAGATGATGTCGGAGGCGAATAGGGAGCCACTTGAGGCGTCTGCGATAGAAAGAGACATGGTCGAATTTGCGAAGGCCGAATACAAATCGAATTAAAAGATTTTGCAGACGCTCAAGTTTCTCCATATTCTCAACCGTAAGGTCAGGAAAACACACATCCGCATAGTCGAGGATAGGGAAGAGAAGGGATTGAGCTAACATAATTTTTGTTGGAATAGGCAAAAAGTTACGTAGACGCCGAAGAGTACCCGATGCCGCATACAACTTACGACTGATCTCTTGTAGGTGGTGAGACCACGATAGTGTTTGGTCGAGATGAACACCTAGATTTTTAACCACCTTACAATAAGGAATTGTTACTCCACCAAGGCAGACACTGGGTAAGGCGCCCCAGTCAATTTCGGAAACGAGATACGGACTTCCCATGATAATCGCGTGACTCTTTGCAGGATTGATTTTTAGACCGTATTCGTCACTCCAATTGACCAGGGTTGCTAGTTCGGCATTGATATGTCGGATAGCACTAGGTAAATTGTTGAGCGAGGCCTGGGTGTAGATTTGTAAGTCGTCAGCGTACATATGGTAGAGAGAAGTGAGGCGCGAGGTTAAGGAATTTATAAAGATAGAAGAGAGGAGAGGTGACAACACGCCACCCTGCGGCACACCGGCGGAGACAGCAGCCCAAGAAGAGTGGGTGTCACCCATCAGAACACGCTGCCGCCGGCCACGCAGGTAATTACGAAACCAGTCAATCACCGAAGTTGGAATGTTAATCAAACGCAGCAGACTCAGCAGTATGTCAAAGTCGACTGTATTAAAAGCATTGCTGAAGTCTAGAAGAGTAAGAACTGTGAGCTGCTTATTATCCATCCCTGCACGAATGTCGTCTGTTACCTTCACTAGAGCAGTAGCTGTGCTGTGGCCAGAGCGGAACCCGAACTGGAAAGGACTCAGGATATTGTTGGAGTTAATGAAAGTGGTTAATTGTTGATGGATAAGGCGTTCAAGGACTTTGGAAAGGAAGGGTAAAATAGAAATAGGACGATAATCGGATAACAATTTAGGACTAGATTTTTTAGGTAGAGGAATAATGTGGGCATCTTTCCAACAGTTAGGAAAGGTCCCGGACGAAAGAGAGAAGTTAAGGATATGGGTAATGGTGGGATTAATTATATCGAGGATAGGGATGATCATTCTACGACTCACAAGGTCACAGCCGGCAGCGTTAGAGGCGATGGACAATATGCTTTTCTTAACATCACAATCGGTGAGTTGACTAAAACTGAACGGGGGAAATTCTGGAGTTGGAAGAGAAGCAAGGTTATCTAGAGTGATTTGTTTTAAAGTATTGTTGATATAAACTGAAGATGAAAAATGCTGATTTAAATTATCTATATTGACATTGGAAGAGGACAAAGAATGGGAATTTTTACCAACTCCTAGACTTTTTAGGAAGTTCCAAATTTTGACAGAGTCGCCGTTCTCGACAGATGAATGGAAATGGCGTCGTTGTGCGTCTCTACACAATATGTTGCAACGATTACGAATTGTTTTGTATTTCTCCCGGGCATCGTCTGTTTTTGCAGATTTAATTAGTTTTTGCAGATTTAATTGCAGATTTAATAGTCATAAATCATAATATACACAATGTAACAACTTCGAAATAAACGCACTGCGGTAAAACAATAACGCAGTAATCGTACGTTTTATTTCTCCATTTTATGTACAGACATACATCAATCAACATACCGGATGTGCCTTATACTATTTGTTTTAATGTTTTACAAAAGTACGCGAAACGACTTCCTAAAGCTGTTAGTCTAGCTGTATATAATTATGGGACGGTGAGAAGGTATGTCTCGTCTCCAGGGTGAATTATGTGGGAAGAATAGTTTAGAGTCATTTCTCTGAGGTAACGAGGAACTATAATTCATATATGATGTTGTGGATAGATGCGCCTGCGTATGTATGGAGATTGACAGCTTGTTGAGTTATAGGTGCTGTTTGCGATTCAGTTGTGTAAATCTTTAGGATTCGTGAAGGATGTATTGGTAAGGCGGGAAGAGGGAATTCACAAAAAGTTGTGTAGGATTTTGAGCTTCTGGCATTTAACATAAAATAACATAAAACAGAGATGCTTAAGGAAGTAAAGGATAATGGAATCTATATTTATTAGGTAATTGAGTGATCGTAAAATGTACTTGTTTCGTAGTTTTATAAATTAATTGGAAGGCAAACAATTAAGTTTCAAGATACATTATGTAAAGAGGTTATAAAGTTAGTACATTGAAATTTATGAGATAATACAACAGATCTGATAATTATTGTGTAATGAAAAGGGTTTGTTGATGTTATCTATTGTTATAAATGAGACAATTGTGCTTATAATAGTAACAATATTTGTAGCAAATCTATCTTCGAAATAGAAGCTATAACATATATTATAGTGGTGAAAAATCCTACGACGGGATGATTTGAAAGTTTTGAATGATTGCATTCTATACTAGTCATAATTAAATGGATTCGGAAGGATTTTGTGACTTCCATTGTAGGTAGCTTACAGCCTATAATGGGTTTAAACATAACCTAATCGTAAAATTTAACGTAAAATGCTATTGTAAATTATGTTGAAATTATGGGCGCAATAATAAGGGAGCACGTGCTTGTTAGCCACAAAGACTTTATTGTAATTTGTAAGCTTTGGATATTAAAATTAATTAAAGCAAAGAATGTATGAACGGCCCCTATAATGGGCCTATTAAACAGTTTGCACATAATTAACGTTAGCTGAATTCTCGGGTTTATGCAATGTTTGAACGAATGTATGAACGCCATATCTAAGGGTTAGTCGGGAGGTTCATTTCTTTTAATAACGGCGGCAATATATTAATTCTAACTAAATAACCAACAGAAGAATTAGTAATAACTAACGACTGCTAATTCGCAAAATTATTTTAATTTCGAACAATAAAAAGCTCACAATTAACATTCATCGATAAAGTAATCAATTAAAAAGTATAATTACGGAAGTGAACAATCTCGCCTCATTATAGGTACTACATCGTATTTATTTGAGATTGCATGCGAGATAAAGGCAATGCATTAAACGTAAACAATGATACTAAACTATTTCAACTCTTAGAGGGGAAATTTATGGCGGATTTCATTCATTGAATGGTGTTCGGAGGCGCGTTTCTAATCGCATTGAAAGGTGATCGTAAAATTAGGCATTTCCTCCGATTCTTAGGCTATCTGCAGTCGGATGTCCATAATGCTAGCCTAGGCGAGAGATTATTTCCATCATGTCTATTATTATGACTAGAAATTTTTTATTTGTAAATAAGTGCCGGTTTTATGGACTGTGTTTGCTGATTGCGTATTAACATCCTGCCTGTTTTTATGTTGATACAATGTAAACATGCATGCATGTGAGGTTAAATTTTAATCTAGCTTGTAAATAACATTATTCACGGATTAGAATGACTTTAATAATGAGGATCTTAATCGTTTTATACACAAATATGCTTTAACTTCTATTAATGTGATCCACCATGTTTTTATAGGCAAGTTTTATGTATTGCGCTTAAAAGAGCTACATCATCTTATTATACGAACGTATAACGTTATACCAACGAATACATATACATAGATATAAATGCATACTTGATCTTCATACGGCTATACTCGAAGCTAATAAAGCTTCACAGGTTATGGCCAAGTAATGAGGTGGTCGCGAAAGACGGAAGGCGTCCGCCGCAGATCCGTATCGCCCATCCGATGCACCCAGATTGTAATAACAGAGTTTAATGCTAATTAGCTCTTGTACCAATCTAGATTTAATTGAAAATTATATAGGTACTGTTGGAGATTGATTGTAAAGTTTAGTGGTTGTAGTTTTTATTTCATTGGGAAAGTAATGTTTCTGGCTAAAGCCATTTGTTTGATGCAATGTGTATCCGATAATATGGGAATTTATTGATAGGATATCCTATCAGTAAATTCGATTCGAATTGATAATTAAACTTATAAACGAGTTCAAAAGAAATTTAGAATAGTTTGCGATGTGGTTACAGATTGATGTGTCAGAATAATACAAAACAATGTCGTCATGCGATTTAAAAGAAATAGCTCGTTAGAAAATGAACTAGAAACTTATTGGCAAATGCAGTGAAATTATGGTCGTCCATGAAAAAGTTTTATTATTATGAATATAGGTAGTTACTAAAAAAACTTCCTTAGCAGATATTGCATTCTTGCTGTAGGTAGGTACTTGCAACAAAAGCCTCGATATCGAACCCCGTATAATCGAAGCTCACCGCTAATGGCGTACATAAAAGCCCAAAATATTCCCAAATATCCCGCCACAATGCAGCATTAATGATATGGTATTCAATTAGTTCCCGTGCCGTGGTATTCCCGCGGAGGGGAGGGCCTGCTGAGGTAGCGCGGAGGCTGCGGTAGAAATACGTTATTAACGCCGCGCCGCTTCTTTTTATTTTTAATACGATCGCCTCGAGCTAAAGGTTATCACAGATACGGATTGGGCGAAGTGAATTTGTATATTTTTTAGTGCTTTAATTCTTTAAGGTGGCAGAAGGTTAGGTGGTACGTAAACTGTTAGTGTGAATAATAATTTATAATAGTTAATTTAATGTTAGTAATAGGTAATAGCTAATTTAATTTTTTGTAGTTTGTTAAGGTTCTATAATAATATTCGATTTTGTGTTAATAGTCCTATTATGAATATGTAGCTTACTTAGATGTAATGTAATCTTGTGTTAAATTAGTCCTTATAAGAGTTTCTACTTATTTAAAGAATTTATATTTTACTGACTCAGAAATTTAGTTGATATAGGTAATTAATAATCTCGCAAAGAAGGCATCACAAAATAGTACCTTAGTAAATAAAATCTCAAAAAAAAAAGATAATGTATTAGAATTAAGAACTAATATAACATATTGATACACGATAAAAAATATAATAATTATATAGACTATAGTCCGTACCTGGCTGACATCTTTCGGCATCTGGCCGGTCGGAGGCTGCGATCGCGATAGCGCGGGTCACTGTCCCCTCGCAACTGGTCCCCGGCGCTGCTCCCAATGGATCCAGAATATTGTTTATTAAAAATTTTCTATATAATTTATAAGTTTTATAGAGTTTGTTCTTGTCATTTTTGTGAGATGACTATCTAATTGTGTGTCCATTGATATTTAGATGGAGATTTTACATTGCTATGTTTAATTTGATGAAAATATAAATTTAATAATACAAATTTAATCGATATTGCATTGTGGTGATGATTGATTTTGAATTACTGCTTTATGATGTTTAAATAACAATCAACTGTAGCAATTTTTTTAATAGTCTATAACATCCTTTAATTGTACACTATCAAATTATTCGATAAATATTTCATTTCTATTTTCAACATATAAAAAATACATTGTAAAGTTCCAACGCGAGGCCCCAAGCGGAAGAACGAAAAGTTCACAGTCACAGATCAAATGAGACAGTGCGACAGAGTAAGAAAGTGGAGCGGGTATAGTTTTGTAACACCGCCGTCCGCCACAGCTCGCCACACTCCGGTAGGGTAACCCGCGAGCCTGCGACCCGCCCGCCGGATATCGACGTCCGATTCTTTGTAATTACAACATTTCATAATAGTTTGTGAGCCGAATTAATTGATCAATATCACTGCTCTGTGGCGTTCTCACAGGAATTTTTCATAGGAGATTGTGTGTCGTGATTTCGGACGCGACCGGCGAACCGATAGTTTTTAGTTATTTGTAATACGTTGGTTTTGGCTGTTGGGCAATGTTTTCAATGTTATATGGGTAATCTATACTTTTAGTGTGCGAAAGTAAAGCACTGTAGGTCTGCTTGTTACGTGATCATGTCTGTTAGGTCGAAGGGAAATGGATTCGGATCAATTTTATAACCCATGAACTGTTTGAGAAGGACGTCTGTTTTACAGCGATGAAAAAACTTTTTAGATATGAAATGAAGGTTATATTCTAATAAAATAAAAAAAATATCTATTCTAATGCGAATGGAAAAGTAAGAAAGTGAATCAGCGATCTAAAAGCTCTCACGTTTACGGCAACTGCAAGTAGCCAACTATACAGTATTAAAAGTTAAAAAATAATGTTCTAGGTACTCGAATAAATGTTTAACATAATTTCATATCATACTAGAATTGACATTTATAAAAAAATCGAAACATCTGGTGATGAAGTGCTATAATAAGCTTCCTTATAACACATTACAATCTGTCAATAAGTTTGATGAATATGATATGAGTTTAATTGTAGGTATCATTAAAATAACATATCAATATGTGTCTCAAAATGTATATATCAATCGAGTATTGTAATTTAAGCATTGAGTGGGTGTTGAGTTATTCATTGACAAAAATAAACTGACAACACTGTTGTTTGTGGACGTGGTTTCTTATGAATGGTAGATATCATTTGGAATTTTGTATGACCTTTAGAGATATAGTTAACTATAAAATAATAATATTTTTCAAGAAGTTTTTGTCTAGCGCTTCTTTGAGTGCTTTTAAAATTATATAAGTGTTAGGGTATGTGTACTTAATTAGTGCTTCCAATTTAGAAGTACATATTTACTTACAATATATTAAACGTTTATTAAATATTAGTAACGTATCTTGTGGAGTTTGTATTTTCCAAAAATATTCGTGTAAAAGTAATCAAAAGAAACGGAAGAGTAATCGCCAAAGTCCTTATTTATTATTTGATGTTTTAATAAAAAAAATACTTGCTAATCTCTCTCATGATGACAGAACTCTGCAAAACTAAAAAAGTATTTCGAAGACAGTTTAATCCAAAGAATGACTATACATAGAGGGTATACAATGACGTCGGCGGTCGCGCGACTTTTTGTGCCTCAATCTATTTCACCTCTGAGCGAAGCGAGGCCGCCAATGTCACAATGATGTGGGCAAAAAGTATCCTTCGACATCCACGGTGACTTGAACTAATATTATTTTTAGCACCTCTAAAATCTTTGCGCTATTTTTAGTTTTAATCGCTCTAATTTATCTGTTTGTAATAATGCAATTTTCTACTTTCGTAAATGTTATTTTTTTTTTGAAGCAGGTTCTATTAGAAATGTCAAGCCACAAAATAGTTGAGATTTGATGGAACTCGTGCGCTGAGCACGTCGTTTCATTTCGATACTATCTTCATAAATGCAAGAGAAAGAAAGCTCATATTATCTTTCGTGTTATCCTTCAAAATTCAATGTGAAATACTATAAATAATAAAGCAAAATAGTCACTAGGAAACATAGACCATTACGGCTCCTTTGAAAATCAATATTACATAAATACCAAAGTTCAATAAACATAGTTGACAGTTAAGGAAACAGTATTATTTCGAGCAAATTTCCAACATTTTCTTTTACTTATTATCCTTGACATTTGCTATATTTCATAACATTACACTGACCAAATTGAAACATAAAGTAATTACCCAATGGAGACCGGTCATAAATTGCTTTAAATATTCAACAAACACGTACGGAAAATCGTTTAATTAGATTGAATCTCAATTGGTATTTACTACGTACGGGGTATTAATCATTACAACTGGTAACTGGTTTGAACCGGCGATATCCATCAAGAGGTAACCCAGTTTAGGTATGCATTGACAGTCCGCACCCACTGATAATAATTACGCGTCTTAGAATGTCAAATGTCAAGCAAATGTCAATTGTTGACATAAAAAGTGTACGGCTAGGCCGGTAAACACTTCCGCGCTTTTCTTGGACACAGGACAAAGCTTAAGGTGATAGTCATTTTACTGTAGAGCAAAATTCAAGAATACAGTAAAGGCAAATTATAACAAGTCGTTTACTGCAGCATGATTAAGTAAGATATAACATAGAAATTAGAAATGTTTTGGATGTTAGTTAATTGATAGTAAATACATAAATGACTTTCAATATACAAACAATGCAAGTAAATGCATTCGAATAAAAATAGGGAATAACATCATAGAATATTTGTTGGACGATCGATGTACATAGTTTGATAAGGGTCTAGTAATAAGGCACCAATAGACACAAAACAGAACAAGCGCGCAACACAGCGAACGTGATCGTAAATTGTACAAACAATTGTCAATCCAAGTGGATACATGAGCATTGTCCGATACGCACTCACAATGGAGCGGCACTGATATAGTTTTACAGCGGCAAATAAAGGACCATTACAAGAGTATTACTGTCTGGTGGGCTCTCGACAGGGTCCGAGCAGGAAGTCGGCTGAAGCGTCGATTTCTCCGCGCGAGCGATAAATAACAGCTGGCTCTAATTCCTTGCACCATATTTACGCCGGCCGCGACACCGCGTGGGTGAAACGGTGCAGTGTAATCAAATGTAGTTGCAACTATCGCTGGCCCTTTTATTGCGTATCTAACGCAGTTTTCTTCCGAGTTCAACAAGCGACGCCATTACGGTATCTGCTTGACATTATTCGTATAAATTAGTGTTTCGCAGATATAGGTACAAGGGTGTTATTGCGTCTGTAGGTTCGACCGAATGCGAGCTTTGCGTTCGGACGGAATCGGCGCCGTGCAATCGCAACTCGCAAGTACCGCACACGCTCTTGATCCTATTAATATTTATTGGCTTTAACAAGGTCCCCATGCCTGAGGGCGTGCGCTGATATTTAGCCATGATAGCTCGTAGTACAGAATGTATCATACCTATTGTTTACGGACTTACGAGATGTCAGACTTTGAAAATTATTGTTTCATTTTTGTTGAGAAAATTTCCTGTGATTTATTACAAACATAATTTAAATTTAAAAAATGTACTTAGCTGTTGTAAAATAAAATAATAAGAAATAATTTGGAAAATCCAAAAGTGCACGCCTCATAATTTTTTTTTAATAAATATTTATTAATTATTATTTTTGTTTATTTAATAACAATTAAACCACATCGAATCAGACCCTGAAAAATGAAAGGGTTCTATTCCTGAGCATACTCAAGTGTAAGAGAAAAAAAAAGACTCGATTAGTAAAGTATTTCGGTCGCTATCGTGTTAACAAGAAAAAGGATCCGCACATACAGACACACGGACGTCCAAGACAGAACTTTTTTAAACTGTTTTTTAACTAGTTTAAATAACAAAAATGACATCAAAAATATCATGAACGTTAAAAATAGTGTTTTTTCTTAATATGTGTGTGTATGTATTATCTTACAAGTGCAATGTATGATACATAAAGACATTTTAAGTTTGAAAAATCAGATGTTTTGCGCGAAGTGACAGTAGTACCCACCTCAACGCTTCGCTTATGAGGCGTGCAATAGAAATCACTACATAGTATAAAACAAAGTCGCTTTCCCTGTCCCTATGTCCTTATGTCCCTATGTCCCTTTGTACGCTTAAATCTTTGAAACTACGCAACGGATTTTGATGCGGTTTTTTTTAATAGATAGTGTGATTCAAGAGGAAGGTTTATATGTATAATAACATCCATTAAATAGTGGAGAAGTACTGTTATTTTTGAGATTTCTAATGTGATGTCGTAAAAAATTACTTTTTTTCCGCTTACATTGCAAACGCAGGCTGAACCCTACGAGTTTTATCAAAATAATGTACTAAGTATTATATACATTGAAAAGGTCTACAGAAAAGTCCGCGATGGTATATGTCTATCTCTTATGGATAACCCACAATAACTATTTTTTGTCATTTACTTTTTACGACAAATAAAAGCTAATATTCGATGCGATTTTAACCAATACAGCATTAATCCTTAACCAATTAAATACCTTGAATACATTGTTCATTTAATATAGATCTAAATTGCCCTTTACACCGTATGTTTTAAGTGAATATTTTCGAAGATATTACAGATTTAAAAATTGCGGGATGTAGCGTTTGCGGCGGTACCGGCCGGCCGCCTGGCTATCTATTTAGCTACCCGTGCGAAGCCGGAGCGGGCCGCTATGTTTTTAATTTTTATATACAACGTTCGCAGTTTTTCTGTAGTGTATTTAGTATCAGCATTGTACCCGTGCGAAGCCGGGGCGGGTCGCTAGTTTAATTATAAAGCTCTAATTTGAATCGTACCAAAAAAGAGTCATAATATAACCCTAATGTGAAGTTATTACTAATCAGAAATGCTAATTTATTTTAATTGCATAGCAATAAAAACAGTGTTCGCGAAAATATCAATTGATATAGAGCGCGCTCTCGCCGGCTCACGTCCACTTGCGTAATTTATTTACTTTTACCATTAACTATTATTTATTGCAATCAATTAGTTTTATAACTTTAGTGCAATTAAGTCGAACATGTAGCGCGTTTGTTAGGCAAAAGCTTGTAAAAGTCTAATATCAATAAAATTCATTAGCAACCCGGAATAATTATGTATTATGTAATTGTCATGACATTAATACAAGTAGATACCAATTGCAATATAAGAAAAATAAACACTTCGAGAATATGGCAATTAATGTATTGCACGCCTCATAAGCGAAGCGTTGAGGTGGGTACTACTGTCACTTCGCGCAAAACATCTGATTTTTCAAACTTAAAATGTCTTTATGTATCATACATTGCACTTGTAAGATAATACACACACACACATATTAAGAAAAAACACTATTTTTAACGTTCATGATATTTTTAATGTCATTTTTGTTATTTAAACTAGTTAAAAAACAGTTTAAAAAAGTTCTGTCTTGGACGTCCGTGTGTCTGTATGTGCGGATCCTTTTTCTTGTTAACACGATAGCGACCGAAATACTTTACTAATCGAGTCTTTTTTTTCTCTTACGCTTGAGTATGCTCAGGAATAGAACCCTTTCATTTTTCAGGGTCTGATTCGATGTGGTTTAATTGTTATTAAATAAACAAAAATAATAATTAATAAATATTTATTAAAAAAAAATTATGAGGCGTGCACTTTTGGATTTTCCAAATTATTTTAAATTATTATGCATGTTTACATAAATACTGAAAGAGCCTTAATTTTTGTAATAAAACAATCCAATTCCTACAGTCGACGTTCTATGTGAAATAAATGGCATCCCATTATTATATAAAGCAAAATAGCCACGAACAAAGATTTCCCATTAAATATCGCCGCAAAATACAAATAAAACAAATCTCTCTACATAATATTCCTCTCGAATCGCGAAGACTTGATTTCTTATCGCTCAGACAGAGTCCAGCCATTGTAGAATCGAGTGTTAAATTATTATCCAATCACGTAAGATTTCATGGGACAGATCATTTCTAGGCTTTCCTTTATGCGTAGGGTCGTGATAATAATCTATGGTATAAATAGTGGGATTTGAATAATCAAATACGAGCGGAGTTTCGCGTGTAAATTATATTGCTGGCTTTCGTAATGGTATTTGACCCGAGAAATTGTTAATGCCTCGGGTTGAGCCTTGGTCACTGGTTGAAAAACCCTTATATGATATAGATAGTTGGAAAGCTGGATTAAACGTAACTGCGTATGTTTTGCAATATCTTCGCATATGTATTTTACACACCTAGTAAGTGGGTGGTCTTATAAAAAATATTGTAATTTTCCTTCTAATTTAAATGAATATTTTTTTTAGTTTAAGGTGTGTAAGATATGGCAATTAGTGCTGGACTATATCTAAAATATTACGGAACTTGTTATCTTATGAAGTGAATTGATTTACATTGTTGATTATCATGAATATTAATTACTATTATCATTATCATTAGTCATATTTTTTATCTAAAACAAGTCTCTGGTATGTTTGTACACTTTGAAATTTATTTTATAATGAATTCTCCGTGGTATTATGAGTTTTGATGCCTTCCTGCAAGTGCATGTCTAATCGGATTGTACTCGAAAACAAATCTATAGCGGCCATAAAGAGTCTAACATTCCTAGGTATAATATCGAGAACAGGTTACAGAGCATCACTACGCATTATTTGTAGCACCACATATGCACACATAGACATTATGGATGATCAAGTTGAACGTCTGCACGTCAGGCTAACTAGATTCATGCGTGTGTGGGTGAGAGCAAGATTTATGGCGCGCACCACTCAATGAGGCAGCATTACGTTGATAGCATGGACATCCGAACATCTAGCAAATTGAATGGGGAACGAACTCATTCTTTGCTCGCTCGTGTCGTGTATGGTGTGGCGTGTGTATGTGTACTGTGTATGACAGGTGACACGTTACGTTGAGGATTATTGTGTGGAATCGCGGATCTAATCGCTATTTGATTTTGATTGTAATGTTATGGTTAGACTATAAGCTAGCTCTGTATGATTGTGTGGATGCAAAGTATTTTCATCTGTTTTAACGGATAGGTGCAGAGATTTATTTATTTCACACAGGAATAACGAAGTAATCCAAAGTACAATATTTGTGGTTAAGTGTGCATTTGTATTTTATTGTATTTGTATTTTTACTGGGAGATTTAGACCGGGAGATATTGACACAAAATTTCGAGTCATTTGTAACAGGATGGCGGTTCTACAGGGTTCTAAGTACGCAATGACAAAAAGAAAAATGATGGTGTGAACGCTGGTACCGGCGGCTTATTCGCTATTTTTCCGACGAGTTCGACTAACGCCCACGCGACTAAGCCGCCGGTACCAGCGTTCACACCATCATTTTTTTTTGTCATTGCGTACTAGGACCCCTGTAGAACCGCCATTCTGTTACAAATGACTCGAAATTTTGTGTCAATATCTCCCGGTCTAATTGTACAGCTCTTAATAAAATGAAGTTTGATGTTCACTTCCTTGTTACATTATATGTTATTAGTAATTATTTATATCGTGCCAAGTGTAACACTTATTTTACGGTACGGTTATCTTTATAATTCTTCCGTAGTAGATATAAAAATTAAAGCTAAAAGTTAGAAATGATTCCTTAGTAAATTTCTTTTTAATTTCTATTATATTCATTCATATGCTAAAATATTACGACCAAAAAGTCTAAATTCGAATTTTCTAAACGTAAACTAGACATTATTTTTCATGTATCTTAATTTGCTTTTAACAACCACAAATAATAACATTACTTTTAGAAATGGATGAGTCATCTCATCAAAGCCGTACCTCCCGCATTCTTCATACCATTCAAACTGATACACTAAAACCCAGCGATACATTTCCCCAGTGATGTATACATTTTAATCTCCACTTAAACAATCGTCCAGCGGGATGTATTTATTAATGTACAATCTCGATAAATGGCATAACCGAACCGGCCGCATTAAGGCGACGAGCACAAATCGTTGGACGTTGCTATACCACTTTGATCCAGCTATCGTCCTATCTTTGGTTTTGAAGACAAATGGTAGAGAGACGCCTCACACGATCAACAATGGGCTGTAGGCGAACTGGATTGCAATTCAATAACCTACACAACACGGATTCTAGTTATGTAACACACAATATTTTGTTTGATCTGTGACGCTTTTGAGGCTACGCTGTGTGGTCTGGATGATTTGTGGCAGATTAAGTATTATGTTTTTGAATAATTGATGCGAGTTTCGGTGAATGTAAAGGCTGTGGAATATATAACAAAGGATTAGTCTTTGTATCATCTACCTATGTAATGTTCCTAGTGTAGTGGGTGTATAATTGTCATATCATTTTACGTAGGTATATTTTCTAATATTTTATAAAAACAATCACTTATATGTATAAATCAATGTTAGTTATTTAATCAACGAAATAAAATTTAATCTATAACAAGCACGTTAGGTCCTATTATCCTGTAGTTAAACACACAATAATCAATTATTATCAGTACATATTATGTAAGCTAAATGATTGTTTCATCATCGCTGAATGCAAGTAAGCACTCGGTCCACATAACCTATTGTATGCAAACGCATTCACACAACCAGCTTCAGGGTAGCTTTTTGCTACCAGTAAAGTTCAGACAGACGATACATTACGCGCACCAATTGAGTCATCGTAGGTACGAGTATGATGGAATAATCAAAACCGAATAAATTAATCTCTAATTGGTCCGATCCTATCGCCGGTGTCGTAACCGTCAAAATGTCGTCCCGACATAAAAATGTCAGTGGGTACGACATTTCGGATTAAGCCGAGACGGGAAAGTGATCGAATTTGAGCGTGGCCTTTGTAAAGTGCTGACCGGTCGCACCGCGTTGTTGTTTGTGCACTCGCTTATGAGTCGCAGGATAAAGGCTTACCCAGATGCAAATGAGGCTTGATTCGTTTATCTTTTTAAAAGCTTTTCGGATTAGCTGTGATGTGTCCGCCGTGGCTATTGTGAAATTGAATAGCTATAACGTTAATGTGGCTAGTGTTTTGAACAGCTATTCTATGTCGTTCCTTGCAAAAACTTTTCAGCTGGCATTAGCACCATTCAGCAACTTATCTTTCATGTGTGTAAAGATAAAACAATAAAACATCGTAAGCTTTATACAGACCAAGAAATGCAATCATAGGATTTCCTTTTTTGTCTAGGCAAAGATTTCTCCATTATCATAATAAAAAATGAAAATGTCTAATGTTATAAATCGTTTATTAAAACTAATGCATCCATTTTCCTTTCAATCTCCATTATTACTTCCGCCTTACTGCAAATAGGTACTATTCATTTTGCTATTATGTATATAGAATTCGTATAAATAGAATCTCGTAGAAATATAATTGTTGTCGTTTTATACAATGCAGGTTTATAGTTAGTCAATTTTAAAGATTGTCACTAAACGCTTCATCCTGAAATTAAACATATTACGGTCATTTTATTTATATATCTTGCCTATTTTAGATACTGATAACTATATTACATTATTACAGTACAGTACAGTGATCAATGACTTTCTACGTGGACAAAGCGCAACATGTCAGCTTACCACCAATATAATTAGGGGACATTCTCCAAGCGACGTATGAACTTACCTATATCTTGCATCACAATAATTCCCATCAGAAACCGGTACGCAAATTGTGCACATATAAATTGCCTATCCGTCACGGCGATCACAGATATCGACAGGCCATACATCAAACGCGAATACCTTGTGATCGTCATTGTAAGGTGCGACCGCTTTGTGGCCTTGTTGATAAGCGGCAGGATTGATGGCTGCTCGGCTCCTGGTGTTCGCGGTTTGAGAACTAGAGAGGGTGGTAGATGGAAGATCTGTATCGATGGAGCGATGGACGTGTGTGCTATTATTAATACTAATTGTGTACGTGTAAGAAACACGTATCGGTAAGTTTGGGAGGTGTTCTCGAGTGACGTAGTGTGAGTTAATAGGTAAACCTGCAATTTTTATAGATAATATTAGAATTTCAGGTCGTTATGGATTTAAAGGCCTAAATCAGGATACAGTGTAACATGTTTCGAATGCTTTATAATGAGCGACGCGATCGTAATAGACTGTAAATAAAGGTAGATTGACGAATTGTTAAATGTCGGTAATGGTAGTAACTAGTAATGGCATTGCAACAATTCCTTGGTAATGTTCTTAATATCATGTTTGATTCAAACATTCGACTATCTATTTATTGTGTGACAATATAGTAATACGCCCATACAATATATATGCATAACTTAAAAAGTGAAAAATAGTAGGAAAATATATTTATAGAACTAAGTAATTAAATTTTATTGTAAACGTAATGCATTATAGCAATACAACTTGTATGTATGTCCAGCGCGAGCCGTACATTACACAAGGAAACAATTGAGCGAATGTACCTCTTTACAATAACTGTTCAGTTAATCTTCAAGCTAGTAACACCATGTATACGGATTTTGAGAGACATAGCAAAATTAATACTTTTTGTAAATTTTATAAATAATGATCTTATAGGTTTTATAAAAAATTGTGAGATGAAAAAATATGTATTTTTGCTGATAATCATAAAAAAACATAAGTAACACGAACTGTGTGTCTCAATAAAGAATAATCCACATAAAAAACTGTATTTTAATATTTCACATGAAACTTATAAGTATAACTTATTCTTATGCTTACGAAAGAAATAATCAGCAAATCTAAATTTTAAATAAACAGTGCCGACCCAGTGGTTCAAGGCCTCGTCTTTATTTTTATTCGTCCATAGTTCAAGCGTTACAGTATCAAAGGTCATGTTTTAATTAAATGTAGATCTTATAATTATTCCAATTTAATAGTCGATGAAGGCCACGCTTATTCTTTTTTATTTTTAATCTATAAAAAGACAAACGAGTATCAGTTGTTTATTTTATAATGCAATTAACAACTTGCAAAATAGAAATAATAATGATTTATTTATCATAGGATTACATTTTAATACGTTTGATATTGGCTATTAATATAAATCCATGTAATAAATGCACGGTCATTACCACGCTCTGTATTCATATTCAATTTCATAAATTAATATTCGCTTATAAATAGATATCTATCGAAGTAGATAAATTTATAAATATTCAGATACTATTGAGATTTTAGTTACATAGAAATCGGATTATCAATATCATCATAATAATAATATCATGTTAATTCTTTAAAAATCGCGATAGAAAGGAGTATGTATTATGAAATAAAGTTTATTTCTAGACCTTGTTGCACTTTATTTCTAGAGGTTAGGTAAATACTATTATGCTACGTTAAAGCAAAATACATATGTATTTATTCATTTATATATGTAGGTACATAATTATATTTATTCCGGTTCGAATGGCCATTGTTTTGGAAAATGGTTTACGAATACTTTTATTAATCATGAAATATCTCCCAAGGAAAAATTGCCATTTATGGATTACTAGCTTTCCGCCCGCGGCTTCGCCCGCGTTTTCAAAGAAAAACCCGCATAGTTCCCGTTCCCGTGGGATTTCCGGGATAAAACCTATCCTATGTGTTAATCCAAGTTACCTTCTATATGTGTGCTAAATTTCATTGTAATCGGTTCAGTAGTATTTGCGTGAAAGAGTAACAAACACACACACACAAACACATCCTCACAAACTTTCGCATTTATAATATTAGTAAGATAATTGTTTAGTGTAACTTTTAAATGTAAAATGTCAACACAAATAACTGGTTTCTTTTTATACATAAAAATAATGTGTTTCTGATACCATGAGGTTTTGCTACTTTCCGCCATTTATTTATAATGTAAACACATTTTAAGAGGATTCTCCGATTTAATTATTCATATTTTTTTGAAAAGGCTTGTTTATGTGATATGTATATGATCATGGAATTTCCCAGTTTTATATTATTCTATTTGAAGCAGAGTTGAATCCAACAAACCAAAATCATAAGCATTATTCCAGCTGTGAATTAACTTTTACCTGTATCACAGCTTACTAATAAATATAATTACTAATCCTTATTTTCGGATGTACACACATTATATAAAACCATACTATTATCATCTAGATTGCCTATAGTCTATGATATAGTCCCTTTTTTTGTGGTGTTTCTCAATGTTAGCCAGAAGAGCTTCTACATTTTAACGCAGACGCGGGGGTGAACTGAAGGTTCACCCTGGTAGCGACATGCGCAAGGGCGTCCCCCCTTGACGGGGATCTCGAACCTCGGCTTGGGCTGTCGCTTGAGTGGAGGAGGCCAGAAGGGCCCTAATCGGGCGGGATATAGTCCCATAGACGTTTTCCTACTACTCCCAAAAGTGTGGCGAGCCTACACAGATTTAGTGCTAAGTCCTCTAGGCCTTCTGAAGGGTGTAACCTTTACAAATACTAATTTATTGCAAGGTTATTGAATACACGTGTTGCGGATAGTTGAGTTCTTGTATAAGCCGTGCTGCAGTTATAATCGCCGAGCGAACTATAAATTATGCATAATGACGTTTACATTCGCAACTACGAAATTAGATTGAAATTATAAACTCTGTAGTCTGTATTGAAGTGGATGCTTTGAATGATTCGAATGGTGTTGGCTTGCAATGTTGTGATGGGATTTGGGAACTTTTCGGACAATTACGTTATTGAAGCAAATATTGGATTTGTAATAGGGATCAGTGTGATTCGTTACATCAAACCAGAAAGCAGATTGGTCAGGAAAAGTATGCTAAACTACAAACAAAAAATGTTAAGTACATACAACTATAGGTATGATAAATCATAGATCAAAACAAAATAGTGTAATCGTCACTTCCTGTTTATTCACGATATTAGTTCGCTCTTACAACAGTTACACTTTATAACCTTGGCCTATATAAAAACGACAATGTTATATAAGTCAAACACACCGTTATCATAATATACGACACAGCAGTTAATATTCAAATTATAATGGCGAAGATAAACTTAAAAGTGGTTCACCTTTAAGTTGGTTACATTACGTTTCCTAAATTAAATTATTTATGTTTTGTGCCGACCGCGACGGTACTTGCTCCATATAATATAAATGAGACGTGTTTTGTGACAGTAAAAAATTGATTCAACCGTATGACATTTAATAGAAAATATCAAAAGACTGAATTATTGACTTATTGCACAGTAGCCGTTGCATAATGCATTGACAGTGGGCAATATTTAAATGAACGTAAACAAAATACGAGTAAGAGAATTTAATTACTGTCATTATTATAATTATTGCATTATTGTTTTGTAATTAATGCTGTTTAGCATGATTATTGTGAGATTTTGTTACTTGGACGTTGAACTTATCTTTGGACTTAGGACTAGATATTATCTTCTATAAACTCCTGAGTATTTTTATCACTTTAGGATAGTGTGTTCATTGTCTCGAATAAATTAAAAAATAAATTGTTTTTTTTTAAACTTCCAAGGCTCAAAAAATCATCAAAAAGACAAAATAAAACAGGATTCTTAGTTTTTAAAGGTCTTAAAAGTACACTAGGTTTTATCTGAACTATGTGGTCGAGTTGGAAAGTTGTTTAAGCCCTAGGGCGTCAAGATTGAGAAGAAATAAAAACTTAATCTGTTTTGAACTATCACGCGTCGGGTCGACGACCTGATGACATTTGACATGCGAATGTCAAGGCGACGTCAGTCATCGATCGTTGGTCTTCATAACAGTATTGCCAACATTAAAAAAACTTTATTTTATGAATTAAAATGTGCCTTGTGCGTATGATGGAATTTCTACGAATTTATTGCATCTTCTAGTGTTAATAATGTCAACTTTATTTTGTAATTTAAAAAGCAATTGCGTTCATTAATGATCTTAATAATTGATTTTGTATGGACTTTCGAACGTACAAATTTGTATCAAACCTTGACCTTATAACTTAATTAAAAATTTTAACACTCCCACCATATGAATAATAGCCAATATAGATATCGGTTTCAAATATCTCCAACATAATTGAATACAGGATAATAATTTTCGACGTAAATCCATGAACACGATTTGTCACACAAGTAGGTACTTACCGAAGTGTAATTGGGATCAATAATAATCGTTTTCTCTATAAGATCGATTATATGCTAAAGGTCACTATGCTGCTAAAGCGAATCAAATCGTAATAATGAGGTGTAAAGTCTAAAATGTGCTGTCAGGCAAAATGTCATGCTTCCGCGTTTAACACAACTGTAATGTGTATAAGGGTATACGAAAAATAAGAGCAAAACATTGAAAGGTCACAACCATCGTACCGGGTGTCGTTATCGAGTTTAATTTGTATCATTACATAAATATGTTTATTTAAAAAAACGTAAACGTTAAAAAATATATAGCGCAAGTTATCGCGATCTTAATTATACCAATTTATTTTTTTCGGCCCGTATTATTGCATATTGTAACTGAGTGTAACAGATAATGACAACTTCGTATTTCTCCGTCGATTGTTAATTTGTTGCCGCTTGACGTTCATGTGTTTATTTTCACGTTATTTCTAAACGTTGGCAGTCAAGTGAATAAGTTATTTAAATGTGTTTTTTCTTTTAACACTAAATTGTGTTCAATAAAAAATAATAGGGACCATCAGGGAAATAAGTTTCAACAACGTTTTAGTGATATTATGTAGCGTAAATATTTTAAAACAAAACTTGTTACGCTGCAGCTGGCTACGTGCCTCCGTAGTTCTTAGGTGTGTTCTTAAATATATTTGTATATAGTGCTACGTCCGCGTCGCTTTGACCGTTTTAACTTCAAATATAATTCCAATCATTTGGTATCTACCTATAATATTATATAGATAACTCATTATTTATGTACAAATTCGAATGCATGGCAAGAAAAACTTCCTATATTGTGTAGGAGTGTTAATTATCATAAATTTTATGCTAAAAGTTATTTATATTATCTATGCACTATTGCCAAGCAAGTTTGCATCCTAGGACAATTTCGCTTTATCATGTTATCATAATGAACTAGCAACCTTTACAGTATTCCCGTTCACCTTGTTAATAACATGATACTTTTCTTAAAATATTATCACAGATAATCAACAACCGAGCATAAAGTGACATAGTGCTTTTTTATCTGTGCAAAACTCGCCGCGAATCATAGCGTCATCTGTGGACTTTTGGCGGGTGATATTTCACTTTTCGCGATTTCATATTTTATCGGAGCATAAATTATTCCGTTTAATCTCTTTAAATAAATCATGTCTATAATTCAGTACATTTCTTATTTGTCATGTATCTTAATTTAAATTTGAAGGCACTTTTGTATTTGTGATGTATATTTTTTGTCATTTAAAGGCACAATAAATTCGTAATATTACGGCAATATGACGCAGAGGAAAAACAAAATCAATTTTCAATGCTTACATTGTGTTCGTATTTGGTGCGCGTAGTTGGCGCGTGTTAGGCGCACGTGGGCCGCGACATTTGCCCCCAGGAGTGCAGCGCGGTGCGGCCGTGACGTCATCAAATGAATCACCATCAAACTTTCTACAAAATAACCGATATTAGGGTGTATTCGGTGCGGACTGCTGCCACATAACGGTGCTGGGTGTTAACGTTTTGTAGAGGCGGTGAATTACAGCGCAGGTTAAAAGTAGGATGTTATTAACGTGGTTTAGCGATGCTTCAGTTTGTATGTATATGCTATGGGGTATTTTGTCTTGGTTAGAAAACAAAAGTATTTCCATTTTATCTGTTATGTTAGTAGTTTTTAATGATTATGGAAAATACACGAGAACAAATGTAGCAATTAAGAAATACATATGTTACTTTCACTATTAAGTCATTAATAGGCTTTGGTCGGCTTTAGTATTTAATATTTCACATACCGAAACACCAATGAGTCGCAAATTAAACAAGTAGTTACTCTTTTCAAATGACACTTGCAACAATGCAAGGTCGAACCTACTGTTTCATAAAAAAAAATACATGCCATTAAATATCGTAGGTCTAATTGTCGAAGACAGTGATTGTGTCAGAGCGAGTCGTGTACAACGCTGCGTAGGCGCAAGCTTCGCTGTTAGGCCTTATTATGATAGACGCGAACATCGACCAACAGGATCTATTGCCTGTTCTGCATGTACACTGGGACATAATCATATTATGGTGTTAGGAGATGATTTATAATTAATTTATAGATGGGAGTTTTGTGAAAATTAATGAAAAATAATAATAACTACATATTTCGTTAGTGAAACTAGACGGAAAGGTAACCAGTATAGGTGACCGATAAGACGATATCTTATTTTCTTTATTCTGTTTGCGTAACGCAGACTATGAATTCCGTACAAATTGGTGAAAATGTAAAAGCCGTAAAAATGTGTTTCATTTATCAAAAATGACTTTTAAATAACGGTCTGATTTAATCTCGACGTGAACGTGCAAAAAATGCGAATATTTTCAAATTCACTTGTCACATGCGTAACGTTGTTCCTCTATAATTTATGGACGTTTACATAAATGTTACGGAAGAGAAAAAGAAATAAAATGTTTATTAGACGCCGTACGTACGTACGGTTTCACAACTTTCAGATTTTATACACTTTCCCGAGAGCAATTACCAATTGCACCAATTCTGTTAAATCGTAAAATAAAAGCGTTATTATGAGTTATAAATGCGGGTCGAGGTGTAACTGTTGGTTACTTGAGCATAGATTATAGACTACAGGTCTACGAGAACATTTAAAGTGACGGATTTTGCAAATCGTTAAAATTAATTATTTGTCTATGACCCTTGCGTAGATTATGTTCACATTAATAGTGTTATTTTGCTGAAATTGTTACAAATGAGTCCGAGTTTATTTATGGCTGTCGAAAATTATATTTTATATCCAATGCATGAAATAGTAACGGAAATTAAATTTTGCAATTTAGCTGTTCCTAAAAATTAAATTTATAGGAACAGCTAAATTTGACAAACGACACAGTAACAGATTATGCAATTATAGAAATATCGCAAAAAATGTATGATTTATGCACACGTACAGTTTTGAATGTAAATTTTGTTCTGGATAAGTTATGGCTGATTACCAACTATTTTATAATAAAAAAAGATTTTTTTTTTATTTTAATAATTCATTTATTTATTCAAGTAACCAGGACTCATTTTGTTAGTAACAATTATTATCTTAAAAATTATGTTAGTAAAAATAAAATTTATTATGACTGCTAGAAATGTACTCCACCGCTACAAAGCTATCAAGGAAGCAGACAGTCTGCAGCAGTGGTTCACATACCAGCAGTCGAGCCGACTCGCTATACAGCGCATGATTTCATTGGGGCTGTCCCGCACACGGCGCACCAGGGATGTGCATCTCTTTCGCATTGTAGCGTAAAAACAGTCTATATGAGCTTCTGCAAACATCCCTGATGCGCTGCAATAACGGGGCAACCCCATTAACACCCGGAACGCATTATTATATTGAACACGGAGCGAGCTGTAAGAATGTTGAGTATGACTAGCCCATAAGGCTGCACGTGTAAAAAGATGTACAATACGCACGAAATAGGGTTTTTTTAACTTCATTAGAACAACGTGCAAACCTACGAGCTATCATATTTGCCCTCACTGCCAGTGCCCGTCGTTCCCTTTCAATATCATCATCGTCTCTGAGTCTAGGGGTCAATATGTGTCCGAGATATTTGAATTTAAAGACCCTCCCCAATGGCACTCCGTTCAAACGTATTGGGGGTAAAAAATGCGTAACTCGGCGCCCAGACTCAAAGACCATGACTTCACTTTTCTTAGTATTGTAGACCAATCCATGAAGAGCAGCGTACTCTTCACAGATGGCCACTAATCTTCTAAGACCGCAGATTGAAGCACTCAGCAACGCCATATCATCTGCGTAACTTACATTGTTGATGCAAACTCCATCAATATGACAACCAATCCTTTCGTTGCTGAGTGATTCAATCAGCTCGTTGACATATACATTGATAAGCGTGGGCGAAGTAATGTTTTGTTTATTACATCCATAATGTTGAATGTTCAGCCGATAATGACGTAGTTTTTAAAAAGCTCTTTAATATTATTTATGTTTTTTGAGTTAATTTTGAACTATTTATTTAAACAATATTCTGATTGAATCTTTTTATAGCTGCATTAAATTATGATGCCCATCAACAACGTAGTAAAAACAGACTTTTATCGACTGTTGAGGTGACTGAGCGACTTCTAGACTCTAGTGCGTTTACTTTACATAAATCAGTAACTAAAGTTAATACTTACGTGGTAATAGTAATAGAATAGTTTGATGGTATCAGTTTAAAGTAAAAGTCTTCTTCTTTTGTTTTATGGACATATAAAAATCAAGTACTAGAGTGTACATTCTTTCTTTTCTACCATTTGTACTATTATTTGTACTTTTTAAATAAAATTACATATTTCAAATTAAAAAGAAACTCAGCTGAAAAATGGGATCATATCCAGCGGTCAGTGACTAGTTCGAATATAAAAATGAACATACTGTTTCCAATCTAACTGCACTTTACCGCTTCATCCGTTGGGGTGGCGTGATGTAACGTGTAACAGTGAGCAGCGTGCAGCGTGCTACTTGCTGCATTGCTGTTGTGTGCCGTTACTGCGGTCCGAATCGTATTAACTGAAAGACAAGGGGAATTGAATATTGATACGTAATTATCGGAACCGCTAAGCTTATTGCTGAGTTTATATATTCGATTCTGCGTATAGACATGATGATGTGTTAGAAGAAGATACGGTTGACTGTTTGTGATAATATACGAATGTAACCATAGAAAGACTGAAAATATTCATTCGAATTAAGGAAAATTTTGACTATATTTAGTTTACAGTTCACACACATTTAATATTATGTAGTAGGTATTGAAAACTTTCTCGTTCGCGGAATGAAATAAAAAATTGCAGTTTCTATAAAGTTATGTCATGTTCCACACTAAGTATACCAAAATTACCTATTACAATATGCTACGACTAAATTGATCAGCCAAAAATAAATACATAAAGGATTACAAAAATGCACTTCCAAGAAATTAATAGTATCAAGCGTGAAACAGAAGCGATCAAATGAAAGCTTAAGGTCGCCGTCTCCAGGAATGACCTTTGCTTATCCGACGCTAATAGCCGGCCACAAATCAACGGCTACTCACTTTGTGCATTAGCATAATCCTCGGTAATAGAGGCCGAGTATTGTGAGTACTGCGATGTTGAATACTGACTCCCAGTTTATGATGACATATAAGAGCAATATATAATAATAATAAAAGAGCAATGCAATTAGTAAAAAGGAGAAATTTTCATTTGCTCTAATGTCTACGCCAAATTTTCTTACTTCAAATTTATCATCGTCTGTATCACTTTGTGATCACCCCTTCGAGGCTATATTTCTAAAAACAATTAAAAAATAAAAGTAATTACGCATATTTTAATTAAACTTGTTTGCGGCGTTCTTTTATCACATAAGATTGATTCTCTTGGTCAATTGACATACATATAATATATAAAGCGCTGCGTAAAGCCGGGTGTCGTAGTTAGCTAAATATAATTACAAATCCAGTTTCCTAATGTTGTAATATTTCGTATAATTACTGTGTTTAATGAACTAAATAACGTTTATAGTTCAGGAAACAACTGAGACTGGCTATTTAACCTTTAAAACAATTTAATTGCGAAATAATTCCTCAATTATCACATTAAATAACTATTGCTAAATGTTATCATATGACCGAGTTACATGAATGTCTTTATTACTCGACGATAAGAGGATCAACATAAAGTTTTTTATTGTAAATAAATAAATATTATTGGTCATCATTATTCTAAGCAATGAATTAGTGAAAATAAAAGAATTGTTTATACTGACGTACATTTTTTTTGTTTCAGTTACTACGTACGTAACTAAGTAGAAAAAAATACTATCTGTTTCGATCCACACTGATTCAGCCAATGAAAATTGAAAACAAAAAATAGTATCATTATCGACTTGTTAATTTGCATATGTGTTGTGTAAAACAATAATTTTACACGAATCGAAACTGTAGCGTTTTCCTTCATGCAAATTACTTTACTTTGACGATGTAATTCAGTTGACCTTCTCAATGCAAGCAACCTGCCGCTCCGCACAATACAATAATACAGAACAGTGCGTTCATGTGTCTTGGCTTTATTATGTAAATTACAATGTTACAAGTGAAATATTTAACTCGACTCGTGGATTACTCAAAACGACCTGACGACGTCTTGTGTCACCTGCGACCGTAGATAATTGAATACACATGTACAATATTTAAGATGGTATGAAAAAATTGCCGGTGACGTGTTCAAGGTGACCAGAGAGTGTAGAGAATGGACTAAAATCAATTAATAGTAAACTTTGAATTTTTCGTTATATACATTACATATTAGCATAGGTAAATAACGATTAGATATCTATTTATTGCATTTTCGATTATCGATAGGTACTGCAAGAATTATCTTGTTTCTCGAGATAATAGAGTTATTTATTATTCAGACGATATTTACCGAGAAAATAAAGATATTTACATAATTAAAGCGTCGACAGCCGTGCGAAAAATTCCTCGTTGGAATTATCACATTATTCAAATGTGTCCATGTACAAACATGATTATTGGCAACACAAAACGCGTAAAACAAGACAGGAGCTGTGTTCCTTAGCCCAAATAGGAATGAACGCCTGCCAACTAACAATTGCGTTGTACTGCCGAGACAGGGCGTTAGCGCTGTCGGCCCTTATATATCCTTAAAAAGACCTATCCAACTTCCTTCTACGTGATATATGTGCGCGAGATAAACAATGGTTTTTATTATACAACGCAATAACAATGGATAGGATTATAATTGGGTGGACGGGTAACTGCTACTTCCTTGTAATAAAAATGTGAGTAAAACAACGTTTTCTGAAAAGTCGATTTGAATGTCATTTATTCGAGATCTTTTTTTACTAATAGATAGATACATTATCGTTTTGGATCGAGTTCGTCTTTATGTTGATATCTCTACATAAAATGATCTAAAAGATATATCAACGTAAATCGTGTCTTACCCAATGAATATTTTTGTTCCTTGCTAAATAAAATGCTATACTATTGTTACATACACTTTTCTCTATTTGCAACGTCCACATATCCCTGTTTAAATGTTAATAAACATATTCAAGGAACCACACAAGTGGTATCGTGTATCGAGCAATCTGTTTCACTCAACGGGCCGATACTGAAACTGGTATAGCATGTTATGATGGAAGATTGTATACGAGAACCACTCGCATTAGCTAGCTGTATTACAATATAATGTGTATTCAATGTGTTGTGTAGAGATAAAGCGACATTCAACTGAAAGCTTTGGAAATGATATTGAATGTAATTTAGGAATTGTAGCGTTTATGGAAGGATTGATTTAACAATCTTTATTTTTATACATTCTTATGTACTTATTATGAGTTTCGTTTTAATCAAAAGGATATGTCGTTTGAATATAAAGTAGTTGCTACAGTAATTTTTCCTTCGTCGTAACCGATTTAACTAACATTTGTCTTTTATTAGAAGGCTCTATAGGTCACAGAACTTGGTCTTGATAGAAAGAAATATCGGAGGAAAGTTTGAAAAGCATTAGTCACATACCGCGCTGCATTTTTTCTCAATGATATTACATTACGAAAGATAATATTTTTATATTGTTTTCACACCCACGTTTACAAGAAGACCAGCCTTCTTTGAATATTGTATAATAAATTATGTATCAAATCGGTAACATGGTAGCAATATTGGATTATTCACAAATTCCTTGATATACGTGTTTAAATATGTCCTTTTATTTTATTTTATGTTGCAAAATCTATTACAAACATCAGGTACATGACAGACCAATATTTAAATACTACTTACTTGTTACACATAAACTATATCTTACCTACTTATAAATGTTTTTATCAAGGCTATAAAATACAGCATACAGCTGTAGGTATCTATCTTCTTTATATATAAAAATGAATCGCAAAATGTGTTGGTAAGCGCATAACTCGAGAACGGCTGAACCGATTTCGATAATTCTTTTTTTATTATATTCCTTGAAGTACGAGGATGGTTCTTATGTAGAGAAAACGTAAATATTATGTACCCACGGGCGAAGCCGGGGCGGACCGCTGTCCGCTAGTATTCTAATAATATTCATAATTAAAAATCTCTATCGTTATAAAAAAATCAAATAAGTAGTATCATATATAACATTATCCATATATAATAGTAACAAGCGTGTCATATATTTAATAACATTTGCATATATTATACATTAAAAACGAAAATACCGCCCGTGCTTTCATACGCAATTTAATGATTAGAATTTTAAAGTTTATAATGAAGTGAAATAAAGAACCAATATAAACGGTCAAAATTATTAAATAAATGTTTTTCCACTTACTGCCAATTAACATTTATTAAATTTGATAAGAATTAAAGCCATGAATTTGTAATGAATTAGGAGTAATGCATATAAATTGTATTAAAATCGTCACGACTGTGACATGCTGTGTTCATAGTAAACACAAGGTCTCGGAACGGCATTCAACGTTATACCTTGCGTATTAGACACCATGAACGGTCTTTATTTAATTTTTAATACTTACGTCTCAAATACGCTGTAAATAATGCGAATATTTTTGACCTTAGGTATAGTGTGTACTGTGTAGCAACACATTGAATATTCGATGCTTCCTCCCACACTCTGAACACTTTTCCTAACGCCAGGTGGTCATATTAAAAGCTCGATAGATTATTTAGTTGCTTAGGCATTTTAATAGTGATAAGAATGTACATCGCCATGTGAAACTTTAATTCTCATGTGAAAAAGCACTACCTTTAAAACTATTTGAAGATCATCTTCTACTAAGTTTGACCAGAGTTCAAATTAACACGTTCACTGCGGCACCTAAAATGCCAAACTTACCGTTGTTGCGGCATGTCTTCCATACTTCACATCGGCAAGTTCACCACTGTGCGTTATGAGCCATTTTTATCACATCGCACCTTCTGACTTTGAAGGTTAATAATTTCATGAAATTTCAAGATATTTCAAAATTTTTTTTTTCAGATAATAGTATATATAGTCTAGTATATACCGCATAAATAGCTTTTAGTTTGACCCAATAGTTTAAAAGATATGAGGGAAAATGTAAACCCCTGATTTTGTGAAAAATTATTTGCCATCCCGCACTGCGTTGATACGGCATGTTTACAGTAATAGCGATGGGAAACACTGTAAAACAAAACATCGATATCGATATAAATCAATTTTGTATATTTCAGTCTGTTTGTTAACAGATAACGAGATCGTCGATACAAAAAAAAAACACTTATAAAACAAGGTACTTGATAGAGTACTATCAGGAAATTGTTCAGTAACTTTTGTTTTAATTTGTTAAGTAACTTTTGTTTTAATGTTTTATATTATTTTCACAACTGCCATCACATATTTTTTGCATTTATGCTACGAAATAAAAGAAAGTAAAAAAACTAAAGCCTTTATGTTATCATTGTCATTTAAAAATTTGATAACGACGCGTGGGGTCCTGGTGCATCACTATGCGAGACTGACACGCGGCGCGCTCGCAGTACAGTGCGGCATGAGGTGCTTGTCCATGGCAAAATATTTGACATGCCGCACACAAAAGAAACGGTTTCTTTTCGATGCGTGTGTCCAATATTTTGCCATACGATTTTTAAACGAAATTGAGTCCTACTTCAAACTGTGATCACAAAAATATATTTGTCTCTTTTCTAGTCATTGATTAACCTATAAAAAACCTCGCCGCACCACGGTGAAAACTGCGATTTTGGGCGCCGCACTGTGGTGTAGTCGCTGATGGCCCGATACTGGACATGCCGCAGTGAACGTGTTAATTATCTAGTTTTGATGACTTCAAAGTATGTGGTTCGTCGGTACTTTGGATATAAAAAGCGCCTACTTTGTTAAAGTTGGACCTCTTGAAATCATGACTTACCTCGATGACTAAAATCTAGACCTACACGTAAGTATGTTTTAATTTGCTAGTTTGTTAAGCAGTCGCAAAGACGATGCACAAGACGTTCTTCATATTGTTGATGCATATAACAATGTAATTTTTTCAATATGAAACCATATTAAACACAAGAAATAATATGTTATTGAGAATTAAGTTAGGTATATTATTATATATTAGGCGTTGATTGAAGCCAGTTAAGTATCCAATAAAATTCTCGATAGTTCGCTATTATAGCAGCTAAGTCAACGTCTTCTTCTTTCCGCTCCTTGTTGCGGATGTATTTCAAATTCATAATATTTATTTGACAATAAATAATTTCTCAACATCGAATTAATTCATACAACCTCTTAATTGGCTCGTTATAACTGTGCACCGCTAACGCGTGTCGCATTCGATATGTTAATTATTTAAATTATGTTATTGATTGAATTTTTAATAATAAAGATGAGTGGTTTATTTGTAATTATTAACTCGGGGTATTCAGCGGTTGGGAAGGTTGTGACACTTGACTGTTGTTTTAATGAAATATGTCTCTATAATTAAGCCGTATTATTTATGTTACGTGAATAAAGCTTTTTTTATTTCTTTGTTGCCGTAGTTAATAGAATGAAATCGGCATCACATGAATTCACCAATTTTTGAATATCATTTTATAATAAGAAAACCTTTGACGCCGAACATTTCCTGTCCACATAGGTAATTACCTTCTATTATAACAATAAAAGTTCTAAACTATTTTCACTTCAAATCAGACATAACTTAGACAATAGACATGTTGACATAAAGTATAACAGCCTTTTGATCCTCATATACGTTATTATACGCATAGCGAACAGAATTAAAATGAACCCGATCCAAGACCTACGTTCAAATGCATTCAAATGCGTTTGAAAATACCACGTGTCCATACATAGCAGTAGTCAAAAGTGACATTCGAAAAATTTTAAAAACAGAATGAGAATTAATTTGCCGTTAATGCTGCTACCTGGCGGCTCCGGGCTCACGCTGATAAAGCGGAGGTCGGGGCAGTGCGCGAGCGCCAGTCGACACAGACGCACGTGTGCGCGCGCTCCCGGTCCTGACCCCACAATAAATGACCTTTACCGGAGAAATACCCATTCGTGACTGGGACTTGTTAAATTAGTGATTTGTGTATTAATCGATTTGAACTTTGGAATTTATTATACGCTATTTATTGCGGCTTTGAGTGACTTTTTATTTATACGATTGTGAGAACTGTGCTCGTTGAACTATTTTTCAAGGAATGACACTTTGATTTATTTGGAATCGCTGTTTATGTAATGTATCTCAAAATGTATATCAAGTCGGAAAGGTTTTATCAGCAGCCGGAAAACCAGACGCTTAAGGACGAAAGATGTTTTTCGGATTTTGAAGAAGATTTCGATGATCGTGAGTAATATTTATGTTTTATTGTTGACATAATCTGAATAACAAAAACACGAAAAAAAATTATAATACTAACCTTGCTTATATATTTTATCTCCTTTCTTCTTCCTCTTTAACTTATGTAAGTGAAAAATTATTAAATGCATAAATTTATTATTGTTTGAAAGTCCGTCGGTAAAATTTATTTAGTGTATCGTTAGGCTTTAGTTTATTTTTTTATCTAAAGCTTATTTTAGTTTTAATTGAAACATTCTATTTATTTATTGTTCTTTATAAATTAAATTACAATAATAAAATGATCGTAAAGTAGAAATGTTACGATTCAAGCGCGTTGATGTCTTTTGTTTGAGGATATTAGATCGACTTTCTAACTTTAAAGTAATAATGCCTTTTTATTCTTATTATTATATAACTATTAAAATACTTTCTATAGCATGAATATTATTAATAAAATAAAATACATACATAAGTATAAAATATATGCGAAAACTTTTTTATTTAAACAGCATATCATTTAGAGCAAATAAAAATAATGTTCAAGGTTAAAGAAGTTAAAACACTTTATGATGAAAATGTATTT
Source organism: Colias philodice (assembly GCF_061535455.1). Lineage (NCBI taxonomy): Eukaryota > Metazoa > Arthropoda > Insecta > Lepidoptera > Pieridae > Colias > Colias philodice. The sequence continues at coordinate 8,495,818 of NC_143098.1, read as the reverse complement.
TCATTTTAATATTAGCTACAGTAAATAAATGTTGAAATAAATATAATAAATACAATTTGTATGCGTCATACAATATTTAACCACGTAGGTACCTAAAGCTCGCAAAAAGCTTAATTCTCTTCCAATGCCTTCAACCGAGAACAGGTACTTATAATCCATGTAAGGTCCAGACGGGTACAATTGAAAAAAGGGTCTTAATTCCAGACGACCGTTACACTGCCATTTCACCACCAGGTAACCCCGAGGACTTCGACAAAAAGGCTTTGTGATTGGGCACCAATTACTCGTTAATAAGTTTCGGTGAGCTCAAAGCTTTGGTAAGCTTCGGTAAGCTTAACGTTGAACATGGATTTGATTATTTTTACGAAGAATTATCTGACGAATTGAACAAGAGTTTTAGAAATAAAAACAGCGCTTAAATACTCAATTTAAAGTTACTATTTTTAATGTTGAGAAATTTTTTAATTTATGAAATTTCAGTTAATTATCACTATAAAGAAATATGTAATCAGACTAGAAAATTAATTCTTGGTTTCGTACGAAAATCATACAACAAACTTTTATTACTTTCAAATGTTACAATTTCAATGTTGATAAGAAAAGATAATTTTATTCGTTCTCACAACATTGTTATACTTTAAATTAAAGTACATGTGTTATACTTGAATCATTCTGCGAATATACAGTAAGGAAACGGACATCCTATACAATAATTTATTTACACGAAAGTTCAAATTTATTACGCTGTTCACGAATCTAGGTATAAAATGTATATGCGTAAATGTATAATATAAACTATAAACTATATACCTAGTTTATATTATATAGTTTTTGTTTTAGGCTAAGATAAGAATAAAACGATTTTGCGACCACTTATGCACATCTAGTGAAATTCTTCAAAAAGTATCAATAATGAAATGAGGATAACAGTCATAGAAAAATAAAGAAATGATACACAATTTAGCTGACTTTATAAAAGTACAATTTGACTTTATAAAAATTAAAACTGTATACAATTTTTATCTATACATATTTCCTTTTTTGTACGGTTCGTTATTGAATAATTTTTGGAGCTTTCACTTGGCAACCTTTGTTAGGTTCCTGTGGAAAAAAGTAAATTATTATACTTACACGATTGTATTCTTGCATTCGGTACATAATATTATAATGTGTGGTTTATGGTTAATATCTCAATTACTCATTTGAAATTTGGCATAGTTTAAAGGCTTTAAATATTGCTAAGAATGATATATCATAATTATGTCATACGCTAATGGAAGACAAATTATCGAAGATCGGTTACCAGTAAAGATATCTGTATCTTGTATCAATATAAAATAAGCAATTGTTATACGGAATAATAATTATTTAAAAAGCTATAAACGGTTTTTAATTTTAACAAAATTGTATGTATTAATTTCGCACTTGGTTCTATTCAGGAAAAGCATATAAATGTTAAAATTATTTCTAAAACGTTTAATTTGAAGCCATATACATGAGTTATATTATCAACTAATTACATTTGTCTTTTCGCTTTTCCCTGTTCCTTTATAAAGGGAGCCAACCACTTCCCGTGGCATTTTAGCGTTAAAACCTCTATTAAACATTGATTTATCATTCTCCAAATATTTACAGCCCGATGAGCACGCAAAATGTCTAAGTACATCCTCTTTTTGCGTTTACAATGTGCACTTACAAACAAAAAACGCCACCCTTAGTGTCTGATTTCCCCGGTTACACCCTCGCGCACGTAACGCAGCACACAGAAAACAGAAACATTCAAAACAATCGCATTCTTAGGTACATCTGTATTAACGATAATTGAAATAATTTGAACTCTATTCCCAAACGAATACAATGCTAGAACGTTCTATGAACTTGTAAGGGATGTTTGCAAAAAAATTAAAAGCCCCCGGCAATTCTTGGAAAGGCCATTCGCCTATTTACCTGACCAATAAAAAAAATGCAGGTAAACCTGACCTGTAGTTGAAGGTTTTTTGAAAGGGCAGGAAATCGACACAATGGGGAACGGTCACGATTGTAAGATGGGGTAAATAGGTTTAGTGTCGAAGTGCGTCTCCCTTACAATGTGGGTTGTGTACGGCATATTTAGTTCTATGGAGAATAAATAATATAATTGTATTCACATTTCAACTGTTTGAGATGTCAATGGAATTTCGAAACCCCAGGCTAGGATGTCTCTTTCGATTATAAATATTTTCGCCGTCTATTTTGAATTATGCTTTAAATTTCAACATGATATTTGTTTTAGGGTAAAGGTGTCAATGACCTTATTATTCGCAAAACTTGCAATCAATAAGGTAAAAATGAAAACTGGTTTCTTAATTCATATTCGATCATTATGTAAAAATGTATCAACTGAAAAAATAAAATAATAAAAATTGATGAATTAATGTGTGTTATGCTATTTTATTTCAATATGTTCAAATGAAAATTACCTTCAACATACAGAATACATTTTCTTAATGAGGGTGCATTAAAAGTGTCTCCTGTTTTGTCAGTTAACATTCTAGATCACGTGCGATATATTCACGGTCAACTAAGATTCATTTGCACAGAACAAAAGATTTTAATATTGGCATTTCCATATTCCATTGTAGCCGAGTCCGTGTCTTATTAAAAATTAGCACAACATACATATTAACGCATCTCGAGCGACTCGTTCAACCGAAGTAAAACCTCAAATACATTTCCATAGCAAATAAACAAACACACGCGTGGGTTCAGGGTTCTAAACCTATCAGAACCGGTCGGCGAAACGAAAAATTTGCATAAATCGTCAACATTTTTCCGTTGGAGCGCATTAAAATTCGTAAATTATTCGTTTTATCTCGATGCAGTCAAGGTTGAGGTCTGGGTGAAGGTTAGAGGGTGAGAGAGGTCGTGGGACGCGGGTCGCGCATGCTAATGTTGATTCACCGACCGAAGGCTTGTCACCTCTGACATTTAAAGCGATGAGCCGCTTCGCTTATCGAACTCGACTTGTGTGGAGATTTTGTTCGAGAATTATTTTTATATCTCTATATTTTTATGTAGGTTGTAAATCTTAAAAAAACATTTAGTTTGCGAAAATATAAATTAAATGCAATACTTTATTGGTTCATCACCAATCAAATAGGGACGTTAACGTTAAGTAATGGATGGAATTAAGAAAAGTTAAAGAAATAAAACACTAGGTTCGTTTTATTACAAACAAAAATATCGTTATGGAATTAAAAGACAATAAACTGTATAATGCTATCAATTGCAAAAGCTACGTTGTTTTGTAATAACTCCATCATGTCAGACTATCATTAATCTTTTAAGTTTATTGAATTAAATGCTTTTACAACAACGGACACAAGTTGTGAAATTAGAAATTATAACAGTAAATTTATGACTGAATAAGTGTTTATTATAGCCAATAATAATTGAACAATGAAAGTTGTAATTGTGGTATTGGTTTTCTGTTCTTACATTAACGCATTTGAAAGTAAAAGAAATAATAATTGTATCGCTAAATGTAGTAATTGTCTTTTTTCAGTGCATGATACATTTAGTTCATTTATTTCATTTCTATTATAAATTAATTAACATTATCTATCAAGGAAGATAAATAAACTGTAAGAAATTGTAATCGTATGTTTTTCATGAAACTAATCTTATATCAATTTGTTGATGATTATAATTTTGTAACAATGTTATGCGATACAAAATATGAGCTTAATATAATTGTGAACACTATGAGAAATTTCATGTTATCCTGTGTTCAATAAACGCTTATAAGTTTTCATAAAAATATTTTTAGTTGTAGGGTGTCGTCAGCTGCTAACTAAACCATCACACGCTCGATATATCCCGGTAGTATAAAAAAGCATTATACACGAAAAAAGAAGTCAATTAAGGTATTATTTTAAATATCCCGTCGTTAAATCCAAACTGCATGAACTTAATAATAATAAAATCCTATAATATCAATTTTAGTTTAAACTGCGATATCTAGATTAAACTGTTTTCCACAGATTAACTTCGATGTACTGCTTAAGGTTTAAATTTAAAATAAAAATAACTAATTACGAAAAAAGTATAAACCATAGTTTAAGTTTTTTCATGGCTAGGTAAACTTAAGTTTAATTTGAAATTACGGGCCTTAGTAACGTTAGAGGCGGGTCGAGTCAACATTGTACAGTGGCAGGGCGGGTTAATTGCGAATTCAGTCCGACCTCGCGTTTAGAAAACTATCTACCGCACTAGAATTTTAATCGTGGCTTTTTTTCCTGACTTCAACCTGCTGTGATTCAGATTATCTACCTCTACCTACCGCTGTAAGTCTTGAGTGCCTTTGCGGTTTAGTTCGATCGATGTTTGATTATATTAGGCTTTGAAGTGTTAATGTATCAAAAATTTGATTATATGAACAGGTTTAGAGATCAATTTAAATATGTCGACTATAAAACTGTTTAAAACTATTAAGATTAGGAATAATTTACACACACTATAATATGTTAACAAACTGAAAGCTTTTGCTTATGGTGTAAATATGGTGGAAGTTTAACTGTATTTAAACAACAAGCTCTTACAGGTTTGAAAACAAATATCATACATCGCTACACCAAAACAATCGATACATACTCAAGACAAAAGTTACATAATTAGTGCCACAAAAATACATAACATAGATGTGTACAAACATTGACTAAATAAACAAAACACCTGCTTAAAACGTTTAACTGTTAACAAGTCGTAAAGTACGGAACCCGTATGGATATGAACAAAACATCGTATGCGATGGACAAATATTGGTTTTGGTTGAGGTGACCTCTTGTCGACCTCTCGTTCGGCCGATGACAATCAACTCGGGCCGGTTTAGGGGACAAATATTGCCCCTAATAAGGCGCGTGTCATAACCAATTTTTGTGTATTGAATATCTGTTATGTGAAGCTTGAATGTATTCTCATTTTAATGGCGTCATATACATATTAAACAGCGTACTCGTATGTTGTGCTTTGCGATAATAAATTGCACGGAGACATTTTATAATAAAAAATATAATTGCAAAGCTTGATCAATTAATATTAAGATAATTGGTTACCTAACAGGATATATTATAATTACAGGAAAATAAATAACATGAGTCATTAGACTTCGATTTTGTTATTGCAGTTGATATTTTGCGTATGGGAAGAAAAGGAAATTCAAATACTTTCGTGATTTAATAAATTATTAAAATCACGTCAAGGTACCAGGCACGCATGATTTTTAACAGCACTTGTGACCTTCCATCTGCCTCGATCGACCGTCGTTAGGTCGACGCAGGTGGTTGGGTACTAGGCAAACATAAACATGACGGTGTTTGCTCTCGGCCGGTCCCGGGTAAACACAGACAGGTGGGATTCGGTGTGCACTGCGTGAATAGTAATCGAACACGCTTCTCGGATTTAATGTTTTGAAAAAATCACAAACCTGATTTGCGTTTGATCTGAACAAATGATTGGAACGTCGTACAATGGTTTCAAATAATCACATATTTACGAGGTAAAGCAACCGTTTTTGAAATATTATCAAGTGAATGATTCCTCTTCTCGATTCCTTTGCTCGAAGTTTTTTATTTCCTCGTTTGAAATACATTATCACTACTTCTGTTCTTGTAATAAAGGCTTTATTATCCTAGTACGCTTGTGTGATGTTTCTATCTGCGTTTGAGTTAAATTTACTTTAACCCAGCTGGACTTATGACTATTATTAGGATTTCTAATTTGTTCTGATAGATGACAACAATAGGATACATGCTTCTAGATAAGTGCTCTAGTGTGCATAAAATGAGCAAAAAACTATTGGAGAACAACCACCCTCAGCCACACTTCCTGCCCCAAATATATTTACATAAATTCATGAAAATGTTTGTTAAATGTTCACACCTGTTCGGCGAAGTCCCGATCTAGTCTTGGGAGGTCAGGTGGAAGGTTCGCCCACGCCGCTCGCGTGGCCGGTGTACGTAAACATGGCTTTTTGTTGATTTTTCTATTAGGCCTCAAGTGGCAGAGTGGACGTTACTGTCGTGTTTGCTAATAGACTTGTTTCTTCGACGGCTATTGAAATATTATGCATGTGAATTGAACGTTGATTTTGTTTTTGGACTAAATACGTATCCGATGAACAAGCATTTTTACATTATTAGTGTAATATGATAATGCAGATATCCTCCTCCTTAAGTCGAAATCCTCACTGCTGAGGGTCGTGATCATTTTGGAGTTGTGATTTCCTAGTTATTTTACGCCATTTGTCTCGATCTTCTGCGATGTGGATTGCTTCAGGTACGCTAGTTTCTACGGTCGTTTTAATTTGATCTGACCAGCGCATTGGGCTACGGCCTCGGGGCCTTTTTCCTTCTACCCTGCCAGTTAGAAGGACTTTCTCCAGGTTGTCTCCCCTCTTTCTTGCAATATGACCGAAGAATTCCAATATTCGTCGCAAGCATGTGGAGGACAGTCTTTTGGTAATACCAAGCTCCTCGAGAATTGATTTATTCGTTCTACGTGCCGTCCATGGGATGCGAAGCATGCGTCGCCAACACCACATTTCAAAAGCATTTATCCGAGAGTAGTCTGCCTTACGCAATGTCCAGGTTTCGGAGCCATATAGAAAGATGGAGAAAATTAAAGAATTGACAAGTTTCCGTTTAGTTACTAGAGAAATATTTCTATCTGCCCACACTCTGTGCAGTTGAGACATTGCGTTTTTGGCGATTCCTATTCTTCTTCGGATATCGGGTTCGCATGAGCCATTGTTGGTAATAATGGAGCCTAAGTAGACAAAACTATCGACGGTATCCAAGTTGGTCGTGTTTGTCGCATCCATCTTGTTTGTGCGATCGACAACCATTAGTTTGGTCTTTGCTTTGTTAATAGTTAGCCCCAATTCATTGCTGATGCTTTCCAGTTTGTCAAGGAATGAAGCCATTTCGACTTTATCATTTGCTATAAGCGTGGTGTCATCAGCATAACGCAGATTGGTGATTTTGGTGCCGCCGATATTAACTCCACCATCCCAATCTTCACAAACTCTTCTCATGATGTATTCACCATAAATGTTAAATAAAATGGGTGAAAGAATGCATCCCTGCCTCACTCCTTTTTCAAATTTGAATGGCTTGGACAAAGTATGGTCAACTCTTACAACTCCCTGGCTATTGTAATATAGTGATTGAAGCAGGAAGATTAAGTGCTGGGGTACACCGAGTTCAGCAAGTACCTTCCAGAGACAGCTCCAGTCGACACAATCGAAAGCTTTGCTATAGTCGATAAAGCACAAAACTAATGGGATATCGAATTCATAAGCTTTTTCGACTAACTGTCTTACGTTTAGGATTTGTTCGCGTGTGCCTTTGCCCTTCACGAAACCTGCCTGTTCTTGAGGAATTTGCCAATCGAGATAATATCGAATACGATTATTTATAATATGTAGTAATATTTTGCTACTATGTGAAACGAGGGCCAAGGTACGGTAGTTTCCGCAGTTTCTGGTGGAGCCTTTTTTGTGGAGAGGCAAAATAATCGATTTACACCAATCAGTTGGCCAATCACCATGTTGCCATATGTGATTCCATATGTGATGCAGATATACTTTGTATAAAATAAAACTTTCTTTTTAATCTAAATCGGAGGCAGGAAGGAGCAAGTGAATTGCAGCTCTTTGGTTAGAAATTAGAATGCATTTGTGCGTTATGTATAATATGTATGTATTAGACAAATTTTATTTCTGAAGTGATTATAAATTTATTTGTGAACTATTCGGTTTCAATTGTAGGTAACAAAAAAACATTAATCAATAATAATTAATAAATTAATTGCAAGTTCAATAAGATGTTTTTATTTAAACAATGGATATTTGCACAAGTCTAATACTAGGTATATCACAATACTAATTACATGAAGGAATGTAGCATAAAATCATAGACTGATCAGATAAGCGACACCTATACATCATACTTATATAGTTTGATGAACTTTACAACTAATCACGGCACGAACTTTTCCGGCATAAAACCTGTTCGCGTTTCCTTGTGTGGCGAGTTGTTAGGCCTAGACATGTCAACTGTCAACACGCATTGTCCTGTGTCAACTCATTGTGGACCTCGAGCGGCGAGGGGGATTGGCACTAGGCTCGCGTGGTGTGCTTTTGTTTTAGATATTGTTTGGTTCGCTAGTTTGGGATTTTAGTATATGCAATGTGGTGCATGTAGGTAGTTTAGATATCTTGAAAATGAGAGATGAATTGTGTTAGACGTGATTTTATTGAGATAGGTGTGGATGTTATTACGAAATTCCAGTTGTTGTTCAAGTTGTTTCAATTCTATGAATCCATAGATACATTAAGAAATAAATAAATATGCTATGAAAAAGTAATTATTCAGTTCTACTTTCAAAATCAAATCAATCAGTTTATGTGATACAATATCCGACGAAATCTTGAGAATTCACGAGATAATCGCCATAAATATAAATTAAATATTTTGGGTCAACGCTTCACAATATATCGTAACTATTTGAGGACCATAAAAGGTAAGTTCGTATCAAGTTACAAGCTTTATAGGTATTTTAGTGTTAATCTACCGATCACTTGACACGGCAATCACGTATTGGTTATGCGTATATGTGGAGTCATATCGGTTAGGTGACGGTGTGCGACGTGCTGCCATTTGGGGTCGCGACGTACGGTACATTGTTTGACGACGGTGACCCGCGCGTGTGAGCTGTGACCCGGCCTGTGGCGGCCCGCGAACTGCTTGATAAATATTTATTAAAGTTGACAGAGAGAGTTTAATAGGTTTAGAGAGCTGTTAAAATTTGATGATATTTGAGGTTGGGAAATTGGGAAAGTATATGGTTTTGATATTTCCAGTCACACTGTGCTATTTGGCTCTGTATAATATAGTGTTTACTGTTTAGTAGCATCAAAATTTTTTATCAGTATTTAAAAATATTTTTATTAATCTCGAAATACATATATCCGCTACATAGAATGAAATAGAACTAAAATAGGAATATGTATCTGTCTGAAAAATTACAAAAGTACCAGATTTTTGAACTGATCGCTATCGCTTATAACTTGCGCCATACAACATCTCAAGGGTCGCAAGGCACACGCGGTCGCAACAATGTGGCGTACACATAACAGTAATTTACATTACTTTAGGTTAACGAAGTTCCTGTTGTATGCATATTGTTTACGCGTTGTTAACTATATAACTACGAGGCCTCGGCCATTCATGATAATTACCATATTAAAATGATTGTTCAAATATATTTATACGCTTGAAGTGTAAAGACTGCATAGATAGATATACATAACTACTTATATTTAGTTTCTAACTGAAGACCTTTCAAATAATTTTTGTTACTATTCAAATAAGAAAATAGCGAAACGATTAGGTACGTTTACATTTTAAAAGATGGATTTTAATTAAAATAAAATTTTCTAAAACAATAATGTTGTAACGTAGATTAGTTAAATAACTCATTATTCATTATTAAAAGTTAAAACCACATCACTGGACTACCGATAATTCAATTATTGACAACACAGGTACTTTGATATTCAAAGAATTTTTTTTAAGACTTTACTTCTGCTTCATCAGCTTCTACGACTCCAAAAGCCAACCATTATGTTTGATTGCAATTAACAAATCGTTTATATAATATTGACATTAAAAAGCGTCCGTTACATAAAATATATCGAATGGAGAGTCCAACTAACGGTCGCCGTTTCCTCTCAGCCAGCGCAAGCGTCGAGCCTTCCTAGCTGCCGGAAGACATCGTTCATCGCTCACCTTGACAATTTTCGACCACGTCCGCCCAATAATTACCACTTGATTCGATTCAAAACTATCGATTCGACTGTCGATATTTCAAAACCACCATTCGTTATTCGAGTTTCTAATGCCTATAGGCTGTACGTTGATTTATTTTATGATTGAGTCAAATGCGGGCTCCGTGCGGCTACCTGGTAATAACTTTATCTGTGGTCGTGTTTATCGTGATTGACTATTAAATATTATTATTAAATCAATATTTTTGAACTGATCCAGAGTTCTGTTTTTTAATCCTTTGAGTCAAATTCCATGAATTTATTTTCAATTCACATAAAAAACTTGTCCATCTAAATTCTAAACTAGTAAATTTTGTTCAACGCCAAACAACGCATGTGGTCCGCCAACCCGAAGCGATTCACAATATATTCCTTTTGTGCCTGAATAACCTAATATAGATGTTAATACATTGATCTCTCACAGATAAACCCATTTACACCAACGTGAAAACGAATACAATGGTCCCATTTGACATGATTATTACAACGAGAATAAATATAATGGTAACAAAACGCGTCAATTTGAATTCTCTCATAACCCATATTCTGATTATGAGGCGACCGTGGGCTTTATTATGGAAAATCTAACTGTTGCCATATAAATAGAGTCATCGTCGTTATATAACAAAGGATACAAATAAATTTGAAACGATATCGTTAAGGATAAATATAAATTTAATATAATGAACGGACTGTATTCACAACATTTAAATTACTTCCCGATAATATTATCGAAAGTTTATGTTGACATTTTTGTATCAATTATAAAGGTATCTTATCTGGTTTCCTCGATTTGTTTAAATTAATATCGTTTAAATACAAATAAGAAAAAACATGGAAATAATAATAATAAAACAGTTTCCTTGGGATCATAAAAGGCAACTTTCACCATAAATTATGACGTTATGAACTCCACCTTTTAATGGACATTAAAAAGTGTAATGTCATGTTATGCATTATTAAATAGATGCAAGGTCAATTAAGGCTATGTTTTAGCTGGCTCGTTGGCAATACTCGAGTTTATTCACACAATGTATCATAGTTACTATGACAGTCTCGTGGAGCTTTAACGAGCTTGTCGGATTGGACACTTTTACACATCAACGATTGTTGTAATCATGAAGGTTATAGTATAAAGTGCCTTTCAGTAGATAACAACTTTAACTTAAAATGATAAACGTTTATTGTCATGTATATAAAATATATATATATTTCATTTAATAAATATTTTAGGATTTACGATAAAACATTGTTGTAAAGATCGATTGTGTTAAAAAACTTCAAAGGATGTTAACGAGCGACAACATTGTATTGTATAATTGTTACCCAAAACCATTACCGAAAGTCTTTCTTAATTCAGTATGCAGTTGACACCGGCGCACTCGTCATGTGCCAAGATGGTTCAGATTGGTGGAAAGCTAGCGGGTTAATTTCGCCTTCAAACGTGCCGCGAGATTCGTATCTCGAGCGGCTGGTTGGCGGGTCAGCATAGTGCAACTTTTTGTGTAGCAAACGTAATGTCACTGTAATGTCTTGCAGCGGAGGTTAAGATACCTCGGTCATGTTTAACCGACGGGAATGTGGAATTCTTAAATGTGAAATTTCGTGCATGCTACATTCTTGACCTGACATAGCTGAAGAATGCAACAGATAGCCCAAAACGTTGATAGGCATCGGTTCAAGATGAAGTATGTGTACCATATCTATGGTTTTCGGTCAAAGAGAAATTCTAGGACAATTTGTTTTTTATTACTTTAAGGTGAAGTTAATTGTCTCATACGGTGCTTTACAGATAAATTTTAACTATATTTTATCAGTACAGGGTTTAAAAGTAATATACTGATATATACTAATATGGTAAATTACAAAATAATGTAACGTTATAAAAAATAAATTGTTCTTGTAGAATGGAAAGCTCTTGTAGGTACCTACTATCTTGTTTTATTTCAAATATTCCAATGTAATTTCACTACTATCTATTTTAATAGCAATTTACGAAATTATAACGACATCATTTTCGGCATAGTCGCTTTTAATTTAATTCCTTATCTGATACATACACAACATTACAAAGATAAGTGGAATATTTACATGAGGTAAGCTTTTACTCAGATAAACATTTACTGAAGAATTATTAATATAGTGCATCTGCGCATAGTGGAAGTGATTTAACCTAGAAACATGTACGTATGTTAAGTTTGCATTTCAATATATAGGATATTATAAATTCAAATAGTTAAATAACTGTGATTCATACTGAAACTCAAGTTGTTTATTGATTAGAAAAAAACTAAAATAAAAGTTCATGTTATATTCCTAACAGAAAACAAAGGTCAGATTTATTACTTCGTCATATCGAGAGTTCTATAAAAATTGTCATATTACTTCTCATTAGGAAAATACATAGAAAAAACATATCACAATTGCGTATAGATTTACCAACTTTATATTTTCTCAGTTTGTAGTAACGATGTTGATGTGTGCACAGCACAGTCAGTCGGGATGCTATAACCAGTTGTGAGTCAGTGCGCCATACTGGGACGACGTAATTGTGATGTGACATTTTTGCGAGAGTTCACCCGATGCTATCGAGTGTCAATGTTAAGGGCAACGCGCGGATTGCTGTCGGACTGATGTGTTTGTTCGAAAATTGTTGAAAATGTGTCTAGTCATGTATGAAGATCGTATTGCGCAATCTTCAGCAATGTTTAAAAATTTTCGCTCGTAGTTTTATCGCGTAGGAGTGTGAAAAGTGCACTTTTCGTAACTGACTAGAGCACTTTTTGATAGATGAGTTATCATAGGCATATTTGTTCATAAGTATCGGTAAAAAATACGTCTCACCTGGCTATCAAATGGGTGAATATCGATCTTATTTCGGACTTGAGACTACGATTATCCAGATCCTTTCAGTGCTTCAATCGTGATTGGGTAAAAAACATCACCAAATTTTTTACATTTGGCCAGCGTGGCCATTACTTTTCACAATAGGCATGTGACCCGCAGTGCCAACAAATATGAGATCATAGTGATAATAACATGTATATTTTGTCATCAGGTGAAGGCGGCGGGGGCGCAGCTCGACGTTGCGCGCGCGATGCGGCGTCGCCGGCGCAAACGCACGCGCCGGCGCCTACGCCACAAGCACATACCGTCAAGAGTGAGAGACTTAGTCCACATGAATCTAACGCATCCAGGTAAGATGTTTTAAATGAATATGTGTAAAAATATAGCACCTTTGTAATTCTTATTCGGTGGTTAAAGGTTTGGAGCTCATTTTAATCAAATTAATATCAAAAATACTAACCGATGCTGTCTTGAGTTTTAAAGCAAACGTATCTCTATCTAAAAATTCTTCTCTTTATTTTCTTAGTCAGCAAATACCCTCTTTACCAATACAGCCTTCTGTTCTATCACCTCAAGTCGTCGTATCTACCTCCTTTTGTCCAATATATCGAACTTTCTTAAACCAACATCTATATTCAAATGTGTGTGTATGTCTGTCAGATCTCGCAGCGTGACACCGTCGACGTCGTCGTACCCCGGCACGCCGCCGGAGCGCGGCAGCCCGCACGCGCCGCCCGCGCCCGCGCACCCGCCGCGCAACTATTCGGACATCATGCGCTCGCTGGCGGCGCGGTACAATACGCACCCGGCGAATGAGTGAGTTACTAGCTTAGTGGTTTTGCAAGGGTTAATATGACAGGGCCAAAAAAGGGTAACTGCTGGACGGGTAGAGTACGTCCCGTACCTAGTTCCGCCCAAAGCAGCGTGACGGCAGACAAAGAAGTTTTAGTCAATAAGAATCCGACATAACCCACAGCTCTTTATTCCCAGGGCCGTAGATACCTATGCAAGATTTTCCCACTTAAAAAAACGTTGACAGCTGTGATGCAAAAAATAAAAAATGGCTGATATTGCTCGGTAAAGATGTAGGTTTGTAATGGTTAAAAAAGTTTTACAATCGGTCGAGTATATTATTAATTATAGGTGCGAAAATGCGGTAGCACTTGAATATGTAAATTTATATTATGTGTTATCAAGAAACCAATGTACAATATTTCAGCACTTAACTAACCATTTAATAATTAGAATATCGAGGCCTTAAGAGACAGTTCTTCTTGTAACATTGACAACCTTATCGTCCTCTGTGCATGGCCTTTAAGGCTTTAATAGGGACTAGCGACCTTGACGACGATTTACAAGGCGGGATCGGGAGACGACCGCGGAATTTACCGTAGTAAAAGTACGTATAAAAATGATTAAAAAGATATTTGGATATGGAATCAAAATTTAAAACAACCATGCCCTGTGTTTCAATTTGATAAACACACTGTAAAAACACTACAATAATTGATGTTATATTGACTTAGCGTTTTGGTTTAAAGTCCAAAAATCGACCTCAGTTCATGATTTTTTTCCAAAAAACCTGATAGTAAAATAAACAAATTAAAACAACCATGCCCTTTATCATATTCGAAACTTTAATATACATTTTTTTAGATATGTACATTAAGTATCTAAGAAGAAAAACGGTTATAACTAGAGTTAATTTTCGGTATTAAAAGGGAACTCTACCCGATTCAAGGCTTAAAAACTTTATTCCGTGCTAATGCTGTGAACGTTCATAATATAACCTTTCAATGTAATTTGTTATGACAAATGTATGTGATAAAATGCAGATAAAATTAGAATTTCACACCAGTATGCGTAATGGTATTAAATTGTAATGTGTTTAATATATCTTGTCATAAAACATTACAGATTCCTATCAGCTACTTCTTAAATATAAAAACAGCAAATATAATTACACACGTAGAATATTTATGCGTCTTCAAACGGCACTCTATCTTAGTCAAAATAAAATATAATAATGATGTATAAAGAGCACAACTCTCGGTATTTAAAAATGAAACAAGCCATAAACATGGAAAAATACGCAAACAAATTAGTATAAGATGCATATTTTACGATCGGCGTCACGTGTTAGCGCATTTGCATCACGTCACATCACAATACCTTACGACCCGCGGGTCACCGACCGGCTAGTGATGCCCAAATCGATTTGCATATTAATCGATTTGATAACAGCTCGCGTTCAGTCGACAAATTTACATGATTCGTGAGAACCGATGTCCGAACTTATGTTATATTAATGAATTGTTCATCTCACGGTGTCAGGTTAGTGACCTCTGTCAATTTTAATTACGATTCGTCCGATTGGTGGCCGAGTGTCTGTTCTGGTCGCACGCACTCTACAAGCTATAACGACCTATCGGCGCTGGAGCAAAGACCTATTTTCGCTTGTTCGATTACCGTTTAACGCTCGAATACTCAATGTCGTGTATAGTTAAACACCTGCACTCAGTGATAAATATTGTTTCACCTAATGAGATAACCAAAGTAAATAACTATTTCGAATTGCATAAATTAAAATTTAATTGAGTCTTTATATAGAGTAGTGTTATCGGGAACTGTATAAATCGCGTAATCTTGCCGCTTTGTTGTGATTTATTGCGTTGTTTAGTGAATAAAACCATGTTTTAACAGAAATATAATAAACTGCATTTTAATACGTGTTTTGTAAGCCATTATGCAACGTTAAAAACTTTATATAATAGAGATATTATTGTATCCATATCACTCTTTACATTCATATAGCAATTTTAAAATTTCAAACACATTATTACCCGCCCATACTATTCCGCAGATACTTTAATAGCCGAGATATTATAATCTGTACAATTTTGTAACATTTTCTTATCTAACCTTTTGACGTTAGTAAAAATACCTGACCCGAGGCTCAATTCGGCCATTTATTCGCGCTATAATTATGTCCAGCTCTGTTCTTATACAATTTTCAAGGATATTGCATAAAAGTTTAGCCGCAACAGTAGTGAGTGATAATCATAAATTATGAACTAATGCCGGGTATTTTGAATAATGACTGTGAATTAGTTCGACCGTGCTCCCATTATGTTGTTAGAGAAGGATTTGAGAACTTTTATTTAGGTTATGTTGAATGTAAATTAGGATAAATTATATCTTTCTTTTGAACATTATAATATTTAAGTTTCGTTTTTGTGATATGTATTTACTAAGATTCATATGTCTTTGTGACTTCCGACATACCTAGTTATAGTTGCTATAAATTCTTGCGAAATCACACATTAAAACAAACAATACTAGCAAAATCTATGTGATATTATGAGTGGGGCATTAAAAATAAAAAATTACACTGTATTTTATATTACTGCGATAGAATACGTTAGGGGCTATGTATAGTCTGATGTTGGAATTAGAATTTTTACACGCAAGAACTTCATTTCATATTTGAAAATTAAAATGAAGAGGTAAATTAAATCATGCATGTAATAACTATTATGTGTTTAAATGAAATATATTAGCCATTAGGTATAAAGATAATCACACGCAGGTTGTAATAATATTCTAACATACACTTGCCTGCAATGTAGCACTTCATATTATTTGCTCGGTGTTAAAGGTTACAGTCTTTCCTTGAATGCAAATTAAGTTTAGATGCATCATGCAACTTGCGTTTTGATATTTTGTTCATAATCTTTTAATGTTGGGCTTTAGGTTATCTTGATTGCTTAAAAAGGTGAAGGATTGGTATAAATAATGCGAGACTACAAAAGAAATAACAAAATGTGGTGACTCAATTGATACGCTTTAGCTAAAAGTCAAACGGTATAAAGATATTTGCATAATACTGTTTTATATATTTATGACACTGCTTTGATATCTTGTCATAGTAGTAGTGTAGTCAGATAACAGAATTAAAAAAAATGCATCAACATAAGTTAAATAATAACAGAAATCTCATAGTAGCTGCTATATTTATTATAAATAGATCATGAAGTATAATTTAAGTCGTGTACTAATAGATATAAATCATCAGGTTTTTGTGTAAGTTGCCTTTTATAGATCAAGAAAAATACGAGAACTAAGTAAACAATACGCTTGATGTGTGACCAATAAATTAACGGTAGGTATTCACCGTTATTTTTTATAAAAACTAGTATTGGTATTATTTTCCGGCATTTCGAGGTTTGACTGGGTGAATTAAATGATATTTTACAAATTATGTATCCTTAAAATAGTGATGGATGATGTAAAAGAAACCGTCTACTACAATAACTAGTAATTTTAAGCATCACAAAATTAGAGTGGATCTTCAAAAAAATTTATTTACGAAATAAATTAAAACGACATGATCGTAATAAATACATATTAACATTGTTAAATGGTACTGTAATAAGCTCTCTGTCTACTTCTCTTTTTCTATACAATATCAATGTACCTTATTTCACCACATTTCACTTCGACATTAAGATCGTCCTTACCATACGGCTAACGGCTACGGCTTCATTTTCTGTAAGTAGTTATAAGCTTCCCTGTATGTACTACTGTATTGAAGTGTTAAATAAATAGATTTTTTATACTTAATAATCGTATTTGTTCTAGTTACTTCCACCGCGTGAACGGCTTCGGTCTGGAGCCGCGCGCGCCGCTCCCCCAGAGCGACGTCAGCGACACGCCCGTAGGCGGCCTGTTTGCGAAGCTCGCGCAGCAGCAGGGCGGACCGCCCAGGCTGCCCGCCTTCCCTGTCATGATGGATATGAGCGCTACTAAGGTATTGTTATGTTTTTAATAGTTTGTATATTGCATATTGCATGTTTTAAAAAAGTTTTATAATTGGAAATTAGTGTATGTCTTTAAAACTAGGTATTCTTACTGAATTTAAAGAATGATGACAGATGTGTAATGTGTGTTGTAATTTATGTTGTTTTGGAGTAGAAATAAATTTCATAATAGAAAAATAAGAGTTATATAATTTGAAAAAAAAAGCAATTTTTAAGTCTCAAACAGTGCAATAAAGTATAAACACAAATATACAAATGATAATAATACCTATCTATAAATAAAAGCATTTTTGTTTCCCACAAGATTTATTAACTTTCTTATACAAAGTGAATATTATTATTCGACCTGCAATAAATTGTTAAATGTCATTTATAGCAAATAACAAAAACAGTGCAAGAGAATTTTGCAATTCAGTTAAACAATAATTGACAAGTCAAAATTAATTGACAGTTCGATTTCTGTTTCTGCAGTTATTTGCAATTATTTATCGACATTAAAATATTCATTTGTACTATTTGATTCGAACAGAACATAGAAATTTGTCTACTTTTGCGCAGTTACACACAGATATTAAATTTCACTTCTCTTACTCACGTTGAAATGTTATTTAAAGAACATTATATTGTACGATTTATATTTCGAAATACATTATAATCAAGCTTCAATTATAGCCTTGTTCAAAGCGTAACATTACGAAATTAAACCTTTTTGAGAGTATTATTAAAAATATAAAAACATTGTTTTACAATTTCCTCTAACGTAATGCACATTGGTAACAGCAATGCCAGTGCCCCTATGAAATAATTTACGCTTAGCTGATTTCTCATTTCATAATCGCGTCTTTAAAATTCATTAATGATAATAAATTCTGTGCGCACTGACCTTCCAGATCTAATTGTACCTGTTCACCGTTCCATAGTTCACGGCTATGATTAAAACCTCTTTGTATAATGCCCACGCGACTATCTCTAAGATCTTTATTAGACGTAGTTAATTTATGTTAATTCGGGGATCTATGAAATCATAACGCGAGTGTAGCGTGCTTCCTTTGAGCTATTAATTGAGGTAATTATGTATGATAAGCTCGCCGACCTTTACACTTCCTTCGGTGGTGAAGATAAGATAGTGTGAAGTGTGGCGGTTGTTAGTGCCTGCGCAGAAACGCTAGGGCTGCCATGTGATAATACTACAGTCAATCGTAGTTGGATAAATGAAAAACTACAATAACCTGGTTTTAGTTATAATACAAATTGTAAAAGAACCGTTGCAGCTCAAAGAATAGTGAGTAATAATGTAATTAAAAATTAACTCTACTTTTGAAAATGTAATTTCTCGCACATTTCCCTTGATAGATCGAAACTCTTCATCTTTGATGCAATGTTTTCTGATACCCTGTTTAAGCTTAATTATGTAGCATAAAGCAGTCCTGTACAACCATATAGATAGGAAATAAGCACCTTTAGCAACAGGTAAAGGTGAAACATAGCTCAATCATCGAATTTGTTCTCCCCATCGACAACCCTAAGCGGGGTATATCCGCCCCGCCCCCGGCGCGTGCACCGAAGCATCTCCTCTCGCTGGAGCTAACTGGAGCTGCACTAATTGGCCCCAGCACGCGCCGAGAGCGCGCGATACGTCCGCCATGTGAAATCGGCGCGCCCGACTTGTGGTTCTTTTAGACTTCTTAAAAAAAGACCTAAAAGACCATTGAAACCATGGGTTTTTGTAGTTAGGGATTGGATACGTTGCTTTGGCTAGCTATTTGCCAATTCTGATATTGACAACAAGAACAATGAAACGAGACAACGACTTGAAATTGTAACCATTTTATTAATCAACACAATATAATTGCATTACAAAACCCTTTATTCTATTCCCTTAAGTGGCCTTGCGTCACAGATCACACCGTACAACATTTTTAATCGATGAAGTAAAATAATAATTATACGGATCTCTCTAATGTGCACGATCGACACGCGCTTGGCCGGCTATAACAAACGAGTAAGAGGCACGCGAATTGCAGTATGCGATTTTTGCACTTATTGGATTTCAACTTTCTAAGAAAATAAACGTACTTCGGTTGAAGTTCAGCTGCTTCGGTGTAATTTAGATTGCGATCCATGAATTGCACTGTTTACTTTCTAATTTTGGTATCGCGGCTATCTGATAGCGCGATATTAACATGATTTGTTACATTTCTCTTTGTGCCCTTAAACTATAAATTTATAGAATTTATTCTCACCTGTGAAGAGAAACGGGAGCGCGGAAATAAGTCGTGAGATGACTGCGGCTCGTGCGGACGATAGGGCTGGCGAAGATAGCTAAACAAAAGGTATCTTGCAAAATGTAAAACTCTATGATCCCAAGTACAAAATGGTTGCGAAGAAATAAAAGTCTAGAAAATAGAGCTTTTACTTATAACGCTTAGATATACAGCTATACACCTAAAGCAATAAAATTACATACGATGACCAATGAAACATTAAATATCGCATTTGATAAGGAGCCAATTAATACAGACAAACTTTTTAGAGAAGATATAAGTTGGCAGCCCTAACGAAAATTGCCCGCGCGTGCTGCTACGTGCTCGAATCGCGCGCGCGCCTCGAAACTTTATCTAGAATGAGAACACCTTTTTTACCTTACAGCAATTAAAAAGATAGATTGCAATTTGACCCGCGGGCGGCTAGCGTGACGACGTCGAGCATTATTATGATGAATGCCGGCCACTTATGAGCGAGTGGTCTCAATCAGATAATGGCCCATTCTTTCATGTTTGCTTAACACTGCCACAACCTGACCGGCTACCAGTAATTGAGTTTCTAAATGTCATGGCGGGCGATTGTTGTGGACGGGACATGGTCATAAATTAACTCGAAAAATATGACTGTCGTGCTTTGAATCGGAATGCGTGCGTTGAAATCTTTTGGGTGCACATTTTACAGTTGAATTTGGAAGTAACTTTTTCTTACATATTCACAATAACCGTAATATATTTAAATAATTAAGTGCAGCTTAACATTATTCTGAATGTTTTTACTTTACACTAAAACGGATAACTGAGAATAAACTTAAGTACCATTTTATAAATTATCCCAAATCTACTTTGATTTAAATATTACAAGGACTATTTATGTCGAGCAAATTTCAAGCTTTCAAGTTCCAACTGTCTAATCGTAACTGACTGTTTCGCAACAAAGTTCCGTATTCTGTCACAATGCAGATACTTTAAAAGTACAACGGTTGTAAATTTTATTAGTCAGTCAAATGGAAGAATAATAATCATTATATTATAGATAAATTAAAGCCTTAAGCCTGAATATCGTGTTTAATAGCTCGGAATATTGTTATAATTACATGGGTAGTACCGTAACTGATTTTGTATGCGTTATTAATATAATAAGCAGAGTAACAACAAAGTACAGTTTTGTTTTGCATTATGCTACAAAGAGGTACTGTATTTTATATGGTATTTAGATAATATTGTTTCTTTAATCTTATTCTTTGAATAAGCCAATTTTTAGTATCTTTAAAACTTTTACTAAGCTTCGCTATTGTTTTGAATATAAATATAATTTTAAAAATTACAGCAAACAAGTTACACTAATTGAAACGTATACCCCTCATATAGCCTTATCTAAATAAGTCCCATCTTCCACAGACATTACTAGCGATATCGCGGGTGAGTCGCACGGGCCGATCGCGTCGGAAACGCGTCGGTGTCGGCTCGGCGCCGGAACACTCTCCGCTAGATCTCTCCGCGGCGGGAGAGAGCGCGGCGAAGAGGGCGCGACTCTCCGCCAGTCCCAGCACGAGGAGTGATGACGATAGGGACAGGGTGTCGAATGAAGGTGAGTTGGTAACTGATCACTACAAAGTATAAAGCAAAGTCGCTTCCTGCATCTGTCCTAATGTCTGTATACTATGTTTGCTTAGATCTTTAAAACTACACAACTAATTTTGATGTAGTTTTTTTAACAGATAGAGTGATTCAAGCGGAAGGTTTAAGTGTATATATTAGGTTTAAAACAAAGCGGGCGAAAAGCTAGAATGTAATACGATTAGTTTACCTACTCATTTCTGGCCCTATAGAACGGGGATTGCCTCGTACAGGATCAAATGAAGTGTAGTTATTTAATGATAAGTATTTAAGAAAGATTCTGAAGATTATGTCCGTGATGGTGATGACAAAAAAACTGCATTAGGGAAGAGACGAATAAACAAAACAACTCTTAGGTCTGAAATTATTCCGAGGAAGTATTTGATTTATCTCTTCGTCAGTTAGAAGTGAAATCGGCTAAGTAGAGATATGGAATTATTGTTTAATATATTCTGTACTGATTCTTTTTTGGATTACTAATACTGTTAAATGGACTTCATACTCATTAAGAAAGTATAATTCGCTTAATCCCTCTGTTTGTTGCTATATAATATGTGAGGCGAGAGTCGTTCAGCTCTTGAGTTGAATTTCACTTAAAATGTGGTCCATATCAATTGTTTAAAACAACCTTAAGTTATATTACATTGAATTTGATCACCACGATTAAACAATTCGATCTTGAATTATAGCCTTCTCATGACGAAACAACCTTGAGAGTATCTCGAGCGATGTTTCTAAACAAAATTATATCACAGTGTGACAATGAACAAAGTGACATCACCTTCACCTTAAAACGGAGTAACGTTTTATGTTTACGTTACATCTAGACCTGTATAGAGCGTCTGCAAAAAATGAAATAAAAAAGAATGATCCGCACGCGAACGCGCCTTATCAATTAATCAATTGTAACTGCACAGCGGCAATTAAAATCAACACGCGTCACTGCGCCCGATGCATTATTCAATTGACATGAATGTATTGAAAAAGTTAATTCATGTATGATTTATTCATGTAGATCGGAGTGAAACCCGCGACTGCCTGTGCGCGGAGGCGCGTGCGCGCGTTTCCGCTTGGTCCGTCGACGACGTGTGCGACTTTGTTGGCTCGATCGACATTTGCGCTGAGTACGCGCCGGTAAGTTATCGTTTTTGTATGAAGAAGGTACTATGAGGTCGTTGACATGAGAAAAGTTTATTGTACCTTGTTTGTGGGTTTCTAGCCAGGTTCAAGATTGGCCCGCGTGGCAAGGGTAGTAGGCACGCGTGGCATCAACAAAATTAAGCTAATCAAAATCATGATTCAAGAAGTGTTTGGCTGTGAATTGTAAGCAAAAATAAATTATTGCACTGGAGAAAAATATCTATCAAAATAACCGTCTGAATATTACCGTTCTCTAGTGAAAAAACATCGCATCTGCGAAACTAATACTATGCTTATAATAACTCCAAATAATAAGCATCAAAATACTCAGTTACAAATGAAGTTTGGATAGACGTTAATAAGCCATCAGCTACCGATCAATAGCAAACTAACGAAACTACACAGTGATATTATACAAATCATAACAATCCATAACACTTGCGATAAAACGCTTTGTCAGTCAAATGAAATCGAAATGATATAAAATAAATAAACGTGTGAAAATACTTACAAAAACTCTCTCAAGTCAATTAGTGATAATGATATATCGTAATCAGAGTATATTTTGTTACAATTATACACTTTGTATTAATAAATACGTAACCTGATTAATACAGGTTGATATTGTAACATAAAGAATAGCCTACAAACAATATATTAATTATCTAATGATACTGGAATACCTATAAATTTAATTCGTAGAAATTGAAATTCCCCGTAAAATGATTGCAATTACCGAGTAAACCAATAACAATATAACATGATCTTTCCACTGTTACAAAACAAAATATTAATGGTTCGATCCTCTCGTATCCCGTTTAACGAATACGGGTCGTAAAGGAAACGCTGTGGTCCATGCTTCTAATGATATTATACGTTGCGTCCTCGCTTCGATCTCAAGCTATTTTATTGGCGATCGGATGCCGGAACATTCGAGTCATCCCGTAGATAAATACTCTTTAAGAGCACTTACAAATTACACGTATGGCGCATTAAATTATGAGTTTACGATTGCACGTTCTGTTACCTTAATGTAGCCGTAAATGTAAGATAAAATGTATTTTGTGGCGCACACGGCCGCTACATTGTCTTTGATGTTACTTTTATATTGTCTATTTTGTAATACTGATATCGAAATTGCTTTGCTCTAGAGCGATTTGTCTAAGCAACAATCTTCTGCATCTATTTACATTTTCAGTGTCTATATTAGCGTAGAATTGATAACGGTAATAATTAATTATTTGTCTCTCAAATATTTCAACTATGCACTCGATAAATTGATTCGATTCCGTTGATTTTGCGTACCTCTGGGGTATTTTGCATACATTGTTCAGCAAGTAGTACCACTTCTTGCACATAATTTCTGAATACACATTTAAATACATTCAAGCTTCAAATAGTTGTCGAAAATGCATGTTTTCGCAAGTACATTTGAACCAGCATAGCATTTGTCACGTGCAATTTGCAACAAGTATGTCTTTTGACATAACATTGCGGCGTGACGTGAAATTGACCATTATAAAGTTTACACAATGCTCGGGCACGGCTTTACCTGATTTACACTTCTGAATCGAGCCCTCGTGTATCGCAAGGCAACGATAAACAACTTATTTAATGGAGGACTATCCTGGCTTCAGTGTGGTTAGTCGTAAACTGTGTTGATGAAGAGCAGCGCGAGAGTACCTTGCGTTCTATCCTCCGTTACATAGTCTTTTCAATGCACTTTTAATTAATGGATAAATAATTGCTGATTTATTAAGTACCTTACATAATAATCTCATTACAGAAGAACTCAAATTTCATATTTTACAAAAGTCAATGTAATATCAGTGTATTTAGATAATATTTATTACATTGCGAGTACCTAGTTAATTGTTCCTTTCTGCTCTTCCTAATAAATAATCGCTGGATGCACACTAAATAGGCGAAGAAAGCGGGGATAGGGGTTTATTGAACCGATTAACAGACCGTATACGTGATTTGTGTTTGGCGTTCACGCAAACCCATATAGAGAGAGTCAACAAATCAATCAAGGATCTCTTGATTGACTAAAGACAAGAACTAGTTGCAAAGTCGCTAATTAATTCTAAAAAGGGTTGCGGTGAAAGGGAAGAGGGAATGGGAGGTATATATGTAGTAAGCTTTTGAAAGGTTGCGCAACGCAAAACTGTTTGCACAGCACATATTTTGTAAGTGTGGCAACTGGCAATGCGGAACGGCGTGGGAACCTGAGCAAGGACTTAAAAATTGCTCCAACGTGTCTGCAATGTTATATAGTGTAGCGGAGAAATGTTGGGCAAGCTGTTTTGAAATATCGTGTGAAAATTGAGATTTGAAAATATATGAGGAATTGATTTAGGAAATCTTCTATATATATATTAGTAGAGAAAATCCTGTTCTTTCGTAACTATGATTTACGAAAGAACAGGATTTATGCTTTGCATGGAAGTAACGTTATCGTTTTATGAAATAACGTTAGGTGGCATCGTACTATTTAGGATTTTGCATTAAAAATTCAAAATTTATAGACTCTGATGCTCTATAAAACTTGTACACTCAAGCGCATCAAGTATTAAAATTCACAATAAATAAATTTAGTATGATAATTTCTATCTAATTATTATAATAGGCAGGCAACAGCAAGCGCCATGTTTATTTCTCGATAACTACTGTGCTACCAGCGCGGGTATCACATTACACCGTGATTTATATCCGCAAATCGCAGTATAGCGGTCCGCGTTATTAATTGTTAGTCAGTTAATAAACACTTTACAAGCATTTAAATGATTAATGTGCTATTGGCGTATTAGAGATCGCGGTTGGTTATTATGAGTCGTAAAATCTTAGCGATGATGCCTAGACATTTTGTTTGATGATACTAGACTCGGCGTTTCAAAGGATCTGATAGGTGCTAAGACACTGAGATTTATATTTGAAAATGTTTTATTCCTTTAAGCCGGTTAAGTACTGGTTGACGATGATCTAACAAAAGTATTATTTAACTGTTATTCGTAATACATATCAGAATTAAGTACCGAGTCTCACGGTTGAAGCAATACACAAATTGAAATTTTATTGTGTAATATAATTGTTAATCTATATAGAATATGATTAATTACGTGCTGCTAAATCGTGAACATCTGCTATCTACTAAAGCAGCTCAATAGCACGGTAATTTTTCACCGAAAATCGTGATTCCATCTGACCTGACCCTAGCTAAGATTTGGCCCATTCATCGTTGTCAAACCAGAATCACTTGCACAAGCGTTCGTGAGCCGTATTGTTAAATAATATTCAATTCACGCCGTCCCATATAAATTTAGATTAATTTCCGATTCATTGACAAGTTGCTTTATTATGTCTACGAAGTGAGTTTCGACTTTAACGTCGCGTTAAACTTAATAGGTAAGTATGATTTCGAATTTCATGTGGTTTCATTTTTCGAAAATGAACATAATTTTATCATAAATGTCACTGGGGTAATGTAAAAATCAAGACTCTAATAATTACTCGCGACATCAGCGAAAACACTTTATTACAATATTATGCAATTAAATTAGCCAGTCAATGGCTTTTTTATCTGTAGAACTAACGTTCCAAAGTGACAGATACATAAATTTAAAAATGTAATTTATGTGTTTATACGTAAAAATCCAGAAGTAAAATAATTTAGTTATCTAAAGCATGAATCGGTTTACATCATCGCAATTTCGTAGCATGAGCATTATATCTTTACAACTAAGACAAGATGGACAGTTGTGACAAACAGCTATGGTCTTTATAAACATTCACGGACCGAAATTGATAACTCTCAGCTACTACAACCCATATTTAATGGTCGTAAATACTAAAATGCCTTGCATAAATATCTGATACACGTCCCAGATTCACGTAATCCTAATTGCGTACCCATTGTCGCTATACAGCTTTGACAGAGTCGTATCATAGAACCATAAAGCATAAGAACTGTATGGTCTGCATATTATAAATATCAATAAAGATTGTCTGAATATTTTATAAGCAGAAACTGGTACTAAAATAGACTAATTTCTGTGTGTGTTTAACGTTAACCCGACTAGTTTATGGTGCCGGAGGTGAAAAATCAAAAAACAAAAAGACAAAATCCTCCTACTATGTACGTTAAAACATCTCATCTAGACTGTCTAATTCATTCTTAAGTAATGCATTTTATATTATATTCATACAGGATAAGCGTAAAAAGCATTTATCGTGCCTCCAATCCGTCACTGCATACAGATGCTCGTGCACTCGTGATCTCTCCTGTCGCAACGTGCGATTTATATAAATTATCCCAATATGTGCTCAATATGAAGCGTATAAATTAAATTGCTGAGATCGACCGCGACACATTCGGGATAATTTGTTGGTAACCGCGTGAAAGGTCTATAGCGACGTGTTATTGAAGTAGCGCTAATTGCTCGCAATATAGTGGAGATGAGGTAAAGGTAATTGTTTTGTATTGAAGCACTTTGATGAATAAGTATTTAGGGCTGTATATTGTTTACATTATGGCATGTAGAACGTATGCTGTATGGGGATGTAATGACAAAGATCTTGATACTTGTGTATCTGTGATCAGATGTGCAGAGCTTGCTTGCTAAGAATGCGCTTAGTTTGTTATAGTTTTTTTTTAGAAAGTCCTGTATAATGTGTTTACCAACCTACATTCTGCTTATAACAACATTAGGTCTAATACAAAGAAGCGTAAGCAAAACTACCATGTTTTAATTCCTTTTTAAAATTCCTTCTTCAATGAGTTGCTCAAACCACCATCGCCAATCCATGCTTTATAAAATAGGTATGCGAGTGTCGTCAATCACCCGTCAATACATTTTCTAAATTGCATAGAGCCTTGCAGGTGTGAAGATAAATGGGAGCTATCGTAATTGCGTCGCAATTAACTGAATTAATGTAAAACTATTCGATGGAGATCACGAGAACGACCGACGATTATCTTACAGTGATTTAACATACGCAATTTTGGTTCTAAACGTGTGTTCATGTGATTAATGTTTAGTTGTTTTGGGTCGTGAAATTTTGTTCTTAATTTGACAAAAATATGTATAAGATTTATAATAATAGAAGGAAATTCATTAACGAGAAGATGTAGTCATAAAGATGCGCTCATAGCACAAATAAACAATAATTACTTACTTACAGCTATAGGATAGGATCCACTTTCATTTTCATAATTTAATAGGAGCGTTATAAAATTACGATTATTAACTTCTTCAATTGCCTAGTTATGATAGTGAAATTAATTCAAATAAACTCTAGCTTAAGGCTAAACTTTTATTCATAATCGTGCATTATAATAAATAGGTTGAAACAGTCAATCTATCAATTCATGACTGCAGTCACGTTTGAGTCCAATTTAAATGCCACACACGGCAACAATCCCTATAATTTGAGATCAGTCAAATCTCTGCCCAATATTAAAAACAAACAGCATACAAACACGTCATTACCTCAAGCTATACACGACTGGCAAAAGCTCAACTATTGTTAAACGATTAACAAACTTTTGAGTGTAGGAACAAATGTCTAGCATCACCAATTCCTACCTTATTACTTTATGTATAGGATCAAAGGTTGGGCTATGTTGGGTTTATAGTTGGTCGGTTTGTGTTGATATGTAATTACTATAATGACCAGTCTATCGTGACCACTAAACGGACACATTGTTATGATTTGAAGTCATGAAATGAGAATGGTCACGGGTCATCTCGAGCATGTGTTTCGCGGAGATAAATCTGGTTTCACTTTTGTATGTTAGTTGCGGTCGTTTTCATTAAGTTTCATCACGCTACGCTATAAATTTATTATATAAGTACGCCTCGTTTTGTCGCGTATTCTACAATTTTAATGTATGTCCGTCTCGACATACATTATATAAATTGGTGCGTAATACTAAAAATGCCGCATAAAAATCTTCATAGCGTCCTTATCAAGATAGTTACCATAAATCTCTTCGGAATAAGATTCCGAAAGTTTAAATATCTCGTACTTTAACTTATAAGGTAAACTACTTACTCTTCTCACTTTTAATAGAAACATTTGCCTTTGAATGACATCAAATGTATACTTTAATTTCCCCACAAACAAATGCGGTCATAATGTCGATTACTTTGTAAGTTTATGTTTGTATCACGCGTTGTTTATCACTGGCTACTTACAGCTGCTTTCGTTCTAACGCTCGAATCGTGAGATGCAAATTGTATGTATTTATAACTATCGCTATTTAATGACCATGACCATGATAAATATTTTTAATTGGTGGAATGATATTTATAAAAATTAACGTCTAACTTGTACGTAAAAGTCTTTTGCTACGATTTTCTTTTTGTTATTACGTTGCAACAATGTTGTTACGTTGCATCTTTAATTAATTTTCCAAGCTCTACGTAATGTAATTCTTTAACATTAGTAATTTATTATTCTCAATGGACCACTTTTTATGATGGGTATCATTGATACAGGGCTATAGAAACTACATAATATATTATCATGGTATTTCGCAAAGCAAATGGTATCGACTTTCTCAATTAACCGGTCCGCACTTGTAAGATGACATTAGCAGGCCATCGTTTTGAAACTAGATCCTATTATCCGGACTCACTCGCATTAGGAAATAACTACTATGCTAATAAAAATTGATAGGACTGGTCGTTAATTGATTAACGTTGAATTTATGTTGTTTTCTCGTATTCGTAGATAAAGGTTCAAACGTAATGCCTATGTTTCTGTATGTATTTCTCTTTCCATATCATAACCAATAATATCAAAATTAGTACAATTTACTCTTCTAAATTCTGTTTTATTCTAAATTTTATTTTATTTCATCTCTTTTCTTAACATTTCAAATAACAATCATATTCTAAGTTAATTAAATAAAGAAGGAGGAAGGAAAGGAAATTATTTTACAATAATTCCAAATATTATTGTCTATTGATGTAATTTCGCTGCATAACTCTGATCACATGACGAATTCAAATAAAATCAACCAACGATATGTGCATGGTGTATGGGTACCTAAATAACTTAGACCATAGATAGATCAGAGAACCGCACACGAATTTATATCCTTAACGGGCGAGCTTTAATTTAGCGTGGAACCATTTAATTTCGATCGGCAATTTAAATAGAGATGTCTAGATGCACCGATAGCAGCCGGGAGCAGGCCTTACGATTTTATCTATGACTCTCATTTATACTCTACGGTCAATGTGCACCCGACCTGCTTGTTTATATAGTATGTGCTAGACGCCATGTTGTTTATAATGACAGTACACACATACGTTTATGAATAGATTTTGTGAATTTGTTTCATTCAATTCTAGTAATAAAGTTATTTGCAAAAACGTACACAATTTGATAAATTTTAGTTTATACCATTGTAATTTGAATTTAAAATGCCTCGTACTTTAAAATTGCATCTCCAGATGTCAATAAAGACACGTAGGAGCGTAGAGTATTGGCTTCAGTGGTAATTCAAGAAAATTGCCAATATCACTACTACTTACTGAATCGTTATGGTCGCCTGGTACCTGACTACGGTTTTGCATTGTGGAAAAGGAATTGACATGTAGTATTATTTGTAGAAACCAAAAAGTATTTAATAATAAAACCGTCACAGAACTGAATATCTAGAATTCATAAAATTACGCAAAATCAAAGGCAGTTGTAACTAAAGGTGCATGTTCAATGTTACATGGCATCATACATAACATCTACGAGCGAAAACTGAAAAGCATATCGCAACAGATCGAAAATCGCGTCCCGATGCGAAATCAATCAGAGCCGACAAAACGTACCGACGCATTACACCATTTCACGCCACTCTTCAATCGACGCCAGAAATTACCGGGGCCGCTTTCAACGGAAACCGTACGCGTGCTGCCCGTAATGGAGTGTAATCTGCAGATGGTAATGTTGGTTGCAGCGCCATCTAGTTTAATGACGGCGCGTGAACCAGTTTGCGACCTTTCAATGTTGGAATGTCAACCGCTGGAGAACAGCTAGTTGCGTGCCAAAGTACATTAGCTAGTGTATGAATTTATTGTTGGTAGGTACGTAGGTTGATGTGGTTTGATTGTGGCTCGCTTAGATTGGTCGATTAATATGATCGTTAGGAATAGGAATACTACTACACGTGCCGTAATTTTTATTAATTACCGAGTGAGGACATATCACTGAGAGAGACTCTAGCGGCATGGCTGATTAACGATACAAACCGACCTCTTACCCATGCCTATTGCCATTTATAGCCATGAAGGCTCCTTAAACAACGAAAGAGATAACCAAAACTTGAAGCATATTGGTTACAGATGAACTCAAAAAAAAATATATTATTGAGTTACACAGGAAGGAATTTACCATTAAAAACGTAGGCACACAATTATTATAACTCGGCCTGAATAATAGCGTCACAAGTTACTACTTGTTCTTAGCTTTCCACGAACTTGGCGACGTTAACTGCTTCGTAGTAGCGCACATCCTGAAACTGCGACCTTGGCTTCTCTGAAGACATTCCGAGTTTACGAGCACAGATTATAAAATACGAACGTCGAATGTAGTGAGTCGAGTCCCGTTAGTTGGGGAATTTGACATGTGACATAGCAATATGCATAGTGGTGTCAACTTTATGGGATTATATTTTAATGATATACAAGTGACGTCTTATCTCTGTGAGTTTGGATTTTGATGGCTTACTTATTTTAAATCGTGTTCTGGTTTCCTTGTGTTATTAATAATTCTATTATTTAAAGCTACAAATAAATTCTTAATATAGTAATCTGGAATTCCATTTCCTCATTATTAGTGATATATATAACTGCCAAGTATTAAATTAAATACTGTCCGAACTAATATTGCGGGTAAATAAATAAGTTTTATTATAAAGAACTACTGTGACAATTTATTTCCTCATCGCTCTACCTTTATGTACCTTCCCTCGCTATTTTTAAATTCAAAGTTTGCAGGATACAAAGTCTTATACGCCCTCCCATACATCTCAATTTAATTCAACTCCGCAGCATCTTAATTGAAGATTGCCGATGTATATATTCCGTACGGTCAGTTACTAAAACAACAAACTAGTTTAACCGACAGATAATGCCGGTCCAAGAATCTTTACCACTACCATTTGTCTGAGTCCCGCAGTGACATCTGTCGACAGCGTAACGAGTTTATCTAGTCTACACTCATTATTCAAAGCCTTACCACGCTAACTCGAACTTATATCACGACTCCTCACTGTCCCGTCGCATCGATAGAGCATTTAAATGATTACGTAATTAAAGCGTACAGATATTTAATTAATTTGGCCCGATAAGGCGAGATCAGAAGCGCCGTATGTAAATTGAAGGCGTAAAAACATTTAACTTACGATCGGTAAATGAAAGGAGATCGCATGATTATATTACAGGACATATTGTAAAAGCCAATTATATTGGTATTTAATTAATTTACTACGATGCATTTAAATAGTACTTTTACTATTACTATAAGATATATCGACACTCATACATTACATAAACGTGCGGAACAAAAATTGCCTATCATCATGTCACAACGCATAATACAAACATAATATCATTATTATGACACGATTTCATCTCAATCGAACAATAGCCGCAAGTAATGCATATGTAACACTGGTTTTATAAATGCACGTGTATAATAGAGCTTTCATAAGTCGCTTGCGAAATATCGGCGACAATATATCGAGTGCGATAAATTATGGTAGCGGTAGAATTTGCATCTACAGTTACACAAGCAGTTATTTCGATGTTTCATTCGGATTCTGTTCTCGTTACGTAGCACATCTCGAAGCTTAATTATTATTAACCCGCTGTCTCCGTTCTATCGTTGGAAACAAATTGTTAAAATAATCTTAGGCTATTTATACACCCACGCCTGCTCACGATTATTATAGTCCACGATGATCATGTCCGATAACGTTAATGAGATTTAATCAATTTGCATCTAAAGTTTATACTTTTAGAGATTTATGATACGCAGGTAATAATATATAATCGTAAAATGGAATTTATTAAGAAGCCGTTTGGAGACATTGTAAAATACTTTGAGTTAAATCCATGGGTGCAAATTAGTTCTGCTTCAAGAAACCTTAAATATATGGCTCATTATAATTTTATAATAATAACTACAATACGTTCTCTTGGATATCCAATGTAATATATTATTTTCTAATCCCTAATCCTATGAGTGATTTTAAATCACTGTGGGCGGCAAAACATTGTAAAACTTGATTTTTTCTCTGAAGTAGCATCAAAATTACACTAAAACAATAATTAAACTCAGATAAAAATAAAAGCTTATACAAAATAGGTAGTAAACATAACTGTTTATTAAGCCTACCTATATAAATTAAAAATCGTACAAGTCTCTTTTTATTCCCGCGCATTTAGACGAGGAAATGAAACTCATTGTACAAAGGAAAGTCATTTTACAACAATCAAAAGCAATGCCCACCGATACCACCCACCAAGCTTATCGCTACAATTCAATTTATTTATAAAATATATTTCTGGTTCGCTTCTCAGATTACCGAGCGCGGGCCCAATGACAGTCATTTAGAACGTTTCCATGGTTGTGATGTTTATTGAGTTATGGCCCTTTATTGCTATGGTCCACGGTGAAAGGCCAGATTTGCCTTTAGTCTATTGTGCTATTTGCAATCTGCGATAACTTGTTCGGCTATTGATTGAGAATTATCTGCTGTAAATTGAGCCGTTGTTTACTAATTGACAAGCATTGTAGCTTTGACCACGAGTATGCGGAAAGTAGGGTTATGATTTTCACCCGTGAAATTGTGTGAGCAATGAGCTAACTAACTAATTATGATATTTTAACAATTATTGAGTACAGTAAAAATCGTATTGATCCTCTGGCGCTAGTAACATATTCCCTTTAGAATCATTCCCGTATTAGTTTTTTTTTTTTTTTTTAATTTTTGTAGTTACTTTATCGAGATAGTCAGTCTGGAAACAATATTATATCTATTCGATTTAGAACTCTTTATTAACTATTAAACATGTAATATAAGTACAACTACGGCAATAAGAAACCTGTAGAAATTGTTCTTCTTCCTTTACATAAAAATAATACAGTTGCCATTTTAAGAATTTTGCTAAAATTATTTATAAACTTAAAAAATAAATGCTTCGGTCTTTCGTTTTATGCGCAGTAGCAAAGCGTAATCTTAATGTCATTTACGACTAGGTAGGCTCAAATCAAGATTGTAATTTTTTGGGAACTTGGTAAGTGCAACAAAAACTCGTTATGTAACTTCTGCGTTACCTAGAAAATTGTTTTTTCTCGTGTGAGAAAGAAATAAATAATAAAATTTCATCTTCAAAATTGTTAATGATACTTAAAATTTATAAAAGAGATACAAATAGTAAATATATAAATTGATTATTTATTCGTGTAATTCTCTATTTAACCTCAACAACATTGTGGCTGAAATTTGTTTAGATCAAAGGCCAAGTGATAAATAAAACGTCTTATTCGAGCAAGTAAAATTAAATACATTCATTTTCTTATACCTATGGTTAATAATAATTGTAATTGTTAATTAACACTGAAAGTGAACACATTTTGTTAACAAAAATTGTAATATTCTGTCTACTTACGAAACACCTGAATGTAATACGCATCTCGACAATTTTTGTATTTCAAGAGCGAATCTCAAGTAGGTTTAGTATGTTTGTTTGTATTGTGGCACTGCCGGCGGGCGGGCACGCGCCGATCTCAGATTAGGCCCCAATAAACGTACTCCTCTACAACCTATAACGGCATGTTTTATTGCCAGCTAAGGCTCAAGTCCCACCTACAATTATGCGATCGACAATCGACTATTTTGCGCCATAAAAACGAGAGACTGCGATCGCTGTATCGAAGCTAGAGCGAAGAACGCGTCAAATACTTATCACCGAGAATTGTTTAACATAGAATTGATATATCTCTTTATTTACTTGAAACAGATGATGCAGAAAGACTAGTGACAATAAACAACACTCCATACAAATACAGAGGTTATAATTATGGCACCACCAGTGAATATATCAAAAATTTAATATTCTAATCTAAGTAACCAACTTCCCAAGATCTTTGGCGAACTGAAAGGCGAATTTGTTGTAATGATATAAAAAAAAATATTATTTGATTGAAAGTCGGGTATTTATCTGCTAGTAGGACGAAGACCTAAGATCGTTCGCGCTGCCGTGGTGTAAATTGTAGAACGGATTTTGCTGTATCTCTGTTAATATCAATGAAATATAGCGGTAGATTTGAGTGCGAAATTGAACATCGAATGATCGAAGTAACATCAAAGTTTAACTTTAATATTACATCAAAGTATTATTTCTATTATCGAATAATGGTGATGCCAAATTGATTATTATTATTTAAGTATTTACACAGTAGGTTTATGTCTGTGTTAATGTCATGCATGTGTTGATCTCAAAATAATTAACAATTAATGAGAATTGAGAAGCATTTGATACTCCACTACTTATAAATTCAAAATTATTGATATTCAATATGAATCTCGCTCGTCATGATTTCCTACCACTCTGATCAGGAATATTGTGTAGTGTTGTTTTTAGTTATATATCCGTTGATCTAAACACAATTGTATTGTGTAGTAAACAGCATTGCAGCAGTCGTTAATGTTATTGTTAAGTATTTAAAGACAGATGTTATCGCAAATAACGCCAGCCATTATTTAAGATCCAGATTATCAACTACCCGAATTTTTAACACTATAAAAATTTTAAAAGGACAAACTGACTTTTTTCCACAAATTTGCGATAATTATCAAGCAATAAAATATTTAATGTTCTTCGTTAACATGCACCCACGGGTAACCTTTAAAAATATATCCGCATATAATCTGATTTTATCATTGCGTCCAAAGTAAATGCTACTATAGTAACTAGAGTTATGATATAGTTTATTGCGTCATTGCATGCAGAAGTCTAGATTCGATGTACCTAAATCGATACCACGCGGCACACTTCACGTCGAAACAAGTATCCTGTAATGAAATTAATTTCTTCATCTCGGGTTACAAGTAAGATAGAATGCTCCGCAATAATTTAAATCGGTTTGTATAATTTAATATTGATATAAAAGGTATCGCTTCATGCTACGTAGTACAATCATGTTAATACGATGAGCACTCTCACCCCCCGGCGTATCATTCCTACTTAGGTATTTATTGATTGAAGATGCTAATGTGATCGATAATTCTGTAGCAGGAATATTATAAGAGCTATATCCATGTCTCGAGTATATGCACTAAATTATCATAATATATGTAAACATAAAATTGTTGATACAGTTTGGTAGTTATCTATATCTCCTTTTAAATGATCAATTTATATTTTATTGAAGTAGATATATTATAAACGTAAATTTAATATTATACCTAACCATAAAATTCGATTTTAATCCAATAATTATTTATTCAATATTTAATATTTTTCCGATTATTCATGAAAATAACAAGGAGGATTAATCCTTGAAAACAAGAAAAATATCAATCTCCGGAAATATGACTTTTCTAAGAACAATAAAATTTTATTATGTAAACGGCGGGCAACGATCAAATGACTGCTTCCATTTTTGGTTATAGAATTTGTTCCCAGTTCTGTAAAGGTTAAAATATCAAAATAAATTATTTAAATAAAGGTCAGATGTCCTAATATTATATACGATGGATGAGTGAGTCATTTAGCCACAAACTCATTCACAGAAAAAAATAGCGGTATTTTTCGCATAACTGTAACCAATATTTACGCTAATGTTTATGTAGAGCCATAAACAAATAAATTCAGAAATTATAACCGATCAGTTTAATACATTTACAGTAGGGATGTAACGATACCGATACCGATATATCGGCCGATATAATCGGCAAGCCCATATATCGGTATCGCCGATAATAAATCAACCGATACCGATATTTTTTTATTAAATTCTTTCTTTTCTTTTATGTTTTTGCATTGTATTCATTCATATTGTTTTATTTCTGTTTCTGTAATAGTGTTAAGGAAGAGCAGAACCTCCTGACACAAGCATTTTATTTGCTTACTAGGAGTGTTCCAATCACAAATTTGTTTATGTAAAGGAAAGAAATAAATAATTTTGAATTTTTTTAATTTTTATAAAATCGTTTTAGTCGGGTGACATGTTCATAAACTTGTGTCACACCAAAACCTCACGAGCGCGATCGCAGGTATAACGAGAGAGAGACGGACCGATCTCCCGTTTCATCTCGAGCGCTGCCACTGCTGCTTATGTTATCACGTAAACATCTCGATCGTAAACCTACTTTACAAACAACCAATTTTTTTGATATCAAAAAATTCAAAAACCCGCGCCCAATGAACGATGCGGGAGGCCGCCCGCGCGTGCGCACTTTGTTTTCTGAAAAAACTCTACCAATAGTAAACTTTTATTAATAGGTACTAGGCATGTGCGCCGATCGGCGTGGCGCACGCCGCCGGCCGTTTCAGTCACGCCGACGCCGCCGATTTTTTTTCCGGCGTCATCGGCGTATATAGTTTAAATAAAGCATTAGTATTTTTAAATATATAACAATAATAAATTAATATATTGCTGCACAATCGTGAGATATGCAAACTCAGAGACTATTTCCTCGCAATGTTGGTTATGCAATCCATGCTGAAGTCATAGAATGTGACAAAGGACTCACTCCCCTATCCCTGGCCAAACAGGACTGGCAAAAGCCGGCAGTGCTCAGCATTTCCGACAGGGAGGCCATATGGAAAGAGAAAGAGCTAAACGGTAGGTTTCACAGGATTCTGCATGAACCTCATGTAGATTTCTTGTCCTTCGTTCACTGGCTGCGTTTCGGTGACCTCTTTGGGGAAACCGAGGGTTTTGTCTGTGCGATACAGGATCAGGTGGTTAAAACGAATAATTATCGGAAGTACATCATAAAGGACGGAACCCAGGACTTATGTCGTATGTGTCACCGTCCTGGAGAAACTCTCCGACATGTTACTTCCGGTTGTTCCATGCTCGCCAACACTGAGTACTTGCACAGGCACAACCTAGCAGCTAGGATTATCCACCAAGAGCTCGCTCTGAAGTATGACCTTCTTGACGGAAAAGTGCCTTATTACAAGTACGCGCCGGAGCCGGTCCTGGAAAATAACCGTGCCAAATGGTACTAGGATCGGCCCATCATCACAGACAGGACTATTCTAGCGAATAGACCTGATATTGTGGTGATGGACCGAGCAACTTCCAGGATTTTCTTGGTAGACATCACTATCCCACATGACGACAATCTTGTTAAGGCTGATTCAGACGACATGTGCAAGAAACAAGTACAAAAGGTAAAATAATTTGCATATTATTTGTACTTGTCATTTACATTTTGCTCGTACTTCCCTATTTTATAATTCCTTGTTTTTTTTTCTGATTTTGATTGTCGCCAATGGTATAAATAAGAAATTTAATGGAGATTTAGGCGTATTTTACTCATTTTCCCCATCCACGCCGATTACGCCGATGACGCCGCCGCCGCCGGCAAATAAGATGCTAGACGCCGCCGCTGGTCAAAAGAGCATCGGCGCACATGTCTAATAGGTACTGTAATGTGTATTACTTAAAGTTTAACTGACTTTGTAAAATAATAATACTAAAATAAATGGTTTTGTTGTTTTTTGATTTGGCATTTTTATTTAAAAGAATACGATTAACAGTTGTCTCTGTTAAATGTTGGTAACTTTTTATGCATAATTCACTATTTATTTTTCTACCAAGCCATCGATATCGGTATCGGTATCGGTATCGCCGATACATTACTACAAATATCGGTATCGGTATCGTATCGGCAAAATCATGTATCGTTACATCCCTAATTTACAGACTAGAGGGAAACATTTGGAATGTTCTAAACAATTTATTCTGAAGGTGTAAATAATTCCTCTCTTAGCCATATTTGCTTACTCATATCAAGTCTGGATTCCATTGACACTTCAGCTCCTACATAATTCAACGTTGAGAAATAAATGTTACGTAGTGGACGCATTGCCTTATTGTCGCTCATTACAAGACGACAATTCCAAAGGTAATTTACGCCTTGTGATACAAATAAAGCCATTATATTATCAAACATTGCCGCGTGCCGTCATTAAATAATAATAATAATTTCCGACGCGAGAGTGGATTGTTTTGTATTATCTATGTCACTCTTTCTTTGCTTTCGTTTTGACGGATGGCAACGGCGCATTTGCTTTTTTGCTGTAATGATTTCTAACAAAAAAGGTGGCTAAGGCATTTTTGGTCTGTGAATCTAGGCTGCCGAATTGAGAAGGTTTAGAGTTAAGTTTCAAATTTGTTCCTTTAATCAAGCGATTAACCTCCTTAACGAAAGCCAAAAGCTATTGAATACTAGAAAAGTTGTAGATTTATTATGTTGCATTCATTCTGATCTATATTTTCGGAAACAGATACGTTCCGCAGTCGTCAATATTGGCGATAACATTAATGTACTTGAAACCCGATCAATGACAAAAAAGCATGCAACATTATTACACCGAAGGTATTATAAATAAATATGCCAAGATCTAGTTTCTCTGGTAGGTGCGCGTGGGCGAGCGTAGGCCGAACCACTGATATGTTGAATAATAAACCATTGTAGGAGGCGAACTCACTAAATGGATGAAAGGTCATTTTGGCTAAATGTCAATTTGGAGCGTTTGTTCTTGACGGCACGTAATTTGGACGGAAGTAAAGCTGTCAATGGGCAATTTGGAATCTCGTTTTGTTGTTTGTACAAATTAACAGTAATAAATAATGCTGTTACTAATCAAAGGTATGTAGTAATATATCTTTATGAACTCATTAGTTGTTACATAACGTTTTTTTATGTAATCGTTTGGCAGCTAAATTGCCGGGAAAAATTATTGTATCAAATGTCAAATGTCTTTTTACTTTAAACTGGCTTTCTGAAGGCTTTCTGTAACTGGATTTTTGGTAACTTTATGATTTCTTTATTTAAATCATTAGAGACATTGCTGGGTTGTGAATAATATTGTATGTAAATAACACCATCATTAGTAATTATCGTATCAATCAATTGGACTAGGTACTATAGAATCGGACGGTAATTGTTCATTACATAACTGAACCGGAACATTCTAATAAAACGAACAATACTATTATGTCGACTACATAATATACTCCTTTTCGGGCCAGCATCTTGTTTACATTTACGTGTGTGGCAACACAATGATTAGCCGTGATACAATTATGTCGTCACAAGTGGAAAGCGCTGGCAGCATCATGTCTGCAGCGTACCTACAGTGTACACATGGCGACACCGCACCCACGTACATGAAATAACGCTATTTAACCTGTAATGATACACATTACAATCAAAGGTGGAGCACGTTTTTTTTTAACGAGCGACCAACGAGGCCCTCTACGCATTTGGCGTTTGAAATGTCAGTGCCAAATACCAATTTTACTCCTACGCTATCGAAAGTTTGTTCTAATGAGACATTTTTAATGACGTTATCTAATAATAGATTAAGGAAATATTTGTTCAATATCACGAATGATGTGTGATGCTTTTCCTAACTAGTATTATTGAAATGAACTTCTCATTTTTATTTTCTTACATCCTCGTTTACTTAAATGTACCTAAAGTGTAGTTTCGCCAGAGAGAGTCAGCCAGTTTTCGCAATAAAAGGAAATCATTGCACTGTAATTATCCGTTACTGTTAATAATTTAGATGCATGTTATAAAATTTTATTATCTACGGCGCGCATGTTCGTGCGTAAAGCGTGACAGGTGCGCGCGAAACCGCAGTAATTCTTGTGCCTCGGTCGCATTGACCGCAGATTGTCGACTATTGAAAATTACTGTGTATTCCATTGCTTCTTATATAACAAATTTATGAGTTATATCTCCGACGTAAAAAGCAATGTATAGCGTATTGATTCTGACCCCGCTCACGTTACATTCTGTTTGCCGAGGGAATTTTGTGGTTTCGTGTGGGTTAAGGAACCTGTAAGGCAAACATGTCTTCGATCATTGTTTTGACATTACGGCCATGTCATGCGTACGGATAGCCTTCGGAGCGGTTAATGTTTGAAGGCATTTATTTGATACTCTACCTTGAAATATTATACGTAAGTTTTCATAACAATTAATAATCACTTTTCAGAATACAAACATGAAACATAATTATTTTTTATAAAATTATTTTTAATTCGTTTTAGATTTCTTAGTATTGCGCTCATGTATATTTGCAATGAAAGTCTGTAACTTAAGATTGTAATTTAAAATAAAAATATTTTTTATTTATTTCAAAACACTTCAATTACCTCACCAGAAAAATATTAGACCATAACCAACAAATCATCGCGAACGTATCTACCCACTCCCGCGGCGGCACGGAAAAAGAATTCTATTCGTAAGACGCCATTCATGAAGCGGCAGCCGATAGCGTATAGAGATGGAGATAAGATACGTTTGCTCTAACCTCACGACCTCGTATCGATGTTACAATATAATTAAAGTGAGATTGGCCCGGTGTTTACCGGCCGGATGCTGGACATGGAACCCTAATTCGGTGTTTTGTGCCTAATGACTATCTTTTTTTTGTTATGTTTAATTGAACGAAGATGTAGTCTTCGTTGTTGTGATGCTGTGATTCGACTCGATTGTTGATTGAACAGTATGTTTATATTGAATACAGCCCTGTATTCGTGTTTTCTACATAAACACGTATAAGCACAGTGTTGTTGCTACAAAGAACACTGCTGCAAAGAAGTCATCTCATACATTGTCCATACTAAATAAATACTTGAGCATTGATTGAAACCCGTAACAGTATCGCAGTTAGTAGCCCGCGTACATATACCCGAAAATAAATAAATCCCATTGTTGTACCAACCTTTCACGTTGGCCTATCGACACGAACAATCGGACCGTTTTGAAATTGTGAGACGATACAATTATCGATGTCCTAGAATCGATATTGACCGAATGCACCTCATTTACCGTCCGGGTTACCGGCGGCTGATAGTATCGATTCGAGTCGACTCGGTGGGTGGACCGACTCGATTTGAGCCGTCCTTACAAGGGCATTTGTAATAAGTCGAAACAATCGGAGCGACTTGATGATTGAGTTCAAGGCGTAATCGGGAAAGCTGTGTTGTGTATCGGCATTGTATTGATTGTTAAATTGGGTTGTATCTAATAAAGGCGTTAACGAAAAATATATTGAATTTATAATGTTTTTAGTGTGACATATAGGTATAGATTAGGGATGTAACGATACATGATTTTGCCGATACGATACCGATACCGATATTTGTAGTAATGTATCGGCGATACCGATACCGATACCGATATCGATGGCTTGGTAGAAAAATAAATAGTGAATTATGCATAAAAAGTTACCAACATTTAACAGAGACAACTTTTAATCGTATTCTTTTAAATAAAAATGCCAAATCAAAAAACAACAAAACCATTTATTTTAGTTTTAGTTTTTTACGAAGTCAGTTAAACTTTAAGTAATACACATACAATCAGTACCTAATAAAAGTTTACTATTGGTAGAGTTTTTTCAGAAAACAAAGTGCGCACGCGCGGGCGGCCTCCCGCATCGTTAATTGGGCGCGGGTTTTTGAATTATTTGATATCAAAAAATTGGTTGTTTGTAAAGTAGGTTTACGATCGAGATGTTTACGTGATAACATAATGCAGTGGCAGCGCTCGAGATGAAACGGGAGATCGGTCCGTCTCTCTCTCGTTATACCTGCGATCGCGTTCGTGAGGTTTTGGTGTGACACAAGTTTATGAACATGTCACCCGACTAAAACGATTTTAAAAACGTTATCACGTTAAAAATTAAAAAAATTCAAAATTATTTCTTTCTTTCCTTTACATAAACAAATTTGTGATTGGAACACTCCTAGTAAGCAAATAAAATGCTTGTGTCAGGAGGTTCCGCTCTTCCTTAACACTATAACAGAAACAGAAATAAAACAATATGAATGAATACAATGCAAAAACATAAAAGAAAAGAAAGAATTTAATAAAAATATCGGTATCGGTTGATTTATTATCGGCGATACCGATATATCGGCTTGCCGATATATCGGCCGATATATCGATATACCAAATACACATAAATTCTAAATGCATACTAATGAATAATCCATAAATATCAATAAGAAATGTGTATCGCGGTGCAACAATTATATCATTGCTATCAAAGCGCTGTATTGCGAAGAGGCGATCGTAAATAAAATGGACTGCTTGTACTTACATGGTAGTTAAAACAATGAGTGCGATGTCATAATATAATGTAACATACATTACCGACAGCAATACCGCGTGAGACAAGGGTTTAGATAATTCAGCCTCATGCATATTCAGTATATGTTAAACAAACAAACGAACACACATTCGAGATATCTTGTCGTAGTCGCGATGCGATGTGATACGCGGAGGTTGTAGGGTGAATATCGCTCGAGTTATTTGAATGTTGGCGTAGGAATATGTTTGAGATATTTTAATAAAATTTGGTATTATTCTGATTCATTATATCATTGTTGACAATTTTTCAATACATTTCTTCCTACATACTGCCTTAATTACATTTTATCTGTTATTGTTTGAATTAAAATTACCTTTATTTAGGTTGGCCATAATTACACACACACCTTCATAAATAAACATGTACTTACCTCAATTTTTATTAAAATATTTTTTTGTTTTCGTGAACGCCACATGACCCAAGAGTATGTACACATGGACAATCATATTTCTATACATCAGACATCGATATGGATGGTCACAGTAACCTTGTATCCGCGTAGCCCGCCTTATAAGGGCCGGGAACACAAGCACACCGGTTATCGGCTGAAAGCGGCCCGGTTCGCTAATAACAATCCAGCTTTTAGCTATCTAAAGTTTAGAGTATCGAATACGTATTGCGTAATATTGTGGGTATTGTTTTTGGCGTTATCACTTCGAAGATTGCTCTTGAAAGACTTTGGGATCTCATTTGAAACGGTAAAACTAGGACATGTTTCGTCTAAAGATTTCAATAAAATTTTGTTTTATTAT
The DNA here is from genome assembly GCF_061535455.1 of Colias philodice. NCBI lineage: Eukaryota > Metazoa > Arthropoda > Insecta > Lepidoptera > Pieridae > Colias > Colias philodice. Next base: position 8,452,084 of record NC_143098.1, on the reverse strand, counting down.
GAAAAATACGAGTAGATAGTAGTTAGTAGTACATAATTTATGTTTCATTGATAACTAAAGTCTTAACGAAATCATTCTTCTTGTATTCCTTAATTATATATCTACTGTTCATAATTCATGTTACATGAATCTGGACAAACTTTGCAAAAAAGTATGCGTATTTCCTGAAGATCTAACTAGGAAAAGAGATATCATCCTTTATCACTCCCAGTTCCCGATATTTCGGTTCTATTTAACAATCTCGTAAAGAACGAACGCACAATCTACATTGTGTCCATTAGCGACGGAGTATAAGCGAAACAGAGCGGCGGCAATCTCTGCTGGTAGCTAATTTATTGGTGAACTTAGTCGAGTATAGTCTTAATAAAGATAAACAGCTTATCAACATCTACAAATAAGTTTTACGTCGATGGCTGGGCGATGCGCGCCGTTTATAGAAATGCTTTGAGCCTTTGAGCTGGTTTACAAACTATTGTATTCATGAACTGTGTGCGTTTAATGGTCGTGTGGTGATTTACGACTCACTTTTGCAATATTGATATCACAATCGACTGTTTTAATAGTTATTTGTTACTATTTAGTCTTATAAAGGAAGTTTTCAGAAGTCGATTAATGCGAATAATGTAGGTACTCTATATATTTAGATTGGTTCGGTGTTGATTGAATCATCAAAATATTCATTTACTTATAACGAATATGAACACATACTAAAGTCTGTAAGTTAGCTCTATATTTTAGGATTGAAACAAATACTCCATTTTCAACGCAATACGTAATCATATTCTTTATGCAAGTAGAAAATTAACCAGCAATAAGTCAAGCTTATTTTTCCACGCACTTCAGCCGCACGGTGTAGACGCGTACATGGACGCAATCCCATTTCCTAGCAAGGATACTTACACAACCGGTTATATAATTGGTAAACTCTGTTACATAATGCAACACCACCGTGTTCTACCCCTGTTACAATCTGCCGCTAATGGCAATATCGGATCCTTCGGCTTGCAACACCGGCTACACTGAAAGCCCTTGTAAATAAGCCTTGCGTACAACGTATATGCGTTTAGCTAAATTACTGGATCCTTGCTTCATTTAGTTGAGATTATTCCGCGGCGATAATTAAATCTGCGTCGGTTTGTAGGCGGGCTTTCTCTGCCGGTTTGCGTTTTAACGTTTATATTGTGGATTCTTTATTATCGAATAGAAATATGAGATATGTGGAATTATGAAAATAATTAATTGTTAGAGGCAGAGTGATAACAATTTGCAGGGTTGTACACAGATTGTTGGATTAGATTTGGGAATTTAGACGTTGGAATCAATATTTAATTTTTTTTTATTTTTTATAAGAATACTATAATTTTCAATGTCAATTTTCAAGCGACCATACAAATGAAACTAGAAATATGTATACTGCAAGCAACCGTAACAATCACTTTACATGTCTTTGCCTGAAGTCCGAACAGTAATTGTTATAATTATTTGCGATCGTACCGCCAGCGAGTGCCGTTCTCCTATCAAAACTGACTGGTAATTTTATCACAATAGACAACATGAAAGCTAACAATTGGCCTTAACTGCACCAACTCAAATGTTAAAAGTGACAAAGTGTGATTGGAGTGTAGCAACTAGAGAAATGTTTAAATCATGATAACAATCGTTCGTGAGTATCAAGTGTTGCACTTTCCTCCGCGAGAGGGCGAGCGGCACGCGACCACCTCGCGGCCGATAGTGCTGGATGTCGATATCGATAGATTTATTGTTTGACGTCGGAACATACGATGTTATGTGATTTATTATATTGGCTTAGTTGAGAATTTTATTGGATAATTTGTCTGTGTTTACAATCAAATACGTAGATGGACTTTCATATTAATTAATAAAATATAAAAGAACGCTTACTGATAGTAGAGTTATAATTTAAAGCTCTCTTTCGTTTTTTAGGTACTTAATGCTTGAGTTGGTGTTTTAGAAACGTTGCTCGTTATACGAACATCATCTCAATATTCTAAACTACAAACAAAAATAATACTTATCGATAAGAGTACATCACTAAAAGTGAAGTGGCACGAGCCTTGATTGCATCTAGAATCGAGTCGATGATACTAGATTGTTTTGGAGCACGCCGCACCTTATTCAGAAATATCATGACTGCTGAACGTAGATATTTTTTAGCTTCTAATCAAACTTCTATTTACAGTAGGTAAGCCAATTTTATTGTTCAATTATTATCTAAGCAAAATATGTGAAATATTACATCATTAGAAAAAAAAATATTTCTTTGTTTATATTTGAAAACTATTTCCTATACTTACCTAACTATGTATTAAGTTTTTAACTTTCAATGGAAAATAATCTAAAATTATATATTTTATTTTTCAAACTATTTGCCTAAATTAACACCTGTATTTTCAGTCATAAAACATAATATGTGTCACAGCATCGCATACCTATATAACAATTTCATGTTATCTACAAACAAAAATAATCTATCAACCTAAATGCATTTCATTACGCAAACTGTTGATTAGTTTCTGTGTGCACGCAAATTTAAAGACCTAGCTGACCATATAAAGCCTAACCATATAACAAACCCTTCCAATCTTGAACGCTAAAGCAAGAACTGGTTGCCAATAAAATAGTTTTTTCATAAACAAGCCACCGATGTAGGAAGTATGAAATGGGCCCGTCTCTACGCCGCAATTAAACACAGGCAATATATAACCCTCGGTAACCTCGGGTTTAATTTAAACGCAGCGAAATCAATTAATGCGGGACGTTTATAACAAATAAAGGGGGATACGACCAGTTTCTATTGAAACGGTTAAATTATAGGATTGTAAACTTATTTATTTATTTATATATTTATAATTCTTTATTGAACAAAATATGAGAAAACAATAGTATGCAAAAAGAAGTAGAACTTATGTGATAACGAATGGACTGAGCGGTTCGCGAATTGTTTATTTATTTTATGCACCGTGTTTATTTGTTATCAACTTTTAGATGTATGTACATTGTACACGCAAAGGAAACAGTTGTAACAAAAAGTATGTAGGTCATGGCATATTAAGTGTACAGGTTTTTCATTCGATGTTTTTGAGGACAAAAACTATGGATTTATTACTTAAAAAAGTAACGATGACTTGAGTATCCTCCATGGTGAAGGCAAGAATACCTACGAAATTTCACGCTTATAATTTCTATTTTCAAGAATTGTTCGAAAAGCAATCTTCAAAAATTTCCGTTTTCCTTATAACTTTATAAACTATAGCGAAATGAAAGGAAAGTGCACAGAAGGTAATAATAGAGCATGATAATTATATATCTTACAACGTGTATTTACTAAGAAAGCTAAGAAATCAGTAGCGATTACAAACAATAAGAACTATCTGCGCAGATATCGCAATCCCTACGTTCTCGAAACACCTTCCATTATAAAGCACATGTCTCTCGTATAATAGTTACATTCTATCAGGCATTGTTCTCCGCGGAGGCCAGCATAACTTGACCTATCGATGAGCAAGAAACGAGAGCACAACGATGAAAAGTTGGAGGTCAACTCGGTTTATGCGCGCAACCTTAGACTGGGCGTTTTCGTGTCGACGGAGATCGTACACATTCGTTATCGTTCGGCGCATTAAGCCCCGCCCACCTGCGCGTGCGCTTTTGCCATCTTTGTCGCTCACCTGCATTTTCAGCAGTCTATCGCAGGCACTCGCTGCGTGCACACGCCACACCCACTAACTATGATCAGGTCATTTTCCAATTATGTTAGAGCTTTTTGCGGCCTCTCGATGCCCGCGTTGATAAGCTTTCTATTTTAATAGCAAAATGAATGAGATAATATATCGTTCGCGCCCAAACAGATGTGTGACGCTTATGTATGACCTCATGGCTAGTTCGGACGCCGTTAATTTCATAACAGCAATTTATGTGGCTTTGTTATAACCGAGAACCAATTGATACTTAATAAATATACTGCCATAACCAATAACCATATATCTTGTCGATTTGCGAGTAATTTTAAAGTAGTGGTATTATATTAATGCAGATGCTATCTACCCGTAATTATAGTATGTATTCCATATTCGTACTTTTGTTTTAATGCTTTGATTATCGACCAGTAATGCAATTTCAATAGAAACTTTCTTCATTCACCATGATTCAGCGGATTCTTTCACACTAATCGTTGCAATGGGCAATTTTCCTCGGGCGTATAAACTTTAATCATTGAAGAATATAATTAAGGCACAAGAAACTTAATGGAGTCAGTAAATGTTAGAAAGCGTAAGTAAAACAAAACGACAATTGATAAAAAACCAACGCCGTCCCATGACCCTTGGGTTATAAACGTGGAGATTATAATTACGGAAAGAGAACAGCCGCTAACCGTCAGCTCGGCCGCGGCGTGTAGGGCGAGCCAGAGATGCTTTGAGCTTAATTGCAATCTTTGTAGTAAAGTGCGTTAGAGTAGTGATGCGATCAGCGATCATTTTGTCGATATGCGTGTACAGTTTATCTTTATTTTTAAACAGTACAATATAATATGATATTATTCCTACAATAGACTTTTAATTGTTATTTTTATCCTTACTTGGGTATTGCCCTTCATATCTTGGGCAATTATTTGTCTGAACGTCTGAACTTTATGAAAAAAATTTTACCTTTGTGTTCATTTTTCATGTCAACAAAACATTAGAACTTATCAATTTAAATTAAATAATTGCACATGCAAGAAATTACAGCACGCTCGTTTCTCCAATACGAGTCTGAAATTACCCAAAGCGAAGTTAAAACAACACCAACGCAAGCACAGTAAACATCGAATAACCGGTACACGAGAACGCCTACCGATTGCACCTGCCACGATAAACGAGCGCGGCTAGTCATAATTTATCGACAAGCGCATCACTAGCCGAGAGCAAAGGTTCCACAGAGGGCGCAAGCATCAATTTGCGCGGTAGCTGCCGCGGGCGCCGCCGCCCCTTCATTAGCCCCCCCTAACCCCTCCGACCCCCAAGGAATATACTTTAACCTTTTTTGCACCACAACCTGTTCGCTGCCGTGGCTTCACGGACGCAATTTAAACGATCCACGGCCACGGGCGGTGCACGGGACAAATTCATGGCATGATGTATAAATTGCTTACGTAAACGCAGTGTTTAAACATAATTTTTAGTAGCATCCGTTTCTTTATTGGTACGGAGAATGCAGGTTAGAGCTTAGACACGATTTTGATATTACATGCTGTATGTTTACCATCGCATGTTACATTTAACATCTCAGATATGTTATCTCTTATAATATATTCGTCCCACTTTGTGCTAGGGCTCATTCATATATAATTTACTTTGAATCAAACGACTACTAATGTCGACTTCATTGACCAGTCTTATATTTGATAATGGTACCTACTATAATCGTAAATGTCTCTTTGTTTAAATACACCCTCATTGACTTTTTGAATTTATGATAACCCAGTTATATCAAGGAAAGCAGTGTGAGACTCTTTAATAAGAATAGATAATTATTTATTTAATATTTATCACTTGCATCAAATTACTGTTAAAAGAAATAATGATAGGTGGCATACGTTCAACTTTAAGTTCGAAAGAACTAGCCTGATAAAACAGGGATGGTAACAGAACATCAGGTATATTAACCTCAATTCATATGTATCAGACAACGTTAATATTAACCTTGGTTAGGTAATTACTCATTCTCCTAATTACAATTTCACAAATATCTAACGCAGCACATAATTGAACTTGCCCACAAATAATACGGCTCGGATCTCTGAAACTGCCAATTTGTACCCCAATTAAATTATTTTCTCCTGTATCATTCCGTTGCGTCGAGAAACAGCAGGTCACTTTTGACCCCGGGGCACTAACTTTAAAATCCCGAGCCGATTCTCCAGCTAACCCCTATTAAATTAAGTATGCCCCCAAACCACTATGTCCGAAGGATGGTGGGGTCAGTCTGACCCTTGCGTTCCTTTAACGCATGCCCCGTAGGTGTGTTTCGTGTAAAGGTTGCTTGATTCAATCCTTATATTACCGTAATTTCAATAAAGCTCCATCTAATAATAAGCTTACATTTGCTAGTATAAATGTATTTTGATGATTTGATATAATATTATCACTAGAATCTGAAACGAGTCACAGAGCCGCTTTTTCCGAGATGTATCTAAAATTTTTAAGTTTAGTTTATTAGTGATATTATAAGTGATGGTAAAAAAAATATTAATTCCTATAACAAGCGCTTTTACGTATCACATTAATTCGCAAATTCTTAGATGAATCTTAATTTTTTTTATTAATGAATCCTAAAAAATGTACATGCGATACGAGATGAAGAGGTAACTCGTTAGTAATTTTAGTTAGTCCAATTTAAAAGCCTCTTGAACATTCCTTGTGTAACAAGTCTAAGTGGCGGGCATTCGTCAGCCACATATTTCTCAAGGCGATTGCGTACCTTATAAATAAATTCACTAGATTCTCGTGTCTCTATATCAACGTCGATCAAGAAAGGAGCAAAATAAGTGCAGCAAATTGACCTGTCCTTCAGAGCGGGCGGCGGGCGCCGGCGACCTGTCGTGCCGATAAGTAATTCCGTTCCCATGAGCTAGCTACCAGCTATCTCACTTTAATTATTCATAGGCCTTTTTTGTAAGCCATCGCTTTTTACCGCTCGACGGCTGGCAGCTATATAAAATTAAAAAATAAAAATAATCGAACGCCGCGGCAGCGTCCGCGTCGGCGCAATTTGAAAAAAGAAGTATACGTCGGATGACACGGATCGAACTCCGGGCAAATGTCGCGCAATAAAAAGTGGTCAAGCGTGAAGATGAGCTGGCGGGGCGAAGGGGCGAGGGGGGCGCGGAGTGCGGGGTGCAGGACGTCACGTAGGCGGCTCGCTTTTTGTCACCGTTCCCGCCGAGATGACAGGTCGGTGGACGGTGCCGCGACCCGAGAGATCGAGAACGGATCGTCTTGATACTGCCGATTGGACGCGCCCGTTTTGTCACACAAATACCTAATATTGTTTTACCGTGAAAACATTTTAAGTGACGCTTGAAATTTTCCGGCGAACGATGCTTAATTTCACGACTATTAAAAGCGTGCAATATTGGAAACGCGACGGCAAATTTAAACGAGCGCTCGTTGAAGTTATTTGCTGCCTTTATTCATATACCTTAAGCTACTGGTGACGGAGATTAGTATAGCTTTTCTCTTGAATAGCAATCTTAGGCCACCTCATTTAACTATATCCCTACTACCAATTGAAAACATTTAATTCTAAAAGTTTAAACTAGGGATGTAACGATACCGATACCGATACCGATATATCGGCCGATATAATCGGCAAGCCGATATATCGGTATCGCCGATAATAAAACAACCGATACCGATATCAAACAATTCAAAAAACCGCGCCTAATGAACGATGCGGGAGACCGCCCGCGCGTGCGCACTTTGTTTTTGAAAAAACTACCAATTGTAAACTTTTATTAGGTATACTGATTGTATGTGAATTACTTAAAGTTTAACTGACTTTGTAAAATAATAATACTAAAATAAATGGTTTTGTTGTTTTTTGATTTGAAATTTTTATTTAAAAGAATACGATTAACCGTTGAGTCTCTGTTAAATGTTGGTAACTTTTTATGCATAATTCACTATTTATTTTTCTACCAAGCCATCGATATCGGTATCGGTATCGGTATCGCCGATACATTACTACAAATATCGGTATCGGTATCGTATCGGCAAAATCATGTATCGTTACATCCCTAGTTTAAACCCAAAAGTCATCTTTCACTTTAAGAAATAGGAATTCATTGCGCTACGCAACAGAAGCAGTAATTTTGAGAACAACAATTAATATCAAATATCAAGGTATGTTAACCGCGCTATACAGTGAGACGCACAGGTGCAGCCGAACCGGCCGAACGCTAGCGCGGTCCAGCTTCCCATAACCCGTTGCTCAAATTTTACCATACCGCTTTTTGTTTACATTCTTGATACTTGCAAAAAGTGTACGGCATTTGGTAAATAATTAATGAACTTAACGATGCACTTTCGTCCTAGTAAACAGTATGGAATTTTAATGCTTCTCAACCGTGCGTTATTTGTTTTTTTGCTGCTTAGTGAAGTGGGATTATTCTGACGGTAATGTTTGCTGTTTTCCGTTCGGTTCGTTTAAGATAATAAAATTTGGTTCATAATTATTTTAAAGTGTAAAAATATTAAACAATCAAGTTACTTTTTAAAGACAAATTCCTTTTAGAAATTTTCATGTTTTGTATGATGTAAATCAAATCAATTAAAATACTGCAACCAAATACAAATTTCGATAGAAAATATTGAAAATTTTAAATGATAAATCATGTCTATAAAAACCCCGAAAATTATGTCTGAAAGTCTAACAAAAACACTATTTCCTATGATTGTAATAACCTCAAGTCACCCGTGTCTAATTGTACGGCGGATGTTTGAGGTGAAAATTGAAATCATAACGATACCGATTATCTGTGAGAAAAATAATGAAAAGAAATAATCCTTCTTACATAATAAATGTGAAAGCTTCAGTGCTTAACTAATAGAAAAAGTATTTAAAAAAAATATTTTGAGCAAATTTTAAGAGAATTGACTAAAAATACCGCCGTGATCCGCATAGGCAAAGACGGGGCGGGAAACAAGATCAGAATCTATTAATCTTCGATTTCGTTTCATATTGGCCAATATTGTTCCATTTCTAGTTAGTTGTAAATTAAATACAACTGCTCAATAAAACAGACGTAATTAAATACACCAAGTGAAGTTTTTAATTTATTACAATAATTTTATGTATCCCCCGCTGTGATCACAGACGACATACCATTTTAGTCGCATTATTAAAACATACTTAATAGTTGATAATACGAATAATCAAATATTAATTGACTGTACCATAATAAGCGACACTTATACGTTATAGCCTCTCTACTCAGTTTAAATATTAATGTCTTAATAATAAAAAATAAGTAAGTGTGGATAAAATATCTTAATTTATCTATCTTTTAATTTATTCTTAAAGCACGTGGTCGTGAATTTTATAATTTTTACGGAAAAATTATAAAGTTCAATAAACTTTTCTCAACATGATCTCTCTTCTTAATATTGGATATTACTATTATATACTTTAGTCCATATCTTTATTTTTCAATTAGTGTACCTTATAGACTAATAATTGTACCATTCCCTCACAATGATATTAACGATAAAATTACTCCAATTGGTCTTTTCTAAATCTCATTAAGTAAATCTTTATAATCAGAAAGCTTTGAGTTGTTTTATTACATCCTATGAACATAAAATACGACTTAAAACAATTACAATTCAGCCTCAAATTTAACGTTTGTGTTTATTTACAGAATTTCCGTGAACAGAGGATCGACGGAGCGGGCCTGCCGCTACTAACCGAGGACCATCTCACGGGCATGCTGCAGATGAAGTTAGGGCCCGCGTTGAAACTCCGAGCGGTGTTGGCGCGAAGGCTCGAACCCTGTGCTCAGTGTCAAGCCAACATGCTCCTCACAGCCCCGGTCACACCCAACACACCCAAAATCAACGGCGCCGCCTTAAAATCCGAACCCAGAAGTAATACGACCAGTCCTAGTTAAAAATTGCATTTTAGACAACGAACTACTTTTAGGTTAAGTGGTCTTTGTACTTAATTCGTATGTGTATTTACCTTATTGACTGCCTGACACGTAAAATATATAAGTGTACTTTATATTAGAACATATTTTTCAATGTGCTTGTATTTTACGTGGCATCCAATCAATAAGCGTACCGAGTGACGTCGTATAACGTTTTGTATAGAGCCTATTGTTGGAGTTTTTACGTAGTTCTAAATTAAAGACTTAAACGGTTGTTATTGTAAACCCGGCCAATTTCTACTTTGAATATTTCAAGAACATCACAGATACTTAATGCTTGAAAAAAAATGTAATTTTGGACTGAGTTCATTCACACAGTTTTCTATTAAAATAGTTTTTTTATCCGTTTCGTGCTATTGACAGCTACATATTTTCAATAACGACAACGTTTGCTTTCGTACCTTAACGACACTTAGTCAATCGGTTTCTAGAGTCTTCCTGTTTATAGATTATTGCATTTAGTTTCTACTTAAGCCTAGGAATATTAGCTAAGCGTTTGTAAATAATGTTAAATGTTGCCGTCCAAATATTTTCGCTATATTTGGTAAGAGTTGTGTTGTCAATTGCTAATTTAATATAATTAACTACTTAACAAAAGAAGTGTTGCACGCAAGCGACAGATGTGAAAATTATATGAAGTTCGGTGCTATTTGACCCTGTTAGAAATAATTTTAGATGTAGATTGCACTTGTACATAGAGGGCCTTTGTAAAGTTATTCATATTGAGGCTACGTGTACTGAACACAGGGTCATCGTTACAATCTGTATATATTATGCGATATAGTTTTATCGATGTATGTTTACATCACATTATATATAGCATTTATTTGTACCACACCTGAGTAAAGCTCATTATTTTCATACCGCGTGTATAGACGCGAGCGGTTACATTTTAAGTCGTCGGCTGATAGAATGTGAATTTATCGATGTGAAATTACATTGTTTAGTATATTCGATAGGGTTGTTAGCTCTACTTTACTGCCGTATATACTGAGCAATGAAATGCTAAATCGGTACAATATCGCATTCTCTTCGCTGAAGGCATTAGTTCATACGTACGTGTAAATTCTATGCACAATATTCTCTCGAGTTGTTTTACCATATCTGTAAATACGTACAGGTTTTAATAGTTTTAGAAGGAAACAGTATGTTTAGTTATGTTTTATTACCTGTGGTAATCTCCTTAATTGCCAAAATAGTTGTAAAAACCTGCAAAAGTTAATGTAGCTTATAATCTATTTTCTCCTGCAAGCATAAACGACATCTCTTACAGTTTGTTTAATTATATGTAAAATATGAAAAATTATAAAGAGCTTATACGGTGCTAACTGCTAATACATACAAATTAATAAACAAATATCTGTGCCTTAATCCAGGTCTTCCTAAAATATATTTTCCCAAAATAAATTACAGTAAAGTTAATTATTCATTGTTATAGTATTACGGTTCTACGCTTTAATCGGACAATAACAATATCATTTATAAAATAGGTTAATTACGACGAATTTGTAGTTAATTATTGTTATATAGATTTGAATGTTACTGCTTTTTAACGTAATTTTACTGTGGACAAGTGACTTATGTAAATTGTACGTATATAAGTTTTGATTGTCAAATGAGAATGTAAGTCCGAATATCAAAGACAAATAAAATAACATTTTTTTTTGTTAAATTTTCCTGTTTGATAAATTTTTTGATTTTTGAAAAATTATATTAAAGAAATGTGTAATTCTTATATGTATATCCATGGGACTAATCATTCTGTGACTTGTACACAATCATTTAAATACATAGTATGCCACTGCTACTATTATAATAAAGTTCACCATTTATAGACTAATGTCGTTAAATTTTGACGTGGTATATTATGTAATTAAATGCATTGTAGTAAGACCATTTATAAGTAGTATTAAAACATCTCACTTGAATGATGACATGGATTATTAGTTTGTTTTGAAACACTTTTTTGTTCGGTGTAAAAACATATTGTCTTGGATATTGAATGTGCATAATAAGAAGACAAGAATGAGGTTTTTTTAGTCACTGTTTAAATCCTTGTGAACATTAATATTAATTATTAATTATATAGCCTATGTAGATCTTAATTCCGGATTAAGTTCGATCCATTTTAAGTATTTATGTGAAGGAGAATAAAAACAATGATTTTATTGATATTTTGTTTTATTTCAAATGTCTTTTAAATATTTACAAGTATTATTTGCTAGGAACGTATACAAAACTTCACGAAGACTATTATTATTTCCTTAAATTAAAGTCTTATAATTAAGAGGAAGTATAAATAAATCCTCATTTAATTAAAATGACTCAATATCACATCTAAACTTCACAATCTTCGACAATACTTACTGAAAATATGAAAATGTTATCAGTTATTTTTTAATTATTATTATAATAAAACTGATATCCCATTTTGAGAATCGAGTCGCTTACGGAGATTAAATCCAGGACCTCTCCAGTCTGAACATATAATTATTATAGATATTATAACAGGTACTGTCATATAGAAATGCCGTTATTATCTATCTAATTATTGCAACAGAAATGTATGATCACGCTTGTTATGAATTTTTAATTGGACAATTAATAAATTTCATGGCAATGGTAGTCATATTTGAACCCTTAGTTTAAACCTGGATCATCTGCAATATTTGATTTCATAACCTTCATTTCCATCTGTTTTAGTCAATAAAATTAAACGCCTGTAAGTTAATAACAGCAAAATCATTCTCGCTCATTTTTCTCCACAAGCTCAAAGTTTCTCTCTTGATGATGTCGCCTCTTCACTCGATATTCCATGACTTCTATTAGGGTGTATCCTGAGAATCCTAATATAAGCAGACCTAGGAGTGTGTATAATCTGTAAAGATAAATAGCACATTTGTAAATAAACAATATTAAGCAACACATGGCACATAGAGTCTTATTACAGAAATATCCACATATAACGTCGTGCTTCATCATCATCATCATTTTCAGCCGACATTTGTCCACTGCTGGACATAGGCCTCAGTCATGGCACGCTTATTGATAATTATTTTCTGAAAACCAACTACTTTTTACGAATTTTACGAATACTAGCTGTTCCCCGCGGTTTCACCCGAATTGCTCCGCTTCTGTTGGTCTTAGGGTGATATAGAGCCTATAACCTTCCTCGATAAATGGGCTATCTAACACCGAAAGAATTTTTTAAATCGGATCAGTAGTTCCTGTGATTAGCGCGTTCAAACAAACAAACAAACTCTTCAGATTTATAATATTATTATAAATTTCGACAAAACAAAATGTTGTACCTACATAAAACAACCAAGTAATTAAGTATAACGCCTGCGTATTAGAACAAACTATTTATGATGGCGTCACTCAAATAGATTACAGATTACTACAGCTATATATAACAAGGCTATAACTAACCTAACTTTCCTTCTTGTTCCAATTTATCTCTATAATCAGATATAATAAAAATATAATTAAATATGTACCTGGTTCTAACACAGAGATAAGGAGCAGAGGCATAAGAGAGAACGCTGCCGGTGGCTTCCCATAGCCTGAAGTTTGAATATGCCGCTTCTTCGTCACCAGGGAACAATATTCCGGAAAATGCTGTATATAATAAAAAGTATAATTACCAACAGGAAGTACATTACCAGTTCTTATTTGTGTAGCTTGTGTGATTACAATCCCAATCTTATTAATCAATGGGACTTTTATATTATAGCCTATAGAGTATTTTCACAGGCTTCCTAGTTTCCTACCATTTCAAATATCTAATCGAACGTAAACCATATTAGATAAGATCAATTCTTCATAATCGAGTTGTATGAAAAATAATAACGAAAAGTCAATTTAAAGATATTGTTATTAAAAATAGCTGGTCGTGATACTTCAAAGGTTAATCAGTAGTACCGTGTATTATCCTGAATCACGTTTCCTGAATGAAATTAATAAAAATATATAAATAAACATGATTGAAAAAAAATATTAACAATAAAATATAAATAAAATAAACTTATCCAAGATTCCTGTTTTGAACTGGCGTAATTATAGCGAAATGTCCTTTCTCTATTTAAAATAAACAAAATCTGAACTGGTTAATTGTGTTTTACAAGATAAAATATTTAATAAAGACGTCGTGAAAAATATTTTAATGTAATTGATTATAAAGTTTTTATAAAAAATTTCAAATTCATACTCGAACTTCGAATTCATATTCATTCAATAAGACTTCTTCTAGAAGCACTTTTGAATTGTCATAACATATGATAACAACGAGACATTTGTAAATTTCGACCAGAAACCAATCCTAGTTAATATAAGCTCACGTTCTTCACACTTTTGTGATATTGTATAATATTTTCCACAAATAGTCTTTTTTCATTAGTACATACCATTGACTTGTACAAGCCAGACAGCGTCCGCAGTCCCCCAGATAGCTGCTAGGAAGTAGAACATGAGCCACTGCGACGGGTCTGGTCTCCACAGGAGCAGTGCCGTTATGAGACACAAATTCAAAATCTGAAAATTAACGTAACGAATATGGAAGAATGATCAACATTTATTATCATCACAAAAATTGTATCTAATATGTCAACAATTTAAAGGGATGAAAAGCTTTTGACTTGTAACATTTCATAATATTTAGGTATAAAGATTTGGTAAATAATTAAATTGCGTACATGAAAATACGTAAATGAAAAAAATATAACGTAAATACGTACACGTAAATGAAAAATAAGTTATATTATGTATTTGTTTTGACACAACTGATTCTTTAATGATATCACTCAAATATTATCACAATATACAAACGATTTTACAATAAGCGTATGATAATAAAAAACCGGCCAAGTGCGAGTCGGGCTCGCGCACAAAGGGTTCCGTAGCAGCAAATATAATAAATTACAGTTAAATCAACCTATCTCAAAAACTATAAGAGATACTTTGATCAAACCAAAAATCGTTGAAAGAGTTAATTAGCATGCATCACCTCTATTTTTTTTAGAATTTTATACCCCGTAGTTATAAAAATAGAGGGGGGGGACATACTTTTTACGACTTTGAGAGCTGATATCTCAAAAACCGTTCACTTTAAGAAAAATGTTTTTTAGAAAACTTTATATCATTTTAAAAGACCTTTCCATTGATACCCCACACGGGTATGTACATCGAAAAAAAAAATTTCATCCCTCAGTTACATGTATGGGGGGCCCCACCCCCAATTCTTTTTTTTACTATTTAGTGTCATATTTTTGTAGCGGTTCATACAACACATATTCCCATCAAATTTCATCACTGTAGTACTTATAGTTTCCGAGTAAATCGGCTGTGACAGACGGACAGACGGACAGACGGACAGACGGACATGACGAAACTATAAGGGTTCCGTTTTTGCCATTTTGGCTACGGAACCCTAAAAATCAATACAGGATAATCAGTGCTTGCAGTTTGCTAGTCTAAACTTGGCACATATGGTCTCTCTCGTAAAACCATAATATCAGATTGCCTTTTCTAGAATCGCATAGAACTAACCAGAGCGGTAAGCATAACAGGGTATCTTCCAGTAAGCTTGACGATCGCACCTGCCACAGGCGCCGCCAGCGCGTTGAACACACCGAAGCAAATCATCACGAAACCAATGTTAGGGATGCCGTATGCGCAACCGACAAATGCCTGGAAATTTAAGTGTTTATTTTTAAGTAAAGAAAGATTGTTTATTCTTAAATAGACTCGGTCTGTGAAGATTGAAAGCTGTGAAATTTTCATAATATGGAGAGCTTTTTAATTAGTTATTGTTTTTAGACGTTATATGCGTAAATAAATTTCTTTGCCTTTCGCCTTACTGTTAGAATCTTAATATCTTAATCTTAATACTATTATAAAGGCGAAAGTTTGTATGGATGTATGGATGTATGGATGTATGGATGTATGGATGTTTGTTACTCTTTCACGTAAAAACTAATGAACCGATTACAATGAAATTTAGCACACATATAGAGGGTAACTTGGATTAACACATAGGATAGGTTTTATCCCGGAAATCCCACGGGAACGGGAACTATGCGGGTTTTCCTTTGAAAACGCGGGCGAAGCCGCGGGCGGAAATCTAGTATGAAATAATTCTGAACCATGTGAATAAGTTTTCAAAAAATATATGTTCTTGTATAGATAAACAGAACTTTCAGTTATCGTAATAGATACATCATAATTATACATAATCATCTCACTCTCTCCAATCACTGCTTGTAATAAATTAAAGAAAAGAAAAATCAAGAGTCATTACGTTTAAATACTCTACATTTAATAAGCTATAATATAACAAAATAACACAATAGACATTATCACGACAAACTTTTAGTGAAAGGCGACCTTTGTGCCTAAACAACCTTCAACCAAAATACTTGACCACGTTCAGGAAATTGGCACACTTTAACGTATGATGTATCTATTCGTACTTCCTTATAGAATAGATAAATTATTGTTTCCTTCCTTTTCAGTAAATCACGACTTGTTACGAACAATGAACAAGAACACTATAAAATCTTTATTGACAAATAATAGTCGTGTTCAATTAAAAGAACTGCATTGCACAATTATTATTTTGTATTTTAACAATTCTAACGTACTTACGATTTATTTAATTAAACTATTTAGCCTAAAGTATTGATTTCATGAAATAATAGGATGATAAAAAGTGAAAATTATTCATAAGACAAGTCGGGTCAATGCTTTTAAGCATTCGTTGCAAATATTCTGTTACAAACCAACATAAAAACACATTTATTCATTTATTCATTCAAAAGATCTTTCATCTGTATAGCAAACTTATACACGTTGAAATATTTCCACTGCGGAACATATACTCAAATTCCCGACAATATCCATCATAGTACCCTATTACCAGTTGTCAATAATTTCTGATTGAGCAATCTGAATTTTCGTTGGCGGCGTAATACCTTCTTTTCTTCTACATACAAATTACGAATAACCTCTATAAATAATAAAAATAAAAATAAAAATATCTTTATTTCACAACCACAATTACAAAATATACAAAAACGATGGTCCCGTACTAGACTATAGTCTGTATTACGGGTACCGATGTCCTTCCATGTTACAGTTGAGAAATATATTGACGTAATTTAAACAGAGAATAAGGTAAAAAAAATATAGATACATATAATGTAAAAGTTGTGTCTGTGGGTGTGTTTGTGAGTGTGTATATATATACCTCTTAAAGCCTATTATTTATTACTAACCTGTGTAAAATCAGCAGCCATAAATGCCTGTTCCGCGCCAATGTAACCAATAACAGGCAGAAGGAGTAGTTGGTACTTGTGCCGCAGTTGACGCAACGTGACCGCCAGCAGCTGCAAACCAGACTTGCCGTGGGCCATGGGCTGCCGACCTGCGTTGTACCTGGAAGATGTGGGACACTTGGTTTTAAGAGATATGGTAGTATAATAAAATTATATTAATATACTGTATGGAATGAGTATATAATAAAACGTATAAAAGCTTAAGTTGCGGTTCATAAACATTATAATCTACTATAATTTATAACAAACTCACAATAGGACTCGGAAGTACTTTGGAATTCGAAATTGACTACTTAAATCAGTCATTTTTTATAGGAGTTCGAGTTTATGGATGCGATATTGTGTTTTCAATATATTATAAAAGAAACCCTCCGTGAATGTTTTCGGGAAAAATATATCAGGATACCAAATTTTCAGGAATTAAAATATGTAGGTGCCAGTCAGTTTTATATTAGTTTTTACAATTTACCTGCCAAGCGAATCCACTCCAACAGCAACAAGGATGGTCGCACACGCCATACAGGCCAAGTATACACCAGCTATCACTTGTATCTTGAGAGCTGAGGGAGGCTCCAAGTTTGTGTTCTCCTAAACAAGATGGAGTTAGTTGCAAATTTTATTATAGATATATAATATATTACATACTAATAATATATATAATACTAATTAATGGTAGTGCTAAAAAAGCTCTTTGATAAGATTTTTCTAAATTACTTTAATAAAGTGTTTAGAAGAGATAGGTAGTATAAAAGCAAAATATACCTACAGTATTCGTTGTAAAATGAAGTATAAATAGATCATATTAATACTTAAATAAAACTGAGAATTTATTTACATCAAAACATGATTATGCTTACGTAATTTCAAACTCTCCCTCTGTTATTTATGTACATTTTGAATCGTTTTTTTTTTTCAAGATCTCTACATTTGAAATTTATGCTTTTGTTGTAATTTGTGAATAACAATCTAGGTAAATAATTTATTAAAAAGGTGTATAACTTACATGAGCGTCACTCCCGCTACAAAAGTTGACACCACAAGTCGCCCCATAGTCGGGTGCTGTTTCTGTGTAGTTGATCAACGCAAAAGCTTTTGGCGCCAAAGTTTCGTTCGCGTATGTGGTGATATCGCCCAAACTTGATGTTAGGACTGTAAAAGAATAATAATTATTATGTGATATCGATTTATTATTTAATGCATAAAAGTGTACCATCAAAAAAAATGAAATTTTTTTCCAACTTGAAAATATTACCTTGCAATTTATGAATTATATTTTTTTGCGATGATTAATAGTATTAATAGTTTAAGTAGAAAGTGATTCTAAACTTTTTAGAAACGCTTTGATTTTTACAAGGCATATAAAACCCATAGTAGGTAATCATTATAATTGTAATAAATAAAATATCTTCGTGAAAAAGTAATACAGTGTAGAGCAACTAACTACAAAATACATCTATAAACGAAAATGCTAAAAACATGTAACAATAAAAAACTTATTCAAGCCTGTTACAATTACGTAGTTAGTTTAATTTAGGTTCAACGATTAAGCTCACGTTCTATATTTATTTCAAACGCTTTGCAAATAGGTGTAACGAATGAATAAACATCAGTATCAAATCCAAGGCAAGTGGACATTCACTTTGGACCCGGAAGGGCCCAATAACCTGTTCTTTGTTTTAGCACAAGTTGGTTAGACAATGGCTTAGTATTTTGGGTGACAATGTGACAAAAGAAGAAACATAATAATTATTTTAACTAATTTCGGTGAAATCATGTTAAATACGACTAACGTAAGAAGATAAAAAAATGCGAAACTATTTACATTATTTTTTAATAAATGATAACAAACAAAGTCAAATAAATATATTTAAATACTATAAGAGATACATAATATTACACCACTGGAATAAATCTAAATTAAACAAATGTTTAAAAAACTCGCGTTTCAAAATCTAGATTACTATATTTTGGTCTAATAAATGCGAATTTGGTAGAGATCATTGATAACATTTCAATAAACGTCCGGTTCCTGGATTAACAATTAAAAATAAACATTCATTTATGTTTTAAAAAAACTAGTATTAAATAGGAATCCATATAATAACTCAATTACCATACAAATTAATCCTTATGTATTAAATTAATCCTTGAATATATACTTATGCTTCTACTACTAAAAGTATAAATAAGCAAGAAGAAATTATTTGCAATTGCTACTATGAAACTAGTCGTTTTGTTTTCCAAGTAAACATATCAAAATTTCTATATTATTCTCATAATTAAACTACTCAGCACAGATTAATTAAATATTAGATAGTTGTAAGGACTCAACCTGACAGCAAAGAAAAGCGTAATAATATTGACACACCAACAGTTAAGTTTATAACAGTGGCTGTAACGATTTCGTAACCGTTCCTTGTAATTACCTTGACACGTTATTACTAGGTTAGATTCTGATAGGAGATAAATATTGATACAGACCGAATGCAGTCATAAATAAATAATAATCGTATTGTTATAATACAGTTGATTCGCATCGCAAATACGTTCTAATGCTAATGCCATGTTTTGGCGAAAATGTTTATTGTTTTATTAACAGTATAATGATTTTTAAACTATTAACTGTGTAAGAGCTAATTTTATGTACATTTGATATGTAATTTGAATTTGTAAGGACATCGATTTGTAAATCAATCAATATGAGATTGACAATGTAGAGCATAGCAACCAAATAGCAACAAATGATAGCAATTTCCATGCAATTCCGGTTAGAACAATTATCCATGGTGACAAGGATTACAATAAAATTGTTTTATATTCTCGGTATTGTGCGTGAGTCATAGATAATCTATGAACGCGGAATCGGCAATCGATTTATTTATTTTTTGCTCCATATATAGCGCCACACTTATACTAAGCAATTGGTCCATTGAATGAGTCCCTCCAAGGGGGATCTAGAGTGCGTGAGTTAGTAACGTAAGATGTTTCTTCGGAAACATGTCAAGAGTCCCTAGGTAATAAACATACTAAAACCCCGGGCCACTAGGAGGAGCCCCGGAGTGGGGGGAGGGGGGAAATGGGTCCATTTTTTCATTTTTCGCTTAAATCTCAAAAACGGTACATGTTAGAGAAAAACTTTCAAGGAAAAATTGAAAGGCCATAAAATTATCTACAAGTTGTACCTGAATCATTTTTTCCTATATCCTACCGTTTCTGAGTTATACGCAGTAAAACATGATTTTGGCTCAAACAATTTCAACATCAATCGATCAAAAAATCTAATATAGTATTTTGAAAATCGATTCCTCCTAAAGGCTTCCATGGAGGAATGTGTTTATTTTACTAATTATAGACCTAATTAAGAGCAATCTGTCAGTATCGGTCACAAGTTGCACTTTTGAGTTTTTTTGGAGAAAAAAAATAAAAAGTTCAAGTATCGTAACTACCCTAATAAAATTCAATTCCCCGTAAACGCCTCCGTGTTGGAATCTGGTATTTTTATCAATGATAGACCCAATTATGAGCAATCTATCTGTACCGGTCACAAGTTGCACTTATGAGTTTTTTGGAAGAAAAAAATAAAAAGATCAAGTTCAGTAACTCAAACTACCATAATATAATATTTTGACAATCGATTCCTCCTAAAGGCTTCCATGGAGGAATGTGTTTATTTTACCAATTATAGACCTAATTAAGAGCAATCTATCAGTACCGGTCACAAGTTGCACTTTTGAGTTTTTTGGAAGAAAGAAATATTTTTTGATCGATTGATGTGGAAATTGTTTGAGCCAAAATCATGTTTTACTGCGTATAACTCAGAAACGGTAGGATATAGGAAAAAATGTTTCAGGTACAACTTGTAGATAATTTTATGGCCTTTCAACTTTTTCTTGAAAGTTTTTCTCTAACATGTACCGTTTTTGAGATTTAAGCGAAAAATGAAAAAATGGACCCATTTTCCCCCTCCCCCCACTCCGGGGCTCCTCCTAGTGGCCCGGGGTTTTAGTATGTTTATTACCTAGGGACTCTTGACATGTTTCCGAAGAAACATCTTACGTTACTAACTCACGCACTCTAGAACTTTTTATTCAATGGACTAAATACCGTGACCATTTTTAAATTACATTACTTTTTGTGACACTAAATTTCAATGGCAGTATTTTGATTATATAGAACAGCGATTGTATTTCTACAATCCGCAACTACGATTTTTCCTTGGTGAAAGTCGACTTCCTAATAACAATGCCAGAGGAAACTTGGTCTACGAGTATGACTTTGAGTTGGTTTACATATATATTTAAAATTTTAGAGTAGGTGTTAAAAGATTATAGATAAGATAATTGTTATTTATTACATGTTCACAATGCGAAAAATTACTTCAAAACAACAACAAATGTTGAGAAAGAATAACTTTAATCATAAATTAAAATTTATAGGCATTAGATATACAGACATGGCCTCTTAAATGGTCCCTGGATAACTGAATGTAATTTCAGAAGATCTGAATTTTTGATATAACACCTTCCTTTATAAATTAAAGTATTACTTCAAATTACTTATTTTTAATTATATTTATTCTTTACTGTACCATGATTTTCTCAGAGCATGATATTGTAGAGACTGTATACTTACCTTGCATTTTTTTAATGTAATGCATCCAAATAGAAGAGATGCAATTGCATTGTTCTCATATAATACGGATAATCTAAAAATAAGAACTAGGTTTGGTAAATAAAGCTAGACAAATATGTAGGTTAGTAGAAATTTACCTTTAAAATGATAAAAATGTAGCATGATTAACTTTTTGTGGACACAATCGTTCAACTAATCTCCTTGGCTAAAGGGCATAAAACATTGGAACCCACCCAGTGGTCCGTATGAAGGATATCGACTTTTCGCTAAGGAAATAATTATTAATTTATTTAATATTTAAATAAACTTTTTGCTTCATTTGTTTGGACAAAAAATTGTTCCTTTTAAATATACCTAATATTCGACACACCTGTGAATTGAGGTGTCGAAAACGATTTACTCTATGTTATATTGAATGTAATTGTGTTACTTACTTGCTGAAGATATAAGGTTTCCCCAAATCTGTGCCATTTGGTAGAACATGAAGAAAAGACCAAAGAATCGAACCACCAACACATCCGCAGAGACACCAGACAGCTTAGCGTAGGGTTCCGCAACCTTATAATAAAATGTAGTTAAAATAACGTTTAAAACGTTTAAACTAGTAATAAACTTTGAATTGAATATATAATAGCATAACGATAATTGCATTTAATAATTTTGCTTAAATAATTTCAACTCCTCGAAATTAATACAAACAAAACTATTACCATAATGTACTCTATGATTATGTTTCAAACAACTTTAAACTTGCATATAAAATTAATTATTTGTACATAGTATAATAATATTATGAGCACGCCTTTATAAAATATCCTTACGACATTGTAAAACCAAACCAACGTTTTAAATGTCAGTCGGATGAAACAATCAGAATTCAGGGGTTAAATATAGGCAACTTTTTCAAATCTATCATCACAAGAATTTGAAATATAGATAGAAATATAAATAAACTTATGTGCTACCGTAAAATCAATTCAAAACGAAGTCATAATATATGACTTAAAATGTTATGAAGTCATAATATATGACTTAAAATTTTGTGTAGATATATTATATGATATTTCTGTGTGAATTCAGCCTTACTTTTTTACGCGAGCCTAGTTGACACAAATTGTAAAGTACGACACTAATAAATTGTTGTCTAAATGATTTACCTTAAATAATTATCATTAATTGTAAGTTATTAAAGAATATGCTAATATTAGAATGAGAACATACAAAAGTAATTCTATTTACACAATATAACTCCTACGAACCCTTACGAAGTAAAGACCCCATATAAACCTATAGCTAAATGAAGGCTAAATGAATAGATGTTGGGAAAATATATTATGTCAATGGAAGCCTGTGCGTAGCGTCGTCGTCTTTATAATATTATAATATACCTAGTAAGGTATATTATAATATTATAATGAGGTAGGTATAGTATTTTTAGTTTTTTATTGAGAAGTAGTTAATACTACATAACAACTTAGGTAACAGTTTTTGAAAATTCTATCACCTCTATATTATACGAAGCTACGCTTTGAAAGACATGAGCAAATAACATCAAAGTTACAATATTGTATCCATAGAAATACCTAAATAACCTAAAAATCCTTCAAACACTATTATCCATAGCAACAGGATATAGAATTTTATCGAGCAGGAACTTCGATTTTAACAAAACATCACGTATGCAAGATCGTTGGTTTTTTGCAAATGCAATGACATATATGCAAATTAGCTAATACTGTATTCGAAGTCAAGATTACAGTGATTCAGAACATATGACGACCTTAACATGAAAATCTAAAATTCAAATAATCTTGCACCTGATAACACTTATTCTGTAGTCGGTGCTAATTTTGATGTGAAAATTGAAACCGTGAGAAATCCTATGTATTTACTATTTGGCTGTGAAATACGTGGTCATTACAGTCAGAGTTGAAATAATGTCCCAATAAGTTATTAAATTGAATTGGGATAATCAAATTATACAGTTCATTGTTATTATAATGATTCTTGAATAATAAAGTATTTATTCAACACAAAATTTATATGGAAAAATGACGCCTAATACCTACACAATTAATAAATGTAAAGTCCGACTTTTCAAATCGGACCTGAGATTAGCGCGTTCAAACAAACAAACAAACTCTTCAACTTTATAATATTAATATAGATTATACTAGACTTACCACAGATAAGTAAGTACACTTAGCACACCAAAGAGGTCCCCCGCCAAGCCCCACCATCATTCCCGCGGGAACCAGGGTGTGCAGGCGAGGGTAGAACTGAGCAGCTATGAACGGCATGTATGGTATGAAGGACAATGCTACTGTCCACTTACATCCTAGCCATCTGCAAGAAAAACAAAAGATGAATACATGGTAATAAGCACCGAATAATATAATACTATACCTACTAGATAATAGTTAGGAAGTAAGTAGCAAAAAATGCAAATATATGTAAGAAAATTTTACCAAAACTCAATATGAAAACGCAGTAATAGCACAGATGATATAACTAGTAGGTATTCGATAACCAAAAGTTAGTAGCAATAAATGCATCTATTCGTAACAAATTTTACAAAAACATCGTGATATACCTATGTATTTTCAATTTGCTTTTCTATTAAAACGGGGAAATTGAATGTCGCTTTTCTAATGTTTATTTTTTTACACTTTAAATCTATGAATTTAGATTCAGATAGATAACAAGAGGATGATGCTGCACACACTTAATAAACATTATTTATTAATTTAATTGTAATCTTAAGTTTTGCAAAAATCTTTAAAAATTTAATATCCTTTTTCATTAACACAATTAACATGGACATTCCGTGTTATAAATAAGAAATTCTGTACAAAACGGAATTTGATTTTTTCTCAGCAAAAAGGACAATAACGATAATATAAATATTCCGATAATTCACTTCTTCTAACTAGATAAATACAATAGCATTGACCCAATATAGTGACCGACCTTACAATGGTCACTTGTGTGTTTTCTTTGAATGGTAGTTCAGATATTAAAAGTGACTAAGCAGGCGCTAACAAAAACTATTGTCCTGCAAACATTTTTCCATATCTCAAGGTGGTATCAAGGCATGCAGATATGGCTGAAATTGATGGCGATTATACCAAAGGTAGAGCTAGCGTGTGTTTTGTTAACGGTTCCATACAAGAAGAAGGAAGGCATTATAGATAATAATGTCTTCCTAGTATACTCAAAATACGGAGTCAATTAAAACAAAACTTATAAAAAATAGCTATTTTTAATTTCAATCATCATTATATAGCCAAATATTTGGGTTCATTATAATCTTATCTATAAAGAAGTAACCGACATATTAGTAACCGAAGTTTGGGCTCATCTCGCCCTTTTGCCCTTAGATATCAAACTTATGTAAGTATTTACTTAAATAATTATATAAAACATAATAACTCCGATTTCTAAAATTATGATGATAATGATGAAGTTCTATAGACAACGTTTTTACAATAATGAATATTTATTAATTAAAGGAAATAAAAAAGTAATAGATTTAACAAACAGTAGTAATAAAACCTTTACGTACATCTAAAAGTAATTGCAAATGAAAATGTTTTGTTTTTCAATTGGAAATACTGACACTTAAATATGATGTTAATGACTTAAATAAATGAAATGTTATTATTTAATGATTTGTACTAATAAAAAGTCGTTTAAGCTGATTTCCAAAAAAGGCAGAAGTTCTCAATTATTTTTATATGGTTTAATAACCATGAAATGACACAACATCCGTGGATAAGATCTATAGCGACTTAATTATTTCAATTAAAAATATTTATGTGATATATTGAGAGATTTATTATTGTCACAAGCTATTAACGTAATTGTAATCATTTATTTTAATAAAAAGTATAAAGTATGCTCTACATTTTAATATCTACTCTTATTTTAAAATTAAGTTATCCATTTAAAAATGTATTTCATTATCTTGTTTCTGTTTACATATTTAGTAAGTACATAAAAGATTCACATGGACATTGAATTTTTGAAATTTCATGAGTTTAGAGAATACATACTCGTATGCAAGACGGTAGTTGGCTGAATTCAGTTCAAATGCACAGATAATTTAAATTTTAATTCACTTAATACTTACTTGATAACCATAGCTGGTAGGAACACATTAGACAAGATCAGAGAGAAGTATATAGCCGCTAGTGTGAAGGTACCAGCCGCGGCGTCCGTGTTCACCGAACTCTGAAGGTTGGCAGCTCCGTGGAATGCCGTGAAGTGGATCATGAAAGCGAAGCCCAGGACGAATATGTTCCTGTTTATACGCCATTTTTCGTTCGTCCCGAATGCTACGGATCCTGGCATAGTGGATCTAAAAGTATGAGAATTGGTATTAGTTGTTTAAGCTTGTTCTCTATTATTACTTCTTAAAAACTGGATGAAAATTTGTGTTTACTATACAATAATAACTATCTACATAACGATATTTAATTCTTTAGGTATCGTAATTATGTACCTAGTTATATAACTACGATATATATCGTTATTATTGGTTCTTAAATTAAGTGAATAGTGAAAACTTTATATGATTGACAGTTAAATCAAAAAAATATTTATTTATGTAGATGATTACCTAATGGTTATATTTGTGGACATATACCTAACAATTGATATATAAATAGTGTACTTAAAAACTGCATTGGCATAGTTAATTGTTATAAAATAAGATCATTTCCACCTGTTTACTGAATAGCATTCACGTCAAGAATAATTTAATATTTCCCTTATATTTAATTTATAGTTTGGCTTAGATTGTCGCACAAATTGGCAACAAAATACATTGTTAAAGGTTAACAGGTACAAAATTCAAGATTTATCGCCCTCTAACAAATATAATATTAACTAACATGTCAATTTAAACGCTAGTTAGGCAAGTCACGTGGTGGTAAAGTACACGCCGTTTGTAAGAAACTAGCTGTGCCTACGACTTTGTTTGTATGGTTGTATTACGCGTGGTTTTTCCCGCATAATTTGCAACTATCTTACTGATAATATATCCGTAACGAGTTAGTATGTAACCCATAATCTTCATTGATATAGTAACATTTAGACAGCAGTTCCCGATGGCCTTTTCCATGCAATTAGTTGGGCCTACGATTTCGACCGCGTGGAGAACGGATTTTCCCGCGTACCTAATTTACCTCTATCCGTTTAATATAGATCTTTCTCAATAAATTGGCTTTAAAAAATAAAATAAATTTACGAATCTACAAACTCACTTCATTATATTATTATTTTTAGCAAATTGGGTAGCAAAAGTAAACTTTTATTTCTGCGCAATGATTTTAAATATATCTCTTTTTTACCTATTTCAACAGACAAACTACAGACTTATGAACCAATAAGTATGATCGTAATATTGTGCAATTTATGTACAAAACTCGCATAATAATAAATGCAAATGATACATTTTTTCCGTCTCTCATATTATAATTTTATAAAAATCGTTCATATTATTATGAAATAGATTAAGATGAAGAAGTTATAAAGTTAATAAGGGCACAAAATTCAAACAGTAATTGAAGTTAGTCAATACCAACGTAATTTGTATTACTACAATACTTCGTTTATTATTTACAGAAACTTATATTTAATACAGTTTAATTGATAGCACAATATCGCAATGAATCTGTGGGAGGATAATAAATGCAAAAATATCCATAAATCTACGTCATCGTTTGCACTCTATGTCCGAAGTAATTGTTTCTGTGTTCCATTTTGTAATTTGTTTGATCAATCAAGGTTATTATGTAGGTCTTACACGTACTTAATAGCCCTTAATGTTATATGCAAGTCTTCGTGCACGAGTTTAAGTATATAAATTATAAACGTTTACAAACGTATTTATACAATTTTCCATTGCAGCATTGCTCTATATCGTTGCCTTGTTCGTTATGTATTATTTTTTCCGGTCTAAAGCCTTAATTGATGGTTTATCATTTTTTTATCAACGCCAAAAATATATAATATAAATAAAAATGAAATTTTAGAACAACTTAACTCAATTAAATTTCACAAAACTTGTGAACTACGAGAATATACAGTATGATCACTATCATCTTTAGTGTAGCAATAGTAATTCATTATATACAATTTATCTTTCTTTTTAGTAAAATAAGTAAGCTATTTATTATAGTTTAGACCCTGCTGTAAATTTATTTAAAATCAAAAATTATTTATCCTCCATTGCCACTGAATAATTTACATAATTTGTGTTTGAAACCTTCTGTTACGCAAATAATTCTGGTACTAGCCTATTGCGAATTACAGAAGGCCATCTACCATATCAATACAATAAATAATTAACACTGCCCACATAAAATATAATATTTAATTGCACCTCTAAAAACTAGAACAATTAAGGTCATATTATATATGACCGTATTAGCATTCAAAGATATCAATCAAGTTCAATAGTCGTGTATAAAATAATAATGAACGTGACAAATTAATTCGATATCCGGTTGTAAACCTCCTGTTTAAATATTATGCAAATAGTACATGCTGTAATAGATACGTGATACTATGTAAGGTAATTACCTACTGGCGAGACAATTCGGTAGTTTCGGAATTCGCAATTGGCTTAAAAGTAATGTACGAATTTTTTCTGCTACAATTTTTCTTTGAATTTATAGTAAGTACAATACAATCGGTGAAGGAAAATACAGTAAGGAAAGCGACAGTCCAAGAATCACCCACAACCCGCTTATCTTTGCTTACTCCTACATAAAAAAAACAAAAGTTCGTCGACACGTGACATCTACCCACGCACGCATGAAGCCTCATAATAGGCCTGTATCTCTACAGTGGCCTGATGATGATGATGATAATACACTCTTCTGAATCTGCCTTTTTTTTCAGACCCGCGTCAACCCGAACAAGATATTGTTAATCTTTATATCAAGATTTAAGCTACATTTAATAATTGTCTCGACAAATTTCTATGCCTTATGTTTCTGTGAACACAGATCCATTATTAAGTAGGAATTAATTCTCAGCAAAATTAATTTAAAAATATTTAAGGATACGTGCAATTGCGCAACATTATAACAAAAGATAACAACGTAATACATAAACACTTAGCCCTGTAATTTATTGTGCATATGTTTTTCATACTTCACACATTTAATTAAGTAATTCATTTTCATTGTTATTCTGGTAAAAATTTGTTAATATTCGTGTAT
Organism: Colias philodice; assembly: GCF_061535455.1. NCBI lineage: Eukaryota > Metazoa > Arthropoda > Insecta > Lepidoptera > Pieridae > Colias > Colias philodice. The sequence goes on along the minus strand of NC_143098.1, from coordinate 8,423,177 downwards.
GATGTAAATACAGTAATTATGTATAAATTAATTAAAGTAAAATGTTATGCAGATCCTATTTAAAAAGTGCGTTTACCTATAGGTATGGTACGTATCCGGAGGTATAATATATTATCCGCTTTTTCATCCTTCCCAGTGGACTAATTTATTCGAGTTCCCTCCCTTACCCTTTAAAAGCAATACATTTGCAGAGGCCCTACCTCCGCAAATAGGTACTCAACGGCGTAGATAGTACTTTAACATAGGGTAAAGCACCATATCATTTGCCCACTCCGACATAATAAAAACCTAATTATTTAAAAAGAAATTAACTAGTTTCATGTTTTTTGGTAAAATCTTCAAAAAAGATAAAGCGAACTAAATGGTCTTGTAAAGTACTAAGTAATAATAGTTGTAGCTTGTAGGCAGTGGACGACACAAATACTTACAGTAAAAATAAAATTAACCGCAGGGTTTGTGGTCACAACAAGTCTTGGGAAAATATTAATGTCAAGCGACTCCTACTAATGGGAATTCCCTGGAATGGAAGTTTCTACAGCTTTCTGAAGACATTTAATAAAACTGTTTATTATTTCTTATAGGAGTCGACAAAAAACCCTTATACCTTGAATAACACAAATATAAACTTGTTTTAATTGAAGCAGGGGTTTCCCTTTCTTGAGATTATTTTCTGCATCTCTTATCTTTTGAATATAATATTGTAGGTATAGTATGATATTATTTTATAGTGGAAACTGACTAGATCGCAACTTCGACTTTTATACAAGCTCATATTTAACATTACATTTGGTGAGGTCAGCTTAGGCTTTAGTTTTTAGAAAACGTTTCACATTTTTTCAATAGTCATTATATGTATGGAGTGTAATTATATGCCTTAACGAAAATAATATATTAATAAGCGGCAGTTAAAAACTGGCTAAGCAAATGAAGCTCATAAATGCTAAATATACGTAGAAGCCAACTTTTAATGATTGTAAATTATCCCCATATTTGTCAAATCCGCCGATTTCTCAATGAAAATACCATAAAATACCTACCGTGCAATATACCTCTATTTTATGACAACCATAGAAATCTAAATAACAAGACACATAGAAGTGCTATAATGTCATAATTCGTATGAAAACCGCTGTCGCCAAAATCAACACATTTAAACCGATAGCTAAACAATACACACAAGTAAACTATGCCTTTTATTGGACAACTTGATTTTAGTGAAAACTAACTTAAATATTAAATTAAGCTTTTTAATATGTATCCTAACGCACGAATTTACGGTTTATTTTAGAATAACATCCCTAAGTATATGAGACGTTTTGTTTCTTTTTGCTCCAATAAGGTTGAAACTGTGTGTCTGTGTCATTCATTGTTATTTCGATTACTATGGTGACACTCGTAATACTTGTAAATATTCTATAATTTTAAGGAAAAACGGCATTATTTCTAAAAAAAATATTTACCGATGAAATATTATTCCTTTATTAGTATAATTACAACTTGTGGAAGAATTTCCGCAATGGGAAATGCTGAAACACACCATGTTTACACACATACGTCTCCATAGCAACTGAACTGTGACGAACACACTGGTGATGTGAAAGTCACCTGAGTGGCGACAAGGTCACGCGCGCTTACTACTTCTAGTGTCTTGTTATTTAGATTTCTATGATGACAACTCACTTATTAATGACTAGCTGCGTCCTGCGGTTACAACCGCGTTAAGGAGTTTTTCCTTTTAATTCTAAAGTTCCTAAACCTTACGAATAAAAAGTAGCTTATGTTACTCCTAATTACATCGGCTATCTGTCCGTAAAGGCCCATCTATATCGGTACGGCCTTTCCAGAGATTAGCAGGGATGAACTGACATACAATGCTAAAATTACTATTTTGATGTATGTACCGTGTTACCGTAACAAACAGACACTCCAATTATATTATTGTTATGGAATAGATTAATCATACAAGTTGATTTAAACATGTTTTATATTGTAATACCTACATGCATTTGCATAGTTATGATAATGTTAAATGCATAAAATCAATCAAGATATTTACATCTTTGAGCTCATTGTATGCGCAAAGTGAATATTTTATAATATGAACAATGAAAAATATTCAATGTTACAAAAATAAGATATATGCTTGCGTATATGAATGTCGTCAAACATTAAAGCTATAGAAAAGCTAAGCTAACTTACTTTCTAGTACTTTAAAGCCTCGTTTTTTAGGAATGTTATACTTTTTTAAGTCTCCTTATATTTTGGTAGAGCGGCAGTTCGCTATAGCTATAGCTGGCAATTATATAATAATTAGTAACTTGATAATATATGTAAATAAATAAACACTGGATACTTTCAATCTCTTAATACTTCCATAAATTATTCTGATTACCGACATTAATGTAATCCAAAATATTAACCAACGTAACAATTCATTATATTAAATATCAATAAAGATATGATAATTAAAAAACATATGCAATTGCAGTGAAAGCGATTGTAAATGCGTTTACAGATAAAGCCTTTTGATGTTATTTATACATCGTAAAATTTTGGATCATAATCGTATTACGTCATATTATGTTCCTACGCATAAAAAGCATACAGAATATGCAGTTTTAATGTTTAATCTTCCTTACTAATATTACAAATGCGATTGTATGTTTGTATGTATTATATAAATTTAGATAATGACAGTTAATCTCTAGACTGACTAGCCAACTGTATTGAGATAATATTAGATATATTAATGTGCATAGAGATGAACGTTGTATGTTTTTAACACAATTGTTGCTCCCTTTTCCATATCTCAGCTCAACATATCATTTTAAAAGAAATATTATTTCAAACAATAATTAGATAGTAGATAAGACGTTATTCGTTTTTGCCGAAAAGCTTTTTTAACATTGTTTACGCTTTATAAATAGAGCGTCAAAAAAATGTTCTACCGCGCCGTGTCGCCGTATGTAGAACATTTTTTTGACGCATTCGTTTTTTATTCATATTTTTACGTACTCTTTTTATCAATATAATTAATACGAATAAAAATATTACCTATACAAAAAACCTGTTTATTTTTTATTTTTATTAAAGACTTCGTTTATTATAATAGAAAATATGTTATAATTTTTTAAATATTTGATGAAATATAAAAAAAGCTTCTACTTACGTAGTTATCTGTCAATACATATACTTTTCTAAATATTATTAAAGATAATTAATTATTATTAATTGAAAATGTACCGGTTATTCCGGTATGTAATTATATTATATGCATATTAGGTTTTTCTTCAGTATGCCTCTACGTAATAAAAAAGTTTCTTCTTGAAGGCAATTTAAAATAAGTTATTTTTACATTCAGTTAAATAGGAAATGCAAATATAGTCATTAAAATCCATTGATTTCCTCAAAGAAAAGTTCAATTGTATGAATTTAACACTGCACATGTCGTGGTTACAAGAAATAATTCATAAATTAATTGTATCTCAAAATGGTCAACGTATATGATGTAGGTACCTATGTGCACCTATGTGTGTATAAGCCATACTAATATGATTTTTTAGAAAAATAATTTCTTACTATTCTATTATTATTTAGTTAAATGTTCCACTGTAACAACCTCCCGTTAACTTTTACAAAAAATGAAATTTTTATCAATCAATCAAATTTAACTGAATCGATACAGCTATTCTAGAGGTTTAGCGAGACAAACGACCAGTAATTGATATTTAATTTTTATATATTTCATAGAACCTTTATTGGATTTTCATATTAATTGTATTTGACCGCCCTTGATATTTTCGCACAAGAGGTGAATTAAAAATAGACTGTCTTAATTTTAATGAACAATAAATGTGTATGAATTATTTTATTGTATCGGAAGTTAATTTCATAAGAAGCATGTAGTAGTACTTAATGTAACTTTTCTCGATGTACATTTTAAAAGGTTTATTTGTTTACAAAATACAGTAATTTTTAAAACTACGTTTTATATTTTACTAGCTGTTTCCCGCGGTTTTACCCACTGTGCTCCGCTCCTGTTGGTCTTAGCGTGCTGATATTTAAGCCTATAATATAGCCTACCTCGACCGCCTCCTTGGTACAGTGGTTGACGCGTGAGCGTAGAACCGAGGGGCCCTGGGTTCGATTCCCAGTGGAGACGAAGAAAAAAAAATGTCTCGGTCTCAGGACACAGAAGGCTGATCACCTACTTGTCCCTAAAGAAAATCGATCAGTGAAACAGATGTATGAATAATGTATCTGCCCCTTACCCCACTACGGGGACACGGGACTTCACTTTTACTACCTCGATAAATCTAAAACCGAAAGAATTTTTCAAATCGGACTAGTAGTTCCTGAGATTAGCGCGTTCAAACAAACAAACAAACTCTTCAGCTTTATCATATTAAATAGTTATAGATTTGTATTGATTAATTGATCGATAGTACTTATTAATTTTTATTTAAATCATCTAAATATTTATAAAAATCAAACTATAATAGCATTAGATAAATGCAATGGTTTTATGTTAAATATTTTCGTTTCACAATTTTGAAAATTTATTATATTTAGATTTACTTATAGTTTAAGATTCACTACTATAAAATTAAATTACTACTTTAAATCAGATAAAATTAAAAATTAATTAAATTAAATTTACCGAACTTTTTCCCAGATTTTTACTTATTGTGTAGTATTAAATTATTAAGTCACATTTATTATTATTATTATTTTATCAATAAACAAGACACACTGTAGGTATTTCATAAAATAAAAATATCGTATTTTAAATTTTTTTATAAAATCATTAAATTTTATTTCCTTATCTAAACTCTATTTAATAAATTATTACTCACTAACTCACCTTTTATCACGACACTCACTACACACAAAATTCGCGATACTTATTGCCGTATGAAAAGGTATGAACCGTTCTATGAGCTACTAGGACCCTAACTAAACGCACTCAAACCGACTGAGACCCGTAAACCACGCCGCGTTTCCAATGGACTACTTTCAATTTTTATATCACGTACAAGCTTTATTTATTACTTAGTGCTAACTGCTAAGCAAAACTGCAGTTATTTTATAAGTGTAAAAGTTTTGTATGTTACGTTAAGTATATTATTATATTAGTACTAGCGGTCCGCCCCGGCTTCGCCCGTGGTACATATGAAAAATAGATGTTGGCCGATTCTCAGACTTACCCGATATGCACAGAAAATTTCATGAGAATCGGTCCACCCGTTTCGGAGGAGTATGCAGACTAACATTGTGACACGAGAATTTTATATATATAAGATGAAATGTATATGAGCGAACTAGCAACGGATGGAAAGTCAAGATTTTATATTAAAATTCTTTAATACCTCTGATTATGTAGAAAAATAGAGTATATGTATAAATATGTGTTTTTCGGCGTATATAATATAAACATATTCAAGTGCATTCACAATTTTATGTAGAGCGGCCAAACGATATTAGATCTGTCGTCGATGGAGAAAAAGATTACAATATCTTAGCTATTAATAAGTAAAAAAATAATAAGCAACTGAAGAAGAAATTGGAGATATAAAATATTGAAGTAAACTGAGAATTCAAAAATAAATGAAATATTGTTTTATGATAAGTTTAGGGAAATACTTGAAGATGTGTTATGGTATTATACTATGAATTTTATTGAAATTACGATTTTCGCCTACCGAAATAGTTGATACCCTTTCTGCATAATACAAACTTAAGCTTAAAAGTACCATGACGTATATCGTGTAAAAATGGAAACAAGAAATTCTCAACTTTACAAGCAGCCTTTGATTATGCGATATTATCATTCATTCAAACAATCGATTTATAACATAATAACGTAATTTGCATTTATATTTGTTATTATTTATTATTATTTCTAAATGTTGATAATTTATTACTTTTTAAAGGGTAATAAGAATATTATACTATGGTGCCTCCATATACCTACATTTCACCTATGTAATAATTAAAAAAATATATAGATATTGAATTTGAAACCCAGGTGAGTTTGATTTATTTTGAAGCAATAATATAATATTTTAGGAACATAATGTTTTAGAAAATAACAGTAGTAGAATAATGTAAACCCTAAAAAGGTAAACGGAAACGTAGGACTGTTCCGTTTCAATGATAGATTTTATTTATGAGCAAATGGGTAATAAATTAATAGGTGTGTGTAAAGACAAGACAAGAGTAGATATTTATAGTTGTACTAGATTTTCCTCGCGGTTTTATCCGTTTTCATTCCTGTTACTTTTGGTCTTTGCGTGATGATATTTACTCATTAACAGTATTATATTTTCACATCATACGAACCATGATGGACTTTTTTTCTATTCTTTAAAAACGTTTGAATGCAATAAAACGAAAAAAAAATGAAATTCAACAAAGGCTGCGTTCCATGATCTATCGATACAATATTGTAATTTGTTATCATTATGTTTATAATATGTTTCATATTGGTTGAGGTGGTTGTTAGGTCATTAGGTAGTAGGTATGTGGGATGATAAGTGGCCAAGAGTCAGGCATTTCTATGCCTGGCTGACTGAAAAGCCTGACTTCACGGTCGCGGGGTTCGAATCCCGCCTGATGATTTAATTTTATCTATCCTTTTAAATTTTCATATTTAATTTAATAGTTGCTGTAATAGAAGATATCAGGAAGCTGAAAAGCGGTTCTCAAGTTCGTTATTGAGTGTAGGAATAATTTGAAAAGGGGAAATTTCAATAAATAACAATAAATAACATTTGATTATTACATACTTTATTACCATAATACAATAATATGCGTTTATCACAGACTATAATGTCACAATACGACATTTACAATAATTACCTCAATTTTGTTTGATTTATACGTTTGAAGAATTACTTACTATACGCATAATATTGAGAATAGGCAATCTTGTTACTGAATAATATAATATTATAAATCAATACTATTTAGATTTTTTATCAAACATTTTAAAAAGTGGTAGTTAACTATATATTTTCTAAGCATATACATATATAATAATAAAATTAAAATAATTCGAAAAAGCAAAACGCACAGGCCACGGCAATGGAATCTCCGAAAATTATCATGTTAAATAGGTAAATATCCAACAAATAATACCTACAATCAAAATACATAATTATAACATAATATGTATTTTCTGAGGTTCCAAACATATACAATTTTAATTAGGTTTTATCAGATTGTACAAGAGATTATGTACAATATTAATGTAATTTTATTAAAAATATACAAAATATCTAATGGAATTTTTTGCGTCAGACAGATTAATTACTAAATACAAATTATTACAGATCATGACAAGCAAAAATATTATTTGATGCAATCGGGAATACTATAATATTATAAAAATTAAAAAGAACAATAATAAGTAATTTGTATACTTAGTTTCAAAATTAGTGAACGCGTAGGCCTGCAATAAATTCGCATTACATTTAAATCATTAAATTTATAGTAATATTATTAATTCTATACTATAAAATAAATCTCTTATATATTACTAATCATACATTGTCACAATTAAATAAAAAGCTACACCTTAAAAAACAATATTGTTCAGAAAACTATATTAAAGCAGATATTAATTGAATAGCAATTAACAACAATTGATTTTCATACATACATATTTCAATTAAAGATTAAAATTAATATAACACGAAAATTACTCTTAAATTAAAAATAAATTAATATAAAGCTTAATAAACAAAAAAATATCATAAAATACGGAAGTTTGTCATATGCAACATTTTAATTTATGTCAGTTTTGAATTTTAAACCGTTATCCATTTCCTAGTATATATGTATATGATATTATATTATTTTATTACAGATTTTATAAATAGCCTTCTACGTCATTATAAAACAATACAAATAAGTGCAAATTTCAACTCACATTACTTGTAATGAAACATTTAAACATATTATGATATTTTAAAGTTTAAACTATCGTAACACGTATAAAAAAGATTATAAATTGGCACACATTGATTACATGTTGCTTTCTTGGTAGTCCAGCTAAAGACCTTTAACTTTTAAATAATGTAATAAGTAACAATCTTCTCATATCATCTTTGAATGAAATGTAACACTAACCTAGTTAGCGTATTTGACGGTTATTTCAATTGCCCGACAATTGTTTCAAATGTAAATAAAAATATTTATATTTAACAACTAATTACATTAAGAAAAATTGTGCGTCATTGCATTACCTGTTTCTAATTAATGTTCACTAAAATGTTACAGAAAATAAAAACTTAAGAATTGTCATAAACATTGTGTCAGTTAATTAATCCAATTACGTTGTAGCCCAATTAATAGATATTGTCCACAAAAGAAAACACAGTACTAAATAAAAATATAGTCAAACTCCTAACATGTCTCATAAAGACTTTAAACTATAAAACCTGCATCACAATAAACATCAAAATAGTCCAATGTCCTACGTCTATTCAGCAATCGTAAAAGCCTTATTATCTAATCCAATATTACTAACAACATTTACTTTAGCGGTATTTTTCTTCTTTTCCCGCCTGTCCCGGTACTCGACTACGAAATACAAGAACACACCCACCGCCATACTGACCGCAAGCAAGTAAGTCTTCGAGCTGGTCCTCAGGTAAGGGGATATGACATACGCTATGATGTACCCAACTGATTCCCAGAGACGAAAATTTGAGAACGCTGCTTCTTCTCTACCGGGGAAGAGGATACCGTAGTACGCTGGAAATAAAGTTCCTGTTAGTATCATACAATTATTAAGGATGAATAAGTAGATAATGGAATTTTTTCATTCGTATGCTGCATGCATTTTCTTAAATGCATGTGTAGTAAATCGTCTACCCGGCAATGGCTCGTGTGTTTTGGACAGAAATTTTACGCCTACCAAAAATAATGAGTAAAGCCGTTCAAGTGAGTCAAAAACCTTCATAACTTTAATATATTCGAATAAAAAATATATTTATGTTGAATAATTAATAATCTATTTATCCAAAAAGGCTATATTTTGCTTAAGAATGAGACAAGGACTGTCAAGCGTAAAGCGTCGCTGCGCTGGTAAACGGCTTGCAACCGGTGACTTGGTAGCGCGGGTTAAGCCACGGGTAACAGCATCGGCCTCACTATTAAGCGGCTTTCGGCCTGTAATCTCCTGTATCTGGTGGGTATAGCCGCGTGTAACAGTTCACCCCGTCTCACCGTTGAGCTGCACTATCCACACGGAGTCGCTCAGGCCCCACAGCACGGCGATCACGAACATGACGTACATCCGGTGCGGCATGTGGCCTGTTATCCGGTGGGTATAGCCGCGTGTATCAGTTCACCGGGTGAACTTCACCCCGTCTCACCGTTGAGCTGCACTATCCACACGGAGTCGCTCAGGCCCCACAGCACGGCGATCACGAACATGACGTACATCCGGTGCGGCATGTGGCCTGTTATCCGGTGGGTATAGCCGCGTGTATCAGTTCACCGGGTGAACTTCACCCCGTCTCACCGTTGAGCTGCACTATCCACACGGAGTCGCTCAGGCCCCACAGCACGGCGATCACGAACATGACGTACATCCGGTGCGGCATGTGGCCTGTTATCCGGTGGGTATAGCCGCGTGTATCAGTTCACCGGGTGAACTTCACCCCGTCTCACCGTTGAGCTGCACTATCCACACGGAGTCGCTCAGGCCCCACAGCACGGCGATCACGAACATGACGTACATCCGGTGCGGCATGTGGCCTGTTATCCGGTGGGTATAGCCGCGTGTATCAGTTCACCGGGTGAACTTCACCCCGTCTCACCGTTGAGCTGCACTATCCACACGGAGTCGCTCAGGCCCCACAGCACGGCGATCACGAACATGACGTACATCCGGTGCGGCATGTGGCCTGTTATCCGGTGGGTATAGCCGCGTGTATCAGTTCACCGGGTGAACTTCACCCCGTCTCACCGTTGAGCTGCACTATCCACACGGAGTCGCTCAGGCCCCACAGCACGGCGATCACGAACATGACGTACATCCGGTGCGGCATGTGGCCTGTTATCCGGTGGGTATAGCCGCGTGTATCAGTTCACCGGGTGAACTTCACCCCGTCTCACCGTTGAGCTGCACTATCCACACGGAGTCGCTCAGGCCCCACAGCACGGCGATCACGAACATGACGTACATCCGGTGCGGCATGTGGCCTGTTATCCGGTGGGTATAGCCGCGTGTATCAGTTCACCGGGTGAACTTCACCCCGTCTCACCGTTGAGCTGCACTATCCACACGGAGTCGCTCAGGCCCCACAGCACGGCGATCACGAACATGACGTACATCCGGTGCGGCATGTGGCCTGTTATCCGGTGGGTATAGCCGCGTGTATCAGTTCACCGGGTGAACTTCACCCCGTCTCACCGTTGAGCTGCACTATCCACACGGAGTCGCTCAGGCCCCACAGCACGGCGATCACGAACATGACGTACATCCGGTGCGGCATGTGGCCTGTTATCCGGTGGGTATAGCCGCGTGTATCAGTTCACCGGGTGAACTTCACCCCGTCTCACCGTTGAGCTGCACTATCCACACGGAGTCGCTCAGGCCCCACAGCACGGCGATCACGAACATGACGTACATCCGGTGCGGCATGTGGCCTGTTATCCGGTGGGTATAGCCGCGTGTATCAGTTCACCGGGTGAACTTCACCCCGTCTCACCGTTGAGCTGCACTATCCACACGGAGTCGCTCAGGCCCCACAGCACGGCGATCACGAACATGACGTACATCCGGTGCGGCATGTGGCCTGTTATCCGGTGGGTATAGCCGCGTGTATCAGTTCACCGGGTGAACTTCACCCCGTCTCACCGTTGAGCTGCACTATCCACACGGAGTCGCTCAGGCCCCACAGCACGGCGATCACGAACATGACGTACATCCGGTGCGGCATGTGGCCTGTTATCCGGTGGGTATAGCCGCGTGTATCAGTTCACCGGGTGAACTTCACCCCGTCTCACCGTTGAGCTGCACTATCCACACGGAGTCGCTCAGGCCCCACAGCACGGCGATCACGAACATGACGTACATCCGGTGCGGCATGTGGCCTGTTATCCGGTGGGTATAGCCGCGTGTATCAGTTCACCGGGTGAACTTCACCCCGTCTCACCGTTGAGCTGCACTATCCACACGGAGTCGCTCAGGCCCCACAGCACGGCGATCACGAACATGACGTACATCCGGTGCGGCATGTGGCCTGTTATCCGGTGGGTATAGCCGCGTGTATCAGTTCACCGGGTGAACTTCACCCCGTCTCACCGTTGAGCTGCACTATCCACACGGAGTCGCTCAGGCCCCACAGCACGGCGATCACGAACATGACGTACATCCGGTGCGGCATGTGGCCTGTTATCCGGTGGGTATAGCCGCGTGTATCAGTTCACCGGGTGAACTTCACCCCGTCTCACCGTTGAGCTGCACTATCCACACGGAGTCGCTCAGGCCCCACAGCACGGCGATCACGAACATGACGTACATCCGGTGCGGCATGTGGCCTGTTATCCGGTGGGTATAGCCGCGTGTATCAGTTCACCGGGTGAACTTCACCCCGTCTCACCGTTGAGCTGCACTATCCACACGGAGTCGCTCAGGCCCCACAGCACGGCGATCACGAACATGACGTACATCCGGTGCGGCATGTGGCCTGTTATCCGGTGGGTATAGCCGCGTGTATCAGTTCACCGGGTGAACTTCACCCCGTCTCACCGTTGAGCTGCACTATCCACACGGAGTCGCTCAGGCCCCACAGCACGGCGATCACGAACATGACGTACATCCGGTGCGGCATGTGGCCTGTTATCCGGTGGGTATAGCCGCGTGTATCAGTTCACCGGGTGAACTTCACCCCGTCTCACCGTTGAGCTGCACTATCCACACGGAGTCGCTCAGGCCCCACAGCACGGCGATCACGAACATGACGTACATCCGGTGCGGCATGTGGCCTGTTATCCGGTGGGTATAGCCGCGTGTATCAGTTCACCGGGTGAACTTCACCCCGTCTCACCGTTGAGCTGCACTATCCACACGGAGTCGCTCAGGCCCCACAGCACGGCGATCACGAACATGACGTACATCCGGTGCGGCATGTGGCCTGTTATCCGGTGGGTATAGCCGCGTGTATCAGTTCACCGGGTGAACTTCACCCCGTCTCACCGTTGAGCTGCACTATCCACACGGAGTCGCTCAGGCCCCACAGCACGGCGATCACGAACATGACGTACATCCGGTGCGGCATGTGGCCTGTTATCCGGTGGGTATAGCCGCGTGTATCAGTTCACCGGGTGAACTTCACCCCGTCTCACCGTTGAGCTGCACTATCCACACGGAGTCGCTCAGGCCCCACAGCACGGCGATCACGAACATGACGTACATCCGGTGCGGCATGTGGCCTGTTATCCGGTGGGTATAGCCGCGTGTATCAGTTCACCGGGTGAACTTCACCCCGTCTCACCGTTGAGCTGCACTATCCACACGGAGTCGCTCAGGCCCCACAGCACGGCGATCACGAACATGACGTACATCCGGTGCGGCATGTGGCCTGTTATCCGGTGGGTATAGCCGCGTGTATCAGTTCACCGGGTGAACTTCACCCCGTCTCACCGTTGAGCTGCACTATCCACACGGAGTCGCTCAGGCCCCACAGCACGGCGATCACGAACATGACGTACATCCGGTGCGGCATGTGGCCTGTTATCCGGTGGGTATAGCCGCGTGTATCAGTTCACCGGGTGAACTTCACCCCGTCTCACCGTTGAGCTGCACTATCCACACGGAGTCGCTCAGGCCCCACAGCACGGCGATCACGAACATGACGTACATCCGGTGCGGCATGTGGCCTGTTATCCGGTGGGTATAGCCGCGTGTATCAGTTCACCGGGTGAACTTCACCCCGTCTCACCGTTGAGCTGCACTATCCACACGGAGTCGCTCAGGCCCCACAGCACGGCGATCACGAACATGACGTACATCCGGTGCGGCATGTGGCCTGTTATCCGGTGGGTATAGCCGCGTGTATCAGTTCACCGGGTGAACTTCACCCCGTCTCACCGTTGAGCTGCACTATCCACACGGAGTCGCTCAGGCCCCACAGCACGGCGATCACGAACATGACGTACATCCGGTGCGGCATGTGGCCTGTTATCCGGTGGGTATAGCCGCGTGTATCAGTTCACCGGGTGAACTTCACCCCGTCTCACCGTTGAGCTGCACTATCCACACGGAGTCGCTCAGGCCCCACAGCACGGCGATCACGTACATGACGTACGCCTGGTGCGCGTGTGGCCGCCACACTAGCAGCGTCACGAACAGCGCCGAGTGCACCAGCGTCGCCGCACAGATTAACGGCATGCGCCCTGTTATCTGGAATGAAAATATCTTTATGTAGTGATCTGACACAGCGTATAAGGTTGATCGGTCGTTAGATTAAGAGCCTACTCTCTTTGATAGCTTAATCAGCTGGACACAAAAGCTTGGCCTAGTTTATTGAACTTGAATGAAATTTCAAAAGTTAATAATAAAGAAATTGGCCAATTTAAAGCAACTATGTATTGGAAGGGGATTAAATGCTTTTACCCCCATGTTATAGTCACATGACCTATGCAAATCATATAATACTATAAATTCAATCTTCAAGAATCAATGGCATTTGTCAATGGTACCCTTTCTCTACTAAATTAAAACACACCAAAATAATTCACTCCAAGATAAAACAGAAAGATGTAAGTATAGATAGATTATACAGTAATAATAAACTAGTATTACTTTACTTATTACATTGTATTTAATAAAAGCAATTTACCTTAGCAATATATCCAGTAACAACACATCCAATGGCATCTGCTATACCGAATGTCAGCATCACAAATCCCACGGTGCCTGTCCCAATTGCGCATGAAACGAACGACTGAAATTTTATGAAAACATATAAATAGGTATAGCCTAATAAAAAGATTTTCATTAAAAAATTTAATATAGTTTGCACATAGAAATCTAAATAACAAGATTAGATTTCTATGAGTTTGCATATAATTGAACACACTTTTCGGGCGCCTTTTGAAATAAACAAAGCAGAGTACTGATACAAAATCTTTTTGAAAAGTTTTATTTGTGTTTCCGCCGCTGACCACGGCAACAGAAACTTTATAGTTCAATAGGGTATATTTCCAACTGAAAATCGGAAAAGCATGAAGATTCAACTCACCGCAGTGAAATCAGCTCCGAAAAACGCCTGCTGCATGCCAATGAAAATGTTTATGATGACCAACATTAGCTGGTTGGGTTCCACCAAGAGTTGCAGAGTGACGGCCAAAAGCGCCATGCCTGATAGATTGGAGCCTGAGCCTGTACGGCCTGAGTCGTATCTGGAGAAGAAGGTATTTTATAGCATATATCATACATAACATAGTTTCTACCATCGATTTCAATCGCATATCGCTCTCTAGTGCGTGCTAGCTAGATCTCATTAATACATACAATCTAATGTCTTTCACTATAATATATTTTTTATATTTCATATAATTTTAAAATATTAGCCCCTTACATAAAATGGAAGCAAATATGGTGAAAAGCAAGTTACATTTAATTTTGATAAAACTTTTTCACTTGTGCACTTAAATACAGAGTGAGAGAGATAGAAACTCCATATATCAATTTTTAAAAAATACTGGCAACTATACCTCTTCATGGAGTCCACACCGATTGCTATAATAAGTGCTGCTGCGGCCATACATGCTAAATAAATGCCTGCAAAAATAATGTTAATAAACTTACTTATACTTATCAATTGTTCAACATTTGTTTTCAATTCGATTCTATATAATTTTTTTCGATATTAATTGTCTATTATTGTCCGAAAAATTTATTAATATTTTTGCGTATATTGAGTTACAATTACAAATCCAACTTCATCTTTAATCTTTTTTCCCTGATATACTCCACATACCAGCGATCATCTGTATCTTCTCGATGGGCTGCGGCAGCAGAGCCTCTCCAGCATCAGCGCTTGGCAGGAAGTTGGCTCCACATAACTCGGGGATCAATGTTTCGTTCACCGCTGTTACTGCAGCCTGGTTGTCACCAGATGATAGCACTGGAAATTTTAAATAAATAAATAAAACTAGCGTTCCATCCATGTTCCATCCCGGTTTTAATCTTGGTAGGTGGTACATAAAATGTGGGATCACGCATGTATCTTTGAAAGATTTTGTGGAATCGGTCTGGTAGTCCCGAGATTAGCTTAAAAAACAAACAAACTCTTAAGTTTTATATTATTATTATGCATTATAATTTATAGCATGGATTAAACAAAATCTTTTAGCGTTAGAAAGCCTTCTTTTACGAGATCTTCAGGCTGTTTCTTATATATTTCTTATTTACATATTTCTAGCTTTTTTTGAAAAAGACATATTGAAACAAAGTGACATGACAATCGTTTCTTTGTAAATATTAACAGCTTTAAAAAATTCTATTGTTATTCTTAAAATGTAACTACAGAACGATTCTGTTACAATTAGCTTCGGTCATGTCGAGTCAATATATTAGCCACAGTTAGCCACATTTAGGGATCGACTCTGTCTTGAAATAATTTGTTTTTAATAATTTTTTTCTATCATTTATCAGCATTCACGTCATTGTGGCATTTTTTTTTAAATTTCCAATTATTATTTTTAACGCTAATTACCACCATGTAGTTGGTTTCTTATTGCTTGTTTCCTCTATCCAAACTTACGTAGGTATTGTCTAAACTTCAAGTAGATAATTTCGTGGAAATTTTCCGATAATTACCCACATTTTTATGAAACCTTATACATATACATATTTGATTTTTTATATTTTTTTTGTAATATATATAATAAAAATGAATCGCTAAATGTGTTGCTAGCTCGACATATTCGCCTAATTCTTTTTTACGTGTTTGTTATGGGACAAGAAAGATTCTTATGCGATAGAACAGGAAAAAGGGACAACAGTGTAGAATTTGCCGATGCAGCTATTTAAATAATATGTTTAATTTAAAATAATATGTTTACTTACCAACGGAGGAGATAAGGTTTCCCCAGACTTGATTTAGCTGGAATATCATAAAGAAAAGCCCGAGGAAACGGGTCAACAACGCCTCTGCTGAAATATTTGATATTTTGCTATGTGCTTCAGATACCTGAAAAAAATCTAATCTTAAAGAAACTCGACGCTATTTTTTTTTTAACTTTTCTAATGTGAACTAGAAATATTAATTTTTCTAATGTAAACTATTTATTTATCTTTTTTTACAAACTAGACTTGTCTTTACGAAACATGGACAAATGATGTATAAAAAAACTATCTACTAATAATATCTTTAAAATTGGGGCACCAAATACAGTAATATCTTTCTATTTTGTCTATTTCTTATAGTTTTTTTAACAGTTACCTCCTCCCATAATAACATAAAACGTAAAACATAATCAATATCAATATTACCATCATAATATACAAATATCACCCACCACAGATAAATAAGTGCACTTCGAGCACCAGAGTGGTCCTCCGCCCAAGCCAACGATCAGACCAGCCGGTATCAGCGTATAGAAGGAAGGCCATAGTTGAGCCGCGATGTATGGCATGTACGCCACGAACGATAGAGACATAGCCCATTTTGTACCAAGCCATCTGGAAGAAAAGGTTTCAATGTATCTTCTTTAAACAAGTATTTATTTGAACCATTTTGCCAACAGCAGTTTAGTTGTTAAAAAAATCAATGAATTATATTTTTCCCGCCAACAACATAGTGATTTAAATTATAAATAACAGATTTTTTTTTCAACTTTAGCAGGTTTCCGTAGAAACAATTCAATAAAGATAAATTCAAATCAAGTTGAAGGTACAAAGATTAGGTAAATAAAAATGGGGTCAACACTCAACGCATCTCAAATTTAACAATAGATAAATGAATCGTGATAATAGATTGTGATTTAACAATCTCTAAGTACATAGCTGATACGAATATATTGATGCCGGCACAGATCTATAGACCTCAATACAGGTTACTTAATGAGGATTCCTCACATGGTGACTATGTCATAGTACAATGGTTAGATAAGTGTTGGAGCGTTATGGCTAAAGGTTCGCAGATTCGATCCTGGATATTATTTGAAAAAATGATCTCATAAAACTTAGAGGTCTGTTATTGACTTTCCGGAAAGAAAATGCAACAAAATCACTCCCTCTACTTGTGTTGTCACTTGTCCCTACTTGTGTAGTCAATGTGTGAATGTTTAAAAAGATTAATCTAAAAAACTGTTTTTTTTTATGTCAGAGCAAGCAAAGGGGCAGGTGGGCCACCTGATGTTAAGTGGTCACCATCGCCCATAAACACTTGTAACACTCTAGTGTTACAAGTGCTTTGCCGGCCTTTTATGGACGAATAAGCTCTTTTCTTGAAGGCCCCAATGTCGTAGCTGTTTGACCGATGTCAAATATTCAAAGAAACATGCATTAAGTACTTATTAGAAGGATACAACGATTATTTTTAAAAGTTTTTATCCTGATTAAAGTCGAGCGGTACCGAGGTGAGCGGAAGTTTCCATCTTTTTTGTGGAACGGTTATATATTATTTTTCCGTTCTTCCTGGGCTATGGCACTCTATGGCCTTAGATGCTATATCATGCCTACTGCATACCTAACAAATTAACCCATCTCTGAATAATCGTATTTTTAATATCACGTACCTGATAACAACCACAGGAAGGAAAATATTTGAGAATATAAGTCCCGCATACACTGCTGCCAGAGACGCTGTTCCGAGACCGGCCTCCGCGTTTATTGAACTCTGAAGGTTGGCCGCCCCCTGTGAAAATTTATACCAAAATTATATAAGCGAAGTAAGAAAAAAAATCTCGTATTACAAGGTCGTTAAAACTTAATGTACAGAAGAATTCTTATAAAATAGATGATATATCTAGCTTTAATAGTCTACTGCAGTCTATTAATATTTACATTTACAATGAAGGTACATGTACCTACCTAGTCCGCCTAGTCGTATTAAAACAAGTGATAACTGCGTTAAAAACAACCGACTTCAAACTTGCACTCGCAACATTTACAAATATGCAGACAAAAATGCTCATAAAATAAAAACTACGGGGCCTATCCGAATAAAATTTTTATGGGACCAATTCGACACCATCCCGCATCGAACAAAAAAAGAATCACGTACCTAAATCGGTTCAGAAACCTCGGAGTAATCGGTGTACATACATAAAAAAAAAAACATACCTGCCGAATTGATAACCTCCTCCTTTTTTTTGAAGTGGGTTAAAAATAATGATATTTTAAGGAAGGTCAAAACTAATATATTTTTGATAACATGTGACTTTTCCGTTGTGTGATAAAAAGTAATTAAATACGAAATGCATTAAAATTTGGAACATAAAACAACAATTTTGTAAACCAACTTTTCCAATAGATATGCACTTGCAAAATAGGTTTAAGATTGACGAACATTTTAATGTGAAAAATGTTAAGAAAAATATAATCATAGGTAGACTGTAGGCACTAATACATGTTTGTAAAAACTAAAAACAGAGCAAGCTCTGAATACATAGATACTTGCGTTAGTGATAGATACGCACGGGTAATTAATGTAATTTTATATCTATCTATTCTTGAATAAATTATAACTTTATGAGGCAAAGCATACTTTGTTTTCCTTATATTGCTTATTCTTATAAGTATTTCAAATATATTGGTACTCCTTCACAATACAGGTTTAAATTCAGTTGTATAATAGGAATTTTTAAAGCAATTAATTTTTGCGGTATTAATTATCACCTTCGCCGAAATAGTTTAATTATAGTTAACTAGCTTTCCGCCCGCGGCTTCGCCCGCGTTTTCAAAGAAAAACCCGTTCCCGTTGGATTTCCGATATAAAACCTATCCTATGTCCTTTCTCGGGTATCAAAATATCTCTATACCAAATTTCATGCAAATTGGTTCAGTAGTTAAGGCGTGATTGAGTAACAGACAGACAGACAGAGTTACTTTCACATTTATAATATTAGTATGGATGTTTAAAAATTAATTAAAACAATTTCATTCATAGATTCCTCGCTTTATAAAGTATAAAGTATTAAAAGACTACTATTGTGTAAACGTAATTAGGTAAATAAATATTTTACTTACACTATAAGCGGTGAATTGGACCATGAAAGCCAAGCTGATGACGACCACATTTTTCACAATTCGTCTAGTTTCACTAGACTTAAATTCAACGTTTTTCTCCGCTATCGTCATTTTACTAACACTTTTTACACTGAGATAAAAATTCAGAAATTAAAACCAAGCATTCTACAATAAAAAAATAATGAATTTTTATATTTTCGTATAGTCGTCAGTATTTCTCAAGATGGAACGTACAACTGATAGCATCGACCAAATCCTTCGATACTTAAGATCACACTAATATATCAAACTAATTATTTAATCATTTTCGATTTCGATATTAATTTATTACCCATAAACTAATTCATTCACCACTTAACTACGAGTAGCTCATTTCATTTGTATAACATATTTATGTACTTATTTTGAATTGAAAAAACATCTTGTCAGAAGTTGAACACCTTTTTATACCTAGTTCATATTTTTATAAGAATACCCATACTAGATACCAGTCTAGTTTTTTTATTAATATGAGACCATGCAGAATAAACATCAAGAATATTTTAAAAATAGTAAAAGATTATGTATCTCAAAACATGTAAATGTGACAGTTTAAAAAAAACATTCAATAACCTTGCTCTTTCAATAATCTACTATGATGATCTAAATTATTGAAATTTATTTTATTGTATGCATTTAAACTTTATAGATCAATTAATTCATTGTTCATTTAAGGTCTACTTAGTTATAATGGGCAATTTAATAAGTATGTATTGATCTGTCACACTTTATAAGATTTTAATAAATATTTTCTCTCTGTATATTCCGTCTATCAGTCTCCTATAAGTCTACCATAAAAATAAATACCTAATAATTATCCACTTTACCATTACAATTACATTTTAACATTTTACGATAGGTACGTGATTATTTCATGCGCAAATAAATCAGCAGTTTGACTTCAAAAGGTTTATAGCAACTGTTAACATAAACGGATCTAAGTTTTTACTATGAGTTATGAGTTATCTAGTAAAGATTACAAGTTTGATAAGGTTCATTGTAAATCCATTACTTTCCGGATTACCCGTGAGAATACATGATTGTTTTCGAATAAACCCCAATTTGATTACGTTGTAATGATAATGTTATTGCAAAAAACTGACATTTAAAACTAGATGTGTTGAAAGATTTGATTTAATAATAAAATTAGCTGCAAATGACTTGACGCCTTTTAAATTCCACTTACAATGCTGTAAACAAAAATATATCCTTATCCAATATACATCCATTATGTTTAAACAATTGTTAAAAGTTCCCTCGGCATTTTTCTCCAATTCATTGTTCTATTATTTATTATGTACGCAAGTTTAATTGACACTCAGCATATGGTTAATATATTTATAGATAGGTGTTGAAGTAATAAAATATCGGAACGTGAGAACATCGTAACAATGTTACATTGTACAACTCTAATACCTGTGAGTCTATGGGTATACCTTTGTCACGTTTCCTTTGTCGTTTAATAAATAAATAATTTATTAATTATCCACAAAGTTTTTGGCGGGAATGATACAGCTTCGCTAGTATACACTATGTCGACGTTATTAATTGCAAACATAATTTTTAACTCTTTTTAATAAATTTAACTCTCATAATAAACCCAACTGAAAAAAAGTAGCAAGTAGCAATCGACGAATAATTATATTATTCAGTTAATGATTTTAAAATTGTGTGGCTATAAACTTACGTCGTACCCTTAGGTCGTAGGTACCTACCTAAATGAAAATTGTGTCTTTTAAAACAAGCAACAGGAAACTCAATCGATAACAATAATAATTGCCTTATTAATTGCTGGCGTTGTCAATCCTCATTTTAGTTAATTTTGCCGTAACCTTGCCGAAAATCACAACACGACAAACGAAATTAAAGACTATGGATGGACATTTCACGTGATAAATTTTTTCATAAAAACCAAAAATTTCTTTTTTTAATTTATCGTTTTTATTCCAATCAAGAATATGTTTGTATTAACTACTCATATTTTTCTGTACATACACTATACCTACTTGTGTATATATAACGTATAATTATAAGGTAGGTGAATCCAATTAGAGGAAAACTCGACCAGCGCATAAAATAATTGAATAGCAAAAAAATAACTTTTATCACATAACCAAGCCAAGTTTTGAATTCGCAGTTATTCTAAAATATTAAAATAGCTAGCAGCAAAAAAGGAAATAAAATCCATTTAAAAATTCTTGCAAAATTCAAATTAAACATCTTAAATTAGTATGCAATATGCATAGAACGAAACCTGATTTTTGAGAATTCTTCGATATGCACTGAATGTTGCCTCAAATGAAATGTGGGAAATATTTCCTGTTTTGAGCCTTGCAATGCCTTGCCAAGTCACTTCCTGGTGTTAAGGAAACACTATGTGAATTCCTTTTTAATTCATAGAAGTTAGAGCGTATCCTCGTCGCAAGTAAATTGGAAGAATCCTCTCTCCTTGGAGGAGATCGTCAACATCATGCTCAGACCGATCGATATAATACACATTATTGACCTTAACATTAACGTTACAGAACCTACAATCTGTAAAAGGAGCATATTTTTTTTTATTTTAATTCTAACATATCAAGGACTAGGACCAAACTAGGACTGCTTTCAAAACCAGTGATACACTATTATATAATCGTTCTAAACAAGTGGAACCAAATTGTTACATAATGTTATACTGTTTTAGAAAGCAGTTCTACAGAGAAAAGCTAACATGACACTTTTATAATCGCTTTACAGTTTACCTACTATTTTTTTTTTACATTTAACTATTTCATTCGAATTCCTAGCAATTCATTTAAAGTATATAATTTTGTTCTATTAGCTGTAAAAATTATTCTATGAAACTAATACAATGTTGTTGTACATTGTCACGCAGCATTTGCCATTAGGTGACGCATATTTTTCCCGATTGCCTTCCTACGATGTACATGATTTCGTGACATTTTCAATCCTACATCCAAAAAACGGCTTACAAACAGGTTTTTGATAATTAATTACATATTATAATGTTACTTTATGTTTTATTATGTAGTTCTGGGCAGTAAAGGCAGAATTCTAATAAGACGACCACAACATTTTTCGAGTGTTATTAATCATATGACATTTAGACAACTTTTATCAAAAATGACTTTAATTAATTAACTACCTACAATATTTCCATATAATATTTAATGGTATAATTATGTAGACAGCAATATATTTCAAAGAGCATTAATTTTGAATATATAACGGAAGTCTAAACGATTTTCCTAGAAAAACTCGAAATTTTCAAATTTAACGCCTTAATAATATTAGTAGTATACGAAACTATAAAGGAAGTAATTAGCAATAAAAAAAATATTAGTAAAACACACCCGTAATTTCATAAATATGTATTGGCCCAGATAATATATTTGATGAGGCTAATAAAAGCCAATCATATTTAAGGCAAAAGCGTAAAAACGAGTCAATGCGAGCGTAAAAACTAAAAAAAAATATGATCCTTGCTAATTCACATCCCGAAAATTCATCCTTTTTCGTTTTGCCTTCGTATTTTACTAAATATGTATATTATAATTCTTGCCGCTTATCATGAATAGCAATAAATAGTTATCCCTCTATTTGCAATGACCTTTCGTTTATTCGTTAATTAAGCAGGCGATAAAGTTAATACTATGTGTATAAGATAGGAAACATCTACAATAATGGCCTTTTACAAGGAAAACTAACTTGCATCGCTTTACCGTTTTAATATTTTATATGGAACCTTTATTTCCGCTTTAAATTAAAGAAAAAACTGATGAATGCAGCTTTTTCCGTCCGTTAAGACAAATTCATCTCATACCTTTTACAGGTTAATTAAAAACAAACATGTTTCCCTTAAGAGTCCTTATCGATTTTAGAGTGATTTTGACTTGTTTCTGTAATTCTTTAGAAGCTCGTTTAACAAAACTAAATTAGTAACAACGTGTGATGATATCTTAAATTAAAGATTCATTCAATATCTAAAATATGTTCGAGACAATTTATTGATATTCATTGTCCAGTTTGTTTAATAGCCAATAACCTGAGGCGTGTTTCAATTTTTTCCATGCGGGACGTTCGTGTCTTTGTATTTTACACGGAATTTAATAGAAGAAGTTTTCTTATAAAATATACAACAGTAAAGACACTGAGACATCCTAAAATATGTTCGAGGCAATTTAAGTACTTTTATTGAAAAATTCAAAGAAAATCTAAGTTAAAATAGCCTTACTTTGATGAAATTTTATGCGTATATGGCGTCGAATTTCTAGTTCTTACAACAGAGTTAAAAAAAAAAATACACACTAAATGATAGGTTAATGCTTAAAAATTTGCAATAAAAAAAATACATATTATATGTTTTATGAAAGAAATGGAATAATTTAAAGTTCTCTAGAATTTTCGATTATATACGGGAGCGCAACCGTTGTTACGGCAGATCTATATAATCGAATATTCTAGAGAATTTTAAATTATACCATTACTTTCATAAAACATAGTAGTTAGTTTTTTTAAACGAGCTCCTAAAGAATTAAAGAAACAAGTCAAAATCACTCTTTAAATCGATACGGCCCTTTTTCTCGAGTAAATAAATCATTCAAGGTTTTTACTTTGACAAATAGTTTAATACAATAAAAAAATGCGTGCGTGTACTAGTGTACACACGTAAGAGGTGAAACTTCTTTATTTTTCAAAAAATAATTTATTATATGGACCTTTACAGAAATACGCCTGGTAGGGATAAGAAGAAAATGGCGCGTAAAGGAAGAATGTCACGCGCAACGAAAAAATGTTACACTAAATTTTTTTCCAACCCCGATAAAGAAGTTTCACTTCAAAAACTTCAGCTCAAAGATTTGATACATATCCATACAGTCTCGTAGTAAAATTGAAATAATTTGGAAAATCCAAAAGTGCACGCCTCATAATTTTTTTTTAATAAATATTTATTAATTATTATTTTTGTTTATTTAATAACAATTAAACCACATCGAATCAGACCCTGAAAAATGAAAGGGTTCTATTCCTGAGCATACTCAAGCGTAAGAGAAAAAAAAAGACTCGATTAGTAAAGTATTTCGGTCGCTATCGTGTTAACAAGAAAAAGGATCCGCACATACAGACACACGGACGTCCAAGACAGAACTTTTTTAAACTGTTTTTTAACTAGTTTAAATAACAAAAATGACATCAAAAATATCATGAACGTTAAAAATAGTGTTTTTTCTTAATATGTGTGTGTATGTATTATCTTACAAGTGCAATGTATGATACATAAAGACATTTTAAGTTTGAAAAATCAGATGTTTTGCGCGAAGTGACAGTAGTACCCACCTCAACGCTTCGCTTATGAGGCGTGCAATAGGTATAGGTTTAGGACATATCTATATGATTTCAAGCGAGTAAATGTTTTACGACTGTTTGTTATTGTGATTATAATATCTATTCTAAATACTTATCACGTAAAATTACTAAATACTCATTAAGAAGCGTAACAATTGTCACAATCAACGTCTCATTATCTCTTGTACCAATCACTTGATAATAACAAATGCCTTCGTTTTAAGGCCGTAACATTCAAATTAACATGTAAGTAGATTTGTATTTAAATACCGTCCTTTCAGCACAAGTTTTCATTTCATTATTGTCAAGTTGGTACTTAGTTTTCACAAAACGTTTTACTTTAACAATTCGAAGCGGCTAACGACGTTTGTATAGGTCGACGAATTGTATAGTGTAACAATACAATAAAAAAATAACAGTAAGAAAAATGTTTACGCGTTTTTACAGATAAGGATGAAAGTTGAAACGCTAAACCACATTCTGACATTCAATATATTTATCACAGATATTCTAGCTGTGCCCCGCGGGTATATAAAACCTTCCTCGATCTACGGGCTATCTTACACTTCGGTGTTTTTTTTCGAAAAAATTTCAAATCGCACCATTAGTTGCTGAAATTAGCGCGTTCAAACAAACAAACTCTTCAGCTTTATAATATTAGCAGATATAGATTCTTAGTTACTTCTTAGAGAAATAAAATATTGTGATCAATAGTTTTTCAACTAGGTACTTAAAATGTCATAATATATCTAGGTACTAAAAAATATCCATTAAACCCTATAAATCACTTTATCAATGGTATTTTACGTCGATTAAATGTAAACCGTACATCCGTTGCGTATTTCAATAAATTATGTTTTTAATGTATATTTTAGTGATTAAATACAAATTTTAAAGTTCAATCCATCTAATTCAGACCTTCAAAATGACAAAATTAACAAAAATACATATAATTTATATTACGCTAGTTTTTCGCAATTAATGTAGGTAGTGGTTTTTCCATTTTTAACTATATAACCTCGATTAGTACAATACAGAAAACCTTGGCATTAAAAAACCTTAAAAACCGACCCATTTGGCTCGGATGGCACTAATTACTACCATACGTAGTAAAAAATAGCAAATTAGATGTTTATGGCCAAAAACTTATGGTTCAACTTATGGTATTGTTTTTTACACGTAATAAAAAAATCTAATTACAGATTCAATTATGTATAAGAACAATTTACATAGAGCAATAAATAGGACTATCCACGGCTTCACGGCGTCAATGGGTTCTATGACTTACTTAAAATAAACTTAAAATAAATATCGAATAGAATATCGAATAGAAGAATTTGTTTCATGAATTTATTTTTTATGGTGCGATTAATGTACTTATCTAATATACCTACATACGACCTCAAAAATGCTATAGTCCAGCAAATACATTATGATTAAAACCTTTTTAAAATGAGGACTGACAAGAGGACAGACTAAAAGAAGACAAAAAGTATATATCAATCGGTAATTAATCGGCCAATATAAAATATCTTTTGCAATTTCCAACCAAGTTCCAACCCAAGTGTCAAAGTTTTTATGGCTAAGAAAAACATGTTAGTATATAGTATAGGTACGAGGATTTTAAATAAAATAATATTCCATGGGTGTAACGACCGGTTTTGTTAAGACATTTCAGGTTTTAGTACAATATCATCTTAACCGGTTTAGAAATCCCTGCAGAATTTTGTTATAAAAATATTATTTAATAATAAACCTAAGAAAGAAAGCACAGAATATCAAAAGTTATTTATGTATTTTTTTTTGAATTATCATATGGAAATTAGTTGGCAGTAGTAGTAGTTACAGATTTTCAAAATTAATGTTGTTTCTTGAATCTTTGTTAGATATACATATGTACATTGTATATGTACCTACCTAGATAACAAAATTTATCTTCTTTACTTATAGAAGGTATAAAAATTAAAAATTATTAACTATCATGTATCAAATTCTTATGGTCTTGTATGAAAAAAACAAAATCGATTTTCATTGTAGATACTTAATAGATTTAATGGAGCGTGCTTTTAAACAAAAAGCTTTTACTATCTACTTAATAATTATTTCTAGTTCGATAGAAATGTTATTGAAAATCATACACTAATGCAATATGTAAGATTATAACATATCGATAATAAGTGAAGGTCAATGCCTTATGTAAATGAGTCTAAGGCATTATGCACAATATTGTTACAATACTTAATTATAACTCTATAAGGAATATTACCTACTAGGTACCGTTCCTTAGAAAATGCATGGTATTGCGTCATACAGCAATTGAGGGGCTACGGAAGTCGTTCAAACTTAAATGATCACAAAATAGATATCTACCTACACATAAAATTTACTCATTTTAAATATAACGGATTTTAATGAGAATACTCATATGTTATTAATTTATTAATAAAATATTATTAATAAATTAATAATTAAACTTTGATATTATTTAATTAATTTACTTCTACAACGATTAACCCTCAAGAAGTTAAACTTATCGATTTTTTTTATCGAATTCTTTCGATTAAAAATTTAATAGTTTCATAATGCCCTTAAAAGTAATGGTTACTTTACTAGATATTATGCGTACACGCACAATATATGAAAGCTTAGCCTCTTAACCTAAATAGGCGTATTTGGATCCGCCTTAGATAACAATAAACAAGTTTCTAATGTGTGGATTTTTTATTTTATAGACGATATCCTTCATAGGCGGTGTCCATTGTCCATACAAATTTATATGTACCTACCTTTTCCTAATTACATACATAATAGATATTATTCTGAGTAAATACTGCGATACTCTCATCGAAAATGTTAGTAACATATATATAATATATATATAATAGTAGTAAGTAGATTATTTAGAGTAGATTTTAATCATTTTCATTGATTGGATATATTTCCTGTGGATACCTAATAACTGAAAATATTTAAAAAAAATCAACTCGGGTGGAGCCGGGGTCAGCGTCTAGTATAGTATATAAGAACTTTCTACAAGGTAAAAAGAAACACGTGCAATGCCGAAGCAGTTCTTACCTATCCTTCGTATATAATATTATAAATGCGAAAGTTTGTAAGTATGTCTGTTTGTTTGGTTGTTTGCAAAAACAGCTGAACTGATTTTCGTGAAATTTGCAACACACAGAAGCTATTTTGGATTGACGCATAGGGTTTTTATCCCGAAAATCCCACGGGAACAGTGACAATGCGGGTTTTCCTTTGACTACGCGAGCGAAGCTGCTGGCGAAAAGCTAGTACCTAATATTTTTTACTGTAGCTAAGTATATAAAATTACACACAATATTGTTTTTGATGAAACCTACATTTATCATATAATAACGTGATATTAAAATAATGATTCAATCCGACATGTGTCCATAATGATGCCTTAGAAGTTTTATTATTTCTTCATCGATTTATCGACGTATGTAAAATGAAGTTATTAAGAAAAATGCACAAAAATATTTAATTGTAAAAAATAAAAATATTGAAATGTAAAAATTATTCAATAAATAGGAAACCTACTTGTTAAACCAAAATCCTGGCAAAGCTAAGAATAAATCTCAATAAATTAATATAATTATACAATATCGTTACGCGGAAAATGTTATTTTACAAATAGTAGATATCTTCCCATATTATTAGCTTTGTTACAGATTACTAAATAATGGTACTAAGAACTAGGTAGATACGTGTTTTTGCTAAGATCCTGAACAGTGATAACATTAAAAATCATAAACTCATATTCACTCTAAACATAGTCTTTAAACGACTTTCTTTGTATAACAAGTACGTAGGTAGGTACTAGAGCAACTTATTTCCGATATAATAATATGTAATTGTACCTATGTATTATTCTTATCTTTCAGTACAAACTTAATTAAAATGTTAGTACTAAAAGTGAAATGTAAAATATATATTTAGATAGTTACTAAAACCTTTTACATTGATATCCTGCCACCTTGTAAAATAACCAGCTTACATATGATGGAATAATTAATTACTCTTGAGAAAGGTCATTATGTGACATTCATAACCGCAATCTAGGGTCAAACTTGATCTAACGTGAAAATCGAAATATTAAAAGCTGTACCTGTACTGTTCTTACAATATAGATATTAATTGTATTTTTTTTTCTATATCATACAAATAAATCGATACAAACACGTATAAAATACCTACTGGTAGGCACCTATTATTTGAAAAACGTTTCTAATGAAATTACTATAAATTTATTATCAACTATTAAGTAAACTTTTTTTTTATTTCGCGCGTTTTTATACAGATTTTATCTATGAATTTAAATTTATTTATATATTGTTTTTTCATGTCGCTGAATTAAAGATAATAAATATTAGCCGCTTGGTTTTAAAATTTCTAATTTAAAATACAAACCCTTAATTAAATATATAAAAGTTACAATTCATAGACAAGAAAAACCAAACAAAAAAAATATTTGAAACTCGAAATTCGCGGGCTGCGTTCACAAAATGTGCGCATGCGTGTCTCTTGAATCGCGCGGATAAACTGAACTCTCACTGATTTAAGAAAAGCAAACACGTGCTAAAGGCTGTAAAAGTTTATCATAATCCTGCTATATATCAATAAAAATTCTTCATTGCTCTAAGCCAAGGAATACCGCTACTCTATACGAGATGTTTGTAAGTTTGTGCTATTTATAGTTTAGTAGTATTCTTATAATTACTGTATACCTGAAGTCAAACTACTTACGCAAAATCTTAAATCAAATCTAAAAATATTAATAGATTTCCCGCCTGAACCTGGTGAAAATGGCGCAATAAGAATTAAGAGTCAGCTGAGAATTGAGATGGTTTCATTGTCAAACCTATTATTCACTTGCGGGTCCTGGAAGACTGCTATCACAATAATTGGTACAATGGATAAGATTACATTATGTATGAATTACCTATACTTTAGTCAAGTAAGTTTATTTGATTTCATAAGATACATTGAATTATCATACTGATCGAGATATTATTCTACTATTATTTACTACTTTCGTTCATGTAATGCTAAATCTATATATATATAACTGAAAGGTGACTGATATAGTGATCTATCAACGCACAGCCCAAACCACTGGACGTATCAGGCTGAAATTTGGCATGCAGGTGTAAGGACGTAGGCATCCGCTAAGAAAGGATTTCCCGAAATTCTTGCGGGAACGGGGAAAAACGGGGATGCACGTACAAAATCGTGGGCGGAAGCTAGTAAAATATAAATAAGATACAATAAGATGCACACTAGAGATTTTTCATGAGTATAGAGATAGCAATTGATACGTTATTAGCTATATAAGACTTCAGGTATTTGTAACAGGTAGCATAACATCGGATTCAATGTATTAAACAAAAAATTTTTTGTATTATACTAAACTGCTAAGGTAAATTGTTTGTATATGACTAGCAATTCATACCTACTGACGTGATTATAGAAAATAAGTAGGGTTTTAAAATCTCTAACCAAGTCTGTAGTTAAGTACCTCTAGATACTTACACATACATTTTTATTGTACCTATTCTGTAACAAATTACAATTGAGTTCGAGATACAATGTGGTAACAAATTGTTTTTCTATCTGTAAATGGCAAGAAATCTAAATTGAAATCCTTATTGACAGATGTTATTAGTTTTACAATACTAAAAATGTTTCCTTTATAAATGTAATGGCACGTTCAAAGTAATTGAGGGATTTTAGCACGAGGTTAATCCGTCTTACATTGCAACATAAGTGCATTTTGTATAATAAAAAGAGTAGGTACAACAGTAAATACTGCTGTAGACACAACCACAAACAACCTATTCTTCAGCTTACAGTTTACGTGCATTAACAATTTTATTTTTCTTTTTTTTTTCTCTTCGAATTTATTATTTTAAATTAATTAGTTACTTGGCTTCCTAGCCTTTGGTATATTATGCTCTGTCCTTTACCTGAAGGTTGCCTGGCAGAGATGGCTTAGAGCCATAAGGCCGCCATTTGTACATTTTGAATGGTTTTGTTGTACTTTTATTTTATAAGACTGTTGTACAATAAAGAGTAAATAAATAAATAAATAAATAACAAAACATTAT
The DNA here is from genome assembly GCF_061535455.1 of Colias philodice. NCBI lineage: Eukaryota > Metazoa > Arthropoda > Insecta > Lepidoptera > Pieridae > Colias > Colias philodice. The sequence goes on along the minus strand of NC_143098.1, from coordinate 8,392,439 downwards.
TTATAAGCGCTCTACGTGAAAGTCGCAATGAACATAGCAAAAGCTTACATCATATATATTTTGGGCTACAAAGAAGGTACTAAATTGGCTTTGCAAAAACTTGTTTCGTTAGTTGATGAAAAGTTGAACTCATAAAAAGAACAGCCAAACGATTTGATATCATGTAGATGAAAAAATATAATTAGATATTATGGTGTTCGTTGATCCACACACTTAAGGCATCCACTACATATCGGAATACATATATTTCCGACTTCCTGTAATGATCCGAATTTGTCACAGCCATATTTTACGGTCGGATTGAGACTGATCTCAATGTTATTACTTGACCTACAATAACTCAAGTGATACTTGAATTACAAAAACAATGCCAACAAGGTTAATATTTGCATTCTGCGGCTCTTAAACTTTTGTCCTTAACCGTCAAATGTATGATATAACTAATTGATTTTTATTGATAATCGTGAGAATTAAGAACAACACACATTAGTCTGAGTGTAGTTTTTTATACTGCGTTACTGCTCACTTATTATGAAAATATATATTATCTATTTACGAAAATGTTTGACAGGCTTTTAATAAATGATTTATCAAAAACTATATAAACTAATTACTAGCTTTCAGCACACGGCTTCGCCCGCGTAGTCAGAGGAAACCCCACATAGTTCGTTCCTGTTCGATTTCCTAGATCAATATTCCTTTCTTAGTTTTTTAATTGTCTTTGAACAAAATTTCATTCTAATCTGTTCAAATGTATGTTCTTCACGCCTCCACCGATGGGTTTTGATTAGTTTTTTTTTATTTGAAAAGTAGAGCTTTCCAGTTGGTCTCGTTTAAATTTTATTATTTTATGTTCGTCTAAACATCACGTCACGATATATAACGATAATAGAGGCTCTACGACCAGTTACATAAAAGATAATTTAATTTGATGGTAAATTTTTTTTTCTCCGTTTTTTGATCAATGTCTGAGGAACGCAAAAAGCCTAGTCCTAGTCTATAAAGGAAAATCTTTAATCCGGATTTAATATTAAATGCAAGAGTAACAATGCTATACATAAAAATCATAATCGTAGTGGGATTAGCACGCAACAAAAAGATTTACCTCTTAAAAACCTTTATGGAAAATCCTTGAGCCTATTCAAATTTAAATGGTGATCATTATTCACGTAAATGTCACTATGGTTGTTTGTCTTCAACGTTATTATTAAATGAAGAGTCACTCTGTTAAATAGGAGTTGAATGTTGTCTATCAGGTTTATAAAGACTATTGTTATAGATAAATAATTGTTATGAATAATCATCAGATTCACTGATGTTATCCAAACGTGTCCAAATATTGATAAATGGTCTATGATTATGAACATACTTTAGCTTATTGAATAACTTAACATTTGATTGAGAAATTAATTCATGTTTTATATTGGCATTTCTGCCAAGCTCTATAATCGACAAAGGCGTGATTTTGGTAAAAAAAATAAAACACAAAATACATTTACGTCGTAATCTTTATTACAGTTCCCGCTAGCGTTAGCCATGAATAAATTATTTGATGAACCGAGTCACTAACCGTCGTAAGGCATTCTCTATTACATTTTAAATGACGCTATATGGTTAAATACATTAGCTCGTCGATCACTACATGTTACCAAATAACTTGGTAGCGTTAAAATATACAATCGTCACACTAAATACAATAAACATGGACACGAACCGCTACTATGGAAACGGTAACAGATATTAGTTTATTTATCTATCTACGCGAGTGCCGCAACTCCCTCGGTGAGAAACATCGCTAACTATTCGCGTCCGCGGGCGTCGAGCGGGGGTCGAAGGGCGCGCGGAGACCGCTGGAGAGAGCCCGCCGAAGCCGGAACGCGAGCGGCGGACGTGCGTACAAAAATAAAAATTTTCCATCAGTCTTCGTTCTAGTTCTCGTCGTAGAGCGGCGTGGCGTCCCCGAGCGACATGGAGCGCGGCGACGTGTTGGTGTGCGGCGTGGAGCGCGCCGAGTGCGCGCGCGACGAGCGGCCCGAGCCGTGCGCGCGCGCGTCCCCCCGCGGCGTGGAGCGCGCGTCGCTCCGCGGCGTGGAGCGCGCATCCACCCGCGGCGTGCGGCCCGCGCGCGGCGTGCCCGCGGCGTCGCGCGGCGTGCCCGGCGTGTCGCGCGTGCGGTGCCGCACCCAGTCCTCGGCCGCCTTCTGCCAGTCGGACGGCTCCGTGTACGCGGGCGCCGCCTTGTGGCGCGGCACCACGGGCGTCAGGAAGTCGGGCTGGCGCGGCGTCGTCGCGAACGGCGTCATGTACGGCGTCTGCGCGGAGGGCGTGTACGGCGTGTTGATGTAGGCGGGGCCGGGCGTGTGCGCGGGCGTGTGGAAGGCGGGCGTGTGCGCGGCCGGCGTGTGGTACATGGCGGACGTCATGCCGCCGTGCGGCGTGCGCAGCGCGGGCGTCCTCTGCGCGGGCGTGCCGCTCGGCGGCGGCTCGCGGAAGTGCTCCTTGAACCATTTGAGCAAGCTGCCCAGCGAGTCGAACATTCTCTGCCTGAACTTGTAACCGTCCGGCGTCACCGACACGTACTCGTGCGTGCACTTGTTTCTGGGCAGATATGATAATAAGAATCTGCCCGGGTGGTTTTTAGCCGCCGAAATGATGTAATGAATCTTATTGGCGTTCTTAGATTTTTCCTCCTTGAGCAGCTCTTCAGCTTTGTCTCTCATGCCGCCGAGGGGCTTGTAATATTTGTACGCAATGAGATCTCTCGCGTGTCCCGCCATCGGAGTCACGTATCGTGCTATGATTTCATCCAAGTCTTCGAATTCCGACCCTTGTATCCAGAGACTGCGACCTATTTATACAAAAAATATGAGGTAAACATTATGAATCATAAAAAGCAAAGAGCAAGACAAATATTAGTCTATAAAAAGTTACAAACCCAATGAGAATGCGTTTTCTTTGCCCTCCTCTCGAACATCAATATGTTGGCAAATACCTTCAGCAACTTTCCAAGTTACCGTGAGATGATCTGAACCCTACAATATAATAAAAAATACATTAATATTATGAATAACTGTATTAATTTTCAAACATAATTATCGTATTAAAAGCTCAAAAGAATTGCGATAATATTACAAAGTACAAATCAACTTCAACTTATCTAATTATACGCAAATAAAAATTTGCTACTATTGGATTTAGAAAAGAAGAAGTATGTATGTAGTAAGAACATAGTACATAATACAATTTATCCGCACCTTACTACTCGGCCTCACAATGACCTCTCCTTGCGCCATCTTTTCCATCAGCTTCTCAGCCTCCACAAAGGAAATGTTCCTAAACGACGGGTGCACTATAACTCGCTTCACATACTGCATCCGCTCCTTGGTCTGCTTGCTCTCCTTGTCCTTGCGTATGTCCTTTTCTTCTGTTTCTTGGTCGTAATACGGATCTTTTGACGGTCTGGTAAAGGTTACAATAATTAACTTATAACTGTTAGAAAATAAAGCAATAACAATATTAACGTTATTACAGCTTATTTGCGGAACTTCAGCTCGGTTCAGAACGTCGCAAAATTTGTTATTACAAATTAATGTTTTTTATATTCTTATCAAAGTTAATTTTTAAACCGTTTGGAATACCAAAATTGTTATTTTTTATTTACATTATGCGTACTCTTTCTTTAACCCAAAACAAACAGCAAAAAAAATTCGACATCTTTAACCGGTAACATAAAAATTGTTGTCTCCACATAATTTTTTATCTCATTTCCATGCACTTATTACTAGCTTATACGCAACAAACCTCCACTCATTATTCTTATCCAACAAATCGGACGACTTCGACGAGCAGTCCACGGAGAACCGTTCCACGTCTATCTTGAGCACTCTACAGTGTATCGTCTGTCCGATGCGCACGCGCTCCGTCGGATCCGTCACGTGTCGGTCGGACAGGTTCTTAATGTGTATGTAGCCGGAGAGCCCGTTGTCGAGTCGGATCCGGACGCCCGTCGCTTGGCCCGGACACGCGCCCGCGTCGAAGTGGTTCCATACCTGGGTTTGAGAGATTTTATTTATATGATTTGTACTTTTAAGTTAATAAAATGTTGCTTTCAATTAGATAATAATAAGGTAACAACAATATACTGAAAAGATGTTTTTGGTGACAACTACAATTTTTATGTTGATTATATGAGTACGAATGAGTTACCAATAATTATTAAGATAAAGAACAATTATATTTGGTAATAAATTCAATCATAACATTGCACGTTACGCGCCGATGCAGATATTTAAAAAAAAAAACTTTTTTTTTGGTAGCTGCTAATTGCATTGTATTTTGATTTATTCCTAATGTAGTATTGTGTGAAAATCTGTTAATTAATTCATTATTTATTACGAAAAATTGGCAAAACTAAAGTTGTTGCAAAGTTTGTAAAACGTTATAAGGTACGTATATGTAGACAGTCACAACTAAAAACAGATTTCATATTTACCTCAGATAATTCAGGGAAGTCATTCTTGTGACAGAAGGGACACTCCCACAGACCAGTCTCATCATTTCTTACAGGGTTAGCTTGATCCAACATTTCTCTTTGTGGTTTCCTATGAGTTATCCCAACAACAGTGGCTAACACCATTTTGCCTACATAGAAAGTTTCAGGCGATTCTTTTGTAAGAATATCGAATAACTCTTCAGGTGTCGGCGATCGATATGGCACCCTAAGGTCCTTATACCTAGAGTTCAATTCTGCACGAATATCGTATAGTGTTATGCTCTTATTACCGAAACCTTGTCGTTCTAATTCTTCAGCGAACGCGTCCAGATCTAGATCTTTTAACCTTTCAGGTGCTTCGAGAATTTCTTCCAACGCTCCAGCAGGATTTGCATCTTCATCCTCATATTCCAAAGCATCCACCGCCATTTTTCTCGCCCACTCATACGTTTCTGGATGCACTCTAGAACCGTCTAGAACTTCTATATATGCTTCCGTACTGTCGCCAAGACTATTCGTATCTATTTTGATAAACCCTGAACAATTGATGAACACTTTAGGTCCCATGTGGCATACTGTGACTAATTGAGTTCTATTTTCTAGCTTTTGATTCGTTTGCTTGAACAGTTTGATGAGCGCTTGTGCTTTTCTTGGTCCGAGACCGCAAACAAACTGTAGTAATTCCGTTCCTCGACCAGTTAACACTGCTTCGTTGACATCCACACCAACTTCATTAACCCTGTTCACAAATTCTAATTCGATTCCTTCAAGTAGATCCTCTTTATTCAGTTGGTCTTGTAGCGTATGGTATCTTAGACAAAGTATTTCTTCGTCTGGTCCACAGAGCTGTGAAATTTCCATGAGAGGATCTTGCAATAAACGCGCTTGGCATATCGCTTGTCTGAGTATGTCGGGATATTCTCTGAAGTCATTCTAAAACAAATATTGAAGTTATAGAAAGAATGTGATAATTTTTCTTTGTATTGTAAGATGCTTAATTCTTTAATAAAATATCTGATTATTAAACACATGATAATACACATTATACTCAAACATTTTTTTAAATCAAATAAGACTTGTATAGCAAACAATTACTCACCTTTCCTCGTATGCTGTTGCTGTAAATTTTGCTGACGTGATTGTCAGCAATTTCTATGGGAATTCTAGGGAACTGTTCGTCTTCGATCAACTGTTGTATGCATTCCGACACGTCAGCCTTGATATTCAACGCCTCTCGAGACTCACCGCCAATTACAATTACATGAGGTTTTTTGCGTAGAATAAATCTGAAAGAAGTAAAGGTGCACCTTTTTTTATTTATTTTATTGGTTATTTATTTATTTATTTATTACTCACAGGCTTTTATTTTTAAACAAAATCGATTTTCCGATACATTTATAAAATAACATGATCCTTCACGTCATTATCAGTGCAAAGGTATTAGCCGCAGCGCGGCTGTAGCGCGGCGGTACCTGTGTGACTGTTATCCCATATGTTACATCTAGGTAACAATATTGGCGGTACAAGTTTCCTCTGGCTGTACCTGAGCAGTTTTGACTACAATATTTCTATGTAGGTAGTTGTCATGTACACATGCCGCCTCCCGCTACGTGCGCAGAGCACAATGTGCAGGAAGGAAGGTGGACTTTCTCCATCGACAGGATCCTCGACCGAATCACGGAATGTTGTCAGAAATTTGTATATTCAGAGCGATGTTTCGCTACACACACACTACCCTGCAAACACACACGCACGTGCGCAGTGCACACTACACTCCCCACACACACACACGCACCTGCGCAGCGCGGTGAGGTCGCCCTCCTTGTTGCGGCGCTCGATCGGGTCCCACGCGTTGCGGCGGCACAGCAGGTGCGGCAGGCGCAGGTGGTCGGCCACTTCCCCGCCGCCCACCACTGCGCACGCGAACGCGCATTGCGACCGCTCCGGGACGTACGCTATAGACACCACGCGGACACCTACCGAACACATATGACGTGTAATAACTGTACGAACAAGGTGTATTCATCAACAAATAATTTTAATTTCACCAAAACTGTTCTTTAAATGAAAATCTATAAACCAGCGCTATTAATTACTTACTACAAACTAACAAATGATAAAAACACAAATAATAAATTAACCCCGGAAAATTCGTATTTGCTATCAATAATGATAACAAAATTTGTATAAACGAAAACAATTAATTATTGTTCTGAAAGACAGCAATGCAATGCTTCCAACAACCATAACTAGTTCCGCATTGTACTAATATTCATTTCAATTTGGTTATCAGGAAGATAATTCTACTAAATATAAAGATATTATTATCTCAACTCTAGACATAACCAACTATTATATAACCATCTTGAAATAAGTTAAATAAAAGTTCTAATATCCATTGATTTAACTCAGGCTTTCGACACTGTTTCTTTTCCTATCCTATTATCTAAATTAGAAAATTTTGGAATGCGTGGGGGTCTGCATCCCCATCTAGATTTTTATAGAACTTATCTTAGCAGTAGAATGAAAAGCGTTAAAATAAATAATCTTATCAGTACTATTACGTGGCTATACTATATGGTGTTCCACAAGGCAGTGTTCTTGGACCCAATCTAAAGCCTACATTAGTAATGTCAAAATAAATAAGCACAAAAGTCATTTATATTTTTACATTTCATTTCAATGTAACGTTTTTAATCTTCTGTACAGTATTCTAGATATTTAAGACATTTTAGTTATATTCATTGTTATATTATTTGTTTAGTCCAAACATGTACGAATAGTGATGTTACAATTTGTAATTAATATTAAAACCTTACCATTAGACGCATCCCATTCATCATCATCATCTTCTGAAATACGCGATTCATATGGAGCAACTTTCAACCAATCATAGAGACGTCGTCGACAGCACCTAAAAAACAGGTAATATTTAACAACTCTGCAAAATAATAATAAAAGGGATATCTTAAATGATTCCAGGTACAAGAAAAACTACTTTTGCCAACTTTTCTAAAAACTCCACAATTTTAAATTTGAATGTTTGTTTTTATTAATGTTTGTCTCTTTTCTTCTTATGTCAAGCAACAAGGCAAACAAGTCTGCCTGTCATACTCAAAAATGGTATAAACATTAAAGGCATCATTAAAGTTTCAAAATATATGTTCAACTGATCATTTGTTTTTTTTTTTTAGTTTAATTATTATTTAATCTACTTTATGTAAGTATTTAAAAGACAAAGCTCTTATTAACCGAAACCTCGTTGATTTATGCCTATACACCAATTTTTTTTTTACTAAAACAAATACTAACTTGAGCACATAATCCTTAGACTCCTGTAACAATTGAGCGTGTAATTCACGCCGCAGTTCTGGCATAACGATCTTTGTTAAGGCCAGCGTCACCGCTTCCGCACGGAGGTCGTTCCACGCTTGTACAGTGGCCGCGAATTCGTCCTGTTTTATAATTATTTATGTAGTATCTTTAATTTTTAGAAATGTTTACTTGTTTATGTGAATTTTATTTTCACATTTTTGACGAGTTATAGGAAAAATTACTTTTTGATGGCACATTATATTTGAATGTGATAAAGGATAAGTTAACTCTGAACTGATTTTATATATAATATTTTGTTTTTTACCTTTTGATACAGCTGTTTCAATTCTTCCAAGTAATTGGAACTAGTATTGCCTTCAATATTTTCACTAATTCTGATCTCCAATAATTTATCCTCTGCAGCCATACTTAGTTTCAAAAATTGATCTCCGGTCAAGTCTCTCACTGGCTTATTTTTAAGATATTTCAAACTGCAAAATAACAATAATTTGGTTAATTAAAAATGGTAGCGCAATTTTAAAACAGAAAGGGCCGTGAACAATTTCAAAATTTGATATTCCTCAATTTCATTTTTTTTTTATTGGACGAGATTATAAAACATTGTGATGTGGGATTCAGGCATGGAAACCCGTTGAGCATAGAGATCACGATAATAACAACTAACAATGACAGTGACACCCAACAAGACATGAATTTGTATTTGTAAAATATTGTAGTACCTATACCCGGCGCGGCCTAAGATGATCCCTATGACACTGACAGTTATTCTCAAGAGACAAACTTGTAATGGCGTCACCATTAAATTAGAAACGTATTGGAGGCGTCTAAAAATGGCATTTATTAATTTTTACGTAGCTTTATGCCATTACAATGATATTCCGTTGGAATTATAACAATTCTTAACATTTACGAGAAATTATATCAATCTGACTTTACGTTTACGTCCTTCAAAACTTACATCGTTGGCATTTATCGACTAGTGCGGAAAGTATCGATAAACAAATTTCGATAATGGAAACGAGTTCACATTTTTTCCATGCTTAAGCTATAGTTCATTCTCTATTGAATGGAAGGCTGGAACAGAAGATCGCAGCATAATTAATTAATTAATTACCGTTCGCGTTAATTTACTTACCTATGATAATATAAGATTTTTAGAAAAATTAAATGGGGGATTCCATTTTCATGATAAAATAATATACACTGTGTTAAACAGGTTAAAGATTACGAGAAAATGATAAGGTGCATTTTTATGTTTTGGAAAACTTTCGTTTTACTTACCGTTTTGTTTACATAATAGACGTTAAAAATTCATTTTATAATATTTTTAAAAACATGTTTACCGACGTGGCTGAATGCAAACCACGCCTTAGCCTATAAAATAGTAAAGTATCGACACGATCCATCATACGAGCAATCACTAAGACGAACTGTCATAGGGATCATCTTAGGCCGCGCCGGGTATACATGATTTTGAAAAAATTGGTAAACTGTTTTTTGTTTTTGTTCAACATTTAGAGAAAATTACAAGCGCCCAATAAATTATTTATCATTATTTTGCCCACCTGCAGCAGCCATGCGTCTCGTCAATCATCTTGAGCCCCTTGGCGGTGGGGCGCACGGTGAGCGTGGCCCGCTCGCGCAGCGCGTCCCGCAGCGTGGCGCGCAGCAGCGGCTCGCGCGCCAGCTGCACGCCGCACATGTACACCGCGCGCCGGACTGCTTCCGCGGCGGAGCCGTCGGGGCCCGTCTGTGAAAACACGTCATACGGTCAACAAACACGGCTTCTTGTACTCCCCCGCTGCAATGTTCGACTAGTTGCGAGTATTCCAATCACAATACAACGCACCAATCACATTATACGTGACGAAACGGAACTCAATACGCACGCACGGAAGCATGCGCGCACTTACACACGTACGCATACACGCACGTATACATTCACACACTCATGCCTTTTTCTACAAAATACACTTGCATGTCGAGACGCTATATCAGACGAAATGACGACGAGTACAAATTTTTGAAAGAAAATAAGACCATTATAATTTTGACAGAAATAAGAAAATACAAAACATAACAATTTACAGATATTAAAATATCATGACATCAATAACTCACATATTCCTGCGCGGCGTCGAGCGGCGGCACGGGCGGCTGCTCGACCTCGTGCCGCTGGTAGTTGTCGCGCACGTTCTCCGCGAACTGCTCCGCCGACAGACCGAACTTGCGCACCAGCGGCTCTGTGAAACCACCCACCATGTATAATGCATTGAGTTACTATGTACTACGTACTAGAGAAGCCATCGCTACTACACTTTTTCTAACACGAGTTAGAATCAATCGTCTCAAACCATTTGTTTTTTGTTACATTGATTGGTTTTAATTGATAAGTTTATTCATATTTTTTAATAAGATAAACAACATGTACTGACGCTGAATCGAGGAACTTTCTCCTTCCCTTTCCCACAAACCTTCACGGACATTTCAACAGACATTTATTTACACTAATATCTATTGAGGATATTCCCGACGGTTTATGTTAATTAATATCAAGCGAAAGCAATATTTGTGTAATTATGTACAATTAAATGAATGTGTGTTTATTGTAGTGTGTATAAATTAAATGTGTTAATAATTTTTCTTGAAAAACTCAATAAGATACCTTTTATCACACAAAATATTCGTTATTTTCTTGCACTCGCTACCAACCTACTCATCTATACAAAAAAAAAGACGGGTTGCACTCCGGGAGTGCCGGCAGAAGTGAAACTTGATTATTAACGTTGAGCATGTTTGATATCCATCCGTCTTACGCTTTTTCGATCAGGTCACGTGTCCTGACGCGAGTAAGATTTTATACCCAACGCCGCTAAAGAAGTTTTCACTTCAATAATCCACATCCACTAACCGAGCCCCGCCTTCCTGCACAGCTCGTAGGGGCCGGATCGCACCGCGTACTTCACCTCCGTCGTCTCCTCCTCATCGGGGAGCGCTGCTTCTACTGCTGCGGCTGCTTCTTCTGGATCCTCGCCGTTTTTTTCGGCTTCTTCGCGCGCTTGTTTCCTGCGAGGTGAGTAATTATATCATTTATAAGTAGCTAGTATGGAACTTAACAAATTATGTACCTAATAAAAGATCCTCAAGAACCTTAATAAAACTTTCCATTGAATCGTGGAATCACAATAAAATCGGTGCAGTCATGTATTATTTTATTACGAACAGATGGATGACGCGGCGAATATTTTTTTTTATAACATTGCGAACAGATAGAAAGAGAACAATGCAAACAGATGCCACAGGGAAATATTCTTTTGATTATATTATGTAGTGATAATATTTTGACATTTGTAATGTAGAACCAAAACTGAACTCTCACAATTGATAACAAAACATAAGGTAATCGAAAGCTAATTCGTAGTTGTACATAATTACAATTCAATCGTTGATCCAACTATGTATCTAATCTTAATAAACTATAAACTTACTTCTTCTCCTCTATTTGTCTCTTCTTCTCTTTCGCACGTTGCACTTTCTGCATCTCGGGCAGGTCGTGCGAATAGTACAACAGGAAGTGTGTGTGCACGTCGCGCAGTTCCTCTGGCGTTTGCACGTTTTTCAGTCTAGGAAAAGATTTAAATGAAGGGAACTTATGCTTTTATTTAAAGTACGAAAATGATATATAAAAATATAGAAATATAAGGGTACGAAATTTAAGAAATACTTTTTTTTATTAAAATGTCTTTATTTCACAGTCATCTGGTTGAATCTGCTACATATTTGATTGAATGACTAGCGCCTTCATTGAATGACGACATTAAATTGAATGACTAAAAGACAACTTGACAAGTTGTTTAATGTAATGATCAACGTCTCAACTGTCATTTAGCATAGTCATTGGTTTGAATACGCTAAGGGTTAGGCTAGGTTCGTGTTTGTGAACTACACAAAACTTGTCTTTCTATTTACATTTCATTTTTTATCATGATATCTACAAAACGGGGTACGATGGGATTGTCATCGTCCTTTAGGACAAAAATCCCTTAATAAAAAAGATTTACAAAAAAAAATCTACAAAACAACCTTTAAAATGCCTTATCATCTCACTATTAACCCAACTATTTTCAAATCTACTACGCACCTTTCAATATCTTCATCCTTGATAAGTCTCATGGTATCTGGTATGGGGGCATCTGGATCCGCCATAACTTTATCGAGCTGAAACTCTCTCATGTTCTCCAATAATTTTAGCAGATTCTCCTTGCGCTGTTTCAGTTGACACCACTGGGATACCACAAATAGTATTAAAAATGGACATAATTTTAGTAATTATTTACTAAAGTGCAATAACATTCAACATCAATAATTAAATAACGTTCTAATATCTAGTTAAGAAACCAGTAACATTTTTGTCCTTAATCAATATTTGGTTTCTAAGAAACTAATTAATTTTGAAATGATTCTTCAGTAGGTGTGTTGAGTAAAATTTCAAGGTTGCGTCATATACATCAATACAGTCACATCATGGAAAAGGCGACGATTTTGTTATCTATGAATCTTGCCAAAGAAAAGAAGTTCACTTCTGACACGTGCTCGGCACACACGCACTTTATTATCTGAATATGTTAACAATTTTAAATTTATCTATTGATATACTATAGCATTTTACAAAATATTTGATATCGTAATATAATATATCTCACCTTAGCATCATATTTATACACCTTCCACAGATCATTAATGCTCAGCTCTGGTTGAACATACTCCTTTCTATAAAACGCTATGAATGGTACTTCCAATGTCTGGTTTCGCATGAAGTCCAACGCTTGACGAATCTTCACTACTGTACTTGAACCTCTGCAAAAAATAAATCAATAAATTAGGTACTAATAAATATTTTTTCTTACCGATTTATATGAAAATACGTTTAGAATACTACAAATATAGACTTTATTAGAAATGTTCAATTATTTTTTATTTATTATAATCCTTTACATGTGCATATTGCTAATAATTTTTCTTGTACTATTTATACGAAACCTATGAAATTAAAACAATCGTCAAGAAACTAGCTAAAAACAACCTAATAGTCAACTTAATACCATAAAATTATCATTAATAGTATTAAGTATTCTTACTACCAATACATATTAATACATTGAATAATCTCACATACCGTCTCGACCTATCCCTAGCCTCTTGCGCATCCGCCTTCGACACAGGCGGTTTCAAGAACGCCTGCTTATAAATCCATTCTGCTTCGTCCTCCAACTCTGTGCTACCTTCCTCCACCGCTGTTATTGGGACATCACGTATTTGCATACGCTCAGGGACGTCTGTTTTACGAATCTAAAGATGTAAAGAAAAATTTACTATACATGTTTTGGGGAAATAATCAAACAATTCCGTTTAAAAAAATGTTGTGTGGTTTTATGAAACCACGGTAAAAGTGGAACTTTCCGAACACTGCTTTATACCTACTCGGCAGCCGACCGTCACGCGGCATGCGCTACACAGACCAAAAAGTTTGAAACTGCAGATTGACTTAAAAGATCTCATCAGAATTATATTCTATAGCTAATATTAATTAGACAAATTATTTCTTTTTGACTGTATAGCAAAAATATAAGAAAGCATTTAAAAATAAATACTTATAATTTATAAAGTATTCACAAACCTCATTATCCAAATCAGTGAAATGACTCCTCTTCAATTCACTCGGCTCATAAATCTCAAATATAGACTTCTTGCTTGGCCGTTTTGGTTTTCCCTTTTTAGTTCTACGTCTTTCACCTTAAAATAATTTATTAATTTAGATTTAAACACACACTAAATCGTACAAAAATATCATAAACTAGCTATGCCTGCGGTTGTAAACCCGCATTTCTTTGCTATTGATCTTAGCGTGATGATATTATAACCCATATTTTTTTCAAATTGGACCCGTACATAGTCCCTTAAATTAGTGCTTTCAAGCAAAAATACATACAATCTATTTAGATTATGATATGAGTATAGATATAAAATCTATTTAAAAAGACAATTAACAATTCCCAGTTTCTGTAAATGTTTGCAAAAATGAAATCATAAAAGTTAAACTTTACTACAGACATATTTAAATAAAGTTTTGTATTACAAAATTACAGTACTTACCGTCTTCTTCTTCATCTTCGATATATTCATCCAAATCTTCATCTTCCTCATCCTCATAATCCTCTTCACCATATTTTTCAAATTCGTCATAGTCAAAGTCCACTCCAAATATATCTTGACCCTCTTGCAGTGATCTAATAATAAAACATTGCTTTTTTTATGTTTAAATTTTAATTTATGTACATCCAATTACTAATAAACAGCTAAATACTTCATCATTTTTGTGGAAAAAATGCAGGCAGTTTTTTTTTAAAGAAATCCAATTGCCCAATTTATTGAGATGTATATCTTCAAATTTTTTATCAAAAGAGATCAGGTTTAAAACTACTGTTTAATAACTGGTAAAATTCTAAACAAAATATATCCTAATAAGACTCACGCATCAGTAAATATAGGCTTCCGCTTTTTCTTCCGTTCAGCAATAGGTCTACCATCATCATCAACAATGAAGTCATCAGCGTCTGACTCCATGTCCTCATTTTCATCATCATATTCCACCTCTCTTGGTGCGGCTGATTCTGAGCGGTTTTCATCCTCCTAGTAAAACATTCAAGGATATATAAAATATTGAAAACGAAAAAATCTATCAAATTATAAAAGAAACTTTTGTCCATATAATAGGTACCCTGTGTAAATCTCAAGTGTTTTATTGTCATCACTTATACTCATACGAAACATAAAAAGATGAATTTAAAAAGAAACATAATATATCTAAGTTTATTGACCTATCTAACAACAAGTCATTCATAACAAGTGATTCATCACTTTAAAGCTTCACATGTTGAAGACTTTATTACCTTTATAACTTCTTTTTTGACTTTTTCATTTTATTAAATGTAAAATTAACATCAAGAATTTCATGTTGTATGTTTTTCTTGGATTTGTTTTGGCTTACTTTAACATAACAATGTTTGTCAACTAAATAAAAAAAACTTCTAATAATAATTATACAATTATAAATAAATTAACATTATCAGTCAAATACATACCTCATCTGATCCTCCAACAAAGAGTTTTTCAGCAATAACTTCTCTCTCCAAATCAGGGTCATCTGCACCCTCATTGTCACTGTCATCATCTTCTAGACGTCTGAGACGTTTGAATTTATTCTACAAAAAATGCAAATAAATAAATATAATGGTGTCAATTTTGTGTAAAAAATAAACATTTTCAGTATATCATTAGTTCTCAATAAAACGGACTATAAATATATGAGCGTAATTTTATTCTAAAACATTCCTTATATGGGATCATTGATATCTTTCTATAGTTGAACATACTAACCACAAACAAGACAAGGTTATGTAAGCTCTAAAATATCAACTAACAAATAAATTAAACATAAGTTAACAATGAATTAATGTTTAGAATTATGAAATAGATTTATTTAGCCACAAATAACCTAAAGAAAACATTTAAATTTTAAATAATATTGATACATTGTACCATAAAGCAAGTATCTCTAAGGGGAAAAAGATTGTACACAGTAAAACTATATAATAAATATAATATAACAATACAAGAAACATAATTTACTTACTCTAGCAACTTTCACACCCAAATTCTCTTCAATTAAATCATAATCTTCATCTTCAAGTCTATCATCTAATTCATCATCACTTTTCTTTCTTTTCTTAGGCCCTACACTTGCATCTGAGTCTTCACCATCACTGCCTGACTCTTCAATTGGAGCATCATCTATAAGATCCTTGAGTTCCTCTCTGAGACGCTCTTCATCATCTAAAATAATATAAATCTTAAACATGGTAATCTAACCTGTCTTATTTATTAATAAGTATTAAAATTTTATGAAATTAACTAAGGAATACCACAAATTTTATAAGCTCACCTTTTTTTCAGTTTTTAAATCATCATTAACAAACAAGGATCAAAATAAGTTATTATAAAGAAGTAAGTTACTCTGACCTACATTTTTATTATAAAACAAGTTGACACTTTTAAGTATGAGAAAGACATTATAAGAAAGGCAGTAGAATAGATATAAAACATTCATTTTCTTAGTAAAATTAAAAATATAACCTTAAAAGGAAGAAAATGCCAAGTCTTCAAGAATATCACCTATCTATGCAGGTTTTGAACAACAATATTTAATTCGTAATCTATGTGTTGTGATGAATGATGAAAACTAGTACAAATATTACATTAGAAATTGCAAGAAGTCCTTGTGAATCCAAGCAACGTTTACACGTTAACGGGTCTTAATTATTGGGTACAAACCTTCTTCTTCTTCGTCTTCGTCGTCACTTTGTACTGCAGCTTTACGCTTAGGCTTTTTGCGTTCGGCTGGTTGTTCATCCTCAGAATCCAACTATAATATTAAAAGGCATATCGTGAATTTAGAATAGAGAGACACACGGAAATTCATGCAAAAACATAGCGTAATCTAAAAGTTTCACTAACCTCGCTCTCCTCTGCCTCTGATTCTAGGAAATCGGCCATATTCACTTACAGACTTGTGGTTTCCCTTATTAAAAATACACTTAAATCTAAATTATAAATAAATTCATTAATGTGGAAAGAAAGTTTTACGAAGAACAAGACATTATAATAATTTGCAAATAAAAATCATTACAAATCACAAACCATAAACTAAAGAGGACTTGAAATATCAATATACAGATTGATAATATTTTATTCATAGATAATAATTTCAAATAATGTTTTGTATGTGGTTAGAACATTTAACTGTAAAAACTCACATTTTCTTCTTAAAAATATTAAATTCTGTTCAACATAAATTATAAGAAACAAGAATCAGTTCACTTAATTTGCAAGAATAAGTCCTAAAAAATTGGAGACGACATGATATCTCTTTTATTTATTTTATCTGTTGTGTGTTTGACATGATCTATGACGTAGTAGATTAAAAAAAAATAAAAAGTTTTTTTTTGCTTTGAAAATACGTGATTGTGTGCCTACCCATAGTATTCTTAAAAAAATAATAGATAAATCGTAGTTATACTTACAATTTGGAGTTCGTTGTCCACTATTTATTTTTAATAATTCATGCCAATCAAGTAAATAAGACGGTCATCTTGAAGTTGGAATCCAAGTTTAATTAAAGAAAAACTGTGTTTGTTTACAATTACTTCATACCTAATATGAATTAAATTTTTATTAAATGCAATGGCTCCAATAGTAAAAAATATAATACACGCAGGACAGAAATATATTCCTATAGTTGATGGTAGTAAGGTACGTTTATTTACTTATGTACTTAACTTACGTTAAAATTATACCCATCTTCTACAGTCACGACTTACTTATTACTTACCTACTCTAGTAATTGAAACATTGCAAACCTGACTCATATGAATAATTTTTCAAACATCAATAAATAGAAATGTTTCAACTCAATGAAGTTTATAAATTATGTTACTCCTTTCGTCCCAACTCGAAGCCTTCATAATAAAAGGGGGCACTGAAAAACAGCGCTGGCAATGTTCCTGAACGTTGCAGCATATGCTGAGCTGTCTCCTTTTTGTCAGGATCGTATGACACACCTTAATAAAAATACTGATTGACAATTTTATTTTCTCTACGTGCTTTTTTAAAGTTATTAATTTTAGTGTTATTGTTGCTATCTTCTTGTCGTGGTGCTTTCTTATTTATCTCTTACGGTTCTTTATGTTTTATGTGTGTGTGTGTTGTGCTGTCCTTGATAAATAAATGTTTCTTTCTTTCTTTCTTTCTTTCTTCTTTCTTTTATTTAAGGCACATTTCCATTTCCAAACATGGAAGCTGGGTCCTGAGAGGACTCTAATTGATGATAGTAGAAAGATTGGGAAAAAAGAGCCAATGATGCTCGTAATTGGTCACAAATTCAAGTTAGAAGTATGGGAAAGTATCATCAAAATGATGGCTGTTGGAGAAGTTGCAAGTTTTACTGTTCAAAAAGAGGTAAATAAAGCATTGAGATAATATTACTATACGTATGGAGGAGACACCACGAACAAAATCTGTGCGCCATTTTTTTGCTCTAACTAAGTTTTAAAAATTATTATCTAGTTAGGTTCTTACCGATGAAAGTTATTCCTTTGCACATTTCCGTATTATTTGTATTATTTGTGCAATATCGTAACACACACGAAGGCATATTTGATGCGTTTCACTTTAAAACCATTAAAAAAAACCGCTCAACATACGTCATGTGGCGTATGTTGAGCGGAACATAAGTGATGTAGGCGGTGTCGTCTCCATATATGTATATCTCAATGAAATAAAGGGAAAATCTTGTCATTATTTATTTATTTTTAACATACTTAGTACATTTAATCATACAATATAAATTTTAAATCTTATAGTAATGCATAATATTAATTGCAATATTAATCAAACAATCAACATATAAAATTACTTTAATTTCCTTGCAAGAATTCTTATAATCTAGAATTCTTATCATTAATTATTTTATTGGAGAGTTAAAACATATAATTGTGTTGAACAGCTTGTTTACAGCTATCCATTTGTCTCGAAAACATTAAGAGAACTGGGACAAGAGCAGCATAAAATAAAACATAGTTGCACAATGACATTGCACACTGAAGGTATTGGTTACCAAGATCTCGATGATCTGATCAGCAATCCTTGTGATTTGGAGTTCATTATTGGTAGGTGCCGTGAATCAGTTGTAACTGTTCTATGAAATTTATTAACAAGATTAATATTGAACAGACTTTTTATACAGAATTAATTCAATCTGAAATCATTAAGATCATATTTGGCTATTTTAGAACTGTTAAAAGTGGAAACGTCAGATCAATATGAAAAAGAGTTATGGCAACTCAACATAGAAGAAAGGCTGAAACTTATTCCAGAACTAAAGGAAAAAGGCAACAAGTTGTATGCTGAAAAACAATATAATGACGCTGAAGACGCTTACAGACAGGCATTGGGTATTTTGGAACAGTTAATGATAAGGTGCTTTAATCTTTATTCTTTCCTAATAAAAAATCTTTTCTTATATTATGAATATGTGTCTGTCTGTCTTTTCGTAATGCTTATGCCACCGAACTGATTTGGATGAAAAGAGGATATAGGATATATTCTATCCCAGAAATCCCATACTATGTGGGTTTTCTTTTTCCTATGCCAGTAAAGCCATTGACAGAAAGCTAGTCATCTATATTATGTTACTATAACAAGAACTAAATAATATTTTTTTTTATATGACTATGCTATAATACTTCAGGGTTAATATGAATAAAAAGACAGACTCATTGTAAAACAGAATGTTTTATTAAAGGTTAAATTTAATATTTACAGGGAAAGGAAAAGTGATGAGGAATGGATTGCATTGAATAAGCTGAAACTTCCTATCCTATTGAACTATGCGCAATGCAAACTGCTCAAGGATGACTATTATTCCGTCATAGAACATTGCAGCACAGTACTTGAGTATGATAAAGGTAATTGTATGCAACCTTTCAGCAATTATAAAATACAAATGTATGAATATTCACGTGAGACAAATCCTATTTGAAGCTTAGAAATGTTAAAGTACGCTTTGAAATATTTGTACTAAAAATATTTTTGTTTAGTTGTAACAAAAGTTCCATAATTACGCATTGAAATGTGTTTTAAGTATCTAAAACTTGTCAGTTTGCGAAACAGTTAACTTTTTTTTTCATCTAACATGGCAATAAGACTAAACTATTTGCCAGTATCAAGAACAGTTAACTTAATTACTAAAACAAAATAAAATATTACAAAATACTAATTGCTCTTAAACATTGTTTGTTTTAGATAATGAAAAAGCATTATACCGGCGGGCCAGAGCTCATGTAGGTGCGTGGAACCCAGATGAAGCTGAAGATGACTTTAAACATTTGAAAGCATTAAATCCATCATTAGCTGTCGCAATAGATAAAGAACTTGATAATATCAGATGGCTTCGGAAGGAAAAAGCAGAGCAGGAAAAAACAGCTATGAGAAAACTGTTTAATCAACAAAATGAAGAAACAGTAACGGAAGAGTGAATATTCTTTGTGATATAGATAACTATAACATTATTATTATTTAGGATAGATATTATGCACAATGTAAATCTTGTAAAGAAGGATATGCTTATTATAAAATTATTAAGTACATATCTATTACTGATTATTTTTAAGTATTTCAGCGTGTATCTTTACTTGGATCCAATCAAACCAGGTACAAAATATTAGATAAAAATGTATGCTAATTTCCTTTATATCATTATGACTAATTAGTTGTTGATATGAAGACAGAATATCGAGGACTTAAATCAGTAGTTACTATTAATTTACATAGGCATTCCATCAGAGACAAATCAGCCTTGTCCTGCCACAAACTTTTCGATGCGCTGGCTATCTCCTACACATTCGCTGGGAACTTAGACTCAAGTATCAAAATTTATATCCTCACTCCCAACGACTTAAGGGCCTCCCTTCTATTATGAGACAAAAGCCCTTCTTCACGTACGTGTATGTAAACATACAGGACCTGCTTGGTAATTGTGTTTCTGGCTTATGAATTTGGCAAAACATTATTTTATTCACTATACTTTTCTTAATAAAAATATTATTGTTTTGTTATGTTTTGAAATGTAAGAAATTTATATTTATTAACGAATCCAATGTATATTATTGAAAAGTACTAAACTAAGTATGTATATATCTATGTCGGAATGAACTTAGGCCGGTCAATTTAGACATAAAAATTAAAAAGTAAAAACAGTTCGACTAATCTTCCAAGTTCCAACTTAGACTTAAATTTGTCCACAATAATGATACTTTTTTTAAACACTTGTTTTTCAAAATTATGTTATGTTGCAAAATTCAAAGTCTCATGGTACTCATGGTCTTACCACAAAACAATTTAAACACAGTCTAACTTTAAACCAGGGATCTGTCACTTTAATAGTTGTTTATGTAAAATACGACAAAACCAGATTAAAGAGAAACCCTGTCTAAAGTTTTTTTGTGGTAAGACCAAGGGTAAGACAGTGAAATTTTTATTCCAGTGTCAGAATGGATATGTCATGTATTTCGCCTTAGGTTCGCCTACTACCTACCGATAGATTATAGTTTTCACGTGAAAGTGAACACGGAATATTCGTTCGCTATTTTAAGATTTTATCCATTTATGTTACCACAGGCGTAGAGCATTTTTATATAGATTACAAGGAAATGCTCGTCGCTCGAGGGAATTATGTAGTGTAATGTGTACACATTACTAGATAATTCCTTATCCGTGTAAGAAAATGGTGATATATTTTTATTTAGAAGTTACAACTACATAAATAAGTAACATAATGAATTTTATGGAACTGTTATGTTTATTTATATTTAAAAAAATCTGTAGTTATATGTTTATATGTTACCGGAAATGTATGAAATCAAGGAATTGTATACAAATCCTAGGAAATGTGTACAATTCCGATACCATTTAGGAAATGTATAAAATATTATTTAATAAACTATCTAATGCATAGATATCCTAGGAAATGTATAATCTTCCTCGGAATTGTATATAATTCCAATATCGTATTAGGAAATCTATAAAGTACCTAAATGATTTCTGTAATAAAACACTGTATCGGGTAACAGTCTTACCGTAAAATAATAATAATATGTTCATATTATCTTACTAATTAACATTTCTTAAATCAACTTATATTCAATCAAATCAAATTTTCATTTGGTAAGTAATCAGTCCCCTCGTCCCGCTGTCCCCGTGTACACGTCCCAGTCGGATTGTATAATCCGCCGTAACAACGGAATATGCCGAAATTCGTCTTTTTCCAAAATTCTACAAAAAGATGGTCGCGAGCCGACGGAGCCCAACTTCGTGGGGCTCCTATTTCTATGTAGTTTTAAAAAACACGAACCTAACCCACCCCCTTATCCAAACCAAAAATTTCTGATTTAGAATTTTCGGCCCTCCCCCCCTCGTCCCGCGTACCTTCCAATATCTTAGATGTTTTACATTTCCGATTGCTATTTAGGAAATGTATAGATTTCCTAGGCAATGTGTATAAAATCATTTATTTCACACATTTCTGTGGGATTTTAGGAATTACATCATACATTTCCTAGGAATTTTATACAATGACGGATTACATACATTTCCGTTAGCATATACATATATATATAATATTCCTCAAGGGAGTAACTATGATTTTAGCTTGTGTAATTATTGCGGTTTATTTTTCTATTTTCTTGAACATGTTCTAGGTCTCGCACAATTTTTTCTTTAATCCAGTTACCCGGAGACTAATGCTGAACCGTTTGATATTTTTCACGTACAGACGCTACATTTTCTTTTCAACTAAATTTAAGTAGGTACTTAATAAATATATTAATGAAGAAATGTGTATTTTTTTTTGCTTTCATTAGGTACGTTAAAAGTCATGCGCACCAGCAAAGTTATTAGGTCGGTTAGGCCGGTTACAGAGCTTCACCGACCGTCAGTGCGTACGTCAGTCGCGCTTGTCATATGTATGGAAATTCATAAACCGTACAGTGCTAGACTTGTGCTAGCAGCTAGACCGACCATACGCACGCGTATTTTGCTACGCACTGGCCACTGCGTAGTGCGTACGAGGACCGTCGGTCGAGCGCGTCCGCGTGCGTAGCGTCGGTCGACTGACGCGCTAGTGACGCGCTATGGAAACAAATGAACACGTTCAGTGCTGTACCAAGCGGTCATACCATACCGACCATACTGAACAGGCCTGGTCAGTTTACTGGTACGCAGAGCACTGAATGATACAAACTGACCTTAGATCATTAAGTAATGGATAACACACGCAGGCGTTTCCCCTTTTGCCGAGGTATAAGATTATTCGAATCGAAAAATCTTATGCTTTCATAAAAACTACTTGCGTAATCGATTACGAACACTCTGCGTATTCGTGAAACATCGAAAGGACGTCTGCGAGTGCTCCGCTAAAAATGCCGTTTTGCACTGTCAAGTCTTGCAGAAGCAATTCAAACATGTCGAATATTAAAAAAGATGGAATAACCTTTCATTTGTGTATATTTTTTTATTTTTTTAACGTACATTTCTAATTAAATGCAATTTCTAATAATCGTCGATGTATCGTTTAGCGATATGATCAAGACAAATAATCGAGTCATGTGTGTACTCGATCATTGATGCGGCCTCACGAGACTATCATGGAAAGAAAATATACAAATTTAATCTTTATGAACTAAGCGATAAAGTTGAATTTAGAACGCGATATTGAACCGCACTCCCCACGAGACTATAAAGTGATGTAGCGAGACTATCTTGAAGAGAAAATATACAAATTTAATCTTTATGAACTAAGCGATAAAGTTGAATTTAGAACGCGATATTGAACCGCACTCCCCACGAGACTATAAAGTGATGTAGCGAGACTATCTTGAAGAGAAATTCAAATTTAATCTTTATGAACTTAGTGATAGAGTTGAATTTAAAAACTCGTCGCTTAAAAGGTCGTTAATTTTTACGACTTTCTTAGTGACGGACTGCTTTTAACTTAAACGTCGATAAAAAAATATTTTTCTAAGTATAATTTGAAATGAGATGAGAATTAATCTTTATTATATTAAAATTTTACACAACTGCATAAAAAGGAGTATAATGTTTATTTTGTAAGTCTTGTATATATTTATTAAAATTTACGCTCGGTTACTTTTAACTGGCAGAACATTTTAATGGTACGGAACCCTTCGTGCGCGAGTCCGACTCGCATTTAGCCGTTTTTTTTGTAATGTTAATCTACAAGATAAACATTACAAAAAAAACCTTTCTATTATGTAATCTATACTAATATTATAAAGCTGAAGAGTTTGTTTGTTTGTTTGAACGCGCTATTCTCGGGAACTACTGGTCCGATTTGAAAAATTCTTTCGGTGTTAGATAGCCCATTTATCGAGGAAGGTATATATCATCACGCTACGACCAACAGGAGTGGAGCCACGGAGGTGAAACCGCGCGGAGCAGCTACTTTATTTATATGTATGTACGAATATTGCGTATATTTCAGATTTACAAAAAATCCTGCTTTAAGGCTAAGGTGGATTGAATGCTGTGGGAGAAAATCAGAATGGACACCTCGGTACAGAAATAATAAAAATTTCTGGACCGATATTTATTTTATTGAATTATTGAATATAATATGTGATGTGTTGAATAAATACATATTCAAATACAAATAAAATGGCGTTTTATTGTTTTTTCATATGCATATAATAATGATGAAAACGTTACAAATGACCTGTGTAGTATTTTTTATGAATATAATATTAATGTTATTTCTAATTTCAACAAAATTATTATTTTTGTAATATCGATATGGTTACATCCCTTTAGAGCGATTGTATTATTACGTATATGTATAGAGATTTTTCTGTGTAATCGATGTATGTGTGCAAAAACATGCTAGTCTGTCCATTTTGTAATAGTTTGAGTTTGTAAAGACACAAATTATTTTTGTGA
Source organism: Colias philodice (assembly GCF_061535455.1). NCBI lineage: Eukaryota > Metazoa > Arthropoda > Insecta > Lepidoptera > Pieridae > Colias > Colias philodice. The sequence continues at coordinate 8,367,985 of NC_143098.1, read as the reverse complement.
ATGTGTGATTGTGTTCCAAAGTGTGAGTTACCCTCCCCGCACCAAAACCGGCAGAAAGTTTAGTTAGAACATTTGCCAGCGTGCTCCATCCATTACTTAATGATCTAAGAAACTGACGGTCGGTCAATGCGTATCATCAGGGCCAAAGGTACGCACTGACAGTCGGTGAACCTCTGTAACCGGCCTTATTATTTAAAATTTTATTTTTCTAGTGTTTTTGACCCTATCTTATATTGGGTAGGTATCTGCTTAAAGTCTGTTTAACTTAGGGTTCCGAACCTCAACAGGAAAAAACGGAACCTATATCTCTAAGAGCGTATACGCACTATGCGGGTAGCCGCATTGCGGGTAGCCGTCCGGCTGGCCGCAAGCACAATTATGTACGTGATATTCATTTCTATGCGCACTGCGATGCGGCTACCGCAGACCGCACAGTGCGCATAGAAATGAATATTACGTACATAATTGTGCTTGCGGTCAGCCGGACGGCTACCCGCAATGCGGCTACCCGCATAGTGCGTATACGCTCTAAGCCTTCACTAAGCTATATCATATTGTTATACGTCTCTCTGTCTGGCTGTCAAGACCCTTTTTTTCAGGAACACGTAGAGATATCAAGCTGAAATTTATATTGAATGCTCATAGAAATATAAGGTCCCTGAAGCTGTGAAAAAAATCAAACCAATATCTACAGCAGTAGTGAAGAGGATAATTTTGTTTTTACGACATCATAATAAGTCAACATTTTAAACAATTGAGTTATAGAAGCATTATTATTTTTTTTTTTATTGCAAACAATCGATAAATAATTATTGTGATCTAGATCTCGTGGGCTAGATTATAATCATATTGTAATGTTTACAATTTTACGGTGACATATCCAAAAAACTAGGAGTTTCAGTATATAAAAAGGTACTCTGTGACTAGGAGTCCAGACAAATTCTTGGAATAGGTATTATTTTGACATTGACAAATGACTTTTTTCTGAAATATGACATGTGGGTATTATAAAATATAACCTCAAAATCTCATAAGTTTTATGTAAATAAACATACAGTGCGATATTCTCTTTTTCCGATTGTTATAAACAGAATTGTATTAAAAATATATAAACACATTTGAAATGTCGGAAGAAACTAGCAATAATGAGGAATATGCATATTTGGACCGAGGAGGCTTTTCGTCAGAGAAATTTAAAATAGAGTTACGCGACCTTCCAAAGTTCTATGGGATAGCGGTGAATATAATATTTCAATAATTTTCTCAAGTAATAGTACATACTACCTCTTAAATTTAACATTCTTAACTAATTTTAGGAGTTAAAGAAGTTAATGAATCAGAAACTAGGATTAAGTGTAAGCAAGATTAAAAGACCGAAAGTTGGTAATCACTGGCTGTATGCGTGTTTTCAAAACGATGAGGAGCGTAATAAAGCTATCACAGCATTAAATGGATATCAGTGGAAAGGTTTGTACTTACGCAAATATTTTAATATCACGATAATTTTCCTATGACTAAGAAAAAAAAACATACGTACATATTTTATTGATAATAATAATTAAGTGTCGTTATTGATTTTACAGGTAAAACTTTGATAGCCGAAGCAGCTAAACCTGCACCTGATCCACTAGTTAAAAGAAAACAAGAAGGCACAGATAATGTTAAAAGGCAGAAAACAAATGATGATCAAGAAAAAAAAAGCCAAGAGGAAAGATTACGGGATGCTGTTACTCCATACTGGAATATACCCTATGATGAACAGGTAAGAATATAAAAATAATAAGTACCTACTTTTTATTTATTTCAAAAAAGCCTCAGGTAAGGCCCTTTATTATTTTATTTCAATTAAACATTTCAGCTCAAACTCAAAGAAAAGGATATGAAGCGTATACTAATGAAGTTTGATAATGAAGTGTGGAAGATAGATAAACAGAAGCGCAGTAAAATAGAGGCCAATAGAAAGATATATGATGGTTTAAGCTTTGATCTAAAGCCGATACAAAAGTCACCAATCACAGAGGGGTATAGGAATAAATGTGAGTTCACAGTTGGTATGGACGAGGAGACAAAGAAACCGACAGTTGGCTTTAGATTGGGATGCTATTGGGCTGGGTCAGTGGCTGTAGCGCCAGTGGAAAGTGTGAATCACATACCGGATAACATGAAAAAGATTGCTGTTGTGAGTATAATTTACTTTCATAGTATAATACATTTTTGATACCATTTAATCAACTTAAAACTCAAACATTTATTTATTAAATTAGAGTTCTTTTAGAAGCACTTTCAATCATCTTTACATATTTTTAACATATACCACCGATTCGGAAAAGTTTATATGGATGTGATGATTTTTCTTGCTCAATCTCATAAAAAATGTTCAATTATTGTTACTATGTACTTAAACTAGATTGCCCAGAAATTGAAAAAAAAAACATTATTAACTTAAAACACATCATCATAACATCAATCAATAGGATATTGTAAATCATACTATTTTTGTAATATATAACTAGCGGTCCGCTCCGGCTTCGCCCCTTGTACATATTTACGTTTTCTCTACATAAGAACCATCCCCTTTTTTTATTATATTCAAGGAATAAAATAAAAAATTTCATTTTTATATAATATATAGACAAAACTTTTCCAAATGTACATCTTCTTATATATAAAAATGAATCGCAAAATGTGTTGGTAAGCGCATAACCCGAGAACGGCTGAACCGATTTCCATAATTCTTTTTTTATTATATTCCTTGAAGTACGAGGATGGTTCTTATGTAGAGAAAACGTAAATATTATGTACCACGGGCGAAGCCGGGGCGGACCGCTAGTCCTGTATAAAAATGAATCGCAAAATGTGTTGGTAAGCGCATAACTCGAGAACGGCTGAACCGATTTCGATAATTCTTTTTTATTATATTCCTTGAAGTACCAGGATGGTTCTTATGTAGAGAAAACGTAAACATGTACCACGGGCGAAGCCGGGGCGGACCGCTAGTTGATAATAAAATAACACTGACAGGTATTTCAAGAGTTTGTAAGGCAATCTAACCTAGCTCCATACAGTCCAGTGGATTACACAGGCCATTGGAAATGTCTTACTGTGCGGCAATCAACACACAATAATGACATCATGCTCATCATTGCTATAGATCCACAGGTATGTATTTACATTTGTAAAGAAATGTATATAATCTAAATAAATAAATATTGAATAGAGTTAAACATGATTTTGTAGAATTAATTTAACTACCCACATAAGGATTTATACAGAATATTATGTTTAAAAAAGAATAGAATATAACTTTTAATTAGTTAATGTTATTGTATTTAAACTTCTTCTAGAAAATGTTGAGTTCTGTAAGTTTCATTTCATTTTTCTGCTATTTTACAGGCATTATCTAATGAAGAATTAGACAAATTAAAACAAGAATTAATTGAGTATTTCCAATTGGAACAATCAACTGCGTGTGGCGTTAAATCAGTTTACATACATCTGATATCTAAAAGGTTTAAAGAATATTCATTTTATTTCTAAATTCAATTTTATTAATACTATTCTTTAATACAGTATTAATTATTATTAATTTATAAATTTTAGGAGGGTAGGAGAAGAAGTACCTAAACCAATACATCTGTTGGGTTCAACACACATTACAGATACAATTTTAGGGCTACAGTTTATGATATCTCCTGAAGCATTTTTCCAGGTTTGTTTTATATTGAAACCAAATTGAAATTATTTGTTTAATATTTCACATTAATTATTACTATTTGTCGAAACTGAAAATAGACTGTGTCTTATTCATAGCATTGTAGCATGTCCATACCCACTATACAAATAGACCTACAGGCATCAATGTCAACATGATTTAATTATGCCAATCTAAATCAATATTTTTATAATAATAATTTACAGTATAAACGGTTGTATCTTTTTATTGTGTTAGTTTATAAATTTGATTATTTCACAGCTTCTAGGGACCATAGATTTGAGCATTCAATAATAATCTTATATATAAAATTCTCGTGTCACTATGTTAGTCTGCATACTCCTCCGAAACGGGTGGACCGATTCTCATGAAATTTTCTGTGCATATCGGGTAAGTCTGAGAATCGGCCAACATCTATTTTTCATATGTACCACGGGCGAAGCCGGGGCGGACCGCTAGTCTTATATATAAAATTCTCGTGTCACAATGTTAGTCTGCATACTCCTCCGAAACGGGTGGACCGATTCTCATGAAATTTTCTGTGCATATCGGGTAAGTCTGAGAATCGGCCAACATCTATTTTTCATATGTACCACGGGCGAAGCCGGGGCGGACCGCTAGTTTTTTTATAAATTAGTCTAGTTTAAATGCTATGTCTTTCTATAAATCGGAATATTATTTATTCATCAGATAAACACAGCAGGTGCTGAGATCCTTTATCAGAGTGCTATCGACATGAGCCAAGTGAATGAAAAGTCGACAGTCATAGATGTGTGCTGTGGTACCGGCACTATTGGATTATGTTTCGCTAAGGTAAATTATCACATATGTATAAAAATGAGATTTTATCGCTAAATATTGTGAGAGTATGTACTCTCAAAATACGTTAGAACATACAATAAATGCTCAAAAAATGACTGGAACAAAGACAAATATTTCTAATGGGCAATACATTAGACTTTGAACTTTACTGCTACGAAAGAAGTAAATTAATGTTTTATACAATGACGCTCGAACATTTTTTATCCGTCTTTTAGTATGCGATTGTGAGTCTAGTTGTTTATAGTACCTACTTTCGATCCTATATTACGATGTTAAAGAGAATAGTTAGGCGGCAGGCTATTGAATATTAAATTTAAAAAACTAAATTGTAGCAACTTACGCTGCTACACTACAATTCAATTTAATTCTAAATGTGTTTATTTATTTTATTAGCATTGCGCTGAAGTATTAGGCCTCGAGCTGATTGAAAAGGCAGTCGAAGATGCGAAAGCTAACGCAAAATTAAACAATATAGAAAACTGCAACTTTTATTCCGGTAAAGCTGAGTACACACTACCGGCCGTGCTCGCGAGAGCCGCTGGTGATGATATTATAGCCATTGTGGATCCACCAAGGGCTGGGTTACGTAAGTTTGTTTTATTTACTAAAATAAGAGTATGTAACGATTATTGAGAAACTTTTTGAAAGATTTAAATATCAGTGATAAACATACATACGAAAATATTTTCGTACACAAAACTTGTAGAATAGTAGCCATCCAGGCAAACGTTCTTCCATTCTCTTATCACTTAGGGGTATGAAAAATATAAGTTCGATTCTCAGACCTACCTGATATGCATAATGCATACAAAATTTCATGAGAATCAGTCAAGCCATTTCGGAGGAAATTACTTCTAACACCGCGACATGAGAATCTATACTAAAATTATAAAGCTGAAGAGATTGTTTGTTTGTTTGAACGCGCTAATCTCGGGAACTACTGGTCCGATTTGAAAAATTATTTTGGTGTTAGATAGGTCATTTATCGAGGAAGGCTATAGGCTATATATAATCACGCTACAACCAACAGGAGTGGAGCCAAGGGGGTGAAACCGCGCGGATCAGCTAGTTTTATTTATATATAAGAATTAACCGATTTTTATATATGTACTTAAATGATTATGATAATATGTATAATATTTTTGGGAACGTTATTTTATGTAATGCTAAAACAACCATGAAAATAAACATATCTTAGTTCTATAGTTTTCTAGAAATTTTGTAATCATTTTTTCCATGAAAATAAATAAAACACCCTTCCTTACTTTTCTCTACATTTATTATTCCCAAAATGTATTCCACAGATATGACAGCAATAACAACGCTGCGCAACAACAAGCGTGTCAAGCGGCTCATATACATGTCGTGCAGCCCGGCGTCGGTCACCAAGAACTTTGTGGACCTCACAAGGGCGTCTTCAAAGACGTTACATGGCGCGCCCTTTTCGCCTGTATGTGCTCTGCCTGTGGATATGTTTCCGCATACGAAACATGTGGAATTGATTGTGCTGTTTGAAAGGGAACAGGTGAGTCGAGGGCATAGTTTTTAAATTATTGTTATGTTTTTTGAGGTTTATAAAAATTTTAGGTGGTTGAACGCGCAGTGACTTTTTCTTGTTATTTACTTAGATAATATTTTACAAGTTAGCGAGTAAGATATATTAGTGGGTTATTTGGTTATTTTTTAATGGCAATTCTTTCTCACGATAGTAGGTTATTCTTATGCAAATATGTATTTTAAGACGCGCAGCGCTAACTAGTTGTAAAGTAAGCAAAAGTTTTGGGTACTACAATGTAATAGTAACTTGATAAGTCACTATAATATTTAAAAGAATTTATAGTGTGCAAAATGACTAGAAAAAAAATACATTTTAACAGAGCTTAGATTTTTGTTAAGATTCATGTTACTTTTATTTCAGGAACCTACAAGAGATGTAGAAAAACCTGTAGAGAAAATCACTGAAGAGGAAACTGTGAAAGAATCAAAAGAAGACGATGCTGCAAGTCATGAAAATAATGTAAATAATGAAGATGTGGAATCGTGACATGTATAACTGTTGAATAATAAATATGCTATTTAAGTAACTTGACTTTTTTTTGTATGTACCTTCCCACTGATATATATAAAAGTTACAAAAATTTACGGGCGAGTTAATATTTATGAATAAAAAAATTATAATACACATTTAATAACAATCAGACACACTTTATTATCCTATACCACAGACTAATAATAATATACTACGTACCTATACTGAAAAAGTTAGTTAATTATTTCACATTTAAGTAAATGGGTTAACCATAGGTTCAGTCTTATGAATTTTTTTTCCCAATTTCCTCCTTTCTAACTAGGTATACATCGAAAAAAACTCACAGTTGCCCAAATACGCGGTATACAATAAACACAATACTTATAAGTAGATAAATCATTTATTTACTTCTCCTCACAATTCCTAGTCACATAAATTAATCTACATGCATACAAAACTATCAAATATATAAATAAATAGTATGTTGTGACCATTTTCAATAAATTTACGAATTAATAAATTCAGGTAAACAAGAGTTTCACTAAAAATAAATTAAAATCAAATAATTATCGCGATATCATAAAATTTATTTAAGAAATAGACTTAATTTAGACAGAAATTAAATCTGGGCTTCATTAAAATTAAATGATATTATATCCTCGGGCAGCATAATAATTCCACAGGAATTTAATAAAGTGAGACCGGGCCGCATTCCACGTTGCATAGCATACCATAGCGTGAATTTTAACACGTCCTCACCATTATGAGCTTTTCGTACAGTCTGAAAAAAATTTTCTTTATATAATCCATTATATAATCGCAACAAATAATCCAATTATTTTCTTAACTTATGTTACCTTATGGTATTAATGGACTGCTTTCCTGATGTCTAAAAATCTCACTCACGAGTCACGACCTAAATATATTCATAATATTTGAAATGATTTTAATCAGTATATAAGTAGAGCATAGTCAATTTAATAAATCTATATTTTATTATCAACTACTTTTCAGAACTCGGCTTCGCCCGCGTGATTTGAAACTTGTCAAAATATTCCATTGAAAAGTTACATTTGGGGTTGCATTTTTTAGAGGACGCAATTTTATTTTTTTGATGTGTAGGGGGGTTCAGTGTGAAGCTATCACCAAGTTTGTGGGGTCGCCACCCTTGTCCCACGGCCGCCATCTTGAAAATAGCGGTTGATATGGTTTTTACGATATATCTCTTTAACTATTTATTTGATAAAAAAAATTGTTAACACTGTTTGTTGCAAATTAAATTCTCTACAACTTTGGTCCAGTAACTTTTTGTCGTAGAACTATAAATAAAAAAGTTATAAGCGAAAATGTTCAGAAATTAGAGATATTTATATTTTTCAATAAAACTTTTTTTTATCATTTTACGAAGAAATGATATCAGACCATTATTGTAGATTGTTTTTTGAGGAACAACTTTTATATACAACATTTTTTCATTAAGTAAATAGCTAAGATTTTACAGCGCTCCGAAGTGAGTACTATTTTTCAGTACTCTTAACAGCTATACAGTATACATACATTATGTGTGTACTAATAATAATTTGTCATCAGTAATTGTTTTTAATATTTTTAATAATTAATAATTAATTTTGCAATATTATTAATAATTAATTATTGCCTGAACTGACTTGAAGTCTGGAAGCGCGTTTTTTTTACGTCGAAAAGCAGGGCTGAAATGTTCTGCAGTGTGCTTCCATTGTTCTGGAGTCTGGGAAAAGAGCCAATAGCCATTATATGTATAGTTAGGAGTACTGAAAAATAGTACTCACTTCAGAGCGCTGTAAAACCTTAGCTATTGACGTAATGAAAAAATGTTGTATATAAAAGTTGTTCCTCGAAAAACAATCTACAAAAATGGTCTGATATCATTTCTTCGTAAATTGATAAAAAAAAGTTTTATTGAAAAATATAAAAAGCTCTAATTTCTGAACGTTTTCGCTTATAACTTTTTTATTTATAGTTCTACGACAAAAAGTTACTGGACAAAAGTTGTAGAAAATTTAATTTGCAACAAATAATGCTAACAATTTTTTTTATCAGATAAATAGTTTAAGAGATATATCGTAAAAACCATTTCAACCGCTATTTTCAAGATGGCGGCCGTGGGACAAGGGTGGCAACCCCACAAACTTGGTTTTAGCTACTCACTGACCCCCCCTACACATCAAAAATATAAAATTGCGTCCTCTAAAAACTGCAAGGTTAGGCCTAAAAAATGTAACATTTCAATGGAGTAAAACTATTTTCTAAAACCTTCGAGAATCACAATGTTCATTGTAGTAAATAAAATGAAAATCGGTACAGTCGTTTCTGAGTTTATTAGGGACAGACAGACGCGGCCGAGGACTTTGCTTTTTACGTTACTACTATCTGGCAGTAACGTAAAAAGCAAGACTGCTTTTTAATATTGATAAATTTATATAAGTACATAGTTACAGCCAACATCACATAGACATCGAACGAAAAGCTATCCAACGGTGAAAGAATTTTTTAAACCAGTCCAGTCCTTGCAGAAATGAGCGCGTTCATACAAACGAGCCCTTCTATTCAACTTTATATTATTAGTACATAGTTGAACATTGTTTGCCTTCAGCTTCGGTGCGCGAGTCTGACTCGCACTTGACCGGTTTTTTCCTTTTGAAGTTCAGAATCCTCAAAATTAACCGGGATAAGACCTCGGGTATAGTTGCTAGTTACTTACATATTATTTTATATTTTTGCCCTACCCTAAGCCTATGGCTAGCTACACCCATGTTTGATGACTCTTTACTTTTTGTATTCGAGTTTTTACTCTGACTCTACTAGTTGAAGATCAATTATATCGCTCTGTATATCTCTAGGCGGCAGATGGGGTGAAAACTTTACCTATTGGAAGATTAGACAACCTTGCCTTTAGTCGAGCTTCAAGACCGAACAGGAACGAAACCTAAAGTTGTGAACGCTGAAATATGTTTTAACTGTTACAAAAATGAAAACTTTGTGTATCCTCGCTTTAATTTTTACTTTCATTTGTTGCAATTTTTCATTTTCCGTTTACAAAAAGACAGGTTTGTAAAATATTGAATTTGTATAAAATCTATCTAATTTATTAATAATTAATTATTATTTATTATACAATGTAATTGCCTATCCTGTAACATTAAAAAATAATTTTAGTTTTCCCGCCAAACGATCGTCATATCGCTGAAAGTGAATCAGTGTTGGACCCAAACGGTGAATTGCTATTGAAATGGAGAATCGATTATTCGATTCGTAAAATTCGTTTTCAAATGAGCCTGTCTGATAAAGCAATGCCTATAAACTGGTTTGCTTTAGGTTTTTCCAATAGGGGAGACCTAGAAAATGCTGATGTATGTTTAGTATGGACAGATTATAGAGAACATGACCATTTTGAGGTAAATAATACTCGTAGACTCGGGAGTAAAAATTATACCTGTCCTGCTATACTAACAAATACTTTTTTGTAAATATTTTAGGATATGCATTCTGATGGAGATGGAAAATTAATCAGGGATACCAAACAAAACTGCAATGCTTTTCATATAGATGCGAAGTCACGAAGTATATCTTTTGAGCGTTATTTTGATACATGTGACGACGATGATTATATTATTGAGGTAATATTAAAATGTTTGAAATATGTAATTTAAAATTTATCTAGACACATACAGGCTATGTGAAACGGGACTTTCTTAAAATTTCTAGGATGGCACGGTTCACGTTATATGGGCTAGGGGTGTCGATAAGCTCTTTTCGTCGCAGGGTCTGTGTTTACCTTGCACGTCAGCCCATGATCGTGGTTTTATTCGAGTACGATTACTTACACCCGTAGGAGTATATAATGAAAAAGCTCAAGAATTGAAGATCACAAATAAAGATCTTAAAGTACCTAGTTCAGACACAACATACTGGTGCAAGGTGGTCAAACTTCCTGAATTTATTGCTGCGAAAGTTCACCATATCATTAAGGTAATGTTATTTATATCTATTCGTGGCAATGAATGAAATATTTATAAAAATATTGGCTTGAATAAATGATTTGTATTCTTTAAATCTTTTTATGTACAGTTTGAATCAACGATCACGAAAGGCAACGAAGGTTTAGTCCACCACATGGAAGTGTTTTACTGTGATGCAAGTCCGGGGAGAGAAATTCCACTGTATGAAGGAAACTGCTTTGCTCCCGATAGACCAGAATCTACTAGATTATGTTCCAAGGTTATTACGATATTTTTAATATAATTTGTAGACTATAATAATAATATTATCTACACCACGCAAATATAATTTTCTTTTACGATCTAGGTGAAGGCAGCTTGGGCGATGGGAGCACCGCCATTCGTTTACCCGAAGGAAGCAGGTTTACCTTTAGGTGGGCCAAGTGCAAATAAGTACGTAATGCTTGAAGTGCATTACAACAATCCTGAGCTTAAAGATGGTATGGATAAAATAGTATATTAATATCATCAATAGGATATTTTAATCTGGCGATCATTCTGATTGATTGATTAATTAGGCATTAAAATGTTGTATTTTCAGATTGGATAGACAGCTCTGGAATTATTCTTCACCTAACAGCTAACCGGAGATCTTACGATGCAGCAATCATGGAACTTGGTTTAGAGTATACGGATAAAATGGCAATCCCTGGTCGACAAGAAGCATTCCCATTAACAGGATATTGTATACCGCAGTGTACAGGAGTTGTATGTTCAATGAATATCAGAAATTTTTTTGATCAAAACTACCAATTATTCCAATTATGACACCAACTTCTGATTTGAACCTATTTTTTTACATTCATAAATCTGTATCATCTAATGAAAGAAACGTATGTTTGTTCACCAGGGTCTACCAAAACACGGTATTGTTGTATTTGGCAGTCAGCTTCACACACATTTAACGGGAGTTGCTGTGTGGACGAGGCATTTTCGAAACGGAGTTGAACTGCCCATATTGAACAAAGATATGCATTATTCTACGCATTTTCAAGAAATCAGAATTTTGCATAGGCCCGTAAAGGTGTTACCCGTAAGTTACGAATGACCACCCCATTTTGTAGTATGCGAATTACATACAGTACAATTTTGACAGCGCTGTTTTTTTTAGGGTGATTATTTGGAAACAACATGCCTTTATAACACAATGGATAAAGAAAATGCTACGATTGGTGGTCATGCCATAACAGATGAAATGTGTGTTAACTACATGCATTATTATCCAGCAACACAACTTGAGGTGTGTAAGAGCGCGGTATCTAATGCTGCTTTGGAAAACTTCTTCAAGTTTGAAAAAAGGTAATGCAATTATAGTGTAAATTAATATTTTTCTAGCGTAACTTCTTTAGGCGCGTTGAGAGTAAAATTTCAAGGTCCGTCATGGCAAAACCGTCACTATATGGAGTAAGGTGACGATTTTTGTATCCTTGAATCCAAAGAAGTTTCACTTTTGAAACGTGTGTGCGGCACACGCGCTCTTTTTATATAATTCATAATAATTAAATTGTTGCACTAACTTTTTAGATGGGACAATATGCCTATATCGTATAAAGCAAGTCCTCGAGCAAATTATTTCTCAATAAAGCCTTGGACACCACTGAGAGCAAAAAGCTTAAATAATCTTTATACAGAGTCACCCATTTCGATGCAATGCAATAAATCCGATGGAAACAGATTCCAGGTAATGTTTATTGTTTATTTTGAATTCCTGAACGATACATAAGCTACAGCTAAAAATTCTTAATTTATTTTAAAATTGATTTTTAAAAATTGACTTCATTTGATAGAGACTTACAACAGGGGAAAAAATGTTTTTTTGTTTATTTTTGAACTACAATTTAATTCAAAAACTGTTAAATTGATATCCAATACTTTACCCATAGAAGGTTACATTCTGACGAGTGACTTTGTCTATATTTTATGTCCAATTTTGACCCAGACGAAGCTGGGTTTCGTCAGTTATTTACCTTCTTTTTTTCAGGGTGACTGGGAAGGAATACCCATACCGAATATTAAATTACCATTGCAGCCACAGCCTAGACATTGTCAACTCACGTAGTAACATTCGCTAATACATTTGCATATCATTTCAACTTGTTATCTTAAATATGAATGATACATTCATACGTTGTTAATAAAAAATAATAGCAGTTGTTAAGCTATTGCATAGCTTCTATCGCGGGCCTTGAGCGCGGCCGGGGACCGAATCGAGAAATTCCGTAAAGAAAAAACCTCACGCTCCCCACTCTGACGGGCTCGGAGGTGTGGCTTGAAGGCATGCTATGCAATAGCTTTACCGCGGCAGTCCCCGAGTGCCACACGTCTTTTTTCTTTTTAATATTAATTAAATGAATATATTTATATTATAAAATATGTTATAGTATTATAGTATACCAGTATCTAACTATGCATAGACAATAAAAATATTACAAAGCTAATGTTGTTTTATTTCCAAAAACAGCGTTAAAACATAGTAAAAAGAGAGAAGTAGTCCAACTCCAGCGTTTAGAAGCGCACAGCACCTAGGCCCGTATTAATTAACCGATCTTATACTCGCTTTCAAGTACGAAATCAGTTGATACTCCCCACCTTGAGATCGCTGTTTAATATACAAATATCAACCGCATTTCAAAAGAGATTGCTCGCAATGCCAGGAACTTAAACGTCGTTATTTGGGAGCCGATTGTGCTAGCGGGTACTTACATCACAAGTGCGCTCATAAGAGTCGAGTATTGTTTATTAATCAACGCTAAACTCAGCTGATAACGCAAACCCAAGTGACAGCTCAAGTTGTGTTTATAGTATAGCGTAGCAGTGCAAATTTTTTCGTTAGAGCATACTCAATTTTGAGATCGGTTTATTAATACGGGCCCTAAGGCGAAGGCGCAGCAATAGCGCAGCCCGCACGAGACAGGTTCCAGAGTGGAAACCGAGCGGCGTGATGTAGGTACCTTTGTTCGAAGAAAATATATTAATTCTCTCTTTTTACTATGGTTGCATCGCACCATAATGTGGCAAAAACCAACGATGACGACTACGATGACGGTTCTAATTATTATATTATGGGTGTATTCCGTTATGCACTGCGACCACTGTAAGGTGTGACGTCAATTCAGTATACTGTGAAGCCGTTCCTTTATAGCCAGTTATACTGGTTACGATTTAAAACGGAACGCAATCCAGTATACTGTCAGCCGCATTTTTTGACGCAGCATTCATATGAGTATTTTCTAGAACATAAAAATAAACTGTTTTGGAGTACTGTCCAATTAAAAATATTTTAATTAATATTAATTGTAAATTGAATTTATAATATAATAAAAGTAAGTACTTTTTCATAAAAAAGAATAAAAAAGAACTTTCAGCTCGTATTGAACATTTTCAACACAGTCTAATAAAGTAAATTTTTGCAATTCTTCCATTGTTTTATTTATTAATCCAAACTAATTACAGAACTTTAAAATTTTCTGATTATACTGTAGCTTTGTTTATAAGACGGCACTCGAGTGGTTTTGACTGATCATATTAATTATTACTTGCTCTGTGGACTGATCACGTGATCAACGTACTGCGAGTACATTACCTCGAAAACGCCAGTGCTCACAGTAGAATATGGCGGCGATTAATGACGTCATAAATTTCCCTAGGGTACTGCGGCAGTATACTGGCAGTCCATAACGGAACGAATTTTTCTACAGTGATAGCACTGTGCAGTGGTTGCAGTGCATATCGGAAGACACCCTAAGTCACATTAGTTTGTTTTTTTGAAATCACTATTGAATCGCCCATTGGCCTTACTAGGTGTTTGTTCATTATTCAATACAGGTAAGCCGAAGGTCCTTTATAATTACGATATGATAAACGAGATCAGGGAGATTACCAAACTCGAGTTGCAATGTTACGGAATCGTTATAAAACAACTACAACCCTATTTGTCAGTGCTTATGTCAAATTGATGGACATGAGACAATGAACGTAGGACAATGACAGTTGACATTGACAATTGACATTCACGAGTAAATCGTAGATTGTGTCGCATACACTGTTGCCAGATCTCCCGATTTTCCGGGAGTTCTCCCGATTTTAGTAAAATCCTCCCGACATCCCGGATGCTCAATCAAACCTCCCGATTTTTATTTACTGTTCCACAGCTTGAAGTCCAGTTACTAAAAACACTGCGATGCACTGCGTCTACTGCGTGAAACGAATCACCAAACCACCGAACGAATCATAAAAGTAATAAGTTTGTACAGTATGTAGTGTAAAGTATGCCTTCATGGAATGGAATAAAGTTGAATATTAAACAGCAAGACTTTGGGACACCAGACTAACCGGGTTTTCTAATTATTATACGACCAAATTAGGAGACATAGTTCAGTCTAGTAATTTTAAGGATAAGTAAGGTATTTAAATGAACAGTATTAGATTGCTTCGTTGTTACCACTTTACCAGAGATAAACATGTTGTTACTTGTGAGCACTTTGTGAAGTGAGAAAAGTTTTGTTTGTTTCTAAGTATCATCATTTTAAAGTGTTAATTATATAAGTTTTAAAGCTGTAATTGTCAGAACTTAGAATGTCTAGTTCTGAGAATGATCAAGAGGTGCAAAATACACCCCCAAAGAAAAAGAAGTACAGTGTCAGCTATAAACCGGATTGGGAAAAAGATGATCTGTTTGAGGGATGGTTATCAAAAAGTAATAAAGGTAAGGGTCAAAGGGGACTTAAATAATAATAAAAGCCTTACTTAGTTACTCAATGATAAAAACTTATTGAATACAAAAAACCCATTTCATTCGTTATTCAGGAAACCTCCTGGATTTGTATGCATACACATGTAAATAGTTCGTGCGTGTAGTGCAGTAATCAATTTGTAATTTTGACATTTTGTTTTGTAGTTCCACAACACCACACAAAAGTACTGACGTGTTGAACTAATTTGAACTCTAAATTCACAGTTCAAATGATTATTTTTGGACTATGCAGACTACATTTTTTTTCTGCGTTCTATTCTGCAAAGTTAGGGCGCGGGCACACGATGCGTTGCGGCGCCGCACCGCTAAGATTTCACCGTGTCAGTGGGCACACGAGCGGTGCGGCGCCGTAACGTTGTTCTGTCGCAGCGGCGTCGTAGCAGCGTTGCACAGCGTGTCCTTCCTTGTGACGCAAAACAACTGAGCGGTGCCGCTCCGACGTCGCACCGCATTCACCCCTCCCCGCCTCGTCTTGGTGGTTACAAGTCCGGTGCGGCGCCGGAGCGCATCGTGTGACATGCCACAGATATTTCTATGTAAGACGACGCAGCGACACCGCTCCGGCGCCGCACCGCCGCCGCAACGCATCGTGTGCCCCCGCTCTTATTGACTTTGATCCAAGAAAGTCATTGAGGCTTTATGGTCTATGATATTTTTGTTTTTTTTAGTACTGTTTGCACAGTTGGTTTTTAAGACTCATCATCTATAAGGCGGCCTATAAAAGTTGCCAGTTTAAAAAAGTATTCTTAAAGTACGGCAGTATTTTCGTCTTGAGAAATTAACGCATTTTTGTTGCAATATTTAGGCTACATTAAAAAATATTCTTTTCAGGTCCAGATTTTGCTTATTGTAAAGTGTGCTCTTGCGATATAAATATAACGAGAGGGGGTAAAAATGATATTAAAAGACACAAAGAGACAAAAAAACATGAAAGCAATAAGCTGAAAATTCGAGGTCAACAGAGTCTAGACCAGATGTTTACAAAAAAATCTACATCGTTAGAAAAACTAGTCAAACAGTCAGAAATTAGAATCGCCGCATTCATAGTTGAACATAATATTCCGATCAATGTCATGGAACATTTCCCAGATTTAATAAGAGCAGTATGCCCAGATTCTGAAGTCGCAAAAAGGATTACCTGTGGACGTACTAAAACAACAAAAATTATTTCGGAGGTGTTGGGAAGAAGTGACGTTGACACCATGGTTGAAGCCATGCAGACAAATAAATTTTCGTTAACAGCTGATGAAAGTACTGATAAAAGTACAAAAAAGCATTTAGCAGTAATTGTGAGGATCGCTCGAAATAATCTGAAGGTAAATATTATGTTTATAATGTAAAGTTTTCATTTTAAATATGTTACCTTTTATACTTTTTAAACCCTATTCTTTTTCAGGTGGAAGATTTTTTCTTTGAAATATTTGAAATTCTTGAAGGTAACGCCGAAAAATTGCATGAAATAATTACAAAAAAAATGACCGATTTGAGGATTCCATATAAAAAAAATATGATAGGGCTGGCCGCAGATGGTGCCAACGTAATGATGGGAAAAAACAATTCTCTTGCTACGAAGTTCAAACAAGACATACCACACCTTTTCGTTATGAAATGTGTATGCCATTCTGTACATCTTGTAGCGTCTAACGCTTGCTTAAAATTGCCTCGAGAACCCGAAGATCTAGCACGGGATGTGTATAACTATTTGAATGGTAGCCCAAAACGTACCAGCTTATTGAAACAATTCCAAGATTTTTTGGAACTAAAACCACACAAATTACTGCAACCTTCTCAAACAAGATGGCTCTCTTTAGAGGCAGTAGTAAAGAGGCTACTAGAACAATACGAAGCCTTAAAGTTGTACTTTAGGGACGCTATTTTCAGTGACCGTATTAAAGCTGCAGAAAACATATTGAGAATGCTAGAAAACCCAGTGAACAAGCTGTATCTGCAATTTATGGCGTATGCCTTAGGAATATTCAACGAACTAAACAGAACCATGCAATCAGAAAATACGAATGTACACATAATTTACAACAGGGTCATGACCGTAATCTACACAATTTTGGGATGTTATGTGAAAGATGAATACATTTCAAGAAATGATCACAAAAACATCGACTATAAAAATCCCAGAAAGTACATGGATATAAAAGATTGGTATTTAGGCGCTGAAGTAGGGGCGACATTATCTTCACCAACATTAACAATCAGTCCCGAAGAAATAAAACAATTCAAGTTCCGCTGTTTGGAGTTTTACATTGAGGCAATTAAACAACTATTACAGCGATTTCCGTTTGAAGATGATATGGAAATTTTGAAAAAAATGGAGTTTATGGATCCAAAAATAGTTTGTAGTGGCAAAATACTATCCATCGCCGACATATTGGGAAGGTTCCCAAATATAGCACCTTCAAATATTATCCAACAGATTGACACCGAATGGCGGCTTCTTCGGAATACGAAGTTAAACACGGAAGATGAAAATTTAGAAGTAGGAGCTTTCTGGAAAAAGATAGCCCAGATGCATTTGGGTGATGGCAGCAAAATGTTTCCAAATTTAACTTCGACAGTTTTGAGTTTTATGTGCTTGCCACACTCAAGTGCATCTGTGGAAAGGCTGTTTTCCCAAATAAATTTAACCAAGACAAAGTTACGTAATAAGCTGTCTACCCCGGTTATATCGGGAGTCCTTCATACAAAAAATTTATTAAAAAATAATTGTAATTGCTTTAATTTTGAAATTAATGACAAAATTTTACAAAAACATAATAAAGATATATATTAAAAAATCTCCCGATAATTTTTGTAATTTTACCCTAAGACTCCCGGATTTTTATAGGTATGCCTCCCGGAAAATAAAATTTGGATCTGGCAACACTGGTCGCATAGCTTGATTATCTTCGTTAAGTTTTAATCTGAAATTTTGTTTTTCTTCTCATATCATTGTTTTTTCTTCCACTGTAACCTGTATATGAAATACTGTCAGTATGTCTAGGGAATTCGGTTTTAATAATGATGATTCTCCAAATAAAACTAATTCGCATCTACAACTTCCTAGCCCGATAATCACCCGTAGAAATCGTACAGCATCTACGTAAGTTTTGCATTTTTTTATAAAGTAATAGTTGTTATTATGTTTTTACTATCGCATTATATTTATTTCAGATCTGAAAGAGCTTTAGGAAACCCTGTAGAGACTGGTAAAATTAAATCATTCTGTAGAGCGAAAGGTCATGGATTTGTAACTCCATTAAGAGGCGGCGAAGATCTTTTTGTGCACATCTCTGAGTAAGTATATTCACATAACTTAGAGAAGTCTGATATTTACATAGTCTGATGTTTACACATTGTTGTTTCAAGGTCAGTTTTTTTTTGTTGATTATGGTAATTATTGTGAATAAAATGGTGTGGTATTTTACATTACTAAAAACGACTTGTTTTAGGAAGAGATAAAGGTTTTATATTAATTAGTTTTAAAATGTGCAATATTTTGTTTGTAGTATCAACCATATCATTGTATTGAAAAAGTTTATTTTTACATTTAATTTAGTACTTTTTTTCCTTTAAAATAAATTAGAATATTATAGTTTTAATCATTTTTAATTGCAAATCTTTTGTAAACTTGTTCACAGCATCGAAGGTGAGTATGTCCCTCTGCCAGGAGACGAGGTTATGTACCGACTCTGTCCAATTCCACCCAAGTTTGAGAAGAATCAAGCCGTCCATGTGAGGATTGTGCATCTGACCCCCGAAAAGCATGTTAAATGGGATGAGCCCCCGCTGTAATTGATCAATCTCATTGAGATACAGTTACCATAATCATTTGCAACAATCCATGTATTCTTATATAAGCTCTTTTAGGTCTAAGTTTGTCTTACACCCGAGAACTAAGTTCTTATCTCAACAATAGGTAATTAAGGTCATATTTATAGTATTGTCAATGTGTTATTTGCATTTTACATCAGTATTTATATAGGATGGATATGTGGTGCTAAATTTTTGAAGGTTTTACCATCACTAAGATTTTGATAATGAATGTGTATTGGACAAAAGTTCTGCTTGTCACATCTTTGTTTTATGCAGTAAATATGATCACATTATTGTATGTTGTAAACATGTTTATGGTTTCTATGGCCTAATTAGTTTGATTTGTAGGAAATTAATTTTATTCACTATTTTCGCACAAATGTTAAGTACTTAATACTACTTAAAATATGCCCCAAAATATTTTTGATGATAAACATTTATTGATAACACTGGTAAATTGCATTTAAGCTGCTTTTCATGTCTAAAAGTAATATTTTTGTATTTATGAATTATTGTAATCATTCCGTATGATTGGATTTTATGTTGCCATGCTTTGTATTTACAATGTTATTTTTAGTTATAATGATGTGTTTGAAATATATTACCTAAGTAAGCATATTTGTGTGTTTTATTTAACATAATTCGGCATTGCGGAAGACACGCGTAAGTAGGTGTGATAATATTATGTGATGTGCAGTCAAGGTCTCTTTTATCAAAGCCATCACAAAACACTTTTATCTAATTGAAATAACAGAGAGATAACATGTTCGATTAGCACTTGGCCACTTGACTGAAATAATGTATGGATATTTACATATTGAATGAAAATTCTTTATTGCTTAAAAAATAAATATTATTATATTATAAATATTATATTCCTTGATTATAAAAAAAAACAGGGATTATTAGGAAATAAAAAACAATTTTGTTGTAGATAATATATTTTATTAGTACAATTCAGTTACAAATGATACACTTACTCTAAATTATAGCCTGTCTAAAATCACTCATGGTAAATTATATGCTGAATAGACAAAGTGGATATGGTCCTAATCTAAAAATAAAGAAATATGTAACAGTTATGTATATTATTTTATAGTACATAATTAAAATAATACAAAAATTATATGTATGTAAAAATACAATATAAGTTGTAATATAAGGTTATCTTAAAGCTTAAATTTCCACCTAAATGGCGTTCTGAAATGGTTATTTACTGTAGAAACAAATTTCATTTTGTTTTAAATGTTTTCATTTTTACATGATTATCTTAACTTAATGTATTTTAAGTGTTTCGTTTTTGTCTATACGTCATGGATATCTTTTGCTAAACAGTCTAATTAGAAACACATACTAATGTGTAATACGGGTACAAAGGTACAAATTTCAGTGGTTTGATAAAAACAAAACGTAAATGCATAATTACAGAATGTTTTGTTTAAAAAAAAATGATCAGTGATTATTGTAGAAATAATAGTGAGTGCTGGTTTCTTTATTTTTATTGTCGTGTTCTTCACTCCTTTCCATTTTCGATGTTTCCATTCTGAAAAAAAAAATCAATATTACTTTAGATTTAGTTTGCAAGATTGAATCGAAGTAAAAGTTGCTGATATATAAAAAATACACAATGAGCCGCGTAAATTATAGTTTTTAATTTCAATTGAAAGCAAAATTTAGTACATCTGCTTGATTTGAGCGTGATTTCGCGTTGTGGGTGAGGTCGTTCTTATGTTCGTGTTTGCGTTCGTGCGTGTTATGCTTTTTATCACAGGTCAATCCGGCCAAAATAGAAACACGCAGCTAGTAATAAATACTCATTAATATCATAAATATGCGAAAGTGTTTGTTTGTTTCTAATTCTTTCACGTTACAACTCAGCGATTTAATGACGAATTTATGTGTGTGGAGATAGTCGGGAGGCTAGAGACATAAGATGGCTCTAATATAGCTCCCGTTTCAAATTTTTATTATTTATTGTTATAGCGGCAACAGAAATAGACTGAAATATTTAATTGTAATTATAATTTTTCACACAGTTCATGAGTTCGTTTTTTTATTATTGATAGACACATAGACATCGAAAGCTCAGGAATAAGGTCCCGTCTAACCTTTTGGGTGACCGTAAACAAATATAAAAATTCGATTAGTACACAAATATCAAATCTATACTAATATTATAAAGCTGAAGAGTTTGTTTGAACGCGCTAATCTCGGTAACTACTGGTACGATTTGAAAAATTCTTTCGGTGTTAGATAGCTCATTTATCGAGGAAGGCTATAGGGTATATATCATCAGGAGTGGGGCCCCGGGGGTGAAACCGGAGCAGCTAGTTATAGATACCTCTTCAAGGTGCGCAAGGTGGTAGTGCCGCTTACGCAACGCAGCGAGTCGCGCCCGTTCCGCATCGAGCGCGCTCTCCAACTCGAGCGCGCGCACTTTGCTCTCCATCTCGAGGCGTCTCGTCGCTGTGAGTGTGAGCGCTGATGTGTCAAGTGCCTCTGTTGGAATATAATTAAGATGGTTATGAAGTGTTATATCGGTTATTGTTGAAAAACTTAATGACGTAAATTGTGGTTCATGATTCCATTGTTCATAAAACTCATATTAAGGTTAATATGATGATCATCGCTAAAACTTTTATGTGTAAGATAATATTTAACTGTTATTTCTCTCGTGTATTATTTTATGTGTTTGTTTTTACTGCGAATAAATTCTAATTCTATTCTATTATCACAGTGACACGCTGCGTGTATACCGGATAGCCTATAGCTAGCAAAAACTCATCTTCAACCCACCAAAGCGGAGGCTGAGCCGCCACCAGTGCACATTATATTACGTATACGTGTAGCTTATGTACATAACTTTATCCCTCACAAGCGCGGAGGCCGACCTCACAGCTTCTACAAGGGCCCCAGTAGCGGCCGCCACATGTCTCGAAGCAGCAGTTAGTCGCGTTAATGCGGGCGCACTAGGAGGTGCTCTTGCACGTGATACTGCGACTAACTGCGCTGTACTACCGGCTACATCGTGTGTGTAAAATTGTAAATCATACATTATGTACTCACCCTTATCCCTCACAAGCGCGGACGCCAACGACATCACCACTACGAGCACGCCAGTAGAGTACGAATATACTTCTACATGGAAACGTAAAGTATGTATACAGTTACCCTTATCCCTCACGAGCGCGGGGGCGGACCATACCACAGCTACAAGTGCACCAGTAAAGTATTTGTATAGAATGTGTACTCACCCTTATCCCTCACGAGCGCGGGGGCGGACCATACCACAGCTACAAGTGCACCAGTAAAGTATTTGTATAGAATGTGTACTCACCCTTATCCCTCACGAGCGCGGGGGCGGACCATACCACAGCTACAAGTGCACCAGTAAAGTATTTGTATAGAATGTGTACTCACCCTTATCCCTCACGAGCGCGGGGGCGGACCATACCGCAGCTACAAGTGCACCAGTAAAGTATTTGTATAGAATGTGTACTCACCCTTATCCCTCACGAGCGCGGGGGCGGACCATACCACAGCTACAAGTGCACCAGTAAAGTATTTGTATAGAATGTGTACTCACCCTTATCCCTCACGAGCGCGGGGGCGGACCATACCACAGCTACAAGTGCACCAGTAAAGTATTTGTATAGAATGTGTACTCACCCTTATCCCTCACGAGCGCGGGGGCGGACCATACCACAGCTACAAGTGCACCAGTAAAGTATTTGTATAGAATGTGTACTCACCCTTATCCCTCACGAGCGCGGGGGCGGACCATACCGCAGCTACAAGTACACCAGTAAAGTATTTGTATAGAATGTGTACTCACCCTTATCCCTCACGAGCGCGGGGGCGGACCATACCACAGCTACAAGTGCACCAGTAAAGTATTTGTATAGAATGTGTACTCACCCTTATCCCTCACGAGCGCGGGGGCGGACCATACCACAGCTACAAGTGCACCAGTAAAGTATTTGTATAGAATGTGTACTCACCCTTATCCCTCACGAGCGCGGGGGCGGACCATACCACAGCTACAAGTGCACCAGTAAAGTATTTGTATAGAATGTGTACTCACCCTTATCCCTCACGAGCGCGGGGGCGGACCATACCGCAGCTACAAGTACACCAGTAAAGTATTTGTATAGAATGTGTACTCACCCTTATCCCTCACGAGCGCGGAGGCCGACCGTACAGCTGCTACTAACGCCCCAGTAGCGGCCGCCACATGTCTCGAAGCAGCCGTCAGTCGCGTTAAAGCGGGGGCACTGGGAGGTGCTCTTGCACGTGATGCTGCAACTAACTGCGCTGTACTGCCGGCCACTTCATGTGCTGCTGCACTCACGCCTTCTACTTTGCCACCCGCGGACGATACTGCTTCATCTGCGCTTGTACTGCAAGATAACAAATTAATAAAACAATAATTATTAATAAATTCAGAAGGGTTGAATGCGTTATACAGTACGCTAAACTACAAAAAATTGGTTTTGTTACTATTTTAGATTCTTACAGATAAGCTAAAAACAATATCCTAAACTAATCAATTATTTAGAAATTTTTATGTAAAGTCACTTAAATATAAAACTTTGTATCAGTAAGAGCGTAATCAAAATTCCATGAACAGGACAGAAGTAGCCAAAACGCCCCATAATTTTACATATTATGTAAAATTAATGTTAACTCACACTAATAACTTAGCCGCGAAGACGACCGACTTCGCCGCGGATATAAGCCCCTCGGACCACTGCGGGTTGCGGCGGTACATCTTCTGCCTTGTCTTAGGATCTCCTAATTCATTCTGCAGCTTCCTCGCATC
Organism: Colias philodice; assembly: GCF_061535455.1. Classification (NCBI taxonomy): domain Eukaryota; kingdom Metazoa; phylum Arthropoda; class Insecta; order Lepidoptera; family Pieridae; genus Colias; species Colias philodice. The sequence continues at coordinate 8,344,003 of NC_143098.1, read as the reverse complement.
CTGGACCAGCACCTTCACGGCGCCCATGAGTGTGGTGCAAGCGTCCAGGATCTTGCTGTTCACTTCTAGTTGTACCCCGGAGTCACCTGCTTTGCTGGCTGCTAGCAGATTCTGGTAAAAAAAATATATGAAATTTGAGTTCAAATTTTTACTGTGAAAGTTCTTTAATAAAGTGGATATAATTTAGTATCAGCATTGCACCCGTGCGAAGCCGGGGCGGGTCGCTAGTATTCTTAAAAAGTACTGAGAGTTAAAACTTCGGAAGCAATTGATGAGAAAATATCTTCCAATGTAAACAGAAGAATGAATTGAGAAGAATGAATACCACGTTCAGACCAACCTTGGACGGGGAAACAAAAGACATTTTTGTAATCATATTTTGTGTAATACATGAAGAAGAGTGGCTGGTATAGGATGGATGCGGTAAGTAACAATTAACATCAATTCTCACCTCAATCTGAGAAGCCGCCTGTTCAATCGCCAAGTCCATTTCCGCTAGTTCATCGTCCACACTCCTAGTTCCAGTAACAAGTCGGTCCGCTGCAGTCGCATTACGAGACACAGTCTGTACACTTGTCCGCGCTTCTAGACACACGCTGCGGTCTATTGCACCGCTCTTAAGGGATTCTAGGCACTGCTTCGTCGCTGTCAGCATACTTCGACAGTCGTTGTTTAATTCTGGGTGGAATAAATTTTATTTTAGACGACTTTCATGTAAATTTTAATAGGTACAACTAATTAATGTTAAGTAGGATTATGTTGTAATCCACATTCACGAGCTATAAGTTATATAATATGTATATTAGTCTGGAGACACAATATGTACAAATAATAGCACAATACAAATAATGTAACATCGGATATCATACTCCTTCACCAATAAACACAACTCTCATGAGTTGCGATGAGAAAATTGAAATAAATAGCTAATAAAATATTGTACATTGCGATTTAAGTAACTCACTTTCTATTAATTCCAAATCGGTGGACAAGTTAGACACTTCTGACGCATATGAAGACAGCTGAGCGGCATTATGAGCAGCAAAGATGGCCGATTTAGCAACCGCTTCTTCATTTCCTTCCAACTATAAAGAGAATACGTAAAATCATTTTATTCTACTACAACCAAGATATAAATATATTTTTAGAATAAATAATTATTATGTTACCTGTGACTTTCTAGCAAGTTCTTCGAAAGCCTTAGAAGCGAGTTCGGCAGCTAATTTATTCGCATCTTGTGCGGAGGAATGTTCTAACGTCGAAATGGCAGTATTCGTTACTTCTAATGCCGCTTCTCCGGCACAACTTACTATTTTAGAGTTTTCTGCGAGACCAATAATTAATTATTTAGTATTTACACACTCAAAGAATTATTTTTACAATGAAAAAAATATCATTAACAGAAAAATAGATAAGACATGATAGAAATAACATAATATCCTACACAGCAAAATTACTACAACAAAATGTACATAAATAACACAAAATCACACTATGATATATACAATAATCAAAACAAGGGCCAACTTACGTTTCTTTATTTCCCTATGGGCCTCTTCCAATTGTATTTTTAAAGACGCCATATCCGCTTCTAGCACAGTGTTTTGTTGCAATAGATCCTGTAATTCACACTCTGCGTTCAGTCTCCCCTGCTCTGTATGCATCAACCTAGCTTCCATAAGCTATACATTTAAATATACTTAACGACAGGCCGCCGACAAGTCCAAAGCCAGAAGGTATCCATGCAGAAATTGTAGAACAGCGAAGGCGTAGGTAGGAGAGAAATAAAAAAAACATGCCATTAGATAACCGTTTCATGCAACTAAAGAAATTAATCAGACAATATTTCATTTAGATCAAAAATTATCATACATAATAACACTTATAGTTTCACATCGGATTGACACAAAAGAGTAATGAACAAACACAGAACAACAACTAAAGAATGGAAATTGAAAATGACTCGATACGATCAACGAAAATGCCCACACCGTAACCTAACCTGTATATCATTATTTTTATCATCGACGATTCTTTCAAAAGACATCTTTTCGTCATTTTTAATTTTTTCAAGCTCGAATAAATTTGATTTAAGAATTTCTACTTCTGTGTTTAAATGTTCAATGTTGCTATCTTTGACTGCTAATTGATTATTGAAATCCTGTTGCGACATTTGATATTTGTCGTTTAAAATACCCAGGTCTTTGTCACTTTCGAGTTTGATTTGATTGGTTTCTATTCGAAGGTTATCAATTTCATGTTTAAGGCTCTGTTCGATTTCAACCTTCTCATTTTGAGTTATTTCTAATTTTTTATTAAGTTGATCCCTTTCCTCCTGCAGTTGATCAACTGTTTGTTGGAGAACCTAATAAAATGTAAATATTATGTAATGTAAATAAAACATACACGATTTGACGACACAACACAGTACCATATCCCAAACGAACCTGCTTTTCAGAAGATAATTCATTGAGAAGTTTTTCATTTTCTTCTACAAGTTTAGATTTTTCTTCAGCTAATAAACTATATTCTTGTGCCTTCGCCATGACCACTTCATTAAGTTCTTCTTTTAAACGAATTATTTCTTCAGTTTTTGATTGTTCTAAATGTTCAATTTTATTTTTCAAATTAAATATTTCTGACTGTTCATCTGATAGAGTATTTTGAAGCATGACTTTATTCGAAGTTTCTTCTTCGAGTTGAGCTTTTAAAGATCCCAACTGTAATTCTAAATTCCTTAACGATTCCGTATTCGTTTTTTTAACTTCATCCAATTCGTTTGCTAGAGCTTGTGTCTCAGAATTTTTGTTTTGCAATGTCGTTTCATATTGTAATTTACAATTCTCAAGCTCGATATTTATTGATGTAAGTTTTTCTAATGCCTCTTGAATTTCTCTGTCTTTTTCTTTAAGGCACTCTTCGAATTCAGAATTTTTTGTTTTTATTAATTCATTAAGATCGAAACATTCTTTTTGTAAAGACGATTCTGAGTCAGAGAGCTTCGTTTTTAGATTGTCTAATTCAGTTTGCAATGCATTAGTGCGATGAGTTTCAGCCTGATGGAAAGTTATTATTTACAGAGCGTGCATGCAATTATATTACATTCTAACTAATACTGTATAAGCCAAAATATTACATCTACAATCTACATGCAATAAATGAATACTTAGAGCTACATGCAATTTAGTCTAATTCATCTAAGTTATAATACAATAAAGATTATGATGTTATTTAGACGACTACGAAATAATAATTTATTACTGACCTCTTTTTCCTGCTGATATTTTATTGTGAGCTCTGTTATTTGTTTCTGGGCCTCTTCTTTTTCTTGTACAACCTTTTTGTAATCTTCTCCGCTCTTTTGTTTGATACTTTGTAATTCTTCCTTCACTTTGGCTAATTCTGCTTCGCTTTCTATTTTCTCTTTCTTTAACCTGTCAAGACTTTCCGAAGCTTCTTTAAGTTCACTCGCCATTATTGATATCTTCTCTTCTTGTTCCGTTGTTGCAGTTTTATGATCTATTTGTAACGATTCGATGGACGCTCGCAATGCTTCTAATTCAACTTCTTTTTGTCTAGATTGTTCTAAATCTGTTCGGAGATTCGATATTTCTATTTTGTATGCTTCGATTTCTTCACTGGACGATGCGCTTTGTTGAAGGAGTTCCACATCCCTAGGAGATAACATCAGGTTTAATATAGTTATACAATGTAAAAAAGAGCGTGTGTACCGAGCATACGTGTCAGAAGTGTAACTTCTTTGGCATGATTCAAAGATACCAAAATCGTCGCTTTACTCCATGACGTGACGGTATCGTCATGATTCGACCTTGAATTTTTACTCTCAGCGCGCCTAAAGAAGTTTCACTTCAAAAATGCCTTTAAAATTATACTTACTTCACTCGATCATTTAACTGCTGTTGTAGCATCATCTTGGCACTCTCGTGTTGTGCCGCGGCGGCACGTAAACTGGACGTTAACTTGTCTACTTCGGCTTTCTAGACAAAAATAATAATATTTATTTAAACATTTTTTTTAAATTTAAAATTAAATTATGTTTGTTAGTAACTTTATTATTTTAGGCTGCTATTGCCTGTATTAAGAATTAATAAATTGGGTTTTAAGTAATTTGAAAAGTGTTAAGCTTAACATAAAAGAATTTGAAGTATTTTTATGAAATATTAAAACACAGCAAACAGTTGAAACTAAATGTACCTGTCTAATAAGTGCGATGTGTTCTTCACGTAGCTGCGTGTAAGCACCTTTTAATTTTTGGAACTTCTCATCAGTCACTTTTGCTTTTTCTTCCGTTTCACTGAGCTTTTCTAGAACACATTAATTAATTAGTTAGTAAAAGTGACAAATTATAATGAAAATATTAAAAATTAAATGAACGTAAAATATAATGTTACTAGAAAATAAATTAACTTACTTTTAATTTCTGGCGCTTCAACAGCCAAAATATCAGCCTTTTGCTTTTCTTCCTCCAGTTCGTTCTGAAATAGTTTATTAGATATTAAAACTTCTATCAAATATATTGTAATAAAAAATTATTAATTAATTTTAAAACTTATTCATACCCTAGCTGCATGAAGTTGTGTTTCAACTCTTGCGCAGTGTTCCCGCATCGAGCTTAGCATTGTGTTGCGTTCTTGTACTATTTGCGAGACTTCTGTCCTGTTCCATAGAAAATAGCATGATTTAATTGTTAAGTAATATACTGTTACAAAAAATTGGTCAATTATATACATCTCTCTCTGGAGGAAAATCACCCTTAGTACTACTAAGGGTGATTTTCCTCCAGAGATGTGCTATGTTATATTGCTGTGGATGCGTTTAATATCCACCAATCATATTCACTGATGCACATAACACTTGTGGAAATGTATTCAACTAAAATACGTTTTTATATGGCAGGTTGCGTGGTATATAGCATACGCATAGCGCGACATATCGCATATCTTGAGCTTCACATCTTCCTCGCGTAGCTACTTTGTGGAGTCGCATCTTCATAGCACATTTCACTCGCACATATAGTTTGGTATCAGTAAACCGTTCACACAATTTCACAGCACAGTATTACATTTACGCTGCGTAGCTGCATAGAACACCCTAAGCCCTAAGGGCTGCTTCATCACTACATCACTACATAAAGTATAAAACAAAGTCGCTTTCTCTGTCCCTATGTCACTTTGTATGCTTAAATCTTTAAAACTACGCAACGGATTTTGGTGCGGTTTTTTTAAATAGAGTGATTCAAGAGGAAAGTTTTAGTATATAATTCATTAGGTTATAGACAAAGCGGGCGAAGCAGCGGGCGGTAAGCTAGTTTTTTCATAAAACTCACCGCATTCTCTTAAGTTCAGTCTGCAGATGGTCAATAAGCCGGTCTCTCTCTAACAACGGGTCTGGAGCGGGTGAAGGCGTGGCGCGCGTTTCTAGCGAATCGTGACGCGGTGGTGTTGATACCTGTAGGTAAAAATAGACATTATGGTTATGAGAATAAGGGATATTTTAGCGTGAAACTGTGTGATCTATTTTGCGTACTTGGCTGCTGTTGGTTGTTTAACGTTTGTGTTTTTTTAATGTAGGTGTTTGATTATGATTTAATAATAACAATTTAATTAATCTTTTTCAAAGCAAACTATGAAATTACGGAAAAAATAAATCTGTATATTATTCTGGTATTAAAAAACGCATTCTCCTTAATATGTTGAAACTTTAAGGGAATGTTCGATTTGTCATATCTAAAATAATGATTAATTACCTGGCTAATTGTTTCGGAAGTATCAATTAGAGATCCAATAGCGTCTACTTCATCAGGCGGCGGCTCCGGTATTGAAACTACAGGTGCAACGTATGTGCCGAAGTCACTCTGCAAATGATAAGCTTATTTATTTATTTCTTCGTATTATAAATTTAAAATTCATAAATGACACTAAAATATTTAGAAGTCGCGAATGGTATGAGTGAAATATATGCAAATACATGTTGTCCATTACCACTTAGAACATAACATTGCAAAAAAATACCATGGTAAGAAATTGAGTACACTGAAATTATTAGCGTTATTTATTCTTATTATAAATTTAAAAATAATTAATGTCAATCAAAAATTAAAAAGTTGTGAATTGTATGACTCAAATATTCTCAATACAAGCCGTCTATTATCAATAAGTACATCAACATTGCAAATGAAAATACCATGGTTATGGATTCAGTATAAAAATGGATATATTAATAATTGTAACTATAATTAAGATTTACCTGTAATAAGAAATTAGGCGGATTCGACGGTAGAACTGGCAGTGTGAGTAAATTCCTATAGTATTGTAGACTGCTTGCGTGTTTGTAGAACGAACTTAGCTTTTTGAACTGTTGACGGAACCTGAACAATAATAAATATAAATAAGTCGGAAATGATAGTGGAGAAACAAAAGGTCGCTGGAAAATGTCTGTTCTGAATAAAATATAAACTGTAAACAGCTGGCTGGGTGAATCGTGAAGCGTATGAAAGATATTAAAATTTCAATCAGTAAGTAGGCATTTTTATAGCGAAATATATTCAGGTCAAGTAAAAAAAAAATGTTTTTACTATTCTCTTTATTTTAAAGGGGACAATAAAACCGTTTTCAATCTACAAGTAGTTTCATACAAGAAAATCGAAAAGTAAATTTAATAAGTACACGTTGCAATCATGGATGTGAGTCCTGAGCGCAAGGGCTGAGCGCAGCAATCCGGGCACTGAACCGTATTTATTTATTTACTCTTTATGTACAATAAAGAGTAAATAAATACGGTAAAGTAAAACAAAACCATTCAAAATGTACAAGTGGCGGCCTTATGGCTCAAAGCCATCTCTGCCAGGCAACCTTCAGGCAAAGTATTCACCGTATTTCACTTTTTTAATTTAGTCTGTAAAGATAAGTCCACACAACACACACCTCTCTCTATGTCCACTTAATGTATCGGCCGTTTAAGAGGCGTGTAGACGAAATAGAAGGGGCACGTTACAATCGTAGTTATGCGACGAATCCTGGGCGCAAGGGATTAGGGCAAATAGCCGACACTTAACCATGTTTCAGTTTAGTATGTAAAGGTACGTCAACACAGCACCCACCTCTCTCTATGTCCACTTAATGTAACGGCGGGTAAAGAGGCGTGTAGCCGGAACAGAAGCCGCACGTTGCAGTCATAGATAATAGATATGTGACGAGTTTTGAGCACAAGGGATTAGAGCGGCAACCCAGCACTGAACCATATTTCACTTTTTATATTTAGTCTGTAAATATAAGTCCAAACAACACATACCTCTCTCTATGTCCACTTAATGTATCGGCGGGTAAAGAGGCGTGTAGCCGGAACAGAAGCCGCACGTTACAATCGTAGATGTGAGACGAGTCTTGAGCGCAAGGTATAAGAGCAGCTAATCGGCACTGCCCACTCGCTGTCATTGAGTTGGCTCTTGCGTTGCCGAGACTGTCGAATACTGGAGACAAAATTAAATTGTAGGTCAATTTGTTAAAGGGCGAGCCGGTACTACCATGAGACAATTATAGTTTAATACTTGATTTTAAACTAGAATTTACAGGAAAAGTTTCGGCATGATTGAAGAAATTTTACAATGGAAATGAAGGAATAAGGATAAAATTGTAATGTCTGAATAAAATAAATTATATAGACTAATCATTAGAGATCTAAATAACGATTAAATTGAATCAGCGGTAGTGGAGAAATTAAGAACATTACGAACCTGCTGATTGTAAATTCAGGATATCATCCATGTAGTCGAACAATTCAACACACAACTGGAAACTGAAACAAACAGCCTACATAAATATAACGATCTTTTTTCCTGGAAAACTCGAATAACACACAATTAACTAAGATCGTTTGAAATTGCTTCGATATATACTTTAAAAGATATAACAGATGCAAAACTCACTAGTTATTAACATCGTTTTCAGCAATGGCGTCTAACTCCTCAACCGTGAGCTGCATATTACCGGGAAAGCGCGGGTTTCGCGCGTGAAACTTGAGCTTGCTTAGCAGAAGCGTGCAATAGAGATGGATCAGTCTGCCGTAGCCTTCACGGAGATGCATCTGTGTACATACAATGATTATTATGTTTGCCTTTTTTTAATTTGGAAAGGAGTAGGGTCTAAGTTTTTCTGTATTTGAATTGTTTCACCAGTAGGAGGCTCTAAAACTAGTACCAGCACCGGTTGTAGCCGGCTGTCAAGAATATAATAAGAGCAGAACCTACGCGTCAAACAATCTTAAAAGTATGAAGCGGCTAAGAACAATCTCTTTTTTATTTCATGACAATCTTCATTTTGTTTAAAGATAAAAATAATTTGGACAACTGGAAATTGCAAACCACAAATCTAAATAATCGTATACGGTAATGAGCTCAATTTGATAAATTAATTACTTACGATATTTGTTATTTACATAATAGTTCTCTAATAAATTAATTAATAAGGCATGGTTCAATGTATCCAAAAGTATTCCGCTAAGCAGCAAATATTATCAAATAAACACAAACAAATGAGATCACTCTTAAGTGATAAGGCCGCCTTCTGTGCTGTTTTTCTCTTAGAATAAGTTTTGTTTGTATTCTATGTATTTTGGCAGCACAATAAAGAGTATAAATAAATAAATGCTTAAAATGCATTTCGCAATAGTCTGACACAGTTTTAGCGGCACAGGCTCACCTATTGTTACTCGCAATTCTAATCTTTTACACAATCACTGTGCCTGTTAAACTTTGTCACATAGATAATGCTTTTTATTCTTTATTTCATATTTTTGTAAACGCATCAATTATTGAGTGTAAAATGATAATATTGGACGAAATTGGATTTGATTTAATTTCCTATAGGTACCCTTGATAGGGGAGGACACAGACCACTTAAAATACATCAAAAGTCAAATAGTACACGCATACCGCAGCCTAATACAATCATAACTATATGATAGAGGTTTTCTTTCAACTCGATAAAAGCACGCTTCCAGAAAACTTACTACTTAGTTACTTACCAATAACTTCCACGCGACAATGCGATAGTATTAGAATACCATAAATGACCATTCTCGATAGTACTTACCCATAATTTCCCCAAATTCTCGATCATTCCAATGTGCCGCTGCGAGTCATCGAGACACGCGGGGTGCCCCTCGCGGAGCAGCTTGTGGGTCACGTGACAGAACTTCCATGCAACAATGCGGTTGTCTTGTAGGGGCTGTCGTATGGCCACCATCTAGAATACATTAAAAAGATTAATAGATAGAATAGCTACACTCGTAGGATTTTTTCGGGAAGGGAATCAATGATATTCCCACTGTCTTGAAACTTAGAAAGTATCAATGAAAACTTTAAATAATAGAATAGATCTTATCTTAATCTTCTTGTGTGATTATAAATAAATAAAAACTTTTATTCATATGGATCCAGAAAATCTAAAAGTTACTTAGCTTTTATCTTTAAATATTTCAATCTGCCTTACTACTTTGAAAAAAAAGTACAGAAATTCCATTTATAATATGATGAATCAAAATGTAAAGAGCTAGCACAGGAATATCCAATAAATAGAAATCATTTATTTACATTAAGAATGATTTACTGTTAACTGCAAACAGCTGTGTAAAATTAGATTTGATTTATATCCGTAGGTTCAAGTTTATATTTACAAACATCATGAGTGAGTTCGTTGAATGTTTATATAGAACAGGACATCGCGTGGTATCTCTGGTATATTTATACAACATGACGCATCTCTATTTTAATCGCAAAGGCATTAGATGCAGAATCCACTTACATTTAGTTATTCAACGTTAATATCCAGATTGTAGTATTATACAACTTTATATGGCATTAATCAAAACATTCCCATATGCTTTGATAACCGTAGGTCTGATTCTTACCAAATGTTCATCTTCAGACACATGTACAAGTACTAAATCCATACTAATATTATAAATGCGAAAGTAACTCTGTCTGTCTGTCTGTTACTCAATCACGCCTAAACTACTGTACCAATTTGCATGAAATTTGGTATGAAGATATTTTGATACCCGAGAAAGGACATAGGCTACCTTTTATTGCGAAATATGTACCACGGGCGAAGCCGGGGCGGACCACTAGTACATAATATTTACCCAATACGTGATGGCACTCTGTTCCTGGAAGGTACCGATGATAGCGCTGCGTACATGTTTCTCTTTGACCGGTGTTTCGACCGCATTCATAGCCTTCTGTATGGCTAATGTCTGTAACAAAATTTGTATGTATATATGTCTCTATAGGTATAAGGAGTGCTTTCCATCAACGAATATATGAGTGCAACGGACTTTACATAACTAAAAATAATCAATATGATAACATTAGGCAATATGTATTTCATTTAATGTTATTTTAGTTTATTGCAGTCTGTTGCAATCTGCAAACCAGTTGGTTTGAAACTTTGAAGATTGTCAAAAATTAATTTAAAAGACGAGAAAATTTGGTAAACAGAAAGATAACTGCGCAAAATTGTACCTTCTTTACGGTCAATCGTACGTAACAATTCATTTGTGGAAAAATAGCTTTATTAGTAACTTAGCATTCATTATTAATTATTACCTGTTAAGTGATTCATGACCTCGGAAAGTCCCGTCTGAACTCAACGTATAAAACTGGACAATAACATACCACACTTCCAAGACATCGACGCAGACAGATGTTCAAAATTGGATTTTATTTATATCCTTCGGTTTCAAGTTTATGTTTACCAAGAACTCGAGTGGATTTGTTTATCTGAATGCGTGGTGGTGTTGTTAATATACATATTAATATATGGAACTGTTTTACGTTTAGTGGAAATTTATAATTAGTCTAAACTTTGAATTTAAATTTCAATTTCGTTCTTAATAATTACTTATGTCCATCTTTGATATAGTTATCCAATACAACACTAGGAAAAATAGCAAAGATTTGATGGTCCAATTTTTAACGCATCGTCACAATTGCGCTACTCGAGAAATAGGCTAAGAGTTTTGAAATCCAGCATAATTCATGCCAACGGAGTTTTTTAGAGGCTCAGACGATTGAGCTCTGAAAAGTGCACTCGAGTGCAGTCTATCTTTGTGCTAATGTTCCTTTAACTCGAGCACAAAGAATTCTGCAGTGGCTCTTTACTTTCTTCGTGTCAAGTAGATAAAATGTGTAATTACCATAATCACCTCATCCAATTGAGAATAATTATATAGGGCATAGGCATATTAAAAATTTCCCATCTTTCACAAAAAATATTAAAAAAAATTTGCTTTATTTTTTATTTAATACCAGCGGCCTACATATTACATTGAATACACGTAATAACTGCAGTATGCCGCGTTTTTTATTCCTTCATTTACAAGGAAATAATTGAAGTGCACACACTTCATGCATGATTAATTTTATAAAAAAACCTTGCTAGTTCTTGGCAAGAAGACTATTTTTATGATAATAATAAATATTATTTTTGTATGATAAAATAACTAAATGCGCGACACGGCATGTAATTTTAAGACTCCGATTGAAAATGACCTCAAATCTACAGTGTTTCTGTATATTTCTAAAAATTGCTACATATTTGTCGCTAATTATAAACGAATCTCATAGAGATCCTTGTTTCTAACAATAATAGACGATATTTAAAAAAAAATCCATTTAAAGCATACCGAAACCATAAACTACGTACCGTTACGTCTAGGAAATTAAGTTTACTTCCATACACTCCATGTATTTGATATGTTAGCGATAGTGAAGTTAATTTAAACATGCGCGGAGTGCCCTCGAGTGAACTATTTTGATGGCGATTACTTGCTCTGGGGACACTTCGTGGATACAAAACACACATAGCATGTTTGTAGAAGTCTGTTTATTTTAACTTCGTGACTCATTTAAATGTGTTCCAAAATATAGACTACTTGAAGATAATTTCAAAAAGCACGTAAACTATAACAAAGTTCACACCAAATTATGAATGTCTTCAGGTAAAAATAAGAATGAAAAAACAGGGCCAAATGAAGGTCCACGTGCAAAATAGAGGCGAGTAAATGTAACTTACCAGCTGATGGAAGCGTTTATCGGCAGGTGTCGCCATAGCGTGTTAGTGTGGAGAGTCAGCTGCATGCATTAGTTTAGTGACGTGCCACGCTGGAAGCAAACACGCGGCACAATGTTAGTGCTGTTAGCGGATCTGGTCAATGAGCGGTACCAGTATGACTACGTGATGGTTAAATGATTAAATCTCTTAATTACAATAAAGAAGGAATATACAAAATATAAGGTATAAGATTCTACTTAATCGATTATATAAACATAAAACAATCATGATCCAACAAAAGTTTAACATGACAATAGCATTAAATTATTTAACGAATATAGAATGAATATTTATTTACAAGGATGTGGGTACTGGGTAGTCTACACTAATATTATAAAGAGGAAAACTTTGTTTGTTTGTTTGTTTGATTGTAATGAATAGGCTCATAAACTACTGGACCGATTTTAAAAATTCTTTCACCATTCGAAAGCTACATTATCCACGAGTAACATAGGCTAGGTTTTATCCCGGAAATCCCACGGGAACGGGAACTATGCGGGTTTTTCTTTGAAAACGCGGGCGAAGCCGCAGGCGGAAAGCTAGTTTAAAATATTAAAAAAATCTCCACGATTCAAAATATCAAAGCAGAAATTCTAACAAGATCGACCAAGATAATTGAAGGAAATAACAAAATTGTTTCAGATTGTATTAATGTAGGAATTCATGCAAGTGTTAACAATGAAACATGTGGCAGATGAACAATAGAGTGATTGAAATTTTCATGCTTTACCAATAGAATAAGACATTCAGTTCAACGAAAATAAATAAGACGTAAGTTTAATCAATAAAATCAACAATGGCTAAAATAATATGAATTACAGAACTCATCTGGGTCGCATCAACTTATGTAATTTTTACTAGGATAATTATAAAAAATGCTGAATTAAACATCTCCAAAGCAAAACATTCGGCTGTTTCGGCATAAGAAACAATTTGCTTTCCAAAATAATCTTCCCACTTTTCATATCCTAACATTTGAGAATTCTATAAAAATTATTGATATCTTCACAATATATTGCATATAAGCTAATAAGATCTAATTACTCTACGTGTTATATCCCCTTGGGGATATCTACGGCATCTCTGCCTAATTGGTTTAGCGACCGAGGCCTTGTTTACCTGATACGGTTAATGTCAGCGAAAAATCAATGCTGAAGTTTTACCTGAAACAAATAATATATTTTTTGTACTCTTATTTATTATATCCTACAAAGAAAACTTACAATTTACAAAATAGCCTTATTTTAGAGAAGGTAGAATAAAAAATTTGCATGTCTAAAAATAAACCTTACGACAGGAAAATAAAATGGTTTTATACACGATCTGTTAGTTTTATAGATATTAGATATTAATAATATTTTTGTGTGGAAATATCTTGATATATATAAATAAAATAAATGAAATAGATGTTATACAATTTTAATTTTATTCAATGTTGAAATAAGCAGTTGGTTAACTAAAGCAAACACAAACAATATCAACATAAACAATAGAGCCATTCAGGTGAATATGAAACTCGGCTATAGCTGACCTAAACTTTTGTTGAGGTCTCTTTTATTAACAAAATAGTCGTGTTTCCTTTTCATAAGGTTAAATAATAAATTATTGCAACCTTCTTTCATGTTATTAAAAATAAACGTAAGTATTAGAAAAAAATTAATACGTTTACACCTCAGATTATCTGTTGTTGTTTAATTAATTATACTTAATCAAAACATAAGGAACGTGTATCTAAGGATGTAACACTCATTATACAACCACTCTATTGTGATTGTGTAATATTGTAAGTCGGATTAAATTGTTCTTTGAAGTATTTATAGATGATCCCTACATTACATAATATACAGTAGTTGCTAGGTGAATACACTTTATAGCTCATCTTATAACTTTATCAGTTTCATCCAATCATTTTAACAGTAAAACTAATTCAATGACTTCAATATTATAATAGTCCGTCATGTGGAAGACTGCTCCTTCCATACCTATATGAAGCGCATCATGTATTTTATATTACAAACGCAAGCATATTCAATACCCAAGATTAGACACAATAGCACAAATAACTAAATAGTTACTACGTAAACAATTGTGACAATAATAATTGGTTTAATACCACGGAAGTTTGTAATATGATACCCGCTTTATTATATTTGGAACAGCGAGAGATTACGTCTAACATATGAAACCTTAACCGCTATCAATGGCCCATCATGGCCCAGTGAGCGCCACCTACCAAAGGGTACTTGACCACATTACGGTACACTGTGACAGGGCGCTTGCTTCCACGCACTGATTGTCGACAGCCTGTTATCGCAGGCCGCAGCCCACGTCGGGTGTGAAGCAAGTGCTAATTATGCGTAACCGTAACGATAGCAGTGCGCTGATATAACGCATACTTGAGGAAATATTTATGTAATAAAACATGCGTTCTGGTTCGCTTAAGCCTTTGTAAATTCAAGCGACGCGGACGTTGAGGGTGTCACAAAATTAACTCAAACTATAAATAAAATATAATTTTTTGTTAATTCACTGTGACGTACTTGTACTACTTTGTTTATCCCACATCTTTATAAATGTTTTACACATAAATAAACGAATCCCACTACTAGAAAATTATGAAAGTCGAGACTTCTACGTGCCGATGTGATAACTAATTCAAACATTCAACCATTCATTCAGTTACATACCACTTTTCTAGACAATAGGAATGTTCACAATACAGTAATATCCACGCTAAAACTACAATAGTGATAGAATTAATACGGAAGAGGACGTTCACCGTCGGTGACTGTCCTCCGGCCGCTTCCGCAGCAGATGAACCCGTGTTGCGGATGCACTAGTCAGTACATTACATCACTATCATCTGATACTACTAGAACAATCAAGGAACAATGAACAAACTACAGAACTGTTTATTCCATGTTGGACAAACGAGTTATGAAGTTATCTGACGGCTGGCCCACAATAGTTGTTGTTGTACTTGAAAAGGATTCTATATATTGACATGGGAAGAGGATAAGCGAAGAACTTGCGCACAAAGGGCAATTCATTGCATGAAAGAATTCATTCACGGTCCTTACAATGTTGTTATATGTAGTTTCGAAACCCTGACCTCTGTATTTGCAACTTTGGGCACATGCAAGTCATCCTATTGAAGGATATCTTTTATACACATAAAAGTAAAACTATTTATTGTGGAAAGGACCATGTTTCCTGTTTTGATGGGACAACGTTACCTAACTCTGGGGTCATAAATTACCCGAATTTGCACATTTATATCGTTAACGTTTTATATAGTTATATAGGCTTATAATACATTCCCTTTTTTATATGAATGTGGTAATGCGAGAAAGCTGGTATCGTTTAGCTTAGAGAAACTTGTCTTAGAAATTCTAAGAGAAATTTAAGTATAATATTCGCATCGCATTCACTATTTATTTAGGTACTTTAGATATAAATATTATTGTATATTGCACATAAAGTAAATTATATAAGCGTGTACTTAATTCAATTTCGACATCCTGTGTTTCTAAAACATTTCTTTTACCGCAAACAAAAGTTATATAATATTTTAGCATTTTATTAAAAATTTAAACCGTAATATGTATATGCGTCTCAAATTTTTTCACTTTCATTTCAATGTAAGTAGGTAAGAATGTATGTGATTCTGAAGATCTTTAGTGCAACAAAATTTCTTATTCTTTGAGACATGAACAGATTTTATTATTAATTATTACTTGAAAAAAACACAGACAGCAAATCGAATCTTTTGTATTTGAATTTTAATGACGAATCGGTCAAGCCGTTTCGGAGTTCGGACGCTTGCGTTGTGCCGTTTGAACGCGACACGGGATTTTTTTATATATTACAGAAAACAAGAATTGTATAGGTACCTAGTACCTACTGTGTACTATAACGTATACGGTATACTGATTACTGTATAATAGTGTATATGACACAATATTATAACGTACTATGAACGCAATGTTCTTAACGAAGCGAAAAGGACAACCGCGACCGGTAAGATCATTACGTATTTAATATATTATTGCATACCACACTTCTATCAAACTACGCTGTCACTTATAATTAAATTATTTTTTTTTATGTTATAGGGAGGAAAACGAGCGGACGCACTGCCTGGTGGTAAGCAGGTTGCGTCGCCCATAGACCATAGCAGAGGTTATGGTTTTTGCCTACCAGAATAGGATAAGGGGGAAGACGGAATTAAAATGGTATAAGGCGGAAGCTATGCGTGGATTGGGAAGCGGCGGGAATTTATTGGCCTTTTAAGAATCGATAAGTTTTTTTAATAAATGATATTTACAATTTAATATACCAATATCTATTGAGCATTGAATAAGAGAAAAAAAAACCCCTTTTATCGGGACGAAGTTCCTCATCGCGCGTTGCGAAAGGGTATACTTGTACTTCCTCGATAAATGGGCTATATAACACCAAATGAATTTTTCAAATCGGACCAGTAGTTCCTGAGATTGATCTGACGTTCAAAGAAACAAACAAACAAACTCTTTAGCTTTATAATAATAGTATAGATTGACTGAAATCCTTCACATACTTTAATTTTTAACGTCTCAACACCCAATTATTTTCTGTAATATTATGACAGACTAGGTTATACCGTTGTTTTCGTAGATGTGCAAAAAATCTTTAAAACAAGTGTTTGCAGGCTACATTATGATCAGATAATCTGTAGTTGAGTATTATACGTAAATTTCGTCCAATTCCGAATAAAAATCACTTGAAAATCTTGAAATTATCGCGAGACATCCCCGATTCGTTCCGAATTAAAATCTACCGCTATGAGCGATAGTCGGTTACAATTTACATGCGTTTGTGATGCGCATTGCAACGCCGACTTTATGGCGATATTATACGAATTTTCATTGTACTGCATAAAATGTATATGAGAACAAAACGGTTCTTTTGATTTAGTTTACGAGTCGCATGTCGCACCTTTTTTTTCGTTTTGAATTTGAAACAGAGTAACTTCAGGTCACATTTTCATTTCATTTCGCATCATTAATAATTGTGGAGGAAGGAAGGAGGAATTTCTCCACAGTTGTGACCCCTGGCAGTCTTAATTTCCTTTTTTATAGTTGCCGCGTAAATCATGTAAACTCATTTCTTTGCTATAACCACAGACTAATAATAATATACTACGTATACAACTATAACATTATTTATATCACAATTCAAATACCTGAAAGGGCACACACGTGCACCTGGATACATATTATAAGAAATACAAAAATATTATACCTAGCCGGTATTTTACCTTCGACACAAGCTAATGAAGGCTAAAGCCTACAATATCAATTCTTTACGTCTAGCCTTGACAATACTTATACCCTCACATTCACACCTTCAGCTAGGCATTAAGAAATAACCATGTGCAATATAAGTTAACAATACTAAATATTATATACTAAACCTATATATCAGAAGTATAACGCCTTGATACATGTATTGACTATAGAGATATATCCACAATCACATGACTCATACGTAATGCAGATGCAAGTAAACATTTACATATGGCATTATTTTTACTGGCATACACACATACATAACTGTACGAGTCGAAGCCTTATTGCGATTACGTAATTTAAATAATATTATGTACTAGCGACCCGCCCCGGCTTCGCACGGGTGCAATGCTGATACTAAATACACTACAGAAAAATTGTGAACGTTGTATAGGTATAAAAATATAGCGGCCCGCTCCGGCCTCCGGCATCGCACGGGTATAAAATACATAGCCGGGCGGCCGCAAACGCTACGTCCTGCAATTTTTAAATCTGTAATATCTTCGAAAATATTCACTTAAATCATACGGTGTACAGGGCCATATAGATCTATATTAAATGAACAATGTATCCATGGTATTTAATTGGTTAAGGATTAATGCTGTATTGGTTAAAATCGCTTCGAAAATTAGCCATTATTTGTCGTAAAAAGTAAATGACAAAAAAAAGTTATTGTGGGTTATCCATAAGAGATAGACATATACCATCGCGGACTTTTCTGTAGACCTTTTCAATGTGTATAATACTTAGTACATTATTTTGATAAAACTCGTAGGGTTCAGCCTGCGTTTGCAATGTAAGCGGAATAAATGTAATTTTTTACGACATCACATTAGAAACCTCAAAAATAACAGTACTTCTCCACTACTTAATGGATCTTATTATACATATAAACCTTCCTCTTGAATCACTCTATCTATTAAAAAAAACCGCATCAAAATCCGTTGCGTAGTTTCAAAGATTTAAGCGTACAAAGGGACATAGGGACATAGGGACATAGGGACAGGGAAAGCGACTTTGTTTTATACTATGTAGTGATAATGATTTACGTTAAGTGTCAGTTATCTTTGCAGTAGGTACCTATATATTTGCGAATCCCTATGAATTACATGCACTGTAGAATAGATTTCCGAAATACAGTTTAGCTATTGACTATGACTTTGACTACTGATTGAAAATGAGAAGAAAAGTACAACAAATTACGTACTTAGCTTATAGCTATCGCTTAGAGTGGAAACACGGGAAATTAATTGCAGCTGAGGCAGCTAGATAATAATTAATATGATTAGCATTTTGAGCTATAGGTATCTGGTTCACGGTTCAAGTAACAAACATTTGCATATAAATTTCATAGCAAAACCCAATTATCATAACACAGCCATGTTTCTTTAGATGCAATATGGTACTTAATTTTTAAACGTGTGGGCATATTGTTCTGTGGGTTTAATCCGCCGTTATTTTTCTTAGCGATTCATACTATAATACATAATAAACTATAATACCTAATTACTAGGAACTATAATACCATTTGATTCATAAATGTAAAGTCATTTAATTGCTATTACATTACTTATATTATCCAGTCACTCTCCGATCCGGTTTCATGCCATTCATGGTTTCTTGATTCTTCCCACGTTTTTCACTCTGGAGATATCTCTTAAAAGCCATGTGAATTGAAAACTCTTGAAAACGATAATAATTAGCCATGTTTTCTCTTAATACGTCCATAATTGAGATAATACTGACAGAATCTTATAATATTATAACCAAACTCCACCAAAACGGCATGCATGACCGATTATATTTTTTGTATTAATTATTCGGGCTAATGTTTACGATAATACGAAAAAAAACGAATAGATCGTGAACTATTTTTATACCCTTAAGGTTGATGTTCCGACCGTCCCTCCATACATTTTTGATTACCTCTAAACACTTAACACAGACACTATTTCTTTAAAACTAATCATTTTATCACTTCTCTATAATGAAATGTGTGCGCGTTCGACCTTTTTAATCAATAATTTACAATATTTACTTAGAAAAACAACAGTAAAATACCGGAAAAATTTGACACTTCTACAGTAGTGTGCGTGACTTTTGCCAAGCGAAACACGACATAAAGCACGACATCTAGCGCATAGACTATATACTTATTACAGATCTAGCGCGTCAATGTCTAAACGAAAGGCGATGTTTAGACATTGACGCGCTAGATGTCGTGCATTCGCGTTCGTTATCTTATGCATAAGGGTGCACTCACACACATCAGTCACCGTCAAGTCACCGATGACTGATCGGTGACGGTTTGTGTACGTATCCACAAACACCAGTCACCGTCATGTTGTCCGTCAGTCACGTCGCCGGTTTGACTGAATCATTGAACACACACATCAGGTTAGTGAGTGATTAGACGTGTGTCACGCTAGAGAACATGTAGCAATTGACGGTAGCACGACGCTGACTGAACTGAGACGTGACGGCACCGGGTGAGTGGGGATAAAAGTATGATACATGTATGGAAAGATTATTTGACGTGCCTGACCGGGGACGTCACTGATAGATTTCGTGCCGGCGACTGTCGTGTGGGAACAGAGTCATACTAGAACTATTGATACATATTTTTTTTTAATCCTGTCCGGTGACGTGCCGTGACGGTGACTGATGTGTGTGAGTGCACCCTTATGAGCATAATTCTAATAAATCAAAGTTCTGTGTAAAAATTGAGTAATTTCATTTCCAATCGTTCAAAGAAAATAACAATAAAATAAAATAAAACTAATGACCTTAGAAACTATGTTTTTTTTTATTTATTACTCATTATTGTTCGTCCGTCGTAGGTCTGTAAACTGTATTGTACACTGAAGGTAAATGGTACTGTAGGTACTTTAGTTCGGCGTCGTCGCTCGTCGGCTTGATATAAAATTACATTCTTGATTTCATTGACACGCGCTATGATTTGCGCGCGGAATTTCTTGTGTTGTGAATTTATTTTTGTATGCTATGCATTTTAATTGATTCAAATTGCAATGTTTCTCTAGTATGCATTTGAGACTATATTGTAAATTGTAATAATTGATCGTGGGTATAGTAATTAATTATTCTAATAACGCAATTAGTAATATATGTATTTTCGGTGGGATTCAAAACAAAAAATTGGCCCGTGATTTTTATGAAATTTCACCACATTGCAAATCACATCAATCATAGTTCATACACATGTATGACGAAAGTGATTAGTATTGTGGCTAACATTGACTCATCAGTTCATCACTGAAACCAGTGATAAATCAGTACCTATATCATATTGTGTTTGAATATTTTTAAACAATGATATAAGTATACAATTATTATAAATCGGTAAACTATCAAAGTAATCACAAACTTGCAAACATTGGTAAAATGTCCAGTAGTTTATGAGCCTATTCATTACAATTTACAATCAAACAAACAAACAAAGTTTTCCTCTTTATAATATTAGTGTAGACAAACACTATGAATACGATCACTAATGCAAATTCGGGGATTTTCTAATTATTGCTAAATAATAATTGAATTCGTTTTGAAATACTCTATAATTTTTAGTGTATAAATAGACATTTATAATGTGGTGCTCATTTTTTTTGTACTGCTAACGCTATTGTAGGTACCTATTTTCGTTGTTTTATTTCAAGTGAACACGGCCATACAATTTTGTCACGAGCCGCCTATGATTGTAGGTACTTTTGTTAGGCTCCTTCGTCGTCCGCGTCGGCTCGAAAGTTCTTGATTTCATTGTCACGCGCTATGATTTGCGCGCGGATTTTCTTGTGTTGTGAATTTATTTTTGTATTATTATTATTTTTTATTTATTTTTTTATTTTATTGATTCAAATAAAATATTTCACTAGTATGCATTTGAGACTATATTGTATTATGTATAATTTATCGTAGGTATAGTTATTCTTATAACGCAGTTATATTTTCGGTGGGACAATTTGACCCGTGATTTTTCTGAAATATCACCACGTTGCAAATCACATCAATCATACACACGTATGACGAAAGTATAGTGGCTATAATTGACTCATCAGTTCATCACTGAAACCAGTGATAAATCAGTACATATATCATATTTTATTGTGTTTGAATATTTTTTAAACAACGATATAGGTATACAATATTATTATAAATCGGTAAACTACCAAAGTACTTCCGAATTTTCAGACAGACAAACAAGTAGTTTGAACACGCAGTTTTCTTATACTAGTAGCAAAAATCAAAACCATAATATTATGTTTCCCTACTATATTTTACTAAAAGTCGAGTGCGTCGAAATCGTAAATAATAATATGTTTTTCACCTTCCTGGTTATTTTCCCATAGTAAATAGTGTTTTAGGTTTGTTGTTGTAGGTAGGAATAATAATAATTATTCTTACATGTTGGTTATGAAATGTATATTGAAATAATTTACTTTTACAAATCATTAGTGATATAAGTTTTGAGTGAAAATGCTTGGATCAGCATAATATTATATGGTACTTCAAATACATGTTTTGATAAAAAAAACAATAGTGTAATAAAATAAAACTGCGTTTTATTGTAATCAATGTTGACAATTTTAAATTCCAAAATTATTGATCAATAAAATAGTTTACACCAACAAATATAACTTTTATTTTTATAACAATCGTTCATAATATAAACCGTAGCAGGTGGCGTTTTGAAGTTCTGTCTACTCATACAGAAAAATGGAAAACTTGTTTTTTTTGTAAACAATTTATTACTCATGTTGTTTGGCAACTCGAAGCGTGGTCGTCCGTCGTAGGTACTTTTGTTCGGCGTCGCGTCGTCGTCCGCGTCGGCTTGATATAAAACATTCTTGATTTCATTGACACGCGCTATGATTTGCGCGCGGAATTTCTTGTGTTGTGAATTTATTTTTGTATGCTATGCATTTTAATTGAATCAAATTGCAATATTTCTCTAGTATGCATTTGAGACTATATTGTAATAATTGATCGTGGGTAGGTATAGTAATTAATTATTCTAATAACGCAATTATATTTTCGGTGGGATTCAAAACAAAAAATTGGCCCGTGATTTTTATGAAATTTCACCACATTGCAAATTATATATTATACAATTACAATTACAATTATTATAAATCGGTAAACTATCAAAGTAATTACAAACTTGCAAAATATGCTTTTCCGAATTTTCAGACAGACACACAATTTTATTAGTTTGTTTTAGCAAAGTAGGTACCTATACCTATACGCTTACGTCGCGCGTCGCGTCGTCGAAAACGGTGCGCCCAGAAACAAACATACCTAATTCAGTTACAATCCTTTTTTTGTTCCGTAATTTATTGTATTTATTCTAATACGATTTTTTTTATTCGTCGGCCAGTTCTACTAGGTATAAAAAGATAAAATTGAAATATAATTATTGTAGCGACAGCCATATTATGTTACTATGTTTTCGTAAATATGTTTTTCACCTTCCTGGTTATTTTCACATAATCTTATCTTATATATAAAAATGAATCGCAAAATGTGTTGGTAAGCGCATAACTCGAGAACGGCTGAACCGATTTCGATCATTCTTTTTTTATTATATTCCTTGAAGTACGAGGATGGTTTTTATGTAGAGAAAACGTAAATATTATGTACCACGGGCGAAGCCGGGGCGGACCGCTAGTCTTCTTATATATAAAAATGAATCGCAAAATGTGTTGGTAAGCGCATAACTCGAGAACGGCTGAACCGATTTCGATCATTCTTTTTTTATTATATTCCTTGAAGTACGAGGATGGTTTTTATGTAGAGAAAACGTAAATATTATGTACCACGGGCGAAGCCGGGGCGGACCGCTAGTATATATATATATAAATGAATCGCAAAATGTGTTGGTAAGCGCATAACTCGAGAACGGCTGAACCGATTTCGATAATTCTTTTTTTATTATATTCCTTGAAGTACGAGGATGGTTCTTATGTAGAGAAAACGTAAACATGTACCACGGGCGAAGCCGGGGCGGACCGCTAGTCTTCTTATATATAAAAATGAATCGCAAAATGTGTTGGTAAGCGCATAACTCGAGAACGGCTGAACCGATTTCGATAATTCTTTTTTTATTATATCCCTTGAAGTACGAGGATGGTTCTTATAGCTAGAGAGCTAGTTAGTTTAGTTTTAGTGCAGTGGCAGTGTAAATGTTGTTGTTGAGGTTATGTAAATTTAACACTTTAGTTAACTACCAAGATATAAAGAAATGAGGATAGGACACAATAACTATTGGTTGAGGTATTTATAAACTCATAATATACTTTTAAAAAAATCACGTTTTAATAAATTTCTAGAATTAAATTAGAACAGCTGATTCAAAATAGCCTAAAAAATCTTAATAATAATAATTACGCTTCACAGCAAGAAGAAATGTACCATATGTACCCGCACAAAGTCGATATTGTGTTGCCTACCGTTCGACTCAATGGCTAGGGTTGTAACTACCTTTAATAATTATTACCAAACTAATAAACCGAGTGATGCGAAATAACCATAATTCTTTTAGAGTTTGATAAAATGATCAGGCAGGTATTTTCTTTAATCCTCTGAATTCTCGGTTACTAAATTGTATCGTTGAAATTATTCTTAATCGCGTAAATTTAATAAATAATCATATGGAAAACACTTTTCATTTGTTTTTTTACTTTCACGCCCAACTACTATACAATAATTACGTTGTTTCGGTATTTTGACGAGAAAACGCAGGAAACATCCGTTGTATCATTTTAGATAGATTGTATATTTTGTATCTGTAGAATTGAAATCAAAGCTATGTATATGTTGTCTCCATTCTTTTCTTATCGGATTGTTGATCCCAATGCGAATGCGTCACTTAAATTTTATAAAAGACAATTAAGAACATCAAAAATAAAGTGATACGTAAATATTTCACAGTGCAATATATTATATAATTAATAATAATTATATATTTATGAAAAAATAATTACATCAGATTTAATAATAGCAATTGTTTTGAATGTACATAATATGAATAAATGATTACATCATAATAGTAATAATTACAATTGTTTTATTTCCCATTTGTTGCAACCCTAGCATATCTTCATGTAGCAGCAGAAGTACCTACACTGGCGGCGCGGCGGCATCGTGCGACATCAAAGGCATTGCCTTACTAGGTAAGTTTATAATGACTCATTTCTTTTATTATATAATTTACGTTTTACTTTTACAGAATCCGATTCAATGGATTATGAAGACGAGTCACACAACGCCATACGATAGTGATGATGAATGAACATTTCAATAAATGCATGCGTGTTTTTAGGGTTCCGTAGCCAAAATGGCAAAAACGGAACCCTTATAGTTTCGTCATGTCCGTCTGTCCGTCTGTCCGTCTGTCCGTCTGTCACAGCCGATTTACTCGGAAACTATAAGTACTACAGTGATGAAATTTGATGGGAATATGTGTTGTATGAACCGCTACAAAAATATGACACTAAATAGTAAAAAAAAGAATTGGGGGTGGGGCCCCCCATACATGTAACTGAGGGATGAAATTTTTTTTTTCGATGTACATACCCGTGTGGGGTATCAATGGAAAGGTCTTTTAAAATGATATAAAGTTTTCTAAAAAACATTTTTCTTAAAGTGAACGGTTTTTGAGATATCAGCTCTCAAAGTCGTAAAAAGTATGTCCCCCCCCCTCTATTTTTATAACTACGGGGTATAAAATTCTAAAAAAAATAGAGGTGATGCATGCTAATTAACTCTTTCAACGATTTTTGGTTTGATCAAAGTATCTCTTATAGTTTTTGAGATAGGTTGATTTAACTGTAATTTATTATATTTGCTGCTACGGAACCCTTTGTGCGCGAGCCCGACTCGCACTTGGCCGGTTTTTTTTTATGTTGTTTTGTAATTGTTAATTGTTTCTTAAATAAAGAAATAAACTAAATATTTAAATGATGATTTGTTATTTGCAACACAACTTTATATTTGAGATTCTTTACAAATGTATATTTAGTTTTGTATCATCAAATTTATAAATTTTATTCCATAGTTTTCAAAATTAAATGTAAATGACCATAAAAACATTAATAAAGTAAATCATTGATGTAAGGTCAGGGAACGTAATACATATATACATCTGACCATGTAGAAGCTAAGTCTTGTTGACTGCTGAAGTCTGTAAAGTTTTGTTGTCTGCTGAAGTCTGTACGCAATGAAAATGTCTGCCGTTTCGAAAATAAGTTTTTAAGACCCTAATAAATAAAATATATGTATATATAATGGCAGATCTGGTCAAATACTTTCAAAATTGTATTTTTTTCAGCACTTTCATAAGTGTCTGCCAGAATGTTATCCGCGTGATAATGGTCTGCCATTGTTATTTTCCGATAGTAATAATAATCTATTTTCAAATATCAAAATGGCAGACGTGGTCAAATGGTTTCAAAGTTCGCCAAAAATTTCCACCTGTCTTACCTAAGCGCGCGCCCCGTCCACCACTCTGGGCTTAGTGACTCCTCATCTCATGTATAGTAGGTATAGGGGAATCAACACACAAAAATCCAGGTCTGGTCAAATACATACAGGTAGCTTTGCGCTAGCTCTCTAGCTATTACTTCTTATGGAGAGAAAACGTAAACATGTACCACGGGCGAAGCCGGGGCGGACCGCTAGTAAATAATAAAATAATAAATAGTGTATTAGATTTGTTATTGTATCTTGTATACCTACGAATAATTATTCTTACGTCTTGTTGGGAAATGTTCAAATACCTACCTATTGAAATAATTTACTGTTACAAATCATTAGTGTTATTAGTTTTGAGTGAATAGGCATGGATCAGAAATTCAGAATATAATATGCTACTAACTACTCAAATACATACATGTTTACACAACAAACACCACTGACCTCTATAACTATAAGTTATAGAGGTCAGTGACCGTCAGTGACAAACACTATGGATACCTACGCTCGCGAATGCAAATTCGGTGATTTACTAATTATTGATACCTAGTCATTGAATTCGTTTTGAAATAGCCTGTACTTTGTAATTTTTAGTGTTATAGACATTTATAAAATGTGGTGCTCATTTTTTTGTAATAAATCATCCCGAACGCTATTGTATTTTCGTTGTTTTATTTCAAGTGAACACCTAGGTATACAATTTTGTCACGAGCCGCCTCTGGCCTCTGGGTGAAATAAACAAGTCAAATGATTTTTGTTCTAATTGTATTTTGGTAGTAGTTTGTTTAGAATTTACATTACCATTGTTTAATTTTTATTTTGTATTTGCAGTAAAATAAAAAGATGAAAAACTTCATTAGGTATATTGTACGACACCTCACTCTGAATCGCGCTAGCGAAATTTTTTCGTTACAGAGCACATATACAACTTTCGGACAATCTTCATTGAGGCCGGCCGGCAAATCGAGTATGTCGAGAAACTTCACTTATTCGATGGAGGTATTCTACCTTCCTTCCTCCACAGTTGTGGGACCCCGACGTGCATTGAACACGCAGCTTTCTGATACTAGTAGCTAAAATCAAAACCACAGATATGTCTGTGATCAAAACCATAATAATATTTTTACCTATTATTTTACTAAAAGTCGAGTGCATCGAAATCGTAAATATGTTTTTCACCTTCCTGGTTTTTTTTCCATAGTAAATAGTGTTTTTGATTTGTTGTTGTATGAATAATTATTCTTACTTGTTGGTTATGAAATGTATTTTGAAATAATTTACTTTTACAAATCATTACTGATATTAGTTTTGAGTGAAAATGCTTGGATCAGCATAATATCATATTTGCTACTTCAAATACATGTTTTGATTAAAAAAAAACAATAGTGTAATGTAGGTAATAAAATAAAACTGCGTTTTATTGTAGGTAATCAATTTTGACATTATTTATTTCCCAAAATTACAATAAAATAGTTTACGCCAACAAATATAACTTTTATTTTTATAACAATCCTACTTCCTACTAATGCGAAAGTTCATACATGTTTCAAAAGAAAAACTTTTACTTTTACTATTATTTCAATTTATCCGGTTTAATTAAGACTTAATATTGATACATATGATCATTATAAATACAAATAGGAATTAACAATATAACGAATACGTGGCACAACTAAAATTTTACCGATACCACCCGTGGTCATTCTCCTTTGTGGGTCATTTGTAACAGGATGGCGGTTCTACAGCGAAAAAAGAAAAATGATGGTCAGAACGCTGATACCGGATACCTTAAGATACTGTAATATAAAATATTACTAGATTAGATAAAATATTATAGGTAGTATCTTCACCGTGTGTGACGCGCTTTACATTCACGCCATCTAGAGTTAAATCTTTATCATTTTTGTATACGTCTGTGTGTGTAAACGACCCTGTATGCAATGACAGATGTTAAAACGCATAATTTTACCGAATTGGGTGGATTTTAAGGCAATGATATAACATATTTCAATAAAATATAATATTCAGTAACCGCCATGACTATTCCTAGGTTTGATGACTATTCCAATTACGCAAAAACTCAAATAAACTAGAAATGTAGAATTCAGCGCCATCTAGCGGGATATTGGCTGGGAACAGATCGTTGCAATCACCTTAATTGGAAAGTAGGTAGTTTTAAAAAAAGTTGTCTATGAAGAAGCGGAAGAACGTTTGCCGGGTCATACCTAGGTAGTTACCATACAAAAATATTGTAAACTAGCATTAATGCCCTGCGGTTTCACCCGCATAGATAGCGATATCGTTACAGTGAAAAGTCTACTATAGGTCGGACTATAGGTTTAATTTTTAATCACATGAAAATCACCTTTACCCCGTCCCGCACTACGGCGTTTTTTTTTTTTTTTGTTTTTTTTGGGAAATCTTTCATATGTCGGATTCCTACCGACCAAAACCCCACTGTGTTCCGTCAAGACGCATATTGGTAGAATTCCTCCGTGACCCCCGCACTACGGCCTGCTCGAACAGTATACCTACTATTTTCTGTAGATTGACACTTTTAAAAATTCGTTATATCTTTTGAATGGAATATCCAATTCTTTTCATTTAAAAAGTATTTTGCTGGTATTGAAACAGTCTATAATAAAACATCATTTAATGGGATAAGGATTAATATATGTGTATGGATAACATGGTTTGATTACTGTCGGCACTTCTATTTACTTTGAAAACGTAAAAAAGTTGTTGTAGTAACATAACTACTGAAGATGGACATATGGTATCGCGGACTTTCTTGTAGATATTGATCCATTCTATAATACCGTAGAACATTTTTTTGTTCTATCTTCAATAGATTCCGCAGCGCACGCGATGACAGAAGTTTTATTGAGGATTTTTTTACACCTTGGGTTACATTATTGCATTTTTGGTAAGGATCTCTAATTTTTTTGAAAATGCAATATAGCCTATGTTGCTCAGTAAAGATGCAGCTTTCTAATGGTGAAAGAATTTTTGAAATCGGTCCAGTAGTTTTTGCGTGAAAACCATACATACATACATACATACATACTTACAAACTTTTCCTCTTTATAATATTAGTATAGATAGGTACTTATATCAAAACGCATCAAAATCACATCGAAGCCAAAAGCGAAGTAAAGATAAGCACGTTCTATTCTCTACAAAATTTAGTTCTTCTAAACTACGCGCATGTTTTATTTAAAAACCACGTAGATATTCAAATATTATCGTACGTAAACAACTCCGATATGATCGTAACGGGAACGAGATACGTTGTAGCGTCGCGGTGTAGGCGGATGCCGGCAATCAAAGCTGTAGCTAGCATCCCATTCTCTCGAATGTGTTATTTCAACTTTTAAATATACAAAACATTTGTGTTAATAATAAGTACGGCTATAGTGGAATAATCGTACGTTTTATGTTGAATATTATTGTAATAATTTTCGATGTGTCAATAGTTAACTTAAATAAGTACACAGAAATACATTAATTTATATAACGTTATGATAATAACAAATAATTCTATAATATATCTATCAGGTGTAAAGATTTGTGATTAGGTACCCTTGAAAACAAACAAACAGCATTTACGGATACGGTTTTGTTCTTCCTATTTCAATTAACCTTTCAATTAAAAATCGGACCTATTTTCGCGAAAATTTCAGACTAGTACCAAATAAGGTTAAAGCACAAAGAAAATATTGACTTACCAATTAAAAATATACACTAAAAACTATACTGATTGAAAGTATCTAGAAGTATGGCTAATGGCGAGCCGCTGGCTGTTGATATGTTATCAGACTATCCTCATTATCTAGTGAACGATAAAGTGGAATATTGTTTATCGCGAATCGTTGACGCCGGAAAAAAGGCGATCGCTAATTCACAATTAGTCATATTTAAGTGAAATGTTAGTCAATATTTTAGGTATTTTTGTTCATGTATGTGTGTGTATATACATATTAGCAATGGATGTCAAGGCCAAAAAAATTCGTTAGAAGTGATAGATAAAAAGTTTCCCTTTTCAATGTAATGTGGAGTAAATAGTAATGAACAAGTGGTCATAAACAGGAAAACCTTTGAATACTATTTTTATAGAACTGTATTTTTTTATGGATTTATCAAACTATTACTGTATATAGATAGTGCCGATTTGTAAACACAAACAAGTGCTTTGTTTTAGATAAAGGCACATTTACAGTGGCTTTACTACGGATATAGGTTATATACTACGGATATAGGTTATATACTACGGATATAGGTTATATACTACGGATATAGGTTATATACTACGGATATAGATATATCCATGAGTTGGCTCAAATGATGGAGAAACATAGCTGACCTGATCGATGGCATAAAATGGTCAGGAACCATTCACATCAGGATGTTACCATGTCTTTGCTTGAAACTTTAATATGCATTAACTTTTAAAAATGAAAAAAAAAACAAATGTTTTCTTTTATTTTTTCAATCAAAACACATTCATTCAATCTTTGTCAATTTCTTACAAAACTTGTACCAAAAGCAAGATATTTAAAAGCCAAATGGTAAACTACAAAGGCGTTTAACTCTAATAAAAATAAACATGCCGTAATGAGTATGGTTTATTATATTATTTTTATGTAATAAACAAGGATTGAATGATTGCCGCCCAAAAATAAAAAAGATGCTACTACTCATACTAATTCTGGCATTTATCAGCAATATTTAAGGGGTTTACAATATATTGTCTGTACCGTATATCAATACAGTAACATGGATTGACTATGAAAGGTGGAGTAGCAGTTATTACAATTTTATTAGCTATTATAACAAACTGACAATACAAATATTTAAAAACAAAACCTTAATTAACAGAACAACTTTTCTCTATGTATGTTTGTTTTAAATTCAAATATAGTGTCTTTATATTTGGAAATTGCATAAATTATCCAGATAAGATAGGATTTTATATAATTTATTTATTTATCATTTATTCAGGAAATTATTAATTCTTAAGACTAAACAATTTAAAAATACTTACTTACTTAAAAACTAAAATTACATTGACATATAAAAAAATAAAAATAAAAAGCAATATTCCCTGAAAAGGTCTTGGCTCAGCACAATGCCATAGCTCTTTGAACCATGACGCTGGTATTCTGCCAAGACCCGTTCGAGGAAGTTCAGCGTACCAAACATAAATTAATATAATATGTAGATAGTATGAAATAATAATATTTGTGTATATAATAGAAATAAAATATAGAAAATATGATTAAAGAAAAAACAAATACATAAAAGTGATATGAATAAAATAAAAATATAAATAAGATAATACATAAAATAACGATAGTGTGTAGAAATAAAACGTGAGAATATCATAGTAATAAAAAGAAAAGATTTCTCGTGGCAGCCCTAAGTCTGTGCGGTGTGGAGCGAAATACTTAAATATAAATCTATTTTTTACTTTGTGTATCAAGTAAATGGGCTTTGTACAATTTTTTGAAAGAGTACTTTGAGCACACTTGTTTAATCGGCGGTGGGATATTGTTCCAGCACTTCGTCGCACAGTACTTAAAGCTACCACGGAAAGCTCGCGATCGATGCCGAGGGACGGACAGTGCATTAGTTGCGCTCCTTACTGGATTCCGACCATGATCTTTCCTCCATCCTAATTTTTGGTACAGATAAGAAGGACACTTGGATTTGAACAGATCAAAAAGTAGACAAGCCAAATATAGATCTTGTCTACCTTTCATGTTAAGCATTTTGGCGGAGTTTAAGAAAGGTGTTATATGTGATCTCGGAGGGACATTGAAGCAGTATCTAACACAGGCATTTTGCACTCTCTGAATAAGACGTTGCGAGCGTTGAAGTAAGCAAGGGCCATACACATTTATACAATAATTTAACTTAGATAATACCAGAGATTCAGCCAAAAGGATACGGAGGTTAGTGTTTATGTAAGGCCGAAATTTGTATATCACTTTTAATCGATAGAAGCAACTACGCACGACTTCAAGGACATGGCTTTCAAAGTTGAGATGTTTATCGAAAGTAACACCCAAATTACGAGCCTCATCAACCTTCTGTATGGGAACATTTTCAATATAAAGAGAAATATTAGAGTTCTCTATTGCTTGCACTTGTCGCCTGGATCCAACAATCATATATTTTGATTTATTAGGGTTCAGCACTAATGAATTATTATATGACCATTGAGATATACCATTTAAATCCTGAGAGATTTTATTTAAAGAGGAGGACAAATCTTTACAGTTTACAGGCAAATATACCTGCAGGTCGTCTGCATAGATGTGATATTTGCATAGATTAAGGCAATTAGTAATATCTGCTGCATATATTATGAACAGAAGTGGACCTAGGATGGATCCTTGAGGTACACCTCGTGTCACCAAAAGTTCACTGGATGTACAAGTCGAACCATCATTATTATTAACAATAACCTTCTGTGAGCGACCTCCTAGGTAACTTTGAAACCAATCTAAGGAACGATTGTCAAACCCATAGAAGGAAAGCTTAGCGACCATAAGCTGCAAATTTAAACAGTCAAAAGCTCGAGAGAAATCTAAAAGTACTAACGCTGTCGCATATCCCTCATCCTGATTAGCTAGTAGATCATCGGTGACATTGAGCAAAGCTGTTGTAGTGCCTCGTTGCCTTCTAAACCCCGACTGCAGCTCCGGAAAAATATTGTGCTTTTCACAGTATTTCACAACTTGAAAGTAAACAACCTTTTCGAGTATCTTAGATAGAAATGGAAGTATACTTATAGGTCTGAGATCTTTAAAGTCCTCTGGGTTGTCAGTTTTAGGCAAAGGACGAACGAGCGCAATTTTCCAAACAGATGGGAACGTAGATGTAGCTAGAGAGCGATTTATAATAGCTGTAATTACCTTAAGTGTCGTAGGAAGTGTGAGTAAAATCATATCTCTAGGAATACCATCATAACCCTCAGCATTGGACTTCAAAGTAATGATAATTTTAGCTACGGCATTTTCATCAACAAGATCAAATTTAAAGACACCTTTGCCGTAATTATTATTACTAAAGTAGTCAAGGATGGATAGATCTACATTGCCAGTTCCAGGAATATTCAAAAAATGTGAGTTAATCGTATTAGGATCTCGAAGATGGTCAGGCAAAACGGCACTAGCTTTAAAATTAGGTAAAACTTGACTCTTTAATTTTTTCCACAAAACTTTGCTATTTTGTAAATGAGCGTTAATATGGGAATCATAAAATGAGATCTTTTCTTGATGCAAACATATATTGACAAAACTTTTTAATGATTTATAATAGATCTTGTCTTTCTCACATTTTGTTTTACGGTATTTAACGAGAGCATCATCCCGAACCGACATCAGATGTTTGACATTACTAGTAAGCCATGGAGAGCGTCTATTCTTGAGCGAAATGGTGGTTTTAGCAGCATGTTTATTAAACAGAGAAATAATATATGAATTAAAAGCAGTCACCATATCATTTACGTTTAGCATTTGGCAAACATCGTTCCAAGGAATTGAGGCAAGGTCGTTATTGAAATCCACCAAGTTGATATTTTTTAAAGGTCTGTAAGTGATAAAAGTACTAATTGATTTAGGTTTTTTAATTTTAAAGTTCGCAAAGACCATAGCATGACCGCCAAGCTCAGGGATGTGGCAAACGTGTGTGGAAAAAACAGACATATTTGTACATAGTAAATCGAGAGTAGATTCGCTGTGAGATGTGAAATGTGTGGGTTCGGTGATGTGGTTATCTAAACCGCAGCACTGAAGGAATTGTTTGAGACTAACCGACATACTACTCTGACTATTATGAATATTGATATTGAAATCTCCAAGCAAAACAATGTTATCAAAATCGGAAAAATAAGAAAGTGATTCCGAAAGAGCGTCAAAGAAAATGTCTATACTTTGCCAAGGTGGACGATAAGCAGTCCCAACTAATATCTTGTTGCAATTGATATTGACAGATATCCACATCTGTTCAATACAGTGATTAATGTTACTATTAGGGTGTTTACATATACGAAAAGAAAGCTGTTGACTAATAAAAAATCCTACTCCACCACCACGTGATCGCGTGCCTGGTGGGCGAGGAATGTGACGAAAAGTATAACCTGGGAGACGCGGAGCTTGCCCTTCATGACCTTTTCGTAGCCAGGTTTCATTAATTGCAAGGATATCTGGCATATGTTTCTCAAAAGCGACTTGGAACTCATCATGGTTTGTACATAATGATCCAGCATTAAACAAACCAATTTTTAAATAAATATTTTTAACCATTTTTTATATATAGGAAAATAACAATAGAATAATAACATAATTTAGATGCAACTGTATAAATTATTACATAGGAAATAATAGTATAATGATGTGAATAAATAGTGAAGTAGTGAAATGAATTATAAATTATGAAATTTTTATAATATGATTTGAGCATAGCATTATAAAATACAATGTTTTGCCTATGTACGTAAAACATAGATATATATCTGGAAACTATAGCATAAATATATTTTATCACAAAATATAGAATCACAAAGTTAATTTTCAGATTAAAGTACGCATTATTTACATTATAATATATCAGGCATAATATTACATAATATTCATCATCATAGCAATTCAGTAAAATAAAATGGTTTTTATTTGACATAATCATTATTTGAAGAAAGTTTAAGTAAGTTACAATCGGACCATTAGTGTACATTATTAAACAACCCAAAAATTTATACAATTGAAATATGGCATAAATATTACAAATATTTGAATGAGCGGAATGTGTGAAAAATAATGTTGAACAGTAACAACACAAACTATCTATATAAATGCAGTAAAAGAGTGACAAGGTACTATTACTATTGTTAATTATATAAAACAGCTTTAATGTAACTATAGAATTAGACAGTTGGTATATGATTAGGGAGTAAAGTAAAAACACTTTCAATATCTTCCTCGGAACGAATAGCATAAACGTTACTAGAATCAGATTGACGGGCATATATTTTTCCATCCCTGGTCCAGATAAATCGCCATTGCTTAATTTTGGCCAGGGCACGGGCTTTACCAAATATTACACGATTTTTGTGTGTGAGCCTTTCATGTAAATGTACGCGTTTCACATCATGATTAGGTAAACCTAGGTCGGAAGTAGAAGTACCTCGTCGCACACGAGCGTTTTTCAGGAGCTCATCTCGAAGTGAACGCCGTGTAAAACTAATTGAAATGGGACGCGTACGAGTGGGGCGATCCTTATCTACGATCAATCTCGATGAATCATTACTAACACCGGTAGTAATTGACCGGCGCTTGGGGCCGATGCGCCGCGCACACACTATATCGCGTTCCTCTAATGTTATTCCCAGTTTTTTTGCCAAAGTAATCGCGATGTGCGTAGCTGATTCACCTTCAAATTCGGGTATACCATATACTTCAACGTCGTTGAGTAAACTTGCTTGATCTCGCTCGTTTATTTCGGATTGAAGTTGTTTTATTGTTTTAAGCATGGAAGAAGTGGCGGCGGCGTCGAGATTTTGTTTACTAAGTTGTGATAATTTAGAATGCAGCGACGAGTTTTCAGACTCCAATTTATTTATCCGATCGCGGTATGTACATAAATCATTTTTCATTTGTGTTACTTGAGCAAACAATAAGTCGGTAGTATCATTTAACTCTTTCTTCAACATATCCATTGCTGCCGAAATTTCGATGCTAAGATTTTTGGTAAGTTTCATTTCCAAATTTTCAAATTTAGACTCGAGCAACGAAGAGAATTGTTGTATACTAATAGTGGCCTGATCCATGGGCACGGATGCAATAGACATGTCCTGAGTGACGTCCTCACAGGACATTATACTATCCTCCAAAGTAGGTTCATGAAGCCGTCTAACGGGTGTGTTTTCTCCCTTTTTCCGAGTAGTAATATTGGAACAAGTAGGGCATAACCACTTTTGTTTACTTTCCTTATAATTTGTATTGAAATAAGCGATGCTCATATTAAGGCACATTAGATGATAGCAGCCCTTGCACTTAGAACATTCAAGCTCTTCCTTTTTCATTGTTTTATAGCAAGCTGAGCAGTGCATTATAAATAAGTATTTATGGAAAATTGTTATAAATTCTGGAGTATAATCGGGAAGTGGAGATTTTGTAACGATTTTTAGACACAGTACAGTACCTTAAACAAGTCCCCTTTCAACGGCTTTTACATTTATTTTGTAGGGATGAACTTAGAAGATCACTTTTAGCAATAGAAAACACTTTAACATATACATATATCACTTTAAATTAATTTATTACTTAAGACGATACAAAACAGCTGTTAACCGTTGTAGGTACGGAACTACCCTCCAAATAACATAATCCAATATAACTTAGTCACTTCTGAATGAACACTGTATACAATTTAAGTCTGAAGAAGTTTATGACCAAAAGTTTAGTATAGAGTAAGGTAAGATGATTACACATTTATAAATTTAAAAGTTGTAAATATAACGTACCTGAAACTTTTCGAAGTGTTCACGTTCAGCATCCAAGCTGTTTTTCTTCAATTGAAGTACTTTTGGTAACGATAATGACGCCATAGGATTTGCACATGTAAAGGACGACAACAAAATTAAGAAGGATCGAGACTCGATCTCTCAAACGAAACTTTCTTTGCACAATTATATTCTGCAAACTTTATCCCAAGACCATACACTAAAA
The DNA here is from genome assembly GCF_061535455.1 of Colias philodice. Classification (NCBI taxonomy): domain Eukaryota; kingdom Metazoa; phylum Arthropoda; class Insecta; order Lepidoptera; family Pieridae; genus Colias; species Colias philodice. Next base: position 8,307,322 of record NC_143098.1, on the reverse strand, counting down.
TATGTTTTTTGATTTCGAAAAAATTAATTTTCGCGAAAATTTCTTTTAAAAATATAATCTAAATACACAACATTTCACGAACACAGCCACTGAAAAACTGTGTAGACAGTAGAAGAATGTCAAATGTCAATAATCAATTGACATGTGTCAATCATCATTCAATGTCATTGTTGAAAAGACAGCTTGTGCCAAAGAGAAGTATAAAATATAAAAATATAGGCTCGTACACGGCTCGTACTTTGAACGAATAAAGAACCCCATTCAAGGACTGATTAGGCAAATCCTTGCGACGATCGATTTATTATTATTAGCGGCATGCAACACTACTGTTACCATTACTGCGCACAAGTCAAAAATTAAGATTGAAGGGGCCACGGTGGTTGAGCTTCCAATATACAGTCGCAGTTAAATTTTATTTTTGCACGCCTCATAAGCGAAGCGTTGAGGTGGGTACTACTGTCACTTCGCGCAAAACATCTGATTTTTCAAACTTAAAATGTCTTTATGTATCATACATTGCACTTGTAAGATAATACATACACACACATATTAAGAAAAAACACTATTTTTAACGTTCATGATATTTTTGATGTCATTTTTGTTATTTAAACTAGTTAAAAAACAGTTTAAAAAAGTTCTGTCTTGGACGTCCGTGTGTCTGTATGTGCGGATCCTTTTTCTTGTTAACACGATAGCGACCGAAATACTTTACTAATCGAGCCTTTTTTTTTCTCTTACGCTTGAGTATGCTCAGGAATAGAACCCTTTCATTTTTCAGGGTCTGATTCGATGTGGTTTAATTGTTATTAAATAAACAAAAATAATAATTAATAAATATTTATTAAAAAAAAATTATGAGGCGTGCACTTTTGGATTTTCCAAATTATTGTATTTTATAATAATTGTTAATTTTTGTTTTTGCTTTTTATTAAGTTTTGCTACTCTTTCTTCGATCTTTAATTTTCTTTTTACTATAAATAATATGTTAAAACTCCCTAATCCTACATAAAAAATATCTTTGTTCGGCATTTAAAAAATAACTAATAAAAAGAACGCTTTTTTTTGACAAGATTCAAAGATAAAAGAAACGTCGCCTTTCTCCATGACGTGACGGTATTGCTATGATGCGACCTTGAAATTTTACTCTCGACGCGCCTAACGAAGTTTCACTTCAAAACGTGCGCTCTAAAACTTATGTTAACGTGTTTTTACATGTATAGGTCTATAACCTACTCTTATTAGTACTACTAAAGTTATAAATTTAAACACCCATTGAGACTTATAATATTTGCGTGCGTGACAGTTCACACTTCACAGTACCCTCTGTTAATTGCTACGAGACCCTTGCGCATCTATCCTATCTATTTCGTTCAGTACTGGAGTAAGCATTACATAAAAAATTGTATTAAAATTACACAGCCAATAAAGCGAATAGCAGCAGTAGTCAGTACCCATGCATGCGTGCATGCGTGCTGCCACGCAATATGTACAATGTACGTGTGGTTATATTTAACTAATATTATAAAGCTGAAGAGTTTGTTTGTTTGAACGCGCTAATCTCGGAAACTGCTGGTCCGATTTGAAGTGTTAGATATCCCATTTATCGAGGAAGACTATTCAAGCTAAGATCAACAGGAGCGGATCATTGCAGGTAAAACCACGGAGCACAGCTAGTATTTAATAAAACTGTATTATATCAGCTGGTTCACCTTTAATATCTAGAAAAATCATCAACGGCCACTATTAAAACTTTCAAGTATACTTTAAATATTGTCGCATCGCATCGCTATTATTTTTTGGTCAATCCTGTGGTCAATAGTCAATCTTTATAGACTATCTATTTGATCTCTATACAGGATCTCTATCTTTGACACAGCCGAGCAGTACATTCTCCCTCTACAGTGCGACACAAAAGAGATGAAAATAAATGAGGGCGCCACCGTCGCTCATATAGCAACACTGATACTGCGACGCAAGCGATCTTGATACTATAGAATAAAAATCCAAAAATCTATATAATATAATCTAAAATAAATACCGCGATTTAAACCGTTATAATTGTTTCATTGTAGCAATAGTGTAAATTTAAGACAAAAATACATTAGTATTTTAATTGACCTACCTAGGTCAAATTTTACTTATTAATGTATTTGGAATTAGTTATTTTATAAAAATCGGTCAAGTGTTTAGACTGCAGAGGCGCACATAGAATCAAACATACAAACAAACAAGCATACATGCAGCTCAAACACATTACCCTCTTTCTGGGTCCGTCGGGTAGAAAAAAACAAGGCGATTTGAAAACCACATATTTTTATTTTTTTTGTAGATAAATTTTGTACATTAATATAATTCATCAAAATCTAAATATTCTACTCCTTCAAAGGACTGATCATCACTCTGTTTCGAAGTACTGGCAAGAGGGTACTGGGCATCTTCAGTATCTGTAAATATGATACAGTAAATATGATTTTTTTCTTATGTTTTGATTGATTAATAGATAGATAGCTGTATGAAAACAGTTATCACTATACTTTGTAGTAAAATCTAAACTAGGTACTTTATTTGAGGCTGGTTGGATTGGATATAACTTCTTGACTCAAATTGTGCTGGTCGCACTATAAAAACTAGTTTTTGTTTACATACAAATAACCTCAAATTAAATTGCGAAAACGTAATAATCGCCATACATACATACATTAAACACTCGTCACTAATGGAATATTCTATTTTACGTAGTATTGAGCAAAAATAAATGGAATCTCACCGGTATATTCTGCTGTACGTTTGTAAACGTTTTCCAAATCAGTCAATAAATTTCCAGCTTGAAATTCGGACAAACACCGAATAAAAACTTTATACACCACATCACGGACACCGCTACGTTTAACCTTTTTCATGATGTCTCCTTTTTTATTTAAATTTCTTGTTCTAAATAACAATTTTATCTCAATAATTCTCCACTTCACGAAAAAAACAACAAATTTTTATTCAACTTGACAGCTACATTGCCAATTCAGGGTTGCCAGGTAATGAAAAACGAATTAGTTCCAAAATAATTAATTTCATCTCTTTTATGTCGTACTATACGCGAGCATCCGACCGCGACAGCGTCACTTTTATTTTCTGTGGCGTAGCGCGCGCCGTTTTGTTGTTTTCAATTGTCATTTGTCATATGTCATTTCGGTAAGGTTGTTCGGCAGTGGTGTCTTTTGTGCGAGTAATTTTTATTTTTCTTCATATTTTATATTAAAATACAAAAGTATTAAAAAAACAAAACTTAGTGATCTTTTACTTGAAGATACGTTGCAGTTTATTAAGCCAGCAATGGAATTTCTGGAATATAACGATGTTTCTGCCGAAATCAAAGGCAACATGGTAAGTTCACATGCTTGAGTCCTATACCCTGTTGTTATATTATAAAAAAGGAGAAATGTTCGAAAAGACTAATTCTTAAGAAGTTTTAGGTTGACTATATTACCTACCTACAAATTTACATAACCGTAGAAACTGTAACATATTAACACCTTCCTTTTTTTAGGTTCCTGGGCGGCTAAAGATGACAGATCAAAGTATTATATTTAAAAACAGTAAAACAGGAAAAGTGGAACAAATATCTGCCAATGACATTGAGCTTGTAAACTTTCAAAAGTTTATAGGATCATGGGGTCTTCGGGTGTTTCTTAAGAATGGGACTCTGCACAGATATGGCGGTTTTAAAGAAGGGGTAAATATTACATTTTGAGTACCTTATATCAATAGAAAAGGCCAATCACTACATAGTATAAAACAAAGTCGCTTTTTCTGTCCCTATGTATGCTTAAATCTTTAAAACTATGCAACGGATTTTGATGCGGTTTTTTGTAATAGATAGAGTGATTCAAGAGGAAGGTTTTAGTATATAATTTATTAGGTTTTAGACAAAGCAGGCGAAGCTGCGGGCGGAAAGCTAGTAAACAAGATAATGCATGAAACATACATTCAGGAGTTCACAGCATTATTGTTCAGAATGCAGATAGATTATATAAAATTTCATTAGTATCATAGGGTATATTTTTATTATTATTTTGTTTTTAGCCCGAGTAGATCTGGGATGAGTGGCTTGCTTATAATGAAACAATCTATTTTATTATCAATGATGTTTTTAATGTTGCTTTAATATTTTAAACTTGTTGTTTATTTGTTCTTGACTTTTATGACTAAGTGCCGATTTTTCAATTCCCAGATAAACAGCTAGATAGACTTTATTCTTCAGTTAACAAAATATTCAATTTTTCAACAGACGAATAGGACGTATCTATTGAATAACTACGTTATTTGAGGAATAAATCTATTTGCCGCTCCAACGGCCAGATAGCGCGCTATTCGACGGTTAGGCGTTTGAGTTGACAACTGACGCGTCAAATTTTGGATATTTTCGTATGTCATAACATAGAGCGTAGAATTATTAACAATTAAACCTCTTTCTATATAAATATTATCAATTAAAATCATATTGAAATTGATGTTTTTGATAGTACTGATGACCATGCCATTGAAAATTTGCCAAACGCTGCCTTTAAGTATGTCGTTTCCATCGTAAAATATATAAATTGAAACACAAATTTAACCAAACTCTTTACTCGAATCAAAACAACAATCAACAATCATAGAAGACAAGAGCAATACAAGACGTGAGTCATAATGACGGTTGTTGACAAATTGCAAGAGTTGACTCTATCCCGCTCTAACCTGACTAATTTAATATGTTTGTTTCGCCACTCCGAGAGCAGAGCTGCCAATATGGAAATATTTGGTCAGATAGTTGTTCATCAAATAAATCACGATTGAAAAATAGGCGAGCCGTTATGAGTTAGATAAATAATTGAATAAATCTATTCGAGGGGTAGTTATTAGACTGTTTATCTCGGGATTGAAAAATCGGCCCTTAATCCAATAAGTTTTTATCAACAATAAATAATTGGATATGAATTTTCCATTTGAAAATGTATATTTCTTATACAATGGTATATTGTTCTTTCATAAATTAAAAAAAAAAGTGAAATAAATGTTTCCATTTTGATGTATCTTATTGGGCTTATAACTAGTAAGATACATCTATACCACAGAACAGTAAAGTATCGTTCAATTAAGGAAAGCTGGCATGTTCACAGTACTCACACTTATGCAATTTCACTTACAGTATGTTCAAAAATAAATGCGACTCTAGTTTCATTTTAGACTTGAATTGTAAAATGGTGCGTTGTAGATAAATATATGCAAATATAATTATGAAAGCTCTCATAATTTACCTGTAAAATTATAATTTAAAAGTAAATCAATTGATGAAGTTAATTATTTATTCTAATAATAATCAATTGGATAAAAGTATTAATAATCATTCAATTATCAAATAATAATTAAATTTCAGGTCATAAAAACAATACAAATAACACGTGCGCTTACTCCCAACACACGGATGGTTGTTTTGATAATGATTTAAATAACGGGCTTTTTTTTAATAATGTGATAACTCTGATTATTAATTAGTAATTTGATTTTTGAAAAAAAAATGCCGATTTTAGTCAAAATTTATATTTTTCTAACAAGATCCTTATCATCCAAATTTCCACCTTAGTGAGAAAAATTGACATTTCTAATGAAAATGAACAAAAAATTAAATGATTTTATTAAATACTGTAAAATAGTCTATAATTCTTCCATTTACTGTATCACAAAATTCTTCTGAATAGATTTTTAGATATTCGTACTACACCAATTACATCACCCTGTATTTATAAACAATTGCAAAATATGACACATACATAGGCCGGGAGATACTGACACAAAATTTCGGGTCATTTGTAACAGAATGGCGGTTCTACAGAGGTCTTATTACGCAATGACTAAAAGAAAAATGATGGTCAGAACTCAGAACGCTGGTACCGGTGGACTAGTCGCGTGGGCGTTAGTCGAACTCGTCGGATAAATAGCGAAAGTCAAACGATTTGTAACAAAAAAAAATTTAGAATTCACCGATAGCCCATAAAAAAGATGTAGGCGGTAGTGTCATGCCATACTTTTCCGGTGTAACTTACAGCCCCCCATACCGACGCGATGCGTTGATTAAAAAAAAAAACAATTCAAACATTTGTACCAGGCGAAATTTTGCACAGGTAATCATCATCGTGCAGACATTTACGAAAATCGCCATGCCATACTTTTCGGACGATTCCAAATGGCCACCATACCGCCGAAAATCTGCAAAAAAAAAATTTTTTTCGCCAAACAATTTGTACCAATATTGCATTTGGATTTTTGGAGAGTATTTGATAAAATGTGACCATTATTATATTTGCCATACTTCTAGTAGGGGGAAAAAGTGCTGCCATACTTGAAAATTAATTTATTCGTCACGTTTCAAAAATACGACTGTACAATACGTAAAATAATTTTTTACAGTATGGGATCATTATATTCTGTTTGTTTGTATACAATTCTACCTAGAAAAAAATATCGCAGATTGCAAACATGGGCCGGATGATTGTAAAACTTAAGCCAAAAAGTAAAAAAAAATGAAAAGAATTGGCGATTTGTACCCGTACGGCATTTTTGGAAAGTATATGATGCAACGTGACCATTATTATATTTGCCATACTTTTAATAGAGGGAAAAATTAGTGCCTTACTGCTACAAATCGTTCAAACTACGAATAAAATCTTACAATAAGAAAAAAATCTTATACACATTCGCCACCTCCCACAGGTATGGCATTATCACACTTCTATTTATAATCATTCAGGAGTTGTTGAAAAAAAAATGTAGGGTGGTACAAATCGTTTGGCGAGAAAAAAAAATTCAAAAATTTGCAGATTTTCCGCAGTATGGCGACCATTTGGAATCGTCCGAAAAGTATGGCATGGCGATTTTAGTAAATGGCTGCACGACGATGGTTACCTGTGCAAAAGTGAGCCCGGTACAAATGGTTGAATTGTTTTTTTTAAATCAACGCATTCACGTCGGTATGGCGGACTGTAAGCCACATCGTAAAAGTATGGCATGACACTACCGCCTACATATTTTTTAAGGGCTATCGGTAAATTCTAAAATTTTTGTGTTACAAATCGTTGGACTTTCGCTATTTATCCGACGAGTGTGACTAACGCCCACGCGACTAGTCCGCCGGTACCAGCGTTCTGACCATCATTTTTCTTTTTGTCATTGCGTACTAAGACCCCTCTAGACCGCCATCCTGTTACAAATGACCCGAAATTTTGTGTCAGTATCTCCCGGCCTAACATGTGCAATGTGTAAATGTGTTGACGTTCCAGCTCTTCTTAATATACCTATAGATAGAAGTGTGATGTGGGCGTGGCCCACGTGTCACTTGTAAGGTAAGATCACCTAACTTGCTCTCAGTTGTACGCAGAAAAATATTCAAGTCGGTTGTCAGCTGTCAAACCTTTTTTCCATATTTATTCATTAATTAGGACATGTTGTTCGGTATTAGAGTGCAAAAATGATAGCAGACGAAATAATATCAGCAATGAAGGCATTTCATACCATCGGTAAGTCTTATTTTTATTTATCTTATATATAAAATTCTCGTGTCACAATGTTAGTCTGCATACTCCTCCGAAACGGGTGGACTGATTCTCATGAAATTTTCTGTGCATATCGGGTAAGTCTGAGAATCGGCCAACATCTATTTTTCATATGTACCACGGGCGAAGCCGGGGTGGACCGCTAGTTTTACATAATATAATATTTTATGTTATAACTTCGCTTGTAATTTGTCAAAATTGTATACAAATATCTAGTCAAAATGAACCTTAATCTGTAAGAAATTAGTACTATTATAGATTGAACAGCAAACAAGACTTTCTGGAATATTATTGCAATATACAAACGAATGTCGCTTTAGTGATGCTTGTGGCGCATATCGACAGTATCGATACTTTAGAAAAGACAAACATTATAAATATTAAATTTTATTTTATTTTTCCTTAGCTTTCATTTGTCCAATTTATTTATAGATTTCCCAAAGAGGCTAATTTAAAAGAGAAATGGATAAATGCAACGTGACGAGTTAACTGGATGCCGAACAGTAGGTACTAAGCGGTCTAATAAAGGCCACCGATACAGCAAACCTACGGCAGTTCCAAGATTTAAAATAATGCATATTTTCTGTTTGTATTTTGTAAATATAGATTAATACTATTCTATTCCGTTTTTTATTTAATAATAATAATATAAAAAGACGTACTTAGTAGTAATAAACATACTCCAAAATGTGACACATAATACTATACTCATATAATAGAAAGAAAAAAAAAATACACAAAAAATATTTATTTGTGAATTATCGATAACAAGGCTGACATCCCTCAGGGCATAGCATCAGATAAAAATCAAGTTAATGTCATTAATGTTGAGTGACACAAATTTCAACCATATCTCTATGTGTTGAGGTTCAAAGTTATATCTATCGAAAACTAACGCCCTCTGTTGTGGAGTAGCTGGATGTTTTCGAATTTGGAATTTCTGTGCAATGAGAAACAAAACAGCTTATATACTTAGGGATGTTATACTAAAATAAACCGTAACATGGTGCGTTAGGGTACATATTGAAATGCTGAATTTATAACCTAAGTCAGTTTTTACTCAAATTAAGCTGTCCAATCAAAGGCATAGATTACTTGTAGTGTACTGTATAACTATCGGTTTAAATGTGTGGGTTTGGCGACACTGGTTTTCATAGTAATTATGACATTATAGCACTTCTATTTGTTTTTAATGTTCTGTGATCTAAACCTATATTATGCTTATTGGAAATTTTCTTATAGGAACAAGAGAAAGTTGCAAAGTTCTTCAAATCTAGTTACAACAAGGATATGTTAGAAAAGGAATTGTCCCTCAAAGGCTGGAACTGGGGGACGGCCAAGTTTAATGGAGCAGTGCTCAGTTATAATGTTGGGACACACACAGCTTTTGAAATACCATTACATTATGTGTCACAGTGTAATACAGGGAAGAATGAAGTGACGTTGGAATTTCATCAGGTATGTGATTCCTAATATTATTATGTACCTTGTTCAAATAAAAATTCAATATTTTTATGATCTTAATTATTTATTCTCAAAAGTACTACTAATTACTATTTAATTGTTTTGTTCAAAATGATGTTTATTGAACTCAGACTGAATGATGAACAGACGTGTGGTTGGTTGGTGGAGATTCGTCTGCTGATGCATCTGCGGATGTGTATTGAAAGCATTACATACTCTAATTTTGCTCTAACATTAATAAGGCTGTACTGTGGAAACAGAATTTGCTACAACAGCTAGCTCATCTAAATTAAAAGGGATCTTACATGTTTATAAATTAATTTCATAATACACACACAGAAGTTATTATAAATAAGGAAATGTTAAATCAAAGTTCGAGTAAACTAATATCTTATATGAGCCACATTCCATTTTAAATGTTTATGCAGGCACAGTCGATTTTAGCGCAAATATTAACTCGTTATTACATTTGACGTATATTTATAAGCAGAGGCGGCTCGTGACAAAATTTTATGGGTGTTCACTTGAAATCAAACACTGAAAATACATGGTGTAAAGCAGTACAATTTATAAAAAAAAATACTTATATAGGAAATGCATACGTCTTTCTTTTTGGTGTGCAAAAATATCTATAACTTTTTTGTGAAAATCAGATATCTGATTAATCAGTCGTTTTTCTATTGATATCATGCACAATGCATTTAAACGGTCCTGTGTCACGCGTAAAAGTTTTCAGCGTTATGGAAATCTTCCCTGCTGTAAATAACCACTAGCTCGTTTTTAAGTTTTGAGTTTTCTAAAAAATCATATGTCTCAACCGTAAGGTCAAGTTCAGGCCGTGTCCCACGGTCCCTTAGCTTTCAATTCAAGCCGAATTTGTAATGTTTTAACACACTTTTTAATGAACGCCATATTATAATTGTTCATTTTAACACTCACAAGTAATACTGATAACTACAGGCTATTTCAACACGTATCTTATGATTTTAATTAGAAAATTCCCGAATTTGCATTCGCGCGCGTGCATTGAAGTTGACTCGAGTGTTTGTTTATAATATATAGAACTTAGGAGTGGCAACGTCGCGCGCAATCGCTGTCCTGTGTACGGGCGCCCAGGCGCGGCGGTAAAAACGAACCGGCAACGTTTGCGGGAGCGGCGCTCCGAATTTTGCTATTTTTCCATAGAAAATCTTCTGTTTCACGCGCAGGGCACTGGCAAACTTTCTCTTTCACTCCTATTGGATTTCGTATTAAGAAATGTACTAAATATTTTTTCATTGGAGCGCAATCGTGAGCGCTCCGCTTCACGCGTTACTGTATAATACAGTATTATACAGGTATATGGGATGATGGAATGATGGATATATTCATTGGTATTGACAGTAGTTTTTTACGATAACGATTGATTTTAAATAGTAATAATTGTCCGTATTTAAGCAAAAAGGAACCACCCAGCAAAAACGCACTTCTGAGATATTAAAGGATTTACAAAAACATTTGCAGCTCTGTCAGATGAAGTAAAATTAAAATTTATTTTATTTAAATTCATTGATAAATTACTTATTTAAGTATGTGTATATAAATTTTAGTGTCCGACCGAAACTGGTTTCCAGGCCGAAACCGAAACCGAAACCGAATGTTCGGCCGTGGCTTCAGTTTCGGCCGAAACCGAAACCGAAACCGAAACTCACGTGGTCTAGTATGAAATTTCTAAAAATACTGAACTTTGGTGCATTTTACCTATTATTTTGCCTTAATTAGGGCATGAAAGGAAAACACAGTATATTAAATTTGTTGTAATCATTTATTTAATATAAAATAAAAAAAATAATATTCTTAAAATATTAATAATAACAAATTTAATTTTTATTATTTTTTCAAATTAAGTTCTCGGTAAAATCAGTCATCTAAATCAAATCAGTAATTGTTACTGTTACTTTAAATACTAAGTTTTGGTATTTTGAGATCTTTCTCTTTATTAAAGAGTCTTTAATACTTTGGATTGGTATTTGTACTTAGAAGAATAATAAGTCTCTTTTAGGTACCTCTTATATAAAAATAATAATTATTAATTACAATTACACCCAGTTCCAATCTCAACATAGATAATCAAAAATTGTTTCCACCAGCGTGGGTCAACCAACGCTTTGACAGCGTCCGTCAAAGCGTTGTTCACAAAGTTCACTGAACTTGCGAAATACGTTTCGGTTTCGGCAAAAGTTTCGGCCGATTTTGGCCGAAACCGAAACTGCGGCCGAAACTTGATTTTTGGCCGAAACTCGGCCGAAACCGAAACCGAAACCGAAAGTTCGGTCGGACACTAATAAATTTGCTCTGAATATTCTTAAACTTTCTAGATAATTAAGAAAATGTGCATGTGGTTCCTTTTAACATTTATCAATTGATAGGTTTTCTCTTATACAAAAAGGAACCACATCCCAGGGATTTAATGATATAAATGAAACTATGTATTTTTTTTTTTTTTTTTTTTTTCTTTATTTAATACGAGAGTTTGATCATACTTGATCATGTCACTCTCAAAAATAAAATCAAAACAAAACAAAGTACATTATTCTAACAGTAAAGCAAAATAATATTATCTACCGTCTACTTAAACCTAAGGATACAATTTTAATTAATTTTCTCGCTTCATTTGAAGTCGGACGGGCTAAGATACTATTACAAAGGCCTAAATTGAACTGACAATCAAATAATTCCTTCCTCTCTTCTTCATTCCGGACACATTCCATCAAAATGTGATACGTATCTTCAATTACACCACATAGGCTGCAATTAGGGGAATCCGACAATTTCATGAGATGTGCAAATCTATTTAATGGAATGTGTCCAGATCGTAACCTCAAGGCTAAAACAACTTCTTTCCTTCCCATATTGGCATTGTCAATCCAAGCGCACTTTGCTAATGTGTTCTGTATGGTCTTATACCAAACTCCCTTTGAGAGTGATCTTTCATCAAAGTATTCTTTCCACAAGTTAACACAATCCTTTTTTGCTTCACTAAGCAATTCCGTATAAAATGGTATAAATTGAGTTTGTTCTCCGTATTCAAAAGCCTCTTGGGCTAGTTGATCCGCTTTTTCGTTACCGTCAATACCAATATGGGAAGGAATCCACTGCAAAACTACCCTTCTTTTATCTGTGTTCAATTTACAAACCAAACTAAGTATCATGTAAGCTACCGGAAGGCCCCGGCGACCAGAGGTGCAAAGAGTCACATGCTGGAGCGCACTTCTTGAGTCTGTCAATATAACATATCTTCCATCTCCTAACGAATCGACATACGATAAAGCCTCAGCTATAGCTAATAATTCTGCGTGCATAATGGACATATTTTTATTATTTATAGACAGCCTAATACACTCTTTATTACTTGAATTAAAAAATGCTACTCCAATTCCACTCTCAGTCTTAGATGCATCTGTATATATTTTACCATAATTCCCATACATTTGGTTTATAAACTGAACACTTACAAATTTAAGACTTAAAGGATGATAATAAGTTTTTGGTTTGTCTATTTCCTTTATATGTGGTATAACTAAATTACTTATATCAAGATTGCTTACCCAAGTTTCAAGTTGGAACTGTTCTAACTTAACACTCTTTATTACAGAAACCGACTGTAATTTTTCATGAATAGATAATAACAACGGCTTTCTTTTGTTTCTCCAATACCGATTACTTCCAACTTCGGCCAATTTATTAATTAACTCAATAGTCTTATTATTTGTAAATGAATTACACTTCAACCAAAACTTACTTCCCAAATATCGACGTCGAATATGCAATGGACTCAGATGGAGTTCGTTTTCCATAACGTGAATTGCCGTACTTTTTATGAAGCCTCCTATAATCCTCAAAAATACATTCTGTACCTTATCCAGTTTAGACAACTGTAACGTACTTGCACTATCATAGAGAAAGCTAGCATAGTCACATCTACTCCTAACTAGAGATATATACAATCGTCTTAGATGTTTTGGATGGACTCCCCACCCTGCACCCTGAAGAGCTCTAAATATATTAGTGAACTTGAGCATTTTTTCTTTTACATAATCGATATGCTTCGACCATCTCAAAGATCTATCAAAACATACCCCTAAATATTTCACGTAATCAACTACTTCGAGTGCAGTCCCCTCCACAGTTAACTTAACAACATCCCTCCTATAACCAGACTTAAACAGACACACTTTACTTTTAGCTACTGATATTGTTAATCCCAAACACTGAATAAGAACTGAAAACTTATTTAAAGCTGTCTGTAATTCACAAACTGCCGTACCTATACTACTATTAGTTACAAACAAAACAAAATCATCCGCATATTGAGATATTCCTAAAGTTCTAGATTGTAATTCTTTACACACATTTATTGTTGCTACATTAAATAATAAAGGCGAAAGCGGGTCCCCCTGTGCGAGCCCTATGTTTGTATATCTATAAACATCATTGTTAAAATTAATAACACGAAGTCTCCTATTCTGCAAAAAGTTCCATAAGTAATTACATATTTTAGTTCCAGCTTTTACGTTCTCATCTAGAATTCTTAAGAGGGATGTAATATCCACGTTATTGTATGCATTTTCAATATCAATGAAACAGGCAATGGTTACGGAGCCCTTCGACAAACCTATCTGAATTTGGGTGATTAAATTAGAAAGACTATCTAAACAAGATTTCGTCCTCCTAAAACCAACTACACTATCATTAAACATGGAATGGTATTCAAGATACCACTCGAGCCTATTCTTCAAGATACAGTGAAAAAGTTTGCACAGGCAAGATATAAGAGAAATCGGTCTTACTGTAGTTTCGGAGTTTGAGTTCTTTTGGGCTTTCGGTATAGGAAAAATATTAATATTATGCCATTCTGACGGAACAAAACCTTCACAAAAAAAGCGATTAAAGAGTTCAAGCAATATAACTTTCCCGTTATCAGGGAGATTTTTAACCATGGAATAGGATATTCCATCGTTACCCGGACAACTATCTTTAGATTTAATCGCATTTTCAAGTTCCCGTTTCGTTAATGGGGTTTCAATATGTGAATTCGATGAGTAAAAATCTGGTTTCAAGTTACTGACATAATCAGGACATAGATTGTTTAATAAGGTATCAGCTGTTTTCCGGTCCACATATGTTGTTGGTCTACGAAAGCCTTTAAGCCATCTCATTCTTTGCCACATTTCAGTTGAACTTATATTACTACTTAAATCAGAACAAAATTTTTGCCACGATTCACATTTTGCTTGGCGTATAAGCTTTTGACTTACTGCAACAGCATTTTTGTACTTATCAAAATTAAGGGGAGTAGGATTTCTACGAAAACATCCCAATGCTAAACGGCGTTCTGCCACTGCCTTAGATAATGTGGCACTCCAGTAAGGTTTGGGTTTAAAGTTGCGGCTTGGATCTAAATTAATTTTATAATTTGGAATATGAAGATCAGCTGATATATCAATAAAATTAACAAAATTGTTGTAATCATTTTGTAAGCTATTTGTAAATTTGAACTCACCAAATAAGTCCTTAAGACAATTTTTATACATAGGCCAGTCAGCTTTTTTATAATTTCTGCGATAAATATTATTGAATGCATAATTTACAAAGCCAGAAGAGAGTTTAATTATAAAATGATCACTACCTAAGGATTCATTGAGAACGTTCCATGTGAAATGCATTGCAATATCCGACGTCGACAAAGCCAAATCTGGAGATGATTGCTGCAAAAAGCCATCGACCATTCTGAAACGAGTCGATCTACCATCATTTAACGTTACAAGATTTTTTTCACAACATGCGTCAAAAATGTTATTACCTCTACGATCAGTTTTATAAGACCAAGTACTATGATGTCCATTCATATCACCCAAAATGAGTGCATTACTTTCTACCCGTGAAAACAATTCCATCCAATCATGTAAATCAGTATTTACAGATGAAGGACAGTACACCGACACGATATTTTTCAAAAATGAACAGTTAAAAAGACTTACTTGTAAAATTTGAATACCTTCATTAGAAATAGAAGTAGGCCTTACGCTTGCCTTAATCGACTTATGAGTCAGAATGGCTACCCCCCCATAACCATCACTTCGATCACAACGAAATATATTGTAATCTTTAATATGAATCACTTCATCCGGCTCCAACCACGTTTCATTTATTACTGCAATATTAGTGTCCGACCGAAACTGGTTTCCAGGCCGAAACCGAAACCGAAACCGAATGTTCGGCCGTGGCTTCAGTTTCGGCCGAAACCGAAACCGAAACCGAAACTCACGTGGTCAAGTATGAAATTTCTAAAAATACTGAACTTTGGTGCATTTTACCTACTATTTTGCCTTAATTAGGGCATGAAATGAAAACATAGTATATTAAATTTGTTGTAATCATTTATTTAATCACTACATAGTATAAAACAAAGTCGCTTTCTCTGTCCCTATGTCCCTATTTCCCTATGTCCCTTTGTACGCTTAAATCTTTGAAACTACGGAACGGATTTTGATGCGGTTTTTTTTAATAGATAGAATGATTCAAGAGGAAGGTTTATATGTATAATAACATCCATAAAATAGTGGAGAAGTACTGTTATTTTTGAGGTTTCTAATGTGATGTCGTAAAAAACTACATTTTTTCCGCTAACATTGCAAACGCAGGCTGAACCCTACGAATTTTATCAAAATAATGTACTAAGTATTATACACATTGAAAAGGTCTACAGAAAAGTCCGCGGTGGTATATGTCTATCTCTTATGGATAACCCACAATAACTTTTTTTGTCATTTACTTTTTACGACAAATAATGACTAATTTTCGAAGCGATTTTAACCAATACAGCATTAATCCTTAACCAATTAAATACCTTGAATATATTGTTCATTTAATATAGATCTATATGGCCCTTTACACCGTATGATTTAAGTGAATATTTTCGAAGATATTACAGATTTAAAAAATTGCGGGACGTAGCGTTTGCGGCGGCACCGGCCGGCCGCCCGGCTATATATTTTATACCCGTGCGAAGCCGGAGCGGGCCGCTATGTTTTTATATACAACGTTCAGTTTTTCTGTAGTGTATTTAGTATCAGCATTGCACCCGTGCGGAGCCGGGGCGGGTCGCTAGTATAAAATAAAAAAATAATATTTTTCAAATATTAATAATAACAATTTTAATTTTTATTATTTTTTCAAATTAAGTTCTCAGTAATATCAGTCATCTAAATCAAATCAGTAATTGTTACTGTTACTTTAAATACTTAAGTTTTGGTATTTTGAGATCTTTCTCTTTATTAAAGAGTCTTTAATACTTTGGATTGGTATTTGTACTTAGAAGACTTTAGAAGAATAATCAGTCTCTTTTAGGTACCTCTTATATAAAAATAATAATTATTAATTACTATTACACCCAGTTCCAATCTCAACATAGATAATCAAAAATTGTTTCCACCAGCGTGAATCAACCAACGCTTTGACAGCGTCCGTCAAAGCGTTGCCGAGGAAAACGAAGTTAGGCGAGCGTGAACGTGTGTGAACTAAGTTCACTGAACTTGCGAAATAAGTTTCGGTTTCGGCAAAAGTTTCGGCCGATTTTGGCCGAAACCGAAACTGCGGCCGAAACTTGATTTTTGGCCGAAACTCGGCCGAAACCGAAACCGAAACCGAAAGTTCGGTCGGACACTATGCAATATGTATGTTTTCTTGTGTAAGCAAACTTTCTAATAGAACAATCTTAGGTTTTAAGCTTTGACAATTCCATTGAATAACGTTTAATTTTAAATTACAGTTTTTATCCATTGCTAAACTTAAATACACTATCTACAATATTCTTAACAAACGGCCAATCTGATACATTCTCTACCATCAAAAGTATAATCCATTCAATGCATGTTTTTATCAAATTACTTACTTTAGCTTGCCAACTAAGTTTACTCAAAAATACTATATCTTTCAGTTTCAATAACAACTCGCTAAAGCTAATTCTATTACTAGATGCCGCCTGATCGTCTGGTTTTTCGTCTTTAGTCTCTTGTTCCGATGCCGATGATGAAAAATCCCAATCCAATACCGAATTCTTTTGAAAATTATTTCTGGTTTTTGTTCTTCTCTTTTTAGGTATAACTTTCTCTTGTTTTTGTTCGTGAATTTCAACTTTTGTTTTAACAATATCGGCATATGAAGGAGTATTGTCGGAAACTTTAATCGGTGTTGAAAAAATATTAGAATTTAAGTCAGGTGGAGGATCTTCAGATTCTTTTGGGGGTTCAATCGCTGTTTCGGGCGCAACGTAAAGCGTGAGAGCTTTTCTGTAAGTGCAACTAAAATCTGCCATTATGTCACGTATTTTATGTTCTTTAATATACATCGGACAAGTTTTAGAAAGCGCCATATGCTTACCACCGCAATTAATGCATTTGAACTCCATTATATCGCAATTGGCATGATACCCACCGCATTTAGGGCACACTACTTTCGATGACGGGCATCTTTTAATCGTGTGACCTAGTCTCCAACACTTTCGGCACTGTGAAACCGAGTGTACGTATTTTTCTACATCTACCCTCAAACCGTCTACATAAACGCAGGGAGGTCTATACGATCCTTTAAAACACAAACGAATGGTCTCGCAGAGTTCCCAATTGTCTCCTTCTCTCCGCTTACATCTCTGAACAGACACTAGCTGGGCTGGATAATCACATTGTACTCGACTCTTTATTTCTTCATCATTTAGCTTCAATTCAACATTTCGTATCACTCCATATGTATAGCTAACTTCCATGGCCTGTTGTACTTTAAAGCCCTTTTCTTTTAGATACGTTGATGATAATATTTTATCAGCATGGGAATGTTCGGTAAATTCAATGCGAATACGATACGGATTCAGATATTTGATTCTTAATACATTAGATATATTCAGCTCTTTAAACAGCTTAGCCAGTTCGAATTGCTTCGGCATTTTATCAGGGTGGGATACATAGACTTCAATTTTCTCATTATTAGTATTTCTCTGCTTTTTTTCCTTCCCTTTTACAACTAGCCACTCATTCTCATCCTTTTCTCTCTCCCTTTTCCTCTCTCGTCGAACTCCCATAATACCATCATCTTCGATATCATCAGATTTCTTATAAAATTCTATAGCCGTCTCCATACTTTCGTCCGGCAAAATATCACTATCATTACCATCAATAAAGTCTTTCCTCGAAACCGTCTCTTCACTTACACACACACTCTCCGCCTGCGACATGCTGGCGCCGTGCGCTGTGCACCGTCACGCTCGAGCGCGTCCGAGTTTATAAACAAAAGAATATCGACAAAGAAAACACGACCACTCGCACGAACGCCGCGACGAGACTGAAACTATGTATTTATAATATCGTAATTAAAGCTTTAATTAATAAAATATATAAAATAATACTTATATAGGACGTTTATTCGACGTTATCATCAAATTGGATTTCGAAATCCACCGTGTCTAGTCCATCTATGTGGTCTTCTTTTGCATCATCACTAATGAGACCGTTATAAAAACTGTGCATCTTGTGGAATGAGATGTAATATGGTCGACTGAATATCGCTAGAAGGTGAAGAAAGCTTCTCCAGAGGCAGCGACGTATAAGGTTCTTCGTTATCTTCTGTAATAAAAAGAAAAAAAGCTTTAAATCAAAACAATAAAGCCGCGTGGCTTTTATACGTAGGTATATGGCGACAGCAAAATATTATTAGTTCTTATAAAGCCGTGTCCCTACTAGACGACTAAGTATGTTGTATGTACATGCGCCATGTACAAAAAACTGGCTAAGTGCGAGTCGGACTCGCGCAACGAAGAGTTCCGTACCATTATCTATAAAAACGGCAAAAAAATCACGGCTTATTGTATAGGAGCTTCTTAAATATTTATTAAGCTATTGCATAGCTTCTATCGCGGGCCTTGAGCGCGGGGACTGAATCGAGAAATTCCGTAACGAAAAAACCTCACTCCGACGGGCTCGGAGGTGTGGCTTGAAGGCATGCTATGCAATAGCTTTACCGCGGCAGTCCCCGAGTGCCACACGTCTTTTTTTATTCTGTTTTTTAGTATTTGTTGTTACAGCGGCATCAGAAATACATCTAAACGTATTTTACCAAAATAGTAGGTAGGTACCTAGATCATCGACAGTTATTTTTAAAACAGGGTTTAGACTTTAGTAGTTTCATCTCACAATGACAGATGAATCGTAACAAAATGATCTCTTAATTCGACTCGCCGCGCCTTCGTGAACAACGACATTGTCGTTATAATACGTAAATCCACAGAGGATTCCTCTTGTACTTACTTAATGAACTATCTTCTTAAAATCACACCACAATCGGGAATGAATCAAAAGTGGATAAAGCGTACCTGCATCTCAGATTCAATAAGTACTTAAATGCATTAAATAAAACTACTTACCCGTTGTATCTTCATTATTATCTTCGGTGTTCGTCTCCAATGCTTTTCTTACCCATTGCTTGCTTATTTATTTATTACTAAACATTTTCACATTTAATTTTAAAGGTAACTAGCAGTCCGCCCCGGCTTCGCCCGTGGTACATATTTACGTTTTCTCTACGTAAGAACCATCCTCTTACTTCAAGGAATATAATAAAAAAAGAATTAACGTCGGTTCAGCCGTTCTCAAGTTATGCGCTTACCAACACATTTTGGGATTCATTTTTATATTATAGATTAACAAAAACAATAGAACTTACTTCGCGGAGGAAAAAAACACCGTCACGTATTCGAACTACTTCGCTGAATGTCACCTATATTGACAGATGTTCGACGTTTTACTTTAAAAATTGGAGTTTTGCACTTTGAGCTATTTAAGTAATGAAATACGTTGTTTAAAGATGAGAAGCGTTGTAACAAGTCAAGGCATTTGGTTCCATATAGCGATGATGGGTTTCAGAATGTTTTACAATATTTATTTATGCATAATAGAACCGAATGCTTGTGGTTTTATTTTGCAATAAAAAATTACAATTAAATTATGTATTTATTTTACGCATAACCATACCACAGAAACCTGGTTCCATTTTGTGTATTAAAAATAATTGTTATTAATAGAAATATGTGTAATGTATAATGGTACCAAGTAGGTGTGGATCTGTTATGTATAAAATGACATGATAGTAATATCGTTTATTTGTTTGAACAAAGCAGTCCCGTGGTGCTGTGGTTCGGTTTTGCTTAATATGGTATTATTCGTTGTTGCTGGTGGTTCCTTTCTGCTTTTAGTATACCTTGTTTCCAACGTAAAAATCATGTGGTTCTTGTTTGTATAAGAATTTAGACCACTTTTGAATGAGTATTCTTCAATAAAAGCAAAAAACGAAATTTGTCGAGTGGTTCCATTTTGCATAAATACGGACAATTAATATTAATAATGAAATTAAGGAGTATGATTTTATTAGGGTTCCGTAGCCAAAATGGCAAAAACGGAACCCTTATAGTTTCGTCATGTCCGTCTGTCCGTCTGTCCGTCTGTCCGTCTGTCACAGCCGATTTACTCGGAAACTATAAGTACTACAGTGATGAAATTTGATGGGAATATGTGTTGTATGAACCGCTACAAAAATATGACACTAAATAGTAAAAAAAAGAATTGGGGGTGGGGCCCCCCATACATGTAACTGAGGGATGAAATTTTTTTTTTCGATGTACATACCCGTGTGGGGTATCAATGGAAAGGTCTTTTAAAATGATATAAAGTTTTCTAAAAAACATTTTTCTTAAAGTGAACGGTTTTTGAGATATCAGCTCTCAAAGTCGTAAAAAGTATGTCCCCCCCCCTCTATTTTTATAACTACGGGGTATAAAATTCTAAAAAAAATAGAGGTGATGCATGCTAATTAACTCTTTCAACGATTTTTGGTTTGATCAAAGTATCTCTTATAGTTTTTGAGATAGGTTGATTTAACTGTAATTTATTATATTTGCTGCTACGGAACCCTTTGTGCGCGAGCCCGACTCGCACTTGGCCGGTTTTTTATTTAACAGATAAAGTTGTTCAAGAGGAAGGTTTAAGTGTATGTATTAGGTTTAAAACAAAGCGGGCGAAAAGCTAGTATGTAATACGATTAGGGTACTCATTTTTGGCCCCATAGAACGGGGATTGCCTAGTACAGGATCAAATGAAGTGTTGTTATTTAATGATAAGTATTTAAGAAAGATTGTGAAGATTATGTCCGTGATGGTGATGACAAAAAAACTGAATTAGGGAAGAGACGAATAAACAAAACAACTCTTAGGTCTGAAATTATTATTCCGAGGAAGTATTTGATTTATCTCTTCGTCAGTTAGAAGTGAAATCGGCTTAAGTAGAGATATGGAATTATTGTTTAGTATATTCTGTACTTGTTCTTTTTTATAATTATTTATGGGAGTTCACTGTACCAGCGCTCCTTAGGGCGAGCCGCCTCTGTTTATAAGATGATTTGAACCAAACAATGTGATTTTCTTCTCATAATCAGAATGACGACACACCCGTATCCTTGATGGAGATGCGATTCCACATTCCGACGAGCGAATTGGCGGGTGACATGGACGCAGTGGAGGCGTTCCACCAGCAAGTGATGAACAAAGCCAGTGTTATATCTGTGTCTGGTGACGCTATTGCAATCTTCAGAGAGTTGCAGTGTCTTACGCCTCGGTATGAATGTTGTGTTTAATTCTATTGGTTTTATTTATTATTTTGTAGTATAAAAAAATTAGGTATATAGATATCAAAATTATTTGTTATAGTGTTCAAAATTGTATATTGTTACTTGATTTATTCACTCTTTGTGAGGAATAATAATTATTAACATAAAAAAAATAGTAAGGAAATATATTAATAATTTAATTGGAGTCAAAATTTAAAAAGATTGATTGATCATGTTGTTCATGCATCATATTTCTAATAAGAAGGAATCTATTGTCAACATATTATGTTATAATCTACTTAGATTTTTTATACAAATTTTAGTATTTCTAATAAGTTACAATATATTCATATTTCAGTGGTCGCTACGACATTAAAGTGTTCCAAACATTCTTCCAACTTCACGGTAAAACGTTCGACTACAAGATACCAATGTCGACAGTACTACGTTTGTTCCTGTTACCTCACAAGGATACGAGACAGATGTTCTTTGTTGTGTCTCTTGACCCGCCGATTAAACAGGGTCAAACGAGATATCATTATTTGGTGCTATTGTTCGGGATTGAGGAAGAAACTAGCCTGGAATTGCCGTTCACTGAGTGAGTTATTTTTAGTTGTTTTGATAGAATAACGTTGTAATAATTATAATGATGAATTTGAAATACTTAAAATTGCCAAATAACACCGAAAGATAAGTTTATTCATCGACGTAAATATTTACGTAGGGTTTGTGATCCTAAATTGATAAATCGAATTACCTCATCATCTAAGTACTTTCAGAATAATAAATTGGAATGTAACTATGAATATTTCGATTCTAATTCATTATTATATTTAAAGGTTTTTTTTTATAAAAGAAGGATCGCCTGGTAATGGAAAGTTTAGCTGTGTATTCTAAAAAAATTCCCGAAGTTCTGAATTTCGAATATTATGCACTCAGCACTATACTATGAAACTTACGATACCTACACATATGTAGTTTTATCGTAATATTGAAAAAGACTAAGTAGTCAAGGGATTTTATAATTCCTTATTTGTTATACTTGCATGTGAAAAATATAAATATTTATATATCCCCATCTAAAAATATATGAATATTTCAGAGAGGAGTTAACAGAAAAATATGAAGGTAAAATTACAAAAGAGCTATCGGGACCTACATACGAGGTGCTCGCGAAAATCATGAAGGTCATCATCAACAGACGCGTGACTGGACCTGGAGACTTTTTGGGGTAAGCTAGCGTAAATTATTTATGGATTTAAATACATCATTATGTACTTGTAATTACTCGTAATAATTTTTTTTTGTCGTTTCACAAAATATATTGAGTTGGAGGTCGACCTATTCCGGTAACTTTATACTTATAAATAAATTTTCGTAAAATTTGTTGTTTCACAAAATATACTGAGTTGCAGGTCGACCTTTTCCCGTTAAGGGTGTGTTGTTAATATAGTTTCTGACTGATTTGTCCATGAAACACCCTATCTTAAAATTTACTGTTTTCGAGGCAACTGCTTTTTTTTTCTTATAGAAAATACCTACTACTCTGTTTAAAACTGAATAATAGGATCTATTACTACCGATTACACAATAGAGACGAAAAGTGATGCGATCAATTACTTAAAACGCCACAAATCCGAATATTTCGACTATCGCAGCTAAAATGCATTTAAAAATCATAAGCAATAATACAACTTTTATTACTTTATTTAACATTTCTATAAATATTATTGCATTACAATTTCCAGACATCACAAGACGCCAGCGATCGCGTGTTCATACAAAGCTGCTGCCGGTTACCTGTACCCACTAGAAAAAGGTTTCATCTATGTACATAAACCACCAGTTCATATACGATTTGAGGAAATTGCCTCTGTGAATTTCGCTAGAGGTGGCGCTTCTTCTACCAAGTGAGTTTATATTAAAATGTGTATAGAATAGTGTTATATTTTGTTAATAAAAATGTTTAAAAGATACTAAAATTCTTGTTCTTGTATTGCATTCATAATAAGATACAGAAATTTCTTTTTTTAAAACTGGAAATCTTAGTGAGGTATTATCTACTTTCAAATAAATGAAATTTTAGCAATTTTTAAATTTAAGGACAGCAAATATCACATTATAATACATATTATATTGGAAGGAAGACTTTATTTTTTTTTCTCATTTTACAGATCTTTCGATTTCGAAATTGAATTAAAGCAAGGCAGTGTCCACACATTCAGCAGTATTGAGAAGGGCGAATATGACAAATTGTTTGATTACATCACATCAAAGAAACTGCATGTTAAGAACACTGGCAAGAATGTGAGTATGCCTTTAAAAAATTTATACTTCAAGTTACATATTATGTTATACAATGTTTTGATTTTGTTGTGTATAACCACATGTCGACTTTATAAAACTTTCCAAATGCAAGAAAACAAAAATAGATGATTTACATTTTACACAATTTCACATAATGGTACAATTGAACTGTTGTTTGTTATCATTAATTCATAATTTGCTTTATTATTCTCAAAACAGTGTACGTATTTCGTATTTAAAATAAGCACAAATAAATGACACATCACACGCACAACGCCACGAAACGCAAAATTATTATCCAATAGAATCAATAAACTCAAACATTTATTTATTCAATAAGACTTCTTCTAAAACAATTTTGAAACGTCATAACATATTTTTACCATAAACCGCCACTGAAATACGAAATAATAATAATTAAAATTCCATTCTATCGTCGTCTGTCGTGCAATTTATATGTATTTCATTTTATGTCATTAATTTGTTGTGTACAATAATGCTTGTTAACTTATATTGCTATCCTACTACTATTAAAGAAAAGTTTGTAAAAAAAGTTGTTTGTTTTAAAGGCGAAGTTTGTAAGTATGGATGTATGGATGTTTGTTACTCTTTCACGCAAATTCTACTGAACCGATTACAATGAAATTTAGCACATATATAGAGGGTAACTTGGATTAACACATAGGATAGTTTTTATCCCGGAAATCCCACGGGAACGGGAACTATGTGGGTTTTCCTTTGAAAACGCGGGCGAAGCCGCGGGCGGAAATCTAGTTCATATATATATCTTGTTATTTATAATGCTTTCAATCAATAATTAATTCCAGGACAAAGCGCTATACGACGACGACTTCGGCGACTCGGACACAGAGAAGGAACCCGACGCGTACCTCGCGCGGGTCAAAGCGGAGGCCAAGGAGCGGGACGATAGCGACGAGTCGGACGAGAGCACGGACGAGGACTTCAACCCCGAGAAGGCTAAGGAGAGCGATGTGGCGGAGGAGTAAGATTCTTTCTGATCGATTAATTGTATATTGGAATATACAGGGTTAGTTTTCAATGACCGGCCAAATTTTCAGAAATGGTTCAGAATCGATAACATTTTCGATCTAATGAAAAAAAAAAACGTTTTTTTTTTAATTAGATTTCATTCCTGTCCGCCACTAAAAAGCGAACGTGTGGACATTACAAAAGCACAATTCAGTTCAACAACCTAGAGAGGTAGAAGTTAGCACACACATAAATTTGGCGATGCGCGCACGCACACAAGTGCATTGATTCTCAATAAGCTTATCGCGTGTTTACGATTTAGGAAATTTTTAAGACATTTTCAAATGAATGCTATTATTTTTTTTTTATTCGACAATAATATTTCAAATGTACCTTTGGTTTCATATCTAGATCTTTATTTTAAATTTTGGCTGGTCATTGAAAACTAACCCTGTAGAAGGATGAAATAAAATAATAGAATGGTTCATATTTTTTGAGAGGAGTTAGGAGGAGAGGGCTTTTGTGTGTTGTACATGTAGCAAGGTTAAATTGTGCTGATTTGTGAGGAATAAGTGGTCAGTGGTTTAGAAATAAGAATGTAAATAAGGCAATAGCTCGCGCGAGTCAAAGTGGAGGCCAAGGAGCGGGACGAATACTCTTTGGATAATGTACATTTTTATTCAAAAATTAACATACAATATTTTTCTAGATATGACACAAACCCATCGTCATCAGAAGAATCAGACGCGTCGGACGCTTCAAAGGGCAGCAAAAAGGAAAAAAAAAAGGAGAAGAAACCTAAGAAGACCATCACAATTGTAAGACTAAATTATTTCTTATTTTTAAAACATTATAACAGATGAACCTTTTTTGGCAAGCTGCTCAATCATTTAAATTTTTTAAATATAAAAATATAAAGATCAATTTTATCCATTAATAATTTTGCTACTTTTTTAATTAGATACTTCATGTATTTAGAAAGTAATAATGCGATCTTATAAAAAAATATTGAATCTGCCAATTTGTTAAATAGTTGTTATAATATTTTTAAAAGGCTTTTATTAGCTTCACTCCTTAGATTCGATTTTAACCCACTTTAAATTTAATTAAATAATTTTAATGAAACAAGATTTAATTCAAAATTTATACACTTATCAAGGATTGGTGACATGCATGCATGGTAACTAAAATACACGCTTAATTTTTGAAATGAAAACTTCTTTAGCGGCGTTTAGCACTTTTTCTGTAATGGGTATAAAATCTTAAACTCGCGTAAGGACACGTGACCTGATCGAAAAAGCGTAAGACGGATACCATTCCAAAATATCAAACATGCTCAACATTAATAATTAAGTTTTCACTTCTGCCGGCACTCCCGGATTGCAACCCGTCTTTTTTTTTAATTATATTAATTAATTATTTTATTAACCTATACACATTTCCAGTCGGAAGCACCCCGCAAACGCAAGGAAAAGTCTAAAAAGCGTGAGAAAGACGCCAACGCTCCCAAGCGTCCGTCCACCGCGTTCATGCTGTGGCTCAACGAGAACAGGAAGAAGATCATCGATGAGAACCCCGGGATTAAAGTTACGGATGTCGCAAAGAAGGGCGGCGAACTGTGGCGCGATATGAAGGATAAATCTGTGAGTATTGCAGAAGAAACATAATAAAACACGAAGTTAGAATTTCAGTATTAACATATGATTGCAATTTCATAACTATAGTATGTTTTTGACGCGACTGAGTATGATCTTTTGTAAGGTATTCCAAGCAGATAAAGATCTAGTCACTTCAAAAACATTTTTTTAATTATGATTGATGAAAAAAATACTTCGATAGTTATAAATTTGTTTCACTTAGATACTGACGAGTGGCATAGGGAATACATATTATAATCACTTATAACACCGGTAGTCTCACAGATGTTTTGCCTACCTCTTAATGTGACCTATTTTTATTATCTAAGAAATCAGTAAAGTCTAAATTAAATGTTTGTTCCATTACAACTTACAATAACAAAAGTTGTAGTTTAAATGTCTCGATACCAAATATAAACTATATTTATATAAAATATAAATATAACTCACAGGAATGGGAAGAGAAAGCGAACAAAGCGAAAGAAGAATACAACCAAGCGATGAAAAAGTACAAAGACAGCGGCGCAGCTGACGAGTTCAAACAGAAGAAGAAGCAAGCGGAGAAAGAGAAGAAACAAGCGGAGAAGAAGAGTAAAGCACCGGCGAGTAAGAAGCCCAGTAAGAGTGGGACTGCTGGTGCAGGGACACAGAAGTTCACGAGTAAAGAGTATATCGAAGATGATGATAGCTCCTCCGACTCGGACAGTGATAAGAAAAAAGAGAGCAAAGATGTGAGTTGTTTTATATTAAGGATGGTTATTGTTGTATTGAATTATAAGTAATGATGAGGAATAATCTGGGTTACTGAGAAATAATGTTGAAAATGGTTTAGATTGATTTATTTTTGTTATATATTGTTTGATTTCAAAAACTATGAAGATAATGACTAAGTCTGTCAGTTATTTCAACTGTAACCATGGACGTATAAAAAAAGACGGACGCCGTTTCAAGCCTCCTCATTGTCATTGTCATTGTCAAGCGTGTTCATTGTCTTTACACGATCGCTAGCTTACTACGGCGGCTTCACGTTGTTTGTTCGTGAAGCCTCCTCTACACGTCAACAGATGCGTCCGCGGACTCTGGCAGATGCGTCCGCAGATGAATTTCCACGAGCTGTCCACACGTCTGTAGGTCGATAGGTCGATCAGTCTATGTTCATTCTTGGCAAACGCAACTCGCACTCGCACATTAACATTAACATATAGGTTAGATATACATTAGTTTTACAGTATCCATTTACAGTAGTCTCAATAGACTAAATAAATTGAGATAGGTACTTTGTTAAATATTATATCATTAATAGTAAGTATACTTACAACATTTTTATTTTTGTGATATTTATTTTTGGGATTCCATAAACAGTTTTCAGCTTGATATAGCTCAATAAACCTAAAATTTTCCTCTGTGCTTATATTGTTCGTCATTTCGAGCGTTTTTACGAATGATGCGACACAAAAAGCACGCGTGCACTCGCAATCGCAACTCCGATCAAACTGATGCGTCGGCAGACGTGTGGACAGACGCCGGACGTTCGCGCCGAAGCGTATTTCCAAACTATACAAGGCCAGCACGCAACGGTGTGAAACTAATCACGTATAGTTTGGAAATAACTTTTTTACAAAGTTCTTCCAATCTATACAACAGCAGTACGCAAATACTCGCGTATACTTTGTAGTGAAGTAAGTAAGAATAGCGTTCCAAAACATACAGCGCCAGTACGCATACGGACTAATCGTGTATGTTTCGGAGTAAGCGCGGCGTTTTTCCATTGCTCGCGTTTATATTATTGTATTGCCTTTTTTAAATCTATTATTACAATGCATACACGAATGTTGCGTACTGATCGTGTATAGTTTGTATCGTGGATGCTTGCGTCTTCGTTCCCGACTATACTACACGACTTACTTACAATTTACAATAGTGCTAAAAGTAAAAATCTAATATGTACTTAAGTCCAGAAGAAGACGGTTGCGAGGCGACGGAGCCCCGCTTTCCGGGGCTCCTATTTTTGTGTAGTTAAAAAAAAACACGAACCTAACCTAACCCACATTATCTGTTACCTACCCCTTATCTGTTACCTATTTATTTGCCTAAGCTTACATAATAATATTTTTATTCCATATTTTACTGAATCAAAAATAATCAAGGAGAATAAAAGTAGATAGATATAGATGTACAAATATATGAATACCTGTTTATTTATTATTTCGTTCAAGTGTAAGTAGTGTAGTATATTTGCGTACTGATCGTGTATAGTTTGGAACGAAGACGCAAGCATCCGCGTTACAAAGTATACGCGATCAGTACGCAAAATGCGTGTATATATTGTAATCACAGACTTAAAAACAGCATTACAATATATACACGAGCAGTTTCCTATGGTTGCGTTCTGGCTATGTATAGTTTGGAAAGACGCCGCGCTGAAACCCTTTGATGCGGGACACAATACCGACAACAAACGGATTCTAGGCGGACGCATTTGCTGACGTTAAATACCTACCACAGACGCACAAATCACCCCCTCTACACGTCGGCGGACGCATCCGCAGATGACGACTGCAGATACATCCGTTGACGTGTAGAGGAGGCTTTAGTGATTGCTCGTATGATGGGTCGTGTCGATACTTTACTATTTTATAGGCAAAGGCGTGGTTTGCATTCAGCCACGTCGATAAACATCTTTTTACAAATATTATAAAATGAATTTTTAACTAAAATTTTTAACGTCTATTATGTTGTTGTTTTATTGACCGTAACAATACAGTCCTTGCAGCAGGATAGAGATCCGTGAGGCTTAAATTATGTTGATGGTAAAATCAAATTTTTCAAATTTTATTCATAAAATTAATTGAATAATTTAAGAATAATATAGATTAGGTTGACTTCAAATGTGATTACTTAGAGACTAATTTTATAATGTGGTACTTAATTCATTGCTAAATTAGGACACTTGTGTAGTAAATTAATATTTCTTAGTACAGTTTGTTAATGTTGTTACATACTTGCACTGTTAACCCACTTGTTACTAACGTTCATCTCTCATTACTACTATGCGTCATATTTAATAATTAAAAATTTCGTGAACTAGGCACAATATACTTACTAAACTTTTATACAAAATTCTGAACCAAAATAAACATGCACATAAAATTATATAGAAGAAGTTTATATTATTATGAATGCGAAAAAGACTCGTATTTATTTATATGGACATAAAATTATTTAGAAAAGTTTATATTATTATGCACGCGACTAAAAAATACGTTTTTTATTTTTAAATTGCAGAAGAAAGAAACAAAGAAAGAAAAGCCAAAGGCGTCTTCATCAGAAGCGGAAGCGTCGTCAGGATCCGGTGATGAGAGCGGAAGCGGCAGCGGGAGCGATTAATGTGTATAAAATATTATTGTATGTTGTTGTTAAACACTTGGTTAATTATTTGCATGGTTTTAACCTTACGACTTACGTTTTATACTCTTGAAGGTACGAAAAATGAGATTGAAAACAAAATGTGTTAAAAAATTGTGAAAATTTTGGTAAAAAAAAGATAGTCTAAGCCACATGCGCAAATTGAATGTTAAAAAACTAAGTATATAAAACAAAATAAAATAATATAATTAGGTGCCAAGCATTCCATATAGAACACATTACATTTATGATGTTATCAAATTTTCACAGTTTACATTTTCTGATTAAAATAAGACTTTTTTATATGTGTAACAATTTTGATATTGCATTGTGCTCATAAATATACAGTCAATTTAATGTGTGTACAAATTTCGGTGTAAATCTAAAATTATGAAAATCGATTTCTAAATGACAGTAGATAATTCGTTTTAGATAACATATTGTGATGAATTTTTCGCAAGTAAATCAAGTTAAACAAACTGGAACCTATTATTCTGAGATAAATTTCTTACAAATAAAAATAATTTCTTTGTTATCTTTATAATTTTATTCATATACAAATAAAGACATTGTATTATTTTATAAACAGAATTCATCATAGTTTACTTACAATCTAGTATGTTTAGAGAAGTCATTTGAATCAATGGTTCTTTTAGATTCTGTTAATATAATTTTTGTTTCGTAACTATAATTTTTAACGTTATTTAGTAATTTGCTGGCTGTACATGTACAACTATGTCATGTGTGTTTTCGTAAATCTCATGTGTGTATATAGTTTTTATCAATAATAACTGTTATTGTTAAGAAAATGTGATTTCAATTCCCAATTTTGTTAATTTTAGCGTTTGTAAGTGTACATAGGTCTTGTGTATTATTAAATTTAGGTTAATTAAATATTTTTCAATGAAGTGTGTTATTTATTTAATAAATTGTTCAGCAGATATTATAAAAGCCGTGATAATAGTATCAGTAGCGCAATTAAATAAAAATATATAATCATCAGTATTCAAAACATTATCCGATTATTTAAACCAAATTCTGCGACGTTTACAATCTTTTAGCTTGAGATGCATATTATAACTGGAAAATCAAGAACGACAATAAGCCAAAAATATCAACTGCTTTCTGGTAGCATTAGTATTGCTCGATGTACTTTCGTGGTCCTATTGAATATAATCATATTCAAAACTTACTATTGATTTTAATTAAACTAGGTACTTCATTACCTCATATAATAACTATTTACTAATTACCAAGTAGTATTAACGATTCTTTTACTAAAGTTGTCGTAAACTATCCTAATTCCTACGTAAAAACCTTGATTGATTTATCTTATTAAAAAAAAAAATCATGTATTTTTTATATTTCATAATTAGCAGAATATCCTGTGGATGTAACAATACTATGCTTATTGTTCAGTGTATAACCCGAGCAGATAGAGAATAGATCTGAAGATGGCGTCCGCTCGCATGCGTTCTCGCTCACTCTCTATCGCTGTCTACTCACACAGTGAAGATATAGTTGCTTTTATTGATATTGTTTTTTGCGTTACATTTGATTGTTTTTTATTTTATTTTTCGTTACGTTTTTGTTGCAAACCTTAAAAACATTGATGAACCAAAAAAAAACGATGTAAGAGAACGTAATTTGCCAACCCTACCATAAGTACCCGTCGCCATCTTCAGATCTATTCTCTATCTGCTCGGGTTATAGCACATACCTAATTCAAAGACGCAGTACCCATTTCAAAACTTCTACAGATATCGATTCCTAAGTAAGAGCTAACGCGCACGAGCAACTTTGTCTCCGCAACTATTTTGTCTCTCCCATCAATTGTATGGGGGGTTGCGTCGCTACGTGCGCGCACTTTCATACTAACCCATGGGTGGAGAGACAAAATAGTTGCGGAGACAAAGTTGCTCGTGCGCGCTAGCTCTAATGTATAATCAATTCTTGACTTTTTGAAGTGAAAACTTCTTTAGCGGCGTTGGGTATAAAATCAAACTCGCGTTCAGGACACGTGGCCTGATCGAAAAAGCGTAAGACGGATGGTTTTTTTTGCCCTTATATTCCATGCGTGACGGATACCATTCCAAAATATCAAACATGCTGAACGTTAATAATCAAGTTTTCACTTCTGCCGGCATACCCGGAGTGCAACCCGTCTTTTTTTTTTATAAACCCTCCCATGCGTTGATTGTATAAAATAAAAATTCCTACAAATTATAATATTCACCTAATAGTAGTTATGTACGTATATCTAAGACTAGCTGCTCCGCGCGGTTTCACCCCCGTGGCTCCACCCCTGTTGGTCGTAGCGCGATGGTATATAGCCTATAACCTTCCTCGATAAATGGGCTATCTAACACCGAAAGAATTTTTCAAATCGGACCTGTAGTTCCCGAGATTAGCGCGTTCAAACAAACAAACAAACTCTTCAGCTTTATAATATTAGTATAGATTATAATTTATAAGTAGGTAGGTGACTATGCTATATTAGTCGTTTATCTAAAAACATATTATCAGATAGCTATACCTACAGTGGGAATTAGGAAATTATGATACTGTAACGATCTTCTTCTAACTAGACGGTTGATCTATCATGATAATAAATACATATTATGACTGTTAAAAACGTATAGACATAGACATGCAGAGAAAGACCTCTCAAGATTTTTTAAGCGTAACATATGGAAGCTCTAAATAAATAAAATACTAGCTTTCCGCCCGCTGCGCAGATTCGCCAGTGTTGTCAAAGGAAATTCTCGTGGGAATAAGTTGTTTCACCACGGTAAAAAGTAGCCAACGTCACTCTACTCTCTAGCCTCCTCTAACTACCCAAATAAAGAAATTTGAAATCGTATCACAAAACGTTCCGTTGCAACGTGAAAAAAAGACAAACAAACACATTTTCGCATTTATTTTATCACTATAATATCTCACGCTGTATCTAATATCTATAACAATAATTAACTTAACGGACAACAATCCAAATCTATTTCGAATAATAAAACTTAGAAATTCAAATAGAGCGCCCTTTAATATTGCTAGCTATATTTTTATAGTTACCTACCAAAAAAACTAGAATAGCGAAGGGACCAATGACGCGAAAAGGCGCCAAATCACCCCGACCCACAGCGCAATGTGCTGCGGGTGCCCTACATTTTTAGGGTTCTCTGTTCTATGGGTGAAATACTTACCCGAAACCATTGAGATAATATTAATATGGAGACGACACCGCCTACATCACTTATGTTCCACTCAACATACGTCATGTGACGTATGTTGAGCGGTATTTTTTAATGGTTTTAAAGTGAAACGCATCAAACATGCCTTCGTGTGTGTTACGATATTGCACAAATAATACAAATAATACGGAAAAGTGCAAAGGAATAACTTTCATCGTTAAGTACCTAACTAGATAATAATTTTTAAAACTTAGTTAGAGCAAAAAAATGGCGCACAGATTTTGTTCGTGGTGTCTACTCCATACGTAGTAATATTATCTCAATGCCCGAAACTTGCTAGTTGCTCGCCCCCGCGTCGCGGTCGTTCTGTTCGGCTCACAGTTCGGCTTGACGCAGGACAAAACTAAAAAAATAATGTGTCTCTGGAATAGTGCAGCTACAGCTACTGCAGATGAACGAGTTTTCAAATTAAGTTTTTTATCAGACAACAAAATAATATTATTTAAGTATACTTAAATAAAATTAATACTTAGCAGCTGAATATAAAATTAAGATATTAAGTACTTGTAAATAAAAGATAAGCTTACATATATTATTTTGATCCCTTCTCTTACTCTATATTTTTTAATCTTAGGTAGGGTAACTAGTTAGCTATTCAAGAACTTAATAATATAAAGTATATAATATATGTATATCAAAATCAGTGAGTGAATATATGTATTTTTATAAGACAGTACGGAACCATCTTTTTTATATTGTAGATTGTATTATTTTTTCGTTACACTTTGAAGGGATCACAAACCTATTGCGACGCCTTACGGCGTTCCCTATACTACTTCCTTTCACGTTCACAATACAATATACAGTATTAGCCGTAAACTATTAATAAACAATTGAACTAAATAGGTAAGTTACGGTTATTTCTCAGGATACGACTTAAAAGGGTTTTTTTTTTCCTCAAGTTGTGACAGTGTTAATAATTTAACGGCTTTTTTGAAAAGGGAACGATGCATAATGTGAGCAATCTTATTTTCCATCCTAATATAATTAATAATAATTATGCGTAATTGGTGGGAAAAAGAGAGTCAGTAACTAACTGACGCATATTTTGAGAGGTGTAGACTAGGGCCAAAACGATTTATAGGTTGAAACTCAATACCTACCTAACTACTTCCGACTGATATAAAAAAATCTAAAGTAAAAATTTGAACTGAACACTGAACGGGTTTTATTTGCTCTTGGCAGTAATGTAGCTATTGTACCAGAATAACACATAAGATTTAGAAACTTGAATTTTTACGAGGGTTAGCACATGGTTAGCACTTAGCAATTAAGCATAGTATTAAGTACCTACCTATGTTTTTATCTATGTACCTTTATATTTTTTTTGGTTGATCAGAGAGTTTATATTATTGCTATAGCAGCAGTTTACACCACACATAACCGAAATCCTATTTCATGTAATTTACTTAAATATGTAACTAGGTA
Organism: Colias philodice; assembly: GCF_061535455.1. Taxonomy (NCBI): domain Eukaryota; kingdom Metazoa; phylum Arthropoda; class Insecta; order Lepidoptera; family Pieridae; genus Colias; species Colias philodice. The sequence goes on along the minus strand of NC_143098.1, from coordinate 8,272,573 downwards.
CTTATCTAGTAATTATATTTGTTAATTTTTATTCATGACACGAAATCACAAAAGTATATTATACATACTAGGTAGTTGGGTACCTTCTTATTAAATCTTTCGTATGAAACAAAAATTTCATATTACATATGCAGGGTGTCCCACTATTGGTATAAGTACTCAAAGACTACTATGTATATACGGTAAGTACTAAGCGCGAAGGGACTTGTAGTTTTGCATACACTGATCACGTAAAAAATACTCAAGCTCAAAGCTCAATAACCATCCATTTTTGAGTTTTGACCCCTGGTTAGCTGGACTTAATTTGTTGCAAATGACCTCTAGTATAACCCCTTTGAAGGATCACGTCGAATTACCAGTCACCCTGTATAATCTATACTAATATTATAAAGCTGAAGAGTTTGTTTGTTTGTTTGTTTGAACGCACTAATCTCGGGAACTACTGGTCCGATTTGAAAAATTCTTTCGGTGTTAGATAGCCCATTTATCGAGGAAGGTTATAGGCTATATTTCATCACGCTACGGGCAACAGGAGTGGAGCCACGGGGGTGAAACCGCGCGGAGCAGCTAGTATCTAATAAGAAACTAATATAACATAATCGTTTATTTATATGTGGTTTCTGAATAACTCTAAAGTCTAAATAATTTATTATCCATTTACCTACTCGGTAACTATCTGTAGAAATACAATTATTGTAAAGCCAGAGTAAGTACCTTAGTAGGTATAGATGCTTACAAAATTCCAAATGTTAATTAAATGAAATGTCCATTAATATGTTAAACATATAAAATTTATTATAAATCGATAGAATCGAACAAAGCTTGACTACATAGAGATATATTGTGACCGATTTTTATTGGTAAATGAAAATCCAAAAAGTGTTATCGTTCACTTCTTATATCGCTGTATATGTGGATCTGGAATGTATTTTATTACTAGTTCCATAAGTACTACATCCTTATTGAAACGAAATAAACACTATTTCTCAAGTCCCTTGGAAATATCAAATGGTAAACAAACGCATCCACAAACGCTGTTTTATTGGCATCCCTTTCACTCTGACATTTGCCGCGCTTTTTAAGTTTTCGTATACACGTTGGCGGCATTTAAAATTTGGCGCGAGGTAATTTTGTCAAAGGCCGCTATGGGAAACCTATCAGGAGACTAGGCCAAATTTTGACATACTTATTAAATGAAAGTAATTGAGATATGTAGACAAAAAATTTATTTGCGTCAAAATTGATTCGTATTACAAAAAACATGTTGTATTTTGTCTTATTTTCGTGATAAAACGCTTAAATTTATTTTAGAAGGCAAAGTATGGGAAAAATCTCTATAGTGAACTTTAGTCCTTATCCCTAGGTGATAAATGCTAAATTAGAACGTGCTCGAGGTTGGATACGTCACGGATATACGTAGTACAAGATGCTTGCTAACGTTGGTGCTATTGGCAGCAATGAATAATTCGACCAATCAGAGCGTAGATAGATGGCGCTGTGGTAGCGACGCGAGGTGCCCCAAGCTCGCTAGCTCTAGGAACATTGCTTCGAGCTCCATACATTTTCTTTCGGTTCTCTACGTCTGCAGTTTGGTTGTGTACGAGTTCAAAAATTATTTCAAAATTTTCGCCATCAGGTAAGTCAAATCAATTTTCTTACTAAAGTTATGCATTTATCTAAGCATAGTTATGATATTGAAGGCGTATTTTGTAAAAATAAGCTTTTTTCCACGTTGGAATTCTGAGTCAAACATGGCTATATGCTTCGTCGTACTTTCTGTACTACGCGTGGGTATGAGAAAGGACGCCCTATTTTTGATAATTTATTTCTCGGATCTTTTCCATTGAACGACTGAAACAGTTCTTCTACAAGTTAAAGATTAATAATTTGGCGATGATATAGTAATTATGTCATGTTTTGTAAATGCGTATTTTCAACACAATACGTGAAAACAAAATGGCTCGTTCGACCCAAGCGTAGGCCACTGAACTCGTTATATGGGGCGATAACTATTTTTGTTAATTATTACATCAATTATTGATTACATTATGCTTATAATGCTAAGAATGGATTATAAAAGCGATTTATGTAATTTATTTCATGGTAGATGTGCTGAAAATAGGTTTCCCGCCAAAAGTGTGCTCTAGAGAACGCCTAGGTCCGATATGGACGCTTTGAATCGGTTGCAGCATGGCCCGCATAACCTGTTGCCGCGCATTTTCGTAGCCTTTAGTAATATTGTGTGATTATTTACAGGAAAAAAAATAAAATGTCGGACAAGCCGAAGCGTCCCATGTCAGCATACATGCTATGGCTGAACAGTGCAAGGGAACAGATTAAAGCCGATAATCCCGGACTCAAAGTCACCGAAATTGCTAAAAAAGGAGGCGAAATATGGAGGGCTATGAAGGACAAGAGTGTAAGTTTATTATATGGTTTTTTATTAGCTATTTTACACGAAATGTATTTTCGTTAATTACTTAAAAGTTAAATTATTTGTATCTATATTGTGTAATTTTATCTTGTCTTCATTAGGAATGGGAAGAAAAAGCTGCTCAAGCAAAAGAACAGTACACAAAAGATTTAGAATCATTTAACGCCAATGGAGGTGGTGGTGAAGGTGGTGGCGGCGGCAAGAAGGCACAGAAGCGAGGCAAGAAGGGAAAGAAGGCGTCACCTGCCGTAAGTGAATGGATAACAATGATATTATATTTGTTTTGTGTATAAAAAATTCCATATTTTTATGTTAGTGTAAATATGAAATGGACATGTATACAGTGTCATGTGTAAATTAGTGTCCAAGGTTGAGGTTTACAGTTAGCATTTCTTGAACATCTTTAACTGGTTTGATTAAATTATCTCTAAAGTACATTAAAGCTAGTTTATCAATTTTAAATCAATTAAATGACTATACAGTTATAATTTAACTCAATATAAATTTGTCAACAGAAGGCCAAGAAGAAGAAGGAAGAGTCTGAAGATGAAGACGGTGGTGATGATGATGAAGAAGAAAGCGAATGATCTCCCAAAACAATGCATTTCTGTTCATATTGAATAATTTACTCGGACTTAATTTATTACATAATGTATAACTGACTTTCCAAAGTCTGTATTACATTCACACAAATTTTTTGGCCTCTTTTTTTAGAGATTTATTATGAATGATGCAATTTTTTTCAATATGTATTATAATTTGGTCAATATGATACGATTTGTTGATAATTTTGACAATGTTATTTACTACTTTAATAACATTATTTCTAGTATTGAATAGGTTTAAGAGTGCAGAATTTGGAAAGAATCAGCGCAGGCTAAGGTCTAGATTTCTAAGCCTCGAAAAAAATAATGTATAAGTGTTAGTATGTATCAAATGGGGAATTGTACAGTTAGCCCTCCCTCGTTAAGTTCGCTGTGACCGGATGCTCACCTTTGATATGTACCTTGAATGGTTTCATCAAAACTATGTCTTCTACCTTTCATTCTGCAGTAAAAGCTGTGCTTTGCCATAATTTTTTTTTGCTATATATAATTTACTTTGTGTGTCAGAGACATAAGTTTTGGTTAAACTGTATCAACATGTAAAATTAGAGACAATTTCATTAACGATGGCTTATTGTTAATTAAAACCTACCTCTGTCATTGTAAATTTCAATACTAATAATGGTACCAAACTTAAGCTAAGAACTTCTCGGAAATTGTCACCGAGTTGAGCAATTTAAATAATTTAGGAAATTGATGTGTATGTTGTATTTTTAGTTAGTTTAGGTAGGTTTCAATGTGATTAGTCTCTCAAATTTTACATTTGTGTTATTTTGTAAATGAGAATAGCATTCCTCATGTCAATATGGATTTTACATGTTCAATAAAGTAATTTCATATAAAATTATTTTAGAATTTGATTTTCATTTCGCCCCAGTAAACATTAATTTTTTCGTAATAAAATATTTAAGTGATTGGTATTGTTAAACACGTGCAGTCAAAGAAACGTTATCAATATCATGACTGATAATGCAAATCGTTATAGTACCTATGCGATAACAAGAGACTACTATATAAACTAACATGATAATGTTATTCGAAAATATAGGTACACTACATTGAGCATGGTTGTTAGGTACGTTGTCAGGGACTATATTGATCCGATTTCAGACAATGACGCTTACGATAAAGCTCGATTTAAAATATCATGCTTGGCTTGTCATGTGGCATGAACGTTTAAGGTAGAGTGCGTTTCACGAAAGAGTTCCCCTGCCGTTATGTTGGCTTACCTGACTGTCAAAAACGAAAATATTTTTTTTAAAAATGACAGATAAAATATTCTCCTTTCTAGGCAGCCGACCCCGTAAGATACGGGATAAGGCTACAATGAAAATTATGCATTTGCGAAAGTAAATAATGTTTCATTGGAATTTGACAAAATTGAAAATATGTTCTTTGGGATGATTATTGGGGATTTTGTTACATTCTGTATACGTAAATATGATAATTTATATAAATACAAAAAAGTTTGTCAACAAACAATTTGAAATAATAAAATATTTATCCATTTACGTTATTTTTATTTTCTTTTTTGCTGACCCTACCATACGTCAGTGTCAGCTGTAGGCTTTGGCCGTTTGGCCGCCATCGAAGTTTCGTTTCTTTAATGAAACGCAATATACCTACCCAATTTCTGATAATATCTGCGCAATAACGGTCAATGCCAAACTCTCGCCGCGCGATCTGTACCTATTTATCAGTGAAGATCCACTGAGTTATTAGAAATATCTCTAAAGATTATTACGATTTATATTCGTATTTTGCTCAACTGTACAGACATTTTAGAAGATCAAGAAAATTACAGCAATACAAATGAGGTTAAAATGACCTTGTTTGTGAATTTTATTGATTGATACTGACTTCGAATACTATAAATTCTGAATTCTGTTCTCAAAACTTTAGTATTTTAAACAAACCCATATAACAAAATTACATAATATGAGTTCAATAATTGTGTTTTACACACACAAAACTCAGAAATTCGTACTTTCTGGATAAGATGTTAATTTAGCAATCGATTTATTTTTGTTATAATTACAAAATAGTGATTTTAGGTTAGAAAAATAACCAAGATGTTATTAATCTCTAAGCACGACATCGATTTGGCTAAGGATTTGGCGTGCATTAATGTGATTATATTTATTTTTTAAAGCATTTTTCTGCTTGCCATTGTGCTTGCCCATAGTGATTTAAATTCTTTTTAAATTCTCTTTGATATTGCCGTTAAAAAAAAATAATGTAGGTACAATAGATTATAGATTTTTAACTGTCAATTTTTAAATGCCAATTGAATTTGACAACCACGATTCTTCCGTCAATCAAATAAATCAAACCAAATGCAAACAAACGCTGAAAATAATATAAATATCTTTTTAAATGGTATATATAAATACCACGCCGAAACCTAAAGATTTTAGTTTTTTTATGAGTATTGTTGAAATAATTACAAAAAATCCATACTTATTTCTTTATTTCAATTCAATATTATTCGATAATATACGAGATGTTCTAACTTCTATCACAAGTTTAAAATATATCTGTTTACAATGACTATGTCTGGTGACGGTATTGCTGGAGGCTCACAAGTGGTCCTCGTCACGGGAGGATATGACCATACTATAAAGCTATGGCAAGCACACAGCGGCGTGTGTTTAAGGACTATGCAACATCCTGACTCGGTAAGATTGGGACATATCTACATTCTACAGGTCATAATAATGCTGATAGTATAGTAAATAGTCTATTTCAAAAGGATTATAATCAATGTAAATTTCAGCAAGTCAACGATTTAGAAATCAACCCTAGTGGTCAAATGGTGGCAGCATGTGGTTATCAGCATATAAGAATGTACGATTTAGCCAGCGCCAACCCTGACCCTGTTATGAACTTTGAGGGAGTCACAAAGAATGTTTCCCGTGTTGGATTTCAGGTAATTCTCATTATGCGCTATCATCATTTTAGTTTCCTTAAAAATAGAGTATTCTTATTCCCTAAACATCCATACTAATATTATAAATGCGAAAGTAACTCTGTCTGTCTGTCTGTTACTCAATCACGCCTAAACTACTGAACCAATTTGCATGAAATTTGGTATGGAGATATTTTGATACCCGAGAAAAGACAGGCTACCTTTTATTGCGAAATGTGTACCACGGGCGAAGCCGGGGTGGACCTCTAGTTTGTAATATATCAAGTATTACTCCCTTGAATTGTTTATATCAACACAATTCAAGGGAGCAATACTTTTAAACCATCATTTTATAGATCATGCTAATCGTGAATTGAAAAATTTGCAGGAAAATGGTCAATGGATGTACACAGGTGGAGAAGATTGTACAGCTAGGATCTGGGATTTGAGGTAAAACTTTCTAGTGAAGTTGTTTGTGTAAAAAAAATTACTAGACTAATATCAAGTCAATTATATGTCTACGTTAATAATAAAATGTTATCTGTATAAATTAAAAAATATCTTCTTTCTCATCAACATTCCTATTCACATATTCAAACTCAAAACTCAAACTCAAACATTTATTTATTCAATTAGACTTCTTCGAGAAGCACTTTTGAAACGTCAATACATATTTTTAACATGTACCACCGATTTGGAAAGCAGTATCTATGGAGAAGAATCGGCAAGAAACTCCATATTGTAAGTATTAAAAATGGTTTTTCAATGTTTCAGAGCTGGCAGACAATTCCAATGCCAGAGGATATTCCAAGTGCCTGCTCCAGTGAATGCAGTTGTATTACATCCAGACCAGTCTCAGATCATGGTCGGAGGACAGACTGGGATTATACACATATGGGATCTCAAGACTGATCATAATGAACAACTTGTATGTGTAAAATGTTTTGTAATCATGTTGTAGTAATATTATTAATACATTTAATAAGTAATCAGGGTAAAATTGGTCGTCTAATCCTTAGTTTATTTTCAATGAAAGTAGGTTAAATAGGTTATTCCAATTGGTTTCAATAATTTGAAATTGTTAACACAGTATACTGTTTATAAGTATAATTGAATGAATAATAAACAATGAGATATAAGCCTTGTCAAATGAATTAATTTTTCCAAATTTGAGTATTTATTGTGTAAATTTTGTAAGGTCATTAGCACTTGTCACATTATAAGAATTGCTTCACAGATTCCAGAAGCAGAAGCATCCATCCAAGACATAGCAATAGATCCATCAGGCAAATTAATGGCCGCTGTGAACAACAAGGGCAGCTGCTACGTGTGGGCGCTGGACGGCTCGCCCGCCCGCCCCGTGCCGCGCAAGCACCTCGTCGCGCACCACAAGTACGCGCTGCGGTGCAAGTTCAGCGCGGACTCCTCGTGAGTACACGTGTGCTATCCGTAGTACATGCACAACAAGGGCAGCTGCTATATGTAGACATGATATATGCACATAAATATAAAAAACAAAAGCATACAAGAACAGGCCCATGTGCGCTTAACACGTGTTAATGTGCGCACATGGGCCACAAAATTCTATAGATGAAAATGTTACACTAAAAGTTGAAATAAAATACAATACTGTTGTGGTTGTTTTGTCTCTCCTTTCTTACATACACTTAAAATTTAAATTTGTGATTAAATTTTAAAAATAAATGAATGTATAAAAATGACGTGAGATGCTTGCTATAGAATATATAACGTCACATATTCAAACTCTTAGAGCGTATACGCACTATGCGGGTAGCCGCATTGCGGGTAGCCGTCCGGCTGACCGCAAGCACAATTATGTACGTAATATTCATTTCTATGCGCACTGCGATGCGGCTACCGCAGACCGCACAGTGCGCATAGAAATGAATATTACGTACATAATTGTGCTTGCGGTCAGCCGGACGGCTACCCGCAATGCGGTTACCCGCATAATGCGTATACGCTCTTACAGCATGCTAGTGACAACATCGGGCGACTGCTCGGCGCGGGTGTGGCGCACCCGGGACTGGTCGCTGGCGCGCGAGCTGCGACACGACACGCAGCGCTGGGTGTGGGACGCCGCGTTCACTATCGACTCGCGGTATCTGTTCACCGGTAAATATACACAGTTTTGTTCTACGATTGTAAAACTGTAGTGTAGCTTATCATATTCAATTATTACTTTTTAAGTCGTAGTAGGAGTATTTAAACTGTGCCCCGCGGTTTTACCCGCATGTCTCGGCTCCTATTGGTCCTGCTTCCTCCTTCCCGATAAATGGGCTATCTAACACCGAAAGAATTTTTCACATCGGACCAGTAGTTCCTGAGATTAGCGCGGTCAAACAAACAAATAAACTCGTCAGCTTTATACTATTAGCATAGATTTTCACATGGACGCCGTTGTTACAAATTAAATTACAATAGACTTAAAAAAAAGAATCATCAATAGTTATTCTTCCAGGGGAAAGTTCTGAAATAACAAACATAAAAATACCATCGAAATGAACCTCATCCTGTTTTAACTGCATATAACGTAAAAGTCAATAAATTGCATCCAAAATCTTGCTGACATTCAAGTTCATAATCTTAATATATATAAATCTCGTGTCACAATGTTTGTCCTCAATGAACTCCTAAACCACTTAATCGATTATAATAAAATTCGCACACCATGTTCAGTTCGATCCAACTTGAGAGATAGGATAGTTTAAACATGTAGGTACCACGGGCGAAGCCGGGGCGGACCGCTAGTATTAAATAAATATTAATAATTTCGGATTTCCAGGCTCGTCAGACAGCTACGCGCGACTATGGGACCTCGAGAAAGGCACTCTAGAGCGAGAGTACTGCGGACATCAGAAACCCATCACGGCCCTTGCTTTTCGTGATCAACCCGTTTAAATGTTATTTAAATTTTAAACGTTTTATGTACCTCAGTTAAATGTAAAACATATAAAACTAAAACTTTCCGTGTTTGTACCATTTTTGTATCGTTAGGTTTGCAAAAATTTTTAATAAAAAATATGATTTATCATATTGGGTTTTTAGAGGAAAAATTTTAAGAGAAGTAATATTTATGCATTACGCTACTTTTTATTTTGACAGCATTCTTACACAAGAATACACACAAATAACGATACGGCTGTTGAATGAAACTAGAAATATTGTTCAGGTTTCAAATATAGTGGGAAGAAGTTGTGTTCATATTATTTTACCCATAGAAAATACGATCATTACTTTATGAGGATCGTCACTATTAGGTTAAGAAAACTCATAGTCTTAGATTATATTGACGTTTTGTTCTTGCATTTATTGTATAAATATTTCGTATCTAATGTAAATACTGTTTTTGTAATAAAGAACAACTTGACGATACAATAGCGTTTCATTTAAAAACACACCAACATCTTTTAATGTAAAGTAGGTACACAAAATTGGTTCCTGCACATGTATACATATATCCTTATGATATATATACAAAAATATGTGCATTTAAAAAGTAATATAAAAATGTAATGTAAATGTGTACAGTACATAAAAATATGCTCAAAGAATATTTAACAACTATGTTAATTGCTTATGCCGCGTTCAGACGCTTGCGTTCAAAGTGATATTCGACGAGCACAAGCATGTAAACATGTTATGTGTGCATGCGCCCGTGTTTATTTGTTTGTACCGTAAGCACACGGGCTACTTGCCACGCGTCTGAACGTACGTACGTAGATTGTGCAATCTCCAGTGTATTAGATAAAAGCTTCTTGGAACGTACCATTTGTGGTAATATTATAAAAAACAGATTATAATTTACCTAGCGAGATTGCAAACTTACTAGAGTTCGATTCTGTCATTTGTTTTTGAGATTGAGACTGCAAATACGTCGTACTTAGTACTAATATATTATATTCGTACTCACTACGGAAAAAGAGGAGCCGACATAACAGCAATATTGCAGTCTTTGCAGTTATGTGGCTCTATTTTCTGTGTAGTTTTAAATGAACCGAACTTAATCTAACCCATCTTATCGAATACCGATTACCCAAGGTAACGGTTCCACATCGAATAGATCCAATTTACCTAAAATACTTATTTAAATTTTAAGTAGTAGGCATGATACGAATCACAATTTTTGGTCAGAGTAAGATGTTGGTTCACATTATGCATACTATATGTACCTATTCTTTCTATGTGAAATTCTATCATAAATTTTATCATGTTTGTGTTTGCGTTCACAATAGATGAGCAATGATCGACTTTTTTTGGAAATCTATACTTATTACTTATAAGATTTAAGTAGGTAATAAAAAGGTTAATTTAAATAAAAGACATATATAAGCAGATAATATATTTATTTATAACATCTTTATACTAAGCATAAAACATCTCTGAATGTCTATTGCACTGTAATCAGAACTTAATTTTTTATGTTGTACATAATAAATGCATCACTTTAATTTCTACACAACACCAATATTAGGACTCATAAAATCATCCTATTATATAATATACTCTTATACATAATACTGTATTCCAAGATCAAAATAAATTCTAATTAAGTCACACGGAATGTTCATAAATGCAATTTAGATTTTTGGACTAGAATCGACGTATAAAATTAAATCGAAGTACAAATAAAACTTAACCTATATTTATAATAAAACAGTCATTGTGTTTGTTCATTAAGTGAATCTCAAATACACAAGAAATAAAAACATTTAGAAGCGGAACTCATGCTATAACTTCTTATTTTTGTTTTTTTTAATTCTTTTTTTTTCAATCAATTGACAACCGATAGTTCGATATAAAAAAATCGGTAAGCATGAGCTTTAGGTCAGAGCGTGTATGTCGACTATATATCGTCGAGTGGTAGTTGTTTGACTTCTCCCATCTCTGAGTACATATCGTCGTTACAAGTGTAGGTTATGACGAATTTTAGGTCAATTTGTGGTCGGTTTGGAGGCCTTGCAACTAACATGACTTGCGTTAGCGCGGGCGGCGGCAAGAACGGGTTGAAAGCTGGCAGGCTTGTACTCGAAGGTGTTAATAATCGCACCTTGCAACCCTGGATGAAATAATGTTTTAGTTAGAATACGCCATAGACTAATTTAAATATGAAATAGTTACTATGATAAAAAAATAATCTTAAAAGAAAATTACTACGTGTAAAGGACATTTTTTTGGAAAAATATAGTATTTAAATATTGATGCAAACAGTTACCACAAAAATATTGTTTGACTAATTTTAAAATAAAAAATAAAAATACTTGCTCTGATGCAGTAAAATGCTTGTAAATTTTGCGTAAGGTATAACTTTTTAAAAATACAAGATAAATATAAAATTACCTTTGGAACAACAGCCTGAAACTTGTAATCCTCTATAGCAGCTTCATGTTTACTCCTAGTGGATACCACAATCACATTAACATCAGGCCTCGGCTTATCTTTACAAAAATGTAACACAACTGTTACTCCATCTTCTTCCTCAAACGCAGTTAGCGGAGGCACTTTACTTGGATGCACACTTTGCAAGGTCACATTTATATCTGATAGGGACTTCACTTCCTGTTTCACTTTTTCTTTTTGTTCCTCAACCATAGATATTTCTCTATTGTCTGTGCTGTTCGTATTTTCTAGAGGAATGCTTAAGTCTAGTATTTTGTCTAATGCACTGTTAGATTTTGTGTTATTATTCAGAATGTTTGATGGTGTTTCAGTTATATCCACCATGACATCATCATTTGGAGTTACGGAGTTAGTAGATTGAGCTACTGGTGATAATTTTGTGCTATCATCTTGTTTTTTTGTGAAGAAATCAAGATCAAGAAGAGCACTATTCCTTTGGGGGATTTCGTGTTTTGGTGATGTTTTTTCTAAAGCATTCATTGGGATCTTCTTGACTGATTTACTGAAATAAATATTAAAATTATTATTGAGAAAATATAGAATACATAAATTAAATATAGAAATAATAAGAAAACGATAAATTAAAATAAATTTTCAACAATATTTTCCAATAAGAAAAATATAGATAAATCATAAAATATAATATACTAACTGATTAAAATTATCAATTCTTTTGGCATTTTCTGGTAAAGACTGCTTCAGCAGTTGTTCTCCGAGAGAGTCCAATTCATTCCAACCTTCAACTTTCTTTGACCTATCGCCCAGGAGACTTGTGTCATCTTAAAACAGAAAGTAAATTTAAGCACATACATAATGAATAATATGTAAATATAAACACATCAACAAAACCTATATTTTGTATTATATAAAAAAAAAAACAAGTGAAGTCCCATGTCCCCTAGTGGGGTAAGGGGCAGATGTATTGTACATCTGTTTCACTGATCGATTCTATAAAATATCTAAAAATTTATGAAGAATTTTGTGATATTGTAAATGGAAGAATTATACCTCATTTCAAGATCTTTACAAACCATAAAAACAATTCATGTCTTTTCTTTATTTTTATTTCAAACATTAATTTTTCTAACCAAGGTGGAAACTGAGAGGATACTGTTCATCAATTCCTGTATGACAACTATATTTTTGTAAATTTTTGATTTGTTTTTAAAAGTTATTTAGTTGAGTTTAGTTTTATTATGTATGAAGCATACCATTTTCCATTAAATTCACTGGTTTGAGCGGCTGGACTGTACCGCCGCTATTGACACTCGAAAATATATCACCTAGCTCATCTATAACCTTATTTTCTACTTCATTCTCTCTCACAGTAGTTCCTCCCGCAAAGTCTAATAAACTCTCATTGTTTGTTGAAGTGTTTTGAGTTTTAACCCTGCTCTTCCTATCTGCATTGAATTTGTTGTATTTTTCAAATACTTTATCTAGCACGTCACTTGCGTGTAAAATATCGCCTGGAAAGGAGATTTTAATTAATTTAAATATATAGACAATTTAATTAATTAATTAAAATAATAATAAGTTAGTTATGGTTACTATTTTAATTGAAATCAATAAGGATAAAAATATAATGTACAAATGAGGAAAAACTTTACAAAAATATCTTTTAAACCATTATTACTGTAAAATAGTTATACATTATCAATGCTATAAAGCTGTAATAGTAACTTTAGTTTTAAAATAGATTTTATTAGTTTCTTCTTTTGGGTCAATGAGGAAAAATATTATTTTTTAATTCTTTTTAATGATTATAGTTCATCTATAAGAGCGTATACGCACTATGCGGGTAGCCGCATATGCGCACTGAGCAGTCTGCGGTAGCCGCATCGCAGTGCGCATAGAAATGAATATTACGTACATAATTGTGCTTGCGGTCAGCCGGACGGCTACCCGCATGGTGCGTATACGCTCTTACAATTGTTTTAATTTGCAAAAATAAGTTATTTAGAATTCATTCTTATTAGATGAATGCAAACTATTGCACTGTTATCTATATATTTTAAGAAATACAATATTCCTGAAAATTTATATATGGAAAATATAGATTGAATACTACTGGTAGTTCTCAAGACAACTTACTGAGATTTTCATCTTGCACCTCTGAGGCAGCCAGATGCTGTAATACAGGTCGTAATCTAGCGCAACTGGCGTGTAGTTCATGGATGAGCTGCTCCTCATCAGCAGAGGCCTCCTCCGCATGGTCCAGCATGTCTCGCAGGAGATCTGCACTGTCTAGCGCCGCACTGACTTCCTGAGCTCGGCGACTGTTCGCTTCATTTCTCTTTTCTTCCTGTAAAAAAATGCATTCATTATATACCTACTACAAATTTTTAAAAAATATAATTTTTTTTTTCAATTAATTGTAATAGCCAGTTTCTTTGTGCACATATAGAAACAAAAATATAAAAATTACCTCTTTGACCATAGTTTTAATTAATCTGTTTGCATGTTGTAGATCTTCAGGTTTCTTACTCTGTAAAAGTTTCTGCAGAAGCTTTGACTTTTCCTCATCTTCAAAAATAGCATTTTTAGCTCTAGGCCTAGAGGTTACAGCCACATCTTCAGGTGGAAGTGGCTGTGGTGTCTCTTTTATAACACCCTGATTTTTAAGCATATCATAAGCTACTTTAAATTTTGTCTCCTTTGGATACTCAATTGACCAAGCATGAAGTAGTTGAAGAACCTTTAACATCATAGAATATAATTAATATTTTTTGAACTTTAATATACTGTTTAAAAATAAAATGTGAACGAAAGAGAAAACTTACCCTGGTCCTAACTTCAGGTGCTGTTCTATCAGCTAAATATTTTGGCGATACTAATTTAATCATTTCATTTAAAAAGCGGAATTTACCAATTTCAGCGTGAAAATTGGAATCGCTTTTACGCATACAGCGATCTAACATAGACAGTGCTAAAATTGCTTCTCTTGCGTTTTGTACGTGAATGCGAGAGGCGAGAGCCTGAGCCGCAAGATGAGGACCTTCAGCAGCATCTCGCATTATTGCGCAGAACGCTTCTATCGCGGCTCCATCAGGTTGTGGTAAAGATTCATGAGTTGCTTTTACTAAGGATAAAAATTCATAATTATTCTATGAAAACATATTCTACACAACAGTTATAAAAAAATTACTTACAAATCAAAGCTTCCAAGCTGGTAAGTGTAATATTCATTTTATTTTTTATTTATTATTGTTGCTAAATCTAAATTTGTAATTACGGTCAATTTGTTATTTATTAAATTTGATGTCATATTTTTAAGCCATTGACAATTGACATTTGATTTTTGACAACAATATCAAAGGCATAGACAATGAAAAATATCCAGGAGCAATAATTTCTCTCAAGATCTAGACACTAATTTAATTCTAATTATATTATATATTTAAAGGACATTATATTATATACAAACAGTACATAAATTTGTAACTACTAAAATCTATTTTATGACCCGGAATGAACACATGCTTAAGTTAGCGTTTTAATTACTATTACATAGCTATCTGAATCTGTTTGACCGATTTTAAAATTTAAGTTATCTACACTAAATATATGACATTATGATGTGACAGTGTGACAGTGTGTGACAGCGTCAAAGTCAAGTCCGAACAGCTGCATTCTGCTGAAAGCTATTATTATTTTAGGATTTTCTCTACAAACTTGAGAAAATAAAATTACCTGTGAAAATTACTAAAATGTATTTGAGACGATTTACACGTCTTGCTTTACAACAAAATATTAACGTAAGAAGAGATAACATACTATCGAAGCGAACGGCAACAACAACACCTAGTGGAGCTATACTACCAGAACCCGAGAAAACTCCTTTTGGTCTTTTGAGTGTTGTAGCCGCAGTGATTCCGGGTCTTCTTATTGGTGCGGCCATCAGCAAGAATATTGCTAACTTCTTAGAAGAAAATGAATTGTTCGTACCGTCCGACGACGACGATGACGATGACTAGACCCCCAAAGGATCGTAAATTTCCAATATTTCGTTATGAATCTCTTATCGCATACTATGTAGACATCACTAAAGCGGGTATAAAAAAATAAACAAGTTATATTGTTAAATTTTATTGTAGGATGGTTACAAAAAATATTAAAATATTTGTGCAGAACACAATTCACAAAATATTATATGGTTATGTAATAAAATCAAATTTTATCATGTTAAGAAGCTTGGTTCTTATAAAATATTTACACATTGTCTAAAACTTATATATATTTCTTTATTGGCATATGTACATTAGCATTAGTATAATATAATGTTCCATAAATATTCATGGCTTGTAACTATCTGAAAATTAAGCTAGTCAAATAATATTTAATTTATGTTCAGAAATGCCACTTTACCATACCTTGTGCTTTTTTTAAAGTGAAAATGACAAATAAAGATGAAATGGCATGATTCAGTCTTTTATTTGCATGATAATCCTCTGTATGCATTTTAAAGAAGTTATTTACAGAAATCAGACTATATTAGTAATAGGAGTGTACAGAAAGAAATTATAAAAACATTTTAGAGTTGTGATATTGCTTGTCTTCCGCAGTATTATGTTGATATTGAAGCCTCACTATTTTAGAAGAAACTAGTAGTAAAAGATAATGACTAGCATTTGTTTGCTTTAGTAATGATATAGTTTAATATGATTTGTCTTTTATCAATATTATTTGATATTTATTTCTCCGCTTTAATACCTTTCCATTGAATACAATTTTTTATTAAAAATCCCACTTATTGAATTAAATGTCAGTTATTACTTTGATATATAAATTAGTATTGAGTAACCTAATTAAAATCTTAAACATATAATGATAAAATGACTTAATTCATTGATATAGCATTGAGCCCTGTTAAAAATTTATATACCTAATATCGGACATGAAGAGTATTGAAGGCATACACAAATTTTTAGACTAAGATGCGCCCACAAATCATCTACTTTTAATATTTAGTAATGGCAATACTATATCAATGTATTAATTAATACTGTTGATAATTCTTATTCCGGAGGTCGTTTATGCTCTCCCCAGCCGTGGAAGCATTTGGTAAACCTACGAGACTCCTTATCTTTCAGTGTGAGGAACAGCTTCCTTTGTCTATCTGGTTGCACTGTGTTCATGTGCTGAATGTATACCTTTGAATAAATAAGTTATTTTAATTATGGTTTCAAAAATAATGATGATATTCATCAAACTTTAAACTGAATGAAAATTAATTATATATGTAAATGTTTATCTATACTAATATTATAAAGAGGACAGGTTTGTATGTATGGTTTTCACGCATAAACTACTGGACCGATTTTGATGAAATTTGGCACAGATAATCTTTAGATCCTGAGAAAGAACATAGGCTACCTTTTATTGCGAAATATGTACCACGGGCGAAGCCGGGGCGGACCGCTAGTATTTTATATTTACTTTGTAATTTATTCAGACTTAATTGTATATTTCTGTCTTCTGTTAACAATAATTTATACTAGCATATTAAATTATTAAAAAAAAACTTATAGGCATTGTAGGTTATATAGGCCACTTTACTTTGGGAACACTCACTAATATTGAACTACAAACAAAGAAACGAACAATAATTAATTACTTTTGCATTTATAATACAGCATTACCTGGGCTGATTTATAAGCTAGCTTGATCTCAACCTCAGAACATTTAGCACCAAGCCACAGGAACACTTGCTCGCCGTTGTCGAGTATCATTATGTCGTCATCCGCAAGGTCGTCCTGCACAGATAATGTTATGTTAGCTTTGTCCAGTGTGTGTTTGCATTTGTTTTTATACAGGAAGTTTAAAATAGACATTTTTTGTATAATTTAAATATGTAAACACAAAATAATTCAGCAGCTTTTAAAGTAAGTTTTTTAAGTTGTCGATGGTTAAAGTAGCAAATACATATTGTTCTAAAATCGCGCGTTTTAAGTGTTTTATTGATCAATTATAATTATTGTCACATGACAGGAACTCTTGTGTCTGGGCTTATCTTTAATTTAAGAAAGGGTTAACCAGTCTGGCCCATTTCTTGTAATACAGATCTTAAGTACTAAAGTTACTTTACCTTCATCTATAATACCATTCTCTAATATAATCATAAGTATTAATTTATCATTAACAAACCTGACAGAAATCAGTGCACTTCTCGGAAACAGTAAAGTATCCCTTCTCATTGGAGCATCGGAACAGTCGCGTGTAGTTGAGGAAGTCAGCGCTCGTGTCGTACGGCTTGCGGCCGCCGAGCGCCACCCAGAAGAAATTGTCTGGTTCGCTGCCTTCTGTTAACACCTGGGGGATACATTTATAATAGGGTGTTATGTAGGGGGTGAATTTTTTTATTATTTATTTATTTATTTACTCTTTATTGTACAACATAATAAAAGTGAAAGTACATAAAACAAAACCATTTTTATGGGTAGAATGGAGATTATGCAGTATGTATATCGAACATAATAAAGAACATGAGGTAAAACCAAAATACTTATTGCATTTATTATGAATCTTGTAAGGAATCGCAGCAGTTATTGGTATAAACAGTACAGATAAGATACAAATAAAATATAGAGAACAAAGAAAACCGAAAATATTCAATGCTGATTTTAACACATGGGCTCTGTGCAGTGTGCAGCATCAAACATTAGAAAAGGAAAACACTCGTTGATATTCTTATTAATTAATATCAATATTCCTCACTCTGTAAAAAATACTATGAAGGAAAGATCCACTCTTTTCTTTATGAAACAAAGTGTCAAAGTCTGTAGTTATTCTTACACCATAAACAATGATATTTAAAATATGAAAATTCAATCTGTGTGTATCACCTGCAAGCTAACCCAGGGGCTATTAAACTTGTCCTCCGCGATGAGCTCGATGAGTCGTGCGGAGTCCGCGTCGCTGTGCGCGCCGATCCACGCGTACACGATCGCGGACGACGTCTCCTTGGCGCCCTCTAGCGGCACGTTCAGGATGTAGCTGATGGGAAAAACATCAAACTTAAACATTTATTTATTCAATTAGACTACTTTTAGGAGCACTTTCGAATCGTCATTACATTTTTTTTTGTACTTCCTACCTACCTCCTCTTTCATAATATTATTATTCCACACAGTAGGTTGCCTGGAAGAGATCACTCTTAAGTGATAAGGCCGCCTTCGGTGCTGGACTAGTTATAAGTTTTATTTTTAAGGATTTATTTGTATGCCAGCACGATAAAGTGTTAATAAATAAATATTTTTTTAACATTTACCACCGATTCGGAAAACAGTATCTATGGAGAAGAACCGGTAAGAATCTCCATAGTTGCTCTTTAAAGATGTCAATATTACAATTCAATTTTAATAATATGTAACTTATATCTAACTACATAATATATCATAATATGCATCGTATAGAACCTGTAATTAATTATTTATCTATACATATAATAAAATCGTAGGAAAGTCAAAACTGTACATTGAATATTTTTTTAAAAGAATACTTGATCCATGATCTATAATCGATATAGAAGCCAAAAATATAGTTTTTAGAATTTTTGTCTGTTTGTCGGTTTGTCTGTTTGTCTGTTTGTCTGTATGTATTTCCGGGCTAATCTCAGAAAGTACTGCATAGATTTACTTCAAATTTTGCATGAATATTCCTAAGAGGTCGGGTGAGGATAGTTTAAACATATTATCATGATATCACCTTCGCGGGAGGAGCTGTGAACCTTTATTTTTCTTACATATTCCGTGTACTACGACAGCGTACAATCTAAAGACTCATGTTTAAATGTTGGTTTCGAGTAAGCCATGCTATTATCTAGCTTTACAAAATAAAAACTATGTCATTTACGTAATTTGGGCAGAGAAACAGTTTAATGAATTTAGTAGTATAAAGACAAATTTGAAACAGCGCCATCTATGAGATTTCGTAAAAATCAAATCAATTTACATGTTATCACTACTGAACAACTGTTGAAAATTAATAATTTAAATATAATCATGTTATTTATTTAACTCTTTAACCCATATCTTCCCTTCCCTATAAGGTGCGCTTATATTTCGTGTGAATATACTACATTTTTAAAAGTGAGGGTAGATGTTTATTATTTTAAGTCAAACTAGACACCATTACAATTAATCTAATATTGATTGTGTTCATTGGTTACATTTTTAATCTTCGTGTTTTATAAATTTATAAAGAATAGAAAAAATTCGATCACGAGGCGGGACTCGAACCCACATAATTTCGTGATCGAATGTTTCTATTCTTTATAAATTTATTATTTATAAATTTATATTTATAAAGCATTTGAATAAATAAATAAATAAAATTAAAATAAATGTCATAAAACCAAAAATATCAAATTCAATCTTCGTGTTTTGTGAATTTTCACCATGCGTTCCCACAAAAGGTAAGTTGTTACTTTTATAGGTAGGTATTTATTTTTATAATGATAGCAATTCATGTTTTTTATTGGTTTTATAATGGTTTTATATTACACTTTTAGAATGAAATAATAAAATGATGAATTCTTTTTGACTTTTACAAGATTTTGAGGTGCGTTGGGAACAGTAGTTTGTTGATAAAATTTTATATGTAAGTAGCTTTTTTTATTGATTTACAATTATTAACGTTTGATTTTTTATTTACAGATTCAATGTTCATAAAATTATATCGCCTTTGGAAGACTATTTCTGCTGACAATTTTACAACAACACTTGAAAATTGATGATTTGATGATGAAGATAGTGGCAGCAAGGATTAAGTGGAAATTAGTAATCATCCGCTTCGTCAATTTTTGACTGAAGTTAATGTCCAACGTATGGTTCAATCATTGGAAGTATCTCGGGTAATTTTGGAGGATATTTTTCAGGAAGGAGAGGAGGGGCAGCCAACCACATATCAAACTACTACGTTTTAGTACCGAAAAAAATGTTATTGCCAAATGAAACATAAATTTTGCACTCACAACTGTACAAGTTATGATTTTTATTCTGACTTTGCTGTTATCTGATTATAATATTTATCGTTATGGCTATCGAGGTACCGACCGTACTGGGATGAGAGTACATGATATTATACCTACTCATCATCCAGGATTGCTTAGAGCATTTTCACACTGAAAAAGATGTTTTCTTTGAATCGTAGTTGCTTCATTTATTTATTTTTAATCATTTTACATAATATGTTTTATATTTGCCCATTTTCATTATATTTTATAAATAAAATGGAACCAACATAACTTTGTTGTGTAGGTATCATTTCTCTATTAATAATCCGTAGGCATATTTTCCGAGCACCCCATTTAAGGTGCGGTCCTGAAATTATAAAAAGTTAATGTATACTTTTGCCTAATATAAGCTCAAGATCATTTTTAGATAAAAATAACAAAAAGAACTTATTTATTAAAATTTAGTAGATAAAAGAAATTATGTTACGATTTTATAAGAAAACACAGTATATTTATTAGGCGGCGGTGATCTCTTCCAGGCAAAAGATATTCATCAGCTCAATAAAATTGAATAGTTGTTGTTAGTTATTGTTTAAATTCACTGATTGTAATGAGCATTTCCGCATGCAAGTTGTATCGTAGTTTAGATATATCATAGTTTTGACACATTACAGTTCCAACAAAACCCTCAAATTTTTGAGCAGAGTTGAGCAAGATAATTTAAAAAATGTGCTGTGTTAAGTATTATAGAAAAGGTTAGTTCGTTGATAATTATCATTTCTTCATCATTTACATGGGTGTTGTTAAATGTTAGTAAAAATAAACTTTGACTGTTAATACTTTTGTTCAGTATTTACCTGTATGATTATTGCTTGGTAATTAATATGTATATTTTCATGTCGTATAGCTAATTATAAACATAAGTGTGATGTGAAACTAGCTGGATTTATTTTTACACACTCACAGCCATATATTTTATATTAAAATAGTGTAAATCATAATATTTTTTCACAATTAAAAATATTTCCTTTTTTCTGATGGTGTTGGCATCGAATTAAACCGCGCTGTCGTTTCGTTCACTAAAAGTGATGTTATGAGGACCGAATATGTAGCCGCCTCAACTTACGGAAACGAGAGTAACCTGCGTTGTCTGTTAGTTATTGTATAGTCGAATTTAACGTTACATGGAAATTGGAATCTAAATATATTATGTATACTTAGGTATATTAAATCTGTACATGAAATATATTTCCTAAATAACTATCACGGGGTGATTAGGGATCGACACTGATGCCAAAGAAGCAAACAGTAAAATTTTTGTCCGTATAACCGGTATAGAAACAAAAACTACTCGACGGATTTAAACGAAACTTGGTACAATTATTTTTCATATTCCTGAGCAGAGCAGTAACTCCATTTTTAAGCTTTCGTCGCGTGTGCAACCTTAATGGTTAAAGCTACACAGAAATCATGTATTCAGAAAGAAGATATCTCCCGACATCATAAATGTCTATCTTTTATGGTTGACTCACAATAACACGTGTAACTTCCGATAGCTTAGGAGTTCGAAGTTTTCTGATTATATTTGTCTATAACACTCTCAGTCCGTTTTAACTCAATTTTTATTTTCATGCATCAGTGCCACCTAAAAAATCTTTATCTCGAAATTCGAGCAAAGCTAAGAAAATGAGAAATAAGAGTTCTCAAGAATCGTTAGAGGTATACTCTAGGCCGAAAACAACACGTGTTATGCCGAGAACCTGAAACCGCTTCACAACGAGAATTGCGGCTCACAGCTGACCGCGAACGGCATGTACTATCCCGTGAGACCGAAACCTTCACTGAGAGGGTATAACGTCTCACAGCTGATCACGGCCGTCACATTTTATCTCGAGAATCTGAAACTTTTACTCAATATGAAGACCGTTTGACAAATGATAGGGTGCACCATAATATTATTCGATCTCTTGAAGATGAACATGAGCATAAGCAATGACTAGAGTAGGGACGCGAATATTACAATTAATTGAGACAAAAACGATTATTAAGTTTGTTTAATGAAAGATTAAGAATTGAAACTATTCGGTCTCTGGAAACGGACGAATAGCGAGAGGCCCCTCTTACTGCAGACAGATTTCGCATAGTCTTAATGACTTAGAGGTAAACATAGAAGATCAATCTACGAATTCGGTGGTGGGGTCCGACAAATATAAAAGTGGGTTTTCTTATAACCTCACAATTGATTACAGATCATCTTCTGTATAGGCGATATTAACGTAGTATGTTATTTTTGTAATGCTTTAAAGTGGAGTAAGGAGTCGGCTTTCGTTTGAAGATACACCGGAACCTTTGAAATCACTACTTTTAGAGGAACATGACGTGCAATCTAAACAGTTCTTAGACAATATTCGCTCTTATAGTAGTGCGTTTCAAATGATCCTTTGGTGCTCAACAATTATCAGAAGGTCCTTTCATGCTTACTTTTAAGATACAAGGTCAAGTTTACCATTTGATAGGATCCCTTTTGCCTGAAGGCCAACCTAAGTTTCTTTAAATATATTTTGTATTCGACTACAACGAATAGTCGATCAATATTTCTCGAATTTAAAACTGAACTCATTTCACAATTTTAGAACATGTTTCATCAGGTTAATTCGTATGTATGCAGTTTTAAATCGACATTAGAAGCTTTTCCTCAAGATGGTGATATTAATATAAGATTGTTATAAATGTCTATCGGCACTCAGGAACTCCCTGGGCGTGTATAACGCCCAGGCCACAGTATTACAATTTTTCCTACAGCAGGGCGACGAATGTATTTTCGCATAGCAAAGGAGGGGAACTCGCGGGGGGTCAAGTGACGCGGGCCACGTACCATTAACATGCTTAGTTTGTGGTACCGAGCGCGAAAGAAAGTCATCGTGTTTTTGTTTTGTTACTATGTAAACTAACGTAATTTAATACTTAGGTACATATTCTATAACGGTGCGCTCAAACTGTTAATCTACATTTAATTTAGATTATTATTTGAAACACTAAGTAATGTAGAATTTAAATCACATTCCTTCATGTTTTCCTCAGATTTTCAATTTTCTCCGATTTTAAGATTTTCAGAGTGTTCAATTTTAATGTAGTTAAATTTTATAAGAGACAATTAAGAACATTCAAAAATAAAGTGTCACGTATTTTTTTTAAACGACGAATGACCTAAAACGACGTAATCGCGGACGAAGTCGCGGGCAACAGCTAGTCTTATAAAAAAATATAAAGTAGTTTAGGATATAGCCAGGGCCCCCATCACTCGGCCCATAGAAATCTAAATAACAAGACAAATAGAAGTGCTATAATGTCATAATTCATATGAAAACCGCTGTCGCCAAAATCAACACATTTAAACCGATAGCTAAACAGTACACACAAGTAAACTATGCCTTTTATTGGACAGCTTGATTTTAGTGAAAACTTAAGATACATATTAAAAAACTTAAAATTAAGCTTTTTAATATGTATCCTAACGCACGAATTTACGGTTTATTTTAGAATAACATCCCTAAGTATATGAGACGTTTTGTTTCTTTTTGTTCCAATACGAAAAAATTCGGCTTGTCTACAACAGAAGTTGTCAATTTTCAATAGATATAACTTTGAACATAAACTCATAGAAATAAGGTTGAAATTTGTGTCAAACGTGATAATAAGAATGGTAGACTGTGTCATTCATTGTTATTTCGATTACTATGGTGACACTCGTAATACTTGTAAATATTCTATAATTTTAAGGAAAAACGGCATTATTTCTAAAAAAGAAATATTTACCGATGAAATATTATTCCTTTATTAGTATAATTACAACTTGTGGAAGAATTTCCGCAATGGGATATGCTGAAACACACCATGTTTATACACATACGTCTCCAGAGCAACTGAACAGTGACGAACACGCTGGTGTTGTGAAAGTCACCTGAGTGGCGACAAGGTCACGCGCGCTTACGACTTCTAGTGTCTTGTTATTTAGATTTCTATGACTCGGCCCTATTAACCATAGACCGCAGTAAATGCCTATTTTATCCGATTGAATATTGTAAATCGATCTGCGCGTTTAGGAATTTGTTAAAAATAAGTATAGTGAAATGTGAAAACATAAGATAAAACAAGTAATCGAGGAGGTACGTGGAGGCACAGATATAAGATTCACGAATGAATATTTTAGAAGGACATAGCAACCTTAGCGCCACAGCTATCATGTCACACGACACCAGACAGGGACGAAGTTAAGTTAGAATAGAGCATCAATGTTTAGGTGAATATCTATGTGCACTGTGTTGCATAACTGTTTTAGTAGTTGCATTTTTTTGAAACATTCACTTCACTATCTACATTTTAATAATTTCGTTGATGATATTGGATATAGACCATTGTTATATTTTATACCAAATTTTTACAATCTTACCAGAAAGCCGAGTTAAGTTGTGTGGCATCAGCTTTGACCTGCACGAGTCGGGTGCACAGCGCGGAGCCGTTGCTGCGGAGCTCGAATAGTTCCACTGGCTGCCGACCCTCCTGGGAAAATGTATATTTATATTTGTGCATATTATTTATTTAGATTTTAGTAGAAATCTATATATATAAAAGAAAGTCTGTATGTTCCAACACTTATAACTCGAGTTCTACTGAACCAATTTTCATGGTTTTAGATTCGTTGGATTTGTCTCCGTCCAGAATAGAAGAATAAATCATAAAAACAACAAAAACTAGACGAATAAATATTTTCCCAAAATTTTGATTTTCGTACATATCAATCATTAGTTGTCAATCCTGTCAAATACGGAAAAAATAATGTTTGACATTCATGCGTTCAAAAATGTATTATGTGTAAAATAATAAAAAATTAAAAAAGGGTGAATAAATATTGTTTGTATTTATTTTAAAATCAATTATTAAAAAGTGCAATAAAAGCAGATACATAAAAATTCCTCAAATGTTTGTGTTTACGCGTGTTTTCAGAAATTAATAAGGTATTTTTGGTGGGGAAACTAACCAAGAAGTTTAGTTCGATTAATTATTAAAAAAATTCTATAAAAATGTAAAAATTCTGACAATTATTTGTTGCGATTTCGTCGACTGCGTCAACAATATTGCTATCAAATTGATATAAACAAGCTAAATTGCGTTTTGAAGATTACATCTATTTATGCGATGCAATTAGCACAGAAGAAGGTGCAGAAAATGTTGGTCTATTGATTATTTTACCGGCGACATACACTGGTAGCCCAAGTGAATATGCGCAAGATGCAATGACATAATGTTCGTCATTATGGTCGGCCAGATTTATTCATTACATTTATATGTTATCCGAAATGGATGGAAATTATTCAACTGCTGCTTCCCGGATCAAGTGATCGGCACGACATCACCACACGTGTTTTCAAGCAAAAAATCCGATCCTGATGAGTTACATTAATGGAACACATCTTTGGGATTATTCAATGATGGATGTTTTCAATCGAATGACAACAATCTGGCTTGCAGCATGCACACATTTTAATTTGGTTAGTCGAAAGGATTCGGGCAGATAAAATATATGAGTGTGCGGGGATTGCTAATCCTGAAACCGATCTAGACCGACATAACGTTGTTATCACGAATATGATTCATGGACCGTGTGACACCATCAACCACCAATCACCATGCATGGTTGACAGTGAGTGTACCAAAAGGTATCCACGAAAATTGATGGCAGAGACCATCACAGGCAACGATGGTTACCCACTGTATCAGCGTCGATCGCCCAATGATAATGGTAAAATTATTATCACAACTAAAGTGAAACGAAACGATGGCGTGGTCGATAACAGTTAAAAAGAGTTAATCCATGCTGCACAAATTATTAAAATTCAGTCATTTTTCTCTGAGACGTGTTTGAAGTAATAAAATAAAATACTATTACATATCAATCCATATAAATATTTATTTTGTATCATTGTATTACGTTCATCAAAGCCTAAATTAGTTCAGCTAAAAGGTAACACAGCATTCATTGACAGGGCGGTACAAAGTTCGCCGGGACAGCTAGTTAAAATTAAAAGATATTTAATATCACTGGTAGTTTCTCAAGAATTCTTTTGATATTCTGAATTATAATGACTTAATTTCAGAATAAGTTGCAATAAAATCAAAGTATCTCACCACTTTCGCGTTCCGCTTGCCGTCCCTAATAATGAATCTCCTCTTAAAATGCGCCATAAACTTCAAGCTCTCTTGCTGCTGATGCGTCCTGACCACATCCAGTCTCTTACAAAGCTGTTTGAACTTTCTCTCCAAGCCGAATGTGAAAGTCAACCATCCCATATTTGGAGCCTTCCTTCCTTGCCAGAAGTAAACCACCCAAGACGCAGATTCAGCCTCAACGTCTTCATCGATTTCTTCTTCATCATCATCAACTGCTGGTACCACGTATCTACATAGAAACACGTAGCAATCGTGGCTATAGAACACTCCTAGTTCTTGGTCTGGGAGCCGGACAAAATGCCTTCCTTCTAGAACGAAAGCTTCCATTGCTTCTAGATCTTCGTTCCACTCGTCTGCGAGTGTTTTTGCTTCAGCCGCTGACATCGCCGGTTGGCGGGGTGTGAATAGCGCAGAGAGATCCGTTCTGAAATTATTGTGGGATAAGTGCCTGCTTTATGTATCATAAATTAAAAACAAATAGAGAAATAACAAATGCGGTAATAACTTAAATAGTTATTAAATTTTAAATATTTTTCAGCATCACGGAAATTCTGGAAATAGTAAGTAACGAAAAATTGTCTACAGACTAAATTTAAGAATAGCAATTAATTTGAACATTTAATAAGTCTTTTATGCTTTTTAAATAATTGTTGTTGGTTACTTCAAGTAAGGCTTTGAAAAAAAACAACAGAGAAGTTATATCTATAACCAACAAGTTCTAAATCTCGAAATTTTTTTCATATATTATTATTCATATTTATAAATACATATAATATTACTAGATTTCCGCCCGCGGCTTCGCCCGCGTTTGAAAGGAAAACCCGCATAGTACCCGTTCCCGTGGGATTTCCGGGATAAAACCTATCCTATGTGTTAATCCAAGTTACCCTCTATATGTGTGCTAAATTTCATTGTAATCGGTTCAGTAGTTTTTACGTGAAAGAGTAACAAACATCCATACATCCATACAAACTTTCGCCTTTATAATAGTATTAAGATTAAGATTCATATTTTACATACTTGGTCTCTTGGTTTCTTGCCCATCCGGCTAGATCTGCGCCCGTGCGAGCTACGGACTCCGCAGTGCGAGTGAAGTCCACTGCGATCACCTCCTCCCAACCCAGGAAGTATGTCTTGAACACCTGGAGGGAAAGTGTGTATGTTTATCGTTTCAAATAAAAGTATGATTACAAATCATTTAATGGTTCAAATTCTACTCAATCATATAAATTCTAGTGAAAATGTAAGTTCAAAATAAACGTTTTAGTTATTAATTAATAAAATAGTATTGTGTGCATTCTACATTATTTTCAATTGTCATAATATTTATTAAATAAAGCAAGTCTATTGATGGTAATAATCGTTTGTTCTGTTCCTCATATTTTAAGCTTAGTATGGGATCAGATCGTGCCGTGTGTGAAAATTGTCCTGAAATATTTATTTATATTATTCAGTTTGTCCTTCCCAATTATCACAACCAAATGAAATTGTTAAATGAAAGTGTATAAGTGCGGGTACCTGTGTCTCGGTGCCCTCCTGCAGGCGCGTGACGAGCGCGTGGTGCGGGCGCGGCACCATGTTGAACAGCTCCTGCGCCAGCTTCACCGCCGCCGCGCGCACCAAGCGGGACGACTTCTTGCCGAACCTACGAGCGGGGTAATGATGTTAATAGTCTATTTATTTTATTGTATTTTAATGTTATTCGTGCAAAAAAATAAATAAATGCAAAAAATGTCTCTGGACTATAATCCAGAGGTGGCGCGAACACCCTGTGATGACGGGTGCATTTATAAAAAAAAAATAGTCGATTTAAGATTGGTTTAACAGTTATTTAAAGGAAAGTTTATTGACCGCATGAATTTGTCATGTTTTAATTTGGTCGTGTGGGGGGTTGGAAAAATTATGTATTGTAGAGGTGGGGTAGTTAGATTCTGCTTCGTCCTAAAAATGAGGATAAATATAAATCTCCTGGGGCAGCTCCAAGTGACGCAGAGCACTGACCACACGAACACGTCAGTACGCGCGTCCAGTATGTACACGTTGCGCGTGGCGAGCGCGTCGCGGGCCAGCTGGCCCTCCGCTTGTGGCAGCTCCAGGTAGCCCATGCCCAGCTCCACGCGGTACAGCCTCGGCGCTGGCCAGCTGAACTCCTCCGGCACGTGCTCCTGGGGACAGGAAAATTACTTGTTTTTTATAATTGCAAAAAAGTTCCAAATTAAAACAATTTCAATTATTTGAAGAAAGAAATAAAATTTAATTGGTAAATTTTTGAACTTAATTCTGTAAAAGACAAAAAAAAGGTATGCGTGTACTAGAGTACACACGTAAGAAGTGAAACTTCTTTATGACCTTAAAAATGTCACGAGTATGGCGTAACGCAAAAATGTCACGCGTACGGCGTAACGCAAAAATTTCACGCGTACGGCGTAACGCAAAAATTATACACTAAATTTTTGTCCAACCCCGATAAAGAAGTTTCACTTCAAAAATATCCATCAATATGCATAAATTATAACGTAACATGACTTACTTCAGGAACAAACGGCATATCTCCATCGTAACCAAGAACATCCCAAAAGCTTCTGGGTTCCTTGCCCGGAGGTTCCGTAATTAATTCAGCCTTATTCTTCCTTTCTTCTTTGTTGATTTTCTCCGCGAACAGTCGAGCTTTCGATTTGAGCGTATTCTTGGCTTTCTTGCCATTCCTGGAAAAATAGAAAAGTGTTGAAAATGCCCCCATTTTCATAGGAATATGTGTAGAATAAGCGACTGTCATAGAGATCTAAATAACTATGATATAAATCTATCTATGGTGACTGTCATAACTTACCATAAATATATAATCAGTCCTGTATCCAGCACGAAGACGTATCTCGGATCGAGTGAAGCAGCTTCTACGGCCACTGGCTCCAAGTGGATACTACTGCCAGCCCCGTGAACACGGTACAAACGTGTTACGTAGTGCTGAAAGTTATGACAATAAATAAAAATTGCTCTGAATTATACAGGACAGTAATTAATGCGTGAATCGTGATATGAGTCTTTGTGAATAAAGAAGAAATTTTGGCTATTAATCCCTGTAATGGCACAATATAAAAATAATTTATTAAATATTTTATCACGTTAAGAATGAATGTGAAAAACTACTATGTATAAAAGTACCATTAAAGTTTAGACAGTTTTGCATCAAATTTTCTTGTCTGACAATGATGAATGCTTATCAGGAAAAATTATAGTTGATTATATTTATAATAAATGATCATTAGAAATAAATATAGTTAAGTATATTCAGTACACAGCATTTATAAAACCATACACTCACCGGATCATCCACAGTGAAGAATCCAGAAGGCGTCCTACTACCATTTATATAAACAGGCGGTAAAGGGAACAACGCCAAAAACTCCGGCGTCTCGTCCGCTTGCTCGTGGCGTTGTGTGCGTTTCGCGCCCAGGAAGTTGCGTAGATTCACCGCGTGCATCGCTGCACATGCGCCTTTGTCCAGCTACAGATAATATATTGGTAATACAATTCTAAATTTGAATTTTGATTTATTTTTCTATAATAATAGGCGTCCATAATACTTTTCTTATTCATGCATTTAAAATTAAGAAAAATATTGCAGTCAATTATTTAAATGGATAGATATGTTTTATAATATGTTACTAACTTCATATTTTAAATATTTCGTATGCATGGATGGGTATAAGGAGTACTTACTGTAGCTTTAGATCCGATCCAGAAATGAATATCCCAAGAAAGCTGTCCTTGCTCTTCGATGGATGTTTTCAATATGATGTAGCAATCGCCTTCAAAGAATTTGCCGTGCGCTACCTACAATCACAAACAAAATCCATGTATTTTATCAATATGCAATTTTTTGGACTACTCTTCTGATACAAACATTTGAAAATATATGTTAATCTTTACTGCGCTCACAAATATCTTTCTAGCAAGGATATAGATAAAAGTATTAAATGGAATAAATTATTTCGTTAAATATGTCCTAGATCTAGAATACTCACTTCATCAACAGGGGCTGGTATAAAGTTCTCAATCTCCCACACTTGTAACCCCGGCGTCTGTCCCGTGTCTTCATCAAAGAACTCGGAATAGTCCAATGGCGGCTTCTCTAAGCTTTCGTCCCAACGCTTTGGCCTAAAAATAAAATAAATACTATTAATACAGAGTATAATGGTTAAGATTTTGACACGATTTCAAGGAAAAAGTAATTCAATAAATTTAATTACCGTGTTTTTATATAAAATACCATAATAATTGCGGCCAATTATTCAGTAAAAGCAAAATAGAAGGAACTTTTCATTGGCAGGAGACATGTGAATTATTTATGAAAGATAAATGAAATAAACTTCCCGTGAAAGAAATCTTAACAAATGAGTAAGGGAATGTTTATAAACATGTTTACAAACATGTACGTCAACAAAGTGGAAATATTCTGTAACAGTTGTACATTGCATTTATATTTGTAAAATATTGCTTGAATTAATTTGCAGCTATCAGAGAATTTTATAAAGTAAATAAAATCATGATAAGGACATATTCCCAGACACAATGAAATAGCAACAGTCTAAGTAACAAAAAAAAACTTACTTAAGATATTTTGAAATCTACTTCTGGCTTTTCTTTTGGCTTTATAACGTACCTATATTATTTACGCGAAAGTTATAATATGTTATATGAAGTAAATATAAATTGATATTTGAATGAATGAATGAATAGAAATATTAGTGCCCGCGGCGTCCAACGTTATAATACTACAACTAATTTATGTATTACACCGCAAATGTTTTAATAAATACATAGTTTTAAAGCCTGCTTGTGTCAATTCCATGTTATGAACCAAAATAATAAAAAAAATGTTCATAGTTCGATGTCATGTGTTCCAGGTTTGACCTGGCTGGCAATACTCACTTCAGCTCGCTATTGGGCTGGTCGCGCAGCTCGTTCGCGTTCTGCGTGTTGGCCTGCTCCTGCATGCCGCGCAGGATCACCGCGGAGTCCTTCTGCTCGGGCTCCGCGCGCCCGCGGCGCAGGCGCAGCTTGCGCGCTATCGGGTCCGACTTGCCGTTGCCTAGTGGGGAGTCACGTGGTTTAGATGTATCACTTATTGGTTAATGTTGTGTATATAGTCAAAGACAGACTTTGCTGAGCGATATATTTACAATGCGATATGGTCATACTTTAAAGACTCCTAAACGCGAAATTCGTTCTGTGGCACTATTCAAAACGCTCACGTTGTGTCAATCATACAAAGACCACGTATCGAAAGACACGTTGTGGCAATGAAGACAATGCCATGACGCGTTCTAAATATTAGTCGGTTTAGCTACGGCTTATTTGGGCAAATTATATTTATTTTTATAAAAAAAAAAAATCCTTCATAAATTCCTTCCCTTCATTCACAAAAAATATATCACATCACTTAATTTTTGTTTTATATTTTCAGTAAGAATATAACAAAAATTGCTTACAACTTGGTGCTGCTAATTCCGGAGTGGCAGCCCCAGCCAACTGCAACTGGGTTTGTAAAGAGAAGTCCACATTATAGTACTGAAGGCCAGAACCCTTCGGCCTCTCCACAGGTTTCGGCGGCATAACTAGGTCTGGGTTGCCATGTAATTGAAGACTTTCCAAATCACTCAGCAAATGTATCGCATCTGGCAATGTTATTAGCTTATTGCAGCTTAAATTTAGTTTTTTTAGGGATCCACATCTGTAAGAAAGTTGTCATAATGTCTCAATTTAAATTTAATTTTAAACAATTGACCAAACAACATAATTTAATGTTTCAAAATAATATCTAAAGTTGAAAGGCTTAAAGTATTCATACAGAATTGAATTAATTAATTTGTGTCTTAGTAATAAATATATCTCTATCACATTAAATTTTACCTGCATAGTCCCTCCGGTATCATCTTCAATAAGTTATTTGCAGCAGAGAACACCTCCAGGGCTCCAAGCTTGCCGATCCCGGATGGTATTCCCTCAAAGTCCAACTGATTATCATCAACATGTAGCCTCCTCAAATTTTGCAATTTACACAATGATGCTGGCAGTGCAGTTAGCTTGTTACGAGATAAATTGAGACTTTCCAACTTCTGCCAGATGTCCATTGCTGTAAAAAGTTTTTCTTAATTATGGAAAGTTGAATTATAGAAACCTTGTTGAAAAGTTTTATCAACAAAGATGAATAAATTTAAATATAATCTGTTTATTATCTAGTTAAAATATTATCTTAACATGGTCTTGAGGTAAAAAAGTGGAGAAATTCTATACAATATAATATGTATTGTCACAACCCTAAGGAACAAAACCATTGAACTAACATTATTTCATCCGCAGCAATCTATGTGTGTGTGTTGAATTTAAATAGTTATGGTTATATTGCTTACCTGAGGAAACTTCATTAATCTCATTATCACTAAGATTAAGCCTCTTCAAGTTCTGCAATGAGTACAATGCGTCAGGCACCTTGGTGAGGGCATTCATTGACAAGTCTACGTCAGATAAGTTACAGAGTGTGTCCAGGGATGTTGGCAGGTTGGCGAGTGTGCGCTGTGTATTACGCATGTGCAGTGTTTCCAAGCTTTGCAGTGAAGGTAATTGCCTAAAATAAAAAAGAATAATATTTTAATAGTTTAATTTACAAAAGCAAGTATTAAAACATGTCAATAATGATATTATTCTACAGATACAGGGTGGATTTTTGAGACTGCAGTTAAGGTACTACCTGTCCTTACTGATGAGTCTCAAAAATCTATTCAGTAGGCAGCACATACACAGCATAAATAATATTAGTTTTAAAGCACATTTATTAAATTAGTATTCATATAAATATTGGCTAAATATATTATGTAAAAAAACAGTTCAAAACTTACCTCAACTGAAATAGTCCTAGAGGGTTGTCATTTAGAATGAGAGTTTGCAAGTTCACCAGTCTTCTAGTCTGAGGGGGCAGAGTCTCCAAAACATTATTGGATAAATCCAAAAACAGTAGATCCGTTAATTGCACAAATAATGTTGGTGGGATGCTTTCAATCCTAAAATTTGAGTGCATAGTGTTAACCATATTTTCCTATTACTATCGCTATCACTTTTAAATATTTGTTTGTTCTCATTCTGAATCAAATGGATATCACATGGATCTTAGATTAATTCTAGTTTTGATTCATTTTTTGCCTTATTAACTTTACATTAGTTATTGAATTAAGCAATAAGTTACACCATTTTCATTATAAATAATAAGTGTTCAATACAGTAACTGATAATATTGTATTACTTATTTATATGAAGAATGCAAACAATAAAGAATATTTATCACTTATTTATGAAATGACTCATATCAAACTATGAAACTTACTTGTTGTGGCTAAGATTTAATACAAGCAATGATTTAGCCTTTTCTAATCCTTCTGGTACTTCCTTGAGTCTATTGTGAGAGAGGTCAAGTGTTGTCAACTCTTCTAAGTGAAATAGTTCTGCAGGAATCCCAGAACTTTTTACCTTATTATGCCTTACATTTAATGACCGTAGGCATTTCAGTTCTGTCAATTCCCCAAATAGTTTCTCTAAATCATTTTTCTTCAGCGATAAGTTTTCCTAGAAAAATTATAAGTGTAGAGATACAGTACACAAACAGTGCAATAATATTAGAAAATATCAACCTAATTACCAATTTCATGAGCTTTCCCAATTCCTCGGGGACATCCGTTAAATTTGTTTTATCGAGTCGAAGCCATTGCAGGCCTGTCATATACCGAATCGCATCAGGAAATTTACCATCCTGAAATTAGAACAACATTTAGACCAAAATCTTCCGGAGGTTAGCAATATGACATCATACGCGATACAAATAATAAAGTAAACTATACATACGCTAAAATCATTGCAAGTAAAATCTACTCCTCGCACAAATGGCAATAGACCCGTATTTGCCATATTTACATTCGTTTTATAACAATTAATAACATTTGAAATCAATTATTTTCAACGATCTCAATAATTTTCTTTGTATTGACAATTATTTAATGACATATGATGTTCGTGAAATGACAGTGACGTTGACTGTAAATTGTTTGATATTGCCATTATTTAAAAATTTATATAAAGTAGTAGACTACCTTAGCCTACCTTAAGCCTTAAGCGTAGTACAGAAAAATAATAGGTTTCAGAACTCATAAATAATTTGAATCCTGATTTCTGACTCTTCCACCTTGCACTGGACAGTCCCTCTCCTAGGTGGAGTAGCTCTTTTCTTTATTAATCGCTCCATTGAAAAATGTATAGTACATAATATAAGACTGGAAATATTAGGAGAAGAAATAGAAGAATAATTATATTGTTTTCTATAGTTATGCTAGTTTTTGTAAAACAATCTTAAATCTATACTAGTCTCGAATCCACCCAGATACACGAACGTTATCATTAAAATCGGTCCACCTGTAAACCGTTTAGGAGGAATTCAGTGATCACACACTGAAATAATAAATGTGATTACTTAGTTTGTATCTCTATGTGCTCTCATATTATAATATAATGTTTTCATAATGTAACATTAGCACACATTTGTGAAAAATATCAAGAGTAAGGAATCACTATGAATAAGCTAGCCAGCCACAACCATACTAGTTTCCTGTGTTGCAAATACAAATTATTAATTTCATTTTAGGGGAAAGCAAAAATAAACCCAATGCATTATATTTTAGACATTTTATTCCTCTATTAGGTATCAACAAAATAATATCTACATTCTCAAAATCATATGTATACATACTTCATTTGTCGTTGAGACAAAACCATAAAATAAAGGTAAAATATGAAATGCACTTTAAAGAATTCTCACATAACCAGTTTTGGCATTGATTCAATATTATGGTGGACCTATTGCAATATTTAAATTTTTTCATTTGATTGCCAGATGACAAATTCTTTGCCTATTCCATTAACTAACATTAAAGCATTTTACATGTTAACACTATAATGTGTATTTATAATAATAACATAATTAAGTGCAAACTATTGTAATATAATATAATTTGGTTTCTTTATCGTGGCATTGGAGGTAGGCTGGGCATAGGTCCGGTCATAGAAGCATTTGTTCCCAGTAACACCTGAAACAAATATAAGAATATTAAAATTGACTTTATTGGAACTTAAATATATTCAGTTAGCTATGTATACAGTAAAAGCTCCTTATTCGTGCTTCCTTCATTAGTGTTTTAATTTTTTGCGGATGGAAAAAATGAAGCTAATTCCTATATTCGCGGTCTAGAATTCTTTATTTGCGGATCAAATTGGTTCATACATAATATTTTACCTAAACAAAAATCATTTGTTATCCTTTGTAAACGCCTGAACTACAAGTATGAATTTATATATAGATGTGAAGTTTAATTGGTTGTCTGTGACTAAATTGCATAATATTATGTCACAATGATAATTATTTATAGGAATAGTCTAGCAAAGACCATTATCCTTAGCACTATTTGAATGCTGAAAAAAGTACTGAAATTATTTTTTATATGTCTATGCATGATTAAAATAAAACTCATTAACATACACCAAAAAGTGAAAGTCAAAACAAAGAAGTGTAACAAAACTAAAGCTTACAATCTCTGTAATGGTCAGTGGATCTTTCACAAGCATTTTAATGAGTTGAATAAGATAATACTTTATTTCATTGTTTTTATATAGATCCCAATTCAAGTTACCTGATGTCTTCTGTTAATACCAATACAACTCCTAACATAAAATAAGCCAAGTGTTTTTTTGTTACAAACAAAAAAAAATCATCAAGAGAAACATTTCAAACAATAAATTCACACGGCCACCAGATATTGTGACATGACTTACCTGCTTTTGTTGTGACTTCTGCATTTCTTCAACTTGTGCACGCTCAACCTCGAATATGACTGGAGCAAATAAAATGACTGAGGAGCTTGCCACAATCCACATCAGGGATCGAGATAGTTGGTATAAATTTTTTACACCTGACCTAAAAATAAAATTCATCTTATTACATAATGACACCAAATAAGTTAATTTCGAAGTGTAAATAAAGGTAAAATATTTGTTTTCTTACCAAGTATTTGTAGTAACAGTGTGTGTGCCATTTCGGACACATTCTGGGAACATTTCTGTTAATCCCCATAGTCTCTCAGACAATGATTCATCGGGTTCCTGAAACAGCAGCACTTATTACTGAACCCATTTCAAAACAAGTAAATGTTAATTCAAATAAGAAGACACTCACATCATCATATTCTTTGAGGGATAGAATATTGGGCGGGTTACTAGCTGTAGGAGACGTCCCCAACTGTCAACAATAATTGTTATTTATAGAAACATTCAGCCAAATAAATTTTTATCACATCATTAACGTACCGTAGGGGTAATGAATGTATCTTCTGGCCTACGTTCTGGAGTATCATCTTTGCTTGCTGTCAAAGATTCCATTCCGCTGTCGCTCTGTTCGTTTTCATCAGCCAATTCCATTAACATATTACAGGTTTTTAATTTAATAAACGATTAATGAAATTTACTACTCTTTACAAGTTAATAACCTCGTGTTAAAATTCACAAAATTATTGAGGAGAAGACCAATCTCCTCACTTTTGTCTACGATTTTTTTTAATACCATAGATAATTAAGTGAACTAAACTATAGGATATGTAAAATTCACTCGTGTGTAGTCTGTATTGTTTAAATTATAATCTATGGACGATTTCGTGTTTCTTGGTAATTATACACGGAGGGTAGGTAAATATAATATAAAAAAAAAAGATGTGTGGCACTCGGGGACTGCCGCGGTAAAGCTATTGCATGCTATTGCTAATGCTATGCCTTCAAGCCACACCTCCGCGCTCGTCAGAGTGGGGAGCGTGAGGTTTTTTCGTTACGGAATTTCTGGATTCGGTCCCCGCGCTCAAGGCCCGCGATAGAAGCTATGCAATAGCTTAATAATATTATGTTAATTAAACTTAAATCCTATTCCCTTCTATTCCAGATTATTTAAATAGGATTAAAGATTAATTAACATATTATTTAAGTCCATAAATGGACTGATCAATATTTATTTTGACCCATATCCTATTAAGATCGTGTTTATTTAACTTAATTACGAAAAAATAGCGGATTGAATCTGTATGAAATTTGGTACAGTAGCTAATTAAGTAATCACACACTCAACGATTTATGAGGTCGCCCTGTTACCTATATTCTATCATTGAACACACTAAATAGAACATTCTGTAAATAAGCATCAGCTGTTTCTTTTTAGATCGATTAATCGGTACCTTCTACAATCTACATTACCATTATTATGGAAATTTGGAGTTCCACGAGTGAAGCGGTAGCTTATGAGGGCTTTTATAACAGAGACTGGTGGAAACAGATTCAGATAAGAAACGTTTATAATGGAAGGATGCTGTGTGCTATGGATGTGGATCACATGTGGATGCATCGCATAGCTCGAGCTTAACATCTTACTCGCACCGCTACGTAGCTTATTTACAACGAACAGCCTATTACATTTTCGTAGCATAGCTGCATAGCACATCTCTGGTGGACAAGCACCCTAAATCTAGTATAATTGTTGTAATTGTAATCATAAAATATGTTATTTACTTGGCATTCATCTGGAGAGCTGCATGTACAAGGACGATCAATAATCATGGTAAATAATTAGTTATATGTTATACATTCTCCAATAAATACTGTTTAAAACGTAGTATATATTTATTTAATAATTTGCAGTTTCTGAATACTTTCTAATTAACGATGATATTTAAATTTCAAACTTTTGCAATGACTTCTCATGACATGATTCTAAAAAAATAAAGAAATAAATATGTACTTCGTTACAAATTACAAATCTACTTCACAGTTGCATAATTTAGAAAAGTTACTGTCGCATATTTGTATGATCATTGTTTATTTTTAAATTGTATTTATTTACAATAAAAAATAAAAATTATTTATTATCATCGCGATAGAGTTCCGTAAACAAGATTTTTTACGGAATTAACTTATAGTATTATCTGTATTCAGGCACTTTTTTGTTCTGTAAACTATGGTATCGTTCTAAATTTTATTATCTGTCAAGTTGTCTGTTGTCACTTGTCAATTCTACAATCTTTTTGATTTTCGCAGTTTCCTACTCCGTCAGTAAAAAAAATCTGAGTTTTTTTTCTTTTTGTACGCCTGATATTTAAATTCACTTAAATTAAATTGTGGTAATTTGTTTAAATTGTTGGTAGAGCTAATAGTTTCCTATAAAGAGTTCATGTGTTAAATTGAATTGTGTTAATTTGAGCTAAGCGAGAGCCCCATCTTTGCTCAAAGAAAGTTTGTGAACGATAGTGATTTATTATAATTTACGCACTTTTTTGAAATATATGCAAAAATATCATCAGTTGACTTGAGCCGATATTGAGTCTTTCATTTGAATAACATAAAGGTAAGCATAATTTTATTCATTGAGTAGACTAAAATGTCTCATTTTTTTTAGCAAAAATTCATTTTAAATACTTAATTGTTAAGCTATATAACTTATTTAGTTCAATTTTTTGTAAGGCTATTGTGATGAACTATATAATGGCAGTTCCTGAAATCCTGAGATAAGTGCATTCAAGCAAATACAACAACTCTTTAGCATTACATTATTAATTATAAGTATAGATTTGGTGTAACATAATCTAAAGGTTTATAATTTAATAATATATTATAATAGGTAAATAACTATCTAAATACAACCAATGAACAAACAACACACATCACAAAAAGACGAACCAGTCAATTGATTAGAGCCACATCAAATATCTATAGACAAACAAACAATAACTACACAACCAGATTCAATTTCAACTGTTCATTCACCAAGGAATTAAGATGAGAACAAAAGGCGAAGAAAAGGCTTTTTTTCTTTCTTCTTTCAAAAGGTTGAATAAATCACTACATAGCATAAAACAAAGTCGCTTTCTCTGTCCCTATGTCCCTTTGTCCATATGTATGCCTAAATCTTTAAAACTACGTTACGGATTTTTATACAGTTTTCTTAATACATAGAGTGATTCAAGAGGAAGGTTTTAGTATATATTTTATTAGGTTTTAGACAAAGCGGGTAAAGCCACCGGTGGAAAACTAGTAGTACTATATAGTATATATTAGTCAGTTCTTTAAAGAAACGAATCTTCAATGGCGGCGCTTATCATTCCCTCTCGCTCACACACGGCCGTACGGTATGCAAAAAAAAATGGAAAAATAAAATCACTAAAATGTATTTGATTTTCCCTATAATAGTTTTTATCATAAATTTACAATGACAATTATGCATTTGCGAAAGTAAATAATGTTTTCTTGGAATTTGATAAAATATGTTCTTTGGGAAAAGTTGTTCAGTTTTATGGGCTTATTACAAGTATTATGGGGATTTTATTACATTCTGTATACGTAAATATGATAATTCATATAAATACACAAATACAATAACAAAAAAGTTTGTCAACAAACAATTTGAAATAATTAATAAAATAATTATCAATTTACGTTATTTTTATTTTCTTTTTTGCTGATCCTACCATCTGTCAAAGTCAGCTTTGGCCGCCATTGAAGATTCGTTTCTTTATTGAACTAGCTAATACCTTTCTTACATTTAACTACCTTTACAATAACATTATAACAATATTTTTAATGCCTTTACTTGTATGAATTCTTAGAAGATATGGTGTTAATATGACAACATTCATGTTATCATGAATTAAATTTTTTGAACATAATATGTATTTTGTTCAAAATATGTTTTTTTCAAAACAGAAACAAAAATTCAATACAACACAACTCATAATGCTGCAAAAAAATAAAATAATTTAAGATTTTCCTTTACTATTAAACAATGTTAAATGATATAACCATTTTCATTTCCAATCGCCGCATATTCGATCTGAAGCTAATAAAGAAGAACATGATTAAATTAATTAAGTTTTACGCAAGCTATCGTGTTTGAAACAAGGAGAAGAATTGTTGATTGACGGGAATTTTCTTTTTTGTATTTATAAATTTTCCAGTTTTATTTTCTTGAATCAATTTTTACCATTGAAAGTAGGGATCTCCATTAATAATTTATCTATTGAATGGTAGATTTAAGATTTTGAATTTACATGGATTATCAATTGTGTAATTAATTAAATAGTTGCGGAACCGAGGCAAAATTTTTTCGATCATAGAGCACTCTCTAATGCTTTGAATTATGAATTGTGCATTATGTTACCGAGTTTTTGGTTGGGAAAGGTCACTATTTGTTTCTCCTCTTCCTAGTACCCTCTTAACAGATTCAAGGGAATGTGAATAATATTTATTGATTTAGATTTATAAAACTCTTTCCTTTTAACTTATAGAGTACTAGTGGTCCGCCCCGGCTTCGCCCGTGGTACATATTTCGCAATAAAAGGTAGCCTATGTCCTTTCTCAGGTATCAAAATATCTACATACCAAATTTCATGCAAATTGGTTCAGTAGTTTAGGCGTGATTGAGTAACAGACAGACAGACAGAGTTACTTTCGCATTTATAATATTAGTATGGATGAGAAATAATTAGGTTGTATTTTACAAGATATTACATACCTTTCTTTGGTGTCTGAAGAACTGTTTTTGCAAATAATTTATTGGAATGAAGTTCCTAATCATGACATACACTGACTAAGGGGGCTAAGCACTAAATGAGTGTCACAAAAAAATCTCACTACACTTTTGCTGTAGTGCGTAGCAATCTTAAATATTTGTTAAGTTTGCATTTTTTAACCGACTTCAAAAAAAAGGAGGAGGTTATCAATTCGGCCGGTATGTTTTTTTTTTTTTTTTTATGTATGTACACCGATTACTCCGTGGTTTCTGAACCGATTTACGTGATTCTTTTTTTGTTCGATGCGGGATGGTGTCGAATTGGTCCCATAAAAATTTTATTCGGATAGGCCCAGTAGTTTTTATTTTATGAGCATTTTTGTCTGTATTTGTAAATGTTGCAAGTGCAAGTTTGAAGTTGGTTGTTTTTAACGCAGTTATTGACTTGTACTTATTGAGTTTTACAATCAATTTGTGAATCATTTACGCATGTAACTTCACCTTTAGTTATAATTAGAATTATATTTCATAATCAGTATGTAATTGCTCCATCATACAGGACACAGGCCTCCGATAAATTAGTTCAGTATCCAACATGCTGGGCTAGTGTGTTCATGCTGGTCTCCTCACAATGTTTTACCCTTCTTGGATTGGAGATGTAATGAAGATAATGTGTTCTGTAAATTTGCCTTGCTCTTAATACTGCAATGCTTTTAAAATTTATTGTTCTTGGTTCTTCAATTTTATATTAACATATTAAATTGTTCCTATGTATATTTTCAATGTTAGATCTACAGGTATTACGCAAATTCAAGTTATGTGAACACATGTAGATTTATGAACAGCATTTAACAGGGCTATAGTTCATTGATGAAGTTACATCATAAATCATTATCACATGAGTCTGATCGGTCATTTCGTCACGCGCCGCGTACCGGTTACATTGCATGTAATTTAGATTACTTATCTCAATTCACTGATGTCAAAGGATTTATGATGTACTGGTTTAAGCCAGACGCAGCAGACACAATAAATTCCACTTATTCCTGTACACACTGGCTATTCTGATTAAGCATTTGCATTTATTAAAGCTGCTTAGCGTTATAGTTTCTATGGTTTCAAACTTTCAAGACAAAGTTATTTTAATAATTCTATCGTATAGGAGCTACCAACGTTGACAAGTGAGAATTTTAGTATAGTTGGTTTTTTGATATATTGTTCCTCTAGCTATTTCGGTTAGAGTCCGCGCAGTCTGGCTGGCCGGAGTGGTTGCGTTCAGTAGTGCGCATCTTATCTTCACAGGAAATTATCCTTAATTTAAAGTCATTTTTTAACGCGTAATTTTTAAACTTTTGCCTTTAGATAGATCCATCAATCATAATTTTTTTATTGCAAGACGTTTTTTTCGTTGTTAAATAGGTGCCAGACGCAATTTTTAATTTCGTTTTTATAAAAAATTCAAATTATTTTAGAATGTCTGTAAATTTCATATT
Organism: Colias philodice; assembly: GCF_061535455.1. NCBI lineage: Eukaryota > Metazoa > Arthropoda > Insecta > Lepidoptera > Pieridae > Colias > Colias philodice. The sequence goes on along the minus strand of NC_143098.1, from coordinate 8,229,890 downwards.
ATGTTCTTCAAACATAATATAATCTAAAATTAATTAGCCAGACGCTAATTCGATTGTTAAGTATTAAATATGTACAAATAAAAACGTAGTGAAAGTAGGTAAGTATAACAATTTGATGATTGTGTATATGGAGAGATAGTTTAAAGTGCAAGACAGATAGAAAGGGTCGGCCGCGAAAATTAAATAACAATAAACAATAACTTTTTTTTTTCGAAAATATAAGATGCATAGAAATTGAATTGTTCCTACTCTAGGATTCCCTGTGTTGTGGGAATAAGTACCTTCCATTGGTACATTTTATTCCTTAGGTTAAAAATAAACTATTAGGGTACATCAACAATCTTCTATACAAAACAATTTTTTTTATTACTCAACCCGCCCTGGCTTCGCACAGCTATGCGATGCTGATACTAAAATATATATATATAAATCTCGTGTCACAATGTTTGTCCTCAATGGACTCCTAAACCATTTAACCGATTATAATAAAATTCGCACACCATGTGCAGTTCGATCCAACTTGAGAGATAGGATAGTTTAAACATGTAGGTACCACGGGTGAAGCCGGGGCGGACCGCTAGTATACTAGCTATATAAATTCATGCTAACTAGGGGAGACCGAGGGGAGTTGAAACAATTTTCACGTTTTGTTTAATATAACTTATACTATTATCAGAAATCTTATGGTACTGGTATCAATCGATAGGTTATTCTATACACTTGCGAATGGTTAGCATAAATAAACGGTAAGCGTTGAAAATGGTGGTGAAAAATTGACTTAATCGTAACAAGTCAACTTGTTTCAATTCCCCTCATACCGAGGTAAGATGAAACAGAGGTCGAGGAGAGTTGAAACATAATGATTCTGGGGAGTAATAGGAGCTGCAAAATAAAAATGATGATTGAATTCAAAGGTTTTAATTAAAACTTATAATTTCAAGTAATCAACGACCTTTATAAGAAATATTTTAATAACATATCAGTCAAGAAGGTCTAATACAAATAATAAACACCTAAACTACTAAAAATTAACATGCGTAACATCAATTATAATCAGTCGAATCAACAAAATGTTTTACATTTTTATAAAACTAAATCTTTTACATAAAATAGTTAATAATCTGTCGTTTTTAAAGTATAACAATCAGTACCTACTATAAACTATATAAGGAACAATAATTTAAAAAAATGTCAAAGACAAAGTAGACGATTCGGCTTAGACGATAACATAAATAATTCTGACAGTGAGAGGGAAGATGATGATGATGATGATTATGAAGATGGCTTTTTAAATTTAACAATGTAATTGTTTAACCTTCATTGATATAGTTTTTATTCCATTCTTTTTAATGTATGGTAACTTTAATTTATTTTTCACTTTTATGTTTTTTTTTTCATTTTAACTTTTTAATTTATAAGAACAAGTGTAAATAATATTGTATTCTTGCAATTATTTCCTGTCGCATAATTAAAATACACTAGCTGATGAGCTGCATGCTTCATTACTTTTTTTTATTTATACTCATTTTTTAATACTTAACAATCGAATTAGCGTCTGGCTAATTAATTTTAGATTATATTATGTTTGAAGAACATAATATGAAATTTACAGACATTCTAAAATAATTTGAATTTTTTATAAAAACGAAATTAAAAATTGCGTCTGGCACCTATTTAACAACGAAAAAAACGTCTTGCAATAAAAAAATTATGATTGATGGATCTATCTAAAGGCAAAAGTTTAAAAATTACGCGTTAAAAAATGACTTTAAATTAAGGATAATTTCCTGTGCAGATAAGATGCGCACTACTGAACGCAACCACTCCGGCCAGCCAGACTGCGCGGACTCTAACCGAAATAGCTAGAGGAACAATATATCAAAAAACCAACTATACTAAAATGACTTCTTTTTCAACGTTAATAGCTCCCGTACCACTAGGTATGTACGTATGTGTATCTTTAGGTACTTTTGTTCGCATGAAGCGATTTCCGCCAATAGGAATCCCTTTCTTAAACTGAACTTTCCATTTATAAAGACAGTTAATAAAACACAGAAAACACAGTTACTTTTTGAGTATTTTAATATTCTGGGTGCTAGTTTTTTTTTTTTTTTTTGTGTGGTGTTTCTCAATGTTAGCCAGCAGGGCTTCTACATTTTAACGCGGACGCGGGGGTGAACTGAAGGTTCACCCTGGTAGCGACATGCACAAGGGCGTCCCCCCTTGACGGGCTGGGTGCTAGTCTAATAATAGATATCTATATGGTTCGTAATTCAAAACTGTTATCGGAGATTTTCAATTTTATAATGCACGCTTCTGTTTTCGTGGTTAATTTCGTACGTTAATATGATCTCATAACTCTTAGTAAATTTTTTACTTCATGTTATATCTTGAAAGATCGAATGTTGTAGCGAAAACGGGACGTGACCTGTACGTGTGCTCTAATCTTCTATTCGTATGTACATAATAGTTCTTTTCCGTTTTTGAACATAATATACTGAACTTTGATTTTGTACATAAAATTCTTGATAGGTTTGTGGGCTGGGCAGTGTTGAAAGATTAGACAGGAAAGACTACAAACAACGTGATATTTCCCGTGCCCCTGCTGCATGGCGTGGTGCCAAAAGCGCTATTGTGCAGCCCCACTGCTCCCTTTATGGATGCAGGGAAGTCATGTGAATCATAAAACTTTGTTTGGCTGATAAATTAACTATACGTCCAATATATGCATTCATTTTTTTTAAGCCAAGGTAAAGTTGTATTAAAATTAAAAATCTTTTACAATTTTCCTCGTGATGTCATAAACAAAGAGGAAAAGTTCACGGAAACTGGCTCTTCGTCACGGTATGATGCATCTAATCATTTGTCTTCATTGTGTTCCTGATTGGACAATTGTCATTGAAATTGTTTCAGTGTCATTTGCAGGAATCAAAAAGTCGTGTTGGGCACTTGGCCTAATTCAGATAAACGAGAAAATTTCTTTTTGGTGCATAGTTGTTCATTTTCTTTAGTGAAAACAGACTCTTATCAGAGCTTCTTTTCTTTCCTCAAAATTTAACATTTTTCTATTGTTTTCCACAATTAAATTAATTGCTGCATTGTGTATCAGATTCTCCTAGAAATGTTATATATAAAAAAGAACGTAGTTGAAATGCGTCGTATATTAAAAAGACAAACGAAATTGTAATCGAATAAACATAATTAATAGTTTCACCAAAAAATTTATCTCTTATACCAAACTTTTATGTCCCATTTGATTTGTTTTATCTAATATCAATTTAATAATCCAACTATGATAGTGTAAAACCAATTGTGTAATTTTTATCAGGACATACATTATTTTCAGCTAATGTGGTTTCAGATGTCACAACCACTGAAACTGGGTTAACATAATATTAGGTAGGTCACAAGATTTAAGACTCTTTGTAGTTTGCTTGTTAGCAGACCAACATGTATTTTGGTTATCCCGTAATTATTTGTGCAAGATAACGCAATTAAACACCACACATATAAGTTATTATTTATAATAGTCTCATCAGAACTCTCGGAACTTAGATAGACCTCGTTTTTAAAAGGAGATTGTGATGATTATGAATAATGTCGATGTAGAGTTTTCTAGAAGTGTGAGAAAAACATGCATTCTTATGGGTGGATATTACTAATTAAAGGCATTTTGAAATATACAGATATACTCGAATGGTATCTGTAAGAAAATTATGTGCCAAACATCACGTGCTTATTTGGAAACGCCTACGATTTCGAGTCATTTCTGGAATTGCTAGTTCAGATACCTGTGACTTGTGAGTATTAGTTAGAACTACTGTCACATGCGCTCGATAATATTAATACTGGTTATTTTTATGCACATACGTTGGCACGTGTGTGCTTCTCGAAATTTACTCGTATATTAAAATACTCAAAGTATCAATAATTTACTCGAAATTCTGATCACGAGGATTTCGGCAGATGTCTTATGTTGTCACTATATTTATCCCTTAATTACTAGAGATTTGGAAAACTAATTGATGGAGTATTACTAAAATGTTGCATATAATAATATCTATACTGAGCCTTGCAGAGTCACGCAGTTATAAAACTACCTCGTGTGTTCATAAGTTTTGAGACGAATTTTGTAGTAAAAAAATATAATAAAATATCACTGGCTGATATTTATTTCTTTTTCCAATGTTGAATTTGGAATGTTTACTTTTAATTCCTTTGATTTTCAAATTCATTTCTTTCAATTTTCTCGTGATGGAGGGAACTAAAGAATTACGTGCGACCGTGATTTCGCTGTCAAGGCGGGGAAAAAACCAATGGAGATTTTCTGTGAGGTGAAAATTTTTGGTGTGAGCCGTAACTTCGTGTATAACACTATCAAACGATACAAGGAGACTAATTCTTTGCAAGATCGCCAAAGAAGTGGCCGGCCACGCTCTGTGAGGACGCCTGCGAACATCAAAATCATCAGAGAGCGACTTCGCCGAAATCCATGACGCACTCAGAAAAAACTCGCACTGAAGACTGATATTTCGCGGGTATCAATCAACAGAATACTGAAATATGATCTTAAGGTAAAGGCGTACAGCTGTAGGAAAATTCACTTTTTAAACGACCGCCTTCGTAAATTGCGACGCGAACGTTGTCCAATACTGCTTAGGAGACACGATAGGAGGAAGATACTCTTTACTGATGAGAAAATCTTTACTGTCGAAGAAAAGTTCAACCGACAAAAAAATAAAGTGTATGCCAAAAGTAGCAAGGACGTCCCACCTTCAGCACGGAATGTCTTGCGTACTCATCATCCGGCTGGTGTGATGGTATGGTGGGGAGTTTCGTATGAAGGTGTCACTCCGCTGCATTTCTGCCAACAAGGTGTCATGGTGAAAGCCAAGAATTACCAAAGTGATATTTTAGAGCCTGTTGTGAAACCCCTGTCTCATACTTTATTTCACAACAAGGATTGGGTTTTCCAGCAAGACTCGTCGCCATCTCATAAGGCAAAAACCACCCAAGCTTGGTTGAAGGAGAATGTGCCGGCCTTCATTGCAGCTAACGAATGGCCCTCTTCCAGCCCCGACCTCAACCCGCTGGATTATTCTTTATGGACTGAATTAGAGCTCAGGGCCTGCCGAAAGTCCCACCGAAACTTGGAGTCACTGAAGCGAGCTCTTATCCGAGAGGCAAAGCGAATTCCATTGGAAAAGATTCGTGCCGCTATAGATGACTGGCCAAATCGTCTGAGGGCCTGTATAAAAAATAAGGGTGGACATTTTGAGTAATAATGAAAGTTTATTGTTTGTTATTACTCACTTAATATATTGTATAAATTTTAGAATTATAAGTTAAATATTACAAAAGATATGCAACTTTTATTTCGTCTCAAAACTTATGAACACACGAGGTATGTAGTCATATGAGACAAACAATAAGCTATCCCGCACGCAGTTTGTTGTCTGGAGAGAAACAAAATTATATAATATAAAAACTGGTCTCGTTGAAAATCTGTGTTTTCATAGCCATACATAGATACAAAGTTTTATTTATCAAATGCAACTTTTTCGGGATAGAATAATGAAAAGTGTATGCTAATGGGGTACTTCAAATGCAATGCTCTCTTTTCATTTAAGTATGTACTTAATACTTATAATTGATTTGGCTTTACGTTGACATACTTCCCAAACAAATAACCACAAAGAGGCTTCCCAGAAAAATTATCAGTGCGTAGCACAAAATTTACTAAATAATTAATATATTTAATGTGGTGCTCAGTGGACTATATTTTTATGTTTAGGATGTTACTTGGAAATTATAAAATTAGCCTTTAGTCTCGCGTGTGTTTGATGTAACAAAGTCACATTTAAATTAAATTACCTACGTATGTAATTTAAATGAAGATTCATAATTTTCCGTTGGCACACTCATCGAAAAATATCAAATTTAAACACACCGGAATGTGTTTCTCTAATAAACATGTTTCATAAATTTATTACAAGTTTTTAAACAGATGCAATGATTTTACGGCAATTGCACTATTTCCGTCATGATCGCTTACTGTTATATCAAGTATCTGGCGCCCATGGCGGCTATTTATTACATTTCTTTGGAATATTGCCAGCAGATCGACATAGATGACTATGGAATGTCGGGTTTGCGAACAGAAAGTCAAAGTTCGATGGCATGCTGGTAATTGTTACGCGATAATGGTTGCTAATTTTTTAGGTTAAAATGATGTAATCGAAGACGAAACTATGTAGTGGGTGATTAAGTTTGTATGAACTTACACGTACAGGATAAATTTAACGTAACATACATTTAACAATCGACTTAGCTACGATTAAAATCCCATTGACAAGGGACCTCTTGATTATCCGCGAAATATCGATAGTCCGACACTGCCCTGAAAAAGATTGTTGGAATACCCCAGGTCTATCGTGATTGTGATTCAGTATCAAACGTAACCTTACCAAAGACGTAGGTCTTATCAAGACAAATTTCGTATTTCCAAGATTCATCACTCAATCATATCTATTTTGAAATCATTGATTTTATCTAAAGTGTGGAAATGTAAAAATTTTAATAAATTGAATTTGAAAAATATTTCGCCCGGAAAGACAAAATAAAGTATTTGTTGTATGTTTTGCTGCTTATCATCCCATTTCCTATCAGTCTACCGATGAAAAATATAAAACCAATATTTACCTATTTGAAAACACCTATCTTTGAAGTTTGGTCCTTTAGTGCGTTTTAATTGGAAAAAATAATAACACCAATAATATCCGCAACATCCAATCAATTTCATGTGAAATTGATTAATTCACAAGAACACATAAAACGTGTAAAATTGGGTCATAATCGTAATAGTGTCTGTTTTCTTTCCACATAATATAATGTTTTGAAGACATCCGTTGGGGTGTAGTTATAACATTCAACATCTTCCATCGTTTATATTAATATTTTATAGAATGTGTTTTGAGAATTTTCGATGAATACCCAATCCATTTTTCGCATTTTGATGTTAATTGTTTTTTTTACATTTTCAACTCTAATCAAAACGTGAAGAGGAGTAATAATTGAGAGCAAACTAGATATTAAAAAGCAGGAAATAAAATATTATTACATATAGTATTAAATGAATTTTGATTTTCACAAAAATCCAGGAAATAAAGACAAATCTATCATCACTCAAGTATCTCATCGACAATCGAGGTCTTCGATTGAAAGCTTCAGTAAAATTGAAAACTGAAAGTGAATCATGAACAACAGGGTTTTATTCATCCATTGCGATTTGTGACGCTCAGTATTAGAGGGCGAGAGCGAGGGCGCAGGACTGAACCGAACTGTGACGTCATTCATGTCACGCCCTACGACTACTAGCAAGGCCGAGGCCTTATATATACTTGACATTGAAAGTTTATAATATAATTTGTTAAATGCTTGAAGTTATAGATTTGGACGATGAAACTTGCACGATAAAGTTCACGGCAGTTTGATGCCATGGGAATTCTACGGGACCTTTAAGTTTATATAATTTGTTAAATGCTTGAAGTTTAAATCATAGATTTGGACGATTACGAAACTTGCACGATAAAGTTCACGGCAGTTTGATGCCACGGGAATTCTACGGGACCTTTAAACTCTATTTAAATATTATATTGAGGAGACGATGCTTAATTTGCTCTTTTTTGTTGTATTTGATAATAGAGCCATCTAACAATGTTCTGCTGAAATAGTTGTGTTATATTCACGATCGAACTCAAATGTTTCGTTCCAAAAAAAAAAAAAAAAACTCAACTACTACCTACGCCATATTTTTATATTATTACTTTAAATATAATACATATTATGGCAAGTCAGGATCAGCGAAAAATATTTGTTCACCAAATTTGCACTCCTTGCTGAATCAAATTTGATACGTGTCAAATATTTAGTAAATCAAATAATAGTCACACCACCTTTTGTGTGTTAATATATATTATGTCTTGTGATTTCTTCAGCCTAAGGAATTGATATTTACAAACCTTCACAGATCTAGAACCATTGAAAGCACTAGAATGAAATAGAGCCTTAAGTTTATATAATATGTTCCAGGCGTAACTATTAAAAGCTTATTAGTTTGACCTTTTAAATGGTATATCAAGAGAAAATTGTATTACGCAATGCGGCAATCTGAGATCCTCTCCTTGAAACCTCGCTGGGAGCAATGGGATGTCATTAATATTCTCAATACGTTTATACCCTATTGGTTTTCCTTATTCCCTTATCCGACTTCTGGTACTAAGTCATTATAGTAAAATTATCTTATGATGTTATTTAGACATACAAAATGTTGAATAGGTAAACGAAAATGTGTGGGTGCATTCGTAGGCGTTCAGAGCTGGGGGGTTATTGTGAAGTGCCGTAGGATGTAGGCGAAAGCTTCCAATAATGGAATTCGAACAACCCCTGTGTCGATAGACGGATTTCTGCGAAAAAGTTCCAAAATAGAATTGATGTTCAATGGACCGCTGTAAATGAGTTCAATTATAGATCAATTCAATATTTCTGTTTGTGAATGTTTGAAATGTGTATCTCTTTTGCACGCCTCATAAGCGAAGCGTTGAGCGTTGTTTTGCGCGAAGTGACAGTAGTACCCACACTACTGTCACTTCGCGCAAAACATCTGATTTTTCAAACTTAAAATGTCTTTATGTATCATACATTGCACTTGTAAGATAATATATACACACACATATTAAGAAAAAACACTATTTTTAACGTTCATGATATTTTTGATGTCATTTTTGTTATTTAAACTAGTTAAAAAACAGTTTAAAAAAGTTCTGTCTTGGACGTCCGTGTGTCTGTATGTGCGGATCCTTTTTCTTGTTAACACGATAGCGACCGAAATACTTTACTAATCGAGTCTTTTTTTGCACGCCTCATAAGCGAAGCGTTGAGGTGGGTACTACTGTCACTTCGCGCAAAACATCTGATTTTTCAAACTTAAAATGTCTTTATGTATCATACATTGCACTTGTAAGATAATACATACACACACATATTAAGAAAAAACACTATTTTTAACGTTCATGATATTTTTGATGTCATTTTTGTTATTTAAACTAGTTAAAAAACAGTTTAAAAAAGTTCTGTCTTGGACGTCCGTGTGTCTGTATGTGCGGATCCTTTTTCTTGTTAACACGATAGCGACCGAAATACTTTACTAATCGAGTCTTTTTTTTTCTCTTACGCTTGAGTATGCTCAGGAATAGAACCCTTTCATTTTTCAGGGTCTGATTCGATGTGGTTTAATTGTTATTAAATAAACAAAAATAATAATTAATAAATATTTATTAAAAAAAAAATATGAGGCGTGCACTTTTGGATTTTCCAAATTATTTATTTTATTTTCTTTATTGCGCTTTGACATGTACTTTTGTATCAATTGTTGCATATTAATAGTATCTATTGTAAGTATACTGTCTATCTTTAATAATCTATATTTATTATTGGCAACTCTTCATAAATCAAAAGAACACATAATAAGTGATTTCAGACACCCACTGTATAATATATATTGGTACATACATGGTACATATTATTTTTTATTTTTTTATTTTATTTTATTTAAAAAACATCACATGCCATTACAGGACAATGCCCAATGCGACACAGATACAATTTTATTTTACAAAAGAAACTTATCTAACTTATATACTAAATGAAAATTACATACATAACTTAACATAGACATAGAAAAATTTAAAGAACTTACTAACAATAACAGATTAACTGCAATATCACCCTTGCGAATTCACTCATAGGACAATGAAATAAGTCCGCTCTTTCGTGCGCTTCATTTATTATGCGGATGGCCCGTACCATTGGTGCTTTCGCAAGAAGGTTGGTTCGTGCTGTGGGCACTAGCAACAGTGGTGAACGGTGCCGTTTCCACGCGAATCTGGTGGGGACGCAGAAACTCACACATTCAAGTAGTCTTGAGTTCTGTTCCCTACCACGAAGAAGACTTATAATATAAACGGCAAGCGAAAAATCTCGCCGTACACTCAATTGATTGTACCCCACCATACCCAATACAAATAAGGTTGGGTACATCAACGGATAAAAAGGATATACACCGTACAATTTTAAATATAAGTGTCTCATGAATTTATTTTGGACCCGCTCCAACATTAAATTATATTTGTCCTCATGAGGAGCCCAAATTGCTGCATTATGTTCTAAACGACTTCTTACTAACGCGTTATACAGGACCTTAAGGGTTGTAATGTTAGTGAAATCTTTAGCCTGTCTCAAAACAAATCCAAGGTTCCTGTATGCCGTTTTACATGTTTTTATTATATGGTCACGAAATCTTAGATCAGAAGAGAACCAAACGCCTAAGTCCCTACCCTGCGTCATACGCTGAATTGAAACTGGACCTATTTTGTAGTCGTACAAGAGAGGAGACTGAGTTCGATGGAAACTCATTACTGAACACTTAGCCGGATTGAAGTGAAGCTTGTTCTGACTACTCCAATGAAGGATCATAGAAACATCATTTTGTAGGCGTTCACAGTCCGATAGATTTCTTACTTCGGCGTATAATTTCAAATCATCTGCGAATAGTAAACACTGACCATAAGTGAGGACGTCCGGCAGGTCATTAATCATTATAGTGAACTCTAAAGGACCGAGGTTACTTCCCTGACTTACACCTGATCTAGTGAAATATGACTGCGATTCGCAGCCATTATAGTCGACATATTGTTGTCTGTCTTTCATATAGGAGGCCCAGAACTTTATCAGTTTCGGAGTAAATCCCACCCCCGCAAGCTTTCCCAATAGCACATCATTGTCTACTGTGTCAAAGGCTTTTTTGAAGTCCAGGTAGATAACATCTACCTGAACTCCAGTGTCCACCGCAGGTACTACGTATGCCATTAAGTTGAGTAGATTAATTATTATAATTGTCACGTCAGTTCATCTGCGTTCTCGTCCCTTATGTAGTTTCTACTTTGATGTTTTTAATAAAATTAAGGATATTTTGATAGGTATCATAAGATTAAATATAAATCTAAATAATTTCGATCGTGACCATGGAATTCATATTTCTGATCTTTCAATTTCACAGATGTGTTTACTTTGAAAGCTAACCTTCAGAGAAGTGCAGATTATAATTAGTCTATTTCTATTTTTTTAGGATTCCATCCAAAATTGAAAATACATTTATTCGCAGAATTTTATTTTAGGAATTATAACTAGTAGTTTCAACAGTCTCTTATATACGCATGTAAACGGGAAAAATGTCGAGCATGTTTATTCCAAATCAAAATACATATTTTCGGTCGTTGCCCGAATGCTTCTATAGAAATTTCGTGTTAAAGTGCGATATAGATCATAAGTAAGGATAACCTTTTGTTCGAGTTCTGTGGAAATTGTAACCTTAAAAGATGTTCGATTTATATGCCCCTCGAATAATAATTTAGCTACCCACTGAAGTCAATAAATTTGTTTTTATATTATGAGAATAAAAATATGTATTTTGTTATCGGAAAAATCATAGAGTTGAGTAGGCAAGTAGAGCTCGATTATATATAGACGAGGAACACCATGAATTATTATATATACATACTAGCGGTCCGCCCCGGCTTCGCCCGTGGTACATATGAAAAATCTAAGATGTTGGCCGATTCTCAGACTTACCCGATATGCACAGAAAGTTTCATGAGAATCGGTCCACCCGTTTCGGAGGAGTATGCAGACTAACATTGTGACACGAGAATTTTATATATAAGACTAGCGGTCCGCCCCGGCTTCGCCCGTGGTACATATGAAAAATAGATGTTGGCCGATTCTCAGACTTACCCGATATGCACAGAAAATTTCATGAGAATCGGTCTACCCGTTTCGGAGGAGTATGCAGACTAACATTGTGACACGAGAATTTTATATATAAGACTAGCGGTCCGCCCCGGCTTCGCCCGTGGTACATATGAAAAATAGATGTTGGCCGATTCTCAGACTTACCCGATATGCACAGAAAATTTCATGAGAATCGGTCCACCCGTTTCGGAGGAGTATGCAGACTAACATTGTGACACGAGAATTTTATATATAAGATAAGATATTATTACATTGAAAATATAACATACATTGAAGAGATATAGATTTTCATACTAACTAATAAAGTAAAAAGGTACAAGGACGAGTGACCACAACCATTACAAATCTTTTGAGCACACTTTGGTAGGAGATTAGAATGAAATGGGTTTCTTCTAGTTAAACATTTCAACTGAAAGTCTAAAAATATAATTTTAATCCTGATATTCAATATCTGTCAAAGCCGAAAAGGTGGAGGATGTTGTTGATCGATAAGATATTTCGGTACATTGATATTGAATGGCACGCGATTCAATATACCTTGCTAAAGATAAGGTTAAGGTCAATTATGTTTAGAATTTATATCAGAATAATTATGCAATACTAATGAGTGTAGGGATATGATAAATGTAACTGCTAAAGTAAAAGCATATATGAACGGCAAAAGATGTAACATCAAGTCCAAATGTTTTTTAATCATCTTCTATTATTTATAGTAAATTTAATAAATTGATAAAATATTAAAAACACGATTATATCCAAATCAAATTGTAATTTATTAAAATAAGACGCGTATAAATGTTTAATATTTCATGGTAAAAAATAAGAAACATGCACTTGACTTTATGGGTCTTATGTATTATCTATTTTAACATTATAATTAACGGAATTTTACTTATCCTTTGCAATGTAAATCACATTGTTTGTCTTTGTATAAGCTATATATATACAAAGAAAGATAATATTAATTCGAACACTAAATTATTATCTTTTCATTTACATAGAAAATAACAAGTGTATTTTGCGATAAATAGAATAAACATTCGTTTTTAAATGGATAAAGAAAATAAATAATAACAATTATAACTCCTAGAGCACAAGGATAGAGACTCTTCTCCCTTTCACTCTATTGTCAAGGAGAGCTTGTTAATAGAATTTTTCAGAGCGTCTGAATCCCCATCCTCTTTAACACATTTCCATAATTAATATTTTATATGAACATAAAAATTTGCGAAAACGTATTACATATTTCGATAACAACAAATTTCCACGGCTAATCCATAAAATTTGCCAGCAAGCATTCGACAATCAATCAAATTAATAAAAAAAATATGTATATTGTACATTGTTGACGTTTTGGCCAACGATAAAGCACAAAGAGCAACAGTACGCTATCTGGAACGTTATCAGTGTATCAGCGGTGGTCCGTGGAGACGGGCAGCGGATCTCGGTACTGATTTAAAGTTAAACCATGTTACTCTCAGGTGCGCGTCGCACGTCGCTGCCTACAGATACGCACGCTGACATCGCATATACGGCGACTACCACAGAACAGTAAAGTAGATAGAAGTGTGATGTGGGCGTGGCCCACGTGTCACTTGTAAGGTAAGATCACCTAACTTGCTCTCAGTTGTGCGCAGAAAAATATTCGAGTCGGTTGTCAGCTGTCAAACCTTTTTTCCGTATTTATTCATTAATTAGGACGTGTTGTTCGGTATAAGAGTGCAAAAATGATAGCAGACGAAATAATATCAGCAATGGAGGCATTTCATACCATCGGTAAGTCTTATTTTTATTTATTTTACATATAATATTTTATGTTATATCTTCGCTTGTAATTTGTCAAAATTGTATACAAATATCTAGTCAAAATGAACCTTAATACGTAAGAAATTAGTACTATTATAGATTGAACAGCAAACAAGAATTTCTGGAATATTATTGCAATAAACAAACGAATGTCGCTTTAGTGATGCTTGTGGCGCATATCGACAGTATCGATACTTTAGAAAAGACAAACATTATAAATATTAAATTTTATTTTATTTTTCCTTAGCTTTCATTTGTCCAATTTATTTACAGATTTCCCAAAGAGGCTAATTTAAAAGAGAAATGGATAAATGCAACGTGACGAGTTAACTGAATGCCGAACAGCACTTAGCAGTCTAACAAAGGCCATCGATACAGCAAACCTACGGCAGTTCCAAGATTTAAAATAATGCATATTTTCTGTTTGTATTTTGTAAATATAGATTAATACTATTCTATTCCGTTTTTTATTTAATAATAATAATATAAAAAGACGTACTTAGTAGTAATAAACATACTCCAAAATGTGACACATTATACTATACTCGTATAATAGAAAGAAAAAAAAATACACAAAAAATATTTATTTGTGAATTATCGATATCTCGATATCGATAACAAGGCTGTCATCCCTCAGGGCATAGCATCAGATAAATATCAAGTTAATGTCATTAATGTTGAGTGACACAAATTTCAACCTTATCTCTATGTGTTGAGGTTCAAAGTTATATCTATCGAAAACTAACGCCCTCTGTTGTGGAGTAGCTGAATGTTTTTCGAATTTGGAATTTCTGTGCAATGAGAAACAAAACAGCTAATATACCTAGAGATGTTATACTAAAATAAACCGTAACATGGTGCGTTAGGGTACATATTGAAATGCTGAATTTATAACCTAAGTCAGTTTTTACTCAAATTAAGCTGTCCAATCAAAGGCATAGTTTACTTGTAGTGTACTGTATAACTATCGGTTTAAATGTGTGGGTTTGGCGACACTGGTTTTCATACTAATTATGACATTATCGCACTTCTATTTGTTTTTATTGTTCTGTGGCGACTACACTCATCGAACGTATTGACGAGGTAAATTCATTCGTTCGTTCACTGTACAATTTTTTAAAATTTTTGTGCATGAATTTTTGGATTTGAAAGCGACTTCTTTGAGTTGAACAATACGTTGGGTTGTGGCGATTGTTTTTTGCAATGGTTTGGACAACGTCTCGGAACTTTGGCTTAGATTTTTTTATTCGTCATACGTTTATTATTTTTTACATAGTTTCAAAATGGGTTTCGGCTATCTTATATTTATTATTATTATTTTTATTTATTCCTTACCTTTATTATAATCTATTCTAGAAGAAAATGATATAGAACTCCGAAGTACTTAAATTTTATGCACTTGGCATCTGAGATTTACCTTTAATATAAATTATTTTAAATTTTTTACGCATTAATTTACACGAGGAAAATAGCATGTTATTCATAAACAATTTCGGAAACGAGAGTAAGACGTATCTTGTCGTTGAGAGATCTTTCTATAGCTTAATTTTTCAAATAATGTAAAAACGATTTGTGCTTAATTTTTAATTAGTAACAGATTATTTGAAGGTAGCTCTTGACCCAAACAATAAATGTAGATGATGCGATAACATTTGATCTAGGGATGTAACGATACATGATTTTGCCGATACGATACCGATACCGATATTTGTAGTAATGTATCGGCGATACCGATACCGATACCGATATCGATGGCTTGGTAGAAAAATAAATAGTGAATTATGCATAAAAAGTTACCAACATTTAACAGAGACAACTGTTAATCGTATTCTTTTAAATAAAAATGCCAAATCAAAAAACAACAAAACCATTTATTTTAGTATTATTATTTTACGAAGTCAGTTAAACTTTAAGTAATACACATACAATCAGTACCTAATAAAAGTTTACTATTGGTAGAGTTTTTTCAGAAAACAAAGTGCGCACGCGCGGGCGGCCTCCCGCATCGTTCATTGGGCGCGGGTTTTTGAATTAAGTATTTGATATCAAAAAAATTGGTTGTTTGTAAAGTAGGTTTACGATCGAGATGTTTACGTGATAACATAATGCAGTGGCAGCGCTCGAGATGAAACGGGAGATCGGTCCGTCTCTCTCTCGTTATACCTGCGATCGCGCTCGTGAGGTTTTGGTGTGACACAAGTTTATGAACATGTCACCCAACTAAAACGATTTTAAAAACGTTATCACGTTAAAAATTAAAAATATTCAAAATTATTTATTTCTTTCCTTTACATAAACAAATTTGTGATTGGAGCACTCCTAGTAAGCAAATAAAATGCTTGTGTCAGGACTCAGGAGGTTCCGCTCTTCCTTAACACTATTACAGAAACAGAAATAAATCAAAATGAATGAATACAATGCAAAAACATAAAAGAAAAGAAAGAATTTAATAAAAAAATATCGGTATCGGTTGATTTATTATCGGCGATACCGATATATCGGCTTGCCGATATATCGGCCGATATATCGGTATCGGTATCGGTATCGTTACATCCCTAATTTGATCAATTGACTTTAATGACGGTCACTTATTACATGATCTCTTTCGTAGGTAATATCTGAATTGAACTGGTTTTCAAACAAAACTTGAATCAAGTCGATGTTATCATCATAAATTATTCATGTGTATACTAATTCCTGGCCTGTAATAGTGTCAACAACTGCCATCCCTTTTTCCTTTACTGGATTTTTTTTGTATTTTTTCGTTTTTCTTATTTATAATAATATAAATGATCTAAGTTGTTTTGTTTCATTGCATTAATCCCTTGAGCGAGATATGAATTATTGATAACAAGCAAGATAAAAAAAATTAGCAAAGGTCAGAATCAGTGTTAATGGCCGAACAGGTATCGTATCTGTACAGAAGGTAGTCTCTCCGGGCAGACAAAGCTGTCCCTCGGTCTGCCCCTGTGACCGTGTTTGTGTGCGTTCATCGTACACACAACACGCGGCGCACACTATAGCTATAATGCCTAACATTGATTCGTGGTTCGCCGTTCGCGACTCGTTTCAGTCAGTAATGCGCAACGCAGACGGAAACAAGTGTTCTCGGGTATCTCCGTTTTATTTTTGTATTATATTTGTTTTATTCAAACCCCAGCTTCACGAGTGAAAACCAGTTTTAAATTGCTTATTTATTCTTTTGTGAATACAAAACAGTTTAGCTTTCATACAAAGTGTGTTAAAACGTAAGGCGCTCCACCTATTTCGTGTTCTTGTGTTGGGTAATATTCTGTGTCAGTAGCAGTGTTTGTGCTTTTGATAGGAACGTACTATTTCATCGTGAACGTGTTCCAATTTGGGATTTCACCACGAGCGGGCTCAAGGAAGTTTACAGTCAAGTATGTTGACTTCAAGTTTTTTTTTATATTTTCTCTTTTTTGTATGTTGTTATGTTGAGATGAATTGTATGTTATATTTAAACCAAAAATGTTGTTCGACATATTTATAGATAAATTTTATCGACCGCCAAATGTTTGTATCGTTCATGGTCATCAAGCATCACGTCATGAGTATTTGACTCTACTGAGATAGTGGTACTCTTATCTTAAATGTCCAAAACAATAAATGAATAAGTAACAATGATTGCAACTACACGTGGTTATTAAGTGTTATTGCTACGCTACTATGTTCATTGCAATCTTAGTCAAAACATTTATAAAATTACTGAAAACCACTCCCGTTGGACAGTATAATTAACGGCACTAGATTTTTTTACAACTTCGTAAATAATCGTCATAAAACCTGTTAAAGTCTAAATAACAACGCAACATGATAGAGTTGTTTGTTTTTATGTACCTACCTACGTCTGTTATATTTCACAAAAATGAATTAATACATATTCAGTAAACAATAGCCATTCGCCACCATTTAAATTGTTATCATCTTAAATATGTAGAGCTGTTATTGTTTTAATAAAAAATCTGACTCGGTTCAACGCTCTACAAAAAATGTAGAGAAACCTTGAATTTCATAATACAAGTAAATTATTATGATCCTGGAGACTTATCGCTATGCGAAAGTTTCCAAGCTTATCTTAATTAAATTATTACGTGATGATTTATATGTGAAGGCAATTTTATATGGTAAGTCATTCCACAAGGCCACAGTTTACGTAAACTTTGTTTAATCACATTTCGTCGTACACAAAAAGCATTGACTATCATCGCCAAAACATTAAATAGATATGATACAAACACAAAAAAATTAATATTAGCTAATGCAAACACAATATAATTATTATTTTATAAGTAGGTACATGACTTTTACTCCATTCCGAGCTCTAATATTATTATCAGCCTTCGCATTTACAATAGTGCAATAGAGGATCTATGGCTCTTTGTTTGTGTAGAATGTTTTATCAAAAGCAATATCAATTAATATCAAGTTTAAAATACAATAAATTAATTCCGTCAATTGAAAAGCAATTTGCAACAGTAACAACAACACGACTTACCTTATAACAACCCTGATAACAACGGAAGCGACCAAGGAGACCGATAAGTTTTTGTTATTTATTATTTGACACATACACTTGACCTGTACGCGGACGTGCCTTTGAACATGAAATATTCAAACATCTTAAACGAATTTAACTTTACGGGCATATCGGGTAATGGTTTACGACTGTTTTATTCACAACATTGATTTACGGGCGTACCTACATGAAGGGGTTCTTTGTTGTTCTGATTAGAGAGCACAGTTTGTAAAAATATTAGTGAAGCGATTTATATCACGAGCAAACTAGGCACGTTCATAGATTAGCGGTTGTTGACGAAGCAAATGGCCGGATGTTTGTATATGTGAATCTGACATTTGTAATGTAGTTAGCTGCTGTGTACCTTATAGGATGTATTTTTCTAGGAATTTAAATCGATGTTCGTTTTGCTACAGAACATAGTTAAATGTCTTAAATTATTTCGTGGACGATTATTGCCAATCCTGATAAT
Source organism: Colias philodice (assembly GCF_061535455.1). Classification (NCBI taxonomy): domain Eukaryota; kingdom Metazoa; phylum Arthropoda; class Insecta; order Lepidoptera; family Pieridae; genus Colias; species Colias philodice. The sequence continues at coordinate 8,211,207 of NC_143098.1, read as the reverse complement.
TGGATTCCAATCACTAAATTAAGAAATTTAAAAGCTACATTATTATTTGCTAAAGCAACGCAAGGAGGACACACATTCAAGTCACATCTTTTGCAAATTGCTTATATGTATTTGCAACCGTACTCCTAACACTCAATTTCGTTGTTTAAAATGTCTTTATATTGTTGTACAAAACTGAATAAAGGAATCAAAATATTTCCATCGCATGGACGGCAAATAAAATACAATTTCAAGATTGTTGTCTACATATTCAGTGAAAGTGAGTTGGGAACCGCGACCCGCTGCAACGATGCTATGTTGTAAGCCTTGTTTGGCCTCTAGAAAGCTCCTCCGAATACTCAATACACCGTTATATTATTAAACACTTCCTTTTTAATGTATGTTGTAATGTATACGAGCAAGCTGTATGTACTATATACCTACTCTACATTAAAAGTCACAAAAAATTGAGTGATATCAATATCCAATTCTCTTGATATAGTAAAATTTTGTGGTACATATAAAATCCGACACCAACACGACTTGTGAAGTTGTGAGCTCCAAGTGTAATGTTTGTGTTACCTCTTAACACAGTTTTGTGTGAACATAAAATGAATCCCAAATATTATTATATTCTATCGACTTAAATTGGACAACGATGCTTTTGAAGACATATCTACTGTCAATGTTCATATTGGTTATCATTTAATTTCTGGAGAATAGCATGCTCCGCCAGAATTTGTCATAATTTTGTTGGTTTCTTTTTCTTTTACTTTAATCACTAAATGCTTATTATTCCATAAAAGTCAAATGTTAACTTAAAAAGTTAAAATTGTCTATAGGTTGTGTCGTATGAGTTAAAAACATGTAATAAATAACTCAAAAGACCTGGCCGTGGCTTAAAGTAACCCGAATCAAGTAAAGAGTCTGAATAAATTATATTTTCGTGGCTGGTGGCAGTAAAGGTGCGTTATGTCTCTTAAAATTAAATATAATGATATCTTCCATCCTAATTTTGACTACACATCATATCGCAGATTAGCTGTTACTAGGTGCTATTTAAAGCGTGGGCGTGTTGCTTCAAACTCGGATGCTAATTATTTATTAGTCCAACACAACAAACAGTACGTGCCACCTGCTTGTTATTATGTAATTATATTTTTTTCTGATTGCCAGGTCAAGCTCAAGGTCGCACTTAAGTATTTTGTCTTGCAGTCTGCAATAACTTGAATTTATACATAGTTGTGATCTCATCAGGAAAATAATTTCGAGTTCATATTAATTTATAGCCGCATGTTTCTTATATTGATCACTCGATGGGCTTTAATAAAATGAAATTCGTAAGTCATGGATTTCCATGAATGAAAATAGTGACTCAGGTCTTGGCAAGCTTCATCTACGCTGTATACTTTATAATTTTATATTCTACTGTATTAACAGAGGCAGCATTATGTATCGCCATTGATGGCATGACAAATATTTCAAAAGCTGTGGAATTAGGATAAGATGAGCGTATGACGTATCGTTAATGCATTTTTTGGCAACGTTTCCACGATGTGGCAGTTTAGTAATATCGTGGATCTGAAGCACAGAATACCTTTTTAGGGCCAAAATCCTTGAGGAGTAACATTTGCTTACGTGCATTTATATGGAGATTGTGTGAAGTTTTCTCTTATTTACTTTGTATGAACATCATCTCATTAGGTACTTCTAAATATGGTATCAACAGATAATTAAATAACATGTTTGTAATAATCTGATGATTATTACAAATCCCTGGATCTCTCTTTATGACATGACAATTTTGATTTGGCCTTCTTTTTTAAATTTATTACCAAAATATATTGGACAGAATGCAATGAACAAATGCCGAAGATAAACGGCTAATTTTAAAACGATACATCTTATTATTTTAATACCGCAATGATATAAATATCACACTGGACGAATTTATAAATGACTGGCGCCAACATTCGGGAGTTTATTATTTGACGTCCACAACCTATATCTAAAAACACTCCTGTTTATACAAATATAAAACACTGTGCACTGAGTTAAGATGAAAATGTTCTTATCAAATACAAATTTTCTACAATACATACTAGGTCACAAATAATTTCCAAGATTCCATGATGTGCAATTACGGAGTAAGGAATAGATCTTTACATTGTCCATACTTAATATACACACCGGCAGGCGGCACAATAGCGGAACAGAAAAAAAGTGAGACTATGAGATAATAACGCATATATGTATTTGACGAAAATGTAATTAGATACAAAATAACAAGTTGATACTTGATTAATATCTTTTAACAACGACTTTGAAAAGTCTTCGTTATTTTTTATTGAAAAATAAAGAAATTTGAAATAAGTGAAATTTTTAGATGATTATGAACCATCACAAAAAAATAAAAAAAGTAAGCATTAAATGATTTGACAATTAAATTAAAGCAAAATTAATAACGAGTGTTTCCCCCTCTTGCTTTCATTACGGTTTCCATTCGTCTGGGCTTGCTACAGATTATGTTATCGATGATTTCTTGAGGCAACCGCTCCCACTTCTCAAGTAATGCGTTTCCAAGTTCATTTAGATTGTTGGGGGGTGGCATTCTGGATTTAACCCTTCTTTTTAGCAAGTCCCAGACATGCTTTATCGGATTCATATCGGGGGAATTTGCTGGCCACTGCATCACCCGTTTTACCTACGTGGCTCAGACATACCGTGGCCTGTACCGATTGTGCACTATGAGAACGAGCACTATCTTCCATTAGAATAAAGTCATCACCAATAAATGGGGCAAATGGTACAAAATGTTCTTCTTAAATGTCTCTGATGTATCTATCTGCTGTCATGGTCCCTCCTGTGACTATCGCTAACTCCGTGCGAGCTCTCAAACATATCCCTCCCCAAACCATAATCGAGCCGCCACCATAAGCCACTGTGACAAAATTAGACTATATTTGGCGTTCTCCTCTATGTCTCCATATTCGCTGTCTCCCATTGATCTGTTTTAAAAGAACTCTGCACTCATCAGTAAAGAGAACCTGCTGCCATTCGATCAAATCCCAGACGATGTTCTCGCGTATCGGTTTCTGTTCCGCTAATTGTGCCGGTGTGTGTATTATAAATGCTAAAGTAACTCTGTCTGTCTGTCTGTTACTCAATCACGCCTTAACTACTGAACCAATTTGCATGAAATTTGGTATAGAGATATTTTGATACCCGAGAAAGGACATAGGATAGGTTTTATCCCAGAAATCCTACGGGAACGGGTTTTTCTTTGAAAACGCGGGCGAAGCCGCGGGCGGAAAGCTAGTTTACCATAAAATGGTTAAAGTTATACCATTGCTAAATTTATCAAAATTCATAGACCTGACTATTGCATCAATATTTGAATAAGAATTTTGATAAGATAAAGGAAGGAAATGCATATTACTGGATGGTTTGTTTGTGAACATTGATTAGATATAACCGTTGCTAGAATTTTTAGTACTATGTATATTACTAGAATTTTTAGTACTATGTATATTATGTTTAACATATAGTTTAGCAAAGCGAACTTTGGTATGCTGAGCGACTTTATTTTATTTCTTCGTAATATTCTTATTATCAGGACAAATTTTAATCTTAACACAGTTTTGACAGAGGTCGATAGACGGAATGATTATAATTGTATTATATATTATGCATGAGAAAGAAGACAGGTAGACCTTGGCAGAGCGTGCCAAACGGAAGCTGCACGATTGTTATCTCAGAGCAGGTGCGAAATTGTCAATGCATCGTTTAGTTCTGCGGTTGTTATGGTTTGCGCAGGTCGTGATTCGATATCTCGTTACTCGTATGTACACATGCTTTGAGCAGACTCTGTCCCACGACCCACTGACCTGATGTCAACCTATTTCTGTTCGCTCGCAATCATTGCATATAATAATTGTAGCAATACACATGTTTGACTCCTACAGTTGGTTCTCTAGCATATTATCATTTTGTACAGTTCTGAAAACATTATCAGCATCATTTTTTAGTTAATTAAAAGAGTAAGTTGGCATTTTTTAGCTCAGACCATTTTGAGATAAGCTTCTACAGTTAAAATATTAAAATTAGTTAAAATTTTTATTTTGACTCTAGTGCTTTCTGTTATAAATAACTAGTAATTAAGGAAAAAAAATCGTAGATATATTTATTGAATTTTCCATGATTTATTTTATTCTGCACCTTTGATAACATGACTGATTACCTATGTTTCTATTACCTAGTTACCAACGTCTTCATCTTCGTTATCGTAAATTTCTTAAGATATTGTATTATTTCTTTGTTAAATTTTATGTTTTAACTTTATAGATATTCCACGATTTCCACCATTCTATATTGCTTTTATACTAAGAGCAGAATAAATACGCCGTTCACCGCATAGTTCAAAAGCTCCTTGAACTAGATAAATTTTGAAATAAATTTCTATAGATACATCCAAGTTTTATGATCAGACTTCACGACGAATAAAAGACACGATGATACTACAACCCTCAAAACAATACATGACACCGCCCAACAAATAACCTTAGATTTAGATGCTTTGTATCGTATGCTTTTGTTTAAATATGACCAAAAGTGCCACTGTATAGTCATACACTTCATACGCTGTCCTACAACGATAGATCCATTGTTCTTTTATCTGCAGCAGGTTTATTGTTTTGTTTCTATTTGCTCATTGCAGGATATGTTTTGTATACGCTTCGTTATGTTGTTACTATGCAAGACATGCGTATTTTTCCTGCATATAGATATGACTTATTTATCTGGTCTCGGACCTTCTGGGCAAGTAAGTATATTTACATTATTGTTGTGTAAGATCGTGTTTTTATTAGCGCATAAAGCAATTTATAGATATATAATATATATGATAATAATAATAATTGTGAAGGATCATGGTGTACGATGTGTATTTTATTTACTCAGGTAGGTATATTGAGGTATTAAAATATCATGAAATTATGTTTTCATAGAAAAAATATATGTTTGTATTGGCATGTTAAAAATGGTACTCAGCAACCATATTACGACGTCCATATTAACGATGACTTTAGGAGATAAGTCTGTAAATTAAATATAAAGTAACTAATGAGTACTTAATCGATTAATTTTCCACTAAAATATACAGGTATTTTTTATTCCTATTTTGATCTGTTTACTATATATCAGCTATTCCGTGTTTCAAGGTTCTATGTTAATTTATAGAGTAATCGGTGTGAAGTTCAAAACACTTAAAATTCAAGTCACACTCTTGTTTCTTTTATGCAAATTTTAATTTTGAATGCTTGTTTTCATTGCACTTTCCTTCTAAACGGATGCTGTCTGTCATCGGCAAGTTAAATTTATTAAATTTAGGGCCGATTTTTCAATGCTTGGATAAAACTTATCCGTCCAATAAAGTATTACACGATAATATTAAAATGTCACGTAAACTGTCAAATACGGGCAATTAGATTACGTTTTTAAAATGGTAGTTTTATACATTATTCGACGAATAAGTTTTATCCAAGCATTGAAAAATCGGCCCTTAAATATAACTGGTGTTATTATTGTTCTAGTAATGACGTAAAGTTGTCGTTTTCATTTGTGGTTCGTTGGGATATTGTCAGGCGAACAGGTCAGGGCGGGGCTTTAGCGTCACGCAAATAAACTTTGCGGGCAGCTGGCGAGATGTTCGCGTCTAATTTGGTGACGCCGAATTGGTAACGTTGGTACAACGCAATCGTTGCTACGACTCCCGCACTCTTGGCCCACAATTCACTACGTCACTCCCATCATAGGTAACACATAAAGACGTCGGACGTCAATACGCTGTGTTGTTTTCCAAACAACTAATTGCCTTGCATCTTGAAATTTGCAGCTGGATCGAAGTAAATAAAACAAAACGTCAATGGGACTGTAAATAGAGATCTATTTTAGAACCAATATATTTATAGTTTATCCGTTTTGAATTGTTTATTTTGGTCTTGCTGATTGACATAAAATGGAAAATATAGTCTTGTGATTATGAATTGCGCATAAAGACAAAGGCCAATATTAATGTAACCGAGTATTGTCAAGACCAAGGCACAAATCTCGGGATCGTTCCAGAGAGGACGTCAGTGTCCTTGTCTGGCGACGTGATTGCCGCAGGGAGGGAACAAAAGGAATTTTTTATGCGAAGCACGGTCACTAACCGAGTAGCAGAATGCTCCGGTCAGCAACTAACAGGCCCGGTTCCCTGACCTGAGTACGAAAAGTCTCAACAAAACTAGTTTTGTATCATCTTGGACAATTTATACCGACATGAACCGATTCTTTGTTACAACAAGTGCTATTTATTGACTCGTGCCTTTCATTATATGTTATAATCGTTACGAAAGTGAAGTGGTTTGCGACATTGGAGTTATTATCATACATAGTTTATATATAAAGTATTGATTTATTGCAATGAGGTACATCTCTTACATCAGACAATGATTATTCCCTATATTATGAATGGTTGTTTGTTTTTGTATAACGTAGTTGTTTTTACCTCTACAACTTTAATATCATGGTCTCTAATATAAAATTTTAAGTGAACAATTTGTTTATTAAGAACAAGTGTTAGCTGTGTGGCGTGTGCGTAAGCATGCGTCTATTCTAGACATATCTGAAGTGTGTATTGGTACTACGCAGTTCTAATATCATAATTCAATATTGATTCAATAATAAGTCAAAGTCTACCTTATAATTGTTACAAATGAATTAGTTGATACTAAGCTAAATATGTCAGTTAAGTAAATACTGACGCACGTGCCCTTATCACTTGTTTTATTATAAAATAGTCCATTGTCATGTTTTGTTCCAAACAACTCGCTTCGTTAATTTTAGTTAAATTACCTTTTGTGCATATTATTATGTATTACAGTTACATATTTATAATTGCAGTATTAGAGATAAATATGGACAGTATTAATAGTTTTGCAAATTTCCCCGAGAAAATTGATACATGAAATGAATGGTGAACATTATACACAACACTTTTTTTTCTGTCTTACTTTTCATGAACCACATATTATGCCAGTCATGATTGACATACGTGACAATGTCGTTACTAAGACGTCAATTTTCAGTCTTGGTTTTACCTAGATTTTGCTATTTTCCTTCTCATTTCAACTTCACTTCTTCAAGACGATAGTCGCGTGTTAGGGGTAATGGCGTAATTGACGCTATCGATTTGTATTTTTATTGGTGTACCCACTAAGTGATGTTTTTCTAATTCCAAGAATTTATGCTATTTATGACAATGTTTATATACAATATTGTTATCGGTTATGATTCACAGGTATTTTAGTAATCATTATTTCCAATTTTTATCAATTTATTTGTTTGTTGTTATATGGTTGATATTGCGTTTACTTACAGTAACCATTATGACTATTGAATTGTACTGGTACTTTGATAACAACTTTATTACAATGACTAATATCCAATTTCACAACATTTGGATAGGTTAAGGGAATATTAACCTTTTCATGTATGAAAGTTTCACCAAAAAAAGTGTTATAGGCTATCAGTGATTGTATCATCAACTGGCGGAGCTGATCTTAAATGTTCTTTTGGCTGCAGGTGGACAGCGGCGGCGGTGGCTCGACCGAAGTGATGGTGTACTCTCTCGGCTGGGGCATGGGCGAGCCGGAGCGGCGAGGCGTGGAGCGCAAACGCACTCAGCCGCCCGCCGCGCACACGCTCTCGCCAGACGACGGCCACGAGGTGGACGTTCTGCCGCTGCACAATCAAGTAAGACATCACACGCTTTACTGACATTGACCTTGGCCAGGAAGAGCGAATTCCCCACGAAACGTATCGCGCGCATTTTGTTTTGCTCTTTCTGGACCCGTGATACATACGGGAGAATCGCGACGAATTCAAAACAACAAGCCCTTATTGTATCAAAGAAGTTGTGCAATGATGTTTCGCAAGCTGGAGTGGCGATGATTAACTGGGGCATCTGAGTTGCAAAGGATACACTAGATGTTTCTATGCAATTGTGACATTTCCCACGTTATAATGTGCGCCCTTTCGAAGGTGAGCAGAGTTTTGGGACGTGGTGCGCATTCAAATGCTCAGGCAGGACGTATTAAATAAATAAATAAATAAAAATTCTTTATTGACAATAGAATACAACATTTTTAAATGCTGAAGTCTCTGACTCCCAAACTAGGTAAAAACCTGTATGTCAGGAGTATATAATAATTTAAAGGTTTTCTCATCAATAGACCTAGCATCGCTATTTGTGTTTATCTTTATCGCAATTTTATTCTGTCTTTGGCTTTTTAATGGCCCGATGACGTCTTATAGATTACACCTTTCTCATATATATATATTGTGTTGTTCAATATTAATTATACCTACTAGATATTTTTTTAATTTCACCAATCGATTTCTTTGGAGATGAAATTCGATCTAGTTTGGTTGCATTACATAAACCGTGTCGTCATTGATAATGTATGTATAATGTTATATTAGGTAAGCAAACCATCAGTGGCACGCAAAGTATCCGATTCCAAATATAGCGATACTCTATAATAATTTTCCCAAGAGTTTACGTCATTGCTTGTATGATTTAAAGGTCTAGAATTATGTTTATATCATAAATGTAATTCTTTTTTCGTATTACTGTACAGTTTATGTTTTTTGTTTAAATAAACTTCAATGATTAATACGCAGACAATATTTGTTCAAATTATAACCTTGTATACGCATAGCTTGCATTGTTGAATTAATACTTTGTCACTAAGTAGTAAGCAAGCATGAGCAGAGTCCATTTAAGTTTGTGTCCACACAGTAGCAGCAGTCGTGTATTAAATATGCTTAATTACTCATACACGATGGTGTTGTTATGAATTCTCAATTGGTTTATTTTTCTCCACACTAGGAACAATGTTATAGTCTAAACATTCGTTGATTGCTTTGTTCTGCTTCTGTTGTATATTCGTCTGTTATGAAATAAGCGTCTGTAATATAGAATGTTGTTTGCTTCACGTATGAATTGTAATAATTTTAATAAAATTGCCACCTTCCATGGACGCTATTATTTTCTATGATTAAGAATATACATGTGAAGTGATGGTGGTATTTTTTTTCTCTTCGAACAGTAAAAGATTTGTCATATACTGGTCATTTTAGCATGACTTCAATAGCTTAAGCCAATGCCAAGTAATGTACCTATTTTTTGTAAGTATTGTATATTACATTATGCAGTACCACCTAGGATTGTGAATAATTGCTTTAGTCTTATAATCCGCTTACGCGTTTATGACGTACCTACTTAGAACAGTTGAACAGCCATTTTGAAAGTTTTTATATGGTCTCTAGATAAATGCCGTTCGTTCACGTTAATTATAGGAAAATATAAAGCATTTGCGAGCTAATCTTGTATAGCGGTATCAGATTTGCGTTGTTATTCTGTTCCTAGTTCTTTGTTCAATGAGTAATAATGAATAAGTAGTAAGAATTGAAATGTCGGTCTTCTCGAAGCATAGTTGCGGAACGTGGCGGAACGAAATAGATTTTTTTTAATTCTTCGTAACGGTGTTTTTCGGTATAATATGAAAAATAAAAGAATTTATTCGTGAATTTCGGTAAGTACTTATACATTTTCATTTGGTTAAAGATGAAAATTAAATTATTTTACCGTATTGGTCACTCAGGATTCAAAATAATTTGTACCTTTTTATTTTGTATGAGGTTTCAAATAAATGAAGTTCAGTCAAGTACCTACTTGTTAGGATCGTCAGAAATTTACAGTATAAAAACCTAGTTAATTTTCTCATTGTTGTTTTCATCTAAAATGTTAAAGGAATTGTTTTTAGTCAAAGTCTTTGTGATGAAATATTATATTCCTTTATTGTTTTATTGTATTTATATTTATACAATCTATGTATTATAATGTGGAAAAATAAACGGAAAACGAGTTTATTTCGATTGCGATAACGCTGTCATGGTTGTTTCCAGTACGTTCTCGTGTTTTGATTCCACCTTTACTCCGTAGAGGTGTTTTTCGGTCGCACAACAGCGGGTCAATGCCGTATCGACGCAGTTTGTTCGTATTTTGACCCTCAATTCGTTCCACTGCACATCATTTAAATACTATTTATTCATCCACTTTATCGATACTACGTCTGTCTCGCTCTACTATTGGATTGGCATTTGGCATTTGGCTCATCTAAAATGAAGTGGCCCTAGAAAATCAATATGCAGTTACATTTGGTACTGTTTTATAATGCATTTACCTGCGTTTTATTAATGGGTACCCGGCCTGTCTCAGATATTATGGATTAGGATTTTGATAATATTCCATACGAAAAAAAAATTTCTTTCTTGATTTGTGGGTTATCAGTAGATTTGTTTGTATTACAATAAAACTATCGCGGGTTCTTATCGGGTAAGGTGATGATTATGATAAGAACGCACTGCCAAAAATAACCGAAGCCTGCATAATATCATATCCACGTGTACATTGTTTGTCAATATTGAGCTCGGATTGTGAGTAACGAACAATGACACAACGCCACCCGGCAACAAGGCATTGGCTCATATGCTACTCATGGGATTTTATGTAACCACGGGCAGGCTCTATACAATTGTGTCGTGGTTTAGAAAGTTTCTAGAACTTTACGGATGTGTTCGAAATGTAGTCTTTAATGTACAATATAAAATGCAAAGAATATCGACATTATTGTATAGAGTTGACGTCATTATCATATTGTGTGCACGATTCCGACAATTATTGTAGATATTTTAATTAATGTTTCTTTAGCTGTAGGTATTTGAATGAATGAATGCTGATATGTTAGCTATTTTCAGGTGGGCGGTCACACAAGACTGTTAGTATTAAACGATAGCACCGTGATCAAGCCGCTCAACATCAGGGAGCTGCATTTCTACCAGAACATTCCTGAAGACATCCAGAGTTTCGTACCCAGATACAAAGGTGAGCATTACACCTTTGCTATTGTAAAGTTTCGTTTGCTTTTAAGATTTCGCTGAATGTGTCATAATCATTCATTTGCATCATTTTTTTATCGATTATTAATATTATTATGTATATCATTCTCTACGTGTTGTTTTTTATTTAGTCCTCTATGTACTGTTTGATGTTATTGCATTTTGGAGCATTAAGGAAGTTTTTTTTCTTTTTCGTAAAACCTAACATGTAATGTTTTATAAATACGTTCAATGTTTACAATGTGTGAACTGAACGGTAATTTCGTTACACGATTACGTCACGGAAAAAAGTATGGTCCGATATGAAAGCGATTAATTTTATATTTAATCTTATCGTTCATATCGACGCACTCGAATGTTTGAGGATGCGTTAATTTGCCTACACGGTAGAATTTGTTTGAAAAACAAATTTTATCAACTTTCCTTATTGCTCAATTGATCGTGACCATCATACCAAAATATGAATAAAGTGACAGTGTGATGCCTGAGAGATTCGCAAACCCGCCGACCGCAATCACTAAATATTATTAAGTTTACTTACAATCGACTACATCGTTATTCGAGCACAGTAAATTGTAAACCATAAAGTATAGAATTGGAAAGTTATACCTTCATCGCGTGCGAAAACGCACGTAGTGTCGCACGCACTTGGCCGTACGTTTTGACTTTCAAAAGCGGATATTATACTCATACCTATTCACTCGAGACCTTTATCTAAGTAAATAAAAGAACTGAATGAGTAAATAAATATTTATTAAATTGTTAAATAAATAAATAATACAGATAAATGCTATCTTAAGTCCTGTACGTAAAGATAATTTAGTGCTTAACATAAATGCTTTTATAATAAATATGTACTTGGAAAATAATAATTTACTGTTGTGAGTAATGAAATGGTGAAGTATGAAGAGTCGATAAATGCTAGCCATACCTCAGAGGTATAGAGATGAAAGGCGTTGACTGTATTAGGATCGAGCCGAATGCTCGCGGGAGGCGGGTTTGGTCGCAAGAGCGCGAGCGGGAGAGGGCCAGGGTCAGGAACACAATATTAGTTTCCTTGTTGTCGCAAGGGTCGCGGCACTGCGGCGGGCGGAGCGACGCCGGCGGCTCGTCACACAACCGCCCTCTATTAGCGCCCTAGCGGTAATTTTACATTGTGGGTTTGTAAACCTTTACTTAAAGCCTACACACACCGCACCCACATCGCAACATCCTACACATCAGCGTACTGAACAATTTTACTGCCACAGTTCAAACATGATACATGATACATTACAGCATATACACCGAATACAGATACACAAAACAAAAGATATACAAACCCTTTTTAACTTACGTTAACCGTTAAATTTTCACTTTTCATTAAAGTAACGCTGGCAACTTGCACGATAGTAAGTAAATGATGTATTATTTTATTGCAAACTGTTGGAGGTGTTTAACTCTTGACTGCCATCAACTTTCAATGGAATGGCAGGCTTTCAACTTGCATAGATTTTCCGTATAATACCTTACTTTATCTGTTTAGAAATATTTTTATTGAAATATATACCCTATACTCGTATAATCACGCAAAAAAAAAAGATAATAATTGATAGTGAATAGCGAGGCTCGCTTGATAGAGCTCGAGCGAGCAGCAATACTTATGATGAGGCCGTTTGTTGCAGGCGTGATGCAGGCTTCTCACACGGGTGGCACGAAATTGGAAAAGCGGTACTCGCCATGTTTCCGCGACGAGAACGGGCGCAAGCAGTCGCTGGGCGGCAAGCGCAAGCGCGACGACGTGTTCAAGTGCGTATCCGGGCTCGGCCGCGCCCTCGCCGTACTCTCCTCGACACTTGTCATGTGTCCTTTATCATATTTCAGAATGTTTGACGTACGCCGGCCCGCCGGCCCGCCGGCCCGCCGACGTCGCCATTTATTCATACCATCGCAATACTTACGCGAATATCCCCCTAGTGAGCGATGCACTCTAACACTGCGAGCCTCCGATGACTTGCATCGTGGAGTCGTGGTAATGATAATATTTGATTGCAATGTAACAATATAACCATATGGACTACACTTGTGTTTCAATAATTAGCTCCTTCTTTTCTTTTGTGGCCCGTCGAATGTTCCCGCTAACCGTTCGCTTTCCTATTGCAGATTTAAAGTACACCGTAACGGCAATGCGAGCGAAGTGCTAAAGAGCATTGCGCATATGGACAATTCTAATAAGCAATGTAAGTGTGCCATCTCTATTATACTAAGTACTGAGACCTCATTTAGTATTACATTAATACATTTTCATAGACATTACACTAACAACGCCATCTAGTTCCTAACGAGGAAAAATTGTACTTAGACACGTATTTTTATGAAAACGATATCATTAATTAATGAACAAAAGAATTAATGCGATTGTACCTATATCTTGTTAATAAATGCAATATCACGTTACATCAGATAAATGTTAGATAATTATTACAAATAGCATGATTGAGAAACATACAAGTTACATGCAACTTATTTTATATATTTATTGTGTTTGTAATATATCAGTTTAAAAATTATTAAATTAAATGAACATTTGTCAATTATTACTTCTTAAATCTTTTCGTTGATACAAAATTAAGAGCCAGCAAAATAATAATTTCACGGCAAAAACGTTATTATTTTTTTATGCATCTGCAGCTACTTTTAATAAAATAAATCTTATTTCTATCACTGTTTAAATAAACGCATAGAGAGAAAACCTTCCATCTGTGTTTACCTATTATAAAAGATGACTGTAGCAAGATTAAAATAACTCAAGTTCATGATGAAACCATTAGCGTCAATTACGTACAAGTAAATACATAATCTTTTATTATTGTTAGACGTTATTTATTTATTAAATATTTTGAAATGCGGTTAATTATGTAATGGAATAAACAATAATATTACGACTCGAGAATTCAAGAGATTTTTCTTTTTATTTCTATCGCCATATTTCAGTGTCATAATATAATATACCATAATCTGGGCACTATTCCAAAATCTAAACTACAGACCACATGGAATCACTTAATAACCCGATAGTTCTAATCGCAGAAATTCAATTTCATTTGAAAATAAAGAAAGAAATTGAATTCATTTCAAATACATGAGATTTTTATATTTTAAAGATACGAACACACTAATTTCCCACGACACCACGTAGAATGTGGGTCAGATTGATCGAGTCCCTCAGGGCATGTTGATTATTATTAGGAAGGTACTAAAGTGCCGTGATAGATAAACTCAACAATATTAAAAATAAAATCGTATTTTTTCATAAACTTTTGTATAAATGACTCCAAAATGATTAAATAACGCAGAACGCCTAACTTTTCAACTTTTAAAGAGAATACTGTAACTGTGAAGATTTGAGGAGTGATTAATATATGTAATGTAATCAAGTTAAAAAAAAAACACATTTAAATTAAAAATCGTGTTGTAATTTATCGAAATAACAGGGTTTTATTTCTTACATTTTTGCGAAAGACAACTTCAGTTAAGTCAGCTAATGATGCATCCTCTAGTGGCTCTTTTTTTCCTTCAAACCAACATGGTTAATAAGAACGCTACAATCGACTAGTAACACAAGTAGTGAAAATATCTAAAAAGCTCCTCTTAATTGCAGATTTCCTCATGATGGAGAACATCACGTCCTCGTACCGGCGGCCGTGCGTGCTCGACCTCAAGATGGGCACGCGGCAGCACGGCGACGACGCGAGCGCTGAGAAGCGAACCAAGCAGATCGCCAAGTGTGCTGCCAGTACGTCGGCCACGCTCGGCGTGCGACTCTGCGGCATGCAGGTAAAATAGACCTTATTTGTATAAGTGTAAGTACCATAATCCTATGAGATAAGGTACGGGATGCGAAACTAGACCTTATTTGTATACGCATAAATACAATATTCCCGTGCGGGAAAAAATGCGATGCCACTTTCGGTGTGCGACTCTGTGGCATGCAGGTACGGATCGCGATACTAGACCTTAATCGTATGGGCGTAAATACTATATACCTGTGTGAAAGAAGTATGATCTAAGATAGAGATGGTTAGGGATTGCTAAGTGCGCTGCCAGCACGTCCGCCACGCTCGGCGTGCATCTCTGCGGCATGCAGGTAAACTAGACCTGTATTCACATAAATACCATATTCCTGTCAGATCCTGTAGAGAATATAAGTTAGGTTAGGTTACGAGTGTCAAGCATTTTGCCAAGTGCGCCATCTATCTTCTATAACATAAATATATAAAACCGATGGTTATAAATATATAATTTCATATCCATACATACCTCTTTGGGAAATTAGGTGTATATTAAAACAAGGAAAATAATTAAAGCCTACTGATAAGTTATCAAATAATTAAAATTTGTAATTAATGCATTGTGATTATTTTCAACTCTTACTTCAATTTAAATAAATTGAGGAAACATGTCTGTATATATTTATTTATATATTATGAACACTCAGTAATTTTATGTTTGTTTGATAAATATGAAAAAGTAATTTTCGAAACTTGTTTTATTAAGATGTAAAAGAAATGTCCAAATGAAGTAATGTTATTACTTATTATAGTGATAGGTATATCATTGCGTAACGCGTGCCTAGTGTGCGGTTCCTTTTCCTTTTACATAAGATCGCTATGGTATTAAACACAGTGTTATGTCATCACATTATAATCTCATTTAATAACATTACACACGTTTATCCGCTCTAGTACATTTCCGTAACTCATTTATTCCTCTGAGGATCCAATTTAAATAATAAAAGCGGCGTAATTATATCCAGTTTATATAGAACTTGGTTCAAAGATAAATATATAGTCAACCGGGGCAAATGCAACTAAAAAATAACAAGTCTCAAGTTTGATCGGTTGCAGTTATCTCCTTTTATATTTGGTCATTTATTTGACCCATTTATTGTTTTTTGTATTTATTCAAGATTATTTTAAACCAAACAAGCAATACAGTAGTCTTATAAATAACTGGTAGTGAGAATATTTCCTAAAATTGGTAGAAAAAGTTACATTAACCCCATGTCGGGGGTAAATGCAACTAACTGCCATAGCTCTTCTTCTATTTCATATAAAACAACGAATATAGAATATATTTATGAGATTTCATGTTATTCATAGGATTTTGAACTGGATTACCGTGTAGCAAGGACGAGTTTTCAGGAAAAATCTTATTTTTCTAAATGTGGGGCAAATGCAACTATTTGTTAGAGAATTAGTGTGGGGAATGCAAAAAACTTATTCATCGATATTTTTTTATTATTCTGCGTGTGATTTGTATCGTACTATTGTGTATAAGGGAACTATTGCTACAATAACGTTGCGATCGTAGATGGCGCCGCATTATTTAGAGGAAAAACTCATGTAGGTACTTTGATTTACCACTTTAAATCGCAACAAAAAAAAATTACAATGCCCCTACCTACTAAGTCAATTTTAGTTTTTGGTCAAAACAAATAATATTCTTTGTGTTAAATCCTATTAATATTATAAAGGCGAAAGTTTGTATGGATGTATGGATGTTTGTTACTCTTTCACGTAAAAACTACTGAACCGATTACAATGAAATTTAGCACACATATAGAGGGTAACTTGGATTAACACATAGGGTAGGTTTTATCCCGGAAATCCCACGAGGACGGGAACTATGCGGGTTTTCCTTTGAAAACGCGGGCAAAGCCGCGGGCGGAAATCTAGTATTGTTATAAACGTAAACCAAACAAAATACGTTTATTAGTTAATCAACCGTTTATTAAAAATTACTTGGACAATCACAGAACTATCCTACTTAGTTTTACATAAGAGATTCACAACTTTGGTTTCGTAAACAATGAAAAAAACAAATTCTTATCATCTAAAATAATACCCTGGCTTACTTATTTAACAGTCTCTACAAAAAAATCGTACACAACAATCATTTTTTTAAGAATACCTATAAGGTTTTAACAATATGTAAGTCTCTAATAAATCTAACACACAGCAATCACATTTTTCAGGAATATAAAGTTTTAACAACATTTAAGTCTCTAGTCTCTTTATAAAAAATCTTACACAGCAATCACATTTTTCAGGAATAAAAAATCTTACACAGCAATCACATTTTTCAGGAATATAAAGTTTTAACAACATTTAAGTCTCTAGTCTCTTTATAAAAAATCTTACACAGCAATCACATTTTTCAGGAATATACAGTTTTAACAGTAATTTTAAAAGTAATTTGCAATTTTTTGTTCCATTTCTTTGGAAAATACACCTGGTCTGCCAGGTTTCGGCATTTTAGCACCTCTCGTTCCATATATACGATGTACAATAGTTGATCTCGGCACCCCATACTCTGCAGCGGCTGCATAACTATTTAATTTTTTACTACGCACAGCTTCCAATGCTTTCATAAGATCATCTTGCGAGTAGCCAACTTCTTTTTTGCGTTTGTAATTCCTCACCATCTGAAATACCATTGAAGTATAGTAATAAACACTTACTACTTTGACTGCAACATGCCGTTACGGCCTGCAGCATTAATATGTTAAGCAATAATAAATAAATAAATAAGTTAGCATTCAATTAGAATTCAGTTTATTGATCATTTGTTTTACACGTTCATTCACTGCTCGGTAGTTAAACATTAAACATGTCTACCTAATTTTATGATTTAGATGTTTCTCATCATACAACTATTGTTTAAAATATTTAGAGGCAAAAAAGACGACCTCGTTTTTAGTTATATTCTTTAACCACGCTGGTTTTATCTAATTTGAATTTTACTTACGAACCCGTCTCTGGGTATAATATCGAAAAAAAAATCGATGGTTCTTCTTTAATTAATCATAAAGAAAGTATATTTTGACTACCAAGAAGGATACATAATAAATTAAAAATATCGACACTGTCACATCACTAGTGTTTTTAGTTTCATACAAAAATATAAGGGGCTATTGTAACTAACCTCACAGTTGCAATAACCCCATAGTGAAATTTTCATGGGGCAAATGTAACTGCATCAATAACACAAAATAGAGTCAACTAACGCACTTAAAATATAAATGAAATAACTTACGGCTTGTGATAATCGTGTCCAATCAAAAACACCTGCAAAAAATCACTCCTAAACAATTTTTTTGTCTGCAAAACCCGACACCTGTTTTTACGCACACCAACTTCAAAATGGCGGTTTGACAAAATGGCCTATAAATCAAATAGTTTTCATCGTAGTGGCGCCATCTATTATTTGTAAGATTTATTAGTCGTTGAGTTATTGAATCATAGATGGCGATATATTACAACAACTCTAATAAATGAGTTATGATAAGTAGTTGCAATTGCCCCATAGTTGCAATTGCCCCGGTTGACCCTAACACAAGAAGCGTGTTTATTCTGTGATTTCAATAAATGAAGAGGCGTTCATTTATATGCTAAAATACTTATTTTATAAACACGGTCTGTTTAATAACTTGATGTTATAAATAGCCGCTTAACGGCCCGACGAAGGACATGATTTTTTAAATTATCTGTTAAATGTACAAAGTGACGTAAATAATTGATTATTTTGTATTAAACTTATTTCCATTTAAATATAATTGTTTTGATGATTGAATTTTTTATGGAATTTGTGACGAAATTTAACCATTCATGAGGGAAATTAATTGTTTCTGGATTTCGGCCAAGGTATTTGTCGGCGTTCACATTCTTCCATAATTATGTATTTTATTGTTGTCACGATGTCACGTTGATTAAAAAGGTTACTTGTTAATCACACGCTAACGAAATGAGAGCTTATTTAAACCGATACAGCGGAATCGATTAATCGTTATGAATGTGTCTTGACACTAAACGTCTTATATATTATGTACTTATAATAAATCGCCGTAAGTAGAAGGAACGAAAACATTGTTTAATTAATTAACGTTAAATTAATTAGTATCTACAAACTAATAAGACAGTATTTTTTTTTTGTTTTTACCTCGGAGACTAGATCTTAAGCCGTGATTAATTATTATTTTTCATGTAAAC
This sequence comes from Colias philodice, assembly GCF_061535455.1. Taxonomy (NCBI): domain Eukaryota; kingdom Metazoa; phylum Arthropoda; class Insecta; order Lepidoptera; family Pieridae; genus Colias; species Colias philodice. The sequence goes on along the minus strand of NC_143098.1, from coordinate 8,192,194 downwards.
GAGTTAATAATAAGCGCGTGCGTCTGTTCAGGTGTACGTGCCGGAGACGGGCGCGTGCCTGCGGCGCGACAAGTACTGGGGCCGCGGGCTGACGGAGGGCGGGCTGCGCGACGCGCTGCGCAGCTTCTTCGCGGGCGGCGGCGGCGGCGGCGGCGGCGGCCTGCGCGCGCGCGTCGTGCGCCGCGTGCTGCGCGACCTCGACCTGCTGCGCCGCGCCATCGCCAAGCAGACCTCCTACAGGTTCTACTCGTGGTGAGTTGCAAGGGACACTTTGACAAGATCCTATATTCTAAACTTTTCCACATTATATTATCATTATTTAATAATATTTTAAATATATCTTGAATAAAAATGATAAAAAATATTTTATTTCTTTTCAGCTCTCTATTAATAGTATACGAAGGTGATGTTAATTTACATCCGGAAGACTCGGGCGTATCCACCTCCGAGTACGAGGGCGACGCGTCGAGCAGCTCGGCGGAGCTGGGCCCGTCCCCCGGGCACTTCGACATGTCGACGCTGAACGACGAGATGCCCAACTCGGAGCGCGAGCGCGAGCCGTTCCGGCCGCACAGCGAGGAGACGATGGGCGGGTACGAGGAGGGCGAGGCGGCGCCGGGCTCGCCGCGCGCGCAGCCGCCCAGCCCCGACTCGGCCGACAGCTGGATGGCGTACTCGTCGGCCAGCAGCGAGTCGTGGCGCGGCGAGGCGGAGGGCGCGCGCGAGGCGGACGGCAAGCGGGCCCGCACGCGGCCCTGGGCCGAGCCGCCGCCCGACGAGCGCGTCGACATCCGCATGATCGACTTCGCGCACACGGCGTACGCGGGCGCCGCGGCCGAGTCGCCGCTGGCCACGGCCACGCCGCACGACGGGCCCGACTGCGGCTTCCTCACGGGCGTCGACTCGCTCAAGCGGCTGCTCACCGAGATCCTGCTGCCGCCGCCCTACAGTTAATGAACGCCGCCCCCCCACTGTGAACCGTTCGACTGACTGTGTGAATAGTGAGTTGCGAGTGGGTCGCTGCGCCCCGCGGCGGAACGTTCTCAGGGTAATTTCGTTTCGATATCTCATCGTCGTCCACGGACGGAAGCGGCGGTCGCGGCACTTAGTGAATGTTGGCGGTACGAATCCATTATTTAAACGTTAAAATGAACGGGACCCAGTAGGTATTCGGATTTGTTTAAGTATTATCGTATAAGTTATTCCAGATTGACGCGCTTTTTGTATTCCTTCGATTTCTCTTTACGTGCATTGTTCTCGTGTTGAATTGGTTTGTAATTAAAACGAGTAGACATTCCCCGATGAGCTCAGGCTGTGTATTTCGTTAACGAAAATTGACATTAATGTAGATTGACGTATATGTAAGCTTTTTCTTTATCATTTTCGCATTTAGAATCCCACTTTTAGTTCGTTTTGTAAATATGACATTGACATAATTTATGTGTAATCCCGGACTACAGTTATGAAATCCCAGTCACCCAAGCCAAAGCTATTTGTAATATTGTACCGAATGATTGTGAATAGTTAAAAGTTTTCTATGATTTTGTGCAATTGAGTATGTACATAACTGAATATAAAAATATTGCATGTTTTATAAATATGTCTAAAATAAAATAAATATATGGAACTGTATGATACTTTGTAATTTAGCGTGTAATTGGTTTCCTTGATGTTTAATGGAGGAATGTTAGAAAAATAATTTGGCAATCAAACAGTATTATTACGTGGTGGTAGTGCCAGGAGTAGGAATTATATTCGGTTTCAGTGTTGATATTGGCGAGCAGGTGCTAGTATCGTAATATTTACACTGCCAATGTGAATGAACATGGTTGTGTTGAACAACCTAGCGATCGTATGATTTGCGCTAGATTGATTGATATAAGTGTCAGAATAAACGACTATTTCACTTTGCGCACGAAATATTATATTTGTTTGACTACATGCGATAGCCAACATTCCTTCGTGCGGCGTTCGACTTTTATTTGTTCTTTTTATAGTGGGATAAATTTATAAAGTACCTGGTTTAATTAGGATGCTAGGCTGTATCAAATTATCATTTATCTTTATGTCTGTTATTTTAAATAACTGTATGACACTATTTTGTTAATAAATTTTAGGTATTGAATATTTTGTGTTTTATTTTAATTTCCCCTAGTGGATTACATTCCACTATATACAATAATTATTATTCTTGGAAATTCTTTAAATATTTCCTTATGTATAAATAATTATAAAGAATATGTGAAAAAAAGCAAAATTAAAACAAATGTAGTAACTATTCGGTTTTCAACACGAACGTTTTGCAATTTATTTGAAATTCATATATTTTTGCGTATCGCTTATCTTTTAAAATCCTAGTTATAACAAAAAGTAACACATACTATATCTGTATCTATATTCTTTAACACTCTTCAATTTAAAATACATCATTACAATATGAAAAAATTATATGAATATGATAACTATAGTCTATGGTCTAAAATTAAATTTGGAACGATATTTCCCTCCAATTTAAAATTTTGCACTCTGGGTGGATTATAAAATTTATAAAAATCAGTTTCTGGTCGAGCTTATACTGAGTATTTCCAATTTAAGTACAGTTTTAAATCTAATTCGTTTAGTCCATTAAACAAAATAGCTGAAAATGGCAGAAAGTAGTGATGTTAAGGCATTGGAAAAAATTTCTACAGAAGTAGATGAAATGCAGTTGAACATTTTGTTATCTAGCCAATGTATTAAAGGTAAAACTTTAATTTTTACATTTAAATAGTTTCATGAAACAATATAATATACATTATTAATCAATGTTTAGCACAAGCTTTTCTGGTGGATAAATTGAAAAAGCAATCAGAGCGCCAAAAAGAATTGTGTAGCTTTATCAGCAGTGCTAATTTGAAATTAAAAACGGAAATAAAACTGGCCGAATCCGAGTTCAATAGGTAAAACTATTATCATAAACTATTTATTATTCAGAGAAAAGATAATAAGTATTAGGTATTAAAGAAATTGCATAATTACAGCTTAGCAGTTGCTTTACAAACAATAAAATCAGCAAACGTAGAATCCAAAAAAGAACTATTATTGATAAAGGAAAGACGATTCGAAGTAGAAGAAAGAGTTAAGACTGGAATAAAAAAGTATGAAGACTTATGGTTGGTGTCTAAGACAAAATATGAAAATATCCCATTTATTAAAAGATATCTGGAAGTAAAAAATAAATGTCAAACTATTCAAGAAAGCATCAATATATTGAAAAATGAATATGATAAGCTGTGTATTTATAAAGCTAATAAAATAAGTGAACTAAGGAACTTGGAGCAACAACGTGTTATAAAATTGGCTGAGTATTTTATTATTGAACGGCCAATAACATTGAAAATTATTAATGAAAAAGAAAATCTAAGAATCAAATTACAAGATGAAATTCAATCTCTTCTGCAAGAGTGTAAAATAAAAAATGAAACAGTAGTTGATATTAGTGTAATGCAAAAGAGTGAGACAAAAATATTAGAGAGTTCACAGAACAAGTGGCCAGCCTTACACAGTACTTCTGAAACTGAAAATTTAATGGTATCCATACTAATATTATAAATGCGAAAGTAACTCTGTCTGTCTGTCTGTTACTCAATCACACCTAAACTACTGAACCAATTTGCATGAAATTTGGTATGTAGATATTTTGATACCCGAGAAAGGACATAGGCTACCTTTTATTGCGAAATATGTAACCACGGGCGAAGCCGGGGCGGACCACTAGTATATAATATATTATTTAATTATGTCTCTATTAATCTTAGTGAATTATTTAATTCATTTTGTTCTTTTTAAAATATTTTTTTATTTTATAGATGCCACATATCCAGCTACAAAGTGTTGACCTAGACATCTTAAGTGTTAAGCTTGACAAGGTAAAAACAAACTTGTTTATTAAACTGTTTTAAATAAAAAGTTTACTATAATACCTACATACTTGGGAGAACAAAAGGCGTGAACAGTAACTATGTCATCTTTTTTTTCCTCAATGGATTTCTTAAGAAAAATTGCTTATAATTGATATGGTCATAATTTTATTTTTGGTAATACCTAAGCCTTAGGTATTACCAAAAATAAAATCAGCCTTAAACCAACCAAACCAACCTTAGGTCCAAGGCATAAACTCAACAAAAAAAATCGTCGTCTGATATTCTATTGTAAAAGTAATTTATTTCAGATAAAGAGAGTAGAACATTCAAAAGCTATAAATAAAATTGATACCATTGTAAAACCAGACACAGGAATTAAACATAGAACAGAAGAATTTATAAAAGACGAATATGTATCTAGCTATTTTGATATAAGCTCAAAAGTGGCCATTGAGGCAGATGATAGCAAACACCAAAAAGATTTTTCAGATAAAAAATTGATTCATATTTTAGAAGATATTAAATTAGATAAACATGAGACATATAAAATAGTGGCAAACATTAATCCTAATAGTCTTCAAAATGTTAATTTAATTAAAGCTAAAATAAATGAAAAGACAGATAATGCTGATATACAGAAAGATGTGGAAACAGAGGTTTGGTCTATTTCTTTATTTGTTTACCTAATGAGATTAAATATCATATTTAGGATACATTTTTAGGATGCTGATGCCAATGAAGAACAGGTAAATCTACCATTGGATAATACACCAAGTGTAGTTTTGCCACCCACACAATTTATGGACTGTTCACAGGTAGTAAGTAATTTTTTTTTGTGTATGTAATCCATTGTTGTAATGAATAAAATTCCAAATGTGTGATTTTTAATTTCAGGGTAATCATTTTGAAATATCCAAACAATGTATTAATCCAGACACTAAAGACAAAACTTCTTATAAGGTAATTCTATATTATGATCTTTAATTAAAAAGAAATGTAATTTAATGATTAATTTTAAATTGTTATGTTTATTAGAAAGATCCATCTCAAGAAAGCAAGAGTGTAACATTTGATATAAAAGAATCTCAATGTGATGAAAATATACAATCTAGTGAAGAAAATAAACAATCAAATACTAGCACTGAAAGCTTCACACAAATGAAGGAAATGATTTTAAAGAAACATAACTTGGACTTGTCTCCACAGTTTGTTTATACCAAAAATACATTTCAACCGGTGATTCAAAACTAAAATTAAGTTTCTGTTAAAGTAGGCTGTTTCAGGTAATTAACTGAAGTTTTGATTTTGCAGAAATCAGGAAAAGATCCCACATTACCCACAAATGAAATCGTTACTTCAAAATTCTTTGAAGATAATGTTGATAAGGACACTGCAAATGAAAATGCAGAGGGGAAAATTAATCAGAGTGAAGTAAAAGTGACTGAAGAGATTGTTTCACAAATTAATGAACCTGATGCTGATTATAATAGACTTTCTAAAAATCCACAAAGCTGTTCTAGCCCCAAGGTGATTAAACTATAAAGCATATCGCGACATTGTGTGAAACGTTTATTGAAATTAACACCTTATTTCCAAGCCATAATGTTCAAAGTCTATTACATCGATCATTAGAAAATATGCTTAATTTACTCATAGGCAGAGTTTAAAAACTCTCCATACCACTTTAGTGCGTGATTATGATTTTAGTTGCATATTATATTATGTCAATAAAAGACTTAAAGAAAAATATCCGTAAAAAATGTAAAAAAAAAAAATACCTAAGTATTTAAATTCCATTTTGTTTATTTTAAAGGACGGACAAGATATGACAGTAGCTGGGTTGTTATTCACTCATGGTCCACAAAGTATACCAGACTCATTAAATTTGTCTATGAGTACTGCAGAGTATGAGGAAGGTGATTCTGATTTTCCTCATGGGATAGGTAATCATTTTATTTGATTGTACATTAGGAATATAACTGGATAAACATTCATAAAATATTGTGGTCAGATTCTAGCCTACTTCTCTCGCCTAAAGCAGATATAGCACCATCAAGTGAAGAAAATAACAATGAAACTTATGCACAAGGAATTCCTAACTTTTTATCAGGTTCACTCATAATACTTTTTTCATTTTTATCAAGAATTAAAAATGTAATTTAATAACTTACTGTACTTAAAATATCATACAGGATTAAGAAAAACTGGTTTATCATTGTTTGGTGCAAAGCCTGAAGATATCAAGCCAGAATCTTCCACAGAAAATCAAGGCAATAACTTCACATTTTCGTTTAGTGGTGAAGACAAGAGAAACAGAGGAGGTTTATTTAGTATGTTTCGTTAATATAGAGTCATTTAATATTTTTCTTCATTGTTATTCAAGTTTCTTAATGTAATTTGTTAACTATTTGCAATGGTAATAAAAGTCATTATTATTTCCAATTTATCTTTTATTTATGTATGAACAAATTTTACACTGATTAATTAATGATTATATTTTATTGGTGTAACTGACATGCTCTAACTGCTATTAATTGTAATAGTATAAATAAAGGTGCAAAAACTTCACTGAACTCTATAGCCGAGTCCCCTTGAAGTTTTCTACACAATAAGAATTTGAATACAAAAGTTAAACCTAAGAATATACAACTCCAAGATGCTCTGTATATTGAAGCCTTATATGAATTTTCTAAAGTCATTCTTATGCAAACAATACAGCAAAAATATGCATTCATAGCATCACTTACAAACAAAGGTGCAAATATTGTCCACCAAGCACTGTTCACTATACCATCGATTTTTAATGCTAAAAGTGCTGAAAATATTGTGATTGTTATTAAGTTTATCCATATCTCAAATACTGTGAGTCCAATCCACTGCACAATTTCACTGAGTGTAAAAAACATTATTGCTGGTTGGCTCCAAACATAGCAGTTCTAAATATGCGAATGTGAATAGAGGATGAATGCCTTACTTGGGCACCAAAATCAAGATCATCTGTTAATGGTTCCAGATCATCTGAAAAGTACATAATTCTTATTATGTCTAGTTTATCAATAAAAAAAAAATCATTACTTTTTATAAATTAATATCCTATGGAAAATAACTCGTACCTACTAAATCTACAGTCCCCGTGTTAACTTCGATTTGACAAGTTCCTGCAAATAGTGTTTCTAGTTGTAATGCTAGGTTACAACATCTTTGTATAGCAGCTCCGAGACCATGTAATATTATGTCGTTTTCACCTTTAGTTAAAAGGTCACAACATTTATCTAACTGAGCCTGAAAATATAACAATTACTTATATATTGAACGAGCTTTAGAACTAACCAAAAATAAAGGATAATAATTATTACCTTAAAATTAGTCTTTTTCGTTACAAATATTACATTATCGCCATCCTTGGGCCGCAGAGGCAAGCGTTTCTTCAATGCATAATTCTTATTAGGTCTACGTTTTGGATTGTTTTGGTCGAGTTTCTTTTTATTAAAATTGTTTTCATCTCCCATATTTTCCACAAATATCAAAATTGACAATTTGACATTTGCCATATTTCGTATTCATAATGTCACTGTCGTTGAAATTAAAAACACAGAAAATAAGCTCTTAGTACACTAGCCTGAATTTAGTCCCCTAATTATTTACAACCAAATAATTAGAAGAAGCTTCAGATAATGCTGTGGCCACACTTCATACATTGAAAAACCTGAAATTGAAATGTTGTGTATAATGTGTGAAAGTATAGTATAAAAAAGTATAAAATGTGTGAAAGTAAGCACCTCTATAATGAAATAATCATTCTGTAAAGGCAGTTTTTTTTTTAAACTTCTAGGAATTACGTATAACACCGAAATGTGTTAAGAGGTTAGAATAATTTATTAAACAAAAATATTATAGCTAAAGGATTTTTTTATTAATGGAACGTGGAGCTTATCAAGTAAGTACTATATATCAACCGACAACCACAGATTTTTAAACATTCGACGTTAAAATATTTTTTAGATGCATTCACGAGTTCTAAAAACATGTTTTGAAACGATTTTGAATTATCGATAACAAGGCTGATACATCACTTAGGGCATAGCAGTATGTTAATGTCAAGTTAATGTCTAATGTAAAGTGACACAAATTTCAACCTTATTTCTATGTATTGACTATTGAGGTTCAAAGTTATATCTATCGAAAATTAACGCCCTCTGTTGTTGAATAGCCGAACTTTTTCGAATTTGAAAATTTTCGAATTTTCTGAGCAAAGAGAAACAAAAAAGGCTCATACATGATAAAGGGATGTTATATACTAAAATAAACCGTAAATCTGTGGTAAAATCGTGGATTAGGGTACATATTGAAATGCTTAATTTATTACCTAGTAAGTCAGTTTTTACTTATATTATGCAGTCCAAAAAAGGCATAGCTTTCTTGTAGTGTACTGTTTACCTAATACCTATCGGTTTAAATGTGTTGGTTTCATGGTTTGGCGACAATGGTTTTCATACTAATTATGAAATTATAGCACTTCTATATTTTGTTCTTACTATTCTGTGATGATGAAGAAAAAGACTTTTAGAACTAGCAAGTGAAGAAATTATCTACGAATTAATTCAAAATCATTTTACATATTATTAAATCGAGAAAGCAATACTTCCAATTTTTTAAAAAATAGTCGTAATTCATGTTAATAGAAAATTTATATTATCATATTAATATTACAAACGTGGAAGTTTGTAAGTAATGGATGGATGGATGTATGGATGTTTGTTACTTCACGTAAAAACTATAGACGGATTTGGATGAAACTTATTCCTATTAAGGAATAAGTTAATGGGCTATTTTTATTATATACTGCTAATATTTATTATACGAATTACGAATGGTCGAGTTATCTGTTTAGCTTTGCTTTTTGAAGCATGGTTTGATGTTAGGTTAGTCCGGTAGGAACTTAGGTAAGAATTATGTAACTGGAGCAACTGGAGTCAAAAAAAATTTAATCCACTAACCGATAATATATCTATTATATGGTTCATATAGGTACTTATCCCATATTTGAGATGGCTCTCAGCAATAAAATATTATATAATGTGTTTCACTTCATAATATTATCATCATAGTTTTCGCTTTTTTTAAATATTTGAACCGCCAAAATTTTTATGTCGTTTCTTTTTCATATTTTAACGTAGGTATATGTGCGATTCGCGACTATGTAAATAATTCAGGGGGCCGTCTTAAATCCAGAAAAAAAAATGTATTAATGTTTATTGGTCTGAGTCCTCTTGAAAATTATTGGTTTAGTTGGTATGAAGTTGAAACTATGATGATAGAGGCACTGAATACTTAATACATAATATGTATTAGCTAACGCTAATAGACGCACGATTTTATGCAATATCTACTAATAACTTTGTATACACCACTAAAAAAAATACTTGATATTGACAAAATCATGTCTATATTTTGGCTTGACACTGTTACTGTTTTGAAGAATGTTGTAAATTAATAATTTTATGCTGCTGTAGACAATAGGACCACAATATAGTAAAATTTTGTGTAACATTCTGAACATGTAGTTGTTGTTTTTATTCACATAATCTATATTTTAAAAATGGGCTGCGTGTGTTGCTCCTTGAGTTCTTTTATATCCATCGTCTTAGATGCACTAGAGAGGTAAAGTTTACAAACTTCGAATAAAGAACTATTCATTAATTGATTACTCTAAAATTATCAACAATATTGCAGAGTATCGTTATGTACGGTCTGTGCTATGCTCACATGCTGCCTCATGCTTACAATTATAACGGTATTGGTGATGGGAATAGGTATCGGATTTCACTATTGTTTTGTACAAAATTCGGTGGAAAGTATGGGTATGTACGAGGATTACTTTAATTAAAATTTTGTTCAACATGTTTGGCTTAAATTCTGTTTTTGTTTCTAGAAAAAGCTGCACAAGCGGCTGGTGCTATGAGATCAGGGGCGCCAAAACCCAGTAACCACGTTATGCGTTCGGTTGATAAGGCTGTGAAACGTGGATTCGCGCATCGAATGTCAAGAAGGGAAGCAAGTCCTCCCCCTATATCAAACGAAATTAGTAGCAATTCTTCGACTTATATAAAAACTAATTTAACAAGTACAAATCATACTGTTTCTGTGATGTGAATAGTGTTTATCAATCATGTGTGTATTCAATTGTGAACCGTTACGTTTGAAAATAAAACTAAGCATATCCGTTAAATATATTATATTTGTTTGAATTTCATCGTAAAATACAAAGCAATTGAATTAAAAGCTAAATATTCGCAAAACAATTATCATCCCAATAATTTACAGACGATAAGTGCCTAAACACTCTTCAAAGAGAATAAGGCATCATCCATTAGGTAGATATTATAATATTAAGAACCATAAGAACACACAATTTAATCCACAATTCATTGAAGCAAAACTTAGAGATCAAGCAGCAATAGGTGACAGAGGTGTAGGCTCACTGCTGTTAAGTGGTCTAAAGAAGGGAATGCTAAGTGTTGCGTTATTGCGCGATCGACGGTAGCGTCCGATAAGTCTTCTTGCAAGTTCTCTTTCATGAGGGGACAGTTCTGGCTCTTTTGGTGGCCTGAAATAGAAACATATTATATTATCCTAAAATCTCTTTACAATTTCAATATTCTTTGAAACTAAAAAATACCTCTCAGTTTCTAATACAATAACTGGAGTTACTGAAGTTTCTAGATAAACTTTTTCTCCACCTTGTTTTCGTGCTGAACGTTGCACCTCTGCAAAGAAAAAGTATTTATTATAAAACTTTAGTTCAGCACTGTATGTCATTGTGACTTGTACCTATATCTTTAGATTTACCTAGAATAGGTTGAGGTGCATGTTCAACTTCTGTTCGATTGACAGCCACTAGCCGCACGATTGGACGACTGTCTCCACCCGCTCGACGCGCTATTGTTTCTTCCGTCGTCGTTCTGGAGGACACTATAAGAAGAAATAACAATATAAAATCTAAGAAAAAATGTTTTTATTAAATATGTAAATCATTATCAGTTATTTTATTCGTATCTAATCCTTCATAAAACAAATAGTTATAAATGCGAAAGTTTGTGAGGATGGATGTATGTGCATGTGTAGGTGTGTATGTTTGTTACTCTTTCACGCAAATACTACTGAACCGATTACAATGAAATTTAGCACACATATAGAGGGTATCTTGGATTAACACATATGATAGGTTTTATCCCGGAAATCCCATTGGAACGGGAACTATGCGGGTTTTTCTCTGAAAACGCGGGCGAAGCCGCGGGCGGAAAGTTAATCCTTCATAAAACAAATGTAGAATACTTACTAGCAAATGAAGCGAGTTCTTTCTGTGCGTAGTGATAACCAACTGATATCCCGTAAACCATTAGCACAATAATGGTAAACATCAGCAGCATTAACAAAAATGCACAGCATGTCCATGTTAAAACCCTTAAAAATGAATTTTATAATGTTTATCATACATTAGTTTGATTTCTTGGAATCAATTACCTAATGTAGCAAAAATGATGCTACATTAGGTAATTGATTCCAAGAATAATTAGCACGTATGTGTATACTACTGATAATTTAACCTAGGCTACGAGAAATAAATGCTAAGACAATTCAGTAGGTAATGAAACTAATAAAACCAGGGTTATTACCTTTCCACACAAAATATGATAGAACAAAACACTGACTGTATAATACCCATATTTGTTATATAATTTCAATTGAATACTGTGTAAGAAGATATATTTTTGAGCAGGTTGGTTAAATTATTTGTATTTATTTATATTTGATGTTGGCGGATAGATACCTTGATAACCTTTGTGCTTAACTCTCAATAGATTTGATTATTAAGGAATCAAAGATTTGGTAATTTAGAACAGGGATGAATACATTATTTCTTTAGCATTGCTGAAGATTGCGTCAAAATTAGCCATAGATGATTTGATATATTTAGTTGTCAGTGAACGTTAAAGATCCTATCATCCTCTATCATCTATCTACCATGCCGTCTCACAGTCTGTGACTTACAAATTAGTTAAGAACCCACAATAACCATAGCTCAATGCAATTTTAGTTACAAAAAATTAAAGCTTTGTGAAAGTGTTAAATTTTGAAGTTGCTGTTCTACATAATGATAGTGTTTATAGGTATTATATACACTATCAAAAGTTTTAACGGATACTAGTTGGAACCCGTAGCTTAATTCGCTTCGTGTATAATATTTCTCAGTACAGATTCCTGACAAATAGATTCAGCTGTTATTGCGAAAGAGAAACAAACTTTTGCATATATAAGCGTAGAAATACTGTATGGATCTTCAGTACCTTATGCTTTATACTTTATAGCTTGATTACGATTAGTTTAAACTCAAAATTCAATATAGATACAGCATCAACAATTAACTCCGCTAATATCGACCCTTGACAAACTCAGTCTTATAATCGGAAAGGGAAATTTAATTTTTAAAATAAAAAACAAAGTATTAACAAAAACATTTATTAAACAACTCGTGTAATAAAAATACAACAGTCTCGAATAATTGACGGCACTCACAACCACTAAATATCATCAGACCACATTATTTTAATTTTCGAACGTGTTTAAATTTCAACGATACTATATTATTGCTTATAAATCTTAAGGTAACAATTAACTATTATGTAAATAACAATTTACAAAATGCTGTGATGTCTTAAAACTAGAAAAGTGAATACAAAAAATAAAACAAATAAAAATTGCAACAACAAAGGTGTACGTTTATAAAAAAGGACAATTAAAAAAATAGAAGATGAATCGAAGAGAAGAAAAAATAAAGACAACGAAGAGAAATTATTTTATATAACCTATCTATCAATATTACACTCAAATAAATTTAAAAGTATTTGAATTCCGATGAAAATAATTCGAAATTTTGAAAATATGTATGTACGTGTTTTTCGTGTAAAATAATCTGAGTCGACAGCGATCGTGAACATTTGGAGCGAATTTTGATGCTGAGATTTATAATTTATACTAAATCATCATTACAATGACAATCGCGCCTTAAATAATATAAATAAGAATAATTATATAAATTTAACTAATGGACTGTAAACATTTGTGTAAAATAATATTGGAAGTAGTAGTTTTATAAGATATACAAATACAAAATATACAGACATTCAAAAATAGCATTCCAAACTATTTACCAATTAAATGCTTCAACGTTTAATTAAAATCTTTCTAATTATTTCATATTACGATTATAAATTAAACTTTTAATTCATTTATTTCCACATCTTTTTACCTATAATTTCTTCATTCAATTTCATTTATATCATGTTGTCTATGGTCGTTTTCCATGCAGCAGTTCCCATAGCGGCAGGTCAGCGAGCGCGGTGTGCAAGTGACGTCGCAGTTGGTCGGCGACAACGGGGAGAGCGTGCGCGGTTGCCGCACCGCGACACCACGTGCCGACCAGCGGTGCCGCACCGCTCAGCGGGCCCAGTCCTGTGACGTGCACGTCCATGCCGCTGGAAAATATTTGGATGTTAAACAAGATCTAGACATTTTTTTCGAGATAAAATTATGTTTTGGATCAAAATCGTTTTCTTGTTGATTTGTGCTATAGATAAAATAAAATATAGAGAGATTAAAAAGTTCGAAGTGCAACTTCTATAGGGCGCGTTGAGTTTAAAATTTGAAGGATGCGTCATGTCATAAGGCGACATTTTTGATATCTTTGAATATTGCCAAAGAAGCTACAATTCTGACACGTGTGCTCAGCACACAGACTCTATTTTTTTATTTTGGTTAACATGATTCGCTTGTAAATTTATAAAGTTGAAAGATTAAGAATACGATGTTGCAGGCAACAATTATTAAGCTATTGCATAGCTTCTATCGCGGGCCTTGAGCGCGGGGACCGAATCGAGAAATTCCGTAACGAAAAAACCTCACGCTCCCCACTCCGACGGACACGGAGATGTGGCTTGAAGGCATGCTATGCAATAGCTTTACCGCGGCAGTTCCAGAGTGCCACACGTCTTTTTTTTTAATGTCACGTGTCGCTGAACGCGGCCCCACGGCCCCGCACGGCACACACTCCGGCCCCACTACACACTCACCCGCAGTGCTGCACGCTCAGCTCGTCGAGCTGCGCGTACGGCTCCCAGCGCGCGAGCCCCACGCTGCAGGCGAGGCGCAGCGCGTTGTCGCTGAACGCGGCCGCCACCCGCCCGCCGCACGACACGCCCATCGCTTTAATGCGGTATTCGTCGTAGCCCAGCTAGAAACGAATTATTAATTAGGGCTACCACCTATCTGTTTGAAACTGATTTTCACTACATTGTACACATCATGAACTGTTCTCAGCATCAAAATGCCAAAAACTAAGCACACCTTATAAATAATACAAAATGTATTAATTTTTCCAAACAACGAATTATTATTTACTAGCGACCAGCCCCGGCTTCGCACGGGTGCAATGCTGATACTAAATACACTACAGAAAAACTGTGAACGTTGTATGTAAAAACATAGCAGCCCGCTCCGGCTTCGCACGGGTATAAAATATATAGCCGGGCGGCCGGGCGGCCGGCCGGCCGGTACCGCCGCAAACGCTACGACCCGCAATTTTTAAATCCGTAATATCTTCGAAAATATTCACTTAAATCATACGGTGTAAAGGGCCATATAGATCTATATTAAATGAACAATGTATTCAAGGTATTTAATTGGTTAAGGATTAATGCTGTATTGGTTAAAATCGCTTCGAAAATTAGCCATTATTTGTCGTAAAAAGTAAATGACAAAAAAAGTTATTGTGGGTTATCCATAAGAGATAGACATATACCATCACAAACTTTTTGTAGACCTTTTCAATGTGTATAATACTTAGTACATTATTTTGATAAAACTCGTAGGGTTCAGCCTGAGTTTGCAATGTAAGCGGAAAAAATGTAATTTTTTACAACATCACATTAGAAACCTCAAAAATAACAGTACTTCTCCACTATTTAATGGATGTTATTATACATATAAACCTTCCTCTTCAATCACTCTATCTATTAAAAAAAAAACCGCATCAAAATCCGTTTCGTAGTTTCAAAGATTTAAGCATACAAAGGGACATAGGGACAGAGAAAGCGACTTTGTTTTATATTATGTAGTGATATCCATATTGCTCGTAAAAATTGTTCGTCTATTTTTATATGAACTTTTCTAAGTACCTACTCAGTCAGGTAAACAGTCAAATGTTTAAACTTTTGACTGTTTATGCAATTGAAAATAACTAGCGGTGAGCGAATTGTTAGGTAGTGTACAAAGTGCCTTTGTCTAATTGCGCATTTATTTTTTAGTCGACATTATAAATTCGTAGTTGTAGTTCAGGCGTTTACTAAGGATAACGAATGTTTTTTATTTAGGTAAATACATATGTATATGTATTTGCCGATGTACCGATTGCGATATTCGATCCGAGAATAAAGAATTTTAGGCCGCGAATATAGAAATTAGGTCGCATTTTTTCCATCCGGGAATAGTGAAACCGCGAATGAAAGAAACGCTTCTTGCGTTTACTTAACAACCTTAACAAATGCAATTTTTAAGTTAAATCATGTATTTGTCTTATTTTGTTCCCAAAATTTACGAGAGCAAAAAAAAAAGAAACTGGTCAGGGTTTCACGTGATAATTTTTAAAATTCACACATGTTTCAAGTCCGTATCGACTCATTCACTTTAATAGATATTTTGCAAGCAGGTCACCTCACTAGGAAGATAAAACTGACAAACGTCAAATGTTAAATGACTCCACTATAATTTCCAATTTAGAAACCGTCTGTTAATAATGTCATTATGTTTTTTTTTTATTTACACCTTACCTGTAAGTCCTTTATCCTAAGGGTGACATGGAAGCTGGTTTTCATGGGATCAGGTCTCGTTACGCTCACATCATTTATTCGGTTGATGGTGGCCAAGTTCTTCACCCAGCCCGTGTCTGTTTCTAACTTGCCGATAAATGATATTGAACCAATCTGTAGATAATTAGTAATACATATTGGTAAGTATCAAAATAAAAAAAAAATAAACAATTTTAGAATATTTTTTTTTAAAAGAATTCCAATCCAATCCAAAGAAGAATTCAAATCCAAATTATACGTTTTCGAAACACAGATCCAAAAAAAATAATTTATAACAATGGATGTATTTTTTTTGTTATTGATATGAAAGTCTGTCTTATGTTTTCGTATTCAAATTAAACTATTTAAAAATAGAGTTAATTTGGATTATTAGAAATGTAAAATGTAAATGTACCTTGTGCATAAACGTAGTATGTAACGAGGGTATTTCCAGCACTTCCTGACAGGTCTGTAATAGTGTCCTCCTCATATTTATTAATATCATGTCGACTATTCGGTTCCCGCTCTGTGCCAAATCGCTCACCATCGAACTAAGAACATTTCACATGTTAATTATTGTTACTAATGTCACTACACTTTAAAAAACTTTAACACTAAAAAAGAGGTTATAAGGGAACTTTTTAATTTTTGTCAAAATCAAATACCTAGGAGGTGAAATTTATATTTTACTCCAATTAACAAATAATATCTAAAGCCATGAACCGTTCTTTCTGTCATGGTGTTATTTATACATTTTGAAAAAAAAAGAAAAATATGAATAATATGTAGAAAAAACAGTAATGTATTAACCTTAAATTAGAAGTATTGCATTTCTGGTACCTACTATTATTTAGTAAAATCGCCCATTAAGTTTTACGTAAAGATATCAGTTTTCAAGATTTAAAAATATAAATTTATTTACATCAATAAAAAGGTACATTTAACCACATTTAACGGAAGTGAAACTGGGTCAAATCAGTGGACTGGAACATGATAAATAGAAAGTAACAATAGCCTATTTTTTATTTTACTTTCAATCTTGATGTAAGTGCAAACACGCTACATTTGAAGTGAGTGCAAGTTTCTACACGTGACTACGGTTGGTTTTCTACAACTCGACCAAGCTAATTTTGCACCTCGTTAGAATGCGTTTTTGTGTATATTTTAATGTAAAAGTAATACAATGTTAAAAACAATAAATGCAAAGTAAAATCTAACAAATATTTGTTTACTTTTTTTAATCATAGCGAATCCTTTTTTGCAGACCGTACGTAAGCGTTAGTGTGATGTAAACGACGCGAGGTGCAAACTTAAAGTACTCGTAGGTACACCTACTATAAAAAGTGCTATGAACTGTTCATGGCTTTAATTTCGAGGCAATTTTTTGTGATTTGTGATTTGATAAATCAATCATTTGTAGAAAATATTAAAGTGCATTAAAAAAAAAACATGGCTTTTATTTCCTACTTCCTAGTCAGTTTACTTAAATTAGATTTTTTTTAACAAAAAAAAAATTTCGTTTTCCCCTATCTTCTCTAGAATCAAGATTTATGTTAAAAATTATTCTTGTTATGGATAACTAAAGACTACATAACCATTTATACATTCTTTCACCAGTAGAAAGCTTCATTATTTTTAACTTTCAACTTTTTTGTTTTTATTATGTCTTCCCCTGAGCATTAGTATTAACCCAGATAAGCCTACTGTCCTATATTTAGGACAGTAGAAATAAAAAAAAATATCAGAATACCCTCTTTATCTAAGATTATTTAGTCTTATGATTTGCAGTAAGAAACGTGTCAGCTTTATTAGAAAAAATAAAAAGACAGTTATTTTAACAGTTTTTACCTTATATTTTACCTTATATGTGTGTAATAAAAGTGCGTTGCAGACATGGCAAATTACAGGTATGTATAAAAAGTTATATTTTACTCGTGAGTTGTTTTTTTCTGTGTTAATATCTAGTTGATAACCTTAACTTTTGTACTAAATAAATATTCTAGCAAAATAATATAAATAAATTACGTATAACTTGTTACAAATACTAGAGTACTATATATAGGACAGTAGGATAATATACATGATTTTAGTACAATAATACAACTTTTTCTTTACAGACCGTTAGCTGCGCATGAAATTTTAGATGCTTTAGAAAACGTTTCTGATAATGAAGAAAATTATAGAGAACGACTGATATGTATTCTACCTCCTCCTGTTGATCCTGACTGTCTCACTGACGAAGATTCGGGTGAAGAAGATAATGTAACTTTGAATAATTTGCCACGAAACATTCTGCTTCAACCGGCTGAAGTAATGATTCAAGCGCAGATTATGGTGAGTGATACAGAAGAAAACCTTCTGATTCTACCGGTCGAACTAAACGTAGGCGTACCTACGCATGGAGAAAACGGGACTTGGCAAAAAATCCCGTGAATTGGCCAGATGTTCAAGGCGCTTGCCAAGATAAGCTCCCAATTGAGTGGTTTGAAAACTTCTTAGATGAAGATGTTATTTCGTTGTTGGTGTCAGAGAGCAATAAATATGCTGTCAAAAAGAATTTGCCTGGAGACATAACCACTGAAGATATGAGATGTTTCATCGGCATATTGTTGGTTAGTGGTTATTCATGGCTCCCCCGTAGAAGAATGTATTGGGAAAACTCCCCTGATACAAAGAATGAATTGATCAGCTCGGCTATGACTAGGGATAGATTTGACTTTATTTTTCGCCACCTTCATGTCAATGATAATCTGGATTTGCAAGACAAATACACAAAAGTACGCCCCCTAGTTACACTTCTAAATAAAAAGTTCTTAGAGTTTTCTCCTCTTGAAGAGCAGTACCAGTAACAGTACCAACTACCAGTGTAGATGAGGCCATGATCCCCTACTATGGTAGACATGGCTGCAAACAGCACATAAAAGGTAAACCTATTAGGTACGGGTTCAAAGCTTGGGTTGGTGCTACACGGTTAGGGTATGTTTTATGGATGTTGGAGTGTGTGTCAAGTGTTTTGAAATATATCATTCATAAATAGTGTTAATCTAGTAAATTACATATAACAATGGGTAATATAATCAATAGTTATCTAATAAACTACACTTTTTGATTACATTCTGTTTTGTCATAAATGGTCTTTTATTTCCTCTTATTATCCTACTGTCCTACATATAGGACGGCTGTTTCCCTGAAAGCCTTACACTTAATTTTTTTTTCATAATTTTTTATATGTTGCATAAGATCTAATAAACTAAATAATGTAACTTTTTTCAAAATTTTCAGAAAATTTTAGTTTCAGGCTTATCTGGGTTAAATAAAAAAATAAAAAAAACACTAATAGTAATTACCTGAATGCTTCAAGCATGCTAGGATTGCAGCCGACTACATCAGAAATGCTAGTTGCCTGGTGTAGAACTTTCGCTAGATGATGTTGTAGTTTTTGCCGTAGTAGAGCATATAATGGTAAAGATATTGCAGCTGTCAGTGGAAGATCATCTGTAAATTAGGACTTTATGTATTAATATTAAGGTAGAATTTTGAACACCTCATTTGTGGCAATAAAAATTAAATGTCTATATCGCTCCTTGGTAAAGTCTGCCTAAAACAATGCTTAGGCAGAATTTTGTTTCGGACGATTTTTGAGCTTGATTGTTATTCTAGGTGTTAATTATTGCATGTGTGTCGTACTGAACAATTTATTATTGATAACTTTTTACAAAGTAAGGTGCAATGGCCACATTTTTTTAAATAAAATAACATAAGACATTTCTTAGAAATTGTGTTATCGTCATACATACCAATGTGTTTTGCCAATTGCTCTGTTGTAGTGAACTCATATCCACCACTTTTTTGCGGTGAAGGCCATGAGAGCTAAAAAATACCAAGTTTTCAATAAATAACTTCCTAATGATTTCCAGAAAAATAAAGTATTTTATAATTACAAATAACATTTTGATAAGAGTCTTTCCAATTAAGGTTATCAACAGTGTATTTTATATGACTCTTCATTTCACCACAATTTAAGAATACAATAACAACAATTTTTTATGTTGGTGCAAGTAAATGTTTCTTTGGTAATCTCTTCCTATTTTTAGCATAGTGTACTTATTATGTCCCATTTTCTACAAACACCTCGTTTTTCATGAATCTTAAATTAAAGGCGAATCCCAGATCAAATTTCATGAGAATCAGTCAAGCCGTTTCGGAGGAATATGGTAACTAACATTGTGCCATGAATTTAATATATTTAAATATATCTTTAAGTTACCTTTACTAACACTTCATCATGGATAAATTCAATGCCAGGGTTAATATATGAGAAAGCATCATCCTCCAGAACCAAACCCACATTTACATCTGCAATCATGTTCGACAATGATATTCTGAAACAGTAATATGTTCCAATAATATCTATTTATAAATGATGTGTGCAAATGTTTAAAAGACTTTTGTGCATCATACATTGCATAACAGAATAGATTTTCTGATGTACCTACATTTGATTCAAACATATGATAATTTAACCTCTCAACCACCGAGCGGCCAGATCCAACCGCGACACAATAGATTTTCTATTGTGTCTGTGATTCCGGGGCCTGATGGATTAAAGTGCTTAAACATGTTCATTTCTAATATTTTCTATCTGACATTACTTTAGCTTTGTAATTATTACTTTAACACCTAGAAATATATCTATAGATGATATTCTTATTATGATGTGCCATTTTATTGAAATGTAAAAACATAAAGTATACCTGTTTCGCTAAAATTATCCAATTGGGTACAGACCTATAAGTTAATTTTTATTATTTTAAACAAATTCCTTGTCAATGAACAAGTATAATAATTAAAGAAAACAAAATTATATTTATTGTAGCATAATCAGGGTAGGAATTTACTTAAAACTGTCTATTCAAATAAAGTGACTTCTGATAAATTTAATTCTAATGACAATGTTATGACTAATTAAAGGAACTCTTTTCAAAGCCTATAAACTATATTAGTTATAGACTATATTATTCACATAATATGAATTTATCAAAACAATTTTAGATGTACTAGAATGTACAATACTTACACAACATGACCTTCTGACATAACGGGTATTAGGTTGTAGAGGTTTTCATTAAAGGCACTGTACAGGCCTCGCACATTTACTTCACCCAAAGAACATCTCAGTGACAACGACATTGATTTGAGATCTAGAGACACTGACTGCATGTGGAATGTTGGAGACTTGACTAGTTCTAATCTGGACAATATTCTGTAAATACATAGAAACATTATGCATTGTCCCTAAATCTTATATTTGTCTTTTTAACTCTCTCATTCGTAGCAAATTGGAATATGCAAGTATGATTTGGTCCCCCTTTTATTTGATTCATATAAAAAATATAGAAAAAATTCAAATCAAATTTATGAGAATACTTTCATATCGGTTTCATCTAAACAAAACGCTTCATACTTATGAGGAAAGATTATCTTATTTTAAACAAGTAAAACTGTCAGATCGCCGAAAAATATTGGAATTAATATTTCTAAATAAAATTATATGTGGCCAACTGTCCACTGCAGCTCTGTCCCAAATTTCCTTTCATATACCACTTAGAAGTAATCGAAATAATCGAACTTTCACATTACCAGTCCACCGCACCCAAAGAGCATATTATAGCACTCTAAACAGAATCTGTACAAATTACAATAAGTTGTGTGAGATAATACCAGATCTTGACATTATCGGGAGTAAACCTATTAGATTTCGGAAATGCCTATTTGAAAACCTTACTTTGCTGTCGCAAGTCCTTCAATAGATTAGAAATTTGTCTCTTGTAGTTTTTATACCATTTCCCTTTTTTAAATTATCTGTTATCTATAAGTTAGTATATTGATAACTCCTTATATTTATGTGTAAGCGATTGTCATATTCTATAGTCTAGTAGTCAACACATGTTATTGCAATAACAATTAGTCATTAAGGTTTAAAGTGAAATAACTATTGTACCTATATTATTGTTATATGTGTTTGTGTTGCAAATAAAATAAAATAAAAATAAAATAAAATTGAATTGGTAATGGCATATGACAACTGATCATATTTATAAATGTTTAATTTTAAATAAATAAAAATTCTTATATGCCAATGTTTTTAAAAATACTTACACCTGTGTATTCTTAGCAAAATACGAAGTATCTTCGAGTGTATCGGTTTTGGCTTGTTCACCATTTTTCGTTTGTTGTATCGCAACGTTCGTGAAACTCTGAAAGAATAATTTTAGAGGAAATATAAATAATACAATATTTAATTATGTAGTTAATTGTAAATAAGTTTGTTATACGTGGTTTTATTTACCCTTTTGATAACATCTTGTAAATTTGGTTGTATTTCTGTCAGAAGCTTTTCAAGTTGTTGTTCAATATCTAGAGTTTCTTCCTCAGACATTATGAATACTGATGTTTCTCATTAATTTAACATATTATGTTTTGGAATTTCATAGTAAACAATATTTATCGATATGCAAACATATTGGAATTTCTTGTCGAAATCTGAACGAAGTGACGTTAACTGTTTTGCAATCATTTATCAGTGACATTGATAGCTAAATGACAATTTTAACAGCTCGACAGCTGTTTTTATTCACAGATTATATCGTAATTATGCATAACAGAAGACTTTTTGATATAACAATAATGTATCAAGGACTTAGATACTTAGATCATTAAGTAAATCAAGGACCACGTTATGACTTTAATTATTTACCTATATAGAATTATATGTTTAAAAAAAAAAGCATGAGTTTATAATTTTATAGTTGTAAAATTCCACAGTAAGGTTAGCTACACGATTGTTGATGTAGGTAGTTAGCGTTCAAGAAATCACGCCAACTAACGGCCTTATTTCTTGAGTGGAGCTCTATGATCGTATAAATTAATATCGCATTGGAACATTGAACGAAACGTATACACACAATCAAGCCATTAGAACACTGAACATGCTTATTAAATAATAATTAAATTAAACGTTAAACAAAAAAATTATACCATCAAAGTGAAACTTGGCTGTACATATTCGTGATAAATTCATAGAATTATTTTCCTCACAGTGTAGGTATTTGTTTAACATTGTGTTCTTATTATGCCTAATATATTAATTACTTGTTTAGTTTACATAATTATGTGTTAAGTAAGTATACAATTTTTACCTAGGTACCGAAGCACTTTTATTTAATAAAAATAAATATGTAACTAGTTAAGTACTATAATTTTTTTTATGAAGTTTTCATTTATTTAATTTATCTTTCCAAGAGCAAATTTTTCATTATATTTCAGGAACATCTTTTGTTTCTTCTTTGAACCTCGTTTTGGCGGGAACTCAAGTTCGACACTATCTTTCTTCCAAAGAACGTAATCAGCATTCATATTTGTTTTACTGTGTTTCTTAGCCAATTTTTCATTAGATTTAGTATCTATATCTTGATCAAAAGACTTATCGTGTTCGATCAATTTATGATTATCATCGTTATATTCATCACTTTCGATCGTAGCAGCTTCATCGGCCTTAGGTACCAATATGGGAACTGTAAGTAATAAATATACGTAGATATTAAAATTTCCATAAAAAGTATTATTATTGTGTCAAATCAAAAAGTACCTTGGTATATGTAATTTGTTAGAAAAAAATGAGCTTCGTTATACATAGCGTTTTGGTACGGTTGTTTATTAAATATTTTAGTAATACAGGCACAGATTAGAGAATAGTTACTTCGTAAATACAGGTAGAACTTACCACACCGTGATAAAGTGCTAAGCATTTTAATATTATGAATCAAAGTGTTGCTCATGATAGCAATTATATGTCTTTCAAGTAAAAATTTGAAATGTGATATCATTCTGTTCGCTGGTCCTTCTATGGTCAGAGATTCCGGTCTGGAAAATTTATATGAGATTATCCATAATTATACAGTAAATACTGTTCTGTTATGTGTTCTCACTTAAAAACAACTTGATATTAGCTGAAAATAAAAATAAACTTACGCTGCTTGTTGTATGTATTCAAACTCGAGGTCCACAGATTCAGGATCTTTGACCATAGACAAGGATATATGAGCCACAAGGTCATTTGCAGATAATGTCAGGGTTCCACTTAGAGGAGCTGCGCCCATAGATACAGTGGCATCGTAAGAATATGTTACCTACAAAAAATTGCATGCAAGAACATAGGCAAAACATTTCTAGGATTGGAGAAGCTCCTATAACAAATTACAAAGCTATATATGAAGCGTAGCAAAATACGTTGGAAGTTTATAAGTACCTTTAAATTACTAAATCCAACGAATGCATCGATTTTACGTATATCGTTTTGTCTTACTCCAGTAGCTATGGAACGTCTATAAATGCTATCTAAGCCTCGTATTACACCATCCCTTAAATGAAGTTGCTATAAAATTAAATAATTAGATTAATGAAAATCTTATAAAGAATTATATTTTTAAATAAAGTTGAAATACGATTAAAAGTTACCATTCCATTGATAGCATAAATTGTAAACTTCGGTAGTCTAACTGACCCAGCCTTGACCTGGTGCAGTTTTCGTATTATTACATTTATGGCGTTGTCTGTGAAATCGTTCAATGCAATACTTTTTTCTTTGTCATATTTCCTAAAAAAATTGAAATTATTGTACTGGTTGTTTATATATTTCTTAATATTTTAATAAAAAAATAAAAAAAAAACAAGTTACAATTGGAACGCAATGCGTTCTATTTTCAAACGTTCATTAGATGTTATTAGAGTCACATTAGAGGCGGACTTTTAATAACAATTGAATACAGCATCTACTGTTTCAAGAACATTTAAGTAATTATACAATACAAATAAAGGTTTATGCTTATTAGAAAGGAAATGTAAACGTACTGGAATTCCGGATTCATCCTCCTACCAGAGAGGCCGAAATACATAAGGTAATCATTGAAGTAATCCTTTAGCCATTGATTCAAATCTATTTTCAATCTATCCATAAAAGTATCTGTTGAAAAAAACAATGCAATTAACTATAAGTACGAGTAATAACATTTGTATAATCTCTATAAAAGCTCTATTTCTTGCTTTCATGAGTGAAATTATTTATTTATATTTTAACGAAATTAGTTTTTAAAATTCTTGCTTAATTATATTTTCTTTGCATTTGGGAGCAGTGACCTGTGCAGTTCATGTTGAAATGTAGGTACATTTTAATTAACTTTGCATTTAAATACGATACAGATAATATTTCATTCACGAATAGAACTTTTGATTCTTGGGCATGCCGGTGTCCGGGAATGTTTTCCTTCACCATTTAGAAAAATTTTCGTGTGGATAAAGTCCTAATAAATAAATTGAAAAATATATTTATTGTATGCCCTCAACTTTTCTATTGAAGTTCATACCACAGAGCTACTAATGTCCTTTGTAATATGTAATATACTTGGCATATATAATATTTTTAATATAAATTTTAAATCATTTTAATTTAAAAAAATTTAATAAAATAGATAAATAAACAATTCGAATGTAAAAAATAAAATGTATAATTAAACTTGATATTAAAAAAATAAAATTAATTAAATATAAATAAAATTATTATATATTAAGATTTTACAACGGTTTATTTAAATTAAAATGTGGTAGAAGTCTCGGCCCGTCACTAGTTGGAAATAGGAATATAATTCTAAGATTCATTTAAATTCTTCATGCACAATTTTATTTCATTACTAATTCGTATGTGACTGTAGGTATGCTTAAAAATTTAAAACGGGCTATTATCTAAATTTGTAACTTTAGCCGTAGAAAACTTACTACGGATATTTTTCGCATTCACGGATGCATTTAACTTACGGATAGTATTTACTTACCGATATTTCGTTTATCCAATCGGATGGGAGGAGATGATACATTTCCCTGATACTGAAATTGACACAATTACTAGCAAAGAGAATACAAATACTAATTACTAGTATTAACAGAAAAAAAATATAATTAGCATTTGCGGGTATTTAGCAAAAACTACTTTTAAGGTTCCAGCATAACTTTTTACAACACTTTACATGAAATTAAAATTTAGTTTAAAAAAAAATTCATTCGTCGTGATGGCCTGTTATGGAATTAATTGTTATTTTTTAACCAACTGAAGATAAAAAAGTCTCACAAGTTTTATTAATGCTATATATAAAAAACTATTCCAGACTAGTTTACGGTTAAGGTTACAAGAAATTAATAAATAGGAAACAACTCATTTTAAGTTATTAAATCGATCCTTTTTGTTAAATTACCTCCATTAATATATCATCCATTTGAATTTCTGATATGGTCAGTACTAAATTGAGACGATTTGTCAGCAGTCTATATCGACCTTCCATAATATATCTAACGCTCTTCAACATAAATCTGTGGTTTAAAAAAAAACAATATGTATATCTTATATCAATAATGAAATGGAACAATACAACTAATTCGGAATACCTGTTTATTTGAAAATTGTTCCGTTCATATTGTTAGGTTATTTTTTGCGTCTATGTATCATTTAGGAAAGTTATCAATTAAAAAAGTTTTTGAAATATTTAAAGCTAGTAATACTTACTCTGCTTGTCCGAAAGTGGGCACATAGAAGAGGTCAGAAGGATTTTTATCAGTTATAGTCCGGTCGTATGAACCAATAAGATGCAAGTCGTTTAGAGATATACGAGCTCGTAGCACCATGTTCTCCAGGTCATTGTGAAGGTATTGTATTCTGAACTGTGTGTCATTGCGTAATTTCATGCGATGGAAGAATCTAGAAAAAATGGTGTACCTATATAAAAGGCAAGTATTATCACGATAAATAACGAAACCTGGTTATTAAAAGCACCTAGAGCTGTAGCAATAGAGCCTTAAATCTGAATCCCTTTTACAAATCTTAATACAAACTACATAATTAACTGTAAAACTAATGTAAGATTATATTAAATAAAAATAAATTTGAACCAATTGCAATGGAGCGATATTCAGCTTTTTAGAAAACTTTGATGTTTTTTTTTACAAAATTGCTTTCCACTTTTCTATAGTCGTAATTTACTGACGGACGTAATTTCTCACTTTTTGCAAAAGCCCAGCTGTAAACAGGGTGGCCTAACTAATTTATATTCATACAGTATTGCGTCCACGAACCAAACTCATGAAAAAAGTTGAAGCGCAAAAGAGAAGACCAACATAAAACGGGCTTTATTTTATAAATTGTGTTCATCTAATGTAACAATGATTTTGATGATATATATTTTATATAGACCGTTCTCCATGTTATTAGAAATTAGAAGTGGGTACCTTATGGGTAATTAAAAAAAAATATAATATTAGAAAGGTTTATAATTATAGGGATTGCAATCCGGAAAAACGGATCCGGTAATCCGGCGGATCCGGCATCATTTAAAGGTTACCGGATCCGGTACCAATATACCGGATCCGAACACCGGATCCGGTGCTAGCAGTTTGTGCGAAAATAATCATGATTATCTATTTGCTGACAATAAAGCCGACAAGTGTAGAAGCTGAAAGGGCCTTTTCGGCCGCAGGCTATATTTGCAGCTCTATTAGAAGTCGTTTAGCTGATGACACAATTAACAATATTTGTTTTCTACGATCTTATTTTCAAAATCAATATTGATTTTCTTTTAATAGGTATTTATATTTTTTACAATTATTACTTAAAATAATTATTTATCGCAAGTTGACTAAAGAGTTCTAAACTCATTATTGTGATAATTTTACGTAAGGGTAACTATAATGTCTATAATGTTCACGTTATAAAAAAGTACTAAAAGTCTAATGTTATATCTACACTATTTAGAGAAGATTCTGGCTAAGCAAAATGTGCTGTGAGGCAATTAAATCCAGTTTCTTTGCTCGATAACAATCTTATTTTACGGTAATGATCTCGGTTGGGCGCAGACATTAAACGCGTCCCATAAAGTCTTGTCTTTCAGACGTAAAGATTATACAAAATTATAAATCTTTAGAATATTATACGCCGGTACCTATATCCACTTCTTCATAATAGAATCAACTGATTAAGTCGGTCATAAGAACCTGATAGGGTTAAAATAATATAGAGATTTTGTATATCTCCATATTTATCACATACATATTAATAACGACTGATTTGTTTTCGTGCTGTCAACGTTTTTCTTTTAAGTCCGAAAATGTGTTTTCCGAAAGTGAGCCTTGTTTCAACTATCATGTATTTCATTAAGAAAATATTACGTTAATTACGTAGTGGTGCTTTGCTTGAGAAACTGCTACGAGAGCTTGTGCAATTAACACAAATTGATTCGCTGCTGCGGTTCCGTCTAGAGGAGTGTCGAGTATGTATTGATAGGTTTATGCATATATTAGTTGTCTTACAAGATAGTATTGGGCATTCGCATCATACAAAATCCACCAAGGTTAATTCCAGCAGGTATAAGGCCTCGATTTCCGCCAGCTTTGTTGACCGAACGCTCTGCCACTCCCCCAGATTTTAGCATCATCTGTTTAAAAAAATTAGCCACGGTAAGTACTTTAGAAGAAATCTTATAGTTCTATTTTTCATTCAAGAAAAATAAAAATATTAAATATAATATGATGACAAGATGATCTCGATATAGATTTCTCAGATTTAGTTTATTAGCTTCACGCATGATCGGCTTCATGGCAATATATAAAGTCGATTCCGAGGATTGCATTCTAGGCATCATAAATCAAAGTTAACAACCAAGTCGCGACGCGATGTGCCTGTGGTTTAGAATTTTATAATACTGCCAATGTCTTCTGTTTAATGATTTTATACGGTATAGCGAAAGCGTCTGGACAATCCCTTTTATGAAGGCACTCGAACCATAATCCCTGTCTAGTCGAAGTTATGAGTGACTACTCACTGCAAGCATTTCAGCATCAAAATTTTCAATGCCCACAGCTTCTTGGTAATTTTCACGGACTCGCGAATATTTTTCTGCAAAAGAGTCCTTTTTAATACAATAAAAAAGTTATATGGGACGATTGCTCAGGACGTTTAAAATTAAAAATTAGTTAATTTTTAATTTTAATATGAATCAATTAATTTCAGTTGAACCAAATATAAATATGTAGTTACCATCGAGCTCATCTAAGATATCGAAGTATTTTTTGACATTAAAGTTTGGCCAGCAATTATTAAGCTTTTGGGACTTCTTGCTTTTTTCCGGTGGGTGGTCGTCATCATTAGCATCCTTTACAGGCACGTCTGACTCCTCGTTTTCAATTTCGTTTCCTTTGAGTTAAGATAAAATGTAGATACAATTAGGTACCATATTTGAAATATTTATACGCAATGATTTTCTTTATGAAACTTACCATCTGTGTTTTGTCTGAGGTGCGATTTTGTAACCGCTATCGATATGTGAGCAACTATAAAAAATATAATAAAATAGTGGCTATTGCATAACATTTTAAAGGAATTGCTTTTCCTATTGTAAAATGTATTTAAATTCACTCGTTCTTTTCATGTATGAGTGACTTTCTACTCATAAAATTCAGTTTTAATTAACATTCGACTGCATGTAATCGTTTAAGCTTATTAAATAGGATTTTCATGTTGGGAATGATCATGTAACATTCAGTAAGCTTAAGCATGCACAACAAACGTATTTTCTCGTGAACTTTGTTCAAAAATATATTTTAAGCTATTTTTATCTATTTTTTTATGAAGGTTGGTAGCATAAAATGAAAAATAAATGAGCACAAAGCTTTATTATTGCATTGCATTCTTTATAGGTGTGTTAGAGGGAAATGAACCCGACGAATTACACAAATATAGGTACCTAATATAAAACACACGTTTAAAAGTATTCGTATGTACTCTTAGTTTTTATTCTCCATAATATAGGTATCGAAATATCTGGATTTTTTTCTTAATGATATCCGAGTATTTCTTTCATCCACATGTAAATGAGATGTAGCCCGCACTTTATAAATCTAAACGTTTTGAATCAGTACTGTACGAATAAAATTTATTTCAATGTAATATAATATTGTATCTACGAATTGTAAACAAGAGCCAGCTTTTAGTTATTCCGTAACCCTACATCACATAAACGGCTAAGTGTGTGTTTTCATTTGATTACCAATATTCAGGAATCCAATTATATGGTTGTGGATGTTGGTTTAAAATTGACTTATAGTTAGGTTTAGGTAACTATCAGGAAAACTTTATCAAGTTAAATGTTCGCTTTCAATTAATTTTGAAATGCCGTAAATCTTTTATTTCTTCATTCTGAACGCGAAATGCTTTATTGAAATGTTTGAACGAAACGTTTGAAATGTTTTATTTCTATTTATTTTATCTACTCTTGACTATTTTTAAAACGAATTCGTTTAAAATTGATAAGACCGTCAATGATTATTTTAAAAGCGGTAAAGAGAAAACTATTTTCATTTAATTAATTTCAATTGACAAAAACTTAATTTTGTTGTTGTTGTTTTTTGCAGAAACTTTTACTAATTTTCAACAGGAATGGCAGAAAAATAGGAAGTCATACGAAAGTGCCATAAGATTAGTAAGTTATTCTATTCTACTTAGTCTATATGAGTCTTAGCAATTATGCTGAAAGTCCTTAATTCTGTCTCTTAAAGCTAAATTATCGACCAGTTTTCAATCTAATTCAAAGAATAATTAATATAACACAATATATCGTATGCTAATTTGCTTTATATGGTGGAAGGATAAGTTATTCTAATCACACCGAGAATGACAAGAATAACTAAATAGTTATTTAAGTTTTTGAACCACTACATTAAATTATATCAAAGATGGTTATGGTATAAACAATCTTTATTAGCCCCATTCAAATTCAAGATCCTTTGAGAAAGTTGAATTTATTATCTGAATTTTCAATTTCAGGCTCTGAGGGATAACTATGGATATAAAGGGATGAATGTGTACATCAGAAAGTCGGTAGACTCGCACAGAATAGCAAATGGGTTCTATGTTCACGACAATGTAGTAGGAGTGTAAGTTATATGCGTCGTGTTTGAATATTATATTATCCCATTTGTCCTATTGCTATTGTATCATTTGTTTCTCTTGTATCGTTTCATTCATATCCCATTTCGTACAATGTTTTATTCAACCTTTACGGGTGTTTACGGTACAGTGAGGTAATTTTTAATTCCGACGCGACATCATTATTTTCTTCTAAGTCTCTTGGGATTTGGCGCTTATTTAAAAACCAATCACTGTTATTCCAATCCAAGTTTGTATTTATTATTAGATAATTTTATTTAAATATGATAAGAGGGATGAAATGTTCATTACTTATTTTATTGTATAACGGCATAAATGCCGACACATTCAAGAAATAGTATTTCTTTATAATGCAGTGGGTCCTTCTAGTTTAAAGTCCTATTGTTAAAAGATAAGATAAGATGTGACGGCTCTGTTAATCCATACTAATATTATAAATGCTGTCTGTCTGTTACTCAATCACGCCTAAACTACTGAACCAATATGCATGAAATTTGCTATGAAGATATTTTGATACCCGAGAAAGGACATAGGCTACCTTTTATTGCGAAATATGGACCACGGGCGAAGCCGGGGCGGACCACTAGTATTAAATAAATAAAGAAAAAGCAATTTATTGTAGACTATGCCAAGACATGTTCTTAGGCGAGCTACCACACTTCACATCCCCAGAAGTGACGATGGCTCTCGCGTCAAATGCTCTGCGAATAGAGACGGGGCTCAGCAAGATGTTTGTATATACACAGTACATACTGTTCCGGAATTATTCCGATGTAGTGGTAAATGGGAGGAATCTAAGTGATCATTCCCCGTTTTCGTTCCAAGACGTGCATTATGTTGGGCCTTTGGCGTAAGTTTTTTTGGAATGGTCTAGTGATTTGATAGAAATAGCAGTCGCTGTGAATTTTACTGTTTGGATAATGTGATTTTTAACGTAGTAAATAACAAGTTTCTTGCCCAATATTTTTGGTAGAAATACCCTCTTTTAAAAGAAATGGCTTTTCATAAACATCAATAGTTTATGTATTCAAATTATATTTAAAGTGTTCAGTTAAAGCAGCATATTTTTATTTACGTCGCCAGAAAAATGACTTTCAACCAAGTTTGCAAAAATTTGCGTATTTCAGCATAACAGCAGAAGATTGTACCCTGTCTGGGTACGCTATCACGAAGCTAAGTGGCCAATCAGTCGACTTGGGACATAACACTTTTACAGTATCTGACTGTAAATTCTCTGTTGAGGTAGATAGAACCTTCTAGAGATAACATGTTGTTTATGAGATAAATTAATTAAACTTTACAGCGAATGGGTGGTTGTAAGAAGCTATTTTTCCATTGAAATATTGTATTTTATTATATTATTTTATTTGTGCGAGCACTACAGAAAAATAAATATCATTAAAAGGTAATAAGATTATAGATACAAATATATTCCATATTTTATTATGTACAAAGTTTTTTCTAATGATGTATGAAATTTTGACTTAAATAATATTTTTTCGTTTTCAGATATCTTCTCTGGGTATGGGTTTAGCGCCTGTCACAGCACCGTATTTTAATAATCACCAAAGTAATTATTACTTTCTTAACATTTTTTATTGGAAAGTTGTATAAAATTTGTTAAGGACTTTGTAATTTACGTTTACGAGTTTTATTCATAAAGTCAAATTGTTTTATTTAGGTAGAGTCCTTGAAAAATTAATTTCGAAACCAATTCGGGAGGAATTGGTGCCTAAACTTCAAGCTAGTCTTCTCACCTACATCAATACATCTAATATATTTGGCGATAAATTGGCGGAATATCGGTAAGATGAGAATTAACATATGAAATAATAAAAATATTTAAATGTAGTACATAATTCTAAAGTGCAGGATTTTTTCACGTGGTTCAGAGGAAATGGAAATAATTGGAGGAAATGGAATATCCATTATAATGTACAACAGTAAATAATATTTCCAAAACTGACACTCATTTTTTTTGCGTATACAACTCTTAAGACTCTTTTTCTTGATATGACTTATATCTCTTTGTGTGTTGGTTTTTATTAATAGTCATTTGTGCTATAAATATACTTTTTGTGTTAAAGGCAGTATCAAACAAAGCTATTTAAAGAAACGTCGAAATATTTCATCAGCAATATAAGGGCTTTAAACAAAAATACTGTACGAATAAATCAAGGTGCGATCCTGATGAAATCTTTTTCTGTTATGTGGAATGTGGTAAATGTTAATTAACACTTATCTATTTATTAAAATAAGCTGCACACCGCGGTTTCACCCGCGTAGCTCCGCTTCTGTTGCTCTTAGCGTGAGGATATAATATAGCCTATACCTTCCTCCATAAATGGGCTATCTAACATCGAAAAAATTTTTCAAATCGGATCAGTAGTTCCTGCATTAGCGCGTTCAAACAAACAAACAAACTCTTCAGCTTTATAATATTAGTATAGAAAAGTTCATAAAAATAATCTTTGAAACCTTAGTAGACTTCTTCAAAATACGCATTATACAACATGCATAAAATTTGTGAAATCACCTTTTCAGTGTGAAGAAAAACCGTGTAAAACCAGTGTTTCACTGAAAGACATTTACTTATATGGCTTGGATACCGTTTATTCATCACATAGCGGGGGACCATACAAGTTGCAATCGAAAAAAATCGGTGAAGCAATATGTTATAACTACCTACAGGTAAAATTACACTATCCAAAAGAATTATACCCATTTCTAAGATATATTGTGTTGGTAAATACAGCCTATAATAAAAATGAATAAAGTACAATCTTCTTTTAGAAAAAAATTAACATGGTTCAAATATTTTTGGTACCACAACGTTATTTATTTATGTTAGGTCAATTATAATAATAAATACACAGGTTAAAATTGAATAAAAGTTCCAAGAAATAATATAATGGGTTTAGTTGCAGGCGAACTTTTATTTGAGCAAGCAGGCTATTTGTCTGAGAGAATAATAACTACTGTCTACAGGATTTTGTTGAACTTAACATTTTGGTTAATACAAAAATCGATTTTTATCCTTTTATGGTAGGTACGTGGAAGAATAGGCTTCAAAAATGATACCATTTCAACTGATCATGACTTTTTTGCCGAACTTTACGACGTTAATGTTAACATTGAAATAGATATAGAGAAGGATGTGAATGTATGCGATTTCGTCGATTGGAGGTAAGAGTAATTTTGTTGTAAATATTTTTTTCTTATGACCTACGAAAAAAATTGAAGTAAATCATAAATTTTTAGGTCACTTGAATTATCAATAATTGGTTTCAAAGGAAATGTTCAAGAAAGAACCAATGCGAACTCGTTATTAAGCGGACACTTAATAAATGAAATTCCAAAAGTATTAATTGATCACACATTGCAATTCTTCAAAGGCAATAAGAGGCCAACAAAATTATCTGAAAATGTTTCCCGGGAAAAGTGGGACGACATAAATACTGAAACTGTACAACTATCAAGAAGTGTTGAATATCAAGAATACAATGGTAATGGAAACAATAACGAATTTGCTCCTAAAAAGAAAAAGTTTGACAAACGCGGGGAGATAAGTAAAGGAAGCAATCCCAAAAAGAATAAATTTGATAAAAGAGGAGAAGTAAGGAAAAAAGTAAAAATGTTTGCAAAGTCTTCGACATCAAGCCAAGAAGGAGAATCGAGTGAAGGAAGTGATATGCAACCGAAACATAAAATTCATTTTAGTGATCGCGGTGATAAATCTTTTAGTTCAATTTCTTCTTCTTCGAAAGAAAATGACAAAAATGAATAATAATTATATGTATGTAATCAATAGAAATTGAGCTTATTCGTTCAGTAATTATATCTATAGAAAAAGTTTGGAAACTATCCTTGATATTATAATCCCTGAAAAATCTTTAAGCCATTAGTAATTAAAATCAATTATGTATCTATACAAATACAGCGTATGATTTCGACCTACACCCGTACAAATGTTTAATTTATGTAATCTTCATTGCAATAGCAGAGATCTTATTTATTATATTTGATTTTTTATGATAAAAGTTACCCTGACTATAATTGCCTGCATTATGTCATGTGTAGTCATTTGATATTCGGTATCAAGTCAATTAAGGTTTTATTCCACGAGGCCTGTTCAAACAGCATATTGTATGAAGTGCTGAAGTATTCAATATATGCGTTACCAGATTTTGTTACATATCTGGTAATTTTGTCATGTTATCCTTATAGCCCAAAAAATGACACAATTTTTGCCAAAGCTATGCTTCGCAAGAAAAATACCTCATTATGCGAAGAAAGAATAGTTGTTCTAAAAAACGCCTAAGTTTATTCTAGGTATAATATTTTATAGGAGTACCAGTTGCTAGCTGTTGTCGTTAAAATCTTAATATTTTTTCTTTTTTACAACTACTTCATAAGCGGGACAACGAGGTAACTTTATAAATGAAACACTGTAAAAATGTATTATTATTAAAACTTTATACAGCTTTGTAAACTACAGCATCTTCATCCATTTCTTGCGTTAAATACTCCGGTATTACTGGGCGTGGCGATGGTCTCCAATCTCTTAATTTGTATTCTTCACTAAACAAATTGTTACAATCTTAGTAAGTTTTAATTAACACAATGGTGGAGGTAAATAATCATTTTGTAAGAGTATTTAATCAAGGAAAGAAACCAGGAAAAAAATTAAGACTTAACACAATCATAAAATTGCGTTCTTGATGTCAATTCATTTTCATTCCAAGAATTGAGAAAGGCAATTTCAAAAGGAATGTACTTAATTAAAAAATAACAAACCTTTTTGGATTGTCTTCAACTATTATTCGGATATCGGGTGATATCGACTGCGTGGGTCTTTCAATTTCATCAATAGAATTTGTATCTAATTGTGAAGGAACTTTTTTTCGATATTCACTGTCTTTCATACGCTGTTTCTCAGACAAAATTTCATTGATTGGTTCAAATTGCCTCATGATTATCTGCGAAGAGCCGCTTTGCCACACCGTTGTAGAAAATAATGGATTGGGTATTATAGAGATGTAATGTGTTGGTGCTGTAGTAAATTTATAATAGTTTGGCGTCTGAAATAAAAAAAAGATAATATTATAAATTTAATCTTTTCAGTCTAATTCGGATCATCATTCAAAATACGAAAATATTTTTTTTAGACAAAAATGCTGTTTTGAGTGATATATATGTATATGCTTCTGTTAAATGACCGCTTCCTTTAACAGAGGCTGATAGCTTTATAGTAATTTTTTTACAATAACTATTGAGAAAAATACAGCTCATAGTAAGATTAGCATATCATTGATATTAACATACATAAATACTCTCACCTCATATTGCACGACTGAATCGGCCATTATTCTCTTGGTATCTGAATATTTTGTAAGTTTTTCAGCATATTTACGAGTGTCCTCATTTTTAGACCATTGCTCAGAGAGTGGCGCGTCATTACTTAAAAATGGTTCTTGATAATCATTCGTTAAATTCCCGGGGAAACCTGTACACAATTTTATATAAAATTAATTATGTTATACGATTTTTTTCCCAATTGCCCACGAATAGATAAGGAAAATATTCTATAGTCTGAAAACTAAATCGCCAGTTTGAATCAAGGTTACTATAAATATAAGAAGGTATAAAATTCTGGGTCATCCCATAAATATCAAAACAGACACCGTGGATTATCCATACTATAATGATCTGTGGTATCTGCTATTATTGATTAGTTAATATAGCATGTATAAGAAGTAAGAACTAAAGTAAAAAGACGTTAAGTACCTACGTAATACATTATTTTTACATTCTGGTATTTGAAAAGCAGGTCTTGCCTATGCTAGAAACTGCATTTTATATTTTGAAGCCACATAATTTTATTTCTGAATGAATTTCTTCTAGGTACTTTTATTTCTTACCTTCATCCTCATCTCCCATCTTCCTTCTATACTGTACCAGGTCAGGTCTGTCATAGAACTGACCCCTTCGCATGTAAACACGCACATCGGCTCCTGACAAGGTATTATAATAAAACATTACTTTCGCTTTTACAATATCGTATCTTCTTAATTTTACAAGAGACATTTTTTTTATAAATATAAATATAATAGCGTATAAATATAGTAAGAGTATATTATAAATAATAATGATCTAATTAACAAAACTTATTATCGTATTTTGATAATACTTGTTCTTGTTCGTTCTAGTCTTGTTATTTTCTTATTTAGTCACTGACGAGGTTCTGCTTATTATTAAATATAATTTTTCCCATTACCATATAAATGGTACTTATTGTCTATTAATTATTAAGAATTGATTATACCAAATTAAATAATTTTAAGCATTCTATCCAAATTACGGATTTTTCTTACTTGTAAGTGTAATGAATTCGGCTAAACTATAATTATAGCCGTAGGCTACACCCGCACATACTGCGACTGTCAGCCCACAACATATAGCGGTCACTAGCCAACACGACAGGAAAAATGTTAGAATCCTACCAAAGACAAAACACATTAATAACCCTTTAATAAAGACTCCGCTCCTTGAAAGAAATAGATAAATTCTACAGTTTCAGGAGAGGTTTCTTTTCAACTAGTATTAACATTGAATCAGCGTTTAATAAATAATTATGATGAATTTGGCTACATATAGTGACAGACTCAGTGGTCATTGGACCCGTTCCATACTAGGATATATATATTACATACATTACATATATTTTTTTTATGATATGATATATTACCTCTGAAATAAATCCAAAGTGAATGCGAAGCAACTGCACACATAGCACATACTCCTATTTTGCGGTAAGTGAAGAAAAATATTTTATCATAACAATGTAATCTTGAGGGTTTTATTTTTCTGAAAAAAAAAACCTTATTAATTAATATTCACATGAAACTCACATTTTGTTTTAAAAAGTTTAGTTTGTTTTTGTCCCATTACATTAAACATTAAGCTTAAAAAAATCTTTCAACAAAAATAACTGATTACATAATATTTGAAGGGATTTCATTGATCAGATGGGCCAAAATTATTTGTTCTAATAATAAGTTTTTAAAGCACAAAAGCATGTTTGATGTAGACTAATTAGCCATTTGTATTATGGGCAAAATGCTAAAAATATTTAGATCGTAATTGATAAACCGAAAGCACCAAACAAAAGTATACATTTAATTTATTCAAGAACACGTACGGTATTTGTTACAGCTTCCACGATTCATATCCAATATTTGTGATCCTCGGGTACTGACTTTGTAATTTTTTTAATTGAATTTACAGCAAATTTACTTATTTTCTATTTTTAGGCAAATATTTATTTTGAAGCATTTCCAATTGTTTTGTAATTTATATATGTATACTAGCGGTCCGCCCCGGCTTCGCCCGTGGTACATAATATTTACGTTTTCTCTACATAAAAACCATCCTCGTACTTCAAGGAATATAATAAAAAAAGAATGATCGAAATCGGTTCAGCCGTTCTCGAGTTATGCGCTTACCAACACATTTTGCGATTCATTTTTATATATAAGATTTGAAAAGAACCTTACATTTTCGGTAGGTATGTATAATTTTCCTCTATTAACATAGAAGGTGTAGTATGAAAATTGTCCTGATCTTGTAAAGAATATTATTTCCCAGTAGAATTACTTAC
Source organism: Colias philodice (assembly GCF_061535455.1). Taxonomy (NCBI): domain Eukaryota; kingdom Metazoa; phylum Arthropoda; class Insecta; order Lepidoptera; family Pieridae; genus Colias; species Colias philodice. The sequence goes on along the minus strand of NC_143098.1, from coordinate 8,153,686 downwards.
TTAATTATTCATTTATCCATACTAATATTATAAATGCGAAAGTAACTCTGTCTGTCTGTCTGTTACTCAATCACGCCTAAACTACTGAACCAATTTTCATGAAATTTGGTATGGAGATATTTTGATACCCGAGAAAGGACATAGGCTACTTTTTATCCCGGGAAAATGTCGCAATCCCGGAAATCCCACGGGAACGGGAACTATGCGGATATTTCTTTGACTGCGCGGGCGAAGCCGCGGGCGGTAACCTAGTTACTTAATAAATAGCATAAACTGTAATTGTGTAAAAGTGTGTAATTTGAATTACCTTGTATTATAGATTTTATACAAGTATGGGTATATAATATATTTCTAAATATAGTTTTTTTTTTTTTTTTTTTTATTCTTTATATTTCTAAATATAGTTAATAACAGGTTTTAAACATTTCAAAAATAAAATTAAAATAGAGCATGGGTTCGTAAACTTTATAGTAGAGAATTTGCGCGTCATTTTTATAATCACAGTTTATTGGAAAATTCTCGATTGGATCCTTTTTTTTGTATTTACAAACTGAGCTTCATTTGATAAGAAATATTAACGTTTCATAATATAATTATAGTGTATTTCAAAGTTATTCCCAAACCACTATAACAAATTATGAAGTTCTAAACAAGTTTAATTTTACTACTAACATTTACAAAGTGAGGACCCCATAATATTTCTTTACCTTCATATCACGCATTAAAAATAAATAAAGTAACATGAAATATACCAAGTTATATATGTATTCAAATATTGTATGTCCAATTGTCCATTCTATCCGAACCCAAAAAGCTCATTTTATATGCGTGGAACAAGCGTGGAACGAATAACATTTTGTTTTTCATATAAACATGGTAGTCACCAACGTAAACGTTGTTTGTACTTTTACATAATACGAGGTAATATTTCTAATATTAATTAGGCATTTAATGTTTTCAATTTCACTCTTGGGTCGCTTCCTTAATTTTTAGGGTTCCGTAGCCAAAATGGCAAAAACGGAACCCTTATAGTTTCGTCATGTCCGTCTGTCCGTCTGTCCGTCTGTCCGTCTGTCACAGCCGATTTACTCGGAAACTATAAGTACTACAGTGATGAAATTTGATGGGAATATGTGTTGTATGAACCGCTACAAAAATATGACACTAAATAGTAAAAAAAAGAATTGGGGGTGGGGCTCCCCATACATGTAACTGAGGGATGAAATTTTTTTTTTCGATGTACATACCCGTGTGGGGTATCAATGGAAAGGTCTTTTAAAATGATATAAAGTTTTCTAAAAAACATTTTTCTTAAAGTGAACGGTTTTTGAGATATCAGCTCTCAAAGTCGTAAAAAGTATGTCCCCCCCCCTCTATTTTTATAACTACGGGGTATAAAATTCTAAAAAAAATAGAGGTGATGCATGCTAATTAACTCTTTCAACGATTTTTGGTTTGATCAAAGTATCTCTTATAGTTTTTGAGATAGGTTGATTTAACTGTAATTTATTATATTTGCTGCTACGGAACCCTTTGTGCGCGAGCCCGACTCGCACTTGGCCGGTTTTATTTATTCAAGAATACATTCGTCATGTGTTCGACACTTCAATACGTCATGTTCAAAACGTGGGATTAAATTCGCTTTCCACTAAGTAATTTACGAGTTTTCGAATAAAAATATTACCGAAGAATATTACAGTAGAAAAAAATTAAATATTACAGTAGAATAAAATGTACTTACAAGTTTGATAAGCATTTATATTTGAGAAATCGTTTTCAAAAGAATCAGCTGGTAGGCAATCTGGTAGATACAATCCAAGTCAAATCATTTAATGTCGTTATGACATTATAGCATAATGTTTAGAAGTGTTTACTGAAAACAATGAAATGAAAGAGTTTCTAATAATAACAAAATTATAAATAAGTAGGCAGAAAAAGAACACATGTTGCATCATAGATTAGAGTTTATTCGTTGTTTGCCAAGAATTTATACGTAATTGTCACCATTGTTTATATTTCTATTGATAATTTGATAAAACTATGTATGTGTTATTGTTGAAGGTCTATGCTGTACAAAGATTTATTCTTCAGGCTTCAGTCGTTCGGAGTTCGCCTGAAAGTTCGGACGTCCGCCCGCCTTTGGATGCGGTTCGCAGCTTTTCGTAAAATAAACTTTGTGAAACTCTACTGAATAAAGTTAATTGTAGTGCGATTGTTTTCTAGTGGTAGTACTCAATTCTGCTGAGGATCTAATCGGACTAACGGAGGTAACGTAAATTGTAAAGATATATTTTTTATAGAGTAGTAGGGATGTAAAAATATATTAAGACTAGTTAGTTTTGACAAAATTAATTTATTATTCGTAGTATTTTTTAAACACAAGTACATATTTTTACCAAACTATTTTTGTATTAGTATTAGTGCAAAATTGATTTATGGTTTAAAAGCTTTTAATATCAGCTAAATCTTAAGACACATCGATCATATTATTGTCAATATGTTGTTACTGAAAATTTAACTCTTCGATCATAATTATGTATTGTGTCATTTTAACAATATTATTCAGTATTAGCGTGCTATATTGTTTCGTATCAAGACTTAAGAAACATTATACATAAATTAAGTATTTTAATTTATCTAATTGAAGAAGATTTGAAGTTCTAATATACTTACCTACATAAGTTTTTTCAAAATATTTTAATTAGTTTGTATAATAGAAGAACATTTTTCTCTTTTAATATTCCAAGATAAATTGAAAGTAAATAAGAACAATTAGTATGAATTTGCAAGTAATATTATGTGTTTAACAAACTTATGAAGTTGTTGAATGAACAGAAATAAGTAGAATGTATTTATATGTTATCAATGATATATAAATATTTTTTATTAATTTGAATTGTCAATTTCTACAATTTGGTTACACGTTCATTTGTTTCGTGGAGTCTAATTAGGTCAAATAAGATAATATACTCTAGCATACTATTACTTTTATGATCTATATCAAACAAAATTTGTACCATTGCCTTACTTTTATATGGTTTTTCCTCTCAACATTTAATAAAAAAATTGCTTTGTCAGGAGTTTCGACCCAAAAAATGCTGCCACAAACATTTTAAAACTGTCCATTGTTTTTTTTGTTATTATGCGGAAATTAGGCAATGTATTTATATGTACGTAATTGGGTTATTATAATGAAGTGTAACTTCCTTTGTTTTGGATATTTTTATATCAGATAAATTTTATTTCAATCTCAAATTTTATGAGATTACATTTTTTCGTAACACATTATTTATTTATGAACAACAGTAAATTCTTATAGGTACAGCATAAATATAAAATATAGTACCTAGTTGTAATTGTAGCACGATAGTTTTACTACGGCGTTTACGTAAAGACATACTTTTACAGTGTTCACAATGCTTCACTAGCCAACTTATGCATGATATAGAAACCATGGCGTCTAGAATGTCACCTAAGGAAAAAATTAAGTTATGAAGATACCACTGAAGTGTTTCGTTTAAAATAAATATAAATTCTGATATTTTTTTTGCTCTTATATTTTACTACTTACCACACTTTACACCAAACCTGTATAAATTACTATCGAGTTGAATTACTACCCTAATAAAAATTTTGTAGTGCTAATAGAGCCTTACAAAGTTCCATATGAATCATTAACTCGCGCTTCACATGCGGGTGTGCTACGTTTGACTTGTTAAATAAAATAGACTTGTTTAATTTGTCATGTTTTTGGAATGTGTAAATGTATGCCCGGGTACGAAATTGAGAAGTGGCACACAATAATTGTTTATACCTAACGTTTTACGAGTGATTTTCACGCGACATTCAGGAGGGGCGAGCGTTTTGGTTGGTATGGTGTTATGTTCCTTAAATCTAATTGTTTTTAAGTTTACGTTTAATACTAAATGTTTTACAGCAAAGTGTATATTGTAGGTATATACTGAATAATAATTGCATACACCTGTAATTAAATTGTTATAAAAGAAGCTATATGCAACTTTATCTCAATACACAAAAATCTTACATGCTTCATGCATTGCAGCCCTTTTATAATATTTATAGTACAGAACGTGAGATTGATACACTGGAATGAATTGCCAGTCAAGTCGCTTTATCTTCGCGATAAAAAGTTCGACTTAAGAGCAAACACTAGGCGGTGAACAGATTCTAGATCAAGGCTACACTTGTTTTGAGTCGACATTTTGATATTGTTACTATACATGTATTTCAAAGAGTTCTTTATTAAGTTTAAAAGGTATGAGGCAACCGACTGATTTCTTTATGATCGGCAACAGCTTGGTTTTGTTACTTTGTTCCAGCTTTGGGTATAAAACGGTATTCTTTTGTGATGCCTTTGACGGAGCTATTCATGTTTATTTCAAGTTCAAAGCATTGTCTGGGGTATTATTAACTTTATATATAACTATATACCTAACATCAATCTGCCGATTGACTGCCGACTATCACGAATAAAAATTACTCTGTATAACAATTTGCTCGAAAAAAATAAAAGTTTATTATCAAAATGAAAAATAAATATGTATATCTCTAAGAAAGGTTTGATTTCTAGCAGTCCTAGACAGCGTGACTCCAACGCCCACAACATCCTATTTATTACTCATTTTTACACCCTTAAAATAAATTTAGACAACGAATGAAAAGGATTACATCAATATTTAATAAAGTCTTAGATATAGCAATCATTCAAAATCATGGTCAGTTTTTGGAAAGTATTAAATACTGGAAAAAATTTAGAAAAATTGTCCTTTTCTTTAGTAGTTGTTTAATACTAACAATGCTAATTGAGTTTGGATACTATCTCAGTAACTTATAAAAGAGCATATAGATTCATCAAATATAAATTATATTTATCAAATATTTTTATAGAGACATGAAAATACTTTCCACGTTATGTACACAGTTACTAGCTGATTATAGAACAATGCTCCACCAATTTAAAATAATTTATTTCCTGAATAAGCAAGCTATATAGTTTCATGTTATGAGGTTATAAATACACCAATGAATGAATACTAAAATACTAAAACATTCAGTCAAAGAATACAGACTATCTAGCACAAATCTTCCTCTTCATAATTTCAAGTGAGCAGTTTTTAAGCTGCCATTTCCCCCTAAGATTAATTTGTACGGTGCATCAATTTTGAAACGTAACTAGATTTCGTGTAGCATCCAGCTACACTAATCGATTTCGTAGAACCTCTACTCTCTACGAGAATCATCTATTATGGTTTGTGGAAAGCAGTAAGACAATTCATTTGCCTTCTTTTTAAAGATCGCAATTTAGAATTTATTACCCCTTTTACAATGGACTTTTCATTGGACTTTAGTTAAGATAGCTATAAAATATAAATTGACTTTTTTCATCAAAACGTGTTAAACAAATAAAGAGTGCTTTGGTGTTTTAAATTTATCTTGGCGCCTAGCAGTAGCATTTTTAGTATATTTGTACTGGAAATATAAACTGTTTTTAATATGTTTTTGTTACCTTGCTCCTTTTCCGCTTGGTGTATGTTGTATAATATTTGTTATTAGAGTAATGAACAACTTTATGTTATGCTGTTTTATGATTATACATTCAATGACGAAGATATTATTAAAATATACCTAAAAGTTATAGTCCTATTTATTAAGAAAGCAGCCGTTCCAGAAACTTTGCATCATAAATTTTTTAAACTTAGATGAATGGGCTCTCGTTTCGTTACAAACTACCCTTTTGGGATACAAATTACATTCGTGCAAACTGAGATGGATTCAATTCTATTTTGAGTTACATTTTAAATTCCAAATTGAATGAAAGCACTTTGAGTGAAAAATATTATTTGATTTATTTGACGATATACAATTTTAAGTCTCTCTCTTGTGGGATTGGTTAAAAAGTTACTATGTGTGTAAGCTAATTATTGGAACTAAGTAGATTTTACTGCATTAATAAATAAGGTTCTTATCCATGAACATATGATGAAGTCTAGGTACTTGCAGGATATAGGACAAACATGATTCTTAAACAGCTGTGTACATCAATCTCACTGTTTAGTAATTTTAAAGAAAACTAAACCATAAGTATAGTAACTTTTAATGTTTTTATTTATTTCTGAATAATAAAAAATATATTGAGTAAACTTTTCATAAGAGAAATATTATTGATACTAAGAAATTTCCCACTTTCCAATAATATGAAGTTGTTTCACTAGATAATTATTGTATGTGGGTTTTATCGACAAGAATACAATAGAGACAAATTGTAGGGAACGTGACGGGAAAGATAGCAGCCAATTACGGCAGGTTCACGAATATGAAATATTGATGTTAGTTTTCAGGGTGGAGTAGTTTATAAGCTTATGGGTTTTAAAAGCTATGAATGATTATTATATATGTAATTGCCAGAATGTTCGCACTATTTCTGAATATTTAAAAATGAATACACTCTGTATTAAATGTAGTAATTTGATTTATAATATAGAGTAGGTAGCTTTAACACGATGCCACATACTGCTTCAGTTGATTTTTTATGGCTTTACCTTTCCGGAAAATGATATCTACATATTAATTTACGTTTATGATGTTAAATTAAATCAGATTGCACTAGCGCTCAAATTTAAATCGAAATTCAATTATAATACGTCTGTTCAAAGAGTAAAAGTCATGTTGTGTATGTATATGTTTGTGTATTATTCTATTACTCTACCATTTTTTTAAATGTCTAATGAAAATTCAATTTAAGAATGCTGAGATTTTATTTACTTTTGGAAATATGCCATTCAACATTGTGTAACATCTCTTCGAAGCATCTATTACAACTGTTGATTACAACTAATACGAAGGTATGTGACGCAGAACAATAGATGTCGTTATAAATGTGCCATTAATGTATTTTTCCCTTAGTTTTTTCCTATGTTTTCTTTGAAGTCAAGCGTTGGCGGGTCTCCCGGTATATTATATTTAAACACATTGGCATAATATTTTCTCTGCAGGGTAACATTAACTAGCTGTTCTTACAACAGGTTCATTTTACTTTGAAAGACATATATTATATAATATATTTGAGCAAAGTGTGTTAATGTAAATTTAAATTTCACATTATTGCGTTGTGTGCTATTATCATTCAAAGTCCAGGAACAAATTTGAATATTTAATACTAATATTAGCTTTATGTTCTACGTTCAGTCGCAAATCACGTGGATTGTAGGTACCTATGCAATATGCATATCTAAAGCAATATGTTCGCAGTAAGGGATGTCATCGAATTTTGATCTGATCTTTGATAAACTGCGATGACATCGGACTATATTTATGCCTTTTGAAATATTGACGAAAATATAAAAAAAGGAATACCGTTCAACTTTTATAGAATAGGCAGTTTAGCTTCAAGCGATTCTTGTGTTCTTTCTATATAAACGTTAATACGCTAGAGTATTTAGCTGCCAGAAGCGATAGATGTTCTTTGTGTATGAATATGCATACCAGAATCATTAGCATATTAATACAGAAATTCCTTTAAAGTAAGAGTAACTTGTAAGGTCCGCTTTTCCGTGTTAAAGAAAAATATACTTAGAGCCGCTGAAATAAGACGACTTTTACACGATTCTTTCAATTATGTATAAACAAGATAGTATATTATTATGTTACAAACCTTTCATGTTTATATTTGTTTATTATTAAGTAGTTATTCATAACATTTCTGGGATATTTCATGATGAAATGTAAAGAGAACGAGCTAGTTGGTATAGCTAAAGGTTTAGTTTAGTCTTTGAAATGTTTAATGTCAGAGTTTCTTAGCTGTAACAATGTGAAATTGTATCAGTGTTCAGAATTTCATGTATACTTGATATGCCTGTTATAATGTTAAGAGATTTAATAGGGATTATTATTTGCGGTAAATAGAGCATGTAAATTCTGTGATGTGAATGTGAAATTCCTGTAGTTATATTTAGTGTAGTCCTGTAGTTATACTTACTAACTTGCTTAATATTTACTTAATATTTACTTGCTTAGAGACTCAAGGGCGAACTACTGCAAGGAGGCTCTTTATTAATTTTGTTTAGGTATAGTTTGCATCAATCATTCAATAAAATTAATAGCACATATGTAATTTAGTACACCACAACTCAGAACTGATAGGTTTTAGTTGCTTTTAATTATACTAGTTAACTGTTCAAATATTCAAATCGCATTGGAATACTTAATATTGAATTTGAGGAATAAATAGATTTTGATTAATATCTAACCTAATTAAATTTACTCTAATCTAGAAACCGACTATTGGGACATTTTCAATGAAAGACGACTTTCGAGCAAAAATTATAAAAGAAATTCGTGTTATTTTCGGCTGAATGGATTTGAATGATTTTTTTGGTTTGTTGGATTCGTCTCCACCTGGATTAGGATAGTAACTGTTTAAAATGTGATACCTACAAAAACAAACCGTAGTTACGCTAAGCAGAGAGGATGAGCTTCATAATCCAAATAATAATAAAATTATATGCCACAGAATCACTACATAGTATAAAACAGAGTCGCTTTCTCTGTCCCTATGTCCCTATGTATGCTTAAATCTTTAAAACTTCGCAACGGATTTTGATGCGGTTTTTTTATAGATAGAGTGATTCAAGAGGAAGGTTTTAGTATATAATATATTATGTTTTAGACAAAGCGGGCGAAGCCGCGGGCGGAAAGCTAGTAAGTAATAAAATAACATCGATCAATCAATCTTTTAAACCAATTCTATTTATTGTATGCAGAAGACTCGTCCAATCAAAAATAAAGGAATTAAAGAGAACTTCTTTTTCATTCGACACAAATATCTTACTGTCTTACATATTAGACCGGGAGATACTGACACAAAATTTCGAGTCATTTGTAACAGGATGGCGGTTCTACAGGGTTCTTAGTACGCAATGACAAAAAGAAAAACGATGGTGTGAACGCTGGTACCGGCGGCTTAGTCGCGTGGGCGTTGGTCGAACTCGTCGGAAAAATAGCGAAAGTCTAACGATTTGTAACACAAAAATTTTAGAATTTACCGATAGCCCATAAAAAAGAAGTAGGCGGTAGTGTCATGCCATACTTTTCCGGTGTGACTTACAGCCCGCCATACCGACGCGAATGTGTTGATTTAAATAAAACAATTATTCAACCATTTGTATCAGGCTAACTTTTGCACAGGTAACCATCGTCGTGCAGCCATTTACGAAAATCGCCATGCCATACTTTTCAGACGATTCCAAATGGTCGCCATACCGCCGAAAATCTGCAAAAAATTTTTATTTCGCCAAACTTTTTGTACCAATATTGCATTTGGATTTTTGGAGAGTATTTGATAAAATGTGACCATTATTATATTTGCCATACTTCTAGTAGGGGGAAAAAGTGCTGTCATACTTGAAAAATTAATTTAGTATTAATTTATATAAGTGAAGATTTCCAACACTTATATAACCACCACCATCTTTGAAATTTTGTATTTATATTCGTTGATCCTCAAACTTACAGGAAAAATAAGTGCCATACTGTTACAAATCGTTTGACTTTCGCTATTTTCCGACGAGTTCGACTAACGCCCACGCGACTAAGCCGCCGGTACCAGCGTTCACACCATCATTTTTCTTTTTGTCATTGCGTACTAAGAACCCTGTAGAACCGCCATCCTGTTACAAATGACTCGAAATTTTGTGTCAGTATCTCCCGGTCTATATAGAGTCGTACACAATTCATAATATTTGAACTATTTGTCCGATTTATCGGCCACCTTTTTAAACACGAGGTTCGACCTTCAGACAATATTGATGAAGGATATGTATTGATTGATTTGTTATTTCCCGACACTGTGTACGATGAACATAATAAAATTATGAAAAATATCGTAAAATAGACGTTTATGATACCGCACGTGCGATTTTAATCACGTAATGCATGGTATAAATAATTTTATGGCTAAACGACGGATATTTGATGGCAGAAGTATTTTTCATAACGAGACATGTCTTACTTTCATAAATAATGTACTGTATAGTATATGAAAACAAATTTATTTTATCGTGATCCTTTATGTTATATAAAAGTATATAATATTATATGTATAGTCTGCTCCATGTCTGCTCTAACTTCTTAAGGGTATTTGTTATATTTAATGATTATTTTGAGATGGGCGTATTTAGTCTACATAATATTCTATCAAAACATTTCAGGGAAAATAACTAGGTAAGCGTAGGTGGATTTTAAAAGTTTTTGCCTAAGAATCTTTTTACTATTTAGTGGATCTTAAGTAAAACCACAATATAAAAACACAGTATTTAACGCAGATTTATGATCTATGCTTTAGATTTAATGCACGATGAAATTTTATACAAGAGGAGTTACATTTCTCTGAAGAAGACGTCGGGTTATATTGACCACCATCAATCAAAGGGGCGTCACAAATGTGTCATCAGCTGTCAATTCAATGTAGATATTTCTAGTTATTTCTTATAGTAGGGGAGCCCAAGAGGGGGATTTTGGGATTTACTCGAGCGCGTCAGATTACTATAAGGGACGGTACCTTAGCTATTCATTAGTACCTCTAGTCAATATGAGCAGTTATGGTTGGTGGGTGCGCTCAGGGGCCCCGCTGGAAAATTTGAATAATCCATAATTCCCTAAGGTTGAGCTCGAATCGTCAGATTAGCGAAATGGGGACTTCTTATATTGTAATTAACCCCCCCATGTATTAATCTGACGCGCTCGAATTAATTTAATTAATTTAATTTATTACTTTAATTTTTTACCCTTTCTTCATAGCGATTAAATCGCCACTTAAATCGTCAGATTAACGTATACTTTTTTTCAGTGACGTCCTGGAGCATGCAAAATATCAATATCTAACGCGCTTGAGTATTTCCAAGCCAATTTTTTTCTTTTTTAAATTAAAAAAAATCAAAAAACCCTTCCCCACCGCTAAAAGTGAAAACATTATAGGACCTTTTTTTCTCGCTATGGTCTAATCTACCAATTCTAATAGGTTCCCGTGACGCTCGAGTAAATCCACATTTAGCATCCTGGGCTCCCCTACTATTATAGCTTGAAGCTTCGTCTTGTAAATCCCATCTCAAGAGTTGCGTGTATAATTTCTCTATACATATTTAATTCGACGCATTACTTTTTGGATAATAAGTGGACTAATCTACAGATTTTATTTACAAAATTCGACAGGTTGCATATATTATGGCAAGACTCGATAAAAATATGATGGTGCCACATTCAAGTTTATGATACTTTTGCATTTCCTACATTTTCCTTTTTTGCAGTTGACTAACATTTACTTGTAAATAATATAAAGGTTTACTGAGAATTAGAACTAGCCAGGAGCTCAAAATTTTAGCTTTTTGAAATAAGAAAGTGTTTTTGTGTATCACATCATCTCGATACTTGGCGTTCTTCCACCATGCGTTTTAGGAGGAACTTCCTACCGCGCACTACTCCTCTGTGGAACGACCTTCCAAATTCGGCATTTCCCAAGGACTACAATTTGGATTACTTTAAGAAGAGAGCGTACTCCTCCCTCAAAGGCCGGCAACGCAACCGCAGTACTCCAGAGTCTGTGGTTGTTCATGGGCGGCGCCAATCATCTCAGCTTTCTGTACGATGACGCGCAAGCTCGTTTGCCAACCTATACATAAAAAAAAAATCCATTCTTGTTATTCATTCCACATCGAAAACTATTCGAATATATGTTGGTAAGTATGTTAATTTTGATTAATCATATCTTGTTTTCTGGCATGAAAATACGGGAGATATTTCGAGCTAATAGTGAACACTGTCCATTTGTTCACGTAATGAAATAAATTATCATATATATTCTCGTTCATATACATTTAGATAATTAGATTACATCGAGCTCTTAATTATATTTCCTTTGTAATATTAGTATGAGAGATATCGATAAATATTATATTCATTATGTTGGTATTATGAGTCATTAGCATTTAAAATAAATCAAGCCATTTTAAAATTTTACTTGTTGAGCTAAGCTTTTGTAAGCTAGGTAGGTAACTACACTAAGCTAATTTATTTGTGTGTGTATTTAAGAATTTATTAAATTCAGTGTAAAATACAATCAATGTACTTTGTAAGCGAAAATTCCTTGATATCCAAATTTTTATACAGTAAAAAATATAATTATTCCACGAATCTTGATTGCTTAAAGTAATTATGAAAATTTATTAACCTCCAGACTATTAACGAAGGGTCGTTAAATGTATGGTACTTTAATTAAATAATGTTAAAATTAACACATGTCTATTTAATATTAACTAAACAACGCAATACCAAAAATATTAATGTCAATATTTGCATAATTGCATTATTCACGCTTTCTATTCACGCGCACATTATGAAAGACAACAATTTAAACACTCAAGCATAAAATGTAGCACGATTTATCTAAAGTATTGCGATTATTCGATATAAAAAGGACCTTTTGCCCTTCGTTTCCATAATCGCTTCCTCATGGCAGTTTATCCTTTACGTGAATGTGGAATGGCAACCAGTTTCCGTGTCACTAAGTGCTGCTTGCTATCAAAATAACCGCTAAAATCAATGCAGCGAATACGCCTGAAATAGTTGTGACTGCAAGGGAATGCTTTTTAATTATTTATTTTAGAAGAATGGTTTTGATACCTCATTGAAATCTCTATATATAAAAATGAATCGCTATTTCCCGTGGTCACGGCATCATGCGTGAACGTTTGGACCGATTTTGATAATTCTTTTTTTATGATATTCCTTGAAGGTACGAGGATGGTTCTTATGGAGAGAAAACGGATACCTACGTATCACGGGTGAAGCCAGGGCGGACCGCTAGTGTTTTATATTTATGGATGCAATGGAAATTTAGTCTAGTCACACTCCTATATAAGGTTCAAATAAAGTTAAATATTGTGTTCACATTTTTTTAATGTACATATCTTCTGATTGTAAGAAATCAATAGTTTTGCCCTTGCTATCTTTCACAAAAAATATAATATTATTGATCTAGTTATTAAATTGGAAAGTACTGGAGACCTTCGGAGTTCAGACACGCGACCGAAAACATCCGATATATTATATTGACTTTACTAGTATGAATATTTTAAATTATATCAGGAGATGTTTTTTTATATTTTCTGTGTATAAAAGAGATTTTAAATTCTGTCCTCAGTCAGACTTTTAATTCTTTTATATACCTACTTAGTAAACACAAAACAGTACCAATATTCAACACGAATCAGTTTGTTCCTAGGTTTGTTGGCACGATTTTAGTATAAAAGCTTGTCAAATCGAAGCCTAGATACGAATATTAAGAATTTCTCCGCAATATAATACGAGATATAGTTAAGCGAAATAACTAACAATATGAAAAGTGCACACCAAAAATATACTTAATCATAAGTATATTCGCTTTGGTATTGCTCTATGATAAAAATTAATTCATAATCATTAATTGATAAACCAACGACCATCCAATTATTATCTTAGTTCTATTGATACAAATTCTATTTACTTTTTTCAAAAAGACGCTTGATGATTGAAAATTATGTAACACTTCTTTCAAAACTGTTTAATCATTCTCCAATATTTGTCTCTACAAAATATGTATTAAAAAGTGATGATTTTAAATGATTGTAAATTATAAGTAATTTGTATTTCCACTCATAGTATTTTTAAAACGGATGTATAACTGATCGATGAACACGACTCCAAGTTAGGTTACTGTGTCACGGAGGCGCGGCGGGAAAGCGCGCCAAAATTGCAACCTGAATTATTTATCTGTAGTCGGGACTATTCACTGTGTACTACAATAGTATAATAATTATGTTATGCAGTAATGTACATGTACTCGAAATTGACCCTTATGATTTGGGATCGCTAGATATAATGTTGAACAAACCTTTAAAAACGTTATTCACACTTTAAATATTTTCAAATTGAATATCTATATTTCCGAATTATCCAATGAATTATGGAATTGATTTTAATTTAAATAATAAGAAGAAAATGCTACGTTAAATGTCTCGTATATTTAAGTCAATAAAATAATAGCTAATTAGAGAAAAGTTTTTGTAATGAAATTATGAATGCTTGTTAGCTACTACTTGTCTTATTACTTTTGACCTCTTTTAAAATTTGTTGGTCGACATTCGACATCACATTTCTCTTTGATAAAAAAATATGTAAGTATAACATGACGCTTCTTGGAAGCCTAGAGGCTTAGACTCTTCTTAGGTCAAAACTTTATGTGTCGGAAAAAATCGTATGAAAATTGCTATTTAATATGGAAATACGTAAGCTTCGATTTAGCTTTCGCATTTGTATATTTAAATATTTTTATTTGTTATATAGTTAGATGATCGTTTACAGAGAATACTTATTCAAGCATAGAATATTATGTATGCAGTAAGATAAACGTTTTGTTTGCTACGAAGATCTTCATTTTTCAGTCCATTTTCTTTACAATTTTATTGTAGTTTCATAAAAGTCTATTTATTCAATGTTCCTTGTATAAGTATCGACATAAGTTGAGGTAGAAAATCCATCCAAATTAGGAGATAGTTTGAATATTGGAAAAATAACAGTCATAAAGAGTCATATCGATGAGTAAAATGGAATGAAAGAATTTAAGAACAGCAAATGAAATGCATGTAACTTGTCTAAACAAAAAAAAAAGCTTTATTTAGACAAGTTTTATGCTCTTACAAAAGCTACAAACTGAGATTGAAAGAAAATAACGAAAGATAATAAATGTACAGATAACAATTGTAGAGATAATTGGATGAAAACAAACATATTTCATAACGTTGCGATTCGTGGGATTATCGGAATAATCCTATTGTGGCGAGTCTAATATATTATTTTGTAATAAGAGTACGAAACCTTTATACGTCTACGGATTGAATTCATGGACCTTTTTAGTAATTTTAACACAAAGATATGGTTTTAAAAGCATTGTGTTAAACAATTGCTGAAATGTATGTGGAAAATGTGAAAGCACGCCGCGTTGTACAAACATTGTCATGCTATAATAAGAGATTTTATCTACTTAAATCCAGAATAGTGTAGTAAAATCACGAATACATTGTTTGGAGGTTCAAAGGATTGATAGCATTTGGGTCTCGGTAATATATTTTTGGTTTGCTAGTGAAATGTTGACAAACTAGCTTATCATTTAATAATGTAAAGTATAAGAGCAAAAATATGGGACTGACTTAATTGATCGTTAATTCTGATTATTACCATATACTTTAAAAGCAATAATTCTTTAAAATTATCTACTTTAATTCTTACTTAAAGTAAATTAGTCTCACACCGAACTCCGAAGTATTCGAAACGAACCCAAACGTGAAATAAACGGAAGTAAGCTATGTGAAAACTGTTGAAAGCTAAAACTTTATCATTAGAACATAAGAAGGGATAAATGAAGTAAACGACCCTATTCACAGGCAATGATTACGTGTGAATTTTATACGAGTACTCAGCCTGATTAGAAAGGACCTCACCGTCCTGCCCTGCGCCTTGCATTACGGAGGCAATAAGCTTCAAGAGTAATTATCCCATTAGTGGTCAAGCGTGTCTTGTTAGGAGGAAACCTAAGGCATTTATTAGCTCTGCCTCTTGGGATTACTTCGAGTAAATCCGAGCTTGGAAAAATACAATCTATCAGTGCAGGTGGTGAGTTATTTGCAGAGATTAAATGAACCAATTAAGATGTATCCCCATGGATGTTATCTTCTTTTCCAGTAGGGAAGTGGAATAATTTAAATGTATAAGATTGTTCTTCGCTCTATTTAAAAATAACTAAGCAATTAGTTTTACTTAATTCTGTATCTCTTATTAAAAGATTTTGATTGCATTTTATGTAGGTGCATTATTTTGATTTTCTACCAATATACGAGTAGTATTTTGAATAGCTATTCGGTATTACTCATTTGTATGCAAATACTATATTTCGTATGCTAATAATATATCTATGCGTTTCAGGATATTACTAATTTGACTATCCTGCCAATCATAGTTCTATTAATAAGATCAAAGGCAAAATGATTCAGACACCTATGAATAACTGGGAGTTTGTGAGTGTTTTGACAATTACTAATGTAACAATTTTAGATAGTCCAATACTTTGCAAAATTCAGCAGCTGGATTACTATCGAAGTTTTATTGAGAAAGCTTTTTTTTCCTCCTTCTTGTTTGGCTTGTTAATTTGCCAGTTCATTCAGGTAAATTAATGTTTAGAGCTAATTAAACTATTATTTCTTCTTTCCTTGTCGAACAATTAAGACTTCACATAAGTATATAAATATTAATATAAATAATACAACTCTAGGTCAGAACATCTATCCCTCATAGCAAATACTTCATACCATACATCGCGTGATATTTTGCAATATGTCAGATGAACAGATTCCAATTACACGATATATTATCAAAGTGTCCGCCTTGCATTTGATGTGATTGTGTTCGCCCATTAGTATTCATTGGATTATAGACCTTGGAACGAATCTTGTTTACAGGTGATTATAACGCAAGGAACTTGATTCATTAGGATAATTAATTGCATGGCAAATATGCCCATTTAACTGTACTTTATGGTTCCTTTGTAATGTATTTCTAAACTCGACAGCGGTAGCCAATCATGAAAGAGGAATACGTTTCTTACTAGGTCAGTATATACTGGGCTTAGTTATTTGATGAGTATGATAATATTTTAATAATAATTATACGCAGTAGATCGTCTTCTGGGAATTAAGAGTTTCCTCCACGACTTAATCAAATCTCCATAATTAAATTAGGAATTACAATTTTGGGTTTTCGAGTGCTTATTTCACAAGAGAGAGTTTTAATTTTAGAATGAAAATATTGAATTACGACTACAAGATTTTCCTATATCTTTTAAATTTAGGTACTTATGATATATATCGATGCATCCTGTTCCCTTTAATACGATTCCAGAGATGTCAGTTTCGAACTTTAAGTTTTGCGAACTATCCGAAACAAACTTCAATAAAAGTCGCGCTGCCTTGGCCTGTAAAAATGGCTGCCAAGTTTACTGTCAAAAACGCAGTCTTTTATTTCAATAAGGAATTTAAATTAAAGGCGTTATGCGGCGATTACTTTTTAAAGCTTATAAAATATTTGTAGATTATTCGTATATTAACCCGTTTGTTACCCAGATACCTAATAAGAAGCTTATGAAATATGTTTTTCCAAGTTATAATCCCGTCTTCGTACTTTTATACAGATTTTTAGCAGGATTACTCCTATTAGATTTTGAATGAAAACAATGAGCTATATTTTTGGATTTATAAATAGCAGTTTAATGAATACTTTTCTTGTATCAAAGTTTATTTCAAGGCCAGAACAATAACCTGTATTAGGTATATAGTTAACGATATTAGGCATATAGTTAACGATAAATGTTGCCAGTTAGGGCAGGCATTGCTCCAGTTATAAAATAGTAAATCTTCGCAACCATGACCTTTGGTCACGCTCGCTTCAATGGGCGACCATGCAAAATTGAAACTAATGTCACGCTAAGTGGTCGTATGAATATTATGAATTAGAAATATTAATCTTATTATTACTATTTTCTATTTTAATCTTGCGTTTAAAAGCTGCACGCAACTTCGGTATAAGTACTTATTTGATTTTTTAAAGTTATATATCCGTGTTACGAAGAAGGAGAGCTTTTTAAAATATTTCAAATATGTACCTATAAGATTATTTGAATATTTTTCTTTATTAAAATATAATATGCTTACTCATAATAGATTTTCTACTTATAATGATATATTGAGCCCGCTCTACCATTCATCTCTAGCACATTAAAAGTTTAAAAGCATTTTCATGTTTATATAATGCGTACAAAGCAACAATATCTCTATTAAGTTATTTTTTTGCCATCGTTGTTTAATATAATTAATTCCGATTTCAATACTAAAGAAGATTTAAAATACGAATTTTGCTGTAGCGTAAATGAAGCGTGTTATTGAGGCCGTTCCCGTTTATTTTATTTCTGAATGTTACCAACACTATCATTTACGTAATGCATTCGAATTATCATGAAAACGGTACAACAATCTGTATGCAAATAAACAATCGAATATCGATGTCCAGATAAAATTCCAGTATTAAATTATAAATGAATTTTCAGTCACAATGCGATTGATTTCCAAGAGAAATTTAGAAAACGGATAATACTTTCAAATCAATTTATTTTACTCGTTCATTTTGTGATATCAGGATTTTTCGGAATTTCGTCTAACAGGGGAGTGGCATTTAATTTTGACATTCCAGCTTACCATTGAATATTAAACAATGCATTTGAAACACGGAGAGCTCTGAATGCGTATTAAAATGTAATAAAGTAATATCAAATACCCATATAGCCCACAAGATAATAGGTAGATATTTTCATTTTTCAAACATGATTTTCAAACATCAGGAAACACGCCCCTTTTTAAAAATTCATGTTTTAATAGTCATACGTTTCACTGTGACTCCTTTCTGTATTTTCCCTAAAATAAATTTATATTCATGAGATTTACGACCATGAATTTATGATTATTTTTACATTTTCTCTCTTATTTTTCTGTACTAAATAATTGAGTACTGGCGGTTGGTACACCGGAACAAATGTTAAAACCGGATGCGTATACATTGAGTTTCATACAAATATTGTAGAAATGGAAGTACATATTTATACTTAGTAATCTGTAAAAAAGTTACCAGGGAAGCAGGAAATATGTATCACTTTTTCATTTTTGCGACTATAATCCCTATTCCCCTGGCAGATGAAATGAAAGTTGAGATATTATTTAAAATCTTGTACGTCAATCTTGCACAGATTATATACAATGTTGCCACATGTATAATCACATATTACTAAGGTTGCATTTTCAAATAATAAAAGCCAAACCTAGATGAGCGTATCTAACACCTAATGGTGTTAAAGAAGCTCTATGCAATCTTTCGTAATTCAAGCTTACGCAATAGATATTTTCAAGAAGCTTCTTCAATAAAAGTCTCCCATATTACCTTGTGTATAAAATTATACGGACGTTTACTAATGCAGCAACACCGAAAGAAATCGATTACGCCCGACGTTACCCATAACCGTTCCCAGCACTTTACTTGATTCAATATTTTATATATCGGTCAAAATGGTCAAGGTGTCGAAAGGTTAAGTATATATTGAATGATCAGCCATTAAATTGATTGTTACTTGTTGTAATAATAAAACGTGATTTCATGTTATAATGTTATGATATATTTTTTAGAATCAAATGATTTTAATTCATTTTTTTATGTCAGAGACAGATGACATGGTACAGTGCTGCCAACTTTTTAGGAAAAAGGGGTTAAGAAAAGATTGACTCTAAAAAGTAGAGTAGGTACTAGCCCAAAGTAAACATAAATTTAGTATCGCTGATATAATATAGCACCAATGGTAAATTATTATAACATAAACAAAAGGACGTTTGTTTTATTGTATAGATAACTTCAAGATATTGTTTCAATGTTTGTACTCTGTACGATATGATAGGAAAATAACAATATTTTGTTTAGCGTGTCGTTTCCGCGATCGTGCGGTGGGTGTAGGAAACATTAAAATGTACGTGTATTTCACACATGATTTGAAAACAAAATGGCTTTTTTGTAAGAGTGACATGTTGTGATAACAGTTTGAAATGCTATTGATTTTCAATTGTTTTATCTTGACGTAGTGAATACAATACGAATCTTAGTTCTATTTTTGTTTTCACATGTTTTCGCTGTATTTTATCCACATAAGTCCTCTGTTTTCTGCTTGAAAACTAAATAACGAATAATTTTTTATTGAATTCGCGTATTACACATATATTTTAACACGTACTTCTTAGATTGGGTAATAAACATAATATCGAGAAGAGTTTAATATTATTGTTATATCCAAACGGTTTTGATTGAAACAATGCTAAAAAAGAAAATTGCAACTTCTTTTTCGGTGTCGTCATAAAATCCATAACACAGAGATAAAACATGAATATAGGTTTAATAGTATCTATTCCATTAGTGAATATTTATGATGAAAGGCCTCTTGAATAGGACATTTATTTCGGTCTTCGGCTGCTAGAAACAATTTAAAATTTATATTTGAGATAGCCGACCCAATTGTATGTCTATTTAAATGCTTTGTTGTGATCTAAATATTTGTTGTTTTATTATTTATTGCATATATGGCTCAAATAGTGACAAAATATTGAGCGCGATTAGTTTATAACTACAGTATTAGGTATTATTTTAACGTTTAAAGGTGGTATTGTAATAAAAAAGCGATGAAACGATTCCTTTACTTTTCAATACGAATACCTGCGAAACATTTCAGGATTATGAGAATTCCTATAAATTTAATTTTCACTGATTGCGCTTTAATTTCAACTTGAGTTATGATAAAAGTTTTGATCGCCAGTTTGTAATAAGAATGCCATTAGAAATTTTGAAATGATCAACAAGAAGATTTTGTCAGTGATTACCTATTTAAGTTCTCATAGTAACATTTAGTATTATTGATTACTGTTATGATAGGTTGACAATACAGACAAGATACATTTAAAAAAATAATGATAAAAGATCCTTAAATCACAAAAAAAATGAATTTTATGACAAAACGTTGATTTATATAGATACCGTGCTAATTCTCTTAAAGAAGCTTGAAGTAGAATCATTACCACCTTAATGATGATCGTTTCGCTAACAGCAAAGCGATTTTCATTGCTTCGTGTCCTGTAGATTCCTTTCTAATGTTACGAAAAAGAAAATTGATGAATTGAAAAAGAATATGAATAGCAATAAAGTTAAACAAACTACTGATTAAACTAAATAAACAATACGATACGTATAGTATGCCAGTTTATATTTGAGGTTTTAATTTTATGCATCTACGAATCTAATATGTAGTAGGAATTAATTAGTTTCTAGCATTGTAAGGGCTTTCAGTCATGAACATGAAAGAGTGGTTTACCACATAAGCTTCTCTGAGTCTTTGAAATTCGTTGAAACTTGAAGATGAACTTCGCGTTTATAATTTACATTTTTGTTAATTAAATTTGAGCTGAATTTAAGTATGTATTTTGAATGTTGTTATGTGCAATGTTAGATTGCATTAGAAATATTATTATTCTAAATTGTATACTCATTTATTATATATCAATCGTGTTACACAAAATTTCAATATTGTGTTCTTAATTCTTATATCCTTTGTGGTTGGTTATATTTATAAAACCAGTCATATTGTACCATTCGCTATCTATTCCCAAAAAACAGCGTCAGCTTGTGAATTATGACCTTCAGAAATTTCGATTCACAGTCGTATTTTGGCAGCAATTTGGCGTCCTTTTAGTGAGACAGCCGTATCGTGTAGTTTACAGTTGGGAAGTGGCTACATTTTATGGGCCATAAACTCTTTTTTACTTCGCAAATGAGAATGCATTGCCAACGTTCACATCGTGCTGTGCTGAGTACTATTTTCGATAATAATATTATATTCAAAGAGACACCTATAACTATGCATATAACACCATACTTTAAATTATGAATTAGGGAGCTTACGTTGGCTGCGGCTTCCATTATACATATTTTACACATACTAGTGGTCCGCCCCGGCTTCGCCCGTGGTACATATTTCGCAATAAAAGGTAGCCTATGTCCTTTCTCAGGTATCAAAATATCTACATACCAAATTTCATGCAAATTGGTTCAGTAGTTTAGGCGTGATTGAGTAACAGACAGACAGACAGAGTTACTTTCGCATTTATAATATTAGTACACATATAAATGTATGGTTACTGACCAGTGACCATGTTTGAATGTGCACTTGTTTTTTGGAATAGATGATTCCAAAGACAAAAATATATTTTTAGATTGAAAAGACTTCTTTCAAAATAAACTATATGAACAAATATCCAACATCTCTACTATGTAATGACATTAGAAACACTCGTCCAAAACATATTTAGCTTGGGTCAGTTAAATCAGATTTAGGTCTAGAGTCAGTCATAATTAGGGTCAGCTAATCTTAGTTAAATTGATTTTGAGATCACGTGGCTTAGTTACACAAGATCCTATAATTTATATCTAATATACACATATTACTGTATCTAATGAAATTAATAAATCATATATATAACTAACTGTGCCCCGCGGTTTTACCCGCGTTGCTCCGATCCTGTTGGTCTTAGCGTGATGATATAAGCCTATAGCCTTCCTTGATAAATGGGCTATCCAACACCGAAATAATTTTTCAATTCGGACCAGTAGTTCCTGAGATTAGCGCGTTCAAACAAACAAACAAACAGCTTTATAATATTATATATTATTATATTATTATTATAGTTATAGTACATTATTACACAAATCGACCTAGTCCCACAGTAAGCTCAATTAAGGCTTGTGTTGTGGGTACTAGGCGACGATAAATATAATATAATATTTAATAAATACATATATATAGATAATAACACCCAGACCCAAGAACAAATAATTGAGTTCATCACACAAATATTTGCCCTGACCGGGGATCGAACCCGGGACCGTCGGCTCAGTAGGCAGTTACATTACCACTGCGCCAACCGCGTCGTCAAATATATAATTAGTATAGATATTAATGGATTGAAAAAGTCTGTCTGTATGTTATGATTTCACGGTTTATTCACAGCCCTATTTACCAAGGTCCTGGGTCAAACAGGAACGATTGTAAAAAATAAGACATTCCCTTTAAAACAAGGAATGTAAGCTTTTATCTCTGGTATTGTCCGAGGGTGAAACCTCGGGGTCTGGTAAATTAATAGTATAATAACCGTATATTAACCGTAAAAAATTGGACATCAAAGAGTTGAAGGAAAATATAATGACACTCAAAAGTCAAAACATGTAACCATTTTCTAAAACAACAAGAATCTTGTGTGATACTTTTCATAAAAATAGAGCCCTACATTCGGTAAAGATGTCCAACATCAAACAGAAAGATACAAAGATTTATTACCACAATGAGGAGCGGTTTCGTTGAACGAATCTTTTATTTAAACATGAGAGCCGCACAAAGCCTAAATAAATATTCGTAATTGAACAATGGGCTAATAGAGGGCAAAATAAAACTCAGTTATTTACGGACATAAAGTAAATGGAGTCATCTTCCATAATCACCCATTTACTAAGTGACAAGCGGCCCGCCCCGCACCCAACGTGCTGTTAAATCCTTAACTAATTTATTATACTTTATTTTTATTTCTGGACGCTAAGATTATATTTTGTTATTGTCCCAATTTAAATTTCAAGACAACAAGATTTAATAAATATGAATGGATATTTGAATGAAAAAGTAAGACAGGGAAGTTACAAAGAAGTTTTTTTTTAATAGGACTGAAATAAAGTTAAGCTTTATTTAACAATACGTCAAGATTATATTATACATTATATTTATTGTATATAGTACATTATATTATACTAAAAACAACCCTAGAGGCCGTCAGTTCGATGCCCGATGGAGACAAAAACATTCTCCTAAGGGTTGGGCATAAAGCTGATTACCTATTTGCACGAAAAGAAAATCGATCGGTGAAACAAATGAGAAATGCATGGACTTCTTCACACAACGGACTATTATAGTTAATTTGTATCTACTTTCTTCATTTTCGAATAAACATAATTACACCGAAATACTCTTATAACTAGAAGCTTTATTGTTACTGGGTAGCTTATAAGTTATAACATTTTCTGCTTTCATATGAACGATAAACGGTCACAATGAGTCATTTATGAACTTTGCAGGGCTCGATCATAATGTGTTTATTGAGACCGTTCGAAACACGTGGTCTTTGTAGAAATAGAACATATCGACAGCAAAACGGCAGCTTGCGACAAAATTAGATTTTTGATAGTCTTTTTACGTACTGTCGTTAGTTTGTCGCCGCTAATTTGTGATGTAAAATGGGATTAGCACGGACGATTTATAAAATACATAACCTATTTTTATGACGGGTAATATAAACATGAGCGCGTGTATTAAAAGATAAAATTGTGACCAAATTGTGACACTGAAAATGTGACTCCTCTTAAGAATGTTCTAGACTTTGGATCTTTCGATGATGACTTGGAGTTCGATAATTATTATAAGATAATATAATCAATGATAAACACATTGAATAATAGGCTAATTTCAGTATTTACTCATTCTATGGAAGGAACATATCTATTAATAATGGTTGGTAGCTTCCACACCCAAGAATGCATAATCTTATTATTTCTTTTATACGAATTTCAGGATTTTTTTAGGTCTTATTCATTGTTTGAAATTTGTTTAGATAGAATCATGATGGTTTCATACTTAAAATTTACGAATAAACTTTTTATTTATTTATAATAACATTAATAACATTATAAATGCGAAATGTATATATTTATTTGTTTGTAGGTAATTATTTCCAGTTATGTTCATTCCCACACAAAATCAAACATCATAGTAATTGCCTTTAACCACGCAGGCGGCAGTTAACAGTTCTCTCATAAAAATAAATTACGTAGTTAAATTCATATAAGCATTGACACATAATATTATGGATGCTCTAATGAAAACAAAACATTCATCTGATACATTTTAAGACAACAACACAATAAAATTCCCATAACTATGTATCGAAATATCATAAAACTGTACCGATGTTAATGTATGATCCAAAACCAATTCAGTTCCACTAGTCCTTTGCATGTTCCCAGTTTGAGTTAAGTTGGATTAGTTAGATTGAGTCGCATAGAGCTACAATCTCACAAAATATTCCTTCATTATGTGTAACTTGGTCGTTATCACGTCTAGTTTTGAATATAAAAGCATATTCGCATAAAGCTTCGGAATTTACATTGGAGTGCCTTAAGACGGTTTTATTAGATCTCTGTCAGCCGTAAAAGGCGACAGGAACGTTTATTGGGCAGTTACTGAGATTCAATAAGAAATATTGGTTTCCCTACTTCGGCATTACGACAGCTTAGCCATCTTGTAAGTTGTTTAATAATTTATATTGGAATATTTGATGTTGAGGCTATGGTTGAAATTGATTTGCTTTTCTCGTTTCCGAGAAACTTTTATGTGTTGCCTTGTTCGTATGATGATACCTACTAATAAACGTAATTATAGTTTCGGAAAATGGAAAAGTGCATTCAAATAATTCTATAACATTCATCATGCATTCATGTATAACATTCATCAAAGAATATATTTGTAAGTATGGTGTAGAAATTATTGTTATACAATTATCAATTCTCTATGCATGTTTCGTATGATAGTGAGGAATCAGTAAGAAATAGAATAAAGTGCTTTTTAAAAGCCTTTAAATGCTGTGATACATTAAAATTAATATGATTCAATACCCAGAGGGAAAAAAAAACAACTCGCTAACGACTATTAATCTAATGTTTTTGTTTAATAACAAATGGTCCCATTTCCTTTTCATTCTAATAAATATTACAAAAATAGCGGAATAAGAAATATGGAAGAAGTTTCCGAATAAATATTGTGGAATTTGCATCCCTAATTGATGTTTCATGAGGGCAACACCATGTAGAGATAAATTCTGACATAACGAGACTTTCTGTTTCGCCGGAAAACTAATCCAGGGGCAAAGTTTTAATGCTTACTTGTTCCCGTAATGAACAGATAATGCTTTCTGGCATTATCTGTTCATCACGGTAATAAAAAAGATTAGGTACTTTTTAAATAATTACTCCATCTCATTTATTCTCATCGTACGTGGAGAATGTAAGTCTCAGATTAATAAGATTTATTGCTGAGGAGACAAGAAAATTAATTAGAGAAGCTTAAATTTTCACGGAAATGGGAAGGTGAGCGTTCATGACCTCAAAGTAATTTGTGAAATTATTGAAGACACTGGCTTGGTGTAATGCTTTAGTGAATTTATTATAAAGGTTCATTATCCCTATTGTCGCATTTCAACGTTTAATATAATGATTTTGTGGTTGGATTAATTGTTTTTGTAATTAAATTGTTAATAGGTCATTTTCGTAGCACACTAACTTTCATTTGCGTTGCGAAATAATATAATTACAAATTTTATAAATTACTAGCGGTCCGCCCCGGCTTCGCCCGTGGTACATATGAAAAATAGATGTTGGCCGATTCTCAGACTTACCCGATATGCACAGAAAATTTCATGAGAATCGGTCCACCCGTTTCGGAGGAGTATGCAGACTAACATTGTGACACGAGAATTTTATATATAAGAGATATTTCTATAGATATCTTTTGATTATTTATATTTTTTGTAGGTATTATTCTAATAAACTACAATAGTAGGTATGTTGTTAAATTATTTGCTTTAATTTCAAACGTAACGAAACCGTAACCAGCGGTATAATAATAGTAGTTATACGTCAATCGTAAATGTGTCGTTTATTTGTTTAAGTTTGGCTAAACATCTTACGTTCATGAATGAAAATTGAAAACACGGACATTGACCCGTGTACCAAGGTGTTCCCGACCGAATTGGTTTCCCTAGTCCTTAGTGTAATATTATCTGTGCCCTGGAGAATACCTGAAAGAAAATACGGTGTAATTTTTAACATTAATTAGGAGAAGGGTTATATCTTATTCCGTAGGCTGAACCTTTTAATGTGAAAGCAAAGATATGATCTTTTCTTATAACATCTTTTCGAGTTTTAATTTAATCCTAATGTCATTCTTCAAGGAAATAAAATATTTGCATCTGTTTTCTATAATATTATTTTATGTTTTACATTAAATGAACGTTTGGTACCTTCTGAAGAAATTGGAATAGATAACTATGATAGTATAGGTCACTCGCATTGCTTAGTACCTAGTAGTTCCATAGGAAATGTCACATGTTCATTGTTCGCATTGAATGAATAATATTGGTATGCCATATATGATGTGATATGAATAATTCTTTACCAAAATAAAAGCCATGTCCAGGCTCCATTCACGCATATTGATTTATGCAATGCAATATTTATAAGGCAAAAGGTAGGGGAGAGCGGGGATGAAAGTCACATTTTTAGCTTTTTTTATGTAACTTCCAAAATACGTTGTTTAGGAATGATATTTGTATACCAAAAGATAGTGTAATTATTCTGTTACAAAAGAAATAAACGTATTTTTGTGTAATATTATCAGTTGTAGAAATATTTTGTATTTTCACTCTTAAGAAAAATGTGACTTATAACCCCGGGTCAGGGATGGTTGTCACAATGCCTAGGGTAGGTAGTCACATACTAAATAACAGGCAATTTATAAATAGAAAGTCACACTTTGGTCTTATAATTTTACGGAATAGTTTTTAATTAAGAACTCTTAACCAAATGAAACCGTGTCTACGGTCTTTATTTCAGTCTGAATATTAATCAATCACAATTTTAGCAAACAATAATAATCGTGAGTCAATATAGAGTCATCAAGGACAGATGGACTTCCAGCAGGTTTGTTAGGGTGATTTTCCGGTGTTGATTGAAAATTTACGGCTAAAACAAACAACCTCAAAACGCAAATAAAGTCATCTCGTATACAGGGGGCTGGTTGATATGTGACAACCAGCCCCCGAAAATTTGTGACAACGAGCCCCATAACACGTTTTAGGAAAATAAAATTGAAAATAAATTCCGATCAATGAATATCTAAAAGACTATACTACGATATTATAAAACACATTTCATCATCATCAAATGCACTGAAAGATTATTACTGTAAAACAAGAACGTATAATTACGAGGTTCGACACAGCAGCACAAAAATTTACTTTTGCTGTGCGAAAACAATAAACACGTGTGAGACCCTCACGGCAGATCGGAGCGGTCTGACGCGAAGTTGGGACAGCGTTTTCACTGTATCGCTCTTGCCACGCTGTTCAACAGACTTATTGGATAGTTCAGTTTTGTGTTAAGACCGCTGTGACAACCAACCCGTGAGACAACCAAACCCGGTCAATATTTTTCGTGATACAGAAACAATATACAATATACCTATCAGCAAAGCCTATCAGAATGTTCAGTATTACAGCAGATTTTTAATATAACTACAACTCAAACTCGAACATTATTTTTTCAATTATGGAAGTCTAACCTAAGTCTTTTGAATCGGCATACGTCGTCATCGCCACCGGTTCGGAAAGCAGTTTATTAAAATTAAGTAAACAACAGTAAATTAATATAGCAACTAATATAATAATAATGACTTAAAAATTGTTACTCAGCCTGAGTGAATCAGTAACCTATTGAATCTATATCGTATTATCATATATAAGTAGTGTATGTAAGTAGTAGTATAAAAAATGTAACCCTATCTCCGAAATACAAAGCTACACCAGAGCAGGTGTTCAAATACAACAGTTGATAGACGTGCTTCATAAATTGTGCCGGTGTGGAGTGTGGTGTGATGAGGAACATCTGTCGCGGTCAGTTTGGCTTGACGTGTCGATTTGATAATCTAGTTGAAGTACTACGATCTCCAGTCTACATTTTGTCATGCATTTTGACAATTTTGTGTAAACTTTGCGGCTTTGATACCTTTCTGATACAAAAAGCTGCTATTTGTATTATATACCTAACTATTTGTTTTACATTCATTTTAGAGACAAATAATTCTATAAAGATTTTTTTATTGAGAGTGTTGTATGTGAAGCAGTGTGTGTATGTAATGTATTTTAATATTTGTGGTTTGTTGATGAGAATGATTTGCGCATTATTTGACGCATGACAATTACGCTTGTTCAAATTTATACAAGCCATTCATAAAGCATCTCTTTCACATAGAAATTAAAGTCATATTTATCACCACCAACAAATATTTTTATGGCTAAGTTACTTCCTTTAATAATTTGGCTATTAAATTTCATAAAGCGTTTTGCGTAGTGAGCTTTCGCGTAGAGCCCTATAATTTATTTATAATTTTATTTATAATTCTTTATTGAACAAAAAATGAGAAAACAATAGTATGCAAAAAGAAGTAGAAATACAAAAACATAATTTGCCCAAAAGGCGGCCTTATTGCTAAACAGCAATCTCTACCAGCTATTAAAATTATAATACTTATAGCACAGACTAATAATAATATACTACGTATACAACTTATAGCTTAAATTGCGAACTAAAATTCTATGATATCAGTTGATTAGTATTTTGTGCAATTCTATTTTGTATGATATGATTTGATTATAGTATTTAGTGCAATTCCATTAGATATACCAATAGAAAATGGAACCTTCCTATAACAACACTACTCTTATCTATAGTTTCTTAGCCGATACAATATTGGAGCCACAAGAAACAAGCCTTAGGCGAATCGTGGGAAGTTTATACAAGCGAATCATTGCTTTATTAAGTAAATACCAACCCACATATTATATTCTTTTGGTATGGTAATTGTTTAATTTTTCTGTAGAAATAATGAATTCACATAAAAGATTCCTCTACATATAAAGACCTTCTATATAAGATATTATAATTATCATCTCATTTATTAAATAGCTTGTCTTACATTAATTCATTACTGTATACTGATAAGTTTTGCTAAACAAAAATGCCAAATATTTCTTGAAAGATAAAATCATCACAATTTCAGTAATGTAATTTAATACAATAATAACAATACTGATTGTCAATTTTATTTTCTCTACGTGCTTTTTTTTTATGTTATTAATTTAATAACAATACTGATTGTCAATTTTATTTTCTCTACGTGCTTTTTTTTATGTTATTAATTTTAGTGTTATTGTTGCTATTTTCTTGTCGTGGTGCTTTTTTATTTATCTCTTACGGTTCTTTATGTTTTATATGTGTGTGTGTTGTGCTGTCCTTGATAAATAAATGTTTCTTTCTTTCTTTCTTTCTTAATTTCGATACAGTGAAAAAAAAATCACTTAAAATAATTCCTTGTAGAAAACAAGTAGGTACATCAATGTCGATTAGTTGGTAAAGAGAAGCTACAAGTGTGCTTTTAATACGAAAAAAATCACATACACAGTACTCTATGTATTAAGAACCTTCCGTGGAAAAGCACCCAAATGCTTGTGACCACACCGCCATGTTAACAATTAATAAATAAATTGTTTTTTTTTTGTTTTACTTGACGCAAACGTTTGTTCGGACGTACGGACCATTCCCAAAAGGGAACGTTGGTTAAAAAGAAGTCTTGCAGGCATCTAACTAATTTTCATATTTTATTGAGGACAAGCTACATTCACAAAGTATTAAGGTACAAAGTAAATTTCTCTTAAAAATATTTAGCCGAAATACATGCGTCCAATCTTGAAATTTTAATCTAAGGGTTTTGAAATAACGGAACTAGGACAAGAATGTACGGAATCCCTTAGGGACAGCTGGGTTACAGGTTCTTTGGAACTAAATAACTTAACAAGATATTATTAATGTGTTGAAAACGGTGGATCTTGGAAATTCGTAGATATGAAATTTAGGTAATTGAATCGTACATAATATTTGCTTTTATTGAAATACCAACCATTTGAGGGAATAAGAATGCATGTTTAAAATACAATATCCAATAAAATCGTTTACTTGAATTCAGTTCTTACAATAACGTGACGACCTAAATTTGAAAATATTTTTAGTGACAACTTTTTTTAAATATTGAATATAAACTTTTAATGTAAATAATAAATATGAACATAAATCCATACTAATATTATAAATGCGGAAGTAACTCTGTCTGTCTGTCTGTTACTCAATCACGCCTAAACTACTGAACTAATTTTCATGAAATTAGGTATGGAGATATTTTGATACCCGAGAAAGGACATAGGCTACCTACTTTTTATCCCGGGAAAATGACGCAATCCCGGAAATCCCACGGGAACGGGAACTATGCGGGTTTTTCTTTGACTGCGCGGGCGAAGCCGCGGGCGGAAACCTAGTATTGATATAAAAACATTCCGTCGCGATCTCCAAAATGTTCAATAGTCCTTTTTATTAATATTTTCAAATGAGTCACAAAAAGTACACTCATTCAAATGCAGTACAAAGAGCAATTGCATTTAGAGTATTGTTTGTACATGTGTACCGAACCATGTGGCACTAGTAAATAAACAATGTGTACATACGTAACAATGCAAACTCGTTTGTGCATGACTGAAAAATCAATAAACCCACCGTTTACCTTCCTTTTTTAATAAACGTAGTGAAAATGCTCACTGGAATGTTCCATTTTTGTGGATATTGTTTTAATTTTTCACCAGCGCTCTGCTTTGTAAACGAATTTTTGATGCGGTTTTTATTTTGCCTTTAGAACAAGTAAACGCTAGATATCGCACTAAAGAGATTTTATTATTGCAAATTTTACTATTAATACTCAATAACAAATAGGTATACACTATTTCACGAATAGTCTGCGAAAAACCTTATGAAAAATTATATTATATATTCCTTTTATTTCAATTGTAATTTATAAATCTCTACAAATATTCGAAGTAATTGGTATGCAAGCACACGAGTCTTGATTATTATATTGTAATATGGAGTAAAATTCGTCGGAATGCTCAGCTAATCATTCTGGAAACTAAGTTTTAATTAAATTTAAGTGGCTCCGTGTTTGTGAATATCGTAACGAACTTTTGCATTTTCTTTTAATAAAGTATTGGACAAAAATTTTAAACTATATTGAATAATGTTAATTAGATCTGAGTAGAAGTTAAATTTATGGATTTATTCATCATCAAAACGATGATGAATATCAGTGTAATTGTAATATATTCGATACGCGATATGTTTCGATACGATACCTACAATAGCTCCTTACAATATCACACAAGTTATTTTAAGCGACTCTACTATATTATGATTTATGATTATAATTAATCTGCAAGATATTCAAATCAGCCGATTCTACGAAGTGAAACTCACAATCACTTAGAGAACTAACAGTACAATATAACATTCAAGTGAAGTTCATTTCATGTTATTTACTCTTAGTATGAAATAATAAGCACTAAGTCAGGCCAAAGGATGTCCTGTAGGTAACTAATTATCATGTAGATCTACCATACTGTTCCACGGAATTTTTTTTCTTGCACATACTATGAATTTTATGACAAAGATTATATTACAGCTGTTATTCGTTTACTCCTTCTGAGAACATTTTTATATTGTGACCACGATGACCAGAATGTTTCAATAATATTAACAAAACATCTATTGTGTTAATGCTCATGCGTTTGTAAATAACTAAATACCACGTAATTTATATAAATCAATGGATAGATGTACTTGCTTCTTTATCATTTAAAATTACTGAATTTATAATTAGCATCTCTCTGGAATTTGCTAAAATTAAAACCTAATTAAAAACCCCAGAACTCAATTAACAATCAAAACAACAATAGAAGAATAATTTCCTTAACTATACATAATTAAATATTATCAATTAATTATTCAACACTGCTGTGACTATTTGTAAGATAATTAAGTCTGAAGTTTTAACCCTTAGAATTAGCAATTTATTCAAGAACGTAGAACCTTTAGGGCGCTTGTGCACTACAAGGAATTTTACTGTCCGGCATTCCGATTTTTTACGGTCCGGTGTGGCATGAAAAAACCGATGAATTGCTTGTGCACCTGTCCGTCTTTACTCGGATCAGTGCGGTACAGTTCAAGGAAGTTTGGCGGTATAATGCTGTCATAAATGATTGTTTTTGTATTTTATAAGAAACGAGTAAAAAATATAGAAGGTGAAATATTATATTACTTCGTTATAATAAAAAGTAAAGTTTCGTAAGAGATTTAAAATGCGTGTTTCACTTATTTATTTTAATCGGTGACGAGGAGCTAATTAAGCTATTCCCACATGAACTTTAACTTACCAACACTTACTTAGATAATAATTATAGGTCAATGCTTGGTCAATGTATATAAAATAATAATACTGACTTCTCAAATCTCATTGCCAACTAAAAGAAAGTAAAACAAGAGCTTGCTTTTAATTGGCATATGCAGTAAAAACAGTAAAATCCAAGCAAGTGGGCATTATAAATATAAATAATAATAATAAAAATTATAGGACATTATTACACAAATCGACCTAGTCCCACAGTAAGCTCAATTAAGGCTTGTGTTGTGGGTACTAGGCGACGATAAATATAATATTTAATTAATACATATATAGATAATAACACCCAGACCCCAGAACAAATAATTGAGTTCATCACACAAATATTTGCCCTGACCGGGGATCGAACCCGGGACCGTCGGCTCAGTAGGCAGTTACATTACCACTGCGCCAACCGCGTCGTCGCATTCGAAAACAATTATACCTACAGCGACTCGTAGACACAAAAAACCATCCGGAACCGGACCGTAAAAAATCGGAATGCCGGACAGTAAAATTCCTTGTAGTGCACAAGCGCCCTTAGAGGGTAATTTGTATGACTTTCGCCTACCATAAGCCCCCAACACTTCATCGACCTTGTAATTCAGAAGACATGACGACGCATAAGCTGCCACAATTATATGGTGTATTATGTTCTGTTTCATATATGAAACAACACAGTTTACAAGTGGATATTTTGTTTTTGGAACATCGATTTCTATAAAATTCGTATGAATGTTATTGTAGGTCATGGCTCTTTGCAATTGTCCACCGTAAAAAATATCTACATTTTCCTCAAACGATTTTGTTTTATTTTATTGTTACGTATGCATGAATAATGAGAGAGAATTCTTTCAATACGAAATCTCAAAATCAAGTGTCAATCTTCAATGATAAATTGTAAATTACTTTTGACATTTTGTTATCTTTTCATTTCTCGAAAAAATCTAATTATTCAAAGGATCTAAAAAATCTAATTCTTCTTTTTTCTTTATACTATAAATAAGTATAAATTAGAATTAATTAATAATGTTTTTATCATATTAAGAGAATAATAGCTACACTCTATTATAATTTTATGCAAAGTCTTCGCACGCACAAGAAAGTTAAGCCATTAGGAACGTGGTATGTTTGTGTGAAATTGAAAATATGAAAATCTGTAAAGAGGATATTCTTCTCTAACTGAATTTAATATTTATTAAATCTGTAAGTTACATTCTTGTTTATAAACATCGTTCAAACTTAGCGTGTTTTGACGAAAGTTTCTTTTTTTGTTCATATATGTATGTATTTTTAGGCAATTGATAAGTAATGTCTTGTCTTATCTGTCATTTGTCAATCTGTTCTCGTCATATCACAGATGGTTTGTGAAACAATAAAACAGATTGGATCTAGTTTTACAGTAACAATAGGTTTTTAAAACGTAGGTACGTCGTAAAATCCTGTATATTAATATTCAATTAAATAGTTATAACGCAAACGAAAGGCCTTCTCTTCAAAAGCAAATGCAAAACTCGAAGTTATCGAATTTGCAATGTTTCACGTAAATTTTAACTTATTTTTAATTTTTAATTTCTATTATTGTGTTAACTTCACTTTAAAGACTAAACAGTATATTGAGAGAAAGCTTTAAATGTTGTTAAGTTAAAATGTGATACATAAAAAGTTAAGGCACGAATACTTTTTATGTAAATATTGTGAGAGCGTTATCAAAGATTCAATAATTCTTTAAAATTAATAAACTTAAAATTCGAAAGAAATTGAATTACATATGCAAAGCTTTAGTCCGCCGTGGTAGAGCTGGATTTAAAAATGTATTCTTACAAATTCCAAGTGTTTACAAAATATATGCTGAAGCGTTATTATTCATGAAAAACATTTCAGGGCCACAATAGTAGAACATAATAGGTGCCTTTGTATCACATAATAAAGTGAAATTTATTTAGGCGCGTTGAGCTAGTATAATTTCAAAGTCGCGTCATTGTAATACCGCCACGTCATGGAGTAAGGAGACGATTTTGGTATCTTTAAATATTGTCATGTGCATACACGTTCTTTTGTATGTTGCTTATTTACTTACTTTATTTAGTAGAAAACCAATTAAGATGCTACTTCATAATATGCGTTTTGAACGCTCAGTTGCATTCATGTTGCATTGTACTTTATATGAACTTATAACATCGTCAAACACAAAGCATTAGTCTGCAAAATATGTTTAATTAATAGTCAAGTTAGTCAAGGAGTGCTTCTCCATATAATTTGTTGAGAGGTTTCTAAGAGACTGCATATATAACTTTGCGAATAATAATGTAATTTTCAAGCTTGTACTCAGAATGCTAATTAAAAACACTGAAGACACGAAATAGGTACTTTACTCATTTAGTACAATTTTAATGGTTTGCAATTACTTAGTGATTGTTACAGTCATTATAATTTAAAATATGTTATAACATCGTTTTTGAAGTGAAACTTCTTTATCGAGGTTGGAAGAAAATAGTCATCGAGTCCTCCGTCCGGCAACATTTTTGTCGCCGTGCGCGCACTTGCATTGAAACCAATAGATAGGGCGACAGTTGCGTCGCGGGCTTGTCTCCGAACCCGCGGACAAAAAAGTCTCCCGGGAGTTGCGTCGCTACGTGCGCGCACTTTCATACTAGCCCATAGGTGGGAGAGACAAAATTGTTGCGAAGACAAAATAGTTGCGGAGACAAAGTTGCTCGTGCGCGCTCGCTCACTATTTTGTCTCTCCACCCATGGGCTAGTATGAAAGTGCGCGCACGTAGCGACGCAACTCCCCATACAATTGATGGGAGAGACAAAATAGTTGCGGAGACAAAGTTGCTCGTGCGCGCTCGCTCTTACGCGGCAACTGGCCGGGCGGCCGTCGACAGGCAACATTTTTGTCGCCGTGCGCGCACTTGCATTGAAACCAATAGATAGGGCGACAGTTGCGTCGCGGGCTTGTCTCCGAACCCGCGGACAAAAAAGTCTCCCGGGAGTTGCGTCGCTACGTGCGCGCACTTTCATACTAGCCCATGGGTGGAGAGACAAAATAGTTGCGGAGACAAAATAGTTGCGGAGACAAAGTTGCTCGTGGGCGCTCGCTCTTAGAGCGAGCGTCACAAAATAGTGAGCGAGCGCGCACGAGCAACTTTGTCTCCGCAACTATTTTGTCTCCGCAACTATTTTGTCTCTCCCACCTATGGGCTAGTATGAAAGTGCGCGCACGTAGCGACGCAACTCCCCATACAAATTGATGGGAGAGACAAAATAGTTGCGGAGACAAAGTTGCTCGTGCGCGCTCGCTCTTACGCGTGACATTTTTCCGTTAGAGCGAGCGCCCACGAGCAACTTTGTCTCCGCAACAATTTTGTCTCCGCAACTATTTTGTCTCTCCAGCCATGGGCTAGTATGAAAGTGCGCGTACGTAGCGACGCAACTCCCGGGAGACTTTTTTGTCCGCGGGTTCGGAGACAAGCCCGCGACGCAACTGTCGCCCTATCTATTGGTTTCAATGCAAGTGCGCGCACGGCGACAAAAATGTTGCCAGGCGACGGCCGCCGGCCAGTTGCCGCGTAACCGGCGTAGCGATAATACCTATTTATGACAACGTATTTATTCTCGTACACTGTAGTTTTAACCGACTTAAAAAAAAGGAGGAGGTTATCAATTCGGCCGGTATATTTTTATTATGTATGTACACCGATTACTCCAAGGTTTCTGAACCAGTTTACGTGATTCTTTTTTTTTTGATGCGGAATGGTTTGGAATTGGTCCCATAAATTTTATTCGGATAAGCCGAGTAGGTTTTATTTTATGAGCATTTTTGCTGGTCTCGATGACTTAATTGAAATGTAGCAAGTAACTTATTGATTCATTTCCAGGTAACCGATTGAGCTGAAATTTTGTATACGCATGTAAATTGGATAACGATGAAACATTATTATGACATAGAGCTGATTTGATGATGGAGTCGGAAGGTGGTCATAGGAACTTAGTAATATATTGACTCAACTTTATCGAGTTTGGGCTCGTTTGATTCGTGTTGAAAAATACACTAAAAAGTATTAAATAAAAACTAATTTACTTTTTACAATTACGATTACATATCTATACTAATATTATAAAGAGGAAAGGTTTGTAGGTATGTATGGTTTTCAGTTTTCACGCATAAACTACTGAACCGATTACAATGAAATTTAGCACACATATAGAGAGTAACTTGGATTAACACATAGGATAGGTTTTATCCCGGAAATCTCACGGGAATGGGAACTATGCGGGACAAGAGCACAGACCACAACCGTCTCTTCTAAAACCATGTTGATAAATGAAGAAAATTTTAAAGAAAAAGTTGCGTTGCTGTCGCTTTCGTGAGCGCATCGTTCAAAACTTTGCGAGGAGACAGCGACAGAGACAAAATAGTTGCCGGGCAACTAAGTTGCTCGTGGGCGCTCGCTCTTACGCGCCATCTTTTTCTTATCCCTACCACGCGTGATTCGACGTATTTCTGTAAATTATTTTTTGAAAAATAAGGTCATAAAGAAGTTTCACTTCTTACGTGTTTACACTAGTACATGCACACATTTTTTGAAGTGAAAACTTCTTTAGCGGCGTTGGGTATAAAATCTTAAACTCGCGTCAGGACACGTGACCTGATCGAAAAAGCGTAAGACGGATGGATATCAAACATGCTCAACGTTAATAATCAAGTTTTCACTTCTGCCGGCACTCCCGGAGTGCAACCCGTCTTTTTCTTAAAATAAAAAGCTCTAAAAACTTCATTAAGACTAATTGTTATTTGTTATTATTTTGATAATTTGTGACCTTTTGATAAAAATAAAAAAAGTCTAATCTTTATTTAATTTTCTTTATCGATTTACGTCTTAGATTTACGTAGACAAACCGGCGTAGCATAATAAACAAAAAAATGTAATGTGAAATCTTTCAGAAGTAAGTAATAAGATAAGAAAAACGAATGTATGGAAAGTTTCCGTCATAAAATTTTATTCAGTTACGTGATGTGAAGGTATCCAGTTTGGACATCCCTTACAAGATAAATTCACGGGACTTTAACAGAATATTTAAGTGGGAGCCAGGAGGAAAATGGCGCGTAATTGTGAGCTGTCAACATTGACATTTATTGGGAAATGTAACACCGGTTTCTTAACTATGTAGAAAATTTTATGCTTCATTTTATTTTATGTAGCGTTTGATACTAAATTATATTAATGATCTGAGATTTGTTATGTGACAGAATAAGTAATATTGTATAATGATTATAACTAGGGATGTAACGATACATGATTTTGCCGATACGATACCGATACCGATATTTGTAGTAATGTATCGGCGATACCGATACCGATACCGATATCGATGGCTTGGTAGAAAAATAAATAGTGAATTATGCATAAAAAATTACCAACATTTAACAGAGACTCAACTGTTAATCGTATTCTTTTAAATAAAAATGCCAAATCAAAAAACAACAAAACCATTTATTTTAGTATTATTATTTTACAAAGTCAGTTAAACTTTAAGTAATACACATACAATCAGTACCTAATAAAAGTTCACTATTGGTAGAGTTTTTTCAGAAAACAAAGTGCGCACGCGCGGGCGGCCTCCCGCATCGTTCATCGGGCGCGGTTTTTTGAATTGTTTGATATCGGTATCGGTTGTTTTATTATCGGCGATACCGATATATCGGCTTGCCGATTATATCGGCCGATATATCGGTATCGGTATCGGTATCGTTACATCCCTAATTATAACAATAGATACATGAAAAAAATAAGTATTAGATTATTAGATAGCTTGTATATGATGTGGTAGTGACTATCTATTTAGTAAACATATGAATAGTAGCCGACCGTAGTGGCGTCTCTTTGAATATCTTTTTACACTAAGTACTTATATACTTCATGTTTATATGTTACTCTAAGGGCTCTTTCAATTTATGCGTTTCGTATCGGACCGCTACAGTGCCGAAGCGGTGCGTTTGTCGTACGGCGCACGGCCGGTCGTTTGTTTTCATACAAAATGCACGGTGCGGCAACAGTGCGGCGTCCGTACCGCGAACGCTCGACAACAGGACGGCAACGTCGCAAGTCCCATAGGGATGTCGGAAATGCAATAAAGTATCGATATATATCGTATCGATGTTTTTTGAAAATATATCAATATCGATATTGATATTTTTATT
This sequence comes from Colias philodice, assembly GCF_061535455.1. Classification (NCBI taxonomy): domain Eukaryota; kingdom Metazoa; phylum Arthropoda; class Insecta; order Lepidoptera; family Pieridae; genus Colias; species Colias philodice. Next base: position 8,114,555 of record NC_143098.1, on the reverse strand, counting down.
ACAAAATATCGATATATCGGTATGATTTGTCATTTGACAGAGAATATTCGTGCTCTAAAAATTAATTTTTTGGTCTAATCTAATTCAATCATCTTACATTTCTACGGGTACTCAAGTACAGAAATACGCGCGTTTTGAGGTTATAATGTATAAGTCAGTCGTGGTAATTATACGGACGGGCAGTTGAAATTGTAATTGACTAACAGAGTTGCCAACTTAAAAACCAAACTATAAATTTAAAACAGCACTAGCATACAAACGCACGGCAGTCAGATACGCTTTCAATTTAAGCGTTTGGTAACGGACTGCTACCGTACTGCAACGGCACGGCAGCGGGTTATAACTAGCGGCACAGAAAACGTGCGGCAGCGGTCCGATACGAAACGCATAAATTGAAAGAGCCCTAAGCTTCCCACCTTCCATCTTATGACTAAATACAATTTTAATAGCTTTTACGTAAATGTTATTTCATAATCACATTACGTACGTTGAGTGAATGTTATTACATCAGATTGTAATGGAATTATTCATATAGAAATATATTTCTTAGCTATCCTTGCGCTTTTATACAAAGAAAAAGTAGTAAAACATATCCAGCGAAAGAAGGGTTCTAGAAGAGGGCAGTAGAGCGCAATGAATACTAAATTAAATTATAGAGTAAACTTTCAATGAATATTCAGATTTTTATCCAAAATATAAAAGTGTAACAGTTAATCCAATGAATTCTGTATTTCATGAAAGATACCAATACAACAAACAGATCAAATAAATATAGATCGATAAATCATAGCTTTCCTTTCAGAACAGCGCAATTTTGACATGTCTGTATTAGTTGTATACGTAGTATATTATTATTAGTCTGTGGTAATAGGCAGTAAGGTAACTTGTATCCATGATCCAAATAATACATTCCGGTTTAAAAAAACATTGCTTTTTATTAATTAAATCCTGGCTTATGAAATTCAGAAAAGCTTAATTTTTGAAATGTATTTGCACTAAGGTAACATAAATTGGTATGAAAACAATGCATTCAGGTTTATCCACATTACATACGTCGAACGTGTACCAAGAGACTACACAAACTACGTTACAAACTCGGGACACAATCCCGTCACATCTCCTAATGGGCCGAACATCTGTTGCGTCCATTAGAACCGTACACCCTACTCTTGAAGCGTAATAAAGGTGCAGTTTGCTTTGAACATGCTGTATTTGTATAGTATATGGGTCTAATATGGGTCTAAAATACACACAAATGTACTTACCTAGTTGTTGAAATGTTGGAAGATTCCTTTCGTATTGCATTTGATATCTACAAATGGAAATGGATTGTGACTTTTTAAGTCGTCTAAGTATCTAATATCTAAAATAAATTCCTACAATATTCACTTGTAAGTCCTAACTTAATGATACTGTTTCTTTTATTAAAATAGCTTTAGGAAATACTTCTAATCTACCATTAAAATCAGCTTGAGTAACCCTAGAACAGAGCAAACTGCATGTTACCGAGTTAAATGCAAGGCGAGAAAAAAAAATCGATAAACAATTGAAATTCCGATCCTTTAAAGAAATAAGGTCACGATTACATCAAGGACAATACTGAATACACCGTCACGTCACGAAAGACGGTTCAAATTTTTTGCCATTTTTTTAAAGCGATCTATACAATATAGACTTAGGCTTAAAATCAAAAGCAATGATACTTTAATTATATTTTAATATGCCTCAGGGTACAGATCCGATTTAATAAATCTTGTAGGTATCTATTGTTATTTGCAAGCTTAATGAAACAAACATTAAAATATAATTATGAAAAGACTAGGTTTATACTTCTTGAAAATATTTATGACGTTATAAATGCTTATAATGAAGGACTCCACAGCTTTTCTACAACCTTGAAGAATTAAAAAGAAATCAATACGATAATTACCCATTTCCTGTACCTATAGTGAGAATACTTTCTATAAATATTCAATCACGAAACGGAATTGAGGAAAGAAAATCGATGTCCTTGAGTCGATTTCAGTTACAATCGATCACAAATTATTTATGAGGCAGTCAATACAAGGTCAAGGTAACCGTTTCATTGGTGAACTTACATGGATACATATTTTATAGGACCACTTAGCAAAGCGTTGGATCGAATACGTATTTACATCAATCAAATACAATTACCTCCTTTGCCGCCTAGATGTTATTTTGTTTGGACTTTAATCTAATATAGATTTGGTATATTATTGTTTTTATTACGCTATTTTTTGTAGGAATCTTTTCTATAGTAAGTATACTGCTACTGTACTAAATTAATTAAACTCAAATAATATTTATTACGATTATTGTTTTTAATTTGAATTTTTGTCAATAATTTTGATTGCGCGATTTAATAAAGGTAAAAAGTAAAAACGTAAAATTTTGAGGCTAAAAGTTAAAACTAAAGAATATTGTTTAAGTGTTCTCATGCTCAATAGGCTTCATAATTTTGTTAAAAATAATGCTTTTTAAATAGAATTACCTATATTGCCTGAAGCTAAATGAAACAACCTACATCTTCGTTTTGATTTCATTTTCTATCAGGCAAAGAAAAACACACTGTGGGAAGATTGTGGGGAGGATTTTCAAGCTATGTGTCTAGTAATAAATGTTATAAAACTAATATTTTACAAAAGATTTTTAAATTACATGAAATTTTCAGTATAAGACATAAGTTGACTTAGGTATAGACTACAGGCCCATGTTGAAAAAATTATGGGTCATTTGACCCACCACCTGACCTATCTAGAATGATATAAGAGCATAAAATAATAAGATTCAGCACTATGACGTCACTCGTAAGCTGTCCACCTGAGTGCAGATGAGAATTCGAAAGTTCAGGTAGAGATTTTCTCCCCTTGTCTCCATGATTTTTGTACGGCGTTGCGGAATAATGGCTTAAAAGCAGTATAGAAATAGTATGACACAGATGCCGTACAAAAATGGTGGTCCACAAAGTCGAAATTTATTTTTATTTTTCGACAGTTGCCGGGGTAAATTTGGTCATTTGATTTTGTACGGCATCTGTGTCATACTATTTCTATACTACTTTTAATCAATTATTCCGCAACGCCGTACAAAAATCATGGAGACAAGGGGAGAAAATCTCTACCTGAACCTTCGAATTCTCATCTGCACGCAGGTGGACAGCTTACAAGTGACGTCATAGTGCTGAATCTTATTATTTTATGCTCTTATATCGTTCTAGATAGGTCACCTGCTGGGTCAAATGACCCATAATTTTTTCAACACGGGCCTGTAGTCTAGTACATCTTGGAAATGGCTCGTCCCATTTATATAAAATTTATTTATAATTATATTCAGTAGGATTGAGAATAGTTGTAGTGTTAAATTATTTTTTATACCCCAAAATGATAATGGTTAGGTCGAACGATTGCCGGGTCAGCTAGTTTTATATTTATATTACATGAATAAAAAATAAAGTGTAATTAAAAAGCCCCGAAATATCTATACGATAAACTAACCTGGATGGGGGAGGGCAGCGCCTATGACACCCGTTCCTCATTTCGTAAACTTGCCATGCCGAGGAGTTTCACAATTGCCTTCAGGGGAAGTTTCAAATACTCCGCAACTAAGTGTTGGAACAATCTTCCACCACCTATATTAAACTCCAACACATTAAACTCTTTTAAAATTAAATATAAAAAATACCTGTTACAGGAGTTCAAAATCCAACCTTAGTTGCGTATTTCTCATTAGGTCTTAGCGTATTTTATATTATGTAGGTATATTATCATTTTATCTGGATATTAATTACTTTATTGTGTATTGTTATTGTTGAAAAATGTGAATTTTATTTATGTGTATATGTATATCGTGTGTTTTTTATTTACATGTTCTAATTAAAATATATATTTGCGAACGTACTGCCGCTCCAATCACTACAGAGAGGGGCCACTGAAAATCAGTGTTGCAACTGTGTCGCAACATATACTGAGTGGCTACCTGGTTTGGCTCCACTTACTTTTCCTCATTTTATTTTATTTTTTTTATTTTATTGTATTAATAAGATTGTTAATTTGTTACCTATTGTTATTTTAATTGTTTACTTGTTTATCGTTTATTTAACAGTTTTATTTGTTTGAAACTGCTTGTTACCTGTGTTTTTATTATTAATTTAAATTTTATATTGTGGAGTCAAATAAATGTTTCTTTCTTTCTTTTCTTTCTTTCTTAATTTAATTATAGCTTGTTAAAAATGTTCTTCTAGTTTAATTATAAAATAAAGAATATATGTTACCTATATGGTGCTTCTAAAACTTTGTATGAACGTATCTTTAAAATTTTCAATACTCGGCCGACAATGTTTGTGCATTTGTGAACGTTGGCAATCTAAATTCTGGCTAGAAGTAATATGTGCACAATGAATTATGCATACAGCAGTTAGGATATTGGTTATGAATAAGGCATATCTGCTATTGCTGGAAGAAAGTGAATAGTAAGAGATGCTAATAGAAGTTACGAGTACTGATAGGTAATTCTAAAATTAGACATTGTTTAACCGTATAATTTATAGGTACTAAGAAAATAAAGTAGATTTGAATGAACTCAAGAAAATATCGATGTAACAAGAATTATCCGACTTATTAGTATCTACCTAATTCCTAACACATGTCTTCGGAATAATTATTAGTCAATTTAGTAAAAAATCATCGGCTCTACAATTTTTAAATGAAACAGATAATATTAAGCTTGATTTAAATCTCATTGTCATTTTCATGTTTGAATCAAGCAGCACTTTACGGAAATCCGTCTGATTGTAGAAAGTTTTTTATTTATTTATTTGGACACGAAACTTGCATTGGGTTTAGTTCCATGTGAAATCACTTTAAAGGGATGTTTTATGTGCGATGTGTAAAATTTTATTTTGTTATTTGCATGTATCGATAGGTAAGAGTTAAGCTAGGTCAGTGAAAGGCTTCATTAAAACTGTGATATGCATTTTTGGGAGCATTACTTCTATATCAATGGGTTTTGCATTCAAGAAAGGTCTTATAATTGGATACAATTAAATTTTTTATGTAATATTGATTTATGTCTGATAATTAATAATTGCTAGCGTTAAAAGTTCTAAAAACTATGCAAAAAATTTCATCATACCATAATTATCTTTTAGTGACTCTCTCAGAAAGCAGAGTTGTTGTAGAGTTAAAATTAGATAATATGATAAGAATATAAATAATATAACAGCATTGCGTTTAATGAGAATGCAAATATGAAATACCGCAAGTTATCGTGACAAACAATCGTTTTGCTTGTTGTCAGTATAACTTATTGTTTATCGATAACTCGTGGCGTGAGACTATTTAAAGCTTGTACAGTTGAACTATTTTAAGAACTTTGTTATGATTGGTTGACGATAATGATGCTTCACCTACTTCATATTGTCTACATACAAATTTTAATGGTTTGTATTATCTCAGAACTTTAAAATAGAAAGGCTGTGACATACTCTTTTTCCGATCCTATGTAAGATCCTTAGGGACAGATGATCACGAATAAAACACGCGATATCCCTTAATAAAGAAGGCTAGAAGAAGCAAATTAATAAAGACACAGGGCACATCATGTCCCATATTTAAATATTGTGCTTTAAATATGGGGCATGATGTGGCCCCGGGGAAAATTAAACTTTTTTACGTGAATAATTATGGATCGTCTTGTGTAATAGGTTCTTCACATTCCATTTTAATATTTTCTTCATTCCTATGCATATTCAAATTACAGATATACACGAACTAAAATAATAATAATGTTAAGGGTATAAAATTTAAGATTTTTAAAAATACGATGAAAAAATATAAAAAAATTTAAAAAGCTTCAATTTTTGTTCCAGAACCTTGACCCAGAATGCTGTGGAGCGCAGCGGCAGCAGTAAGATAGTTAAGATGGTCATTGAAAGTACCAAGGCACCATGGAAGAGGTAGCGGTGTGTGGGCGACAGATATAGGCCATCGCATTGGGATGAACGGGACGGACGATCGCGAGGAGATGGCGGTGGAGCTCGCTCTAAGCGTGGCTGTTACTGTCATCTCCGCTATTGGCTTGCTGCTGAACGTGTACATTCTATTCATCATTGTAATAACGAAACAGGTATGTATGAAGTTAATTTACCTGATTAATTAGTAGGTGAAGCTTTCGTTTCCATGGAAACGGCTGTTTACGAAATCAAGACAATAGTCAAAATTTTGCGAAATTACGTTCTTCGCTTATTGTGAGGTGAGCGTAGCTTATTCGTGTTGAAGCATGCTCTACTTCTTACTTCTTACTTCTTTGATCTTTATGTTTATCTAAGTTAAATTAGATTTATGTTAGAACATTTATCTAGAGGCGTAAATATTTTAACGATGTTTAAGATGGATGCTGATTAATAGATACTCTTGCAAATAATTTTAGCCAGTCATTTGTTTAAAATATTTTGGGCAGTCGTGTTATGTATATTTTGAAGAAAAAAAATACATGAAAAATATTGTCACTCGGGGAGTCATTTTTAGGGTTCCGTAGCCAAAATGGCAAAAACGGAACCCTTATAGTTTCGTCATGTCCGTCTGTCCGTCTGTCCGTCTGTCCGTCTGTCACAGCCGATTTACTCGGAAACTATAAGTACTACAGTGATGAAATTTGATGGGAATATGTGTTGTATGAACCGCTACAAAAATATGACACTAAATAGTAAAAAAAAGAATTGGGGGTGGGGCCCCCCATACATGTAACTGAGGGATGAAATTTTTTTTTTCGATGTACATACCCGTGTGGGGTATCAATGGAAAGGTCTTTTAAAATGATATAAAGTTTTCTAAAAAACATTTTTCTTAAAGTGAACGGTTTTTGAGATATCAGCTCTCAAAGTCGTAAAAAGTATGTCCCCCCCCCTCTATTTTTATAACTACGGGGTATAAAATTCTAAAAAAAATAGAGGTGATGCATGCTAATTAACTCTTTCAACGATTTTTGGTTTGATCAAAGTATCTCTTATAGTTTTTGAGATAGGTTGATTTAACTGTAATTTATTATATTTGCTGCTACGGAACCCTTTGTGCGCGAGCCCGACTCGCACTTGGCCGGTTTTTTTGGTTTTGTCGTCATGTTAAATAAAGTATCAATCTATGGTAGTCGAATTAATAAGTCATTAATTAGACAAAGGAGACATTTAATTATTTTTCTTTTAAATTTATTCATACAAAAAAGGCTTAAACCATTTATTTAGCCGTGATTGCCGAACGGACTACCAAGAACGTCACGAAGAAAATGAAAACAAGTCCAAAAACATAATTAATATAACAAAACTCATTAAAACTTGATGTTTTGACTTTTGGCGTTCACGATGTTTATACAATAGGTATTCACTGATACCCGCAATATCACTTTAAGTTTGTGTTTTAGTTGAGGGCCCGTTTCTCTTGATAAGATTTGATTTTTGTTGATTTAATTACGTACCTAAGACGTACCTTCAATATTATTAACCTTCTCTATATTTTATGTATAAAAAAAAAACCCTTTGAAAAAATGATACAGTGTGATTTCGTTTTGCGTGAGTCAGATTTAGCTTGTAGAATGTAGGTATTGTATAATGAAACAAAACATAATGAATTGTTAATATAATAATTAACTGTCAATTATGAATTGATTTTTCCTTATGAATTATTTTTACATTATCGAAATATAAAAATATTTAATACATTAGGGTGTAGGCACAGACATGTATCAAGATAGACTAAGCGAGTGTATGTACTTCCCGTGTCCAAACTAAGTTTATGAAACTTACTTGACGCTGGCCTACACTCAGTCCGCGCTTGCAGTTCGCCAAGGAAAGACGTGAAGCTGAATAAAGTAAAATGCCGAATTGCGCCGTTATAAACTGTAGAAACTCCACAGCTGTGAGTGGCCGAGTTAGCATAGATGTTTCCTTCCACCGGTAAGTAATTTTCTAATCAGAATATGCACTATTTATTTTAAAATCAAATAAAGAATATCTGTGGAAAACGATCGTGACAAACACGGATACCAAATCATACGAAATGATTCGGAATACATTGCGGCTTTTACTTGGCACGGTAAAGATCGCGTCGTATGATAACAAGCAATGAATAGCGTCTTCTCATTTTTCTGTTCTCATTTTTCTGTCCAATTTTGTGGTTAGTGATGTTCATTTGATGCAACAGTTCTCGATTCTAATCGATTTTATAATCGAACAGAAAAATGATAATTGGAAGGAGCAATTTTTCAGAAAAAAAGGCATAGATTTTTTTTGTCATTTAATACGACTTGACCTAGAACTTTTAAGTATTTTAATACAAAGGTACTAAAAATAAATATTATGACATGGACGCCAATAGTTAAAGTGTCATCTTGGGAGTTTTTTAAGAAAACTCCTTATTGCTTAGACTATGTTTGTTTTTTCAGTTTTCCAAGTAACCCGAACATAAAAGGAAAATGGATCGATGCAACGGGACATAAAGATTGATTGATTGACAGTTTCATTACTTTCTTTCGATGGCCTCTCTAGTACGTAGTACATGGTAACTCAATGGGCATATGTAAGAAAAAGCTAAAACACATTAGTTTACTTGTTAGAATATTAAAAGGTTTATAACTTTATTTTATCATCCCTCTGTCTATGGTAATTATCATTTTTCTGTCTTGAATCGATTTAGTAATCGATTACGATTCATTTATTTGACTACCTCTTAGACATAGATCTAGTTTGATCTGATTTCTTTCGATTTACTTCGATGGGATAGGACGATACTAGAATCGCCGCGCGAGTGGCGGCCTAATCGATTTAGCGTAAAATGAAATTAACATCACTAAAAAGCGCTCGTGACGTCATAACGCGTCAAGGTCAGTACAAAAAATATGACACGCTTGGTTTTCATACAGATCGCGGTACTTGCGTTGTCTACTTAAATATACATGTCTGTGGGTGTAGGTATAACAATCAGCGTACACGTATTCGTCAATCAAATTGGAATAGTTAACAATTACATATATCAGCAAAACTTTATTAAACAACTAAATTATTAATTATATTGAATACTAAAACTTGACCATACAAGGAGCATACTGATGTCACTGTGATCACAAGTAGGCAATAACAATGTATGTAATTGATACATTTAAAAAGGTTAACATTACAACTCGTTCCGGGCCTAACCTTTGTAAGCAATTTATACGAGTTTTCTTTGTAAGGTAAACAATTTCTTTCGGCCTAAAGACGTCAACCTTGGTCCTTAAACACTCGGACAATTTGATCAAATCTGTTAAACTAGAGTTTCGAGCGGAAAAGCTTTCTGTTACAATTTAAAAGGAATATGTTCCTTTTGAAGCAGAGACGTGTGAACGAGTAAATCTAATCTCAAATACCCCAGAGTGGTTGCAAATTCAATATGTTAGTTTTCTTTGCATTGCATATTCAGTCTGAATCTAATGCAGATCTAGCGTGAGTGTTTAGAACTTAAACGCTATGTACATAATAAAGTTTTGAGAATTAAACTGTAGTTTGTGGGCATTAAAATTGAATGACGACTAGGAATTATTTTACATTGAATGACATGTACATCCTAAAGTTGTGTGGTCATCTATTCGTACTTTACGCAAGAATTACAAAAAAATTAACATAAATTGTTTATTTGAATTGGAAAAAATTTTGTTGATAATATTATCTATTATTGTATCTACAGTATGAAAACATAATAAAAGCTCACCAATAGTTTCAACATACTTAAAAAGCATTTTCTTGAAATCTTTTATATGAACTGAGTCTTTATTTTGTTGTTATAATAATTAATTGCCATTTGTGCCCACCTGTAATTCAAGATTTAGTATGTAAGGGAGCTACGATGGGCAATTTTACCGCCTTTGTCTGCCCTCTTGACACGAAAAAACCCTAGTGGCTGAATGTGGAGTGTCATTGTCATTTGTTGAAAGTCATGCACCTTGAAAACCTTGTACCGTTGTTGAAATATTATAACCAATTAGATAAATCTTTAATATTAAAACTTCTTCATAAAAAAACGGTTCCAGCAAAGATAGAGCTACGAAAATTAGAGCAGTATTTATCTACAAGATGTATTTAGATGCTTTGAATACTTTATAAATTTAATAGAAAAATATATCAAACAATTGTTTATTGGTGTTTTAGAAAAAAAAGATAGAAGAAGAAAAATTGTTACACGAAACTGCAGTTTCATCACAATTGATCATTGCACTCGATATTTCTTCGTAATTTTGAATAACAATTCCTATAGTAAACCACTTTTTCACGAGCAAATACTAAAGTTTGAAATAAAACCCTCGAATATATTGTTATAACCATTTCGTGCGCCTCATTATCCTTGTTAGTCGGTTAATGGTGGTTCCCATACACTCGGAGGGCATAAAATCCCTTTAATTGACCCTTTTCTGTTAAACGAGCGCAAAATGGCGAAGATTAGGCAAAATATTAGAACAATAAAGAAGAATATGAATGTGGTTAGGTATGGTTTGGACTTTTGGAGTAATATTTGTGTAAAATGAGTCAAGTATGTCTGTATTCTGTAATATGTTGGTGAAGTAATAGTTACTTCATTGCTAAATAACAATACCAAATATTATAAATAAAATATTTTAAAAAAGTCCATTGGAATAATATTCAAGAAAGATATAAAATATCATAGTAAAATTACAATAATTGCTTTGGAGTAAAATAATTTATTCATAATAAGTAACAAAAATATGAATTTCGAAATAGACTGCTACAATTTTAAAATTGCAAGTGGTTTTAATTAAAAAGTGAGAGCATTATTGCGCTCTTACGGAAAGAAACATTTAAAAATATATTTGATGAAATTGCAGTTCCACTTTTAAAATCTTGTTGCCCGAATTTTTAAAACTAACCATCTTTCTTAATTAATAAGTATAATATTTTCAAACATCAGAAACGGTTTTTTTTATTATAAACATACAATTTTCATTTTAATCATCATTGCAACTAGTTTATTTTTATAATTTATTCCATAGAAAGTTTAAAAAAAAATTGGCAAAATTTAAGAAAAAAATAATATTTTCAATTTTAAATAAACTGGTTGTCATTCTCACAATGGCTTAATACTCTATTGTACTAGTGGTACGTGTCATTCACACATAAAATTCGCAGAAAAATCTGCCAAATATATACGTACAAAAATAATACCTACATCAAATCATTTACGATTACGTTACAAAATATAAGAAAAACAATAGTTTTTGGGTAACTAAGGTACAATTATCCATCCATCCAACAATACACCAGAAATTGTCTTCTACGAAATTTTAGCTTCTCAATTAATTAAACACCGGAAAGTTAATTAAAACGTTCCGTGAAACCTTATATTTTGATCACGTTTTTATTTATGACGCCTCTCCAATGTTTGCCGTTCTTTTTCACTGCTCTTACAAAAGTTAATATACAGCTATTAAAGTCATCTGCAAATAACGTGACAAACATTCTCTTTTGAAAGCTTCAATGTAATAACTTTGCTATCACTTAAAATATAATTAGCCTCATAGAAAAATGTTTTAAGGAAAGTCGGGGAAAAGTGTCTACTACTGCAGAGTAAGTGTTTACGAATTGTTGAACAATATAAATGGAAAAAGAGATAGGTATTTTTGCACATTATTATTTTGCAAGTCAAAGTTGGGAACTCTATTCATTCAACTAATTTCATCTGCATTCTTATAGCAATCAGGAATAATGTACCTACTTTCGGCTTGAAAAGCAGTATCCATAGAAATGAAGCTGGCTAGATCTGCGGAAACACAAAACTTACAAGAACACCCGAGGCAATTTACACATATTGCGACAAGAAACAAGCCTTGAAGGTACAATGATCTCTGAGAGAAGCGTGCCAAAAAGGCTTCCAACGTTATCACTTTATTGCCAAGACAGCAGGTCTAAAATGTTAATAACGACAAAATGTTTCGTCATAATCCTCAGCGGAACATTTGCTAAGTAAACAGTTTGCTTCGGCACTGCGATAACGCTGTTCAGCTAAGCTGTGATTATCACCAGCTTTGTAACCCGTTTATAGACATTTCGGCTTCCCGTGTTTACATTATACTATTAAATACATCCCTTACATTACTAATTCATTTATTTACAACATCCGTATTGGACCGTTATTTGATTAAAGCACTCTATTAAGTGAACGCTGGATCGTTGCTTACTAAGTAATTGTTACTGTGTTATAATTATTTCTTACTTTCATATTTGTTATGACAATAAGGTTAAGAATATGGTTAAGAATACTAACTACATTTTCATTCAAAACTAAAGTCGAATTGATTATGCAAGCTTTCATAGTAATTTTTCAGCGTTATCAAGAATTAATACCTACGTTTTTATAATCTATACTAATATTATAAAGCAGAAGAGTTTGTTTGTTTGAACGCGCTAATCTCGGGAACTACTGGTCCGATTTGAAAAATTCTAAATAGCATAGCTAGTTTAGACTATAAGTGTAAGCAAAAAGTTCGTACGATACAGAGTTAGTTCCTTAAACTACAAAAGGTTTAAGCAATAATTTTTCATTAAGATAACAAAGATACTACTGTTCAGGCACCAAATGAACGAATAAATCGCAATAGAACACTATAATTACACGATTTGATTATCACAAAGAAGCTTAATTGTTATTTACGCTTGCTTTCAATCCTCCACAAAGTTTTAATGTTGATTCAGATTTATATTCACTCGACCATCCTGAAACGCTTCCTATCGGTCTTTTAATTATTACAACTGTAATCATCGCCAGGAATATTGCTTAAAGATACAGAACTACGAAGATATCTTTAATGAATAAGCAATACCTATCTATTACTTTCTGTAGCGTTAATTCGAAATATTATCGATTATTAGTTGTCTTTTTAGAGCGATTATTTTTTTTGGCCTTTTCTAAACATTCCAGTAAATAAATGAATACATCGATGAGATGTTTAGTTCTAGCACAGTCGAACAATGTGGTTATAATTTATTATTAACTTAAAAAATTCGTTTAATAACCTGAAAAGAAAAGTATATATCCAAAATATAAATTATTTATGTATTTTCCTTTTATATCGAACGCATAAAAGCTTTGTCTATAGCGCGATAAGGCAGGTATTTGAAGCCTTAATATGAATATAAAAAATAAGCGTCGATTTAGCAATTTTTATGCAAAATTTGGCTTGAATTGAAACCTTTTGAGTTTAGATCAATATGAAGAACAGTATTTACCTATTATTTAACAGTTTAGTAAGCAAGTATATTCCTGAAATATAGTAATTAAAAGTATTTAAGGAAACTCGCATGTTCGATAAATAATTTATTACAAAAACGAAAAGAAACAATAACAACAAATAAAACAAAACATAAACACGATAAGCTCAGGACATCGTAGTGGAAATCATTAATTTCAAAAATGTAGCGTCCGTTAGTTCTCTGAAATGGAACGTATTTTTATTTTGATTGCTAATTGTTTTCATAACATCTTCATGTGTTTTATAAATTGTTGTGTCTGGATATGTGTTGCTTAATGAGCGCAATTTCGACATTAAATCCTGAATATTCGTTATTGTAAATAGCTTTTTGCTATTGTTACTTTCGATTTTATTCAAACTGTTATCTCTCTTCTTTCTTATGGGTATTCCTTTTATATCTTCTTCGTAATCTTCTTCACTTTGTTTTTCACCCTTCTTTAGTTTTTCTCTGCTATCATCCCTTAAACTAAAAAGTATGTGAATTAATGATCGTACTTTCTACATTTTCTCAAAAAAAAAAACTAAAGCCTAACAGAAACGGATTTAATTTGAATTATCAAACTATAATGGTACATCGTACTAACCTTGGTTCGTCATATTTATCAAGGAGTAGCTTTTCGTTGAACGCGTCCATTTCCTCTTTAATATCTTTTCGTATGTTTGTCATAGCATTTTGGAACATTGGCGGTGTCGCTGTTGTAAGGCTTGGTCTAAATTGTGTTGGCATTGGTCTGGGTCTGCTCGGTCTACTCGGTCTGACAGGACCAGGTCTGGGCGTGATGGGAGACGGTAGAGTTGGTATTTCATTATACGCATCAAAGTCATCTCTAGTTAATGCGTCTGGTTTTCTGAATAATGCTTTCCAGTTACTGGGATGGTGAATGGCTTGGTCTGGTACAGCCAGACGTAGAGAATTTATTGAAGATGGCTCGTCAAATGGTGGAACTTCTACTGATATTCTGGGTAGCATGCGTCTCCCGCTTTCTGGTGTAGTTTGTGTTGGCTGCAAAATATATAAAATATATAATTTTGGTAAGGATATATAGGGTCTTGTAACTAACAATGTTCAATACGTTTTTTATTAATTAATACCTCTATATGTGCAAATAAAGAACGTGTAAGAGCAAAGAAAGAATTGTTGTCATAACATGTACCTATTGACGCTTTATCCATCGATGGATGGGAACGATAGATGTATAAGGTTTCTAAATCATACATAAAATTTTTCAAAAGTTCACAATAATGATGATCGAGTTATTAAACTTAGCACCAATAGAGTTCACCGTGAAACTATATATACCGTGAAACTATATATATAACTATATACCTCCGAAGGGATTTAGAAGTGACTACTCAATTATGCTATGATAAATATTTTTATGTTTATTAAATTTTGTATAAGATAGTTTAAAACAAAATTTAATAACCTTCGGTCTCTCTTGTAGTCGTCGCTGCGCTTCTGCTGCTTTTCGCATATTTATAATACTTTGAACAGCTTTCATTTGATCCAGAGGCTGTGATGGGTAGCGACTCATTATCTAAAATTAAAATAAATAATCAAAACTCTTTATTTATAGTGATTACCCTAAAACAGCAATTAATTTTCCCGCCTAAGATAATATTATCCTTCATCCTTTGTGAACTCAAAGGTGTAGTTTAAATAATGTAGGCTTTACCGTGGTTAAGTTTATCGAAACAAATTATTAATTAACTCGCCTTTTAGAAAGCATTAAGAATTTATTATTATTAAAATATCAATTTAGACCTGGATCATATATAAATTAGTATAGGTAAGTACATTATAATATCATGCTACAAATTGATCTAATTATTTAGCATTAGCTTTATTACCATACTAATCTAATGTTGATCAATTCGAGTTGTCTTAATTATACAGGGTGTCCCAAAAAGTAGTGATGAACGGACGATACTACGGTCGTACTCGGCGATAGGTGAAAAATTGAAAAAAAACGTCATAACTCCGAAAATACGAAAAATTGCATAACATACATGGGAGTGATTCGGATAGCCCTCTAGGTCCTCTACCTCCCAGCTTCCGTTCATCATTACTTTTTGGGACACCCTGTATAATTCTATTAAGCTTTATTAAAGGGACTAAATTACATTACACACATAATATATTTGTTTACAAAATCTATCTGGTATCCCTGACGTCACCTGGGTTGACCAGAATATAATCTCGTTCAGGAATAATCTAGCTGATGAAATTTGAGATTTTTACTATCCATTGCAAACATACAAAATGATGAGATGAGATGTAAATAATATAGACATACTAGCCGGGATGAACCTGATTAAAAACAAAAGCCTTCGTCACTTTGGAAAAATGTATCTATCTGCCGTAGTTATAACCATTTTTAATGTTTGCCAATATGTTATTATTAGTTTTTTTTTATTAAAAACCTGTTCGAAGTACATATTAATGTAGATGAATATCTTATATTTTTAATAAAAGTTAAGATATAAAGAAATAGATATTTACGTCAGCAACTGCCAGCTCGGGGGTAACAATTTCACTTTTAGAAGTATCGCCGGGAGGTTTAGCGGTCAGTTTCATAAGAGCACCTTCAAAGTTGTTTTTGTCGTTCGATTGAAAAATAGAATCATCCAATCGTCTCCCAGATCTTAAAGTTGTCGTTTCGTCTTCTGAACCGCCAGTTATAACTGAAAGAGACATTATATTTCCTATATTTGACACCTATTTATTTAAATATTGGAGTAATTACAAACTGATACCCGAAAAACCCATAAAGTATGTTAATATTGAGTCGATAGCCGAAATGCTTATAATATTTAGTACGAACCCTTTGACTTGAAGAGCCTAGTGATTTCAAAATTGTTTTTAGACGATTAACAATAACACAGATGGTATTTATATTGATAAAGTTAACATAGGTCATAGAGTATTTAAAGTATCCTTAATTCTATTAATCTTTGATATCACTTACGATTCTGGTCTCCAATATGCCCTGCCACTGGCATTCGTCCACTTCTTCGCCAGTCTATGTCGTCAGCGATCTCGTCATCAAAAACACCTCGTTTGAGATAGATGGATACATTCGTCTCTGTAATCATATAGAGCTGTTAATTATTAGTCGTCGAGATTTGTATTGTTACATTTTTTAGTACCGTCAACTGCAAGAAGTTTCTCAAATAAATTAGTAAGTAAGTAGGTACGTACTATTAGTAGTACGCAAATAAAATAGGAAGTCAAATAATTTCACCACTTTAGAATGTGAAAAAAAAACAATTTGCTTAACATCTACAATTTCATGTTAAATAGGTATAGGTATAGTCTAGAATCTAGATCTTTCTTAAAATGGAACAACTTTAAAATTATCTTTTTTGCTCTATAAAAATATCGTATAATTTTGTTTAATATTTTTAATTAGCTCTATTTTGAAGCTAGTGTAAATTTAATTATAAGTGATTAAAGATAATTATTGATACACCTGAGACACTTTATAATAAATACCAGCTTACTGCTATTCGGAAATTGCATCATATCACGTTATAACACATTTACATCAATATTATTACACCATAACCGTAGTCCGTACGTACCTACTTCCTTATCTTCATTCTTTTAAATAGATACTTTTAATAACATTAAGACAACCTAAGAATTGATATATACATATTACTCTATCAAAAAGATATAACAGAACCACAATAAATCACTATCATATACTTCCAAAGCAAGAAAGCTCGAAATAGATGACCTTTCAAATCGACGTACTCAGCCAACGAGTAATTGTAGCCGAGAGCGATGCCAGACATGGAGGCGGTGACCAGCGAGCAGCAAACCGCTGAACTGATGCAGCATGACATTGTAAATGTCCATAATCTGAAACCATGTGATTAGTGGAACATCTCGTATACTTAGGGCGTAGTTCAGTCACATTTTGTATTCAATTTCAAGTCATTTTATTGCATGAATGTTATGTTGTTATGTATGTTTATGTAGTTTTATGTATGTTATTATTTTTAGAAAATAATAGCTGTAAACTGTCTCGCGTTTTGAATTCAAATTTAAGTTGTTTTATAGCATGTACATTGTACACCGTGTACACGTTGTATATTCGGGATTAAATTCTCTCCGTCTACCTAATTAGACGTTCACTGTAATTTGGTAAAAATGTTTATATAATTGTTTAGGTATATAAAGTGTATGATATTGATATGAACACTAAGTTTGTTAACAAATTGCGAGATGGGAGAACGGACAAACCTCCTTCATTGATGTTTGATTTTTGAACTATCTACTTTGGTACAATAGGTTTACCGGTTTCTACAAAAATACTCTCGATCTATCTTAAAATTTCCCCAAGGGCTATGTTAGATAAATTGTTATATAGGTACAATATACATTTGTGATAGATATTTCTTAAGTGTTTTTTTTTTCTATTTAGAATTATTGTTTGTTGTTTCTTTCGTAATAAAATGTAGGTGGCCTTCGTCTTTATAAGAACATTACTTCACATTTATACCAAATCAAATATCAAATTGAAGCAAGTATGTACCACATATTACTAAGTATATAACTAGTAGATACTACGCAGTACTACAATGTACACGGATATTATAATACCATAATGTAGGCACAGAACAAGTGTATTGTTTAAAATACAAAAGTCAAGTTGCAACTCCTATACTCGAAACATATTTGAACAGCAGTAGCTCCAGTTGTTTGAATATGTTTATATTCATCTCGTAACTTCTGTTTCATCGCAAACTTCCGATTTTATTCCAGCTTCCGAGACAATATTGCATTGCAATGTGACTCAATATGAAGTTAATGCAACAATTTATACTGAATTACATAAAACAGACATGAGGATAATTTAAATTGTTTTACTTTACGATATTTAGCTAAAAATTTGCACTAAAAAACGGATAGAAGATTGTAATGTGAAAAATGATACGGTCGCACACTAATGATCTAAAGTCGCACATGATCAATGAATTTTTTTTTGCAGGCACTTTTATTACTCTGATCTACTATCATGTTATAAATGCCACATAACCCGATTCACTATCCAATGATTGACTGATTTATTAAATTTTCTAGAAAGTGTTATAAAATATCTTTTAATATTTATCACGTAAGTACATAGGTTACATATATTTTGATCTCGAATACAGGAACAGTTTTCTTTGTACTAAATTGTGGTGGGTATCTGTTGTGAAAGGTTTGAATAAAATATTTTTATAGCATTTACCTTTGAATAAGATCTATCATCCAACCACAGCACGTGAATATACAGCACATGGTGTTTAAAATACGTCATTTACGCCAAATAACTAATTTTCTTGTCCTAAAAATAGTAAAAATATAAGCAAAAACAATCAGGGTCAAATAAAGTATAATATAGCAGTATTTATTTACAATTTTATACTGAGAAGAATCGATATCTATATCGATTCAATCACAGTCATAATTTTGTTATCATCACCGAGATTTACAACCTTAATTCATAGCCTTAAACTAAATAAATAAATATTTTTCAAAACTAAATTCTCTTCATGACCATATTTACAACTTCAATCAAATAAGACTGACAATCTCAAGTCATGTGAAAGAGGTTGATTTTTAAAATATCGACACAGACTTTATAAATTCATAATATTGCATTATCATCTATTAAAAAAATCAAAAGGGGGTTTTTCCTGGGTCTCTATGATGCTCTCTGCATTTATATCAGCTCATTATTAGAACTATTGTGTAATATAATATTATATTATGTAACATCTAATGATAATAAATTATTTAAACATAGTTTAAAGTTATTTTGAATTGTCTGTTGTCTTGTCGTAAGTATACCTATAAATAAATAAAAGGACTGTTATCGATCGTCGATTATACCTACTTAAAATATGCCCACGTTTAAATACGATAATAGAAAATCAATAAGATCTGAATAAAACAAGCGATACAAGATATCAAAACAAACACGCTTATTTGAAATAAGATGTTTAAAATCCATGAAGATGCATCAAGTAGGTTACCGGATGCTGTTCGAGGAATGTTCGATCGATTTGCGGAAACTGCACGACTTGCTATATCCTATTTCTTTAGAATGCTTATAAAAGTGAATTCTGTTTTGTTTATCATTCAAAATATAGTAAGAAACCTATTTCAGACACCAGTCCCTCACAACACTAAATAATAAGCTCACAATGTATTTGCAAGCAATGTACCTACCTATTGCTGTGGAAAGTCAAATTACCTTATATTTTATTTAAGTAAGTTCTTGTTGGAGGCTAGTTGGTGTACTAATGCAGGAAATAAGGCCAAACGTTTTTAGTTATCAAACATTTTCAGACAGACCTCCTGTGAATTGCAAACACGTCAAAAAATACTTAGGCAAATGGTTGTAGAAGCTTTCAAGTTACGTGCATAAATAAATTCTACAATGGTATTAATTTACATAGATCAGCTCTACGCTCCGATTTTACAAGATTGCATGATTGTACATACCCATTTTTTCCATAATATGAATGCAACAAACAACTAAGATTTATATGTATATAAATATTTTTCCAAACGCCACTTATCATTTCTACCCATGTGAAAACGAACGAATCCAGACTCGACCATTTATCGATGTATATTAAAACACAAGCTTTCCGCCTGCGGCTTCGCCCGTTTTTACAAAGAAAAATCCGCATACCTAGTTCCCGTTCCTGTGGGATTTCCGGGATAAAACCTAATGTTAATCCAAATTACCCTGTGTGCTAAATTTCATTGTAATCGGTTCAGTAGTATTTGCGTGAAAGAGTAACAAACACACACATATACATCCTCACAAACTTTCGCATTTATAATATTAGTAAGATAGTAGGATTTCTGCAAAAGTTCAAATCTAGTTGTGACGTTTAGCCACTGTTAATTCTATTGTCTGTAAAACATTCAATTAACTATTCCCTTTTGAAGCATGATAGGTCCCGCAAGGTACATTTCTGAACAGAGCTGAATATTTTATAAATTCTAGTGGCTTTATGAAACCTCATTCCGGCGTCTATTTCAGTAACCCTTGCTGTTTTTGCTAATTAAAACGCATACCTTGTCTTACGTAAAACCAAATTAATGCTAAATACATAATCATAACTATATTAAGGAATATTTGGATCGTGTATTTAATCTATACATATAATAAAATCGTAGGAAAGTCAAAACTGTACATTGAATATTTTTTTAAAAGAATACTTGATCCATGATCTATAATCGATATAGAAGCCAAAAATATAGTTTTTAGAATTTTTGTCTGTTTGTCGGTTTGTCTGTTTGTCTGTTTGTCTGTATGTATTTCCGGGCTAATCTCAGAAAGTACTGCATAGATTTACTTCAAATTTTGCATGAATATTCCTAAGAGGTCGGGTGAGGATAGTTTAAATATATTATCATGATATCACCTTCGCGGGAGGAGCTGTGAACCTTTATTTTTCTTACATATTCCGTGTACTACGACAGCGTACAATCTAAAGACTCATGTTTAAATGTTGGTTTCGAGTAAGCCATGCTATTATCTAGCTTTACAAAATAAAAACTATGTCATTTACGTAATTTGGGCAGAGAAACAGTTTAATGAATTTAGTAGTATAAAGACAAATCTGAAACAGCGCCATCTATGAGATTTCGTAAAAATCAAATCAATTTACATGTTAACACTACTGAAAATACTGTTGAAAATTAATAATTTAAATATAATCATGTTATTTATTTAACTCTTTAACCCATATCTTCCCTTCCCTATAAGGTGCGCTTATATTTCGTGTGAATATACTACATTTTTAAAAGTGAGGGTAGATGTTTATTATTTTAAGTCAAACTAGACACCATTACAATCTCAGAGCAATATTACAATTAATCTAATATTGATTGTGTTCATTGGTTACATTTTTAAAATCTTCGTGTTTTATAAATTTATAAAGAATAGAAAAAATTCGATCACGAGGCGGGACTCGAACCCACATAATTTCGTGATCGAATGTTTCTATTCTTTATAAATTTATTATTTATAAATTTATATTTATAAAGCATTTGAATGTCATAAAACCAAAAATATCAAATTCAATCTTTGTGTTTTGTGAATTTTCACCATGCGTTCCCACAAAAGGTAAGTTGTTACTTTTATAGGTATTTATTATTTATAATGATAGCAATTCATGTTTTTTAAAGTGAAACTTTTATTACATCGTCTCAAACTTTTTGGCCTGTGTAGCGCATGTCGCGTGACGGTCGAACCGTACGATAATTATCGTACAAATACGATAATTTTGTGCCTAAGTTTCACTTTTACCGTGGTTTCATAAAACCACACAACATTTTTATTGGTTTTATAAAGGTTTTATATTACACTTTTAGAATGAAATAATAAAATGATGAATTATTTTTGACTTTTACAAGATTTTGAGGTGCGTTGGGAACAGTAGTTTGTTGATAAAATTTTATTTGTAAGTAGCTTTTTTTATAGATTTACAGTTAACTTTTGATTTTTTATTTACAGATTCAATGTTCATAAAATTATATCGCCTTTGGAAAACGATTTCTGCTGACAATTTTACAACACCACTTGAAAATTGATGATTTGATGATGAAGATAGTGGCAGCGAGGATTAAGTGGAAATTAGTAATCATCCGCTTCGTCAATTTTTGACTGAAGTTAATGTCCAACGTATGGTTCAATCATTGGAAGTATCTCGGGTAATTTTGGAGGATATTTTTAGGAAGGAGAGAAGGGGCAGCCAACCACATATCAAAGTACTACGTTTTAGTACCGAAAAAAATGTTATTGCCAAATGAAACATAAATTTCGCACTCACAACTGTACAAGTTATGATTTTTATTCTGACTTTGCTGTTATCTGATTATAATATTTATCGTTATGGCTATCGACCGTACTGGGATGAGAGTACATGATATACTCATCATCCAGGATTGCATAGAGCATTTTCACACTGAAAAAGATGTTTTCTTTGAATCGTAGTTGCTTCATTTATTTATTTTTAATCATTTTACATAATATGTTTTATATTTGCCCATTTTCATTATATTTTATAAATAAAATGGAACCAACATAACTTTGTTGTGTATCATTTCTCTATTAATAACCCGTAGGCATATTTTCCAAGCGCCCCATTTAAGGAGCGGTCCTGAAATTTTAATGTATACTTTTGCCTAATATAAGCTCAAGCTCATTTTTAGATGAAAATAACAAAGAGAACTTATTTATTAAAATTTAGTAGATAAAAGAAATTATGTTACGATTTTATAAGAAAACACAGTATATTTATTAGGCGGCGGTGATTTTCCAGGCAAAAGATATTCATCAGCTCAATAAAATTGAATAGTATGTTGTTAGTTATTCTTTAAATTCACAGATTGTAATGAGCATTTCCGCATGCAAGTTGTATCGTAGTTTAGATATATCATAGTTTTGACACATTAAAGTTCCAACAAAACCCTCAAATTTTTGAGCAGAGTTGAGCAAGATAATTTAAAAATGTGCTGTGTTAAGTATTATAGAAAAGGTTAGTTCGTTGATAATTATTATTTCTTCATCATTTACATGTTGTTAAATGTTAGTAAAAATAAACTTTGACTGTTAATACTTTTGTTCAGTATTTACCTGTATGATTATTGCTTGGTAATTAATATGTATATTTTCATGTCGTATAGCTAATTATAAACATAAGTGTGATGTGAAACTAGCTGGATTTATTTTTACACACTCACAGCCATATATTTTATATTAAAATAGTGTTAATAGTGTAAATCATAATATTTTTTCACAATTAAAAATATTTCCTTTTTTCTGATGGTATTGGCATCGAATTAAACCGCGCTGTCGTTTCGTTCACTAAAAGTGATGTTATGAGGACCGAATATGTAGCCGCCTCAACTTACGGAAACGAGAGTAACCTGCGTTGTCTGTTAGTTATTGTATAGTCGAATTTAACGTTACATGGAAATTGGAATCTAAATATGTATATTATGCATACTTATATTAAATCTGTACATGAAATATATTTCCTAAATAACTATCACGGGGTGATTAGGGATCGACACTGATGCCAACGAAGCAAACAGTAAAATTTTTGTCCGTCTGTCTGTCCGTATAACCGTTATAGAAACAAAATAGACAAATATAATCAGAAAGCTTCGAACTCCTAAGCTATCGGAAGTTACACGTGTTATAGTGCCACCTAAAAAATCTTTATCTCGAAAATCGAGCAAAGCTAAGAAAATGAGAAATAAGAGTTCTCAAGAATCGTTAGAGGTAAGAGGCTTACTATAGGCCGAAAACAACATGTGTTATGCCGAGAACCTGAACCCGCTTCACAACGAGAATTGCGGCTCACAGCTGACCGCGAACGGCATGTACTATCCCGTGAGACCGAAACCTTCACTGAGAGGGTATAATGTCTCACAGCTGATCACGGCCGTCATATTTTATCTCGAGAATCTGAAACTTTTACTCAATATGAAGACCGTTTGACAAATGATAGGGTGCACCATAATATTATTCGATCTCTTGAAGATGAACATGAGCATAAGCAATGACTAGAGTAAGGACGCGAATATTACAATTAATTGAGACAAAAACGATTAATAAGTTTGTTTAATGAAAGATTAAGAATTGAAACTATTCGGTCTCTGGAAACGGACGAATAGCGAGAGGCCCCTCTTACTGCAGACAGATTTCGACATAGTCTTAATGACTTAGATTAGAGGTAAACATAGAAGATCAATCTACGAATTCGGTGGTGGGGTCCGACAAATATAAAAGTGGGTTTGCTTATAACCTCACAATTGATTACAGATCATCTTCTGTATAACTAGGCGATATTAACGTAGTATGTTATTTTTGTAATGCTTTAAAGTGGAGTAAGGACAATTTTAGAAAATGTTTCATCAGGTTAATTCGTATGTATGCAGTTTTAAATCGACATTAGAAGCTTTTCCTCAAGATGGTGAATGGTGATATTAATATAAAATTGTTATAAATGCCGATGGACGTCTATCGGCACTCAGGAACTTCCTGGGCGTGTTATAACGCCCAGGCCACAGTATTACAATTTTTTCTACAGCAGGGCGACGAATGTATTTTCGCATAGCAACGGAGGGGAACTCGCGGGGGGTCAAGTGACGCCATTAACATGCTTAGTTTGTGGTACCGAGCGCGAAAGAAAGTCATCGTGTTTTTGTTTTGTTACTATGTAAACTAACGTAATTTAATACTTAGGTACAATATATTCTATAACGGTGCACTCAAACTGTTAATCTACATTTAATTTAGATTATTATTTGAAATACTAAGTAATGTAGAATTTAAATCACATTCATTCATGTTTTCCTCAGATTTTCGATTTCCTCCGATTTTAAGATTTTCTTATCAGTGTTCAATTTTAATTTAGTTAAATTTTATAAGAGACAATTAAGAACATTCAAAAATAAAGTGTCACGTATTTTTTTAAACGACGAATGACGAAAAACGACGTAATCGCGGACGAAGTCGCGGGCAACAGCTAGTAAATTATAAACATAAGTTAGTGTATGGAATTTCAATTTAATTTGGGTATAATAGGTAAGCTCTAGGAATGTGTTATAAAACAGATTAATAGTTAGAAGTTAATTGATTGATTTTCAGGCTGATTTGATTGGGTTGCAAATAGGTTTTCGGGTTCAAGTTCATTGTGACGTAATTTTATATTTTACAATTGGCTTGTTTCCACTGGAAATAGCCACAGTTGCACAAAACTTGGACAAGAGAACATTTTATATGTTATGCAATAGGTACCTATATGATTTATTTGAGCACAAAAGACTTTAAATATTTGAAATTCTAAAAAACACACCTTGTTGTGGAAATTTTTGCTCATCCAAACCTACAAGAGTAGGACATAATTGAAACAAAGTGACAAAAAAAATCTTTTGATAAAGTGCTATTATACAAATATAAATTTAATCTAAGCTAGATTAAATTTATATTTGTCTTCTATTAATCTTCTTCTTGTCTTGATGGTAAAAGTATTTTCTTACCTGAAAATATTTTTATGTATACCTATATTAAGAAGAGCTGGAACGTCAACACATTTACACATTGCACATGTTAGGTCGGGAGATACTGACACAAAATTTCGGGTCATTTGTAACAGGATGGCGGTCTAGAGGGGTCTTAGTACGCAATGACAAAAATTATTTTAAATAAATTTATTTTATTGTTTTTTTAAATCAACGCATCGCGTCGGTATGGGGGGCTGTAAGTTACACCGGAAAACTATGGCATGACACTACCGCCTACATCTTTTTTATGGGCTATCGGTAAATTCTAAAATTTTGGTGTTACAAATCGTTTGACTTTCGCTATTTATCCGACGAGTTCGACTAACGCCCACGCGACTAGTCCGCCGGTACCAGCGTTCTGACCATCATTTTTCTTTTTGTCATTGCGTAATAAGACCCCTGTAGAACCGCCATTCTGTTACAAATGACCCGAAATTTTGTGTCAGTATCTCCCGGCCTATGTGTAGCTTTTATTTTGCAATTGTTTATAAATACAGGGTGATGTGTGTAGTACGAATATCTAAAAATCTATGAAGAATTTTGTGACACAGTAAATGAAAGAATTTGATTTTGAATAAGAAAACGTCCGTTATTGAAATCATTATCAAAATAACCATCCGTGTGTTGGGAGTGAGCGTACACGTGTTATTTGTATTGTTTTTATGACCTGAAATTTAATTATTATTTGATAATTGAATGATTATTAATTCTTTTATCCAATTGATTATTATTAGAATAAATAATTAAGTTCATCAATTGATTTACTTTTAAATTATAATTTTACAGGTAAATTATGAGAGCTTTCATAATTATATTTGCATATAATATTTATCAACAACGCACCATTTTACAATTCAAGTCTAAAATGAAACTAGAGTCGCATTTATTTTTGAACATACTGTAAGTGAAATTGCATAAGTGTGAGTACTGTGAACATGCCAGCTTTCCCTAATTGACCGATATCATAAATTAAGGGTGCACTCACACACATCAGTCACCGTCACGGCACGTCACCGGACAGGATTAAAAAAAAATATGTATCAATAGTTCTAGTATGACTCTGTTCCCACACGACAGTCGCCGGCACGAAATCTATCAGTGACGTCCCCGGTCAGGCACGTCAAATAATCTTTCCATACATGTACCATACTTTTATCCCCACTCACCCGGTGCCGTCACGTCTCAGTTCAGTCAGCGTAGTGCTACCGTCAATTGCTACATGTTCTCTAGCGTGACACACGTCTAATCACTGACTAACCTGATGTATGTGTTCAATGATTCAGTCAAACCGGCGACGTGACTGACGGACAACATGACGGTGACTGGTGTTTGTGGATACGTACACAAACCGTCAGTCGTCACCGATCAGTCATCGGTGACTTGACGGTGACTGATGTGTGTGAGTGCACCCTAAGTGTTGATGTTACATTGTGAGTGTTGTTGACATTTTATTTTAAAAATATTAAAAAGAGAAAAATCAGCAACTGATTATAGTTCGCTAATAATATTGTTCAAGTACTTTATTATTAGATTGATAGGTTTCAACTGAAACGACTTCGGAGAACTGTTTATAAATAGAAATGCATTTAATTGAAAATCGTTTCCATAAATCCTGCCTCATTTTAACGAGAGCATTATCGCACAAATTATATTTTTCGATAATAATCAGTATACAAGAGTACTCTCTTGTCAATTACATGACTGTTGTTGAAATAAACATGGACGATTTTGAAATCCCAATATCATTTTATTATGTGTACTAATTAGTAGATTTTCAAACGTAGGAATACATTTTTTTTTACAAACGAAACCTACATATTCTGAGTGATTTTTATTCATATTACATAAGTGCGTTTATGTATTTTTCTTTACATAAAGTGTAGTTCACTCATATAACATATTCAATTGCTTATTTCGCATATCATCAGCTGTATCTTTATTTAATAAAAACAGTCAATAAAAGGAACAGTCAGAAAAATTACGTTACTTAATATATAATTTGAACGATTAAAAAAAGTCGTGTCTCAAAAGCTTTAAATTAAAGCTCACGCTTTCACAAAAAAAAAATAACTTCACATTAGTTTTTCACAAAAAATGCTTCAAAATGAGAACCTCCATGGTTGTTGAGAACGTTGTTTCAAAATAAGGAAACTGTTGCTTTTTTTTTCAGCCAGCATCAGCATCATCAGTGCTGTTGGTGCATCTCGGAGCAGTGGGTGCGTTGGCGAGCGGCGCCGCGCTGTGTGGGGGGAATGGTGCGTGTGTGTGCGGGGCATTATTACATGCACTACACCCCTTGCAGCTGTGGACCGTGTGTGGCCTGCACGCAGACAGGGCCGCTGCGATAGCCGCTCCCTTGCATTATGCCGCTATTGTTTCTGCGAAGAAGGTACGGTTCTTGGAATAAGATGTGTTTATAGTAGCAAACCCAGTAAGATTAAGAGAATATGGGGAGATATAATTATGGCTTACCTATCAGTTACTTCATTCTTCATCCATATTCCAGCGTAGATTTAAGTTACTTTAATTACGATTTTTATTTCATTCCTATCCATCTGCAATGAAGATGAAAGAGCTTTTGAAGAATTAATCAGACAATATTATTTTTGCAGGTACTAATTTGTGTAGCCAGTGGATGGATTGCAACTGCTGCTCTTCTGGCACCTCTTGCTGCGGCTCAGCCTCCCCTAGCCTATAGTGCTGGACTGGGAGGGTGTGCTCCTGATTGCGGCGCTGGACCATCCGCACTCGCATTCTGCTTAGTATACGCCCTGTTGACTTTACTTCTGCCAACCGCCTTGGTACTTGCATGTAGTCTGAAAATTTTACGCATCGCTCGTTATCACAGACACCGAATAGCTGCAGCTATTTACGAAGTGACACTATCTGCCCAAGTGACTGTTACCCACCAACGTAACCCATTCTCACCGCCTCCACCTCCACGACGAAGAGCACTTTCAGCAGTTCTTCAACCGCTAGGATCGCTAGCTATACTATATTTCCCGTATTACTGTATTTTAATATGGCCAGCTGTTGCAGTTCCACCAAGACTTCTAGCTGCGTTATCGGTAGCTCTTTTATCAGCTGCGCCCCCTGTAAATGGTGTCTTATATGGTATTCGAAGTCGCGCTTTAAAAGATTCATTGCGGAACTATAAACGAAAACGGATGACAAAAAGCGAAGTCACTCAGGAAATTCAGGCGCGAACACCAAGCGCATGTGGTTCTAGACGCCCTTCTTTATCAGCTGGTTCTGGTTGTATACGGCCGCCGACAACTCGGAGACTATCAGATGCAGCGGCTATGGGTGCCCGAGGGAGTGAACGTCCGGCTCCAAGAGCTGCTTCTTGTAACATGCTCCAGGACCAGCAAGACGAGGAAGCACACACAGCCAGAAATCGAACCTCTGCTATACCTTTAATACGCGCACCTCCCCATGTTGTCCTTGGTCGAGCACTCGGACTTGAAGAAGGCATGAACAGAGACCGTCGTCGACGCCAATCCCCAAGAATCACCGTAACTCGAGCAATGTCTGATGAAAGCGAATCACCATCTCGTCGTCCACTTTGTAGACAGCATTCTCGCTCTAGTGGGGCTCTTCTTGGCACTATGTCATATTCCCCTGCACTATCTGAAAATGTAAAACTAGAAAGTTCTGCTGATGAACAATTATTACTGTCATGGCCACAGCGCGCTCAAAATAATAAACATGACGTTTTATAAGACGGGTAAAAATAAAATGTAGAAATAAATTAAAATGCGCATAACAAAGACAATAAAATGTGCATGAAGTTGAGCCCAGTTGATAATGTTATCTGTAAGATTAATTTTACTATGCTTTGTATTTTCTCCCCGACCAAACTGTGACCAAAGATGTTTCCTATCTCTTTACTATTCTATATAGGTGTAATGATTTTATCTTACAGGGTTCCTCCATATCGTTAGCTTTACTGAAGTATTATTATTGTGCGTACTGTTAACTCATAATATTCCATAGAGTTAGAAGAATTAAGAAACTGTTGAATACCTATATTTTATTTGTAAATCTGTGGATTATATATTTAAATAAAAATAACGTGAAATTTGTGGATATATTGTATGCAATGTTGATCTAGTCTCATAGTTTATTTGTAATATGTAAAAAGGTAAAAAGTCTACGCTTTTCTGTCATAGTCGCCGTCCAAATTTTGGAAAGTAACCGCATTGCAATTTGTTTCATTAACCATTTATTTTTAAATACTTGTCCATTGTACGCATAAAATCTGAGTTCAGGCTTTATCTAATTAATTAATTTATGTATTTACTTATTTCTTTATTCATAATTGTAACATTCCTGAATATTCTGTTTGTTGAGACATAATGTAAGTTAGAGATAATAAATTTTTTTTTCAATTGCAGATTTCGTGCTTCAAAAGCAGTTTTTATTATAATCCATGTTGGTAATTTAAATTAGATATATTAGAGATTACAATAAATATGAATTTACGAGTAAGTCTTATATATACAGTGTGTCCGGACATGACATACCGATATTTGAAGGGGCTATTCTCCAGGTATTTTTATCGACAATTCAACCCCTCTACAGTCCCCTACCTCACCCCCCTCAAAATGGTTTTCGAATTTTTTAAAGTATGTTTCATCACTCTATCAATTAAATTTGTTTAGTGGTCCCTAGAATAACTTGTTATTGTTCAAATAAAACCAAATTTAGTATTTTGTGACACTCACTTTCGAAGTTATTACAATTTTCATAAATTCACTATCCGAATTGATAGGTTTGCCATTTTGAGGGGGGTGAGGTAGGGGACTGTAGAGGGGTTGAATTGTCGATAAAAATACCTGGAGAATAGCCCCTTCAAATATCGGTATGTCATGTCCGGACACACTGTATATTATATATGAAAAATATACATTCGCTAGGGAAGCTATAAGCGCTTTAACCTAGAATACAAACATAAATCACGATATATTTACAAAAAAAATAGAAAATTATAATGCCAAATTGAGAATATACATAAAAATATGCTTTTCTTTTGTTAAATATTTTTGTTATATACACGAGTCAAAAAGAGTTATTTATCTTAAGAGAGCCAAATACAATGCATTATTTTAATAGTTTGTAGGAGAATTTGCGCAAATAAATAAATCAGCAATGTTTTAACTATATTTATTATTATTAATTATGTTGTAATCTTATATGTCAGTAACAAATAAGAAATTTACTAGTCATATAAATGTACACAAACGCTTATTTAGAAATAATTTAATATTTAGTATATAAAAATCGATGTTGACATGTGTTAGTATAAAATAATGTATAATAGATACATTAAATAATTATGTACGTTATGGAATAATACATATTTAAGAGATATTTATGAAAATGTTGCTAGTCAGAGCTGTTTTAAGATAGGGATGGCGATTCTTTACGAAAAAGATCGATTTTTAAATCGATTCGAATCGTAGTCTAATGAATCGATTCACGAAAAAATCGAGGCCTACAAAATCGATTCTTAAAAAATCGATCTTTTTTTCAAGTTTGCATTTACAATGTAAATTTTTATCAATTTTACTAAAAACAAGATTAATATTGCAATTAACGATATCTTATCAATAAAATCAGGGAATTCAAAAATAACAATTATTTTTATTACCGCATCAAACTATAAGGTCAACTATAAAAAAAAAATAAGTATTTATATACTGAATGTTTTTATTGATTGCAAAAAAGTAAAAAATAAGTTAAAATAAAGTTTAAATATTAAGCATTGGGAATTATAACTGGGAACTATAGTTCCCAATGCTCAATATCTAAACAAACGTAACTTTTTTATTAAAGAGAGGCGAGTAAAGGATACTAAACATACAGCCATCTCGCGAGTTTATGAGTAATTAACTCTTTAACCGGCAGCACTCTTATAATTCAGGCACATTCAACTAAATGCAAATAATTGTATGGTTTATACCAAAACAGAAAAAATCGAATGTCGATTTTCAAGGGTGATATATCGATTCAGTGAATCGACACAGTACTTCATATCGATTTAAAAAATCGATATTTTCTGCTCGAAAAATCGATTCTTCGATTAATCGATCTCAGATCGCCATCCCTATTTTAAGATATATGTGTTAATTTATAATAAGCTTAAGAGATTTAATTAAACGATAAGACATTCAATGTATTTTTATTCCAAACACCTTTATCATATAATAACAAATCAGAGGCAGAAATTTCTGGAAGAAGGACCTCTATCGATATCATCAGAAATCAGAATGTACTAACTATTAAAGAATAATAGAGTCAGTATCCATTTCAATTTTATTTGTATTTTACAATCCTAATGAATATCCCCGCAGAACACAAAAAAATAATAAAGTTTAAAGAGAGTAGTAAATACCTACGGTGTGAATGCCAGAAAATGATCAAATCGGTGCATTCGCACAGCGCCGGCATTTCCACCTAATTGCAATAACATTGTGTAGGTGAGCTAGATTCATCCATAAAACTATGTTTATATAACAAATTATATTGATTTATAGACCTCGTGTCAGCTCGCTTTGCACACACACTCATAAATTCATTTTAACTGATATACAAAGGGGAATTTGGCAGATATTTGCAGTAAAGGAACTGCAATGTTATATCGGAAGACAGCGAAGTTCTACGAATTTTAGTTATGATGTGATTACCACAAGAATACAACACAACACAATTTCACACACTATTGCACTTTCTCAATCACTTCCTCGACATTTACATCATACATGTAGTTTCCTATATATGTATATACAAATGGACGTTAAAATATTCCAATGGAGTCTGATCGAATATTCTCCCCAAAGCTTTCTTGTTGCTTACGTGTCTTATATTGTTTTTATTCATTTATAAACAAAATATTTATCAACTCTACATAGAACACATATTAGAATTGGTGGTAGAAAGGTTTGAACCAATTTGTCTATTTGTAACGACAACACTGCTAACGAATGATCTTTTATTTATACAGAAATATCCCATAAATCGAATATATTCAGACAAAAATGGCAAAAGGTTCTGTATTAATTTAAATCAAATTAAAATGCGTAACGAGTGTTTAATAAATACTATTACGTTAAGTAATATTTCATTCGTGAATATTTCTGTAGTACAAAGCTTTGGTATGTTTTTCTTATTTCTGTAAGTAGGTAATGTAAATTAAAACTGTACAAAAAATTGAATAATGTCAGTCCATGGAATGAAAAGCAATATTCAAAGAAATGCTCAGTGATGCGATGCCAGCACTGTTGTTTTAATTCATTGTAGGATATTGAAATTTTAAATGTCTTGTGATGTTTATATTAAAAAAGCTATTTATTTCATTATTTTTCTCTTTAATTTTACTTAATCGAATCTTAAACGATATCGGGTTTTTAGTTTTGAAAAAATGAATTGATAATCAGATTATTTAGATACCTATGAGTATAAGTTATAAGTTACTAGCTTTCCACCCGCAGCTTCACCCGCGCAGTCAAAGAAAAACCCGCATAGTTCCCGTTCCCGTGGGATTTCCGGGATAAAACCTATCCTATTTCCCGGGGTAAAAAGTAGCCTATGTCCTTTCTCGGGTATCAAAATATCTCTACACCAAATTTCATGCAAATTGGTACAGTAGTTAAGGCGTGATTGAGTAACAGACAGACAGACAGAGTTACTTTCGCATTTATAATATTAAGTATGGATTGATATGTAGTATCAATTTGCATTTGTATATCTCTATGTACCTATCACAATTAATAATCTTCAAATCATTATTATTATGTTAGATTAATTTGAAACAAGACATGAACCATTAGAGGGTTTTATGAGCGCGCAATCGCATTTAAAATCTGTTAAAAAGTCTTTAATTTCTAAATGTAATAATACTTGCGTAAAATCAAACACTAGAAAATATTAAGCAGCAGCAGCAGCAGCAACTTTATGGAAAATCATATTTAGTAAGTAGTTTATAATATTTAATTGTAATTATTTTGAAGCTTTTTAACAATCATACTCATTCACACATTCACACATAATAAGAATCCGTAACGAACTGCAAACAAAAACTAAACTCATACTTACTTTTTACAGCATTTTAACACACATAAATTAGGCCGCATAACATTTACCTGAAAGTACTCAAAGAGTAAATGTGAATGGCTTGAAACAAAAAGGTTGTTATTTACCTAACCATTGTTTGTGGCCCATTCTTTCAGCCTTGTTTAGTTTTGTATTCCCTAAGCTCTGGCCACAGCTGCACTCATCGAAATCTCTAGCCATAATTTATTTCTCCAATTAGATCCGGCTGGCTTACCTTTTTTATACAGATTTATTGCTTATTGAATTGTCTTATATTAATCTGGAAAACGTTATTATCATAGCGGGTATAATGTATGTTGGAGTATGTGGTGTTCGACGTGAATTTAGCCATCGTCAGGTACAGAGTAGTTAAGAAGTTGCATAATTCACGGACGGAACATGATGTTTCTGAAACTAAAGCATAAGCTGAACAGCCAAGTTTGTAAAATATTTTATACTATGTATGCAGTAGAATGCATCTACCAATTATCTTAAAAGCGAGCATGAAACTATAAAAAGTCTCATTCCAAATTGGTTTATGAAAGATCATTTTTATCTCCTACATGTGCCAATATAGCAAATAATTGATACAGGTTTGAAAAAAATAATAATAAATGTGATATGATAATATATTCAGAGGGAACATAGCTTTATTTTTTCAAAGCTCTTTAAAGGTCTATAGATACAGAGATATTCTCTTTTTCCGTTGAAGCTTGCAACGTAGGTAGTGTAAATTTGCTCTGAGCATTGCGGTTCACAAACCCCCGGCTATTTAGTTCGTGCACACACAGGCATTATACTCGTAATAATGTTATTTAATATTTTGTTTTTTTAGTTAGTAAAGCTTTATTATGTACTATTTTTCTTTGATTCATGAGACACCAAAGATTTGCGTAATAAATATAAATACTATGTTTAAGTAGCTACCGATAAATACAATAACAATCATACATATTGAAAAATATCGAAAGAAGCATTCAACCAATGTTCCAATGTGTAAATAATAAAAGATTCCACGACAGAAAGTACATAGTAGTCTGCGGTATTGTTTAGTGAGAAAGGTTCTTGCAATACTTTTATCTTAATCGGAGCGTGAAGCGTCCTCTTGAAATGCTTTGTAAGATTTAAACATTTTAATCCATTGATTTGTTCATTCTGTACAATGTACATATGTACTTAGGATTACGTTTTAAATACTTACCTAGACTTTCGCCTCGGTTTTGCGCAACAGAAGTTTCCAAAAGTAACGTACCACACACACACATATACACGTATGCGTACGTATAATACACACACACTCTCAATACTTAAAATGGCAATTATTTGTTTAAAATATATTATATATTTTTTTTGTTGTTTTGTTATGTAATACGATGAAAGAGATTGAGCCTCACAACACAGGGGATCCTAGTGTGGGGTTCAATGCAACATAAGTAACAATACCTATTATGTAAAATTTTTTTTTGAAACAAATAAAGAAAGATACACGCAATTATGGAATATTGAATATTATATTTTTTTCTAACTTTAAACTTTAGTGCCAGAATGAAGACAGCATAAGATATTTAAATCTTTGTCCAAATTAAATGAGATACTATAATTTTTCCTAATATTAAATCAGATTATTAGATATTATGTAATAATATAGTACATGTACTGTGTAAATTTCTCAAGAGGAATATCTCGGTTTCCTTTGGGATTTTCCAGGAAACTGTTTAATATCTTATGAATGGCACAGTCAAAATTGATTTCGTACTTATACATATAGGTATGACTATGATATATTACTCATGTATAACGATATAATATTATGTACTAGCTTTCCGCCCGCGGCTTCCGTTCCTGTGACATTTCCGGGAACCTATCCTATATGTTAATCCAAGTTACCCCTCTATAGGTGTGCCAAATTTCATTGTAATTGGTTCAGTAGTATTTGCGTGAAAGAGATATACCCCAGCCACACTATGCTACTCGTCCTGCTACTCGTGCTGCTCCTCGTCCTGCTCATCGCGCTGCCGCTCGCCTCGATATTGCCGTCTGGCCACACACTGCTCTACTCGCGCGATTAATCGCGACGCTCTTCACTAGGGATGGGTCGTCGACGTATTTTTCATCAACGAGACTAGATAGTTAAATGTCGTTCATCAACTAGTCATTCAACTAGTTAAAATCTTCGACTAGTCCATGTGTAAAATAAATAACTATTATTAAATAAATTCTTAAAACAATAAATTCTAATCTCAATAAAACAATTAATAAATATTTATGCTTTCTTACAAAAATTATACTCCCTAAAAAAAGTATTACTAAAAAACTTATTATCGTTTGTTTTTATAGTTTAAATTCAAAACATTGGTCTTGTAAACCAAAAATATTTTTTTTAAAAAACTTCAAAGAAAAGAATTTATTCTTATCAATAAGACTGTTTAGCCGTTGAATTCAACTAGTGCATTGGTGAGCGATGGACTAGTCGAATCGTTGAGTGTACATATAGACGGTTAATTTAACTAGTCCGTTGATTCCATGACGCCCATCCCTAATTCGCACTCGTATTGCCGGTCCTTTGACTCGCGCGAAAAGCCGACAGCAGTGAGCAGGACGATGAGCACGACGAGTGGCATGACGAGTAACGTGGCCACACTACGTCCCTGCCTACTTCCCTCGTCACTTCCCATACCACTCGTCGAGTCGTGTGGCTGGGGCATAACAAACATTCATAAATACCTACATACTCACAAACCTTCTCATTTATAATATTAGTATGATATTAATGTGGCATTGCTCTATTGCATGCACTTTTTAAAATATGTGAGAACTTACAAAATAATTATTCAGTCAATAAACTACCTTTTCCCAAACGATTATTTGAGCCAAAAGAATTCAATTCCACCCCGTTTGTTTTCAAATTTCAAACGCCAAACAGCCTTCAAGTGATTGCATTTACACGCTGTATCTCATAAACCGTGATAGCTAGAAAGCTGAAATTTTCACAAATCATGTATTTCCGTTGCTGATATAACAACAAATACTAACAATTAAAAAATATTTATAAGGGGGGGGGTCCCCATAGTACGGAACCCTTCGTGCGCGAGTCCGACTCGCACTTGTCCGGTTTTTGTAGTATCCAACGTATACCTACATACAGGTGTATCGTATATCCGATTCGATAATGAAATGCGCTTTGTCCAATTCAATTCGGTCTGGTGTGACCACTTGCTTTGTTTGCTGTGTTCGTTTGATTGGACAACGATAATTGAATTCGAAGCTAGGATATTTAAAACACATCCAAATCTGTTTTTATTCAATGGTAGTTACGTTAGATGAAGCGAATGTACAGTGCTATTAGCGCTTAAATGAGCTTATAAAGATCACATTTCTCGAGGAAGTTGAAGAAAAGAGAGTAGGTTAGCATGGAAAATTTATGTTTCATCCATTCTGTTGAATATCAGTCTTTCTATTTTTCTTAATTAAACACGAAACATTTCCTCTCTATGATCTTACAATTAAAATATATTTACGCACTTCATGAGTGCGTATTTCATTATTGATATTTGAACAAAAAAGTTAATTAATTGTAGTATTATGAGAGGGAAGCATTAATTATCTTTCACGAGCGTTTTTAAGCGATCTATCTTCATTAAAACTCAGTAGGTATAACACAAGCGGATTTTCTCAATTAATTACTTATTGATGATGCGTGTTTATATCATAACTGATGGTATATTGTTTCCGATTACTCGCTTGTTCGGAGACAATCATTATTCTTAATGGCATAAATAAATTATACGTTTTTGTCGTCAATTATTGTAGAGCGTTAAATGCAACTTAATACCTAATGGTTTGGATAGTATGTTTTAAATCAACTTACTTTTATTATCTACAGGTTTACCCGTGTAGTCACAGAAAAATCCCCAGTTCCCGTTCCTGTGGCATCTGGGATAAAACTATCTTCTATCCTATGTCCTTTTTCAGGTCTCAAACTATCTCTGTACCAAACTTTACTGGTTTTAGGTACCGTCAATATTTATTCTATTGGTCGAGTGAATTTGATTTGATTGCGTAATTTAAAATGTACAATCTCCTAAGCTGATTTCATGACCATCATTCAATTTCAATTCATTAAAGAGAAATCTGGAGGATATTTTTTTTTATTACTTTCGATCAATACCTACTTGGGTAACAATATTTAAAATAATATTGTGTTTTATTTGCAAAGGAATAAGATCATTGATTAGGTCTTGAGTCTTTACTTATTCCTATCTTCAATGTATTCTGTATAACTGTTAATAAAAACAAACAGGTATGAAGGTTCTTTTATCTTTACTTATTTATAAAATAAATAATAAAATAAATAACAACACTAGAATAAAACACACAACTCCATTCGCAAATATTGCACCTGGAAATTGAATAAAAAAGTTCGAATAAAATATTGCATTGGTGTTATTTTAACATTTATTAAAAACGTAAAAAATGAATTGTCCTATTTACATTCAAAAGCTATAATTGTGATGCAAAAAATAGCTGAAGATTGAACTCCATAAAGTTTCACTAAATTGGTATTGAAGGAAAACTCCACAATAACTCACATGAATAATTTGCACTAAGTCAATATCCCATTCTTACAAGTAGATATATAATACTCTTGTTAAGGTATATCTTTTCTTACTGCCTTTATGTGATTGTAAAGGAATGTGCCCACCATGACAGCTATTACCATTGGAATCAAAAAGCAAAGGCACTTCACTATATCTACAAAGCAGAAACTGAAAATAAAATACATAATAACTGATTTAAATAAACTGTAACTGATTTAAATTGCACAGGAACGGCAGTCCAAAGACGTGAAACCCACGATCCACGATGTATGTACCTACCATACAAAACATACATTCGCTCATGGACGTAGAAAAAAAGGTTCTTTTCTACGTTCATGCATTCGGTTATCGGTATAATATCTCATTTGTGTTATGAAACCAACGATATTGTCTAATAAACCCACGAGAAGACAATCCACTGCGTATATTTATAGTTATATTAACCTTTGTATTTTTGGGATGTTTGTTAGAGGTCTGAGTACAGGTACAAAACCTAATTAATAATTTTAATTTATGTTTTAAGAGGAAAACTAATAATTAAATAACCTATAAGTAAGTATATTCTTGTAAATATAATCTTTACGATTTGCATTGCTTTACCACGCTTTACTCACCACATAGTACAGGCTAAATATTTTTCACCCACTTTGAATGACACCACAAATGACACAACTTTTGAATGACCAACACAATGACCAATATCAAGAAGCTTATATCACCAATATAAAATCGTAGAGTCATAGAGTTATCTCTCTTCTCTATGAAGAAAAATTAAAAAGAGGTACTGCATTTTTAGAAAGCAAAAAAACGTGATCCTCCATGTCCTGAAAATTGCGACTTTTATCTCAACTTTTACATGGAACAAGAATGAGAGCTATAGAAGCTATAGAAAATTTTCAATTCACCATAACAAATGTACCATAGTGGATAAATATAATGTCGCAAATAAAGTAAAATCCATTAATAATTTAATGAAAACTAAAATAATAATACGAGTTGTTCCATCCATTTGTTTTTTTAAGCACCAGCTGTCTTTTTCTGTTAATTTATTATTGATAAAGCTATTTATATCAATACCTACTGATATTTACAATTATTCGCTTCAAAAAGAATCATTCTTAATAAATAAATACTAACAATTTTGTCAATTATTATAGAGTATTAATTATTCCAATTTAATAATAATCATGCAAATATAATAATGTGGCGGAATGCAAGGCGGTTATTTATGTTAACAAAAACAAATTGATTTATGATGGTACTTTACTTATGTATAATATAAAAGGTAAGTACAACACTCAAACGATACACATTATAAAACACGATTCACGAAGATTGCACCTGGAAAAGAAAATCTTGATGTAACTTAATACCCCAGCCACACGACTCGACGAGTGGTATGGGAAGTGACGAGGGAAGTAGGCAGGGACGTAGTGTGGCCACGTTACTCGTCATGCCACTCGTCGTGCTCATCGTCCTGCTCACTGCTGTCGGCTTTTGCGCGCGAGTCAAAGGACCGGCAATACGAGTGCGAATTAGGGATGGGCGTCATGGAATCAACGGACTAGTTAAATTAACCGTCTATATGTACACTCAACGATTCGACTAGACCATCGCTCACCAATGCACTAGTTGAATTCAACGGCTAAACAGTCTTATTGATAAGAATAAATTCTTTTCTTTGAAGTTTTTTAAAAAAAATATTTTTGGTTTACAAGACCAATGTTTTGAATTTAAACTATAAAAACAAACGATAATAAGTTTTTTAGTATGTTATACTTTTTTTAGGGAGTATAATTTTTGTACGAAAGCATAAATATTTATTAATTGTTTTATTGAGATTAGAATTTATTGTTTTAAGAATTTATTTAATAATAGTTATTTATTTTACACATGGACTAGTCGAAGATTTTAACTAGTTGAATGACTAGTTGATGAACGACATTAACTATCTAGTCTCGTTGATGAAAAATACGTCGACGACCCATCCCTAGTGAAGAGCGTCGCGATTAATCGCGCGAGTAGAGCAGTGTGTGGCCACTGGCCAGACGGCAATATCGAGGCGAGCGGCAGCGCGATGAGCAGGACGAGGAGCAGCACGAGTAGCAGGACGAGTAGCATAGTGTGGCTGGGGTATAAGAACCATAAATTAGTGTATAATATTTATTATACACTAATTTATGGTTCTTTATGTTCTCTATGTAATTCATAAGATATAATAACAAATAATAGATAAAACACTATTGTGAGTATTGAAGAATTAAACATATAGAACAGCACAATTAGATACATGAAATCTTACATGAAATATAAAGAACACGTGATTTACGCCTAACAATTTCACTAAACAGATAAAGGGAAAACTCAACAATAACTCACATGTGTACTTTATAATAAGCCAATTTCCCATTGTTGCCACATAAAAGCTATGGAAATCTATAGAAACCTCGTTACGGCAAGTCATTTCGAACAGACTTTATGTGATTGTAAAGAAATGTGCCGACCATGACAGCTATTACCATTGGTATTAAGAAGCAAAGGAACTTCGCTAGATGTGCACAGCAATAACTGAAAGGAGAAACAATTTAGTAAATTTATCTGCAATGACGATGCGTGTATCATCGCATTTTTTTGTGTGGTGTCTCTCAATGTTAGCCAGAAGGGCTAACGTTCTACATTTTAACGCGGACGCGTGGGTGAACTGAAGGTCCACCCATGCGCAAGGGCGTCCCCCCTTGACGGGGATCTCGAACTTCGGCTTGGGCTATCGCTTGAGTGGAGGAGGCCTGAAGGGCCCTAGTCGGACGGTATCATCGCATTACTTAGACTTTAAAAGGGACACGTTGACTGTGGCGAAGGGCGTTACTTACCACATAGTTACTACTAAATCCGATTCATTTTTAATAAAAAAATATTTGACACAGGGAAGATGAGGCAAGGCGTGATAAAAATCAAAGATACATGTGAATTATGACATATCTGCACTCTATGAAGAAAAATTAAGAAGAGTTCTTATATCCTCGTATAGTTTTGTCAAAAAGAAAAAAGATTTCACTATATAAGTACTTATAGATGCTCATGGGGGAAATATTTTCATTGGGGCAAATATGAAATATCAAATAATTTCACGACGGATATACCTACCATATTTTAAAGCGTAAGACGACATTTTCAATTTACACAAGATATTTATTATTTTTCAACTATCGGCTGTGTTGGTTTAGTATAATTATCCTAAAAAATCGTATTAAATTTTGATTTTATCGTATGTACATTGTACAATGGCTATAAAAATTCTATATGTGAAAATTATTTTAGTAAAATTCATTTAACCAATAAAAAAATCTATGAGAACTCTGATGCAAACTTTATTAAACGTATCACAGAAACATTATTAAAAATACAACCACAATTTACAGAAAAACCACAAAAACGTATCACGAAATAAATGAATATGTTATCCATTACATTTCGATCTTTTTTCCACGTCAATATACGTCCATACGTTTCGCTTTTCAACATCATGCTACGTTTTCACTCTGAAACAAAAAAAAAATCATCTATTTGTTTCATTAGAAACAGTAAGACCTAGCGCGCACGAGCAACTTTGTCTCCGCAACTATTTTGTCTCTCCCATCAATTTGTATGGGGAGTTGCGTCGCTACGTGCGCGCACTTTCATACTAGCCCATGGGTGGAGAGACAAAATAGTTGCGGAGACAAAGTTGCTCGTGCGCGCTAGCTCTTACTTTCAAACAAGTAGCATGTATTTTAAATTGACTCAGGACAGCAGGAATATTGACGAAAGAAAAATAGACACAATCAGAAAACTCCGGGATACTAATTAACTATAATAACTAAATACATTGTTTACTTACAAATAACGTCACTAATTACCAGGACGAACAAGGCTATGAGGCCGAGAGC
Organism: Colias philodice; assembly: GCF_061535455.1. NCBI lineage: Eukaryota > Metazoa > Arthropoda > Insecta > Lepidoptera > Pieridae > Colias > Colias philodice. Next base: position 8,072,541 of record NC_143098.1, on the reverse strand, counting down.
GCAGAAAACTACACAAAAGATAATTTGTGCTACGGTACTTATAGCATCATTGCTGATATACACGTTACCCCAGCTGAAAATAAAGTAAAAATAATATTAGGTTTATTATAACGCTTTTACTTTGTAGAATTTTATCAAGCATACAGCAGTTTTTGATTGACTCTTTGGTCTTGTAATACATTTTTAATAAAATTTATTTGACACAGGGAAGATGAGGCAAAGCGTGATGAAAATCAAAAAGACATGTGATGTGACACGTCTGTGCTTTAATTCGATGGTCTTGTGTATGGTAGATGATAATTGATAACGTTAGAGAAATACAATAATTATAAAGGGGTTGGCTCGTTGTTTTTAAAGGATGAAACAATTACTATTGTCATAGTCAATTGAACATTTCATATTTCAAAGCTGCAATATCAATTTAAATATAATAAATAATGAAAACAATATATTATCGAAAACACAAACTATTAAAAAACTTTTCATGAATAAAATAAAGTACATAATATATCAATTCAAACATTATATTAAAATATTTTGATAGATTCATAAAACGAAAAATCTTGTAACATAAAACTTCGTACTCAACATAATGTTTGTTTAAAAACACATTTTATGAAATGGATTTAAAATTCTATTAAGTATTCGAAAACATATATCTTTGCGCTGCTTTTGTAACATACCACATTACTTCATTTCTGAGTTCTCATTTAAAATTTTGTTGGACCGCATTTTTTATTTATTCCATTTCATAAACATCACGCGACATTGTCATGTGACAACTTTGTGATATGACATTCAAATTTGTTTTTATTTTCATAAATTGTACAAACCTTCGTAGCACTGCAACTGTAGACTATGAACCTGCAAATAAACGTGAAACTATAGGTAATATAAGTATGGAATATTGAACAAATCTATACATATAATAAATCTGTAGAAGGGTCAATTCTGTACATTGAAAATATTGAAAAAATAAATAGCAGGGGGTGTTACTGGATCGATACCAAACCCAAATATGTGATTAAAAAAATTTTTGTCTGTCTGTCTGTCTGTCTGTCTGTCTGTCTGTCTGTATGTGAAGACATCACGTGAAAACTAACGGTTCGATTTCGATGAAACTTGGTATAATTATACCTTATTATCCTGGGCGTAAAATAGGATACTTTTTATCCTGGAAAAATACGTAGAAAAAAAATAATCTTAATTTTTCAGTTTTATCCATAGACGTTGTTCTGTAGAACCGCGAACACACGTTGGGTATTATAATAGGCCTAGCCGTATTTGGGTCCAATAGATATTTATAAGATGTTATTGTCAGAGTTACTCAAAATGGAGAAATAAATCATCCACGCGAAGACCCACATCCGCGCGGACGGAGTCGCGGGCGGAAGCTAGTAACACAATAAATAAACAATTATTAAATAGTACCTAATAAACAAATACTAACACAACAAATCAGCAAGGATCAAGATTCCCACAGCAATCAAGGCAAGAAAGATAAAACAGCACAGACACTTGCAGATGACTTCACAGCAGCAATGGCAGCAGCAACACGGGTTCGGTATTGGGAAACAACAACCGCTTCCACCACCGCCAATTATGATGTTACGAAAACTAAATGAAAGAATACAAAATTAATAGTTTAAAATCAGTGAAATTATGCTTGCAATCTTAGGCATAATATCCTACGAATAAATGCGAAATTTTGTATGAATGTGTCTTTACCCTTTCAACCGAAAGCCACTGGACGGATTTTGATACTTAGCAGTGATGTAGTATTTATTAAACTCCTATAAATTATCTCACCTATCTACTAAGTCGGTTTGTCACAAAAAAATTACACCATACCGACTGTAAGTCTGATAATAGGTATATCATCAAGTTCATTCGTAATGGCACTGTAAACTTTATGCTGTAGCCTGTATGCATTGTATAAGTTTTGTTGAAGTTAAATTACGTATTATACAACTTATGTTTCATATTGTCTGACGTTTTATATTATTCCAAAACTATGCTTAATATTATTACCTAGGGAAAACAAAATAAACAAAAACTTTATAACGAGTCAAAGCAAAATTGGAATAAATCGAGTGTACTTATGTATTTGGAGGCAACTGTTCACCTAGCGAAAGCAAAATAAAACTCGACCCAAACAAACAAGATAAATTGCTCACGATCAGGTTTACGATTTGAAGTTGTTATCTATCAATATCTACATCACAACTTTGTAATAAAATACTTTTCAGTTATATATGATACCCTAATGTATGTAGATGATTATAGATATGGATATTGCTTTTATTCCTTGCTCTTTGTATTTCCGCTTTTAGTCCTGGAAACAGGTCAGAGTATTCTAATAGGTATTCTTCAGTACTGGTTATATTAAAATTATGCACGTATTGTCACAATATTGTTATGGAATAAAAAAGAATCCAACACCTACGTGTTTTTGTTGAGAGATTATAGCTACCTAAATGTGCATCTCTTATGATCTCTACCACAATCTCTACCATCTGAAAACGCTTTATCTTGTATTATAACCTTTATGAACTCAACTGTATGAACGATAGGTAGGTAATAAACCTTTTTTTCACCATATAATACGTTGTTTCACAATGATCAAGAATATATATTAACTATTTTAAAGATATTATGCTACTTTTTAGCTATCTACTTACCACATTATTTTACATTATTCTAAAAGCAACTGCCTGTAGCATTACAACTACGGCAGGATCCATTGGGGTCATCTATCTGCAATACTTCTATTGGTTTTATTTTATTGACCGTTAATTAACCACATTAGTCATGGAATATATTATAAATTAATGGGTAATAATAATTTAGTAAACTTTTCAATCATGATAATTTGACTGACGTCATAATCGTATGCCATTGTCAAATATTCACAGAATAATAAATAAATAAAACTGAAACTTGCCCTGAAATCCCTACAGATTATTACAACCACACTGTTCTGTCTGTGATTACAACTATTCTGAAATCCTGAATCCTGATAATACAAAGAGTATTACTTACTACGCCAAACAAAATAAAACAATGAAAAGCGAACAAAATATATTCAAAAATATTCTTAAATATATAGTAAAATTATTTCTAAAAGTACAATCATCTAAACGCATTATTCGAACCCATTAAGAAACAACTATTTGAAGTGAATAATTTCTATTTTCAGCTCTCCACTTCGACAATAGAGATATTAAATCCAAACCACTTATAGGAATAAGTAGTTTCGAGTTTTCATTTTCATTTAATTCAATTGTGTTACTTAGATTATTACGTTTTACATTTTCTTTCAATATTTCATTTACAATTACGTCATACACCTTTGAAGGACTTGTTTTTTCATTTAGTGATGCTGAAGTAGTATCATTATTTTCATAGGCTTGAGTAGTTATTGTGGAATTAGAATTTATTTCTGTTGTTTGTATTTCCTCAGCATCTTCCGAAACATAATCATAAGAATCATCACGTTCTGATCGTCGCCAGTGTGGAGTTGGGTGATAGCGATACCATTTGTAGCGTGCTGGCACTGAAAATTAAAATATATTTAATAAAAAAGCGTGTGTGCCGAGCACATGTGTCAGAAGTGAAACTTCATTGGCAAGATTCAAAGATACTAAATTCGACGCCTTACTCCATGACGTGACCTTGAAATTTTACTATCAACGCGTCTAAAGAAGTTTCACTTCAAAAATGTTTCAACTTTCTCATCCCTGCTAAAATTATAATTCACTTAAAATTCTCAATTCCACACATTTTAACAATGAATTAGTATTTTTCCACATAAACAGTTCAATGAACTCGAATAAATTCAATAATTCCACAGAAAATAGCTTTCAATTTCAATCTAAATTCATTGAGCTCGAGCTGAGAACATAAATTTTAAAGTAGGAGACATTAAACGCGTCTTTAGTGAAATCCTAAGCTTAAAGCTTCGTTTAATAAGAAAAGGGAAAAACAATGCAAAAATTACCGTATCTGTGCCTTGTTTTAAAATCTACGTAGCAATAATTATATCCGATACCAATCCCCATACATAGCGTTAATGTTATTGTTACAATGATGCAAGATACCAACGCGGCGCATGAGAAACAAATTGATATCCTGAAAAGCAAGTAAGTATTGTATATAATTTATTGTTGATAGACATTATTACAATTTCCTGTGAAGATTTTAGAGATTATAGTAAATAAACTTTTGTTCTCTTAAATAATCGGTAAACACTTCATATTATACAACAAGGCAGTTTAAAAAATAAAGCCCTTAATTTTATATGAAATGAAATAAAAATTCATTTGTCAGAAATATGATATTATAGCAATATAGGAACTAAAAAAACATAATACTTGGGAAATTAAACCAGCTAACAGCCAATTAAAGTTCCAAAATCTACGTGGGTACTACATCTGTAAACTTAGGCCAACCAGGGAAGCAATAAATTATGACGGTTTCCCCCGTGGACGAACCCGCATACAAAATCAAATATTTCTATAGCTGTTAGTCTCATTTATAACCTATATTCCTTTATAGTTAAACTAAATCCATCTTATAGTTTTTCCGTGAAATAGAATCATCCATACATCCATCCATCCATACTTATAAACTTTCACGTTTAAGATAACGAAAATAAGAATTTTATCTCAGTAATCATTAAATTTAGATACTTACTTCTCGGATACTTGCAGCACATGAGAGATAACGCTGACTATACAACCCATTAAATAAGAATCGTATCTTTCTTCAGAATATAAAAAAATATCAAAGAGACAATAATGTAATGAATTTGTCGTAATGACATAATTACCATAATAATTATTATCGTGTCATAAAGATTTTGGAAAGTGGTAAGGCCGTGGTAAGGATATGTTTATGGTCGTTTATGTATGTTTTGTCTATATCACAGAATACTTACATAATAGTAGCTAACCACATCTATATATTGAAAAAGTCAACTAATTTTTTATGAATGTGATTCCAACGAACTTTATCTAAAGTAATATTACAAAGCTCTAACATGGCTCTAACGTTTGAGAGCATGTTGGAGGTAAGCTTTCGAACTACTGAATTATGAAAGTACCAAAAGTGTTGTTCTCTAAAAAATATAAAATTTTGTTTGCTATTGATACTTACCTTTGTTTGTTAAACTTCGATAGTAGAGAAACATTTCATTTCTCATTACGAAAAAAAAGCCAAAAAAACAAAAACAAACTTTAATAAAATAAAAATATAAAAGTAAAAGACTTCTCTCTAAACAAAAAAATTGTAAAAATCGTTGTTAATTATACATTTATAAAGCTTGTATTCGGTATAAACCCCGAGCGCTGCAAATTGTTCCCAACGTTCACTTCCTTAAAAGAAAATACGATTTCACAATAGCTCCTTGAAACTCAACTTGGACATTTCATCTTCAATAATAAAGCGAATATTCCGTAATTATAACGTTAATTGTAACGTTATATTCTTCTTGGACGCTTTAATCCTCTGTATAAGAAGCGGGAAGTCGATGTTACTCTTTAAGGGGATGCTCATCGTTGGTTGTAGGTACATACGTCCTATTGCTTTTGACACATTGGCGTTATTTGTATTACGTTGTGTTACTTCTACTATAGAATTAACATCTATTGTAGTGGCCGAATTAATTTCTGAAAATAATTATAAATAATTTAGTAATTTTGTTCATTAGGACATGAAAAGTGAAGTCCTGTGTCCCCAAGTGAGGGTAAAGGGCAGATGCATTATGCATACATCTGTGTAACTGATAGATTTTCTTTTGGAACAAGTAGGTTTTTTTTCATGTCCACCAGGAATCGAACCCAGGGCCCTTCGGTTAGCTACGCTCACGCGTCAACCACTGTACCAGGGAAGCAGTCATTAGGACATACCTACTGGATAAATTTTAAGGCTAACAATTAGATTTAATGTGTTATTTTTAGAAAAGAGAAAAATAATCTCTTTAAATATTCTAATTAGATGGACATAAGTAAGCTCTTCTTCTTGTGTTTACTTTAACTCAACAATTTATAAGATAGCAAATACATACCATCTTCAACTCGTCTGCCAGAAGTGTAGTCAACGTAACAATAATTGTAACCAAGGCCAATTCCAATGCTCAACATAAATATTAAGGTTGAAACGAGGCAGGACACAACAGCTACCGCGGCGCAACATGCTGTGAGTCTGAAAAATAAATAAATTAAATATTAGGTATTTAAATAACTTTACCTGGATATGCTGTTTAGAAATATTTTTATGATACTACTAGCTTTCCGACCGCAGCTTCGCCCGCTTTATCTTAAAATATATAATATGCAAAATCTCTATTTATTCATGATACAACGATATTAAAAATACATTATGAAATAAAATGAAAAAATTAATACAATTTTATTGTCTTTTCCTTAGCATTGATTCAAAACAATCCCAGTTTCTGGAACTCATTACTGTCCAAATTAATCCTCGGAGTTTTTAAGTAATAAAGGCGTTTATCAACGGCTCATTTCATTTATAATGTTGAATTCTTTAGATACAAGTTTTGGAATATTAAATATTAAATCCCGCCATAGTTTCGTTATAAACGAAAACCAAGGTACCTATTTAATGTTTATAGTTTGGTTGTTATCTCCCTTAAAACCGCATGGGCAAAATAATATCGATCAAAGTTTAATTTCGAAGAATTCAATGTATCACTATTTGCCGTCATTATTATGTGAGTAAGATTTCATGCGAAAGATATTTTTTATGTAAGGTTTTCTTGGGCATATCTCTAAGAAATGGGTTTTGGGTTTAATATAAAATATAAGAGTTTCTGGATAAAAATATTAAACTTACTTTTCGAAAATATACGTTAAATTTCCTAAACAATTTAATATTGCAGAACAGTGGCACATTATTTACTTTGAGTAAAATAATAAAAGATATATTGTAAAATATAAAAATAATATAAAAAATAAACAATGTAAATATGTATATTATGTCAGAAAACTAGCCATAAATACGAGATCATAGCCAAAAGAAAGAAAAGCGTGATCTTTGCAACGTTGTTTGAAACCACATTGAAACACACATTTAAAAGTATTGACCATTTTATAAAGTACATACATTTTAATAATGCATCTGATTTGTTCCCAAATAAATAAAGAGTGATTAAAAATACAATTAAATTTAGAAAAGTATCAGACAGTACTTATAATATGACTGACCTTAGTAAGTTCTGTGTTATCAAGCGATTGGTTTGATCTGTCATGTCAGCTATTTTTTGATATTCTTTATTTATTAACAAAGATAATATGACCAATTATACAATTTTAAAGTCTGAAAATTTACCGGAGTCTCTAAAGAAGTAAGTTATTTTTATCTAAACGTTCTATGAGTTTTATCAATCAACCGAATGCATAAAATATGTACCTACCAGAGGGAATTTTTATATTCAAATGGAATGGAAAGCTACTACAACCACTTTAAAACACTAAAGCTAAAAGCTTTCATTATCATATTATCATATTCAAATTTGAATAATATCTTTATCGCCAACTGAAACAACGACAACAAAAATGTTCATAATTTTAATGAATAGAAAGACGACCTTTTCCCGAGAAGTTTTAGTAATAAACTGCAAAGCTCAGCTCAGAAGTCAGAACAATAATTAACACGCCATTATCATCACAAGACCACATTGTAATCGTGATGTGAAAAGGAAGAGCCGACTGCATTTTACTCCTTATGTATTCCAGGGATTACCTATCACCACTAACATCTGGTTTTAGCAAATAGGGAATACAGTTTGTAAGAGTAATAAAGCACCTTATCCTGTCAATTATTGAATGGTGCCCCTAAGTGCTTATAATCTTTCAGTAAAACCATATAAAACTCTCTTTTATCTATGATTACAGTAAACCAAAATGGCTGGTATGTGTCGTTTGCACTGCAGCTCTCATTGTGATGATAATGTCGGCTATAGCTGTAGGCGTGTTCATTGGATATACTTACTGCTATGTGGAACACAAGAGTGGACTTAGAACAGGTTTATATTTGACTTTTAATAACTATTTGAGAGATGTTTTCACCGAAAAAGTAACAATTATCTACGTACGTGTGTACACATACTTTTATAATCAACGCTTACTGTTGTACATTAGGTATAGTAGCTGATGTTACTATCTGCTCTATGATGTCTATCGTATCTAGTCGCTTAAAAAGACGTAGATGCACATAAAGAAATAGAAACATACGTGAAGTGAAGTGCCAATGAAAGTATGAACACTTCAGGCGAAACAAAATAACATGAATCTACGTCCTTGTTTGTCATTCTAGGTTTTATAACTCGCAGATTCCATTAAAACATTCATTTAATACAATCAGGAAAATCGAGGGTTGCTAATATTAGTCATATAACGAATGATCTATATTTATCGCTATAAATGGAAATAAATTCCGTTCCGATCATCACTAAGTAATGCCATAAAATTTGTATCCAGCCCTCAAATCCAATTGAGTCCAATTTGATCGGAAAAGACATTTTCCCAGGCCCCTGAGTTAGATGAAATGTCGCTGATGCAAAAACCGAATTAAAATAAAGCGCAAATGTTAAAACTTAAACTACAAATGTTATTAAATATTTAATTAATAAATACATCCCTTGTAACTTAACTGTACCTACGCCTACACTGACCCTTTTAATTACTTCGAAACCTCATTTCATAGTTAAATAGAGAAATCATTAATAATTAAATATACATTTTAAATTATAACAGGAATAAAATATACATCCAGGAATGAAGTAAAAATATTTTATTATAATTATGACCATGTTTATTACAAAGACCGTGGCTTTGTAAGGTTCAGTCATTTAATTAGTATTATAGTAGTTAAAGCTCTTTGGTCATATTTAAATGTAATACTCTTTATCCTTACGAGCCAGCTTAGTGGAATACTATTTTAATTCCAAGTTATTTCTGAAATAACTAAATTGTGGAAAGGAAATATAAAATAATACTCTCGTATTCTGTATTCTGTACAATGCTGATCCTATCGTATTCATTTGAAGTAGGCATATCAAAAAGCGCTCTTATTCGAGATAATTGTCAATCGAACCAATAAACAAAAAAAAATGTATGCGTGTACTAGAGTACACACGTAAGAAGTGAAACTTCTTTATGACCTTAAAAATGTCACGAGTATGGCGTAACGCAAAAATGTCACGCGTACGGCGTAACGCAAAAATGTCACGCGTACGGCGTAACGCAAAAATGTCACGCGTACGGCGTAACGCAAAAATGTCACGCATACGGCGTAACGCAAAAATGTTACACTATATTTTTGTCCAACCCCGTTAAAGAAGTTTCACTTCAATAAACGCGTGCGTCACGTCAAGGAAAAGGTGGATTAAAAGAGAATAGACCAAATTGTTTGGACCTTGGTCTGCGGACTGAATACTAAACTCATATGTACCTAAGCATAATTATACTAAACAGAACTCAAACTGAAGATGTGCTTTTGTTGGGCAAGTAACGATAATACTGTAAAATATTAGTAAACAGTGAGTACAACTTACATCATCGTAAATTCAAGTCCAAACAGTATCGATGGCCGTTTTTTACACATCGTTATAAATATTTAATAAAAAAAAATTAAGATTCGTTAAATAATACAAATAAACATTCGTTCCTTGCATTTAATTACCATGGGAGTCGGGAGTAACACAATCGCAAACATATTAATCTGATTACAACATACGTTAGCGATTCATGCTATGTCAATCAACTTCTGGACCATTAACAATAATTTAGTTCTCATCCAGGGTTCAGAGTTCGAACCGAAACTATGCCGTTAAATATATCGGTCAGCTTTGTTCATTATAGACTTGATTACTGCGTTCAGAATAGTTTAATTAACGACAAATTGAATATTGATTACTATTCGTTTAAATTCCCTTTTCTTCCCGGATAATGTGTTCAATTTTCATAATTAATTACACAGTTTTATATTATTTTATATTATAATAAATATTTACTTTTACTCTTTTAATATACTTTACCATAATGATAAATGGAAGTTGTTCTAAGTATAATAATTATAGTTTTTCTATAGATCTTACATAACATGTATTTTGTTCATTATAATTTAGTTGCATTGCTTTGCACCGAGATGATCCTTGGTCTGCTTTTATTCCAAATATGTATAAACATAATTCTAATATGTTTTTAAACGTGCCTTGTTGCAACATCTACTTTAATCTCTAATTGGTCGTTTTTCAGGGCTCAAACCTCTGGTAATTTGCTAAATAATTTAAATTCGTTTGATAAATCCTTGGAAGGATTCCATCGCAATATTAAAAACAATTCAAAGAATATATTTTTTCATTAACTACTTCTAATATTATGTGCCGCGGTGTTCGATAAAAGTTGTGAAAATTAAAATTCTTAGTAGTTGTAGCTTCTTTACAACTAAATAGCGATTGGTTAATATTTAACGTAACAATAATTTGATATGTTTTCAGGAAACATCTCACATTCAGCAGCTATTCAAATATTCCATGAAGATACCCCTGAAGAAGTTTATAAAAGAACAATAAATGGTGCTTCGAAATTATTTATATCAAAAATTATGAAACTTGGCCACACGTTATGGGAAGACGACTCTAAATACCAACAGGTTACCCACCAAGCGAAAACAATTGAAATATAAACACGAAAATAAATAGTCTTGATCGTATGCAACCTATCGTACTCTGAAAATAATTTTAATAAAACGTAATTGCTGTAAAAGTATGTATATCGGTGTTTGAATATTGACCACTTGTTTATCACCTTAATCTTAATATGTTTGTCTTAATATGTAGTGTCACAATGTTTGTGCTCAATGGACTCCTAAACCACTTATCCGATTATAATAAAATTCGCACACCATGTGCAGTTCGATCCAACTTGAGAGATAGGATAGTTTAAACATGTAGGTACCACGGGCGAAATCCGACATAACCTACGGCTCTTTCCCCGGAGGCCGTGGGTATGTATGCAAGATTTCCCCACTTAAAAAAAAAAGGTACCACGGGCGAAGCCAGGGCGGACCGCTCGTTGTTATAAATAATATTCATGATACAATGATTCCCTATATATAGATCATAAGTTTTTCTTGGTTCATAGATTGTTTCTTTTGCAAGTTTTGCATATATTTCCAACAAAGTGTTGCCCCCGGCTCTAACCTTTATGAAACTATTTCCTCATATTACCATAATATATTACTGTTTGTCTTATAGCTTACCTTTGTTAAGCTTTTTAAAAAATATGAAGGATATCTAATGATGCTGCGTTGAAACAAAAACCCTTTAATTTTATTATTCATTTTTTTTCCTCCATTTGGTTGACAATATGTTTTTCAATAAAAAATAAAAATACAACAACGGAAACTAACAGGAAAGATTATTTAGTGTCCAATTATCAATATATTTGTAATCTAATTCAGAATAATATCAGTTGTATAAAATAATGTAATGTTAAAACCCACACACGTGTTTTCCACTGAACAATCATTATATGTAATTTGGATTTACCAATGTCTAAAGCTAAACTATGTACATATAACGTAGGTATATCAACATGTGTGGGAGATTCTAAATAAAGGGGACTGTGTCTTTCCTTATAACTGAATTTTCATATTGTGATATAATTTACTTCTGTGTGTTTAAAAAATATATATTTATTCAAAACATCTTTTAATGATGAGGAAGGTCAAATACCTTGCCTATAAACATAAAACTAAACCGCCTTTAAGCTATCAGAACGAGACCAAATTTAAATGGTACTAAATGGAAGCCATCAGTTTTCAAATGACACGCAGGTAGGTACACGCAGTCAAAAGTTCTGAAACAAGAGACAAAAAACCCAAAATAAACCCTTGAATTAAGAACCGCCTCCATATTAAGTCGCTTTTAAAGTTTTAAATAAATATTAGCACTGTCGTCTGTCAGACATAGCATAAACTGAAACACATGTAAGGGCGTATTCAGAAAGAAAGCTTGAAACTTATAAGCGCTTATAAGCGCTTATCGGCGCTTATAAGCGCTGGTAACCCGCGTAGGAAAATATATGAACATGCGCTTATAAGCGCTGATCGGCGCCGACAAGTTCCAACAAGTTTCAACAAACTTGTCGGCGCCGATCAGCGCTTATAAGCGCATGTTCATATATTTTCCTGCGCGGGTTACCAGCGCTTATAAGCGCCGATAAGCGCTTATAAGCGCCGATAAGCGCTTATAAGCGCCGATAAGCGCTTATAAGCGCTTATAAGTTTCAAGCTTTCTTTCTGAATACGCCCTAAGATACATAATGGTTAATTATAGCACTACATAAACAATTTAACCAGAGACCAAAGAGTGATGGGGAAACAGTTTCGGGAAACCCTTTGAGCGTGTTAAAATTGAAGCCCCGCACATCAATTGCAAACGTCCATTTCGCAACTTTTTAAAAAACGTTGATTACTTTCGTGACACTACACGACATAATTTAGGCTGGAATGTTCTAGGCCAAATGTGGTTATTGAAATTACTATTCTAGTACTATTGAAGCTTGTAGTGGGTCATCACTGGGCAATAGAGACAGAATAAGGACAGAATAGAATTTGGAATAACCTTATCACATGTATAGTAGTAATGAAGACTTCCAAATATGCTTCAATTGTTTTTTATAAGACTCTGTTTATGCTGAATTGATACGATGGATATGATTATTGATTGTGTAAATCTGCAAATGATGAAAGCGAATATTGTTGTTTGAAATAAAAATATTTTTTAATTATAACAAAGAAAAACTATACTTTGAATAGATTGTGTACGTATTTAAAAGAAAACATTTTGGCTGATCGGAATGAATTGTAACTAAGTGATAAAGACGGTAAATGAATTTGTTGGTAAAAAATTGGTCTTTCAAGATTGTATCATTTAAAAATATACTTTTTATTATTCCTTGCTGAAAGAAGGTAACCTTTATAAGTACCGCAAAATTCAATAAGTGACCTCACTGTATTTGTGATAAAATTAACAAATTTGTTGCGATAGGTGTTTTGAAAGAATGCTTGTGCAGTTTAGGGTTTTTTTTATAAACCTAAAGAATTTAGATTGTAGTATATAATATTATAAAGTAGACTTTTATGCGTGGGAAGGCATCCTCCTAAATGGACAGATGATCTAATTGAAATAGCAGGAAACAGTCCGATTAATTTCAGGAATTAGCAATGGAAACAAGTATTGTATCATGTTTCAATTATTAAAAACTGAAGAGTTACTGAATCATGGCAAAACTGCACCATGATCATCTATATTTACAAAGTGACTGTTGACATCTACAAGAAAGTCATTGTCCACCACTTTCGGTAGGTACACAAATCATCCTGCTAATACAGGCAATCCATTTTTCACTTATTTCTTTATGTTAAAAATAATCCTACATGTTATCTTTACCATAAATTTACAAGAAATCCATAAAAAGTCAGCGCATGTTGCATTGTGAAGAAATTATGCTACAGTTATTAAATAATATATATAAAGTGTACTCTACCAATATAATACCTCTATATAAGAATATAACCCAGATTATAATATCACAAATAAATAATAAAGGTAAATACATATATCACGAGGAACTGCTTGTAAAGATGATATAAGATGCGTGATAAAATTATTGAGCTAAAGCCTGCCAAATATTTAAGCAACACGTTTTGAACAGGTTTTAAAATGAAGTACGGGTTATCTTGACTTACTTTTTGTTACATCATAAAAACGTTTCACGACTCGTCCTGACAATGTAGGTTTAAAAATATTATCTTGATAACAGCATTACTATTAATTTAAACAGATTTAAATGGAATAGTGTCGCTAGTTATTTAATCACTGTTTGGATCATTTTCTTTGAAGTATGCTTATAGAAGGCTTATAGTATCCAGATAATATCATTTAAGCCGTCAACTTCACTGTTGAAGACAATCAGTTTCAACGACTCTGCAAATGAGTTCAAAATTCTTCGTCTAGATTAATTGCCGACTCTTGCAGTAAATAACATTTTGTCTTGTAAACTTCGTACATTTCAAAAGGATTAAGATTGAATCCCAGACATACAATGTGTTTAATTAATGTTACAGTCAGCGTAGAATCTGCAGGAACCAAGTCGCTACCTATAGATTCTATCTCTTTGATTTATTTAGCTCGCAGCTTCGCTCACGTGAAGGATCAAAAGCAACCTATACTACTTTCATACTGCTGACATACTGCATACCTACCATAGTAATATAAAGGGAGCATAATATAGCATAAGAACACTAAAATGCATGTATAAAAGTTTTAAGGACATTCATAAAATTTGGATGGATGGAAGAATGGATAGTAAACTCAACAACACTTGACTGTGTGAATATCAATAGTGAAGCTCATACCGAGGGTTCTCATTCTGCTATTTACGATATTTTGATTGAAGTTTTGATATTTGAAAACACTATTTATAATGTAAAGAGCAAAAAATATGTAGGTACCTACTCCATGTCATGAGTTCATATTTCAAGGTCGATGTCGGTGCAATATTTATTTTTAATATTTTTAAGAATATATATTCAAGCGTACATTATGGCGTTATTATACGTAAAAATGAAACAACCACCATCGCGAAAATATTTATAGCTTTTATCTAATTAAAAAAATATTTTAACATTATCACAATATGCAAAAAAAATCTTAGTGCAAAAACGAATCAGCCGTACAATAAACACTGCAATTTAATCGAGTATAATATAATAGCGTGAAATTAAAAACATAATAGTTACTTACACAAATACGCGACCGCAGGTAAATGTCGTTACCACAGTACTCGGGAACGGGTCCATCGATCCAGATTCCTCTCCCGTAACCCGTCGAGAACCCTAATAGGATGAAGAATATAAAAAATGTACGTCGACTGATCGTTGTTTCGTCTCATTGGCGACACGGGCCGGCGCGCGCGCACCAACGTATTCGTATTCTAAAATATAAACAAATAAATATCCAGTTAACTATACAGCGCGAATAGTGCAGTGTAAAATGCAAATAATATAGTGAAAGTGGTTAGTGTTTGTGATACAACACCTGGTGATAACAGTAAGTACTCATTGTTCGATGTGTCCTTGATTCCATCAGACGGCTTTAATAGTGTGAGCACGATCGATGAATGTTGCTTAATTTTATTTATTTCTAAAGTTAAATTATGTTTTGATTTGAACATTTCACAATAATGGTTAAAATAAAAAGGAAGATTTTTGAGAAAATGTGAATGAGAGAGATTTTTAACATGTTCATAATCTGTTAGATAAGAACATTTCATTTTTTAATTTCATATTGGGAGATTTTAAAATACAATTATATATTAACTCAAATGGACCAAATTTTATGAATTTTGTATTATTACTCTAAACTTATTAACTCTCAACTTATCAATAATGCAGCTTCTAATAAATTAGAAATTCAAATAAATTTTGTATAGTTAATTACACTTCATACACTCGACTACGAAAAAGAACTTACATAGGCAGGAATATTCCTCGAAAACCTGGAAACTCAAAGTTGGAAATTTTCTGGGTAAAATTTAACAAGAATTTTATATCGATTATCGATGCAAAATAAACACCTACATAAGAATATTATGATGACTTTATGTCATCATTTACCAAAGGTAAAAAACCCCAGCTATTCAAGCAACCAGACACGGTTTAGCAAATGCTCATCGACTTTGAAGTTTTTTATAAAAGTATTGTCATCAATAATTAATACACTTCGTTATCTCGTGACGAATCTGCCAATTATATCTAATATTTTATGTACTGTGACTGCTAGTTTTAAATAATCTAATTTTTATCCGTTTCAAATCCTCTGAAATCATTAGTATGAGCGTAATCTTAAGCGTAATGAAGAAAATAATCTCTAATTACTATTTATATAACCACACACAAATTTTAACATTAAATATAAATAATGACTTGATATATGCGTGTTCATACATTTTGTATTAAAATACCTATGCTTTTATACTAATTTCCGAAATTTGAAACTGAATTAGTATATGACTTAATACTTGGATGAGGTTTTTTTTTATTTTAAATACCTTTTAACAGCATTTTATACTTACACATATGTATCGAGGTTTATTAAACATTATAGATAGGATCGATACAGCAATATTAAGGAGAAAAGTTAAGACTACACAATTTCTAGGCAAATAATGGAATGACGTTAGCCAGGCCATTACGACAAATGGAGAAAGCACTCGACGAATGAATTGTGATGAATTGACTGTTTCCTGCTAACTGCTAAGAACTCATCGAGCTATTGCTATAAATCTTTCAAACCTTATAACTATGGCTACGTCCTCGCTAATGGTAATAGAAAATGCAACTGAAACATATCTAATTTGTGAGTTTTAAGAGGTCATGAAATGTATAAGTGTGTAAGGAGATTTTGTATTCAGTTTCTGAAACTCGTGAACATAACGTATTTAGGTATGCTCTGATAAGGATTTTCAAATTCTACGGTTTGCCGTTTGAGTCATGAGTGATAAATGTTAAATCGCGCTACATGCATAACACACTTAAATATTTCTAGAACTCAAATAATAAACATATTTAGTTGATCCTTTAGAGTATATATTATTTTTTCAATTATTTACTAAAAATCACCGAATTTGAGAATATTTTTAAATTTAACTAGTTAGTACTGGTGAACCTGATCGAAAACATTAAAAAAAAATAAGAAAAAAATGTATACTTTTTTATGATTTCTGTAAAATATGTTATATGCTTGTGATCAGTAATACCATGTAGTAAGTTTCCATAGAAAATCAATTAAAATTATTATAATTTTGCTTAGTTCCTAAAGCACCTAGGTACCTACCTACTATTAAGTCTAATTTACTTCTCATAGACGAGCTAATTATTCCAAATGCCCGATATTCGATTCTAGTGAGAATGATGAATGGCCGACTGAAACCCCGTTTAAAGAATGACTCATTCGTTTCATGGTAACAACATTAACAAGAAATACAAATCAAATAATGGGAAATACTAGTCATATATCTCATGTTATCTGAATTATACTATGAATAGATCGTCCATATATAGCCAAATTCTTTGGGTATTGGTTTTTGATGCGGAAACTACGTAGCCTGTATATTCTAAATTTATTAAATCTTAAAACATAAAGGATGTTTATGCACCTATTTCCCTAGAGGGATTTTAATTTTATCTAAGGTTGTTTCTAAGGTTCAATTAATTTTTAAAGGAAACTATAAGTAGTAGTTTTAAGGTTGGTTTAAAGAATAAAAGACATTAATTTCAAGAGAAATGAATTATAATATGAAGAATGTTTTCGATTAAAAAAAAAACAAAATTAAATAATAAATTTTCAGGAAAGTAGTTAAAATTTATAAATGACTAACGTCTACTAAAAAAATAAAAATTAGTCCTTATTTTATTTTTTACATGAAGGTGAATTTGTTGAGGAAAATGAGACTCAAGATGACGTTCTGTTCTAGGTTACAAATGAATTATATCCTTGTTTTTTTATATCTCTACTAGCGACCCGCCCCGGCTTCGCACGGGTGCAATGCTGATACTAAATTATACACTACAGAAAAACTGTGAACGTTGTACATAAAAACATAGCGGCCCGGCCGG
The DNA here is from genome assembly GCF_061535455.1 of Colias philodice. Taxonomy (NCBI): domain Eukaryota; kingdom Metazoa; phylum Arthropoda; class Insecta; order Lepidoptera; family Pieridae; genus Colias; species Colias philodice. The sequence continues at coordinate 8,054,832 of NC_143098.1, read as the reverse complement.
CCGGTACCGCCGCAAACGCTACGTCCCGCAATTTTTAAATCTGTAATAACTTCGAAAATAATCACTTAAATCATACGGTGTAAAGGGCCATATAGATCTATATTAAATGAACAATGTATTCAAGGTATTTAATTGGTTAAGGATTAATGCTGTATTGGTGAAAATCGCTTCGAAAATTAGCTATTATTTGTCGTAAAAAGTAAATGACAAAAAATGTTATTGTGGGTTATCCATAAGAGATAGACATATAGACTTTTCTGTAGACCTTTTCAATGTGTATAATACTTAGTACATTATTTTGATAAAACTCGTAGGGTTCAGCCTGCGTTTGCAATATAAGCGGAAACAATGTAATTTTTTACGACATCACATTAGAAACCTCAAAAATAACAGTACTTCTCCACTATTTAATGGATGTTATTATACATATAAACCTTCCTCTTGAATCACTCTATCTATTAAAAAAAACCGCATCAAAATCCGTTGCGTAGTTTCAAAGATTTAAGCGTACAAAGGGACATAGGGACATAGGGACAGGGAAAGCGACTTTGTTTTATACTACCTCTATGTAGTGATAGTGATTTTATTACTGTCCTTGTTATATACTGGCATTGAAAACAGTCGTATAGATTTCTGAATAAAAACTATTTTTATTTAATTCCAGATTGTTTACACACAAGATGACAATCCAAAGCATGACTGTCACAGAAGCAGGAAACACCACAGCAAAGAGTTGTTGTAAAGGGTGAGGGACTTTTAGTAAAACAAACGGGAAAAATACCTACTTGAAAATTAAAGTAGTATCTATGAGGAAATAAAACAGAAACTTATACAATGAATGATAATATTCAATATACCTTAGTCTAACTGTTAATTTAAATTTGATTTATAAATGATTCGCAATTCCTCAATTAGGCTATTCTTATTACTTAGTTATTATTTTTAATGTGAATTTTTTCAAGGCTACGAAGGGCTGTGTGGTTATGGTTAAACTATTACTGACTAGGTAATTGAAACAATATTATATTGTTTGTAAAATTTAAGTTATAACTTTATATTTTTCAAGTACAAAAGTCATAACTATAGGTAGCTTGGTATTTTTACAACTATAATAATTCTAAAATGTTCATACTTTATTCATATCTGGATGTAAACATTGTATCAACGTTAGCTACACGGTACATATATGTATATCTATAAAAATTAAAAATAAAGATTAGTCTAAGAAAAAAACAGCATCAGTGAGTGTATTTAATCTCTACTTTAAAATTAAATAAAATTTTAAATAGGTACTGATATTAAAAAGAGATATTTACTAGGGATGTAACGATACATGATTTTGCCGATACGATACCGATACCGATATTTGTAGTAATGTATCGGCGATACCGATACCGATACCGATATCGATGGCTTGGTAGAAAAATAAATAGTGAATTATGCATAAAAAGTTACCAACATTTAACAGAGACAACTGTTAATCGTATTCTTTTAAATAAAAATGCCAAATCAAAAAACAACAAAACCATTTATTTTAGTATTATTATTTTACGAAGTCAGTTAAACTTTAAGTAATACACATACAATCAGTACCTAATAAAAGTTTACTATTCTGCCGTCCTTTAACTAGAAAGCCGTTAAGCCCACGAAGTGAGTTTCGAGTAAATGGCAAAAAACACGGAAATCGTTATTTCTTAAAAATTATGACACTTACAATAATTATTGTGAGATACATCGATCGACATTTAATTATATATAAATATTAGTTTTTACCCAGAAACTGTTATAATTTATTTTTAAATTCACTTTTTCTCGTTTAGTTCAGCATAATAATCTGAAAATTTTAACTATTTACTGGACAAGACGGCCGTTTACATACCATAGCGACTTTTTAGCTAAGTAATTTAGTATTTTTATTTTCATTTTGTGATTTTTTTTTATTTAGTAATAAAATGCTTACCTAAAACGTCGTTAAGCTACTATAACTACTTTTAAGCTATGACTTTCGTTTTAATTTAAATTTCAAAAACTTTATAATCAGCGTTTAAGGGTTTTTGGATGCTTTTGTACTATGATTCTATATAGTTGTACTAAATTTTAATCTTACTAATGTTAAAAATTTGCTGCTGTCTGAGGCTTTGCTCTCGGGAATTACATCCTCTAGGTCAACCATCAACTAATGGAAAGGAAAAGGATCAAAAGCTTTTAGGTTTAAGTATTAAGGATTTAAACACTATCTAAATTAATGGTTTTAGCGTCTTATTGTGAGTAACAAGTATTTTACTCTTTTACTAAATGACTCTTTTAAGTTTTCGATAAAATTAACCTTTATTTCTCGTCATGTTCACGTTTATTTCATTACAGTGGCTCATTAAGGGGTTAAGATTGAGATAAATCTTCTCGCTTTTCTTTTTTGGAACCGTATATTCATTTAGAATTGCAATTTTAACGTTATTTTATAAATATTCTTCTGCGAGTCACGGATATGTGAGTACATATAGAACCACAAACATATAAACATAAATCGTTTCCTGAAAAAAAAATTAAGACTTGTGCACAAGGTTTTTGAAAAACTAAAACCCTGGTTTCAATAGGGCTTCAAGCTCTTACATGTGGGATGCTCTTAATAAATAATGTAGAACCGCTTATCAAATGATTAGAAGACTCTTTCATCCACATTCAGAAAATATAATATACCAGAATATGTGGAAAATAGCAGGAGGTAGAAAACTTTTTATTTGCTACTATGTAAAAAATACAAATCTTAATAATCTAATACATATAAAGATAAGAAAAAATAGCAATAGTTGCAAAATGGACTCCCCGTCAGCGGGTCAAAGGTAGTGTACTCCTAACAATTTTTGTATCACCATCTCTAGTACATTGCTTGACAGTCGATTACTAATTCCACCCAAGGGGTAAATTACATAATAATTAATAAATAGTTTTAAAAATTAAATAGTACAGACTGTCTTTCTTCTCTTTCTCAGTTACAGAGACAAATCAGAGTCTAAACAGAGAAGTACGATTGAAAGTTCGCACTGTCGTAACCATTACCTACCAAATTTTCGTAACTTTGACTTGTTATATTTTCCGTAATTTAGCTGCTAGATTGTTTAAAACTTAGTAAACCTGATCAGAAACAATACGTCTTGTAAAAGAAAATCAAAAACAATCGGTACTCTGCTTGGGAGCGACATTATTTCATCATCACTCTCATCCCCAAAACTGATGCATCACCAGAATCGGATAACTGCCTTTTAGCTTAAAAATGAGGGTTAGCTGCTTTGTAGCTAAGCAAAAAAGTGTTATTAGAATTTTTCCTAAATAAAATTACTTAACTAAAAAAGCGTTAAGGGCGAGTAACTGCAAATAAGGTAAGGATTTCCATTGGAATCGTTATATGAAAGCATATCATAAAGCAGTTATAGTCCTTTTGCGTCCCTATAGTCAAGTATAATCTGATAACGTACTTTTAGTCAAGTAAAAAGCTAAAAAATAATTATTAAATCTGGCGGTTAAGGTACTTTTAAGGAAATTTAGCGAAGTAGTGTTGGTTAGACGCTTTCAAGTTATGGAATCGCTGAAAATTGTGTTACTTAACGGCTTACAATATTTTCATATATTTATAACTATTAATGCTAGAGAAATGATTCTTAGACAGAAAGATAGAGAATTCTGAACTCTATCACCCTACATTTAAAACTGAAAATTGACCATTTGAGGGTTAACGGCTTTTAGTTAAAGGACGGCAGTATTGGTAGAGTTTTTTCAGAAAACAAAGTGCGCACGCGCGGGCGGCCTCCCTCATCGTTCATTGGGCGCGGATTTTTGAATTATTTGATATCAAAAAAATTGGATGTTTGTAAAGTAGGTTTACGATCGAGATGTTTACGTGATAACATAATGCAGTGGCAGCGCTCGAGATGAAACGGGAGATCGGTCCGTCTCTCTCTCGTTATACCTGCGATCGCGCTCGTGAGGTTTTGGTGTGACACAAGTTTATGAACATGTCACCCGACTAAAACGATTTTAAAAACGTTATCACGTTAAAAATTAAAAAAAATCAAAATTATTTATTTCTTTCCTTTACATAAACAAAGTTGTGATTGGAACACTCCTAGTAAGCAAATAAAATGCTTGTGTCAGGAGGTTCCGCTCTTCCTTAACACTATTACAGAAACAGAAATAAAACAATATGAATAAATACAATGCAAAAACATAAAAGAAAAGAAATAATTTAATAAAAAAATATCGGTATCGGTTGATTTATTATCGGCGATACCGATATATCGGCTTGCCGATATATCGGCCGATATATCGGTATCTGTATCGGTATCGTTACATCCCTAATATTTACTATTATTTAAATGCTAACTTAAATTTAAATTTATCTAGGCTAAAAAAATAGATAAGAAATAAGATTGAACGCTAGCGGCCAATAAAAAATAAAAGGCACCGCAAAATTTAACTTCATACAATATACAATAAATAATATGAAACATAAAATATTACTTTTCAATCACAATAACAATACAAAATATAATATAATAGATTATACAGAGTTGTTAGGTATAAACAAAAGACATTTATTTTGAATTTATATTTTACTCTTTATTGTCTTCTATGTAACTATATTTTATTAGTATGTAAAAGAACCTATGAACTTTATGATATGTGTACTGTTTTAGGTACTACGGCCTATAATGGTGCATTTCCACCAATAATATGCGAGAATGTGTATGTGTATGTGTTTGTAAATAACCAATAGTCTCGCTTCAATCTTCAAACTAAATGAAATTCATACATACGCATATCTTTACATACGCATTCTTCGCTACACACCCTCGCACATTAATGGTGGAAAGGCACCCTAAGTGACTGAAAATAATAAAAATCCATAATTTTTAAATGTTGATTTAAACGCAACGTCATCCAAAAACCAGCTAATAACATTAGTTATTAATTATAATAGCTGTAAGTTAAGTGGAACAAGAGCTGATAATGATGCCGAAATGATTGTTCACTCCCAATCAAGTAAATAGAAGAAGGGAAGAACCCTTTAATACAACTCTCAACTCTAAATAGGGATTATCAGATAAGAAACTCAATCGAATGATACTTGATATTCTAAGGAAAATGCTTGTGGCTGGTACCTTAGCTTCTTATTTGAAAATGAAATAAAAAAAAAACAAAAAAGAATAAAGATATCAGTTTTGAATCTTGGTTATGAAATGAAATATTTTGATTCATTTGTATGAATGAATCAAAATAATATAATAGAATAATTCTTGATTATACAAATGTTAAGACAACGAGCTGCTAAATAAGAAAATAAAATACAACAGTGTGAAAGATTTTGCAGGAATCTGGCATCTTTTCACATGAAAATAATGTGTCAGTCAAGCAATAGTTCCAAAAAAATATGAATCCCCTCTTTATAAATGAGACGCTAACCGCTAACTAGCATATCTACATTGTTATTATAAGTATTATCACAAAGCTAATTACTAGATAGATAAGCTGAAGTAATTATGCAAGGTAACTAAACAATTTGTTTTCTTGAATAATCTATGAATTATTGAATATTGCTAGTACTTAGGTACACAGTTTATGTATTGTTATATTTTATTTTTATTAAATACTACTGTGGGTGAGATGTGATTCTCTTAGAAAATTGTCGGAACATCGCGGTCTCGACGATGACGATACGTTTAGGTAGCAGTCAAACCACAGAAAATAGGTCTATAAAAATATTCAAATCTTAAATAATTATAGGTAACAGCTAGTTTAAAGTACTAAAATATACTTGAAAAGGTATAAAATCACAATAAAAAATAAAGAAAAAACCAATTCGTTTGAAAAATATAATATCAACCTTTTAACCTGCAACTTTATTTACCTACCTTACACGTTTAATTTAATCTGCCTGCTAAGAAGTTCAATCATGTTACATATTATATTTCTGCAATAAGAAAAAAGCTTAATCATATACCTACCTACTATTGTTATTTAAATAGCGATCTAAATAGGTAAACACGTTGAAACCTTGCGCAACAAGCAATCAGTTTACGTAATCGAGAACAAGAGAATTTGCCATATTAGCAATTCTAGTGTAAAATAAATAAACTAGACTTCCCGAGCTCTATTTCCGTTTCTCAGAAGAAAAATAACGAATCTGATTACCTTATAAAGACCTTTCTGGTTGTTTGTATGATTAGAATAAACTGTGATTTTGAATTATCACAATTTTATGAATATACAACATTTTCAATTTAAACAAACTGTGATGATATTTTTATTTAACTACTTACTAATCTTCATAAATTTTATCTCACTTTTTATTATTAACTCTATTAATAGAAACTACTCAAATAAACATCACAGATTCAGATAATATTATGTGTATTTTTAACACGTTTTTTCAATGTTAATTATTCACTCCTATTATTATTTTTTAGCAAATATGTATATCTTGACTCTTATAAACTAATCCTATCTCCTTGTAAAATCACACGTGAATTTTTGTCAATTACCTACCGGTACCAAGACCGGTACGGATGAAATAAATGGCTATTCGTGTATGGCTATTACTGTATGAAATATTGACAGATTATATTTATAATCTGTCAATATTTCATACAGTTTCGATATCACATTTTACTTTTAGGTATTTACCTAAAAGTAAAATGTGATAAGTGGTAGGTATTAAAATTAAAATTTATATTTACATTAAGGACGCCGACATTAATTAATTTTTATTGATTGATGTACCTAGTCTAGAAACGATCTGTAAAGTAAATAAATCTGTAAGCGATTTCTGCCTGACAATCGAAAATAGTAATTGTACCTAATATAAATAAAAAAGTTAAACTTGATCTATGCATACAACCACTGGATTAAATGAGTTTATACATAGAGAAAATAGACCGTAACCAAAGTATTTATAAATATTTAATACATGAAACCACATGAAACAGTTTATTTTTGTATTTCAAATTTAATTTATGGAATATTTAATTAATGGAATTATGCAGTCTCAACCATAAAGAAATAGAATTTAATATTATATTGAATATATGAATGTCTCACAAAAAATAATTGGATACAAACGTCACATCAAAAAACACTTTAACACGTTAACTGCGAAACAGGGCTTGAAACACCCTGTCCGTGTCTCGTCGTTATAGCGGTAGGAAAAAACTTAAACTTCTCTGTCGTGCGGGAGGCATAACTGCCATCTGGTTCAGTGTAGGAAAGTGATATCTATATATCTGAGATGTGCTATTGATTCCTAGTTCAATGGTATACCAACCTTAATACCGGGTTTCTTAGACCTCGTGCCGCACTGAACTAATGAAAATTCTAACACAGTGCGGAACGAGGTTGCGAACACCTCGTACCCCGCGAACCTCGTACCGCACCCTAAGCTAGCTTCACGCGGTTAGTGTTGTGCAACACATTCGAGACTGAGCACGCGACGAATTACGACTGCTGCCGATTATGTCGAAACGTTGCCGAAAAAAGTTAATCAAGGAGGAAGATGAAGAAAAACCGGGTGGTGAAACTCTAAAATCTGAAATCTGAAAACATATTATTGCTTGGCCTGTTTTAATGAAAAACATCCATAAGTTTGATAAATAAATACAATTAAATAAAGTCGATATTTCTTTTCCCATCACTAAATTATATGAAAAACTGCTATCGTTCAGTGCGGTATGGGGTACATCAGACCCCACATTTTATTTTACCCATAGAATCTAAACTAACTAATCTAACCACGGGCGGCGGTAGATTTAGGTTAATGAACTCATTGTTAATAATAATCACGACAAAAGCCGCACACTTTGTCTTATTTGGCGCCAAAAAAAGGATTTTGATCTCCTACGGGCGGTGGGGTTTAATATGCCTCGTGCCGCCACAATGTCTGGTATAGGACAAGGTTTAAAACGACCCGTAACGCAGTAATGGAAAGTACAAATATATCTGTGCCGCAGTCAACGTGTTAATCATTGTTGATCATAGAGTTAATTACCTATTACCTATTCATACAGTATTATTATCACAACTTCTTAGAAATAACTACTTTTTATGTTATCAAGGAGTAGATATAAAATAATATATATTATTTCGCCATAATTATATTCCACAATCTAAGAATTGTTAGGATTTTATGCAAGTTTTGCAATTCCATGCATGACTATGGATATAATATTAAATATTTTCAAATAAAATCTATTAAAATAAATATCTATCGAATCAATGTTAAAAATAAAATATAAAACAGTAAGTCTTACAATACTTTTCACATAGGAAAGTGTTGATCCAATTTAAAAACTTTCTGTGACCGAAGTTTTAGCAAATCCAATTGTTTTTCGTGATCCTGTAATCCTTATTACAAACATCAACTTTCAAAGTTTTAATCCAAGATGTTATAGTAATTTTATGAGACCAGTAGCTACAGTATGCAGGAAATTATTTATTTTTGATAGTTTTTGACTTTTTGTAGAATGAAAGACGATGAAATTTTGTTCTATACCCCTACTTATATGCCTTCTCACTTAAATGCTGTAAATTGAAATATTTTTGAGTACTTTAACGGTTCAATTTAAACTAGTTTTACGGTTGTATTATTTTCCCCCATTAAACCGAGTTCCAAAAAGTAGGAGGTTTTCAAATTGACTGTTATTATCTAAATATCATTATGTTGGTTAACCCCTTCAAAGTTTCTTTTCAGCATTCCGGCTGGTACCATTTAAATTTTGTCATGTTCTGACAATTCGAAAGCGATTTTGTTAAAAAATTATTATCATTTTGATGAAGGAAAGTAATTTAATTTAATTTAATTTAATGGAAAGTCTCTGGTAGAAAAATTTAAGTTGAGAAAAAATATATCCCTTTTTAAAGCAGTTTTTACTCAAATTGTTGGACAATGATTTTCACTTGTATACGTAGTATATTATTATTAGTCTGTGATTTTCACATTTGTTAGTGATTACCCTTAATAATATTTAAACAATCATGACAAAGCATATTGAGATTAATCTGTATACATAGGGATTAGTCAGAATTCTGCGTTAGATAATCCGAAAGCATAGACTGGTTTGCACAAGATTTCACAAATAAAAACAGCATTTGCATGAAAGACATAAAGTAAAAAATTGCACGGATATGTCCCTCAATTTTATATCTCATTATAAGATACTATATTCGCGAGCATCGTCTGGAACCGCCGTAAGTGTGGTCAAGTCAAAAGGCTTTAAACAATTTCTAGTGGGCAAATAAATCAGTTACGATTTATATTTCAATCTGATGTGTCGTATCAAAGTGATAACACTAGGTTCCGAATAGTGAAATGCAAGTGTGCTAAAGCCTAAAGCTGATATTATTCCCATAAATCATCAAAAATAGGTGATAACATAATAATAGTTTACATAAATTTTATGAAATCAATAAAACAAATGTTAGAAAATATTTCAAAAGATATTTACGATATTCGTTAGCGTGGAAGCATTTGTCGTTATAGGTAGGTAGTTACGTTTTTATTTTACACCATTAACATATTTGTGCTAACGTTGGAATATCAAGGTTAGATACACACAAAATTTTGGTTAACATGACCTTATGAATCAATAACATACATTGTTTTTAATTTTTTAGGTGTTCTTACAATAAAAAGAAAAAAAATATTAAGTAGGTACATAGTTACAGGTACGAAAATTTAATTTCTCTATTATATTACACGATCGGTACCAGGACTACATAAGTCAAATAAAAGTGATCACATACCTAAGATCATATTTTGAAGATTTAGCTTGCTCCCATGAACAGCGCGTGCAGTCGATCAGATTGCTTCAGTGTCATAATCCTTTGGGAAATCAGGAGCCGTGATCTCCTGGTACCGTATTACATATCCGATATTTACAATTTACCAATCTACGACATAATCACAATATTACGTATACATAATCACAATATTTATTAAAGACGGTAAATGAAAATAATTTTTAGAACCTACCTTCAATAATTAATCAATCTTTGAAATAAGGTTTCAGTCTCAGGTTTCAGTAGTTGCTTATGGTAGCTGTCACAGATTATAACAATTTGTACAATATAATAATTCAGTAGAATATTTTACGTACTTATTTTAAAGATATAAAAATATTTAAGTTATTTCTAATCTAAATACTTAATACTACCACAGTATTATAATATAGGAAAATAATATTGTAATACTGTGATACTACCATAACATTGACGAAATAAACAAATATTTAATAATATTATAATCATTATAACTGGTGAATAAATTAACAAGCATGTACCTATAGAGTTAACCGTTAACGCATTCACAGAATATTAGAGGATAGCATAACAAATGCCCTTTGTATTCACAAATAATGGATGTGCTTCATAATAACATATAAATTAAATTGATATGAATATTATCGTTTTATCTCGATAATTATGTATCCATATCTTATATCTTTTTTATTTATGGTAATAATATTATTTCTGGAAACATTCGCTTGATAAACATGGATGCTATAAGGAATTTTGTAAACGTAAAGGAATAATTTGAAGCCCTTTACATATTTGTTTTCTTAATATTAATACAAAAAATAAAAATGTAGCTTTTAGTAGAGTAAGAAATATAATACTTACACAACCAACGTGGAACTGTATCCATCTATAAGTACCTACATCTAAAAGGAAGTGTATATTTTATAGTACCTATCCACTTAGGTACATTATAATAATTAATTTTGAAAATTACTTCTGTAAAGTGTAAACAACAAATGAGTGTCCTTTTAGATTAGACTCACACGCATGACGCAAAGTGCATTGATTATCTATAAAAAGTTAATCAAAGCAAGCTGATAATAATTATAAACATCTATAACATTTTAAGGCCTTGAAATATCACAAAATCTTTTACAAAATATAACACGACACTTAGTAACTCTGACGCAAACTAATCAATTCGCTCCATTATTACTTGCGCCAAAACGGCGATAACAAATCGCGATTTACTTCCCCAACCTGTTTGCTATATTATATACGTATTATATCATCCAAGGAGCCTTAGTGACGTTTGCTGAGGTCGAATAGTAATATTATATGCGTTAACAGTTTTCACGCACGCTGTATCACTGCCGCGCTAACTTCCCATTGCGAAGGTTCGACTAATTAATACGGACGTGAATTAAATAGTGCAGAATGTGCGACAGACAGTTGTTGAGGCAAAGTTCGTTAAAAAACGCTAATGGTGCTAGAAGAAAGAGCCGGCATGTTCTAATTAGGGTACCCGAATCGGACAGAGAAAGGTTGGTGCGCTTTTTATTTATGTTTGCAATTTTATATCTAAAAATTATGTTTTAGTTATATGTTTATTTATTAATTACAAATTGTTTTAATACCCCATATCAAGTAGGCATCAAGTAGGATATCAATTTCACGAAAATTAGCTACGTAGTCTTTGCCTGATAGAGAAATATTATTTTACGTAAATGTGAAAAGTATGAAAACGTTTATTTTTATGTAAACATTATATTTTAGAAAATGTAAACGATAGAACAAAACTGCTGTATATACATATACTTTTAAATAAATTAAAATTATAATCATTGACCATTCATCTGGAATTATGTATATTATTATGTGATAACGTGAATTTAATTATGCTTTGACAAATATTTTTGGATAGACGCATACAAGACGCATAGTATAAATATAAATAACTAGCGGTTCGCTCCGGCTTCGCCCGTGGTACATATTTCGCAATAAAAAGTAGCCTATGTCCTTTCTCGGGTATCAAAATATCTCCATACCAAATTTCATGCAAATTGGTTCAGTAGTTTAGGCGTGATTGAGTAACAGACAGACAGACAGAGTTACTTTCGCATTTATAATATTAGTATGGATTATACCTACTATGGTCTGTGGCGAGCACATTGGCGAGTTATTTAAAAAAAAGGTAAAGTTTTGAGTAGCTTCCAATGTCTGTTGTTATAAATTTAAGATATAAATACAAAAGTCACATTTATCGCATCCAAATAACATGGTAGGTTGTAAAAACTTCACTTAAAACATTTACAAATATTATTATATAATAAATATTCTAATCTCAGTGAAATTACCTATCGCGATGAGGGAAAAGTATTCTATCCATGTGTTTCCAGAATACTATAATATACTAACTGTAATCGATCATGTCAATCATATTGAAATCACACACAAGCATTTAAATTTAGCAAGCAAAATATCGATAAACGTTATCGATAAACGTTATCGTGTTAATTATAGTTCCTGGACATTATTTTAATATGAATTAAATTCAAAACCAAGGACTTTAAATAACTAGGTAGCTTGCTCCGCATTTTAAAAATTCAATTTCCATTTGCGTTAAAGAAAATACAAAAAAAAAATCCTCTTATAATATTATTTCAGTAGGTATAGAAGTACCGTATAGAAGAATACGTCGTTTAAAAGAATATTTGATAATAATTAATATGCATTAATGCCTCAGCCCCCGGAATCACAGACACAATAGAAAATATATTATTTGTATTGGTTCAATTGCTATCGCTTTTTATCACGATTTTCCTTGAATTTATTTTACTTTTTCTCAAGAACAGGTGTCATTCGCCCTTCTCGTAAACTTTCTTACATGCTCACGACATATATAGATATGTGACATGGATATAAATCAATCAGTTACATTTCCGCAACTGTTGTAGGAATGAGGAAATGGGATAGTTATTAATGAGCAAAAAATTAATGCGAATAAAAGTAGTCGCTAGAGATTTTAAAAAATATTACGCTTTTTAGTTTTTACTAACTACATATAGTAACTAACTGAGCCCGCGGATGTGCATGTGGTACCCGCGTAAAGGGTAGTATAATAACGTTTTAGTGCTAATCCAGATTATAATCTACTAGCTTACCACCCGCGGCTTCGCCCGCTTTGTCTAAAACCTAATAAATTATATACTAAAAACCTTCCTCTTGGATCACTCTATCTATAAAAAAAAACGCATCAAAATCCGTTGCGTAGTTTTAAGATTTAAGCATACAAAGGGACATAGGGACAGAGAAAGCGACTGTTTTATACTATGTAGTGATGACTATCTGTTTACCAAATTTCATACGGATCCGATCATCTGATTTAGACACCAAAGAGTAACAAGAAAGAGAACATCCATAGGTAGGTACATTCAGTACAAACTTTCGCGTTTATTAGGATGAAAACGCAATTAAAGTTTAATGCAGATACGAGGCAATGTAAACTTCTGTGATTTAAGTTCTAATTATTGTGCTTGTATTTAAATTAAAATCCTGTTTTAAGTTTATATATGTTTTTTATGTAACACGTTCTATTGACCAAAGAAATGGGTTTGAATACGTGATTACATTTTGATTATTAGCTAAAATATTTATCCTATTTTAGATTACAAGCAACTTCATATTTCCTCTAATCAGTGCCGGCGTTAGGGGGGGGGGGGGCGAGAGGGGATTTTTTTCGTGATAAAGTATTACTTTTTCTTTATAATATTATAGTAGCTCTATTACATCTGAAGAATACTTGTCGTTTTCCTAATAGCCCAAATCTTGTAAAATATTTAGATTAGGTATTTATTTGTTATTACTAAGGATAAATCGTGCCTAAATGAACCAAACATTGCTGTGTAATAATTATGAGAGACTACAAATAATTACTAAAAAGTCAACTTATGTAAGTAACTTTTTATTTCATAAAAAGAAATATTTTATTTTAAACTAGCTGTGCACTCCCGCTTCCGACCTGTGGTACATTGTCGAAGATTGATCGCACCAACTCGTGGGTACCTACTTGCACAACACTGCTCAAGAAAAAACTTATTTATTACTAGCGGTCCGCCCCGGCTTCGCCCGTGGTACATATGAAAAAATAGATGTTGGCCGATTCTCAGACTTACCCGATATGCACAGAAAATTTCATGAGAATCGGTCCACCCGTTTCGGAGGAGTATGCAGACTAACATTGTGACACGAGAATTTTATAATACATATATAAGATAAGATAAGAGATATCAGGCATACACAGACAAACATTTATTTTTATATATATTCTATTTCATGAAAAAAAACACATTCAAAACCTAATACAATATTAAATAACGCTACTAAATAATGACACAAAATATTTTTTTATCATTTCGATCTTATCTGCTGATTACCGCTTTGATCATATGCATCGCTACGTGGCTCTTAAATAAACAAGGTTTTCTGATGATACGGCATGTCTCATAGTTATCACGATTTAATTATCTCATACTGGGAGGTTTTATTCGAGAATTAGATAGATACTAGCTTTCCGCCCGCGGCTTCGCCCGCATTTTCAAAGATAAACCCGCATAGTTCCCGTTCCCGTGGGATTTCCGGGATAAAACCTATCCTATGTGTTAATCCAAGTTACCCTCTATATGTGTGCTAAATTTCATTGTAATCGGTTTAGTAGTTTTTACGTGAAAGAGTAACAAACATCCATACATCCATAGTCATTCGTAAAATCAACACAATTATATCTATAAACTAATTTTGTACTATACTTATTAGTTATTATAGGTTATAGTAAATATACATAGCTATGTACATAATAAGTATACCCTTTTATTTCGTTCTAGGGTAAATAAAGCATATTTTTTGTAATTTTTGGGCGGAAACCATTCAATTTATTTTTAAATAAAGTTCTGATGAAAATTAAGTAAGTATAAAAATTTTTTTTTCGCGTTTATCGAATGAATTTAAAACAATTACATACATACAAATTCTTTTAAGACTAGTGACATCTCGTAGTATTTTATGGAACTTCTGTAAATTTATAACGCCTTTCAATGTTGAGAAGCAAACATTTCTTTCATAATAAAATAAACATATACATAGGCGTTATTATATTTATCTATTCATGAAAATTACTGAGTATAAATATAATAGACCACAATGATAAATAGCGCATGGGTAGTTCTCGCCATCTATCGTCATATTAGACCAACTGAAAGTCACCGTCTTGAACAGCTGTTTGAACGATCGATCCCGAACCTGCGGGCAAGTTCACTGCATTATATCATGCAACTTATGTATTTTGACAGTTCTTCAGGCCCTCCGTCAGTTGATAACCAATAAAATTCACCGGTATACACTTTTTATAACTACCTGTCGATATTGTCGTTTAGGGGTGTGAGGCCGCTATGTTTCTTACCTGCCCTTTGGTACACAGTAGTGGTGCATAAAACCATGGAGCATTCCTTTCGTAATGGACTGCATAGGCGGCATTTCATAAGCACTCATGCTGATGAGGTTCCTATTGACACAATTCGATTGGTGTCACCTATTAATAGATTTGCAATATTGCAAGGGAATTTTAGCCATGACCATTATCCATCTAAGTAAGTAAAGGATAAATGTTGTTAACTGGAAACCGTATGTTTGGTTTATTAGCTGTTGCGTGGTAAATATTTATCCTTATGGTTTCAATTTCATAACTAAGGTTAATATAAATAAAGATCATTACGATTTGAAACATTGTTTCTAATAGGTAGGTACACATTTCGTAAAAAACTGTATTCTAAAATATATATATATATTAAATGAACTAAGTATAATATTAAAGTCCTAAACAAATGGTCCAAAAGACAGTTTTAGGTATTTGTAGACTGAAAGAATAAATAAAAAAATTGAATAAATTTATCTGATTATCTCTATTAATTTTAAGCGTGTTCAATTATTTTAGTACGATATCTATGAATGAAGGATTAAACGATTTTTTTTAAATATAATTTCCGAATTTACATTAGATTTAAAAACTCATTATTAGATGGCATTAACATAATAATATTGTTAACAGGCCTACAAAATTGAAGACCAAATTAGTGATCGCTGGCTTGGTGA
Source organism: Colias philodice (assembly GCF_061535455.1). Taxonomy (NCBI): domain Eukaryota; kingdom Metazoa; phylum Arthropoda; class Insecta; order Lepidoptera; family Pieridae; genus Colias; species Colias philodice. The sequence goes on along the minus strand of NC_143098.1, from coordinate 8,038,902 downwards.
CGGTGATCATACTCTCAGCATTAAGTGGCTATTTTATTGGACGCGCTGATTACAAGAACAGAAAGCTAGCTGAACCACCAGACCCTGTGGAGCCCCTACCACCTTCACCATCATGGCTGCACACCTTCAAACGAGCAGCTGTGTGCACAGATGCGCCGCATTGTTCAGATATTGGCAGGTGAGTCTAAATTGTCATTCAATGTATTATTTGTACCAAAGTTATTTCCAGAATATATCAAGCATTAATCATATAATTCGGCGCGAAAGGCGATGTAAAATTGCCTATAGTGTCTGCAAGATAATAATCTTTAGGTTCATGAGAAGTAAATATAGTCAATATGTTAATATGTAATATTTAACCCCCAAAACATATCAATTGATTTGAAAATGTAAAACATCAAATAATTGTGTAAACATCCACAAAAAAAATAAAATAATAAAATAAAATAAAGTTTGAGCAACATCGTAGTTCGTACGTTCTTATGTTAATGTAGCTACTCGCCAAGAGATAGCGCTAATAGATTTGTTTCTTGTTTTACAAATTTATACGAAACATTCTTATAAATTACTGAATATCAAACAAAGTCAAGAAAACGAATAATATAAATTTTTCATTGAAACAATTATAATCAGTAAAAAAAGGTCACGTTTAATATTGCAAGCGTGATGTGAATGCAGTCTGCACTTTGTTTATATTTTACACAGGTAAACACAAATGTGTCATTTACAATTGGTTTCTCTGTCTACGTTTACAATGGATTTGTATGTGTGCACGTAATGTTACCATCTTCGAGATTTTTCCACAATTTCTAAGAAAAAATAAAGTATTGTCGTGGGGTAATAAGTTACTGTGTTTGTTTTATCTAATACATCACAAAAAAATCTTGATAATGAATCTTTGCGGAAAGTAACTACCTACCTGGTGGAGTTTTTTTTCGTATTATAAACTTGTTTTATATTGTGTAGGTACATCATTAATTTATGATGTAATTCAAGTACCTATTAGAAAGTGCAAAGTTTTCTAAGAAAGACTTAATTAGTTATATCTAAAACCAAATTAACTACGTCTTATATTGAAAAGTTCTTTAAGACTTGAATTTCTTGGTTGATCTCATTTAATATTAAACCTATAGCAAAATTTTCTTTTGTTCTTTTTCTTTTTAATCGTTGCATAATTTCGCGTGAAAAGTCAATAACGGTATGGTATCATTTGGGTATCATTAACCGGCTTACAAACACATATACAATTTCACTTGTGTTGAACCGGCGCGGCTCAAGTCCAACCAATCACACTTCGAGACTTATCGACGCGCATGCGGTCAGTGACGTGTCTCGAGCAGTCTATAAAAGCGACGCGCCGGTACTGCAGACAGACATTTTGTTGAAGCGAAATCTACGGTGACATTGTCAGCGCTATAAATTACGTGTGAATTTTACTGTGAAGAAATAAATTTTAAATATGTCTGAGGCTTTCTTTGATGAGTACGACTACTACAACTTCGACCACGACAAGCACATTTTCTCCGGTCACAGTGGCAAGCAGCGTACAAAGAAAGAGGTGAGCGAGCACACCAACCACTTCGATCCATCAGGACATTCGAGAAAGATCGTTACAAAATTGGTTAACACCGAGAACAATAAGAAGGCTGCTAATAAGCATTAGATGCGTTAAAATAAGAAAAGACTATGGCGTGGAAAAGGATTGCTGATTTGCCAAGCGGAAGGAGGACGTTATGGCGAAAACCCGAAACGATTTCGGGGAGCTCGTCACTGAGATCAGTGGGACACTCCGAGCGAATAATGCTTTCTCAGGACCTTTATTTTGCACATTATAATGCAAGTGTAAGATGGCGGAGCCGCCGCACTTAGCTTCGTGCACCGGGATTTCATCCTACAATGAACACAACACCGTTCCAACGACTGATCTCAACCCAATGGGCTTGTTATAAAGCTCAAAATTGCTGTGTTATTATTTCTAGTTAGATTTATTACGTTATTTTATCGTTTCGATGATCTAAAACTACTGTAATGTAAGTCTAATAAAACTATACAAAAATATATCTGTTGTATTATTATCGACCAAATGTTTTTGTTTTGTACGTGACTTATATCGCGAGGTCATTAGCTATGAGTCGATCTGCCTACGCAGTACGCAGTCGCTGTTTACATACAAAAACAACCTTGAAATACAGACAACGTGACCTCGCTTACCAATATCGACTTTTCTGCGATTTGAAACTGCGAGAGGTTTTTAATTAGTTCTTAGAGCTATCCTACTCTCTGATAAAGTATTATTCAAAATATATTATTAATGAATAATTCCATTTTAATACTTTAGGTAATCAATCTTCTTTCATATACCTAGTTACTTATGTACTTAGAAAACCTACCTTTTTACCTACTTAAATATGTATGTAGTGTGTTGGTACTAAAAAATTGTCACTTGGACCTTTTTTTCCAACAGCACATAGGTAAATCATTCGTCTAAGAAATGTTGAATTAAATTTAAATTTTTTTCTGAGAAATGTTGAATTAAATTTAAGTTTTTCCAAACCTTAGTTATATATATAAATCTCGTGTCACAATGTTTGTCCTCAATAGACACCTAAACCACTTAACCGATTATAATAAAATTCGTACACCATGTGCAGTTCGATCCAACTTGAGAGATAGGATAGTTTAGACATGTAGGTACCACGGGCGAAGCCGGGGCAGACCACTAGTACCTTATAATTTATGTTGACTAGATAATTAAATTATTCAATCCCATTGTGAAAGGTCCGCATTGAAAGAATAACATTTTTACCATTCAAACAACAGATAATTCAAATACAAATTTGTTTTTTTATTAAAGGGTAGGTTATGTTAATAAACTTTAGATTTTCCACAGAACAAACGAAACTCCTAATCTTCTTATAAATAAAAATGAATCGCAAAATGTGTTGGTAAGCGCATAACTCGAGAACGGCTGAACCGATTTCGATAATTCTTTTTTTTATTATATTCCTTGAAGTACGAGGATGGTTCTTATGTAGAGAAAACGTAAACATGTACCACGGGCGAAGCCGGGGCGGACCGCTAGTTATTATTATAGAACTGTCAACTGATGTGGCTAATGTTTCTCCTAAAACCACCTACTTACGTACCTAACTAACTATTTAGGAGATCTAGATCTATAATTTTATTAATCTTGGACAATACTAACGTGAACGAGTTATTATGTCGTATAGGAATCACATGTTGTGGAAACCTTACTAGATGCAGCATTAGATCTTTTTAACAAGATTTATTTTAAAACCATAAGTAAATAGTTAAATAACGAAAGGGTACCTAATTGTGAATTCATTTAGAACGTACCCTAAAATGTAATTTAATTTGATAAAATATGATTTTGTAGTTTTTACTTGTTATACCTAAGCATATTTATACAGGGTGTCCCACTATTGGTATACTAAGCGCGAAGGAACATGTAGTTTTGCATACACTGATCATGTAAAAAATACATAAACAACAAAATTACGTTAAAAAATTTTTGATAATTTTTTCCTGAAAATCCATGTTTTCTTCTCTAGCTTCGCGCAGCCGGCATATATACCGCTTCTCTAATGTGAGCATTTTGTCTATGAAAACATAATCTTAAACGATAGCTCACGTGCTGGTGGCAAAAATGGGCGGGTTGCTTGCTATGGGTGTACACATAGAGTTTTAAGATTTCATCTATTTGAAAAAAAAATGCGTCTGGAATTTTTTAAGTATTTTTTACGTACTCAGCGTATGCAAAACTATAACCTCCTTTGAGCTTAGTATACCAACACTGGGACACCCTGTATATAATAAGCACTCAAATGCTTTTTTTAAATGTAGTAAGTAATATTTCTATGCAGCGTAAAATTTCATTATTTACTGATTAACCGTTAACGACAGGTGATCAGTGACCGAGACTTATTTTTAGATTTTATTTGGCAAACAATATCTGCATTGAAACCTGTGATTGAAACATTGTACATCACGTGACATTGTTGTTATTGTATAATACCATATTCTGGCCATTTATTAGATAACAATTTAAAGGTATGTTGAAATACCTAAAATAATCATTTATATACAGGGTGTCCCAAAAAGTAGTGATATACTGAAGCTGGGAGGTAGAGGACTTAGAGGGCTATCCGAATCACCCCCATGTGTGTTATGCGATTTTTCGTATTTTCGGAGTTATTACATTTTTTTCAATTTTTCATCTATCGCCGAGTACGATGAGATTTTTATTTATGGTGACGTGAATTATTGCGCTAGATGCTTGATTTTTTTTGTGTGCTAAGCTGAAAGATAGGCCAATTCAGTATGGTAACATTTACTATCGTTAGATCTTCGAATGGAATAAAAAAAAGAATTAAATGCCAAGAAAGATAAAATTACCCAGTATGTTCATAACTTCAAGGGCCCATAAAAAAATAAAATCACACAAAAAAGGTTTTCCATTTGGCTTTTAAAAACTTGCTCTATCGATCAGGTAGCTACCCTAAAAATTTCATTTTATTATTCTGAAGGCTTCAATCGAAAAATTGAAATCTAAATGTGGTAAGTGCAAAATTTTTAGTAACATGATGATCATTAAAACCAATAAATAGGTGTTTAAAAATGATTTTTTTTTTTAAATAGCCCCGCTGTTGCTCAATGCAAGTGCGACATCACCGTAAAAAGTTGTCTTTTTAATGTCTGAATGCTCTTTTATCATTTTTAATGGTTTCTTCTGCTACTATGAATTTCCGGGTTATTTCGTCCAAATTGTGGCAGTCTCTCGTCTTTGTAGTATCCCCACGGAAAAAATTCAATAGGGTTTATGTCCGGAGACCGTGGAGGCCAGGCTAAAGCGCAAAAATACCCTGAAAGATGGATTGGTCGTTGCAGCCTGCGCATGCGCCGGTGACGCCTGCTTTAAAGCCTAGCCTCCACGGTCCCTCGACCTAAACCCCATTGATTTGTTTCAATGGGGATACTAAAAAGACTTCGGCTACTTGAGAGAATGCCCCAATTTGGACGAAATAACCCGGAAATTCATAGTAGCAGAAGAAACCATTAAAAATGATAAAAAAGCATTCAGACATTTAAAAGACAACTTTTTACGGTGATGTCGCACTTGCACTGAGCAACAGCGGGGCTATTTAAAAAAATTCTGGTAATTAAACACCTATTTATTGGTTTTAATGATCATCATGTTAATAAAAATTTTGCACTTACCACATTTAGATTTCAATTTTTCGATTGAAGCCTTCAGAATAATAAAATGAAATTTTTAGGGTAGCTACCTGATCGATAGAGCAAGTTTTTAAAAGCCAAATGGAAAACCTTTTTTATGTGATTTTATTTTTTTATGGGCCCTTGAAGTTATGAACATACTGGGTAATTTTATCTTTCTTGGCATTTAATTCTTTTTTTTATTCCATTCGAAGATCTAACGATAGTAAATGTTACCATACTGAATTGGCCTATCTTTCAGCTTAGCACACAAAAAAAATCAAGCATCTAGCGCAATAATTCACGTTACCATAAATAAAAATCTCATCGTACTCGGCGATAGATGAAAAATTGAAAAAAATGTAATAACTCCGAAAATACGAAAAATCGCATAACACACATGGGGGTGATTCGGATAGCCCTCTTGGTCTTCTACCTCCCAGCTTTCGTTCATCACTACTTTTTGGGACACCCTGTATATTATAGTAGGTACCTATATAGGTACGTATGCGTAGATGTTAAAGCATTGTTATTGTTCATTATTATTGTAAGTTCTTATCAATAAGAAAACAAAAAACAATAACAAACTTATCTATGCTTGTATCTACTCGCATTTCAGAGATTAGCTACATACCTACCTACCTCATTTAATTTGACGTTTTTAAACTTAATTGATTACCTATTTACCTCTTATAAATTACCTGCCTTCCTTGAATGCATATATATATAATCACACAGAATAATAAAACCAAATTTCTTGAGTAGCATTAATTCATAGTGCATACCTTCAGTGTATATAGTTTAAAAAAGTTTTTTTTTTCAAAATTATCACCTTTTGGTGAAACTGACTAAAGATTTTTTATGAATAACGATAAATTAGAATCACAGTAGCAAAACAAAAACATTTCTTGTTATGTATCTTTACAGCCAATACTCATAATTACGTGGTTCATTAGAATGACGAAATATTTTATCCTCCTACAGCTGGGTGACGTACATGATGACGCTGCGGCTCTTGCATCATAGTTTGAAATAATAATTATATAAATAAGATATAGATTGAAATAATAATTATATAAATAAATTGGCAGAAATACATAAATAGGTATATTCAATATAAGTAGTTGAAATTTAATAAAATTCTCGATCGCGTATGCATACTTGGATTAAAGAACAAAATATCTTTTAGCCCGTAGAATCCAATCATAATTAACCCAAATTATTAAACCTAAAAAATAAAATTTTCAACAGGCACATACTTTCAATAAATGGGTCCGCTGTGGACGCGACCATAGCGGCCATGTTCTGCAACGGTCTTCTAAACCAGCAGAGCATGGGCTTGGGAGGAGGCTTCTTCATGACTGTGTACATTAAAGAAGAGGAGAAAGCATATACTGTGATAGCAAGGGAAAAGGCACCAGCCGCTGCCACGCAGGACATGTTCCATGGAAACTACGAGAAGGCAACTAAAGGTAAGGACTAAGGAGTATCTAATCTAGAACAAATAACAAGCTCTTCTAGAAGCATCGAGAATATTTTTGTTCGATAGTGCCGTAGTGGTCTCATCGTCTTCAACGAACTGTAAATAGTTCAATAAAATATGTACCTATATCATAATTTAAAAATTTTGCCACATCGACAATTATTTGTTTTGATCATAATAAATGTACCTATTTGGTATCTATTTGTGTTCATAAGGTATTCATTTTTTTATTAGTTTTATTGTAAGCTTAGTTAAGTTAGTTATTACTTATTAGCATCCAAAATAATTCATGTTATGGAAATGTTTATGGAAGGATTATTTTACAACAAAACATCTGTATTTGTATTTAAATAAATTAATTCTATTTCGGTTGCTACGCGGGATCGGGGTCATAGCATTTCAAAATAGAAATGTTTCTAACTTTGAAACGAAGCAGTCGATACTTATAATAACTAGTTATATAATAATGAATGAATTATGACTTATTAATAATATAATAACAGGAATTGCTTATACTAAAGACTGAAATAAAACTATGTAGGTATATTTATATATTTTGTCTAAAGAAGCATTAAGAACAACGACACTTTTGTTTGAATTTACTCATATAATGATATTAATTAGTTATATCAAGAAAAGAGATTAGTCACATCCATTTGTGAAAAAACAAAATGAATAGGCGTCAGCTTTGTTTATTTGCTTTCAGTGTTTTCCCAAAACCACATTGGTGAAGTAGATTACCATTCATTAATTACTGAGTATTATTATATTTTAAACAGTGCGAGTGAATAACGATTACCTACTACATGTGTAATCTAATCAGGTTATCATAATATTCATTTACTGCTTATTGTTATAAATATCATATGAATAAACAACTATCGCTTGCCAGGTTAAATACAATAGGAAAATATATGAAACAATCATTTTCTGGTAAAGTACAGGGCGATGACCGTGATTCAGGCTACTCGTGTTGGAAACAATCATTCGTAATTAAAATTGCCTTCCTTTTAACATGCGATTTTATAGCTTTGTTAACAAATTAACAATGCTGTCGAATGCAGGATTAGCAAACAACAACACAAAGCAGGAATAATAACCCAGAATATTTGATAATTCGTTTATGTTTTTAGCTTAATTTTGAACCCTTTACAAAATCAATTAATTCGAGCTTGATATGTACCTTCTTCGGGTCACAACTCACATTGAAAATATTTTTTTTTACATTGTTGCTGAGGTATAATTTATTAGTTCTCGTGCGTTCAATAGAAATCCTTTAACCTTGATGAAATAGTGTACAGATAACAGTATGAACAAAAGATTATTCGATAATAATAGAAATAAAGCAATACAAAAAATAAATAAACAGCTGGGAGTAGGTGAAGGTAGAAAAGTATGTAGGTATTATACCGTGTAATTTGTAAATTATCTGTTATATAGAGGCTTCGCAGAGTTTCCAAGATAAAAACACAAATATATAATAAATATCGCATGTTTCAAATGTTGCAAACATTTTGCGTAAAATTTCTCCAAAGCTTTCTCTTCGATCTGGTTTGGCAATCGACTGCAGTAACTTTATACCGAGTTCATATGAGAGCAAGTTTCTCTTCTTTGTGATGACTTCAGCGATATGAGAAGCATCTATCATTTTCTTGAGCTAGCAAGATTATACACATTATAATATTTAGACGTTCATACGAAATTAGAAAAATAATAATTTTTACCGTCCGTTGGTAATCTTCAGATAGTCAGTTATTTTCTTAGCATTTCTATATTTACTACACATTCAGTTATCATTTTTTTACAGTTTACCTAACCATAATGTCTTACCATATTCAAGATTGCCTTATAGGTATTTATTTTAAAGGTAAAACGATATCTGAATATTAATGTAAACTCATTGTATCAAACGACTTTATGGATCAGGGTAGAATTTATCAATATTAATTATTAAGATTCCACCAGTTTTTTTTTTTCTAAAAATCTAGACCAGGCAAAACCCAGTAAAACATAGATAAGTATTTTGATGATCAGAGAACATCTATTACATATTACCTATCTCATAGCTATTATATTATTTCTTATATTATAATTATGTAAGAAAATTTTCAGGACCTTTGGCAATGGGAGTACCAGGGGAACTGCGAGGCATGTGGGCAGCTCACAAACGCTGGGGCAAACTGCCCTGGGCGACCCTTGTAAAGCCTACCTTAGAGTTTTGTAAATATGGATACACTATATCCAAACCCTTGTACGATGGATTGGAAATCGCGCCTTATATCAAACAAGATAAACATTTAAGGTAAGAATTAAAATTCATTGCATTTCGGCGTATCTAATGATAATACATTTGAAATATCTATGATATAATATATCTGGCAAGTATGTCGAAGTGAAACCCATTTCTTTATCTATTAGTATCTAGGTAGGTGTATTTTCATGCTCATAATTTATTGTACCCATACCGTACTTTGTGGCTCAATGGCCGATAGCCAAACAAAGCTGTAGTACCTTAATAGGTATCTATAGATTAAATCTTAAATCAAATTAAAAGTAGGTATGCGGTACTGAAATGATTTCATAGTTATGCTCTAAACATATTATTCATACGCTTTATAAACCTATTCACAACCACAACGTATCAATTACATTATACATCATTCTATTCGTAGTTAGCTGTTTATTCGTCTTATGAATCTGAAGCAGGAAGCTTCGCAAATCGCAATATTAAACCTAGATAAAAGCATAAGATTGGAGTTCGATGAACTATATTTACTTGTAGATCCACTTTTTGTTACTAAGAGATATATATTTGACTCCAAAAAAATTGTGAGCCCACACCATCAGTATTTTGTGCTCATTCCAACAATAATTATTAATTATTATGACATAAAAATATTTTGAATGAATTGGTATAGTGTTACGTTTAACGATGTTAAAAGCCATAGTAATGAAACATTATCCATAGAGAAAATAATAGAAAAAATCTACGCAATTACAAGCACGATGTATGCAAATATTGAATTGCGATTTTTTTTTTTACCTATTTTATGCCAAAATAAAAGCGAGTTTTATTTACGCATCAGAAAAACAGCGCAGAACCTTGAAACTTGTCGCATTTGTCTGCTTGATCCTTATTCAGTAAACCGGAAATAAAATGGTCACATGATACCTATCCAATACAATATCATTGTCAATAAGGAATATCAAATACCTACCACCAAAAAACAGAATGTAAGACAATATCTCTCAAATGTAAGATAGAGGTATTGTTCTAGGCAGTCGTTATTAGATTGTATATAGAATTGTGTTAATGTTATGTAGATAGATTTTACTTCGAGATGTTTAATAGCTATGTACATAATGCTAATGTAATAAATATATTTTTGCACCATATAGTTACCGACAACGCCAGCATATTATCAAGGTTTTCTACTCATAAATATCTCGAGTACTAATAACCTGTTCTTGTGTATCCATGTCATTGTCATTATTCTACGGGTACGGGAAGTATGGTTATAGTAAAAAAATTGCTAGAAGATCCTAAGCTAAACTTGTCAGAAGGGATGTAAGTTTTTGATCAGGTTACATGCATTATTTTTTCTTGTTTATTTGTCTACACCCATTTAATGACTACGCTGCGCGAACGTGACTCAAACCATGCCTTGCTCGACTACCGCATTAAAAAATGTTTTATTATTCACAGCAAAACGTATGTGAACAAAGATAAACAGTTTCACAGACCTGGAACAAACGTGAAACCCAGTGAAGCCTTTTGCAACACGCTCGAAAGGATAGCAGAAAACGGTGGTGATGAATTGTACAATGGAAGCCTGGCTGTTGACTTCTTGGAAGACTTACGGGAGGTTGGAAGTATCATAACTGCTGAGGATCTTAAAAATTACCAGTAAGTATTTTTTTCGTGTGCTCGAATAGACTTGTTACGTCATTTATCTAGCCCTATTATTATATTCTATTGCCATCATAAATAATAACCAATTGCCTATTACATTCGGATATAAAATAGATTCATGAGATGATTACGCTTTGGGAACAGCATTGTTTTCCATAAACACATTTATATAACGAATAAACATCTTGTTTATCACTAACTTCGCACCTGCAGACCGGCTTTTTCGCATTACACGACGACAACTTAATTCCCGTCGTTTCAAATATTGAAATGAAAAATGTTTTTATTTCAATTCTATTCTGTTCAGTTGCGCGTAGTTATATTTATGTTTCAACAATATTCTGCTTATCATATACCTAAATAGTTTATAATAAGCCATAAGGACTTGCGTCCTTAAAACCGGAATGTCAAAGGTTGCCAGCCAGTATTTTTTGCTATTTCCATGTAGGTCAAAAACATTCCTTATAAGCTCAAGTTATGGGGACGCTTAATTGCTCAATAAATATCAGGTAAAATGCTATTAAATACTGTTAAAATATTACACAACTATGGAAAAAATACATTATATTATTAAAGTCTTAGGTACTGTTAATTGCGAATGGAAATATAAATATATAAACCTTCTCATATTTAATTAAGAGAGAGCTTATTTCATGGCGCTTGATGTAAATTGCAGTGATATCTGCGGAAGTACGGCGCCTGTTTTAACAAAAGCTTTCACCGTTTGTGTGATACATTATTTAAAAATAATTCCCTATTTTAGTATCTTAATATTTATTTAGATGTTAAAAATGATGTCCACAAACATTTAATTCAGGATTCGGATTAAATTCATATTTCAATACGAGTGAGTAATTTCAAATCGCTTAGGAAAGTTTATGACCTTATATAATGTGTTTTGTTACACATACCTCGCCGATAAGTTTTTTTTCTTCATTTCGTCGTTCAAACCATTTCGTTACACCTTCTTTGTTAACAGTTAACACACCTCACAAATATAGGAAAAAGGGAAACGTTAAGTCCCAAGAGGCAAGTACCAACGGATTAGATACCTACATTTTATTCATGAAATATATTTCTTGACAAAGTCTGAGAATCGCTTTATTCTCTCCTAAAATATCTACATCATTAGCTTGCATAATACCTACTACCTACTTACTTGCATAATTATTATATCCATGCTAAGCCATTAAGACTTAATCAATGAGAATATAGTTAGGTACGTATATAGTACATACCTATTTATTATTGTGTTTTATATTATCAGAAATCAAATTATTCATCATCAAAAAGTAAAAACATGAATGAGCAATAACTATTCTTTTATTTCACAATTTTATCATAAAGTTACAAATTTCATATGAAATTCCTACATATTACAGCTGAATAAGTAAGCATAAAAACCAAGTTAAATGAAAACACGATGAATCATAGATATAACATCAATACAAGAAATATTTATTGAATATTTCATCACTCTCTAGCATATTCTAGAAACTTTATATAGGTATATTATTTACATGACGATTGTTGTTTTTTGATACCTAAGTATGAAATATAATTATATTATATACATTTTTAATTTTTATAGATATTATCACAGAACATATAAAAGTTCTGTGGATATTATAGATCCTGAAAAATACGAAAATACTAAGTGAAAAAACGTATCAAACATAACTTAAATTGTTTAAACTGTAGGTACCTATAGTAGGTACTTTGAAATCATTTTTTTTCTGTTTTAAGCTACATTGTATTTTCATTTTTAATACAATATACAAAGTTAAATACTTCTCCAATAAACGGTAAAGGCATCTAGAGCACAGAATAATAACTAGTAAACTGTATCGTTATCTAGAGTCACTTTTATGGTAAACGTCAAACTGTATGTGAATGTATTTAACTCTCTATATAAACATTCATTATCAATCGTTGTTATGACTAATGTTATTATTAAAATAAACAAGAAACCACTGAAATAACTCAAATGATAAAGTATGCACCTACATGTTCATAAATTCATAATAAAGATAAGGTTATGTTTACGAAACAAAATGAGCTATTAAAAACTATCCACCTAAATACCTAATACGGCATTGATACAATAAAATAATAGCTAGGTACATATTATGTACAATGTACAATGGTAATAACAATGTAGATATTTTTGTATAATAATACACATATTTAAAAAGGATTTATGACATGTAAATGGATTTTATCCAAAAAGTCAATAATATCACAATTGTCACTCTATATAAATCGCCATTGTTTTTGTACAATTAACTAATAGGTTAATTTAATAATTATTTTAATTTAAAACGTTACCGCTTCCTTGTCATAGAGGTTGTATTGTATTCTTTTGTTATCCGATAAGTACCTATACAGCTGTACAAGGTTTAAACAGTCCAAATTAGGTTAATTAATGAATTGATGATTAACAAAAACTGATAGATGAAAATATAACATTAATTACCTAGGTACTGTTTTTATCAGTTCTGTTGTTTTATTTATAATTTGTAGAAAGAACAAAATTAATCTGCTTTAATTGTGGATTGAATGTGTTTTAGTTTTGTTTGAAATTTGAAATGCATAAACCATGTTTAAATGTAAAGATGTCACCTAGTTTTAAAATAGAATTAGGAACAAATCCAAGACAATTTAATGGGCTTATACTAAATAGTTACAGAAATTCCTGATCTCATTCTCAAATCTTATCAATTTTATAGTGTTTTGTAAACAATGTATAAACGGGATTTGTCCCGCGGTTTCATTCACTTCGGTACCCGGATTCCAATTTTATTATTTCGGACTAATTAAAATATATTATATTGACTAAGTTAATCACTTATGACGTGATTGAGTATCTACACGATGTTTTTTTAGTATGAAAGTAATAATAAAGTTTATCAGTTATTGTGAATTTCTTACTGACGTTAGTGTTTTTTTTTTCAGACCAAAGATAACAGAGCCACTAGCAGTTCCATTGAACCACGGTGATACGCTGTTCACACCGCCCCCTCCTAGCAGTGGTGTGATCCTGGTCAATATTTTAAACATCTTGAGCGGTTACAACTTTGGCCCAGAGAGTATAAACAGCACAGAAAACACAGTGCTCACTTATCACAGAATATTAGAAGCTTTTAAACATGCGTACGCAACGCGGACGAAGTTGGGTGATGTCGACTTTTTGAAATTGGATGAGGTAATTTTTTTAACACATAAATTGTAAAAATGCTTTGCTTGTTAACATTGTCGATTTGCAACAACTCTAGGAAGTATCTGAAAGTAAGAAAATTAATTATTATAACAGCTTTATAAATATATTTAATCCTAACTGGAGATCTGACTGTTGATGGATATCCATCAAAACAATATGTTCTCATTAAAAAATATTTCCTTGTCTCTCTAATATACTTTCAGCTCATTAGCAACGTTACATCCACTCAGTATGGCATAGATATGCGTCTCAGAATTAACGATACCTCAACAAGTAACAGTTCATCGTACTATGGAGCTACAGAGTACCAACAACCTGACTCTGGGACCGCACACATTTCGGTCATTGGTTACAATGGTGACGCAGTGTCTTTGACCAGCTCTATCAATTATTAGTAAGTGTGGATTCTTGACTCTTGCACCTGTTCGTAATTATTAATCTCTGATTCTGAATTTCATCTCATCATTGTGTCGAAGATTATTTGTAACATTATAAACTTTTGCATGGGTTGAATAAATAACGTTTACTATATTCCATACAAAAGTATGAACATATTAGAGCATAAAAATAAGGGCATTAAAAGTATGAACATATAATACATCTATGTACCTAATGTTAGTGAAATATTCAAAATCCAATAAAAGTTCGTAAAGTAACAAAGAGACAGCTTTAAAATGGATAAGCTCATTTAAAACGACATATTTCTAAAGTGATAAAGCAAATATGTACATAAGTAATTAATTAAATATACTTCAATAAAAATAATTAAATTTAAAAAAAAAATAATTTCTTCCTTTCTTTCATCTTCTGGTAATAATGATAACCCTTCAACAGCTTCGGCGCAGGCTTTGCTACAAACCGTACGGGCATTGTGATGAATAACGTGATGGATGACTTCTCTTCCCCCGGTATTACCAACTATTTTGGTATCAAGCCATCTCCAGCTAACTTCATAGCGCCGGGCAAGAGGCCTCTGTCGTCTATGAGCCCTAGCGTGATTGTTGATAAAAGTGGTAACGCGAAGATGGTCATTGGGGCGTCTGGTGGCACGAAGATTACTACGGCTGTTGCTTTGGTAAGACCTCAAAATAATATAATATGTTATATTTATCCCCAGTTATTGTTCGAGCTCATGAGAAGGAACTAAGTACTAAAAATACGACGACGTCCTGTCATCAAATTGCTCTATTAGATTAAATTTTGTTTTGATTCCACGATCAGTATGCTTCCATACGGAAATAATTTTCTCTTGACTATATATTATGAGGTGTTTATTTAATCAATCAAATATAAAAATCTTGTTTCTTCAGGTAACAATGCGCAAACTTTGGTTCGGCCAAACGATCAAAGAAGCGGTCGACGCAGCTCGCTTCCACCATCAGATATTCCCGATGTACGCTGAATATGAATATGGACTGACAGAGGTAAGATTTCATTATAATATATTTACGTCACAAATTAGTTAATTATTAAACTTTCAAAATAAGTTATTTGGATAAACTATCATTTCTTGCAAGCTGCAACTTGCAACTGTTTGGCCAAAAAATTATATTTTTTTTAGTTCATATTTTAAGATTTATCTTCTTATATAATTTGGGGAACTAAAGGAATATTGGAAAAATAGGTACCTATGTGTACCTACTTACAATTCAAACTATAATTCTACATATATACATACATTGCTCGTAAAAAATAATAGGTATGAAAATATTTGCTGCATAATCGCACACAAAAAATTAAACCAATTTGGCTGAAATTATATGTATTTAATTTTATTTCCATCCTACCTACCCTACAGCGAAGCCAAAATCTTCGGTTCAATCATTCAAAAATATGTATATGAGAAATATAATTTATTACAGTAAAATTTCCATCTCTATCGACACACTTGTAAAATATGAATTTTGCTTTTTGGCCAAAGATTTTTAATGCTCTCTATTTCGGGAATTTGGGCTAGCTTTCAGCTTTTAGCGGGTTTATAAAATTTGGAGCTATGCCAAGACCAGCTGATGATTTTACACTCAAAATTATACCAAAGAAATGGTTATCGGTCATTGTTTATCAATTTCGATAAACAAAAGCGGCATTTTTAGGTTATATGGGTTAGGTACGATCATAGTTAGCATCGGTAACAATAATATTATATTATTTATAAGTATTTACATTTTATTCTGTTTCTAGGACATCGTGAACGGTTTACGGGCAAAAGGTCACGGAATGGTGCGATATCGCGGCAGGGGATCCATTATTTGCGCTCTTTATAGGAACAAAACTGCAATTTACGCGAACGCTGACTTTAGAAAAGGCGGCGATGTGGCTGGCATGGATTAACGTGAACTAGTCTTATGAAGGGAATTTATGTTAGATGTGCTCCTAATGCATTTACTTAATCTTATTGGAAGAGAAAAGACAGAACTTTAGTTAATACCTAACAAATAGCTATTTATACATAGGTACAATAGATGTTATAGGCTATTGTTTATCCGCAATTTTGTCATAGCATGATTGATGAAAATTGATTTTATATTACAGTATTGTTAAAAGTAATGAATTCAGATGACTACCTATCTTTTATGAATATTTGGTTGTTCAATTTTATGACTCCCATAATGACGTTTATTAACTCTAGGCTCGTTAGTATACACGATATTTTTTTGGCTAGATTGATACTTAACTATCAATCTGTCATCATAATATTATGATTTATTTTTATAGGTAGATAATAAAATCTAGACAATTGAGTGAAACTGTAGTCTGTAGGTACTGTAGATCGCTGTTAGTTAGTACCTATGATGTATGTTGATGCACCAAATGCTCTAATTATGTAAAAAATAATATAGGTATATATAATATATAGTGTTCCATACTTACGTCCTATAAATTCACGTTATTTATTTACACTTTTATTATTATTACCTATAGAACATAAATAATTGATATTTAAATCTAAAACCTAAATACGTTATCTAGATTGTGCTAATACTTTAATTAGTGTAGTTGTAAAAAAAGGAATTTAGATAGACAATTATACCAATGTTTTCACTTTAAATCTTATTATTACGTTTATCGTATAAAGAGTTTAAACACGGTTCTGTTAATCTGTTAATAATTATGTTTACCTATCTGTTTAATATTATATTATTGTAATTGACTGTACAAATGTAATAGGAACCTAATTCTTCTAAGAAGTCTTGAGTCTGACTTAGACGGTAGACCAAGTCAAAATGTTATTAACTAGGTATATAAAATAAAATGTCATTGATCTGAGCTTATTTATAAAAAATCTACCTACTCGGTTCACCGTAATAAAAAAATTGAATATATTGTAGTTAATATTTTATAAACAATATCCTACTACAATTATACATACATACACATAGTTAATATACAAAATAATAGATACCCATACAAATAATACCTACCCCAAACCCATGCTCTGGGAACTATATATAACAATTTCTCAGTGTATAATGTATAATTACCTAGTTATTTCACTAATTATTGGAAATGTCCAATTTACAAAATATTAATTGTAACAAGTATTCGTTTGTTGCCTAAGTCAAGTCCAAAATTGTAAACAAAATACGTTATAATATGTAGGTAGTAAAGGAAAGATGCACTATACATTCCCATTGTTAAATTAAGTAGTTTCATCAATAATACATAATACGACAGTATTAATTTAAATACTTAAGTATTACTCTGGTAATTGTCCTTGGTATACGATACCAACTTCTCAATTAGTAGGTATTTAGTTAAGTTAAAGTGATAATAATATATGGAAATTTATATGATACAATGACTTTCATTTTCCTTCCATGTACGGTGTACCTTTATATAGTTTATAATCAATCTGTTTTATAACTATAAGCTCAATATAATTTTTAGTCTATTATTATGACAATAAACAAGTTGCTCGTCGGCGCTCCACCCTGTACCTAGTTCATTCTATCATGGCGCGTTAGAGTACGGTCTGTATATTCTATGATCATGGACTATACCTTATGCTCTTAGTTTATTGGTCCATGATTCTGTGTATCCTATTGCAAGCGGAGTCTATTAACCAAAAACTATTTAAATCCGTTCACCAGTTCCAAAGTAATTTAAAGTGGAGTAACTACAAAATTTTATATTATAATTTATAATATAATAAATAGCCCGTTCAAATACAAATAAATCAAAAATCGCCTAAAATCAACTTTAACTTAATTGATAACTAAAAGTGAATTTAATTTCATATATAAATAGAATAAATTTTCTGCACTTAGCGCCATCTTGTATCGAGTAGCGTTCAACTATAGTCTCAGTAAGAAATCTCACATATAATTTTTCTCTATTCTACTATGATTACAAACTGTGTTACTGTAATGTTGATTTTTCTGACTGATTTCATCTTCTTTTTATGGTTTTAATGCCGAGTAAAAAAAATAACGATTTCATAAAATATATTCTTGCACAGTAATAAAATACTTTTCAAAATTTAAACGTCGTGCGTTTGAAAAGGATAGGTCTGCATAATGTTATATTATGTTCATATAATATTTGTATAAACCTTTCAGTCAAAACCACACCCCCGACACTCCATACAAAATGATCGTTTTGACAGTCACACTGTAGAGACTGCAAATGTGTGTGTTAACGCTTTATGGTTGGCACATTTGTGACTAGCGTAAAAAAAAATTCGCGTTTTTCTGATGAAATACATCCGTAAACAGCACAATATCTAACCATTTTCTACGAAAAACGATAATCACAAATCCAAAATAATAAAATTACTTTAAGTCAATTTGATTAATGTTGTCAATCTTCGTTGCGTATCGTCCTTGCAGAAAAATATGGCCCATTTTATGTCTGATCGCGCGGGGGTGAGGTAAGTTTAATTTTGGCGGGAGGCGGAGAGTGTCCGTTCTGTAGCGTTTAGCTACTATTATGTATTCTGTGGTCAAAACAATAAAACAAAGTTTTGATAAGCATAACTAGTCTCAAAAATTAATACCCGGATTCAAAATCCCATCGTTTATAATTAAAAACATGTTCCTGGCCATGGCGGATTGTGCCATTTATATTTATATCATGCATATAGTGTGAAGGAAAATGAACTTTTTTATAACAGGTAAGTAGCAAGTACTTAATTTAAGAAAAATGTAAATTGGAGAATTTTACATTCCATTTATAAACTAACTAGATTTCCGCCCGCGGCTTCGCCCGCGTAGGAAAATCCGCAATTTTTCTTCGCAAAGGAAAACCCGCATAGTTCCCGTCAAGATTATTCAAAATAACACTACATCGGAATACGGAACAAAATATGTATGTAAATAAAACAAGGATGCACACGAATTAATAATTTATTTACTTTTTGCATTGTAATTGCATTGCACAATTATGACTATGTAATAATTATATAATAATATGATTACACCTATAATTTACAACAAGGAAAAAGTACACTAATAATAGCCCGTATATCAATTTTACTTTTTGTCTGCATAGTATCTCTCTGCACGATAAAAGGGAAAATTAAACAAAGTATGGTTTCAATTCTTTCCTTTTAAAATAAATTTATTATCATAAATTTACCCTTAGTTGTATCATTAATCAGCAATATCAAATGAAATTGGTGGAATAAAATTTTAACAAAGTTACACATAAGCCAAGTTGTTTTGTTTCAAAATTTCTTATTTAATTTTATTTAAATGATCTGACTATTAAATATCATAAATATCCGCCACGAACTTTAGTAACTTTTTTTTAAATAAGTTCAAAATATACTAAATACTCATTAACAACACTCTACTTCTAATAAACAAGCATTAAGCGCGTCACACACGGTGAAGATACTATAATATTTTATCTTAAGATACTGTAATATTTTATATTATAGTATCTTAAGGTATCCGGTATCAGCGTTCTGACCATCATTTTTCTTTTTGTCAAACCGCCATATATTTTTGTAGAACCGCCATCCTGTTACAACTGACCCGAAATTTTGTAGGCCAGTATCTTAAGATAAAATATTATAGTATCTTCACCGTGTGTGACGCGCTTTATATACAGCAAAAATCTTAGCCAATATTTTAAGTTTTTTCATTTATTTTCTTCCATGATAAGAATACGACAGGTATACCTAAAGATACATCATCATCGTGTATCAACACCAATTTGCTAATAATTTTTATACAAGAAAATCCATATTTTTCGCCAAATAATAAATTCAGACGCAACGCAGAATGGAATCCTAACGTTCTTCAAAAAAGAACTGATCAATTTTTAAACCGAATCAGAACATTATATTAGATAACGACATTTATCTTAAATATAAGGGGTTAAAATCTTAGATTACATACCATAGGCCATAAATAATATTACAATAAGATTAATAAAACTTTGCATAATTAAACATTTTTTTAATTCATAAATGATTCTATTTTTTTTTCTTATATTTACTTAGAATAACTATTATACATCCATCTCTCTGACCTTCATAGAGACTAGTCCATCATTATAATATACACCATATAATATGTAATATAGTAAATATTCAATAATATTTTAGTGAAATGTCTTCACTAAGAGTTACACTGTCCTATTAACAATAAATAAGAAATAGAATAAGAACATACAGGTAACAAAATATTATCATACCTAGGTTAAGCATTGAGTCAAAAAGTTAAGCCTTCGAACTTTAACACATTAAGTATATTTATACACTTCAAAAATCAATTTCAATATCTTCAATTACCACATTAGTATGTATATCCAAGTTCCAACTTATAAGAAACATCGATTCAAAATATCTTAAACACACAAGAATGTCCATAAATACATTACTATCCTTAAAAATGTCTACACTTATAACTATCACTTCCGAGTCCTTTAAACCGCACTACAAAATCCATTTATTCCAAGACCCAGCGTTACCACTTCTGTTTCTTAAAGCGCCAGGCCTTCCTCGAGTTTCACTTGAACCGACACTGCTATAACAACACATCCTTCATGGCTTCCACCGGAGTCACGAACTTGGTGGAGCCGATGATCACATTGTTGTCTATCCCGCTGGTGATGATGCTGCGGTGAAGCTGCTTGCATTCATCAGCCGTTACACCACCGATGATGAATATTATCACCGTTTGATTGTCCATTGGATGCTTCGCTGCTTTCGGTTTCTTGCTCGTTAATATGCTGTAAAGAACATTATTTATGAGACTTTCGAAGTAATTGCCAGATTTGCGTAATAAAAATAAATTGACGTTTTTCACAGGTATAAAAACAAACCTTTAACATTTTTTTTAAGTATTAAACCAGTGCAGTAATTATATGAAACACAATATTATGACTTTTTCTGATGAAATTTTTACATAATATTAAAAAAATATATATTTTTACAATACAATATTCACAGTTTAAATTAATTCTGTTTTAAATTAAAGATTAGTTCTGAATTGAATAATATAGTTACCTGGTAATTCATAAAAAATATATTTTCGAAACTTCAACAACACAAGATAATAATACTTACTTGAGGCCACTTCGCAGCAGATCCTTAATCCCCTCATTCCTATGCCGCAGGTCAGGCATGTCTGGTCGTTCAGTATTTACAAGATCGTCGACCAGTTGCTGCAGAACCCCGCGGTACTCGTGGCCGATTCCGCTCTCACATGGCTTTAATACGGAGTTGTACCTGAAAATTTAATGTACATTTTTATTTTTTAGTGTAGAAATTTCGTTAGGTACTCAGTTTTCGAATCATTTGTCTCCTCTTGAAGCTGGAGCGACAGATAAGTATGAATAAATAAATTTTTATCGTTGGATTTTCAATACTCATGTAAATCTTCAGATTGTTTTTTCAAACTTTAAACACATTAATTGTAATTTCGAGATACTATGGTAGTATCGAGTAACAATAGCGAAATAGTTTTTTGTTGAATGCTTATGTTTATTAATAATTTAAATAAATTTGTCTTTTACCTTTGCAAATTCTTCCTCATCTGTGAAATATCTTTCAAAGAGTGCATGATATTTTTCGATACTTGCTCGCAGTTCTCCGGTGTTACAATATGTCCAATATCTGTATTAGCAAACAGTGTTTTATGGTCTTCGAATATGGCAACACTGAGGGTCTCTTGTAGATGATCTTCGTGCTGTTTGTTGAACATCACTTCGGTACCAGTTAGTGAGTATACATGGACTAGTAGAGCCAAGAGGTTTTCCAGTGGCAAGTTTCGATCTTTACGCGTTTTTATCAGGTGACTCAGCTGTAAATAAATTATATGGTAAAAAAGGTGATGTCCAAAAAATGACCCAGAATCGACAGGAATGAAATGAGTACCAATGGATTCATAATTCAATATAATATAGTAGCTAAAGCGGTAACTCTGAAATCATTATAGTATAGGAGCTAGGAGCAAAATAAAATAAGTAACGATTTCAGAGTTGCCCCCTTGGTAACATTTTATTATATATACTTCAATGCCAATCCATTGGTACACATTTCATTCCTGTCGATTCTGGGTTTTTGGTTCATACATTTTTGGACATGTCCTTTGAAGAAGAAACAAAACAAAGTTTGCTTCCTCTTTTTTCTTATACATCCCTACAATTTCACCCTCAAATGCTTTTCTTATTTGAGTGCAAAAATGGTACAAACTATTTGATATTTAGTTTCCACATTCAATATTATATTAAATTAAAATTCTTAAAAAATTTGCCATAGTACAAACTAGTTCAAATACCACAAAGAAAAAAAAATGTATTATAATCCCACGGTTGTTTATATTACAGTAAGATTTTAAGCCACATTTCTTCTAAATAAAGTTCTTACCTGATGCAATACACTGGTTGAGTCCCTGCTAGCGGCAAGGTTTTCTATGACCTGCCTTTCCAAACTCATCAGTAAATCAAATTGAACTCTTTTCGGTGATTTCAGCATTTGTACCAGACCAAGAGCTTGTTGCAATATACCCAGGTGATTGGTTATTATTTCATAGTTTCCTATAAAAGCGAGAAATTTATCAAATTCAGAACAAAGTGAAAAAAAATTTTTTTTTTTTAATATTATTATATCTGCGATCAGTCGCTAGACTATAAGCGGATATGTTGAAGGCGCGCAAAGTGAAAAAATAAAAATAAATCTTAACAGTAATTTATTCTCAAATTTAGATACAACATGCAACATAATAAGTTGAGTTTTTTTTTTAGAATAATTTTATATTTTATTTAAAGCTTTCTTCCTTACAGGTACATAATTATAAATATAATATTATAAATATGTCATACAGAACCCACCTTTAGATGCAGTAATAATTTTCTCAACACTTTGCGGTGTGACTTTCAACAACGTCTTTGGTCCTGGCGACTTCTGCACATCAATCTTAGACAGTTTATTGTAGAGATCAAACATAACTTCCTTTTGAGATTTATTGATCATGTAGTCATACGTTTGCAAGCAGGATTCATCATTTGCATGGAACAAGCACCCTGGACTTAACTGTATATCTTCTGGGTGAGAAAGGCTGAAAAAATGGTATGTAATTTTATTTTGTAATCTGCAAGTTTGTGAATATTTACCATTATTGTGCTATAAATTATTTAATGCCACACACCTTCAATTTGATTATAATTAATCTATTCGGATAAAGGAATAAAAACAAAATAATTATTACTAAATAATAATTTGTGTAATTGATAATAATTTGTGTTATAGATTTTTATTACTGTTACTGAACTGAATGTTGCAATAAAACAACCATTATTTCATAAAGAATAATATTAATAACTAAATAAATAAAAAAAAAGAAAATAAATAAATTTAATTTAAATACTATCTATAACAAACAACTATTTAATTTCTTTAAAAAACACTTATACATACACATTGGCTTCACAGAGTGTTGACATGTCGACAGCTATTTCATTAGACTGGCCGGGGAACTTAGGAAGCACTCCCATCATCTTGTCCAGGGCAGACTCCACTGAGTGACTTGTCACTCCACATAAGTCTAGCGTGCGATCCACTATCACCAATGATATGGGCGTAGAACAGTTCTAGAAAATGTATTTTATTTATTAAATGTGATTAAGTGAGACATGGTGTTTTAGTGTTATTTGTATTATAAATGTTTATTTTTAAAACATGACAGTTTATATAAATAGCAATTCAAAGCTTAATCAAAACCTGTTTGTTCTACACAATATTATTTGCATGAATTTAACTGTTTATTCCTTTATTAATACATTATTAAAAATCATAGAAAATCCAATTAAAATTTGTTCAACCGCCTTTGAAATTATATTATTCTACTCTACACATACCTTTTTTCTGGCAACACAAACAGGTGAGTTTTCCAAAACTCCAGCTAGCAAAGAACTATATTGTCCTATATAGAAGATATCCTCTTTATAATTCAACGAATCAAACATGCTATTCAATCCACCCGCTAGTCTTCTTAACATGGCTCTCTCTTCATTTTGTAAAGAATACAGATCTATTGATGATGACTCTGGCAATAGTTTTCCTCCATATTTAGGACACATGCTGTGATATGGTGGTGTCAGAAATATGACATTTGTAGGTGAAATTGAAAATATTGGAATGTACACTGCTTCTACTGCACTGGGCTGAAAAAGAGATCATAAATTGATTATTATTAAAACAGAGTAACAGAGTAAGGTTGTGTGTTTTTTCATAGAAAGATATTTAATATGAAAAAATTATTGATTGAAACATATAGTAGGGGAGCCCAAGAGGGGATTTTGGGATTTACTCGAGCGCGTCAGATTACTATAAGGGACGGTACCTTAGCTATTCAACCATAACTGCTCATATTGACTAGAGGTACTAACCTCTAGTCAATATGAGCAGTTATGGTTGGTGGGTGCGCTCAGGGGCCCCGCTGGAAAATTTGAATAATCCATAATTTCCTAAGGTTGGGCTCGAATTGTCAGATTAGCGAAATGGGGACTTCTTATATTGTAATTAACCCCCCCATATATTAATCTGACGCGCTCGAATAATATTACTTAAATTTTTTACCCTTTCTTCATAGCGATTAAATCGCCACTTAAATCGTCAGATTAACGTATACTTTTTTTCAGTGACGTCCTGGAGCATGCAAAATATCAATATCTAACGCGCTTGAGTATTTCCAAGCCAATTTTTTTCTTTTTTAAATTAAAAAAAATCAAAAAACCCTTCCCCACCGCTAAAAGTGAAAACATTATAGGACCTTTTTTTCTCGCTATGGTCTAATCTACCAATTCTAATAGGTTCCCGTGACGCTCGAGTAAATCCACATTTAGCATCCTGGGCTCCCCTACTAATAGAATATGATTTAAAAAATTGATGTTAAAATTCATTACCTGTTTACCTATCCAGTCTAAAAGCATTTCTTCCAATTGCTTAGTCGCCTCAGTAGGAGCCCTGCCCGAGGCTATAGCATCAGTTACATCTTTACCCTCATTCAACTCCAAGTAGACCACATCGAGACTCGCACATGATATCAATATGCAATGGGTAAAGTCACTGTTGCGAATGATCTCCTTAATGGTTTGTAGCTGCGTGCTAGTTGCTTGTGTTATAAAAACAGCTTTTCTATGTTCTTTCTTGCAGAACTTAAAAAGAAACATATATATTTTTATTACATGGCCAGTTGCTGATAATGTACCTGATAGCCTATTTAACGTTTATTTATATTCATTATTAACAGTAATGCTACAGAAAACAAATTTAGAAGCTGTGGAACCGGCCATAAATGTTGCTGCGTATTACTTTAATTATTAGATACTTACTTCAAACGGTGATAATGTTTTGACTCCTACTGCTCCTCCATTCAAAAGGTCAAACAGCCCTCCATACCAATGAAGACATTCAGCGCTATAATCATCAAGGAATACAACAGCACCAATAATGCGATTGTAAACTTCTGTCCACCAAGCCTTCCCAAAGTCTTTCACGGACGTCATTTTGTCGAATTTTATATTACATTTTTATACGACAGGGTATTTAAATTACACCATTTCTTGAGATTCTTATTTATTTATGTTACTCTCATAAATTCATAATTTGGGAAAAATTGAATGTTTTTTTGATGAATGAAAAATTGATAAAAATAATTGACAAGGATAAAAGTACGTCACAATACGTGTCAATTTGACATTGACGTTTGCAATTTGTGGAGTTGTTGGTTGGGGCATGCCTGTGGGGCATGCCATGTGAGAAAAGTTTTAAACAATTCTGCATTGTAACTGTGATTGTAATTTGTAGCTTCCACAGGTAGCTTCTTTTAATTTTAAATAATATAAAAAACATTTATTTGGTTTTTTTTTCTTATAGGAAAGAAGCAATATAAAATATTATGAAGTTGTATATTTCTTGTAGCGAGTGTGAAAATGCCCTTCACCGATTTTCTCAAAGGCCAATACAAGCAGGTAATCAAAAGTTGTTCACCAATGGGAATATCCTGTGTTATATTTTTTTCGGTTTTTGTAGGATCCTGTTACCTGTACGATTGCCACACCCCTTTTTATTATCATTTTTTAGGACTTAATTAGGTAAGTAGAGGATCTGTAGGAATGCTTAGCAATTAAACATCAAAAATCATCTGCATGACTTTCTTTTTCATGAAACATTTCTTATTATTTAAAAGAATAGCAATACATACGAAAGATGTGAAAAACATTAAAACAAAAGTTCAGTTTTATGTAGTTGTAATTTAATGCTAAACAACATGTGCTAATTTTGCCATATTTCAAATAAAATCAATTAGCTCTGTCATTAGATGTTCAAACAAAATGTTTATGTTCAACTTAAACAACAATTTGGATCTAATACAGTTGGGCTAAGTAAATTAAAGCTGATGTTTAGTGCTCATCTTCATAACCGCTTGGCAGGGCGTTGACATGGGGGTTGTGGAAGAGCGTTTTCTGGCCATCACCCCATGGGAATCTCTGAAAAAAATTAAAATAAAATTACATTGGTTATTTTTGGACTTTTATATAACACACTACCATCGGTGGATATGGTGGTAATGTTAAAATATGACAATTCAAAGTGCCTCTAGAATAAGTCTAATTGAATAAATAAATGTTTGAGTTTGAGTTTGATCTGTGTCTAACCATGATTTGGATAATTAAAATTGTGTTTCCTACAACAAACAGAGTTGATATTTTGTATGTGTTATAGATTATAAAAATAAACAGTTACAATATTCAGTAACAATAATAACTTCATATTTTATACTAGCTGCGCTCGGTGTGGCTCCGCTCCTGGTGGTCTTAGCATGATGATATATATCTTTCTCGATGAATGGTTATCTAACACTGAAAGAATTTTTCAAATTGGACCAGTAGTTCTTGAGATTAGCGCATTCAAACAAACAAACTCTTCAGATTTATAATATTAGTATAGATGTAATTATTGCACATGAAAAGGAATAATACACCTATTAAAAATTAATTCAAATTTCTTGCTGTACTAAGATATAAGAATTAAATAACTGAATATGATATAATGCAAACGGAATTATGAAATACTAGCGGTCCGCCCCGGCTTCGCCCGTGGTACATGTTTACGTTTTCTCTACATAAGAACCATCCTCGTACTTCAAGGAATATAATAAAAAATGAATTATCGAAATCGGTTCAGCCGTTCTCGAGTTATGCGCTTACCAACACATTTTGCGATTCATTTTTATATATAAGATTAAAAATAAAAGACATAAGTATGAACAATAGCACTATAAAGTAAAATAATGATCAATACTGTATAACATAATTAGTATAAGTGTGTGTATAATTTGGATCTGCACTATGCAAATTAATAATTATCATATCACATTACAAATGCCTGCATTTTTTTCCCAACTAGCGGTCCGCCCCGGCTTCGCCCGTGGTACATGTTTACGTTTTCTCTACATAAGAACCATCCTCGTACTTTAAGGAATATAATAAAAAAAGAATTATCAAAATCGGTTCAGCCGTTCTCGAGTTATGCGCTTACCAACACATTTTGCGATTCATTTTTATATATAAGATATACCATGCTTACCTTTGTACGGATGCGCAAATATTCGTGTGCGACGAAGGGAGGGCGTTCGTGAGGTTCCTCCTTGTGGGCGAGGTAAGCATTTAACATTCCCAAACCAACAGCGGGGAAGCCTACGAAGAAGGACAGACCCCTCCAGAACTTCCAGCCACCTTTTAACAAAAATGTCCTTATAGATAACAAATCGAACGTAGGTTATATCGTTACATAATTATTGAAGTGGTAAATAATAGCTTACCTCCATGTCCACCAGCCGTCGCCGCGTGTGAAGCAAGTCGTGCATTATTTCTAACATATGAAACAGCAGCCCTTTGTAAATAAGTGGCCATTTCGTGAATTTAATATATCACTTCTGGGACCGAATCACAAATACGAAACAAAATTTTGATTCGACTCACCCGGCACCCCTGTCAGTTCGAAAATGTCAAATGTCAATTGTGAATTGACAAGGAAAACTACCACAGATAAAATCAACAACAATTTTTCATCATCGACAACAATTTTTTTTTACAAATTTTATGCATTTTATGTTGAATGGATATGATAATCAATCTAAATCTTAATATATAATATAAATCTCGTGTCACAATGTTTGTCCTCAATGGATTCCTAAACCACTTAACCGATTATAATAAAATTCGCACGCATGAACTTCCCAAAATATATTTTCCTGATTCTGGTGGCATTGGAATAAAATAATACTGGCAATATTATTTAAGGCGCTACGGCCGACAGAGCTCTGTAAGACTTCTTCAATGGCACCCATTCTAGATCAAAACTTTCGTATTGTTATTATAATTAAGTTGACTTGCAACGCTGCACGCTAAGCTAATGAAAAATACATAGAAAAAATCATTTTGCGTCACCATAATTTGGAGGTTTTGAAATGTACAATTCAGCAATCAACAAGATTTAATATTCTCATACTCATGCATTTGTATTTTAAGAAAGTTTTATAAATCCGTCCCTTCAATATTTAATATAGGTATTATAGGTAAAATTATTTATTAATAGCAACATTCACAATAATAAATTATCTATAATATAGCATAAACAATATTATCTATGTTTTTGGTTTTCGGCGGAAATTCTTTGAAATTTCAAATTAATGAGCTTACCTCACGCACACCACAAGTACACAGTACTATTAGGTACCTAATATATTCTGTGCCACAAGAAAGATTTTACAATCTAATTATGTAATGTTAGTAAAATTAATGTTTTAAAAAAATCTATATACATATATACAAAAACATTAGTGAGGCTGGGCTATCGATATCTATTTTTTTTCAAAGATATCTATCCATAAATAATACAAGATATGTTTTAGTAAAATACCTTACTTTTATGTAAGTACCTACCAATATAATATGTATTATAATGAATCTAAAGTTATATTATGTAGGACTGATAATTGAAATTGGGTTTAGAAATTAATTGAAAAACAAATTATAACGGAGTCGTGCTTGCATTGAAATTGATTGAATAAACTACATACATATTTCAGAAAATAAAATATTATATAACTAATTAACTAGTATTCAATTTTGAAGTTGAGAGTCAATGCTAGTCAAAGCTATCCAGTCTGACTGCATTTAAACAATAATTGTAGGTATAGATATTATTTAAAATTCTAAAAAGGCTGAATGACCACCCGGGTTGATCAGTCATCAGTCTAGGCGAGTAGCTAGTAATAAAATAAAAAATAAGATTGCTTGTTTTAAGTATTTTATGTGTATCCATTTAACAAACTTAGATTTCAGAATCTTCGTACATTTGTGCCTTCTATATAATTCGTATACATAATCACTATCATCGCTACATAAAAACTGATAAAAACAAAGTCGCTTTTTCTGTCCCTATTTGTATGCTTAAATCTTTAAAACTACGCAACGGGATTGATGGGGTTTTTTGTAATAGATAGAGTGATTCAAGAGGAAGGTTTTAGTACCTATATAATTTATTAGGTTTTAGACAAAGCGGGCGAAGCCGCGGGCGGAAAGCTAGTATTGAATAAAGAGAAGGAAAAAATAAATTATATACGATAGTTAAATAGTTTCTATAACGTTTATTAACAAAATTTTACCTAAAATCACTGTTTTATTTCATAGGTGGGGTGGAGAACATCATACTACACTCAGTTTCTGTTCGAAGTTTTCAAAGATAACATTAGTAGATAGGTTGTTAATAAAATTGCACTGGGTTTCTTTGCATTGCTCTAACAAACATTTTGGAGATATCTGAAACAATTAAAAGTTATTGGTTAGGTAAAATATTGAAAATAGAGAATCATATATTTAATAAACCGACTTCAAATAAGGAGGAGGTTCTCAATTCGACCGTAAGGTATACACTATACATATAATATTTTTGTTGCTTCACATTTTTCACTACCTACAAAAATTATTTGACAACTCGTATCAACTCTTGCTTCTCCATAGATAGATTTAAGTTCAGTTTGTTCCTACACTAAAAAAAATACCTTGTAGAGAAAATGTAGTACGTTTCTGAAGTCAAAGAAGGAAATATGCAATTTTTCCGTCGACCGCAACCAATTTATTGGACTTGTTTACGTTTATCCATCTTTATAACCAAGGAATGTGGGTGTAAAACGTAGCAACGTGTAAAAATATTTTTTGTATCAATCTAAACTGATATCAATCCAACTGATATCCACAATACAATGAAAATGTTTGCCAAATTTTGGTTTATGCGATTGCGTCAAACTTTCCCCTGAGTGTTTTCTTAAAAAATGCTTACAAACATTTTACTCAACCTATTTCTAAAAATATTAATTAACTTAGTAGAAATCCTCATAATAAATATTCATAATTATGTGTTCAAAAACAAAAAACATTCTCCTATGATCCTATCCTTCACTCACTATTCAATGGAACGGAAGATGCGACATGGCTGTAGAGACCAGGCTAACGACCGACAACTTTGTAAATTGATCATTATAAATACATAAATAATCCTTATTACTTCGAAACTAGAAAAATGGGTGTCTTAACGCGTTTAAAATTACTGTAATAATTACATTCTTCGACTTCACGTCTTCAAAGTTAAATCCCATATAGAAGGCGGATTCTTTCAGCTGCTTCAAGGATTTTAAGCGATACCGAGGATTCCGCTCCAGTAGTCGCAAAAGCAACGGACGCGCTGCTTTCGATATGTGATCAGCACTTTTTGGTAAAGCACCTGGTACAAGAGGTTCATTTGATACCCTAAAAAAGAACATAAGTTAAAAACCATGTATTGTGATAAATATGTTGGCTAATTTATTTATGTATACTTATTGCTCTATAACTTAACTAAGAATTACTAACAAATTATAAGATACTAGCGGTCCGCCCCGGCTTCGCCTGTGGTACATATTTCGCAATAAAAAGTGGCCTATGTCCTTTCTCGGGTATCAAAATATCTCTAAACTAAATTTCATGCAAATTGGTTCAGTAGTTAAGGCGTGATTGAGTAACAGACAGACAGACAGAGTTACTTTCGCATTTATAATATTAGTAGGTTTGGATTAAAGCAAATGGCGGTCTTATCGCTAAATAGCGATTTCCTACAGACAACCAGATATACGGAAAGAAATTACTTAGAGAATGAGGATTATTATAATTTTGTAAGGTACCACCAGGTTCCATATTTTTTATTAAAACGAAAGAAATAAAATATTCCATACTAATATTATAAATGCGAAAGTAACTATGTCTGTCTGTCTGTTACTCAATCACGCCTAAACTACTGAACCAATTTTCATGAAATTTGGTATGGAGATATTTTGATACCCGAGAAAGTACATAGGATACTTTTTATCCCGGGAAAATGACGCAATCCCGGAAATCCCACGGAAACGGGAAGTATGCGGGTTTTTCTTTGACTGCGCGGGCGAAGCCGAGGGCGGAAGTAAAGTATATATATTGTTTATAATAAAAGTTTGAAAATAAGTTTCACTCACCTCCCTTCGGCCTCAACTGAGTCAGTAGTTTCATCATTTTCCTCCTTCTTAGCAATTGCTGGTACTGAAAACTGATATTGATTTTTGAGAAAAGAAATGTGTGTTACTTATACTAATCATTATACCTATCATAAAACCTTACATAAAAGTATAATTAAAACAACCCAGATGGGTTTCTTATAAAAACTAATTAATTAACGATATAAACCTGTAGGTTATAAATATTTTATAAGGCCATTTTCAAACAAGGCGGCTATGGCGACTATATTATATTTATACTAGCGACCCGCCCCGGCTTCGCACGGGTGCAATGCTGATACTAAATACACTACAGAAAAACTGTGAACGTTGTACATATATAAAAACATAGCGGCCCGCTACGGCTTCGCACGGGTATAAAATAGATAGCCGGGCGGCCGGCCGGTACCGCCGCAAACTCTACGTCCCGCAATTTTTAAATCTGTAATATCTTCGAAAATATTCACTTAAATCATACGGTGTAAAGGGCCATATAGATCTATATTAAATGAACAATGTATTCAAGGTATTTAATTGGTTAAGGATTAATGCTGTATTGGTTAAAATCGCTTCGAAAATTAGCCATTATTTGTCGTAAAAAGTAAATGACAAAAAAAAGTTATTGTGGGTTATCCATAAGAGATAGACATATACCATCGCGGACTTTTCTGTAGACCTTTTCAATGTGTATAATACTTAGTACATTATTTTGATAAAACTCGTAGGGTTCAGCCTGCGTTTGCAATGTAAGCGGAAAAAATGTATTTTTTACGACATCACATTAGAAATCTCAAAAATAACAGTACTTCTCCACTATTTAATGGATGTTATTATACATATACACCTTCCTCTTGAATAACTCTATCTATTAAAAAAAACCGCATCAAAATCCGTTACGTAGTTTCAAAGATTTAAGCGTACAAAGGGACATAGGGACATAGGGACAGGGAAAGCGACTTTGTTTTATACTATGTAGTGATGATAGTGAAGTGATAGTCGCCATAGCCGCATATATTTATTTCGGTTGTTTTTAATTTTTCAGAAACAATACTAACAATATCTTATGACTGGATTATACGAGTGTCAGGTTCCAAAAAGTTCCTTACCAAAAATGCCTTACTCCTAGTCCTACGGAAAAACTCTTAGGATAAGTAGGTACCTTTCTTTACAGTACATAACTTTAATTAATAAAAAAGAATCTAATCACTAAAGCCTTTTTTTCACTTCCGCCGGTTTGTCAATTTTTCCAATTTTTACATGCCATAGTTGTCCGTTGTATCCACAGAGTTGTAGTCAATTAGTCAATTAAGAAAGTTAATTAAAATATGAGACAAATTTGTTTATGTATTATTATGCTTCACAATCACACCTTAAACTTCAGTTACACCTATAATAATTTATTTCAATACAGCTAGGACATAAGGACTCGTGTGTTTTAGTCCTTACAAAATAAAAGTGTAAAAACTCCAGATTACCGTTGTATTACAGCCTTGCTCGATGAGAAAATGGTAATCTTCAAGTCATATAGCGGCAAAAACACGTAGGCTCGGTCTTGTGATAGTAATGTAATATTGCATTAACATTCTCAAATTATATATGAGCCGTGGGATAATTACAAAAGCTGGATCACTGTTATAATCCTAGCTAGTGATGCGACTGACCGCGGCGTAAGTATATAGTACGCTAAAGATTGACCCCCTGTATCTAGTTGAACGTGAATTTAATAAATACAATCTTAACTACGTCAATAAGTCTGATGACCGCAGTCCAAAATGGATGTTGTTTAATGACTGCTTATTACACTAGTTTTATAAATATGGCGATGTATACGGGAAGTAACGGTAGTGATTTCCATGAAATAATATTTTTTCCTTCTCTGATTGTTCCTTTATATTGACGTATGCTTTAAATTTATTATATAAATTTCCGTTTCCAGACTGCTGTCTCATATAAATTTTGTCAAAATATCCCCAAAAACTTTTTACAGCTTTGTTATTAACATTAAAGTTGTTATCTATATCTATATCGCAAAATTATGAACAAAAAGCTCTACAAAATATTCCTCGCTATTTTGTAACATCACTATAATCTAATTAGCGTCGCTCCCGAATTTAATAATTTACAACACTCGTTGATAGGCGTTAAAAATCGTCGTACGCTTTTTGCATGCGTTAGTCTACTCTCTATGGTGAGACGGCCGACATCGTTACCTGTCTGCATGCTTCGTGTTATCAAAGAAAAAAAGCGCCCCTCGACCATCTAAAAATAGGTAGCCTGCCCCTTAATTGTGCACTTGGAATTTGCAGCACGTTTTAAGTTTAACGATTGCGAGTTCATCG
The DNA here is from genome assembly GCF_061535455.1 of Colias philodice. Classification (NCBI taxonomy): domain Eukaryota; kingdom Metazoa; phylum Arthropoda; class Insecta; order Lepidoptera; family Pieridae; genus Colias; species Colias philodice. The sequence continues at coordinate 8,004,692 of NC_143098.1, read as the reverse complement.
AGATAAATGCACCTTAACGTGGGGGCGGGGTAATGGTTAGCGAAGATTGTGATGTTAGAGTGTTATACATTACACACATCGGCTAATATGTTAAAGAACGGAAACCACATCACGTCCGTCGAACATCGGGCATCTAGCTATAGTGAATTTTAAAAGGATAACATTTGAATTTTACGGGAATAATATACTGGTAACTGGCACAGACAGATGATATGCACGCAGGTGTGCAAACGTACATAATAAGTAAAGCTCGAACACACGATCAAGATAAAATAGCTGAATTTATTTAAGATCCAAATCAAAATTGATGTTGAATTAACGAGACCTCACGCATATAGTTTTATATTATGTAGATACCTACCTAACATAATACAAATATGTAGAGCAATCACTGCAGGGCTTATATTACCTTAAAAATAATATAAAATGAATCTCTCCCTCAACAATTAGGCATATAAAACACATATTAAACAATTATAAATATATTCTTTATATAGGTAGTAAGATAATAAAAGTTAAATAATAAAAGAAAATATCAGAAATTACATGTATAAGCTCCATTTGCTAGATGCCGTAGAGCGATATGCACATTTTCTACGGAACATTAATGTTATCTTAAAATGTACAATGTACATTATGAGCTCATTTAATAATAATCAAATGTATATTAAATTTTTAACATCATTAATTATTATGCATTAAAAGTTCCCGTATAAAAACGTCGTGTACTAACACCCTTAACGCACCCAGTAACACACTGTTTGATATTCAATAAAAGTTTTTGCACTACATTCGCTCATTAGTAATTTTAAGGGATTCGGAAACGCTAAAAAATCGATTTTATTACAATTTTATGTGAGGTTGAATATTTACCTTTTAAGTGCCGACCGCGACATAGCGCCGATAAATTAAGAGGTGACCGTTAGAGCGTTTTCACATTATCCGATCCGATATCGGATATCGGACGCCGATAGCCGATATCCGATATCGGATACAATTTGCCCTTTCACATTGTCCGATAAAATCGTTCCGATATCATCATGAGTGCTGCCAGAAATTTTTAGAGAAAACTAAACTAAATTGCCAGTTGATAAAAAAAGGTGTAATTAAAAAAAATCAAATGGAAATCATAGTTAAGTAACTACGATAAAGAAAAACAACTTCAAAAAAGAAAAGTAAAATGTTTATTTAGATGTGCTATTTACTAAATAGTTTTGTTTGATATCGGTCATTTGTATAACATAATATACTTATGTTAACACAATATAAATTAAATAAATTTATATCAATACCTACTACAACCTAGTATTAATTAATAGTTTTAGTAATACCATGGACGAATATAATTTATATTTGTCTATGGTAATACATATTAGTAAATACCTTTCAAAATCTATTAAATGTATTTTTAGCAAGACGTACTAGTCATTTAGTCATTTTTTCACTACATACATTTATAAAAGTTCATGTAGTACCTATGATAAATTTATTAAGTGATACAATCTTTGTTCACATTTTCTTTTCTTTTTCTTATTACACTGTAATATCCTAAAATAATATTGTCACTCCTTCAAATATATTTGTAATATGATTGTTGTAATTTCCTGTAAGTAAAGATACATAAATTATTTTATTGTCATAAACAATTATTTTAGAATTAAGAGTTTTCAAACTTTGTATTCTTTGTTGTAAATTCAAAATAAAAATAAAATCGGTGTGAAATCTCCTCCTTTTTTTGAAGTCGGTTAAAAACAAAGCACTCAATGACAACAATACAATAAACAGCACAACCAACATCCGAGTAGGAGGAGGAGCAAGGCAGAATGAGATAAAATAAAGATGATAGACACTAATGTTTTCGAAGATAGATATTTGAATTTAAGAATGCAATATATTTTTGTTTACTTCAGTTCAGCCAATAGTCGTATATTTTAATACGGCAAATAAAAATACCTGCCGTATAAATCGTATTTTAAATGCCTATAAATACTTAAATGTGTGTTTTCTTAATAAAAAAAGGTTTCTTTTAATAGAAAGGGTTTTAGGTTAAAAGCAAAGAATTTTTTTAAAGATTGAGCGCCCTATAAGACTGAAAATACACAAACTAGTGCTTTTTTGCTGTTGGTATACTGCCTTTTCGAAAATTGAGTTGGCAACACTGAACATTATCGTCCGATAGCCACTGGGAATATCGGTGTCGGCTCCGATATCCGATATCGGACCGGACAATGTGAAAGACAGGCACATATTTCATACATTTTACTTCCCTCCGATATCGGATATCGGCTATCGGCTTCCGATATCCGATATCGGATCGGATAATGTGAAAACGCTCTTAGAATTAGCACTCCGATGCTCTGACTACTAATCACGTGTTATCTTTATCACAATGAATTTTTACATTTAGATCTTGTAGTAGAATAAGAATTGGTCACGATTATACCGCAATTGTGAATAAAAAGTAGACTCGTTATATGAATTAGGTACTTAAGTAGTTTTCCAATCGTATGCGCAGAATAAAGCCGGTCAATTGTATGTGTACAATTTGAATAAAAATATTGTGTAGATTGGTACTTTTTTTATACAATTCTTGATAATTTATTACCTATCGGTTTTAGCTTTTAACCAGTATTGCATTAAATAATGATCCGTATAAAAAAGTTCATAAAAATATGCATAGTTAGGTTATCCTATTTTGAGAAGTCATTGTTAAACTCTAAGGTTAAACCACAGAGGTTAAACTTATCAAAAACATATAATCGATGACGAATTTTGATACACTTCTACAACAATTACCTACGTGTGTAATTTTATTGTGATAGGGAAACGATATTGAATTATATGAATTTATAGGATAGTTATCTTTTGTGCCCTTTAACTGCATTACGGGCAGAAGTCGGCATTATGAGTCAATTTCCGGAACGAGTCAGCAAAACTTCAAGTAAACGGCAGGATGGTCGTTAAAACATTTTTAGACACGTTTTACCTCATTGCATCTTCACAAGGTTAAAGTAATAAACAAAAAGACTACACAAAAATAATATTTTGTCTAAAATATTAGTAGTAACCGTGAATATAAGGTCATTGCTTGTGAGGCTCGTATTTTTTTATAGTATTCAGGAGATTTTTTAATTATTGTATGTTGCAAAATTCAATTTAGTTTTTATTTCTATGACTCTATATGCCGGAAATCTTGGAACAGTTCATTTAAACTCACTGTACGGTACGAAGAAAACGAGTGGTTTTGAAATAAATATTAATAGGTGGTCTGATATTATCTTGAGTCTTTCTAAAGAAATACCATCGCATCAGATAATATTACACCTGACATTGGACAATGACTGTTATATTCGTAATTTGTTTCTTGTATTCCTATAGCATTTATAAATAGAATCTCATTTCAGTAGTGGATATTATTTCGATATTATGTTGTGTTTACAACCTAGAGACTGAGTTGCTATCCTGTTGGAGCCTAGAAATGAATAAACAGTATTGTTTTGGCACGGATTATATTGATCACTTAAAAATTACCATTCGACCCAGTTTCTTACCGTAATCGTATCCTTTTATTCATATAATTTTAACAATCATTTTATTAAATCCAGTTTCGTGTTTAAACCATAGCTACAATGACAATAAAACTACCTAATGAATGCAAAAATATAATTAAAAATGTCCAGCCCTACGATTATTCAGTCGTATTTATCTTATGGATGAAGTAACTCTATCATATGTTACGTGGATTAAAATGTGGCAAATGGTACATTTCAATTTACATTAGGCCTGTTTAGTTGATCCTTATCAATGACGATCTTGAAATTTCGTAAAATTTCTTCCGCTGACCTTTGTAATATATTTAGCATATATACATTATACATTATTTATATCGCAATTCTAAGGCGACAAGTATATAAAAGAACTATTTAATTTTTGATTGCGTTGGATTGTGTGACAGTCAATTTAATATTTCATCTGTTATAAATAACCTTGAATTGATCGATGATGGTAGTGTTATTGTGAAACTACCACAATGTGTTTTTTACAAAGCAATCTCATACGTGATTTTAATTATCTTCTGAAACAACAACATCGTTTTTTCATTTTAGTCTTGCGGTTTACTTTGCTTACTTAGAAAAAAGAAAGAAAAATACTTCAATAAAGAATTAAAGATACGAATGATCTTTTAGCATCCTAGAATTATTTTGGAATTCATCATCTATATTCTAATGAAACTAAAATGGAATGAAAATGCTATAAAAATGAAACAGTTACATTAATTCCATATCTATTTTAAACGTTTTATCTAGATAATATAAATGGCGGAGGCGTCTTAAAAGAAGTATTATCTATACATATAATAAAATCGTAGGAAAGTCAAAACTGTACATTGAATATTTTTTTAAAAGAATACATAATCCATGATCTATAATCGATATAGAAGCCAAAAACATAGTTTTTAGAATTTTTGTCTGTTTGTCTGTTTGTCTGTTTGTCTGTATGTTTGTCCAGGCTAATCTCGAAAAGTACTGCATAGATTGACTTCAAATTTTGCATGAATATTACTAACAGGTCGGGTGAGGCTTTTTTAAACATATTATCATGCTATCACCTCCGGGGGAGGAGCTGTGAACCTTTTTTTTTCTTACGTATTCCGTGTATTACGACAGCGTACAATCTAAAGACTCATGTTTAAATGTTGGTTTAGGGTAAGCCATGCTATTATCTAGCTTTACACAATAAAAACTATGTCATTTACGTAATTTGGGCAGAGAATCAGTTTAATGAATTTATTAGTATACAAATTTGAAACAGCGCCATCTATGAGATTTCGTAAAAATCAAATCAATTTACATGTTAACACTACTGAACACAATGTTAAAAATTAATAATTTAAATATAATTATGTTATTTATTTATTTAACTCTTTAACCCATATCTTCCCTTCCCTATAAGGTGCGCCTTATAATTCGTGTGAATATACTACATTTTTAAAAGTGAGGGTAGATGTTTATTATTTTAAGTCAAACTAGACACCATTACAGTTAATCTAATATTGATTGTGTTCATTGGTTACATTTTTAAAAATCTTCGTGTTTTAAAAATTCGATAACGAGGCGGGACTCGAACCAGCATTCTTTAGTGGTCGAATTTTTTCTATTCTTTATAAATTTATTGTTTATGGATTTATATTTATAAACAATAATACAAAAAGGTTAGTTCGTTGATAATTATTATTCCTTCATCATTTACATGTTGTAAGTAAAAATATACTTTGACTGTTAATACTTTTGTTCAGTATTTACCTGTATGATTATTGCTTGGTAATTAATATATTTTCATGTCGTATACCTAATTAAAAACATAAGTTTGATGTGAAACTAGCTGGATTTATTTTTACACACTCACAGTCTTATATTTTGTGTTAATGTTAAAATAGTATTAATAGTGTAAATCATAATATTTTTTCACAATTAAAAATATTTCCTTTTTTTGATGGTGTTGGCATCGAATTAAACCGCGCTGTCGTTTCGTTCACAAAAAGTGGAGTTATGAGGACCGAATATGTAGCCGCCTCAACTTACGGAAACGAGAGTAACCTGCGTTGTCTGTTAGTTATTGTATAGTCGAATTTAACGTTACATGGAAATTGGCATCTAATTATATGTATAATACTTATATTAAATCTGTAGAGGTCAATTCTGTACATGAAATATATTTCCTAAATAACTATCACGAGGTGATTAGGGATCGACACTGACGCCAAAAATTTTTGTCCGTCTGTCTGTCTGTATAACCGTTATAGAAACAAAAACTACTCGACGGATTTAAACGAAACTTGGTACAATTATTTTTCATATTCGTGAGCAGAGCAGTAACTCCATTTTTAAGCTTTCGTCGCGTGTGCAACCTTAAGGGTTAAAGCTACACAGAAATCAAGTATGAAAGAAATGTTCTCCATATTATATAAAAAATATCTCCCGACATCATAATTAATGTCTATCTTTTATGGTTGAGCTTAGGAGTTCAAAGCTTTCTGATTATATTTGTCTACTAGCTGTGCCCGCGACTTCGTCCGCGTGGAATAGTGACTATGGGACCTATGACCATGGGCTCAGGGTGGGGCAACAATAATTGTTTTTATTTTCATGCTTCCACTCCCACGCCCACTCCCAGGCCCACGCCAACGCCCACGCCCACTCCCCTTCACAATTGGTACCTACCAGATCAAAGCCAGGGTAAGCGCCCCACCCAGCCCCACCGTGGCTACGCCCATGCTGAATTACTACTTAACATACAATTATTGAGTAAATACGTACTACCATAAAATATAATTAAAAGAATTGTTATTAAAATTTCTTACTAAACTGAGCTAAAAAACTTACGCACCAACTTATTAAAGAAAATCAAGAAATGAAATGCCTAACCTATACCAAATAGTTACTACATAATATTGTAATTAAAAATTATGATTAGTATATAATATCGAAAATCAAAAAAGAAATGCCTAACTAATTCTACGTAAAATTTCTTTTAAATTATGTCATATTATTTTTTAGGAACCAGGGGGGGAGAGGAGCAAATTCTATTTCCTTCCTTTCTTAAATTGATGTTTTTAATAATGTATGGTGTAGCCACTGATCAGCTTAATCGATACTCAATTTTTATCAAATCCAGCAACAAATCCAAATTAGATGTTTCCTGTCTCACGCACGTAACTAAAGGCTGAAGAGAGAGAGACGTAACTTAACCGTTTAGACGAAGAAAAGTGTATAGAAAAAGGAATAAATAATTTCATAAACTTCCCAACGATCTTTAAAAATAAATTATTATATCATTTTTTTCATTCCCACTTTTACCCCTATGTAGGTATAATAAGTGGATGAACCGATTTCGATACAATTTATCTAAGAACCAGCGTCGGAAAATATGCTGCCTAACAAAAAAAAGCCGCATCTAATTCGGTTTACCTGTTAGCCAGCTACGGTGCCATAGACAGACACACACACACACACACAGAAATACATAGCAGTCAAACACATAACACCCGTCTTTTTGCGTCGGGGGTTAAAAATATAATACGACATAATTTAAAGGACATTTTGTGTGGAAAATTTACCTATTAGAAGTAACCATAATGTTAATTTGACCCCGCCCCCCCTACTACCTCAGCTTACCCCCAAACCCTTGGGGAATTTTGATATGATCATCTGGACATGAAAAGGAATAACTGTAGCGTATAACAGATAAATTACGTTTTATCGTACACTGTACAGTGTACAATAGAATGCCTTAGCAAATGTTCGCCGTGATTACTTATAAATTGTCATAACTTTTTTATTTATGAACCGATTGACATGAAATAAACACTAACTGTTAAATGAACATTACCACAATACATAAGTGAAATCCGCATCTAAATCGGATAAGCCGTTTCTGAGATTAGCGTGCACAAACATACAGACAAAAAAATTTTTAACTACAGTTTTGGGTTCAAGATCGATTTAATAATAACACCTGCTAATTTTTTTCTAGATATTTTCATTGTACAGACATCGCTTTTCCACAATTTTATTATATGTATTGATGATGATGATGATTGATGATTATAACACTCTCAGTCCGTTTTAACTTAATTTTTATTTACTCGCATCAGTGCCACCTAAAAAATCTTTATATCGAAATTCGAGCAAAGCTAAGAAAATGAGAAATAAGAGTTCTCAAGGATCGTTAGAGGTAAGAGGCTTACTATTGACCGAAAACAACATATTGTGTTATGCCGAGAACCTGAAACCGCTTCACAACGAGAATTGCGGCTCACAGCTGCGCCGCGCCGCGAACGGCATGTACTATCCTGTGAGACCGAAACCTTCACTGAGAGGGTATAACGTCTCACAGCTGATCGGCCCGTCTTACTGTAGACAGATTTCGACAGTCTTAATGACTTAAGAGGTAAACATAGAAGATCAATCTACGAATTCGGTGGTGTGGTCCGACCATAGAAATCTAAATAACAAGACACATAGAAGGGCTATAATGTCATAATTCGTATGAAAACCGCTGTCGCCAAAATCAACACATTCAAACCGAAAGCTAAACAGTACACACAAGTAAACTATGCCTTTTATTGGACAGCTTGATTTTAGTGAAAACTAACTTATCTATTAAATTAAGCATTTGAATATGTATCCTAACGCACGAATTTACGGTTTATTTTAGAATAACATCCCTAAGTATATGAGACTTTTTGCTCCAATACGAACAAACGTGATAATAAGAATGGTCGACTGTGTCATTCATTGTTATTTCGATTACTATGGTGACACTCGTAATACTTGTAAATATTCTATAATTTTAAGGAAAAACGGCATTATTTCTAAAAAAAAATATTTTCCGATGAAATATTATTCCTTTATAAGTATAATTACAACTTGTGGAAGAATTTCCGCAATGGGAATTGCTGAAACACACCATGTATACACTCATACGTCTCCAGAGCAACTGAACAGTGACGAATGCACTGGTGATGTGCAAATCACCTGAGTGGCGACAAGGTCACGCACGCTTACGACTTCTAGTGTCTTGTTATTTAGATTTCTATGGGTCCGACAAATATAAAAGTGGGTTTGATTATAACCTCACAATTGATTACAGATCATCTTCTGTATAGGCGATATTAACGTAGTATGTTCTTTTTGTAATGCTTTAAAGAGGAGTAAGGAGTCGGCTTTCGTTTGAAGATACACCAGAACCTTTGAAATCACTACTTTTAGAGGAACATGTGCAATCTAAACAGTTCTTAGACAATATTCGCTCTTATAGTAGTGCGTTTTAAATGATCCTTTGGTGCTCAACAATTATCAGAGGATCCTTTCATGCTTACTTTTAAGATACAAGGTCAAGTTTATCATTTGATAGGATCCCTTTTGCCTGAAGGCCAACCTAAGTTTCTTCAAATATATTTTGTATTCGACTACAACGAATAGTCGAATACAAGAAATCAATATTTCTCGAATTTAAAATATTACAATTTTTCCTACAGTAGGGCGACGAATGTATTTTCTCATAGTAACGGAGGGGAACTCGCAGGGGGTCAAGTGACGCGGGCCACGTACCACAAACATGCTTAGTTTGTTGTACCGAGCGCGAAAGAAAGTCATCGTGTTTTTAGTAAAATTACTATGTAAACTAACGTAATTTAATACTTAGGTACATATTATATAATGATGCGCTCAAACTGTTAATCTACATTTAATTTAGATTATTATTTGAATTACTAAGTAATGTAGAATTTAAATCAAATTCACTCATGTTTTCCTCAGATTTTCGATGTCCTCCGATTTTAAGATTTTCTTATCAGAGTATTCAATTTTAATGTAGTTTATTTTTATAAGAGACAATTAAGAACATTCAAAAATAAAGTGTCACGTATTTTTTTTAAACGACGAATGACGAAAAACGACGTAATCGCGGACGAAGTCGCGGGCAACAGCTAGTTTATAATATGTATTTCAAGAACGAATATTCTTACTTATCAGCTCTCCTTTCTGCTTGCTTTTTCTCTTTGAATCTCAATATATATACAAAGCAATTGTTTGTTTAGAAGATCATTCTAATTGGAGACGTAAATAAGTTATCACCATTTACCATCCGTGTTTCAAGGGCCTTGGTTTGTTTAACTAATTACTATTTTTAACCAAACTTTAACACATTGAAAGATTACCTGCAGTACCAATTACTTGTTTAAGTACTTAAATTACATGGTAAATGTTCATTGCAATATTTTTTATAAATGTGTTTAAAACTTTGAAGTGTGACTAACTATGCATCTTCCAACTTCCAAGTTTGTTTAATGCATCTAAATTTAATAAAATAGGTATATCAAGACTGTTTGCCTACTTTGATATTTATTTTTAAAGCTGTTCGTATCAGTCTCAATTGGAAGAAACTTTTATACCTCTTTTCTTTTTAAGGTAAGTACAAGTATTATCTCTAAAATATTAAATATTGATAATTGTATATAAAATATAAGATGCATTTATGATGCGGCGCTTCATCTAGCAAGTAATCTATTCCAAAACAAATGGTATTAAATTATAGAAGCGGATGACAAAGTAATACGACGGGAACCCCGCCACCGCCGCGCCGCGGCCGCAGCTGGTCAGCGCTCAGCGGCTGCGGTCATTCGCCTTGACATTGTAGATATATACCTGTTTTATGTTTACACATCAATTTTTATATTCTCCTCCACATTCTTGACTAAGATAATTGTCGCTGTTTGAACGTCGATTTACATATTTTCTTAATTTCGACATTCGACAAACCAGATAATATGTTATATTTAATAGAGATTCATGAAACCCGAAACGGTATTTTAAATGAGGTATGATAAGTGATAACATAAAACAAAAATACAGTTAAGGGTCCTGTTTGCGAATTAAATTCGGCGGCGCCGTGAGCTGCTAGTAGATTAGTGGGTTAGACGAAAAACCTGTCAAGTGCGTTTGTGACCTGCTCTCGAGTGGGTTCCTAACAGTTATGAATTATAATTAGAATGTATTATGAATAATTTGCTAGAACATATTATTATTAATAACATTCTTTATTCTTTTTTAAACGGATATGGATATGATAATGGACTGGACATGCTATTTTTGTAATTTATGGCAGTTAGGATTGTATTAGAAAATAACATTTTTAATTCTTGGTTTCACCATCATCAGCTCAATGAGACTCTTCTGCAGATAAGAGATAAACATCGTTCAATTCGATAGGCTTTGTAGATCACAATCCTGAACATTTACCGCATCACCATTTCAAAAATGTCAATGTCTGTCTCACATAATGATAAGTTTACGTTGGAATTAACTAAGCGCTTCCTTCAATTACTGAAGCCACAAGCAGTAAACAAAATAGTTAATTATTTACTTGAACTTGACGCTTATATTAATAGGCTTTTAGAGAATACTGTTAGACGGAGGACAGCAACGCCGTTCGAGACAAACAATTACTCGTTAAGTTATATCGTTTTTGCCGCCTTTCCGCCGCAAATATTTTACGCAGATGCGGAAACATCAGCTTCTTATTAATACACATGGTTTGTTAAAGACAGTAAGTGACAAATTGAGCTTTTGACCTTTAATCTATTGTGTATACAGAACCTTCACAACGGAATCGTTAAAATAAAGTAGAGAGTATTAAAATAAAATAAAACTTAAAATAGAAACGTAGGTAAAATATGTGACCCGTCAATATTATTGAATACTAATTAAATTACAGTTTTAAAGTAGATAAATGAATGCCTAATGACGAAGGCGGTTGTTTACCGAAAAAAATAATCTATCTTACTTTCTTGCCATTTACTTATTTTGGAAAGTTTATACTTTTCTGTATTTTTAGGACACGGTTATCAACCACACTTTCACATGTATTCAAAACAAACATATCAATAACTTTTTATTGTTTTAGATGGCATAATAAAAAGTAGTAATGTATTACCACATCTTTACATAGTCCGAATAAAAATAGCATCGTGTTACGCACACTTGCACTGTTAAGATCCGATGCCATAAACGAGCCTTTGTCCTGCACTTTTTGTAAGAGCGAAACGTTGTGAGGATATTTTTATATCCCTCTTATTTATTAGGTAACATAAAGTAACAAGTTTCGTTATTACAGCCTAGAGTAAATACATGTCAAGTTTAAACATAGTGTTTATAAAAAAAACATTCTCTCATGCGGTGAATTGACAATTATTTGGAAGATAACAATGGATGAAAAGTGTATTCATTGTTTTTGCTTTATCAAAAAAAATACCGGACAACCAGACCTTACTCAAGCATTTTCTTTGACTACTTTTCTGAAAATAGTTTTTATACAACTTAGTTTTATTTAATTTTAAAAATATCCTATTGTTGTACGCCAAAGCAAATGCAATTAGTCTTCACTTAATTATACAGAAAAACAACGTGCAAAATACGCTGCTCTTTTTCAACTCATGTAAATAAAGCATGATGTAAAAACCTACCATTCCTTTAGAGATCGCATCGAGACTAAATCCGACTTTTACATAGGATTAATATTCCAAGTAAATAAATGATAGAACCTGTAGCAGGGAGCCGGTAAGCCATTAGGGCATGAATTGATCGCCATTCCTTCGGGTGACGGCGCACTCACATAACTTGATTTTATAACGTACTCCGTCTATCTATTTTTTTTTATAAATAATTTTTTTTTTTTTTTTTTATAAATTTATTGCAAAAAACACAGCCAACAACATAACAAAATTTAACTTAAGATTAGCAAACGGATACAGCCTCAGCAAAATGCTGCACAAAAACAGCGCTGATTTTCAGGCTGCACCGGCGGTTGAGGTCCGTCTTAATATGTATTAAAAAAAAAAATTAAGCGTATCTACTTAAAATAAATACATAATGAAGTATATTAATATTAATAATAAATAAATATAATAAATATATGCATATATAATTTATGTTAGGGCAGAATATATTATATGTCATAAATATATATATATATACATATACAACAATACATATACATCGCAGGAAAGTCAAAAACAGTACATTGAATACCGTTCTCATAGGCCATAGGTATATCATCACCCCAAGATCAATAGAAAGGAAGCTATTGGGTTACGGCGCGCCAGTCTTCGATTTGCTTTTGTAACAGAATGTCTTTTAATTTTCTTTTGAATGTCAAGAAGGATATATCCTGTTTCAATTTTAGAGGTGGCGGTAAGTCATTCCAGATTTTGGACGCGGCGTACTTAAAGCTACCTTTAAAGCCTGAGGTGTTATGCTTCGGTATCACCAACTGACTGGAATTCTTACTACGCGTATTGAGAGCGTGATAGTCGTCTATCCACGTAAGTTTAGCGTAGAGGTATGCTGGTCGTCTTGCTTTTATCAGTCGATACGCGAGTGCCGCTAGATGCAGTGTCCTTCTTTCTTTCATCTTAACAATTTTTTTGTCGTTTAGATACGGTGTGATGTGTGCTCGCCGGGGTATTTTGAAACAGAAACGAGCGCATGCATTTTGTACTCGTTGAATGGCTCGTTCTGTTTTCCCGTAAAGGCGTGGACCGTACACAACGTCACAGTTATTGAAGAGTGAAAGAATTAAGGACTCGGTAAGTAAAATTCGCACTTCTTCTGACAGATGCTCCCTGAAGCCATACAGAACCTTAAGCCTATAAAAAGCATTTCTAATCAATCCATCAACATGTTCCTGATACCTTAGTTGGGAATCTAATAAAATACCTAAATTCCTCGATACATCTGCCCTACCCACTGCATTATTGTCAAGGACGATATGGATATTATTCATTAGTATTTGTTGGCATTGTTGCTTAGTTCCGAGTACCATGTATTTTGATTTAGCGGGATTTAAGACTAAGGAATTCTTCTTCGCCCAGGAGGAAATAAGTTGCAGATCTTGATTTACCTGATCTATACTTGGTTGAACATTTTTAGGATCCACATCGTAATATATTTGTGTATCGTCAGCGTAGAGGTGCACCCTGCCATATTTCACTTCTTCAACAAGATCTATTGTGTAAATAATAAATAAGAGAGGACTTAGTATCGAACCCTGCGGACATCCGCGATTTACCTCCTTTATTTCCGACTGTTTTATTTGGCCCTGCGAATCAATACTGACGTATTGTTTTCGGTTAGATAGATAAGAAGTAAACCAGTTGCACGCTTCTTCGTTTACACCATAGTGCATAAGTTTCGCAATCAACAGGTCGACATCTATACAGTCAAAGGCACGAGTGAAGTCGAGTAATATTAAGAAGCTGCCCCTTCCCTTATCACTATTTGACAGTATGTCGTCGGTAACATGAGCCAAGGCCGTTGCAGTCCCATGCCCTCGCCGAAAGCCAGATTGAACCTCGGGAAGAATACATTCATCCTCCATAAACTTGGTAAGTTGCCTACAGACTACCCTTTCTAATACCTTCGACAGAACGGGGAGTATACTGATAGCTCGAAGATCGCTGTAGTCACTTACCGTAGGCTTTTTAGGCAGTGGTTTAATTTTTGCTAGTTTCCAGGTGTCTGGAAACTTCTGTTCTACGAGTGAGGCGTTTACAATTGAAGCGATTATAGGTAATGTTACCGGTAGTGTCATTTTAATCATAGCAGATGTTATTGCGTCATGTCCTGCAGCATTTGTATCAATATCTAAAATAATTTTATTCACTTGTTCCGCTGTGCAAGGCTGAATTCTAAAGGTGGCATCACTATGTCGAGAGTGTTTAAAATGATTGATATAGTCAAAGTCTTTTCCGTTTTGACTTGGGATCCGCGTAAAGAAGTCTACAATTTTATCTGGGTCGCTCACATGATTCGGCAGCAGGTAAGAATTTGAATCGCCTTTCACCGCAATCTGTTTTAGATATTTCCACAAAAATTTCGGTTTTTTATAATTTCCGTTGATGCATTGAGAAAAAAATGCTGACTTTTCTCGTTCTATCGCAGTATTTACCGTATTTCTCAAATCTTTGTAGTATCTGTAGTGTATACCTAATTTAGTGCGACGCGCTTTTGCCAGAGCCTCATTACGGAGATTTATCATGGCTTTAACTGTCTCTGTAATCCAGGGTCTAGGCGATACGTTAGCTATTATTTTCTTAAGAGGCGCGTGCTTATTAAATAGCGTAACAATGAGACTGTTGAAGTTGTTCACCATTTCGTCGACATTTGTTGCGTATTGGACGGTGTTCCACGGAAGAGTTCTTAAGTCTTTATCAAACTCTTCCTGGTTAATTCTGTTCAACAGCCTTGCATATCTGTACTGGGGTTGCGGTTTTAATTTTTTTATTGAAAACTCAGTTATAACCAGTGCATGATCACTTAGCGAAGGGTTGTGAATGACATTTAAACTTCTACATAACTCCGGGGCATCAGTTATCACTAGATCGAGAAGCGTCTCTGATGTACTCGTAACTCGCGTAGCTTCCTTCACCAGTTGATGTAGGCTCTGCTGTGCGAGCACTGCGAGCAGCTCCGTGGCCTTGCCGTTATCCGGCTTCAACAGATCAACATTGAAATCGGTAAGTACAAAAGTATGCCTACAGTGCCCAAACGTACTTATGGACTCGCTGAGCGCATCAATAGCCATCCCCAAACTTACCGTCTCTGGCCTGTATGCTGTACCCACTGCAATGCGTCCCACTTTTGGTAAGATAAGCTCCAACCACATTTGTTCAAGCACAGAAGAGGGGTGCGGGCGTACGCGGACTCGCAATCCTTCACGGATATAAAATCCCACTCCACCTCCTCGGGTTCCGTGTGTTCGAGGGGTATGCTTAAACTGATAACCAGGTAGTGTTGGTACATATTTTTCCGCACCTTCCCTAGTCCAGGTTTCGTTCAGGGCTAAAATATCTGGTGAGTACTTAAGAACACTAGCGTGCAGTTCATCGGAGCCGGTATACAGAGATCTAACATTGAGGAGACCAAGAATCAAATTATTAAGTGGAAATCTATAGGTAACCTTGTAGTAAAGAAATCCATATAAATAATAATACATATATAAAGCGTAAAGATAAGGACTCGATTCTGTTAAATAAAATACTGCTACTAAAACTTTAAAAGGGATATATAATATAATATTAGACTTTACATCGTAAAACAACACTATTTCAGGAAAGGGGATTACTGAAATAAATTCTATATGTAATAATAGCTTATAATTATAAAAATATACATATAAAATAAATACATGAATGTATAAATATTTTTGGCAGTTGTAACAATCACTCATCCTTAATACAAAAAGTACGGATTTACACTTGTCCTCTAACACGACTATAATATTGTTTTGCCTATAATAAGATGATCTGACATAACTAAAGTACATTGCAGGTAGATTTATACACGACAACGAATAGCAATCTGAATATATTTTATGAATTATGTTAAACATAGCACAGTTACAAAATTTGGTGAACAAATTAAATAGCAAAAGTTGAACATGTTTGATTGATATAATTTATTAATCTCTGTCTAAAAATAAAGTAGTCATTACCAAGATAAAACTAGCTTCGAGTTTATCGTAATTTTCTTGGCGCCTTATTATGCACGGATGCTGCCTTTTTGCTTTTAATAAGCTATTTGTATGTGTTATGTTATGTTATGGGACTTATTATCGTGTTGTAGTAATTATAGTAATAGTCTAACGTTCATTTTATGAATTTACTCAACGAATGTATATATGGTAATTAATACAAATAAAATAATATCGAAGTTTGAAAAAAATAATAAGTTATAATATAATATGTAATCGATGCTGCTCTTCAAGGTTACACATGACAATAATAAATTATAAAACACAACGTCATTTGCAAACGTGTAGCATATCACTTAACTTGTAATTATTTAATTTATAATGTTAATAAATATGAAATCACTTATTAATTGATAGAAGAAGACAGCTTAGCGGGAAATAATGGATGCGAATACTCTTACAACTACGCTCATTATAAAGAATAAATCTGTATAATTGCTTTTTGTATCAGAATACCTACAAAAAAATGAGATATTTCTGCTTTGGGTTGCATATTGTAATATGAAACAAGTTAACGTAAATAGAGCCGCCCGAGAGTAGCAGATGTAGAGTATGCAATCGATAGTAAAAATTTCATCAAAAAGATATTATATAAAAAAATAAAGGACTTGAACCCAAACATAATGTGTACCTATGTATATCAAAGATGTACTTACATCATAAATAAATTTAAATCTCTGTTTATTTTGGAATAGTACAAACATACTTCAAATCTTAATTCAACGAGATATGAAAATCTTTATTTTCGGCTAAATTGGGATTTTTGTTCTAAGTACTGATTACATATATATATATATATACTTTTAGCAATGGTATGGGAACTATTTTTACCTATTAGGTAAAATATTTATGAAGAGTAAATTTTCCTTTAGGTACATCCTTTGTACATAAAGTAAGATTTTATGATTGACAGAAACTTCCTGTTATCTAACGGTTATCTATTCATTCAAAGACATCTACAGGATAGTCACGAATAATCATTATACAATTGTAATCTTTATGATTATTTCCGAGGTTTTGCGTTGTTTTTATTCCAAAATGAGTCATTACCGACAATTACATAGATAAATAATTCTTTATGGTCGAATAAATAATATTATGTTAATTTATAATACATATTTTAGGTGTTTAAAGACTTGAGGAAAACACAATTTTTATAGCGTAAGTCAGTTGAATGGGATTAACAATTAGTTTCTTCGTGACCAATTTTAATAACTTCGAATGTCTATTTGAGATAAGAATAAAATAGTTTTCTAT
Organism: Colias philodice; assembly: GCF_061535455.1. NCBI lineage: Eukaryota > Metazoa > Arthropoda > Insecta > Lepidoptera > Pieridae > Colias > Colias philodice. The sequence continues at coordinate 7,987,343 of NC_143098.1, read as the reverse complement.
TCATTTGAGTTTCGATTTTGAATAGGCTTTTCGATATAAAGTACCGAATGCTCTTTCTGTTATGCATCTCATGACACTTTCGTATCCGCCCGCCCTTGTGCCAATAGATTTAAAGATAAATAGAGAGATAATTGTTTATACCTCTTTATACTATATTTATACTAAGTTGCGTAAACAATTCATAGCTTTTAATTAAAACAAAAAAATAACAAGCACGTTAATTCAAAGTACCTATCAATTTATTCAAATTTAGTTGAGTGATATCCTAAATATTTTTTGCGAAAGTAAATGTATGAGTGATATACATACATAATATAATATCAGAAAATTATAGACCATTAGAAAAAATGTAGGTAAAAATGTACAAGAAAAAATTCACGGAGGTCCGAAGATAACCTGTCGGAAAAGTACCTGTATAGTACGCATTACATACAGAATATTTATGTATACTATATGCAAATCTATGTAAAGAATATTAAGTCAGTAATAATAACTTTATATCATTTAACATTCGTATGTAACAATATTTTAAAGTGCGCGACAAAAACACCAATAAGGGATGTTCCACCACATCTTCAGTAAAACATGAAACGACAGTGAAAGCGAAGCGAAAATGTTCAAAATCTTTGATAAAAAGTGTAAAGAAAACACAAAAACAACACTAAGACGTCGGTTTTCCACATCCGGTAGATCACAGGTCTTTGACTGCCATTAAACAAATGTCGGTACTTGGTGTATTTGTGAAGATAATTTATTTTTTAACTAAACAAAAAATGGTAAATATTGTTTTTGTACTTTGAATAATTGTTTATATTCTAATCCATCTAATTCTCCCAACATGAAGTACTTATAATTTCTATGTAAACCATAATACACGTATATAAGTAAAGCAAATATCCATTCATATGTTCAATGTTGTTGCTGAAATCATTGATTCGTTCGGCAATGCGTAGGTACTGAAGATTAAGCAACATAAGCAGCAAACCACATAATAGAAGGGTTTATGACGCTGCACTCTATAACTGTTTGATAACTTTATCAACATAGACAAAGTCAAATGTAATTCCTGACCTGGAGCCAATATAATCCTGTTTCAACTATCACGTGGAGATAGAGCTAAGTAGAAACCCCGCAAGTATTAACATTAGCGTTATATGGGTTTCTTGCAAAACTGAACTCATGATATTCTAAACATCACGCGTGTAACATATTTTCATAGTAATCCACGCCTATACGTTCCTTATTGGTCAATTTGAATTTTCATGTGTATGGCGAAAACGTAACTTTTCGGAACGAAAAATATACTATCTACTACCTAATGAAATGTAATTGTTCCGTGCTATTATCAATTAAGATATGAAAAAATCTTTTCGAAATTGTATTTATTCCTAACATTTCTCGCTGAAACAATATAAAGTGTCCACTGTCTACCTGCGGTGTCACATTGGTTTCTGTGTATGCAAAGATTCGCTCTAGACACTGAGCATTAGCCTAGTTGCTAATTTAATTAAGATCTAAAGCGACAACTGCCTTTGTCCCATATAAATAAACATTATTACGTGATAGAACCACAAAATTAAATATCAGGACTTTAAGTAAAAAAGCCAATACAAACTGAAATGCTTCCAAAAAGGAATAAATGTTTTAAAATCCATTCTGTATTCTTGCCTTTTACTTTTTCTCATTAATACAGTCATTTGTGATTTCAATGAGTAGAATAAAATGTAATACATATTTACACTGGCGGAGATTTGAAAAAGATCTGAAACCCTCCTTACGACAGCACTTCAATGCCACTTTGATTTTACACACGTGATTAAAATGCAATTTAACGAACAATTTCATGTCAGTGATCCGAGAAAATCGGTGCATTATTGTAATTGTGATGCGTTGCAGTTCGCGCACCATCCGTAGGGTTGGCGTTTGAATTCTAATAAGACGGCTTGCACCATGACGATAAATGTTCAACTGGGTTCCCCTTTAGGTACTATACAAACCTTCCCGCAGGCTCACCAGCGTCGTTTAAAAACATATATAAAAATTCTAAAACTTAACAAATGATATACAAAAACCTTCCTCTTGAACCACTCTATCTATAGAAAACCGCAAAACCCGTTGCGTAGTTTTAATGATTTAAGCATATATATGTACATACTAGCGACCCGCCCCGGCTTCGCACGGGTGCAATGCTGATACTAAATACACTACAGAAAAACTGTGAACGTTGTATATAAAAACATAGCGGCCCGGCCGGCCGGTACCGCCGCAAACGCTACGTCCCGCAATTTTTAAATCTGTAATATCTTCGAAAATATTCACTTTAATCATACGGTGTAAAGGGCTATATAGATCTATATTAAATGAACAATGTATTCAAGGTATTTAATTGGTTAAGGATTAATGCTGTATTGGTTAAAATCGCTTCGAAAATTAGCCATTATTTGTCGTAAAAAGTAAATGACAAAAAAAAGTTATTGTGGGTTATCCATAAGAGATAGACATATACCATCACGGACTTTTCTGTAGACATTTTCAATTTGTACAATACTTAGTACATTATTTTGATAAAACTCGTAGGGTTCAGCCTGCGTTTGCAATGTAAGCGGAAAAAAATGTAATTATTTACGACATCACATTAGAAACCTCAAAAATAACAGTACTTCTCCACTATTTAATGGATGTTATTATACATATAAACCTTCCTCTTGAAGCACTCTATCTATTAAAAAAATCCACATCAAAATCCGTTGCGTAGTTTCAAAGATTTAAGCATACAAAGGGACATAGGGAGTAGGGACATAGGGACAGAGAAAGCGACTTTGTTTTATACTATGTAGTGATGATGATAATTGATAACCGATAGACCGCGAGAAACAACTTTGTTGTATAGGTACTATGTAATGGGAAAATTTTTGCACTAATTTCACTTCTCATGCACATCTCATTCACATCTCTCTTCACATCTCATTTAATAATAATATAATAAAAACATTTATTGACCATAAACAAACCACACTGATACAAAAAACAAACATAATTAAAAAAGAAAAAAAAATTGACCAATTCATTGGTCTTATTGACCAATGAATTGGTCAATTTTGTTTTCTTATAATATTTTCTTATAATAAGAAAAAATATTATTGGATAAACAAGAGGCTACAAAAATATTATATTGTTTAGGAAGTATCGATGTCTGATCTAATAGGTATTATTTGTAAACACTTGTGGTAATTTGATTAACATAGCATTGAAGGACATCAAGGTGATCTGCTTATAAATCCTTTAATATATACTGTAATGTGGTCAAATTTCAATACCTCTAACCGATCATTTCAGTTCAGGCTTGAATCACTCGTTTTCAGTTTCAGGCGTGAATATTTGCATGCAGTTTTGTATTAAATGTCCAACGGACTTCCGACAAAGCAATGCAACGCAAAATTGTATTGGTCTACACCATTTATAGTATACTACCTATACATTTTAAGTATTTTAATATTTTTTGAATATATTTTCTCAAATAAACAACTATAATACCTACCGTGTTTGTTCTGTTAAGTAACGGAAGATTTAAAACTATTTTTGAAAGATGAAAGACCTCTATATCATGGGTATATTTGTCTTGTTTGTTTGTATAAGTTTAAAAATTATTTGCAAACTTAAATATACTCATATACTATAATCTTTTGTTTCGCATTATTTAATTTCTATTATAACAATGTTTATGAAAATGGTTCACTGACACCCTGTCTCCAAAATAAGGTCTCTGACTTTAGAGACAATTCACTTTTGTCGTAATAAAAGATGCTGAATGAATGACAATTATATTTAGAACCGTGACTCTAAACAGCGTATCACCAACATGTTACTGTGCAGTAAAACAAAACAACATACTTTCCTGCTATTACAATTTTGGGTAAAGATGATTTATCCGAAGGAAAGTGATGGTGAACCGACGTAGGAGCGAAGAAGCAAGAGTTCAACTACATCTGACAGGACACAGAGAGCTGATATGTGATAACCAATATGTTTGTAAAGAAAAACAATTAGGGAAACTGATATATCGGCCCGTAACCGATGGTGAAAGAAAAATTTCTGGCGTTTCCCAGCTAGAGACATCAAGGTCTAAATGTAGAAATACCCCAATAATAATATATGTATATGTTAAATGTTCCAAATAAACAATTTGGAATTTGTTTTTTGAATATGTATTTTTGCTTTTTTTTAATAAGTAGGTAAACGTTTCATCTCTGACATTTCACGGCCATGATACTTAAGATACTAATTGTGCTTATAAAAATTAACAATACATGCAAGCGCGAGTAGTTTTTGCATAAAAATGAATGAAACAAGACACTTAAAAACGTACGTACGTACACACACGTAAAGCAAGTCTGAGGGTATTATGTATTCATGTCAAATTAATGATAATCACCGGACAGCAATATAAAACATAGGCATTTTTAAAACAATCCGTAAAATATTGGTTCAGTATAAAAATAAAAATAAAAACACGATGGAACTTTCGTGTTAATACCCTCGCATGTTAAAAGTAAATCAAGAGAAATTGTTGTCCCTAAAACATGTATGTAAATTATTTTAGCGCTTTCAACAAAACAAAAGGAATAAGATCCTGGTCCAGTTCGTTATTTAATTAAAGGTGAAAAGATATTGAAATCTCAACAAGGTGTTATTGTATAATATATATTTGTAGGTATATATTTGAAAGCCCTACCAACTCAAGTAGGTACGCAACAAAATTGTAAGAAAATCAAGCACTCGTGATATTTCAGATGATAGGTACTTCAAAATATCTGAAGATTCTGCTACTTAATAATTAGGACGCAGAAATGGACGCAGAACGAATTTTAAGAATGTATTCAGAGCAGATAGTAAATCAAATGCTTGTTACAAATACATAATCAACGATTTGCAAAATGTTGAAAGATGTCGTTATTTTTAAAGGGTTATTATATTATATTCTTTTACAGAGTGAGACAGCAGCATTATTAATATTTCAGTATCAATTAAAGTAATTACAACATATGTTTATGAGTAATGATCAGCGGAAACAAATGAGAGTCATAAGTAGAACTAAGGGCTAATTGCAATTAACATGGAAAGGATATTAGTAAGCTCTGAGATTCTAAGATTTTCTTGATATCAACAACACCATAAGTTACATAAATTTTCCGCCGTTAACTTCAGCATGTGATTTAACAGGGCGCGACTGTCAACACCACTCACCGTGAATGTGCTAATGATTTTTCTACGAACTGTGACAATATTGTTTTGCATGAAACAAAGAACCAATTAAATGGACAACATCAATATTTCTTTATACAAAATGGCTTGTTTACGTTTTCGGTTTTCCCAGTGCATTAGACGTGCACCACAATAATGGTTATCTTAATCAAAATTATGATTTAAAAAATTGGCGACAGCGCATAAAAGTTCTACGAATTTGTGTGTTTTCCTAAAGACAATAATTGCACGGAATTAACTTATTCAACTAAGCTGAATTTGGCGTAGTACATAATTGTGTATGGATGGGCTCTCCGGTAGTTTAGTCATTGTATATAGTACGATATACAATGATTAAACAAAATTAATATAATTGACGATAAAAAATGTATTTTGTCAATTACTAAATGTAGGACGAATTACTGTTTTCAATTACGTTCTTTGAAAGAGAGCAATCGTAAATAAATTAAGTAGTATAAGTATGCAGTTAATCTAGTAACTATCTAGTTAGTAATCTTTGAAACAATTTCACTTTATTCTTTACGCATGTTATTTACAACTATGTATAATAGTTTTAAATAACATAATCGGATTTACTTTCTAAGAGAGAAAGAGTCGAGACGATCAAAATAGGTAAATGTTTATGCTTGATTTACGTTACAAGAACTTAGGTTTTGTTATCAACATTTCAGAATAAAAAATTAAACGAGTATAAACCTCTTTCATATACATAGTTATAACTAGTGTGCATACTTAGGTATGTATATTTATACTTATAAAACAAAGCTTTTTCTGTCCCTATGTCTTTATGTATGCTTCAATCTTTAAAACTAAACAACGGATTTTGATGCGGATTTTTTTAATAGATAGAGTGATTCAAGACGAAGGTTTTAGTATATAATTTATTTGATTTTAGACAAAGCAGGCGAAGCTGCGGGCGGAAAGCTAGTAAACAATAACAGTGGAAATTAACGTCGAGACGGTTAAGTCGATGCACAACTGGTATGAATGATTTTTCTTAAGTAGAATAGTAGGTTAATGGAATGTCTAATCCTATTTATGAACTTAGCTTGATGAAAGTATCTTATACATATTATTAGCTTAAAATTTCTGTTAGCTTTATTTACCATATCTGTTGAATTTTAAGCCACCAGTAAATTTGTTTGTTACTGATTTTCGACTTTGAAATAAGCCACTCTGATCTCTTGGCTAAAATGCATGAAAATGTAAGTCAAGGCTTTGACTTAAACTATCAGCTACCTTATCAGCAAGTCATGAAAATGACCCATATAATATGAAGTTTGTTATAATATTAATATATATGCGTCAAATATCAAATTTCTATTCATCGAATGTGACAAAAATGTATGTACTTACATTTATTCAATAGAATCGGAACTTAAACGTGAAGAGTTTGTTTGGTTGTTCGTTTGTTTCAACGCGCAAATCTCAGGAACTACTAGTCCGATTTGAAAAATTTCGGTGTTAGATAGCCCATTAATCGAGGAAGGCTCACGCTAAGACCAACAGGAGAGGAGCACTTGGGGTAAAACCGCGGAGCACAGCTAGTATATTATGAAAACAAACAATAAATATTGAAAACACGAAGCTTTTCAAAAGGCTGTATTCATGTGATAAATTAATACGGATCTCCGACCGTTTAACTCATAATTATCGATATTAAAATGCAATCTCAAAATTCGTTGAAGGATATGATTTTATTTTGCACACGGGAATTAGCCAAACGGTTTTAGCCCGAGTTCTAAAAATTGCTTAATAGCCCACGATGGTCTATTATGGTAAAATATTTATTACCAACATAATAAAATTGTATTGTATAATTTGAAGGCGAACAAAAGTTTTTATTGTAATTTAAAACAATTTACATTGTATTAATTTCTATAACGTGATTATTTAGATTTTAGAACGTATGATGAGTTATAAAAATTATTTTATTACTTTTCTGCATTCATAATTATTAATTAATTTCAATATTTGTGGTATCAGTGGAGTTATGAAAAGGTATTAAAAAATCCAAGCCAGACATACAAATAGCCACGTATACAAAAATTACAGATTTCATCTACAATATTCATTTTCATAATATGACTAGGTATCTCCGAGACGAAGCACGGACAAGTCTCTACGTAGAGGTGTTTTAACTTTTCACATACAACGGGGATTAATAATCTATTGATAGATATATCTTTTCTAAATACATATTATATTTTGGCCAGATAAGTAATGCTTTAATCTCTCGTACTCAGAATAACTAGAGATAAGAGTGTGATAATAATCCCCAGTAATATTATACACCATAGGTCTATATGATTTATGCACATGTAAATTTAGTAAATAATAAACATAAGAAATTTTTATGACTAGAAAAAATTTACCGGCCGAATTGAGAATCTCCTCCTTTTTTGAAGTCGTTTAAAAAGCATGGATCACTTAATATCGCAAAAACAAAACTTGACGAGGTGAAAATTTATATGCTAATGACTGCCGCGCAATGCCATAACCGGAAAAATGAAGTAAACAAATAAAAAATAAATTAGCAAACAACTAACATAGAATATAAAGTTCATTAGGGGATTTGAAGATTATCTTTTGAAAATTAGCAACATTTAAGTTCAATATACAATACAGGCATGGCAATCAGTTAGCAATGCCCCTGGAATACTTATTTCGCATAATAAATCTACCCATAATAATTAGTTTTTTCTTTTAGGATTCACAAAATAAATTCAAGAATTCAGGGAGGTTACTATAAAGGAATAGGTATTCTACTAAACACGTAAAAAATTCATTATACTGATTTATTTATTATAAATAAAACGGTTTAACACGAATAACATTAATTCGTACATTACGTCATATACGAACCCTCATAACAATAAAAAAAATAATATTATGTAATGAAAACATTGAATTCCAACATAATTTTCGCAGAAGCTGATAACTTCTACAAACGCTGTATGTATGTATACGAGTAATGCAAGTTAAACAAATAAATGTTACTTCATTTCACATTTAGGACCGGTCCTTATATTCAATGTTTATATATTATCTGTATATTTAACTATTATATTAAATATATAACCTTATAGGTAAACATACTGTGATAGTCTGAAAATTAAAAAAGGTACATTGGAAAATATTAACCAATACAGCTTTAAGTATGTAATTAGAAAAAATAATAAAGAGGATATAAAATCTATTCGTATTCTGTGTGTCAAAGAATAGTACATAGTAACATAAAAAAGTAGGTACTATATGCAATATTTTGAGATTGCTTTTTGCCTTTGCTAAATCAACGGTATTAAAATGACGTCGACTCCAATGATATGTTCGCGATATGAGAAACTTTTTTCGAAACATGCATCTCTATATTACTAGAACAACGGATGATCAGACCTTTTGTTTTTTATAGTACACAAAGAGAAATGAGAACATACCGTCTGATTATAAGTATGGCATATGACCCATAAGCATACTCTACAATTAGTTGTGAAAAACGAATTGACTAATAGCACAAAATGGTTTTTATACCTGAACTAGATTAAATTCATTATCAGATAGACAGAAAAAAAATTAACACCACATTACAATGAAAGCAAAAATATGCTACTTTTACGGTAGTAATGCGTTAAATAAAGTAGGACATATAGGATCTCATTTCCCCACAGGAAGTTGTTTAAAAATACGGTAAACTTATAATTAATCAGTTTATGAATGTGATATAGAAACCAGCTAATAACGTCCTATTGAATCTATTATAGACCATTAATTTTTTCGCGAAAATTTTACGTCAACCTCAAAAAGTGTAACAAACAAACAAATCATTTTAGCTCTATGATCATTAGAAATAGAGCAAGATCTTAAACGTGTGAATTTTATAAAAAAGCAAAGATATGATATTTATGAAGACACTCATAAAACTATTTCTTACCATGATTACAAAAACTGTGTATAGTAACAATTACAATAACAACTTCTTCAGTATGTACCAAGTTCGATTCGTGACCGAATCCGAATGGAGTATATAGTCCAATTTCGCGAATATGAAAACTATTTTATAAGGCTGTGAGTCAATGCAAATTACAATTACATATACGATAAATAATAATGACTGCACTTCCATCTCTTTTCCTTAAAGCAGTAAACAAAATAATTATCTAATTACGTTACAAATAATATTTTTTTCCTAATTAGAAAAGAAATAGAATAAATAAATAGTTAGAATCTCTATTAATTTGGCTCTACCTCAAAATACCCAAACAATTAATAATAAGAAACACATAATTGAATACTATTATTATAGTTATTTATTACCAAAATTAATATCGAATAAATATACAACTAATTAAAGTAAACAGGATAGTTAATCTGAACAAAAGAAGTCCTCCTTGTACTGATTATATTATAAAAAAATAATAAATCTAAGAGTTATTCCTTAAAAATGTCCACAATATTTACAAAATAATAATATAAAGGTACATACATACATACGTAAAAAACATTTAATATTAAAATAAATTATTTTATGCTATATTTTAGCAAGATGAAAATATTATAAACATTTAAGTCGCCCTAAAATGAGTCAATACGAGTCAGTCAATACTATTTTAAACCAACACCAATATACATAAATCGATGTGCAATACTAGAAAGAAATATCAAAATCATTACTTCAAATTAAGAGTCCGAGTCCTTATTTACTTAGATACACCTAAAGATGCGCCGTTGCAAGCATAATATAAAGATGTACATGCCCCATGTAGAGGCCGAGTCAACGCGCCTAAACTCCCTAGCTATATAAACAGGCGCATTATCAAACCACCACCAATACATTGCCGGTCGTCACAGCGTCCGTACATACAGTCAATTTTTTTTCTAAATTTCTTTTTGTGCCAGTGCTTCTGGAAAGTTCATCTTGTTTATCACAGGATCCAATTTTATTAGGTAAGTCTCATTCCCGACGGACCCTTTTTCGTCCTTTCGTTTCAAGATAGTTTTGCCTAGTCCCTTCATTATTTTTTGTAAAAATTTACTTTTAAATATTTTATCTATTTGTTTTAAATATCATATTTTAAAATTTGTTTAACAATAACTGTAGATATTTATTTTTTTTTCTTAGTTTTCCTGTAAATTCAAATTTTCTATGTGATCTATTCAAATATTTTTAAATCTCAACAATTTGAACATTAAAGGATTAAAATAAACTTAAAAAAATAATAATAGATAAACATAGGTATGATAAAAATTTAAATATAGAACATAAGATCAATCTCGAACTAAATGGAACAGACAATAAAAAATGAAAAAGGAGTATTCACGCAAGGTTGGCTACACAATGCCCCGTCCTCCGCACAAAGCCGTCGGGATATAACAAAACACCCGCGCCCAGTTCCTGATGATGAGCAATTTGCACATACGCTTCAATGATTTTAAATCAAATAACCTTTCGATGCATAAAATGTCAAACATTCTACCTCGAATCTTTTCACGTATCTATTCAAATGTAATGGAATGCCATAAATCAAATAATTATATGCAACCATAACAGCGACATGGCCGTAAATATTGTGTAGCAACTTTTCCCAGCACAATCAAGGTTGAAACCATGCATACTTTAAGAGCTTCTTAACCTCAGTTAATTTATTTTGTTTGATAGATTTCAATAAGAATTTGCAAGATAAAGCAGACTCACATAATGCTCGGAGGAAGATTTCAAATGGCTAACGTCTACCATATTTGTACAATACATTCCCTTTAACCTTTCGAGTAGGTACTTGACTATGAACGGTAAAATTGAATGAATAATATTTCAATTCACTTTATAACCGCACGATTAACCTTACAATAACATTTAACTAATATATGCATAACTTGATAAGAAAAAGTTTCGTGATATCTAGATTAAATTTTTAACTTGCGAGAAATACGCAATTATTAACCGCAATTTACATAACTTTAAATTGACAGGTAAAACATTTGTAAACAAAGTACTTGGCGTACAATTCTAATTTTAAAATAATCTAATGAGATGAATAAAAATAGTCTTTAGATTTAGATCTAATTAATTGACGCTAAATAATGAACTTCCAGAAATAACAGACCTTGTAGGAATAGACAACATTTATTTGCGCAGAATTAATAGCATTCCACAATAGATTCGTTTAGTCTCGTAAGCTACTTTCAAACGTATGCAAAATAACGAACAAGGCATTGCTACAATAATCATTCGGAATTGCAGGTTTATTCATAGTTAGGTCGTGGCCGGCCAGGGCCACCTGCACTCGCGTTATATCTTAAGTATTTATCTACCCTTCAAGGAACTATTATTTACTATAGATGCACATTGCATGCTGTATTATTTGCGTTCTTCTATGCGTATTAGGCACAAGAACATGCGCGTCCAATTTTACCATGACTAATGTTTACTTGTAAAAATAACTATAAATCTTTGATTCGTTATCTTAGCATAATAGTTATACATGACTATTTGTTAAATTTTTATTTTTTACAAATTCATTGAATAATTTATTTTTGAAGAAACTTTAATTCCATTAAAATAAAAGTAAATTTCAGACTTTCAGTGCATTATAAATATAACATATCCCATAGTATCATCTAAACACCATTTTTAAAACAAACAAGTCTTGTATTATTTAATCCTATAAACAATTAATATCCCTTGACCGTCCAGACGCGGTTAAAAACGTAATTAACGTCTCACGTACTAAATGACCCCGCAATCTGTGTGGAGCGAAACAAAACTTCGATAAAAACAGTGCGCCAATCAAGCCTACCGCGACTCACACACGCGTGATGGGAACCAAGACTAATCGTTTTCATGACTCAACTCCACAACGGCTAATTAAAATTGAAAAAAAAAAACGTAGAAAACACTTATAAATTACCCTTCAATCAAAAGCTTAAACATAAGGTACCTAAACTGATGATTTATATAAATCAATGCCTAATTTCTATCCATGTAACATATTCTAAAACTTCGGTAATATATGGTCCTGTGGTCATATTCTAAAGATCTGCCCTAACTAAAAAGTAATTCAGAAGCAAGAATATTATTTTCAAATTCTGAGTGACTCAAAAGCAAGCACGTTTATGGTCACGAGTTTAGAACCAAGATCACGGTCATGATGTGTTTTAAATTGCACAGTCGTGGTCAAATCTTTCCCGCATATAAACTAGATGTGACGTTTATAACCAACCTGTCCAATGTATGACGCATGAGCAAAATCACTTGCGCATTACCTATATGTTATTATTATTAAATAAAGCGTAGATTTTACTTTATTTCCATATAATATACAGGGTGTACCAAAAAGTAGTGATGAACGGAAGCTGAGAGGTAGAGGACCTAGAGGGCTATCCGAATCACCCCCATGTATGTTATGCGATTTTTCGTATTTTCGGAGTTATGACGTTTTTTTTCAATTTTTCACCTATCGCCGAGTACGATGATATTTTCACTCATGCTGACGTCAATGATTGCGGAAGATTGTTGATTTTTTTTTGTGTGCTAAGCTGAAAGACAGGCCAATTCAGTATGGTAACATTTACTAACGTTAGATCTTTGAATGGAATAAAAAAAAGAATTAAATGGCAAGAAAGATAAAATTACCCAGTATGTTCACCACTTCAAGGGCCCGTAAAAAAATAAAATCACATAAAAAAAGTTTTCCGTTTGACTTTTAAAAACTTGCTCTATCTATCAGATAGCTACCCTGAAAATTTCATTTAATTATTGAGAAGGCTTCAATCGAAAAATTTAAATCTAAATGTGGTAAGTGCAAAAATTGAATTAACATGATGATCATTAAAACCAATAAATAGGTGTTTAATTACCAGAAATTTTTAAAATAACCCCGCTGTTGCTCAATGCAAGTGCGACATCACCGTAAAAAGTTGTCTTTTAAATGTCTGAATACCCTTTTATCATTTTTAATGGTTTCTTCTGCTACTATGAATTTCCGGGTTATTTCGTCCAAATTGTGGCAGTCTCTCGTCTTTGTATTTTTTATCCCCACGGAAAAAAATCAATAGGGTTTATGTCCGGGGACCGTGCAGGCCAGGCTAAAGGGCAAAGATACCCTGAAAGATGGATTGGTCGTTGCAGCCTGCGCATGCGCCGGTGACGCCTGCCTTAAAGCCTGGCCTCCACGGTCCCTCGACCTAAACCCTATTGATTTTTTTCCGTGGGGATACTACAAAGACGAGAGACTGCCACAATTTGGACGAAATAACCCGGAAATTCATAGTAGCAGAAGAAACCATTAAAAATGATAAAAGGGTATTCAGACATTTAAAAGACAACTTTTTACGGTGATGTCGCACTTGCATTGAGCAACAGCGGGGTTATTTTAAAAATTTCTGGTAATTAAACACCTATTTATTGGTTTTAATGATCATCATGTTAATTCAATTTTTTCACTTACCACATTTAGATTTAAATTTTTCGATTGAAGCCTTCTCAATAATTAAATGAAATTTTTAGGGTAGCTATCTGATAGATAGAGCAAGTTTTTAAAAGTCAAACGGAATACTTTTTTTATGTGATTTTATTTTTTTACGGGCCCTTGAAGTGGTGAACATACTGGGTAATTTTATCTTTCTTGCCATTTAATTCTTTTTTTTATTCCATTCAAAGATCTAACGATAGTAAATGTTACCATATTAAATTGGCCTATCTTTCAGCTTAGCACACAAAAAAAATCAAGCATCTTCCGCAATCATTGACGTCAGCATGAGTGAAAATATCATCGTACTCGGCGATAGGTGAAAAATTGAAAAAAACGTAATAACTCCGAAAATACGAAAAATCGCATAACATACATGGGGGTGATTCGGATAGCCCTCTAGGTCCTCTACCTCTCAGCTTCCGTTCATCACTACTTTTTGGTACACCCTGTATAATTGTATTTTACTCTGTTTTCAACAACAAAAATTGCATAACTGAGATAAACAACGTAAGACTCTGTTTCGATTAACATTGACATTGTTGCAACTATTTGCCTACATGCAGTTGGTCATTATTTCATGAAATCAATATTTCCGTTCGTGCCAGCCACCGGCTTATGCACAAGAGGTAAATTAGATCCGACACTAGAAGCTCCGCAAGGTTACTTGCCGCCTCAATTATCCAACATAATGATAACAATTTTCACGGATCATGGATATTTAGTGAAGCTAAAAACAATAGCTACAATAGGCTATTTGACAAGGTTTTGAAAACTGTCTCAAATTATTAAGATACGTTTATAGAGCACACAAAACACATGTTTCTTAATTTTTTGTAGTTATTCATTGAGAAAATGGAAAATAAAAACATGATATTCAAATATGCCGCCAAAACACAATTTTGAAGAATATGGCGTCTCGCGACCATGGTGACGTCACAGCGGCGTAAACATCAACTTGCTCCTAGTACTTATTGTTCGTTTTTGTTTTAATTATAGTATAATTAAGTTAATCTGTTTAAAAAACAGAAAATGAGTTCTTATAGGTGGTGTGTAGTTCCTGGATGCAGAAATACAACTATTAAAACCCCTGACGTACTATTTATATGTGCTCCAAAAGATATAAAAATGCGTAGAAAGTGGTTGCAGTTAGCTCGCAGAAATCCAAGTGATATTAGATATTGTATCAATTAAAACAGTTTTTTTTTGTGAAGTCCACTTCGATGTATAAGTATGGTGTTGAATACCTAGTAGGCAGTTTATTTTATTTGCAATACATAGTTTAAATCGTCTCATTACTTACCTGCTTAAGGTAAGATAATGATATACATATAAATTGATGATGACGTGTTTGTATTGATATTGAAAATAATCAATACAAACGCGTCAATCCTATAAACTGGATGGCTGAAATGAAAAACAAAGGGCATAACCTTTGATTATATACTAAAAAATGTATACTTCATAATTATTGTGCAATTGTGATTCCTGTTTGTAGGCACATTTAACTAAAAAGGTACCTAATGAATGACGATTGAAATATTAACTTACGTAGCTGTTTTCACATTTCTCAATTCAGGAGCGTAAAAATCTGGGTTGTTTTTAAAGAACATGCCAATAATTATAGCGTCCACTTAAAGGTAGATTTCTACTGTCTGCTTTTTCGAAATAAGGTTCCATGACAAACAAAAATAACACATAAAGAACAAAACTGATTACAGACACCTTGAATCACAAGAAATAAGTTATACAAGAAACAAAACCAAAAGCGAAATTCAGCAACGACGTGAGTAAACGTTGGGATCACTTGTTATTTACGCCGCTGTGACGTCATGGCAGATGCAGCCAATCATGGATGTTTTCGGTCACGTGGTAATTTTAAAAAATATGATGTTTTTTCTCGACGATTTATAAATAAATAAGTTATTATTTATATCATTTATTAATTTAAATCGCTTCAAAAACCTTATATATATATAGATTACACAAAAAAGTAATTTATTTTTTATACTGTCAAATAGCCTATTCTTCAAAGGAGTATTTTTACCGGACACGGACAGACAAGGTTAACGTGTCATAAAAATTTACGTCGTTAAGAACTGAAACAGATTTAATAATTGCCATCAAGTTGTATCTACGTAAGAGTTTTCTAATAGATTTTTAGTAGTTTTATTTTAATGTAATACTGAATGTATTATTTGTCAATTTTGTAAGCTGAACAAAGTTTTCAGACCGTAGAGGCTACATGACCTTTTGTATTATGTACAAAATTACATGATCACACTTATTGTATGAAAAATGAATCGATTCATTGCTTGATTTCATTTTATTTCATAACGGACGAAACGTGTATATTGATGTAAATAACGCACTATTGAGAATTTTCTAATGTTTTTATACATAAGTACCAATTCAATATAAAGATAATGATTCGATAAAGGAAACATAAAATCAATAATGTGAGGCAATTTTAAATAGGATATTAAAACTGTAGATGCAGAGAAAACAATTGTACGTTATTCAGTAAATATTTGAGTTTCAATAAACTCATTGATATATCCCGCACATCGACTTTACCTTTTGCAACATCTCATTGCATAAAACCTTTTCAATCTGTTGAACTTAAATGACTGATAAAATAATAAACGATCTTCAAAAGCAGTAGTATATTACATAAGCCCACGGCTGGAAAAACGGGCACATTTGTTGACATTTCACACTTGCCCAACCGGTCCGTTATTTAGCCTCCGAAAGCTCTTCCGCTGGCATTGACCTAAGGCTTAGCTAGACCAACATTTACTTTACGATGTACCGTTAACACTTCCTATCGATAATCGTCTGGATAGCGTTATTCATAATTCTGGTAGAATTTATATTACATTAACGTGATCGCATTTAAGATTTCATTTTAATTATAGGCCAGCTTCGGGCCACAATTCCTACTGGTGGTAAGTAACGTTTGTGGTGACCCCGTGCTAGTTGTCCATTGTACATAATATTTATTGTATCGCTGGTCTTTTATGTAGCTAGTTGTGGTTGTCCAATGTTGTCAATTTGAATGAGATGAAAATGTCTGATTTAAAACATGTTGTTATATTTATAAGGAGCTGACTTGAGAAAAGCCGATGTTTTAAAATTGGTTCTAAGAAAACGATGTCTCAGGTGAATTTAAGAAACAAGTTAATTGGGTCTTTTTAAGCCTATTCAAGCGAAAAATTATAGCAAAAAAACTTGAACTAGCCTTTGTAAGGTACTCTTTAATGGCCAGCCTCCCTTTCATCAAAGCTTTCCTTATATTTAGCTACTCCGCTTTGTCAACCCACACTATTAATTGATTACCCTCCTTTGTTACTTGAGCAATGGCAAAATAACATAATTCATAAAGAAAAGGAACAGTCAATATATATTGTCCAAGCAGTAGATAATAAAATGGGTGTTTAATTTATTCTTTGTATATTTTTTAACTTGAAACTGACAACAATAAATGTTGTTAAATGACCTATAATGGCGTTTATTTGCTATTAAAGCTTATTTCGATTTTAATGTTTTTGGCTATTTCTAATAGAGTAGTTCTAGAATAATTTTCCATCGCAGTATCGTCTTGAAAATAAAAACCGTATGTGAAGCAATAAAAATCGATTAGTTACGAACGAAGTATAAATCTAGCCATCGGTTAGCCATATTTCCACCGTCATTAATACAAATTAGAAAAAGTGTTATAAGTTCTCTATTATGCAGAGTTTCAAGATACCTACCAATATGTTACAAAACAACTAATGGTCTATATGTGGAACAGTGTATATTCCCCTATCTAAGCGAGAAATTTTCCCGTTGTCATTGATTTATCCGAATGAGATAATAGGATCGATCCTCGGTCCCAATGCAGCGACAATGAACCGTGGGTCGAACGTTGCACAATCGGCTCTTGAATAACGGGTTTCGAAATGTAACAAGCTCTTCACATCGACGTTACAATATAACATTGTAGGTCCAGTTTATATCGCTCGGAATACCCCACGAAAGTAATTATAGCTTATAAGGACGCGACCTGCTTGCTGCATCGAAAATTGGCATCATTATAAAACATTAACGGCACATTGGCCTTAGTTTTTTCAATTTGAGCAATTTGATGAGATGTATTAGAAATTATAATTCAAACGCGATATTACTGCCTCATAATTGGTTCAAATCTATAATCGCATTCAATTTTGGAGAAGATAACTCAAACGTTAGCGTAAATGATATTCAACGGGTGAACCGGCCAGCCTTTTATGCATTGAAAATGTAAATTGTGAAAAAAATCAATGTCTGGGTCAATCTAGACGGTCGCGCCTTAAAACTTATACATTCTCTGTACGCGCAGAAAACGTGCGAATTTTAATGGCACATTGCAATTTAATGTAAGTTATTCAGTGATGAATGGCTGTGTATATCGGAATAATGATGCAAGAGTCGTGTCCCTGCATCTCCTGTGTACTAGTCAAAGAATTACAATAACTTTCCCAAGCTTTAAGCTTACGATATTCGATAAGTCGACATGTTTAGCGTAATAAAATGCAAGAAGCATAATAATTACTATATCTTCTGATCAGGCTTTGCGTGAGTAATGTAAAAAATAAAGCTTCTTATTGTCAAATGGATTAATATTGTAATTTATTCTTGGAAACAAATGACGAATACCAATTTAAAATGCTTTGCAACGAGTCTACTACGATGATATGCGTATATCCTGTGTTGCATTGAGTTGATGATAATCCATGGGAACTGCGCCGTACTTTTTGCGTTGTTCGTGGTAAATGCACGGTAAAAAGTTTATAATAATAAAATTGTCATTACGTGCTTCACGAGTATGATTCCTTGATATGACATGGACGTCGGAGCTTACCGGTGACATGATAAATACTTAATTGAGCTATCAGATAGTCACGACCTAGAGTCACTGATGGTTGAGATAACTTACCGTGATGGAGACATCGAATTATCCTTATTTATATAATAATATGTAATAGACGCAACCGATGCTAATTCATGCGGTAGCATACGCATCACAATTGAATTGTGACTCTTATTATTTCAATAAGGTCATATGTATGTATGTATTAGCATCTGTCGGTTTCGCAAAAGTATTAAATGATGGAATACTATTGATATTATAATTACATTAGCCGCAAGGCCTTGTAGCTGACGAAACCTTATAAGGCTTACGGGGACCGCAGTGTTGTAATGTTAATCTATTGAATATACACGAGTACCGTGTCTCATAATGGCAACAAAAACGTGTCATCGTTTTAAAATATTTAATAACCACGTCGAATCGTAAAATTAATCCTGAAAAGAAGATTTGAATATCGCGTCGCTCGTATAGAATTACAAGCATACTCGATTTCGTAATATGCGCAAAGAGACAAATCCTACAAGGCCTACAAAATCAGGTTATCAAATGGAAAGCCTATTCAGAAACCATTCAAACACGTTCAGACCTAGTTAAATTGCATTAATATCGTGACAATAGCAAACTGGGCAAAAAGCGGAGGTAATGTGAAGAAAACCTAACTATAGATTACAGATATAAATAGAGCAAGACCTAAAAGATAATTTCGTTTGTATATATTCAAAGGTTAATTATAAACAGCAGGGGGTGTCACGTGCTAAGCCCTGCAAAGTCGACCAGTGGGATCGCCGGCATATTTTTTTGATTGGCGCAATGAACAGCATGCGCCAATCAAATCGGATTCAATTGAAAGATTGCTCAAATGTGTGGGAAGATTACTTGCCTTGTCCAGACCACGCCGAGGATATCCTTCCAAAAAATTACTCACAAACAAATAACTCATACGATCCGAATGGAATACTACATTTAGTCGTATTGAAAACCAGTGCATTATAAATCAAAAGCAAAGAGATGATCGAGATATTTTATCGTGGTAGAGGCAATGGCCGCTGATGTGGATACGAAACTCGTTTTGCAAACTTGATTAATGCTTTTATTTTTTTCTGTTCTATTGGATATTTAAAAAAGATATTACGTAGGTACTCTACTTCGTTATTTTTTATATAATTTTATTATATGAACATTAACGTTGTTTCAAAGGACTAAGTTAGAAAATCATTATTTCATCTTTAACAATAGCTGGCATAATGGGAAAAACTGGAATTATCATTAAGAAATGAAACTTAACCTTTAGATATTATACAGTCCACTAGTAGATGCAGGCAGCAAGCTCGTAAAAAAGACTATGCCATCGTATGCATAATGACAAAACTCGAATTCATAAAAGACAAAAAAGATTCAGTTAAGAACGAGTCAAGCGAGTAATTACGACAACCCAGTAAGAAAACAATTATGAAACATATTACGTATTGAACTTGAAACGCAAAAAATCAGAATAAAATGTTATTCTGTACGGTTTATTAATAATTATTTACCAAATGTTATTTAATTGCGTACATAACTGTTCTATGTTGACACGAAGTTTCAAAATAAATATTGCATTCGTTGTAGCATTATGGCGGCTGCAAGCTAGTATTGATTTAAAGGTATAAGCAATACGTATTTATACATCGAAAGAGGTTTGAATGGAATACAGTACACAACCTTTGACGTCAATTGGAAATAGCCAGAATCGATTAAATTAAGTCTCTTAAGTTAGTGCTACCAGTGAATCATTCATACGATAGCATCTCTGCATTCGGCTTGCCGATTCCATACAATGAGTCGATTAAAATTCACATAATGTACCTTGGACGTCTCGCCGGATCATCCATATTACAAACGCGCGTTTCGCATCCTGCCTAGCACGCGCTAGGAACTGTCCACAATGAAAGCTTCGCGTCCATTCATCTATTTATACGTCTAGAAACATCCACGTATTTGACCAACGTTTGCCTGCATAATGACTTATTTTAAACTATTGGCTTTTTATAAAGAACCTACGTCCTTCACGAACGAAAGCGATTAGTGGTTTATTCGTAGCTCCATTTTTTTATATTGATTAACGTGAAATGCATTATGTTCAAGCGAAAAATTTGCAGTAATCGCTAATTTGCAGTAGCATAATAATAATCACTATATAATATAATATAGCATATTATAGCGATTATTTGCCTGGTCATTAAAAAACGCTTAAAAAGGAAGTTGGAGCTAAAAATAAGCGACATGCCTGTTAACTATCATTATTTTCAAACGTCTATACATGTAAAGAGGGACTAGAGCAGGTTTACGCTATAATTACCACGTCGAAGGATGTTACGATCTATTTGTGGAGTGGCGCCAGACTACATTCCAACAGGACCTGGGATATCCAGTTAACGCTTTACTATATACAGTTTAAAAATAACTTCTTCGCTTCTAAGGCATTAAGATTTAAGAGCTTTGAACATACACTTATTTAGATTCGGGACGTTATATTATTTTACCAGAGTAGATATTAAAAGTTGAACTTAAAACTTTCCAAAGCTATCTCATTACCCACTTTCACAAATAGCCGACATCCTGCTCATACATGTCAACTTTTAATTCAATTGAACTAGACGATAGGCACTCGCCCCCAGCATGTCGGGCCCTTATATTATCCAACCTTAATTGAAAAATTGCGATGAACGTTAAGCTCGGAGGCGGCGCGTAACATTGGCCTTACCGCACTCACGATTCATATACGTGCGTTTAAATTTAAAACATCGGCATAGTTGTAATAAATACCTAACAATTTAAATATTTTTACAGGATGAAGGTGCTGATTGTTTGTCTGGCCTTAGTGGCTGTGAGCCTCGCCATGCCCGTCGCAGAAGATAAGCCAGATGTGCCAGTCGCACCAGTTGCTGCAGCGGAAATTAAGAGCGGGGAAGAAAAAGTTCAGAACGATGCACAGCCAGCGGTTCCAGAAGCAAAGAAAGAAGAGCCAGTACCTGAAGAAAAAGAAGCAAGCGCACCTATTGACGCAGAAGCCAAGAGCGCACCTTCTCCCATTGAAGCCGCTGTAGATTCCAAACCTGCAAAAGAGGACGATAAAGAATCTAAGAAAGAGGAAATTCCACAGGTAAAATCAGAAGAACCAGCTAAAGACGCCGCCCCTTCAGAAGAAAAACCACAACAAAAAAGTGAAAGCCCTGAAGCCGAATCCAAACCAGAGTCAAAACCTGAAGAATCACAAGCGAAAGTAGAAGAAGTTGCACCAGCCGTTAAATCTGTGACTGTTGATGAAGCAATTGACGTTGTTAGCGCAATTAAAAACCCAGCTGCAGTAGCTGATGATGTTGTTGACCTGGCCGCAATCAACCCTATTTCTGAAAGTCAGCCTGCCGTCTCTACCAAGTCAGCGGAACCTGAAGAGAAAAAAGATGAAGCACCAGAATCTGAAGTCGCTGCTAAAAGTGAAAACGTCGAAGAAGCCAAACCTATTGAACAGAAACCTGAAGAGAAGAAAGAAGAGCCTGCTGCAAAATCACCCGTTCCTGAAGCACCAGTTGAACCCAAATCTAGCGATGCTGGAGTAGCCGCTGATTCGCCACGCGTAGTTCGTGATGCTGTGGACGAAAAACCAACAAGCGCCGATGCTGCCAAGGTGGAAACAAAATCTGCTGATGTTGCCAACGCCGAAGATAAGCAAGCTGAGATACCTGCGATTTCTGTCAAATCTGCCGAATCCAGTGAAGAATCAAAGGAAAAAGAGGAAAAAGTTGAAGATAAAAAAGACGACGCACCAAAGGAAAAAGCAGCACCCATTGAACCTGCACAGCCAAAAGAAGAAAGCGAGAAGAAACCCGAATTGAAAGAAACTGCTTTACCTTTAAATGCCTCTACTAAAGACAGTTCTGAGGAAAGCTCAGAAAGTTCTGAAACAAGCAAAGACTCGTCAGAGGTTAGCGCTGAAAAAACTGAAAAGTCGAGCGCTCCTACCTCCTCTTAGATAAGCAAAACTCCAGAGGCGGTAGGCGTGTGTCGACAGAAACTCCCTCGACACGCGCCCTCCGCCAGCAAGAGGCAAATTGCCCTATGCAGTGCGTTTGTGATGAGTTCCCGTTTCCGCCGGCTACGATCGGAAAAACGCGTGAATGTCAGACTAGTTAGAGACTTATTTAAATAGTAGAAACTGAAGAACCTAAGTTGTAATTATTTTCAAATAAATTATCGAATTTCCGGTACTATAAGTAATAAATAAATACGTTTTTTACATAATGTTTTATTTGATACCCTAAAATAAACTTCAAACATTTATTAATAAGTTAATTTAATTAATTAAAATATGTAGTGTAAAAGTTAATCAAATAAAGAATAGCAAATTGAAACACAATAATTATGTATCATACTATAGATAGGTATAGTCGATTATCTTCACTTAGAGTATTTAGGTAATACCTATTTCGTTAAAGAAAAAAATCATTCACATTAAATGTTACTTTTCATCATAGAAGATCTTCGTCTAACGGTGCATTTACATCTAACGAACATAGAGCTAGAGCAAGAGCATTCTTTCGTGATGTTTAGTGTAGTCGTAAACTCGTATTCATTGTTATTCAGTATTAGACTATATTCGAACGCTCTAACAACGAACGAATGCTCTACGGCTGTTTAGAGCGTATACGCACTATGCGGGTAGCCGCATTGCGGGTAGCCGTCCGGCTGACCGCAAGCACAATTATGTACGTAATATTCATTTCTATGCGCACTGTGCGGTCTGCGGTAGCCGCATCGCAGTGCGCATAGAAATGAATATTACGTACATAATTGTGATTGCGGTCAGCCGGACGGCTACCCGCATAGTGCGTATACGCTCTTACACTAAATAATTTGACATAGCGGGGTTAGAATGAGCATTCGTTCGTTTGATCTAAATGCACTGTAATATAATTTGAGTTACGCAAAAGACATAGATAAATGTCTGTAACACATATCTACCATGCTTTGAATTGTAAATTTTATACAAAAACACTTGCCGTATCTCGTATGTCCATTGATTGGGGACATAATATTTGTAACAAACAAGCTAATGATAATAAGTTATTTATTAATAACAAGTATATAGTAGCCATTCCAACTTGATGTAAAATAAATATGGCTCTTTTTAGAGTTAATGCTAGGCTAAAGCGTATGTAAGGCGTACGTTTGTTACTCTTTCACGCAAAAACGACTGAACAGATTTTGATGATACTTTGCAGTGATGTATGTAGTACCTTATTTACAAGAAGTACAGAAAATAAGGCTTACCTATAGAAATTTATACCGATTATTTACGAGGCGCCCATCAATTCTTGGCGAAAATCTCAATTATCTCCGATAACTTAAGTACTATAAGCTATAGATTTATAAACATTGAAGAACTATAAACAACAAGATTCATAATCGGCTATACAGGGTGAAAGGTAAAACGTTTGACCAATTAAGACAGGAGCTTCTACTCATGAAACTGAACAACTTTTGTTCTACAACTTTGCTGTATTCGTAGAAAAAAATTTGGACTTTGTATGGAAATCGGTCAGCTGATTAGCGAAGTTTCCTTACAAAGTCCAATTTTTTTTACGAATTCAGCAAAGTTGTAGAACAAAAGTTGTTCAGTTTCATGAGTAGAAGCTCCTGTCTAAATTCGTCAAACGTTTTACCTTTCACCCTGTATAGTCAAAAATAATTTGGAAAATCCAAAAGTGCACGCCTCATAATTTTTTTTTAATAAATATTTATTAATTATTATTTTTGTTTATTTAATAACAATTAAACCACATCCAATCAGACCCTGAAAAATGAAAGGGTTCTATTCCTGAGCATACTCAAGCGTAAGAGAAAAAAAAAGACTCGATTAGTAAAGTATTTCGGTCGCTATCGTGTTAACAAGAAAAAGGATCCGCACATACAGACACACGGACGTCCAAGACAGAACTTTTTTAAACTGTTTTTTAACTAGTTTAAATAACAAAAATGACATCAAAAATATCATGAACGTTAAAAATAGTGTTTTTTCTTAATATGTGTGTGTACATGTATTATCTTACAAGTGCAATGTATGATACATAAAGACATTTTAAGTTTGAAAAATCAGATGTTTTGCGCGAAGTGACAGTAGTACCCACCTCAACGCTTCGCTTATGAGGCGTGCAAAATATACGTCGGCGTTGTATAAGCAGTGTTGATTCAGTGGAGGAGCTCGGACTTATAGATAAATAGATTTTCAATTTATCATAGATACGTGGTGATAAAATCACCATTGCTCGAAACGGTGAAGGAAAACATCGTGATAACCGGCATGTCGAAGAATCAAAAGTTTGACATGTGACATCTGTTCCGCACTTGGCCAGAGTGGTGGATTGGTGGATTATAACAATAAACAAAACAATAACTATATTTCCAAAATATAAGTACATAGAAATTGAAAACCCTTGCGCCCACACTAGTATTCCCTGTGTCGTGGGAACAAGTTTCTTCCAGTGACCAGTGGTACATTTTACTCCTAAGGCTAAAAAATTATGGCCCGAC
This sequence comes from Colias philodice, assembly GCF_061535455.1. NCBI lineage: Eukaryota > Metazoa > Arthropoda > Insecta > Lepidoptera > Pieridae > Colias > Colias philodice. The sequence continues at coordinate 7,962,152 of NC_143098.1, read as the reverse complement.
TATTGGTACCGCTCGTTAGGACATTCTACCTACTACACGCGTAGGCAGAGGCATTCTGGGCAATTTTGTTGTTTATTCTACGTGAACGTTTAAACATCTATAGCTTAAGACACTTGAATTACAAAAGTATAAACAAATTGTACTCACTTCTCCTGTTAGCATTCTACATGTCAGCACGCCAAGCGACCACCAATCCACAGCATGCCCATACGGTTCCCTCTGTAGGATCTCAGGAGCTGATAACAAAGGAAAAACAAATCAATAATAAAATGCCTTCGAGTTGTATGAAAAATTATTGTAATTACCACTTTCATACTTCTGATAGAAGCAAAATTAAGACTTTTTAATTAATAATAGGATAAAGGGAGTATTAAAAAGCATTAAATACAGTAGGTACCTAACTACTATACATATTAAATTTAACAGACAGGATTTCTTTGAACTATGAATATGATATAATAAAAAAACAGTAACTTTGAATAAGCTATTACGTCAACAGACATTTTTTCATGAACACTTTTGAATTTAAAAATTCAATAAATGGGGAAAAAGCAAGGATGCTAATAATTATACTTTATAATACTCCTTTTATTGAAAAGCAAAGACCATATCCCATTCACACTTCTTGTGCTCTACGCAACATGCATTCCTCCATTCACACAAATTACTTAATTAAAAACTATAGAATAAAATGATTTATATATTTACGTTCATGGTAGGAAATTTCTTGCTGCAGTTGAGCACACGAAGTCATTTGGTGTCTTCAGTTCACATGTCACAAATATACATATTTAAGTTTTCATGCGATATTTGAACAGGCAGAAACTTCAATTCCTTTGTGCACTAGTATTTACTATTGTATATTTATTGATTAAATATAAATTAATTTGTATTGAATCTCCTAATACGCAGTGGACAGTTTTCTGGTATTATAGTTTTCTCAAACACGCTGATACCTTAAAAATTATTTTCGTAAATATATGTAGAGATTAGTCAGAGAAGACCCAACTGATCATTGTTATTTAATAGCAAGTTGAAAATTTGAATAATATTATAATGATACTATCGGTCCGCCCCGGCTTCGCCCGTGGTACATATGAAAAATAGATGTTGGCCGATTCTCAGACTTACCCGATATGCACAGAAAATTTCATGAGAATCGGTCCACCCGTTTCGGAGGAGTATGCAGACTAACATTGTGACACGAGAATTTTATATATAAGATTATTTATAATAATATTTGTTCAACATTTGTTTGATATTGTTAGTAGTGATTGGTTCAGTATTCACATACAGTTTCTCTAACAATAGAAGGAATAAAGTAATTGTTTTCTATTCTATAATATGTCTGATATCAGTTTAGAATAAACTATAGATGGCTATTTTCTTGGATAAAAAATAATTCTGGATATCTCAATAGTAAACATACTGCTAATATTCGAGTTCCAAATTAATTTTAACTGCATTAAAAAACCAACATCAAATTGGGGTATAAAAAGGTTTATCTTGTAAATAAAATACTTCAATAATACTTCATCATTTATTCACATATTTATATAAATTATCACAAGACTAATGTTCCTGCTTTTGAACTGATACATCACAACATATACTATCTCATACCACATACATACAAATATATAACAGCCATACATAATAAGTCATAACATATTTAAGTAAGGCCATAGCTAGGTGCTCCTATTTACAACGTGCGACGTAAACATTTAAACGAGGCACACGATTAAGGTATCTTTAGAATAAAATATATTGTCTCACCACCAAATTCAATTTGAATTAAGTTTTAAAACATTCGTAAGGTACTCACTGATATGAATTTATATTAATTTTCCATTTCTTTCTTACTCCAAGCTTTATCAATAACACAATACAAGCAATTTTAGGTCGTTATTATTGTTTATTCGTTTATTAATTTTAAACCTGCAATAACGTCCCAATCATATTTATGAAATTAATTTTCGATGTTACACACTATCAAAAGAAGTCAAAAGGGTCTACATAATACGAAATGGAGTAAAAAAGCAATAGAAGCGACAAACCAATTGCAATGGTCGAATTATCATCGCAAGGTACAGCCTTCTCTTTGGTGATAATTAGTCAATAAAATATAATAGACGTAAGTATAGGAAAACTATGATTCAATCGAGATGCGAATAAACTACAGCTAGTTACAAAATGAGGTAGGAAAGTAAATAATTATAAGTTCATGGATGGATTCATTGTACATGGAAACATCGTGGGGATTTGAGGAGCATACGTGGTCTTTTTAAAATAAAACTGATTAACGAAAACAATTATTCTTTGTATGTATGTCAAGTTGAAATTAAACTTTATGGTTATAAATTAATGCGTCAGTTAATAAAATATTAAGTTATTTCTAAGATATTCTTTTCCCCAGACACCTTAATCAAAAATGTCTGATATTCCACGTCATAGGTAAAACTGTTTTCTGTAAAATTTTTAAATGGACAAACATTTAATGAAATAGTAAGTATTATTTTTAATTTATCGTCATAATTGTGTTAGCTAGCTAGAAAAATAGAATTAAGCCTATGGATTTTGTTACGAGTAGAAAATAAAGACTAAGATTAGCTAGACATTTATATCTAACATTACGACAAAATTTCACTGTTTCGGAACACACGATCATTTTTTTTTAAATTTTATCTTTTTTCTACACTAACATACTATCCATGCACCATCTTAAATTAAATTATTTTCAAATTATCCAAGTATAATATATCACACTGATTTAAAATAAAATATTCTAGTATTAATATTTCGAAATTCTACAATTTACAAAACACTAAGCAGAATGTTAGTATCATAAAGCTCTCAAATTTCCAACCATATGAAGAATAATTTGAATGAGAAAATCTTTACATTAATATATTAAAATATAAATATTTACATTTATGTACACATTTTTAAAATGTAATTGTAGGCTTTTTATTAAATTTAATACTATACTACATTTATAAAATGAAAATAGCCCTTCTAATTATACAATTCGAATCGCAAGGGCCTCTAGCATCATTACAAAGTTATTAGAATTATAAATTGTTATTCAACGTCTATACTACATCACACTGTGTTACATTACACTCGAATCCTGAAGGATCCTCTAATATATAATACTCTTAATAACGATTAAAGGCTCTAATGTGTATTCAAATGAAGTATAAGTCGATTTTAAAATTAATACCTGTATGTACATTATTAGTATTACGTTTACATCTAAAATTACATGTCGTGAATCATGGCTTAATTTACTTCGCATATAAACTTATTTAAAGTAAGTGAGACAGTCGAATATAAACACAAGTGGACACTTCAACCAGCTTTCACAGTTACGTGACTATTGCTTAGTTAAGCCTAAACACAACAAAAACATATACGTCTACCGAATTAAAAAAATATACACACGTCAATTGTCAAACAAATTATAACACGAAACTAAAGGACAAGTTAAAAATAAATAATTTAATAAACTTGCATTTTAATTGTAATGACTAAGTACATTTACAATAATATAAATAAAATATAGCAATATTTCACAGATATAGCTTTATTACCTAAAAACCTTATAAAAATTTTTTGACGAAAACAATTGCACGTTCAAGAATAAATTCTTCACAAAATAATATAAGATTTAATTCTTTCATAGCCCAAAATTTCGTTTCACACGGTAGTCATAAATCGATTACGCCTTATATCGATATATCACAAAAATCGAGTGAATAATCGAAGATTTCTATTTCTCAAATAGAGAGCGAGGTCTCGTCTTTATTAATAACAATTGCACGAACAAATTTAGAATGAACTTAAACAAATGTGACTAAATCTAAGCGTTTGAACAGCATCGATCAACAATACAATGGCAATGAGACGAACGGCGTCGTTCGTGCAATCGCGAATAATTGGACGCAGCCACACCACGTTATCGACGATCACAAAGACAACGTATCTCTAATAAGTTTACGAACTGTATTGCCAACCGTGTTAGATTCAGTTTCGGGTAATTTATATTTAATCGCGAATAGATACGGCTGGATATCCGGGTAGGAAGTATCGAAGATGAGATCGGCGTCCGACCGGTTGGGCATCTTGGGTACGTACTCGTGTCGGTTAATTATTTCAGTGATAAAAACAATTTGATCCTGGAGCATTTCGACGACGCTTTCGTGTTTACTGTGCATATCTTGGTCGTTGCCGGACTCCGTGAGTTCGCAACTGACCCGCCATATCTCCCAGGGGACCGGCACGTACGTGGGTAAGAACCACCTCGTTCGATGTTTCTGGAAGAATTCGAGGCTGATCTCGCCCTTGGCCGGGGACGGTCGGCCGTCCAACGCGCGGAGGAGCTTAGAGAATATCGAGATCTCTCTCTTAATTCTGCGCACTAGGGTTTCGGACGCGCAGCAAACGTACGTGAAGTCGATGAAGTCGCAATCGACGTCCACATAGTTGACGGTCCGTATGGAGTAGCTCTCCTCGTTGTTGTAAGTGAATTTCCCGCTCGAGCGGTGGAAGAGAACCGTGTGGAATATGCTAGCGACCACTTCGTCCACTTGGCTACCGTCCATGGCGATTTCGAAGTTGAAATCGCGGGCGTTCATCTTGCCGGCGTCAGTGGCGAGCCGCGCGCATACTAATCGCTCCTACTGACATAATCACTTAAATGTGCCGGTTTACAAGAGGGTAGAGTGAAGAGAGTGTTCGCGGACCGAGGAAGCCGTGTATTGAGCCATTTCAATTTAACAGAGCACGAATCAAATCCCACACTGCAATGGAAAATGATCGTTTTAGTTGCGCTCTATAAGATATAATATGTATGTCTGTTGTGTTTAAATCACGTTCTAGGGATATTCTTTTTCACAAAAAATACAATTTGCGCTAAAGAAATGTAGTCTATAATTGTTGCTCGACAATATAACATGCTACACTAGTAACAATTGAGAATTTTCTATATCCTACAAACTACATTATCAACGTAAATGTTGTATTAAACAATTGTTATATACCCAACCAAATTGAGACCCCAATCCTATATGTAGCCAAATGCCAATCAAAAATGTATAACAAAATAAATCAAGTATAAACTCACCCATATATTTAAGTGTGCCACAGAGCGTAGTCGTCCGCGACCCGACCGACAACCACTTAGACAAGCCAAAGTCTATCAACTTAATGTTATAATCTTCATCCAATAAAATGTTCTCTGGCTTTAAATCTCGATATATTATGCCCGCGTTATGTAAAAAATCTGTAATTACAATTATCATGTTAATAAGTGCTTATGTTGTTAGTAATTGGATGATTATTATATGGATTAAAAGACTTCTTTGTTTGCATGATTATTGAATATTTTAATATAGTTTTTTTATAATGTCTGTATCAGAAATATAAAGAAACAATTCTGGAACTAAATGATGTGTCAAAATTAATGAATAAATGTAAATATTTAAAACGCGACTTATTAGATATATTTCTTAACATGAAACCGCGAGTTGTCTTAATTTTTTTGAAGGTTCTTTTTTTGTTTCAACATTCATGACTCAGTACCTAAGACATAGCTATAAATATACTTAAAATCCATACTAATATTATAAATGCGAAAGTAACTCTGTCTGTCTGTCTGTTACTCAATCACGCCTAAACTACTGAACCAATTTTCATGAAATTTGCTATGGAGATATTTTGATACCCGAGAAAGGACATAGGCTACTTTTTATCCCGGTAAAATGACGCAATCCCGGTAAAATGACGCAATCCCGGGAAAATGACGCAATCCCGGAAATCCCACGGGAACTATGCGGGTTTTTCTTTGACTGCGCGGGCGAAGCCGCGGGCGGAAATCTAGTCATTAAATATGCCGGAAATCACCCACAGGGGCATGAAGTACATGAAAAAAGGCCATCAATATTAAAATATCGGGATAACAAATACAAGGAAGGCGCAGTATATTATGCCAAATTAGGTCAATGTAATCAAGATTATGTAATTTGAAACAGTCACACATTTAAGTACGAAAATAGTCACGGCGTACACTTTTTTATAATCTGAAATAATGATTGTACAACCTGCATATTTAATATATGGTTATATTATATATTCTCCTGGTTTTGTTTGATTTGAACATGGATGAAAATTAATATATAGTTTTAAATATGAACAACATCTTAAAATAAGACAGAGCAGAATAATAAATCAAGGCTGACTTATAAACTTTAATTTGTCATTTAGATTAAGTCCAAGTCTTAGAAAAAAAAATATTATACAAACCTAAAGCTATGGCAATTTCTGCAACTAAAACTTTAACAATATCCTCCGGTAACTTTCCACACTTATCTAATAAAGCTAGCAGCTCTCCGCCGGGAATGTATTCTGAAACTGACAAAGAGAAAATAAATAAATGCTATGCAAACATTTAAAAATATCCAGAAACTCGATAAAGACAGAAAATCGTCAAATGAGAAACCAATTCCTAAAGTTTTTTCAATTAATCTCGATCGAACTTTAAATGTGTAAACTGTCGAACAATTAACTTTATATTGAAAGCATTGTTTAATGAAATATTACATTAATAAGGTTCTTGTTGCAAATAACTCACATTTCGTTGTAAGTACATATATCAGCATGATAGGATATAATACTATGTGAGGATAAAAGACAAAAGCAATAATTTTTAAAAATTTGATACAGCCAATATTTAACACAGTTCATTGACTAGCATACCTTAGGTACTTATAAAACAATTTATAAATGTACGCAAACGTAGTATAATAACTCACCTATTTCATTCTATGATACGAAATTAAATTATTATAAAGAAATATATAAAAAATTACTATTTGATTACACGGCCGTGTAATCAAATACCTATAGGCCGTGCACGGCCATTAAATATATTATTTACATTAGAACCTAATAGATAAAAACTATAAGATAACCAGAATATAGAATAGAATAATTACTAATAACAATCTGTGTAAATAAACAACTTAACGAATCATAACATAATGTAAATTAGAAATGCAATTAATAAACGTTTCTTCGAAAGTGTAATTAATGAATCATTTACATTAATAACAATATTTATCAATAACCATAGAGTTGAAATTTCTATAAAAAAATAAATTCAAGGACATCACTAAATAAATGCGTAGCAACCGAATCGAGCGACAATGACCTTCAACGGATTGAATTAAACGCAATCATAATGATATTTACGATGACCTAATGACACGTGGACATGACTCGACCCCATTTCGGAGTTACTAATATAATCGTCTAGTCGCGATAGGAATGATAACGCAGGAGCAACCACCTCCGCTAGTAGGTCAAATCGTAAACACCTAAAAGAGTTTTCGTTCGCAAGTTTCATTCGAATCTCCAAACAATACAAAAATAACGATTTAAAAATTCAAATGTCACGTGCGATCTTTTTTTACTCATGCTTTTTACAAAAAAAAACTTCTCTATACATGAATTGCAAATTATTAAGATCGTTAATTAAACCAGCACAAAAACTTCAACACACGTCGAGATTAAGTATGAATAAGCATATTGTAAACTAGAATGATTGAACATTTTTAAAACACATTAAGCATAGACAACGAGATTCTTAAGACATCTCAACTTTATACATTTTTATACAGCTTATATTGTAGACTGCAATAAACTAACTAATAGAACTTGATATTATTGACAAATAATTTAATATGATAAATATGCCTATAAATTTGCTAATGGTCACTATATTCAGAAACAGATAAGTATTTGTATGATTATCACGACTCTCTCGAGTGACTTTGTTCATAATGAACTTTCAACTACATATTTGATATTCCAAATCAATAGCCTGCGTAAGAACAGGATATCAACATCTTCAAATGTTGCTCATTGGTTTTATTATAATTTTAGTGCATCATGCTTTACTCATTAAGTTTATCAATATAGATTTAATATTGTGAAATTGTCTATTTCTCAAAGTGTCTAACAAATCACCAAAAATTGTAAATACACGCAAATGAGAACAAGGTTTTGCTAAAATCTGTCTAAAGAATTAAATGAATAAATCAAAGTGGTATAGTTTTCTTTGATACAATCCCTATGTTCGTATAAAATTATTATTTTGGGGCAATGAAAATATATATTGCAGTCAGAATAATCATAAAATTGATAAGTAATATAATCATCCTAAGATTAAACATACTATCAACTAAATAAATTCTCATAACTTACCAATATATAACCTTTTCTTAGTCTGCCAATGTGCAATAGCTCCAGCTATGAAGGTATGGTGGCCGACAACTGTTTGGATCCTTGTCTCTTCTTTCACTTGTTCCACTGCCCTTTCATGAACTAACTGTGAATGAAAGTTGCAAATTAAAAGGCAATGCCACATAAACGCGTAATACTGTAATACTAAATAAGTACCAACTGTTTGTTCCCCAAAACAATCCCCCTATCAAATTAATTAATATTCAAGGACTTGCATAATTAAATATAGCTGGTCCTTTGTGTTCAAAATAAAATGTCTTTATATGGATATTTGCTTAATACATTATTTTCATTGAACAAATTATACAGTCAAATTTATTATCTTAATGCCATTGGGCATTGGCCTAGTGTGCTACATAACATAAAATGTGAGATTGCAGGTTTGTAGGGAATTTAATTATTTTTAAATGCACTCAGATAAACAGCTTAACTAAATATCATTGCATGTTAAGTTTGATATGTAAGGATGATTTATAACAGTAATTTTAAATTTTCATTGTAAAATTAGTCCTATAAACTAGCTAGCCCACAATAATTGTGAGTATTTACTTTCTATGAAATTGTTGCCATAATATTATTAGTTATTGCCATTATAATACTCAAAATAATTATTTCATTACATGTCTAAAATTTGTTAAAAACATGTAGGTACATGTTTTTCCTAATTTTCAATGATATCAAAAAACAAACTGGTGCAAAATTTGATCCATAACAAGCATTTAAATTAATCCGTCAGTCCTCGGATCACAGACACAATAGAAAATCTATTGTGTCTCGGCCCGATCGGGCCGCTCGGTGGTCAATGGGTTAAAGTAGATTTTTTTAATCAATTTCCTTTTGACGCATTGTCCTTTGGGAACATTAAATTTTTTATAATCTACAATATTCAAAGTAGCAAGTCATAACTCATAAGCCATATCAATGAAACATTAAAAGTAAGTTCATACATTTGTGTAATATGTATTTATCTGCAGATTCAGAAAATTAAAAAAAATGAAATAATAGTCTGGTCTAGTGCTCTATGATGAATAAAAAATTAAGACAGTTTTCATCATCACAAGTTACCCAATATTTCACAACATGATGCAAAAATTATTCAAATCTAAACTTGATAAAACTAATAGAATTATTTTTAACAAAACTCTTTAATAAGAATTAACAATAACTAAGATGGAATTGAAATTTGGATTGATTGTTATTTGCAGTGTGTAAGAACCAGTAGGTTGTTTCTTCTGTTATATAGAGTTATATCAATTCCATATACTTTACAGTAAAACGCTGATTATCCGAATGCTGATTAACCGAATCGCCAATTATCCAAATTGTCCTAATAAATTTAAAATATGAATAAGTAATATAATTCCGTAATACTATGTACTGCTTCTTTTCTAAGTAGTATTGTATCTACAACTGTCTTTGAAAATATTCATCAAGCCTATTCTATATTTTGTTTAACAGTTGGTTTTTCTTGATAGTTTTACGAAGATTGTTATTAGTCTACATCCGATTATCTGAATCATATTGGCGTTCTTCTGTATTTTAGTAGAGGAACAGTTAAACAAATAAACATTCACATTTATAATAAGGAAGGATAGCGTACCTGTGATTTGCTCAACACTTTTAACGCATACTCTTTGTCTTCAGCAATTTTTCTCACTTTAAAAACTTCACCAAACGCACCTTTAGCTATTGTTTCAACTATTTCAAAGTCTTTTTGTAGGAGATCAGTTGATATTGGGAATTCTGGAAGAAAAATTGATTCCTTATGTGCAACAGGCCAAGCAGTCTTACTTGCTTCTAATGGACTATTTAATGTTGATTCATGCCACCTGAAATAAAGAGATATTGTATTTTATAAGTTTATTTAAATAAAATCAGTTTTTGTGAATGGGTATTACTTATCTATCTTTTTTAATTATCTGTAGAATTCAATCATTTACATGGTTGATGGTATTCATAGCAGGACCCATTTAACATCTTGATACCTGATTTGATGTGTGAACTTAATTAAGTAAGCTTCTACACTCTGAACTTTTAAGATAAAGACAGCATTAAAATATTTGCATTTATATTTTCTAAGAATGCTAAATGTAAACATATGATTTAAAGTAGAATTCACAATGAAGAATGCAATTAAAAACATTGACTGTTTCTTTGTAAATTCACAAGTGGTGCACCTACAGCTAATGAACATGCCCAAAACAATAACATACACACAACACGTGCGATTTAATTTCGTAAGAATGGTAACGTTCAAATTTATAACACTAACCTTCGTCTGGAAACGCGAGACCAAGGCCGAGATGCGCTATACACCGAATGGTTGCTAGTTATGCTAACGAAGGAGCGTCCGCTGAGGTTACCGACGAAATGGGACAAACTGAACTGTACGTATACAAACAACAGTAGTTATCACACACTTTCCAAAACAATAAACAAGAGCAAACGTCAATATCGACCAAACTGTTTGTTGTTAAACAAAATGCAAGTAAGCAACGATTTAACATAGTCATCAATCGAACAACAAAGCGTTTTGTTATGTTACGTATGTTCAGCTGAGAATGACATTAGCAAGTTTTCATTTGATCGCAGATTACCTGACTCGTAAAAGCTGGGCTGTCGCGGGTTGTATAAACTGATTGCTTGTGGTTCCTGCGTTCTGAACTTCTAGTATGCAAGTTTCCCATTAAACTCACTTAATATATAATATTTTTATATTAACATATCTAATTTATTTTTGTATTAAATTAAAACCAACAATCTACTATATTCCTTCCATCAATCAACCGTAGTTCCACCCACCATAGACAATTTGCAAGATATTCCCATAGAGCATAGTCTACACACAGATAAGCAAAAACATAGTAGATAAAAAAAGTAACATAGTCAAAACAACTATAGGTAAACCAGAATCTGATGGCAAATAGGGAAATCAAAATTTTGAGTGTGCAACCCTAGGGAAAATGGACTGAACGATCTTGATACTGTGTATTTTTTATTTTGTCCTCAACTTAGAGTCCTCAATATCATTAGTCACATTACACAAGTGGATAATACTTTATTTAATATTGAGATATCCGCGTAATAATTATTATGTAGGTACTTATTACATGTATAATATACATATTACTTTTCTAAAGGTAATACATAATATTATGTATTTACACATACCTATATTTGAATATATCATTATGGCATGTGAAAATATGGATGTAATGATAATGCAGATCAAAACTTATTTACTATATTTAACGAGTGTTTATAATTTTTAATAAAATAAAACAATAATAAAATAAAATCATGTTTATTTTCGTAAGTATTAACACATTATAAAATTGACTTGTACACCTTGGACTTGACAAATAGCCGAATTGGAAACTCCTGTAATAAGTTTTCATAAAATTATATTTTAATCAACAAACAATATTATAGTTACCTATTTATAACATTTTTAATTTAAAGTATCAAAACGGGTAAGTCCAATTTAGCAATATAATCTTTCACGCGCTTTAAAATTGAAAATTGTGATGTGTTTGACCCTTCTTCATCGAATATTTTTCTATACACATTGTAAACAACACCTCTTGCTTGAGATCGCAGCGGTTTTATCGACATTTCGAAGATTTTGAAAACAAAATCCTAAAAATTATAGTCTGTCAACTATTTAAGTTATAAACAGACGTTCGAACTGGTGCGACCGGACCACCGTACTCGTGCGGTGCGATCGACTCGCCACACGACCGCACCGCACCTAGGGTTGCCAGTATTTGATTTAAGGGTTAACAGCATCAAAAATGCGAGTTTTAGTTATTTTTTACGGGAGACAAATAAAACAGCAATGTTAAATAGAGAAAATTTATTTTTGGCATTTTTATTTGCTGTTGGAAGAAACAGCATTAATTAGCTCTTCATTTTCTAAAGCGAATGTATAAAAATCTTTGCACGATAATTTAAAATTACATTTAATTAATTTGCAGCTTCGCCTTTACAGTTTCAATATGAATATTCAATCGGTTTCAGCTATCCGTCCTGCCCCCCTAGTCAAGAGGCTTTCTGTTAGCGTAGCGTTCAATAGAATAGACTACGAATGTATGAGATTGACGTAAGCTGTATATAAACGTATGTATCTACAGCTTACGTCAATCTCATACATTCGTAGTCTATTCCTTTGGTCTATTCTATTGAACGCTACGCTAACAGAAAGCCACTTGACTAGGGGGGCAGGCATTGCCGCACAAAGAAAATATTCTTTGTTTAAAAATTACGATCAAATTTACGATTTTTAAAAAAACATTTAAAATATGTATTGGAATTTTCGTGGCCGACTAAGATAAATAAATTCGTATAAAAAAAAATAGATACACTAGATAATTTATTATGTTGCTAATATATGAAGTGATTAAAGGCGCAAATTATCCCTTTTTGAAATTTTCGATATTGTCGATAGAGGCGAAAGTATTGTAATTTTTACTGGTTTTCGTTTTTATATTATATGCAGGCGTTAGTAGAAGCTCTGTTTAGTACCAAAAGAAACCTTGAACTGAGTTCTACATGTAACAAAAATACCACATTCTAGCCACGAAGTTATTACAAGTTAAAGATTTTCAAAGAATGTCAGGGTTGCCCCTAGTAAACAAAATTATATATATCATCTATCTATTACCAAGTTTTTGTTTATGTTTTAGTCGTTAGTTATAGTCGATATTTTAATATTATTCAATATATTATTATAGGTAGGTACTTGATCTTTATAATATGTAATAAATTAACTGAACAAAAAAAAATATCTTAGATTTTTAAGACAATTCAATAATATCAAATTAATCTCCTTTTTTTGTGAATATTTCGAACATTGATCATAGTACCTAATCTCATTAAAAGTCAAACCGAATTCTTTGAAAATCTATTTCACGTAATAAATTCGTGGTTAGAATGTTGTATTTTTTTCACATGTAGACCTCAGTTCAAGGCTTCTTTTGGTACAAGTACAAGTACAACCATTGAAAAGAAGAAAACGAAGAGAAAAGAATGGGCAAAATTATATTTAAAAGACAGGGATTCATTCAGACATATAAGACATATATTAATCTTTTTTTCAGTAATAGCCACGTCATCCGACGCCATCGCCATTGATAACGATCGACCGACGTCCGTTTTGTTTGGCGGTAGAACTGTGACTAAAGCTGTAATAAGTATAATATAGTCTATGACTTAAGCGCTGTCCGGTGCGATCGCCCGTCCACACGCGCGAATTTGGTACGGTCCGCACCAAGTTCGGAAGAAAAAACCATCGGACCGACCGTACCGTCAATAATAATAATTATGTCCGGCGGACCACTGTACACATGATCGAATATGGTCCGGAGCGCACCAAGGTCACGGTGCGGTCCGTACCAAATTCGAACGTCTGTTTATAACTTAAGAATTGCTTTTTGACAGCTCGACGGGTGATACCAGAAGTGATGTTCAAAAGATTATCGATTGTGATACCATTTCAATTATAAATTCAAAATATTATCATAAATCGAATCAGGTACGTAAATAATAATTACAACGTAAACGTACTAATAAGATATGTAATAATAAGACCACATATCTATGCATTGTATGTTAAAACTAAACTAAACTAATATTTTATTATTTATTGGTTTCTATCTTACAATTTGGTTGTCTTTACGTTTAAATTATATAACATAATAGAAGAGTTTTTCTGTATCGGATATATTTTACAGAGTATTTCTATCGATTATTTTAATCGACCCATCATTGAATAATTCTGTGTAGGCATCACTAAGTGGGCGGGACCTCACCTGTCCATGAAGTACGATAATTATTTGTATGTCATTTTAACATAGACAATACAATCCTTCATAGGCGTGAAGCTGTCAAAAAGCAAATAATATAATGGACCGTAGACAGAGAAACCAATAGACAAATTGATATCTTATGTCGCATTCACACAAGAAAAAGAGCAACTTATGCCGGTGTTGAGTAAAGAAATGAGAGAGAACGATAAAATTTTTTGTTTCACCCAGCGTGCCACTTTTTTCAAGAAAAGAAACCTACTTTGCTAAACAAAGTTTGACAGCTAACTATCGTCTTCCCTAAAAATATAGTTTTTACATGTTATAAGTTAGAAGTAATTCATTGTGTTTGGTTTTGCATAATTTAAACTTACCGTTAATACCTTATAAAATAATACCATGGTGCGGTGTAGTGTTAAAGGGTGTAAAAGTGATAGTGGAACGAAAATGCCTGGATTGTCTTTTCACTCGTAAGTATACAACTCTTTATCAGTTAATAGGCCTTCATGATACTTTAGCGTGTTAATATATTGTGTATCACGTGCTGTTGACTTGAATACATTGTTTAAAAACCACAAAAATAACAATTATAAATTTTAACCTAAAAAATTTTGTGTTGCCAACTTTTCTACAAATTATTACCCACTATTATGGGAAATCTTAATATATATAAATCTCGTGTCACAATGTTTGTCCTCAATGGACTCCTAAACCACTTAACCGATTATAATAAAATTCGCACACCATGTGCAGTTCGATCCAACTTGAGAGATAGGATAGTTAAAAACATGTAGGTACCACGGGCGAAGCCGGGGCGGACCGCTAGTAATAATATATATTCTGCAGTGTGTATTTAATTAAATATCTGAAATATTCAATGGCTTTTTCCAGTTTTCCTGGACCGGATAATTTACGAAAAATTTGGATTGTAGCTACAGGACGAACAGCTTGGAAACCAAAACCGTCATCAAAAATTTGCAGCAACCATTTTGAGAAAAAAATGTTGATCTAAAAGAAAAAACTTACAATGCTATATCCTTATGCTGTACCTATTCTGGTAAATATTTAGTGGCATATTAATCTTATCAATTAAAGTCTCAACTTTTATATTATGTTTTATGTTTTTAAAATTTAATCACCTGTAGAAAAACATTATTTTGTGCATTTTATTACTTTTATAGACATTTTATTATTATATTATTTTATTATATATATATTATTTTACATTTATAGACAAATGTTAACTAACGAAATTTTTTTGAACTTCCGTCCTTATTGCACATTAAAAAAAATGTTTAAATAATTGTCGGTAAAATATTTCACTTTTTGGAGCCCTTCATATAAATATACTTAACAAGATCGCGCCATAAAAGTTTAAAAAATGTTAATACTTTGTTTATAATATTTTTTTCAAGTTAAGTAACTTGAACAAAAAACTAGAAATTTCTAGTGTTTTGTTAACTTGAAAAAATTTTTTCTTAGAAATTTCTAGTTTTTTGTTAACTTTTTGTTAAGTACATATAACACGCATTGATTATAGGAAGATGCATAAGGCCACCCAGTAAGGACTTGTACCCAGTAACGATTGCGACATCGCGCACACCTGCGGTTCCAGAAAGTATTACGGCAATCACCACCACCGCAACGCTGCCCCGCCGAAGTCAATGGACGCTCTTGGTTCCAACATTGAACCGGAGGGACGTAGTTAATTAAGTTAGAGATAATTTAAATGTAATTTTTTTATTACAATAAATTATTATTAAGTAAATTTCGTTTTTTTGCGCCTTCGCGGGTTGGTCAATATAATTAAAGTGTGTATCTGTTAATTTACGAAAATAAACATTATTTTATTTATTTTATTTTATAAAAAATAATAAACAATCGAGTTTTCATCTGCATTATCATTACATACACATTTTCATATGGGATTATGATAATGATATATGTACATATTATATAATACATAGGTATGTGTAAATACATAATATGTATTACCCATCTAAAAGTAATATGTTTATTATATACTAGCTGCGCTCCGCGGTTTCACCCGCGTGTCTCCACTCCTGTTGGTCTTAGTGTTACGGTACAATATAGCCTTCCTCGATCAATGGGCTATCTAACACTGAAAGAATTTTTCAAATCGGAATCAAAGTAGTTCCTGCGAATATCCCTTCCCTACTCACCTTCACCCCGTCCCGTACTACGCCTCCTCATTGAATTATACAGTATACCTACTATTTTCTGTAAATTGACACTTTTAAAAATTCGTTATAATATCTTTTGAATGGAATATCGCGGACTTTCTTGTAGATATTGATCCATTCTATAATACCGTAGAACATTTTTTTGTTCTATCTTCAATAGATTCCGCAGCGCACGCGATGACAGAATTTTTATTAAGGATACATTATTGCATTTTTGGTAAGGATCTCTAATTTTTTTGAAAATGCAATATAGCCTATGTTGCTCAGTGAAGATGCAGCTTTCTAATGGTGAAAGAGTTTTTGAAATCGGTCCAGTAGTTTATGCGTGAAAACCATACATACATACATAATTACAAACCTTTCCTCTTTATAATATTAAGTATAGAAATGTAAGTATGTATCTACATAATATCATTATGTGGATATCTCATTATTATCCACTTAAGTGAATAATGATATTGAGAGATTTGTATCTTACAAATTGTGGGGTAAATTTTCCCTCATACGGTAACCCTAAATATTGTGACGTAATCTTTTCTATCCCTTTCTGCGACACGCATTGCCGGTGTCTATTGGATTCTCCGTCTACGATAATGGACAGAGTATAATCATCAACACAAATAATTTGACAACCAATTTGATAGTTGTCAAATAAAGTTGCCACATGAAAATCTTTTATTTTTTAAATATAAATATGCCATTCTGGTAGACCTATAACATATTATATATTACTAGAGGTCCACCCCGGCTTCGCCCGTGGTACATATTTCGCAATAAAAGGTAGCCTATGTCGTTTCTCGGGTATCAAAATATCTCCATACCAAATTTCATGCAAATTGGTTCAGTAGTTTAGGCGGGATTGAGTAACAGACAGACAGACAGAGTTACTTTCGCATTTATAATATTAGTATGGATTAGGGACACATTCAAAATCAAGCAGCAAAATTTAAATTTATCAATTTTTGAAAAAAAAATCGTTCCTCGATAGCGGAAAAAAAAAACAGCAAAACACCGCGGCCCGCGCGCCGTACTGGAATACTGGTACAGTAGCTAGCGCGCGTACTGGCAAAATTTTGTAGAGATTGTCTAATCTAAAAATGAACGCCCCTCCACTGTGTTTACGCTCACATTCAAAGTACGTGTATAGACGCAATACACACAAATTGGTCTGCCTCATTGGTCGTTCAGTCCTCCAGTCCCGTCCATGCCCGAACGACAGGACCAGTTGGCCAACTAGTGCATAAATGACGCGATGCACGACAGAACGGACGTGTCATTCCGTACATAGCGCGCTCTCCCCGCCATACAATGCTAGGCACCTGAACTGATCGCCCGATTAGTTGACAAATCAGTGCGCGAGTGTCAAAGTTTGCAGTAGAATCGACGCGCGCACACATATAAAGTGGTTCAATAATTATTTGTCCTCACACATTGAAACAATTAAGTTTAGTGGAGGGGCGTTCATTTTTAGATTAGACAATCTCTACCGAAATTTCACCGTATTTTAACAGTTTTTAAAATATTTATTACGTATGGATAGCATGGTCTTCTGTAAATAATTTATACAACAAATCATTTTTATACATATTCATTTTTAATTTCATTCATATAAAAATAATAATTGTAACTACTTACTTACCTTACTACTTACAATAAAAATCTATGATACTGAACAGTTTTAACCGTGATCCATAAACTACGGCCAATGCAGATTTTAAACGTGGATAATATTATTTTATGATAGGTAATTGATAACACAATTAGACGTGCCTTGAATACTATGAATATTCTCGTGCTTTACCGACTGTGCGTTTCATGAAAGAAACGAATCTTCAATGGCGGCCAAAGCTGATTAGCTGACACTGACATATGGTTGGGTCAGTAAAAAATAAAATAAAAATAATGTAAATTGATAATTATATTATTAATTATTCCAAATTTTTTATTGACAAACTTTTTAAAGTGAAACTTTTATTACATCGTCTCAAACTTTTTGGTCTGTGTAGCGCATGTCGCGTGTATCGCGGCTGCCGAGTAGGTATACCTACTCGGCAGCCGACCGTCACCTGACTCCTGAGCGCTACACAAAGCAGTGTTCGGAAGTCGGAACCGTTCGAACAGTTTCACTTTTACCGTGGTTTCATAAAACCACACAACATTTTTTTGTTATGGTATTTGTTTATTTAAATTAATTATCATATTTACGTATACAGAATGCAACAAAATCCCCATAATACTTGTAATGAAACTGAACAACTTTTCCCAAAGAACATATTTTTGTCAAATTCCAATAAAACATAAATTTATGATAAAAACTATTATAGGGAAAATCAAATACATTTTATTGATTTTAGTTTTCCCTATTTTTTTTGTATGCCGTACGGCCGTGTGTAAGCGAGAGGGAATGATAAGCGCTGCCATTTAAGATTAGTTTCTTTAATGAAATGCGTTATACCTACCAATAAATTGCATCGATTGTGGGATATTAGACATTTAGATTATGTTGCGCTGCTACTACATGTATATTATAATTTACCGATATTGAGTTACTATAATAATAGCTCAATGTTTACCGATCTGTTTTTTGAACTTATAATTATGTATTTAGGTACTATTTTAGTGCTATATTCGTTCTAGATTAGTTTTAGCTAAAAATTTGTTTAAGCTACCTATTGCATAGCTTTTATCGCGGGCCTTGAGCGCAGGGACTGAATCCAGAAATTCCGTAACGAAAAAATCTCACGCTCCCCACTCCGACGGGAACAGAGGTGTGGCTTGAAGGCATGTGCATGCTATGCAATAGCTTTACCGCGCCAGTCCCCAGTCTTTTTTCTATTATGGCCGGTTTACACGGGCTTAATATCTAAGTGCTTAGTGCTTGTCACTAATACCATATTCCAGTGTGTGAAACTGTTAGTTCAAAGTTTAAGTTCTTAGTACTTGTATCTGTGATTAGGACAAGTCAATAGAAATGTATCCCTTAATATAGTCAATAGATCCCACTTACGAAGCGACAAGTCTACACCTTATTGCGAAGTCTATCGCTAGATAACCGTGTAAACAGCTCGACAAATTGAATGAAAAATCATTTAGAATGACTGGTCTCTAAATCGAAATCTAAATAATGGTTAGGGAGCCAGAAGCAGATTTTATGACCAAGTTCCTCTCAAGCGGTAATTAGTAAAATGCATCAGAGTATAGTATTATAAAGCCTCGTGAACGTCAGCTGGAGCTCGGTTGGGGGGATGAGCGGCTGTAGCCTCCCACGCACGTAGGAAAAAAAAATACATTCATTCATTTCCTCTCAGCTAAAAATTTGTCAAATTGTAGCTAACCCAATATCTCAACGAAAAAAAATAATCAGCTGGTTACAGCATGGTGTATTATACGTCAGCTGGTGGCTCGAACATGAAAAAAAAAATATTATTTTCCGTGATTTCCTCTCAAACAAAAATTTACCTGATGATAGCTTATATGTAACTGTGGATAAATATATAAGTCAGCTGGCTGTATCTTGGTGGAAAAACCGTCAGCTGATACTTTGAAACTTATTACATAGGAGTTAGACAGAAGCATCTATTGCCAATTTATATGCATCAGCTGACTAGATTTTCCTCAACTTATTGCTAGCTGATTCTTTTATTTATCGCATCAATATATTTTTAACACTCTCACTCACAAATTTTCATCTGAGAGGAAATGACGATATCTTTATGGAGTTTCTTGCCGGTTCTTCTCCATAGATACTGCTTTCCGAATCGGTGGTAAATTTAAAGAATGTAATGACGATTCAAAAGTGATTCTGGAAGAAGTCTAATTGAATAAATAAATGTTTGAGTTTGAGTTTGAGTTTAATTATTCGACATTACGCTTCAATATAAGAGTTGAGTTGAAATAAACATTCAGTATCAATAGTTTTGAAACGAATAAGTATGTAATCAAATAATTTTATATATTTAAATAATTAAATAATCAATTAGCAATAAATGAACTAGTTACTCGATAAATAATATTTATTATATAAACTTGATAAAAAATTATAATGAGATTTATTCGTTTTCGCTCTGACAACCCTCCATGGGTTTTTATCTTCCATATATTCCTTAATGCTGTAATAGGCTCTCTGAACTCATACGTTTTTTACATAATTTTTAAATTTAGCACTACTAAACTCTTTAATACTATGAGGAATTCTGTTGTAAAAAAGTATACCTTGGCCCATAAATTAATTTTTAACTTTAGCTAACCGGTAAAATGGCATTTCAATCAATTTTATTTCTGTTCCTTGTGCCATAACGGTGTCTTATCTCCTACTCTTGTGTGTAAGTCTGCGTTTTTGTGTACATATAAAATATTATTAAATATATACTGTGATGGTACAGTGAGGATACCAGTATTCTTAAAGAGATCTCTTAGTGAGTCCCTAGCACGTAAATTATAATATATAGAGCGTATGGCTCTTTTCTGTAATATAAATATAGTTTCTATATCTGCAGCCCTGCCCCATAGCAGAATTCCATAGGACATAATGCTATGAAAGTAGCTAAAATAAACCAATCTAGCCGTGTCTTCATCGGTGAGATGCCTTATTCTTCGAACTGCATATGCAGCTGAACTAAGCTTAGCAGCGGTGGTGGCAACATGGGCCCCCCATTGTAGCTTCTCATCTAGTGTCAAACCAATCACAAGAAAAACAGTGGAATCCACAGGGTATAATACCTCCCCGTTTAAAATAATATCCCTTTTCACCTTTTTTACATTTGGAAGGATAAATTCTACACAATTTGTTTTTTTTTTTTGCATTTAATAATAAATTATTAGCAGTGAACCAATTGGATATGCGTAAAAGAGCAGAGTTTATTATATTGTTTTTTTTATCGAGTAACTAGTTCATTTATTGCTAATTGATTATTTAATTATTTAAATATATAAAATTATTTGATTACATACTTATTCGTTTCAAAAATATTGATACTGAATGTTTATTTCAACTCAACTCTTATATTGAAGCGTAATGTCGAATAATTAAAGATATCGTCATTTCCTCTCAGATGAAAATTTGTGAGTGAGAGTGTTAAAAATATATTGATGCGATAAATAAAAGAATCAGCTAGCAATAAGTTGAGGAAAATCTAGTCAGCTGATGCATATAAATTGGCAATAGATGCTTCTGTCTAACTCCTATGTAATAAGTTTCAAAGTATCAGCTGACGGTTTTTCCACCAAGATACAGCCAGCTGACTTATATATTTATCCACAGTTACATATAAGCTATCATCAGGTAAATTTTTGTTTGAGAGGAAATCACGGAAAATAATATTTTTTTTTCATGTTCGAGCCACCAGCTGACGTATAATACACCATGCTGTAACCAGCTGATTATTTTTTTTTTGTTGAGATATTGGGTTAGCTACAATTTGACAAATTTTTAGCTGAGAGGAAATGAATGAATGTATTTTTTTTTCCTACGTGCGTGGGAGGCTACAACCGCTCACCCCCCCAACCGAGCGCCAGCTGACGTTCACGAGGCTTTATAATACTATACTCTGATGCTTCTGACGAATTATCTCTTGAGAGGAAATAATGAACCCAATTTGCACCTGGCTCCCTAACTATAACAAGACACATAGAAGTGCTTGTCATAATTCGTATGAAAACCGCTGTCGCCAAAATCAACACATTTAAACCGATAGCTAAACAGTACACACAAGTAAACTATGCCTTTTATTGGACAGCTTAATTTAAAATTTTAGTGAAAACTAACTTAAATATTTAATTAAGCTTTTTAATATGTATCCTAACGCACGAATTTACGGTTTATTTTAGAATAACATCCCTAAGTAGGTATATGAGACGTTTTGTTTATTTTTGCTCCAATACGCAAAAATTCGGCTTTTCTACAACAGAGGTTGTCAATTTTCAATAGATTTAACTTTGAACATAAACTCATAGGAATAAGGTTGAAATTTGTGTTAAACGTGATAATAAGAATGGTCGACTGTGTCATTCATTGTTATTTCGATTATTATGGTGACACTCGTAATACTTGTAAATATTCTATAATTTTAAGAAAAAACGGCAATATTTATAAACAAAAATACTTACCGGTGAAATTTTATTCCATAATTAGTATAATTACAATTTATGGAAGAATTTCCGCACTGGGAAATGCTGTAACACACCATGTTTACTCACGCACGTGTCAGGAACAACTGAACAAGCGACCACCAAGCGACGAACAGACTTGTGGCATGGTAACCACCTGAGCGGCGACAATGTCACGCGCGCTTACCACTTCTATTGCCTTGTTATTTAGATTTCTATGCTCTAAATAAACCACCCTAATACTTTCTACTAGTGCCTAAGTGTAAGTGGTTACATCGTAGGTACTGGTCAATGATGAGGGCAATTATTGCGCCTTAGTTAAGCGACAAGCAATAAGCTCTTAGTACGGAGCTCGTATAAACCGGGCGTTAGTTACTTTATACCAAAATCTCATACCTGAGATGTATTCTATTATAAATACCAGACCACAGCCGCCAAGAAGTAAACAATAACACTGAAATATTCCTTTCAGATCATTAATTCCTAAAGCCTTGACAGGCGCGTCCTCTTTAATATCATTAAATCGGTATTCCATCCATTTATTAATTAAACCAGCTTCGAATAGAGCTAACATATATTTATTGTATCTTTCTGTTATTGGTGAGTGTTTTGGTAATATCATTTGAAGATAGTGACTGTGTATTCTGTCTTGTCTCGCTACATGCAAATACTGCTCTCCTTTATCGTTTAACCAATTCCTTTCCAAATAACGACCAAAAGCACAATCAATTATACAGAATCTTTGACTATCGTTTTTCAAACGATTTGGACAAGTAAACATATTTTGTACAGCAACCACTTTACTGTTAATTTTCCTAAATCGCTCTTCATTATCAGGTAACACCACGTCTGGCGACGCAATTCCTTCTATCTTATAATCTTTAGCTAAAATATCTTCAAATGTATCAACCTCTTTTCCCTTCTTTAGAACAGAAAATAAAGATATGATTGCGGCTTGTGAAGAAAAATTAATAACAAAGAAACACCAAATTGCTATTGATAGAAAAATTCTAAAACTACCTCGCTTCGGTGGTTTATGCAAACTAATTGAAAGTACAGTTCTAAAGCAATTGACGAGATCTTTTCCAAGCTGATCTAATGTAAATGTTTTCGTTTGTTCTATAGTAAAGATAACAAATGCTATCCAAGTGCAGAAGAAGCAGAGCAAGAACTCGATAATTATATTATAATTATTTGTAAATAAATTGCTATCAAATACATCGGTTTCAAAATCGGCCCGATGAGACATGAAACATACTCCACTATGCGCAAAGGGCACGGTGTTATCCACTTCGACAACCATTATATCAAATTGATACAACGGTACTAAGTTCAAGTCTCTTTTCCTTTGTGTAAAATAGACAATTTCTCTAATATTCATTTCGTAATTGAATGTATCGTATAGCATATCTTTGTTAATGGAAATATCTATTGTAAAATTCATAAGTCTTGCCATCGTATTCCAAATATTTCCATCTCTTTTACGCATAAAATAAGACCCATTGCCAAGATTGTCAATTTCCAGAAACGGCTTAATCTGTACAGCGAAACCGATCATGGTATAGTTGTGTAAATCCTTGCTTACATCATGAAATAGTTTGAGATCCTCTACAGCCTCCTTCTCGCCGTATTTGATAGAATAGGTTTCAAATCCGATGCAGGTTCCTAGATTATTTGTCCGGAATTTTGAATGCAATGAGACGTTATAGCAACTCAGCTCACATTGAAATCCATTTTCAAAACTTCTCACGGGTATCGAAACTTTTCTTGTTGTCCAACAACCAAAATTATTTTCGAGCATAAAATATTCGCTTATATAAGGATTGTAATAAGATATATACATAACTTTTTCCATATCATCATACTGCATTATTATAGCGTTAATAGCTTTAAAATACCAAAACGCAAAAAATATATTTGCGTTTGCAAGTTTGTCATATGGAAAATGATAGAACAAAATAACGTTTGCAAGCGGATGCCAGTACGGCAGAGTAACGAGTTTAAGCATAGCATTTTCAAATTGTTTTAATGTATAGCAATTAAGAACTATAGTATTTGAAGGGTATGGTACGACATCTTCTATTTGTTCATCTATTTTCTCAATATCCGTTACAGTAAAACAGACGTTCATCCTTTTCAATTCTATGTACAGTTGGTCTGGAAAAACTCCAACAAAGAGAAATATATTTCTTCCATTGGGTTGTAAGTTCTTTGTAATGAGCGTACTCTGCAAAAAAATAAATAAGAAATTAATAAAAAGAAATGACAAACTTTATCATTATAATTTTCGTACTAAATATAATCTTTAAAATATGTACTCACAAGCATTTCAATTTTTTGTTTCTCTATATCATAACTTTCATCTTGTATACTTATACTTCCAAATGCGTAATTGATCGCGTTTAGCATAAGAATAATTTTTATTATCTCTTTCATGTTATTGTGGGTAGCTAAATGAACATGTAAAAACCCCTGATCACTTATATAAGGATCCGAATGCAATTATTATAATGTAGAACCATCGAATTTAGATAAATGTGATAGATAATAATTTTCATCAAATCAAATAAGCTTAACTTTCACGAAACTTCAGGATTAAGAACAAAATATTATCATATATTATTCAAACTTAATAACGTTAATGTACCTATATGAAAATAAGGCAACACTAAGTAGTTTAGGAAATTGGTAATGACTGATTAAAAAATAATGTTTTTAAACAAACACCATATTATATTGCTTTATTTAATAACAAAACAAGAAAATATTAAAAAAATAGGTACTTAATTTATAATGTTTTCCCTTATCATTAATGGAAACAAAATGTAAAAGGCTTAAGTATTGAATATTGGTTTTCACAGAATTTTGCCGGGAAGGCATTTTATAAGGTTGTTGCTTACATAATAGTTCTTTGAGACATTATTTACAAATTTACTTAATCAAATACAATAATATAGCCCGCCTAATTTTCACACACAAAAAAATGTGAAAGTCGTTAATATTATTTGGCCCTGCAATAAAATATTATTTTGAATAACATAATTCTCTAAATAATTTTACTACAGATTATTATATGGCAACACTGAGTTGTTTAAAAATACAATAAAACAGAACTAGTTTTGTCCATCAATACATGGTATCATCTGCTATATTTATTTGTCGTAATAGAATAAAATGCAATAATAATTATTTATTTAATACAACCACTACCACACCTCGACAGACGGTGCTAAAATATAAAATAGTAATGAAAATTTGTTCATTCCTACCAAAACCAATAGTTTCTCAAAGAAGTATAAAATAGTATAACAGCAAACGTTATTCCCTAAGATACGGTTGTAAATTTTCCCAAGCGCGATCTATTTGCTGTTGGGTGTATTCATAACTCCAGTACGGGCTAAAAACAATATTGGCCATTGCAATTTGTTCCGAGTTCGTTGGTTGCGCATCCACGCGTTGCCTAGCTTCTTCTTCCGTTTGATTGTTTCTCACTTGCAATCGTTTTATTGCCTGCAATTAAACATAAATAGAGGTATGTAATAATTATAAGCAAGATTTAATTTATATATTACAATACAAGGTATAATATATAATTTACTAGCTGCGCTCCGCGGTTTCACCCGCGCGGCTCCGCTCCTGTTGGTCTTAGTGTGATGATATATAGCCTATAGCCTTCTTCGATGAATGGGATATCGAAAACCGAAAGAATTTTTCAAATCGGCCCAATAGTTCCTGAGATTAGCGCGTTCAAACAAACGAACTCTTCAGCTTTATAATATTATGTATAGATTAGCCTCGTCGTTTCGTCGCATACACTTATATACATATCGCATACATATTATACAGTTGTCAGTATACCTATACAGTTTTAATAATAATCTTCTTAATATACTATTAAAGGCGTAAGTTTTTAAGTATGGATGTATGGATGTTTGTTACTCTTTCACGTAAAAACTACTGAACCGATTACAATGAAATTTAGCACACATATAGAGGGTAACTTGGATTAACACATAGGATAGGTTTTATCCCGGAAATCCCACGGGAACAGGAACTATGCGGGTTTTCCTTTGAAAACGCGGGCGAAGCCGCGGGCGGAAATCTAGTAGAGTATATATATACATGTAGATAGTGTTTACCTCCTCTGGTGGTATAATAACAGCCCACAATTGGTGACAGTACTCGTACCACTTGGCGCGAACCATGACTGCAGCTTCCATCACCACCACCTTGTAACCCTGTTCCCCGAGTATTCTTATCCTATTCCTTGCCTCCTCTATAATCGCTGGCCATACTGTCTGGTTCAGTCTTTCTAATTTACTCTGGTTAAAAGTTACAAGTATTTTTTATTAGCTAAGAGAAATTAAATCCTAGGTGTTTTTTATCTTGTTTATGTGCTCAGATAATATTTTATATAACTGGATTTTATATAGCTTTATGTAGCTCAATATCGGATTGATTTTAAGGATTCTAGGTATGTATAAACAAACAGAAAATTGGTGTTAAAAAGGGAAAGTTGCATTGAATTAAGTATTATTTTTGTTATTATAAAGAGAAAAATGGAGAAACAAATAATAAAACTAGTACAAACAATAAACTTCCTCATTTTACTTTAATAATTAATAAAAAAATACCTTTTAATAAAAAATATCTAACCTTATCACTAAATACAATCTGGCCCAGTTTCCTCCTGTCCACCTCCCCATCTGGAGTGATAATATCACTCCCAAATGTCTCTGCTAACGTTCTATTCAATGGCAAGCCTGGTTTGTACAAATCGTGTGCGATTAAATCACAATTTACTACGGCAGCACCTTTTAACCTAAAATTTAATATGATTACCTAAAATTTAATGATTAAATTTTTTTTTGTTTAATTCAGTCTGTCTATAAAATTAATTTTTTTTTGTTGATCAAACCGTGAAAAGTAATTTATCTCAGTAAACACGAATGAAAATAGAGCAATTAAAACCAGAGACTTTAGAGCGGGGGCACACGATGCGTTGCGGTGGCGGTGCGGCGCCGGAGCGGTGTCGCTGCGTCGTCTTACATAGAAATATCTGTGGCATGTCACACGATGCGCTCCGGCGCCGCACCGGACTTGTAACCACCAAGACGAGGCGGGGAGGGGTGAATGCGGTGCGACGTCGGAGCGGCACCGCTCAGTTGTTTTGCGTCACAAGGAAGGACACGCTGTGCAACGCTGCTACGACGCCGCTGCGACATAACAACGTTACGGCGCCGCACCGCTCGTGTGCCCACTGACACGGTGAAATCCTTGCGGTGCGGCGCCGCAACGCATCGTGTGCCTGTGCCCTTAGTCTTGCAAAATATAGTGCATTGTGTAGTTTATGATGGATAAACAATCATGGCCTTAATAATGGCAGTTTGTTGTGACAAAGATTAGTAAAAAATAACAGTAGAAATAACAATATAAAACCATCTAAATTGGTTGTTAAGAATAAAGAAATGAAAGGGGATAGAGCTGGAGCAAAGTATTATTAATTTTTTTCCCTTTACTCACCTTATTTTTTCCGTAATATTACTTTTTCCACTCGCAATACCTCCAGTGAGACCAATCACATATGGCGTTTTAGGAATGTTCGGATTTGGCTGAAAGTAATCATTGTTCATACTTTGTATAGAAAATATATGCGCGAGCAAAGCAAAGAACAAAACAAATGGTCAAGCAAAATTAATCTGTATAGAGATTAAAAAAAATATATACTAATGCAATCAGTAATTCACATAAACCTACCATAAAGTTTACAATTATTATGTTATTATTTTATATTTTATAAAATAATAGCGGTATAATACAAAAAATATACCTGTGGTGGTCTCAACATAGTACCAAGAAGTCTCCTCCTTTGGTTACTAGAACTCAATTTAGCCTCCTCCTCCAAAGAACGCATATCATCTTGTGCAAGACCTATAATGTGTTCATCTAACGGTTGCAAGCTATTCTCTTTCCGCTTATCATTTATCTTCCCTACCGCGCGTGCTGTTTCTTCGCTCACTACTATTAACTATAAATAAAATAATTCAGGTATAAAGTGCTATTAAGTTATATGAAGATTTTTTTTATTTATATTCAAAAAAACATGCAGCTAACATCTCTCGTGTATTCTTTTAAACAGACTAAAATATAAAAACAAGCAAAGGGAAAAAATTGATTTTAGGTGGGGATTGACAGTTATTCTATTCTTTAAAAATATTTTTAAAGTGAAACTTTTA
The DNA here is from genome assembly GCF_061535455.1 of Colias philodice. NCBI lineage: Eukaryota > Metazoa > Arthropoda > Insecta > Lepidoptera > Pieridae > Colias > Colias philodice. The sequence continues at coordinate 7,933,499 of NC_143098.1, read as the reverse complement.
TTACATCGTCTCAAACTTTTTGGTCTGTGTAGCGCATGTCGCGTGATGGTCGGCTGCCGAGTAGGTATAAAGCAGTGTTCGGAACCGTTCGAACAGTTTCCCTTTTACCGTGGTTTCATAAAACCACACAACATTTTTTTTTTTCTAGGAATATTTAAAAATGCTATTATAACTTACTTGAATCTTAGGATCATCCTTAGTTGGTCCATACATATCCTGAATTGGGAGGACATTGTATTCTAAATCTGGATTTATGTCAGTTAGAAAATCACGGACTGCTTTAATTCTCTTTTCAACGGGTTCTATAAGCTCCCATAATACCTTAGCTGGAACACAAATTACAATATGGAATTTGTGAATAAATAAAAAAAAAATAATGAGCATGTTGTTTATTATTGTTTAAAAATTATTAAAGCGACTTAGCGATTATGAAACTATTTGTGACAAAATATTTTAACATGAAGAAAAATTTTAAATATGAAGTTTTAAATTTAATTTTGTCTTTTTCTTCAACTTTAAGATAACACTTTTTTATATGTTTAAAACAATAGCTTATCTTTAAGGTGAAATCAGTTAATCTGTTGTACAAAAGTTCACTTATTATCAATTTTAGTACCCAACATCAAATATAATAATTTCATGTACAAGACTGAGTTACAACCTTAACACAGATACTAATCAGATAGCCAAATCAGAAAATCCAACTTAATACCTGAATAGTTATGAAATTAAAACTGAAAAAGCATTAAGTAATTCTTACTTTTAATCATATTTACATCAGTAACTCCAACTGTGACATGCTTCTTTGCCCTTAAAGCTGCTTGGGACAAAAGTATTTTGTGTCCATTGTGAAGCCTATCAAATGTCCCACCCAACGCTACATAGTCATAAGTTTTTACAGACTGACTGACGGAACATTCACCATTATTGTCACTATCTGTAAAATAAAAAAAAAATGTGTGCGTGTACTAGTGTACACACGTTTATTTTATGCAACTTTACAGAAATACGTCGAATCACGCGTAGTAGGGATAAGAAAAAGATGGCGCGTAACGGAAAAATGTGACGCGTAACGAAAAAATGTTACACTAAATTATTTTTTTCCAACCCCGATAAAGAAGTTTCACTTCAAAATCACAATTTTAATGAAGTTAAGTCAAAAATAAATTATTTGTATTAGTACACATTATAACACTCATTATTAGCTACTAGCTGTTCCCTGCAGTTTCACCTGAATTGCTCCGCTCCTGTTGGTCTTAGTGTCATGATATATAGCCTATAGCCTTCCTCAATAAATGGGCTATCTAACACCGAAAGAATTTTTCAAATCGGACCAGTAGTTCCTGAGATTAGCGCCTTCAAACAAACAAACAAACACTGTGCTGCATCTAAAATAAGGCATAAAAATACTGAAGCTGTTGAATAACCAGCTCAGAAAAAACTTCAAAACTAAGCCATTTTATTTAAAAAGAATATTGTTCTAAAGATTTGAGTTTATAAGTATTGTTGTTCATAACAAGTAAAACATAACCTTGGTCTTGACTTTATTTTTTACTTCTTGATAATTCTTATTATATTAAAAGTATTCTAATTTTTTCACTAGTATAATATTTTAAACTTACCAATCATTAATGTTTGATGGTCCTTATTCAAATTTGATACAACTTGTTTCAGTCCTTCTAGATGTTTATCTAAACTACTTTCATATAATATTAAGTCAATTGCATGATTTGTTTTGATTTTCTGTTGATCTTCTATAGGGTTGAGCAATAATCTTACATCTATATTTGAAGTTTGTACTGCAGCCTGTAATATGATATATTATAGGAAAAAAAAATTATAAAAAAAATCAATATTTCTCAATTGGTGGAATATCATACATTACTTATTATAAAGTACTGAGAAAATTTACCTTAGAATAAATATTTACTATCTGCTTATTTAAAACAGATAGAGAATTCTCCTTTCCATCCAAATATTTTATGTACAGTATATTTTTTACAAATCTTGATGATTTTAAACAGAAATTATATGTTTTCGCAGCACTTGATACAAACAATAATCCGTTAGCAGCCATTGCATCTAAAAATTAATATAAAAATCAGACTGAATACAATCAAGAAGATTATGTATCTGACTGGAACACCTACCTGATACATGACTTTTCATTTTCATTAAATATGCTATTGTAATTGATAGAATAATAACAGCAACTGCTACAGTATAAAGTTTGTTGTACATTACTGCACTAAACAACAAAATTTGTCAGCTAACATAGTACTGTTTTAAGATATTAAGATATTCCATTTACCATGATAAGATTAATTACTAAATTAATATGCAGACAATAATTACAAGGAGAACCCCCTTCAAATGATATTTGTAAACTGTCACCTGATGTCTATGAAGTTTACTTACTTACACTTTGCACTTTGAACTGAGAGTTAGGTTAGTAAATAGCAGGTAATTATTTTAATCCATAAACATTTATAAACACTATACGTCAGTTGTGATAAGTAAGTAAATTTAAATACATAAGATTAAGTATCAGCAATTTAGATTGTGGAACTTCATTAGCATTAAACTTTAAAACATATAATATAATATTTCTTTTGTTATACCAAAAAAACATGAATTATTTGTAATGATAAATAGAATAATTTTTAATAAGTTTTAATTAATTTATATTACGGACGAGAAACGAAAATTGAATTATCTAAATAATAGCTACTTCAAGTTTCAACTGTCATAAAACATATGTAGTATGACATTGACATATTATGACAAATGGCAATTATTGACATTATTCATTTTTTCTTCGAAAGATTTAATGGCCTGGTTACGAGACTTTTAAGCCAAGTCTTATTCTTGATCACAAAATATTATGTTCAATGAGATATTTTTCCTTCCTTTGTCCTTATATAACTTAGAAGAGTGGCAATTTTATTTGAGTACAATTCTGCCAATGTGTATTTACACGTTATTTAGATCGTTACAACCGTTACAACCATTGAGATAATATTCCTACGTATGGAGGAGACACCACGAACAAAAACTGTGCGCCATTTTTTTGCTCTAACTAAGTTTTAAAAATTATTATCTATTTAGGTACTTACCAATGAAAAGTTATGTTAGTCACTTTTCCGTATTATTTGCGCAATATCGTAACACACACGAAGTCATATTTGATGCGTTTTACTTTAATACAAATAAAAAATGAGCGTGCAGTTAAGCCATAATTATGGCTTATGTTGAGCGTAACATAAGTGATGTAGGCGGTGTCGTCTCCAATCTCCATATGTATATCTCAATGGTTACAACTGATATTATATGACATTATTCAGACTGTTTTGAGTTTTGACTGCATTTCGATTTCTTGTAAATTATTTTTCAATGATGTTTTACATGACATTAATCCATACTATATACTATATATATTATATTCTATTATACTATATTAATAGTATAAATGCGAAAGTAACTCTGTCTTTCTGTCTGTTACTCAATCACGCCTAAACTACTGAACCAATTTTCATGAAATTTGGTATGGAGATATTTTGATACCCGAGAAAGGACATAGGCCACTTTTTATCCCGGGAAAATTACGCAATCCCGGAAATCCCACGGGAACGGGAACTATGCGGGTTTTTCTTTGCTTGCCTACTCATTTCAGTGTATAACTACCTGGCAAGCAGGTGTAAACAGGTAATTGACTTAATTAGTAGGTGAAAAAAAAAGCATACCTAGGAATATTCTGTGTATCAAAAACTATCAGTCGAATAAATTTCATTTGGTTATCAAAAGTATGAAGGTGATGAAAAAAAATCGATAAAAGTTAATTTAATTAAAAATAGCCGTGACCACTTTTCGATAGGCCTGCAATTATAGGCATATATTATTTTGTTTATAAAAAATATTTAATTAAAAATATCAGATCGGCGAAGGACGATCTCCCACGGGCTCTTAGACCATAAAGGGGTAGATAGTAAAGGTATGTTATTTAAATGACAACAATGTTAATTTAATAATATTTTTATTTTACTATTCAAATGACAATAAAGTCTTATATTAACGTTACCTAAATTGTAAAGCTATGCCAAAATTATGTTTAGGAATAAATACAGAACAGTAAAAAAAAAATTGTTTTTACTGTTCTGTGGGAATAATTAACAATCTCAAAATATATATATTATTACCCCATTAGCCCCAAGCGGCCCGATCGGTCCCAGACACAATAGATTTTCTATTGTGTCTGTGGTTCCGGGGCCTGAGTTACATGTTGGTAGTTATCATTGAGGTACCATGTACTACGTACTAATACTACGTACTAATACGTAATACCTCAATAGTAGTTTTGGATAGTTTCATGATTCATCCACAGAGCATCTAGGTAATAAGTATACGGTTTCATCACGGTCTATTTTGCTTCGACAATTTGGGATTTTTCTATGTCAATTATTCCTATAGTCCTTTCCACCTAAGATGATTTCTGTGACACATTGATTTTTGACACGTGTAGAGATGTCTTTACTGAAATCATATCAATTGTTTCCGATAATCGATAATATTTTATATGGAAATGAAATCGATTTGAATAAAGTACCAAAATTAGTTTTTTCGGCATTTCGCCAACAATTAACTAAGGAAACTTAGCAAACAACAGCAACAAAAAGTCAACAATAACAATTAGTAACATTAACAGAATACCACGTAAAGTATCAATTTAAAAATGCAACTTGTATACCCACTCAAGTGCGGGAGCCATTTTGCAAAAATCGGGTCTTGTGCGAAACCGGCTCCCGGTGCCGCCGCAGTTGGGGTTTTTGGCGGTCCAATATTTTTTTAAAGTCGATTATCTCAGATTCCTTTATCAATAGCACATTTGCAAGTATATATGTATATTCATAGATAATAAAATAGTCTATGCCTTGTCAAAACATGGTAACATTTAAATAAATAAAAACAACTTGGAGCGTTTTCACATTATCCGATCCGATATCGGATATCGGACGCCGATAGCCGATATCCGATATCGGATACAATTTGCCCTTTCACATTGTCCGATAAAATCGTTCCGATATCATCATGAGTGTTGCCAGAAATTTTTAGAGAAAACTAAACTAAATTGCCAGTTGATAAAAAAAGGTATAATTAAAAAAAAATCAAATGTTATATCAAAGTTGTACATGTACATTAAAAATAACTACGATAAAGAAAAACAACTTCAAAAAAGAAAAGTAAAATGTAAAAAAAGATTTGATATCACAAATTACAGCATATTATTTATATGTGTTATTTATTAAATAGTTTTGATATCGGTCATTTGTATAACATAATATACTTATGTTAACACATTATAAATTAAATAAATTTATATCAATACCTACTACAACCTAGTATTAGTTAATAGTTTTAGTAATACATATTTGTAAATACCTTTCAAAATCTATTAAATGTATTTTTAGCAAGACGTACCTAGTCATTTAGTCATTTTTTCACAACATACATTTATAAAAGTTCATGTAGTACCTATGATAAATTTATTAAGTGATACAATCTTTGTTCACATTTTCTTTACTTTTTCTTATTACACTGTAGGTAATATCCTAAAATAATATTGTCACTCGTTCAAATATATTTGTAATATGATCGTTGTAATTTCCTGTAAGTAAAGATACATAAATTATTTTATAGTCATAAGCAATTATTTTAGAATTAAGAGTTTTCAAACTTTGTATTCTTTGTTGTAAATTCAAAATAAAAATAAAATCGGTGTGAAATCTCCTCCTTTTTTGAAGTCGGTTAAAAACAAAGCACTCAATGACAACAATACAATAAACAGCACAACCAACATCCGAGTTGGAGGAGGAGCGAGGCAGAATGAGATAAAATAAAGATGATAGACACTAATGTTTTCGAAGATAGATATTTGAATTTAAGAACGCAATATATTTTTGTTTACTTCAGTTCAGCCAATTGCCGTATATTTTAATACGGCAAATAAAAATACCTGCCGCATAAATCGTATTTTATAGGCAAATACTTAAATGTGTGTTTTCTTAATAAAAAAAGGTTTCTTTTAATAGAAAGGGTTTTAGGTTAAAAGCAAAGAATTTTTTTAAAGATTGAGCGCCCTATAAGACTGAAAATACACAAACTAGTGCTTTTTTGCTGTTGGTATACTGCCTTTTCGAAAATTGAGTTGGCAACACTGAACATTATCGTCCGATAGCCACTGGGAATATCGGTGTCGGCTCCGATATCCGATATCGGACCGGACAATGTGAAAGACAGTGTACATATTTCATACATTTTACTTCCCTCCGATATCGGATATCGGCTATCGGCTTCCGATATCCGATATCGGATCGGATAATGTGAAAACGCTCTCGTCAAAGCAAATGTACCCTTGTAATTTTTGTTACATTTTGTCTGCTAATAAAAAATTAAAACAGCTGTTCAGTGAGATTTTAATATTTATTGATCCTTTGTTACACTCTTCTTACGAGAAAATAAAAACATCATACCCTCCCATACATTTTTTTTACACATTCCTTGTTTATTTTTTTGTACAAAAAACTACCTACTCAATGTGTCATGAAAAGTGGGCCACTTAAATCATGTGGTTATGTTGTTATCTTGATTTATAGCTAGCCTGTTCTTTCCTTAACATGTCATATAAGTTAGAAAGAGGAAGGTTATTAGACCGTTTTATAAAGCGAACGCAAAACCCACGACTGTTGATCGACCGGGAGCCGGTCGCAACGCACAAGCCCCTGAATGTGGATCGACCGGCTCCCGGTCGTTCAGCACATAAGTGGATACAAGGCTGACGCACTCGTACAGACGATTGACTCGATTGACAAACGATCACAAGATGGGCGCCGATTATATGATTTTCCAACTCTGATTTTTCAACGATCCATTTCATGTACACGAATTGCGTAGGTATTATATTTTTGTGTTATTTTATTTTATTTTTCATTATATTAAACTAAACAATACTGTTTTTAATTTATAAGCTTAAGATGTTTCATTTTTATATTTTTGGTAATAATGCCGCCATTATAAAATAAAAATATTATGCACTAAAATTATTTTGGCGTTTTAAATATAAAATACGTAATTCTGAACACGATGAAGTGTCACAGGAATCATCATAGGTGAAAAGGACTATAGGTATAGTCATTGTTGTTGTATCCTATTGATACGTTATAAGTTATTGGTCTTATTTGAAAACGTCTGCACAAATGTTTTACATAATTTTTGGATATTTCCGATAGGGTCACACACTATTAAAGGTACTTCTACTATTTTTCAATCTTAGCTCCCTTCACAGAATAATATTTTTGGCCACTCCAGGTATATAGGTACCTTCTATGTAAGTATACTTAGGTACATATACTGTTTTAATTTTATCCTATAACACACAATCGCGCGCCTGTGGTCAGGAATCACGTATGTAACGGGGAAGGTGTAGGTCCAGCATTTTCTGTGATTATAGCGCGATCAAACAAACGAATAAAAAAAATATTCAGGTTTATATAGCAATAATAATATAGTGTATATTTTGTCTTAATAATTAAGAGATAAACTATACATTACAAAAATATCCATGAACCTATATTATACCTATTTAAGTAACTATCTAAACTAATTTATTTAAAAAGGGGTAATAATACCAATACTAATACCTATGTCTAAACATACAATACCTACAACCTTAATATTGAAATCTTAACTAATACATAAATGCACAAATACCACTGGAAACATTCAGTTTTATTTATTTTTTTAATTTATTTCTAAGACACGAGTGTTTCATAAAAAATAAGCTACAATATGACTAGTAACATTTACTAAAGACTCGTATTTATTCTACTGGTGGATAGTTTTCGTTTGTTGTGATGTATTGTGTTGAAATTTTCTTAAACTTGGACCTGAAAAAGTTGAACAACAAATGAAAATCAAATCTTTTATTTTTTAATAACGTACGGAAATTTTAGATCCTGCAATAATTATGGAATACGAATATTGGATATTTAACCTTTATATCATTCAAATATTTTATAAATATACATATTTTTTAAACAATACAAGCCCTACGAAGGTACTAACTTTTCTAATGTATTTCCTTCAACCTAATAGCCGAATCATCATTAGAAATACGCGTATCTTCGGTTGGAACCGTGCTTGACATCCATCTGCCTGTGCTAGACTCTGCTGTACGAATACCACGCATTTTCTGCCATCTGTAAGGTAAAATAAATCGTAATTAGTTCTAATTAGATCTACGGCACTTGTCTTATTGGAGAAAATAATTTATTTTCTCCTTGAAATCCATGATAAGGATATGGTCCGCAAGCCAAGTCCATTTTGTCATGTTCATGTGTCATTTTGTCAATTATTGTGTACTCGTCTAGGCAGATAACTTGTTCAATGGTTAATAAAAGTGTATCATTAAAGTATGGTAACCGTCAGCAGCAGATTTTCTGAAAGCTTTTGGTAATCTAAGTAAAAGGTATTTAGTTTTTTGAAACCAACTAGTGGAGAATTCGTTCGATTCAATTAGCTTTATTTTATACTAGCGGTCCGCCCCGGCTTCGCCCGTGGAACATATTTACGTTTTCTCTACATAAGAACCATCCTCGTACTTCAAGGAATATAATAGAAAAGAATTATCGAAATCGGTTCAGCCGTTCCCACGTGATGCCGTGACAACGCGAAACGGGTGCAGACCCGCCGCCTTTTTATAGCTCCCGCCGCGAAGCGCGTCGAACGCGGCAACTGATACACAAAAATAATCCTTATGGCATGATTCTGTATTCACGCGCGATTACTTGCGTATTTCATGTATAACTTTGGTGTTTCTACACCGATTTACATGATTCTTTTACTATAACCTGCCCAGGAGTATGAAGAATAATTGTGCCAAATTTGGTTAAAATCCGTCGTGTAGTTTCTGTTTCTATAGCGAATATACAGACAGACAGACAGACAGACAGACAGACAGACAGACAGACAGACAAAAATTTTACTGATTGCATTTTTGGCATCAGTAGCGATCCCTTATCGGGGTGATAAGATTCATAGTTTTTTTTTAAATATATTTCATGTACAGAATTGGCCTCTCTACAGATTTATTATAAGTATAGAAGATAAAAACTCTGTGAGCATATACCTATACTTTTATGTTCTCAATTATGAGGATGACTGATGACTCGGGAATGTTAAAAGTTTATTCTTTGAAATATAACCGTTAAATGGAAAAACCAAATATGAGCTAGGTAATTACCATAAACCATTTTGTTTTCGGATCAAAAATAAAAAACTGTTTAAAATTCAACTTTCTATTAGGTATGTAATGTAACAATAATCAGTCATATATTTTAACATAACACAGTTTTAAGAATTGAGCAATAATCAAAACTAGGTACAAAAGAGGCGCTAAAAATATATTAAAAAGAGATCAAGTAAATTTTATCATTATAAGAAATAGGATATTTTATTTCTAAAAATCACATATCGTAACCCTGCTAATTCATAAAATACTCAAAGCCCCCACACATCAAGCATTTAAACTAAAATTCTCCTCTTGTGTTTTCCGAAAATTGTTCCATTGTTGTGCCATTCTGAAATAGTAAATTAAGAATGTCCAATCACGCAATACGCTATACCACAGATAATTATCATACTGGCTCTAACGAACGAGCTTAGATTATGGATTGGTAAGCCATTGAGTTACTATGTACTACGCTAATACAATATAATATTATATCGAAATTTTTTTTTTATATTGAAATTTTTATCAGGGGCGTTAGCGCCTGTGACCGATGAAAATACATATTATGTATTTGACAAAAGTAGTTCGAGTTTTGCTTCTATCAATTAGGTACCTACTCGTTTTTGAGAATTCTTACCAGTTCATATTAAGTCATTGGCCCATTTTTACTTACTTTCTACCAACTTATAAATAAAATACCTACATTTGAGCTCCGTTTGTTCTAGGTTTATCGCGGAGAATAAAGGAACTAAAAGCAGTTAATTTCGTGTTCTAAAAATCAAAGAACTGCGTAATTTACACAATACACAAAATTCTAATTACGTTACAGATTACACGATAGATGCAAACGAGTTACAACCATAATTATTCTAAAAGTGGTTTTGGAAATCGATAAATTCGTTGGGTCTTTGATCTAAAAACGATAGAGATTCAACGATAGAGATGCGGCAAAATAAATCTTCAAAGGATTGGTTATAATAAAGCAAATTTTATTCGCGATTATATTTTATACTAGCTGTTGCCCGCAGCTTCGCTTGCGTGGAAAAGATTAATTTTCATGGTACATAAGTTTTCATCCTCTATTTTACCCCTTTAGGGGATGAATTTTCTAAAATCCTTTCTTAGGGGACGCCTACGTTATGACATCTACCTGCATGCCAAATTTCAGCCCGATACGTAGGGCATGCACCCGGGTTTACCCGGTTCCGAAAAACCCGGGTAAACCCGGGTTTTTTGATGATCTTGAGAACCGGGTCTGAATAGTATGAAACCCGGTTCTCCCGGTTCCGACCAAAATATTAAAATATAAAGTATTATTTATATTTTGCTGCATTATTTTAACAAATTTATTCTATCTGGCAACGTCAGAGTCACGTGCATCGCGAATTTTCGTGCCACGCCTCAAGCGTGGCTCTGATTGGTTGTCTAACCTTAGATGCTATAAGTTTCCTACGGGTGTATTACCAAAAAAAAAAATAGGCTTCAAAAATGACAAAAATTAGGCTACTGAAATATTTTTATTAGATATGTCGTGAATTTGAAAATCTGTTGATTTTACTGTTTCATATAATTCTAGTCATGTTTTTGTTTTTGGTATCAAGCTGAAATTTATATCGAATACTCAAGTCATCGGTCCCTTGATGCTGTGAAAAAGTCAAACTCTCAAGCCAACGCACCAAAAGATACAGCCGTAAATGCTGAAAATATTCGCAAATTTCGAATTTGGTAAAAGTAACGTCTTATAACACAGATAAAGGAAAAATTGCTAGAAACATAAATTTTAAAGTTACAACATTATAAAAAAAAATAGGTTTGTTCGGAGCCCTCGGAGCGCGAGTCGACTCACACTTGGCCGGTTTTTTGCTTTACAGTTTGTAGTTAATGAATTTATGATAATGATATTATGATAACAAGGTACTTTATAAGACTGATAAATAAAGAGAAGTATTGAAATTTAGTTTCTTTATTAATGTAATAAAATAAAACACAAGCCGCGTAAAATAAAAGGCCTATCAGGTACTTTTACAGTTACTTTTGTTTAATTTCGTATTTTTTTCCGAGGTATTATAAAAGAACCGGGTAACCCGGTTCTACCCGGTTCTGAGCTCGATTTGGAACCGGGTTTCAGAAACTTGGAACCGGACTCGGTTCTGCATGCCCTACCGATACGTCCAGTGGTTTGGGCTGTGGTTTGGGCTTTTGGCTAAACTTTTACCTTAATAGGTACTTCATTCAAACAGGAGTAACAATTATCGTTATATCTTCCTTATTCATAATATTTTATCCACCACATTCCACCTGCATATTGTAAATACCTATTTATTATTAAATCATATGATTTTCTATTCACTTACTTCTTAATTACCAAATTGCGGACCTTCTTCTTCCAAACGAATATGAAAAAGATATAAATTCCCAGAGCTATGTTGGAGAGATCAACCAGTATCCAGTACCAATTGGAGCCGCCCACAGCGAAGCTGATCACTTCTACAGACCAATTTACACCCATCACCACGAACAATTTTAAGTACAAGCCGAATCTAAAACAAATACATAATAATATAATTAACACACAACATAAATTGAAGAAGATTGAAATTAAGAATGAGATGAGAATTTAAATTATAGATTTTTGTAATTTTAGTCTGTCTGTTGTGCACATTCTGCTCTTAGAAAATGACCCAAATTGCAAATAACGTGAAATACAAACTAATTCCCCTATATTTTCAGGCAACAGTTGTTGGAATTTATTATAGAGCCTCTATACATACTTTTAACAAGTACCTAACATTAAAAAACAACTCTGCGAGATCCGTTCACAAATATATATGCCGTTTATAAATATATATACCTAATATAAGTACTATATTTATATATAATATATCAAATTTCAAATTTATTTATTATTAAACATACATACATACAATTACAATTACAATTTATTACAATATACAATTAATATTCATGTATCAGTCATGTAAAATTATAAATATTAAAAATATATATGTATATCACCTTTGTTTATCCTTTATCAGCTTGTCACTTCTAGCTGACTCGGCACCTTTCAGAATCGCGGTTTCTTGTCGGATAGAGCGGATTCTATACGCAGTGATTGCGAAGAACGCCATGTTACATACTACTAGCACAAACACGGGGGTGAAAAAATAAACCAACTCGCTTATCCAATCTGAAAAAATCAAAGTAAACATTCATTCATAGACATTGAGAACCGCGCTTTATATCAAAAAATGTATGAAAAAATGTAAATTCCTAATCATCAATTAGGAAAGTAGTTTCTACAGCTATGGGCCGATTAAGAAGCTCTATAAAAATTAAATCATACCTAACAATATAATATAACAAACAATCTTGTCAAAGTTTAATTGATACGTGCATCAGTTGTTGCACTCAATCATTGGTATACGATATTAAGTATCCGATGATAAATTCATTTTCTTGATGTGCATAATAATTATATATATGTATTACCTGTGTACAATGTACTTGGAATAGAACTAAAACTAAAGTTACAATTTACGTATTACCCACTACACAATCAAATAATTCATTGGTAGAATGTTTGTACAGTACATTTTATATGTTAGAGATCTTTAAAAAGAGAGACGTTTCTCACAGAGGTTCTTTCGCGTATTCCCAGTAATAATTATTACAGTTGAGGAGCACGGTGCTCTATAGAGCACATTCCTAGTCGGTACCACGTTGGCAAACAGTTTTTAAGCAATGCTTTGGAAATTAAAAATCAAGTTCATAAAACACATACCTAATTTGTCACTAACCAAATAGTAAACGAAACTTTAAAATCCTTTTATCTGGAACTATGTACTACATATTCAATATTGACCTAAATGATTCTCTGTAACTTACTTTCAAACCAGCATTTCCTACTTCCAAAGCCTGGGGTAATTACGTTTGATGGAAGATTCTCACTAAACTGCATAGCGATGGTAATGATGGTCAAAATTATTGGAACACCCCACGCGTAGGCCCCGTACATTGCAAAGCGTTTCTTCTCTCGCCTTTTATTTGAACTGCCCCTATATCCACTGTAAAATCAATAAAGTGAATCAGAAAATGTGTTTACACACATAAGACACGCATAAAAAAATATGTTTGATATAGATAATTATATCTACAGTTATCCACTACCACTTGGGTCTAGAGATACAGCATATAACTTTCTACTGCGAATTCCTTTCCCAAAAATATAGCCATTTTTATCATCGGAAAGTTTTAATCGTTTTTAAATAATTTCAAATATGTAAATGTATAATCTAATAAAAGATTCTCAACGATCAAATCAACATTTAACACAGTTCGCCAAAGAAGCATGCAAATAGTTATGGTGACGTATCTACATAATTGGTCAAATTCATGAGGTAAGTAGGTACATAATAATTAATTACTTTTCTTTTATTATGTAATCATAAAGGTTGTTGCCTTTTACCTTTGAGTTATCTGTGAGGATGTGATTCCACCAATCCTTTAGTAAGCAATAAACAGAAATAAACAAATACATGTACATATCGTATATAGGTAATTAGTTCACTTACGAATTGTGCATAATAAATATTGTACATGCCAGTCTTTATGATTGTTGCACAGTTATTTACGACAGCTTACAATGTAATCATGCTATATGTATATTTGGCATGCTTAGGCATTTTCTTGTAAGGAGTATCGTTCAGAATATCCTAAATTTCTAAAGTATTAAAAAAAATAGTTCACTTTATAATAAATACGATAATAATCTCCCTAATTATTTAATCTATTCCCTTCATAACTAAAAAGTTATTGCTGAGGACAACAGATCATGCTGGGTACACTACAAGTATTCTAAAGTACGGTATAGACCTACGAGTCAGGATGGAAGCCGAATGTCGTTGGTGTCACAGTTCTGCAATTCACATTACGCCTATGAATTTAATTAAATTTTTAACCCAGTCAAAATACAAAGCACACGTTCGATTACACCAAAATAATACCTACTGATTATTATTATAATCATTGATTTACTCTTCTTTAAATTGCAAAAAATAATTCATACTTTGTTTAATTTAACATGTTCTTACCGAAAAGTTCTCCATATATCAAAACACATAATGTTGAGCCAGAAGAAACTTGACTGAAATGCATAGTACACGATGAAGGCTGAAAAAAATGATTTCTAGTTAAAACATTTATAGACTGACTATTTTATAAACAAATCAAGGCTATCTCATCAAAAAATAACAGTACGTATAAGTATTATGAAGGTATATTTATAGAGAATGAGAATTCACGATCAAATAGTATTATCCCGCTTCACATTTTTCAAAGAAATATTGTAAAATATAAATAAAACTAAAGGTTTGTTATCTTTCAAAGTTTCAACCTTTCGGCTGTCGTACGTCGTATTCTGCAGAACACCCGACGTCAATCATCAGATTCTTTGAGATTCTTGACCTATATATTTTATTTATTTATTGAAACAACAATACAATTTTATTTATATTTAATAGTTCAATGACGAATCTAAATCAACTTTCTGGTAAACTAGGAATACCCCGCGGTAAACCGGTAAATAACTTGCATGATCTTTCAGCCCGTTTTTTCTATATAATATTACTAGTCTTGTGGAAGATTTTTCTTGTATTTAAGATGTACATTTTCAGAAAAATGGCAGTCTTACAGAGTTCTAAGAAATAACTTGTACGTATCAATTATACAAATATTGTCTTTAAAAAAATATTATATGTACTTAATGTCTATGTAAATTAATAAATATAGTAATGTCGGTTATATAGGTACATAGTTTACTTTGAATATGTTACGTGTTTGTATGTAGGCATTGGTACTCTCTTTCAGTATCGAGAGATCCAATCTAAGGATCTTATTCTATCTGCATAAAAAGTTATTTGAAGTTTACGCTAGCTTTTAATATCATAGACTCTACATTTACTACAATTAAGTTCATAACTATCATGATTATCTTCTTATCTTCTTATATATAAAAATGAATCGCAAAATGTGTTGGTAAGCGCATAACTCGAGAATGGCTGAACCGATTTCGATAATTCTTTTTTTATTATATTCCTTGAAGTACGAGGATGGTTCTTATGTAGAGAAAACGTAAATATGTACCACGGGCGAAGCCGGGGCGGACCGCTAGTAGATAATAATTACAATAGCAATAATATGAGCAAAGCAGATATATGTATTTAGAAATTAAAGACTTTTTAACGGATTTTAAACGCGATTTATTCTATTATTTATTATATTATTTTCCCGACGTTTCGAACACTTTACAGCGAGCGTGGTCACGGGGAGACATTAAAAAGTTAAAAAGTCTCGTAAAATCCAACCAACCAACCAATCCAACACTAGAAAATACTAAAGCAGATATTATAATTACATGACTGGGAAAAGCTAAAGCTATAAAACATGGCAATAACTAATGCTTAATCATCGTTATCATATTATATGTATGGTAATTAATTAGAGCTGAAGATTTCGTTCCAAGCGCTCGTGTTACATTTGAAATTAAAATTAATTACTCGACAAATAAAATTGTTTACCATGATCAAATTTGAATTAGGGGACATATCATCATGGAAACACACCCAATTTTTTTGTTAATTAAATTAGGGTGATATCAGAGCTAATGACTCCAGGACAATACATTTGTTAACCTATTACGTTAATGTTTCTGGGCAGGGCTTAGAATATTTAGCAAGCGATTATGTACATAATAATTTAGGCTCCTAAATCAAATACAGTGTAAACTCTATATAACGTCACTTAAGGGACCGTGCATTTTTCGACGTTATAGAGAGTGGTCGTTAAATGGAGAGAAAGGGAAAATTGCATGATTGGTCCCGAGACAGGAATATTATTTTGACATTGCCTATGAAACCATGTTATCATCGCTTGATCAAGGTCTTCATATTGAGGTTTCTTCAATTTTTTGGCAGATCGTCCATCTTCTTTGGCATGCTGAATTTTTTCTTTATTTTTCTACGACTGCATTTCTGAGAATCTTCGGTATGTCAGTAAAAAATAATGTACACAACTACATTTTCATTGATTTCGGCAACTTAGTCAGTACAACCTAGTCCTAGTTCCTAGTGGTAATGTCTTATTGTGGTCGTTAATTAGAGTGAGCATGATGCTATATGGAGTGTATTATTGTATAGACAACAATATAAACCAACCAAAGTCGAGAAATCTTGACGTTATACGGAGATTGACGTTAAATGGAGTGTCGTTATATAGAGTTTACACTGTATATATCATTTTTGCACGCCTCATAAGCGAAGCGTTGAGGTGGGTACTACTGTCACTTCGCGCAAAACATCTGATTTTTCAAACTTAAAATGTCTTTATGTATCATACATTGCACTTGTAAGATAATACATACACACACATATTAAGAAAAAACACTATTTTTAACATTCATGATATTTTTGATGTCATTTTTGTTATTTAAACTAGTTAAAAAACAGTTTAAAAAAGTTCTGTCTTGGACGTCCGTGTGTCTGTATGTGCGGAGGATTTTCTTGTTAACACGATAGCGACCGAAATACTTTACTAATCGAGTCTTTTTTTTTCTCTTACGCTTGAGTATGCTCAGGAATAGAACCCTTTCATTTTTCAGGGTCTGATTCGATGTGGTTTAATTGTTATTAAATAAACAAAAATAATAATTAATAAATAATTATTAAAAAAAAATTATGAGGCGTGCACTTTTGGATTTTCCAAATTATTTTTTTTGTTGATTTTAAACAGTTTCAGTGCTCATAAATCGTTATATGGATATTTGTGCAGTGTTACCAATAGGTAGGTTTAGGTTTAAGTTCAGTATCTAATATCTATTGTATATCTATTTATTTAAATTAAGTCGTTTAAATTAATAAATAATACGAAGTTAAACTGTTCAAATATATCACAGAACACTGCTATTACCTAAACTTGTATACGTAGTATATTATTATTAGTCTGTGCCTAAAGTCTAAACCCAATGCACCTACAAATAAACAGTTAAAACTGCATTGGAAGCTACATAAATGTCCGAGGAAAGTCCATTGTCGTATGTAATATGTTAAATCAGATTTTTATTTCGACATAGCGTGCGCGGAACGAGGCTAGCGTGTTAAATACTTTCTACCAACAAATTAATAACTTTGTACCTATATCTACATTACTGTGACCCATATTTATTTAAACTATTCCATTTAATCCCCTTGTTGTTTTTTTATCTTCTTGTATAACATTTTTAATGAGAGTTGTTGAATATTGACTTGTATTATTGAGGTATATATTTAACCATTGTTGGTTTATAAAAAAGCTTGCGTGCCGAGCACACGTGTCAGAAGTGAAACTTCTTTGGCAAGATTTAAATATACCAAAATCGTTGCCATACTCCATGACTTGACGGTATAATATAGCCACAGGATAGCCATGACACGACCTAGAAATTTTACTGTCAACGCGCCTAAAAAAGTTTCACATCAATTAAAAGTTTACATGACTCTCCAAATAAGATATAACTCACCAATCACGTAGCATCCAGTCATAGCTACACCGATTTTGCCTGTATGCATTTTCAAATACGCGAGGAATATGTAGGCAACGATGAGACCCGCGCAGTAAGCCATCAGACACATGCCGTGTAGATTTCGGAGCTCATGGATGAAGGCGTAGACAAAGAACGTCGCTAGTAGAAATGGTACCGACAGCATGAGACCTAAAAGAAACAATTAATTATAAAATGCTGCTGATAATAGAATATTTCCGTCGTGAACTGTGGTCGTGAACTTTTTCTACTTAAAATCTAAGAACAAAAGTATTTTAATACAAAGTACTGTTTAGTTTTGAGTAAATGGAATATAGTCTTTGAAAATAAAACAAAAGGAAACAATCTCTCACTAATGTTAACGTTGAATTGTATATTTATTTATTGTTACTACTATTTTTAGAATAAGTATGTAAAAGACAAAAGTACTGCAAAAGCTCGTAGCACATACTCGTAGCATTATTATTACGGAAATTTTCTTTGACCTAACTACAAATAACAAAATATTTATAGTTATGCGGGGTCCAATTAACAGTACATTAGCAGTTTAATGTTTAATGCATGCATTACGAATTACAGTGAAAACTGAAAAGTAATAAATACAAGTAGGATTTTTGGTTTTTCACCACTACCATCATTCTTCTGCTTCCTAATATCTACTGAAATCCCAATTATTCTAGTCGTAGGTAATTTTTTAAAACAAGTAAAGTTGCATTCAGCTGCCTGTTCAGTCCATATTCAAATCGGAATTGGTTATGTGCTCTTTTCAATAACCGTGAGAAATATTCCATAATAAATACAAGTTGACTTAACGTGATTGGAAACCATTAAAAATAGTAGTAACTTTTAGTGTTACAGGTTACCTACAGAAACTTTAGATAGTACAGATCGAATAATTTTTTTCAAAAGAGTAAAGCTTGACCTCTTTATAAAACTCAATATCTCAATGAATAACAAACTTTTTATTATTATGTAAGTAGGTATGTAAACAAAAGAATAAATTAGTTTATACAAGAAAACAACACTTTTTACCGCCTGATCAAGGTAAGCTATAGGTAGATAATTTCCGCCATAAATCAACTGCTCTACGGAATTTCATTTGCAACTATGTAAGTTTTATAATTATTCAAAAACAATTATATTATTGTATTTCTGAACAACATATTATGAAATAAATATAAAGCATATTTAATACTGAATGTCATTTATAATAGGAGGATTTAATAACAGTGGGGACAAATGGGTCGACATTTTTAACACGAATGAGTAAAAACATTATTTTTGAAAGGCTTTAATATAAGTATAAGACATCACATTAAATAAATCCTATTAAAAATAAATAAATATTAATGTTTATACGCATTTCAATTTACCTTAATAGTAGGATCCTAATATTATATTCTACTTCAAACTCTACATAATAATGTATGTATAATGTATTGAAATGCTGATCAAAGAATCCTTTCAACGTTCATTAGACCTTTTCAAGTTTCTATGAAAAGATGCAAATTGAGCTTGTATTATTATTAGGTACAATCACTGAGAATACTTACGCACAATTTTATCCTTGTTACAAAAAAATTCTATTTTACAACATTTTCTATCTAATGATATATGCACACTTCGGAAAAAGGTGACATACGGAACGACAAACAGACAGACATGACGATTGACGAATCGAGGGTTCCGTTTTTTGCCATTTGCTACGGAACTCATAAAAAGGAGAGTATATTATTATTTATTATATTAGAAAAATAGTGGTGCTTTAGGTTGGCTCTCGAAATTTCTATTTTAAATGTTTCGTGTTTGTTAACACATCTAGACAAGAAGCGAAAATGCTTATTCATATATCATTTCTCAGTACAGGGCCATAAAAAGGTATATACCTAGTTAAGGAGTTAATTCGCGCAGAGGAACGAAAACAAATGGTAAGTAAATAAATGGGATAAAATACATAATTAAATTCCATTACGTGATGAAGGTATGTAAGTGTACGTATGTGGTGCGTACAAAGCTAATTTGAGTAGAACTTGTAATGTCGTCCAATAGGCGTTCACGTTAATGGCTCGTAAAGTTTATTGCTCGCGGTTTGTTGAATAACACAATATTTGTCCAGCACTTAACTCCGCCAATATAAGTTACCAAAAATGCTGTATCGCTAATTTCTGCGATTTAACATTCCGCCAGTGTTTCATTGAAGTCTTTCGAAAAGGAAATTTGGTTGCAAATCTTCTTTGAAATATTATCTAGATGCACTAAAATTATTTATATAAACTAGGTTAAGTTCATATTTTATTATTATATCCGCAGTGAATTCTATATATTCTTGCCAAATGTCATTAGTCCCAGTCTGTAATGTCTCGATTTTGTATTAATGAATAAACAAATGGGACGCACAAGGGACGCATGTGTAGTCTATTAAATTGTTTGCTTTCTTAATATAGAATTATAAACAGTCAATAATTTGATAATGTGAAACCCATAATTTATATTTTATGGTGGTTTGAACCCAGGGCCTTGGCCTCAGAGCACATCACTGCATATTGTAAAGTATGGGGATATAATTTGGCTAATTTAGTAGTAAGATTTATTCTTTGTGTAGTCAATTTGATCAGTTGCCTGGGTTTCCTTATATTTGTTCAATGTCCGATTGTAGATGTGCTTTAGTGTTGCACATTAAATGTATTGCAAAATTGGAGAAGAGAGTTCAGATTTATGCCATCAAAATAAAGTTGTATTCACTCACACATCATATTATTATACTTAAGTATTTTTATACAACATCAGCCCAATCATCAGGCCATCTCATTAATAGGTGATAAAATAAATAAAACAGCCCATGAGTATTTACAGAGTTACGGCCTCATGAATAATTGTGTCTAAATGAATAAATAAATCATGAGTTTAAGTAAAATGAACATTTAATTTATTGCTTAAACAAATTAATTTAAAAACTTCCGAAATTTTCCTAAAAAATAAATAAGTAGCTAATTATGCCCTGCATAAATTTAAGGATAAGCTTTCATCTAGCATATTATTTCCACCCTAGAAAGAATAATAAAAATTACAATAAACACGCTCAGAAATGAAACTATCCAACTATTTCACTGTCTAAACCAAAGGAAACTTCGTTATAGTATGTACAATTTTAAGCGAACCATACGAAAACATACATAAAATGTTTTCTTCTTACAGTCTAAACCTTCTTATCCCCGATTTAACCTATGGATAGCTCTAGCACCTTATGATCTTCATAATCATTGAACAATGGGGAAAAATATGTAAACATTTCACTTACCAACTCCATAAGCTATATACAATACAGCACTATCGTCTTCCACTTCATCAGGGTAACAGACTCCAGCCACCAGTCTCGGGGTCGGTGAGCTACCATCTTGCATCATTTCAACACAGAACTTTGATGGTGAGTGCAATAATGGATTGTTCATTGATACTTCATAGAGCGTCCCGTTCTGGAACAAAAATCGTTATTTTGGAAATATATACCTAAGTATATGTATAGGTAATATGGTTTTTATAGTATGGTAAGGTTTTATGGATTTAGTACTAGGCAATGATGACTCCCATAATTAGTTTGCCAGTCGTGTGTATTGCATTAACAATAATCGTTTAAAATTAATTGTTCATTGTGTATAGCCCAATACAAAGCAGAAGTTGATCTTTCTGCCCTAATAATATGAATATGCGATAAATAAATAAAAAATGTTTCGTTATATTTCTTTGGATTTCGTAAACAATAACTTCTAGAAATGACCAACATAAATTGACAGTATGACAGTAATTTATGTTAGACCTGTCAGGTTCCACTTAACCTGTTTATTAGCTTGAATAATTGCCATCATCTTAATTGAATTGCATATATGCAAATACAGCTATGCAAATAATGTTGTTTTATCTTTTAATGAAACGTTGGTTCCTACATAATAAATGGCTGATTAGTTATTACGATAGTATGAAAGAAACCTGTAGAATTAGGTGTATATATCTAATATCTATCTAAATCCTAGTCTCTTCTCACATAGTGTCTAAACTTGAGGGATGTTATAAATCTCTTATGCTCTGAAAACATAGCAAAAATATGAATTGTTTCCGACACATGGTAAACGTCAAGCAACAAGCAATATGTGGTTGCAATAACAAATCCTTCTATTAATAATAAACATGATCCCATACACTATTTAGAACTAATACTCATTTGTTGGTATTCCGTGTGAAAACTAAAATTTTAATTTAAAACACGTATCCGCGCCGCGGCCGTGCGAAACAAAACGTTTTGTTAAAAACAAATATTCCTTGAAACGCTGTATTTGTTGACACTAAGGTCAATATTTATAATACAAGTCAGGAATGTGTTCACAATTCACATTCGAAACCGACGAAATGTATCATGTATGAAGTGGTATAATAATTAGTCATAGTATTTGAAACAATATAGCTTTGTTTGCGGTTGAAAGGTGCTAATAGAAAAACAAATTGCGCTCCTCAATTTGTTTAGAGTAGAAAAATTATTGTGTGTTAAATTCGGAAAATGTTAATTATAGTAAACGTCATAAAATACGTAATTTATATTAAAAGAGAAGCTAGAAACTCGCTTTCTAGCTTCTTTTGTAGGAAGTAATCTCTTGAAGATCCAGTCATGAAAATTCTTCCTGTAGTCCTGGGTCAAACGGGAGAAGTCATGCGATGCGACTAGTTATAAATATTATAATCACAAAGAAAACATTTAAGAATCAATTGTAATCCATACTAATATTATAAATGCGAAAGTAACTCTGTCTGTCTGTCTGTTACTCAATCACGCCTAAACTACTGAACCAATTTTCACGAAATTTGGTATGGAGATATTTTGATACCCGAGAAAGGACATAGGCTACCTTTTATTGCCAAATATGTACCACGGGCGAAGCCGGGGCGGACCTCTAGTACTCTATATTATTCTAAATGTATGTAGTATTATTTTTTGAAAAAAAAAAAAAGTTAGACGTAAAGATAGACGTGACTTTATATGTGACTCAAGATAATATTTTTATTGTTTTTTTATACTTGCAACCGAATTTGGGTTTCTAGTGGTAAGCGATCACCATCGTGAACATTCGCAGAAGTTGGGCTTTTTTTTAAGTGGGGAAATCTTGCATAGATAGTAGATACCCACGGCTTCCGGGGTGCACAAGTAGCGCCTCTACAACTGCCTCTACAATAAGGAAAGGATTGACTACACTACAGAAATAAAGTAATGAACTGGATGAGAAAAAGTAAACAGGCCTCAGGTACCTAGGTACCTATATAACACAACGACATACCTATAACAATTATTAATTTACAAGCTTTAAAACATACTTTGTTTTCCAAAATTACAAGGAATGCACATAAAGTTTGCTCACACCTAAAAACTTCCTTAAGTTCTGTTTTTAGATCCTTCCTTTCAAAACACCACTTAAAACAATATATTTTTAAGCGTCTCAAATGTAAATATTATTGTGGAATGAAATGACGTGATGAACGATTTGTTCCAATAATCGCATCTTATCTTGAATTTTGTTTGTTAGAAAGATGCGGTAATATTTTTTTGCTTTACCTATGTATGAAAAAGTTTATAGACACTTCCGATTATTACTGAATGATTGAGTCACATTATAAGAATAGATATTAGTTACCTATTCGGTCGTTACAATTAATATTTAAAGTTTAAACTCAAACTAGAGACTACCTTTAGAAGAGCTTTTGAATCGTCAAAAGCTCAAATAGATTTTTTAACTACCCCATTATTTGCCACTGTTGAAAATTATATGTATAAATGTTGAGTGGTCGGTCATACGGTTCTGCGAAAAACACGGATTCGAATCCTTTATTTTTTCAGTCACTTAAGTGTAGGTACTTAACAATGATGATAAGACGATAGAGTCAGTCACCATACCTAATAGAGAATAATTCAGGCAATGTACATTTTTATAAAAATTATTATTAAATATTTTTTGATACATGTTGATACAAATATCACATATCTGAAAAGTACAAACCTCCTGAATATATATTTCTTCTTCCATGAAATTGGAGGGCACAAGATATTTCTCACAGGATATTTTGTACATGTAGAAGAAACGTTCAAAGGCAGATATATTTGTTGGCTGAGTTCCTTTAAACACAGGTGGGTTGAAGGGATTTATTTCTGGTATGTTCATATCAGTACAGGATCGGTTAAGAAAGGCTTGACCTGGATCGCAACACCTCCACAAGCACAATCGTCCAATACATGGACACCCAAATGTTGTCATGTTTCCATCTTCCATGAAGTCGTACCATTTACCTTTGGGGTATTCGATTCCATTGAAAATTATTGATTCATTTTCATACTTAACTCCCTCACTTATATCCAAACTCTCATCCTTAGAACAAAGTCGGTCACATTTGACAGTACACACTATCAGCAAGAATAGCACGACGCACTTCATTTCGCAGAATTATAAAATCACTATTTCACCTTAAACTAAACTGTACACTAGTATTTAACTCATTAAAAAAGTGCATTATTTTGACAATTTGTATCTGAATTAGCTGTGACTAATAATTAACATGAAATAAATCCGTACATGGAGAGTTTATCGTGTGTAAAATGTTTATCATAGCACTCGTGAGGTAATACGATGTATCATTTTCAATGTGATAAGAGATAAGACTAGGTAGGTCGCGGTCGCGATTGCTTCTTACGGACGTCGGGCTCGAATCGTACGTCCTTTCAGACTGCCGGCTGAAACTTCATTCCTTTACGTAGTTTGATGTAAAAGCGAAGTGAGGCAACGCTAATAGCTTCATCATCATTGCGGGAAGCTCAGAATGTTACTCTACAGTTTGTAGTAGGTATGTCGATGCCATAAATTACCTCGGGTTTTCTCTACGCATTATTCTTGTCTAGGTGTGGTAATCGTAAGGTGTTGCTTGCATAATATTAAGTACGATATAAGTATCAGTATAAGACTTAAATTTTTATTTTTATTAGATTTGTGACAATGTATGGCAATTTTTTATTTATATCTTCTGAACAACTGAAACTTCTTGATTTATCGTCTGTGGTCGGCTATGTACATATTTTATTTATACCTACTGCTTAAATTATTGACCTTTACATAATATTATCTCCCCTTCCTTCTTCGAGTTACTTAGAAACGAGCTGCGTGATAACTAACCGAAGTAACCTACCTAGGTAAAGGGATTTTTTCAGATAAATAATGAGAATGATTAAATTTACATTTCGTCATGGTACGGGAGCTATTAACGTTTTAAAAAAAGTCATTTTAGTATAGTTGGGTTTTTGATATACTGTTTCTCTTGCTATTTCGGTTAGAGTCCGCGCTGTCTGGCTGGCGGTAGTGGTTGCGTTTATTAGTGCGCACAGGAAAATATTCGTAATTTAAAGTCATTTATTAACGCGTAATTTTTAATCTTTTGCCTTTAGATAGATCCATCAGACATAAATTTGTTATTGCAAGACGTTTTTTTCGTTGTTAAATAGGTGCCATACGCAATTTTTTATTTCAAAATCATTAAAATGTCATCGAAATAAGTGGAATTACATCAACATGATTCCGCTTAAAAGGTAAGTAATAACTTTATTACTTATATTATATTATCCTTTTTTAATACTTATATTGAATAATTAGTAAACTAATATTTTTAATAGATGGTTTCATATTTATTACACTTTTGGGTATTAATATGAATTTGATAATATTTGGTTTTTATCAAGTTTACATTAACGTCCTATTTGAGGTTCGTTGGGAAAAGGAGGCACCGTGGTAGATTGTTGCTAAAAAATTGTAAACAGTAAAATGAATATTATACATAGTATATCCTTCACGGGGACCCATGTTGATGGAATATCACTTATTTCGATGACATCTTAATGATTTTGAAATAAAAAATTGCGTCTGGCACCTATTTAACAACGAAAAAAACGTCTTGCAATAAAAAAAATATGTCTCATGGATCTATCTAAAGGCAAAAGGTTAAAAATTACGCGTTAAAAAATGACTTTAAATTAAGGATATTTTCCTGTGCAGATATGATGCGCACTAATAAACGCAACCACTGCGACCAGCCAGACAGCCCGGACTCTAACCGAAATAGCAAGAGGAACAGTATATCAAAGAACCAACTATACTAAAATGCTCTCTTGTCAACGTTGGTAGCTCCTATACGATCACGTCTGTAGGATTTAAAACATGCAGGGAGAAATTCAGAAAATCTCATTTAGATTTTATTTTGTATTTGGACATTTTTTTTTATTACAATAATTGATTTTAATGAACTTTATTTTAATAATTCAATTATTTTTTCTTCTTATAAATTACGAATAAAAAAAAGCTAGGTAGGTAACTACATGACTTATGGATTTGACCTATAGTTACTTAATAAAAAAATGTGGAAACCATTTTCTTGTCATTTTATTCAGCTAAAAAGTTTATGATCTTCTTCCCTACATTTACTTATGCGAAATTAACACGATTTTATTTAAGTATTCTAAAGAAAATCTATGAAGAAAATAATCATTAATGAGTGTTCGGAGAAAGAATGCTAGTAATGATAGGTACTTTAATAAATAAAATATTTTAGGAAATTTTTCACACACGGAACGATTTGATCCCATACTAACCTTTTCGCTGTTATCGCATTTGATATGGAAACCAAATGGCTGATAAACATAGGTACATATATATGATTAAATGACTATACTCATAAGCTACTAGTTATTAAGCGCGTCACACACGGTGAAGATACTATAATATTTTATCTTAAGATACTGTAATATTTTATATTACAGTATCTTAAGGTATCCGGTATCAGCGTTCTGACCATCATTTTTCTCTTTGTCATTGCGTACTAAGACCCCTGTAGAACCGCCATCCTGTTACAAATGACCCACAAAATTTCGGGTCATTTTTAAGATAAAAATATATTATAGTATCTTCACCGTGTGTGACGCGCTTTATTATGTGACTCTTATATACACTCACCGGCACGGAATCTTGGCCACTTACAAATTTGCCGATAAAAAAAGTTTGAAGTGTTTTTCACGATTTTTTTGTATGCAGATATGTTAACATATTATTTGTTTAACTTTATGGTAAGAAATCATTAAGTTTGAGAATAATATTTTACCACTTTTTAAGAGTTACTCGAAATTTGTGATTTGTGCGGTCAAGCCGAAGTTACGAATTGTTCGTTTAAAACTTTTTTCGATATCGTTTATGTCGTTTTAAGATATTGTTATTGTTGTACTGTAGTCAATGATCATAACAAACAATAAAAAATGCCGTTAACATCTGAACAACCTGCTCAGGCCATCACAATGTTAGACCAATGACTGCCGCAGCGTAAAGTACCTAATGTTCAGTACGTACCACGTTCAGCGGTGCATTATGCATGGAGAAGATACCAGGAGACTGGTAGCTACACGTGCAGACCAGGAAATGAAGGTATGAGGTGCACATCAGCTCGAGAAGACCCGTTTATTGTTCAAGAGATACTCAGAAATGGCTTTCTGACAGTTTTTGAGATACACCACCGGCTCTAAAACACCAGGATAATAAATGTGAGTGAGCAATCGGTGAGAAGACTAATGAAGGAAGTTATTTTGAAGGTTTGCAGACCAGCACACCGTCAAGAACTCCTCAGACATCACAGAGAAGCACGTCTTCGTTTTGCACGAGAACATGAAAACTGGACCCACAGCCAGTGCGCTCGTGAGGTGTTCACAGATGACTGCTAAGGCACTTTACGAGCTTCTGATAGCCAAGAGTCAGTATAGAGGAGACGAGAAGAGAGGTTTTCACCCATCACCACACTCAAACTGCGATTTTTCATGGAGGGTCAATAATGGTATGGGGAGGTATAAGCTCCGATGCTCGCACGGAGTTAGTTATCGTAGATAATGCCTTAAATTTGATCAGGTACATTGAGGAAATTCTCCAGGAACATGTTCAGCCCTATTACAGGTTTATCAGTGAAGAAAATTTGCTACTAATACACTATAACGCACGTCCGCGTGTCGTACGATGCGTATAAGAGTACCTTCAAGAGGTTATTATTGAAAAATTGGAGTGGCCAGCTCATAGCCCGGATCTTAATCTAATAGAACACATCTGGGACATGCTTAAATGAAACATTAAGTTCGATTCCAACCCAGCACCAATGTTAGATAAGCTTAGAAATACAGCTGGGGCCGTTTGGTACACTATAGCTCAAGTGGACATCAATAATGTCTTCTAGAGTATGCCAGGCTGGATGCAAACAGTGTTTAAGGAAAGAGAAGGAAACACCCTATATTAAAAGATTCAATTTTTTTTATGGAAACGTTCTTTTTAATTTTTGTGCATTTTTTAAGAAATCATTTAAATTTCACAGGAAAAGCGTAAATTCTTGTTTAATTCATATCTACGCGGTAGTACTTCTTATAAACTTCCAATTATTACTAAAAGTTAGTAAAAACATTAAAGTAACTAGTTTTGATTAAATTTTTATTGAATTTTGTAGTAGAAAAGAAATAGGTAGTGTTATTTTACCCAAAAATTTGCAGTGGCCAAGATTCCGTGCCGGTGAGTGTAGATAATTAACACTCAGACACAGAGCAATCATCGATGTTCGTCACAAAAATATTTGCCCTGCGTGGGAATCGAACCCACGGCCTCTGGCGATTCAAATTCTTCGAAGACCGGCCTGCCGGCTGCCAAAACTTTAAGAATACCATCTGTAGGTAAAGTATTGCACTATCGTATTTTTATCACCAACGTATTTTATTTAGCTGCTGTAATTAATGTACTTACCAATAGATGGCGTTGGATTAAAAAAGGGTACAAAATTAACAATATATATATTGTAATAATATGTACCAAATACTTTCTAATTTACGTGTTTTGATGACGAAAATTACCTTATTTTTCAATTCTAATAATATTTATACACCTTATTAATAATTACATCATAATATATCCATATGTGCATAATAACAATTAAGTACAGTTAACAGATATATTAATATACTTATTATGCAATATGCTAGTGGTACTAACAATTATCAGTAAAAAATTTAAAGTTGAAGATAAATTGTAATATAAAGGTGACTTAATGCATTTATCAAATAAACTGTTCTGTATCTAAAATTGTTAATAATAGATCATGTTTTTAATTTGTTAATTCAACAAGAGATGGCGCAAATATACATTTATAACTTTGTTCGGGGCTTCCCCGAATGTTAAAAGAACATAAAGGAATACTGTCTATAGACAATATTATAATCAATGATACTCAACTGGGATACCAGAATTTTGGTATTTGCCAAAATATAGGCAAACCGTGGAAAACAAAAAACAATTAAGTTAAGTTGATTAAATTACGTACCTAGGTACTACGTATCTTGTAAATATTTTTTACTATAATTTTAACATAAATTATAAACACACGCAATAAATTACCCATTTATGCACTCTTGTACCTTGAAATACTTACATTGAATTGTAACATCAACCCTGTCTAGATTTTGCAGATATTGATGTTTATGAAAAAGGAACAACAAGTACGAAAACGAGACAATTTATTCAATTGCAGTAATCTATTTTGAAAACTTCCATTATAGGAAAATATTTTATTAGTTTTATTGCATACTAGCTGTGCCCGTGACTTCGTCGTGGTAGAATTATTTAAGTATACTCTATGTTAATCCTTATTATATCAACTATCAGCTAGTGAACGTCCCGTGAAAATCAATGCAACAACCATGGACGTATAAAAAAAGACGGACGCCGTATTACGAACAAACAACGTGAAGCCACCATAGTAAGCTAGCGATCGTGTAAAGACAATAAACACGCACACACTCTCACCATAGTAAGCTAGTCGGCCGCCATTACGTCGTGAACTACCGACTGATTAACTGCGTCACTGTTTCACAAAAAATATTTAAAATGCTGTCTTGCGTGGTTAAATGGTGTCGGAACAGTACAATTTTAAATAACAAAACACGATGGATTACATTCCACAGGGAAGCAAGTTATTTCTTTTATGTTTTAATGGCAAAATTTATTACGGCAAAATTTATAGAAAAAAATACAGCCGCCATTGTCAACAGGACAGCTGTTGCCATGGCAACATGGCACACACACATGGATGTTTCGCCGCCATTACTAGGCTTCACTCAATGTTTAGGCGATATACCGTCCGTCTTTTTTTATACGTCCATGGCAACAACATAACAAATCCAAAAAAATACAGTCGAATTGATAGAACCTTTAATTTTTTGAAGTAGGTTAAAAATTGTATAAATGTTATTTTGGTATATATACCATTGTACATACTAACATACATTAATAATTTATAAGCATTTAGAAAATAAGGTTAGGTACCTATTACAAACACTCTAATTTGATTATTTTTAAAGATGATACATTGCAGGCAAAAATTTCGCATCTGGTAACACTCGTACAGTGACTGTTCAAGTGAGTGCATGCGAGATAATGATTCCGGATTCGTTATCGAATATAACTGCGTTTCGTCATTCGTGCATAGCTAGCTGCTAGGCAGCCAGCTGCCGCCTGCCAACAGAATCAAATTCTTCAGTGAGTCGTGCACCCGTCGGTGTTGTGTCTCGAGGGACCTTCTTCCAAGGATTAACAACGTATACCTAAAGGTAATTACATCTTAATAATATAATATTGTATCTAATAACTAATTTTGAGTACGAATATTATAAGTACATACGTTTGTTAATTAATTAATGACTTTATTCATTAAAATTTAATTTTAGAATAAATTTAATGTTATTTGCGAAGACGCCGGGTGTGTGTATTGCTATTCATTGTTCTTACTAAAATAATAATAACATAAAATAAATCACGCCTATTATTAAATTTCCCTTTATTATTATTCATTTTGTATAGTTGTCTAATAAGCCGCCCCTCCACTTGGGTAGACTTTTGTGTATAGGCACAGTATAGGTATAGGTACCTAGGTATTATTATTTATGAATTATACAAACTATTATACAAAATATTATATTTTTCACAGTTCTTAAATTTTTGGTAGTAAAAACGAACGCTTCAAACAAAAAAAAAACATTCAAATGCATTCTGCCGTGTAAGTTTAAGCCTGTTTTAAGTTAAAATACTTTCTTTTGTTTATATTAAAAGGATTATGAAAAAAAAAGTTTGTTTTTGCTTTGAAATTTTGAATCATTAGATACGTCTTATTAAATACTTAAATTAATTATCTATTTAAGTATTTATTTAAAATTATATATGTATGTTTATCAGCCATCTGGTTTCCATAACACAAGCGAAAACTTAGTATGGGATCAGATCGTGCCGTGTGTGAAAATTGTACTGAAATATTTATTTATTTACAATATTGTTTTCTTCCAGAAATGGGGCTTCTTGCGGCAATAGCTGTGAACGTTGTCGGTGGCGCGGCTATATACGCCACAGGTGGTCTGGCGACCGCTTGGGTAGCGCCCATGTTGGGCTTCGGCAACGCTGGCATAGCGGCCGGTTCGGTCGCTGCAGGGGCCCAGTCGTACTACGGCAATTTGGTCGCAGGAAGCATTATATCCAAGCTGACTGCGGCCGCCATGGTTGCACCTACTCCTTAGGTAATTTGTATAATTTGTGGTATTACTGACCTTTGGATTTACTCGAAGTGAAACAATTTTGAAACAAGTTTATTAAATCTGTCAAGTTGGTAGTTTAGTATATCTGAAAATTCTCCAATACCCATATTTTAATTATTTATCAGCTAAATTGGCCCAGCCGTTCTCGAGATTTATTGACACTAACGAATTATATATATGTATATGTACTTAATTGATTTTTTTATAGATGGATTAGTTACATACAATTTATTTTTTATTTCAAAATTTAAATAGATACCTAAGTACAAATAATCAATGGCAATCATCAGGGATTATACACTAGCGACTCCTGTTGTTATATCCTTTAGTATAGCTGCTCCGCGCGGTTTCACCCCCGTGGCTCCACTCCTGTTGAGTCCCCACACCTTCCTCGATAAATGGGCTATCTAACACCGAAAGAATTTTTCAAATCGGGCCAGTAGTAGTTCCCGAGATTAGCGCGTTCAAACAAACAAACTCCTCAATTTTATAACATTAGTATAGATGTTAGAATTAGACAAACATAAGAAAATTATTAAAAGTGAGTAAGTAGGTAAGGTATTCTGCTTAATTATAAACTTATGATTTTTGTTTAACACTATTCTTTTTGTTTCAGATTGGCCATTTTGAACTTATATGTAGTCGGTAATCCTGACCATGTACCTATTTTGAAATAAAATATGCGATCCAGGCCCACGTGTTTTATTTACTCCTATACGAAGGTTAATGTACCTACCCTGAAATGAATATTATATTATGCAAGATAAATTCATTTGCCACGCGCGCTCGTTAATTGAAATAACTAACAAAATTACAGCACAGTATTACAATATTGTAATACTGTGATTACCTACATCCTGTACTTTTATTGTATCATTTTGTTTTTACTGTTCTGTGATTGTTATAGATTATAATTTATACCGTATTGGTTATCGATGAAATGTCTGTTTCAAAATTGATAAATCAAATGAGGGGAAAACTATAATATCTTTAGTCTTTACTAATTGGCTAAAAAAATACAAAGAAATACCTTCGGTTATCTATTTTAAACTGACTCGAAAAAAAGGAGTTTCTCAATTTAACTTTAAGTATTTTTTTTTTAATAAAGTAACAATCATTTAGTAATAATCCCAACAAATTACATGTACCTAGTACCGTGTCCCTTCGTCCAGCATACTCACCATGGAATCCTGATATTTCATGAATGTCAAAAAACTGTTCTGAAATAGTGCTAAATAGTGCCCAAAGGAAAAAAATAGTGCTCTTGTACTTGCGAAGTTATAGCCATAGTTCGATGAGTATGCTGGACGAAGGTTTCGCCCAGCATACTCACCTCCGTCCGGAGAATCTGTATACGCTTCAAACATAATTCATACTTCAAAAAATAGTTCCCAAATAGTGCCAAACGGTGCCCAAAAAGAAAAAACAGTGCTCGAATAACTTCGGAGTTATAGGCTTCGTTCAGTGAGTATGCTGGGCGTAGGTTCTACGCCCAGCATACTCACCTCAGTGCGCGAATATCGAACGAGCTATAGGTATAATTTACGTCTCAAAAAATTGTGCTTGAAATAGTGCCCAATATCAGTCCAATTTTTGCTTGACTTTTGACTTAGAAAACCATTAAATTTTAATGTAAACTTCTACATACTAACGTAAAATGGGGTACAGTCGTCGACACATGTTTTTGGACAAAAATATTAAACTTTATAAATTGAAATATACTTACTGATTTGGGTGCAGCTCCTATATTGATTACGTACTAGATACACAATTTTATATAGGTAAATAATGACATCACCAACACAATGTTTGGTTTTGCAACCCACTATGTAGTCAAACTCAAAAGCCGGCGTTATTATAATGATGTGCGACGAAGTAAACAAACAAAGAAACTGAGAAGCGCTTGTTCGTTTCGATTGCTTTGTGACACAAAATGGACCCTTATCACCTTCAAAATACAGATCAGTCTTGTCTAATAATCGTAAGATGTTAGGGCAGCGCCATCTAGTATTTAAACATAAACATATTCATTTGCGTCGCGGGCGCCGCGCGTCGTAAGCCCCATACCTATTGACCGTACGTGCATCCATTGCTGCCACACTATATTGAACTTTATCACATGAGGAATACAGGTCAATTCCGTAAACGTTGTGGTACCGTCCTTGATCCGGAAAATGATTATTTTGAATAATTTTGTCAGTTGTAATGTAAGCATTAATAACAGCAATTTTATTTTTCATGCATGATTTACTTCATTTGATATCTTAATCCTTCAAGCGCCGTGATCTAGACAAAATATATAAAATCATTGTTCCTAGCTACCGGGGTCCCATGCGACGCGCGAAGGCTTAATCATATTATTATAAAGTATTATTAAAATAATGTGTAATTAATAATATTGCGATTCTAAAGTAAATACTCCCTTACATAGACAATTAATAATTTACACAAGACAAAAATTGTTAGAAAGAAAGTTAATAATATTGTATTCGACTGTACTCAATGTAATGTATGTAGAAGTTTACAATCAAATTTAATGGTTTTCTAGGTCAAAAGTCAAGCAAAAATTGGACTGATATTGGGCACTATTTCAAGCACAATTTTTTGAGACGTAAATTGTACCTATAGCTCGTTCGATATTCGCGCACTGAGGTGAGTATGCTGGGCGTAGAACCTACGCCCAGCATACTCACTGAACGAAGCCTGTAACTCCGAAGTTATTCGAGCACTGTTTTTTCTTTTTGGGCACCGTTTGGCACTATTTGGGAACTATTTTTTGAAGTATGAATTATGTTTGAAGCGTATACAGATTCTCCGGACGGAGGTGAGTATGCTGGGCGAAACCTTCGTCCAGCATACTCATCGAACTATGGCTATAACTTCGCAAGTACAAGAGCACTATTTTTTTCCTTTGGGCACTATTTAGCACTATTTCAGAACAGTTTTTTGACATTCATGAAATATCAGGATTCCATGGTGAGTATGCTGGACGAAGGGACACCTAGTACCTACATATTATAATGTAGTACTTAGGTATGTGACTATGTGAATAACCTGTCATGTAGATAATATTTTACAAAAGGTAAAGCTAGTGCTAATTATTATTGGTTTAGAGATAGAGATTGAAGATTGTATAGGATTTATAAAATTCGACCAAAAAAACACCAAGTAACCAATAAACATACAGTTTTATTTCATTTATCGACAATATTTAGCATTAGCACCACAGATTAGCACATTATTTGCGCATCATATCGTAGTAGAGTCCCTTGAGCGCGAGCAGGCGGTCGTGCGAGCCGCTCTCGGCGACGCGGCCGGCGTGCAGCACGCAGATGCGGTCGGCGTCGCGCACGGTGCTCAGCCGGTGCGCGATCATCACGCACGTGCGCCCCGCCTTCGCCGCGTCCAGCGCTTCTTGTACCACCTGCACTCAAAGTGCTTCCTTTAACACCTATTATATTTGTTGGCAAGCGACAATCGATACACGAAAGAACAAAAAAAGAGCGTGTCAGAAGTGAAACTTCTTTGGCAAGATTCAACGATTGCAAAACCGTCGCCTTACTCCATGCCATCGACCACACAACCACTGTGGTTGTGTGGTCGATGCTCCATGCCATGACGCGACCTCAGCGGCCAGCGCACTTAAAGAAGTTTCACTTCAAAATATGTATTCGATCGATACAATATACCTATGCAACAAGTTTATTTACAACAAAAGACTAGCGTAATATAGTAACATCTTTTCTGTGCCTACAGAGCATTCCTAACCAGAATATAGAAAAAAAAAGATCATATAGATGTTAACATCTACCAAACATTAGCCGTGTTAACTTTAATACACTAGCAATGATACTAGTGACTAGATAAATAAATAACTTCATGCGAGTACATTAATTTTACTGTGTGGGCAAGAAATCTATAAGAGCTAGAGTCTAGTGCAGTATTCTTAAAATATAATACTGGTATTAACCTTTTCGCTCTCCGTGTCCAGAGCGCTCGTAGCTTCATCCAAAAGTAGTATCTTCGGATGGCGTATAACCTTAGATCATTAACGTATAACCGCTCGAGCTATAGCAACCCTTTGCTTCTGACCCCCGGACAATTGAATGCCTTTGGATCCTATGTATGTTTCATATCCCTAAAAATTAGATGACTTGAAAAAAAATCAAATAGACACTATTTAAAAGGAAACCTATTCACCACTTCCATTAATTTCGTAGCCTATAATATGATAGAAGCCAGTTAATAATGCATAGTGTTATTAAAGAGCAATTAAAATCAAATATAGTACCACAGAGCAAGTAACTGATATATGTAGTATCTATAACACTGCTCAACAAAAAAACATTTTTTTTTGTTGCCCTGGATATTTCTACAGATTTATATAATTCAACTACCCAGTTTGCGAATGTAATCATTAAAATTATTCAATTGGCTCTAGTTTTTTTTTTAATGTGGATTTTCATATATTTAATTTTCTTACGGCTCTTTAGAATACGGGTTACTAACAAGTGTTTATTTTTTTGGTGAATTACGTTTTCTGCACATTTCTTCGCTCAGACATAACCTTTATTCTATAAAACTGACCGTAGAATATGAGAATAACTAGTAGTTTCTCTAAAAAAATCATTTTTATGAACAACAATTGTTCGGTTTGTATTGAGTTGAAGAAACCGAGTAGCACAATGGTCAGCAAAGTGGATACACCAAATTTCCTTGATGTTTTTATTAATGGGATAAGACAAAGCAAATGCATTGGGAACAATTAATAAATATGGGAATTTAGGCCTTTGAGGGAATCTAGAAGTATAAGAAGAATAGGTACCCGACGGCCCTACAGGACGGACGTGTCGAAAATTGATAAAAGATGAAAAATTAACAAAATTATTAACTTATGCTAAATGTGAATTATGGAGAGGCATAGTATTGGTAAATTTAAGGTAAATTTAAAGCACCAAATTATATAGAAATTGTGCAACAGATATCGAAAAACTCAATATTTTATGAGCGAATACGAACATAAAGCTACACTTTCCCCACAGTCTCCTGGATATATTTCCAGTAAATCTGGGAAATTTCTGTAAGAAACAGGAAGAACGCATCCAAAAAGAACTAAAAATTATGGAATAAAGGTATCAGGGTAGATGGGATCGTCAACTGATGGCAGGTTGCTGATGGTCATTGTCCCCTAAATAACTATAGAAGAGAAGCTTATAAAATGTATTTTCTTGTACTATTTCATAAGTTTTAATGATTTTTCTATATTTTTATATCCATTTTAATTTTTCAAAAACTAAAACAAAACAATTAGTAAAACTTTGTAATAAATAAATGATATTAAACAAATATACCTACTATTTCATGCTGCGTTTTATAGTCCAATAAGAAAATAAGGATTAAAAAAAAACTAGAGCCAATCTACCAAAACCATTAATAGTTTTATACACACACACACACACACACACCACACACACACACACACACACACACATTCAAACACTTATACACATACATCTGCACACGTATTATATTTGTAAACTTTAGTTAAGGAAGAGCGGGTCCTCCTGACACAGGTTTTTGTAAACTTACTAGGAGGACTCATCCACTTTCTGTTTTTGAAAATTGTGTGTATGAAATAAATATATTTTTCATTTTCATTTTTCATATATAATATGCATTAAATTATTCGAAACCACTTTCACATCCAGGGCAACAAAATCATTGTTGACCAGTGTTAAAGAAGGTATGTGGCAGATGCACTAAAATCTAAATTTCAGATGCCTACATTTTAACAAGCAAATTGATGATTCCTTGTGATGGAATGCTATGTTGCATACCTACAAAAGCCGTCTAACACTCACGTCATTATGGAGCGGACAGAGAAAACTATTCATATTAACATTAATCAATGTTATTGAGTAATAATAATTGAAAAATACCTTCGGCAAAGATATAATAAATTCGTGAATATTGGCCATTCGTGCGGCGTCCACAATCTCTTGCTGGCTGATGTTCTTGGAAATTGCGCCATACGCTATATTGTCTCTTAGAGAGCGGTCAAACAGAGTTGGTTCTTGAGACACAAGCCCAATGCAATCTCTAATTTGGTCCATACGCAACTGCGGTAGCGGTGTTCCATCTAACATCTAGCATTAAAAGTATTTTATTCATCAGATACTACAACTTGTCATCCAAGCTATATTAAATTGAACCAATTCTAATATTTTTACTATAAAAATCATTCTGTTGCGCAGTGCGCTCGATTTTGCTGATATTTGGAATGAAAATAGTCAGGGTCAATATTTAACATTTTTTAACAAAATCAACATAGGTATTATTAATGGTTGAATAAAAGAAAAGAGGGTTTGTCCGCGGATACAACCCTGACTAAAATAAAACTCACAATGCATAAAAACTCACAATGCATCCCTGATCAGGATTGTAGTATCTCATCAACAGTTGTAATCAAGCAACTAGTACTTGCAAAAACGATACTAGAAAATAACAAAATTGGAATCCACTATCACATTTCATCAGTAAGTCGATTGTTATACTTATTTTTATGAAAATAAATCTAGCATTGCGGGGGTGAAGGGTAGGTGGGAGGCGGACACGCGCAGGCTCGCTCGCGCGCCTCACTGCCGCCACGTGATCGTAGTGATGTGACCTGACCAACCACAGTGACCAACGCTGTACTCGATATAAAGTTTACTAGAAGAACTATATTTTAACAAATTATTTATTTAACTTTAAAATTACAACTCTTTTAAAAATGTATTATAAATAAGTTTGTGGTGTGTTTTGTATGATACACTTTCTAATATATGAATGCGAATGTATTAGTAATGTTACGATATATTTTCAGAACCGCTAAATTGATTTTGAAGATTTTGATAATAGAATGGATAAAATTAAATAAAAAAATTATTAATATTATTTACTTATTATATTATCATTTTAAATTATTAATTATTCCTTAATATTTTTTACCATTTTTAAAACATTATTATTATTGTTTGATTTATTATTAAAAAAATAGCACTAAACCCGATCTTTTATTTTATTAACTTTATTATTTAAAAAGTACTCACGTTTTTCTGAATTTGGGTCCAATAGATATTAATAAGATGTTATTGTCAGAGTTAATGGAGAAATAAACCATCCACGCGAACACCGACATCCGCGCGGACGGAGTCGCGGGCGGAAGCTAGTCTATAATATAAAAATGAATCGCAAAATGTGTTAGTAAGCGCATAACTCGAGAACGGGTGGACCGATTTCGATAATTCTTTTTTTATTATATTCCTTGAAGTACCAGGATGGTTCTTATATAGAGAAAACATAAATAAGTACCACGGGCGAAGCCGGGGCGGACCGCTAGTACTAGATATTATAAAGGCGAAAGTTTGTATGTATGGATGTTTGTTACTCTTTCACGCAAATACTACTGAACCGATTACAATGAAATTAAGCACACATATAGAGGGTAACTTGGATTAACACATAGGATAGGTTTTATCCCAGAAATCCCACGGGAACGGGTTTTTCTTTGAAAACGCGGGCGAAGCCGCGGGCGGAAACCTAGTGCTACGATATATCAGTATAAGACCTACATTTATGAATTAGTAAAATTCTATTTGATTTGTGACAATGTATGGTGCCACCCCATTTTTTATTTATATATCTTCTGAACAACTGAAATTTCTTGATTTATCGTCCGCGGCTTGAATATGGCTTGAATACATATTTTACATATTATGTATTTTATTTATACCTACTGCTTAAATTATTTACATAATATTATCTCCCCTTCCTTCTTCGAGTTACTTAGAAACGAGCTGCGTTTACCTACCTGAGTAAAGGGATTTTTTCAGATAAATAATGAGAATGATTAAATTTACATTTACGTCAGTATGCATTTACAAGTAGGATTAACAATTTAAAGACTTTTCTTCATTACCTACAATTGATTTTATTAAACTTTATTTTAATATTTTAAATATTTTTTCTTCTTATATCTTTATCTTTTAAATGTGGAAACCATTTTCACACAGAAAGAATGCTAGTAATGAGACTTTGATAAATAAAATATTTTAGTACTTACATTTTTCACACACGGGACGATGATCCCATACTAAGCTTTTCGCTGTTTTCGCTTTTGTTTTGTTTGGCTGATAAACATACATATTATATAATTTAAATAACTATACTCTTAGATAGATAATTAACTCTCAGTCATAGAGGAAACATCGATGTTCGTCACACAAATATTTGCCCTGGGTGGGAATCGAACCCACGACCTCTGGCGATTCAAATTCTTCGAAGGCGGAGTCTCTATTAAGCCAACCGGCCTGCCGTTTATCTGTAGGTAAAGTATTGCACTATCGTATTTTTATCACCAACGTATTTTATTTAGCCGCTGTAATTAAAGTACTTACCAATAGATGGCGTTGGATTAAAAATGGGTACAAAATTAACAATTATGTAATTTATTAAATGTACCAAATACGTGTTTTGATAACGAAAATTACCTTTTTTTTTCAATTCTAATAATAATTATACACCTTTTTAATAATTACATCATAATATATCCATATGTGCATATTAACTATTAAGTACTAACAGATATATTAATATATGCAATATGCTAGTAGTACTAACAATAATTATCAGTAAAAATTTAAAGTTGAAGATAAATAATTGTAATATAATGGTGACATAATGCAAATTTATCAAATAAACTCTTCTGTATCTAAAATTGTTTATATTATGATATTAGATCATGTTTTTAACTTGTCAATTCAATTCAACAAGAGATGGCGCAAATATACATTTATAACTTTGTTCGGGGCTTCCCCTAATGTTAAAAGAACATAAAGGAATAAATTGTCTATAGACAAAATAATCAATGATACTCAACTGGGATACCAGAATTTTGGTATTTGCCAAAATATAGGCAAACCGTGGAAAACAAAAAATTACGTACCTAAGTACTACGTATCTTGTAAATATTTTTTACTATAATTTTAACATAAATTATAAACACACGCAATAAATTACCCATTTATGCACTCTTGTACCTTGAAATACTTACATTTAAATGTAACATCGACCCTGTCTAGATTTTGCAGATATTTAGATGTTTATGAAAAAGGAACAAGTACGAAAACGAGACAATTTATTCAATTGC
Organism: Colias philodice; assembly: GCF_061535455.1. Classification (NCBI taxonomy): domain Eukaryota; kingdom Metazoa; phylum Arthropoda; class Insecta; order Lepidoptera; family Pieridae; genus Colias; species Colias philodice. The sequence goes on along the minus strand of NC_143098.1, from coordinate 7,892,782 downwards.
AGGAATCTATATTTTTGAAAACTTCCATTATAGGAAAATATTTTATTAGTTTTATTGCATACTAGCTGTGCCCGTGACTTAGTCGTGACTAGTGAACGTCCCGTGAAAATCAATGCAACAACATAACAAATCCAAAAAAAATACAGTCAAATTGATAGAACCTGTAATTTTTTGAAGTAGGTTAAAAATTGAATAAATGTTATTTTGGTATATATATACCATTGTACATACTTACATACATTAATAATTTATAAGCATTTAGAAAATAGGGTTAGGTACCTATTACAAACACTCTAATTTGATTATTTTTAAAGATGATAGGTACTGTATTGCAGGCAAAAATTTCGCATCTGGTAACACTCGTACAGTGACTGTTCAAGTATGAGTGCATGCGAGATATTGATTCGTTAACCAATATAACTGCGTTTCGTGCATAGCTAGGCAGCCAGCTGCCGCCTGCCAACAGAATCAAATTCTTCAGTAAGACTTAAGAGTCGTGCACCCGTCGGTGTTGTGTCTCGAGGGACCTTCTTCCAACGTTTATAGGTAATTACATCTAATTTTGAGTACGAATATTATAGGTACATACGTTTGTTAATTAATTAATGACTTTATAGTCCGGGATACATCGCCCATTTTTGCAAGTGATTACTATCAAGCTAATTTTTCGTGAGTAGCTTTATTTTGATGAGATGCCCAATAATTTCATGTACGAAACTCTCGATTGTGGTAGGTAGCTACCAGAGGAAACAAGGATAAAATATTTTGATTTGATGGTTCTCAAATATTAATTAGGTACTAATTGAATGTTTTTTTTGTTCAATCTCAAGATAATTATCTAAATTATTCGAAAAAATATTTGTCCTACAAAATCTATGGTTTGATCAAAGAGTCCCCCTTTCCAATGTGTATCGATAACGAAGTCATCATAAATGATTACTAACCAGCTGATTTTTTTATTTTCACTTATTTAATACTTATATAATTCAACAGACATATTGTCCTACAAATTGCGTAATAAATATTTGAGAACCGTCAAATCAAAAATTTTTATCCTTGTTACCTCTGTAAGCTACCACAATCGAGAGTTTCGTACATGAAATTATTGGGCATCTCATCAAAATAAAGCTACTCACGAAAAATTAGCTTGATAGTAATCACTTGCAAAAATGGGCGATGTATCCCGGACTATTATTCATTAAAATTTAATTTTAGAATAAATTCAATGTTATTTGGGAAGACGCCGGGTATGTGCATTGCTATTCATTGTTCTTACTAAAATAATAATAACATAAAATAAATCACGCCTCTTATTAAATTTTCCTTTATTATTATTCATTTTGTATAGTTGTCTAATAAGCCGCCCCTCCGCTTGGGTAGACTTTTGTGTATAGGTATAGGTACCTAGGTATTATTATTTATGAATTATTATACAAAATATTATATATTATGTATTTTTTCACAGTTCTTAAATTTTTGGTAGTAAAAACGAACGCTTCAAACAAAAAAAAACATTCAAATGCATTCTGCCGTGTAAGTTAAAATATAACTTATTTTGTTTAATTAAAAGGATTATGAAAAAAAAAGTTTGTTTCTGCTTTGAAATTTTGAATCATTAGATACCTACTTATTAAATACGTAAATTAATTATCTACCTATATAAGTATTTATTTAAAATTATATATGTATGTTTATCAGCCATCTGGTTTCCATAACACAAGCGAAAGCTTAGTATGGGATCAGATCGTGCCGTGTGTGAAAATTGTCCTGAAATATTTATTTATTTATAATTATATACTGGAACCCAAACTCCTAAGAATAAATAAAAAACTGATAGAATGACCGCAAGTAACCCCTGTTTACCCCATAGGGTAGCCAGCGTGATTGTAAATTTTTCCCCTATTGACGTGCATTAAAAAATCAACTGTCAGTAATAATAGTCTATATGACATAAATCATTAATAAAATCCGCTAAAAAAATGAAATTTAAACGAGATTCATGCAGGTTTGCTTTTCCATTGAAATAACAAAGGTTTACAACTTTTAAAATGGACTGCTTATCGAACACGCTCATAATTTTTTTCCCATATTTTGAATTATGTTATGAAAATCGTTGCGCGGCAGCCCCAATTCTAGGTGTCAAATAATGTTTACTGCAAAATGGCGGATGTTTATGTTCATTTCGTGAGTTTGTTCTTGTATTTTGGAATTATTCTGAGCCAAAATTAATAGAAATGGTTGTAAATATATTGTGCGCGGTTGCAAAAGTGAATGGCATCCAGGATGTGATATTATATTTCATTCGTAAGTACAAAAAACCATGCATAAACTACGCTTCATGTAAAATTGTAGTTTAGTAATATTTCTACTTTAATTGTTGTTAAATCTGGAATAATAGATCGAAGTTGTGATTATAATGTTAATTTTGATTAGGTTTTTTCCATTTAACATCGTTATTTGCTTATTATTAAATGTTTCATGATTGTAATAAATATTAGACTAGGGTGTCCATACTTTATAAAATTGTGTACATATATTTCGGTATGGTATTTTATATGAGGAGAAGTCTTTCTCCACTTGAGTTAGTTCAATTGGCGTGAAAGTTAATGGTATAAAAACGTTGTTTACTACTTTTATATAATGATATATTGTAAAATCAAAAACTCAAAGTACATACATATATGGTACCTACTGAAATAGAAGCACAAGACAACAGCACAAATTTTGTGTTATCTGTATCTAAATGACATTTTTTTTTTTATATTTTGCAAATAATCTTCTTTTCTCTTTACAGGTTTCCGTCCAATCTAGCGGAACGTAATACATGGCTAAATATAGTAGAATTAAAAATATCCTGTTTTGAAAAAGTGAAGATATGCAACATTCATTTTAAACCCGCACTTGGCCAGTGTGGTGGATGTGGCTGTAACCTCATAGGAGGCCATGTCCCAGCAGTGGGAACGTAATATATACGTTACGGGAAATAAAATGTATGGGAGGGTTTAAAGTTACATTTTTAGATATTTCTTGTTATATTTAAAAAAAGTTATTATTGTTATTTTACTCATTAGGTAAAGTATCATATCAGTATCATATCGATATCAGTTTAAAGTTTTTTGATACCTGCAATAGTTACGGAATAATCACCTGTGCACACTTAACGATTACACCCTGAATATATTATATTTTGTTTTTTATTGTATGATAGGGAAGCGCTAGACCACGATCTCATATTTCAAGTACTCTTAAAACTATTTAAATACTTAAGGGTATGGAATGATAAAAATATTTTCAGTGAACCGATTTCGTTACTTTTTATTGTTATTATCTTATAATTTGCAAATTTGTAAAGGCAGTTGGCATTGTAATGATAAATAAATATTATAAAAACACATTGATATTTTACTTCATTAATTCCTCAAATGACTGGACGTAACGCCAAATTATACAGCAAAATGTTGTCATAATTTATAGCGGTCCTGTGTTCTGAAGATGCAAGACGGAAGACGCAAACATGAAAAAACGCTGAAAGGAACATTACAATTTTCCAATGTTAAATACTTGAACATCTATTTTTTATCTATTTGCAAAAATTCTACAGTAACTATATTAGAATAATAAATGCAATTACGTAATTTATTTCCGCCGTAAATCATCAACCATCAATCAATCAATAAATATAAAACTCTCCCGTTACTTAGTGACTGACAGACAACGCACAGCCTAAAATCACTGGACCTAAAGACATGAAATTTGGCACACTCTGTATATCTAGAGTATCCTAAAGGTGCACTTAGAAAGGCTATTCCGAAATCCCCACGGGATAAATGGGATTTTATGTTTTATGACTTCAACGAGGACGAAGTCGCGGGCAAAATCTAGTATTATAGTAAAATTTTAATACGAATAAAATTGATGTATCCGTTATTTTTTTCCTTAATATCCTGAATTTTTTACATTTATACTCACCCCACGGAAATATAGACATACTATATCGACGATGAAGTATCAATACCTCCTAACTAACATTTTAGCGATTTTCGTTTTATTGCATTTTCGTACTTAAAATAGAGTAATACATAGGCCCATAAAGGTCATTTCTCTGTAAACAGTCAATTTGAGCAAATATTAAAGTGTAGCAATACCTTATAACAAAAGTTGCGTCATTTTTGCTGGCAATATATTCTAAGTATACCCTGACGCGTCCGCTCTATGTTTTTAAGCACGCTTTCCTTGGGCTCATTTACAGTTTATTCCTGGGTTAAAAGTGGTGAGTTTGGCATGCTTTCAAACCAAGAAGAAAGTATCCTAACACGTGCTTCTCCATCAAACTCAACAAACCATCGAAAAATTGCCATTCTTGATGAGTTTTTTGATGCTTTTCCAAAACTACCATCGCATTATGCGCGTAAAGATACCAACAAATTGTTCGTAGAGTCAATTAAATTACTAAGCATTGTACATGTTACTGGTTTGACGAAACAGCTGCTGACCTGACGTCTAGCACTTTTGTTTCGTTTGTAATTAATTACCTGGTAAAGCATTGTGTTAGCCAACAGCTGCCTATTATTATATTTTCTGACGGATGCACTTACCAAAATCGCAACGCAGTTATGTCGAAAGCACTATTATATTTTAGTTAAAAGTATAATATTACCATAACTCAAAAGTTTTTAGAACCCGGTCACACACAAATGGAATGCGATTCAGCTCATAGCACCATTGAACGCCAACTTATAATAATATACGGGCATTTCTCCGCAACTCGAGGTCAAGCGCCTATTTTGCGTGAGAGAGGGAGGTGGGGGAAACCAGCTAAAACTGAAACCACCCGAGCACATGAAGCCAAGCAGCTTGGAAGGGCTGCCGAAGGCTTCAGGGAGGGACCCGGGAGACCCCAGGTGTCTTGCCCTGTACTCTGCAGCCCCCGTACATTCCATGATGACGTGGGCTGCCTTTTCCTCGGACGCCATGCATGCTGTGATCCCTAAATTAAAGAGATGTTTGTCGAAGGGGCCGTGCCCTGTGAGGGTCCCTGTTATTACACGTAGTTACGCAGAGTGCGTAGGTTGAAAATCTGACGTGCAAGTCTAGAGTCAATGTTTGTTAGGGCTTCTCTGGCATGCTTGCAATCAGATCTGCTTGAACATTCTGCTTTTTGTGCAGTGCTAGTGAGCTGGGTAATCATCCGCCGGATCCAGCTTGCAGGTAGCGGTATAATGGGAAAAGGTCCCATGACCGGTGTTTCAGATGCCCTTCTGGCTAATATGTCAGCAGCATCGTTTCCTCGTGAGTTACTGTGTCCTTTTATTCATTGTAGTACTAGGGAATTTCCCAGATCACATACCCTAGTTAGGGCTAGGTGACACTCTAGAATTAACCCTGCAGTGATTTCATGGGTTTTGATTGCCATGAGTGCTGCTTTGCTATCCGATAGGATCCGAATCGAAAAATTGTTACATTCCTTTTGATTATGGCTGAAGCTGCAAGTAGAAGTCCTAGGCATTCAGCCTGAAAGACTGTATTATGGGGTCAGACACCGTATTACTCAGAGAAGACCCCAGCACCCGTGCCATTTTCAGTCTTGGACCCGTCCGTGAAGATGAGTAAATTTTCGACGCTGTTGTGCTCTGACGTGTGTTCATCTAGCTGTATCTTATATTTCTTGACTTGAACGCCAACTTAAGAACAAAGAAATTTACGTTACAAGTGATTATGCTACTATAACCAAAGCAGCAAGAACATCTCGTCCATAATATGAAGTTGAACAAATTGAAATAATGTTTTATATTCAAATCACTATCTTCGAGCATAATCACGTGTAGTGACAGGATTTTAAATCAACATTTTACTATAGTATTGATACAAAAACCTAATATTAAAATAAAAAAATGTTGTAATCTTTAGAACAATTTCTTCTAAGTATATTGGCAATAAATTGTATCTAAAAAATACGGCTTCCTGTTTAAATACAATTACAAGCAATATCTAATATCTCCATGTTTTTTTAAAAAGCTGTGAAGTTACATTTAATAAATGATTCCATGATATCTAATATCCTTTTATAATGAACGTTAGCTAAAATAAGAATTAAAAACAGTAACGAAAAAGAAATAAAACGTTTTTTTCGTCTACTGAAAAATGTAGTTTTTGTAGTTAGCATATATTGACACTTCATCGTCGATATATATTATGACTCACCGTAACTAGAAAGAGACGGAGGGGAAACGATAAGATTCAAGGTCAAATTTTTTGACTTTACTTTTTCTTAGGGAGTGTGGGTTCCATACGTAGTATATATAGTTCCATGATTATAATATTGTTTTCTTCCAGAAATGGGGCGGCTTCTTGAGGCAATAGCTGTGAACGTTATCGGTGGCGTGGCTATATACGCCACATGTGGTCTGGCGACCGCTTGGGTAGCGCCTAGACATGGGTAGGTAATGCGTGTAATAGTACAAAAGTAACATCACTTTGACACGTAATGCAACATCACGCATTACGCATCAGTTACAAACATCACTCGCATCACTCACTTTTTTTTATTTTGTTTTACATTTGCTTGCGTTCATTATAATTATTAACAAACAACATAAAGTACGTGGCCAAGTATGAAGGAAAATCAACTACATTTTTTAAATATTTACTTAAATTGTAATTTTACGATATGTAATAACTAATAAGTATTGCAGTTATTATTGCTATTTTTCAATATGATCTGTAATACTTCACATATCACCTTTAATATAATATAAACCTCAGATATAAACATTATAATATTATTAATGTCATCATTTCATTAAAAATCGATCGGGTAATGTGTGATGTTACGGAGTAATATCACTTCCGTGGAAGAGATGCGTGATGTTGCATTACTATTTGACGTACTGTTTTGCGCATGTCTAGTAGCGCCCATGTTGGGCTTCGGCAACGCTGGCATAGCGGCCGGTTCGGTCGCTGCAGGCGCTCAGTCGTATTATGGCAATTTGGTTTCTGAAAGCATTATATCCAAGCTGACTGCGGCCGCCATGGTTGCATAATTTATGGTATTACTGACCTTCGGATTTACTCGAAGTGAAACAATATTATATTTTCTGTTTTGTTGTGTATAATGAAACAAGTTTATGAAATCTGTCAAGTTGGTAGTTTAGTATATCTGAAAATTCTCCAATACCCATATTTTAATTATTTATCAGCTAAATTGGCCCAGCCGTTCTCGAGATTTATTGAGAATAACGAACATAGGTACATATGTACTTAATTGATTTTTTTATAGATGGATTAGTTACATACAATTTATTTTTTATTTCAACATTTAAATATATACCTACAAATTTTTAATCAATGGCCAATGGCAATCATCAGGGATTATACACTAGCGACTCCTGTTGTTATATCCTTTAGTATAGCTGCTCCGCGCGGTTTCACCCCCGTGGCTCCACTCCTGTTGAGTCCCCACACCTTCCTCGATAAATGGGCTATCTAACACCGAAAGAATTTTTCAAATCGGGAAAGTAGTAGTTCCCGAGATTAGCGCGTTCAAACAAACAAACTCCTCAGCTTTATAACATTAGTATAGATGTTAGAATTAGACAAACATAAGAAAATTATTAAAAGTGAGTAAGTAGGTAAGGTATTCTGCTTTATTATAAACTTATGATTTTTGTTTAACACTATTCTTTTTGTTTCAGGTTGGCCATTTTGAACTTATATGTAGTCGGTAATCCTGACCATGTACCTATTTTCAAATGAAATATGCGATCCAGGCCCACGTGTTTTATTTACTCCTATACGAAGGAATTAATGTACCTACCCTGAAATGAATATTATATTGTGCAATATAAATTCATTTGCCACGCGCGCTCGTTAATTGAAATAACTAACAAAATTACAGCACAGTATTAGTTATTACAATATTGTAATACTGTGATTACCTACATCCTGTACTTTTATTGTATCATTTTGTTTTTACTGTTCTGTGATTGTTATAGATTATAATTTATACCGTACTAGAGGTCCGCCCCGGCTTCGCCCGTGGTACATATTTTGCAATAAAAGGTAGCCTTTGACCTTTCTCGCGTATCAAAATATCACCATACCAAATTTCATGCAAATTGGTTCAGTAGTTTAGGCGTGATTGAGTAACAGACAGACAGACAGAGTTACTTTCGCATTTATAATATTAGTATGGATTGGTTATTGATGAAATGTCTGTTGCAAAATTGATAAATCAAATGAGGGGAAAACTATAATATCTTTAGTCTTTACTAATTGGCTAAAAAAATACAAAGAAACACCTTCGGTTATCTATTTTAAACTGACTTGAAAAAAAGGAGTTTCTCAATTTAACTTTAAGTATTTTTTTTAATAAAGTAACAATCATTTAGTAATAATCCCAACAAATTACATGTACCTACATATTATAATGTAGTACTTAGGTATGTGACTATGTGAGTAACCTGTCATGTAGATAATATTTTACAAAAGGTAAAGCTAGTGCTAATTATTATTGGTTTAGAGATAGAGATTGAAGATTGTATAGGATTTATAAAATTCGACCAAAAAAAACACCAAGTAACCAATAAACATATATAGTTTTATTTCATTTATCGACATTATTTAGCATTAGCACCACAGATTAGCACATTATTTGCGCATCATATCGTAGTAGAGTCCCTTGAGCGCGAGCAGGCGGTCGTGCGAGCCGCTCTCGGCGACGCGGCCGGCGTGCAGCACGCAGATGCGGTCGGCGTCGCGCACGGTGCTCAGCCGGTGCGCGATCATCACGCACGTGCGCCCCGCCTTCGCCGCGTCCAGCGCTTCTTGTACCACCTGCACTCAATGTGCTTCCTTTAACACCTATTATATTTGTTGGCAAGCGACAATCGATACACGAAAGAACAAAAAAAGAGCGTGTCAGAAGTGAAACTTCTTTGGCAAGATTCAACGATTGCAAAACCGTCGCCTTACTCCATGCCATCGACCACACAACCACTGTGGTTGTGTGGTCGATGCTCCATGCCATGACGCGACCTCACTTCAAAATATGTATTCGATCGATACAATATAGTATATACCTATACAACAAGTTTATTTACAACAAAAGACTAGCGTAATATAGTAACATCTTTTCTGTGCCTACAGAGCATTCCTAACCAGAATACAGAAAAAAAAAGATCATATAGATGTTAACATCTACCAAACATTAGCCGTGTCAATGACAGTAGTGACTAGATGAATAAATAACTTCATGCGAGTACATTAATTTTACTTTGTGGGCAAGAAATCTATAAGAGCTAGAGTCTAGTGCAGTATTCTTAAAATATAATACTGGTATTAACCTTTTCGCTCTCCGTGTCCAGAGCGCTCGTAGCTTCATCCAAAAGTAGTATCTTCGGATGGCGTATAACCGCTCGAGCTATAGCAACCCTTTGCTTCTGACCCCCGGACAATTGAATGCCTTTGGATCCTATGTATGTTTCATATCCCTAAAAATTTGATGACTTTTGAAAAAAATCAATTAGACACTATTTAAAAGGAAACCTATTCACCACTTCCATTAATTTCGTAGCCTATAATATGATAGAAGCCAGTTAATAATGCATAGTGTTATTAAAGAGCAATTAAAATCAAATATAGTACCACAGAGCAAGTAACTGATATATGTAGTATCTATAATATTAAAGAAGGTATGTGGCTGATGCACTAAATTTCAGATGCCTACATTTGAACAAGCAAATTGATGATTCCTTGTAATGGAATGCTATGTTGCATACCTACAAAAGCCACCTCTTAACACTCACGTCATTATGGAGCGGACACAGAAAACTATTCATATTATCATTCAATTCATTTAAATAATTAATAACGTTGATCAATAATAATTGAAAAATACCTTCGGCAAAGATATAATAAATTCGTGAATATTGGCCATTCGGGCGGCGTCCACAATCTCTTGCTGGCTGATGTTCTTGGAAATTGCGCCATACGCTATATTGTCTCTTATAGAGCGGTCAAACAGAGTTGGTTCTTGAGACACAAGCCCAATGCAATCTCTAATTTGGTCCATACGCAATTGCGGTAGCGGTGTTCCATCTAACATCTAGCATTAAAAGTAGGTATTCTATTCATCAGATACTAATTTTCAACTAGTCATGCAAGCTATATTAAATTGAACCAATTTTAAAATTTTACTATCAAAATTCTGTTGCGCTTACACGGCTTAATCAATTCACCGATTTTGCTGATATTTGGAATGAAAACATAGTTAAATAGTCAGGGTCAACATATTATTATAACACATTATTTAACAAAATCAACATATTATGAATGGTTGAATAAAAGACAAGAGGGTTTGTCCGCGGATACAACTCAGGTGCAAAGCTATTAACTCACAATGCATCCCTGATCAGGATCGTAGTATCTCATCAACAGTTGTATGATGGTACTTTTTCCACATCCACTTTTTCCAACAATTGCTATGGTCTTACCACATTCTATCTGTAAACAATTCTTGAGTCAATATAACTTGTAATATTAATAGTATATTCTATTTATTTTATTGATAAACGAATGAACGAACTCGCAAAACATTCCATGGCTATGGAAGTATCAGATGCGAGTATTAATAAAAAATTTAATGAAATTAGACTTCCTATATGGCGAATTATATACCTGAAAATCGAGTCCTTGCAGTACATTTACAGTTGGTCGGGTCGGATATTTAAAGTCCACATTTTTAAACGTAGCTTCCCCATAGGCTTGCTACAATATTATGGGAGAAAATTATTTTACCTAGGTACGTGAAATATTTTAGATTAAGTATACCTAGCTCAATCTTTCGTGAAGCAGTGGATTGAGGTTTCGAGCAGCATGTCTAGCACATATTTAACATTACTATATTTCTAGGTTGTCATAGATAGCAAGAGGTTTAAGTAGATAAAATTCAGGGTATTTTTTCGCCATTTGCTTAAAACCAATAAAAATTGAGAATACTAACAAAATGGTCTATAGCTGGGACGTTTGGATCCAAGATCTTAGGTTTTGTATTTAGCAGGTCTATAATTCTAGAAGCTGCTCTCACACCTCTTTGGAAATCAGGTGCATAAGTAAAAGCATTCTGTGCCTGATTAGACGCCATTTGTAACGACTGGGTTGTACTGAAATCATTATGTCAACAATCAACATCAACAACCAGTGAAAACTTTATAGATTATGAAAATGGTTTCTTCATATTTTTACTTTAACTGGACTGGGCTTTTATCTCTCACTAAAAATCAACAATTAAACAATGCTACCTATAGCGTTGATTAAGCCTCTCCAGTTATATAGAGTTACACTTCTGAAGTTGCAATTACGTCTATTCAGATTATTCTATTGCTACTTATCAGGATTGAAAGACGAGATAGTTGCTCAAATGTCCCTGCCTCCCAAGAATTGGAATTTTTTTATTTTTTTGTTAATATGTATTCAAAAGTTCTGAAACTCTATTTTGTACATCCCTGAATGACAAGGACATCCTGGCAAAACGTTTGGATCACCTATCGTAACATTAGTATCACAATAAGCTAAACTATTTACACGAGAACATCTTCGCACGCGATGCCGTCCGTCACGATGAGATGTCCACCATACGTGAGTGCAGCGGCGTTCACGAAGTTGAACATGGACCGCGATAGTCCCGTGACGAGGCCGCGCCAGTGCGCCGCGCGCCTCGCCGCACGCACCGCGGGCTCGAGCAACTCACTGTACTGCGCTACGATACTCGCCTCTTGACCTAGGGCTGCCACTGTTCGAATATTGGATACCGCTTCGACTGCCACCTGATTTCAGTGGTTTTGTTATCAACCGATTATCAATTCCTATGTTTAGTTTTAGTTTCGATTTTTACTACGATGCACATTGTAATTCATGATTAACTGTATGATAGTCTAGTTACTAGTTTAATAATATAGTTAATCATGAATTGAGGTTAATCGCAATAGAAATTAGGTACACAAGAAAACTCGATTTTAATAATATTAAAGAACAATTAATAATTTTTCAATGAGATAAAAATGCATTGTACGTACGTGTTATCAATTTATACAGATTGCAATCTGTCTATAGATTTAGATAATGCTTATTCATTTTACGTAAAACAATAACTAAAATAAAATATTTCAAAAAAACGTATAGGTAGATAATGATAGATATAAGTATTATCTATATCAATTTTTTGTAAACCTTTGTGCTAGCTTCAAGCGCCGTTGCATATCCGGTGGATTCCTTATCTGTGGCCTTGCTCTGCTGCCAAATGACAAATGCAATGACTGGTGTGAAGCATAGCACGACTAAACCCACTCGCCATTCAAACCACATCGCCAAAAAAAATGCCAGCCCTACGGAACCCATACCTTGCAATATTATGCCCACTTGCTGGCCGGTCGCCTGCATTAAAAATAAAAATATACATTCACAAAATTATTATATTATAGTGTCATAACAGATAAAGAAAAGATATTCAAAAGAAGATGAGCCTCATTTCACATGGAAACCAATCAATTTTCCTGAATGGTTTACGTATAAAGGCTGTACCACACTAACCCCTTGCACATACGCAGCCTCTGAAGAAAGTCGCGCGCATAACGCACCAGTAGAATGCGCACGATCATCGAAATAGCCCACATGTTGATGTAATAAATGTGTGAACATTTTAAATCGAAGTCTCTCAGTTAGATATGCTCCTGCAGCACCGAATGAAATTGTCTATAACATAGATAAATATAAAAACCTCCTTGTATTATTATCACCAATTATCATACTAACTTTTTATGCAATCAACTAAAAATGTTGCGACTAGCGATCTGCTGTTTTTTTCAGTATTTGAAAAAAATTATAATCTTAACCTCAATCAAATTAGCAAGTCCAATGGCACATCCAATCAATATACAGGAAACAGATACTTTTTCTACTTTATTCATCAGTTCCTTTGGATTTGTATTCGACATGGCCTACGAGTAAAGAAAAATATGTTAAAACGAATATAGGTACTCGTCTCGTAAACGTAAAAATTGCATAAAATAATTGGACAGACAAATATTCCATAATTTATAAGTTTTATTTGGTTATATTCTTATATCATATGTGCTAATTACATTAAAGCTGCGATGTGCTTTACAATAATCACGAAGAAAGAATCACGGTCAAAGGCATAAGGCAGGATCACCCTTGACCCTATACAATTAGAGAAGGCTAAAGTCATTCAATAGCAATTAAGCACTATTCCCTAAAAATAAATAATCCTCTATGCGAATCTACTTACACAAAAATAAAACTCACACCAAAGAGATCACCAAAAAGGACGATGAATAAGGGTATAGAGAAACCACTGACAATAGAGCACAAGCAGCCTATCGTAACCAACTTCCATTCAGGGGCGTTAAGTGTTACCACACGCCAGAAAGAGAGGGGTGGTGCTTTGCGTTCCTCTTCTTTTTCTACCTAAAAGGTTGAGATTATATTATATGTTTGTGAACCACAAAAAAAGATTTCACAAAGGTTTTCAAATTTAACGGATAAATCTGCAGACATTGCAATTTTAAGAACGGCTTCATAAACAACTGAAAATATTCCCTCAATCCGTTAAAATTTATAATTGTAACACTAATATGTAACATTTACATTTCACAAATAATATGTTACATTCAAACAAATATGTGAATTTTAATTCCCATTAGGTTGCTGGTGAATAATATTGATAAGATTGCATGAATCAACTTTTTAAAACAATATTAAATGTTGTGTGTATGTGTGTTATTATCTTTCTCAATGTCCCTAGTAGTTATGTTCATTTATATATATTTCATTTATATTTATAGAAATATTATATATTATTCTTCTTCTCATATGTATGTATGTATCTATTTGTGAACATATGTATATTATTTATCTCATTCTTGTAGCTTGTATATTATGCTGTTATTATTTTATTTATTGCTTTTTTTTTAACTATTACCTATTTACTTTATTTTTGTATGTATATATTTATTTGTGCTCTGCCCTACTCCTATCCTTTACTTAATATCTCTCTGTACAACCGGTTGTCTGGAAGAAATCGCTATTTAGCGATAAGGCCGCCGTTTGTTACAATGTATCCTAGGTTAAGTCTCAATTTGTAATTTATCTTGAGCAATAAAGCATAAATAAATAAATAAAATAAATAAATAAATGGATAAACTAAAGGGCATAGCAAAGGGCAAAGCAAATAATGTGCAAAGGTTCAGATACAAATTTACTAACGAGTATTGAATCAAACTTGTCACCATCGTGTTCCGAAATCTGGGATACTTGCCGACTTATAAAATTATCTGCAAAAATACGAAAAATGACCTGATTATCTCACACAAAATATTACCTGACGTAGGTACATGATAATGCGCTTAGAAAACGCGATGATTTTACGTTTTTATGATTTATACATTACATAATTATATAACTAACAATTAATACATATCTATTCAAATTACAGTAAGTTTTAAAAACAAAACCGTTAAATACTTGCCATCACTCATAACTCGAAGATTATCCCTGTTTTGATCACCACGTTGATACATTTTATAATAATACCCCTGTAAATTTAGAAGTTGTGTATGATTTCCAGATTCGACAACTTCGCCTTCATGCAACACGTATATAATATCCACATTGCGTATTGTTGACAAACGATGCGCTATTATTAACGTTGTACGACCCTCGGTAGCCTAAAATCAAACATGAAAATGTTTTATTTCAGTAGGTAATTATTTACTGGACTGTGTAATCTGAAAGAATTTTTTGGTTTATTCGTTTTCTTCAGTCTCAATTTTGGATCATACAATGAGCTATGGACAACATGCACCTTATCAAGTGCTCGTTGCACTTTGGCCTCAGAGGAGGTGTCGAGTGCGCTGGTCGCTTCGTCCAGCAGCAGAATGTGCGGGTTGCGCACGAGCGCGCGCGCGATCGCGATGCGCTGCTTCTGCCCGCCGGACAGCGACGCGCCGCGCTCGCCGACATATGTGTCATAGCCCTAGACCCCAGGCATAGTAAAGGTTGCACTCTGGCTTAAGAAAATGCCAAATTTTGAAAAAAAAAACATTTTTTTAAGAACGAATTTGATTTGTTCTTCTAGTAATAATAGGTATAGGATAGTTAGTTCGTTTGTTAGAAAAGAAATATGTTTTAAATCATCAAATAGAAAAAATATTACATTGGGCAATTTCGTGATAAATTCATGTGCGTAAGCCTGTTTAGCGGCATTTTCAATATCTTCATCAGAAGCTTCTTCGCGTCCATAACGTATGTTATTACGGATAGTAGCACTAAAGAGCACTGGTTCCTGCCACACCAAGCCAATCTGGGCTCGCAGCCATCGCACAGATAAATCCTTTACATTGTGTCCGTCCAAAAGCACCTACATTCATAAAACGTGACTTACTATGCCATATTAAATGAGATAACAAGTGAGTCATTGGTCGTTCTTTATTATCAGCTCATTTGTTATGACTATTATATTAGTTTGAGACTCTAAGCCCGGCGCAGATATGGCGGAGCGTAGCGCATCAAATAACAATAATTTATTCCGGAGGAGCATCGAGCTCTTGAATATTATTTTAATGAGAACAATGTCGATACTAGTTTGACACTGAAAAATGTTCTGCGCTGCGCTCCGCCATATCTGCGCCGGCCCTAAGCGTAGTACAAAAAAATATTTACGGATCCTTCGATGGTATCATAATATCTTGATATAAGCTGAATTATAGTAGATTTTCCGCAACCAGAGGGACCCACCAACGCAGCCGACTGACCTCGCTGCACTATGAGACTAACACCTTTTAATACCTGAAAAAAATTGATCTAAATGATATTATATTTTTATAAATAATATACTATTCTCTTATTTATGTCTTACAGGAACATCCGGCCTCGAAGGATAATGGAACACGACGTTTCTCAACTCCACGTGAGCTTCAAAGTTTTTAGGCTTAATTCCGCAATCCAGTAAAGGGTTGATTGTCGGTCGAGTATCGATCGTTTGGAATATTTGCGCTCCAGCACCCCTTGCCGACCCAAATGTGTTCATAAGAGAACCGACCATCCCCAAATTACCTAATGCTGTCATCACTCCAAAAAATACCTAAAATATATTTACTGAAACTAAAACAAGTTCTGTATGTAGTTATTTCCAAACTTTTCGATGATAAAAGGAGATAATATAATTCATCCTAAGGTACATATATTTAAAAAAGATATTATAACAATCATTTAATGAAATCAATTTTATAATTTTATCTAGACAATTTAATACTATCGTTCTTTCGTGCAATCAAGTAAAAGTACTTATACTTATCAGCAGGATAATCAAGGAAGATAAAGATCTTCCTTGATTATCCTGCTAACCTCGAGTTATAAATTAGTATGTTTGTTACTCTTACCCGCAAATAATACCTGAACCGATTACAATGAAATTTAGCACACATATAGAGGGTAACCTGGATTAACTCATAGGATAGGTTTTATCCCGGAAATCCCACGGGAACGGGGACTATGTGGGTTTTTCTTTGAAAACGCGGGCGTAGCCGCGTGCGATTCACTAACGAGAAAGGGCTAGGTATATTTTTAATCCTGCGAAACCGAGACTTTCGGGTTTGTATAAGTTTAACTCTATGACCGAGACTAGCGCAGCGCAGCGGTGAAGTAAGTGATAACATAATAATATACGTATTCGCACTAAAAAGTTAATTGTATATTAAATGCTACTCACGGAAAACATAACATCAGCATTGTAATTCTGTGGTTCTTTTATAACAAGGTATATTCCGAAGTAAAATGATAATGCATATGAGCTGAATATGCAAAAAAATAAAAATCCCATTGATAAGCCAGTAAAACACTCTGAAATTGGTGTCAAACAATAAAATCTTATTAATAATATTACTTTCGAACCTAAAATGCCTTTTTAAAATTCGATATGATAATCAATAATTTGTCCATGATTCAAATATTTTTCGTAGTAGCAATCACAGAACTATAATATCTCGATATAGTTCTGTGGTAGCAAATAGCAATAGTCACAATACCTATTATTACTGCAAAGATTCGTAGTCCAACAGCTCTACCTATACTTACTACGCTAACGTTAACTCTATCTATTATCTACTTTAAATATTACAATAAGGAATCTTTTTATTTACATTACCCTTTTGAATATGTATGTTTCGTGCTTTAATAAGACACTTTCTATATCTTTCTATTTCCCTTTGCTGTCCATTAAATGCGTACACAGTTCTTATTGAGCTGATAGCTTCTTCAGCAACGGCACTAGCTTCACTTTTAGCGAGAGATTGTCTCTTATACAAATTATTAGCTATCTAGAATGAAAGTTTTATTTAATACAAACTTTAGATATTTTAGATATGACTTAAAATTTACCTACAAAAGTCGGTATCCATATACCAGATTCCTTAGATCAAAGCCTGACTCTGCATGACACTTAAAAAATAAAAGATTTAACTTCCAAGTAGAGTACTTTTGCATAGCGTTATCATCTAAATGCAGATTGTTCTATTACAGCAAATTTTCTGTGCATCACAATAATTATATCAGTTTTCAAAAAATTCAAAAAATAAGGTACATAACCACATACCCGGCCTGTCAATCCCACCAATAGGAACGTAAGAGGCGCAGGCGTGAGACACAATAAGGCCAATTTCCAGCCTTTCATCATGGACATGGTGATACAACCCAGAGCCACGGATGCATTGTAAACAAATGACGACAGCTTATCCCCTATTCCTTGTTCCAGTTTTATTACGTCACTGTCAATAAATTAGAGCATAAACTGGTCTATAAAAAAACTTCTGTTTCAAAAAAAAAATCAACAAAAAAATCTACAATTTTATGAAAATAATATGTAGAAAAGAAAGAACGAAGAAACTTTATGGCTACTAAAATATCAGACGCCTGAAGGTAGGAAATATAATAAATAATAGATAAGCAACATTCCATATTATTATCGTAAACATACGGAATTCATTGTTTTATTTACTCTGCCATCTTTGATGCGAAGTCACCCGTTTGATGAAGGTCATAATAGGCGAAGTCCTGATTTAAAGCAGCTTTTATATATTCTTGCCTAATTTTTAATACCTAAAAAGGTAATGGAATCGTTCAAGTACTTTTTTTTTGTAAATCCACACCGGGATTTGAATCAAGAAATTTCCGTTTCTATGCTCTTGCTAATTCTAATTCCATTCATAAAATTCTACCAAAGAGATAGTCACATTTCAGTGGTTGGTGGTCACGTTTTCGTTATCTTTACGCATTTTGTAGAATGAATTATGACTAGCTAAAGTAATTTTAATAAACACTAAAGAAAAATAATCATCAGATGTAGGGGTAGATACATATAGTTAGGTACCTATCTATTATACGTGTTTACCTGATTTATAGCTGCGATGTTCATCAATGCAGTGCCAAGATATCCACCCATCAACAAAATAACGCCTACACCCGTGTACTTCAGTGAAAAAAGGTGCATCTCATGCAAAAATTTATCATTGATTAAGTTCTTTTTATCTGCCTTTGCATAATTAATCATATTTTGAAAAACATTCGCAACCAATGTAATGGCATAGGGTAGAGTAATTCCCGAAATAAATGTCGCAAATAACGCCACTCCAATTAATATTTTATCCCATTTTGATGCAAATCGAAACTGTAATTAGCCAAGTAAGTAGGTACCTAGTTAAACTTTGCGGGAGCGATTTGACTTTTTTAAAAAATTAAATTAAATTAAAATTAAACTTATTTAATTATTAACTATAACAAGTGGACGATTTGGAGTCACAAATGTTAATGCCAGAATTACATGCAATGATACAATCGATACCTTATTACGAAACAAATGTTTTTCAATAACTGCTATGCTTATGCTAAATTGCAAGAACTCTCCGGTGGTCTTGCTGAGGCCAGCGGAAAGCTATTGCTCAACCTAATACAGAGGGTTGGGGTGGATGCGTAACTCCTCCCTCCTTAAGTGCGAAATTATCGGTTTGTTCATTTTTAATAACTATCCGATGATTTCGCAGACATGTTACATTTAATATCTTATAACGAAGTAAGTAAAGTAAAAATAGAATTACAAGTACAAAGATTAAAAATAGAGACGTATAGCCTAAAGTAGCACTGAATCTAAAATTTCTTTCACTGTTAATCATTTCACTATCACTGAACACTGATTGCTTTAATATCGTTGACATATACAAGGTGGACCAAAAGAAGTCATCCGATGTTGTTTGGCTCTCATTTTTTTTCTAAATGAAAAACTTCGATTCTGTTTTTTGATTATGTTTATTTGAACCTTTAAAATTTTATTGGTTAAGTCGAGAAGATGATATCGGCCAAATGGGCGCCGTCACAATTGATTGCCATACGGGCTCGTTTTATGGCATTTCTCATCACTTCAGCGAGAACTTCGGGCGACAAATTCTCGCACTCGTGTCTAATGTTGTCCTTGAGGGCTTTCAAGGTCTCAGCCTTGTTAAAGTAAACACGGGACTTCAAAAAAACCCCACAAAAACGTCTGGAACGGTTAAATCGGGCGATCTTTCGGGCCAGTGCAAATCGCTAAAACGAGAGATGAGGCGACCCGGGTAAGCCGCCCTCAGAATATCGGTTGTGGCTCGCGCAGTGTGTGTCGTTGCTCCGTCCTGTTGGAACCACATATTCTCCAGTCCTAATTCGTCCAATTGCGGCAGAAAAAAACTCAGTCAACATGGCCCTATAGCGTGCACCGTGCCCGTAGCATGTTTCCGGCGACAGCTCGACATCCTCGGCAACAGCGGCGATATTCTCGGGAGAACGGGCGCTCCGGGGCCGGCCACTCTTGGCAACGTCTCGTGTGGTCCCATACTCTTCAAGGTTGGTGGCCAAACGGCGCAGTGTTTGCACAGTCAGTGTCGGACGGCCGGGGAATCGGCGACGAATTGTTACGCAAAAAAGTTGACACGATTATTCCGCGTTATTGGGTACTGTATCGCTCCATGGCTTGTTCACTTGTATTCTACATCTGTCCAGTACACAAATGTCAAAACAGATTTGACATTGGCGGCCATTTGCAAAAATGAGAGCATCTTCCAATAGGGTGATTTCTTTTGGCCCACCTTGTATTTAACTTCGTCCAAGTTGATGCCTCGCATATTGAGTACACGTGTACTGGATAATATTGGAGTTCTATTCACAGGTAATTGCGGCAAAACTATAATTTTTGTCGGTTCTACAGGATCATTCTCAGTGATTACTTGGTGAGGGCGAATCGTTATATTCTGGATCTCGATGCTACATGGTTCGTCGATGGTCATTATTGTATGTATGTGCCCACGACAGGATATTTGCTGACATCACCATTGCAAATTTGAGTTAGAGTATTTCTGTATTTTGAGAAAAGTATCCAACTTATAGGTGTGATTCTTTGAATTCTCACATTCTCTATATTGATTAGCTGTTGTTCGCAGTGCATTGGGTTTCCTTCAAATTTAAGCAGTTGTTCTATGCAAGTAGTTTCAGGATATGGCGTTTGATTTTGTTCATCGCATAGGAATTGTTCTCCAGCAGCGAGCGATCGGCACGGTTTTACGACCGGTAAGTATTTCATCCCCTTTGCCAACAGGTAAGGATATTTAGGAAAAATGGAAACGGTATTACTATCGGATTCACGGTACATAGGTATAGAGTATAATTTGTAATAGTTATAAGTATAATTATCTGTAATTGGAACCTCCATTATGAACGTAATCTGGTTTTGTTTAATATACGATTTAACATTAATAGTTTCTTCTAGTTTTACTAAATTTGCCTCACTCGCTTTAAACACTAAATTTTCAGTTTGAGATATAAGAATTAAATGTTGCATCAGCTCAGTAGAATTAATAATACTTTGATGTAATATGGATACTTTACTAAATGCTAGAGCAGTCTCTATTTCTCCTAATTTTATAAAAATAGAACGAAAATTACTAACAAATAAATTTAAAAGGCTTACAACATAAGTAGTATAAACCCAATGATTATCCTTAGATGCTAATTCCTTAATCATAGATTCTACAATTTTTAAACGCTTATCTAATATATTAGAATTTTGATTTAAGACTTCAGTAGAATTGATAAAACTATCGAGCATTTTAGATAT
The DNA here is from genome assembly GCF_061535455.1 of Colias philodice. NCBI lineage: Eukaryota > Metazoa > Arthropoda > Insecta > Lepidoptera > Pieridae > Colias > Colias philodice. The sequence continues at coordinate 7,871,574 of NC_143098.1, read as the reverse complement.
TAAGGTAATTTTATTTCTAATGATAGTCTGATCGTTTTCAAGTTTAGCTGTAAGTTTATCGTATCTAATTGCGTCATTATAGTCTAAATTTCCCGTTATAATTTTAATTAAGGAACCCAGAGGGTTGAGGATACCTCTTTTGACGCGTTTGTGTGGAACTAACTGTTCGTATTTCTGAACCGTTATGTCGCGAATATATTCAGCGTGATATTTTGCCACTTGAAAATCGTGTAAGTATGAAATATTCTTATTAATTAAACTATCGAATTCACTGTATTTGCTAATAATAAAATTTAAGTCATCATTTATCTTATCTAAATTTAAAACCTTAATTATAGTCCAATAGTCTGTTTGGAGATATGCTTGCCCTTCTTTCACAGGATAAATTCCCGGGTTATGTTGAAGAAGTTGTAGTTGAAGGGCCAGCGCGGACCTCATCACTATCAGCCAACACCACCTGCGGAGGGCGTTTTACATTTTTAATAGGGACCTTAGTCTTCCGTTTACCAATCTCTATCGGTATAACGTTCCTTGAACCTTGTCCTATAACCTTAGCTTTATGGAGTACAGGTATACCGGACGATTCTACAATATTAGATGAATGAACTGTATCCGATTTCGACGTCACAAATGGTGACCTTCTAGGAGAAATCAGCGCCGATAGAGTTTCAGGATCGGAAATAGATGTCGTTTCACTAGAATCGCGTTCTGATATAGAAATTATACTAGAGTCGTTATGCGTTCTTGGCCTATTGTCTCTATCACCTATATTAATAACCATAGATTCGTTTTCGTTATCGGAATGTGTAGCGTTAACCTTAATTCTGGACAAGGCGTCTGCGTTTAAATTTTGCTTCCCTTTCTTATAAACTATTTCATAGTCATAGTCTTGTAGTCGAAGTCGCCAACGAGTCAGTTTACTACTTGTATCCTTTTGAGAGTTAAGCCATGCTAAAGGTTTGTGATCAGTATATATCATAAATTTCTTACCATAAAGATAAGGCCTAAAATGTTTAATAGCCCAAACAATGGCTAGACACTCGCGTTCTATGGTGCTATAGCGTGATTCGGTGTCACTTAAGGTGCGGCTTGCATATGCAACGGGTTTATCGCCTCCAATGGGGCCCTGTGATAATACCGCGCCCAACGCAACATTAGATGCATCAGTTGTTAAGATAAAAGGTTTTTCAAAGTCTGGGTATTGCAAAAGTGGTGCATTCGTTAGGAGTTCCTTACATCTATTGAATGCATCTATGTAATTTTTATCTAAAATGATTTTATTTCGTTTTTTCAGGCAAGATGTTAAAGGCTTCGTTACATGTGCAAAATCTTTAATAAACCGTCTATAGTATCCGATAAGACCAAGAAAAGATTTGATCTCAGTAGTTGTTTTGGGAATCGGGTAATTAAGTACTGCAGTAATTTTATCGTCGTTAGGTTTCAGTCCGTCTTTAGTAATAGTATGCCCGAGGTAAATTACTTCTTTTCGTAAAAATTCAGATTTGTCTAGTTGTACCTTTAAGTTTGTCTGTCTGAGTCGGTCAAAAATGGTTCTTAATTTTAATATGTGTTCATCTAGGCTAGAGGAGAATACAATTACGTCATCCAAGTAGACCATGCAATGTATTCCCTGTAGTCCTCTTAATATATTGTCCATTGCTCTCTGGAATGTAGCAGGAGCTGTTTTTAGGCCAAATGGCATTCTAAGGAATTCATAGTGTCCATACTGAGTGCTGAAGGCTGTTTTCTTAATGTCTCGCTCGTCTACCTCAATCTGATGATAACCACTTGCTAAATCAAGTGTAGTGAAGTAGAGGCTCTTACCAAGTTTGTCCAGTAAGTCAGTAATATTAGGAAGTGGATAACGGTCGTCAACAGTCATGTCATTAAGCCTTCGATAATCAACTACCATACGCCATTTAACTAATCCGGAAGCATCGCGCTTCTTTGGAACTAAATGAACAGGAGCATTCCACGGGGAATGTGATTCTCGTATTACATTGTCTTGAAGTAATTTTTCGACTTGTCTATTAATTTCATCTGCTTGCGCAGGAGCCTGTCTATACGGTCTAACAAAAATCGGGTCTTCGTTTTTGGTATTGATTTTATGTTTAACTTCATTTGTAAAACTTAATGGGATATGTTCGCAATAAAATATGTCTCTATATTCGTGACATAATGCGAATATCTTATTACGCTCTATTTCGCTAGTGTGGTCAAGTCTCAGCTTTGATAAGTTATTTTTGAGTAATTCGTCGTTGTCATTGTCGTTGAGTTTGTCGTCGTGTACAAAGTTACAATCTGGGTCCGATGTTTTGAATGGTTTGCTAATTTTTAGAGTAATGGGTGATTCTACGCTATTCTGGATTATTGTTGTGGCATAGCCATTAATACAGTTGACTAGTGCTGAAGGCATTCTTACTCCGGGTATAAATTCTTTAAAGTCGATTACTGCAACACCTGAGTGAAGGTCGGTAGGAATTTTTACCTTCTGTTCACATCGGGGTGGCAAGTGGATAATATAATCTAAGTTATTATTAATGATGGGAATGTCTGTGTTCTTGGTTCTCAGTAGCAAATGTTTCAGGTCAATTATTGCGTCTAATTTTTTTAGTAAGTCGTTACCAATAAGTCCGTCATAGCGCTCGTCTACGTCATACAAATGAAATTTATGGTGGTCAGGGGTACTTAACGTTGGAAAAAGCGGAATTTCTATAACTTCATCATGTTGACTGGATGCATGGGTGCTTATAACCTTAAAGGGTTCATATTTTATAAAATTTGGAAAATATTGATACGCAATTCGGGGGCTGATAAATGATCGCGTACTCCCTGTATCAATCATAAATTTGGAATTAATTTCAGGAATATAAATGTGTGGCAATTTCAGATTTGGATCGCAATTTAATTCTATGATTTTTTCTTTATAGAGGCTTTCGTTTGAAAATTTTCTTCATCAGACGGAAGCACATTATCGTCTTGAGTATCGTCAGTGGGTGTATAAATCTCATTCGCGTCGTATTCGTAATTCGTATCGTAAGGATTACAGCCATAATAATTCGTATAGTCGTAAGGATTATAGTCATAGTAATAATTGTCATATAGTGAATTGTCATTATGTAAGTCGGTTTCATTCACTCTAAAACCTGGCTGAGTTATATTTTGTGGTCGAGGGGGTGCCGTCCTCATGGAAACGTCAGTAGACTCAAAGCGGTTATTTTGAGGAGGTCTTTGACCGAAATTCTGTGGCGTCATACCAAAAGTTTCAGGAGGCCTATAACCAAATTGTGGGTTCTGATTAAATGTTGGCCTATAACCAAATTGTGGATTTTGATCTAATGAAGGCCTATACTTGAACTGTGGGTTTTTATTAAACGGTGGCTTATAACCAAATTGTGGATTTTTATTAAACGGTTGTTGGGGTGTGAATTTAAAACCAAATTTTTGAGGTACATTTGGTGTCCCAAAATTAAATCTTTGTTGAGGATTTGGTAAAAATTGGGGTACCGTTGTATTATTATGGGTACGATTGCGCGACTGATATTGTTCGTGAAAATTAACTTCTTCTAACACAATTTCTAGGGCCTGTTCTAATGTATTAGGCGATTTTAGTCTAACAATTCGCACCATGCTTTCGGGCAAATTGTACAAGAAAACGTTCAGGGCTGTATGATTATAAATCGCAATTTTCGCGCGTTTAATTTCCGTATCTACCGATAAATTAACCTTCGATATTAGTAACGATCTAATATTCTGTATCCTATTACAAAATTCAAGATAACTTTCCCCGGATTTTATTTTACAGGACTCTAGAGAGATTTTTATGCAATCCTCAGTTCGCGGATCACCAAAATGTTGTTCCAGCAATTCTTTTAGCGCGGGCCAAGTGTTAATATCTTCGCGCTCGGATAATAACGCGGCGGCATCGCCTATTAATCTACTAGTTATTGCATGTAAAACGTAAATATTCTGCTCTTCATGCCCTCTAAATTTATTAATTATATATTCACATTTTCGAAAGAATAGATTCAAAATTCTTTTGTCTCCACCAAAAAGAGGAATAAGCTTTAACATATCACTCGGAATTGTTATTACGTTTACGCTTTCCATGTTAAATAAGTACAGAGTAATTAAAGTTCTGAAGTCTTTAACCAATTACAATAATTTCGAATTATAAAAATCACACACACACAGAAATCAATTTAAAACACAATATAATAAAAATTCTTAAAATATAGCACAATAAAAAAAAAATATTTTATCAATTATTACTATAAAAATTAAAACTTGAAGTAAGGTATAAAATCACATATAAAATATAAAAATCATTAATTGAATTACGATCGATTTTGAGATCAATTAAATCAATTAATATTAATATTTCTTTATGCAAAAATCATTTAATTTTCTAATTTAAAACTTTTAATTAAGTTACACTCTATAGTTAATTAGTCTGTGCAGAGTTTTATGCAAGACAATTATTCTTAGAATTTAATACGATATTTCTTATGTATAAGTTATAACTAATTACTGATTTAATAGAATTTCATATTAAAACCAGATCCGTTATAATGCGAGACGTTCAATCCCAAAATAACAGTTAAAAATAGTTAAAAGTCAAAATTACACTCTCGTGAAAAGGATATAGGAATATATCAGAAAGGATGGCAAAAAGTTTTACTCACCAACCGATCGTCGATCCCATGTCCTCGTCGTGGTCGTTTAACAAATTTATTTTTCGGTTCTTTTAGGATAGCACGGCCTTTATAGCAATGTTCTAGGGCTAATTTTGAAGACCTCTAGACATGCAGACCTTATATGGCTATCCTACCGGCTGCGCCAGTTAAACTTTGCGGGAGCGATTTGACTTTTTTAAAAAATAAAATTAAATTAAAATTAAACTTATTTAATTATTAACTATAACAAGTGGACGATTTGGAGTCACAAATGTTAATGCCAGAATTACATGCAATGATACAATCGATACCTTATTACGAAACAAATGTTTTTCAATAACTGCTATGCTTATGCTAAATTGCAAGAACTCTCCGGTGGTCTTGCTGAGGCCAGCGGAAAGCTATTGCTCAACCTAATACAGAGGGTTGGGGTGGATGCGTAACTACCTAGGTAAATGATCATTTCAAATTTTCTATTCATAAAAATTGAATTTCATGTAACTAGTTACTAATAATAATATTTACTTATAAGTACTTAGTCAACATTGCTTAATTAAAATCAACTTTTTGTTATGGTGTAACTACAAAGTTAGAATTTAATACTATTTCCGTCCGTTTAATGAGTCAAAATCGAAAATTTCAACAATCTCACAAAAATACAAGTAAATAGAATAAAAGCGTTTTTATTATAATTTATAAAGTAGGTATATTTACCAATGTAAAATAAGAAATGCTTCGTAGTTTTGTCTGTTTAACATGAGTCGCGTCTTCTTTCCTATTTAAAAAAGAAATTTAAAATACATATTTAAATCTTAAAATGTGTAATATACTATAACATGAATAAAATATATAGTAGTAAGTTGCACAATAATATTATACATTTTTTTACAATTAATATTTTAAGTAATATTGATGTTCATGCTTACTTCATTTTTGTCAAATTTCATAATTCATTGTTTATTTCCAAGAAGCTTATATCCACAGCTTATATCTAATACACTGGAGATTGCACTATGAACATTAACTTGTAGGTTTGTAAATTCAGGATTTTTCGAAAAAGAAAAAACTAAAAATCATGGTCTATAAAATATAATAACGACATATATTTTTAACAGTAAGTATTTATATTATAATATTACTGGTCATACTTTACATACAATTTTAATTGGTAGAGAATGATAGTTTTCAATTACCTGCCCCTGCCGTGCGTTGTCTAGTTAGTTAGGTGTGAAAGGGATAAAAAACATACAGGCGTTATTCAAGGTCATATTTTCTTGTTACAAGTTAATGTTCATACTGAAATCTCCAGTGTATTAGATACAATATATAAGCTTCTTGGTTGAGGAATTGTGGTTGAGGGAACTAATTTTTTTTTAAATTACATCAATCTTTCGATGACGATCGAATACTTCTTCTAACGATAGTTTTGGTGTTTGCACCGAATCATATCACTTATTATAATTTAATATACATTAAAACATATTTTAAACACCTTACACCAGAAAATAGTTAAAATAAAATGGGTCATGTTCATGTCTTGTTCTTGTTGTTTTGCCGTTAAACTTTCCACCATTCACGACAGGACTGTTTTTAGTTAAAGTTTATCCCGCTGTAGAATATATGTAGGTCTAACTTTATTATATTTCCATGACTCATGAGATCAATTTTATTAACAAAATCACTTGCAAAGCAATTTTAAATAATTTTATAAAGAAAGTAATTATTACAGTGTGTAAAAGCCGAAATCATTCATAATAATGTAATTATTAATCGCGTTATGCATCGAAAATTTCTATACGAAGGTATAAGTAAAATTTTATTAGAAAATTTAAATTAAATTTAAATTTTTTTTATTAATTTTATTTTTTTAGTAAAATTTTATTCCAAAACTGCGACTAATAATCTTACTTTTAGTGGTAATCATTATGTGATAGAAAATATTTTTAATAGACAACAAGACAGAACAGAATATATATTATCTCTATGGGCTCTGTGGAGAGTGGAGACGTTGCTATTGCTAAAGTCATGAAATGTCAACCTATATTTATATTTTACTAGCAATGCCCTGCGGTTTCACCCGCATAGATAGCGATATCGTTACAGTGAAAAGTAATAGGTTTAATTTTTAATCACATGAAAATCACCTTTACCCCGTCCCGCACTACGGCCTTTTTTTTTTGTTTTAGTGGGGAAATCTTTCATAGATACCCACGGCCTCCGGGGGAGGGGCCGTGGGTTATGTCGGATTCCTACCGACCAAAACCCCACTGTGTTCCGTCAAGACGCATATTGGTAGAATTCCTCCGTGACCCCCGCACTACGGCCTGCTCGAACAGTATACCTACTATTTTCTGTAGATTGATACTTTTAAAAATTCGTTATATCTTTTGAATGGAATATCCAATTCTTTTCATTTAAAAAGTATTTTGCTGGTATTGAAACAGTCTATAATAAAACATCATTTAATGGGATAAGGATTAATATATGTGTATGGATAACATGGTTTGATTACTGTCGGCACTTCTATTTACTTTGAAAACGTAAAAAAGTTGTTGTAGTAACATAACTACTGAAGATGGACATATGGTATCGCGGACTTTCTTGTAGATATTGATCCATTCTATAATACCGTAGAACATTTTTTTGTTCTATCTTCAATAGATTCCGCAGCGCACGCGATGACAGAAGTTTTATTGAGGATTTTTTTACACCTTGGGTTACATTATTGCATTTTTGGTAAGGATCTCTAATTTTTTTGAAAATGCAATATAGCCTATGTTGCTCAGTAAAGATGCAGCTTTCTAATGGTGAAAGAATTTTTGAAATCGGTCCAGTAGTTTTTGCGTGAAAACCATACATACATACATACATACATACTTACAAACTTTTCCTCTTTATAATATTAGTATAGATAATTGAACTGACAATAATAAGAATATATACAATTAATTTTAGTGTAATAAATAGGTACATAAACACATTATTCATTAACTATATGAAGCCTTAAATTAATTTAAGATCTCTTGATTTTTGCAAATGTAGTCTCAAACATTACTGAACAAGGTTTTCTTGAACATCTTGTTTACTTGTTATTTAGTTTCAAAATTGTTAGATAATTGAGTTTATATGTTATTATCTCGTCTATTTAGTATTGAATATTCTTCTTTGCATAAAATAGGTTTATAAAATTAATGTGTACGCAGTTTTTCCATTACAAATCTTAATAATAATATGTTTTCTAAGTGTTTATAATTTTACCTATTTCAGTTAGGTACCATGGGTGGATGTCGGTGTTCATATAAAAACTGTAATGTTAAGACTGATGGAAAGACGCACATGTTCCATTACCCAGTGTTCGATAAACTTCGATGTCACCAATGGCTGTTAAACGCACATAAACTAGATTTTTTAAATCTTAAAGTGTCACAGTTGAAGAACAGAGTCATATGTCAACACCATTTTAAGGATGATAATTTTATGAATTATAAGGTAATAAGAGCATGGTAAGACATGTCATTTTCTTCTAAATGTTCAGAGTGTTTGAATAAACAGTTACATAAAAATATAATTAGAGTAAATTATTGAATAAAATATCATTAAACTTTGCATGCTGAACCTACTGCAGATCTCAAGCATAATAGTCCGCCGTGCTTTGCGATAGAGAAAATTCTGAGTGTTATACAAGATGAATAATGATAAGCATAGATTGCGTAAATGCATTAATTCATTAATTTTTCTCAACAACGCATTGTACATTGCTTTCAAATAATTTGCTATTAATCTAAGACAAAAGTAATGTAAGAGCAGATATGATTGTCTTCGCTTGGAATTTTTAAATGCATTCATTCTAAGGGCTAAATAAGTAAAACTATATCAATTTTTACAATGTATAGAAATTCGAAGATGACTGAGGTCTGAGTTGTTTCATTTCCATATAATCAATGTTACAGCTGTGAATTGTGATAATTGATATAGACTAAAAATATAAAAGATGTATGGCTTCTCTAGTTAAATAAAATTAATATGCACCTAGTTTTGATCCTACATAACAAATTTTGGATTTACAATAATGCAAGCATGTTAAAAAAGGTTAAATTCTGGTTTAATTAGGTAATAATATGGACAAATATTTTTCTATTTTAGAAAGATAAGCTGACTTTTGATGCTATACCTACATTGGATGGACCTTACTGTGACTCTTCTCAATATGAAAAAAACAATGAAGAAAACATGGAAGCCTTTCCTCTTATATTAGAAGTAGAAAATGAAAATATATTATATTGTGACAAAAGAGCCAATTATTCTGTCAAATATGCAGATTTTCTAACAAACAGTGAAATTACTTTTGTAACTAATTTGAATACAGAAAACAAATCAAACTCTAACGAAGAAAATGTTAATCATGAATTAAAGAAGGAAAATAGTCCTGTAAAACCTCCACAAATAGAAAGGTACAGTGATAAATTAGTTTTTCAACCGAATACCAATATACAGCCAAATGTTCTTTTGAACACAACAGAACCAATGATTAATAACTCAAATAACATTAACAATTCAAATCAGATAGCTGAAGAAACAATATTAAAAGAAACACCCAAAAGCATAAAAGAAAAATCATCATCCCTTAATATAAAGTTCCCCGAACCTAAATTGTTGAGAGGCAGCCATGTTAGGTCGGAATCAAATATTCCTATAAAAAAGGAGCCCAAAGTAAAAATTATATCTGAGAAAAGAATTAAAGATCCAATCACTATGCCCAAAAACCTTAAATTGGTATCCCCATCATTAGTAATTAAAATGCCACAGAAAAAAACACCTCAGCAAGAAGCAAACTCTGTGGATTTCACTGGGCAGTCCTCACAAAACGTTGGAGATTGTGTGTTTAAGCCTTTATCTGAACAGTATGTTGTGCCATTAGAATTTGAATCACCAAATAATACAATTTCTATGCAAACACCTCAGAGTGATATAAAAACAAGCAAAATATTACCCAGGAAACAATTGGCTAAACGCCTTTCGAAAACAGAAAAGCCAAAGGTGTCATTACTGAAAAGTAAAATAAGCTCACAAAGAATAGCAGCTATAGAGGAAAAGAGAAAGTTTAACATGAAACTAAGAGACATGATAGAAACTTGCTTAGATAAGAAATCACCAATACAAAATGACAGAAATAAAGATATAAAAGATGATGGAAATGAAAGCAAAATAAACAGGCATAGAGATAGTGTTACTCAAGTGAGTACATACTTATCAAAGAAACCAGAGTTGCCTAGTGCACAGGAATATACAATAGCTTATTTAGATGCACGCATGAAAAGATTGGAAAATACACTGTTGAATAAGATAGACCAAAACACGAAAAAAATTATAGAACTTAAAAATTCTATTATATCTCCAAAACCAATAAAAAAGATTAATACTACAGTCCAAACTCACGAAAATGAGGAATCATACAAGAGACATTTATATCAAGAAATTTCAAAATTCCTTAGTCCTAACTCAAATAGTTTAGTCTATGAAGAGTTGTTTATAGATAAATTTTCATTGGAAAAGGCAAATGCGCCTGAAGTTAAAAGAAAACGCAGAAAGTGCAGATGATAATAACTTACTTTGTTTTTTTCTATTCAAATTATTTTAATTTAAATATAGTATGATGGAATGATAAATGCATTTTATTAATATGTTGAATCATAATATGATTTATTAGTACATACTTATAAGTTTAGAATATAATACATATAAACTGACGTAGATGCGGTTTAAGTGAACAAACTAGCAGTTAAGGCTGTTCCGCGTTATTTATACAAACAGAAACGTACACATCCACGTACTCCGTAGTGAGACAAAGATAGAATATAAATTTAAACCGTGATTTAAACCATTAGCCGAAAAGAGTTAGCAAGTGTGTAGTGTGTACATTAATTATTAATGTACACACTACACAATGTAGTTGCTAACATTTATTGAACAATTTTTTGGCGCAAAAAAAAACCGCGTGGTAGTCGCACGTGCATGTGTAAACATTCGTGCGAATATGGAAGACGTATGTGCAAATAGGATACTGTTTATATAGGTAACAATTTAAATTTAGTTGTCGTAGTGTTTAATATAGTTGTCCATATGTAATATATTTCATAAGCACAACTCGTCAAGTTGTCTATTGTATCCATAGAAATCTAAATAACAAGACACTAGAAGTCGTAAGCGTGCGTGACCTTGTCGCCACTCAGGTGATTTGCACATCACCAGTGCATTCGTCACTGTTCAGTTGCTCTGGAGACGTATGAGTGTATACATGGTGTGTTTCAGCAATTCCCATTGCGGAAATTCTTCCACAAGTTGTAATTATACTTATAAAGGAATAATATTTCATCGGAAAATATTTTTTTTTAGAAATAATGCCGTTTTTAACCGACTTCAAAAAAAAGGAGGAGGTTATCAATTCGGCCGGTATGTTTTTTTTTTTTTTTTTTTTTATGTATGTACACCGATTACTCCGTGGTTTCTGAACCGATTTACGTGATTCTTTTTTTGTTCGATGCGGGATGGTGTCGAATTGGTCCCATAAAAATTTTATTCGGATAGGCCCAGTAGTTTTTATTTTATGAGCATTTTTGTCTGTATTTGTAAATGTTGCAAGTGCAAGTTTGAAGTCGGTTGTTTTTAACGCAGTTATTGACTTGTTCCTTAAAATTATAGAATATTTACAAGTATTACGAGTGTCACCATAGTAATCGAAATAACAATGAATGACACAGTCGACCATTCTTATTATCACGTTTGTTCGTATTGGAGCAAAAAGTCTCATATACTTAGGGATGTTATTCTAAAATAAACCGTAAATTCGTGCGTTAGGATACATATTCAAAAGCTTAATTTAATAGATAAGTTAGTTTTCACTAAAATCAAGCTGTCCAATAAAAGGCATAGTTTACTTGTGTGTACTGTTTAGCTTTCGGTTTGAATGTGTTGATTTTGGCGACAGCGGTTTTCATACGAATTATGACATTATAGCACTTCTATGTGTCTTGTTATTTAGATTTCTATGATTGTATCGTTCAAAGTCTTGTCTGAACTTCATTTAGCATAGCAGTTGTTTTGTTTGGATTTTTTTTTTGTATTTTTAACTACACGGAAAGAGAAAACTGTATCTGTTTCTGTATAGACTCGACACATAAACTTTATAATAAAAAAAGATCGTGTGTTCCGAGCACACGCACACGTGTCAGAAGTGAAACTTCTTTGGCAAGATTCAAAGATACCAAAATCGTCGCCTCCTACTCCATGACGTGACGGTATTGCCATGACGCATGCTTGAAATTTTACTTGCCACCATCAAATCCTGTTTTTTAATAACGTGGATCCTCGAATCTTCCTTTGCATCAAAAAAGTAAAAATCAAAATCATTTCTTAGACGACACACTAAAAATGTAGCCCAATAGCTGTGTCCCGCGGTTTTATTTTAGTGATCGTTCCCATTGTTTTATTGTGTTGTAGGTCTTCTACGATAAATTGACTATCTCACAGTGAAATTATTTTTCAAATCGGACCTGTGGTTCCTGCGATTAACGCGTTACAGCTAGCAAACAAACTCTTGAGATTTATAATATTAGTATCTTATAAAATTATCTTTATGATATTTACAAGCTGCGTTCCACGGTTTCACCCGCGTGGCTTCGCTTCTGTTGGTACTTGGTCTTAGCGTAATGATATATAGGCATAGCCTATAGCCTTCCTCGATGAATAGCATGAATAGGCTATCTAACACCGAAAGAATTTTTCAATTCGGACCAGTAGTTCCTGAGATTAGCGCTTTCAAACAAACAAACTCTTCAGCTTTATAATATTAATTAAGTATAGATATGCCGGTTACAAAATTAAGATGGAATTTCATAACGCTTCTCAATAAAAGATAATAAGGTTAACAGTTAGAATTAATATCATCGCCATCTACTGGAAGAAAAAATAAACAAACATTACTTATTTCAGACTTTTAAGATCTCATGAAGTTATACCTAGTACATTTCAAACTCACAACAGTTAGTAATAAGGTGCTAGAATTAGTTATAGAGTATAACAAAATGAAAAAACTAATTAATCAAGATTCGCCGAAGGCTGCCAAAGAAAAGAACACTGTGAAATATACTTTTAAACATGCTGATCCTTCGGCAGTAGATAAAGAAGAAAATAATATAATTGGGTGAGTGATAATTCTATTTAAAGTTAGGTTAATACAAAAAGTTAATTGTATAAGAATTGTAGACAGAACTGAATTTAAAAATATAGATTTCTTTTACTGGGAATAGTTGAAAGTACTACTTACTTACTATATATTATGCAATAATTAATTTTCCACTCAATAACATGTAAATATAAACACATTACAAAAAAAATCTAACAAACATCTCATGAATTAAACAGTCGACTATATTATGACAACATCAAGAAACCTTCACGACTTAGGTGAATCGAAGTCCCGCGAGAATTCAATCGTAAAACATTTTGTGGTCACATCTTTACCGTACAACAACAGGATACCTAGGTTCTAATTAATTATACGGTATTCTGTGAATGTGACTTGCCAATTATCTCCTTGTATTCTCGTATCACGTGCGTGACGCAATCCGGCGCGTTTTTTTAAACAGTTTTTTCTATGTCGTTTGTTGCAATATACGTATTTTTATTCACTTCCTATTGTGTGTCCTTCGTTACCTAATACCTTTTCGAATAATTACCAATTTACGATATTAGGTATTAAAATAACTATTTTAGTTGAAAGAGATAAATTAAAAATGTATTATGTTTGACCGACTGTTCTATTATGTATGTATTAGATTCTTTCACAATGAAAGTAGGTACGTACTCATCTTTGAGCAGGAAAGTATGGATTTTCCTTAGTTCATTATATCCGATCGTGAATACAAGAAAACAAATCTATATAAAAACAAACATGATAATACACATTACACAGCATTACCTGTGGCATTACCCTATATCTATAACATGGATTAATACGAATATTCTTAAAGCACCTATCAATAAATGAAAATCAAGTAATAGCCATGAATATATAACGACCTACACTTCAAATAAGAACCCAAAGAACATTTTATTAATACAATTACTTAAATGACTGACAATTTTATACAATTTCTAGGAAATGATAATATCGTGGTGGTCGCCCTACTCTGCTATTAATTAGTTGATCAAATTGTCTACTATTAGTAGTAAGGTGTGTTCATATATTTTGTTCCTTATTCCAAAAATATTGTTTCCTACCCATAGGCTATATTATCTAAAACACCAACATTGGGAAATATTTATATAAAGTTTTAATAGTTTATAAGGCTAAGGGTCCACACAGAGTGAACAGACTCTATGTCCACTCCGAACAGCCGATTATAAAAAGGATGGATTTTTTTTGTGTGTTTGGTCGTTTTTAAATTTCCTCTAATAGAAAACTATATTATGAGGAAGTAACATAGTCTATATTATATTTAGTTTTTGCCCTGGGTCGGTTCAACCGGAGCTGAGCCGAACGGCTTGTTTTTATGACATTACTAGATTTCCGCCCGCGGCTTCGCCCGCGTTTTCAAAGGAAAACCCGCATAGTTCCCGTTCCCGTGGGATTTCCGGGATAAAACCTATCCTATGCGTTAATCCAAGTTACCCTCTATATGTGTGCTAAATTTCATTGTAATCGGTTCAGTAGTTTTTACGTGAAAGAGTAACAAACATCCATACATCCATACAAACTTTCGCCTTTATAATAGTATTAAGATATTTCTCATTCTAAGTATTAATAGGTACTTACATATTAATTACCAAAAGTTCTTACAGAAAACTTGATTGAACTTTTGATATGTGAAACGAAATAATTTAAACATACTGTATAAGCTTTCAATTTTTCAGCTAAACGAATGAATACATTCTATTATTTACACAGGCAGTGGACTCTAGTTGGCTAATTACCTTGTAACACGTTATATTCAATGATTTTAAAACAATACGCGTGTTAAGTACTTCGAGATTGTGAACAATGTGAAGGTTTTATTTATAATCAAAATAATATAAAAATAGATCCAACCTGAAATATGTCTTTGGAGCATAGAGTCAGTGACCATAAAAAGGAAAACATCTGCTACATCAATAATTCGTTCAAGCCGTTATGGCCATTTCTGAAAGCTTTCTCCCTAAATTATAACAAGATTCAAACGCAAAGATGTACAATTACATCATTCTTGGCCTTTTCTATTCCCATTCTAGTGCTGGGAGGCCTTAGTATTGTCACATTGTACTATAAAATTGTACATGTGTACCAAGATATGCTCATATCTATAAAATACACCGACATTATTCAAGTTATTTTTGATTATTTTCAATATATAGTTGATTTATATTTTGTTTACAAATACGGAAGCAATATGGAAATATATTTTAGAAATCATCATAAAATTGACGAAACTCTGGGCTGCGCGTATAGTCCAGACTTAAAGCGAAAGCTTTTCAAATTGGTTGCGATTTTCTTCTTATTGTGGACACTTACATGTGTCTGTGACTTTTTGGCTTGGTGGTACTGTACTGGATTGGAAGTATCTTTAGTGTTCTCCATATCGTACATTTACATATTGATCAAAGTTTTGACCAGTTTGGACTTAACATCGCACGTTTTACAAATCGAGTTTCGCTTACGAAACATTGCAGAAAAAGCACAGACATGGCTCGATACAATTAAGCTCCGAAAGGATTCAACATTAACGATGAAGCTATATACGCGTTCAGATGTTATAACCGAACATTCGTTAGATAATGTGGAAGTTAATTCAGCGGACAATTTGCCTGAATTTAAATTGTTAAGTAAATCGTATCTTTGGCTCATAGAGCAAGTAGACTTTATTAATGAAGTGTTCGGAACAAGGGTAAGACGTTTAAAATATTGCTTATTACTACCAGACAGTTTTATCAATGATTCTCAGTACATATTATATCTGGGGGCACGGCAGTGCCCCCGCCAAGTCGAGCAAAAAAAAAGCGGCACGGCCGTACCATCCTTTTCTCGAAGCAATTCGGGCCTTTTTCGACCCCCTATAATTCGGTTGTGGATAAAGCAAGAAACCTGAATCTTCAGTAACTAATCCGGCATTGTATAAACACGGAATATTTAAAATTTCAGTCAATTTGAACCAGTAGTTTAAGAATGACAACTTGTTAAAGTTTCTAAATTTTGTCACTCACTGACTCACCGATCATCAAAAGTCCAAGGCACTTCTAGCAGACTTAGAAGCTTCATATTTGGAATACATATAGAGTTTAGTGTCTTAACCATGGGAAAACTTAAATATTTTGTAATTTCGGTCCAGTTTTCCAAATACACCAACTGCATAAATAACTTTGTAATCCCATATATTTATATGGGATTACAAAGTTATTGATGCAGTTGGTGGTTGGTGGTGGTTATAAATTTAATAGGTGTAGATAGGTACCTACCATATGAGGCAAGGGAGGGGGTATAGGGTGGGTAAGGGTGTGTTTAGCCCATGAAACTGAACAACATTATTACTTGTAAAATGGTCGACGTAATGAAAAACACATGATTGGACATGTCTTGAAGTACGAAAATCTAATAAAACAATATATGTATTATAATTTAAATCTGTTATATATAAATTGTTGGCGCGACTAGCCTCCTTACAGACAGACTGGCCTCTATTTTACTCTATGACTGACAAGCAAAATATACGCCAAAATGACAGAACAATGAAATGTGAATGCCTTCGAGCGAGCGGCAGCCGCACGCATACGTGTGAGCGCCCTCATGCTGTTCGGATGTGCCTCGAAACCTAACCTATAAGTTTGCGATTTTCATTTATAATTTCGATTGATAAATTACATTTACGACTAAAAGGCTTGCTCATTAGTTTACTGATATTATTTGCTTACGATTGGGATGTTGTTTGGTTAATTTTAAGGAACTTACATAAATACCTTAGTCTTCAAATATAATTACTTAATAGTGTCGGTCGAAATAACGAGACCAAAGTTACGTTTAAGTATTAATTGTATTCTTACATCTTGCATATCTACCAGTACTAGTAGTCGCAATGGATTCGGAAATACTGTATGTGAATGACCATCCATGCCCACACCGGATTGTCCGTATACCTGGTGATGGTTCGTGTCTATTTCATTCTTTGTCATTCTCTAAGGCTCTACAAAAAGAAGTGAGATCCCATCAAAAACATCCTGTAAAAAACCCAAGTCTCGCAGCTCAGTCTTTCTACCGTCAAAAGTTGTGAGATCCATGTAATACCAAGTCGGATAATCTATTTAGTGTCTACTTGAAGGACCTTCTGTCTTAAGTTATTACATAAGTTATTATCATGCCAATATTAAAAATATTTAACGTTTTAAACAAATAGATCGACTTGGACATCGCATGAAAACAAAATGAATACCTATTACAATATTATATTAGATTCTTTAGTCTCTCGCGCCTCACGCGATTGAAACTCTCGTTCCTGTTGGTCGCTGGCCCGTCGTGCTGTGTAGTGTGATACATACTAATAATCAAATCAAGCGATGTCCAAGTCGATCTATTTGTTTAAAACGTTAAATATTTTTAATATTGGCATGATAATAACTTATGTAATAACTTAAGACAGAAGGTCCTTCAAGTAGACACTAAATAGATTATCCGACTTGGTATTACATGGATCTCACAACTTTTGACGGTAGAAAGACTGAGCTGCGAGACTTGGGTTTTTTACAGGATGTTTTTGATGGGATTATTTTATCAGTAATGACTTTGCAGTAGGTATGTAGTGATTAAAAGATACACATCACACTTATTCTTGTATATAATTTTCTAGGTATTGGGTACTAGTCTACTGATAATATTATTATTGGCTATTTAGTATATTTTGTCAATGAAAGTAATGTAAAGAATATTTTAGAATTTATTCAATAAATATTTGAAAATTAATGAAACATACTGCTGTAAGAAACTTTTAAAGGTACCCAAAATATTAGTTTCTGTTTGGTACTTCCGTTGCAAAGCTCCTTCTAAAAAGCTCTATATTTTTACTATTACAATAAAAATAAATCTATGTAACTACCAATAAAGTAAAAAGGCATTTGATAATTTAATTTTATTATACAAATTTAACAAGAAAAATAAAAATAAAAAAAATTTACAAAATTATATAAGTACTAACTAGTTATTTAACGATACTTTCAGATATTATTGAACAGCGTAAGTTTACTTATAGATATGGTTAGATTTACCAACATTGCCGCCAGGATTCATCTTGGATCACAGGTTTGTTAATTATCTTAAAATATAAATAAAACACTTCTTGCTTATGACTTTAAAACAAGATATTTAGAGGCTGTTGCATTGAACTTAGAAGCACGGAGTACGTACCTACATTTTAAAAACATTCCTTTCATTTTAAAATAATTAATGCCTACTTTGCTATTTTAATTATCAAATAAATAAAAAACATCGAAATAATTGCTGAGCTTTTCTGTATTAATAGATAGATATTAAAAAAATAAACTACATATTAATTTTCAGCATCTGAACCGAAATTATCTTGGAATTTTCCCCGTAATTTCCACAATAATGAGGATCATGATGTGCATTGCTATTCTTGTCAGTATGGTTCACCACTGCGAGTTAGCATATCGACAGAGAGACAGAATTATACATATCATAGACCACTTCAATATCATCAATGAAGCTAGTAAGGATTTCTGATTGTTATGTGGCTATTTTTATTATTCCAATTTCCAATAATATTATACATAAACGATCCTACAAAAAACTAGAAAAAATTTGATCTGGCTTCCCTTCTAAATAGATATTGCTCTTGAGCATATGATAAATATCTAGTAATCGTAACACAAAATTACTTTTTATACATAAAATACTAAATCTAGATTCTATCCGCACATATCCTACTCAGTTCTCACGCATGAAAAATGATATTAAGCTGTAGCGACACCTCGCTCTGAATCGCGCAAGCGAAATGTTTTCGCTACAGAGCTATATACAGGGTGTCCCACTATTGGTATACTAAGCGCGAAGGAACTTGTAGTTTTGCATACACTGATCACGTAAAAAATACTTAAAAAAAAAATTACGTCCAAAATTTTTTGCTAAATTTTTCCTGAAAATCCATGTTTTCTTCTCTAGCTTCGCGCAGCCGACATATACCGCTTCTCTAATATGAGCATTTTATCTATGAAAACATAATCTTAAACGAAAGCTCACGTGCTGGTGGCAAAGTTGGGCGGCTCGCTTGTTATGGGTGTACACATAGAGTTTTAAGAATTCATCTATTTGAAAAAAAAAATGCGTCTGGAATTTTTTAATTATTTTTTACGTACTCAGTGTATGCAAAACTATAACCTCCTTTGAGCTTAGTATACCAACAGTGGGACACCCTGTATACAACTTTCCGACATCATCCATCGGGGCCTTCACGGCCGACCAGTCGAGTAGACTGGTCGAGGATCCTCCCTTTTTCGATGGAGGAATTCCACCTTCCTTCCTCCACAGTGGTGACCCCTGACAGTTCACAACTCCTTCTGTCCATCCTATCTTCACAAAGTTTCACGTTTGGAATAGATCATAAGATTTAATAACGAAAATATATTTTAGGGCACGATTCGGGATCAGCACTCAGCGACTTCCAAAGCCTTGTGCAGTCAAGACGGATAGACTTCCACATGTCCAGTCTAACTCAACTCAACTATTCTCTTCTAAGCTCTATGGCATCGATCGTTGTTACATACACTGTTATCTTATTGCAGAGTGTTAATTAGATCTAATATATCTCATATTTACATTAAGCGATAAAATTGTATGCGGGAGATTATTTTATAAAAGAGTTATATATATGTATAACTAAATGGATTAGATACTTAACTATATGTACCCGATTTACATAGGTAATATAGGTAATGTGTAAACTGTAATAAACTAATAACAGTGCAGCGATTAAACCTATACAAATGTATATTTTTTTCAGTCCTGTAACAGAATTGCATATAATTTTTGTATGGTACTGCATCAAGTATTTTAAAAAATATCCTATCATGCCAATAAGGACGGAAGTGCGTATTTTATTTAATTTTAATTCACCATTAACCAGCCAACCGTCAACTCCCCCATATCGTTGTAAGTATGACTTTTAAGAGACACTGTTTTTGAAAAATATTTATTGGGTCTTATGTATCTTATATTTTATCTACTTGAACTGTATCGGCTTTTCATGCAATTACTTGTTAACATATTATTATAGTACTTACGTTGAATCAAATAAATGTTTCAAAATATAGAACCTAGTATTTTTCTTTTCATCTATTATATTTTTTACACGTAACATATAATAGTGGATATTTTATCCTCTTTCAGATTGCATAGGTATTGTTTACAGTTTGACTATAGATATACTCTTGACTCATTTAGGTATTTAGCAAAATATAAATTTTATCGTAATAATATTAACTAAATATGCAATAATTGATTAAAAAAACATGGGATACGATTACAAAATAAATCAGCTACTTAAATTAAAGTAGGATAGAATATATATTTTATTTTAACCTTAGATTACTAACTATTTTTGATCGTACGTCAAGAGATCAGCTAAAACATTTTACACGTTAGGTACACTCTGTGGGTACACTTTTCAGCGACGGTTTTGTACAAATGTGGTTTGCACTGACTTTCCGTTTAGATTGGTTTAATATCTCCATATAAAAAAATCTTTTATGGATTTTTTTATATCTATAAACCTACAGATCGTAATTCAATGAAGTCACGACCTGCCATTATGAAATACTCTTAGTTAATGAATAGATAATGGACTTGTTTAACCACAGTTACATTAATAATCCCAAAATAATTCTCTTTCGTTTTACAAAAACTGTGGATTGCGTCATATACTGAAACAGTTTAGTCCAAACCTTGAACAGAATCGGTCACGAAAATAGCGTAAAAGTCAGGAATACGCTAAGAAAATAAGCAACGTATTTTATCAGAGAAATATTTATCTCACAACTTGTGAATGAAATTTATTACATTCTCGTCTTATGTTCATCTTTTATAGAAGTAAAATGTTATTATTCCAATGGCTTGAATTATTCTATCAGTGATATCTATAAGTAGATATGCGAAACGTTAATTTATCAGATGATAACAGTCAATCAATATAGATATTACGTCTGAATCAGTGAACGCGATATATCTTGTGCAGAGTGAATGTTAAAAATACAAAAATTTAAAATATTGTGATTTATATTTAAGAAAAATGGTGGACTATAAAAACGGTCGGTCGAAGAATAGTTATAAAGTTAATGATTTGTCGAAAGTAGAATTCACCGGAGTTGGTAAAAAAAATGGAAAGAGTAGGTGAGTCCTATATTAGCATTCTAAATTCTAATATAAGTAATCACACTATAACGATCAATCGATTGCCTGAATTCGTATAAAATGGTCCTAGAACATACCCTTTTATTATGTATATATTGTGATGTTCAATCGCCACCCCAACACCCTCATTCATAGATAAAAGCTATAAAATTAATGTAGGTACATCCGTACATACCTAACCATTTAAATATTAACGCGCCAAGCGAGGCAATTTTTTATACAACCTAGCCACCAAACAAATTGATGAAGTGATGACCGTTGCGAAAACCCATTAAAAATACATTTTATTCTAATTAATTACCCTACAATGCTTCTATAATTAAATAAAGCTGTAGATACCAATTGAATACGTAATGACAAAGAAATAATAATTATTAACATTATAATTTTGATTGTCGATGATCGTCATTTATCTTCTGATTTTTACTTAAGTATACGACCGATACTTTATTATAAACTAGCGGTCCGCCCCGGCTTCGCCCGTGACACGAGAATTTTATATATATAAGAGATTATGAAATACTCGAGTATTAATATTTTATACCTAAATACTTATATGTACCAAAAATAATTTAATTGGTCAAATTTTATCAACACTATATTTTTTGATTTGTAGTAAAACAAGTAGTAGTTTAAATACATCTAGGTAGTAACGTGATTATGTGTTTCAGAAAATTGTACACATCCTATGCCTTAAATTAAATAAGGATTTTTAACTTCATAATGGCATTTTGCAAGGCGCAAGTTGACCTGCTAATAATTAATCACAAAGTAATAATGTTGCGTAACATTTAAAAAATTAAAAGGAACTCGAATTATCTAAAGTAAAAATGATAATAAATATTATTAATATTTAATAACTTTGAACTACTTACTATACTAATACTTTGAACTACAACACATTCCGCCTAAAATAATTCATCAATTTAACTTATTATAAATTGCCCGCATCTTCGCCCGAGTGGTCAAAACAAACCAGTATTTTATGCCCTTGGGGCAGAATTTTTTCACAATCTTTTCTTAGTGAATGCCTGCACCATAGAGGCTATCTGCAAATTTCAGCCCGATTGTTCCAGTAGTTTGGGCGCTGCATTGATAGATCAGTCAGATGTATGTTTTATTTACAGTACCACTGATTCAGAACCAGACCCACCACCGGAGGTACCCAGTATATCATTCATCACTCTCGTAAGTGTGCCAGTTTACCTACTGAATAATTCTTTATTATCGTTTTTTTTTTCATAATTATTCTTTGCAGTGATGATATCTTTATAACAATTCTAGAAATTGAAAGAAAATCAGTTATAATTTAATAATTAATATTAACTCTACAATACAATAACTATAATAATCATAATATATTTCCTTTTTGACAGTTTCGCTTCGCATCGACCACGGATAAGATATACATATTTTTTGGAATCCTATTTTCAATTATATCGGGTGCCATGACACCCGTAAACACATTGCTCTTTTCTTCCTTGCTCCAAAGCATGGTTAACTTCGGTATATCAGTCATCGTAGGCCAACCAGATGGAGACACGTTTTTAGCGGCTGTTCGGAACTTTGCTATATGGAACAGCGTGGTTGGGGTTGTGTTAGTAATACTGTCATATGGTGCAACCGTAATGATGAATTATTCGGCATTTAATCAGGTAATATTTTGTTTAAAATATGACAATAACAGCATCTTATAATTACTAGATTCTTGAGGATGCAGTACCTAGTAACTGAGTATTCTTTTTGATACAATTTATATAGAGCGATTTTTAAACTAAAGCACGTTAAATTCGAATAAAAATATATTAAATATTCATAAAAATGTTAGAAACTTAGAAAACGTTCTTTGAGAATACTAAATATACCTCATAAACAAATGTTTTCATACGTTAATAAATTTGCCATCTATCTCAATTGTGCCCCAATTGACTTTAATTTTCCTTGCGTAGTTAGCAAAGTAAGTATCAACTGCATGAAAGAAGATTCCACTGAGTAAATAAGATAATTAATACGAACTTTACATTTATATTATTTGTCAAATAACTCAGTAAGTATACATTTTCAGGTATATAAAATACGCCAAGAATATTTAAAAGCAGCCCTAAACCAAGACTTTGAATACTTCGATACACATCAAACAGGTGACTTTGCATCTAAAATGACAGAGTAAGTAATAAACCGGCCAGGTGCGTGTCGGACCACGCATAAAGTAGGGTTCCGTAGTCATGTTTTGTATTGCCGCGGCCTTTTGATTCTGTCTGTCGCCGGATGGTAACTCTGCCTCATTTACATAGACTTTTTCAACGATACCCCACACAAGGGGGTGCGCTCAAAAAAAAATTATTCAGCCCCCTTTACATGTATGGGGAGGTAAAAAAGGGTAGTTAATTTTAATTTTTTGTATTTTTAAAATTGAGATCCATATCCAAAGTATCCTTGAACCAAGTTTCATGCAAATCGATCCATAAACGTAGAAGATATTGTGCTGTGACAGACTAGGACGGACGGACTGTACGATCTTATATATAAGGGTTCCTTGTCGGACTACGGAACCCTAAAAACAAAGAAGAACCTTCGAAATACATTTACGAGAGCATGAAGACATAGAAAAAATAATTTCGGAAAATCTATGTTTCTAAGTACTTCAAATTTCAAATCAATTAATATTTGATGGAATCATCGTGTATTTAAAATTTCTTTTCGTTTTAGTGATGTCGTGAAGTTGGAAGACGGAATTGGAGAGAAATTAGGAACATTCATTTATTATCAAGCAGCTTTCGTTAGTTCGATAATAATGGCTTTAGTGAAGGGATGGAAACTCGCTCTTTTATGTTTGGTTTCGTTCCCCGTTACCTTGACCTTAGTGGGGGCTGCTGGAATAGTAAGTCCTTGTAGTTGTCTATATGTCTTTAATCTATAACGACTTAAGAATGTATTTTAATCATATAACACATGAATTTATATTACTCATTCTGTGAACTGATTAGCCTTTTTCCAGAGGAAAATCTGTACATAGTTACCTACCCATGTACATACTGTCCTGTCTTTGATTTCTAATTTTGAAATTTCTCATATTATAATACACTTTAAGCAATGTCTCAATAATGAGTATTCATTTGTTATCATTTACAATTAGCTACAACTCCTTATTTATCATTATCTAGAAAGTTACATAAGTAAAGTGTACTTCAGGTAGCGTCGAAGCTATCTAAGAAAGAGGCAGTGGCGGCTGGCAAAGCTGGCGCCATTGCTGAAGAGGTTATATCCGCCGTACGAACTGTATATGCGTTCAGCGGACAGCACAAAGAAATCGAGCGATACGATAAAAATCTCATTGAGGTCAGGAAAATTAATATCAAAAAAGGTAAATTTCAAATTAATATATAGGTATTGATTGAATGATAAGAAAATTATAAAAAAAAGTTTTATCAATTTTAAATTGTCACGCAACCAACACGCAACGAGATAATATTAGGTATTTTATCTATGAATTTTATTTTTTACTATATTGAAAATATATCTATTAAATTAAGTTTATCTTTTGAAAAAACAACACGATGATTTTTAAATTAAGTATAATATTTATTATTTACCTATGTTACACGTCCTGCTATAAAGTCTCGTTAATGAATGATTATATTATATCTTACAAAATATTTCATATTATATTGTTATCAGGAACAATAATACATAACTAATTGCATGAAAAGATAATATAATAATATTTTCATGAGTCAAGGCGTGTCTCATAATAAGCGCCAACTTGTACTGGAAATGATCTTCTTACTATCTTTATGGATATATGTACTTATAAATGTTGAGTACATGCAAACGAGGACATGATAAATTTATTTTTGACTTGTCAAAAAAAGTTTGATTTTATTTGTACCTATAAAAATTAAAAACATTTTTTATAACAACAAATATATCTATTGTTAAATTAGTAATGCAACGATTTCTATTGCATTAAAGTATATCACAGCTTTACACAATATTTAGGTAGATATAATTTTCTGTATTAATATTTTCCAAATATTTATCTTTACAATTTTAAAATATTTTTTCTCCAATAGGATTTTTCAATGGAACGGCGATGGGAACATTGTTCTTCTGTATATTTAGTTCGTATGCGATGTCTTTCTGGTTCGGATATTCCTTCATGGTCAATGAGCCAGAAAACTACGACGTAGACACGATGGTTGCTGTAAGTGCAAAAAGTAACCTTTGTATCTTTTAATTTTCAATTTATTTATCTGTAATTATTATATTTATAATATAAATATTTTTTTTTCCAATGAAAATTGAAGATATGAAAAATTTTCAACTTTTGGAGCGCATAAAGGAATAAGAAAATAAAATTAATTAAGTAATTAAAATTTTAAAATTATATTCAATAAAAAATACAAAGTAACTTAAAATATATACTTACTTGCTTATCAAAATTTATCCATTCTCGGCGTTCTCGATAGTTATTTTTAATTATATTTCTAGCGCATCCTAAATGCATTACAATTCAAAAAAATCATATTTAAATTTCCAGGTATTCTTCGGTGTAATGATGGGTTCAGCAAACTTCGGAATCTCCTCAACTCTGATGGAAGTATTTGGTGTAGCCCGGGGGGCTGGTGCTCAGATCTTCAATCTAATTGACAATGTCCCATACATCAACCCATTGTTGAACCGTGGAACAGTTCCACAGACTATAGAAGGAGATATTGAGCTTAAAGATGTCGTATTCCACTATCCGTCAAGACCTGATGTACCGGTAAGTTACTGATTTCGTACTTGAAAATAATTCAATAAAAAGTAACAACTAAAACACAAAAAATAGAGAGGTGTCAAGGGACACTTCGAATGGAACGAAGTTCTATGAGAGAGAGAAAGACAGAGACAGACAGAGAAACATGCGCATACGGCACGGCTTACAACTAGGTATAGCAAAAAGTTTCGTACAATTTTTGTCTTAATTTTTTCCGTCTTGACTCTAGCCCTCTTTCGCAGCGCGCGATTAGGAACTTCTTTCCAAAAAATTATGTAAGGATAATACGTACATCTTTTTGCTGTATGTACGTATAAGCAAAAGAAGTCTACTAGAATATGATAAAAATTATTATCAAATATCAAATTGAATCAATTAATTGATAATCATTGGTAGGTATTGTGGTATTAGATTGATTGATTCATTAATGAAATGTCGATAAAAAACAATCATTCAAAATAGAAGACATTTTATCAAAAGAAGCTCTTACTACACTTTAAGTATTAAGATTTAAGATCATGTCGGTATGAATACCTAATGATTACGATTGTCAGCATATTCATAGGTACCTACTCAAATGAACTTAAAAGTAGGTCTACTCAATCTACAATCTAAATCGACTTTGGAAAGTAATTTCTACTCTATTTATTTTATCAGTAAACACTAATAACTAATTGATTATAATACATTTTTAATTTAAAATAATTACTGTCATGATATCTTGTTTATCAACTATTGATTAGGTACATTCTTGCGTAGATTATTATGAAAGTGATCGAAAATTTAAATGAGTTACTACTTACTATCAAATTCCCAAGAATACAGTACTATGAGTACTATGAATAAATTTTTTATTACCTAACTGAAACCTACCACAAGTCGCGTGGGTAGCTAAAATTTCATACAAAGACTTTTTGTTCAGTGTGACGGTTTCACACCAAATTAATTTCACGAATTTCATCATCATCGTGAGCTTTATTCATTAGGTAATTTATTAGTTAAATAACCTTTATTAAACTAGTATGATAAAAACGTCGCATATATCTAATCTTACTAATTTATAAACCTGAAAGTTTGTGACGATGGATGGATGTAAGTATCTATGTATATTTGGATTGTTTGGTACTCTTTCGTAGAGCACTGAACAGATTTTGAATATACTTTGCTATAGAAATAGTTTCGTTCGCGGGTGTAACCGAGTTCCACAGTTAGTAGCGATAATAAACGAATACACATAAAAAATCTATAAAAGTCCCCTTAATTTCATCCATCCCTAAAATATTATTACTACCTATCGTACTTCATGAGTCACCCTTATTTATGATGGTTGCGTCATCTATAAAGGCTAGCCAGTCATTCATGATAACAAAATATAAAAATAGCATAACCTAAGTACCTACTTGCTAAATAATATTTTTGTTTCCTAAGGTACGTCTTATAATAATCCATAGACCATAATGTTTGTGTTGGTATGTACGCTCTGCTATGCTCCGTTATCATCTGTTTAAACAGTACATAACTAACTACCTTTATCAATATTTCAGGTGTTAAAAGGAGTTTCATTAAAAGTAAAACGTGGTCAGTCAGTGGCACTGGTCGGTCACTCAGGCTGTGGCAAGTCTACTATCATCCAACTGATATCAAGATATTATGATACCGTTGATGGAAGTGTGAGTATATTATTATTATTCAAAATTTAGTTTGTAAGTACAGTTATTATTGAAATACAGATATAGTTTCGTACATTTATCTTGCGGGTCTTTTCAGTATTTTTATTTTCAGCTAGAAGGATAATAAATGATTTTTTTGTGATCGCAAAAATATTCATACGCGTTCATTAGGTTCAATAATATGCTGAATCAGTATTGCTATCTAACTGATTTGAATATTGCCAAAATAATATAATAACGTATATTTTAACCTAAATTGCAATCAGTCGTCAATTATAACGTAACATGATTTTGTTTATGGATATTGAACATGAGTCGCATTTCGTTAATTTCATGCCTAAGGACTAACTAGTTAAATACTAAATGTTAGGTATTTAATTTGCAAATTATAATGTAGAAGAGCAAAACCTGTTATAAATTATCAATACAACAAATTTTTAAGTGAAATTCGCGGCAAGAGATAACATTTAACAAATTAAAATGTATTAATATTAGTTACGTGTTTGAAACGAAATATTAAACTAAATAATTTATTGGAACAAATGGTACTTAGGTATTTAGTTAACAAGTTGTTAAACAATATATATTTTTGGTTTAGGTACGCGTTGATGGAAACGATGTCCGCAACCTTTCCGTGCGCTGGTTGCGTCAACAAATTGGTCTGGTGGGCCAAGAGCCTGTACTTTTTAACACGACTGTCAAAGAAAACATCCGCTTTGGACGAGAAGACGCTACCGACCAGGAAATCGAGCATGCTGCAAAACAAGCAAACGCACACAACTTTATTATGAAACTACCCTCTGTAAGTTTTGGTTTCATTTACTGGATAAAACGGGGTTAATCTATAACAGAGAGAACCTTCCCTTAGCCCCCGGAATCACAGACACAATAGAAAATCTATTGTGTCGTGGCCCGATCGGGCCGCTCGAAAACGCCTATGGATTGTTGTTTTGAGATATTTTGAAACCTTTTTTATGTTTTCAGGGTTACAACACACTAGTAGGCGAGCGCGGCGCGTCGCTGTCCGGCGGGCAGAAGCAGCGCATCGCGATCGCGCGCGCGCTCGTGCGCAACCCGCACATTCTGCTGCTGGACGAAGCGACCAGCGCACTCGACACCTCCTCTGAGGCCAAAGTGCAACGAGCCCTTGATAAGGTGCGTGTTGTCCATATCTCATTCATTAGAACCTGGGTTTAAGGAGCGCTATAAAGTGAATTCCCATGTCCCGCCACTAGGGGGCAGATGCATTATATACATCTGTTTCACTGATCGATTTTCTTTAGGGACAAGAAAGTGATTAGCCTTTTGTGTCCTACCAGACCGACACATTTATTTTTTCTTCGTCTCCACCGGGAATCGAACCCATGTCCCCTCGGTGCTAGTGCTACGCTCACGCGTCAACCACTATACCAAGGTGGCGGTAAAAAATTGTAAAATTGTCTAATCAATAATATAAAGTGTGTATTTTTGTACAGGCTTCTGAAGGGCGAACAACAATAGTAGTGGCGCATAGGCTGACAACAATCAGAAATGTAGATAAGATATACGTTTTTAAAAGCGGCACTGTCATAGAGTGCGGTAACCATAAGGAGCTGATAGCGCAAAAGGGCCATTATTACGACATGGTCATGTTACAGAACTCTCCAGACTTGAATGAAACAGGTACTTGTTTATTCAGTTGCATCAGTCAGTAAATGGGCACGAAATGTTTTTCAGTTAGTTTTTTTATTTAAATATTCTTTGTAACTAACAGTGTAAAAAGAATTTAACGCAAAGAAAGGTTTTATTAGATTTGAAGATTAAGTTACAGATAGAACAACATATGTACCTACTCGTAGTAATAATCTACTACACGAGGATGACATTATACTCTTAAACTTATAGGTAGGTATAGGTTCTCTATTTTACTTACTTCTATGACTTATAGAGGTACCTTGTTGTAACTTTCAGACCAGGAAGGAAACGTTTTAAAGCGAACTGCATCAGTGGTCAGCGAAGCAGATGAAGACAACGAAATGGATAATAAAATGCAAGTAAGGAAGATTTTGATGAAATTTACTTTCACTTTTTATTGATTACCATCGTGGAGTGAAAATTTTTAAAACATTACCTACTTAAATATAAATGTTTGATCGATTCCAGTAAAATTTAATAGATAATCATGCACCATTAATTGATACTTTAACTAAGTGCAATATCTCGTAACTCGTATATGTTTTTTTCATAAAAAGTACTAAGTTATACTAATTTATACGACAAACCCTTTATTTCCAGGAACCAGTTGTAGAAACAGTCGAACCGAACGTCACTTTCTGGGATGTTGTAAAACTGAACAAGCCTGAATGGAGGTCGATAACAGCTGCAAGTGCTGCTTCTGTACTGAGCGGATTTGCTATGCCTCTACTTGGCGTTATACTGGGTGACTTTATTGGTGTAAGTATTTAATTCAATAACTAGACACGTGGGTTTAGAATTTAGATTAATTAAAAAAATTGAAAATAAATGAATAACAAAAATTATTGAGTCAGTTTTTGAATTGCAACGTCCACCCAAGAAGTTTTGGTTGGTATGGTAATTGTTAGTGGATGCTTTTGCTTGTATGTGTAAGGAATCTTATATATAAAAATGAATCGCAAAATGTGTTGGTAAGCGCATAACTCGAGAACGGCTGAACCGATTTCGATAATTCTTTTTTTATTATATTCCTTGAAGTACGAGGATGGTTCTTATGTAGAGAAAACGTAAATATGTACCACGGGCGAAGCCGGGGCGGACCGCTAGTAATTAATAATTATACATACACACATTCATAAATCCTGAAAATATCAAACTCTCTCCATCTAGAGACACTATATTATAGAGTCAATACTTACTAATACCTACCTGCTACTAGGTACTACTACCTACTTTTTTGTTTAATGTTCAATTATTAAAAGCATATCTTAAATAACTATACCAATTATTTGTTTCAGGTTCTAGCCAATCCAGATGAGGATTACGTAAGATCAGAAGTGCGAAAATATGCTCTCATTTTTGTTGGCGTCGGTGTCGCATCTGGCATAGCCAATTTTATTACGGTAGTTGAATATAAACAGATAGAATATGGACATTTAGTAACTCATTTGAACATTTGAAACCTTGAAAGTTGTAAATAATTGATAGAAACAAAAAAGGATGGACATTTTTATAGCTTTTACTAGAAATAGATTTCAATATTTCTTCTTAATAGATATCTTACAGAAATCTGAATACAGTAATTTAATTTTTTTTCTACCGTTTTAGGTGTCAATGTACGCTGTAGCTGGAGAATACTTAACTCAGCGTTTACGAAAACTTATGTTTGAAAGAGTCCTTGATCAGGAAATAGCATTCTTTGATGACAAAAGCAATTCCACTGGAGCCTTGTGTGCTCGGCTTTCGGGAGAAGCAGCTGCGGTTCAAGGGGTAAAGTATTCAGATTTTTATTTTCAATCTTATTTCAATTCCCTGATGAATAATAATTAAAGGTGATAATTACAGCAGCAGACACAATTACTATGTTTATTTAAGTTGCGTAGGCCTACCACTTCAATAATTCAAATTTAACCAGATCAACGATACCAGCAGAAAAGTGTTTACAGCACTGTTCGAATGTAAAACAAATAAATGTATTATACACTATATACAAATGATTATATTTTTTTCCAGGCTACAGGTCAAAGAATAGGCACAGTGTTACAAGCGCTGGGTACATTCAGCTTCGCTCTGGGTGTATCTTTGTTTTACGAATGGCGAATGGGTCTCGTAGCTTTAACGTTCGTACCACTTTTGGCCGCTGTACTCTACAAAGAGGGGAAAATAGTTAGCCAGCAATCGTTTGGTACTGCTAAAACTATGGAGGCGAGCTCTAAGGTAATTGTTATTTTTTTTACTTCATGCTTACGTTGTTACCCTTGCATTCAAAGAAATCAAATTTTAAACAAGTGTTAAATCATTGACCTATAATTTAGAAATTCATGTTTTTGATCTTTTCTGTAGAAACTTTTCTATTCTAAATATAAGGTACAACCCGGTTACAATATCTGTGGACCTGGCTTCGATGACGTCACGTCGCGAACGCAACGAAATTGCTAACCGTAATGACGCGCCGCGGGCGAGCGCGGGGAGGTAAAGGGGAACGGGAAGGGGCTCCGCATTCCAGCGAGGTCCACAGATATTGTAACCGAGTTGTACTATGACGATTCAGTAACGTTAGTAAAAGAAATATACTCGAATAAAAACAAATATGTTTCAACTCCGCTTAGTTACACTCAGTTTCACTTACCGTAGCAGAACTTACAGTTTCAGTTACACTTACACTTATAATTATTACAGTTATAGTTACCTATAGTTTCATCTTGATACTTGAATTCCAGATCGCCGTAGAAGCCGTGGCTAACGTACGTACGGTAGCATCTCTCGGCCGCGAGCAACGCTTCCAGCAGGACTACGCAGCCCAACTCTTACCCGCGCTGCTGATCGCGAAGCGCGTCGCTCACTGGCGCGGCGTCGTGTTCGGGCTCTCGAGAGGCCTGTTCAACTTTATATACGCCGCTACTATGTACTATGGCGGCACGCTCATGGTGTATGACGGTGTGGAATACGGTGTTATATTGAAGTGAGTGTGGTTGATTAATTATAATTTGAGTAAAAAGCTAAGCTAAATAAAAAAAAATGTACAAAAAATAAGTGGTATAAACTACTTTTAATACATTTAATACTAGGGGTCCACCTTGGCTTCGCTCGTGGTACGTATTATAGAGCCTATACGGGGATCGTATAAATATATCCAACGATAATAGAATGTGTGAAAAGGTCCAGCAGTTCCCGAGATAAGCGTATTCAAAAAATCAAATTCTTCGGCTTGATATTATTAGTATAGAAGTATTGATGGTTTATCTCGCTCGTAAAAAATAATTCTTTACACATTTTAGGGCTGCACAAGCACTGCTCATGGGTTCCGCATCAGCAACACAAGCGTTCGCTTTCGCGCCTAATTTCCAGAAAGGTATCAAAGCTGCACGACGTGTAATGGTCCTCTTGGACAGAGAATCTAAAGTCCGGGATCCACAAAAACCCGCTGTAGAAAACTTCGTAAGTATTAAGGCCAATAAATGATATCTTTAGAACTTTCATAAATGAAAATAATTTCTGTTGCATAACTATAGTATGATATGAAACAAGGTAGAAATTTATTATTATCAAAACAGATCGCTGACATTTCATCTCTTTTTCAGAGAGGCACTGGAGAAGCTAGCCTACAAAATGTCAGCTTTAGGTATCCAACGCGACCGCTCATAGAGGTCTTGAGTAGTTTGGATCTGGAAATAGAAAATGGAAAAACTGTGGCCTTAGTCGGAGCCAGCGGTTGCGGTAAAAGTACCATCATACAACTATTGGAAAGATATTACGATCCTGACGAAGGCATTGTGGTATGTTGCTTTTGTACTTATTTTAGTTTCTTTGCAAGCACTGCAGCTACCTAAAATTATTCTCGTGACATATTTTAACAGAAAATTTATACTTAGGGATTTAATATTTTTAATTATTTACCTATTTCTTTTCTATTTTTTTGGAAGTGTTCTTTTCGCTATTTCTTTTTTCAACAACTAACCCACACACTTGGACATTTGCATGAGATGGATTAATTTAAATTTTCTTAAACTACCGGTTCTACGGTGTTTCTTATAGCTTGTATGGGTTAATTTATTTAAATAATCACATTTTATACTCCGATCGTTCTAATAATTGGAATATATGTATAATTTTAGGCGCAAAACGGCATCCCTCTACCGAAATTAAAGCTTGCCGATCTAAGACACACCATTGGATTTGTACAACAAGAACCCGTCTTATTTGATCGCACGATCGGAGAGAACATCGCGTATGGAGACAATTCCAGGAATCCCAGTATGGACGAAGTAGTAGAAGCCGCTAAACAAGCGAATATACACAATTTCATTGTATCGCTTCCTGCGGTGAGTGGCTATGGTTAAATATGTAAAATAATTTATTTGTCTTTCAAAAACATAGTCGCAACTTGATATTGATATTATTTTAATAAGATATAAATAATATAAATGCGACACCGAAAAAAGAACAAAAGAAGGATTTAAAATAATTTCTAACTCAATCATTGCTGCGACTATAAATTAACTCTGTTCGACTATGTTCAGAGCTATTTGTATAGAAATTTTGCATTAGCAAAAACCACGGGCGGATGCATTCATATGAGAAATTTATCAGCAATAATATAACGCTGATAAACATTTTGCCATCTGTATATGACAATGAAATGTTATTTCAGGGTTACGACACCAATATTGGGTCTAAAGGAACCCAACTATCAGGTGGTCAAAAACAAAGAGTGGCCATCGCCAGAGCTTTAATTCGACGACCAAAGATGCTTCTATTGGACGAAGCTACAAGTGCTTTAGATACAGAGAGTGAGAAGGTAAGGTTTAGTTGCGTCAGATAACTTTTAAGTTTTAACGTTAAAGATCTTTAAATTAAATGACAAAAAATTACTAATATTGCAATTGACGTCATATAACTATAGGACTATGTTGCATCAAGGTACCTCATGAAAGATGATGAGGAAAGAGACACCTTTAGCTTTAAATCACCTAATAATTGACAAATTCGTAATTAAGTAATCATTTGCATAATGAATTTTGATATTTGATTGTGAATAATTATTATACCCATTAATTATCCATTACGTGTCAATACAATGAGATAACATTGCCAATTTCAAGCATTTTAACTAAGATGAGTTTCTATTATCATAGATGTTTGCTCTGTGTCTGGGTGTTAAGTATCTATATAAGTATTTATTTAAATTATGTATGTTTGTCAGCCATCTGGTTTCCCACAAGCGAAAGCTTAGTATGGGATCAGATTATGCCCTGTGTGAAAATTGTCCTGAAATATTTATTTATTTATTTATTACTAGCTTTCCGCCCCCGGCTTCGCCCGCGCAGTCAAAGAAAAACCCGCATAGTTCCCATGGGATTTCCGGAATAAAACCTATCCTTAATGTCCCTGGGTAAAAAGTAGCCTATGTCCTTTCTCGGGTATCAAAATATCTCCATACCAAATTTCATGCAAATTGGTTCAGTAGTTTAAGCGTGATTGAGTAACAGACAGACAGACAGAGTTACTTTCGCATTTATAATATTAAGTATGGATAGTATGGATTACGTGTCAATATAATGAGATAACATTGCCAATTTCAAGCATTTTAACTAAGATGAGTTTCTATTATTGTTAGGTGGTACAAGAAGCGCTGGACGCGGCGAAGGCGGGGCGCACGTGCGTGATGATCGCGCACCGGCTGAGCACCGTGCGCGACGCCGACCGCATCTGCGTGCTGCACGCCGGCCGCGTCGCCGAGAGCGGCTCGCACGACCGCCTGCTCGCGCTCAAGGGACTCTACTACAATCTCAACCGGCGAGGATACGCTTGATCGTCATTCAATGTTAGGACAATTCTTCTAGAATAGCAGCAACATCCGCCTTTTCAATTGTTAAAGCCGAGTTAGAGGAAGTTAGCAAATTATCTGATAAGTAGGCGCATTTATAGACATCATCTACTTATGGTTACGATGATTGTATTATTGTCATTCAGAACTTTGCACATGACAAATACCAATTCAATGTGATTAAATTGTTTGAGTCACTGTACTTAGTAATATAATAAGCAAATGTAGATAAGGTATATTTATTTATAGAAAAAATTATAAAGTAAAATTATTTAAGTGTGATTTTGGCAAATAGCTTTCAAATAAGAACTTGATAGATTTAATATAAGTTTTCATAAATGTAGAACATTATTGTAACAGAAGCTTTTATTTATTTTTTGCATTGAATGCAATTTATAAATACATATTTGAAAGGCTTATTCAATTAATTTTAAGAATAAGTGTAAATATATTTTTTTGATATCATGTACCAAAAATGTATTATTTTCATTAAATGAAATATGGATTGTAATTAACAAACTTTTATTTTTAACTTTACATCATTCAGTAAACAGTTTTTCATGTTCCAACAACCATTCTTTTCTATCAAGACCACCACTAAAACCTCCTTTAGAATCAGAAGCAACAATTCTATGGCAAGGGATTATTATAAAATGAGAATTGGCCCCGCAAGCAGCTCCTATTGCTCGAGCATGACCACCTGATCGGCCTAGAGATTCTGCTATGTCCCCATATGTTTGTGTGGACCCATATGGTACATCACTCAGTTTATTCCATACTTCCTGAAATAATACAATTAGGTTTTTAATGGATTTTAATTATAAAATGATTAGTTGAAAGATTAAAAATCAAAATATTACATACCTTTTGGAAATCAGAACCAAATGTTTTAATTGGAACTGTAAATTTCTTGAGTTCCCCTGCAAAGTACTGTCTTAATTCATTTTCAACTATCTCTAGTAACTTATCCTTGCCTTCTTTGAAAGTGCACGATAATTCTTCCGACACAGTTTTAAATATTTTATCTAAATTCTTGGAGTCTTCGAAACAAACGAAATATATAAACTCAGCATCACCCGCCGCTATTACTTTTCCCACAGGAGAATCAAACTCGGTTACGTTCACTATATTTCCACTATTTATAGAATAATTTTCAATTAAACTCGAGAGATGCATGTTTTCTATTTATTTACAACTCGATTTAATTCAATTTTGAAATATCTCATTAGTTAGTTAATACTTATTGAAATGAGCTTTTAATTACAAAATATAATGTAGGTACATGTGAATTAAATGATAATGTCGTGTGGATTCTTATAAAGGTATATGAACCACATTTGAACAATGATTTCAAATTTAACTGCACCGAACAAAGCAGTACACTAGCAATAAGAATATGATAGACAAATAGACAATCTGTTAGCTGAAAATTGACAATGTCAATGTCAAATTTGGAATTACTCAAATCATATCGAATCACAGATCTACTACAACTAGATTCCGAACACAATTCCCAAATGCGTGGCAATCACAGTTTTTACTGTTCTGTGGTGGCAATCTCAGTGCATTTCGCTCTATCTTAGAGTGTTGCCATTTTATATACTTACCTGCATTTTAGGGTAATTTTTGTCGTAAGTTTAACAATATCTTTTATTAAACACTTGACCGTAATTTGAAGCTTACTTCATTGAGAAGGAACCTAGCTTTTTCCGCCTATTTTGCCCTCTCTTTCCGTTGTATATATGCTATCTCTCTCGCACACCTCTCCACCAGGTGGCGGGGCGCACGATAATGTGCGGGCGCTGGATGTTTTTTCATTGGCGTCTAGCTTCCGCCGCGAGAAGGTTGTCTACAAGACTACAACCTTGGTGCTATTAAGTATTGCTTAAAGCAAGTGCTAAAAGTGTTAAAAAGTGTATCCCGTCGGATCGGTACAGTGAGTTATTTTTACATCTATTCTAATAATATTTTACTTAAAAATGAGTAAAAATCTTTAAAGTCAACGCCCAACGGTATAATCGTTGGACTTTATTTAAAATGCTGAGGTTTTTAATGAATCCTTCAGCAATAGTTTATTTTTCAATATGCTTAAATATCTACTTAATAGCATGAATAAAGATATTTAAAATTAACGATACAACCGTTACATTTTACTTGAAATAGTAACTTTTCTTTTGAAATATTTCATTATGCAATATGTACTAATTAATATTTGAATTTTTAATACTGTGAGTAAAGCTATTTTAACGGTGTTACCGTTCGGCTTTACTCGAATCGTTAATATTACTTTTGTGATTATTTGATATTACTAGATATATCAAATACCCTCTCTTGTATATAGATATTTTTAATTATTTATTTCATTTTTAATAATGTGTTTTTATTACAAGGTTACAAGTGAATTTTTCTTGGAAAAATTACAATTAATACCTACTTAGTATGGATATGAGCCAACTCAAAGCTTTACAGGCATACAATCCATTGCTACGACTTTATTACATTGTCGTTATCGCTAGGAACGGTTCGGAATTCCTATAATAGTTTATTACTAAAAATAATTATCGAACGAGATGAGTCAGCTCCAAGAAGTCACGAGTCACGACATGTCAGAACATGTTGTGATATTATTTTATAAATCGTACGGGAGTTACCGCTCAACTGAATAATGATGGATTCGCTCATGTATAGTAGATACGTACCATGAATGTACCACACATTCAAAACTATCCGTAGTCTATACGTGTCCTTTTATGAATATTATTCTGATCCGTTTTTATGTGAAAATAGACATATTACACACGGCTAATTTGATTGAAAATTACGTTTCCTATGTTTCAAATGATGCAACTTTTTTGTTTAAACGAGTAAGTACCAAAATTTTACAATTAAATTCTTTGGTTTACTGAACTTGTGCTGAAAGGGTTATCGTATAATAATTATCGAGATACCTTAATATAAATTAGATTTAGATACATTTATTTCAAAGGATTTACAATTCACTTCTAACGTTTTAGAATAATATTATAAACTTGTACACCTTGACAAAAAGTAAAAAATTGCGGGTGAGTGGAGAATATTTTGTTCAATTAAATATAACGTCCTACGACGGTATGGTTGCGTTCGTAAGGAATGTTAACGGATATAAAGCAACTAAATGTTACA
Source organism: Colias philodice (assembly GCF_061535455.1). Lineage (NCBI taxonomy): Eukaryota > Metazoa > Arthropoda > Insecta > Lepidoptera > Pieridae > Colias > Colias philodice. Next base: position 7,833,365 of record NC_143098.1, on the reverse strand, counting down.
TCGATTGCATGAACAAAAATAAATATGAATCGAAGTTCATTTTAAAATTTAGTGAATTGATTTGTATTATGAATTTATTAAATAGTTGGTTCTTTTTTATATAAACATAATAATTAATTACCATTGTCAAATCAATTCTTATTAATTCATCCTGGACAGTTGTCACTAACATTGGAAAATAAGTTAAAGGACCTTGTTAATTGCTATATTATTTAAATGATTATTTACTGCTAATTTTATATTAGCACTAAGGTGTATTCTTGCTCGAAGCAGAATACATAAATGTGGCCACTACTCCTCGCAGGGGTTAGCCAGGTCAAATCCACCCTCGCAGGGTGTCTCTTAAGCATTTTTTGGCAGGCCCTACTTATTTCTAGTTACAAACATCCCTCGCGCAGCTGTCGCTCGCAGGGAAATGGTGCAAATATATATCGGCCCTCGCGGGGCTTTGATTACAACCGTCCCTCACGGAAAAGATGGTGCAAATATATATCAGCCCTCGCGGGGCTTTGATTACAACCGTCCCTCACGGAGAAATGGTGCAAATATATATCAGCCCTCGCGGGGCTTTGACTACAACAGTACCTCACGGAGACATGGTGCAAATATATATCAGCCCTCGCGGGGCTTTGATGGCGATTGGTGCAAATATACAAAGGATTGATCATTAAAATGATCATAGATATTTGCTTTCGTCAACGAGGACCCACGAAAGAAGTTTTGGATATGACCGTATCGGATCTTCACTCTTCTAAGGTAGGTAGAAAAAGGTTTTGAAATCTTCTTCACAGTGGGCAGTATAGTAATATGACCTAATAAATACAATAAAGGTTAGAGACGTCAAATAATGGGCGCATGAAATTGATACTTCGTATCCTAAAAGTTTACGCTTCACGAATCAGGAAACCACCATTGGTTTACCAATTATGGAAATTGGAATTGAACAAATCGTATTTACCAATGTAAAGCCTATTCACAACAAAGGAAGGCGAGTCTGATCAAATATCATCTCGCAGATGATTTGTGGCGATGGTTTCGAGGATTGTCACCAAGCCTTGTGTCAACGGTATGTTTGGTATCGTCATTCAATGGCACTAGCCGACCAATTTTCATATAAAAACATCGGAAGAGATTTTTTTTTTTAATCGCAAAGCGATTGAATGTAACAAATGACGATTGATTCAAAATCAAATTTCAAATTTCAAACGATTGATTACGTATATTTGACCTCTCATAGGCCTATTTTAGTTGCCCGGTCTTGTAGGCAATTTATTTGGCTCGTTTTTCAACCCATTTGACCTCATTATTGCACCCATGAGATTTTTCTTCAGGGCTCAAACAATAAATCGCTGAGGGATTAGGATAATCGTTTGTTAGACAAGTTTCTTGTCATCCCACCAGGATTATTATATTGTATAATAAAGTTTTAAACAACTATTTACGTAAAACGTTTAAGTACTCAACGAATACTGAGAATACGGACTGTTGAGTTACATAGGATAGAGGATAAATAACGGAAAGTCAATCTATCTAAACAAAAGCCTCTTATTATTAGATATTACTTGGAACCCCTACCCTAACGAGAAAGCTCTGCCAAATGACTGTTCATTTCTTTGCTTTGAAGGGGGGGGGGGGCAATAAATGAAATGCAGTAGGTACAGACTATACGGCTTTTAAAATATAAGTCTGGTAAGCGAACTAAACTTTGCTAGTTTAGTTCTTGCTATATCGCTGTCCGTGGCTGCCTCGCGTGTTTACGGATGAATAAAGTAATGTCCTGTCTTCGCATCCACAGCTAACTGTCCTATACTGTCATAATCTTAACACAGATTCATTGGACATAGCTCCCCACGAGCTCTGTTCTTCATTTTTGCAATCGCACAACTGTGGACAACACGAGAGCAATGCCTGCACTGGTAGCAGTTACAATCAAGGGCTAGCAAGGTAGGCTAGCCATATTACGGATGTTGGAACAACCGACTATATTTAGGGCAATTTTCTTTGTCCAGTGTAACGTTTAGACTGTCGTAGCATTCCTACGGAACAAAGATGGGATCAGATCTGCATCCTTAATGAAGTTAATCGAAAGGAGATACTTTCAGACGACGATAGTATTCAAAATCCACCATACTGAGCATAATAATGCATAGTTAAGCTTATAATCTCTCTTGCCATTATCCTGCAGCAGAATTCCTTGGCGATAATTTGTTTTCGTAATGCTGGGGCCACACTAACGTCTAACGTCTAATGCCCTTTATCGCGATAATTATTCCGATAATTTTTAAGGCGTTAAGTGGGTGGCTACACTTGAACGGTCAACGTGAATGCCGATTGTTGGCGATAAAAACAGCGTTAATTTTACTAAAATTCTAGCAAGATGGACGTAGTGTGACCGCTTCATTGCGTTAATTCTCGCGATAAAGCTCGCCAAACGGCAATGTTAATGCCGTTGTTAAATAATACTGGCTACACCTAAAGTTAACGTCCATTATCGCATTAATTAATGGCATTTCCCGTTAGTGTGGCCCCAGCATTAGAACGAGCGAGGTTGTTACGATAATATGAGAAATCCTGTCAGTTAGAGACCTGAACGACGCGATAGAGTACCGCTATTTCAGTAGTAGTAGCACCTAGAAGGGTGAAGGTATTCTGGAAAGCGGAACTGAAGGCCCGGTCAGCAGCACCAGTCACCTAATAGACAGTATTCAGTGCTGCACCACTATAATCTGCAAAATGACTCTGACGGTATGAAAATGTGGAGTACATTTTCAAAATATCAAATGATATAGTTGGAATAAAAATCCTATTTGCCTCCGTCTACCCAAAAGACGTACGGAGTAGCTAGTGGTAGTTGGTTGAATTATAATAAGTATAGTTAAAATCCTTTATTACTGACTGGATAAATTTGGCTCTTTTCCTATCTGACGTTCATATAGCTGTTGACTGCCTAGTGTTATGCACAAACACTATTATAAATAAGTCACGTTATGTAGTCCCGAGACTTTCGGTATATAAGTTCTGATGTAAATCATAATTATATCTTAAAACTGAATTGATTAAAAGTAACGTACTTAGCTGTAGTAATTGCAGTTTTGGGACACAGATAAGCTCTTTATCATTTTAGTCTCTTGAGTTCAGTATATTTGTTTCCAGTACAGAGTTTATGACCTATCAGTTTTAAATAAATAATTCATGCATTGTACTGAAAGTACCAGCCATGTTTAGATTATGATTGCGACGTTGGCTCTAAACATTAAAAGATACCGCACGGTTTAGTTGGATGTTAAAAATCTGTATTATAATTTAAACCATTTACCTGTTTTGTTATTTTATTGCCTTATTCAAGGGGTGACCTTTTTAATTTACTTCTGACCCCAAAAAGTAAGGACCAAGGTCTCTTCTTGTCCGCTTGTAGCAGGTTGGGTTAAAACTGTGTGAGTTGAGACATTTGGTAATTCTATGTTAAGATGATTCAATGATGCTTCTGCAGAGTTCTAATTGAATAAATAAAGGTTTGAGTTTGAGGTATTTTTGCCTCGTCGGGATCAGCTGTTGCTTCATTTTGTAAGTAACATCTAAATGCGTAATTGAAAGTCGTTACTGGCGCTTTCGCAGATTTACGCTAAAGATAGTGGAAATTGTAGTAACTTTAACTTTTCAAGCCCAAAAAGGTTAACTAAGGTACGCTTGAACCAATCTCATAAGTTCTAATACTTTTAATCATTATGATAAACTTTTTGGTTCTTATTTGAGTAACTTTTCATCTGGGATTGTTAATATATTATATAATATAAAAATTTGTGTGATTTATTAGTAGGTAGGTATACTATCTGCACACCTTACTCTTTCAAATAAAGAAATAAGTAATTACTTATGTATTCAAATTCACATTGGCGTCACATTGTACACCAGGTGGGTAACAAACAGGTCTCAATGAAGTAAGCTTCAAATTACGGTCAAGTGTTTAATAGCTGTGTTTTACCTGAAAATAAAACACATATTAAATACTTACCTATATTTGAAGCTTACACTTAACGTCCACCTGTTGTGGATTTCGACTCAATGAAAAAACATCCAGCGCCCGCACATTATCGTGCGCCCCGCCACCTGGTGGAGAGGTGTGCGAGAGAGATAGCATATATACAACGGAAAGAGAGGGCAAAATAGGCGGAAAAAGCTAGGTTCCTTCTCAATGAAGTAAGCTTCAAATATAGGTAAGTATTTAATATGTGTTTTATTTTCAGGTAAAACACAGCTATTATTATGTATCGTTAAAATAAATCTAAATTTAAGTTTTCCTTCTATATAATTTTAATCTTATTGTAATATTAATGTAAAATCACCTGCAAAAATGTTTAGTGTGACTCATAAGTAGGGAAAAATTTTTCCCAGTGGGAATTTTTTCTCATGCAGTAACAGTGTGACAAGTTGGGGTGTGACTAGATGGGAATAACCGTTTTTAACTCGCTACTTTCATTTTTTTACTTATATACCGATTCCCGGTATACAGGATGTAATACACAGGCAATTATTCCGAATTAAAAACTATTACAAATATCAAAAAACTTTTAACTGATATTGAAAGTACCATATCTAATGAGTAAAATAACAATAATAACTTTTTAAATATAAAACGAGAAATATTTAAATAGGGACGAGTAACGTTGCCACTCTATGTCTCTGCTTTCTTTCCTCGTTACTTCCCAAGCCTATACTAATTAGTAATTAGCGATACTAAATTAGTATTAAAATACATATTTTCTGTTTGTTTACTTAAACTGAGCAGGCGAAGCCGCGGAAAGTATCTACTAAGAAATAAGTAAAATATTTATATCCAGGATGTAATATCAATATAATACTGATGATGAGTAGCAATTTTATAATATCCCCAGAGCACCTTTTCAATGTATTATTTCAAGAACATAAAATGATACAATATTTTAAAATTAAAAACGCTTTTATTAAAAAAATAAAATAAGTAATAAGTAAGTCTTTCAGTTCACTTTGACCACGGCTTTTCCTAAATTCTCTCCCCTTAACATTCCATTAAGAGCTCCGACCATATTATCAAAACCGTGATATGTTTTCTCTTGGTACTTCAATTTGCCTTCTTGTAGCCATTTATGGTTCATGTTTATTCCCTCATTCCACCTGTCTGTCCATCTATTGACCAAAAAACCTTCAACTTTTAATTCCCGTAAAACGATTATCGGTTGCAATATTTTCACTGTAAATAAAATAAGAAAAATTATCGAACAAGTGTAAAATAAAAAAAATACAAAATAATATTACACATTTAACCTTTTGGAATTTTAAAGTCATTGTATGATGATATAGAGCCACAGATAGCCACCCTGCCGTATTTATTCATGTGATTCATGATAGTATAACTTATTTCACCTCCAACCTGAAAACATTGATTGATATTTTGTATGGTACATGTTATGTTTATTTTAATAAATAAATTTGAAGAAGAACTAGAATACTTACATTATCGAAGTAGCAATCGACACGATTGGGCGCTGCATCTTTTAGTGCTGCTTTAATATCAACTGTTTTATAATTGAACGCGTGATCAAAGCCAAGTTCCTTTTCCAAATACTCACATTTTTCATCTGAACCCGCAAAGCCTATGACTCTGCAGCCTACAAAATCAAACAGGCATTTTAATATAAATTTATTGCATTTAAAGTGATCTTCTGTACTTATAATTTAAAATATCATAAAATATAACCAAGGTTTTTTCAATTAATCAAATGTTACTTCATATAATAACTTATTAAAAACATGTACCTAAACATGTACCTACTATTTATAATTATTTATGCTTAAGTACCTAATATTTTGGCAATTTGCCCCACGTGTGATCCAACTGCACCCGCTGCGCCTGTAATCGCAACAGTTTCTCCGGCTTTAGGACGGCATATTTCCTTAAGTCCAAAGTAAGCTGTGTTCCTATAAAAAATTTATAGGATACTAGCGGTCCGCCCCGGCTTCGCCCGTGGTACATATTTACGTTTTCTCTACATAAAAACCATCCTCGTACTTCAAGGAATATAATAAAAAAAGAATTATCGAAATCGGTTCAGCCGTTCTCGAGTTATGCGCTTACCAACACATTTTGCGATTCATTTTTATATATAAGAATAAATATAATAGAAATAAAATATATGTAACTATAAAGACAAATGTTGTCTTTGATAAATTGAAGGTGGTCACATACCCAGGCATGCCAAGTACACCCAAGGCTAAAGAAACAGGATACGGTTTAAGATCTGGTACTTTTACCAACGGTATAGTCCCTTGGGTTAGCGGTTTGTCAGGATTACAGACGGTATGTGTTCGCCAACCAAATGAATCTGTCACGTAGCTACCAACGGGGTACTTATCATTGCGGCTCTCGATGACTCTGAAATAGGAAAATGATATATTGCATAATTACATTATTCTAGATATTATGTATCATCAAATAAAATTTTACTAAATTTTTTTCAAAGTGAAGTTTCTTTCAAAAAACAAAAATATGGTCATCCTTATTCTTTTAATATTAGTCTAAGTGACATATCACACTAGCGGATTGCGAGCGGTTTCAAAGCGGAGCGGGTGCGCAACGAATACGTTGCGGTTGCGCAGCGAATTCGTTGCGGACGCGTGGCAGATGCGCAACGTTTACGTCGCAGTCATGTACACTCATTAACAAAATGGAATCCGTGCTGGTTGTTACTTATAACTTGTGATAGTATAATAATTATGAGATCATTATTTTTTACGAGTTTCATAACATGTTAATGTTTAGGGTATTGTTTTATCTATTAAATCTTGGTCGAAATGCAATCAGATAACTTAATTGCTCATTAAGAAAGTTCATTAGTGAAATAAATGTTAAAGCTCCTTAACTAAAACAGGGCTATCTTATTATTAGATAAATAGCAGTGAATAGAAAATTTTATCAAGCAACCAGCAACTCACTATCACTTTGCTCATAATTAGGTTCACAAAATCTCTTTATAACATACGTTGCTATGGGAGAGATTATACTGGTCAGTCGTTACATACTTTTGGAATGTATGGTACATTCTAAAAGTCCTAGTAATTCAATTTTATAGCACCTTTTTTTAACAACTCCAGTTGTTATTACATCTTTAGTTAACTGTTAAGTAAGTGCATTTCCACAGTACGGTTAAAAAATTGAGTGCTACAGAAACGATGGAAATATTGAATGGAAGTTAGGCAAGGCGGAAGGGCTGGCTTTTGTGCGAGAGTATACAAAATGACGCGTCCGCAACGAATTCGCTGCGCAACCGCGGCGTGTTCGTTGCGCGCCCGCAACGTATTCGTTGCGCACCCGCTCCGCTTTGAAACCGCTCGCAATCCGCTAGTGTGATATGTCACTTAGATCCCACAGCAGGATTACTTCGTTCATAGTTTTTTTGAGGAAACCAAAATTTTATGTATATTTTATAATAATTATTAGAATATATATCGACTAGATTTCTAGTCAAAATTTCGCCACAATCCTGCGGTGGGAAAAATAAATTTACATTGAATATTGTAATATGTACTATATTTACTTAGTTTTATAGTAGGTATTCAATTTCTCATTCTTATTTCTTCCTGAAATTTTTTTATAAATTGCGTAAACTTAGACTTGCTAGCAGGTCTTTATAAAGAAGATAAACTTTTTCATCTACAACCAATAGCCACAGTCAATAGCCTATCTCAACGCCATCTAGTCCCACAGGCCAAAAACCAAGCAATTTCGAAGCCAATAATTAAATAAGTATCACACTGAACTTCTAAGCATAATGTTTTTTTTTAGAAACATAATATCGTACTGTTTTCATTTATAAAATAAAGACCCTTTATAAACAACACTTATTGATCTGAAACTGGCATATATCAGACAGTATGAGGGAACTTTGTTATGTTAATCTATACGAATATTATAAAGCTGAAGAGTTTGTTTGTTTGAACGCGCTAATCTCGGGAACTTCTGGTCCGATTTGAAAAAATTCTTTCAGCTTTCGACTATATTATATTATGATCTCGCTGAGACCAACAGGAGCGGAGTACTGCGGGTAAAACCGCGGAGCACAGCTAGTTTTTTTATATGAATTTAAATTTAATTATTATTTCTTTCATAAATACATACTTGGCAACTTGACCTCCTATCATGTCTGTTGGAAGCTTATAACCAATCATATAAGCGCGCATATATGGGTCGACACTTAAATATTCTGCTTGAGTCAATATTTCTGAAAACATATTTTACAATAATGCTGATAAAATCAATCATTGTTTTAAATACGGTGTTTAAATCCGGTGTTTTGTTTTTTCTTTGTTTTTCAAAATAACATCTGTGATCTGTCATTAACCTAATCGCAGTGGAATCGAATCCAACCATCCAAAAATCATTAAAATCTGTTCAATCGATTTTGAGTTATAAGTGGAGTATTTGTTCGCTGTGGTGGTACAAAAGAAAGTCGTGTGATCGTGTCAGCGTTAAGGCGACTTTCTTTTGCTCTATAGTCGGCATTTAAATACTTAACTGGTTTTGGTGGACAGACTTGAAACTTAGTTAACTATATAAGATTGTAAATAAAACAAAATATATTTCGTATTTGGCAAAAAGACCATAGTTACTATACATTATAAATATTTAATTATTTATAATGTTAATTATTTTTAAATGATTTATATTATGAACCTAGTTATTTTCTTGATTTCCGTCACGCGGCAATTTCTTACATTTTTAGTTTTTAAGTATTCATAAATTCATAAAATAAATAATACATTTTATTTAAAAACATAATAAAAGTTGTAATAAGAAGTTTGAAAAAAAATTTTGTAGTAAGAATTTACTTCAATTACAAAATTTTTAGAATATATTTGACTAGCAGTTCTATAATTATTGTTTAGTATCAAATTCAAATTATATACTATCATTTTTTGATAATCTGTGGCTTACCCCCATTTTTTAGATCCGGAAGTTCCTCTTCAACAATTTTAAAGTCACTTTCTTTTGGTTCTCCTTGAAAATATTTTGTAAGAACATATTTTCTTGCTTTAATTTTTTCAGATGTTCCAGAATATAAACGCTTCGAAATTAGCGTAAAAGAAGTTATACGAGTCATATTTATTCGTCCAAAGTTCGACTGATACTAAATACTGCTGTGTAGTATTTGTGTGAGTAAATTATAAAGTACTATATAATCAGAATGATAATATTTTCAAGGTTAACAACCTCAAAAATATTCCTATATACTTTTTATCTGATAGACAGTTCATATGCATCTAGTAAATATATATTTGTATCATCAATATTAAATGTAAATTATTATTACCAAAACCATGAAACTGATAAGAAAGATAGGGGAAATACATATTTGTTTGTAATCTATATCTGTATTTTTGTAAGTTGCATAATTATTTAGCTCACATGCCTGAAGTTAGCGGCTAAGTGCTAACACATTCTAGAAATACGTAAATAAATAACATATTTAAATATTTAAATGATAATATATGATAAAAAAAACGATCATACATAATATATGTGTTAACCATATACATATCGAAATTATGTGATTTAAATTATTATAGTTGAACCTGTGAGTTGAACAATTAAGTCATTTGCAAAAACGTCTTAATAAGATATTATTAGAAAATAAGAACCACTGACAAGGCAGTTTATTTTATTTTCATTTACATATCTCATACCTAACTGTATTTATTTTTTTTTCAACGGAATTCATGGTAGCTTAGCACAGTAGGTAACTTATCGTTCTGTGGCATAACGTCAATTCTACTGTCTTATTTTTAATCTGTTCTAAAATAGCAATATTAATTTTTAATCTGTGCAACATATAACATGGCCGGACTGTGGTTTGGCGTTTCTGGCGCTTTGTGATTGAAATAATTATTTACTCAAATCTATAGAAAAAGCCTTGAAGCTATGGGTACATGTATCTGAAACTGGATATATTAAAAATATTTAGGCCTGGAATTACACGGATGAAGCATAAGAACTATCAGTATTATGGAATGATAAACATAAGATTACAAGAGTTATAGATGAAAATAAGTTTTAATTCTTCAGTATGACATCAATTGACAATTTAAAGTGTGTTTTTTGCAATGAAGTATTTAACGATAAAGAATTATTACAGGAACATTTCAGGTAAAAATATTAGAGGCTTTGTACACTTTAATTAACATTTACTAGATGCGACAGTTTTTGGTTATACATTCTCCATGTAAATGATAATAATTATAAACATTGATTATTAATTTTAGAAAACACGGCGATCCTTTATTTGATAAAAGTTCTAAGAATAAAAATAAAACACAAAATGAAGTACCTACTTCAACTGAAAAGATGGAGGATAATGAGTTGGTAGGTTGTGATGTTTGTGAAGAAGTTTTTCCTACAATATCAAAGGCAATAACACATAAACATAAAGTGCACCCTGACCATGATGCTAAGTATTTTTGTCCATGGTGCGGCAAGCTTTTTACTATGAAGGTATGTAGTAAGATTATTACCAAATAAACTTGCTTTTTTAAGAATAAACTGAAGGCAACTATTAAAAATATACATTATTTTTTCTTGTGGTTGTTAATCTTTCTGTACCTTGTTTTTTTTTTATTTTTCTCCAGTTTCCTTCCCTAAATCAAGCAATGCCATGAACAGAGTAAAAATATAACAGTTGCGCATACAACTACTAAGATTGTAAAACATTACCAATTTAAATCCTCGACTTTAAAACTGTTGATCTAATAATTTTACTGTTATGACTTGTATTATTTCAGCACTTGTTCAATAAACACCTACAATCAAATCATGATGGCTTAACAAATAGCAATGAAAAGAACTTTCACTGCGATAGCTGTAGTGTATACTTCAATGTACCCTCGGCGATGCTACATCACAATAAATTCTTTCATAGACAGGACACAGATCTGAATTCTATTGGCTCATCTAAGAAGATTAAATTCTTTAACCAGGTATAGTACAATTCAAACTTAATGGCGGCTTGAAACATCCTACAAACCGATGCGCAGAAAACAATTTTAATATTAGGACATTAAGGGACCTGTGCGCACCCACACTCGCATCTAACTTCCGAACTGCCATTTATATCAAACTGTATGTTTTTTCTTATACTGGCTAATTACTTATATTATACAGAACTACATTATACTTACACACAAGTCTTGAAATATTTAATTCAAGCATTTCAACTTCAGCTTTGCCCACATAGTCAAAGGAAAACCTGTATAGTTCCTGTTCCAGTCGGAATTTTGGGATAAAAAATTCTATTGTATATATTAATCCAAGTTACTCCATATCTGTGCCAAATTTCATGAAAATCGGTTCAGCAGTGTTTGCGTGAAGGAGTAACAAACAATCAAACACACTTTGGCATTTATATTATACTAGCTTCCACCCACGACTTTGTATGTGCATCCCCGTTTTTCCCCGTTCCCGCAAGAATTTCGGGAAATCCTTTCTTAGCGGATGCCTACGTCCTAACATCTACCTGCATGCCAAATTTCAGCCCGATACGTCCAGTGGTTTGGGCTGTGTGTTGATATCACTATATCAGCCACCTTTGAGTTTTATATATATAGAAGTAATGATTATATGTGTAGACAACTTATTTATTTAATACACAGCCTAAAATACACTTCTTATATTCTTCACACTTCACCAATAAGCAAATGTCACCAGTGATTTTCATTTTTTTTAGGAGCTGGTATCTATTTTCTACTGTCCTTTTTGTGGAGAAGAGTACAATAATAAAGTGAATTTACATGTAAGTTGCTTAATTGTGTTGTATTAATTTTATCAAACTCTAACAACATTGGTATATTTAATAAAATTTTCTATAAATACGGGAAACATTTCGTAGTTGCTGTGTATTTAAAATAATATGGATGAAAATTTGCTTCACCTAGAATTAATAATAATTGTGTAAGGTCAACTAAGATCTAATTAATAAAATGACACTACAAAACAAGAATTTTTTATAATAATATGTTTATTATATAAATTTTTATGATCTTTTCTCTTACATATTTAAAAAATAGTATGTTAATTTTGTAGAAACACATGGAAGATGACCATGGTGATGAAAATCAAGCCCCAGAAGATGTGTTACGCTGTCCACTGTGTGAAGCATTCTTCTATCATTTAGATGCATATGAATTACACCTGACATTCCACTCTACAGAAGATGTGTATAGTGAACAAAATGAAATGTAATGCTATTTTTGTTATATAAAATCTCGGTAAAATTACATTCTGTTTCTTACCTAATTTTAATACTTTCAAAATATTGTTCTAGGGTCAGTGAAGTTACAGAATTTTCATTGGAAGCTGTTCCACCAATAATGGAAAAAGTGTTGTCAGATCCAAAAATTGATCCTATTGTAAGTTGCAACTAAAAACTATATTAGATTCGTATACAATAATATTATATCAGTAGCTGACATTTTCTCATAATTACAGAACAATTTCCTCGAAATGGCCATGAGTGAGTCTGAAGGCAGAGGCCGAGTGAAAACAAAGAAACACAAAAAACACAAGAAATCTAAAAAGGAAACTATAACCTTGGATGAATTTTTAAATATGAATAAAGATGTATTTGGTGATGGTTTAAATGTACAAGGTATTGAAGAAGTTCCTACACAAATGGTTCTCAAGAAAAAATATAACACAAAGAAAAATATGGCAAGTAATATGGAAGCGAAAAATCTCAACTCAGACCTAGCTAAGTTGAAAAAACAAGGAATTATAATAAAACCAAAATCTAGTAAAAGTAGTATATCTCTAAATGATCAGAAAAAACACACACCTATTCAAACTAGTAACCTAAATGTTTCAGTACCAACAAATCCTAATGATGTCATATCAAAATTATTAAGTAAAGGCAATAGTGAAATAAAAATTATCAAGAAATCTATTAAAACAGAACCAGAAAATAAGCAGGATAGTTATCAATCAAATAAAGTAGATTCTTCATCTGATTATAGCCAGTCTTTAGATAATGCATCTCAATTATGCACAAAAGAAAATGAGAACCATGATATGGATATTGCAGAAAAGCAACTAGATTTGCAAAATAATATGAATGTTGAAAACAAAGATAATCTCACTGAAAACAGCAATAAGGATAATGAAGGGACTGAAAACATATTACAAGAAGAAAGTCCACCAGACCAAAATGAGACAATTGACTCAGATAAATGCGCAGATGTATTAAAAAATGATGAGGACAAAATGCCATCAGATGCAGAAGAGACTGAAGAGAAAATTGACCCCCCTTTAAAAGCCTTACAGAATATTGGTTCACAATTAACCATAAAATCTCTTAGTGAAACAAAAAGTCAAACAACAAACAATGAGCAACAAATACAAACTGAATTGGAAAATTCCGATATAAACGAAAAAAACATTCAAGAAAATTTTACTGAAAATGAGGATGAAGCAACTGAAAAAATAACCGAGAGTAATGCCTTCAACTCATTGAATTTAAATAATAGTATAACTGTCAAAGCAGTTACTAAAAGCTCACAGCCTAGCCCACTAATAAATGACGAAAAACTTAAGCAGCAAGAACAAAATGTGACTAATAGTAAATCATTAGAAGCATTAAAAGGCTTGAGTAAATTTATAACAGTGAAGCCGACAAATTCATCGCCACAATTAACTAAAAACCTTGCGTCAAATGAAGATTATGATGAAGACTACATGAGCGCCGATGAAAATATGAATGAGGATACAGATTGTGGTCCTTCAAAACATCCCACTATACCCGTTAATCAACAACCGAGTAATCCGAAAGTTATACCAGCGAAAATTACATCTAAAGCAGATGCAACAGAAACAAAAAATAATACACAACTATCTGTCAATTCTCTTAAAAATGAAGATATTTTAAAACGATTGACAAATGTTACTGCTAAATCTATTTCGACACCTAAAAAACCCTTACCTCAAAAAACGATAAAAGCGTTTCCTAAAAGTGTAAATCAAGATGCAGTTAATAATAAAAAAGACAATATTATAGAGATTTTAAATATAGATGATTCAGATAGCGAAGCTGATACTGAGCATGTTGTAAAAGCCAAACAAAATGATACAATTAAGCCAGTAAAAACTCCCAATAAAATCATCGCTAAACCAACATCTACTAATGTTCCACGCGGATTAAATAAAAATATTACAATTAAATCAATGAGCCAACAAAGTTCAAACTATACAGAATATAGATCTAACGCCGCTGGCCAAGAATGCAAAAAGACTGTTGTAAATCGAAGTTTTGAATCAAAAAATGTCAATATTACACATGGCAATAACAAATTTTTAGAAGAACAAAAAAATCTCCAGGAGACAATAAAAAATTTAAGGCGTCATATTACTGTTAAATCAAAAAATTCTGATTTTCAACATGAAGAGATGGACAATACCGATAGTACTGGACATGCAATGAACGCAGATGAAGATCACGATTCTGACTCTAGTGAAGGTAGACTTAAGATCACAGAACTGAATGAAGAAGATTTTAGCGACAATGAACACCACGCGGAAGATGAACCTAAGGCTAGAGTGGAATCGCCTCATAGTTATAACAGCGACGAGGAAATCCAAAATGAGGATCATATAGACGACGATTTGGCCGATATTGAGAGTCAAATTAAAGTAAATCCTATCAATAAAACGAAACAACATCTTACAATGCCTACTCAGCCGAAAAAATCTAATATAAGCCACTTGAGCGAACTAACAATAAAACCTTTACGACAGGGAAACACATTTTCAGAAGATGAAACTAATACAAGTGAAAAAGGGTCTGACACAACAAGAAATGTAGCAAATGCATCAGGGAAACCTTCAACTTCAAAATCTGTAAATCAAGAGAAACAAATTAGTAAAAATGTTCAATCTAGTCAAAAAGCAAGTTCATCTTCCAATCAAATTAGCACTGTAAAAACTGTTAAAACATATCAATCACAAACTGTAATAGAAGAAATAACAACTACGGTTACAAAAACTATTCGAACTGTTAATACACAGGAAGTTCAGAATACCAGTCAAAATATTTCAAAGCCAACTATAAGACCTCAAAAAATAATGAATATGGCCTCGAATAACATAAGAGCTACTCCAATAAGACAAGCATCACCTGCGGTCGGTACTAAAGTACGAAATTCTGTTCCTACTTCTCAAATTGTATCTCCTAACACAAACACAATCCGACCATCTAATATGATAGTTCCTGTACGTCCTAGACTGAATGCGCCACGACTGCAGAATCCATCTAACATCCGAAAAGTAGTACCGGCAGCTCAAAACCAACTACGTCCTTATACTTCAAACAGACCTCTAAAGATTTCACCGCAAGTTACGAATAATGCAAAGAGGCAATCCGAGGAAGCGTCTGGTCATTTTAGTTGTTTCAAAAAACCAAAAGAATCTCTAATACCTGTACAAGACATACCGGACATGAGCGAAGATGGTACGGTACAGTATTCAAGTTCACAAAGCAAATCTAGTTTTTCAAATGTAACAAAAGTTTTAAGTAACACTGGTTCAACTTCTCAAACGAGATCGGAAACCAGCTCGTCGTCTCAACAGCACATTGCTAAATTGAGCGGTGTGTCGGGGCTGAAGATAGTCAAAACGAGTTCACAGCAATCAAAACAAGTGGAAGAGAAATGTGAAGTCAATTCGCCTAAAAACGATACAATAGCAGCTTTGGAGAAACTTCAGCGACAAGGCTTACTTATTAAAAAGCCTAGACTAGATACAACTGAATATGAAAAAAAATCATTCAGTGAGAGCGATGGAGAAGCGGATGAAGAATAAATTTCGTATTCTGCCACTAAAATTCAAGACTGGTCTTTTTGTTTGTTTTTCAGCTATTTGGTTGTATATTTATGTATATAAAAAGTAATAATATGTAATTAGTTTAAGAGTGACATTCAGTGTAAAGCGAACTTAAAATTACTATTTATAAAATATGTTGATCTTTCAATGGATTCATTTTTTTTTTCAATGAAACAATAAATGAGTAATAAATACTACGAAATAGTTTTATTTAACAACTATATTTACATAAAAGATACATAATATCAATAATACAAATATATTTTCTTATATGAAAATACTATAATAATAAGAATAAAATCGATATATTTATCGCCGAGATAACCATATTAATTGTAACTTTTTATTCCTGCTTTGTTTCCAGCTTATTTTGCCTCCATTTCTGATCCTGCAATTATTTAATATAAATTTAAAAAATCAGTGAAACTGAAGGAGGAAAAATGTGGTTCTACTATATAAACAGGTATTACTACTACGTTGTGACACACACACATCTCAAAATATACGTTAGCCTCTACATATATACATATTTTATGTTTAATAAAAAATGCAAACATAAATAAAGCAAAAAACCCAAATCAAAAACGGACAAAACAAAGCACCTACTTTTTAAACGTACCGATGTGCTTCTTATTGTTGTCACAAAATTTTTAAACCATTTTCGAAGCATACAATTATTATCATGTAAATTTTGACGATAGAAATTGAATTGAAAGAAGACAAACTTAAGTAGTGAAAAGTACAACGTTAATACAGGCTGAAACGACGAAATCGCCTTAATTTCGTAAAACCTCAAAGACTTTACTGTATATAATATGTATAAGAAAGAACCCAAACCAACATTTTTCTTCAAGGCGATACCGTCATATTAAAGCTGTAATGCCAATAAACATTTTATATCCACATTGCCCACCTCATATAATTTTTCCCATAAAGCCAATGACATCACTACAAAATACGATTAGATCTCCGGCGTTTCGACTGAGAATTTTTGTAGATGCTATAATATATAGAATGCATTTTAAAACCCTCGGACATTACACAGAATTCTGTTTTATGATTATTGGAACCCCTAGCCTTGCTTTAATGATATCATAGATTTTATCATCACGTACCAAAACCGCAATTTCGTTAGACAGCCGGTACGCGATAGCTCGCAATTTGTAGCGCAACTTCAAAGCACCCCGATTTTTCTTGTACATCGTTTGCAGAATTGTATATGTATTACAGCAGTGCAACGTAAGGAACAAAACGGCTAAGTAAGACACCTGCAGATAATTTCAAAAAAAAAATTAAGAAATTAAAAATAACATTTGCAACTAAGCAGAAAATTTATTAAGTGTATTATAAATAAACAAAAATGAATTTTACAACCAGTTGTGTGTAAAAATAGTAAATTAATTTACAAAGCGTTAAGTACACAGTCTATTTGTATGTTAATTTATACAGATCTTCCATGTTTTCTTACATTACTATATTTGCAATACGCATGAGGCATGACTAGTTGCCTTAGTCCACATCGAATCCAAATAATATCACATAAAATACACGTACATTTTCGATTACTTGAAGTTTTGTGCGTACATTTTTAAAAGCTTATTATGCTGCGTATAAATAGATGTGGATACATAATACAGAATGGAATCAGTTGATCGTAAAACGTTACTTAGCGCATACCTATTTCGTATATACCAGGAACTATTATACTCAACATATAAAATATATACTCGTTATACTACTGTTTATCATAAAAAATATTTTTGCAATAATATAGGTACAATAGTTATTGTGATAATAAAAAATATATTCTGTTAACCAGAATCCTTGATTTGTCCATGAATAATATTTAATGAATAAACTGTGTACAAATGATAATTATTATTATTATACAACTAAAGAACACATAAAATTGTTTTCTAAAACTTATATATAAAATAAATACGTACAAATTAAAGTTCTAACTAATAAAATGCATTTTCGTATCGTTTATTAATCAAAAACGGTAAAAAATTCGATTTCAAGCCATTGTATTACTACATAAATATTCGAGCTGACATAATGCGTCTATGGGAATAGGACCGGTAAGCTAGGTACCTAAGTCCGGCGCGGGCGCATTTAGTTGAATGGCAAAAATTGGAATCGTGACAACCTTACTCATGTATGTGTAGTATATTATAGTTATAATATACTCGCACTAATATAATTCCCTAACACTATAACACGTACTTATAATAATGAGATTTCATATTTAACATTTTGTTTTATGACTCAGTAATAAATATCTTAAAGAATTCCGAAATCTAAAGAGTTAGAGGCTAAGAAAATTAGACTTTTTAAAATATTAAGACTAAAAAGTAATATATGAAATTCTACTTTATCTTTTATTTCCAATTTTTGCCACTCGCAAAATAGCCTTATGTCAGGTAGACTTTCCGCACTGCACTCTTGAGTCTTGTGTGAATCAAAACATGCTCTAAAAGTAAAATGAAAAAGAAATGCTAGGCCTATACACTCATTTTGCCTATTAAACAATAAACAAGCAAAACATGCTGTGTATTACAAGAGTAGCTGAATATAACAAAGTCTTGCACAAGTACACAATTAATATCATCCAAATAATAAAATCTTTTGAATAAGTAATATAACGGTCAGAATATATTGGTCCACCAAATTTCTCATGATCTTGTGATTAAGCCAACTACATCGGTTTTAATACAAAAAGAAAATAAATTATTAGTGTTTATTAATATTAAAATATAATATTATTTTCCTTATGTTAGGTAATATTATAAAAATTTAAATGAGTTCAAACCGTATGATGACTGAGTGATGAATTTTCACACAGTAATTATTTTTAATGTGTGCTATATGTAATCTCTTGTGTAGCATATATAACCAAGATTGGACTTTACAACAAATACCTCTAGATAAACATTGATTTATATAAGACAGATATGCCTAAATATAATTTATCGATAAATAGAGCGTTTTCTTCGTAAGTAATTACGTAACTGGACTTTGCATGAATATCGCATATTAATAATATGATAGTAAAGACTTTATTTTACAATATTTTGAAGATTCTATCCCAAATATTCATGTACGATTCAATATTATAGACTCGGACTACCAAATATTTACATTTGTATTTGCCTTCTCTACAGTAGTTACATATAATTATATTGACAAAGTCTGTAAAATTACCAAAAGTAGTGGTATACATAATATTTATTAAAAAATTTCCAAAGCCGTAAATATTCATATCTATGATTATTAAATCAAATTGTTTTATGAAAATATGTTAACCTACATGACCTTCATCGTAATGTGTATTTTCCCGTCATTGATTAGTCGATATGATTAATAAAATTACAGAAAACAATACTACAATAAATAAAAATTGCTTTAAAGTTACTACATACTTAAATTTTACGAGCCATAGCATTCTCAATAGAGCTGTTGCAAATAAATAATATTAGTAGTTGGCTTATATCCACGAAGATACATTTCCATAATATGAACACGGAAGCTTCTAGAAGGTTCTAGAACAAAATCTGGCGACCAAAAATAACAAAAGCGTCGTGTAATATACAAATGCTAATTGTTCGTGATTATTATAGTAAAATCTACACTACAAGCGTTGTTTGCTGGAGATCTTCAATCTTGTACCTGTTCGTTTAGTTTCTGCGGGATTACCAGGAATGTTGTGACCGTATTTCCAATTCCGAGCAACAAGAAGGATATACTTAATGCTGCCACCTGTTGTTATTCGGACGACGAAAATGTATTTGTAGTGTATATGTATTAAGGTTTAAGTACACAGTCATGGTTTGGTTTAAATAATACAGTAAAATGTATACCTACATAATATACTTAATGATATAATAACTGCGATAAAATATAATCCAGTCTGTAGGTATTTATGCTCTACAAAAGGTGGCGTAGAAAATGTTTTGAAATGATATTGTTTAGGTATGAAAGGTAAATCAAAATCCAAGTTTTCGACCTTGACGGACCCAGGCGCTAGCCGCCATCTTGAATTAAAGGTGCTAAAATTAGGTATATTTTAAATAACTTCTCAATTGTTTACTAAATCACAAAAGTGTCTATGAGGGGTTCAAAGAAGACAAAATTACCTACATTTTTTTCATACATGATTATTCTGTAAGTCTTAAAGGTAAAAAGTTACAAGCGACGGAAATAATAATATTTACAGAAATCATATAATTTTAATTTTGTTTAAAAATTGTACAGCTATCATTTTTTAATTCTCTTTGATGGCCCAGGCTGGTTAATGGTGGATTCTTCATTATCGTCGCTGAAATTTTCTGTTTCATTGTCTGTATTTTTAGTTTCCAACCATGAAATTTCGTCATCATGACCAGAAGAAATCGAAGACGCTGGATCACGCTTTCTAGTAACTTTTTACGTAGGGGACATGGATAAGGAATCCTTAGAAGATATCCGATATGAACGATTCATAAAGTTATCAATAAAAAGTAAATTTAATCGACGAAATTTCATGGTTGGAAACTAAAAATACAGACAATGAAACAGAAAATTTCAGCGACGATAATGAAGAAGCCACCATTAACCAGCCTGGGCCATCAAAAAGAATAAAAAAAGATTGCTGCACAATTTTTAAACAAAATTAAAATTATATGATTTCTGTAAATATTATTATTTCCGTCGCTTGTAACTTTTTAACTTTAAGACTTACAGAATAATCATGTATGAAAAAAATGTAGGTAATTTTGTCTTCTTTGAACCCCTCATAGACACTTTTGTGATTCAGTAAACAATTGAGAAGTTATTTAAAATATACCTAATTTTAGCACCTTTAATTCAAGATGGCGGCTAGCGCCGGGGTCCGTCAAGGTCGAAAACTTGGATTTTTATTAACCTTTCATACCTAAACAATATTGTTTCAAAACATTTTCTACGCCACCTTTTGTAGAGCAGAGGCTTTTACATTTCCCCACAGACTGGACTAATAATGGATAAAATGAAAAAGTTCTAATAAATGTAACACAACTGCCATTGCTTAAAAATTAACATACCTAAAATTATCTAAAATTCTATTAAATTACAATAAACATCTATTTAAAATCAACATCTATTTAAAATCAGTTTGTAATAATAACAATAAAAAGATACAGTTTCAAAAATTACAAATTAATTTCACAACTGGGTAATTTTGATTTTTTAAATCAATCTAGTTACTGTTTTCCAAAATAAATTTCGTCTTTACTGATCCTTAAGTATCATAAATTATTAAATTGTTAACATACCTGCCATGTTGCATCCGGGTTAAAACTCAAGTGGTATAACGTATAAGCGATGTATAGTTGGAAAATATATCCTCCAAATAGAAACGGTAGGAGATATGAGAGTCCCCTCCACATCCAAGAGTGGAATCCTTCGATAGTAATGTCCATATTGTGCCTCGCGCCCAGGGCTTTTAGCCTGTACAATACTCCACTTTGATATCTGAACTGCATGTATTGTACTACACCTGTAATGTTTTTATTATTACCTATTTAAAAAAATGTAATACAATTTCTTTTAACATGACAAACTCGACATTTCTATCAATGAATTCTTAATATTTTTTAATCAAAGCCAAGTTATTTGTTCTGTGTTTGTTTTTTCTATACAAAATAAAGAAATAAAAATAATTATGCCTAGAAGACATGTAGTAAAATTGATAGAACCAATCCCCAACCTGATTTAATCTCTATGCATCTTTTTTGTATATTTCTCCAGTGGCAATTTTTAAAGTGTATTTTAGTTATTCTATCTGCTTTTAAGTTATAGTAGTTCTTTTTCAAGCAGTTAAATACTTACTGATATAAGCGATAAACCACATAAATGTATGTTTGAATTCCTCCCAAGACTCGTTCTGCGGCCAAATGAGCAGAATACCGGCGACAACAGTTGATACAAAGTGGTGCAGTCTCCACCAACCTTTGATCCGAGATCCATTCACTTTGAGAATACTCTCGCGAATCGTCAACGTACAGTAGTACCATACCAAGAGAAATATCAGTATTAATTGCAAAGGCCTGTGGAAAATGTAATAATAATATCAATATATGTATTTAGAATTTTGTAAATGTTCTCATTTATAAAAGTAGCTTCTTCTATCTGAATTCTCTTCATTGTACATGAATGCAAACAGTGTTTTTCCATTGTACAGAACTAATGCTAAATCTGAACTTTGGGCTGTTTTATCGCTTACAGTAATTTATTACTTAAGCTGATAATTACTGAGTCACTTAATATGATTTCTGATAAATAATAAGTTTTATAAGGCACTTAAATATGATAAGTCAATCTATTTTTAAAGGGCGAATAATTAAATCCAGATTAAATTTCAAACAGCATCAAAATAGTACTTTTAGCTGTGACTTTTAGCCTAACTAAATATTATATAGGTATATATTATGTCAAGGTGGTTTTTACTTTTTGACTCATTTTATACAGTAATGTTAAAAACACAATTATATGAAAAGGTTTAACTCACCTAAAGTCTATATATAAATTAGCAACAGCTAAAACAAAAGCAATAGCACTGAGTATGAGCTTGAACTTCTCATACTCATCTTTGTATTTGAATCTGAAAATACAAATATAGTATGTTATTGTAGTAAACATAAAAATTGAATAACAATGCAATTATGTATATTCAAAATTCGCTTAGAATGTATAAACTAAATATTCTCAAATACTCAATTTAAATCATCAATTTATGAAAGATTAAACTTTGCCAGAATTGCAGAGCTGTCTGATAAGAAATATTCATTGAAAAAGTTGTAAATCTCTTCAGTTATCAAATTGACAACTTGTAGGTAATTGTTTTTGATATAGTTACTTTATATTTCGGTTAAAAACAAAGCAGAAAACAAACATGATTAGTTGAGTCTCTAGCAATTGTAATTTAGTGACTACATACTTGTCATTTTTATTCAAAATGGATACATTAACATTGCCAAGTATGATTTTCAGATATAGACTGTTTTGTTTTGGTAGAGTTGCTTCAATTTCATGCAGCATAGCTTTCCTTTTCATTATTTCTTTTTCCAATGTTGCCACTCGCTCATCTTTTGTCGGTCCCTTCTTTTCTAACCTATTTGATTGAAGTGCATCACTTTGTTAAAAATTAAATAAATAAATAAATAAAATTCATTTAATTCATAATCATCTACATGACACATTATAATTAATTACCTTAACTTGGAATCTATATCTACCCTATAATTTTACATAAAATATTAGAAAATATCAAGAGTTTCATAGGTGTGATATATCCTTTTTCCAAGTGTCACAGGACACATAAAATTACAATTTTTTATGAACTTCAGTAACTAGATAAATAATAAATAAATAAATATTATAGGACATTATTACACAAATCGACCTAGTCCCACAGTAGGCTCAATTAAGGCTTGTGTTGTGGCCTGTGGGTACTAGGCGACGATAAATATAATATTTAATAAATACATATATAGATAATAACACCCAGACCCAAGAACAAATAATTGAGTTCATCACACAAATATTTGCCCTGACCGGGGATCGAACCCGGGACCGTCGGCTCAGTAGGCAGTTACTCTACCACTGCGCCAACCGCGTCCGCGTCGTCATAAGATATTACTTAGCTACACAATTGTTATATTTCAGAGTTACTTAACAAAAAACGTTTGTTTGAGACATTCAATATAAATTAAAATAATGTATGTTCATATAATAGCATAAGTTTCAAAACATGTTTACGTCAACTATAATGAGAAAGATAATACGATAAATGCATTTTCAAATGATCTTTATTCCACTTAATCTGACCTTTTGAGTGCACTAGAAATTATGGTCATGCGATATCTCTGATGGTTTAACTCCTTCATACATGATGCTTGAAGTTCACCAACCTCTTCTAATTTAGCAGCATAATCTTTATTTATAGTCTGAAATAAAAAAAATAATCAATGATAACGAATATTTCATATCTTAACTTATAATTAATGTTTGTGTAGATATACTTTTAACCTTCAAATAATAATAATAGTTTCGTAACACTTCATTTATATTACTGAGCTAAATCATATCATTTAGAATAATAAAGTAAACAATAGTTTATAGCACTTTGGACGATGACAATTAGTAAATAACAAAGGCATATTACAACTACTAAAGGATTTAGTACTTCGAAAATGAATCAACACTTTATAGTCGATATGCTTATGTTACTAATATTTATAAAAGTATAGATTTATTATATCGTAATTTGAATTATTAATGAATAGAATAAATTATCTTAAGTTTTGATAGGTTCAAAATCTATAATGAATGCAAAGATGTGTAAATATTGGTCTATACGGTATACCTCTAGTCGCTTGTAATCGGCAATCAAATCTTCCCATTCCTTTACACATTCTGCTACGTCCATATTCATTGTTGTACCTTTTAAAGAACACTTATTTATAGTAACAAATTAAACATTGAATAACTTCAGTTAAAATTTAAGCAATGAAAATATTCATTTTGGAATTAACTCGAAAACAAGCTGCCGACGGAGACTGACTGCGACTGTGCAAGTGACAGACGTCAAATGTCACTATATATTGACGTTTGTTATCGTTTCTCGTTTGATGGCCAGAAGATATGTCTATTTGCCAGTTTCAAGATTTGGTTCTTTATAGTCTATGCTACGGACTACGACCCCTACAACCGCCTACAACCTACGATATAATATGGATATAATCAATTACATAAATTGTAAATAATTAATGGTATAAATCATTGAGCGTAAACCTTTATATATGAGGCTCTACGAATGTTTGCACCAAGCGAAAACCGATGATCCATGAAGACCATTCACCATTGATAAAACTTTTGCAAATGTCGATTTCTCGGTTATTTGTGAAAATATGACTAACCAGCAATATATTTACACTTATAAGTTATAATCAAACATTTTACGAATGTTTGCATTGCACGTACGGATAACCCGGCTCTGGAAAAAATAATGGCAAATGTCATCCTACATTAATAAATGTGGGTTAGCGTAGGTTAGCGTCATGTTAGCGTATTCCTGTGAATGTACGAATGAGTGACTGGCAATAAGCTGGCAATGCATGAGGACAAACATTAAACATTTGTATAATGTACGTGTGAATGTACGTAAGTATGCACGCAAGTGCACATTAATTACATGCTTGATTACGTGCGTAAGTTTGCACGTAGTACACAAAAATGATTAATCGGATTTTAATTATTTTTGGTTCGTTGTATTTCACATTTGTCTCTGCGTGAATATTAACAACTGCAAGAAACAACTTACAAGTTACAACACCCCAGGCGGATTTAGGCGAGCAAATTTTTTTCTGACGAAATGTCATATCAAAACTATTTTCTCAATAATTACTAATTGGAAGGATAGTTCCAATGTTACATCATTTGAAGCCATTTTTATATAATATACTTAGAATACATATAATATAAACTGAGATAGAAGCGGCATACGCGTACAAAATTACAAATACGTTCCGGCCGCAGTCAGCTAATTAGCCGGGTTGCGTTTAGTTCGTCTACGTTACTCTTCGGCTAATGGTTTAAATGTATATTCTATATTTGTCTAACGCGGAACAGATTTAACTGCTATAATATAGTTTGTTTGATGGTTTGCAAAGACCGCTTCTACGTCAGTTTATATTGTTTTATTCTAAGATAATATGATATATATTATTAATATTTAAAGGAAGAGGTTTTGAACAAAAAATATAGTAAAATTAAAACAGCTTTATTAATGACATATTTGATTTATTTACAGAAAATATTAGACCAAATTCTATTAAATGTTGGTAGGTAATTTTCTATATAAATTGAAGATAAAATACAGTGGTTACATAGACCTCTTGCTGAAAAGATATAAGTTTGTTGTTACTATTATTCATTAAGTTATCAAGAGGTTTTGTTTAAGTCGAAAATTGTATAAGCAATTTAGTTATAAGTGCAAGTACTATTCCTCGATAATTGTATTACAAATCCTTATTTATTTAAAACATACAATACAATTTGCAAGCTTTAAATTATAGATAAGTTCCCTCAAGGAGATTATAAAGGTAGTAGACAATGAGCACTAAGTAAATATTAGCAATACTGGTTAAAAGCATTTTTGTGTGATTAGCAGAAGTTTCATTAACAAAACCAGCGGATAGACTGCGTGCAATGTTTACATCTTATATCTAAAACACAAAAGTAACACAACATGAGTATCAATCAATCCTTCCCTATTACAACAATGCAGCCCCTATTTAATCCTACTTTACCTATAATCTCCTTGATCACTATTTTGCCGACTCTACAAAGATAAGCAAATAACCATGCAATACAATGCTATGCAAACGTTACAAGTCCTGTCGTTTAGGCTTTCTACTAAATACGAATCTTGGCTTACGTCGTTACAACTCGCTTACAAAAATTTAACTCTCCTATCTCGATATTTAACCGCTAGCACTGCAAAGCTTCTAACATTACGATCTACATGCTACCCCTAAATTCTAGAAAGTCGGGCAACCAAATTCAATAAATTTTAATAAATAAGTAAATTTTCCAACAGGCATTCATATAATTAATTATCTTTGAATCTAGCTACCACAAATGGGATAGAAAAAATTATTATAAGTTATAATATATCACACACTTCAGTTTATGTAAAACTATTGTATGATATAAATCCAAAACAACTTAAAATATTATTAACTCTATAGTAAAACTTAGAACATTGCATAAAAAATCACTTACTTGCAATTTATGTGCTACATATTAATTTTGTTTGAGACATTTAATAAAATAATTATTGAACATGTAAATAAATAGTAAAAAATTAAATATACACTCTAACTTATAGTTAAAGTTTTGAGTTGACAAAACTTAAAATAAGTCCCTTTAAATATTCCATCGATACAAACAAAACATATATCCATCAATATCTCCGATATATCGCGAAGGCCATGACTACGGGTGACATCTCTGTGGACTCTCATTAATGCTGTTAGCGCAAGCGAACAAACATAATGATCATCGTATCGAGCAGAGATCCAAAATAAAAAAGGGTTTTCATTATATGTACAAGGAGATTTTGATGAGTATGTAATAATTAGTGTGAAATGACCGAATCCAGTGCGATTGTCATGAATAATCATTGATATCAAATTGAAACTAAATCATCGATAAACAAATCAAGGTACAAGTCTATCTAGAGCGGACACATAAAAATTAACTATTCATACCAAATAAAGTTACATCTAAACGCTCTTATTAATAAAAAATAACTAAAAAGTAAAACAGAATAATGAAATGTTAAATTATAACACAGCTTTAACTCCTCTCTTCATAGTTTCTACCGGTAAGTGACGAACACTACGTCATCGTATTCCAAAATGATATAATCACATGTAATTGAACTAAATGTTGTACGAAATAATACAGCCGACATTAATGGAATGTGTTGTTAACAAAAACTGATAAGACAGCAATTTTAAAGTTATAGGAACATAGCTTCGTCAAATACACTCGTAAAAATGTAATGAATCGAGGAAAGGAAACAATATCAATAAATTATCAAAAAAAAATCTTTTTGTTTATCTAAAATGATTCCACGTTTATAATCGAAACCTAAGATAACGATCGATTGCAGCTTTTGTAATAATGTGAAAAATTAATGATAAAGATATCATCGGTGAGTTTAAGTTACTAAAATGGCAATGCTATTAACGACACTCCCAAACTTTGACTGTCTGATCGACGCTGCCCGATATGACGTATGGCAAGTTCTTGTGAAAATCTGTAACAAAATATTAAATTAATTATTTCCAATGAATTATAACTAAATTCTATGCGTGCGTATGTAATTACATCTCAATGGCTATTTGAATGGTAATTTTTAGTGAAAAGTTAATTCTACTATCCATGCTTTTTTGTTCTCAATACTGATTTGAAATAACGCACAAATTTTAATCATACTAAAAAATTAGTGTATGTGTGTTATAGTTGAGTATAGTGTTGTTTAGTGCAGCAAAGTGTAGTATGGGAATCAGCGAGGTAGCGCGTGACACAATTATTTATTTATTCATTATTTATTGTACATATACCGATCAGAAATAAGCTATACTATAATTTAAACCACAATGTATACCACATCAAGTTTAGTGTACTAGTGTGTAAAAAGTATGGTGAGTGTTGCATAGTGTTAGTGTCGCATAGTGTTGTGTAGTATAATGATCAGTAAATATTGATAATTCAGTGTCATATAGTGTAGCGGTCGCTCACCGAGGCTGGTGGCGAAGTGCTGGTGCGCGTAGAGCGTCTTGAGGCAGCGCGTGTGAGCAACGTCCCATATGCTCAACGTATCTACTAAAGTGTGTTATGTGTAGTATAGTGAAGTATATAATGTTTTGGTGTTAAACAGAGTAGTGCAGTTTAGTCTTGTGAAGTGTAGTGTGCTCGCTCACCGAGGCTGGTGGCGAAGTGTATACAGCGTCTTGAGAGCCCATACGCGCAACGCCTAAAGTGTAGTGTAGTAAAGCGTATCATAGTGTAGTATAACTTGTGGTATGATGTAGAGGAGTATTGTAGTAGAGTACAGTGTAGAGTGGTAGCTCACCGAGGCTGGTGGCGAAGTGCTGGTGCGCGTAGAGCGTCTTGAGGCAGCGCGTGTGCGCCACGTCCCACACGCTCAACGTATCTACTAAAGTGTGTTATGTGTAGTATAGTACAGTGTAGAGTGGTCGCTCACCGAGGCTGGTGGCGAAGTGCTGGTGCGCGTAGAGCGTCTTGAGGCAGCGCGTGTGCGCCACGTCCCACACGCGCAGCGTCTTGTCGTCGGACACGGTGAGCAGGTAGCGCCCGCCCGGGTGCCACACGGCGCCGCGCACCCAGTTGTCGTGCCCCACCAGCGTCGCCAGGCACACGCCCGTGCTCACGTCCCATATCTGGTGATCAATAATTATATTGTTAGATCAGTAAATTACATTCGATAATAATTTGAATCATTGAATGTGCTCTGAACGTTCCAAACAGATGACTGTCTAAATAACAAATGAATGGCTTAACAATAAGTTCTCATGACAGTTCAATCAAAGAAGTATCTTTATCTTGTAAACACACTTTTACTAGCTTCACCTGTATGTTTGTATGTAACTGACTTATTTATTTTTGATTTTAACACACTTTAAATGGAAGAATTTAATTCAAACTTTTTACACTTGTCAAAGACCGATGATAATACAATAATTTCATGATTTTGTCTTATTTAAGCCTTTTATTTAGTTTTAAAGATACAATATTATACTTTTTTAAGTGCATGAGTGCCAAGCATACTTGTCAGAAGTAACACTTCTTTGGCAAAATACAAAGATACAAAACATACTCTATGGCGTGACGGTATTGCCATCACGTGACATTGAAATTTTACTCTCAATGCACCTAAGCAAGAGTCACTTCAAAAATCAACACTACAAAAATACATTATGGAATTTTCCCATCGTTTTATCCTAGCAAAACTAGTTTAAATAGACATAATCACCTTAACGGACTTGTCGCGCGAGCCGCTCGCGAGGAAGGGTCCGGCGTGCGCGGCGCGGCGGTTGTCCCCGCCGGCCGCCTCGTTCACCGCCGCCGCCGCGCTCTCCGGCGCCCACGCGACGCACTCCACCACGTGCTCGTGCTCGCGCAGCTCCATCTGGAGCGTTATTATTGTTAACCCACTGAGCCCCGAACGGCCCGATCGGTCCACGACACAATAGATTTTCTATTGTGTCTGTGATTCCAGGGCCTGAGTTATTACAAATAGTCTCCAATTGTTCGATTGGTCGATGCGTAGAACGTAAAATATCGACAGTATATGCGAAAGACGACTATAGTGCTAACTTCAGCTACTGTAATAATGTGGCTTAAACTTAATGCCTAGGTTTGGGGATATACTACAGAGTCGGATAAAGAGAGGCATTGAAAATGTTGACTTTTCTAATTGTTTCTTGTTCATTAAATATTTGTCTTTACTCATGTTTGGTCAAAAGCAGTTGGACCGCTGAATGGCATTGCAGTCTTTTATGCATTGCATTTATCTGACCAAATTTAGTATATAATGACAATTTGTTACCTTTGAAATATTAAACAGGTAATTAGAAAGAAAACTTAGTATAATAATATTTTCATGCATGTTTATTATTTTAATACATAAAAATATCAACATTTTTAAATCAATTCTTAATAATTTATAACTACTACACGAACCTTGCACTCATTAGTGTCCGCGTTCCATATGCGCACCGTCTGGTCGGTGGAGCAGGACGCGAGCAGGCTGCCGTCCGCCGACACGCGCACCATGCGCACCCACTCGCGGTGGCCCTTGTATGTTTTCACGCAGTACCTGCAAATATGTAGGGAGAAATTTAAATTACGCTTTTTTTTTTAAATTAATATGGGTGAAATCGTGGAGCATGGGAAATACAGTAATTATTTTCAAACAGCATGATTTTAAAACAATTATTTAAAAAGGAAAGGGGCTCACTTATTACTAATTTAAATTTTAACTAATAACATTCATACTGAATGGCAAAATCCATTTCATCCAATACAACACATACAACCGAATTTGAGTAAATCTAACTCTATAAGCCATTAGTTTTTAGGAATAACTTATGCAGATAATATCTCGATACTCTATTTTCTGGCATATATACATTATTTGTCATTTTAACTGACAGATAAGTTAAACAAAACAGAGCAGAAGATGGGAACCTTAGATTAAGGATTGGTCTCCGCGCGCGCGCTACGACTAGATGCCGCCGGCGTACTTGAATAATGCGGCAACTAATAGTACGCCGAATTCGGCGTACCCAAGCCAGTCGTGTCACAAGCATTGTGTGGAGAGGGCGAACCGATAGTTTATAAAGATTTTGAACAAAATCTGAAGTAAAATGCCTATTTGTGCCATAAAACTATTTAAAAATAATACAACAAAAAATAAGAAAGACACTGGGATCACGTACCATCACTAAGTATCGTATTATTCGAAATTTCTCCTTTAGTTCGAAATTTTTTTCTACGAAAATACGACGCCATTCAGTGTTGCCGTACTGCATATCCAAAAAAATACACGTGGTTGAGGAAATCTTTTAGCAATAATTTGAACTTTTTTTCAATACTATTACTAATACATATATAATATAAAAAAGTATAATAACAATAATTTATTTCTGTTTAACCATGTTTAAGGGCGCTTGTGCACTACAAGGAATTTTACTGTCCGGCATTCCGATTTTTTACGGTCCGGTGTGGCATGAAAAAACCGATGAATTGCTTGTGCACCTGTCCGTCTTTACTCGGATCAGTGCGGTACAGTTCAAGGAAGTTTGGCGGTATAATGCTATCATAAATGATTGTTTTCGCATTTTACAAGAAACGAGTAAAAATATAGAAGGTGAAATATTATATTACTTCGTTATAATAAAAAGTAAAGTTCCGTAAGAGATTTAAAATGCGTGTTTCACTTATTTATTTTAATCGGTGACGAGGAGCTAAAGCTATTCCCACTTGAACTTTAACTTACCAACACTTACTTAGATAATAATTATAGGTCAATGCTTGGTCAATGTATATAAAATAACAATACCAACTTCTCAAATCTCATTGCCAGCTAAAAGAAAGTAAAACAAGAGCTTGCTTTCAATTGGCATATGCAATAAAAAGAGTAAAATCCAAGCAAGTGGGCACTCGAAAACAATTATACCTACAGCGACTCGTAAACTCAAAAAACCATCCGGAATAGGGAAAAGTAAAATGTCGGACAGTAAAATTACGTATAGTGCACAAGCTAGTATTTAGATTAATTGCGTGCCATACCGGACCGTAAAAAATCGGAATGCCGGACCGTAAAATTCATTGTAGTGGACAAACGCCCTAACTGACTCATATAATATGTTATTTTTTTTATTTCCGCTTTTTTACTTTTAAACAACCTTTGTGACTATAGTATAGTAGCGTCGCAAGTGGATTTGAGTCATGCGACTCAAATCGTTCATGGATTCGATTCCCGGCCAGGTCAGGATGAAAAAAAATATTTTTCAAACTTCTTTCCAAGATGGCAGATTTCCCATTTATGAGGTAAAATTTATGTAGCTGGCAGCCCAATTCTTCACACACACTAGCGTCTTTACAAATTGCCTAATACACACTACAGAAATGAGTTGCCGCACTTACAGAGCTATTGTTTTTAGGTGGGGCGGTATCTAGTCGTAGCGCGCGCGCGGAGACCAATCCTTAATCTAAGATGGGAACTATAGCTTGACCGCAACCGCTGTACCGCGCCCTTGGTATGTGCGGTGAGGCGGCCGGGAAGAAAGAGCACGAGTTAGAAGTTAGAAAGAAACGGAACGGTCGGTACTCTCCCCCGTCTCGCCGCTCACATACCTAAAGCGCGGTGCAGCGGTTGCGGTCAAGCTATAGTCATAACAGTTTGTAATGTATTCTATGATTATAATATAAGAACCCACATACCCAGTGGCCACCTCCCACGCCTTGATCGTCTTGTCCCGGCTCGCCGAGTACACGACGTCGCCGCTGGGCGCGAACGCGACGGACGACACGTTGTGGTCGTGGCCGTGCATCGTCTTGATGCACTCGAACGTCTGGTTGAAGTCCCAGAGCTTTATCGACATGTCCGCGCTGCACGACACTGGAATAATGGATTGTTGGTTGAAGAAAGAAGAAATTGTATTTCATCTTTTCATTAAACTAACATGATATTGTTATCCGTTTAAATATACGATTGTTGTAATTTCCTATAAGTAAAGAAACATATATGTAATATTGTTATTATATGATAAGCAATTTTAGTATTAAGAGTTTTTAAATTATGTGTTCTTTGTTGGAACTTCTTAATAAAAATAAATAAATAAAGATCTTATACATATAAAGAATACTGTAACTTTGTATATTATGTTTTCAAACATAACAAAATCTGCTAAATGTTTTCACATAAATTTCATCCTGCTTCTGTTTAATAGGTGAATTTAAATAATTATATCATTTAACAAAAAAAAATTTAGTTTTTATGTTATATGATATAATTAAAATGAAGACAGTTTTACACAAGTATTCGACTGATACTTGTTACAAAATATTCGACTGATTAAAGTGACTTGAGGACTTTCAGTTTACAAAAAAGAAAGTTTTCCAATTACCTAATAATTTTCCATGATGGTCGAATGCAATATCTTGTACTGCATCGGTGTGACCCTTAAGGGTTCGTTCGAAATCGCCATTCTCAAAGTCCCACACCTTAATGGTGGCGTCTTCGCTCGACGACACCAATAAACTGAACACTGGATGAAATATTACCTGCAATCACATAAATTCACTTTTAAAATTATGTGAGATGAGAGTATGTGTTAAGACAGGTAAACCCCCACAATTTATGTTGGACATAAATAATATCTTTCAATAATTTATTTGCATTATTAATAATGAAGCAACACTTTTTTTTCAAATTTTTAAAGATCAACTTGTGTAATATTAAGAATGCTCTAATGAAGAAGCCAATATAGTCTTTGGCAGTCTGTTAGTTACAATGTTAGTATGTACTTAATTCGAAGCTATATTTATACTGTGAAAGTATAATATTATCTTGTAAGTTGTTTGCGAATGGCGCCGTAATCTGAAAAGAATATGAATAGCTGGAGACTTGTAATGAATATGAATGCTTCTCATAATTAAACTACCCTTTGTAGAAGAAATCAAAAACTCGTAATTAGTCTACATTCATAATTTTTTTTACAACGGCACTATTTATTTATTTATTACTCTTTAACTAAACTTTATGATCATTCATTCATCATTAACTTTAAGATCTGGACATTTTTCAAGTAGAAGACCTCAACACCAGGGCGCTAAGGCGCGAAACCTGGAAACTTTTGGTGTCGGAGGCCAAGATCCTCTTTGGGTCGTTGCGCCGTTGAAGTAAGTAAGTAAGTAGCTTTAACTAAACTACACATGGGATCATTCTAACTATTATAATTTACCAAGGTTAAACAGCTGCGGGCTGTATTATGCGATTAAATACTCTGATATAATTTGAAGCTATGAAATAATAATTTACCTTAGTAATAGTAGCACGATGTCCCGCGAGACTGAACTTCTCCGGCGGACGAGGTATCCACTCGGTGGGCGTGCGCTTCGCACGCGTTGGAGCGCCCTCTATAAACTCCTTTTGCACTTCGGAAAGCTTCGATTCCAATTCCATCACCTTTAAACATTAATTAAAAAAGTTGTAGCAAAATAGAAGAAAACTTCAGACAAGCTTACCTTGACACACACCATTTTATCCCAAGCAAAAGATTTGTGATACAGAAACAAACGAAATATAAGTGAAGCACGAATTAGGAACTAAACAGCCGGCTTCAAAAAATCGGCTCAAATTTACTAATTATCTACATACTTTTATTAAACTTAAAATTAATAACATCATAAAATAATTACACATTAACATCATAAAGAAAACTTATATGCTAACACAGTAAAACCACTCCCACATTCCGTACCCGTGCGTACGGCGTTTTCAGCAGTTTACTATGAACGCAGAAGTATATAACATATTATATACCTACAGTATACACGTTCATTTCGAAAATATTTAAACTTTTTAGACTTGCTCTTATAAATATCTCATTGATCTCTTGTTAAACAAGTGCATTTTTTATTTTATTGTATTTTGTGGTTTATAAACAAGAAGCAAATACTAATTAATAAGATTTATAGGTACCTAAGTATATAATATTATCTTTAGTGCTTAACAAGAAAAATGGAGAGGTTGAATTATAATTAAACATTATCACGTTCAGTGACGCCAAGCACAAAGTTTACTTATAACCGCTATCCATATTATTATAACGCGGAAGCATTGCATTTAATTTAATAGATATTATTTTAAATTTAATTACAATTATTAACTTTTTACAACGACACACTTAAAGTGTGATGAATGTTTTTATTGAACACAATCTATTTACTAGTGTAATTAAGTATCGACATCGCCAATGGAATTTTTTGCTGATGATACATTCGATATAATCTTCAGATCAAGAGATTGAACGTACAGCACTTAATAGAAGCCTGCTGGCGACCTAGAAACGTCGTGTCGTCGATCGATATGTTCCATTCCCTAGGCCAAGACGAGTCGCGGCAAGATATTATAATAATAAAGTAGGTTTGGAAGATGTGAGTCACTTTTAGTTTTTATGTTAAATTCATTCAATTATGCGATCTTAAAGGTCCATAGTTCAAAACATACTCTATAAATTTATAGGCGATGTTTTCACTTTTCAGAAATGACTGAGATTCTCAATTCGAAACGCATTTCTTTATTTCATTTCGATACAAATCTGGTGCTAGAAAATTGTACGTAAATATTTTTTACTTGGTTCATTCAAATTGAAACAGAAGTTCATAAGACTTTTAAACGTTTGTTTTGTTGGCAAGACTCGTCAGGCCAATTATTATAATTCGTAGTGGCGAGTAGCGACTAATTTAATTTTGGTAGCTTTGTATTAAATTTATAAACAAACCGTGTAAAATATAGTGAATAGATAGGTAACTGGACAAGAGCTGTACGTGATTTATTGTGACAAATGATTCTAGTTTTAGCCCCACCTTAGTAGTGAAATGAATGTGAAGGATATTACTAAGGAAACCTTTATTCAATGTAGGGACACACATATGCAATTCGCTGACCGAGCTTTTGTATATGTGTGCGTCCACATTGTTTCCCCGACGCTTTCTACATTTTATTAGAATTATTATTTAGTAGTGCTTAACGGCTAGTTCTAACAACACATATATTGTGAAGAGTAATAAAGTGATTAAAGGAAAAGCATTATTATTTTGGCAACCTTGGGGGTACAGAAGCACTACTCAACATTGGTGACCCCCGACAAAGAACATCAAGAAATTCTAATACAATTAAATATTATTTTGAAGACGAAGATTTATTAGAAGAATTTAAATTTTAAATATGGCGAGGCCTACATCTAACTTTTACGGCACCCTTTCGGCGGAATTGGAGAAAATAAACATGCGCCTTTCTAACATCGAGCGCTCGCGATCACGAGCAATACATTGGCGACCCAGAACACCGTCACGCAATCATCGAGAGTCGTCAAGGTCATCTTCGAAGCGACGTCGTCCCGGCGGACCCGACTGGTTATGCAGCTACCACTTCAGGTTCCGGCAGCGCGCTCACAGGTGC
Source organism: Colias philodice (assembly GCF_061535455.1). Lineage (NCBI taxonomy): Eukaryota > Metazoa > Arthropoda > Insecta > Lepidoptera > Pieridae > Colias > Colias philodice. Next base: position 7,797,168 of record NC_143098.1, on the reverse strand, counting down.
ATCCAGCCGTGCGCGTGGAAGAGGAACCCCAGCCCCAGCGCAGCAGCCGCCCAGCCGGAAAACTAGACAGGCAGGTGCAGACTACGGCGGAGGTCTGTACCATCACGCCGTGCAGCCGTCTCATGGTAATAGATTTAAACACTAATTTAAAATTTTTAGTAGATACCGGTGCCAATGTTTCCGTTTTGCCCGTATCTAAAAATCCATTTAAATATCATAAATTATGTCGATCAGATCTTAAATTATACGCTGCTAACGGTACAGAAATTGCAACTTATGGCATTAAATCAATTGTTTTAAACCTTAATTTAAGAAGACCGTACCGTTGGGATTTCATTTTAGCAGACGTCAAACAGCCAATATTGGGAGCTGATTTTTTAACACATCATAAATTATTAGTTGATTTGTATCGAAAAAAGTTAATTGATCAAACTACCGATTTACATGTATTAGCCTCCTTAGTTTCGTGTACGCAACAATCGCTAAATTCTGTGTGCAAAAGTCATCCGTATTACGATTTATTAAGTTTGTTTCCTGACATTACTAAACCGATGTCGTTTAAAGAAACTACATCGCATAACGTTTTACATTATATAGAGACGAGCGGCCCACCTATTCATGCTAGAGCTAGACCGTTACCCCCGGATAGATACAAAAAGGTGAAGGAAGAGTTCAGGGTTATGCAAGAATTAGGTATCTGTAGGCCTTCTAAAAGTGCTTGGGCTAGTCCGCTTCATATTGTAGTTAAAAAGAATGGCGAGTTAAGGCCGTGCGGAGATTATCGACAGCTCAACGCAATAACAAAGCCCGACAGATATCCAGTTCCGCGATTACACGACTTTACTTTTATATTGGCTAATAAGAAAATATATTCAAAAGTGGACATAAATAGAGCCTATCACTGCATAAAAGTTGCCCCATGCGATATAGAAAAAACTGCTATTATTACTCCTTTCGGACTTTTCGAATTTCCCCGTATGAGTTTTGGCCTAAGGAACGCCGCACAAACGTTTCAACGTTTTATGAACAATACCGTTTTACAAGGTCTCGATTTTTTATTTTGTTATTTAGATGACGTCATAATTGCCAGCGAAAATGAGACTTTACATCAAGAACATTTGAAGTTAGTATTCGAACGTTTCAATACATACGGCATATCTATAAACTTAAGCAAGTGTAGCTTCGGACAGTCGCGTATAGAATTCTTAGGTCACGAAGTGAGCGTAGATGGAATTAAACCGCTCAAAGATAAAGTCGAAGCCATAGTTAATTTTCCTAAACCCGTTACAGTATCGGATTTAAGACGATTTTTAGGAATGATTAATTTTTATAGACCACATTTACCTCATTTAGCGTCACATCAATGCGAACTCAATAAATATTTAGTGAATTCTAAGAAAAATGATAAATCGAAAATTATTTGGAACAATGTTAGTGAAAATGCTTTTGTGCAATGTAAGATAGGTTTACAGAATGCCGTCACATTGTCACATCCCCTTTTAGATGTTCCCTTAGCCTTGATGACCGACGCTTCCAATACCTGTATGGGTGCGGTATTGCAACAGCGAGTAAAAGGTAAGTGGATACCCCTAGGATATTTTTCCAAAAAATTTTCGCCTACCGAACAAAAGTATTCTACTTATGATAGGGAATTGCTAGCGATTTTTCAAGCTATAAAATATTTTAGGAAATTGTTTGAAGGCCGTCCTTTAACTATATATACAGATCATAAGCCTTTATGTCATGCATTTTCTAAAATAGGTAATGACAGTAAAGAAACGCCCAGAAGGACGCGACAATTACTTTTTATAAGTGAATTTACGGTCGACATACAGCATATTAGCGGTAAAGATAATATTGTAGCCGATACTTTATCGCGCGTAGAAACAATTGTTTGCCCGACTGTACTCGACTTCAACGAACTTGCTGACTCGCAAGCGAAAGACGAGTACTTGATTAATATGACACGAAGTGGGCATAGCGATAATAATGTAAAGTTTAAGAAAATGTATTTACCGACTTGTAAAAAAGGAGTATATTGCGAAGTTTCAAATAATATTATTAGACCTTATTTAACAGAATATTTTAGAAAAATTGCTTTCGATAGTGTTCACAATTTAAGTCATCCCGGTATACGTACGACGCGGAAGATGGTCACTAAACAATTTTTTTGGCCTAGTATGAATAAAGATATAGGGAAATGGACCAAAGCGTGTGTATCATGTCAAAGGTCGAAGATTTCGCGTCACGTTGTTTCAGATATAGGAAAATTCCCGGAAGTTTCGCGATTCGAGCATATTCATGTGGATTTAGTTGGTCCATTGCCGACATCTCCACAGGGATTTAGATATTTATTAACAATTATAGATAGATGTACGCGTTGGCCTGAAGCATTTCCCGTTAAAGAAATTACTGCAGACGTCGTTGCTAAGCATATTTATGAAGGATGGATAGTTAGATACGGTTGTCCCGTCCGTATTACTAGTGATCAAGGACGTCAATTTGAGTCGAGTCTATTTTTAAAGTTAATGTCATTTTTGGGTATTCATAAAATTCGTACTACGCCTTACCATCCACAAAGTAATGGCGCGGTGGAAAGATGGCATAGGTCGTTGAAAGCAGCCCTTATGGCGAGACTGCTTAGTAGTAATAAAACGTGGATAGACGAATTACCCACTGTTATGTTAGGGTTGAGAGCAGCAATACGAACTGATAGTAATGTTAGTGCCGCAGAATTGGCCTTCGGTAAAACTTTACGTTTGCCTGGCGAGTTCTACGATAGTTCTACAAATGACTGTGACGTAAACGATCCTTATAGTTTGGTAGAAAAAATCCGTGAAACAATATCTCAGTATCGCCCGACGAGAGATAAGACGAACGCAAAGAAAATATTCGTTTATTCCGATTTACAAAGTTGTAGTCACGTTTTTGTTAGAGACGATGCAGTTCACAGGTCTCTAAAACCGCCTTATGATGGTCCTTATCAAGTGTTAGAACGTAGTTCTAAAGTTTTTAAAATACAATTTCCGGATAGAGTCGCACGCATTTCCATTGACAGGTTAAAGCCAGCCTTTATTATAAAAGATGATGTTGATGTGGAAAATAATATTGTTCCACATAACACTTCTTTATCGAAGTCGGTTCAGCATGCGCCACCCATAAGCGTAACTAGGAGCGGTCGCGTAATACGACGACCCGTGCGATTCGCGATATAGAACTTTCACACAGTATTTAGCTATTGTCTTTAGTATTACGTGTATTGTAATTAAATTTATTACTTGTGTGTTATATACATTTTTTTTTTTAGAATGTAAGTTTATATTCGTTTACATGTAGCTTTTGCGTTTTATACAAATTTTTATACATATTAACAATTGTTCAATATTTGTACAACGTTTTAAAGTTACTTAATTTGTTTTTATCGTTTCATATTGTTAATCATTTCATTTTATGTTTTACGTAAATATGATTAACATTACATGGCATTGTGCATATTTTACATTTTTGTGTGCCTATTGCGAAAGAATGAAGTAATGCGATAGTTTTGTTTTTGCGCATTGAAGATGCCTATTTAGTATTTCCTGTTTTTGTACTAGATTAGTAAGTTATATCGGATTACATAGGTAATAATATGGTCACTCATTTTACATTTTTATTAAACTTTATTTATGCAAGTATTTAATCACATTCATTTATTAATCAGCTCGCAGTGGGGACAGTTCTATCTTAGCAATTAGTTTATATAATATTTGTTTTTTGTAACAACATGGGTAACTACGCAACAAAAGAGAAAACTGGAGGAGTTGCAAACGTGCAAATAGAATCCAGGAGTATAGACGATCACGTCAACACCATGGTCATCGTAATGATCATATTGGCTGTGATCGTTACGGTCATAGTTCTATTGGGCCTGCGTGGTTTTTGCCATCGCCGGATCAGGAGTTGGTTACGCCGCGAGGTGGATAAGGCCAACCAAGGACGAGCGTCCGCGACGCTAGGGCAAGCGACCCAGCCTGCGCCGCCCACTGCGGGATACGCGTAAAATAAGTAATATCGTAACGTAGTTGTAACATAAGGATAAATTCGTGTAGTGAATAGTGAGTGTGTGACCATATCGTAATCTATCTACGTAATCCGATCAATTTTAATTAGGCTAAGCCGTTTAGATGTTATATCTTTTAATGATGTAGAATTAAGAAATATTACGATTTCATATGTGTATTCAGTATTGCATTGTTATCTCATTTGTATTTTACGGTAATTTCTGTGTTTGTCTTTGTATTTTTTGGAGTGTATAATTTTTTTGAAAAAGGGGGGGAATAATGTAGGGACACACATATGCAATTCGCTGACCGAGCTTTTGTATATGTGTGCGTCCACATTGTTTCCCCGACGCTTTCTACATTTTATTAGAATTATTATTTAGTAGTGCTTAACGGCTAGTTCTAACAACACATATATTGTGAAGAGTAATAAAGTGATTAAAGGAAAAGCATTATTATTTTGGCAACCTTGGGGGTACAGAAGCACTACTCAACATTCAATAAAGTTATTTCTAACAATGTCTTGAATTACTTAAAATTGGAATTTATTTTGGTGGAAAAGTGTATTTCACGTGGGAGGCACCTTGACCTTTTTGTGAGCGCACGTCACATGTAGCGTTTAATGGCTTTGTCAGATAGGACGCGTATTTTAGCGCTGCGTAGTAGCGCTGCAGCGTCCTGTTTTAACGTCGCGCGAGGCTTCGTCAAACAGAACGCTTTAGCGCGCGTTAGGACACAGCAATTGATATTATTAAAGCTGCATGTTGTTTACATAATTATTACTTACGAACAAAACAAGGTACAGCGATATTTACTCCGGAGTCGGAAGAATTTTTTACTTACCAGTTTCATTAATTTCTTCTCCGATTTGTGCCCACAATTTTGCCTTTATTGATATATCTTTATAGTTTATATGAACTATCCTTCGTATTATATAAGCATGGATATTTTCTAACCAATTCTATAAAATTTTCGGTCATTATGCAGTATTTTATTATTATTTTACGCCTATTAACTCCGACGCTAAAATAAAATTTGTAAAAAAATACAACACCCGACGTTAAAGCGTCCTAACGCCACGACAGAGCGTTGCGTACTGCTAGCGCCGGCGCTCTGTTTGACGGTATTCTACGATGGTAGTAGAATACATCTTAGCGTCATATCGCGGCGTCAACTTAACGCTCTGACGCGCGCTAAGTACGCGTCCTGTCTGACAAAGCCTTAACGATTTTCATTCGGTGCCACATTAAACATTTATCTCACAATTTCTCCATCAGCTAGAACTATTGCAGTGAAATAAAATTGTGAAAACTTAAGAGAAGTTGAATTGTAAATTATACATCTATATAATATTTACATGCACCAAAAAACTATTTTGGTCCATGGTATTTATTATACCTATACTTAATTTTTTGTTTGGAAACGCAAAAGTTTTAATTAATCTCTAAATAATATTCGTTAAGCTTTAAGATCTACAACTTTAAAATAACGTATTATTATTGAAAATACAGAATAGTAAATAGATAGACCTATTATGATTTTGTGATCTATGATATAACTCACTCGTTAAGGCAGATGGTTGTAAACTTTACCCACGGAGGGTTGGAGCTATGCAACGTGTTTTTCTATACATTGTGTAATATAATTACAACATAGCTAATTGAAGTTACCTTCTTCTGTAACCTGATAACGGACGTCCACTTCTTCTCGAGAAGTCCCCCGAACTTGCGGTCCATTTCGCCGCTCATGTCGGCTTCCTTTTTGAACGCTTCCAGCGCGTCCGTGTAGCCATTGCTGCCGAGGTAATCAGCGATAGCTTTGTTTCTGAAATAACATAAGATACATCACGTCAAATTCCAAAAAAATGTACGGTAATAAAAAAAATACGCTGGTAATCCTAGTACTTATTATACTTTAAGAGGATGAAAAATTGCCTTTATTTTGAGGCATGTTTATCAAAATGTATGCGAATTTCGTAAGCTGACATCTGAAAGCATGTCGAACTTGCCCTAAATAGATAGAGATGCCCTTGTACACGAGACATGCGGATAATGCACATTTATCCGATAAATGTTTATGCTGTTACACAAGTCAGAAGTACTATTTATTCGTAGTTTTTAAATTAATTTACAAACAGGAGGTACTTATTTCAATGATGAATAAATAGAAAGGCTTTCATAGATAACAAGCAGATCAAATTTTGATTATCATTGTAGAATATTTGTTATGACGCGTCGGTAGGTACTAAACATTATTTAATTATTCTACAGGATATCAATTATTTTAAGCGCTAATGATTCGTTATATCATAAAACCAATATTTTTTATTTAAGACGCAGCCTTTTTTGTCTGTGAAATTGTTTCGTATTGAATAATTTAATATGAGCCCATTAATGTCAACATTAATTCTGTCAAAGTCGAAAGACACACCTGCTATTTCTGGCAGCTGAAAACAAAAATGTTAATTACGCAGAACCACATGGCTAAAGGTGGACAGACGACCTGATCAAAGTGGCGGGGAGCCGCTGGAGTCAGGCCGCTGGTGATCGGTCGTTATGGAAATCTTTGGGGGAGGCCTATGTCCTGCAGTGGACGTCTTAAAAGGCTGGAACGGAACGGAACGGAACATGGCTAAAGGTATAAACAATAACTCCAAGGTACTTATTGCACGCCTCATAAGCGAAGCGTTGAGGTGGGTACTACTGTCGCTTCGCGCAAAACATCTGATTTTTCAAACTTAAAATGTCTTTATGTATCATACATTGCACTTGTAAGATAATACATACACACACATATTAAGAAAAAACACTATTTTTAACGTTCATGATATTTTTGATGTCATTTTTGTTATTTAAACTAGTTAAAAAACAGTTTAAAAAAGTTCTGTCTTGGACGTCCGTGTGTCTGTATGTGCGGATCCTTTTTCTTGTTAACACGATAGCGACCGAAATACTTAACTAATCGAGTCTTTTTTTTTCTCTTACGCTTGAGTATGCTCAGGAATAGAACCCTTTCATTTTTCAGGGTCTGATTCGATGTGGTTTAATTGTTATTAAATAAACAAAAATAATAATTAATAAATATTTATTAAAAAAAAATTATGAGGCGTGCACTTTTGGATTTTCCAAATTATTTCACTAAATGCCACTAAAAGTGTTTCAAACCACGAGATGTTATGTTGTTAAATTCACATTTAGATATCGAGATGGTTAAAACATTAATGTAGGTACATTAATAGCAGTTGATACTAAATCTTTCAAACGTTAAAATACATGTTGCAAAGCACTTGCAAACTTTCAAATAGAAATAAATGATCGACGCTTACAAGAATCCATTCGGTATGAATTAATTATATCGAAAATCAATTGAAGGCTACCTACTATGCTACGAAGCTACGATACTAGTTAGATGTATTTACTTTTCTATACAAAATGGAGCAAAATTTTACTTTCATCTTTTGTTTTTCATCAAAAATTCAATTTTGATATCTATGATATAATATTAAACAATTTGCACAAGAAACTAATGATATAGCTATCATAATTTGGGCATCCGTGCGTTTCGTATAATCGTCAGATGAATGAAGTTTAATTTCTCGCTTGTTTAATATGTCTACTGGTGAAACTAAATCGATTGCAAAGACAATCAGCGTCGCGGGTGTCCCTATTGTTCGCGTGGGAGTAATCAAGTTAGACCTTTTATTTTCTGCAAGTGAAAAGATTCACATTTCGCAACGTTGACAGTGAATCGTACAATATCTATATCAGTTCGTCAAAGAAAGTCTCCGCGGAGAGGCTGTGTATACTTGTTAGCTTTTGACGTAACGTAACCAAATTGAAGAAGCAACCGATTATCCATGCTCACGAGTCACGGCTTCGGGAAATTGATTCCTCAACTGCTATTTATTGCTTTGACTATTGTATAATACAATCACTGTCGATTGGAGCATAGAAAGTTTCATATTTACATTTTATTGTCCCTAATCGGTAAATAAACTTAGTGCTAATCAGCGCTATACATATTATGAAAATTGTGAAAAATATAAACATGAAGAGTTCAACGTTCGAACATGATTAACTACTAGTCAGTGTCATATTACATAAGAAAAAGACAAACCACATGCGTGGATTCCTTTGTATTGTAAGAAATACACTTTTCTATTATTAGACTACGCAGAGTTCTTTTAATATATCTATTGCATAGTAACAATAATACTCGACGAGTATTGTACCATAGCTAGATAATAATTTACAGATTATAGATACCTAATGCTGGATACATGACACCAGAGTATCTTTCAAAGGTAAAGATTATGTTTATAAAGTTTCATCAATTTACTCGAAGTCGCCAGATGGCTAACGTGAATTACCCCGCGAAAGTGGTTCTGTATATGTAATATGTATACCCTGTATATATAATCCTGAGAAAATTACTTTCACAAAGCAATTCCACGTATGCTAGAGGGAAACTTTTGACTAATTACAAGTACGTACCTACGCGCTACGTTAGTTCCCCAACTTTTACACACATTTCATTATCGACGTAAAATACTCGTTATCAATAATAATATCCATGGCCACAACCATCAATAGTACTCGATAAGATTAATCGCATTATGATAGTCAAGTTTATATATATGGATTTTTACAAAACCTTCTGAAATACAAATAGCTCAAATCATAAGCCTTCATAGCTACTAGGTAGCTAACTTGTATTTGTTTAAGGTACGCCAAATAAATGTTAAATATTTAACTACAAACATTTCGTGTATGTGAACTATCCAATACAATTAAGTTTCATCATCGCCGTGGGCAGATTGTAACAGAGACATAATGTAAACAATTTGACGCACGAGGAACGTAGAAATTACAATGTAAATCAGAACGAACATAGCATAGTTTATACTGGCCCCGCAATTTGAATGTCTAGTGGAGTAATATAATACAAATATAAACAGCATTAATTAAAATTCAGGAAGGTAATAAGTACGCATAAAGATGAGATTCAATAAAAGCCTTAAATGCGCAGATAAAATTATCGATTATCACGTTATCAGATTTACCATAGAAATCTAAATAACTAGGATTATAAACCAATATGAGAAACATCTGAATTCTGAACATAATATTTTGATGACGCATGTTTGGGATATCTTATGTCACGATTAAGTGACTGCGTATAACAATAAGTAACTCATTAGTTTCGTTTTAATTATTAGTTTGGTCTCTTTATTTCTATATATATAAGTAAATATTGTATAGAGATAAACAATAAAACAATGTTAAAAATACATTACAATAGAATAGATTTTAAATAAATATATTCCCCTCCCCTTAAAGGTTTAGACCGCCTGCGCCGAGTTCCGCACGTCAAACAAGGCAATACAAACAAAGAAACAAACTAGAACGAGCCGTAATTAGTCGCATCGCTATGAAAAGCACGTAGCGTTTTACAATTTACATAGTCACGTGATGTGAAATGTAACCTTTTACAGCCGATTGTTTCCGAAAAAGTTAGTTACGTCGAGGTGAAGTGTTTCTGTTGGCCAACGACCATGTTGCAACATCCGTATTTAACCTTATTCGCGCTCGCCCAAATTGAATTTCAAGTTTCCTTTATACGCGGTTTTTTAATGAGATGACATTGTCAGTATCACCAGTATTTAAATAATATTAATCCGAGTTACGTAAAAGCCCAACGCCATTAGCGAAGTTATTACTCCGGTGCCCAATATTGCGCTGGGCCTTTCTTTGTACCTTCTGTAAAATGAATTTCTTAATTAATTTTGAATTTTAATTAAATTTATGTGCGAAACAAAACAATCAATTTGTGTCTTTCGATAATGAAGAATATTGAACTATTAAAATGTACATAGTACATCTGAGAGAAGCAGTCTCACATTAATATGTTCATTTTACTTACATAAACTGCCTTCCTATGTTTACATATAAAATATCGAATGATATTTCAGGATAAATAAGATTATATTTTTTATAACACTGATCTTTTAAAGTCTCCCAGTCAATGAATATACCAAGGAAATTTTTCATATTATCATAGGAATGAACAGACACATTTATAGTCGTCTATATATCTTATTCAAATCACATAAGCCAAATCGCACCTTATATTTACTATCATTATCGATAACAATAATATATTTCGTACAAACGTTTCCGCCTTAAATATGTGTTACGTGTGCGTTTATTTATAAAACAATATTAATTCAAGGTTTGTTTAACGTAAGCAATATCAAGACTTGAAAGATGAATAGACGATATTCGTTTTGTTTATTTAACAGGTTGTTGGGTGTATCTTTAGAGAATAATATATTATCTTCTTGAATAAACTCGCATATAATACGCAATATCACCCCATTTACGGCTTTCAAGTTATCTATTAATTGAAATTTGATATAAGAAGGGTGATCCGTGATATGTTGTACTAAAGTTACGATCAGCATGCTTATTTTTATGTAGGCACCATTGCCACAAAATAACAACATACAGGTTACATAAGAACCCTACACTTACATTTTACGAATATTTTAAATGAACCTTAAAATCAGTTCATATCCTTTAATTAGTTAGACGCAACATATCAATTACGTCGCATTTAAAACAAAACGGCGATATTAAAGCTTGGCCGTGGAGCGAAAGATACAAACATCCATAAAATGCAGGGGATGAAGAGGGAAGCCTCCTACGTTCCGCGTATCGATCGCGTTTAGGCGCCGGCTGGCGACGTCAAAACTGAGCTGCGTCATTGCGATTCCCCTTCGCGAGCTTATTTATATCTCGCCACGGCCTACGGGGACTTCGTCGTCCTTTGCGATGACAGAATAATTATAGGTGACACAAAAATGGGGTGTTATTTTACAAATTTGCAATGCTCAATTATTCATTTCAATAGTAGTAAAATCTATAAGGGAAAAAGACGCGTGAGATTTTGTTCAACATTCTGCATAGCATGATAGATCATAGAACTAAGAAACACTTAATTTTAGAATTTTGCGCAATATGTTAATATTAATTCTAACCTATTTTAAAATACAACCTTCGTAATACATGAGCTAAGTATTTTTTTTTTCGAGAATGAGCCACAAAATAAATATACGGGAGAACATTGGAAATTATAATATCCAAAAAGAGAGATAGAAATAAGTGATGAATATTAAACAGATGTTTAGCATAGTTAGTGGTATACAACTTCTGCCGCAATAGATTTACTTTCAAGTTCATTCATAGAGCAGGAAATAAATAGTCAGAACGTTGTACCATAAATGTAGATAATAATATAAATTCAAGCTGACGTCTGTCGGGAGGTGAATTCCATTAAAGGCATAGCGCAGGCTGTATATTAAAACATGGTCATACATAAAAGAGGATATAATATGCATAGCGCAGTTTACAGCATGCAGCAGAATAGCTATATCGACGACCGGTGGACTGCATTCCACACGATCTTGGCAACCGGCGAACAACGGGTCTTGGACCTTAAAATGACTTACAAGTTTAGTTTCTAGATGATGGGAATTGGGAACACACCTTAGCCATTATCTAGGTAATAGAAACTTGCGCAAATTATCCCATCCTCGAGAACCGAGCTTAATGTATCAATTATTTATACATTAATGTTCCTCAGAACGATAAGAGTAAAACACATTAACCTGTAAGTAACATTTCATGACCCCTTGCTCATACCAACTTAGTAGAGGAACAACTTGGTAATTGGTAATTTATTACAAAGCCGGTAACTATCAGTCATGATTTAACTAAGATCCTAAAACACTAATGTGACAAATCCGATGACTCATGTATGTTTTACACATTTACGTAATAAGTATTATGTTACCTATACGAAAGATCTATGACCGAATACAGCACTCGAATTGAAGGCTTTACAAATGAATGAAATATATGTTCAAACAAATTGAGCTTTAGTCAAGATTATGCAGTTATTAATTTCAGCATAGACCATAGTAGGTATATATTATAAAGACCAAACTTATTAAGGTATACATAGGTTGAAATTTGAAAACTTCTTCTGCAGATATTTTGTAGTATATTATAACCTTTTAAGTTATGCTAACAGTTCACATAGCATTTACATATCAAATGTTAGTTTCAAATGTTGATTAAAATATTTGGATATTAGTGGACCGCTTTCTATCATATCTTATACGAAGTTGCATAAGAAAGATTACGATCTTGATCGATTATGGTAATAAAGTATGACGCAATTTTTTCTATAGTCAAATGTTAGAGACTTCTCGTTTGATCGTTCTGTGTGTTTACAAAGATTAGAAACATGGGCAAATAGATCAATGTGCTTTCGAATGTCACTGTGAAGATAATATTTAATCAATAATTTGATAGCAATTTTAATTTACTTAATTTATATTCACACAGACAAAATATAAATTTAATTAAACAGGTGAAATGTGTTGGTACTGATTAATAAACTATACTGAAAATCAATAAAAGTGTTATAAAATATTTTATTTTTTAAACAATCTCGAAGTAATAAACAAAATTAATAGCAAAGGTAGATACTATTTATTTACTATTTGCAATTCATCAAGTGGAATTTATTTCCTTAATAATAACAGAAGTACCTATCTACCCGATTATTAGGATCGTAAAGCTTTATAAATTCAAGCTGCAAAATCGAGTCAATACCAAAAGTTTGTCTCCAGTCCGGTTTAGCCAGAATGCTTCGCTTTTATTGTCAATGCAAATATACGTAAGATGAAATCATCGCAGAAATAAAAACAAAATGTGATGTAACACTGTATGTGAAACCAGAGCAAACCAACAGGTTAAAGAGCCAGTGGATATAATTTGGGTCAACCTATAAAACACAGCTGTAAGAATAACAATAATGAAACTTTAATCAAAGAGTATTGTATTCGAAGTGGTTTTAAATAGTTGTTTTTAATCGAGAACTATGGACAATGGCCTCGTATCATAACACAGTGAATTAATATGTGGAATGCGGAATGATCCTCCGATAATCAAAATTGCCGATCAGAGAAATGCGGATGAGCTAGGTCAATACTCAATACTCAATTCAAACAGGTTTTAAAATGCATCGATATTCGTTATAAAACTATTTAGATATTTCAGGAAATAAAATGTATGACACTGTTTTAACAATTCGACAGTTATAAAGCATATCTAAGAAAAAAGTAAACAATTTATAACTGAAAAATGTCTATCTTATGCAATTTGCCAAACTTGTTTGAAACTCACAAAAACCAGTCAAAATGTATGTTTACGGTCACACAAATAGTAGAATGAACGTGATAATTTTAACAGAACTATTAAACGTCTTAGATTAGGTCGTGCTTTTCCTTTCACTTTGCCCCAGACGAGTCCGAAGAGTATGTAAGGTATTAGAGTAAGGAGCATAGACAGGTCACGACACAATGCAAAACGAGTACCGAGATAAAGAATGGCCAGCAATATCTCATTAACACTTATTTATAATACTTATTATAAGCATTTTAAGCGAACGTTAATTGCAATAACACAATAACAGTAATATAAACAATAATAAATCGAACGATCTATTAGGTTGTTAAAGGTTTGTTGGCTTGCGATGCGATATTTCAGTAACAATAGAATTATGTTTTGTTTATTGCAGTACCTACCGGGATAGAAAAATATGCGATATTAATCTATTGATAAAGGCCATTAAGATATAGGTACCTACACGGCCTCGTTTCCCACTGCATAGGATAGAAGTAACAATGATGGGATTTCTAGATTTGTGAAGAAAGTTGATACACTACCGACAGCAGCTTTGTCGGGGAGGTCAACGACATGAAATTATAAGAACACTGTTACTTTCAAAGGTTATGTGACGTGTAGGGCGCTCGCGTGAACACCTTTTGGTTCAAGATAAAAAAGAAATGCCTTTTGAAACTCATGTATAGTTAAACGCGAGAAGAAAACCAGAATCAAATAAAAGATTAATTAATAAAGTAGATCAGATAGGATTTATATTTAGGTATAATGTTTTATGATACACGCCTTCAAGTTTGAAATAACGTTAATAAAAAAATAACTTCTCTTTTTAGTGGTGGCTAAAAATTGGAAATATGTTACATATAAAAATAATAAAAAGAAACTATGATCAATGATCTAATCGGATCGTAATTATATGCATTCTCAATCGTTCCGAAGGAAATTAAATAGCTCCAAATACAAATTAGGCACAATTCGATTTTGTTTACACTGTTTATAGATTTGATACTGATCATGTCTTTAGATATAAAAATAAAACGAAGACAGGTAGGTACTTTCAGGTTCTCAAACATCCGTTTCCGGCCAAGTTTGTAAGACACAAATTAGTCAAAAAAAACCTGTATTCGTTGGCTTATCAAAGTAAATTATAATATACGTATTTAAAATTATTTTCTATTTTTTATGCGCCCATCTTGTGGTATTTTTTTCTTTACGTTATTATTTTGTTTTTTGATTCAATTGACGAATTTGCGATTTAGGTAAAAGAATAATGAAGAGAAGGAATAAGATTTGTTGCCATTATTTTTTTGTTCAGTTAGACATAATGGTACCTATGTACTAAAATGCAAGTTTAGTGTATTTGTTGATCCAAACGATTATTTCATACATTTTCGATCAAAAGTTACTTTCATATTACAAAAACAATAAGGTCGAAACGTAAACTTTGTCTTTTAACCCATTGACCACCGTAAGGCCCGATCGGGGCGCGACACAATAGATTTTCTATTGTGTCTGTGATTCCGAGGACTGATGGATTAATGAAGGTATACTAAAATTTTAAAAGAACCACTAAACTTTGGTTATCACGAATATTTCATAACAAACACATTTTATTTTATTATTATCCCACTCAATTTCAACATCCCAAAACTTTTATGAGTGTAACAAAAGTGTCATAATTGCAATAATTTACAATCCCATAAAAGGGCATATACATAATGAAGAAAGCGAGCTGATTTTGTTATTATGAAAAAACCGGTTAAAAAGATGCACTCACAGCTCCTCGCGTTGCCGTTGTGACAACACCATTTTCATCGTGGTCGGGTGACGCTGAGGCGGTCCCGGAGTTCACTGCTGCAGTATCAGAGATTCACGCGGGCGTCGCCGGGAGCGCCGTTGCCATTATCACACCTTTGAACAAACAACATCTTTGTAGATGCGAATTACGATACTACTAGTAGTAGAACAAGTAGCATACACTTCTGTGAAATATTATTTAGTTAATTTTTTGTAATATTTACAATGACTATATGGGAATTTTGGTAAATATCAATATACTTAGGTATTTAAACACATATTTTTTTATCATATAAAACTTATGGAGGAATGATATTTATATGACAGATATTTATTTCATTTCTCTGAAATAAATGTAAGATAATTCTAGAAATGAAATGAATGAATGACAAAATATATAATTTGAAAAAATTTACTTAACTGGGTATAGATAATTATTTGAGAGAACTTATTTTAAATATGTATACACTAATACAATAACTCAAGAAAATCTCTATATATATCAATACCCTAAGACCAACAGGAGCGGAGCCACGCAGGTGAAACTGCGAAGCGCAGCTAGTAACAAATAATTTTTGATGAGGTTTTTGAGATTTTTAAAATCCTAAATTCAAATATACAGGGTGTCCCAAGAAGTATGGATGAACTGAAGCCAGGAGGTAGAGGACCTAGAGGGCTATCCGAATCACCCCCATGTGTGTTATGCGATTTTTCGTAGTTTCGGAGTTATGACTCTTTTTTCAATTTTTCACCTATCGCCGAGTACGATGATATTTTCACACATGGTGACGTCAACTATTGCGCTAGATGCTTGATTTTTTTTGTGTGCTAAGCTGAAAGATAGGCCAATTCAGTATGGTAACACTTACTATCGTTAGATCTTTGAATGGAATAAAAAAAAGAATTAAATGCCAAGAAAGATAAAATTTTCCAGTATGTTCACAACTTCAAGGGCCCATAAAAAAATAAAATCACATAAGAAAAGTTTTCCGTTTGGCTTTTAAAAACTTGCTCTATCTATCAGGTAGCTACCCTGAAAATTTCATTTTATTATTCAGAAGGCTTCAATCGAAAAATTGAAATCTAAATGTGGTAAGTGCAAAAATTTTATTAACATGATGATCATTAAAACCAATAAATAGGTGTTTAGTTACCAGATTTTTTTTTAAAATAACCCCGCTGTTGCTCAATGCAAGTGCGACATCACCGTAAAAAGTTGTCTATTAAATGTCTTTATGCCCTTTTATAATTTTAAATGGTTTCTTCTGCTACTATGAATTTCCGGGCTATTTCGTCCAAATTGTAGCAGTCTCTCGGGGTCATTTTAAAAAATTCTGGTAATTAAACACCTATTTATTGGTTTTAATGATCATCATGTTAATAAAATTTTTGCACTTACCACATTTAGATTTCAATTTTTCGATTGAAGCCTTCTGAATAATAAAATGAAATTTTCAGGGTAGCTACCTGATAGATAGAGCAAGTTTTTAAAAGCCAAACGGAAAACATTTTTTATGTGATTTTATTTTTTTACGGGCCCTTGAAGTGGTGAACATACCGGGAATTTTTACCTTTCTTGGCATTTCATCCTTTTTTTTATTCCATTCAAAGATCTAACGATAGTAAATATTACCATACTGAATTGGCCTATCTTTCAGCGTAGCACACAAAAAAAAATCAAGCATCTTCCGCAATAATTGATGTCACCATGAGTGAAAATATCGTCGTACTCGGCGATAGGTGAAAAATTGAAAAAAGAGTCATAACTCCGAAAATACGAAAAATCGCATAACATACATGGGGGTGATTCGGATAGCCCTCTAGGTCCTCTACCTCCCAGCTTCCGTTCATCACTACTTTTTGGGACACCCTGTATGTGGGGATGGTGTAAATAAAAACGCCAAATAAAGCTAATTATGAAATACATCTTAATATTTTATCCTATTCCCACACATTTTTGAAATAAGTGTGTCTGTTGGTTGAAATAACGGTACTTTATTTGTGCTCTTTTATTTTAAAGATCTTAGTGTAAAATTTATTTAAAGTTCTAGTATCACCACATAGTACAAAAAACAGATTTGCTTTCTGTCTGTCGGGCCCTGTGTATTTATAGATATAAAAAAAACTTCATAAACTTCATATAATAACATTAATATTTTGGGAAATAATTTCCATTATATTAAATATAAAATAAATATGCATATACATTATAATATAACACAATATTTAAATTTTACAGCCTAACATAAATCATAATTTTTCCCTTACCAAATACTTTTTGTTTCAAAATGAAATATCCATTTTTGATAAAGGAAGATAAGATACAAATGATTTCAAAATACAGTAGAACTCCAATTATCCGAACTCCGACTATCCGAATCGCCGATTATTCACAAAAAATTGTCCAAAAAAAGTCAAAGTGCGCTATTATTCTTCCCCCCACGAAGCCAGTGTTTGCGCGTCCAAGTCTAGACTTGACTTGTTGTGCTTACACTGACTTGAGATGTTTAAAAAACAATGATTTTTATTTCTAAACTTGTACATAAGTAGGTACATTTTATTTATATATTTAAAACATGTGAAAATTTCATGTTTCTTTCATTTAATTCAATAAAAATATAGTGCAATATCAAAACGTAGCTTTTATTCTCTCCAATTGCAAATTTAAAAAAAAATCCGATTATCCGAATATTTGATTATCCGAATGGGTCCCGGTCCCCATTAATTCGGATAATTGGAGTTCTACTGTAGTAACAATTATCTATCTGATCTATATTTTAATAATTGGAATAATTGATCATTATGTATAGATCAATAATAGTTTGCAAATCTATCTATAAATAATGTGTTTATAAGACATTTGCTGTGCTCCGCGGTTACACCTGCATGGCTCCGCATCTGTTGGTCTTAGCATTATGATATATAGCCTATAGCCTTCCTTGATAAATGGGCTATCTATGAACATTATTTACTTTGGTTAGATTTAGTGCACATGCCATTTAAAAAAAACAAATTAAGTATTTAATAAATTATTCCAATTTACTAATTTCACAATGGGTTTTAATTTATGACATATAATGCAGTTGTTACAATTTTATATGTATTGTTTCATAATTATTAAGTTTCCACATAAAGTTGACTTTTTTTCTCACATAGTGCAAGGGATAGAAGGGTTTTATTTTTTTCATAAATAATTATCAACATAGTACAGGCAAAACAACAAATATTGCAAGTTTGCAATTTTCTAACTTTAAAGAAATATTTAAGAAACATATTTTATTAATTTTGAAGTATACATTACTCACTTAACTAAACAATACCAAGAAACACTGTGTGTGAATGTAATAATATGTTATCTTTAACTTTATTTTGTGAGTTTTTAATTCTATTACAAATTTGGACAGCTCTAAATAGTGAATTGTTTACATTCGGCTTAATGGATCAGTTTCATTGATTACCTCAATCACTTTTTTGGCTTCTTGTAATAAGAAATTTTAAGAAACTATGGCTTCTATGTCAAGGATAAATTTATCAATATTTTAGCTTAATTACACAATGATCTGGTCAACAACCTCTAGCAATTATTAGGTGGAATTAATTCATTTATATTATATAACAATTGCTGATAATTCAAATCTTTTGTGGTGTAGATAACTAGAGATAGTCATTTAAATTGAATAGTTAAAAATTATGTTATAAGATCAATATTGAATATTAAACAACTTATTTAATTTACTTATAATCTCATAACTTTGAAGGATTAAGATTATGATATTGGCTTAATAAATTCAATATGATGCAGTTAGCATCAATATTATAAACGAGCCAGCTACAGTAGTTTATTTTGCCTCTATATATTTGATAATTACCAAGTCACAGCTGATTTGGATGATCAATAAGTAATGAAACAGCTTCTTCTCTTTTAAAGGCCTATTGCATATGATTACATTACTTATTGAACTGCGAATTATAAATTAAGAATTACGTGTGCGAGAAAATAATAAATAATGAGAAATTTATACGAAATGACTCACAAATTAAACGTCAAAAAGAAGGGTCTGTCATTTGCCACATCAACGAAAATAGGACATTATTTTAAAATATGCAGAAGCCAAATATATGACAGAATTTTCTTATATCCTCAATATCTTCTCACAAGGTGTCCACGATTTTTTGAAGAAAATTGGCAAATAGCAGAACGGCCATATTGAACGGTTACCGTAGCAATCTAAAGAACGGTTGTCCGAATATGCACGAAGTGTTGAAAATTCTATACTCACGAATAGTGAAAGCACTTTATTTTCACTGATTTTGTTCAAATATCACACACTTATATCACACTTATCACTATGTCTCGGGACAGAAAACGGTTTTCAATGCAATGGCTCAAACTCACTGATCACTACTCGATAAACTACAATGTCCAATCGCAATTTTTTTCTCCTTTCAAAGTTTACTTAAGTGTTCAACGCCATCTGTTAGACAAGTTTAGAAATGCAATTCTATTGTTATGCTGGCAACACCATTTAACCATCAATTATCTGTCAAGAAAACGTTTGTAAGGGCGCATGTTCAAATGTACTGAAAGCAACGCGTAAACAGCTTAGTAATCAGCAATGAAACGGACGAAACAAGGGATGACGGATCCATATTTTTAATAAACTCTCACTGATAACCTGATAACTATCAGAATCGCCGAATATTTTAGAAATAAAACATTCCAGCGCAAGCTATGACATTATGGGTTACGAACAAATATATTTTTTTTATGGGAAAAACGATACGACACCTATTTTTTTTTAATTTCGGCAATCATATCATAAAATTGCTGCATTGCGACGTGGAAGCAATTCTGAGGCCGCCTGTCTTGCAGGTGGAAACGCGGAATTAGAGCGTATACGCACTATGCGGGTAGCCGCATTGCGGGTAGCCGTCCGGCTGACCGCAAGCACAATTATGTACGTAATATTCATTTCTATGCGCACTGCGATGCGGCTACCGCAGACCGCACAGTGCGCATAGAAATGAATATTACGTACATAATTGTGCTTGCGGTCAGCCGGACGGCTACCCGCAATGCGGCTACCCGCATAGTGCGTATACGCTCTTAGACTTGCAAGCTACTGTCAGACCTGTGTGTCAGACAGACTGTCGGACATTTCTTGCGGAAGTTTTCTTGTAGATGGAAAGACGGCCTACGGCCGTTTTGATTGGATTGGAGTTTAGTTGTGTGGCAAC
Source organism: Colias philodice (assembly GCF_061535455.1). Lineage (NCBI taxonomy): Eukaryota > Metazoa > Arthropoda > Insecta > Lepidoptera > Pieridae > Colias > Colias philodice. Next base: position 7,776,839 of record NC_143098.1, on the reverse strand, counting down.
CGCAAGCACTAAGCCCGTGTAAACCGGACATAACTCAAATATACGGAACTATACTAGTAGAGCCATTTTAATAGGCAACATTTGACAGTTCAACAAAATTCAACAATGTAACCTAGTAACGACGACATTGAATAACATGATATTTCGTTTTGTTAGACCTGCACATTTGCTTAACTTTTTTCAAATACGATTACATATTTATAATAATAATGACCGATACAAGTAATTTTAAGATTTCATTTTACTGATAAACCATTCTAAACATAATAAACAATTTCTGAATTAAAGAACTGACGTCGCTACAATTTTGTGTCAATAAACCTTTTTTCTTTTTAAATACCAGAGACGTTACTCTAAAAATCGAAATCTGACATCTAGAATCGAATGCATTGATTACTTCTGAATAAAAATCATCTTATATTAATAAATGTGTTTCAAGTTCGATTGACAAATGTGTCAAGTCAGTATCGATTAATTCACTTTAATCGATGTTTTTAAGCAGGTTACCTCTCTTCAAAGATAAAATTGATAGACGTCAAATGTTGCCTATTAAATTGGCTCAACTATAGCAGCGCAACATATTTAAAATAGACACACACCTTATTTTATTATTATAATATAGTGTTGCCTTGTCTCAACAAATAACGTTATCCTCAAATTGAAATAAATACTAATATTAAAGTACATATTGTCGTAATTGGTCGTAATGAAAATAAGTAACTGCAAAGTTCTTAAAGAACTGTGAATAAATAAAATACAATTATTATGAATGAACACTGAATGAATTAATTAAAATACAGATCTGCCAAAACTGAAAGAGTCAAACTAAAATAATGACATTTTTATCTTCAATAGTACCATAGAGAAACTAGAAAAACAAATGAAGTAAGACCGATAGAGAGCAGAAACGGTCCCAAGTCCCAACTCCCAACTCAACAAAACAAATGTCTGATTTCTGCACCCATTTCGTAAGTTCTCTGAATGATATTTTCAATTGACGCCCAACATATGTGATTTGTTTTGAAATTATACAAAAGGAGTAGTTTAATATTGCGAAATACAAAATGAGTGTAAATGTGATATACACTTAGGCACCTTTTTGAAATTCAGTGGATTGCAAAATATAACTAATTGACCAGTGAACGAAAGGAATCAAGTTTCATCTTCTTAAATTTTTATATACCTTCTAGTGCTATTAGATGCTCGGTCACATTCAAATTCTACTATTTAGCTATATTTTTTCTTCAAGATGGCAGTGAATAATGTCTACCTTTCACCATTACGCCAGCGGTTATATTGTTTCTGTTAACGATGTGCTACTCTTCACGGCGGTTCGAGCCCTAAATGCTAACTCTCAAGGATAGCTGTATGATGGTGATAGCAAGGAGTAAGAAAGTCAAACCACAAATGACTGCCACAACGAAGAATATGGATTACAATTGGACAGCTGGTCCAGAGCCGCCAAGTAATAACCAGGATGTGGGAGTCCCAAGGGCGGTCTTTATTCCCCATACGAATTCTTTACCATTTGAAGAAAGGCGTGTTACGTTGGAAGAACCTGTCAAGGTATGTTTTGATTGAAAATATGTATTTACATTTAGGCAGGAGTAGTGATTATCGTAATATTTAGAAACTGTCTTTCTTATTTTGTTTGTTTCTCATAGATTATTAAAAACAATTGTATGGCCTTGTGTGTGTCATCAACAAAAACTTTTGTTGCTCTTTATAAATTTTACACTCCCTTATGAATATAATTAGGAAATACTTAACAACAAAGTATTATTGTCATGTTAAATAAGAAGAATGTATCAAATAAGAATTTGTGAAATGTGAATTGTCTGTAATTCAAATATAATTTGGATGTCAATGTTTTCATTTTATTATACTTTGTATAAAAATACCTAAACTGTATTTTGCAACAATTGATAAGAAGGATTCAGAGTTAGTCAAGCACTTTAAAAAGATGCTTTTTTAAGATTATACTGATGTGATAAGATTATCATTAAACATGTGCGAAGGAGTTGATGAGCTTCATACTGAGCTAATATCTTGTAAACTATTTGCTTATCTACACTAGTATTTTGAAGAGGTAATATTTGTGAGAATGAAAGGTTTTATCTGGACATACTGAACTGATAATCAAAATTCTTTTAAGCCACATTAATGTTCTGTTTGTGTTGGCTATATTTTGTAGTCTGGGTCAAACCAGGTAAGGCCAGGACTAACCGCTAGCCATAAAATATAGTACAAGAGTTATTAATACTAAACATAATTATTATATCTATAAGGGTGCACTCACACACATCAGTCACCGTCACGGCACGTCACCGGACAGGATTAAAAGGTAAAACTGTACATTATAGGGCGTGGAATTTGGGGGTAGTGGGGGGTGGAGAGAGGGGGGGTGGGTACTAGGAACTTCCCCTGTAAAGGGGGGGGCGCGAAAATTAATAGTTTTCGAGATATTTACAAATTAAGTTTTGGTCCGCCTAAAGCAAAGGGGGCGCAAAGTAAGGACTTAGAAAATTTTTGATCTAAAGTGAAAATTGTATAGGAATCATAAAATACATAATTTTTATTCAAAACGCTAAAATAAGCATGTTTTATAAAAAAAACTTTTTCTCTAAAATTATTGATGATTGATGATAAAACCTAACCTAACCCTTTCCCTATCTCCTCATGTCTTTTTTATATTGTCTCAGACACTGCCTTAGCTCCGGCGCTACGGGAAGTGCAGCCCTTCCGCCCTTGCGTGACAAAGCACGGTCGCCCGTACTCCACTTCGCAGCTTCAGCTTATTGGTCGCCTTCGGCGACCAGCCTCAGCCGCTCCGCTCCGCACGGCTCCCGAGCTTTGTCACGGCGGGCGAGGGCTGCTCTCCCTCCGCGCCTCCGGCTTTTTACATACACTCTAGGGGTAGGGCAGACAAGACCACGTGGAATTCGGGGTTGACAGCTTCGGTTCTGTGGCAAGTCTTATGATAATGCAATGCTTATTTTAGCGTAACGTTTTTTAGCTAGATTCGGACTTTCGCAGCTTAATATTGAATACATAATATTCCATCATTGAAAAAATTTACATTTTACAATCCGTCATGTATCTTGGTAATTATCAAGTTTAGAGAAAAGTTGCCCCAACAAAACATGCTTTTATTAGCGTAATCTTTACGATAAAACAACACACGTAGGTATTTGATTTTTTTTTGCGCGTCGACGGAGCCCCGCTTCGCGGGGCTCCTATTTCTGTGTAGTTTTTTTTTTAAAGAAACCTAACCTAACCTAACCTAACGGCTAACCTAACCTAAACTAGATTTTTTTTTGCGCGTCGACGGAGCCCCGCGAAGCGGGGCTCCTATTTCTGTGTAGTTTTTTTTTTAAAGAAACCTAACCTAACCTAACCTAACGGCTAACCTAACCTAAACTAGATTTTTTTTTGCGCGTCGACGGAGCCCCGCGAAGCTGGGCTCCTATTTCTGTGTAGTTTTTTTTTTAAAGAAACCTAACCTAACCTAACCTAACGGCTAACCTAACCTAAACTAGATTTTTTTTTGCGCGTCGACGGAAATTGAGGGTGAATATCTCCGCCATTTTTGATTTTAGAGAAAAGTTGTTCCTATAAAACATGCTTATATTAGCGTTATCTTTACGATAAAACAATAATAAATAGGTGTTAAAATGACACCAACTCCATCAAAAGTCCTGCGCCCCCTTTGCTTTAGTCCAACCCAACTAGCTCTAGTGTTAAAAGGTTATCTAGTAATCCGAATAATCGGACGATTAAATTATTTTATTCATCCGGTAATCGGACGACTAATTTATTTTATTCATCCGTTTAGGGGACGACTAGACACTTCGATTAATATTTTTGTTAAATTATAAATTGCGAATATTAATAATTTTATTTTATTTAATCTATTTTACAAAAACTATACTTAATAATAATTATTTTTAATGTTGTTGTTAAAAAATATACAAATTTCATAAATAAAATTTAAATTATAATATTTTTTTGTTAGATAGAAATGTTTTACCTGAAATGAAACGCGTTTGACAATCGCTGTAGGTCAATTTGACACTGTCATAACAGTAAGTTCGCGTTTCAAAGATAAAATGGAGTAAAATTTTCCGATTTTCAAAAATTCGTGACTCAAAAACAAAAAGTTTTCGCGCTGTGAAATTTCAGATTTAGGTTCCATAGGACAATAGCTAACCACAAAAAAAATTACGACTCTCAACTCCACGCCCTATAATGTACAGTTTAGCCGATTAAAAAAAAATATGTATCAATAGTTCTAGTATGACTCTGTTCCCACACGACAGTCGCCGGCACGAAATCTATCAGTGACGTCCCCGGTCAGGCACGTCAAATAATCTTTCCATACATGTACCATACTTTTATCCCCACTCACCCGGTGCCGTCACGTCTCAGTTCAGTCAGCGTCGTGCTACCGTCAATTGCTACATGTTCTCTAGCGTGACACACGTCTAATCACTGACTAACCTGATGTATGTGTTCAATGATTCAGTCAAACCGGCGACGTGACTGACGGACAACATGACGGTGACTGGTGTTTGTGGATACGTACACAAACCGTCACCGATCAGTCATCGGTGACTTGACGGTGACTGATGTGTGTGAGTGCACCCTAACTATTTAATTTCATATTCAACATAAAGTTACCAGTAAGAATATAATCAAAAATCTGTACTAATATTATAAAGCTGAAGAGTTTGTTTGTTTGGACGCGCTAATCTCGGGAACTACTGGTCCATTTTGAAAAATTCTTTCGGTGTTAGATAGCCCATTTATCGAGGAAGGTTATAGGCTATATATCGTCACACTACGACCAACAGGGGTGGAGCCACGGGGGTGAAACCGCGTGGAGCAGCTAGTATTTTATACAAGCTGTGTCTGACATTAACTTATGGGACATGCCTATAGGCCAAATCAAGTATTTCTATATCTCATGTTATTCTAATATATAACTTAAATTACTGTAAAGTTTTATCAAATTAAGTTAATTAAGCCAAGTAGCTATTTTATAAACATCCTCACAAACTTTAGCATTATAGTTAATATTAACATGATTCATATTTTAAGTGTTGACTGACTCTGTCTTTACAGGAATTATACTGAAAAAAAAAACAACTATAAAATTAAACCTGTCCAAAAAATCTCATCCCCTCTAAATTTGTGTTGCTCAGTTATAAATAATAAATAAGAATAAATAAAATGCAGAGATTTTCATTTTTATATATTTCATAAAAAATAAATGGTAAATAGTAACTACAATAAACCATTTATCCACAAAGTTTTACCAATAGTGTACTTTTAACAAATAATAAAGTAAAATAACGCAAGACGCCTAAATAAATGGGTATTATTATTCAGTATCTTCTAACCAGCTCAATATAATTTATCTTCTTCTTATATATAAAAATGAATCGCAAAATGTGTTGGTAAGCGCATAACTCGAGAACGGCTGAACCGATTTCGATAATTCTTTTTTTTATATTCCTTGAAGTACGAAGATGGTTTTTATGTAGAGAAAACGTAAATATGTACCACGGGCGAAGCCGGGGCGGACCGCTAGACTATTATAAAAGAATATGCAGATTTTATTTACATAAATATATGTACATAAATTTTTGAACTTTATACATTATATTAAATAAAATGCTTCATGCAAGGTAGAGTGAAAATAACTGTATTTTTAATGGTATAATTTCTCTTATCTCTTAGTCTAATGAGAAATTTTATCAAAGAATTTTCTTTACAAATCTGGTGTCTTAATTATTATTAATCAGATTTGATTAGACACCCTGCAAAATCAAATAAACAAAAGGTTCTTTAGTGCATTCCTTCGTTTTTATGTAACCAAAGAACTAACGGGCTTTATATTTCACATTGATGATATTATGTGACACTGAATTCAAAACTCTCAACTATTATATTTTTATTTTACTTTAATTTTAAAATAATAATAGTTGAGTTATTCCATCCATCCATTCTATTATATCCAAGTTGATGAAGTCTGATGTATATTTGTTATATGTACTACAAAAAATTAAGGATTCCTTGGTTCTAAAGATATTCCTATCAACTTTGTACATATAAAATCGCATACAAGAGTGAGCTTGCTCCTTAAGATCGTATTTGTATAAGTCCTACTATATTCGACACTAACCAAAGCAAAGAGAATCTCAACTAGTCAATACATTATTCCATTCAGTCGACTCATTTAAAACTAGTGCAGGTTCAAGCCGCATTTACGTTCCGATCGCGTTATACGTTTATCTGTAAGTCGCTTAGTATGGATGTCAGGCGCGCGCGGGCCATACTCGAGTCAATCAGCATGACCCAGGCTACTCGAGACGCTACAATTGAACATTGGCAATTAAATTTAACAAGATTAAATGGTGCTATTCCTAGCTACGCATCTGCTACGCTTGCAGCGGAAGTTATTTCTTATCACTTATTTATTATGCTTGCAGGATGTGTTCAAAATGATACCATAAGTGCCGTGACCTAGAATGGCCGAATTAAATATTTTCCATAAGGTCTATATTTTCGTTTCGATCATAATCATCATTTTAATTTTTAACCAGTTACTGTATTAAATTAAAATAAATGAATAGTTTCACTAAAACAGGAAATAAATAGCAGTCCTTGAATGAGCAAAGAATCTCGTTTTGTTCCTACAACATTACTTCTATTATAGCTGTTTGTGTAATTACAGCGCAATTTCTTCGCACGAGTGCGTCATACATCCTATGCTTTTTTATACATAATATTCCAAATTTAATATTTATGTATATAGCAATTAGCAAGCCATTTCCATAATTAAAAGCTAATTAAAATATTCATACCTCTTGAGGGTATGTACCTTGTTCATACTCTACGCAATTTTATATTTTTATTCGTTATCGAATCTAAATGAATAATATTATACTTTATATTATTAAAATATGGTTTATCATTATTTATAAATAAAATTATTCAAATGACATCATTTTAATCATGCATATTTTTTTTACAGATCGGCAGGTACGTGTGTAAAGGAGTGCCTTGTCACACGAACACAATATTTGACTGTAGAGTACTCTCTCGGCACCACGCTACTCTGTACTATGAAAAGGGACATTTTTACCTTGTGGTAAGTACCGGGGTATTATATTTTCTAAAAAAAATCATGATACTCAAGATCCAAAGGCGGTTAAATTTTGTTTAGTTTCAAAAACTTTATTTTAGCTTAGTTTAATAGCAAAACTACATATTTGATATTAACATTAAGTAATGCATTATTGAAATTTCATAAACGCCCTAGTGAAAATGTTCAATTCACCACATACCTACTACCTAAATAGTAAATATTATGTATACAATCAACATTAATAGTTCTTGTAAAGTTTCACGGTTGAGCCAGAAGGCTATATATAGGGTGTACCAAAAAGTAGTGATGAACGGAAGCTGAGAGGTAGAGGACCTAGAGGGCTATTCGAATCACCCCCATGTATGTTATGCGATTTTTCGTATTTTCGGAGTTATGACGTTTTTTTCAATTTTTCACCTATCGCCGAGTACGATGATATTTTCGCTCATGCTGACGTCAATAATTGCGGAAGATGCTTGATTTTTTTTGTGTGCTAAGCTGAAAGAATGGCCAATTCAGTATGGTAACATTTACTATCGTTAGATCTTTGAATGGAATAAAAAAAAGAATTAAATGGCAAGAAAGATAAAATTACCCAGTATGTTCACCACTTCAAGGGCCCGTAAAAAAATAAAATCACATAAAAAAAGTTTTCCGTTTGACTTTTAAAAACTTGCTCTATCTACCAGATAGCTACCCTGAAAATTTCATTTTATTATTCAGAAGGCTTCAATCGAAAAATTTAAATCTAAATGTGGTAAGTGCAAAAATTGAATTAACATGATGATCATTAAAACCAATAAATAGGTGTTTAATTACCAGAAATTTTTAAAATAACCCCGCTGTTGCTCAATGCAAGTGCGACATCACCGTAAAAAGTTGTCTTTTAAATGTCTGAATGCCCTTTTATCATTTTTAATGGTTTCTTCTGCTACTATGAATTTCCGGGTTATTTCGTCCAAATTGTGTAATAGTAAATAATAGTGTATAGTAAATGTTACCATACTGAATTGGCCTATCTTTCAGCTTAGCACACAAAAAAAATCAAGCATCTTCCGCAATTATTGACGTCAGCATGAGTGAAAATATCATCGTACTCGACGATAGGTGAAAAATTGAAAAAAACGTCATAACTCCGAAAATACGAAAAATCGCATAACATACATGGGGGTGATTCGGTTAGCCCTCTAGGTCCTCTACCTCTCAGCTTCCGTTCATCACTACTTTTTGGTACACCCTGTATATATATAACATACAATACCCTGATGAAAATTCAGCGAAACAGATGCGATATATCTTCCACATGGCATAGCACTGACAGTGTAATATATTAACATTTATTATTACATTTTTATAAGATTTAATATTGTCATAACGCTGAATTCTAGACAGTTCTTAGTGATATATTTTCAAGTCGAATCAAGAACCAAATAGTATATGGTAACGACGTTTAATCCGTCCAAATTGAATAATAATAGTGAATATACGATAGTACGATACTACTTTTACAACTCTTAACGATTAATTATATGCACGCCTAGTGAGAGGTGGAATTTATAGACGCATAATATGCGTCTATTTAGAAAAGGCTTAAGGCGTTTAGCCCGCTGTGATGACCCCGATTTATAAATGGAGTCTTTCAGGTGCTTACAAGTTTTCTACACAGACTGAAGCCTTTCTTGTGTACTCAGCACCGTAAAGGAGCTCTTAGGGTGACAAATCAACATCGAGCTATGCTGCGCTGTACTGCGCTGTGCTGTGTTTGGTCAACTCGCTCGTCTAATATTTTAATGAGGATACAAACAAACCATGCTGCGCTGCGCTGTGTGAGGCTACGCTCTGTTTAAAAACGCAGCAGTCTCGAGCGAGGCGCGCTACCTGCCGTGCTGAGCCGCGCTGTGCCGAACTGTGCTATGTTTTTATGGAGCTCTGCCATGCTGCGCTGTGTCGAGCTTATCACTACATAGTATAAAATAAAGTCGCTTTCTCTGTCCCTATGTCCCTATATCCCTTTGTACGCTTAAATCTTTGAAACTACGCAACGGATTTTGATGCAGTTTTTTTTAATAGATAGAGTGATTCAAGAGGAAGGTTTATATGTATAATAACATCCATTAAATAGTGGAGAAGTACTGTTATTTTTGAGGTTTCTAATGTGATGTCGTAAAAAATTACATTTATTCCGCTTACATTGCAAACGCAGGCTGAACGCCCTACGAGTTTTATCAAAATAATGTACTAAGTATTTATACACATTGAAAAGGTCTACAGAAAAGTCCGCGATGGTATATGTCTATCTCTTATGGATAACCCACAATAACTTATTTTTGTCATTTACTTTTTACGACAAATAATGGCTAATTTTCGAAGCGATTTTAACCAATACAGCATTAATCCTTAACCAATTAAATACCTTGAATACATTGTTCATTTAATATATTATGGCCCTTTACACCGTATGATTTAAGTGAATATTTTCGAAGATATTACAGATTTAAAAATTGCGGGACGTAGCGTTTGCGGCGGTACCGGCCGGCCGCCCGGCTAAACTAAACTAAAAAAAATGTTGTGTGGTTTTATGAAACCACGGTAAAAGTGAAACTGTTCGAACGGTTCCGAACACTGCTTTGTGTAGCGCGTGTCGCGTGACGGTCGGCTGCCGAGACCAAAAAGTTTGAGACGATGTAATAAAAGTTTCACTTTAAAAACAGAACTTCTTTTTCAAAACAAAATAAACTTCTAAGTAATAATAATAAACATATCAAAGCACATATTTATCTTTGTTTGGCTTAGTTTTGAGCCTTGTCTGTCCATCTTTTCCCAAGTAAAAATCACGGGAACTTCAGATATCTCTTCATTGTCATCGTCTTGCTCGGTTTCGTATGTCTCTTCTTGTATCTCCACGTTGTCTTCCACCTCACTGTCATTTTCGTCTTCATAGCAGAAACAGAACTTGATTCTTCCAGCAACAATCTGATTTGATCATCGTTCATTTTGACATGAAGTATGGCCTAAAAAATTGGTTTTCACATTATCATTCATACATATATTTTACTATACATACTTCATAAAGTATTCATAAAGTAAAAATATATAAATGTACAAAATATATAATATTAATACTTACACAAAAAACTTGCACCTATACTCGCGTCGGTCTTACGGACCGATTGGCGCCAAATGCTCTATGACACGTGAACTTCTGCCGACCACGCCACGACCCGCACTAAAATGAAGTTAGCCCCAAATCCGGAAACTAGCAAGGAACTCGACTTCACAGGATTTACCTGCATAAAAATAATTACGAAATTGTGTTTCGTCTGTCTCACAGACCAACGCGCGAGTATAGGAAGGTTAAAAAACGTAGCTTAAGAAACACAGCACAGCACAGCGCAGTACAGCGCAGCATCGTTTAATTGTTAAAAAAACGTAGCTTATGAAACACAGCACAGCACAGCGCAGTACAGCGCAGCATAGCTCGATGTTGATTTGTCACCCTTAGGGTGTCAATCGATCTCATAGACTAACCCTTTACCTACGTTCAACACTTAATACCTATTAACGTTTAGGATATTATAAATAAAAAAAACCTAGCATATTCAATCTGTAGTTGATAATACTTACCGTATGTTGACATTGCAATAAATAATTGAATATATCAGCTACGGTTTGAATCACGTGCATAGCGAGCGAAGTCTCGTGTTCTCTCGACAGTTACACGCTTCAGGCACGTATATTTCTATGGGTTGAAATAAATAATACCAATTTATTGGTTGTGTTACTAAAATAAAATGGGAAGTTATTAATAGCGACTGCTTTAATTTTTTTTTTGCAATGACTTTTTGAACCAGTAACATGTACGAATAATGCAATAATTATTGTAATATATATGAGTATCTCTATAATCTTCATTTACATTGACGAAAAATTAGAATTATTTAGAAAAAAATGAAAGAATTATCATACAATTACTTTTCAATTAAGAATCACGTCAAGGAACTAATCCAAATCTTTAAAATTATTATGTTGTAACTGATTTTTTTCTATAGAAAAACAGTTCTCGTTCACCGTGAAACTTCTAAATACATTAAAGACATAAATGTTTTGCCTTCATATTATTTTCGTGGGTGACACACATGCCCATAAATGTGAAATGCCATCTAATCTAACTTTATTAAATCTACGTAGGTATATAATACCAGTACGTAATGGAAATATTAGTCGACATAAATCCATATACGTATCAAGCTTTTAAAGTGTGTAGAATGTCTGCTTTTATCTATACTAATACATATTATAAAGCTGAAGAGTTTGTTTGTTTGTTTGAACGCCCTAATCTCGGGAACTACTGGTCCGTTTTGAAAAATTCTTTCGGTGTTAGATAGCCCATTTATCGAGGAAGGCTATAGGCTATATATCGTCACGCTAAGACCAACAGGAGTGGAGCACTGCGGGTATAACCGCAGGGCACAGCTAGTAATTAATAAGATGCTCATGAGAGCATACATATGATGTATAACTAAAAGCTTTATAATACAGGTCTTAAATGTGAAACATTGTGCATTCTTTTCAATATTTTATAAAAAACATATTCTTCCAGGGAGCACTCAAACTAATGAATCTTGTAACATGCAGTTCCATTATCTAAACTATTATATAACAAAGGTGTCATTAATTTAGTTAAAATTCACTACAATAAAAGCTAGGCTTTTGAATTTTCTATACGGTCACTATCAAGCTTTGAGACTCCAATATCTGTCTTGTAGAAGTATTTTAAGTAGGTATGTTATCGCGTAACGTTAGTAGAGGAGCGGTTCCCTGTTATCCTAGCCCTTTCTCTTTCTATACTCTTATATTACAATGCTGGCATCCGCAACTAATTGTTATGAATTCTTATGGGCAGCGTGTGTGGCACTCGCCTAGTGCCTACCATCTGCTAACACGTCTACTCGTTTGCATCTCAGTCACGTAAAAAAATGTCTATAATACTTTGCCTATAGTTAAAGTAACCCTTTGAAATTCAAAATATAAAGACAAGTACAATGAAAGCACGTGACCACCCACGTATATTCATGATTGTACATATGTACGTTACATTCTTATGAATGGAAATGTGCCGGCTCTCACTGACGCCCACAAAAGATTTCATCTGTGGCCATAAGCCTTCGTCACCTCAAATCACTACTGAGCTATTTTCAAAAGCGTTACACAATATTTTATTTAAAAACCATTTTTATGTAAGTATTAAGAAATGCATATATGTAGATGTTATATTGTTTTTTTAATACTGTTCATACACTTATTCTGTATGTCTATTTGAAAAACTGAGCAATATCGTACGGTATTAGATAATGCCATGGTGGGTGGCTCTGGGCTAAGTACTCGTTGGCCAAATTATAAATGACAGTGAATTTGTTTAAAACTACTAATATACATACTAAATACTTTTGTCACAGATTTTGTATTGAATATACTTCCTTAATATTGTTATGGTGTTAGAGTTTGTTTCCACGATGCGATGCAATGGTTAATAAATAGTGTCAGTTATAAAAATAGAAACACCGTCGAGTAATATTCCACCTTCAAAAGCGTATCGTTTACCAATTGTACTGTGTACCAATTGCTGATATATTTACTAAGTATGTAGTATATTATAGTGTCTTCATTAGAGATGCATAATGGCGTCTGTCTCGTATCATATCAAATGCATTTTAGCCTTTACAACGAGAATTGGATTACAATGAGCACATACATATTAGAGACGTCTGCTATAGTGATATTATTATAGATATTTAGTACGTAATAAATGTAATTTATTCAATAGAATCGTGTATTTATCGTCATGCGTACGCAGCAAGAAGTAAATTTCGTCCTTGGATAGAACATTTAGCGTAGTATCTACAAAATGTCCAAATTAGCATTGAGATATTACACGAGTTCAAACAACCACTCCAAAATAGGATACGAACGAAACGTTTATTAATTAACTAGCCGCTCCGCGCGGTTTCACCCCCGTAGCTCCTCTCCTGTTGGTCGTAGCGCGATGGTATATAGCCTATAGCCTTCCTCGATAAATGAGCTATCTAACACCGAAAGAATTTTTCAAATCGGACCCGTAGTTCCCGAGATTAGCGCGTTCAAACAAACAAACAAACAAACAAACTCTTCAGCTTTATAATATTAGTATAGATAAATGTATCGCGGCAATGTTATTATTTATCTATGGGATGTTATTGCGTTACAATAGTATGTTTAATGCTTTATGATCTATTTATCAAATTCTATAACGTCCGCTGTTAATTTCAACATTTATGAACGTAACGTTTTTATCACCATTAAAGGATACGCGGTTTTTATTGTTAAAATAACAGTTTACTGCATTCGAATAGTGGAAAGTTAAATAAAATGGGGTCCAACAGTTAAATCGATAAAAACACCGCCTGTTACCATATAGCATGATGAGTTACGTGCTACATTGAAACAGGTTTAGCATCCTTTTAATTGACGTAAATTTATAAACACCTAGCGACAGGCGAGTTGCGACTTCATTGTTGCGGCTTTGTATAGTTATTGTTTTCACTGGTGGAACTTGCGGTTACTCATCATGTACTTAAAACATCCAGTTCTTACGTAAATTTATTACGTAACTAGCGGTCCGCCCCGGCTTCGCCCGGGTTACATATTTCGCAATAAAAGGTAGCCTATGTTTTTTCTCAGGGTCTAAAGATTATCTGTGTCAAATTTCATCAAGATCGGTCCAGTAGTTTATGCGTGAAAACCATACATACATACATATAAACCTTTCCTCTTTATAATATTAGTATAGAAGTATAGATAACAGAATTGAAAAAGTTCAGATGAACATTTTCAATTTTCATAAATAATAAATAATCGGTGAACATTATATAAACATTCTTTTTAATGGTAACTTTAGATGTTATATAAATAAATTATGATATTTAATGTATAGATACTTAAAGGATCAATTACATGTCCAGTCAGTTAGTTGTTTAACTTGATCTAGTAAATAACAGTAAAAGCTTTGATTGAAAACAACCTTTAAAGATCAACGCGTAGTAACCCTGACCGGGAGACGTTGATTAACAGAATCAATGAAATATAAAGTGCAATAAGTGTGATTCATACAACGTCGAGGTGCTTTTAAAAAGATAACTCCGTAATAAAGATGAACGAAATGTATGGCATTTTCACAAAAGACGTACCTAGCCTATTTATTTATGATTGCACATGAGAAAGACAATTTTCCTTATCACGATTGCAAATGCTTCATATATTCGACACAACACACGCTAGTTACTGTGTAGATAAATGTTTCTTTGTCTTCCAATTTGCATTTGCGTACTATTCTTAGTACTAAGTATTGTGCAAGTAGTTTGCCGTTCTGGGAACTCAGAAGGGACAAAATCGGGCATTATTTATATCAAGATTTATTATTAATTGTAAAAAATGCTTAATGTTAATGTGTAGATCAGTGGTGCGATGTTTAACGTCACGGCTTAACTATATGATAATCGAAGTAACAAGGGTTGGCGAGATTAAAGAGATAGGGGTGAAAGTTTTTGCCGGTGCTTTCTAGGATACGGCACAGTTAATTTATCAAATTCAATTTAAATTATATATAATCAATGTTTTTTCCAGGACAACCAAAGCAGTAATGGAACATTCATAAACAACAACCGCTGCTCGTTTGTAAAGGAGCCGCACGAGGTGTACTCCGGTGATGTTGTGCAGTTTGGGATCCCCGTCGTCGAGAATATTGGCAATTCAGAAAAGGTGAACTTATTGTCTATGGCATAAAGTCGAAGGTAGTTCGTATTGATTTGTATAGTTGATAGGGGACTACAACAGGATAAAAATATTCATTTTGAGAGCAGAAGAAATTGTGTGAGTCTGATAGTACTTTAGATCTATTATTAATTACTATAAGTTTATTTCTAAAGAAACAGGTATGTACAATATAATATGTAGACCCTCTCCTTCAGACTAGTGGCAAAAATATAACTTATTTTGGTAATTTTTGTGAAATATAATATATTCACCAATACGTCTCACAAAACGATTTTAGTTAATCAGCGTTATAAATATAAATGTATTTAGTAAATAAATACATGTAGGGTTACATAATTATGTGAACAATCACACCTTCTGACCCCGCGGTCACGGTAACTGACCATTGCAACAGCCGGGTCGTTAACTAGCAGGGATTATTATTTATTATTTTTGGATTGTAACTGTAAATAACATCGAATACTTTATAAATAATTAAAATTCTTGGTTCGTGAATATATTGCAATCCCTTAAGAAAACCATGAACAATCTAATTGAGTTCTAAACTTGGTTGTACTACACTGCTTTTGTGTAATTATAATTATAATTAATATGTATCAAACAATGCTTCTATTTTCGTTGAATAAATAAGGTAGGTACTGTAATTGATTAAATATTGATAATGCAATTGTTATTACAGAATACATTTCCGCCAGTGGTTGCACTTTTGAAGCTGTACCATCCTGACGGCACGGAGGCGAAACTGCATCTAAATGAATTATACCAATTGAACACTTATGTGCAGGTGAGTTCTAAAAGAACACATATTTCTTACTTAATATTATTTGAAAGTAGTTGAATAACAGACCTTTTCTTGCAAAAACTACTATATTTCTGTTTAGTAAGTTTTCTATTTACTGCATATCATGTAATGCTAACTGCGCGCTGAAACAATTGAATTGGTATTAGACCAATGATATTATAAGTAAAAAAGTGTAGATCTTGAAAAATGTCACATCAACGTATACACGATTGGACTTCAAAGTAAGATGGCATGATTCAAATATGCTGAGCGAGGAAGAGACAATTGAAGTAAAATATGTTAATGTAATGTTAGCCATGTGCCAGTCCTGTATCGGTAATAACCTAATAACACCATCTTACTTCTAATATAATTATCCACGTGCCAGCCTTGTAACCTAATTATCCATCTTCTAATATCATTGTCTAATACCATATAATGTTTGTGTTGCAGGAGGCGATCCAGCGCGAGGTGTCGCTGGAGACGCGGCTGCGCACGCTGCGCGAGTGCGTGGAGCGCACGCGCGGCGAGGCGCAGAGCGCGTGGGAGCTGTTCGTCGGCGAGCAGCGGCTGCTGATGCGCGTGCACACGCTCGAGGCGATGCTCGCGGCGGGCAAGCACCCGGACGCGCACCACGTGGCGCAGCTGCTCGCCGACAAGAAGAACTATCAGGTAAGCGCCTAGGTACCATGTGTAAATGTGGTTTTTTATGCGGTTGTGAATCATATGGGAATGAGATTAAGGAACCAAATACTTTGTTGGTGGATTGAAATTTTATAGTATGATAAATATGTTATGGCATTTGAATCTACTAGATATCACGTATCGTAAACTATGCGCTGAAACGGTTGAAAAGCTAATGGCATATAACGTGTTTATATTCCAAGAGGCGATAAATAAAACATATTTTTGTGCTAAAATATTTATCATATTAACAGGAAGTGGCGCTAGAGAGTTTGCGGACGGCACACGAGCAGCGGCTGGCGCTGGAGGAGAGCCTGGAGCGGCGCAGCAGGGAGGCGGCCGCGCTGCACAACCACAACTGCGCGCTGCGGCTGGCCGCCAACAACGCGCTCGCTGAGTTGCAGGTCGGTACTCGCTGTTAGTGGGCGGCCCGTTGTCATGGCAACGGGCACTGCGCTAGTCAGTCTGCGGACGGCGCACGAGCAGCGGCTGGCGCTGGAGGAGAGCCTGGAGCGGCGCAGCAGGGAGGCGGCCGCGCTGCACAACCACAACTGCGCGCTGCGGCTGGCCGCCAACAACGCGCTCGCTGAGTTGCAGGTCGGTACTCGCTGTTAGTGGGCGGCCCGTTGTCATGGCAACGGGCACTGCGCTAGTCAGTCTGCGGACGGCGCACGAGCAGCGGCTGGCGCTGGAGGAGAGCCTGGAGCGGCGCAGCAGGGAGGCGGCCGCGCTGCACAACCACAACTGCGCGCTGCGGCTGGCCGCCAACAACGCGCTCGCTGAGTTGCAGGTCGGTACTCGCTGTTAGTGGGCGGCCCGTTGTCATGGCAACGGGCACTGCGCTAGTCAGTCTGCGGACGGCGCACGAGCAGTGGCTGGCGCTGGAGGAGAGCCTGGAGCGACATATATCATACCTCTATAAACAAATGAACTCAAAAACAACTGTAACAATTAAAAAATACTATTTCAACCAACAGCTTTACTGAGTACCTAACAGATTTTTTTTTAATTTCGGTAAAAATATCAAAGTGTTGAATATAACAATATTTTACAGAAAATGGCAGCACGATGCGAGCGCAAAATGTGTGCGGCGCGACTTGCAATATCCACCGCTGAGGAACGGGAGAGCGCTCTACGGAAAAGATTACCACTCACTGTGAGTTCTTAAATGTCAACTACTTAAATAAATAAAAATATTTTTTTGAACTAATAGTAATTTTTGGCAAACAACATCACAGTTATACATGCCATGATATGTTCTAAAGTTGTAAACATTTTCTATGAAAAATATCCATTAGGTTAAATGATAATATTATTGCCTTGTGTGTTTTAAATTGGTTTTGATTATTTTACAGTATTCAGTACAAAACGGCGAAGCGAAAATGTTGGTACTCAGTGCGGACAGCAACAAAATACAAGACGCGAAACGCAGCGGCTCCCTCGAGGAGGCTGTGAAATCATTGCCCGACTATATCAAGATGTTATTGCCTCCCAGTGTTCTCAATAAGGTCAGTGTATAAGAAACTAGCGATACACCCCGGCTCCGGCTGTCTCTGTAACTTAGCATTCATGGATGACATATCCAACGGAAAAGGAATTTTTGAAATCTGTTGAGTAGTTCCAGAGATAAGCGCGTTCAAACAAACTGTTCAGCTTTATGTTATTACTTTAGATGTATTGCATAGTTATAGTGATTACGTCAATCATAACTTTATTTAGCGTGGTTTTGAATTAATGTTTAGGTTACAGATATGACTGTCGGTAATATTATATCAAACATTCATCAATTGTTTTGGTTTGCAATACATAATTGAATAATAAATTCACTATATACAAAGAAAATCTATAGAATAACTTGTTGGTATGTCTTAACTCTTAATTAAAATTATTATAGACTTTTATTTTTCTGAATATCTAACTATTATTTTATTTGCTTCGTTTTGATACATATACGGGTATAACCGCGAAAAATTGTCCCGTTACATTCATGACATCATAACAAACGTTACATACATGACTGAATGTTACTTACATGACCATTATAAAGCTTAGTACATATATCAGTTATCTTTTCTTCCTAGCATTAAAAAGTTAACGTCGACACGGTGTCTTACACTCACACGACAGGAAAAAATGGAGATATAGGTAGGTAAAACCAATTCAAATCATAAAATAATGAATTAAAACAAAAAGATGCATAAATCAAAATTGTATTGAAAAAAATTGCTATTTTTTCCGCTTTTTATTCCTTTCTGCATTTTTCGTTTGTAGTTCTTTATATTTCTCGGGATTTTGAACTTGTAACTTCTCTCGATATTTTTTTTGCCTTTCGGCATTCGTCAACGCCATCTGTAATTCGATTTTCTCATTTGAAAAAATAATTAATAAAAAAAATTAAAAAAAAACCCGACTGACACTGCAAATTCATAACACGCAGTCGGAGGTTACACGGCTACAAAATATTACTGGCCTCTACCCATTCTATACATCTTATATAGCCTCCGACTGCGTGTTATGAATTTGCGGTGTCAGTTTTTTATTTTTTTTATTAATTATTTTATTTTATTCTTTTTTTTGTACAATCAGGTAAAACATATTAAGGTAATGGAAAACTATAGATAAAGACCAATCCAATGATATCTTGCACATCAAAATCCGTTCAGCCGTTTAGATTTGAAAATATTATCGTCCTTTTTTCGCGCAATTTTTTAATAGACCTATGTGTTCTAAGCCTAACAACATGTCATGACTGTAACGTAACACATTTCGTTACACATCGTTACAATCATGACAAAAAATGCGGGCGACATAACCTTAAATTAAAATTACTACTCGATTGTGAATGCTAAGAACCACGAAGTAGTCTTATTCTTTAGTTTTATAGTAAACCTACGTAAAGATTTATAATAATAAGACAGAATATATATACTTACCTCGCAATCGAACACTTTAAATACCCTTTTTTCGAGCGACAAATCTCACATCAACACAAAACACCATTTCTCTCAAAGAAAAAATGGCTGCTTTTGTTTTTTAAATGTTGCCAGCTTGCCAAAAGGTGTTGCCACTCAATAAAATAAGAGAAGGATTCTGATAATTCTTATAGTATGGCAGTTAGAGACGTTACATACGTGACGTTACACACGTATAAAAAAAGTGGACAGTTTTTAAAATAATAATAAAAAATCGATTAAGGCCTTGTACATTAAAAGATTTTTATGTACATGTTGAATAAGAACCGAATAACTTAAATTTTTCATAAAAATGCGAGTCAGTCATACCATTTCGTAGGGGTTATCAGTTTTTGTCACAAGGGTGTTAGGTGGACAAATATTTTTTATATGGACAGAAAAGTGGAGCCAGTAAAAAAAATATAAAATAAAATATTTCTGCAAGAGATAGATTGAGTTTTATGAAATAATCTAAAAGAACACAAGCATACCTTTTATTACATATCTAACAAAACACTTGTTGTCAAAAAACGTTGATGCCATATGAGAAATAAAATGGGAACATTGAAAAAATAATTCATGTACAATTTTTCGCGGTTTTACCCATACATAGTTTAATACTTAGTGAACTAATTTTTTTTAATGTTTTTGTTACAGGTGGGAATAAAAGCGATATCGGCTGATGGCAAATCTGTAAAGGACATCGATTTAATACTAAAGAAAAATATGATTAATAATACCGAAAATAAAGGTACACATAATTTACTTTTACTGATTATTTTTTGACTTCTATAAATAAACTAGCTGTCCGCCCCGGCTTCGCCCGTGGTACATATGAAAAATAGATGTTGGCCGATTCTCAGACTTACCCGATATGCACAGAAAATTTCATGAGAATCGGTCCACCCGTTTCGGAGGAGTATGCAGACTAACATTGTGACACGAGAATTTTATATATAAGATATTATAAATAAATAAATAAATATTATAGGACATTATTACACAAATCGAGTTGATTGAGTTCGATTGAGTTTATCACATAAATATTTGCCCCGTTTTTTTTTTATATAGTGGGGAAATCTTCCAAAGATACCCGACCGGGGATCGAACCCGGGACCGTCGGCTCAGTAGGCAGTTACTTTACCACTGCCCCAACCGCGTCGTCAAAATGTAATCTATTTCAGTAAAATATGCGTTTTTGCGGAAATCGCCTTTTAAAAATCTCTATGTTTTATTATATTTACAGAGAAACAGCAAGAAGAAGAAAGCTCAGGGGCGAGCGGTGAAAAGACAGACGAAACGAATTCATGTGAAGATGACGAGAAATCGCGACTTAATCATGGTGAGCATTTTCACTTAGATACTTTTATGATTTGTTACTATAGTACGATGCAAACTTAATGGCGGCTCGCAACATCGTACGATCCGATGCGCAGAAAACAATTTTAGGTATTAGCGGCCTGCACCTAACTTCCGAACCGCCATTAAGTTTGAATCGAACTATACAAGAGCAACAAGTATAGTCTATGTGCTAATCCAATTTGTAAAAATAAATAATCTATCTCCATGCCAAATATCATAAAGATCCGATATGTAATGTATTCATGTTAAAGATTCAAATATGTGCACGAACTTGAATTCATAAAATATAATATACAGATTGATTGTTTTTTACGTGAAAGATTCCTCTTAACGAACTTTCAATAACATAATTGAAATGCATATTTTAATGTTCACTAGCATATATTTATTCGAACATAATTGAATTTCAGAGGGCGATAACGAGGTAGAGTCTTCTAAGCCGCTTGACGGCGAGATCCACGCGGACAACAACGCGAACTCCACATTCACTGAGGCTGATAGCCGAGAGGAATCTCCTGTGAGTTGCAAATTTATTTGAATATTACTTTTACTCTTTAAATTTTAAGCTGAGGCTTGATCCTCCTCCCTGAATTTATGAATTCTTCATCTTTCTCTAGATCGTCTTGATGATTGATTTATTCAATGTCAAGTAACAATTAAACAAGAATATACAATTGTAATGTAATTTATACTTTAGTTAGGTCACTACTTAAAATGAAGGGATCAAATAAAACAAAAAAATATTTTGTAATATTTTATTCACATTACTAGCATAAATACAATAGTAAAAGTAAATAAAAGCTATGAACTAAAATTAAAATTATGATGTTGATTTTGGAACGCTAATGTAATTTTTTATTCATCGGCCTATGTTAAATTTATTCGATTCAGTCAATAGTTTTCAAACTCGTTAGTCTAAACTAGTTTTCTCTCTTTCTTTCAATATTGTATCAAAAATTTTCATTTAATTTTTTATTAAAATGCCACCAGAGCAAAGCGGGCGTCGAGTACGCGAACATCCTGCGCGTGATGGGCGGCCTCAACGAGGAGATCAAGGCGTTACGCGAGCGGCTCGCGGCCAGCGGCGCGGAGAACGAGCAGCTGCGCGGCGTCCGCGACGAGCTGCTCGCCGCCCGGGAGCCCGCCGAGCTGCCCGACACGCACGACGCGGCCACCTACCGCGCCACCATCGCCGACCTGCAGGTATACCTTTTTTTAAGCTATTGCATAGCTTCTATCGCGGGCCTTGAGCGCGGGGACCGAATCGAGAAATTCCGTAACGAAAAAACCTCACGCTCCCCACTCCGACGGACACGGAGGTGTGGCTTGAAGGCATAGCATGCAATAGCTTTACCGCGGCAGTCCCCGAGTGCCACACGTCTTTTTTTATAGTGGGGAAATCTTCCAAAGATACCCACGGCCCCCGGGGAAGGAGCCGTGGGTTATGTCGGATTCTTACCGACTAAAACCCCACTGTGTTCCGTCGAGCCGCTTTAATGATGGGGCCGCGGGTATTGGTTGGAATTCTTCCGCGTCCGCCTGCAGGTATACCTGCCTACCTGCGCGACACTACTCTAGCTATACTATAGTCGGCACGGCGAAACGTGATCCCTATGACACTGACAGTTATTCCCAAGACAAAACCTTGTAATGGCGTCACCATTCAATTAGTAACGTATTCGACGCGTCCAATAATAGCATTTATTAATTTTTACCTAGCTTTATTACATTACAATGATATTCCGTTGGAATTATAACAATTCTACACATATACGAGAAATTATTTCAATCTGACCTTACGTTTACGTCCTGCAAAACTTACATCTTTTGGTATTTATCGACTAGTGCGGAAAGTATCGATAGACATATGTCGATAATGGAAATAGTGCATAATTTTAACACCGAAAAATCAAACCAAATAGTGAGACTATACCTGAAAAATATCTATGATAACCTACCTATGATAACAAAAGTTTTTCAGGCAAATTAAATAGGGACTTCCATTTTCATGATAAAATATTGATTATGATATTTGCCACTAGCTGGCGTATAAGTCAAGAAGCGTGTAGTATATGACATATACTTACAACCAATCAGAATTATTATTTTTAAATGGCGGAAACTACACAGCGTTACTTCCGTCAGAAAAAAAATCTGAGTTACTCCCTAGTCGCGCCTAAAGAAGTTTTACTTCAATAGCGAATATATATATTGTCCTGTCTTAGTTATGAAATTGGTCAACAGTCAATGGTTCTAATAAATAATAACTTCATCTATTGAATATTTAATCAATCCAGTCAGCAATGGCGCCATATGTAAGAATCGTTTGGAGCTAACAGATAATTCTGACTGTCAAATATTAATTTTCTATAAAATAATTTTGCGACTATAACATATCTTATGTTTCAAGTTTGTTCAAACTGCACACGTGGTGCAGATCAAATTTAAAATCGGTTCAGTAATTTTAAAGTCCATTTATGTATACAGATAAATGTACTAATACTAGTGTCCCGCCTACGACTGGGCTTATAAAGTGCTCTATATCACTTTCTGACTAGAATCAACTTACTACTATTATTTATTAGTTATTACTATATCCAGTTAAAAAAAACATGCCATAAATTCGGCCCATTGTGACAGAAAGACAAACAAACAAATATAGATATCTCTTATTATATTAGAAAGGAAGCATGGATAAATATGTATGTCAATTGAATTCAATCTTCTTCTATTCTGTATAATAAAATATCATGATTAATATTGGTTTAGGGAATTGAAAATATTTATAGTCCCCTTATTATAAAAAATGCTTATGTAATATGTAATAATAGTACTTTTGTATATTATGTATGGGGATGGGTTTGCGGGGATGGAACAAGGTGTTTAAACAAAAGATAGTATTAATAGTTTAATTTATTTATTCATTTTATTAAAACAAGTCAATTTGCAGGCTCAACTAACTCGTTCAACGGTAACGGAGGAGGCCAACATGGCGGAGATAAAGCGGCTCGCCTCCAACGCTGCCGAGATGCAGGCAGAACTCGCATTCCGTCCCACGCGCGCCGACATCGACGACCTCTCGGCCGTCGTGGGCAGCCTGCGCGCCGAAGTGCTCGACAGGGACAAGCAGATACAGCGCCTGCAGGCCGCCATCGAAAAGGAAACGAAGCAAGCTGACACCGCCGACAAAGCGGTCGAAACGTCGCCGGAGGACTTGCGCGAACCCTCGCCGGACGACAGCATAGACACCAAGAAGATCTCTGCCGAAATAGACGAGCTGTTCCGCCTCGACGACGACGACGACGACGAGACCGAGTCGACGGCGACGGAGATCAACCGGGACGAGAGCGAGGCCGTGGAAACGGAGTGCGCGCTCAGCGAGTACGTGCGGCTGGACGACGAGCGGCGCCTGCAGCTGAGCCTGCAGAACGGCAGTCTGCACGCGCTGGAGGAGGAGCTGGTGCGCGCCAAGGAGCGCTGGGCCGAGGGGTGCGCCGAGCGGGCCCGCCTCGCCGCGCAGCTGGCGCAGCTGCAGGCCAAGCCGCTGCGGCTGGACGCGTCGCACGCCGTGGCGCTGGCCGTGCCCGTGCTGCTCGCCTGCCTGTACTACGTGCTGCTGCCCTACGTCTCCTGATTGACGGCCACCTGGGACCCGCCCGGGTACGCTTAGCGCCCGACGGCACGTTCTCGCTCTCAGGAACTTTTGCTCACCGTTTTTTGTGCGAATTTTTAATGAATATCGAATATCGACTTTCTATACGAGCGTTCGACGGCGGCCACGCGGATAGGCGCGCAGCGACCGGGTACCTCGATTCGAATATTATGTTTATGTTACTGTTCGAAGGCTGAGTATTTATGTCCTAGAGTAATTTAGAGTATATTATGACGTTTGAGATTGTTTTGTTGGCCTTCGTTTTGGTAAATTAGCGTGCGCGCCGCCGATTCGCATCGCGTGTTCGGGTTCGAACGATTCGATCGAGCTCGTTTCGGAAGTGCCATTCGTTGAAGTGACGCGAGTGCGCCGGAGCTCGGTACACGTTTGGAGACGTTTGTGTAATATAGTATTGTTTCTGTAAAAAGTGTCAGTATCTTATAATAGAAATTAATATAAATTCGTTGTTGATATCTGCCATAATAAATAACTGTATATTATTTTAATCTTAAGGCCTAACGACTGTTCTATCTTGTAATAAATTTGTCGTCGTACGGTTCGTGTAAATTCTAAATCGTTCTATAGGTAGACTATCTCGCAATGGCAGAAGGGTCACATTGTTTCGCGGCGCATGTTGTAGTGGGCGTAGTTTGTTACACTAGACGCTCCATACGAACAATATGTATAACTGCGTTTTATCACGAGCCTACCTATGCCGCCTTCAAGAAATAGTCTATTGAAGAAAAAATATGAATATATTCTGCTGTGTTCTTATCTACGTTGAATATTATTCATTTGTGTGTTCATTCTCTATGTATAGGATTGCGTCGCCGATAGACCGCCATCATTTTCTTAAAGAGAGAAAAATAAGTATGTATTCGTATTGCAACAACATGACTTCATTCTGAAAAATAAAGTATCGAAATTGTGTATTTTGACCAATAATTATAAAACCTGTCTTAAGCAAACTATAAAAGATTATTGTAAATTTATATGGACTGAGATTTTCATGTTTAGATAGATGCAGTTCTTAAAAAATGTTATGTCACACAAAAAGTGATAAAAAATACGTTAAAATCGATTTCTAAAATTTAGTGCAACGCTTGTATTGTGATGTTGATAGTGAATTATACTAAATGTAATAAATGCGAATGAAGCAATGCAAGGGCGACGAAGTTCTCATTACTATCGAAAGCTGCACATATCATGTATGGGTAACGAGTGGTTATGGGCATTTACATTTATTGATTTGGTGGCGAGGTTATTTCGAATCGTTTGCATTTTTCTAGTCTTTAGAATCGACATCGTTTGGTTGCGTGACATTTAATATTTCAATATCGATTTTTTATCTGTGTTCGAATCGAGTGACACTATCGATTAATTTGATTTTGCGTTACACTTTGAATCGAATACATCGCTTACGGCAATCGATGGGTTTTTGTAGAATTAAAATTAACACATTAGAAAGGGCAGTTTAGTTGCAATACTCACAGTTAGTTAATTTGATGTAGATTTTGAGTTGTATTATGAATAGGTCATGCTTATTGTATTGCATCGTTTTGAATATGTTTTGAATGATGTAATAAGTGACGGTGTGTGTTTTAATTGATCGGCGCTTGCGATCTCGGCGACCTTAGAGATTGCTTCGCTCTGTGATGTCAACGCCAATAGATAATTTTGTAACAAACGTATAACTAACAAATTATATTAATTATCATTAAGGTAAATATAACTACCACGTTGAAACACTATCTTTTTATTGAATATTTATTTTTTATTGTTGCACATGTATTGTTATGTTCGATGTTTTATTATGCGTTTAAACCACCTTATTGTAAATAGATGTATTTTGTAATCCTTATGTTTAGTTTCATTGCGTCGAAGACTTTTATGTTGTATTTTAAAGAGTAAATAATATTGCATTCAATGTGGATGTACTGATAAATTTATTGGAAATAATATTGATTTGTTTAAAATAATGGTTTTATTTTCCCATCCTTTAATAAAGCTGCAGTGGTATGATGGTACTTTCTTTCGATATACATATTTAATCTGTAATACTAGAATGAAGTAAAAATTAATTTTATAAAAGTAACGCTGAATAAACGTGTCTTAGGAAAATATATCTACTTCTAAATAAAACGAACACTGACTTGTCCAGAATCCAGATAGTAGATACTTACTTATTGTCAATTACAATTTTTGTCCTCTAGTTGAAAGTATTGGAACATATTTTTATAATTATTATAACAATTTAAACGGGCCATTTGTAAAAATCATTTCGACTTATTAAATAGCTCTTCACTCATCTTAATTTTTTTTTACAATTTGGACGGAGGGAATCTTTACATTCAATAATCGTACTAGCTGACTCAGCAAACGTTCGGCAAGGATGCCGTTATCGCTTTTGGGTATAAAAATAGTTTACAACCTATTTTCAGACCTCCGGAATATACAAAATATTCATTTCATTCAAATCGGTCAAGCCGTTTCCGAGAAGTTTGGCAACTAACACTGACACGAAAATTTTATACCTTTGCTAGCGGTCCGCCCCGGCTTCGCCCGTGGTACATATGAAAAATAGATGTTGGCCGATTCTCAGACTTACCCGATATGCACAGAAAATTTCATGAGAATCGGTCCACCCGTTTCGGAGGAGTATGCAGACTAACATTGTGACACGAGAATTTTATATATAAGAAGATATTATCTATGGATATGTATAAAAGAAAATCGTGCTAGCTATACCATTTATTACTCAGAAACTGCAGGAACGGCTGAACAGATTTCAATAATCTTTGGATCGTTGTATTTCTCGGCGCTAAGATTAGGATAAATTAGGATAATAAACAGTAAATATGTTTAGAGCGTTGAAAGACGAACTTAAATATAGGTACGAAATATCTCCATGAAAATCGATATTAATATTCTCAGAGAGTTTATTAAGATTCAGCATAAGTCCACATAAAAATAAAAATAAATTCTACATCATTTCTACACTACATTTTTATTATGAAAGTTCAAAAGGAATTGGTACATACATCAGCTGTTAAAAAGATCAATGGTGCGTACCTACTTGCTGGGCTACAAAACTACACGTATAAATTAATGTGAATTCATAAATTAAATTAACACACTTTATTGTACATACAATAATATATAAACAATAATATGATACTAACTAGTAATATATAACACAACTAGCGGTCCGCCGTCCGCCCCGGCTTCGCCCGTGGTACATATTTCGCATTAAAAAGTAGCCTATGTCTTTTCTCAGTGATCTCTGCCGGGCAAACACAAAGAAGTAAGGTAAAACAACTGAAATGTAAAAAAAATGTATTTCGCAACCTTTTTTAGTTAAGCTGAAGAAAAACAAAATTAAATGATTAATATTTATTATTTATTTTCGCCCATCCCGTAGAAAAAGAATACATCACTTAAATAGAGAGAAAAGTTGAAGTTCTGTTCAATATAACACATTTCATGAAATATCCCCAATTGGAATCCATTTAAAACTAACAGAAAACACGGCAAACCTGTGCCTGCAGTTCAGTCCCTTTTGGAAAATAAACAGTGAAGTTGGTTGAACTTGATTTATTTAGACCATCAGTAAATTTCGAACAAAACTTGATTAATATTTGAAAAATAAAGGGGGAACGTATGCCGTGCGTTCCCACACGTATGAAGCCGCTGGCAATATGGATTAGTTCTGGTCCGGGAGCCAGCAGCAGATTTTATGACCAAGTTCCTCTCAAGCGGTAATTAGTAAAATGCATCAAAGTATAGTATTATGAAGCCTCGTGAACGTCAGCTGGAGCTCGGTTGGGGGGAAGAGCGGTTGTAGCCTCCCGTATCAGCTGACGGTTTTTCCACCAAGATACAGCCAGCTGACATATATATTTATCCACAGTTACATATAAGCTATCATCAGGTAAATTTTTGTTTGAGAGGAAATAACGGAAAATAAATTTTTCTTTAAATTTAACTTTCATGTTCGAGACACCAGCTGACGTATAATACACCATGTTGTAACCAGCTGACTATTTTTTTTCGTTGAGATATTGGGTTAGCTACAATTTGACAAATTTTTAGCTGAGAGGAAATGAATGAATGAATGTATTTTTTTTCCTATGTGCGTGGGAGGCTACAACCGCTCACCCCCCCAACCGAGCGCCAGCTGACGTTCACGAGGCTTCATAATACTATACTCTCATGCGTCTGACGAATTATCTCTTGAGAGGAAATAGTTAACCAAATTTGCACCTGGCTCCCTAACCATTCTATATATTTATAATATTTCATGATAAAAATTTAATTTTTAATACATATTTATGATTTATATTGTTTTAATATCGCTTCCTAATACAATAAAATTGGCTGGGTTACAATTATTATATTCTTTATAGGTTTCACCCGCATTGCTGGTCTTAGCGTGATGATAATAATAGGTATACAGGGTGTAATCGTTAAGTGTGCACAGGCGATTATTCCGTAACTATTACAGATATCAAAAAACTTTAAACTGATATCGAAAGTACTTAACCTAATGAGTAAAATGGCCATAATAAATTTTTAAAAATAATACGAGAAATATCTAAAAAATTAACTTTAAACCCTCCCATACATTTAGTATGAGATAATATGAATATCCCATGTACATGGGTTGATCCAAAAGTAATGATAATCAATATTAAACAGTTAAAATAATTATGTATTTCTCTAGATAGTCTTCTAACTAGATAATATACTTCGATATTTTTTTTCCTTAACTTAGAAAAAAAAAAAACTTTGACTTCATCTACAAAAACCCCTCAAAATCGGCCATCACTTCGCTGTCGTCTTAAAATTTCTTGTATCGACGGTGTTTCTTGTGCCGAAGTAAGAGATAGAATTAACTAGGAGCTAGATCTTACAAACAGGGTGGGTGTTCAAGCATTTTCAATGCCGATTTTTGATTGGCAGCCATCGCAACTGACGCTTTGTGATCTGGTGCGTTGTCTTGGTGAACCAACATTCAAGACCGAAGTTTGCCATGTCTCTTTTTCTTACTAACCTACCCGCAATCTTTTAATTTGGTCTGTGTAGTAAGAGCCCTGTGTAGTAGTGGCTACCTTCTTAAAATATTCCACATTTCTTCAGCGTCCCAAAAAACTACGGCTTTAATCTATCCCACTAATTTTCACTTTGAAAATCTTCACCGTCACTTTGGAAGCTCGCATCCAGGCCACTGATTGTTTCTTGGTTTCAGCATAAACATGGTGAACCCAGGTAACGCCCATGGTCACAAATCGTGACAAAAAATTATCCTGATCTCATTAAAAATTTAGAAATTCACCTTCTAAATGTCGAATGGTTGTTTCTTCTTTTCGTCGGGAAACATTCTGGCTCGCACTGTTCACATTAAAATTAATGTTAATACTTGGAAACGTGGCCTGTAGATATAATTTTTTTGTGATAACTTAGTGATTACATGAGCAAGCATAAAACTTTTATTTTATATCTTTATGTGCACAGGAAATACCCAATTATCATTACTTTTGGATCAACCTATACATTTAATATGAAAGATTTTAGCTTTTTTTTTGCTTTTTTGGTTTTCTGCTTTAATTACTTCGCCAATTTGGAGGGAAGTTCATTTAGAAACTGTAAATAGACCTCCTCATTGTATTGCACAATAAGGACGTCACTTCGAAAATCTACTATGAATACAAAATGTATGGGAAATAAATTGTATGGGAGCGTTTAATGTAACATTTTTGGTTATTTCTCGTTTTATTTTTAAAAATTTATTATGGCCATTTTACTCATTAGGTTAAGTACTTTCGATATCAGTTTAAAGTTTTTTGATATCTGCAATAGTTACGGAATAATCGCTTGTGCACACTTAACGATTACACCCTGTATAGCCTATAGCCTTCCTCGATAAATGGGCTATCTAACACCGAAAGAATTTTTCAAATAGGACCAGTAGTTTCGGAGATTAGCGCGTTCAAACAAACAAACAAACATACAATCAAACAAACAAACTCTTTAGCTTTATAATATTCGTAAGTATAGATTTATGTAAAATCATATTACCATGTCAAATAGAAAACGTAAAAGTGTGAAAATTAGAGGTAACTTCGTGGTTTTTTTTATCGAGTCCATTTTAATATTTTGTGTTTTTAATCAAACAGATCATCTAGTTTGATATATATTTTATTTTTTAGATATTTTGGTCTTGAATATTACACGTATCATCTAATAGAAGATTGGTAATTTTGCTTTATACCCCCTCATAAGTACATTGAATATTGAAACTCAGGTACCTAGCATGCTTAGCATGGCAGAATTGTACAGATTTATTCATATTCGATTAGGATAAGTTTAATTTAACACAAAAAACAACGCTTTTTAAAAATAGGTAGGTAGGTACTATCTACATTTTTAAAAATGTGCAAATGCAGGTGTAGGTTTGATTATAATATGTAGTTTTCCATCGATTTTTGTATCGTGACTTAAATAATAATATATTTGATGGATCGCTATGAAAATAATAACCGAAATTAATTGATTAAATTTAATTGTATTTTTAGGTTCAATAGAATAATACACATTTACAATTTCTTTTTCTAATAAATTAATAAATGAATTTTAATTATTGTAAGTTTTTTCTGCAGTATTAAAATTTTGTTCTAGTCAAGAGGTACCTACCTACCAAAAAATAAGGGACTAGGTACTATTATAGTATTTAAATTACATTATTTATCATAAAAATATAACATGTTACCATTTTTTTTCTGGCTGTCTAAATATAATTTCATTTATTAACAATCATCTATTTTATAACTATTTTACCAATTTTAATTCTAATAACTATAAAATTGTTATTGAAATTTTCTTTTATTGAGATTACAAATACAAATATTAATATATAAATTTTGCTATAAATTATAATTATTTAACTTGTGTACTATTATAACAAAATAAAGTATTTTTTCTCTCCTTATAATTAATAAGGTACAGACTTTATGACAGATAAGCTTTACATCAGTGAAATAAGTTGCCGACGGCGGACGCGCAACGCGTAGCGCGCGCTGCTAGAGGCGCGAAATTATTTGGAATACCTAACTGGTCTACTATATAAAAAATAATGATTTATTGTATTATATTTATCGATAATCATATAAATTTTTATATTAATTTAATTCTACGTTACCTTATCCACTAAGCTACTTAAGTTCTGGTCATTCAATTATAATAATAAGATAATCAGATAAACCTTTTCGCTATTTTATTTTATGTGCAATGTTATATAGATTTTTCTTCGATTGTATTACTTATACATACTTTTTTGATTGATCGTGATTTTTCGATACATTAAATGCAATAATACAATAATAACTTATCTTACTGTTACAAAACGGTATATTTTTACTTTTTCACCTGTTTTACATTCTTTCAATAAAAACAATTTGCTAAAAACACATTCTTTAAACAAAATCTCATATACATACATAATATTTAAATAAATTGATCATTACATTAAAATGTAAAAATAGAAGCATATAAATTCAAAATACATTCATGTTATTCATTTTTATACGACGGCGGTCGCACGATGTAGAGTCACTTCAGGTTTCTGTCATCTTCATTAACTTCTTGCCGCAACATTGTTGTCTGAAGTCAATACGTATAAGCGATACAAACGGACGAAGATCCCACCGACCCGTGAATGTCGGCCGAGCTGGGAATTTCGTCCGGGCGTAGCACTTGATACATTTCTTCTTTTTTCATGCAGTCATGTCTTCTTATTTCCGAATAGGTAATCTTAAAAATACTTAATTTCTACATAAACAACATGAAACTTAAAAAATCATACAATTTCTAAGCATACAATTATATATGATGGAACACACACAATATGAAAGTAAAAGAAAAGGCCTTAACAAATGGAACAATAATTACTTGATGATAATTAACGTGTGTTGCGAACGCGGCTGAGGTAGCGCACCAGTGCCGCGCTACCTTCCGTCGACCTTCACTTGGCACGGAGCGAGTGAGCGATTGTCTGAGAAGCGTGCGGCGCCGGCGTCGGCGGTGAACGAACTCACCTTGACAAATGCACCATTTGGCATTGTTCGCGGGAAAACCGGCGGCCTTGCGCACACCGCGCCGCCGCGCGCCTCCCGCCGGCCAATCGCGAGCCTTCGCGCCACAGCCTGCGCCTGTTTTGGCGGGAATCACCTTCCCGCGCTCGCCGCTTGGCGCGCGTGTCGCTTAGCGTCAGCATGGTACGGTTTCAGTGTGACCTTTTAACACAAAACTTTATAATTTCTATGCGGGCTGAGCCATTTAAATTATACAACAAAATAAAACTAAACAGAGTATTGAAACGCGTGGGTTTGCGCGGGCGCATGGTAACTACTCTAATTACGTCGTCATAATTACAAAAGCGATGTTGCCGAGCAGTTTAATTATTCAATTAATTATAGCGCGCCGCATTTCGCCACGAATAGATAGTGGTTATCTGGTCACACTTGAGTGAATTTCAAGCTGGGTAATGAGTCAAAATATGAAATATGTAGTTAATTTTATTAAAAATATAGTACCTACGTAACTTTGAAACGTAACTTATGTATCAACTATCTAAGTGTGTTAAAAATTAAAATCTGTATTGAATACCGCACTTTTACAAGGTAATCGACCATACCTATTACATTTGGAATATTAATAGGTCTAAATTATGTTGAAAATATAGATGATAAATTATTTTAAATTATCAGCAACAATATTCTATGAACAAAATGGCGACCACGACATGGGAAATGACGTCAACTCCGACGCCTGCGTTGGTTGAATTTACTTCGTGGAAATTCGATATGGACTCTAACTATTAGGCCTATCTAGTTTTATACATAATGACCAATTTTAAAATACTTGCGTATTATTGAACATTTGGAAATATTCCACATTTTTATAGACAAACAATACCACTACCACCACCTATCATAAACGAATTTTGAAAGAAGACCAAAGTTTTGTTCAATGTTTATAATTATTAATCACCCTTCTATATTAGTATTTTCCTATCAAAATTATTAACATTAAATAATACTATTGGTAATCAAAAGATTAATGTAATTACAATTTCTTTTTTCAATTAACAATTGTTATTAAATAAAGCTCAACGACCGCGACGAACGGAAAAACAAAATCGTAATATTGACTCTACGGTCATTACACAGAGCTACGGCGTAGCACCGCGAAGACATTTCCCGCTAAAAGAAAGAATTCGGAGGTATGGAATTTTTTTAACAAATACACGGAATTAATACAAACTTAATAATATATTATTCAGGCGATATAGTGGTGGCTTTTATTTTAACCACAAATCTTATAACCTTGAGATGCGTTTCATGTTTTCATTTTTTGTTCAAATGCATTAATCAAACCCTGTCTGACTCAGTGTGGGTCCTTAATATGGCGAATCGGAGCCAATTCAAATTTACTGAATTGTATTTCTAACTAAATTCATTTCGTATCTGGATAATAAAATTCATTAAATTGCTTTGAAGCGTTTACTTTACACAGATGCAGATAGTAAGGTTTATTATATGTATTATGAAAATAATAATTAGAATTTAATGAAACTTTCTGCCATATGTTTTATTAAATTATTGTACTGAACGCTTTGTTATTGTAATCAATCATTAAAATGAGTGCTTCAAAATGTGTAGTACATTTACAAGCATCATCAAAATTCAAAATACCCCCAGCCTCCTTATAAGACTTCGCTTATCTAATAATATCTAATATTTCTTCGCTCATTTTAAATCAAGGTGTAGCTCATTAATAATATTATTACGTAACCAAAACGAACGCGTTTCCAGTAATGGATTTCTCCAGAATATTATTATTTATTATAAGTAGCAATCACATGCAATTAGTTAGGCCCCGCCTCACCCAACGGGTCAGTATGGTGACTGGTGACTCACTAACTTGCTGTACAACTTTCGTTTTGGAGGTCGCCGGTTATATTTTTATGTAAATAAAGGGAATACCATTAACGAACTGACAAATAAAATAATGGCGTTTCAATTTTCATAATAAATTCGTCCAATCTCTGTCTCTCTATTCTCTATCTTATAATAAGCTTATAATCCATTCGAATTATCAATTACTAGAATGACTAATGTTTCAATTTTAAAAGTTTGCAACATATTAACTTAACGAGTCTTATTACCACATGCATAAATTAAATCGGTATCGGATTGCTTGTATTACTGTAGTCCAAAAATAAATTAAACCAGATTTAAGAACGGTATTTTTTCACGAAATACTTTCAAACAGGCTTGATGCCGACCCCATAAAAATTAAAATAAAGAAATAAAATTATGTAAATTTAATATTATTTTAGTGTATAATAAATCATAATATTTAAGAGTAGCAAATAGAAATTAGTAACTTAGTCTTTCGTTTAATACATAATTAACATACAACTTTTTATCTAGTACCACAGACTAATAATAATATACTACGTATACAACTAGTACTTAGGTACCTAGATATATTTTTTAATATTTTGCAATATATCCAATTATAGTAGTTATTAATACAAAGTCAATTTCACCTATTTTATTTTAATACACTACAATTACAATTACTGCACTAAAACAGGAGGAATAAAAACAATAATATAAAATTTAGCTTAACCTTATTAATTTATTATCATACCCTTTTCTATAAATCACATATATATTATATATATAGGATTCCTCTATTTTATAGCATGTTTATAACAAATACAAAGTAGGGATATGTGAAGAGTCCACATTGTGGAGCTTCAGCGGTGAGTCAGGTGTCGTTAACCCAGACCAAGTTGAGCGTCATCACTTCAGCCCGCCATTATATTTTATGCCGCTTTTTATACGATAAAATTCACGATTCTAGATGTCCAATTTGAATCTAAGAACATTCACGAAGTAACAACTCTAACATATTCATTTCAATTTGTTTTATCTGAGAATTTATGTTTTAAGAATTGGAAGCTTTGATTTTATTATAACACCAATAAATTTACTGGTGATTTGCCACTTGTTTTTACTTGGCAAATAATGTAAAGACGGAAATGAAATGTTTATTTTTAAAACGAGAACACCTTGTTTACTCTGCACTGTACTCTACTTTAGGTACTAAATGTGCAAGCTGTCAGATTATATTCATGCTCTTGTAAATGAAAATATGAGGTTGTTTTTCAAGCAATATTTTCCATTATTCATAATAATTATTATTACGAAGGAAAGATATCACGATAATATATGCCCCACCTCTTATAAATAGAATCACTTAAATCACGAAGACAGATTTTAAAGTCAATTAGTTCTCGGAAAACAAATTTAAGTCGGTTATATTGACCTCAGTTATGGTGGTCATGTCCTTCCGTTTATTCACTCCTTATTTCTTATTTCATATGCAGGTCGCGTACATGAGGTGATTGAGTTTAATATTTTTATGCTCTCCTCATGACAATAAGAGGAATATGTAATTATATTTAATTTCCTATCAGTTACTCATATTATTCGGGAATATGATAAGAACATTATTCGTAGAAGAGATAATAATTGATTAATATTTTCATTGGACATTTAGCGACGAAACAATATTTAAAAAAACATAGAGCCAACTCAAAGACATTAAAAAGAAACTTAAAAAGTGTGGTTTTAATTAATTGTTTATTCATAATTTCATATACCTAATAGAAAAATATGTTACTATATAATATCTTCCATTCAGTTTATTGTTACTTTATTTTATTTTAAAATTGATTTAGTTCTTAGAAAGATAAGATTGAGCACGCTTGCTAGCCTCGACCGAGAAATTACGTCGCCCTCAAAGAGTATATTATTCATTCGCCTAAACACTTGCTAATATTGATTTTTATTATAAAAATATTTATCTGGGCTAAAAATAAATGACACTCGCTGATATTAAAAGCTTGCTATAACGTTATATTACGCGATGATATCCGGTAATGATTCCTATTATTACCAAATTGGTGATTGCTTTTTCGGAAACACGCCTGGTTTTCTGACTGTAGGTATTGTGATTGTGACCTGTAACAAAAATAAAGGATATGTTAATAAATTTTTACAAAAGGTTTCATTTTATGTACTTAGAATACACTGCACAGTGCACATACGTTGCATGTAAGTTTATCATTCAGAAAGATCTAATTCTAGGAATGAGCATGACAATCAAATCTACCTATTCTTAAAACTGAAATGTTATTCTTGCATGTTGGTTAGAAATTATTATGGAAATTATGAAATTTCAAAAGCAAGTTATCTTGTAATGCTGAATATTCAAAACCGAGCATCGATATGACTTAATTTGCGCGATTCGTGGAATAGTTCGCAAACAAGGTATGAATGGCGTCAATTTGATCGCTTTGCTCTATGATGTCACCCGAATGTTCTGACTCAAGCTATTTTACATGAACAGTAATGGTAAGTATTATTACCTACAATTATCTAGGCGTCAGCGTTTTGCATTACTCGTATTACAGCTCAGATTGTTTTGTTAAAGAATGTGGAAATATATTTATTGTTTTCAAACTACTAGCTAATTTATTTGATTCGCCCATTAGTTAAGGTGGTAAATATGAGGGGCATACGTATTCCTACTTCTACGTGCTTCTACGTAGTTAAACAGTTTTGACTATTAGGTATTTATTACGTAGGTATCTAGGTGTAGTATAAAACTTATAGAGATGAAGTTCCTGACTCTTACAATTTTGTAAAGCATTAAAAAATATGTTGATATTGTCGTAAATTTCTATCAAATTCTATTCAAAATAAATACCAAAAATAAAAGATTTTTGTTGATGTGGAAAAAGGTGTAAAAAAAGAAAAAGAAAAAGATGTCCCACGGACATACGCTAACAGCATGCAAGTTCTAAATATAGGGTCTATTTTTAGATCGATCGCAACGCCTGATACCATCCAGCACTCATTAGTCGCGACGACTTTGCAATCTCTCCATAAATGCGTCTTTATAAAATGCTGTAAGGAATATTTTAGATTTTTATTGGCTTTTTCCAGTCATTAAAATATGCCAGTAATAAAACTAAAGTTGTCAAAAAACAAAATATTCATTTACCTACTGTACTGATTTCTATATTCATTTCATATTTCATGAAAGAGATTTGAACTCGATAATTGAAATGTAATATGTACTTGTAAACTGAATTGTCTAATTCGACTCATTCATCATTGACTCAACATACCTTCAAGCTGTTATTCTAAATAACGTGAAATTGGCTCAGACAACAATAACAAGATGAGTCTGTTGGTTACTCAATTCTTGTTTCATGGAATAACAACAGTTAATTTAGTACGAGTTAAAATCAAATAACAACAGTTAATCACACAAACTAAGTTTTTATTCCTAAAACGTTATCCAACGGTCAAATTTAATTTGCCTATTTCACTATTTTGTATTTAAAAAACAAGGTTTGGTCGATGGCTGCCATAAAAATAAAAAAATAAAATACGCCACTTCCCATACTAGAAATGTGTCTTTGTCCTATAAAACGGTTGTTGAATATAGATATACTATATGTAAACGGCTGAAAAAAAAGTACATTAAGTAGGTACACATGCTCAGTCGACAAGGATAAGAAAATAAGTAAAGGGCTGAAAAAAAAGTACATTAAGTAGGTACACATGCTCAGTCGACAAGGATAAGAAAATAAGGCTTCAAATCCGAATTGATCACGAGTTAACTCATTTAACTTTTTGATTCCATTCATGGAACAGAATCATATTCACTTGCCTCTACGATTTAAGGAAAAATTGAATTTCAAAGCAATTGTGTTCATTACAATAACTCCATATAAATCGTAGGATATCAATTTATCTTCGATGTGTGTTTTAATGAATTATTTATATTTGTATCTTAGGAGCTGAGATTATGAATCAAATACTAATATTCTATCATTTTTATGAAAGAATATCATAAATAAACTATAAAGTATAATAAACTCAACGAAATGTTTCGTTTCATATTAATAGGACGCGTCTTCCAGAATTTGAAGCTACATTAATCCACCCTAGTTGTTATACATTATTGGCAACAGTACACAATAATGTTACGATAATACTTATTAGTAATCACATGTGTCATATGCAGGAATCACTTGTCACCGCCACGCAGGCACCAGCTGATGGCCACGTGACGTCACCATCAGCTGTCTCGGTGGAAAGGCTATTTTCGAATCTCGATATCTTTCCGAGAAACACTTGGGAGACTAGATTCTGTAATAAGCTACAATCGAGCCAAGAACAGTATGCATAGATGTGTTAACACAAAGCTTTTTTTAATAAGTTCGTGTAGGTTTTAAAGATAATACCTACGTATAATGTATTGTTATAGAAACCTACTTATGGAAACCTTTTATTTCCTAGAAAAAACAACAGCAGCATCAGAATATTTTTTGCTTGGAGGAAATACAAAGTTTTCTTACTTTCTTTGGAAAACGTTATCGTTTTCTAATACATAGTTTATAATTTTCAGTATAACTTATAAACAGTATCAGTACCAGAAATCTATGTACCTATAGGTACTTAGTCCATTTTGTTAATACTTTTTAATGTGCTATGTACACAACGATAAAACTATCTACCTTGGTTCCATCATAGATAAAAAAATTATCAAACACATGCTGAATTATCAGTTATAAGTTACATCACGGCTCACAGCTGTTAAACAGGTTTGGGCCACATTCCTGAGGGAATGCCAACACGTCGCATTTCAAGAATGATAATGATTGCTCGTCAATCAATAACTAGAAAAAGTAGCAAACGACCGCTTTTTTGTTTTCCAATGATAATTAAATTGTTCTTTTTGATCGTGGTTTTAATTGAATATAATTATGAGGCTTCTATAAAATGAAACGTACTACTCAAAGGCTATATTTTATTATTATTATATTAATTAATATGTACATACAAAATTTTACCCTATCTGAAAAGTGAAAGCAAAGGTATTTGGCTAAGTATAATATGGTTTACGTAAATATGTTAACGTCAGTAGTTTTAAAAATACTCTAGTTCTATAAAAAATGTCAATATTAGGAATTTTCCATTTTCATTTTTATAAAATCGTTTTAAATGTTGAAATAAATTGTTGATTTAGTTCAATTGTTATTGTGCTATAATTAATTTATTATGAAAAACAAATCGGTAAAATACCAAACCAAGGATCTTACTGTTGATAGTAAAGACATTATAACTTCTGTTTTGTTTAAATATTATCAATGTCAAATTATAATTATAGTTCCAAAAACACATTTTATCATCTAAAGAACATCTCGACATGTTTCTGTCATCTACTCTTCTTGTAATTCTTGTTATATTTTATCCCTCAAGGCTCATCTGTTGCTCTTGATGATACATTGTTGCAGCTCATTACATGCATGATGCAATGCTGTGTTTGTTGCCAACTTTCTATTGTACAATTACATTTATATAAAAATAGGATCTGCTGTTTTCGTTACTGTTAAAAAAAACTATACGTAAGCGCAATTATTACAACAAAAAAACTATATGTTGGTTTCATTGGCATTATTTCTCAAAAAATTGGTTATCAATTTCTAGTAGGTACACAAGATATACAGTTTTTCTAATGAAGGGAGGTCGAAGAAACTGCAGGCATACAATATGCTTTGAATTGTTTACTATTTTCTTAAATTTACTAAATAATTATCTGTGCTTGCGAATTTACGTGAAATAGAAGCAAACTATTCAATATATTTTTACTAAATGACTAATCTTATCTCCAATGATCTAATCAAACAAAAGTAATGATTTAGCATTTCTTTGAATGCATTATATAGAGACACAATCCTAGTATGTAAGAATGAAGAAAAGAAAAATCATTTCCGCGGATAATTAATTAAGATTATTAATGTAGAGTCGTCTTGTTTCTGTTGTGATGAGGACTCTCATAATTATTACGTCTGCTTTTCTGCTAATATTGTTGAATTGCTACTCTAGATATAATAATATCCTTTTAAATATACATTTTGACCGTAATAGAATAAGTATATAATATATAAAAAAGTTAAAACTCCGAGTAATTTTATTTTTAAAGCACTTCAGCGTGAATAGCTAAGACTGAAAACGCAAAAATTTGGTCACATAAAATGCTGATAAACATGCTAATGACAAGGAAATCGTTTTATCTAAATCGTCCGATTCACCGACTACAGCGCTGCATATTCTGGATACGTTCCAATTTTTTTTCCGGAAAGTCAAAATCTTTAATTGAGGATGTATTTTATATACATTCCATCTAAATATACCTGTGACGATACTATCACAGTGACGTTGGTTCGCTGACGACTCTGCCCACGTCAGCAGTCAGCACCCACTGAATCACGCGCCTGCCTCCTATACTAATATTATTGAGATAGAGTGTTGTATTTTGTCCGCCAATGACCATTTTATGAGCTCATTGGACACGAAAACAGTGTAGGAATGCTGGTTATCTTAGATTCCAGTCCAACTTTACGGAATAGTTTAAATTTTGAAGTCTTTTCTGTACGGATAAAATACACTACATACCTAAGTTATACTTTTGTCGTACTTTTATTCATAGTTATATTTTACTTGAAACAATAAATAAATGAGATATCTTAGTTTTAATGCTGAATTGCGTTATCATAATGTGGCGAAACACCTTAATCATTATATCTTACCACATTTTGTACTCCTTGAAAGAAAGTATATTGACTGATAAGGAGAAAATATGTGTAAATATGTAGACTATGTAGACAAAGAACGTCACAGAAAATTTATTGATAACAGTGAATTGGCGATAAGAGCCGCTAATCGTGATCATCCATTTATACCAAAGTAATTATTAATTGCAATAAAGAATATGCAAATTAATTAGAAATGCTTTTAGCACCTACCTACTTTATTTTATTTAAATTACTAAAGTAATAGGTAATATTTTAGTCTAATTTTCCGTCACTTTGCGAATTTTAGGTACTCTTATAACATTTGGGTATAATTTATTGAAAAGGAATTTTAGTGCTTGTTTTATGCACGAGTTATTACAATTTATCGATTTTAATGTATGTATATCACGGAAATATTTCTCATCCGCAAAGCGTTTTATGATCTTGCACGAGATAGGTGCCGTGCTTAACGCGCGGGGATCAGAATTCAGAACCGGCTTTGTGACTCATTCATTGTGTAGGGACTGTGGCCTGCGTGGACTCTGATTGCCTCTACCACTACGCACTTATATCCTCCCACTTATCTTGAAGGTACAAATAGTCTCGATTATTATCGAATATTTAACAAATAATTAGCAATTTTTAACAATCTTTAATAACGGGGACAAGATGTTATTCTGAAAATTGTAGAGCCTTAAATTTGTAGAGCAAATTTTTTTTTAATTTATTTAACCATAATTATTAAATCAATCTTTTATTTTTTACCCATGACACCCATGATGAAGAAAAGGTTAATTTTCTACCCTAATAGCAGCAAATGGTAGCAACGTGTGTTTCGAAAAAGTCGGTAGGGACTGCTAATACCTAATAAAAAAACGAAGACTTACATTTTTTACCAAATGCCTAACACTAAAAAATGGAACAGTGACGAAATAATAAAGATACTAGCTGGATATAGACAAGGCAATGGGGTAAAGCGAACAGGTAATGACCACCGATAACCGGCGCTTGGCACCGCACGACCGCGACATGTCTGGACATGAATCCCAAAGGCGGACGCCCTCCGAGGGACCTCGTGATAAACTCTGCTTGTTTAAAAAACTTCCACAATTCTCGCGTCTACAACGCATGTTGGAATATAGTTGTACAAAATAACATTATTATGGGCTATGAAAGTTGTGTAAAGTATACACTTGTATATATGTACATCATCAAGTTCAATTCATTGCTATTTATGGGAGCAAAGACAAGATGGTACATGTAAGGTCGTGTCTAGAAACATTATACCCAGAGGTCTTGTCACCACACTTTAGAATTTTAGAATTTCCGCATCAGGGCAAATGAAACGTTTAATAGTTTGATTTGTTTTAGAGAGATTCCTTTTGGTCATGATAGAGTACGTTGCATTTTCTATTAACTTCATATCTTTTTGCAATTAAAAAAAAACATTTGGTAGAGTCACATGTGAGAAAATTTACTTAAATATAAACAAAAATTATAGGTATGTTCAGTATTTTGTAAATTGTATAATTATTGTAGTTAGGCTAGAATAAAAATGAACATACATTGAAAGAAAATTGATTGCATTTGAAGTTTTGTTATCAGTGACATTGCCGCCAAAGTTCAGCGCTCGGACGGCG
The DNA here is from genome assembly GCF_061535455.1 of Colias philodice. Classification (NCBI taxonomy): domain Eukaryota; kingdom Metazoa; phylum Arthropoda; class Insecta; order Lepidoptera; family Pieridae; genus Colias; species Colias philodice. The sequence continues at coordinate 7,734,081 of NC_143098.1, read as the reverse complement.
CGCGGCGGCGGTGCGGTGGCGCGGCCCAATCGCGTCTCGACGTCACATGTATGTTTCATTTTTTATCATCTACATTCAACATTTGCTTCCTTATTCAATTTATGAACCACCTCACGATTTTATATTACACGGCAATTTTATAACAGACTCAACGCATAATATAAAACTCTACATTTTTTAAACGTGTACGGGCATTCCCGCCCTTTATGACAAGCACGCATTTGCACATCAAAGAAATAAAAATGCATTACTGTATTTTCACACAGGTTATGTAAGCAATATGAATTAAACATTTAATGCTAAATCGACGGTAATTGACCGCAGTCACCAAGAGCCAACGAATTTACTTGTGACGGTTTGCTGACGTCAGAAGTAATTATTGTTTTAGAGGATTTAATGCAAATAAAGTGGTTCGATATTGGAAGTAAAAGAGCGGAAACACTAATGATTCTTTCAATGTGGCAACAATGTAGAGCGATTTATTTCAGTCGGACGCGGCGTGAATGTCCGCGGCGGAATTTCGGGCGTGGGGAATCCGATTCCGTTAGCTTGGTGAGGTTGCGGTGCGAGGGAAACCGGGTACAGAGACATTAACTTTGCCACCGAGCTGCTTAGCAACAGGCTAGATACTTGTTGCCAGGTGGACGCGTCGCCTTCGAGACTCCGCGACGTGCCGATGCGGCCCTCAATATCATTATTTGCACAAAAGGAAAATTCGAGATATGTCTGACTCATAGCATCGTGGACTGTCGACAGCGTCGTTTTGACAAGTATATTTTCTGCATTTATTTAATTCACATATTATATATTTTAATTATTTTTTTTGTGAACGAAACTGTCAATTCACGTTTCGAGCGTCCTCTTACCTTGGAAGGTCATAATCCACTTGTGATAAGAAATGTTCCATATGCGGGCTCCATGCGGTAGTCACACACTGGCTTCACTGTATTGTACACGGTAATATTCATTAGTAAATTTCACTAGAACGATTGCCGGCAGCGAATAGGACTCCGCGATAGCACAGTGTGAAGTGGCGCGTGCGTCAACCAGGCTGTCGCGCGCTCACGGAACTGAGTGCGCCGGCGCTCCATTTGGGTCACTGTCATACTGTGGAGGGGCGGACACACGTTCGCTTCTGAAATATTAGCGTCCCGCGAATATGTTTCATCGACGCGGGCGTTTTCTCTTCTCGATGTGCACCAATGCGCTGGCTCCGTCAATCTCCGCGCTTTTTGGCGGTTCGACGGACGACGACACGAGACCTTGCAAACGCGCCTGAGCGTTCTGTTACCTTCACACTTGTTACATTCATTTTGGATTTAATAGATTTCGTCACTATACATTGAAAGAGACAAAAGAAAGTTCGCGTTTAAACTGCTCCTACTGTTTCAACTTGTTTATCAGCCTATCTCTGCTCTATCTTTTCATTTGAAGAATTAATAAGTAGTATATACCTACTTTTATATTTTTTTATGTGTAGATAAGCCTATTGCATGCAAGTACAACACAGCACCTATATTTGATACAGACAAATTTCTCATTTTCGATTGCGACTAAAGATTATATTCTCAACGTTGAAAATAACGTGTGCCTGCCGTAATATTAGAGCATTCTCTTGTTATAATTTCTTATGGTCTATGAGATTTTCCATAAGCATATCTCTTCTTTACACACTTCTTTCTAACTTCTTTCTAATACACACAATATTTTTATTTATTTTTATGTTATGGATTAAATAAAATATTAAAAAAGTAAAAGTTTTCATAGAACATATATTCTTGATACAAGTCCCTATATAAAGTTATTAAAAAAAAGCTTTATATGTTTATTTGTGTATTAGTATGTTTATTAAAATGACCTCTTGAAGTAAACTTTAAGTTTCTCCATCTTTTTATGTCACATTTATGACCGCTGTACACAGGTAGAGTAAACGGTAGAGTACTAACTATCCTACTTACTATACTAATGTAGACAACATTGGTAGAGTGAAGTACTAAAATGTGGTAGGGTAGAGTGGAAAGCACCGGGGCAGCAGTATTCAGATAGTTACTACTTACTCTACTAAATCTGGCATAGTACAGACTGAGATGTGGTAAAGTAGTAGGTATGCTAGTTCACTCTACCGTTTATTCTACCCGTCTATAGCAGCCGTATATGTTTGGAATGCATAGTAATAAATAATAGATACATAATAATCAATAATTAAGTAAACAAATTTGATATTTTATTTAATTCCATTTAATGTTTTTTTACTAATTCGTTACTTGGTAGAGATGTCTCAGGAGTAACTTTGCAGTGAATTATTATCAACTATACAAATATTAAAATTATATATGTACTTTTGATTTTCCTTAACTATGTAATAAATATATACAAAGCAGAGTTTTATATATTGCATTTGTAGATAAACACGACACTTCAGGATTTTCAGATTTTGTTTATTAACAATGATCTTATGATCAGGATAAAAATATAAATATGTATCTAATTAAATTAAACCAAAACAGAAGATGGCCTAAGTCCCGAAACACATCTTTAAATTGAAATTAAATTTTATTAGGCATAATTTTTATTTTGACTTAATAAGTGTAGTTTTAAAGGAAATGTTGTTTGACTCAAAGGCTTTTGGAAAAAATTGTAGCAATTAAAAGTAGAAGAACATCTCACGAAATGAGGGAACGAGAGGGATTTATCAAACATTATGTAATATTTTAACAATAAAAAAGAGTAACAAGGCGAGAATATACAATGTTATTTAAAAAAAGCAACGAATCATGGTGACGTGGTCATTGGAGAGTTTCCAATCTGTTTTGTTTGTGCCCCGTAAATATTTATGTTTACTAAAATTAAAAGCAAATTACGCAACAAAAATAAACAGTTTCAAAAATATCACGTGAAGAAGAATTATGGGAATTCGGATAAGCCAAATGTCTCGAGTCACGATATCTCAAAAAGGGGGTTGCCGGTATGGGTGGAGAAAATATGGAAAAAGGTATTTCCTTCGTCTTCAGTGAACAAGGTTTCTAGTAGTTAATGCTAGACGATCAACAACATCCATGAGGTTATGAAAATTCACAGGATTAAGTGCTTGCCACCTTGCGAGTAAATTAAGAATTGCAATGGATGGACGAACTGGGATGGGTATAATTCGTGCACAGAAGCGTTTATCATCGTTTATTCATATTATTCTACTGCTTTTTAATAACGTCATCACCTAACATTAATGTTGTGACAAATATGACGAAATCACGATTATCTTTCACCTAAGTTTCACCTATATTCGTTTGATGAGAATGGTCAAGTCATCATTACTCTGATGTATAAAGTTCAATTCATATAAATTATAAACTTTTGTATAAGTATAAGATATTTACCGTATTAATAAAACTTCTACAAGAAAATAGTGAATTATTATTCGTATCTATATACATAACTATTAACTACTCTATTTTTCTCATTTTAAAAATGGTCCTGAAAGAATTAATTCCAATCTGTAGGTATGTTTTCAGTTTATTGTAAAAAAAAAACAGCGCTTATAATTGGAACTGACTGAGATATTAATACATATAAAATTTTCGTTACTAAATTCCTTTTTAATTGACTTCCAAAAAAGAAGGAGGCTCTATGTTTTTGTATCGGACCTACTTTTTTCATATGTTATGGCCAAGAAGCTTATATCTAATACACTGGAGATTGCACTATGACCATTAACTTGTAACAAGAAAATATGACGTTGAATGACGCCTGTATTTTTTTTATCCCTTTCACACCTAACTTGGCGAGTGGGTGTGAAAGGGATAAAAAACATACAGGCGTCATTCAAGGTCATATTTTCTTGTTACAAGTTAATGTTCATACTGAAATCTCCAGTGTACCTATTAGATATAAGCTTCTTGGTTATGGCAGTCAATGTGCGAATATTTATGATCTTAGTCCTTTATGCTAAACATTGCCTGAATTTGCAAGGTTAAAAGAAAATCTCAAAAAATGTTGTTGAGGACTCAAATAAAAAATCGTGTATATCACGAACACGTTGAAAACTATGTATTCAACGTGTTAATTTGCAATTTTTTTTAGGTAGACAACATAAAAAAGCATTTTCATCCTACCTAAATTATATGATTTTTCCGACTTCATGTTAGCAGCCATTAGCTACTGTTTACAAAACATGAACAATTTCTTTCAATGCACAGCGTATCAACATTGATTCTATTTTGAGGTCCATCGTATTTATATGACTCATGGACTCATGACATAGTTACGTGTCTCGTTTATGAATTCTGCGTCCACTGTCCACTGCATTGTAAGTCTAATCAGCGAGCTTAACTTCAAAATTTTTAGTTTTAAAATTTACTAAATATGTAATATGCATATAATATGATTTGAAATTTGAATGTAGAGTTATAACTCGAATGATTCAAATATTTATCATGATAGTCTGTAGCGCTTTTGTGTTGTAATTGAGAGCTTCTCGATTCAATACCAATGGAAAAAATCTATAATGATTCCTTATTCAAAAGTCATAATACATGTTCAGGTATGTAACTTAATATGGCAAGTGGCACTAATTAGAGTTAAGACCATTGTAATGATGCAGAATGCTTCCATCCAAATCTGTAATATAAATAATATGCACAATGCACATTGCACACTTCTTCTTTAAGTAATCTTTGGATTCTTCGATCTCGTAAGCTATAGAAGACTGTCATCTAAATTTTACTTTGAAATAAAAACAGGTCACCTGGCTGGTAACCTAGGAGACAAGGGTCTTTACGTGCTCTTTTTAATCGAAGTTAAGTAGAGAGAGTATTCAGCAAATTAGCAATATAATATGACTAGGACCAGTAGGTCTTTCCCACACGGATAGACAAACAAGTGAATTGAAACTAAATTTCTAATTTCTATTATTCCTACTTTATTATATATACCTAGTCTTCTTAATTATATTATTATTTTTCTGTAAGTATCCATTATGGTTTCGCTAAATATTTACATGGTAGAAAAATATTGTAAATGATGGTTTTATGACTTAGTTCATCTATTAAAATTTTCCGCGTCTATATCTACTATTTATTTCTTAGCGTTGATAAACAAAAAACACATTTGCTACTAAAAATCATACCTACATTATTATTCGATATCTCATTATAGTGCATTGATCTTCATGACAATAAATTTCACTTAAGCAATCTATCACTGGTTAGTAACAAACCAATTTGTGGCAGGCCTAAGGCAGCATTGCTCTATTCTCATTCATGAAGCCGGCGCCGCGGAGTCTGTGCATAGCAACTGATATTGGTTGACGAGAAAGTTCCTAACTGTGAACCCAATCAAAACGTGGAATGTGGCCTCGATTTACATTGTTTAAAATATAAACGATCGCAGTTTAAATACTAACTATTAGAATGTGTCTATTTATGACACTGCCCACTGGTATCAAAGGTTTTTATTAAATTACTAGCGGTACCCGTGGTACATATTTACGTTTTCTCTACATAAGAACCAACCTCGTACTTCAAGGAATATAATAAAAAAAGAATTATCGAAATCGGTTCAGCCGTTCTCGAGTCATGCGCTTACCAACACATTTTGCGATTCATTTTTATATATAAGAAAGAAGAGAAGATTAAGGATACGAGTCTGATTTCGTTTCAATATAAGATTTATGTAGAGTTAATTTTGATTTGTTCCTGTGGTTAAATAGATATTGTCAAGCTGTTTATTTGTATGAGATTTTCTTACTCTTTCCACTTTCACCCATCCATATTTTGCATCCATAGTATTTCTAATCTTCTAAAATACTTCTTCTCCCGTTTCCTGTTCGTCCTTTGAGAACACCATAACCGAAGGGCCCTTGTTTCGGGGAGTCTTTCAGCGACTCCTCTCGAAGCAGCGGCCGCATAACTTGCCGTTTTGGCGACACTCATGGTGCTCTCCAACAATGAGCCCAGCCTTTCCATTCTCACCTCACTCTCCTTTATATTTCCGCTCATTTCTTTCATCCTTTTCGTCATTTCATCAACTCTTTTCAGCAAGATATTGAAAAGAGTTGAGAAATTTGAGCTGGTCAAATGGTCATTAGCATTACCATAAAATTATGTTATAAAGCACTATTTTACCATAAAATTATGTTATAACAGGTTCAGTTTTTTTTACATTATAATCTTAATATGGAATTATTAATTATAATTCGACGCTTTGATATACAGTGATACGTCTAGCCTTAATTAGGTACATACATGTGGACTGCGGTGAATTATTCTAAAGTTAGAATTAAGTAAATTAATTAACCATACCTACATTGAAATAAATAATTTTATCTGTTCTTAGTTTAGGGATTAAATAAAATTGATAAATAGGTACGTTGGTTTTTTGATTGGCTAAGAAATAGGTGTCCCGTATCAATTTGATTTATTTTTAGGTTTTGATATTATGTTGCACAAATTCCATTAAAATTTACAATAAGGGTTGCGTTTCTCAAAGGATGCTATATTACTTTTTAGTAATGTAAGGCGTAAATAGAAATAATTTGGAAAATCCAAAAGTGCACGCCTCATAATTTTTTTTTAATAAATACATATTTATTAATTATTATTTTTGTTTATTTAATAACAATTAAACCACATCGAATCAGACCCTGAAAAATGAAAGGGTTCTATTCCTGAGCATACTCAAGCGTAAGAGAAAAAAAAAGACTCGATTAGTAAAGTATTTCGGTCGCTATCGTGTTAACAAGAAAAAGGATCCGCACATACAGACACACGGACGTCCAAGACAGAACTTTTTTAAACTGTTTTTTAACTAGTTTAAATAACAAAAATGACATCAAAAATATCATGAACGTTAAAAATAGTGTTTTTTCTTAATATGTGTGTGTATGTATTATCTTACAAGTGCAATGTATGATACATAAAGACATTTTAAGTTTGAAAAATCAGATGTTTTGCGCGAAGTGACAGTAGTACCCACCTCAACGCTTCGCTTATGAGGCGTGCAATTGAAGATCCTTTCTGTTGGTTCGCCATCTGCGACCGCCAACTTGAAAAAGGGGGTGCAAAGTTTTTTAACGTTTCCTCTTCTAAACTCACAATTTTTAGGAACATTTGTGGGAACATTAAGGGCGTTTGTCCACTACAAGGAATTTTACGGTCCGGCATTCCGATTTTTTACGGTCCGGTATGGCACGCCATTAATCTATATACTAGCTTGTGCACTATACGTAATTTTACCGTCCGACATTTTACTTTTCCCTATTCCGGATGGTTTTTTGTGTCTACGAGTCGCTGTAGGTATAATTGTTTTCGAATGCCCACTTGCTTGGTTTTTACTGTTTTTACTGCATATGCCAATTGAAAGCAAGCTCTTGTTTTACTTTCTTTTAGTTGGCAATGAGATTTGAGAAGTCGGTATTGTTATTTTATATACATTGACCAAGCATTGACCTATAATTATTATCTAAGTAAGTGTTGGTAAGTTAAAGTTCAAGTGGGAATAGCTTTAGCTCCTCGTCACTGATTAAAATAAATAAGTGAAACACGCATTTTAAATCTCTTACGGAACTTAACTTTTTATTATAACGAAATAATATAATATTTCACCTTCTATATTTTTTACTCGTTTCTTGTAAAATGCAAAAACAATCATTTATGATAGCATTATACCGCCATACTTCCTTGAACTGTACCGCACTGATCCGAGTAAAGACGGACAGGTGCACAAGCAATTCATCGGTTTTTTCATGCCACACCGGACCGTAAAAAATCGGAATGCCGGACGGTAAAATTCCTTGTAGTGCACAAGCGCCCTAATTGTTTGGATAAAATTCGCAGCAAATTGAATAGTCTTGAACTTTAAGTATTCCTAAGTTAGAATAATTTATTTTGTAAATTCAAAAGTTAAAAAGAAAATAAAGTTATCATTTGGAACATTTTTTTTAAATAGATGTAATATAAAATTAAAATAATCAGATCAGTTTTGAGGGTCTAAATATTTGTTAAATATTTTTTTTATTAGGTAATAGCTACCTATTAATAAAATAAAAATATATCTATCTACTTACCTACTTTAAGAAGATTTATAGGTAATATTAATAAAAAAAATAGCCAGACCTTGGTCATTTTATTTCAAAGGTAAATAAATACAGGACTTTTTATTTAAGTAGTTAATTCAACCATGTCGTGAGTAAGTATAGGTATCAGTACTGAAATTTCTGGAATAATTCGGTTGCCAGGTAGAGGTCCAATAATTAATCAAATAATCATGTTATTTGTACATATATTGTACCTAGGTATATATAGGTAGTTATGTAATGAATGAAATTATTCGTTTGAACATGGTTTGAACATAACAATTATTGTTATTTCTAATCATATACCTACCTACCTACCTAATATACCTTATACCTAATAACTGTTCATTTCATCTCTATTTTCATATTTCAAGTTTCAACCTACCACGTAGGTAGGTACCTACGACGAGGTACCAAACTAACCATAAGTCATTGCGGCTATACCTAACTTTATTATCGTATAACATAAGAATATAATTATAATGAAGACATATTCACTGATAGTGATATTAATATAAAATATCATACGTGATAGCAGGGAGAGGTGATTTGTGTCCTGCTATCTGCTGAACTCTTGACCTAGTCGCTTCTTAGTACTTTATCGGATACAGTGACTAATAACTTCAATATTGCAATTAGTAACAAGACCGTTTTGGACTCGTTTCTTATTTTAAATAAATTTTCATTATACCTACACCCTTAATGTGATGAAATCGAATCATATTATAGGTATCCATTGCTCAGTATATTTGTACCTAAGCTCTTAATCATTCTAATCTTATTATTTATTATTCATATTATAGTTCAACGGTATCTCCTAAACTTTATCGCAACAACATGGACAAAGGCCATTTACACGACCTAGCAACAGGCGATGAGACGACGCAATTTGTTTTCATTGTAAAGTTTGGCTTTGTTAATTCATATACCATTTTTATGTATGGGCTCATGGTGTAAAATACTAATTAAATATTAATTAACGCATGTAAGATTTATTTATTTAAATTAAAAAAATAAAATGTGTAACTTACCGCCATTTTCCTGTACCAGCAGGCCACAGAGTAAATAAAACTCGTGATCATAAAGTCCGTATTCATGCAGATTAATAATAGACCACCAAAACATGTTTTACACCGATTAATAAAACGCTATATAAAAACATAGGTCGAAGCAAAATTAGTAGGATATCGGCTACATAACAGAAGTCAATGACGTGACTTCAGCACTGTTTGACAACACATTAAAAATGACGCAGATTTAATCTGATTGAAAAAAAGCGCGGCAAAATCATGGCTGGTTGGGCGGAGAGGGGCGGGACAGGGCGTAGCGCCCTTAGCGCCGCCCCCTGACTCACCCGCCTGCGCAGCCGCAACAAAGAAAAAGAAAACAGGAACACCTCTGCGTCACTCAAGCACTTGCCTTCTGCCTCGATACTCACATGAAATTAAGCCATTGCCGGATGCTTTATTATTAAAGTGTTGCCTCTGTTAAAAAAATCAAAAATATTTTTTGTGTTGGCACACCACTTCAGTGTCGATTGATGACTCACTAACTTGTCCTCAAATCTAGTTTCTAACATCCGTGATTTTTTTCTGATTCGGTCTGTCTATATCACAAAAAAGGCTTGCCTTCAACATTGCACGTTTTTTAAATTGGTAATAGAATCAATCGCTTGTTCAATATTAGGTATAGTTACTTAAATTCATTAGAGGCGAAAAATCTAATCTATAAATTCACTTCATCATGTAGATAAGTCGTTTTGTTGATACAATTATTATAATATAGAGATGTGCAAAATGTAGAGCGTTAAACATGGGAACTTTCAGTATTCCATATATATCTATGTATATTTGATACTTAATAGACATATCTACAGGAATAAATTTATGAGAACAAATATTAAATTAAGAATAAAAAACAGCAGCCATTTAATTTGCATATTAGTTACGATAACGGCAAATACAAATGAGACCATTAATAAGACTAATAGATAAAATAAAAATGCACCTGCGGAAAATACAAAGAGTGAATTTATGTATTAGCAATTTACTTGCATTTTTTTATGATAGCAATAAAGACCATGAAGTCGACAAAATGCATGTCTTGTCGGCAGGTGAGGTGAATCATTCTGGTGACGTCACTAGTATGCCTATTGGGAGTCCAACGTCCCGCGCAGTTACCAGCCTCTGGCACTTCCAAGAAGTGACGATTCATTTCATTATTTTATTTTCGTTCACAAAAATAACAAAAATAACAAATATTGTTATTAATATAATTTCAAAATTTATGTTAATTTGTTTCATATAATTGTACAGTAATCCATCAATCATTATCATTTTTCGTATATCTTGGTAGTTGGTATAAATATAACATTCAGATAAGTAATCTCATTATATATATAACTAATAACTATTAAAAGGAGCAATATAATACTGTATTTGTGTAAAGAATTTGGTCAAAAATTTACCAAAGAAAACTCCACATGCTTTTTATAGGAAAGGAGGAGTGACGCAATTGTATTTTAAAAAGGATAAAAACTCTGTCGTATTATATGAACAAAGTGTCGCGTTACCAGCCGTAAAATCCAATCAAAATATACTCCACGTAAAATTGGTCTTTTGTGAGGCTTTTCTTATAAAAGTAATAATATAACGTTTGACCAGCACATGCGATCTGTGCTTCGGAGGGTGAATGACCGCCAAACCGCGCTAATACGCCATCTTGGATTCGTCACGCAGCCCGCGCTTTATGTCTTTGCGGCACTCTCTTCTAGGCTCAACATTTTTATTTAAAACGCACATCACGGTGTATCGAATTAAATATTTTGTAAATATTAAGATTTGGGCTTCGAATTCTCCCGAAGCAAAAAAATTTTTTTGTCAAAGGAAAGTTACGTAAGTATATATACCTAGTAGGCTAGTATGGACACAATTTCGTGGTAGAGCTATTAAGAAGTAGAACTTATGTATGCAGTACACGTACCTTACTCCGGAAAAAGCTAAGGGCTGAAAAAAAATTAAGGCTCTAGAATTAGAAATTTTGTATATTGCCAATGTAGAGCCACAAATTATCTATCGTTATAATCAGTTATAATAGTCTAGATTATGTTTGGACTTTGAACAATGTTGAAAATATTTTGGATTATTCATACTTAGGAGGTAATCGACATATATTCATTTTTTTTCAAAAAATCTGAAATAACTTCTCAATGTACTCGCAACTGCAGCTCAGTTAAGCTCTATGTTTATTACTCCTATATATTTCCTATTTTCACCATTTTTCACGAAGATTGGTGACTTGCTAAAAATAACATTATACATAACTTACTTCCATAATTATTAAAATAAATAATCAAAATCAAAATGTAACATAAATATTATTTCTCAAACAAGTTTATAAAATTCGACCTTGCGACTGAAAAGATGGCGCGTAGGTTGAAGTTTTATTAATGCTTATTTATTATTTAATAAGCAGTCTGATGAGCTAAACTGGATAAGTGATTCAGAAACATAATATCTACAAAAATATTTTAATAATGGCTAAGAAAGATAATTACTTGATAATGGTAATATTATTTTTACATTAAGGCTTTCCTTATACTTACCTGCATTTTGTAACCATTGTTGTAACATTTTTTATCAACTCTACATTTCTGAAGTTGTTTAATCTAAATATAAATTTAACAATGCTTGAACTTGGTACACTTGAATGTTGATAAACTGTTAAATAACAAGATACCCCGGCCTTATCACTATCATAAAAATTAAAAATAACATTTTTGTTTAAGATATCTACAATATCCCGGAGAAATTAAAGCAAAAACCGATCTACCTTTTTGTGAAAATTCTTTATGACTTGTTTCAGTGTAATGAGTGATTTTATCTTAGCTGTGATAGACAGATATAGATGTACTTTGATTGAATTATCCAAAAAATATAGTAGTGCATGTAGGTGACATTCCATGTGCAAAGGAGAAACTAGTCGGACAGCATTCAGGGCTCGCCCTTAGCCGCCGTTGAGGCCAGGTACCGTTGTTGCCAACGCGAGCTTAGAATCAAAAGGGTTGACAATCTTTGAAATATCACATTCTGTAAAAATATACTAATTTTGTGTACTAGTACCTAAGTGTAAATCTTAACGGAACCTGAGATTCAATTAATTTTCATGTTTACAGTCGCTTCGTATAAAGAAATTTAAAAAAGCCCTGTAAAATTGAACTAGCCCATATTGAAAACATGGATTTTTAATATTTTATTGGATTCAGTGTTTTTTTAGCATATTACCTATTTTAATATTCCATATTCATCTGTTTTAATGCAATAACAGTATTCAAATTACCTACCTAATCAATTTGAAGGGTAACTTATCTTATCAGCATAATTTACCCATTTAGAGTTGATCTAGTCCAAATTGATAATATTTTTGACTGATTAAAAAACTAAGTACACATCTATCAGGTGGATTTTTGTTAAAATGTGTTCGTGATATCAACATAAAATAACTTTCTACTGAGGTATTAGACGTGTAATACTAACTTCATTTTCATTAGGTAAAGGGTTTTTGGTACGTTTTTCCTTGGTACAAAATGTGAGGCAAATTTCATTTCTTCTTTCATGCAAATGTCCACTATTAAAAATCTTCCACTATTAATGTTGGAATGTTGCAGAAAGGTTTTAAATAATTAGAAAAAAATTTTCGGTTAAAATTTATTTATTCGATTGGAAAAAGGAGGAGCTGAATTATTTTATCAATGTAAGAACAAATTATATTATTGACCGAGGGGCCGGGTGAGGCCATAATTATTATTCGCCTACATCCCGGGCAACTTTTCATAAATTGATCACAACAAATTAACAAAGCTAGTATGAGTAGCATTGTGTTAAATTGAGTATCTCTAATCTAAAGTCAAGTTTAAGGAAATGTTATAAAAATTGCACGAGTTATAGCCCTGATCGAAATTCATCTAGTTCACCGTATTCATAGACTAGCACGATCTGTCCTATTGGAACTTCTAGACACTGCCGTGCGAATTCAAGCATTGAATTTATAAGGCCCATATACTATCTAATGTCTAGCAAATATCACGGAGTCGCAAGAATTTCACATTATCTATCTACATATAAATTGACTATTGAATAACTTAACTTTTGCAAAGTGATATTTTTATAATGATATGATATTTCACTTCGAGCATCAGATTTAAAAGCTGCTGCTGGGTGGTTAGAAATTAGAATTGTCTAAGATGGTAGGCATATATTCAAATATCTAAAATTAGTAATTACTTACAAAGTAGTAGGTAATTACTAGGCACAGTAGTAGTTGTATACGTAGTACATATATTATTATTAGTCTGTGGTAGTAGTTACAAAGATTTATTGAATCATATTTCGATAAAATTATTTGAAATCTACTTACAACTACTTCACAACTATCCATTTTAGCCTTATTGAAAAAATTAACAGTAAAGTTAACTAATACAAAATCTATATACCCAAGTATCAGATCACAGGATCAGATAACTAAAGAAACTGCAACAATTTTTGTAGTCGTGTGATCCTAGAGAACATTCGTCGTGTGGGTGACTCACCCACACTATGGGAGCATGCTATAGGAATAGCCGGCCTTGAGGAATGCCGCCCTGTATAGCCGACACCGAGTTGCTTACCGCGTTAGCGGCATATCACAAGTTCCATCTTAACCGAGCGACGACCCCGATTGGTGTTCTTTTTTGCTAATGCTTTTGAATAACAACATTCAGGAGTTATTTCGCAATATTTTCTTTTCTATGTATGAATATGGATAGTTTTAAAGATAATATACGTCTGTGTGTGAAATGAAAGGACAGGGAAGTATTAAAATCCTCTAGTATAATTCAAATGATATAACATATATGAAAAAATAAATTATTAAGCAAATTTAAAGTTCTTAGCTATGTATAAATCACAAACAAAAATTCCATTGAAGACATCTTCCAGCCCAGACAAGTTATCTATTTTTGCAAAACTTGGCTAAACAAAGTAAGATGAACAATCTCCACAGACAAGAGTTAGGATTTAAATAAATCGCACTCGAATTGGTTCTTCCGTTTGGACTCTTCGTAAAACAAAAGAAACATAGATACACTAAATTTAATTAACCAGACATTGTTAAAAAGACAGTGTTTTTGAACTTTTCAGATTTAGAATGGAATTCATCGTGAACTTAATAATTTCTTAATTTAATTATTAAGGAGCCTAATTCATTTTAGTCCTCTTATTGTAAGTCAATTAAGAAATTGATGACGGTAAAATTAATTATTAGCACAACGCTATCTATTAATAACAGATTAATCTGCTCACGACCTAAAATGATGCAATTCCCAGAGATTGATTCACTCATTTTGTGAGAGCGTAATAAGCACTGAATCATCGGGTTGCGTGATGCGTTTGTTTCGCCGTTTCGTAAACAAGCTCGTATGAATGTTTCCTAGTCATCGTTTTGTAGTCTTTGTATGCTTCTCACTGATTGAATAACTTATACAACGTATTTACTTCTAATAGAAAGTTCTGGTTTGCCAAAATACTTCCTTGAAATGTTTCTTAACCCTTTTACAATAAGTTTTACAATTATCAAAATATTGCAAGAGACAACAAGATTTGCAGTTTATAAGGAATTAGGTATAATATTTACTATTAGTATATGATCTGAATACTTTACCAATAAATAATATGGTCCTAAGTTATAAAAATGCTAAACTTTTTAAGGTAGAGTTGAGGTGCATATTTTTATAAATTGTATTTGTTATTTCATATCCATATACACATGGTTCATAAAATTGAAGAAAAAGAACAGCCTCAATTCAAATCTCGATATAAAATATAAAATTAAAGCTCCAAATGTGTTACTAAGCGCAAAATTAGAGAGCCGGTAGAGCAATTCTGGTGATATTTTTATGTATTTAATTTTAATACATATATGTATTATGTTTATTGTTCTTATAGATAAATTATTGGTAACATTCTATTGGGGAAATGGCTTAAAACCTAATTTTTCAGTTTTCACACCTAAAGGAGATGTCCAAAAAATGACCCAGAATCGACAGGAATGAAATGTATACCAATGGATTGGTAATTAAATATAATATAATGTAGCAAAAGCAGTAATCCTGAAATCGTTATAGTATAGGAGCTAGGAGCAAAATAAAATAAGTAAGAAATTCGTTTAAAAAATCAAAAAATAAGTTTACGTCATGTTGTAGCTTAATATGACGTTATAATAATGTTGTATCACTTCTGTTATACATGATAATTATCATCAACACATTTCAAAAGCAACAGCAACATAATAACATCATGTTCAATCACAACATAACTGACTAAAGATGTAGTAGTTTTTATTTTGGTTCAAGATACTACAATTGCTATAGTACTGTGTGTATTATTGGTGCCTAATTCTGTGGCTAAGGATTGGAAATAAAAAATAATAATAGGTATAGTATAGGAGTTAAAAGACAATAGAACTGAATAAAAAATCGTTTGAATATTATTATGATGTGGATGAGATTATCTTTGTTATTATAATTTTAATTTTAATTGATTAATTGCTTTTGCTGGTACATTCATGTGTAACACAATTTGTTGTAGATTCGAATGTAGTTGCTATTATAGATAGGTAGATTATAATATCATTAATACAACTTAATAAAATTAGACCTAATTATAAAAATAAATGAATAACAACGATATTCTAACACACAACATAACGAGTTTTTATTATTTTCAAACGATTTTTCACTTCGTTTTTTGGCTCTTAGCTCCTATACTATACAGATTTTTTTTTTCAATCTTTAGCCATAGAATTACATAATATAATACTATAACAATCGTAGTATCTATAAAATAAAAGAACAAAACTACAAAATTGAGAGTTTTTGTTATGTTGTGCTTTAACGTTTTTGTTTCGTTTCTTGTAAAATATGATATTTATTATGTGTAACCCAAGTGATAAAACATTATAACATCGTCATATTAAGCCACAACATAACGGAAACTTATGTATATTATGTTTTTTAAGGAATTTCTTAGTTATTTTATTTTGCTCCTAGCTCCTATACTATAACGATTTCGGAGTTGCCCCCTTGGTAATATTATATTATACTTCAATGCGAATCCATTGGTATACGTTTCATTCCTGTCGATTCTGGGTTTTTGGTTCATACATTTTTGGACATGTCCTTTGTCGGGTAAACCAGCTCACAAAAAAACAATGTCCAAGGTTCAGATATGATTAATTCATTCATTTAGATTTCCGGAATTAAAACGATAAGAACCTAACTTCAGTTGCCCATTTGGACATTCTCTCTATTCTCAAAATAAATTTATAAAACATGGAGTTGTACCTACCGAAATACGTGTCGGTGCGGGCGTCAACGGTCTAGCCGTAGACCGGAACGAGTAAGTAATTTTATTTTTTAATTTTAACTCTCTTAATATTTTTTATGCTGCTTTTACGACCAATGCATTCACCTAATTATCATCTTAAATCATGTAACAGTGCACTGTGCTTTTTAATTACAATGACGAGGTAGACTAGTTCTTCATGCTCGGCGGTAACTTTGCAAAATAGACCAAATAGGGATTAATTGAGTCGATCGAGTTGAGATAGACAATATCGGTTCACAGACAGTCGGCCAGACGTGAAAGGGGCGAGGAAGGTGGGGGTGCAGACGGCGCGGGGGAGCGGCGCGGCGGGAAGCAGAAGGCTGTGTTACGTCAGATTGCCGCATCCGGGTTCGCGGCCGGCGGCCGGCGCACGCGCCTTGTATCACTTCCATTATCCACGTGATAATAATGAACAGGTGAAGAACAGCATTAACAGAACCAATGCAGAAAACATGTCATTTATTAATTATCACAGCTGAGAGCAGCAGTCAGGGAATATTATGTTCTATAATAAGATCTCTATTGCCTAATGCCTCTCATTCATTCTGTATTGAAAGTTGTCAGACATTTAGTTATTGATTGTAAACCATTACCGCATAGAAACATCCGTCCCATATGTTTTACTGTAGAACTTACCATGAATCATTTCTGACATAGCCAAGTAATGATTATGCATAATGTAATGAACAGACCACATCCTCATCCGACCGGAACAGTATAATTATAATAAGTTTCCGTTTATGATAACCTCAATGTCAGTTCTTCCCCTACACCCTTGAAAATTTCAAGACGAAGTAGAATAATAATAAAGTAAGTATGTCTAAGGATAAAGATGCGTCATTTATAACACAATTAAAATCGTCCCTATATAATCATTTTAAGGTAACCAGTCAACCGCATGATATTTTCAAGTTTGTTGCCAAGTCAAAGCTTCGCTTGGCGACTCGGAAACGCTGACATTCTAGGACGCGATCTCGACGAAACCATTCTCCATCTCAGTCGCACGAAAGGCATGATTCAATCCATTCATATACATAACCCCTTTATATACAATACCTAAATGCCTTGGTTCACAGACTTGGCCCCAGACTATACATTTTAATTGAACAGTATAACATCTAATTTTAATCAAAGATTATCATAAATATGTTATGTTAGTGAATTTTACCCATAAATTGATGATTTTATTTAAATGTTTCTTTCAAATGTGGGCATACTTAACAATCCAATGGTTGTATTATCATAATATGCATTAAATTTAAGAATGTAGAGTTTCTAGAAAAGTAGAGATAGTCGAAAACTTAAATCCGAACGCTAGTTATAATGATGATGAGATTTAATTTGATGTTAATTCAGTTCATTAGTAAACAGTCAGTTTACTTAGTTCTCGAAATGAAAGTTAGTTTATATAGAGGTAGAAAGGCAGGTATTAGTTATAGTTCTCAATGAAAATCGTGACTTGATATGAAGGCGATCGGTATCGATATTGATATATCGGTATTTCTAAAGCTTTTAATGTTAGCGCAGATTTTAAAATGATCACTCTGTTTAGTACATACGTGAAATCTGAGCATAACTGATATAATTATTTTAAACTACCCAGATGTGGTAGTACCTCAAGTAATACATACCTATTTCTAATTCTATTTCCATTTGGGAAATTTGTTTTCAAGACACCTTAACGTACTTATCTACTGTACATTATATCCATTCCATGTTCAAGTTGCTTTTACTAACCTTGCTTTATTCTAATTTTGTACATATATGGTTTATTGTAAGTAGGTATACATTTATATAATATTAATAAAAAAACAATATTTGACCTATTAGTATAATCCAAAAGCTCACTTCACAGTTGTAATCCTCCAATTATTCTATTTTCAGGAACAATTTGTTGATCTAAAGAGCTTTTCCAAATTTAAATATTGCTTTAGTTAATTGTATTTTTATGGGACCAGAAGTTATTTCGTTGTTATGTGGAGCATTGAGTAGTCCCTTTTTTGTAAGCTCGTTACAAAAACGCCATATAGCTCGGCCCGTGACAATGTTGTAGATAGTTCGCATACCAGTGTTTTATGATCCGGCAGAATCTTCTGGCATCGATCCAATAGCACCAATAGTGCATTTTTGCTAGCGGACCGGTTACCGAAAGTTGCGCGGGCGCATAACGGAGTCTCGGCGAGAGGCACGGGATCCGTGGGAAGAGCGAGATCCGGCTGTGCCAGTTGCCAGTTGCCACTTGCGCCACGCCTTTCACCGCGCAAGGTCGCTCCGCGGCCGCGCCACTTTCTTTTATATAACCGCTTACTGATCGCGGACGGAATGTGACACCCGAATTTATGCGATGACGTCACGCCAAGGTGATTCACCTCGCCATTAACGAGCCGAGCGACTCCTGTCACGGCTTATCGCGGCCATATGGGATCTATTGAATAGATTATTATATAGGCGTATGAGTGTTAAATGTCATAGAATCAATAAAAATAGATTCAATGGAACAAACATACAATAATGTAATAATTTTATCCTGGTTCCTATATTTCAATCAACCTGAGCATGATTGTTTGGATATTTTTTGCTTAATTGCAGAGATTTATTTTAGTTACCATAGAGATAGTATGGTACGTTATAGTAGGTACATATTATCTCGATGTCAGTTACCGTTTTATTAAAATCGCCAATGTAACTAACTTTAATTAGAAGATTATCATATTACTTACATGTAATGTAACTTATTCGTAAATTATAAATTGTAATTAATTTATAAGAATCATTATTAATTTAGACACTCTTTGTTACTGACTTACAAAAATAACTCAAGTAAATTATGACAAGGTAGAGCGCGCGAGAAATATAAACTACCTACGACCTGAGTTTCTCAAATTTGCATCTAAAAATTACTTTATACATTTTTGTAGAATTTACGTATAACTATAATAATTAACTAGTGGTTGTATAATTAGATATACTAAAAGTTTATGTATTGAAGGCATTATTATATTAAAGTCATAGAAAGTGTTCAAACAAAGCTCCATTGAAATACGTTAGGTTTCGATCAAATTTAATCACGTATCTATTGAATTAGGAATAAAAAGGCGTGACTGTATCTAATCGATATTGCCAAAAAGCCGGATGGCGGTCCGACATTAGAAAGTGACGGAGGCACATCCGCAACGTACCGGAACTGAGATTTTGCGCGCCGGAATTAGGTTACATCATCAATGAATTTTCGACTCAATGTCTCAAATAAGTTGCTATGTAATATATAATAATATATCAAGTAAAGTTTGTGAATGGAAAGTTGTTATATAGCTATATTTAGTGCAAAAGCTAAGCCATATACGTAATCGCAAAAGTGGCCGTGGTCGTAAAGAGGGCAATTTTTCCGAAGAACTCCAAACGTTCAACTGTTACGCCTGTAATTAATACAATTTAGACTGCATGATCCATTATTGCTATCTGCAACAATGATACCACATGATACCAAGTTGCAATTCGAAAGCTCGCTCTATTATAACCGTTGAAGCATTGAAAAGCTGTATTCATATTTTACTTATTCCTTCTAAAATAAAAAAAAAAACGTTACCGATCAGAATTCTTGGTTTAAATGACTTCAACTATAAATTTCACCCTAAACAACTCACCAATGCTTTTAAATCTAAATAATTTCAGAGCTTATTTAATTTTAAGGGTTTTATGTACTTACCTACCTTAGATGTTAATGCAGTCAGCAGTCATTAACATTATTATAATAATTGACCGTCATAAAAACTATAATAATTATGTTGATTGAAAAGCCTTAACTTTGATTAATTAACATCCATCGAATAATCAGGAATAGTTCTGAAATTATAGATAGACATAAATATAATATGCTTGATATGAGCATTGGTGAATTTTCGATGGAGGAGGACGACTTAATACAAACGACATACCTAATTTATTACAACGACATATTTATTAAATACTACAACTACAACTATAACTCTACTATAACTCAATCTTATATATAAAAATGAATCGCAAAATGTGTTGGTAAGCGCATAACTCGAGAACGGCTGAACCGATTTCGATAATTCTTTTTTTATTATATTCCTTGAAGTACGAGGATGGTTCTTATGTATAGAAAACGTAAATATAATGTACCACGGGCGAAGCCGGGGTGGACCGCTAGTATTCTATATTAATATAAAAATGAATCACCAAATGTGTTGGTAAGCGACTCGAGAACGCCTGAACTGATTTCTTTAATTCTTTTTTTTATTTCTTGAAGTACGAGGATGGTTCTTAAGGAGAGAAAACGAAAACATTTCGACCCTCCTGTCGCCTGTTGCGGTGCCGCGTGTTGCAGTTACCATACTGAATCGGCCTATCTTTCAGCTTAGTAGTAAGAATCAAGAATTTTCCACAATAATTCACGTCACTATAAATAAAAATCTCATCGTAGTTGGCGAAAGTTGAAAAATTGAAAAAAACGTTATAACTCCGAAAATAGCTCCTAAACCTTTATAAAGCTCAAGTTCGGTCGGGTCACGGGTGTGGAGTATTGTTCTCACCTTTGGGCTGGTGCAGCAAAATACCAACTTTTGCGCCTTGGACTCGATTGAAAAACGAGCGATAAGGCTTATCGGGAATGAGACCCTCACCACCTCGAAATTACACAGCTTGGAACATCGTCGAAAAGTGGCTAGTTTGGCAGTCTTCTAAGTTCTACAGGATCTATCATGGTGAATGTGCTGAAGAACTGCACAACCTGATACCTGCTTCTCCACCTCTCTTGGTCTCCACTCTCCACCTCTATGTCATCGACATTCCACCTATACGCACTAAGCGTTACGCTTCTTCATTTCTCGTGCGTACCAGTAGGGAATGGAACAATCTTCCGGCCTGCGTGTTTCCTGATAATAATTATAATCTGGACTTATTCAATAGAAAAGTGAATAGGCATCTATTAGGTCAGCATGCTCCATCCTAGACCATGCTTATCGCTTTCCATCAGGCGAAGCGATGGTCAAATGCTTGCCTAATCTTGAATAAAAAAAAATACTAAAAATCGCATAACATAACCCTCATGTGGTGTTTCGGATAGCCCTCTAGATCCTCTACCTCCCAGCTTCAGTATATCAAATTATATTTGTGTATTTAATATAGTGCGTTAGGGCTACGTTAGTAATAATAGGTATATTTTACCCATGTTTGATACTAGCAATTTTCGAAAAAAAGAATTCTACGAAGAAAAAAATAGAGAATCAGAGAGATTGAAAGCCTTGCATCGTCCATGCTTGCATCTATGTTCCTAGTAAACATATTATATTTGTATTAAATTTGTAATATCAACAGTCAACACACTACTTATTTATTTATTAAAAAATATTATTGTACATTCTGAGCAACTTCAGCTTCAACGTCTCTTCTTTGTGATTTTTTCATTTTGTTCAGTTTTGTTAATTCGTTTCTATCGCGTATTCTAAAAGTATGAAGGTATGAAGATACAAAATACCTCAAAATACCTATTCAGACCCAGTATCTAACAATAAATATTTTTTTAAATGTGGAACATTTCATTTTATTTTTTATTTTCTTTCTACTTGCAGGTGGAAACGCGGCCTTGGACTTGCAAGCTGCTGTCTGTGCTGCTGTCAGACAGACTGTCGGACATTTCTTGCGGAAGTTTTCTTGCAGATGGAAACGTGGCCTTAGTATTTTGTATTTTGTCCATTTACGTCGGGAATAGTTTTACTTTTTTTATCTTACAATAATTAGCATTATTTTTTGCATTATTTTTTTGAGTTCATAATTACATTTTTTCGTAATCTAAGATTTTTTCATAAAAACTATAATACTATTAATTTAATTACAATTGAAACCCTACGGTCTACTTTTAATGTAATTTATTGTCGAGTGGGTTACCCTTATATGAAATTATATAAATGAAAAATTAGTATTTAATTTTAGTATTTAATACTCGATTTATTATTAAGGTCTTTGGTCTTTGATTTATTTGGATTTAGTGTGGGATTTAGTTACAGACCATAGACAAATCCAGAAATTGACAAGCGCTCAGGACAAGCGAGTCGTGACATATCTAGATTCTCGTAGACAGAGAATCCAATAAACTATATACTAATATTATAAAGAGAAAATGTTTGTAATTATGTATGTATGTATGTATGGTTTTCACGCATAAACTACTGGACCGATTTCAAAAATTCTTTCACCATTAGAAAGCTGCATCTTCACTGAGCAACATAGGCTATATTGCATTTTCAGAAAAATTAGAGATCCTTACCAAAAATGCAATAATGTATCCTTAATAAAAATTCTGTCATCGCGTGCGCTGCGGAATCTATTGAAAATAGAACAAATAAATGTTCTACGGTATTATAGAATGGACCAATATCTACAAGAAAGTCCGCGATATTCCATTCAAAAGATATAAAGAATTTTTAAAAGTGTCAATTTACAGAAAATAGAAGGTATACTGTTTAATACAATGAGGAGGCACATATTGTAATACTGTGGAGGAGGCGTAGTGCGGGACGGGGTGAAGGTGAGGAGGGAAGGGATATTCGCAGGAACTACTTTGATTCCGATTTGAAAAATTCTTTCAGTGTTAGATAGCCCATTGATCGAGGAAGGCTATAGTAGGCTATATTGTACCATAACACTTAGACCAACAGGAGTGGAGCCACGCGGGTGAAACCGCGGAGCGCAGCTAGTATATAATAAAAATATTACTTTTAGATGGGTAATACATATTATGTATATACACATACCTATATATTATATAATATGTATATATATGTATATATAAAGTACGTACGTAATACGTAAGTATTAACAGATACACACGTTAATTATATTGACCGACCCGCGAAGGCGCAAAAAAAAAACGAAATTTACTTAATAATAATTTATTGTAATAAAAAAATTACATTTAAATTATCTCTAGCTTAATTAGCTACGTCCCTCCGGTTCAATGTTGGAACCAAGAGTGTCCATTGTCTTCGGCGGGGCAGCGTCACGGTGGTGGTGATTGTAATACTTTCTAACCTTCGGTTTTGGTTTCCAATCTGTTCATCCTGTAGCTACAATCCAAATTTGTCGTAAATTATCCGGTTCAGAAAAACTGTAACAAGCCATTGAATATTTCAGATTCTATATTTAATTAAATACACACTGCAGAATATATATTATTTCCCATAATAGGGGGTAACAATTTGTAGAAAAGTTGGCAACACAAAATTTTTTAGGTTAAAATTTATAATTGTTATTTTTGTGGTTTTTCAACAATGTTTTCAAGTCAACAGCACGTGATACACAATATATTATGGTCCGGGAGCCAGCAGCAGATTTTATGACCAAGTTCCTCTCAAGCGGTAATTAGTAAAATGCATCAAAGTATAGTATTATGAGACCTCGTGAACGTCAGCTGGAGCTCGGTTGGGGGGAAGAGCGGTTGTAGCCTCCCGTATCAGCTGACGGTTTTTCCACCAAGATACAGCCAGCTGACATATATATTTATCCACAGTTACATATAAGCTATCATCAGGTAAATTTTTGTTTGAGAGGAAATAACGGAAAATAAATTTTTCTTTAAATTTAACTTTCATGTTCGAGACACCAGCTGACGTATAATACACCATGTTGTAACCAGCTGACTATTTTTTTTCGTTGAGATATTGGGTTAGCTACAATTTGACAAATTTTTAGCTGAGAGGAAATGAATGAATGAATGTATTTTTTTTCCTATGTGCGTGGGAGGCTACAACCGCTCAC
Organism: Colias philodice; assembly: GCF_061535455.1. Classification (NCBI taxonomy): domain Eukaryota; kingdom Metazoa; phylum Arthropoda; class Insecta; order Lepidoptera; family Pieridae; genus Colias; species Colias philodice. The sequence goes on along the minus strand of NC_143098.1, from coordinate 7,709,814 downwards.
CCCCCCAACCGAGCGCCAGCTGACGTTCACGAGGCTTTATAATACTATACTCTCATGCGTCTGACGAATTATCTCTTGAGAGGAAATAGTTAACCAGATTTGCACCTGGCTCCCTAACCATTAACACGCTGAAATATCATGAAGGCCTATAAACTGATAAAGAGTTGTATACTTACGAGTGAAAAGACAATCCAGGCATTTTCGTTCCACTATCACTTTTACACCCTTTAACGCTACACCGCACCATGGTATTATTTTATAAGGTATTAACAGTAAGTCTAAATCATGCAAAACCAAACATACCATGAATTATGTAACTTAGAACATGTAAAAACTATATTTTTATGGAAGACGATAGCTAGCTGTCAAACTTTGTTTATGAAAGTAGGTTGCTATTCTTGAAAAAAGTGGCACGCTGCGTGAAACAAAAAATTTTATCGTTCTCTCTCATTTCTTTACACAACACCGGCATAAGTTGCTCTTTTTCTTGTGTGAATGCGACATAAGATATCAATTTGTCTATTGGTTTCTCTGTCTACGTAGATTCTAGTGTATTGTCTATGGTAGTGACTGACAACGCTTTGACAGACATTAGACAACGGATTTTATTTTGTAAATGAAGCGTAATTTTTTAAAATATATTCTCATATTAATTGTAAGAATACATGATTATTCTAATATTTTATATTATACATGGTATTAAATTCTATAATTGTATGTGAACTAAATAACTTATTAAATATTGTTCGTGAATAAGGTTAGAACGACATTGAAATAATTTGGTAAACATGGAGCAGGATATATCTTCGAATACTAATAATAAATCGGAAGAAACAACAAGTAAAGAAGATGACAAGAAACCCTCAATCACGTAAGTCTTAATATCCGCAGTCTTGAGTATTTGGAAACCTAATGAATATACATCATTTACTTAAATTTCAAGGTGTTCAAATGTTCCTGAAGGCTTATTTGATACATCTGCAGCGAAAAAACACTTTAGTAAGTTCGGCCGAGTGCATAGGATAAGACTCCTTCCTAAAAAACAAATGTGTGTGGTAGAATATGAACAGCCAAGCTCAATTCAGAGAGCTGTATTAAATGCAGGTGCTTATGATGGCTTCATGTTTGACGTCACACGGACTAAAGCACGAACGTAAGCATAATTTAGTTAAAAATTGTTTAACAATGTTTGTCTTGGTTACTAATCAATAAAAATGTTCTAATTGTATGCTGAGGGTAGGCTGAAAATTTAATACCACATGCTGACATTGTAAAGGTTTCATACTCAATTTGCTTGTAAGTAATTTAATTATGATAAGAAGAGTTCTTTTTGTTGATTGTAGTAGAAGAAGAAGTAAGAAGGATGATGATCCAGATTGGGTACCAGATTCAGATGTGGAGGAGGAGTTATCTGCTATGGGTGGAATATCCACATACAGAGTTCCAAGACAAAAAGGTTAGTTTTTGATGAAACACTATTGTAATGATATTTTATACTGAAACTACCTATTAACTAAATAAATTTACATTGGATAATATTATGTTCTAGGAATTATGTATGTATTCACAGTTTATTCATGTTGCTGTATTTGTCAGAATAATATTATTTTAAATTATTATACTCTCCTATTTCTGTAAAATAATTAATTCTCCTTTTTATTTATTTCAGCCATGGAAATTGATTCACCTAGCAAAGTAACTCGAGTCAAAATGCAACCCATTTTAAGGAAAAAAGTTGAGAAGCCAGTTAGGTCTATACCAGTACAGTAAGTTAATTGATTATTGTAAAGAATTTGTATTGCACGCCTCATAAGCGAAGCATTGAGGTGGGTACTACTGTCACTTCGCGCAAAACATCTGATTTTTCAAACTTAAAATGTCTTTATGTATCATACATTGCACTTGTAAGATAATACATACACACACATATTAAGAAAAAACACTATTTTTAACGTTCATGATATTTTTGATGTCATTTTTGTTATTTAAACTAGTTAAAAAACAGTTTAAAAAAGTTCTGTCTTGGACGTCCGTGTGTCTGTATGTGCGGATCCTTTTTCTTGTTAACACGATAGCGACCGAAATACTTTACTAATCGAGTCTTTTTTTTTCTCTTACGCTTGAGTATGCTCAGGAATAGAACCCTTTCATTTTTCAGGGTCTGATTCGATGTGGTTTAATTGTTATTAAATAAACAAAAATAATAATTAATAAATATTTATTTAAAAAAATTATGAGGCATGCACTTTTGGATTTTCCAAATTATTTAATTACATGTATTTGTCATAGTTATTATACAGCCGATTTATTTATTATTTTAATTCAACAGTTGGTTGAGAAACAATCTTAGTTCTTGTCTGTGGAAACTACAGCAGATTACATTTTTTTGTTAATGAAATATAAAAATTTGTGTAAAAATTGTAGGGTGCCATGTATTTAATATTTGAACATGCTGTCCACTTTGACTTTCTTATTTGTGCAAATGTGTGTGATCAGCATTAGTAACTTTAAGTTAGTATTTTATTTTCAAATCCACTTGATCCTTTTATTCCCATATAGATCTACTTAAAACAAAGAATGTATGTGCAACAATAATTTCAGACCTCCACCAGTGAGTGGTAGAGAATCTCCAGTGATTGTAACTGCACAAACCACATTGAATACTTCAGAAGCAGCGTTAGAGCTTCACCAATTGCGCTCTAAGGTGTCCCTAACACCTGACGAGAAATGGAGGATATTGGACGCCCGGGACAGGTACCTATGTTACTAATTGTGTTGTTTGTGACTGTTTGTTGTGTATGCAATTGCGTTAAAATGTGTTGCATCCTAGACAAAGGTGGCTTGATATAAAATTTTATGATGGTTCTTTCATTTGTTACATCTTTAAGTATTTTTAGTACCTACATGCTATGATAAATAGTAGTTCTGAATAATGTGATTAACATATTCATATGTATTTACATAAGTATTCCAGTAAAAAAATGTGGACATGTCTTCTTTTTCTTATATTATGGACAATATGTATATTATTTAGATATTATTTTATCCGTCTGCAAATTATCGGGAAAAAAATGTTTATAAATAAATAAATTGATTGTTACAGAATACTAAGATCATGGGGTGGCGCCGGTTCAAGGGTGAAAGCTGGTGGCGCAACTATTGGGACATGTCCCGACATGTGTCCAGAGAAGGAATTATTGCATAGACAAGCTGAACACCAGGTTCGCTCAATAATTAAATGTTTTTATTATTTTCATGGAATAAATTTAATATTCTTTTATTGAAATTAATTCAAAACAAATATGTTTTATATTTTTGAAATACATAGTTTAGATTTGATTAGTAACATTCAAAATTGTGTAGAGTTCCCCAACCAGCAAAGATGTCCTATAACAATAACTTACATCACTAAAAAGCTTTTTAAATGACGTATAACAGTGTCGCGGTGACAAGCTTGTTGTATAATAGCGTTTAATGAGATGATTTTGCTCTATAATCATACACAGCAAATTTGTCCCATAACAAGGTGATGTAAACGTTTATATCACTATTTTATACGGCGTTTATAGAGCAGCTCTTATCCAGATTTTGGTACAGCAATAACAGGACGATATTATCACATAAAAGCGCTGGTGGTCTCTTTTTTACAGCAAATTAGTGCAATAAACGATTCTAAGGTAACCTTTATAGTCCCATGCCTATAGAGGCGTAAAAAAATCTACAATAGGACAATTTAGTGTTGTAATGGTTTTCCTTATCTATACTAATATTATAAAGAGGAAAAGTTTGTAAGTATGTATGTAAGTATGTATGTATGTATGTATGGTTTTCACGCAAAAACTACTGGACCGATTTCAAAAATTCTTTCACCATTAGAAAGCTGCATCTTTACTGAGCAACATAGGCTATATTGCATTTTCAAAAAAATTAGAGATCCTTACCAAAAATGCAATAATGTAACCCAAGGTGTAAAAAAATCCTCAATAAAACTTCTGTCATCGCGTGCGCTGCGGAATCTATTGAAGATAGAACAAAAAAATGTTCTACAGTATTATAGAATGGATCAATATCTACAAGAAAGTCCGCGATACCATATGTCCATCTTCAGTAGTTATGTTACTACAACAACTTTTTTACGTTTTCAAAGTAAATAGAAGTGCCGACAGTAATCAAACCATGTTATCCATACACATATATTAATCCTTATCCCATTAAATGATGTTTTATTACAGACTGTTTCAATACCAGCAAAATACTTTTTAAATGAAAAGAATTGGATATTCCATTCAAAAGATATAACGAATTTGAAAGTGTCAATCTACAGAAAATAGTAGGTATACTGTTCGAGCAGGCCGTAGTGCGGGGGTCACGGAGGAATTCTACCAATATGCGTCTTGACGGAACACAGTGGGGTTGTGGTCGGTAGGAATCCGAGATAACCCACGGCCCCTCCCCTGGAGGCCGTGGGTATCTATGAAAGATTTCCCCACTAAAACAAAAAAAAAAAAGGCCGTAGTGCGGGACGGGGTAAAGGTTATTTTCATGTGATTAAAAATTAAATCTATAGTCCGACCTATAGTAGACTTTTCACTGTAACGATATCGCTATCTATGCGGGTGAAACCGCAGGGCATTGCTAGTTACTATTATAGCACTGTGAATCTTCATGGTTGCTGAAACTCCATAATAGAGCAATTAGGTGATATATCCGAGTTTTATATCACTTCTTTGTAACCTAATTGAATTATATTAGTGTTTTTCTGCCCATTATAACGCAGTGGTTTAATAGCTGAGTGGTCAGAGTTATAGGACTGATTTACTGTATAAAAGGGTTAATAACTATGTTATGTAACAAAAACGGCGTATTAATGTAGTAAAATGCGACACTTACGAGAGATATACGGCCTATAAGAGAGTTTCTTTCACTTTAAAACAACAAAAACCTGCCATATTGTCAGCACCGTCTCGTAAATAATTGAAGGGTTCTATTTAATAATCATGGATTGAATGAATTTAAAAAAATCGCAGCTTCAGTAACGATTGACACCAGACAAATTCAAGGTGAGACTTCGAATACGGACAATGATTCTGTACAATCTGTTACATCCTATGAACAAAACCAAGTTAACAGCCATCATGTGGTTTGTGATAATTCAGAAGCAGACCATTCAGACACTAGTGTTTTGCTTGACACTTCGGGATCGGAATCTAAAAATCGGAATTTACACTAGAAAATACAAAATAAAACATGTTATGGGTTTTCTATTTACATCAGGGAACCCTACTAATTTAATCCAGTATATGGCATGACAGTTGTCAAAACTACGTTCGTTTGCGGACGTATAATAGCCACGGAGGTGCTATTTGGCATCCTATACAGCAATTTGGTGTAAAATTAGTTTTTTAATTACTTAAAACTCAATAATTCGAGGGGGGCATGAAAAAAACAGCGTAATTATGCATATAATCTATCAGTAAAATTTCATTCACAAGTCAGTTTATGTATCTAACATAATTAACAGTGTAACAAAAATTAATACTCGACACCACGATGATGGTTCCTATAGTCATTTACTCGTATTATCAATTGGTACACGATTTACCATTTTGTATTATAATTATAGCGTCGCAGTGACTTGTACATCGCAACTTCGTGCTACAAAAGATTTGCGGTTACTCTTAAAACACAACTTCGCGCTGTAACAGCATCGCGGTTCCTTTTATATCACTACTTCGCTCTATAACAGCATCGCGATTCTATAAGTGTACTCTTCTATAGGTCCAATTGGCATCTGAGTTGCTGCTACAGCAACACAATACCACCAAATGGCTTTATAAATGCGCCACTTTGGGGTTTATACAACGTTCTTATCACCCTTATAGAACTACCAGTTAGCACCTCTGAAACGTTCTTATCCCTTCTATAGAGCAACGATTTGTTGGTTGGGTCATTTCTAAGAATATTTTAGGTATCCTAACTTGGTATAATGATCACTTACTTCATAATGATGCATCCTTACAGGTGATGACGCTAGAGACAATAGTTGATTCTGACGGTTTGTTAGAGCCATGGCGGGCAGTGAAACAATACAGTAGGAGTTCAGCCGACCAGGAGATACCAATGTGCTACGAACTGCGGCCCGCGGCTGTGCTAATGCGGACTTGCGCCTATTTGTTACATGAAATCGCTGATACTACACGACAGGTAAAATCTAGTGTCATTAGGAAGTTTTTTAATTAGGTTGAAATGATGGTTTTAAATATTAATATTAATAGTTGTTTTATAACAATTACAGGTTTTTATATTTCCGTACTTTAAGTTCGACTTTGTTCAAAACAATATTTATAATACAATCAAAGTCAATGACTAATAATTCCATAATTTTGTCTATATTAGTTAAAAAGAAATTATTTCAATTGATGTTTACTACATACACATATTCAACTCTAATATATCTATGTATTATTTTTCAATTCAAAGGTGGGCCTTGCCGACTGGTTCCACTTCATGTGGGATAGACTGAGAGGCATTCGCAAAGATATAACACAGCAGGCTCTGTGTTGTGCAGGTAATTGTAATAAACATGTTTGGTACAGCAAAATATGATTGAAATGCCATTATGGTTACATTAATATTTAATTATTTAAGTGAAACTTCTTTATCGGGGTTGGAAAAAAATTTAGTGTAACATTTTTTCGTTACGCGTGACATTTTTCCGTTACGCGCCATCTTTTTCTTATCCCTTCCACGTGTGATTCGACGTATTTCTGTAAAGTTGCATATAGTAAATTATTTTTTGAAAAATAAGGTCATAAAGAATTTTCACTTCTTACGTGTGTACACTAGTACACGCACACATTTTTTTTTATACATGCTGCTTGTTGACGTTTTACATAATTATTATTAAAAAACATGAAATTATATTTCTAGATACAATTCATCTAGTTGAGATGTGTGCAAGGTTCCACGCTCACTGTGCGGCCCGTTTGGCGGATCTTGAGCACACACAATTCGACCAAAAGTTGAACACAGACAATCTTACCAAGTGCCTGCAAACCCTTAAGCACATGTATTCTGATGTGAGACCAGAGCAAAAGCCGAGAGAGGCAGAGTTTAGAGGATATATAGCACTACTGAACCTTGGTGATGCTAATTTTTGGTGGGAGGTAAGAATCAAGCATTATTCTAATAATTAAAAAAATAAAAATAAAAAAGAGTTTATTTTCTCACATCACATAAAATAAGTTTACGCATTTTCAGTAAATATAAATAAGTTATAATAAGTAATTCAAGCCAAAGTTTTACTGGCATAATGCTTCCCAACAAGTTAAAAAAATACAATTATTATCAGTCAGTAGCAGAATGCTAAAATAATTTTTGCTTAGCTTAATACTCATTTCTGTTTGACTTAAATTCTTCTTTTTATTACAGATTAAGCAACTACCCAATGAGATACAAAAATCAGAACCTATCATTTTTGCTGTGAAAGTGTTCACGGCGCTAGACAACAATAATTACGTACGATTTTTCCGCCTAGTCCGTGATGAAGCGACTTACCTTCAAGCGTGTGTACTCTTACGCTATTTCAACGATGTACGAGCCAGAGCTCTAGCGAGAATTGTCAAGGCATATGCCCCTAGAGGAGGTTCAAAATTCCCCGCCGATGATCTAATGAATTCCCTTGCTTTTGAATCAATTGACAGTATGAAGTCATTCGTTAACCATTATGGCTTACGTTTCTCTAAAAATGACTTTGAACTCACAGTTATTTTAGACCGCAATCAATTCATTGAAGATAGTGATCCTTACCCTATAGCAAGAGCGCGCAATCTTATTGAATCTAAGCGAAAAAATTCCGTAGCAGAAATTATATCTGGTGGTAATCTACCGAAATACGATTATAAAAATCACACCTTACATACTAGTTTTAATCCAGATGGCAGATTAAAAGAATCCTCATTGACAGCTGCGGATCTTGGTTACAATACTATAAACGATAGTAATAAAGATATAACATCGTTAAAAATGGAATTACAAAGGCTTAATAACAACAAAGGTGGAAAGAATGTATTTATAACCGATAAAGTATTAGAAAGTAAAAAAATTATTACTGCCAAATCAGTCTCACCAAAGCCACCATCTGTTTTCGTTCCAACAAATAAAACTAATGGTGAAAAAACTTATTCTTTTCAACCAGCTATTCCTATCGAATTGCCAGAAATAATCAAGGCATCGCCGGAAAAACTAATTGACGATAATGTTAAGAGCGCATTTAAGTTTTCTGAGCCACAGAATACCGAAACATCTGGTAAATCAAACTTATTTATGTCTTCCATTAATAAAAATGTTTTTAATACCAGTTTTGTGCCTAACAATAACAAAGCGTCTGAAATGAAAGACAAAGCAACTCCGCAAAATATCTTCAAAGCAAATCAAAATGATACTGTATTCAAAAAACCATTAGGAGCTTCAGTGTTTGCTCAACCTGCATTGCACCAAGAAAGTGAAGGTAAAACATTGAGTAAGAATTTGTTTGCCAATGCGAATACTAACGTTTTTGCTAAGAAAGATGAACAACCAAATAAAAACATTTTTTCTAACACGCAAAATTCCAGCTTATTCAGCAAACCTGCAGATGTAACTACCAATATATTTGCAAAGTCGATATCAGAATATAAGTCAAGTGATCCATCAAATGTATTTCGCACATTTGCAAATCCAACCACTGATGTAAATATCTTTTCTAAAGGAATTGATAAACCTGCCTTAGTTTCAAATGGTGAAACTGGTACATTATCTCCTGGAACTTTATTTAAACAGGCAAATGATCCATTCAGTACACAAAATAAGAAATTTTCTGTTTTTCAAAGTAAAAACCAAACAGTAGGCGAAAATATATTTAATACAGTAAAGCCAACTCAGGCAGATGACGTTTACGAGTTCCATGATAATGATTCGAACAGCCAAAACGCAGATCAAATGCAACAACAAATGGTGGAAAAACAAATACAAGAAGAAGTGCGAAAGGAACAAGAAAGAATACGAATTGAGGAAGAAAGACGGAAAGAGTTAGAAATAAAGCAAGAAGAATTAAGACGAGAAGAGGAGAAACGTAAGCAAGAAGAAGCAAGGCGTAAACAAGAAGAGCTAAAAAAAATGGAAGAAATGCGGAAAAAAGAGGAACAAAAGAAACAGGAGGAACTTAGAAAAAAACTAGAAGAAGAACGTCAAACAGAATTAAAAAGAAAAGCTTTAGAACAAGAAAGAGCTTTTAAGGAAAAAGTGGAGAAAGAGTCTCAAGAAGTTCATGAGGAGCTTATAAAAGAAGTAAATGCGGAAACTGTTGAAAGCCTTCTAAAAGAGGAGTTGGAAAAATTAAAAAATCTTGTTGCTGATGCAAAGAAGATTACTAATGAAATATTTTCTGAATTGTTGGAAGAAACATGTAATGCTGAACTTAAAGCTGAAATTTTCTGGACTAAGAAAGTTATGAAGAAATGGTTTCATGTTTGGAGAAAGCAAATAATTCGTAATTTTAAAAGACGACGTCTCCTTGAAGATACACCAGTCTGGTTAACTGATAAGACACCGTTGGAAGAAGCCAAATCTCTAAGAAGGCTCTCTGAGAAGGTGGCTTTAGCTCAAATGAATGCTTTCCACAGAGGTTATAAATTTAATGGGGAATTAAAGGAAATACCACAACCACAGCCCTACAATATTGTCGATATAATAAGATCCTCACTTCTAAAACGTATGAAATATATCAATTATCCCTATGATAAATGCTTTTTCTGGAAAACCACAATCGTGTCGCCTGGTGCATCTAAATGGTTCTGTAAGAAAATAGAAATACAAAAGTGGTTAATTGATGCATTTAAACTGAAGAGTAGTGAAACAATGGAAAATTATATACATGCGGAAAAACAGACATGGAATAATTTAATGGACTTTGCTACATCTGTAACTTTAATAAATCAAGAAAACCCTCTCAATACTGCTGATGCTCTTGAAGGAACCAATGGAATAATATTTTACATGTGTAATGATATTTATGACATAAAGAGCATAGAAAATATTTTAAATCAAAAATACCCCTACCACACGGTCCCTATAGCTATAATAACAACACAAATAAACAACACAATATTCCAAAATGATCTTCAAATGAAGTTATCCACATATGTAAAGACTAATATTATATCGGATTTTAGAATATATGTAGTTGATTCGACAAATGTAGCAAATTCTCTAGATATTTATACAAAAAGTGCATTAAAGTGGTTAGCTAAAAGATGTCCAAAACCACCACCACTCGAAATTGATTCCTTGAAATCTATTTGTCAAAGATGTCTTGGAAATGAAATCTGGCATAGATTAAAGACAGATAATGATACAAGGACACAAGATGTAATGAAGGACATTCAAAAGCTAGTGCAATATTATAATATTGCTGTTGATAAATTGACGAACGTTATTACAGATGAGGATCTTTTCAACTATCCATCATTCCCAGTGGAATTTAAGGGTTATTTAGATAGCACATCGCCATATCCTAAGCCATATGAATTTATTCCTAGCAATGTAAAACATGCTGATAATGTAACTGCTGTTAAAAATATTATGAATAACTTAAAACTGAGTGTTCCGAACACGACACCGTCTCCAAAGAGCGATCTTAACATGCAGGATCAAGTTCGTCAGTATTGTAATCAGATAGGTTGGTTTGAGAAACCAGAAACAGTGACTTGTAACGTTGTGTCGCTTTTGCCACAAGAGTTCATTGATAATAATATACCATGTGATCAATTAATAGACTTTTTTGAACAATATAATGTAGTTGATATTGTCAATATAATTGTATATGATAAAATGAACATTCTTAAAAATTTTGAAAATCAGTATGTCATGTATGATAAAACAGTAATGGATGACTACCATAATGTAAACTGGTTATATGATATTGATCTAATAACTTCCCTCAAACATAAGACTGTTGAATATGAAGATAATTTGGATTATTTCATACAAGCGAAACGTCGTAAATTGAATGAACCTAAAGAACTTCTGCAATTGGAAGATAAGGACTATAGTATGGTTGAAGAATCTATACAAGCCGCAGATAAAAGTATATTAGAATGCACCAAGCGAAAAAATGTTGTGATAGAACTTGAAAAAGAGCTTGATGAAAGAAAAAAGAAATCTGAAGAGTTGGAAAATTTGCTGAGAGCAGCCCTTAATAATGTTTAGTCATAATAATTATGATCCTAATCTTTTTGATGTATTGTTAGATATTATTGTAATGCATGGCAAATAATTGAATAAATGGATTTTTTTATATATTTACGTTTTTTATTTACCTCTATGTATAATATTAATATTGAAATCAGTTATGTAATTTTACTTTAGAATATAGCAGCGCCTAAATTATTCAATTTGGTAGAGACCTTAAGAATAAGGTCACCAGAAGGTGATGGATGATAACTAAAAGATGATAAATGAGTGTAAATCACAGGCGGCAACTGATGCACAAAAATAATCCTTATGGCATGATTCTGTATTCACGCGCGATGACTTATAGGCGATCCTCACACTGCCCCGCATCATGCTGCATGTTGCGTGACTGCGTGTTTAACGTTACTTGTAAGTATCTCCGTTTGTATAGAAAACACGCACAGTCCAACACACTGAAAATGCAACCACGCGCGTTCATGCGGGTCACGCGCATACACGCGGAGAAACATGCACCCCCGCGCGTAGGTGCGGGGCGAGACGCAAGGTATGGCACACCGAAACCCGCAGTGCCGCGCGTGATTTTGAATGGGCGTGACGTATGTGTTAGAAAATGGATCTCGATATCGATCGATTTATTAACAAATGACCCATTTAAAGATCTTGTTTGTAAATAAGGATGTACCCAGTATCTTCTATAGGCACGATTTCTTTTAATTTGACCGTACAAAAACCAAACAGTTAGTATAATGGCAGCGTCCTGAATGAGTTCCACACTATTAACCATTTTTATCAAAACTATCGTGATGCTCACACCACAGAGAACGGCGAATAAATGATTAATGAGAGCCGCCGCGGCCGCGCCGTGCGTGAATCTACAAATGCACCTACGCGCGTGAGTGCGCAAAAAACCCGCACGATGATGCAGATCTGCACTCCCGCAGGAACGCGCGTAGGTGCTTCGACATGCAACATGCAGCGTGATGCGGGGCAGTGTGAGGATCGCCATAGCGTATTTCATGTATAAGTATAACTTTGGTGTTTCTACACCGATTAACATGATTCTTTTTTTATTGAATAGGTAATAATGTTACCTTTTTTAATTAGGGATGAGTGAGAGTGTTGTAAACGTAAGAGTAGACAAATATAATCAGAAAGCTCCGAATTGCTAAGCTATTGAAGTTTCACGTGTTATTGTGAGTCAATTTTAAAAGATAGAAATAATATGCTGTCTAGCATTTATTTTTATATAATAACTAGCGGTTCGCCCCGGCTTCGCCCGTGGTACATAATATTTACGTTTTCTCTACATAAGAACCATCCTCGTACTTCAAGGAATATAATAAAAAAAGAATTATCGAAATCGGTTCAGCCGTTCTCGAGTTATGCGCTTACCAACACATTTTGCGATTCATTTTTATATATAAGAAGATAATAATTTAAGCACATTTGTGTCGTACATGATTTCTATGTAGCTTTAACCATTAAGACTGCACACGCGACGGAAGATTAAAAAATGGAGTAACTTCTCCCGTTTTCCCAATATTTAACTTCACTGCTCTGCTCATATTGATCGTAGCGTAATAAAAAGTATACTATAACCTGCCCAGGAGTATGAAGAATAATTGTGCCAAATTTCGTTTAAATCCGTCGTGTAGTTTTTGTTTCTATAACGAATATACAGACAGACAGACAAAAATTTTACTGATTGCATTTTTGGCATCAGTAGCGATCCCCTATCACCCCTTCATAGTTTTTTTTTAATTTATTTCATGTACAGAATTGGCCTCTCTACAGATTTATTATAAGTATAGATAGATTTACTCTTTTACTCAAGAACAAATGACATTAAATACAATGAATATGAACAAATGTTACATTTCAAAGTATACTATATTTTTATATAATCTGTCATGAAGAACTTACTCCCAATTTTTTTATTGAAAAGAAGCTTTAGAGAAATCTAGAAAGCCCTCTGTTAACTGTTAGCTACAATAACAATATTGACTATAAACCTAACACTAAGTTCCAACAACAACTTCTATTTCAAGAATATAATAATTATATTCTTTACTAGCGGTCCGCCCCGGCTTCGCCCGTGGTACATATTTACGTTTTCTCTACATAAGAACCATCCTCGTACTTCAAGGAATATAATAGAAAAGAATTATCGAAATCGGTTCAGCCGTTCACACGTGATGCCGTGACAACGCGAAACGGGTGCGGAGCCGCCGCCTTTTTATAGCTCCCGCCGCGAAGCGCGTCGAACGCGGCAACTGATACACAAAAATAATCCTTATGGCATGTAATTCACGCGCGATGATTTATAGCGTATTTCATGTATAACTTTGGTGTTTCTACACCGATTTACATGATTCTTTTACTATAACCTGCCCAGGAGTATGAAGAATAATTGTGCCAAATTTCGTTAAAATCCGTCGTGTAGTTTTTGTTTCTATAACGAATATACAGACAGACAGACAGACAGACAAAAATTTTACTGATTGCATTTTTGGCATCAGTAGCGATCCCTTATCACCCCTTGATAGTTTTTTTTTAAATATATTTCATGTACAGAATTGGCCTCTCTACAGATTTATTATAAGTATAGATATTCTTATATAATTATTGTATTGTAAATTCTTACATAATAATCGAAACATATATCTGCGACTGCCCAGGACTGTATTTCAGTAGTGCAGTTATGGGCAGGCTGCGGCTGGTGTCCCACAACACATTAAAGTTCATGTAAGCCTCCTAGAGGACCAGGTATCTTCATTCTGATGGTACCCGTGAATTATGTAGAGATACGGCCACATATTTGATATTATGTAGTAGTAACAGGATAATTTCCAATGATATTGAGAGGAAATAAATAGAAATTAGGAAGGTCAAAAACAAAAGCAAAGTAAAATGAGCTTTATTAAAAATTATATAGTTGTTGCATTCACAATTACAGTAGAAGGCCCATTATCCGAATTAATTGAGACTGGGGTTAATTAGAATAATCGAAGATTCGGATAATCAGACATAAAGAAAAACAAACTGTTCAAACAAACATTTTCTTAAATCGGCATTCTACTGTAATTACTAAAATATTATTTTTATTTATTTAGTCCTCACACCTTTGTACAACATTAAGGCAAGCATCAACAAATTCAGTAAATATAGGTTCTTGCATATATTTCCTCATTAAGATATCAGGCTGAGGACATTTATCTAACTCTTCTAATATTTCTCTAACATGGGGATTTTCCAAACATCTTCTCAATTCTGGTGATTCTTCTGAAACAAGAATAATGTTTTTATTTAAAAAAAATATTGATAAAGCAGTTATTTACCTTATAAATTTTTATTAAATGGTTTTATTGGTTTTTTAGTTCTTAAAATTATGAAATGAAACATGATCTAAATTAATATTTTAACAACTATTCTAATTATACAGATGTGGATACATAAATAGGAAATTTACCAAGCAATTTAAGTTTATCTACTGGAACTGTGTCTTCTGTAGGAAATTCATATGTAGGGGTGGTCTCTTTTGGGGTTTCCTCTGGAATGTTGGGTGGTGAACATGACGACTCTTTGTGGAGTTTGCAACAGTTTACCGAACAACTATAAAAGGCATACAGGGTTAGACAGAATATAATTTATCAGCATACAGGAATTTACACAATAATACTTACTAAGGTTGTCTACATGTGGGACATTTATATTTTGGTAAACTCCCACACTCGATACAGGTTGGAATTACCATTTTCATGATAATATTTATTACAAGTAACTTAAAATTACAAACGGCCGACACGTCACAGTATTTTTAAGGTGTATTTATTTCAGGAAAAATCAAAACAAACAACATGCTTAGATCAAAGCTGTTATGACATATGACAATCGACAATGACATTGACCAATGACCATTGTCGTTTGTCATATATTTCTGACATTTGTAATTTTAAAATGCTACCCGGAAAATTCAGCATGTGGCGAATTTCGGAACATGCTAATATAAAACGATAAAACTTTATTACATAAGTAGTTGTTCCGCGCGGTTTCACCCGCATTGCTCCGCTCCTGTTGGTCTGTGATGATATATAGCCTAAAGTCTTCCTCGATAAATGGGATATAGCTAACACCGAAAGAATTTTTCAAATCGGACCAGTAGTTCCTGAGATATGCACGTTCAAACAAACAAACAAACTCTTCAGCTTTATAATATTAGTATAGATACATATTTTGATTTGATGATTATAAAAATGTTTGGGTGTGTTGTTTGGTGCTGTTCACAGTGTTGCTATACTTTCTCCCCATTATTTCCCCATTTACAATCTTTTATTTCTAATCGTTCTTATACCATTTTTTAAACTCAAACGACCTAAATAAATTTATACAATTTCTAAAGATGGAGTAATTTCCTGAAAGTAAGAAGATCAGTTTAACGGTTTTTTTTAATCCCTAAAACAGGAGATTTTTGCGTCGGTACAGCGTCGGTTCATATCACAAGTCACAACCCCCGACAGTGCAGTATAATATTATCTTATATATAAAATTCTCGTGTCACAATGTTAGTCTGCATACTCCTCCGAAACGGGTGGACCGATTCTCATGAAATTTTCTGTGCATATCGGGTAAGTCTGAGAATCGGCCAACATCTATTTTTCATATGTACCACGGGCGAAGCCGGGGCGGACCGCTAGTTAATTTATATTATACTTGTGTGTTGTGACTTGTGACACGTATGACTAGAAAAAGATTACACAGATTCTTGTCGTGGTAACATGCTATTCAAAATTAATGTTTCACGATTTATCTACATTCTTCACTTCATTGCAAGAAGATTATATCTAATACACTGGAGATTTCAGTATGAACATTTATTAATCATGTTTCAGTCTGATTTCCTAGCTAATAAATTCTAAAATAAATAATAAATATGTACCGACGATTTATTATACGAATTTTATGCCGTAAACAATGCCATATGTAATGTAATCTATTCAAAGATCAAGGAAGTATAAAATATTGTAAATATGGGATGGTGGTTAGATTAAAATAAAAAAAGAAAACATTGTTTTTGTACTTTATTTACACACTTTTCTAAGAACTATTTACATATTATATCGATTTATATTCACTTTTAAGATGCAAGGATAAAAAGGTTTCTCAAAAAAAATTATTATGCTGTTACAAGGCTGTTAATTACTTGATGCATTGTGCATAGCATACCATTAAAAATAATATAAACCAATATGACATAATAATTGAGAACAATATAGTATATATTCTTCACAATATTCTCTATGTGAAGTTTACTGGCACTCAGTCGCATAAAAGATGAACACGACAGCAATTTTTCTATAGCATTTACAAAGCTTTAATTTTAAATTCAAATTGTGGTGGTCGTATTATTTTTCATAATTATGAATAATAGGGACGGAATTTGGGGACGGATGGATTTTTTTATTATTTTCTGTATATAGGGGCAAGTAAAGTTTAAGAACTGACAATATAAATGCATCATATTAATTTTACATTAATTTAGAAGCGATTACAAAAATAATAGTAGGTGGGTTCAACCTTAAATTAAAAACTAAATGCTTCAATGTTATTATTCCTTTCGGTAACGTCCATTAGCCGTTAACATGTTCACATTTTAAATATAATTATAACGGTTATTTAATATTCTATTTTCTATTACGAAGATAAATCTTAATTCTAGTTCACATACAATTTCACAAAAAACTAAATTGTACATAAGTGTGCCTACGTTACATTTTAAAATTATTTTGAAACTACATCATACACAACGGATAATTTTAATACGTTTCTTATAAATAAATTCAAGTAATGTTTATATATCTGTGAAATAAATTCATTATGACCGTTGCTTAACAATGTCAAGAAACAAAATAAAATGTGGCAGTGATACTAACGAAACACTCAATTAATTATTAATTGCATTGTAAATAATTTAAGGCGCTTGGCCAAAAACTACAAACGGAACAAAATTAAAATTCTCTACAAATGTGATCACTAAACCTTACGCATCCGTTCGTTAGCCATGAATGAGCCAAGTTTAACGTTTCATAGAGTAGGTTTAACGTTATAGAGTGGATTGTCTATTGCTCATGCACTGTTGGTCTATACTCTATGGTTACTTCTCTATGGGCGTATTCAGAAAGAAAGCTTGAAACTTATAAGCGCTTATCGGCGCTTGTCATGTTCATATATTTTCCTGTCAGTGCTGGTAACCCACGCAGGAAAATATATGAACATGACAAGCGCCGATAAGCGCTTATAAGTTTCAAGCTTTCTTTCTGAATACGCCCTATAGCTCCTTCGGGTTGACTATACTCTATGGTCGCTATTATCTATGGTTCATTAGGTTCATATACGGCTGGTTTATGGTCACTGTTGTCTATAGCTCCTCATGTACAGGCGGTTTATGGTCGCTGACGTAGTATTGAAGTTCTGGTGGTGGCGCGCCCGACTCAGCAGCAGCAAGCGCGAGGTACCTGGTGTATTAGTATATTTTAGTTTATTATAATTTTATTGTTGAATTCACACGTGTCAGAAGTGAAACTTCTTCGGCAAGTTTAAAAGATACCAAATTCGTCGCCTCTCCATGGTATTGCTATGACACGATTATTTCGCTTCTTTGCCTTTCTCCCCCTGGTTGCGTGGCAGATATCACTGTACACCATATAGATCATTAACTAATGATCTAAGCTGTACACTGATAAGGCCGCCCTTTGTGCTATTGTTTAATGTAATATTGTTACCTTTATGTACTTGTTTTCTTGCACAGTAAAGTGTAAAATAAATAATCAATAAATACCTGGCACGGAGATGGTGCGCGGACGCTTTGGGCTGCCGCGACCGCGTGAATATGCCCTTCTTGTTGCCCCCTACGCGGATTATGTCTGCAAAATATTTATGTTTTTAAGGAATATGTTTTGATACATTTTGTGATTTTAAGTCAATATGCTTTGACGATTGGATTTGTTTGATATTGTGAATGGATTTGAAGTATTATTGCTCTTTATCTTAGAGAGTTCTAATTTAATTTACAGAAAAAAAATGCAAAGAATGTGCAAAATGCAATTTTTATAGCGCTCAATTAAATGCAATAAAAAGCAGAAAGTATTATTACAAAACGTGTTGTATAAGATTGATTTGTTGAAATGGATAACAATGCACATAAATTAAATTAAATTCAGTTCAGCGAGAACATTGAATAATACTGCATTACAAAAAATGCTAACAATTCAAAAAGACTCTCACTCCGAGCACGAGTTTTAACGTTGACAGCTTGACAGTAAAAAAAAAGAAAGTTTCCTTCAATACTGAGCGCCGAGCGGCGGTTTTTCGCAGTTACAACCACAGATTACAACTTTAACTTTACAGACTTTTTGTGGTCGTTTGTTGCATTTCTTATTATGTAATAGTACTTTAGTAACTCTTTATATAGTTTAGTGTAATTAGCATTGGTTTCCTGTAGTTGGTATTATCGATTATAATTGTATCACTAGCTGTAAGGTACCTTATCATTAGACATCGGATTATATGCATTTGCATATTTGCATATGCAAATGCATAAAACTCTCTAATTACGGCGTTAGTGCATATTGTAGCCTTTTTCCCGAATCGTGCATATTTCGTTAAGTAGTGGGAGTTTTGATTGGTCGACAAACCTTTATTAGCCAATATAACGCTCAGCGAGTAAACAAACCCTATTTTTGCATGGTAAAATGGCGAAAAATTACAAAATGGGCTCCATTTTAAGTAAATTTTGAGCCATTCAAAATAGGGCTAGATTACCCTTTCGGGGCTAAAAACTTAAAACACGGGTTGAATTCCAAAAAAGGGCTAGATTTAGCCCGGAAAGGTCTAAGGTGGCAGCACTGTGCTCGCGGGTGACAAACATCACAAATTTGCGCTCAAAAATTAGGTAAAAATGCTTAATTGTATTTTGGCACAAAAACTATACTTAATTTCAAGAAAATTTCACTGTTTTTGATTTATCTTTGATTTAAACATATAAAATAACAAAGATTTTTTGATTTTGTATTGTGCATATTTTAGGCATATCAGTCGTTTTTAGTGCATATTTCGGCCTTTTTTAGTGCATATTTGCATGCATATTTTGGCATTTTGTTAGTGCATATAATCCGATGTCTACTTATCATAAATAAATACAGAATTTCATATTAAAAATAGGTGCTTGTTTTAATATGTATAAGATATTTTGCTATTGAACAGCTATTGCCCTTATTTACAATTAGTAAATAATTCAGGTGAGTTTGCTTATTGCTTTTTTTAATAGATACTTTTTGTTGCTTGATACAATTATGAAAAAATATATACTTAATGAACATTATAAATGAATGTGCTATGATAGAAAGTTTAAGGCTGCAATAATATAAATCCTATTGAATATGCCGCCAATAATAATTAAATATGAGGAGAAATACATACTTTGTGCAGTCTTAAAATCAGCGAAGTTCCAAATAAATTCGCCTGAGAAGAATCCCGCGCGTCTTAAACGATCGAACGCTTTGAAGTGCTCCGACATTAGCGCGACTTGATATTCTTCAGACCAAACGTATTCTGGCATCTGGAAAAAATAGCAGTTTTAAAAATAATTGTTAATGTTGTTAAAGTTTTGATTTACTAAAAACTGATTAAATTAGAAAAATATTTAAATTGTTTAATTTATTGACTTCAAAGAAATGACGTACATATCTATCTTAATATATATAAATCTCGTGTCACAATGTTTGTCCTCAATGGACTCCTAAACCACTTAACCGATTATAACAAAATTCGCACACCATGTGCAGTTCGATCCAACTTGAGAGATAGGATAGTTTAAACATGTAGGTACCACAGGCGAAGCCGGGGCGGACCACTAGTAATATTATAGAAATTTATTGAATAAACTGCTATATACGTCTATATAAATTATATACTAATCTACTACTCCTTGGATAGTAAAACATTTAATTTAATTTGATTAGAATACATACTATATGCAAGCCAGCGACGGTATCAGCTCCATACTCAGTCATAATCACAGGTTTGTTGTGCCTGCGATGCCAGGAGGTAGCTTCATCCACGACATTAGTTGCTATGTTCAGTAGGGAACCCGTATTGGCATACCATCCGTTGTATCGGTTGAAGCAAATTACGTCTAAGTGTTGACCCTGGGAATAATATTTCAATGTCATTATGCTATGGTATATATGTGTTTTTATTAGAATGTTTGCTATGTGTGTTTATGTTAACCAGTGGAAAATGGATAAGGAATAGGGCTTATTGGGATTATGTTTAGGTTTTAACGGTTTCAAAATTAATAGCAATGTAGCAATGCGTAATAATAATATTATGTTTGGATTGTATCGATATCGATGGCTATTAATTTTTGTGATGCGCTTTCGGAAATATTCAGCTGGATACCTGCCTATTCTATAATTAAGGGCTGATTTTTTAATGGTTAAAACTTATTCGTCGAATCCATACTAATATTATAAATGCGAAAGTAACTCTGTCTGTCTGTCTGTTACTCAATCACGCCTAAACTACTGAACCAATTTGCATGAAATTTTGTATGGAGATATTTTGATACCCGAGAAAGGAAATAGGCTACCTTTTATTACCAAATATGTACCACGGGCGAAGCCGGGGCGGACCACTAGTAATGTATAAAACTACCATTTTGAAAACGTATTCTAATTGCCCGTATTTGACAGTTTACGTGACATTTTAATATTATTATCGTGTAATACTTTATTGGACGGATAAGTTTTATCCAAGCATTGAAAAATCGGCCCTAATTGAGATAGGCAGGTTTTATTGTTGCTTTTACTTAAAGCTTGATAGTTAATTATGTGGGCCGATCCCGGCGGCACTGCAATGCCGGGCCGACCCGTGACGGGAGTGGAGCGAGCCCCGAACATCCCGTCGGTTTACAAAAATCAGTTTAATATACTGGTCCCGCTGTGCGGGAACTTTCAGATATTAAGCTGAAAAGAACAGATACTACACTTTGATCTTAGCCAAAAGGCCGAGAAGCGATACCCAAACCGGGTATCTCAGGGTATATACGTATGCGAAAAAAAATTATTATAGCGTGATGTAAGTTTCTGAAAAACAACTGTAGCGACATCTAGTGGTAAAATATGGTACTTCAAGTACTTTCTTATCTCCATGTCAAAACGTGATGTTCAATGTTCACACTAGAATGCGCTATAGGCGTGTCGTTCAGAAAATAAAAAATCTACTGAACATATTTCACGCCCATTATTTTTTATTTCTTATATTTTTAATGATAAGATTGATAAAGTAAATAATATCAATATAGCATTCAAAAGTATTGCTTGTAATAATTGTTTCAGTCATGGGTATAAACTATAAATACTCACTGCTTTGTCATTCAGGTACGTCTGTGAAATAGCTATAGTTACTGGCCTCGACAGGTCCATTGATTTAACGTGTTTTACCACTTTGCTGTAATAAATATTTACGAAGATTAATAAATGTACACTTACAAGGATTGTTTACAATAATTGTGGTTATTTTTCAACTTTTATAGGCTTCTTTTCGACATATTTCTTAATTAAGCATTCCCGGTTATCATGTATCAGATACTTTACCTAATAACTGGATCTCTTATCTATATGTGAATGACCCCATTTAATTTCTTTTTGGTAATTAGGTTATTAGCATAAGTACCAATTTTCTGTTATAGTAGACTACAAGCCCGCATAGGACAAAAATATGGGTCAAATGAACCACCAGGGGACATATCTAGAACGATAGCAGAGCAAAAAATAATAAGATTCATCACTATGCCGTCACTTATAAGCTGTCCAACTGAGTGCAGATGAGAATTGAAAAGTACAGGTAGACTCGGTAAATTTTGGTCATATATTTTTGTACGGCATTCTTAACCATCGATAGATCCATTAAAAATAATAAGAAACCGCTCAGTGCCGTACAAAAATGGTGGTCCACCAAGTCGGAATTTTTATTTAATTTCCGAGAGTTACCGGGGGTAAATTTGGTCATTTGACCATGTACGGCATCTGTGTCATACTATTGCTATACTGCTTTTAATCCATTATTCCGCAACGCCGTACAAAAATCATGGGGACAAGGGGAAAAAATCGAGAGTTGCAATCCCCTCTCTTTCCCCACTCCAGGGGGTCATTTGACTAAGTACGGCTTCGGTTCCAAAACATTATCTAGCACTCAAAAGTACTATTAAAAGCAATGCCGTCAAAAAATAATTGTTCTTTTAAATGTATACCAATAATCATCTTAATTTCATCGAATTCTTGATATAAAGAGCTGTAAGGTCATTTGACCCTGTACGGGAACTTTTTTTTTAACATGATATTGTAAAATTCAATTGTTGTATAGTATTGCCGTTCAAAAGAAACCGTTCTAAAAAAAGTTATAGAGAAATGCAAAACCAGAAATTTTGTTAAAGTTTAAACATCGTAGATTAATGAAATTTAATAGTTTTCTACACTTTATCCGTTGTTTTAAATAGTATTAACATAGATAAATTAGGAAAAAACGATGCCGTACATTTTTGTGCAGACCACATCTTTTAGGCTGATGAAAGCGACGAAAGCTACAATTTTAAGGGTTCTTTATGGCCATTTGATACAGTACGGCATTAACATATTTTAAGCAATAGCATAGCAAGCAAAGCAAAAGGAGGGTTATGGTTGTTTACAGGTCATGTATGTATTGTATGTTCATCTATTCCCTCGTAACTTCTAAACTACTTATCAGAATTCGACGAATGACATATCATGAGAAGCGTCTGAATTGTTCACTGGATAACCAGCGACCAGCTAGCTAAAGGCTATATGGGGTTTCACAAAATCTAATGTGGCGCCCTCTAGCGGACAAAACATACAGAGTAAAAAAATAAAGTTAAGATAAATATGCAGTGTTTGGTATCATTTGAAAGCGCTTTACTTGTACATTTTGAATATGTATATATTACTAGCATTTGCTTGTGACTTTACCTGTATTCATTGACTGATTGCATATAATTCACATCTTTTCGTTCATAGCTTTTTTATTAGTTCATCAATTTAACGGAGTCCATTCCACCTGACTCCGACTTTCCAAGGTGATAATTAACCACCTCGAGCTTCTTAATATTAATGTATATTTATATTTTATTATAAAAATATAAAGCAAACATTTCGTTATATGGATTTTTTTCTTTTTCAGATTTTTCCCCTTTGAACCAACGAAAATGTACGGCACATGAAAAAATATTATCTATGCATAAAATACTTTAAAAATAAATTTATTTCGTGTTGTGTCAAATGACCCCCTGGAGTGGGGAAAGAGAGGGGATTACAACTCTCGATTTTTTCCCCTTGTCCCCATAATTTTTGTACGGCGTTGCGGAATAATGGATTAAAAGCAGTATAGCAATAGTATGACACAGATGCCGTACATGGTCAAATGACCAAATTTACCCCCGGTAACTCTCGGAAATTAAATAAAAATTCCGACTTGGTGGACCACCATTTTTGTACGGCACTGAGCGGTTTCTTATTATTTTTAATGGATCTATCGATGGTTAAGAATGCCGTACAAAAATATATGACCAAAATTTACCGAGTCTACCTGTACTTTTCAATTCTCATCTGCACTCAGTTGGACAGCTTACAAGTGACGGCATAGTGATGAATCTTATTATTTTTTGCTCTGCTATCGTTCTAGATATGTCCCCTGGTGGTTCATTTGACCCATATTTTTGTCCTATGCGGGCTTGTAGTCTATAGTTGGTCCAACTTAACCAATCAGATACAATGCCCAGAATATGAAAATTCTAATATATTTTCATATTCTGGGCTAATTGTAATTAAATAAAAAAAAAAACATGATTTTCTTACCTAAAGTAAGCATCAGCTTTATAATTAGCAGACCTAGGTTCATTACTGATGGACCACATAATCACACTGGGGTGGTTTTTGTCGCGACGAATCAGCTCTGTGAGGGATTGCTTGTGCTTCTCTAGTAATGCGTCTGTGAATATGCTAAAAGAAAAAAATACTAAGTGAATAATGCAACTAATGTCTAAAATATAATATGCCTAAATTTTTTTATAGATATTACGCATCTTGGTTTGGTGTGATTAAGCCTGCCTTGATAAGCGGAATATTGGAAGTAAAAATACTTCTTCAATTCGAGTCAGTAGTTCCTGATCTAGTTCAAATAAATAATCAAACACACAATAAAAAAAACCATACATATTTGAAAGACGAAATCGCAATAAAATTACTATACTCATTCAGTATCGCCATTGAGACCCTAGTGTATAATCCTAATGCCGTACTTACGCATGTAGGTACTTGCTCGGAGGCATATCTCCTCCGAGCAAGAATATTCCACTATAGGCAAAACTTCGAAATTTAAGGATTTGATCTTAAATCACGAAATTATCGATGTTCATAAATAAACAAATGCCCTATACTTACTCAGTATCACCGCTAGGACATTCGTCTATGATCATAATTCCGTGTTCGTCAGCCATTTGGTAAATCTCCTCTGCGTAAGGATAGTGCGAAGTACGGAAAGCATTTGCTCCTACCCACTTTATTAGGTTAAAGTTTTTCACCCAAAGTACTTGATCCCAACCTTTTCCTCTGAGCTGAAAATTTATATTTTTATTAGTAAGTATTAATTTCTAAATAGAAACATTATTTGTTGGATGCTTTTCAAGGTATGTCATTGTTTATTGTGGGTACCTGCCTTGTACCTGCATACACTTCTTGAAATATTGCGTAAGAATTCGGATGATTAATGAATGAATCTTCCATAAATAAAAGTTTTATGTTTGTCTTTTTTGGGGACCAATGTGACCGCTTATTTAAATAATAATGTAGGTAAAGATATTTTAACCCTTATTCAAACGCGAGCCTGTGGAGGAGCTAACAAAAAAGTAAGATACGTTCCTGGGTAATTTTGGGTCGTAGATTTAAAAAATACACACAAAAAAGGGGTTAGTGGGGGGGAAGTACCCTCTTTTCGGTGGGAAGTATATATCCCGTCATCTGTTCTCTCTTGTAAAAAGTTTGGAAAGGTGGGAACTATAGCTCCCAGTGTCCACTCCAGACATCAATATTTTAAAACACTAGTTAGTTGCCCTGACTCCACTTGTGAATTTAATGTTATCGTAAAAAATTATAAAGATCAAGTTTTTTAATAAAGGAGGTGAAAGTACTCATCAATGCAAGTTTCTTTTACTG
The DNA here is from genome assembly GCF_061535455.1 of Colias philodice. NCBI lineage: Eukaryota > Metazoa > Arthropoda > Insecta > Lepidoptera > Pieridae > Colias > Colias philodice. Next base: position 7,684,300 of record NC_143098.1, on the reverse strand, counting down.
AGGGAAGAATTCGGTAATTGAAAAATGAATGAATTCAACATAAAAATGGCATTTTTCTACAACAAAATAAAAACAATAGGTAAATACTAATGTATTGAGTTAAGATTTCTAATTATCTGATCAGGAAATAACGAATAACAATAAATAAGTTGCTTATACCAATTAAAAAAGATTTTTTAGACACACAGATTTTATATGTAGAATTTCCGAATGTCGTGTGCAGTGACAAACACTGGGATGATATCTTCCCACTTAAAGACTTAATTTCAATCGACTCTACCAAGGTATAAAAGAAAGATTCTGGGCATATTTTTACGTTTCACGCAACCGTAACGTCTAGTTTACATAGCTAGAACTCAAATCTACTTATCTAATTTTTTTTGAGCACTACACCAAAAACTAAAAAATAACGGTCGTTTTCGGCTGCAAAATCACGTCACCTGACTTTGACGTGTGTTTACCATGACATGTAATAATTTTCTGAAAAGTGTTTCCATGAAAAAAAGTTCTCTAAAATGTTAAGATTGCGTAGATAAATATTACACTGCATTAGGTTTAAGCATATAAAAATAAAACACAATTTACTTCAATCTGAGACGTGGGAAGTATAGCTCCCAGCGTTTTAATAAGGGTTAAAATATGTGTCTCTTAGGTAGGAGCATTGGTCACCTTCCTTTTGACACAATATTATTTGGCTATTACTTATTAGATTCCATCCATACTTTTATTGAAGTAAGTGTATATTCAGAAATAAAAAAAATGGTTTCATATCAAATTTATCAGAAGCTTTTGAATACAAAAGTTTTCTTACATCAGAGTCCTCGTGCATTCCGAATCCTCTCAAGTAAATAGGTTTGTCGTTTATATACACGGTTGTGTTGCTCCAAGTCACAGTTCTGATGCCCACTTTTTGACTGTACGTGTCAACTAATTCACCAAGCGGACCTATTAAAGATACCTGAAAATGAAAAAAAAATATGGTTATTCATATCTTTTTAAGCTATTGCATAGCTTCTATCGCGGGCCTTGAGCGCGGGGACTGAATCCAGAAATTCCGTAACGAAAAAACCTCACGCTCCCCACTCCGACGGGCACGGAGGTGTGGCTTGAAGGCATAGCATGCAATAGCTTTACCGCGGCAGTCCTCGAGTGCCACACGTCTTTTTATTATGTACTAGCGACCCGCCCCGGCTTCGCACGGGTGCAATGCTGATACTAAAAACACTACAGAAAAACTGTGAACGTTGTATATAAAAACATAGCGGCCCGGCCGGCCGGTACCGCCGCTAACGCTACGTCCCGCAATTTTTAAATCTGTAATATCTTCGAAAATATTCACTTAAATCATACGGTGTAAAGGGCCATATAGATCTATATTAAATGAACAATGTATTCAAGGTATTTAATTGGTTAAGGATTAATGCTGTGTTGGTTAAAATCGCATCGAAAATTAGCCATTATTTGTCGTAAAAAGTAAATGACAAAAAAAAGTTATTGTGGGTTATCCATAAGAGATAGACATATACCATCGCGGACTTTTCTGTAGACCTTTTCAATGTGTATAATACTTAGTACATTATTTTGATAAAACTCGTAGGGTTCAGCCTGCGTTTGCAATGTAAGCGGAAAGAATGAAATTTTTTACGACATCACATTAGAAACCTCAAAAATAACAGTACTTCTCCACTATTTAATGGATGTTATTATACATATAAACCTTTCTCTTGAATCACTCTATCTATTAAAAAAAACCGCATCAAAATCCGTTGCGTAGTTTCAACGATTTAAGCGTACAAAGGGACATAGGGACATAGGGACAGGGAAAGCGACTTTGTTTTATACTATGTAGTGATAAGTAATTTCATTCTGCTATACACAAGATAAACATAACATAACATAGTACGAGAAAAAAAATCAAAAAGAATATAAATTGTAATATCTAGATTTTTTTAGAATGGGGTTCTTAAATCAGAAAATATGTTAACAAATAATTTGATTTGCTAAACCAGCTAAAGGACTCGCGCTTTGGCATTTCGAATTTTGGAATATAAAGTTTTTATATGTTATAGATAAGCTTTTATAACATCTGGTTATAATCTTCATCTAAAAATTGTGAAATGCCTTTCAAAAAAGTTGAAGTGAATTTTGAAGTGGTTGATTACATTGATAAGATTGAATTTATTTAGAATCCTATCGCTCTGACTCACAAATTTTATTGTATACATTCAAGTGTACAATTTTCCATAAATAAATTTTAACTTTGTGCACATTTTTACATAAAATACCAACCTTAAAAGTATACAAATATCCCGGTTCAGGGTGCATTAGATACGGCCACCAGAAGTTAGCATTGCCGATTTCCAACAACCCAGCACAATCCTGTGACCCAGCTACTTGCGTGTCATTCTTGTCGAACAGTTGCACTACACATTGTGCGTTTGTGTGGCTCTTGTATGTTACGTTGTATACTACGAAACCTGTGGGATTTTGTGGTTTTAGTAAGTGGATTTTAAAGATATAGAAAATATAGGATAAAAAAATGTATGCGTATACTAGAGTACACACGTAAGAAGTGAAACTTCTTTATGACCTTAAAAATGTCACGAGTATGGGGTAACGCAAAAATGTCACGCGTACGGCGTAACGCAAAAATGTTACACTAAATTTTTCCAACCCCGATAAAGAAGTTTAACTTCAAAAAACTATGACCCTTATCTCAAAATGAATGCTCAAGACAATGATTTACAAATTTTATTCGTGGTTCATGTTGTTATTATTAAGTTGTATAACCAGGTATTAAAGTTGAAAGGACTATGAATTGCTACTAAATTTTTTTTATTAAGAGGTTTCATACAAAAAGTTACAATTGAATATGTAATAACAATCGTCAAGATATGATATTAGAAATGAAATTTTATGAAAAGTACAGAGTTCATCTAGATTCTAGATCATCTTCGTGCAGTCCTTCATATAATTAATTATGTGTGGTTATGTACGAACATTTTTTAATTAAATTAATTATGGTTTGTAATGCTTTAATTGTTTGTTACAACAGATTTCAATTAGTGGTGTTAACGAATATGCAATTTAAAGTGATTTATCTGAGAATTGTTATTATTAACATTCTCAGATAAATTATGAAAATATAAATAATTCATTATTTCTCGAAGAAATTATTGCGTGATATCTTAGCATCATATATTTGTTGTAATTATTGTGCAGTATTTCTAACATTGTTGTTTATTTTCTTAAGAATGTCTTTCTTTACTATTGGTTCAAAGAAATATTTTTTATAATTTTATATGGCTTCATCAGTTATACCATATCTAAAGAGAAAAGTAAGTTACTTACTTACATTGAAATAATAGAATGGAATAATACGAAATACTTAGGTCAGTATGGAGTGTTACAGTTATTTTATTGTTTGTTTGAGATTAGGTCGATAAGGTGTATTACGATTAAAATGAACAAACCAATGCATACAACTCAAACTTATTGAATTGGTCATATTTTTCGTATTGGTATAGAATTAGAAATAGGTACATATTTAAAGTAATAAATAATTTTATTTGAATGGAAATTATAAGTTTGCGATTGTTTGTATCACTATATAGACTGATATCAATGTTCAGTGGGAAATACGCTTTAATCTTTTTAGCTTGTTATCTCGAGTACCTTACTCATACTCATAATGAGTAATCTATAGGAGCAGACTTATGCGGAGTAGTGCTGGTAAAACCGCAGGGCAGTAATCGATCATGGATTATATAAAAAAGTTAAAACTTTTAAGTAGGTGATTGATTCAACAACCTGATCATTGATTTTTAAGTATCTCAAGACTAGCAAAAAACCTCACCTGTAAGGCCTTGTATATCAGTATTGACGATGACGTCATCGATGTATGTCTGAGGCGTCGTGTACAGGAACACGGTGCGGTGGATTCCCGCGTAGTTGAAGAAGTCGAATGTGTATGTTTGCTCTTGGCGGACTTTGTTGTTTCTATATGGTTGAATTATGTAAATGTTCGTGAATAAGTTAACGAAAAGTAAAAAAGAAGTAGAAAAATGATCTGAAAATACGACGATGGAATGTTTAAAGAAAATAGGGTTTAGGAAATGTCGCTGCTTTTTGTGTGATTTTAGAAAATTGTGCGGAAGTTTTCTAGTATTTTGTTAAAGCTAGTAACATAGCTGCATAAAGTCAGATATTATTGCTAATTATAATATCTTTGAATAATTTTCATGTTTTTCCTAATGATGCACATTAGACAATAGTGTACATAATAATATATTATGTTAGTTATATATCATCAGTATTGTTACATTGCATTCTAAAGTGCTGTCGCAATGAAAATTATATACAGGTTTAATTTGAATAAAACATATTCTCGTTATAGACTTTACAATAAACAATGGACAAATAATAAATGAGGATGTTTGAGCTCTAATGAGCATAATCAATAATTTTTATACTTCCTTGTTCATTTATCAATTGGTGTTTAAAAAATGTCTATATGGTTATTAATCGTAGAGCTTTAAAGATTGAAAAAAAAAATATTTTAGAATATGAACAAAACGGATATAAAGACAATAAATAAAAAAAATCCTATGCAATTCAGTAATAACGTAGATTTCTACTTTTAAAAAGACTGAAGAATGATAAAACAGGCCCAGGTTGGAGTTTACCCACTGCACAAAACACCACAGCAAGAAAGAAACGATAAAAAGTACGAAATTATGATAATGATGATTAGAAATAAAAAAAAAACTTTACATAACCATCTTGCCTAATGTTACAAACATACAAATAAATAAATATAGGTCAAAATACTCACGCGATAATAATGTCCTTTATGGTACCCTGCGGGACTGTGTCGCTCAGTAAGGTATTGTCCACGACGACTGTGAGCAGATTACTTGTGTTATATAACACCACATCTGTGATTTCAACTTCGAAAGGCAGATGACCTATTTCGTGGTACACTACTGATTTCCCGTTGACCCACTAGAAAATTAATAATGAATACTTGATCATTGAAATAAATGCGCATATTGAATACACCTATTACCTATTACAAGTTGTTTATCTTTTACTAGTATAGTATATTACAAACCTACATTAGGTAAATTATTGTTTCTTAGGAAAAAGTAGCACACATAGCCATAAAGTTTCTCGCAATTAAATAGGCTAGAAGACAAGTAAGTTATCTATAGGTATAATAAAAATGAATGTTTCGTTAATTATTTTTTATAACATTCCTTGAAGTACGAGGATGGTTCTTTTGGAGAGAAAACGTAAACAAGTATCACGGGCGAAGCCGGGGCGGAGCGCTAGTTTTTAGTATTAGAACTTTTCAAAGCAGATTTTCAACAAATAATTGAATTGAGTTTTAATAACATAATATCACAGATGGAAACAGGTATACACCGTCTCAGCACAGATACATCCTAATAAATGCCACAGGTCATATGAAGCTCTTAAATTTCCGTAAATGCATATTTGGAAATAGGTATTCGATGGCCCTACGAAGCCGAGTAGATGAAGTTTTGGTTATTACCTATACATTATGGTATTTTATGATAAACTAGCGGTCCACCCCGGCTTCGCCCGTGGTACATGTTTACGTTTTCTCTATATAAGAACCATCCACGTACTTCAAGGAATATAATAAAAAAAGAATTATCGAAATCGGTTCAGCCGTTCTCGAGTTATGCGCTTACCAACACATTTTGCGATTCATTTTTATATATAAGACTAACGGTCCACCCCGGCTTCGCCCGTGGTACATGTTTACGTTTTCTCTACATAAGAACCATCCTCGTACTTCAAGGAATATAATAAAAAAAGAATAATTGAAATCGGTTCAGCCGTTCTCGAGTTATGCGCTTACCAACACATTTTGCGATTCATTTTTATATATAAGAGAAGAGATAAAATCTTAGGATTCTTCAATGTATTCGTCATTTAATCACAATGATTATAATATTGATAACGATATGATACATAAATTGATATAATACATACAACGAAGATATAAATAAACCATTAGAATGACAACAGATGTAGGTAGTTGGAAATAACGTCGAGATAAGCCAACTGAAAAACGGTGTATCGGGGTTGGCTAAATTTTCCGTACTTGAGATAAAACGATCGTTAAGGAAGTTGCATTACGAAACTTAATGTTAAAAAGCTGTTTATTTGTCAATGATAATTGATAACACTATCGTTTGAGTGCAAATAGGTTTAACGATAGTTTCGATTGTTACGTAAGTAGGTTACATATTCGTATAGTGCATTATCTTATAAATGGAAACTTTTCTTGGGAAAATATTTATCATTTCGAAATAATAGATGTCAAACACTTTGGTTGAACCGACCATCCTTTTTATAATTTATCTACCTGATACTATGTTTTGATATTATGCTAAAGATTCTTATCTAATATTATAAATGCGAAAGTAACTCTACTTGTCTATCTGCCTCTTCTTCACGCCTCAACAACTGACATGATTTGGATGAAATTTTTGTACAGGGAAAACTTGAGACCTGAGAAAGTCATTAAAGTCAAATAATTTCATTTTCGAAATCCCACGGGAAAGGGAATATGTGGGATTTCTTTCATGACGCAGGCTAGGCATGAGTGGAAACCTAGTTGACCATGAACAATGCATTTGAAAATCTTACTGGAAAATTGAAAAGAAAACTATTTTTTGCCTCATCGAGATTTTTGTATGGATATGTAACTCGTTCTACTGGAACAGAAAATAACAAATCTACATCTTAAAAAGGAGTCCGTAAAATGTCACGCAAATCCATAATAAGTAAGTAAGTAATCGTATCAGTAGGTGAGTATGATCGCATATTGAAGTAATAATTATGCACATTTGTTCGACAGTAAAAGTTCTCAGTTTCTCTCAGGAAGGAAATTGTTACGGTAATGCATAATTAAATTAAATACGGGTATTTTACAAGTTAAATTATCATCGGTATCCTTAATTACATTATTAGCAGATAGTATGTTAATGTATCCTGAGCGATAAGAAACCACAAACCTTATTTTATTGAGGTAAAAATTTAAGGTTATTTTATCGTCAATTAAATTTATTTTAATGAGAAATGGTAGTATGATCCTTATTCCAATTATTTAGTTATAAGAGAGAGAACGATTGCCATAAGTTCGCAGTTGGTATCCTTTGACTGAATAATAACAATAACGATATAAAAGACATTTCCTTAAACATAAGTCAAACCACAGAACGGTACAGTGTTATAGTTAGTAACACGTTTGATTTTCTAGAAATGATTATAGTTTATAGAGCTGTTAAATCGACCACAAGATGCCATAACGTACTTTGGTCTATATTATGAGGTTTAATGACATTTCTATTGCAGTTCATGATGTAGAAAACATTCGCAATTAGGAAATAAATATGTCTATTCTGGGAAAAGATTTTCATCATAGAAAATTAAATTAATGCGAATGTACACACATTAATACATGTAATACATCCATGTAGAGAAAATCGATTCCGACAGATTCGTGAAGATGAGAAAAATGTCAACAACTTCTTTTAATCTATAGCTATCTTATTATTACCCAAGCTTCATTCATTGTGATTCAAATTGCACGATGAGAAAATTAATAGAATATATATTGTTTTAAAAATAAAAAATTCCCGTGATTTTTAAGAGGAAGAGAGCAATACCACAGGTATTATTTTGTTTTTAAGACAAAAACAGAATATAACCACTTATTACATAGTGAGGCATAACAATAGATCTTTTGATGGTCATTAATTAAAATTACATTAATACTTAACAGAACAATAATAAAAAAAAACAGATGTATTCTAATAATAATATTCTCATTCCATTGTTATTATATCAAAGGACCTTCAGATAACACCTACATGAAAGAGGAGTCATTGTCTGCGAAATCCATTACAAGGTATTATACCTGCAATACGTTGTTTGTCCACTTATCCGTTGTTTATATATGGAACAATCGATTGTTCATAACAATAATCTATAATCTTTGACCGAAACGAAAATACTTCGAAATTAGAGTAATATGCTGTAAAGGATCCCTAAAGTACCCAATCCAATTGTGAATTAAGGAATTCGCACGGGGTCAATTCCGAGCAAATGTTGGTCGCAAGACCGGACTCATCTGACAAATTGTCCAATCCAATTACATGATCGCAATTGCCCAGCGACAGCTGACAGTTGTATGGCTGTGACACCTTAGTCACGAGACTCACGACACACATTGGAATACCGGCGTATTTCACGTTTTTAAATGCCTTTCATCCATAATTACTTATTAAGCTATTAGTAATTTAAAGAGGAGTAGGTATCAGTTGCGTTATGTGGAAATTAAATAAGTGATAACCCACCGGTAAAGATTCTAAATGAAATATCAAATAAGAATCCCTATACTATAACAATTACATTATAGTATTCCAAAACAGATTTCTGATTAAGGTTTCATTGCGAATCTGAATGAGAGTCAATAGAATGAAGATCCTTTCAACTATCGTGTTCCTAGATATACTTACAACTTGAGCAGCATAGTGTGCGCTGCTGAATCTCAGCCAGACCCGCTGTCCGGCCTGCCCCCACCACCATGGGGCATAGAAGCGGCGGTCGTACCACACCAGACCAACGTGGTCGCGTAACGATGCGTCTTCACCCACGTCATTATATGACGATGGTACCGGCATTGGTATCACGGGACCAGTCTGTTGAACAATGTACATGAATTTTGGTATACATAGTTTATGATTTAGTTTCATAAGAAGGTATCGAGTAATTTTTTATTACATTTTCTGAATAATAAATGTGCTTGTTAAAACTGAATCATATTTTGATATTAGTAAAAACCAAAGAAAACTATGACTAAGGTAGATAAGTAATATTAGTCATATCATATTCTTCATAATCTAAAGTAAAAGGTAATGTAGATCTTGTGAAAAGATTTTATCATATAGGTATATCAAAGAATTGTCATCGCTCGAGATTACATTACAAGTGCGTATTAAATTGTCTTCACTGCAATATAATTCTTGATTGTTTCCCAGGGAAACGAACTTTTATTTCACAATTTCCGTTCGCATTACATTATGCACGAGGAGACTCGGTTTCGAAATGTTTTACTTTACATGACGAAGACAAGCAGATTCTTACGTGTGAATAACGTTCAAGTATTTATGTCACTAGTATAAATATTCGCTTTAGGGCCGATTTTTCAATCCTTGGATAAATCTTATCCGCCCAATAAAGTATAACACAATAATATACAGATGTCACCTGTAAATTATCAAAAATCTAGCAAATAACACATTTTTGAAATGGTTGTTTAACGAATAAGAAAGAGAAGATTCCACGAATAAGTTATTGAAAAATCTGCCATTATTCAAATAAAACGTCGGTAAACAAAATTAATAAGCAATGAACTGTAAAATTTTCCTGTTGAATATTTGATTTGAAATTGCTTAAATTACCTTATCGAGATCCTGTTCGTACCATCCATTTTTGTAACCGAATTCCGGGTCTGTTGGCGATTTTCTAAAATTCCATATTCCATCTAATGTCTTTACATCTCTGGTTTCCGATGCACGTGGGTATAAGGGAGCACCTGGGTTCACGGACCTTTTCCTCGGTAATTGGTTGATCTCATTCGCACTGGCCGTCACTGGTACAGTGGCTTCAACGACGGATATAACCAGCGTACATAGCAGGAACAAACTTGTTCTGATTAACATTATCTGAAAGGAGAATGCTAATAAATCTTTGGTGCATAAACTATTTATGTACGGAATGCATAAGTCATGTTGTTATCCAAACACGTTAAAAATTATATACTGACGGCCACGCAAATTAACACAAAACTACATAACCGAAAGCAATTTATTAATCTAACCATTACCTAATGTTGCATATAAGTTACACGAAGAATTATTTATTAGATAATACGCGAAGCAATAGCACATCAATAATTATTATCCAGCATGGGTACGAGAGAATGTTTAATTCATAGAAAGTGAAATACTGGTTAAGATGCAAGACGAGGGAGCATCAACATCGCATGTCGTGTAACAAGGCGAAGGCAGAAAGTGATAATGGACTATTTTATACTAATTTTTACATTATCTATGCACAGCTTTATAACTACATTAAAATGCACATCGTTAAAGGATTAACATTCATATCGATTAAATAACCATAACGGAAGTTACTTAGCTAAACATTTCCGTAATACAAAGCTAATTTGCAAGTGAAAAACTAAGTATAAAGTCAAACTTTTATTCAAGAGCTTAAATGATATTCAAAATTACACTAGTTATTAGAATAGAATTCGTGTAAAATTCAATTTAATGAAATTCAACATAGTGAGGAATTTAAATATAAACTTTTATATTGGATACAGGATACTCGATTCTGCATACCAAGTTTTTATTTTTATTATGCGCGACATAAAACACGTTTAGATCATCTAACTTTTTTATTAATTTAAATGTGTTTTTTTATATTAAAAAATAATTTAAGTTATGGTATAAATTACCTTGTCTATGTTTTAGCAAATGCGTTAACTCACAGCAGCACTCATTCGATATTGAATGATTCTAGATATATACTTAGGCACTTTTATGTTGAAAAATTACCATATTTTTCAAATTACTGCATACTTGAAGTTCTTCAAATACTTACTATTACGAAAATTGGGTGCAAAAAGCGGGTGCAAATATTTCATTTGTAAAATGCGTTTATTACAAAACGAGCTGGCTTTCTAGAGCATGCGCATAAACAATACATCTAACAACAATTCTCAGTTGGATTCCAAATGCCGGCATACAGCGAATCTCGCGATAAACAGATTTTAGCGTGTTTCACATAACTCTTACGATAACAGAGTTATTGATAATTAACGTTCCCATTATGTGTAACGTGCATTGTTCACAACATTTCTTGTCCATTTCCAATTCAGATTTTAACAAAAAAGTTTGTCATAATACATAGTAATATTATTTTAAACGTTGCAGTCGTGTGAATATTATTATATGGGATTTGAAGTGAGACAAATAATTGAGGATATAAGTTAAATGTTCGTTTGTGTAATATTATGTTGGACGTTGGTATTGTTATTTAATGATACGGTGATTGTAAATAATATATAAAATGATATATTGCTTTTTAAATAATAAAAAAATGTTCACCTAATATGAGATAATATCAGTAAATATTATCTCATATTAGATGAGATGATATTCTTGAAGATTTCCATTTTCCATTTATTATTTTAGGATATAAAATTGAGGGTTGAGTAAGAGAAGGTGTTCATTGTTTTACCACTTAATTCATATCCTGTTAATATATGTATGGCACGTGTGAATATGGATTTGGGTAAAAAAAAGTTTAAAGATTAACAAAAAATTTAATTATCCTTAACACGCTATCATTAATTTAATTTGTAATAATTATACAGATAGAAGATAAATTTTGTTATTATATCAACACGGATGTAAAGTTATTAATTCTGTATTTAATTTATACTTGAAGCTGTGGCCTACAGCTTTGATACGAAAATATATTTCAATATTATTTCTATCAGTTTTTGTCTAGATATCAGGATTCATGAGTCATTTTTAGGCATATGGGAGATACAGTGGACGTCTGTTGTATTGTTGTTTTTCTGTAATTGCAACTATTCACTTTATATTTAAAACTATATTAGGTAGTATTGCGGCTTGAACTTGGAAGAAGACGGATAAGTAGGTATGTGTTTTAATTATAAGTACTATTTAGGTAGGTAAGTATAATATTATGTTTTCGATTGTATTATTATCACTCCTTAAATTGTATGAATATTTATATTATCAATGTGCAAGGAAGCAAGGATGCTGTACTATATACATATCGAAGATATAAGTCAACCAAGCTAGGTTTCTTGAAATAATCTAAATGAAATCGGCACGGCTACGGACCATATATTATATATTTGCAAAATATAGGTATCACTAGAAATTTTACAGGTTACTGACCGTTTTGCCAAGTTTATCGATCGACTAATTGATAACATGTTTACGAAACCTTGATAATATGTATATTTTTTACTTAATAAATAAAATTTATTGCATACCTAAGCAACGCTAGATATTTTCACCTTTGGATCGTCATTTTGTGGATTATTGAAAAATATTATTCTTTGCAAAACAAACATAATTAAAAGGTTGTCCAATAAGTCACAGTTTTCTTTTTTATATTGTCGATTTATTATGAGGACGTTTTGTTTGGTTTCCATAGATAAATAATGGGCCCAAATAAATAACGAGACCACAGAACGAGACAATAAAAATTGAAATTTCAGCATAAACATCTTAAGAATATTTTTTAGAAAGTGTTATTTAAAACAAAACGGTAGCAGGTAGCGACTATATATATGTATAAGTATAAGTAAGCAATAACTCATAACCTGTGCTTATAACCATGAACTTTATATTTTTGTACCTAACTACTATTAAATTAAATATTATATTCATATAAAACGTAGAGTCGTGGTAGAGTCATTTTGAAAGTTGTCTTATTTTAAGTTACAAGTATTGTTATGCGAATAGGTACTAGCCGTTAATCACAGCTAGAGACAAGTCATAAAACCAGATAACACAGACGTACCTGTAATCTGTATAGGAATTATTTAGCTTTCTCTTCGTGAAAAAAATTATTTAAATCAGTTTCAGGAATTAAATCCAGCTATGAACACAAACTTGCACATCGTTCTATCAATGCTAATCATAACATTCACATGTCATTATAATTCTGTTACCCTTGCATCCAGCTGAGTGTGCTCATTGTACTCTGCTCTGGAATGCATTATCGTTGATCTCTTTTAATGCTAGCCTACACAAACGCTCTTTGTTGTACGGCTCATTTATAATGCGAGTGCCATATTAAGTTGCGCCAGTATTAAAGGACTTTAAATATTAAGCAGCCACGCAAGCGTTTCTTTCATTCTTTATTCAGTTTTGTTTGCTCCATTTGTATTTTTTCTCACGAATTCCTCCGTGTTACTTTAACGGAGAAAGCAATATGAACCTCTCCAAATAGAGCATCACTTTTAATTGAAATAATTTCTAAATTACTGAACTAAATAAAAAAAAATATTGTTTAAAAAATTGTAAAGCTTATTGTAAACAACAATAGGTACTATCTATGAGCGTTGTGTTGAAGTTGTTGAAAGGACAGTTTCCCACACAAGAGTTCTCTCTAACGACAATGAGTTAAGAAAGCCAAAAAGGGCAGATCAATTAGCCAAAATCATTGTTCATTAATGTTTTTAAAATGGCTGTCATTGCTCTGGTTAAATAATTAAGTACCTCATTACCTACTAACTTATCGCTTTGTTCCTTAAGTAGGTTCATCGGCAAAACTAGGTTTACGATGTTAGCACTCCAGTCCATTTTATCTTTGAGTTGGCAAATGTGTAGGTACATATGTATTTTCATTACACAATGTAAGCATTATAAATGGACTTTTATCAAATTCTGTTATGCCTTAGTATTGCTTAAAAAATATAGTGGTTGTTGCGTTGACTTTGCTTTATATGTAAATATATTACCTAACATCCATTTAGTAGATCAGCAACATTTCAACATTGTTCAAAGATATGAAGACAGGTAAGCTAGAAATTTTACTTAGTGGTGTCCTTGCACTCTCTGTAATATAAGAAATAGAAATTCTGCGAGGTAACATTAGAATGCAATCTCATTTTGCATGATATCACTCAGCAAGTTTCTTGATAACCTACTCGAGCTGTGGCACAAAAATGTGAATTAGTAGTTTGTATGTAATTATAAATCAGTGACTGATTTATTCTAATTTCTAAAACCTTATTTATGCTATTCTAACAGACAAAAAGAACGTTAAAAGACTGACTTGAGCATTAATATGATAAACCATCTAACATCTTTTTGCAAATATGTATGTATATTCGGTAACATAATCAAGATGTATATTTTGTGACAAAAAAGTCTAAACTACAGCGGTAAAACAAGAATCATATTACGTTACCGGTTACACCTTAGAATCTTAGATCATTCTTCATAGTGTCACGAAATCTGAAGTAGGTATTTTTATTATTTGAAGGCATCAAGTAAACAAATCATGTGCGCGTTTGTTTTATATGAGGCGTCTTAAGTTTCTTTAAAATTTAATATTCTTAAGAGCTTCTGTCGTGGTTGGTAGTTTATATTACACAATATCCGACATTTTTATTGCTGTTTACTCACTACTAACAATCCTTGACAATGTTTTCGTAAAAGCGGTTTAAAATTTCAGAGGAAATAGACTTTCTAGAAAACATGTTTTTATTTACTTATTTAAATATGTAAGTACATAATGTACTCTACTCTACTATTATATAGTTAATTATGTAAGTTACATAATACCATTTTGAATTGCAAATAAATGATTTTGATTTTGTTTTTTTTTTATCTAATATAGTTTTCTACTTTTGAAATATTTGTGTCAAGTATTAAAATATTATATTATTATTAAATATAAAAAAAATACGCATGTGTGTGGGACTTGCGTGTATGTTTGGATATGGGCTGTTATAACATTTTTGGAAGTACATATAATGCATAAGACCTGACTATATTATAACTACAACATGTATAAGAATTTTAATTTCATAAAACCACAGTAAATATAATAAACAAGAATGGTCTAAAGAATGCTATCTATGGCACTATTACTTGGAAAAAATCTAATACATTTTAAATGGCCGTATCACGCTATCTTCCGGTTATTAAAAACACACATTATAACGCGATTATAAGAAAAGGATGAAGATCCTTTTTCTGGAGGTCGGTTAATAAAAGGCAGGAAGGTATTATAGGCCTGAAGGTAACGCGCTTAGGTACCTACCTGAAAATCCATATTCATGATAGGTGATATACCTATAACCTATTGTTAGGTATTATTTCTCTGATATCTTGTAACACATAAAGTTTGTAATAAGGTTATAACATAATATGTACTATGATTATTGATTATACCCCGTGTTTTTGTATGAAGGTATAACATGTAATTCACATTGTTGTGTTTCATCGTGATCGTGACCGTAAAATACATATTATATTAATTTTATAGGTAATATAATTGTTGCCTCTTAAATTAAGTATATAATAAAGATAATATATAGGTACAAACTATGAACAATTATTTAACGATATTCACGTGAAAGTTCATAATATAGGCTTATATACTTCATTGATATTGAAATATTGTTCTAGTATATCACTAAATTATGTACTTATTATCTTAATAGCTATAATGAATACTTTAAATACTAATAATAGGTACCTTTAGTGTCTACTGGAGATGTGTGTTGCTATTTTATGCAATCTAAGAGATTATGGAAATTTAGTACAGGTTAGTAACTAAGATTAAGTATACCACTTTTCATTATATACTATGCTAATATTAAATGAGGGATTACAGTCGTACATAATAATTATTATTGTTTAATGTTTAAAGTAAGGTAAATAATAGAGGGCAGTGTAAGTTTCAGAGAATTGTCAACTTAATCCAATAGATTATGGGATTAGAGTACTAGGTACGCGTAGGTATCTAAGATTAGTCAACATAATATTGAGGAATTTATATTACTTATATCCTCTTAAAATGTATAGTTTTTCATAGTAAAATGAATAGAAGCGTCTCATCCAATAATGGAAATATAGGCTAAACATTATATTATTTTATTTTTATATTATACACCTTAATTTAACATACATAATTATCTTCTTTAAGACCATAAAATAAACAATTATTTGAGATACTTAATACTTTATATAGTTGGGTATATTATTGATGTAATGTACGACTAATTCGAATTTAATCACAAACAAGCAATATATACAAACAATTAGCAGACAAGCTTCATTTTTGCATTATGCCAAATCTATTATTATAGAAAATAGAACTAATAGATAATTTTATTATCGTATCATTATATTAAATATTATTACATGATAGAATTTGTGATCTGAACTTTCTTTTTATGATAACCTCTTAACTTAGTGTCTGATAAAATAATATATACCTATTCTCGTCATGATAAGCGTGGGTCTATATATAAAACATTTCAGGAATAATTTTGGAATTCCTAAATAATTATTAATTAATGAAGATTAAAGACATTCAAATTAAAAGCACAATTAAAATGTACATAAACAAGTCATACATTAATATTCGATATAGGGTTAATAAAATAAGTAAAGTTAACTCAATTAGTTACGGTCGAAAAAATATCTCGTAGGTATGTGATGATTGAAAGATAATAATAAAAACGCATCATTATGTAGTTCAGTAACACATTTTCAATTGAAAAACAAATGAGATTGAAACGTTTTAAATATGATCACAATTAAAATTTGAAAAGTGTTAATACTTACTTCTTAGGAAAAAGTTACTTTCCGATAAATTTTGTCACCAATACTGATAATATGAACGATAAAACAAATTCAGGAACTGCGCATTCCTTAAATAATATTTTTTTTATTCGAGTATGGAAGTTATTCCGTTAACATTATAAGTAAACAAATTCAAGACGCGGGAATTTGCATTACGCTTATATTTCAAACGAGGGCGCGTTTACCGCGCGAAGTTTGTTGGCGAACTGTCGGTAAATTACTATTTACTCTGTGGTGGACTGGCTGGATAGGATAATAAAACTGTCACTATTTGAGCGGGAGCGGGCAGCGGGCGATATTCGAAATTTAAATTTGAGATTAGAAACAAAATAATTTGGAAAATCCAAAAGTGCACGCCTCATAATTTTTTTTTAATAAATATTTATTAATTATTATTTTTGTTTATTTAATAACAATTAAACCACATCGAATCAGACCCTGAAAAATGAAAGGGTTCTATTCCTGAGCATACTTAAGCGTAAGAGAAAAAAAAAAAAAACTCGATTAGTAAAGTATTTCGGTCGCTATCGTGTTAACAAGAAAAAGGATCCGCACATACAGACACACGGACGTCCAAGACAGAACTTTTTTAAACTGTTTTTTAACTAGTTTAAATAACAAAAATGACATCAAAAATATCATGAACGTTAAAAATAGTGTTTTTTCTTAATATGTGTGTGTATGTGGGTCGATCAACTTTTAATGGTCCGACGGTACACGCATCATGTCCCTGAACGATAATTAATAAACATGAAATCAGAAAGAGTTAAATTGGTTTTAATTATATTCCTCTTTATATTTTCTAACATTATTGTGAACAATATTTTACTTGTTTTATTAATTTGTGCGTAGTTTCATGGTTGTCCAGAGACTAAATGCAATTTTCCAGTACTATCACATTTGTCCCCAAGCTACTATGCATAAACAAACTTCGCATCACGAACACATACTATCACGACCATAAATACCAAATACACTTCTTGATTCAGTTCATGATTATTGACATAAAAACATACAAATATTTTTTTTTTATTGGATATAATACGATTTTCAGGCATTTTACTTTTGTCCCCATAAATCATCTACATGGCACAGGTCTCACAGACAACCGTAATTTAGTTATGGAAACAAAACACAAATGGCGCGGTAGATTCCTAAACAACAAGCTAAACACAACAATTATTGTCGGGCTCAAACGCCATTTTGATTTGTATAAAATCACGGCAACAGTCGTCCGAGCGATGTTGGTGAGTGTGGGGTGGCTTTATTGTCAGTCCGTCAGACAACTGTGATTAAAGCATAAGTACTTGATGCATTGTTATCAATTATACTACACGAGATGCGCTTTCGTCTATAATTTAGTGTGAGCTGAGATTAATATATAAAATAACAATAGTATTTGCTTGGCGGCTCAAAACGTTAAAAATGTCCCGCGGACAACCAGTCACTGGGCCAACCAAAGTGGTTGTACCATGGACAATTTGGTTGTACCTAGGACAATAATTATATAAAACTTATACTTTAACAGTTAAATAGTTCATGTTTTGTTTATTACTCGGCTGTTTCGGGAACACATTTTTATTACGCGATTTTATGTCTAGTTTAATTGTAATTTTAACATTTCAAAAATCAAGACGCTACTACTACAACTAAGATGTCCCCATATGAAAATCACATTATACTTCATTCATTCAGTTATATCGAGAATCAGTTCATTTTAATTAAGTAAAATCAATAATGCGATACGTAACAACCTCGCCTTAATAGTTTTTTTGTAAAAAATATCACTATTTCCGCTTTACTGAAACTTTTTTATATATGAAACATTATTTGGTTGTTCAAAAGACATCATTCGTTTCAATTTTAATAAAAATATTTCGTATTTTGGGTGTAAATAGAACAAATATCAAAATATTATTTATTATTTAATATTAGAAGAATTTGTTTTAATTCTTAAGGGAATTTAACATTTAAAAAAGTACTATTGTGTAAGTTGTCCAAAGGACATTATTTCCCGTGAATAGATCGGTTCGTGAAGGTAAATCCACAAATGTATTTAATCAACATCACTGCTGCTTATATAATCTTAATCTACGAAGAATTATCTTCTAAATGAAATAGTAAAATGCTGAAAATTAAGTAAAAAAAAAAATACGAGAAAATTATGTATTATCCATGTATCTTACAAGTGCAATGTAATGATACATAAAGACATTTTAAGTTTGAAAAATCAGATGTTTTGCGCGAAGTGACAGTAGTACCCACCTCAACGCTTCGCTTATGAGGCGTGCAAAATATACATCTTCTCTTCTCTTTTATCTCTATATATAACATTTTCGTGTCACAATGTTATAGTTATTATACCATACTTTTCTAAAACTGGCTGAACCGATTCTCATGAAATTTTGTATGCCTGTAGGGACTAGGGTAGATCTGAGAATCGGCCACCATCTATCTTTCATACCGTTAAATTAATATATTTTAATGTTATATATTTTAATGTTATTAATTATTATCATGTATAAATCTAAATAAATTGACAAATTTGATGTAAAGGATTAGGTATATTCATGTTATTATAATGCGACCTGCTATTTTATATAAAAATTACTAATTTATAGCAAAAGAAACAATTTTACAGCAAAATAAATCAATTTGAACAAATTGTAAAACCAATTGTATATATATTATATATATAGTCACTTACTTACTTAAAAAAAAATCAATTACAATAACTAAAATGTGATTACAAAATGTTCTGGTAAAGGTACACATTAGCACCAAAATTATACTATATTTTACAATAATCTGATTTCTCTTTTAAATATTTTTCATCAACAGTCTGATTGAATCTCTATTGAAGAATGACATAGAAATCAGTCAATCGGTCGTGGTTAACCAACAAATTGTTACGTTCTAAGACTGCTGAGTAGGTAAAATAAACATTTTCCAATTAAACTATTTTTAATTTCATTAGCACGAAGCCATAAATTACAAAGTTAAATGTTATGAGATTCCCAGTCAAACCTGTTGTTACAATTTCTCTTTGTTGACGTAATCACTAAAATGTTGTTTTCGTCGTGAATAAGATTTATATTAACTTGGAGTAGATTTTAAATTTGATAAGAAATGTATCAATTTGTTAATAATTATAATAAAATCGTATCGTATCGTATCGTATTTCGTAAAAAAATCACAAAACAGCATCTTACCAGGACTGAAATAAATTTAAATGTATTTTTATCGACATGCGGATCAATTACAATAATTAATTTGGACTGAAGTAAATACCAACTACTGTACGGTTTACTGAAATTAAAAGTGTGTAGGTACCTATAATGTATATTCAATATGGGCCATCGCCCATCCCTTACCCTGCGTGACTCCATAAGTATACATTTGACAACTGGAATGAATCCTGCCAGATCTTATACGTAGGTTCAATTAGTATTTGGGTTGGGCTCTTGGGTGCGTCCTCAATCATACACAACCTTGCTTCAATGCCCTCAATAAACATCGCTGTTCATTTTTAGCCGGTCAAAAGAACTGTGGATTCATTCGCCATGTGCTGTGTACATTGTTATGTATTCACGTCCTTGATACCTGTAAAGATAAACACAAACATTACCCATATTATGTATAACCTTTAAAGGTCACTTGGGGAAATAAGTTTTGTGAGCCGATATCTTCTTAGGCTTTCGTGGCGTTTGGACTTTGGTTCTGATATTTTAATAATGAAACAGTCAAGCAATTAAATTTAAAGAGCTTCGAACCCAAATGCAAGAGTTTGGAATATTTTTTTAGAATAGAAAAGTGTTATAGGCAAATACGATTGGCGGAGCTTTCCATCGTCAATTCTTTAGTTAAGCAGATAATCATTATAAACTACTCAATATTTATCTTTATTTAGTGTGAGAATGACCCAATTTGTGCCGAAGCGTGCTGTAGGTCACGTGACAAACCGACTCATTAATATTTAACTCATAATAATTGGTAAATTGCAAAAACTTCTTCAGCGCTCTACCTCCTTGCGTGAGGTTTTTGCTATTTCCTGTATGGCTAGTATACACCTAAAAACTTTATTTTAAAATACGGAAGTATCAAGAACGCATAGAATGCAACCAGTACATTCCGTTCGTTCTTCATACGTATGATATATTTCTACTTAGCCACATACGAGTACGTAAGTTTATGATGCGGCGCGGCCGCGACGCTACAATTACCTACACTATATTACTGAATTATTGTAGTGATTGATAGGTAGGTTAATTAAAAAATAATAAATAGGGCTTTATCGTCTATGAGACTATCGGTTTAAAACATAAATATCTCATGGAGACGTATAACGTTAGTCAACTTATGGAAACTATATACAAATAAGAAAAGGCTTAAAAGCTTAATCATGTTTAAATTATTGTATAAACAAAACTTTATCCTGCTAGTTCATTATGTTTTAAGTTTCCGAGCTTGTTCTCTTGATTCTAATTATACATTATTTGGTTTACAAAGATTTAGTCTAGCATCGCTTGTTTAAGTGACCTGTTCAGAGGTACCTATTTCACCGAGAGGTCGAAATAAAAATTAGAGGTAACTGACCTGACGAAGAAAAATAGTTTTATAAAGAATAGTGATCTCGCAAAAAATCGTTGAATCTTTCATCGCAATAAAATTCAAACAAGTTTAATCCTATAAAGTAGGTATAAATTCATAAATCACTCGTCAATGGTCAGATATAGCATATTTTATAAGGTTAAAGACATTTAAAGTGGAGATTTTGAAAAAAATAATTAGTAAATTTAGATTTTAGAGTATGGATTATTGAATACAGCTTATTACCTACTTAGAACTTAGAATACCGATGTATAAAATAATAAAAATAATTATGGATAGTTTCGCTTGTAGATTAGGTTCCGTAGGTAGGATAGTTTGGCGTACTTTGGTACGATTACAATCTGAAAAAGATGAGAATTTAGATAAAAATACCTATTCAATTTATAAATGTTTTAGAAAGATACCTTCCTTGCTTTAAATACAGATAATCAAAAAATAACATTAAGTACATTAATTTAACGCGATGAATTCATTTTGCACACTTGTTTTAGTATTGTTCTCTGAAGTGCTAAATAAAACCTAACGGATTTGTGCCCATAAAATGCAGTAAGGGCGATATAAATTATAAACCGTCGTAACATAAATCTTTGTTATAGGTTTGTGATATCTTTTTAATATAAGCATAGTTAAATCTATAGTCATTGAGATACTATTAGCATGATAACTTAGTTTTTTAAAGAACTAGGTATCGGACAGCTTAAAATAATTAATACCTAATTAATACAAAAATTATACGTAGTCATTGATTTGCCTTGCGGCGCGGCATGAAGTAGCTTTTCTTTTGTAAGACTCAGTATGTAATAATGTACTAAATCCGTTTGAATTAAATAAATATAGGTATTTTATACAGTTTGTTTTCATCAATGTCCCATAGATGTATCGATAATCAATATTCTCGTGATGTCATCTACCACAAAAACTACATTGTTTGCGATCCTATGTCAACGAACTTGTCAAACGCAACTTCGATTAGGATTTAGGATCATACTGCCATGGTAAAAATATCTTATGCACAAAATATTAAAATTAGATGGTTTTGTACTAATGCAAAACTTTTCGTTTTTTTTTTGGTAAGTACCTATATGGCACCTATCTTCTATATATAAAATTCAAAGGTGACTGATATAGTAATCTATCAACGCACAGCCCAAACCACTGGACGTATCGGGCTGAAATTTGGCATGCAGGTAGATGTCATAACGTGCGGAAGAATTCTAACAAATACCCGCGAGCGGCTCGACGGAACACAGTGGGCGTTTTAGTCGGTAAGAATCCGACATAACCCACGGCTCCTTCCCCGGGGGCCGTGGGTATCTTTGGAAGATTTCCCCACTATAAAAAAAATAATTTGGAAAATCCAAAAGTGCACGCCTCATAATTTTTTTTTAATAAATATTTATTAATTATTATTTTTGTTTATTTAATAACAATTAAACCACATCGAGTCAGACCCTGAAAAATGAAAGGGTTCTATTCCTGAGCATACTCAAGCGTAAGAGAAAAAAAAAGACTCGATTAGTAAAGTATTTCGGTCGCTATCGTGTTAACAAGAAAAAGGATCCGCACATACAGACACACGGACGTCCAAGACAGAACTTTTTTAAACTGTTTTTTAACTAGTTTAAATAACAAAAATGACATCAAAAATATCATGAACGTTAAAAATAGTGTTTTTTCTTAATATGTGTGTGTATGTATTATCTTACAAGTGCAATGTATGATACATAAAGACATTTTAAGTTTGAAAAATCAGATGTTTTGCGCGAAGTGACAGTAGTACCCACCTCAACGCTTCGCTTATGAGGCGTGCAAAAAGGCGTCCCCTAAGAAAGGATTTTAGAAAATTCATCCCCTAAAGCGGTAAAATAGGGGATGAAAGTTTGTACGATGAAAATTTATCTTTTCCACGCAGGCGAAGCTGTGGGCAACAGCTAGTATATAGATATGTTTCTTACACAGGTTTCTTATATATGTATATGCCAAGGAATCTATTTTGAAATTTAGAAAAGGGATATAATATACCTATTAAAGACTGAAAAAGAACATACATTTTCTAAAGAAAACTAAAGTTGCTGTGTGGTGGCTGTGTGTGAAATTTAAAGACAAATGAACATGTAAAACTGGTAAAATACCACTACAAAATAGTATAAACGATGGATCATGGATAAGGGCGGCCGTACACGGACCGCTTCAAGCAGTTGAGAGTTGAGACTGACCGCTTGAAGCCGCGACCGCGCGGTGAACTATTATAGGCATTCATTCACCGCCGTACACGTGACGGCTCGAGCCGTCGCGACCGCTTCAAGACGTCAACTGCATGACGAAATTCCACCGTGCCGTTGACGGCTCGCGAGCGGTCGTGAAGCATACACTGACTGCTCAAGCCGTTGACTGCGCTAGAGCCGTCGACGGCTCCCTCCCCCCCTGAATATCAATGACTTGACTAGTCAAAAAAATCAACCGCTCGAGTGGTTAGTAGCGACGGCTCGAGCGGTCGACAACCGACGGCTCGAGCAGTTGACGCCGACCGCTCGAGCCGTCCGTGTATGTCGCTCAGACGTCAACTGCTCGAGCGGTCCGTGTACGGCCGCCCTAAGTACCTTCATCTATATCAATGTTTGTTACCTATTACTTAAATTATTATTTATTGTTACTTATAACTATTTCATAAAAAATATCTAGGTATTCCGTACAAACTCAAATGACCAAATTTACCCCGGCAATTGTCGGAAAATAAAAATAAATTTCGACTTTGTGGACCACCATTTTTGTACGGCATCTGTGTCATACTATTTCAATACTGCTTTTAATCCATTATTCCGCAACGCCGTACAAAAATCATGGAGACAAGGGGAAAAAATCTCTACCTGTACTTTCGAATTCTCATCTGCACTCAGTTGGACAGCTTACAAGTGACGGCATAGTGCTGAATCTTATTATTTTATGCTGTTATATATTTCTAGATAGGTCACCTGGTGGTTCAAATGATCCATAACTTTTTCAACATGGGCCTGTAGTCTATAGGTGAAACCGCTCGTCACAGATAATATAATAATATATTTATCTGAATATGATTATATTAAGATACATTAAAAAATTTATAAATTCATAAGCTACCTATAAGCATCGGTGGTTCAGTGGTAGAATGCTCGCCTGCCACGCGGGCGGCCCGGGTTCGATTCCCGGCCGATGCATCCTTATTTTTATATGTAGTATAGTTTAGTATCCATATTTATTTATTTTGTATGATGAAAAATGTGTCTAAGTTTTAATTTTATAACTTTGCCCACAGAAAATACTGTATTTCAAAGAAATAGAGGTACAATAATTAATAATGGTTTTGGACTGTAAAAATGCTATAAAACAATAATTAGCAATAAAAAAAAAAGTAAGAATTAAAAAAGGTGATTGCCGAAACCCGGGATTGAACCGGGGACCTTTAGATCTTCAGTCTAACGCTCTCCCAACTGAGCTATTTCGGCGTTGTTAATATTGTCAAAATTATATGACGTATTTAAAGTAAAAAAAAAATAGTATATTCACAGATAATAATATAATACAATACATAATATTATAATTATAAAATTAAGTTCACATTAAATCAGATATTTTCTTAAGAGTTTTATTCATAAAATATATAATACATATTTTAGTTACGTTCTGAATATCAAATTTTAGACATCTTCATTATACTGCCATCTATGAAATTATCCTTATACTAAAACATCACAATGATAATAAACATGAGCGTGTTTGCTTAAAAAGGTTAGTTGTGAACCGTTAGATGGCGCTTATAGCAGTTACAAACGGGATGCGCAAAAATGATGAAGTCTGAAAATTTATAGTAATAATTATTAAATACCAACATTTATTTATACATTTTCATTTAAAAAGCCAATGTCTGTAACAAAATAATTCAATCTAAGTTTCTCCTGCGCGTGTTTGCCACTGAACTCCTCCTAAACGGCTGGACCGACTAGGTACAATGTTATTTTTTTGTGTGTCTTCCGGTTGATTCAAGAATAGTTTTGTCATACACTACTTTACTGATAAATAATAATTACTATTCACGTAGGTACTCCGTTTTAAAACATTATCAGATTAAAACTTTACGGACCGCTTACCAAAGGTGATTTTTTAAAGGCATGACTACAGACATAATTTCATTAATCATTTCACATTTGTAAGTATTAACTGAAATTCTTTAGTAATACTGGTAATCCACCCTAACGTTATGGCAGCACGTTCTTCAAAATAACACTCGTGAATATAAAATAGCTGGAAATTCGCAAATTCAAATTATTTTGTAAGCGAAATTTCGCCGTCATTACTGAGCTACAGTCTTATAAATAAAGTAATCTATAAGTAAAGATTAAGTATACTCCAAAGCATTCTAATATCATTGTAATAATAAATAAAATCTCCATTAGTTACTAAATTAAATCCTCAATCATTTTTAAATTATAATGTCAAGAAAATCAATTTAAAAACAGATTTTCTGATGCATTTATTCTTCTATTAAGATTTGGCGTAACAATATAAAAATGTAGATAAAAATTAATTGCATTATTACTTCAATATGCACGAACATTTTAACGAATCATAATTTTTGAAACGAGGATGGAGGAAGGTAATAAATAAATAAAGTATCTATAATAATTAATAGTGTTGTATTTAATTATCTGTGGAATAAAGTAATATACCTACCATTTTAATGCATCATAATAAAATGCTCAAAAAATAGATATCATTTTACAATGGTAAGTTTGTGGGTGTAACCGTCCGCGTCGGGCCGACTACAGAAAGAATTGGATCGAACCTTCGAATCCGGTGAAGACTAATGAACAAAATCGATCAGTAAGACTGGCGTGAAATACACGGTCAATTACTTACAAATAGCCTCGAGACTTTACTCTAATTTTGTACCAAATGTGTATTGTCTGCTTTGGGAGGCGTCTATTAATTATGTGGGACCAGGGAGGACGAGGTCGAGCCGCATCTCAACAAATCTTAGGTGGAGGAGAGGAGGGTATCAGCAAATGACGTAATTTTTTTAATATAAAAATGGGACATGTTCCATTCTGCTTTGTGTGATGAATTTCTAAATACAATCGAAAGAATAGATTTGATATTTGAAAATCTCACGTGAGATAAATTACGGGGAAAGAGGGCGAACCAAATCTCTAGAGATCTTACGAAGGACACCCTTGGGCCTTTGGGGGGTCAGAAAATCCTCAAAATCGTGTCCCGAAATTTATGAATATCCCCTATATCGTCCCATCCTACTAATATTATCTATAAATGCGAAAGTTTGCAAGTATGGATGTATGGATGTTTGTTACTCTTTCACGCAAATACTACTGAACCGATTACAATGAAATTTAGCACATATATAGAAGGTAGGTTTTATCCCGGAAATCCCACGGGAACGGGAACTATGCGGGTTTTCCTTTGAAAACGCGGGCGAAGCCGCGGGCGGAAATCTAGTAGATTATAATGTATCATCATTATTTTTTTATAAGTGAAAGAAAGTAAGCTGCCTTATCATCATAATTCTTAGCTAATGCATTTTAACTTCAAAATAACGTTTTTTTGTAAGTATGTATAACTATAGGACTTCATATGGAATCTGAAATTTTGAATTTGAATTTGAATGCTCTAAATTCGAGTAGTTACTTAGGTACCTAAAGAAAATGTACAAGCTCATGTGTTTAAGCTAGTCAATAAACTCGCTATACTTACTTTGATGAATGAATCCTACGTTTAAACCGAGTTCTTATTAAGAATGTAAAAAGTGAAAACACAATCAAACATAATTTATTACATAATTAATCATAGCGTTATCATAGAAGGGACGTACAGACAGACATTGTCGGTGAGTCAGTTCGAATGACACATGCATTTGTTATTTTATAACTGCAAAAAATCGATATGCAATGACATCCGTCAATTTGTTGTAA
This sequence comes from Colias philodice, assembly GCF_061535455.1. Lineage (NCBI taxonomy): Eukaryota > Metazoa > Arthropoda > Insecta > Lepidoptera > Pieridae > Colias > Colias philodice. The sequence continues at coordinate 7,657,254 of NC_143098.1, read as the reverse complement.
TTATAGATGACTGGTGCTGTGGTCAGTGTTGATCTTTGACTTTCTTTTCTGACTTCCAGCACTTCCAGTTAATACGAATTGAGATGATTAAAGTAGTGAATAATCTATAGCTGAAGAGTTTGTTTGTTTGTTTGAACGCGCTAATCTCAAGAACAACTGGTCCGATTTGAAAAAATCTTTCGTTGTTAGATAGCCCATGTATCGAGGAAGGCTATATTATATAATCACGCTAAGACCAACACGAGCGGAGCAAAGCGGTTGAAATCGCGGGGCACAGCTAGTCCATTATAAGTCTACATTTTCGATAAAACTTTCCTTATGTTTTAATCAAAATAAACATCTTTTTTAATCCAGTTATAACTTGTTACTGCTGCGAGGGAGAAAACCTGTGGAAGTAAAAACAAGGAATCTGTTACGTGACTTACGTAAATTAAGATGGGACAACAGATGGTGTCCCTTTTTTCCGAAGAAAAGGACACAACAATATTTAATTTGTAAAAGTATAATCAGCAGTTGTCAATATATAAATCAGTATATAGAGCCTTATAATAATTGACAAAAACTAGCCCTATAGCATAGTAGGAAGAATTTACTATTTATGTAGGAGACATATTATAATAACTAAAGCGAAAGCGAAGAAGACACACATTTTACATTTAATGTTTATTCGACATAATTTTACATTCAAGCTATTCTAACATCCTTTTAAATCTTACAGAAATACTTCAAGAGGAAGTTTAAACCATACTGCATCAGTTGCACAAAGGGAATTGATAAAGACAGTTTTTATCTCTACCATTTAAAATATTATAGGCAGTAAAGCAGAGCTAGATAAGGGCCCTAATGTTAACAATAAATCACTTGCCACATACCGAACTTATCTCGCTTGAATAGCTTTTACTTCGTTTAAGAATTAACTTATCAGAAAGAATATTGTTATGATTTTTGTCATTGATACATTCGGTCTATAACAAAATATCTTTACCTATCTGGTTTTTGGAAGAGTAAATTTGACATTTTTTTGGGACTGATTTTTTGTGAAAAAACATGATTCGCGAACAAAGAATCACGAGTGATATTGAATATATTGAATATATCTACAATAGAACAAAATTGCAGGGTTGTAAATAACTAAAAAAATCGTTTCGCATAAATAGACAAATAGTTTTTCAAGTTTGATTATTTTTTATTACACAAAGTAATAATGGCTAAATATCTACAAATTATTAAGTTTTAAATAGTATCATAGAAATAAAAAAAGTTCTTACGCCCAACGTGGGGCTCGAACCCACGACCCTGAGATTAAGAGTCTCATGCTCTACCGACTGAGCTAGCCGGGCTTGTAGAGATCATATGAATATGAGAAATAGGTCACAATTAGGTCACGAAATGTAGGTATATATTGAGAAATTGATTTTTATTATTTTGTTTAAAAAGTTTAAATTGGACATGATAACCACAGTCGGATGTATTTTATTATTTTAGCTTTTTTTTTCATCTATGCAACTGTAATTTACCCTTAGTAAAGCGTGGCAGGATAAAGCTCAGTTCTTTCTAATAATGTCTAATATGTAGTTTCATTGTAGAAATGGTGACGATGTTAGTGAATCTCAACAGAGAATATCCACCAATATACTTCGACAGTTAGAGTCTGTTAATCTATTAGTATTCGGATTCTCTTCGATATTATAATGTTCTTCGTAAGTATGAGGGTACTCTGTAAGACGATAGCCTATCCCTTCATGTCTTTCATAATCCGGTGGAGTCAAAGATACGGCACGAGTCACGACCTGCTTTGAAATTCTTCCAATGTGTATAAAGAATCCCTATAATTTATTTCATTTTGTATTATACTACTATAATTATATTACTATGTACATATATTATTATTGAATATCTATTTGATTTCTTACAGGTGGTGGGTGACGATTCCGATGGAGGAATATTCATAAACGTGGATCTTGAAATAAATAAACGTGACTACTTATTTGTTATATTTTAGCGTTGTAGCTCATTTGCATTATATTATGTACTTTTTTCCCAATTCCATAATTGTTTGAATGATGAATGAATGAATTTTAAATTTAATTATTTATCTATTTAATTGTGTCAAATTATCAGTAATTCGATTGTCTCTACTTTATAGCCCTGTGTGGTCTCCAAGCGATTGTTGCTAACTCTAAACTAACTGTCTATCCATGCCACTTCCTCTGCGGATCGCAAGCTGAATACTAATCAGACAGCTACTGGCGCCAGTTGCAAGTTCATTATACATTGTTTTGATGTAACTTCGACGTGGTTCAAGGAGAGCATCGATGATCTTGCTTCATTAATGAATTTATTGGAATTTTACAATTAAATGCAACTGTATTTTGTAACGTATTTCAAATAATTTCTAACAGCGGGTAAACTATGCTGATATTACCGCTACAAATGAGTTATAGTTACAATAAGTATTACTACATACCAATACTAACGGCATAAAATTTGGCGATACAAAATTACAAAAAGATTTTTTGTGTGCTTACGTACTTCTTATATTTGTTTTTACAATAATTGTGTTTGGGTAATTTTATCACTTGTTTATTTTTCAAAGTTTGTACACACTTTACAGTTTGAGACGTGGCGTCGTGTGAATGTTTGGAAATAGGAAATAATTAGGTAGATATTTCTTACATTACATATACATTCATTAGTATACTCCAGACTGCTCTGTTTCCCAATACTCGAATGACTGTAACTTCATATCTATGAAAACGTGTACAATTAACGTAATAGTCAATATTAATTAGGTCATTACCAATCAGTCGAATTTAACGCTCCAAGAAGTTCAAGTTACAAGTTACAACTTTGTTTACATTAGTGACGTATAATTGGGACGCGGATTTCCGTTTTGACTCATCTTATGAGATACAGCCATTAACGAGGAGTTTCTCGTTCACTCTGTGGTTTAGACGAAGAGGCCTAAATCAAATAGGTATTCCCTGTGACTAACGATGCACCGGTAATAAATTACCCTGAAACTTTTCGTTCAGTAACCTTATTGGTCATAAATATCGCACAACTTTCTGTAAAGTACGGGAAAACGAAAAATAAATGAAGACTTGTAGGTTCGATCGAGGTATAAAAAATATGTTGGCGGTTCTAAACTTGATGGAGCTAAAATTGTGACATGACAATAAACCTATTCATAATAATTTTATAATATATACCTATTTCCTCACTATCCATTCATGCAATCATAATGTAGGTATATGTGTTATAATTTCGCACTTCATAAAATTTGTTAATTATCCTCCTAAATTTATTACATTTGGCATGACTGTCCATTTTATTAATTTCTATATTAGGTATATTATGCATTTCAAATTCTTCATAAACGAGTTGTGAATGCATGTAAAATATTCATGAAAATACGGAAAATATAAAATAAAAAGGTTGGATAATTCTATTATACCTATATATTTTTAATTTTTATTCATATATTCTCTTATTATTTCTTATCGACAAGCAGTTCCTGTTCTTGTCAATTTTCTATTCCATATTGCATCCATTTCAAATTTATTTTTCCAGACAACAAAGTGGTATTTTGTTACAAGGTAGTCGATTGTTTTTAGTAGCGTAAAATCACCAACAGTTCCACTGAGTTTTACGAAATTGAATGTGAGATTAATTTATATAGGTAGGTATTGTATAAATATTGTAATCTCGTAGTGAATATAGCCTATGTGCTAATCTAGAAGAGTGGTATCATGCCGCATTGGTAATAAAGAAAAACACCCTCTGAATTGAAAGTTTTAATAAGATCGATATGTGAAGGTAATGTGCCACCAAAGTCGCAGTAATTTTAAAAGAGAGCCTTTCATACAAACTCCTTTGAAAACGTCGTGTCGATATAAAGTTTCATGTCTCTCGCCCCTTTCCTCATCATATATAAAAATATAATATCGATGATAATAAACGTTATTTTGGCTCCCATTATGTTCATTTCTCAGTATGATGACAATGTGAACATATCGAATCATTCACCCGGTCTTTACGAGCAAACTCGACGGGTTTATGAGCAAAGTAATGAGCGAGATGAAGCTTGTGCTTTCATAATTAATTTAGTAGGTAAATAATCATATACACTGATTCCAATAGGTGCACGTGTTGCTGTGAATTGCATTTGAATGTAAGCAGTGTATTATGATCCAGAACAAAATAAACAAGGCAGTAAAATCGGTGTAACATACCTACATGAGTAAGTTGAAGCTTGTTATGGCATCTTGTATTCGTCATGTAGTTAGCTTAAAAAACTACTTGGAAAATTATATGATTAGATGAGCTTGGTGTTTCCATAGCGTATGACAATAATATATGTATTTAACGGAACTGTTTCAATACAATATGTATCTACAGTACTCCCAAACTGATAATGCGCATAGAAAAATTCGTCACTGTTCGGCAACTGTCATATTTCCCGAGCCTCCGAAGACGATATGTATATAGAGTGGTTAAATGTATTTTCTTCATGCATAGATTGTTAGAATTATGAGTTATTGTCATTTTATGGTAAAAGAGATAAGTAACAAAATTTGTTTCGCTTATTCAATATAAGTTAATAGCGAGGATAAGCCACACGATGGCGAATATATATTTGTTGTATTGATTTACTTGCAAAATTCTATACTTAGAACTATTAAAGTGTCTTACAGAAGCTGGCGTAATGATGGATGTATGGAAGGTTAAAATAAGACAAAGTTTATATTAAAAAAATATATATTTTCAAATACTGGTTTACATTTAAATTGTAAAAACCTAGATTATCATTAAAATCTCAGTCCAAAGAATTTACAGAATCAGGGATTATCTCTATTTCTGATATCGTAGAATGAACAGAACTTTCATTATGCTCTTATTAACTTTCACTTTCCCCACTGCTATCTGCTACCTAAGTAAATAATCATTTTATCGGAAAATTCAACTTTGAAATAAAACTAAGAAGGGTATGTAACAGCAACTCTATATAATTCCATACAGAGATAATACGTGCGGTCACCACCAATATATAAAGACGACTGACGGATTTTTGAATTTTTTGACTGACAGGCTACCGTCACCTACCGCCCGAATTGTTTTCGATTGTGTATGACTCTGAATTGACTCCTATTTCTTTCGAACAAGGTGCAAGATGCAAGTGCATTGTTTAGGGCACAGTTTACGATTCAATGATTCGGGGTGATTCGGGTGTTTCTGGAAATACGATAATTAGAGAAGATCTGCATGTGCATTATTAATTTTGGAGTACTGTACATACTTTGCCATTTTTCTAGTTATATTCTCCCTTAAGAAAATCTTATAATAGACAATTCAAGGACATATATATATTCCTTTTTTATAAAATGATGGTCACTTCTATTTAGTTAGAATCAATATTTAGTTGCTGATCGGTAAGTCAAAATCTATATTTAAAAGGTAACTCCTAAAACAATTTTCTCTGAATACGCATCGCATCGTAAATACATTTCTTTAAAAAGATCAATGAAAGAACACATGTTTTATGTAGGGCGCCAGTATGTGGCCACCGAGTAATACGACTTTTCGTTAGAAAATTACTCTTAATATTCACACAGCAATAAAAATTACATATTAAATAAGAAAATAAGGAAGAATGTATTGAATTTATTGTTGCAATTTGCAATAATTCGTATTATTGCTCATTCATAAACCGAATTGGCGATAATAATGTGAAATAAGTGAGTGCTAATATATCTTACTAAGAATAATTTGTTGCTTTCTTTTGTATATTGAAGTAACACAGATTCGATGAATTACTTCCTCGTTAGTTATTTACAACACACACTTTTGTTGACAGTTTGAATACAATGTTAACGATTTGTGAAATTCATATTTGAAAGATCTTAAAAACAACATGACACTTGAAGCACAGCTTGAAATTTGTGAAAAATATACAGAAGGTTTTTGTTGGTGAACAAAGATCGATTGATTTTGTAACTGTTTTGCTTAAATATCAGACCTGGACACCTCCTCCACCTCCTCCTATTCTTTTCTACAAAATATCCCATGGACAAAAGTTTTAATTTGACTATAAAACCTGGTTAAATTTTGTTAAAAGTTTATAGATTACTTATTTTCCAATATGTTTTCAATGCAAATGGGAATTACTTCATAATAATTATGTATCCAGTTATTTGTAACGCTTAGTGAAAACTTTATAACACAGCTTATAGCAATTATTTGTGAGTAATTCAATAACTCCTTTATGATTTAGGATATCGCAATCTCGGATTCAATAAGATAAGCTTTTAAGTCGATTTTATATGGTAATAAATCGCGAACACCGATTGGCTTTCAACGGTACCGTTGGTCATGAGTGGCGTTAGGCTAATTTCTCTAACAAATAAAACATTGCATTCAATGGACGGGTGGGCGATGCAATTGTCTGGATTGCTGAGTCACGGACTGTATCGTGAGTCGTGTGTATACGTGAGGGGTACGAGACAGGGCTGCAGATGTACTATTTATTGCGTTTTTGATAAAATACGGATTCTGTATTTTTGAGACACGTTTTTAATCTCTTATATGTTTATACTTATTGAATCATTCTGAATTATGTTTAGTATACTAAATGTAAAAATTACATTAAATTATTTAATTTTTAAACAAACCTTTCAGATAAAACATACGCAGACATTTTGTATACAGTATTTGGTGTAAGTAGGTATACCAAATAAATAGAAAATAATCTTATTTTTCTCACGTAATAAATAATAATTTTATTTACGATAAAGTTCATTTGAAATACTTTTGTTCTATTGTAGTATTTACGTATTGTAGTATTTAGTACGTCGTACTAAAAATAGAGAGCTTCATAACCCTAACACGGTGGCTCTAAATATGCTTGTCACCTTTACACGGTAGTAAGCAGGGCGTGTTGCATTCAATTTAAGGTCACGATATTTTTTAATCTGATTTAAAAATATTTGCAATGAATTTTTTAAATGATGCTGTTTGAAATATTTTTTTTTACTTCAAGTAATCCATGCACCTCCTTTAAAAACCTGGATCAATTTTCCATATCTTGCTTTATGATCATGCATTATAGAGTAACCGCACAGATAAATGATAATATAATACATAATTATATGTACTATCTTAATATATATAAATCTCGTGTCACAATGTTTGTCCTCAATGGACTCCTAAACCACTTAACCGATTATAATAAAATTCGCACATCATGTGCAGTTCGATCCAACTTGAGAGATAGGATAGGTTTTATCCCGGAAATCCCACGGGAAAGGGAACTGCAGGGTTTTCTCTTAAAACGCGGGCGAAGCCGCGGGCGGAAAGCTAGTACTATATAAGTTACACTTACAGTAAAATAACAATATTATACAGTTCGAGCTATACACATTACACAGACTCCATGAATTTGCATAATAATTCGACTATCTTCATTCCATGTCGATATTTTTTGCGTCAAAAAATATTTCCATATTACATAACAGTATGTTATCTATGGATATCATAAACATCTCTATATCTTCTCATTGATTATGGTTCTATCTAACAGAGGGAATCTTCATGAATGTCCAGTGTTCTTAGATAGTCTAGTGATATTATCTTTCAAGTTCGTTTCTATACATTTACGATACATGACTGCTTTTTATAGCTGTACGTATTCTAGTGTGGTAAAACTGTTAAAACTATAACTTATTTATATTACTTATGATATTTATACCTAAGTTCTTAATTTAACCAATTTCAAATATGTATGAGCACGCGTATTATAAATTTACAGGTACTTTGCCCTTTCTAAACATACCCATAAAGCCTAGACATTGACTCAAGCCTTTGAAAGTACCGTAGACGGAATTTTATTTACCGTCCATGCAAGTTCAATGCAATCAATCAAAATATTACTGCAAAATCGAATACATGCGATCTTGATATCGTCTGCGTCCAGGTATATAGCCTAACCCATGGGAATGCATAATGTTATTAAAATGACTCATAATGTTCATTGTCCCAAAACTTGGTATGTTGAACCTGTCAGAATAACGTTACCTTGGATAATTTTTTGCTTGAATGAACTTTTTACACAAAAACTTAGTTATGATTGACAGCGCCTGAATCACAGTTCGTGTTTATTTTTATTTTAGAATTAAGTTTCATTATACGAGATTGAATTTGGAAACGATGTTTATCCTTAAAATAGAATATAAATAAAAAGGTTACGTTGTGTACAAAAAATGGTTGCATAGTTTCAGATCCTATTGGTGCTGTAATTTTATATTATTGGATTATAAGAGAATAGTATTTTTATTAAACAGAAAAACCATGATTCTAGTTTGTCGTGATTTCGCACTCAGCAACGTAATTGTAAAATAACTCTGTGATAAAAAGCATGTCTGATGTCAATATCGTTTATTTAGCGGTACCCAGTATATAGCACTCATGAATATGTTATACTCATATGTGTGGTACTCAGTTCATTATCTATTACAGGATGTCGGCGGGTCGTCGATTTGTCAGAACTAAACTAATTGTTACATATTGTATCGATATACACGTTCTACGTATTGTTTTGATAGAATTTGAGGTCAAATTGAATTTCTTGTCACATAATGTAGCAGAATCTGATAAGATTGTACTGTTGTTTGGTTTTATTATTACGCAAGATAGTATTTCTGGAAATATGCAGTAGAAAGGTTTTATATAGTTGAGAATTTGTGCGATTTGTCGCATTTACTAGTTGTTCTTTATTGTAATGTAGCCACTTTATCGTAACTATAATTTTAAGGGGGATAGAATTTGTTTATTTCATGTTTATTTCTTTGTTTCTTTTATTGAATATCAAAAATAAAATTTATTTCTAATATGAAAATTTGAAAGTTATGGATTTTTTATAAACCGTAGATACTGATTATTATTAACGCTACGACCTACGAGGAACACCTATGTAAAACAAATATATTTTAAATGACACAATACTATTCAAAAGAATTGAGTGATAATAAAATTTTTAGTCATAATTGAATACGAGTGAACCCGCACAGAAAACAATATTTCACAAGCCCGAAATTTAAATACCTAGGCAAGCCGCAAGATGGGTTTTATAACGATAGGTATTATTAGGTTGTCTCAATTATAAAATGATTACGGCAATTATTATTATAAATCGAATTTTTAATGAAGTATAGGTATTAACAATAATTTAATATAATGGCCGTCTAAATGACGTCTCATTTATTATTTCTCTGAATAGTACGTAGTATACGTATTATACACGTGTTGCGTTCAATAGAACCCTTATTATTCTATTGAACGCATAGAATAATAAATTGTAATATTAGGTATTATGGCAAAAATGTTTTTGTCGGTTTGTCTTTCTTTCAGGTGGCACTGGAGATAATATTTTATGAAATGTATCTGGGCATAGTTACGCAAGAGTTCTTTTGCCCGCAGTGAAACATCTCATTCCCATGAATCCCATGATGCGACGAATGCGGTTTTAACCAAATCTATCTTGTTCATTAAATTCATATTTTTGTTATATTTTTTGATGCTATATTTCTCCGAATTTTTGCACGCGTTCGGAAAGTAAAACATTCTCTACCTGAAGACACAAATAAAAAAAGCATTTAAATAGCTCTATACGTCTTTCTTCATCCTTCCTTTCGATAAGAGGCCAGACACTATGTCTGTTCGTCTTACCCAAACAAATTATTTCCCAAAGTCGATTTTGTACGTCAAATACAGGATAAATAAACACACAAAATCGACCTACAATAACATATATTATCTGTTTTGTGACGTAATTAATATCAACGCACAATTTGCATACGCATGACAGTGAAATTTGGTGCTCTTTGGATTAGGCGCAAGGCGTGTAAAAAATCTATCGAGGCACCATTAGTCATCGAGCAGTTTGAATAACGGTAGGTTATTTGGGTCAAGTACTCGGAAAGCAGTGAACTTGCATCGTTTGGGTTACACTTACTCATCAACGTCACTCAGTAACTGCGAATTTATAAGGCTGCTGTTATAATACAGCGGTTAGCGGAAGACAGCGGTTGCAACTTGCAAGCGTTAATAGCGCAATTTATAGCGATTTAATATACATAGGTACTAAATATACTCCATTCTCGTATATTGTAGAATATGTTAAAAATTAAGTTGATTTTTTCGTGATTGCTAGTAATATCAAATCAAATTTCAATAATATTTGTTGATATCACCGATACACAAGCGAATAAAATTAGGTACACAGAGCAGTATGTAATTACTGTATAATTGGATTTTATAGGTGTCAACCAATGTGCTGACTAGCAAATATAGCTATTTATGCAGATTTATTCTCTTCTTAAAATGTCGCTAATTATTATCAACAGCAGGGATTATCCACAGATTAATTACATATTATGTTTCACTTTAACCTATACCTTAAACCAAAATCGAGAGTCAATGAAAGCAGGGCGGACGTCAATAGAACAATAAAGTTACCTCAGATTCTGACGCTGCCGTCATTACATTTATATGGAACCAGGAAAACCATTGTATTACTGTGTCATGAAAATGGAAGATTTGCAGGATGCTTATTATAATGCACAATAGAATAACGTATATAAATTCTGGTAATTCATACTTCCACTGGCCTGTTTTGAGTTACAACTTATGAATTATGATGAAATATTTAATATGTACAATATTTCAATTCGAAATAAAGGCTGATCGACTTGTCATATGTGATGAAATGAGGCTATAAGAAAAGCGATTAATTCAATTATAGAATACAAATAAATTAATTGTGTTTACCTGTGTTTGGTAGAGTTGACATAGAAATCTGAAGTGTACTAGTCTTCTGAGATACGACTAGCTTTATATGGTGAAATATATGAAATGAATTGATGCAGATGCCTTGAGAAATCTGATCTCTTTTTATAAATACAAAATTCGAAGGATATTAAATAAATATAAAATAAAAAATACTGCTCTAATCATAAGTGAGATTAATAGACAAAACATAAGCTATTTTCGCGTGAACCTATGTAATGTTATACACGTATCTTTATAGAAGAAAAGCTTTTTTCTTAGCCGCAAGCCAGCCAGACACGTGGTTATACTCGTTCGACGCACGGCGCACCATACCTTTCGCGATAAGAATTCCGCTTACTCGCCACATTACTAACAAGCCGAAGCAAGTGATTACCATCCTATTTTGGTGTCATCACCATACATGTACATTGCAATGATGAAATGTTATTGTTTAGCAAGGTCTACCTGTTTTACCTAACACAGACTTCTCCAATACTTCCATGTTATTTCTTACGTTTCAATAATCTATAGCATCGTGTTCGATGTGAGAAATAGTGGTGATCAATCATTGAGTAAATATCAAGGTATATACATATTATGATGATTGGTGTGTTAACTCTACGTACATTGGACTTCTGTTAATACTTATATAAATTGTGTCATATTACTTTTATAAGGCGTAAAAATCATGGTTTTATTTAAATGTTACAAGTTTTCCAATGTAATGAAATAACAGACAAACGGACAGACAGCAATCTCAGTAGGTTATAGGGCCATGTTTTACTTTTGGGTACTGAACCCTAAACAGATACAAGGAAAATATTTTGCATTAAAATTTACTTTTCACAAAAAACTAACAGCGTCCCAAAAATCATAATTACCTGTTTGAAAAGTTAGCAAACTGTTAATAACTGAATAAGTAATTATTACAATTTGTATGCAGCCTTTGTTATATGAGTAATGCATATGATTATATATCTCAAATATTTATTTTGGTCATTACAATGTGTACTGCAGTAATTATGTCAGGTGTGAATAAGAGCACGTTACAATCACTTACAATGTAAAAAAAATATTAATAAAAATTGTTATCAAACTTTGACTTTTAATTCATTCAATTAACAGCCTTTGTTTTTGAAACTTCTTGATATATCATCGTCGAGATTCTGTAAACGTGTTATAAACCACAAGAGAAGATTTAAAATTAACAGAAAAGTTTTGAAAAAATCAAATCATACATTTTGTTTTAATAATGTGTTTCCCTTAATTCGCCTGTAGGTTTGTTTCAGTGTACACTTAATTCATTATTTATTAGAAGAATTTAGCAGTATTAATTTAGGTGCAATGCACGAGGATGGTCCACGGGTCATAATATAAAATAACTGACGAAAAAATTGGCCAGTTTAATGGACAAATATCATTTGTGCCGTAGATCTTTTGACAATGAAATTATAAAATATTATATGCTTATATAGAACAAGCAGAGTGGACAGGATGTTATTGAAAATGTCGTGTCTCTATGACTCAAGTATTTAATTTTTTTCTCAAACACCTTCGCGGTTTCTGATGATTTACCTTAGTTATCGATGAATCACATAATTATGTATAATATTCATTACTACGCTAATCGTTCAGTTTTGCAAGATAATCAATACTTTATAAGAAGTTTGATTAAATATTCAAGAATTATGAATGTAGGTCGTGTTATCTAACAGCAATGTGGCGGCTTTATATTTCCCAAATTATTTAAGAGTCTTTAAGGAAATTATATTTCCGGTCAGAAATTATTTTTTTGTTCTATGGCTAACGTCAAATAAATAAATAATTCATTGATTAGAATTATAAAAGTGTTAGTATAAATTACATTACTTTATTAACGAGGGAAAAAAAGGGATTGAATGAATTAAAAAATATATTATATGTTTTATGTAAATATGTTTTCTTAAATTTCGCAGCCGCATGAGAATACTAATAACAGCAATATTGCCAGGGTCTCGTTTGCAGTATTACAGAATAATAAATAAATTATTAATAAAAATGAAGAAGTTACAAATAGCAAATCTATTGCTTATCTCTTTGCAGCTCTACATAAGATACTTAAAAAGTGTGTTTAACTCCATATAAAAATATGTATGAACTTGAGATACAAAGATAGTAGAGAATTATAGTAGAGAATTAATTCTCTACTATCTCAATTACAACGGATTCAATGAACAAAGAAAAATAAATAACTAGAAAAGTATCACAACATTAGCATCAGTTTCTAAACCCGTTCATAAACTTTGATGTCCAATACTTAAGATCGTATGTGGATAACACCAACATATCATACATAAACGCTTTAACACAATAAATCAGCTGGGAATATAAATCCTCGCAGTTTTATAGACTAAAGCTCTATTTAAACTGTGTGATGTTAACTTCTATAATCTGTGCGAAGTCTAGACAGCGCTTTGGGGATCTCTTGTAGACTCAATTTGGCTCTGGAGTAGCTTTGCAAGAAGCAGAGTACTTGAAGTTGTCAAATATTTGTATTTTGTTATACCCAAACCCCTTGCTAGGTACTTTTGAATTCAATAATAATGGACTGAAAGTAGTTGGAATAAAAACTCCACTTTATTAAATTGAATAATAATGCGATGAAGGGATGCTTGAATGGAAGCTATTTTTTTAATATGAGTGAAATATGTAAATATTTCTAGTTATCATGTATTTTTTTTTCTGTATACTCATATTCTGAATATAATTTTTAAGGGATGCGGAAGTGTTAATTTATCTTCATTAATGTAAGTTCAAAATGCAATTGTAGAGCAATAATTAAAACTCGAAATGGATAGAAACTTGATCAATGCGATTTACCTTTAGCCTAATTAAAGCCTTTCTCAATTTTGTGGTACGCTAATTGTTCACGAGAACAGTCGACTAATATCTTGCCCATAAATAAAATTAGAACATACAAAGACCATACAGAACCAGCGGGCCCTAAACAAAGGCCTAAACTGAAAGAAATTTTAATCAAACAAAATTGCTTCTTGTACGCACTTTATTGTGCGTCTACAATAATAACCCACAAAGCGCCACTCACACACGCACGTCGCGAGGCGCGTATGTGACGCACACGTAAAAGCGCATGCACTAAAGTTCACTGTAGCCCGTACCGTTCACCCGAGTCCCGAAGCCCCGAAGTTGAATTTAGTATAGAGTCGCGTGTAGCCGCGTCGACCGCGTACAGAGCGTAACGCTCATGGACACTTATTTACGAAACATATTTATGACTGAACACGGTGCCGGTGTTTTGACTGAATATTGCAGTGTATGTACGCGGATCTTCTTAACATTATTGTTTAACTAAAACTAGTCTTAATTTTCGACGATTGTTTTATTCGTAGTGTAATCTGAAAAGTTTTATAGAGCAGTGCTTTCAGTGTTGGTCGTATGTGTTGTCTCTTTCCTTTGTGTGGGATGAAAGGGAAAGGAAGCTCGCAAAGCACAGGGTGCGTTGTTTTGTTTTCGTGGTTTTCTTTGCTTCAATTTTGTAGAGCGAATTGAGAAAATGTAAGTAGAGTTTTTGATAGTACATATATTTAAAAGCTTTCGTAGACTGCCTTCATATATTTTTTATAATATGCATTAACATACAATGTTTATCAATAGTCACGTAAAACAGCCGGGCCGGAAGTGTACTACAATGAATTACTTCACGTTATATTATATTGTATTATTTACATAAAGTAAGTCTTAAATTGATGACACTTGATATTCACAAATATCAATAAATAGTAACTTTATCAAATCGTTACATTTGAATACAAATAAAGCATAATTTATTTACTTATTATCTTTAATATGATTTATTCGTAGATTACTCCCGGTCTTGTGGATGGTGTAATAATTAAATCAGTTCTGTTTATAAATAGTCGCACTTAGTCCAAGTTTGCTTTTAACTTGTGCCAAGTGAGAGCCTTCTTCGCGACTGTTTCGATTTATTTGAAATCGTTACTCATACGAGACTGAGAATAGCAAATGTAAACAATTCTAGTGTTTTTATTTGTTAGTCTACACGTTTTGTTCTATTTATCGTATAAGCTGTTTAACGAATAAACCTTCGGTTTTATTGCAAAATGGTTTAAAATATTTTTTTGATATGGGATGCGTATTCCTTTTTTCTTTTGCAATTTATTTTTAAAGCTTACCGTTCGTGTTTTTAAAACAAACCCAAAATAGGCTTTGTTTATATGGCAATACAGCTAGTTGAGTTAAAGTTTGTTTAATTATTGTTTTGATATTTTTATCTCTATCGCATTCTCTTTTATTTATTTATTTATTTATTTATTTATTGTAGCACGAGCACGACGATCGTAATCAGTTTATCACCTAAAGCAGTTATTAAATATTATATACCTAGTTAAAGTACATATTTAATGTCTATATAAATAATCTATAACCAATTGTCTTCCCCTTGCTCAATAAAGTTGGTTCCCCGTTGTTAATTTTATCCCTCGCAGTATTAAAAAAAAACGATGAAAGTAATCTTGGTTTATAGAATGAATGGATTTTTTATCGTTTGTAATATTTTAGCGATTCAATTAAAATTATTTAAAGAACTTTTTCATTATAAAAGTAGCCAAAAATTTGGTTAAGTTCTATCGACTATATATAGAGTTTTCGTCAAATACATATAGAGACTAAGAAAAAAAGGTGTAAAATATAAAATTTACTTGTAAATGTTAGTCGTGGAAGAATCATGTTTGGTGTTTCGATTAAATTGTTTTATAATGACATAAATAATATCGCGAATCTCTTAAGTAACGGACCCATAAATAACATAAAACGTTTACATCATTGTTCCTCATTATACATAAAGATTTATGTGAATTTGCTCTCCAAGTGTTATCAGTATAACATTACTTTACGAATAATATCATAAGTTGATATACGGATGTGTTTAATGTCACTCATAATTTTAAAGAAAGAATTTATTAAGCAGTGCACTCATACAATGTTGTAAACACTACTTACATATTTAAAGTTCGTATTTAGGTTTGTCGATATTGTTGTTTACAGCAAATAATATAACTAAACTTGTATTATAATAGTCGTGTCGAAACCTATAGTTATATTAGACCTGTCAGTTAAATTATAGAGCGTAAGACGATTAAAAGAATTTGCTGCGACTAAAGGGGTAATAATATTATATTAATGTTAGTTAAACATAGGTAAAACGATTCTAATAACTATATCAACAAAAAGGGGGCACTAAAAGGTTAAACTGTATGTGAAATAACATTGATATGTCACCAAAACTATAAAAAGACTTGCAAACTTGCAAACAAAGTTTTTTTTTTATATTAAAGCAAATGAAAATAATATTATTTTTTGTTGCAGAGTATCGCTTCGATATCTTGTGCACACAAGAATATTATAAGTGCCTACAAACAAGGGCGCCGCCCACGTAGCTCGATAACGCAGCATCCCGTCCACAGAGAAATTAATCTGGAACACGGTAACAGGAAACGAGCCGATAAAGTGCTGTACTACAGCAATACGGATAAAACAGTCGGTCTTTAACACCGACGTCAAAAATGCTAAGATAATAATTATTTTTTAAGGAACGAAATGGACACGACAAAACGTACACAAAAATTCGAAAGCTACATACGTACGCATTGATAAACCTAACTTGCATAAGGTATCGATATAAAAATGACGAAATATCATTCCAACGAAATCGAAGGATCGACTGATTTAGATAGATGTAGGATACCAAATATGGTTCAATACGAAGGCAAGGAGGAGCTCGAGAAGCGATGTTCTTTAGTGTGTAGATGGTATAAAGAGAAAGACGAATACGGTAAAAGATCGATTATCACGAGGGTACGAATGGACGTATATAGTGAATCAAAGCGAGCCGCCGATTTGAAATTTAAATGTGCGCGGGGTCGCGAGTGTGTAAAGTTTAGGACAATGGGTGTGCACGTGCGAGGCTTGGCCGTGATCGGACTCGTGTTAATGTTAGTTGCGACAACCCTGGCAGCGCCGGCGAGGAGTCGCCCGGGACGGAGCACACACATTGAAAGGAACACGGTAAGTCCTACACATCATATAAAATGTAGATCCAATATACCCCAATATATAATGACTCACATTGTATATTTATCTATTAAACGGTTAAAAACAGATATAAACGAATTATTGTAATAAAGTAACGGGAAAATATTAATTGAATAATGAATTCAATATTTATTAATTAGCGCAGTGATATGTATCATTGACCTTTTATTTATGCAGAAAAATATAGTTAGTTATTATCTGTGCCCTCAACTACGACAGTCTGTTGTGGTTTTTTAACAGGATAATTGTTTGAAAATCTTTTATTTAAAAGTTATATATAATTTGAATTAATTTCGGGCTTTTTAACAGGATAATTTTCTAAATATATTTTATTTAAAAATATACTTTGTATTCATTTTACCTAAATTATTAAAATCAGGAGGAAAGAAACAGCTTTTATATAACTCTAGTAAAGCGAAATATAGTCACCTACTACGACTGAGTTATATCGTACATTCGTATGTACTTAAGTTGCATACAAAACAGTTCCCTAACATCCTGACGGCAAAGATTGTTGTCTCGTCTGGCTTCTGCCGGAAACTGGCATATATTAAGAGCTTATTGTTCGGTCCAATCCTTATCTTTTTACAACCTCTCTTGCTTGATATTAAAAGTTTATTCTCTTATATATTCCTTTTATAAACGTCTAGCCAACATTGTAGAGAATATTGAGAATTTTGTACAATTTATGACAATTTTAACAGAATATATTTTAGTCTTATAACGTTGGAACTCATAGGTTGTTACTTACAATGAAAAAAAATTATATATACCTACGTCTCTATACTTCTCTTGTATATTTGACAAAAATTCTAATAAATTATAAAAGGATTTATAATAAACTTTTCGAAGCTTTAATTAAACAAGTTTACCACGTACATTTCTCAGATTCAACCGATCACGAGTCGTTCATGCATTGACGGATTTTAGCGATTTAGGAGCTATTTACTGTAAGTGAGTAATATGGGAACAAAAAGTTGGCGTGTCGTATTAGATTACTGGCAGTGACGGACGGACCGCTTCTTAGATTAATGGGCTAAGTGACGAGTGGGAGGTCTAATACGTCGCTGGGAAGACATCCTCGACCATTTATTTCACTGTAAACTGCGAAAATCCGACAAATTTTAAACGATATAATTATGGTTTTAGGGGAGGGAAAGTAAAGACATATACCTAATAATATAATTATTATTTCACTCTCATTTGTATGTGACGTACCGAATTATTAGTCAATACATATTTACAAATAAAATAAGAAATAAGAGGACATTCAACGGGTGGCACATTATCTATTTAATGGTGGCACGTATAATATGTATGGTATTAACTAAGCAATATGAAATCTAATCATGTTTATCTCGTTTTATCTTATCTATTCGAAATAATCCTTACATTACAAACGGTTTAGAAACAGTCGTGACGCGAAAAGGTAAAATTTCACAAACTTAATTAACTCTAATAGTTCTGAGCGCATTAAAACGTAAACTTATAACGTTAAAAGCTTTTAAAATCTCATTTTGTATAATGTATCAGTTCGATAAATGATACGAGGGGTCGAGATAATTTAAATCATAGTTGAACCAATTTTAATTACAGTTTAAACACGCCGTGACCGCGATGGTTAGCAGCTTCCTGCGCCGACGCAATTAGGTCGAGTTTGTTTTAAAATTATGTAGAACTATGTGAATGATAACTGGACCATCGCGATGTTTTACTGCAATCGTTCATTGCTGTAATTTATACAAACGCTGTTAAACCGCGAGTAGTAAATGTCGAAAAAATTTTACGTGCTAACTAAATTGAGGGGACCTCCCAGTGGATCTGTGGAAATTGTAATTTGTATTTTTACGTACCAATGACCTGGGCAAGAGGATTAAAAGCAGAAGCTGTTATAAAATGTTTCAAACTCCCAATGTTGCAGAAATGTAGAGACATTTTTTGGTATAATCTTTCAATAAATAAATTTAGTTGACTATATAAATAAATTAAATTCTCAATCGATCAAAGATTTATTAGTAGGTTAATAGTATTGGTTGTAAACGAATCTTCTTATGTTAATGTTAATAATCTATTCAATTACGAAGAAAAAACAAATTCAATATATTATGTTAATGAGATAGGTGAAACAACATTTTAATACATACACAGAGGTTCATAAAATTTACTTTAACCATCAAAAAATGAATATAAAAAAACCTTCCTCAAATTGTTCTATATTGCATTGAATTGTAGTAACCGTGAATCACCGGGTCTTCGAAATACATTTTACTTTTTATATAAAGCACGACCAAGTATTACAGGTGTGCAATCATTCTATATTTACGCTCGAAACTGGAATTTATTTGCAGCGTAGGTGTTGTTCAAGTATTGCTCTCTTTCAAGATTTCACTTTCATTGGAATCGGAATTGGAATTCTAAAATACGTGTCTGGATTCTGGAACCCTTCTGTCGAATATACTTTAAAATGTTTAGAATTGCCTTTCAGATGTAGACAACGTTGTTTAAAGAAAATTTAATTTAAATAAATTATCCGCGTTTACTTCGCGCCGTTCCTTTAACTACGGTCAATGATTTGTTTGCTTTAGTTTCTTTGTAGTGGAATAATGGAGTTTCGTTTGGCACTCAACCTTTTCTTCTTTTTTTTCCAAACAATTTCTTCGCAACAATAGCATCATTTATGTTATAAACTCAACTTGAATAGACACCGGCATATCTACGTTAGTTTGTAGTTTATCTGTGCTGTATTACTGGTACAATAATTGGTTCATTACGACATAGCTGAGGAAACGTGGTAGAACGATTTGTCATAATCTAGTGCAATAATGACCAGCAGCTGCATATTTTGTATGTTTTCTAGTCTTTTGTTCACTGCTCAATTGTTTTGATAAATGCGAACAAAGCGTTCTAAATCCAGCACGTAGGTTTGTTCCTATTACATATGTTTGTTTTATGTACATATTTTTTGGTCGGGAATACATACTAAAAATAAAAAGGAATAGAGTAGCTTTTAGTATCAATTGTACAATTGCGTACAAGGGAAGAAAGGTTTAATGATACGAGCCGCTAAAATACGGAGTTCAAATTGTTTGGCCTCTTTTATGTTGATTAATACTCAGGTTTGTGGAGTTCTATCTAATCCTTGCAAGGTTCTTTTCGTTGTAGCATATTCATATAATAAATAAGCCTGTTTCTTCCGTATAACATTCTTCACACTTGGAGTTACATATCCCGAATTAAATATATTTGAGCAATATTTACAGGAGAAAATTAAATGTCTAGTTGTAGTGTTAATCCCGTAGGTACTAGAGCTGCCATTTATAATCAAAGTAATAATGCTCTAATATTGACCTTTTGAGCACTACCCAATTAATTTATAACAAGCAATAATAATTATGAATGAAGTGATTTTAATTGAAAGGACACTCTTTAATGGAACATTAATTGAACTAGAAAGTGCTTGTTTCAACCTTCCTCTAAAGAATAAATCATTATATAGAATCAATTCTTATTCTTTAAAGATATGGACTATGGTTAGGGTTTTCATTGATAATAATAAACCCTAATGCAGAACATATTGTTATTTATTATCGAATTCGGTGAAAACAATATTTACAATATGAAATTTAATTACATACATAACTGGATTATGACTTCAGATAATATTATTATTTGAACCTTATTTATTGAAAAATATGTCGTGAGTTAATACGATAAAACTAACGCTGTACGTGCAAAAAATAATTTGAAATTAATATGATTTCTATCTCGCAAGAAATGTGAGGCCATTTATATAAATAACACTTGACAATAAATTGTATATAATTGTCATGTGAGATAAACAAAAAAATGTTTGTATGTATGTGTAAAAAGGGTAAGTATGATCTAGATGTAAGTTTAACCTTGTTAATTGTAAAAATATTGCAAGCAAATGTTATGGAGCACTCTAGAGCATATCTACAACAAATATTACGTAAGTTGCCTTATCTCTACAAGTGTGAATGGCCATACTGTTCCATTGTACGAGTAGATTATAAATTATAATTAATGGTAAAGTTAATCCGTTATTAACTCCATTTATTTATGTTCATTAATAAATTTTTAACGACTTTTACACAAATATTCTTATAAATTTGCTCTTTTATATAACATTTCACGTGTTGGAAGTCGAAACGAACCCTTTTTTCACTTTTATTAACATTTATCATGTTTTTGAAAAGGCAAAATCACTTTTAAATTAACATAAATTTTATTGCATAATATTCGCGAACACGCATTTAATTGGAAACTATGCTCTACATTAAAAAAATCATGAATTAAAAATATATAAAAGGCTCAGATTTCTCAACAAACTTAAAATTGTTTATAAATACTGCAATGGTGGTCCAATAATAATATTATATATGGATTTGTTTGTGTTATGATAAAAATGCAATATACGTAATTACGTCGAAGAGTGCAATACATGTAAATGTCAATCGTCTTAGTACATCCAATAGTTAAAATTAAACTGTTTACAAACTTTTATTTTTGATGAAAGTAATAAGATGTAAATTAAAACCTGTAAAAAGAGATTTCGCCCAACGTGGGGCTCGAACCCACGACCCTGAGATTAAGAGTCTCATGCTCTACCGACTGAGCTAGCCGGGCTGTAGAATAATGTTGAAAATAAGCCGATGTATTTTATTTCACTTTTACTAAAATATATATTTTTACCTTCCATTTTATTTATTTGTATTCCCATTTCGATAATAAATGTCTTTTCATTTTAACTCGTTCGTGGAATAAAATTTTTGTACAGTAATGACGTTGACAAAAAATAATACAACATTGCAAAAAAGTTATTCGTGCTACAGTAGGTACTGGGTCATCGTCATTGACCCAAATTCAAATCATTATTACAACTATCCGAGAGCTCTCTGTGCGTACAACCCACTATTCTTTTTGTCATTTTTATATTTAACAAACACAAAATACATTCGTATTTATAGCAATTAAATGTCAGGTTAATTAAAGGCTAGATTTATTTGAGAGTTAAACATAATTCTTTTCATTGTTATTTGCATTCAAAAATAAAATCTAATCTGTAAACATTTCTCGCGATATTTTCAAATAAAAATAGAGTCGTGTAACGGTGTAAGAATGTCTTCAGAGGTCACCTGCATTAATTCTATAAATACATTCATATACCGCGTACCGATAAGCCAAATAAAAGAAAATACAAAATTGAAGTGCCTTCACCATCTCCTACACTACACAGTATGAAGTTTAAACAGGCTGAACGTTAATAACTAGAATTTGCATTTCCAAATTGGCGCGAGTCGAGTGTGCATTAATTTGTACCTGGAGCGTCAGTCATTAAGAGACGAGTGACGCACAAGTGGCTTTGGACGTGTTTCAATCATTTAAGTTATTGTTCGTGTAGCCATGAGTTTGCCACAGGGAATAAACTGCACAATTGGATCATTCGCACAGGACCATTTTGAATATGCAATTGCTAAGTTAGTTCGCGGCGGGTTCGAAAGTACGTTTTTCAACGCTCAGTGCACAATTTTCGCGATAACTAGTATGTAAAAGTGCTTTTTGTACTTTTTATCTTGTGACATCATATTATATGCTCACCTTTTATCAGAAATGCAATGATCGTCATGGTAATAAATATTTCATTGAAATTTCACTAATTCTAAATATTGTAGAGTTTCTGTATGCTTCTTATCTTCTTTCTGTTTAATTCCATATTACAACAAATACTTAATCAGTATTCATAGGTGGTGGTGCAGTTGAAACTAAACAGTTCCACGAAAAGACGTTCATATTTTTCATCGAATTTCAGTGACCTAAAATTTGTTGTTATTAATGATTGTTTGTCAAGTGCAGATTGCAGACGTTGATAACGAACGTTGTTCCTTGAAATTTACTCATTATACTTACATATGTAGGAACAAATATTAACTTGTTATATTAAAGTCTGTGTAATTAACTCATTTAATTGGATTAACATTTCGTTTATATCTTTTCTGTATTCAGTAGAATATAACACATATATATGTATTAAGTATCATATTTAAGAATAGGTTTAATCTATTTAGTTACGTGTTTTTGAATCTCCTGCTTTTCGGACAAGTGCACTATACGTTTCATCATCGTATTATTATAAATATACAGGGAAGTAAATCATAATAATTCCTGCTAATATATTTATAGTGTCCGATGCAATTCAAGTCGTCTTCAGACCGGAAACCGTATGGTGGTTAAATATAACACAGACAGTTCAGCATAAAAGCATATTGTGTATGCGTTGATTAGTTCCATCTACTTTTTGTTTTCTTTAAAACGTCTACAATTGTCGCAAGGTTTTTATAATGATTCGCATAGTGAATAGTAACATGCTTTTTTATATTCTTAGTTTCTAAATTGAATCTTTTTTACGCCACGTCCATTGTTCTTTTGCAATACATCATTATACTTAAGTAGGTACATACTTAATATTATTAAACAGTTTATGGAAAAGCTATTTCTACATTTTAAATTAAATAATTAAATTTCTTATTCAACATATTAAATTAAAAACATTATTATGTCACTAATGACATAATTGGCCGAGCCCATTGTGTCGCCAATAAGAAGCGAAAGTGTAAAAATACAGTAAAAAGCTGCGCCAAAATTGTTGTCTGGATCGAAATCGAGACTTGAATTCGTAATGATAATACAAAGTAAAACACAATAAAATAATTTAGTTCAATTCGTAACAAATTATTGTATGTATAATTAATAATATTTTATATTCATATCACGTTTAGTGAGGGCACGTGCGGGCCGGACGGAATTCGGAACGACGTTCCGGTGACTCAGGCAAATATCCTGTCTAATAAATTTCTTTATAACACAAACAATAGATTTGAAGATGAAGAATATGCTAAGTTAAAAATGCATTTATGAGTATTTCGTGCATTCTAAGAAATGCAGTGCCGTTGTTACTGATTTAGGAAGTAGTTAAAATTACGGAAGATTTTTGTCTTGATAATTCATCGTAATGCCTATTTTACTGTCTTTGTTTTTAAAAAGAACATAAGCGACTTCTGATTTAAATCAAATGCAATATCATAAAGGTAAAACTCTTTAGATTATCTTTAAATAACTTGAGTAGAGTCATTAAAATTGCGAACAAATGGCTTAAAGTCGTAGTTAGACTTATTTCATTTAACGACTATTCGCAACAATTTTGGCTTAAAAATACATAAAACAAGTCGTGCATTTATGACGCATTTATGGCTGAATAAAGTAATTTAAAAGTTCAAGCACTTTTATTAGGGCTAATAAAAGTGAGAACAAATTACGAAGTCGCGTGACACCTGCCCATACGTCTTAAAAACTAAAAAAAAAACATAGTTTAATTATTACTTGTAGACCACCTTCTCACACTAACTGTAACGACCGATCAATTTTATTTTAAATAGTATCTAACATATAAATGTTTACTAAATTTGTTTCTAAAGAGATAGAGTCACGCAAATATGCGGTATTTAAATTCTAAAATTATATTATTACAGGTAAATTAGCTTGGAGAAATTTTTGCGTTTGTAGTAGTGTATGGTCAGCAAATAAAATAAAACAACATTTTATTTTTAGTTTTTATTTTATACAGGGTTACTTGTAAAACACCAGCAACCTCGCAGGACAAGATAGCTAACATCATGAGTAACAACATTTGTTCTACGACTTTTGGCATAACGCAATAAATTATTTTTAAATGATTTTTTAAACTTTTATTGTACTCTCCTTACATTTGTAAGTCTATGTTCTATTCATTATCGGATGGACGACGCGTCACGCGACGCCCCCTTCCCCCTCTCGTTCGCTTTTTTTTTACGTAATTTTTGGGAGGCGTAGAGTTTATAATATTCAGACGGAAAATTAAATGAATATTTATTTTTGTATGAAAATAAAATCTAACAAATTATCAAAAGTAGTAGAACAAATGTTGTTACTTATGATGTTAGCTATCTTGTCCTGCGAGGTTGCCGGTGTTTTACAAGTAACCCTGTATATATAAGGGATTTTAAATTAAACTATATGTGTTTCTCCTCTGAAAAAGATGAGACTTTATTTTAATATTTGCACATTTAACATACATATAACTTTTACATTAACAATGTTACTAAAATGAAAAATTTACTAACCTGAAAAAGAAACGACATTTAAAGTTTAATTCTTTAGTTTGAGAAGTCAAAGGCTTGCCTCGACCATGTTTTAACACTGGAGCCATATTGAATTAACAATATAAAGTTACAACACTTACACACAAATTAAACACTAGTTATGGCCCTGCCTTCATACAAAACTGCTGAATACGCCGTTCGCACGGGAATAGAATGTGGATGCGATTTCCCTTAGTTAGCATCCAAGCTTACGTCTTTATAATTATTAAACTGTATAAATTCATTCTTTAACTCCGGTCTGCATCGTGCAGACATGGGTGTAAAAGTCTCATTTTAGCTATTAACTGTAGTTTTTAAGTACATCTGAGTTTTCATTTGGGGCCTCCGGCTGCGGGACATGTAATTCACTTCAACAAATATTATAACAATAATAACAAATAATAACAACAATCAACAAATACAAAATTTATCAATTAAACTACGTACATAATAATTATAATTTTTGAATGAAATGTGCTTTATGTTCTAACGGTACCAAACGACTGCACGTGGCACCTGCGGACAGCGTAAACTGGTTTATTCTGGTTTTGTGCGTGTTTCCACTTTCCACTATCAAGTGACGATTTATTTATTTGTTTTGGTTCGTAATTATTATGGTCAAATATTAATTATGAAACAAATTATTATGGACACGATATTTTATTGTTTCACGGTAGTCGCCTTGTCGTTTGCTCAAGGGCGTAAAATTGAATGATATATTTTTTTTATAAAGTCAAAACCATTTTCTTTCAAATAAAAACTTGTTTTTATTGAAAACAAAAGTGTTGCTAGGAATAAGTATAAAATTAAATAGTAATGTTAGGATATCGAAACATTTTTGTATAGGCCAGAACGATATAGTGGAAACGCGCTCTAAGATCTGAGTAATATACACACCACTACATATGCAAAAATTTCTCCAAGCTAATTTACCTGTAGGACATTCTTTATTTGCTATGCTTTTAAACATGACAGAGCTTTCAAATAATTTTATATACCTAAAACCGACAATATGTTCTTTATGTTCGATTTGCTTTGGAATACTTGTTTTTCTTGCATGTTACCAAATAAAGCCATGGTCATTACTATGTCTGCACGCGTTCGTTAGGCTTCGCTAGAAATATTGCATTTTTACATTGAAATATATATCTTTCGTGCAGTCAATAATAAAAAATCTAGGTATATCAAATAATTCAACAAAGTTTACCGGGTATAATATATTGAGGCGAAGTGTGTAGTTTTTTTGGTTAAGTTTTCAGTATTTAAGTTTGAATGAATTTTAGAGAGTTTCTGTATATGTAGGCTGTAGAGACAGGGCTAATATATTTAACAGAATATTTCAAAAGCAGCACAAATATAGATGATAGTCTGTGGTAGGTATAATAAGTTGTGCATTGAGGTTCCTCTGCTTGAAAGCACTTTTGTAGCCTTATAAGTGTACACTGCATTCTTTCATTGGCCATGCTTAATGTCAAGATTATTTCAACATCTCGTTTTAAGGTTTATGAGTAATAAAATTACATAAGGTAAACATTTACTTAACTTTTCAGAAGTCCCTATTAAAAAGAGCTTTACGTCCAAGTGCAGTCGGATCTAAGATAATTTAAAAATATGGCCTTTGATTATAAACATCAAAACAATTTATATTAATGCGAAAAAACAAAACAATAGAAACTTACTCGAAAAACAGTTTGTATCAGTAAAAATATTTGAAAATAGGGATTATGTTCTTAACCTTCAATCGGTTGAGAATTATAACATAATGCAAACCATCATATTGTAACGTTGTTTTAGCTTAGCTCATACTATAATCCAATATAAACACGTGTCATATACTTTAATATACATAATTTAATATAATTAAAAACTATGAAAGTGGGTCGTTGCTGGATCAAAAGATTTATGTGCGTCATCGTTCCGCCCAGTTAACGGAAGACGGAAGATTGCCGTAAATGTCTCGGGTCTTATCTGGAACAATCATTTACTTTTCTTACAATTCATCCGAAATAATATTAATATTGCAATCTGAATCTAATATAAAGAGATTTATAAATTCAAAAAGTAGTATGTATAATATAACTGTGGCGTTATGCGTTAAGGTTTTTAATCTAAGTGCAAGTTTATGTATTAAATATAGATACATTTACATAAAGAGAGCATTAAGTAAGATCAAACCGATGGTATCACTGTTAAATAAATATTTTATGAGGATGCTAAGCGACCTAATTCGCGCTCGATTCTCGCAAGTTAAAACATATGTACCTATATAAAACATAATCAATCAACTCCCCAGCCTAAATATAATAAACAACTGTTATTATCTTACTGCTTCGTGCCCATAAGGCTAATTATAGTTATTTGACTACAGCACGGGCCTAAGATCTTGAAATAGCATCCACTTTCTGTGCGAGGGAGCATGGCTTACAAATTATTAACTAAATTTAGTGTGATGTTAGTCCCGGATCAGCTGTGTGGCGAATGGGGGTAAAGATCAAACATTAATGGTCTAAACCATCTGTTGACGGATGTAGCCATGAACTTACGGTCATATATATTTTTTTTGAATGAACATGTAGGTACGTAAAAAAACCATGTATGTATTTGGCCTCGAATATTATATAAATATGTATGTATATGTATTATGTAATTAAAATACGTAGTTAGAAGTCAAGACCATGGTAATTGCATAACATTGATGTAAGTATATTATATACCGTACTTTTCTAGAGTTCTATCGTTGTTTTATTTATTCAGTGATTATAGATAGATATATTATACTTATTAGTACACTACTTACATTATAATAATAAATTTAACCAAAAACAATAGCTCTACCGCATCATTTTATAATAAGTTTGTCCATTGTTTTTCCTACATATACCATTAGTACTAAATAAGCCCACACAATAGCTAATGTTAAGGGCGTCTACGTCACTCATCTTGGGGCAACAACCCCTCTAATGTGTTTCCCTTGCCGCCACTAATTAAAAATGACTAGCACAGCCATACGTGTTTCCACATTGTGACAAGCCTTTTTGTTGTGACAAACGAATCGCAAGAGAACTACAGTATCCCAACAGTATGCATGAACTGAGTGTAAACTAGCTAAGTAAAGTATATCGTAAGATTGAATTTTTAAGAACAAAATTTCTATGAGAATAAATGGCTCTATATATTCGTTTACTTAAACTTTACGGCAAATTTTACTTCAAAGTTTTCAGAATATACATGAGAATATAAAAGGAAAGATGTGAATTTTTGCTATCTAGAACAACAATTTTTAATTTTTATGAGATTGCATGAAATATAATTATAGAAATTCCTCTTGCTTCCCGAATAATAAATCGACTTCTAAAGAAAAATTTCGATTTGCATAAATGATGTTACCTATTGTGTCTCCCGAACAATACAGAATTTTTTCCTGAATGCTCAAAAAAAGGCGCAGTATTGAAATATTTATCATTCTTATCAAACAAACATCTGCCTTACATCTTCATAAAGATAAGGCGCATACGTCTTGAAAAATTACTAATTGTTTCTTTGTACCACTTTCAAGGATACCTTTATGATAATATTGGGTTTAGTTATATCTATAAAAGCATTAGAATGTCTGTGGAGCCCCCGTATTAATAGTTATTCGTCCCATGAGCTTCAAGTGTCGGCGGCGCCCTCGTCCTTATAAATCAGGATATCGACCAGACCGACCACGGCAAAATTTCATATCCATATTTAAATGAAATAGTTCATACAGTGAATTTTAAAGAATATGTGGATAGCATGTTAACGCAAGGTCAAGAAAGCCCTATTTCTTCTATCAAACGTATAGTGGATAGAATAATTATTGTTAGTTCACACCAATAATTATATTCAGTGAAATTTCATCTGAAACAAAGATAAGTAGGAAGCATAAAAATCAACAAAAGGTTTTTATTTATCTTAATACAGATCCGTTTGTCGTTATGATTATTCCAAGCGTACGCTAACTTGTGTTGATTGATAACCCAGACTGAATTTAATTTCATCACACTAACACATTTCTGCTCTACGCTAAATGTTTGTTTACAGTTTGAGAACTAAACCATCATTCTATGGGTATCCAAGTATTAACGCATCATTAGCATTATAATGTGCCTGTCAATGTTATTCAATACAGAACGGGAAGCGCCATCGATTGATGGGGTCAATGACACCTGCACTGACCCTTTGAACCAGCTGATCGGCTGTTTTATATTACTGAATGCAATTAGTGTGTATAAATGAATTCATGTGATTCCCGTTTGATGTGATAATGTAATCCCTTATTTATGTTTAGAAGCCACATTCTTGTGAACGATCGATTTTGTAA
Organism: Colias philodice; assembly: GCF_061535455.1. NCBI lineage: Eukaryota > Metazoa > Arthropoda > Insecta > Lepidoptera > Pieridae > Colias > Colias philodice. Next base: position 7,627,779 of record NC_143098.1, on the reverse strand, counting down.
CAGATACATATATACATATAAAGAGAACAGATACTGTGTGTATGCTAATATGATAACAAGGTTTTTTCTCATGCATAAAATGAAACGATTGTAAGAAGATACGTTGAGTTAATATGTATGAACGTCAATAAGTTCAAGGGATCACTCAATAGTGATCCCTAGTCTATTGTAAACAACAAAGATGAAGTTTAGTCGTCAAAATTTATTGAATAGATTTTTTTTTATAAAATACGTACACATACCTAATATTTATTTGCTACAATAAGACATATTATTATGTCTGCTTTCGATACTTACACTTTACTTACAACATTATCATGAAAAATAAACACTTAATTATGATGTCAACAAAGGTATTGTAAAAATTCTTCTAAAACATCCAGGAAATGATTGAATAAAGAAGTTTATTTCAGCGTTGTCTCAAACGGGTCGTAATAAATCTTCCTTATCTCGGTTACGCTTGTACGCTGTCAGTACGAATGTTTTTGATGCACAAACAAATTTTATTTGGCATCGTATTTATTAAATGAAGTGTTTTGTGCTCTTGACAGTGAGGAAAGGCAGTAAATGTAGCTAATCAGTGGGGTTCAGATTCGCAGCGTTGGCTGGCAGCCAGTGATGCGTAAAATAAGCTATTACGATGTCCTTTTGTTGTCATCCAAGCACTTCAGATCATTTTCCGAACTCCCCCCCTGGAACACAGAGATTAAGGAACGTCTAGACCTATTCATATGTCATTAATAACAAAAGGTACTTATTAAACTAAGCACGTTTTGCTTATTTGTATTAAAACATTAATGGAAATAACATTTTTTTTCCAAGAAAATTTTCAATGTCCCGTAAAATTTATCACGCAAATGCAATTGAATTTTTCAATATTCAATACGCTTAGTACAATTTATGGAAGCCAATTTATATTTAAACCTCGTTATTTCTTTCTCCGAGAAAAATGAAATATATTATGACTGCAAAGCTGTCATTATCAAGCACGGTTAGCATAAAACTTGAGATAAATATTGTGTTCTAGATTGATAATCAATATTGCATTATATATAGATATTTATATCTACCTATATGGATAATTGTTATCTCTTTTCAGAAAAACAGAAAAGTTGTTAATCAGAACAATCAATGTAGAGTTTCATTACACTGAATATAAAAAAAATCAATGAATACATGTTTAAAATAAATTAATGAATATTCGATAATAGAGAGTGATATAATAAAAATAAACATTTTATATATGTTGCTAGGATTATCAAATCCTGCTCTTACGGTAGCCACTTTATATCTTTCATGGTTCCCTGGCTTAAACGTTATTTTCGATAATATCTTGTTTCTCCTTGTTCATTTTATTTCACGCTTGAATATTTTCATTATTAACTTACACCCACTTTTTAGCTATTAAAATGTTTGCTATAAATTACATTTATTAATTATAGATAACTAGGTTTCCGCCAGCGGCTTCGCCCGCGCAATCAAAGAAAAACCCGCATAGTTCCCGTTCCCGTGGAATTTCCGGGATTGCATCATTTTCCCGGGATAAAAAGTAGCATATGTCCTTTCTCGGGTATCAAAATATCTCCATACCAAATTTCATGAAAATTGGTTCAGTAGTTTAGGCGTGATAGAGTAACAGACAGACAGACAGAGTTACTTTCGCATTTATAATATTAGTATGGATATAGAAGTCTTAATTTTCATTTGTAGTATTTATCGTGCAAAATTCACATTATACCTCATAACAATGATTAGTAGCATCTCAACAAAAGTGGTCTTGACATAGTTAGCACACGTTACAATTTACAATCAGGATGTTGAGGAGAGCGTAGGTGAGATGATCGCAATGACAAGAAACGATTAAAGAATATATTGCTTATGCAAAGTGCAAGATAAGGATATCTAAAATCTATTAAATGCATCTATCCAGAATGGTACACGGGACTCTACATGTTATTTTCTTGAGCTATGGTGGCTTTGGACATGAACTATAATTGACACACATGGAATAAAGTGCAACGTTTGAGTGTCATGTAAACAAATTGTGAGAAAGACCCCAAGATACAATAAAAATTTAGATATAAATAGACTATAATGGGCGGCCGACGTCGCAGTCAACAACTAGATAAACGGAGCAAGCTATAACCTATACATTATTTGATCCTTGCTTAACTGAACCATGAGTAGTTACTATACACCCACACAGAGAAATAGCCTTAGTGAATGAAACATCGCATAAAATCGTGAAACCTGTTACATAAATGTGGGTCGTTGAAAGTTCATATGCGAACAGTTCAACACGTACTCCATATTGTGTGATAACATTTATAACAACGAATGTGTTATCATTGCAATGTTTTACAATTATTGTTGTTATAACACGGATGACTCTATTTTTCCTGCCAAATGCCATTTTAAAGGGTCCTTTATTAGTTCCCAAAAAGTTATATATTAACAAAAACATTGGAGAGAGATAAATTTTACAACGATGATTTATGTATTTGGCAATCTATGTTAAAAAAAAATTTAACTAAGAAAAAGAAAAGGCATGAACTTGCTCATTTAATTGATTTTTATTTGATATAAAATAATCTTAGTAATTTTCTCATAAAGGTCAACCAACTAGTAACTAATTCAATTAAAATGAAACAGACAATTGAGTTCCATTATTCGTAGCAAAAAGAAAATTGATCAGTTATTTATGTTTGGACGAAACAAACACCGCAATAGTGGCTGATGAATATCATGCGAAGGGAATATTTTATTGTTATTCCCCGTATTCAATTTGGCCTCGGAGCTCATTAGGTTTCATACATGAAATAATCCAATTTCATTTTATTGTATTGTCTTCACTCTGTATCGTGTATTTATGAGAGACATTTTTAACAATTGAGCATACTATAAATAATCTTAATACTTTGTACTGGCTATTAATGCTTAGTTTTTTGTGTCTTAATATATTATAAGAAGAGTATAATTATTGAGACACATTGTATACGGATGTAAATGTATTTACCTAAGGTAACCTCTCAAGCAAGGTTCTTCATAAAACTACAGAATGATGTCGGTTATATATTTTTCGCATCGCCCGATCAAAGCCAAAGCAATATTCTTTGCATTAAAAGGAAACTCGTATTTATTGAAAGAAATTGTGCTGTCCGTTTATTATTAGCTTTATTTTTAACCCAATATTATATTGAAGTTATTGGAAGTCCTTTACCCAACTTGGCAACTGATTAAAACTGTGTTTAAAAGAAATGTAAGCGATGCCGCAATTGATATAATAAAGCACTTCACGTTTTACCAGTTTCAACTATCTGTTAACTACTATTTTATCTTTGCCAATCCAGTTAGTGATTAGTTTTCCCACCAGTTATAGCTAAAAGATAGTAAATCAATCGAGAGCGTAAAGCCGCAACAGCTATTTGCTACGAGGAAGTTACAGATAACATCTAAATGGATAAATAAATATTTTAACAGAGCAATCACATGTTCTATGTCACGCCAATGTAGAGTTATATTATAATTGCAACAATTAATGCTCATTTTTATAATATTTTCAACCTAGGTTTGCTTAAATTTGAATGGCGAATATAAACTCAACGACTAACAAAGTTTTATCGTAGAACCACAGATTATGAGTGACAGCGTTGTCCTGAGAACATTGTCTATGATTTTATACTAGCATAACAAATTGATAACTGTGATAAATCACGGGTCGTTATGATTACCGACAGAATGATTAATGGGTGACGACAATATTCGGCAAATCAATCCAATGGGTGAACGTCTTGTTTATTGACGTTATGGGAATTAATCGATCTACTCATTGCTTTGATCACTGATTGAATGAACGAGTAAAGCAAGCTGTTATGACGATGGAATGCCTCGGAATTGTACTTCATTAAAATGTTCGCTATTAATAACGCTATATAACACGTAGCGATTTATTTTGTTCTATAAAGTTGAATAATTGTATAGTTAAGTTTTGCTATTCCACTCGATTAAACGTATCTACAATATGCACTAGCTATTGTAGAGATATCGATATACGAAAGCTTATTTTTTTAAGACCTAAAACAAACTCTATCTGTGATCACTTGACAGTAGAAAAAAGCAAACTTTTACACATTTAAAATGCTTGTAACTGTGTAACGTATAAGTTTAAACACTCTTTAGGAAAATCTGTGGAACTCATACCGTCAGAACTCAGAAGTTTAGCTTACAACAAAAAGTCTCGTTTAGCTTGATGGCATTAAGTTTCCACATTTATCTTTAATACATGTTTCAGGCAGCATCTTCATTTGTCATAAATATAGGTAGGAAATATTATATGAAGCAATTCATTTGAATACAATCTACGGTTCATCTAAAATGGATTAAGAGACTTGTTGATGAGGGAGTACAATGTTACCAGTGGGTATACCTTGAATAAATTATATTTTAATATGTACGGCTAAAAGAAACCAAATACGCTAAATTAAATATTAACGCATTAAAATTATTAAGTTCTTTATTCCAGCTTTCAGATATTATTTAGACGTGTTAAATAGAAAAAAAAACGTTCTTAAGTTCAAATACCCAAATCGATTATTCAAGCCATCTGAAATTTCTTTCGTAAAACAAACTCTTAATCCTTCGTCAGTCGCATTTAAATTTCGGTGTAAATTTCTCCACCTAATTTAAGCACCGAGTTACAACCTAGCCAATTATCAACTTTGTAGTAATATCAAAGGCATGAATGTTAAGAAACAGTGAATGTTTATTAGTATGCAGTGTGAGTGATGCCAAACACGTGTACTTTACTGCCAACTACGGCGCCAGTACCAACTGTATTGACATTTAAGATTTATCTGGAGCAGTTGATAAAACATTCGCAAATGAATGATCCATTAATGAGTTCTTTTTAAGGAAACGCACCACGTATGGACGTCGTAAAAATAGGATAAGCATGCACAATATCAATAAGTTTAAAAGCTATTGAATAAGCTCATAAAACATTAAAGGAACATGAAATATGTAAAATTACGCACGAATTCTTTTTGCGAAGTGATATTGATAACGTTAGTAGTAGTTAGTATTATTATCGTCGTGTGGTTGTAAAATGTATAATCGATTGACGACCATAAATTGTACTGTAATTTAGCAATATCAATAATGATATATGGAACGCAATACTTATTAATAATAATTAATTAATCACTAAAGCAAAATGTAGTGAATAAAAATAAGTTCTTTGAGATATTTTAAAGTGTCCATGAAAGCCCTTGTACAAGCTTCGAACACACCCTATTAAGAGCATAATAAATTGTAATGGATTTGCCAACAGCCCAGCTCTGTTTGTGAATTATTTGGATCCATTTAAGACTTCTTATCGAGAAAGCAAACAGTGACTAACACTGCATTTAAATGTTTCAACACCAAGTATGTCTTTTACTTGAAAAATTGCTTGTGACAAATGGTAAGTAATTCGTCTGTTTGCTTTCAAATTATTTCACAAATTTAATGAACAAATAATATATTCCGAATATTTGCAATTAGTTGCAATATTTTTTAATATACACGATATTTAAAACACTCCTATATTAAGCGATGTTTCAATTATAGCGATCGATGTTTATCGTTTAAATTTAATCCTTATTATTGCACTATATAGCTCAAATATTAACTTGGCCACATTAAGAAAGCTCTTCAATAGGCATGATGGGTAACATCCTGTGGTTTCAATTACATAGGGTCTAGGGAGTGCAATGGGTGTTCGTAACAAATGGCGTAGTTACCCTGTAGCAGGAGTTTGTTATCTCGTATATATACAATTTTTTTTATATAAGTATTTATAAAAGTTCTCCTAATGTAAGTAGTCGTTTTGAATGTACTGTAATGTAAATATTTCAATGTTGATAAGTTATATAAGTGCATCAGCCATTAGGTAATTCCGAATGACGGGGTTGATGCAGTAATGTTAAATTAACACGTCACTAGTGATTGATTAAATAAATATGAATGTTTTTATTATCAAACTCGTTTATTATCATGCGATACGATACTCACAATACCATTCACAATTTTCCAATTACCAAAAATCCGGAATTCCCCGAATATACTCATTCGGAACATCCATGTTTTTAAGAAAATGTACTTTAAAAATTGGCTAGCACCTGCTTTTTAGTATTTACAAGGAACTACTGTAAACTATAAATAATCACATCACAAAAAATATATCTGCTTTGCAGCAGAAAGAAGGCTGAGTTGAACTAAAAAAGGACTTAACAAGCCAGGGCATAACGGTTCATAGAAGTTTTTATGGTCCCCCATCAATATGTCAATCAATGCATTTCATTTCGTTTTTACAGCACTGAGAAACAAACATTTGTAAGTATACACTCACCGATCCAAATTTAGTTATTATTAAACGTTATTAAACGCACAGTTGGATCATCTGTATTCTTATTAATATAACATTAGAAACATTAAGAGCCATTTAGATTCTAGAGACTCTTTTACGTGTATGTATTCTATTATAATAGTTTTCGGGAAAAATTGCAAGGCATTCATTCCATCACTTTCATCTTTACTTATGAACAGAATATTATGTACATATTAGATTATCTCTTTTGCACAGTTGGCGTTTGCACAGTTCAATCACGTATCGACGGTAAAACTTTCATAAGCGTGAAAAATATTTTTTCAATTTGTGCATTATTAAAGCTCTAATTTACTTTATTGTTATCATATAAAAAACGTATATATTTGATATTTTTCTAGCGCATAGCCTTGTGATATAGTTTTATTAAAAGATAAGCTCCCCTTAAACTTATTTTGTCTTAAACTAGTATCCATCGCCATAAACCCGTAGTTTTATAGTTCATATTATGCTTCACTACTCTGAAGACTATAATATTTAAATATGTACATGGTAATATTTCAAAATATTTGGATCGTATAATAAATTACAAAGTTTTATATTCGAGCCCGCGGGTGAGGGCACTTATGTTCTACTTTAGTCGTTACAGTATACTAAGGGCTACTTATCATTTAACTGAAAGGTACAACAAGTACTATTTATATTATTTTCGTTATAAAAAAAGTTTAAAGATATGTGAAGTTGTTAAGAGTACGCTTCTCTTAACTAAAAAAAGAGTTGAAAAATCTATGGTTATGGAAAATTGTTACTTTGCATTGTTCTATATCTTTTAGCATTCGTAATATTCCTTCAAAAGTATGATTAAATCTCTAATTAGCAATCTGTCTGGAGGGAGCAATCTCTTTAATACTATGTATTAAAGTTTGCGTTAATAAAACGGTGTGATAATTTTAATAGTTAGCCAAAAGTGTTCGTAAAATTTACGTCTTTATTAGCAACAATATTACCCGTATTCTTACAATATTCTACTTAATAAAAATAAGTAACTAAAAAGGTATCTCGGCTTTTTCTTTAATTTATTTATAAGTACGTTTACATTATGTACCTTCATATTATGAAGTTATCAACGCCCATTAAATAAAAAGGTTCTTCGTAATGCAATAATTTCGTAGATCATTTTCATAAAGGTTTTAGATATTTCCTTGCGTTTCCCGAACAATTAATCCATCTCTTTAACAGAATGTTTAGGACGATGAACTTTAGTGGCTAATCACCTGCCCAGGTGTTTCGTGAAATATGTACGAAATATTTTAAACATATTCAGTATTCACTCACTATTAATATAAACACGACGCAGACTTAGAATGATTTCGTCTGGAATTTTGACCTGCACTACTTATTTTGAAGTTTAATAATTGTAGTGTAGTCCTAATATTGTAGTTTCGAACTTTCAAACACGTGTATAATACTGATGTTTGTGCTTTAATATAAATTTGTGACCTCTTAACTTATTGCTCACTTTTTTACTATGGGATATGTTAAGTCTGAAATGAGATTATAAACTTTTTGGAAACGTAATAAATACGAGCTACTTTTTAATATATGTAATTGGAGTCTACGAACGTTCTTTATTACGGACGAGTTTCTTTTGGATTTACAAAGTGGCTTGAACAAAGGAGTCAAGTAAATTCTTAATAGAACACCGCTTTGAGTTCCTTTTTCACTAAGTCATAATAGTGGAGTCTAATCGTAATGGAATTTTAATGTTTTCTACCATTTCTTCAGTTGAGGTGACCGTCATCGTGACTAAGATTCCAATGTCACCTCAAGTACGATAGATCCTTGGATTTTGCTCATAAATCAGTGTAGGAGAGTTTTGTGTCCGGGCTCGGGAACAACTGCGACGAAGTGATTAATTATGTTTACTGAAGGATGCGGCCCAGACGCCGCATTTACAGTAGCAGTGACGTGGCCGGACATCTATTGTTCATGACCACGTGGATTAATTGTTAGGTTTGGGTCTAGCTGAAGGCATTTCAAACACCATAATCGGTTCAGGATCATGTAGATTAATTGTAGGGCTTAGAAAACGGACGTCTTATAATATCGCTACTTACTTGTGAATCCAGCCCCTTTAATGTGAATTGAGAACTATTAAACATTTTATTTTTCAAACAAAAAATTATTATTTTAACAATACCTTATTGTAACAAAATATGTTTGAATATTATTTTCATTATAAACAAAGACGTGAATGCAGTTTTCCTCCTTGTGGCACGTAACGTACACTGACTCACTTTTTTGTAAGAAAAGATAGCGTAATGCGAGGCGTCAAAGTCATAATTAATAAAATAGAGACAAAATAAAAATCACGAAAAGCTGGATTTTGAAAATAATTTTCTCATTATTATTACCTGCGTAAATATATTCTAGTGGCTCCGGTATTCTAGAGGCTCTGGTTTCTGTATCAATGACACCCAAGAAAACAAAATTACTTTCTGAAATGCCTTAAATTGTATTCAACAATAGCTGACCCACATCTGCAGCAACAAGGGTGCAATTACATCCCTCGAATACTAACTGGCTGTCACATAATTCATGTAACGACATTTCTTAACGGTATGCATTTTCTACATTTAATAAACATTGAGTTATGGCCAGGCAATGAATTCGAAGCGACGTAATGCATTTAACATGCGCTTTCATTTGCATTGGCGCCCGTATGGAATTAATGCAATAATGACAAAGTTAACTTTTTAAAAGATATATGACCGGTTGCTATTAAAAAATTGCCATTTTATGTCGTTTTTGATGAATTTGCTGACGAGTGAGATGTTTAATTTATGGTATGGCGTGTTAACCTTTCAAAATAAATATTTATTTTGTTGTATGTGAATGGTTCATTGGCTACTCTCCAATGTATAACAAAATACTTATTGCATATTGATCATTGTATAAATATTAAATGTATTTTATAAATATGTATAAGAGCGTACTATGTGAGCATTAACGTTAAAATTAACTTATAATTAATGTAATGATAAACTAACCAATAGGTTTCATTGAATTGTCTTATTTAATTATACCAAAGAATAAAAATTTATATCTAAAAAGATTTTTAAACACATTACAAGTTGTACTTGTATGTATTAGGTAGTTTATTGTAAAAATACAATATAAGAGATATAAAGACCGTAAAGCTTGTTACGTTATTCAGCTACTGTTTGAATTTTCAGTTCATAAAATTTTATATGTATGAGTATACACGATGCAATGTAAGTAAAATGTGTCTTATAAAAATACTTTATTGCACAGCTTATTAAAATTTCTTAACCAGAATAATATGTTTCATTATTTCAATCATAACATTTCGCAGTTAAACTTTTTGTCAATAAAAATTATTTAACTTTTACAGAATATTGCTTACTACATCGAACAAACGCAACTGAAACATTTTCGATCTAAATATCTTTAAAAATTTATTAACGACGAATCTTACGTTGCTCTTATTTTCTCTTTAAAACATCTAAATTATTTCCATAATAAGACATATCAATCATGTTGTGGAATAGGAACGTGTACTTGGTATTTTAAGCATTCATATTAATGTCGTAATTAAAAGCCAAACAAACAATGCTACAATTTTATAGATACAGTTATTGTCCCTACTAAGAATGCAATTCATATTTTAAAAGCAAAAACTAATAAAGTAGCATATCAATTGCATGTAATGTTTTGCATTGCTTCCTGATTAACAAATACGCAATTTGTAGCAACTTTGTGACATTATTAATAGAAGGAATAAGTACATATTATTATAATAATAGATAGAAACAACTGATAAAATACATTAATAATGTAAAGTTGCATCTTCAAATAAACTGAAATAATTACATAAAATACAGAGGTGACTCTTAGTTTAGCCCAGTTTTTTTGCGGACAATTTGTTTGAAAAACTATAGACATTGAATATACATTCAAAACATAGCTATACAGCTAAGTTTTAGTTAATAGTGCAATTTTGACATCTATTATTTAAATTATTAAATAATAGCACAACGTCTTGTTGCTGAAATCTAAGGCTGAAATTAGCTAATTTACGTGAGTAACAAAACCAATACAATCATTATATTATTATGTTCGTAGGTATATACATACTACCTATAGAACTATAATTCCATTGCCACTAATGCATTATTATACTCGGAAATTAATACCAATTAATTAATGCAGAAATTCTCCATTATTAGGTGCAAACACGTGCGATAATGCAATTAATTCCAGCAACTTCAGTAATTACAATAAACAAATCTGAAACTGGAAAATTATTCACAAATTAAGTGTCACTGCTCTAATCTGCATAATAAATTCGTTATCATGGCTCTTCATCAGAATAAATTAGTTTTCGAAGAATAAACTCGGTAAGTCTGTCGAAAAGATTAAGAGATTGTGTACCGATAGTACCTACTTGATTTTATACGTGTTTGTCAATCTTAATTAAACAAAATAGAGCTTCATGTTTAAACCTATAGTCATGATAGAGAATAGCTTACGCTATAAAGAGAAAATAGATTCAGTTGTTCGGTTCCCGAGGGATCTGAGTCGAGAAGTGGAAACATCGCCCGCTCGCGATAGGCGCCGCAGAGACGACCTGACTCATCCGACCTCGTTAACATGAGGACGCCTACCACTTCCTTAAAATACCCTTTGATATCGCAAATTGCACTTTATACCCCAAACATAAGCACCTCTAAAATACATACGTCTACAAAGTTTTTACGGTCACAAAACTATAATCGTCGTTGCAGATGCTCCGTAACTATAACAATGATTCTAAATCTGTTCGTGTATTTATAGATCGTTCTACCTTTCAAAAATTCGTGCTCGTTAGTAAAAGAAAACAGTTAGAATTACTAGTATTGTATACAAGAAAAGTATTTGGAGAGCAAATTACATTCTAACTGAAGTATACTTACCGTTGAGATCAACGGCTGACCACAATCACCCTCCTGAAGTTTTTACTATAAGAAACTCTCAATAGCCTCTTGCACGAACGTAAGGCTAATGTGGTCTCGTTTCATCCATCTTTCTGTTTGAACCTTTTCAAGAACATCTGCACCCGAAGGGAATTCCACTCAAGTAATAACCATTGTTTGAAATTTTCAATTATCAATGAAAATTTATTCGTTGTACGTGTTATAAAGGTATAGGAACATTAATCATTTTTGGGCGAGAAATAAACTTACGTGAATTAAAAATGACCGCCTTCATAGATTCAATTAATTATAAGAGCTATATTTATAATGACCGTAGGGTGCATTTTATTATCCTCCGCTCTATTTTATGGGGGCATTAAATTTATGCAGTAAAAATGTCATTTTTTATTTCTCTATACACGTGGTTGGACATAACATCGTGAATATTGATATTTGATCCATCCCAGCTCGGCCAGTCAGTGAACTTTAAAGCCCGAATTGGCTTGTGCAAGTATGTCCACAATATTAATTACGCTCTTTAACTACTAAGGGACTTTAATATTGTCCAAGGACTGCACCAATTTATAACAATTCCATCGCAAAGTCCACAATGAGACAATGCTTTAGATAAACTGCGCTCCCCTGCAATGATCCATCATATATAATGAGCGAGGTTCAACAAAACAGTTATTATCTTAGAGAAAATATAATGAATGTACAACTTTTTGTATCTTTAAAATAAATTGTTTTGTCTTCTTGGTGCACATGTAATAAAATGAAAATAGTATATAATATAATAAATTTTATTACATTTATATTTTATACAACGTCCGTCGTAACGTCGTATTTCGTACATAGATATAACCATACATAATATATACAGACGACCTTGTTCGCAGCATCCTATCATATGATTTGCACGCGGTCATTGACACGTCAGTTCATATTATAAAGAGGAATGTCTTCGCGACCTAATTTTCATGGTGAAGTTATGTGTCATCATTCCTTACGATAAGATTTTTAATTAACCGACATATATGTTGCAGTTTTTCCTTTTTGATTTCATACAACATCAAACATGCATTATGCTTTGGATATAAGTATCGAATATTATGTAAGCACCTAGTTAGGAAATTTTGTAACGAAAAATTTGAAAACCAGAACATTTTGAGAGCTTTATTTAGAAAATTAAAATTGGTTTTATCTTAATTTTCTTTTTTGAATCAATTCAAGCGTATCTAATTGAAAGACTTATATAAAATTGTTCGGTATGCGAGGAGCGCTTTGGAATTGATTAAATTTTTTTGGACTCGAATTTACTTTGGATAGCTTTTCATGAATTTCGCTAAATGTTAAAATAAAGACTGTTATAATATTATTAAAGCTTAACTTTAAATCATATCACATACTTTTCCGCTAGGTTTATTTAATTCATTCATAAAAATTCGATCACATTTTAGTAACAACACATATACTGAGTACTTTCTTACGTATGTCTACCAGTGTTTGCTTGTTATATTGATAAAAACGCACAAATTTTAATTCATGTAATAGATACTGTACAGACTACAGTGTGACGAAACGTTCAGTTATCGGGGTCTCTCTAAAAATGCATATATTGCTTCGTATCTCATGTTTAGTGTACGTATGGTAATGACGTGCTAATTAAAATTCTTTAGGAATATTTACGAGTGCAAGAATATGTCGATCATTCTAAGCTATTAGAAATCCCATATTTGTTGTAGACATCATAAATTGGATTAGATACATGATTTCTACATTATTTTTATTTTCTTCATAGACTCTACAAGTTAACCTCTTCTTAAATTACAATCCTTTAATGATAATTAATAAAGGATATTTAAAATTCAATACAAAGTATTTTAATCCAAGTTTAATTACGTAAAGTTTAAACAAGAATACACTTTACAAAATACACTGGGATTGCAAGCTCCATCGCCTACCTTCCGTAAGTGCGATAGCATCGTATTGCAAGAATTGACGCCTAATACTCGCCTACCTTCGAGAATGTGGAAAGGTTATCAACAGAGCACAAAGAAAACTCTATTTAACAATCTGTAGCATCGTAAAAATAAAAGGAAGGTTCTGTGAGGTCCATTCCACCGTTTTAACCCTATAAGGGTAGGCATGTTCCTGATAAAGTAAAACCACTGCTGTGATGTGTCTGTCCACTCTTGACTCTTAATGAACCCGAGCGATGTTTACTTTTTATTAGACACGGTTTGATTTTAAATTACATTTTCTTTACAAAATATACACGTGACTTTAATACCAAATATCTATCAGCTATTAATCTACACAGTACAATTTGTATCAATAACAAAGCAACAATTTTTTTAATTTTATATTAATTATAAAATTATGTTTGCAATAAGAGGTCTATTGAGAGTCGAGTATCCCGTTAACAAATTGGAATCGATCATCTCCAAAATTTAAAATCATGAGTATATTGGATCAAATAAAGGCTTGATTCGCAATTTTATCCCTTGGGAAATAATGTTCGCTGCAAGTCATGTTTATGCTTACTTTCAATCTTATTACAAGTCCACCTACGCTACATATCATTATAATAATGGAAAATATTGTTGATACAAAATAAAACGTATAATGTAATGAGGTTTTTTAGACATTGCGTGCCTTTGGTGTGAAATAAAAGGATAGCTTATCAATGTCCAGGGCAAAGGCCTCTAATTAAAGGGCATGGCACTCTACATCACTGTGAGCTCGATTTTCTAAGAGTTTCTTTGTTATTCACTGAAATTGCCTGAATATTTAGATACTACCTATACTTAAAAAGACAATTGAGAAAGACGCATCTTAATTTACATTTCAATTAATTGTGTGAAACGGTTTCAATTAAAAAATCTATGCGATTAGGTATTTCGAGATAGTTGCGATCGTGTTATTTTAATCAAACGACCTTTGAATTTATATGAAGAGAAAAATACTCTATAATTGAGAACCTCCTTCGTTTTTGGGAACGTCCGCGTCGGTTAAGGCTTATACATGCGCTAATAACCTTGACCATACTTGACGGATCTCAAACCTCTCCCGCTGCACCTTCTTTTTTCCTCGCATTTTGTATTTAAAAAGATACTAATCAGTGAAACAAAATATCCTCGTGAGGGACTGTTGTGTAACTGATAATTTATTAAACATAAAATTTTCAGAGCTCTAAGTCAGCAGGTTACGAAGTTTATAGAGTATTTGCGGAAAAATCGATGACCACGGCACATTTTTTTTCTAGAAATCTATTAACTTTGGAAAAAAGTCCTCGCGAGCAATTAAAGATCAAAGACCATCCTATTTTATATATTTTTTTCGGTATTGTGCTTTATGTTGTACCAGACTTTATAGAGGTTGAACATAGTCGAAATTGCCGGGTAACGCCTTAAATATGCAACTTCGCCATTTATAACAGTTGAATTTATTTTAAATCATTACCAATATTAGAAATCTTATTCACTCATATGACTCTTCAAATAAGATACAACTTCAAATCAAAGAGTATAATTGTATAAGCACTTATTTTAGTATAATTGGACATCATTATACGTGTTTTATCAATATCCGGTAGCTATAAAATTATAACGTATAACGTACTATTTAATATACTTATATACGACCCGTTATTGATACTTTAACGACTTTAATAAGTAATTAAATCTATTTCGACGGTTGACTGAGTCCTTCATATAACTATATTATACTTATGGATACAACCTGGAGATCTGATTTCAATCAACGGGCAACAATCTATTTATAAAAACGTCTCGGTCTGGCAAGAAATTAAAAGATCACCCACTTGTCCGTACACATATTATTTATCTTTGATCAGATGTGACACGAGGCTTTAGCAGTTTTTAGTTGCTCTTTTTCAGATAGATGAAGATACATTTTTTTGTTTTTGTTAAATTTATTCCGTAAGTAATAATAATTTCATTCAATATAAGCGCGTAATGCTGAATCAATAAAGCAATCAGAATGTTGATATACGATAATTCAACGCATGCCTTATTGACAAAGTAAGTAAGGTTAATGAATCTTATCAGGTTTTAAGTTTGTAACTCCATACTTCCGATCTTAAAAAATATAAGAGTAAATATGTTTGCGTGCTGCGAACATTTAAGATCAGATCTCGAGATTAATTTACAGAATGTCTAGAGTAATTCTAGACTTGATTGCGTTTCTGCGTACAAGTAGGTATAATTCGTCGGGAGCCTTTTATATTGGCAATTTTTATAGAAATCCTTTTAAGTGATTAATTGTTGTAAGAATCGTTTTTGCAAGGCTCTTTCGCTATTTTATTTTATGTGGATATTTTGATGTGTATTGTTCCGAAAGTTAAAGTTTTATGTTGCTATAATAATTAACCATTTGATCCAATAAATTATTATAGTAAAAGTAATCTTATAAATTTTTTATTAAAATTTTTAAAAACTCGCTACAGTTAAAAATATTTGAATAAAGGTAAGCACTTAATTTATATTCTTTCATTTAGTCTCTGTATTTTTTACTTTATAGTACCGTATCTATCATAATATTTACTTTTGCTCGTAATCTCAACAGTCTCGTATTTCGTGAAGAAAATCTCCAAAGGATTTTCACCTTAAAACTACTTTGCGTTGTTACTTTATAAGTGTTTTTCTTAAGAAAACGATATTGCAGTTCCAGGAATATATTCTGAAGTTTGTGAATTTTTTACCATTTCCCAACTACTTAGAAAGTCAAGTATTTTTATGTGCTGTTCATTCAAATGTTTTCTAAAAATAATACTTGTCGACTTCATTCAAGGGAACTTTTATAAAATCCAGTATTTAAAACGTTTGAATGGTGTTTCGGTGTGTAATAAATGTGTGTGTTCACGTAATTGTGTGATGGTTTGAATTCTACATGTCATTCTCGGTTAAAAATAATTTATATCGAAATAATTTGGTTTGAATATTTGCAAAAAAGTTTTTATAAACAAAGCTAAGGGTTAAAGTCCAGAAACGCCGTTTCATAAAAACTGGTAAAGAGTAAGGAATATTGTTAATATTACAAATACATATATAATTGTAAACCCCCCGTAAAGAAAACAATTATAGCTTGATTGAAACAACATTCAGTTCGAGTCCTGAGGAAAGTCAGTACTTAGAAGCGTTCTAATGTTTTTCTTGCTATAGATACCTTTTTCTCACGCATAGAGCATAGACTTCGAAGAAACGATACCTGCTGTGTATTTAAAATAAAGCTAGATCCGTGCTTAGCTTCTAGATTATCGCACTCGTTACTTTCCTACTAAGGAAAATTTATAAACTATGATACGGCAGAGATTTTACTTTCTTTTAATACTATTACCATACTGTAATTATGTAATAACCTTACTCTTTATTCAGTTTCAATGAACACTGTATATAAATCTCCGTTGTATGGTATCACATATTATGCAATAGACATTAAATTGTATTGCAAATCTACTTTTGCAATGGTTAAGAGCATTTTATCGGTTTAAAACAATCCTCTTTTACTAAACCGCCTATATACTATATTTAGACTTTTAGATGTCGGGTATGCTTTATACTCGCTATATTTTATGAATATATTTCATGATACATACATATATTTTGTAGGCGTGATACGGGTTGGCGTGAGCACGACATACACGTGATGTTTAATATGTTTTATTTATTTTTATGAGTGAACTTGAACCTTCTAAATAAAAAAAATATTATAGAATAGAATAATAGGAATTTATGTACAAAAATAGACTCATCTTCAGGATAATCATAAAGAGTGGTTGCGTTAACTGATAGTTAATACAAACATAATTTCCAAATTTCAAAGTCCTTGACAGATTTGAATTGTAAATAACCCCATTGTTCGACAAATTAACGCCTAGATTAAGTATTGTTGTCGCTACAAGATCTAACCGATATGCTTTAAATTTGTCGCACCAATTCCGGTGCCGGGAAGTGCTCATTAAATATTTATGAAGTTGTTCATTATAGATAGCTCAATAGATTATTGTTATTCTAGCCAAGATATTATATTGGACTGTAATTCTCATATAATTTTTATGAAAGATAATATAAATTATAAGTAGTTAGTATGAGTTTAATTATGTAGAGTCGAAGTCTCCATTCATGGAGGTGATAAGTTTATCATGTTTGAACAATATGAATGGGAATGAATGCTTTATTAAATATTAGAACTAAGTATATCCTATGATAGCTTCAAGATTTTTTTGTAATAAATAAATGGACGATACGTATTTATTTTAATATAGAAACATCATAAATCATCTTCACTATATTAAACAATATCCGCCTCGATAAAACACCAAATACGAATTAACAATATCAAGTCTTTATTACCGCTCCCACGAAGTTCTCATTGTTATTAATTACTAAACAGATGTTCGATGTATTGACCTAATACCCGCCATTAGGGCTTGCAAAAACTAGGTACCGCTGACTCACTAAACGATTAATTTAATATGGCTGTCTTTAATAATTCCAGGAATAATTGCGTTATGTCTGGCGTTACAATTAGTGGATTAAAAACGATGTTTAATATAGACGTTATAATTATATTATGTCATATTAAGGAAAATATGAATTAATAGAGAACTTTAAAAAGAACTTAGCTTCCTTCTATGATCAACCTCGTAAATCTATCAACTACCTACTGAGAACTAGGATTTCAATTTTTACAAGGTTTTCCAATATCAGTCTAGAAATAATAGTGTTGTTGCAATATGCTTTTAAATTAACATAATCCATAATCTACTCTCAGTGGTTCGTGTAGGTACCATGCATTTAATGAAACGTTAAATAATATGAATTCGTCTCTCGCAGATAAATTGTTTTCTTAATGGTAATACCAAAAATTAAGAAATGTTTAAGAATGAAAATGAGAATTAGTACATAAATTATGCATAAATAGAATTTTTGTTTTGTAATTTGACAAAAATCTCTAGACCTTGTAAGGTATACTGTAGTGGCCCATAAATATTCATTTTATCGTAAGTATACACATATCAAAATACAAAATATGTATAACTTCAATGCAAATTACTTCTAACATTCCAAATCTATAAGACTAAACGCAGCCAAGAAATAAACAAAAACTCAGCATTAAAATTATTAATGGTCTAATAATACCGCATTTCACCAATTAGGGCTAAAGCCCTTGTATGTCACACAAGGGCTGCGTCGAATGACAGCATACGTCAACATAGTGCAGCTGCGACTGCATGTCATAGCGAGGCTTAATTAGATTATGATTATACCTACAATACATACACGTATCTACATATTGGAGTTCAATTTAAAAAATCCTGCACAATTTTCCAAACCCTTTTAAAGCTGATTAGCTCATTTCATTTATCACACAAGCGCGTCGCTGTGCGCCTTTTTATAAATTTATTCATGTGTGAACTTTTCCATAAACATGACAGGACATTTTTGCGCTATATTATAAAAAGTTTAATTAACGAATTAAGTTTTTTTAAGGCTTTTTGTACAACTTTCGTCCGGGAAAGAAGAAGAATCAAAAATACAAGCTATTTTACTGGGAGCTCTCTAATAGTCAAAATCATTTTTTTTAGTTTAATTATAACAAACAGCCTATATAATATGATTTAAGATAAAAATGTTGTATAGATAGATACTTGAATTCTCTGAAAAAATCATACGTAATATTAAAAATGCATCAATACATATTTTCCTCAGAAATATCAATGCAGTCTATAAATAACCAACAAAAGCTTCGTATTTCAATCACTGTACCAATTCTACTTTAATCTGATTATCGTACATTTTCAATAACCTATTTCTATAATTCAATAAGCAACAACATAAAATCCAACGCAGCAAAATTCATTTTCATGTATGATTTATTTAAAAGCGCATTGTCTTGTCACACCAATGCAATCTCTTGATATTTGGTTCTTTAAATCAAATATTTACGGTGTAAAATATGCACAATTTATTGTGACTTTCGAGTCTGGTTTATTCAAATCTGGAGCAATATTTATTATAACTAACCTACTTTTACACACAATGGGAATCAATTAAAGGAGCAGGAGATTTTTATTCCAATGTGCACGTCATCCCAATATAAAAGTAGGTACATATAATATTAAAGTACATATATTTTATTCATTCGTAGCTCACATATTTTTATCATAATCCCTTCGACTATCCCTAACTCGAGTCATCATTTTAGGTTTCTTCGTGAAATTCAGGCCACTGTGCTGCGCCTATCACTTTGAAATATTACTTCGCCAATCCATATGCTACTAATTAATCTATGTTCATTTTATGTTACGCTTGATTTATATCTAAATAGTTTAAGGTATACCCAGACATTTACGGGGATGGCTCATCAACGTGTCGTTCTACTTACTGTACAGAAAATTACCGGAAAGTAGTTCGAACTAATGAGATTCGTCAATTAATTAAAGGATAAATAGGGTTCATCACGCGACGCTTGGCAGTGATTCAATGTACTTATTGTCCTCGATTTGCTTAGACCCCATTATAACACGGTTTTTGTTTATTCCGATGTCAAATCACGCGATCCAATCGAATATGGATTTGTGTAACCCAGAATGGAATTGATTTAGTTTCTGGAGGTTTATAGAATTACTTAAATATTTAAATTGCATTCAGGACAATGACGATGATTTTGAATGTTTTGATCGGAACTACTGTCAACTGTGAGTTAAATTATCTTAGGAATAAGTTATTAAAAACTGCATTATACACTAACGATTCCGGAATGCTGAATTTTTGCAATATTTTATGCTCATTAACCTAGTATTTGATAATTTTATTATATACTAGCGGTCCGCCCCGGCTTCGCCCGTGGTACATGTTTACGTTTTCTCTACATAAGAACCATCCTCGTACTTCAAGGAATATAATAAAAAAAGAATTATCGAAATCGGTTCAGCCGTTCTCGAGTTATGCGCTTACCAACACATTTTGCGATTCATTTTTATATATAAGATTGTTCAAATAAACAACAATAAATTAATTAACAAATTTATTGGCTGTCTATTATAGACGACTTTAATACACGATCACGTTTTTAATTACAATGGATTGGTCGAGTGATGCTGGCATTAAATGTCAGAACGAATGCCTATCAATTAAGGATGTTCTGATTTTAGCGATCGATAACGGTGTTAACCTAATTATTCACTTTTTTGCATTGCTTTATGGGTTCATTCGTCGACCGACATTTTTATAACACCTGAAGTCTGTTGACCTAACGAAGTTTTATTATCAATTAAATTGAGTGAACTTAATAATGTTTTATTTTACGGAAGCAATTAACAGTTATATTACAGGATATCAGGAATAAGGTTTCCAAATAAATACCGTAATTCAAACGCGTTTAAGACTTTATTTACAAGTAAGGTTCTTCTACGTGGTTTTATTCAATGACTAAATATAATATTATTATTGTAAATTTTAGTTTTCCCTGACTTTACCAGTAGGTAAAGAAAGATACAGTGGGTTTATTCACTTTATTGTACGAAAAACCCAATTAAATAATATAATTTATTACTAATTATGCGCGGAAACAGTTCAAGTAAGGTCCTTTCCAATGTTATCAGGAGAAGACTAGAGGATATTTATTTTATGAAGAGTGCCAATTATTTATTTACGGTGACATAAATCTTATATATAAAATTCTCGTGTCACAATGTTAGTCTGCATACTCCTCCGAAACGGGTGGACCGATTCTCATGAAATTTTCTGTGCATATCGGGTAAGTCTGAGAATCGGCCAACATCTATTTTTCATATGTACCACGGGCGAAGCCGGGGCGGACCACTAGTATTATATAAAAATATCAAACATACAACATAATAAGAATTATATTAACGGGAGATATGAACATTGATATTCTTAAAGAAAATTATATATCTCAAAGCTTGCAAGACATTCTCTTAAATTATGACCTTATCCTACATATTAATGAACCAACGAGACAAAATTCATGCTTAGATTTAATTATAAGCAACATAAAAAATGCAAAAGGAGCAGTTCATCTACTTGGTCTTTCGGATCATGAGACAGGTCAAACTTTACATTGCCCTATTCAAAAAAAAAGTTTACCTTTAGTGTCACATATAAAAAGGCGTGATTTTTGTAAAGAAAATATAACAAAATTTCAAAAATGTTTATCAAGTCTATCATGGAGTGAAGTCTACATACAAAACAACTGTAACGAAGCATTCAATAAGTTTCATGATTACTTCATACTTTTCTATAACTTATGCTTTCCTATCAATACCATTAAAATAAAAAATCGAAACATTGGACCTAAATGGATAACGAAAGGGTTAAGAGTATCCTCGTTAAGAAAAAGAAAACTGAGATACACGTACTACAAAACACATTCTACAAAAAACAAAGAAGCTTTTAAAAAATATGATAAGTTGCTCAAAAAATGTATTAAGAACTCCCAAATGAATCAAAACTGTTCTTACCTTAGTAAAGCGAACAATATATGCAAAGCTACTTGGAATATTATAAGTGACAAAGTAGAAGAAATAAAAATTCATAATTACCTAGAATGTATTAACTCTGGCTCTATAACGCTTACGAAACCGGAACATATTGCAAATTCATTTAACGAATACTACACTAAGCATGTATCCCCAGAAGCAAGCTGCAAACTAGGCATCGAGCCCAGAGAAGCGACTATGTTTCTTTTCCCCTGTACCGAGACTGAAACTATTCAAGTAGTTAACTCGTTAAAAAATACAAATTCAGTGGGATATGACGAGATATGTGTTTTTATTATTAAATTATGTATTAATCTTATTGCTAATGTATTGACATACTTGATTAATCTATCATTTGATGAAGGTATTTTTCCGGATAGACTGAAATACTCAATTGTAAAACCGATTCACAAAAAAGGCGATAAAAATGACATTAATAATTATAGACCTATAACACTTATTCCAATAATTTCTAAAATATTCGAAAAAATAATGCATAAAAGACTAATAGATTATTTAAATAAATTCTCGATACTAAAACATGAACAAAACGGTTTTCAAAAAGGAAAGTCCACAACACTAGCAGCATACCAGCTTATACAGAGCGTTCTAGAAAATATTGATAGTGGTACTAGCGCAACGGTCATATTTTTTGATATGAGTAGAGCATTTGATTGTGTTAACCATAGTATCCTTCTAAATAAGTGTGATATGTATGGAATAAGAGGTCCCTCATTAAATTGGATAAAATCCTATCTCATCAATCGTATGCAATGTGTCGAGATTGCATGTAGTGGTGCTGGTCCAGAAGTAAAAACTATACGATCAACCTCCAGACTCAACAGTTCAGGTGTACCTCAGGGAAGCGTGCTTGGACCGCTTCTCTTCTTACTCTATATTAACGACTTACCAAACGTAACTAACTACAAATGTACCCTTTATGCTGATGACATTTCTGTGACTATACCTAATGTAACTTCGGATTTGACATGTAATCATAATTTAAAATTGACATTGAATAGAATAATTGACTGGTTAGAAATAAACAACTTGACGGCTAACTTAGCAAAGACGAAAGTAATGCAGTTCCATAATTACAAACAAAGAAAATGTGACATTAATTTAATTTATAAAGACATTATATTGGAAGAAGTTGATGAAATAAAATTTTTAGGCATTATATTGGACAGCAATTGTAATTGGAAATCACATATTAATCATCTCTGTTCGCGTATAAACAAATTTGTGTTCGCCTTACGCCGTTTAAGGACCATAAGTTCAGAAAAAATTGCTCTTACCGCATACCATGGCTATGTGTCATCTATACTAAGATACGGACTTATATTATGGGGCAATTCAACAAGTATGAATAGAGCATTCTTGGCACAAAAAAAATGTATAAGAGCTATTTGCGGGGTTGGGCCGCTAGAAAGCTGTCGCCCACTATTCCGAAAATTAAATATTCTGACACTGACCTCTATGTACATACTGGAGTGTTGTGTCTTTGTTAAAAAACACCCCCAATATTTCACAAAAGCGGCTGACGTGAGTATTGTTCCCTCTCGAGATCCTGACAAACTAATTATGCCTCGTTGTAAAACTGCGCTTTTCTCTAAAAGTGGACCTATTATGCTTATTAAAATTTTTAACCATGTTCCTAAATCCATAAGAAACCATACATTGAATGTGTTTAAAAATAAGTTAAAGAAATGGCTGATTATTAATTGTTTTTATAGCCTAAAAGAATTTTTTGACCTTAAATGATAATTGCTAAATCGATTGTATAATATGCATGTGTAGTGTATTAGATTTAGTACCTATCTGTTTTACGCATATATTTGCATGCTTTATACAAAGCGAAACATGCTGAACAATTATCTCTTCACACCTCTCTGTACCATGTTTTTGGCAAATAAATGTTATTTTATTTTTTTATTTTTTTTTAACATTAGATAAGAATAGGCTCGGCATTGAATTTCGAGATGTCAGTTCGATATATGCGTAATTTAATCTCAAAAATTATAATTATTTTAGTATTGTAAACTATAGAATATCAAATAATAAATTAAACTTACTGAAGAAGAATCCCTTGCACATAAAATGACAGGATATAGCAAGTATCAGATAATGTTCCATTGTAATTTGCTCAGGTGTTTAACTTGTCTCAAACAGACGGCATCCGAAGTAAACAATGCTGGGGATATCTTAGGGGGTGAATAATGAAGGTTATTCACAAAGTTTTCGTTATTAGTCGAGTACTTGGTGTTAGGCAAACTTTATATCCATTGTTCTTAGTTCTGGAAACGTTTTCTAGCATTAAGTTGTTTTCGAATTAAGCTAATCAGCTTGTGAGTTTTGAAATAGTCATTTGTTATTGTGAACTTTTAAATTGTATACAAATACCTATCATTTATGGTGAGCTATAAATTCCTTGTTGTTTCGTCCTAAGTATTTAACAATAATAAACCTTATTCCAAACGCAGTTGAGACATCAAATCAACATAATTATTTTGGGAAAAGGCAATGAATAAAACTTCCAATTCAGTGTGCTTTTTTACCAATGTATTCTAGCATTATTAAAATATACGAAGCCAATTCCTTGTTTACACACAGATGTCAACATTAACCTGAAGTGAAAGATAATCTACAGCTGTAGATGGTACAAAGACAGTCGTTAGAAGCATTGTCCTCCCATAAAGGTCGTCAATGTGAAGGATGGCCAGACAATGGTGTTTTGTTAAAAGAATTACTTATTTTGTTTGACGCTAAATTTAACTATTCATTCATGAACTCTGTCTGTGTCGTTTATGTCACAACACTATATTAGTATTCTTCTTTTTCTTTTTTCTGGCGGTTATATAAAAGTAAACTTGAATGAAAGATTTTCATTAAAAGCTCTGTGCGAAGTTGATTTCCATACATTGATGCCAGCATCCGTCGATGGTCGTCATTTACCTACTTATTGTGTTTAATAATTATCGTGGGATAAAATATTATTCCTAAGAATAGGTTTACCTTACACCATTACTCAAGTTTCGTATATCTGGTCGGATGTAAAAAGTGAATGCGTAAAAAAGTTGTATTATTTGTTTTAAAATCTCCGGTGCCTATTTGATTTTATCATTTTATACTGAATTGTTTTTTCTTTCTTTTTCAGAGGAGTTACCTAGAACAATTCGGCTATTTGAAGAAAGGGCAACCAGAAGTCGGCAACCTCTTGATGGGAGATGTCTCGCATTCTTACGAAGATGAATTTAGGATTGCAATTAAAACACTTCAAGTAAGATTTTATCGTATATTCGTTATAAATAGAGAGCGCTGCATTCTTTTTTACTATTAAAAAGTGTAAGTTGATGGAAGAAGCGATTTTTGTTATTATTTCGTTTTTAAACAGCTAATAGATAGGAGATAGACAGGGTGGTTTCAAACTCAAACTCAAATATTTATTGTTTTCAATTAGACTTCTTTTCGTATCGTCAAGAACCGGCAAGAAACTCCATAGTTGCTCTTTTAAAATCATGTCATCATATAACTTATACCGTGAAAGGTAAGACATTAGACAAATTTAGACAGGAGCTTCTACTTATGAAACTGAACAACTTTTGTTCTACAACTTTGCTGAATTCGTAGAAAAAAATTTGGACTTTGTATGGAAATCGGTCAGCTGATTAGCGAAGTTTCCTTACAAAGTCCAATTTTTTTTTACGAATTCAGCAAAGTTGTAGAACAAAAGTTGTTCAGTTTCATGAGTAGAAGCTCCTGTCTAAATTCGTCTAATGTCTTACCTGTGGTCTTACCTTTCACCTTGTATAGTCTAACTACATCCATACTAATACTAATATACTAATACTAATATACTAATATACTAATATTAATATTATAAATGCGAAAGTAACTCTGTCTGTCTGTCTGTCTGTTACTCAATCACGCCTAAACTACTGAACCAATTTTCATGAAATTTGGTATGGAGATATTTTGATACCCGAGAAAGGACATAGGCTACTTTTTATCCCGGGAAAATGACGCAATCCCGGAAATCCCACGAGAACGGGAACTATGCGGGTTTTTCTTTGACTGCGCGGGCGAAGCCGCGGGCGGGAACCTAGTAATATATATAACAAAATAATAATATGCCTAAAATAATACCTATGTTTAAACTTTGACTATAGACAGTTTGTTTTATATAAGGTGGTATTTAAGTTGAATCGATAGGGTCATATTTTTGCTCAGCCAAAGCATAATAATTATGAACAAACATACTTTTTAACACAAACAGTTTTTTTATAATACGAAAAACAGGAGGCATAGAAGCATGGCATAGTAGGTACCTACGTAAAAAGAAGTCCAGCTTTATACCTACAGCTTTACAAGAAAACAAAGAAAAGAGCCCTGTCCCTTATTTTTATATTGATTTACTTTTAGGAATTCGGTGGTATTCCTGTCACTGGTGAAATAGACCACGAAACAAAAGAGTTGATGAAGAAGAAACGATGTGGGAGGCCTGATCGTGAGCCCGAAAACTACGAAAATGGTGGAAGAAAGAAGAGGTTCGCTGTTCAAGGGGAGAAGTGGAAACACACAAATTTAACTTGGAGGTATGTAAAATGCAATAAATAATCATATGTAGACTTAAATTAATTATAGCGAGCAAATTCCAATTAAAAATTTCTCGTAGCAGCGACATCTGTTGTTTACTGTCCGAATTTCGATTAAAATGGACAAACTGTAAAAGCGCCATCTAGACTATATTTTGGTTTGAGCGTAAAAAAACATAGATGGCGCTTATGCTATACATACTTTATATTTGAGCACACACGATGGCGTTAGTGTAGCACTTTTTACACAATGTTTAACTTTAAAACATTCTATATTATACTAGCGGTCCGCCCCGGCTTCGCCCGTGGTACATATTTACGTTTTCTCTACATAAAAACCATCCTCGTACTTCAAGGAATATAATATAAAAAGAATTATCGAAATCGGTTCAGCCGTTCTCGAGTTATGCGCTTACCAACACATTTTGCGATTCATTTTTATATATAAGATTGATTTCATTCAATTTCAATTTCAAATGTTAACTACATTTACTGCGAAGTTTATGAAGTATTATTAATTGATGTGTAACTAAGTAAATATGATTCGTTATAATAGCCCTATTTTCTCAACATTTATTTTATTTAAAATAGGAACAATAATTTGTTTTTTTTTTGTTCGTTAATTGAAATAATCAGATATTTAACGGAACAACACAATAATTCTTCTTCTCACATAAAATGAAATATCGCGTAATAAGCATTAAAATCCTATTATATTTAGAACGAACAGCTCCGTGAATGGTCTTATTTTATTTCCTTCTGTCCAGTATTTGCTTCAGGGCCTCATAAAATTGATGACAAATAATAGTTAAATCACGGACCTCGTAAAAGTTACGACGCTTTCCGCGTGGCTTAATTAAAAGAATATGTCCACCCTAGTAGGTACTACAAAGCGTGGGTAGTGGGCAGTTGGGTGTCTTTTTAATATTTTGTAGAAACAAATAACAAGTAACGATAGCAATATTTTTTTTAACAACACTGTATCCAGCTGAATTAGCTTTCCACATGCAGGAAAAGTAACTCGAACATTCAGTTTTCCATCCTTATTTTCCTTGATATTGGAATACTGAATTCGTTGGTTAGTTGTTTAAAGTGAAAACTGCAGAACGTGCGGCTTATTTGAAAAGTTCGGAATCACCTGCACAAATCGCAACTTCAGCACAATTTCCTGTCGAATTAATGGTCTGTCAATATTGTAGTCTTCCATTACAGCTTGTTGTGCAAACGAACAATAAAACGAACAGCGCCATCTCGTGGTCAGTTTATGAGAATGCGGCGCCGGAAAAGCGTGTCAGCGAGTATTATTTTCTTGCTTTTTTGTTTGTTCAGTTACGCTCTTGCATTTGTTCTGCTCAATAGAAAGCTTTCAGTCCATAGTACTCAACAGTGAATGCCGTCTTTATTATTATAGCTTTTAATTATTACTTTTCATATAAAATTTAAGGAATTTTATAACTACTGAAGTTATAAAGCTTACAGTTTCCAAATATCATCTCAACTAAATTATGTTATTATTTTGAGTATCTTTAATGTTTTTCTTAATTGAACTCCTAAATATTTTTATTAAAAAAACATTCTTTCACGTAAAGCAATAAAATAAAAGCATCAAACTCAACAAAATGAAAAATAATCATCATTATCGTATTAGTGTAATTATTCGCCACACTGCGCGTTATGAAATGTAAACAAGCTTTGTGTCGGGAACATCGGACACAATAGTAACTGATAATATAACGGTATTGTTTTCACGATGTCAGTGACAACTTAGTGACGGGCCTGTTTCGTCTCCCGCCGTGCGCGGCGCTGTCATCGCCACGCGAATCCAGTATGGAGAAATAATATTATGGAGATTCGAATTATTAACACACGTGAAATGGTATTGAAGTTTTAACAATTGGTTTACATATACATAACTGTGTTATTAACATGGTATAAGTAGGATAGAATATATTTTCATTATATTTTGTAGAGCAACACTATGCAATATGTAAATATGCAAATTCGTCGGTTGTTCTCATATCACAAATCTTATAAAAGTATATTATTTTGTCAAAAGATATGATTTAATTTAAGTGTTCATAACAATCCGTTACATATGACACGTGAATGTGTACCTACGTATATAGAATAAATCGGATATAATTCAAACTAGCTTTTGTAAAAAATGGACTCCCTAATCCCTATTAAATTCACTCGGACATTTTCACGTAAAAGTTATAAGCTGTTAGGACATTTTAATACACGCTACCCGCTACCCCAAGGCTTAGGAATTGGGTTGACATTTCAATACCCATTCCACAGTACATCGCTCTTTGCGCCCCCACGCGATGGCGTGCGCATGGAAACCATCATTACAAGGACAGACAAATACGTCTTATAGTGTTATTCGACTATAGTGTGTTCAATTTGCATACTTATATTGTGATGGACTTGTTATCGGTGATGTTTCACACATTACAGAATTTCCTATAATACTTAGATCCCATCCATAAGTAGCCTATTAAACTATTAATTATTTTTATACACAAAATAGATTTCAACGGTTTTAATTTTTGTTTAATAAGGTCGTCACGTTCTGCTTAATGCTTAAATAATAAATATTATCTAGTATTTTCCACCCATATCTATATGTCTGTACTCTGTACAATAATTATTTCTAAGATAATGTATCTGCTGAATTTATATCCCCGTAGACTTAATATTACTTAAGTTGCAAAGAATTGTTATCCTGAGGCTAGGAAAAAGACATTTTAAATGAATAGAGGATTTGTTTTGATTGATTTGACTTTATCATAAATAGAAAATGAAGAAAACTATCGGTAAGTATGAGAATTCCATAATATAATGTAACTTAAAACTTAACGTTCCCTTTAAAAAGAAATCGTAAAAGTTAACTGTGCGTTTAGTGGCTGCACGGCTTAAAATCTTGCAACAATCTTAGATCCAACAATAGGTAGGTTAGATCTTTTGTATTTGATTACAATGTAATACATAACGACGAGGTGTAATTAAAATATACATACAATGTATTACTAATAATTAATAGGTATATTATGTTTAACAAATTAAATATAATATGTCGCAATGAGTGTAAGACAAATTATATTTGTTGTAAATAATCAGCCATTTTTTTAAAAACTAATATTGTTGAAACTTCGGATCGTCATTTCAATTAATGGAACTTACAAACTTAACGTCGTAAGTACCAATGCGATTCTCAATGTTAATTTCGAATCAACATACATGAGCCCGGATAGCTCAGTCGGTAGAGCATTGGACTTTTAATCCAAGGGTCCAGGGTTCAAGTCCCTGTTCGGGCGGCACTTTTTAGATTTTTACTCAATGAATAATTAACTTTATATACTAATCTTATTATATGTAAACCCCTATATTTTGCTATTCCGAACATATTTTTTTGAAAATTTTCTATTTTTAATTTTCGTTCGTTCGTTCGTTTCAGCCGTGCGACGTCCACTGCTGGACAAAGGCCTCCCTCAAGGATTTTTTTTTCCTCAAGGATTTAATTTTGCTCTATTCCAAATTATTTTCTTTATAATTGACTAGCGGTCCGCCCAGGCTTCGCCCGTGGTACCTACATGTTTATACTATCCTATCTCTCAAGTTGGATCGAACTGCACATGGTGTGCGAATTTTATTATAATTGGTTAAGTGGTTTAGGAGTCCATTGAGGACAAACATTGTGACACGAGATTTATATAATATATATTATAAGATAAGATATACCCTGAATAATTTATAAAAATGGTAAAAAATGATATACGGTAAATTATAAATAATCCATCGCATTTTCAAGGAATAAACTGTCTCCCTATATTATCGTAATAGTGGATACAACATGACCACTCTTCAAGAGTTCAACGGCCGCCCCATACGTTTCATATATCAACGTATTGATTGTCTGATTAGTGCGAAACCCTATTAGGACTGTCTCGATAAAAGTGTAAATAAAATACAATTTTGTATGTATTCATCGTCGTTACAAAATATAAAATATTATAACGGCACCAACTCTGAATTTGAATGAGAAATGTACCAATTTTTAACAATCGAAGTATAAGTTGGTATCGATTTGCTTTTTGTTCATACTTTGTACCTTGATTAGACAAATAGCTGTGGCCATACTAAGATTTGAATTTAAATTCAAATCTTAGTATGGCCACAGCTACATTTAAGTGTTCTGTGGTATGGCATAAACTTTTGCACGTGTAGCAATAGTAGTGTTTCTGTATATTAATCATAATTTGTTGGTCTAACTAAATTAAACCGCTTTCTCATCATTTCATGTGAACACAACAACATAATAATGAGAATAGATTTGTGAAATCGTGTAAATTATCAAAATACTGTTATGACATTAACGTAGGGAAACACTTCTTTGTTTTATTGCCTTTTGCGGTACAATTTCAGAAGCATAAAAAATCGCATAGCTATATTTTTTCTAAACCATTATTCGAACTGAAAACATATCAAAATGACACATTAAGGAGCATAAAATACACATTACAAAAGATAATAACATACCTAATACAATTCATTTCATTTTATACAGAAAATTAAAGTTCCTTATAACATATTCGTGCATATACAAAAACATATGTTGCAAACTCAATGAATAAATTTACACAAAGATAGCTTGCTTCATTCAAGCATGCGGAGGGTCAGTACACTGGTGTAAACCAGTTACATGTATATATACTAAATTAAAATATAATATCATATGTAATATACATGAGCTTTGATTCCTCAAAATTGTCTCTACCCAATTTCTATAAGTCTTATTGGGTTACATTATCAGCTATCTATTCTACAAATTAGTACTTACACAATAATACAATTATACACATGACCTACTAGGCTACTAAAACAATATGTATTAAATTGCTATTCATTTCTGAATCAATGCATCGGATTGCATCTGCATGATTAACTTATAGCGCTCGTGGATGTCATATAGAGTAAATTTATTTTGAATATTTTTGCTTAAAAACGTTACAAATAATTGTAAACTTCTGCTAAGATAAATTTATCAAATTTTAAATCATTTTCGACTTATTGTTTCATCATGAAAATTTGTTATACAGCTTCAGTAGGTAACTGTATTTCGAAATGACTACATTTCAATGGCCTGTTTTCTGAATTTTAATTAACTTACTCAAGGTAAAAGAAAAGTTGTTTGTCAAAGAGTTTTATTTTCCCTATTATTTTCACATTGCAAACCCTATGGGGTTGGGCGACACGTGACCTAAGTAAATGCTTATGGGTGACCGTTGTTACTTAAGTTTTATGCGACCTGTCGGCCTTTTTTTAAATATATTGTGTACGGCCCGGCGCAATTTTTTGTCAAATAACATGATCAGAGAACGTAAACAAAAACACATAAATCGATTTGATTTGCAATAATGTTAAGCACAATTTTTTTTGAAAAGCTTAGAAAAATAAAATCGCCTTAAATTGCTTATGAAATATTGTACAGCAATTTGAACATATCCGAATATATTCCACATAAGAGCGATCTAAATGTGTATGTGTTTTATAAGACGCGAGTTGAAACTCGACTACTACGTGTAATGCACTTCGCAGAAGTCACAAGAAATAAGCGTGATAAGTGCAATTCCTGTAGATAACGATATCTCGCGAGATTCTTTAATTTAAACGTCAAAGCAACCGTAGAACCCAGCTTCAATATAGTGTTTCTTAGAACTTTATTAGATTTATCTCTTATGTGACCTAAAACACTATTTTTCCAATTATTTATAGCAGTTCCGTATATGAAGATATTATAATGTATCCTGAGACATTCTAACTCTATCTTATCACTAAAATAACTTATTTCATTAATTGTTATTTGTTCCGTCCCAATTAGGTAAAAGATATTTTTGGGGCATTACATGTAATTAGTTAGTGTATCATAAAAAAATACAAAATCGTTATATTCCTATTTTATTAGATTATTAGCGTAACATGCTTTAGTACTTCTAACTTTATGCTTTATTAAGTTGAAATGAATTTAAATATCAGCTGCTCTCGTCATTGAATAACATTATTTCTTAACTTGATTGACGTTAGACATAATAATTAATTATTGTTATTTTCTAATAGCCTTGAAAGCTTATTAATGGAGCCGTGCTTCCGAAGGAGATTGACCCTCCTACAACTGTAAATTCGTTACAGTATCATTGTGCCAAAGGTGCAATTGCCGCTCTCACTAATTGACTCCCTTTGAGACGGCTAACGTCTAGAGACCATCAAATCTCAATCCATTTCACAGATTTCAGCGTGGCGTTGTTTATAAGTATACATGAACGGAGATCGCAAGCTGAAAGTCAATTAAGCATATTTTCATATAGCCATTAAATGCAGGCTTACGTCCGGCGAACCTGAAACTCCAATTAAAGGGAAGCTCTAGACGACTTCACGGGACTGCACGCGGCGATCACTCACTTGCACTTTTAATTAATTTATTTATCGAGTCGCGAATCG
Organism: Colias philodice; assembly: GCF_061535455.1. Classification (NCBI taxonomy): domain Eukaryota; kingdom Metazoa; phylum Arthropoda; class Insecta; order Lepidoptera; family Pieridae; genus Colias; species Colias philodice. The sequence continues at coordinate 7,594,815 of NC_143098.1, read as the reverse complement.
ACGGCGCAACTCGCGGCCCCGCCCCGCCCCTCCTCTCGCTATAAAAGGCGTCGAGGAGCAGTGACGTCCGTCAGTTTTCTCAGGGATGGTTTGGGCGCCGACGCCCTCTCCCGGGAAAATTTCGGAAGTATCCACTCACTTTTGGTAGCATGTAACTAATAAGATTTGAAGGTGGGCTATGGGCCCGAGTGTAGGGCTCGGTCGGTCCGGCGGCGCTGGTGGGTGACCTTGAGGTGAGTGAGTGCACGCGCGTTGGCGAGTCGATAGGCTCGGCCGTACCGCCCGCCCACGCGCCTGCATTACAGCTGTTTTATTTGATAACGTGTCATTTCGTTGCTTTTCCTTTTACATGCGGTTTCAGTTCATTTTCGTTTTTCAACAGGTTTACGATATCCGTAATGAGCGGCGACTGATATATTTTTATGGGTATTGATATTTTTAATTCTGGGTTAATATGTTTTCTATATTTTATTTACTTTTGCGCGTGGTAACTTTATGTTCAATAAAGTTTTGATGTCTTCCTAATACAAATTATAAATGTCAGGAAGTTGGTCAAACTTTGCAAAGAAATCTTCAAAACATATTTTGCGATACATTAGGAATGTCTTAATTCTTATATATGAGTAAATGCGAAAATCTATGATAAAATGATACGACTGGATACGGTCTAGATAGCTAGTCGCTTGTTGGGCCAATCGCAATGTAATTGCTCCCTCACGCTACAGCTCTTAATTTGCTTAATTTACCCGAACCCACTCCTGCGAACAAAATCGGACGATTTAATGGCACATCAGATGTGCATTGTCTTAATACGCTTCTGTTTTTCATCAGGTGGATTAAAAGATTTATTTCAGATCAATGGTCAGGAAAATAGTTTTTAAAGGGATTTCTTAACGCTGTTTAACCGTTGCTTGTGAAAGCATATGGTAGATTAAAAATACTACGTATAAAAAGAACATATTCAACATTCTCATGGATAGTACGCGTATTAAGATGCTGTCAAAGGGTACTTAAGCTCAAGTATGAGGCGTATGAATTAGGTACAAGCGCGCTCATCAGTATGCTTACAGCATTATGATTTATTATCCCTTAGACTCATAAGTAAATAACTATAAGAGGCCATTTAGCGGAAAAGGTTTTTTGTACAGTATAAATAATTCGCCTTAAGCCGTTGCCGCCCTCCGGTTATCTCACACAAATAATTTAATAGGCGAGCTCTTGCGTATTGTCATTGTAATAAAATTGCGATAAGGAAAGAAAGCAGCTGCTATAATTAAAGAGAAAGCTTTCGCCTATTTTATTTAATTACAAATTTTGACACTTCCATATTTACGAGAAGATTTACTTCGCCGTTTCTAATTGAATTAACCTTGCTTTAAGAATATTGTTATGTCTTTTCTCATTGTTAACGTTTAAACGGTAGGCAGGAAACATTTCTCAGTTCATTTTGTGAATTTTAAGAGAAAGTTACAAGTTCTTGTTATATGGATATAGTATATCATCTTAGCCGAATTAGCCTTAGAATAAGTACAGATTGATATCTTATTATTAACAGACATTTTAAACTTCCATTATAAAAGAAATTTTAATTAAACTAAAGTACCTAATCACTAATTTATAGAACAGGGGATTGTAGTTTAATATTCCACTGATATACTCGTAACCAGACATTAGTTACAAAATGATTACAGAACTTAGTCACTTTTAATTTGGATTAGAGGATAAAGGCTTTGCTGAAAAAACAAAAATCAGTAATAATATATTCGATGGCCTAATGTAATTAAATGTGCTAAATAAGTTCTTTTGATGTAATATACAACAAATTTGTATACATTATAATGAATACCTTATATAAGAGATAAGGAAAAGAATAAAATTCAAACAGGAATATATAATTTCTCAAAACGTCCGTTTTAGATTTGTTTAAGTATCCGATAACACGATAAGAAGATTAGGGACGAAAAATGGAAGACATGTTGCCCCGTTTGACCAGAGAACTTCATAGTAGTCAATATAATAATATAGATTGAGAAATGCTTAGGTTTGAGAAAATTCCCTTCGCTTTTACCTACTTATCTTAAATGTATAAGAAATATTAAATTTCGTATGTTCTAATAATTAAACTGGTCGTATATTAAGATTTATAAAAAAAATTAAAACATTAGTTATACATATTACCAAAACACGACAAGATTTTTTAAACTCCAAATAACTGCAGAAATAAGTCTGGAACATATTCAAAAAATCCTCGAATAAAGGATAAAGCGAACCTAGAAGCTGCTACTCACCCGGATACCTATATCGTCTAAAATTCGATTTCATATTTGAAGCGAACTGCTGCATGCAGAGACCAATCAAAATGTTTGCCTACGATGTAAGCCTTTCCAATATTTTAACCTCTGCTATTGTTACTGAACTCTGAAGTCAACCGCACTTTATTGACATGTTTTACTTACGGGCTTACTTTCATATAGCACATAGAACTGATTGTGATTACAATTTAAATATTTTTTATTCCTAACTAAAAAGAGATACTGTTTCTATGAATGCAGCAATAAATGCTTATCATGCCTACGTTTCCTCTGTACTTTCGTATGGAATCATTCTTTGGGGACAATCTTGTGATGTGCGGAAGGTATTTGTCTCACAAAAAAAATGTATCAGAGCTCTGTGCGGTTTGAACCAAAGAGACAGTTGTAGACCTCTGTTTAGTAAATTACGGATCCTTACTTTAACTTGCATGTACATAAGAGAAGTATGTTTATTTGTAAAATATCACCCGGAATACTTTAAGAAGAAAGGAGATGTAAATTCGCATATGTTGACAAGATACCAAAACAAATTACATTTCCCAACGTGTAGAATTAACAAAGCTAAAAACAGTGTAATATTTATGGCTATTAAAATATATAATAAAATACCGGACAATTTCAAGGAACTACCAGTAAACTTTTTCAAAAATAAACTGACGAACTGGTTGATGGTGAAACAATTTTATGACATTGAAGAATTTATGACTTTTAAGTAGTGTAAACTGAATTGTGTGTGATAAGTGTGTGATATAATCGTGTTAATCGTAGTGCGTTCGCGTAATTGTGAAAATTGAATTGTGTGTACATTTAAATAATTAGACTAATCAACTTTCTTTTTCAATATTTGCACACCCAATCAATGGGTAGAATGTATTAGCCACATAATATTGTAATTAAAACATCTATAATTTGTAACTACATTCTTGCAAATAAATATAATTTGAATTTGAATTTGAATTTAAAAAACGAAAAACATGAATAAAAAATCAAAAATGCTTCAACCAACAACAATCAAAATCAAACATTCGAATACAAATTTAAAATGAACATCGGTTTTTCTATGACAAACATGTTATCGTGTTAGATATAGAAACTTAAATTTTAGTTTCCCAACAAAAATTTGCTCACAACGCAACGCCAATATCATTTGTGAAACAATCTGACTAAATCAGTTTTAGGTTAATCTTATATAAACATGAAGAATATTTAATTCAAATAAAAATATTTTATTCAATGTTTTATAGAAAGCTTTATATTCTTTCAGAAATTTACTTAACATAAATCCTGAAAGAAGATAAGTTTACAAAAAGATCTCTGGCTATTGAAAATACATTTAAAAATTATTTACGCAAACAGTCTGGAGGTATAAATCATATCAAGTGCAATGAGTTGCAGTAAAAAAGTGTTTCCATTATCATAATTCACCGTTGAATGGATTTTATAATATCTATTGAAATAAGGAAATTGCTCTACATATTCTAAGAAATTTTGATTTAGTCTTAAAAGTACGCTGTCGTATCAGGAAATATGAATTACTTTATAATACATTTACATAAGTAAAAGATTATATTAATGCAAATGTTACAAATGCCATCGTATCTTAGAAAATCTATTGGCGTACTCATTTAACATTTTGCGCAGGAGTTTGTAGATGAGCTACGACAGTTTAATGATATCTGTAATCTGATGTATATGTGTGGCACAAGAATTTCATTTACTCTTAAAAACTATCAACAAATACATTATATACAACACACATTTGCAATGCATCAAGATATATTTTAACCGTAATAATCCCAAGCTCTTTACGTTAAGTGTTACCAGCTCCTACACCATAATGGAAGACTGTGAAATGCAAATTTACAGCTCACGGCAACAGCAGCGGACGTAAAAATGTTTACACAATGAACGCTTGACCGCTTTTAATTGTTCTATTTAAATACTCGGATGAATCATTAAGCTCTGACTTCTGATTCAAATTACGCTCACATTGAAGTCGTGGTAATTAAAAACGCATTTACATTGATGTGGTTATCCGATCGCTGTGCCACTTCACGTATTATCCTGAATCAATTAACTCCGCTTTATTAAATATATTGTTCCGATGAAATATAAATATTTAATTGCCTCAATAATAGAGAGCGATATGAGACCAAATTCATCAATCAATTCGTGCGACAGTTGTTTTAACGAATATTCCATTACAGCAAATATATGAACGACATTAATTTTCCATTACACGACGTTTCTTTTTAAACATTAGTCCTATAAAGCATTTAAGTTAAAAAGTGAATAAAACGTTGAAACTCAAGCGACTCAACTCTTAAAGCTAATTATTACTCCAAATAATAGATTCAACATTTTATCATTTCACATAAAGATTAATTTCTTTACAACATTCAAAAATTCATAATCACGAAAGTTTGAATTGCAACAAATTAAATTTCTCGAATACTTTGAATTGCGACATAGCGAGGTGAAAAGTTTTCTCATGCACCACGCTCCACTAGACTCAGACGTAGCATGAAATTTCCTACAACTTAAGAATGAACCCTAAACGAACCTTATAGAGTCTTTTAGAATTCGCTTTCACAGTTTTGTTCGCTAGCGACCTACGAGTCGTGCCGGCGCCGCTGCCTTATTATGCAAGGTCATTGTAATCGACTCTCAGCACTCCATAAAATCACAGTATGAATATTGTATTATTTTTTAAATGAACGAATCAGATCTAAAGATTACAACACTGTCACTGTGGATTGCATAGTCTTTTTTAATGCTACGCGACTCTACGTCGGTGCGGTGGTAGACACTCTACGATGATATCTATTTATTAAAAACTAGCTTTCCGCCCGCAGCTTCGCCCGCGCAGTCAAAGAAAAACCCGCATAGTTCCCGTGGGATTTCTGGGATAAAACCTATCCTATGTTCCGGGGCCAAAAAGAAGCCTATGTCCATTCACGGGTATAAAAATATCTCTATACCAAATTTCATGCAAATTGGTTCAGTAGTTAAGGCGTGATTGAGTAACAGACAGAGAGACAGAGTTACTTTCGCATTTATAATATTATTAGTATGGATTCTCTACGGTAAAATATTCTATGCACTTATATTTTATTGTTGACTATTCAGAATTTTAATTTATAAAATTTCAAAAGCACACTTTACGTTGTAGTAAGGATTTGAGAAATGAAATTATTTTTCCGTGTAAATTATTTTTCTTGCAGGGAAACTAATAGGAGTTCTTATCTTACGTTGTTCTCCTTTTCAATTATTTTGATGTTGTGTATTATCATATTATCATACAGTTTTTGCTATGGCATCAAATAAATAAGAAATTCGGTGGTAAAGCAAGGTAGATTCATTCATTCATAGATGGTAAATTTCAACTCGATAATTATTTATCATCAATTTGTCATCATAATATAGTTTACCAGTCTAGATATATTTTTTGTTGAAAAAGTAATTACCCATGCAACATACTGACTAGTTGTTTTCAGCAACTACGAATAGTGTACAAAACAGAAGGTGTTCGATCGATTTCAATAGGAAGCTTCATCATCATCGTATCTAGATTGTTTGCAAAGGGACAAAATCAACAATTACGCGGGCGACCTGTACAGATCGAGCTTTGTCATCAGACCGTCATGTGTTCGTTAATTAGAAATCGAATTTGGGACATACTCGGAAGCATCTAGGGCTTCAATTTGCTATTGATATCGTGCTTTATTGTTAGTTTTAAACCTCATTCATCGGTGCGCCGGCGTAAGATTGAGGGCATTTCACTGCTTTTTTATTTCATCATAATTCCGTTTTCAATTTCTAGCGAGCGACAGCGGCGAGATTGGTGCGTAAAATTCGCGTAAACATTCAAGCGGTTGTGGAACAGTTATTTCCGACTGTTACCGGTTTATGCCATCGCGGAGTGTAAAGAGATAAGGTTCTTTATGTGTGTAATCATTTTGTGTTACGACGGACTTCGTTGCTCGTGAGCGTTATTAAGGCGTACTCGCTCCCCAAAGCTTTTATGCTCCTTGATTTTTAAGTGTGTACATAATGTATGCGCATTGCGCTGTCCTCTTTGAAACAATGCGGATTTCGTAACAGCGCTGCCTATTATTTGTCGTACGGATTTCAGGCTATACAATGTAGGTACTTTTGAACTTTTATAGTTCCACAAAGATGTTGCGAATGGCAGAGGCGATCGATGATCGACGATGCTTCAAAATCGCTGTTTTATAGCATAAAGGAAATACATACAAAACGAGTCACATTTAATTTCATTGAAATATGTGACACTCGTAAAATAATGAATTGAATTCATCACGATTAACACCATAATCGATAAGACGGCATTTTTCTTTCAAATATTAAACATTTATACTTAAAGAACTATTAAACACATTTAATTTAGTCCCTAAAACCGAGACAGTCGCTATATCGTGTGTATTTAGATTTAACACGATGAAATGTAGATTGCCACTGTGTGATTACAAATTTAAGCAGTCGCAGCTAATATGAATGACAACGGGTCGACCTACTCGACATTCATTTCCCCCGACGCACCTCTCTTATAATAACTTACACATAACATCGCCTTAAGACACGAATATTGTATGGGACGATAGGGAAATCCTTAATGTAAGACCTATATAAACTGATTTCATAATGCAACAAAAGTAATTGAATTTTTGCACATTGAAAAAATTATCCCAACCTTTGGCCCATTCGAGGTATATTGAACCATTTTTGTTGCAAAAATGTATATTTCGCGTTCAATGGAACGAAATTAGAGTCGAGCAACAATTTCGGGGTTTGAATTGCTGAACTGCAAACACGTTTATACATATCTGATGAAGGTGCAGGCTTTGGCGCCCTATAATCCAGATACGACCCTTGAATGTAAGCGAACGAGCGGTTGGTCGAGGTTTTAGAGTGGCCCTTCAATCAGCCCTTGCTGGCGGGCATGCGCGGGGGAGGAGGAACGCGGCACACCGCGGGGGGGAGGGCATGAGGACCTTTGAGCTCAGCTCTTTGACACGAGCCACTGGCGGACCCTTCAAGTAATGATTCATTCTGCTGATGACTGGCACGGCTAATGCGCCTATTTCCCTTTCATATTTGGTTAGGGATTAAGATGGGACCTTTAAATTCCGTTCTCCTTTTAACTCTTTCTACTCACTCGTTTGAAGCATAACCGTTGTGAACGATACGACATAACTTATAATAAATTTCGCAATATCTGAAATGTCTTCGAAGATTTATAATGATGTATGATTTTTATTCAGTTAAAATAAATTATATAGCACCTCGTGCACTTAAAAATTACGTTTCATTGTGGGTGATTTGTTTAGCAGTTATAATATAGTATTACAGCATTATCAATACGCCTATATTTCGGCTGTCAATCTGTTGTGTATGTTGTGGTTAATTGTAATTTAATTAAATAAGTAAAGTAAATTAATGTATAAAAATTTCAATAGTCAAAGATCAAAGAAATTTCAAAGTATAATAAATAATTATATGACAAGCAAGAAGAATTCTGAAACTTAAAAACAATATTTCGGCTGATACCAGTACATTTCCAGCACAAAGTACAGGTACAAAGATGTGGTTTTTACCAAAAATAAAAATATGAATTATGAATTTCTTAAGAACAAAAATATCCTAATGAAATACTCTGTACACCGGGACGGTACTACACATTATTCTTGAGCGACTCTCTTACCGACCTCGTCTGTTATAATTGTTTTAATCTACTAAAAATTCCAATTAAAAGTTTTTATCTCTTTTAGAGGTGCGCCGTGGTTAGCGACTGAAAACGTGGTTGGAATATCATTTATATTCTCACTTAAATAATATTAACATTTTTATTACGAAATATCTACGTACCATGCATATCATCTCAAATGTATATAACTTGCATCAATACAATATTATATATTCAATGGTGAGCGACGTTCGTTATCATGTCAAAGAAACTATCGTATTACCGGACTCAAAGCCTTTGGTTTGTTTGATGTCAAACGAGATCTTCAAAAATGTGTAATAATTTAATATAGCCCCACATTTACACTGTATAGAACCATATTCGCAAACATATACCTAAGCAATCTTTTGTGAGGGTTTCTGCAGAATAAAGCTCAAAAGTCCATCAATTTAATATATTATAAATAAAATGATATAGCGCGAATAACGGACGCTTCATGTTTCATTCAGAAAGTGAAGAATAGCGCCTTATTCTATACACAAAACTTGACTGCAACTGCATATCAAAGTATAAAATAACATTTCCTTAATACGTCTCGAATGACGTCGGAGTTTATGTAAATTGTAATACACGCTTGGAATATTTCGGTTCGCGTGAAAAGCTACGCTGCGGGTAATGCAAAGGCGACTTTTTACGCATTCAGACCATGCTACTATTAACGGCCAGTTCCCGGTAAGATATTTCTTTAAGAATAACGTTTTTAGAACTTTTGCCGAAGAATTTATTTAAAAGATGCACCTCTGGAAGCGCAGATTGTATTGTCATTTCAAAGCTCGCTGTTTTAAAGTCAAGTAATAAGCTATTTTTTCAATACGCCTCGCTTTATAAAGTAACGATCATCAAAATACGAAACTCTAATAGTAATAATCATCATCCAAAAGAGAATCATTAAAAACGAGAAACAATCATGAACTCCCTTCTAGACGGTAGACCGTCTCTTACCAAGCGAACCAAATGTCGATTTGTTAAATATCGAATAATTATAATATTATGCAACTAAATAAAGACGATCCATTATAATTTATTTGAAATAGTAATCAAATATCTCTTTAAAATTATAAAACATAATTTGTAAAAAAAACGCAACTCTTTACTAGTATGCAATAGGATTAATATAATATGTATGTATATGGAATTGCTACAAACGTACGCACATGTACGTTTCACAGTTAAAATCGCGAAGCTTTTCATACATTTCGCGCATATAGATAAGAGCGTTATATCGAATTGACATACTTAAATCAACCTAAATGTAAAAAAGAGTAGTATCGGAACGCGGTAGAGATATGATTACAGTCATAAAACCTTTAATGGTTTTACATATGAACAAATATATCTATATGCTATGTAGGCGGAGTCGAATATTACATCTTCTTGTTTGCAATATTTGAATAAAATTAGAAAATTCCATTATAACTAATAAGTAGTTATTACATTTTAAACATACATACATTATCAATAGCTAGTAAGGAAATTAATAAAATAATGCCCCTAAACCGCTAAACAGATTAAACTAATTTATTTACCTTCAATTCCTGGTCTTTCCTGGTATTAAAAATATTAAATTTCATTTCAATGCGAGCTATCAAAATAATTTCATAAACCTGCACATGATATGTACCTTAATAGAAGTTAATCTTAATTTTTGGGATGTTGTTATAATGAAATAATCCACGCTATACCGTTCTAATTTCTTAACGAACGCCAACGGTAAAAGTATTACATTTACCATTAAATTTGAGTAATTGCGTGCCAAATTTGCGCAGATAATATTACATTTCAGGTATATTTATGTTATTTTTCGCTAAGCGCGCTTGATATATGAATGTGAAAATTAATCGGGTCAAGCAATTTGTCTTTATTATTTTTAATTTGTTCGGGTGAAATATTTGTGAAGCTATTTAAATTATTTTTAAAATTAATTTTATCTTTCCTTTGTTTCAGGTATGTCATCCAGATCGTATAAATAATATTTCGTACACTACTTATTTAAACATTATTTCGGGTATTCTACAGGAAGGTAAGTTTATTATTATCGTGCGATAATACCAATATGCAATTCGTGTATTCTAATGAGATATCTACTTTACTCTATTTCTAGTGTAAAGTAGATAAATAATAATCAACTGAACTTAATATGCTCCATTATTTAAATTGCAATCTAAGTAAGAATATGGATATAATTTATATGTTTGATTACATTAAGTATACAATTATTTGACCTTTCAACATTCACAAAAACTTAAAAAAAATTAACTAAGTATATCTTATCAATCATACATATAAACTAAACCGTAAAATATACCCTAAGTAATAAATATACCTTATTTACATTTTTACATTTTATACTTACGGCTAAAATGTAAAAATTAAAAACTTAAGCGAAATATAAAGAAACATGCCCTTGTTTGTAATCCGCTAAACCGAAACGATATTGGTCCACACAGTGTCGGAAATCGACGTCCGGTCTAAACGCGACCGGATTCTTTTACAATCCGGACATGCCCGCAGGACACTATCGAAAATACTTTATAAATGTTCGATTCTCACTTGATAAATCGTCGGATATTTTATATCCATTCGTTCACGCTATCTGCCTGCCAAGTGGTCAAAACGTGCCTATGATTCGAGACATTTATGTATCGTGACTGCCTTTCTTTCTGTTACATTAGTTTATTGTTTCCTTTTTCTGTTATAATTAAAATTAGCTATTTAAGAGTTCACTAGACACTACGTCTCAATTTAAATTAAGAGTAGTTTTATAATCTCATTAATTTATATTTTCATAATTGAAAAAGCTTTTAAAAGTTCCCAAAATAAATAATTAGTAAAATTGTAAGTTATCAAGCGAAGATGTCGAGATAAAAGACAAATTGGCAGTCTGTTTATAAGAGATTATTCCATTAGACTGATAATTCTACTCCACAGCTTAGTAAGACACTTATCACGAGTAAAGTTCGCGCTGAAATCGTTAAGAAGCGCCAATATTAATCCTACTTTGGATCTTTCGATACGCGAAGACTTTCAATATAATATAAGAATCACGTATGTAATAAGACGGGAGGGACGCATGCCTCACACGTCTCGAGGCTTAGCACAACTTGGGCCATTACCGACCGATGGACGCCTCATATCAGCTTTGACCGCTGGCTGCAAAATTTTAAGTATGTTATTGCAACAGCTATTACAGTTTCGTAAAAATCTTGTTAAAGTTGTAGCATTTAGCTGTCTAGGATTCGCCAGAGTGATAATAATTAATATTTTAAATTAAATGATTAAATAAAGTTGAATCTCATGTTGCTACTTAGAGTTTGTTTATGGCATACGTTACAGTTTTATAAACAGACAAAATAACTAATCACTATACGAATAATAAAAGCTTAAACGCAACTAACTGTGCAACAACTTTCAAACGGAACATAATTACGTACAGATATGTTAAGAATGTTTAGTACGCGGACGAAGTTGTAGTGCAATAATTTTGACTTTATTTGCGATCTCGCCATTAGCGGGTTAATTATTCAGCGACGCTGGCTTAGTAACTTCTGGCAACCCTGTGTCCACTGATACCGCCCTATCTTTTATTTAACATTCACTGCTCACACTTGTTTTTCTATGTGTTTATTTTTTCATTGTCCCCGGTTCATGAAAAGAAAATAATTGTATTTGCAAATGAGCGTTGAGTTTTATTTAACTCGGTGAAGATTTAACTTTTTATGGAAAAATTTGATAAAGTGTGAAAGTTGCTGTTGACCCGTCGTACTTTTATAAAATAATGTTATAAATTTTCTTTCTTTCCATTTCATAGAATTTTGATATATTAAGTAAGATTTCGTTCCCATAAAAATGATATTTAACCACCTAGGTATATCACTCCGTAAAGCTCAGTTTGACATCAATACACAAGCAATTCTTGTCTACGTACGAGAAACCGACAAGTACAAGCAACTATTGTTAATAGCGTATTCAATAGAATTTGTAAGCCAGTAAGACGGCTCGTGCCGCCTGTGATAATAATTTATTTACATGTAGAGGCATCGCAACTTAGATTGGACTTAAACGAGAATGTTCAGCGCGGAGAAATGCCTAATGAAGTTAAACGCGTCCCGTATAGGAGCGACAAGAATTCGTATAACTAAATATAACTCATTTCCTGAGATGAGTTAGAGCTGAGTTAAATTAACGTAATATATTTATTAAATTAATTGATAAATAATATGCATAAACGCATATAAAAATCGTTAACTACATATACTTATCAGTGTAGTTATCATAAAGCTAAATTTCTTTATTATACACTGTCTGTATTGTGAATAGGAACAAGGTTTAAAAAAACAATATCCTAAACATTATTCTAACTCAAATCAACTATATATTCGTAGAATGTCTCCAAGGCGATAATTAAACGTCATCAGTACATGTTTAATTTGGCCATAATCATAAAACGTGTTACAATTTGATTTTACGGCGTATTTAACTACGCGAATACGTACTATTTGTGATCGTTAAAACCGTAACGTATACGTTGTATGTGAAATATAAATTGATGGTTTACTGAATATAGTTTGTTAGTGGCTAACTACATTTGAAGTTACACGGGACAGGTAAAGGCTATTACTGGACGGTCCTATGAATTATTAGCAGGTAGAAGTCATGCGACGCGTAAGTAATGGCTTGAAATTATTGTTCGTGCTGTATTCTGATATTGTCTATTAGTTACTGTAATAACATTGTATATTTGTGTTTCACATATTAAATTAAATAACCTAAGCTTAAAGGAGGTAAAACGATTAGTAATATCAAAAAATATAAACTTTAAGGACTGTCAAAGTTAGTAGTATAGTAATCAATCACATACTTTTCATTACGTTTGCATTCTAAACGTAAAATATATCAGCCAAATTACAAAAATATTTTTAGTAATTCCTTTCATAAATTCGTGGAATTTAAAAAGTACGTAATTAAAGATTTAAAAGCAGGGCGCCGCCCTGGCTCTACCGCTAGCGTGTCAGCCACACACGTTTGCTATTTGAACCACAAAGACTATCAAACTCATGTACATAATACGTTTTCACTAGAAATAAGGGACGTAGAGATTATGCTTTCATGTTTAATAAAAACTGTAGAATCTGTAATTACTTCAGTAATCCGCATACTTTAAGACTACGTAATTACTAGTTATATTAAACAAAATTTTTCTGCTGTATGAACTTTAAAAACAAAACCACAATGAGCACTGTTAATATTTTGTCCACTATCTAGACAATATATAAAGTCCAACCTTAACGGCCTAAGATAAGTCATATGTAATAAAATTCAGGTAAAACACACTGTTCGGAACTTCTAACAACCATTATTCACGATTCCACTGTGAAAGAATTGAGGTCGCGTATATTGCTTTTAGGACATGTTTTTTACGTAAGGAAGTTTATTAGCAAAGTCTTTTTATACTTTAATAGGAAACAACATATTTCGTTTCTGTATATTGTTAAATAATCTTTTACTCCTATTAGTAAAAATAAAGATTATATCTTTATTTTAAGATTATATTAGATTATATAAGATTATATCTTTATTTTAAGACCTAATTTTCTATGCGTCGTATAAAACTATAGATTTTCAATTATAACATCACGCAAAATCAATATACCTAAGTAGGTACTCAAAAAAAGCTGCCATAGTTATGTTCGAATATAACAATCGGAATTTTATTATTTTCATCAATATAATTTTATAATCATAGTGCTGGTAGATCGGGCAAATTAATGCGAGAGCGAGTGGATACCGATAATAAGGTCATAAAGCCATTATTATTGGTAATTCAGTGGCGCGAGGTGAATAGATCACAATACCTTTATATGAGTATTGAGTTTACCTTATTATTAAAGCTTTATTCGCTTCATTGCTATTGGTCACTAGCAGATAGCAATGCAAAATGAATTGAGTATTATCGTTAGTATTTTTCGTACCTAGATGAGAATTATGATTTATTTTTCATTTTTACAAGATGTGGTTGTACCTATGTATTAAATTTTTGTCATATTTACATATAGCTTTATTCTTCCACTTTTAAAAAGACATATAAAACTGAAGCAATTTAACATTTAATATAGCAGAATATTTAAAAAACGAGTCAAAGGACTTAAGTGGGACACTACCGTCCGAAGTTTGAGACAACATGCATGCAACAATGACATTCCGTGGAAGACTACTTTCCTTTACTGCATGTTTCCTTGCCTCTGAGAAACCTTTGTCCATGTCTACGTAAGTGTAAATTATTTCTAAGACTCGGAGCTCTACTGTATGAGCGTGTAATCTTGCTTTACATTTTTGTAACTGTTCATATGTAAAGGCTACGGTTTTATCGTTGTGAATATATGTGTAATATTTTTATACAGTAAATCTGCTTTATAATTAACATGATTTATAAACTTTTTTATAGAATCAGCTTTATAGATATTTTTTATTGTCCTAACAGGATTTAACTTATTAATATCTTTTTAAAATTTCCATATAATATAACAAATTTCCCAGGTTCATTCTACCATATAAAGAAAACATCTTAAAGACAAACTTGTAACTAAAGCACAGTTTAAAGAAACAAATATGGTAGCCATTTTCTGAACATTTCCTTTGCTAAAGTGCGAGAAAGTTTCACCGTAAAATGAGCACATATTGAAGATTCAACACGAATGCATGTTTGAGTTTAACAGCCCCACACTAATCTGTCGGTTTGTTAATATAACGAGCACATTATTAAGTAAACTAGTAAGAGTTTTGAAACACAAATTAAAGTGTTGTTATGTTTCCGAGCCCGACCCACGGTTAGGCACACTTCGTCGAATTTCGTTATTTCCGTGTGAGGATTTTAAGCCGCACCTTCAAACAATTTAACATCTCTATGGAAAAACATTTACTGGTACATTCACTGGGTTTCCCAATCTTCTTGATTTGAAAATACAGTACATTGTTACGGAAAGTATAGAATGAAATTCTGATAAAGGTTAAATCAAATATTCATTTTAAGTTAAACCTCAATCGCATTTAACATTTGATAGCACAGTGAATCGAGTATCTGTTTTCATACACTTCAAATCCGATAACAAAACGAATACCACAGTATAATCCGAATCGCTGCCTGTTAGGAGCACCATTAAACGTATATTGGATATGAAATGCGTAACGCTCTGTTCTAAGCCAATTAGTTCATCATTTTTGCAGTGGCCGGTCGCATTCACGGGCAGTGGCTAAGCTGGAATAAGCCGGTTATACCAAGCACGATCTAATTAAAGGACACTGTGTTCGTCCGAAATGCTGACAGTTAACGTTTACCATACTTTTTTCCCTCGACATAACAGTTTGAAAAGCTCGCCCTAATTGGTCTGTTTGCCCGAAAGGTTTCACTTAAATCTATAACATCGCAACGTAACGTAATAAGAGAAAAAGTCGACATGAATAATTCGATCATGCTGTGCAGCAACCGCAGTCGCTTTAAATTAATACAATTGTTTTGTTTTCCCTTGGTAAATGTATTCTTTGTTTAGAATAATGAAACGGGTATATTTGCTCAGGGAAATCCACTCTATAACAATTTAAGACGGAGCCGGTCTAATGTGTAGCAATTTTTCCTCTATAATAACGGTATGCAAATCTTAAATGGCGGTTTCAACAACAAAAAATGTTATATATTCTCGGGCTTATAGTTTGCTACTTCTCCAACTTTGTTTGCACATTTTTCTAGTTACATAGAATTTTAGGAGCAATATTATTTATTGAACGGGTAGTTATTTAATATCGATCTTTTTATGTTGAAATTATATCATGTATGCTATATGTCCGCCATCTCTTTCGATTTGTACATGCAATGTTGGAAGCACGCTTCAGCCAACGTACGAAATTAAGTAAAAGAGTTTCGTGAGCTGTAATTTAGTAGAAAGCATTGAAATATTCGTGTATAATCTGAATAACATGCCGATATGAACAACGGGGGAATACTGAGGTACGTTAGGGCGTATTTTATCCGCTATATTAAACGTTCGGGGTTCTCCGAACGGAATATTTTACGAATTACGTAGTCTCTTACAATGTTCAATAAAATAATAAATGAGATTAACGTTTGAATATAATTTTACACCAATGTAACGTACCACCAGATAAAAGCAAAACACATTGATAATGTATTGTAATTATAATAATTTTATATTGAGTAAGTAGGTACTTAACAAAATCTATATGATTATAAGTATATAAATTTATATTATAATAAAACATACGTACTTTTTATTTGTATTGAAAAAAATAAAAAATAAAATAAAATAAAAAATATATTGAATAAAAAAAATCGTATCAAATTAAATATTTCCTGATGTAAGGATGTGACCTAAAATGATATCAATAATCAAAGTAAAACACTTTCGATGCTGAAGTGAATACCACAATTTTTACAGGACCTTTGTAATGTTATTTTTCGCGGATCAGTTTTTCATACAAAAATTTATAGCTTTATAGAAAGATAAGAAATTGAACAGTTATAGATTTTTATAAAAGGCCATTCCCGAATTGTTAGTCTATAAGAGCATTCGCGAACATACATACTCACTTGCTTGTTTTGGCAACAAACATATAGTAAGCCTTTAATAAATATAATAAGTACTATAAAATAAATTCGTATCTACAATCATAATTTGCAATGTAACACATAATATACAGAGCTATGAATTACGTGCACATAAGTATCAGTCACTTTAAAAACCCAGATTCACATTTTAACCCACGTAAATCCTATACATAAACGTTCCGAATCGATAGCGCCGTGTTCCATAAAATATTCGCATATCTATTTATAAGACGATAAAAAAGAAAGATTGCTTCCCAAGTGAGTTGATTTGTAACAGGAACAGGCGTACCGACGCGACTGGGGAACGCAGTTGCGGCTTCAATGTGACCGCGCGTAACACGATCTCCACTAACATGGTATCGATGTCTTTTTCACAACGTAATAAATACTTGTCTCAATTTGTCTGTATAGGTAATATAGGTATTTTTAAATCAGTTTTGTAAATAGACAAATTGTTGTGATTTTTCGTTGCATCTTGTTTAATTGTTAGAGATTCCGTGCGCAGCTTCACGTTGACGTAAGATGAAGGTTCCTAAGTACCTACTCGTATGATTATCATAAAATCGTAATGAGATCAGAGACGTTATAAAATAAAAAAAACTATTTATTTTTTAGCTACATTAATTAAAAATATTTTTTCTTTTTAATATTTGTTACTGATATATTTTTTATAAAAAAGTCATCATTATGAATTTCACCTGGAACAATTTGTCTCAAACATTTTATCACTACGCCTTAAAATTGAAATTCCATCCAGCCTCGCAGCGGTGAACTTTGAAAATATTTACAAAATCGCTCGCAAAGCTGTGTTCGTCTAAACTTATACGAGTAAAAGTTTCACTAATATAAAAACCGTACCGTGAAAGAGACAAATTTCATCGCATGCCTCCAAGCAAAGCACTCAACTAGTGAAAAATTCTCCTGCTTTTATTTCTAGACGGTCTGACACTCGATCGCTTACGGCCCGATGTCACTTTGCCGCCAACTTGATTTATGCGACCAATATGGCCGCTGCTGTCATCTGGTCGCGGTATCGAACCGCTCATATTATCATCCGATGTTTGTCTTGACCGCTTTATCCATACACCAGAGTATTATCCTTTCTGTTATTCGATCATATTCTGGAAAACTTACGTAAACGTTTGTGCTGTCTATATAATTTTTGTATAGTTCGTAGGTTTTGAACAAAACACATTAAAATTATCATTCCTTTACGATTTAGACACCTACTACGAAAATGTAATTCTTAACCATTCTAAAAGCCAACGATTTTTCATCGAATACAAAATTATTTTTCATGATTATGCGAAAAAAACAAAACTGAATTTCCAGAGTTCCGTAAAAAAAAAACTCCAGGCAGAGGTTGATATTATCATGCACGATCCGTTTCAAAGAAAACGTCTAACAAAGGCGATCTTCATTTGCTTAGGATTAAAAAATATGTTCCAATAAAGAAACAATTGGTGGGAGGGTATCAAGTGGTCGAGCGTCTCCTCTCCAGCCGCTAAGTAGGTCGAATAATGTGACGGACTAAGAGCGTACTCGGAACCCCTCTATCGGCTCGAGTACACTTCCCGGTTCTCCATACTAAAATCGTTCCATTTGACATGATTTTTTAATAGCGATAACAATATATTCACGAGACAGCGATGATATTACAAATTATAAAGCCTCTACTTAATAAATAATGTTTTTAAACGTTTTAGACTTGAAGCATATAATTCATTTAATTATGTAGAGTAAATTTAATATTATACAATTTCAATATTCAATATCTGAATCTTTCAGGCATTTGATCATTTTCAAGATTGATTTCTTCGAAGGAATTATCGTTTATTGCCTATGATATTTCAATTATTTATTTGAATAGTTCTTCAGATTATTATACTCAATTTAATCAAAATAATTATATATTTAAATGACGACAATTATAAGATTATCTAAGAACAAAATATGGATATGATAATTTGACGATATATCACATCAACCCCGCAATTTCTATGCCACGACTTACGAAATATAACAAAACTAACCCACTTATCTCATGAATGGACAAAGAGGAAAAATTAGGCGTACTTAATTTGGAAGCGTCCGTGGTCAGAGGAATGGGGAAGATAGCTTGTCACAGTTTCCCAGTGCGGACATCGCTCACGCGGTTTGACGGACCGACTGAGTTGCGAAATTGAAATGTCAAATGAAAAAATCTCGTGGCTATATTCGCTACATGCCTCCAAAGGGATCCCACCAAATTACATACTGAGTAATCTACGAGAACTATCGAATTCTCAATAATTCCCAATTTCATTGGAATGTAAAAATAATTTTGACAGCTTCCGATGTTCCTCTCCATTTCACAGATACGACCTGCCCGAGACGAGTATTTAGAGCGCTTGATAAATTGGGACCGAAATCGATTTATGTCGGAGTCGCGTTTAAGGGGAAAATGAAAAATTCACAAAATCTGCTGGAATCTTATAATAGCCTTTTCATCAATCAATACAATGAAATTCGAATATGACAAGGGCCGTTCAGATCGGGGTCGTGATATATTTTATTCGATGAAAAAAATTTACATTCCGCTTCAATACGGGAATGTGTAGGATACGTTTTGTATTTTTCATTGTTCAGCAAATAAGGGTAGTGGGTGGACAAAGGCGGCGTGTCGTGACGACAGGCACGTAAGGGCTTGCTTCCGCCGCGCCAGCACTCACACTGCGGCCTCGAGGTGGCTCGAGTCTTGAGTCTTGAGTCTCGAGTGCCTGTCGAGCCGAGCGCTGACGAAGCCCAACGAATAGCGGAGATTATTACGCTATGCGGCTACAAAATAGGATGTTGCGGATTATGCAGTAAATATAGCCGAACAGCGCTGCATTAAACATAATTATATGCTTTTGACTTCTTTTCCGTGAATTCAAAAAAGTAGCGCAAAAATTTCTCGCTATTTGAATAAACAATAAAATTCGAATATTCGTGTCACATATTCAACAAAGGATCCTGAAATAATCAACGGATTAAAATCCCTGCGCTAACGGAATTATGAACGGATTGCAGCTGAAATTTTATTTTCAATTTGAAATGAATAACTGAGGGGCGACAATCTAGCCGGACAAAAGTTCCATTCAACGTTTGTAATTAGACGCCACAGAAAGCGCCGGCAGCCGGTCGCAGAGAGGTTTACGAAACAACTAAGTGTTCATTTTATACATTTACCATATGAGTATGTTTCAAATGTACAGAAATGGATATTCAAAATGTGTGTATTTATAATATGGGCCATAAAAGACAAAGAATGAGTTTGTGTAAATAGCGTCTCTAAAGAATTGAGATTACTTTGAAAAATAAACTCTCTATAATGCTAGAGCATCTTATTTCAAAACATACAACTTCCTATAGGTAGACTTTTAACTAATGAAAATACGCTGTAAACTTATATCTGAAATCATTTTAGCTAAAATGCGAGTTGATCTCATTAATTATGTTTCTAAGCTATTTTTCATATATATCATACTGATAAAGATTTTATTTTACCTTAGAGAAGGTGATACTTTAAAAATAGGCCAAAATTGTTCAAGAAAATAAGTCAAGCCAAGCTAAACGAATTATTTATTGTCTTAGTTTTAAACCGTTCAAAATTGTACATACGCATTGCATACGCATTTATTTGGGTTCTATTTATTACAGTTTTAAAAACTAACAGTCATTTAAATGGTAGTTGTTAGTTCTAAGTGTGATTAATACTTAGTATTGTTTATGAGTAAAGTTGAGAAGTGAGTACGTAGATATAAAGTGACCCGCTGTGCATCGCAGGGCGCCATAAATGACACACTCTCTAATGGTCACATTTCTGTTCACTCAAGTGTTACACTTATCGAGAACCAACACCATGTTAGAGCAGAAAGCTCATACGATTATATAGTTAGGTACTTTGTGATTTCTCCCACAATACAGCTATTCAAACTTTGGCAAGAATAGATGGAAGAAACCCTTTGAAATATAATAATAACAAAACTTAATCGATATTTCTTCAGTTAAAAAAAAACCCATGAAAACGATAAAAAATTAGCGCTTCTATAAAATATCGATATCGAATACTAATCGGTTAAGAGAATTTGTATGTAAGTAGATTCTTTATAATATAGCTTTTTTATAATTTAACTGAACAGATTTAGGTCTTGATTATATTAAACGTTATTGAAATGCAAGCCACGCTCTAAGATCATAAATGTACAACATGGAATTCATTTTAAACTCTAACTACCAAGTCAAAGTGGAGGAAATAAAGCTTTTTGCAATTGTGCGCAAAGAAAGACTTAAATCTATTAAAGTTAGTTAGTTGATCCTTACCGACATCTATTCGTACAGACCGTGAAGTGAAACACTGTCAACTTACCGCAATCTGACTATTGAAGTTTGAAAACAGCTGCACAGAGTGAAGCTGTGCATTTACCTTTGAAACTCCTTTAATATAAAATAGATTCAGATTAACCGAAATAAATTAAGTAATAGGTATGTTATAATCTAATTTAATACGAAGATCAATTTTACATTGCGGAATCTGTGACAAGGAAGAATTAGTGACGTTTAACAATAGTGATTAGTGACACGAAGAATTTGTGTAGTTGTGGTGTAGTGTAAATTAACTTATTTCCATTTAAATATTTGCACACCCAGAAAGTGGGTAGAATGTATTAGCGCGTTAACATTGTAATAACACCTTTTTTGTAACTACATTCTTGTAAATAAATGAAATTTGAATTTGAATATTTTATTTAAAAAAATATTATCACATTGTTTTATAATGATCGTAATGTGCTTGACGAATCTATTTCAAAACACAAGGTGCAGGGTTCCAAAAAATCTTTTGCATAACATTAAGTAGCCTAAGCATATGTAATTCTTTTGCAACAATGTTTCACAGCTACTTAAAACTTTAGAGTGAGTAACAAACCTCAACCGAAAAGTGAGTTCGTCAAAGTTAGACTGTTAACTGGCTTGTCGACGCCAAAAGGTCTTTTTAAAAGTTAAAGGTTAGGATCGCAAATAAGAATGAGGCGCTTTATAATTTCGTAAAAAGCTGTTGCATTTATTTTAAAGAGAGTAATTACAAATGCTTAAGAATGTTTAAAAAATTATATTCCGTTCTCAGAATCTTTGTCATTATATTTTTATGATCAGGTTTCAAGAACTGAGTATGAATATTATAAGCGTTCGTGAATCTTCATTAAATTATAGATTTAAGAAGTTTGTATTTACTATATAACATGTTTATATAACCTCAAATGTATCGGATTAGTTACCGATACAAAAAGACACGATACAGACCACACGCAGCTGCGTAAAGATATATCTAACAAATACAATTGTATATTTATTTAATTACTGGCGCAGCAGTTGACAAATCCATTTAATGTGGAAGTCGAATTATCTTTTGTTGTCTGTGACTCTGAGACCAATCAATTACTCACCAGGCACCACCAGGGAGTTGATTACAGCCACCGATGTACATGAAAAATATCCCCTTTACATATCCATTAACTAATACAACTTTATTTTCATTTATTACATTAAACATAATATTATTTAATATATTTTCACACAACATGACCGACAAAAGCTATTCTCAATAAATTTACTTGTCACAGTTCATAAAATAGACCTCCATTGAAAAGGCGCCAAAAGATCACCTTATCTTAGTTACAAACGCGTTGAATAATGACCCAAAGTGTAACCCCCATCGCGGATGTCCTTTGATGTCTTTTAATTATAAAAATAATATCTATGATGGAAATCTTTCGAAACCCTTGCGAGGCGAAACAATATTTTGTAACATTTATCATACGACATAATTTGTTCCTATTATTAAAAACAAAACAACAAATCAAACCACTGATTTCGGCTCATCAAAATTCTAAGCATGCCATTCATTCTGAAACAACCCAAGAAAACTAGTGTGACATTAATGTTCTTGCCTTACATCTGTTTTATATTCACATGGCTTTTGGCGTCACATTGCGTAAACTGCCTAAGTTCATTTATCATCGCTTTACTTCCTATTTCTAAAGCGCTTCCTAGATAGGGTATGCGAAGTATTTGACTGAATTCTCACAAGCTTCCGAAGGGTTCAATAGCAATGGTATTCGTGATACGCAGCAATTTTATTTTCAGAACTTCCATTCGACCTAGTAGAGGCTCCCTTGTTTGATTTTATATTGCTGCGCTTTTCATAACATTATTCAACTTAATATAAATAAGGTATACATATTTTATTAAAGAAAGGTGCGTGACTGTGTAGATTTCTTATTATTTTTCAATAATTTTCTAGTATTGGTACAAATAGGTAGTATATTTGACGCTGGTAAAACGATACAATTTATTTGTTTATTTTTTTCTTGAGTTATTTTTTTAGGTTTAGTTTATTTGATTATAAAACACTTTTATGTTGTACATAATACTCTGTTATTTTACACTCAAATGAATCTTAATTCGCTTTGATTTTGATTTGACTTAAAGTATCTATTAGTTTTCATAACTCGGCTAATACGCTTATGACGACTTCTGCAATGCGTGAGGCATGAAGACCGTTGCATGTATATTTAATTATATTTTCTAAGTAAAAAGCGACATACACGTTTTAGTACAGTAACATAATAAATTCATCGCTTAGTCAAAAGGGTAAAAGAAAATAGTGTGGTGTGGCCAGTAGCTAAGTAGGGCGTAGTGGGCCGGGCGTAGGTATCGATCAGACGCTAAAACAGGAATCGCCGACGGCTGTCTAGCCACTGCCTAGCATACACTACTATTTGTATTAGGCCTATATAACCTTAAAGTGCTCACCCTAATATGACCCAGTAGAACACTTCCAAAATATATTTACTTACAACAAGATATAAGTCAAATTGGAACGTTAAATACAACCAATCAAAAGCGGACAGCATTAATTCCACTATCTAATTTTCAAATATTTTCTAATGTAGATTTAAAAGTACTAGTAGTCGATCTTAAACGGCTTATAATAAATGTAGGATGTTGAAAGAAATATTTTTATGATTGCGACAAATTTCACGGTTATTGAGCAGATGGCGTTATGATTTTCACATTGGAACGTATCCAAACTGATTTAAGGATATTCGTGTTCTGTAAATATGATTGTTTTTTCATATGGGAATTTTATTAATCTATCTAACTAAAACGAATACTATTTAAAATTATACTTGTATGAATTTTAAAACAAACAGTGAGGGAAACGGGAGATCCCTTTATCATCTCACATTACTAATCGACATAAGTTTTGTTTGACTGGTAATCTCTTTGATTATTGTTCGATTTGATGAATCACGAAAGATAAACGTTTTAACATAAAGTAAATCAAACCTCGTCCCGACACCACGACCCCAATGCTTTTAACATATTTATTTTACATTCGGTTTCAGCTGAAACGTTCATCATTTTATTTTTAAGCGCTCGTTAATCGTTCATTTATTAGCAAAAGCGCGACTCATCGAGATGAACACCTACGTTTAACGAGTACGCATTTAATGTTCCAGTTACATTGAATAAAGCTCGCGCATTATATCAATCCTTGAATGTTTAACATCTAAATCCACGTTAATAAAGACAGCAGTTAGTCTCTACGGCTTTTCTTACCGATGTCGTGAATGTTTCTATGCACTTAGATCGTCCATTAAGACCTGCAATGTTTGCTGACGGAAAACGACCGTAAAACCTTTATAACATCCTTCCACCACTTGTAAAGCGTTTTGAGACTACGCCATTTTATGTGACCTGAGCCATCACGCACTATCTAAACTATTTTCATGTTTTCTGAACTTTCGTAAAAGAATAAGAATGTATGTTTCAAGATTTCGTGATGGTCATGAAGTAATACAAAATATAATAAGAGAAGACATAAACATTTCACATTCATCACGTAGCAGGAACACAGTCTTGCAACATATACAATGTTCATGCACTTTTGCTTTTGATTTAACCATAGGATTTAACATACTATATGTATAAATATATGTGTAAAAGATTATCTATTTTCCATCAGTCTGGGACCGCTAGCTATCTTTTCGGTGAGAATCTATCGGGCTATCAATCACCTCGGATGGACACCAAGTTATTAGCCCGGGTCGTGATTCGCGAGACGGCTCTTAGATAAGTTTAATCATAGTGCCGTTAAGTTTTACTGCCTCGCCGGGTGCATACGGTTTATAGCGGGTTGGGGGCGACATTGTCAACAGATCTTGCGACGCTCTTTACGGCTGCTGAAACGTTACTTTAACGGTTTTATAGTTTTCGTCGTTTCGTCGCGCTGGCGGTCACAGCGTACTTAATAGCCCGCGCTAAGTGCCCGCTCGGGGCTTCACTGCCCTCAAATATCTTTGTATGTTTTTCTCTGGCTGGAGAGATTTCCATCTTAACGTTATAGAAGTTTTACTTTTTCTTTTTTTATGTTCTGCGAGACCACAGGCCACGTAGACTGTTTATATTTTTATGAGGGTTTCATCGCAAATAACCCCTGAATTCTTTATCTTCATGAAATTGCTTTTAAGCTTTTTGTTTATTGTGTTTCTTTTATCAAAAAATAATCCATTTATGTCATATATATACGGCACCAATAGCCATATTCACATATATGGTACCTATTACATATAAAACTTTACCAACTTTAACGATAATAAAGTATATAATTAATAGAGACATGTGATCACTTAGACTTTTCTAATGAAAAACAAATAAGAATTCAATATATTGTAATACGATAACTTATAAGTCTTCTTCAATTAGTTGAAGCAGACGTTCGGCGCGACGCGACGCCACGCTGCGACTTACATCATGTCAGCTACAAACATTATTAAACAGACGAATAATTAATGAATAGTGTTACTATCCTGTCTTAATCCATAATATTCATGAAACAAATTGGATAACTTTTATATTAATAATCATCAGTTTCATGATAGTTATAATAAATAAAACATTAAAGAACATCTACTAGTTGAGAACAAACTTTCTTAAATACAATTAATAGAAATGGTCAGTTGATACGAGCTTACACTTCAAATATACTGAGCTCATCGCTAAGTTCGCTTGTTAAAATTTTCCCCAACGGAGTCTCATCTGTTATGTTAATACTATGTTCAGCGATACAGTAGCACGTGATGAGAAATATATAAAGGGAAATAGTAATGCTCACAGATAAGTGAAGTATAACAAACTATCAGATAATATCATCACGTCAGGGTAGTTAGGACGTTTCATTGCGCGCAACAAGTGAGCAAGGCGCCAGCCAGCCGCCGACGTGGGGCTGTGAAAGGAATTTCAATCTGGTCGTGATGAGCAAAGGCGCAAATTACATACAACCGTCCTCTTTCTCCCCTACTATCATGATTTCTCGATTGATACGGAATAAACAACATTTTTGAAGTCGTAATTGAACTGAGTAGTTTACATTAAATACTAGAAGCGAATCGACAAATCAATACGTTGCTAGCTTAGGTTGCTAGGTTTAAAATGCGACGGTTGTCTACAAGCGTAATAGATAAAAGATACAAATGTGCTTACGCATTTGAGTGCAGTGTATCGGCAACAATAGTGTGGTATTTTCTAACATCCATGAAATACGTCATGTCATAGACAAGTTATTGTTTAGTTCGCACGTAAATACATGAACTGGCCGACGCAACAAGTAGGGCGACGCGTCGGCGCCGCCCACACCTACTAGCTTAGGCGATTTTGTTAGCTTCAAACCCGATCACAGGTATGTAGATATATTTTCCTCTACACAAAAGGAATTTTCTGAACTTATACGTCCTTGGAGACAAACTGTTATCGTAATAAATCTGTTTATGAAATAAAATAAGCTATTTTCATGTACATATTTTGAAGAGAAAATTAAATTCATTCCTAAGATTTTATCCAATTAGGACTATACATAGTTATTATTTGGTATGAATTTGTGATTTATTTCCCCTTGAGAACAAACTACATCTGTTTGTAATAAGTATACAGATTGTTATGTAGCTCCTCAATTCTACGAAGCTACGAAATTGCTACGAATGTATTAAAATCATCTTGATTATAACTTTGTGTACAAGGCTTAACACAGGAAAATCTACGTTAATACTGTGTACAATATATTTATACTGTGTAATACATTTTGGTATAATATAAACTAAAAAAATATCAGTTTTTGAATAGTCCTTGTATTTGGATAATTGAAACGTACTTATAAAATTTTAAAATACAAATAAATCTATACTAACTTATTATTTTTTTAAATTAATCCACTCGGACTCAAATATATCAGAAAAAAACATGATTAAACCTATAATCCCTTTTCCGGAATCGTATCAATCTATCACAGAGACAAAAACAAATTTGCGGCAGCGTGATTGCAAATGTCACATGAATATGAATTATATGGGAGAACATAACAAGCTAAGACCCCTGTCCACTACGCACGAGGCTAGGGGTGTTCTGTAATAGCTGGGTTCTTCCGCTTTATTAAATTTCTCAGCAAATACACTTTTATTGTCTGAAGATCTTTGTAAAGGACGGTGAGGACACTATTGTCTTCGCTCGACGTTTGTATCATATGCAAACAGCTCAAATAGGGGCTAGCTTATTGTTGTTATTACGTTGTACCGAAATATGTTTATATACAGTAATAATTTCGCAATTTACTTTCATTTTAAAGGAATGTAGTTTACCAAACGCATAAAGCGAGGATTTACATTAAAGAAAATTTAACATCGCTTTAAATTGTCACATAAACGCTAACGAACAGTCACCGACCATAAAGAATTAATAAAGCAGGCTGTAGTTTAATTATTATCATTGTAAATGTCGAAACAGACTGCCTTTGTGCTGATCTTGTTATGACGGTTCACTAGCGATTTGCATCACTTGTGAATTTTCGGCCCAAAAGTTTTGATTCCACAAATTAAAAAGATTAACATACCGGCTTAAAATGATAATTAATCCATACTAATATTATAAATGCGAAAGTAACTCTGTCTGTCTGTCTGTTACTCAATCACGCCTTAACTACTGAACCAATTTGCATGAAATTTGGTATAGAGATATTTTGATACCCGAGAAAGGACATAGGCTACTTTCTACCCCAGGAAATAGGATAGGTTTTATCCCGGAAATCCCACGGGAACTATGCGGGTTTTTCTTTGACTGCGCGGGCGAAGCTGCGAGCGGAAAGCTAGTTACAAAATAAATCTTTGAATATTGTATCATAATTTTATCTTCTTAAAAATAGATATTGTTTGCAAAATATATGAACATTTATGTTCATTATTGTCATTCCAATAAACCTTTACCACAAAGCGCATTCACAACTTAAGAATATGATTGGATAAAATCATTCTTTTTAACGTCCTTATTCCCAGGAATTTAAGAGCAAATTTCATTACATAAACGTGTTTATCAACTAATCGATATCCATCAAAAATATGGCTGTTCCACAACGTGAACGTAAATCGCTAAAGTGCAAACGAAGTAGGGAAGTAAGTACACATTGAGTTTGCCAGCGTCGCCTCTTCGCGCCCCGTCGACTTATGGCTTCCTAATGAAGTTGTCGCGAGTATGTGCATGTGTGTATATTACTTATAAGGTATGCATACTTACAATGGCTATGCATTGCTCTTTTCATATACCTGGGTCGGTCAAGCTGGAACAATAGCTTAAAGTTATATTATAATGAACAAATCGCGTGCAAAATCACACTTGTTAAATATTTTATAATTATGTATTTATTGAAAACCTCACCTTTATAATATTTATATCTATTAATACTTCATATATTTAAATGTATTTTACTCTTATGAGAACTGAAACAAATATATTATATTAATTATCTATTTACTCTCTCTTGGTAGTTCTAAGAAAAAAGAAAATAACTCTATTTGTTAGATTGCACGATTTTTCCCCAGGTCTTAGCGTTCTATAATTACTTTTCACGCCATTTCCTTTAATAAAACAAGCGTAAATCTCATTTAGGGTTGGGAATCTAGTGGATTCGTACAGAGAATTTACCGGGAATATGTCACTTTGAGGTTTGATTAAATATTTATTGTCATATCGAGTTTGCGTTCTTCAAATTATCCGAAGGTTAAATGTTAAAGTGGAACCAGACACGCAAAGCTTAATTAAGTACCATTAATTTATGTCACGAGAAGTTTAAATAAGAGATTTTCTGAAAGCTGTACTAGTAATTACTCCCATGACAACCCTCACCGTATCAGCACTTAGCCAAGCTAAAGGTTCGTCTCGAACAAATTGCCGGGATACCCCCGCCATATTAAGTTATCGTCTACCCACCCCTTCCTCGCTGCAACTTCAACTCACTATGCTATTGTCATATACAATTTACTATAAAGTACATACACTATTCTAAAATTAACGCTACAAACTTTACTTACAACTTGTGCAAGTCATTAAAATCGCTATCGTGACACGGCATACCTAATAGACCAGCATTAACGCCGTGCTCATATTTAATTACATGAAAAATACGATAAATGTTTCGATGGCGGCGAAAACTGTAATCAATACTTTAGTCGTACATTTTTCATTAGCCGCAGGTAAGGGTGCGTCGAATAAATGCCAGAGCGTCAAGAGGGAAAGCTAGTGGGCTGAAAGGAGAAGGGGGGCGGACGTAGAACAATAGCCACCATGACATTTAGCATGGAAGCGATTGTCACGGTCCGTTACAGTCGGCAACCACTCAACGAAGCCAACAGCGCTCCTCAAATTCAAATCGCCAGATATTCTTCCTACCTTTCATTTCTTTTCAAGTTCTTTCATGCTCAACACAGACTTTTTTCAAAAACTTTCTAATTACTTATCTAGGCCCGTCTTGTTCCGTCTACTGTTATAATGAAAACCTTAAGATCGGGAAGTAAATTGTTTTCACATTTTTCTCGTTTTTCGAATATGAGAGAAGCATAAACTGTTTGAATATTTCAGACATATTCACGGTGCGAAGGCAAAGCAAAAAAAGTTTATTGGGAAAATAAATTGAGCCTAAAAAGCATGAAGCGTTAGCAGGAGCTTTTCTCGAAGGGTGGAGAAACAAATTGTTTGTAGGTAACAAGAATACTTGCTTATGAGAATATATTCATATAAAGTCATGTATTTTGTTGAGCAGATTAATTTCGCAAGTGTGAAAGGTATTCTATTTTTAAATATGCGTTACTTTAATATAATCTCTGGCATAAAGTCTTTATAATTATGGAATCTGTCAAAAACAATATAACCGAAAAAATTTTCTTGAATAAGAAAGGTTATAGAAATAATGTTGTTTGTAAGCAAATCCAAAAATCCTTTTGGCTCTTGCCCCGCTGACTCGCCAGGAATATCACCTGTTCAATATACTGCTTCGACGGCACTAATATTACTAAATATTTATGTATTTGAAAATAAATTTACAGTAGTAAAAGTATCTTATGTCCCAATAACAATAAATATCATGTTCTATGATGGTAGTACATCTCCTCTAAAGCTTCTGAATATAATAATTAAACTGTTTTTTTCTCTCAATAGCTGGTATAATAATATTTAGGAGTTCTTATCAATAATTCAATTCATTGTAATATCATTAATATTGATCCCAAATCGTACTAGATCCCAAGTTGTCCCTTGCGTCCTAATAAAAGTTTTACTGCATAGAAACATGTCGTTTGCCATAAAACATCTTCTTCAATATAATTATTAAATCATCATATACAATCATTAAATGTGGATCTATACTTCAATTAAAGAAACTGAAAATGTTAACCTAGCATTGTCATAACACTAGAAATATCCAGACAGGCAGGGACACTTGGTATCCAGGAAGGTACACGCGCAATATTGCAAAAATATTCCATTTTAATTCATAAAACTAGATACGAAATTGACGCAAGCGTAAACGTCGGATAATTCAACGGGCTCGTTTACATATTACAATAACTGTTGGGACCGTTGTTGGTGACAAGCGCTCGCTAGATAATCGCTGGCATTGTTCACGGAAACCGTAATCCGGTTAGAGGAGCCTTATCTGCAGTAATCGTTGTACGCGAACATTATTAAATTCCTTTATTAATTTTACTTCCGATATTGAGTTAACGGAGTTCACTGTTTTGTGACTGTCTGTTATGTATACAGTATGTTACAGGTAAAATATGCTATAGAAACTCTGATTATAGAAATTAATTAAATTAATTACTAAACTTTTTTATTGAAACTGTTATTACTAATTATTAAGATATTGATTAATTTACTTATTTATCAATTTATTATGTATGAATTGCTCATTATGATTTATTGATTTTATTATGGATGCAAATACTCCGCTGTATAGCATTTTCATTATCTTTTCACAACTCGATACTTCTTGAGTGTTAAAACTTTATAAGCACGTGTTATAATTAAAAGAACAGTAGTAATAAAGTGTGCGAGTATAGACTATGGACAAAGTAGGTACCTATACCTCTTTATTTTGACGTCCCCTAAAGAATGCGACAGTCATTAGGAAGTGGAAAAACGCAATAAACGTCTGAACTGCCATTAGGTGCAAGTGGTTTAGTCCTTAATATTGTCTTTTTGTCGATGGAACGCCCGTTTTTGGAAACAAAAACAAGTTGTTTGACAACTTATTATGGAAGCTATAAGATTTAAACTATGCAATCGTGGTAAAACATTAAGATACAACATAACTAGTATTTAATATAAACTAAAAGAAGTAGTGATTTTTTGCGGATTAAAAACTTTACTTGAGCTTTTTTCAGATTCACTTTGTCGTAGCGTCTGAAGTTGCAAAATTTCGGAGTAAACATTAAATTTTTCAATCATTTTTAAAGCCTGACCGATGTTCCCATTAAAATGTTTACCAGGTAATCATATTATCAGCTATACACTATACATATTATAAAATCCAATGATAAAGCATATTAAAAATAATAGAAACACACTTAATATGGCTATTAACGAATTTTTGTTACTGCTTCACCCCTGGTGCTAACAGAGGGTGGCTTTTATGTAGGCATTTTTATTTTATGCGGTGACACTCTGAACACCAATAGGGAAATTGGATTGATACCACTTTTAAGGGCTTTTTGTACATGAACTGAAATTTTATAACCAGTTCAATATTGCGTCAATAACGAGTTTATATTTCAGTAGAATTATTGCAAGGACTTACAATTATGCCTTTATGGACTCTGTGGTGTGATAACCTTCATAACGGGGCTTTTTATATCGACTTAATGATCGGCTCTAAACATTTAAAGCTTGGACATTTGAATTTAAACATTCAACAAAATATGCTGTGAAACAAATAAGATTTCAAATAAAAAACAAGTTCGTTTAAAATGAAAGACCGATAAGCAATATCGCGTAGGAATATAAAACTTAACTCGGTAATAAAATGAAAACCCGCGTATGTTATCGGATGTGAAATGCTGTTTGAGACTAAATCGAGTGTAAAATAAAACGAAGTAGCCGGAACTAGTAGTGAGACAGTAACAGTTGGTAGCAAACTCGGAACTGCTAGATTCCAACTTGCCTGGGGCTGGCCCGTCTCAGCGTTCCCACGATCTGTAGTTTCCGCTTCGCATTTTTCAATACTTTATAATTACTAATACGTTTTTAATGTTAGTTTTAATATCGTGTTAAGTGAATGTGACAAGTCTTTTTATTTAATGTGTATACAGTGCATTTTTATATCGTGTGATACATGTAAGTATCCTTTAAGTACATGATAGATACGTACTTACCTTCATTGCAAAAATATTTAACAGTCTACTTTATAAAAATACAAAAAATGCCTGTTTTTGGTTATCGTCACTATTAAACATTTAAGTGTATCAAAAATTAGGTACATAATTAATTAGCAATTAATATCAATTTCATTTACAAATTAAGAGAAAGAAAATTACATTGCGATATACTTTTAATACTGTTGTTATATCAAATCAAAATATATTGAGACGGCATTACGGCATCTGACAAACCAAAAGTCAATATCTGCAAAATGGATTCGTATTTGTAAAAGTTTTTTCTCGGCAAGAACAAACGAGTATGAGGGAATAAAACAAAACAACTGTCATCAGCAACAACCTTGCTGGTTGTTTTACAGCGAACACTACATAAATAGATTTCTAAAAAGAAAATAGAAAACATGAAACGATATGAATTAACAAATACGAGTTATCAATTTAGCTGCAGATTTTGCAATGATGAATGTAATTTACAAAAAAACTTTATACTAAAATTTGGTTAATACAAAGTTTTAATCATGGCGTGAATCTTTGTAGATGTAATTTGTATTACGAAATACGAAGATGTTTATTCAACATTCAGCAAAAGTTCGTGATAAATGATGCCCTGGTTCAATGAGTCGACGTAAAGATTTTATGAAACATTTAGACTACAATTTTGGAATTAAAATAATGATGATAAAAGATTTGCACGAATCTTGGCTTTATTTCCTACTTTTGCCATTAATGTATCATTATTTTAGTATACTTCCTAGTAAACTAATAGTATATCCTTTAATGAATTGCAAATTATTATCGTTTTCAATGCTTAATTATCCCTGTATTGTTAATTTGATGCCTTACCATAAATACACGAGGCGTTGACGTCTGTAAAAGGGAAAAACCTGGTAAGAAACAACACGTAAAATGTATGAATCATTTTTCAAAATATTTTTGTCTATTTTGAATTTAAAAAGGTATAAATAACAATGTCATTGTGTTCGAACTTTGAACCGAACTATGATAAATGTCAACCGATTGAAGCATTGCGGATGCTTGCATGCGGCTTATCGCGAAACGTGTCGCTTGTGCATTCGAAAATATATTTTACCTAATATATCCAACTTTACATCGATTTTCTATACTTTTTGACTCAGACCCTGCACTATTTCAGTTTTAATAGGTTGCATTTCATAACGAGAATGGACGTTGCGTCGATAGTAAAATTGAACATATAAAACTAGTTAAATCGGCGAACATTGTAATCTGTTTACTCGACGTTTGTTTAAGAATCAATAAAATTCTCAATATGTATGCAAAATAACAAAGTATGCAGAGTAAGTAATTTAACATCACGTGAGCCGTTCGCACGGGTGTTTGCAGTGTGACCGTTTGGGCGGAGGGCCATATAGACGCAAACACTGCGGCCCCTCATCTGTTCCGAACATATTGCACACGCACTATATATTTACCTTTTTGTATTAAAACTA
Source organism: Colias philodice (assembly GCF_061535455.1). Classification (NCBI taxonomy): domain Eukaryota; kingdom Metazoa; phylum Arthropoda; class Insecta; order Lepidoptera; family Pieridae; genus Colias; species Colias philodice. The sequence continues at coordinate 7,560,874 of NC_143098.1, read as the reverse complement.
TAAACTTAAAAAGAAATTCAATCAGCCGTACAAAACTACAAAATTTTCTGTGCAGCGTAATAAAATATAATAAAAAATACGATTTAATGCAAATTTTATTGCCTTAAACACGACTATATATTTTTTATAAATTTTCCAATATGGTGTCTACTATTTTCGCCTTGATTAATTTCCCCTAGCTAGGTCTCCTGTGTGCGGTAAATTGGCCACCACATAAGTCAATTAGTAAAGTGCATATTTGTTTATTGCGGAATGCACCTGATAACGAAATAATGGATCGCGGTTAGAGCTACGACAAAAATATAATTTAATACAATATTGGAAGTACTATTAAAATGATAATTTACATTTTGTAACGTTTTTAAAAATCAGAAAGAATGGCTTAAATATTAAATCATATCATATTAAACTTTAGATGTGACATGTTCGTCATTGAAAGTCAAATAAGGCGAAGCAGCTGCCTTAGAAGTTCTGAACAAGTGAAATGTTCACGCTAATAGGAGTTCATATGGCTTCCTAGCCATATGAACCTCTATATCACGCAATAGTATCTTTAAATGTTTCGTGTTTATTTTTATTAAACACTGACTTTATTAACACTGTTGTAGTAACGTCATTTGGCTCGAAATGTTCTGATCTTCACAATAAAGGTTGTATTGCAGCGCAAATATTGAGTCTGGTGACCCCGACTCATTTCATCCGTGCTAAACCCTCTATCGCCGCTACGTATGGACCCAATTGTCGTGTACAGAATCCCACAAACACTTATACATTTTCAGTACATTTAGCAAAAGCCATTGCCGCAGACAATGTTAAATGTAAGGATATAAAACTCAATAGTCCTCTAAACGCTCCAATCAGACCTGTTTATGGCTAGATTTTGTTCATAGACTATTTGAAAAGGGAATTTAAAAGGCTTGTTTCGAGAAACAATAGGAGGATATACGAGAATAACAGCGCAAACGCAAAACTGGGACTCTAATCCCAAGCGGACTGGGAAAAGCACGCACCATCAAAGCATACTCTGGATAATTTACAATTTGCTTTCATATTCCGAATTTTGTAGTTAGGTACTAGCTTCGTTTACTCTGTATACATAGCGTGAGCCATTTTTAAATCAGAATTTCATAATTAATGTTAAAAAGCAACAATTGTTCAAACCACATAGATATTCAGTGAGAATACACATTAATTTTGTATTTTGATAAGAGTATGCGGCTGCTAGTGGTATGGAGATTTGATTGGATTAATCTATTAACACAATACTCAATTGCACAATTGTGTCCGTCGCTAGCTGAATTTAATTCAATCGTTATTATTAAACTTTACCCTTTTGGATTCAATATTTTTTATGAAATTATGTTTGTTCTTCTAGAATGTTTTTTTTTTTTTTTACAAGCAATTCTTTTATACTTGTCTGACGTAAACTAAGGACGTAAACTATCTTTAGGAATGAAAAAATTAATTCTATAAACTATGATTTTGCGAAGAGCAGCTTTTATCACTTGAAAGTATACTAAAAATTAAATATTTCTACACTCGAATCTATTCGTCTTATTGATCGTAAGTACGCAGGTGTTATTATGGTGTCGTTTTATATATTTAAAGAGTCAGAAAAACGCGTGTCATGCGAGTTTATGTTAATAGCAGGACATAGCATGGAGTATCTGGACATCTACCGGTCTCAGTTAATTTAGTTTTTATAACACCACAAACCCGAATGATCTGTTTACTAGCGGGTCAGTAATAAAAAGGGGTCGTGGTGGCCATTACTAGGCGAGTAGTCGCGCCGCCCGACGTCGCCCCCTATCGGGTTACAAGTGAAATGGAGCGCAGAGGGCGGTAACTGATAACGACCAATATAATCGATGGTAAATGTCAACGCAATTATATATTATCCGTGCCAGTTATCAATTCGACCTCACCATTTCACTAATTTTTCAAAATTAATATTGATCGGACAATTTGTGGCCCTTTATTTTAAGTAAGTATATGGATACGACTTTCCCCTTTCTCTGCATAAATCTGATAACTTTAATGTACCTAAGTTTACATAAATCGTCGGTAGGTACATCTTTTATCATATCAAAGCTTTCATCATCTATCATGTTTTGACATGTTTACCGACCCGCATTTATTGACTATCGTACTGAGCGATCGCATTCATTATTCTGATTATAGCAACTTCATTTCAAAAACCTACGCGACTTGCAACATAGTTTTGTTTAAGGTGATCACGAATTCTGTAATATTTTAGCAGAACCTTCATTATACAGTCAAATCGAAATGTAGTGGCACTTAATCCACTGGGAGGGGATTCGAACCCGTGCATGCCAATAGGCCGCATTTTGTCGCGTTGCCGCTGACACATCCATTATGGTGACATTTTCCCGCCCTTTTTCCTGTCACATTTGACAGGTTTGAAAGTGACTCCTTTGCCAGTGTTTTCAGCAGAATTTGATAATTTCATGAATATATTGAACTCTATCTCTCTCTCTAACTCTCGTGATTTAATAATGCCCACACAACTCTAAAAACTAGTTCCCTCTCAGATATCCTGACTTTATTGAGATTTTTCCCGTCCAATCGAGCCACCGGAGCTTGATTAATTACCCAATCAACGCCACCTATTAACCTTTCTTGTCTCTTTTTCTGCAATCTTTCACCAACAAGCATGCAATGTGGGAACCCTCTCCTGAACGTTGGATATTTATAGCTGCAATTTTGTCTGAATTGTCGTGAAAAATTTTCACCTTTCTGATGGTTTGTACTTTATAAAGTGTTTGATCTAAATCCTCATTAAGAGAAAGAAAAAGAAAATTATTTTTATGCAATACTTTGCCTCTTGGTTCTAGTATAGATTAAATTCATGATTCAAACTACTCTATATATGTACTTTAAATCTTTATTTGAAAAATGTTCAGTGGATAATTTGTCAAATTAATATCTGTGCTTTGTTTCAGGTATGTACAGGTAGAGCAAATACAAGGTGGTATAAAATATAAAGCGTAATTTTACTTATTAATTCCATGAACATTTCAGAAACAATTACTCTAGAGTATAGATGAAAAGCTATTAAGATACATAAAGCATATTCCTTATAGATTGGTTACGCTAGCTCGCGATAATACGTACAGTTACAATGTGTACATACCTAAGGTGCGGTCAGGATACATCTAAGTATCGTTTTTTATCTGTTACATAATAGCTACGTAATTGAAATTGTACGACAGTTTTGTTAGAGATAGAGCAGTGTATCGAGAGTACCTATACAAAAATAATAATACTTTAAGCTTACTAAAGCTCACAAATGGTATCAATAGAACCACTACGTAGGTACAATTAAATAGGAAGGAAAATCTAACTCTATGAAAATGTATTTAAAATATTGAACTTAAACAGTGCCTGATCTATAATTGTAATCATAAACCGAATCTGCAAAGTCAGTTGAAACCCAAGTCACTAGTTGGTTCAGTACACATTATACTCGTAATACAAGGAACAAGTTTCGCATCACTGCTTCTCCCATGCACTAGCTCCATTCTCGCGAATATTAATTTCCAATGCGAAATACGTACTCCGAGGGAATGGGCTGTAATTAATTCTATTTGTGTCCAATATCTGCCTTCAACAACATAAACTTTAGTCCGGATGAAAGGTCAATCATTGCAATGAAAATGCTTTCCGTACTTTAGAAATGCAATTAATAAAAATAATTTGTTCAAATGGGTTAGAAAAGATGTCATTAAATGTGTACACATTAAATAACATTTATTTTAAAGATTGAAGTACTATACAGATCATGCAAATTCATACAATATAACCAAAATGTGTATAAAATAGCACTATCTTAGAACTTGCGCTCTACGGTGCGCTTTACAACTCTTCTTTAATAATACTACTGATACGTGACGTCACAGGGAATGAGGTCGTCTCTCCGCATCCAATTATGCCCTAAAACCGCCGGACATAAATTTCACATTTGCGGGACACAATTTGTCACAATTTGCGGTATTACTGAAGTTCCTTTTTTTAAAAAGTTTATGTGGAATTTGTACCCTTTGTGTTATTGTAATCGAAACAGGATGAAAGGATGTTTTAAATTTATATTTATGAGTTTGTAGATAATAAAATGTGTGCTCAATTCGTCGAGAAATATACATATATTAGTATTAAAAATGAATGCTTCACTTAAAATGCTTTAGCCTGAAAGACCTTTGACATGTAAATAGTGCATGTTTTCAATAAAATATCAAAAAAAAGGAATCTGTATATTGCTTAGTATTAAATATTAATTATGATATTATGTTCATGTTTTAGGAAGGAAATAGTATTAGGAAGACGTTAATACAAAATAATAGTCTCTAAAACGTTATTTGGAAGCGAAGCCACAATGGAGCGGCTAATGAAGCCCTAGCAATATGTCTGACTCACACGTCACGTTACCACGCAAATGGGATTAAACACAGTCTTATTTCCTTGTATCGTTTACTTTTTGCCGATACTTAATACGCTATTATAGAATATTATGTCCGCTTCACCATTAGCGTAAGACGTTATAAATATGTATATGCGTACATACCTACTTAAACTTCCATTAGGTAGGTAATAGGTATCTAAATATGTGAAAATAGTAGCAGTAAGTGTTGTTAAAAATGCTTTTTTATTAAAAGTAGTTTTATAAAAATAAATACGATTTCGTTGTAATGATTAATTTATGTACAATTTTATATAAGTTATTTTTTTAATTTAAAAGAAAATATGGTAGGTAGTACATACTATAATTTACTTCACCTCCATGAATAAATATTATGCGTAAAGCTGATGAGATCAACGTGCGTACTGCTTTACCATACATAATAGTAAAACTATATTAACACTTGAGATAATCGTATCAGACTAAAAATAATAATCATTATAATCGTACGAAGTTTCAACACACTTCTCTCCATGCTGAAATGAAATAAGAACAAAAAATGCAGATAAAAATTATGATTGCTTGATGGGATGCAGGAAACACCATGCCCTAAAACAGATGTCCATCTGGACTGCTTATCTAAACGGATATGTGAGTGTAGCTTTTAATACGTATGTAATGCAATATTATCGCTGTTTATCAACGCCGCCCCGCGCGGGTCGCTTATAACCGCCCGCCCGGCGACGCGCTGGCCTGTACGCGCCTGCGACGCTGTGACGGGCGACCACGCAACACTCTGAACATTGAACACTCTCCAGTGCACAGCCGAGCTCACAACACACTCGGACGCCGCGCCCTGCGCTCGTCCCCCACTTATCAACCGTACCATTAATTGCACATCTCGCTCCGATAAAACGCGATGTTTTATTACCCTACGCCTTTTATATTCATTTTTATTTCGCCATCTAATGCAATTGCAGTCGAGCACTACGAACAGTAATACTTGAGTTGTTTTATTGGTTTTGTGTGGAGTGAACATTAAGGAAAGCGACATGATGGTGAGTTTTATATTTATACTTTGTTTTTAAATTATAAAAAGTCACGATTTTGATAATTTCGGTATATTTGTATCGTCATTAAAGTTCCCGTCAAAATATCAATAATTCTACTTATAGATACAGCTTCTACTCATGCGCATTGTGGAGCAATCAACGTCTATTAAACCATTTATACCGGCACAACAGGCATCCAATAAAAGTACACAATAAAAACGCACGATCCTTATTACGATTCTCGTCAATTCGTTTTATTGTTTATATTCGAATCCAATTTATATCTATCGCTTTTAAACTATAATAAATTGCATAAAAATGAAGTGATATTGATTGAACAGCTTCCCGTTAGGTACTTAGATAGCGGGAGATAAGATAGTTTATCTTGACCGGAGCCGCCCATTCTGTCCTCGTCAGGGTTATCAGAAAAAACTTAACAAAGTACTTAATGAAGCTGTCCCTAGCACGCGATGAAATTAAATTTCTTTACCACACTCATATTAACAAAAACCAAGCGAGACAAGTAATCAATAAAACTAAACACAATGAATAGGAGTTAACCTAAATATTAACACGTTCAACTTCCTAGGTATAGGCTAGCCGCTAGAGCAAATAACTTTCCTTTATTGTTTTATAAACAAACGCCTTTGTGTAACATACCTATGTCGGATAGTATACAGTATACACCTATGGAAATAACGAGCTTACTCACTTCGAAGTGAATTGTTAATCCATGACGCTATTCCCCTTGAAACCACTAACACGGTAAACGTTAACATTCCCAACTCTAAATAATGAATCACGGCCACTATATTCTTTAAAAAGATAGGGCACACCCGCATAACTACTTATAACATTTACTACAAGTAACAAAGTCGGCAGGAAATAGACGTGAACAATTGAATATAAATTATTTATTTATTAGCACATGTTATATTTAATCACGTAACTTTTTCGTTTAACGAACATATTGTATTATATTCGCCACAAATTGATATTAAGTAAGAATGTCTTCGTCAATTAAGGACCGCGTCTCGAACACCCAACTCTCTAATTATCTCTAGTGGTTTCCCCTAAAACTCCATTTCACTTTAGGAAAGTTACTTACCCGATACCGCACCTTGTTTCACATGGAAAAAGGTTACGAAAATAAACGTCGTATATCGCCATAAAAATAAATATCACTCAAATAATCATGGATAGAGAAAACTTTTCGGTTTAAAGAACTTTATTTATCTCATAAAATAAACAAGAACAATACAATGATCTTTTACACATATGAGAAATAACAATTTTGCAGTTAGTATAACACAATCAGCTATCGTAATTAGTTAAGTATGTCTTTAACTTATTTTTAAAAATAGTAATTGATGAGGATTCTTTAATTGCTTTAGGCAAGCTATTGTACAATTGTGCTCCCTCAAATCTTAAGTTTCTCTTACCGTAGGTATAGAGTTCTTATAAATGGTAATTCAAGGTTATCCACTCTTTCGTGTGTGGTATTTGTGGGATTTTTTGTTTAGTGTTTTTATATTATTAGATAGAATATTTTTAATCAGTATGCATGTGTGATATTTATATAATTTATTTAAATGAAACAATTTGGTACGGGAGTATAGATCCTTAGTTGGCGTTAAAATATTAAAGTTAAAAAGGATTTTTACTAGTTTGTTTTGCGTAATTTGTAGTTTTTTTAAATTAGTAGGCGCCGATTGCCCCCAAACTGGGATAAGATAATCTAGATGTGGTTTAACAAGCGTGTTATAGATACTATATCGTAATTTAAATGGTATACAGGGTGTACCAAAAAGTAGTGATGAACGGAAGCTGAGAGGTAGAGGACCTAGAGGGCTATCCGAATCACCCCCATGTATGTTATGCGATTTTTCGTATTTTCGGAGTTATGACGATTTTTTCAATTTTTCACCGATCGCCGAGTACGATGATATTTTCACTCATGCTGACGTCAATGATTGCGGAAGATGCTTGATTTTTTTTGTGTGCTAAGCTGAAAGATAGGCCAATTCAGTATGGTAACATTTACTATCGTTAGATCTTTGAATGGAATAAAAAAAAGAATGAAATGGCAAGAAAGATAAAATTACCCAGTATGTTCACCACTTCAAGGGCCCGTAAAAAAATAAAATCACATAAAAAAATTTTTCCGTTTGACTTTTAAAAACTTGCTCTATCTATCAGATAGCTACCCTGAAAATTTCATTTTATTATTCAGAAGGCTTCAATCGAAAAATTTAAATCTAAATGTGGTAAGTGCAAAAATTGAATTAACATGATGATCATTAAAACCAATAAATAGGTGTTTAATTACCAGAAATTTTTAAAATAACCCCGCTGTTGCTCAATGCAAGTGCGACATCACCGTAAAAAGTTGTCTTTTAAATGTCTGAATGCCCTTTTATCATTTTTAATGGTTTCTTCTGTTACTATGAATTTCCGGGTTATTTCGTCTAAATTGTGGCATTCTCTCAAGTAGCCGAAGTCTTTTTAATATTCCCATTGAAACAAATCAATGGGGTTTAGGTCGAGGGACCGTGGAGGCCAGGCTTTAAGGCAGGCTTCACCGGCGCATGCGCAGGCTGCAACGACCAATCCATCTTTCAGGGTATCTTGGCCCTTTAGCCTGGCCTGCACGGTCCCCGGACATAAACCCTATTGATTATTTTCCGTGGGGATACTACAAAGACGAGAGACTGCCACAATTTGGACGAAATAACCCGGAAATTCATAGTAGCAGAAGAAACCATTAAAAATGATAAAAGGGCATTCAGACATTTAAAAGACTACTTTTTACGGTGATGTCGCACTTGCATTGAGCAACAGCGGGGTTATTTTAAAAATTTCTGGTAATTAAACACCTATTTATTGGTTTTAATGATCATCATGTTAATTCAATTTTTGCACTTACCACATTTAGATTCAAATTTTTCGATTGAAGCCTTCTGAATAATAAAATGAAATTTTCAGGGTAGCTATCTGATAGATAGAGCAAGTTTTTAAAAGTCAAACGGAAAACTTTTTTTATGTGATTTTATTTTTTTACGGGCCCTTGAAGTGGTGAACATACTGGGTAATTTTATCTTTCTTGCCATTTCATTCTTTTTTTTATTCCATTCAAAGATCTAACGATAGTCAATGTTACCATACTGAATTGGCCTATCTTTCAGCTTAGCACACAAAAAAAATCAAGCATCTTCCGCAATCATTGACGTCAGCATGAGTGAAAATATCATCGTACTCGGCGATAGGTGAAAAATTGAAAAAATCGTCATAACTCCGAAAATACGAAAAATCGCATAACATACATGGGGGTGATTCGGATAGCCCTCTAGGTCCTCTACCTCTCAGCTTCCGTTCATCACTACTTTTTGGTACACCCTGTATATTTAGCAGCATTTCTTAAAGCCCCTGTAAGTGGTATTAACTTAGATCTCACGTGATTTATGTGTGATTTAAATGTTAATTTATTATCCAAGATTAGGCCAAGATATTTTTCTTCGTTAGATCTGTTTAATGGTAATTTTAAATAGTAATAGTAAAAGTAATTTTAAATATTATAAAAAAAAATTTATAATATACAAGCAATTTGACCGTATTGGATTTATTCTGTGATATTATGGGTTATAAATCGTTTGTTTCCTTTTTCGTAAATAGAATGAAAAAGCTTCTATAATTATTATTAATATTAGACGAAGAAAATAAAGATCCTGGGTCGTTTTCATTTACCTATTTAAAATCCTATGAATATTTGGTAATAACTAATTTAAAAATTCCGACAATCCGATAGTATATAATATAACTCCGACAATGCGATATTCTATAATTTGATCTATACTTATATGTAGTACCAATCAATCGTTAAATGACTATTTATATACTTCAATATTATTAACATAGACCGCTATATTATCCCACATGAGGATGACTCCATAACAGACTAATTACATTCTTACGCTATTGTACCAACTCTTGACTCTTGAGCGATCCATCTTTTCTTCAAATAAAGTTACAGAAGCTGCGGCAAATACACCGACAATGGAACCGATTAAGGGACAAACAACCGTCACTTGTTCAATCTAGATTGACCCAATTTCACACTTGAGACATGTATTTTAGCTTAGTGCATAAGACTATTTCGTTGATTTTGTAAATCAGTTGTTACTACATACAGTTGATAAAATATGCACATTATACATCAGTATAATGTGCATTTTTTAATTTCCGTAGTTTATACACTTTATTGAAAAAGATATGTAACGTATACAGATTTATCTATAATAAAGATATAAGATTTAGAAAGAAGGTACGCGCTCCAACTGTAGCGTGGAACATGATCCCGGCACAAATTGATTGAGAGCGACATTTGATATAAAATTGTGTTGTGATTGATGCGACCCAGCCTCCGCCGCGAACGCTAAGTGCTGTCGTGGTGTCACTATACATACAAGACACTAAATACGTATCGAGCACTAGCTGTATTACGTGTCATGTAAATGCTTTCCGCGCGAGATAAATTGATATTTTATACGTGCATTACATTATTATTACATTTCTCACGACTGTGTGATTTATCGCGATGACACGATAGTAAAAATATCAGCGCCATTTATGTCATAGAACAATTGGATGAGAGTAGGATTAAATATATTGTACAGAGCTATTTCACAATCACTTACTGTTGCAAGTTATACTCTCCATGCTGCTTACCCGTAACAAAGAACCAACATATACAGTGTCTATAGTCATATGTCTTACATGGCATATTGGAAGCGATCTGCAATACAAAAACCGCAGTAGCTTAGCAACCTGCGCTCCTCAGCTCTAGCCACAATGTAACACGACGCTTCAGAATAATAGGTTTCAAGATGCCGCCTCTCAAGGCTTTTTTACAATGCTTGCTTTCGCGTGAAACTGACAGCTTGCCCTCAAACTTCACTTAATTTTGCACCCGCTTGAGATAGAGCATATTTTTTAGGTCACCCGGTCGAAAAGGGTGAGGAACTGTGGACAAATTGCTTCACTGGTACGCTTAATTTATTTTACAAATGCGTTTTAACTTTCCTTCCGAATACTGTAAGAATCCCGAAGATTTTCTACTTATTGTCATCCTTAAAGGTAATTAAAGTTTATCTTAAAAGCTGATACTTTATCGTTCTCACGTTAAGGCTTTCGGTAACGATCCAATATATGCACCTATATATTTAGTTTGTAAAGTAATTCATAAATCCATTATATATAGACGTGACAGCGAAACTCTGCTGCAGATCCATCCATCATACTCTGGATTCATAACAAGCATCCCGTCTCTCTGCAAATGTCCCGTGGACGTTTATTACATATGCGTTTACACTATATCTGTAATGTCCTGGCTATGGAACATTAACATATACCTAAGTGTTTATATGAAATATGAATAGATAAATATTAATCTTGCTAGGTTTAAAATTAATTTCATATGTGTAATTTATTAAAAACTATCGTGTATTGAACACTGGACACGCTATAATTATGTTAAATTAAATGTTTTCTATAAAATTTGAATGGATGAAGATCATTCTAACTATTTAAACACGTCTTGAGATGAAGAGGACTGTGAAATGAAATCAATTCCTTTAACATATCAGATTTTTTATACCTATGTAGCTATGAAATCTGTGTAAACCTTAAAGTTTCTAACAAGCACCCGTGAAGGCATTCCTCAGTAACCACGCCCTCTCAGCGAGTGAACGATGACGTGATTCGAACGCCATATATCGTCGTATAGGGTAATATTATATCGCGGGGCAACTGATAGGAACCTTTTAGCAAAAAATAAGGTCGCCCGTTTATATGAGAGCAAAGGCTTTAAGTGACGGATACTAGATAAATGCTTTCGCGTTTGAGATAGGGCGCAACATATAAAAAGCGACATGTCAAAAGTTTGAGCTGGATGCGGTAGCGGCATATTTAAGTTAGTTCTTTGAGAATATTGATGACGGGCATCATGGATATAATTATCGCCAGTATCGACGAAGTTGTGTTGTGAATTCCAGGACAGTATTTCATTATGCAGCAGTGTAACGGACGGCCAAACTTAGATTGAAGGCGGCGACGCGAGCGCGTGCTTAAACTCAATGTTCGCTAAGTCGAAGATTTATAACAACTTTGCAACGAATATACCCTCTACTTTCATTTACATATATTGGTAATGAAAAAGATAGTAGAAGCAATATTTGTTTGTGTTCTGTTTTGTTAAGTAAGTTTATTCATGAAAAATCCTTGAATTATAATTTATAATTTAATTATATTAGTTCGAGTTTTCACCCTATAATCATGAAGCCTTATCAATTCACAACGGAAGCACGCACTACGTGTAGGCGACTTCCGCAGCGCGTGCGCAACCCACTGGTGTCCGATACACGATACTGGCCACACAATATCAAATTACAGGTCATACGATATCAGTCGACCATATACCTACCTACTAATAATATAACAATTAAGTACCTAATAAATATTTAACTCAGTTTGCCATAATTTAAAGATATTTGATCCAATTGGATATTATTGCAGTATGAAGCCTCATAAATATAAATGTGGTTGCTTGCTGTTTTATAGTTAATGTTTGTAATGTACAACGCCGTTGTTATATCTTAGAACATATACAAATATGTAGTACTTGCAGTAAAGTTTAAAGCCAAACAAACCCCGACTTGCCTCTACAACAAGTGCCTAAAGGTATAGAATAGTTATTGCCAAAGTTAAAGACAGCCCAGCCCTTATTATCATAACATAATTATTAATTATTTAGTTTCGAATTTTCCACGAAAGGGTGTTGAAATTATTTATATCTGTAATCATTAATCACAATTAACAACAATACCAAAATAAAGACGAAATTAAGTTAATTCGATTCTCATAATGGCTCTTCATTTTTTATTTTTGCTGGCATCTATCCAATTCTTTCTTAATAATTTAATAATCAATGAGGTTGTTGATGTTTAAAATTCTTGGTATTTTATTTACTTTTTTCCATTACTGTTTGGTTTGTATTCAAAATATAAAAAAATTAATTAATGAAAATTATTGTAGTTACAATAATCTTTATCTATACATAATATAATAAATCTGTAGAAGAGTCAATTCTGTACATTGAAAATATTGAAAAAATAAATAGCAGGGGGTGTTACTGGATCGATACCAAACCCAAATATGTGATTAAAAAAATTTTTGTCTGTCTGTCTGTCTGTATGTGAAGACATCACGTGAAAACTAACGGTTCGATTTCGATGAAACTTGGTATAATTATACCTTATTATCCTGGGCGTAAAATAGGATACTTTTTATCCTGAAAAAATACGAAGAAAAAAAATAATCTTAATTTTTCAGTTTTATCCATAGACGTTGTTCTGTAGAACAGCGAACACACGTTGGGTATTATTATAGGCCTACCCGTATTTGAGTCCAATAGATATTTATAAGATGTTATTGTCAGAGTTACTCAAAATGGAGAAATAAACCATCCACGCGAACACCGACATCCGCGCGGACGGAGTCGCGGGCGGAAGCTAGTACATAATATAAATTGCGTATGAATAGGATTTATACTTAAATATATTTAAAAAGTTGTGCAACTAACTTCGTCTAAAATCTACTACGTTACGAAATGTTTGTTTACTGCATTCCTGAATGAAGTCACCTAACATCAGTGGAGCATGAGCTATTGCAATTAAAACTGTGCAAACGCTGTAACGCTATCGAAACAAGACGTCGATCGCACCAATGATGCTGTAAATCGGTCTATTTTTACCACCCCATCGACCGCGGCCATAACGCTCTACAACGATCCGAGCCTAATTCCAACGCCGATACTAAATTGACGTAATGCTGATTTATTTTTTATTTTATATACAACTTGCTTGCGAGAAATATGATTCATTTTGTTCACCTGAAATATTTATGAGACTATGATGTTCTTGGGAGAGATTAAGACTGACTCTGCGGAGATTTATGTTATATCTTTCTACTCAACGTTTAGTAAATGAATTATGAGCTAACCCAGCTAAACAATTTCTTATATGTTCTTTTAAAACAGCTCCATATTCCATATTGTATGTATATTTCTAATACAAGCGTGATGCATATATTAAAAATGAACTTTTGTATGAATTATCTTAAACGGTTCTATCTTCTAAGAAGCAAGCATCGTGGAAGAAATAAATGTAGCAAGAAGACAGAAGAAGAATTCAAATTTTGAAGATTATTAGAGAAGATTGAATAGTGAAGATATCTCGGTTCCGGTCACTCACTCAACCTGGGTGTGATGTGTGCATTCGTGCTCGGCCCATCACAACCTCCTTGAGTGAGCGACCGTGTCTGGGGAACTACAATAAGAAGATCTTTTACCTTTTGTAAGTATTATGAAAATATAGACGTAACAAGAACATCTATTTATATTGTTATGGATATGTTACTGTGATTATGTCCTGTTAAAAAATACAATTATTGATTAAACACAACCGAATAAGATACGATTTCAAAATATATCAAGTTCTATGAGATTCCCTGTAATTACGCAATTAAGTGAAAAATAAAACTTCACTTTTACAATCTTTATAACTATGTACTTACCGAATAATTTTATAACAATCCTAACTAATTTATCAAAATCTATTAGTTAATCTGCTAGTATTCACAGGTGTATCTGCTCAAATAATTCAGAGCATTCACCTCACTTGATGAATATTAACGTATACCAAAGCACCGCAAGATACATTGATCTTCGGACATTCACAGCAACATATACATTACATCCAACTGTATAAATGTATATAAGGATAGTAAGTTAATAACATGTACCTGAGCTGTATTCAATTACGTTTAATTAGGCTATGTACCTAATGCGTAATTAGTGTACCTTAATTTTCATGTTATACCAGAACAATTTCAGAATCAATCATCTATCTCTCTACTTTTTTAGCAGCACAATTTTGTAAACTAAAGCATAATAAGTGCTGGCGGGGAACATCATTAACCAGACCCGTTACAAGATAACGTGCAGAAATATTGATATGTATACCTTTTAAAACACGTGCATCTAAAATAGAAGCACGAGTGAACAGAAAACAGCCGCCGATCTCGAGTTAATTTATTCGATATTGGCTAACTATTTCGGCGTTTACGATACGGGCGGGGCCATAGTATGAGACGCAATTTGTCATGTAGGTACTTTTTATGAACTATTATATGAAAATCCACATAATTGATCCTTGTACATTTTGCATTGTAGCATATTATTTTAGTCGTATCGTCAGATTTATTGTTTGGCACTTTAAACAAGTTATGAAATATTTAATCTTGAAGTACAGCAAACTACGACAGCATGTTTGAAATAAAATTTCAGTTCTTTAATGTTTTTATTATATAGTTTAAAAAGAAAAAGAAGGCAAGAATGGAGGAAATTTAAAAGAGAGAAACTCATGTTCCAGCATTTTAGCATTTTAAAATACATATATTTAATAATACTAGTAAGTATATTCTCTAAAACAACACATTATATTTCTTATTTCTATAAGCATTACCTACAAAAGTGCTCACGTAAAAGTGTTTGTATAAACGTAGCTACGCACACAGCACGCTTCGCTTCCGTCGATCTGATGCGTTTCCGTTTTTAACTTCCATTGCCTGCTAACGGAAATTGAAAGACTTATGTACATTCATGAAAATATTTAACTCTTTTGGTTTGTTTTACTATTTTGCTTATAAATATTAGTAAGTCCTAGCTTGTCAATTTTATCAACAATTTATTATATTTATCACGTGTTGTATTGCATCATATTGAAATTTTTGTAAAGTCAATCAAATTTTAAAACGAACTATCGTCTCAGAATACCTAATAATGTATATCACATTCAATTACTACCATGATAATGATTGTTTATCCTAAATGATAAATTGATAACTGAAATGGCGAACCTTTAAGCGCATGCATCACACAATTCGATACAAACCTATCCCACATTATCCTGAGTCGTTATCGGTCAATGAAATGCACAATTGTCAAGACACCATTATCTCCTCGTCACACCTGGCCGCTTTGCATTCGGAATGCTCTTGATAGCTGCAACTGAATGACCTCACATATAGCCCATACAGATTTACTATTGTTCTAGTTTATTTTTAACCTAGTGCTCGAATCGAACTCATTGTGAACAATATCGCTGACGAAATTTCAATTTTTATTACTATCATTAATTTAGCTGGGAAGTGCATAACCCAACGTACATACCTAATAAAGAGAATATGAGTTTCGTTTTCAAAGTAGAAATAGAAAACTATTTAACGATTACAGAGTACATAGGGTTTGTATAAATTCGCTCTAAGATACACATTGTCTTACCATCTGTCTATTAGTAGCGATGGCTTATCGAGCCCGCTGGCAACTCTACATTCGTAGCGGGTGCCAAGTACAAGCCTACGCAGCTTAACAGATACGGGTAGACGGCTCTACGTCGTAGGTATAGGCGTATCCGCTCAACGCTTAATGTACTGATGAGATTTTCCTTAATATAAAAACGGTGTATTCGGTTATTATGTCAGACAATTTAAAATTCTTTGAATCATGTATTATTGTATTTCATATCTATCAAGCCATTAAATGCATGATTATATTTGTTGTAATCAAATTTAGACCCATTCATTTATAAGTATTAAACATAAATTTATAAAACGTTACTTATTACAGTACAAAATTAGCAACTACATTATTTCTAGAAGTTGCACTTCGATTTCAGAGAAGTTTATCAGATGCAGCTCATATATTGAATACGTTTCGAGCATATTCGTTGCGGTTTAATTTTGTTGCCGACAATCGAGCTTTGTTGCTCGACTCTGCTATCCAGTAATTAATCAACTAGTTTGCTCAGATCGAGGGGTGTCACTCATTCCAAAGTGTTAATTATTCAACTTTGCAAAGCTTTCCAGTTTCGAACAAACAAAACCAATCAAACACGGTGAAAGGTAAATTATTAGCCTTCTCAACTAATAACATGCATAAGAATTCCCGGCTTTACCTCGAGAAATAACTTGCACCTGTTCGTAATAGAAAGGTAATACGTAACTTGTTTTTCCTGCTGGCTTCAATAAATCCACCGCAACGTAATTCAAGTCTACTTTGTAGATTAAACAAAGAGGGCAGAAATAGCGCTTTTCGCATAAGGTAAGAGCAATTCGAGGAGTCCTTGAGGAAAAGAAGGTGTGTTTTAGTTGAATCTGCATGAGGTATAGTTGTTTACCGTCTCGCCGGTCTCAAGACAATTTATTTGAAAGGTGTCGTGCAATCCACTTCGCTCAGCCCGAACAGTTTGGAATAAACCAATACATCGATATAAATCACTTCAAAAGATCGATTTGTCCGCTGGACACATCTTTAAACAGCGTTTGACGTCAATCGTGTTGTGAAACGTCGATATTCCTATTATTAATGATTTGTTATTCCCAACATTCATACATTTTCTACGTATTCTGTCAATATATTATTTTATCAGTGCTTGTTAGCATGCGTCTTGTTTATTGTTCTCTTTTAATACGATTTTATACAACACGCAATATAGAGATAATACGATTGATTTGACTTTATTACTTAAATAGTTATTGTATTTATTATATGCCCTTAAATTTACTAGAATTTAATGAACATCGCACTCAATATCACACGTCGAATGATATTGCCGCGATAAATTTCTCAATTAAGAAGGATAGATGGGAAAATAACATGAAATTACATTAAATCGCGGGTTATCTAAGCTCTTACTCTTATTATTTTGGAGATGGAGCGAGACGAGTTCGAAATTTGCTTAATTACGTTATAAAGATAGCGATCTGTGTAAAGTGGGTGCTGAGAGGCGAGGGA
Source organism: Colias philodice (assembly GCF_061535455.1). Classification (NCBI taxonomy): domain Eukaryota; kingdom Metazoa; phylum Arthropoda; class Insecta; order Lepidoptera; family Pieridae; genus Colias; species Colias philodice. The sequence goes on along the minus strand of NC_143098.1, from coordinate 7,543,497 downwards.
ACGCCGATTTGTGAACAACTCCGCACGTTCTAAATACCCAATTTGTTTATTTTATGGTTTATCTTTACCTGTATGGTCATAAACCTACTTATAGTCACCGCTCTCTTACTTATAGTATCCCTATTAATTTATTCTAATATTCTAAAAGATATCATATAGACAACAATATAGATACATTGTCATAAATACGTTTTTATTAAACCACTTTCAGTACATTTTCCGCTTCTTAGCTATTAAATGTTATATCCAGTTATTAGCACACACGGTAGTCTCAATCTCGTTAACGACGACTGCGATGGTCGCCTGCTGAAATAGAAAACGCCGGTGATTAATTGCCAATTACTCGTACAGCTAAGTCATTTTTACGCTCACTTGCTTTACTATTTAAAATCACCTATTATTTTTTTCTTCGAATAATCGACGTCTAAACAGTAATATTAAGCGCCTAAAACATTTATTCTTATCTTGGCTCACAAATTCACGTTTTCATTAATTTTAATGAACACTTATTATAGTTTATTACAATCGTTATTGTTATTAATATTTCCAAATTGAAATCGAGATAAGTGTACGCAGAATTCGAAACTGTCATTTTGTAAATAACACTATTCAGCTACGGGATATCACGTTGTCTTCGACTTCAAATTGTATTTGTTGTGAAAGAAAAGTTTCTAAACTTCTTAAAACATGCTGAAGCGCAATTGTCAAGAATTAGATTTAACGTAGAGTCTTAGTAACAAAACGTATGTCGCTGCATGCCCTGAATAAATTGAGAATACCGGTCAGCTCAACGTTCGCCGAGGGAGCAACAACGCTGGAACCCGTTTGTAGCAATATTACTTAAGTAAAAGGATAGGGTTAGCGTAAATCTTAGTTTACAGTGACTGCTGAAATAAAGTGTTAAAATGTCTTTATATAAGAAAACTGCAAAGTTATTTCAAACGATACAGGATAATGATATTTTATATTTTATTTGGTGAACATGTTTATCTATAGCCACAAATATTTATGTGCAGTATAAACGACAATGTTTTTCAGTTCGAAGATTTACGGTTTTCTTCTCCTTTCCCGACTTTGATGATTGTAATGTTGTGTAGTTCTTATTTATTAACTAGATGAACAAATTGATAAAATCCAAGATAACGCATACGTAAATTAATTGACTCCCGCGGCGTTTTAGTTACTTAAAGCAATGTGACTTCCCCAAAGCGAAATTGTAATTTGCCTAGATATAATCCAATAGCAAGCGTGGTGTAATTGAATATTTTTCCAATTTGTCGCGCGTAATGGGGCAAGATTGAGTTGACGGTCCCCAGTGAGGGGCTGCCCGAAACCCTGTAGTGCGACAGGACACCACGCCTTTAAATTATATATTAATTTAATGCTTTAAACTATAAAACTTCTTCGAGCAAGTATTTTTAAAGATATCATAACGTTTATGAAGTCCTCATATACATATGATAATAGCATTGTAAATTAATTAAGCACCTCAAATTACGCAATACCCGAATTCATATCTTGTCCCTACATCAATATAGCTGGATTATGCGCTATATTTACTCCCGCATACTCTATGCTCGTCACGCTCTATATTTTGAATTACCAACAAAAAGACCCCATCTTTCATCGCGCGATTTCCTCTGAAATAGGTTTATAATATTGATGTAATACCCACTCAATCATTTGTGTAAAACAAGCGACATAATATTAATATACCTACATTTTCTTATCGGCATTAAATACGCAACTATCCGAAGTAGTTATTAATAATGAAGAAACACAAATGTTTTTCATTTCAAGTTTTCGATGGAATATTGTATTCGTGCTATTTGCATTTTGACGTGGCAAGGACATCAATCTACGTGATGCCAACTCATTCCAGTGGCGAACAAGCGTGGCATACTAATATTCATCGATCGATTCCATGTAATTCCAGTTATTCCGCTGCCGATTGGATACAAACCAGCATCTTGAATGTGTTATATATACTATGGTTAGACCGAAATACCAGTCTACAGGAGAATTCATCTAGACCGTAATCCCGTGCACTCCTATCGGAGCAATATTGCGTCACCAATTGAAACTAAATCCGTAGTTTCGATTGGTCGTAAATGCACAAGTATTAGCAAAATAACAACCGATAAGAGAAATTGCTATTTATTTAATGAAATTGTTTTACTCTACTGATGTTTCGTTTCTAAGAAAATTTATTCACAAGAAAAATATTTACCATTTTGGGATTTTGCATTCGCAACTCTTCGTAGTTTAAGGCTAAACAAACTGCTTATCGCACACCATAAATTGGCGACACGTCGTAAGGCGACCCGCAGTTCGCTTAGCCCAGGCTTTATCAGCATCCTCTCGTAAACCAGAACACGGCGTTATTGCGACTCTCGACAAAATTCCCGAGACTTTTTCATCCCTCGCTCCAAGTATATAATTGTTACTGAAGTCTGAACCGACCGATATGTTGCATTCGAAATGCATAATCGGTTTGGCGGCCGATAAATATAATATCTATTTGGCAATGTATTCCATCCAGAACTCATATGAACCAAAAAAACGTGCCGCCTTGAGCACCGTTGTAATTAGAGACCAATCGTAAAACGAAGGGGTTGCGCGGAATGTCCCATCTGATAATGAGCGCTACTGGCGCGGCTCCAGCCGCCGCTCATATTAGGCGGCTCTCTACCGCTATCGTTACGACTTTTACACTTTTACGAGTTGTTTAGTTTAGAGAGCCGGCTGTGTTAGCGCTGGCCCTGCCAAATACTGCGTCCGTGGCTCGCCGCTCGCGGTCCACTGCCTAAATATGCCAACCAAGTTGTGTGTAAATGAGTTGTACATTTCATGCTCGTTTGGCATAACGTAGAGATGTAACCGACGCATGGCACACCATTATCAGTATATTGAATAATTTCCACGTTAGCTTCACATAATTCAAAACTAATTTTATCTAAATTAAAATGTTAATAAAATCCCTCAGGCAATAAATTACAGCTACAAGCAATCAGGATTATAATAATAACCTCATTTTATAATTAATTAATCTATCATTATGTTGTGTAAATGTGAAAAGGTCAAAAGGACAAACGTGTTACAAAAATTAATCACTTTCAAATGAAGCCCAGCGTTGAAGTTGCACTTCGTTCACAATACGTCCGAGGCCCGCTCTCGATGATATCAATTTTGCTCAGTGGCTCTTAATTAACATTTCTTTTCTTCCCTTTCCACGTGAGTGAAGCATCGAATATAAAACTGAGCGGCTTTGTGCCTCGCGCGGCGCACGTTTCTAGACAAAAAAGAATATTACACCGCTTTCAATTCGAACACACTGAAGAAAAAATATGATCTGCACTTTTGTAAACGCAAATGAGGTTCGCTTTGAAACGTGGGACTTAATTTAAATAACATCGCTGAGCAGGCGCCTACAAACTGAAAAACTTAACGAATACGTGTTAAAAACGAAGTACCCTAAAACAATATTCTTCGGTCATTTCATACATTTTCATTCCAGAATTTAATGGTTTCAAGTTATATGAGGATAAATTTTAGTTAAACGTTACACTGTACGTTACAGGATGAATTTCTCTCATACTTTGCAAAACAATCTACTTAAACCCATATCGAGAAGATGCAATATAATATATGATTTGTGCAAATAAAGTAGAATCAGTGAAGTTATATGAAATGTAAATTGAAAAATAACATTCAGGGTAGACGATTCGTTTCACAAATAAAAGAGCAAGATAATATCAAATGCATAATATCACATAACAATAGTACTATATCTGAGGGACTACGACCGAGTACCGACGTTGCGGCGACCTCTGGATTGAACTCTACCACTTCCAGTTCAAACGTTGACCTTTCATGAAGATTTCATAAAAATAATTGAATCACAACATTTGTTTATTGAATCTTCTTCCGAAAATCTTATTCGGAAAATGAAGTTGTGAACAACAATTGTTTTAGTATACAAAATAAAAACTTTAACTTTAAAAACTAAAGCTAATGCCCGGTTTATCTGTGTATTCTTAAATACTCGTACTAACTCGTCGTACTAATCGTACTAATCGTACTCGTAATCGTATTAACCAATGCAACAATTATGTGAAAGAGCCACCTGAATTCTAACTGAGAATGTACCAATAGTACCGTGTTCTAAAATGTTCGCAACTATTGCATCATTTAATATTAAAAACGCTGCAATACATGCAGAACAATCAGGGCAGTAGTAAAATATTAGGACAGAACAAGAGCCAAAGAACAAAGAGCTTGCGGGCAAGCACCCCGGAGCAGTGTCCTCCAGAGCTTTGCACCCTGCACTCGAGATAATACTCCTTTACGTAACACCAGCTTAGAACGAACTGGAAAATTGTAAAAACAGGATTATCGTATCGCTGCCCGCAATAAAAATATAAAAGTTCAAAGTTCTAGAAGTCGTTCTATCTTGTAACGTTCAGATTTGATTTACAGACTGATTCTTTAAAGCTGAATTAACGAGCAACTTTAACTTGGAAAATAATGCAGTTACTGCATTGAAGAAATTATTATATCATAAACCTTATGTATAAAGTAACTTGCAAGTATGGTTGTAAAAAACATAACTATGTTTATGCAGTATCTATTATGTTTATATATCATAGTATACTTACAAGTATTTCAAAATACAAACGTAATTCTATCGATAAATGATTGATATCAATATTTTTTAATTAACTATTCTTTTTAACATTAAACATTTATATACGCCTATAACTGAACAAAATTTTCTGCTGTCTATAAAAATAAAGCACTATCATTTCAACGAAAAACCACCTACAAACATTGTATACAAAACAGCTCCTAAGCTTGATTTATTACCTAAAATTAATCTCAAGAAAATGTATAAGTTAGTGTAAAAAGTAAGAAATATCACTTCGAGGTGACGGCGACGATATTGAAATATACCTTTCATATTTTGCATAGATGTACCACGCGGATTACGTTTACCTCCTTTCAAGGGAATGTAATAAAATTCAGCTTAAAAGTGCCAGTAACTACGATCAACGCTTTCAACTCGCCGACAACCGAACGACGATAAAAACGGATATTAATAAACGGGCTTCGGTAATATTTTACAAAAATACGTTATAAAAGGAGGTAAGAACTGTCTCAAGCATAAGTAATCTCATGAAAAATTAGTGACGCGAGCAGCGAGACTCATTTTAAATGTATCAAGAGTTTACCCGGACTTGCAGCGCTGGCACCGGCGCGCCCCTGAAAACAATCCCAACTGCGTTAATCACTTATTTACGTCCCGGGTCCACTTCGCCAGAGTATTTCTAATGAACGTCGAGAATTCCGGGGAATCCTAATGAACCGTGGGAATTTCAATTCTAATGAAGCGAGCTGAAACTCAGTGTAGACGATGGGGGGATTATTTTTCATCGGTTCTTGAATCTAATTGATCGGCCTACTTGGACATTGTTGCGATGCGTCGAGAGTGACACGGGAAGCTATTTCACCTGAATCCGCCGGATATATCTCGGGGCGCGGAAGCAGAGACCTACGACTTAATCGGTTTGTCATTTCCGACCTATCGACCGCCTTCACGCCATTCGAATACTGATTAGTGTGCTTATTTCATCTCATTTCATTTATAAAGCAAATTGTCTCCAACGTGTATTAATAGAAAGTCTTCTAAATCATAAACAAATATGTTCGTATGTTCTTTACTGTCTTAAAGTTTATAGTTTATACGAATGTTTTCCAAATCCAAAAAAAAACATTTCTAATCTCAATCGTGCAACAAAACTTAAAAGTAATGAATAGAAAATGGCAGTCGACGATAGTTCTTTTCTGAGACAAAACTTTGTTACAGTGTCTAACGTTCTGAGTTGCGCCCTTTGCTCTAAAACTTGAATTGGCACTTTAACAATTCAAGACAAACGCTTTTAGCGCTGGATGTCGAAGGAGCTGTAAAAATAACCTGACACTCCGCACTCTGGCTGCATCAGCGGTCACATCAAACAGTAACATTGACTTAGTGGATAGGGTAATGGGAGAATAAACAACGAACAGACAATGTAAGTGCCTATTTAGGAATATATAATTTTAAATAATCTAATTCATAGATTTTTTTATAAATTATTAATTTAGTTTAATCTAAAATATTAGTTTCTGGTTGGTACATAGAAACTCTATATGAATTTATTATCAGTATAGATAATGCAATGGATAAAAATATCGTTTCTAACTTTTAATCTATCAATTATTATAATTAATCTAGCTAATATTTTAACTTTCTTGAAAAACATTTCCTGAATTAAGAGATAGCATTATTATAGTGGTGGGATAGGATGTATTTTATTTAACAGTAGTTAGCGAAAAAAGAACTATTTTTCTTAAAATAACTGAAGTAAATATTATACAAAATGAAAATATAAGTAATGCGACTATTTTCTCTAAATAGCTATGTTGTCGACAAAAGAGCGTCTTAAGTAAAGACTAGTTGGGGATGTTCCAACCGCATATTTTCACAGTAATTTTGCAAATTTATGACCAGCGAAAATGAAGAAGCAAATAGCTTAAGCATCCATGACACTACTAGCTCACTCTTCTTAATATTGTCATACTTAACTGTAGCGTATTTATGCATAAGTTATAAATTACAATTGGAATGTAAATCTCATTTATTTTGCAAGCACAAGATCATAATGAAATTAATAAATTATCGATAAATTAATTTACTCTTTCATCTTTACCGCTCTACACAGCCACGCCCTTCAAGGTTCTCACAGCAGACGCCTCAAGTTTCCAATTATATCTCTTTCAGTTGAGCCAACTCATATAAAAGTTCTAACTACCCGTGTCTTTAACTAGATCCCCACGATGCTTCATGTAAGACTATAACCATTTGAAACTTATCTATATCCACTTATATTGCACTCGTCGTCGTCGGTGCTTTAATTTAAAAAGTTATTACTCGCCTTTCCAAGCCATCTTTCTATATTTTAATTTAAACGAATTCGTTATATTTAAAACACCAGAACTACAGTTCATAATATATTCCCAATAAAAATAAACATCTGTATCGATGAACACTGAACTACATACATAATTCAACTTAATAATATTGCTTATTGAAACGTATTAAATATAAATCAACGCAAAATGACCGACTGTTTAAAATTGCGAATAAACAGCATGCGGTTTCATTGTTTTTTTAATGGCACGTAAATTCGCTGTTTGTCTTGTATTCAGTACAGAACCGCAGCTTCATTTCATTGTTATAATACTGATATTTTGCGATATTGGACACGAATCAGAACCGCAGTCACGATACGGTTATGAATATCAAAAAGTGCTAACTCTGATCGCCAATGCAATCGTGTTACTGAATTAATATCGTTTCAATTTTGCAACAATTCCATGGCGGAAAATGTCCGTACGTAGCGAGCGAGCGGTAATAAGCTATTAACGTCATAACAAAGTTACTCTCGGCTTAATTCTACCTTCCAGCGTTGGACCAGACGTACAAACTCGTCGTATATCTCCAATTCATATGTTCTAGTGTCGGCCTAAAAAGAAAAATTTGCGCTTTAATATTATGTTACCATTGGTAGTTGAAAAAATAATATATTTCTAATCTTTACCTTCGACAAACATAGATAAAAAATAGTTGTATTAAAATATACCTGACATCAAAGTAAAGGTAACGTATTTACCTAAAGATATCGTACCGTATTTCAAGAAAATTCGATAAATTCCATGAAGCATCTGGGGTCTTCGGCCGCCTACATTCAAAGGAGCTATTAGTGAAACATGTCGATAAAGGGCAATTAGGATCTGACACCTTCACGTTTCATTGTTGCCTGTCCTTTGCTCGACTCTAGCTCAATTTCACATGTAAGTATACTAAATGTATATGGCAATCAATTTCAAACACATTCATTATAAAATAAAAAAAAACCATTTCAAAATTATGTTTCCTCAGATAATATATATTTATAATAATTGATCATTACTATTACATACTTGAAGTAATTTAAATGATAGACGTTATTCGTCCATCCGCCAGACATATTGCATTCAAAGAAGTTACATCGTATGGAAAATTAGTATAATTTCAAATCGAGATATCGTCTGGAGAGCAACGTATCCTTAATTGAAAGAGTTGCATTAAATCCCTTTCTCCATCAAAGAATTGAGAGATAGACTACTATTGAGTCCCCAGTGCACATCAATGCCTATTGCCACGTCGCTTATCTACAATATACGGCGCGAGGCGAGTGCAGCGTCGCCGTGGGAGACGAGGATTTCAATGAAATACTCCTACATACGTATAATTTGGTGCAGTCAATGGTTATAGCCCTCGCGTTAATACTTAAAGTTATGCATCCAACGACTAATAGAGATATGCATATGATTAATTGATAAATTTTATCCAATATAAAATATTTGATAAATTATAATATAAAGTTTCAAAAAGTATGTAACCAAGTTTTATGTTTCAATTCTATATATCTTCTGTCTATTCTTTCTGTATACTAATCGATCGATATTTTCAATCACCTCATTTCAATTCTTACGCGAAATGAGATAGCACGTCCATACGTCCATGAGGTTGACATTCGTTTTGACAGGCGATTGGTATCGGGAGGTTCCTAGCACGCCACAGGGGACTACATCCCGCTGACATTTTATTATTTTTATGCTAATTCCCCTTTCGATCGTGAAATGAATTGTCATAATAAAAAAATCTTACTCGTGTAGAGAAGTGGTAAAATACAATACTTCGGCGCTTTTCTCCTCTCGTCAAATTAACGTAAGAAATAAAATTATATTTTATTCGTGTTATTCCTCCACTTTTAAGTTTGAACATCTTGGGCGCTACATAAAATGTAACTCGGTGTAGGGCGGAGAGTACGGAAGAGTAATTTTAATGGCACGCTGACAGATTATTTCAGAAAATTAAATTTTAGCTCGTTGGACACAGACCATAAAGTTCATGCTTACAAATCTCTTTGTTATGACATCGTAACGAGATTATGTCCGTTTCGTCGTGAAGACGTCGTCGCTGTGTCGTCATGTCGCATGTTTTATTATTTCGTGCAATAAACGTGGGCCCGTCCGCTTCTACCAAATTATACGGAAACATTTCACTGTTATTATCGAATACGCATTGTGTGAGTTTATAACCAATAAATCAGCATACTGCGTAATAAACGATCCTAATATAGACATTTTGTGTGCCAAAGAACATTATTCAAAATCTTTATTTCAACAAAAAGATTTGAATGTAAAAACCCCTTTACCTTTTTCTTAATAACAAACTTTGTTAAAGTTTCCATCATTAAAGTCTATATTGAACTCTGCGTCAATCGAGAGAAGTCAATCAAGAACTACGTTAATTTGTAATTTCTCGATAACTGTGAGTCGCTTAGCGACAAGGTAGCCGTCAGAGACTTGCCGTCACTTGCGTCACGTGGGCACGTGCTCTAACCCACTCCTGCGTTGATCACGTGTTTCAACATTCACCCTTTAAGTTGGAAACTGAAGGCTTCTGTTTACCCATAACTCGAAATCGCCATAACGTGCCAGGAAGTCCCTCGAAACCACTCGCTAACTTTAAGGGTTACTCACGTTTTCGAGTAGAAAGACTTTTGTTTTTCGCAAACAATACAAGAAGGCAATTTTGTTTTGAAACTTTTTCTTACATTCTTTCGTTTCTTGTTATTATGTTATTCCAACTTCCAACTTATAATTTTTATTTTACAATTAATATAAACTCTACTAGTTGCTTGTTTATATACCAAGTTTAAAACACTATCTTAATACTGAACATAGATCTAAATCTAGGTTCATTGACCTTTTTGTATAGAAAGATTTATGTACCAAATTAAAATGAGCCATAACTTATTCTGCATTTAACCACATCCATTGTTTCCGCGTGACATTAAAACATTGAGTTGAAAATGCGGTTGCAAATTTCATCAAAGGGGTGCAATTAACAACTTGTCTGTTATAGTGCAAAATAACGAACCATGTTGTAGTAGCAATAATTTTAGAGCGGTTTTCATCAACTGTACCCTGATACCAAAATATTTCATTATATGACTCGATTACATATTATTTAAACATCACTTAAAATTATACTGACACAAATGAAAATTCAGTATCGTACATAGACTGTCCCATATTTCCCCTGTGACCCCTAATAACGTTATTGAAATAATAATTAACAGCAGCAACGGTCAGAGTCCATGTTGGTTAGTTTTAATTACCTGCGAAAACGATATTTTATACGACAAAACGTGTCACGCGAAAATGAACTTCATATTAATTCTGAAAAGAGTGTCGCATTTTGTTATTGTATGCATTTAAAAGTTTTTCTATATGGAATTATGCAACTGAATCAATTTTCAGTTTGTTTATTTAAGTCATAATAATATTTATTAATATTTTGTTGTTTTATCTTTAAATCTCGCATTGTTAAAATGGACGATTGTAGACTCAACCCGTTTTGATAAATGAATAATTAATGTAATTGAGATTAGTAATTGTGTTAGTTCTCTGATTAAAATTGCGTGCAGGACTAATGAAGTCGCTTTCTGGACATGACAACGCATAAATCCAATGTAATAAGCGCAGCCTGCGTTAAACACGTCTGAGTCGACAAAATGGTGTGCAATGAGATTATTCTATTACGAACAATTTCTGCTTAAATACTGCTAATAAAGTATACATAAGCTTTGCTTTCAATTAAAGCGACTAGGCATTTTAATTTACATTTTATCTCTGGTGTTACTATATAAGTGGGGATGATTTTTTTGGTCTTAATAAACGTTATCTACATATTTTAATTAAACTTTCTAATTAAATCCTTCCTTATAAAATTGATATTTGTAGAACTTAACGTAACATTTATTGACACATAAAATGATGTGAGTAAGTTATGAAAGCTGCGCAATAAATTTAATTAATTTCATGAATAGAAATCATAAAGAATAGTTGTAGAGTATAGCAAAATATTAAATATCCATTTTTGTCATATTTTTGTCCACAGTTTATCTCAAAGCCGGCGCCCCTCCCAGCTGGACCCGCACGGTACCAGGAGCGTGCTGGCGCGAGCCCTCGACGTGTGGGAGCAGGCGTCGAGACTCACCTTCACGGAGGTCAACTCAGACGACGCGGACATCGTGGTGTCGTTCGCTAAGTAAGACTTTTATTGATGCTTTTCAATTTCCATACACTGTATACCTTGTTTCTAAGCTTTAGTGACACCTAATAATAGCCACTTATTACTAATAGTCGAAATAAAAAGTTAAAATAAAATTAATGACGAAAACATTCCATAAGTCGTGTTATAAGAATTAATACAAAACATCTTAGAGCAGTCTTAAATTCGCTTCTTGATTTATTGCGCTGATAATAAATAATAATCAAGCACGGATTTGGAGACACGTCCTATCCATTTTAAGGGGATTTGCGAGATCTCGTGCGAGGCATCACAATAAGCTACGGACAATATAACGTAGCGACGTTAAGAAAAAATCTACACATTTCATCTTTAATTCAAAAGTTATGCCATAAACATATATCTAACTAAATGTAACAACCATCATATCATCCAAGGCACAAAATTATTTTTAACAACAATACAAGTATAACACTCATTTAATTATTTTTCTAATACAAGTCATTATAGTTCATTAACAAGCATAATAAAATACTTAATTATTCACTTCAACGTTAACAGCGTTTTATTGTTACGAAATAAAAATAATAAAAAAATAACACAATCATTATATTATAATATGTTTAGAGAGATTTACAATATACTTCCAATGAACCTTGAAAAACTCCTTTGAATATAACAATGGTTAGCAAACACTACCTTAGTCGATCGTTTCTTTTTCAACCTGCAGCTTTACCTTCACGATTCACTTTCACAGTACCGACGTGACTTGCCAAACTCACTTTGCTATTGATCTAATAGTCCTACAAACGGCAAATTGCGTCGTGAGAACCTTCTCGAAAGGAAACATCTTACTTGAAAATGATTACAAAAAAGTAATGGTGCCTACGCTTGTTATCGATAGAGCTTTATAAAAGGATCAGGCTTTGCGTTGATGGAAATTAATTTATGGCGTCTTCTTGAGATTCATATTCTTTAATTTAATTTTTGTTTAATTTTTTGAAAGTTAATTACATTCTCAATCTCTCTCTAATGCAATTCGTAACTTCGTAGAATATCGTAGCACTGCTACGAAAGCTATCTTAACATTAAAAGTTCTATAATTAAAATCCCTTTCAACATACGAAATTTTGAGGTTCCAACTCCGCCTTAATCAAATGTTATTCGAAGTAAGTAAAACTTAAAAATATTACGAAAAATAACAACATCGTGAACTAAAGTCGAGAGTTGCATGTCGAATGAGCGGCGGGCAAAGTTTCCCTTATTAGATCACCGTTGACGACGATATGAGAAAGTACCGTCAACAAAAACCACAAACGAGGAAATATTGCGACCGCCATATTGCGTCGTTGCAAACTTGCAGTACCAACTTTTATGGGCATTATAGGTTTTTAACTACCGATTATTGTAATACCTTATTCTACACAATAGTTACACTGATTACCTTATTTATTCATACAGACACAGAAGCATTTTTCTATTACTTATATACAATTTGTATAATTTTATGATAATAGATATATCATTTTACAACTATACTTGATGTAAATATTCATATTCGCGACCCCCCAACATTGATCAAAAAGAATAACACCCGTTCGTTAAAAGAACAACTTTATGAAATGTAATAAAAGCTACCATAATATTAAAATTGTTAACAAAACCTTTTATATGTTAATTAAAAACCATTCTCATTAATTCCATAGTCGTTCACCCATAATTTCCACATTAGTTGTTATCCTCCTTGAGTTTATTCGCTCCAATGAACATTTAACAGTGAACACAGAAAGCACAGCACTGCTCAATGTATCTACAAGATTTACTGCTCTCATAAATGTAATATTACTCGAGTAATAAGGCATATATGCAAGTTAACTGCGTTCTGAAACTTGCAAGTGGCATGCATGCAATTACTCAATGTGAATCTAATATCTTTATCTATTTAAAACATTTATTCATTTTATATTACATTGATAAATATTTATTGTAAAGTAGGTAAATGTTATAGTTTAAGAATAATTTAATACTTATCACTTTACTTCATGTTTACTACATAGTACATACTGTAAATATCCAAATAGTAGCTGATACAGGTCAATTGGCAAAGTTCGACTATCTAGCAGCAGCTTCTGGGCAGCTTTAATTTTTTTTTTCTTAAAGCTTTTTTTATTCTTGGGCATATTAAATTTATTAAATAATTAATCATAAAAATCTAATATTATTTAATACATATAATAGATTTAAATACAGTAAAACATTTGATATGCATATAAAACCATTTGGGTATACAAGCGCTTCTCATCGGCAATTGAAGTGGAGCGTAATAAATCATCCCCGACTCGGAAACTTTCCATTTCGAAACCATTATATTTGATGGCCTATGTCAACGCGGGACTTCCTCATTTTAACGTTTTTGGAGAAACGCATGTATCACACACAAAGTTTAAAACAATTTAAAACATTCCCGAGCATAATATTTTAATATTTTACGAAAGCTCGCGCTGTTAATGGGTATAATGAAATCAATTTATTTCATAAATTATGTCACAATATTTTGCTCTTTCATACATTTAAAATTCTACCAAATCTCAGGAATACATGTATAAAAATTACAAAATTGCACCTACTCAATCTGTCATAGTCACAAAAATCAATAACATAGCAATATCCCTACAAAATATTCATAACGTAGAACGAGGTCTTTCGTTGTTTTGTCACGGCAAAAATGATTAGGTGGTTAGTGTCAGTCAAAACCCCGGGGAGACAAGTTTGATTGCTCTGTACCTACGCTCGTCCACACTTGTTTGTTGCGGAATGAATATATTACTCTAGACCAACTATTCTCATTATAAGTCTATGTATTAGATTTAGTAATTAACTTTATACACCTAATAAATAATAACAATATATAATATAGTAAAAAAATACAAAATAGTATTAATAATTGGTTTTTATGAAATTTAAAATAGTGTTTACTAGATGTATATTCATGAATTTTTTTACAGACGTTTCCATGACGACGCATATCCATTCGATGGACGCGGCTCAATTCTTGCGCATGCGTTTTTTCCTGGAACAGGGCGCGGAGGAGATGCACACTTCGATGACGAGGAACTGTGGTTACTGCAACCCAAAAATGATGACGAAGAAGGTAAAAAGGATCATTCTATCAAATGTACCCGTTTTTCAGGTGAATTTGCGTAACATTATGAACAGAAATTCTTTTGGTAGTCTGAGCTTTTGATATAATTATATTGTTAAGCGGTTACTTTATAGGTAAAATGAAAAAGATCAATATGATCATTATTAAAATTTTAAAGCGTTTTAGAAATGAAACTGATTACTTAGGTACTACCAAAAATAATTTCTTTCCATTACGACATGGTAATAAGTAACACGTATGTTGAAAAGCGGCCTATTCTCAGTTATATTCCCGATAATCCTATACATGTGCACAGCTTAAATCGATGCACACGTGTTCCCTAAGCTCTGTAAACAGCTAATACACACTAATTGAAACCCTACCATAATCGTGTTTGTTAGTAAAACAATATTGATATTTCCTGTTATCAATACCTGCTTACGTAAAAGGATTTCAGTTCAGTTTCGGTATTAAGTTTAACGTTTACTTTCTTGTGTGTTGTGTATAACAATATTTCAACTGAATATATGATAATAAAAGTGTACGGAAACAAATGTCAGCTAGTTGTTCAGTTTGTATCGGACTATGGAGTTATAGTGCTAGTTAGTTAATTAACTGTCAAAAGTAGTTTTTCCGTGCAAAGTTCGATGTTCGGAAATGAGCATGTCGCGGTCAGCTACGGTTTGACATGCAAATGGCTAGGCGTGGTTGCTGCTTACCTACCTACCTACCTACCTACTTCTATAGTTACATAGTACATACCTATACAGAATAAATCGGTATTGATGGTCTAAAATTTAAACATTACTTTGAGATGTTTACATTATAATTATGATAAGATTTTAAATACAAATACAATTTGCTAAAGTTAATATTTAACAAAAACAATATTTTGCCAGGTACCTCGTTGTTCGCTGTGGCCGCCCATGAATTTGGACATTCGCTTGGCCTCAGTCACAGCTCTGTTAAAGGCGCTCTAATGTTTCCATGGTACCAGGGTATCCAGCCTAATTTCGTTTTACCAGAAGATGACCGCAACGGTATACAGCAAATGTACGGTAAGTTTAACAAAACCAAACCACAATATAAATGTTTATCATAGTGATCTCCTTAATCTTTACTTTACGTTGCAATTTTATTTCAGGCCCCAAGGTCAAGCGGACATGGGCAAAGATACCTTATTACCGTCCAGTGGAAACTCCACCGCCAACTACGACGTCAACAACAACAACTACTACTACAACAACGACGACGAGGCGCCCATATATCTACCATCACCATCCTGAAAGACATCCGAACCATCGGCCGTACACACCCCAATATCCCCGTCCTCCAAGTAGATATCCATACTATCCCGAGCGTCCCAACTACCCAGATAGGTCAAATCCCTCGTACCCAGAGAGGCCGCACTACCCGGATCGTAGGCACAACAATACTGAAGAACATCCTAGAAGGACACACAACCATTACCCACGTACAGAAACTACGACGCATGCTACAACATACAGACCTCGTTATCCCCATGTAAGGCCAGAATATCCTACACATCCTCGTCCAAACTATCCCACTGATCCTGCTCAAGATCACCCTAAAAAGAAACCATATTATCCTGTGAAAACTACCACTACAAAACCTCCTCCATCTGATAAACCTGACACATGTGATACCAGCTACGATGCCGTTAGTTTGATTCGAGGAGAACTGTTTATATTTAAAAATAGAGTGAGTATTTTTAACTAATCGTAAAATTGTTTGCATTTATTATTTATTTGAAATTATATTTTAATCGTCCCTTTTAGTATCACTGGAGAATCGGTGCAAATGGAAGATATCCAGGATATCCGATAGAAATTTCGCGAATGTGGTCCGTTCTTCCAAAGAACTTAACTCATGTTGATGCTGTTTATGAAAGACCGGACCGAAAGATCGCGATATTTGTTGGTAAGTAAATTAAGCTTTTATGATATCAAGGGCTTTGAGACATATAATTTAAATAGGTAGATGCTTTCATATTTTCATCAATTTTAATTCTTCTTTTATTTTTATCATTAGGTAAAGAATTGTACCTATTCGACTCGCAATATCTAATGCCAGGATATCCCAAGAAATTAGTTCAGCTTGGTTTACCAGAAAGTTTGGAGAAGTTAGATGCTGCTATGGTTTGGGGACATAATGGAAAAACATATTTTTACAGTGGTTCTATGTATTGGAAGTAAGTGTACCTATTATAACTTTATTAATTACAGTTACAGTTTTAAATTCTGGTACTTAATCCTATTTATCAATTATTTCAGGTTTGATGAAGACATCGGACGTGTTGAATTAGACTACCCCAGAGACATGGCAATGTGGAAAGGCGTTGGATATAATATCGACAGTGTATTTCAATGGAAAGATGGTAAATATCATACACTTAATTAAAATCAGAAATATCTTTTTCTCCGGCAAATTAATTTATATAATTTTATTATTTTCAGGAAAAACTTATTTCTTCAAGGGAAAAGGCTTTTGGAAATTTAACGATCTTCAGATGCGAGTGGAACATGACAAGCAGTATCCATCAGCTCAGTTCTGGATGGCGTGTCCCGCGGAGCGAGCGGGTCGGCGGGCGCCATTCCGGGCACTTCCTTCGCCCGGCTCCACCCTTCGATCGCCGAGCTCAGCGTCACTTCACACTTTCAACGTCTACACTTGTCTCTCTGCTTTAGTATTAATACTTAGCAATTATTTCAAATACTTATAAAATATAAATATCTTTTGTAATTTGTGTGCCACGTAAATTGAAATGCATAATAATATGGCTGATATAACAAGTACATATCGTTACTTTGTCTGAGTTTAGGTCTAGGATTAATGACAAATGCGCAAACACTACACTGCCTTTTATTAGTATTAAATTAAATGCCCACATTAATTAGATATATATTTTAGAATAATTGTAGGTAAGAAATATTTTGTTTTATATGTACATTTTGATCTCAATATGATCGAGTGCTTGTTTTTTTATGAACTGTGAGGTACATAACACCATTTGTTTAGCTGATGTAAAGTTCGTAATGTATATCGATGTCAGTATTTAGAGTCATATTATTAAATTATGTTAAAGAATATATAAAATTATAAATACAACCATATTTGTAAAATAACTGATTAATTATTTATAATATAAACAATAGATACCTTTGTATATACATAATGAAATAATTGCAATATATAGCAACCATTAAACCAAATGTGTGTAATAGCGTTTATTCACGAAAATGCCTTATATAGTTTATTATAAAATATATATTCAATATAATTATTAATAATCTATGTAAGTTTATATTTTTATATATAATATTAATGTGATTGTCATGTCTTAAAGGAATAATACAATATAATTATAATAAAAATGTAAATTATCACTCATGCTGGTTAGAGGTACACTTACTCAGTAATTTGTATATTAAAAATTATACAACCTAGATATTATTTAGCTATACGTATAGAATACAGTTTAAAACTAACTTTCCACGTTGGTGTATATGATTAATAAAATAATTGCTTTTTGTGTGCAATGTTTAATGTGAAGACAAATTATAGTAGTAAGATACCTATAAAATCATTTATCCTCAGCTTGTTATTATTTGTAGTTAAATATTCTATTAAGTGCCACATTGTAACAAGTATATATTTTAATATAGTGAACCAATAATACGTCTACTTATATACTATAGCTAAGCGATCCGGAAAATATTGATTTAAAATATGTTTAACCGTCGATGAGTAAATGTGGAGCTCTTCAAATGAATATGGTGCTTTATATAGGTAGATAGTCCCTGTACAGAATAAATTCATATTAGGTATTTACCACCATAACCACGACCACTCTGTCAAGAGTGCACGACTAAGAAGAGATTTTTGTATGTCGTAGTTGTCTTTTGAACTCATCATAAATACATTAGAATGTTGCCTGGAGCAACATTAGTAATCTAACAATTTATTTAATACCTATTCATATAATATGATATAAAAAAAGAATACCTATATCTAGTTGTACTTTGATAATAATAATTTGTCTGTTTGACTCATACATTCTAGATTAGAAAATTTTATATTTGATACCTAATAAGGCCATAAATGTGCGTTTATATGAATATTTTATAATCAAGTAATATTTTTTTTGTGCAATCACCATTCAAAAATTAGGTAATGCTCTCATAATATTTATTTTTATAAGAATAGGATTCATTTAGTAGAATGTCCGCATTTTTAGAACAATTTTTTTACCTCTATTAAGTCGCTCATGCAATACTATAATAGGTTTTTTACAATATCATTGGTCACACTTAATAATTTAATAAAAACTGTGATATTTACTTTTATTAAAATGCCATAAGTAATTGGCAATAAAATAAATTCAAAATTTTTTTAATCCTTAAAATAGGTAATTGAATATTACTCAATGTGTAACTGCTAATTTTTAAGTACTAAATAACTATACATTTAAGGGGAAATATAAGATTTTAAAAATTTGGATTTTTATTTTGATAATTTTCATCTTAGATTACAAAATAAAAGACAGATGGAGCGTTGCCGAACTAAACCGAATAATTTATCGTCATTTCCATAAAGCTATGTGTGCTGTCATTTCGCCGTTGCACTGTACGTACACGGTGCTTCTGTGTGGGTGTTATGTTACCAGATATTGAAAATTTTCCCAAAATTTTCCCCGACTACGGAAGAAAGAGGGTTATGTTTTTCGAGTGTAGGTATGTATGTATAATATTTCTTTGACACGCCCTGCAGTATAAACTGTTGGATCGATTTTGAGTTGTGAGTTGTGACTTATGAGGTGTCATTGCAATCATCTGAATTATGAAGGTATAGGTAAACCAGAATCTGATGGCAATTAGGGAAATCAAAATTTTGGGTGTGCAACCCTAGGGAAAATGGACTGAACGATCTTGATACTGCTTATTTTTTATTTTGTCCTCAATATCATAAGTCACATTACATAAGTGGACAATACTGTACTTAAGAATGAGATATCCACTTAATATTATGTACCTACCTACTTACATGTATAATATAGGTACAATTATACATATTAAGTAATATGTATAATAATATAAAAGTTTATACAGGTAATACATAATATTATTATTTACACATACCTATATTTGTATATTCATTACCAGTATGCCATGTGAAAATATCCATATAATGATAATGTAGAACAAAACTATAATTTTTTATAAAATAAAATTAAAATAAAATAAAACTGTTTATTTTCGTAAGTATTAACAGATACACACATTATAAAATTGACTTGGACAGCTTGGACTTGAAGAATAGCCGTATTGGAAACTCCTGTAATAAGTTTTCATAAAATTATATTCTAATCAACAAACAATATTATAGTTACCTACATATAATATTTTTTAATTTAAAGTATCAAAACTGGTAAGTCCAATTTACCAATAAAATCTTCAAAATTGAAAATTGTGATGTGTTTGACCCTTCTTCATCGAATGTTTTTCTATACACATTATAAACAACACATCTTGCTTGTGATCGCAGCGGCTTTTTCGACATTTTCGAAGATTTTTTAGACAAAATCCTAAAAATTATTCATCAACTACAAAAAAGACAAGTAATTTGACAACCAATTTGATAGTTGTCAAATAAGTTGCCACATGAAAATCTTTTATTTCTTAAATATAAATATGCCATCAGATTCTGGTAGACCTATAGCTGTGGTGGTAGTGACGTAGGCTACATAAATTATTAGCAGTCATGTTTTAATTTTTATTTTAATATAAATTCGGGTTTTTGGTATTATTTTATAATATTGTAAAAATTATTTTATCACCTATCTACAGTGCGACACAAAAGAGATGAAAATAAATGAGGGCGCCACCGTCGCTCATATAGCAACACTGATACTGCGACGCAAGCGATCTTGATACTATAGAATAAAAATCTAAAAATCTATATAATATAATCTAAAATAAATACCGCGATTTAAACCGTTATAATTGTTTCATTGTAGCAATAGTGTAAATTTAAGACAAAAATACATTAGTATTTTAATTGACCTACCTAGGTCAAATTTTACTAAATGTATTTGGAATTAGTTATTTTATAAAAATCGGTCAAGTGTTTAGACTGCAGAGGCGCACATAGAATCAAACATACAAACAAACAAGCATACATGCAGCTCAAACACATTACCCTCTTTCTGGGTCCGTCGGGTAGAAAAAAAACAAGGCGATTTGAAAACTACATATTTTTATTTTTTTTTTGTAGATAAATTTTGTACATTAATATAAATCATCAAAATCTAAATATTCTACTCCTTCAAAGGACTGATCATTACTCTGTTTCGAAGTACCTCTCCTATGTTTGGCTGGCGTTGAAAATTTGCCTTCATTTCTACTCCCTTCCTCTACTATCCTGTGTACTGTGCTTTCAGAAACCCCTATAACAAACGAATTAAGATGAATAAAATCAAATAGTACATTTAACATATTTTTATAGTAGCTTAAAACTAAAACTTCCTTTATTTTATTAATTTTTTTTTAATGTAGGAGGCCAGCGTCCCTGCTCTACACTAGTAAGTAGTTAGTAAGCTAAATCTAAAATATGATTTTTTTTCTTATGGTTTGATTGATTAATAGATAGCTGTATGAAAACAATTATCACTATACTATGTAGTAAAATCTAAACTAGGTACTTTATTTGAGGCTGGTTGGATTGGATATAACTTCTTGACTCAAATTGTGCTGGTCGCACTATAAAAACAAGTTTTTGTTTACATACAAATAACCTCAAATTAAATTGCGAAAACGTAATAATCGCCATACATACATACATTAAACACTCGTCACTAATGGAATATTCTATTTTACGTAGTACTGAACCAAAATAAATGGAATCTCACCGGTATATTCTGCTGTACGTTTGTAAACGTTTTCCAAATCAGTCAATAACTTTCCAGCTTGAAATTCGGACAAACACCGAATAAAAACTTTATACACGACATCACGGACACCGCTACGTTTAACCTTTTTCATGATGTCTCCTTTTTTATTTAAATTTCTTGTTCTAAATAACAATTTTATCTCAATAATTCTCCACTTCACGAAAAAAACAACAAATTTTTATTCAACTTGACAGCTACATTGGCAATTCAGGGTTGCCAGGTAATGAAAAACGAATTAGTTCCAAAATAATTAATTTCATCTCTTTTATGTCGTACTATACTAAAGTTATACATGGACAAAATAATTTTATTCAATTTTTATTAAATAAATTACATTAAAAAAGTTTTTATTTTTCAAAACATATGAATGCGAATAGCGGTAGTTTTTAGTCGAGAATGCGGGACATTTTATTTTCATCATATCCATCATGTGAATTAAATCGCAAGCGAAAACGACGCTTTTAATAAAAGTAACAAAAAAATGTATAATGCTTTTTAAAATAATCTAATAATGAACATGAACTTTTATTGCACTATACAAATAATCACATTCACGATCGAAAAATCCAACAGCACTACCCCGAATATCTTTTAACCATTTTACCCCTAAAAATGGCAAATTCATTTTCAAAATACTGGCAGCATACGTTGAAGTTTTGAATTCCTTCGTATTTGTAAAATTATTATTTGTATACAAAATTAAATAAGCCAAATAATCTACAGAAAATCTGTAAAACGATGTTTTATCTTTTTGTTTGTTTTCGGGAACAAGTTTTACAGCGTTTTAATATCACAAGACAGCATTTTTTTACTAAAATAGCAAACCCCTTTTGACGTATTGCATGACACTAGAATCGCTATAGCACTGGTGCAGCGACGTATTTGCTTTTGATTTCGTATTTTCTTTGACAAGGGCGACGGGTGGTTGTCATGCTCCATCTGTATTTTATTTTGTAATCTAAGATTTTCATATGCCTTTAACCTATCCTTTGTAATCTAAGCCTATCCTATGTGATCTTCCTTATTCACCGTTTCTTCTCTACCTTATAACGTGTAAACAGACACACACTGATTATATTTTAAACCTACTTGTTATTAATTTAAAGCTTCTTTCACACCATACGATATTTTTACAATAATTAAACACTGCCATAAAAATGGCGAAATTGAGAGCACTTAATTATTATTTTTTAGCTGTTCTATTGCTCCAGTGCTAATGGTCTTAGCATAGCGTGATGGCATAGGTAGCTAACCTTTATAGCCTTCCTAAGGCCTTCCTCGATAAATTATATAAGTAAAAATGAAATAAGTTTTCAATCAATATGATCCATGTTTCTTGAGAGTAGCGCGTTCATACAAACAAACTCTTCAGCTTTATAATATGAGTATCAATAAACTAGAGATCAAAGAGAAGAGAAAAATACATAGCGCGTGGTGTCCCTTAGACACATAAAACTGAAACGCGGGTTCGAATCCCGCCTCGTGATCGAATTTTTTCTATTCTTTATAATATATTTATATACTTACGACCGCCTCCTTGGTACAGTGGTTGACGCGTGACCGTAGAACCGAGGGATCCTGGGTTCGATTCCCGGTGGAGGCGAAGAAAAAGAAATGTCTCGGTCTGGCAGGACACAGAAGGCTGATCACCTACTTGTCTCTAATGCGCGGGTCAAACACAAGCGGCGCGGGCGCGGGCGTGCCATAAGCGCACCTCTTGAATCTGTTTTGCACCACGTCCTTCTTATACATTTTGTATGAAAGAATTTTGGACAGGCGTCGAGACGGCACGCCACGGTTGTGCCACGGTTGCGCCGCCTTTCCAAAATTATTTCATACAAAATGCCAATAGCGCACCCGATGCACGCCGACAGCGCGCCCGATGCGCGCCCGATGCGCGCCTGCAGTGCGCCCGATGCGCGCCGCGCCGGTTGTATATGTCCCGCGCCTAAAGAAAATCATCAATTTTCAACCAATTGATGTTAATATGTTACCATTTTGGTATATGGGAGTGGTAGTGATACTTCAAACTCATAACACCTGTATACATTTTATGTAACAATCTAAAATAGTTAACAAGAGAGAGTTACTTTACTAATAACATAGTGAGGGTAGTTGGGTCAAATGTTGTATATACTTCTCTTATATACACGTCTTAGGACCTAGGCATGATTCATATGAATGCGCCCCAAATCAAAACAAGGCAGCATTTTCTACTAATCAACAGCTAAGCATATTCTGTGAGTGACAACATATTGACATCTTTTCATCCACAAATATCTTAAATCAAAAGTTATGTCTAACTATATATTTAAAATTAAAACAGTCATCACTTATCAAGTAGATTGGACATATCCTTTGTAATCATATTTAAATAAAGGTTCTTTATAATGTATTATTCTTATAATGAAGATGAATAATAAGAAACATCTGCTGTATAAAATTTATTAATGCACTATATTATATCTATTTAAATCATTTATTATATAACAATCACAACACTTCTCAAGTCCCTTGGCTACTATAGCCCCATAACAACTTCTATTTCTTCTCTTCTTCTATTTGGTCATTGCTTTCAGGAAATCCTAACTTAGACCATTTTTCTTTTGCCATTAAGTTATTCTCCATTCTGCATGCCAAATATTCCTTAGCTTCTGAACGACATAAGGAATTGTTACTATTATTATCGTATAAACAATTAAGGTACCGCATCATGCTCTTCTTACATACTCCTTCATGATCAAGTGGAAAACTTCCTTTTTCTGGTGGGGTCGGTATGAATTGCTTCTGCCCAAAAGTCATAGCAGTCGACATCTTGATGAGAGAAGAACCGACTTTAACAGCTTGAATAAAATGAAGAAGATCTAAACTAGTCTTGATGATGATCTGATTTCAAACGAATCCTTATTTAACCATAATTAATTCTTATACCAGTAGATTTATTTTTCCACTCACTGAGAATTTGCCTAAAATTTTGAGCTTGAAGTACGGTCAAAGATATTAGGAATGTTCATTTATAGAATATTTTTTTACTGAAAATTATCGAGCCCTTGATAACAATTTTCATATGATTTTGACGTTTAAACTGTCAAACAGGCAAGCCATTTGACAGTTATATCTTCTTGCCATAACAAAAAAAAAACAATCCATATACTTGTTGCCATTGCTAATGTATTAATTTTTCAATGTACATATGTATATTTAATATTTATTACTATTTTGTTTCCACATAGATAGATCATAATAAACTCCCTATAAATACCTCCCGATATAAATTTTTAATGGACCCTAAACGACTGTTCGAGAGGCATCTTTTAAATATTCGACTGTATATTCATTGCGCATTGCGCATGCCTACAGGCCGTAGAGCTCTCGTTAGGGCGTATTCAGAAAGAAAGCTTGAAACTTATAAGCGCTTATCGGCGCTTGTCATGTTCATATATTTTCCTGTCAGTGCTGGTAACCCGCGCAGGAAAATATATGAACATGACAAGCGCCGATAAGCGCTTATAAGTTTCAAGCTTTCTTTCTGAATACGCCCTTAGAGAGTAGTATATTCTTTGCCGTAGAGGGAGAATTCTCCCTCTACGCTACAGGCGCAACACTGCGGAAGGCAGGGGATTGACAACTGACAAGTGAAAGTGACAATGACAAATAATTATATTTCAAAATCGAAATCACATGGATTTGTTTTGAATTGTTTCTTACACATTATTTAATTTTTATTTTAATAACAGCTATTCTCGGTATTTTTAAGTACAGAATGCAAAATGTCTCGATTAATAGTTAAAAATTTACCCAACAAGGTAAGTAATTTTTGCTAGTTATTGTTACGCTTTCGTGGACAAATTGAAATAAATAACTTGTTTAATAGGTTACAGTAGAAAAACTCAAAGAATTATTTGGCGAAAAGGGTGAAGTAACCGACGTACAACTAAAATATACAAAAGATGGCAAATTTAGAAATTTTGGCTTCGTGGGTTATCGGACAGAAGAGCAAGCCGATGCGGCGAGAGAACATTTTAATGAAACCTTTATCAATAGCATGAAAATATCCGTTGAAAGTTGTGCAAATTTAGGTGACGAAAAGAAACCAAGAGCGTGGAGCAAATATGCCTGTGACAGTACTGCATATAAAAAAATACACAAGGAAGAAATTGAAGTCACTGATAAACCAAAAAAGAAATTAAGCAAAGCTGAAAAAAATAACAACAAAATCAAGGAATTACTTAAAAAGGTAAAAAATTTAACACAACTTGGAAAACTTTGTTTATGTAGAGTTCATATTGCTTTTTAAGAATGATTTTGTTAACAATATCAATTTTGATCATATTTTTTTTCTATTAATATTATGATGACACTATTTATCCTAATTTCAGTATGATAATTTTGTATTTCATTCCTTTCTTAGCACAAAGATGACCCTTTATTTGCTGAGTTTATTGAGGCACATGTCAACGATAAAACGGCTTGGATCAAGGAAACATTAACTGAATTAAGTCAGAACAATGATGACAGTGGAGTTGAAGATGAAACAGCTGAAAACAAAAGTGAAGAAAAAGCAGATGAAAAAAAAGTGTCTGAGGATAAACAAAATGCACCACCAAAAGAAAATAAAGCAGCCAATGCACAAATAAGTGATTTAGATGTATGTTTCTTTTTCTTATACATATTTTAAATAAAAATTATTTTATCTAAAAATTTGTTAATAATTGGATTAATAATATAATATGAATTAGTATATGACAGTTAAGATTTTACCTGTAATAATAAATCGAATTTCAACAGGTCATGCTCCAATTCAAGTTAATAAAATAATATAGTTGAAATTATAATTCAAAAATTTATTTTCATTATGTTGAAAATTTTCACTTTTCCTTTTAAAAAATGTCTGATATTTATACAATTTTTTCTTCCAGTATATGAAAGTGTTAATGAAAAAAGTTGATGGTTTTAAAGAGGATGTAGTTACTGAAGTTGCTCCAGCAGAGCCAAAGAAAATAAGAAATAGGCCATTATTCTATGTAAAAGTAAGTACAAAGGCATTATGAAATTAATGATTTTACTCATTTGACTCTTGTTACCTAAAATTATCTTGTTTCAGATAAATGGATTGCCTTTTAAATGTAAAAAGAAGGACATTAAAGAGTTCTTCAAACCTCTAGTACCATACTCAATAAGGTTGCCTCTGGGCAAAGGAAAAAAACTTGCTGGTTTCTGCTATGTTGGATTCAGAACAGAAAAAGAACTTAAAAAAGCACTTAATAAAGATAAATTGTTTTTGGGCAAGTACACATTTTTTTATTTTAGGTTATCAATATCATTCTCCACATTTTCTTACTTTGTGTTATCAATATCATTCTAAATATTTTGCTTCTTGATAACATGGTAATATTATTGCAAAAATTATTTTAGGAAGTCACAGGGTACATGTTCATCAATATGAAGATAAAGCGAAAAAGGCTGCTGAAGAGGAAGAACAAGAAAATATTAAGAAACGGAAAGAGGTAATTTTGGTTCATTGTATTTTTAACATAAAATAGTTACTTAGTTTTTACTAACTATTTTTCGTTCACTTGTACCTGATCTTATACAACTAAAAAAATAATTTCTGCAACTATGTAGTTGTTAATTCAGTCTATATTCATTGATATTTTTTGTCTAAAATAGATTTCCTTTTTTACAGAAAGAATTTAATGGAGAAAGTATCGGTGAAAGTGGTAGCATATTTGTCCGTAATTTACCATATGTTGTTTCTGAAGATGAATTGACAAAATTGTTTGAAAAATTTGGTAAGTTTATTTAATAAAATTTGTTACATTATAAAACATTCTTCAAAGGGCTTCATGATAATAATTAGATTACCTTATTCTCTTACATTTCTTTCTATATATTGCCATAGTCCTGACAGTTCTTGTAAAATTCCATACAAAGTCAACTAGGCATTTTTGTGATGATGAAGGAGTTGCTTCTATATAAATTATTATTAACTAGCGGCCCGCCACGGCTTCGCCCGTGGTACATGTTTATGTTTTTTTTTTTCATAAGAACCATCCTCGTACTTCAAGGATTATATTAAAAAAATAATTATCGAAATCGGTCCACCCGTTCACGCGTGATGCCGTGACCAAGGAAAATGGGTTTCATTTTTATATGTACATAATATATAGATATCTAATTCATATTCAGGTCCACTAGCAGATGTAAACATGCCAATAGATCCCATACTCCGTCAGCCGAAAGGGTTTGCAACGGTCACATTTGTCATGCCAGAGCACGCGGTTAAGGCTTACACGACGTTGGACGGTACAGCGTTCTGCGGCAGAATGCTGCACCTTTTGCCCGCGAAAACGGAACGGCTTGACAATGATGATGATGATGGTACTGTATATTATTTTTTATATATTTTTGTTTTATTTCTGAACTGTGTCTGAACTAAACTTTTATCATTTATGTGACTTTATACTGAGTGAAACAAAAAAAAGCAATCTAGTGTTTTAAACTACTTCTGGTAAGTAAACAATTTTTCTTTATGTTGCCATTAGTTATTAGTTAAGTATGTAGATAAAAATAAAAATATTAAAAGTACAGTGCAAAGCATACATGGCACAGTTTTCAATCCCCAATAAAATAAAATGTCAAGAAAAAACAAACAAAAATATGTTATTTAAATTCCTTTGTAATATTTACAGCTGGCCTCTCATTCAAGGAGAAGAAAGCAAAAAAACTAAAGGACCAAGCAAGGTCATCACATAATTGGAACACGCTTTTCTTGGGCGCTAATGCTGTCGCTGACGTTGTTGCAGCGAATTATAATACGACAAAGGAACAGTTATTAAATGAGAATAGCAAAAGTAAGGATTTTTCCAAATAATTTTATTTCTCTTGTTTTATTTTAATAATTTTACTTATTGTAATTTAAATGGCTTCAAGAATCTTTAAATAAGCTTTAATCTTTTAATTCATTTTTACGTGAATTTATTAGAAAATTCAGTTAAAAAAAATAGAAATTATGCTTTTCAATTTATTTATGAGTTATGAATAAATTACAACTTATGTCAGTCAATAGTCTTGAATCATGACTATTAAATGGAACAAAATTTGTTATGTAATTAACTTAATTCACACAAAGTATGTGTTAAATTTATAAATTTATACAAAGCTCATATCACATTATTTTACCTTAAATTTTCTATAATAACATCTTATTTCACAGATACCAGTGCTGCTGTGAGACTTGCGCTCGGTGAAACACAACTCGTAGCTGAAACGAAAGCTTTCTTAGAGTCCAATGGAGTATATTTAGATGCTTTTAATAGAGTAAGCATCTGATAAATTTTATTTAGTGAATTTGTTTTTACAAAAATATTGACCTAATTTATAAAGTTATAAAATTTTCATTATTTCAGCCCAGTAAAAAAAGATCGAAGACTTGTATTCTCGTAAAAAATTTACCAGCTGGTACAGATAAGGAAGAAATTAGGACACTGTTTGCGAAACACGGTCAAATTGCAAGGTTCTTAATGCCAAAACACGGAGTGACAGCGTTAGTAGATTTCATCGAACCATTCGAAGCAAAAAAGGCATTTATCAAACTTGCATATTCACAATTTAAATCGGCACCATTATACCTTGAATGGGCACCAGAAAATGTATTTGAAAAATCAGCTAAGCTTAATACAGATAATGCAAAAACAGATATTAGTGAAGTTACTACTAAAGAAGAAGAAGTGAAAGATAGTAATTTAAGTAAAAATGAAGTTAATAAAGAGCCTTCTAAAGAAACAAAGGAGGACGCTAAAGAAGATGATGTAGAACAAGAAGAACCAGAAAATGATACAACACTATTTGTAAAGAACCTTAACTTTAAAACAACAGAGGAATCCTTGAAAAAAGTAGGAATGCAACATAATTTAAACTTGATTTTGTTACTTGTTTACATTCGTTTTAAATATCTAAATTATTTTTTGTACTATTTTTACTTTTATTAAAAAAATATTTAATGTAATACAATAAAATTGATATAATTTCAGCATTTTGCCAATTGTGGTAAGTTACACAGTGCGACGATAGCCAAAAAGAAGGATCCCAAGAATCCCGGCAAGTTCCTGTCCATGGGATACGGATTTGTGCAGTTCTATAGAAAAGAGCACGCAACCGAAGCGCTAAAATCGCTACAAGGATCAATTTTAGATGAAAAACAGTTGGAAATGAAACGTTCGGAAAGAGGAAACACGTGAGTAATAAAATCTGTACAACTTATTCGTAAAAATCGATCGCCTTTGTCAATAAAATTGTTTCGATTTATCAAGCTTTACTTGGAATATTGATACCTAAAACATAAAACGGTAATTTGATAAAAGTGTAGTTAGTTCCATCTCTCATAAAATACATAAGTATCTCATTATATTTTTATTTGCAGAACTGAGGTCAAAACAAATAAAAAGAGTGTTAAGGAAACAACACAAAACGGCACAAAAATTCTCGTTAGAAATGTACCGTTCCAGGCAAATAGAAAGGAATTGCACGAAATATTTAGGTGAGTGAAAAACTTTTTATTTAAGTACTTTCAACTAATAATTTTTTGATACAAATAAAATTTTGACTTTATCAAAATTATCAATACCTATAGTCAAAATTCTTATCGTCGCACTGTGTCTAATTAATTAATTACCTTCCTAAAAGTACTCGATTGATACAAAATCGTTTAACTTTTTGAATAATATTTTAGATACTTACCTATATACCATTGAGTTACTATGTACTACGTACTAGAGAGGATATCGGTACTATACTATTAATTGTAACACGAGTTAGAGCCAATCGTCTCAAACCAATTTTTTTGCATTGATTGGTTTTAATTGATAAGTTTATTCATATTTTATTAATAAGATAAACGATATCTTTTTTGTTACATTGATTGGTTTTAATTTATAAGACGTAATAAGAGACAGAATATCTACAAAAAAGCGTATGACTCAATAGCCGCCACACGCGCGCCCCGCACCGCCGCTTGTCGCACAGATTTTTTTCGTGGTGTCCTCTCTATACGTAGTAATAATACCTCAATGCTACCTACCGTGTTTTTTTTTAACGAAATTAATGGTTAAATTTATTTTCTTTATCGATAAATCAATGTGCGATAATATACATACATTAAAATATTTTCAATTTTTCTTATCGTGCTAACAATGTACTTACATAATTGTAATGTACATAATTTTAATATGTATTTTGTATTTTACAAGATAATAAGCAATACAAATTAATGTTTTTGTGTTTTTGTAGGAATGAAAAGTATCACTTTTGTATCCAGTTTGTTTTGTTAAAAATTCTAATTTCGTAACCCTTAATATTTTAGGGCGTTCGGAGAAATCAAAACTCTGCGGCTTCCAAAGAAATTCACTTCAGAGTCTGACCAACATCGGGGTTTTGCGTTCATAGACTACTATTCAAAAGCAGATGCTAAGGTAAGTCAGTCCTCATAGATAAACTACGGTACGGTACATATTATTAAATTCAACATGTAGCCTAGCTCACACACAAGACTTCCTATAACTAAAACAGAATACAAACAATATGAATGCACTAACAATTTCAAACGCGGCAAGGTTATTATGTTTTGTGGTCCGAAATTTAACTGGTTTCTTATCAACCCGCGTTTCGTAAAATACGCGCATAATATGTACACTTGAGCAAGAGAGTATAAAAAGCTCAATAATGTGATGTATGTATAAATAAATAAAAAGCTATTTTACTTTGCTTTCAGAATGCCTTTGAAGCTTTATGTCAATCTACACATCTTTACGGTAGGAGGTTGGTACTGGAATGGGCCGACCAAACTGACGAGAATGAAGATGTGTCTGCACTAAGGAAAAGAACCGCTGACGCATTCAATGCGAGAACACCGGGCGGCAAAAAATCTAAAAAAGGATCTATTGATGCTGAAGAATTTGTTGAAAATGATGATGTGAAATAAATATTTGTGAAAGTTGAATTTATCTATTAGTTTAATTTTAGTTTCCTTATACTTACATAGTTTAAAATAAAATTTAAATTCCATTCGAGCCTTCACTTCCTAGCTTTCGTTTAACTGCATTAAGTAGTATAGTTAAATTATTTATCTTTGACTGTGTATAATATGTATTAGGGAAAACATGTTTCAATTTAATAGCTAATAAAATACTTATATGTATTGCATTAGCTCATTTTTTAAATACAAGAAACATTTTGTTTTACTTTCAAATTGAAATCTAAGCCTATTTTTATTTTCAATTATGGTATACAGGTACTGAAGCAAATTGAAACGAAAAATATTTTTTCATAGTCACTTTATTTCTCACAATATTTATTACAATTTTTAAAGATGGATGGCATTACATAAATGTTTCCAACTTAACCTCATATTCAAATAAATACAAAAGAAAGCTATGGAATACTTGTTAGTGTCAACATCTATATATTATAATATTTACATAGGTATTTTAAGAATTAAACCTAAATACACCTTAACAATAATGATCACACTCTTAGGGATCTAAGTGCTTCCTAATTTCACAACAAGTCTGAATCCCTAAATGGATATTACAATACACTCATTCATCATAGCTTTAACATAAATTAACAAGAGATTAAACAATACTCAAGTGCTTCAATATAATACAGAAGTATTATCATGACTTTAATCAACATGCTTTCCAATATTGATTATTATTAGATCAACAAATTTTTGTCTAATGTGATACTATTGTGATACAAAAATGTTTCAGTGTAGCCATAAATTAGCAATGATTTAACCACAATTTTATACTTAGTATGTTATATATATTGGCTATATTATTACTATGATATTTGTAAAATGAACAATAGTTAAAATATCATATAAGTATCATATGTTGGCTTGTTTAAAACATAGTTTCTATTTCTATAATTAAACAAAAAATAATATATTTGAATTCTTAAACTCAACAAGGTATGTTAAGCTTACAATAATTGATATTTGAACAACTGAAAAAGGATAATCATGTCGTCTCTATACAATTTTAGTTCAAATACATTGCATATTTTATACTAAACTTTTTGAAAAAAAAAAAACAAATAATGATCACATATGGAATTACAATATTCTTATCTAATGATTAGATTATTTGATGAATATCATATAGATTACTTTATCATCACTATATATTGTAATTATATTTATATATACCCAAAATTAGATCCTTGTAAGGGCTATTCAATATCTCCTAAAATATAAGAGTTTTTCAAAACAATTAATTTGTGTGATCACTGTTTCAAGAAGCTACCCAAGAGATACATTCCATTCTTCAATACATATTTTGATAACCTATATTATTGCACCAGTTCAATCAATCTTAACAGTTGAGTAGATTTTTCTTACAAATAAACTGGTTCCAATATAACCAACAGTTCCACAAATGATACCTAGTGCCAAACTGAATAATGCCATGTAACCAAAATAGAAAGTAGTTTGGAATAAACCATACATCTTTGTCTTGAAAAGGAAATAGTAAAATGAATACAGGTAGACATAGAGAGCTGTGCTTCCAGCAGAAAGGAAACTGGTCCATTGCCAGCGGTAGTCCTCAGCATTCAAGAGGAAGTAAGTGCAAACAATGGTCACACACACAGTGACAATCATCAAAATCAGGAACACCAATAACATGAATCCATAAACATAGTAGATCTTGTATGCCCAAAATGAGGTAAAGATAAAGTACATTTCAATAAATATTGAGCCAAAAGGTAGTATTCCACCCATAATAATAATGATGAATGGTTCCATGAACCATTTTTTCTCAGGTATTGGTCTGGGTACAGCATTGATACGGCATGGATAATCAGGTTGGCCAGCTAGATTGCGCCCAAGTACTGTGCCTACTAAAGTTAAGGGCAAGATGACAAAGGTACAAATTGACATTACAGCAATCATGCTACCAAAAGGAATAGCACGTGAAGCATGGTAATACATAGCAATGAAATTTATAAAGAATGCAGTACCACACACCATCACGGGTAATAGGAAGGCAGACAACAACATTTGTTTAATCCAAAGCCTTCCTCCCATCCTAGCATACAGAGAACCACCAAAGTAACCATTTACTGGTGACGTAGCCGCATAGATGAAAATAGCTGTAGATAATAAGGAACCTCTTTCAGTATAAAGTTCACCAAAAATGGTAAATATTATTACAGCTAGTGTGACAACTGTAAGCTGGTAGCCTGCTCCAATTAAAGCAGAAAACAAGCCTAAGTGTGGGACGGGTCTGAATACATCTCCATGAACCTGTTTCCAACCATACTCATCACCCAAGTCTTTCTCCAAATCATCAAGATCATCATCTTTAGAATATCTAGCATAATCTTTTCTTAGGGTTCTCATGAGAATCATAGACACAAGTCCTACCAAAAAGATAACCATCATAAAACTGTTAAATATGCTGAACCAATGGATTCTGTGCTGGAAGAAATTGGGATCTAAATATTTGTCAAACCTATCCTCAAAACGTATGTTGCTGCGCTTCCAGTTTACTTCATAAGTGAATGGGATTTTGGCACCTAATGCGAGTTTTTCTTTATTCTCGGCAGTCAAATTCACCTCAACGATCCTGTTACCGTTGTATCCAATATCAAACTTCTTATGTGTCCAGATATAGTAATTGTCACCATCGATTTCACCAACAATACCCCAAATTGGAAGGTCGTCCACGTACATCTGATACCAATAATGGTTCTTTACTGCATACACAAGTGCTTTATAAGCCTGTTCGTCAAGTTCGATTGCACAAAATTGTTGTGCTGGGACATTATCTTTGTAAGTGATATCGAGACCACTAAACTCCAATTCAACTCCTTGAAGGGCTTCAGATAATGTCTCATGATAGTGGCCTATTGTAACTTTGGTTCCAACGCAAAATGGCAAAGAAAAATAAGCATAGGTCTCTTGTCGATTGTGGTAAGGGCCTACAGTATTCATCCATAGCACTACCTGTTCTCCATCTTTATACGTGTGTGTATGTTCATCACAATAAACTAAAGAACACATAAATATTAAAATGTAGAGATATTTCATTGTAACTTTTCAAAGCAAAGATTTATTAGCTAGAACGATAAACACAACACGTATGTAAAAAGCCGATGTCAGACATTTGTAAAATTGTTGCCATTTTATTTTATTTTTTTTCTGCAATATTGCAAGTAACAATAGCTTACTTTATAATCGTTTGATGTCACGTATCTACAAAAAATTATCACCATTGGTAAACTTGTTTCAGACAGATGTTAAGCAGAGGAGGAATTTATTCATAATTAATGCAGAATTATTATGGTACTTGTTTAAACCACTGCATATATTTTTACGATAAAAATAACACCTCAAGAACATCACTGCCTGACGGGCTACGTCAGCATCTAAAATATGTCAAATGTCATTTATCGAAGCGAACTGTCAAATCAATGTGAGATTGTTTAGACTTCAATTTGAATGAATTAAGGTTATGTTTTTCTATTAAAGTAAAACCGATTATTTATTATTTACCACTTAAAAAATGGAAACAGACAGTGATTTACCTACATGTGTACAAGCCAGATTTAAATCAGATACTGGAGAAGAAACAGGAAGTCCTCTGGACCTACCACTTAATGTTACAAAAGATCAACTTACTCTTATTTGTAATGCTTTATTACAGGAGGTAAACTAATACATTAAGAAATAATTAATGCCTTTAATTGAAATGTTATAAATTTTGATGTCCTGTCATGTTTCAGGAAGACAAACCTTTTCTTTTTTTCGTGAAAGATATTGAAATAACCTCTTCACTTAAAGATGCTCTCGATATCAACAAATTAAACTCGGAAGAAGTCGTGGAAATAATATACCAGCAACAGGCTGTATTTAAAGTACGCCCAGTAACAAGATGTACAAGGTAATAAAATAACATGTACTAATTACAACAAAATTGCAATTAACCCTGAAACATAATACATCATAAATAATTGCTTTTTTCTAGTTCTATACCAGGCCATGCAGAAGCCGTTATTTCAACAAGTTTCAGTCCTTCTGGTCATCATCTAGCGAGTGGTTCTGGAGATACTACTGTTAGGTTTTGGGACATAAATACACAAACACCATTACATGTATGTAAAGGTATGTAATCTGTATTTTCGTACAAGTATTTGTTACTTGGAAATGTATAGCTAGAATTAAAGAGAAATGAAAAAAGAATTTCACATAAATGCCCTGGGAAATTTATTTGACCTGGGGTCATGTAAGAACTATTATATTAAATCAACTGTTATAGGATTTTTTTATCTGTGGTTTTGTTCACAAGTGTAACAGCAAGTTAACCATAGATTTATTTTTGCAGGCCATAACAACTGGGTATTATGCATAAGTTGGTCGCCGGATGGTTCAAAGTTAGCCTCAGCTTGCAAACAAGGGCGTATAATGCTGTGGGATCCAGTGTCTGGTAATCAAATTGGTAAAACAATGATTGGACATAAACAATGGATAACAGCATTAGCATGGGAGCCATATTTGAGGTATAAAGTTGTTTTTTGTGTCTTAATATCATATTTTCAGGCATACTTACAGTATTCATTAGATTATGTAGATGTCATGAAAATGTAGTGTTCTTAACTGCAAGTATTGAATTTTTCACAGGAATCCAGATTGTCGTAAACTAGCCAGTTCTTCTAAAGATGGTGATGTCAGAATTTGGGACACATTAACAGGCCTCACTATCCTCAGTTTAACTGGCCACTCCAAAGCAGTAACTTGTGTGAAATGGGGAGGTACAGGCTTAATTTACACATCTTCCCAAGACAGAACAATCAAGGTATGAATAATATTACTAACTTCAATTTCCAGCTTCATTTATTATGTGAATCTCAGATAGAATATATGTGTTCCAACTCAAAATGAAGATACATATCTCATTTATATTACTAATTATTATTGATGATGTTTTTTCAGGTCTGGAGAGCTGATGATGGAATATTGTGCAGAACTCTAGAGGGTCATGCTCATTGGGTTATTACCTTAGCACTAAGTACAGACTATGTTTTACGAACAGGACCTTTCCATCCAATTCTCGATCGTAAAGACCCTTCAAATGATAGTAAGTGAAATAACTATTTTTGATATTTTAGGTTAATCTTTCATTTACAAAAAAAACCTATATCCCTCAGCCCCCGGAATCACAGACACAATAGAAATATATTGTATCGTGGCCCGATCGGCCCGCTCGGTGGTCAAGGGGTTA
The DNA here is from genome assembly GCF_061535455.1 of Colias philodice. Classification (NCBI taxonomy): domain Eukaryota; kingdom Metazoa; phylum Arthropoda; class Insecta; order Lepidoptera; family Pieridae; genus Colias; species Colias philodice. The sequence goes on along the minus strand of NC_143098.1, from coordinate 7,506,916 downwards.
AAAATTATGTGAAATGATGCCTGTTCAATTTGCATGGTGTAACTGTTTTATAGTATATGAAGTTACATATTTGTTTTATAGAAAAAGTACTTCAACAAAGAGCCCTAGAAAGGTATGAACAAACTTGCCAGCAGGGTGCTGAGAAATTGGTCTCTGGATCAGATGATTTCACTTTATTTCTTTGGATTCCCGAAAAAGAAAAACGTCCGCTAGCTAGAATGACTGGCCATCAGCAGTTAATCAATGATGTTAAATTTTCTCCAGATTCTAGGTGAGTAAATAAATGGAACTTTTTTTAACGTCTGCCAAAAACCATTGTATATTTGTCATAAATATTGGTGTGTGTATGACATACGTAATTCCTTAATAGGTTTTTGTTTCAATTTTAATTTCAATTACATTCATTTTTTTCTGTTGCATAGGATAATAGCATCAGCATCTTTTGACAAATCAGTAAAACTATGGGAAGCAGCCACTGGAAAATTCATAACAACCCTAAGGGGTCATGTACAAGCAGTCTACATGGTGGCCTGGTCAGCCGATTCCAGGTTATTACTGAGTTCTAGTGCAGATTCTACATTAAAAGGTAACAATATAAAACAAAGTAATATTTTCCTGGTTAAAATAGTTGTACCTAAATTTGTATGTTTGTAATTATAGTCTGGAATATGAAAACAAAGAAATTGGAGCTGGACCTCCCTGGACATGCAGATGAAGTTTATGCTGTTGATTGGTCACCTGACGGTGCCTATGTGGCATCAGGAGGGAAAGATAAAGTATTGAAACTGTGAGTGATTTAATAATACTATCTCTATCAAAATAAAATGATCTAAAACATGGAAATTTAAAAAAAATGTAATTTGAATGTCAATAAAAAATCATCATACATGAATATTGTAATATCTTATTTATTATTCTTCTAGATATTTGAATACATGAAGGTCCATTATTTTAAGCAATACTAATTTCACATTTTAAAAAGTTATATTTCTTGTTACAGGTGGCAACATTGAATCAGAGAAAACACTTAAAAAATCATATGATGAACATGTTTTATTGTAAAAAACAGTATATGTTATCTTGGAAATAAATGGTTTATTTAATTTTAATACTCTTTTTAACATTTGTTTTAATACCTGATGCTTCCCCTGCATACCTTGTAACTTCAGTTTTTGGTTCTCTTATGGCACCCTTCCTCCTTATCTTAGCCTTTCTATACTTAAGCTTATGTTTCACTCTGGGATTTCTTTGCTCCTTCTTTCTGTGTGGTGTCAATCCTTTATTTTTCGCAATTTGATATGTTATTTGACGCTTTTCACCCATTTCATCCACAATATTTTCATTCTGAGATGGAGGCAGTTGGATGTCTTCTGTTCCACCTTCCTCATTGTCAGAGAATCCACTTTCATCAGATTCATTATTTTTATTGTTCTCAACATCTCTGGGTTTGAAGTAATCATTACCTTCATCTCCACTGTCTTCATCTGACACTCCCGTATCTTCACCCTCATCTTTTTCAAGAGCATTAATTAATTTCAATTTCTTATTCGGCTGTTCAGGTGATCCCTTGCTTGATTTACGTTTCTTGTTATTTTCTCTGACAACTTGTAACTTTATTTTATTTTGAACAGCATTCAAAATATTTTCTATTTGAGGCTTTATTACTTCACAATAGATAGGTTCCATTTTGTTTAACATTTGCCTGTACTGATAAAGACGTTTAATAACTGGGTGATTTTGTATGCTGATTCTTTGACTTTTGAGTAAAATATAAAAACTAATATTTGTGCAGTAATTTAAAATAAGATCATAATTAGTTTTAACAAATTTAGAGGCTGTACATTCTGGTAATGTGCCACCCTTTATGAGTTTCATCACTGGTTGCAGGTCATCTTTTGCAACAGTTAATTTAGATTTGAAATCTTCAATAAGACCTGCAAATTCTGGACTTTCTTTTTCAAGAATTTGCATTTTCTGTCTTTTAGACATTTGGCTTAAATCACTTTTGATAAGAGTTTCTTTACTCTCATCTATTGATGGCTGCAAAGGAGAAATAAATTCTAGTTTAAAATCATCTTCCTCTAACTGTTCTATTAGCCTTTTCTGAATATTTTTGGCCTCTTCTTCTTCCATGAGTGCTGCCTCTTCATCATCTCCAAAACCTCCATAATCTTCATCAACATAATCAGTAGAATAAAATGATCTTTTCTGCTTACCCCAAGCCTTAGAATCTGGTAAGTCATCATCAGATTTCTCTTGGCCCTCAACATCACTATCTGCCATTTCAAGATCATTATTATCGGATTCATTTTCGGAATCTGAAAATTTATAAACTTCTTCTTCACTGCTAGAATCTCCTTCTTTTTCCTTGCGCAAACTTTTGATGATCGACTTTTCCTTCTCTGTATATTCATTTTCTGAATCTGACATCTCATAGCTCCCATCCAAATCAAATTTGGAGTTGACCCTGTAACCATATAAATTATTATCATTAAACATATATATAATTTTAATTTTTATACGACAATATAAATTTGAACAAATAGGTATATCTATAATCCTGACTAAAAGTTTGAATCAACTGTATTATGTTGGACAAACTTTTACTGAAAAACTATGCAGAGATTAGTTACCTCCGCTAAAAAAAAAATAGAAACTTGCAATGAAGTGCGCTAGAGACGCACCCGAGACGGAAGACTTCATATATCCAAAAACAAGATAATTTATGAATAATCTGCTAAAATCATGACGATTCAAGAGTAAAAAAAAAATACACACTGAAATCTCGTCGTTTTGTATTCATGTTTTGTCTGCGTAAGGCGAATCTATGCAGATGTAGTATTTACATTAATATTAAAACTAAAGATATACTTACTTTATTTTGTCCGTCATTGTAAAGCTTGATCAACAAAATACAAGGAAGACAAGAAATAACGTGCAACATTAACACGTTATTTTTAGGTTATTTTTTCAACGCCATTTAAATCAACACACGCTATCTTAAAGTATAATTATAAAATATATAGTCAACAACTAATAAAATTTAAACATTAAGTATAAAGTATATTTATTTCGTTCGGTTGAAACTATGAAATACAGGTTAATCGACAGGAAAATTATTTCGATATTTTTGACACTGCACTGCTTGACAGTTTCAAGTTTGACAGTTGGGATTTGGGAAATGGCCGAGGCTCCGAGGGTCCACAGATCTGTTGTACTAGATCTGTGGACTGGTCACTTTTTTAGTGTTAAATTACGACAGCGGCAAAGGAGAATAGACCGTTTTTATGGTGTCTGAAATATTGTGGAAATATTCTAAAAACCTCGGCTAGGACTTCGAAAATATCTAAGGAAAGTTATTTAAATATAGTTTTGGGTTATTACCCAAAGACAAGGAATACTCCACGGTCCCTACTCCCTACGGGAAATAACTAAAGGTTACAAGTATATTTTTAAAACAGATCGCACCATTTAAAGATTTTATTTAATTTTCATTTATCATAAGTCGGTCCAGTATTGATTACAAATTTTTAAATTTCTCACTCTTTAAAACTTCCAATATATTAAATTATCTAATTAACCTTCAGCAAAACCTTCAAATTTGGATTTTCCAATAAATTTTTTAGTATCACTTCGAAACACCTTCGGCACAACCACAGGGCACCACTATTGAAATCACCCACCCCGTTTTCCAATTACAGCACTAGAGCGCATTATGCAGCATAAATGCATCTACAGACGGCTCGGTAACGTAGACGGCTAGGTAATTGGCTCATTCACATTCGCAACGCCGCCGGTGTAGGACGTCAACATGAACGCCGAGGGAGTTACGGTCACCGAACGTGACATATTAATAAAATTACTGGATCTATATAAAGACTTTCCCTGTTTGTGGGACTTAAATAACAAAGATTACGCAAATAGAGATGCCAGAAATCAAGCGTATTTTATTATGTTAGAAGTATTAAAAAAAATTGACTGTGAAATTGACATTAAAAACCTTAAAAAATAAGTTATAAGAGCCGCATATGACTGTAATTTTCTCTATTTCTATAGTAGGATTTAGCCCATTCTCTTCGTACTATGGTCAACTGACATATTACTCTATGGTCAACTGACAGCTGGAAGGCCAACCGTCGGACAATCTGTAGCAACTAGCAATGTTGGAATGGTTGCCATGTCGGTTCCAATATGGTTGGCACCAACCAAATCGGAGCGTCTGTAGATGCATTTGGAATGGTTGCCATGTTGGTTCCAATATGGTTGGCACCAACCAAATCGGAGCGTCTGTAGATACCTTAAGCATCAGCATAATTCGGCATTGTGCGCCACTGAGTTTATGTTCTTATCTGTAATTGGAAAACAGCCATTGTTTACTGCATTGATTCTCGGAGCAATTATCAAGGCTTGTTAATTGCTCCGAGGCATTGATTGATCCTCTGTGCTTTATGGTTCAAGTGTCACTTGACATTTACAATCTAAACATATTTTTATTTATGTATTCAAATAAAATAATTTTAATTGTATAATGTATATCTACTTGATAATATAAAAAGCGCACACAATAAAGTTACAATAAAAAATTGTAAGAGATTTTAGTGTATACCGTGTACGTATACACATTTTTTCTTATTAACTCAAATATATCACATATTATTATGAATTTAGGCAATTTTACCTTGACTAATTGTTTAAGTATAATTTAGGGATATATATAAGTGATATTTATAAACAGTTTTCATACAATGCTGCGCAAAACCATTTTCATTTGGATGATTTCCTCAATTTCTTTTATATATGTTATTGGAAAAGATGTGAAACACCGACAACCGAGTAAAATAAGTGAGTGTATTCAGTGCAAGGCGTATAGTGATTCCTTTAATAACTGGCTAGAGAAGACTTCCCGTGGGAAGTTTGAAGGTGGAGATGCTGCTTGGGAAGAATCGAAATTAAAATCATATGCACGAAGTGAGGTTAGACTAGTCGAAATACAAGAAAATCTTTGCTCTGAATTAAGTTTACATAAAGACGAGTGTTACTCAATTGCAGAACAGGCCGAGCATTTAGTAGAAAGATGGTGGTTAGATGAGATCGATAAATCATCAGATTTATACACTTGGCTTTGTATGGATAATCTAAAGTTTTGCTGTCCAAAAAATCACTTTGGTGAGTCATGCGAATCCTGCCCCTTGCAGGGTAATAAGATTTGTAGTGGACATGGTATTTGCAATGGAGAAGGAACAAGAAAAGGAGATGGTTCTTGTATTTGCAATAAAGGCTATACAGGTGAACTCTGTGATCAGTGTGAAATAAATTATTTTACTGGTGAAGATGATGAGTGCAAACCATGCCATAAAGCATGTCAAGAGTGCTTCAGTTATGGGCCAGATAGGTGTAAAGTTTGTGCTTCTGGCTGGCAATTACAAGATGGTTTCTGTAGTGATATTAATGAATGTACTTCTAGCTCAATCTGTAAGAGTAATCAATTTTGTGTCAATAATGTAGGTTCATACCGTTGTTTACCATGTGATAAATCTTGTAGTACATGCTCTGGATTCGGTCCATATAATTGTACCTCATGTAAGCCAAACGATAGACTATGGTCTGGAAAGTGTATGGATGATAAAACAACTAATGCACATTTATCTAGTGCTGATAAAAGATTATTCTTGTATGTTTCTTTAAATACTTTAATGTATCTTTTTTACCAAAAAGCTAAGCCATTAGCTGTAGTGATGGGAGCCTCACTTTCCATTTTGATATTTAAATTGGAAAGTGTATCTGATATAACTGTAGTAGATACAGTTAAAAATTATGTAATTATATTTTTAAAAGCCAATGAATTGCTGTGAGAAAATAAAAAAAATTGGTAAAGGTGTATTAAAAATACATTTTATTGTGAAAAGGTTCATAGCTACATTTTAGTATCATTTATATACAAAAATTAAATATAAAATCCAAATAATACAAAATCTAACCTTATAGGTACATACTCTACACACAACATCAGAGATAACAAAAATCAAAATTGGGTATGAATAAAGGTAACCATATTTAAAATGTGTTACTAAATTTTACCTTACCAAAGTGTTATAATAATTACATTGGCCGCTCGTTTGGCAGTGTAATTTATTGTCACTGTACTGGTTTTAAGTTGTGAACTTTGTGATACTAAATATAATTATAATAAAAAATTAAGTTATACATTAACACAACACAAAAAAACTGCAACTCTTCAAGACATTTGATGAATATATTGTTGCTTGTCAGGAAGGAAAACTTTAGCTACCAAGTGCATTTTTTATAAAACCAAATGTAACAAGTAAATGTGTGATAGCAAGCTACAGTTAAAAGTAGTTTTCTAATGTTTATAAGATACAACATGAAATTTAAATATGCACAAAATAAAGAATACTGTAAACAAAGTAATTCATATCCATACCCTTAGTGTTTTTAAGTCTAAAACTTAAATACAACACAAAAGTTGTCATTGCATCTTGACTGTCTATTCAATTTTCTCTTTAAATTTTGATAAAATGGCTTGTGCAAATAATAGTACAAATAATGTTACTTCATTTCATATTTAAATAACAATATGTAATAATAACCAACATTAGAATAATAAAGTTAAGAGTTAGTATAAATACTACATACACAAGTGAAATACTAATATTTGTGTTATACATAATGTCATATCTAAAATATTGTGTAAAAGCTGTCAGAAAATAACTGTGACTCAATAAAGCTAGAAGGAAAGTACACCCTAAGCAACTATTATTACTACATTTTCTTAGTATTTTTCCATGTCTATTTATAATGGTGTACAGATATTGAAACAAAATAAATCACTTTCAAATGGACTTTGTTTTCTTTTGGGTCTTACACCTGTAAACATTTTGTGATGCTGTAATAATACAAGACGAATATATCAAGGTACAGTGTACATACATAATATAAGGAATTTCTGCAACAAAAGTGTAACAGTGGTCTTTGGTGAAAAGAAAAACAATCTGGAAGTTCTTTGAACAGAGATAACTTAAACACTAATCTATTATAAACATAATTATATATTACTCAACAAAATAGATTATTTCGTTCAATGTGTTCCATAACATCAAATCAATACAAATTACAAATGAAATAAACTTTGTTCTTAAAAATTTCATTTTTTGGTAAATTGTCATCATTAAGTACTAACTTAGTAGGATTAGTTGTGAAGTAAAATACTTAAATTATTTAACTCTAACGACTGTATGATGTGGACTATCTTCAAAGAATCAATATATTCACTTGTACTAGAAGCGGTACACAAAAATACAAAAAACACGACTAGTACTGAAAATGCTGAAACTTGAAAAGATCAGTAAAAACTTTTTTTAGTCTTAAGCCTGTTTCTCCTTAAAGCAATTTGCCATTTCAAGCAAGTATAATCTAATCGCAATATTTAAAATTTTATTTTCAGTCTATACCAATTTCGCTATCCATGAATTACTTTTCGGTCCCTTATAATAATACTCTTTAATCCCTTTTTCAAGTACATATATGCAAAAACTCTCATTCATCAACGATAGTTCATTTTATTAAGATTTCATTTCAGTAGTGTGACACATTCTTAGATTTTTTCACAAAACCCCATTATAACTTTCATTGCAATCTCGCATATTTTGTAAAATGTTATTAAATTATAGTTGTAAACATAAAATCAGTCATTATTTTGCACAATATGGAATGTATTGGAATATAAAAAAACGGGCTTTGAAATTGAACCTATACATACCTATGACCTATGTCCTATGTAATTTAAATATTGTATTAATTGAGATGATTTGCTGTCGTAAGATTCTTATTATTAATTGGGACATGAAAATTTAATCATATTGACGACGCGTAAAACTGTGTTTTTGTTAATTTAACCAAACGAAAGCACCAATTAATTATTATTATTTAAATTGCATATTTACAGAAGGTATTTAAAATTATTACGCACTAAAAATGTTTTGTGCGTAAAGGCAAAACCAATTTTTATCTGACAGCATTTTATCTGCATAAAAGAATATTGATTTATTAATTATCACCAATAAAATAGCATATAGGCCATACACACATGCTAAAGCAAACTACTAAACTACACCAAGAATAAAGTTATACCCATTGATTTCATTAAGGTGTATCTTCTAGTAAATAATAAAACAACGACTAAGGCCTCGTAACTAATAAAACAACGACTAAAGGCTTTGTCAGACAGGACGCGTACTTAGCGCGCGTCAGAGCGTTAAGTTGACGCCGCGATATGACGCTAAGATGTGTTCTACTACCATCGTAGAATACCGTCAAACAGAGCGCCGGCGCTAGCAGTACGCAACGCTCTGTCGCGGCGTTAGGACGCTTTAACGTCGGGTGTTGTATTTTTTTACAAATTTTATTTTAGCGTCGGAATTAATAGGCGTAAAATAATAATAAAATACTGCATAATGACCGAAAATTTGATAGAATTGGTTAGAAAATATCCATGCTTATATAATACGAAGGATAGTTCATATAAACTATAAAGATATATCAATGAAGGCAAAATTGTGGGCACAAATCGGAGAAGAAATTAATGAAACTGGTAAGTAAAAAATTCTTCCGACTCCGGAGTTAATATCGCTGTACCTTGTTTTGTTCGTAAGTAATAATTATGTAAACAACATGCTGTGTCATGCATCAATTGCTGTGTCCTAACGCGCGCTAAAGCGTTCTGTTTGACGAAGCCTCGCGCGACGTTAAAACAGGACGCTGTAGCGCTACTACGCAGCGCTAAAATACGCGTCCTATCTGACAAAGCCTTAAGGCCTCGTATAGTAATTTAACAAGACAGATAAACATCAAAAAGTCTTTAAGTGTCCTTCCCACTCCCAGTTGCATTATCATCATTCATCATTATGGACTTACTTCTACGACTATATTGTTGTGTAAAACTAGCTTGGCAAATGTGTATATTATCAAAAACTAATAAAACGTTATAATATTATCTAACATTGAAGTCAAAAAGTGGCGGGAAATGTTAGGGACTCGATACATCACAAGATGGCGGATTATGTATTTTTAATCGAGCAGCGTTGGTGCTCTATGATGCGATGATAGTTGCGCGGCTAGTTGTCTCTGCTGCAATAGACAATAGAGTATGCCAGCTTGGGCCATGGCGTCGACGGTTCCAGCCGCGAGAAGGTCGGTTCGTTGTTTGGCTCCGGCACCCGAATTCGATGGACGCAGTAATGTAGGACCAAATACAGTTGCCAAATTATGCAGCGACATTTTATTTTCCGCTTCGTGTTGGTTTACTCTAAAAAAATTATATTAGGTACTTATTAAACTCTAATTTTCATGTTTAAATAGACACAAACATTTGTTCAATTAAGTGTACATATTGACTTTTGTGAATACATTTAATAAAAAAACTTACTTGACAAAATGGTTGAGGAGAAAATCAATACAATTCTTGTTGAGATCAGGAAGTTGTGCATAACATTTAAGGAGAGCATGCCGCCTTGTATGTGCTGGCCCAGAGTCCACCGACGTACCAACACCCTGCAATAAAAAAAATATTTCAAAACACGCTCTTTACACTTTAACTAAGACAACCGTCATTACGCAACCTCGTCTGCTCTCAAAGGAAAACTATTTTTCCATTTATGTAACATTATTTTCATTGATGCTCCTCGCTTTCCTCGCTTAATTGAGTCTACCACACAAAAAATTCGCAATCGGAATCACTAATTTCTGATGAACAAACACTTAGAAATATATATTGGAGTTCATTGATCTATAACCCACACTCGTGAAAAAAACTCTAAAAATGATTAGCAATATACATTTTATACGAACCAAAACTTTTTTTTCTTATTGTATTTTCGGAAAAAAAAACCTAAAATTATTTCTTAGAACAATAAACACATCTCATAATAATATGGTTGTAAATTATAATACCTGAGTAGAACCCCAGGCGCGCAATAATTCCGGGTAGAGAGCGTCGGTGAACAATGCTTCGGGTAATTCTCGAAGATACAGTTTTAATACACCAGTTACACTGTGTATATCAACTTCCTTCAATAACTGTTCTGCTTCATATGCATCTGGAAAATTTATATAATTATAGAAGTAGACATATGATTAAATATGTATAACTTTCCGATATACCCTCACAATATTATATAAATACTAGCGGTCCGCCCCGGCTTCGCCCGTGGTACATATGAAAAATAGATGTTGGCCGATTCTCAGACTTACCCGATATGCACAGAAAATTTCATGAGAATCGGTCCACCCGTTTCGGAGGAGTATGCAGACTAACATTGTGACACGAGAATTTTATATATAAGATTTGCTTTATAGAATAAAAAATAATCGCCTAAATGTGTACCCACAACTTCCGAAAAACTGCAGCAACCGGGATAATTTGTGCGCAAGAAGGTGCTAACAAGAGTTAAATTGGTATCCGAACAGACCCAGAACACCCGACTTCTAAATGTCTATAATTTTTACAATAAAACAATCCTCTGAAACAAATAAATCCATACAAATGTCTCTATACTCACTGGTCTCAAAGCTCTTCCTGAGCCGGTTGAGGTCGGACGCGCTACCGGACACGCGGTACACGCCCACCTCGTGTATGCCGCGCCGCTCCACTTCCCGCACGCACGCGCTTATTATGAATGGAATGTTGCGTTTTTCGCGCCTGAAAATGTATGTTATTTATGAATGAGGTTGTGTGGAATAAGTTCTTTCGATTGAAGAGTTCGAGTTTGGAGTTCTAATTCGGAACCAACTAGAATCTAATTTATTGACTACCTATTTTTAAACTGAAATCAGTTTCAAAAATATATAACTACAATAATATTATACAAATTGATCTATCTATTTTGCAAGCATAATAAATAAAGATGTGTCTCTTTCTCTTAGTCTTAATGTAATCATTACGACTTAAAATAAAACACAAACAACAACAGCTATGCTCATTTATCTTGTGTTTGATTATGCTTATCGATCATATTTATCTAAGCATGGGAATGTGCTCATTGGCGACGTTGCCAAACCGTCAAAATACCATACGTTTCAATATTTATACTTCTTGGATAAATCGGCGAGCGACATCGCCAGCTACGTGGCGACGTTGCCAAACCGTCGCTCAACAGGCCGAGCTCTATACTCTGTCCATTATATTATTTGCTTTTTGACAGCTTCACGCCTATGAAGGATTGTATTGTTTATGTTAAAATGTCATATAAATAATTACTGTACTTCATGGACAGGCCGCGCCCACTTAGTGATGTCTACGCAGAATTATTCAATGATGGGTCGATAGATTATAATAATCGATAGAAATACTCTGTTAAATGTATCCGATACAGAAAAACTCTTCTATTATGTTAAATAATTTAAACATAAAGATAACCAAATTGTAAGATAGAAACCAATAAATAATAAAATATTATAGCAGAGCCATTTTAATAGGCAACATTTGACAGTTCAACAAATTTCAACAACGTAACCTAGTAACGACGACATAGAATAACATGATATTTCGTTTTGTTAGAACTGCACATTTGCTTAAATTTTTTCAATTACGATTACATATTTATCTTATATATAAAAATGAATCGCAAAATGTGTTGGTAAGCGCATAACTCGAGAACGGCTTAACCGATTTCGATAATTCTTTTTTTATTATATTCCTTGAAGTACGAGGATGGTTCTTATGTAGAGAAAACGTAAACATGTACCACGGGCGAAGCCGGGGCGGACCGCTAGTTTATAATAATAATGACCGATACAAGTAATTTTAGTATTTGATATTACTGATAAACCATTCTAAACATAGTAAACAATTTCTGATTTAAAAAACTGACGTCGCTACAATTTTGTGTCAATAAACCTTTTTTCTTTTTAAATACCAGAGACGTTACTTTAAAAATCGAAATCTGACAACTAGAATCGAATGCATTGATTACTTGGGAATAAAAATCATCATAAATTATTGACATGTGTTTCAAGTTCGATTGACAAATGTTTCAAGCCCGTATCGATTAATTAACTTTAATCTATGTTTTTAAGCAGGTTACCACCCTATGAAGATAAAATTGATAGACGTCAAATGTTGCCTATTAAATTGGCTCGATTATAGTTTAGTTTAGTTTTAACATAAAATGAATAGATATGTGGACTTATTATTACATATCTTATTAGTATGTTTACGTTGTAATTATTATTTACGTACCTGATTCGATTTATGATAATATTTTGAATTTACAATTAAAATGGTATCACAATCGATAATCTTTTGTACATCACTTCTGGTATCACCCGTCGAGCTGTCAAAAAGCAATTCTTATAGTGGACAAACTATAAATACACGTATCCGTTATACATACTTGGCAACATGCGTGATCTTGGCGCCGAACAGCGCGCCCGACTTGGCGTTGGGCACGTGCCGCGCGGAGCGCTCCGGCGGCAGCAGCTTGAGCCGCAGCGGCAGCGAGCCGCCGCCCACGCACACCGTGCGCGACACGCCGCCCGCCGCGCTCTCCGCCACCCACTCGCGGGACAGCTGCGCCATTATACACATTACTATTGTTATTATAACGAATTATTATTATTCCACTCTGATGAACAGAAATTTTAGTTGTAATTGTGTTATTTTTCACGCAATATGTATTATGATATTTTTTGCATGATTGACAAACTAAGGTGCTAAGATAATGATGATATTTTAGAAACTACAAATTTTAATAACCATTTTACTGTACATAACATATTTATAAGGTAGTTTTCATAATACGTAGATTGTGATAAAAACAGATATTACTTGTATATTTATTTATTTTTTATAGTGTAAAACATATACATAATTTATTTTCACAATGTTGAATATTAGTATTGGGAACATTTAAATGAATTTTTTAAATAGTTTATTTTTACTTTCTTACCTTGACCGTGCATTTCCCTCTCAGCACTGGTCGAGCTGCATCTTCATATAACAATAACCGCAAATTTTGTGAACCCTCGAGGTCAATGGTAAAACTTTCATTCCAACGCGGCTGCGCACTTCTACACACCAGCTTTGACTTCGCTTTTCGGAAATAGTGTCCGTATGAATCTACTTCAACGATTATGTAATAGTCTGAGAACAATTTTTATCGAAATTACTAAAAGTTAGTTATTTTTATATCTGTTTCATTAAAATTAATTTAAGAAATACGATTCGAAAGAGCATCTGTACATAATACAGATGCTCTTTCGAATCGTATTTCTTTATTATGAATATTTGTATTATGAATTATGATAAAGAAAATTTTCATTTTATTTACAGTTAGCGCAGAGCAATTTTAAATACGAACATCAATATTTACATTTTAAACATTTCATTTTAGCTCTTTCATTATCAAGTATTTAATTTAAAACAATAACATTAACACTTAACAGTTCGAACATTGTGGTGACGTCATCACTAATCCTATCGCATTCGAGAACAATCCAGAAGCTTCTAGAACTCACCAGCGGAGGTGTCAAGCGGCGCGGTCATGCCACCGATGTGCAGCTGCAGGTCGCCCAGTAGTAGGGAGTCGTCTCGACCGCTTCGCAATAAGTACGAGCCCATGTCTGTTTGTAGGTAGCTGCGGCACGCTGTAACCCAGCTCTGCAGCTCCAGCATCGACACCGTGCTGGAGCCCGCGGGCGGTGCGGATGACGCCTGTAACCGGAATATTTGAAACTATAGGTACCTACCTAATATCTAATAGATTAATTATTATACTATTTTTTGAAGTGAAAACTTCTTTAGCGGCGTTGAGCACTTTTTCTGTAATGGGTATAAAATCTTAAACTCGCGTCAGGACACGTGACCTGATCGAAAAAGCTTAAGACGGATACCATTCCAAAATATCAAACATGCTCAGCGTTAATAATCAAGTTTTCACTTCTGCCGGCACTCCCGGAGTGCAACCCGTCTTTTTTTTTAAATCATTGAGTTTGTGTGGAGTTTAATTGTATGGGATGAATTTGTTTTCAAGAACCACTACATTTTATACGATAGCGACAAATTGTTCAAATTTAGTCGAAATTCAACATCAAGATCAGTTATCATAAAAGATATGTATGTGCGCGTTAAGCTCGCATTAAATAGATTTTTTTAGCATTTACCTGAAGTGCATGTATGGAGTCAATCCATTGCGTGCGCTCATACTCCGAGCTCAAGAAAAATACATGATGGCGCTGCAATGTACGCGCTGCTACACGGAATACCAGGTTGGGACTGGCCAGTACCAGCTGTCCTTCCAACTCTGCCAGCTTCTTGCGCTGCTTCTCGGCACCACCACGACCACCGAGACGAATTTTCTGTTAAAAATTGATATGCCATATTCAAGCTAAATATTGAATTTGAGTAATTAGTTATCGTATAAACGACATTCAAACTCAAACGAACTAAGTACGAATTTAAAACATTATATGTAATAAGAACTTGTGTCGAAAATATTGAAATCACCTTATCATCCTGTGCGGCTCGTTCCTCAGCCAAGATCTGATCTCGCACGGTACAAGCTTGCGACTTGAGCGCTACTATATTCGCGGGGTTTGTCTCCTTTTCTACTGAACTCCCATCTTCCTCTACTACTACTATATCTGGCAGTGGAATGAACCACTTCAGTTCGAATGTGAATTTATCGCGACCAGAAGCCTGCAAATATTTATAATTATTTTAGTAGAAAAAAAAAACAGAATAATATTTCAAATTTCAGCATATAATGCATAATAAAAGGATCGCAATTGAAGTGAATAGAAGTTAACCGAACAAGTATTACCTTATATTTTGCACATGCTATAACATCGTTGAAAAGAAACAGGTGTCGTAATTTTCTATGTCCATCTGACAATTCTACTATGAATGAGTTCTTTACTAGCCTTCTTTGTGCACGATCAGCATTCTGAAATTATAAAGTATAGTATATAAATCAATATCGAATCTATTCGCCATAAAAACAAATCTATGTTTGGTGCAATACTTACAGGGAACATAGATTTAGTTTGAATGATATTAAATTCATCTAGGAAATGTTGTGTCATATTAAGAGCTTCCGTGAGCATCGCATGGTCCGGGTGACTTGCAGGTGTATATTTAATGAGATCCTGGAAAATACAAATGAAGATTTAAAGTTCGTGCGTTGTTCGTCGATTTATCCTTATTAGAAAAATGCGAAATTCTGATTATTTATTTTTATTTTTAGAGATTTATATATTCATTCAGCTATTTTGTTTAATACCATCCAACATCGTTTTTTATTTAATACCAACGTTAATGATTTTAAAAATACACAAGATGTCATAGCCGATATCTCGAAAGATAAAACAATATCAATTTTATGCCTTTATTATATTACTGTAGATGTAGATAAATTTCAAATCTTTGTTTGGTACGCCTAATTTGTTAGTTCAAAAACTTAACTCACATGCAGCACGAGCGCGTTCTTCTGCACGCGGGCGACGGGCTTGTGCAGCAGGTCGTCCAGCGACATGGGCTGCCCGCGGCAGGCGATCTGCCGCGTGAGGTCCGCGAACCGCTGCGAGCTGCCGCAGCGGCGCCGCACCGCGTCCGTCGCGCGCCCGTAGTTGTGCAGGAACGCGCCGTACACGTTTATGTTCTCCGCCTGTACGCGGAATTTAACTTTGAATCAGAAGCTACACATGCGCGGACCAAGTCGCGTACACTGTGTTTCGTATAGAAACGATGCTATTCACCACAATCGAACGAACTCACCGAATGCGAATAACACTCCAATCAAGAAGATTATGTCGCGCATTTATTACAAATATGATGCATGCTAAAAATTCTACATGGGTAGAATTTTGTATTGACACATTATGTGTAAAACATGTAATTATCAGAACCATGAAATTTCGAACTGAAATGTTTGAAATATCTGAACTACTTAGATACAATTTAAAAAAAGCGTTTTAGCTCTTTAACATATCGTGTATACCGAACACTGTGTACACAACTGCACAGTCAAAAAATAGTAAGCGAAAAATAAAAATATAATAACTTAAAAAGTTAAAATTGCATTACCATTTTCTTAAAGTGCATTCCGACACACAACGGCTCTTCCCAACTAGCTACCGCCGCTTTCAAACCTTCTAGAAAGTTTTTATGCAACTCATGTAACTCAGATATCTTGTAGAATATCGTTCCAAACTCTTCTTCGGTAATCACAGGTTGAGATGTTGACAGCGTCGCCTTTATGGCATTCATATACTACAACAAGAAAGTTATATGAAAATAAATACTACAAAAAATTTTCAAAAGGCAATTTATTATTTGTACTATTTAATTCTTTGTTTTGAAGAACAAGCATGATCTAGGGCAGGTCAGGAAATCATTTCTTACCAAAGCTTAGAAAATTTAAGTCAAACTACCGTCATTTATATAAAATAAAATGGGTTGGAAAGCCAGTATCTTTATTATTATATTTTACCTTCTCCATAACGTAAAGACATTCAACATAAACAGTTTCGCTTTCAATAATACTAGTGACGATACAACGGTGCATAGTAAGTCTTTCAGCTTCAGCATTGTTACTTGATTCCTGAAAAAATTACAAATTATCATTAATCCTAATATTGTTGTGTGTACCATAGTATTATATATGAATAAATTAAACCCTATTCATAACAGTAACTCAGTTATAAATTGACCCTAATCTGTATCATAATATAAACCTTTCTTTAATGCTTATATTTGTTTCATAACGAATTGCGATTAGATTGTGTATAACAACAATGGCTGTAGAAGGAAAATATTGACGTATATTGTGTGTTGTAGTTTTGAGTTTTAAAGTCTGAAACACTTTACAATTTTCGACACAAACGCAGAGCAGCCATGAGAGCTTTATTATTTTTAAGTGTAAATTTCCTAATCCCATATATTTTTTCTATAGATGTTGAAAGTAAGTAGACTTCAAGTTTATTGCTTGTCTAAATCCTATTAAACACTAATTTGTAAGTATTTTTTTTACTCAGTATATTTTTTATTTCCTAAGGTTATGAAGAAAATCCAGAAATTACTCCAATTTATGACATAATTTTGTTTAACGACATAGCAGAAGTGATAAAAGATTTTGAAGATGGATTGGTAAGTTATCATTTCAATTTTTAATGTGTATGAATACGAAATTATTACTATTTCAACGTTATTTTTATAGAATTCTCAATCCGATGCATTTGCGGAGAGCGATAGTGATGAAAACATTGAAGATTTATTATTAGAATACCAACATTATTTAGATAAAGCACATAAGCAACGTGTTGATCATTTAAGAAAATTAAATGGTAAAAACAAAGTCCCCCTGCTACGTCATGAGAGATATCCTAAAAAGAAACCTACCATGAAAAAACATCATAGCGACTTTTACAAATCTCTGCCTCATAATTTTATTCCATCTTCTAAATTACTTCCTCACTTAGGACCCTTTTTGCCGGACTATATGATATCGCATAATAGCATTAACAAATATTCACCTGTAGCAAGCGAGGCCATAAGAAGCAATAAACAAAGTCCCGATATGACATATAATTTACAGAAACCCATTAGTGAAAAAGCTTTGTTATCAGCTTGTTATTGTAAAGCTAACGAAATACCATGCAAATGTGGATGTAAGCAATGTTTTATAACTACGGAATCTGTACCTAAACCTAAAGATCTATTTATTAGTAGAGGACGGTACCTAGACAATACACTTGAAAACCATACACCGAAACATTTATCAAATCCAAACAGTAATGATTTTAAAATTCGAATCAAGATCGACATTAAGGTACCTAAAATAATTGAAATGCTAGAAAAATTCTATGAAAATACGAGTCGAGATAATAAAATGATAGATTCTGATCAACTAATGTTTAAACATGATGCTATTAATTCATTTTCACCATATTTGCATTTACCTAGCCCAATGGAGTTATTTAAATACAGCATATTTCCTGGAATATCTAATTCTATGCCTATGCAGTCAATAACTATACGAAAGAAAAAAAAAGTACGAAGTAATAATAACAAAAAACATAGTAAGAAGTCATTAAATATAAATATATTAAATGAAGATAAAAATGTAACAGCTGACGTATTGAATAAAATGAATAATGGAAGTACTTTAGTCATAAATGATACTTCCTTGGATATTAGTAATACAAAAATACATAATATTAATGAAATGGATAAAAAATTGGAAAATGTAAACGAAAGTGTTATTGGAAAACCGATACCAAAAGTAGAAAATAACCATTCGAATGAATTTATTTATTTAACCTTGAATATATCAAACAATCATGATGATAATAATCAAACAGAAATTACAACGCACGAGAATAGTATTGAAACAGGGGAAATTAAGACGAAAGCAAATAAAACTGCATCAGAACTCAATGTGCGCGAAAAAAGGCAAATTAAGTTAAACAATGAAACTGGGAAAACCACATTTACAAGTGGAACTAGCAACAATATTAATGAAACACTTGATAAGAAACTTGAAAACATTTTAAATGACGAGGATTTATTATATTGGTCTGAAAATAATTCATCTCTTATTAAAAATGACTCAAAAAATATTAATACTTTGATACTAAATTTGGAAAAAAGAAAAACAAAATTTAACATGAGCAAAGAATCCATTAGAAATAACCATTCTGTAGCATTAGAAAAAGCCATTTTTGGAGAAGTAAACTGGAATGATATGGATACAGTAGTCCCGGTATTTATTTCATTTTTCGGTAAATACGTGAGAGGCGTTTTAACGTTTTGTTCTGACACAATATGCCACTCAATGAAATGTGCTGATAAAATATGTTTACATAGGAAATGTGATCCTATCAATCGTTACAACAATAAAGGACATTGTGTAGGAACTAATAGTACAGGTCAGTTTCCTTAACATTTCTAAATTACATTTCTCCTTTGCTTTTACTAATTACAATTCGGTTTTAGATAGTACTGCAAAGATGGAGTCAACTATGGATTTACCGTCAAACGTAGCATTTGAAATTGTTGATATACTGAATGAAAAATTGAATGCAAAAATGTTTGGTAAAATGACAATTTGTATTGGCTTTAAGTGCATCACTTTCATGGCATCAAAAAAAATAGTATTAAAGTCCAAGTGTACTATAAAGGAATTGACTACGACAAAAGAATGTCCATTCAACAAGAAATATTAGAACTAGGTAAACCACATTAATTTCTAATTAAAACTAGTTAAATACGCG
This sequence comes from Colias philodice, assembly GCF_061535455.1. NCBI lineage: Eukaryota > Metazoa > Arthropoda > Insecta > Lepidoptera > Pieridae > Colias > Colias philodice. The sequence goes on along the minus strand of NC_143098.1, from coordinate 7,487,632 downwards.
TAAAAAGTCTTTGTTTATAAACATTTATTACAGGCTTAATTGATATGCTGATAAGGCGTCGCAGAACGCTTAAACTCGGTTTTGATAAGTTGTTTCTTTAAAAGCTTGAAATGTTATTTATAGAATTTGTTATAATATGTTTCCTATCATTTTGTTACACACAGGTAAAATATTATAATTTATTTTAACGTACAGAAAGTTTTGATATTATTCGAGTCCTAGCGGAGCCGGGGCGAACAGTTCTCAAGCCATGAAATAATATTTTTGAAGAAAAGAATTTCGTGAAAATAGTTTTTAATTTCAACAATGTCGATCTAATAATATGTATTACATATTTATTTTTCAGAATAAGGGCCGTGTATACTTTAATCCCTGGAAATTTATTCGCAATACAAAGACAAAAATTATTGAATTTGATACAACTGGAAATTATACACAGACAAGTATTTCTTCACACCAAATTATGAACATAAAAGAACTAGATATTGGTAATCTATCTTTATGGAATTCATCTTTACCCACGATATCATCTGTTTTCAGTGGTGTAAGAATATTTCTAAAAGAAATGTTGGGTTTACGACCAAACATGAAAAAACTTAAAATATTAACAAAATGTGGAAAAGATAAAGATATGTGTAATTTTTTGGCTTGTCCGAATATTCGGAGTCACTGTATTTTATGTGAAGTTAAAATGACCGATAAAAATTCAACGTTATGTAATAAAATTAATACAAACTTTTTAAGTAGTCAAATTAAATTTACGCCTTTCAATACCACGTTGATATAAAGAAAATATTCAAAATAAATGATTGAAAAGTAATATATATACTTTTATTTCATATATTTTTAAACAAAGTGAGGAAATAATTTTCTTGTGAAAATATGGAATATTTTCCTAATTACGTAATTGATTAATAGTCTCGCTGTACTGTTTATCACACAGGTAAGGTTTAAGGATAATTAAAACGTTTATGGTATGTTCTCGTCATAAGCCATTAAGTAAACATTCCCGAAAGCGCGTTATCTCACAACAGATAGGGACATACCTCTAGTGGGCTTTATAAAAGCTCGAGGTGGGACTATTCAAACATTTCCTATCAAGAAATCACCATCTTCACATAACCGACATTATGTTAAATTTAAAAATATTTGTAACTCTCTTTTTATTGTGTATAGTGACCCAAACTTTAAGTTCTCCGGTATCACGTAAGTACATTTATTTAATATTTTAATATCGGTCGTAATAAAAACATTCTTAGTCTGAGATATGAAATTGCAGAAAATATAAACGAGGGCCGCGGGATTGGTTCAACAATATGGGGCTGGATAACATATCCTTTTTCTTGGTGGAGCTACGAGGCGATGGACAGCGCTGCGGATCCTTCAATTCAATCTCCAACAAGCGAACCCATTGCTACCATTGAAATCGGAAAAAGGAATGTGACGGTGTGGTGCAACGATCAAACTTGCACAACGATGAGATGTGATAAATTTGGCTGTACTAATTTAACGTGCAATATTTACGACACAGACTTAACTGGAGAGTGCAGGATTTATAACACAATCGCTCAGCCGGATGAACCTACGTCAAAGCCGAATAAGCCAACGACAAAGCCTGTTGAAAATGAACAGGTAATTGAAAATGCTGACAAAGTTATTGAGACACCAGTAACAAATATCAACGCTACCGAACATAAGGATATTGATCAACCGACAGAAGAACGGCCAATAGAACTTGAAATGATTTTATCGTCTACCGTTGGCGACGGAAATGAAGAGAACAATTCTCCGAACAAAGAGTCTGAGGATTAATGAGGTAAATTATTGATTTTATGAAAATTCACTGTTAACATTTTTCTCATTAGACCAAACACAGTTACATACTTTAAAGAACTCTTAAAAAAAACTCTTATTAAAAATGTGCAGAAAACAATCAAATCTATCCCGCGGCCACTCCTATGTTTTATTCGTATTATTAATGTGTAATACTTGTAGTTTAACTAAAATTGATATTATATTTCAGGTTTGAAGAATCAGAAACAAACGTCGCTTAATTTCCCCATTGGTATTGACGAAATAGTCGTGGATTATTTACAATTTACTTTTACGCATTTTGCTACGCAATTAGCCAACAATTTAATGAAACGATTAAGTATTGAGTCCTTTTGTTGGAATGGTGTGTGTTATTACACATCTTGCGCACATCACAACTGTAAAGTGCATTATTGTAAATATAATTTAATTACTGGTGTCAAAGTTTGTTCACCAAATAAACATACGGGGAGTTTTAATATTAAGTTAAATGAAAAGAAAAATCCCGTATCTGAAGAATTACGAGTAATGATCTCTGATAATACGGAAGAAAACGATGTAAAAATAATAAATTTGTCCGAAGTCAATTCAATAAATTATTAATTTCAGTTGAGTTATAGTTTCAGCTTAGTTAGTTTTATAAATATTATTCAATTACATTGTCGTTAACCTTGCTAAATAATATAATTATATGAAAATTAATTAAACTATTCTCAAGATGTAGTACTATTTCGATTTATACCTAATATAAAATAGCTCAGATAAATCTTTATCAAAACATGTCAAGTATTTTCATATAAACCGTTCATTCAAAAATGTAATGTAATCAAACCTGATGCAGTTTTCTCAATACGGGCGGAGTGGCACTGGCTTCGGTATCGGATGAAATAGTTCGTAACAATAAAGGTGTATCACTTGAATCAGCTAATTCTGAACTTGTTTCACTCGCTTCCGCGCCGTCGACGCCTTGCCTGTATTTATAAAAAAAATATGATACAATTTAATGAATTTCTTTAAAATAACAAAAAATTGTCCAACCATTCTGTCTGTTATTATTAGATAATAATTTTTTTTCTAGATTCTAAGATGTAAAATTTAATTATAAGGTATAAAAAATATAATTATACGTTGCGCAATTGTGTTTTCTTTTTTCGTTAATTATGAAAGAGTATTAAAATAATTTAAATAAGCATAAATTTTAATTGGGAAGACTATTATATTATATGCATAACAATAATTATTATTCATTGTATGCATTTTTCTGTTCTAATAAAAATTAATTTTAATTTTGCTTTCTTTTTCATCTGTTCTAGTCAATAGAATCTAGTACATAATATAATATCTTTCATGCAGTATTCTAAAGAGGAAATGCCTTTTTACATATTAATAATGTTAATTTATTGTGTTTCAAGGTGAATGACCAAATAATTTACCAGTTTAGTCATGATGATTATTTTCTACTTAATTATCGGTCAATTAGGGAAAGCTGGCATGTTCACAGTACTCACACTTATGAAATTTCACTTACAGTATGTTCAAAAATAAATGCGACTCTAGTTTCATTTTAGACTTGAATTGTAAAATGGGTGCGTTGTAGATATATATATGCAAATATAATTACTTATGAAAGCTCTCATAATTTACCTTTAAAATTATAATTTAAAAGTAAATCAATTGATGAAGTTAATTATTTATTCTAATAATAATCAATTGGATAAAAGTATTAATAATCATTCAATTATCAAATAATAATTAAATTCCTGACTTTGGTCGAGTAAAGATATTAACTAAGAAATATTATATTTGTAGTAAGTACGTAATACCTACCAATACGCGCTAACAAATATGTGTTACATGTTTATTGTATAATTTTCACACTATTGGTTTTAAACTCAAACTCAAACATTTATACAATTAGACTTCTTCTAGAAGCACTTTTGAATCGTCATAACAGTTTAACAGTTTTAACATTTACTACCAATTCAGAAAGCAGTATCTATAGAGAAGAAAAAGAATCTATTTAATCATAATCGTAATCTTCTACTTCACTGTAACTTTCATCGCTCGAAGAACTCGATGTTTCGTTGTCGGAATTTCTTAATGTTATTACTTATTATAAATGAGTCAGTGTCTAATCTACTTTTGGTTCTAATTGAATATATTTTTCCTCATGTTCTCGCGTCTTTCTCCAAACGTCACTAAACATATCCAGACTAATAGCATTTGTTTCCTTTCTAAATAATTCTTCCACAGTTTTCAAGTTAAAGTTCACATTTTGTGATGCTACTTGCCCTTTAATTATGCCCCATAGTAACTCTATTGGGTTGAGTTCTGGATGGTATGGTGGAAGGCGCAATACACTATGTCCATGATCTTTGAGGATTGCATCAAGTAGGTAAAAATTGTGTATAGTTTGGCTTATTTTTTTTAATAATGACGTGATAACTCTGATTATCAATTAGTAATTTGATTTTTGAAAAAAAAATGCCGATTTTAGTCAAAATTTATATTTTTCTAACAAGATCCTTATCATCCAAATTTCCACCTTGGTGAGAAAAATTGACATTTCTAATGAAAATGAACAAAAAATTAAATGATTTTATTAAATACTGTAAAATCTTTCTTAATACTATTATAAAGGCGAAAGTTTGTAAGGATGTATGGATGTATGGATGTTTGTTACTCTTTCACGTAAAAACTACTGAACCGATTACAATGAAATTTAGCATACATATAGAGGGTAACTTGGCTTAACACATAGGATAGGTTTTATCCCGGAAATCCCACGGGAACGGGAACTATGCGGGTTTTCCTTTGAAAACGCGGGCGAAGCCGCGGGTGGAAATCTAGTAGTCTATAATTCTTCCATTTACTGTATCACAAAATTCTTCATAGATTTTTAGATATTCGTACTACACCAATTACATCACCCTGTATTTATAAACAATTGCAAAATATGACACATACATAGGCCGGGAGATACTGACACAAAATTTCGGGTCATTTGTAACAGAATGGCGGTTCTACAGAGGTCTTATTACGCAATGACTAAAAGAAAAATGATGGTCAGAACTCAGAACGCTGGTACCGGCGGACTAGTCGCGTGGGCGTTAGTCACAGTCGTCGGATAAATAGCGAAAGTCCAACGATTTGTAAAACAAAAATTTTAGAATTTACCGATAGCCCTTAAAAAAGATGTAGGCGGTAGTGTCATGCCATACAGTTACGATGTGACTTACAGTCCGCCATACCGACGTGAATGCGTTGATTTAAAAAAAACAATTCAACCATTTGTACCGGGCTCACTTTTGCACAGGTAACCATCGTCGTGCAGCCATTTACTAAAATCGCCATGCCATACTTTTCGGACGATTCCAAATGGTCGCCATACCGCGGAAAATCGGCAAATTTTTGAATTTTTTTTTCTCGGCAAACGATTTGTACCACCTTACATTTTTTTTTCAACAACTCCTGAATGATTATAAATAGAAGTGTGATAATGCCATACCTGTGGGAGGTGGCGAATGTGTATAAGATTTTTTTCTTATTGTAAGATTTTATTCGTAGTTTGAACGATTTGTAGCAGTATGGCACTAATTTTTAGTCCGCCGGTAACAGCGTTCTGACCATCATTTTTCTTTTTGTCATTGCGTACTAAGACCCCTCTAGACCGCCATCCTGTTACAAATGACCCGAAATTTTGTGTCAGTATCTCCCGGCCTAACATGTGCAATGTGTAAATGTGTTGACGTTCCAGCTCTTCTTAATATACCTATACACGTGATATGAATAACAATAGTGATTCACCCTATTTATTGCTGTTAATATATTTATAGAATAGGATAAATGACCAAAACAGAATAAACGCCGACCGCAAAGTAACACGAAACAGATGCTTCTAAAATGTTCATATTACTTAGTCTTAAAATTTATGAACATAATTTACGAACATATTTCCCAACATTTTGATCAAACAAAGCCCTTATTTTTATTACAGTATTGATCATCTCGTAGATACGAAACAGCGGAATTAAATTAATAACAGGGATGTTGTTGATAAATGATAAGTGTGTCATAGGCTACTGAGTGCTACCTATATTCATTTGTATTCTTATAACAAAACAATATGAGTCAACTTGTTATCTTGATGACATCATCTAATACACTGGGCAACTACTAGAAATGTGTAACTTGCATACCTTTCTTTTTAAATAATTAATATTGAATATTTTAGAATACATTTCATAAGTTCTATAAAGCTTTTTTCTTCAATATCATAAGGAAATTAAGCTAGATTTTTATCAGGGATATAAATATCTGGACAGAGTATCATGTAGTTTTATCTATACTAATAATAAATACTGAACAAATAAACATATTTGATTTGAAGAGTTTGTTTGAACACTCTTATCCCAGGGTGTACTGGATCCAATTGAAAATTACCTTGGTGTAGTTTATTTGAAAAAAATGTAGTATTGTGTATGACCTTACACCTTCAACTCTTAAATTTTAAATTTTGTGTAACAGATACATAGACGGAATTCCATACAAACTGGTGCTATGATTTTCGAATAAGCTTAACCAGCAGATATCAAACAAACAACAAACTTCGCATTTACAGTACTACAACAAACGCCTACACAAACTAAAGCTGTGTTCGCAATTTCTGTATGATAGATATATTGTAAAGCTGTGTTCACACTCACTGTATAAAGTAGTGTATGTTCACATAGTTGGGCGCGGTGGCACACAACGGCGAGTCCGGTGCAGTGGGAGCCGTGGGCGCGGTCGGTGCGGTCGGAGCACTCGGGGCCATCGCCAGCGTGCTCGTGCCGCTCGACCCATCTTCCGTACTTGAACCGGCCCCACCTGATAGATGATTATGTTGATAGATATATAAATAAATAAATAAATAATAAATCAATCATTTATTTCACTTAAAAAATTTTACAAATACATATGTGTATTATGTCGATAGATATTGAAACAGAAAATTGTGGATATCATACAATTTAGCAGGGTGGAAGATTAATCTATTACAAATTTATCATTTTGCAAACTTAGAATCGTTTGGTTATATAATTTAAAAATGCTTTCAATCATCTATAATGGAATAACAGGCCAACTAAAAATTTGTGTTTATTTATTTATTTTTACAGGAATCAAATTAGAAATTATAGTGATTAAGTAAAACTAAATATGTAAATAAGTTCAATAAAGGCTATACGTAAATAATAATTAAATAACAAGAATGAAAACACTACCTGCTTGTATATAAACATATTCTCCATCATTGATATCCACTGGAACTTGATCATAATATGGCTCGTCTTCAACACTGCGGACAGCTGCAGGTAAGCTTTCCAATGAAATGGGGCCAGATTTGTCATCTGGTACTTCAGGTAGATCTGGAGTGGTAGATGTTACTTCCTCATCAATAGATCTGGGTGTTGCTGCACCGCCTGACCGTTTTCGTTCCGATGACAATGAGTTTATTGATTCAAAACTTTTTACCTGAACAAATAAATTAATAATTTTAATAAAGAAATAAAATTGGAAATAAAACTACAATTTATCAGATAGATAATAACCCTTTCACTAATAGATGGTGTAGAAGCTCTACTGGCAATGGATTCTCTTGACTCAGAATTACGCAGTCTTCGTCCTAAGCTAGATGGAGGACTATCCTCTGGAAGACCACTTTCGGGCAGGGAAGCACCTCTTCTACTGAACACTTTTGGTGGAGGTCTAAAGGAGATATATTAAAACTATTAATAAGCTATATTTAAAAGAAAAAATTATAATAATAATTTACGTCCATAACAAAAAAGTTTTCAATATTTTTAATTATGATAAATACATTAAAATAAAGCTTACTTTGGTGGAACTTTTTTCTTAGCTGCAACAGCAGGATCTGCAGAGCTGCTCTCTGAGGTTTGTGGTGACTCTTCTGATTTCTTCACAGCGCTCTCTGCAGCTTTCACACCATTAACTTCAATAACTGTTACAAAATCACCTGCTTGTGATGCTGGACGGTTCTTAGATTGTGTGGATTTTTTTGATTCAAGATCTATTAAAATTAAATATTTTATTTTAAATATACTTCAGGAGCTACTTCTTTAATACATCTTGATATATTATTTATGATTTACCACAAAAATAGAATAATAGAATAATTGTCTCCTCTTTACAAATGATTTTTTAAAAATTCCAATAAGAAATATTTAATATTTACCATTTGCATTGTCATCTTCCTCCTTTTCTGTCCTGTGCACAACTTCACTGTTGCACCGCCGTCTAGCTTCTGCAGCAAGGTTTGACGACAATTCGTTTATACATTGGTTAACAGAGCTTCTTTCAGCAAATGTTTTTGGTCTATTTCTTAAATTGACTTTATCATCTTCAGTATCTAACGCTTCAATAGAGTCATCACTTTTATTACTGAAACTGCCTTCACTCTTTTTTGATAAGGAATTTGTGTTTGAACCCTGCATAACAAACAAAAATAAATAAAATGACCAGATTATTTATATTATTGATAAAAATAACACACAGTTAATGCACTTGATTTACATGAATTTAATTCATATACTTGAATATGTTTATAATTTAATCAGCATTACAAATAGATTGTTATTAATCAATTTTCTATTACAAATCTGTAATTACCTGTTTGCTATCAGAAGTCTTATCGTCACTTGTGTCAGTCCCTAAGGGCGGCGCCACTTTATTACTCTGGGAAGTTGCCTTATGTTTCTCTACATCAGATAAAAGAGTTTCAAGATATTCTACGTAGAATTCTTCCTTCTCGAGCTCCTCCCTAAGTATAGCGACTTTCTGTTTATGTTTAGCTAAATTGGCTCTGACATCTTCCTCCCAAGCGGCTGGTAAAGTGCTCTCAGGAAAACGTTGCACCCACACACGTTGAAAATCCCCAAAGACACTCATCTCTCACAAAACGATTTCATGACAATTTTATGTTACAATAATCAACAATCACGGTTTTCAATGTATAAAAAATAAATTAGAATATCTGACATCGCAAACGCAATTTTTACTTTTTTTTTACGTCGCTGTCTTTCAGTTTAGGGTTGTCAACATGTCAAACACAGAGCAAGTAATATATGTGTGAATATATGTCAAAACACAAATGTGTTAATTTTCGATTGGTACCCAACTTGTTAATGATAGAATATTATCAATATAATATAATGTTTTACTATTTAAATACTACATATTTAAGTATTACTATATATCTTTATCACATATTATTCGAAGAATATTTGATTACAAAAATTACAACTCTAATATACCAGTGCAAACTTAGCACCCCATCAATGGAATTTTGGGTCGAAAATGACCTTGATCGTTAGGTCCCCGTTAGGTCCTTTAAGGTCCCACAATTTTTTCGTTAGGTCCCCTTTAGTTTTTTTTTAAATAATTTTTTAAATTTTAGGTATAAAAAAAAATGCACTTTAGCACCCCATCCATAGAATTTTGGGTCAAAAATGACTTCAATCGATAGGTCTCCGTTAGGTCCTATAAGGTCCCACAGTTTTTTCGTTAGGTCCCCTTTAGTTTTTTTTTAAATAATTTTTTTTTAATTTTAGGTATAAAAAAGTTACACTTTAGCACCCCATCCATAGCAAAATTGGCAAATTTTATCAAAATCGTATTCTTTACCGTTAGGTCCGTATGGGCTCATCATTGAAATTGTTGAATTATTTATTTTATTAAAATTATAAAATAATAAAAACCTGCGCATGCGCCTTAGAGCATTAAGGCATGCGCACATCATACATAAACAGCGCGAAATTTAAAATGGTATCGTTTCATTTATTAAATAAATCTATTGTTCTGAGAGTGCTTATTTATTAAAAACCTACTTTTCAACCTAGAATTAAAATAACCTGGTATTAGTGTCAATCTATGGTGTCAATATATTTTTTGTAGCGGCCACAGGGCCACACTACGGTCGAGGTATAGATTCGGAAAGAATAACATGCAACAAATCATTAATTTGATTCGGGATGACCTTCGCGTGGACACTCGAGGGGGCGGTATTCCAGTGGAACTGCAAGTGATGGCAGTTATTCGATATTGGGGCCGGCATGAGGTAGATGTGACTTGTGCTCTAGTTTTGGATATATACAATAGAAAAGCCTGTATAACGATCTATTACATTACAGATCCAAGAAGATTGTGCTGACATTCACAGAATGAGTCAACAGACACTTTCCCGTTTGTCCCGAAATGTTGCTATTGCGTTAGCTTCTAAAAGTTCGCGTTATATTAATATGCCGTCGAACTCAACCGAGGAAGCCAAAGCAATTAGGAAATTTGAGGCCATAATATGCGGGATGAAGCGTATCATTGGTGCAATAGATTGCACTCATATTAAGATACGCAAAGTGAGTGGAGAGGCTGGACAGTACTATGTTAATAGGAAGGGACATTACTCCATTAACACTCAAGTATGAACATTGTACAATAACATTTTAGTTTGATCATAGTGTATTTAAAGTAATAAATTTTCATTGTTATGTGTGCTATTATGTGTTTCTAATTTATAATAATATTGATGACAATAATTACAGGTAGTATGTGACTCTGACCTTAAAATCTGCGATATTGTGTGTCACTGGAGAGGAAGTACACATGATTCCCGCATATATAGAGAAAGCTCAATAAAGCGGAGGTTTGAGGAGAATGAATTTCATGGGAAGCTGATTGGAGATAGCGGGTATCCTTGTACTTCGCATCTTCTAACACCAATATTAAGACCAAGGACACAGGCAGAAGAAAGGTACAACCTGAGTCACATACGAACGAGGAATACTGTAGAGCGTTGCTTTGGGGTGTGGAAGCAAAGATTCCGCATACTCAACGAAACAATGCGAGGGTCTCTGCAAGTGATCAAGACCACTATTGTTGCTTGTGCAGTTTTGCACAATTTAGCAATACTCTTTAATGAGTCTATTTTAAATCAAGGTATTTGTGCAAACTAATATGTAAACAAAGTATATTTAATAATGCCAATACATAAAAAATAAGCATATTTTAATTCTTTATTTTGTATTTTTCTAGATCCTTCAGGCCTTGAAAATCAATTATTAATCGATCCAACTATCCCTGATAATATAGAAGATGAAGACGAAAATATAAACAGGGCCATTTATATTGAAACTTATTTTAATCAATAAAAACCATATTTTATTATTTTTCAAAATTTATTTTTTTTAAATATTCCTCCTCTAATGCAAGTATTTGGAGCTTCTTCTCGTGAAGCTCCCTCTCTTGTTCTATTCTTAATAGGTGAAGCTCCCTCTCTTGCTCTATTCTTAATAGATGCAACTCTTGTTGTTGCTTCATTAATTCCTCCCTGCTTTTTTTTGCAAGGAGGAATAATTGATGCTCGTAATTGGAATTTGATTTCCCACTGTAAAAATAACATAAACATTAAACATTATTTCACATAAATCACAGCTGAACAATAAGCACAGGAAATTTCATGAAATTCTATTTTCAACATTACATACTTACGTTTTTTTTGGTTTAGCTTTGAAAATATGATGTGTAGGATTTATACGTGGCAATTCAGTGGAGAAATTTGGCAATTCAGGCTAAAAATAAAAAAATAATAATTATTTTAAAATAATATAAATTTTATTTATAATACTGATATTTTTGTATAACATAACTGATAAAAATATTATACAAATTATTATATAATATGATTACCTATGCATGTGCAGTGCTTTCATCATTTTCATTCAATTTCAATGTATCATCAGCAGACTCCTTAGTAACTTCCTATAAATATATAAAATATAATTACTCAATCTCACAATAAAAAACTATATATGCATAGCGCTATTATCCCTTAATGGATATTCCAAATTAAGGAATAATAGCAGTAGAAAATGTAAAAAATATAAACCTGTTGGCCATGTGTTGCATCGCTATCAAAAGGATTGTTATCAACCACAAACTCATTAGGAAGAGCTGCTATAAGCTCTTGATCTTCAGGCGGAGGACTTGGTGGCGGAGGTCCCCCGCCTGTCATGTTTCTTGCCGTTCTAAATTTGTGTTCCGAAGCCTTAGCTTTCTTCAAATTCCTCCACTGATTTTGTATTTGGCTTAAGTCCCTTTTATGGAGTGAAATGATATTATAACTGAAATATAAATACAATAATAATGTTATTACACTGTAACAATTTATTAAATACAAGAAACTGTTAGAATAAGTAAAACTAAAATAACCAAGACAAAACATCTTCCCATGCAAGTTTTTTTGCTGTGTTTTTATTAGTCGACGTATCCTTATTCTCTAATATAATATGTGCTCGCTCGAGCACTAATTATTTTCGAAGCACTTTCTAAAGAGCAATATATATTTATTAATAAGCATTAAAACATGTAAGGAAATAAGTACATTCTATTAGATTTCTTGTGTACATTACGTACCTTATCCTCCTCACTCCAATTCGTCGAACGAGAACGTTTATTGATCATTGAACTCATTTTAAATTAAAACTGAATTTGAATTTATCAAAAATCTCAAATCTGTACAAATGTTTGAAATTTGAAAGCTATCAATATCCTGTCAGTTAAACGTCATACAAAATAAAGTCTACCATTCATATTTGTCAAAAAGTACATTTTTAGTCAAGTTTTACGTGAATAGCGGGTTTTATTTCGATAATGTTACTAGAAAAAAATACATATATTGACGTAACTTAGTTGAGAGACTGCTGAGATAGGTTTATAAGTACCTAAGATTATTTTAATCATTGTTTAAGGAGTTGAGAGTTATTTAACTGAGAGGTGTTTATGCAACAGATCAGTCAGTTTTTATAAGTAAGGCTGGTAATTTTTTACGACATCACATTAGAAACCTCAAAAATAGCAGTACTTCTCCACTATATGGATGTTATTATACATATAAACCTTCCTCTTGAATCACTCTATCTATTAAAAGAAACTGCATCAAAATCCGTTGCGTAGTTTCAAAGATTTAAGCGTACAAAGGGACATAGGGACAGAGAAAGCGACTTTGTTTTATACTATGTATAATATAATAATGATAGTGATAGCACAGTATTACAATATTATTTCCTACAGTAAGGAATCGCCTTTGATGTCGCGCGATGCCGCCGCCAGCGTAGGTACTTACGCTGCCACACGAAAATACGCTAGGGTTGCAACAAATGGGAAATAAAACAATTGTTGTATGCGCCGCCGCTAGTACGTAGCTTTACTGTTTAAGTAGTTTATTCTTTGTGTTTTAGTAACGAAATAAACGTTATCAAGATCAGACGTGCGTTTTACTAAACCCAGTTTTACCAAGCAAAAGTGAACCTTATTGCCTCAACATATGGTCCATCGCCGGATATAATTGACTGATATAATTGAATGATAATTACATCGAGAAACCGGTTTCTACGGAAGGATTCTAATGAGTGACAAGTTACAGATTATTGTTATTTACTTTACACGTTTATTCGTTACTCGTACAATATTGATAAAAGACTAAACATGAGTGGTGTCGAGCAGTTACTCGCCTTATTGGAAGATACGGCTTTATTATTACAAAAGGCGCAAACTAATTTAAAAAAGTGTCCAAAACAACGACTGACGAAGGGGTACGTGGAAGCCCGCTTACAAAGTATTGAGGAGTATTGGAACACTTTTAAAGAGGCTCACAATAGTTTAGTGAGAACAGTGCCTAAAGATAAGAAATGTGAAATATCATATTTTGTGAACGAAGATTTTTTTGTATTTGAAGATCTTTATTTATGCATCAAAGCCGATTTGAAAGATCTTTTAATAAACGCTAATAAGAGTCCCGCCTATGGAACAAGTTTGGAAGTTGCAAATAACGCGAACGAGCAGTTAAAGCTGCCTAAAATATTGCTACCGACGTTTTCGGGTTCATATGAAGATTGGCCCTCGTATAGAGATATGTTTCAGTCATTGGTGCATAATAACTCCGCGCTTGGGGATGTACAAAAATTATATTATTTAAAGAGTAGCTTAACTGGTGAAGCTGAAAATATATTAAAACATGTTCAAATAACACAAGCTAATTATGAGCAATCCTGGAATTTGTTAAATAAACGATTTGGAAATAAAAAAATGATGGTTAATTCAATATTAAAAAGATTATTTAATCAAAAGAAAATGAGCTCACAAAATTATAAATTAATAAAAAACTTACTGGACACTACAACAGAGTGCCTTAATAGTTTAAAAAACATAAACATAATCACAGACTCTTGGGATCCTTTAATTATATTTCTGGTTGTACAGAAATTGGACCCAGAGTCACATAAGGATTGGGAAGAGTATGTCCAGACTGATACAGACAAATTACCAAGTTGGGAACAATTACAACAGTTTTTACAATTAAAATTTCGTACTTTGGAGTTGTTAACGCCATCGACATCTAAAGAAAGGTCATTCCATATAGCGACGCCCGCAGTGCAATTTAAACCCTGTCCAAAATGTCAACTAGAACATGCTTTATGTCACTGTAAAGAATTTATATCACTTACACCACAACAAAAGAATGAGTTTGTTCGTTCCAATAATATTTGCTTTAATTGTTTGTGCAGTGGGCATATGGTGAGCAAATGTCGTTTGCGGGTTTCTTGTAAGGTATGTCAACGGCGTCATCATTCTTTGTTGCATCAGTCAATGGCCGTGGTCAAACCCAGCAACATAGAATCGCACTTTAATCAGGTGGAGGATGAGATAGACGAAGAACAGCAGGAGCAACACTTAGAGGAACAGGTTAACACTATCTCTTCTTTCGTAGCAACTAAACAAGGTTCTGCTCTGCTAGCTACCGCTCTTGTCCCTGTTACAGATGGCGCCGGCAGAGTAACTGTACTCCGCACGCTAATAGACCAAGGCTCACAAGCGAACTTTATAAGCGAACGAGCTGCTCAACTGCTTAAAGTTAAACGTAAACCATTGGCTATAGATGTAAGTATTACGGGAATAGGATCTACACAAACTAAGGTAAAACACACGGTGGGATTAGAGCTTTTATCAAGATATGACGACAAGTTCCAACTGTTGATTGATGCATATGTCATTTCTACTACTCGTTTAACAAATGTGTTACCATCCAAACATTTGATAGACAGTGAAAATTCATGGTCACATCTTCAAGGTCTCGTATTAGCCGACCCTACATACAATATACCTGGACGGATTGATATGCTGCTGGGCGTAACCACATATGCACAAATAATCAAAGAACCTTTGATCAAGGGTCCTCCTGGTTCACCATGCGCCCAAGAAACAAGCTTGGGATGGATATTATTCGGTTCCGTGTTAGACAATACGGAAATTAAGTCTAATAATGAAATGCTAGTTATGCACCATCGTATAGACATGGATGAAATGTTGCAAAGGTTGTGGGAGCTGGATCCTGAAACAAACAAAAAATTAAGCATAGAAGAAGAAACATGTGAACGAACATATAAAGATACATATACAAGAACAGCGGAAGGAAGATATGTTGTAAAATTACCTGTAAGACATGAACCCCCACGAGCAACACAAGGCGATACCCGTGATATTTCAATTCTCAGATTTAAACAATTAGAATCCAAATTTGTCAAATCCCCGGATTTAAAGAGAGAGTATATAAATGTGATTAATGAATATATAAAGTTAAACCACATGGAAGAAGTTCCAGAAAGCGAAATTAATAACCCATCTATTTACTTACCGCATCATGCAGTTATTAGAGAAGCAAGTGATACCACCAAGGTTAGAGTAGTTTTCAACGCGTCTGCAACAGGCAAAAATAATATATCGCTCAATGATGACTTACTTGTTGGTCCACTGCTGCAAGAAGATATGAGGTCCTTGATTATGAGATGGCGACTTCGGAAAATTGCCTTTGTCGCAGACATAGAAAAAATGTATAGGCAAATATTAATCACAACAGAGGACGCTGATTATCAAAGAATTGTATGGAGGAATAGCATTGATGAGCCTATAAAGGATTATCGTTTATTGACAGTTACTTTCGGCACAGCATCGGCACCTTATCTTGCTGTAAAAACTCTTCACCAAATTGCTAACGATGAAGGAGGAGGCTATCCTGCGGCTGCTAATGTAATAAAAAATGATTTTTTTATGGATGATTTACTATCCGGTCAGGATACGGTAGAGGAGGCTACAAAAATAGCGAAACAAATTTCAAGTATACTAAGAAGAGGAGGAATGAAATTACAAAAATGGTCATCAAATAATAAGGGTTTTTTGAAAAACTTTTCTTCCGGTGAACTAAGCTCTCGCCTGAGTATAGATTTTAAGTTTGAAGGAACAGTAAAGACGTTAGGGCTATCGTGGAATGTGGTCGATGATACTTTACATTATTATGCTGACTTACCTGCGTCACCGGCAACAATAACCAAAAGAACCATACTCTCGGAAATTCAACGCTTGTTTGATCCTCTCGGTTGGTTAACTCCGGTACTCCTGCCTGCAAAAATAATAATTCAAAAATTGTGGTTGATGAGAATTTCTTGGGATGAAGAAGTAGTACCTGAAATAAAAGAAGATTGGTTAAAGATTAAAGAAAGTTTAAGAAATATAAAAGATATAAAAATAAATAGATGGTTATACAGTCATACTCAAAATATGTCTGATGTTACAGTGCATGGATTTTGTGATGCTTCTTCCAAGGCATATGGCGCAGTAGCTTACCTGAGAGTCAAAGTAGAAAATAATTCATATGTTACAGGCATCATAGCTGCGAAGAGTCGCGTTGCACCGGTTAAACCTGTATCCCTGCCCCGTTTAGAACTATGTGGTGCAGTTTTACTTGCCAAATTATTAAAACAAATAAGTGACGCTACACACATACCAACCGATCGGATATATGGTTGGACAGATTCAACCGTAGTTTTATCCTGGCTTCAGGGAGATCTTTCTCGATGGCAAACCTTTGTACGGAATCGGGTTGCAACTATCTTAGAAACTATAGGAAATAAATGGTACCACGTACCTTCTGTAGAAAATCCTGCCGATGTTGCTTCACGTGGAATGTTATTACCTGAACTTAAAAATTGTAAATTATGGTGGGAAGGTCCAAAATGGCTACGAGATGAACAGCTTTCTTTGAACAATTTAGTTTACGACACCAACCTAGAAAAAAGAAAAAAGATTATAGCAAATACAAAAATAGTAGATGAGGCACATTGGTCAAATAAATTTAAAAATTTTAATAACTTATATGAATTACTGAGAGCAATAGTCTATTGCACGCGGTTTCTAAATGGAAGGAAAATTAAAGAAGTTAAGGCTATAACTACAAATGAGCTACACGACAGTTTAAATAAATGTGTAAGATTAGACCAAAGGGAAACTTTTACAGAAGAAATAGAAGATTTAAAACAAAAGAAAGAAATAAAAGGCAACAGTTGTATTAAAAATCTTAATCCTTACCTGGACGCTGAAAATATTCTCAGGGTGGGCGGCAGACTCAGGCATGCCCATCTTGTAGAAACGGAGAAACATCCCATGATTTTAAGCAATAAGAGCTGTTTAACTACTTTAATAATAGCTGATGCACACAAAAAGACGCTACACGGTGGTACACAATTGACTATAAATTATATAAGAAGCCGTTTTTGGATTATTAAAATTAAATCACTTGTTTCATCATATATAAATAAATGTTTTGTATGTGCTAGACTTAAAGCAAAACCCAGATTACAAATTATGGGAGACTTACCTGAGGTGAGGGTGACTCCGTCACGGCCATTTTTACACTCCGGCGTAGATTTCGCTGGTCCACTGCAAATTTTAACTTCAAGGGGTAGAGGGTCCAAACCCAATAAGGCATACATCTGCATATTTGTATGTATGTCTACCAAAGCAGTTCATTTGGAATTAGTTGGGGATTTAAGCACTGATTCTTTCTTAGGCGCGTTAAAACGTTTTGTAGCTCGAAGGGGAAGATGTAGCCACATTTGGAGCGATCAAGGCACTAATTTTGTAGGTGCCAACAAGGAATTGTTGGAGCTGTTCCAACAAGCTAATTTACAAATACCAGGCCATCTACCGGGTACTTTAGCAGAAGATGGCATACAATGGCACTTCAATCCACCTTACAGTCCAAATTTTGGGGGCTTATGGGAAGCGGGGGTGAAATCCATCAAATATCACTTAAGAAGAATTTTAGATAAGCATCTGACTTTCGAAGAGATGACAACATTGCTGTGCCAGATAGAAGCATGCTTAAATTCCAGACCATTGTGTCCAATCGACAATACAGATACCGATAATTTGAATATTCTTACACCTGGTCACTTTCTCATCGGTGAAGCCCCAATCAATATACCCGAACCAGATTTGAGAGACATAAACCTTAACAGACTTTCACGATGGCAGTATGCACAAAGGTTACTACAAGACTTTTGGAAGAGATGGCAAACAGAATATTTGTCACGTCTACAGCAACGACCCAAATGGCTAAAACGACAAGATGAATTCAAAGTGGGAGATGTGGTCCTGGTCGTGGAAGAACATTTACCTCCTGGTAAATGGGCTTTGGGTCGTATTCTAGAAAAACATTCGGGAGCGGACGGGATATGTCGTGTGTATTCTTTAAAATGCCGTGGAAAAGTAATGAAGCGATCAATTTCCAAATTATGCCCATTACCTATAAATAATGACTTGGATCTTTAAATATTAGTTGCCATATTTATTTAAATTATGTAAAAAAATGTTAAATTACATAACTAATCTAAATGTACAATGTTTAGATAATAACAGTGACTGATTATTGATTTGTATAACTTCATTATAGAATAATTTTGTTTTTGTTTATTTGAAGAATGCATGTTTAAGTTAGATTCGATAGTATATTATGTAATGCAAAAAGTTTAACGAAAATGTTAATTAAGATAAAACCTACTTAGTTACCTATAGGTTTTGGTGGGCGGTATGTATGCGCCGCCGCTAGTACGTAGCTTTACTGTTTAAGTAGTTTATTCTTTGTGTTTTAGTAACGAAATAAACGTTATCAAGATCAGACGTGCGTTTTACTAAACCCAGTTTTACCAAGCAAAAGTGAACCTTATTGCCTCAACAATTGTGATTATTAATATTATGATGAAATCATTTATTCATATGTACATTCAAAATAATTGCGATTATTAAATCTGATGTAATCATTTGTTCATAAATATATAATTACAGATATTGCACTGCTAAATATTATTTACGTGGACACTTTATTTTTGGATGTTCTTAATTGTATATTATACCATTTAAGAAGTAATGCATTCGCATTGGGATGTACAATCTGATTAGAAAATAATGAGGACAACATATACATAGCTTTGATTTTAATTCAACAGATACAATTATTAATACAATCTTTCTGAAATATTGTTTCCTTCTGGGATTTCAATGTAGATTTACATCCGTAAACGGAACAGTTTTTGCGCGCCATAATAGAATATGTAAGTACCTATGTATAATAAAATTATTACACAAAAAATACGACTGCGTCGTCCTTTCGCGATAGTTAATGCGAACTCAGCGTGATTGCATTAAGCGGCCCGCGTCGCCCGACCCCCCGCCAGTTCCCCTCCGTTTCTCTGCACAAGTACATTCGTCGCCATACTGTAGGAAATATGGTGATACTGTGGTGATAGTCCGGCTAACGAAAGATAAGACTGGAAAAGGCGGCAAATTCAAAAAATCATCATATTAAGGTAACCTAATGGTAACTTAGGTTATAGTTGGAAATAAAGTTTTGATACTTTAATTTATTATTACGAGCTTTGTTTTTTTGAGAGATTAACAACCTCTACAAACTCTTCATCTATATAATATTATATATATGTAATCTGGTACAGTTATCTGATACAGATAAAAAAAAGAACAGCTAGTGAAAGTAATAAAAAACATAATAAAATACAATTAAATTTTGTTTAATCAATATAATCATATTAAATCTAAAAGCCGCGTTCAGCCGCGAATAAAGAATAAGAATCACTATCATTATCTCTGACATCATTAACTCTTCCATTTCTGCAGTTATTCCATCTTGTTTTTTTTGTACTGCTCTTCAACATGAATAACATGGTTCGGTCATAGAAGAAATCTCGTTGAGATACTGATTTTGTGTCTTTAAACATTTTGAACGGACAGATCGTTCAATTTTATATTGTTGCTTTAATAGTTTATAACTGGATTACTGGTATCATCCATGCAAAATAATAATAATAATATTAAACAAATCATATAATGTGCAATGCAATCAAGATGAAAAGTATCAAAATATCAAGTCACACTGTGTGTTTTTCCTTGAAAACTACATCTCTTTCAAATTGTTTCTTTTTAAATTTATTAATCATAGTTTAAAGTTTTCGTCATGTTTTCAACTCAGTTTTCAATTATTAGAAATCACTAAAATCCTAAGCTAAAATCGCAGAAAATAAAATCACTTTGACAAGCTTTGACACATCAACAACTCAGGTTTTAATGACAGTTAACTGTTAAGTGTTGCCAAATAAATTTTCGAAATAAAAAGCCAGTCTCATCTTTCGAACCAGACGTGACTAGTATAGATTTATTTATTGATTTAATAAATGAAACGATACCAATTTAAATTTCGCGCTGTTTATGTATGATGTGCGCATGTCTTAATGCTCTAAGGCGCATGCGCAGGTTTCAATTATTTTATAACTAGTGCCCCGGCTTCGCCCGTGGTACATATTTAGTATCCTATATCCTTCTCCTGGCTCTAAACTACCTCCCTGCCAATTTTCAGCTAAATCGGTTCAGCCGTTCTTGAGTTATAAGTGGAGTAACTAACACGACTTTCTTATAAATATATAGATTTTAATAAAATAAATAATTTAACAATTTCAATGATGGACCTATACGGACCTAACGGTAAAGAATACGATTTTGATAAAATTCGCCAATTTTGATATGGATGAGGTGCTAAAGTGTAATTTTTTTATACCCAAAATTAAAAAAAAAATATTTAAAAAAAAACTAAAGGGGACCTAACGAAAAAATTGTGGGACCTTATAGGACCTAACGAAGACCTATAGATTAAGGTCATTTTTGACCCAAAATTCTATGGATGGGGTGCTAAAGTGTAATTTTTTTATACCTAAAATTTAAAAAATTATTTAAAAAAAAACTAAAGGGGACCTAACGAAAAAATTGGTGGACCTTAAAGGACCTAACGAGGACCTAACGATCAAGGTCATTTTCGACCCAAAATTCCATAGATGGGGTGCTAAGTTTGCACTGGTCTCTAATATATTTTTTTTGTATGGGGACAGCTCAGTTTAGCCATAGTTCAGCTGTTAATTGACATTAGATGAGTTTGTGACATCATTACATTTTGACATTATTATAGTCTGTGATTTTGAGTTTTGACATAGATGAACGTAAATAGAAAAAAAAATTGAGATGGAAATTGGAAAACATTTTATGTAAAAAGATGGATAAAAATCAAATAAAATTAATTATAGAAGGCCTTAAATCTACGTCATCATCACGTATTCAAGATACTCTCTTGAAAATTCGGTCTAATGTCATATCTTCCGAAAAAGGAATTAAGATTTTTCGTGATTGTGGAGGCTTGAATTGTTTACTTCCTCACCTCCGAAAACCTAATGAAAGAATTCTTGATATTACTTTAAGTATTCTTGGAAATATTTGTTTGGATGAAAAATGCAGTGAAGCAGTAAGTTAATTTTTTAAATTATTATGTGTGGTACAGACAAAATTATATTTCTAATTTTTTAACCGCCTTCAGAAAAAGGGAAGAGGTTCTCAATTCGATTGTATTTTTAGGTTTGTAAGTTGTAACCTCAGTATTTTTGTCTGGTTGATCGGATTTTGATGATTCTTTTTATTAGAAATATTTCTCCACTAAACGCACATTTGGTCTAGTTGTGAAAATTAAAAATTGGTTATAATTATTTTAATTAAATTTAGGTGGGCGAGTTGAATACTTTTGGCCCCTTGGTGTCAATATTAAACACTGTTTGTCGAGATAGTATACTCGGAAGGGCCTGCAAACTTATTGGTAATTTAGCTCAAATTAAGACCAATGCAGAAGGCCTGCATAACCATGGAGTGGTCAAAGCTTTGGTTGCTCTTATTGAAGGCAGAGATAAAACCACATCTAATCCAACTCTTACCATGGCTGTAAGAGCTATCAGGTGAATTAATATTTCTATGCTATTTTGTTAGTTGAACTTATTTATATATTGATGTTGACTATCTTTTTCAAATTTTAAAAATTTCTTTCAACATTACATTAATTTCATTGAAATGCATTTCACTCTGCTCTTTCTCCTGTGAATGTTATTTTTCTACAGTTTTATTTTACTTTCTTATTTAATTCAGGCAACTATGGATGATAGCCGATAAAAGGGATGAAATGCTAAGCTTGAATGTTGTTCGTTGTGTAACTATTTTATTGACCACAGAATGTGAATCAATTGGATTAATGAAATCCACACACATTGATAAAGAAATTGAAGTGCCTAGAAGGAGTCAAGAAGAACTTATTATTGGTATACTTAAATGCTTAGGATACTTTACTACTTATTCTATACCGCAATGTGCAGAACAGGTATGTAAATAGTTGTAGCTGTTAATTTATTAACAACACACAATTTATAGACATGATATTATTGCTTTCTTATTATCCTTTTCAGTTACAAGGAGATGGCAGAGGCTACCAATGCCTTGTAGCACTTACAAAAACAAATGAGACTTTAGCACTAAAATGTCTCATGAATCTATGTTACATGTCAGTGTGTCGCCCTCTATTGGGAACTGCAGGACTGGTTGAATGTTTAGTAAATATTTTAAAGAAAAATCCAGGTGAAATATTTGAATTTGATACTATTCTATAAACATAAAGCAGTCAGATTTTTCTGATAAACCTAAATTGATCTTTTAAGTATTTATATATTATACCAAGTATTTATTTATTTTAATAATTTTCAGATGTTTCATGGTGGCCAGAAGGTTCTATTAAGGCTTTAGCTCAATTAAGCGGCGAATCTGTTAATAGATCTCGTTTACGACATTGTGGTGGTTTACCGTTACTGGTTGCAGCTGCAAGAGTTGACAGTCATGCTATGCATGCACTTCTTCAATATGTTTTTGATGATACAGGTAAATCCTTATCCTTACTAATATTATAATGTGAAAATGTGTTTATTGCACGCCTCATAAGCGAAGCGTTGAGGTGGGTACTACTGTCACTTCGCGCAAAACATCTGATTTTTCAAACTTAAAATGTCTTTATGTATCATACATTGCACTTGTAAGATAATACATACACACACATATTAAGAAAAAACACTATTTTTAACGTTCATGATATTTTTGATGTCATTTTTGTTATTTAAACTAGTTAAAAAACAGTTTAAAAAAGTTCTGTCTTGGACGTCCGTGTGTCTGTTATGTGCGGATCCTTTTTCTTGTTAACACGATAGCGACCGAAATACTTTACTAATCGAGTCTTTTTTTTTCTCTTACGCTTGAGTATGCTCAGGAATAGAACCCTTTCATTTTTCAGGGTCTGATTCGATGTGGTTTAATTGTTATTAAATAAACAAAAATAATAATTAATAAATATTTATTAAAAAAAAATTATGAGGCGTGCACTTTTGGATTTTCCAAATTATTTGAGTTTGTTTTTTTTTCACGTTGTATCAAACCATTTTTTCTGGTCCTTTCTGGTAGGGTGATAGTTAGGAGGCTAGAGTATGACAGAAACATCTTATTGCCTTATCCATCATAATGCACATAGATCACTCACAAATTCATAAATTCGAATAGGTAAAAATGTGTCATTTATGATAAATGTTAGTTTCTTTATCGACGCGAGCGAAGCCGCGGGCAACAGATAGTAGAATATAGTATTACTATTGCCATTTTCTTGCCTGTAGATTAATTTACTAATTATTTGACACAGCATTCCAAATTATGATTAGTGAAGGGCTCATTACTCTCCTTACTGAGAAACTTTCCAACTATGTAAGTAATATGGAAATTGAACACAACTTGAATAGTGAAAGTTTAAATGAAAAGAAAAATAGCCGAACCGAGAAAGAGAAAGATACCCCACAAATGTGTGAAGAAGCTACTGTGAATGAGCAAAATGAAATAGGAGAAGAACTCAAAGTTGTGATAGAAAGGGATAACATGATTGTTGGTTTTGTTGATGCAATAGGCAGTGATAGGTCTGACGACAGTGATAATGACAGTACAAATCCATCTTCATCGCCATCTAGACGAAAAGGTATAAAACGCGGTCGCACAAGCCCAAAAAATTCCAAAAAAGTAAGTACTAGAATCTCCATTTGTTGTTATCAGACCTATTGTTAATGGAAATGATTGCTTCTTAAAACAATATTAATCATACTTTTGTTATAACAGAAACCGAAGTTAATAAAAATGGCTAAGAAGGATTGGTCGGCGGGTGTATATTGGGAACCTAAGAGTCCAGAACCTATTTCACCACAATTCCCACGAATGACTAGTCCGGATAGATCAGATTTGAGTCCTTTGTCGCCGTATTCTGATGTAAATTGGTCAGGATTAAGTCCAGACTACATGCCACATTCCAGTAAGCGTTCTTGGGATTGGAGTCCAGGATCTGCAAGTTCCGACGGAAGTTCGCCCACGCCATATAGAACAGATTTTCCCTGGAGTCCAAGTAGTTCAGGTCCAGCCTCACCACTAAGTACTGAAGGTATAATATAATATTAGGAGTATATTTATTTCTTCAATCAAATTTATTTTCTATTGGTATTTTTTTTTTGTTAAGAAATAAAACCAATTAAAAAATTGTAGATAGTTCAGATTCTGAAGTGTCGGGGCGGTATTCTCCCGTGTGTAGTGAAGGAGAAGATGAAACCGAGAGCAATAAACCCAATAACATGAAATCTGCAATAGATCCAGCTCAAGTAGCACATGAATTGGAAGAGCTTATTATGGACGATGACGAAAGTAGTGACGAATCCCCAAATGAAGGTAAATTTAACTTTTTGCATTTCGCGTATTCTGTACGATTTATTTAATCTTAAATAATATTAAAAATGTTGATAAACTTTTTATTGAATATTTTTTCCAGAAAACATCAAGCAGATAACTATAACAAAAACATCTGGTATAATGTGCATCTTAGTGCTACTTTTTCGTGTTTCTCACGGGGCTTGTACGAATGGCAATGAGAATCGGGAAGAGATGTCCAATACTGTAGATCTATTAACTGGCCGCGAGTGTATGAATACGTTACTTGATTATGTTGAGAGGTGTAGGAGGCCGACCGGGAGAGCTGCAAGAATAATAGCTCGAGTTCTGAGGTATGTATATTAAAATTATAGTTTATGTAAATATTTTTTTAAGTTTAAAAACCTATACAGGTATGTCTTCCCACACTGCAATAAGTACATCTCTAAAGATGCATTCTCCTTAAGAGGTCACGCTGATTCCCATGACTGGTGGCAGAAAATTCGCTCAATAGTATAAAATGTATGTTGCATCTTCAGTCACCTAGTACAACGCAAATTTATTTCTAATTAAAACAGGGACCAACTAAATAATAATCATTAACAATTATTTTACAGCAACTCTTTATGTCTCATGAGTATATTGAAGCATAGATTTGTAATTAGACTTCATACTATGTCGGTTAACTCAAAGCATCCCCCAACGGAATGTCGCCAATGTAAACAAGTAAGGATTTAATGTTATTTGCCTATGTAAATGGTATTATATTTCCCATTATTAATTTTATTGTTTGGGCTTCTAATTTTATTTTTCGTTTTAGCTTATAAAGTTGGGCTCAAAGTTATTAGAGCAGGTAACAATTGTAGCGGAATCAAGCCACGGAATTGGTGAAATCAGTTATAATTTACTAAAAGGAAGTGCCAATTTGAAACAAACACTATGCATAACTTTACCACATATAGTGAAGTCAGTTCTTTTTTAATTATAAATGTGTTTTACTGGAATTTAAAATAGCATTATAATAATAACATTTATTTCCCTTGCAGAACGGAGAAAGTATTGAAGAAATATTTTGTGGATTGTGATGCATTAAATTTACTGTTTTCAATTATTTCCGAATCAAAGGAAAATATCCAAAATTGTGTAACAGCTTTATCGAAATTAGCAACAAATGTTCAAATAAAAGATCCGAAGCTCTTGGAGAATCGATATACAGATTTTGTGTCCATAAGTTATGATCCTATATTAGACAATCTAGAAACGGATGATATAGTTACATTTGTGCTAGATGACCAATCCACTGTAATAGCAAACAAAAACTTCCTGTGTCAAAATTCAGATGTCTTCAGTGTGATGTTAACAGGATCGTTTAAAGAGTCGTCTGAAAAATATGTCAGTCTTAAAAAAGTGACGAAACCAGCATTGGAGTATCTTTTAACACTTTTACATTGCGGCTTAAATGAGACGAAATGTCATATTGATGTGTTTCCCTTGAGCGAGAATCTGATGACTAATTTAGAAGTACTCTTACTTGCAGATAGATTCTTGTTTGATAAAATAAAATGTTTATTAAGTAGTGCAATAATACAATTCCAACTGACTCCTGAAAATGCTGATAAGATCTATATTTGGTCATTGGGTGATGGCATGGGATATTTGTGTGTCGAAGCTGTTGCATACTTATTAACTGGAAAAATGGATGAAGACTTAAGAATAGCTTCCTTTCAAAATATCCTCGAATTAGAATATAAGGATCAATGGCTAGAAGACATAAAGTCTATGATATTACGACAGTTGGTTAAATAAGAACTTTTTGCAAAGCAAAATAATGTAGGTAGGTACCTAATTTCACATTGGAATTCGCAACTTTACTTATTATTGCATTAAATTGCCCATTTGTAACTACTGAAATATTTCCTTACTTATAATCATTATAGTATTTAAATCTTCAATTATAATTTAATTGCTATAGTAATGTAAGCACATGGGACAAATTTGCATTTATCTTTTTAGCAAGTATGAAAATATATGAATGATTTGAACATCAAACATGTTCAGAAATATTTTGTTTAAGTATATAAATATGATATTATAGACCTACTAATAACCACCGAATTTATTGTTAAATATATTATGTAAAAACTATTCTAGAGCTTTTTGGCTGGCTTGGAGATTTAGCATGTTAATACCATGTTAATACAAACATTTTCATCGGTTACCTATGTCAAGGTTAATATTATAGGTTGTTAAAAAATTTATGATCGTATTTTTTATTAATTGGCTTAATTCTCGCTTACGTACAATAAAATAAAATCGATAAAATCGATAAAATCAATATTATACTAGGTATGAGAAATATGGTACGTAATTAATTATTTTATTCGTATTTGATATTTCGTTTCTATGCCCCTGGTTTAATATATGAAATGAAATGAATACTACTACTTAGTACCTACTTAGTATTAGTATAAAAGATTTTAAGCTATTGCATAGCTTCTATCGCGGGCCTTGAGCGCGGGGACCGAATCCAGAAATTTAGTAACGAAAAACCTCACGCTCCCCACTCCGACGGGCACGGAGGTGTGGATTGAAGGCATAGCATGCAATAGCTTTACCACGGCAGTCCCCGAGTGCCACACATCTCTTTTGTTTAAACTTAAGTTTGAAAGCATTCTACTGATCAAAAATAATATCGCACGTGATTAGGTAATTGATAATTTTCATTTAAAGAAAAAAAAAAAATTTGTGTGATTTTATGAAACCACGGTAAAAGTGAAACTTAGGCACAAAATTATCGTATTTGTACGATAATTATCGTACGGTTCGACCGTCACGCGACATGCGCTACACAGACCAAAAAGTTTGAGACGATGTAATAAAAATTTCACTTTAAAAAATACTTATTTAAATTTCCTGAGATCAAACGAATTGACAAAAAATGATACAAACATGATACAAAACACTTGAGGGATGGAACGAAGTTTAATGTTAGAGAGAGAAACACGCGCACGCCGCACGGTCTACAACTTTATAACTATACATTGTAACTATAGCTAAAAGTATCGTAATACAACTTTTCAAGGAACTTCGTTCCAATTATAAAAAGTTGCATATTTACTAATTTTGTTTCCAAAAACTCGGTAATTTATTTGAAACCAGCTGGAGAGCGCCAGACCGTAGCCAGATCCAATGATCTTTTTGCGAGAAAGAGAAAGGAAGTAGGTACACCTTTTTCAGTTTGGGAGGTGGAGCGAGCGGACGAATCGTTCCGATTTGCGTAACGGGTGGGCTCACCCCACTTTGGGGGAAGCTTCAGTAAAATTTTTGATTCGATAGGATTGTGTATGCTATTTTTATGATTTAATTCATACATATAATATTCTCTAGGGAGTGTGGGTGGGTGAAGGATAAATAGATGTGCATTACATACAAACAGAAAATTCGCATATATCTGTGTAAATTATTTTTATTTTATTTAATTATGATGAATTAGTTTATATTTGGATAAAATATGGAATTATAATAACACCAACTCTTTGCATGTATTTTGTATTAAATATAAAATTATATGTAATAACTTTAAAAAAAATCCTTTTTTTATTTATTACATAATTTTAATTCCAATGCATAAGTTTTGTTTGGAATTAAGACTTGTGAGGTAATTGCTTTAATATTATCACTATGAAGACATTCAAAATCAAAGTTATCCACAACCTGAAACAACAATTACAAATAAATAATTATAAAAACAAATATTTGGACCATGTGTGAATACTGAATAAAACTTAAACTTACCTGCCAAATTAGTTCTGTCAATTGTAGCATAGCTATTTTTCTCCCTACACAAGATCTAGCACCAAGTGCAAATGGTAAAGATGCTGATGGTTCATGATTTATGAATCTCTCTTTACTAATAGAATTTCTATCCCAGCGGGAAGGGAGAAATTTTTCTGGGTCAGTGAAATATTGTTCATCTCGCCCTGATGTGTATATTGAGGCTATTATAGGGGTCTGAAATTAATAAAAAATGAAAAACAAAAATTATTTATTTCACTATGCTTATAAAATACTGTTAAATGACATGTTAAGACTTTTTTGGCAGTATATTTCTGAATTTATTGTTTATTTCTTCTTTCATGTGTCCATATGGGTCTTCCAACTCACTTGGAGCTAATGGTATTCTTAATTTTCTTCTCAATGATGGTGAAAGAAGGCACATGTTCTGTATCAGTCCAAAGCTGCTAGATGTGACCCAATACAGACACATACATGAAGGCACATTTGCTGCAATAGGTATCATTGCTATTGAAAATACTCTAAATACATTAGTAAAGACATTGTAAAGTTTTGATGGTGTCCTTAATTTTGACATTCTTTGTATTTCTATTATTGCTAAGTTTGTCAATCCAAATGCCACTGGCAGAATTAAAGAATGGTCAGGTTCTATTAAATTAGGAATCCAACCTATCCCACCCGTGGACAGTTCCATAAAAGTAACCATTGCAGAAGGGTCCGGTGGATTCATGTTAACTAAATTTCTTAAGGCAAATGACATGCACACCCACAGAGGTATTTGGAACCATATAACAATTGTTGCTTTCAGGGGATGACAATTATCTCTTTCTATAAGTATCCTCCATTGCTTTTTAAGAGACCTTTTGAAAAGAATCACTGTTTGCTTATCATTTAAATTATATGCTTTTTTTGCCATAGCTGTCTCTTTTTTTAATTCATTTACAATATCCTTGAGTTCCATGCCAACATTTTCTACTTTGGCTAATATATAATTTTGATAAACTGATAAAGGCAGAGTAATTAACGCTCTTATAAGAATAGTGGAGGAGAGTATTGCTGCCCACCATGATAAACCTGTTACTTCATGAAATTGCAGCAAACCATCCTGCATGAAGTTTACCATGGTACTATTTGATATACTCATGTACGTTTCTTGTTGCCATTTCACCACAGATTCAAAGGACAAATATCTTTTGTTAATTTTGGTTAGACGATGGCTTGTCAGGTGAGGGATTTCATTCCCTATGTCATATTTAATTACTTTTGGTCTTTGTATATTACACAGTACACTATACGCTCGATAATTCGGGCAGTACAGTTTTGATAAATCTTTTACTAAAATATGTCTGATAATCATTTTTTAAGATTTCTATTTGAACATTATTTTTGAATGATTTGTTTTGAATTTTGACAGCATCAATGATTTTATTGGCATTGACATATAATTATGACACTTGAAGGTAGAATTTTTTTTTATTCTGGTGCCTTGGCATTTTGAATATGTGAATAAAATAACATCCAATATTTAACTTGTAGAGATTATCCAGAAAGTTGTTTTATTCGTATTTGAAATTTGTATTTAAAAATGAGTATTAAATTAGGAAACATTCCGTGGGAAATCTGCCGTGTAAGCTTTTAGTATTACGCTACTAGTGGTGTACTTAGTAGCTATTCTGATAGGTAAAGAAATACTCTGGAAAAATTGCATTAATAAACAATAAGTTATTCAATTATAAATCTTAACATGCAAAACAAATAAAATTTGGTGACTAATCCTTCATAAAATCCACTTGAAAAACGGAGTAGTCTTGTAATCACTGATAGAGAATTCAGTTTTATTGAACCTTCACAAGTAATTAATGTTATATGTATTTACATTTTGGGTTCAATATTTATCGATGGTGTATCGTATAAAAATTGAAGGAATACATATAAAAATTAAATTATATAAAATGTTACAAACCCCTGCTTTAACTTCATATTCTCCTAAATAGCAATCTTTCGGCATGATACGTGTTAAAAATGGTGCAACAGGATAAAGTCGCATAGATTCCTTTATTACAAATGGAATATAGTCTCGCCCTTTGCTTCTAATATTATTAATTTCTTGAGGGTTTTTTGATAATAAATAAATAATCCATAGCGATGTATATGCCGTCTGAAAACAGTATTCAATTTTAAACAATTTACGGTTAGCGTATCTAAATATTAAATACAAGTATATTAATTTATAATAACTTCAGGCTGAGTTCTAATGAATCCATTTGAATAAAAATACATAGGTACACTAAATAAAAATGTATTTAGTGTATGTATTTTTGTAATTTTTTTTTGTCGGTTTTATAAAATAAAAATTCTCTTACTGTATCGCCAGCGGCAATGATAAAGTCGGTTACAATTCTTGAAATGTTTACGTCATCGATATTTTCATCAACGAGTTTTTTTATTAAACCATCGCCCTCATTTTTTATTGCTAGCATTTCATTAACAAGCTTGTTAGCTGAAATATTAATTTTAATTATTTTCGTATATTCAATAGTCTACACGTATAAAGTTGTCGCGTAGATAACTAAATCTTTACTAAATTTTAAGTGAGTTCTCCTGTGATAAGACATTTATAAAGAAGTTATAACTATACAATGTTATACAAAAAGTAAAATATTTTAATATCTATTATCAAAAATATTATTAAAAAAAAATTTTTCCTAATTTTGATTAACCGAAGTTATTGCTTTTTATCACATTTTTATTTATTTGGTGTTATTCGTGGCAGTATTCAATATTTTGTAGGTGGGTAGGCACACATTATACCACAGAAAACTTAATACATAGTAGGTATATTAGTTACATGATAGCTGTAAAATTTATTTGTTTATTCACACGTCGCTGTAGGTACTTATCGATTTATTATGTAAACTTCACCACAACATAGATTTTTTGTTCTTGGAAATCCATACTAATATTATAAATGCGAAAGTAAGTCTGTCTGTCTGTTACTCAATCACGCCTGAACTACTGAACCAATTTGCATGAAATTTGGTATAGAGATATTTTGATACCCGAGAAAGGACATAGGATAGGTTTTATCCCGGAAATTCTACGGGAACGGGATTTTCTCTGAAAACGCGGGTGAAGCCGCGGGCGGAAAGCTAGTTGACGATAAAATATCAACATATATTATTTACCCAACAATAAAGATAAGTCAACGCACTCTTTGAAATCCGTCCATATCTTTAAGTTCAATCGTTGACACAAACTTAATGGAATACCGTATAGCTTTGTTGTTGTCTCAAAAATTTTCTTAACGGATGACGAAAACAAACTTAATAATTCATCATGGTGATTGCTTGGCGGCGGTGTTACGTTGCCAAGTAAAACTTGTATTACAACTGAAAAATAAAGATAATTTTCGTTTTATATTTTTTAACGATTGAACTTAGAGCTAGCGCGCACGAGCAACTTTGTCTCCGCAACTATTTTGTCTCTCCACCCATGGGCTAGTATATGAAAGTGCGCGCACGTAGCGACGCAACTCCCCATACAATTGATGGGAGAGACAAAATAGTTGCGGAGACAAAGTTGCTGGTGCGCGCTAGCTCTTAGATCCATTAAAATATAACTATATTTCAAAAGTATTAGTTACTATCAAAATAAATAATATTTAGTACCATTCGTTGAGACTTTATAAAACTCGGCTGCAACATCATCTACAATTAAACTTTTTTTCGCCTTTTCCTTCCAACCTTCTATAAATTTATTAATTGTATATGTTACGGGATCTTTAATC
This sequence comes from Colias philodice, assembly GCF_061535455.1. Classification (NCBI taxonomy): domain Eukaryota; kingdom Metazoa; phylum Arthropoda; class Insecta; order Lepidoptera; family Pieridae; genus Colias; species Colias philodice. The sequence goes on along the minus strand of NC_143098.1, from coordinate 7,455,201 downwards.
CAAGTATCTGTATTATATTTAAGCAGGTATTTATTCATAATGCGCCGATTTCCCAGCCATTCTTCTCCATCCATGAAGAGCAAACCTCTTTTCTTCCCATAAAGTTTCTCATATAAAATCCACGGTTCAGGTAATATATGCATAGGATATTTTCCTTCAAGATTAATAAATACAGTTTTTATAAGTGCAGCATCGCTTAAAAATATTAAATCGGTACTCCCAAATTTTTCTATAAATATTTTTCCTAACTTTCTGTGCCGTTCATCAATATATTCATGTAGCCTAAAATATATGTATTATTATTATTCAAATTATTGACTCAAAATTTTAGCATAATTATTTTGGAACAGTGCTCACCTTGACCCTCTTCCTCCTTTCAGTAAATCTAAGCTATTACCTATGATTGGCAAAGCTTTTGGACGTGGTATAGATTTTATTGTACGAATAATTTGTTCTTCTTTGTAATGTCCCGTAAAATTTAACTTATAATTCCTTAAAATACAACTACGCACTCGATTCATTATACTTTGAACTTATTTTTGTGTTTTAAAATAGTACTTACTGAAAAGAAATTAAATGAACAATAGTGAACTGTTATAATCATGTTTAAATATATTATATTTTTCAAGAATATGTTACAGTTTACTAAATTTAAACAAGATATAAAAGATTATTAATATATTTACCGAACGGAGAACTAACGATGTGGTCTGTGATACACGATTCCTGTATTTAAAGTGGTTTCATGTTCGGAGAAGACAAGTAACTGATGTAGATACATACATAAGAATATATTCTCTCTCAGTAGGTACCACTTGCTTGCGTCATGGCTGATTGGTGAATAATGTATAAAACAGTTATGTATTATGCAACAAAATAGATTAGAAATTTGAGGTATTGGTTGTTCAGAAATTTTCGATACAGATCGAAACCACCGAAACACTAAATTAACATGTAATCGTGAGAACTACCTAATCAAATAGATGAGAAACAATAAAAAGGATAAACCGTACATATGATTTTTTTCCATACATTAAAATAATATTCAGTAAGACGAAGGCAGAACCTTTTTATATAAAAAACATCACGATCATGCTTACGATCTTAGAATCCAATATATCTTTAACCAAATACCCTCATAATTTTAAATGAATTTTCGTTATTATATTACATATTCTGTGGTAAATGGTATGATATTGTATTATTTATAATTTACATGGTCTTTCTTTGAACAATTTTGTCATTATTTTTTATTACTCTATCAAATAAAAAAAAAAATTTGTAACATTGTTGTTTAAGAGATCTTATCTCTTTCATATTTAGCTGAAAAGTATAGTGTGTGATGTGTCTTGTATCAAACGGTTGGTAATACAACTATAAACGGTTTGTTTTTATCTTATTATAGGTAATATTAGTTTGAATCATCACCTAAGCACCACCTGTAGGCTAAGATCATTATGATCTAAGCCTATAACGTATATAGCTATAACCAACCCTATAACGTATCAAAATGGCACTGAATAAATCCAGTTGGATCGTATTACGAACATATTATATAATACTAGATTTCCGCCCGCGGCTTCGCCCGCATTTTCAAAGATAAACCCGGATAGTTCTCGTTCCCGTGGGATTTCCGGGATAAAACCTATCCTATGTTCCTGATATAAGCTTGTTCAAACTGCAAACAAACAAACAAACTCTTCAACTTTATAAGATTAAGTATAGATTTCTATAACTCGCGATATTATAAACTATCGAAAAACTATGTTCTTGTGATAGTATTCTCGTGATCTTCTCGTGATATAATGAATGCAAAGATATTTTATTATGAATGCAAACGCATCTTTATAAATATTATTTTATTCCTCTGTGAATAAAATCTTCATTCTGTACTCTATGAGTCAACAATGAAAAAGCTACCATAGACTATACAAAGCTATATAAAATGTCACAGCGGTGACTTGTCAAAATTGTGATATTCATGATTGTGATTTGTGAGTTGCGGTTTTAATTTTGGGGAAAAGTTGAATTTTTTGTCATATTCATATTACAGAAGTTTACAAGCATCTATCAAAATGACTGTAAAGAATAAGCCCGAAGAAACAAAAAAGGAGAAGGCGGAGCCAGTGCCAGCACCAAATGATGATTTGGTAAAATATCTACAATGATTATTGTAGTCATCATAAAATAGTTTAAAATTACGGGATTTATTATTACTATTTTATTTGTTTCAGTCGGAAGAAGATAAACGCCTTCAAGAGGAGCTCAATATGCTTGTAGAGAAACTACTGGTTAGTATGTTTTAAGAACAATTTACAATTCCGAAAGATTTTTTGGGTTAAAGATAATTTTTTTAATAGGTACTTTTAATTGTATACGCATTGTAATGTGTTAATTCAAAAGACATCATTGTTTTCAATTCTTTATATAATGTTTATTTTCAAGTTAAATTAGCTCACCATATTTTTCAGGGAAATGAAGTCGATCTGTACTTTCCTGCTTTACAAATGCTAAGCAATCTTATACGAACATCAACAACATCAATGACATCAGTTCCTAAACCCCTAAAGTTTTTAAGAGAGCACTATCCAGCACTTAAAGAAGTATATGAGAAAATAACTGATGCAAAGACAAAGAAATTCTGTGCAGATGTTGTTTCAGTGTTAGCTATGGGTGTCAGTGGCACTGTTGTAAGTATTCTTAACTTATTTTAATATTTGTATTGCTTGCTATATTTGATATGATATCTGTTTAAGTTAATACAATTAATTCCAATTTCATACTAGTAAGTGATGTGTGATTATTTAATGTTTATAAGGAAGCGGCAGAAAAGAGAGAATGCTTAAAATACTGTTTACTGGGAACATTATCAAATGTTGGTGAATGGGGCCATGAATATGTGCGGTTAGTAATTTCTTATTAATTTATAATCAATTTCAATACTCTGTTTATTATATTATAATTAATACAATATTTAATTAAAAAATTTTATACAGCCAACTAGAAGGTGAAATAGCAGAGGAATGGAATATTGAAAATATGGACACATTGTTGCCACTTGTGCGTGATGTAATTGCATTTGACATGCAACACTCAGCTGAAATCCAGGCTTGTGATCTGCTCATGGAAATTGACCGCTTAGATCTCCTTACACAGCACATGGACCAAAGCAACTACCCACGAGTTTGCTTATACTTGATTGGGTAAGAAAAATCTTGATAAACCTAATACATTTGTCTAGAATTATAGGAATGTTAATTCAAGTATTATTATATGGTGGAGTTTGATAATAAATCGATTATTACACATCATTTGTTATTAAAAGTATTAAAAGTGTTTAAAAATATTTGTTGTCTTACAAGTACTTATTTTAATGTTAATTGAAATTTCAGGTGTGCCAGTTATGTAGTAGAGCCAGAATCAACACAAATTCTTCAAGGAGTACTGGATACATATTTGAAATTTGGAGAATACCCAAGAGCACTACTTGTTGCTATGCAATTGCATGATAAAGCCAAATGTGAGGAAGTTTTTAACTCCTGCACTGATATGTAAGTTCATAATATCAGTCTACATACTATATAAATAGTAAATCTCGTAATGAAATGAAACTAAAATAATATTCTTTACAGGTTGGTCAAAAAACAATTGTGCTACATGCTTGCACGTCAGTATGTTCCTCTGGAATTGGAAGATGAAGATCTGAGAACAATTCTTCTAAATGCACACATAAATGATCACTTTTTGAGCTTGGGGAGAGAGGTACAGTATAGTTGATTTAATTGGGAATTAAATTTTATTTTTCTTTAGTGCAGTAAAAATAATGTAAACCAAATGTTTTAGCTTGATATCATGGAACCTAAAACTCCTGAAGAAGTATACAAAACGTGGTTGGAATCAGCTGGTTCTGCTCTACGACCTTCATTACTGGCTGAACACCCAGTGGATTCAGCTCGGCAAAATCTGTCAGCAACATTTGTGAATGCATTTGTTAACGCTGGCTTCGGAAGGGACAAGCTAGTGACGACAGAGGACGGCAATAAATGGATGTATAAGAACAAAGACCATGGTAGGTGTGGTTTACTAATACTAATAGATGTCTTATGTCTTTATAGATACAACCTCCTTGTAGGATAACCAAAAAAATAAAATATAATTTCCATTGATTAGAAGCAAACAGTATAAAGTTATTGAAATGAATCACTTTTGAAGATTATCGCTTATCATAGCCTAATGATTATTTGAAAATGTTCTTGTACATTAATATAGTTTTATTTCAGGTATGCTATCAGCAGCCGCATCACTTGGAATGATTCACTTGTGGGATGTAGATGGTGGTCTTACCCCAATAGACAAGTATCTGTACACATCTGACGAGCATATCAAGGCTGGTGCACTATTGGCTCTTGGCTTGGTTAACTGTGGTGTGAGGAATGAGTGTGACCCAGCTCTTGCTCTGTTATCAGATTATGTATTGCATTCCAGTGCTAATCTCCGGATTGGAAGTGTTTTAGGTAATATATTTGCTGTAACAATTTTTTTATTACAGTATTTGTCCATTCAACTTCAAAATTATATTTAACTAGCTTTTCGCCCGCGTTTTCAAAGGAAATCTGCATAGTTTCCGTTCCCGTGGGATTTCCGGGATAAAACCTATCCTTTGTTTTAATCCAAGTTACCCTCTATATGTGTGCTAAATTTCATTATAATTGGTTCAGTAGTTTATGCGTGAAAACCATACATACATACAAACCTTTCCTCTTTATAATATTAGTATTTAAAGTATTTAATACAGTAGACTCAACCTATTAATAAGTCTGATTTTATTCATACATTTGATTATCCACATTATTTTGGATAAATTCTTCCTAAAAGTATTTTTTATAGAAACAACTTTTAAAAGAAATTAGAATTAACCTTTTTTTAATGAAGTTAAATTTTTCATCAATACAGGTCTCGGTATCGCATATGCGGGCACGCAGCGCGAGGACGTATTGTCGCACTTACTGCCCGTACTGAGCGACACGGCCGCGCCGCCAGAGATCTGCGCGCTCGCCGCACTCGCCTGCGGACTCATTGCTGTTGGCTCTTGTAATGGCGATGTGAGTACTTGTAGTCCACTCATTTCGAAGGAAAAAAAGGCAAATAAAAGAAAGTGAATTTGCGCATCTAATTTTTTGATATGTTATACGAGTATTTGCGCGAGATATTGATCGATAAAGTGAAAAAAATCAGGACACATTTTTCGTCGTGTTTTTCTCGAAAACTGTAAATTTTATAAAAAAAGACCTCAGACCAAAGTTATAGATCTTATAATTATCTACGAAATTGGTCTCTATGATTTTTTTTCCAAGAGTTACCATTCCTGAGATAACGCGATTTGAAGAGACGTATCACTACATAGTATAAAACTACTATTGGGTTATTGTTCATATAGATGTGTTTGGGTATCGCGTACACGGACACACAACGCGATGACGTATTGTCGCAATTACTGCCCCTGCAGTTATTATTGATGCAAGTGTAAAATTCTGTGTGTCTTTTGCGTCCATTGCTGTTAATGTTATTCCTATTGTACAATAAAAGATGTATTGAAAAATTTACATGTGAGATCAAGATGACATGATATTTTTAATTTATTTGATTAGAAATACGGTATTTTCTGTATGTGAAACTAATATTAAGTATTTTATTTTCGAATAGGTAACATGCGCAATCATTCAGCGTTTGTTTGATGATAACAAAGACTTACATTCTTCCACATACGCACGATTCTTACATTTGGGTCTTGGATTGTGTTTCTTAGGTAAGTTTATATTTATTTTATACAAAACACTTTTTATAGCAGTAAAAATTTGGTTCAATAATTCTAATTAAATTAGCCATTTTGTGATTTTTTTTTATTATTTACTTTATATACAAAAATTAAAATTAATGTAAACACTTATCATCATCTATGTTCTAATGATGTTTTGTTGGGTCATTTCACACATTAAATTATTTTATGTCTTTGTTTGTTATGCTGCCATACTTGCATGTTTATGAATTGTGACAATAATAATTTCTTCCTGGCATATTTATTGCTCCTCCAACTACATTTTTATATACTCTCTACAGGTTGCAAAGAGCGCACTGAGGCCACAATGGCGGCGCTCGAAGTGCTCCCGGAGCCGCACCAGTCGCTCTGCCAGACCACGCTCTCGATGTGCGCGTACGCGGGCACCGGCGACGTGCTCGTCGTACAACAGATGCTGCACATTTGCTCCAAGCACTATGATACTGATGTGAGTTGGTTTTGTTTATATTATTGTGTAGATTTATCGTGAATATAATAGTTGTTCTGAATAAAGTGCTGTAAATAATTTTGTTTTTGATCCTGTACTTTCTAGTTTTTGTGACTGACTGTTGTACAGGGATGTTGCTAAGTTGTTCCTTATTGACCCTAAAAATTGTTTTTTTTAAAGGTCATACTTGGTACAAAACGCGCAGTTCGTATTAAATATCTGCGTGATAGATGATAAAGAAATTACATTACCAAAATAAATAAATGTTTTACCCTCATTAATGATAAATAGTGTGCAAATATTTAAAACACTCATTATTAATTTTTAAATATTGTCATATAGAATGAACAATCTTCGTCTGAAGATACAGCTTTCAAAAAGCAAGATAAGAAAGAGAACAAAGAGAGCAGCAGTGCCAGCGGTAGCGGCAGTAGCAGCAGTGGATCAGCGGGCAGTTCCAAAGACGATAAGGGCAAAAGTAAGAAACTGTTGATTCTTATAAGGCTTTAGAATTTAGATTATATGAACAAAATTGTGTTTAAATGTGAACAAAATGTACCGGCTTATTGCCTATATGCCATTAACATAGATGCAATTAAAAGTTACTTCCGTAATTTGAATCGTAAGTTTCGGTCCTTGTTTTTTTTTAAACCAATATCAGAAAGAAATAAATCTAAGTTATAAATAATTCTAAATATTATATTTTATTAACAGGCAAATCATCAAAAGACAGCAAGAGCAAGGAAAAGGACAAGGAACGTGAGGCGAACAAGGAGCTGTCTTCAGTACAAGCAGTGGCCACACTCGGTGTTGCTGTCATCGCGTTTGCTGAGGAAACCGGTGCCGAGATGTGCACCAGGATATTTGGACAACTGGTGAGATTTTGTGATTACACATAACATATAGCTGAATGGGAAATAATGATATGACATGACGAACTGTAAAACAAAAACTATAGGAAATGTTTAAGTTAGCTCACTATAGTGACAATTTTGTAATTGTAGATAGTATAAATTAATATCAGTATACCGGTATGTGTGTTTCCTGGAATTGACGTCAAGCGCCTATTTTGTGTAAAAAAATATATTTACATGAGTAAGAATTTGTATCAAATACATTCTATTTCATGTTATAATAAAGCTTTTTATAGAACTCAGAACGCGCAATCTTGTTGTTAAATCAAACAAACGCAATGTTTTCATTACGTACGTAATTTACGTGCAAAGTTACGCTAGCAATAATTAGTTATTTATGAAAAACACAAATTGATAGATATGGAATTTAAAAATGTGCTCAAAGTGGTTTGTCTAGTTACTAGGACATCATAATAACAAGGGTGTTATGTCCGCAGGGTCGTTACGGCGAGCCGGCAGTACGGCGCGCGGTACCGCTCGCGATCGCGCTGTGCTCCGTGTCCAACCCGCAGCTGGCGGTCATCGACGTGCTCAACAAGTACTCGCATGACTCCGATAATGACGTGGCGTATAACGCGATCTTCGCTATGGGGCTGGTTGGCGCTGGTACTAATAATGCGAGGTTTGTATCGTTTTAGAGAATATCACATTCCTGATGGTCCGAAGTAATTAAGGTGTATAAGTTTTGTATTTTTTTATTAAACATTGTCCCTTGTTTCAATCATATATTATGTAGTTTATGTAGGTTTCTGGAAGCTACACGAAACCTTAAAAAACTGCTAAGTAAAGGAATCACATAATAGCGTTTAAATCAGTTTTCCCATATATGTAAAGGAAATAGACTGGTCATAGATAACCTTTCCGATCAGAGAGTAATTTACAAAACACCCTATACAACCCAACAGACTGGCAACAATGCTGCGCGCGCTGGCCCTGTACCACAGCAAGTCGCCGGTGCACCTGTTCATGGTGCGGCTCGCGCAGGGGCTGTGCCACGCGGGCAAGGGCACGGTGACGCTGTGCCCGGCGCACGCGGACCGCCGGCTCGTCAACCAGCCCGCGCTCGCCGGCCTGCTCGTGGTGCTCACCGCCTTCCTCGACTGCAAGAACAGTGAGTATATTGAGTATAACGCATTTCATTAAAGAAACGAATCTTAAATGGCGGCGCTTATCATTCCCTCTCGCTTACACACGGCCGTACGGCATGCAAAAAAAAATAGGGAAAAGTAAAATCACTAAAATGTATTTGATTTTCCCTATAATAGTTTTATCATAAATTTACAATGACAATTATGTATTTGCGATAGTAAACAATGTTTTATTGGAATTTGACAAAATATGTTCTTTGGGAAAAGTTGTCCACTTTTATGGGCTCATTACAAGTATTATGGGGATTTTGTTGCATTCTGTATACATAAATATGAATCATATAAAGTTTGTCAATAAACAATTTGAAATAATTAATAAAATAATTATCCATTTACGTTATTTTTATTTTATTTTTTACTTTATTACAAAAAACGAAAAACGCGTTATACATAACCCACTCTCAGCAGACACGCGACCATGCTGCGCGCGCTCGTAGCCACGTATACCACCAGCTCTTTTGCCGGCTCTAATAGAAAAGTATAAGTCGACTTGTACTGCTGCTAATTTTAGTTGACTGCTAAATGATGATGTTTTTACTTTTAACTTATCTTTCTCTAATGAATAAATCAAACTATTTCAATCACGTATTCTTGTTCAATAAATCAAATGATTTCACTATCGTATTTTAAACTGAATAGCCTAAAAATATAAGCCTCGAAGATAAGCCTGTTTGAGTAGCCTTAAGGCCGTTAATTGTGCATGTCATGTTGTTTGTAAAATGTGTGTTGTGTCTTCCTATTTGTAATTGTGTACAATAAAGCCTTTTCATTCAATAAATATTCTCATTTTTTAAATATTTTAATTGTTTCTTTTTAACAGTTATCCTCGGAAAATCTCACTACTTGCTGTATGTTTTGGCAACGGCGATGCAACCCCGTTGGTTGGTCACACTCGACGAAAACCTTCAACCCTTGAATGTGAGCGTGCGTGTTGGACAGGTAATAATAAAATAAACAGTTTAACTTGTACATAACATCATTAAAATCTCCAATATTGCCAGAAAAACAAATATTATAAATATGTTGCAAGTAAGTTTTTATATTGATGAAATCACTATTCAATTTTTAAAATAAATGTTTATCGTTTCAAAACTTCTGGATATATTTGTTTAGTATATGAAAAAGTAAGCCATGATTTTAAAAAAAGCTATCAGAAAGTGGTGAATCATTTACTAAATATTTTTATAATTTCTAGGCAGTAGATGTGATCGGTAAGGCTGGTACGCCAAAGACGATTGCAGGCTCGCACACTCACACTACACCAGTATTGCTTTCCTTTGGTGAACGTGCCGAGTTAGCGACCGATGAGTACATACCATTGTCTCCCGTCATGGAGGGCTTTGTTATCCTCAAGAAGAATGAAGACAGCATCATGGCTGCAGTACAGTAGAGAATAGTTTTAATTATTATACCTTAATATGATTAATATGTACTTTCTTTGATAGTAAAAAATAATTCTAAAATTGTGTTTTTATTTTTACCTTTTTACTCATATTAGCATTTGAAATATTTGAAAGATAAACATGTAAGTTGATTATACAAACAACACATGTAAGTTGTAGAGCAGTTTGTGTCAAGCAAGTCTCAAGGAACATAGGACAAAGTGATTGTATTAATTAACCATGTAATAAAGAAAACATTTACAACTTTTTAAAGTGATGAAACAGACTAGTCTTAAGTTGAAGGGGTCAATAATATAAATATTTTAAAATAAACAAAAGAACATGGTGTTCATTCTTTATTTTCATAACAATTTTCACATTAATATAAACAGTTGCAATTCAATAATTATTTAGGATTGAGCTTCATCTTTTTCAGCTGTTGATTCTGAAGGTTCAGTGTCGTCATCATCTGATTCACTCTCAGATTGTGAAGTCTTAGTTTCAGTTGTGTTTGTTTTAGGTATCTTTGCTTTAATTTTCGCTTTCTGTTTCTTTTTTAATCGCTTTGCTCTTTTTTTCGCTGTCTTTTCTTCAGCTTTCCGTTTGTTTTCTTCTAATTTTCTCTGATATTCTTCATCTAACTTCTCCTATAAAGTAAATAGCATCAGGTGTTAGGGTACAAATCGATTCATATTATTAATACACAAATCACTATAAATTTCAAATTAAATAAAATTTATTTACTTGTTCACTTTTTTCTTGAATAAATTTTTGTCTTGCATATTCTTTTCTTCTAAGATGCCTATAGACATGAAACTCTCCGGAACCGGCACCAGCACTCGAGCCCATTACATTTCGGACAAAATCTGGTGGTGCAGCTAGCGTCTTTTCTTTTCGCCTCTCAGGGATCAAAACTGGCTTTTCCTATGAAAGAGATAATTATTAATACAAGATATACTTTATGTTTTTATTTAAAGAAATCAAAGCAATATTATGTTTTTGTATTCACCGGATTTTTCATTAATTTTTCTAGCCGCAATCGTTGTAAGTCTGTTGCATCTTTTATGATTATAGGTTTCTTTTCTTCTTTATCATTTTCTTTTTCACTCATTATAAAAAAGTTCTCGGCTTAAATACACCAATTTTAATTTGAAATAGATGTAATGAAACGTAAACAAAATCACAAAATAGTGAAATTGGTGAAATTCATTCGCATTGTTTTTCATCAAATTTGTAATTTCGGGCTTGTCACTGTCAAGTCACAAGTGTGTCATACATATGACACACTTGACAATGACATGTCATTATTACATAATGTGATGGAAATTCACAGATGAAATTTTTAGTAGGACAAACTAGATACATATCTCTTGAAAATAAATTTTACCTAGCTATAATGTATATTGTTTAGGTTTTCAAATTTGAATAATTTTACTATTTAGATTTCTAGAATACACGTCTTTTTTATATAATCGATAATTTTTCGAATCGGAAATACTGTCAATACAACTCTATTTTCACCTTGTGAAGGTCAAAGGACAGTTCGCCGGTGAAAATCAGAGGAAATTGCACGTCTGCAAAGGTTAAATAAGTCAACGAAATTAAAGCAGCTGAATTATATTCGGTAAGTACCAAGTACCAAGATTTATGCAAAACATATATATATACAATATTGGTAATACTTCATAAATCTGAATTTCCAATTAGATTATAGTGCTTCATAAACTTCGTTAGATAATACATAAATTTGAAGAAGCTTTTACCTATTTAGAAATTATATTTCTGCTAATTATTATTACTTACTACTATGTAAATATATGTGCAATTGGGGAATTCAAATTAAAAGAAACCTAAAGCTTAGTTTCATACGTATATAATATTAATGATGTATAGTTATGATTACCGGGCGTCTATTATCCACAGTATCAAAGATGCCTATCAAATCGATCAAAGCTCGTCAGATCTTCGACTCCCGTGGTAACCCCACCGTAGAGGTCGACTTGGTGAGTATTATTTGACCTTGATGCTTATGTTAGTCATTTGTAACTTCTTCATCCTAAATTCAAATATAATATCGTTTTAGGTTACTGAACTGGGTCTTTTCCGGGCAGCTGTACCATCTGGAGCATCTACTGGAGTCCATGAAGCCTTAGAATTAAGAGACAATGTGAAAGGAGAATACCATGGCAAGGGTGTTTTGACTGCCATTAAGAACATCAACACAGTAATTGCCCCTGAACTTTTGAAGCAGAATTTTGAAGAAACTCAACAAAAAGAGGTTTGAACTAATATAATTATTTTTTTTATTTATTCATTTCTACGACTACCTTTCATAAGATGTAGATTAATAATTTCATTTGAAACTGTGCAATGTTGTTGTGTAATTATTCATAGTTGTATCTCAAAAAAAGAAAAACTGTATCTACAACACTTTTTCAACAGATTGATCAATTCATGATCACCCTGGATGGAACTGAGAACAAGTCCAAGTTTGGTGCCAATGCCATATTGGGTGTGTCTCTAGCTGTAGCGAAGGCCGGAGCTGCTAAGAAGGGTGTTCCTCTTTACAAGCATCTCGCTGATTTAGCTGGCAATAGCCAAATTGTGCTACCAGTACCCGCCTTCAATGTCATCAACGGTGGCTCCCACGCAGGAAACAAGTTGGCTATGCAAGAGTTCATGATCTTGCCAACTGGTAAGTAATGACTCCAAATTTGTTATTTCTTGGCACTATGTTGTATGTAGCATTGTTATGATTTCATCATACTCCAGTATCTTGTATATGTAAATAAATAGTGTTATCATCAATTATTTTAAAAGTTATTACTTATTGTTATCATAGTTGAGTAATCTGTTTCGTGTATCTATATGTTTTCTATCACATCAAAAAGATCAATCACGGTTCAATATACATAGTCTTTGAATTCAACTTTGATTATTTATTTATTTTCTTAAAAATCGTTTTCATGTACCACATTTGAGAATGGTGTTAAAAGGAACTGAAAATATTCTACCTGTGATCTACTAACATAGTCTTAATAATGTTATTGTTAAGTCAACTATGCTATAAATTTTATACTGAACTAGCTGCGCTCTGCGGTTTTTCAAATCGGACCAGTTATAGTTCTTTAGATTAGCGCGTTTAAACAAACAAACTCTTCAGCTTTATAATATTAGTATAGATTTATAAGATAAAAATGTCCTTAAAAATTATAAGTATGGACATTGAACACATAATATAAAATATCTGATGTGACCATAAAGTAATATCACAGAGATGATAACACATATAAAACGCATATAAAATTAATTACATGTTACCAGGTGCCACATCATTCAGTGAAGCCATGCGTATGGGCTCTGAAATCTACCATCACCTCAAGAAAATCATCAAGGAGAAGTTTGGATTAGACTCGACAGCTGTTGGTGATGAGGGTGGCTTTGCACCCAACATCCAGAACAACAAAGATGCGTTGTTCCTTATCCAGGACGCTATCCAGCAGGCTGGATACACTGGAAAGGTATTAAATATTATATAGAACGCACTATATTTAATAAAATTGTTTCAGTAACCTTTTTTGGCTCAATTTATATAATTATTTAAGATATTCAATATCTAGAGAATAATAATTAAATTTTCTTATTGAAATTTTTGGTTTTTTAACCGACTTCAAAAAAAAGGAGGAGGTTATCAATTCGGCCTGTATGTTTTTTTTATTTTTTTTTATGTATGTACACCGATTACTCCGAGGTTTCTGAACCGATTTACGTGATTCTTTTTTTGTTCGATGCGGGATGGTGTCGAATTGGTCCCATAAAAATTTTATTCGGATAGGCCCAGTAGTTTTTATTTTATGAGCATTTTTGTCTGTATTTGTAAATGTTGCAAGTGCAAGTTTGAAGTCGGTTGTTTTTAACGCAGTTATCACTTGTTTATTATTATAGATTGAGATTGGTATGGATGTTGCCGCATCTGAATTCTTCAAGAATGGCACATACGATCTTGACTTCAAGAACCCCAAGTCCAACCCAGCAGACTATTTGTCATCGGAGAAACTCGCTGATGTCTACCTAGACTTCATCAAGGACTTTCCCATGGTCTCCATTGAGGATCCCTTTGACCAGGACGATTGGTCCGCGTGGGCCAACTTCACTGCCCGTACATCCATACAGATTGTTGGAGACGATCTTACCGTGAGTTGAAATTATTTTTGTGTTATTTAAAAATTTACATTCATATACTTTTTTCATACAATTTCATTTTAATCCTGATTTATGAAATTTTAACGGTATTTTTATATTGAGATAATAGTCTAAAAATATACTACTGCATTTTCTAATATAAATTACTGGCAATTACTGAGCACAAACAAGTATTGCACAAATTAATTATGTATTTTATAGGACAATAAAAAGGAAGATACATAAACTATTTTTTCTATTTATTTCAAGGTGACAAACCCTAAACGCATTACCACTGCTGTTGAGAAGAAGGCTTGCAACTGCTTATTGCTGAAGGTGAACCAAATTGGAAGTGTCACCGAGTCTATTGACGCTCACTTGCTGGCCAAGAAGAATGGATGGGGTACCATGGTGTCCCACAGGTCAGTTATAGGCTATTCATAAAAATTAAGATTGATTTATTATTTACTACCTTTCCGCCCGCGGCTTCGCCCGCTTTGTCTAAAACCTAATAAATTATATATATTAAAACCTTCCTCTTGAATCACTCTATCTATTACAAGAAACAGCATCAAAATCCGTTGCGTAGTTTTAAAGATTTAGGCATACAATAGGGACAGAAAAAGCGACTTTGTTTTATACTATGTAGTGATAGTAATATTCCGATTCATGTATTATAAATGTGTATTTTTTATATTGTGAGGTTGAATATTATCCAATTTTATTTCTTAAAACCTCCCACTCTCATCATTTATTGTTACAAAATTTATTTCTTTAAATCATGTTTATTATTTAAAGCTAATATTTTTGGAAGTTCTAAATCCTAAGTATAAAGGTTTAAATAAAAATAATTATAATAATATTTTTTTTCTAACAGGTCTGGTGAGACTGAAGATACTTTTATTGCCGACTTGGTTGTTGGTCTGTCTACTGGCCAGATCAAAACAGGTGCGCCGTGCAGATCTGAACGTTTGGCAAAATACAACCAGATTCTTCGCATTGAAGAAGAACTTGGAGCTGCTGCCAAGTACGCCGGCAAAAACTTCCGCAGACCAGTTTAAATGAATGCCATGATAATATAACCTGCATTAACGGATTAGCTGACTGTTGGGCGTTAAAAATTAGTATGGCACAATAGTCCTACTTTTAAGTACATGCATATTCCTTTCTTGCATTATAATATAATATAATGTTTGGTTTTATATTAGATTGTTATATACAATAGATCTACTGATTGTCAAAATTTGCTACTCAAAAATTTTATTTGTCGTGTAGCGTGTGATGTATGTAAGATTATTTATTTATAAGTTGTAAATGTGAATTCTGATTTTCGAAACAATAAAAGCTGTTTAATCATTTGTCTCTAATCATTATTGAGCTCAAATTATAGGATTCCTTAATTGCTCATTGAATCGCAGTATTAAAAAAAACTTGAAACTATCATTGTGTGAAAAAATTCACCATACAGCAAACAAGTAGCAACAACGCTGAAAATCCTCATAACAAACAATCTTTACTGGCTGTGCAGGCGCCGCGCAGTTTATCCCGTGGACAAAAGAAAGCTTAATAGCTTGTGTTATTCTGGTACATTAAGCTACAGGTATTATCAAAATCCGTTTAGTGCTTTTCCGGAAACAGTAACAAACATCCATACATTCTTATAAACTTAGATTATAATAATAGAAAACAAAACTTGATGCGAGTGAAAAGCCGAGGGATGGATATAGGATAGGTACATTTGTAAGCCACGAACGGAAAGCTAGCTATTGCTTATTTACTAACTATTTATTTAGTCGTCTCTTTCACTCACGAGTCACGATAGTTGAATCATGCATAAGATGCTGCATGCACCTGAATCTGATGTCCCACGGCGGGTCAGGCAACAGACCGCGGCAGGCGTTCTCCCGAATAACTATTTAACTAACTAATGAACTAAGGCTTATTTGGACAAGTCACAAAATAATAGGTGACCCTCATTCTACTTTTCTGAGAGAAGTATTTTCTTCAGTAACAAATAAAATGTATAATAGACATGTATCCAGCCCTAGTACTTGAATAAAAAAAATAACGACGACATTTTCACACTGTCTTCTGTCAAAATGTAACTGTCACTAAAATTTTGGCATAAAAAATCAGCTGGTATCACAAACATCTAAAAGGTTAACATATTGAAAATGGTTCGTATTACAACAATCCTTCGTCGTGTTCCAGTAATTAAATTCCGCAAAGGAGGAATAGGGCAACCTGGTGCTCCCGCGGCAGCGGCACCCTCGGGAGCACCGGCAGCGGCCTCACATCAAACGGTATGTTGACCTTTATTTCATAATCATGTGAGCCGAATTTGTTTTGTTTCTCATTATTTCGACATTCCATTATGTAGGAAAATGCAAGTATCCCTTCTAAGTCGTGTTAATTTTAGTGTACCATGTAAAATGCATTATGTATTTTGATGTCATAATCAACTACATATATTTTTTCTCAGCCTGTTCAAGCTCAACCAAGCGCAGCAATGAGTACTGGCCCTATATCAGATATTGATTTACCTCCCCGCTACAGAAGACTACCTCTCTCACAAGAAGAGATTGATCACATCAATGGCGGTGGAGTTGTTTAGTGCACACAGTTACTTTTTGTAGATTTAACACTTAGTAGAACACTTACTATTTTTGTTAGTTGTAGCAAGTTATTTATTGTTATGGTAGAAATAGAATTTTTCTTGTATGTATGAAAGCATTTATAAATTGAATTAATTTTCATTTGCAAACCTTATTTGAAGGAAGTATTATTTATTGGTATGTTGGTTATTCTGCCATTTGTTTAATATTGTGGAAAATATAACTTTAAAATAAATTTTTATTATTAATAAGTCTTTTTATTAATCTCTTTATCTTTATTGTAATAAAATTCTTTTTATCATGATTAAATTAATGCTTAAATTGATAATTCTTATGGAATTTTTGCTTGATTCTTTGACCAAATTTAGGTATATTCTGTGCTCGCATTTTACAGCAAAATTAAGAAGTAATAAACATATAGCATTCAATATGTTTACGATTAAGTTCACAATCAGTTGAAGCATTAATCAAAATTTCTTCTGGTATTTGTCATATTTATTAATGTAAACAAACTTTCAGGAAACAAAAAAAACATTAGCAGCTAGTACAACTGCATCAGGCTTCATGGTTCCTCGAACAATAATGATTCAATATGGAAAACAAGGCGATGTGATTGTTTTCAAAATGTTACTTCAAAAATTAGAAGGAAAACCATTGAAAGTTTAGCAGCTTTTTTTTAATATGTATATCAAATAAAAATTACAGCTGTAACATAACAATGATTTAATATACTTTTAAAATATAAAAATAAATGCTTACTTATATACTAATATAGATTTTATGTCATTGGCATAGTTGTAGTATAACTATTTTTTTGGTGTGAAATCAACATACAAAATATAAATCACATACAATAAACTGAGGACTAGTAATAATCTAATAATATCGAACATTGAGTTTTTCTTTCTGGATGGACCACATCTGTGCAGACGGCCCATCATAGGCATTTTCACTATTATTTTCGAATTTTATTAAACCAAACTTTGCAAATTTTTTCTTCCATTCGCTTGTTTGTGATAATATTAGTAACGTTTTAGCAATTGAGGTTTTAATGTTATCTGAAATATAGAAAATAATATTAAGAAATATACAGTTTATAAATATATATTGGATATCTTTATTTATATTTAAAACGTAAAATACAAGATAATATCTAATGAAGGCCTCCTACCTGATAATCTGGAATTTACTACGATGGGATACGGCGGCAATCGCCCTAATGTTTCCAAAGTTATAATATCTTTACCTCCGTCGTGCATGTATTTTTTTGAATTTAGTAGGGTCGTTGAATCGACCGCTGCCCATTCCGCTTGTTTAGATAAGACCATTTGAGCAGAGGCCAAATGTGATCCAGATTCTGAAACCAATTAAAAAGATTGATATGATATTCTATTTTGTTCTAATTTTTATCGAACATCTGTGTGTGGTTTACTTAGTAGTGATCCAAAGAAAGATGCATTTTCGCCCTTTTCTTTTAATGTCTTAAGGACTATTTTACTTCCGCTGAGTGATTCTTCATCGCTGTATGCAAACGTACATCCGCGAAGGTCGTGTAAAGTATTGACGTTATGGGCCCTGTAATAAAATAAAATAAAATAAAAATTATAAGTGTCCAATCAACCGGAATCAAAAATTAGGAACTATATACGACGAAAATCAATTGAGAAATAATAGAAGCATATTGTGTTATCAGGAGACATGGCTGATAACAATTAATTTATCTACTTATTTGCTTTTAGACTATCGTAACTACTCGATGTATTCGATATTATTTACACAGACCATCAAACTGTATTGTTTATTAATGTTAATTTACTAGTGGTGCAAGTTTCGTATTTTAAAACACCTACGCGACTATAGCTATGTGGTGAAAAATCTCAAAATGAGCACAAGGCTGACATGTTTTAATTTATTTTTCTCATCGAATAATTCAATGGCAAATATTCTGTCTCAATAAAAAGCAATACTAGATTGCCATAATAATTTTGTAATTTTAAGTAAGTAGGTATATGAATAATATGAAATGCAAAACAAAGTTTCTTACTTAGGTACATAAAAAAGTAATAATAGGTACTTATCGGTAGACCGTTACCACTCAATACAGCAGTTTTACTCAAATGTGACCTATATTAATGACACTTGATTACTATGAGATGATTAAATACATATTATATCTATTTTAATAATTTAAAACGACGCAATACTAAAATTCTTTAGTTGTAGGTAACCTTACCTTTTATCACTATGTATAATAACATCGGAGAAATATCCAGGTTTATTTTCCACATTCATTTGATGGGCAAATACTGGAGTAACAGGCAAAAGCTGTATGTATTTATTTCCTTTCTGCCTTATTCTCATATAGGCTGCTGCAGTCATAAAAGCTGTAAAATGTTCAAATGATTAAAAACATCAAAAAAATTGAATTAAATTTCCATTTCCTTTATTTTTATTATATACTAGCGGTCCGCCCCGGCTTCGCCCGTGGTACATATTTACGTTTTCTCTACATAAAAACCATCCTCGTACTTCAAGGAATATAATAAAAAAAGAATTATCGAAATCGGTTCAGCCGTTCTCGAGTTATGCGCTTACCAACACATTTTGCGATTCATTTTTATATATAAGACTTAACCAATATTTAAACAGGATGTTGTTTCTGTCTTATGCGGGTAGTTTTGTATATAGCCGATAGCGGGTATGTTAACTAGGTTTTGTAGATCTCCGAAAATATTTTAGGAAAACAAAAAAAATAAGAACTTACCCAGATCAAGCTTATCAGACTGAAAGGGATCTGGACGGTTAGCTATTGGTCCCGGGCTTCGGCTTTCATATTGCAATGAAACGTAGCAATCCAAAGCTTCTTCCACTAGTTCTATTATTAGCTCATATAATTCAACGGGATGTGTAGGACACATGTAAGTTGCAAAACGAAGTTCAAGCTTGTCTACCATTTTTTTTATTAAAATAAATTTTTCCTGAGTCTTATTGCAAGCGAATGTCCGATGTTTATTAAAATATTGAAGAGAATGTTATTTATTTGTACATATTATCAACGTAGACGATAAACAGTAAACACGCCGTGTTCACGACCTCGCTGGTTCTTGTTCGCTGCTGTTTCGGTAACATCATACTGTAGTCTGTACACGTGATAGAATAATGATCAATAATACATATATTAATCCTATAATGGACAATTGGAATGTCTGTTTAGCATTAGCTTTTGGTATAAATGCTATAGAATGAATTTGATATATGATACTCTATAGTTACTTAATACCATACTATATACGCGCTAATCTCATGAACTACTGGTCCGATTTGAAAAATTATTTCGGTGTTAGATAGCCCATTCATCGAGGTAGGCTATATTATATCATCACGCTAAGACGAACACGAGCGGAGCCACGCGGGTGAAACCGCGGAGCGCAGCTAGTTTAAAATATACTTCAAAAGAACTGCATTTCTAAATAGAAATTTAATTTTTTGTACATATGTATTTGTAATAAAATGTATTTTTTTGTGTCTTTGAGCCTTTAATCTAGATAATATACATCTATACTATATACTACTAATATAAAGCTGAAGAATTTGTTTCTTTGACCGCGCCAATCACAGGAACTTATATTATACTGATTTAAAAATTCTTTCAACGCGGGGTTTGTACTTTGTTAAGTCATTCGCGAGTGTTATGGGCTATACTTACTTAAACAATCGTAATATAATATCATGTCCCAAGGGCGAAGTCAAGGCAGCCACCATAAACCAGGGTTGGAAAAAATCGAAGAAAGCA
The DNA here is from genome assembly GCF_061535455.1 of Colias philodice. NCBI lineage: Eukaryota > Metazoa > Arthropoda > Insecta > Lepidoptera > Pieridae > Colias > Colias philodice. Next base: position 7,434,883 of record NC_143098.1, on the reverse strand, counting down.
CGATTTATTGAAAAAATCCTAATAATAATTAATCATTACTTTTTTGATTTTTTGCTTTTATTATTTAAGTAACTGTATTTTTGTGCGTAACGGAACGCGCCGCGTGCCTAAAGAGACAGTACGGGGATTTCCCTTTAATTAATCCGTGCTATTGAATGTCAAACAAACTTTTTCCAGTGGTGAAGCAATTGTTTGGAGCGATAGCTTTTTAAGCTGCTGTAGAAAGAGTGTTTTCTACATTTGGAATTGTTCACAGCAAATTAAGAAACCGACTGGGAGTCGAAAAGGCTGGAAAACTAGTTTTTTTATTCAAATATTATAATAGAGATATTGATCCCTCAGATTTAAACGACCCTAGTTTTTAATAATTAAGATATCTTAATCTGTTTTATGCACAGGTTTTATGTTGATCTGTGAAAGAAAGTAAAATTAAACCCATGAATTAAACCTTTTTGTTTTAATCAAGTTTTAATCATTGATTTTTATTGGAAAAATTGCGGTCTTACTTATAAAATGTTACCCATTCGCTAAGCAATTGGATTAGTTATTGCAATAACCTGTCTTGTTTTTATGAATGACGTTTCATGTAAGCAAGAGCAGGACACAGCTATGGTAGGAAATGGTTGAAATTTATCCATTGTTTAACTTTTTATAAGTAAAGCCGTTGGTTGTTTGTAAAGTAGGTTTTAGTTTACGATGGAGATGTTTACATGATAACCATGGTGATAACGTCTTATTGGTGGCAGCGTGGTGACTGGTGGCAGCGCTCGAGATGAGACGGGAGATCGGTCCGTCTCTCTCTCGATATACCTGCGATCGCGCTCGTGAGGTTTTGGTGTGACACAAGTTTCTGAACATGTCACCCGACAAACGATTTTAAAAACGTTATCACGTTAAAATCGGTTGATTTAAATCATGATTCTCTACCTGTACTTTCGAATTCTCATCTGCACTCAGTTGGACAGCTTACAAGTGACGGCATAGTGCTGAATCTTATTATTTTATGCTCTCATATCGTTCTAGATAGGTCACGTAGTTCAAATGACCAATAACTTTTTCAACATGGGCCTGTAGTCTAATTTTGTTCTTTAACCATTGGCACTTGGCAGTACTCAGCACAGAGCAAGCACTCAGTAGTAGACTAGTAGTAGCGTTTAGCAACTATTATGTATTCTGTGCTAGTACAGTCTTTACACAATACACAATCAGCACTCAGCCGTGGATGAGAGAAGTTAATATTTTTGTCATAAGATTGTGTTTTTTTTAGTCTGTGCCTTTTATACCTCTATAACATCTGTGTAACATCTAAATTATAACCTATGATTATAACCTAAAATACACAAACGTCAAACAAGCAGTTTGTTTATTCTAATCTGCTACATAAAAAATTATTAAGGTGTTTATACCGATTGCGAATCCTTAGATGAATTAAATTTGTATTTTTAAGATATAGTCATGGGAAAAGAAGACACTACGACGAAGAAACGTCGCAAATTAAATACAAGTTCTAGTAACGAGAGCTCTAAACAAAGTCCCGTGGATTTGTACAAGGTAGAGTTCCGCTAATCTAAATAAATTTAGCTTATGATTTACTTAAGATATACCTAGAAATTTTTAAAGCCAATAAAGTTATTTAATTGAAGGTCCTCTTTTTTAGAAAGTAGTAGAATTCGAAGAATCTGAGGCTAAATTGAGGCCCGCAGAAAAAGATGCAACGTTATTTATGAAAATTTGCCAAGATGTTCGTCAACTTTTTGCAGATATAGCAGAGTTAAAAGCCAAAGGCACAGAAGAGGTAAGTTTTCATATATTTTAAACACAACATTGTCTTCAATTGCATAACAATGTCTTTGTAAACAATTCACATTGCAGGCTAAGGAAAAAATAAATGCAAAAAGAATAGAGGCGTCATTACATTTGGTTGCATTAAAAAAATTAAATCGTTTAGAAAAGGTGCGAACCAGGGCAGGACGGGACGCACTCCACAAGGAGAAGCAGAGAGTAGACTCAACTCAATTGCTTTTGCAAAATTTATTGTATGAAGCTGATCACCTAAATAAGGAAGTTACAAAATGTTTGCAATTTAAATCCAAAGATGAAGAAATTGAACTGGTGCCTGTTGAAGATTTTTATAAAAATGCTCCAACAGAAATTACGCGTCCAGTAAGTTGTGGATTTAATTTAATAATTACAGAATAATGTACTAATATAATAACCTTAATAACCTCAAGTAATGTTAATGTTAACAGGAAATTACCAAAAAAGATGAACACCAACTTCAGCTAGCCAGGTTGGAATGGGAGCTTCGGCAGCGCAGAGAGCTAGCGGGAGCATGCAATGAACTTATTGCTTCCAAGGAAAGAGTGGCGGCGGCTATAGCAGCTGCGAGGTCCCGGCTGGATGCCTTAGCACCACATCTTAGAGATGTTCTTAAATCAACTAAGCCTCTACAGGAGTGCTTGGCATTGAGACTAGATGAAAAGAGAGAAGAAACTAAATTGGCATCTTTACTTCCCTCACCTCTATTTCTTCTTTATACAAATGCCAGTGCATATTCTGATGCATTGGGTGTTAAAAACATAAGCGTAGGTAGGTGTCGCTATTTTTTTAAATGCAAATACATTGTGTGGTTTTAGTTTTTTCAAATCGGACCAGTAGTTCCTGAGATTAGCGCGTTTAAACAAACAAACTCTTCAGCTTAATAATATTAGTATAGATGATTTGACAAAAGGATAATTTTTAGTTTTAGAGAATTATGAATACCACCATAATACTATATTAATTAAATACATATTTTATTATAATACACAAGCATAATGAATGGTCCTAGAATATTTTTTTTAATTTGCAGTTATATCTGGAGATGAAGATGAAGCTAGAAGGCTAGAACAAATAAGCCATGTAGAAAATGAGCTGGTTGTTTCCAATGATTCAGATTCAGATCAAGATGCTAATGATGAGGATCAGCGGGAAAAAAAGAAACGCCATCATAGATCAACAAAAGTATCAAAAGAGGAGAAGGCAGAAGCAAAAAAGAAAGAAGCTCTGAAAAAGCACCCCTTAAATGTTTCTCTATCGGTTAAAATCCCTGATGGAACTGCTTTAAACTTGGCTTTTTTCTATCTTATGCATTTAAAAATCATTGTGGTCAAGTTTTATTTAGATCATTTAAAGCCAATTGCCGGAGTTTCCGCTGCTGATGTCCTGGATGGAGACTGTGTCCTCAATGAGTTGTATACTGGAGATACAGGAAATGACTCTCCACATTCAGCCACTGCTTATGTACTTAAGGCAGCTGGTATTGCAGATGCTTTTCAACACTTTATTCCTGAAGTGGGTAGGCCTTACATATGGGCCCAAAGAATGTGTGGATTAGATTTTATGACTGCAATAGGAGACGAACAGAAAGATCTTAAAAATTTCCAATTATGTCCTAGTTTAAGTGTGGCTACAGTTGAAAATTTTATTTTTACTTTACAAAAAAGATTAAAAGCAAGAGTTGAACTAATGAAAGAGTTGCAAGATCTTGAGTCTGGTAAAATCATGCCATCTAAAGAAACTTCTACTATTAGGTTGTCAGGATCTTTGACACAGTGGCAATCAGTCAGTTGGTCGGAATATAGTCAAGCTCCATCAACAGCATTTTTAATATCAGAAGGTTTAGTTACTCCAGATAACATGTTATATCGTGCAATCATTACTCGCCAGTCTGCAAAATTAGTGGCTTTAGTGGCCCTAAGCAGTGATTACCCAAAGAAAGCGCCTCTTTTCTCATTAACTCTACATTACAATGGAACTCATCACAATGCTACTAACGATGATATTAGAGATATTGAGAGAGTTGTCAATACAGATTGGCAAAGTGGGAATATTAAATCTCATCATAGTCTTTCACACAAAATCCAACAATTGTTAATATGTCTTGATATTTTGTTAGAATCAATGGGTACATCTGAATTTCCGCCTGATAAAGTCATGATGCAATCTGTGAGGGGCAGAAACAGGATGAAACCTTATAAATACGTAAAACAAGGAACAGGTATTTTTGTACAGTATTGATGTAACAATTCTGTTTATAAAAAATAAATACTTATTTTGTAAAATACATTTGTTTTCATTAATAAATAATCCCTCTTAATCTACACTTATATTAGAAAGAAATGATTTATTTTTGTATGTAATGAATAAACTCGGAATTTCTGGAATGATTCTAAAAATTCATTCATCAAGATTGTTTGGAGGCTACATTATAATAGAACCTAATAGATCCCACCGCAGGGTTATTGCGTTCATAGTTTTTTTGATTAAACCAAAATTTTATAAGTTTATTTATAATTAGCCTAGTTAGTAGTTTATTTATAATTGACCTAGAAGTCAACTATAGAAATAGGGCTTGCCATTCAAAAAATATGAAATTTAAAATTTTCAAGCCCCTTCCCCAGTAGGGGAAATGGGACTTCACTTATGTATAAACAAAAAATAAAATACACGCCGTGGCGCAGGTGTAGGTATCTTTACGCTGCCTAGTATCACAGAATAATTACTAGTAGCCTAGATACAGAAGCTTTTCTTCGCAATGGTTTTCAAAGAAATATGTACTCAAATCAAAATGTATAGTATTTTATGTTAAGATTCTCTAATATAAAATACTAGCAAATAGCAATGCCCTGCAGTTTCACCCGCATAGATAGCGATATCGTGACAGTGAAAAGTCTACTATACCTAGGTCGGACTATAGGTTTAATTTTTAATCACATGAAAATTTTACCCCGTCCCGCACTACGGCCTGCTCGAACAGTATACCAAGGTACTATTTTCTGTAGATTGACACTTTTAAAAATTCGTTATATCTTTTGAATGGAATATCCAATTCTTTTCATTTAAAAAGTATTTTGCTGGTATTGAAACAGTCTATAATAAAACATCATTTAATGGGATAAGGATTAATATATGTGTATGGATAACATGGTTTGATTACTGTCGGCACTTCTATTTACTTTGAAAACGTAAAAAAGTTGTTGTAGTAACATAACTACTGAAGATGGACATATGGTATCGTGGACTTTCTTGTAGATATTTATCTTCTATAATACCGTAGAACATTTTTTTCTTCTATCTTCCATGAATGAACTTTTATTGAGGAATTTTTTACACCTTGGGTTACATTATTGCATTTTTGGTAAGGATCTCTATTTTTTTTCAAAATGCAATATAGCCTATGTTGCTCAGTGAAGATGCAGCTTTCTAATGGTGTAAGAATTTTTTAAATCGGTCCAGTAGTTTATGCGTGAAAACCATACATACATATATACATAATTACAAACTTTTCCTCTTTATAATATTAGTATAGAAGTATAGATATAGATCATCATTTTTCTTTTTGTCATTGCGTACTAAGACCCCTGTAGAACCGCCATCCTGTTACAAATGACCCGAAATTTTGTGTCAGGTTTTCGGGTCATTTGTAACAGGATGGCGGTAATTGCAAACGTAATAAATACTCAAAATATTCTTACGTTATCAGCGTACATCAAGCGTACTGCGTACATGCCAAGCTTTAGGTTCCATTGAGTATAGTAAATGCACATGCGTACGTCCTATGCTCAATGGTACTCTGTATTATAATCTATCCACAGACAAATGTCCAATTACTACTAAATATAATAGTGGGTACTAGGTATTAAATCAAAACAAAATTAGGTATAATACAACAGTCTTTATTTATTCTTATTTTCGTAAAGCATTGATCATTTTGGGAAAGAAAATAAAAAATACATAATAGGATCACAATTGGCTATTACAGAATACAGTTTGCGAAAATACACAAATTTAAACATCATACTGAAAAATTTCCTAAAAAATACTTTGAAAACATTATTCGTAGCTTAACCTAAAAATGCCATATTGTTATTGGTCGATAATGAGATCTATAGCATCTTGTCCATATCGAGATATTTTACTTCATAATTTTCACACTACATAATTAATAGTAATAATATTAGAATGTTAATACAATAATTATGAGATGTGTTTGCAAAAAACAATACTACATTTTTAAACCTACATGTACATTTTGATATTCTCTTTGTCAATTTCTAAAATTATATAAAACCTCTTTAATGGCAATATGTATATGTTAGCGGAGCTGAATGGACATGTCATAAATTTCTTGTACTAAAGTTACAAACAATAATATGAAAGTACAACCATTATTAAAAGCAAGAAGCTTATATCTAATACACTGGAGATTTCAGGTATGAACTTGCCAAGTTGGAGTGAAAGGGATAAAAAACATACAGGCGTCAATCCATGTCATATTTTCTTGTTACAAGTTAATGTTCATACTGAAATCTCCAGTGTATTAGATATAGCTTCTTGATTAAAAGAGTATAATGACACATCTATTTATCTACTTATCTATGAAAGTTTAAGCTGTACTAATTCATTTGCACTAAAATGTTCTAGAGCTCTACAGTCCCTACTTAAAAGAAAACCTACATACTGTTAAAAAAATATATAACTTACTATTGCAATCTCTGGTAATCTTCTTTACTACATTTGTGTTTATATGATTTGTTGAAGTCATTCACTTTTTTATTTTTACACATTTTTTAAATATTTTTTTTTTATCACTTCAAGTCATTTATAAAGACAAAATAAAATCACTTCTCATCTTGTATAGTGTACTTAATTCTATATGTTGATAGCTTATTGCATTATGAGATCCCAGCCTCTAGTTTTACGTCCATTATCTTGCGCGGCCCTTTGAGGCAATTGAGCCGCCTCTGTACTGCATCCCGATCTGTATTGTAACATAATTTAATTAGGACATGTAAGAAGTGTTTTGATTTTATGTAAACAGGTCGTTAGAGTCATGCGTATTTCCGTAACGAGTTGACAATATTCAAATAATTAAGAAAAATTTCAAAGATTTTTTCACCACAGTAAAGGCACTAATATTATATATAGTGAAAAAATTAAAAATAAAACTAAAAAACACACTCAAATATGATAAACTCATGACATCATTTAGTTCTGACCGATCCTTGATAAGTGGTTAAATTTGAGTTAGTAACATACATTTCCCTATATCCATAAAATATTTTTTTTACGTATAATATATTTTTAAGCTATTGCATAGCTTCTATCGCGGGCCTTGAGCGCGGGGACCGAATCCAGAAATTCCGTTACGAAAAAAACCTCACGCTTCCCACTCCGTCGGGCACGGAGGTGTGGCTTGAAGGCATGCTATGCAATAGCTTTACCGCGGCAGTCCCCCAGTGCCACACGTCTTTTTTTTTATATATTTATTTATTTATAGGTGCACTCACACTTGGAGAGCGTGGTGCGGTGGTGCGGGTGCAGCGGCTGGCGCTGCACGAGCGAGTGCAGCAGCACCTGCGCCGACATGTAGCGCCGCTCGCACTCCTTCACGTCGCCGAACAACTCCTCGATAGCTGCCATCTGGCACTGCCGCCCAAATTACACGTTATTTATTTATTTATTTACTCTTTATTGTACAACAGTCTTATAAAATAAAAGTACAACAAAACCATTCAAAATGTACAAATGGCGGCCTTATGGCTCTAAGCCATCTCTGCCAGGCAACCTTCAGGTAAAGGACAGAGCATAATATACCAAAGGCTAGGAAGCCAAATAACTAATTAATTTAAAATAATAAATTCGAAGAAAAAAAAAGAAAAATAAATAAATAAAGCACAACGTCACACATAATTTATATAGGTCGCGTCATGTAAAAAGAGCGCTGAAGGTTAAGCTGCGCATTGGCGATTTATTGGTCTATTTGGTGTTATGAGGTGGTATAAGAATAACAAATATGTAGTTGGGAAGCCACGACTCGAGAGCCTACTTCAAAAATAAAATAAGCAGCAAATAACTTTCGTGCTAAACTCGATACATGCCAAAACACACCCCATCACTTTCATCCAGCGTTCTTTTTACATGATTCGCGTTATACATACAACATAAATTACGGTTAGGGCATTGACATTCAATAATTTATTATTTAAGTAGTAGATCCACAATCACGCTCATCGAGCGTTTCCTATGCCTAAAACTTGTGCAGAGTTTTGTATTATGAGTGTTACTAGAGATATTAAACATTACTGCCACGAAATAAGGTGTAAATTTTAATGAATGATTTATACAAAGCCACTCGGACATCTTTTTACGAACTTTTAGTAATGATTGATTTGTCTCAAGATACGAATATTGTTAATATGTATTTAAGAAACCTGAGAAGATAAAAGTCATAAATTTAGGGAAAACTCACCAGTTCAATAGCATGTTCGTAAAGTATTTTATCACAGACCGCCGGTGTGACTCCCGTTTCGTGTAGTCGTCGCGATTCGTTCACTATCCATTTATATTTGCCGTTCATAAGTGATACCACTGTAAATGTATAATGAATAAGAATGATTGTTTTGAGTATTGAATCCAAAAAAAAAAGAGCGTTAGTGCCGAGCACACGTGTCAGAAGTGAAACTTCTTTGGCAAGATTCAAAGATACCAGAATCGTCGCCTTACTCAATGTGACGGTATTGCCATGACGCGACCTTGAAATTTTACTCTCAACGCGCCTAAAGAAGTTTCACTTCAAAAATAATGTATCAAAAGAATGCGTCATTCATCAAAAACAAAGCACTTTTATATAAAATTGACTTGATTGTTCGCTTAGAAAACATTAATAGAAATGATCATCCAAAATTATATTTAACTAGCGGTCCGCCCCGGCTTCGCCCGTGGTACATATTTCGCAATAAAAAGTAGCCTATGTTCTTTCTAAGGGTCTAAAGATTGTCTGTGCCAAATTTCATCAAAATCGGACCAGTAGTTTATGAGCCTATTCATTACAATCAAACAAACAAACAAACAAAGTTTTCCTCTTTATAATATTAGTGTAGATAAATTTGGCAAGAAACATGATAATAAAATTTTAAATGCGCAATGTGTGCGCACTGACCGCTGCGCACTTGCGGCGTGGGCTGCAGCGTGCGCTCGCGGTAGCAGTCGGCGGCGAGGCGCAGGCCGGCCGCCAGCGCCTGCATCGCCTGCACCAGCAGGCCCAGGCGCACGCTCTCGTTGCAACGCTCTGCAATCGGGACACAATTATTGACGTGACAACGTCTTATAATTCGATAGAGCCGGCTGCACGCACGAAAAAACATGACTCATACGGCGTTACCTCGCTCTGAGGCGTTCCATGTAAGGCTTGAAGTGCAAGCGAGAGCGCGGAACGAGCGACAAAGAAGCACAATCGGACGTTGTCACGTTCAACTATCGTCAGTAAACCGATTTTACAGACAACCAATTTTTTTTAATAATTATTACGCTAAAAGTTCTATTTCATTCATTCAAATGTCACCGTTAAATGTATCCAAATCAAATTTCATGTATTTGTTATTAAATAAAATTATTTATTTCAAAGTATAGTGATTTCTTTACACACATCGTTATTTAACGTATAAAAAGCATGTTTAAATTATTTTCCTATACTGTGACGTGTGTGTATTACAATTACTTTAAATAAGAATTAAAAATTAAGTCAACGTATGCAATAGTACTAAACTACCAGAAGCAGAAATCGTTTTTAACAGGTTTATATTGACTCAATTTGAAGACACAGTTTGGTTCACACATTACACCAAAAATTTACAAAGATTTTCTGTAGTAAACATTCCCGTAAACAACATATTACGAACTGACCATCAGAAGCGTCCATGAGAGCGGCGATGGGCGCGCCGCACGACACCGCCAGGTCGGACAGCAGCTCCGCCAGCATCAGCACGAAGTTCAGCTGCGAGAACACTTTGCTGTGCTCCTCCTGTGATGCGTAAAAATATTACAATAATTATAAAAAACTATTGTGTGGTTTTATGAAACCACGGTAAAAGTGAAACTAAGGCACAAAATTATCGTATTTGTACGATAATTATCGTACGGTTCGACCGTCACGCGACATGCGCTACACAGACCAAAAAGTTTGAGACGATGTAATAAAAGTTTAACTTTAAAAATTGAATTTAAGGTACATATTTAAAATTATGATTAATAACGTAAAGACTAAGCAAAGATCCAGTGGCATCGATAAAACAAGACATTTCTTCAATATTTCAATGTCACTACTTATATAAAAACAGATACAATTTTATACTATAAACTTAAAACACTAGAATACATATTCATCACAATATGCTTATATTAAATGCGCATTTGAGTTCGATAGTATCGATAAGGTTATGTGGTATAGATAAAAATAATTGGTAAGTAATTATTATCATTCAAAATGTCTTACGGCGGCCATTCAAGCAGTTGAGACCGACGGCTTGAAGCCGCGACCACGCAGTGAATTATAGACATTCATTCATTCTGCCGTACACCTACTGCTCGAGCAGTCGCGACCGCTTCAAGCCGTTAACTGGGGGGTTGTAGCGACAGCTCGAGCAGTCAACGACCGACCGCTCGAGTTGTCCGTGTACGTCGCTCAGCCGTTAACTGTTAGAGCAGGCCGTGTACGAGCGGGCTTATTTCTAACCGAATTTTACGCTTACAACGAATAATAATAAGGCCGCCTTCCGTGTTGTATGTCCTAGCTTAAGTTTTTATTGTACCTACTATTGTTATATTTGCAGCACAATAAAGTGTTTAAAATAAAAATAAAATAAATAATAATAATCAGCAAATGCACTCACGGCAAGTATGGTCTCCTCCTGCAGGTTGGGTATGTAGACGGGCGGGTCGTGCGCGGGCAGCTTGAGCGCGCGCAGCAGCGCGTCCGGCAGCGCGCCGCGCTTCGGCGAGCACGAGCCGCTCGCCTTCAGCGCCAGCGGCACTGGTGGCGAGGAGCCTTTCAGACGGATAGCCATCAACACAAGCGTAGAGCTCGCTCATACACATCACACACACACACACACACAGCGGCAAGAGCGTAGAGCGAGTGCGCTCTCACAGAATAGTAACGCATATAGAGATGTGGTATCTCTATATCGCTACTCTTACAGAATTGTACAACCACACTCTCAAATCTCGCAAAATCGTAATGCCCGTTTTACATTATGCCAGTCCAGCGTTGGGACTGGATTTCATCACTGGACTGGAATAATATAAACCAGGCATCATGAATGCAATATACCGCTCTCTCCAAATTACAAAATATTATGTAGAAGCTCTCCTTGTTACAGTATGGTTATACAAGGTGGAAATAGCTCGTTCTCATAGATGTTAGGCAACGCACAGCTAAATTTTTATAACTTACAGAATGGCACTACATATTTCATTTTTCTTCAACAGTCAGAAAAGTGAAAAAATAAGAGCAAGCAAAATTGAAATTTGCAATAATATAGACGTCTGATCTGATCCTGTGTAATTTTATACTTGGTAGAAAGCATTCCAGAGTTATAGACACGCAATAATTTTCTAATATCACTTTATAAGTCTAGTAAAATCGATCAGTATAAACGAACAAGTCACATCTTAATCTGACTAGATAATGGAAAAATTATCTAACATATCTCCTATCTTTTTATACGTTTAAGACCTAATGATATATTTCATAACAAGTACACTTACGGCTCGCGTTGGTCGGCGAGACCTGCCACAGCGAGGGCGGCGGGGAGCTCCCGGAGGCACTGCGTCGACGTGTCGACGGGGGAGTCCCCATTGTGAACGGAACCTAGACAAATAAACAAAAAGATTATTATATATGCGTAAAAAAGTGTTAAATATTATCTAAAAAATGGAAAAAGCACTATGTTATTCAAATGTGGTGAGGTGATTTTCACTACGGACATAAACAGCAAGAACACTCACAATCTTTTTACGATATACCTAAAAACAAATGTTTTATATCAGATTATGTTAAGAAAGGAATAATCTATCAATTTCAATAAAAACTATACGTTATACTTACAGTAGGCGGCGAGAGAGATCCAATGTTGGTCGCATTTCGGTTGTGGTTTGATCGAAGGACGTCTATGGGTTGCGACCGTGGTACATTGGAACCTGCCGTTAATGGATTCTGAAAATTTTTATAACATATTATTTTACAAAGTAGACTGTAAATTAAGGTTATTATTTTTTTTTAAATAAGTGATTTAATGATATAAAACATGTTAATCGTTTGAGTTTGTGTGGCCATTTATCTGGTATCAAATAGATATATTTTATAAGCCATTATTTATTTATAATCGTGTCAAGTGGAATGTTTTTATTATATAATAACAAAGCTTAATATGACGTTTCTTATAGGTTGTGCAATAAAAATACAATTAAAATAATCATAATTAGTCTCAGACGCGTGGATCAATTTATGTTCGAAGAGGCTATTCGTGAGTAGGTCTTAAGGAAAATAAAGTCAAGGATGTAAAATTATCTAGGCCATATAAGTAATATCCTTATTTTTTTTATATCTTATCTTGAAATGAACGAGGAAAGATGACACTGCATGAAATTTCATAATACAATTACAGGTTTTACATTTACATATTTGAAATTACTCTATCCATATTTTTTTCACACCAACATAACATAATATTTCAACGAATTTGAAGCATTGCATGCACTTTACAAAGTGACAGTGACAGACATTAAACTCAAATCAACAAATTAATGGTCATCTTTATATCTATTATAAAGCCGCCCATTCACATCACTCGCAACTCACCCTCATCTGCACATTGTGTTCCGCAATGGGCGCGTGCGACACGGGCGAGTGCGGCGAGTGGGGCGAGTGCGGCAGGTGCGGCGAGTGGGGCGACGGCGAGTGGGGAGAGTGCGGCGTGTGGCGCGTGAGGGCCAGGGAGCGGGGCCGCGGGGCCGCCTCGCTGGACGACGACCCGCCCGAGAACTCGCCCGAGCCGCTGTCCGCTTCCACCACTACGAAGTCCTCCGCGCCCGCCCATACCGCTTCTGATGAGTCGGCTGTACACAAACATAGCGTTATTGCATTGATCGTACTTAAGCACGCGTGACAAGAGTGACAAGGATTTGGAACAACATTAATGTTGGAACGAAGTTCCTTGTCACGCGTTGTGAAACGGGACTAGACAGAATTGAGACAAAAAGTTGTTACGACACATTTTGCTATAGTTGTAATCCGTGCGGCGTGCGCGTATTTCTCATTCTGTCACTCTCTCTCTTATAGAAAGCAAGCCAGTTATTTTATTAACTTCGTTCCATCCGGGTGTCCCTTGAAACCTTAAGTATTTTTGGTTAGTTCATTTATTAGAACTATAATAGATTATTTTGTAATTTAAATCAGAAACAAGTCTGGTCACATCTTAACAATAACAGAACTAAACATTCATAACAATTTATAGTTGAAATTTGAACTTGCAACAAAATTACCTAAAATTGTTCTTAACACATTCCACACAATATATAAAAACAGTGAAACAACAAGAATAACCCTTCAACAATAAAGGTGAATTGACACAAATAGGTATTTAGCAAGAACACCTAGACGATTACATTAACATTTACCTATTCAGGGAATAGTAAACAGTAATGAATCATCCGTGTTGTTCCTTATTTGTGTAGAGGTCTCCTAAATAATTAGGTGATAATAATGAATGATTATTTTTATTATGCTAAAAGCACTACCCATAGAAATCTAAATAACAGTCTTGTTATTTAGATTTCTATGGCACTACCACAATATGTTTACGTTACATTTATATATTTCGCGTCGATAAAAACTATATCTATTAAAGGAATTTCAAGCAAGGTTAAGTGATATCTTTCTAAAAAATATGATATTGTTCGTTTTATTAATAATCCAGTCTGTAGGTATTTATGCTCTACAAAAGGTGGCGTAGAAAATGTTTTGAAACGATATTGTTTAGGTATGAAAGGTTAATAAAAATCCAAGTTTTCGACCTTGACGGACCCAGGCGCTAGCCGCCATCTTGAATTAAAGTTGCTAGAATTAGGTATATTTTAAATAACTTCTCAATTGTTTACTAAATCACAAAAGTGTCTATGAGGGGTTCAAAGAAGACAAAATTACCTACATTTTTTGCATACATGATTATTCTGTAAGTCTTAAAGGTAAAAAGTTACAAGCGAGGGAAATAATAATATTTAAAGAAATCATATAACTTTAATTTTGTTTAAAAATTGTACAGCTATCATTTTTTAATTCTCTTTGATGGCCCGGGCTGGTTAATGGTGGCTTCTTCATTATCGTCGCTGAAATTTTCTGTTTCATTGTCTGTATTTTTAGTTTCCAACCATCAAATTTCGTCGTCATGACCAGAAGAAATCGAAGACGCTGGAGCACGCTTTCTAGTAACTTTGTACAGAGGGGGGGATGGATAAGGAATCCTTAGTTATCAATAAAAAGTAAATTTAAACTTGCTTCTTTGCCGCCAACAAAGGACGCTGCATGGTATCATGCGTTTAGGACATACTACCAAGTCCAAAAATGGTATGGAATTGAAAAAAATCCAGAAGACTGGGGCTGGAGATATGACACCAATAGGCTCACTCCAATAACAACGACAGAGAAAGCAGCACCTCAGATGCTTTTAAGTGTAATTTCTTGCCACTGTAAAAAAGGATGCAGCAAAGCATGTAGTTGCAGAAAAGCTGGATTAAAATGCTCTATTGTTTGTGGATTCTGTAGTGGTCAGCTGTGTGAAAATGCAGTAGAGATTCAGATAGATAACGAAGACTGTGATGACGACGAAATTTCATGGTTGGAAACTAAAAATACAGACAATGAAACAGAAAATTTCAGCGACGATAATGAAGAAGACACCATTAACCAGCCCGGGCCATCAAAAAGAATAAAAAAATGATAGCTGTACAATTTTTAAACAAAATTAAAATTATATGATTTCTGTAAATATTATTATTTCCGTCGCTTGTAACTTTTTACCTTTCAGACTCACAGAATAATCATGTATGAAAAAAATGTAGGTAATTTTGTCTTCTTTGAACCCCTCATAGACACTTTTGTGATTTAGTAAACAATTGAGAAGTTATTTAAAATATACCTAATTTTAGCACCTTTAATTCAAGATGGCGGCTAGCGCCTGGGTCCGTCAAGGTCGAAAACTTGGATTTTTATTAACCTTTCATACCTAAACAATATTGTTTCAAAACATTTTCTACGCCACCTTTTGTAGAGCAGAGGCTTTCACATTTCCCCACAGACTGGACTATAAACGTTGAACAATAATTATATTGTGTACAATTTCTCAAAGCACTAATATATATCGTACGATTAAGGCGTCATTTATTAAAAACGTCTTATTGATTACCATATTTTGTAGAATTTTGCTGAATATCGGCAGTTTTCTTCAGCACTGAATACATAACTCCACTGACACGGAATATACTGAAGGTCAAACTCAGTGGACGTACATGTATTGTTCCCGAGCCAAATTGCGAAACGGTAATGTCGTCAAGATATTGGTATAAATATAGTTAATATTCATATATTAATTTAATTTAAACACTTATTTCAGTAAAGCAGAAAATATTGAGATTTTTGGTACAGTTAATTTGTTAATACAATTATGTATTCACATGTTATTTTTCTTTATGCCAAGGTCAATAAAAAGTCATATTTCTTATTTAAAACTATCAACTATTAATGAGTATAATAGACTTCTATAAATTAATGAATTTATTACATTGCAAAATGTTGGAAGTAAATGAATTATTGCTGCAATAAAATTGATACAGAACGACGTGCTTTAAACATACACGATCCTGGGTTATCATTCAGACCTACAATGGCGTCGAGAAGAACAAAACATTTTACAAATCAAAATCAGAATATGTATTGTGATTTGTAATTCTTGTATTTTCTATGAAATAATATGAAAAGCTATAAAACAATGTAATATATTATATTTATAATTCGATAATATATCGTTTTCGTGATACCGAAAATATATCTTGCAATTGATCAACGATTATTAAGACAAGAAATTGATATTGAAATTTGCTTTGCTACCGAAAATCACCTTGAAACGTGAGCCACTGAATTCAAATTATAAAGCGTTTCAATGTGTAATAAATGAATAACTAAAGAGTTAAGTTCATAGTTCGCTTCACTAAACTATCCAACGTTTACAATTTTTTTTTGTTAAATTTGCATTTTCCAATACAAATTACTGATGATCAAAGAAAGCTGGTAACAACACCTTAATGATGCGAACTATGATAACAAATGCTCTTCCTAGCGAGTTAGTGATGCGTTAACGTAAACATGCGCAAAAAATGTAATAGCTCACCTGAAGACGTAGGCTGCGACTTCCTCGTGGGCTGCGGCGCGGGCACGGGCTGCGGCTGCGGCGCGCGCGCGCCCCCCACCGCCGCGCTCGAGCCCGTCCCTACCGACACAACGCACACTGAACACCGCGCCAATACAAACTCCACCAGACACAACACCTCCGATATCCGCAAATTCCAAAACATCTCACGGATACATACATCCACCGAGCGACGTATCGCCATGCACAAAATAAACGACCGCAGGGTCAATACATTATTTATATAGCCGTTCCGAATGGTGATTTACGATTTCGAAGTAAATAACACTGCAGACCCGGCCGAAGTACCGTACGATAACTCCCCACATTATGCTTCGCTTCACGGCAGGGCGTTCCCGTTAAACATTCATGCGAAGCACAAAATCGTCCGAGTACATTGCCCGGGTGCAGACGTTGCACTTTGTTATTGTTTTTATACAATTATGAACAATGCGATTAATAAATATGGAATCGTAAAAATGTATTCCTTGTTAAAACGTTATCTTTTGTCGGAGGTCATAGTAATTTTTATTGAATTTACATTTAACATTAACTATTAAATAAAAAGAAATGTTTCAACATAAGAAATGAATATTTAATATCCAAACATGCCAGCATTTTCATAATATACGTAAATGTTAATTGTTGATATTTAAAAAGGTAAGCCATGCGTTTCAAGCGTACCTACTACCTACAGTATGATAAGGATATGTTATGCGACTGATAATGAACCCACCCCATGCAAGTAAAGCGAAAGAGAAATTGATCATGATATACCCTGGCTCTCCCAAGACTCCTCTAGGATACAGTTAGTATCGGGACGGCCTTCATTATCGCTCTCCAATATATCAGGCAGGTCCGAGTCCAAACCTGAACAATATTTATACCGTAACCACATCGTTACAAATGTAACCTATACCATGAGTGTGAATCTTTTATTAGTGAAGTTAATTTTAAAAAGTACGTGTAAAAAGCGTTATCAATGTTACATAGAACTTAAAATATGTGAAGTTTTTTTTTGTGGTTTTTAATCAAAGTGCTTTACATCAACTTGTATTTATTTCTTTTAATCTAATTTTTCCAAAACGAAAAAATTGCGTAAATTATACATTTAAGGACGCTGTCACAAATCTGCGTTACTCAAATTTAGGTATCTAACGACGTAACTTTGTTCGCGGCAATATCACGCTCACGTAAACATAGCGCATTCCATTTTATAGACCATCTTCATACTTGATATTATTTTTAATTTTTGATATTATGTATTTTTATTGAAATTGATTCCAGAAGATTACTATGAACTTTAAAAATTCATTTTGTTACTTTTATTAGTAGGTACGATCCTAATAAGTATGTTAGTATATTCAAATAACTTAAAAAAGTGTGACTATTTTACATCATTATTTCATTGAATAATAATCTATGAATTGTATACAATATCAAAGCTTTTTAAGAAATGTAGAATTATTATCATACATAATATGATGTTACCGGCACTGTATTAAATCCGGCATTGTATACAATTCTTAGTAAATGTATGTTATTCCGAAAAATAGTCGGAATGAAATAAATTATAGGTATTCGTCACATAACACATTACCTAGGATACTCTTAAATCTGAACTTTTCCTACGTAGCAAACACATTTGCAAGTGTGGGTAGTTTTTGGGGTAGCTATTAACCAATATGAGGTCAAAACTAAAATCCAAGATGGCGCCGACGAAAATTTTACATCTTTTCGTCATGGGTGTCATTTTCAAGGTTTTGGAGTAGCTCTTAACAAATATGAGGTCAAAACTAAAATCCAAGATGGCGCCGACGAAAATTTGACTTTTTTCGTGATGGGTGTCATTTTCATGGTTTTTGGGGTAGCTATTAACGAATATGAGGTTAAAACCAAAATCCAAGATGGCGCCGACGAAAATTTGACTTTTTTCGTGATGGGTGTCATTTTCATGGTTTTTGGGGTAGCTATTATCGAATATGAGGTTAAAACCAAAATCCAAGATGGCGCCGACGAAAATTTGACATCTTGTCGTCATAGGTGTAATTTTCTTAATAATAAAGAAGTAAACTAAAATAAAATAACAGATTTTCGTCGGCGCCATCTTGGATTATATGTTTGACCTCATATTGGTTAATAGCTACCCCAAAAACCATGAAAATGACACCCATGACGAAAAGATGTAAAATTTTCGTCGGCGCCATCTTGGATTTTAGTTTTGACCTCATATTAGTTAATAGCTACCCCAAAAACCATGAAAATGACACCCATGACGAAAAGATGTCAAATTTTTACCGGCGCCATCTTGGATTTTAGTTCTGACCTCATATTGCGTAATATCCACCCCAAAAACCATGAAAATGACACCCATCACGGAAAGATGTAAAATTTTCGTCGGCGCCATCTTGGATTTTATTTTTGACCTCATATTGGTTAATAGCTACCCCAAAAACCATGAAAATGATACCCATGACGAAAAGATGTAAAATTTTCGTCGGCGCCATCTTGGATTTTAGTTTTGACCTCATATTAGTTAATAGCTACCCCAAAAACCATGAAAATGACACCCATGATGAAAAGATGTAAAATTTTCGTCGGCGCCATCTTGGATTTTATTTTTGACCTCATATTGGTTAATAGCTACCCCAAAAACCATGAAAATGACACCCATGACGAAAAGATGTAAAATTTTCGTCGGCGCCATCTTGGATTTTAGTTTTGACCTCATATTAGTTAATAGCTACCCCAAAAACCATGAAAATGACACCCATGATGAAAAGATGTAAAATTTTCGTCGGCGCCATCTTGGATTTTATTTTTGACCTCATATTGGTTAATAGCTACCCCAAAAACCATGAAAATGACACCCATGACGAAAAGATGGCAAATTTTCGTCGGCGCCATTTTGGATTTAAGTTTTGTCAAATTGCTTTACCCCACCAATCCGTTCAACAACCCATAAAAAAAGAGAATCTCAGTCAACATAATTTTTAAAACATAATTTTAAATTACAAATAACTGGAATATGAAACTTATACAGTTTACTCTTATAAAGTATCAAATATTTCAAATCACGAAAACGACAGTATACGCACAATAATCTTTTTCTAATTCGTTTTTATTTTTGGGACGAGGAGCGATACACCCGTCCTTCCAAGAGCGCTTCTGAGCGCGGTCTGACGACCCGCGAGAGCAAAATGTATGAAGAAATCGACAAGTATTTTTAATTTAGCTTATAATTGAAATAAAATTTTGATTTAGATACAAAAAAATTATCTCAATCTATAAAGGACTATATATCCCTCAATAATTTATAGGTAAGAATTTAGATTAGGCTTTTAATTTTCTTAAAAGTGTACCGTTTTAGACCCCATTTTTTTGCATTTTATGCGATCATTGTGCTGGGAAAATCGTATTTCAGTGACAATTTTGTATGACGTTGTACAATTTTTATAAGATGATCGTAGAACTGAATATATTATCTTTAAATTAAGATATTACTTTGTTCTCACGTGTAAGTGCTTTGAGTTAAAATTGTACCGTAAAATAGCGGTTTTTGTTGAAAAACTGTTATAGCACCCTTAATCTCCATTACTGATACATAAGTAATTACGTAAATCTTCAGAATAATTTTCTTAAGGTTGATGTTCCGACCGTCCCTCCATACATTTTTGATTACCTCTAAACACTTAACACAGACACTATTTCTTTAAAACTAATCATTTTATCACTTCTCTATAATGAAATGTGTGCGCGTTCGACCTTTTTAATCAATAATTTACAATATTTACTTAGAAAAACAACAGTAAAATACCGGAAAAATTTGACACTTCTACAGTAGTGTGCGTGACTTTTGCCAAGCGAAACACGACATAAAGCACGACATCTAGCGCATAGACTATATACTTATTACAGATCTAGCGCGTCAATGTCTAAACGAAAGGCGATGTTTAGACATTGACGCGCTAGATGTCGTGCATTCGCGTTCGTTATCTTATGCATAATGAGCATAATTCTAATAAATCAAAGTTCTGTGTAAAAATTGAGTAATTTCATTTCCAATCGTTCAAAGAAAATAACAATAAAATAAAATAAAACTAATGACCTTAGAAACTATGTTTTTTTTTATTTATTACTCATTATTGTTCGTCCGTCGTAGGTCTGTAAACTGTATTGTACACTGAAGGTAAATGGTACTGTAGGTACTTTAGTTCGGCGTCGTCGCTCGTCGGCTTGATATAAAATTACATTCTTGATTTTTTGACACGCGCTATGATTTGCGCGCGGAATTTCTTGTGTTGTGAATTTATTTTTGTATGCTATGCATTTTAATTGATTCAAATTGCAATGTTTCTCTAGTATGCATTTGAGACTATATTGTAAATTGTAATAATTGATCGTGGGTATAGTAATTAATTATTCTAATAACGCAATTAGTAATATATGTATTTTCGGTGGGATTCAAAACAAAAAATTGGCCCGTGATTTTTATGAAATTTCACCACATTGCAAATCACATCAATCATAGTTCATACACATGTATGACGAAAGTGATTAGTATTGTGGCTAACATTGACTCATCAGTTCATCACTGAAACCAGTGATAAATCAGTACCTATATCATATTGTGTTTGAATATTTTTAAACAATGATATAAGTATACAATTATTATAAATCGGTAAACTATCAAAGTAATCACAAACTTGCAAACATTGGTAAAATGTCCAGTAGTTTATGAGCCTATTCATTACAATCAAACAAACAAACAAAGTTTTCCTCTTTATAATATTAGTGTAGACAAACACTATGAATACGATCACGAATGCAAATTCGGGGATTTTCTAATTATTGCTAAATAATAATTGAATTCGTTTTGAAATACTCTATAATTTTTAGTGTATAAATAGACATTTATAATGTGGTGCTCATTTTTTTTGTACTGCTAACGCTATTGTAGGTACCTATTTTCGTTGTTTTATTTCAAGTGAACACGGCCATACAATTTTGTCACGAGCCGCCTATGATTGTAGGTACTTTTGTTAGGCTCCTTCGTCGTCCGCGTCGGCTCGAAAGTTCTTGATTTCATTGTCACGCGCTATGATTTGCGCGCGGATTTTCTTGTGTTGTGAATTTATTTTTGTATTATTATTATTTTTTATTTATTTTTTTATTTTATTGATTCAAATAAAATATTTCACTAGTATGCATTTGAGACTATATTGTATTATGTATAATTTATCGTAGGTATAGTTATTCTTATAACGCAGCTATATTTTCGGTGGGACAATTTGACCCGTGATTTTTCTGAAATATCACCACGTTGCAAATCACATCAATCATACACACGTATGACGAAAGTATAGTGGCTATAATTGACTCATCAGTTCATCACTGAAACCGGTGATAAATCAGTACATATATCATATTTTATTGTGTTTGAATATTTTTTAAACAACGATATATACAATATTATTATAAATCGGTAAACTACCAAAGTACTTCCGAATTTTCAGACAGACAAACAAGTAGTTTGAACACGCAGTTTTCTTATACTAGTAGCAAAAATCAAAACCATAATATTATGTTTCCCTACTATATTTTACTAAAAGTCGAGTGCGTCGAAATCGTAAATAATAATATGTTTTTCACCTTCCTGGTTATTTTCCCATAGTAAATAGTGTTTAAGGTTTGTTGTTGTAGGTAGGAATAATAATAATTATTCTTACATGTTGGTTATGAAATGTATATTGAAATAATTTACTTTTACAAATCATTAGTGATATAAGTTTTGAGTGAAAATGCTTGGATCAGCATAATATTATATGGTACTTCAAATACATGTTTTGATAAAAAAAACAATAGTGTAATAAAATAAAACTGCGTTTTATTGTAATCAATGTTGACAATTTTAAATTCCAAAATTATTGATCAATAAAATAGTTTACACCAACAAATATAACTTTTATTTTTATAACAATCGTTCATAATATAAACCGTAGCAGGTGGCGTTTTGAAGTTCTGTCTACTCATACAGAAAAATGGAAAACTTGTTTTTTTTGTAAACAATTTATTACTCATGTTGTTTGGCAACTCGAAGCGTGGTCGTCCGTCGTAGGTACTTTTGTTCGGCGTCGCGTCGTCGTCCGCGTCGGCTTGATATAAAACATTCTTGATTTCATTGACACGCGCTATGATTTGCGCGCGGAATTTCTTGTGTTGTGAATTTATTTTTGTATGCTATGCATTTTAATTGAATCAAATTGCAATATTTCTCTAGTATGCATTTGAGACTATATTGTAATAATTGATCGTGGGTAGGTATAGTAATTAATTATTCTAATAACGCAATTATATTTTCGGTGGGATTCAAAACAAAAAATTGGCCCGTGATTTTTATGAAATTTCACCACATTGCAAATTATATATTATACAATTACAATTACAATTATTATAAATTGGTAAACTATCAAAGTAATTACAAACTTGCAAAATATGCTTTTCCGAATTTTCAGACAGACACACAATTTTATTAGTTTGTTTTAGCAAAGTAGGTACCTATACCTATACGCTTACGTCGCGCGTCGCGTCGTCGAAAACGGTGCGCCCAGAAACAAACATACCTAATTCAGTTACAATCCTTTTTTTGTTCCGTAATTTATTGTATTTATTCTAATACGATTTTTTTTATTCGTCGGCCAGTTCTACTAGGTATAAAAAGATAAAATTGAAATATAATTATTGTAGCGACAGCCATATTATGTTACTATGTTTTCGTAAATATGTTTTTCACCTTCCTGGTTATTTTCACATAATCTTATCTTATATATAAAAATGAATCGCAAAATGTGTTGGTAAGCGCATAACTCGAGAACGGCTGAACCGATTTCGATCATTCTTTTTTTATTATATTCCTTGAAGTACGAGGATGGTTTTTATGTAGAGAAAACGTAAATATTATGTACCACGGGCGAAGCCGGGGCGGACCGCTAGTATATATATATAAATGAATCGCAAAATGTGTTGGTAAGCGCATAACTCGAGAACGGCTGAACCGATTTCGATAATTCTTTTTTTATTATATCCCTTGAAGTACGAGGATGGTTCTTATAGCTAGAGAGCTAGTTAGTTTAGTTTTAGTGCAGTGGCAGTGTAAATGTTGTTGTTGAGGTTATGTAAATTTAACACTTTAGTTAACTACCAAGATATAAAGAAATGAGGATAGGACACAATAACTATTGGTTGAGGTATTTATAAACTCATAATATACTTTTAAAAAAATCACGTTTTAATAAATTTCTAGAATTAAATTAGAACAGCTGATTCAAAATAGCCTAAAAAATCTTAATAATAATAATTACGCTTCACAGCAAGAAGAAATGTACCATATGTACCCGCACAAAGTCGATATTGTGTTGCCTACCGTTCGACTCAATGGCTAGGGTTGTAACTACCTTTAATAATTATTACCAAACTAATAAACCGAGTGATGCGAAATAACCATAATTCTTTTAGAGTTTGATAAAATGATCAGGCAGGTATTTTCTTTAATCCTCTGAATTCTCGGTTACTAAATTGTATCGTTGAAATTATTCTTAATCGCGTAAATTTAATAAATAATCATATGGAAAACACTTTTCATTTGTTTTTTTACTTTCACGCCCAACTACTATACAATAATTACGTTGTTTCGGTATTTTGACGATAAAACGCAGGAAACATCCGTTGTATCATTTTAGATAGATTGTATATTTTGTATCTGTAGAATTGAAATCAAAGCTATGTATATGTTGTCTCCATTCTTTTCTTATCGGATTGTTGATCCCAATGCGAATGCGTCACTTAAATTTTATAAAAGACAATTAAGAACATCAAAAATAAAGTGATACGTAAATATTTCACAGTGCAATATATTATGTAATTAATAATAATTATATATTTATGAAAAAATAATTACATCAGATTTAATAATAGCAATTGTTTTGAATGTACATAATATGAATAAATGATTACATCATAATAGTAATAATCACAATTGTTTTATTTCCCATTTGTTGCAACCCTAGCATATTTTCATGTAGCAGCAGAAGTACCTACACTGGCGGCGCGGCGGCATCGTGCGACATCAAAGGCATTGCCTTACTAGGTAAGTTTATAATGACTCATTTCTTTTATTATATAATTTACGTTTTACTTTTACAGAATCCGATTCAATGGATTATGAAGACGAGTCACACAACGCCATACGATAGTGATGATGAATGAACATTTCAATAAATGCATGCGTGTTTTTTTATGTTGTTTTGTAATTGTTAATTGTTTCTTAAATAAAGAAATAAACTAAATATTTAAATGATGATTTGTTATTTGCAACACAACTTTATATTTGAGATTCTTTACAAATGTATATTTAGTTTTGTATCATCAAATTTATAAATTTTATTCCATAGTTTTCAAAATTAAATGTAAATGACCATAAAAACATTAATAAAGTAAATCATTGATGTAAGGTCAGGAAACGTAATACATATATACATCTGACCATGTAGAAGCTAAGTCTTGTTGACTGCTGAAGTCTGTAAAGTTTTGTTGTCTGCTGAAGTCTGTACGCAATGAAAATGTCTGCCGTTTCGAAAATAAGTTTTTAAGACCCTAATAAATAAAATATATGAATGGCAGATCTGGTCAAATACTTTCAAAATTGTATTTTTTTCAGCACTTTCATAAGTGTCTGCCAGAATGTTATCCGCGTGATAATGGTCTGCCATTGTTATTTTCCGATAGTAATAATAATCTATTTTCAAATATCAAAATGGCAGACGTGGTCAAATGGTTTTAAAGTTCGCCAAAAATTTCCACCTGTCTTACCTAAGCGCGCGCCCCGTCCACCACTCTGGGCTTAGTGACTCCTCATCTCATGTATAGTAGGTATAGGGGAATCAACACACAAAAATCCAGGTCTGGTCAAATACATACAGGTAGCTTTGCGCTAGCTCTCTAGCTATTACTTCTTATGGAGAGAAAACGTAAACATGTACCACGGGCGAAGCCGGGGCGGACCGCTAGTAAATAATAAAATAATAAATAGTGTATTAGATTTGTTATTGTATCTTGTATACCTACGAATAATTATTCTTACGTCTTGTTGGGAAATGTTCAAATACCTACCTATTGAAATAATTTACTGTTACAAATCATTAGTGTTATTAGTTTTGAGTGAATAGGCATGGATCAGAAATTCAGAATATAATATGCTACTAACTACTCAAATACATACATGTTTACACAACAAACACCACTGACCTCTATAACTATAAGTTATAGAGGTCAGTGACCGTCAGTGACAAACACTATGGATACCTACGCTCGCGAATGCAAATTCGGTGATTTACTAATTATTGATACCTAGTCATTGAATTCGTTTTGAAATAGCCTGTACTTTGTAATTTTTAGTGTTATAGACATTTATAAAATGTGGTGCTCATTTTTTTGTAATAAATCATCCCGAACGCTATTGTATTTTCGTTGTTTTATTTCAAGTGAACACCTATACAATTTTGTCACGAGCCGCCTCTGGCCTCTGGGTGAAATAAACAAGTCAAATGATTTTTGTTCTAATTGTATTTTGGTAGTAGTTTGTTTAGAATTTACATTACCATTGTTTAATTTTTATTTTGTATTTGCAGTAAAATAAAAAGATGAAAAACTTCATTAGGTATATTGTACGACACCTCACTCTGAATCGCGCTAGCGAAATTTTTTCGTTACAGAGCACATATACAACTTTCGGACAATCTTCATTGAGGCCGGCCGGCAAATCGAGTATGTCGAGAAACTTCACTTATTCGATGGAGGTATTCTACCTTCCTTCCTCCACAGTTGTGGGACCCCGACGTGCATTGAACACGCAGCTTTCTGATACTAGTAGCTAAAATCAAAACCACAGATATGTCTGTGATCAAAACCATAATAATATTTTTACCTATTATTTTACTAAAAGTCGAGTGCATCGAAATCGTAAATATGTTTTTCACCTTCCTGGTTTTTTTTCCATAGTAAATAGTGTTTTTGATTTGTTGTTGTATGAATAATTATTCTTACTTGTTGGTTATGAAATGTATTTTGAAATAATTTACTTTTACAAATCATTAGTGATATTAGTTTTGAGTGAAAATGCTTGGATCAGCATAATATCATATTTGCTACTTCAAATACATGTTTTGATAAAAAAAAAACAATAGTGTAATGTAGGTAGGTAATAAAATAAAACTGCGTTTTATTGTAGGTAATCAATTTTGACATTATTTATTTCCCAAAATTACAATAAAATAGTTTACGCCAACAAATATAACTTTTATTTTTATAACAATCCTACTTCCTACTAATGCGAAAGTTCATACATGTTTCAAAAGAAAAACTTTTACTTTTACTATTATTTCAATTTATCCGGTTTAATTAAGACTTAATATTGATACATATGATCATTATAAATACAAATAGGAATTAACAATATAACGAATACGTGGCACAACTAAAATTTTACCGATACCACCCGTGGTCATTCTCCTTTGTGGGTCATTTGTAACAGGATGGCGGTTCTACAGCGAAAAAAGAAAAATGATGGTCAGAACGCTGATACTGGATACCTTAAGATACTGTAATATAAAATATTACTAGATTAGATAAAATATTATAGGTAGTATCTTCACCGTGTGTGACGCGCTTTACATTCACGCCATCTAGAGTTAAATCTTTATCATTTTTGTATACGTCTGTGTGTGTAAACGACCCTGTATGCAATGACAGATGTTAAAACGCATAATTTTACCGAATTGGGTGGATTTTAAGGCAATGATATAACATATTTCAATAAAATATAATATTCAGTAACCGCCATGACTATTCCTAGGTTTGATGACTATTCCAATTACGCAAAAACTCAAATAAACTAGAAATGTAGAATTCAGCGCCATCTAGCGGGATATTGGCTGGGAACAGATCGTTGCAATCACCTTAAGTCGCAGATGTGACACCATTTCCTGCTATACTTTTGACCTATCATTTATCGCAATAGAACTGAATCACTATTATAAAAAGTGTGATGAACTCTTGACATTTAATTGAACAAGTCAGGTCAGCGCTCTGAATGAGCGAGCAGAATCTGTGTGCCTTCCCTCATAGAACTGATGTAATCAAACAAAACATTTTAAGAGGTTAATGTAACTCGTGTCTTTAATGTTTTTATCTGATAATGAAACCTATTTTTCTTGAGGTAATCCAATACAGCTATTAAAGTATAATACGAATAATGAAATACATAGAGGCCAAATAAATAGGAAACTGTAACAGATTTTGTAAGAATGAAACATTTAGGTCGAATAGAGTGAGTCATCCGAACATATCGAAGTTTTATGAAACGTACGATTAAACTCATGTTTTGTATATATTAATCAAATTTACTGCATCACTGACTAATTAACAATTAATTGTGTACTTTAACGTGACATACGATAAGGAAATCTCTACTCGCTACTGAAACAACGCGGAAAGATGTGATCGAAATATTATTGCGTAGTGATTTGTGAAGAAAAAAATGTTTTCAATGGTTAATGTTATACAAAACTAGACTAATGAATGATGATAAGGCAAAGATGGTGTGTACTATACTAACTTGTTATAGAAGTTGTTCTGGGTCTTTGTAAGAATGGATGGTTGAAGAACACCTCAAAAGGCATCCGTTCTCGAGCGTTTCGTCTCAGTAAGCCGATAAGTAAATTGCAGAGCTCGGGACTTGTTCCGGCTGGCATCCTGCAAAGTTTAAACATCACTTTTTATACTTTCATCGCGTTATGATATCATTATTTTAGTTATATCATCATAAACTTATATATTTTCATAGGTGAGACCTATGATGTATCTAATCGTGTAAAATTGTAACTGACAAGAGACAAAGGAATAAATTGCGATAAATTCTTAAAAATAAACATTCACTGTAGTGCAGTTATCAGTAATAAAACTATTCTTTGAATTTGATGTAAATAATTCTTTCTGATACTTAAAATTACTCGTATATTCTTGAAAAGGGTTTTTCATATAAACATAAACATGAGTCATTTTATCAAACATAATAATCGCATGCTCAGATGGACTTGCGAGAATAATATGACGTTATGTCCATTACAGTGAGCAATAATGACGTGAAAGTTTTATATCAATGGATATGCTGTTTATGTGAAAGTGTAAAATACTATGTATTCTTACAGATACGCAATATTCATAGATATACACGTATAAACAATTATCTAACGTTGTTTCAATAATTTTATATTAACAGCTTTGCAATCTAACCTTAAACAATTGAAAGGAAACTCGTATAGTTATTTTTAAACAAAAAAAAAACACTGGTAATTGTGTTAATTCTTAATTTATTTTGCCTTCAGAGTAAATAATGACGACTTCTAGCTTTATTACCGTTGATGAATAACGGCATTATATAGCATGAGGGCCAGCTGGCCCTCACAGCTGTGAGGCGAACATCAGCTGACAACGTTTAAGAATTATTTTTAGTCGCACATATAGGTACACTAGAAGTAGCAAACACATTTGCTGTCTATGCAATTAAACGTTCTTTATAATGCACTGATGCATTTAAAGGTTCATTATCTTCGCAATAAATTGCTATTGATTAATTGATTGGTATATTTATAGCGGTGAAGTATTTTCGCAGTTACTACAGCGGATTCTGAGAAGGCTATGATAATAATTATTAAAGCAAAATAAAAGTGAAAAGAAGGTAAATACCTTCATGTAGAATGGTTTCAGAAAGCCCTCTTGGGCGACGTTCAATAATATTGTCTCCTTCTTACGATGTGTATGTAGGAGGTAATTATAGTCTTTTATGCAGGCACTTACCTACTAAGTAGGTATGTATTCATGAATTATACAAATTTTAGCATTATATATGTATAAAGGCATAAATTCTATTGAAAATAATACAAAGTATGAACCAACGGCTTGCTCTCTACAACCATAAAAGTTACCGCCATGTTCATTCAACGTTTTTATTGTTGAAAACTGCACAAACCGCATTTCATTGTTAACATCATTACAATATAACATTATTTACAAAGTATATAAATTCCAATTTCGTGCATACAATTTGAAGTAACTACGAACTGAGAAACATTTATTCAATAATAATTCAAAATTAGACTAAAGTTTACAAAACTTTGCTTTCCACTGGCGGACGCAAATTTACTTCCAAAATTAACCCGCATAACATTAACAATCAATAAACATCGAGTCGTTGTACGTTTTACACGAACTCGCGTTCTTTGAGATTTCACGTACAGTTTAGGAAATTACATGAAGAAATGGCCAAATTTGTTCCACTGCAATAAGGAAGTGTTTAATTTGTGAAACCGTGAATAGGCACAGTGAGCGTTGTAGATTTTAGGATTCCGTTATAATAATAGAACTCACATAATCCATACTTCACTACATAGTATAAAACAAAGTCGCTTTCCCTGTCCCTATGTCCCTATGTCCCTTTGTACGCTTAAATCTTTGAAACTACGCAACGGATTTTGATGCGGTTTTTTTAATAGATAGAGTGATTCAAGAGGAAGGTTTATATGTATAATAACATCCATTAAATAGTGGAGAAGTACTGTTATTTTTGAGGTTTCTAATGTGATGTCGTAAAAATTACATTTTTTCCGCTTATATTGCAAACGCAGGCTGAACTCTACGAGTTTTATCAAAATAATGTACTAAGTATTATACATATTGAAAAGGTCTATAGAAAAGTCCGCGATGGTATATGTCTATCTCTTATGGATAACCCACAATAACTTTTTTTTGTCATTTACTTTTTACGACAAATAATGGCTAATTTTCGATGCGATTTTAACCAATACAGCATTAATCCTTAACCAATTAAATACCTTGAATACATTGTTCATTTCATATTGATCTATATGGCCCTTTACACCGTATGATTTAAGTGAATATTTTCGAAGATATTACAGATTTAAAAATTGCGGGACGTAGCGTTTGCGGCGGTACCGGCCGGCCGCTCGGCTATCTATTTTATACCCGTGCGAAGCCGGAGCGGGCTGCTATGTTTTTATATATGTACAACGTTCACAGTTTTTCTGTAGTATATTTAGTACCAGCATTGCACCCGTGCGAAGCCGGGGCGGGTCGCTAGTAATATTATAAATGCGAAAGTAACTCTGTCTGTCTGTCTGTTACTCAATTACGCCTTAACTACTGAAATAATTTGCATGAAATTTGGTATAGAGATATTTTGATACCCGAGAAAGGACATAGGATAGGTTTTATCCCGGAAATCCTACGGGAACGGGTTTTTCTTTGAAAACGCGGGC
Source organism: Colias philodice (assembly GCF_061535455.1). Classification (NCBI taxonomy): domain Eukaryota; kingdom Metazoa; phylum Arthropoda; class Insecta; order Lepidoptera; family Pieridae; genus Colias; species Colias philodice. The sequence continues at coordinate 7,404,210 of NC_143098.1, read as the reverse complement.
GAAGCCGCGGGCGGAAAGCTAGTATGTATGTAATATGTAGTAAATTAGTTACTTTTATTACACATCACTTGCTTATTAAGTGAAATGATAAATAATTCCCATCACCTATATTTAAAAAAAAAAGTTTTTTGAGGATAACATATTCATTTAGTACGGTTAGAAAAATATAAACACTATAATATTTTGAGATGACACGATTAACTAAACTACATCAAAGTTGAAATTGTAAATCTTAAACGTAGACGAACATGTATAAATAAAAATACTCGCATTCTAAAATCTTTAGACTACTGAATGAAGAACTGTAAACATCCGCTATAAACGAATGGAATCAACTTTTGAAGTAACTAGTCTTTGTTGTAACTATTTTCAAAGAACATGTAAGCCATATCTGTTTATAGTGTGGCCATACATAAAATGATCGAGGTTTATTCGTTTGACTAATTAAATGAGAACTTACTTGGGCTGTAAGTCGACGCTGTTCTCGTAGAAAGCCTTAAGTTCGTGCGGCGTGGTCGCTTGGAAAGGAGCCTTGCCAGTTAAGCATTGATATACGATCGTGCCCAAGCTCCAGAGGTCCGCTTTTGCGTCATATTTTAGGGACATTATAACTTCGGGCGCCTGAAATTCAAAGTCGTTAAAATTGATTTTTGAGCTTCTTTTATGAAAACATACATGGTTTAATTTTCATATATACAATTTTTTGTATGAAATACATGTTTAGTACTGAAAAAGTTATGACTATTAAAAATATTTACTTACTAGTGTAAAAAAGGAGGAAAAAGGGTAAATTAATTTGTTCTTTTATATTATGCTCTATCAAGAGTCGATAATACATCGTGAAGAGAACCATTCAGAATTTCTTTAACAAGTGACATTTTACTGTATCTATAGAATGTTTGCAATTATTTAAGGTATTTATGATAAAGTGTACAAAAGTTAAAATATGTGAATATTACCATATACATAGGAGATCCGCAAAGTGTGACGGCCATATTTCCTTCTTCTAAGAATCGAGCAAATCCAAAATCAGCTGTGTAAGAAATTGTTATGCCATAAATAAATAATCAGAGAAACGCCCCAAAACACATTAAAATTGTTTAAACAAGTGTGATATATTCGTTCAAGATGTGCATTCTTTCGTTATTTTTGGTACAAGGGTGCTTTTCCACCAGAGATTCGCTTCATTAAGCGTTTGAGCGATACTATTGGCTCGCTTCGTATCCTCAAATCTCTGGTGGAAGCGCACGATAAGAATCAACAGTAAAATATTCCTCTCAATTGTTCTTTTTAAAAGTGAACCTTACCGATCTTGAGTGTAATCTCTTCGGGGTGCGGCGTGCGAGGTGGGGCGACGTTGTGTGTCAGGAGAATATTCTGTGGCTTCAGATCACGATGGACAATCCCCTTGGCGTGAATGGCGCGCATGGCCTCAGCCAGCTGCCGAAGGAAGGTTCGTATGGTGGCCTCGCTGAGGAGCCTATTTGTTTGTAAATAGTCCGCCAAGTCGCCGCCATTACAATACTGTTAAGTAAACAAAATGAATATGAAAAGACTGAAAAAATTCAAGTCGAACGCGAGACACCAACGAGATTGAACGTTCAAAAAACTACTGTGCTAAACGCGAGTTCGCTAAAGTAAACACTGGAAGACTTATAAATCGTTCGCACCGAGGCGATATATTTAGTTAGTCAAATGTACTTTTTCGTATATCGTAACATAAAGTCGGCAGTGTTTAACATAAAGTCGGCAGTGTTTACGAAACAATAGTTAAGTGAACAAGGTTTAACAGTGCGTACCTAAAAATAAAAATTATTATTGGAGAAATTGAGTAAATGTAATTTATTGTACTTTAATAAGTAGTAAGTAAATTATTAATACAAAAATTCACCATTCTCTCTAAATTCTTCTTTACTAATCTTAACAGATAAATATATTTTACAGTCATTTAATAATAGTACATCCCATTTTATATTGTTTGTGATAAATTTAAATAGGTATGTGGTATCTATTTCTTTGGTTTTTATTACTTTTATAACCTATCAAAAATCTTATTAGTAATTGTAATAGTTTATTGAGGAGACTTTTTGTATAGGCTTTATAAAGCCGAATGGTTTTTGTAACATTGACCTAGACTATTTTTTTGAACAGTTTGAACCTCACGTAATATATTTTCAATTCTCAAAATAGTTACTATATGACTAGGTACAGTCGATCGAAAAATATAGGTATCGTAAGTTGACCTGTTCATCATTAAATTCATGAATCAATGTAAACACACACGTGATTGAACTCTTCCATAAAAAACGAGAAACATTATTGCATTTTTTATTGTATTAGTTTTTTGTCTTTCACAAGTTCGAAACTGACAAAAGGTATAATATAGTCAAAACTGTGTTCTTGGGTAAATAAAATTTGAATACAATGAGTCCTTGTGTAATTTGACACAAAACGTTTCAGTGACGAATCCGATAAATTCTAGATAAATATTTTTCACTAGCTGTGCCCGCGACTTCGTCCGCGTGGAATAGTGACTGCATAGTAGGTGACTACTTAACTTTTATTGAATAAACACGTACTACCATAAATAATTAAAAGAACTGTTAGTAAAATTTATTACTAAACTGAGCTAAAAAATAAAAAATAAATGCCTAGTTAATTTTCTACGTAAAATTTATTTTAAATTATGTCATATTATTTTTAGGCACCAGGAGGGAAGGGAGCAAATTTATTTTTCTTCCTTCCTTGTATGGATGTTTTTGACAATATATCATGCAGCAACTGAGCGCCGAGAAAAACTTCAAAACGCAAAGGAATAGAATCCGCTATCGATACTAATTGACATAAGCGTATGATGTTTTGCTAAGGATTTGTTCACCCTACCAACGACGACGACGACCACGAACAAAATTTTCATCCAGTCGTAATTTAACAAAATTGTGCTAAACACAATTAAAAATAAATTATTAAAATTTCCTGTCGTTCTGGTGATTGGAATTTTTATTTTTGAGATCAACGAATGAAAAAATAGATTTTTCGTAGAAACGGTGGCTCCTAGAAAACAATGTATTTGAAGTTTTTTATAGATAATTTTACCGTTTCTACGAAAAATCTATTTTTTCATTCATTGATCTCAAAAAAAAATTCCAATCACCAGAACGACAGGAAATTTTAATAATTTATTTTTAATTGTGTTTAGCACAATTTTGTTAAATTACGACTGGATGAAAATTTTGTTCGTGGTCGTCGTCGTCGTTGGTAAGGTGAACAAATCCTTAGCAAAACATCATACGCTTATGACAATAATTAGTATCGATAGCGGATTCTATTCCTTTGCGTTTTGACGTTTGTCTCAGCGCTCAGATCTTTCCTGTCTCACGCCTGTAGTAACTAAACCGTTTAGACCGTGCAATAAAAATTAAATTAAAAAAAAAAACTAACGCAACGAAGAAAAGTGCATAGAAAAAGGAATAAATAATTTTACAAACTTCCCGAAGATCTTTAAAAATAAATACCATTTTAAATATTTATAAAAATAAAAATGTTGTGTGGTTTTATGAAACCACGGTAAAAGTATATACAATTATATTTTTTTTATAATGGTACTTAATTTTAAAGATCGTCGGGAAGTTTGTAAAATTATTATTTATTCCTTTTCCTTCGTTGCGTTGGGTTTTTCTTTTTAATTTTTAAATTTTTAACTTCGGTTTCTTATTCATGTTTCTTATTTCATGTGATATTTTCAAGTGAGTTTTTGACCTCTACCTCCATATTAGAAAGAAAAAGAAAGAAAGAAAAGAAATTATTATTATTATTGTGTTTGGCTGTGTTTTTTTTTAGCCAAAAAAAACACAGCCAAACACATTATAAAATTTATCTTACAATTGGGCAAACGGAGACAGCCTCAGCAAAATGCTGCACAAAAGCAGCGCTGATTTTCAGGCTGTACCGGCGATTGCGGTTACATACTTACATTACATTCCTACATCATATTGATATCTATAAGTTTGTTGCTCCTTGACATCTTTTTGGTATCTTTAGGAAAAAAAAATTGCCAAGAGCCAGGCCTATGTGGCTTTGAGTAGAATTCAAAATTTCCAGGGTGTGGCTATCCTCCCGCTCCCATATCCCCCTCTTCTTTAACAGACTTTCAACCCTTCTCTTTCCACACCTAGTAAATGGCAGAACCGATTTTGATGTAAACCATATTATCTAATTATACCTATATGTATTATGTACACGTCATATCCTGTCGTTTGATGCTCCATTTGGTTTATTTATCTAACAACTGTCACCCCTAAATGTAATAAACGGATGAACCGATTTCGATAAAACACGTTGCTCTTTTATATTTTGATATGCCGCTTGAGTATATTATTTGATCACATTCGATTATTGTTCATTCCCACTTTTACCGCTGTAATCTAATAAATGGATAAACCGAATTGGATAAAAATATAACTAATATTTTTTCCCACATTCCCACTTTTACCTCTATATACCTAGGTATAATAAATGGATGAACCGATTTTGATACACTTTATCTAAGAACCAGCGTCGGAAAATATGCTGCCTAACACGCATCTAATTCGTATTACCTGTTAGCGAGCTACGGTGGCACAAACAGACACACATAGCGGTCAAACACTTATCACCCATCTTTTTGCGTCGGGGGTTAAAAATATAATACGACATAATTTAAAGGACATTTTATGTATAAAATTTACCTAGAAGTAAGCATAATTCTAATTTGACCCCTTCCCCCCCTACTACCTCAGCTTACCCCCCCCACCCTTGGGGACTTTCGATATGATCACCTGGACATTTATAAGGAAAAACTGTAGCGTATAACAGATAACTTACGTTTTATCGTACACTGTATAGTGTACAATAGAATGCCTTAGCAAATGTTCGCCGTGAATACTTAAGACGATACACAAAAAAAAATCCACTGCTTGGCGGGCGGAGTCTAATAGCTCGCTATCGCGAACGCGGGTGTGCGCGAAGTCATTCTTGCAAACTCGCCGCGCTGCCGCTGGCCGACTCGGGACAAACATGTATGGAGTCGTCATACAGTTATAATATTGTCATACATTTATTTAATTGTTGATTTATTGGTTTTATTTTCTTGCTTATAAACAAATAATCTTCTTTTTAACAACTACTTAGACATTATTAATAATTATTATCATTTCGTAATGTTTACTTTATTACAAAATAATACAGGTTATAAATAATCTTTAAAATAACAAAAAATATTGTTACTCTGAAAAAATGAAATGGTACTCAATAACGCGGACTACTGAATTGATTTAGATAGAATTTGATGCTGACGTAGATATTACATCATGCCCAGAAATGAAAGGTACTATTTCTGAAAGAAGTTATAAACCCTAATTCTTCTCAGTCAAAGTCAAGAGTGGAAGATATCACTAATACAGTAAAACTGATGCGAAACTTTGGATGTTAATTTGTATATTTTTTTGTTAGTTGTTACTTAATCACGTCAAGACTATTACCAATTTTGATAAAATATAGCTTATTGCCTGGATTTACACATAGGATACTTTTTATCCGAACTGAACACTTCTGTGGGAAAAAACAGGATTCACGATATAACCTAATTCCACGCGGGCAAAGCCGCGGTCGGAATGATATTTTTTTAAATAAAAAAATTGTTTTAAAAAAACACAAAATATATTGACGCATGTATTTATTTTTTGCACTCTATTATAATTGTAATTATTCATTAGGTACAAATAATCAAAATAAAATAGCCAGAACAAAGTTAGGCCCTGGTAGGGTAGGTAGGCAGGTACAGCAATGTGAGACGAACACTGGCTTATTTATACCAATAATAATGTATTATAAACATTAAATTAAGTTTACAACAAAAATACATAATTTCTCTTAGTGTGGGAGCTACAGTTAATAATTATATTGTATAATAAGTGACAGCAAAATATGATGTTGTTAAATTTTGTTTTGTTACATACTGTGTTTTTGCTGAAATAAATAATTTTTCATTTTTCATTAGCTAATGTGAAAACGAATCAACCAATCATCCCACAACAATGAAATGTGCACACAAATATTCATCCAAATCGGTTCATGTGATTAGGAGGAGTGACTCCAGCGCCATCTTCCGGGCCCAAGTGTGTTTCCAGATCACCCAAGAACTCAATTTAATATACTTACACAAAATTTTTCGAAATGAAAACTCACATTACTATGTAAATATGAATATAAACCTGTTTTAGTACTAAGCAATTTCCCGCACAGGTGTAGTAAGTATAAATGAAATAAATATCAACATCAAATTCTTTATACAACATACTTATCTACCACCTACTAAGAAATGTAATTCTTGAAATTTTTTCGTATTTTTTTAAATATAATACTACTCCAATGAGCTCCTGTTCCATATTACGGCCACCATACTTCCACTAAGTTCACCATGATTTTTTATTTCTTTGCACTTTGTTGCTTTTTGCTAAAAATGGAATCATGCGATAAAACCAGTAGAGCGTTGATAACATACATTTTTGACTGAATAAAGGTACTTACGAAGGAGTGGGTTCACATTGTGAACAATCAGTGGGTTTATTTTCCTTCTGGATTCCGGATTTCTGAAAAGATTATCTATGCTATAAATGAAAAAAATCTTACACATTCGTTATGTACTTAAAACAGGGGTACATATCAAACATCGTCTATAATACAATTATCATCAAATTTAAAATAAAACCAACTTACTTCATCAATTTGTTCCAATTGTAAGCATTCTTTTTCCTCCAACCTTTATGTATCTTCTTCTTATTTTCTTTATTGTCCCCATTTGTCGTATTGTGTTGTCACCCTTTTTTACGATGGCGCGAGCGACACAAGTTCCCCGTGTGACGGCCGTAGCGGGAATGACTCGTGCAGCGATCGGGGTAGGAAGGTACAGGGCGGCTCTCGCTATATTGGCTGGTCGCGCGCTAATTTCAAGTATTTCTTGTTTATTTCAAAACCATCGCATATTTCAAAATTCTAAATCGGTAGACGTATAGGTTGTATGTTTTATAGTTAATATCCAAAAAGTCGTAACTTTACGTTTGTTATTTTGAAGATGCCAGAGATTAAAAAAAAATAACAATGAGAACTTTGTATTTTTTTTCTATCGAGAAAATATCATGGAATCATGTTTCTAAAACGGTAGACGTATTGTGTTACTATTGAACTTTCTTGTCAAGAATTTTCATCACGACAACTTTAATAATATAAAAATTACGAAGGTTTAAGAAGGGCCGTAAATGTTAGAAAAATTAATTCATCACCTTAAATGGTAATAACTTTTTTATTTACGAACCGATTAACATGAAATCCATACTTAATATTATAAATGCGAAAGTAACTCTGTCTGTCTGTCTGTCTGTTACTCAATCACGCCTAAACTACTGAACCAATTTTCATGAAATTTGGTATGGAGATATTTTGATAACCGAAAAAGGACATAGGCTACTTTTTATCCCGGGAAAATGAAATCCCGGAAATCCCACGGGAACGGGAACTATGCGGGTTTTTCTTTGACTGCGCGGGCGAAGCCGCGGGCGGAAACCTAGTAAACACTAAATGTTAAATGAAGATTACCACAATATATTAATGAAAATCGCATCTAAATCGGATAAGCCGTTTCTGAGATTAGCGTGCACAAACATACAGACAAACAGACAAAAAAATTTATAACTACAGTTTTGGGTTTGGGATCGATTTAATAATAACCCCTGCTATTTTTTTTTTACATATTTTTATTGTACAGACATCACTTTTCTAGAATTTTATTATATGTATTGATTGACCACGCGCAAGGTTACTAATTTCCACTACATCCTCATGCAAATCGTCAATTTTTATGAACATTGAATCTGTAAATAAAAAAAAATCAAAAGATAAGTACCTAATTTTATTAAAAAGCTACTAACAAATAAAGTTTTATCAAGAACTAAAGTGACCTTCTTTGGGCGTATAATATAGTCTTGTAAAAGTTATACATAAAAATAAAATTTCATCATTTTCTTATTTTGTCATAACTTTAACTAATTAAAAACATGAGTATAACTATATAATTATAATAAACAATAAATATAAAAGCTACAACTTACCTTTTGTGGGAACGCAAGAAGGCGAAAATTAAAAAATAGCCGAAGATTTTTAAAAATGTAACGAATGAACACAATCACTGTTATCTACTATTACCCAAAGAGAATACAAATACTACGTCTATTACCTATATAACTGTAATGGTGTCTTGTTTGACATCAAATAATAAACATCTACCCTCACTTATAAAAATTTAGTATATTCACATGAAATATAAGCGCACCTGAAATGGACTCTGGGAAGATATGAATTATTTATTTAACTTTAAAAAAAAAACAACCTCACCAACATCATAATTCATAATATTTAAATTATGAATTTCCAAGGAGCGTTAATATTATGTAAATTGATTTAATTTTAATGAAATCTCATAGATGGCGCTGTTTTAAATTTGTCTTTATACTACTAAGATTCATTATACTGTTTCTCTGCCAAAATTACTTAAATGATGTAGTTTTTATAGTGTAAAGGTAGACAATAGCATGGCTTACTCAAAAACAACATTTAAACATGAGTCTTTATATTGTACGCTGTCGTAGTACACGGAATACGTAAGAAAAATAAAGGTTCACAGCTCCTCCCCCGAAGGTGATAGCATGATAATATGTATATAACAGCCTGACCCGACCTGTTAGTAATATTCATGCAAAATTTGAAGTAAATCTGTGCAGTACTTTCTGAGATTAGCCTGGACAAACATACAGACAAACAGACAAACAGACAAACAGACAAACCGACAAACAGACAAACAGACAAAAATTCTAAAAACTATGTTTTTGGCTTCTATATCGATTATAGATCATGGATTATGTATTCTTTTAAAAAAATATTCAATGTACAGTTTTGACTTTCCTACGATTTTATTATATGTATAGATAAATTCAAGAAACGTCTGTAAATCATCGAAAATATTAAAGTGTGATTATTTTTAGAAGTCATTATGCGACTAGAGGCCTGATAAGAAATGACGTAAAATATTATTTGTATGAACGCTAAATTATACTTTGAAGTATATGAGATGTTGTTGGAAAAAGAGGAAATTAGTTTTGCTGTTGATGCGGACAATCGTTATCGAGTTTGATTCGCGATAAGCTCGCCATGCAGCAGGTAATCTTATCGTGGAGTGATAATAGTTTATAAGTGTCAGTGAGTTACGCGCTCTGCGACCCGATGCTACTAGTGCTAAGCAGGGTAGCAAGGGAACTCTGTTGCCAATACTAACACAGTGAACCACATTCCTAGTGACCATGAAGACAAAACGTCTGTGCTTTATTTTGGCAGCTTGTCTGATGTAAGTAAATAACATTTAATTAATGACACATCGATAATAGTGTTTATATAATCGATCACCTTTAAATGATGTCAATTAAATTTATTTAAAATAAAGTATGTAAATGGAGACATTTCATGTAAACTACTATGCGCCATTCGCAATACCTATACAATTAAATTCTGAAGTATGTACTACATTATTAACTATTAAAATGTTTAATTTGTTCGTTAATTTAATTAGCATTTTTATGTGTGTAACACCTTATTTTTTATCTAATTTTGTAAAACAACATCTGGTACGCCACTTGACAGACCACAAGGATACATTATACATATTTTTTCTTGAAGCAAATAACATGAACGAATATAATATTTATCTAAAATTAGGTTTATAGAATATTCTAAAAGTATACAGCTATAGTTACGCCCTTGTATTTATCACGATTCTTATCTCTGTACTTAGCAATTCTACGTCAGCTCGTTATGATAAAAGATATCCATTGCTTTATATAGTCACGTGTTAATGCATCTTTACCAAATTTCAGCCAAGGAATCGTTAGCGGCCAAGATGGTGATGTAACGGAAATACCTTCCGAGGGTGATATCCAACCTTTGTTAGAGACTAAAAATGTAGACGATGCTATAGAAGGTAGTGGAGACCCATCTATAGATGATAATATTGAAATCACAACTCAAGAAGCAATCCCAAAATTGGAACATATAATGCCACTAGATGTAAACGAAAATGAACAAGATACTAACAATTCTTCGTCTCCATTACCATGCCCAAAACCATGCGTTTGCAGCATTGAAGGGGATAAAAACAAATTCGTCGTAGATTGTTCTGGATATTCTCTTACAGAATTCCCATGGCCCCTAGATTCAAGGATAACCACATTAAATTTAAATAACAATAAGTTAACAGAGATTCCCAAAGAGATATCCACTTTGAAAGAATTGGAAGTACTTAATGCAGATGACAACGCTATAATGGAATTGGCTGCAGGTGTAAGTACTTATCATAAAATTAATAAGATGAGAAAAAAATTGTTCATCCTATTTCAATGACCTAACAACATTATTTCAGTCGGTGAGCGAGCTTCCAGCATTAGTTAAATTGAAACTAGCAAATAACCGCCTGATAGAATTTCCGCAAGATTTGAAAAATAGCCTTTCGGTAATGAAGTTAGAAGAACTAGACTTAGGCGGCAACGATATAAGAACGGTAAGATACATTCTTATAAAGATCGAAATATAAGTAATTTTGTCTTTCATCTTAATCTGTATTATAAATTAAAATAATAATAAAGTATCTTAATAACGTAACTTAAATGAATACTTAGTTATTCAAAACAATAATTATAAAATTTCGCGCCCGCGCCGGCGAGAGCCTTTGCTTTAAAAATAATAATTAATCATATCAAGTACATAATTAATTTAATTCTTATTAATAATATTTTAAAAATTCTCCTAGAATTTCTAGGGGTATTGAATTGCAATTAAGTTTTTAATAGTTTTTATTTATCCAATATTTTTCAGAAATTTACACCGGAACTTTTTTCTAACCTAAAGTCACTACGCCAACTTACGCTGCCCTTTACGGCGTCTGATCTTTCTGAAGATTTGTGCAAATCATTAAAGGAAACTTTGGAAAGTGTTTGTTATGAATCGTGTAAGAAGAAGATATTTGAATGTCCAGATGCACCAGAATCAATTGGAGATGACTTATTCGATGCAACGTTGCCGGGTATGATTGCATTCCAACCCGATGATATTCAGAAATCATTAAACACTGAATCTAATTCAAGTAATACTACGCCTAGTACGGAAGCAACAACAGCACCTACCCCGCAAACAAGTGCAGCATCTTCAGTTTCTGAAAGTACTTCTTCAGTAACAGAATTTTCCCTACGTAATGCTGTTAATCAGCAACCCATCGATAACGTTCCTTTGAATAGTATTGTAGAAGCTCCAACAGAAACGTCGCAAGCAGATTCAGAAGTGAAGATAGGTGCAAAAACAGCTGAATCGAAATCTGGAGGTGGTGTAGACAAAAGTGTAATAGGTATTATAATAGCAGCTATGGTTGTCATTGTGGCTGTTATAACTATTAAGAAGAATTGGAGTTCAATAAAGAAAAAATTCGGTTCAACTCCGAGAACAAACGAGCGCACCACGGTCAATGGTACATCTCCGGAAGAAGTCCCATTACAAGAAAAAGCTAATGATAAATCCCCTGTTTAGAATTAGTGAATGGTGAATGGACTAAATATTATACTCGTGTTGAATGAACTTGATCTGAATGAGACATAACAATGTTTGGAAAAGTGTAATGTATGTTATTAACTTATCTTTTGACTAGTTTGTGGACGCGTGTATATTAATGTAAACTAGTTAAATTGTTATTTAATTTTGTAAACACGAAATTGTAGATTAAGTTTATTAGGATAGATTTTGTATGTAAATAATTTAAAAGCGCTTTTGTATTACGTCACCCTTAAATCGATTACAGAATAAATTTATTTATATGAATGGTTTATTTATTTATAATAAGGTTGTATTATGTAGACTTAATAGCACAGATAGCATTAAATAATTTTAACTGAATAAATTGGAAAATAATGTCTTTAAAGCTCTTTTAAAATTTTCGAAGAAACAGTAAAATATTCAACAGACGTAAGTTCAACACTACAAGATTTGAGAACCGTTATTCATCGGAGGAGAGCGTCGATGTCGAATGCACACCGGAGTTTCGCTTTCTCATTTATTTTTATAACAATGAGGTAGGTTAACAACTCGATATTGGTTACCTCCAATGTTCAGTGCCGTGCGGTTTAACACCCGGACGAACACGTGGGAATAAACAAGTAGTTTTATAGCTTATCTATTGTTTTGGTATAAGCTTCATAACTGCCAAGTATCATCAAAATCCGTTCCGTGGTTTACGTGTGAAATAATAACAAACATAAGGTACTGTTTCACAAGCTTATTTCAAGCACGCAGCATGCTTCAACCGAGCACTTGCTGCTTACAAGCACGTGTGTCCAAGCCCTTGCTCAAAATAAGCATGCTTATTTCGAGCATGCTCAAAAATCAACAGGCGTGCGATTTTTGAGCATGCTACCTGCGGCGCGGGTGGAAGGAGGCAACAGGTTTGCTTAATGAGCATGCTAGTATCGATCAGTCGGTCGCAACAAGTGAAGTGCGCGTGCACAATTTATATGATATGTATAAGCGCTGATATAAGCTTCTGGATGCATTGCATCGCCAGCAAAAGAATGATCTTGTTTAGCTCCATACGGATAGCTGTTTGATTGTCCATGACTTTATTTGAACTGACAGAGAGCAAGGAAGCACGCTATAAAATGGCATGTGTATTTGAATGTCTGCTTTGAGCATGCTTATTCAGGAGCATACTTAAAACTAGCATGCCTATTGCTAGCAAACGTAAACTGCTCATCAGCATGCTCATATTGAGCTATTTTAGAGCATGTGTAACAGTAGCTATAAATCCATACATTATTAAACTATATACCTACTATCGCGTACAAAATGTTTCAATTAAAAAAATGTATTCTGTAAATTAAGATCTGCTTGAATTAAATGAAAATACTGATTTGACTCTGTAGAAAGTAATGATGTGGTTTCCGGTGCCTCACTTTCAAGCTTCAACGAGTTACAATGTACGTAGAAACTAACCTGACGCAATCATACGCGCTTATTACCTAGCCTACAATCTAGACGCTCTTGTCAGATGAGGGAATAATATGTAATATTAGTAAATGGATGGTGTTATAAATGTGGTTTCTAAAGTGAAGAAACCACGCGTATAACCACAATGTATAATAAAATAAGGATAGCCATTACGAAAAGATATATACCTAGGTACTAGGTAGGTAATATGTAAGTAAAAAAAGTATTTATTCCCCATATTTGCCTACACATATATGTATTTGCAATCAGATGTAGAAATAAAAATTGCAGTTATTTATAGTTAATTCCTACGTAAGACTTTAGCTATATAAGCTATTTATGTACCTACAACAAAGAAACCGAAGAGGTAATGACGCATGCACAGGTGAGACAAATTTATGAACACGGTGGCAATAGTGTGAAGCCCTATTCAGAACGCTCAAGGTCCGACCATACCACGTGCATTTTGTAGGGTCTTATGTATGTTTATTGTTTCTTTCTTTAATGTTTGTATTTGAAGCTATATTCCATTTATTGTGTACATAATTCTTGTTTATATTTTTATCAGAGTGATCAGTGCTTATACGCTTGAATCACGCCTCATCATACTACTTTCTAGCTGTAAAGATTAACATTTAGTTATTTCCAGAAGTAAAATAAAAAATATAACACTAAATAGATTGGACACGTGAGCGTGACGTCTATAAATCGTTAGTAACATTTTGTTTGTATATCCGTGGTCTGCAAAAATGACAAGACGCACGTCATTTGCTTTGACATCAATAAATATTTAAATCTCATCTATGTTGCCCACATTGCTATGATATTATGTATATATAAATTATAAACGACACGTGGGCACGAGCTCGCGGATAGACTAGCAGTCTGATAATAATTATAATTTATAACGCTGTTGCATAATTTGCAAAGCGCGCCTTGAATACTTTTCCATTTGCGTAAAAATGAAACAAAAGAGAAGTAAAGGAGAAGTCAAGGATATAAATTATGCATATCCATACTATTAGTCCATGTCCATACTAATATTATAAATGCGAAAGTAACTCTTGTCTGTCTGTTACTCAATCACGCCTTAACCTCTGAACCAATTTGCATGAAATTTGGTAAAGAGATATTTTGATACCCGAGAAAGGACATATGCTACTTTTTACCCCGGGAAATAGGATAGGTTTTATCCCGGAAATCCCACGGGAATTATGCGGGTTTTTATTTGACTGCGCGGGCGAAGCTGCGGGTGAAAAGCTAGTAAACTATAAAGTATAAAGCAATAAGATTAATTTGCTTGATTTTTTTCAATTTACATAATATTTATTAGTATTTGGTTGAGACTAGGTATATTCTATAATACTATAAATTTGTTTCAGTTTCAGTTGTCAAGCTTATTAGATGTTGTTCCATTTTCAATGTCAAAAAGGCCCGTGTCTATATTTTATAAAAGAAAGTCATGTTAGTTACACCGCTTTTAACTCAAGAACGTACGGTTGAACAGATCCCTTCAACCATTCGTTCTTCGCTCGTTGAATTTGTCTCGGTATATATTGTGGTTATGACTTAGAAAATTTCAAACTTCAAATAACGTCTAAAACTCTAAACATCAGAGCCACTTTCGGTAATAATGAAATATTAAATGTAATTTTATGTAAACCCTTCGCAAGTCAAGCTTTGAACAGTTTATTAAAAATAGCACTATATTATTTGATACCTATATCAAGAACATCAAAAAAGTTCGTAAAGTTATACCAGTTCTCATTTCAAAATAAATTAGACTTGAAAATAGAAGAATGTACCTACATCCTATAGTTCCTAGGATACATATCTATACTAATACTAGCGGTCCGCCCCGGCTTCGCCCGTGGTACATATTTACGTTTTCTCTACATAAGAACCATCCTCGTACTTCAAGGAATATAATAAAAAAAGAATTATCGAAATCGGTTCAGCCGTTCTCGAGTTATGCGCTTACCAACACATTTTGTTATTCATTTTTATATATAAGATTATAAAGCTGAAGAGTTTGTTTGTTTCATTGTTTGAACGCGCTAATCTCGGTAACTACTGGTCCGATTTGAAAAATTCTTTCGGTGTTAGATAGCTCATTTATCGAGGAAGGCTATATATAGGCTTTAATATATCATCACGCTACGGCCAACAGGAGCCACGGGGGTGAAACCGCGCGGAGCAGCTAGTTATTTAATATTTACCAAATAAATAACTTTAATAAAAAAAATGTGTTGCTTTTCAAGAATTATAGTCTGAACTCTGAATTGAGTAGAATATAAGTTGAAATGTTTACAAATATAATATACGGGAGATGTAATTACAAAGTCAGATGCTGCACAACACGTTTCGCTAAAATTAACGGAAGCTAATGAACTTTCTTTGGCTTTAAATCCACGCAAGCAATTGCTTTATATTACGCATTTAATACACACGACTCCTAAATAAAATAGTCTTCTTGCCCTTGACATTCTATTATAAGTAGGCGGTATGTAAATAAAAACTTACAAAAACGTTTCAAGAACTAGTCACAAATTTTCAACACTGGTAACTAAAAAAGATAATTCATTTCGTTGATATTGTGTCCATAAAAAATATTATCTAAGAATATGTGTGACAATAATTTCCAGCACACTCCAGGAATTTGGTAGACCGTACTACATGCAAGGTGTTTGACTGGTGTTACTATATTCCTATTTCTATTACATCCTAAACACTATGATTACACAACTTATGTTATGTTATATGTATTAGGTACTTGGGTTATGATCAATTCTATGGACATACATTTTCAGCATGTACCTACCTATGAATCCTTAGCAATTTAATTTTTTTACAATCTTTGTAATATAGATTAGTAATCGGTAATATGAGTGCAATACAAAATTACTTAATCCGAAAGTGTGTTATTATTTATTATTTATAATATTATATTGTAGGTATACAATGCAATATTATTATCAATAAAACGTTAGTTCCCTGTGTTACACTGACCAATAAGCTCTTGACATGAATACATTATCTTCTTATCATTTAACGAAATACCTAATGAAAAGATTAGACACGGAAAAACATGAAAAACATTTTTCAATATTTACTTCAATTGAAAACGATTCTTAGTTCTTTGGCCTATTTAATTTGTGCGTTTGTTTAAGTGAGCGGGTAACCGTCATTTTGTGCGCAATTATCTGTATCGCGTTGATCACATCCACGAGGCAGGGCCAGCACGTGCAGGCACGGTGATCCCAACAAACGTGGCGCGCCTGCCACCTAGATAGTTTCTAGTTTCTACACGAGTGAACTACATTGCGCAATCCGAATAAACGCAGGACTGTCTTATTTACATCCTTCGCTCGTATCCTTTGTTCTAAACTTATGAAAATGTTGAATCATATTTAACTCTTATAGCGCGATAATTCTGCTACCAAATACATGATTTACTTATTCACAACCAGGCTATATAGACTAGAGAAGATAATTTTTGAAACAAAAAAAAATCGCAGTCGGATGAAACCCATTAGAAAAGGAGGGGAATATGATAAAAATGTAAGGAAAAATAAATTACGGTCAATCCGAGTTCGGGAAGCGGGAGGGGGGAGAAAAAAATGGTTTTTAAGAGAAAAAAATGGTTTCTCTCGATTTCCGACAAAACTACAAGTCCTATAGAAAAAAGTTCAATGGCAAAGTTGTAGGTAATTAAAAGTTCTACAACTTTTGTATTCACAATTTTTTCACATAACCTAAAAATTTAGGTGAAAAATTAAAAAAACCAAGTTTTTGGTCTTTTATTTATATCTACTTCAAAATTTCTTTTTTTTCTACGAAATTTGGTGGAAACTTACTTTATTATGTCCCAAATACACTGTAATTTATTTGATTGAAAATATTTATTTTTTCGCCTTATTTTGAATTAATACCAAAAAAACAACCTAATTTTCAATCGAAAAGTCACCCGTCAAAATATCAGCTTTTTTCAAAAACTTGGGGTGCCTTTTATTCATTGAAATCTCTACTTTCATATGGTGTAAAAAAAATAAACACCACCATAGTAAATGTTCTCAGGAAATGCATACAAACAGTCTGAAAATTAGCTTTTACTAAATCAGGCACACTTCTCGAACTACCTGATATGTTTTTATCGACATCATTTTGCTTTTGAATATGCTGTAAAATATTAAACTTAGAACAGATAATTATTTTTCTTTTGAAATATTACCGAAAAGCCGATACAAGAGAAGATATAGAGTTCAAGAATTGTGCCTGATTTAGTAAAAGCTCATTATCACACTGTTTGTATGCATTTCCTGAGAACATTTACTATAGTGGTGTTTATTTTTTTTTACACCATATGAAAGTAGAGATTTCAATGAATAAAAGGCACCCCAAGTTTTTGAAAAAAGCTGATATTTTGACGGGTGACTTTTCGATTGAAAATTAGGTTGTTTTTTTGGTATTAATTCAAAATAAGGCGAAAAAATAAATATTTTCAATCAAATAAATTACAGTGTATTTGGGACATAATAAAGTAAGTTTCCACCAAATTTCGTAGAAAAAAAAGAAATTTTGAAGTAGATATAAATAAAAGACCAAAAACTTGGTTTTTTTAATTTTTCACCTAAATTTTTAGGTTATGTGAAAAAATTGTGAATACAAAAGTTGTAGAACTTTTAATTACCTACAACTTGAAATGAAATGAAATGAAATGAAATGAAATGAAATGAAATGAAATGAAATGAAATGAAATGATTTATTTTGCAAGAAATGTGGTAGATTTACAGATGTTGCATAATTCATTGTTCAGCACAAATCGCCAATTGATTGGCATGCAAAAATTAACAAGAGAATGTCAATGTCTTACTACATAAATATCATTTTTATAATAATTATACATATGTCAACTATTATGTAACCTTTTTCACTTACAATTATTATATAAAATTTATGTCAATTATTACGCTTTTTACTATTAAATGTCAATTACTACAAATACAATTTAATTTATATAAATAAGCAATTACAAAATTATAATATTATGTCATATTTTGATTTTTGAAAAAATTCTTTTAAGTCATAAAAACATTTTTCAATTAGCCAGGCTTTTAAACGCTTTTTAAAAATATTAAATGGCAATTCCCTCAAAGATTTGGGAATTGCATTGAATATATTTATACACATAACAGATGCATTTTTTTGGTGTAAGGCCGTACGGCATTTAGGCATCAGCAGCCTTGTAGGGTCTCTATTGCCAAGTTGATATCCCTCTTTTGCAGATCTAAACAAATCCTTATGTTTCTTAGCAAACATACAAGATTCCAGGATGTACAAACCAGTTAATGTTAATAGTTTGCATTTTTTGAAGAGTGGTCGGCAAGAGTCCATTGGGGACGCATTACAGAGAGCCCTAACACATTTCTTCTGTCCAATAAAGACACTCTTTACATTCGTTGAGTTTCCCCAAAACAGTATACCATACCTTAGCACAGAAGCAACGTAAGCATGATATGCTGTCAGGGCAGCTTCATACGAAATTGTTTTTCTTAGTTTTCTTAGGGCAAATACGAACTGGTTAATTTTAGAACAGATAAATTCACATTGTAATTTCCAGTTTATATGCTCGTCAATTTGTACCCCGAGAAACTTTGTACTATCTACTTGCTCTATTTGTTTGCCATTGTATTCTAGATTTATGCTAATTTTATTTGTCTGATAATTAGTAAATTGAATAAATTTTGTTTTCGTCATATTGGGTGTCAAATCATTACTCTCAAGCCATGTCATAATAGAATTTAATGTATTATTCAAAGTCATGTTATAGTCAGAATCTTTTTGATTGTCAGGAATAGTCAAACATATGTCATCAGCGAATAATGCACAATTATAATTCGTCACGTTTGGTAAATCATTTATATAAATTAAAAATAGCAAAGGTCCCAACATGCTTCCTTGTGGTACACCACACGTGTTATACTCATAAGATGATTTATACGGCGTCATTTCATATTTATGATTTAAATTTGAGATTTCTACACACTGTTTTCTTCCGGATAAGTAACTCTTGATTAAGTCATAAGCAATGCCTCTGATTCCATATTGTTCGCACTTATTCAATAATATGTCATGATTAACCACATCAAATGCCTTTGTCAAATCAAAAAATATTGATATTACAGGCATCTTTTTATCAATGCTTTCAGTTATATTTTTTAACACGGAAAATATAGACATCTCTGTGGATTTGTTTTTTTGGAAACCACTTTGTTGTGAACTTATAACATTATTTTTTAGAAAGAACGTTGATAATCTTTTGTATATAGCCTTTTCAAAGATTTTTGCAAATATAGAAATTAAAGTAATGGGGCGATAATTGTTAATCTCGCTCCGATTTCCTTTTTTGTGTAAGGGTCTTATCACTGATAGCTTCAACATTTCTGGAAAAATACCTTGGTCGAAACATTTATTTAAAATATTTTCCAGAACATGTGCTATGTACTGTTTACATTCTTTGAGTATAGTAGTACAGATAGAGTCATAGCCAACAGCTCTTGTCTTTTTGAGTGACTGAATAATATTTAAGATTTCTGTTACGGAAGTAGGAGCAATAAAGATACTTTTACTGACTGGGTTAATATTATTTTTATAATTTTTAGTCATAGGTCCAGTACTTGAGTTGATTTTATTTTTAGTAATATTTATAAAATAGTCATTAAATTTATTAGCAATAATCATAGGTTCATTCACGTCAATATTGTCTATATTAAGTTTGTCAATGCATGTTTTCAGTATATTATTATAACTATTATTTTTTATTACATCCCAGGTAGCTTTTATTTTATTACTTGAAAGTTTTATATATTTCTCATTCAATGTTTTTTTAGAATAGTCTATACAGTTTTTTAAAATCTTGCAGTATTTCCTATACTTCATTTTAATTTCCTGAGCTTTGTTTTTATAATATTGAAATCTAAGTTGTCTTTTTGTAGTACAAGCTGTTTTGATACCTTTAGTTGCCCATTTTACTTTTGTTGAACCGCATTTTATAATTTTTTTACTTACAGGGAAGCAAAGGTCGTATAAAAGACAGAACCATTGATGGAAGTTATTGAACGCTGTATTGGCGTTAGGTTCAGTAAAAACATCACTCCATTTTATACAGCTTAGATATTTGTTGAATTTTTTAATATTTTCATGCGAATAGTCACGATTTTTTATGAAAAAGTATTCTTTTGTTTTTGTACAGTTGTTAGTTTTAAATTGCATAATTTGACATGTGTCGTGGTCGGATAAAAATAGCTTTAACGTTTTGCCTTCTGCACTATTTATTGTACTTGCTATAATGTCAATACATGAATTTTGTCTTGTCGGTTCGTTTATGTGTATTTTAATGTTATAATTGTTTAGTAAATTTTGCCATTGAACTTTTTTCTATAGGACTTGTAGTTTTGTCGGAAATCGAGAGAAACCATTTTTTTCTCTTAAAAGCTCCCCCCTCCCGCTTCCCGAACTCGGATTGACCGTAATTTATTTTTCCTTACATTTTTATCATATTCCCCTCCTTTTCTAATGGGTTTCATCCGACTGCGATTTTTTTTATCTTTTCATTATTTTCAAAGGCTTCTACCCCAGTCTAATACTCAATGTCAACGAGTTATCGTTATAAATAAATAAGTAATGAGTAAAAAAATACTTATGTAAGTATTAAGTAATGCTTTATTTGTGGTTTTATAAAATGTGATTGGTTATTCATGAGCATTAAATAGACATAGAAAAAAAGTAGGAAAATAAAACTCGTACATAATTCATTTACGGTGAATCACAGTGATCGTTAAGAATTAGTATAATTATATTTAATGACTATTAGATATACGCACCCACACCTATTTCCATTTAATGTCCCTTTTTCCAATCATAATACTTAATAAAGTAAAATTAACCAGCTAATCATTACTGTTTAGTTTACATATACAGTTATTTACATAACCGGTATATTTATCTCGTACAGATAGTCGGTACGAGAGATTTCAGAGCAGTCATCAACGATATTAAAGGTTAGTAGGGCAGTACGTCGTGTGACACCGTTTAAACTTAAATAACCAAATGCTGCGATACTATTGTATCTGAATAAGATTATTAAGAACATTGTAGCTGTAATGTTAAAGACTCATATCCATAGGAGGAGTAGTACCCGTCTCTTAAATTAATTTTATGTGGAACAATTGATACGAAAGGGCATTCATTGCGTTGGTTTCGGTCTGGTGTTCGCGTTATACATCTAAAAATACTATCCATTTGCAAATAATAAACTTCTTAGTGTAGTGTACCTGACTATTTAAAAATAATGTAAGTGATTCGGAAATGTAAATAAAAACAAGCATCGGACTTCACCAAATACGCAGTTCAAAATTATTATTAGCAAAACGTGTTTTATCTCGAGAGTTGAATTTAATTTTAGGTTGATAGTGTGGCCTAGAGGAGACAACACGTTACGGCTGCGTGGAATTGTGGAATTAGTGCGGTTGGAACAGATTTCTTATCAAATCTATTAGATATATACGCAATTTATCGAAACTTCGTCTACATACGCAAAATTTGATGCGCAATTTGTTACAGACTTCCGGTCGTCGACTCTTTCGGTCTCATTGTTAAAACGCATTGAATCAACGTCTGATAACTCCAATATACCAATAGTAAACAATGTTGTTTACCGCAATGTTTATCCAACTACTCCTTATATGAAACTCGCACAATAAACGACATAGGTTACTTACTTATTTAGTGTTTACAATTAATTACCGTCATGCGAATTTATATTTTTTAATAGAACATGATATCGTGGGTTTGACGCATTTGGTGCACTTCTCAACTTGTACACCATGCTCAAATGGTGAACTTAGCAACTGGTGCACTTCTCAAATGGTACACTTCGCAACTGGTGCTCTTCTCAATTGGTGCACTTCGCAAAATGTTCACTTTTTATCATGAGTGGAGATTTGGAAAAATTGTTTAAAAATGAAAGAATCTTTTGTTTTGCGTAGGTTATTTTCTTAAAAAATACAATCTACCTTTTAATTAGGTACACTCTTACTCAAACAATTTTCGATGATTTTTTTTCAATTTTCGATGATATTCTTAAAAAATACAATCAACCTTTTAATTAGGTACACTCTTACTTAAACAATTTTCGATGGTTTTTTAAAAAATTCAATTTTATAAAAATTCACACGAAAGTTAAAAAAAATTGTAAGAAAGATTACAATATACCTACCTATCATATCTTTATATAATGAACTTATGCTAAAAAATATTTTTTTTTATTTAATGATAATGAATATGATTTCGAGGGACTTTTTTATATATGTAAAAAATAATAAAATAGTGTTTATGCAGAGTTTAATTAAAATTATTTATATATTTTATTATAATGATTTTGCAGTACTTAGGTAAATCTTTCTCACAATTTTTTTTATAACTTACGGGTGACTTTTATATGATCATTGAAAATTGTTTGAGTAAGAGTGTACCTAATTAAAAGGTTGATTGTATTTTTTAAGAAAATAACCTACGCAAAACAAAAGATTCTTTCATTTTTAAACAATTTTTCCAAATCTCCACTCATGATAAAAAGTGCACATTTTGCGAAGTGCACCAATTGAGAAGAGCACCAGTTGCGAAGTGTACCATTTGAGAAGTGCACCAGTTTCTAAGTTCACCATTTGAGCATGGTGTACAAGTTGAGAAGTGCACCAAATGCGACAAACCCGATATCGTTTGCTCAGTTTTATAACACGAAGAGGTGAGCCAATGAAGCTTTGACCTTGTTACGAATCAAGCAGCGTGAGGCGCGACATACGGAAGAGTATTTCGTACGTATACATAATAGATATCATGAAAATGAACGTCATGTTAAAAAACTTTTGTAGTTACTAGGTGCAAATAAATCAAAATAATAAAAAATAAAAGATCTCTGTATTAGTAATGTAACAATAAGTTAGCTCTTATAATGTACAGTGATAATAACATAAAATAAGTAAATTATTTAATAAATTGTATATAATGTCTCGCATGTAAAGTGTAGCAATAAATATAAAAATATAGCCTCCTGAAGAGGCGACAGTAATGTACATGTCGTTATCGGCAGACGGATTAAGGGCAAGGCCAGTGGGTTACGGACGCCAATCGGCACCTAGTACCAACTAATAACCACGACTTCCTGGTAATTGTAGAACCAAACGGGTGAGCAAATTAAACAAAGCACGCGGATTCCGTTTACATTGTGTGTAAATATATGGGGGTTACAGGTTATTTATCAGGACTGAAACGACATTAAGCGGCGCAGTTTGTACTTATAAATAAACGTGCATAAAGTCAGAAATTTATATTTTGTATTAAAATTAAAACCTACGTAATAACTTAGTCTAGTGCGCAACAATATTACGTGGTGGGTAATTTTTTGTATGTTTTATCGACCAAGTGGTAAAATAGTTAATAGACAACGCACGTCTTAGATAATGCTTTTCGGTTCCATATGTATTCATACAGTGGGATGTATGGTCTATAATTATTACACGGTGTATCTAATAATATGAGGGTTGGTATATAAACTCACCTCCATAACAACATAAACATAAGCTGTGCTGTCCATACAGTCGTGCATAGCGACAAGGTTCGTGTGATGGAGCGCCGTCAGCTCACGAAGAATTTTGATTTCCTTCACCAGGATCTCTGATGCCTTCTGTATACCTTTCTTTGTGACGACTTTCACGGCCACTGACTGTGATGGGTTCTGTAGCAAAAGAAATAAATATTAGCTTATTTCTGACGACAAAGATCTCAAATTTGTTTAATACCTAATCCCAAAGCAATGCAGTTTTTGGATAGTAACTACCTCCCTACATTAAAATTGCTTTTACCTAATTTCCTGTAAACTTTTTATTACCAACTTCAAAAAATGAAAGTACATAATATCTGTTCACTGATCGATTTTCTTTAGCGACAAGTAGGTGATCAGCCTTCTGTGTCCTGCCAGACCATGACTTTTTTTTTCTTCGTCTCCACCGGAAATCGAACCCAGGACCCCTCGGTTCTACGCTCACGCGTCAACCACTGTACCAAGGAAGCGGTTTGCCACATATACCAATAGAGAACCTTAATTATTTCGGGAACGTTGATTTAAAAAAAAAAACACTCTTGGATAAAAAAAAACCTTTTACAAAACATGCTTTAAATTTTGAAGTCATCGCCCTTACGAGCCTCTATCTTTTATTGATAAGAAAACCTAACGGTTTTGACTTCTTCTTATTATATTTTTTTTCCAACCAGCGCGCGATGGAGTGCATAAACGCATAAATACGGTTATTGCAGAATACAATTACATAAGTGGCCGCGTGTGAAACGATTTTTACATTCGATATGCCGGAACCCGTATTCTTGATTTGAAGTTATATTGTGTGAACTACCTCGACAAAAAGTCTTTATTGCAACATAAGAAAGTCTCCTATACAACCGCAGTACTCGGTATGTGTTCATATTTTTAGTAAGATTTAATGGATTTAAATAACAATGTATATATCTGTACTAAAATGAGTAGTAGGAAATTAGTGATCTTATATCATACAATTATAGTAATATAATTAAAAATATCAAAGGGGTCTTCTGTATGTTAGAAACTTAGAGCATTACAGGTTAGACACATATACACTGTAAATATATTTTGTTCAGAATCAATGTTGACTCAAAATGTTGATGAGTTGCTGCCAAATGTTGCTGGCAACATTGTGGTGGTGCAGAGTTTTTAACGCACGTTGAAATGCGCGAGGAGTGAGATACGAGGAGTGTCAACATTTAAACAATATTCCACCATGTTTATCAACTGTTGCTCAACAAATGTTTACCATAAATATGAGGTAGAGCTTTAAAGTTTAGATATATGGTATTGTACTTTCTACTGATATGATAAGAATTTCGAAGGCTACTTTTATGGCAAATGTCAATTGATTACATAAGAAAAGGGCCAAATTACGCGGAAAGTTTAAGGTGATGAATTAATTTTTCTAACATTTACGGCCCTTTTTAAACCTTCGTAATTTTTATATTATTAAAGTTGTCGTGATGAAAATTCTTGACAAGAAAGTTCAATAGTAACACAATACGTCTACCGTTTTAGAAACATGATTCCATGATATTTTCTCGATAGAAAAAAAATACAAAGTTCTCATTGTTATTTTTTTTTAATCTCTGGCATCTTCAAAATAACAAACGTAAAGTTACGAATTTTTGGATATCACTACATAGTATAAAACAAAGTCGCATTCTCTGTCCCTATTTCCCTATGTCCCTTTGTACGCTTAAATCTTTGAAACTACGCAACGGATTTTGATGCGGTTTTTTTTAATAGATAGAGTGATCCAAGAGGAAGGTTTATATGTATAATAACATCCATTAAATAGTGGAGAAGTACTGTTATTTTTGAGGTTTCTAATGTTATGTCGTAAATAATTACATTTTTTCCGCTTACATTGCAAACGCAGGCTGAACCCTACGAGTTTTATCAAAATAATGTACTAAGTATTGTACACATTGAAAAGGTCTACAGAAAAGTCCGCGATGGCATATGTCTATCTCTTATGGATAACCCACAATAACTTTTTTTTTGTCATTTACTTTTTACGATAAATAATGGCTAATTTTCGAAGCGATTTTAACCAATACAGCATTAATCCTAAACCAATTAAATACCTTGAATACATTGTTCATTTATTATAGATCTATATGGCCCTTTACACCGTATGATTTAAGAGAATATTTTCGAAGATATTACAGATTTAAAAATTGCGGGACGTACCGTTTGTCGCGGTACGGCTGGGCCGCTTTTTTTATAAACAACGTTAAATTAAGTTTTTCTGTAGTGTATTTAGTATCAGCATTGCACCCGTGCGAAGCCGGGGCGGGTCGCTAGTTAACTATAAAACATACAACCTATACGTCTACCGATTTAGGGCGTTTGTCCACTACAAGGAATTTTACGGTCCGGCATTCCGATTTTTTACGGTCCGGTATGGCACTCCATTAATCTATATACTAGCTTGTGCACTATACGTAATTTTACTGTCCGACATTTTACTTTTCCCTATTCCGGATGGTTTTTTGAGTTTACGAGTCGCTGTAGGTATAATTGTTTTCGAGTGCCCACTTGCTTGGATTTTACTCTTTTTATTGCATATGCCAATTGAAAGCAAGCTCTTGTTTTACTTTCTTTTAGCTGGCAATGAGATTTGAGAAGTCGGTATTGTTATTTTATATACATTGACCAAGCATTGACCTATAATTATTATCTAAGTAAGTGTTGGTAAGTTAAAGTTCAAGTGGGAATAGATTTAGCTCCTCGTCACCGATTAAAATAAATAAGTGAAACACGCATTTTAAATCTCTTACGGAACTTTACTTTTTATTATAACGAAGTAATATAATATTTCACCTTCTATATTTTTACTCGTTTCTTGTAAAATGCGAAAACAATCATGCCGCCATACTTCCTTGAACTGTACCGCACTGATCCGAGTAAAGACGGACAGGTGCACAAGCAATTCATCGGTTTTTTCATGCCACACCGGACCGTAAAAAATCGGAATGCCGGACAGTAAAATTCCTTGTAGTGCACAAGCGCCCTTAGAATTTTGAAATATGCGATGGTTTTGAAATAAACAAGAAATACTTGAAATTAGCGCGCGACCAGCCAATATAGCGAGAGCCGCCCTGTACCTTCCCACCCCGATCGCTGCACGAGTCATTCCCGCTACGTGCTACGGCCGTCACACGGGGAACTTGTGTCGCTCGCGCCATCGTAAAAAAGGGTGACAACACAATAAGACAAAATGAGACAAATGGGGACAATAAAGAAAATAAGAAGAAGAAACATAAAGGTTGGAGGAAAAAGAATGCTTACAATTGGAACAAATTAATGAAGTAAGTTGGTTTTATTTTAAATTTGATGATAATTGTATTATAGACGATGTTTGATATGTACCCCTGTTTTAAGTACATAACGAATGTGTAAGATTTTTTTCATTTATAGCATAGATAATCTTTTCAGAAATCCGGAATCCAGAAGGAAAATAAACCCACTGATTGTTCACAATGTGAACCCACTCCTTCGTAAGTACCTTTATTCAGTCAAAAATGTATGTTATCAACGCTCTACTGGTTTTATCGCATGATTCCATTTTTAGCAAAAAGCAACAAAGTGCAAAGAAATAAAAAATCATGGTGAACTTAGTGGAAGTATGGTGGCCGTAATATGGAACAGAAGCTCATTGGAGTAGTATTATATTTAAAAAAATACGAAAAAATTTCAAGAATTACATTTCTTAGTAGGTGGTAGATAAGTATGTTGTATAAAGAATTTGATGTTGATATTTATTTCATTTATACTTACTACACCTGTGCGGGAAATTTCTTAGTACTAAAACAGGTTTATATTCATATTTACATAGTAATGTGAGTTTTCATTTCGAAAAATTTTGTGTAAGTATATTAAATTGAGTTCCTGGGTGATCTGGAAACATAATTGGGCCCGGAAGATGGCGCTGCAGTCACTCCTCCTAATCACATGAACCGATTTGGATGAATATTTGTGTGCACATTTCATTGTTGTGGGATGATTGGTTGATTCGTTTTCACATTAGCTAATATTATGTATTTTTGTTGTAAACTTAATTTAATGTTTATAACTAATACATTATTATTGGTATAAATAAGCCAGTGTTCGTCTCACATTGCTGTACCTGCCTACCTACCCTACCAGGGCCTAACTTTGTTCTGGCTATTTTATTTTGATTATTTGTAATGAATAATTACAATTATAATAGAGTGCAAAAAATAAATACATGCGTCAATATATTTTGTGTTTTTTTTTTAAACAATTTTTTTATTTAAAAAAATATCATTCCGACCGCGGCTTTGCCCGCGTGGAATTAGGTTATATCGTGAATCCTGTTTTTTCCCACAGAAGTGTTCAGTTCGGATAAAAAGTATCCTATGTGTAAATCCAGGCAATTAGCTATATTTTATCAAAATTGGTAATGTAGTCTTGACGTGATTAAGTAACAACTAACAAAAAAATATACAAATTAACATCCAAAGTTTCGCATCAGTTTTACTGTATTAGTGATATCTTCCACTCTTGACTTTGACTGAGAAGAATTAGGGCTTATAACTTCTTTCAGAAATAGTACCTTTCATTTCTGGGCATGATGTATCTACGTCAGCATCAAATTCTATCTAAATCAATTCAGTAGTCCGCGTTATTGAGTACCATTTCATTTTTTCAGAGTAACAATATTTTTTGTTATTTTAAAGATTATTTATAACCTGTATTATTTTGTAAAAAAGTAAACATTACGAAATGATAATAATTATTAATAATGTCTAAGTAGTTGTTAAAAAGAAGATTATTTGTTTATAAGCAAGAAAATAAAACCAATAAATCAACAATTAAATAAATGTATGACAATATTATAACTGTATGACGACTCCATACATGTTTGTCCCGAGTCGGCCAGCGGCAGCGCGGCGAGTTTGCAAGAATGACTTCGCGCACACCCGCGTTCGCGATAGCGAGCTATAAAGGTGGCTTCCCACGGTCTGCGATGTCGCGGACGGACGCGGACCAGCTCGCACCTACGCACCGTGGGAAGGGACTCGTCCGTGGTAGCACAGACGCGTCTGTGGCGGTGCGCCGTATCCGTCGCGAGTCGGTTTTTTCAAAGGTGCGGTGCGAGCTCGTGCGGCGCGGTCCGTGCGCGTCCGTGTCATCACAGACCGACAGGTCACAACTGCCTGGACCTGGACGCACTTCGCCTTCAATTTCAGTATCAAAAGTACCGGACGGATTGTACCTTGCTCGTGATTGTTTGCATCGCCTTAAAAAATTGTGCAATAAACAACATGTCATTACAATATTGGTTACTTTTTTTGGTTCTAATAGAAATGGTTTATATACTATACAGACCGATCCGCACTATCACGGACCGTGGGATGAGCCCTGTCTGCGGTGCGTTGCCGTCCGTAGTCGTCGGCTGTGCGTGTAGATCCGTAGAATCGCAGACCGTGGGAAGCCACCTTTAGACTCCGCCCGCCAAGCAGTGGATTTTTTTTGTGTATCGTCTTAATCGTTTCATCACAATTGTACCATCCATAGTTTACAGTAACATTCTTAAAATTGTAGGAAATAATCACGTACCTATATGTATATTAATTTCTTTACCATCCTCCAAATAGGTATAACACTTTCAAATTTATAATATTAGTAGGATTTTCTTGTTTACAGCGGTATTGCAACTCGATGTCCTATTTAAGAGAATCTTATCATAAGTTCAAAGTTAACATTTTCATTTAAGTTTGTTAGGTAATCAATCCAGTATGAATCAGCTAACGCCAATAGCAAGACTATGTACCTACCAGAATTTATATTAAGATATATTTAGCTAGGTATGTGTATCATTCTGCTTGTTTTACTTTAACGCAAAGGGGTTCAGGGCTGCGCCGGCGCTGTTCTAAGATTAGCCCGCCCTACATTCCATAGGTTCATCGGTTACTGTCTGACCTGATTTCAACATACGCCTTAAGTAATTGTTTGTCAATTATTGGGATAAACTAGCGGTTTAATTGCAGTTAAGACGAATTTTACTAGTATTTACGGGAGAGCTAATAGCTTATTCACATAACGTGAGGGCGATCTCCCACGCATAAATCATCTGAGCCAAAATCGTACGTGCGTGGTTAGCAACAAAAGAAATGGAAAAATGAAAGTCATCAAATACTTATACTATAGTATAAGTATTTTTTGATGACTTTCATTTTGGATTGATCTTGAATATAATAATAAATAATAATAGTTGTCTATTATTCTAGCATTTATATTCAAATATCTTTTCATAGTTTTTACGTAGCTACATTCGCTACGTAAACTTTCGTAGGTATCTAAACAGGATATTTCATAGGTATAATTACATGTCTTCAGATATTCTGTATCAGGAAAATATACTTTATTATTGAAACCCCCAAAGCTAAAAATATAATATACCTACTACAATTGGAAAATCTGTTAAAATAAAAAAATACATATCACAGGCTACAGAACTAAATGCAAAATAGCTTATTTATGTACATAATTAAATAAGTAATAACATCAAAAATATGAAAAAAAAAAACATACGAGCTACTAAGTCTATATTTATAGAAATAAAATGAAAAAATAAAGTCATAGAGAATATGATGAGCAAGCTGTCCTTGAAAAGCACATATTAAAACTTACTACCATACTTAGTTGTAGGCTGTTGCACCAGTTTCTAACAAAGAACTGAAATCCAAGCTGAGAATACTCAGAGCAAGGAAGTATCATTATACTTACTTGTTTGCTAGAGATATGTGTGACAAACTGAAAAATATAGTAGTATGTATATCATGTGCATGGATGTGGAACATTTCCACCCCATCATAGATTTAGTACCTAGTTATAGTTTCAAAAGTTATTGTGGAAGAACTCACATTTAAAATTTCATTAAATTCAAATATAACATTTCAATTTTCAATGCTTTACACCTCCTCTGACTAGTTTATCTAGTTTCTAGACTCTAGTTGTAAACATATTCTGCGAGATATATCAAAAGTTGTGTATCTCATATTGTGTAGTTGGAGCACACAAAGCTTAATTACAATGATTGGACGACAAGTATCTTATATATAAAATTCTCGTGTCACAATGTTAGTCTGCATACTCCTCCGAAACGGGTGGACCGATTCTCATGAAATTTTCTGTGCATATCGGGTAAGTCTGAGAATCGGCCAACATCTATTTTTCATATGTACCACGGGCGAAGCCGGGGCGGGCCGCTAGTGTATTAATAAAAAAGGATATACCTTAAATACGCATATTTTGTAAGTAAATAAGGTAAATTACTTTCCTCTAATTCTGGCTTTAATTGATATCTCTCCTTTTGATAGCTGAACAATGTTCCTTGTTTTAATAAAATTACAAAGATTTTAACCAGAGTTACCAATATTATTACTGTACTTTATATTATAAACATATGCAGGCAATTAGTATGTCTTGTTTCATATTTCTTAATACCAACTTTATATAAAATTTAGAAATTCAAATACATACTGACATAATAGTTAATACACACTCAGTAAGACAAATGCACAAAAAATTGTATGCATTACTCAAAAGGTGCATATATGTAGAGCAGTAATTTAACTGTTGTCAACATTCTGTCCAATTTTGATTACAGGTTCATAACATTTCCTATCAATATATTTTTTTACAATATTTAAAATCCTAGAATTATTTTTGTGATATCAGATATTTAAATAACCTTATTTTAATTCAAGTAATTGCAGTTCCAAAATCAGAAGTAAGCAAATACAATAATCTCATAGGAATATACTTAACAGGTTTTTGCCAAGATTTATTACATTTTTTAATTGGCCTACATAACTTCCCCATGCACCTAAATACAGCACAAGTTAGTTGAAAATTTTATGAAAAAATTACATATGTGTGAGAAAAGATGTAACTTGTATTCTGTTTAATACTGCAAATTTTATATGTACCCAGGTATATGTTTATCTGATTGACTTGTATGGAAATTCATTCTACAAGTAAAAGCTACATGATTAAGGTTTATTTTTTATAATATGTTTCAAATATACAATATCATGAAATATAGATTATATTAATCTATATTTTTTAAGAACTTAGCACTATTATTGTTGAGCTTCTATTGTTTACACTTTACATGTTTGATTTTGTGAGTAGGCAAATCAATGATCTTTTCTTGAATTGAAAATGATAAATAAGTATAATGAGATTTTTAAATTATACGTTTTAAACTATTTGTTGGATTACCCAGTTAAATAATTGTTTATTTACGAAAATAAAGTCGTTTTACTTAAGCGTTGTATTTAGGCTGGGTATAGATCAAACTATTTACCTATTTGTATTTAGGTAATATATTAACAATTAGCTACTTTTTTTGTTTGGATCTAAATATTTATCGATACCTAGGCTGTCTTCTCTGAAGATGCTACAATGGCGTTTACAACATCCTAGTTTACATAGAATCAATAATGCGGAAACAACCTAGATTTCAACACGCGAAATCATTCATAACAAAACAAACATTGTGAAAAACTATTTTTGGTGAAGATGAACCATGGGAATATTTAGAGCACAGTGACGTACCTTTCTCTTCCTTCCTTTGTACACCATAGCAAAGGCTCCATGACCGATAATATCTTGTTTTGTAAATTCATATTCACCAACTTGGATAACATCCATTTTCACTAATGCCTTTCCTTTAACCACAGACATTTTAAAGTCCTTATAAATACACTGTTAAAGTTAAAGACAAAAGATCAATACTATGATTTTGGAATACTCTTATGTGGAACTTGATTACGCGCTACATTATGGTCCTTGCTCCAAATCACTTCCAAGAAATCTCTAAACACATTATGTTCACTATATGCGAATATGCACTAACAAGTCATTGTTTCTGTGCCAAAACACAACATACAATGAACGTAAAACGTAGAAAAGTGATTTTATTTTGTTGTGTTGTGTTTGATTTTGCAAACTAAAGTTGCCATACTTAAAATTTAGACTTCAAGAATAAAAGTTGCCACTTTAGAATAAGTATTTCATCATAACCCATCATGTAAACTTATTTTGCTGCCTACAAATTATATCAAAGATCTTTTATAACAATTAACAACTCACAAACATAAAACACAATTATTTTAAGAGAAATTTTACTTATGATCTCAAATAACGTTACATAAATTCACCGTCATGACAGTGACAGTCAGATATTGTAAATGTTGCCATTTCAATTTATTTTCTAGAATCCTGTTTTATCTATTGACTATTGTTGTGATTTAGCATTCAATACCTAGGTACGTATTCAATTTACAAAAAAATTCTTACGCTTTTGTTCACTAAAACTAATTATTATACGTATTTATTGAATTAAAAAAAAATAATATTATCTGATATCTGCGAGTAAACTATAACCAAATAGTATATTTTTTGGATTTTGAGATATGTAAAATTCGGAAATTTATTTTATACCGGCCGAATTGATAACCTCCTCCTTTTTTTGAAGTCGGTTAAAAATAAGAACCACTACATTACATGCAGATCTATAACTGTTCTCTAAAAAAATGTAATATGTACAGAATATGTATTTATTTATTTAATTTAATTTATTTATATTCAGGATTTGGTTGTTGGATTAATAAGACAATATTTTATAAAATAATGAATGAAACTGATAATTAGCTTCTTTACATTATGATGAAAACTTTATTCACATCATTAAGCACAAGAAATAAATAAATGTTGTTATCCTATTTCCTGAACAGTTAGTAATGTGGAACATAAAATATTGTCATTCAGGAAACAACTGTGACAATTTTAGATGACTTAAACCCATTACAAGACTATCTTTTTTGGTCTCCAAGGTCTTCAATACTATCTTCATCAATCTGTAAAATTAATAATTTGATATTATTAATGGCATAAGCACAAATTACTTCAATATATTAATATGTGAAGAAAAAGCAAACATATTAAGCAATAAATAAATATATTAAACATGCTACACAACTATACCTCTGGCCATTTTTCAGGTATAACATCAAATAGATCGTCTTTGACATCACCTTGTATTACAATTTCATCATCACCAGTAACAGAAGATCCACATGCAAATTTTGTTCCAAAAAACTTAGCAGCCACTTTTAAGTCAATATCTGGAAAACAAATTAACAGTGTTACAATTACAGGTGTATCTGGTTTAATTTAACCATTTTTTTACATTGAAAAAATAACTAAATCTTTTCACAATCCTTTATTTTTAATTAAGGTTTCATGTATTTATGTTTATTGATGTTCTTGGGTCAATCAAACATTTTTCTTTACATTTGAGGTCTAGTGATTAATCTTAATATTTGATAACTTACCAAAAGTACTTAATCCAGATACAACTGTCACAGACTTCTTTTTACCCCTTGGGGCACGAGAGACTTGGACAAGTTTTGGGACATCCTCTTTCTTCTTAGATTTTAACATTCCCTTTCCTCCACGCTTTTGTCGTTTCTTTTCCTCTTCACCACCGGCATTGTCTTCTTCATCTATTTTTTTAAAATAATAATAAATTTATACAGAAAATAAACATCCATAACCTCACTTTATTCCTTGCAAAGAAGACGAAACATACATACCTATTTTTACTTTTTCAAACTCTGTTGGTAGATTCTTTTCTAACCACTGCTTACATTTGTCATATTCAGGGTAGTATTCACAATACTCTATTGGCATGGAACAATTACCGCAGTACTGGACTTTAATTGGATATGATAAACCATCCCTAGGACCTAAAGAAAGATCTCTGTCCGCCATGGCTAAAGAAGTAATTAAATAAATCAAGACTCAGTATATTGCATAGTATTGTATTGAGTTTATCTTAAACTTTACTTTCAAGGGGAAAAAATACTATCAAAATTGAAATATTATAAAATAAAAATTTGAGCCGAGTACCGCTGACCGCTGACGGATTCCGTCAAATGTCATCTGTCATTTCTGGAGTCTGGATTTTTGTAAAATTAAACTACAGATAAAAAAAGGTCCAAATCGTCTTAGTTTTACATAAGGTTTGTACACACTGCACACTTTACATCACAGCTTCACATAATTTCTGTGTGTTGAGCTAAGGAAATAATTGAGAAATTCACCAATGAATAACAAATCAACTTCAAAAAATACTGTGCCGTACATATATTGTCTATGTGTTTAATAATTTCGAAAGGTTTTCAGTTTCGAGCAACTAATTACTATATGTTACAATCCGCTATCTAGTTGGACATGAGACGCTTTTTAAATTGGGTTAGCTCAAATCTTCAGATCAGCGAAAAGGGGACTTCTTAGATTGTAATTAACCCCCGTATATCTTAATCTGACGTGCGCGAGTAAAGCGCGTCACACACGGTGAAGATACTATAATATTTTATTTTAAGATACTGTTATATCTTAAGATAAAATATTATAGTATCTTCACCGTGTGTGACGCGCTTTAAAGTACCTACTTTCATTTATCACTCTATAATCAAAGCCTTGAAATCACCTAAGTGCAGGAATCGTTAGATTAAAGAATATTTTATTTCAGTCACGTCCTGAACTCTGAAGCATGTAATATATATCAATATTTAACGCGCTCGAGTATTCCCATGCCATTTTTTTTCTTTTTTAAATGTTTAAAAATAAAAAAAAAACGCCCCACCGCTAAAAGTGGAAACCTTAAGTGGAAACACTATACAACCTTCTCGCTATCGTCTACAATCTACTCTACAGATTCTAACACATTTAGCATCGTGGAGTCGTGGACTTCCCTACTATAACTATTTTATGTTTAAAAAACCTTTATTTAATACAGCCGTTTTATTAAGCCGTTTGCTCCGTATCCATCTGAACCGATTGTCATAAAATTTGGCACACAAATAGAGGGTAACTTGGATTAAAACGATAGTTTTTATTCCGAAAATCCCACGGGAAAGGGAAAATGCGGCCCAAAAGCTAGTCTACCTACTGTCTAATAACTGACTATGCTAAGTAGTAGCACAGTATTACAATATATATTATATTGTAATACTGTGGTAGTAACTAGTAGCGTGAATGATGAAAGCGAGTAATCAGGGACCATACAAAGGACGACATCAGTAAAACAAATTTTAAATAAAGTATCAATTTATTTAATAGTTAATAATAAAAAATAATATCAATTGTACAGTGTAAAACTTTGGTTTTAATCTTCGCAATAAACAATATTAGGTACCTACAAAGTACGTGGAATACTTCGATACCGATTATAGGGTCATTCAGGTATTAGGTATATTATGTATGATAACAGGATCATTAAAATATACAAAACATTAAAGAAATGTTTCATAAAAAAATTATTCTCTAAATTAAGATGTGTCATTGTTAAATTTCAATGTGAATAACATTAAATAGACTAGTACTACTAATTATTGTTAAGAACATATTATTATGTCTTAATAATAATTAATACTTAGTTAATTGCCTACTTCTAATTATTATTTTCTTTATATCATTAACTGTAGGTGATCTATATGACAGCTGGTAATTACTAATATATTTAATGATGTGTTCGTTATTTGCAAATAAGAATAACTCCTATATACTCTCCTATAATAAATACTTTGTATATACATACATTAAAAATAAAAGATATGGAATTTAAATGGAAATGTTTAACGATTGAAGTAAATTTTCAAAAATCTTAAAGTAAATTAAATATGTAGTTATCTATTAATACATATTATGTACATAAAAGGTTAAAAATAATTATCTACCAATGAAAATATTTGTGCTAAATATTTAAAAATTTAAACTACTGAAAACATAACTAATGTTTTTTCCTTGTAAATTATTGAACCGATTGTATTTCAATTTTCAACGAAATATTTGAATTTAGAGTTTAGACGTTAGGTCAATAACTGTGAAATTTTTTATGGAAAAACATTGGAACACATTTTTTTTAATTTATATAATATCGTTTATAATCAAATCGAATGATTTTAATCCAAAAATAAAACTGTGTATTACGATTAAGGTAAGGTACCTACTATAATTATATGTATTACGATTAAGGTAGAAGTTTCGAGTCTCGAACTTATGTGAGTGAGTTTTTAATCTACATATATTGTAAGTTAGATAATATTTATTGAATAGTTACCGAAATACCTTATCAGGAAAATGAAATAAAAACAATAATGGATGGTTATTATTGCAGTCTGTTTTGTATTAATTCATAATTGCAATTAATTAAGACTCGCCTAACTGATTAGCCCTACAATATTTAGTGCCAAATATATATCTATTCAGACCATCTGATATTTCCCAATACTTGTCAATATTATTATTTGTCGAATCAAAGAACAATGTTGACACTGTAGAGTTTAAAAAGATGGATTGAATAGAAACTGTAAGTTAACAACTATAGGTAGGTAAGTTTATCAAAAGTCTAAATTCATCCAATTTTTCTAAAGAGGTTCGTTTTTAATACTTCTACGTAAACATTGCAATTTGACTATTCTACACAATGCAGTCTATACGTCTATGATGCTGTCGTGTTTCTTGTCGGACGCCTTTAACTTTTCTTGCATCTGTGTTAGCATGTCCTGCATTCGTCTTATCTGAAAATAAAAATAAATTTATAAAGTTTTAAGCTTTGGTAATTACGAGAGACATATTTCGTCACGTTTTGGAGTAGGGCCACGACTTTGGTAACTGAATTTTGTCAAAAAAGTTTCAGTAATGACAGGTGTGTTCGGCACACACGCTCTTTTTTATGTTTATGACTCGAACGGGACGCTACCACGGGAATATAAGCTCTTAGCTAAAATACTCGAAAAAATTCTGCCTTTCTTACTATAACAGAATATGTAATTTCTCATGCATAAAATTAGAATGCTAGAAATTAATAACATGCCTCCATCGTTTTCTTTTACAAGGGCAATGTAGGTACATAATGTGAAAGAAAGCCATTCTCTTGTTTACTTTTCTTTTTATAAAGGCGCTTTAAAGATATGAAAACAAATAAAAGAACTTGGAAAACCGTTAAAGTGCGAGTTATGTAGGCCAGCCGCAGATTTAGCAAACACGTAACACTGCAGTAAAAGGTTTTATTTCGAACGTGCTGTAAATCCACACGTTTTGAATTGCAAATAATACGGAGCGATAAGTTCACATTTGAAAAACATTATCTACTTATATTCCGTTGAACTATAATATAATATTTAAGTTTAAATATTTTTAGTATAAATATTTTTTGTTCTCTGCATTAAATTCTAGCTTGTTTCATAATTTATTTCAATCAAACAGATACAAATATAGATTCAAATAATCATTAAAACCAATTTGCTAGAGCCCAGAGAACGAAAAATAGGTGACCCATTAATATCTGTGACCTATATTTAAGTGTTATACTGAAGATTGGCAATGATCAATTTCTGACCTCGATGCACCGCCTCTAGGTATTTAATAATTATTTATCTATATGCATAAAAATGAAACCCGTTTTCCGATGTCACGGCATCACGCGTGAACGGGTGGACCGATTTCGATAATTATTTGAATTTAGGGGCTAAAATTTTGGCATTGCGACGCACAAG
The DNA here is from genome assembly GCF_061535455.1 of Colias philodice. Classification (NCBI taxonomy): domain Eukaryota; kingdom Metazoa; phylum Arthropoda; class Insecta; order Lepidoptera; family Pieridae; genus Colias; species Colias philodice. Next base: position 7,365,837 of record NC_143098.1, on the reverse strand, counting down.
TAATGGATTATTGCTTTTTGTGAAAAAAGGTGACCCTATATTACTTTTATTTAAGTATTTTGTTAAAAATGTAAATCTACGAATTTTATTCTTACCTCTTCATCTTTCTGCAACAATAGTCGATCGGTGTCAGTTATTAATACGACGTCGTGGTTATTGCCCATAGAGTCTCGCTTGAGTTTCCTGTTAGAAAACAAATGTATGATACCTAAATATTAAAAAATAAAAATTTATCTTCATGCATAATATTAGATTTTATTTTTTAAATTCAAATCATTTTTTAAGTTATCTAATTAATTTGCGAAATTAATACTCGTAAATTTTTCGCTATTTTAAACAACTGCAAAGTTAAATTATGCGACGCCCGGACTTGTTATTATATATTTTCCTTAAAGATAAGTTTGCAGGAAATAAAAAGTTAGTTAATATTAATATTGAACGGTGCGATAAGTGAAATATTTTTCGTAACAAAACCAATCATTTCGAAGTTCGGACTATCGAGTTAAATATAGATTTGAAAACAGAAGAACTTTTTAATGTACAAAATTTGAATATAGAACACGTTAACAGTTGAAAAAACTTGACACTGGCATATAAGTTGTTGTCAAAAAAGAAAAAAATATCAGTTGTACCCTCTTTCCCGCATAGCGTGCTGCGATATCTGCGAGATGCACTGCGCCCTAAAGTTCTCGTAGTGCACGTCTTGCGTCACGTCCTTCAGGTCTTGCATGTGGGTGGATATCAGCATCGTGCGCAGCTTCGTGAAGTCCGAGTGTCTTGGGTTCTCCACTATTAATATAATAATAATATGATTTTCTATTTGTCTAATGGATTTATTGGGCGCTTGCGTGACGTTTGAGTTGGTTGAGTAAGTATAGTAGTTACGTTAATTGTTACTTTAAATATATAATAAATTATAAAAGTAATATTTAAGAAACCTGTCGTGATTTTTAAGATTCAAATCGTAATTCTTTAGAAAATTTGATGTTAATGTTCTTCATGTTCTTCTTTCTCATCCAGTGTGGACTAACCTGAACTTCTATAAAAGTTGTATTTATACAAGATTTATCTATACATATAATTATAAAGCTGAAGAGTTTGTTTGTTTGTTTGTTTGTTTGTTTGTTTGTTTGTTTGTTTGTTTGTTTGAACGCGCTAATCTCGGGAACTACTGGTCCGATTTGAAAAATTCTTTCGGTGTTAGATAGCCCATTTATCGAGGAAGGTTATAGGCTATATATCATCACGCTACGACCAACAGGGGTGGAGCCACGGGGGTGAAACCGCGCGGAGCAGCTAGTCTATACATATAATAATCTGTAGAAGGGTCAATTCTGTACATTGAAAATATTGAAAAAATAAATAGCAGGGGGTGTTACTGGATCGATACCAAACCCAAATATGTGATTAAAAAAATTTTTGTCTGTCTGTCTGTATGTGAAGATATCACGTGAAAACTAACGGTTCGATTTCGATGAAACTTGGTATAATTATACCTTATTATCCTGGGCGTAAAAAAGGATACTTTTTATCCTGGAAAAATACGTAGATAAAAAATAATCTTAATTTTTTCAGTTTTATCCATAGACGTTGTTCTGTAGAACCGCGAACACACGTTGGGTATTATTATTTATTTATTTTATTTATTTAACACTTTATTGTGCAATTAACCAGATACATAAAATAACAGTTTACAATAAACAAAAGCACAAAGGGCGGCCTTATCACTATGCAGTGATTTCTGCCAGGCAACCACGGGGAGAAGGCAAAGAAGCGAGATAATAAATTGAGAAACAGAAGAAAAAAAAATATTGGATTGAGTAGAAGTAATTATATAATACAATAAAATGCATATACAAGATACACACAACATACTATACATTATAATAAACTAATTATATTAATACAACTAAAGACACACATACATACATATTATATATTCTACATACAAATACATACAAAATAGTAGTAACTATATAACTAAAAATATATATAAATACTAATACTAGGTACATAAATATAATAAACTAATCCGAATTAAAAGCAGTTGAGAGATAATGGTTACGAACTTGATATTTAAAAGAGGATAGGGAAGGAGCAAGTCTAATTTTTAAAGGTAAAGAGTTCCATAACTTGACAGCAGAGACAGCGAACGAACCCGCGTAGAAATGAGTGCGTTGAGAGGGGATAGACAGAATACGTCTATCCACTGATCGAAGAGAGTGTAGAAGTAGAGTAGTGTAGTTTCACAGTGTAGAAAAATGAAGTAGTTTTTAAAGAGAGGAGGGATCGAAGAGGATACGGTAGAGTAATTGAAGGCAGTGGAGGTTACGTCGGAGGCGAATAGGGAGCCACTTGAGCCGTTTGCGGTAGTCAGAGACGTGGTCGAATTTTCGAAGGCCAAATACAAAGCGAATTAAAAGATTTTGTAGACGCTCAAGTTTCTCCATATTCTCAACCGTAAGGACAGGAGAACACACATCCGCATAGTCGAGGATAGGGAAAAGAAGGGATTTAGCTAACATAATTTTAGTTGGGACAGGCAAAAAGTTACGTAGTCGCCGGAGAGTGCCAGAAGCCGCATACACCTTTCGACTGATATCTTGCAGGTGATGAGACCATGATAGCGTTTGGTCGAGTGAAATACCTAAATTTTTAACCACCTTACAATATGGAATTGTGACGCCACCAAGACAGACACTGAGCAACGCACCCCAGTCAATTTCAGAGACGAGATAAGGACTACCAATTAATTATAATCGCATGACTCTTTGCGGGATTGATTTTAAGCCCGAATTCGTCACTCCAATTGACTAAGGTTGCTCGACAAGGTTGCTGTTGCTGTTGTTCGACATTGATATGGTGGATAGCACTGGGTAAGTTATTGAGTGATGCCTGGGTGTAGGTCTGTAAGTCGTCCGCATACATATGGTAGAGAGAAGTGAAGCGCGAGGTTAGGGAATTAATGAAGATAGAAAACAGAAGAGGTGACAACACGCCACCCTGCGGCACACCGGCGGTGACAGCAGCCCAAGATGATTGGGTGTCACCCATTAGGGCACGCTGCCGCCGCCCGCGCAGGTAATTACGAAACCAATCAATCACCGGAATTGGGATGTTAATCAAACGCAACAAACTCAACAGTATGTCAAAGTCGACGGTGTTAAAAGCATTGCTGAAATCGAGAAGAGTAAGAACTGTGAGTTGCTTATTATCCATCCCCGCACGGATGTCGTCTGTTACCTTCACTAGAGCAGTAGCTGTGCTGTGGCCAGAGCGGAACCCGGACTGAAAAGGACTCAGGATATTGTTCGAGTTAATGAAAGCGGTTAATTGTTGATGGATTAGGCGTTCAAGGACTTTGGAAAGGAAGGGTAAAATAGAAATAGGACGGTAATCGGATTACAATTTAGGACTGGATTTTTTGGGTAGAGGAATAATATGGGCATCTTTCCAACAGTCCGGAAAGGTCTCGGACGAAAGTGAGAAATTGAGGATATGGGTAATGGTAGGGATAACTATGTCAAGGATGGGGATGATCATTCTACGACTCACTAGGTCACAGCCGGCAGCGTTAGAGACGATGGATAATATGCTTTTCTTAACATCACAATCGGTGAGTTGACTAAAACAGAACGGGGGATATTCTGGAGTTGGAAGAGAAGAAAGGTTATCTAAAGTTATTTGTTTTAAAGTATTGTTGATATTAATTGGAGATGAAAAATGCTGATTTAAACTATCTATATTGACATTAGAGGAGGATAAACAGTGGGAATTTTTACCAACTCCTAGACTTTTTAAGAAGTTCCAAATTTTGACGCTGTCGCCGTTCTCGACAGATGTATGGAAATGGCGTCGTTGTGCGTCTCTACACAATACGTTGCAGCGATTACGAATTGCTTTGTATTTTTCCCGGGCATCGTCAGTTTTTGCGGATTTTAATTTGGCTTTAGCTCTAATTTTCTTGTTTAAAAGAGATTTAAGGTCGGGGGAGAGCCAAGGAGCAGGAGTATGTTTCCTCTTTACAGGTCGAGAGGGCGCGTGTTTGTCGTATAAGCCGATAACAAGATTATTGAATAAGTTAATCTTCCCATCAATGGATACGGCATCAACGACACTCTGCCAATCACACAGCTTAGCATCTACGGAAAGCTGACTTAGATCTATCCCAACAAAATTACGTAGCATGACAGTGGAGGGTTTAAATTTGGGAGGACGAAGGTTGTAGGACAGGTAAATGAGATCGTGGAAGGAAAATGCGTCGGCAGGGCATTGACCGTGTTTAGCTACGAGACTAGGAGAAGAAACAATCATTAAATCAAGGAGGGAGGGATTACAGCCGGGAAAGAAATGGGTAGGATTGAGTGGAAGTACCTGGAGATTATGGGAGTTTAGGAGGGAGAGTAACTTCTTACTACGGCAGTCGCCTTTTATTAGACATGTGTTGAAGTCACCCATAAGGATTGAATGGTCATATTGGGGAGAATAGAGGTCAAGGAGGTCTTCAAAGTTGGAGAAATAATCGATGGAGAGGGAAGGACTATAAAAAATGCCAACAAGAATTTTGGACTTAGACAGATGGACTTCAAGAAGGATATTTTCAGTGGAATTAGGGGGAGGGGGTTGAGGAGAGGAAAAAGTAATTTATAGGAAATATGGGAACGGATATAGATGGCAACTCCACCTCCACCTCTCCCTGTGCGGTCGTTGCGGACAAGGTTAAAGCCGGGAAGGGTATATGCGGATGATGGGAGATTAGGCTTAAGCCAGGATTCGGAAATAGGATCGCGTGCATATCGTGGAAAGGAAAGAAGTGAGTAAGTCAGGAAAATGGGCGGGAATGCTTTGAGCGTTAATATGAACTAAATTAAAGTTTCTCGGAACATCTAGGAAAATTGAAGAAAGAGTAATATCAAGAGGTGGCTGAGATACACTACGAAAACTATCATCACTGCTGCCAAGGGAATCAAAAAAAGGAGAATCTAAACAATCAATAAATTCGGAACTATCATCAAAAGACATAATAATATAAACATAAATAGATACTGTAATATATAAAATATGATGAAATTATTAACCGTACAACAAGTAGGTACGTGAATAATAAATATATTATAGGCCTAGCCGTATTTGGGTCCAATAGATATTTATAAGATGTTATTGTCAGAGTTACTCAAAATGGAGAAATAAACCATCCACGCGAAGACCGACATCCGCGCGGACGGAAGCTAGTAAGATAATATATTCCTAAGTAATGGTCTGCAGTCTGCTTCAACAGCAAGTTACTTTTTCAGCTATTATATCTCAAAGACTGGGTAAGTACCTGGTTATTAGACCGTCAATTATTGTGATCATAACTAGTGTTAACATAGTTTGTCAAGCAATTGAAGGAAGTTTAGTATGATTGTGTTATCTAAATAAATTCAATGCTATTATTACCGTCCACAATTCCCCACGGATACTGTCTGCCGCGTATCCTCTTGCCGCCCACCTCGAGCACGGTGTCCGCGGCCACGACCGCGAACGGCGCGGCCGCCTTCAAGTCACGGTCTTGCTGCTTGAACTCCTCGTCCTCGTCGCTGTCGCACTCGGGGAATTGGTAAACCTTTGGTAAGAGCAAAGGTTTTTATGTTAGGAGCAGCCAAACGAACGGACGAGTCACCTAATAGTAAGTAATAAGTGATCATCGCCCCACACTTGCACTCTAAATACCAGTGATATGGCGAGTATGTTGCCGCCGTTTAAGGTAGGCTACATCCCACATCATAACTCATTGGACTGAAACTGACTTGAAACTGCATGTGGAAGCTAAATTTCCAAACGTTGTGCTTGAATATAAACATCATTATAAATATCCATAATTTAATTATTTTGAGCGAGTGGTGGTGCAATTGTTAGCTTATTATCGAAATTATTCTTAATTCTTTTCTTATCACTTTAATTTAAGAACACATAATAGATCCGAATTTGCTACGGGCCCTGCGAGCTGCGCCTGCTTAACTCGGCAATGGGTGAGAAGGAACATTTATTTGTATTTTCCTTTATTTCAAGTGCAATCGATAACTTATAAAAAGGCAAACAGTCAAGGTCAAGTTCATCCATAATACATTATAAAACTTTAAAAGGGCAGTAAAGCCCACGGCATAATATAGCACACGGGTGAGGCTGCAGGACACAGCAAGTTATGAAAGACAGACAAACGGGGTTTATTTATTTAGGTTTGTTATATAAATAGCATAATACAACACAATAATACCTATAGGCTTTACATAATTAATAATATTATATTATACATAATGCTATTCTATACCTATAATCTATAATCCGTAAATAAATGTACAATGTACATAGTTAATATACATTAAATAGGTAACGAAGTACAATTTTTATTATAATACATACATAACTACTTACATACATATAATACAAATAGATATTAGCTATACTCGTACATAGTATATAACATATGAATCAAAACAATGATTGATGAATTATTCCGTAAATTGCGTGCGTGTAACTCGTCTTGAAGTTTTATTATGCAGTTACAATTTATAATATGTGTTGATCTACTGGAAATAATTTAATGTACTGGGGAATATCTAGACAAAAAATAAATTATGTTACCCATGACTGCGGGAACAAATGTATTTATAAATATCGTTTATTAGTTCTTACGTACTGTCGAACATCATTATTAAAATAAATTGAAAAATTTGACTAGAAAAACTACGTGCAAGTTCAATCAATTACATCTAGTTACATAGTTTTTACATAAATCTAATTATTATACAATTCGGTTATATATTTGGTACCTTATGCGTACAATTGACTTCAATATTAATAATCAGTTAAACAATCATGTTTCAATCTGACAATAATATACATACTTTTTACATAACCCAAAAAAATCAGTTATAAAATACACACACAATCTGCCGAGTGCCGCACCTACTTCTAGCGCGCCAAGCACGCATAGAAATGCATCTCGAGACTTGCAAACAATAAGATACCCAGTTACCTACTTGTATCTGATGTTCATCCAGGTCACTTAGTATGCGCGCCTTGAGCCGCTTCACTTCGGCAGCAGTGAGCGAGTCAGCTTTCGCGATTACAACCACAATGTTGACTTTGCGGTGCAGTCGCTTCATCATTTCTAAATCTACTTGCCGCAAGCTGAAAATGTGGCTTGGTGTTTAGTTGCTGCGCGGAAAATGTTGAGCTTTTCTTACAGCTATTTTTTTAATAATATGACTAGTATACCTATTGTATTCTCGATAGTTATAAGTAAAAATACATAAGAATAATTGAATCGATAGCCTTAATTTACTTAGCACATTAGTAAAATATATTTTTTAGATCATTTGTTCAATTTCAGCCATAGAAAACACAAACTGTTATATAATAGTTAGTGTTAATAGCATCAATCCAAGGGCAGACAGTAGACACCAATCTAAAAGACCATTGCCATCAAAACTATTAACACAACAAGATTGTATTGGTCGTCATCGCAATAGTTGTAAAATAATGCGCCATTACTGTATGTACTTTGTATCAAACATAATAGCCAAATAACGATTGTTTATTAAGCTGTCGATTGTTATAACAATTATGTTTTTATTTCAGTGTTGGTATTTACATCACTCAGAAACTGAGACGTATATTGGAAGCAATTCCTATATAATATATGCTTGCTTCGTTACACAAAATATCAAGTGACTTTCTATATTATATAAACATAAGTAACTAATATGTACATAGTTGATAATATACTTATTAGAAAATTCCTTCCTTACTTTAAGAGCCAACAAAAGAGCCGTGTTACATACAAACGTAGTCCCCTGTTTCCTCCCTGGATTGTGCCACTAGAGCAATATATTTTTACTATTGATCTATGGTAACTTTAGCCATGTTCCTACGTTTTCCTTTTTGTCATATCTTAATTATTAAAAAAGATATAAATCTTTCAAAACGTAAGAAATATATGACAGATTTTCCGTTATGTTCCGTCTTCCATAAAACTAATTTTTAAACATTACTTATATAAAAAAAAAATAAAACGTAGGAACATAGCCTATACTTTTCTCTACTAAATTATGAAAAAAGTATTTAAATCGGTCCAGTATTGGAGGAGGAAACAGGAGACTAGACGTTCTTTACGTCTAATTTGCGTAATTTTCCTAAGTATTTTCGGCCCGAGCTGCAGTTGTCCCTGTCGCGCTCTACGGGGGAGAGCAATAGATACCTAATAGGAAAACCTAATTTAGAATTCTCACACTTGTTTTGTTGGCTCTTTAGTCCTTTTGACGGGTTTTGTTTTATTTCCCATACTTAATATTTACAAAAATTTACAAATGGGTTTACTTGAACTTTTCCCGGAGTTTTAAAATTGGGTGATATTATATCGATTTTTTATTTTGTCCATAAAATCTATGAAAAGGCGTTATACGACGCCATTTTTCCATTGCCATCGCCATAATTGAGAAAATATGCGAGCAGAAAAAATATGAGATTGTGTAATACGAACATCAAAATCTATAAAATCATCCATTCTCCAAAAACCCCGAAAGCTTTCTACTTTCTAGGCAAACTGATGATTTTGGACTATACTCAATAATGCAATTTATTTATGAAATAAAGTTTAATTGTATTTAAATAAAAAATCTTTTACCCCTTCGTGTGTGTACCTAATGCAATAATGTGTTTATGAACTGTCCAACTAATTACATTCGATTACAAAGGCTTAGTGCGTCACAACCTCCTTAGGCATCAGCGAATATAATATGGATCGATGAAGAATTCCATGCCTAATAATAGAGAATATGTTATGTAACTCAATAAAATACACTTAGCGTTCTAAGAACAGTATATACTATATATCCTATCAAATTTAGGATGACACACACTTTTATACGCTTTATCTCTGCGCACGTGTGCTTCTGACGCTTAGACCATGTATGATATTTTTATCAAAACCTATGTTATAGTGCCGTTTGTTGTTGTCTTTAAATTAGGTACAATTAATAGATTTTTTTGTAAATGTAACAGGCGCCGAATGAATATACCTAGGAAAAAATATTTTATGTATTTTTGATTGAAGTAATTATGTAAATGTAATTATTTATGAATTATACAAGTATTTAAACAGACAAGTCAACAAAAAAATTAGGTATTTACTCGAAAAATTACGATTCTGAAGCGCAACAATGCATTGAAAAAGCTTCTGTAGCTTTCCAGTATCACACTTACCTATGAGCCCACGGCGGAACAAAATAAAGGCAACAATGCACCCTATTATCCTGCATATGCCTTCTGTTTAGGCCACTCTCATCAGTGAAGTATTGTCGGAACTGCTCATCCACGTAAGCGGAACAAACTCTCCACGAATCTTCACAATTGATCGCGTCACCGAACCCCGGAGTATCCACTATAGTCAGACGCAGTTTTACACCGCGTTCCTCAATTTCCATAGTTTTCTTTTCTATTGTTGTTGTTTTCTCTAGCCTATCTGTTAGGATTCACAGAACGTGTTTGTTATGTAAACATCAAACTTATGTAAACATGAATAATATTGTGGTAACGGTCTTAGCATATATGCTTTACATTACAAATAAAGGTAGGTACCTATACTCAAATGAATGTAAATAAATGCACGAAAACTGTTTATAATTTCAACTTTACCTTGGACATTAGGAATTTTTCTATTTTTGTACAGGTCTCCAAGAAATAAGCTGTTGATGAGAGTGGATTTGCCTAGGCCAGATTCTCCTACAACCATGAGCGTGAAATCGAATCCTCTTTTTACTGATTTTCGATGCACTTGCTCAGGTAGAGTCGCGAATCCAATGTAATCACGCTCCCCGCGATCTCGTTCTGCAAAAAGTTATTTAATGAACCTACTATTTTTTGAAAAGTTAATTATTATAAGAAAATAATTCTGGAAGCCAAAATGCTCAAATATAAATAGGTATTCACAATAAACATGTTTCGAAACTTTTATGAAATCCGTTAGAGAGTAAGTAATTAGTCTTTGAATAGGTCATAGGTGTTCTTAAGCTAAGAGCTATAACGATAGCTAAATGATAAAGAATTTAAGATTATTATCTCTTTTTAGGTTATTAGGCTAAATATTATCACGGTTTCAAAGCGTAAGGTGATAAACTTTGTGATAACTGATAAACAACAAGATCGCTCTATGTTGACGAAACTAACTCGGAAGTATGTAACAGCGATATAGTTCATATTATATACCTATTTGTGAGAAATCGTATGCAAATAATTGGGAATAAAGGGTTAAATAATTTGCATTGTCGGTAAGCTACACTGTGCTTCTATTGTACGCTTATACATATTACAATGATTGCAACGAGAGCGGCGAAGTGTGACAGGACAGGTTTCCAGAGTATATATAATGACATAATCTGTATTATCTATGGTATATAGTTTCCCAGGGCCGCGTAGGTCCACAGAGCGCGATTTCTCGCGGGAATGTCCACCTTCCGCACGGTACCTCTACGGCTCTACTATTGAGGACGGACAACGGAAGCGACAAACGTGATCATCAATGCGCTAACACCAAATTGTGCTGTTGCTATTATTAGGGAACTGGGAAGCTATGCAATCGTTAACTACCAGTGACCTTAATGTAGCTCATTATTAAATACAGTACAGTTTTGAAATATTCCTGTTCAGTTACAACATTTTCGAAGAAATATTGATTGTATGGCAGAATACTATGAGATTTATAAGTTGATGTGTACGTGAGAAACATGAATGGTCTAAAATGGTTACTCCCACGCCTCTAATAGACAATAAGAAGATCTCATTGAACTTACTTAAGTACCTACCTGGATATAGTACCTACACGTTCTCAATAAAGTATTCTATGATAACAATTGTTAGGAAATAGTCATCGAATCTCATGTACATACTAACATAATATAAAAAAGTGCTTTTAAAATTCGTTTCAAATAAATTAATACATGGATGTCGTAAGTACAAAAATATTAATAGTTTCGATATAATATGTCTGAAATATTTTCGTAAAAAGCAGTTATTATAAAACAAATTCCCATGTAGTACAATTATTATGGTTCTTATTTTAATAAATTATACTATAAATATAATTAAAGTGATTTACGGGTAACTCGGGTAACTCACGTATTTTTATAACAGTGGGAATCGAAGTCTTTTGCTTATTGTGATTATTTATTTCATTATCTCTGTTTGTATTGATTGTGTTCTTATCATTTATATTTATATCAACAATCGCAAAGGAATCACTTTCCATCATTGCCCGGACTTGTAATGCAATATTTTCCTCTTCCGGCTCAATTGTGTACTTATTTAAAACACTATTTTATTTAAAGTTATTATTTTGCACTTAATTGAAAAAAGTATTGTTTTTTTTATTATATATCCATATTTGTTAACCAATAAAAGGAACACGAAACGCCAACAATGATTTAAATCGTGACGGAAAATATCAGAAAAATCGCGAAAAATGTCAGCCGTTCGCGCGCTTCGCTAGCACAGCGGCTACGTTGAAACTGCGCGCGCACTGCAACATCAACAACTTGTATTGTTAGATTCGGACAGGCGTTTAGTTACGTCATTCATTAATCACAGTTAAATTAAATTAAATGTTATATACTTTTGACCCGGTGTACCTCATTTAAATTACAGTCTGACTGGGATACGCTTGGTACACGTATAACTCTCCTGGGAACGGATTAGGACGTCACAACGGATTTTATTATTTTGATTTGTAGGCCTTGAGTTTTTAGGAATCATGTTTGATATTTGCTACTTTTTAGTAGAATAGAAGATTATTTAGCTAATGATCTTAATCCGTAATAGATCCCTATTCATTGAGTGACAGAATATGATTGCTGACAAGTTGAATTGCTTTCTTCTTCAATCCTAGTAACTACTAGGGACTAACTTTCCGGTTATGCATATATGTTATCTCTTTATGCATCAGCATAACGCGAATTCAATGTATATTCAATAGGGCCATAATAATTTATATTTGCATAGTTACAAGCATATTAATAAGGTAGAGTTGATCCCACATGGGCGTCAAAACAAAATCAAATAAAATGTCGTTATATTTATTCGGTAAAAAAAAGAATAGAATGAAAATAGACAAACTCTAAATATTCAGCTATAGGTACCCATCTCCACTCCATCCGTCTGCAAACTTAATCCCCGCCCTTCCTCACTTCTCAAGAGCGACGTAATAATATATATACCTAGAGTTTATAGACAAGTAGATAGTTACTAACTAGCTAGTTTATATCTACAACGTCCTGTATTATTGTATATCTACATTCTACAGTTAGGTATGTAATCGTATAATTGATTTGTTCTTATTTCACAACAATCCTTAATTTATTAAGCACACTTAGTGGGCAGACATAAAACGCGATTTCTGTAGTTTGTCTATAAGGTCAGGTGGGGTAAGAGGAACATATTTCATTTTCAGTAAAATATTTTGACTGCTAGGAACAACATTTATAGCTTTTTAAGATGTTTGAAACACACAGAACTTACCTTTATGTATTAGCTTCCCGTAGGCTAAATGTCATTACTCTAATAACAGTTCTTACGAAGATATTGACATTAATGTCAAGATTGAGTAATCGTTCCTCTTCCCCCTTACAAGGGGTAAGAGGGACAGTCATTGTATTTCCTAAGATTGGAGTTTGAATTAGAATATTCGTTGCTAAATGTTCGTTAATTTGTAGATAGAATGTCTTTGGTCAATATTAGATCTTAATGTCGATGAAATAAGGTATAATTTGGAATAAAAAACAAGAATACATCAATTCGGGGTAAGAGGGACATACAGGTTCGATCAGGGGTGGCAAACTAAAAAGAAGTCGACTAGTTATAATTCTATTTTTATTTAATCATACATAGTAATGGTAAACAGTCTGTCCCTAACTAGTTTTCCTAGTTAGTTACTCTTTAAAAATAACAATGGCACTATGTGATGAGATCAATATTGCGAATCAGTATTTTAATTCATCTATTAAGAACCTTCTCCTTTTTAAGAAGTCAGTTAAAAATATAAATGATCTTCTTGATCCAAAAGAAATTCTTTGGAATTTCTGGAATTTTGAGACAGGCGAACTTAGCGAAACTTGGCGAATAGTGGTGCTTGCATCACTGTGTTCCGGTTTGGTGGTGAGATGAGGCCCTGAAGTAATTACTGGCACAGGAGGCATAATCCTTTAGGCCAGCAACGCACTTGTGACTCCTCTGGAGTTGCGAATGTCCATGGGCGGCGGAAATCGCTTAACATCAGGTGATCCGTATGCTCGTTTGCCCACCTATTAAATAAAAAAAAAATATAAAAAAAACACATGAGCGAGAAAATGTTGGTCACCCCTCACACGGGGGAAGAGAAACATATGTTCCTCTTTCACCGTCAATAGTGAGCCTCTTACCCCAGCTATTGTTTTTGAAGTCTAGGATTTTCAAGCCAAAGAAACTCACAATATTTAGTTGTTTCTTAACTAAAATGATTAATAAAAGAAATACTTACAGTTTTCTCCGTGTATCAGGATATTTAAAATATTTCTAGCACACTTTTATCACTAAAATATGGGTTCGCAAAAAAACGAGCCAACTTGGTGTTAGCCGAATTCGCAACTGTCAAATTTGTTTACATTTTTTGTGATGTCTGTGCTACGTAGCGACATCTACTCAAAACCGCTCAAACTAATTCGCCTTCACTTTTTTATCGACGGAAAGTACATAGTCATAAACGCTTCGGTTTACTAGTTATGGTCTCTAGGCCCTCTTCCCCCAGTGACCCTCTTACCCCACCTGACCTTAGTCTCTAGTATTAAAAGCTACAAATTTTGTTCACTTCGCCCGCTGCTTTGTCCGCTTTTTCTAAAACCTAACCAATTATATTTAGTATACATATAATTTATAACGTCTACCTTCCTCGAGAATCACTCTATAATAAAAACAAACCGCATTAAAATTCGTTGCGTAGTTTAAAGATTTAATCATACATAGGGACATAGAGATAATATAGAGACAGAGAAAGCGACTTCCTTTTAATATAGGTACATATGTAGTGATGCTGATGATGATACATTTAATAAGCAAAGTTGATATATAATAATTTTAATAATGGGTTACCATCGATTGAACATTATTACTACATATTTCATATTAAAGAAAAAATGAAATACTTACCCGTCGCCATCATCTTCAATACTGTAGATAGCTTCTTCTTTAATATTTAATAAATGTATAAATAATACTTTATGGTTTTAAAATACTTTATGAAAATTAATATGAAATTTTCATAATATTTTTAAAAAGTTCCTTATTTTTTTTAAAGTTTTAAAAAACATTTCACTAACCCCGGGATTTAGAATCAGTGTAACAAAAACTCTAACTCTTCCACAAAAATAAACGGAGATCTCATTTTTTTTAAATATCGCGTTATTTTTACTATAAACATAAAATATTATCTCAACAAGAAATAATGTGCGTAGAATAATGTTGTCGACATATTTACCACCTAATCACTAAAGCTATAGCGAAATAAAAATCGCGCGAACTATATACTATCACGGTACTTATTCTAAAAATTGTATAATCAAAAACGGTAGAAAAATCGAAAAAAAAATAAAATCACATTGTTTGTGCGCCGTCCTGTGCGTGTGGGTTACGTAATGAGAGGGTCCGGGAGCTCGCGCCCTCCAAGCTCGGTCCCCTCCGCCCCTGCGTCCCTGGCCTCAAGCTTTCTGCGCGAGAGGTCGGCGCTTCGCTCGGGACCCTCAACTGCGCACCTATTTTTGTGCGGAAGCACCGGTCGATATCGCACAAAGCTCTACGCCTGCGCTGTACGGCCACCTCACAATACAAACCTTCTGCAATGCCCCAGATGCAAGAAAGGTGTGCAGCGTTCAAGGCCAAATTTACCCTCATTTAGCAATACTTCAATTATTGCATAAAATATTTTAATTAATGCACAGTTTTCAAATGTCAAAGCTAAGCGACCCTCACAACTCATCCTTGATTAATGAAAACTTCAATCAAATAAAAAAATTGCGATAAATATATATACATAATTTGTAATATAATTTTCTCACCAAGTAAGTGAGTAGCAAGTATTAATCTTCAGTAAATATCAGCAATTTTATATCATTACACATTTAAAATATAATTTTGTGTTAACTATAAATGGATGGAAATACATAGAAGTATTAACCACTAACGATATATGAGTGAATATCTTAAGGACATCTTGAAGAAGCTCTTGTATATCGTTGGCATTCATGATAGAGTGACAACATTTACAAGAGCCTGGAGGAGACTTGATCATAGAGCATCGACGATAAAGTATAAATACTATAATATTCGTTCGTACTATAATATCGTGTAAATTATTAATTTACACAATTTTTTTTTCTACAGACTAAACATATAAACAAAAAGTATTACATATAAACAAACGTGCAATCTCCTCCTTTTATGTTTGGAAGTTGTTTAAAAAGGAAAGGATTAAGGTAGAGCATATTCTATGTAATAATTAAACACATTAAGAAAATTATGTGTGTATATTTTTGCCAATGAGTTCCTCCTTAATTTATTTATCTTCAGATGGATTCGATAATGGTTTAGATTTATAATTTGAACGGTAAAAGCTTGTGTATAATAGTATTATTTGCCTATGCGCCTTCAAAACATCTCTCCATACGTATCTAATATCTTATTTCAAAATCATACAACAGTTTTTTATCAACTGAAATCATAACGCTCTATAATCTCACGACAAATTAGTAGCTCTACATTATTGCTATTCACTCTCACAAAGGCTATACATTTTTCTGTTACTTACACCGTAATCGAAAACTCTATCACAACTAACACACCAAGACTTGTTTCTATCTATAATTTTAAATTCATAAATAGATAGATTTCAAAAGGAATAAAAAAATAATAGTTACTACATACTAATATAATAAAATAATACTGGAATTCTTCAAAAGGAATAAAAAAATAATAGTTACTACATACTAATATAATAAAATAATACTGGAATTCTGTAGAATTGAACTAGATATGTACTTAATTTCGCAATAGAACCTACATAGTAGGGAATAATATAAAATTAAACAAAATCCATTTTTGATATAGGTACCTACGTACAAAAACACAATACTTACTAAATATTTACTACGTCTACGCTATACACATAATTATCATTTATTTCAAATATTTATCAATTAACACTTTCTCATAATATCGGTAATTGTTTATCTTTCAGTAATTCTGACGAAACCAGATTTTCCTCTGAAACTCCCGAACCGATTATAGGAATTTTAAAAGCACATCTATCAATTATTATCTAATGAAAAAGAAAAATTGGGGACATAATCTATTCACAGTATGTTATTTATTTATTGTACAAACATGAATGGACAAAGCAGAAAAAGAAAGAACAATATCACAAAAAGGCAATTTGTACAAAAGGCGGCCTTATTGCTGAACAGCAATCTCTATCAGGCAACCTGGTAGGAAAGGAAATGTATGAAGGTCGTAAGGGATAGCACAAAATAAATGATTATAATTACAATTACATATCACAATACATTGCATTATGTTACTTTAAGTGTATGCACACATGTATAATGACATGAATCATGAATTTCACTGATGTTACCCCAAATCTCGCTGAGCTGAATCGACGAACAAACTAAATTCTCAAATATTTCCTGTGTGTCATAAATAAATACCTGTATAGATCCAATTCTAAGAAACTCGAAACAACAAAAAATGTATTTCTGTACATAGATATAAGTAAGTGTGTCTGACCTAAAATATAGCTATACATATCTCTAGAGGGGTCATCTGATATAATGCTACACGAGTCCTCATTAAAGAGAACATTATTTATTGCTCCCCTCTGAATATTTAAGTTATTTTATTTGCACAGCCAGAAAGATCCTCCAGAAATAGCCGTATTTATTTAAATACATACTAGCTTTTCGCCCGCGGCTTCGCCCGCGTTTTCAAAGAAAAACCCCCATAGTTTCCGTTCCCGTGGGATAAAACCTATCCTATATGTTAATCCAAGTTACCCTCGTTATGTGTGTGTATGGGTAAATTTCATTTTAATCGGTTCAGTAGTACTTGCATGAAAGACTAACAAATATACATACAAGTAGTAGGTTGTATACGTAGTACATATATTATTACGGGTAGTATTTAAACGAGTGACTGCAAATTAAAGTTTTAGTTATCAAAAATAATTAATTGGGGTAACAGAATTACTAAGTGAGCGACTGACTGCGAGCGATGAAAAATTAACAGATCAGCAACTAACAAACATTAATTTGCGTTACATAAAAAACAAAATGAGCAGCTTCATAATATTTGAGCGACCCTTACGTCTTGTATTATATTCATTATTTGGCATATGATTTATTTATACTGAGTGGCATTTTATCTTAATCGAGGTATTTCGAATAGAAAAATCACTTTGAAAAATACTATAATGGACAGAGTAGGTACTATCAGTTCAATTTGTTTTTGAAAGTTTTATCAAATAACTATTTGAACAATTTATTCTAGTGTTTTTAGTCGCTCTAGATGAGCGTAATTTAGTCGGTCACAGTAATCTATTCGCTCAACTAGTAATTTAGTCGCTCATATAGTAATGTAATCACACAGTTAGAATTCTAATATATCAAATGGATTAATCACAATCCTCCTTTAGTACGTACGCTCAATCTGTATTTTATTATCAACTAATATTCGTTGCTTGTTTAGTTTATTTGTCGATTACTCAAATTCATACCGCTTAAGTTATTAAATCAGTATCTCATAATCAGTCGCTCACTTTATTTTCAGGCGCTCGTTTTATTATTCCCCTATTATTACTAGTCCGTGCTAGTAAGATAGGATAGGAAGAAGGATAGGATAGGATTATTTTGTTTAGTAAGCTTCTCGCTCACCTTCGTATTTTTATTTAAAAACTAGCGGTCCGCCCCGGCTTCGCCCCTGGTACATGTTTACGTTGTCTCTACATAAGAACCATCCTCGTATTTCAAGGAATATAATAAAAAAAGAATTATCGAAATCGGTTCAGCCGTTCTCGAGTTATGCGCTTACCAACACATTTTGCAATTCATTTTGCGATAATATTACAATTAATCATTCTTGACAAGTGGCGATGCTTGCAGTTTTGTGACGTCAAAGCGTTTGACGTTTGACGGCATCCGTTTTTGCTTGTGCCGTGGACTGCCGTGGACATGAACGGCTGAAGTAGCCTCGCCGTTCGCAACTTGCCATTCGCCTGTTAGAACTTACGTAGAACGCTTAGATTCTCTATCATCAAGTTTGTCATGAAAATATAGAGTCGTACTAAAATATAAACTAGACGTCAGTTCTCCTAAAATATCGTTTATCTTATAATCCTCACTATAAAGAAATTTAAATTAATCTGTTCCCGACGAGTAGATACATACATTCCGGGGGTCTTCAAGTGTAGAGTCTGAATGCAGGCTACCTTCTAGGGAAGGTCTTACTATCAAGCGTGATTGTGTTTCCCTATTGTCAATAAAAACCTACATATTTATCAATATCACACCTGCAGTATAGTGCTTAAAGTAAACTATTTTTATAATTTAATAATAAATTCTTACACGCTTTTTGCATGAACGTGTTTTCACTTAGAAACTATTTGTGTTGCTCCGTTTAGAACACAATGATGATTGTTTTGCAGCACAGACAAGAATCACAAAAGTGCTCTCACATAAGGGTAGGATTTTATCAGATCTTTTCGACCATGACCTAGTTGCTGAGAGCATAACTATCAGAATAAGAAAAAGTGCTGACGAGACCTTGCCGTATTGTTATTTTCACTTTCAAGAATTGCTAACGTAGGGGAAGTGGGAACAGAGCGTGAATAAACATACATACTTATAAAAAACTGTATTTTTCTAACAATATCTTCTCGCGATAAGTTCAAGTAGTACCATGTTATCGCCTATCTTACGACCATTACGAAATTCGCTTATTTACTGCAACACGTAGTAATACCCGCCGTTTGGAAAATTGCTAACAAGGAAAATCATAACAAAAATATTTCAATTATATTTTTAGGTTTTGTTTTGTTGTATCCATGATTCATCGCAATATTTTAAATAATAATTTGGAAAATCCAAAAGTGCACGCCTCATAATTTTTTTTTAATAAATATTTATTAATTATTATTTTTGTTTATTTAATAACAATTAAACCACATCGAATCAGACCCTGAAAAATGAAAGGGTTCTATTCCTGAGCATACTCAAGCGTAAGAGAAAAAAAAAGACTCGATTAGTAAAGTATTTCGGTCGCTATCGTGTTAACAAGAAAAAGGATCCGCACATACAGACACACGGACGTCCAAGACAGAACTTTTTTAAACTGTTTTTTAACTAGTTTAAATAACAAAAATGACATCAAAAATATCATGAACGTTAAAAATAGTGTTTTTTCTTAATATGTGTGTGTATGTATTATCTTACAAGTGCAATGTATGATACATAAAGACATTTTAAGTTTGAAAAATCAGATGTTTTGCGCGAAGTGACAGTAGTACCCACCTCAACGCTTCGCTTATGAGGCGTGCAATTATGTAATATGAAATATGCGTTGCGTTATATTATAGGTATTCTAGGTACCTATATTATAACAACGAAAAATTCAGGTACCTGCAGTGCAGTACAAGGATTTGCTTTATTCTATATGGTCTCCTATCACAGAAATCTTGTCTCTTCTTTCATGAAAATGCTTAACCTGCCGTGGTATAATGAGCGCAGGCAAAGACAGAGTTAGTCGTATCGGTCAGTCTTGGTAAACAATAGCTTTTACTTTCTGGAGAAAGCCTGTTAAAAAGGAAAATGTCGGTATATATATCTTGTATGTTTAACAATGAATAACAGCTTAAGCTAAATTGTAATCATATAATATGCTTTATTACAAACAATAGGTACTTTTATGATTAAAATATATCTAAAGCTTTAAGAATATACGTACCTACTAGGTACCTAATAAAATTATAGTATCTAGGTACCTTGATTTAAATCATAAAAAACGTGGAAGTTGATCATTGAATTTCATTAGAAATTTAATACATATTAAGTATCGGCTAGGTGTTGAAGAAACTCTACCCGCGGGAAAAGTACTAATAAGAGGAAAGGCGCGAATTCACATATACGTCACTGCTAGAGTTTATTTATAGGTCTATATAACTCTGCAATGTCAATTTTATAGCATGGACCCTAGAGAAGAAAATCATCTATTTCAGTATGAAACGGTCACGGAATGAGGCTTATTTAATTAAAAATTAATGAAATAAACCTTATTCCGTGGTATTAAGTACAATTTCAGGGGTGATGCTAGAGAGAAAGTGCTTTACGATCATGTGGCAGTTGTACGTCGACGCAGATGATGCGGTACCCGTGGTTAGAACCAGCGATCTCAGCTGGCAGTAGAGCTTCGTTCGCTCGGTCACAAGGACCTGTCTGTCCCAGTTTTCCTTCCGGGCGATACTTACGCGACCACATTCCAATCGCGCGTTGGTAAAATACGTGTCTTTAACAAATGAGGACAAAAAACTTAGTGCGTTCAAAATTGAAACATTAGTGCGGGACCAAAGGTAAAAATATTTGTTATCATTTTGTTAAAAGTTTAGATAAACTAACTGCATTTTTTTAAACTTTATATCAATCAATTAGTTGTGAACTATAAATATAACATGTTAAAGATTCAATATAGTAAATACATATAGGTATGTCGAGTAAATAGGTATTAGGTACCATATTTATCGACATTTCAATTTAATTTTAAATCTAGGTAGGTAGTTATGATAATATTATGTGCTTATCTTATTTATTTTGAACCTGAACTAATGCATCTGATTTATGATGTATAAATAATTGGTATGCTCACTTAACTGCTAAATTATTATGAGTTCTTTAGTTTCATTTCATAGTAAAAAAAATAATATTTTCTGTAATATTTTATCTTTTAACAGTAAATATTTTAATATAAGTAAATAATTAAAGTATTTATCTATTACATTTTTTCAAATTTAACCCCTTATTGCATGAATTATTAAGGAGATGAAATAAAAATTATTTTTTTGCAAAAAAGTGTTTATTAGACCTTACATTATGAGATCAAATTGAGAAAAAAAATTATTTACTTATATTATAGAAAATATGAAACGGCGCCATATATGGACTCGTATGCAGTGTTTGTTGTATTTTTTCTGTCATATATGGCTTCGTATGCAATTAGAAAAAAGTAACTATATAATTAAATAAAAATATATTCCGGACTAATTTCACACACACGGTTGCTAAGCCCCAAACTAAACTTAGGCTTGTATCCTGAATGCTAAGTCAACTGATATACCTACTACATAATTATATTTTACATAAATCCTATCCTACTAATATTATAAATGCGAAAGTTTGTGAGGGTGGATGTATGTGTATGTGTTTGTTTGTTTCTCTTGCACGCAAATACTTCTGAACCGACTTTAATGAAATTTAGCACACATAATATAGAGGGTAACTTGGACTAACACATAGGATAGGTTTTATCCCGGAAATCCCACGGGAACGGGAACTATGCGGGGTTTTCTTTGAAAAAGCGGGCGAGGCCGCGGGCGAAATGTTAGTACTTTATATGGATACCTGAATATCACCCAGAATCACAGCCAATTTACATCATATAGACCATGATTGTTGTACTATGTACGTGTTTTTAAATAAAAAATCATTTAAGTACAAGTATCTAAATACCTCTATTATTTCTATGATTTGGCCATAAAGCCAAAATGCTTTAATCCGAATATTTTGGTAACATTTTCTTGGACCTTATTGTGGTTTTATTGTTCTTACCGTATTTGTTATTTAACGCACAAACTGTAGATAGACAAAATAATCAATAATTTTATATTATATATTTATTCTTAAAAAAGTCATTTCATTTCAAGACTGTTTTTCAATGTGGGTAGTACTTTTTATATTCAAAGTAATACATATGTACTTAGTTCTATTTAAAATAATGAATCGTTTGGTATATCACGTGTGGAGGCATTGCTTAGCAATTCAAATCAGATTTGTTAAAAACTTTCACTGAGCAAAAAGTGTGCTGCATTGTTTGTTGATAGTCACGATGTGAAAATCAAGAGTCTCAATAAATAAGTACTTATATGTGTTATGTAGAGTCGTCTTTTACTGGTTTGATCACTTGTACTAATTATATCATCTGTGTTTTGATCTATAATATAGGGAGCACTTAAGATCTTTTTAAAGTCCAATCCATATTTAACTTGACCTAAATTCAATTAGTTCGGAACCGAGTCTAAAAACTTTATCATTACTAATAGAATATAAAACAAGAATTATAGAAAAAAAAATCTTTTTGTTACAAATATGTACAAGTAAATGCACGGTTGTCTATTAAACGTTATAAATTATACCGTTATTAAATAGTAAATAGAAAGGTTATCATCACTTTCATTTTTTAAATAGACAAATCAACAGTAAAAATAACTCTTAAATAGTAGATAAATACCTACCTAGGTATAGTTTATCTTATTCACTTTATCGAATTGGTAATTGCTTGTCCTACTATCGATTTTTCAAAACGAAAAAAAATATCCGTTATAATTTCCCAGTTCCCAAATAGGTACGCTACTTATTCTAGTAATGCTTACAGATAAAATGAATTGAAGTCTATGTCTAACTAATTTTATTACATTTATTCTTAACTTTATTCTGAAATTCCGACGGGTCACGGGCCACGGCTCATATAAGTAACTAGCTGCTCCGCGCGGTTTCACCCCCGTGGCTCCACTCCTGTTTCCCGTAGCGTGATGAAATATAGCCTATAACCTTCCTCGATAAATGTGCTATCTAACACCGAAAGAATTTTTCAAATCGCACCAGTAGTTCCCAAAATTAGTGCGTTCAAACAAACAAACAAACAAACTCTTCAGCTTTATAATATTAGTATAGATTACCTAAATATGTTTAAGCGCGTATGCATACCAATAATTATTGTATGCCTGTTCGGTAGTTAGGTTATTCCAATCTGGATGATGCACTTCTATATTAGTCCACTAACCTAGTGACCTTCGATTAGACCCGATTAGACCGGTCGAATCTTTCCCACAGACTTGTAATAACATCCGAAACTCGTTGAGTGAGATAAAATGTACGTTTTTGTTTACCTTAAACATGCATTTTTATACCTACTGTTGCCGCGAACATTTTAATATAAAAGAGCAATTTTATACAACAAAAATATAACTAGCATATAGGTTTTTTAGAGCATAGTATAAAAATAGGGTAATATTTATGAGTATCGCCTTTATAAATATTATAATTTATATTATTGCCATAATGTATTACTGTACCCTCGGGACCTTATTCTAGTTTGAAACATAAGTCTGGGTTTTAAATTGCTATGTTAGGCAAAACTTCTAACTTAAGTAATTGCTAGCCAATTCAACCAAACATAACCCCTTTGTATTACGAGAAAATAATATTATAAACCTGTATACCTACACAATTATATTGACTAGGTATATATATATTAAACACCAATTAAAGATCATCAGCTGAGAATCATTAATTAGATATTATTTTAAACTATCATATACTTATATCGCCAAAAATCTCTTATTCTGTTCATCCTTTGTGTTCATCATCCTCAGTCCTCTGAAAAGCTTCAAAGGACATTGACAGTTTTTGTATGGGAGGTGGACCAAGTGCTGCCCAGAATGAAGACATGGTACATTTTGTTCCTCAGGCCAATACTAACATGTAAACCAAAGCGCATCAAAATCTATCCCAGGAGTCAAGAGAAAAAAAATGTTTTGTTTTGAATTATTTATTTAAAAAAAAATGATTTTAAGAAAAACATGTAATAAATACACATTTTTTATGTGTAACAGGTACAGAATACGATACAAAATATAAAATACTGCATATTGGTACAGAATACAATAATTATACTAATCATCATCGTCGTCGTCATCGATAATAATTCTATCTAAGAATAAAGCAGGGCACCTTATCACGTCCTGGTGCCTAGCCCACCCTAAAAACCATACTAAGCACATGGTGTGCGCACAACAGCCGATAGTCCTCCGACCCGTAAAACATGTGCAACAATAGTTCCTTATGGCTGCCAGTCCGGTATTGCTGGAATCGACTAATATATAGGAATGGTAGACTTTAGACGATGTATGTCTACTTCGTAAGTTAAATCTGAAGAGGTGGACATTTTCAGACGGCATATTAAATGTTGATAGATCGCTTAAATCTCCGTTATATTGTTGGATAACAAATGTTTCTACATTTCGTATATGCTCGCTATAGTAACTCGGAGCGAGTTTTATTTGGTATGTACCAACTGAGAATAAAGTCAATTCCTCAGCGGTGAGAACTGGAAATACATTGTTCTGAACAACATGTTATCAAAAGCGACTCTGTTTCGGTTTAGCCTTTTGGAATAGACGTAATCAGCCAAATCATTATTAGAGTCCATCCCCTCTCTAACTATATTGATGAAATCACGGCAATGAGGATTATCTAATAAATCCACATGAAATGCATTAGTGAGCTCAGCGGCGATTTTAAGATCGGAAAAAAAGTGAGGCAAGGATATGTTGCAGTATTCCTGGCGAAATAACTTGAAATCCCGTTTCAATCTGCCGTTTACCACCTCCACGGGCCATCGACATATGGTACACATTCGTGATTTTTTTATATGTTTTCCAGGGGGGGATATTTTTTTTAATATTTTTTCTTTATGTATATTAATGCTAGGATCCCATTGCAATTACACTCATTCCTGGGCAGCACTTGGTCCGAACACTGGCAATGTCCTTTGTATAGATAATTATAAAAAAATACTTTCAGATGGGATGGAAAAGGGATGCTGTTCGAGTCGTTCTTCTGTTGACGCTAGTTGGAGCAACATGGGCCCAACAATCTCCGGATACAAGCTATTTGTCCGGTAAGTTGTTCAGGTTATAATATACCATAATATACTTAGGTACTTGTAAGTGGTAGTTCGCCCAATAGTAGGGTTCAAAGTCAAAATTATAAATTATCTAATATAATTCATAGAATATATATAAAGCCGTTTAAGAGACATAATAGTTATACCAACTAAAGAAAAATACATTTTAAGATACTACTTAGGTTAATGTTGACTTTTTAGTGGTTATTTTTGGAATGAGGATTAATATTCCTATTCGATATTACCAAGTAAATATAATTAATTTTATTAAATTCATGCTTTGAATAAATACACTTATCAGAAATTTACATATTTATGTTACTCTTAACACATACAAATATATTCATAATAATGAAAAAATGAGTGTGTGTGCAGAGCACACATGTAAGAAGTGAAAATTCTTTGGCTAGACTCAAATCTTACCAAAATCGTCGCCTTACTCGATGACGTGACGGTATTGCAATGATGCGACCTTAAAATTTTACTCTCAACGCGCCTAAAGGAGTTTCACTTCAAAAAAATACAAAAGTGTAACTTACTAAATTGTATAATTGTGTAGCTTTTGAAAAAGTAGGGCAACAATAACGGTAAACTTTACTAAAGCTGGTACGCAAACTAACGTGACCAGTATCATTAATATTAATAGTTATATGTACTATTATAAAGGCGAAAGTTTGTAAGGATTTATGGATGTATAAATGTATGGATGTATGGATGTATGGATGTATGGATGTTTGTTACTCTTTCACGTAAAAACTACTGAACCGATTACAATGAAATTTAGCACACATATAGAGGGTAACTTGGATTAACACATAGGATAGGTTTTATCCCGGAAATCCCACGGGAACGGGAACTATGCGGGTTTTCCTTTGAAAACGCGGGCGAAGCCGCGGGCGGAAATCTAGTATAATATATAGTCAAATAAATCTTGATTCAGAAGCAGACCTTTTAATGGTATTAATAAAGCTCTATCATATTTTAATATGATAGAGCATTATTAATACCATTATCGGTTATTGGTATTAATAATGCTCTATCATATTCAAATATGATAGAGATCATATTAAAATATATAATACATTATTTATTTTAATAAAACAACGTAGAGAAAGTGACAACGTTCAGCGAAAATCTAAGAGCGAAATTAATAAAAAAAAATCGTGTTTGATAGTTAACTTAATAGCACCGTGTGATATGTATTTTGTTATCAGGAGAAGATGCGACAAACCGAAGTGAATTAGAATCACGGGAAGGAGGACCGGAATTGGAATTTCAGTATCATGACCATGATCAGATGACGAGATATCTGCGCGCAGTTTCCGCTAGCTACCCCGCTCTGACTGCGCTCTATTCTATTGGAAAATCTGTACAAGGTAATTAATCTAATAAGTATTAATTACATATACACAATTACATCGTCATCGTTATCTAATCTTCTTGAATGAAGTTCTATTTTGCAGCTTATGTATAAGTACTTATACATATTATGTAGTTTTTGAAACCAGATACGGATGACGGAGTGTCAGAGTTAATCAATTACAAACGCAAAAATTTTTTTCTATACATAAAAACCATATTAAATAATTTTTATAATAACTTAGGTCGCGATCTGTGGGTGATGGTGGTATCAGCATCACCGTATGAACACATGATCGGCAAACCTGACGTCAAGTATGTAGCGAATATTCATGGCAACGAGGCTGTAGGGAGAGAACTGCTCCTTCATCTTATTCAGGTAATTACTTACCTATTATGTAAACATTGTAGTAATAGCTTCGATTTCTATCTCAGTCTATTATGTATGTACCCCCATAGAAACATCTAACTAATTACTCTGAGTTACGTTTAAAATTACGACATCTAGATTCTAGTTATCACTTATTTCCTTTAACGTTGCTGGAGCGAATCGAGGAGCATCCATCTCTTACAAAGTATCTAAAAAAATTGTAGGTACATGCATTTAGAAGTATCATTTACCTACATTGACTTTCGATTTTAATTAATAAGGAAATATACTGTGAAATCGTGCTCCAGAAACATTTATTAGATAGCACAACAGTATTAACATAAATTATGCTTTCATTAAGCTTAGTCATGCATAGAGCAGCACTAAGCTCAGGCAGATTAACACTATATTATAACTAAATACTTACACATTGTATTATGGCTACAATATTAGAGTCAGAAACCAGATAATATTAGAATTCAAACTAAATCATCCATAGCAGCGCACAAGTGCTCATTCTATTCTCTCGAATCCGCGTAAATCATATACAATTATTAGCAGCATTTAAAGTGTTCCCAGTTGTCCCATATCGTATTATTATTAGCAGTATTTAGCACGACCTATATACAGTCCCATTACAGTCCACTATCGAAGTAATACCTACGTAAACCGTACAACATAAGTACCTACTACGATCAAACAGTGTTGGTAAGTTTGATAAATTTTGATGAACTAATTAATTGATATATATAATCTACATTTTTCAGTACTTGGTCACGTCATATGAAAATGATTCGTATATCAAATGGTTATTAGACAATACACGAATCCACCTAATGCCATCCATGAACCCGGACGGTTACTCAATATCGTCTGAAGGACAATGTGACACAATTCACGGCAGGTAAATTCACAATTAAGTATTTTATATCATCTGTATTCTTTTGTGAAGGCGACAATAAAATACAGATTGTAACATCAATTTAACAATGACGCTATCTTACATTATTTTACGTTGTTCAACAATTTTATTTAAATCCAATATTTAGAGCGTGACTATAATAATACTATCACATAGGCATAGAACATTATATCTATTTTTAGTCCTATAGTCATAAGTGGTCATAATATGTATATACGAAACTTATACAATTGCTCCTTGATTGTTTTTAAACAATGAACAAATAAGTTTGTATATTTTTTTATTCAAAAATTTCGACATCCGAGTAACTAGTAGGTACATATTATCTCGAGTCTCGACGCATCCGACCTTATTGAATGCTAGATTTACACGTTATTAGCATTTAACCTATTAGGAGATAGTTTATCGTGGTGACTGGTATAATGTTAATTACGTAGAATGATAAGTCAATCAACGCAATAAACAAAGTCAAAATAATTTCATGGAAATTAATTTCAGACATAATGCTCGTCGGTATGACCTGAATCGCAATTTCCCGGACTTCTTCAAAGCGAACACGAAACAGCCCCAACCAGAGACAGAGGCTGTGAAGGAATGGATCAGCAAGATCCAGTTCGTACTTTCTGGATCTTTGCATGGAGGAGCACTCGTAGCTTCATATCCATTTGATAATACACCTAGTTCTAGTAAGTATAATATAAGTGTATCAATATTAATGCCCGAACATATACTCTCTTTATTGTATAAATACAGAGTTTGCAACTGTTATAAGCTTTTTAAATTGATGTGACCATCATGTGTTAACTTTTATTGTACATAGTTATAAATTATAAATCTTATAAAACATGATTAATAACTATTAAAGCTATAGGAAAGATAACTACCGACGATTCTACTCTCTAATAGGTATGACAAGTGGCACCGGCAAATGATCTTGTTATTTTCTTACATTTTTAAAGAGTACCTACGTATCGCTAATATCTACCACCTTAAGAATGGATTGTGGTTTGTAAAAAAACCAATAATAATAATTTGTCATGTTATAGTAGGTGTTAGATAACAGCTTAGAATAGGAGCAAGTAGTTTTATACTTTTATTGTTATGGATCTGAAGCTCCTTGTTTTCCATGCTGCCTCTTAGGAATATGCAGGTCTTCGATACTGTGTTCAGGTAAAGTATGAAAAATAAAGGAATAATAATATGTCGTTATGATGATGCTTTCGATGTTTTTAATTTTTTATGTCTGAGTTGCATTCCTGGATGAATTTTTAGAATGATTATTTATGATACCAACAGGGTAAGTTTCTATAGTTAGCAAGGAATTATATACCTACATAATATAAGTAACAAATAATCTAGCTTACGTAGGATTTTTGTCCGCAGTGATTTGGTACTTACCTTTGTATAAAACTCTACATCCTAAAAAGCTAATTTAGGGATATACATTATACATATTTTGCAGATGTTATAACTTAATAATCATTATAGAGAAGCTTGCATCTATCAATGTATTTTCGTCTTGTCATTGTGATTGCTTTATGTAATATTTGGCTTTCTTTGGTACTTATTTGTTATAAAAAATGTTACAACCGTAATATTTAATAATATCTAGTTACTTCATCAATTTATGATAACAAATTTTAATGTTTTTGATACAGATACAGTAGAAATATCATTTCATCAAAATCTTAATGGCCCATAAAAATACGCAAAATTTAAAGTATTTTAAAAGAAAAGACAAGAGAGAATGAGACGTAGGATCATCACATTTTTTTAATACTCGAACATAATATTCATTATACACCTTAATATCCTATCCATTGTATCAATACAGATGGTTCATAATCATACATAGGTATTATATTTACAAACTGATATTTGACATCAAGGATTACCTCAGATTTCAGAAACAAAAGTCTGCAAGAACCTATGTATCGACCTTTATATTATGTAAAACATCCTAAAGGAATACTATTAACGTCCAAATTTCTTCTGCATATCCCCTAAATGCAGTCTTCCAAAGCTACGCGCACTCGCCTTCCATCGCGCCAGACGACGACGTGTTCCGTCACCTGGCGCTGGTCTACTCGAACAATCACGCCAAGATGTCTCGTGGTGTGTCCTGCAAGAGCGGGTCTCCAAGGTTCGAGAAGGGTATCACTAACGGAGCAGCTTGGTACCCACTAACTGGTATGTTATGGACTCTACAATAAATTTAAAACCTGAATAATAGGTATGTTGCCTATACCACAGCCTATACCTACATTTAACTATTTGATATTACCGAAACTGTTACAACTTAACGAAAGTATGTATTATAAGATTGATTATAAGTATAACGCATCCGGCATCGTTATTGCATTTATATATGTTTCCAAATTATGCACATTGACATACAAGAAATATCGTTGATAGGTGGAATGTAGAGGCAAAAGTCAAAACGCACCTTTGCGGCCAATACTGATTAATGAGGAATTCGGTGTTGATTCTAAAACTTTTTACATTTCTTTTCAGGGGGCATGCAAGATTATAACTACTTATGGCACGGCTGTATGGAAATTACGTTAGAAATCTCATGTTGCAAGTATCCTCCCGCACACGAGCTCGCTAAATACTGGCAAGATAATAAGCAGGTAAGACGATAGAAATCCACGGAAAGTCTATTTATACACGTTCTTCGACAATAATTATTATAAAGAAAACGTGCTAATAACAATTATAAAAGCTTCTTCTAGCGTTTAATAGGTTACGTACTTATATCGTTAATCAATCCTAAGGTTTCTTTCATGATTCATCAAACTGACTTAATGATATTTTTTTTCAACCAGTCACTGATTAAATATCTGGCGGAAGCCCACCGCGGGGCTCACGGTTTCGTGATGGACGACAACGGCAACCCGGTGGAGCGCGCCGCCATCCGCGTGAAGGAACGCGATGTGACGTACCACACTACTAAGTACGGGGAGTTCTGGCGCATTCTGCTGCCTGGACGGTACCGGCTCGAGGTAAATAATCTATTGTATAATCTATCTGTATAGGTATTAGGTAACGTGTCATATTTACTGCTTGTTTTTGTGTAATTGTAAACATCCAGATAAATGTTATTACAGATAAGTAATGAACGGACGAAAGTAGGAAAGATTATTTTGAGATTTCAATAAGTGAATTGCCAAATGAAAAGCGAAGAAAAAAAAAGACGGGTTGCACTCCGGTCTCCGGGAGTGCCGGCAGAAGTGAAAACTAATTATTAAACGTTCAGCATGTTTGATATTTTGGAATGGTATCCGTCTTACGCATGGAATATAAAGGCCTAAAAAAAACCGTCTTACGCTTTTTCGATCAGGCCACGTGTCCTGACGCGAGTTTAAGATTTCATACCCAACGCCGCTAAAGAAGTTTTCACTTCAAAAATTATGTGATGCTCGAGTCAAAAATCACTTTAACATATCCGTTATCAAGCGGTATTTTCTAAATGAACTCATATTTTAGCATTCATTAACGATATTACCGTTACTTTACAGGTCTCCGCGGAAGGTTATCTGCCGCAAGAAGTAGAATTCTTTGTAATCGATAGCCACCCGACGCTATTAAACATTACATTGCATTCTGCCAAAGTACGTATAAAATATTTAACTACAATGTACATAAAATAGTTTAAGCTGTGTAAATATTTAAATAGAACAATATTAACAATCTATTGGGATTATAATTTCTAAATTTACAAACGCTCAATGTTTACCAAATATTTTTTGAGAGCCTAAAATTTATCAAATGGAAATGGGAAGTAAATATGTAGGTATGTCAAATACGGTAATAGTAATATTTGTTTGATTAACAACATTTTATTAGCTAGATAGGTATTTGGTATTTTCATTAAACTTGATTAAGTTAAAAATGGCTCCAAATTTGTGCATCATTAATAAAAAAATCTCTTGAAATAGCAAAACACTGACGTGAATTAGTCAGCTCGAAATAAATAAATAATATTCTAATGTACAAAAATTGCATGAGGATGTAGGTATTTGATTCAGGTGTAAAATGTTGTATATAATATTTTGGTGTGGATTAGCTTTATGTTGCACTTTAGGGGTTCCCGCCATCTGGGGCGATGGCCAAACAGAAGCAGACTCGAAGACCAAATATGAAAGCTACACCTTCCAAGAAACAAGAGCCCATCTCTTTTCCTCAAGAATAAATACTTTCAACCTCGATCGAGATTGTATGACTTTGATTAAAATCATTTTTAGGTTAATTTTTTGAATCATGCCAATTAATTCATCATGATAATCATCATACGATTTAGAAAAATCGCATTAGTCTTTATTAATTAGCACTCATTGCATGCTAATGCCACAAATATACATTTCTATATTTTCACATAATTTTCAAAATCACACCATCTGCATCGCGTCGCTTCCCCATTTATTGCATTCCTATCTAATAGAGGCATTACGCTTGGCTTCAAAAACGATTTTCTGCTTATTTTTTGGATCATTTTCTAACATATTGGTATTATGTGCGTCGATATAGTACCTAATACTAGTCAATCTCATTTTTATCCTATTTACATCTTTTCATAAATTTGGATGCTCGAGAGTCTAACGTGTTGTAATTATACTCAAAAAGCTTTTTAACTAATTCGTAGACATCATTTTTAATTAAAATTGCTTTATTATAAATATTTTTATGTTCGGTTTCTGAGTTACATATGTAGAGTATTAGCACAGATAATATAATGCTATTAGAGGTAATATTAGATATTTGTGATATAAGCTAAACCGCTCTGCCGATTTCTACCATATTAGAAGTACATTTAAATCGAGCAGTTCTACTTACCTATTTGTCAAGCTTAAACCAAATTGATCTAGATGTTTTTATTAGTCACTTTTTTCTATTTCTTTGAATGTTTTATAAATTACATTTACATAATTATCTTATACTTTACGTTTGTGATTGCAGCGTATAGACGGTGGACCATACTACCGGCCGGCGGGGCCTCCCCGCCCGCCTCCCGCACCCGCGCCCTCTCCTGGACTTTTTTCAACTTTCACAAACTCTATCAATAGTTTCGTCTCTAGTATTTTTGGATAAGTTTGAATTTAAAATTTAATTTTATCGGTATGAAAGATATTCTCAAAATATGCTACCTACTACACCTACCGATTAGATATAAGTTAAAATGTCAGTTAGGATCTCTATAGGGTAGATGTTTATCAAATCTTGAATATTCTAAAATTTATTTACTAATTGCTAGACTCAACAATGTTTAAAAATTAAAAGTGTAGAGTAAGCTTTTTTTATTTACCGGACCCATTTTAAACCTGTTTCATTAAGTCTTTTAAAATTATGAAGATTCTTATTTAAGTGACTGAAATAAATTACTAGAAATTGGAACAAGTTTGATCTGACCAAAATCAGTTTTAAAAATTTGTAGCTCATCAAGTTACGTTACGCTGATTCATAAACAACAAAAAAAGTACTTAGATAAATATGTTGAAACCAATGTCTTTCAGATTATTATTTAACTCTGAGTTCTCAAACTAAAATAATTTAGCTAGACTGGTCCGTATAATTGTGATTTGTAATTCAAAATTCTACAATCATCTAGTTTCAGGTTTTATTAGTAAAATATTTATTGGTAGTATAGTTGTGTACCTAAAATATATTACATAATAAATACATATATATATTACATAATAAACTCAATATAAGTTATTTTTAATATTTATTAAAAAATACTATTATACATATTGTACTTAAGTGCTTGTTTTAAATGCGTAGTATAAAGCGTACTTATTACTTCATATTCCTATTGTTATACATTGTATCTATGTAAAACTGCGTCTTCGCTTCAGGGACCACTGAAACATCATGTTGTTATCTGAACTCGGCTCAACCGGTAAAACCGGAGTTATAGAATTAATTTAGGTACTATCCATTATGTACAGTATTATCGAAAGTGATAAGTTAATAAATACTACCACACATATATTGAAGTTTTTTACTTGCCTACCTATATAATATATTTAGATATTAATGACCATTTAACAAACAACCCTCATTTTTCAAAAGTTGTAAAAGTTAGTAACTGACATTTACGAGTGTCTGGTCTCCTATAGTTATTATTAAAGCCTTGTTACACAGTAAAACCATTCTTGATGACATCATCTAACTATGCTATACTAGGTATCCTTATAATTTTCACTTTCACACCTAAGTTACTACACATACCTATCCTCTTGTTTTATTACAAGTATACTAACTTTATACTAATAATAATTATTATCATAATTGTTATCTATCAGCAATACGTCAAACGACTAACTTTTTTAATTTAATTTATTTTCGCTGTTTGCTCAAACTAGTTAATGTACGAGTAAATGAAGTTCTTTAAAGAAAAAAATCGTAAAAACATGCGAAAGTTTTTCTAATATCGGTGCTTAACACGTGACAGGGCGAACAATACATATAGGCTCAAATAAATAATGCTTCTACCTATTTCGTTTTTGTTTACAATACTCAATTCGGTAACAACATTTTATTTAAATAATTCGTACGTCGTGCAAACCAGCAGTGGACTAGTTAAAGGAACTGTAAAACAGTACAATGGATTTCACTTCTATTCGTTTCAAGGCATACCCTACGCTGAAAGTCCTACAGGAGAAAAAAGATTTGCCGTAAGTTTTCTCTTTATCTTTAAAAATTGTTGTTCATTTCCCTGTCACTTGTATTTAATATTATGCCAGGGATAATGTGATTGATTTATTACATATTATATAAAAAAAATCGAATAAGACCATATCGATATGACAATAATTATATTTCTTCCGACATGACAAGCAACTTTGTTAAAGTGGTTTCCCTTGTTAAGGGCTCCTGATAGCCCCTAATATAAGTTGTATAATATTAGTCTCATTCAGAAAACGAATAAAATTAATCTAGTATGGTTCTACTTACAATAAAATCTCCTAGCAAAATCCTAACCCATAATCGTTTTGTACAGCCACCAATCCCGAAGAAACCTTGGGCAGATGTACTCGATGCCACTCGTGAAGGACCAGTTTGTCCACAAATATATATGGTGTATAACAGGTCACAAATGAACGAAGACTGTTTATTCATAAATATTTATGTACCAGCTAACACAACAAATAAATTAATGCCGACTCTAGTGAATATCCACGGGGGTGCATATTCTATACTATCGGGAAATATTGACTACATGTATGGGCCACACTTTTTATTACAAAAAGACATTATTTACGTATCAATGAATTTCAGGTGAGTTTGATAAAATGCGTCTATAGTATTCAGAATGAATAATAATTAAAGACTAAAATGCATCTCTAAAGGCTGGTTCACACTTTGATTAGTGTGAGTGCAGGTGATTAGTGCGAGTGCAGGTGTGTAGTGCGAGTAGTGTCCAATTCAACTGCGAGTGCAGGTGATTAGTGGGAGTGCAGGTCAATGGTGCAATTCGCGACGCTACACACTACGCTAAACACTAAACACTAAACACTCGTGTCCAGACGTGTTTAGGTAGGCACACTGCGAGTGAGGGGGAAGGGAGGGCGCGCGGGACGTGGCTACTCGCAGTCCACTCGCAAAAAATTAGAACACGCTTCTATTCACTTTACTACACAGCCTACTAAACACTTGCACTAAACAGTCGCTGTCCACACGTAGTTACTAAACACCTGCACTAATCACCTGCACTCGCACTAATCAAAGTGTGAACCAGCGAGTGCAGGTGTTTAGTAACTACGTGTGGACAGCGACTGTTTAGTGCAAGTGTTTAGTAGGCTGTGTAGTAAAGTGAATAGAAGCGTGTTCTATTTTTTTGCGAGTGGACTGCGAGTAGCCACGTCCCGCGCGCCCTCCCTTCCCCCTCACTCGCAGTGTGCCTGCCTAAACACGTCTGGACAGGAGTGTTTAGTGTTTAGTGTTTAGCGTAGTGTGTAGCGTCGCGAATTGCACCATTGACCTGCACTCGCACTAATCACCTGCACTCGCAGTTGAATTGGACACTACTCGCACTACACACCTGCACTCGCACTAATCACCTGCACTCGCAAAGTGTGAACCAACCTTTACTCTGAGCCAAACCTTATCAATTGATGTTTGTAGGTACTGTACACTATAAGTAAACACAATATTATGATTATGCACTCATAATGATCATATTATCATTTATATACAAACATAATTTAATTGGTGAAAAACCATTTTATTGAAGCGATATTCAGAACAATTAGCATAAAACCTATTATAAATAAAATTTAAGTGTGTAGCATTTCAAAATAACTGTGATTTCGCATACGAATCGAGTCGAGCTAAACCCAATTTTTTTTTCTTTCTCATCTTTCTATTTCTCTTTGAAACTCTTTCTCTGGAAGGTACCTCACTCTTTATTTATTTATTATGCAATTAACGCAATTTTAGTTTTTAGATTACATGCATTTGGATTTTTATCACTTGACATTAACGAAGCTGCAGGAAATGCTGCAGTTAAAGATATCCTACTTTCGTTACAATGGGTAAAGCGAAACATTATTAATTTTGGTGGGAACAATAAACAGATAACATTAATTGGTAACAGCTCCGGAGCTTCGTTAGTACATTTATTAATGTTTTCAAAAAAATCAACAGGGCTTTTTCACCAAGTAATACTTTTAAGTGGTACAACACTAGGGCGCAGATTATTTTCCAAGTACCCTAAGTATATTGCATGTCTATTAGCACAGGAGCTAAATATAAAAGCAAATAATTCAAGGGATTTAGTACGCAAACTAAAAGAAACCGACGCCTTTGACATAGTTGATGCTTACTCACGTATGAAGTATGGCGACCATAATATTTTAAGAACATACTCAACGCTTGCTCCATGTGTTGAAATAAACTCTACAGAAGCAATAATAAACGTCGATCCGATGAAAGTATTGAACGAAGGATTACCACAAAATGTGAGAGTTATTACAGGATTCAACACAAACGAGGGACTTTATATGTTACCGCACATAAAGAACAATTATAAAGAACTTTTCAAACTGATACAGAACCCCGAATCTCTTATACCGTCAGATATAGAATATCCACGTGGTTCTCCAAAAGCAAAGAAACTGGCAGACTCTATATTGGAATTTTATTTTGAAAAAACCAAGCGGACCGGCAATGATTCTTCCTTATCTCAACTACAATGTTTAATCGAATACATTACAGATATACAGTATATTTATTCTATTGATTATTGGGTCAAAAAGCATAAGGCTCGAAATGATAGTAAGGAATTATTTCTTTATGAATTTGCATTTGATGGTCAATTGAATTGGGCAAAATGTAATTATGGTATACATGCCTCAGGAGTAGCACATGCAGATGAGTTGGGATACATCTATTTAACTGAATGTACTAAGCGTTATTTTGACGACGGTATTATGGACAAGAGAACGAAACGAATGTGGCGTGTAATGCAAGATTTATTCAGTAACTTTATCAAATTTGGGTAAGATCATAAATATCATCTTCTATTAGTTTGTGATAGTTGATCAATGTTGGCTTTGGATTACGAAAAAATAATGAAACAAAGGATAAGTATTTCTTTAACTGATTAACAGTTATTGTCATAACTTCTTTTTTTCCAGATTAATATTTTTCTTCATTTTAACAAAGTGATCTAAAATAGCTCACCCACTATTACTATAAATTAATATACATATTAATTATATGTAGTGAAAATAAAAGCACGTAGACGCAAGGATTTTAATTTTGTTGGACGTTATTTATTTTCATTTATAAACTTTTTATAAAGTTAAATGTTATCTTTTTTAAATAGGAATCCGACCCCTCCGGACTATGGCATGATTTGGCCGGAATATGGTAAAAACAGAAATTATGTTCGATTAAATGACGTAATTGAAGTATTACAATGTCACACGGCTAAAAGAGCGAAAGGTATGAAATTTTGGGATGATGTGTATAGTGAATACAAAGATTATGTTAAAAATGGAGGTGTTTTGGAAATAAATATGATGCCCTAAAATACTATACCTACTTGTTTAACTTTTTCCATTAAACAAATACATATTTAAATACTTTTGAGAATTTTTCAAATCATAGAATTGATCTAAATTTATCTGTTTGGTACATTGATTTAAGATAAAAAAGAAACCCAAAAATAATTTTTAATTAATTTATTTGTTTCACAATAAATTTAATTTTAACACACTATCTTACGCACTAAGTTCACCAATGTTAACTTTCTCTCTTGCTTCTTGAAAAGCGGCTATAAGAGAGGCTAATTCTATCCGCTCGCTACAACCACTCGCGAGACGAGCTTCCGAATCTGCCATCTTTATAAGCAATGATATCAACACTTCGGGGGGTAATTTCACTGAAAAAAAAATGTTCAATTTTTTAATGAAATAAGTAAATAAATAAATTATTTATTTGCAATTAAACGTGGTATATAATTAATTTAGTATTACAGCATGTTCAGCCGCCATTTATCAGCATGCAAATTTATATGTCATTTAATTCTATTGTTTTATAAACAAAAAAAATATTTTTATACAACTATACGAATTTAAAATAATGCATATTCTATGATACTTACATCTTTGAATAATCGTGTGAATCTCTGTCAATATATCACCCAGCGCCAAACCCTTAGCTATTTTCAAATCTTGAATATCTGGTAAAAATGTTTAAGGACACAATGTTTTTCAGCAAACCGAAACAAACTATAATTAATTATCTTTGTTTCTTTTTTATTTCTCAACCAATTGCCGTTTAATGGGTAGCTATTGCAAAAAAGAATAGTCGACATCACAACTGAAGGATTAATCATTGAATCACAAACAGTCAAATACAAAATACACAATCCAAAAAAAAAATATGTAAGTACTTTTTTTAATTAAAATTATCAAAGGATACGTTTAAACGAAGCAGCGAAATCATTTTCATTAAGCAGCCAATTGAGAATGTTGTTAATATCGGAACGCAGCGGATGCCCCACACAGGTGTACACGTTGTCCTCTGTGACGTCACGGTACGCGAGCCACGTGCTCTGCAGTGTGTTCAACACTTTACGCATGTCCCCACCGGATAGAGTCAATAACGCTTTGATTCCATCGTCCGTTATTTTTACACTGAAATTAAAGATATGGTTTATGAATGGAATGGGTAGCAATAACTTAGGGCCGATTTTTCAATGCTTGGATAAAACTTATCCGTCCAATAAGGTATTACACGATAATATTAAAATGTCACGTAAACTGTCAAATACGGGCAATTAGAATACGTTTTTAAAATGGTAGTTTTATACATTATTCGACGGATAAGTTTTATCCAAGCATTGAAAAATCGGCCCTTAATGTAATGAAATATAAGAGTTTAATAACATTAGGGAACACATTACAAAAACAAAATCTGAAATAGCAATCTAACTACGGGTATGACGTCCATGCGAGAAAAAGATGGGATGGGATTTTTCTAAATTTTACAAAGAATATAGGCATAGATTGCGACTGGTTTGGGGTATAATTCTCTGAACAAGGTGGTCTAACATTACTGGGAAATCCCATTGAGTTACTATGTACTACGTACTAGAGAGGGCATCACTACTACACTCTTTCTAACACGAGTTAGAGTCAATCGTCTCAAACCAATATTTATTTGTTACATTGATTGGTTTTAAATTTTAATTGATAAGTTTATTCATATTTTTTTTAATAAGATAAACAATATTTATTATATTACATTGATTGGTTTTAATTTATAAGTATTAAGAGGCACAATATCTACGTGTATGACTCACTCCCCCCCCCTCGCCGCCGCGCTTGTCGCACAGATTATGTTCGTGGTGTCCTCTCTATAATAATACCTCAATGGGAAATCCTTATTCAAATTCATCAAGTCATATATATCAAGAGAAACTTACTTTTCTTTTTGTATGATTTCTTGTAATCGGGGGACTATTTGATTCTGCTGAAGAGGTGCAAAACGGAAACGAGTACATCTCGATTGCAGAGCCGGAATGATCTTGCCCAAATAATTACAAATTATACAAAATCTCACATTCTCTGTATATTTTTCGATAACTGTGAATAAAAAAGTACTACTATTTTAATTTCAAAGATATACATTTACAAATTATATAGATAAAATATTATTTTATTAGAAAAGCATTCATATACCCATAAAAAAAAGGAAAAATTTAATAAGCTAGGTTATTTAGTTACTAGCTTTCCGCCCGCGGCTTCGCTCGCTTTGTCTAAAACATAATAAATTATATACCAAAACCTTCCTCTTGAATCACTCTATCTATTAAAAAAAACCGCATCAAAATCCGTGGCGTAGTTTTAAAGATTTAAGCATACATAGGGACATAGGGAAATAGGGACAGAGAAAGCGACTTTGTTTTATACTATGTAGTGATAATAAAACCAGTTACTATTATTAAACATTTATTTATTATTGTAATTCACAAACAGATGACGATTCTTTTCTTTGAACTTTCCTCAAGGACTTTCTGCTCATTATTAGAGGTAAAGCTATTTCTTCTTTTTGAGGGACCTGACTAATTTGAATTGGAGTGACTGATGGTTTTTCATCAGGAGCTAAAATTGAAGAAACCTTAGAACCCAACACACGCGCTACTAAACTTGTGAATGCCATGTTAACCTGAAAAAAAATGTAGGATATAATATAATACAAACAAACAAAAATTTTATAACAAGTAACTACCTATTAAAACAAAAAAATATGTGTGTATTAAGATATTTAGACACATAAGCAAGTTTTATGACAGAAATTCTTGATAAAACAAAATTTTATTTATAAAAATTGCATACTTATGATACTTAAATTATAAATATACAGAACAATAAATTATATTTAATGTTCATTTACCAATTCTCCAGTTCTAGCAGAACCTTTAAAGCTCTCCAAGCCATGTTTGGTAGCAAACTTTTGTACACATGATAATCTCACTGCTCTCTGGTGTTCCAAATCAGACTTATTGCCAAAAAGAGCCATACGAGGCTTCTTAGTCTCATGTTTATAGATTTCCTGAACTTTACTTATCCATTCATCTAATCTCTCAAAACTTTGTAAGTTTGCTAAATCATAGACAAATATAATAATCTGAAAATATATTAGATGTTATGAAGAATCTGTGCAGTGTTATTAAACAATTACCTAAAATAATATTTTCCAAAATCAACTACTTGTAAACAAGGAACAATATGAATTACACCAGTAAAGATATTTAAAATAACAAGAAATAGACAAAAAATACTCTTCAAAACTAGCTTTTAAACTACATTATCTGTTATTGAACCTAGATTTAAGATGTAACTAACATCCGATGCATACAAATAATTAGTAAGCATTGAGGTAGCTAGTGAATTTCCGGCAACATCATATAGTTGTAGAGGCACTGCTGGTCTGAGGCCCAAGCATTGACCTGCAGTCACTTCTGCTCCATGAGTGCTGGTTGGAGCTGTTCCAGACCCTCCTAAGTATCTGTTACACAGACTTGTCTGTAAGATAAATTTATATCTTCAATATTAAATAAATACTTACTTGAATATTTTTATGATGAAATTTATATGTTTGGTTTTATGGCATTTAAATGCTTTATAAATAATGAATTAGTCAGGCATCCGCCCCGGAATGGCGCGAAAGGATGCGGGTTCGAGTCCCGCCTCGTGTACGAATTTTTTCTATTCTTTATAAATTTATATTTTTATGATACTTTTTTAAGGGCTATGTGTACGTAAAATACCTGTAACAGATTCCAGACCACTACAGAACTAACCTTTACAATTCATTAAAGATCTATTATAAATTGAATTATAAAACC
The DNA here is from genome assembly GCF_061535455.1 of Colias philodice. Taxonomy (NCBI): domain Eukaryota; kingdom Metazoa; phylum Arthropoda; class Insecta; order Lepidoptera; family Pieridae; genus Colias; species Colias philodice. The sequence goes on along the minus strand of NC_143098.1, from coordinate 7,324,257 downwards.
AATACTTACCATAACTAAGATTATGTATATTTTATTATTTAGAATGAAGTATGCACTTACTTTACCAGTTGAGGGTTCACCCAGAACCGTGATCTTTATTGTTCTTCCTTCATCTTCATCCTCAATTGTTTCAGACATGTTCACATTAATGTTTTAAAATAATACTTAAAGAATAATACACTCACTCCTTTGATTTGTGGATTACATTTTAAATATAGATATTTAACAGTTCATTATATGATTAATATGCAATGTTGTGCCTTTGTGTTTCCATGGCAACAGTGTATTGTGAGAACACAATACAAATCATACAATAGAACCTTGCTTATATTATGGATGTATTAAATATTAAATTTTTTAATTTCATTTTCATTTTTTTAAGTAAAAAGTGAAACCATTATTTATGTAAATTGTGCAAATTATGCAATAAGTAATAACTACTAATAAATTATATACTTACACAACAAATATGTTAAAAGATAATAGATAAAAATTCTCATAACAATATTATTTTTTTCTGTTATATGGCAGTGTAATCAAATTATGAAATGCTATGTACTCACTTCTTCTTAATGCATTCTGTGCATCATTAGTCATAGCATCAGCTTCATCCAGAATTATAAGTTTTGGACCTGCTTTAAATATAGTTCTTGTAGATGCAAAACTCAAGATTTGTCCTCTTACTATGCCAATACCTCTATCATCTGAAGCATTTAATTCCAAAACCTTAAAAATTAAATAAATTATTTCATAATCTATTTAAAACTATTATTATATAAAAAAACTGCTCTGCATTGGTATAGTTTGCCACAGTAGGTAAGTATATGAAAGAAATAGCTACAGGATGGTAATAGAACATACTTAATTTGCTACATTTTCAAAACTTACCATGGAATTGAACTGTTGTGGTGTGTACATCTGTTTAGCACATGCAAGAATTGTTGATGTTTTACCAGTGCCTGGAGGTCCATAAAATAACAAGTGTGGTAATTGATTCTGTTGCATAAACTGATTAACTGAAATATTAGAAAATTAAATAAACATAAAATTATATACATAAAGTAAATATGTAACCTTTGACTCATTTTGCTTCTGTTCTGTATTGTATATAGCTTATTATTATAATTAGCTATATTTATGCGTATATGTGATATGTACATTAAGGTACAAAACTTTGCAGATGGAGAAATGTCCTTACAGGTAGATATTTCTCAATAACATACATATATATTAGTTATTATTACAAACTAATAGGGGACCATATTCTTACTTGTTTTAATTATATCATCGTGAGATACTAAGTCTTCTAATTTTGATGGGCGATACTTTTCAACCCTGGAAATAAAGTAATTATAAATGAAATTTAAAATAAAACTGAAAATTTACAATGAAAATAAAAATATTAAATTCGGTGTTTGAAAGGTTAAACTACGTACCACGGCAAATTTGGTGAAGTTTGACCTACAGTCATTTTCAGCGATTTTGTCTAATTTTCTAATAGTATTCGTTATTAGTTATTACTTATTACTTTAAATGTGCTTTTAATATTCGGCGAAATTTATTTTTTTCGACAACGCGCGTATATTTTTGAAGTTTGACATTGACAATAATACAGTTTGAATTTTGACGTTACATGTGCCAGTGATTGACATGTGATTGACATTCACGTATTAATTACATGTTGGTGCCATTCATGGAAGTAAAAAATTAATAACAAAAAACTTAGACAAAAAATTATACTGTGAAATTATATTTTAATATTGAGGTATATTATAATTTATAGGCGGCACTTAATTGTATCGCTGAGACCTGAGTTAAATGTGGAGGGGATTACTGCGAATGGTTACTGTCGTACCCGTAGTGCAATTATTACTCACTAGCGGTCCGCCCCGGTTTCGCCCGTGGTACATATTTCGTAATAAAAGGTAGCCTATGTTCTTTCTCATGGTCTAAAGATTGTCTGTGCCAAATTTCATCAAAATCGGATAAGAGGTTTATGCGTGAAAACAATACATTTACAAACTTTTCCTCTTTATAATATTAGTATAGTAACTCAGACACCTTATTTATGACATAATATATGTACGCAGGTTCGGAACAGCTCAAAAAAATTGCCGCTGTGGCCGCTATGTATACCAATAGGTATATCTAAAGTGCCCTAAGGAAGAAGACAGATAATATGGCTCGGAGAGAAAGGGTTTAGTCTTTCACAAATATACATAATGAAATTTTGTAATGCAATGAATGGTTTTTTTGAAGTGAAACTTCTTTATCGGGGTTGGACAAAAATTTAGTGTAACATTTTTGCGTTACGCCGTACGCGTGACATTTTTGCGTTACGCCATACTCGTGACATTTTTAAGGTCATAAAGAAGTTTCACTTCTTACCGCTTACGTGTGTACTCTAGTACACGCATACATTTTTTTTTATTTAATCAAGTTTAAAAGACAAACATCCCAAACAATATAATAATAATAATATGATATAATTTATTGACCAGGATTTTTTAGTCGACAAATGATTTTCCCGTGTGCTAAAAATGTATCAGTGATTCAGTGAATTGAACTTTAGAAATTTATAGGGTTACCAAAAGTCATTAAACACAGACACATTAAAAAAAGTTTATTAAGGTTCCAATTATACTATCTTTTAATGTTACGAGCTATATATTCTTCCATGTCCATTCTGGACAAGCCCGTTTTTATGTGGCTATCGAATATAGCACTGGCCGCATCTTCCCATGGCCACATGACTCTGTTTTTGTATGCAGAAATCATATCTAACGCGGCGTCGCCGGGAATAAAGAAATCACTTTTGGGCTTTCCGTCTTTACCGATGCGAAAGTAATATTTTTTCCCATGTGATTTAGACATCTGTCCAGACCATGGTTCTGAAAAAAAAACATTTTTAAATGATTTACTATGAGGAAAATTACAAACAACAAGGCATAGAAAGTTTACATACCCCTAATTTCTTTTATAAATAGTACAGAACCAACAACATAAAACATGTCATTCCTATGATTTCTTTTTGGTATGTCTATGGTAACAGCTTGCTTTATCCTTTTCATGGATCGATATTCTAAATTGGCTACAGCAGACGAAAACGATTCCAAATTGAAAAACCGCTTACAGCGTATTGGCAAAGTATGACCATCAAATGGTTTTTCCAATGCTGTGCAAAATAGAGCACATTTGTTTATCCTGTACAAAAAAAAGTTTTTTTTTTTTCATTATTGAATGCTTATTTTGTTACACAATACTGAAACAGAGTGTTAAACGGTATAATTTGATAAAATTTGTATAAGTTTTCAAAACCTTACCTATCACTTAGTGGCAAATATGATATATCTTTTCCGCCCAGTATAAGAGCATCAATCACATGTAGAGCTTTAGTGTGCATTTGCTTACTACCTTGACCACGAAATTCTTTCACTATCTAAAAAACACACAACTGAAATATAATATAAATTGAAATACCTTAGATTACAAAATAAAATACAGATGGAGCATGACAACCGCCCGTCGCCCTTGTCAAAGAAAATACGAAATCAAAAGCAAATACGTCGCTGCACCAGTGCTATAGCGCATATAGTGTCATTCAATACGTCAAAAAGGGTTTGCAATTTTAGTAAAAAAATGCTGTCTTATGATAATAAAACGCTGTAAAATTTGTTCCCGAAAACAAAAAAAAAAGATAAAACATCGTTTCACAGGTTTTCTGTAGATTATTTGGCTGATTTATTTCTTTATACAAATAATAATTTTTCAGATATGAAGGAATACAAAACTTCAACGTATGTTGCCAGTATTTTGAAAATGAATTTGCCATTTTTACTGGTAAAACGGTAAAATGGTTAAAAGATCTTCAGGGTAATGCTGTTGGATTTTTCGATCGTGAATGTGATTATTTTTATAGTGCACTAAAGGTTCATGATCATTATTAAATTATTTTAATAAGCATAATACATTATTTTGTTACTTTTATAAAGCTTAAAAATGTCAATAGTCGTTTTCGCTAGAGATTTAATTTATGTGAACTCTATGATGGATATGATGAAAATAAAATGTCTCGTATTCTCGACTAAAAACCACCGCTATTCGCATTCATATTATATATTTTGAAAAATAAAAAATAATATAATTATTATAGTTAATATTTTAACTTTTTTTATGTAATTTATTTAATTAAAAATTGAATACAATTATTTTGTCCATATATAACTTTAGTAGGCAGGTACTTTATGTAATAAAAGAATTTTTACAATATTATAAAAAAAATATCATAAACCCGAAATTATATTAAAATAAAAATTAAAACTTGACTGCTAATTTATGTATATAGCCTACGTCACTACCGCCACTAACATAATAATTCAGATGATTGCAATGAAACCTCACAACTCAAAATCGATCCAACGGTTTATACTGCAGGGCGTGTCAAAGAAAATAATATTATACATAGGTACATACATAAACTCGAAAAACATAACCCTCTTTTTTTCGTAGTCGGGGAAAAATTTGGGAAATTTTTCAATATCTGGTAACATTACACGCATACAGAAGCACCGTGTACGTACAGTGCAACGGCGAAATGACAGCACACATACAGGTAAATTAGCTTGGAGAAATTTTTGCATATGTAGTGGTGTGTATATTACTCAGATCTTAGAGCGCGTTTCCACTATATCGTTCTGGCCTATACAAAAATGTTTCGATATCCTAACATTACTATTTAATTTTATACTTATTCCAAGCAACACTTTTGTTTTCAATAAAAACAAGTTTTTATTTGAAAGAAAATGGTTTTGACTTTATAAAAAAAAATATATCATTCAATTTCACGTCCTTGAGCAAACGACAAGGCGACTACCATGAAACAATAAAATATCGTGTCCATAATAATTTGTTTCATAATTAATATTTGACCATAATAATTACGAAACAAAACAAATAAATAAATCGTCACTTGATAGTGGAAAGTGGAAACACGCACAAAACCAGAATAAACCAGTTTACGCTGTCCGCAGGTGCCACGTGCAGTCGTTTGGTACCGTGAACATAAAGCACACATTTCATTCAAAAATTATAATTATTACGTATAGACCGGGAGATATTGACACAAAATTTCGAGTCATTTGTAACAGGATGGCGGTTCTACAGGGGTCTTAGTACGCAATGACAAAAAGAAATAGTTTGGAAAATCCAAAAGTGCACGCCTCATAATTTTTTTTTTATAATTATTTATTAATTATTATTTTTGTTTATTTAATAACAATTAAACCACATCGAATCAGACCCTGAAAAATGAAAGGGTTCTATTCCTGAGCATACTCAAGCGTAAGAGAAAAAAAAAGACTCGATTAGTAAAGTATTTCGGTCGCTATCGTGTTAACAAGAAAATCCTCCGCACATACAGACACACGGACGTCCAAGACAGAACTTTTTTAAACTGTTTTTTAACTAGTTTAAATAACAAAAATGACATCAAAAATATCATGAATGTTAAAAATAGTGTTTTTTCTTAATATGTGTGTGTATGTATTATCTTACAAGTGCAATGTATGATACATAAAGACATTTTAAGTTTGAAAAATCAGATGTTTTGCGCGAAGTGACAGTAGTACCCACCTCAACGCTTCGCTTATGAGGCGTGCAAAACGATGGTGTGAACACTGGTACCGGCGGCTTAGTCGCGTAGGCGTTAGTCGAACTCGTCGGAAAAATAGCGAAAGTCAAACGATTTGTAACACAAAAATTTTAGAATTTACCGATAGCCCATAAAAAAGAAGTAGGCGGTAGTGTCATGCCATACTTTTCCGGTGTGACTTACAGCCCGCCATACCGACGCGAATGTGTTGATTAAAAAAAAAAAACAATTCAACCATTTGTACCAGGCTAACTTTTGCACAGGTAACCATCGTCGTGCAGCTATTTACGAAAATCGCCATGCCATACTTTTCGGACGATTCCAAATGGTCGCCATACCGCCGAAAATCTGCAAAAATTTTTTTTTTCGCCAAACTTTTTGTACCAGTATTGCATTTGGATTTTTGGAGAGTATTTGATAAAATGTGACCATTATTATATTTACCATAATTCTAGTAGGGGGAAAAAGTGCTGCCATACTTAAAAAATTAATTTAGTATTAATTTATATAAGTGAAGATTTCCACCACCTAGATCTTTGAAATTTTGTATTTATATTCGTTGAACCTCAAACTTACAGGAAAAATTAGTGCCATACTGTTACTAATCGTTCAAAATACGAATAAAATCTTACAATAAAAAAAAATCTTATACACATTCGCCACCTCCCACAGGTATGGCATTATCACACTTCTTTTTATAATCATTCAGGAGTTGTTGAAAAAAAAATTTAGGGTGGTACAAATGGTTCGGCGAAAAAAAAAATTTGCAGATTTTCGGCGGTATGGCGACCATTTGGAATCGTCCGAAAAGTATGGCATGGCGATTTTCGTAAATGGCTGCACGACGATGGTTACCTGTGCAAAAGTTAGCCTGGTACAAATGGTTGAATTGTTTTTTTTTAAATCAACACATTCGCGTCGGTATGGCGGGCTGTAAGTCACACCGGAAAAGTATGGCATGACACTACCGCCTACTTCTTTTTTATGGGCTATCGGTAAATTCTAAAATTTTTGTGTTACAAATTGTTTGACTTCGCTATTTTTCCGACGAGTTCGACTAACGCCTACGCGACTAAGCCGCCGGTACCAGCGTTCACACCATCGTTTTTCTTTTTGTCATTGCGTACTAAGACCCCTGTAGAACCGCCATCCTGTTACAAATGACTCGAAATTTTGTGTCAATATCTCCCGGTCTAGTTAATGTAAAAGTTATACGTATGTTAAATGTGCAAATATTAAAATAAAGTCTCATCTTTTTCAGAGGAGAAACACATATAGTTTAATTTAAAATCCCTTATATATATAAAATAAAAACTAAAAATAAAATGTTGTTTTATTTTATTTGCTGACCATACACTACTACAAACGCAAAAATTTCTCCAAGCTAATTTACCTGTAGCTTTATTGAAAATGACGATAAATCATTCGGTTTAGTTCGGCAACGCTCCATCTGTCTTTTATTTTGTAATCTAAGTGAAATACCTACCTAGTACAATTGATTAAATAAATATTAATTATGACTTTTGGTATTGGGTTATAATAACATTTGAATATTTCAATTCATTAAATCTGTACAGCATCGTAAAATTGTTTAATTGATTAAATCTAATATTAATAGATTAGCAGGCATTATTAGTATATTATTATAAAGAGTGGTACCTCTCCATAAAGTAATGTATTTGCAGGTAGGGTAATTTGTAAATCAGCAACGATTTTCCAATTTGTTCCATCCAATTGGTATACACGTTTACCGCCGCAACCTGGCACATTACAACAAACAAATTTTATATCACAATAGCATAAAAAACAACAAGCAGTATACTAAACATTGTACATACCAATAAACATTCTTAAATCTTGACTGCCTTTACCACTTGTAAGGAATGTTAAATGCCAATCATATGCATTCTTTAATAAGCCCAAGTCACCTACGGTTTCAATGTATTGCGGTTGTTTATTCAATACAGCATTTTTAAATGCAAAGGCATTATTAGAATCAGGTGGCGGATTTCGTAATTTGCTCAGCAAACTGAGCATTGTATCATCAGGACCTCGACGCTCAGGTTGAGTTCTTACTTTATCTGGTAACTATTTCAAGAAAAAAAAAATACTTTCAGTGAATTAGAAATATAAATTTATCTGTTTCTTTGGTAGTGTAATGTTCTGATGATATATTTCGCTTCATTATACTATAAAATTGTTGAACATTATGTTGAATATAAAATATGCATGGTCTACCATTAACACAAATATATGGACACATGTATAACCTTGTTAGATTATGGAGTTTCAACATGAGAGCACCTGGGTAGCATCTTTAACAGCATCTACAACAATTTTCGTACTAAATTGCTTGTGTCTCAATTGAGCTTTTTTTTATTATATCAGCATTCAGAATTCAGGACTTCAAGTTCCTCATATGTATGAGGGACTTGAATCTCTATGTAGAGAATAGAGATGCATACTAAATTGGTGACATTTTATGGGTGTAAAAAAATGTGTCAGGCTATATGTAGGTATATACCTCTAAAACCTGTGGGTTTATACACTCACCGGCACGGAATCTTGGCCACTGCAAATTTTTGCGTAAAATAACACTATTTCTTTTCTACTACAAAATTCAATTAAAATTTAATCAAAACTAGTTACTTTAATGTTTTTACTAATTTTTAGTAATAATCGGAAGTTTATAAGAAGTACTACCGCGTAGATATGAATTAAACAAGAATATACGCTTTTCCTGTGAAATTTAAATGATTTCTTAAAAAATGCACAAAAATTAGAAAGAATGTTTCCATAAAAAAAAATTGAACCTTTTAATATAGGGTGTTTCCTTCTCTTGCCTTAAACACTGTTTGCATCCAGTCTGGCATACTCTAGAAGACATTTTTGATGTCCACTTGAGCTATAGTGTACCAAACGGCCCCAGCTGTATTTCTAAGCTCATCTAACATTGGTGCTGGGTTGGAATCGAACTTTATGTTTCTTTTAAGCATGTCCCAGATGTGTTCTATTGAATTAAGATCCGGGCTACGAGCTGGCCACTCCAATTTTTCAATAATAACCTCTTGAAGGTACTCTTATACGCATCGTACGACACGCGGAAATGCGTTATAGTGTATTAGTAGCAAATTTTCTTCACTGATAAACCTGTAATAGGGCTGAACATGTTTCTGGAGAATTTCCTCAATGTACCTGATCAAATTTAAGCCATTATCTACGATAACTAACTCCGTGCGAGCATCGGAACTTATACCTCCCCATACCATTATTGACCCTCCATGAAAAATCGCAGTTTGAGCGTGGTGATTGGTCAAAACCTCTTCTCGTCTCCTCTATACTGACTCTTGGCTATCAGAAGCTCGTAAAGTGCCTTAGCAGTCATCTGTGAACACCTCACAAGCGCACTGGCTGTGGGTCCAGTTCTCATGTTCTCGTGCAAAACGAAGACGTGCTTCTCTGTGATGTCTGAAGAGTTCTGGACGGCGTGCTGGTCTGCAAACCTTCAAATTAACTTCCTTCATTAGTCTTCTCACCGATTGCTCACTCACATTGATTATCCTGGTGTTTTAGAGCCGGTGGCGTATCTCAAAAACTGTCAGATAGCCATTTCTGAGTATCTCTTGAACAATAAACGGGTCTTATCGAGCTGATGTGCACCTCACGCCTTCATTTCCTGGTCTGCACGTGTAGCTGCCAGTCTCCTGGTATCTTCTCTATGCATAGTGCATCGCTGGACGTGGTACGTACTGTACATTAGGTACTTTATGTTGCGGCAGTCATTGGTCTAACATTGTGATGGCCTGAGTAGGTTGTTCAGATGTGAACGGCATTTTTTATTGTTTGTTATGATCATTGACTACAGTACAACAATAACAATATCTTAAAACGGCATAAACGATATCGAAAAAAGTTTAAAACTAACAATTCGTAACTTCGGCTTAACCGCACAAATTACAAATTTCGAGTAACTCTTAAAAAGTGGTGAAAGATTATTCTCAAACTTAATGATTTCTTAGCATAAAATTAAACAAATGATATGTTAACATATCTGCATACAAAAAAATCGTGAAAAACACTTCAAACTTTTTTTATCGGCAAATTTGTAAGTGGCCAAGATTCCGTGCCGGTGAGTGTATCATATGCAATAATTTTATAATTTGTTCCTATTTTTTTATACAATTATTGCACAAACAAACGCTAAATCAAATTATATGCTGATATCCCAAGTCCATCCAGTAGCTATTCAGAAAAGGGATAATTTTTATTTTCACATTTATATCAGCCGGATAGAAAACTTACTTGCCACAATTCCAGACACTGTTCTCTCATGTCAGCTTGGCAAGCTTCTTTCAAATCTTTATTTTTACTAAATTCAGCTAGTTTTAATAAATTCTTTATTTGTTTTTCACCCAAACTGGAAAGAAATAACAACAGAATAAATAATCATATATAAAATACAAAAACATAAAATTTATTTATTCTATATCGCTAGATGTGTTATTTTGTTAAAATAATTATACAAACTACTACTCACAGACAGTTACTCTTGTATATATACTCATAAAAAGCTTGATCTTCCATGATCACTGACAAGGGAACAAGCTCAGTTATATCTTCCCCTCTATCAAGTTCGCTCCAAAGCATTGAATTAACTGAATAAAGGTGTGTTTCTGCTGCCTCCGTTCCAAATTTCTTCCACATGCATACTAAGTACCTTTCAGAATTGGCTGGCCTTGATGTTACTGGTTTGAATATACAAACTACAAAAATACAGTTTTATTAAGTATAGGTATATTTTAATTGAAGTATAGTTACAACCACTTCATAAACAAATAGGAAATATAAGGAAACACAACAAACAAATGTTAGAATGACCAAATATTTTTAAAACTTTTATGTGAACTTATTAATATAATTTTAAATCTAACTAATCAGAATTAAAGATGTGTATAAAATAGCTCACCTTTTTCAAAACATCTGTACATTATGTATATGAGACCAACACTAAACTTTGTAAAGACATCAAATAATTTGACAACAAAATGTCCACCAGTTCTGACAAGCATCAAAGCAGCAAGGCATTGACAAAGATATAACTGTTTCGATAATATTTCTTGCAAGTTCTCTTGTCCAGTTACCGAAAATCCCTACAAAAACAATTTATAATATTTTTATTGTTTCCAGATAAAGTCCTCAATTCACAACATTCAATTTTTTTAATATCTACTTACACCATCTGCCATTAGGAAATGAACACCTATATCATCGGTTTGATTCAAAACAAAATCCTTGAGAGACATCAAATTTGCTGGATTAAATATGTTTCCATCATTCTTAACTCCATAAAAAGTATTAAAAGTTTCCGGAGTACCGGCATAAAAATCTGCCAGTTTAAAATCATTTGCTCCCTTTAATGTGAATCCAAATCCTGAAAATGAAATATTCACTCAAGATGATAATAACTTTACAAATTTACATAATTAATCCGTAAATAAAATAATTATTTGTGACATGTCAATTTTATATTTTATGATTGTTAGATTAATTTTATGTGTATTATTGATTTTTGTGTATGTATTGTGTTTAAAATGGGTCTTGGTTACTCTTAAATAAAGAATTTACTATTATATTATAATTAATTTTACCTTTAGCAGCCCAACCCTTTTTAAACAGAACATATTCAGAAAATCCACCAGGTCCAGCACAGACATCAGCGAAATATAAAATTTCCTTATCATTAACAAGTGGCTCCCCATTTTGCTTCTTAGGATTTGTAAACATAAAATCAAAAACTGCATCTATGTTAGCCATTTTTACTGCAGCTCTATTCAAAAATATTACAGATCCAATGGTCTCATATGGATTACTTCTAAATCTTGCATTTCTCAGATCTTCATCATCAAGAGTGTCAAATATTGTCTGAAAAATTAATGAATGCAGTTTTGACACAATAATTTAGAATTAATAACACTTGGGAAAGTTTTAAAATATAATTTTAACAATTGACATATAACAGAAAAAATTTATTAATTATACTCTACCTTAGCATTTATAATGCCTTGAAGTATGTTTGGGTCAACAAATTCTGTTTCATCCTCCATATTTAATTTTTTAGGCCCCTTTTTCAACCATTCTTCAAGAATGTCTCCTGTTAATGTATCTTCTGGTGGTGTAGGCATCCATATCTAATAAATATAAGGTTCTATAAATAAATAACCTAAAATAAGAGTTAATAAGAGATTTTAAAAATATGAATTGATAACTTACTACTTCTTCCTTCGCCTCAGCTTTTGCTTCATCGGGAGACCATTTAAAATCTCTTGGAACATCACCAACTAGAGATGGTTTCAAGCCCAACCCTCTACGACCTTTTTGTGTAGATGCCTCAACTGGTTCAACTCTACCATGTTCAAATTTACCTAAACCTCTACCAGGTTTGTACCCCATGTTGCTCATCATTCTTTTAGACTTTTCAGAATATTCACTTTTGAATGCCTCATCTTTTTCATCAGTATCTGCTTTTTTGTTATAAAATGATCCTTCATTGTTAGCATGAAAGCTTGCACGCATTGAAAGATCATCATTATCTTCAAAACCAGGTCTAAACTCATCATTATATCCATCGTTAGGAGATGAGCAATTTTCACTTAAACTACTCTGACTTAATCTATTGTTTCGATCTGATGTTTTTTCTGCAAAATTAATCTTTGTTTTTGGTCTTTCTCCAACATCTGAATTACAGTCAGAGTAGACTTTTTCTTTTGTTTCGTCATCTGAATCTTGAAGAGCTGAAAACATAATTCAAAAACCAATCAGAATATAATATACGTGCCTCACTTTTTAGGTAAATACAAGCAAGCAAATTATATCAAACAGGTAACAAGATTTAGGGGATCTTCATAAATTAAATGTTACTTATTTTTACAAAAATTTATAAACCTGAGCCATGAGAAGTTGTTGAAGAAGCACCGCATGTGTCCGAACGGCGCCTTTTGGCTGGAATTGAACTTTCATCACTGCTTGAACCATCGTCAGATGGATCTAGTAATAAAAAGTATTTATTTCGCTTGTTTATTTTCTTCTGTCATATAAAAAAACACTTTTAAGCATTTATTCTCCTTTTACTTACCGGATAGATTCATTTTTGCAAAATTATCTTAATAATTTAAGTAAAAACAATGAATAAATTAATACAAGTTTAGCCTAAGTATTCTGCTTATAATTACAGTTCAATAATTTACAACTATCTAGTATAATCATAAACTTTATTTACTTTTTAAGTACTATGAGAAATATATATTTACATTAGCAAAGTTTTAATAAATAACAATATTTAAACACGCGATATTTTTGGATCAATTTCTTTTTTGACAGACAAGTGACAACAGAACCACAGACTGCAGACAGGACTCAGGTAGTCAGGTCCAATAGGTCGAAGGCAAACGTTCGTGGCACGAGGAATAAATGATCCTAGAAATAAATGATCTCAAAACTGATTAAAATTATTAAAAAGTTTAGCCTAGATATTTAGTAATCGATATAAAACAAAATAAAATAAATTAAAATTAATTAGTAAATAAATACAATATTAAAAAAAAAGACGGGTTGCCCGTTGCACTCCCCGGCAGAAGTGAAAACTTGATTATTATCGTTGAGTATGTTTGATATTTTGGAATGGTATCCGTCGCTTTTTCGATCAGGTCACGTGTCCCTGGGGGCGCGAGTTTAAGATTTTATACCCATTAGTGAGTAAGTAGGTACTGTGAATCTTCTAACATCTTTCCTACCTATCAATCTGGCTTTCGAAAGCGACGTAGTACCAGCACTGCCCTTCTTGACGTCGTGGACAATCTTCTAACTGCCCGTGATGCTGGTCATGCTTCAATTATCGCCCTGCTTGATTTTTCCAGAGCATTCGACTCCATTAACTTTTCTCTTCTTCTTTCTAAATTAATTTACTATGGTTTTGACGAGAACTCTGTGTCCTGGTTCAATTCGTATATTTATGACCGCTACCAACAAGTAGTTCTTACTAAATCTGATGGGTCTAATGTTTTTTCAGCCTTATATCCTGTCACAAGAGGAGTTCCGCAGGGATCAATTTTGGGGCCTTTGTTATTCATTTTGTACTCAGCGGACATAACAAATTGTTTAAAAAAGTGTAATTACCATCTATATGCAGATGATTTGCAATTATATCTCCCTATCAACCGTTTTTGTGTTCTAGACTGCATTCAGAGTATTAATGACGACCTTCAACGAATCTCGGAATGGTCAATGCGGAATTCTTTGTGCCTTAATCCATCCAAATCAAAAGTACAGTCCTTCCCTTACAATTGATTCGTCTCCACTTGAGCAAGTCACTGTTGCACGTAACTTAGGAGTTGTTTTCGATGGTGGCCTTAACTTCGAGAAGTATGTTACGGAAATAGTGAGCAATTGCTTTTTCCGACTCAAGACAATTTACAGAATTCGAGAGTTCCTCAGTGTCGATCTGCGTATTCGACTTTGTGAGGCAATCATTTTATCCAAGCTGAACTATTGTGTGGCCGTATACGGTCCTTGCCTCTTGGAACGTTCTCAGCGACTTATCCAAAGGTTACAGAATGCCTGTACTCGTTTCTGCTTAAACATACCACATCGCAGCCACGTTACTCCTTTCATCAATTCTCTCAACCACCTGAGAATTAAGAACCGGCAAAATCTTTTTCTGGCCTGTATGATGTTTGACATTGTTAAGAATAAAGCGCCCGAGTATCTGTATACTAAACTGTTGTGGCGAAGTCAAACAAGCAGAAATGAGGTCAGGGGTGTAACCAAGGAATTGTCAGTCCCGGCACACAAAACTGCAGCATTTCGTGGGAGCTTCAGATACTCTGCTACCAAATGCTGGAACAATATACCACCTCCCATAAAATGTCTGCAGTCTAAATTTAGCTTCCGACGTGCCTTCAAAAAATATCTCTTATCACTTCAGAGTTCTCTTCCCTCTTAAGCAGCATTTGTACCTATTATTGCTTCCCCCTTTATTATGATTTATTTCATTATGTATGCACTTACTTTCTTCTTTTTTACATCTTGACTCTTCATATAATAAAAATCATATCTATACGTATATTACTTATTATTAGTTTTAATTAGCTTACTTTGTTTTTTATTGCTTCCTCTTATTACCATCTGCCTTCTGGGTCCTGGCAGAATCAACAGCGTCATGAGTCAAATGACTCATGACATATGCTGAGCCTGGACCTCTAAGCCTGGACCATTTTACAGCCATAGCACATAATTACAACTATTTATTGTTTTTTATTTTTTTATTTTGTTTAAGTTAATTAACTGCATCCTAGTTTATTTGTCTTTTTTTTATTTTGTTTATTTGTAATGTTCTGTGTTTTGTCAGTTGTTGTGTGTGTTATTGTGTGTTATGTTTGTAAATAAATGTGTGTCTATGTCTAATGTGTGTCCATTACAGAAAAAGTGCTCAACGCCGCTAAAGAAGTTTTCACTTCAATAATTACCAAAAGAAAATTACAAAAGTACATAGAGCCATAGAACGATCATACTTAAATCCTTTATGAACTACATCACTTTTAAAAATATACAATATCTTAGGTATTTAAAATAAAATATGTATATATTTGTGTATTGAACTCATATTGAATTACACATTGATAGGAGAATGGGGAGAATGGCACATCACTATGCCTGCCCATTTCGTCTCTTTATTTACTCTTTATTTACCTCCTTTAAAATCAGTTAAACTCTATTTCTTCAAATAAAAGTTGGCAACCCTAGCCATGCTTGATGCGCGCACGATCGTCAGTAGGATACATCCAGCACCGCGGCCTTGAGCCGACGTACGTCGGGGATTGACCGTGAATAAGACGCTTTAAAAAGCGTCTAATAATTATTGACGTACGTCAACGCTATTCACTGTCGTTTTGCGTCGTGCATCGTGTATGACCTTGGCGGGACGTACGTCAAGATGGACCGTAAATAAGACGCTTGAGACGCTTTAAGCGTCTTAAGCGTCTTATTTACGGTCCATCTTGACGTACGTCCCGCCAAGGTCATACACGATGCACGACGCAAAACGACAGTGAATAGCGTTGACGTACGTCAATAATTATTATTATTATCTTGCTGGATGTACACGACCAACTTTTCATCCAGCAAGCACCCCCACCACCGCGAACGTCGTGCAGATGGACAGTGAATAGCGCGGACGTACAGCAGATTAGTGTTGCCAACAGAAATTAATGTAAATACTTGGAAACGTGGCCTATTGATATGATTTTTTTGTGATAACTTAGTGAGTACATGAGCAAGCAAGAAACGGTTATTTTTTATTTTTATGTACACAGGAAATCCCAATTATCATTACTTTTGGATCAACCTTGTACACATGGACAGTTTATATTCAGAAGTTATTATTTTAAAAGAACTCCAAGGCGAATTGTTGAATAACACAGATTTTATGCAAAAGTCCACTGCAGAAAAATGGAAATTTATTTAAAAAAAATATCTTGACCAATTTGTTTGTTTAAAAAAAAATTATTAGCTATATACTCTCTGTTCCCGCCACTTTAGCATTTACTAAAAGAGTCTTTTCGGTCATGAATGTGAAGTGGCGGGAAGAGAGAAACCGAGCTTCATTAAAAATTAATTAAAAATGAGCTCTTGAAATATATAAATTTAGATTTGGAATGTTTGGATTCATATAATTCATTTAAAAATAATGAAAAATTCTTAGTTACTGCAAAAAGTACAAAAAATACATTTTTAAAAATATTTATTTACTCTTTATTTACCTCCTTTAAAATCAGATATACTCTATTTCTTCAAATAAAAGTTGGCAACCCTAGCCATGCTTGATGCGCGCACGATCGTCAGTAGGATACATCCAGCACCGCGGCCTTGAGCCGACGTACGTCGGGGATTGACCGTGAATAAGACGCTTTATTCACGGTCAATCCCCGACGTACGTCGGCTCAAGGCCGCGGTGCTGGATGTATCCTACTGACGATCGTGCGCGCATTAAGCATGGCTAGGGTTGCCAACTTTTATTTGAAGAAATAGAGTATATCTGATTTTAAAGGAGGTAAATAAAGAGTAAATAAATATTTTTAAAAATATATTTTTTTGTACTTTTTGCAGTAACTAAGAATTTTTCATTATTTTTAAATGAATTATATGAATCCAAACATTCCAAATCTAAATTTATGTATTTCAAGAGCTCATTTTTAATTAATTTTTAATGAAGCTCGGTTTCTCTCTTCCCGCCACTTCACATTCATGACCGAAAAGACTCTTTCAGTAAATGCTAAAGTGGCGGGAACAGAGAGTAGGTATATAGCTAATCATTTTTTTTAAACAAACAAATTCGTCAAGATATTTTTTTTAAATAAATTGCCATTTTTCTGCAGTGGACTTTTGCATAAAATCTGTGTTATTCAACAATTCGCCTTGGAGTTCTTTTAAAATAATAACTTCTGAATATAAACTGTCCATGTGTACAAGGTTTATCCAAAAGTAATGATAATTGGGATTTCCTGTGTACATAAAAATCAAAAATAACCGTTTCTTGCATGCTCATGTACTCACTAAGTTATCACAAAAAAATCATATCAATAGGCCACGTTTCCAAGTATTTACATTAATTTCTGTTGGCAACACTAATCTGCTGTACGTCCGCGCTATTCACTGTCCATCTGCACGACGTTCGCGGTGGTGGGGGTGCTTGCTGGATGAAAAGTTGGTCGTGCACATCCAGCAAGATAATAATAATAATTATTGACGTACGTCAACGCTATTCACTGTCGTTTTGCGTCGTGCATCGTGTATGACCTTGGCGGGACGTACGTCAAGATGGACCGTAAATAAGACGCTTTATGCCCGTAAGTGCAAGGGAGCGCGCAATATTCTCTATGCCGTTCCCACTTGTTACAACCCCGTGTGCCAATAACACAGATCTAGCACTAGGCCAATAAGGATCTCACCGATTATTATTATTAACAATCGGCCCTACGCGTGCTCGTCCGTCGTGACTACTACAGATTCGGGCCAGCGCGAAATAAATTTGTGACTAGTGATTAAACCATACATGTATAACAATAACAAATAATATTATAGTGAATCTATAATATAAAAATGAATCGCAAAATGTGTTGGTAAGCGCATAACTCGAGAACGGCTGAACCGATTTCGATAATTCTTTTATTATTATATTCCTTGAAGAACGAGGATGGTTCTTATGTAGAGAAAACGTAAATATTATGTACCACGGGTGAAGCCGGGGCGGACCGCTAGTAAATAATATATATTCCACATTCTATCTCAATGTCAGTGAGCAGTGCAGTCAGCTCAAAATATTATAAGCTAGTTTGTTGTTGATAACCTAAGAATATTGAAATGACATATTTTTATCACACTTTTAATCGTTTACTAGTACCATAACTAATTTTTTGCTACAACTTATACATCCATAATGTGGTTTTATATTTTTGTAAAATAATTTTTAAATCGGCTAAGTAGATCCTGAGAAACTGTTATCAAAAATAAAGGAACTAAAATTTAAAAAGCCTAATGAGAGCAGAATAAAACCCATGCATTCAATTTCCATATTCATTTATTTGAAACGTTCAATGTAATCTGCTTCTGTTGCTTTGTCAATGTTGTTCTTGTTAGTTTTTTACAAAATGTAATTCTATTAAAAATACGAAGTATAATCTATCTTATAGGTAAAAATGTCATAACCCTAAATGAACAGTGGGTATCACTTGATTTCTTTAACATAAGCATCTAGTTCTGCATCAAGTTGCTCTGCGGTGGGCACAGGTCGTTTACCGCGTGCGCCACCGCCGCGGCCACCGCGACCCCCACTACCTCGCCGTGAATTGTTTGCAGCTCTTACGTTGCCGCCGCCACCACCTGAATAAATATAACATGAATAAAGTTAACAGTTTAAACAAGAATTACAAAAAATTTGTTTCAATTTATTTTAATCAATTTAGTAGTAAAAACATTATTACCCCTATTGGAATTCCTTCTCATTGGTGGTCCACCGCCACCACTGACTGGTCTACCTCTATTTTCTGTCCTTATCGTGCTGATTTCTGATGTGGCTAATTGGATATTCATTGCACGGCCATCAAGAGGAACACCATTGTATTGTTTCATTGCTTTTAAAGCATCTGCCCTTCTTTCAAAAACTACATCTGCTGTACCTGTAGATAATAGAAATGTGTTGATATCATGATTCTTAGGATAGATAGATTTTAAATTGAATTTACTAATTATTGTACATACCTAAAGATCTGCCTGATCTATCATAGTGCACAGCTGCACTTTTTAAAATTCCAAACTCTGAGAATAATTCTTGAATATCAGAATCTGAAACTCCAAAATCTAAATTGGAAACAAGGAGTTTAGTTGGCCCAGTTGTAATGGGTGCACCTCTTTGCATCTTCCTGTCAGTGAATTCATTGAACATGTCATGTTTCCAAGTGCTGTTAACATCACCCTGAAATAGTTTTTCCTTCAAGAATCATGCCAACTGCCCGCTGCTGCCTCTTTTTGAGTTTGCACTCAAAAAAACAAATGGCGAACATTGGTTTTACATATTTTAACATAATATAGTTACAATTATGATGCACAAAAGTTGTTTTACAAACAAAAAGTAATTGATGAATACATTCATTATTTAACTACAAATAAACCACTGAATCTTTTGCACTTAGACACAAGCACTGTGCAAGTTCAAAAGCACTGTAACTGTTTTATCTGATCTCACAATTGAGCATGACACTGAAGGTTTGTCCTTTTAATAACATTGCGAGTAGTGTTGTTTTATAGCCCCATTCATTCCTGCTGCACCAGAATCTTCAAGTATTGGCATGGATAACAGCAAACAACCAGCAAACTTTTGTATGCAATCAAGACGAAAGATGCTTTGATGTTAGTGGAATAAAACTTGTAGAAATTGCCAAGAGGTAATAACCACGAATAAGACGATAATAACTTTAATTATTAGAATGAATATTTCCATCTACGCTGTCAACTCTATGTTACATTAAACAGTATATAATATGCAAGTCCATGAAGATTTTATGGCTTCGACGGACAACAAACATATTTAAAATATATGTGCTAGGTATCGGTCAACGACTCCAAGGAAGGAGAGGTTTACTACAGAATACTTGGAAAACTAGGTAGATTCATTTGCTTGACGCGTCATTCGCACGCTCGTCCGCCATGATGGAATTTAATAACCAATGTATCATCGAATTAGTTGATTTACCCTTGAATAATTTGTTGATTTGGATACTCCGCCGCGGTTTCTACCACGCATTACACCTCCAGCACGATTATTACGAAAGCCTCCACCACCTCCCCGGTTTGGTTTTCTGGTATCAAATTTTCTTCCAGCTCCGCCGCCTCTTCCTCCCTTTTTACTGGCTTTTATTATATCATCTAACGCCATATCAATTTTGTCAACCATTTTGTATAACTTGAATTAAATGAAATCGAATATTTCCACAATTTGCAATTAGGTACCTATGTACTTATTTGCTTTATTTTTTTTCAGATCATAGGTATTCACCACAACGAAACAAAGAGCCGAGAGAGAAAACCAGCGATTATGGCACCTAATCTAAAAAAAACTGGAGTGGTCTATGCCTCTATGGCTTGTCTATGGTTTATGGTCTATGAATGTGTTCGATTCCGAATGTGGTTCCGAATGATTGTTCTTGTTTTTAAAGTGTGTAACTACATGGTTTGGAATAAGTACAATAAATAGTTAATTATTATTATGTATTATTTATTTAATGAATGAATGAATGAATGAATTCTTTATTGCACACACCAGTTGAAAGAAATAACATAAAATACGATACAAACAAATTGCACAATGGGTGACCTTATGGCTACAGAGCCATCTCTTCCAGGTGACCCAACCAAGGAAAACAATGATAAAATAAGTAAAATAAGTTTAAATAAAATGTAATAAATACATCATAACTTCTCAATATAGGATGCTAGCAGCTAACTCGCGGAATGCGATTAAGCTTGTAAATCCAGTAACGTTTATATGCTTCATAGAATTCAACGCTGCAGCTGTAGTAATAGTTAGATCCACAGTTAGATCATAAATTATTTACTCCAACTGAATCTCTGTGACGCATTGCCCAATACATTAATTATTGTATGTTACACATCGACGAATTTCCACTGAAATCAACTAATTTAACGTGAATTTAACGTTTTGAGCTACTATTAAGTTTTCTGTGGTTTTGTTTTGTCTATGATTCTATTATTATTCTGTGTGATAATGTCAATTTGACGTATTGGTAATCTGTGTCTGATTTTAACTCAAACCTTTGTAAATTCAAAAAATTGCAAATCGGCTACCTATAGTTCCCTTTTCATTCATTATCAAGTTTCTTTTCATTTTTAAAATATTATCGGTATTTTTGCACACAATTATATTTAGGCATTTGTAACAAACTTGTTACAATCTTCTCATCATGGCTATGAATAAATACATACACTCTCGAAATATTTACAAAAATCCTCCAAATTTTAAGAAATTAGCTGATAATTATCCAGAATTTGCAAGCATTTCACAAATGGTAAGAGATTTTTATATGTACAGCGTTAAAAAAACAATTACATTAGTGTTTACTAATATTTTATTACTTCTCTTTTATAGGATGTTACAGGAAAAATAAGTATAGACTTTAAGGATCCCCACGCATTGCGAGTATTAACAGCTTGTTTGCTTAAATCAGATTTTAATCTTGACGTCGTAATTCCCAAGGAGCGATTGGTACCAACTCTTCCCTTAAGATTAAATTATGTATTGTGGATCGAAGATCTGCTTAATGCTATTGACCGACGGGAATCAATATATGGTATTGATATAGGTATATATCATAATATTATTTCAATGAAGTTTTATTCAAATAGTAAATTTTGGCATGTATATGTACATACATAATATGTTTGATTAGAAATGACATATTTTAGGTACTGGAGCATGTGCTATATACCCCATGTTAGCTGCAAAAAATAATAATTGGCATATGATTGGAACGGAAACAGATGATGATAGTATTAAAATTGCTAAAGAAAATGTCGAGAGGAATAACCTGGATAATTTAATAAAAAGTAAGTTTATAGCAAAGTAGCACAAGTCTCATTTTAACAAAGGTTTTTTAACTCTAAATATTATGTAATATTATGAACTCAGTCATACATTTATGATGACATAGTTACATATATATAAAAAATGAATGTTGGTAAGTGTAAAACTCAAGAATGGCTTGACCAATTATTTCTTTCACTTATTTTTTTGTTTGTTCCTTATGGTCAAAGGAAATATTCATAGCTGATATCTTTTTGAAAAAAAAAAACCGTGTGGTACCCCTACATTAAAAAAATCCTACAACATTCAATTGCGGCCTAAGAAAATAACTACATAATAATATGATGTTTACTATCAGCCCCGGCAAAAATTGTTATGATTTACTCTTATCACTTGGGGCATGAAAATTAGATGTATAGATTATAAAATTTTCTTGAATTGTGTGAATAAGAAGTATTGTTTCAGCTAGAAAGTTTATGGTCATATCATTACAGTTAGAAAAAACTCAACAAAATCTACTTTGGAGTATTTATTTGTGGAAGATACAGAACAAAAATATGATTTTTGCATGTGCAATCCTCCATTTTATGTAAATATTCAAGAGGTATGGGAATCACGAAGTCCTGCAAGGTAACATTTTAATATATTATCAGATAATTCTTTTACTATTTTGCTTCCAAAGTGCATTTAAACATTTTCTTTCTACTTTTGATCACTGGAATCATCAATCAATCAGAAATATATCACTCTTATTTGGAGTCAAAAAAATTCTTAAATTTCAAGATTGAAATGCTTTGATGCTTTTCTATGATAAACTTTGTTCAAAGGATATTCAGAACTTTAAACATAAATCATTAAAAAAAAATCTATTACCCCTAGCCCGATTCATATGGATTGATAGCAATCAAATTGATTATAAATTATTTTTGTTATTTATTTTGTATCAACAGACCTCCACCCAAAAATGGCTTCACTGGTTCACCACAAGAGCTTATTACGGAAGGTGGAGAGTTGCAATTTTGTAGACAAATGCTTGAAGAGAGTAAGAAATTAAAAGATAAAATTCTGTAAGTATAATAAACAAAAGGCAATTATAAAATCAAATTTTAATGATTAATGTTTGATAATTTATTTCTTTTTTTATTGCAGACTTATAAATATTGTCTATGCTTATATTATAAACTAGCTTGTTGTTTTTTTTTTGGTTGAATGTGCTAATCTCAAGAACTACAGATCATATTTGAAAAATACTTTCAGTGTTAGATATCCCATTTATTGTGGAAAATAATATATTATCATCACAAGGAGTGGGGACTGGGGTATAGCTAGCTAGTATAACATAATATTTTAAAATAAATTATATACATGATAATAAATGCATTTCATCATACTCCCCATTATAAACTAACAAGTATTACTGATTATTACAGTTTGTTCACATCTATGATTGGACACAAGTACAATTTAAAGGAACTTTTGTTGGACTTAAAGGCTGAAGGAATCAAACACACTAGTACAGAATTTTGTCAGGGCAGAGTCACAAGATGGGGCATAGCATGGACATACCAAGATTATGACCTCTTTAAATTAGGTTCGAAATTTGTTTTTATAAACATACATTATATTATGAGTATTTATTTAGCCTAATAATGATTTTTTTTTTATTCATACAGTTCCACCACGTGAGAAACCTAGAAAGAAAAGTTTGCCAATAACACTCATTGTTCCTAAGCTCCCTGATCAACCTTATAATATGGAAACTGTTTCAGCCAAGTTAAAAAATCTTTTAGACAATTTAAAAATTCAGCACAAGGTTATAACAAAACGAAAAAATGAATTGTGTTTAGATTTGAAAGCTTACATAAATACATGGTCTAATCAAAGACGCAAAAGAAGGCTGCTCAAGCAACTGGAAGGAAAAGCAAAGAAATCTAAACTGGATGAACCTGGAACATCTGAAGCAGAAATAAGTATTGAAACAAAAAATAATAATGGTTCTTTAATTAACAGTGAAGAGGAGAACACTTCTGCAACTGAAATAGAAAGCACAGGTAAAGTAGAAATTTTAAATGAAAATCCTCTTGCCCACGCTTTTTTAAAATTAGTTGGTAAAGAAGACACAATTACACTATCCTTGGAATATTTAAGCGGAACTTTGGGAAAAGAAGGACTTCATCAGATATTGCAATATATTAAAAATAATTGGAAATGAATTGTGTTTTATTTCAAAATTGTAATAAGCATATAAGACTTGAATAAATAAGAGGTTTGTGTTTGAAAGGATAGAACACAACATTTATTACCCAACTGCAGTAGAAGGAAGATAATGTCATGTTTTCCATTAGTACATGTATGTATGTGTATTTATTTGGCGCAACCCACAGCCACAGCAACGGTATAAATGGTTAGGGAGCCAGGTGCAAATTGGGTTCATTATTTCCTCTCAAGAGATAATTCGTCAGAAGCATCAGAGTATAGTATTATAAAGCCTCGTGAACGTCAGCTGGCGCTCGGTTGGGGGGGTGAGCGGTTGTAGCCTCCCACGCACGTAGGAAAAAAAAAATACATTCATTCATTTCCTCTCAGCTAAAAATTTGTCAAATTGTAGCTAACCCAATATCTCAACGAAAAAAAATAATCAGCTGGTTACAACGTGGTGTATTGTACGTCAGCTGGTGTCTCGAACATGAAAAAAGAACAATTATTTTCCGTGATTTCCTCTCAAACAAAAATTTACCTGATGATAGCTTATATGTAACTGTGGATAAATATATAAGTCAGCTGGCTGTATCTTGGTGGAAAAACCGTCAGCTGATACTTTGAAAGTTATTACATAGGAGTTAGACAGAAGCATCTATTGCCAATTTATATGCATCAGCTGACTAGGTTTTCCTCAACTTATTGCTAGCTGATTTTTTAACCGACTTCAAAAAAAAGGAGGAGGTTATCAATTCGGCCGGTATGTTTTTTTATGTATGTTCAAACAAACAAACTCAAACTCAAACATTCATTTATTCAATTAGACTACTATTTAGTAGCACTTTCGAATCGTCATTACATAGTATTTTTAACATTTACCACCGATTCGGAAAGCAGTATCTATGGAGAAGAATCGGCAAGAAACTCCATAGTTGCTCTTTTAAATAATGTCAATAAATTTACATAATATGTAACTTATATCTACCTAACTACATAATATGCCAAAGAACTGTCCTGTGGTTTTTACGCGACAACCCTCCATGGGTCTTTATCGTCCATATATTCCTGAATACTGTAGTACGCTCTCTGAACTAGTACATTTTTTATGTAAGTTTTAAATTTAGAACTACTAAACTCTTTAATATTGTGAGGAATTCTATTGTATAAGCGTATACCTTGACCCATAAATGAATTTTTAACTTTAGCTAATCGGAAAAATGGCATTTCAATTCTATTCTTGTTCCTTGTGCCATAATCGTGTCTAAGTCAGAGCTTTTGTGTACATGCAAGATATTATTAAATATATACTGTGATGGTACAGTAAGGATACCAGTATTCTTAAAATGATCTCTTAGTGAGTCCCGAGCACGTAAATTATATATAGAGCGAATGGCTCTTTTCTGTAAGATAAAAATAGTTTCTATATCTGCAGCCCTGCCCCACAGTAGAATTCCATAGGACATAATGCTATGAAAGTAGCTGAAATAAACCAATCTAGCCGTATCTTCATCGGTGAGATGCCTTATTTTTCGGACTGCATATGCAGCAGAACTGAGCTTACCTGCAGCGGTGTTGATATGGGCTCCCCACTGTAGTTTCTCGTCCAAACCGTTCACCGATTACTCCGAGGTTTCTGAAACGATTGACGTGATTCTTTTTTTTTTGTTTGATGCGGAATGGTGTCGAATTGGTCCCATAAAAATTCGGATTCGGATTTATTCGGATAGGCCCAGTAGTTTTTATTTTATGAACATTTTTGTCTAATCTCGATGACTTAATTGAAATGAAGCAAGTAAAGTTGATTCACTTCCTGGTAACCGATTGAGCTGAAATTTTGTATACGTATGTAAATTGGATAGCGATGAAACATTATCATGATATAGAGCTGATTTGATGATGGAATCGGAAGGTGGCCATAGGAACTCGGTAATATATTGACTCAACTTTAGGTATCGAGTTTGGGCTCGTTGGATTCGTGTTGAAAAATACACTAAAAAGTATTAAATAAAAATAACTACGTTAATCATTGATCTTTTTTAGACGATTAAATCCGTACATATGGCAAACAAACTCTTCATTTAACATTTACGAGAAATTATTTCAATCTGACTTTATGTTGACGTCCTGCAAAACTTACATCGTTGGTATATAACGACTCTGATAATGAATCGGAAAGAGAGGAAAGTGACTCAAGCCAGAGCGAAAACGAATAAATCATATTGTTCTCATTATCATGTTTTATCAAGTTTATATAATAAATATTATTTATCGAGTAACTAGTTCATTTATTGCTAATTGATTATTTAATTATTTAAATATATAAAATTATTTGATTTCATACTTATTCGTTTCAAAAATATTGATACTGAATGTTTATTTCAACTTAACTCTTATATTGAAGCGCAATGTCGAATAATTAAAGATACGTCATTTCCTCTCAGATGAAAATTTGTGAGCTGATTGTTAATATACTGATGCGATAAATAAAAAAAATCAGCTAGCAATAAGTTGAGGAAAACCTAGTCAGCTGATGCATATAAATTGGCAATAGATGCTTCTGTCTAACTCCTATGTAATAACTTTCAAAGTATCAGCTGACGGTTTTTCCACCAAGATACAGCCAGCTGACTTATATATTTATCCACAGTTACATATAAGCTATCATCAGGTAAATTTTTGTTTGAGAGGAAATCACGGAAAATAATTCTTCTTTTTTCATGTTCGAGACACCAGCTGACGTTTAATACACCACGTTGTAACCAGCTGATTATTTTTTTTCATTGAGATATTGGGTTAGCTACAATTTGACAAATTTTTAGCTGAGAGGAAATGACTGAATATATTTTTTTTTCCTACGTGCGTGGGAGGCTACAGCCGCTCATCCCCCCAACCGAGCTCCAGCTGACGTTCACGAGGCTTCATAATACTATACTTTGATGCATTTTACAAATTACCGCTTGAGAGGAACTTGGTCATAAAATCTGCTGCTGGCTCCCTAACTAAAACTTATGTCATAAAATTGTTCCCACTATGAGGGTACTGGTATAATAAATTATAATTAAACAAGTTGGCGAAATGTTTTCAATTTAAGTTCAAGGTTCACAGAACTACCACTGCTTCATAGCCCGGCCCCACACGTTCAATTTCCTGATCAATAATTCGGATCCGGAAACCATAATACCCTGCGTACATAAATATTTCACAAAGCGCACACCATTCTAATCATAACGAACGAAAAAACCTAACGGTTGGTTCGATTTAAATATTGAACCGAAAATGATCTAAAGTCTAAACTCTTCTTAAATCTTTAAAACTATGCAACGGATTTTGATGCGGTTTTTTTTAATAGATAGGTTTTAGACAAAGTGGGCGAAGCAGCGGGTTGTAAGCTAGTAGTGTAGTTATTGTAATATATACTGTGGTTTATATATCCTGTGGTAAATGCATAGACTATAGAAGTAATATAAAAAAAGGAGACGGGATGTCATGTCATTTGTCAATGTCTAAATTGTTATATGCGCGCGTATAATCGTAGCGCTTGTTTATTATTAAAATTATTTAAAAACGTTAACACGATGAAGAATTAAGTAAATTCCTATCACAAGACTCGAATAACAAACATTTTCATAAATTTTTATGTTATTTTACTCTGGAATGGTGTTATTGAATAGTTTTCACCGGTGCCTTATATATTTTGTATGTACATTAACAAATTCTGTATTTGTTCCCAACCTTGGTTAGTTTTGTGCTTGGTATCAAGGCAATCAAAGATTTCATTTTATAGATCTATCACTGATAAATTTCCTTACCATGAGCGAAGTGGGTTTTGATTGGGTTGATGAATGCGACCAAGAAAAGTCTAATGGTGTGTAATATATTTGATAATATTTAATGATTAATTCAACTTCAAGTACCAAATGTTATCTACCTCTGTGTGTTTATTTTAGGTCGCAGAGCTACTAAGGAGAAAATGAAATCAGAAAATGATAGCAGAGACAATTCCAAAAATAGAAAAAGGCCAAAACGCAATTCAGAACATGATACAAGCACTAAGACAAGGTGATGTAAGACTCAACTATTAATATTAAATAAAGACTCAACTATTAATATTTAGTGAAGTTCCAATTGCAATCCCAACTTCATTGTGATAGGCTTTATCTGTACTTATACCATCACCCATTTTTTTAAATAACAATTTTGTTGTTTTATCAGTTAAAATAAATATTCATTATTCTTTTTGCAGCAAGCCAAAGAAACCATTGGAGCTAGAATTGGACCCCCTAGTTTTACAAAGACGTCAGAAACAAATTGACTATGGAAAAAACACAGTTGGATACCACAATTACATCAAACAAGTACCTTTGTAAGTGTAGATCAAATATATTTTAGCATCTTTCCAATAATCTGGACAACAAATAATCTAAAGGAAAAATACTTTGTAATGGGATTTCATTTATACAGGGTTACAGGAAAAGTCAACCTAGATCCGTTAAGGGCATGTAGTACACATCATTTCTGAATGATTTCACTATGGAACCCCCCATCCTAAACTTAACCGTTTTCGAGATATTCGAGTTTTAATTTTTTTTATGAAAATGTCCAATTTTTCGGCTATTCAATTGAATATTTTGAATTTTTTTAAATGAAACTTTTATTACATCGTCTCAAACTTTTTGGTCTGTGTTAGGGCATGCAGAACCGAGTCCGGTTCCAAGTTTTTGAAACCCGGTTCCAAATCGAGCTCAGAACCGGGTAGAACCGGGTTACCCGGTTCTTTTATAATACCTCGGAAAAAAATACGAAATTAAACAAAAGAAACTGTAAAAGTACCTGATGGGCCTTTTATTTTACGCGGTTTGTATCTTATTTTATTAAATTAATAAAGAAACAAAATTTCAATACTTCTCTTTATTTATCAGTCTTATAAAAGTACCTTGTAACTTGTTATCATAATATCACATATAAACTTAAACCTCATTTATTAACTGCAAACTGTAAAGCAAAAAACCGGCCAAGTGCGAGTCGGACTCGCGCTCCGAGGGCTCCGAACAAACCTATTTTTTATAATGTTGTAACCATAGAAATCTAAATAACAAGACACTAGAAGTCGTAAGCGTGCGTGACCTTGTCGCCACTCTGGTGATTTGCACATCACCAGTGCATTCGTCACTGTTCAGTTGCTCTGGAGACGTATGAGTGTATACATGGTGTGTTTCAGCAATTCCCATTGCGGAAATTCTTCCACAAGTTGTAATTATACTTATAAAGGAATAATATTTCATCGGAAAATATATTTTTTTAGAAATAATGCCGTTTTTCCTTAAAATTATAGAATATTTACAAGTATTACGAGTGTCACCATAGTAATCGAAATAACAATGAATGACACATTCGACCATTCTTATTATCACGTTTGTTCGTATTGGAGCAAAAAGTCTCATATACTTAGGGATGTTATTCTAAAATAAACCGTAAATTCGTGCGTTAGGATACATATTCAAAAGCTTAATTTAATAGATAAGTTAGTTTTCACTAAAATCAAGCTGTCCAATAAAAGGCATAGTTTACTTGTGTGTACTGTTTAGCTTTCGGTTTGAATGTGTTGATTTTGGCGACAGCGGTTTTCATACGAATTATGACATTAGAGCACTTCTATGTGTCTTGTTATTTAGATTTCTATGGTTGTAACTTTAAAATTTATGTTTCTAGCAATTTTTCCTTTATCTGTGTTATAAGACGTTACTTTTACCAAATTTACAGGCTCTGTGTTCATGAGAAGTACCCTGTAGGTTTTGAGTCCCTTGCGAATGTCGAAATTTGCGAAAATTTTGCAGCATTTACGGCTGTATCTTTTGATGCGTTGGCTTGTGAGTTTGACTTTTTCACAGCATCAAGGGACCGAAGACTTACTTACTTACTCCTCTGGCGCTGAAACCCCAAAGTGGGTCTTGGCCTCTGAGACGAGAACTCTCCATCTTCCCCGGTCCTGAGCGGTCTCTTGCCAATTATTATTGGCTAGCACGCGCAGGTCCACCTCTAATCGATCGCGCCAGCGATTCTTAGGTCGTCCAACCGGCGGTCGGCCTAGGGGTCGCCCCAAGTATGCCCTCTTCAGTACTCGTTCCTCACCCATTCATTCTCCCGAGCCAACGGAGCCGTTGTGCTTTTATTTCTCTAAGTATATTTGGCTCGGCCATTAGTTTTTCTAGTTCGGCATTTGTTCGGACTCTCCAGCTTCCATCCTCTCGTCTGGTGGGACCAAAGATCTTGCGAAGAAGCCTTCTTTCGGTGACTAAAAGCTTGCGTTCTTCATTCTGGGTCAGTGTCCAGGCTTCACACCCATACGTATAAGTATTGGTCTTATGACCGTTTTGTATATACGCGATTTGGTGTTTTTGCTCAGAAGTCTGCACGCGAGCACCTTATGCAAGGCACCACATTTCAGGGTATTTTAGATACGGATATTAATTTCTTCCTTCCTGGAATGTGAGTCAGTTATAGTGCAACCCAGATATCTAAAACTAGCAACTCTTTTGTACGTCGTATCTCCAGCCGTCTTGGCGTTGAGCTCGTGTATCTCTTTACCGTTTCATGTGGAGATATTCCGTTTTGTTGGCATTGATTTTTAGTCCAACCATTTCCGCTTCTTCCTTCAAGATACTTGCGACTTCGCTCACTTCATCGCGGGTTTCACCTAACAATGCGAGGTCATCAGCATACCCAATCACCTTATGCCTTGACTTGAGTATTCGATATAAATTTCAGCTTGATACCAAAAATAAAAACATGACTGGATCATTATATGAAACAGTAAAATCAACAGCTTTTCAAATTCACGACAAATCTAATAAAAATATTTCAGTAGCCTAATTTTTGTCATTTTCGAAGCCTAATTTTTTTTTTGGTAATACACCCGTAGGAAACTTATAGCATCTAAGGTTAAACACAACCAATCAGAGCTACGCTTGAGGCGTGGCACGAAAATTCGCAATGCACGTGAGTCTGACGTCGCCAGATAAAATAAATTTGTTAAAATAATGCAGCAAAATATAAATAATACTTAATATTTTAATATTTTGGTGGGAACCGGGAGAACCGGGTTTCATACTATTCAGACCCGGTTCTCAAGATCATCAAAAAACCCGGGTTTACCCGGGTTTTTCGGAACCGGGTAAACCCGGGTGCATGCCCTAGTCTGTGTAGCGCATGTCGCGTGTATCGCGGCTGCCGAGTAGGTATACCTACTCGGCAGCCGACCGTCACGCGACATGCGCTACACAAAGCAGTGTTCGGAACCGTTCGAACAGTATCACTTTTACCGTGGTTTCATAAAACCACAACATTTTTTATTGGACAATAATATTTTTTACTTTCTTGATTTAGGCCACAAAGGACAAAAGATGACCCGAAAACACCCGACAAGTTCATGAAATACAGCAGGAGATCATGGGATATGCTAATTAGAATCTGGAGGAAAAAATTACATGAATATGATGTTGATAGTGAAATTAAAAAAGAATGTGAAGATTCTGATGACAGTGATGAATGAAATACATTTTAAAATTATTAATATTGTTTTTGTTGTTAGGCAGTTCACAATACTGCCACTACGTTTTGGTTTTTTAAATATATTATGAACAGCATGGACGTATAAAAAAAGACGGACACCGTATTACGAACAAACAACGTGAAGCCACCATAGTAAGCTAGCGATCGTGTAAAGACAATAAACACGCACACACTATCACCATAGTAAGCTAGTCGGCCGCCATTACGTCATGAACTACCGACTGATTAACTGCGTCACTGTTTCACAAAAAATATTTAAAATGCCGTCTTGCGTGGTTAAATGGTGCCGCAACAGTACAATTTTAAATAACAAAACACAAGGGATTACATTCCACAGGGAAGCAAGTTATTTCTTTTATGTTTTAATGACAAAATTATTACGGCAAAATTTATAGAAAAAAAATACAGCCGCCATTGTCATCAGGACAGCTGTTGCCATGGCAACATGGCACACACACATGGATGTTTCGCCGCCATTACTAGGCTTCACTCAATGTTTAGGCGATATACCGTCCGTCTTTTTTTATACGTCCATGATGAACAGTGAACAGAACAGAATTCTTTGTTCAGGTATTTTTTTTAAATAAGGCGAATAATTTTATAATGTTACTTTTTTCATTGAACATATTTCCACAGAAATTCTGCACACACAGTGGAATGACAAAGGTATTATATAAGTTATAAATATTAATACATATTATATAAGTATACATTTAGACAAGTGTGAAGTGAAACTAGTTTTAAGATATTAATATAGTGATTAACAAAAATAAATATTGTATTATTTTGAACTAAAAAACCCTTATTAAAATAAAAGAAGAATTAAAATTCTCACATCATTCAAACATTATTTCATTATACTATCTAATAGTTATCTACTTTGACCTACTTCATATTGGTTTGTGAAAAATCTTAAAAAAAAAATTAAACACATCTTGTTTGTTATTATGGTTACATATTGTTATGATCAATAAAAGAAAAATCAAGGTGGAACATTTTAATAGTGAATAATACTTCAGATTTGACAAAATAATAGCTATTATGCTATAAACATAGGCAGCTTGCTTAGTGCCAAGATGTTGGCACAAAAATACAGAAAATGCACCCTTAAAATATGAGCTAGTTGTCAAGTATGTGTTGCCACTGCCTTAATCAAATATAATTATATTATGACAATGGTGTAGAAGTAAAATTGAAATTGACAACATTTAAGTTATCCATTGCCTGTTTTACAATTGTGTTGTGCTTGCTCTCAGTTGCTAGACTTTGTAGTTTTTCCATATATTCATCAATGTTGCTTTCTGTTGCTCCAGATGGCCCACCTGTTTTACAGAATAAAATAATTACTATTATACTCATTTGCCATTGTGATCATATAAAAACATTAGTCCATTTCATATTCTGCAAGCCAATTAAACTAAATCATGATTTTTTTACATACACTCTTTATTATATTATTACAAAGCTGCTTTAAAATAATAGGTATAATCCATACGGGTTTGACGCACTTGGTGCACTTCTCAACTTGTACACCATGCTCAAATGGTGAACTTAGCAACTTGTACACTTCTTAAATGGTACACTTCGCGACTGGTACACGTCTCAAATGGTGCACTTCGCAAATGGTGCACTTTTTAAGATTAGTTGAGATTTGGAAAAATTGTGTAAAAATGAAAGAATTTTTAGTTTTGGATGTTTAATTTTTATAATTATGTCAACACAATAATAATAATTAAACTATACAGAATCACCTTAAACACTATAACATTTTGGGTCATTTTTATTTTTTCAAAAAATAAAAAAGTAAAACTTTGTAATTGTTACTATTTAATAATTAGGTACTTACTTATTATTACTTTTACTAATTTGTTTTTAAGAAACAGGTTATGATTTAATTTAAAGCTTTTATTTAATTAGTAATAGTTAAAAGTTAAATAATAATATTACAAAGGTTATTGATATAATATGATATTATATCATATCTTTATTATGATATTTTTTTACTGTAAATCTACTTTTTTTTGACATAATTATATTATTTTTATTATATCTGAGTCACATTTTTATTTTTGAAAAAATAAAAATGACCCAAAATGTTATAGTGTTTAAGGTGATTCTGTATATAGTTTAATTATTATTATTGTGTTGACATAATTATAAAAATGAAACATCCAAAACTAAAAATTCTTTCATTTTTACACAATTTTTCCAAATCTCAACTAATCTTAAAAAGTGCACCATTTGCGAAGTGCACCATTTGAGACGTGTACCAGTCGCGAAGTGTACCATTTGATAAGTGTACAAGTTGCTAAGTTCACCATTTGAGCATGGTGTACAAGTTGAGAAGTGCACCAAGTGCGTCAAACCCATCCATACTAATATTATAAATGCGAAAGTAACTCTGTCTGTCTGTCTGTTACTCAATCACGCCTAATCTACTGAACCAATTTGCATGAAATTTGGTATGGAGATATTTTGATACCCGAGAAAGGACATAGGCTACCTTTTATTGCGAAATATGTACCACGGGCGAAGCCGGGGCGGACCACTAGTTTCTAATAAAATAAGATCTTATCTATACATATAATAAATCTGTAGAAGGGTCAATTCTGTACATTGAAAATATTGAAAAAATAAATAGCAGGGGGTGTTACTGGATCGATACCAAACCCAAATATGTGATTAAAAATTTTTTTGTCTGTCTGTCTGTCTGTATGTGAAGACATCACGTGAAAACTAACGGTTCGATTTCGATGAAACTCGGTATAATTGTACCTTATTATCCTGGGCGTAAAATAGGATACTTTTTATTCTGGAAAAATACGTAGAAAAAAAATTAATCTTAATTTTTCAGTTTTATCCATAGACGTTGTTCTGTAGAACCGCGAACACACGTTGCGTATTATTATAGGCCTAGCCGTATTTGGGTCCAATAGATATTTATAAGATGTCATTGTCAGAGTTACTCAAAATGGAGACCATCCACGCGAAGACCGACATCCGCGCGGACGGAGTCGCGGGCGGAAGCTAGTTTATACATATAACAAGCATTAAGGTAAAATAGATTAAGAAAGATATCTGTGAATATTTGAATTGAAAAAGTAAAAAACCGATTTATGTTTATTGCAGCTGAGAAGTTAATGAACATTTTTATACTAGTACATAGACAAAAAATTTACCACTGAGGGGTACAACAGTGGATTGCAATGCTTGAACCAGTGTTGCTACTAATGCCTTATGGTGTGCAACAAGTGCTGCTGTTCTTTCAGCTGCAGCAGCTGTTTCTGCACGGAGTCTTGATGTTGCCGCACTGACTTCTTCAGCATGTCGTTGCAGAATTGCATTCTAGAGAAAATAGTATATTAACAAGTTTATAACATGTATATTGTTTTTTGTTTTAATAACATTTTTATTTATGTAATACTTTTACAATGTAATTGTAAAAATTATTATTAGTAAAATGTAACCTTACCTGTTGTTCATAATCTGAATTAGCTTTTCGCAACTGCCTTAGTTCAGACTCACGTAATTTGTTATGTTGCAAAAATTGCTCGGTGAATATTGGTATATCTGTATCACCAAGATCTTCACCCTGGATGAAAAAATTGTTATTGTTACAAAATGTTTGTAATATGTAGGACATATTATTTTAAATTAATTACAACAAAAAACATGATGAAGTTTCTTACTGAAGCTGGTGTTACACATGGCCTGGGTCTAGGTGGAGTTGGCTGACGTGATGAATTTACTATAGCCACACTGTTAGCTGTTACTGGCATACTGGGCTCTATAGCTTGTGTGGCACCTGTGTAAAAGTTATGTTAAATTGTTAACAAATAATTAGCTTCCCTAACTTAATAATGACATAATATGTATTCAAGATATTTTTAAAAACAAGTTGTGTAAAACTTACTTGTACTGTTACTGTTATCATTAATTGTAGTAGCTTGTTTGACTTTTTTTGCACTCACTGGGTCTTTAATATCTATCTGTTGCTTTCTAAATTCTTTATAAGCATCGGTTTTTTTGTACTCAGCCCATTCTTTTATGTATCTGAAATAATATGAGTTGTTGTGGAATAATTTACACCATCTTAATATTTTTAGAAATAAAGGATAAAAATAATTAAGTAAGACATCAATTAAAAGTGCAATAACCGAGGCAGAATGGCTTCTTATTTATTTGTGATCTTTGGTATCAGTTTGAGAAATGGAAAGTTTACAAAAAATATTACATTACATTAAAAATTTACATTAACATATAGGGCATATAACATGTGAATTTATTGAGAAATTAATTAATTTAATCTAAATTCATTACCTTTCTTTATCTTGATCTGCTGCATCTAAATATTGTTGTTTCTCTTCAGTAGGTAATTTACTCCATTCACTGGCCAATTGACGAGTCAATTCTGCAAAACCAAGCTCTGGTTGTTCAGCTCTTAATTGATCTCGGCGTTCATTCAGAAATCTTACATATCCTAGAAGGGATTAAAAAAACATACAATTCTGTTTATCAGAAAAGACGACTAAACAAAAAAAAATAGCTAACCAGTTAAAGGTGGTCGAGGGGCAGTCACATCACGGGGTACTTTAGGTTTCCGTTTTTTAGGCTTTTTATTTGCTTTATGTGTATTGTCCTTTGTCACTGTATTATTAGCGACATCAGATTCAGTGCCATTTGTAGGGATAGAAGCTAAATTTGTAGGATTTACATCTGTTTTCCCATTAGATGGTTTTTGTGTGTTTTCTTCGTTTTGATTTGGTTTTATTTCTGTACTTTGCGATGCTTCGGTTTCCATATCAATGTGCAATGTTTAATATTTATAGTATCGATGGAGAAAATAACTAGTACTAGACAAAATTGATAAATTATGTTTCATTCGTGAAATTAATAATTAATTAGAACATGTTTATATTATTGCTTTACGGATCTTTTGGCAATTTGCGAATTTCGGAAAGTACCTAGGTCATACTTGTAATAAATCGTCATTTGATGACAGATTATTGAATGTGTTGATTGATGCGATTATGATATTCCCCTATTTAAAATAATAATCTTACATAACTTATACCACAGACTTATACCATTAACTCAAACCGTCTGTATAAATTATTAATTACACAATCGTAACGTTATTGCTCACGCACTGACGCACTACACTAACTGTAGAAAAATATGTAAAGTTTCTAAAAAATAATGAGATCAGTCTATTGGACTCATCCTAAATTCCCTGAAAGATAGGAGAGATTTTGTGTTGGCAAACCTTGTTTCAGACCCACGCCCTTTTGACAATGTCAACCAATTGCCAAAAGATCCTTGTCTTACTATACGTTAGTTGTCAACTGACATGAGACATCCATATACCCCGTTTTCCAATTACAGAGCATAATGCGACTCAGTGCCGCACAATGCCGAATTATGCTGATGCTTAATTGGAACGTGAAACGCACCAGCAGGTTGCAAGTTCAGTGTTGAAAAAAAATATATTCATAGAGTTAGCAATAACCTCATTGGGCGTATTCAGAAAGAAAGCTTGAAACTTATAAGCGCTTATAAGCGCTTATCGGCGCTTATAAGCGCTGGTAACCCGCGCAGGAAAATATATGAACATGCGCTTATAAGCGCTGATCGGCGCCGACAAGTTCCAACAAGTTTCAACAAACTTATAACGCTTATAAGCGCATGTTCATATATTTTCCTGCGCGGGTTACCAGCGCTTATAAGCGCCGATAAGCGCTTATAAGCGCTTATAAGTTTCAAGCTTTCTTTCTGAATACGCCCATTAATGTGTAATTAAAGTGGTATACAATATAAGCTTCTTGGGCTTAGATCATTAAGTAATGGATAACACTCGCAGGCGTTTCCCCTTTTGCCGAGGTATAAGATTATTCGAATCGAAAAATCTTATGCTTTCATAAAAACTACTTGCGTAATCGATTACAAACACTCTGCGTATTCGTAAAACATTGAAAGGACGTCTGCGAGTGCTCCGCTAAAAATTCCGTTTTGCACTGTCAAGTCTTGCAGAAGCAATTCAAACATGCCGAATATTAAAAAAGATGGAATAACCTTTAATTTGTGTATATTTTTTTATGTTTTTAACGTACATTTCTAATTAAATGCAATTTCTAATAATCGTCGATGTATCGTTTAGCGATATGATCAAGACAAATAATCGAGTCATGTTTAGAGAGAGAGAGAGACGAGACTATCATGGAAAGAAAATATACAAATTTAATCTTTATGAACTAAGAGATAAAGTTGAATTTAAAACGCGATAATGAACCGCATTCCTTACGAGACTATCTTTTAAAGAAATACAAATTTAATCTTTATAATATAAGTTATAAAGTTGAATTTAGAACGCGATATTGAACCACACTCCACACGAGACAACTTGGAATGAAATACAAATTTAATCTTTATGAACTTAGGGATAGAGTTGAATTTAAAAACTCGTCGCTTAAAAGGTCGTAAATTTTTACGACTTTCGTGACACAAATTATTTTTATGAATGTGTGATTGTGTTTCAATAGTGTGAGTTACCCTCCCCGCACCAAAATCAGCAGAAAGTTTAGTTAGAACATTTGCCAGCGTACTCCATCCATTACTTAATGATCTAAGTTCTTGGGTATACATAATAATTGGTTGAAAAATATTTACGGTTATTTTAAGTAATTTGGATTTTGATTTTTTCATTAACATTTGTTTCAATGTTTCATCCATACTTATATTTATTTTTTTAACACAATTTGAATTAACTTTGATTATTTCGAAAAAACTACAATGAAACGAAAGCTTTAAAATTTTTTCCAACAATTAATAATTATAGGTAAACCAGAATCTGATGGCAATTAGGGAAATCAAAATTTTGAGTGTGCAACCCTAGGGAAAATGGACTGAACGATCTTGATACTGCTTATTTTTTATTTTGTCCTCAATATCATTAGTCACATTACATAAGTGGACAATACTGTACTTAATAATGAGATATCCACTTAATATTATGTAGGTACATACTTACATGTATAATATACATATTAAGTCCTTTTATACAGGTAATACATATTATTATTTACACATACCTATATTTGTATATTCATAATCAGTATGCCATGTGAAAATATCGATTTATTGATAATGTAGATCAAAGCTAGACTACTTATAACTTTTTATAAAATAAAATAAAAATAAAATAAAACTATGTTTATTTTCGTAAGTAATAACAGATACACGTTATAAAATTGACTTGGACAGCATGGACTTGACGAATAGCCGTATTGGAAACTCCTGTAATAAGTTTTCATAAAATTATATTCTAATCAACAAACAATATTATAGTTACCTACATATAATATTTTTTAATTTAAAGTATCAAAATGGGTAAGTCCAATTTACGAATAAAATCTTCAAAATTGAAAATTGTGATGTGTTTGACCCTTCTTCATCGAATGTTTTTCTATACACATTATAAACAACACCTCTTGCTTGTGATCGCAGCGGCTTTTTCGACATTTTCGAATATTTTTTAGACAAAATCCTAAAAATTATTCATTAACTGCAAAAAAGACAAATAATTTGACAACCAATTTGATAGTTGTCAAATAAGTTGCCACATGAAAATCTTTTATTTCTTAAATATAAATATGCCATCAGATTCTGGTAGACCCATAGAAATCTAAATAACAAGACACATAGAAGTGCTTTAATGTCATAATTCGTATGAAAACCGCTGTCGCCAAAATCAACACATTCAAACCGAAAGCTAAACAGTACACACAAGTAAACTATGCCTTTTATTGGACAGCTTGATTTTAGTGAAAACTAACTTATCTATTAAATTAAGCTTTTGAATATGTATCCTAACGCACGAATTTACGGTTTATTTTAGAATAACATCCCTAAGTATATGAGACTTTTTGCTCCAATACGAACAAACGTGATAATAAGAATGGTCGACTGTGTCATTCATTGTTATTTCGATTACTATGGTGACACTCGTAATACTTGTAAATATTCTATAATTTTAAGGAAAAACGGCATTATTTCTAAAAAAATATATTTTCCGATGAAATATTATTCCTTTATAAGTATAATTACAACTTGTGGAAGAATTTCCGCAATGGGAATTGCTGAAACACACCATGTATACACTCAGGGCCGCGCCGACCCCCGGTAGCGCCTGTGTGCGAAACCTATGAAGCGCCTCTTTTTTTATAAAAATTCAATGCACACCTTACACACACACACACTTTCAATCCAATGATTGTTCATTTGTATTGTTTTGCCTTAGCTATCTCGTTCGTTAAAATCGGGGAATACCCATGACCCCACCCCCGGGCCCCGCTTGCGTCGCAGTCGCACGCATCGCATCGGGTTGCGTTCAAAAACTCACTCATTCATAATATTTAGTCCACTCATTATATACATTTAAAAAAAAAGTGAATTTGCGCATCTAATTTTTTGATATATTGTAGGGATACCCAGAAAAGCTTAACTTGAGTTTTTCGACCAAGATTTCCTATGAGCTTTCGCCGCCATCTTAAAAAAAAGGTGTAAAATTTGTTTTTCGGCAATAACTCGGCTATCCGATGAAATTCGGAAATCACTTATAAGACACTTTTTGTTCCTTTTTTTATGCTCTACAATTAAGTCTAGACCATTTTTTCCGTATCATGCATCGTTATCGAGATATTGATCGATAAAGTAAAAAAAATGTGTGCGTGTACTAGTGTACACACGTACGAAGTGAAACTTCTTTATGACCTTATTTTTCAAAAAATAATTTACTATATGCAACTTTACAGAAATACGTCGAATCACGCGTGGTAGGGATAAGAAAAAGATGGCGCGTAACGGAAAAAGTCACGCGTAACGAAAAAATGTTACACTCAATTTTTTTCCAACCCCGATAAAGAAGTTTCACTTCAAAAATTCAGGACACATTTTTAGTTTTTTGCTTTTTTTTGTTTAGGACATAATACATATACCTACATTATGTATAATATGTATCTAATACATATACATGTATTTAAAAAATCGTACAATTCGAACTTGTAGAGAATATTCAGACCTACAATTTTCTTTTTGGAGTTTTTTAGTTGGACAAAAATTACGATCTCCAGCGCGCCGCAGAGTCGGTGAATTCACGCTCACCGTCGAGCGAGCTGCTCGCTCGGTTGTGTTCGCATGGCGAAGCGAATGGGAAATTGTTTAGGAAATTGATGGGATAAAAAATAAGTACATAGACCAGACTTTAGAACAAATTAAAGATCACACTAAAGTATATTTTTTAAACAAATAATTTGTTTGTGCAGTAAAAAAAAAGTTGAACTGTACATTTGAGCGAAAAAAAGTACAACACACGGTAAAATGAATGAAAAATGGTTTCAAGAAAATTTTGTAATTGAAAAAATGCAAACACACTCGTCAAAACGGATGCCAGGTCTTACAATAATTTTTTACTTTATCGATCGATATCTCGATAACTATGCACGATACAGTAAAAATGGTCAGGACTTAATTGTAGAGCATTAAAAAAGGAACAAAAAGTGTCTTATAAGTGATTTCCTAATTTCATCGGATAGCCGAGTTATTGCCGAAAAACCAATTTTACCCCTTTTTTCAAGATGGCGACGAAAGCTCATAGGAAATCTTGGTCGAAAAACTCAAGTTAAGCTTTTCTAGATATCCCCTACAACATATCAAAAAAATAGATGCGCAAATTCACTTTCTTTTATTTGCCTTTTTTTCGGACGAAATGAGTGGACTAATTTCATACTCATACAAACTCGGCGCCTCTACGGTTTAAAATAACTAGTACTTTTTCTCTTGTTCAAAGAACTGCCGCCGTTTTAACGTTGAGCTCGTAAGGAATGTAAACTGAAACCATAAACGTGAATAATAATAAACATTAAATATTGAGAGACTTGTTCAATAAGCGTTATAGATGTTTTGTTGTTTACAAGGCCTATGTTGCGCCTATTGTACCTACTTACTTGTCGATACTCCACTACAAAAAACAATCATATAGGTAACAAAAATAATTTTGGTGGCAGTGGCGGCGCGGCGCCCCTATTGTCTTGGCGCCTGTGTGCGCCGCACACTTCGCACACAGGGGCGGCTCGGCCCTGTATACACTCATACGTCTCCAGCAGGGCTATTGTCTAATTTTGACACATTAAGTGATCAACATAGTTTTGATGATCACTGAACTTTGATGTCCACTAAAATTTTAAAGATTTGGTATTGCGTATCTTAATAAGTGGACATCATGTCACGGTGTATTACGGTGCTTATCAACGATGACACCGAACGTCACTATTTTTTATCGACATTATGCAGCAAAATTAAAAATATATACATTTGGTCGTATATTCCATAAATACGTGAGCATATTTAAATCTTACGTGTTATATTAACCGGAACACTTGGGATTTGAAATGTTTACTCTTATATGGCGCTAAATTCATAACACTTTTGAATTTTGGTCTGTCTACAATTACAATTTTGGTCATTGTCTTGTGTACACAAGTGTATTTGAAAGTTAGAAACAGTAACAAATGAATAAAACTGAGGTAAGTCTTATAACCCTTGTTTTGAGAGCAATATTAACATTAATTTAAATATAAATTTGAAAATTTTTAATATTTGTATCTTTTATATTGCTTTGTATGATTTATGAAATGTTTAACAAAAATCTATTTTATAGTACTTACATCTAATAAAATGTAAGTTATTTATTTCAAGCACAATTATATTGTCTTTATATCTTTAACTAATCTCTTTTTGAAAATGACTATTCATGAGAGCTTCTAAATTAGATAGATTTGTCGGAAAACAGTACTTGAGGAGAATTAGGTAAATATTATTTAATTCCCATTAAATTATCCATTATTTTTAAATATACTTGTTATTGTAATAATGTGTTTTACCTTTCTATAAACTATAGATAGTAAGTTGAGTAACAAGTTTATATAATTAATTGTGACAATTTTTTTTAATGTATTGAAATCGAAAATAGTTGCTCTAGTTGCTCAAAGAAACTACTGAGTACATTTAATTTTGAAAATGTAAGTGAATTATTATGCTATATTGTAATTTCAGTAAGCCAAGATGAGAGAGTGCCTCGTTGGGCCTATGAGTTGGAAAGCAAGCGATTGGCTGTTGAGGAAAGGCATACAGCTGCTATAGAAAAATTAGCTGCATCACTTACCTACCAAGATACAGGAAGATATACAGGGTGTCCCAAAACTCAACGTCAAGCCAAAACGGGGCGACAGGATTGATTGTAACCATCATGAGAAAAATCTAAAAAAAAATCTATCCCATGCATTTTGAAAATTATGGGCATTTAAGAAAAACCTAAAAATTTGGTCAACCTGTAACTATTTTTCGGTTATTGTGGTTAATTTTTATTATTTTTGTTCATTTAAACCTTGGAACCGTAACCCTAAATAACATTTCTAGAATTACAGTAAAAAATAATGACACAATTGCCCCAAGTTTCCTTGAATTGAAGACTATTTGTTAAACTATGAATTTAAAATTTTCTAAATTTGTCGACTTTGACGGCCCCTCCTTTAAAAAAAATGTACTAGAGTGCCTTGGCAAGTGCCATTAAAAGTTGGCGCATTTAATCAGGATTGTAAAATAGTACAATATTTGTTAGTTTCATACAAAAAAAAATGAATAAAAAAATAAAAACCTCAAGTAACCCGATTT
The DNA here is from genome assembly GCF_061535455.1 of Colias philodice. NCBI lineage: Eukaryota > Metazoa > Arthropoda > Insecta > Lepidoptera > Pieridae > Colias > Colias philodice. The sequence goes on along the minus strand of NC_143098.1, from coordinate 7,280,962 downwards.
TTGCTAACCCATTTTACTCAATTAAAATGTTTTTTATTCGCAAAAACTCTAGGTAGGTTCTTAATTTTACGGCAAAATGATGAGAGAGATAGACAGTGGACATGTTTGCCATGAGTGAGCGAGACAGATAGTGACGCCACGCAGTGAGACGAAGATGCGTCGTTTAAACGAGTGCGAATGAAATAGATACAGACGCCATACCAAGCAAATGGCTACGCTACCAGTTTGACATCAGTTAGTACGTTTCGCTCATTCGTCTACTGCGCACCTTTCCGTATTCGCTTGTGTTGATTTAGTACTGACAACTTTGGCTTCTCTTTTTGGACTTGGATTATTGTGAATTGGACTTGTTGATTACATACCGGCAACTTTGGCTTCTTTCTTTTGGAATTGGACTTTGGTATTAGCATAATACCCTTGTTATCTACGATGCCTACTCGCTATACTTCACAAGAATATGCAAACATGCACCTCATTTATGGGGAATGCAGATGCAACGCAAGTGCCGCCGCTAGACTTTATCGTGAAAGATATCCAAATTTAGAGCGCTATCCGGATCACCGCGTGTTTGTTAATGTGCACCGTTCACTCACGGAGAGCGGCCATTTCCCGAATCAAATGCGGGCTGGAGGTAGACCTCGCATTCCTTACGAGGAAGAAGTGTTGCAAGAGGTCGCAGATGACCGAAGTATTTCAGTTCGTGGAATTGAAGAAAGAACGGGAATACCCAAAAGCACAGCACATCGTATTTTACAAAGAGCCGAAATGCATCCGTTTCACGTACAACGAGTTCAAAGTCTTCTCCCTCGAGATTATCCTGAAAGGATTTCATTTTGTAGAACAATGCTACAGAGGCATAATGAAAATCCCCAATTCATCCAAAAAATTCTCTGGTCAGATGAATGTACATTTAAAAAAGATGGCTACATAAACTTACACAATTTTCACGAGTGGCATGTGGAGAATCCACATTTAATGCGAGAAGACAGATCCCAGTATCGCTTTAAAGTAAACCTGTGGACCGGAATTTTAAACGGCAAAATTGTTGGGCCTTTTGAGCTGCCTGAGAACTTGAATGGCACGAATTACCTACATTTTTTACGAGAAAATTTACCAACTTTGTTAGAGGACGTACCACTAGCAGATCTTCGCCACATGTGGTATCAACAAGATGGCTGCCCAGCGCATTACGCAGTGCAAGTAAAAAATTTCCTTGACCAGAAATATCCGGGAAGGTGGATTGGACGTTCAGGCACTATCTCGTGGCCAGCCCGTTCCCCAGATTTAAATCCCCTGGATTTTTTTTATTGGGGCGTTCTCAAAGAAAAAATTTATTCAAAGCCCATTGAGAGTGTAGCCGATCTGCGAGAACGAATTTCTCAAGCTGCTGAGGACATCAACACTCGAGGATATGCCCGGCAAATAAGTAGATCTTTTTTAAGAAGATGTAGGGCGTGTATTGAGGCTGATGGCAAACAATTTGAACATTTGTTGTAATAAATAATGTTATTTCCCTATCTGACTTTTATTTCAATAAACCTAAAGTAAACTAGGTCAAGATTTTTAATTATTTTTTTAATTTTACTTACTTTTGTTGACTTTGGTAAAAGTGGCGTCACTATCTGTCTCGCTCACTCATGGCAAACATGTCCACTATCCATCTCTCTCATCATTTTACCGTAAAACTAAGAACCTACCAAGAGTTTGTGCGAATAAAAAACATTTTAACTGAATAAAAAGGGTTAGCAAAAATCGGGTTACTTGAGGTTTTTATTTTTCATTCATTTTTTTTAGTATGAAACTAACAAGTATTGTACTATTTTACAATCCTGATTAAATGCGCCAACTTTTAATGGCACTTGCCAAGGCACTCTAGTACATTTTTTTTAAAGGAGGGGCCGTCAAAGTCGACAAATTTAGAAAATTTTAAATTCATAGTTTAACAAATAGTCTTCAATTCAAGGAAACTTGGGGCAATTGTGTCATTATTTTTGACTGTGATTCTAGAAATGATATTTAGGGTTACGGTTCCAAAGTTTAAATGAACAAAAATAATAAAAATTAACCACAATAACCGAAAAATAGTTACAGGTTGACCAAATTTTTAGGTTTTTCTTAAATGCCCATAATTTTCAAAATGCATGGGATAGATTTTTTTTTAGATTTTTCTCATGATGGTTACAATCAATCCTGTCGCCCCGTTTTGGCTTGACGTTGAGTTTTGGGACACCCTGTATACATTATATATATATTAGTAAATTAAAATGATTTTAAATAGTGTAATTTATTATTATTAATTATTTATAACTCTATTCTGAGTTTTTCATAAATAACTGTCTAGATTTAACTAAAAATAACAATTATTGAGTTAACACAATCCTTATGGTGTAAATTTCTTTAAAAATAAATAAAAAATATTTTTTTAGATATCAAAAGTTTAATTACTTAAATACCTTGTCTTAACTATTACCTAATTGACAACTACATCACATTTATATCAGAGCATTAACAATGTATTATAATTTATAAATTATACAAGAAATATTGTCATATTCGATTAGAAGCTATAATATTATCTAAGTAAGAAAATATGTTTAATCACAAATACAAGTATAAATAATTTTCAGTTAAAACTAATACATTTTTAAGCACAATAAATATTTATTTAACATAACATCTTCTTGAATTACATAGTCTCTGTACTAATATTGTTCTCTGGTAAGATCTTGTATAACCTCAACTATAGCATCCTCTCCTCTACTTAAATCCTGAGACATGCCTGTATTTCGGGTATTTTGGCATTCTGCATATTTGCAATGTTGTGCAGGACAACACATGCATTCACTATTTTACCAGCAGTAACTGGATCATAATGAAGTATTCTATGGGCCAACAAACAACTCCAACATGCTTTGAATAACACTAAACACCGTTCAACAGTATTCCTGACAAGGCAATGAAGGTTCGTATAGTATTCTTCAGGTGTCCCGGTCCTGCTCCTAATATTGTTGTCATCATCCAGGGCCATTGCGCATATCCTGAGTCACCTAAAAACAGGTAAAATATTTTATACTCTATGCATACTTCATATGATGCTCACAGAAATTAAATGAAGATTTAGTATTTAATGATAATTGTTCCACATACATTATGTTTAATTTGGAATCACATAACTGAAAAGATATACATTAATTATTGTATTATTTTCTATGTAGGTATATCTAAGTATTTATAAATGAGTTATTAATGTCTTTTAAACCTAATACAGATAATTATTAATGTTGAATGTTGAATAGTAATTTTATTGATTTGTAAGTCATCAGTAATAAATTACACATAAAAAAGGAAAAACAAAAGATATGGATATTTTTAGACTTACTATTAATACATTCAATGAAGGAAAATGTTTCCTATTTCAACATCTCCACCACCAGTTGAAAACCAGCCTTTGTCAAACGAAAATTCGCTATAAATTCTCTTTCAGGCAGCTATAAAGTATCACCACAGGATCACTAGCATCACGTAAGCGTCGCCTTTCAATTCTTAATGCTTTCCTCTTTCTTTCTTCTTCCGCAAATCCAAGTAAAAAAGCACGGGCCATACTTTATAAATTATATGGATACCTACGCTTCTATTGCTCAGTAAAAACCTTTTGGAAAAAAGAAAATGGCTATATATTTATACTTAAAAAATTATTATCTATCATAGTTGATAGTACATATTAACTCAATGTTATCTTTATATTTTTTGTTGATTATAGTATAGAAACACTTGAAATAAGACGTTAAATCATATACGTGCTATTCTTCCTATATTTTGTTCATATATTTTTAATATTTAACTTATCCGGTTTATAGTGTCGATCACTGAGAATTTACAAAACACTGCTCAATACTAGTTCCTTTCACAGTAATATAGTGATCAACCTTTTAGCGGCAGTACACATGGGGCCAAGGCGTTGGGCCAACGTGTTGGGAAAAAATGAAGGATATCAAGATTCCTGTTCACACATTGGCGTACTGATCATTCTGCATTGGCGCTTCAAAGATGGACGTAGTCCGTAGAAGTTCTTGCAGCCGCGGCAATTTATTTATATACAGTGCGTTTAATTATTACGTACATGTGCATCAATAACAATGAGTGTACTCTGCCGTCTGCGATGATACCATTTTCCAATCTCTATTGTCCTTTTTTTATAACTGTACTAGCAGTCCGCCCCGGCTTCGCCCGTGGTACATATTTACGTTTTCTCTACATAAAAACCATCCTCGTACTTCAAGGAATATAATAAAAAAAGAATTATCGAAATCGGTTCAGCCGTTCTCGAGTTATGCGCTTACCAACACATTTTGCGATTCATTTTTATATAGATAAATAAAACATTATTATGTTTAGATTTTTTCAAATGTTTAAAATGTGTACATTTTACATTTAATTTAATTTTAACTACCTATAAAACGAAACTTTAAAGATTAGATTTTAGATATTATTTTATTAAATGATAATATTATTTATGTAATAAAGCACAATTTGATCAAAATCATGCTCATTGTATATTGTTATTTAATTTTTAAGAACAAGTAACTTTTTAATACTATTTTACTCATTTTATAAATATATTCATTTTTTTATCGCATTGTATGAAAGTTAGATAAGAAAAACATCTAGATTCTAGAATAATATAATAAATAGAAAATAGAACATCTAATTTATTGAGTCATATGGTTTTATTTTTGTGTAGTTCATGCCGCGGATTCCAAATTATTCCTTCATGTCGATACAAATCTACGAATTGTAAAACCTCGGCGCCGCCATCGCTATCGGAACATGGTTAAACGTAAATTTCATTGACGCGCAACGATACTGTCTCCGCTGACGAGTAACAACAAACTGAACAAGACACCAACGTGTGAACGCTGTTTGTGGAGCGCGCCAAGATCCTTTGATGTGTGCACAAAAAACCGACAACATTCGGTTGGCCTGCCAATATTGGCGCCAACTAGGCTAATGAAGCCAACATACCGCCAAGTAGCTCTCTACACGTTGGCCCAACCCGTTGGCCCAACACGTTGGCCCAATGTGTACTGCCACCATTTTGATGGTCACTTGGCTTACGGAATACCACTTTTTATGGTGGCAGTACACATTGGGCCAACGTGTTGGGCCAACGGGTTGGGCCAACGTGTAGAGAGCTACTTGGCGGTATGTTGGCTTCATTAGCCTAGTTGGCGCCAATATTGGCAGGCCAACCGAATGTTGTCGGTTTTTTGTGCACACATCAAAGGATCTTGGCGCGCTCCGCAAACAGCGTTCACACGTTGGTGTCTTGTTCAGTTTGTTGTTACGCGTCAGCGGAGACAGTATCGTTGCGCGTCAATTTGAAATTTACGTTTAACCATGTTCCGATAGCGATGGAGGCCCGAGGCGCCGATGTGGACAAGCAATGAGGTTTTACAATTCGTAGAATTGTATCGACATGAAGAATAATTTGGAATCCACGGCATGAACTACACAAAAATAAAAACCAATCTCAATAAATTCGATGTTTTATTTTCTATTTATTATATTATTCTAGATGTTTTTCTTATCTCACTTTCATACAATGCGATAAAAAAATGAATATATTTATAAAATGAGTAAAATAGTAATAAAAAGTTACTTGTTCTTAAAAATTAAATAACAATATACAATGAGCAAGGTTTTGATCAAATTGTGCTTTATTACATAAATAATATTATAATTTAATATAATAATATTATATATAATCTTAAAAGTTTCGTTTAATGTAATTAAAATTAAATTAAGTGTAAAATGTACACATTTTGAACATTTGAAAAAATCTAAACATAATAATGTTTTATTTATACAGAAATAAAAAAAAGGACAATAGAGATTGGAAAATGGTATCATCGCAGACGGCAGAGTACACTGGAGTACACTCATTGTTATTGATGCACATGTACGTAATAATTAAACGCACTGTATAAATAAATTGCCGCGGCTGCAAGAACTTCTACGGATTACGTCCATCCTTGAAGCGCCAATGCAGAATGATCAGTACACCAATGTGTGAACAGGATCCTTCATTTTTTCCCAACACGTTGGCCCAACGCCTTGGCCCAATGTGTACTGCCGCTAATAAACTATCGATACAAAAACACCTGTCAAATGTGTTACGGTGGCTTTCAAGTTGATTTGGTGCTCATGACGTCATTTCAGTTGATAACTAAAATAGCCAATACGAAAAACATGGTTTGACAAGAAATCGTTGAGCACCGTGCAAAGTTATCATCACTATGAAATGTCAAATGAGATACGCAATAGCCCTGAGCAACTGAACAGTGACGAATGCACTGGTGATGTGCAAATCACCTGAGTGGCGACAAGGTCACGCACGCTTACGACTTCTAGTGTCTTGTTATTTAGATTTCTATGGGTAGACCTATACTAACGATAAATCGATTGCACGCATCAATTCACGCGCATTACTTTTTCTAGTGCTCGATTGTGCGAAGCGTTGCTGTAGTTGGAACATTCAACGTTAAGCATTATGCCGCATAATGCGCTCTAGTGCTGTAATTGGAAAACGGGGATTGTATATATTAATACAATAGGAGACATCACTGGCGCTGCCGCGGCGTGGCGTTGGGCGTACACCGGTCATATTCTAAGGTCTTATTACAGAACAGAAATATCAGATTAATATTATGTATGAGATCCCAATATTGTCAAAAACCTAAAAGCTAAACACTGAAAGATTTTTGGAACGAAGTTCCTTAGCGCGCATTGCGAAAGGGAAAATTACACGTATTGCTATAGTTTTAAGCCATGCGGCCTGCGCGTGTTTCTCTTCTGTCTCTCTTTCTCTCTTTCAAAGAAAGCAATTCAGTTATTTTAATACCTTCGTTCCTTACGGATGTCCCTTGACCCTTGACTCCTCTCAAGTTTCATTTATCTTATGTTTTAAGCTTAGATCATTAAGTAATGATTTAAGGTTTTAAGTATTTAATGGGCGGTAAAGATACAGATACAGATAATCGATCATGAATGCACTTTTTTTCAGTTCATGCCCTAGAGGCTAGAAGTTAGAGCCACGTTAGGCCGCCATGTAGCAAGTGCTGGTTTAGACTTGCAAGCTGCTGTCGGGCAGACTGTGGGACATTTCTTGCGGAAGTTTTCTTGCAGATGGAAACGCGGCCTTCTGATAAATCTAGCTAACTTGCTACATGCGTTTCCCCTTTTCTAAATTAATTGGCAACTTAATTAAGTCCACTTAATTTAGTGTAGTGTCTTATTTCTATGGTCTTAAGCACGTCTTAGGGTTCATACGCACTCTGCGGGTAGCCGCATTGCGGGTAGCCGTCCGGCTGACCGCAAGCACAATTATGTACGTAATATTCATTTCTATGCGCACTGTGCGGTCTGCGGTAGCCGCATCGCAGTGCGCATAGAAATGAATATTACGTACATAATTGTGCTTGCGGTCAGCCGGACGGCTACCCGCAATGCGGCTACCCGCATAGTGCGTATACGCTCTAAAGCATTGATGCACAGACATCCAAATATTTATATATCTGTGGCATGAACCCGTATTAATCTGTGGCACCACTTGGAGCAGGCAGCAGCTGACATTTGACATTGACATAATTATAAGAAATGTGAAATTTATCAAATAAAAACTGCAAATTGCATTGATTGCAATGTTTTAAGCCACAGATTTTTTAAGCTTACTACAAGAATAATAAAAACGGATTTAAGATATACTATACATAAACTACAACAAACTATGAAAAAATCTTGATACATAGTTTTATTCACAAACATATTTTGCATTTATTTCCAATTGTATTCAGTGATACAATAAATCTTAAAGTGTATAGTATTTTGAGTATGTAATATTATGAGATAAATATTAATATAATTAAATAAAATCATGGTGAGTTTGTGTTAAGAAATTTAAGTATTTTGTTTACATCTCAATTTAATATTCAGTAGATTATTAACCTGTACAATAAATATTTCTTTAAAAAATATTTCCGTTTTGTAGAGTGATATTGAAATCAACGAGGCTCTTGCCTCGTTGGAGTTGGTTATGTCGGAATTCAACGCTCCAACGACAAGCAACTTAAGGAAAAGGGAGATTGAAGTTATGTTAGAAAACTTTTTCAACAATAGGGATTCATGGAAACATTGTTTATTGTTTTTTCAAAAATCGCAGAATCACTATGTTCTCATGTTTATACTGAATACCCTAGAGGCAAGTATAACTATTGACTTTCAATTTTCTTTTATAACATAACAGATATTTAGTGAACAATACTAATTAGAATATAAAGTCATTTATTTAGCACAATAATTAGAATACATATATAAACTAACATACAAGTAAAAAGTGATAAGAGTTAACAACATTACTGACTAAACATTAACTAAACTAAACTAAAATTGGCTGACTTCAAACGGAATGCCGCTTCTACCTCAATTTATATACAGTAGAACCTCGATAAGTTAAAATCCAAGGGAAACACAAAATATTTTAAGTTATAGAGGTTTTAAGTTATCAAGGGTCTATCCATTTTTCACTGTTTCTATAGCTTTTAATTTATCAGCGTAGGTGAGGGTTGTTAGTTTTCTTTTTGGACTCATTTTAAGCCAGTTTCATCACACAGTAAGTAAAGTGATGTTTCCAGGACAACAATCAAAAACTTATGATGCAAGTAAGTTGTTGTCATAAAGCTAACCGCCGCAAAGCTTTGAAGAATTTCGATAAAGCAAACAATAGGTAATGTATTGTTTACGTCAACAATACATAGTAAACACGTGCAAGCAATAAATACCGAAACTGTTTGTTTTGACACTCTTTCAAAATGACTCATTGACAAACAATTTTATGTTATAGAGGTTGTGGAAACATTTCTTGAAGTTACTGAGGGCCAATACAGAGATTATTTATTTAAGTTATAGAGGTTGCGTATTTTAAGTTAAGAGAGAGGCTCTGATGGGAAGGGAACACATTATTTTTTGAAGTTACAGAGGTTTTTATGTTACCGAGGTTTAAGTTATCGAGGTTCAACTGTATTATGTATTCTAAGGCACAATATACTTTGTAATTTTGAAATACTGATGTGAATGTTTTTTTTTATGTACTAATATTTACTAATAATGCTAAAAGAAACTATAAATCACATTGACAATAATTAGTATTGCTTGACAATATTATTTATATAGGTATTTACCTACAATAAATGAATATTATCAGGGCATAATCTGGGACCAATATATAAACAAATAGAATCATTAATTTCATAGTGTGATTGACAATTGCATGAAGCAGCTTGGTTATAGCAAAAATGCAAAATACAAATATATTCATTACAGTCAAAATTATTTTTGTCAGCAATCAGTTTTAAATATATGTATTGTACATGAATTTGTTTATATATTTCTATGTTTATCAAAGATTAACTTTTTTTCAGAATATAATAAACAGACAATGGTTTCATTTAACGGACAATGAGAAAGTGCAGATACGACAAACGTTAATATATGAGTTAATGGCTAAACATGAGGTTATGTTGTATTTTATACGAAATAAGTTAGCTGCACTCATCGTCGCTATAGCTCGTAATGATTGGCCACATCTCTATCCGGACTTTTTCAATAATATTGTAGAGGTATGAAGTTTTACATCTCTTAAAAGTCATTATCCCAATTTGTATTTGTCACCGGAAAATAATAAGAATCGACAATCGTAAATTTATACATTTTCTAGGAAATTTATAAACCTTTGTAGGATTTTAAACAAAAAATAGTATTATTTTACGCCCACATTTTCGTGTTTAGTTAACGTTTTTAAATTTCCGAGAAAAATTTAATTGGGTAAGTAAAAATGAAAATTACACTTTCTTAGACCTTTTCTCTTATTAATCTAGTCACACAATACCCTCTGTAATGCATAATCAAGAAATATATTATGGTTGGCTCTAACTTCAAAAGAATATTTTAAAGGTTCGATTTTTGTTTCGTAAGAATAATGTTCGATACTCATTAATGTTAGTTTAATATTAATCTTTACAGTTATTAAAATGTGATGGACGACGTTGCATTGTGGGATTAGTTCTAGCACAGACAGCTAGTGAAGAACTGGGTGCTGCGCGGGACACTGGCGTGCTATTGCCGTCGGCACGGCGTAACCAATTGGAACGGTTAATGCTCAAAGGGATGCCACAAATGCTGGCAGCATTAAGCAGTAAGTTCATTTAGAAACATGAAAATATCCTTGCTAATGTAATGTTGATATTATTTGAGATTAGGATGAAAATAGTAGTTTAATTGTGATATATTATTCTAAATATTCTAGGTATTTTGGAAAAGAATGCACAGAAAGAGGGGCAGTCTAATCCCCCACCATCCCCAACTGGGGGGATGCCACAAACCTCAGCATTGCCTGATTTATTGGCCAATGCTCATGATGTACAAGCTACAGATAAGTGAGTATACTATACTTATTATTTTCATGGTATAAGATTGATCATCACTACATAGTATAAAATAAAGTCGCTTTCTCTGTCCCTATGTCCCTTTGTAAGCTTAAATCATTAAAACTATGCAACGGATTTTGATGCGGTTTTTTTAATAGAAAAAGTGATTTAAGAGCATGAGGAAGGTTTTAGTATATATTTTATTCGGTTTTGGACAAAGCGGGCGAAGCCGCGGGTGGTAAGCTAGTGGATTGAATATAAAAAGGTCATATTTATATATTTACTTTTTTACATGGCTTGACTAATATAACTTGATTTCTGTTTACAGAACATTAAATATGGAAATAGTAGTGAAGACTCTAACTACACTTCAACATTTATTTTCTTGGCTGCCTTTGTCCTCTCATGTTCCACCTTCTCTTGTTACTACTGTGTTTTACTGGGGGAGTGTGGCCACACAATCACAGGTTTGTATTTATTAACCGACTTCAAAAAAGGAGGAAGTATAAATTTGTTTCAAATTCTTTTGATTTAAGACTTATGTTTAATGAATAAAACTTCAATAGAACTAATGGATTCAAGTTTTTTTTTAATAATTAAGGTAGGACTCATTAGTATGTTCTCAGGAGTACGGGCGACGTAGATAGATATTGAACTTAGTGTAGAATATATATATTTGTTTAAAGCTTTTTTCTGTGTGGCTTAATACACAAAAATATGTCTTCAGAATTTTCGATTGGGTAAACCGATTATTATGAATCTTTTTTTTGAAAGCCGGTAACAATTGATAGGTGGTTTACATTTTTTGTTAAAAATAAATAAATATTTAAATATGTGTAGAGTCTGGAGGCGGCGCTCGCCGGTCTCGGTGGGGTGTGCGAGCTGCTGTACCGGCGGTACGCGCCGCCGTCGTCCGCGGCGACCGCGCTGCGCCTGCACCACTGCGCGCTGCGCCTGCTGCGGCACCTCACGCACCACGCGCACCACATGCACCGCGCGCAACACGAGTCAGTTGATGTGAAACATCTATAGGCTCACTTGTAAACCGAATTGTTGACGTGGCGACGCTTGCCATGGCTATACACATCTATAGGCTCACTTGTAAACCGAACGATGTTTCACATCTGCCAGGCGTCCCATGACGGCTCACATTTTTTTTTTGATATTAAACATTTTAACAGTTTTTAAACATTTATTATTTACTAGCGGTCCGCCCCGGCTTCGCCCGTGGTACATATTTCGCAATAAAAGGTAGCCTATGTTCTTTCTCAGGGTTTAAAGATTGTGAAAAATTTCATCAAAATCGGTCCAGTAGTTTATGCGTGAAAACCATACATACATACATACATAATTACAAACCTTTCCTCTTTAAGTATAATAATTAATATTATTATTATATTATAGAAGTATAGATAGTATAGACTATAGATATTACTATACCGAAGTTTCGCACACTTTGCATTTATGTGTTTTCCAATACCGAATATTATCAGATATGTACTTTGAAAATTGGTTATTCTATTAATCATTCCATTTTTCTTTTACAGTTATTTAAATAAATTAGCAGAATTTTTGAAGTTGTTTGTATCATTGCATTTCAAGAGACTTGAAGCTGAACCTGAATTTGATGCTATTGAATTCCTTTCTTATTTATTCCAATTTACATTCCAGGTAATGTCTTTTATATAATTTAAAAATAATAAAGTCTAAGCATTGACCCTTTACGTCTTTGCATTAACAATAATTTATTGTTTATTTTTCAGGTGCCAACATGTGCTACATTTATTAGTTGTTTAGATATTTGGTTACAATTTATTGATGTTTTGAAACCAGAAGATACGGCTAAGTAAGCACATCTTTTTTTCCTTGTTCCAATACTAAATCAATTGAAATATTATGATAAATTTTATAAAGTAAATAAACAGCATAATATTATTTTTTGTGGAATTTTAGGTACTGGGAAGCCCTACAAGCGCTTGTTAATGGCATTCTTAATAAAATTCAGTTTCAACATAACAAGGCCCAATTGCAACAACTGGATAATGATGTATGCGACGATGACGTAAGTATTATGGCGCTTTATCCGTTTTTTATGAGTGTGGACTCTTTGATATTATACAAGTATTAGGTATTTATAATGTTTGTACAAATTTTTAGGGTGAAACTGAATGGCAGACATTCCTTAAACATTGCATAGAATGTATTGCAAGGGTAGCTGATTTAGCACCCCTAGAAGTTTTCACTGCCGTGGTGAGTTTTCCTTCATATTTGCTTTTTCAAACTTAATTTATTAATGGGAATGTTTCATATTTATTTTTCCTTTCCCAGCAGGTAGATCTTACTTAAAATACGCCTCGATGGATAGTTTTTATGCAAAAGCTTCGTATAAAGTGAGGCAAAAAAAATTATGAACACCTAATTATTACGTGCAACTTACGTTCGCCGACTCGCACAAACACGAAACTTCGATGTTGTGGAGCGAGACAAATGACAATTCGCGCACACTGATCCAAAACATGGCTTAGTTTGAATTGGCTCTTTTCTTGCGCTTAATTTGTCCTGTCTATTTTTTTTTAAATATATTAGGTACCACATTAATGTTAAGCTTACCTATTCGTGAATATTCATATATCTGAATAGATGGAGCGTTGGCAAGGATTAGCGGGGGTACACGCTCGCGCCGTTGGGCGTGCACCGGGTGTAGCGGCCCCAGGACCGACGGACGGGGACCGCTTGTTGGCGGCCTTGTTGGATCTAGCTACACTGACTAGGTTGTTGGGCCGGTTGGCGCCCGCGCTGTTGAGTGGTAAGTGTTCTAGGGTCCGCTATTTATAGTAAAGTAGTAATCGTAGAAAAATAGAATATTCGAATATAAGAAATAATAAGAAGACTTTCTCTAGTGGGGTAGTATTCATTTATGCATACACTATTCAGATGTCTTAACCAATACACACACACATTATGTTACGTTATGTTAGCACTATTCTTAAGTCCGCCTTTTCCTGGATTTTTTTTAATTAGAGGATTAAAATATGTATCGTTTTTTAATTATAGCGTTGTCATTACGTAACACTACAAGTAAATTATTCACTATTAATACAGTTATTTATCGCAAAATAATGAATATTTAAAATGACTACCTATTTGCATCTCGCTTTTTTATACGTATTGGTACATATACGTGTATGTGATACAGAAACGGAGAGTGGTGGCTCGGGTGTATCGGCGAGCGGTGCGGCGGCGAGCGCGGCGGGCGCGGCGCTGGTGGAGCGGTGCGCGGGCGCGCTGGCGGGCGCCGCGCTCACCCGCCCGCACCGCGCCGCCGCGCCCGCGCACGCGCCCGCGCACGTCATGCTGTGAGCTATGCTTTACATTGTTGAAGTGAAAACTTCTTTAGCGGCGTTGGGTATAAAATCTTAAACTCGCGTCAGGACACGTGACCTGACCGAGAAAGCGTAAGACGGATACCATTCCAAAATATCAAACATGCTCAACGTTAATAATCAAGTTTTCACTTCTGCCGGCACTCCCGGAGTGCAACCCGTCTTTTTTTAATACTTGCATTTGTATTATTATTCAATTCATTTAATGCTTAGTTTTCTAGTACTAAAGTAATAAGTACTTAAATCGAACAAAATGATCATAATATAATTTTTGCAACAGTTTCTCAAATACTGTGCATTCATTTAAAAAGGATGCTTTGGATTGAACCATTACCAAATACCAAATCCCACGTGATCAGGATGTAGATATATATTATAACATTAATTGGTTCTTTTGCCATGTAAAATTGGATAAAATATATATATATTTTACCTAATCTGCTGTTAGCTGCAGACTATGTCTTGGATTTAATGTTATGTTTATTAGCGGTGGTTGCCTATAATTATGACAGCACTAAGGGCAGCCGTACACGGACCGCTTCAAACAGTTGAGACCGATGGCATGAACATTCGGCCACCAGTGATCCCGCCAGAGCAATGAATCCCCTCTTTTGATCGATTTTTTCAAATTGTTAAAAAATCATATTTATAAAGCTTTTGAATGCTATAAAACTAATATATCAAGTTCAACGAAAAAAAATATCATTATACTTAGTATTCCGTAAAATGCGTAGATCGTGATACATATTCAAAATCAAAACTGATTAATTTTTTTTTCAGCCATGCCGAGATGTTCGCATGCATGGGTGCGTGGTGTTGCTACGCAAATGACTGTAATGTACCAGCACAGACTATGGAGGGACTATTCACATCAGCTATACCATTTTTAATTCCTCATGAAATTCCGGTAAGAACAGGAGCATTGTATTGTCTGGACTTTTTCTACTTGTAAGTTTTTTATATAAAAAATTAAATATTAATTTATTTCAGGAACCTCCCTTATTATGCCACGCTGCAGCGCATTTATTACTTAGCTTGTCGAAGAATGTTAAATTTTCCCGAGACCCAATCACTTTATTAGGGGACCTCTATCATCATGCAGAAAGATCACTACACTATTTGGAACCTAAGGTACTTTAAGAAGTAAAAAATAAATTATTTCATTTACTTTAACATATTTTTTTAAGAAGAAAGTTTTCCAAAATTTCTCCTACAAATTTTTAAGTCATATGTTAGTCAGCAGTTAGTCATTAGAGTAAAAAAAAAAATTTCATTGCCATTATAGTGCAATCATAATATGTACCGAAAACAAGTGTCTCAATAAAATCATATAAACACCAGACAGCAGCAGTAGTCCGCGAAGCACTAGTGTCGATGTCGCTATCCCGCGGGCCGGGCGCGGGCGGTGAAGCGGCGCGTGCCCTCATCGCAGCGTGGGCGGGAGCGCTCACTACCGCTGGGCCGAAGCAAGCATTGCCCCCGCTAACGGACCTGTTGCACGCGTTCGCGGGAGCGCCTACTAATTCTAAAAAAGTGAGTTTATACAACGGATACTATTTATTTCAAGAAATATGTACATTTTAAAAAAGTTATGAAACAATAAGTTTGAATTGATTATTAATTCGATTTTCTTTCATTATTACAATAAATTACTTATTAAATTTACAATATTATGTATTACAGATTATAGCAGAAGGCATACAATGGGCTGCTGAGAGCTCGTTGCGCATGTTGTGCGAGCCGGCCTACTCGAGCGCGGAGTCAGAGATAACAGACTTCTTCCTGGCTCTCTTTACCGCGCTGTTACCGCAACTTGGGAATTTCGCCTACACTGCCATTGAAGTGTTCTTGGAGGTTGCACAAAAGTATGTATTGTGTTTCTGAATCTTTGAACTTGGCTTTTAAAGCAATATTTTGGTCGTAGACGAGTCAATTCTATTCTATATTTTTGTGAATGAATTAAACATGTTTAGATTAGTAATAAACAATCTAAGAAAAGAAACATTTAATAAATCCTTTTTGCATTTTAATAACGGTTTTACTGTCTGACTTTTTCATGAAATTTAAATGCAAAAATTATTAATTTGGTTTTAATTAATATATAACCATAGAAATCTAAATAACAAGACACATAGAAGTGCTATAATGTCATAATTCGTATGAAAACCGATGTCGCCAAAATCAACACATTTAAACCGATAGCTAAACAGTACACGCAAGTAAACTATGCCTTTTATTGGACAGCTTGATTTAAGTGAAAACTAACATTAAGCTTTTTAATATGTATCTTACGCACGAATTTACGGTTTATTTTAGAATAACATCCCTAAGTATATGAGACATTTTGTTTATTTTTGCTCCAATACGCAAAAATTCGGCTTTTCTACAACAGAGATTGTCAATTTTCAATAGATATAACTTTGAACATAAACTCATAGAAATAAGGTTGAAATTTGTGTTAAACGTGATAATAAGAATGGTCGACTGTGTCATTCATTGTTATTTCGATTACTATGGTGACACTCGTAATACTTGTAAAAATTCTATAATTTTAAGGAAAAACGGCAATATTTATAAACAAAAATACTTACCGGTGAAATTTTATTCCTTTATTAGTATAATTACAATTTATGGAAGAATTTCCGCACTGGGAAATGCTGTAACACACCATGTTTACTCATGCACGTGTCAGGAACAACTGAACAAGCGACCACCAAGCGACGAACAGACTTGTGGCATGGTAACCACCTGAGCAGCGACAATGTCACGCGCGCTTACGACTTCTATTGCCTTGTTATTTAGATTTCTATGTATATAACAGTTATATCGTCACAATATGGAGCTAAGTCGATAAGTTTTTAGTCCTTCGCGTAGTTTAATATAAATGTTAGATGGAAATGTAACTGATGGAAATGTAAATGTAAAAATGCACATGTGTTTACATAGTATTGTGTTTTTTCAGGGAGACGGGCGACAGCGAAGTGAGTCTGGAGCGTCTGGTGGAGTGCGTGCGTTTGGGCGTGGAGGCGGGCGGCGCGGGCGTGCGGGTCAGCGCCGTGCTCGCGCTGCTGCACCACCGCGTGCTGCCGCAAGCGGCGCCGCACGCGCCCGCGCTGGCTCGAGCTGCGCACCGCCTGCTCGCTAGGTGACACACGCTTTTAATTAGAATAAATAATTCAGATTTTAGTTTCCGATTTTAATAACTAAACGCAGGCGGATATAAGCATATATTTCTAAAACGATGTGTAATTTTGGTATATAATTACTGTTAAATATTTTCAACATTAATTCTGTTATTTTTGAAAAAATAAACAACTACAATTACATACGATAAACACACTTTCAACTTTCATGAATTAGAAAAATTAATAATATTAGGTATTGATTAATTCAATTGATTTTATAACGGCAAAGTATTTTGTAACTAATGTCATTTTAACGAATCGTTTGTTATTCTCGAGTTGAACTCTACAAATACGATAAACAATGTACTGAGAGATGTGTATGTGGTCAGCGTGCTGGTGCACCGGTGGCGCTACTTCTTCCCGCACAAGGCGGCGGCGGGCGAGGGCGCGCGGCGGCTGGACGAGCTGCGCGGCGCGCTGGCGGCGCTGGGCCGCGCGCTGCTGCTGCCCGACATCGAGCTGCTGCGCATCAACATCACCACGCTCGACCTGCTCAACACCAAGTGGAAGCTCTTCCACAAGGTGCCATACACTAATAACTAATCGTTCGATATAAATCATCGACATTATATTAATTACGATTATTATCAACACTGCCGTTCTATAACATTTTAGTAATAAACTTTTACAATATTTATCAACATTGATGAGGAGACTTAAAAATTACGTATTAGTAATTATTCTTCAAATTATATTCTTGTTTTTAATTTGCGATACGTAATCTTTGTAATTCCGTTCCGAAAAAACGATCTATATCAAATAATATATATATTTTATAATATGTGTTGAGTCTACATTTTACATCAAAATAAAAAATAAATAGGCATTTCCATATAGAGCAGTCTCGAGTCTCGCAAAGATTTTTCTGCGTGATTAAAGATTAAAAATTAAATTCTCATAACAAATGCACAATCAACACATACATTGTTAATCTATATATCATAACAAATGGTCTAACGCTTTTTCCGAATCGTATGTGTTAGAATGTGGTGTAAGACAAGGGGGGCTGTCGTCGCCTAAATTGTTCAATCTTTACGTAAATGGCCTTGTTGTCGAACTCAGCAATATGCGGGTTGGTTGCCGGATCGGTGGTATAAGTTGTAACAACATAAGTTATGCCGATGATATGGTATTGCTGGCTCCGACTGCAAGCGCCATTACTGAGATGCTCAAAGTCTGTGAGACATATGTAGCTGCTCACGGTTTGCGTTATAATGTGGCTAAATGTAAATGCATTGTTTTTGGGGACGTTGGTAAGCATAGGAAATGTACGTCTGAGATATCTCTTAACGCGATAACAGTTGAAAGAGTTAAAGAGTTTAAGTACCTCGGACACATGCTTACTGATGACCTCAAAGATAATGTAGATATCGAACGTGAGCGTAGGGCATTGGCGATCCGAAGTAATATGTTGGCCCGTAGATTTGCCCGTTGTAGTAATCCAGTGAAAATCACGCTTTTTAAAGCCTACTGCCAGAATTTCTACACGGGTAGTCTATGGTTTGACTATACTGATAGATCGCTTAATGCCTTACGTGTCATGTACAATAATGCGTTTAGAATGCTGTTGGGACTGCCTCGCTACTGCAGTGCGTCTGGAATGTTCGCTAATGCGCATACTGACGATTTCTGGGCGATAATACGCAAAAAAACAGCGTCTACATTTGATAGGGTGCGGCGCAGTCGCAACAGTCTCTTGATGGTAATTTCGGAGAGATATATGTCATCTTTCATGGGACACTTTGTGCGTAAACTTGTCCATTCAAAACGACAGGTTTACGCATAGGGTGCCCCGTCAACTGATGATAGTACTTTAATATTTACCTACTAACATTAGCTTTTAAGTCACGTACTAACATTAATGGATCACTGTCATCTAATTGTTTAAATAAAATAAATAAATAACACTAAGCGTGAGACCGCTTGGTCTGTGTAGATTCGCCCAGTTACCAATCTCATACACGGTAACTGAATACACATTGTATGGTTCCGCAGGCGGTGTTCCGCGCGGAGTTCCTGTGCGAGTTCCTGTCGGTGCTGGTGGCGGGCGCGTGCGAGGGCGGCGCGCGGGCTCTACTGCGCGACGAGGCGCTGGGCTGCGCGCACGCGATGGCCACGCTCGACTTCACGGCCTTCCGCCTCGCCTTCCTGCCGCGCTTCCTCGCCTCGCTCGACCTCGCGCCGCACCACGCCGCGCACCTCGCTGACTTCCCACCGGATACGGTACGGCTATGCAACTCTGTTGTCTTATGTCTACGCCCAGGCTAACTATATCTGTAACATGTCATATACGCTATTCTATAGTCTATAACCCTTTATTTATACACAGCTCTCAAATTCACATTCACACTAACTCGACTGAAAAACTTAACGTACCAATATTGTCATCACATATCCAAGTTAAGTAATATTTTTCAAATTAAACAAGGTAGCAAAAATACCGGGTAAATTTGTGCCACTTAAATAAATGATTAAATTTATTTAAATATTGTCTTGTTTCAGGATCTGAAAAATGATTAAATTTATTTAAATATTGTCTTGTTTCAGGATCTGCCGACGTTCACACAAAACATTATCCGTTTGATGAACGACGTGAACTGTTATAGAGCTTACAAATCGCTGCCTATTCCCGTGATAGATGCCTAGAAATTCGCGCAATATACAATGGTGCTGTGATATGGTCGTTATGTTTGGCATTATATATGAAAATTAAATATTATTGTTATTCATTGGTCTTATCCAAAAACAAAACATATTTAGTAGAAAATTGGGGAAAGATAAATAAATCGGTTTTTAAACGATGGAATTTTGTGTAATTTTACGTATACTTGTAGCTTGTACGATGTGTTAAAATATTTTACTAGTCAAGTACTTTATAAGATAAATATAATTGTCTTTTATTCAAATTAATATTTGTTTTTTTTTCCTAATGAAGTGATCTTTTTGTAAAAATCAGATCACAAATAACTATTTACCTACGCATTTGTTAGCACAGCCACCATCTTCCAGCAAGTAGATCAAATAAAAATATACCTATTCTTTAGTTTTAGCCCATTTATAACTTGTATATAAGATAACTCTTATCTTTGTATTCCGCTAATTTTCCTTTTAATGTAGTAAGTTGTATGTTATCCATAATTTTTTATGCAGTTTACATGATTGCCAAATCTTAGCAAACGAATTTTACAGGTAATATTGTTTTTTAAAGCAAGTCAAACTCGTAAATATGTGTGAATGGAGAAATACAGTTCATTTGCATTTAAATTATCGGTCGTCGGTATTCTTTTGTTGGTATGTATATAGTATGGCTTTTGTTTGGTGCTTATGAAAATCAGTCATTTTTCTTGGAGTAAGTGGACGCATACAAAGATTTGGCAAATATGTAAACTTACTAATAGAATCGTGCATTTACATGGTGCAATAAGAAATTATTTAGTACAATGACAACGCTGCATTAATAATAAAATATAATAGCAATGCAGGGGACCAATTTTTATCTGCAGTTTAGTCTATGGAAGTTAGATCTAGATTGATTTGAATAGTTTTAAGTGTGTTATTGGATGGTGACTGTTATTGCTTATATTTTGTATCAGATTGGGTGACTTACTAGATTACGTAATGTAATGTACTTTTAATTTAGAAATAAAGAGGATGCTCATTTAATTGTTGTTTTAATTAAACCCTATGACTAGTGAAAAAGATTTAATTTCATAAAATAATAACTTAGTAGTATAATCATTGTGTCTATATATCAATATTTATGAGGATTATAAAGTAATTCATAATACAGGATAATAGTCCATTATCATATTTCTGTGGACACATATTATTACAAAGTCTTTAAAATTGTCAAAAGATACAGTAATATATTTTTGTGAAATAAAAAACTTGCATTCATTGATAAAATTATTTATTCATAAATTCCTTATATCTATCAAATACAGCATCAACAATGTCTTTATGGCTTGCATATAATTTTAAATCTGGTGTGACATCCACCCATTTCACACCAACTGCATCATCCCCAGCTTGCAACTTGAGGTCGCCCACAACTGATCCTGTGTCATCATGGAAGTTGAAGGCTACAGTTTCCATCCAAGCATTGTCTGTATTACGTGGGTCATCTACATAGCCACTGTAGATCTCAATGCCACCGCTGAAAAAATCTTTCAACTTTCCCCTCCAAGCTTCTTTTTCAGCTGAAATGAAAAAAAATATAATTAATGATATAGGATAAAAAAACTAATAAAACTAAAAGTTTGATGCATAATTAATTCTTGATGAATATAATTTTTTTATTATGATTATTATTTTATAATAATAACCTTCATTCGCTTGGAGAGAATTCATAGCTTCTTCCTGAAATTCTCTGATTGCAGTAGCTGCAACTTTTTCACCAGGATCTACCATTCCTCCTGGAAGTGCCCATTCTCCTGTGTCACGTCTTTTAATGGCTATAAATTGTAGGATCTTCCTAGAATACATACAAATGTTTATTTATTATTAAATAACAATTTCAATAGAGCTTAATATAGCAAAAATATTCAAATTTTTTACTTATTATTTGAGTCAATATGCCATCTTGTGACTACGGGATCTGCTGCATGATTTGGCCCCCATCGTCCAAGTACTCCCCTACCACAAATTCCAGTTCTTCCAATAGGATTTAAGGGAAAGTTATTTACTATTTTATATTGGCCCATGTAACTAGTTCTATTTACATCTCCATCTAGCTCATTCCATTTTGGATTAAAATTAGGTGCACCTTTAACAAAATGTCAATGTAGTTAAAACTATTCATTCTAGCGATTAAGGTTTTGTAATGAAAAGCAATTAAGTTTTTTTTATTAAATAACTACCTACCGATATCTGGGTCAGCCCAGGGTTTCCCTACAATAGATTGTGAAGTATAGCAAGGTGGTTTATATTCTGTAAAATCAGTCTCCCATTTAAATTTATCATCGGGAATGACTTGTCGTTCAATATTTGAACGTGGATATATGCCTGATCGGCATTTTATGTGTGTTAATTTGGATAAACCTGGTCGTGCCATTATATAAATACCCAGCAAAAGGTTGCACTTAAAATAAAAGAATGGACGAAACTGAAGGCAAAATGCTGTCATGAGACTGTTACTTTGATTAATTGCCTAATTATAAGTGTTTATTGATATGGTGTTACTGACTTTCTACAAGATATCAAAAACCCTTTGCAAATACACACAGCAAATACATGTGTTATTTTTACTACAATTTGACATCAAAATTCAAAACAAACTATAAAATTCAGTGATCAGTGTTAATATTTTTATATTGTCACTTGTCAGCCGTCAGCTGATATTAGTTAAAGGCTGTTTTCCAATTACAGAGCATAATGCGACTCAGTGCCGCACAATGCCGAATTATGCTGATGCTTAATTGGAACATGAAACGCACCAGCAGGTTGCGCTAATTTCAGTGTTGAAAAAAAAATATTCATAAGAGTAAGCAAAAACCTCATTAATGTGTAAATAAAGTGGTATACATAATAATTGGTTGAAAAATATTTACGGTTATTTTAAGTAATTTGGATTTTGATTCTTTCATTAATATTTTTTTCAATGTTTGTACCTTCATCCATACTTATATTTATTTTTTTAGCACAATTTGAATTAACTATGATTATTTTGGAAAAACTACAATGAAACGAAAGCTTTAAATTTTTTTCCAACAATTAATAATTACTACCGTGAAACCTGCTTACTTTGCCACTTTTTCATGTGTCAAAAAGTTTGATTCGCTTTAAAAAAATATAATTGTATGAAAACGTAATGAGTAACCTGCACCTAGACGTAGTAAATTTCATGAAAATTTACATTATTACTAAATATCTATTTCATTTTTGTAAATTATAATATTTTAAGCATAAAAACAATTATGGCAAAGTTAGCTGTCACTTCTGGTAAATTTGCCATATGAAAGAAAAAATGAAATTTTTGGAGTTTATGAGGTTAAAAAGTAATATATTTGCACTCTTCCTATATCCCGTAAAATAAAGTAAAAACTTTATATTATTTAGCACTGGTAATTTAACTCTCTAAGAAGGTGGCAAATTCACCAACCTTTCCAAAATATTTCCTATTTAAGAAGAAGTTAGGGTTAGGGTTGTCAAATAAAAATGTTTTCATAGTAGGAACAATTTAGTAAAAGTAAAAAAAAAACATAATCAATTACTTCTAGTTAGTTTCTTAACTTTGAATTGTTTTACATAATAAAACAAAAAAAAATAGTATTCATTAAACTAACTAACTTTTTTTTTTAATATCACACATTACACGACATTCCTAAATCAAATTCTTATTTATATGATCTTGATTGAATATAAAAATTGTTGTTATTTTAAACTTGATAAAATATTCATCAGAAATTTTGTGGCAGCCCTAACCTCCAACAAAACATGGCAAAGTCACCATCACAGACGTTGTGATTGGGGTTGTTGAATTTACCAATACCAATTGCGAAGTAAAGGTAGCTTGTAGCACAGTAAATCAGCTTTTATTTAGCAAAAGAACATTATGTTAACATAATATCAAAAAAATACTTACGTAGGCAAAGCTTTTCCCGTTTGTTTTTGTAAAAGTTCCGGAGCACTAAGTTTCATACCGCCAACATTCGAAAAAAGTAACCGCCGAAAATGACATCTCAAAAACAAGCTAGGCTGCCACATCTCATTCGGTGTTGCCATTTAACTCATAAATTTTACTATACAGGCATGCATAAATGACAAAAAACTGATATTAAGATGTGACTACACTTTTTCCCTCAGAAGTTGGCTATGGCAAAGTCTGCAACCGTTGGCAAAGCTAGCAGGTTTTACCGGTAACGATAAATCGATTGCACGCATCAATTCACGCGCATTACTTTTTCTAGTGCTCGATTGTGCGAAGCGTTGCTGTAGTTGGAACATTCAACGTTAAGCATTATGCCGCATAATGCGCTCTAGTGCTGTAATTGGAAAACGGGGATTATTAACTGTCAGTGGGAATTGCCATTATTTTTAATACCACAGTTTAATCGTTTTTAGACTGTGATTATACCTCTACTGCCCACCAGAGACTAAAGAGCAGTAACAGCCCTTTTGTGATTTTTCGTTTTATTAGTGATTCTGAAAGCGGGTTTCTTAAGCTTTCTATTGAATTAACTTACTTATTTCTAAGACTATAAGAATGGTTTTTATTTAACAGTTTTCACTTACTGCAAACGAAAAAAATTAACAATTTGGCGTGATTTCCCAACTAAAATACAGTATAAATTATACTGCAGATTAAATTTTAAGGTTTCATAACTAAAATGCAGTAAGCAATATAATTTTACAGTTCTTTAGATAGTTTTATATTTCTGGAAAAAAATAAAAAAAAAAATTAATACGCAGTAAAATTTACCGCCATACAAGCTATTTTTACTGCAAATTAAGAAAATACAATTTATTGTCACGAACTCCCAACTAAAATGCAGTAAAATCAAAGCTTGTCGCATTTTAGTTGTGAATACTTAACATTCTTTTATCATTATAAACTGACTAACACGCAGTAAAATACAGCATTACTGCAGATTAGTTTGGATAGCATAATGACACAGATATGATTATTCCTAGCTAAAGTGCAGTTAATGTTTTAAATACTGCAACTGTGAACTAGCTATTTTTCTTACTGCACTAGTAAATTGAACACTTTTTTCTTAAAAAACTAACTAAAATGCAGTATTTATTTGACCTTACTGCATGTTAGTTGGGTTTCTTGACAAAATAACTGATCCAAACGCAGTAATAGGGCTTTTTGCTGCATTTTACTAAGTTTAAAATGGTATTTTTTACAAAAAAGGCTATGCAGTAATAGGCACCAAAAAGAATAAATGGCCATAATAAATTCAGTTATTAAGATATATTTTTTTTTATTGCTTTAACGTGTGAACCTATGCCTTTACAACCTTTCTGCATTCAAATTTTTTTGCTTATCATTCTGTTGATTTTTTAAAATCAATTCTTAACTTTAAATGCGTTTTACTCGAAATCGTGATTTTGCTGTTACTGCACTTTAGTGTATGGTGGGCAGTCTAGATCACAGCCCACCAAGCCAAATAGTATTTTAAATAGATAACCCCCGTTTTCCAATTACACCACTAGAGCGCATTATGCGGCATAATGCTTAACGTTGAATGTTCCAACTACAGCAACGCTTCGCACAATCTAAGGCACAATCGAGCACTAGAAAAAGTAATGCGCGTGAATTGATGCGTGCAATCGATTTATCGTTAGTAATAGGTAATTATTAAATGTTGGAAAAAATTTTAAAGCTTTCGTTTCATTGTAGTTTTTTTCGAAATAATCAAAGTTAATTCAAATTGTGTTAAAAAAATAAATATAAGTATGGATGAAGGTACAAACATTGAAAAAAATGTTAATGAAATAAATAACCGTAAATATTTTTCAACCAATTATTATGTATACCACTTTATTTACACATTAATGAGGTAATTGCTAACTCTAAGAATATTTTTTTTTCAACACTAAACTTAGCGCAACCTGCTGGTGCGTTTCATGTTCCAATTAAGCATCAGCATAATTCAGCATTGTGCGGCACTGAGTCGCCGCATTATGCTCTGTAATTGGAAAACAGCCTATGATTCTGATTTCGGCAGAGAAGGAGGTATAATTCCATGCCCGTTTCTATAATTTTGTGAATTTCTCCCGACTAATACATAATTAATTGCAAAAAAAAGAATGCATTACTATACTACCCAAAATACATGCTGCACATTTCCAAAATGTAATTTTTAAGATGGAAAGAAAATGTTTCTTATGTGTAGGGTTGAAATTTATCAAATAAAACCAAAAGAATATGGTTGAAATATTTCTTATAATATTTAAAATGCTTAAAATAAATTATGTGTTAATTTTTTCTCCTAGACCCTTTTCTAGTGGCGGGTTTTTTGAAAACTTCTTCATCTTTCTTTTGAAAATCTTCATCATCTGAAAAATAAATAAAATATAAATTTATATTTTCATAAACGATACATAATAAAAAGTATACAAGCATAAATAATGTATCTTTACCTGATTCATCTGACTCATTAGTAGCTGTTCTTGTTCTCTGAGTTACTTTCCTTTTAGATTTCCTTACAGACTGGGACATATTTTCTTTGTTTGGAGGTTCATTCTAAAAACAAATAATTCAAACAATTAAGCCAATGTTGAAGTTATTTGCAACTTTATTTGATTATTTCTTAGAATATAGGCATACAAGATCGACTTTAATAACTCAGGCATAGGAACCACTGTCACAGACACAATAGAAAATCTATTGTCTGGGACCGATCGGGCCGCTTGGGGCTCAATGGGTTAAATTAATCTAGAAATCAAAAAACATAAAAAATGTCACCAAGATATTATGCTAATGTTAGAAACTGGATTTCCAATATTTTTTTATTAATTAAAAGGAGATAAACAAGCGCTGACCTCATCAGGGCTCTCCGAGCGCACTCTTTGCCGCCTTGGTGCAGCTTTCCGCCTCAGCGTCGCTTTGGGAACATCTTCTCTTTCAACTTCGTCACAATTAGTTTGTTCCGTTTCACCGTCTTCGTTCTCACGGACCGCGAAACACTCTTCTATCTTGTCGCCCAGTTCTGTTACTAGCGTCTGTAAAAATACGGGATTTTTTAAGTATAGATTTGTTTAAGAAATATACGTTATATGAGTATGGCCGCCAAATATTGTACAATAACAGTCGTGAAATCGTAACACACCGTAACATACGTGACTGATAGTAACATACGTGATTTTGTTAAGCCTAGTGTACATTACAACTAATAATGCAGGAGATTTTTTTTACATTTCTGTTTTATATTGTTAATTAAATTATTTGATTAAATTACTTTAAAACTCAATAAAACAAAAAAAAGTTTTATTTCTCAAATTTTGTATTTCTATAATACTTACAAATGCAAGAATCATTCACAACTTATGATATTAATTACGAATACGAATTATTATAGTAAAAAAGTTACTAACTTCCGAAACATGATAGTTTTTAGCTAGAGCCGCTCACGGATGTTACGTAACACAATAGTAACACATGGTATCATTCGTGAATAAAAATATGGTTGGACATAACCTAAAAAGCCTTTATTCGCCAAAGTATTGTAGTAATAAAGCTACACACATAATTTAAATAATATAGTAAATTTGTATTCTTACCTTGCATAATTCTCACTCAAAATTATTAAAATGTTCTGGGACAAAAATGCCGACTACCTTTCGATCAACTTTTACAGTAACAAAATGGCGATTTTTTTTTTCTAAAGGTAGGCCAACATGTAAATCGGTGTTGCCCCTACTTAAAAATATTTTTGTGGCTTGGATATCTAGTTATTTAGGGTGTTATTTTATGGTAACCGTGCGTGAAGTATCATTCGTGAAAAAAAGTGAGACATAGTTTTAAGTGAGTTTTATATTAATTTCTTTTATGTTATTGAAGTGAAACTTCTTTATCGGGGGTGGACAAAAATTTTGTGTAACATTTTTGCGTTACGCCGCGCGCGTGACATTTTTGCGTTACGCCGTACTCGTGACATTTTTGCGTTACGCCGTACTCGTGACTATATACATTATACATGTTATATTAAAGTGATCAGCAAAATCAAAGGGTTTGTTTTAATTCTAATTCCAGTGAATTTCTAAAAAAAGTAAATAAGTAATTACATCTATTTTTCTAATACTTAGGTGTAATAATGGTATTTATTTTTCTAAGTTATTTATGATTAACCTCACTTTTTGATTGTATTTTTCAATACACTAACACGTGGGTGGAATTATGGTATCAATTTTTTCTAATACTTGAATGTTGATTGTGGTATTTATTTTTCTAAAATTGTATTTAAAGTTAACCTCAGTTTTTGATTGAATTTTTTAAAACACCAACACGTGGGCGAGATCATGTTATTTATTTTTCAAGTTATTTAAGCTTAACCTCTGTCATAATATGTATATACAGGGTGTCCCAAAACTCAACGTCAAGCCAAAACAGGGCGATAGGATTGATTGTAACCATCATGAGAAAAATCTGAAAAAAAATCTATTCCATGCAGTTTGAAAAATATGGGCATTTAAGAAAAACCTAAAAATTTGGTCAACCTGTAACTATTTTTCGGTTATTTTGGTTAATTTTTATTATTTTTGTTCATTTAAACTTTGGAACCGTAACCCTAAATAACATTTCTAGAACCACAGTCAAAAATAATGACACAATTGCCCCAAGTTTCCTTGAATTGAAGACTATTTGTTAAACTATGAATTTAAAATTTTCAAAATTTGTCGACTTTGACGGCCCCTCCTTTAAAAAAAATGTACTAGAGTATCTTGGCAAGTGCCATTAAAAGTTGGCGCATTTAATCAGGATTGTAAAATAGTACAATACTTGTTAGTTTCATACTAAAAAAAATGAATGAAAAAATAAAAACCTCAAGTAACCCGATTTTTGCTAACCCATTTTATTTAGTTAAAATGTTTTTCATTCGCACAAACTCTTTGTAGGTTCTTAGTTTTACGGCAAAATGATGAGAGAGATGGATAGTGGACATGTTTGCCATGAGTGAGCGAGACAGATAGTGACGCCGTTTCGTTCCGATCGTGTTTAGTGCAAGTAAGAGATTTCCTTGACCAGGAATATCCGGGAAGGTGGATTGGACGTTCAGGCACTATCTCGTGGCCAGCCCGTTCCCCAGATTTAAATCCCCTGGATTTTTTTATTGGGGCGTTCTCCAAGAAAAAGTTTATTCAAAGCCCATTGAGCGAGTAGCCGAGCTGCGTGAACGAATTTCTCAAGCTGCTGAGGACACCAACTCTCGAGGATATGCCCGGCTAATAAGTAAATCTTTTTTAAGAAGATGTAGGGCGTGTATTGAGGCTGATGGTAAACAATTTGAACATTTATTGTAATAAAAAATGTTATTTCCCTATCTGACTTTTATTTCAATAAACCTAAAGTAAACTAGGTCAAGATTTTTAATTATTTTTTTAATTTTACTTACTTTTGTTGACTTTGGTAAAAGTGGCGTCACTATCTGTCTCGCTCACTCATGGCAAACATGTCCACTATCCATCTCTCTTATCATTTTGCCGTAAAACTAAGAACCTACCAAGAGTTTGTGCGAATAAAAAACATTTTAACTGAATAAAATGGGTTAGCAAAAATCGGGTTACTTGAGGTTTTTATTTTTTCATTCATTTTTTTTAGTATGAAACTAACAAGTATTGTACTTTTTTACAATCCTGATTAAATGCGCCAACTTTTAATGGCACTTGCCAAGATACTCTAGTACATTTTTTTTAAAGGAGGGGCCGTCAAAGTCGACAAATTTTGAAAATTTTAAATTCATAGTTTAACAAATAGTCTTCAATTCAAGGAAACTTGGGGCAATTGTGTCATTATTTTTGACTGTGGTTCTAGAAATGTTATTTAGGGTTACGGTTCCAAAGTTTAAATGAACAAAAATAATAAAAATTAACCAAAATAACCGAAAAATAGTTACAGGTTGACCAAATTTTTAGGTTTTTCTTAAATGCCCATATTTTTCAAACTGCATGGAATAGATTTTTTTTCAGATTTTTCTCATGATGGTTACAATCAATCCTATCGCCCTGTTTTGGCTTGACGTTGAGTTTTGGGACACCCTGTATACTATGTGCGTCATTAATTTCTGACTGTTTCGAGATTTCGACATTAGGAATTTATATTTATTACCTCTATTGTTCGAACAAAAATAAGTTACCGCCTTTAAGAACTTGCCGACAATGTAAGTACAGTATTGTTTCTTAGAAAACATTTTAGGAGTATACGATAATAAATCTATGACTCACGTTAACACGTGTTTGCTTGATTGGTGTTCAATTATGATTTTGTGAATTCAATATTTATAAGAATAAACCTCAAACTCTTTATGTCCAATCAAAATCCGCCTAAGTCGAAATCCTTTATAAGTTGAAAACTCTATATAACTCGAATTTTTTGGCGTCTCCCTTGGTCTTTTGAACTACCGCACGAGCTGAGCGAGCGAAGCGAGCGAGTCGCGGCAGTGGCCGGCGTAAATATTCAAATAGGTAGCGAGGAGCGAAGCGACGAGCATCTTAGGTTAACTTTTGAACTACCGCACGAGCCGAGCGAGCGAAGCGAGCGAGTTGCAGTAGCGGCCGGTGTAAATATTTAAATAGGTAGCGAGGAGCAAAGCGACGAGCATCTTAGGTTAACTTTTGATTTTTGAACTACCGCACGAGCCGAGCGAGCGAAGCGAGCGAGTTGCAGCAGCGGCTGGTGTAAATATTTAAATAGGTAGCAAGGAGCGAAACGACGAGCGTGTTAGACTAACGTATTTCTGTAATATTGTATACAAGCTGTGCCGCGCGGTTTCACCCGCGTGGCTATGCTCCTGTTGGTCTTAGCGTGATAATATATAGCCTATATTACTCGTGGATAATGTAGCTTTCGAATGGTGAAAGAATTTTTAAAATCGGTCCAGTAGTTTATGAGCCTATTCATTACAATCAATCAAACAAACAAACAAACAAAGTTTTCCTCTTTATAATATTACTGTAGATAGTAAATTATTTTTTGAAAAATAAGGTCATAAAGAAGTTTCACTTCTTACGTGTGTACTCTAGTACACGCACACATTTTTTTTTTATTAGAACTTGTTAAAACTATCCACAAGTTTACAGAATAATTTAGAAATACCAAAATTTTACAGGTATCAATAGATTTTTGCATAATTTTGTGACTTCAAAGTGTGAGATGACTAAGTGGGACACATGATTTTAGTATGGAAAGGAAAATAAGCATTTCAAAAAAAAAATATTGAGCTTGTTAAAGGCACTCAAAATTAATTTAAATTATTAATATAATGATAATATATATACATAGTGAAGCTGAAACTATTTAAAAACTACCATAATTACTATATAAAAAAATCTGGTGCTATATAAAATGACAAGGACATTTTTTTTTCTTGAATGTACAATTTTTGGCGGCCATACTCATATAGTAGATAATTTGATATAAATAGTTTATTTGACAGCATTGACATACAATAAATAACTTAAATCACGCTGAAAAATTGTCCAAAACAAAACTCTGCCTACACATGTATTGGGCAGAGTTTTCTAAATGTGTGTGCAGCTATTTACAACATGACAATGATTAAAAAAAATATTTAATAAATAAATTAACGTTGCATGATTATTATTACTGATCAAATCTGCGATTATATTAATATTAGTTTAGCTTTTTACCTTTATCTCATTCTTAGCCATTTTTGAGGTATTATTCATGAGTGTAGTAAACGATTCCATTACTCCTTTACAGTGCAGTTTATCCTTATAGCAGTCTAGATTTTCTATAAGTTTCTTGAGAGACCGTTCGTTATACGTGAACAGTGAGAGGCAATACGCAAGATCCCGCCATTGTCTTTCTTCTGTAGATAATTTAAATCTTTGGCATAATTTTTCAACAAGTGCTTCCATTTGCCTATCTTTTTGTATCAGAGATGTTATATACCTAGAAAATTTTATTAAAATGTTTTAAAATTTCAATGAATCCAAATGACAATATAACATAGAAATAATATAAGGTTCTATTAATTATAAAAAAAAAAATGTTTGTATAATGAGTTCAATAGAAAGATATGCATTTTAATAGAAATTTTGATAACATTCTAGCAAATATTATAAATTACTTACTTCATAATAATTCTATATTGTTCCTCAGGTACATTAAGTTCTGGGTCGCTCAATCGCGATATAATATCGGGCATTACGTTATACAATGCGTTTCCTTTCTGTGACAATTGTTTAAAGAATAATTTAGTCATGGACGCAACATTCGGGTCTTTATCCGCGCAACATAGAGCCATATCTGCTATCTGTCCTTTAACTCGCACCATTTCGTGTAAAACCAAAAAGGACAACATTTTAACAGCGCACTGACGAACTTCTAATTCTTCATCGCTTAAACTGAAACAATGGGTAAACATTTATTTTATCAATGAAGAAAGTATGACACAATAACTTAAAAATAATTTTGTATTCTTTTTCATACAATAAATATTAGGTTTAAAATATTTTACACGGCAAATCATTTGTTACAGCAAACTTGTATGAATTATGAATATTGATAAAAATTAATTTATTAACTACTTACATGTGATAGATATGATGTGTCCATGGCTGGGTGAGATTTGGGAAACGCAGCGTGAGATCAGCAAAAGCAATCGTTAAATTTGTTCTCATTGAGACGTTTTTGGATCTCTTCAACACAGTGACCATTAGTTGTAAACCATCCTCACATACAGAACTCGACACCAACATGAACCTGTATAATATTTTATAATTTTAACATGATTGCAAAGTTTATATTGGTAGTAAATTCTCGTCGTGGTCGAATGGCATGTCGACCAGGACACGAATTTCATTATGTGGTCTTCCTATGATTGTCACAAATTTTTGTTTTCATTAGAGATTATTCACATGGTGTTATGTGGGTACTGTGACTATGACGAGTTATGACTTTTTTTTTTGTTTTTTGTGTGGTGTTTCTCAATGTTAGCCAGAAGGGCTTCTACATTTTAACGCGGACGCGGGGGTGAACTGAAGGTTCACCCTGGTAGCGACATGCACAAGGGCGTCCCCCCGCCACGGGGATCTCGAACCTCAGCTTGGGCTGTCGCTTGAGTGGAGGAGGCCGGAAGGGCTCTAATCGGACGGGGAGTTATGACCTATTTTTTTCGCTCAATAAGCATTTTCGGTCTTTGATTGTAATATAGACCATCACTCTATATCGTAGCGAAATCCAGAATACGTTAACCTACGGTTAGGCAGCGGGAAGCAACTTAAGTGACTGAAGCGACTAAGCGACGGCTTTATATATAGTAGTATGTAGCGATATGAGCACAATGTTTAGCACTGGCCTGGTGAGCGCGAGCGCGGCGGCCGCCTGCAGCGCGGGCGGGCAGCGCGGCGCGCTGGCCAGCAGGTGGCGCAGCAGCGGCACGTAGCGGGCCAGCGCCGTGCCCGGCCCCGCCACGTCGCGCTCGCACACGCCGCGCACGTACTATGTAGCGATATGAGCACAATGTTTAGCACTGGCCTGGTGAGCGCGAGCGCGGCGGCCGCCTGCAGCGCGGGCGGGCAGCGCGGCGCGCTGGCCAGCAGGTGGCGCAGCAGCGGCACGTAGCGGGCCAGCGCCGTGCCCGGCCCCGCCACGTCGCGCTCGCACACGCCGCGCACGTACTATGTAGCGATATGAGCACAATGTTTAGCACTGGCCTGGTGAGCGCGAGCGCGGCGGCCGCCTGCAGCGCGGGCGGGCAGCGCGGCGCGCTGGCCAGCAGGTGGCGCAGCAGCGGCACGTAGCGGGCCAGCGCCGTGCCCGGCCCCGCCACGTCGCGCTCGCACACGCCGCGCACGTACTATGTAGCGATATGAGCACAATGTTTAGCACTGGCCTGGTGAGCGCGAGCGCGGCGGCCGCCTGCAGCGCGGGCGGGCAGCGCGGCGCGCTGGCCAGCAGGTGGCGCAGCAGCGGCACGTAGCGGGCCAGCGCCGTGCCCGGCCCCGCCACGTCGCGCTCGCACACGCCGCGCACGTACTCCGCGTCCGCGTCATCCGCTACTGCGCCTTCCAAGCCAGCTTCGTCCTCCGTCATTGTAGTGTTCGCCTGGGTTGACAGAATGTACGTTAAATATTAATATTGTTTCATTGTTTCACCAACATTTCCAAAATCAATGATGGTTCCCAATTCACAGCTTAATGTTTTTATGTTTAGTAAACGATTAAAACATATTATTAGGAGACAACCAAGAACACTTAAGGATTATTTTTCTCCTAAAGATAGTGTTTAAACTTTTAAAATAACACTCTCGTATTTACGTATATTCCAAACGTAATATTATATAATATTATAATGTGAAAACATTTAGTGGAACACAGTGAAATTCGTTCGTTAGAAGGTGATTTATTAGCAAAGCAGTAAATAATTTTTCTAGAAGTAAAAGAGTTAAACCGCTCACCGAGGTCTGTTTACTGGAAGTGACACTGGCCGCCCGCTGTCCGCGCGAGGACGCGCTCGCGTTGCTCACGTTCATGAGCGTCTGTCGCCGCAGCTC
The DNA here is from genome assembly GCF_061535455.1 of Colias philodice. NCBI lineage: Eukaryota > Metazoa > Arthropoda > Insecta > Lepidoptera > Pieridae > Colias > Colias philodice. The sequence goes on along the minus strand of NC_143098.1, from coordinate 7,246,727 downwards.
GTCCGCACGCCCACGACGCAGGGGTGTCGCGAACGCACCCATCTTCTTCTTTTTCTTCTCTTCCGCTTTTCTTTCTTCCCGCACCTATATTTTAATTAAATGTATCTTGAGATTTATCATTGCTCAATAAGATAAGGAAGAAGAAATACTGACTCTGCGATTTCATATTATTCACTGTTTATAAACCATATCTAAAATATAACATATTATTAAATGTGTTAGGAATTACTTGAAATTATACTTAATGAATTTATTTGTACATAACTTCTCTGAAATATATTACATACCTGGTTGCGCCTGCGCAATTCACTATAGACGTTGATATCCAGATAGATGAGTTGTTGCAGTGCCACATGTCCGAGCACAAATACGAATCTCGTTAACAGTTCTGTGGGCATACTTGATTCCTCTTCACCATCCTTTTCCATATTCTCTTCTAGCTTTTTATACATTTCGGCCAAAATCTTTACACACACCACATCGGGAACATCACAGACTGCATAAATGAAGTCTATAGAATTGCCGGCGAATGATACAAATTTATTAAATTTCATATATGTTTCCATCAGGCTATCAAACAATGTTGTGAATATGGCATGATCAGGAGGATATCTTTGCCCTTTCTTGGAGAGCGCCATCAATAGCTGAGCGCTCAAATTTCTTGAATTGTAATCGCCAGTCAGGCCATATGTTTGAATGACTTCTAAATTTGCAAGAGCCACTGAGGGTTTAGCTTTTGCTATCATAACCAGGAACGATAATGCAGCATAGCTCTCCATGTCCGTGGTTCCATTAATCTTCTTCAAAAACATTTCCCAGAATATCTAAAATAGTAATTTCACGATTTTATTAAAATTCGTATACATATGTATTTACAATTTACATGAATAGAACAAGATATAAAACATTTCTTATCATACGAATAAATAATATAATAATTTAATCGCGTTTAAAAACTTGAACTTCCAACATTCAATATAAAATTAACCACAAGAAAATACTTATTTTCACCGTACCTGTATAATAGCAGGCGTGATATCCCCCTTGGCCACCCACTTGTCCACAAGGTGCTCCAACGCGAGTGCACTGCCGCGGTCCACGTGCGCCGCGAGCGACGTGAGGCTCTGCGCGATCGTGTACGCGCGGCCACGCTCCGGCTTGGACTCGCACTCTAGGTACATGTTGCGGTACGCGCGTTCCACTGCTTCGCGTTTGTCCTGGTAATATAAGTAGTATAAACCACTAACTTTTATTTTATTTTATTTTTACATACATAATATATTCCTTAATCCTTACAGCTATTTGTATTACAATTTTATAATTGACTTTAACAAAACAATACGCCGATAAAAAGGTGTGACCGTAGTTTTACATTAATTATAACAATGATAAAGTGGAAAAAATTATTATTATTTTTTTTTTGGACATGATATACAAAAAAGAGGAAAACGTACCCTTTAAAGAATGTTATAAGTACCTTTATATTAAGTAATATTTAAAAAAATCTTAACGGTTTGCTTTTGATCATACAAAGAACATTTCCAAAAATTATTGAAATTGGATAATGTTAAATGCGTGGAAAACGTTTTGCGCTTTTTAATGTAGAAGAAATATTGGTAGATTCTTAAGTACATCGACAAAAATTGTGCAGCGTTGTTGATATTCATTTTGTGGCAGTAATGATCGAAGTTTTTGCATTGCTCATTAGATAACGTAGAGTTTGCTAGGGACAATTCTGATGCGTGAATGTGAGTCTAGTTGTATATTGTTTATCAATGATCGAGATAGTTCACAAATTTAAACTACAAAATTAATACTAAATGAATAAGCGGCAAGACTGATTGTGATGGATTTTTTTGCATTATTTAAACTGTTACGTAGACTTGAAACTGCGAAATTGATTAGAAATATTTGAACAATATGTCTTAAATTAAGTTGGCATGAAATCAAATTTAAAAAATTAAAGGAATTACTCACTTGATCGGGTGACCAAACAAGCATTAGCATATTGGCCACGCCAATTTGAGCAGATTCTATTTTAAAATGATGAGCCGCCGTAAAGAAATCTATCGCTTCACTGACATCACCGGCTTGTTTTGACATCAACAAAGAATTGATCAAAGGCACTGCTTGAGACATTAATCTACTGAAGTGAACTGACTCTTGAAGGAAAGCAACTAAAGCCTCTTTTTCTTCTAATTGTTTGAGTAATGCTGCTTCATTCACACATGGTTGTGTTAGAGACATGGATTGTCTGCGATCTGGTATTACAAATATATTTCTTAACAATGCTACAAAGTATTCAATCTGTGAAAAAAAGAAGACATTATGTAATAATAACATTCTTAATTTAAAAAAAATCATATAAACAATATAACCTACCTGATCACTTTTGGGCATATCACATCTTAACATCTTTGCGTTAGGATACAGCCGTTCAGTGTGTTTGACGATCAAGAAAGCCTTATAATAATTTTTATCTTTTAAACTTTGCCTTATTGACTCATATAAGTTTTCAACAGTGGCCTGTGACAGTTCTGGTTCATCTTGAGTAAGAGTGTCCATTTTCTCTTTTATTGTTTTAAATACATCTTTTTCAATTTTTTCCCATTTCCTTACAAGCTCAGGATCAGGACCAGGATTTAATTTCTTTTGAATATCTTCTACTATCTTTAATTCTTTTTCTAATTGCTCTTCTAATACTTTGAGATCACCAGAAAATGGATTGTACTCCAAGAATATCTAAAATCAGAAAATCATATCTAATAGCCTACATAAATAAATTAATATTAACAATATATTATATTACATAAAATAAAGGGCATTGAAACTTTCTGGCATATCAACCCGCCGCCATTTTGATTTTTTTTCAAAATCGCGGCGCACGATTAAAGTGGTATGTATGGATAGAGGACACATAGACGAACAAAAAATGTCTCATAACATATAGTCTGTCCACTATAAGAATTGCTTTTTGACAGCTCGACGGGTGATACCAGAAGTGATGTTCAAAAGATTATCGATTGTTCCACCATTTCAATTATAAATTAAAAATATTATCATAAATCGAATCAGGTACGTAAATAATAATTACAACGTAAACGTACTAATAAGATATGTAATAATAAGACCACATATCTATGCATTGTATGTTAAAACCATGGTTAAAACTAAACTAAACTAATATTTTATTATTTATTGGTTTCTATCTTACAATTTGGTTGTCTTTACGTTTAAATTATATAACATAATAGAAGAGTTTTTCTGCATCGGATATATTTTACAGAGTATTTCTATCGATTATATATCTATCTATCGACCCATCATTGAATAATTCTGTGTAGACATCACTAAGTGGGCGGGACCTGTCCATGAAGAACGATAATTATTTGTATGACATTTTAACATAGACAATACAATCCTTCATAGGCGTGAAGCTGTCAAAAAGCAAATAATATAATGGACAGAGTATAGTACCCTAAAGCGTCACATTACCGAGATATTTGGAGGTAAATATTCACTTATGAGTACAACGACAAACACTAAAAATTGACTTATTACGTGTCTATATGCATAATATTATTTCCAAATAATCACTTCCAGGTAGATTATTATTATTAACAGTTTATTGGAAGAAAGTAGGTACATTCATTACATAAAAACACGCTTTGTAACTAGATATATTACTTACATATATTTTTTTATGTAAGTAATGTAATGAATACCTACTTTCTTCTTTTAATAATAATAGTCTACCTGGGAGTGATTATTTGGAGATAATATTATGCATAAAGACACGTAATAAGTCAATTTTTAGTGTTTGTCGTTGTACTCATAAGTGAATATTTACCTCCAAATATCTCGGTAATGTGACGCTTTAGGGTACTATATTAAGAGACATTTTTTGTTCGTCTATGTGTCCTCTATCCATACATACCACTTTAATCGTGCGCCGCGATTTTGAAAAAAAATCAAAATGGCGGCGGGTCGATATGCCAGCGTCCATACAAAAAGTTTCAAACCCCTTAGTATTAATTACAACATATCTTTCTATAACAAGATTTTAGTGATTCTTTGATTGGATAGATATGTGATAGATGGGACTTGGATAAGGCAAAAAATAAAAAAAAACTTAACAAATTGAAATTCTACCTAGACAGAGCCAATGAGCAGTTTATTAATAAAATGTGTGGGTACCTTAAGAAGCTGTATGGCAGCTTTTCTTACTAGAGCAGCTTTATCACGCAGTCTACCGATAGCTCTCTCCAAAACAGTGTGCACACGTGCCACAGGAACACAGCCTTGTTTTTGCAAACGACTCCAGAATTGAAGAACCTAATTAGTAACATATTACAAGAATAACTATATCAATCTAATATTGGTGAAATAAGTTAATTATTATATCCAACTTTTTAACTCTATAATAATATAATATTTAATCCTATCCTAATCCTTCCTAATACTATTATAAAGGCGAAAGTTTGTATGTATGGATGTTTGTTACTCTTTCACGCAAATACTACTGAACCGATTATAATGAAATTAAGCACACATATAGAGGGTAACTTGGATTAACACTTAGGATAGGTTTTATCCCGGAAATCCCACGGGAACGGGTTTTTCTTTGAAAACGCGGGCGAAGCCGCGGGCGGAAAGCTAGTAACATAATAAATTACCTTATGGCGCACATATGCAGATAGATCATGCATATGATCATAAAGGTCATCAAGAAAGTCATCTCTTTGAATCCTTTGTTCATCACTGAGTCCTTCACCAGTCAATTCCACACTTAGTAGTTCACACATCATTCCAAGAACACTAATGCGTAATGTGTATGACTGAAAATATAACATTGATACAAAAATGAAGACAAATTAGAAAAATAAAATTTTAGTTGCATTAGTTTCACAATAATAAATAATTATTTTGTACCTCATCACTTTCTAAGTAGGGTTGAATTGTTGCCATAGCTCCTGTCATTTCTTTAGGCAGCTCTTTGGTGAGCTCTAACAGAAATGTTCCACAGTTCCTGGCCGCACCCTGCTCAGTGCCTGCACTATTCTCTTCTTCAGAAGAAGCCAAAGCTTCAGCTATTTCACGCACCTATACAAATGTGTAAATTAAAGTTTAGAATGCATTTAAAAAACACTATAAAATTATCACAGTAAATACATACCATTTGTGGGGCAAAAGTTCCTAGACTAAAATCTTTTGTTAACTGAACAACACCTGCACACATTGGTGATATTGAATGCTCAACCATTTGTAGAATCTAAAATTAAAAATACATTAAATAAAATTCAGATATCTTACTAGTTAATAGTTATAGATCTATGGAAAAGAATTAAAAAATTTATCACCTGTACTAATTTAATAATGCAAGCGGTTCCATGGTTATATCTTTTAATCAAGACTCCTAGAATTTGAAATACAGTTTCCCTGACAGTTTTTGTTTTGATAATTTGATCCTCCAATGCCACATAACAAGGTTCCACTGCCATACTAAAACATTGATTACGTATTAAAAAGAAATTTAAAGATATTTTTCATAAAATACAAAACGCTAAAATTTTCTTATAAAATATGCAAAAAATTTACTATAGAAGCTTCATATTATGTATATTTTTAAAGATGTTAAGACTATTTCAACAGTAGGTACATTTAAACTTACGAAACAAAGTTATCCTCTGCTAATGGTGGGTCCCATAGACGTGACAGTGGTTGTTGCAATAGTTGATGCAGGGAAATCAAAGCATTCAATTTATCAGATTCTGTCCATCCACATAAATCATCTTCTTCAGTTGTCTTTTTGCCTTTTTTCCCTAATGTTAGTTTTGTGGAATTCTGTAGGAAAATATATTTATAGAATAGAATATTATTTAGAAAATATTCACCATTATGTAATTGTTTGAACAAGGACAAAATTCCACTTATCTTCCAAGTTACTCACATCAGCGGCTAATTTAGCATCTTTAGTTTTCATTATTTGTGTAAATAAATACAATGTCATCTTAACAACATTCAAGTATTTAGTACGGACATCACTTTCAATTTCTTTCTCTTGAAGAATAGGCTCCAAAAAAGTACATAAGCTTTTAACAGTTCGCAGTATGTGTTCATACCCTAAAATCATTATTTGTTATTATCACCTTTAAATAAGAATAAATGAATATTTAAAAGTTTTTATTACCTTTATTAATGACATTCCACTCAAGTTTCGTCCCATGCACTATTATTGAAAAGTAAGTATCAAAGTGTTCAAGTATATAATCAACTCCATCAGAATTATAAGCACGGGCAGCATCTGAAATAATATATATGAGAGAGCGTAATTTATTTTTCTTCTAATATATTTATAATAAAAGAGTTGAATTAGAGTTTCTACCTTGAAATTTGGACAAAAGTAATCTTGGTTGTACTACATCTTCAACATGATACTGTCCGGCATGACATTCTAATAATTCATCCTTTTTTAATGGGATATTAAATTCAAATGAAGTCATTTTAGATATGTTTATAAATCACACTTTTCTTGGTGCAATATTATAAAGAAAGCATTTTATTCTCGTCACTTAAAACCTCAAGTCAAAACAATTCAGTGTATTGTGTACAAACGGTTTGTTTTTAAATTTGAATTTAGAATACATAGTCTTTGGATGTCAAAATCATAGACTATGTCATAGATAATGTATATAGTGGTAGATGTCTGTGGTAGATGTGTAATAGTTAAGCCCATATTACACCTTCCTAAATTTAGCCAATAAGTTAAGAAGGTCATTTAGAATTTAGAAAGGGAAGGTCACAAGGGAAGAAATAAAAGATTATAATAATTATTGATAACCGTGTTAAACAGAGTAGATGAATTTAACATGTACATATATACGTTTCATGCACGTTTCATGTTAAAACCATGAGAGTGCATTAATTATTGGTTTTATATTGTTTTATTATGAAGTCTAAACTGCTCTTGCGGAATTGGAGCAAAAAGTTTCAAAAATATAAAATACTTCTATTTAAAAGTAATTTTCTTTTTTAATTTATTGTTAGAGCGTTTTCACATTATCCGATCCGATATCGGATATCGGAAGCCGATTGCCGATATCCGATATCGGAGGGAAGTAAAATGTATGAAATATGTGCCTGTCTTTCACATTGTCCGGTCCGATATCGGATATCGGAGCCGACACCGATATTCCCAGTGGCTATCGGACGATAATGTTCAGTGTTGCCAACTCAATTTTCGAAGAGGCAGTATACCAACAGCAAAAAACCACTAGTTTGTGTATTTTCAGTCTTATAGGGCGCTCAATCTTTGAAAAAATTCTTTGCTTTTAACCTAAAACCCTTTCTATTAAAAGAAACCTTTTTTTATTAAAACAGCACACATTTAAGTATTTATAGGCATTTAAAATACGATTTATACGGCAGGTATTTTTATTTGCCGTATTAAAATATACGGCAATTGGCTGAACTGAAGTAAAAATATATTTCGAAAACATTAGTGTCTAATGGTGTCTATCATCTTTATTTTATCTCATTCTGCCTCGCTCCTCCTCCTACTCGGATGTTGGTTGTGCTGTTTATTGTATTGTTGTCATTGAGTGCTTTGTTTTTAACCGACTTCAAAAAAAGGAGGAGATTTCACACCGATTTTATTTTTATTTTGAATTTACAACAAAGAATACAAAGTTTGAAAACTCTTAATTCTAAAATAATTGTTTATGAGAATAAAATAATTTATGTATCTTTACTTACAGGAAATTACAACAATCATATTACAAATATATTTGAACGAGTGACAATATTATTTTAGGATATTATGTCAGTGTAATAATAAAAAGAAAAGAAAATGTGAACAAAGATTGTATCACTTAATAAATTTATCATAGGTACTACATGAACTTTTATAAATGTATGTAGTGAAAAAATGACTAAATGACTAGGTACGTCTTGCTAAAAATACATTTAATAGATTTTGAAAGGTATTTACTAATATGTATTACTAAAACTGGAATGGAATGGAATGAATTACTAAAACTATTAACTAATACTAGGTTGTAGTAGGTATTGATATAAATTTATTTAATTTATAATATGTTAACATATAAAGTATATTATGTTATACAAATGACCGATATCAAAACTATTTAGTAAATAGCACATCTAAATAATATGCAGTAATTTGTGATATCAAATCTTTTTTTACATTTTACTTTTCTTTTTTGAAGTTGTTTTTCTTTATCGTAGTTATTTTTAATGTACTTATAACAACTATGATTTATAACATATGATTTAGTTTTATTATACCTTTTTTTATCAACTGGCAATTTAGTTTAGTTTTCTCTAAAAATTTCTGGCAACACTCATGATGATATCGGAACGATTTTATCGGACAATGTGAAAGGGCAAATTGTATCCGATATCGGATATCGGCTATCGGCGTCCGATATCCGATATCGGATCGGATAATGTGAAAACGCTCTTACAGTAATTATGTGAATGGCATGTTTCTGGTTGCTGGTATGACACGTTGAAGCAACGTCAAGTGACATGTAAGCTTAACGTCATCGACGTTTTGACTAGATTTGAAATCATTGCCTTTTCCCTGTTATTGGGTGCCGATTACACGTTAGAACTCTCGTTTTATAATTGTTAAATTTCAGATTTTTAAGAGAAATATAAATAAAAAACAATGTCCGGAAAAGGCAATAAAGCATTTACAAAAGAAGAAGAACTGCTGTTACAGGACTTTAGTAGAAACGTATCTACAAAATCATCAGCCTTATTTTATGGAAACGCTTTCATCGTATCCGCGATTCCCATCTGTAAGTATTATTTTGTATATATTTAGATTTTTTTAAATAATAATGTATATATTAAAAAAACATTTACTTAATTTTGGAAATGTTCTCATACATGGAAAGTGAAAGTAATTTATCTTGCATGTGTGGCACTATTTTACTCTTCCCTAAATTAATCATTCCTCATTCATAATCTTACAGGGCTTTTCTGGAGAGTACATGCTTTGGAAGTAAACACATCATTAGCTTGGTTTGTGTTTGTGACTGCCCTAAGTACATGGCTCCTTGCCCTCGCCTACCGCAACACGAAGTTCCAGCTAAAACACCGCGTAGCTGTCCGTAGAGAGGATGCTGTTGCTCGTGAAATGTCAAGGAAACTAGCTGATGATAAGAAAATGAGCAGAAAAGAAAAGGATGAAAGGTAATCAAAGGTTCCACTTATAAATTTATGTCTTGTAAGATCTTAGGCAAAACTCAAAAATCAATCTTCGAAACATTTCCTATTTGATTGTCATTATCAGAATATATTTTACATCAAATATAACTTGAGTCCTATAAGAATAGTTCTGCATTGTTATAGTGAAAGTGTTATCTTATTAGTATTAATCTTGATGTCACATGAATATAATTATATGGAATGAATAAATATAAGTTCATAGGAAATAATATAAGTTCATAATTATATTTTAAGGGCACTTTATTTTTTTTAAACATGAATTATTTAGTATGTTGTGAGAAAATATGACTGTGATTGTGATATAAAAAAAATTGTGAACTTTTGTGTTACCTTATGTGTACTTCTCTGATTTTCATACAGTGTACAATCTTAAGGGGGCGCATAAAGCAAAATAACCAATCTTCTATTAGATGATACGTGTAATATGCAAGACCAAATCTAAAAAATAAAATATATATCAAACTAGATGATATGTTCAACGATTCTGTTTAATCAAAAACATAAAATATTAAAATTTACTCGATAAAAAAAAATCACCAAGTTAGCTCTAATTTTCACACTTTTACGTTTTCTACTTTATTTATTTATTTATTTAGAATTTCCAACAAAGGATACAGATTACATTTGTTACATCTAATAATATTAATTAATTATTAATTAATTAATTAATATTATTAATTAAAATAATCTGCGATAAACCACTTTTACCGTGACAAAATCAAACGTTTATCTCGAGAAAAAAAGAGCGCCAAAAGTGGTTTATCGCAGATAAAACCAAAACTAAAAGTAATTACACAAAATGCTCTGACAAATATCTTGCAAATGTTTTAATATAATTGTTTATGAAAAAAAATCATAATAAGTATTACCATGTCAAGTAGAAAACGTAAAAGTGTGAAAATTAGAGCTAACTTGGTGATTTTTTTTTATCGAGTAAATTTTAATATTTTATGTTTTTGATTAAACAGAATCGTTGAACATATCATCTAGTTTGATATATATTTTATTTTTTAGATTTGGTCTTGCATATTACACGTATCATCTAATAGAAGATTGGTTATTTTGCTTTATGCGCCCCCTTAACATTGATAGTGCATTATATCTATCAGTAGATAGCTTCCTTTGTTTTTGATATCTAGAAGTGAAAAATAATTTGTTTATGTGTTCTTATTTCAGAATTCTGTGGAAGAAGAATGAGGTAGCTGATTATGAAGCTACAACTTTCTCAATCTTCTACAATAATGCTCTTTTCCTGACCATTGTGATCCTGAGCAGTTTCTATTTACTGCGCTCCTTCACACCAACTGTGTATCCTTTTTCAAAATAATATGATAATAATGTTTTATTTTCAATATAATAATAAACAAAAAATCTCTCATATATTAAAGAAAAATAAGTTTCTTGGTATTAAAATTATGACTGTTTTTATTTTTACAATAAAGTAAGTTTTGAATAATCTTCAAAATGTAGTTAAATGTCTCAACCAAAGGCAAGATTGTATTAAAGTAATAATCCAAAACTTTTTGCGTTAGAATATCACTATTCAGATTATTGTTCTAAGTTTTCCAGATATTGTTTTATTTATCAAAGCAATATTTTTTTTCATTTTATTTCCTTAACAAGATTTTTACAGCAATTACATTGTGTCTCTCTCAGCTGCATCAGGACTTCTTGCTCTCCTCTCAACGGGAACAAAATGAATTTAATAAGGACATAGTGCAGTGTGAGTGAAGCGTGACTAGTAATTTAATATTGTCATCAATTCAAAGGTCTAAGTTATTAAGTGTTTTTTTGTTGCTGAAATTATTTAAGACAATTTTTTTATAAATAGGAAAATAAAACATTTTAAATACAAAGTAAATTTTATTTACACCATCTTAAAGAGCATATTAGTTATTTATTTTTAAATTTGACACAATTTTCAGTTAGGGTGGGCTTAGAATTCAACATCACAAATTTTATAATATTCTATTTGGAGATACTTGCAAAAAAGAAAAAAAATATTACATTCAGCTATTACTAATTTTGTTATGCAATTAAAATGTAGTCATTTCTAGTAATTTGGTCAAGTTTATAATTAAAAAATATGTACTATTGACTAATATTCATATACTTAGGCATGGCAGGTATAGGCTATACCAAGCAATTTTTTTACTGACTATACAATTATTTTAAAGATTATCTGATAGCTGTTTATATTTAGTTCATTTATGTTAGAGATTTCTATACAGAAATTTCTAGGGTTACAGCTTATACAACATAGAGCCAAGAATTGCAAGCTTGCAAGCTTGCGGCAGCTTGCAGAAGCTGCCATGCGGCATTTTGCAGACACATGGTGGTCCCATGGTATGATGTTCAATGTTCATTAGGAAAGTAATTTAGGAAAATTGTTATTTAAAGATTTGTATTTTGATCCTCGTAAGGTTTTTATAATTCTTAACAACATTATAATTTACAGTACTCTCTCAATCATTTTCATCATAATATCTATTACATTATATCTTAATATTAGCACCTCCTGCGACGACACTTACTTCTCAGACACCCATTTTTTTTTCAAATTGTCTATGGTTTTGTTATTAATAATCCGTCAAATCTCACTGTTCGCGCGGGAACGCTGGTTTGCCTGGGGCTCAGTACATCATGCCGACGTGCAACGGCTCCGTGCGTTGGAAGAATACGTTGGGATTGCTGCTGAAGGTGGGCTCTACGCTCGTGTACACGTTGGCCTCCTCCGGTCGCATCATCACGCCTGTAAAAAACAATACTTGTTAGGTTTTGTTAAGGCCCTGAGGGCCTGAGCCTTGATGTCGTTTAAAAACAGCTTATTGTATGTGTATTCGCAGGGTAAATCTTTCAGTTCGAAATATTTATAAGTATACCTAACATTATTTACAGGTTTCCAAGTAGTAATATCTTAACTTGGTATCAAGTATTTATTGTAAAATTGGTTAGCTTTCTTATACCAATATAGTGTACGATAACATATTGTATCATAAGTACATAATATTATACAGCTCTTTATAGATATTATTTTACAATTTATTCACAACACTAGCGACGACCTCAATCCGTTTTAAGAATTACTATAAAAATTAAAATTATTGATCTGAGTTTTGTGGAAGTTATGTTAAATTGATTGCATAATAATTGGTAAAGTAATTATTTATACTTTAAGTCTGAATAATATCTCTAGAATATAAACACAGAAAAAAGTGAAATTATTTATACCTGGTGGTAACATGTAGTGATAGGGCGGGTAATTGTAGTTAAAGTGCGTTAGTGGGTGCATAGGGTAGTGCGGCGGAGGGCACAATGTGCGTCTGTGGAAGTGCGAGCCCAGGAACATACCACTGTACGGATCTGCAAACAACCCAGTGCATAGCGATTAGGTGATGTGCGTAAGCGCTAATTCTCACTTTACTAGCGCATGTTAGATACTTAACTAACCGGCTTGCTGAGCTGGGGGTTCCTTGCGATCTAGTATTGATGGCGCCGCTTGAGTCTGGCCTACGGCTGATACCATCCCGTATTTAACTGGCTTGAAATGGAAGAATGAAGGCGAGTAGCCGGACCCGCCCGCGCCTAAGGAACTCAATCCTTCTTCACGATCTGCATCCCAGCGACCTTCACGTCCTAACGCCGCAAGGCGACGCCCTTTCGGTGCGAACATGAGAGCGAATACTACAGTACAGGTACCGAGCAAACCGGCTGCTACACAAGCATCTTTGTGTTGTTCAGGTGCTCCCAGGGCTGCCGCCACCCAGCATACCCAAACTGCGGCTGTTGCGCCACCTGCTGCGGCTATATGAGTCGCTTCTCGATAGTTGTCGCGTATGCCGCGGGACCGGAGCGCAACACCACATACTACAGCGATCAGAAATGCGGCATAACACAATGATAGCAGTAGATCAGATAGTGCGGTTTCACATCTAGTTCCGCCGGCAGCAACTCGCGGGGGCGAACCTCCAAGCCATTGCGCTCCAATTGCCACTTGTATCATTATTGCAAAAAATAATAATAATCCTTGATACGCTGCTGGGAGATAAACTCCTCCATTTAAACTCAATAAAAATACACATTTCACTAACAAAGTCACAAACACAATAACGTATGATACTCCAGTTCCAAAGCGGACTGCACCACATGTAAAATTAGTTGGCGATGCGACATATAACGCTGCAGTGCCTGCACACAAAAAAAGGCCAAAAAGTAATGTTTGTCCAAGAAGCAAATGTCGATGACTCGGAGCCTTTTTACTAGCTCCCCAAATTACAAAGGCTTCAAAAGCACATATCACTATCATTATAACGCACGCTAATGCTAGTATCGGAACGGCCCAAGGTTCCGGTCTCAAGACCGCTATTGGCACTAAAGTTTTCACTGTTGGTGTTGTATTGTTTATTGGTCGCGGTGTCGAAATTGCTTTTGGGCGAGACGTTGAAGATGACGTAGAAGAAATACGTTCCGGTATAACAAAATATTCTGTACTCATTTCCAGTCGATGCGCTTCCGTTCGTGCAGGACGTCTATGCGGAGCTTCTGTTTCCGGTTTAAATTCATCTTCATCCATAGCCAAGATTTGCTCATCATAGTCTCGGTCTTCTTCCTCGTTTTGAGCATATCTTTGAGCTATTTTCGCATTACGTGGCGCGTACGGGGCGGGTATTCGAGGAGCAATCCGATCACCAAACCGAGCAGCATAGCTAATCGCCAAGTGTGAGAGCACCGCTATTAAGAGCAGTGAGTGTAATGTTGTGCCCGCCATCAGGCCTTGCCGGCCCTCAGCTACCCGAGTCCCGCAGTAGATACATTCGCGCTCCAATAGTTTCCTCTGAAAATTAAAACATACCATTAGTCAAATTCCTGAGGCAAGGTTCCTTTCGAAACGTCTTGACTTTTAACCAAACAAAGTATATCCCACATAAACCGGTTACGCAGCCCTGAACCTCTAGGCACCTTAACTTTGTTGATTTTTTTATATTGCAAAAAAGTAAAAACGAAAACATTACGTTTCTAGATTTTTTCTCATATAGGTTTCTTAGTAATAATTATGTCATATTTAAATAAAATGTTATGGACGTATAGGTACACACTGTGGGTACCTACACAAGAGTCAAGACATAAAAGTAGGTTTGCTTATTTCTTAGAAAGTTATGAAATAGGTACTTAGGTCTTCCATTCAGTGTATAATATTTAATGCTACCATAAAACAATGTAGGATAAAAATCATGCACTTACTATAGTTTCTTTTAATATTATAAAGTAAAAACATCTAGAACTACTCTATTTTTACAAGTTCATCTAAATAAACTGCATTAAGTTGTTATCTACGTTATAATAAAGTAGCACTTTGCTTAAGCTTAGTTGTATTCATGAACCTAAACACAGGATGTGTTATCGCCTGTCTAGTCACTAGTGTCCTCAACACACATAGGATAGGGGCAACGAACGTATTAATTCTCATCCCTAAGGGCTAGTCTGATGTCGAGTAAGTAACTTGCGCCTGCGCAACTACTTACCTGTTTCCAGTAAACTTCTTTTTTAATGCAATAAATGCTCATTCGTGAGAAAATAAAATGGGTATGTATTGCAAAAAGTTATAAACGAAAAAGTAATGGAATTGAATTATCTTCCACGTAAGACGGTAAGATATAATGTTATTTAGTTTTTATTACAGCTGGTGTAGATTGATTTTTAAACCCATGTCCCATACCTAGTTTTTATTAAGAATTACTTAGGTACGAATAAATGAAATAGCAACGGTTCGGATTGATTAAGTTTATACAATACGCGCAAACATTCTTACACGAGTGGTTTTAGATATCAACAGAAATATTCAGAGAATATTCTTGGATATTCCACGCTCGACACTTCGCATCGGAAAGTAAGGATAGATAATGTTAGCTGCAAATTGCGATAAACTTAAAATATGCATGAGTTCCCGCATAAGGAAGGTTCTTATTCAGGCAAAAGATTACGCAGACAGCTTCACAGACCAGATCGTGACTTTAAAGTTTATTATCCGAATCAAACTACGTACACGAACGCCGGGGAGTATCGTGGACAGATTTGGCGTTAAACTAACGGTCTGGACCTCTGAACGTTTGAAGAACTCAGACAATCGCGCAGGCAAACGATCATTGCAACGGTAATATAATTCATAGTATATCGCGAATAATCCCCTACCGAATGTTTAATTTACAAGGTTTTGCACTAAGCACTTTTTATTCTTGGCGCCCGCGCCTGCGTGAGTTAAAGCCTCTAATTTAGTGAAATTACTTATCTCGCGATAAGGAATTTCACTAAATTATTCCAATAATAATTATAAATATTAAAATATTAATAACTTCACTTTGTCAAAATAATATATGTATATAAGTATCGCGCTTATCTGTCTTGAGAACGAATAATATTAAACAATAGATACTGTATTCAGATCGTGATCGTGATTGCTATAAAAATGTTCTCTATCGAAGATCGCGATTCAGGTTTTAAGGTTGTTATTAGGGTTATAGACCTCTTTGCATTGCAAAAAAATACGAAAAACAAGATAAGATTGATTAAATATATTAAATTATTATAAGCTTCTGACTATTAAACAATCGTAGGTATCCTATTAATATTTTAAATGAGAAAGGTTGTAAAAGTAAAGATATGTTTTTTGCACTTTCACGAAAAAACTACTGGTGGGATTTGTATGAAACTTTGCAGTAATACTTGATTTTGCCCATGGGTTTTATATGGTTTTATATGCATTCAATTACCTAAATGTGTCAAAATACGCGTAATCAATCGTGATAAGCAATTTAAATCTCAGAATTATTTTTAACCTTCTTCAAAAAATGGAGGACTTCTCAATTCGGCCGGTATATATTTTTTTAACGTATGTACACCGATTGCGCCGCGGTTTCTTAATCGATTTATAATCAATGTTAGTTTAAACATTATAAAATAAAGTCGCTTTCTCTGTCCCTGTGTATGCAAAACTACGCAACGGATTTTAATGCAGTTTTTTTATAGATAGCGTGAGTCAAGAGGAAGGTTTTAGTATATAGTATATACCTAATTTATTAGGTTTTAGACACAGCGGGTGAAGCCACGGGTGAAGCCGCGGGCAAGCTAGTATCTAAAATATAATTTTCGTTAGATATAATTGTTTCCCCCTTTAAAAATAAAACAAATTGCTTTGTGTAGTAGTATGTAATAATCTTTGTTTCTCACAGAGCAGAGAGCATATATTATAATATACAATCGTTACTCTAATATTTATTCATGTATTCATAAAACGTTTCTCCATTATATAGTCAAAAGATACGTAGGCGGAAATGCCTTTCTTTCTTGTATGTATAATGCTGATTGTTAGAATTACGTAAAAAATTATGGGCAAGTAATACTGAGGTTCGCGGTTCATCTTTTAGGTGACAGTTGACGCTTCGCTTGGAAAGTTTAAAACATTTCCATTAATGAACGTGTTGTATGAGACAATGAGACCTAGGGAAACAGAGCGTTGTCATGTGCGGCCGCGCGTTGTAAAAGTAACAGCGTGAATACTCCGGGTGAAACTCGGCTGAACTGATTGTACAGAGACTCCAAAGCCACGGCCACCACGTCACATTCCGCACTTACAAACAATTATCCAATTCGTTTTTCACTTATAGCATTCATCTGCTCTTACGTCCGATTATAAACTTGTTTCATCTGACATTGCGTTCAACAGTGTTCTTGTTTCTAATTGCTTCGTGTTATATATGCTTTATGATTTCAAATATATACCTATTGTTATGTAACTCTTAAAATACAACAATTAATTCTTGTTGATTTTAAATAGTCCATTACCTATTGTTGCTTGGATAGTGTTACTGAAGATATCGACTAAAATATAATTGTGTATTCTTATCTCATAACGCAGCAATGTATTATTATGGATAAATATTATATATTAAGGTGTAGAGATACGAGATACAGTCTAGTCTTTTAGAATTTTAAAGACCTCGATCGTGAATGTCTACTTATGGAAAAATAACGTTCAAGATATAGGAGATACCAACAAAGTTTGTTGCAGTAGGTAATACATAAATACCATATATACGACCACTATTACTTTTCTTTCAAATAAAGTACCTACTTATGTTACATTATTTTACTTTTACCACAGATAATATAATTCTATTATAGTACTTTTACGTTCTTCTATTGTCCGCCATTTTAATGTTCGTGTAATTTCATAGAAAGCTAACAGCAGAAAATTGTGATTTATTTAAATGCATAATTGTATAAAAATGGTTTCCATTAATTTCTTTTGATAAATCACGACGTATTGTAATGAACACCAATGTACCTATTGCGTGTTGCTATTATTGAGTGAAGTTTTGATTAATCTCTTTAATATCACAGTTTAATATATTCACTATTCATAATTAGTTAGTATTCGAAACAAATGTGCAAGGCACATCGGATATACCTAACTCTATATAAAATTATAAAAAAAAAACCATCAAGTTAAATAGGGCTACTGATTTTATTGAATAATGCACATGCCTTGTTATTAAATAAGAAATTTAAGTAACGTTAACCCTTATAATATATAACTAAATATTTTCTTCCGACCCAGAGTTTGAGAGTTTATTTTAATTACAGCCTACAGGGTAATCCTCAAAGTGCGTTCTTGCGTACAGTTCCCTGTCAGGGGTCAAGTTAAAGATCCCAAGGCAACATTTAATTGAAAAATGAATCTCTAGTGATAAAATGCAATAGTCTTCCTTATTGCAAATTCGCCTTACTAGCTTGACTATGTCGGCTATAATAATGGAAGTTTAAACGCGTGTCCAGCCACAGAATACATGTTACTGCAGTCATATATCTTAATGTTTACGACGTCGTCAACTCTCCATGGTATTGAGTCTTAGATCATGGGCATAGACAGTTCCATTGCTGAGAAAATAATGAAAATTCAGCGAACTAATTAAGAAATATTTCAATATGAATTGGTAAACAAAATGTTTAAATCATGTAATTGGTTCCTAAATTTGTGCAATTTCCTACTTGAGTAAGTATAGGTGTTTAAAAGCATATAAACTGAAAGTCAGATATTCACAATAATAAGTAGGTACCTACAATAGGTATAAACAAACGCCATAAACTAAAACCGAAATTTAATTTATGCTTATGGGTTTGTGAAATAAATAATACTAGTGAACGTTAAATAAATACTTACAATGTTGCGATCGGGATTATTCGCAATGATAGATGTTAAATTGTATTTTCTTTAGATTGAGCTCGAGACGCAGGGCGATATTTTAAATTTTTATACTGGACTTATTATGATTTATGTAAGTATAATATATATACTTACATTTAATCATTATTTTTTAGCAAAAGTCTAAACTGCCCTCAAATTGTTAGAACGGAATTTCCCGAAAGGCACTACTTAGCTTCCAATAAAAAATAAAAAATCAAAGTCGATTCACCCAGTCGAAAGATTTAAGATATCAAACCAAAAAATACAGTCGATTAGAGAATCTCCTCCTTTTTGGTCTATAGTTAACCTTATCATAGACCAAAAAGGAGGAGGAAGAGAATTACGATTAGGTTCCTATTTAGCACAACTAAAATACTCTGAAGACAAATAGACCGGACTCTCAGTGGAGTTTCGTTTTGTAAATTTTCTAAAAAATCTTAGAGAAAGTGTAAGAAATGTTATAGTATGCTATAATATATTCGTGATCTACCTACTCAATAAGCTCTTTCATTTGATACCCCACACGGCATGTTTCGGAAATTTTTATATTTTTCATTGTATGCCATATTTAATTACCGGGGTGGGGGGAGGGGGACCACAAAACTGGTTGGCAACATCTGTCTATAGGATGTCTGGGATCTATACAATATATATCAGAAGTCAGATTTAGGTCCGCTATTTTTGCAAACGAACATCTCCTTGGAGCCTTTTTCCGTCAAAGTCTCTGTCATAGCAGGAATACCGAGGGCTAACCGGTCCTAAAATAGTTGAAGTTTCTGTTCGGAGAAAAATGTAGGTAGATACTGGGTCCGTATGGGTATTGATTTTTAAGGTTAAGTCAAGTCAAAGGTTTAAAAGGAAATAATTATCTCACATTATTTAAAAATTAAAAATATCTTTAAAAGAATTGACGATACTACGAGTGCTCATAAGAGTCTATATAACCATGGACTAATAGAATCTATAACTAATAATATTAAAAAAATTCTCGGAGTTATCATTATTACGCAAATTTGAAATAATCTCGAAAATAATTCGCATTTAAACTACTTTTATAATATATAATTTTATATTTAAATATATATAAGATTGTTTTTATTTATCTTTCATATTATAGAATAAAATTGTATGAAACTCAATGGTGGCGCAAAATAAAAATAAGTGAAAAAGGCCATTGCCCATTACACAATTACAAACATTACATTACCTACGTCCATTATCTATTAATAACTTAGAAATTAACTTTATTGACACTCGTATTCATTCTTCTGTAGTAAGAGTAAAAAAAATGTTTTGTAAACTTGAATTGGTTTTTGAATAATAAAGATAATTTAATTTCTTTTTATTAACATTATGTACCTATCTATGTATATGATTTCTAGTCTGTAGCTCCGCGTAAAAAATCGATTAAATCTAACAACGCCAACGAGCTCGATATTTCATCATAGATTTCTGATAAAGCAGGCAAAGCACTTTTTGGCTTTGTCATACTGGGAGGCAATTCATCACAATAGGTATTACAAAGCACTTAATATTGCACAATATCTCAGGTCGTTTGCCCAAGAGATGTAGAGTACTGAACCATTGAATTTTAAAATGCAATGATGTATTCTCTTCCCATATTAGATCATAAATTGTGCTTTATTGCCTTTCGATCAACCAAATAAAGACATACAAGATCTGCTAACCGTAACATTCCGCTGCTCCTCTACAGGTTGGCTTTTTGCACTTAACGACGCGTTTGGTAAATAATGATTTACCAGTTGCAGTTTAGGGAAAACAATTACTAATAAAATTTAAAAATCTTATTAAAAAGTGAAAGATATTATCATAAATTAGTGTATAAGCAACACTCGTTATGTTAATAATATTAAACCTGTTCATAGTAGTAATCTTGGTAGATTTGCTGCCGATGATTAGATAGGCTACCTATTATGCAGAATTAATTTTCACATAAGTCCCTATATTATAACCATTATAGAGTTTATACTAATGGGTTACGTATATTTAAAATTTTATTACAAACTTTTCACTTACATTTCGAATATAAGTACATATTTTAATATGTAATAGTTAACGTGTATTTTAAATTAATTAATTGGGTATTTTTCCATTTTATTTTCTATTTTTATATTAATACTAGATTTCCGCCCGCGGCTTCGCCCGCGTTTGCAAAGGAAAACCCGCATAGTTCCCGTTCCCGTGGGATTTCCGGGATAAAAACTATCCTATGTGTTAATCCAAGTTACCCTCTATATGTGTGCTAAATTTCATTGTAATCGGTTCAGTAGTTTTTACGTGAAAGAGTAACAAACATCCATACATCCATAAATCCATACATCCATACATCCATACATCCTTACAAATTTTCGCCTTTATAATATGTATTAGATGCGAGTAGATATTACTAATACATGCCAATATCATCAGTTATATTTAATGTTTCTAAGAATATTTTTATTGGACTAGGTACCTAATTGTCTTTGAAATTATTAGATATTCATTAATGATTTCGCATTTTATATTTATAAATATTGAATTTGTAATGATTAAGTATGAAAAAAAATATTGGTATCAATTTCCTACAAGCAAGATAAAGAGTTGCATATTATATCTGTGCGTAAACAAAATGAAAAATAAGTGTTAAAACTAGTAAAATACTTACAAAAAGTTTATTTCAGAAGCACAAATTGTCCTTTTCAAAGCACTATTTTGTCAGCCTTGTTCATTGTTTTTTTAATGTTATGTTTGCGCGGGAAATGGTATCTCCATGCGTACGGATGGTGTGAAGAGCGAGGACGCACTAAGTGGATGTCTTGGGGTCCATGATGCGTGTCGGATGCACGTGCGAGGCAACACCGGTTTCATATTAACGAATCTGTTTCGTCTGCAAACAAAATGTTACGTTTCTTCAAATTTTAAAGTTGGAACGGCTGCGGTCGCGTCTCTATGCGTGCACGTACCTAATCATTTTAACACATCATTTAGAAAATACCTATGTAATTAAAGTTGCATTTATATACATTAAATCTTTATGCGTCAAATAATAATTAATTTGTATTATGTAAATCATCAAAGGATTTATTAATTTTACGAAATGGTTATACATATATGCAAAATATTGAATAGTGAATACCCTTTAAATTATTACTTCAAATTAGTTAAGTAAGTACCTACTTGGGTACATAATTATCTTTAAATAATTATTAATAATATATATACCTAATATTAAAAAAAATTAAATCAGGCTTACCTTTCATCATCTTTTCTTTTCGTATGAGAAATATTTTTAGTAGCTACCTATTTAGCTAGCTATTTTCTAATTTATTAGCTGGTAAGTAATTTTAAATGTTATGAAATTATATTCATATCTAAATTGCATAGTGCATGAAAATATTTTTTTTATGTACTTATATGAAAGTAATTTATATAATAAATAATAAAAAAATCTAATTAACTAGTTATTATATTTAATTTGTAGATAAAAGTATAACTCTGTATTAATTTATTCACGCAACAAATGTCTGGAAACGTATCTCTATCAGTATTTAAAATCATTATGCGTGTTTCCATATCAATTGTCCACCAACTAAGCTATGCGTAACAATGTGTAGTCAATAGTCATAGGAGGCAGTTGAGAAGGCAATCCGACTTTCGCGTTACGCCTCGTCGCTTTTCATGGAAAAATTTCAGTTATATACGATCTTGTGGCACGCGTCAATACTCATATGACGCAGCCTCTACTTACTCGACCGTAATATAGAGTATAATGTAGAATTGGTTTTTAAATGTTTTCTTTAGTTTATTATAGAAGTTTTCTAGCTGGTAGAGGTATCTTATAACAAATAGGTGCATTCGATAATGCAGTCTACCTGGCGTATCTGTCGGCTGTCCGTCACGTCGTCGTTATCTTTGAAGGCTATTAACTTTAAAACTAACGTATTTTCACACGCTTTTCATCAACGTGTAGTGTTATAAAATATAACATATTAGTTTACTAAGATTATTTTATATGAATTCTCCAGGACTCGTTTGAATTGGCCTCTATAAGGGCTACCTACTTGAGTATTAATTATAGATTTTAAAGATGAATAATTCTTAATGAATGACTGAAACGGGCAACAGCTAGAATGATATTGATAAGTCTACTAACAGATAGGAGTTACTTTGCAAGGAAATAAGCTTTGCTAGCAAAAAAAATCTTATCTAACGCAGAAGAAGTCACTGGCATCCGCTAGTGTAGGTATTAAATGTATAATATCCTATTTTTACACGACTTAAAAACTGGTTACCTACGTTAGAGATAAATGTTTTGCTGTTCACTAAAGTATAGCTTTGTGATAAAAAGTCGCCTAGCCTAATAACACACCTGCCATTCAACGGGTTTTGCTTCACTGATCTTCTGATCTTAATTTATTAGAAGACGAGTTGCCAATCCGAATCATCTTTCATACCTAATTATCTACAGGTTGGCAATGACATGCGTTTGTATCAACCTCCATGATCATTAATTGCGTAATTAATCATTAGATATTCATCGCCATATATTATTCAGACACATGGAGTTATGGTCGACGCGGCCGTTGTGAGTTGCTTAAATATGCAAATATTTCACTCGTAATATTTCTTCCGAGAAGGGCCCCACTTTACTATGCACCGATCAGGCTGTAGACTTTTACAAAAATGCCAGTAGACGTATCATTATAAAATTAAAGTAATGAAGAGAATTGCCCTTTTTATTTTCTAAGTTTTCTTATAGTTAACGTGTTTTATTATAAGGAACTTATATAAGTACTTTGTAGTAACAAATAACAATAAATAACGCAAAGTAAAAGAGATCATCAATTTATTTCTAAAAGAGGAGAAGTTGGTATTACTTATTAAATAACATTAGGAGGTCGAACAATATAATTATTTTTTTATACAAACACAATAATGTTAACTACAAATATTTTACAACAAAACAAGTGGAAATTATTATAGATAACTGGGACATCTAAACAGCAAGTTAAAAACGACATAGGTAGATGGAATATAATTATCTAAGATCAATGAACAGATATGATTCTAATTAAACTATAAGCAAAATAAAGCAAAGTGCTAGGTAGTGTCTACACGTAGTCTAGACATTAATTTACAATCAAATCAAACGTACGGCTGATTCTCTCTATAAACCTTAAAAATTATCTTTTCACATCGAATCAACAATAACAAATTGTCCAATCCTATCTATCTATCCCCAGTCTTATGCGAAACCTTGTGCAGCTCCAAAATAAGGCCCATCTAAGTCTTCGGATGAAGCGCGATGATATGACGTGGCAAGATTAAATTAAATTTTGATGTTTTGTGTGTGTGATTTGTCGTCGTCATCGCTGTGCTCTTCCTGCAGCAGCAAGCTGTCGGGCGGGCCGCGGGGCGGAGCGCGCCCGCTGCCGCTCCGCCGGGAACCCCCTCTCGAAAACATCCGCGATAGTTGCGCAAATTTCTTCCGTGAGACTATAATACAAATATTAGAAGATCGGTTTCCAGATAAAGATGTAAGTTATTAGTCTTTAATATAAGGGAAACTAATTATGAAATATTAATATTTTAATAACAACTCTATTTTACATTAATACTGATGATGGATGACCCTCTCACTAAACTCCATCCAGTGTTCATTTAGTATCAATTAAAAAAAAAAGATCGATATAATTTATTTACTATAATTTACTACTGATTGCAATTTTGCAAATCTACATTAATAAAATATGTATTTGTAGAGTATTTTATAAGCACCAATGGTTAAAAATTGATTAGTTAAGTCAGATATGAAATTTCAATAAAGTTTAATTGTAATAACTTACGTTTGCCCATATTTTTCAGTCTTTCCTTAAAAGCCGCTTCATCATCATGACATTTTGTTTTATTTCCTTGTTCACTGTCCAATGCTGCTATGAACTCTTGGTTCCATCGCAGTTCGGCCATGAATTCCTCGTTCTGAAGGAATGTGGCGATGCGGTCGTCATCCATTTCGAGATTAAGATCTATTCTAGCATCTGTATTGGGAGGTATGCGTAGGAACATCGGTGGTAGGGGACCTAGCATTCGCGGAACCCATTTTTTACGTACAGCTAACGGCACCGACTCGTCTTCAACGTCTCTGCAAGCAACACCTAACTCAAGATATATACGAGTACGATTGTATTAAAAAGTTATTAATTGCAAATTGCAATATAGATAATTACTGTTCTGCCTGAACAGTTCAATAATATGTCCCGAATATTCTTATCAAGATCCGTAAAGGAATTTAGATGGAAATAGATTAATTTTTTCGTACCTAGTAGATATACTAAATTGAAAATCTATATGAAAAATGTGCCAGATAGATAGCATAAAACTAACGAAATAGATGATATTGAGTGGTGAGGAAATCAATAAAAAAATATTAATAGTATTCTAAATGTATTAAAGCGATTCAAAAGCGCTTGTAAAAGATGTCCAATTGCATAAATAAGTTGCTGAATTTGAGATTATGCAATTGGAAGAAATTTCATGATCAAGAAGCTACTTAATAGTTGTAGGTCAGTGACGTGTTCTTGGCTCAGATGAATCTGCCGGTCTCTGATAAACGCCTGGCAAGCGACTCGCTACATTATAATTGATGACTTATTTATGCAATATTTAGATGATTACTGCCATACTCGTATATGAAATAATGCACCGTGGGCGAAACATGCCTTGAAAGCTAACAACCGAGTATAATGCTTGTGATGGAGCAAAAACAATCTAAAGTTCTAAACCAATAAAATAACAAATTGTCGCCTTTTTTACCATTTTTGCCGTTTATTTTGCCCTTATTGTAAAGGTGGAGCAATTTTCTTAAAATTTTCTTTAAAAATATGGATTACCTACTGATTACCATGAAAAATAAAAACGACTAAATTTGGTGATACGAGACTCGAAAGCTTACTAGTTCTAAAAGTTTTATTTATTTTAATGAGTCAAAAATAATATCTAACATTTAATTAAGATAATCCAAACGATATAAGCTTCTTGATCCAAACTGATATTTCATATTTTTTTTTTATATTGATGGTAACTTTAAATAAGGTTTATTTATTTATCTACTATTGCATCACATAATATGCTAGCTACTTACACAAGTGCTGTGGTATCATTATCATCGCCGTTCTGAACAGCGCGTGCTGACCGGCGGCTGCTACGAGAAGGCGAGCAACTTTCTACGCGCTCTATCTCTAACCGCAGTCTTTCATTCTGGTTGTCAGTGCTCATAGCCAGCAGTTGGTCGATGGTCGCATCAACCGCACCCTGGTTAGCACGCAGCACGGCTTCGATAACGTCATCATCCATGTCCGGAAACATGGTTTTAAAATCCGTCATCGCCTGCGTGAACTCGAGTTGCATCGTCGAAGCCATCGTGCCGGCCGCGGCGGGTCGTAGTGCGTGATCTTCGAGAGGTGTCACGAGCGCGGATCTCTCGCCGGCAAAACAGCTGATACGTCACTCGGATTTGGCGCAGTGTAGGAAACCGTTGCCGTGTAGGCATCGGCCATTCTCGCGACGCGCTTGATATTGCGTCGGTCGGTTTGTGTCCCCCACGCCACTAATTAGCGATATTAGAACGCTAATGTAATACAGCGCCCTGCACTGAACGTTACCATGATGTGCAATTTTCACTTTCTGTGTTTCAGGTGTGCAATGCGCTTGCGTGAGTGCAGAGGAACGCGGAGGGTGTAGTCGTCGATATAAATAGAGCCGCGTGAAACTACGACGGCGCGCTATGTTGTTGCCTCGTCCGGCAAGCGGCATGCGCGCATGTCCGACTATTGTTTGTAAATTACTTTCATCATTTTGACCTTTTTATATTCTTCTGCAACGTTCATGGTTGTGCAGAAAGAGCATAAACACTTCGTACGTGACTTGGACAGAAATACTTTTATGAAATATTACTGGGTATTCGATTTTGTATTTTATTGCGTCTTTGTTCCAGGGCGTATATTACTTAAGTCAAATGGCGCTTTAAAAACTGTACAAGAATAGATAATCTTAGACAATAATATATTGATTATGTATCATGAATTTAAAACGAAGTTTAGGTAAATGAAACCTTAAAGCACCTGACGTACTTGAGGATACCAATTAACTCTAATTGCAGTCCTGAACATCCCGGATACAAAGACTGCAATGCATCCTCGACCTACCTACCTAAGCTACACATAGGTAACAAGTTTTAAGATTCGAGAAACACTTTACGTAATTACGTACCTACTCGTAGGACTTAGATTTTATCATAATATTGAAGTGAAACTTCTTTAAGCAGGTTGAGAGTAAAATTTCAAGGTCGCGTCCTGGCAATTTCATCACTTCATGGAGTAAGGCGACGATTTTGGTACCATGGTGGATTTGAATCTTGCCAAAGAAGTTTCACTTATGACGCGTGTGCTCGGCACGTACTTTTTTTTTTATTTTATGGCTTTATTTATTCTTCATTAATATAATATGCCCAATACGCCTCTAAGAATTATTAAAAGAACTCTAGATTTGCTATGTTAAAATTTGTAAATATAAATTAATGAATTTTGATATATACATAGATCACCGATGATTCCCTGGAGTCTCATAGGATATTTGTCGCTAAATGAAAACTTGAAGGGAATTTAAAAGAGGATGAAAGCATGGATGGGGATGCATGTATTTAGGACAGGTGCACGCGAGCACAGACGCGTATTATTTTTATACAGACAGTTTTTTTTAATTTATTAATCACAAACATTTTTTAGATGGATAATTCGAAATAGATCAAATTTAGAAGAAAAAACTAAATGTTATTTTATACCATTGAGATAATATGTACTACCACAGACTAATAATAATATACTACGTATACAAGTACTAAGTACTAGAGAGGCCATCGCTACTACACTCTCTTTAACACGAGCTAGAGGCAAAAGTCACAAGTCTCATTTAGTCTGTGCCGGACTGTGCCCCCCGCTTGCCGCGTCAACACGTGTTATTGCTCTGTTCAAAATGCCTTCGTGTGTGCTAAGATATTGTTTTAACAGTTCCTATAATACAAACAAAGCCCGAGGAGTGACTTTTCACCAGTAAGTTTCCTTATTATGAGTAAGTCATGCATTTTACTAATATTATTATCATTTTGCGAAAAATCACCACGCGTTCTGCGTTTCGCGCCATTTTTCATAGACTAACACATTTCTATACGCACAGACGTGACACTATCGATGAGTCTGTAAAAAAATGTAACTGGATTTTTTAACTATGAATATACAATATATACTAGGAAAAATTACCATGGTGTAGTACCTAAATATTTATACTTTTACCCGACTACGCAAAGTGAAACGGTAGGTTATATTAAGTAATATTTATTTATTTACCTATTTTTATTTATTAAAAAAAGGTTCATCAACAGTTGTTCCAATAGGATTTATAAATTATTATGCACAACAATTACAAATGAACACAACATTCACAGAAACTAATAATAAATTAGGCGATATCTATACAATTAATTTAACAAAAAAGAAATGTGTGTGCTCTTATCATTAAATAGTTCAGATTAAATACAATAGGCGATATTTAAAAAAATAGTTTATTATGTGTGAATATGAAAAATAATGAAAATAATAGGGCCTCTGCGTGTTGGATCCGTGTCCCCACGTAAGCCTTCCAAAGGTCCGGGTACCGTCCTTCTGGTGGTACCCGACTATTATGGAACCGAGAAACATAATAATAATATTTCCATACTGTTTAGTTTTAATTCAACTTGTTTATAGGTTTCCGCGGCACGGCCACGAAAAAAGAGAGGCGTGGATTAAATTTGTTCAAAAAAATCGTAGTGAGGACACATGGTTACCATCAGAGTATTCATGCATTTGTTCTATTCATTTCATATATCATATTTCATCATGAAGCAAAAACTGATAAAACTATTGATTACTACACAAAACGACAAAAGCTTACTAAATTGATATTATTTAAAGGAAATTAAAATACATAGTTTAATATAAAATCCTCTTTTTATTAAATCCCTAGTATTAGTACCACCAGATAGTACCGAGTAAACAGATTGCACAATGTGTCGCATCTGCACGCATTGCTTAATCTTTGAACTTGAAGCCACGCCCCGCTCGTTCCACACGTACCCCACCACATCGGCCGCGCGCAATGTTTTTGTTTGGAATAGCCACTCTAGTACGTAGTACATATTATCTCAATGATTTATACTAGCTTTGCCGCGCGGTACCAGCTACAGACGAACCCGCGAGCAAATCCTAGAATATAATTGTGAGACCAGAATTTTCTTAGCGGGAGAAAAAAAGGGGAACGCCGATTAGTTTAACGAATAGATATGCATTGTCAACATTTATTTTCAAGTTTTTATCTTACACACATGAATAATTAAGTGCCTTATCGTGTAATATTACTATACAACAAATAATATTATCAATAATAAAAATACAGTATTCATCTAAGTGCGACACATTGGATATTTCATATATTATCCGAGATAGGCTAAGTACAATTGTTAGTTTGCAAATATATTTTACTTCACAGGAGATATTATCTTACTATAGATAGGCCGTAGTAGAACTACATCGAAGAGCTTAGCTTATATATATTATTAAATTTGACACGAGCGTAACAGACTAACAGATCAAATAATACAATAAAATAGGGTTAGTTTCTTTGAAGTTAGGTTTTAACTTTTAATATAAAATTATCTGTTATTTAGATATTCGATAAGTAAATTAAAATAACTTTTTGATCTTTTAAAACATACAATTGACACAACTTAATTGCCTTTCAAAATGGACGGTCCTGAGCTCTATGAATATGTTTATCCTAACCAATTGTTCAAAAGAATATGAATCGTCTGAATGAGAAAAATATTACATAAAGTATAGAATAATTATTGAAATTAAATTAGATTGTGCGAAAGAGGTGGCATAGACCGTAAGTAATTTACCACATATAGTATTTCTAAGTATAGTTGAAGTCGATGTAATTAGAGTATAGAATAAATAATTATATTGCATTTCCACTTTAGACATTCAATAAAATTGAAAACACGATTTCATTTGTTGTACTTAATTATTGTGTGATTTGAAAACAATACAAAATACGTAGAGAATAACAAAACAAAATTTCGTTTATAAATATTATCTTTATTTCTTTGAAGAATAAAATGTATAGTTTTGTTTACGATTTAATGCTAATAACGCAAAATAAAATAAAAAGACACCAAGAGATCGCAAATTTTTTGCATTTCTACGACATCAAAACGCTACCTATAATACTATATTTCATTTTTAATTCATTGTTCCATGAAATGACATCGCATAATATTAGAAGATGTTTAATTGGCAAAATATATTCATTTGGACCCAAAGAAAATTCATGATTTAAAAACTAGAATACATGACACACAAACCTATAATGGTATATGGTAAAAGTATAAAAAAGAAACAGATAAATAATAAAATTAACATGTCATAAAAAGAAATATGGCAACAGAGTAAAAATGGAATACAAGATCTTTTTTTTTGGGCAGATCGAGGCAAACGTGCAGACGCGTCACCTGATAGTAAGAGACATACACCCAAGGCAAAATTGCTAGTAATATAATTTTGGATCAGTGTAGAATTCTCAAAGAGAATATGGGTTTCCCGCCCCAAAATACAGTCCATGTGATAAAAAAACCATTTAAAAGATTGCATAAAAAATAAGTTAATGAAGACTTAGCAGTTAATGGTAATGTTTAGACGGGAGCCTGTGAGCCCTGTTGCGGGAGAACTACCATAGTGTTTGTGGGGGCATTTTGTCCTTCTGCTTGAGCTTCAGTTCCATCCTTGTTAGCTTGGTTGGCGGCCTGTTAATGAAAAAAATATCATTAATTAATAATGAATCTACACACAAGACTCAATCAAATTGACTGAAAATCAACACATAATCAATATACATAATATGGTAAACAGTCAGATACACATTATTCTAGCAATATATAGGTATAGTGATGCAGTTATAGTACACCTGAGATTCTATGTTGGACTTTCACTGTTACTTCCTGTTGGTTGGTTTCACCATTCAATAAGCAGACCAGAGCAATGAGCAATGAAGTTCACATTGCACTTACCACAGGCACAGGAGCGCGGTACGAGGGGGGCGGGGTCTGTTTGACCGCCTCCTCGTAGTCGGGCAGCAGGATCGAGTACTGCGGCACGGGCAGCGGCGCGCGGCTGTACGGGGCGATGGGGCTAACGGAGAGCGCACTTACCACAGGCACAGGGTTGGCAGCCATGAGCGTAGCGGCGCGGTACGAGGGGGGCGGGGTCTGTTTGACCGCCTCCTCGTAGTCGGGCAGCAGGATCGAGTACTGCGGCACGGGCAGCGGCGCGCGGCTGTACGGGGCGATGGGGCTAACGGAGAGCGCACTTACCACAGGCACAGGGTTGGCAGCCATGAGCGTAGCGGCGCGGTACGAGGGGGGCGGGGTCTGTTTGACCGCCTCCTCGTAGTCGGGCAGCAGGCTGGAGTACTGCGGCACGGGCAGCGGCGCGCGGCTGTACGGGGCGATGGGGCTAACGGAGAGCGCACTTACCACAGGCACAGGGTTGGCAGCCATGAGCGTAGCGGCGCGGTACGAGGGGGGCGGGGTCTGTTTGACCGCCTCCTCGTAGTCGGGCAGCAGGCTGGAGTACTGCGGCACGGGCAGCGGCGCGCGGCTGTACGGGGCGATGGGGCTCACGGAGAGCGCACTTACCACAGGCACAGGGTTGGCAGCCATGAGCGTAGCGGCGCGGTACGAGGGGGGCGGGGTCTGTTTGACCGCCTCCTCGTAGTCGGGCAGCAGGCTGGAGTACTGCGGCACGGGCAGCGGCGCGCGGCTGTACGGGGCGATGGGGCTCACGGAGAGCGCACTTACCACAGGCACAGGGTTGGCAGCCATGAGCGTAGCGGCGCGGTACGAGGGGGGCGGGGTCTGTTTGACCGCCTCCTCGTAGTCGGGCAGCAGGCTGGAGTACTGCGGCACGGGCAGCGGCGCGCGGCTGTACGGGGCGATGGGGCTCACGGAGCCCTCGCTGGATATCACGAAGGGCGTGAGGCTGGTGAGCGCGTGCGTGCGCATCGTGAGGTACTTGTAGCAGCGCCACACCATGTTGATGAAATACGCCTGGGAAAATATTTGATACTAGCTTTCCGCCTGCGGCTTCGCCCGCGTTTTCAAAGAAAAACCCGCATAGTTCCCGTTCCCGTGGGATTTCCGGGATAAAACCTAGCCTATGTTACTCATGGATAATGTAGCTTTCGAATGGTGAAAGAATTTTTAAAATCGGTCCAGTAGTTTATGAGCCTATTCATTACAATCAAACAAACATACAAACAAACAAACAAACAAAGTTTTCCTCTTTATAATATTATTATAGTGTAGACTAGCGGTCCGCCCCGGCTTCGCCCGTGGTACATATTTACGTTTTCTCTACATAAGAACCATCCTCGTACTTCAAGGAATATAATAGAAAAGAATTATCGAAATCGGTTCAGCCGTTCACACGTGATGCCGTGACAACGCGACGGGTGCAGACCCGCCGCCTTTTTAATTTTTATAGCTCCCGCCGCGAAGCGCGTCGAACGCGGCAACTGATACACAAAAATAATCCTTATGGCATGATTCTGTATTCACGCGCGATGACTTATTATAGCGTATTTCATGTACATATAACTTTGGTGTTTCTACACCGATTTACATGATTCTTTTACTATAACCTGCCCAGGAGTATGAAGAATAATTGTGCCAAATTTGGTTGAAATCCGTCGTGTAGTTTTTGTTTCTATAACGAATATACAGACAGACAGACAGACAGACAGACAGACAGACAGACAGACAGACAAAAATTTTACTAATTGCATTTTTGGCATCAGTAGCGATCCCTTATCACCCCTTCATAGTTTTTTTTTAAATATATTTCATGTACAGAATTGGCCTCTCTACAGATTTATTATAAGTATAGATTAAAAACTTTTTATAGTCGATTTCCGTTAATCAAAGGTTCAATAAGGAATCAGACAGCTTTTATTTCTTTGAATAAATTGTTTATTACTTTCTAACACATTCTAGTTTGTCAACTTTGTATTGTTCTTAGTTAAGAGGTTAACATCATAACATGCTGTCAGTTGTTAAAGTTCATCTTTATGTAACATTGGACTATTCAAACACAATAAAACTAGTTAAAAAACTACATACCTTCTGGAGAATAGCGACAAGGAAGGCGCACAGTATGAGGAAAGCCAACGCAGGGGCGGGCAGTGTTAGCAACTCGTTCCGCCATGGAACGCGACGAGCGTCCTTCACCAGGCGGTGGATCGAGCGCACGTAGCAAAGATATCCCATACCGGTTAATCTAAATTAAAAAAATGAAAGAAAAATGTATTTTATTTTCTAATTTCCTCCCAACATTAGAAATTTGTATAAATTTTCAAATTTATTATTCAATTTCCTAATTCTTAAACGTCTGGAACTACTGTTACCAAATTATTACAACCTTAAAACATATTCACTTTATTAGTGCATGAAAAATTAATAAAAAAAAATTTTTTGATTACAAAAATTTATAAATAAGTACACAAACTGTATTACATAACTCATTGCACAATCGATATTCCATTTTTGTTAACATAAAACAATTCTGTCATATCACAGTATTTAATTTAATAGTACATATGTGAAGAAAAAAAATCTGTTAAGCATACTTACACGGTGATGGCGAAATCAAAAATTTGTAGACAGAAGAAAGGTAAGATATGGGCAGGTTTGCCGCGAGCTGCACCATATATTAACATCAGAGTGATAGCCAGAGTGCACACTGTAACTAGAGCACCAACATCTACGTCATCTGAATAAAAATAAACAACAATAGTTAAAAATTAGTGTACTTTTAGAAGTATACATGAATGAATGTTCAAATCACAAGTCAGTAACAACAATGCATATCTAATTTTATATATTATGTACATAAATAATATAGTATCAATTGTTACAGTCACATGCTTACGGTATATATAGCTGTGGTCTCTTGGTTTAACAGCATATTGTGGACTGGGAGGTGCTTCCACATTAGACAAGGGTGTGGGTAATGCTGAACCAACATCATGCCAATCTACAAAAGTCTCCTGCTCCTGTTCAAAGTCCTGCATTAAAGCTGGATCCCTAACCACAGCAGCCAAGAATCCCAGAGCTATGAGATGAAGGGTCTGAAAAATTTGTATATTTCAAATGAAAATACTAAGTAAAGGATGAGGGATGTTAAAAATAATTTTGATCCAATAAAATCTTATTGATAACAAGGTCTGCATTTTGATAGAAATATATCGTAATATTTTTATAAAATTTGAAAGAACATGCATTGAATTATAGAAATACTTACCAAATGCCAAGAACCAAGAAGTATGGTTCCGGTTCGTACATGCAAGCATCCACAACAGCGCCATTCCTTACTGCGCTCAGTACCCATTTTATTTCGAAATCTTAACATTTTGACCTACAAATATTGAAAATATTTTAATTAAAAGGCACTGCTATGTTTTATTCATTTCCTTTTAATTGTGTATTATCATATCAACACAGGAAATAACCCATATTTAAATGATATAACATAAACATTGTGATGTTGTGAACTTGAAAAATAACTTGTGCCAATTATATGGTGAAATGTGGTTCCACAATACACATGTAAGTACCCTTTTCTTTAGGATTTGAAGTTATTAAACACAAATTGAAGACATCATTGCTTCATATTTTTTAATTTGATTAGTAAACACATATTGATGCATTATATAATGAGTGACTCAATATCTGAATAAAAGAAAATGTAGTAGTAGTATGTGTCTCGGAGTTATTAAGAATGATAATACTGGATATAATGAAACATTTATTTGTATGGTATCAGTATATTGTAATGAGGCATTAAGAGTTTTTCTAGAATTTTTTAGTCATTCACCAAAAATTACTTTAACAACTCAGGCCCCGGAATCACAAACACAATAGAAAATCTATTGTGTCGTGGCCCGATCGGGCCGTTCGGGGCTCAATGGGTTAAAAGATCTGCTTTTCTCTTTCAAAATGTACACTACTGCAGAAGTTATAAGCAACAATTACACTGCAAGACCCAAATGTAATAGTGTTTAAAAGTGAACTTTGAAGTTTAGTCTATGTAAAAAGGAAACCCGTTTTGCATTGTCACTGCATCACGTGTGAACGGGTGGACCGATTTCGATAATCCTTTTTTTATATATTCCTTGAAGTAAGAGGATGGTTCTTATGTAGAGGAAACATAAATATGAACCACGGGCGAAGCCGGGGCGGACCGCTAGTTACATATCCATTTGTTACAAAAAAGGAAAATCACATTTAAAACTAATCATAGATTGCTTCTTCGATTAAAATGTATCGACTGGAAACAATATCACAAAATTGAGCAATTATATTAAATAACAGTAGTTGATGTTTTAGATGTTTTTTAGTTTATGTTGCAACGAGTAAGTCCAGTTCCGAGAATACGTGCACCAATAATATTACAACAATAAATACAATATATTATAAGAATAACTCCTGTGTGTATTCATAAAAAAGATTGCATATCGATAACTACGCATTACTCATATGTGTCACAAGTTTATAGAGAGTGACTATAATCGTTATATGAATTACACAATAAAATAAAAATGGAATCATAATAAGAAGTGTATTCATATTACATTACATTGATTCCATATGTGTTGGGAATGTAACGAGGATAGATTGTTTATTGTAATTTTCAACTTACGTTAAGGTCAGTCAAATAACAAAATACTGCTTTTGATTTTCACTAAAACAAGGAACTTTACTTTTACTAAACAATTAATTTCAATAAAAGTATTAACATTTAACACATCAATCAAAAATCACAATTCAAAATTTTCTTCATTTAGGTAGGTATTCTACGTAGATCGTAGAAATCACGTAGAAATGTCAATGTGACAACTGACAGATTGAAATATTGACTATTGAGTTTAGAGTGTAGCGACGACAAGCCAATTTACGAGTTACCGAAATATTTCAAGTGTAGTACCTACTACCTAGTAAGAAAGTTCCCACCATAGGTTCACACGGTAACTCGTATATAAACAGTTTGTGCGTTATGCACAGTTAGTTAAGGGCTTGTCGGGACGCGGGTTGGTCGCATTAGGTCGAATATTAATTACATACGAATATATATATGTAGTTAACGAAATATAACCTTTGCGCAGTTATTCATCTTTCATTACACCCGCACATAACAAGCCCCTACATTGGTGACTCCAACATTGGTGACCCCCGACGAAGAGTGAACATTATTATAGTGAATTGCATAGATATCGTTTGTTTAAAATTTAATTCAAAATGAATCCGGCAGTTCCAGTTAGAGCAGTTTTGTCGGTACAATTAAACCTTCTCGAGCAGTTAGCACAATTAAAGCAGCGGGTAAACCAGCTGGAATGTGCAGGCTCGAGAGGCAAATCGTTTAGCGGTCGAAGGTACGGAAATCGCACGCATCGCTCCGCATCGCGAAGTCGCGATCGTACAGGAATATCAAAACACAAAAATTCCAATTGGATATGTTATTACCATTACCGCTATAAGCACAACGCCAGCAAGTGCATTCAACCTTGTGCGTGGCAGAAGCAGCAGGAGAGCCAACAAAAAAACTAAATACGGTGCAGACAGAGGCGGATGTCTGTTCCACCGTAAATAAACGCCTGTGTATAAGAGATAGAAAAAGTAATATTAAGTTTTTAGTGGACACCGGCGCAATATTTTAATTTTACCAGTGTCGAAAAATAACCAATCCGCGAGTGAGTGTACTGTGTAGTGATTAAAAAGTGTAGTTTAGTGTAATTAAGACATTTGGTACTAAGTTAATGACTTTAGATCTTAGTTTACGGCGACCGTATAAATGGTCATTAATTATTATCGCCAAGGTAACTCAACTTATGTTTTTGTTTATAAAGTGCAGATTTTTTTAGCACCCTAAGGCCGATGCATCGCTCGCACTTATGACGGACGCATCGGATACTCATGTAGGTTATTTTTCTAAGAATCTATCTAAGATTGAACGCAAGTATAGTACGTATATAGGGAGTTATTAGCAATTTACTTGGCTATTCGTCATTTTCGGAATATGGTCGAAGGACGACAGTTAGCGGTGTATACGGATCACAAACCGTTAATTTATGCATTTTCTAAAGTAAATAGCGAGAAAGAGTTACCCAGACGTACACGACACTTGATATTCATTAGTGAGTTCACAACGGATTTGAAACACGTTAGTGGGCAAGATAATGTCGTTGCAGATTTGTTATCACGAGTCGCAACAATAAGTTGTCCCACTGTAATAGATTACGCAGAACTTGCTTAGAATCAACAACAAGATTCTTACATGTTACAATTATCTAATTCGAAAGACGCTAATAATAGGTTAAAGAAAATTATGTTACCTCAAAGTGGTACATTTATTTATTGTAATTTAGATAATGTTAAAATTAGACCCTATTTGACTGATAAATTTCGACGTATTGTTTTTGATAGTGTACATAATTTATGTCATCCCGGAATAAGGACTACACGCAAATTGATTCAAAATCGTTTTTATTGGCCAAATATGATTCGTCACGTTGGCCAATGAGTTAAAAGTTAAAACATGCATTGAATGTCAACGATCGAAGGTTAATCGACATACAATGTCAGGTTTAGGATCGTTTCCGCAGTGCGATAGGTTTGAACATAATATTCATGTTGATTTAATTGGACCTTTACCCACTTCACCCGAAGGTTTTAGGACGTATTGCCTAACCATAGTGACAGGGGGACGCGATGGCCAGAATGTTTTCCTACGAGATATATAACTGCTGAAACGATTTTGCGTGTAATATATGAAGAATGGATCTCTCGTTTCGGTTGTCCGAAAAAGCTAACAAGCGATCAAGGACGCCAATTCGAAAGTCAATTATTTGCTACACTAATGAAGTTATTAGGTATTAATAAGTTGCGTACGACACCTTACCACCCACAGAGTAACGGGGCGGTAGAGCGTTGGCATAGGTCGCTTAAAGCGGCATTAACGGCTCGTTTATGCAATATATCATCATCTTGGGTTACGGAATTACCAACTGTGTTGCTAGGACTTAGAACAGCAGTAAGAAGTGATACCGGCATAAGCGCAGCAGAAATTACGTACGGAACAACTTTGCGATTACCAGGTGATTATTACGATAAAAAATCGAGTTTTGAAATAGATAGCAGTCTTGAGTATGTAAGTAAATTACGAGACTCTATTAGGAAATATCAGTCAGTAGCTATTAGGCAGAATGAAAGACGGAACATATTTATTCACCCCGATTTAGAAAAGTGCGATTATGTTTTTGTAAGAAACGACGCAGTACGTAAGCCTTTATAACTAACATACGACGGTCCTTATCGTGTGTTGAGTCGAGAGGAAAAGGTATTTTACATTCAAATGACTGGCAGGAAAGTTAGAATATCTGTAGACCGTCTAAAACCTGCATATTATTTGAATGATGATAGTGATACGATATCTGGGGCAGATACTGAGGTTCCATTACAATAAATTCCAAGTAGCGAATTGCCTAATACACATACCACGCGTAGTGGAAGAGCTATACGATTACCAGTACGATTTAGGTAATAGTATTGTATTTGTAATTTTTTCCACTATTTTATATTTATTAAAATTACGATGATTAGGTATAAGTATTCATAAGACTTCATAGAAATGTATAAAAATACTTAGTAATCAACACATCGTATTTAATAAATAATAGCACTTATGAAATTTGAAACGAGTTCATTATTAATGTTTAACGTTTTAAGTATGGTATTTCAAATTTATGTTTGTGTTGAGTTTTGATTGAAAAGTTTACTACTCAGAAATTTAAGTACTTTTGATTTATGGCTTATGAGTGTATAGTAATAGCCTTTGTAATATTAAACGATACAAGTGTAAAGAACGTATTGGGATTTGAAATGTTAATGTTACTAAGTGTTAGATGACGTGTAACAATTATCGCACGCCACTTAGAAGACCCAACCAAGTTTTTATAATAACATAAATAGTTTAACGAAATTAGGTGTTAACTTTTAACCACTTGTATACGTTATGATTGATTTATATTGTGAACATTTTTTATACTTTATATTGTAAACATTTTGTAACCTTATATAGCGACATTTTATATATACCCCTTTGTTTATTGTTTAATTTTATTGTAAGATTTTTTTACTTGTATACCTTTTTTATTTTAAGGGGGGAATGATGTAGCGACGACAAGCCAATTTACGAGTTACCGAAATATTTCAAGTGTAGTACCTAGTAAGAAAGTTCCCGCCATAGGTTCACACGGTAACTCGTATATAAACAGTTTGTGCGTTATGCACAGTTAGTTAAGGGCTTGTCGGGACGCGGGTTGGTCGCATTAGGTCGAATATTAATAACATACCGAATAAATATATGTAGTTAACGAAATATAACCTTTGCGTAGTTATCACATCTTTTATTACACCCGCACATAACAAGCCCCTACAAGAGCAATGAATAAGGGTATAGGGCGTATTCAGAAAGAAAGCTTGAAACTTATAAGCGCTTATCGGCGCTTATAAGCGCTTATCGGCGCTTACAAGTTTCAACAAACTTGTCGGCGCCGATCAGCGCTTATAAGCGCATGTTCATATATTTTCCTGCGCGGGTTACCAGCGCTTATAAGCGCCGATAAGATAATTATTTTAGAATTAAGAGTTTTCAAACTTTGTATTCTTTGTTGTAAATTCAAAATAAAAATAAAATCGGTGTGAAATCTCCTCCTTTTTTGAAGTCGGTTAAAAACAAAGCACTCAATGACAACAATACAATAAACAGCACAACCAACATCCGAGTAGGAGGAGGAGCGAGGCAGAATGAGATAATAATGTTTTCAAAGATAGATATTTGAATTTAAGAACGCAATATATTTTTGTTTACTTCAGTTCAGCCAATTGCCGTATATTTTAATACGGCAAATAAAAATACCTGCCGTATAAATCGTATTTTAAATGCCTATAAATACTTAAATGTGTGTTGTCTTAATAAAAAAAGGTTTCTTTTAATAGAAAGGGTTTTAGGTTAAAAGCAAAGAATTTTTTCAAAGATTGAGCGCTCTATAAGACTGAAAATACACAAACTAGTGCTTTTTTGCTGTTGGTATACTGCCTTTTCGAAAATTGAGTTGGCAACACTGAACATTATCGTCCGATAGCCACTGGGAATATCGGTGTCGGCTCCGATATCCGATATCGGACCGGACAATGTGAAAGACAGGCACATATTTCATACATTTTACTTCCCTCCGATATCGGATATCGGCTATCGGCTTCCGATATCCGATATCGGATCGGATAATGTGAAAACGCTCTAAAGAGCGTATACGCACTATGCGGGTAGCCGCATTGCGGGTAGCCGTCCGGCTGACCGCAAGCACAATTATGTACGTAATATTCATTTCTATGCGCACTGCGATGCGGCTACCGCAGACCGCACAGTGCGCATAGAAATGAATATTACGTACATAATTGTGCTTGCGGTCAGCCGGACGGCTACCCGCAATGCGGTTACCCGCATAATGCGTATACGCTCTTAGAGTGGTTAGACGGTTTAGAGAGTTCGTGTCTTGTGGTGCATTTACACACTCGTTTTTGTCTCGCAAGTCGACAGTCGTGACACGTCGTGACCAGTAGCACCAGTAGTATGTGATTTGTGAGTAGTATTCTTGCTACTATTTGGTTGTAACTCGACGATATCAATATAAAATTATATTCATCAAACATTCTTTATCGAGTCTAAGCCTTAGATCATTAAGTATTACTTAATGATCTAAGGTCTAAGCGCATCACGTAAACCACTAGACACTAAGAGCTATTACGCACTGTCGACCGACTGGCGACTGAGTCGCCGGCGACTGGACTTACTCCTGGACGACTGACGACTTAAGTGCGAAAGCCCCTATTTAAACTATAGTACTGGTCCACAGTGCGTAATAGCTCTTAAGATGTGGATGGTGGACACATATCAGCTGTCAAAAACTGTTTGAATGATACGACAATCGACATTTGAGTGATTTGACAATTCGATAAATATTTCGATACTTTTACATTATTACTATTAATTAATATAATAAGTATTAGGCCATTAGCCATTAGGGCCATTCGATATTTCTATTTCAGATTTCAGCTAAATTTTTACATATAATCACAAATTATTGTTTAAAACGTTGTATCTAATTAAAATTGTTACATGATAGAATCTTAAGTTTTTTCAATACGTATGAGTTTTGTAGAAGGTAAGGAAATAAAATAAAATCTATATTATTTTAAATATTAATTATAGTCAAGTCAAGTATCCTAATTTCAGCTATAATGGAAAAAATTCCAGACAAACTTGGCTATTTGATATTAACAGAGGACGGGGCGGTACTTGAATCTGGCGGCGAACTTGAAAACGACGAACGTGTTGCTACGATTATTACTGATCTTATCAGTTTATCAAATAGGTAGGTAATAAATATTTTTTGTTACGATACATTGATTACGTGGAGTGTGCGAACAGATAACTGTCAAACTTTTATTATATTTTTAGTGTGGATCCTATAGCCTTTGGACCAAATGAACCATTCAAGAAAATATCTATAGCATATGAAGATCATTGGTTTGCGATATGCTTGTCTAATAAGAAGATACATGTGGTAAAGCGCAGCATACAAGCAACTGCTTCTGAAGGAATTGCTGTCAATGTATAAATTAACATTATAATAATCCAAAAAATGGGGCGTAATCTATTGATGAGTAGTTTAGAAAATGCATCATTTAATATCATCCTTCAAATATTGTTCAGGTGTGTAACATTCATTATAAATGCCTGGGTTATAAGGAATGTTGGACATGAAGTAATCGGTATAATGAATGTTAGACTCCTATTGTTAGAAAGTACTATTTTGTTTTTAAGCCGAGAACCATTTCACAGAGCATGTTTAGGGCAAAAAGACAACTGTACATGGAGTCAAATAATAAATCAGACTTGGCTATCAGTCCCAATGAGCTGTTGTTTGTCTTTAGTATTTGTGTACATTTGGTTGAACATCTTACCCTTGGGTCATCCAGAACTTGCAGCACAGTATACATTTGGTTGTTGGAGTGTTGCATTTTCTTGCGTCTTGGAACTTTGTTCAGCAAATATGGCACTTGTAGCACAATTATTCTGTTTTGTCAAGTTAAAGGTTGTATTGGATACATTACACATATTTGTTCGAACAATTTTATTTTTATCCATTATTATTTATGATAGATCAATGGCACTGATAGCATTTTCTATAGCGCAAGTTGGTAGCATTGCAGTGATTGTTATTGCATATTATTGTTTCTTTTATTGGTACATTAAAAGCAAACCACTTTATGCTAAAGGAGCCCTTAAAAGTAGATTGGTTCCAGATAGTGTTTTACAGAAACTTTACAGCAATATGGATGACTTTAACTTTGAGTCACTCAGAGATTTCTTACCTAAATACTTAGGTTCAATAAATAATACCTTTGATAAAAAATTGAGTACTTTAACTGTGAGCTTTGCTAAGCAGGGTGTTGTGAAACAGTTATTAACTGAGGGAGAGAAATATGTCATGTCTGCAAGCCCTGTAATGTCTTTTAGTGAACAGGCAACTTATGATGTTGTAAATAATTTAGGTAGCTTAGCTGCACGATTTGTTTTCAGACCTATTGAAGACAGTAGTTAT
Organism: Colias philodice; assembly: GCF_061535455.1. NCBI lineage: Eukaryota > Metazoa > Arthropoda > Insecta > Lepidoptera > Pieridae > Colias > Colias philodice. The sequence goes on along the minus strand of NC_143098.1, from coordinate 7,204,357 downwards.
TTTTATTTTACTCAAATGTTAAATCGGGATCTGCCTTTGCATAAACAAGATCAGCATAAAATTCAAGAGTCATGCACAGTGTTATCACAAGTGTGCAAAACAGTTAGTTCAATAGGATTAATTGTTCTAGTGTTTGGCCAAAGTTATTCTTGCACTTTACTCACATTGTATGGTGGTCAGGCATTCGTAGCTAGTGGTTTACCAGTACAACTGCTTAGGAGCCACTGCTTAGCAATAGTTTTAATGGCTATTAATGGTATTACTGAATGCTACACTTTTGCTACTATGACCAGTGGGCAATTAAATAGTTACAATTATTTAATGGTATTCTTCTCCATAAGTTTTTTACTTTTATCTTATATTCTTACTTATATTTTAGGTCCTGTTGGTTTTATAATATCTAACTGTATTAATATGTTAGCAAGGATAATCCATAGTATACATTTCATAAATGAAAAATATAAAGATACTGATTATAGGCCTTTAAGAGGGCTATATGTTGGTAAATTTTTTATAGTAACTTTAACTATTGCAGGAATTATTTGTAAATTATCTGAAGATAAACTATTTAAAACAAATATGCTAGCTCATTTAGCAATAGGCATTTTATGTTTTATCTGCGTGTTGATTGCATGGGGATATGAGAACAGAGAACTTATTGTCAAAACATATAGAAAGATTTTCAAAAAAGAAGATTTAAAGGTTTCACAAGACTAGCATTCGGTTATCAAACTTTTATAAGCCTGTTATTATGTATATAATATTATGTATACCAAAATATAATTTGTATGCAAAAGGGTTATATTTAAAGTAGTGTAAATCTAAAAGAGAGTTAACAATTTAATAAAAGATAATTCATTAGTAATATAACATAGATTTATTTAAAAATTTAAAATAATCTGTACATGATTATTGAATTTAATGTAATAAATGCACCCTCTCATATTTACATTGGGTAAAAGAAAATACCTTTCATTTGAGTTTCACATATTCTTTTCACTTCATCTGTAAGCAATGTAAATAATTATAACTCAATAAATTATATAAATTATGTTTTAAATTCATTATTTATTATTTCTTACCTGCTACTTCTTTCAAATTAGCATTTTTCTGCATAACAACATAAAATTCTCTGTCATTTGATGATTTTCCTGTGATCCAATACTCATCTGGAGTTTTTATTATTATTTCACCATATTTTCCTAAGCTGTGAAAAAAATTGAAATCATATAATCAATAATGTTTCAAGTAATCATATAATCGATTTTATTAATATAATGCATGTCAATATTTTACCTTTCCTGATCTGCATGTATTTTGGCTATAATGCTTAAAACTTCTGGTCTAACTGCTGTTGATGGTGTCATGCAATTTGGAGGTGTCTAGAATAAATGATAAAATTATGATGAAACATTTTTTTATTCCCTTGAAAGTTTTGAAAAAGATTAAGAGTTTTCATAAATATTTCTTACAGATGTTTTTAACGCCAAGTTCAGTCTGTTGAAATACAAAAACTTGTGATCAGAAGGTGATATTTGTGCATTTTGTAATGCATGTATTGTACACTGTTCACTTATGGATGATGCAATTGTGGACAGTTGCGGTCCAATGAAAGCATCCAATGCTCTGAATGTAGATAAGTTGAGATTTGTATTTACTGAAACAAATTAAAATGTTAATCTGTTATTAATCTATTGACAAACTGGAATGGAACATATTTTTATAGAAAAAATATTAAAAAAAATTACCATCTACAGTTAAACAAATTGTAGCACTCAAAGTCCTGTATATAATGAGATAATACTGTTGTGTATCAGTGTCATCCTCTCGCATCATATAAACCTTGCTAAGTTTTTGTAAATCTTCTTCAGTTTTAATGCCATCTGGTGGGCTGATAAAGCGACCATGCCTCTCTGCAGCTGTTACGGCTCCACCTTGTATTTCTTTTTCCACTTGTTTAGGAAGTAAGTTATGCACTAAATATTGATATAGAGTAAGCATGTCATCCTTGCAAAGGCCATTCCTGTAAGATATGAAATCAGTAGAAGTGATGTTTGAATATCTGTTACATTATGAATTATATTTTAAAAATGGTTAAAATAAATATTTTAAGTATTCTTACCAGATAAGTTGGTCATTGTAGACAAAAGATACACATTTAAACTCAGGGTAGTTCACTTCAAGCAAATCTATGAAGCATATAACACTGAAGAATGAGTTCTTCTCAAGTGGTAAGTAACTAATACCTTGAATAACATTGCTTATATCATTTGAAATATCTCTACTTGATATGTACTGAAAATAAATAAGTTCAAAGTACATTAAACATGAGAACATATTGGATAAGAGTCTGAAAATAATTTTTTTAATTAGTTGAAGGCATAAACAAGCTTAATCTAAATCAAAATTTCCACAGAAATTTTCATCTTACCGGGGTGAAAAATGTTTCACATATATTATAGGTTTCTTCGGGTGGTATTTGACCATATAATCCAACAAACATACGGAACATTTTGTATGATGATATCAGAAAGTCTTTCATTATTGATGGTTCCACCTGTATTAAAAAGGTAGTTTTAATATAATTGTAGTCTAATTTAATTACAAAAATTAAAAACAACATTCTTCTACTTACAACATCTTTACTTTCTCCAGTACTTTTTGTAGCATAAGGTATTCGAACAACCTGTAATCATTCAAAAAGCTATAATAAATTGACTTTCTAATACTTATGACTAACCAGGTTTGCTAATTACTTACCAGAACCATCCAAAAATCTTTCTCAGGTTGGTAAAATATATATCTTTTAGATTGAGTCTGCAAAGCTTCACATGGTTCGGAGGAAAATGTGCTATAAAGAAATGATGTTGGATATGTTGTATTGTATTACACATGATGAAGTATTTCAGGTAAATCGTTTACTTTATAATAGAGAATTTCAATACTTGAAGCAAATAAAAAATATCTTATCATTTAAAATATAGAACTACACCCCTCACAACAACAAGACGTACTCACGTCATAAATTTTACAACAGCCTCACATAATCCAACTTGAGTTTTGCGAGCATCAGCGCTTATTTGATTTGGATAAAAAAATAGAATTCTTTTCAGTTCCTGTAAAAAAAATAGATTTTAGAGATAGAACATACATTTAAATAGATATTTTGTTTTAATTAACTTACATCTCCTTCCTTAGGTCCAAAGTTAGAATTAAAAATAAAGAAAGAATGTATTTTGTTTTTAACATCAATCATAATTATTGTATCTTTTTGTATATGATTCACATAAAACAGTTATAAATACAAACACAATTCAATTATTTGAATTAACATAAAATTTTAAGTAATTGTTAATTTAATTCTAATTTTCAGAAATTGTTTTTGTTTTGACTTTTGACTATTGTTAAATGACATTTGACAGTAGTATGTCAAGAGTCAGACGTCAGTTGAAATCGGTTGAAATCTCAGAGCAATAAACCTATCCTCTGAGGTTGAAATGGTTGAAAAATCTACGTGAAAAATTCTAGTTGCCTCGGAGCAATATTTGCTCCCCCCGTTTTCCAATTAAAGCACTAGAGCGCATTATGCGGCATAATGCTTACGTTGAATGTTCCAACTACAGCAACGCTTCGCACAATCGAGCACCAGAAAAAGTAATGCGCGTGAATTGATGCGTACAATCGATTTATCGTTAGTAATTATTAATTGTTGGAAAAAATTTTAAAGATTTCGTTTCATTGTAGTTTTTTCGAAATAATCAAAGTTAATTCAAATTGTGTTAAAAAAATAAATATAAGTATGGATGAAGGTACAAACATTGAAAAAAATGTAAATGAAATAATCAAAATCCATATTACTTAAAATAACCGTAAATATTTTTCAAACAATTATTATGTATTACACTTTATTTACACATTAATGAGGTTATTGCTAACTCTAAGAATATTTTTTTTTCAACACTGAACTTAGCGCAACCTGCTGGTGCGTTTCATGTTCCAACTATGCATCAGCATAATTCGGCATTGTGCGGCACTGAGTCGCATTATGCTCTGTAATTGGAAAACAGCCTCTGAGTCCTTGGCAATTTTGAAGTAATTATTTTTTTTAATTTTGGATATGAATTAAATTTAAAGGAGAATAAATTTAAAGGAATTACCTATTATTATTTATATAATTGATGAATTAGTGGTCCCATCAAGATCTGACTAAAGCAAGTAGCAATATCAATAGAACAAAAGTTGTTCTATCAATCGATAACATAAAGAAAGCACAATGTAAAAATAAAAATTTAAAATTAAGCGCGAAGAATAATTTATAGAATTTTCCATTAACATCTTATTTTAATAAGTATGAAAAATTCATTATTTACCACCACAGTTTACCACAGAAAAGTTCTATTACAGATGTCTATATTATATTATTGCTGTGATTATTGCTGTTTTGCTGATTTTTTTTTAATTCGTTTCTATAGTTACCCGACTTGTTTTGTTGAGTGTTATTATAATAATTTCGAAGTCAAGTTTAAATTTTATCTTTTGCTAAGTTCAATTTAAATCAATAAAATGTCTGTACGAAATCCAAGATTACCTCTTTTGCCAGGATATGGAACTAATCCTATGGTATGTAGACTTTGGTATATATTATGTAATACTTATAATTTGTCTACTTACAAGAAATTATCATACTTAGACCTTATCTAAGATCCTTTGAGCAGTAGTGGCTCAGTGACTTCGGAATTTAAATCGATAAGTCGGGGGTTTGGGACCAGGAGAGCGTGTCGGAAATAAATTGATTTTTTAATTTATCTGCGCATGTGGATAACAATATCATCATTGCTTAAACGGTGAAAGAAATCATAGTGAGGAAACCGACTTGTCGAAGAACCAAAAGTTTGACAACATGACGTGATATCTGCCAGCCCGCACTTGGCCACCTTGGGGGTTGGCTTGAATCCTCCTGTGTGGCCTGTGTCCCTGCAGTGGGAACATGATGATGATAATTTACTTGGTCACTTTAAATCAATAAATTTTGGTGGCTAAAATATTATAAAATTAAAGAATCTTGGCGATATTAATTATTGTTATTGATATTGTTTGCGATAAAATTCCAAAACACATATTCGCTGTTTCAAAAAACCCATACTGCCAACGCTACGAAATATGTTTAGTTTTTTTTTCTATATTTCAACAGACAGGAAAGAAGAATTTCGGCGTTCGCCCTGTGTTCACAACGATTGGTAAAGTGAACATGTTGGTGGATAAAGCTGAGGCTGGAAATAGAGTGCCTTCTCTGTATTGTCGGAAACAGGCGCCAGATTTACCAACATGGATAATGTATGACAAAAATGTAAGTTTAAAATACTTAGAAATTTAAATTAAAAAATATTGCGTAGGTAAATAATACGCAAAACTTTAATTGCAAATTATCAATTAAAAAAAAAAGAAATATTATGTTAATAAAATATATTGTAGTTGTTATCTACTATTACCGTTTTTGAAGATTGGGATAATTGGTTGCGCCTATAATATAAACATGTTACTTATACACATATTATTCTATGCTTTTATAAATCTATAGATATTACGATTCCAAGCATATTTTCAACAATCTCTACACGAAATGCGTTCTGCTTCTCATATCCTACGAAAAGTTGAGATCTTTTTCTTCTTAGAAGACGGTACCATCAAAGTTATGGAACCTAGAACAGAAAACAGTGGATTATCACAAGGTAAGAATTTATATATATTTTTAATTTATTTATCGATATTTTTTACACTGTTATTTCCTTTTAGGTACTCTTATAAGTCGTCAAAGAATTCGATTGCCTTTTTCTTACGATGTTTATTACGATGTACTTGATTTAAATATTGGTCGTGAAGTAACGTTCTTTGGCAAAGTATTTAAGGTCAGTATTTCGAATACGTTTATGCATTGTGTGCTAAATTGTATCTACTAGCTTTTCAATAATTTTTTTTATTTCCTTATACCAATTGCAGATAGTAAATTGTGATAACTTCACCCGCGTGTTCATGAATCGCTTGGGTATAAACGTTCCTGATCCAATACCTTGGCCAGATGCTATTGAGGTACGAGTAGTTTGTGAGTAAATAATTAGTTATGTATTATGGTAAAGAATCGTTCTTAATTTATTTTATATTTTTAGAGAGCGCCAAACACAGCCAAACCTCCAAAACATAGGCCTTTTCGACAGTTTCTGGATTTTGATAGACAAGTCTTAAGGTAATAAATACCTAATCGTATAAAATTATGAATTCATGAATAATAAAATATAGGTATTGTCAAATAATTATTACTGATTAATTTATCATTTAAATTAAACTTATATCTTTTAGATTCCATGGATATTGGGATGATAGAGAAACAGAATTTGGTATTATTCACCTTTTGGAGATACATTACTTTTTAGCAGATGATACAATGGAAATAAAAGAAGTACTGCCGCCGAATTCGGGTATGGAAGCTGGACCAATGTTTCTGAAAAGGATGCGGCTTCCACGAGTAAGAAAAAAAAACCTCTTCTCAAAGTTGAGCGCCATTTTTCATGACATTTGGGGTATTTCTTAATATTTCTAAAAATGCTTTATTTCCAGAAAATACCATCGCATATTGAAATGACTGGTGGTCCAAAATGTCCATCATACACTCCGTCTGATCTCAGCATTGGCGCTGTGATAAATGTTTTCGGGCGAAAAGTTGTACTTATCGATTGTGACCCATTTACCAAAGAATATTATCGAGTAACATACGGATTTGGTTAGTGGTGTCTTCTGTTTATCATTCGAAAAAGTCATTTTTATTTAAATTGAAAAAGCAAACATTGTAAACCCAATTTTTTTTTTCAAATGTCTTAATTTAAAAACCTTACTCTATAATAAAATTAAAATCGGCCAAGCTGTTAACACAGAGCATAACATAAACGAAATAAATAAACATAAACTCATTTTTCTATTCTTTATAAATTTATATTTATATAAAGCATTTGAATGCCATAAAAATCAAAAAAATTAAATTCAACAAAAAAGGTCGTGCTCCATCGTTACAATATTGTATTCACTGAAAAGTGCTATTGGTTGAGATAGTTGTTAATCATCTCAATAGATGGCGCGTGGTGTGTCCCTTAGACATAAAACTGAAAGAATAGAATAAATTCGATTGCTCTGGCGGAATTCCCCGGAATGGCGCGAAAATATGCGGGTTCAAGTCCCGCCTCGTGATCGAATTTTTTCTATTCTTTATAAATTTATAACATAAACTCAATTAAAAATATAGCCCTCTTGGTGAAGTTTTCATGTACAGGTTTATATGTGCAGATTCATTTACGCCGCTGCCTGTACCAAAGGATGAAGGAACTGAATGTATAAGCACCAGTGTAGCAGACAGACAGTTACCACCGTGGAATGGTTATGGCAGTTATGATGATTCCGCGGAAAACTGTCGAACTGTAGAACCAAAACCTCCCCATAAGGATTTCATCAAGTTCTTGCATAAAGATCGGTACAGTCTTTTGGTTACAATTAGCATTCTTTCCATCCGGATTGGATAAAATTTTAATTATGTACCAAGATTGACTTTAATCTTCGTTATCAATATCTTAGATTATGCTGTTGGTTGCAGTTTATATCAAAAGCTTCTCTATTTATAGCATTAGATCTTCTACTTATTCAACACCGTTATCGCTTTAATTACTGTATTTTTTAGTGTTGGTTTTGACTCACATACTCTTCGGTTTGCTGCACGCCTTATTACTGACAATCCTGAAGATAGCACTCGTTATTTTATTATGAAGTATTTCTTATGTGATGATACGATTGGAATATTCGAGCTTGGAGAACGTAACTCTGGGTTTAAGGTAATATTATGTCAAAACGCAATGTAAAAAAGGTACACAGAGTATTCAATATTCATGTGCTTTTTATTCAAGGGAGGAAAGTTTTTCCGCCGGGATAAAATGTATCTGCCGGATGTAGAATTCTTTGTGCCAAAAGAGCCACCAGCATACACAGACAAGGACATGTGGGTTGGCAACGAGGTGATAATAAATAAGCACCGTTTCCGCCTTATAGCTGCAGATGAATATGCGTTACGGTACATGGAGCTACATGCAGATGATGTACGGACTTAATAAGTTGTATTGTATTGTATTAGCCTATCGTGTCCCAATGCTCGGCAAAGGCCTCTCCAAGGCGCTTCCATGAATCACGATCTTGTCTCAAGAAAAACCAGTCATTTATAAATTGGTCAATTCCTCCCGCCATCTTTTCTTCGGCCTGCAGCGATGTCTTCTGACTGTTCCTTAATAAAGAGATTGGATTTTTTTTCTCATTACTTTCTTTCACACATTTGTTTACAAAATATTATAATAAGCTTACGCTTTTTGTCATCACTTAAGTGGGTATTTTGCCAAGTCAAAGTGGTGTCATGAACAAAAATCCTGGGATAAAAATTGCACGGTGATAGGTCTCTGATTGGCACAAATTCTTTGTACGGAGGTACTTATTATTTCAATGTTTCTAGTATCCAATGGCGAATATAGCTTTAATAATGGATAAAATACGACGCACTTTGGCTTCTCAAGAGAATGGATACAAGAATTTTGTAGCTAAATATATGGAAGCTGTTTTGCCAAACAAAAAAGAATTGATGACAGTCAGATGTTTTAAGTAAGTATATCTAAATACCCTCATATATATTATTTAATATTCGAGTACATATTTTAGTAACTTTACTATATTATACTACTTACAGGCAAGCACTTAAAGAAATAATGTGTGAAAAAATGACTGAACATGAATTTTTAACATTGATCCGACATTTCCGCGGAGATCCTGGCCACGAAAAGAGCCCGCGGCGTGAAATGATCAGGTATACCATTACTTTCAATTCCATTACTCATGTTTTTTATTATTTTTGTTATCATGCTCAAACTTGTCTACACTCCTGTCCAATATTTAGATAGTAAATACTTGATCAATTTTAACGAGTTTACACACTTATTTTTTGAATTGGTAAACAACTACAGGGTACTCCCAAAAAAATTGCATTATGGTCTTCACTTGCACTGCATTTATCACGATGCGACTATAATTAATATACTGCGCTCCGTGGTTTTTGTTCTGGTTTTCTGCCCGTGTGCAAAGTCATGGGCGATAGTTTTCAACTATCGTTAGTAGATGCTGCTTCATTACCAATGCGTTGTGACCAAGACTCAAAAGCGATTTCGGTCTTTGAGCGTAACAGCTTTTTGATGATATTTTCAAAGGTCCCTAGTATTTTCGGACTTAACGCGTGGTCTGTGGGATGATCGGGAGAGACTTAAAGAGGCGTTGTTACACGCGGACGCCAATGGTCTCGGAGTGCTGCCGGCCCCGCGGCTGCGGCAGTTGCTCAGAGCCAATCGGTTGCCGATAAACACTGATCTGCTGGACTGCATGTTACAAGTGTTAGTATGATGCTTTTGTAATGGTAATGTAGAACGGTCTGTTACAAGTAGAGAAAATAAGCTAATTGTTATCTAATTAAATTCTTCTTTTATTTATTTTTTGGGTTTAATTCACATAAAATACTTATCGAATCTGAATTTATCAATTCGAAAATTTCGATAATAGATATAATTAAATTCCTTACTATGTCACTCACTTCACTACTCTTCCCATATGTATATTATTTTAACGTGTATCTATACCTAATGTTGAACATATTTCCTTTTATATTTTCATGAATTTTCTTTTCATTTTACCAAACTGCCGCTAGGTTGAAAAAGGATGATGACTGCAATATAGTCTATGATGATTTGATGTCATTCCTCGATTTCCAAACACGTCCAGTTTACAATTTATCTGAATCAGATTATCAAAAGGTTATCAGGCACGCTCCACCGCTGAAGGATACTGAGGTAATATTATATAATTTTCTTTATAAGTATTTATTTAAAATTATATATTATGTCTCTATGTTTATCAGCCATCTGGTTTCCATAACACAAGCGAAAGCTTAGTATGGGATCAGATCGTGCCGTGTGTGAAAATTGTCCCGAAATACATATATTCATTATTTATTTATTCAATAAGTACATAATATCATTTTGCTTATGAATGTCGATGCAATAATTAACATATTTGTTTTTAGTGCAATATATGGTCTGAAACTGAATCTGTTATTCAAGAAGGATACGTAAATTGGAATGCTTTTCTGTGCCAGTTGAATCTTGAACATCTTGTGAAGGAACAAACTCAATGAAAATAAGTAGTTTGGATGCTAACCTTTATGAATATAGTATTTTGTAACTTACTCGCTTTGATTAAATATTTAAAAGTGGCATATTGCGGTTTTATTGCTGATCTCAGATCTGTACCTAACTATAATGATATTATCTATTTATTTGTTATTTTTGTTGCCTTTCAATAAACATTTAATAAAACATTTTATAAGGATAGTCATCTTGGAAATTCAGACCAGAAAAAGTAAAAGTAAAAAATGTTGTGTGGTTTTATGAAACCACGGTAAAAGTGAAACTGTTCGAACGGTTCCGAACACTGCTTTGTGTAGCGCATGTCGCGTGACGGTCGGCTGCCGAGTAGGTATACCTACTCGGCAGCCGCGATACACGCGACATGCGCTACACAGACCAAAAAGTTTGAGACGATGTAATAAAAGTTTCACTTTAATAAATAAAACACCTGAATAGTTTTTACATCAATTTATTCATCACAATAAATACTCTCTTTTTTTCTTTTCTCACTTTTTCATCCTAAATTTACACACTTTGAAGTTACACAAAACAAAACGTTGTTTCCCTTAACTCGTGAAGTGATTTTATGACCACCGAATTTTAAAATTACAATAAGTAATACAAATTATTAAATAAATAACTTATCTAAATGTGATTCCTTAAATAAATGACTTTAAAAATTAAGCTATGAGATTTTTTATATTTCTCGTACACTTAAAAGTAAGTTTGTACAATTGTAATCACATTTTTAGGTAAAATATTATGGTGTTGTCTTAAAAATTATACGAAATAACTGGTACACATATTTCGATTTTTATGGAATCAAAATCCTATTTTAATAAATCAATAATTTTAAATTTAATACTGAAACAATTATTTTGTTAGTAAAAGTTCTTTTATTACTAAACAATGTAACGCGAGCTGTGATGTAGAGCATCTTCACGAAAAAAAAATTTTGTGATTAATGTTAAAATTTTTTATATCATAGCAAATATCCTTTGAAAATTTAAATAACTTGTCCAAAGTATATATAAGATCAATTAATTGGTAGTCGAATATTCATTCGATTAAAACAGGTTCTAAATAACCAATAACATTTCATCAAATAATATTAACGATTTATTTTCGGAAATGGCACAAAGTACTTATTTGTGTCGTCGTATATTCTAAGATCTATAATAAAACATATTTAACTTATTTAAAGGCCTTTCAAATTCATTAGGTTATATCTTTGAAGAATGATATATATATTTTTATTTTCTTATAGGGTCAAAATTAGATATAAAGAGAATTACTTATGACACTGGATGGAATCTTTATCGTTTTAATACTTAAATTCTAAACAATAATTTACATATTTACAATCCTAATATAATCATTGAGATGCAATCGTTTCAGGGTTACTACTTGACATTGATATTTTTAGATTTCTAGTTTTGTGAAGTTGGCACTTTCCTTTAAATATTTTTAATACAAATATGTACATAGAATATTTGTTTAATTGGAAGAGCTATTTTCTATTTCCACATGTCCTTAACTCGTTCTGCCGCCGGTACTTGTGGACGAAATCTGAAAAAGGAAGTTTCACTGAATCTATTTATTTGGTAACGGATTGAACTTGGAGTAGGTACGAAAATAATAATAATAATCAATGTCTCTATCGCTACTTTTACATTTAATTGATTTCTGTTTAAAATAATGAAAAACAAAAACTCAAAAGTGAGTTTCGATTGGAATCGTAGGTAATATTAAATTTCTACGATACTCCATAACTACGTGATTCGTCTCAATTAGAATCTTTCTGAAATAGATTCCGTAATATTTTACAACTATTAGTTTTATGATGAAATTCTTACAGTCGGTATGTACCTATGTGCGGGAGTTGACTGCGTGGCTAGTGGTGACATCTTTATTCCTGAGTTGTTCCCATTTATACTTGATCCTATACTTGACGCAGAATCCGCACTGAAATAAAGTATTTGGAAAGTAATTAAAGAAATCTTTCATATTTACTATGTTGTCAGTACTGTAAATATGAGTAGATATTAAAAAGTATTAATTACAACACAGATAACAGATTGCTATTATAATTATCTGAATTCAAATATTTTTTAGATTACAAAAAAATCATTTACCGATCAATTTGCCTCCTAAATAATGGATACCTCCATGGTGAGTTAGGTTTTCGTTGTTCATGCTGGTATGCGGGATTGTCCCGGCCTCGGCTCTCGTTAACTATAGACATAGAAACCTGCCGCTCGGGGTCGCGGGTTTTTGATGATAGTCTTCTGTAATTTATAAATAATAATTAGTTTTTCCTTTAATTTTTTTTAAGAGTGAAGTTAAATAAAAATTTATGCTATGCGAGTAGCGAAATTTGTGAAGTTTATTAATTTTGATTGAAATTAGAATTATATGTTCAAAGTTTCATGACAATTGTATTAATGTACCGTAATATTCTAGTAGGCAGCGAAGCTTGTGCTTGCGGTCGGGCTCTTTGCCGACTGTCCACAATAAGCACGTGCCGGTCGTATGGAGTATCGTAATCTACCTCCAATACTGTTGAGAACCTGTGTGGCCACACTAGGTCAAGTGCGGCTATTAGTAATCCTACAACTAGACAAATGCACCCTGGAAAAAAAGTGAAGGTTCATTAAACGGAGGCAATTAATTTTTGAATATGATAACTTAAACATTTAAGAATAAATCTTAAAAAAAATAAAATGTTTTCTTAAAACTTTGGTACCTGCTATAAGGACTAGCCAAAAGCACCATCCCATAGAGAAGAACAGCATAGCTCCATCTAATCTGACTATGAGCGGGTCGTGAGGTAACGATGCCCAGTACCCTCCGGCAGCGGCACACAATGTCACTCCGAGAACTGTCATCGCATACGCACCGTATCTCGGTACGACCACGAGTAGTAGGTTCATAATCAACCATAGCGCGAATGCCGTCCTGTAAAATAGTAATTATCATATTTATGGATATTGCACATCCCTTTATGAGGATTCATTACTATACATTTCTTGTATTTTAGTATAGATTTATACAATGATGAGAAGTTTTTACATTTACAGAATATCAGAATTACATGCTTACCATAGAAGAGTAGTAGTTGTGTATCCAGCTGCTCGATATTTAGCTCCCCACTCGAATCCTTCATGTTCCACAGCAAAATGTTCAGCTACAGAGAGGAGAGGGTACGGCAGACCGCGCAGCAGACCAGCTCGATACCATTCTTGTATCGCACCGGCTTCTTCCCATCGAAATTGCTCGTTATAGTCGACGCCTGGGTCACCGTGCGTTATGTTGCCCCATGATAGCGCTGCATGTTATATAAGTTCATTATTTTATTTATTAGTTTCACTTTGCATTTATAAATCATGATATATTTTTCGATAATTTAATAAGTTATTTAATGAATTACACATTATCTCTTCTGAAATGTAGATAGAGGTTACCGAAAATATAGCTCTAGAGCTGCTTTTACACAGAGGATCCTGATTGACTTGAGTGCCCACGGCTGCATAACAATCACCCCAGTTTGAAATGTTGCTTATTATCCGATTCCATGATATAATTCTGATTAAAATATATTTTTTTCACTATTTCCAAGTTAAGTTAATTGTTATCCATACCAGTGAGCGTAACATTGACGTGTCCCAAACCGACATGTATCGCCAGCCAACAGTCGAGGCGTTCCGGAGAAAATGCCCGGTAGGCTGCGCGGGCGATTCGCGCGCCCGCTACGTGCCAGGATGATCCGTGCTTGCATACTGGAATTGAAGTTTAAACACCGTTCCTTAATAAATTAAACCAATCAAATATTAATAAAGGCATGACATTTTATCTTTAAACAGCACACCTTTACGGATAATAAGGCGGTACAAATTAATTGCACGATGTTCTCAACAGAAAATAATTGACATAAAAAAATATCCTCGTATTGATTTTTTTACTGATAGGTTTTTATAAGAACTTTAAAATTAATTGGCTCCTTCGTTTTTTGTAACATAAAAATATGCTTAGTTAAGTTGTTGTATATATTTCTTCGGGTTACATTTTACTAGTAAAAAAATCTTTTATAATCCCTGACATATTAATAAGCTCAATAAAATTGTTATTTGATGGAGGTTTTTCAATCAAGGAGATTTTTTATTTAGCACAATAGGTCATTGTGTTTTTATGTTAGGTTCGCTTTTATATGTTTTTATCAATAATGTAGGTGCAATTAAGGCAGTGCTGTGGTAAAAAGTGGAAATGATTACAGTTTTAATTTATAAAATAAATTTATCGCCTATATAGTAATGTATAAAGATATATAAGTAAACTATGTTTTTAAATTATTATCTATTTATAAAAAATGTCTTACCTAGGATTACTGTACCCACGAACAGACTCAATGTGACTATTGTGAATGTTGAAAATCTCTGTAACGAATAAAACAAAGAATTAAACAACTACCTTGCAAAATTATCTTTAAATAAAATGAAGTTATGTAGTTACTTTAGTTATTTGCTATTTTTATTATATTCTAAGTATCATTAAAATTAGCTCTAACTGATACATAAGTTTAACAAAGCTGGTAATATAGCCTAAAGATTATTACCGTCACTCACCTCCTTCCTGATGCCTGGGAAAATGGCGAGGAACGCGAGGTACAAGGTGACAGCAGCAAGGATCAGCGCCAGCGCCGGGACGTCAGCTGCGACTGCGGTGCGGTTGTGATAGGCGTATAGGGTTGGCCCGCCTTCCTCGCGGAAAGCATCAAACCACCCCTTCATCGCTCACCCAGCCTGTAATAATACCAAGTTTCTATAAACATAAACTCGAGATATCGCTATTCAATACTTTTTTATGAAATTTGTGTAGGTATTTGAATTTCCGGAGAACCTTTGGATACAGAAGCTTGAATTTGGATTTCACATTTAATACAAATTTTATGCAAATTGTTTTTTTTTTAGATTAATGTTAGAAAAATGTTGTTGTGCGATTTGCAGGTTTTACATGTAACTTATTGTAACAACAAATTGTAAACGGTTGCTATTAAAATTTTAATTACCGACTTGCCTCTTTCATGTTTTGTACTTGACACAAATAAATCGTTCTAGTTCAATTTACGACGCTTTTTATAGCTGTAAATTTTTAATTAAAATTAGTTTACGAAAATTAAAAGTGTTGCGAATATTGAAAAAAAAATCATTCTCAAAAAATGCGTTAGTCCCAGTAATTAAAACTAGTTGATACAAAATAGGTAAATCAATTAAGAATTGCAGCAATACTAAAGAAAAAAGCAAAGAATTTAAAGCTCCTGTTTCAGTCAGTAACATCGCCATAGCAAATCGCTCAAAATGCAAAGTACCTACATAGAGTTCGGAGAATTTTCCATTTTAAAAACTCTAGGATATAGATTGTAATCATGACGTATCGAATAGGAATTCACATTGCAAAACGCCAGTAGGTTGCCTTCAAGGAACTGATTTGACTTTTAGTGCAATTTGCTGAATTAATGTGGACCTGTTAGTCAATTGAGAGTTTAAAACGTGGCATTATTTGAGGTAAATGATTCAGTTTAAGTGTTGTCACGGATCTTAATTATAAATAAAATCTGCCGAAAAGCTAATTATGTATTATCAATAATAAAAAAGGATATTTTTTCAACAAGTTATGCTTATTTTGAAATGTATCTTAATATGCATGCCACTGAGCAACAAGGATATTTTGAATTCATGTTTTGTCGTATGAATTAAACTTATAAATGTAATAAGTATATCTACAAAGAATATGACAAAATAATTAAGCAAACCAAAAATACCGTAATAATTGTAAAATTGTGCAAAGTATCAAAATGGGATCACTTATTAATTCCAAATTAATTGATCTCGTCTAACACGAGCCAGACACTATTCTTAAATACTCATTATTAGTAAAGCACACAATTACGTAACCACCAGGTCAATCTGAATCTATACTAATATTATAAAGCTGAAGAGTTTGTTTGTTTGAACGCGCTAATCTCGGAAACTACTGGTCCGATTTGAAAAATTATTTCGGTGTTAGACAGCCCATTTATCGAGGAAG
This sequence comes from Colias philodice, assembly GCF_061535455.1. NCBI lineage: Eukaryota > Metazoa > Arthropoda > Insecta > Lepidoptera > Pieridae > Colias > Colias philodice. The sequence goes on along the minus strand of NC_143098.1, from coordinate 7,188,023 downwards.
GCTATATATATAGGCTTTATATCATCTCGCTAAGACCAACAGGAGCGGAGCACTGCGGGTAAAACCGCGTATCACAGCTAGTTGTATATAAAGCTCGTATAAGTTTGAAATTTATGAAAGGTAATGAATTGTCGACCTTTGCAAGAGCGGGCTTAAGATCTTGACATAAATACACTGACGGTAATGTATCGGAAGTTATTTTGTATTTTGTTCGAGAAGTTTTTTGTTGACAGCCGGAAGAATAAAATTTTATAACTTGAATTATAAGCGAGGTTACATAATAAAAATCTCATGTGGTGTTTTTCAACGATAACCTTTCAAATAATTTTTATTATGATGACAATTTTTTACATGAAAAATAATAACTTTTAATAAAAAAAAAATACAGTTGTCACTACTTGTATCAATATTTGTACCAATTATTATCACAATTAAATTTAAAAGTAGTTGGCTGGTTTAAATGGTTACTTAATAATGCAGGAAATTAATTAATATTGTTCTGTTAAACATTATTTAACACATGTTATGATTTGATAGATATGTAAAGTGATGACATCAGAGAGGAAATATTTTATATTGAAAATTATTAATGTTATATTATATAAGTAACATACCTACACTTGGAATTCAAGAATGCTTGTTCAGCTATATCACTACATCGCGATCGTATAAAACAAAGTCGCTTCCTCTGTCCCTATGTTCCTATGTATGCCTAAATCTTTAAAACTACACAACGGATTTTGAAGCGGTTTTTTTAATAGATAGAGTGAAGAAGGAAGGTTTTAGACAAAGCGGGCGAAGCCGAGGGCAGAAAACTAGTAAATAATAATATTTGCTTGGTAAATGTAGCAGAAGCAGAATTTCAGATAATTTTTCGGACACTTTTCCAATGCATAATGTCCGAACAATAAATTTACAGACAATTTACCACATACTTAAACACCTCTATAATTAAGTACGGTTAACGAACAATTATTTAAATAGACAACTACTAATTACACATAAGTGGTATGCTAAATTATCGATTATAGGTAGGTGTGGTATTACCGACACCTCGATGTTTTTTTTACAAATCTCTAAAACATTTTCATATCATTTTTTTTCCTTTTTTCAAATTCCCAATATTGGTATCATGATGAAACGAGAACACTCATAACATTTTGATATGTGTTCTATCCACACGTAAATATAGCCTGTATTCTATTCGAAGTTTAGTTGACATGTTAATGTATAAGACGTTGCCCTAACCCGGAAGCGAATGGGGTCGTTGAGCCTCCAATGAGGTCGTCATCGGATGCCTGACAACCTTCAAAGATTATAATCGTGATAGCAAGGGCGAGTAAAGTCATGGCCATATACGGTTTTAACATAGAAAAAATTCTAACCAAGAATGTTGCTAGGATAAACGAGTTTAAAGAATTAACACATGTGTTAAGTTTAATTAACACGTACATGATAGTAAACAGATTTATTATATGTATTCTAAGATCTGCAAGTGGGAAGATATGTAATATGAGAAATAGAATTGAGGAAATTAATAAAAATCAGAGGTTACTATTAACTATTAAATTTGAGCCTAATGAATGAGTTGATAAAGTTTGTCGTTATACTACTTAATTAAAAAAATCAAATGTTTAGCGCAGTTTTAGTTTCTGTGATCTGTGGTTTAGCGTAACCTAAAGGGTAAATTATAAAGCAAATCTTTAAATTCTCGTTCTTCAAAGTATTTATTAGTCATAAAGATCTCATGTTTCCTTATTTTTTAACCGACTTCAAAAAAAGGAGGAGGTTATTAACCGACTTCAAAAAAAGGAGGAGGAGGATGCGGAATGGTGTCGAATTGATCCCATAAAAATTTTATTCGGATAGGCTCAGTAGTTTTTATTTTATGAGCATTTTTGTCTGATCTCGATGACTTAATTGAAATGTAGCAAGTAACTTTGATTTACTTCCCGGTAACCGATTGAGCTGAAATTTTGTATACGTATATAAATTGGATAGCGATGAAACATTATCATGACATAGAGCTGATTTGATGATGGAATCGGAAGGTGGCCATAGACCGACTTCAAAAACGGAAAAGTAAAAAATAATAAAAAAGATTTGATATTATTGAAGTCGGTTGTTTTTAACGTAGTTTTTTTTTATAGATATCGACATTTAGCAAAACTCCTTGAACTTTGTTTATTCTAACAGACTGATATCAAATTATGATATTATTTAATGAATACTATGCGACGTTGTGAGTATACATTTTAATTATTGTTTTTTTGAAATAAGATGTATCTCAATCAATTAATAAGTGAAATATATTTGTAACAATATAATATATGGAAAAAGCCTACCACCTGTTAAGATCAAAACGGGTGGTAGGCTTTAAGTAAAAGTTCAAAGCAAATTTGTGCAATAATAATAATTAATTAGATCTCTGTGTTGAAATATTAGAAAGAGAAAATCGCATTCTTAAAACGCGCCATCACGTGTGATTAGCGCCACGACCACCAGGGAATAGGTATAATATATTGTGATAATATAGTATACGATACGATGCACGATTTTCAATAATTTTCTATACGTGAAAGTAGGTGGTAACTTTCCCTACCGGGAAAAGAACTTAGCGTATTGCGTTGTACCTTACTCTAACGCACTATTCGTACCAGCAAGGCGGACAAAAGGATATACTATTATTTTATAAAAACCGTAGCTAAGGAGGTTTATTGCACGCCTCATAAGCGAAGCGTTGAGGTGGGTACTACTGTCACTTCGCGCAAAACATCTGATTTTTCAAACTTAAAATGTCTTTATGTATCATACATTGCACTTGTAAGATAATACATACACACACATATTAAGAAAAAACACTATTTTTAACGTTCATGATATTTTTGATGTCATTTTTGTTATTTAAACTAGTTAAAAAACAGTTTAAAAAAGTTCTGTCTTGGACGTCCGTGTGTCTGTATGTGCGGATCCTTTTTCTTGTTAACACGATAGCGACCGAAATACTTTACTAATCGAGTCTTTTTTTTTCTCTTACGCTTGAGTATGCTCAGGAATAGAACCCTTTCATTTTTCAGGGTCTGATTCGATGTGGTTTAATTGTTATTAAATAAACAAAAATAATAATTAATAAATATTTATTAACAAAAAATTATGAGGCGTGCACTTTTGGATTTTCCAAATTATTTTTAACTTACGCTACAGTCTTTTTCTTATTGTTGTCATGTGATGGCCGGTCATTTACAAGGGCACCGTCTTCAGGCTAATATGGGCTTCTCAGACGTAACCTTCATTTTATAGTTTATGGCTCTATATGAGGAATTATGTGGTTTGAATAACAAGATGAAAATGTAGCGCTCTAATTTTTTAGACACCATAAAAAAAGAATCTTTTAGTATTGTTTTATATAAATTTATCATAATAATGCACTAACTAATAAAAGATTTTTTGAAATGGAAGTTAATAAGAGTGTTTTTAGCAAAAATGTTTTTATTAATTTTATATTTTATTAATAGATATTAGGATATTAAATTTTAGTAAAAATAAATCTATAGCTACAATGTTTCTTGTTCTTTGTTAAAAAACAACTGACGTGGCTTTTTAGGTATAGCTTTCGGCATCCTAAGCTCGCTGACCCTAATTATCCTACTAAAAAGATGCGCTGATAAGCAAAGAGTCATACTTGGCTTTTGTTAGTGAAACAACGTGTGAACTGGTTTCCGCAAACAATTTTATTATTTCATAGATATTTTAATTAACATGAGTTACGAGTAGTGTAACATTTTTATGAGTTGTTTTATAATCTGATTTTTAAATAGATATTGTGTGGAATACACAAGAATAATAAGCAAATTAAGCTGTTGGCCATTAACAAAAGGCACACACTCATGCATAAATTCATGTCCCACACGTTTGAGTTTAGTTTAGCTGCCTGTTTTTAGCTAACTTGAACCAATGATCCAAATGTCACTTATTAGAAGTACATTCATTATACCTACTTGGATGAACGGTTTGGGTTATTACGTATAAACGTACCTATATGTATATCAGAAACCTTTATTTAACAAAGAACTAGAGTCATTGTTTGAACTTACAAATACGGTTGAACTGCTTTGTAATGACAAGGAGCTTTTAGTGTGAAAGAACTTTATTATAGTATACCTAATTCAATTTCAATTAAAAATATTCAAGCCGTTTATAAAAAGGAAATAATCACTACATAGTATAAATCAAAGAAGCTTCCCGCGTATGTATGTATCTCAAAATTACGCAACGGATTTTGATGCGGTTTTTTTCCGTAGATTCTCGAGGAAGGTTATAGTATATAATTTATTAGGTTTTAAACAAAGCGGACGAAGCTCCGACAGGAAGATAGTTATAACAAAATAAAAAATGATTTTTAAAAATAATAAAAAAAAAGAAATGCTTTGCAAGTTGGTATGAACAGCGACTTTCTTAAAAAATAAGCCATGCGTTAATGTATATAATCATTAAGTATATAGAAGATTAAAAATATTGAAAAGACGTGGTATACAAATTATAGTTTACAGCTTTGTTTTTCTGTTTTCGCCTTGTCCTTGCAAAAAATGATTGAGAACACTGCGGTTAATGTAACCTACAATAGCGTCTGGACCTTGACTAGGTATATGAGGACGTATTATTATATATCAGTAACTAAAATTGTATGAATGAAATTGGCAGTAATGCTTAAGCATTTTCTTTGCATTAGTTTTATAACTTATCTAAGTATAGCTACAATTTACAAACTTTGTCGGAAGCTTTTCAAATTTTTACTACTTCTGTCAGATCTAAATCTTCGATACCTTTGTTTCAGGATATCTATTCCATGATTAATTGAATAAGCTTTGTATTTTTCGGGTTGGCGGGCAAAGAAACTTCCATTGTGCCCTTATCCTATAAAAATATGTGAACAATAAAAGATGTGTACATATGAAATATATTTTCCTTAAGCAAGTATAAATTATTGATTAGGTAGTGTACTTGGCATGTGGTTTGGCTCGTGAGGCAGCGCTTATATAACGCAGTCGTGTTCCGGTCCAATCGGAACTTGACCTTGCTGAGTCCGCGAACATCATCTGTTATAAACGTCATCCAATATTTTGTAATGTTTAAGACATCCTTAAAAATAAATCGATGACTCTGCAAAACTTTCATAATGTTATGAAATTGTTTTCGTCGTTAGACTGTTTGGAAAATTGTATATTATGATATTATACATAATGTTAAACTTTCCATGCAAATCTTATGAAAGGTTATTTTTTATTAAGATTTCAGACTTTTAAAACCTTTTTTTACTTTATTAAATTGTATGTATACGACATTATTTTAATAAAAAACGGAGACGTTCTAAATTAAGCTGTTGCTGTTTTATTCTTATTTGTAGAAGGTAAATTGATCATTAGAGTACGTATAATACGTATGCACATACAAATAATTGGATTTCAAGATATGCTTCCACACTAGCAATATCATTAACAACATGTCTGATATATCATTACTGTCATTCGTTTCAAACGTTATTAGTCTCCATATATCATTAGCGACATCAAATTGAGCATTTCGTAAAATCAATTCAGAGTATTGAAATCGCTCGTGTCAGTTACCTAGTCCTTAATCACTTCACGGGCTACGGCTTACTCTAATAAATCATCGAAACTGTTATACAGAGCAATCGTAACACTAGTAATTTTTCAAGTGACCGGTGCTGACATTAGCGTGCGTCCGACAACTATAGTAACATGTTCGCATTGAGTAGTGCTTCGGTACAACCTTCTCAAATGACAGCTCGGCATAATAACAACGGACAGTTGGTATTCAAGCCAAGGCCCTGTAATGAGATATTAGATAGGTGCATACAGAGAATTAAGAATACTAAAGCCTGTTTGAGCAGATAATGTTTGGTTAATTAATATCTTGTAAGATATCGAATGCATTTAAAACGTGAACGCAGATTAGTTCTTTAGTTATGCGCTCTTTGATCTTTAGTTGACATATTTTCCACATTTTAAACTTTTGAAAACTGATCATGTTTTCAGGACTATTTTGTATATAGCTGCTTTCGAAATCGTTTTATACGCCGTGTTAATAATCAGGGATATCAGTTTATCCGAAAACCTGCTATCTAGAAACTTTTAAAATTATCTTTATGAAGTGCTGGAAGGTATTGATAGCTTATTTTACAGTCATCCTCATTATTCTCATTGGTTATACCACTTAGTGGGTACTAAAAGAGCTCTTACTTATTTTCCAATAAAATTTTATTACTTTAAGTTCCAGACAACAAAACTAATGGTAAGCGGTGCAACCTTGCACATTGCTCGTTTTCTTACACAAGCAGAACATGGCTGTTCAAGCGCCACCGATATTACATTAAATCTCTTAAGTGCATTTGCTAAGAAGCGCAACGAACGTGATTTCAGCAAAACTGAACAATGCTGCAAAACATGATGAACATAATTTATATATTTTGTTGACATTTTATAAACATAAATGATAATTGCATTTGCTTTAATAGAGATTTAAACGATATAGTTTTTCAATTCAGAATGGTTTCATCTGATTTTTGTTACCCAATGACATGTTATAAACAGAAACATATTTAACATATTCAAATAGTTAACAGGTAGAAATAAGGATGGTATAAAAATGCACAAACTTGATTATAATTATAAGTAAAGTGTAGAGTCATTGTAATTTTAAGCAGTGAGCAAATGACGCTTATAATTCGCGAAGATGTTCTTCCTGCATAATTTCCGCGAATATTCCAGTTTAACGTACTCACTTGAGGTAGCGGTAGTGTGTCACAGTTGCGAGGCCGTCTAAAGGCCGAATGACGTACTCAGAGCTACTTTGCATTAACCGCACTTAATTGTATCGAGTTAAAATAAGAATGAGCAGATACAGGCCGTATCCATTGTGATTAGCTACGAAAAAGACGGTCATAAGATATTTACATATCTAAGGGCAAACATAGACTTACTCATGGTGTCTGTTGGAAAGATTGAAAAATATGTTGTAATGGAAGTCCAAACCATACATTCGTCGCTCTTATTTATATTGTCCCAGATTCAGTTTTTAACAGAAATTACGAATTTCCTTCTTTCAAAAGGACTATTTTTAGCTTTAATTATTCCAATAACTTCTGTGATCTGTCCAAGATATGGTATAATCGTTTCAGCTATTATTATAAAGAATAGTATTAATAATTAAAATAGAGAATATTATAATGTAGAGTTTGTATAAGACATCTGATCGACATGAGACCTCTTTCGAATGCAACTACGAAATAAATCCGTCAAATCGAGACAAGGTATTTATTATCTCGTCAGTGAGCAAGTAATTACCGACCAGCATTTCAAACATCCGGAACAACTAAAATTTCAATACGATATTGAAATGATCATTATAGAGCATTCTATGCACTATCGTGGAGCATTAAAAATGCATTATATATCAGCTAATGTAAGTAAATCTGCTTATTTTAATCAACTTCTTACTCTATATTCGTTAACGAAGTTTTTCGTATTTTGATATACATATATTAAGATGGTATAAAGAGACATAGACAGTAAAAATAACAGTTGCACAGTAAGATTTAGTTTTAGAATTAAATTGCATTTTATTATAAGGGTTTGGAGCATCCTTGTTTTGTAACTCTTTGCGGAATAAAGAAATGATTAAAATTTGGGTAATGGCTAAGTACCTAATCAAGATAAAAATAAAGAAATATGAAAGGCTACGATCTACTTTTCAATTAAAAAGAGTTTTTTGATTAATAAAAATATAGGAAGTGACATTAATATGAATATCTATTAAGCGAAAGGTTAACAGTTTAAAGATTAAGCTTTATCTACGATTATATAGTTTAACACTTAATAAAAAGTGAATGGTCTATTGTTGGAATCACCTTCATAGAGTAACGTTCACAAAACAAGTTCAATTTAATTAAATTTAATCTTTTGATGCTATTTCCTTTCATTAGCTCACAGGTCACAGCTTTGTAGGCAGTTTGATTGTTAGCAAGTTTCCGCTAATTTTTATTCTGATTTGCAGTAAAGTTGCATTGTGTTCCCTGTAATGTGATATGTATTATGAAAAAAATGTGTAATTTGTAAAATACTTTGATAATAATCAAAGGTAAAATATTATTCTTCTTCCTTTAGCAAGAGTTTTGAAATATGACTTTGTTATGTATGCTCACGAGCCAAACGTTTAAAACAATTTCAGTATGTAATATGAATTTTAAAGGGTTTTGAGAAATTTAATAAGGTGAAAATGAGGTGTTTAAATTTATATATGTATGCAGCATTAACCGACTTCGTATATATGCATTCAATTGTTATTTATTTCATCACAGTCATCAGTCATGGGTTATTATTGTGAATCACATGAAATATGTCTCATACGAAAATTGTACATTTAAATATTAGCATATTTGCGAATTCGTTAGCAAACTCACACATTCAATGTAGGATTTCCTGCTTACAAATAGATAAACATCATAGTAACTTCAACATTATATTTTGTAAATATAGTTCGGTATCCAAGGAATCAGCGATAGCATCAGAACATGTGTTTACATACAATTTATAAAAGTATTACATGGTTTTTTGTAATCATTACAATTAAACGATAGTAGAATGATAATAATTATTGGTTAGATTCGCGTCTTATTCCTGGCTGAACTCTTTTCAGGAAAGTAGGTTAGAGTATTAATTACTATATTATAAAGAAAGTTCTCGGGAAATAATGTATGTATCGTTTATATTGTATTACGGTAAGCGTGTAGGAGGTCTACTACTTGCTACGATGTAGACTGAACTGTTTTGCACTCGCTGAGAATTAAATACAGGATTGCTTTTTTATGTTATGTATATTAGGATCTTCTTAGGTCAGAAATTTTCAGGATATATAAAATAAAATAATAAATATTATGTGAGTTACGTTTTACCGTTAACCTGTCAAACAATAAAAATAAGAAATTATTTATTAACAAAGCAACGTTCAACTTAACCAACATAGCCTGCAGATAATAGCCTAATTGATACCATGTACTGCTTTCGAGTTTCGACGCATTTGCATATCGAGCCAGTCATCAATAAAAGCAGGCTGAGACGTGACTACAAAGGCGACCTTACAGACAATCGCCCCGGATTTAAGCGACAATCAGACCATATTGTTAGATTTACATTTACAAATTACTGAATGTGTTCCTCACTTAAAATTAATTATTAAGAATTGTTTATGTTTTATATAATTTGTTACTCACATCATTATTTAACGAGGTTACATCGCATTTTCAAGTAAGTTGTGTTAGGAGTGGATTAACTTGAAAATATATTTAAAATTTTGCTTATGTGTAGTAAAATAATTTAGACATGTTAAGAGTTAAAAACGGTCTTGTCAGCGTCATAAGAATCTTTGGAATTAATTACAATAACTTCGTACTCTTCATATTCTTCCAAAGCTTTGGGTCCTGTAATTTCCTGGATTATATTATGTTCAAGAAGAACACATGCAAAGATTGCGTTTTAAGATTTATTTAATTTCTACACGTTTGAATTAATTACGTGTTCTCTTTGAATATTATATATGCATTATTTTTATTAATTAATCTTCGTTGATATCTCGAAATGTATTATATAATGTATGTATTTATATGAATTTGACCTTGCGTAATTTAATATCATACTAAGTAACATTGAACTGTGTAGAAAAGTATAATGTTACAAAATTGTTAGTTTTGGACTGAGAAACTCAATACTGTCAACCTCAAGTAAGTTTTTGATCTTCATTCAAGCGCGTGATCTGAAGATAAATTTGTTGCCTAATTATACTAGAGTGCTTTTATAAACTCTGATCAAACAGGTTATTTGTATTCAAATTGAATGCAGTTTGGCAAGAAATTTATATGAAATGATCTTATAATTATCCATCGTATAAAGTTCCATACCCTTTTTACTTTTCACTAAAGAAACAAATATGGCACAGTGTAAATTGGCACAAAACATCACACTCTTCACTATACGTTGTCATAGCAATCGTGAGCACTAATTACACTGGGTAGGTGTCCGCAAAGGGTGCATCGGTCGTGTTTCAATTCGCGTGGTGGAATTTTTGATAAAGAAAATTCCTCGTGTTGAATCGTTAAAGGCTCGGGCCGAACTGAATAGTTTATTATTATATCGAGGGAAGGAGCGCTGTATTCAAGGTTCTGTCGGCCGCGGCCGGCTCACGTAGCGAGGCTTATCTGCCGCGTCGCCTTTGTCGTTCACGATTCGTTTGTCCGCGTTTACATTGCGTGTATCGCGCGGAAATCGTCACGACTCTGTAAATCCGTGTCTCCATGACAGAAGATGAATGAATGGGAATTATCCATATGCTTCCCACCAGAGCTAAACAAAACGTGAATATTTTTGTTCAATTCGATATACATATTATATATGTATTTATTATTTATAATTGTTCTGAAAGAACCTAGCCTTGTTTCCTAAGATACATAATACGATTAGCGTTGTATAAGTACTGAGTGTAGTTTATTATAGTTATTTACATTCTAATATATGAGTATCTAATATAAACATTTGTATAATATGTAGTTACATGTATTGTGTATTAAGTAACATAATATACTGCTCATAAACATTTCTTAAATCTAAGACATATAGGTAGGTACTATAAATTAGTAAAATATGATCAATGCCACATAGCGCCATTATTTTAAATAAGTAACATAGGTATATAACAATTTTTTAAACGCTATCTTAACTTCCAAAAGCATAAAATGCCATGTTTGCATAGGACTGTAGGTATTAAGGATGAAAGCAAGGTTTTATAAATTTCATATAGGTATATTAAAGTTTATTATTTGTATTTATAATTTTTATAAGATTTGGTAATACATTGAAATTTCAACAAAACTTCCATCCCTTTCGACACATAACTAGAGAATTGTAGCAGATGCATGCAACGTTTGTCCTTTAGCGCAAATCGTGTGCTCGTTTGCCATTTCAAAATGCGAATGCACTGAAATTATAAATAGCGACAGTTTTGTCGATTCACATTCTAGAATTGAATGGAAATGGGGAATGTTTTCAAACACACATTGTCGTAACGCGTGGTAGGTGGCGTGCAAGTCTTCACGTATATGAACGCGTGACGCACGCCCTCGTTGAACGTGACGAAACTAGCAAAAACTTTGTACATCACTCCACATCATTTACTTACTATTGGGAAATTAATATTACCGCTGCTAATAGACTGTAATTTTATAGATTCACCGTGTGAGACATAATAACGGCACGCACTTTAGCAACATAACCGAATAGAACATATTTCTACGTCTACTTGAAATACCGTCCGTATTTTCATCCCCTCTTTTTTGTCTATTCTAAGAGTATTGTTTAAAATAGAGAAGGATTTAGTTCACGAAGATACAATAGAAATAAATAAAATAAAAAATGTTAATAATTGAATTGAAATCAATTTTAGATAAAAAATACTCAAACTCTACCATCACATTCTTGCGGAATAAAAATTGATTGTTATTTTTGCTATGGCAGGCAATTTTGGAAGAATCATTTCATTATTTCAGAGAAGTGTTGATTCGAAAACATCATCTAAAGGTGAAGTAAAAGTTGTGTTAGCTACATTACATCATATTGAAAACAGTGCTTTATGACTGATGTTCTCATTTTATAATTGCTTTTATGCATACCACTCTATATTTATATCCTACCATTACAATTACTGCAGTAATCAAAGGCGATCCATTAATATTAGTTATATGTATATTATAGAGAAGATAATTAAAATACGTAATCAAAAATATTGTAAAATATATTATTTAACATTATCTATGTCAACGCAGATATCCGGAAGTTTATGCTTCAATCGACGAATTCACATCTGGATGACCTTTCAAGTATCTATCTATACAAGACATGGCATAATATTATTATATCGACAACTTCCTTTTCGATGCAAGGTCACTTCTTATCAACTCTTTTATTTTAACTGCCTTTGCGTGCCTTCCTTTTAGAAACTAAAATGTGAGTTTGAAATTAAATTCGTGTAATCTTTCCTTTAAAAATTACTCCTGATCCTAAAAATATTTTATATTTTACTTAAAAATAATATTAGCAAAATTGATATGGATCAGAAGACACACATGTTTTGTTTAAAATGTTAACATTTGACAGCAAATATAGAAGTAAATAATTGTTATTATGTAAAAATAACAACATTCTAGGTAGTTTAAGTGAGTTTATTTATAAAACCAAACCATAACCATATCCTTAATTTAATGTGAACAATCATAGCAAATATTGTGTAGGTAGCAATTTGTAACATTTTTTGTTAGCTACATGCCACGAGCGCCTTCGTAAAAGCGGATGCCCGGGTTTTTGTTGTTCCTTATTAGTATTATTACACACAATCACGTCATCTCCAACCTCCGTGACGGATTTAGAGATGGATGAATGGAGATTTCTGCCTCATTAGTTTAACTACCAGTGTTCTATATCCTCTTGTGAGTACAATGCTAATAATATTGTTCCTCCGAAACGAGATATTCCCATGCACCAATTTATATAGCTTCAAGTGTATGAATTCATACGTATCATTGACAAAAATAAATAGTGTTTAGCTTAAATATTAAGCACAAAACACAAAAATGAAGTAAACTATCACTTTTTAATCAAATAAATAAAAAAAACCTAAGCATCGAATTTTGCTAATCCACTAATAGAAGCACTGCAACTGACAAACGTAGCATTACCAATTTCAATAAAAATTACATATTAAGGAAAGAATATTATATAAGTAATTATCTTTTATCGAATTCTTAAATTAATTTTCTGATTTTCAATACGATTAAATAAATCCTCTATAAAATATGAGGTTAATTCCCTTGTAACTAAAAGACTTCAACGGGAGTAAAGTAACCATGTTTTCGAACAACAATTTCTATGTTATTTATATTATTTTGAATTTATCACCCAAATAGCTAAATTAAACATATACGCATTTGTCTGTAGCCATAAGAATTCAGCAGGTCTGGTGGGGTCACTGGTTGACATTTACCTAATCGTACTTCATCACGTCCCATCGCATAGTTGCGTAGCCTATTAACATATAATTATGTATATCTGAAAGCTGAATATTATCAAAATTATTTATGTTGCATTAACAATATACATTACAAGTATACATTGATAGACATAGTATCATTTTACAACTCATAGTTAACAGTGAAAATGTTAGAAACTAGATAACATGTAATTAACTTTCTGCAATAGGCAAGTCTGTGGTTTATAGGCGTAAAGCACTTGCATACTTACTTTATATATTTATTTAGAATTGGATAAATTTATTTTAAAATCATATTTCATATAGAGACGCAAAATACTATATATAAAATTAATTAAACCTAAGGTAAAATATTATAAAAGGAGGATATAAAGGTTCCTCATTTTTTTTCATATTGTAATCTTGAAATAAGTATTGCATGAATTTTGATGTCAGGTGCTATTGACATCTTTATGACATTGGATAATTATGAAATAATCGAGGGTCAAGTGGAAGCCACTACTTGCAATGCCCCATCCGTAGGCGATTTTAGCAAGCAAATAGCATAACCGTGTGTTTAATTAAAACATATTGAGGGTTCGATAGTCGGCGCTAGAATTTCTAAGCTCTAAAATTGATTTCAATCCTTCATTTGGCAACAATACCATCGTCAAATATGGAAGCTGATAATGTCTATTTGCCATTCGGTTACTCTCTCATCATAATGTAAAGAACAAATACCCACAACAGTGTTATAGAGAAGCAATGAGTGGCATTATCTAAAAGGCCATCTTTTACATTGTAAACCCTGAACACTTAAAAAAAATGTTATGTAATGAACAATCTTATCAAAAATAGTATATTATTCTTAAACCTTATATCAAATAGAATAATACTTTTTGAATACGTGATATACATAACATTCTTACATGTCACATGCATAAGTTGAATTGATTATTAGAAATGTAATAAAATGCATGTTATGAAACACTTTATCAGATTATAATTTATTTTTATTTATTTATTTAACAATTTAATATACCACACCAAGTAATATTTACAATAATTATACAAAGACGATTAATATGGTAGGTACATTAGGCGGCCTTATCGCTTACTAGCGATCTCTTCCAGGCTGCCCAAGGTAAGAGATAAAGAAGAAATACATGTAACGCGGGTGGCTGATATAATACATAAAATAATAATATAGATCATAGAAGATAGAATACATAAAATACAAAAATGAATAATAGGAAAGGATAAAATACATTATATTAAATAGAAGGATATGCTAAATTGGAGAGGTGCTTATATAAAAGAGATTTAAAAGATTTTATAGAGGAAGCTCGTCTAACATCCACAGGCAGAGAATTCCACAGTCTGATAGCGGTTACAACAAATGAGTTACCGAGGAAGGAAGTATGGTGAGAAGGAAAGCTAAGGAGAAGGTTATCGGCGGAACGAAGAGTGTAGGAACCTGAATCTAAGAATTTAAATTGATTTTTAAGATAGGAGGGAGAATTAGGATTAAAGAGGATGGAATATAACAACTTCAATGCATTTGCATTCCGGCGAAGTCTAATAGGAAGCCACTTGAGTTTTTTGCGAAACTGGGAAACGTGGTCGTATTTGCGTAATCCGTAAACAAAACGAATGCAGAAATTTTGGAGACGCTCAAGTGTATTCAATTGCTCTTCACTAAGATCAGTGGTACAGGCGTCAGCGTAGTCAAGGAGAGGAAGGAGAAGGGATTTAGCTAACGTAATTTTGGTAGAAATCGGTAAGAAATGCCGTAAACGTCTCAAGGAACTTGCTGCAGCGTAAAGTTTACGACTTGTTTCCTTTAAGTGGTACGACCAAGACATGGTCGTGTCAAAGTGAACCCCTAGATTTTTGACATTACTTTTAAATTCGATTATGGAGCCATCTATATAAACTTTAGGCATGCATGCCCAGTCAATGCGCGAAATTTATTAGTTAAGATTCTAAAGATGTCTCTTAAATATGATAATTGAGTATCAAGCCAGAGATGTATTTATTACACTTTATGCTTGTGTAATAATTGAGAACTTAACATTGTTGAGAAGTGCTATTAAGGTCCAGCAAAGCTAAGTATCTCTAATGATAATAATCATAACAAACCTTTTATTCGCTTGCATTTGAAGGTCTGTTGTGAAGATTATTGAATCGATTATTCTAATGAATAACCATGACATTCACACGTACGAATAAATAAAATAATTGATATACGAAAATATTGATAGATTCAATGATTCTGATCGAGAATGTTCGAGATCCTACTTTATGTATTGAATTTTCTTGATTTCCTTGAAAATCTAGGGATTAGTTTGCAATGATATTAATTAAGAATTAATATTCTTTAAAATGTCGCCAACAGCAAATTATGTTTATTTGTATATTAACTTAAGAATACTAGCTGTTGCCCGCGACTTCGTCCGCGATTAGGTCGTTTTTCGTCATTCGTCGTTTAAAAAAAATACGTGACACTTTATTTTTGAATGTTCTGAATTATTGTCTCTTATAAAATTTAACTACTTACATTAAAATTGAACACTCTGATAAGAAAATCTTAAAATCTGAAGAAAACATGAATGAATGTGATTTAAATTCTACATTACTTAGTATCAAAATATAATAATCTAAATTAAATGTAGATTAACAGTTTGAGCACACCATTATAGAATATGTACTTAAGTATTAAATTACGTTAGTTGACATAGTAACTTTACTAAAAACACGATGACTTTCTTTCGCGCTCGGTACCACAAACTAAGCATGTTTGTGGTAAGTGGCCCGCGTGACGCGTCACTTGACCCCCTGCGAGTTCCCCTCCGTTGCTATGCGAAAATACATTCGTTGCTCTATTTTAGGAAAAAATTGTAATACTGTGGCCTGGGCGTTATAACACGTCCAGGGAGTTCCTGAGTGCCGATATCACCATCTTGAGGAAAAGCTTCTAATGTCGATTTAAAACTGCATACATACGAATTAACCTGTTCTAAAATTGTGAAATGAGTTCAGTTTTAAATTTGAGAAATATTGATTTCTTGTATTCCACTATTCGTTGTAGTCGAATACAAAATATACCTATTTAAACAAACTTAGGTTGGCCTACAGGCAAAAGGGATCCTATCAAATGGTAAAATTGACCTTGTATCTTAAAAGTAAGCATGAACGGACCTTCTGATAATTATTGAGCACCAAAGGATCATTTGAAACGCGCTACTATAAGAGCGAATATTGTCTAATAACAGTTTACATTGCACAGTATGTTCCTCTAAAAGTAGTGATTACAAAGGTTCCGGTGTATCTTCAAATGAAAGCCGACTCCTTACTACACTTTAAAGCATTACAAAAAGAACATACTACGCCTTTACAGAAGATGATCTGTAATCAATTGTGAGGTTATAAGCAAACCCACTTTTATATTTGTCAGACCACACCACCGAATTCGTAGATTGTTTACCTCAAGTCATTAAGACTATGACGAAATCTGTCTGCAGTAAGACGGGCCTCTCGCTATTCGTCCGTTTCCAGAGACCGAATAGTTTCAATTCTTAATCTTTCATTAAACAAACTTATTAATCGTTCTTGTCTCATATAATTGTAATATTCGCGTCCCTACTCTAGTCATTGCTTATACTCATGTTCATCTTCAAGAGATCGAATAATATTATGATGCACCCTATTATTTGTCAAACGGTCTTCATATTGAGTAAAGTTTCAGATTCTCGAGATAAAATATGACTGTCGTGATCAGTAGTGAGACGTAATTCCCTCTCAGTGAGGGTTTCGGTCTCACGGGATAGTACAATATGCCGTTTGCGATCAGCTGTGAGAAGTCATACCCTCTCAGTGAAGGTTTCGGTCTCACGGGATAGTAGGGGAGACCGAGTTTGGTTGTCTCATGGGTTGGTTGTCACAGCGGTCTTAACACAAAACTGAACTATCGAATAAGTCTGTTGAACAGCGTGGCAAGAGCGATACAGTGACAACGCTGTCCCCACTTCGCGTCAGACCGCCCCGATCTGCCGTGAGGGCCTCACACGTGTTTATTGTTTTCGCACAGATTTTTTATGATATGAGGACCGAATATGCTCCTCATAACATCACTTTTTGTGAACGAAACGACAGCGCGGTTTAATTTAATGCCAACACCATTAGAAAAAAGGATTATTATTAATTGTGAAAAAATATCATGATTTAAGCGCGTCACACGCGGTGAAGATACTATAATATTTTATCTTAAGATACTGTTATATTTTATTACCCACAAAATTTCGCGTCATTTGTAAAAGGATGGCGGTTCTACAGGGGTCTTAGTACGCAATGACAAAAAGAAAAATGATGGTCCGAACGCTGATACCGGATGCGTTAAGATACTGTGATATAAAATATAACAGTATCTTAAGATAAAATATTATAGTATCTTCACCGTGTGTGACGCGCTTTACACTATTAACACTCTTTTAACATAAAATATAAGTCTGTGAGTATGTAAAAATAAATCCAGCTAATTACACATCAAACTTATGTTTATAATTAGGTATACGACATGAAAATATATTAATTACCAAGCAATAATAATACAGATAAGCAGTGGTGGCTCAGTGGTGAGACCTCGGACTTCGAATCGATAAGTCCGGGGTTCGAGACCAGGCGAGCGCGCAGGAAATAAATTGATTTTTCAATTTATCTGCGCATGTTGTAACATCACCACTGCTCGAACGGTGAAGGAAAACATCGTGAGGAAACCGACATGTCGAAGAATTAAAACAGTTCGATGACATGTGTCATCCGCCAACACGCACTTGGCCAGCGTGGTGGATTATGGCCTGTACCCTCATAGGAGGCCCGTGTCCCAGCAGTGGGAACGTATATGGGCTGATGATGATGAATAATACAGATAAATACTGAACATAAGTAGGTATAATAGATATTAAGCAGTATTAGTTAAAATATACTTTGACTGTTAGTCAAAGTTTATTTTTACTAACAACATGTAAATGAAGAAGAAATAATAATTACCAACGAACTAACCTTTTCTATAATACTTAACACGGCACATTTTTCAAATTATCTTGCTCAACCCTGCTCAAAAATTTGAGGGTTTTGTTGGAACTTTAATATGTCAAAACTATGATATATCTAAACTACGATACAACTTGCTTGCGGAAATGCTCATTACAATAAAATTGTGAATCTAAAGAATAACTAACAACATACTATTCAATTTTATTGAGCTGATGAATATCTTTTGCCTGGAAGAAATCACCGTCGCCTAATAAATATACTGTGTTTTCTTATAAAACCGTTACATAATTTATTTTATCTACTTAAATAATGAAAATGATATTATATTTATAAAATATAAAACATATTATGTAAAATGATTAAAAATAAATAAATGAAGCAACTACGATTCAAAGAAAACATCTTTTTCAGTGTTAATAATGCTCTTAGCAATCCTGGATGATGAACTGTATCATGTACTCTGATCCCAGTACGGTCGGTACCTCGATAGCCATAACGATAAATATTATAATCAGATAACCGCAAAGTCAAAATAAAAACATTACTTGTACAGTTGTTTGTGCAAAATTTACGTTTCATTTGGAATAACATTTTTTTCGGTACTAAAACGTAGTCGTTTGATATGTGGTTGGCTGCCTCTCCTCTCCTTCCTGAAAAATATCCTCCAAAATTTCCCGAGATACTTCCAATGATTGAACCATTGGACGTTGGACATTAACTTCAGTCAAAAATTGACGAAGCGGATGATTACTAATTTCCACTTAATCCTCGCTGCTAAATAATCACTTAATCCATAAAATTAAATATCATTAATTAAATATCCACTTAATCTTTACCATCAAATCATCAATTTTCAAGTGGTGTTGTAAAAATATCAGCAGAAATCGTCTTCCAAAGGCGATATAATTTTATGAGCATTGAATCAGTAAATAACAAAATCAAAAGTTAACTGTAAATCTATAAAAAAAGCTACTTACAAATAAAATTTTATCAAAAACTACTGTTCCCAATGCACCTCAAACTAATAAAAGAATTCATCATTTTATTATTTCATTCTAAAAGTGTAATATATAATACCTACCAACAAAAAACATGAATTGCTATCATTATAAAAAATAAATACCTATAAGTAACAACTTACTTTTTGTGGGAACGCATGATGGTGAAAATTCACAAAACACGAAGATTGCATTTGATATTTTTGGTTTTATGGCATTCAATTGCTTTATAAATATCACTACATAGTATAAAAAAAGTCGCTTTCTCTGTCCCTATGTCCCTTTGTATGCTTAAATCTGTAAAACTTCGCAACGGATTTTGATGCGGTTTTTTTTAATAGATAGACTGATTCAAGAGGAAGGTTTTAGTATATAATTTATTAGGTTTTAGACAAAGCGGACGAACCCGCGGGCGGTAAGCTAGTAAATTTATAAAATACGAAGATTTTTAAAATTGTAACT
This sequence comes from Colias philodice, assembly GCF_061535455.1. Taxonomy (NCBI): domain Eukaryota; kingdom Metazoa; phylum Arthropoda; class Insecta; order Lepidoptera; family Pieridae; genus Colias; species Colias philodice. The sequence continues at coordinate 7,168,419 of NC_143098.1, read as the reverse complement.
AATGAACGCAATCAATATTAGATTAACTGTAGATAATGGTGTCTAGTTTTACTTAAAATAATAAACATCTACCCTCACTTTAAAAAATGTAGTATATTTATTATTTACACGAAATATACCTTATAGGGAAGGGAAGATATGGGCTAAAGAGTTAAATAAATAACATAATTATATTTAAATTATTAATTTCCAACTGTGTATTCGGTAGTGTTAACATCTAAATTGATTTGATTTTTACGAAATCTCATAGATGGCGCTGTTACAAAATTAACATTTTACAACTTACATTCTTTAAACTATGTTTCTCTTCCCAAGTTACTTAAATGGCATAATTTTTATAGTGTCCATCTAGATATTGTCAAACAACATATTATATATGCGTCATTTGATTATTAATTTCTAATAGTTAACGTGTGTTTGATTTTTCTAACACTTCATAGATGGCGCTGTTTCAAATTTGTCTTTATACTGCTAAGATTCATTTAACTGTTTCTCTGCCCAAATTACGTAAATGACATAGTTTTTATTTTGTAAAGCTAGATAATAGCATGGCTTACTCGAAACCAACATTTAAACATGAGTCTTTAGATTGTACGCTGTCGTAGTACACGGAATATGTAAGAAAAATAAAGGCTCACAGCTCCTCCCCCGAAGGTGATATCATGATAATATGTTTAAACTATCCTCACCCGACCTCTTAGGAATATTCATGCAAAATTTGAAGTAAATCTATGCAGTACTTTTCGAGATTAGCTCGGTCAAACATACAGACAAACAGACAAACAGACAAACAGACAAACAGACAAACAGACAAAAATTCTAAAAACTATATTTTTGGCTTCTATATCGATTATAGATCATGGATTATGTATTCTTTTAAAAAAATATTCAATGTACAGTTTTGACTTTCCTACGATTTTATTATATGTATAGATTCAAACAGTAGGTAATTTTTTTATACACATATGAAGTTGAATTAACAGTTCCGTGCGACAGGGTAACGAAAATATATTATATTACCTTAAATTCTCGTGTCACAATGTTAGTCTGCATACTCCTCCGAAACGGGTGGACCGATTCTCATGAAATTTTCTGTGCATATCGGGTAAGTCTGAGAATCGGCCAACATCTATTTTTCATATGTACCACGGGCGAAGCCGGTGCGGACCGCTAGTATATTATATTACCTTATAAATATAATGGATATGTTTGCAATAGTAGGTATTTACTAAATAAAAAATAGAGCAGAAATTTTATATTGCTGTCTAAACATGTCAGGTCTTAATAATAGTTGAATTGGCGTGGGAAAGAGGTGCTAGTTATGTGAACTTTAGTCTTTACGCCAAACGCATTGCATTGTTATGAATTATGATTTTGTTATACATACTGCATGCTTACGAACTCTTTCGTCAATACAGAAATTGGAACATCCATCGTCGTACTCCTTTTAAAAAGAGACCGTAAATTTGTTGTATAAGCTGTTGTAAAATTTATTAAATGTAGAATACAATACCAAAGAATACTGATTATCATGTAGTGACTGCAATATTCATAGCTAATACTAGGTATAATCATGAATATACTTGTAGCTATTCATTTATTTTAATAATAATTCATAATGAAGTTATAAATTACATTAACATTGAATTTCGTCGTATTTGTTTATGAAACTTGTAACTCGGTAAATCACATATCAAGGTTTATTGATCAATATATCTGTATGGACGCGTATTTCTAAACTGTACATAGCCAGAACGCAACCATAGGAAACTGCTCGTGTATACTTTGTAATGCTGTTTTTAAGTTTGTTATTACAATATATACACGAATTTTGCGTACTGATCGTGTATACTTTGTAACGCGGATGCTAACTTCTACGTTCCAAACTATACACGATCAGTACGCAAAATATGTATAACTAAATAAAGGTCCGTCGCCTCGCAACCGTCTTCTTCTGGACTTATTAGATCTTACATTTTAGCACTATTGTCGATTGTAAGTCGTGTAGTATAGTCGGGAACGAAGACACAAGCATCCTCGATACAAAAAATATACGATCAGTTCGCAACATTATATACACAATACACATGCATTTTAATAATAGATTTCAAAACAGCAATACAATAATATAAACGCGAGCAATGGAAAGACACCACGCTTACTCCGAAACATACACGATTAGTCCGCATGCGTACCTACTGGCATACTGCTGTATATTTTGGAGCGCTATTCTTACTTACTTCACTACAAAGTATACGCGAGTATTTGCGTACTGCTGTTGTATAGATTGGAAGAACTTTGTAAAAAAGTTATTTCCAATTTATACGTGATTAGTTTCACACCGTTGCGTACTGGCCTTGTATAGTTTGGAAAGACGCTGTATGGACATGATTAATTTCACTAACTTGAATTCTCAAATATAGGACATGGAAGTACCATAGGTTATAGTTAGGTATTTTTAATTCTATTTTAAAAATTTGAAAACAATTAATGGTAGGTAGTTACTCTTGTTTTAAATAATAAAAAAAAATCATTGAAAATTGACGTGATCAAAGCCTTTTTATATTTAAATAAAATTAAATAAAAAATTATAAATTAAAATATCACTAGATACTGTGTACCTATATGAATGTGTGGTTTTAGACATAATATAAATATAATTCAGAGAAAAATAGCTAAATAAGCGTAAAGTTAACACATCACGTCATCGACTTTACACGAGTCACGTTCGTAAGCGAGGTTGCTTGTGAAACATCCTCCGTATTCTGTAATTATACAAAAAATAAACTAAAAATAGATCCATATTGTCGATTTTTTTTATTTTTACTTTAGTGTACCTACTATAAGTAATCTGGAAATCTACTAAATTAATTATCGTATACATGCTGTAACACTATGGAGACTTATTTATGAGTTACGTGCTATATTTGTTTTTCATTAGAACGTATTCAATGTTAAGGATAAGAATACTATTTATGTACCTAATATCATTATCATAAATGTGAATATACATACTACATCTTACTCCAATTATTTCTTCTGCACTATTGTGTCAATCTTGCATGGAGGAGATTACCTTTTTACTTAATCTAACTAAAATTGAAGGCGGTAGATGGTTTCTTACACCATTTCGTTTTAAATTACAAGTGAAAATCTGTGGAGTACTAGCTTATTTTTCCTCCAACTTTAATCAGTAGGTAATTAATTGTTACACACATAAACAAATACACTTTTAGGTGGTTCTTGAATACATACTCGGTTCAGCTCGCGCTTTCAGTCATATCGTCGTAAAAATGTAACAAACAATCAAAAACCCAATACTTGAGTCTTAGAAATTTTACGATAATTCTATTAATAGGACTGAATAGATGATTTTTCAATATATCTATTGAGTGTTCATGAATGTTTTGTTTAATTAAAAATGGAGGTTATAAGGACGTGTCACTAATTATAAAGTGTAGAGCGTGTTAGAATAATATCCTATCGGTAGCCTCCAACATCGTTGGTACTGCTCGACCTTTCGATGACCTCATCAAGTTACAATGAACAGGAAACAGGATGCTTCCGTGCACCTGAGCCTTAGCTAGGGTTGCCAACACTTCATCATCAAAATATAGTATTTTCCAAAATAAGGTGTAAAAAATATAGTACATTTAAAAAAAATATACCTAGTATTTTATGGGAAAAACAAAAAAAAATAGACAAATATATTGTATTTGTTAATTATTTATTTTTATAAAAACTATATTTTTTGCACTTCTCGCACTGTGTAACAGCTTTTTGTTTAAAATAAAAGTGTCATATGCTATTTAACACACTCAATTTTTAGATTAATATCATTAATATAAATCAAAAGCTCATTTTTTATCAATGATTCACTACTTCTGTTTCTTTCTTCTCGCCACTGGTATACAGAGTTACCGGGAGAGTCGTACAGAATATTGCAGGACGTTGTTATTCGGGTCATTTCTGATCAAATTGGTCCCATAATGTGGTGTCCGAAACTTAACCCTTATGGAGATATTGAATTTTAAAGATATTTAATAAATATATTTTTTCTTTTGGCTTTTCTATCGATTTTTTTCGATTGGAGCTACTAGGGCTCGGTTTTTTTATGTTTCCAATTAGAAGACATGCCAATTAATAAAAATGATCAATAAAAACTGAACCTATTACTAACAGCTTCAATATAAATTTAATAATAAAATTAATTCAATATCTCCATAATGGTTGGGTTTCGGATGCCGTATTATGGGACCAATTCGATCAGAAATGACCTGAATAATAGCGTCCTTCAATATTCTGTACGACTTTCCCGGTAACCCTGTATATGCGCAATAGGTTATATGACAGCCATCTTAACAATTAAAAGGCGCGTTCTTATTTTTTTTTTAAATGAAGGATTTGTTTGTTACATTTGTCGGTGTTGAAAATATAGTATTTTTGCGTACTATATATGTTTTCAACAGTATATAGTACGCAGACCCGAAATATAGTACAATACTATATATTATAGTACGGTTGGCAACCCTTGCCTTAGCTAATGACAGACATGCCACAGTAATTCTTTATAATGTACTCACAAGAAATTACTTTATCAGCAATTTGAAATATGTTTTAAACATTAGAGTATTTATATTGTTGCAATCACATATGTTATTTATCTTATAATCACGGCAATAAATTATCTTTGAGACATAATCATTTATTTTTAAATTAATGTCAATATGAACCAGTACCGATTTCCTTATTTTTTGAATAACACATTCGCTTTAATAAAGCTGTTTGATGTTCTGTGAAATGATGTATTGTGAAGATGGGTCATAAATCATTCAAGTCGCATATTTAATACACAATAATACAAAAGATCAAAGATTTTCACAGATTATTATGAAACGATAAAGTAAACGTTATATGATTGCAATAGGCGTTCTCTATGACATTTTCTAATGTTTTTGGTATACCATTGTTAATTAGATGTGTTAGGTAGATGTTCAACGCCAAAAAACTTTTAAACTTAATTGGTAAAAGTAAATTATAAACTCCGTAGTGTGCCATGTTTAAATTGTTTAAAAATAGGTACATTCAGATTGTGGTTAACTCTTGTAAGTATTTTTTTAAATATTTGAACTGTTGATATGACCAATTTACATACATATATTTTTGCAATAAGCGAAGTGTCAAACCGAAGAAAGTTCTGCTCGCAAACGCAAGTGTGTTACGTAAGAGCTAGTTTCTCCCATACCGACTTTGAGTTTTTCTACATCGTTACAGTCATAAAATGTCGATGCTCAAAACCTTTACTTACGGCAGTGATAGGTTAATTGCCCATCGTTAACGTAAGTATTGTTGTTAATTGCATCGACACAAAATTAAGAAAAGTGCCATTAAAAAGTTGTGAAATGTGTGAGTCTGGTTAATTTGTTAAAAAAAACCTATACACGAATGTTCACTAGTAGTTATCATATACATAATTATTATTAGTCATATTTGTATAAATTATTTGATTGATATTACTTATGACACATGGGAAAATAAAACCCACATAAAATTCATTATATGTAGGTGGCAGAATTATTTTGTAATCCAATATCGATTTGCGATAAGTGATTGGAGAGTTTATAAGTGAACAGAGACTTATTTTTACTTCCGCGCCTGACCTTTATTAAAAAAGGGTATGTATGTCAATAACTTTCTGAGGTTATCTGTATTGGAGAATGATATTAATGTATTTATATTTAACACCTGGGAATTTCAACCGGATACGAACTGCAGATCGGTCTGATTGCATTTTATCTACTTTATAAATAGTTAAAGGTCAGTTTATACGATTGTTCCGTTTATTGTATTAACTTTATAAAACTCTACATCGAACTCTTTTGTCATTCAAAGTTATGTTAAGACAATATTTTTAGCTTAATATTATTGTAATCATTTTCACGCAGCTTTCCATGTATAAACTCGTCACCGATATATTTTCATTGAATTCACTGATTTATATACTGAGGTACAATTTTTGTACTACATTATTATTAGTAGTTGAAGTTACTACAGTATATAACTACTTATACCTATTTAATAACAGTTCCTAGGAAGTAGTCCATGATGATTGCCTTGATATTTATACCTAATAATAATATGTTTTCCATTTGATTTACGAAGGTTAAGCCTCATCAAATTTCATCAAATATATTAGAGGTAGTATAATATAATGAAATAAATAAATAATAATAATAAATAAATATTATAGGACATTATTACACAAATCGACCTAGTCCCACAGTAAGCTCAATTAAGGCTTGTGTTGTGGGTACTAGGCGACGATAAATATAATATTTAAGAAATACATATATAGATAACACCCAGACCCAAGAACAAATAATTGAGTTCATCACACTAATATTTGCCCTGACCGGGGATCGAACCCGGGACCGTCGTCTCAGTAGGCAGTTACTTTACCACTGCGCCAACCGCGTCGTCAAATCCGTGAATGAACACATATTCCGTGTGTTTTGTCACAGTATGCCACAAATAATTTACAATGCCCGTATCCATTTTGGTAATAATAGATAATGCCCGCATGGCTGCGCGATGACGCTTTCTTTGCCAAATTTCCACATTGCAACACAGTTGATGGTTATGGGAAATACGAGTATCGTATTGTTCTTTCGTCATTGATTGCTAACTGATGTTACGTGTAATATTTCTACCGACTAATAGACATTTCATGCAATCTGTGTGATAAAACGTTTTGTGTCGTCATCATAATTTATGACAGTTTTATGATAGAATGTTATTTGTTACACAGATATCCTTTTACTAATCCTAGGACCTTTAAAGAGAGATCTCTATTTCACCAAAGAAGCGGATATTTATTTACATGGAGCGACGAAATAACACAGTATTTTTCGCGGTATTAGTGACAAAATTATAAATATTTCTTATAAGTAAAGCAATAATTAATCTGATTCATTTATAGAGCAGTCTTACGAAATCAGGATGTTAAATAATTTCGACGAAGTGCACACTAGGAAATGGGTTATTAAGATAATCATACGCATAAGATTAATGGGTGATGTTGAAATATTGAGGTACTTCAAGGTGAAATAGCTTAAAACGTGTATTCGAATCATTCAAGCGATTGTATAGATCATTATGCATGCAGCATTTTTGTTTGGTCCTTTACAGAAGTCTCAGATAGGAAAGTCATAAAGCTTTTCCAATTTTGCTAATAGTAGACTATAGACTTAGTTTTGAATATTTTTATTCTAAGTTTGCTAAATAACTCAAATTTACTTATATGTAATTGTATAAAATTTTAATATTAAATAAATTAATAAAACATAATTAACATGTTTTATTTATGAACACTTTCCTTCTGTACATTATTTTACTCGTAATTATTATGTTATGAGATATTTTACATACGCATTGCATATTTAAACCAGTCTCATTATTACACATTTTAGTTAATTTTAAAACAACAGTAATAAAACATTTATAAATTCTCTACGTAGTGAGATGTCTTAATTTTTTTCATAATATATTATTATCATAATGAAATGATTGATGGCTATATTGTTTTTTAACGTGGGTAGCAATTAGCTACATTATCTATTACAAAATTGTCTACAACTAATAATTGATCATTCATTGTTAAAACTAGCGGCGTAGCGTGTCTTAAGGAGGCCTTGTATCAAAATTTTGTGGTGGGACCACAAGTTTTTTTACAAAAACCTCCAATATTTGAATGTTTGATCTTTTTTTAGATGTTCGTTTTAATTATTTTTTTGAAAAGCTACCTTTTTAGGCACATTAGGGGGCCTCTTAGCTTTGGAGCTTAGCGGTAACTACACCCCTGGTCTACGACCTCAAGTTAAATTTGCGAATCGTGATTACATTGTAGACTACTTATGATCGCATGGCAGGAAGTAATTTCTCATAGTAATGCGCTTCCTACGAGTCAGCCATCTTCACAATGGGTGAGCATTGGGGTTACATGTTCAAGGTATTCTTGGGTCGAAACGTGTTGATTATAAACAAGTTTTCATGCAACCTGTCTGTTTATACTTTGAAGATGTAGATTTATTTATTACATTAGATTTACCTTTTGTTGAGTGCCACTATAAAGATTTATGTAAATGTCATATTTCACAAAGAATTGTGAGACGCCTTAGGATTTTTTATTGTATTTATAATATAATAAATAACGATAATTCAAAACTTAATTTGCATTACTTTCTGCTCCTTGTTGTATATAAATAAATACCTACTCTTACGTTGTTGTCCACATATCTATTTAAATGTTAATGAAATTCAATATGTACATACACCAGTTACAGATATGCTACGTTTGTTGCGGAAGCTTACATACTGTCCATATGACGTGTCTACTCGTTTACCTTCCTAGAATCTATAATAAAATCGATAAATTTTCGTTCAATTAAAGCCCCTATTTAAATCTATTTGACATGTTATGTAAGAAAAACATTCAGCACCAATAATGAATGCTTATTTTGTTTATATTATCATACACCTTGATGTCAGAGTAAAATCAGTATTAACATTTACGGTCATGACCATTCTGAGTGACTACGCAAAAATAAAACAAAGGTGCGTCAATAATGACGGCCTTGCCTCGCCTGCGATTGGCTAATTTTGTGCTTACGTTGCTAGAAAGCTGGCTTTCTTTAATTGCTATTGGTTAATGGTTTCCATGATTGTACTGTGCTTACAGTACGTATATATGTAGAATTGCACTGGCTCACCACTACACTCAATAGTGCGGGAACACGTCCATTCCAGTCCGGCATCGGCCGTCGACTGACTAATGACAGCTATAAGCTGTCCCCACCACTGGTGTACGTGAGACAATGTATATATCTATTTCATAGATACACTACATCCCTTCCTTTTTCAAAATTAATTAATTTTCGCTCCAAATAATCACATAATGAAAAATTATAGAATTATACAGTTATCAAGTTATTAATCAATAATTCCCAATAGAACTTTGAAACCTAAGTTAATGAAGAACTCTTAAAATCAGAACATACTTATCAAACCTACTCGTTTGATACTTGATAAACTCATTCCGTAATAGCTTCCACCCCTGCCCTTCCTTTTCAAATTTTTTTTTTCTATTTTCAAACGAATATTGTATAGAAGTGTATAACATTATCCAACATTTTATAAACAGCGTCTGTCCTTCAAAATGATTAGACATTTTGTAGTATTCGACAGTTCAACAAAGGAGAATGACCACGGGTGGCATCGGCAAAATTTTAGTTGTGCCACGTATTCGCGATATTGTTAATTCCTATTTGCATTTACAATGATCATATGTATCAATATTAAGTCTAAATAATACCGAATAAATAGAAATAAAAGTAAAAGTTTTTGTTTTGACACATATATCTATCTCTCTAGCAAGCATCCTGCGTCATATGTCATAGTATCTATTTGAAATGAATGTTGAATGAATGTGTTCGACGCATTGTTTGACGTTCTTTTGAAATAATGTTTATTACGATTCACTTTTCACATTTGTCTTGTAAATCAAAATATTACCTATGTAATAAATGTAAAACTTAACGTTCATCGTTAGTTTAAACTCGATAAATTATTTTTTTAAAGAAAACTTTAATCGTTTCTAAAAAGTACCAACATCAAACTTCAAATTGAGCTATATTTCATCTTGACACAACAAGTTTGATTGCGATACCAAGTGCCATAGTCACTTGGGCAATCTCCTTTAGACAATTATAGAAAATATGACATTGTTATCTAAATTTACAAATTTTGGCTTGCTCAAAAAATAGTACAAAACTTATTATTGAACTTCATGTTTTTACTACCTAACCTAAGTTTAAAGTATCTGCATATCTTCAAACTTATTAACTTTATTCTTATTCTTATTTTTTTTTTTTTTTAATATCAGCAAATTTGTAAGTGGCCAAGATTCCGTACTGATGAGTGTACACCACCAAATTCAATGCTACATGTTTATATTGATTATTACTCAAACTGCAAATGTCTCAATGTTTAGGATTTGCGTTCTGAATTCTAAAGCTACACAATTACCTACTAAAAACGTGTTCAGTTTCTCCTTTAAACCAATTGACTTTATCTGACGATAATACTATTATGTATTATGTATACGCCAATAACCGTGCTATTTTTGTATTTTTTGTGTAAACAATCTAAATATCTTAATCTTCAACAGACCCAAACATTCTTGAGATCTATGTACCTTTTGTTTGAATTCTAAATTACCTTAAACAATACAATAAATGAACAACCTTCAAAAACCAATTCAAGATACGTATTCTAACCATAGGATCTACGTTATGTCAGCTGCTTATCTAAACACGTAATTATCTGTTACATTTTATTATGAACTGCGTAAATATGAAAGTATTAAAATATGCGAGTATTAAGTGTTTCGATTTACCTTCTATTCGATTAAATTAAACCTGCCTCTTTTTCATAGTCAATTAGGCACTGTACATCACGTTTTTTCATTAAGTATACATTAAAGTCAAATGGAAATCACGCCATAATCAAAAGTTACGAAAAACTTATTAAATCTCTTGATGCAACTATGTACTTAACGCATTACTTTTCATCTTTATTCAAGTAGTTATAAAGCTGTCTTTGCATAGCATGTCATTTCGATTTGTCAAGGGTAAGATCTGTCGACTAGTACGTACTAACGTGGGTAGTCAAGAAATCAATTCAAAATAATTCGCAAATGGTTTTTCATTATAATATATGGACAAGTGAATGTTTATCGTTTACGTTCAATTCAATGACTTTCGTTGCTAGTGTTAACTTGCTAACTACAAAACCGTTAAGGTATATTTAAATTCATATTATCATCATTATTTGCGGAATGTATATACAAGTTATAAGATTCTTAATCCTTCCACTCGTAGTTGAACGAGAAATTATTTATATTTTAAATTACATTAAACAATATTAGGTAGGTATGTCACTAGTGTTATTTCGATACATAACGAAATTACTCTTATAATATTATTATTGCAAATGCATGTCCAATATGATGTCAATAATTAATAAGTAAGTAAGTGAGTAAGTAATTTATCAACCCTGTCTGCAATATATTTATAGGTAGTTGTTTAAAACTGTCTGGTATTTATGAAGGTAGATTGTAATACTTCTAGAATTTAAACTATTTTTGCAGTATAAACTTTACACGTTGCTAATATAGTTTATTCTGATATCTGGTCATAATTTGAGTATTTATTCCTCCTTTTTTTCGTGCAATTAATATGAAAGACGTGCTTACGCCACAGGATTTATTTTTTTGAAATATGTATCATGAATTACTGATGTAGATCATCAGTAGGTTCCAAACTACGTGAAATACTAGTAATATCACACGAGATAATAATTATATAACTACGTAAAACGTTGGGTTAAATTTAATGTAATAAGATTTAACTACACACTGGTTTTGTACGTTACAACCTACAACAAAATCTGTTCAGTATTACCATCGCATCATTGTGAAGTTACTACAGTTTGAAAACTTCCTTTATTTTCTAATTGCACACTCAATGTGAAATTATATTATCTACTGACCGTTTTATGTGAATGATTGCAATACAGATTAGTTTGGTACCAGTCACCCAGTTATACGTCACCCTGGATTCCGATGAGCACCGGCTGGATGTGTTGACACGTTGCTCGACGTGGTAGCGGACACCAGGCATGGTGTCGCGGACCCAGATGTGATGTCACGGTACCTAGGATATCGTGTTGCGTATCAACGAATGATACTCGATGCATGACGCTCGAAGCTCGACTCCTGCGGTGCACGACGCGATGACATGGCGTTCGAAGCGGTGGTGAGAGCGGCAGCGCCATCCATGCTGCGCAAAGTGAAGTTGCCGGCCTGCTGGCACTTGTCGACCTCGACAGTGGACACCTTACCTTTGGCACCAACCAAAGAGTAACACGTAGAATTACTGTTGGATACATTTTCCCATTGAAAACGTTCGAATGTAAAGTAGCCTCGTCCCGATGGCACACCTCCCATTTAAGGAATGTCAATTTCTCCTATTCAAAGGAAATCCATACCTCCTTTTAAAAGGAAATCGATACCTCCTATTTAAAGGAAGTCACTACCTCCTATTTAAAGGAAGTCCATACCTCCTATTTATAGGGAATCAACACCTCCTATTTATAGGGAATCTATACCTCCTATTTATAGGGAATCAATACCTCCTATTCAAAGGAAGTCCCTTCCTCCTATTTAAAGGAAGTCCCTTCCTCCTATTTAAAGGAAGTCATCTTTCTTTCTTTCTTTCATACCTCCTATATATAGGGAATCAATACCTCCTATTCAAAGGAAGTCCCTACCTCCTATTTAAAGGAAGTCATCTTTCTTTCTTTCTTTCATACCTCCTATATATAGGGAATCCATACCTCCTATTCAAAGGAAGTCCCTACTACCAATTTAATGGAAGTCCATACTTCCAATTTAATGGAAGTCAATACCTCCAATTTAATGGAAGTCCATCTATTTTCATTTCAAATAGAATATGAAATTCAAACGAGTTTACTCGTCGTCGTCGTTTCAGCCGTGGAACGTCCACTGCTGGACGGCCTGCATCCAGTGACTCCCAGCCACTCGAACCAGGTCGTCTGTCCATCTTGTGGGAGGTCGTCCCACGCTTAGCCGCCCAATTTACATGTAATGTCATAATAATATAAAATTATAACCATGGCGGTTGCGAGTCCATAATACTTTGTCACATCTTGGTAATTACTACAAGTTACCACTTGTATTTATATTGTGGCTTTTTATGCATTAAACAAACATGGATATATATTAATTTACCCAATCTATTTATAGTCTAACGACATTTTAAATATTTATTTCCAATTTCTAATTTAACGAAATTAGTTACAGATAAGTAGCAGTCGTGAAAACGTTAAGACACTTAAATAGTTTGCCACTTGAATAATATAATAAAACTAGGTGTGGCTAACACACAGTATTTTAGTGTATGCATTTTTATAATATTATGTATATATTACTCAAACAAGTATTTCAAATATTTTATTTCATATTTATATTCGCATTTAACGAGTCGCAGTATAAGCGTTGTATGCGTTCTGCGGCTAAAATATTCATTATTGTGCGGGTAGTTCTAAAATGTTTCAATACAGTTTAATTCTGTTTAAATTTAAAATCGTTCGTTCTTATTCCTTGTCTATTTGTTTTTATCAGCATTTATTGTTTAGTTTCTAATAAGTGTATTATGAATTCAGTGTGTACATAGTAAGTTTATACTTATTTTTTCTCCTTCTGAGTGGAACAAATAAGCGAAATTAAATAGTGAGTGAGTAATTATTTACCAACAACCTAAACACGGTACTGTTCATTAAATATCTATTATCACAGAAGCCTCTAAACTAGGTTTCCTCAATGTGAGTGTGTGACCATATAATTAACTCAAAATAACAAGAAGTTTAACCTCTCCTGATTACATTATATTATGCTCACAGGATGTCTTGAAAATAAATTACTTAAATTCAATAAATTATATTATATTATATTCAATAAATTATTCAAACCAAAATAACTGCGTATTATAATTACTTACTAGATTAAAATTCGAAAGATTTTATTTCTATGTTGTCGTTCTATTTTAACTTGTGAAGGATTTTGGATAAGATTGAAATTGCATTTGTATTTAATATGAACCAACGGACGTAACGGTTATTCTGTCTTTAACATTTCAAAATGAATTCTGGTATGTTACTACATACCCTCTCCCTTTTTTATTAAATTTCTTAAAACTTTTTATTGCACGCGTACTCTTTATAATATTGTAACCAGTAACACTGACCTTTTACCTCGTCGCCACTTGTACTGTGCTTACAGTACGTATATATGTAGAATTGCACTGGCTCACCACTACACTCAATAGTGCGGGAACACGTCCATTCCAGTCCGGCATCGGCCGTCGACTGACTAATGACAGCTATAAGCTGTCCCCACCACTGGTGTACGTGAGACAATGTATATATCTATTTCATAGATACACTACAATGATAATAAGACTTTTCTATGAATTATTATATTAGTACAAAGCTTGTTTGAAAATATTGATCACTTACAATTCGACGCTCTAGCTGAGTAGTTATGAAAGTAAACATCTTCCAAGCAAATCCGATAATGATGAATAACAAATTATTTAGCAAATTTGCAACTCGTGAACAAGGTGTACAAACTGTAATTTGGCATGCTAAGATAAATAATACAAAGCTTCGTTTCGAAAATAGGATTCATATTTCGTTGTGTTTTTATTTTGCAACTTTCATTTGCAATTTGTCATACAACGAACAATTTTAAGCGGCGTTTGCCTTCTGACGCTTTCACTGCGTCGCGCTATACTTAAATTTACGTCATCGCTGTTATAGCAATTATATCATCACGAAATTAACATCTGAGTAAGTGGCACATTGGCGCACTGGGTTTGTATAATGTGTCATTTTCATTGTTTGGCCCGTGTTTACCAAACAGTTTGTGTTATATTGAAGAGTCTGTCTGACCTTTTATAAGCCAAAACCAATTGAATTACAGTAAAACGATATTAACTTTACTACTTTTATTTAGCGTTCGTTCTCATACTCTTCAATTATTATACTTTAATACATATATGATATGCATAAAAAATAATTTATTTTCTAATAACCGTAGCAAATGAAATTTCACGTTATGTTTGGGATCGCTTTATGTCTTTTGTGTCATTTTGTGGGTCACGTTACCCAATCATATCCTCAGGTTACGGTACAAAGTGCGAAATGTTTCATAATAAGTATGAAGAATGTGTACAATGTACATACGAAAAATGTGGTTATGACATATAAATTAGCCATAAGTTTATCTCACTTTATTTAATGTGATTTTCTTATTTTTTATTATTCATACTATATTCATTTATGCGGTAGTTTTTACACTAGCTTTTGAAGTGAGCGATAAATATACCTATATTTTTTAAACTTCCAACCAACGTATATCGTATAGTATTAAATATATGGATCATATTCGTTATCGAATGGATACAGGTACCAATGTGACTGCAGTGTCTTAACCAAAAGTCTGATAATTTTATATGGTTCTTAGCTAAGTGTAATATCGACGACATCATTTCATCGACTTGGAAGTAGTTTATATGGATCTCAATCATCTCACTTTTAAATAAATAGGCACCTATTTATTTATGGTTTTATTACCATTGTACCATATTGTACCATTAAAAATCACTTTTTCCGAAATTTGTAGACGATGAAAGGTCAAATTCAAGCTAAATAAATATAAATCGTAGAGTCGCTTTAGATGAACATTTCAAAGCTCTCTACGATTTAGATTCTAAATTACCTACTTCGCTCTAGAACATACATAATATAATATAACATAGACGTGAGTAAATCATATACTTACACATAAAAGGGAAATTTAAAAGTAACATTGTCAATACATACCCAATATCTGACGAAATTGTCTTGTATTTTTCTCTTTTCATTTCAACGTTCCGAGAAGCGATGCGCCTCAGGTCATTTCACAACATACTGGCATTATTTAAAATCATAGAGTACACAGTCACCATATTATCACTTGGTTAACACACGAGTTATATCACTAACACATAACTGTTCAACCTGAAAAAAAGAAGAAATATTTCAGTTTGTGTAAATTTTGTTACATGTTTGGTGCATTTTGAACTAAAGCGCTTTACATCATACAGGATTATTATGAGAAAAACCATTTATTTTTTGTATAGTTTTTAGAATCAGATAATTCAAATACGATTTTTTAATTTGTAAGCATTCTACTCATATTAGGTATGTATGCGAAAGTATATATAAGAATGTACGGATGTTTGTTACTCTTTGAGGCAAAAATAGCTCATCGGATCTCTATGAAATTTGTCACAGAGATAGTCTCGATTCGCACCCGGCTACTTTTTATCCGGGTACCATGGCAGAGAAGCCGCGAGATCCAACTAGTATTGTATATGTTTTGTTGCCAAAATTCAAATATCATAAAGGTCAAATAAGGTTTGAAAAAATTATTATAACGTCTGTGTAGCTAGAGATCTGTTTCGAGATTAAATACACTCATTATTTGTATAGAGACGAATAATTAGCATTCAGCAGTGACCAAATATACATACGTATTTACAAATAAAATAGAGACAACGACAATGCCACCTATCATCTTGTTGATGAGTGATTTTTCTTACATTTTAATCATTCCATGATTCATTAAATATTCGTTTGATATAATATTATATATGCGTATAACTATTAACTATAAAACTTTTATTGCCTATAGGTCTATGCTTTACCACTACTAGTTTTAGAGTTAAGAATCTTTACGACTTCTAAACTACGTAGATAGTAAAGTATTTTAAAACCTTCAACGTGATTCAGTAATAAGAGGCCGTTTTAGTAGCGGGTAGCCTTTGTTAGGACTGGCTAGACTTGCTTTGTCCTGGTACAATATTGACTCTGTCGCAATTTTGTCTTTTTCGCAATCTAAACCTTTAGACTAACAACCAGGTGTTCGTGAGTGTCGTTTAAGAATTAATAGGTATTAAGGTATTTCACAATATAAATATGCTATCTATTATTTTGCTGAACCAGCTCCTTGAACATAACTGAAGGGAGAAATCTATAAACTCATACAACTAAAATTTTGTTAATATGTATCTAGATACACATTCTAGGTTCTATAAGCTTATTGGTAGTCATGAAGATTATTTTGCCAATTCACTCCCACTCCTTTTGATCGTTAGATAGCAAAATATCATGCTCATTAATGACTTTCTTCTAAGCTGAATATTCAAAATTTTATAGTGTACTTTTTGAAATAGAAAGCTCAAGTGATTGCAGTCTATCACGTTACATAGAAACGTAAAACTTACATGCATACATTATTGTTGAATTAATATTGTAAGTCGAGTAATTAAAAATACACAATTCGACTTTTAAGGAAATAATCGAATACTTAATGAATTTGGCGCCAGATATTCAATTGCAAAAGACGACCTTCATCTTTACGCCTGTCTCAGGACCGCGAATACCATTTGCGCACAATCGCCTGCTTCTAAAGTAACTAAGTATAATTACTCATTACTTTAATGGCTCTCTAATATCAGTCCGATATATTCTTTGTCACGACTCTATCATATTTCTATTATTAAGGTGATCGATCAAATGTATGTAACGTAACGTGTTACGATAACTTTACCAATATGTTAATGATGTGGGATGTCCACCTTTTTCATTTGTAATCTCATATACCTATATAACTACATAGTTGAGAAAGTTAACAATCGTGATTTATGACATGCAATATTTTGCAAGGCAGAGATCCAATCTTGATGATACTTACTTTTTTCTGAACAACTTCGTTGAAAATTGTAACTCCGTTTTTTGTCTCCTTTCAAAAGAAAAATGTACGATGAAATCGAAAAAAAGGGTGCATAGGAATAAAGAAATGGTCTTTACTTAAAAAAATATAACCTTATCATATTGTCGTATGTCGTCTATGTATTTTAAACTGGATATAAAATTCATGCATTGCCTATTTAAAAATGTGTGAATGAGTTTTCGTAAAAGTCAAATAAATGTATGAGGAAAACGAAAAAGTAAACGAGGCGACATCTCGGCCATGTTAGCTGCGTAATTTGCGCAAGAGCGGTCAAACATCGATCAAACGGCCTTGCCCGAAATACTTGTGTGCCTTCTTCGTTAATTTTATCTGAATTATAAAAATAAGATATCCTTAAGGGAAGTAAAATGATTTTGTATAAATAAAGAATAAATAACGGAAACAAAGGTCGGTTTTCTATATTTTGGCTGCACCACAAGGTGCCTCCTTACGTTACGAAGTGTTTCATAGAGCGTGTAGCGCATAAATTTTATTGTTAAGCAATTTCCATGAGAAGATACGGTACCTGAGTACGTATCAGATAAAAGATGAGGTAATTATTTATATTACAATTATAAATACTACGGTATAATTCGTATACAGTGAAAAAGTGTATTTTAACGGTGTGCAAATTGAAATCCTAAAATAAAAGCGAAGTTAAAAGCAAATTTTAAGTTATTTTTATCCGTTACAAGAGCTCTATAAAATTCAACAAGAAATTTTGATGACAATTTTGAACTGGTTTTGTTACCAACTAAATAACCTTAAAGTTAAGCTTTGTATATTTATCAGCCACTTTATCTAATAAGGGTTGTTGGTGGTGCTACTTGGTTGCACAAAGACAATAATGTTTACGTCACAATACACAGATTCTATTAGCTGTGGCCGAGGTAAAAATCTATTGTTTAGACGTGCGAAATTGTATCACACTGTGTATGCAACTTTAAATCATGTTAAAGGTATATAAACAACATGGAACACATCAAAAAGTAGAACAAATTATATTATGTTGTTACTACTGTTTACCGTGAATTCTCTACATTCTGTGTAATAAATTATTCAACGTTTTTATTATTTGTGGAAGGTTCTTGATTGCTGTCCTAAATGTATACAAAGTGATTTTTAGGCATTCTATATTCTATTAAATTATCGACTTTTATAATATAAGGAACTCTTTCTTTATTTTCATAAGTAATTCTAATTTCCCAAATTTTACTCCATCCTCAAGCCGTTTCGGGCTAACGCTGCGAGTAGGTACATATTTATACTATGTAATTGTTACATGGGCAATGTGTATTTTGCTATAGGTATTTGTACTTTTTAATTATTATCTTTAATGCCTATATATGCCTAGGTAGGTTTAACACCAGTATTTTTACCATTAGTACCTATAATTACGCTTTGTAACTGGATATTGTAACATTATAATCATGAAGGGTTTTCTAGTAAGTTCTACATAAATAAAACATCCTGTTGTAAGTTTTAAAGATGAACGATAAGTATTGTCAGTATACATTTTACTCAAATGTCAAGATCGTAAGCGCAGCGTCGCATTATAAGTTTTGCAATACTGGCGACAGTGAAGTTGGCGGCGTGTCGACTGTCGACCGAAACAATGGCCATTGATTATTTACGAAAGCAATTGTAATCGCAGCATGATAAAATTTTAAACGAAAGAGATTAGGTAATCCGAAACAAATCATATCGTGTCTGAAGAAATCGAGGATTTATTAATGACTACTATATTTAAGTATTGATTATTTAATGTTAAACCACCAGTCAAGTCGAGTAAGTATAAGCACAGACTAATAATAATATACTACGTATACAAGTATAAGTAACTGATAGTTTGTTTGCAAAAATATTGATAGGTTTCTAGAAAAAATATTAAATTATACGTCGCCGCGCTGCGGCCGGACGCGCTGCTATGCTGCTATATGTGCGATGACATTACACGTAACATAAATTACTTTTGACGTGACAACGTCTTATAATTCGATAGAGCCGGTTGCACGCACGAAAAAACATGACACATGCGGCGTTACCTCGCTCTGAGGCGTTCCATGTAAGGCTTGAAGTGCAAGCGAGAGCGTGGAACGAGCGACAAAGAAGCACAATCGGACGTTGTCACGTTCAACTATCGTCAGTAAACCGACTTTACAGACAACCAATTTTTTAGTTGAAATGGATGTCGATGCCTATAATTTCTAAACTACCTAGACATACATTTATACGTACGATATATTATATAATATATACCTATGTGGTATAATTATACGGCTCTTTAAGATTTTTTAAGGAAATGCCATATCATGTGAACATATTTAACAATTACAATTTGACAGATAGGTGCAATATGTTTTTCTAGAAAAAAAAAGATGAATTAAACTAAATGTTTATCCATTGATTACACGTAACGTTTAGATTAATTTATGTTTTTTTAAATGATCCCAATCAATCAGTGTTAAATATTAAACAAATTAGTTTGATGACATTGTGATAATTTCGAACTCCACAGACGGAAAATTACAGTCGACGCATTCATGTTCTTGGTAATTGCCTATTTCAAATGATATTATTTTATGTTTAAACTAATTGTTCTATTCACTTTTTATGTTTTTTTCGATTCAATAAACTTGAACATTAAAATAGCATACGGTTCATAAAAAAGCTTTTAAAGGAAAACGACAATCAAGTGAATAACCATCTTTGAGTTTTAATGGATTGTCTATAATCAAATACGTGTTTTTGTTCAACTGAAGACTGATGTGTATGTTATATAATGAATACTCTGTCTTTACTAGTCAATTGTGTGTAGATATATGTATTATTATGTTTTTGTAAATTTATGAATTTAATTGGGAGATAAAACGTAAAGTAGTATACTAGCGTTAAATGTTAATGGATGTGTAAATCAATTCTCAAGTTCAAACTCAAAGCGTGAATTGAATACTTATAGTCAAAGTTGTAATAACATGCATCCGCGCTGGAAATATAATAATTCAAATGAGAAGTGCTGTAAATTGTTTAATTGGGGGCAAGGATTTCGGCTCGTGAATGCAAAACGGTGCGCAACCTTAAGGGGGATTATTCACCTGTGGTTGTTTACTGATAGAACTCCTTACTTGTCCGTTCTGTGACGATGTCATTACATAGTGTCAATAAGTGCACGCACTGTGTGTAAGCACCACATTATCACTAGGAAACAAGCAACGATTGCGTAATGTTTGAGGTCGCCGGTAGAGAGCGCCGTCGCCGCGCGATCAATGAAAACTAAAGTCGCGCTAACCTGAGCCCGCGCACCTCTGAACCTGCGTGCAACGAAAGCGCGGGGGAAAGAGACGAACATTCATTTCTTTCTTTCACTCGTGTCGCGAAACGGCTTTCTTAACGTCAGCAACATAGGAGGTTTTCATAAACTTTACTAACTGTTAACTTATTTGTTAGTTATTATATCAAAGAGCTAATTTATTTTACTTTCACAAGATTAAAAAACCACCCCTGATATCAAAATATAACTAAGTATAAGCAACAACTAACTGTTAAACCCATAAGCATAGGTAGAGCTAACATTTTTGTATCTTTAAAAAGTCATTACATCATGTAATTTTTCATAAATAAATAGCTAGCTAAAGTTTTATTATACAAAACATACACTCAACATTATGCTAAATTTATGTAACATTCTTTCAAACTCATAATGTAAATAAAAACATAATGAGTGATAATGAATGCCATTTTGTAATTTACTTCCCTGTCAGTGGTATGAGCGCTAGAGGAAATGCGCGTATGCACCCGCGCGCAACGACAGCTCTACTCTTGCTCTACTACTATACGAAATACACTAGCTTTTTAAAAGCTGCATAAGCTATATTTAATGTTCTTATAGTTGCGGTTTCCTGATAATATTTAAAAATAACCGAATAACCTTAAAAAATAAAGATATACCTATATGCAAGTAGATAATTATAAAAATAAAGTCATGCAGCGAGGATCCGTAAGTTGTATGCAATTAAGCTGTATGTGGCCTAGCTGTGACAATCACATTTTCGCCTGTTTTATCTCGATGAAGGATGACTATAATATTCTTGGCGGATGCGAGAAGTGGGTTTTAACAATGTAACGGTAGTCAACTGAAGATTATATCTTAAAAGCCAGTATATTTATGCCGACATTTATGTTTAGTAGACAGTTATTCTTGAAATCAAATTTAAATTCAAAAAAACCAAGTGGAATATTTTTTAACTCAAAAACCATTTATAAGAACACTCAATGTAATATAATGCTAGTAATCAATATATTAAAAGCGAAAGATTCAAATCAGGAAGTACGTTATGCGATCCCACCAATATTATTTCCTGACTAAGGGCGCGGGCACACGATGCGTTGCGGCGCCGCACCGCAAAGATTTCACCGTGTCAGTGGGCACACGAGTGGTGCGGCGCCGCAACGTTGTTATGTCGCAGCGGCGTCGTAGCAGCGTTGCACAGCGTGTCCTTCCTTGTGACGCAAAACAACTGAGCGGTGCCGCTCCGACGTCGCACCACATTCACCCCTCCCCGCCTCGTCTTGGTGGTTACAAGTCCGGTGCGGCGCCGGAGCGCATCGTGTGACATGCCACAGATATTTCTATGTAAGACGACGCAGCGACACCGCTCCGGCGCCGCACCGCCGCCGCAACGCATCGTGTGCCCCCGCTCTAAATGTAATGGTAGGTCTCCATTTTATGTGTTGTGTGTATTATTGAAACTCTACAGTATCCTTTGATCTACATAGATGTTGAAAAGATAGTACGGATCTAAGGTATATTATAGGCTACCGTTCTACCGGTACAAGTTATACTGCTCTACTTGGAAGTGCTTCGGCTCTCTCTAGCGGTAGAGTCACTTGTCTTGGTCGCGTATTATGTCTCTCTTAATTTGAACGTCGTCTACATTGGAAGCTCTAGTAGGAATATTTTTTTTACTATACAGTTTATTAATTTCTGTGTAGTAATTAAAGAAAGCCTTGTAGTAATGAAACGCTATTAAAGCTTTTAAACATAAACCTTACATACAACATTATTACTTTGTACATTGTGAAAATTGTTTTTGTTTTTTTTTTATATTCATTTTTGCTCACTTAATATAACCTTCGGGTTGTTTTAACTGGTACGAAATATGAGCAGATTATATAACTTGTGGTAAACAGAGCGTGTAATTTTAAGACAAGATTATGACCATGGACCATTAATTTATATGTTCACAATAAGGTACGTGAGTCATAATATGATGTGGACAAATCACGTCACACGAAATATAGGTCACTTTAGGACAATATTTAGTATATATACTACGTATAAACTTCAGTTGGTGGAGGTTGTGTAAAAAAATAAATGGGTAAAAAAAAGCACTGTTTTCCTTTGGTTTTCCTTAATCGTACTACTGTCACCTTTTTGTTCTAATTTTAAAGAATATCGTATGGTAAGGTGGTTCGAATCTCCTGTATATAATTTGTCCGTATTTAAGCAAAAAGGAACCACCCAGCAAAAACGCACTTCTGAGATATCAAAGGATTTACAAAAACATTTGCAGTTCTGTCAGATGAAGTAAAATTAAAATTTATTTTATTTAAATTCATTGATAAATTACTTATTTAAGTATGTGTATATAAATTTGCTCTGAATATTCTTAAACTTTCTAGATAATTAAGAAAATGTGCATGTGGTTCCTTTTAACATTTATCAATTGATAGGTTTTCTCTTATACAAAAAGGAACCACATCCCAGGGATTTAATGATATAAATGAAACTATGTATTTATAATATCGTAATTAAAGCTCTAATTAATAAAATATATAAAATAATACTTATATAGGACGTTTATTCGACGTTATCATCAAATTGGATTTCGAAATCCACCGTGTCTAGTCCATCTATGTGGTCTTCTATTGCATCATCACTAATGAGACCGTTATAAAAACTGTGCATCTTGTGGAATGAGATGTAATATGGACTGAATATCGCTAGAAGGTGAAGAAAGCTTCTCCAGAGGCAGCAACGTATAAGGTTCTTCGTTATCTTCTGTAATAAAAAGAAAAAAGCTTTAAATAAAGCCGCGTGGCTTTTATACGTAGGTAAGTATATGGCGACAGCAAAATATTATTAGTTCTTATAAAGCCGTGTCCCTACTAGACGACTAAGTATGTTGTATGTACATGCGCCATGTACAAAAAACTGGCTAAGTGCGAGTCGGACTCGCGCAACGAAGAGTTCCGTACCATTATCTATAAAAACGGCAAAAAGATCACGGCTTATTGTATGGGAGCTTCTTAAATATTTATTAAGCTATTGCATAGCTTCTATCGCGGGCCTTGAGCGCGGGGACCGAATCGAGAAATTCCGTAACGAAAAAACCTCACGCTCTCCACTACGACGGGCTCGGAGGTGTGGCTTGAAGGCATGCTATGCAATAGCTTTCCCACGGCAGTCCCCGAATGCCACACGTCTTTTTTTATTCTGTTTTTTAGTATTTGTTGTTACAGCGGCATCAGAAATACATCATATGAAATTTCGACTGTCTAACTGTCACGGTTCATGAGACAGAGGGATAGACAGACGGACAGCGGACTCTTAGTAATAGGGTCTCGTTTTACCCTTTGGGTACGGAACCCTAAAAATCATACGCAACAGTGGCAATCCTAGCAAAAAATTAAATAAACTTGTTAAAATTTTGAATTTCGCAGGCTAGGGCCTTGTTCCGGTCAAAACAGTAGCCGCGCGAGTTTTAAAATCAAACAAATAATTATATGCGCTGAATGATGTGGCTGAATGTACTGTACTGAATCTGAATCTAAACGTATTTTACCAAAATAGTAGGTAGGTACCTAGATCATCGACAGTTATTTTTAAAACAGGGTTTAGACTTTAGTAGTTTCATCTCACAATGACAGATGAATCGTAACAAAATGACTCTTAATTCGACTCGCCGCGCCTTCGTGAACAACGACATTGTCGTTAAAATACGTAAATCCACAGAGGATTCCTCTTGTACTTACTTAATGAATTATCTTCTTAAAATCACACCACAATCGGGAATGAATCAAAAGTGGATAAAGCGTACCTGCATCTCAGATTCAATAAGTACTTAAATGCATTAAATAAAACTACTTACCCGTTGTATCTTCATTATTATCTTCGGTGTTCGTCTCCAATGCTTTTCTTAGACCTCATTCGCACGAGAGTTAAAAAAGCGTTGCGTTAAAACCCGGCGTTGGCGCTTTTTAAACGTTCTCTCTGTGGTTGTTCATACTAACGCTTTAAAATCACTCATGTCTCGTCTCTGGCTTCAGTGAGACGTGGAAATGGTTTCTGCTAAAATAATTACGTAATGTCAGTTGCGTAATATCTTTATGATATTTATATTATTATATTTGCTTAGAATTCCTCGGAAAGTTTGTTCTTAATAAACTACTTGTAGGTACCTACTTAGGTATTTGTTCAAACTCGTCATCGATAAACATGTTACATAAAGGAATATGATAAAAAAACCTACTGTTTTAATTTTTATATGTTAGGTATATTTGAAAGAAAGAAAGATTGGCACTAGCGATTTGTGTTATTAAAAGACGAAAAAGGAAACAAAAGGCATTCTGGGTACATCCTCTGAATGAACAGAGATACTTAAAAGGGCAGTTTGTGACACTGTACGAAGAGTTAAGGCAATACCCCGGAATTTTTTTAATTATTTTCAAATGTCTATAACGATTTTGAATACAGGAACGGACGAGACTCCACATCTATAATTAATAGTTCGGGATCAACAATCCACGACATCGTATCGATTTTCTGATGATTATAAGCACAACAAACACGTGCTACCGCTGAGCGAGCGTGCGGCATACTGAACGCAGCGCCGGCGCTTTTTTAGCGCTCGTCTGAATAATAGTAAGAAGTTTCCTATGGTCTATTTTATTTAACGCCCAACGCCGAGCGTTGAAAATAGAACACTGCGCGATAAAAAAGCGTCGCGCTTTAAAAGCGCTGACGTGTGAACATATACTTGGGAATGCATTTGTTCTATTTGGACGCTTTTTTAACGGACGTTAAAAAAGCTCTCGTGTGAATGAGGTCTTACCCATTGCTTGCTTATTTATTTATTACTAAACATTTTCACATTTAATTTTAAAGGTAATTAACAAAAACAATAGAACTTACTTCGCGGAGGAAAAAAACACCGTCACGTATTCGAACTACTTCGCTGAATGTCACCTATATTGACAGATGTTCGACGTTTTACTTAAAAAATTGGAGTTTTGCACTTTGAGCTATTTAAGTAATGAAATACGTTGTTTAAAGATGAGAAGTATTGTAACAAGTCAAGGCATTTGGTTCCATATAGCGATGATGGGTTTCAGAATGTTTTACAATATTTATTTATGCATAATAGAACCGAATGCTTGTGGTTTTATTTTGCAATAAAAAATTACAATTAAATTATGTATTTATTTTACGCATAACCATACCACAGAAACCTGGTTCCATTTTGTGTATTAAAAATAATTGTTATTAATAGAAATATGTGTAATGTATAATGGTACCAAGTAGGTGTGGATCTGTTTTGTATAAAATGACATGATAGTAATATCGTTTATTTGTTTGAACAAAGCAGTCCCGTGGTGCTGTGGTTCGGTTTTGCTTAATATGGTATTATTCGCTGTTGCTGGTGGTTCCTTTCTGCTTTTAGTATACCTTGTTTCCAACGTAAAAATCATGTGGTTCTTGTTTGTATAAGAATTTAGACCACTTTTGAATGAGTATTCTTCAATAAAAGTAAAAAATGAAATTTGTCGAGTGGTTCCATTTTGCATAAATACGGACATTTAATATCTATTATGTATATGGTTTTAAACATTTTAAAAGGCATTTTTTAAATTTGGAAACAAGCGCATTCCAACGCTTGATACTTAGGTAGGTTCGTTTTATATCTGATGATTATTTTAATATTTGAGTACATTGATGATCCTGTTTCACAAACTCTTCTATAAAATATACTCGTTAGTTCTAGATCCGATTTATAACATAGATATAAGCATAAGACTTGATATTTGATGAGATTAGTGCGATATTATGTCACAATAATGAGAGCATCGACCCGTCACGCTCGTCTCCGGCTTCCACTCTCCATTCTATAAGCATGAATTTATGATTTAAAGTATTGATGAATTTAGGTATTTAAATTTTACATAAGGTAGAGTATTTTCATAAGTACAGGTTCGTCTATTAAATATTAATGTTTTAGGCAAAACAAGATCCTTGAGCTCAAATGAAATTTAAGATAATGTTTAGAATGGAAGCTGTAATCTTTGTTATTAATTACGTCCTTGCCTATTTACTTACAATTTAACTGATCAATGCTCAAACATAAATGGCTAGACATTTCGAGTTCTAGTAACATACCTATGTACTAGAACTCGTAATTTAATACGAAATGGTTGCTCAAACCCTGCGCAGAAGTATTTAAAAGTAATTCCTATTTTCAAGGAAATTGTTGAAGCAAGTGGAAATCTGTATTGGATGGATGTCTATTTCGTATGTGTTAGTAAGGTACTTAAACTTGTTTAAAATCGATAAAATATTGAATTTATTCATTCCTTATTATATTTTAAGTCATTTTAAAAATATCAATTACCTACCTATCAAACCTGTGAAACCATATTAAGTACTTACATCTCCTCAAATAACATAATTTGTTCATTTTGTTTTCTTATTGAATATTTATCGTAATGCCTAGCATCTTAACAAATTGACTAATGTTTTCATATAACATATCATACAATTTGAAAAATAGAGGAGCGGTTACTTCTTTGATTAAAAACCAGGATATTTTGTACCTAATAATGAAGTAACTATTGTATAGGCTGGAGATGGATCCTAACGAACGTTCAAAAACAATCTTGTTAAAGTAAAGCGTAGATGCCTATCAATAATAGAAGGTCCTAACGTAACTGTACGTACAATTTACGATGTTTCGCAACCGCGTACTGAATTCGAGTGGCGATTCGAGATGCAACAAAGGATAATGGATTTAACATTTCAAATTATGTTCGGCTTTAATTAAAATTCGAAGGGACTCATGATCCTGTCATTTGAGTCACGTTGCACGACTCGTGTTCACGATCTAAAATCGTCACTTCGCAAAGATACATAAGTAAATACTGGTATGTAGCAATAAGATATTAACTAATACGAATATTTTATTAATTAATAGTACCTATTGACTTTGAATGTTTGTTCAGTATGAATATACATATAATTGCCTTGTTGCGTAGTGAAACTGCCTCGCTGGTTTAGTGGTTAGTATGTTTTACTACAGAACGAGTGTCTGGTCCGGATCGTCGTTTCAGCCGTGGGACGTCCACTGCTGAATAAAAGCCTTCTTCAAGGATTTCCAGTACGCCCGGCTGCCTGCATTCAGCGGCTCTCTACCACTCGGACTAGGTAGTCTGGTCCGGATACGATTATTGAAATTTTCGAATTTTAATAACAACCCATAATAAGAGAGCCGGTGACGATGTTCTTTAGGTTTCCTCCCTATCGTAATATGAGACAAATAGTTTTAAGAATTTGTGCAAATTCTTCTGCCTATAACAAATCGCAGCTGTCTGGTCTCTACCGAGATTGAGACTGGTTGAAATTCGGTCTTCAACCAGTCTCAATCTCAATATTCTATAATGTTGACTATAATGTGTTAAAATAGGTGTCATCATTTCTAATCACTCGGTGTCCGCATACCTATGTCGTCCGAATAAATATACTTTTTTGATCCGATATTCTTGGCTATATATTGTTTATAGTGGCTTACAATTATTACACTTATTGATATAAATAACTACCAATTGGCAATTGCATGAACGTTATCGCAGTTAGAATATTAATTTCGCTAGAGATCTAGATATTACCTACTACATAAAAAATTGGCTTATTTTTATCCTTGTCATCTTCGTTACTTGCGTCGTTCTACGCGAATAAATTCTATACGGAACATATATGTATGAGGTTCCGACGTAGCTATTCTTCATTCATTCTATGTATTTAAAGCAAAGAGTATCATATTTTGTGAAGTAATATTATGTCATTATAAACGAACAGTAGAACAATGTGTCACGATTTTGCAAGGCTCGGTGGCTGCGCTTTAACTGCCGGTCTTAAATTACATGCCATTAATAATACAAGTGTGAATGAAGGTTTGGGAATTGCTATTATGTTCTGTTCTATAGTAGCTTTTGAATATTATAATTGTACGTGATTACGACTGATTATACGCTAGAGATAAAAAATAATTAATACATTGTTCAGAAAAATACTACTTCGTGAACAGGTGAAAAGTCTATAAAGGTTGTAATCATAACTTAATTGGAAATAAAACCACAGGTTGGGAACAAAAAATGTATTTCATATCTTTTATTATTCACTAATAAAATACAAAAATCTACACCTATATTCTATCCAATATTATCTACATTATTTACATAGCATCTTCATAATTTTGTATATTTTAATAAATAAAAAACTGCAATCTGATTGAGTATTTTGATTTAAAACGTTTTAATTAACTTTGTACATTCAAATGCAAAGTCGTTGTACTAGCTCGCAGATTTAGAGCAACAATATTTATAAGCATAAACTAGCAATAAATAATAAATTAAGTTTTAATGCGATAAATTTTTACATTCATTAATATGGTTAAGTCGCATGAGTTTCTAGTTTAATATTTAAAATCTTATTAATTATGAAATTTGAATTATTAAAAACAAAAATATGAACAGGTATAGAGTTGGCAGTGTTACATAGTGTTGTAGGAAATTTAGCATCGAAATATTAACTTATTATAGAGATAAATGGCGGATCTAACTTTAAGTGCAAAATATACAAAAGCATTTAAATATATCATTACAAATTCTATACACATAGTTTTAAATCGATAATGGTGTACATTGACACGCAAATTGCAAAAAAAAAATACAATACTTATAAAATTGTGATGTTAAAAATATTAAAAAATACAAATTTTCATCACACAAAAAGTTACTTTAATAACATTGTATAATTTGTTTGAACAGACGATAGTTGAAAGTGTCTATTCTCTACAGACTGAAATGTATAATTTTAAGTATGTAGTAACAAAAAATATTTCTGTATTTTAATTTTATTTATATTACAAGCTAGACCCGCCAAAAGCATATTATTTCAGCCAAAGTTCTCGAAGTGATGTATGAAGTAAGGCAAACGTCGTGTGCGGTTGACTTGCTCACACGCAGACATTATCGACTTGGTGAGCGGCCGCGGACCGCACGAGAACACGCCGATTTTTGATACCTTTTGGAATTAAAGAAGAATAAATTAAAATAATAAAATGTTGTAAATAGATAGGATGTAGAAATAAATCTATACTAATATTATAAAGCTGAAGGGTTTGTTTGTTTGTTTGTTTGAACGCACAAATCTGAAGAACTACTGGTCCGATTTGAAAAATTTTTTCGGTGTTGGATAGCCCATTTATCAAGGAAGGCTATAGGCTACATATCATCACGCTAAGACCAACAGAAGCGGAGGCACGCGGGTCAAACCGCGGAGCGTAGCTAGTTATCAATAAGATATCTGAAATCTTTGTATTGGATGTTAAATTTTCTGATCTGATGATGGATTCTGTCTTTCAGATGTAAATAATAAAATATAATCTAAAATATAAAAATAAAATCTTCCAACTGAAGAAATAAGAAAACTCTTTTGTACTAATATTTTTAACTAACATTCGTAAGAAGTTCTCAATTCAAACATTATATTATTATACGTACAAATCCCTATTAAAATAACACACTATCTACTCGTATTTATTTTACTCTCAATACTAGTTGTATCATAACTATAAAATATTTACTCACATAGCTATGTTTCTTCTGCACAAATTTAAGGAAGGAGGACATGTCAGGTCTACCGAAATGATTGACCGCCTTCAGTCCCGTGAACATGGACGTGCGGGAGAGGCGCTGGAAGTGGTTCTCGCAGATGTACTGGAAGTTTGATAAATTAATGGATATAGAGAATACAGGATTAACATTTTTAATCGATATAGAGATAGATAGAAGAAGAGTAAAAATTCTTATTTTAAATTAGGTAGAGGATTTTGTGTAGGTTGTATAAATACATAGTATAGTAATTGAAATTGTGCACTAGTAACAGCTTTACCAACCACCATTCTGTGATATAATTTGGGAAATAATATAATATTATTCAATCTGAAAAATTTCAGATGAAAGAAAATTTAAAAAATGGCAAAACATACGAAATGAGCTAAATTTTACTGAAAATCGTCAACATCTTCCAAATCGAACTACACACGCAAAAATATGCAATAAAATGATCTATCTAATCCTGTAATTTAATTTCTTCCTACCTACACTTCTTTCAAATCAAACAAAATTATATGCATGTATGCGACTTTATCCAATTCCATTTTCCAATGACCCCAAAATGAACGACCCTAAATTATCTATTATAATTCTTCTAAACCGATTTAAATTAACAAAAACAAAAAACAAAAAGACACCCACCAGCATAGTAGTCCTCAAATCGAACTTATGGAAGAACTGCGTAATAAATATGTGTATCTCGAGCACGCTGGTGACGTCCTTGCGCTCCACGTCGCGGAGCACGTCGATGAACCACTCGAAGTGCTTGTGCGACGGACAGATCCACAGGAAGTATACCTGGGTAAAGGAGAAATTGTTTTTAAGCTACTGCATAGCTTCTAACGCGGGCCTTGAGCGCGGGGACCGAATCGAGAAATTCCGTAACGAAAAAACCTCACGCTCCCCACTCCGACGGGCACGGAGGTGTGGCTTGAAGGCATGCTATGCAAATAGCTTTACCGCGGCAGTCCCGAGTGCCACACGTCGTTTTTTTGAAGTAAAATTTCTTTGGGTCATGGAAAAACCGTCACGTTATGGAGTAATGCGACGATTTTGGTATTTTTGAATCTTGCCAAACAAATTTCACTTCTGACACGTGTGCGAACGCTCTTTTTCTAAGGTAATTATGTTAAATGAAGGAACGAGTACGTTTAACGAAAAAGCTTAAAAATATAGTATGTATAGAAAAAGATAGAAGAGTCAGAAGTTTTATATAGATCGTTGAAAGCTTTTAGTGAAAGCTGTGCGCGCGATTAAGAATATGTCGTTACAACGAATTTTACTTATAAAATTATGGATATTAGATATGTAGGTACATATTGAACTAAAATTAAAATATTGTATAATATATTATGTATAGATATTATTTTATGCATTTAAGGATTCTTTTTAGGAAAGGTTAAACTGGAAATATTTGCAAATTTTGTTTAAAGGTTTATAATAGTTAACAACCATACATTTAATGTTCCAAAATTGTCAGTGCTGTGGCATTGACAATGTGAAACTTAATAATTAGAATTTATAAAAAATAGATCTTAAAATAAATAATAATATAAATAAAATAAAAAGAACTTACCTTCTTACAAGCAACCCCCGAGTACCTATTGGTAGAGGTCCCGAAAACCAAGTCATTGAGTATAGACGCATACGGCGTGACTCCAATACCGCCTCCCACCATTACTGCTACTTCGAACTTGTACCAATCTTGGTTCCCACCGCCGAATGGACCTTGTATCCTGAATACAATAAATAAATATATTACATACATAATATGCATATACTAGGTAACCCGGTTAACGTTATTTGCTAGTTACTTATCACTAACTTTACACTAAAAATTCATAAAAATCGGTCAAGCTGTTTCTTAGGATTATGGCAACTAACACAACGAAAATTTGGATGTCTTGTTAAACTGATTCATATTCCATACGTTTTGAGGTGAGTTTTCATTTTAAATTTTATCCGACAGATAAGGTGATTAGAACATATTAAAACGCTCTGTGCATCATTATTGTATGTATAATAAATAAGTATTTACTTTTATTATTACAGGACTATACGAAATATCCAAACCATTTCAAAATAATTAAACAAAAGTAATTTTGTTTAAAGTAAATTCCCATTTTATTTCGTTCCATTTGAAATTATTTACAAATATCAATACGACTCGTGAACGATCAAATAATAGAAAATATCTCTTTCAAAAGTTCCTCTAATATTGCAAACGCAATATTTTTCACGGTAATTCAGTAGCAAAATATTAAGAAAGAAATATTTAGAAACCGGGTTACATAAAGTAGCCATCGCTCAGTTGTCACGAAAACTTGCCAATATTTACATTACATAATATTTAACAAGTTAAATAATATTTTGAATATGATAATTATTCATAATTTATTATTGCAAATATATTGTGTAAGAAGTTGAAGGTGAGAACTAATGGGATGTTATGGTCAAGCAAACTATATCCTTGACCACTGAATGAATTTCCTAACTAAATGTTTACAAATTTAAACTCTAGAAGAATCTTTGAATTTATTTAACGTTTAAAGATTTCCGCAATACTATGAGCAAGCTTTTGAGAAAGTTTATGAAATATAAATTTAATACGGTTGAACGCGATAATCTCAGGAACTATGTACGGGTCTGATTGAAAAATTGTTTCCTTATCAGATAGCCCATTTACCAAGGATATGCATAGGCTCTATACCATCATGCTAATAACAAGAGGAGCGAAGCATTGTATGTAAAACTGAGGGGCACAACTATGTAGTTTTTATAGTATTTTTAGAATTGACTATACTTTCACTTAACCAAATCAAAATATTTGCAAAACAGTATATTCGACAAAAAAATAACAGTGTTTCGTCCTTACCTAATTTTTGGTTGAGTTTCCGGATTATAATTGCAAGGATCGAAGTAGTTCCTCAGTTTCCAAGTCCAGGGCCCTTGCGCTTTGATGTGACACGAGAGGAAGTTCTCGTGAGGAGCTGATGTTAGCGTGAAGGAATGGTACTCTTCCTTTTTGAACGCGGTGCATGATAGACGGACCCATTGACCTAAAATATTTGTAAATTTAAGATATTATAAGAAAGAAAACATAAAGAAGATAGAATACAGTCAATAATTTTGACAATGTTTTGTGTCTAATTATACAAATATTTGGTTGTATGGTCGCCTTACTAGTTTCTTATTTCTTGGGCATTGATAGACTACTAATTTCATCTATTTTTAATAAAAAAAACGACTGCAAATTGTAAATTAACTAATGAAAATATGAAATGGGAAGGCATGATATATTCTCACCTGATAAATATTTTAGATTTGGTGGTCGGTAGAACTTAATTTTGATGACGTCTGATGGAAGCATTTCTGTTTCCAACACATCTAATGCCAAATATTCAGTACGTAGCGACACCACCTGTAGAAATACAATAAGTTGCTATGAAATAACTAACATATTATATATTGCCGGGCTTTCAACCCTGCCATCTATTCTCCAGGATGGATATTTTAAAACAATTTATATACATATATTTTTTATTATAACCAATAAATTACAATCTGACAGAATTTAGAAGAGAAATCCTAGTCCCAATAAACACGAAAAAAAAAACACATAAATTAACAACATACACAAGGGGTATAGCGTGTAGCCGCGTGCAGCGAGTGCGCACACCAGAACCACGGCTACACGCGCTAGATCATTTGGTATACAAATACGAACCTCACACACAATAAACTTACTTTTTATCCATCGAATATATAAATAAAATAGCTGGTCCCAAGAAGAATATCCAGAACCGTGGCGGGCCAGTCAATCTCGCAAGTCCGTGTACTAAACATAGTGCATATAGTCCCATGTGCAATGAATGTGCGCGCCAGAACCACGGGTATACACGCTAGACCATAGTATACACAATACCGAACCTCACACACAAAAAACTCACCTTATCCAAAATATAAATGATCGCTGGTCCCAAGAAGAATATCCAAAATCTCGGCGGGCCAGTCAACCTCGCGAGTCCATGTACTAAGCATAGTGCATAAAGTCCCACGTGCAGTGAGTGTGCGCGCCAGAACCACGGGTAAGCGCGTGCGCGGACCGTGGGGTGCGCGAACACGAATATCAGGCACATTAGTATGAATAGCGCTACGCCTGTTACGCCTGAGGGACAGAAGATAAACCGTAAAATAAAAAATGAAACAGTACAGTCAGATATACGGAGTAGGTTACTTATATAGAAATAGTTTACAGAACTAAATTTATAGGGGGTGGGTATCTATTAATAGCGTAGAAAGAAATAGTCACAGTACTAACGAGCTAAGTTAGAGTTGTTTTTGTAATTAAAGCACCAACGGCAAGAGTAGAATTCTGTCAAAAATTACTTTATAGTCATTATCTGGCTGGGTAGGGCGGGTACAGTAAAGGCAGGCAATGGACAGGCACATAAGTTATCAATTGAAACATCTAAACGGTTATAAATATTTGCTTTCAAATCGATTTAGCTGTTTAATTTAACTGCTAACGTTAAAGTTATAGTTCTGGGTTAGTTATAATTTGATTATGAATTTATGACTAAGCAATCTACCAAGCATAAATGCTTGTTCATGTTAAACATGTTTTGGTAGATTATACATTTAATTAAAAATAGCAATAATCAGAATTACTTAGATCTAAATTATATTATAAGTATTAAAATTAAATCTCACCAGTAACAGTCTGGAAAACCCAATAAGTAATGCCGGGTCGGAAATCCGAAGTGAAGTGCACTTCTTTGGTCAAACATCTCAAGTTCTCCACGGGCTGAGTGGACACGTGGTAGAAGTTGACCAAGTGACCCGCTGTGTGCAGGAGAGAGAAGAACAGAGCGGTACAGGCTACGATCTTGTGGAATTGGATGCTGGAGTCCAGGGGAATGTACTGTTGGATGCTGAATTCCTGGAATAAAGGGAGAATGTTGAAATCGAGTCTGATTCTTTGTATGTAGAAGGAACGACGATAGATTAACAAGTTCAAACTGTTCAGCAGAAGAGAAGATTATTTGATCATTCATTTTTGGTAAAGCTGTTTTACAATCATCTTTATGTAGCTTTAAACGTGACAAAGACTCATAAAAATAAAATAAAATTGTTGCTTATTTGGAAATTTATAATGTTTTAATATTTGGAGAACTATAGAAATATATTCTTTTATCATCTTTATGATAGGTATCGCATTTCACAAACGTAGAAAATACATAAACTAATGACGACGGAGCTTATGCCGTGCTTGGGACCGCTGGTTAAATACAAAACAAAGAAAATATAAATAAAAATCTAAATCTAAATCTTACTTCTTACCTTCAATTTGGTCAATAAATTCCTGGACATAGTCAACAACAACAAACTATAACAGAAAGATAACGACGCAGCTGAGCCTCTTGTGATCGCAATACCAACTCCCATTATATGCCTTAAATCCAAATGTTCCGACATAAAGGAATAATGCGCGAATCTCTCAACAAATAGCCCAATAGTAACCACATAGAAGATGAACAGATAGAATATGTTTTGTCTGTTTTCTTCTAGGAATGTGGTTAAGTAATCCCATTTTAGGAGGAACCAATGTCTGAAAATGGAGGAAAAAAATTTAAGGTCAATATAAATAAGAGATGCAAATTTTGAACTAGTACATAAAATTGTATTTTCTAGTGTTTGATGCGCGAGTACGCGAGTATTTTATACATTTAGAAATTAAAGATTTTTTAACGGATTTTAAACGCCATTTATTCATTATATTCGTATCTGTAAAGTGTTCGAATCGTTGGGAAAATAATAAAATGAATAAATCGCGTTTAAAATCCGATAAAAAATCTTTAATTTCTAGTACATAAAATGTTTGAAAAATATAAAGCTACAAGGAAAATCCAAATGATGCCCTAAGGTAGAAGTAATAAATAGGTCCTTTTACCTAGATTGTTCCATGGAAGGTTCAATATGGAAACTAGTCATTCTTGCAACATTAGTGGAAGTATCCAGGAAGTTTTGTTTAGCGCCCTTACAGTCGAGACCAATAGCTACAAACTCTCCCTTGTATTCCTTCATCATTAGTTTGAAGTCCGAATATGTTAAGTGGTCTTTGTGTTTGAGACCAGCGTCCTGAAATAATCAGTTAATTTTAAATTCCAATATTATCATTACTAGCGACGACGCGGACGTTACGAACTACTTTCTTGTGTATTTATGTGCTAACTTAATATTTTTGAAACAAGCCGCTTCTCAAATTGTCTATTTGAAATCTTTTTATTTTTATGCAAACAAGATATTTTGAAATATTGCAATTTTTTTTCTTTGTTTTTAAATTCAACGGGCAATTTACTTTTTATTTTTTAGGGATCATTTATTATAAACAAATGTAAATAATCACTTACAGAAAACATTCCATCAATCAATTCAGTAACATGTTCGTCCCTTAGCGAAGTGGTTCTAGCAATTTCCACGAGCGATCTCAACATTTCGCTAAGTTCTTCCTTATCTATGACTCCATTTCTATCGTTATCACACATATCAAATATTATACGCAATTTGTCGTCTGTAGCACCACGGGAGAATAATACCACTGTGTCGAGGAATTCCTGGAAATTTGAGACATTTTTAATGTGAGGGTATTTGGAAAAATTGTATTTAAGTATTGGTCCTTATAGCATGTGAATATTAAAGAAAGTTCCTTTGATGTTTAAATAAACCCATATATATTATTGTTAATGTATTTCGATTCAGTTTAAAAATATTTAATTCAAAAAATTCAACAAATAAATTGATATTACATGTTCAATTACTCTATTTCTGCAGACATTACCTGGAATGATATTCTTCCATCGCCATCCTTGTCTACAATGTTGAACATTTTCTTAACAAAAACTGCATCAGCTTTCATCCCGAGCGCGCTTGCAAACTCGCTCTTCGATAAGGACGTTCTCATGACAATCGACTAAACGGAAAAAAAACATATTCTAAGTTTTCTTTGTAAATAATGTTTTAAGCTTACAACAATAAGATCAAGCACTTTAGATTTTCTCGCCACCTTTTTAACGCCCAGGAAAAATTACCATTTGTACATAATTTTAAAGTGAAACTTTTATTACATCGTCTCAAACTTTTTGGTCTGTGTAGCGCATGTCGCGTGTATCGCGGCTGCCGAGTAGGTATACCTACTCGGCAGCCGACCGTCACGCGACATGCGCTACACAAAGCAGTGTTCGGAACCGTTCGAACAGTTTCACTTTTACCGTGGTTTCATAAAACCACACAACATTTTTTCCTGGGCAAAGGGTTTAGGGAAAAAAAATATAAATAACTCTATCTAATTCACTTTTCCATACCTCAGGATCAGCATCTTCATTCCTCCTGCGTTTCTCTCCGGGCGCCAACCCAAATGTAATGGCGTACGCTTCTCTGAAGAAATGCTCCAGTTTCCGAGCTCTACGCTCTCTTGTCTCTGCTGATGTTAGAATGTTTTCACGACCCGCCTTTAAATGATAAATAAATTATAATAGGTGTATGGATAAATAATAATATATATGATAAATAAGTTATAATAGGTGTATGGATAAATAATAATATATATGATAAATAAGTTATAATAGGTGTATGGATAAATAATAATATATATGATAAATAAGTTATAATAGGTGTATGGATAAATAATAATATATATGATAAATAAGTTATAATAGGTGTATGGATAAATAGTAATATTTTATATGCCATATTAACGGATAATTAATAAAACGAATCTAAGTATTATTCACGGGTTGTTATCGTGTAAAAGCAGAACATACAATAGAGAGATATAAGGTGACATAATTACATAGAGATAAATATGAAATAATAATATTTTTTGGAGAGCTATTAAAAAACTTGCAGACTCTTTTGCAAGTGTATTTAGAGAAAAACATAGTATTTGTTTTAAGTTGACTGCGATATGAATTTATAACGATAACATTTTACAGCATGCTATTATTTCGTACGATGAGTGACCTATTCTTTTATATAAATATCTAACTTTCCTTAGAAAAGAACGAACCTGTGTAAGATTCAAGGTCTTCTTATGCTGCGAGAGGAAGGTGTCCAGTTTGAGCAGGAACTTCCGTCGTGACGTCACAGAGTCCATTTCTAGAACAAGGTCGTGCTCTCGCGGAACCCTTATTAGTACTAATGGACGCTTGTTGTGACTTTCCTGTGAATATAATTATTTTTAAGGAAAGACCTCTTCAAACAATTACTGGAATACTGACATTGATAATTTATTTTAGTTTAATTTCGAAAATATAATACATGGGAGCTTGGACTATCTATGAATATAAGTAGGTAGGTAATATCAGTAAATATAATATTTTCAGTGGTAGCAATATTTTTCGAAGTAAATTTAAACTACAAACATAATTATGGAACCATCGTTATGGACATAACTGTTACTTTATTCAAAAATTCCGATGGATTTTATGAAATTTCGTAAGTATAATATACTGTTAACCTAGTTTAAAATCTGTCAGCCATGGTAAATAACTGACAGTATAAAATAAAATTTAGATACTTACTTTGATTAACAAAATTATTCTCTGAATTTTACTTAAAATAATTCACGAACATAATCGAAATACCTGGCTTTCAATAACAGTGAATTGATCAGTATGGTCCAACGGCACAGTGCGTAACTTATCCCCTTTGCGGTCGGTCACGTGTAGCGCGGGTTCGGGTCCCAGGCGAAGCTTCACAAGCCTTTTGTGTGAAGCGTGAACCCATTCACGGCATACCATTTTGTCCACAGATCCTTAAAAAATAATGAAATACATGATCAAAACTGAAGGAAAAACTATGGAAAACGTCCATTTCGCTTTTTATCACTATAATTTTTGTAGATAGAATTTTTCATCAAATATTCAAAAACATATCATGTTTCATACTTGATTCATTAAACGCACGCAAACACGCAACATAAACACATTTAAATTATTAAATTTTATCAAAAGCACACCAAAAAAAAGTTGTAAGTTTTTTCAGATTACCTACCACGTTATTATGTTAAAATGCGGATATATACAAGGAAAATATTTTAAGTAAACATCGCAAACATAATGAAATCAGATATGATTATAGCCTACAATTTAATGAGGATTCCATGTATAGCTCATCAGTTATTTCAAATATTGTGGTTATTTTGCAAACTAATTAATTTAATGAGTTTATTGGCCTTCGATCGTGTTATTTTTATCAGATTCTGGTTAACCTTTTAATTTTGATAATCTATAATGTTTGTTCAATTATTAATATTTACCTTTACTTTGGGCATTTTTGATGTTTTCTTGTTGTAGTTTAAGTTTACGTCGTCTACTATTTTGTAGTTTTACAACTCCGTAGGCGGCACCAGCGCATAGAATTGGTACGAATGCCAGAATTAAACATGTGTAGATGTATGCGAATTCATTTCCCTGT
Organism: Colias philodice; assembly: GCF_061535455.1. Taxonomy (NCBI): domain Eukaryota; kingdom Metazoa; phylum Arthropoda; class Insecta; order Lepidoptera; family Pieridae; genus Colias; species Colias philodice. Next base: position 7,128,518 of record NC_143098.1, on the reverse strand, counting down.
AAGACAATATTATTTTGTAAGATTGCCTATAAAAAATTATTTCTAATTAAGTTAATATATTGTTACTAAAATATATGAAAATCGAAAACCATTAACAAAATAACCTGTCTAGGCGAGCGGCATGTATTTACGAAACTGTAATAATTATATTTCTCATTTGCATTTATACGTTTAAGGTTTATTTTTAAACACCCCTTAAATCAACAATAGCTAACTTTGTTAATTAAAAGTTTAAAACGTTGAAAGTTGAAAGACAAAATATTATTACAATTTCTATTGCATAGTTATTACATACCTCAAAATAATCATAGCCCTTCAGATATTTACAGGGCGGTAGTTTAGAGGCGTTTAACTGATAAGGCTGTCGACACGGGTCTCCCTCACCCCAGTGGAATACATCACGTTGTATGTCACTGGGACCAACAGCTGTACTGTTTACTATTATGTCCCAGAGTGTGATACGACGAAGTTCTTCAATTTCCATTTTAGTGAATATACTGAAAATAACGAATAAAGAGTAGGAAACAAAAAATGAAATTAAACAAAAAGCAACTCTATCAAATAAATTTTAACATTATTTTTGTTATTTGTGACGTACAATGTACATAGTATCAAAATATTTTATTTAAAAATCACAGTTGTACATATATTAAACTACTAGGTAATTAGTTATAATGAAAACACGCCTATGGTTTTTTTATTAACAAATAGCTATAAATTACACTTACCCATTAGCTTCATTTTCAAACCAGAATCTATCTCCGTCTCGTATTCTAGTAAATTGATCGATAATTATGGCTCTGAACAACTCTCCGGGATGTCCAGTCGATTCTAACATACCGCCTTTAAAAATATAACAATATATTAATATAATAATTAATAAAACACAATTATTTAGATTCATTAACTTCGATGTAAAACGATCAATTAAAACTTTCTTACAGATTTTAAGAATGTATTTTTAGTTTTCGCGCGAAGCGTTTGAAAAAAGAACTATTTTATTTTTTATAAAATATGACTACGGCCAGTGCATAAATTATACACAAATGGCCAGTGTGTCAAAAAAAAGTAATAAAGCTATAAAAGTATAAAATATAAAAAGGTACGTTTAAATTATATTTTTTTTAAATTGAATTAAAATATTATGACTAAAAATTTTAAATATACCTATATAAACATCTATATTATCGAGGCGGCCGTTATAAACCTGGACCAGTTTCTGTAGTAAATCTGGATTTTCTTCAAATAGTTGTGGGTTAATTTCATTAAACGTTTTTATCTTAGGTAGTCCGAAATACGTTCTGAAATAGAGAAAATAAAGGATGTGATTTTTTTATAATATTTAAACAGGTATTCGACACAAATAATAATAAAAAAAAGTTTTACCTAGCCGTATTATAATCTGGTAATCCGTTATCCCTTCCTCTCATGATGTTAAGTGCACCAAGGTCCCTTCTAGAGAATTCCATTGGTCCAAATAAATTATCTCTTACATCAGAACATAGTAATGCATCCTCTCGTTCGGATATTTGAGATGCCATACCCATTAAAATTTCTTCTATTGGTACTTGAGACATTGCATCCTAAATTGTACGAATATTTTATTTTGTCATTATTTATTTAAATAGAACAATAAAAGAAGCTCGCACTTTTGTTTTTCAATTCTCGTCTGAATGAATGAAAATTAAATTTAAATACTTTCAAGTAAATAGACAAATTGATATCTATTTGTTTAAGCATAATATTGAATTAATTGATTCATAAATATTTACCTCACTGTGTTAATAAATGATTGACTATTAATACCTGATAAGGGAATTTATTAATTTTACTTACATTACCGTCCCACCAAGTCTGACATAGACGTATAGCGTCATGGCCGCCTGGCGCTCTACCATATCTACAATTTCTGTCCCTCAGTAGTATCGCTGGGGGTACAAGGGTATGGCCAAAACGAAATGCTGCTACTGCGAAAGCATGGGTTACTCCTGGTGCAATCTCTGCGCGGTAACCTTGGTATGGCGGTATAGGGACGCCGAGAAATGCTGGCACATACTCGTATAAAATGATATTCTGGAATAATTGTAGATAATTTAGGCTTTGATTTCAATTCTAATAACAACACTATAGACAGTAGCGTATTTGCAGAATAATATTGTTTATATAAACGGAACGAAAATATGAAAAATTTCACATTGGTAAAACTAAACAGAGCATAATTAATGTAAATCGTTTAAGAAGACTAACTGTATAACTCAATAAATGATTTTCATTTTATTTTATTTACCTGTAAGCTGGCTATAACAATACGTCTTGCCCTTTGAAACAGCTGTTCGTCAGTCCAATCCTGATGCTGTTTGTGTATTCTTGCGGCTACTACATTGTGCCATCGCATCAGCAATATTCCGAACGTAACCATAGCTGGATTCTGATTTGTTCTTGGGTCTCCTAATACTTGAAAATATATAACCATTAGTTATGTGTTTAGCTTATATATTGTTTTTAAAAGCTGCGGTTTCTTAATAAAATAAATATTAAGCTGAAAATTAAAGAAGGCTCAAGGAGCTTTTGATCTTGCATTTTTACAACAGTACCTAAACATTTCGAACCTCATTCGCGTTTAGCAACATATCTTTTGAAATTATAAGCTAACGTGACTATTAAATTAAATTACCATATGGATAAACTTTTTATTAGTTATTCCATCAGTCCTCGGAATCACAGACACAATAGAAAATCTATTGTGTCGCGCCCCGATCGGGGCTTACGGTGGTCAATGGGTTAATATATACTTACAAAATAATCGTTCTGCGCTAAGCATTCTCATATAATGGGGCACTGGGTTATTGAAGAGCGGTACGCGCTTTTTGTTGCGTAATGGTAATCCACCTTCACTTGCTAAGCTTCCATTCTATAATATACACATTTTATTATTAAAATATTTACATTGTTCGTCTACTACTTTACGGCTAGTTGAATTATGTATATGTGTATTTATTTCTAAGTTTTTAAAGCATATAATCATTGGCAATAACATGATGATTAGATTTAAATATTGCTTGCTTGGAAAAAACTTAACTTAGTTCTTTGTTAAATGAGAATTAGGATAATTTCACAAAAACTATTATTCCTTCAAGCGACTGACAACATTGTTCCACTAATTATGTCAGTCACGTTTGTCGTGTGTAATATGAGTGATATATTGTAGTTATATGAATGTACACAAAGAGGCAGGCGTGGCTGCAGGGTGGCACCTGAAATGACCTCATTGCATTCACCCAGGCCTCGCTCGTGCTGTAGACGAAGCTGCCGTCGATCCAAGATGTTATTTGGTTAATCTAGAACAAATAAGAAGTGGTAATAAGTGAAAGATACTGTTGCAATTAAATTTTATAATTGAATACGATAATCTTGTGATACCAGTACGATTTTTAGCAGTGATATAAGAACCCTGATATGATTACTTAAACGCAAACACACAAAAAAGTGGATAAATAAATTAGTCTCAAGTTGTTAAAATTTCAGGTGATATTCATTAAATTGAATTGACCTCACGTATTATATTATTATGGTGTCCGTTTACGCAAAGTTAACTTTGTAGTCTATTTGAAAGTTGTAAATTAGCGTGCTCAGTAAGTTTTTACGACTTTAACATATTATGTTGATGTAGAATTATCATAAAAGGTAAAGGGAATTATGAAATACGAATTATGTGATACGTATATTGCGTTCTTGTTTTTAAAAGCTTGAAATGTTTGGCCAATGTATTTATAAATTATGTTCTTATCTTAATTCCCAATTTCTTCGGAGTATACAATAAGGTTTTCTTTTGTATTGATCTGAATTTCATCAACACATTTCACAAATCTGATGATAGACTAGGCACAATCAATAATATATTTTTATTCAATATACCTACCTGGATTTTATAAGCGTTATTTTAATAACAGTGGGTATGTACAGTGGTCTTCCATTGAATTTATATCGAATCGAATCGATTAAACGATACCAAAGTTGTCTCTTGAATTTTACTATAATGACGGTGAATTATACTGTAATTTAAAGAATGCATACCGAGTTCTAATAGAAGTGCGTACAAGTTAAAGCAATGCGTATAAAGATGCCACGTAATTCTAATCCCTCATAATTTGAAATTTAAATAAGAGTGAATAAAATATTTTAAGTCATACAAATGGTATCAGATCTTCTTACACAGCACCTCAGGACATATTCGTTTGTAATGTATGCAGCTTGCGGGTGAGATCTAGGTTAGAAGGTGCTATTAAATTTTATTGCTCGCATTTCGACCTTCGATTGTCAAGCATCGACAACTGGTGTATGTTATGCATTAATTTAATACCATGTGTCAAATGAATTAAGCGATTAACCGAGAAACTAGTGCACATAATTCTATTGGAATTAAGTGTATTTATATGCCAATTATTCCTTAATAATACATGTTGAAGCCATAAAAATTTAAAGAAAATAGAGAGAAAAGAACTTGAAAGAGGTTTTCTAATGACTTAATTGGATTTTTTATGTACATATTATTAGATACAACTGCCAAGGATGTGATGTAATGATGATGATAATTGCAATTACTGACATTTATTGTAAAACGATTACGTAATTACGATGTTTATTGAATATGTGCATAATAATCAAACTTATTTATAAAATAGAATATAATATAAAAACTTTTGTATTTAATTGTACACGGCTACAGATGATATAATACTATGCAAATAGCCTATTCAGAAGTATACTGAATCTATAAATATGTACTTATAAAATAAATATATTATTTTATATAAATAACATACTAAATAATAATATACTAATATTTACAAGTAAAAGAAAATGACACCGCTAAAATTCTTTGGGAAATGCCTGTTCAAACTGATGTCACAATCACACACAATAGACCCGACTTAATATATATAGATAAAATTAACAACAAAACATATTTGATAGATATAACAGTACCTATAGACTACAACATAGGACCGAAAGAGATGGAAAAGTTAAGTAAATATCAACTACTCAAGACTGAAGTAAGTCGTTTGTGGAAAACTCAAACAACGGTCATTCCGATTGTCATAGAAGCCACAGGGGTAGTAGCTAAAAACATCATAAAATATATAGATAAATTAGATACGTTTATTGACATCAGCATTCTTCAAAAACAAGCAGCCATACATACATTCATCAATTATATTAAGTAAAGTACTTGGCGATAACGTATTTATAAACACAGCAGTAAATCATAACACACAAAGTATAGGACTATCAACACATGACTTACTTGACTTAAGGTCCTATGGCCCCTATGTGGGGCAGAGGGCGTCCACAGTGCGCCGCCATCGCGTTCGGTCTTGGGCTACGCTCTTCAGCTCCGGCCACGTCAAACCGATCGCCGACGCCAGGATTGTCTAGGTCGGCCACGTTTTCTTTTTCCTTGCGGAGTCCACTCCAGGGCTTGCCTGGGTATATGTAAGGTGTCCCTTCTAAGAGTGTGGCCAATCCATGTCCATTTACGGCGTAAGATTTGGCGGAAAATCGGTGTCTCGTGACAGCGTTCCAATAGTTGGTCATTGGAGATCTTTTCAGGCCAGTGAATTCTCAGAATTTGTCGGAGGCAGCGGTTGACAAAGACCTGAATTTTCTGCGAGATATCTTTGGTGACTCTCCACGTTTCACTCCCATATAAGAGGACACTCTTAACGTTGGAGCGAAATATTGTAAATTTCACTCCACGTGTTAGCACTTCCGACTGCCATATGGGTCGTAGCTGCGCGAAGGTTGCCCTAGCTTTGGCGATTCTCGAAGTGATGTCCTCTTCGGTACCTCCAGTATTGTACACAACACTGCCAAGATACGTGAATTGCTGGACACGCTTTATTTGCTCTGGTCCCAGCGTCAGCGGTTGCTGATTTGTTCCCTCAGTGCGCATTTCCTGGGTCTTTAGGATATTAATTTTGAGTCCACACAGGGCAGCTTCACGTTGGAGATCGTTTAGTTTGGACTGCATGTCAACGCGCTTATGGCTAAGCAGACACAGGTCGTCAGCGTAGTCCAGGTCATCCAATTGGTCGGTCAACCCCCACTCTATCCCGCGACGCTTTCCATTTCACTATCAACACATACATCTCAACAAATGAACATACATCACACATCACAAACAGACGAACCAGTCAATCGATTACAGCCACATCAAATATCTACAGACGAACAAATAATAAATATAACACCAGATTCAATTTCGACAGTTCATACACCAAGGAATCAAGAACAGAACAAAAGGCGTAGAAGAAGGTTGAACGAATAGTACTATATACCTTTCTTACATTTTATGACACAACTACCTTTACAAAAACATGATAATAACGATTTAATTAAGGGAATTCTAAATACTTTTATTCTCGTGGGATACGAGACGGAGTATTTAAAGGTCAACATGTCGTGAAAGTGGGCATCCACAAAACTACTTATATTTTATATAACTTAGCTTTGGATATTGTTTAACATAATATTATATGTATATAAAATGCTTGTAGCATTTATATAATATAATATAAAAAGTTATAAATAATAGGTAGTTTAAATGAGCCTTAACTCTATCCTTATCTGTTATCTCAAAGTTAATGTAGCGCGATGCCGACGGATGATATATTAGGTCATTCTGAATACTAATGGGCGGAACTTGCCTCTGATTTTTTGCAACCATTTCCACTCATAACACGTATTTATCTAAACGCCTGGATTGATCTTTTTCATTTAATTCACATTTCGTTTTATAGGCTTAAAGTATCTTTAAATTCAATATTATAATACATACATGAAGATTGTTGTTATTTTAATGCGACTTAATGACGTTATTTACACAAAAATGTGTTTTTCTCAAAGGAAATAATAAAAATGAACAATATTTTTACGCCATACCTGTTCTCTTGGGCTATTAGGGCTCTGTCCCGTGTTCCTGTCATAAGCAGCTCTATGAAAAGGCATGTATTTGGCACCCTTACACTCTGGGTCATACATATGATCACATTTGTCCACGGGAATCCGATGTTGTTCTATCGGACACCCGGATTCTGATGCCATCACTATTTCGCCTGTTACTATCTGACCTGCAATTTACAAGGTATTATAATCATTTCAAAACATTATATTAGACGTCAATTTTAATTTGGTACTTCATTTTGTAACTTTGTGGTGTGCTGTATACTATGATAAAAAATTGATATGATAGTGCTGAGTCAGGTTATCATGGTGCGTAATACTCAGTCCGAGTCAAGCATGCGTTATGCATTTGGTCACATTTTCACATAACATTAACCTTATAGTGTTCAACACTTACGATACAAAATAATTAGAAAAATTGTTTAATCTTACCGAAAAAAGCTAATAGAGCTGTTCTATTGGCTAGTGAGGGTAATCCGTCTTGCCCTCTCATAAATAACTTGGACAAGGCTCGAGCCCCGGGCCTGTCTGTGCCAGCCATCATGTAAACTCCATCTGCATATGATGCCGGTGTCTTACGTGTAAGTCGACTGCCTGCACCATTAATAAATATTAATTGTATACTACTAAATATAATAATTAGTACCTAATTAGTAAATTTCTTTATAAAATAGAACAATTATTTGTCTTAGGTACTTTAGGTACTTTTATCGTCCATTTACATTTAAGACACACACACACACAAGATATAATGCAATTGCAGAAACTAATTAGTACTAATTTTTTAGGTACGAGTAAGTCAGAGTTAGAAGTATGCATAAAAGCAGTTAGAAATTTTATATTTCGTCTTTTGGCGTCTAATTTAGGTAAATGCTACACAGCTCTTTACCCATATTTGACATAAGTACATAACTATTTAATGACGTTATTCATTTCTAAAATTATTATCATAGGAAATTTTTTCTCACTCGAAAATTACTATCGCTTTCACCTAAATGTAATTCACACGTGTGACATACCTAATCGAAAATTGTCTATTGCATTATTGTATATTCAATTGAATGCACAAATTATAGAGAGCAGCGATCATTAAGTAAAATAAATGTTGGATGAATCGTGATTGATAGCACAAAGGTGGTCTAGCAAATACTTCAACCGTGAGCATGATTCTGCGCTTGCGCAAGAAGCGATACATTGCATCGACGTGAACAACGAATTAAGAACGATGAGAAAATTTACTGGTTTATGACATCTATGTGTGTTATATGTTTGTGTTGATGAAACTCTTGTTCAATTATAGTTTTGTACAGAACGGTTGAAGAACTAAAACGCTCCTTGTAATTTATTTATTACGTTGTTATGTGCCTTAAAACTAAAAGGGTGAATTTTTTTATCTAATTATCAAATTGAAATGTAATATGAACCTGAATAAAATATATACTCTAATTATTGAGGACTCTAATAAGCGAGGAAGTTTTAGAATAACAGCGATAAAGATTAAAAATTTAGATAACGAATAGCTGTTGTAGCTCATGTTGATTGATATTTTTGATTTATCTAACATCTGCAATCAATGATGGATTGTCTGTTATTGAAGACGTTTCTATACTTTCCAATGCGGAGATTTCGTGTTTAAATATTGTAGCGGATCGCAAAGAAAAATAAGTAGGTCACAATTTATAATAAATATGAAATAAATCACGTATGTTGTAGGTGTAAATGTTTAAACTATGCGATTATCTAAAAATAAATTATTAATTTGCTAACATTGCTTGATTGTTATTGTTTGAATTTATAAATAAAAAAACATTTAATGAATTACTTTAATACAGAAATGTCTTCATATAAAACATTATAGCGAGTTTCCTAAAAATAACATACTTTTATAAGTTAATTTCGAACATATTTTAATGTTTAACGTTTACAAGTACGCGTTGATGTCTATCGTTCTATCAAGCCATAATAATATAATTATAATATTATGTAATATGTATTTATGAATAAGATTTATCTGAGTGATATATTTTATACATTATAATATGCCTGTAACGCGTTTAAAAGTATGATTAATTTTTTAATTATTCCAGTTTTACATGTTTGGATTAATTTTAATTAAATAATGACATAATGAATTAAATAATGAATGATAAGTATTTGGGTTAAATTTATTTTTATTTACGAGTATTAACAACCGCAATGGGATGTGGAGTTAAAAGTTTTCGAATCAATGCCACATACGATCTGATAATGTTACATATTGCGGCCGAAACTTGACCTGTCTCTACCAATAGCACGGTCTGTCTGTCAGTGTGTCGTGCCTTTTTAGTTCGTAATTTATTACTGTTAGAAAAATGTCATTGGAATTAAATGTGCCGACATTTAGATTTATTTATTTATTTACAACTGGAATAATAATTCTGAATTGTAACCTCTATAGATAAACAGTAGTTTCCGGCAGCTAATTATAATGAAATTGAGTGAAATAAAATAAAAATACTTGAGCTATAGAAACGTGTGTGTAATGTTACTAATTAAGTATGGTGATTACCAATATTATACAAGGAGAATAAACATGATCAAGCCTCATATGACATGCAAATTGGAGAGTTAATTTGATAGCGTTTAGCTACTTTATGGTTTCTTAGTAATTAATGACACTTTTAATAGTTTTCTGTAATGTTTACATAATGAATTGCTTAATACAACTTATGATATCTTAATTAACACATGCAATCGGTACAGTAGATCACAATTTATGATTCGACTTGATATTATTTTGGTCACAATTTCTGTATTCTACTTTATTATAAACATAATATGAATGTTTGCATAGCTAGTAAATATGATGTTCGTTTATCAAAACACAAAAATGAAAAAAAAAAATATTACTAAGATAAATCTTTTTAGCCAGAATTTTTATGAAAAACTTTGTAATTTAAATTTTACACTTACCAACTGATCCCCAATCGGGGTATGCTCTGTTGTTGAACCAGCCATCGTAGCGCTGTTTCTCGTAGTAAACCTCTGCAAAAAATTATTTATTTTAATTAAAAATCACACCTGTACCAAAAATATTACTTATATATTTTTTAAAACAATAAGAATATACCAGAAACAGAACATTTCAATTTTAAATTATTTCGTATTGTTAGTTTCTAACAATTGATCAATTCTGTTTGACCATTTGGCGTTGTGACCGAGTTTAATATCATGTATCTAAATATCTTTAATAATAAGTATATTAAAAAAATCGTCTGAAACTATTTTTAAAAGCTTCTTGTATGCGACACAAGCTTTGTCAAACCTTAATCAAATGAAGTCTGAATTAAAAAACCGACCATCATTAGGTACTATAATATATTCATATATGATCTGAGATACAAAATAATTGAGAGGTAAAGGGCCTGTTGGTCCACTTTGTCATGCAAACATCTCCATAAGCGATCACTGTTCCATATTTGTCATAGATTGTATGATTTCATCGTACGAATGTTTTGTGTACTAGTTACGTGCGCTGACAATCCTATAGAGGCCTTGTGAAGCTTTAACCGTGATGCCTTCTTGTACACGCTATTATATTTCTATCTTATATTTAGATTATAATGAACATAAATAAATCAACGAGGACCGAATGAGTAATATAGTGCTGAAATTTTCAATGGACTATTTTAATAAAAGTGTGAACTAGATGCAAATATGTATAAGCTTTAATTTGTACAACTTATAAGCATGCTTGCAACTGATAAGATTACATTGTAAGAGTTACGTAATACATATAAAATAGTTTTTTTTTCAGCATCATCATCATCAGCCCATAATGTTTCCTCTTCTGGGACACTGGCCTCCCGTAAGCCCGGGAGCTTTCGGGAGCCCGTAATCCACCATGTTGGCCAAATGAGTGCTCGCTTAATATTTTTAATTAGTATTGCTTAATTTTCGTTATCTTAACGTTATTATAAAGCTGGCAAAATGTGTTTTAAATATAAAGTATAGATGTACTAGTCGTCTCAAAGGTAGAATTTACATAATAAATAAGTAAAAAAATTGCGTTGGTTCTGAATTAATATACCTGTCTGGGAGTTAGTTATGTTTCGTAGAATGGATGATCTCGATACTCGCGAAGTCACGATTCGCTACGGTTATTGTTAACTAATAAAATATGGTTTGTGTAGCATTAGAAGCGGATGCAATGCACCTGCAGTCTCAAACAAGTGTCCATGTTTGTTTCATGAGCAATTAAAAATACATGCGAATTGTTGTATGGCTCGATAAAATTGTATTAAATGGAGACAAGCTTTAAGTTTTTTATTCTGTGCAAAAAAATATTCTTACATATTTATTACCTTTAATGATACATGTGCATGTGCTGCTTTGAAATTAAAATTAGAAAATATTTAGCTCACCAGGGTTAGATATAAGTGTTTATAATTTTATACCATTTATTTTATAGATAAAAGATATTCATATTGCAGAGTTATTCATGCTACGTCAATGGGCATTTTTCTCATCAGTTTTTATTCTTCAGAATACTACATCCAAACAGGATAATACATAGTAATCGTTTTTGGAAGACCTAAAGAAATCTGTGCATATTGTTATTTTCATAAAAGGTGCCATATTAAAAAAATTCTTAATTGACAATCTTGTAATATAATACAGTCAAATTCTTCTAAGAATCATATTTTATGAAGAACTAACGATTATTGTTGATATATTAAGTAAGTTTCATGTTCAAGTTCTAATAAACGGTCCATTCAATTCATTGAAAATAGAAGATAAAGATGTTAGATAGAGATTGTAACACAAAGGAAAGTTGGTTAATGATATTACTTGTCAATGGTACGAATTGACATGTGGTGGGTGTGACAGACAGACATGACTACGGAGCGATCTAGTTACGAAATATTAGCTTCGAATACTATTATGTATGGACTATGGATGATCGAAGCTTTCGTATCATAAATAGTTTGATTAAGCATTGTGGAACATAGACTGTGGTTGCTTTTGCAAAAATAAGACTATTTATTGTATTGAATTATTTATTAAAAGTATGATTAAACTACAATTTAACATAAATTCATAAATAAATACTGAACCTTTATCTATATGAGATAAATGAATAAACTTGCACCTTCAATAAACTAAACTTATTGGCAGAACAAAAGTAGGTTACAGTAAAACAAACATGCATTTAAAATGATAACATTATAGTATGTAATATTATGTTCATGATAGCATAATTTATAGAGCACCGGTGTAGTTAATAAAATGCTATTTCAAATGGATATGGATTATAAATAGATATAATAAAAAATATCTTAGTCATAGCCTGGTCGTGGATGAATTTAATGCGTTAAATCTAACCTACTTCAATAATTAAGTAAAAAAAGCACATGATATGGTTAAAAAAGCAAGTCCGGTATTTTCAATTATTCAGACTCGCATCATCACTTTTTGCTGATGAGTTTTTGTAGGAAAATTAGATTACATCACGCTCTGTGGACACGATTTGTTAATAGCTTTATGAATTTTTTTGAACTTAATTAATCAATCTGAGCAATTGAGATGTCTATTTTTGGGTAACTGTAAATAAGTATATCATTAACAGTAGGTATGTTTATTTTAAATATTTATTTATGTTTTTGTTAGTATTCGCTAATGTATGGGAATCAATGTAATAAAAAAGAAAATGCAATAACACAACTTCAAGCTTTAACATTGCTCAGTCAAATTTTTGTGGATTAAAGCCGCATGATACGATTATTTGTAGGTAATTTATATAAATTCCTATACTTACCAAAATTTTTATTACTAGTTTATTTTATTATTTTTATTATTAGCACTTTCAACCGTAATGTAAAGCCTTTATAAATCGGAGTAGTATGGCCTTTAAAGATGTTGACATATGAATTGCATAACTTGCATGTTTATGAAGATAATATCAATAATAATCACTTAATAATAATAATTTTATGCATTCCTTATAATAAGTTATTTCTTTACATCAGCTTGATAACTTCATATTGTATTCATACATTGAGGATACGTAATAGAATAAAAAAAGTTTTGTTCCTAGAAATATAATAAAAAAATAAATGATGATCACAATCCAGCACTTAATGATTGCGGAGGTAACGAAACATTAGCACAGCATCCTTTGCAACCTACACGGGCTATTAAATCTTGTAGTTTTTGTTCATTGGACAATTTGTCATTCGTATCCGCCTTTAGTTCCGTACTCGGCACTTGTAAGTTGAAGCCTTTGTATTTTGAACAATTATGATGTTCAATAGAGATATGATGGGCTATTGCAGTACGCCTATTTTGAATGAGTTGTTTGTAATTAAATATTTATTTTAATAATATGGCAAAATAATTTAAAATTGTAATGAATTTTTAATTATTTTTTAATTCGGATAGGATTTAAAATGTATTTCATTTTTATTTTTTGTATAAATTATACAACGTAGAGTTTTTGTTATGAACCTAATAAAAATATTCGAAAGAATAGCATTAATATCTTATAAAATAATTAAATTAACACAAATTATTTACATGTTTTACATTCTGTTACACGTTCCGTACAATGAGTATTATTTTTAGCATCTTTAAAAATGTTCATACGCAACAGTGTTTTTTTGTAGATGAGTTCTACTTACGTTCATTATATTGTTACTGAGACCTGAGTAAGTTGGCTTAATATATTCATTGATAATAATTGAAAGTAGAAAGGACCCTAGCTGTTATAGTCTAGTAAAGCTTTATGATGAAACTATAAACAAAGATAAGTGTAGTGTGCGACTTTCACTGAGACCATTAAAATCGCATAGAAAGCGAGTTTACAAGGGCGTGTAACTTTAACAGCATCATTCATAAGATGATTTATTATAATTTTTAATAAGAAACATTCGAGTTAACGTGTAAATTTTTTTTAAGCAGATTGATGGAATTTATTAACATAATCAAATCATTATTAAGATGTATTTTTTTTCAATGATTGTGATGTAATTTTTCGAAAGGTTTAGTCATATTATAATGAAGTGTCTACGAACCTAAATAATAACTATGTAAATATGTACATAGTTTCTATAGATTTAGACTAGTCTAGAGTGTTCAATTTGTTACTCAATGAATATTGTCAATAGTTCAATACATATTATATTACAAACTTTCTCCGCTAGCAACTTACATTAACTTAGCTAATAATATTTTATGAAACAAAACAATTTTATTAATACTTGATATTATCATTAATAGTTACCTATTTTCCTCTATAAAAAACTACGTGTGCATAAACTCATTATAACTTGGTTGTCCTTCAACAGGCTTTCACTGTAGCTAAAGTGCGGGCTACTTATGGTACAGGTGATTCATCATTTTGTCACTTTCATTAGCATAGTGCTAAATGAGATTTCAAAATTATAACTTTACTCTGATCTGAAAAAGTTTTGAGACTAAATATGATTTCATTATTATGAAGGTGTGCAAGTAAACATATAAGGTCCATAAAAAGAAGTATTTAAACATAATAAACAAACTCATCAAAATATTTTATTCTCATTGACAGGAAGAGAAATAAATACAATAAATACAATTCCACTACTTTCAAAAATGGAACATTTTATTTGCCTTTATAATAATATAATATGGAATACATGGAAATGGCAAGACTTCGATCACGTGACACGTCTAATGTTGAATAATATTTTATTCATTATAAATGTGGGTAGTTTAACAAAACATCAGTCCACCGATTTTCAATTCAACCAGGCAAGTAAGTTTCTTCATCAGTTATTTGAACAGATACAAATTATTTTCAATCATGAACTTAAGATACTATCAACGTAATGCACTTCCAAATACAGTGCATGTAATTATAAAATTTGTTATTGCCTTGACTTTATCGTTAGCGGAAGTTCTGAAGGGCGGGGGAAATGTACGAGCAAGTTTCGTGATTTCGTGATGCAAATGTCATGCTTCGTAACTGCTTAGCTACTGATGCGTTAATTATATTGTTAACATTATCCATTGTGAGCTTTATTGACTTATATACTTTTATGTATATTGGAGTAGGTGTGCTGTTGTAAGTACAGGTTATAATATACTGGTGTGTCATATAGATATACTTAGATGGTCGATGGATGATGTTTCGTGGTGGTTTAATACATGCATACTTAATTGTTAATTTGCAGGACAAGATAAGGACAAGAACAAAAAAGTATATGAGAAGTAATTACCAATTTCAAACGGTTTTAGTTGCCGACTTTACGATTTGGCATTTGGATATCAAAAATTATGAAAATATATTGTAAGTTTATTTTTGCATTGGATACTAGGAAGTGAAGAGTCAAGGATGACGTGTCGTTACTTAAAGCTGCATGCATTTGGTTGATTAGACGTTATTTTTAATCTACATGATATTAAGTTTTTATATAAATATAACACATATTATTATGTCCAACTTATTTTTTGTTCTGGTTTATGAACTACACAAATATCAATTTCTTATAATTATGTTTTGTTACGACAAAAAACATCATATTACTTATTAGAAAAAATTTATCAAAGTTTTAGATAATTGTGATTTTTATGTGGGAATAGCATAATAACCAATCAAAATATAGGTAATGAATGAATCTTCATATTTACTTCTTTTACCCACTTACTAATATATTTACTCTTATCATTTGAATACGAAGATCCTATACGTACTTTCAAGCTTGACAACAAGAAAATACTTACCTATGTCCGCGATAGACGTCATTAACTTCCGCGTATTTATTCAAATATAAACATGTCTTTATTGCTAATGCTAGTACATCTTGATAGGTTTGTAAGTACAAACATACCACACTTAAATCTCCAATGCATCGGTTTTAATTAAATAAATAAAATACATTATTAATTAAATATTAATAAGGGAGATCCTTACTTGTTAAAATATTTTTGCATTGTCTTTAATAAATAGTTAATCCAAGATAAACAATAAAAAATTCTACACAATGTTTTTAATATAATCATTTAGCCACGCTCTTATAATGCTCTATAGATTTCAGCTTGAGAGGTGCCTTTTGAAATTCAACTCTTCACGTGTAATACAATATCAAAGTTATAATGGATTTTGTAAATTGGACAACATCAAGTTTATACGTAATGAGCTTGGAATGAAAATGAAAAGGCGATGCTTAGAATTTTTGAGGCATGCATGGGTTCTGTTGTTCCAACAATAACTTGTTTATTGTGGACATCTTAACAACATATTAATCAAAGTCTTGACTCGTGACCGTTCGTGGCATGTGACAACGGGCCATTGAAACAAGTTCACATCCTTGTTGCCCAACGAGACAGATGAAGATAAATCTGTGATGCTGTATACATTTTTTCGCTTACATGTGACTCAAATTAAACTACATTTTTAAGGGGTTTAACATTTTTTTTTTTTATATTTGTCAAGTAGGTGGGGCATTTGGTATACGGCAATTTCTTATCTATTCTATTTCTTTTCACGCAACACCGTTTCGTAGACACGTGCTTATAAATTAATGGACACTTACGTCTGAGTAATATTATTAATTCTATGTATATATTATACTAGACTTCTATTTTAACATTACACTAGACTTATATACGTACCAGGATCGCATAAAGATTTCGTTATAACAGCCAATATTAGGAGAAGGAGCGAGAGCCCTTGGCTGCTCCAGGCTCCGATCATCATGTGTCGTTACACCTGTAACAAATATTAAGACATTATTTAAAAATAAAAATATTTTTCAGGTAATCTGCAATTTATGAACTACAACAAAAGATAAGAATAAATGCTGAAGACGTTATTTATTTCAAAATCTTTTTAACATTTTCATTCTGCAGGTTATGTTCTCTTTCAAAACCAACCTTTTACTTTATATCTTTTTTTAAATTATTTTATTATAAAAACAGACACATACATACATGTACCTACACATTTTATGGATATTTGGACGAAACTTGATATTGGGCTATTGCTTTAACTAATTTATTGAGGTGATTAAACGTATATGTGCTATTGAGGCAATTATTTTTAATTAGTTTCACGTACCCTCAAGTAGAGTACCTACAAATAGGTGTGCTCGGACCAGTATATTGAAACTGTGATATTGACATACTTTTTAGATATAAATGCCAAAGTATTATCTTAATATTATTATCTTAGTATATCTTAATATTATCTATTATCTTAGTATCGTAATATTATTATCTTAATATTATCTTAGTATTATCTGCCACTAAACTGTTTACAGGTTGGCAGAGTATTATGTAAGTATTTTGCACGCCTCATAAGCGAAGCGTTGAGGTGGGTACTACTGTCACTTCGCGCAAAACATCTGATTTTTCAAACTTAAAATGTCTATGTATCATACATTGCACTTGTAAGATAATACATACACACACATATTAAGAAAAAACACTATTTTTAACGTTCATGATATTTTTGATGTCATTTTTGTTATTTAAACTAGTTAAAAAACAGTTTAAAAAAGTTCTGTCTTGGACGTCCGTGTGTCTGTATGTGCGGATCCTTTTTCTTGTTAACACGATAGCGACCGAAATACTTTACTAATCGAGTCTTTTTTTTTCTCTTACGCTTGAGTATGCTCAGGAATAGAACCCTTTCATTTTTCAGGGTCTGATTCGATGTGGTTTAATTGTTATTAAATAAACAAAAATAATAATTAATAAATATTTATTAAAAAAAAATTATGAGGCGTGCACTTTTGGATTTTCCAAATTATTTTTTTCTGTAATGGAATGAA
Organism: Colias philodice; assembly: GCF_061535455.1. Lineage (NCBI taxonomy): Eukaryota > Metazoa > Arthropoda > Insecta > Lepidoptera > Pieridae > Colias > Colias philodice. Next base: position 7,110,762 of record NC_143098.1, on the reverse strand, counting down.
ATTTTTTTGTCAAATAAATAAAAGTTCCAAACGTGCGCTTAATTTTTATTATAATAATTTATATATTATTACTATAATATTATGTAATATTATTTATTAAGAGGACTACAATAGCTAGCTGAACTGCGTCTTTCCAAACTATACAAGGCCAGTACGCAACGGTGTGAAACTAATCACGTATAGTTTGGAAATAACTTTTTCACAAAGTTCTTCCAATCTATACAACAGCAGTACGCAAGTACTCGCGTATACTTTGTAGTGAAGTAAGTAAGAATAGCGCTCCAAAATATACAGCGCCAGTACGCATGCGGACTAAATCGTGTATGTTTCGGAGTTAAGCGCGGCGTCTTTCCATTGCTCGCGCTTATATTATTGTATTGCTGTTTTGAAATCTATTATTAAAATGCATGTGTATTGTGTATGTAATGTTGCGTACTGATCGTATTTTTTTTTGTATCGAGGATGCTTGTGTCTTCGTTCCCGACTATACTGCACGACTTACAATTGACAATAGTGCTAAAATGTAAGAATCTAATAAGTCCAGAAGAAGACGGTTGCGAGGCGACGGCTATTTTTGTGTAGTTAAAAAAAACACGAACCTAACCTAATCCATAGGTAACCCTTATATCTGTTACCTATTTATTTTTCTAAGCTCACCTAATAATATTTTTATTCCATATTTTACTGAATCAATCAAGAAGAATAAAAGTAGATAGATATAGCTTTACAAGTCTTTGATTGCCTACGCCTATTTATTATTTCGCTCAAGCGTAAGTGGTGTAGTAGGTATATTTAGTTATATTTTGCGTACTGATCGTGTATAGTTTGGAACGAAGAAGCAAGCATCCGTGTTACAAAGTATACACGATCAGTACGCAAACTTCGTGTATATTTTGTAATAACAAACTTAAAAACAGCATTACAAAGTATACACGAGCAGTTTCCTATGGTTGCGTTCTGGCTATGTATAGTTTGTAAATACGCAGCTGAACTTGAGTGACTCGCGCACACAATCAACTTTTATCGTTTTTTTAGTCCTCTTGACGGGTTTTGTTTTTCCCATACTTAATATTTACAAAAATTTACAAAATTACAAATTTATCAGTTTTAAAGTAAGTACCTACCTAAAATGGATTCTAAAAATAATTTAACAACAAAAACAAACAATTCTGGCGGAAAAAAATAACACGAAATCTATTGATTTGACTAAAAAATAAAACACTCTTATTGTATGTAGTATGTTGCTTGTAGAATTATTTGCCGAAAAAAACAGCATGATTGCATGTAGTTAAGCATCAAAAGATTTTTTAGAAGTACCTTTTTGATTTTTTTCTATCGAGTAAAATAAGTTGTATTGTGTTTTCAGCACACCATATAACTAGTATATCTCCTGAAGAATATGTATTATATATTTATCTGAGATTTTTTACTGCAGATAATCATATACTTTAAAGCATTATTAAAACTCGCGTTTAGCTCTTCTAGTCCCCTTAAATGTAATGTGCAGGGACATGAATATTAAAAGTATACAACAGTATAGACATTTTACTTAATCCATAAACAGAGGCAGCTATTTTTCTAAAATGGAGAGTCTGATTTTCTAAATATCGGTAAACCCTACAAGTAAGGGTCACATTTTAGTGAAGTAAACACTGCTGATAAGGCTACATACGAATGTTGAAATGCAATTATTTGGCTATATCCAATTATGTATAATTAATCTAGTATCAAAGATAAACCGGATCGCTGTTTATGTAATTTAGAAACTACTTGATACAATATAAGCTTGATGAAGTGAGAGCATGATTTGTTAAATTCTTATTTTCACGTTTTACCTCGTTGTTAATTTTTCTATAATTTTATAATAAGAAAGATACAAGTATTCTTAGTCGGAATGCACATGAAATCTATCCATTGTATAGGAATATCGGCTCTATATAATGTCTTATACACAAAAGAGAAATACGTAGGATCCATGTAGGTGTATGAACTTGTTCGAGCAACGAACTTGAAATAAATAATGTAGCTTGTGACTTCTTAGTATTTGACTACCATCTTTGCCTACATAGTAAATAAGTAAAGGATATTATGTTGAATGCATGGAATCTTATTCTCTCTTGCTCTATGCTTGATAAGTATTAAAATAAGGTTCTTAAAATAGGTTAATCCGTTAATGGATACAATGATTGAATATAGGTTAGTAATTACTACTTCTAAATAAATGCATCTTAATTAAATCACAATAGTCGCTATATTTATATATTTTATTTACTACAGAATTTATTCACATTCTTGACTAGTGGTCAGCCAAGGACGTTCCAAATGTTTTGTATGTGATCTCTTGTGCTTGTACCTAAATCGTATAACGTTGTTGTGTAATCAAGTAAATATCGAGAAGCAACATTTGGCAATACAGTTTTATATTATACGATACGAGATCTTGTTTTGTGAAGCACAGTTACAAACGTTGTTTATAGGTGTTTGGTTTATTCTAATTTCATTAATTATCGGGTACATTTGATGATTACAAATATTTTTTTGTGGATGACATCAGTTTTGATATACAAGATACTCTATGTAAAAAAAAACACGAAGACACCCTGGGTTACACTGCGATTAAAAACCATCTTATTAATTTTATCCCGATGATTTATTTCGTGAGTCTGACTTCTATCAGGTACCTAAAGATTGATAAAGTGCAACTTATAGCGGATTCTGAGTTGTTTTTCTAAATTAATTTTACAAAATTGTGTGCTCTAGGCAAAATTTATAGAACGCATTTCGAAGACTTCTGTTTAGTTATTTTTTCTAAAACATTAAATAACTTAACATTCAGCATGTGATTTAAATACACTTTTAATATGTGAACCCTTACAAATATTCTTTAAACAAACGATGCACGGATGTACCTTATCACCATTTGGAAATTATGTTTAGCAAAGAAGAGGTTATTTGGAATTAATAAAAATATTTTTAAACTAGTAGTGTTCTAATATGCGTATGAATCATAGGTTGAAGTCCATTATCTCTACAAATATGTCCATAATGATGAGATCAATAATCGTAAGTAGTAATTAAAAATTAACGGCACGTTAAATAATTGCTGTTGAGCAAGCAGTGCGTGAATTTGACCTATAAAATCGCGCAAGGTCACTTACAAATCTTGTCCGACCAAAAGTCTATTTTATCCATTGTGTATTTTCATATTTGATAAAAAATTACATATTGGTTTGTCATATTGTAAAAAAATTTAGCACCGATAACGAATAATTATCTTTAAAATAGTACCTATTACATTATGCCCAGGATAATAAGGTATAATTATACCAAGTTTCATCGAAATCGAACCGTTAGTTTTCACGTTATGCCTTCACATACAGACAGACAGACAGACAGATAAAAATTTTTTTAATCACATATTTGGGTTTGGTATCGATTCAGTATCACCCCCTGCTATTTATTTTTTCAATATTTTCAGAATTGACCCTTCTACAGATTTATTATATGTATAGAATACCTGTATTTAGTGATCAAGTACTATATTTTAAAATGTTTGGTTGTTCGAAAATGTCTATAACTAATCAATGTGTAATTACGTGTTTTGTTTGAAGCAATTGCCTAACAAAATTCCAAACTAAGTGCTACCTATATGAATAAGCTTTATTGAGCGTTTGTAGGTAGGTAAATACTTCAGTAGGTACATATTATGTTATAAGTGTTGGTGGGAAAGCCCAAGATTACGAAAAGGCAATTTTTAATTACTTTAATCTTTACCGATGTACAGATTATTCGTATATAGCAATATTATTTTATCTACACAATTTTAGCAGATCAAGGATAATCTTTACGCAACAATCTTTCTTGCGCAATTTCTTTGAGAGAAGCGTGTACGAATAAAACGGCCTTTGGTCACTTGATAATCAGATGCTGCTTTTTCTGGTCTCCCTGAACTTAGGATGATAAAAAAATATTATATCTCTTAGGATTTAGCGATATTCAAATTAGCTAATTATATAGAACTGGGTTGAAATCATAGAGATAGTAGTAGTACATATATCTCGATGGTTGAAATAGAAAAACTTTAGTAAAACAGACCCATGTGATTCTATAATATGCTTCATACGCTAATTCTTGTTTCTTCACATACTCTACGATGCTATTTGATTGTTTTCTTTTTTAAATTAATAAAAACAGTTGATAGAGAACCCTAAAACATAACAAATACGTGAATCCGGCCTTCAATGCGTTTATTTCACGCTTTAGAACTACTGTTGTGTTTGAAGAACCTCTAATTACGTGCGAATCGTCGTCACAATGCTATGTTTATCAAAATTTACACGCATTCGATTAACAATAGGGTGTGTAAATAAAAATTTATCTGCTGAACACATTATAATTTTTTGGGAATAACATGAGTGCATGCTTATATTTGTATCTATTTCTAATATATTCTTTAAATAATTCGTCCAATAATCGAGTTATTTAATAATGGCTCAATTACACATACGACTTTTTAAAATAAAAGCTTACACAAATCACAATATGTCTACCCTACATTTCGCTTGGTCTGGGAGGCAGCTCATAAATATTAAAGTTTAGTGAGTCAGATGAAGGCAATGCAACTCTATTATTAGACATCGATATCCAATTTAGTTTTATGGCGAGATTGAATCAAATCCCTCGTAACTTTGAGCACCGAATATAGGTATTGCAGGCGTTGTTTCGATGTAGCAGGTATATACATTAGGTTGGATCTGGGCCAAATTTAATGCACCATGTTTGCAATTGCAATTTTCTGCTTGTACTTTGTAGTGAATGTACATAATTCATTTTTATCAAGATTGCATATGTTACTTTCAATTGGGCTTGGGCAGTTTACGACTTTATGACTTAATTGTTGGGTTGCTAAGCCAGTCTTATTGTAGGTTAGTTTTAATTTAGAATTAAAACAACCTATTCATTATTTATTATTAAGTCTTTACAGTGACTAGTGAGTGTGATATAAGGCATTGAATAACAAAATCCAGAATTTTTCCTTCAGTTTTTTGCAATAAGGGGGCAAAACATATTTTAAAAATATTTGTCGTGATATAAGATAATCCATGATGAATCATTAGATTTTCCAGTAAGGATGTACGGTAAAAAATAATTGTAATATATATGTATAATTTAAGCGCATAAATTGCGATATAAAGAAAATTACGATTGTATAAAAACTGTGCTTTACTTTATTCGAAACTTTATATAGAAAGAAATGAACTATCATGCGTGAATTCATGTTGAAGTCAACGTATGCGGGCTTCTAAATTAAGTTTGTATTTGAAGCAGTTGAAGTTTAATTATTTTACATGCATTATTTAAGCCAAGGCAAATGTTACAACTTACAAGCAAAGTCACGTCAGTCGCAAAATATGCTGTAATATGCAGTAATCTGTCGAACACCCCTCATCAAAGTATTGATGTTCAATTACACTGTCACATGTAACACATGGATTGATTGCTTATAATATTAATTCTGTTGGCTATAAATAAAAAGTAAGTCTTAATAATATAATGTAAGCATTTAGTGAGTAAGTTCTTTAACATCTAAAAGTTTTAATTGAGAATCTCCAAAATTTTCGGCTTGAGGAAAAATTGAGCTTTTCTTTAGAATAGCGTGTCATAAATTCCTATAAATTTGCTAATTTTCCATAAAATATATCAAATTGTTGTAAATTAGTTATATAATATTTAGCCTTTTTTGTCCGCTTCGATAACACTTCATGATTAGTAGGCATTAATCTTTAGGTTACTGAGATGAACCTCAAATAATTAAACAAAACATCGCTACTTTGTCTGTCCGGTTGAGTCAGGTAGCCAGCGTCCTTGCATTCACCACGAGGCAGTTTGGTCACCTTATCACCGAATATCATCGTCTAACACTGGACCAAGTAGAAAGGTTGGACTCACCTCTTCGTTCTATCCGTGATACATGTCGGCGCTGTCACTACGTGCGAATCGCCACTTATGAGGGAAATATGTTTGAAAACACGAATCGTTCGAATTGTTTACGTAGCGAAAGTGATGTGATCGCGGAAGTACGTACGTGGTGGAAGGCGTTCGTCTCGCGCGCGGCCCGTGTGCTACTCACGGCGGCAACCGTTTCTCCGATCGTGGTGTCACGAGGAGAAAGTATTGGCCGTGGAGCCGCCGGCTGGTGGGGACGTGACGCAGCGCAGCCTTCGGTGAATCCTCATTCTAGAGTCGATCCGTCTGCGATTAGCACAAGATCCGCGTACCGTCACGTTTGATGACCAATTACGGATGATTGATAATTTGACCCGACTTCAAATTACAGCCATTAAAGTTATTTAAAACTTTTTGTATTGTGTTGTAATGGACCAGTCAATTTTTGAGGTTAATTTGAATATTTTTTTTGCTGAACAATTAAATTCTAAATGTACCACATTCTTTAATGAGATATGTAGAGCGATTGTATTTTCACCGAACTATTTAACTTTTAAAATAACTTATAAATCTTTATTTATATTTCTAGTTACTATTGGCAATATAATATTATCATTATCAATTGAAAAAAGCTCTAAAGATAAAGCGGACAATCGTAAAGCATTTTATAGAAAGCGACATTTGCTCGAGTATTTTAATTAGAAACAATAAATAGCATTACCCAAATGGTTTTTTCAATGTGGACTAGTTTAAACTACAAATGAATACGAATGAGTCTATTAAAGTGCTCATATAAATTAAGCAATTACGCTCAGTTCCCACGAAACTTCATCCCCTGGGAATGCTAAAGAGATTAAGCGATATATGTTTAACTGATCGTTGCTGTACCTATTGTTTTGCTAATACTTTTCATTTGTTCATTGTGAGTTTTTCTTCACCTTATATTAACCATCATACAATTACAATGCATAGATATAAAAAGGTAGGTATATGAGTTATTAGATGGCGTCTTCGGACTTAGGATAAATAAAAATAGCGATTGTTTTACAACAAATTTATAATGTAAAACCTACAATAATCATAATCAATATATGATTCACATTTGCAATTATTTTCATGAATAATTCATCAGTACAATTGTTAAAATTGAAGATTTTCAGTCATAAAACAGTTGGTAATACTTACTTCTTTCTTTTCATGAATGTTTATCCCTACAAAGCCACCTAACAAAGTTTTTGACATAATCGTCCCTCCTTGTTTATTTGTTCTAAATAATTGCGCGATATAACTTTTCATCACGGAAATTAAAATATTTATGAGTATAGTTAGCTTAAACAAATAGTGACAGGGCACAGAGGGTTCCGAGTTTTACATCCTTGATGACATCTTAGAGACAGGGACGGACTCTACATTTATCAATTAAAAATCTTAGTTATAGAATTTATTTATTTAGCATTACGGGTTTCCTATAATAGATTTATTTTTAATATTAACATAACAATTTAAAAAAAACAAACATTAAAAAAAGCCAAGTGAAAAGAGTTTTATACTAATTCAACAGTTTCGATAGTAGGTACTATTTTACAGATTGATACGGCCATACCATTATTTATTTTTTTGTATAGGTTTCTGCAAATGAATTAAACAATTTAAAGTAGTCTCACAGTACCTAATAAGAAATATTCAATTGAAACGATACGCCCCTGTCTGGTCGGAAGGCATCTGTTTATACAATTATCAGCTAAGAGGCGAGTCAGTGGCGCATGCTGTTCTTCCTAAATGAGTCCTTCATGAACGATATTCATCTGGACTCATAATATAACGACAAAGCAAGAACCCGGATTAGTCTTCATCTAACATCCTAACAAGTAATACGTGTGTTATCATTTAAAAACGTCTTAATTTCAAAATAAGATTGAAACTTAATATGGAAGGTTTCTACCAATACAGTGAAAATTGGGACCAATTATATACAAAGCAGTATGCACAGTGTCGAAATACTGATCCGGTCCCGAAACAAAGGTACCAAGCAAACGCCCGTGAGCGAGATCGTACACAAAAGTTAGTACTTACCTATATTTTTATTATTTTAAGTGTTTCAAAATATTAGCCTTTATGTCTTATATTAAAATAGATAGTCTAGTAGGTGGTCATAATATTATAGACAATGTAGGTAACCGAAAATTAGATATAATTTGAGGAAAAAATCTAATTAATATTCCAAATCTATGGTATTAAAAAAATGATCTTTCTGTTCGCGACAACGCCCACGTATTCAAGGAAAAGATCTAGTACCGGGATTTTCTAGCATATAATTTTAAAACTATCCTAGGTCCTTTCCCGAGTGTAAAACTTTATTTTTACCAAATTACATTCAAATGGGTCAAGTAGTAATTCAAAGGAAAATATAGAGTACCGGGATTTTTTCGCATAGTTTCAGGAATTCAAATTGTATTTACTGACTAACTCATATGTAATTTTTATTGGGTAAGCAAATTAATCAAAGTCAACTTAAATGGCCTGTTCATTATTCAAATATTAGAATATTATCTAGCTATACTTAAATATGCAGCAAATTTACTTTTAGTTTATGAATTGTCTCTACCAATAATAACCTTACAATGAATATGCATTATTTATACCTTTTAATATTTCGTATTTCCATGCTATCAAAAATTTGTAATTGGGTATTGCAAATTTCTATACTTCACATTATTATCACAATATATGAATTTCCAAGCAGCGTAAACATGGCTTTCAACGCGCTGCGCCTGCTCATCCCAACGGAGCCCCCAGACAGAAAACTGAGCAAAATTGAGATCCTTCGACTTGCTGGCAGCTATATTACACACCTTGATAACCAATTATACACAGGTAATAACAACTCACTTGTTTTACTTTTATACCATTTAGATAATTATCACTCAGAACTAGCCCAAAAGTCCTAGCTCTAAGACTATAAGTCCCCATACCTTCTATATTTAAGTAAAATTTGAGAACAAAAATGATGAAACTAACTGATTCTGATAGAACTGTATTTTTGGGTACCTAATGTGTTTTTTTGGATGTAATTTTTTTATTAGAATAATTAACATTACAGTGAGCAATATGCACTAGTGTCGTGTGTAGCCAACTTAAGCTTTCATAAATGTTAGTAAAGGTAGAAAATTTTTTTAGGAGACATGGAAAGACCCTGTTTACGAAATAACGACTATGAACACAAAAATACGTCTTTGTGTACCTTTTGTTGGTCTACTGTGAAAAAAGAAGTAAGTGACTCTTTATTTTTATTTATATAACGTAACGGTCCATGCATGTTAATATTCATAGATATATCCATACTAATATATACGTAGTATATTATTATTAGTCTGTGCTAATATTATAAATGCGAAAGTAACTCTGTCTGTCTGTCTGTTACTCAATCACGCCTTAACTACTGAACCAATTTGCATGAAATTTGGTATAGAGATATTTTGATACCCGAGAAAGGACATAGGCTACTTTTTATTCCGGGAAATAGGATAGGTTTTATCCCGGAAATCCTACGGGAACGGGTTTTTCTTTGAAAACGCGGGCGAAGCCGCGGGCGGAAAGCTAGTTATGTATAATTAAATGTGATATAAGCTGAAGGCTTGTCACCTTAGGGTAAAAGGCGTAATGATCGTTTTTACATAATCTAAACGGGTGATATTGCTACTAAACCTATGTGAATATAATTATCTAGTCGGTATGGACACGTCATATTATGTAGATCGTACATGATTATAATAAGTATTATAATTTACACATATGTATAGCTACTTTCTACATTCTAAATTAACCGTATCTAAATAATTATGTCGTACTAATTTAAAGCCATTAATTTATTACATATCTGACTGACATTTCATATTCAGAGAAAGTGATTGATTTATTTTTTTTTCAGAAATCTTCAACTATGATGCCAAATGGATTCAATGGAACATTGTAACTAAGTTTATTAACAACAAATATTATATACCAATAAAAACTAGTCTTGCTCTATGATAAGGGAATAAGGTATACAATATTAAAATAATATAATATTAAAATATACAATATTAAAATAATACTACTTATATTTAATTATAAATGTATAAATTATTTAATTGAGCAAAACATAATATAATCTTGAATTAATAACACGCCGTTGATGAATTAAATTCAAATTAAAAGTTATTCTAGTCTCCTTTTTTTCAATGTAACGTTAAATAACCCAGTGAACTGAAACATTTGGAGAGCTTCCTTCCTTTTATTAGTTAATTCATTGTTTTTTGATATTTTCAACATACACAATAACTTTCAGGATTTATCATTCTGAAGTAATAAAAAGAATTTACTTGAATAAATGTAATTAATTAAGAGCGTATAGAAAGGTATATTAATAATAATAAAAACTATTATTTGAATTTATGACTCAATAAAGAATTCTATTATATTTATTTATTTTACTTAAATTATTCCCAATTGACTGCTCGCCCGTATTTTTAACATTTTAAATGCTTTTATGAAAAAGGTGTTGCTACATTTTTCTTCCTTCTTATAAAAAGTGTTTTGGGCATATAAACTACCTAGAAAAACAACGTCATGGATGCATAAGAATAACAGGTAATGTAAAAATTAATAATTTAAAAATTAAAAATACACCCAGGTGGAGCCCAGTTGAGATAATATATTAGATATTTGAGATACTCGTATTTGTAGAAACATGAAAACGAGGGTATCATAAATAAAACAATATGATATGGCACCATTTCTTTATTTTATTGTAGGTCTGTTTTAAGCACATTTCAAAGAAAGATTATCAAAATGTCAAGAGACATCACAACCAGTTTTTTAAAAGGTGGTAAAGTTAATCTAGGATAGGTTTTGTGGCAGTGGACCTATTAAAAACTAATAAGTACAATAATTGTAGCGTAGCAATTATGTTTTTAAAATATATAACAACAAATGTTAATACAAAATCTAATATAAATACTAAGTTCTATTTACAATTTATCCTAAAACTATTTAATTTTTTGTTAAATTTGTCTCGAGTATATTGGAAATTTTAGAATTTTCAAGTCCAAAAAGTGTTTTAACTATGTACTACATTCCGATATCTAGAATATTGATTCAATGAGTTAGATATTTTTAATTTCGTTACAAATAAACTGACATAATATTATAAGGAAAATCGATATCGTATTTTGCCACATTGAAAAATCATAAGTATTTTAATAGCTTAAAAATAAGTACCTAGGTGTGCAGAAATTTATTTCATTACAATGTGTATTTAAACCATTTTAAAAATACAGCTTGAACAATATATTCAACAAAACTAAAATTGATAAATAAAAATAAGTAGCAACAAGTAAGTGGAACAATATAAGTAGTTCATTATTAAGTGTAAGAAAAATACAACATCATGGTTTTTACAAACCTACAAATCATTATAAAATTCCTAATTAAATTTGACTAGTAAAAAATCTAGTCAACTTGTCCTTATGCTAAAATTTCATAAATAATAAGGCAAGTATTATTTACAGAATAATACATATTCATTTATATAAACAATCATAGAAAATCTTCTCATTACACTTAAGAAATGCAAAATAAAAACAATAGTTAAATCTCTCATACAAGAGCCTTGTAACAACAATAAAACGCCGTTTCCAGAACATTTCGTACTTACACACATATAATCCTCTACGAAGACATCACAGTCAAATGATATTAAATATACCTACCTATAAAACCTTTTCTTTTATAAATTTAACACTATTACGCAAGTTTCACTACGTCCATTCTTCGTTTTGTATGGATAAAATACAGCAACATAGCACCGGCTGTTATATTCATCTTTTATTTTAAGTAAGAGTTAAGTCAATTTTAAAAATACACTTACTCAAATGTATGTTACTTTACTGTTCTACTGTCCTAAATGTTGCTAATATCCAATCCATACAAAAACATCTGCATTGTATCATACAAAACTTTCTATTTACACTGTTTTACACAATTATCTGACAACCGGCTATCGAATACTGTTCCTATCTCGACCAATAAACGGACTAGATTCGTGGTTATTCTTCTCCAAGTTACCAGATAACGTAGGGTCTGGCCGACTTCGTTTGAAGAATCCAAGTTTCCAAAGCGCTATTATGAGAAGTATGAGAACTATTAGGCCTACTATAATTGAGACAATTATAACCCACAATGGTACTTCTGAAGGCTCGCTTATCTTCAAGTCTGGATATGCAACAGTTTCGACCTAGAAAATGAAATAAAAATAATGATAGTCATTGGGGTATTATTAAAATGCGATATCTATTGATCGATTATCGGTACCGATTAACTATACCTATTGAATGAGTGCAAGGCTACGTCCAAATAATATTTAACCATAGGTCAGATTTATTTTGTCTGTTCTGTGATTCAAAGCAAATCAAATGCGCGAACAACTGCACAATGAGAGAATTTTGAAACATAATATTATATTTCAAAACCTTGATGCTGAATATGTTGTTTATGCGCTAAGACAATATTAAGCTCATAAATAAAATATACTACCAGCAGTCGCGTGTATGTTAATCGGGATGGCCCTTTATAATTTATTACTTTGATTAATAACGTCAACAACAACACGATGCACATCTAGCATCCTATTTATAAAATATGTAATAATCATTTGCTAAGCCGATTAAGACACGTGTATTAATTTAAGTATGAACATTTACCGTCGCAGTATCATCGTGGCGTTTATTCTGATGGATGTTATAATGTTCTGGAATATGTATGAAGGCAGTAGAAGCGATGTTGACATGGCTAACTCGCGGGTAGTCTTCCACCAAGGTAGAATTCCAAAGCCGGGCTTTTACTGTGATGGTACTTGCTTGCATGCGTCCCAATCTGTATATTACACATTGGAATTGAATGCATTTGGCTGTTTTCTTTTGGCAGTTCTGAAAGAATAAATTTAATTATTATTAATGAATAACAAAATTTTGCTAATCTATTTATAAATTAGCAAAATTATTATTTATCATGCCTTACCATGTTGACAACGTGCTTTCTCTGACCATCCTTATCCGTATAAGCTTCAGCTTTAACGATATCGCTTTCCCTCTTTTTCCTTATTTTGTTTTCGGCACCACTTCTAAATTCAACGGCTTTCTTAAGCGTAGAGTTATGTTCTTTCTCACTAGAGGTGGCACTCAATTTTCCAGCACTTAAAAATGGATCCATTTCCAAATTTTCCAGATATGGTTCAAAAGATCCAGGTCGAGTTGTGAGTTTCAGAGGATTGATTTCACTTCCATAAATTATAAAACATTCCCCGTTACTTTGATCTAAAAATAAATAACGAATTATAAAAGTAAATAAAGAATCTTTAAGTTTGAATTGAAAACGTAAAAATAACAACTTTAGTAGGTTATTATACAAAATTGCCAAAGTTATGGAAATTTCTATGACGTCGATACCTTAAGTAAAAATAAATACAATTGGGAAAATATTATAAAACAAATGATAAAAGAGAATCTACTAACCAGCCTCTCCATCAACAGTAGGCACGTCTTCAGGATAGAGCAACCATTTTCCCTGGTCACTGTCAGATGCCACTTGATGAGGCCACGATATTACTACTTGCAGGGATGATACACGCCACGGTCCTTCGTTGAATACCTGTAAGTTTGTTTAAAACATAGAATATCATATTTATAAATTTATACATAGAATATCAATTTCCTTAATGATGGCAAATGGATGTAGCAAAAACTTATTAACAGCTCTCTTCTTAGTGTGGTGGTATAGCAATTCGTTACGTTCATAGCGAAAATGGTATTTATTAAAGATCAAATGAAAAGTCTAACCTGATATGTATGTATAACTCTGGTTCCTATATCATCAAAGTAGGTCATAGCTGATTCTCCTTTTACTTCCCCACCGTAAAATACTTGTTCCGGTCGTGCAGCTCTGAAAGAGAAATAAAATGAAATCACTCAATGAAATCACTGAAAAAACTCATGAATTTTGTTCGAAAACATTCCACTGTTTAATGAAAACGTATTGCTTCTATTCCAGGATTGTATATGTTACCACACGAAAATGTGTTCAACCCATCCTAAAATATCTACTTAACAAAATAATTTCATCGGTTATCATTGAACATAATCGGTTTGGCTACTTATTTTGCATAAACACTTACCCTTTTATTAAAAGCTCGGCGTTCTTAATCACTAATGCTTCAATTTGTACTGGTTTCTTTCCAGGGTGTAGTTCTTTAGAAGTAGAGTTAGCCCAAATTGAGAAGACGACGGACGGCTCGTTATCTTCTAAAGCCCTGGCATCAAATCTTATTGTTATGGGCACTGAGCCATCCGCTTGTTTCTTAAACGGGTTTTCGAGGAGGCAAGATACTGTTGTTTTGTTCACGCTTGTACATATCATGTGCTTTCCCTGAAATTTAGAACAATTTCACATAACCTTTATCATACATAATCGCTTAATTATACGAAAAATTGCAGTTTGTGATGTTAATCATCATCACTATCTGCTTGTTTTGGAGGAAATAAAATAAATAAATCTCTTTACTTCTATTTAGCGCTACTTTTCTTTAAATGAGTATCCTAAATAGAAAAATAAAAGAACCAATGATGCGGATGAGTGTTAGTTTCTAAATGTATACTTACACTTATATTAGCAGCGATATAATGCAAGCTTGCATGATGCTGTACAAATAGTTGTGCCTCATAAGCGGACTCTCCATAATTATCCACTGAAATAGACAACTTAATCTCCTCTTCCTGACCCAATGTAAGAGCATACGATTTTCCATCTTCAGCTGAGAACATAATTTAAAAGGAATTATAAAAAAATAATTATAGGCAGCTAATATGGAAAAAAAAGAATTAACTGGTGGGGCTTTGAAATATTTCTCAGCGCCATCTATCGGTAACAACATATTTATCTTACTCACACAAAAAAGTTTTATGGTGTAAACAGAGATGGCGCCATATCTGTTTAAAGTTTAAATACTTAATACATATACAATTTTAGTTCATCAATTTTAATATACATACTTTTGGGAAGTTGCAAGACAGGATCTACAACGAGATCGCTAACACAGATGCCATCCAGACCACAATCGTTCAGGAAGTTAGCACTGAACGCCGTTGTCGCTGTTGCGTTTAGTACTGGGTAATCATCAATGTTTGGTAGTTCACCACTACTTGAGTATTGGGGATCTATGTGAACTATTTTGTATGTTACTTGGAACTGAAATAGATTGGGAAAGATGTTTATTAAAAGAACTATCCATTATTCAATTTAAATGGAGATGTCTCTCTAAGGCGCGGGTCAAACACAAGCGGTGCGGGCGCGGGCGTACCATAAGCGCGCCTCTTCAATCTGTTTTGCACCACATCCTTCTTATACATTTTGTATGAAAGAATTTTGGACAGGCGTCGAGGCGGCACGCCACCGTTGCGCCGCGGGCGTACCGCAGGCGTACCGCAGGCGCGCTTCCCCAAATAGAGGTCAATTCACGGTCATACACAATCAAAAACAAATCGGGTGGTAGTAGACCGGGAGATACTGACACAAAATTTCGAGTCATTTGTCTGTTACAATTGTTACAAAAAAAAAATTTGCAGATTTTCGGCGGTATGGCGACCATTTGGAATCGTCCGAAAAGTATGGCATGGCGATTTTCGTAAATGGCTGCACGACGATGGTTACCTGTGCAAAAGTTAGCCTGGTACAAATGGTTGAATTGTTTTTTTTAAATCAACACATTCGCGTCTATGTATGGCGGGCTGTAAGTCACACCGGAAAAGTATGGCATGACACTACCGCCTACTTCTTTTTTATGGGCTATCGGTAAATTATAAAATTTTTGTGTTACAAATCGTTTGACTTCGCTATTTTTCCGACGAGTTCGACTAACGTCCACGCGACTAAGCCGCCGGTACCAGCGTTCACACCATCGTTTTTCTTTTTGTCATTGCGTACTAAGACCCCTGTAGAACCGCCATCCTGTTACAAATGACTCGAAATTTTGTGTCAGTATCTCCCGGTCTATAGGAGACGGTAGCCTGTCAGTCAAAAATGTGTTCTCTCTGTGTGGAATTATATAGAGCTGCTATTAAATACCCTTCTTCGTTTTGTTTTTAAAGGTGAATTGAATTAATCGATGAAATGATTTACACAGGTGATGGCAGTAGGGAAAGTGAAAATGAAGAAGAGCATAATGAAAGTTCCCATGTATTTACAATGTCAGAAATAAAGATAATCCTGATTTTGATTGTGTTTTTTATTTATTTGTAATTGTAATAATATTGTGGAATGATCAGTACTGTAAATACTTTTGAACTGAGATTTTAATGATAAGATTTATATGGTTTAAATGTAAACCTGTGTTTGAAAACCATATTTTATCTATACTAATATTATAAAGAGGAAAGGTTTGTATGTATGTATGTATGTATGTATGTATGGTTTTCACGCATAAACTAGGTACTGGACCGATTTTGATGAAATTTGGCACAGATAATCTTTAGACCCTGAGAAAGAACATAGGCTACCTTTTATTGCGAAATATGTACCACGGGCGAAGCCGGGGCGGACCGCTAGTACAATATAAATTTTGTGTTATTTTAACCTTCTTTTCTTCCATCATTACACCAGTACTACTTTAAAATTATGTACTTTAAAAGTACTATAAAATTTTCCAAGTAAATTCCAACATTTCCAACAAAGATATATTTGCAATCGTGGGGTTATCCTCGCTATTTACTTACAAGGAATTATCAAAACAAAATCGTTACTTTCAAATTAACGTTACTTTCAAATCTCTTTTAGCACAAAAAACATAATTTTACTAAATTATGCATGAAGAAAATGCATTTAACCACTCTATATAAATATCATTTTCGGACGCCAACAGCGCGCCCGAGGCGCGCCGGTAGCGCGCCCGAGGCGCGCCGGCTGGCGCGCCCGCGGCGCGCCGGCTGGCGCGCCCGCGGTGCGCCCGATGCGCGCCGCGCCGCTTGTATATGTCCCGCGCCTAATGAGAACATGTTCAATATGTTTGCAATTATGTGTATGTATTAAAATACTTACTTTAATTGGCGTTTGTATATCTCTCGTATTATTTTTCAGATAAACAATATGTTCTCTACAATGTTCTTCGTCTTTTCCTAGTTGAATTGTTTTATTAACAATATTAGATTTTTCAGAATCAAAGAAAACTCTGGAATATTTTCTTCCACCAGGAAAAGTTTCTGCTTCTACGACGTAATTAAGTTCATGTACATTGCTATGACTAGATCTCACTAAAGATTTGATTATACAACATGCTTGGAAATGAAAACATGTATAGTTCGATTTTGGGTCTTTTTCACACCCCTGTATCGTTGGGTCTATGTTTATAATTGTATTCGTTGGCCTTATCGATGTCTTGATGTCTATAATTGGCTTGGTTCGAATGAAAGCCACACTGCTCTGTAAATAGAAAAAAAATTATATTGTAATAAATTAAAGGTTTCGGACGTCTCATGAAAAATTGTTTAAAAATAGCTTTTACTTACATTTTCATATGCGCCAACCAGAAGATCCGGATAGCCGTTAGAATCTAGATCTGTGCCACCTGATAACGAATAGCCAAATGTTTTCATTACTATTGGCAACGACTCCGCTTTTATAATCTGATCAGGTTTAGCTTTAAGCCCAGTCTTTCTATCCCCCATATGAATGTATACTACACCATTCCCTTCATAGGGGCTGCCGATAGCTATATCCTCGCACCCGTCTTTGTTAAGGTCTCCTGTATTTGCTATTGCTATTCCGAATTGTGATTCTGATTTTCCCGTCAGTTTCAGACTGTATTCTTGAGGTAAATTGTGGTTTTTGTTGAGATACAGATATACAGCACCGCCTGCATCACGTGAAAAGTAAAATGGTGCACCCACTAGAAGGTCTGGTAGACTGGAAATATAAAAAAAACAATAAAAATGTTACTCTATATTGTAATGCCAAATTCTTTTGTTTTAAATTATGATTAAGATTATAATCGAACACTTATTTTAAACGCAAAGTGAAAAAGATTTTATGATTAATTCATCATTATTAGTTTTTAAAGTACATACCCATCCCCATTTACATCAGCTGAAGACACTTCATAACCAAAGCTTGAGCCAAATTGTTCGCCGTTTAGCAATAGAGTAAAGTTAAGGATATCCACGTCCGTTCTCGTCCAATCATCTATGACTCGTTTACTAAAGATAACAACCTGACCGGTGCCATGTGCTCTCGGTGCTCCTGCAGCATATGAAGGTTCCTTGCCGAAGAAGCTGGCACCTGATACCGACATACCTAAAATAAGAAGATAATTGATTTGAAGATAATGGGTAACTGTAAATTATTTTGACAAAGTTGGTAATAATACGCAAACGATAAAAAATGTCTCTTAAATGTAAATGTACAATTTAGTTTCTTATGAAAATAATACCTTGTAGGTATAAAAACTTGTTTCGAAACAATGCCAACTATAACTATTGTAATTCCTCTTTTATTGCTTTAAAATATCAGAGTTATTGCAATGAAACCTTGAGGTATTGAGTGGCTTTAAAACTCCTTACCGAGATAGCTATATTTTTCTACTGGACTCGCTCCATCCTCCACTGGAGCCATATAAACAACGTGATCACGTTCGATCAGATCATCATTTGTGTCCTGACTAAATATAGTTCCTCTCCAAGTGTAAGGTCCGGGACTACCTAGTACTAGAGTATCATCTTCTAACAGTGAACTACTCGTTCCCACTTGACAAAAACCAAATTCTTCGTGCTCTCTGGAAATAATATGTATGGAAATTATAGAAAAAACCAGGAACATTGTAAAATGTTAAAATATTAAAAATATTTGTATCTATGGCTCATAACAATAGAAGAATACTAAATATTTTAATTTAAATACTATTTCCATTTTAAGAGAATAACATCTAGACCAGACTTGGTTCTTGTTATTTCCTTCGCTACAAGATTAAGGGTACATTTAGATGTTGGTCTCAAATGGAGCTTGTTAAAACCAAATTTATGATATCATAGCTTGGATTTGATTATACCTTTGCACGGACCGGCCTCGACATGGCTCCCATACATCGACTAATTGAAGGTCGTTGCTTAGTGTGTAGCAAAGACCTTGTCCAAATTGAGACTCTCCGGACTTTCGGATGTACCTGAAATTATGATGAAAATTATAATAATGTTATTCGTGTTACCAGTTTCTACTACGGATAAAGGGTTAAAGTAAGGAATTTTACGTACCTGTGTGCACAAACGACAGCCTTCTTTCCTGGTCCCTGACTCCGAACTGATACGCCAAGCCATTGCCCATCTTTGATCTCATCAGGATGCGGCCCAGACAGGTGGATTGAGTCCAGAGCTATATCAATATCTTATTATAATATTGCAAAATAGAATGATGCTAATGCATATAACAAATAGAAGCGAATATCCGTATATAATTCTCTATATCATAAACTAAAGCCATTTCATTAACATAAGGATTAGTAGTTTCACAAATAAAATCAATTGCTAGATTAGAAACAATATAATCATGTTTTATATGGTATACAACTAAAAGTTAAAGTCCTGTGGTTGACATATAGAAGAACACCAATTAAATTTAAGAAAGGTTACTATACTATACTCGCTCTGATCAATTAAATTACAATCCGAACGTTGAGCTTTATTATTTAAACAATGTAAATTCCTAACAAAACCATAGTACTTTAACCATACCCATACAACCATAGTACTTTAATTTTTTAAGAAATTACACCAGCAAAATACAAAATAAATTCAACCCAAACAAATTAATTGAACACAAGGTAATAAAAACAGATAATAAAATCCTTTTATGCTCGATATTTCATTCGAGGTAAAAGCAACAATCAGTAGTTAAAAATGAAATACATTACTCATTGCTTATACTTAATAGAATAACTGAAACAATCCCATAAACAAGACCAAGAATGTGAATACCTCGGCAAATGCAAAGCATTGCAACCAGGCGTGTATGATGCAATATAGGAATATCAGATAAACATGTGGCAAATATCAAAAACGTTGCAAAGAAATAGGAAGTAGGTGTTTTGCGTGTCATGTTGCACAGATATCGTGCGAATGCGATCAACTAACGGTTCTCGTCGAATACAGATAAACATGCATCCAATTTTTCGTAACTTCGATAAGCGAAAAATAAACATTTCTCTCAAAACCTGAAATGAATACAACGTGAAGATACGGCGTGATCTAGATGCAATCAACTCAATCGTGTGGTCTCAGGTTAATTTATACTGATAACTACTTTATGTTAATTTTGAGCAATACTGATATTAATTTAATCGATGGCCGATTCGTTAATTCACCCAAGACACCAATTATGTTTAATTCGAAGTAAGTACTGATTACGGTTACTCTAAATGTAATTACAATTAGTTTAATCGGCCTCGTATTGCGTATGGACTTGTTAGACGACATCTACCAGAAATATAGTGGTTTTGCACGATTATTTGCGGTGCAAACTTAGTCCTATACCTCGTTGTTAATTCTATAACCGATCACCTTGTAAGTCTAAGTTATGTGTTACGCGAGTACTACGCCGCCAATGCAAATTAAACTTATTTGAAAAAAGTCTAATAAAACTTTTTTAAATAAGATTTGTTTAAACAAAACATCTACTGATTAAAAAAAAACTAAGCAAACTAATGTTTACGCCTAGTTAAGTTTTGTATACAGTATTCATTATTTCCATTAAATTGGGTGCTGTGCAAGCGTTGTGAGTGGGTGCTCTTGAAAGCCGTTAGTGCTGATTCATCGTATGCAATTTGGGAGTTATTTCCATTTTACTTTCCACCTTTGACTATAAATAGAAATAATACCCAAGTAGTAACAATAATTGTGTGCAAAATCATTCTTATTAGTGAGCTGCATGCGTTTTACATTATCTGGAACATAGCAATCGACGATTAGTATAGTAAAAGTATAACAGCGAATTAGTCGGTATTAGTTTAGGAGCGAATGATTTAAGTAAAGGATATTGAGACCACAGCTCACTTACTCGTGTTTATCTTGCCGTACTTCGCTGTTTGGGGCACCACCGACAAAAGATAACAGTTTAGTTAAAATATATTGACAATCTTACAATAGAGCTACAGGTATTACGATTTTTTTTGTTGTTCTTTATGACGAGGTTAAGTTTTTGAATTCTTCGTTAAATAGCCTGTAGACTGGTATCTAACGCTTCATATTGTTGAGAAAACTCTACAAGAGCATGGTGAGAAGCTAATGCAGCTTTTTGACGTAGGACTGGTGGTGCTGCTCCTACATCATTGTACCTCTAATTTAATTCACTAATTGTGATCTATTTCTACTGTGTCACTAATTAAATTGTACGCAACATGTGCATCTAAATACTACAATTGCACGCCTCATAAGCGAAGCGTTGAGGTGGGTACTACTGTCACTTCGCGCAAAACATCTGATTTTTCAAACTTAAAATGTCTTTATGTATCATACATTGCACTTGTAAGATAATACATACACACACATATTAAGAAAAAACACTATTTTTAACGTTCATGATATTTTTGATGTCATTTTTGTTATTTAAACTAGTTAAAAAACAGTTTAAAAAAGTTCTGTCTTGGACGTCCGTGTGTCTGTATGTGCGGATCCTTTTTCTTGTTAACACGATAGCGACCGAAATACTTTACTAATCGAGTCTTTTTTTTTCTCTTACGCTTGAGTATGATCAGGAATAGAACCCTTTCATTTTTCAGGGTCTGATTCGATGTGGTTTAATTGTTATTAAATAAACAAAAATAAAAATTAATAAATATTTATTAAAAAAAAATTATGAGGCGTGCACTTTTGGATTTTCCAAATTATTTTATACAATTCTGTGATTATGTCTATGCATAAATAACTTAATACCTACACCTACGTATGAATAAAACTAAATCCTAAAGTTAAACTTATCTTTATTGCAACGGATAGTGATATTATGAGACAGAATCGACGAGTCGTAAAAGAAAGTTTTATGAAAGTATGTACTTGATAAGTTGTAAGATAATAATATAAGATAACGTTTTAATCGCTATGCATTTATATTTTCTTTGTATATTTGATAATATTTAACAGTTTTTCCATATAAAAAATTTGTGAGGCAATTTTTGACTATTCCTAATTCTACAATGTTCCAAGGAAAAATGGTTTTGTGTTTGTAGTATATTTTTAACAACCGTTTGAATTAAAAAAAAATAAGTTGAATACTATCACCAAATTACCATATTATGTTATATGATAATACACCATATCTGTCAAGGTTTTCATTGTGTACTCACTTCTTTTTCCATCAGTTACAATTTGTTCGCAGTCTCGTAAGGACGTACTGAGTCGACATTTCCACAAAGCTCCGGACTTCGTCGTGTTTGGCTGAAGGTTTTGACCCAGCGGCGCTCCTACAAGAAGCCTAAAACAGAAGAAAAATAAACATTAAATACGTGGGCATCACAGCTGCAATGTCAATGATTTCAATTTTAATTATAAAACAAGCCTGTTACATTCTTCAAAAAAATATTTTTATCCGTATAACACAGCCTATAATGATAGGTACGTTGTGTACGATAACGTGCTACAATAAATAACATTGCCCTTCTCTTTTGTCATAATTGTGAAATGCTAATTTGAAAACATAAACTACATCCATATGAACAAATTAAGGCTATTTCTATTCCGAGGTAGTGCGGTGAACAGTAACCCCACAAAGAAAGGCGTATTACACAATGTTGATAACGTCTATCACTTAATTAAGTAGACTACCTACGTGTTAATTAAAGTACAGTAATTTATCGACTTTGAGGTTCATATTTGGGTTCGGTCCAAGAAAATTGTAGGTTTACTATAGAAAGTTTTGAAACAATGTTGGCGCAAGAAATTGCTAAACGTAACATTTATTGCCATACGTAGGTGTCAGAGGCGGCTCGCCCTAAGGAGCGCTGGTGCAGTGAACTCCCATAAATAATTATAATAAAATCATAGTCCTTAATTTAATTATTAAGTACCATTAATTATTACTATTTAAAATCAATCGTAATCTTTAAAACTACTGTTAATACCAATGAATATATCCATCATTCCATCATCCCATACACCTGTATAATACCTACTGTATTATGTAACGCGCGAAGCGGAGCGCTCACGATTGCGCTCCAATGAAAAAAGATTTAGTACATTTCCTAATACGAAATCCAATAGGAGTGAAAGAGAGGGTTTTGCCAGAGCCCTGCGCGTGAAACAAAAGATTTTCTATGGAAAAGTAGCAAAATTCGGAGCGCCGCACCCGCAAACGTTGCCGGTTCGTTTTTACCGCCCGGCAGGACAGCGATTGCGCGCGAGGTTGCCAGTTACCACTTCTATAATATAAACAAACACTCGAGTCAACTTCAATGCACGCGCGCGATTCATGCAATTTTCTAATTAAAATTATAAAATACGTGTTGAAATAGCCTGTAGTTATCAGTATTACTTGTGAGTGTTAAAATGAACAATAATTATAATGTGGCGTTCATTAAAAAGTGTGATAAAACGTTACAAATTCGGCTTGAATGTAAAGCTAAGGGACCGCCACGGCCTGAACTTGATCTTACGCAAAAATGTACGACAAAAACGAAAACATATACGCGTGTGTTTAAATCTGAACAATATGTGAAAACACCGTGGTTGTGTGGTTGTGATGAAAGCAACAAACTATTTTGTTTTCCGTGTCTTTTATTTAAAGCGGGCGCGGCCGGCGGAGGTGAGAGTGCTTGGACTGAAACGGGCGTTGACGACTTAGCTCATCTTTCAATCAAGATGAAAAAACATTCACAATCTCGGTACCATTTGTTGAATGAACTGCAATTGGCGTCTATTGGTCTTGTCGCTTTAAGTTATAGATATTTTTGCACACCAAAAAGAAAGACGTATCACGTATGCATTTTCTTTATAAGTATTTTTTTTGATAAATTGTACTGCTTTACACCATGTATTTTCAGTGTTTTATTTCAAGTGAACACCCATAAAATTTTGTCACGAGCCGCCTCTGGTAGGTGTAGGCATGTTTCACCAAATGATAACAATAATTAAATACATTCTAACCTTATACCAAAGACGTAGGTATATATTAAACGTATCTGCGTATAGATAAGTAAAATTACCTAATAAAGACATTACTGTTCACTTCCTATAATTAGAAACCCACACAAAACCAAAAGATAATTCACGAGAAAGTCAAATGGTCAAATCACTTTGTTCTATTTTGTTTGTAACAAAAACTATTCATCATGACGTAGCGAATCGATTACAGAGCGCATTCGATCACTCGATATGAAGCAAACCCGCATTCAATTTAACATTGGTTATGCTCAGAGGGCCCTATGATTGTACGACTATCTACTGACTCCATGCATTTAAATGGCCATAAATCACTATCCACTATATAACACACCCTATAATCCTCAGTTAACCGAGCTTCTAGTAATTACATTGATATTAATTACAGCACTAATACATAATCAAATAAAACGTAGTCTATTAAAATCGATTTTGTAATGCACGTTACGAGATATGCCGGAATTAAAATTATCATGCCACTATTGTTCTTGATCTTAGTATACTGAATAAATAGTATTCAGAATATTACACCCACATGGCAAAGTTCGTTGAACTGTCGTTATACAGGAATACGTTAAAAGCACGGAGATACAATTAAGCCCTCATTGTTTTGGCTGATGTTACGAGTTGCGACATCGCGTTATCTAAATATATTTAAGCGCCCGTGAAAGCGAATGCCCTAAATTTGACATAAAACAAATGACCGACGTCGGCGTTAGCTTTGGGCGGGTAAGATTGACGTTTAATTTTCAAAACTGCAAAACGCATCGGTCAAGCCCTCATACCCAATTTAGAATACAAAGGGTTCATTAGGACCTTCGTGCTTCGCGCCCACATCGTGATGATCGATTATATAATTATATTCGCCTACGTTCAACAATCGCGTGGAACTGTAAAAGGATATTAAATTACGTGAATAAAATGTCTTTCTGGAACTCTATCCTTCCATTAAGTAGTGAAAGGTAAACATCTCATCTATAAAAGACCGCTCCTACGTGGTGTAGTGTATCGCAGCTCTGGGTGTGCCTGGTTCCCCACACAGCGATAAATTCCCATCAAAACGACATCCATTCTCAACGGTGTTTGATAGCAGTGACATACTGCAATGATAAAACTAACTGTGTGTACTGGATACAAACGCAATACTAAAAGGTTAACTGTCTCTATATTATCCCCAAAAAGTTGTAGTAAAAGTTCATTCGTTTATTTACTGCGCTTTTTTACAGTATCAATTTAATTTTTCAAGCCTAGTGTAGAAGAACGTAGCCTAGAGTAGCAATATTTTACGAAAAATTATAAATATTTATAGAATCCACGTTTTAGCCTTCTATCAATTACATAAGAGACAAAGAGGTAAGGTAACATTCTGTAGCAATCAAACAGGTATTTAATTATTCAACTACGAAAAATATTTTACATACTCAGTATTCTTAAAAGTACGCAAATGATATCCAAAAGTAAACTATCAAGCTCATTATATGTAAATAACGCGTACGAGCGGTGGCGAAGTGACGAGCGTCGCCGGTGGTCCGCGGTCCGCAAACACCAACCATTGTGGATTGTCCAAACCAACGTCCAAACTTTATTGCCACACCGCGGAACGGCCTGACAACTTCCCGAATTGAGCCGCGAGCGGTATGTAATGAATGAATGTCATTTATATCTTTTAGTTACGAGAACTTTTGGAATTAAAAACAAAAAGCTCAACTCATTATATTGTTGTAAATTTAAATATCTAGAGCTTTGACTATGCTTTAGGTATAATTACATTTTTGGTCTTTTTTTTTTAAGAATTCGTTTTACGCTGTATCTCCAAAAGTCAAGACGCAATTTGGATACGACTAATGGTATGGTTTCCACGAAACAATAACAGGCACGAGTGTTCTATATAGAGAACAGTACGTACCTACTACCACACAAAGACGGAAGACCCCAAAAAATAATTAATTCACACTGAAAAAATAAATGCGGCCGTATATTACTGAATATTTAAATAACTTCCAGTAATCAAGCATTGAGCGAAGTTTAATAATTTGATGAGATCGTAAAATGTTAAACATTTAATTTAAGACGTAGGAATTGCAATTTGATTTACCATGAGAATGTTTGTGCGAGATGCTTCGTGTGTGGCACAAATTGTATGGAATGAGTACGATGGTTTGAAATTTTATTTTCCTCTTTCTATTTTAATGGTTTAATAAATGGCCTACAGCAATCCAGAAATAATTGAAGGCACCCATTTTGTACGAAACATAGTCCGTGGAAAGTTTTCTGCTATTTACTGGTATTTGATAGAGTAGGTAGGTACATGAAATAAAATAAATACCTAAGAAGGTAATTCACACATTGTAAGCAAAATCCAGTTATTTTTAAACATTATCATTGCGACGTGGCATGTTAGAGCATAAGTACATAATAATAGTAGTCACGAGTTGGAAGTCAGAATACACATTAAATTAAATTTGATAAACTTCATCGTTGCACACAAAAGTAGGTTAAAGTCAATGACGTATCATATTTAAAGGCTTTCTAATCATAAACCATGACTTTCCCTACCTTTGACAAACTGACTGTTCATGAGACGTCTCAATTAAGCTTGACCATAATTATTTGAATTACACGCTAAATTATGACTGGTCATGCCACGCGTTAACATATTATGTTGGGAGGAACCATGTTCATTGGTTCTTTATCAGAACAATACAAATGTATGGGAACACAGATACAAGAAAGCCTTCAGGCTACAATCATTATATATCATCGTCTGTGACATTTAGATTTATTAGCCGTCTTTAAGATTAAGTAGGTTTACTAATGCTCGCAAATCTCCATTAAATGTTTTGTTTATGTATCATATGTAACATACTTATCCATAATGTGACTTAAAAAGGCCGGAATATTTTAATTTTTTTCTAAAAATCCTCTTGGACTCTTATGGTAGGACTTTTAAAAGGTCAATAGATTAGGCGATCCAACATTGTACATGTCACGAATTCTTAAGATTTTAATTAGCAAAGATATATCTTATGCAAAACATGCTAACGACGCGGAATACCATAAACCCCGGCATAGACAATTTCGCGGAGCATAATCGACAAATCGTTACTTTCGCAGCATCCTATAACCGTAAAGTACAAACAGGGCCGTGTTATCCGCCGCGATCTCTCATTAGCGCGAGATAGCCTCGTGACTTGCCCACGTCCCCTCTGTTACCCGCTACGTATTGAAGGAGTTATGTTTTGTTTTGTATTACTGCGGATTATACTTACATTTTAATAATAAAAAAAATAATATAAGAAGAAACGAGGTATTTATTCGAAACTTCTAGTTTTTGGGCGATGTAGAGTTGTGTACCTATATGTGGTGTTGGTTCTTATGTTAAATTATGTATTTCAATGAATCAAGCAATTCAGGTAATTTCCTATGACTAACAAATAGGAGCATTAATAATAATAATAGAAAATAATTTTTATTGGTTATAGGAATATTTTAATAACTAAAAATATATAATAGAGCATAAGAGAGATGAAAGCTATAAAGTCAGAAGAATTAGATAGGTATTATCCGTTGCAGCGTTTGAAAAAATGTGCTTTAATTTTTCTCAAGCTAAATAAACATAAAATTAAAGTTGAAAATTACGTTTTTAGTAGGGATGTAACGATACATGATTTTGCCGATACGATACCGATACCGATATTTGTAGTAATGTATCGGCGATACCGATACCGATACCGATATCGATGGCTTGGTAGAAAAATAAATAGTAAATTATGCATAAAAAGTTACCAACATTTAACAGAGACAACTGTTAATCGTATTCTTTTAAATAAAAATGCCAAATCAAAAAACAACAAAACCATTTATTTTAGTATTATTATTTTACGAAGTCAGTTAAACTTTAAGTAATACACATACAATCAGTACCTAATAAAAGTTTACTATAATTGGTAGAGTTTTTTCAGAAAACAAAGTGCGCACGCGCGGGCGGCCTCCCGCATCGTTCATTGGGCGCGGATTTTTGAATTATTTGATATCAAAAAAATCGGTTGTTTGTAAAGTAGGTTTACGATCGAGATGTTTACGTGATAACATAATGCAGTGGCAGCGCTCGAGATGAAACGGGAGATCGGTCCGTCTCTCTCTCGTTATACCTGCGATCGCGCTCGTGAGGTTTTGGTGTGACACAAGTTTATGAACATGTCACCCGACTAAAACGATTTTAAAAACGTTATCACGTTAAAAATTAAAAAAATTCAAAATTATTTATTTCTTTCCTTTACATAAACAAAGGAGAATGACCACGGGTGGTATCGGTAAAATTTTAGTTGTGCCACGTATTCGTGATATTGTTAATTCCTATTTGTATTTATAATGATCATATGTATCACTATTAAGTCTTAATTATACCGGATAAATCGAAATAATATTAAAAGTTTGTCTTTTGAAACATGTATGACCACGTATGGAATCGGTATAATACTAGTTGTGTCACGTGTTCGTGATATTGTTAATTCCTATTTGTATTTATAATGATCATATTTATCACTATTAAGTCGTAATTATACCGAGTAAATAGAAATAAAAGTAAAAGTTTTTGATTTGACACATATATCTATCTCTCTTGCAAGCGTCCTGCGTCATTTGTCATAGTGTCTATTTGAAATGAATGTGTTCGACGCATTGTTCGACGTTATTTATTTTGAAATAATGTTTATTACGATTTACTTTTCACATTTATCTTGTAAATTAAAATATTACCTGTGTAATAAATGTAAAACTTATCGTTTATCGTTAGTTTAAACTCGATAAAGTATTTTTTGAAGTGTTGAAAAAAAACTATTGTTTTATTTTTATTGTCGCGAACTGCGGCTTATTTACAAAAAAACTTTAATAGTTTCTAAAAGTACTAAAATCAAGCTTTAAATTGAGCTATATTTCAACTTGATACAATAAGTTTGATTGCGATACCAAGTGCCATAGTCACTTGGGCAATCTCCTTTGTGATTGGAACACTCCTAGTAAGCAAATAAAATGCTTGTGTCAGGAGGTTCCGCTCTTCCTTAACACTATTACAGAAACAGAAATAAAACAATATGAATGAATACAATGCAAAAACATAAAAGAAAAGAAAGAATTTAATAAAAAAATATCGGTATCGGTTGATTTATCATCGGCGATACCGATATATCGGCTTGCCGATATATCGGCCGATATATCGGTATCGGTATCGGTATCGTTACATCCCTAGTTTTTAGTAGTTTTCATATAAACTGCTATTTTGTAGGAAGTAGGTAACAGCAATAACTTAAGATATTAGATAATAAATAACCTACAGTCACGGAAGATGCTCCAAAAACTATTTACCGTGACATAATGACAGTATTTTATGTACTTCGTCGAATGTAGTTGTTTTTTTCTGGAGCATTTTTTTGGAAAGCAAATTACTTTTCACATGTCATTAAATGTGAATTTAATATCGTATAACCTCATTATGTATATTTTCATCAAATAAGATTCTTTCCACTTTCACATTATTTGATTTATAATGTAGGTATTTTTCATTATACCTACATACATACCTAATTGGTTTAGTTAAATTTTTTTGCATCATAAGTAATAAGTATATCCAAACATTAGTACAAAATAAATATCCAATGTAGATATAACCAGTTATATTGACATTATAAAATGCTTCTGATTCTATTTAATTTATTTTTAAATATGAAACTTTACGTTTTTGCTTTCCAACCCTCGGTCTTCAATTTTCGGGAGCTGTCGGCCACTAAGACATGCAGTCTTCTGTTAAATATTATAGTATTTTCATCCAATTACGGATGCACTTATGAAAGTCGACAAGTTGTTTACTTTATAACTCAACGAGCACTCACAAAACGAAATACATAAAACACAAAGATATAACGTCCATCCAACAAACTACAAATGACTTTCAAGAAAAATAAAAACCATATAACAATGTTCTTCGAAACGCAAATTGAAGATATCTTCGCAGCGTTTACTGGAAGTATAAAACAGAGAAAATAAACCATGAATACGCTGTAGGCACTTCGTTACCATAGATATAGCTCCTTGAACACGCATGGCTTGATAATTCACAATATTTATTATCTTTACATCTTTCGTGGAAAACACGTTTCATAAATATATTCTACAAAAGCTCCAGCGCAAACTGAGATAAAGCTCTCTTTAGTCTAAGTACATGCAGTCGTATACGGCGGCTTGTAAATGTGAACTATTATATTAATTTTTTACATCAACAGATAGCAGTTGCAAGCCTCTTAAAATGTGTGATTGCAATTACGCATAGCTAATATAAAATAAGATATGCAATTAGATTAAATAGCAATGATAAATTACAAAAGAAACAAATGGACAGCAGGCGCTATAAAACACGTAGCGAACCCAAGCGCTGTCCTGCAAGATAATCGCAAACCCGTTCTGGACGCGTAAATATTACCTACTGGTGGTATGCATTAGTCAGATATCGACTCCTGGTGTGTGGGCGACAAAGATTCAATACTACAGTCTGCAACAACATAGTCTGGAGTCTGGACGAAATGAGTTTTGCATACGCATAAACTGGAGAACTTGAGGTCTTTGTGAGGCGATGAACTTCTTTATTAGCAAAGCATACCTACTCAACTTTATAAAAATGCTTCAGCGATTCGTATATTTCAGGATTTTTATGAAATTGCATCTAAAAGAGTCAATGAGAATCGAACAATCGATGATGTTTTTGTTATAATATTATCTATTGATGCCATTTGATAGGTTAAAAAGAGGTCAGAGATTATATTTTTTATGTAATCCAGCTGACGTCGTTCGTATCGACTCGATAACGACAAAATATAACATTCCTACTATGGAACTAGTTCTATAATTACTGGTAAGCCTTAATCTCACACCTAGTTTGTAAACTTTCCAAGAAAATGATATCAGCACATGAATATTAATTTCCCTACTAATTACTAATTAAAAAATTAGATGTATCTATTTAAATTTGAACGTTGCGTGTGTAATTAATTGAAGATTGTTATCGAGACTGTTATAAGTAATATCATCCTGTTTTGTATTTGAGCTCATGGGCGAGGTATGCGTCGGCAGTTCAATATTTACGTAGCGCGGGGCTTTCTCACGACGCGCCGATCAGTAAGTGTCAATACAACAACTGTTTATTGTAGCAATTTTAACTTACCTACATTATTACTTATACAGCTTGCTTTTAAAAGGGGACTGTTCTTTAAATATTTCTTCATTATGCCAATAGCTATGTGTATTTTTATATCCCGGTACAGTTTCTTTCCTTAACTTTATGTACATTGCTGTTAAGTAATTGCTCTACATACGGTAACTGTTTTATTTTTAAAAATATCAAATGAAATAACTTTTCCATTCACAAGAATTGATCATACATGATCCAGGATAAATTCAACATATCTAGTAATATAGCGTGGAATAAACAATAATACAAGCGAGGTTTATAATAATTGTTCTCGCATTGTCAGTGTTGTCTTATTATATGACAGATATATTGTTTAAGATAAGTTTCTCACGAGGATCTAAATCTGTCAGCTACATAAGTAACATACCACCTAGTGGCATAGCCCACCATGATGTGGTGACAAAAATAAATGGCCAGTTAAGTCTAACGTCATCCCTTTGCGTCAAAGTTAATTTTAGAAGCGCAATTCTTGAGCGTGAACCCAGGATCCGGGTCAACGAGTCATTCATAATGTTATATTCACACTTGGACCATTCATTATTTTAATCGGATAAGGAAATACTTTATGCAAACATCATAATTCATTCATCATTTTATATTTTGCAAATATTTTTATTTTAAATAATATAAAACGAGGGTACTCTGCAAGAATTTGCGATGTTTTTATTAATCCGCTACATACGGCCTTGTAAGAGCCTCATTGTCAGCAGGAAGAATGAAATGAACGAACGAGTCGGCGTCCGATTGAACCGTTGAATGGCCGAGCGATCATGTGAATTAGGTCATTCGGCCATGTCAACAACCTAATATGACAATACCGAGAGACTACGAGATGTATTTCCAAGATAGATTGATAAAAGGGCAAAAGGGCTTACAGAAGTCATTTGATGTTAAATACCAATAGTGGTGCAGTAACTTAGTTACTAGTTCATGGAATTGATTTAATTTAAAACAGATTTCATTCCCACATAGGGACTACACAGAATCAGTTAATCGCGCACCTTTGCTTACATACGTGCATAATTTAACTGCTAATTGAAACCCGAATAGCGGAAGTATCGCGCTAAGCTCATATAAGTTTGCTTATCTCGAACGTTTGCAGACATTCAATCGCTAACGTTAACATTTAACATAATCTAACTGAAACTAAATATGTTTTATCTCAGCCCATTCTATATTGTTAGTCGATAACGATCCATATACGTTTTCTCCATATTGAGAGAAATTTAAACTGATTGGAATTGAACTTGACTGAACAATGGTCCTTCTGGAATATGTAGGAATTAGTCCTTAGACGGTTTTCACTAATTGGGCCTATAAGAGGATTTAGCAACAAGAGTGGCGCTATCTTTGTTCAACTGTATTTTGAAAGTAAGTATACTTAAATAATTTCAATTAAAATATAAAGATCAACGAAAGTTGTACGGATTTTAATTATTATAATCTTATAATTCTTTACTTAAAAGAAGCTTTATCGCTTTTTTTGGCGTTAATCGTTATTTATTGCCTACTTATCCTAAACTACCAGAATCTTTTTGCTTGGTATTCACAAAGTAGTCAGTCACTTTCATAATTAGTAGTAGCCCATTGTGATATATTCAATGGGTCGACAGACGACAGTAGGTACATGAAGGTTAAGTTTAGAAGCATTCTAGTGGTTGCCGAATCCGTTTTAAGGTGTGTTCATCACGTACCCTGTTTTCCATAACAATAGCAGGTACAATCTGTACTGCGAGTGCCATCCTCTATAATTTATGGAAATGACCGCGAACAAAAACACACGACAAAGGTGTCTACCTCGAAATTAAGTAGATGGGTCGAGTATCGTGTTCCCCATTGTCTAACGAATAGTGACGCTCAACCCGTAATCGTAAATACCAACCTGCTATTATTGTTACCATACAAAAGATTGGTAATAAAATTTCGTTTTCAAAAGAATATCTGGAACAGCAGCGTTTGTCTTATGACATTAAACAGCGTGTACATTCAAACATGTATCCCTTATATATTATAAATATATTATGGTCATTTCAAATGCGTAGTCTCAAGGAAATAAAGACTTATTTTATTTTTATTAAGATAAAACTAAATATAATCCTAGATATGATGTTTTATATAACATTATGTTTGTATTATCTATGATTTGTGCGTATTTCCGATTACAAGTTTACTTACAAAAAATTAATAATATTAGTAAACACGCATCAAAAGTACGTAGAACAACAATTCAGGAATTCCAAATATGGCAAACATTAAATAACGGATAAGCGATTGCAATAGAGAATTTATAGTTAAATAGAAATCGCGAAAAATGTCGTATGTCATAAAAATGTCGTCGTATTTTTTATTCATGATCTACCTACTTCCTTTTCTCCAGACGGCTGACAACATTGCGGTTCCCTTTGTCAGATAACACTGTCTCTTGCTAATTGGATAGAATTTATTGCGCATTTATGCAGTAGCAATGCTTTGTGAACTTCAATACATAAATTTCACGACGTCAACTTAGTTACTGCTACGATTATATTAGTCAATTGTAATTCAATTAGTTTACCGTCTCTGAAATTCTATATTTAGTCTCGAATATTAAGCAAGAATTATATTTTGAAAATGTCTGATATAAGCCTTTAAATTATGATGAAGGTGCGATTACCTATGTAGTCTACAAATATACATTCTACATTCTAATAACGTATATAGATTATAGATGTTACGTATGTTTCACAAAATCTGCTGCCAGATTTTGATGCTATTTGTATATAATATGTAAATTATGAAGTTCCAGCGTATGTTTTTGCTTACACCGTTGATAAACAACAGACAATGATACGAACTACGAAAACCTTAAAAATGGGACGCGGAGTACTAAGCACTTGTACATTAACCTAAGTAAATTACATAACGAAGTATTTAAAAACAAATAGTTAAAACAATTAATTCTACTCACAAATATCCACCATATTTGGCAACTAGGAGTCACGTAACAGCTGACGAATACGGTAAATAATAAAGCATATTTTAAAATGTTTTAGAAGCTTTTACAAACATAGAGCACGAAACAAGTATTTTGTGCGTGTATTTACTAACAGCTGTAATGCATAGTAATAATGCAATTTAATGAGTTTACTTTCAAGTAAGCTCTTAAAGCGTTGCAACATCGATACAGAACATCAAACGCATTACCCACGCCACTCATTTGTTTTGTTTACTTTCAAGCTTTCGTTTCGTAAAGCACGAGCTTTCGTAAAGTGTGCGCAAATGAGATATTTCAAGACAGATGGGTGTGTAAAAAGCATGTGAAAAGACTATTTACTAAATTAATATAAAATGGCTCTTACATGTTATAGAAAGCTTAGTGTTTAAACTTTAAACCATTGGTATAAAAGTTCGTAAATTAATCATCAATCATTTGAAAATATGCGTAGGTATACGTGTTAATCTACGCATCATATTAAATCACAAAATCTTTATCATAAACGAGTAAGCAACACATAATGTAAGTTTTATACTTCCTACAAGATCCCTTATTTATCTTTGAACACGGTAGAGCTTAGGCAAGTTTTAATCGTAATAGGAAAATTATATATATAAAGGAAACGTAAAAAAAAGATTATTAAACATAAAAATAAAGTTATTCTATGCCGATAATCAAACATAAGAATTCATTGAGTATCAATTATATCTATTATAAAACACACATGATATAAGACAGTGAGATAGCGCTCACAATACATTTGTCTTGCATGTACTCGTAAATGGAGCAGTTATAAATACACTCGATTGATGATTCCTTCGTAACCCAATAACTGTAGCAGAGTATCATCGGTGGATTACGTTAACCCAGATATATAGGGAAAGCAGGCCCTACAAATAACTAACTTTCTATTTTTCGATAGCTAACTAGGTTCGACATTCATCCGTAGGCGAACGCGTTTCGTAAGTAATCAATGGGCTTATAATTTGTGGGTTTATGTAACCGCATTGAATTTACTTTGCAATAATTTTCAAATGTATCTACACTAAATTATTGCGGTTTCGGTTACAACCTAAGCTCACCACATTAATAAGAAACGCTCTTGATTATATCGTTGTATAATATAAACTATTCCTATTATTTCAACTCGTGTTATAATTTTATTATTATATGTAGAGTTTTATTAAATTACCATTCTTTTATGTGACGTTAAAACACGTGGCGTCATTAATAAAACGATCACCTTTAACGGACAATTGAATTATTATTCTCGCCATACATATATTCAAATAAACCCATCAATGTGCCGACAATATAATAATCACAAGTTAAATTTGCATACAATTGCAACACCTTATGGAGTGAAATATGATGTTTCTCATACAGTATATTATATCATAATTTATGATTCATTTCTTAACTTGCCAAAATATCTTTCTGGTAAAATGTAAGCACCTCTGTTCGTTATTGCAGGTTCTATCACGATAACATTAAGACAATAACCTTATGGGAGCTTAAATACCAAGACAAATTGGTAAATTATTGTTGAAAAGCATTTAACGTAAGTAATGCACGTTAAACGATTTTCAACAATGTTTGCAAAACTGAGCAATAAAGACTTGCAAGTTGCAAAATAATGTTTATCGTTGAGTATTCGGTTATTTATGTATAGACGCATACTCAGGAAAATTCAATTAAGTTCTTGCTCACAATGATTTGAATTGTAAATCGATTAACGTACCATTTACGGTAAATACGGTATGACAACACAAGACCTTCCACCTTTAACCCGTGTGGATGTACCGGCATAGAATCAAACGCCCAGCAAATTATGTCGTCACGTGCATCTGCTCTACAGATGTTTATCAATTCTCTTTTACGGCTACATTAAGACTACCGACTGCTGCTTTGTTTTGATATGACATAAATAGTTAATACACACGTCGCGCGTCGTCCTAATTTTTCAAAGGTTGAAATTGTGTCAGTTCCGCGTTTATGGAAGTTATTCGTATATGGTGCGCTTTTATAACTTTTTTGTAGAGTGTAATAAGGTGATTACTTATAATACAGCATAATCAACAAACTTTATTTAATAAGAAAGTGGACTGGTCCAAGAAATTCGAAAGATGTCTCATAATAATTGATGAATTTTCTTGTTTGCTAATAGCAGGAAAGTCAGTTCGAAATTTCTGACAGCCCTCAATTATATTAAAATATATACGTGCCGGTCATAAAGTTCAATAAGAGTGCAATTATTTCAATTAAGGGGGAATCATTTCGTTGCCTCAGACGAGAATTAAAGAGAGCATAACAAACATCAAGAGGCGCTTTGCGTCTCGTTTTGTCAATAATAAATCACGATGTGAGAAAAGAAGCAATTGCTCTCATTATAACCCCACATGAGTCACGGAGGAAGCGTTTGACACATGGGGTAGAGCAGCTCAATGTGTGGCACATTCCTATTTGAATTCTCAAGCAGTTTCATGACGTAAGTACGCACGGTAAATAACAAGAACTAAAAGACGTTACTCGACTCTGAATGGATACTTGATTTCATTAAACAAATGACGACTTGTTTAATTACCTTTCTACAAACGAAAACTCAGTTTTAATTACGGGGAGCAGCGAACTGGTACTATACGAATTAGAAAAATGCGATAATGTACGTATAAAAACGAATGTAGCAAACAATATGTTACTACGATTAGTTTTTAAAATGTTTCCATCAAATCGTAAATTAACAATAAAAACAAATAATTAAATTATTACCACCAGCTGTAAGCTTAAATGCTTTCAGTAGAGTACTTAATGAAATCCGAAGAATGAATCGGTCAGCAAACGGATATGAATAGCATACGGACGAACACACTGTTCTAATCACAAACGTACACAATGCTTTTGTTTATTCCTTCAAGCTCTGTATCTAATTCCAAAGTGGGTGGCCGGAACAATCTTGAGATCATCCGATATTGAATTGCCACTAACTTTTAAATTAAATAAATATACATTCTAAATATAACAAGTACCGTAAATGAATATCAGAAACATTAAAGATAAAATGGTAACGGTCCAAATTAATAGGCTTCTAGTCCTTGAGATATTTTAGTTATAAAGATAAAGCCGAAATGAAATATGTTTAAATTACGCTTGTAATCTGAAGACGCAAACTGGTTTTGAAGTCTTGAACGGAAGCACTCCAGCGACTAGCTGCCACACTCCAGAACCACCACTCGAGATTACCATAACACCTTAAATAGATTTATTCTTTTGAATGGAACACTTCAAAGATCAAATTCTTATGGTGATGTACTTTTAACATAGTTATGTGGATACATAACGGTTCCTGCTTGTAATTGAACTCTTTTATAAATAAAGAAATGTTATCCACAAGCAATGTCATGGCACTTAAAGAATAAAATGATTTAATTCATTTGATTCATCATGGTGCAAGTAGATTTGTCATCTATAATACCCATTCAACAAATGCATTTGATATAAGAATGATCTGTAGTAATATGACATTGTTCTCAGCGGGCACCGCTATCTACATATGTATCATTACTTTTACATCACATCAACCGACGTGCACCGGCGGCGCCAGAAAAATTATGATGCGCTATCAAGAGCCTATGCTTGCGACTTTTATTGTAGCTTGTTGGACTTTGTTTCATTCCTATAATTACAAACATATTTACACAACGAATATCTCAGATAACCTTGGAATTGCTCTGATGAGTAATAATGATTTAAGGCTAAAATTGCATTTTAAGAAAGCTATCTCTTGTGTACAAATGATAAAAAATTTCCATGATAAGTGAAAAACATACTTGGGAAATAAGCTTATGTTAGGCATGTGATAAAATGATGTTTCTTGTTTTATTGCACCGGTTTGCATCTCATTTTTAAACGACAATGTGTTAAATAAACTTAAACGTTTTGTCATAAGTTTGTCTGATAACAAATGAATAATTAATTAGAAAGTCGGTCAGTGCTAATTAATCAAATTGACGTAAGTGTAAATATAGTCTAACGAACACTTATTTAGCATGCAATAAGTAGTTCAACCTCGAGTTAGCATAAGTCTGTTGCTTGTATTCGAAGACTGTAAAACATGAAAAGAAAATTTGCTATAGAAATTACGCAAAATAAAACAAAGAAGTCGTTTTAACCTCCCTTAATCCAGCCCCATCCATAACCAGTTCTTACTTTCTTAGCTGACATGATTTTCAACAATCCTGTTTAAAATATAGACGTAGAAGGTTGAGCATAGAGTCCTACAATATCAACTTACAACTGTCCTAGAGCAGTTTGTGGCCACTATCATCAGTCAGAAAACACAAGACATGTAAATTAATATTATTTTGTAGTATTTCTATGTCGTAACAACTAACAAGCTAACAAACTGAGCTAACATCTTGACATTATCAAGTCGTTACAAATATAATAATACGCTGTTTAATATTAACGAATAAGGTATTTCAGAATATACTATCGAAAACTGTTAAGTAAATTTAAACCAAAACGTTAAAATATATTTTTAATATTAAAGAACTATTCTTACTGAACTACATTAGAGATCCTACCCTAAAAATACTTTTTTTTATTGAGGAACATAACTCGATCTGTCAATCTAGATGAGGTGGGTCCGTTTAGTTTATAAACATGTCCAACTCTAGTCTTACTTCCATCTTTTAATGATAATAAAACCAATTTGAGCTAAAAGTTTATACACTGCTAACAAAAACATATTACACAATGCTATCATCCATCACAAAACCTCAGACAATCCTAAACCAGTAATGATACTAAGCAGCGGCAGCGGTACTTTATGATATATTTTCGACAATTGATTGACGCTTTTATACCGAGCAATGTCTGTAGATATAACGAGCCCTCACGGTGTAATCTAAAGTGTTTCACTTATCATAAAACCATTAATTATCCTACATTCGGTACGCCGTACGCCTACGGCCGGGTCGTTCCCGAATGTAATCAATGTAATTGATTTAAATGTAATAATGATAGGGAACAGCGATTGTATCGTGTGTAAACAGTGTAATTGTTACGTATTCAAAATATGAAAATTGTTATATTGCTCCTAAGGGCGCTGTCGTGACTAGGGGACGATAAACATCTTGATTCAACGCGTTTGACTTGTGTTCTGATTTTTATCTCAGATCGCATTTATCTCATTTAATGCTCTACTATAAACATTTTATTGAAATTGGTGCGGGGCGGTGTCCGTTTATCCATTTAAGTACACTAATCACACTTGTTATATCTGATTAATTTTATGTTTTGTTTATTTCAACCTTCACTTACTTTTTCAATAAAAAAAAATAAAACAGATTTAACAATAAAAAATTTTGTTAAATGAATCAACAATTATTGTGCTCCAAAATTCCATCATACCAGAAGTTTCAATGTTAAGGCTCGTCTCTATTTCGTTTCATACAAGTTGGGTTGTTTAATGTAACAAATCTCAGCAGCTGAACGTCCTCAATAAAAAATGACAGGGTCAGAAATCCCACTGATATAATTGAACTAGAGGATCGTGTTACGGTAGCTCAATGAATGCGCGTCCCACAATCTCGATGCAGACATCCGCTTTTGGTTACACCACGTTTTTTTCGTATAACACCCATAATATGAGCGGTAATAAGACAGGCGGGATGAAAGACGGGTTTATGGGCACCCGGTGTTGAGTTACTGGCTATCAGCTATCCTATTAAGGGAAATTATTTGTTTATTACAAATTTTTTGTTAATATATCAAACAGATCCCACGGGAACTATTACAGTGTTAACATTTAGATAGAATTTACGATTATTCATCATTTATTTATAATCGAGTCTGATAAGTAAACAAATCTCCGTGTATTAGTCAGTTTTCTATCAAAAAGAAAATGACTCACGTATTCCGGGATAACCGGGAAAACCCTCTACGACTGAGATACAAGTTGAGCTTTATTTGAATTGCATTATCTCAAGACGAATTCTGCAAGGAAAGTGACGTCATCAAGTCAACGACCCCTCTGTTATGCTCATAAAACTTCGGTTCGTTAAAATTTGCAGCCAAACAAATACAATGGTAACTCAAAAATAAGTCGTATTTCATCTGTATCAACGTCAATTTCGAATTGGATCAAACTGAAAGTAGTGTATTTTTTCATTCAAATATTTTCCTCCTTAAGTTTAATGTGGGGAAAACCTAAACTTACTTTTTTTACTTCAAACTTTATAGAGCTTTTATGATGATTAGCGATAGAATTTTGTTGTATGGCCATTCGCCAATCATTACAAGAGCTTTTTGTGATTTTATTTTTTATACTATTATTCAATTTACCTTTATTCTATAGTTATTTCTGTATTTATAAATATCCGTAGCGATATAACTTAAAAATGATTGATATATATAATATATATTGATATATATATATAAATATAAATATATGAATATATATATATAGGTATGTATATATAATATATATTGATATATATGTATATATATTTACTAAATTACATTGTTTATGTAAGTCACAATAGAACGAAATAGCTCTTGCCCTTGATTGAATACATGATTCAATTTCTAAGAAAATTGATTGAGTAGATACAAAATAGTAATACATATTTAAGCTCTTCAAACTTCGGACGGGCTTACAGCAAAGCGATAGCAATTGAATACAAAATATACGATTACCATTCAAAGAATATGATCAAATGTTCCGTGCGATTAATATCTTATTTATAGACTTCTTAGAGACGTTTATTACGAGGCTTGAATGAGAATACATATATTGAAGTAAATATTTCAAATAACTTCGAAAGAATGAGAACAATCTTCCCGCTTGTATGATAGATTGACTATTAACTATATTGTTACAGAATAGTATCTAAGACTAGATAGCAGATTATATCTGCCATCTAGATATAAGAGAGAACTTGCTATGTTAATAGCATATAAAATTATTAACCAGTCTGATACATGTTCAGTAGCAGACCATCGATCTACTATAATTTTATGTAGTAGTAATTATATACATCAACCTAGGTTAAGTGTTAATAGACAAACTAGCCCTAAGCTAGATTTAAACTAGTATGTAAGACAACAGCTAAGCAGCCTTTTTCCATTGTACATCAAAATATTCAAGGCTTGGCTAGCAAATTATTAGAAATAGAATTATTTTTAAATCATAATAGAATTAAAATATTTTGTGTAACAGAACATTGGCTTAAACAATGTCAGTTGTTAATAAATATTGATAATTATAAATTAAAAAGTATATACTTTAGGACAAATGCTATTCATGGAGGTTCTCTTATTTTTGTACACAATAGTTTAAAATGCAAGGAACGAACTGACATTGTTAGCCTTTCTGTAGAACGCACCATTGAACTGTCCTGTGTTGAGCTTGAGCGTTACATTATTGTTTGCGTATACAGACCTCCTTCCAGTGACTATAATTTGTTTGAGACAGTCATGGAAGAAATATTAAAGCGTTTAGGCAGGAGTAAAAAGAAGGTAATAGTATGTGGTGATTTTAATATTGATTTACTTTCACACACACAAACGGCAACACGAATAGTTAATTTGTTTCATTCATTTAATCTGTATAAACTTTTTGATGAACCCACACGAATAACACCTACTTCTGCAACTTGTATTGATAATATATACTGTGATTGCAAATGTTTAGAAAAATATATTCTCAACACGCTAACTTCGGATCACTGTGGCCAGAAAGTAGTTTTTGAATGGGATTGCATACCTACAATTAAAAGAATTAATGTTAGGCCTATAACTAGGAAAGGCATTCATACATTCAGAAATAATATTGATAATAAACTGCCTGACCTGAATGATCAATCCTTTCATAAAAATCCTTGTGAAATGTTTACAAATCTTTTTAAGTTCATTCATAGTGAATATGAAAAAATATTTAAAATTAAATCTTTAACTATTACCAAGGATTTACCATTCAGCCAATGGGCAACTCCTAGTATACACAGATGCAGGAACGTTCTTTACGAGTTATATGGTATGAAACAATATAACAAAGACTTGTCATTTCTTAGTTATGTTAGAAATTATTCAAAAACATTTAAAA
This sequence comes from Colias philodice, assembly GCF_061535455.1. NCBI lineage: Eukaryota > Metazoa > Arthropoda > Insecta > Lepidoptera > Pieridae > Colias > Colias philodice. The sequence goes on along the minus strand of NC_143098.1, from coordinate 7,068,274 downwards.
AAGTTTGTCTCACTGCCAAGAGTTTGTATGTCAGAGATAAAATACGCAACTCTGACAATAAAGTTAAAACGGTTTGGACAATTATTAATGGTGAATTGGGCAAAAGCCAATCGAATGATAGTACCATAAAACTTGTCAATTCTGGTAGGGTCATTGACAAAAGTGCTGATGTTGCGCTTGCTTTTGAAGATTTCTTTAGTAATATCCCTGCTAGTATAACTAAGAATTTAAATTCGTCTTCAGCGCTTGCAGAGTCTTTATTGAGGGATCATGTTGCTGAGTGTAACAAATTATTTGAATTGCGACACGTGACTGCTGATGAAATTGTTAAAACTTTTAAAACATTAAATTTAAAAAAAACATGTGATCTCTGGGGTATGTCTGTAAATTTAGTAAATAATATCATAGAAAACATTGCCAATCAACTGGCGTTTATATTTAATCAGTGTTGTGACTGTGGTATATTCCCTGATTTACTAAAATTTAGCAAAGTTATTCCTTTATTTAAAAGTGGTGACCAAGAAGACAGTAATAACTATAGGCCAATTTCCATATTACCAACTTTGAGCAAAGTCTTTGAGAAACTAATTTTAAACCAATTAAGTAGTCATTTTGCATCAAATGGTTTACTGCACGCCAAACAGTATGGTTTCACAAAGGGGCGCTCTACCACTGATGCCGGAGTAGCTCTTTTGTCACATATATACAAAGCATGGGAAAATTCAAAGAATGCTTTGGGGATATTCTGTGACCTTTCTAAGGCTTTTGACTGTGTAGAACATTCCACTCTATTACGGAAACTAAATTTTTATGGTATCAAAGGTTTAGCTCAGGATCTCATAGCTTCATATCTTCAGAACAGGGTACAAACCGTTGTCGTTAATGGAGAGAAATCTCGCGGTGCGCCGATTAACATAGGTGTTCCGCAGGGATCTATCTTAGGACCGTTTTTGTTCTTAGTGTATATTAATGACCTACCTTATTATTTGGAGGATATGTGTGAAATAGTACTGTTTGCAGATGACACCTCATTAATTTTTAATGTGGATAGACATGACACAAATGTTGACGAAGTAAACTCTGCTCTTTTACGCATATCCAATTGGTTTAATACTAATAATTTACTATTAAATACAAAAAAAACAAATTGTGTAGAATTTATCCTCCCAAATGTAAAAAAGGTGAAAAGGAATATTATTTTAAACGGGGAGGTATTATACCCTGTGGAATCGACTGTTTTTCTTGGTTTGACATTAGATGAGAAGCTTCAATGGGGGGCCCATGTTACCACCACCGCTGCTAAGCTCAGCTCAGCTGCATATGCAGTTAGAAGAATAAGGCATCTCACCGATGAAGAAACGGCTAGATTGGTTTACTTTAGCTACTTTCATAGCATAATGTCCTATGGAATTCTGCTATGGGGCAGGGCTGCAGATATAGAAACTATATTTATATTACAGAAAAGAGCCATACGCTCTATATATAATTTGCGTGCTCGAGACTCACTAAGAGATCTCTTTAAGAATACTGGTATCCTTACTGTACCGTCGCAGTATATATTTAATAATATTTTATATGTACACAATAACGCTTACTTACACACAAAAGTCGGAGATAGACATTGTTATGACACAAGAAACAGAAATAAAATTGAAATGCCATTTTTCCGGCTAGCTAAAGTTAAAAATTCATTTATGGGTCAAGGTATACGCTTTTACAACAGAATTCCTCATAATATTAAAGAGTTTAGTTGTTCTAAATTTAAAACTTATATAAAAAATGTACTAGTTCAGAGAGCCTATTACAGTATCAAGGAATATATGGACGATAAAAACCCATGGAGGGTTGTCGCGTAAAAACCACAGGACAGTTCTTTGGCATATTATGTTAATATAATTATTATGATGTTACATATGTAATTTGTAAAATTGTAAAACTGATATGATTAAAAAGAGCAACTATGGAGTTTCTTGCCGATTCTTCTCCGTAGATACTGCTTTCCGAATCGGTGGTAAATGTTAAAAATATGTACCTAATGACGTTTCAAAAGTGCTTCTAGAAGAAGTCTAATTGAATAAATAAATGTTTGAGTTTGAGTTTGAGTTTTATAGGATTCAATGAGAAACACGGTCGTTGAACGGACCTGGTGGTACGCAGATCTTGTTCAAGGTTTAAAATACTGCTATATTAATTAAGAGTCTATCTACATATAATATGTATATAGCGGCAATAACAGATTTGTACGAATATTTGCTTATTTATATTCGTTCGTTTACAGCCAGCCATTCATAATATGTAAATATTTCAATATGGACCTTTATTAGACGTAAATTATTTCCTTTTTGGGGTTGTGTAGCGTGCAATGAGGTGTCCACGCGTCGACAGCGCCTGGCCACTAACACAAACCATTTCGCGGCTCACTGACCTCAGTAATTACTAGCTACATTATGAACCCAATAATTTCATACACATTGAACCCTTTCAAACTTGATAACCTGTTGAAATTAATGCGTCAACGACCGCTCAACATACTGAATGGTATGATTTATTAGCGTTTCAACGCTCATAATAGCAAATTACGGCAAACGATTTGGTAAGTAAAAATAAACAAAAAGTTTATTACCACCAATTATGTTATTATTGGTTAGTTGTTATACAAATTACTTTTAAAAATGGGTGGGTGGGTTGAAATAGAAGTGAAGCAACTTGATTTAATTAATCCCATTGTCAAAGGGAAGACAATAGTTTGTTAAGTGTTGGGTAAGTGAAATAAGTTACAGTTCACAATATACTAATATCGTAGCCCTTATGGACATCTTGACAACGTCAGATCTTAACTCTATGTTCAGAAAATTGTGATTTTAATCATATGAGATATGTAAGAAAATTATCTATTCCTTAATCAATTTGTTCTTGTCACCATTCACTTGTTATACAAGTCACAATTAAATGTGTCCAACTAGTAAGCTATGTGTGTCTGGATATATCCGTCGCAAATACGATATCCATCTCTCTACAAATTACATTTCATACTAACTTACCTTAATAATAACACCATTACCACAAAGTATTAAAATGTTTATTTCATGAGTGCTTCATTCACTGACAGCCGTATCCTGTAACTGGACATTGTATGATTCTTCATAATGGCATCTCTTATATTATACAATAAAATATTACTGATGTTGAGCTAGGTGACATTGAAAAACTAGATACGTTGTAATGGCGAATTCCTTTTGATCGGATTGGAAACATTAAATTGCCTCCCAATTAATTTTTTTTACGTTTCTTGTAGAATTTAAAATAAATATTTTATTTATCGTGGTTATTTATTTTATGGTGCTACATATCTACGATATTTATGTACATTAAGATTATTCAAAACGAAATATACATCCATACTAATATTATAAATGCGAAAGTAACTCTGTCTGTCTGTCTGTTACTCAATCGCGCCTTAGCTACTGAACCAATTTGCATGAAATTTGGTATAGAGATATTTTGATACCCGAGAAAGGACATAGGATAGGTTTTATCCCGGAAATCCTACGGGAACGGGTTTTTCTTTGAAAACGCGGGCGAAGCCGCGGGCGGAAAGCTAGTACTATATAATTCCATAATCTTTATGAATGATAAAACTAAAAAAAACGAATATGATATAATACTTGCGCAAGTAAGATAATTTTTGGGCACCTTCATATCTTATCTCTAAGGAAGTGGAATGGTTTGTTAGAATATTGTAATTTACAACGTGCACAGGAAGCAGTGAAAGCAAAAAATGTACGAAATAGTTCTTGTTCAAATCAAGAAAGATAAAAAATAAAGTCAATTTTATTTTTTCATTCAGTTTTTTCTTAAAGTATACGCCAGCCCTATTGCATAAACTCTTTTAATAAAATTTCCTCTAAAGGTACATAAAAACTTAAAATAATGTTCCATTAACGTAATTTCAATCGTACTTTCACATGACATAAGTAAATAACATTGTATAAAACATACAGAAAATAAATCGCGTGATCCCACTGAATTACCTGAAACAATTTTGCACCATACTCGAGCATTTACATGTAACAAGTTGTGAATTGTGATGCACTTGGGTGCGACTCGAAGGCTTGGTTGAGGCTCTTGCACGCAATCTCCCTTCATAATATGATTTATGATTCATATAATTTCACAGGAAAATACTCGGAAATATCAACACCATAATAAATTCGTGTACAATAAAAATATAGAGGCATGTTATAATACGCAACGGGGCCATGGAATGAATTATGAAATTTTATAGTGTGTTTATAAAGGAGTGCTTTTTTATTTCATTCAAATGGAATAATAACCTTTGTTATAGGATGTTTTATGACATTAAAAGCTTTCTATATTATTTGTTAATTGCATCGAAAGCGCAATGTAAAACGTTTGATAGGAAAGCGACTGCGAAAACTTTCAAGTTTATAGGCTATAAAGACAATTGACTATCACATAAAAGAAGAATATCTAAGGCCTATTCAATTGCCGAACCGCGATTTTATATCTCAAAAACCTAACACGCAAATTGATTTTAGAAAATAACTGAGAAATAATTTATAAATGTTACTTATTTATGTAAAGGGAACTCATTAATCATATTTTGTAAATGGTAAGGTATAATGTCACACGTGTAAAGCCAATTTATCTAGTTGTGAAACTTTACGATAGCTTATATCGTAATGTTGCATGTTATAAGTCGTTATGGATCCCTCATTGTAGTACCTACTACACACTTGAGAGCTCTTACCTCAATATTACAATGGTTCTAGAGGATTAAGCCTTGTTGTCAAGTGATCCTTTTCTATTCTCCCTTCTTTACTATTTATTGTAAGCTTTTGAGTGTCTTCCATTGTTAAAAGTTCATATGGTATTTGTTTCAATTTCAACTATTCTTACTAAAAATTAATCCTATTATTTTTCTTTTGTTGCATAAATATAGTGTTTACATTTGTCTCTTTATAGGTAGTTTATATAATATATAATGTATTTAACATTACCTAAATAATAGAAATAACAATACGCGTCTATTATTATTAATCGCATTCAAAAGAGTTTTGTATGAGTTTTGTTTTGTTTTGTAAATCGGCCAGAATCAATTTCGGCACATTTAAGAAGGGTTTCGAAGTTGGGCGCATTTGTTTAGTCCAACCTGCCAACCTACGCTAAATACTAGAACCATGACATATGCCATGAACCTGTTGCTCTGACACCGTATCCGTTAACTGTGACATTAGCACAGTGGATAATAATTACTATTTGACCCCAATTCGAGCTCACTTCATTAATATTCCGACTGCGGATTATATGCTATGTTCTTAATAATTATTAAGATCCGTAATTCGTAGTTGAAAATTTGCCACGGTACAATTCAACATAATTAATCAAATGAATTGAAGTACTTATAAGTTTTAAAATAATATTGTTACATGTAAATTCGCATTTATGATAATATTATGTACTTAGAAAAAGAACTTTTTGGTTGAATTTCAGCCAGTAGAGATACAAATGTACAAAAAAAACCCTTAAAAATTACGAACTCTATTTTAGGCACTATAAGCATAGACTAATACACAGTTCTATTAGTCCATGCTATAAGTAAAAAGTAATACCACGCGTGATGAGTCTTATTTATTGTAAAGCAACTCACGTTTAATTTGGATATTGTTATTGAAAATCGCAAATATGAATCAGACGGATGGCTCATCGGATGTTGGGCTAACGAATTCAAATCACATCGACTCTACGATAATATAGACCTATTGGTTAAACTATACAAAACATGTTATATCCTTGTATTAAACTGTGTATTAAGACGATACAAATAGGTCAGCTATTTATCAATATTATTGTTATTTAGTTTACGACCGCTCCTAAATATCGACCGGGAAGTGGCCATATAGCTTACTGGTATCGTAAAATCGCATCGGGGGTCTATTTCCGCGACGGCTATCATTGTATTGCTTATTGCGGAAATAAAAATTTGTATGTATAAAAGGCGGCTGTAGAAATCATTAAATGAACGGAAATGGGAGTCGAGGCATTCATGTCGAATGAAATTGTGACATACGAATAAACGTGAATTAAGATAATAATCTCTGGTGCAATAGATGTGATTTACGGGTATACTATGATATCGGTATACGGTAATTATTATCTTTTTAGTAATGGGCGTAGGATCAGAGTCAAAATATTCCCTTTTTATTAAGTGGTACTAAATTTGATGACTTAGATTATAAATATAATCATAATAATTTTATTCTTTAAAATTATACTATTTTAATCACAATAAGTACCTAACAATACAAAATTATAATTTTAATACAACAATTTAATAAAATAGACGTCCAAACAAAGCACGTGTAATGAAATTCTATTTTGATGTGCGCACAATTAGTCTGCATTCACGCCCTAGCGCTTGTATTCAAATTTCGAACGCGCTGTTCGAAATTTAAATTCGAAAACTACCAACAATATGTGACGTCTTTTGTTCTACGGAGTGCCGTATTTGTTGGCTGGTTAGCTTAGACTATAGAGGCAACCAAAAACTATCAAAATTGTTCAACGTATTCGAACGTTGATGAATTTTGAGTTACACTGGTAGAAAAAACATGCTCAATAATATTATACGTTTGCAATAATTATTATGTCAGCATAAACGGCGCGTTGTACAGTTAAGCAATAAATCATCGTAGTTATGATACATTATATTGCTTTATGATAATCTTCGCTAGGCGAATGTCATGTTCTTCACGCATAGACATGAACATAATAATAGTACATACATAGTAAGTAGTGGTAGCTAACATCTGCTATCTGAAGCTATCTAGGAAACCTAACACGTAGCTCTGTCATATGTCAATATGAAATTGATTTGTTGTACGTGCTTTGGATGCAAACGTTTTCTAGGTTAGCAGAGGAAAATCGGTCGTGCAACTATGTTGATATCTGTTTTGTTCTTACGCACATAAGACGAAATATTATCATTTAAAATATCGTGAAATTACATAACAAATAAGATATTTAGTTTAGTTTAAATGTAAGGGATTATTCCTTTAATTTAATGTACATAAACAATATTCTATAAAGCTCTAAGTGAATGTTTGCCATATTGCTAACCGCCATTCTGTTAGAAAAACATGTCATGAACATGATTGATTGAAGATCGTTATAGAGGCAAGAAGTCAAAGATAATGGTCAGGTCCCGCTTTCCTCACAAATGGGACGGAATAACAAGCGACAAACGTGAACGCGAAGTGAAACCAAACACGAAACTAATGATGTCGTGGAAATGTAATTGAACCTTTTACAAAGTGAAAGTTTATATTTTGAAGAATAAAAAAAGTTCTGAAAATTGAAAATAACCTATCATTAATATTGAACTCTTGCCTTTCATTGTTTAAATCTATGAAAGTTTATACTTTTATTATAAGTAGGTACTCAACAATTGTATTCGAAAAGGCATGTTACAATAAATAAAATGACATTATTATCGAGTCAACTAAACCTATTTAAATATCCATTAAACCTACTCGTACGTATTTTGCAATGCTTCCAAATTATTGGGTATTGATTCATCTACCGTTGTATTAGCAAACGATTTTGTTGAAAACACAAATGTTAAGCAATAAACACATTTATACCCAGCTCTCGTAAACAAACGTACGGAGCAAGAAAAACGTATTTACTATCGGCTTGCGAAATCATGAGTCATATTCAAAAAAGTTGTACGTCAAGAAATGGTTAGTAAATGGTATTGTCACGAAATGTCATGAAATGGTAAATGTAAAGATGCATACTCAACAGTGACATTTCTGGACCATCAATAAATGAATAGCCTATTTAACTCTAGCCTAACCTATTTTGCACTGACTTTTGGCATTCATCTTCTTCTTATATATAAAAATGAATCGCAAAATGTGTTGGTAAGCGCATAACTCGAGAACGGCTGAACCGATTTCGATAATTCTTTTTTTTATTATATTCCTTGAAGTACGAGGATGGTTCTTATGTAGAGAAAACGTAAACATGTACCACGGGCGAAGCCGGGGCGGACCGCTAGTGTTCTTATAATAATATAATAAAACAAAAATATAAAACCTCTGGTAAAGAAAATTTGAAAAACTTTCGATTCGACCTTCTAAAATAATAAGGAAGAGGTAATAATTAAGCACATAAAAAATTTAATTTATTTACTTTATTAATAATTAAAAATGAAAAAAAATAAACAATTACAACACGTGTTATTTTACTAGTGTGTTGGACGCTTCTCTTATATCAATATCATTAGCAAATATATAATTATCGCCATTTCTCAAAGGTTCAGGAAGATATTTAACAATTTCCTTATTATTACGTAGTTTTTTGGTTTAATAGTTCATATCTGAAACTTTTGAACCGATTTTAATGCACTGTTCCCTAACTAAATCCATAAAAAAAATTGTTTCAATTTAGTTTCAAGTTTCTGAAAAATATTTGCACAAACACATAAATTCAATCATTCATATGAAAGTTGGCACACGTGTTTAGAATTTAATATAAACTATTGTTATATAAATATAGCAAAATGCCTACATTATCCCATACTCTTCTTGAATTGATAACTTCCACACCAGTGAAAATGCAGCCTTAGAGCTTGACGTCACTAAAGTCATGAAATGGTCGTCAGTAAATTGGTGTAACATAACCTAAAAATTGTAAAAATGTCTCGCTTATTAAGGTTATTCATTTTCACAGTTTACTGCCTTAAAATGTCTAGTTTCTTAGAGCTAAACACTGATAATCAGTTTTTTATACTCACATTTAGTCCTTCAAACTGCGTTACGAAATGGTATTATATTTTTTACTCCGCACAGTCTTGGAACTTGGAACAACATTTGTAACAAGAAAACAAAATGACAGCCAACTTCTAGGTTGTCTATGAAATGGATCGGTGTTTCCATCTGATATTTACAAAATCTGCCATTGACCTACTAATTGCTGCTAGGAGAAACCGCCTCAGTAATAAATGTCAGTAAATGGTGTACACTTTTAATGACAAAATGTTTTTAATCATTTTTATTACTATAATTTAATTGTAATTATAATGCTATTCACTGAAACATACTGTATACTCTAATTATTTATGTGCCCTCTTTACAATGTGAATATAAATACGAGAATCAATCCAAAATTGCTGTTTTATAAATTGTGTGTACAGGAGGACACTAAAAATATATATGGAATGGATTGGGTAATGACAAAATAAAATGATGATTTCTCTTATTATTTGTTAGGAACAAATGCTATTGATTATTAATTATATAAACAATAACAAAAAGTAAGCTATATGAAATTGAAAAATATCAAAAGTGAAAAAAAAACAGGTTTATGGCGGGTTTGTTCCTTACGGACAGCATAATAAGAGACAAGGTACAACTTTTTTGAATATGACTCTCATGACGTGGGATAGGAAAGCCAAACATCTGTTTATAATTTTAATGTTTTAGCAAAAGCCGTACAATTTTAAAACATTCGAGATATAAAGCAGACCCAAACGATTATTCGTGGGCAGCTTTATTTCTTTTTATTATCTACTCAACGTCGATAATGAAACTTGAGTATCTTTCCGAACAATACCGTCTTAAACCGGATTGAACAATCCCTCTACATCATTTAAATTCCCATTTACCTGATACAAAGTAAACAAAACCTAAGGAAATAGAGTATTTGAAATGATTCACTTAATTAGAGACAACAAAACACGAGGTCTTTAAGTATGCCGCTAGATAAACCAAAATGAATAGCTTTTAGTCGGCACGCGTCGAACGCACGTGAACCAACATGCTTAACGTAGCAGAAACTGGGACAAATATTCGACTATTCCGGCTATCCCGAGTGTGCCCGGGTACTCGACCGTGGTAATTATAGAAAATAAATGTGAAAATCTCAAAGGGCTATTTTGGTATTGATTCCCAATACGAAGAAGAATTTTTTAGTTAAAATCGGTATCTTGTATATCCAAAAAAACTTTTCTTTATGTTATTAAAAAGGTAGATTAAGTCCCTTTTGTTTATAATACGCCAAAATCTTATCATCAATACATTCAATAAAACACCGCAAGAAAGGGACATGATCACACAAAAGAATATAATTTTGAGGGCCACTTTGTTAAGCGTCTTTGAATTTTAAAGTGTGCGTATCCCTTTAAGAACTTTTTGCAGATAAACCTGAGTAACCTGAAATATTATATTTCGTTTCACTCACGCCTTATTGATCGGCTTACAAAGCTTCGGCTTAAAAACTTAATGCATGTTAACAGAATCTGACTCAACACACTTCAAAATGTATTATGACATTTATTGTTTTGAAAACTTTTATCAACGATCACGTTTCCTTTTTACTGAATATAAATAACGGTTTATTTGCTTTACAACAGCCAGGTGCCCGCGCAAATCAAAGCTAAAACAAAGCAAGCTCTGTTCAGACGATTCAACAACGACGAGTTTGTTCCCTGTTAAAGCATCATTATAATATGGGATCCCTAGAAAAGATATAGCCTTTTATAAATTTTATTACCACAATAGGTACCTTTTAGTGTAGGTACTTGCCAATTGATAAAGCCAAGGACGTCGGTACTTACCTGTAAACAAAGAAAACAAATAAATGACCAATGTATTTAATATTTTTGAAAGTGGAAATAAATAATATTGGTAAATGAGCTGGTAGTAGCATTCCGGCAGAACAATCACAATATAAATAAGTCTACTCTCTCAGCATTCTATACTATAAACCAAACAATATAATAATTAGTAATTACTCAACAAATGTTGATCGTAAACTTAAATTAGCACGGAAGTTGCATTCTGCCTCGTTTACTTATTGAATTGTGATCTCGAGGGTGAAAAGTAAGTAATTAAAGATATTGGTGCACTCGATGTCACTGGGGATATTTATGTGATGTGACCACCCTGGAAAACCATTGTGTTTCAATTTACGCCAGTCACCAAGTGACAGTAGGGGAATTCAATCTAGGGTCTTATTATATATTTCTGTTAAATGAATTCTTTGTTATACTGTAAATAGCTTTGTAGCTGAGGAATAAATAAATTCTCAAGTGCCATTCCGGGAATAGTTGAAATTGATTGTTATTTGTATCGTTGTGATATTTTGGTTAGTAATAGATTTTTGATACTCGTTGAGGTAGATCATAATAATAAGTAAGTGAGTTAATTAATAATTAAATATGTTTATTATGTCTACTGTTTTATCACTTTCGAAACTAAAATAAAATATTTATACTGAACCACTCACTTCTAATACATATAATATGATAAATTATCAGATATAAAACCAAAAGTTTATTCATTATATTCACCCTAAAAGGTAATCTTATGGAAATTAAACGTGTTACCACTTCACAAATCACTTAAACGGTTTAAATCAATAAAAAGCCATTAGTGATTTCGAGCTCTATCTCAGAGCTTACGCGTTAATTGAAAGGCTTACATCGATACATTTGTGTGCATGGATAGTTGAACTATTGTAAAACAGAAATAGTTCGGCCCTTGTACAAAACACTCGTAAATTAGACGATCGTGAGTTCAGAACAACGAAATCATGTTTAAATCGTAGCCGAAAGATCACAAATAACACACGCCGTAGAAAATAATTACAACTGATTATAAATCGTACAAGCCACATCGTACTGTATTCCATGTACTTAAAAGTCATTATGGGACGCATTAAATATATTCATTGTTACCTTAATTTGTGACTGGTTTACAGACAGGCGGAAAAAGCAATAAAACACGCTCCTTTGAACGGGAATTCATCTCGTTATGTTTCCCATAAAAGGCTTGGGATTTCTTTTTCTCTTGGTGAGATGTGAATTTATTTTTTAATTAACTGCGGTACAGAGGCGATTTACGACTGGTATATGTAACCTCATTATTAACTGGGTCTAGGTGAATTTAATAGATCGTAAGCGTGGTTTAATGATGATTAAACTACTAAAATAAAGTGGTATTTCTCAAGTGTCGGCGAGCAAATACAAGTTTATAAATAAATATCATACATACATTAATATTAATGAATAGTTAGAGCATTTGTATTTATTTATGTCGGCATAAACATATTTAGGTAATTGAATCTATGGAATGATAGTACAGTAGCTTTTTCTAAAGTACGTGAACAGATAAATAAAACAAAAGTATAGGCAAATATCTAATCAACAATCATAATATTTAATACTAAAAAAGCGTTCCATTTAAATTATTCTTAAATAACCCACAAGGAAGATATTGCGTTTAATAAATTAATTTATTAAGCACACTAATAAAGGAAGGGAATTTTATGTGCTTGCAATATTATTACTTGTCCAAACACAACATAGGACTATTTTATATAGTATGCTCTATAAATATTTCATGGCTGTTTTTATGCAGCTATCACCGAATTTCGATTTGTGTAATAAAATGCGTTCACTTCATAAAGTGCGTAAAACCATGTCAGCAATAAGGAACAATTACGAAACAGCATCTATTTTTGTATAGCTCTGATTTTATAGACAACTTCTATTTATCGGAAGATGGACACATTTTTTTTAACAACAAGATTTTAAAATGAAGAGAACGTTTACCTTTTAGATATTTCAAACCATTTATAGAATAGAAGCATGCATATTGCATAAAATAAAAATTACCCGTATGAGTATATTAAAAACACATAAGGTTTAAAAGATTGGTTCCCCGATAACAACCTTCAGCTCTGTATGCATATCGTAATTGGAATTACAAATCTCTTAATTCGAGAACTTAAATAATTACAACAGCCGGTAACGATTATGCTGACATACATAACTCTGTTGGCATATTTTCAGTCCCATGTCACATTTGGTTGGAGTTATTAAGCGAGATTTATAAGGACTACATGCTCACATCTTTCGGCAATAAATCGACGACTACAGCTCATTACAAATCTGAGATTTCATTTTACGTCCCGTATAAGGATGTGATTAATTACACAATATTGCACAGTAAGCGCTTCTTCGATCAGTTACCGCCACTTACGCCTCGAGAGATTTTGTAACGGGTTATCTGAAATGCAAGCACATCCTGTTGTAATAAATGTACTTCCCTAAATGGACGTGTTAATATTACAAATTACAATGGATATTTTAGCATAAAGGCTTCATTCAATTATTTCTTGCGAAATATTTATGACTTCTCCGAACTAAAAGTAGCCTCGCATTGTGGCATTTAATCTTAAGCTCATCACAATATAACTTAACTGTACATAGAAAATGCACCGATAGCTGATGTTCATTGCTCAAGCAATTTCAATAATAACTTGTGATTATGAGGGAAGTGAAATCAAACAGGAATAATAATAAATAATATAATTTGCACAGACTTATTTTCGCATGAGCCGATAGCGTCGATTTATGGCGTATAATTATAGAGTACAGCTAAGTCATAGCTGTATTTACCGAGACCTAATATAACGTGGGCCGTTACTACTTCCAGTCCAGCAATACAAAACTAACTAAACATAAGATGAGTACGAAATATTGAACTTATTTAGTACAAAATTCTATATGACCTGAAGAACAAAGGCAACGGTATAACACGAATTATAAGACTCCGAAAAGCAAAGGTTGCGTATATTATGTAAACAAAACTCAAGAGAAACAAAACAAATAGAAGTATTGAAGTTAACGCGGTGACAAAAAGGCACGCGTGGAGTTGGTTCGTCTCCCACGCAAATTCCTCCACTAGTGCCAAGATGCAACACAAAACTGATCGTTGCCTCACCTGCCCTAATAACTAAACTCAATCAATGTCACCATACATTAAACTACGCGCAATCGCAACGACATTTCAAAGAATGACTGAGAAAATACGTTCAAATATGCAACGCGGAGGAAAACATGAAATATGGTTAGCGTGCTATTAGCAAGTGTAATCCGAGTACCGATCCAGTCGTGAGGTCGATATTTAAATGAAGTTTACGCCAACTTGACGTGCAAGTTAATTGAAATGTATTATGCAAATATGTCTGCAAATAAAATATCCTGTTGTAAGCTGGGGGCAACGTCCGCAGTTCTGATTCACCCACCAAATTCGAGATTAGGACGAGTACTCGAGCGTGATACCTAAATATAGACCGGAAGGGTGTTCAATGCTCATGTCTTGATCTCAATATGTATCTACTGCTAATATTATTGTAATAACAAAAATATCTCGAGATCAATCATAATATTTAATAAGATTAACAAAAATTTCATTATCACTACATAGTATAAAACAAAGTCGCTTTTTCTGTCCCTATGTCCCTTTGTATGCTTAAATCTTTAAAACTACGCAACGGATATTGATGCGGTTTTAGATATAGTGATTCAATATAGTGATTCAAGTGATAATAGATAGAGTGATTCAAGAGGAAGGTTTTAGTATATAATTTATTAGGTTTTAGACAAAGCGGGCGAAGCCGCGGGCGTTAAACTAGTAAATAATAATAATGACTTAAATAATTGTAATTGCCGCATAAAATAAATTCATTTCTGTTAGCAATGGATCAGGACAGTCATGACATGAAATAATTTATGCAACATATAATAAGATAAACATGGCTTAGAGTTTTAGACTATACTTGACTACTCCGTGTCTTTGTTGAATCGATTTAAAGTAGCGCTACCTATAAAGTCGCTCTGAAACATTGCATTGTAGAGCAGTGATGGTGAAGAAAATTATTTTTCTTATTCCCCTTCTTGCATTTCCACCGCTCTTCCGAGAGCCGCTTTTTCTTAAAACAACAAAATGTAAACAAACTTAATCAATCATAATTTAGGGAAATATTGCTATTGGGAGAATTTTGTTCTTCCATAAAACGTTATAAATTCAGCCTTGTATAAAGTTTACGAGTGATGTTTGAAACAATAACAGTAGCTCTATAATCGACAAATAAAACCAACAATCACAAATATAATTATGACTCATGAACGCCGAATACCATTTTCACAGAATTGTAAGTCATTGAGATCATCATGTTTTCAGACAATGCTTCGTCATTAAAAGTTAAACTCGTTCATTGGTCAATTTGTAGTTCTAATGTGATTCATTGTTATTCATGGAAAATATATTCTTGTTCCTATTTTATGAATGTGATAAGGCTTTTTGCAAGACCACAAACATTTAATGATTAAAGCTTTGTTTAATGGAATTGTGATTTTTCTGATTTTATAGTCTACTCTAGTTCATATTAACCATTTTAATATCATACATATATTGATGCTAAAATGTTATTGCGTTATCCTACGCTTCAAAAATTCTTTGAGCTTTTTACTAATAATATTTTTCGTGGCATGATTTGATTATGAAGGTTAAAAGTTCATATAAATGATGTTCTCAATGATGTTATAAAGATTATATTACATACATAAATAATATTTACAGTTGACCTTAACCGTACCTAGCCATATCTCTTATAGTAAACATTATGCTAATACGTGTTTACAGTCCCCGACTCCGTCTGTAACGAACGTCAACTTCCTAACACGATAAGCCGTAAGGAGGTCAATATGAATCAAACACAACTATCATTACAACTTTAGAGATACCGTTAAACCGGTTGACATTACTTTATTAAATCCGCAACATGCAATCAATTATAGTCGTGCGCTCTCCATTCTGTATGAAGAAAAACATAGAGCTATTAGAAGCACAGTTACGTAAAACGCATAACGTTTTACGAATGTGGTAAAAAGTTAAAAACTGGTCATTTTGCGCTGGCGTGGAGCGAATAACGGATCTGTGCAAGTCAGTCAATGGGCTGATGGGGTCAGTCGAGACTCGCGACTCTAGGATAGACAGCTGTCTGCTGTATGTTATTAGCTGCTATTTTAATTACAAAACAATCGCTTTAGAGCTTTAGGTGTGGCCGATGGACAGTCGTATTTCTCTTTTAATGCTTCAGACTATTTTAATTATTATTATTAAATTTTGTAATGGACTTTACTTTGAATGACATTTGCATATTTTAATTTAAAACTAGAAATGTTAACAATTTAATTAATCCAAGCTCACAGGGCATAAAATATGCAAATCACTGGCGTAAAAGAATATAAAACTTTATAGCATGGAAACGGCATTAATTCGTCATCCATTTAAAAATATGTATAAGTAGAAAAGCAAAGCATTAGGTATCACCCTTCAAATAAAGTCCATTAGAACCATAACATAGTGACCCTTGACGTATATTTAATCAGTGTCTAATAAATGTTGATCAACTTTCTATGAAAAGATTATCTCGTGGTAGTCAATAATCCGTTAGCGCCATAACTGTACACACGATCAAGTTACTATGCCACCGTAGTCCCTACAGCCGACTGGGCCACGGGTAACTGCTTCTATCGGCATCTAGTATCTTGTTTCTACCGTATAGAGATATCGCAATGAGTATCAGACAGTAATTGAATCTTCAATGCGCATTTAATAGACTTGATGTTGATTTGTACGTTCCTTATTAACGTTTTCTTGTTGGTGTTAAATTGTACATATAAAGTAAAACTACCTACTAAACGACAAATGTACCAGTATTAAATTTGGTAAATATAACAGACAAAACCGATAAATCATTTCCAATCCTTTCTTTAACAGTTGCCGGAGAAGGCGTTTAGATCTCAGCGTAACAACATTACCTAAATGAATGTGTTCATTTATTTTAAATGACATCTACAACGCAAAAGTACGACCATCATTCTAACTAACTCCATTCGATACTGCGGTAGTAATGTGATCGTTTGTCCAGATGTCAGCAAATACCAATCTCATAGCTTGTTCTGTAATAGAACTGATATTTATTTAAGTGGTACAACGCTCTACAGTTGTAATTGATTAGGTATATTCTTCTTAGTAATAATTGCGTCTGGTAAGTACTGCACTCGCCTTTCACAGAATAAACATATTACAACTATGCATAATGCAATATATAAAGTTTAATTAGGTATCTCGAAAGCTATGAAAGTGAGAAGCCGCGGCCGGTTGAAATTAAAATACTGAAAAGTTGTTTCTGTAATGATTACATAAATATTTTTAAGATAAATTAATAAAGTGCGGAGTTATCAATTATTTCATAATGTACAAACATTACGATAGGTTTTTAATTTTTATAAGAGTTTATTACCCTATGAAAGTGTGTCTCTGTAATGTTTTCTTATATCCTTATCTTGCATACGTAAACACTAGTAGAAGTAAACACTAAACAGTGTAATATGTATCTAGGTATGCATCATCATTTCCACGTATCATTTTATTGTGATTATGACTAATTCGCAAACGTTTTATTAATAACAATTTTATTGATTCCATTACGCAAACTGTTGATATGCTCAAAATAATTACTGAAGAGCATTTTCCTGTTTATTTAAAAGAAACGGCAAGCTGTAAGAATATAAGATATTTTTATTATTTTAAAGTTAAAAGCATTATATAAAAATTCTTTCATATTTTTTAAATTATTTGTAATGGATAAGCTCGCAGCAATTAATCAAATATGTACACGTAAACTTAGTTTATTAATTATAGAGAGATCTTGCATTGAGACAATAATTATATTATATTCGACCTAACGGGTTGCTACAGAAATCAGAATCAATACAGTCACTAGTTGTTATCAGATAAACGTTGATATCTCAACAATGTTTGATATTTCCACGACCTGCCTCGCCGAATGTATTCGTGAGAAATGTGCATTGAAATCATTTTACTTTGTTTGCTTTTGAGTTTAGTCAACATTAGATAGAGCGATGTACAAAATTCCTTCCCTCCCACGGCTACATGAATACCTACGCACTGAACAACGGCGTTGAAGAATATCTATCACAAAAAATGTGAAAAGAAAACTTTAATCTACTCTCTTTGTTATAGGTATACATATACCTACTTACATACATAGATACATATATCGCTTAGATAATTCATAGCGAGTGATGAACAAGTTCTGGTGATCTATGACAAAAAATATTGTTTTTGTTCCAGATTATTTAAAATAAACTACATATTATAATTATTATTATAGGATAATAATCGAATTACTAATTCAATGGGACATTAAATTTAATGCGAACAATTTAACGACCACAATATCATTTTAACGCATTTTATACGCCTTTATCGTTTTCAAATATGTAATTAAATTCATAATGCATGCAGACATAAGTAGTTTTTATAATTTCTAGTAATCCAAAAACAGGTGGATATTAATTTTGGTCTATCATAACTCTAATGTAAAAATGATTATTATAATGACTTTCAACAAGTTGTCATGGGTAATTGAACGCGTGTGTGACCTCTGAATAGAATTTATCATGGTTAAGATTATATTATGGAGTCATCTATCAATATATTTTGACCTCAATGACATCAACAGTATTTGTTACTTGCTGTTTGTGGTTTATCATGAAATTAACATAATTTAACCAAATATTATACATAATTAATGTAACTTTATACCCAAATAGATATTTATACATATTATATTTCGCTTCGTTTTAACATAATTAAACAAGTTCTATATTGTACACAGATTAACGTTGTTGTATACAATAGCACAATTAAATAAAAAAAAAGTAAAAATACTTTCTCATACTTCTAGAAAGCTCATAAGCCATTGCTATTTCGAACATAAAAATGTGGCGCTATTGTGGTTAACATTCAGATTTATAGTACGAAACGTCCAACATAAAATACACTTTCACTGGCTAACAATAATAAAGGGGACTACTAAGGTATGGGCACATTCTTTGGAATCTCTAGATTTACCTGCGCCTGTCCATGCAGCTTGTTAACTTTGTGAGCGTTTCTCGGAACTCTGACACCTTTTACGTCGAAAGCTTTATGTATTTACATTTACTGGTGTACCTCGCTAATGACTAACTTCTAGTAGGTACGTGTTGTACTGATTCGAAATCACCTCGTTAACCGCGTACACGTGTTATTTCCCCGTTTTAAATAAATACATGTTTTATTCGTCGCTATTAGAGAAATCCTTTGACTAATGTACATATCAATTGAGTATTAAACGCCGAATGTTTATTTTGAAGAATCATTTAAATATCTATAAAATAAAAATACAATAAATTAAATTCTTACACAATTTCTACTAACATTACCAAAGGAACACATCACCGAAAGGATCTATAATTACATCATAAAATGTAAAGTCATTTATAACACCATACAATCGTAGTTCTAAAGCAAACCAGTAACCAGTTATATACTAGTAAAGGATTCAAATATGAGCACTTGAGTAGTAATCTGAAGCCCCAGGGCAGGTATTTACCATAACAAGGGGGCTTATACAATAGGCCCTCGCATTAGTGGGAGCTACGTGCCAAACAGGGTGTTAAACGAGCGATCTTAGATATAACAACTTATGTATTATGCTCTTAAGTGTACACTAATTATCTCTTGTACTGCGAATTATGAGAACATTTACATTTAATACAGATGTTTAAGAGTATAATCTGAGTTTATCTTAATAAGAATATAGGGTATTTAAATATCGCATCTATAAACCTCAATTAAATTTTGCCATCTATGTCTACTACTATGTCTATAATATATAACTCAGAGTTATCAATATATTTTATTACTAAATGTAGTTAGAGTGCGAGGTAAATAATCAAGACTCGTAAAAACTTTGTATCTCACAAAGTTTCACGTACCTACACATCTACCTAGTTGCAATCCCTTTTGATAGCAATTTATCAAGTAATTTTTACGTTTCTTCGAAACCATGACAGCGCAGTATCCGATACGTATACTGACTGTACGTGATTGAACACTTCTAAATAGTTTCACTTGAAACTGTTATTATTAACCGCCTTGTCCCAAATAGACGTAGACGTGCTGCGAGTAATCGAAAATACATTTGAAGTAATGAAAACTCCTTTATGTTATTCTAAAATAAGCTAGTGTACAAAACTATATTTAAATCGCTGTTTAAGTTGCAGTAATTAAGAGACATTGTATTAGAATAATGACAATACCTTAGTATAATGATATCTATAATTTTCACGTTTAGACCTCAAGTTCAATAAAAAGCTACCATGTTTTTAATAATAGAGATTTTTATTTCATTAAAATGATCACTTACTTACCAACATGAAAAATTTCGTATCCTTCATAAAAATATGATGTTATAATGCTATTAAAATTTTTGGCACGCAAGTTTTAAATGTATGTGTAATGGTTAAAAAATACTAATGGATGAAGCGAAAGTGGTCAGTATCAGTCAGGGGTCCAAAACCATATAGGGTAAACTGCAAGACATCCAATTAGAGGGAATGCGTGCCCATCAGACTAACTCGATACACAGGACGTTATATTATTTATCTTTGTGTTTCTTGCATATCTTCTGTTGAATTGTAATAAATTTTGTAAATCTATCAAAATAAAGTTCAAAATTACATTATTTAGAAGTCAAATTGTTATGCAAATGTAAAAAGAAATCTCAGAACAATAAGTTGTTTTAATTTCGTGAAAATTAAATCCAAAAACGCATTCAATTATAATTAAAAGATTTTTCTTAAAAATAATTGAAATTAGCATAAAAGTTACTCTTAAGCCCCAAAACATCACATAACGGCCCAAAATAATTGCAATTAAAAGAGCTAATTAAGACATAAAATTTTAAGAAACTTTTAAAAACGAGGCGAAATATTTAAGCCGCCTGTATACGTAGGTGTCCATAAAAGGCGGCTCGACAATGCTCTGAGAACTCAGCTCATTTAAGAGAAAATATTACATCGTGCCGGAGCCGACTCGCTACAACGCTCTGAAATGGAACTTTGCGACCAACTTTGTCATCCTCGTGTGAAGATAGCGGACAAAACCGCTTTTAAAAAGATATTTATTGATAGTGGTGCCGTTAACTTATTTATGAGAACCATATTCGCAACCGACGTCGTAATATTTATTCTAGAGTTCTGCAACTCTACATATCAAAAATGTAGTAATAGAATGGAAAAATGTTTTTTTCCCAAATGATTGAATATATGATAAGTTGATGTTTCCACCATAAGTCATAAAAAATCAATGCATATCAACATGGAAGTATTCCGCTGCCATATATGGAGATTACGTCATTCCAAAGCCTTAATCAAACAGAGGGCAGCAGCGTCGCCGAATATGATATCACCAGGATTATCATTATATTTTATCTGGACATGATAAGAGGATAAATTAACATGGGCGCCGTGTCTGATAACTGTATTCCACCTATAGGATATAATATGTATCTCTATCTATTTACATTCCACCGTTAAATAAAGTTTATTCTTTGCTTGAAACGAAATCAATACAAAACAAATTTGAATCTAAGCTATTATTATGTTGGAATAGAATCGTTGGAGAGCAAAAAGCATTTTCATTAAACTCTTTATCATGTTTTTTCTTTGCTCTTTTCTGAAGCATCTGCTACAAAAAACGCTGGACAATCTCGTACATTGAGAGGACAGACTGGCGTGACCTTGCGCTCACAAACGAAGGCTGCACGCTATACAAGGCTGAAACCACAACAAAAAGAAATAAAATTCGAGCGCGTAAAGACGTGCCACAAAAAAATTAAGAACGGGCGATGTTCGACGCGAGTGCGATGGACCGAAAATTCAAGCTTTTTGTATTAAAGTATTTAATTTTTAAATGATATTTATAGACATTCTTTATAAAGATTTAGATAAGCAGATTTGTAGCTCATTCTTCAGTTGATGAAGGTTTATTGTTTCAAATTTTAAAGTATTTAGAAATAGACGACAGTAATAATTTATTGTACATTTCAGTATGAATTGTTGTGTTCCTTACTTTTTTAAAGAAATATTGGATAGGTTTACTTTGAGTCACTGTAGAGCGCTACAGCCAGTAAGTATAAACTATAAGGCGTATATTGTACATTTTGATATTATGGCAGGCCATTATACATAATTTGGATTTTTTAAAGTAAACAATAATCATACATGATTACCTACTTTAAAAAACCCAAACCCTTGTAGAACAAATATTATTTTTGTATAGGTAGTAAATATTGATTCACGTATTATTATTTATTAGTTTATTACAAACCTTACGCGTACCAAATAGCCAAATTCAACTAGTGGTATACAAAAGGCTGCGGAAGTTGTCATAATGTACGTATACGTGTTGGCATGTGGACCGTTTATTGGGGGCAGATGTTATGCGAATTAGGTTACACTGATATGATAATATTATTATTAAACACTGATTTTTCTACTCTATCAATGTTGGTCATGAGAATTGTTGGATTTTTGACCAGTTTGTGTAATATATTTCTGCAAATTATGTCATTTATTTTTCACCATGATTGATAGATAGATTAACAGATTTTTTTTTATCAAATAGCCGCAGCCGTATTTCCAAGTTGCAATCCTAACCTGCAAATTTTCATTAGAATAAAAATTGACAACAATCATGATAACATAAGCAGAAGATTGAGATATTATGCAATAATTGACACCAATGAACGGTCAATGGAGCCGGCAAGTGCCACGTGAGAACAAAACAGCATTGATACAAACGATGCAATAATTGTGCGTCAATAGTCGATTGATTTATTGAGAACGCATTCAAAGTGCGAATTATATGCAATATATTATGCATGCAATATAATAAATATTAAAATATGTTGTGTTATTTGCATATATTATTAGACACGCTTTTTGACCTCTTACCACAGAATATACTTGTACTTGCTCTTATGCTCAGTTGGAAGCGCATGAACGTTGCAAATATACCTAGGTCCTATATCTCATTGGTCGCAAATTTTCCAGTGACACAAAATCGATAATATAGATCTATCTATGCCAAAGCCACAATTGTGTACAAAACATTCATAGAAAATAACTCGAAAATACATCGCTCTAATATTTTGAATAGCTCTAAACTAATCGATACCTGAAAGCGTTAAACTCAATATAAATTTTCATTCCAGCCCAACAAGTACATCAACTATACATTGCACATTCTTGCTACCGGACTTAATTTGAATATATATCGAGTGTTGAGTTACCGGTTGATATAGTTTACTGTGGTTAGAAGACTGGTTGAGAGCCCACACGCTGCGTGGGCGGACTGCCTTCGATTCGCCTGCACTTGAACCTTTCTAAAGCCCTTTAAATAATCGGTGGCAATTAATTTAATAAAACGTTTTTTCTTATAAAATTGAGGCATTTGAAATGCAGAATACATAGACGCATTTATTATATAATTACTTCTAAATGATACAATTACCCTATTGTAATGTGTAGTCATAATCTAAGCGGATATCCATTTTTGCTGACGACGACCTCAATATGAAACAGCCATAAAGTGTTCTTATTGCTTAAAAATGTAAATACAAATATTTGTATTTACGTACGTATAAATAGAACATAATTATGTTCTATTTAAATACGTTTTATTATTAAGTACATTGATACTTAGGGTTTTCACATTTGAAAAACAGCATTTTTCATTTACAGTAAAATCAGTTACATTTTTCTATGAATAAGTAGCAAACTTCGACACAACAAATATTTGTGAACATATCTGGTAATTGACATAGCCATAAAGCTATAATATTATATTCTTATAGGCCAATAACTTTTACATTTTTAGTAGTTAAAAGCTACAAAAAAAGATCTGATCGTTCAGCCCTAGTTATTAAGTAAGTATGAGTAACTGTGACTTAAATAACACATTATTGTCTACTTAATGTTATAAACTTTTTAAAGCAGGTACCTACATGTCTAAATTCCACTTTATATTTCTATTGTCCAGTTCGGTGTTACAATTTATCATTTATTACCTACTTACCTACTAAGTTATTTGTGTATGTTTGTATACTTGTATATTATGTACTGGTAAATCGCGTGATAACCAGTCGTGATACACAGATATAAAATAATAGTCTTGTTACAAGAGTACTGTAATTTATATTATATAAAGCCTCCATAATTATTATCTGGCAGATAACTGCTGGCAATAGGTTAGTTCTTGGACAACGAGTGGGTGTATCCTATTTACTATGTTTTGCTTTACTTGAAATATAAATACCTATATTGTATGTTGCTTTTTATGTGTGACATTTCTTAAATATATAGCAAAAAAATCTATTGTTTTTACTTTTTATTCTTATGACCTTTAGACCCCAGTTGCCTTTAAAAATTGAGCTCCCGTTCCCTTAATGGGACCTGGGTTAAACTAATGTCATATCTGTTCAGATTGATTTAAAGAAGGTGATTAACATTCTCTGACTTTGATAGTTTTTCAAATTAATCTCTATGGGACATTTACCTACTTCTTTCGCTGTGTATAGCGTAGTTTTTTCGAGATGATTGTTGCAAAATATAGAGCTGGCACATGTAAAATTTTTACTCAATGATTACATGTGAGATACCGCGACTAAAAGCTAGTTATTTAATTACTGTATCAATTAATATCCCATGAAATGTAATACAAGCAATTTAGTACACCTTTGCTCTGTTGAAATAAGGACAGTACCTATCACGTGGAGGCAGAAACGGTAGTCATTAATGAGGTATCCGCAGTTAATTACTTGAAAAGGTTTTATACTGCTCGTTTATCGAACTTTTAAGTATATATAAAAACTAAAATACTGCTGGTTACATTACACGTTTGCGATGCCCGCATTCTTTCTATAAAAGTACAAAAATTCAACAGGAAAACTGTTCTTATGAAATTATAACTCGAGATAGTAGTGTGATCAATAGATACTTAATACTTCTTAAAACTTTATAAAAATATATTTTTATGTACCTATTACCGTATTTAATAAATTCATTAAATAATGTCGTGGCTGTATAGGATTATATATTTTTAAGACGCCGGTAAAAATAAAATTATTCCACTCGAATTAACAAAGCAACTTTTCAACGTAACATAGCCGGCCCTGATATTTTCAATTGCTACGCGTGACTGTAAACCAAACTGCATATTTATTGTATTCTACACCAATTAAGGGGTGCTCAGACACTCTGCCAGGAGAGGTTCTTGCGACCCGCTGAGAATGACGTGTGAACACTTTAATTGGACAGAATCGGCTGTAGGGGACAACCCCACCCATATCTACAGAAATAGAGTTATTAAAAAAAACTTATGATCCTCATTATTGTTTACATAACCACGTATTTGAACAATTCGAAGCCATAAAATTTCAACATTATGGTGTCAAATATGGTCACGTTTTATAGCTACAACGTACTATGAGATTTCGTATGTAGGCGCTAACGTGATAAAAATTTATATATATAAACGGGACATTTTAAATATATTTCGAACCAATTGCAATAGTTTTCTGTTTGACATATAAGTCTTTATTTGTATGCGGGTACTAAGGTGTGGTAACCTATAACACCTACGTGTTAAATACAATTAAATCATATTCAAATTTGCCTACACACTTTCTCTTGTAAATAAAAAGAAATCCCGGTGCTATAATGTAATTTACAATTTAAATGCATTAGGCCAATGAGGTCATCAATAAATCAAATAAGTATATAAATATTGTTATTTATTTACTCTGAAACCTATGTCTGGGAACCTACACAAGCCATACACAAGTATCACAATAGCTTAACATTGTACATAACTTATAACTGCAATATCTCAATGTTGCACTGACAAAAAAAATATTGAGTTCTCGGTAAATTACGTCACGAATCACGATATTATGGTCAGTATTAGGAAGTCCAGAAAACTTATTGAACAATTTTCATCAAAGAGAAAAGCTAACAAAAGATGTAACTTTAAATATATTCATCACTTTATCGCCACATTATTTGAAAGCAAAGGACTACAAATCACAACAAATTCACAAGTTGTTGCAAATACAAAATAATAATCGGCTCTCCCGCCACTATTTACGTGAATAAGAATAATACTTGTTTAATGTGTCATAATATCATACATTTAATAATAGAGTGTCCTCAGCACATAACATAAAGCAAAACACAACATAAATAGAATAAGATATGTATTTGTATTCGCACATTAAAAATAAGTGTAGAGCAAAAAATTACTAAGATAGCTATTTATTATGATAGGTACAAATATAATATCATAACTCATACAAGTGCATTCATAGAAAAATTGGAAAGCAGTTACCTACATCAATTTTGCGAATAAAATGTAGTAAATTTGTGCCGATGTCCCTCGGGGATTTGGAATGCTTCCAAAATGGAAGTTCGCAAGAACAGTGTTACGACAATTTATCTCTAAGTACCATGGTCTAGACAAACTAAAAATGAGTCATTTTATTAACGGAGATAAAACGTGGTAGACTATTTATAAACTTTTGCATTCGAGGATCGGAAATAGTTATGATTAAGGGAATTTTTATAAGTTAGGTACTTATATAAAGTATCCATAATAGGTATTAAAAAAAGTGATTTTTATGGATTTTGGTTCTATCGAATGTTAGCTTGCTTAGGTAACATTCATTAGATAGAGTAGGTGCTCTATATTCTAATAATGTAATACAAAAAAAAGAAAAAGTAATTTTATACACTTTGGAGATACATACATAGATTGTAAGTACGTATTTGATAAAAATCAATGTTCAATTAACTTTCTCTGAATGATAATATTATACCTATACGATTTTAGAGTTTTCTACATCAGATATAAAACAAAATAAAAAACAATCTACGTTTTACTAGTTTAAGATTGATATTGTTCCGGGAAATAAAACACCTTTGATAGAAAAAAATTCAAACAGTGGCTCTAGATATTTCATAAATATCTTTTACGGTGTATAATATGGTGTATAAATAAATTTCAGTAATAACCCAGAAAACTTACACAAGTGGCGACACAAATACTAATATTAATAAAATCTATGCCATTTCCACTGCATCTGCGCCTGTCATGACTGGGTCAGAGCTTCGCGGCGCCAAACAACAAACATTTATTATATTCTATACCGGTGCCATTCATTATTCTTTATTATTACCTACGCGTCCACTTGCTTGAATATTAATACAGAACTGTAGCCGAATAAATTATATGTTTTACGTTAATTCAGCTCTAATAAATAGCAATTAATTTATAAGATCCATTTATATACCTTGTAAAATAGATACGCATCTACGTATATGATTGATGATATCGTGTTATTAGAATGCTACCTACATATAAATATTACTTATTCAAATCGCCGGAATTTCAATAAAAGGATTAGCAGGTAGAGCCTAGAGCCTAGAGTTTTTAAAATTATCATGACATCGGAAAACTCTACCGCACAAATATTACGTATTTGTAAATATTGCTAGAAATCGGTAAGTATATATTAAAACCCCAACTAGTATAGCATCCGGAATCTGGTATAACCCAAAAATATAAAATAATAATAAATCAACGTGGTAATATGTATGTGCATGCATAATTCATAAGAATATACATAATATATACCTAGGTAGGTATTCGCTAAAACTTGAATTAAACACATTCCTCGAAATCAACAATACTCTACATTCTTGATAAGAGCAACGTACTTGTGATAACTTGATATCAACTACAACACGTTATTCTGTCAAGTAAACCCATTCACAGCACCTACAGTGGACGGTGTGGCACAGCACTTACTGCGACCTTCACACATGACATCATAGCGAATCATTTTGTTTTATGTTACTAGAAATATAACTTACCAACTCGTCTTGTCGCTCTCACTATTTATCGTAAGATGTTCAGCAACTGAAAATCCAAAATAAGAGCCTGCCTCTCCCAACTTTATCACAGGGATCCTCGGTTCCAAGTTAAAACTACGAGCACTGTACAAAATGCACAAATATAATACACACATACAACAAACTTTCGCGGCCATAGTTCTAATCGTAATATTATCGTGTTATAAATCGAATTATCGCACCAATTCACTGTGAACCAGTTATAATTTGGCACATCGCGATTATCGTATGATTGTTTTGAGCCGCCCGGGCGAAGAGACCCCCAGCGCGGATGCCGTTCGCCGGTCGAGTATTCCCGCTCAACTTTATTCGAAATTCTGTCGACTCTACTACGTAGACATAACAAGTCAGACTCTACACGCATCCGAGCGCAAGCTAAAGGCAAGTGAACTCATAAAACTTCGCCGTTGCACAGCGCCATCTAGTGTTAGTATCGATTGACGTAGATAATGTTGTTTCAAAAGGTTGTTTTATCAAACTCTTGTTGTTATTTTAGTTCGAGTTACTACCGGTAGGTAGCGCTTTACGCTTATCTATCTATCTATATCTATGTTCTGTACATATAAAAGTACCATAAAGTACATGCATGGACAAATAATATGTATACATGCACGGAAATATAGATGAGTACATGTAAGTTACCTACACCAATTAAAACTCAAGATCGGCTGCACAGATATAAATGATGTTTGGTTAGTTGGATTCGTTCTTGCTGGGATCAGGATGTTAACTGATAATATTTAGAATTTTATAAAACTTTTCTTGATTTGTGAGTGGTTAACATTTTCGGAAAAATCTATAAAATTTTGAATTTAATTCGGAATTATATACAGTACCTAATTACAATTAAGATACTTATATCACCTACACCACACATAGTAAAATCATTGACTACAGACTATAATTATTATTTATTAACTAGAAAGATATAACTATATATTTTGTACCTATTTTCACATAGTGCCTGCAAAAGCTTGTTCTTTATCTTGGTAAAAGTTTGAAATAAATCTATAATTAAGTAGAGCTATTTGCAACAATTAAAACATATTTTTAACCGACTGCGAAAAGAGGGTTATACTTTTCGAGTGTATGTAATATAGCCCAAACCGCACGACCAATTTTGACTTTGGATTTGCCGTTGTAAACATCAAAATATTGTGAGTAGTGATTAGGCCTCATAAATTAATAGTGTGGCTATTTGTTTTCATATTAAAATAAAAATTATTATTAAAAAGTCATCATGATAGCTTTTTTTTTAATTTAAAACGTACTTAGAGTACGTTTTTGGAGACAAGTCTATGTGATTGATTTTGTAATAAAATTATCTAACCTTTGATTTGATTTCAATTAGTCAGCAGATCGGTGGAGTGAGTAACCATACACTAAAATTAGAAGGTAATCTACCTAGGCATAAAATGTTTTAAAAACTATCAGCTGAAATAAATTTTGGTTTGGTTATCAAAATAATGAAAGTGATGATAAAGTCATGAGCAGTTTTTGATAGGCAAGTAATCGTGGGCATATTTGTTTGTTAATTAATATTTCATTAAAAGTACGTCTCATCTGGTTTTCAGATGGATGAAGGTTCCCCTTAATACGGATCTCCTACTATTAAAGCCAAATTAAAGCATTTATGCCTATAAAGCAGTATGCTTTGAATGATGAAAGTTTTGTTGGATAGTAATATTGCGCCACCTTTATTTAGATTTTATTTTTTTTTATTTTTATTTTATTTGCAACACAAACACATATAACAATAATATAGGTACAATAGTTATTTCACTTTAAACCTTAATGACTAATTGTTATTGCAATAACATGTGTTGACTACTAGACTATAAAATATTACAATCGCTTACACATAAATATAAGGAGTTATCAATATACTAACTTATAGATAACAGATAATTTAAAAAAGGGAAATGGTATAAAAACTACAAGAGACAAATTTCTAATCTATTGAAGGACTTGCGACAGCAAAGTAAGGTTTTCAAATAGGCATTTCCGAAATCTAATAGATTTACTCCCGATAATGTCAAGATCTGGTATTATCTCACACAACTTATTGTAATTTGTACAGATTCTGTTTAGAGTGCTATAATATGCTCTTTGGGTGCGGTGGACTGGTAATGTGAAAGTTCGATTATTTCGATTACTTCTAAGTGGTATATGAAAGGAAATTTGGGACAGAGCTGCAGTGAACAGTTGGCCACATATAATTTTATTTAGAAATATTAATTCGAATATTTTTCGGCGATCTGACAGTTTTACTTGTTTAAAATAAGATAATCTTTCCTCATAAGTATGAAGCGTTTTGTTTAGATGAAACCGATATGAAAGTATTCTCATAAATTTGATTTGAATTTTTTCTATATTTTTTATATGAATCAAATAAAAGGGGGACCAAATCATACTTGCATATTCCAATTTGCTACGAAGTTAAAAAGACAAATATAAGATTTAGGATTCCGGAAACCCTTACATGAACGTAAAATAAACCCTAGTAATCTGTTACATGATTTATAAATATGTGTATAATGGTCCAAAAATGAGAGTTTGCTATCAAGGATAATTCCTAAATCACGTACGTTTGACTTCCATATCAGATTTTTAGCATTTATAGAGTAATTATATTTTATTTTTACCGTCGTACTACCAAATTCCATAACATAGCATTTGTGTCACACCAATCTTTTAATTTATTCAAATCATTTTGCAGTTCAATGCAGTCATTTATAGTAAAAAATTTTCTAAATATTTTTAAATCATCAGCATAAAGTAAACAATTTGATGATAAATTATTGCACAAATCATTTATAAAAATCACAAATAATAAAGGGCCCAGATTTGAGCCCTGAGGAACACCCGATAGTACAGATATAGAACGAGAATAACTTCCAAGTATTCTTACTATCTGAGATCTATTTAATATATATGAAGAGAGCCAGCGCAGCAAATTACCGCGGATTCCCTCGCAGAATAGTTTACCAAGTAGTCGCCTATGATTAACCTTATCGAAGGCTTTCCTGAAGTCTGTATATATAGAATAGACTTGTACTTGACTATTTAACGCCCCATGAATAAAATTTGTATATTCTAAAAGATTCGTCGTTGTAGATTTTTGTTTCACAAAGCCGTGTTGTTTCGTGCTAATAGACGGTTTAATAAAAAAGAATAAATGATCATACACTAAAGCCTCTAATATTTTTGAAAAACATGAAAAACATGAAAGAATGCTAATTGGTCTATAATTTTCACAGCAAGTTACATCACCATTCTTGTGCACAGGTACTACGTGAGCAGTTTTCCAGATAGTCGGAAATTTACCTTGATTTATTGAGAGGTTATAAATAATGTAAAGAGGTTCAACAAGACCTTGCATGCACTCCTTTATAAATAAAGGGGATATGCGGTCAGGGCCTGGACCCTTATTAATATCAACATTTTTAAGATGTTGTTTTATGCTTAGTTTATCTATTTGAATATCGTGCAATGTAAAATTAGACCTATCGACACTATCAACTTCTAATATGTGATTATCTGATGAGTCTTTTTCCCAGACAGATGAAAAGAACTCTGCGAACATATTACTTATTTCAATATCTGTATGTGCTGAACGATTACCCAGAGTAAGCGTGGGAGGAACGGACGAAGCGCGTTTTTTGTTTTTAATGTAAGACCAAAAAAGTTTTGTAGATTGGGGTAAAGATTCTTCTATTGATTTCTTATAGTTACGTTCACACGTTCTGATAAGGCGTTTTGCTCGCTTGCGTAAAAGAGAAAAAGTATCATAGTCCCGTGGATTACCGAATATTCTAAATTTTGTGTGATATTTTTCTTTTTCTCTCAGACATTTCTTCGATTAATTTTGAAACCGTTTCTACGGTATATAATATATTCTATAGCTCGTAGTTTTTTTAATGATTGCTATTTGTAGGTAGATTCGGTTAGATTACACAGTTACTGCAAAAAATAGGCACATTTCCATAAACATAATAATTACCTCAAAATGATAAAGGTTGAATAAAACAAGAATTTTTAATAATTATATTTTATTGAAAATAAAACAAGTAGGAACATATCACGAAAATTAAAAAAGATTTAGGAAAATATTTCAAATTCTGCGTTAAATCTATAGTCTTTTACTACTCTCTCCGGTTTGATCGTCAGAAAAGTATTTATAAATGTAGATAAGTAATAAAATAATTAAATACTGATTTACAAGTCATAACATAGTACTACGTAAGAAATAACATATTTATTGCTCAAAATAAAAAAAATCCTGTTCATTATTTTGTATCAAGGTGGTTAACGTTAGCCTCCGAAGACTAAGCATCACAAGCGATTGCGGAGTATGGGCTTTAGATGTGAGCAGCTCATGTATCCATTGAAGCGTTGCAACCGAAATATCAGTGTCAATGATGTAATTATGTTGACCTTCCATCGGTTGCAAACTCGTGACCAAATCGAATAGTTTGACGGAACCTATGTCTCGCCAGGTAGGTTTTTTTGGTATGACAATACAATCAGATGAAGACGTCTCATCGTACGTATTGCAATACCATTCGCATCTCGTGGTGGTCTTAAGGCATTGGGTGGAATGTGAGCTCGGTCTGTGAGTGTGCGAAGAGCAGGTTGAGTTGCGAGTCCAGACCTACGTTGTAGACCTTCACGAGTTTAGCGACGCTTTGTCCTGGGTCCTTGCGTACCAGAGCTACACCAGACACTTTCATCAAGTGAACTTCGGAGTCGACTGACCCACCGCCAGTGGTTGCCAATTTCACATGGCATGTAACGTCCACTTGGATGTACTTCTCCACTGCCTTTCCACGCTGCCCTGGTACGTCTACATATACAGTCTTTTCTTCCATTTGAGGCAGATCGGCACGGAACACGATTGCTTCACCCAGCAAGAGACCCTGAAAAAAAATTACAATTACATACCGAAAATATTATGAAAATAAAAATAGTTTTACTCTAAATAAATCAGTCATTAATCTTAGTTCAATTGTTATATAGTTAATGTGCTTTCAAGATATTAATATCTAAACGGTCAGAGACCGCAATTATCAACTATTTACTTCCCTTCTCAATAAACAATTTACTGTAGGAAAAAAGTCTATGCTCATAATACTAATAAATAACAGAAATTATCACTTCATAATAAAAGCAATATATCTGCGATTTATTATAGAAAGTTCTAGAACGTTTTATCAAATTATGTCGATAGGTACATACTATATTCGACCTATCCATAAATCTTTACGAGTAAACATTAGAGAATCCGTTCTATGCGCCTGTCTATTAGCGCGATCTAAAATTGGCTTGGCGAGTTTCCAAATACAAACATCAACATAATACTTACCCCGTTTCCTGTAATTGTGAATTTCATGTTGGGATGAATAGCTCGCGGCTCCATTCCAAGTCCTTCGGGATGAGAGTCAGACCAGAAGTAGTTGTCGGGAGCATTGAGCGAGTCAGGCTTGAAGGTGATGCGTTTTCCATATCCCAAGCCAATGGACTGCAGCAATAAACTGCGTCCTTCGAATAGATGACGACGGCTGTGAGCTGGACGCACACGGTAATGGAATCCAGGGACAATGCGGGGATCGATGTATGTTCCTATGAAAAGATTCAGTATGTTAGTTAAATTACTAAAAATATAAGAAAAAAAATTGTGAGGACAAAAAAATCTTCACTAACCAATAACAGGAAGCTCGTATCTTTCAAGTCCGACAACGGTGTATTGGCAGGGAATATCTTTAATATCAGATCCATTGACAGTAATTCTGCGTGATGATGACTTGATGCCGGGTTTAAGTTCGTATCCCTTCTTGAGCTGTTTGATTCCAACAGCAACATTCACCACTCTTGTAACCGCTGCATTTCCACGGCCCTTCTTCAAAATAGCAATCCCAGTAACTGGCACTAATTTTGTAGCACCGTCATTTTCATACCATTCCACTTTGCAAAGTGTGTTGATTTTAACTTTCTTCTCGATAGATCCGTCTTCGAATATTTGTTGATCTATTTCTATTTGGTTTTTCTGTAATGAAATTAGTAAAATGTTAGTTTTGTCATTAAATTAAATGACTTTCATCAATCATCTTTATTTCAACATTTTGTTAACATACCTGTTGCTGAACGACTTCCAAAATTCCCTGAGGTTCGTGGTTAGCGTCATAAATGGTGAATTTGTCCCCAGCTGATACAGCTTCGATCTCAAACACAAAACCTTCAGGGCGTGAGTCGCTCCAGAAGAAATTAGTGTTTTCATTGAGTGTAGAACCTTGCGGTTCAAATGTCAGGCGTCGAGCGAATCCGCGACCAATTGATTGAAGGGTTAAGGCTTTCCCATCAAATAAGTATCTTGGCTTCACTGATAGAGGTTGCGCATCCAAAGCCTGAAATCATCCGGTACATGATTTATACGTGGAAAAAATTAACATTTAAATGGGACAAATAAGAATAAAATAATATGAAATCAATTGATGTTATCTTTAAAATAATAAAAAATAATAATCTACAAAAAAATCTATTTAGAAACAAACTAGGTAGTTACTTCGAATTTAAATATAAAATAAAAAAAAACAACAAAGAGATTAATATATCGATATTTTTATATAGATAGACCGACAGTTCAAATTTAAATTACTCCCATGAAATGATATTCTCAAGCATTTTGAAAAGTATGTAATGAAAACAGTTAACACAATGATTCATATTTTGCAATGTAAATTACGGGGACATAAATAATAAACAATGGCATGAAGCCCTTATGAATGATACTTATGGTTTACCTAGATGCCATACATGCTGTCAGCCAGAATTTCATAACGACCTGTCGGGTCTCAGCCAGCGTTCTTGAAGATTGTATTGTCGCCTCTCTGGGCGTTGTTCTGAAAAACTGGACGATCCACAAACCATCGCCTACAACGGCACACAACCAGTGGCAAAACATCGCAAGTTAACAGTGTTGGTCGTTGATGATATTTCCATTCTGTAAATTTCAGCAACGGACACTGCCACTCACTCTAACAACCCTCTAACCTAATTGCCCAAAATCTGAACCGCTGAAATCGGCTAGCTAACACCAAAAGTTGAACTCAAACGAAAATAGTATTATTAATTAATAAAAGTCATCTACACAGCATCTTGTAACATTTGTGTAAGGTTGCCATTTGTAACATACAATCTGGGATATATATTTACAAATATGTAACATTATTTATGTTGCAAATTGTACAATTATTCTTTCTAAAAGCACATTTATATTGTTTAATAATAAAAGAGAATGAACAGGATTACATTTAGCACATCAAATTATGATATTATGACAACCTTACAATGGATAATGATTTAAAAAACACATCCTATTATAAGAATTTAAAATGTAAGAAATGCATATTTGCGATTATATCGAATGAACCTTATCGAAAATTCAAGCAACTTGCTTAGTGATCGGTCAATATGAAAATCTTTTGTTTTATTCAGATGTTTTTTATCTATATTTTATTCTAATATTTCAAGAATTTTCGTTAAGTTCATAAACATTTTTGTAAGATCCAGCGTATAGACTCACCGTCCCTGGTTCTGCAAAAAATTATTCTTGCAAAAATGTTCAGTTTAATCGCAAATAAAATTAAGTTATGCCATTTTATTAATATTAAATTATTATCAGAAGTAACTGTATTATATCATACGAATATGTCCCGAACAGAACAATAAGATATCATGCTGCAAGATAGCCGTTTCATAACATTGTCTGAGCTCAACTTTCTATTTCCTTATGTAGCCGTTTCTTTCGCAGTTCAGTAAAATTTTGCCCAAATCGAATATGGATCTTCAAAGTTTTTCTCTTTTTTTCGAAACATCAAGAGTGATGATAACAAAAGCTTCGAATCTTAAAACTATCGAATCGATGCGACCATGTTTAAGCACAATCAACGTTTTTGAGGAATAGTGGCAGCTATTGTTTGTTAATTTACAATGTTTACAAAAACATACTGAAATATCGAAGATTGCTTCTATTACGTATTAATTTCAAGCAATCATCGACACTTCTGCATATTAATTTCACACTGCACTATTCCTCAAGTTGCGACAAAGATGAATGTGTCGAAAATTTTAGATTGGATTACTCGTCTCACCTGCATGGGTCTAATTTTGTATCTGAAGCCTGTTCGGACTCGGGGGTCGATGTAAACTCCGATGACTGGCATTTGGTGAAGAGCCGGCTTGGGGACGCGGTACACTGCAGGAATGTCTCCGAGGGCCCCAGCATCAAGGATAGCTTCCTTATCGTAGGCATTCTCGGCCCAATAGCTCTTGCGTTGTACTTCACGATGATCCTAAAATATTTCACGCACTTAGATTTGATTCTCTTATACATTTACTTCGTAGGTACCTACCTGAACGTATTCTAAAAAGCAGTCGCAATCATGACAATTACATTCGAAGCATGGCATAGCCGTTTCCAGCATTGCTAATATTAATTAACTATATTAATTAATTTAGTAAACAATGACTGTCTAGCTAGCCGCTCGAATGCAAAGTAAGGGATGCCAATTATACATAATATTAGTTCTGAAAATTGGCGCCATACTCTTGTCTTCATTGTTGGCATCCTAGATGCATGCGACGCAAAGCTAAGAATAAGTTGTAAAATTGATCGTCATTATGCATGCGTTACGGACAAATAATGTATTTACGATCACGTAAGCAATTGAAACATGTTCCTGAAAAAATAACCTATTAGAATAATAACAGTTTCATTGTCCTCATCTGAAGGCAATTGAAGCTCTAACAAGGCACACAAAACAAATTGATTTGTGAACAATGATACGTCGAGGACAAAGTCCACAGTGCGGCGGAGATTGAAGATTTATTGATATTTTTCTGCACACTATTTCTGTAACATCGTGTAAACTTCAGACGGCACTGTATACGTAATAATATGTTAATTATATAATAAAGCCACAGGAACGTGTTTCAATTTCCATATCCTATATTTATGTACCTATATTCAAATTTATCACTACAATTTAACAAAAATATCTCGTTCAATTTTGTATTTGAAATATTTCTCAAAGCATTAGACATAAAAGAGCAACCGAGCCTGTTTTGTATTCAAGATTACGTAAACTTTTTTGCAGCTGTAGAAACCGGGTCGAATATAAATTTCAGAATACTTTAGCAAAGGCAAATCATGTGCTTCTACGTGAAAACCCTCAATAGCGAAATAAAATATCGTTTCAGTTCGGAAATCAGACCCGAGAAACCTTGCTATTTATAATTAATGTTATTGACCTCTCTCGTGAATTAATAGCGTTTGATGAAGCGCAATAAAAGCAACAATACGTAGGCGTGAAAAGTTCTGTCTAGATAAAAATAAATGGAGATGTTATTATCTTTCTGCAGTGTTTAAATAGTCGTGGGTGGTTGTCAGACGATACAAAAATAAGGGAAGGTGTGTCCCCACTCTACTTGATTGCCTCATTAATTGATGATCTATAGACTAAGTATACTTAGGTATTGCATTATACAGCAAAGGCGTGGCAAACGCCAGGAAAATTGAAAGTGCTATTGAATAGATTTTAAATAGCTAAATGAAATGTAATACTCAGAGATATTTAATTAGATTGGCTGGCACGTCATTGACGCAATCCCATAAGATTTTATTTTCTTCAGCCAAATAGTGTTCAACGCGTTAGAATGTAGGTGTGCTTGACGGATGTAAAAGATTATCTTGGTATGTGATGAGTAATTTTTTATCTCTCTAAACATTTTACAATGAGGTTTAAAGGTACAAGAAAATGTAATATGTGTAAATATATGACTAAATAAAAATAATTGCAGACTATTAGGTAATAATTTAAAACCATTTAACGTTAACTGTAATATTTTTCTTTCTTAATAATGAATATCATTTTCTCGTTCTCCTAACAGGAAAACTAAAAATCTACATGAATACACTATGTCTGAAATAGCATTGAGTAAAATTTCCATAACACTGCAGTCTTTATTTATAAAATAACATTGCTTAACTTGTACACGTAACCCTTTCCTGTCATTGTTCAGATGCATTCAATAGAATATAGAAATTATCATATTTCATTGATGTATCTAAGCACAGATACTTATTAACAGATTAAAAGTAGGTGTACCTATTGCGCGATGATTTCAAAATATGTATAATTTTGAGAGTAAAGAAAAAGATCTTAATAAATTGAACGAATAATTTATCTGATACATCTTATGTACCTATTAATATTTGTTAACCCAATGTTATAAAATTTTCGGGCGATCCTCTAAAAGTCAGTCGCCAACTTTTCCTCCGTGTTACACCAAGAAATTTAAATGTAATTGTTATTCCTTATATGGTCCCCATTTTCCTTGTATTGGATTGAATATTAATACTTATATGAAAAATATATATTCGTAACAAAAGATATTTATGTATACTTACAGGTATTTCCAACTCAGGGAAAGCCTCCTCTCCATCGCTTTCATAGTCACTTGGGATTGGAATCAATGATTTCGGTGTTACATCTGGTTCCTATAACAAAATAATTATATCTTAACACTTATTCACTAAGTTAATATAATTATTAATTTTATACAATCATTTTATAGAAATAAATTTTCTAAATTTTAATATCAAATACGTCAGAAATAACAAGATTATTCTTCTATGATCTTATTAATTGTTGTTATTGCTACATGCTGATAAGGTATTTTTAACAAAAATTGAACTTTTATTAAGTCTCCGTGTCTATATTTAGCTTAAAGATAATAACAGTTTTATATTATAACCTAAACGCGAACGAAATCTTTTCATAGTCTATTATAAAATAGACTCGAACGTGACCTTTCTAAGCCTTGATACCCAGCGGCTATACAGTTTATCGACACTGTGATAGCGAAATAAGGACATTATAGGCATAGCCCTTGACTTGCACTGAACTTTGCTTCGATATTAATATAATGACCGCAAAAATATGTCTTTTAATATTTTGCTCGTTCAAACTTTTTATTCATGCAAAGTGCCTGGAGGGCACGAGGCCTCAGACAAGGCCAGACTGACCTTATTTTATTTTATACACTCTTATATAATGGAATGATCACGTCATTTTGTAAATCAAAACTTCCTTTAACTCTCCTTGCGTGATAATCTGCACAAATTTTTAATGAGACGAATCGAAGTTTGATTGTATTATTTTCTTTTACCGCATTACGGAAATTCTATTTCATATATCACCATCATCGGAAGGTCAATTTATAAAAATTCGTTTCCGCGATTGAGTGTAACATAACTCAAGAAAGAGGAACTAAAAGTTTTATATTTAAAGCAAATAATACCTAACACGAGGTAAACGTGATTATCTTAGCTATAAAAATGTGAGTCCCCTCATTATTTCCTTTTCTTTCAGGGTTACATTTTCCACTATAGGCATGTGGAGTTATGAATTAGGTATTTAAAGTGAGCAGATTGATGTTTATTTATTTTGATTCTTTATTTATTTTGGAACTAATAATTAGTTGACGGTAGTTAATATTAAATTGATAGCATTATAAATAGATATGAAAATCATTAACATCCTTATCTTACTTTTTAGGTAACTAAGTGTTACAAGGCCAAATCTTTATGGGTACCTATGCACACGCATATATGAATACCTAACAGCTCCTACTCCTAAATCCTAATTAGGTAAGTAGGTACATTAAGAGAAAAAACATATTCAACAATAATTATTTCTTTGTTAGTAATGGCATTAACTCAAAAAATACCGAACCGGTTTAGAAAATTATTTTTTTCAAACATCAAAATAAACAACATCAACTAAAAACTTTTCTCGTTCCAAACGATATGAACGGAGCGGAGCTTGAACGCGTTCTAAGCATATACTATATCAAAAATGCCTAATGTAAGAAGTCGTTATTCCTTACCTGAGCAGGAGGTAAACTTTCAACCAAAGCGGGTTCCTCATCAAGGGCCGTGGAGGTCCCGGCAAGACGCGCGCGAGTTAGGTTCCACAGGCGACGCAGCGCGTAAGGAGTCTCCTCGACTTGCATCTCCATTGCTGGGCTTGACATCATCTTGTTCGGATATTTGGTTCACTGTTAAATAAATAGCAATGTAAACTGTTGCCTTTTTTATCTGTCCAGAGACAGACTATAAAAAAGTTGATTTTGGATTCGATGTTGTAATATTGTACAAGGTG
The DNA here is from genome assembly GCF_061535455.1 of Colias philodice. Classification (NCBI taxonomy): domain Eukaryota; kingdom Metazoa; phylum Arthropoda; class Insecta; order Lepidoptera; family Pieridae; genus Colias; species Colias philodice. Next base: position 7,028,287 of record NC_143098.1, on the reverse strand, counting down.
AAAGGTAAGACATTTGAAAAATTTAAACAGGAGCTTCTACTCATGAAACTGAACAACTTTTGTTCTACAACTTTGCTGAATTCGTAGAAAAAAATTTGGACTTTGTATGGAAATCTGTCAGCTGATTAGCGAAGTTTCCTTACAAGGTCCAATTTTTTTTTTACGAATTCAGCAAAGTTCTGTCTAAATTTTTCAAACGTCTTACCTTTCACCTTGTATATCTATTACAAAAAACAGTAGGTATTGATAAACTATTTTTTCCTTTAGAAATATTAAAAAAATATTTCTCATTTTCCTGTATAACTTGTAAGTTGTATACATAGCCTATATTTTTTAGAATGCTATATCTCCATTTTATAAAAAAATCCTCATATAGCTGGAACTAGATTGTTATTTAGAGACATGGATAATAGACAATTAAACGCTTATCAACTTACGTAGATATTGATTGAAATACGGAAGCTAAAACTAGAGCTTTTGATTATCTATCTATTGAGATAGCTAGCACAAATTTACATTTCGTAATATTTTTAGCGTTCTTGTATGTAGGTCAGTGGGTTTTAGTAGATTTCATATCGACGAAAGATAACTGTACTTTGGGATATTTTAAAGAGCAAATAAAGTACTAGTAGATATATACCTATATTTAACATGTAGGTATGTTAAAATTATTTGAAAAAAAATAAAATTCAAAACAATGATTTATTAAATAAATTAATAAAGCTTATAAAAAAAAAAACAAAAAAATAATTTTTGAATACTTACTTATATTATAAAATTTAAAAATCCATTAGGTACCTAACTAGTTAACTACTATAACTTTCCGTAAACCATGACAGTAAAGTAAGTGTACGGAATGTACCAAAAAGACGACAAATCCGTCCTTTTAAAAGTACCACGATGTTACCTTGAAAAAAGCAGGTATATTTCTTTCGCTGAATACAATACCAAAAAGGGACAATCAAAGAAAGGCAAACTAAACCTGTTTAACAGATAAGCAGTTTGTCATTGTGAACTTATCATAAATAAATAATAATATACAAAATTAAAATAAACAATCCTTGATAATTTTTATCCTTAAATTGGGAATGGTGTCACTAAAGAGGAAAATAAAATATCCGATACAAGCTTATAAAATCAATTACATCGTTTATTCCATACATATGCAAACCAAAAATACTATAAGTATACAATTAAGTAACTATGTATGAATTAGTGGAAAGTGATTAAGATGCTAGCTACTGAGAGAGAAAGCGCTCGCCGATACAGTTATGTCGGCCATTTGCTGCACTAGCCACTATCCATGTCTATAAACAGTCCATATGTTACTAGAATTTTCTTGGATATTTTTTTGGTTCATCCTATAATATTTAGTGCCCATATTTACTCCATTCATTCCCATATAAATTCGAACTTACCTAAAATTTATTAAAAAAATTTGGCGACTGGTTCGAGACCTCGACGAGACGATTACTGATGTGAAGATATAGAATTTTTTTTTTATATCACTGCAACGAACGTTTCACACGTTGAAATTCAGCAAACGTATCGAAGCGCAACTCAAACTCGACTGAGGGTTAATGCAACGTCGAAGGTATTTTAAACTTGAGTAATCGGTCCTCCCCAAGCACATGCTAAGTGTAACAAGGACGGGGTTATAGATGTGACAGAGATGGCGACAATCCCACGCGCGGGCAGCGTGCTCCGCTCAGACAAACACACACACAAACACGGAGTTACGCATGCGTCCAAGCTATTGATAGGACTCAAAACGTCGAGGTCGACGTCACTGGCCTCCTTTCAGTGCGAAGTTCAGTCGAGGGTGTTATATGGACGTAAAATTCAGTGACACCTTATTTACTAAGCAATTTGCAGGAAATCGTGAAACATGCCTTCACTTCAATCTGGTATCTTTCCATGCAAATAATACTAGATGATTGTTTTCGGGTATGATTAAACAGCTTTTGGGGTCATTGTCTGAGTGACATTTTGAATATTGTTTACGCAAACTTTTACTTTTGGAATTTTTTAACTTCTAGATGAAAATTAGGTATCTTTATCCTAATTAACGTCTATTCCAACTTCAACATCATAATAATAATTATGTCACTATCATATTATTATTTAAATTTTATTTTTAAATAAGTTAAAATGTTGTTTATTAAACCTGCTGTATAAAGAAAATGTATTTTGATGCAATGATGCCGAGGCAAATCTAAAATAAGCTTTTCCGCAAACCAAATCTAAATGCCAGCATGCTGATGAAAATTACTAAAATAAACTTTATCGAGTATCGCATCTTTTCAGGAATGCAAGGTATAACAAAATCTCGATTAACAACTTGACACTCGTGTAAAATTCAATATTTAATTAAAATCATCCAAAAGAACCGAACACAATAGATAAATAACATTGACAATCCATCATCAAAAATTATATATTTTCCTGAAATTATTAATACATAATATGTATATGATTTTTACCCTATGCCTTGGAATTAAAAGGATGGGATAGATTAATTCAGAATTATTATCCTTGTTATTTTCCGTAAGACAGATCACAAGCATGCTTCGATTTCGATTATTAAACGAATTTACCAAAGAATAGAGTCGAAAAATGATTAAACCTAATGTGTAATGATGCTTCCATCATGATTCATGAATATTTCTTAAAACACTATCTATTGGCTATTTTAATGTGAAACAGAAAGCAGATTTGGGGTAACGGAAATTCTATCCTACTTCTGTACAAGGTACCTACTAGGGCTTAAATTGAATTATTGATTGGTAAAGTCAAAAATAGAGCTTTTCTTTAAATTAACAAGGAGTTATAATTAGTACCTACCTACAATTAAACAACTGTTTCTGTTGATCTTTGAAACTTTTCTCTGAATCACTTATATCTACCAGTGATCCCATCACTGGTAGATATAAGTGATACATTTAATTTTACTGGGACCTAAAATGTTGAAATATCAGTCGTTTATCAAATCCTTGATGATCTCAAATTATTGCAATGTGTCTAAGCTAGGTCTAGGTATAAGCTAAGTCATCAATTAAGTGACGTTATGTAGACATTTATTTTTTTTACATAGAACAACTGCTTTCAAGTAGATATAGGCGCATGAACTCGACAAAATTTCCGCATTTAGTAGGTTTCAATCTAGTTAAGATAAGCGTGTCTGTGTTATCATTATAGTAGAGCCATTTTAATAGGCAACATTTGACAGTTCAACAAAATTCAACAACGTAACCTAGTAACGACGTCATTGAATAACATGATATTTCGTTTTGTTAGAACTGCACATTTGCTTAACTTTTTTCAATTACGATTAGGTATTTATAATAATAATGACCGATACAAGTAATTTTAGGATTTGATTTTACTGATAAACCATTCTAAACATAATAAACAATTTATGATTTAAAGAACTGACGTCGCTACAATTTTGTGTCAATAAACCTTTTTTCTTTTTAAATACCAGAGACGTTACTCTAAAAATCGAAATCTGACATCTAGAATCGAATGCATTGATTACTTGGGAATAAAAATAAAAAAAATGATCATAAATTATTGACATGTGTTTCAAGTTCGATTGACAAATGTTTCAAGTCCGTATCGATTAATTCACTTTAATCGATGTTTTTAAGCAGGTTACCACCCTATGAAGATAAAATTGATAGACGTCAAATGTTGCCTATTAAATTGGCTCGACAATAAAATGTGAGGATTTTATTATACTTATACGGAAAGCAGTGAACATGTTTACTTTTGCATTTAGATTAAACGTAGGTACTATTATCCATATAACTATAAGAATATAGGTAAGAATTAAAATAACTTTTGAAAATTTTTCCTAATCAGGAATAAGGTACAAAAGGCATTCATTTGCTTTTTTGTATTTTTTTTTATTCCGTTAACTTTATTAGGCCTACAACGTAGTCAATATTCTATTACGCTGACCAAGTGCTACTTTTCATATTTACTATAATTATAATCAGATGCAATTAACTAATTAGTAAACTATTCATACTTAGGTACTATATTATTATTTCGTTAGCCGTTAGTAGTTGAATCTAGAAAATTCCACGGTTTTTTAATGAGGACCTATCATTAAAAAATAAATTCAATTTATCGCCTTAATTGAAACATCTCGTTAATTTTTAACTTTTAAAAAACACGTTAAATAAAACCAATTATTACTTATTGCTCACGTCATTATGCAAATATACTTATTATTTCTTAGAAAGAGTTTTGAGTGATCAACTTACAATGAATGCTTGTTAAATCAGAGCATACCATTATAGTTATACGACACTTGAAACGGAAATAGCCCTGTTCTAAGAACTGATTGTTTTATAAACGCATGTCTGCCTGGAAACGTAATCTATTCACATTTTACATGACATTTGCAATTAAAAGAATTCTCATTTTTAAAGTGTAGGTACATTTATTTTATTTTATTTATTTGGTCAACCAACATTTGTTTACAATGATTCTTAAATATAAATTTTACATAACATATAGTTCTTGCGATAAAGTAACAAATAATTAGAGGTTGACACAGCATGCGCCAATTATACAGAGTTAGTTCTTAAAAGTAGGATACTTGTTATTGTTAATATTATTAAAAGAATAAGAATTATTTAATTATTTTTATACATAAATGTAGAACTAGTGTTGATGTAGGTACCTATATAAAACATTTTGAGATCTTTGTCACCGTTCTTCCCTCCATAGTCACCGTATTAACTATTAGCGTAGCACAGTACAATAAATATTTAGTGCCATTGTTCTGTAAATAATAGGAAATAAATTAGATTTCTTCCCTTGTTCTTACTGTAATTGTTTAAAATATGATATGGATGTTGGAGTCGAGCGTGCTGCGGTACAAATTGGGCCAGCTCGCGCCAAGGAATTTACCAGTTACCACACTCCCACAGACGATCAGTATGAAATATATACGTGATTCGTTCAGTGAGTGGTGAACCGAAGGCCAGTATTTTTTTTTTTTTACAAAGGGAAAGCCCAGTCAAAGTCAGCTCAGCTCAGACGTTTAAAGCTGGGAAAGCCCAGTCCTCCATTTATTCCCTCATCAACTCTTTCCTTATTAAGGTATGGGACCTTTGAAAGTGGGCAATCCACTTGCAGAAGCGTATGGCCTGCAAATAGACTGAAATGTCCTCTGAAAATGCACAGGTAACCCATCAGTTCCTTTGCCGACTATGCTATAAAAGCACAACATATACATTTATGTGCAGTGTAGGGAAAATTTTATTTTTTTATTTTATTTATTTGGTCAACCAACATTTGTTTACAATGATTCTTAAATATAAATTTTACATAACATATAGTTCTTGCGATAAAGTAACAAATAATTAGAGGTTGACACAGCATGCGCCAATTATACAGAGTTAGTTCTTAAAATATTGTTAATATTATTAAAAGAATAAGAATTATTTAATTAAGGTGATGACAACAATTTAAGGTTTTAATTTTTGTATATCCTTCACTATAGAACGGAGCTTGCTTCACTATAGAGCGGAATTGATTTAAATAATTATGTGGATAACGACGCAGCAAGAAGTTATTTAACCTAAATAAATTTAGTTCAATTTCGCACACTTCGTTTTCATATCGATTCTGAATACAGAGTACTTACGTTATAACTATGTAATCAGAAACGTAAAACAATCACGTACTTGTTTAACGCCTCGCTTACATACTAGACGAGAAAATATTTGAAAGCAATAATAATATGTGCCAACATTCGTGGCAATAAAATTAAAAGATTTAGAAAACCTCGACGTTATTACTCATAATGTAGTTAGTCCGATACAATAAATATTGTAATCAACTTCTTAACAATACTTAGTAACTTATTCAAATACAAGTAACCGGTCAATTTAGTATGGTTAAGTACTGGTATTGTGACTATGAGATTATTACAAATATCCTGTACTGTAGAAAGTTGTTGCTTATATTTTGACTTACTCCGGAAACTAACTCCGAAATGATTATTGATGGATATAATATGGCCACGGCTTACTACATCCTGCGTAACTACTTGTGAGAATCGTAGTATTAATATTATTTGATACTATAGTTTAAGCATGGATATCCTTCAGTTGTTCTAGAATAAATGTTCAATGAACTATAACGGTTGCAGTCCATGAAGGATACTGGATATGCTTAACGATCTCATAAAACTTTTTTTATCCTTTATAGCCGTTATGGTATGGAAAATTCTAGTATGTTTCCATACAATATCGGTTCTGGCAATAAATTATTATAATATTTTTTCCTAGGATAAGGCCGGGACTCCACCAAAGCGGAGACGAGACGAGCGGAGAGGAGATGTTTTTTAAACAACCAATAGAATTGAGTTATTGACACGTCTCCTCTCCGCTCAGCTTCAGTGGAGATCGCTGTGCGGAGATGTGTAATATTTGTATGTCGCGATGGAAGCGGAGATGTGAACTGTGCGCGGACGACGCGCAGTGGAGACGAGAGATGTGAGCGGCGTGCAGTGAGCGATGTCACCCTCCCCCCTCTCGCCCGCTAGCAACCCGCAGAACCCCGCGCGAACCCCGAAACATCTCTTCTCGCACAGCACACAGCACACCGCACACATCTCCGATTTGGTGGAGTCCCGCGAGCTGAAAAACATCTCTTCTCGCACAGCACACAGCACACCGCACACATCTCTGCTTTGGTGGAGTCCCGGCCTAATGGTTGAACACCAACCGGTTCGGAAAGTAACGACATTTTTCCGTAGATATCACCTATAACAAGTAATTAGTGTCATAAATTTAAAACATGCAGAATATAATGCGATATCATTACAGTAGAACTATAAACGTGTGAAATATTTAAAATTGTAAATGTTTGAATATTTATTAGTAGGTACGTATTTTATGACGCCGTGCACCGATGTTTCATTGCATAACTGGAAATTATCCGGTTAGTTTCTCACGTGCAATGTTCGAGACTTCTTAAGTACTTAGGTTCTAGAAAGTTAAACAGGCCACAGCCCACAAGTCTAACTACGTTGCACTTTACAGATGAGAGCGAGAACCATCTAGACTGTTCTTAAGCGAACCAAGGTTAGTCGTCGCGACGCACGTTTTTGATCCCAAACCAAATGTAGGTTAATTAATATCAATAAAGCTTTTGCGTAAATCGGTGATTGAGAGGAATGAGAATATATTGCAGCTTGTTTCATTGTTGTTTTCCAGATATTAATTATATCAGCAAATTGTTACTGAATTGAGCTTCTCTTCTAGATGTGTACTAAAGTACAAAAACAGATGAATGCTATTTTCCGTAATACATATGCAAGGTTCATATACATGGATAGTTCGATTGCGGTACAGCGACAGCAGGATATCCAGTATATTATGTAGGTACGATTTTCCAAAAATATGGCTAGCAGATAGATTAGGCCTAGAAATCATAATAGGTATTTCTAATTATATTTTATTGTACTATATAGTACATCCGCATCTTAACCATGTAGTTAATATCTAGAACATCTTATCAATTCTGTTTATATGAAATCATTCAACCCTAACTTAAAACATAAATATAGACAATATTTATACATCACGAGCTAAAAGCGTGCTAATATAGGCCTTATTAATAATATTGGAAAAAGCTAATAACGACTAATAGTAACCAAAATAAATTCCGAGCGCAAAGGTTATCATAAATAAATATGCCGTACGGAAATATTTATTTTAATAAGGATTGATGTGAGTAATTTGTCAAATTATTACCTACCTATAGAAAATATACAGAAATGGAATGTGCCATATTCCTCATTATAAAAACAAGTCAATTATTATTATCTGCAGTTGAAAATATTATTTTTTTCTAACGCGTCTTCCGGAAAATGAAGTTAGGTAACTAAGTCCTGAAATTTTCATACTCCTACTTTCAGCCACCAACCATCAATATAGCATTATACCTACATACCAAAGAGATGAATAAAAATTTCACAATAATAATAAAAAATAAGAAATGTTTCTTTCAATCAATTATTTGGAAAATTTCGTCCAGGTTATCAATGGATATTGCGTTGTTCGAGATACTATACTCTTTACTTGCGTCAATGATCTATAGAGTATCTACACTACACCTAATTAACGTTATCGCTTCCATAAATCCACCATTAACCTTTGCAATTACACCCATAGTGTTATCATTATTCAGAAGCTAAACAAAGCAAAATGGAATTAGATTATCTAATTATTAAAATTAGCACAGTTGCACTCGTCCTGGACGTCAAAGTTATACAAAGTTGCTAATGTAATAAGTTAATAACAATAACTAATAACTTATGTTTGAGTTGCAAAATTATCTAAGACATGTTAGTCAAAACCGGATTTTACGTAAGCGCCTCCCTGTGCATTGCAAACGTCGCTTCCGTCGTCCCTTATCATTGGTCCGTTTTATATTTTCGTCATCGATCATAAAATGAACAATAATTTATAGGAATATCACACTTTGTATATAACTAATACAACATTATATTATATTTCTAAAACCTAGCGCTTGAATGATTTTTCCGTACTATAAATAATATAACGTCTAAGTATGTCCCAGTCTTTTTTTATATTTCTCCTAAGCTGACCCTTTGACCCTAAGCTGCTGAACAAATAAAATTAAATAATCAAAATATTTTTTTAAACGTAAGTATATAATCTATGAATAATCGTAAAATAATCATATAGTTAAAATCTAATAAAGTTAATAGTATGCAACATGTGGATGTAATAAAACAAAATCGTATTAGTCAAGGTGATATATTTATTAAATAAATTAAAGTTCTGTTATACATATTAATAAAGAAGAAATCTTTGTTAAATAAATATCATATACGTCATATCCTATGAATGAAAACATATATTTTTAGGGTTCCGTACCCAAAGGATAAGGGTGCACTCACACACATCAGTCACCGTCACGGCACGTCACCGGACAGGATTAAAAAAAAATATGTATCAATAGTTCTAGTATGACTCTGTTCCCACACGACAGTCGCCGGCACGAAATCTATCAGTGACGTCACCGGTCAGGCACGTCAAATAATCTTTCCATACATGTATCATACTTTTATCCCCACTCACCCGGTGCCGTCACGTCTCAGTTCAGTCAGCGTCGTGCTACCGTCAATTGCTACATGTTCTCTAGCGTGACACACGTCTAATCACTGACTTACCTGATGTATGTGTTCAATGATTCAGTCAAACCGGCGACGTGACTGACGGACAACATGACGGTGACTGGTGTTTGTGGATACGTACACGAACCGTCACCGATCAGTCATCGGTGCCGTGACGGTGACTGATGTGTGTGAGTGCACCCTAAAACGGGACCCTATTACAAAGAAATCGCTATCTCTCTGTATATCCGTCCGTCGGTGACCAGATCATGATGCACGATAGTTATTTTTCTTTCAGCTTCGTGAGCATGCGAATTACGTTATCGCGTGATATTATCTTATTTTATATTTTATTTTGTTTTGTATTTCATGTAGTAATATCCCCCTACTCACATTTTCTATGTCTTAACAAAAAGTGAACTAGTGTCCTTTCTCAATGTTAACTCTACTTCTTGGACAAATTTCATCGAGGTCGGATCAGCGATTTATGCGTGAAATTGTAACAGACAAATAGACAAACAAAGTCACTTTCGAATACATAATATTAGTATGGTTATGTAAACATAATTTATGTACTATAGACCAAATCCATGAATTAGCAAGAGATCCTTTTCGCATTGCTAAAAATAATAACTCGACATTTCTTTAAAAAAGAACTCGGCAAGTTAAACAGGTATAAAAAAATCTGCCATACCACAAAGTACACGTGTCTCCTTAACATATTTCCTTAATAAATAAAATGTAACTTGGCTTTTACTCAAGATCTTCTCAATCTTCAACTATACATCCCATATAAATATCTCCTGCAACATTCCCAAAGACTGCAGATGCGAATCATTGGTTGCTGTCAAATCAACTGTTACATATTTAGCAGCTTGCAGGATTTTCATACACGAGGAATTTTCTGGAGGCAGCTTCTGATATAGCTGGGTGTATAGAGACTTGGCGCAGTCGAAGTTAAACACTAAAGGGTCCAAAATGTCTGTGAGATCCGATTGTTTGAGAAGGCAACACATGTGGGCTAGAGTCACGCATAGCTGGAAAAAAGAATAATATCATGTTAATTACATTATATTTTGTCATTTAATTTTTAGTGTTAAATAAAAATTGAGATATAAATGTTTTATTACTTTACAATACCTAAAATGTCAATCACCAAAATACATGTCTTAAACCATTTACAGAAAATATTTTTTTTTCTAATCGAATCGTATTCTTTCTTTCGAAGATTTGTAAGCACTTCACCAGAAAAATAAATTAACTAAAAAGTATTGTAATATACCTACGTCTGGAAATTTTCGTATGTTTCTTTCGTTTCGATCGCAGACAGAACTTATGATGTAATATTTCATGCTATACAAACATAGTTACCATTCTTATCAAAGTTATTAATGATATAAATATATATTTACATTGTAGTACGTTCGCTCTAAAATAAACACGTTTTATTCATAATTGAATAAGATAACCGTGTTGATAATAAGGTAAACAATGTTTAATGAAGTTTACACACTTTATCAAATACGTTTTAAAGATTTTTAATATCGCAGTATGGAAATAAGCAGATGAATGCGCTTGCGTATTTTTGCAGGTTTAATGCAAAAATTTGTTCTTAACTCAAATTACATCACCGGGAAATGTCAATTTAATATCAATTATCTTGTCTACATTAACTACAGTATTTTCTCTATACCAATTCGAATATATCTAGTTATTTTTCAGTAGCCTCATTCATAAACGATTATGAGTTTTCTACTATGTAGTACCCCTATTGAAACATTCACAGAATTAATATGGAAAATTACTTTTTTCAGACATCTAATTAAAAAATTATGTACTTTTAAAAGTCGTGGCGTGCTACTTTTCTGTATAACTGACCTGTTCAATCAAATTATCCTTATGTCTATATTCCGAGTAGTCGTCCACGTTTGCAGCACACTGCATAGCCTCCATAACGCCTCGCCACACGAGCGCATAGTGCGGACCGTAGTGCGTGCGTACACTGGGCGCACGCAACGCAACCGATGCGTTTATACGCACTTTGAGATTCTTGCACTCTTGCGCCAAGTTGCAGAGGCTTGGGAATACTTGGTACTGAAAGAGTGGAAAGATTACTTTTCTGTTCATTTTTAGTACTTATGATTTTTTATTATGAAAGTAAGGGCGAAAAGAAATATATTTGTTGAGACTTAATGATAGGTAACCTAGTTAGGTGGACATAGAACAAAGAGTTTAAGAAACATTTTTGTTGGGTGGACTGATTTTCATTTTAGGAACTACCTATGACCTATGTAATGTTCTGATATTCTTGTGTAATTTAGTTTTATCTTAAATATCATATAACATACCATACTTACCATATCGCATAATAAATAACAATTTTCTCATTATTGTCTGATAAATTTTGCCATAACATTATATTGTGGACAAAGTCTACTATGGCGTCTATAAAAATAAGATAAGAAATCTCCGTGGTATTACTAACGAGGTCGTCTGTACTCTGTGTTTTTATCTAAGTATGCCAATATAAATAGCAGTCTGAAGCTGTTTAGACCAGACAAGGAAAAGTCCCTTAAATATGTTCATGTTCAAAGATACTTCAATATGAGTCATTTAGAATCGGGGAAGTCATAAGCACTGTTTATAATTTCTACTATTAAAAATGCTTACATATTATAACTTTCTTATAGCCAATTCGCTTTATGCTTTCAATTGGGGAAGACGAGGGGGACTGTCCGCTTGTATTAAACGCAACATACTGCCAAAGTTACGTGTTGTTGTCGTTAAAAATAAAAATAAACATACCTGCCACCCGCTAAAGCTCGTAAATAGTGTATCGTTCTTCATAGCGTTCCCAATAGCGTAACACGCGTTCCACCGCACCTTCATATTTGTCACTTTTACTGCGCATTCTAAAAGCTTTCCTATAGCTAGCTCGCATAATGCCTTCAATTGGGGATGACGGGCGAGATTGTCCTCTCGTATCAAACGCAACATATTGCCGAGGGCACGTGTTGCGCTCATTTTTACCTGTTTATAAAAAAAATTGAATTAATGAACATGGTCTTGACTGCTAATTTTAATAGATTATGTATAGATTGCATTTTGAGCATTAATGACGTGTATTTGCTTTTATAGTAACTATTTGATATGATTTTCCAAATCTATAATTGAGGTGCATACACCATATTATTAAAAACTAGATACTTTATATTGATTGTAAACACATTGTTTATTTACACTAATATATTTATTATTCGTATATACCTTATCATTATCTGCAGCGCAGTTGACGCTAACCTCAAGTAAACGTAACAACAGGTCATCGTCTAATCTCTCTACATCCGGTTCCTCCCTGAAATCACATTGAAATATTTCATTATCAAATAATTTACACATGTGAATTAATTTAAGGCGCCCGACACGAAATATCATATAAGTGCAAAATGTGATGTCAATAATGTAACTATCACGCTTTTACTGTGTGTTATTGTTTATTTTCAATTTACATTATTTATACAAAAACACAAGCTCGAGAAAATTTCAATTGTTTTAGTTGCACAGATGATAAAATTTAAAATATTCGAGTCACAAATTATACAACCAAAAAAGGCTAAAATATCGTAGGCGTGGTATTGATAAATTAAGATAGAACTATGTGTACTATTAAAAAATAACATATGTCTTTCCTCAATCGTCTTTATAATTCAACCCTCAAATGTTATCATATTGCAACAAGAAATTTATTTGTATACTCTAATGATATTCAATCCGCATAGCACGCGTGAGTAAGTAAAAGATATATTATGACTTTATTGTCGGAGCATTGCTAATATCAATATTATTATCGAGTTTTATTCATGAGAGGCATTAACAAAATTTATACCATGTTAACACCATACCATAAAATTGGAATTTATACCATACCATAAATATTAAAGAAATCAATAGCAAAATGAAACTTATGTTTTTATTTTGTTTCACAACATATATTGCTTCTTTACCGTTCTCCCCGTGGTTGCTTGGCAGAGATCACTGCATAGTGTTAAGGCCACCCTTTGTGCTTTTATTTAATGTATTATTACCCTATGTGTATTTGTTTTCTTGCACAATAAAGTGTTAAATAAATAAAATATAACTTACGCGTTCAAAACAAGGGCGTCACTCAGATTCGCGAGGGCCCACGCAGCTTTTGTTTTAACAACCAATGTTGTTTCTGACAATGCTCTCAGGATATTTTCACCGCAATCACTGACAAAGCAAATATCCTAGTGAAAAGAATAAATAACTTAACAAAGGTCTAACGCATATACTTAGTAATATTATTTAAGAAATTTGTATCACTGTAATATGCAATTTTTTGGGGAATGAGATCAATAAATATAGAATACACTTTCTCCTTTTTTTAGTCTCTTTTTAGAATAGATTCCCGTCGTTAGGACTATGTTTTGAAATTTAAAAAAATTATCATTTTACTTTCTAAACTATTGAACCAATATCACTAAACATTTTTCTTCGTTCTTCTGCGAAGGTAAATGGAAAAGTACAACAACTCTATCGTCCATATTAAAGCATCCTTATTAAAACTGAAATAAACTTAAATACCTCTCTCAAAGTCCTATACATGACGGTCATAGCGAGCGCTCGTACTGCGGCTGCACGCACGCTCGCCTCTTCGTCGCTACACGAACCCATTAGCAATGTGCAACATAACATTTGCGTACGGTCCTAGTTAAGAAAATTATTTATTTTAGTAACTTAAAAGTAAATGTATTTCCAAGGAATAAATATATACACGAGTAAATTATATTTTTAAGCTATTTTGTAAGGTATTTCATTTATTAGGAACATGATTAGTGATTACTGACATTTTTTTCAATACTACATTCAAGTCTTAATTACCCTGAAATTCAGTAAGATAATGATAACGATATTATAAGGGTGTGTACTATAAACAATATAACCTAATGCGAGTTAATCAGTTTTCAACCTCACAATGTAAAACATACCTATTCTCTATTCAATCCAGTTTAAAACTTTTGTATGTGGAAATAGGAACAACTGTTAAAAAAGTGATTTCACTTACTGGTAATTCCTTAAAGGATTTCTCTCCTATATTAGCTATACAGTCGCAAACCACCGCTTTAGCTGGCGTACTCTCATGACATTGCAGTACTGTAGATAAAGGAGTTATTAACTTCTCCCACATATAAACACAATGATTTAATGGTGGTGCTTCATCTATTTGCTCTGAAACAAATAAGTTCCATGAAACTTACTTCCATTTCTAAAACACAAGCTTTACATTTAATATAATCAGTTTAGAGTCCCATATTTACCTTTTTTCACAGTACAATAAACATCCATCCAAAAATTTATAAGTGAGACTGTAAAATATTGTTATTTAATTAACATGGAATATTTACTCACCTAATTTTTGTATAGCATCACCAATAATACTTATCAATCTTGCAGTTTGTAACACGACGTCTTGGTGTTCATGAACCAACATTTCATATAAAATATCAGATAGTAACTTTATATGCGGTTTTAGTATTTCAGCTAAATGATGAAACGCAATTGCCGATAATACTTGAAGTGACTCTAAAATCACTGGTATTGCTGATGGCTTACAATTCTGAAAATATATAAGTATTGAATTTTTATTCCAGACAATACCAAAAACAAGTAAGGTCAGGTGGGGTAAGAGGAACATATTTCATTTTCAGTAAAATATTTTGACTGCTAGGAACAACATTTATAGCTTTTTAAGATGTTTGAAACACACAGAACTTACCTTTATGTATTAGCTTCCCGTAGGCTAAATGTCATTACTCTAATAACAGTTCTTACGAAGATATTGACATTACTGTCAAGATTGAGTAATCGTTCCTCTTCCCCCTTACAAGGGGTAAGAGGGTCAGTCATTGTATTTCCTAAGATTGGAGTTTGAATAAAAATATTCGTTGCTAAATGTTCGTTAATTTGTAGATAGAATGTCTTTGGTCAATATTAGATCTTAATGTCGATGAAATAAGGTATAATTTGGAATAAAAAACAAGAATACATCAATTCGGGGTAAGAGGGACATACAGGTTCGATCAGGGGTGGCAAACTAAAAAGAAGTCGACTAGTTATAATTCTATTTTTATTTAATCATACATAGTAATGGTAAACAGTCTGTCCCTAACTAGTTTTCCTAGTTAGTTACTCTTTAAAAATAACAATGGCACTATGTGATGAGATCAATATTGCGAATCAGTATTTTAATTCATCTATTAAGAACCTTCTCCTTTTTAAGAAGTCAGTTAAAAATATAAATGATCTTCTTGATCCAAAAGAAATTCTTTGGAATTTCTGGAATTTTGAGACAGGCGAACTTAGCGAAACTTGGCGAATAGTGGTGCTTGCATCACTGTGTTCCGGTTTGGTGGTGAGATGAGGCCCTGAAGTAATTACTGGCACAGGAGGCATAATCCTTTAGGCCAGCAACGCACTTGTGACTCCTCTGGAGTTGCGAATGTCCATGGGCGGCGGAAATCGCTTAACATCAGGTGATCCGTATGCTCGTCTATTAAATAAAAAAAAAATATAAAAAAAACACATGAGCGAGAAATTTTTAGTTATAATTTAAAATTGTAATAGGTACAGAACAGTCAGTCACTTCTTTTCATTTTATCCACATATAATTATAAATAAATCAAAATGTTGGTCACCCCTCACACGGGGGAAGAGAAACATATGTTCCTCTTTCACCGTCAATAGTGAGCCTCTTACCCCAGCTATTGTTTTTGAAGTCTAGGATTTCCAAGCGAAAGAAACTCACAATATTTAGTTGTTTTTTAACTCAAATGATTAATAAAAGAAATACTTACAGTTTTCTCCGTGTATCAGGGTATTTAAAATATTTCTAGCACACTTTTATCACTAAAATATGGGTTCGCAAAAAAACGAGCCAACTTGGTGTTAGCCGAATTCGCAACTGTCAAATTTGTTTACATTTTTTGTGATGTCTGTGCTACGTAGCGACATCTACTCAAAACCGCTCAAACTAATTCGCCTTCACTTTTTTATCGACGGAAAGTACATAGTCATAAACGCTTCGGTTTACTAGTTATGGTGTCTAGGCCCTCTTCCCCCAGTGACCCTCTTACCCCACCTGACCTTAACATTTATAAATGGCTGTTAAATAATTTATTTACAAGTGTATACTTACTATTCTCTCATCACCTTTAAACATCCAACCTAAATTCTTGAAACAAATATCTAAGATCCATGTATTAAAGTATGACGCATTTTTGTTATCTTTTTCAACTATCATTTCTACTGGTTCTATTGCAGTGAACATTTCATCATCAGAATAGCCCTCTTCAAAATCATCACAATCGTCCATGTTTATTTTATTTTCTTTATTTGATGAATTTGTAGTACTTTGACAATATGAAGCATCCTTTCGTATTGCTAAGAGTAATTCGTTAACTTTAGGATCAATGGATAAAACACATCCCATAGTTATCAAAGCACCAACTTGTAGTGTAACATCTGAAATTTTTTATAAACTTTTTCACTTGAAAATTGAAAAAAAGAAAATAGAAACAATTTAAAAAGGTTGCTGATCTAATATCATTCAATTTTAGAACTTTATTCACTTTTTTTTGCATCAAAACATGAAATAATTCTGAGCAAATTTCTTACATACCTCTATGTACCAAAAACCTTCTGGTAGATTTGACCAAATCACTAACCAAACCTTCTTGCATCTTATGGTATGGTGTTGCTTGAACTAAAGCAGCACAACACTTTAAAGTGACTATGATTACAGCATGACTTCTCTCACTATTCAGTATATCTACTAGGATCTTATGCATACAATTTATAATGTATCCTAAGGACACTGAGAATGGTATAAAAGATGTATTTGACTTTTTGCTGTAAAAATAAATATAAGAGAGGAAAATTAATTGCAGTTATCAATAATGTACATAGAATATCAATTAACATGGAAGTTATTAAGTAATAAGTTAGCATTTTAATAAAGAGATAAAAAAATGTATAAAATACCTGACTTCAGCTTGTGCCAAATACATTTTAGAGCCAGACAATAAAGCTAAAATAACACTTAAGGCACTTGCTCTACTACTGGCTATAGGATCAGTAACAGCACAGTATGCCAGACTTTTCTTGGAATTTTCTTCAGCTAGCCAATTGTTAACATCAGGAGAATCGGGCAAGAAAGCCCACCAATAGCCAAATAGTTCTCTCTTATCTTTTATCTAAAAAGGGAATAAAAAGATGTAAGGCATATAATAGTATACATATATGTATGTAGTTCTTAATAAAGAATGATTATAAAGCACCATACAATTTTTCAAAGAAAATGCCAAACTTCTTTTCTAGTCTATTTAAACTGGATCACACCCCGGACACTCCATACAAAATGATCGTTTTGACAGTCACACTGTAGAGACTGCAAATGTGTGTGTTAACGCTTTATGGTTGGTACGAAAAACGATAATCACAAATCCAAAATAATAAAATTACTTTAAGTCAATTTGATTAATGTTGTCAATCTTCGTTGCGTATCGTCCTTGCAGAAAAATATGGCCCATTTTATGTCTGATCGCGCGGGGGTGAGGTAAGTTTAATTTTGGCGGGAGGCGGAGAGTGTCCGTTCTGTAGCGTTTAGCTACTATTATGTATTCTGTGACTGGATTAAACATATGTATACAGTGTGTCCGGACATGACATACCGATATTTGAAGGGGCTATTCTCCAGGTATTTTAATCGACAATTCAACCCCTCTACAGTCCCCTACCTCACCCCCCTCAAAATGGTTTTCGAATTTTTTAAAGTATGTTTCATCACTCTTATCAATTAAATTTGTTTAGTGGTCCCTAGAATAACTTGTTATTGTTCAAATAAAACCAAATTTAGTATTTTGTGACACTCACTTTCGAAGTTATTACAATTTTCATAAATTCACTATCCGAATTGATAGGTTTGCCATTTTGAGGAGGGTGAGGTAGGGAACTGTAGAGGGGTTGAATTGTCGATAAAAATACCTGGAGAATAGCCCCTTCAAATATTGGTATGTCATGTCCGGACACACTGTATAATTCTTTAGTAAATTAACTTTGGTACCATTTAAAAAGGCTTTGTGACACAGAGAAACAATATTAACTGTAATGTGTATTATATTTAAATATAGGAAATAAAAAAAACTTACCTTGAACAGAACTAAGAACAAATTAGCTGCACTCTGCCGTACCCTTGATTTCAAAGCCACAAGTTTTGCTTCTCTACTGTTTTCTACATCAGAAATATCTGAATCACTGGTTAAGGCCCAACAGGTCTTAGCTTTCACTGGTTCTAAGTAATTTTTACTGGCTGGTTTGTAAGCAGAGTTGTTTTCAAAATTTTCCACATCTTTCATAAGGCTGCGATCAGACACTGGTATTTCTTTTTTCAAGCTTTCTATTGCATTGTTCCTTTGTTTTCTTACTTTTTGTTTCTAAAATAAAATACAATAGATTTTTTGGTGTTGTGATATATTACAATTATTTTTAAGATGTACACACATGTAGAATATTTAATTAGTATATAACATTGCTATTAAAGATATATATGAACAGATTTTTTTTTTATAGTAATTTTTAATGCAATCTCAGGAATACAAGTTTTATAAGATACATTATTTTCATACCTTGCCACCTCTTGTAGTGGGTTTAACAGGAGCTATAGCTATACTTTGCTGGGCAGGTAGTATTTTTTCCGGTTTACTATTTTGTTTAATCAAGCCATACAATATGAAATACTGGCATATACCCATCAACTCTGGTAGAGGTATTTCTGTTGTATGATAGTTAAAGTAAACATGAGCCAATACTCTTAAGGCTGTTATAACAATCTACAAGAAAAAATAATAATATTAACTAAACAGTAAAATTTATTAATAAATAAAATAAAATTTATTGAGGTGTGAATAAGTAATTGTATTTTTTAAATCATCTTGGGATTAATAAACACATAATTTTGTCATAATATTATTATGTTTTTCAAGAAATTTGGTACTTTTCATCATAAGTACCTACTGTACGTACTTCTTACCTTACAATATAAAAATTCATCTTGATTTTTCATAGAACCTTTCAAGAGATATTTAACAACAATACATGAAATATGTTCCTTTATATCCTGTGTTAATTCTGTATCATCACTTCCTTTATCCTCAATTGTTGGCAGAAGGCATAATATACATTTTAGTACAATAAGTGTTATTTGGGAAGTATTTTGACCACCTTGGTTGATATTTTTATCGGATTCTATTAATTTTGTAAGAAGACCATTTCTACCAATCAACTCATTGATGAACTGAAAAGGGAAAATAATTTATAAATAATGAAAATGAAGGAGTAAATTAACACTGTATAAAAGATTCTTATTTTATTACCATACCAAAGATCATGTGGTTAAATTTGCTTGTATTTGATCAATAAATTTGTTTTAAACCACCAACCACAAGTTAAATAAACGACTTTAGTCATATTTTACAACTACATATTAATACTTTAGTCAAGTTTCAGATTAGATATTTAAAGAATAAAGTGTCTACCTTATTTCCAGCTTGTACATTAACTTGCAAAATACATTGCAAATTATGCAAAATATCAGGCAAAACAACATCTGAACATGTCTTGATACATTCAATATGCCATGCTATTACCTTCCCTAGGTGTTCATTTGATATGGGTATGTTTTGCTTGGTTATCACACTGTTAAATAAATGTGATGTTTTTGCAGAAATAAACTCATCGACAGGTTTTATATACAAGCACAGGACGTTTAATAACGAAGTTATATCCTGAAAAAAGGTTTATTAATTATTCTGAATATAAATTATTATTGTGATTTATATAACAATCAAATCTTACATTTCTTTTCAGAAACAGCTCCGCCTTATAAGGCAATGCATTTAACTCATCTATGAGAGAATTTATCTTTCCTGAATTTTTCTCTTTACCGTATAAAATACTACAAAGTTCTTCAGAGAGTAAAGAAAAATTCTTTGAATTCATCATATTGTTTTGATTCATGATAATTATTCATTAAAATCATTGGATATTAAAAATGGGTCAGTCAGTTCACATATTACATTGTGCGGTGCTTACAGCGCAGAATAATGAATTTGTAAAAAAAATTATAGGTAAATTAATTTATTTATTATTTAAATATGAAAATGAAATTAAAAACGTGAAATGTGTAATTATTTTATTTTGTCATTTGTGACACACTTATTTGACAGATGGGTATTTTTAATCTTTCAATGTCAGATGACAGATGTCAAAAATATTTTTTTTTATCTAATTTTAGCGGCTTGAGCATTAAACTTTTTGCCAATAACATGTTATAAACTGTGGTAAACAGTACAGTCGCTTGCATTACCAATAAAATATTATTTAAATTCGAAGGTAGATTTGATAGTTTCCACGTAACGAAGAGTAACAAACTACACAGAAACCAAACTCCATGGTAGAAACGATATTGTAATCACAGATTGTAATGTTTGTGGCCGTCATAGTAAATTTTTATTAAAAATATACCTTAATCGTTCGCATACTATGTGAAAAACAAAACAAACCTTGACTTCAGTAACATTATTGATCTCTAGCTACAATTAAAAATAAAAATAAACACAAAAAAAAATTTCTGACGTATGATTTCTGTCCATTACAGTCTTCTCAAAAAATGTCGTTTGTGAAATTTAATCACAAAAAAAGAGAAGTATCTCATCACCCATGGGAACGTGTGATAAAGAGCCATAATTTTAAGAATCTCAAATATGCTCACAATTCAGTACAGAATCCTGAATACCCCAAAACAGAAAAGAAAACGCAAATTGTAGATAGAGTAAAGTTTACCATCATAGGAGATCAAGTTACAAAAGAATTTAATTATTGCGTCAACATTGCAAATGGGCTATATAAATACCGTTCGAAATTATTTGAAGCTCCATCTATAAGAGGTATTTGAATAATTTAAATATTTCAAAGCGTTTATTTTGACGTGCATGTACTAAGCAGGTCATAGACTTCTTCACCAGTATGAAGGTCCGTCTGGACCTGGGTATCGTTTTCTGGTTTCTGGTATCTGGCAGGCTATTAGGCTAAAAGTACTTAGAAATATTATAGGCAATAGGCATTAGTTCAGTGAATAATGATGCGTTGGAACATTTTTGAATGCATACAATTCATTCACTACTTAGGTAGGTACATTTATAACGCCTACTCAGATTTCAGTTACAATAATATACTCGTAATTTTTCAGGCGTAACAACAGTAGAATGGCCACAAGTTTTGAATGATTTGAAAAAGCAGTTTGGCGGTATTGCTTTCTGCTTGACTAGCAGCGTAGCTATTATACTGAACGATAAATTTCTTGGCGGAGAAAAAGAATTTAAAGACATAATAAATGCTAAATATTATTATCACATAATATTAGATTATTACAAAGAAGGCGTAGATCAATTCGTAAATTACGTTCGTAGCTCTGGGGTGTGTCGTTAATATTTTGCATCGTAACTATATTTAATTATAAAATTTGTTAACACATAAATAAACTTAAATGTTTCATGTTATTTTTCAGAGACCTTGTGCTTATATGCACATTTCAATAGATTCATATCCGATCGGTACCTTAGTATTTATGGTTAGTTTTAATACTACATATATAATCAAATATTTGAAATTCAGACTAGTCTGCCCACAAAGATTAAGTTGGAATTTTAACAGGAGGAAGTACCTATCCGCATTTCTCATATTTTCTTTGGGTTGTAGCAGAGGCTGTTATGAGTTGAACCTTGTATATTGATTATTATTTTTCAGCTTTATGCGGATATTGTACCAAACACGTGTGTAAATTTTCTACGACTATGTCAAACCACTAAAGGCGGTTATTCCGGGACACCCGTTCACCGCATCGTTAAAGATTGCTGGATACAATGTGGTGGATTTGGTTTGAAAAGTATCGATTTAGATTGTGAAAACTTTATTGTTCCTCATGATAGACGTGGCGTTTTATGCATGGCAAACGATGGGAGGTAGTTTGATAATTGTTTAGTACCTACCTAGAACGCAGTACGCGCAAAATGTAGGTACATTCTATTATACGTAATCATTAACAAGTCATATCAGAATTAATGTATATTTTTAGGCACGTTGATTGTTCCACCCAGTTCTTTGTGTTACTTCAACCAGCACCCTGGATGGCGCAGAAATATGTCGCTTTCGGTCAACTTATAGATGGAGAATCTGTTTTACAAAAAATAGAATCTATCCCTACTTGGTATGAGTCTCCTTCGGTAGAAATTCTCATATATAAAGCTGGAATACTAAATCTTGAATGTCAGGACATAATAATTAACAAAGGAACTAATGCATATATTGATGGGCATATAGAAGAACTTGTTTCTTTGGGAAACCTCTTTATCGAGGTTAGTTTTGTCATGCTTTAATTATATTGAAGTATTATCGGTAATAATACATTAGTAGAGTGGTAAAATTTTTTTAAATTCATCCTAGGAAATTATGGCAAAAACATTTTTGGAAATACAGCTGCGAGAGTTAGCACTAGAGGAACAAGTTCGAGGAGAAGGAGAAGGATCTGTTGAAGAAGAAAAAAAGAACATTAGAGCTACACAAAGGTATAACTGGCACTGCCATCCACGCATTGGAATATATTTGATATCGCAAAGATAGCTTTACAAATAGATTATTTTCAGATTTATTCGCAAAAAAGAAGAAATCGAGAAACAAATTCAAAAAAGTCAAACAGATCACCCGCGACCATCAACGGCCGTGAGTGATACGGTGGACGAAAATAATGATTTTGATGTAGAGGTATACGACTATGAGCCGGAGGAACATCAGACAACTCCCTATAAACACATGTCGCTGAGTACATTGAGCGTAAAACACCAGCCAGAGAGATTGTATTACATACCTCTGACGGATGTTCCTTACCCGGGAGAAAAAGATTCAACTTATAATTTAAAGAAGTATGTCTTCGATAATAACACTTTTTGTTTGTTTGGAAAAATTTTGATACGATGTGAATAGAAAATATTTATTGTCGTCCATTCCAAAATTTTTAAATCACAGGTTGAAATCAGAACCATTTTTTACCTACCCCTGAGCCATCACTTCTCGCAATAGTTAGTAGAAATACCTGTTGTTTTATCTAAATAAATTCAAAAAAAATTACAGATTCTTAAGAGGCGACTATTGTCTTGAATCCGATTTACAAAATGAATTACCCAAAAAAGTAATTGCTCCACAAGATTCCTACATTTCAGACGTTTACAAATTTGATGACGACTCGGACGAAGCTTCGTGTAAGTGAAATAAATTAAAAATGAAGTTGCGTTAATTAGCATTGATTGCTATTTAATTTTATTTTTACAGTAAAATCGCTTGAATCAGAAGAAGAGAGGGAAATACGAAGATATTTAAAGTAAGTTTAGTTTAACTAGTAAGAAATAATATTATAAAATAATTTTATTTTAGGCTGACATAAAGTAGTACAAATATCTTAGCAACCTAATCATTTGAAAAACCCAAATCCATCAGTCCCCGGAATCACAGACACAATAGATAATCTATTGTGTCGCGCCCCGATCGGGGCGCTCGGTGGTCAATGGGTTAATTTCGTAGGCTTAATGTGGATCGTGTCAGCTTCGCCGGCGGAGTGATTAAGGGCATCGCTAGAGGAGTTGGTCAGGTCAATATATTCGACGGTACAAGAAAGTAAGTTTACGAAAAATACTTATTATACCGTTAAAGTTTGATAAAATGATATGTTCGGGAAACATAAACTTTTTTTATTTATTTTTTTTACTAATTATAGGTCCGAACTAATAACTGATGAAGAGCTGAGACGGTTTAGGTGATGTATATGAAAATTTGACTTTACAGTATGAATTATATCCACGTTTCCTATAAGTGGTAAGAATTTTGTATTTTTTTCGAAATGGTTACAGAATACAATCTATAGACCGAAGATCGAGAGATTACGGGGATAAGTAAGTTAATAGGTATCTTTAATAACTTTTAACGTGATTAAATTATATTCATATTATGATGTGTTCTTTTTGGCATAGAAAAGTTTCCATAAGCATCCCATGGGGTGTAAGAGAACCAAGCAAGATAAAACGGCGTCAAACTGGCTTTGTCCGTATGGAGGACTTGGAAAAGATCCATATAATACAAAGAATTAGTTCACAAGACTCAAATGATTCAGATAACGGATCTTATACAAATGGCCGGTATTTTTTTTATTTTTTGTATCTTTTTTATTTATTCATGTCTTTCAAATATTACATTTTTTTTGCCGTGATTTTAAATTTTAATGTCTTTAACGCTTATCGAACGCATTGTCGAATACAATTAATAAAACCCGAAACCATTTAAATCAAATTTAAGTAGTACCCACTACGTAACTAAATGCCCATGTGCCATTATTAAAAACATGACAAATCGTAAAACGGTTATTGATCGAAATGCAATATAGGTATCCCCAAAAACGCGACATACCTATTTAACCAGTTACGCCGCGCGCCGTAATAAATTTTTAGGACTTGTCTGCGGCACTAAAAATACGCCAACTAGTCTAGTAGTATTTTTACAATAATCCTTCTAGCAAGGTAAGGATTGCACAATCGGCGGTGGCGGCACAGACGGGATCCCGCCCAGCCCGTCGCCCAACAGGTTTTGTAAAACCAGCGCAACTTGAATATTCTGACTCCGATATGGAAGTCAGACGACAGTCAGTACTGACTCGATTATATGAGAACCTGTCGAATGATGAAGATATTGGAGGACCTACTCTAAAAGAATACAGGTTAATTTATTGTTTACGAATCCACCACAAAAGATTTATATTTGCAATATTTTTAATGAAAATATTTCTATATAGATGCCGTTTTAAAATTTAATTAATCTTTGTTAAATTTATCGCTTTCAGACCCTTTGGGGAGACGGAACATAAAAATCTTCTATTGACTTATTCACCGAATTCTCGCATCAAAAGCGATGAAAATACACGGGAGAAATATTTAAGACATTCCTTAACAGTAGAAGAAGTTTCATATGACAAAGTTATGAACTTACAACACAGTAAGAAAGTGGCTCGAAAGATATCTTCTGATTACGTAAAAACTATTGACCAAATGGAGCAAAAGGCCGATAATTCGATTAGAAGCGTAGAGTACGCAAAGAATAGGCCTTCGATGTCTGTCTCGGCGTATCAGGCGAAGAATTTGAAATATGAACTTGAAAAGAAGAATGCACAAGAAACAAACGAAGGAAAAGGTAAAGGTACAATGCTATATAAAACTAGAGATTATAAATATTTCCGGAAGATTTACATTATCACATTTCTTACGAATTGGTTTGTTATTGAAAGAATCAATATGCTTATGGTAAACAAAAATATTTTTAAAGCTTGAATTCATTTTGAATTCGATGACCAAATATGCGTATAATAAAGAACTCCCTACAAACCCATCCCAATTTATTAAAATACTAAAGCCCTAATTAATTTTCTGTTGACATGGTACTTATAAATTTGCATATAAGACATAAGTTTCTATAATTTTTTTCTACAATAAAGATTCAGTTTGTACCATTATGAAATCGTGACTTTGATATTATATATTATTAATTAATTTACTTCTAAACGCAAAGGATTACGATTGCCTGGTGACACTCCACTGTATTCCATGTCTGATGCAAGTAAATAATACGGCCTGATGGAAGAACTTCTATAAAATACCCATGAAATAATTTTCATAACAATGTTTTCTATTAAATTTAAAGCTACATATATAAAATTTTATTAACTATTATATATATGTATAAATTTTGATTTCGTATTCTATAAATTTTAAACTTCACAAAACTTGTACGTTTTTTATTTAAAGCACCAAGTTCCTTTCCAGGTACAGGATCTAAATAAGGAAAACAGATATTTTTTTTCGAACAGAAAATATATTTCCATGCTAGATATTAAAACATATTTACTTTTAGTTACATATAAAAGTTCGTTTAATAAGTTGATAAAAACCGGTTACTTGTATTATTCAAATACAAAGTAATGAATCAAATAATAAATAAAAAGAGAAACATTTCAATAACACTGTAATTGCACATACAAATTTCCATCACAATATTAATATTAATACTACAAGGTACGCGATACGGTTACATTATAACCAATGTACACTTAACGTGAAAATATGACCGTACAATATGTACCTATTTTCATACCAAATGTACAAAATATTCATAAGTCTCACTCCCACTGCCCGCTGCTTCTGTACAAAACCTTTTACGTAATATTGTACTTAACTGTACAATGTACTGAGCATTATTTGAATTTATGTACATTCACCTACACAATTCATTCTTACATACAACCTGTTAAATCTAATGGCACACGTGTAGATTTCAGCGTCGGATATTTGTAAAAACGTATAGTGTACTAACAATTTGTATACTATATTTTTCTTATTTCATGATATCGATGCCAATAGCTAACTATTTACACTCCACTATTATATACACTTTATATTGATCCACGTTTAAGATTCGTAACATCTAGTACCCCAACTTTTAAGACACTTCATCCCTAAGTTTATCAATTCTTTACACTACCATACAAATTTTCTATAAATGATAGCTTTGGAGCTAATAAAAAATGTTTACCAACTTATATAGACATAAACAATAACAAGATCCTAACGGTACATATCTAGGAAATATAAGGAAAAAGAGAAGCGATACTTTATGTGTATTATTGGTAGAATAATTTTAGACTTTATTGCAAAGGTAATAAGAGTCAACAAGATACTCCGGCGTGTATATTATACAAGTGCACATATTATTACATGCTACTATTCTAAATATATATTGAGCAAAAACATTTGCGAGTGGTTTAAGATGTGTACCACTTTCATGTGCATAGTATATAAAATAAAATTTAAAAAAAACTGAATAACCTTTTAGTCCTTCTCTTCTATGCATCAACGAAATATCGCTTCCCTACAACCCTATTCTAAAAGAAACATTCGTACCACGTCCAATCTATTCCATTTCTAGCTAGTGACCGTGACCGTGACCGTGACCATGACCGTGGCCCATCATAGCGTAACCGTTGACTTGTGGCGCTCTGTTGTTGTTGTTGTTCTGACCGTCAGCGTTGTTGTCATTGTTGTTCCCGTTACCGTTGTCGTTTCTCGCTTCGAGTTGTTGCTGCCACATTGATGCGTAGAAACCGCCTTGCGCTAGTAGCATTTCATGGCTGAAAATTAAGTTTTTTATTTTACTTTAACAGATATCAGACAAAATTTCTGACGAACAGGAAACATTTACATTCGTTTATGAGGGATTTAAATTTTATGTCATGACAAAACCAGCCGTCATAAAGTAGACGTAGGAATTAATAAATAATTAAAAGGTTATGATGTTTTGTCTGAGAATGTGTAGCATATTTTAGCCGTTTCAAATACTAGTGTAGTTTCAAATAGTAGTGTAATAATCAAATGCAAAATTCAAAAATTTATGAAAATCGTTGTATGGTATTTCATATAAAAATATGATACGATTTTTCATATACTTAGGTATTTAACAAATTTTTAAATAATATTTGTTACAAATAAAATAATTGCTATAAGTTGAGGGTACTTACTTTCCTCTCTCAATAATTTCCCCATCTTTAAGTACTAGAATTTCATCTGCGTGGATTATAGTTGACAATCTGTGCGCTATTATTAATGTAGTGCGGTTTGCACACACACGTGATAAAGCCGCCTGTAATAAAAATTATAAAATCAATAAAAATGAATATTATGAATTGTAATGATATTAATATTTATTATGGAAAATTAATGGGACAAAGAAAACTTGCATTAGAACTGTATGTTTATACTTACGTTTCATTTCTAAACATCTTATTTATGATAGATGTCACTAAATGTTAATAAAAAAATAAAAAAAAATTATAATAATATTAAATAATCTGACCTGAATATTCCTCTCCGTATTGGTGTCAAGCGCTGACGTGGCTTCGTCCAACAGCACAATGGCGGGATCTTTGAGCAACGTTCGAGCTATAGCTATTCTTTGCTTTTCACCACCACTCAAACGTAGACCACGTTCGCCAACCTGTCAGAATTATATTGTATGTCAGAAATCCTATTAATATATGTAATAAATGTGAAAGTTTGTATGGATGTTTGTTACTCTTTCACGCAAAAACTACTGAACCGATTACAATGAATTTTAGCACACATATAGAGGGTAACTTGGATTAACACATAGGATAGGTTTTATCCCGGAAATCCCACGGGAACGGGAACTATGCGGGTTTATCTTTGAAAATGCGGGCGAAACAGCGGGCGGAAAGCTAGTATAATCATAATAATTACTTATTTATAAACGATAATTTATATGCGAACGCGCACTAGAAAATAATGGCACTACAAAAATATAAATGTTCAAAGTGAATGTGACCTAAAATTAAGCACTACCATTAGTATTGTAGCATTTCAAGTCCAATAATTCGAGGAAAAATTTTCAAAGCTTTCGTTAAAATAGTTTAAGTCATATCCATCCAACTACACTGTACAGTATAAGATAAATTATATTTATAACTAGCGGTCCGCCCCGGCTTCGCCCGTGGGACATATTTACGTTTTCTCTACATAAAAACCATCCTCGTACTTCAAGGAATATAATAAAAAAAGAATTATCGAAATCGGTTCAGCCGTTCTCGAGTTATGCGCTTACCAACACATTTTGCGATTCATTTTTATATATAAGAAGAAGATAAGCTTGCTTTAGTCTTAGTTAAAAATGATTACCTGTGTATCATATGCATCAGGGAATGTAAGTATTCTGTCGTGAATGTCAGCATTCTTCGCCGCCGCTATGACGTCCGCTGAGGAAGCGCCCAATCTTCCATACTGGATATTGTACCTGACAAAAAAACATATTTTAAAACACGTATTTTAAAAATTCATTCGAGAAATTGCAGTATAAAAATGGACAAATGCAAATTGATTATGTAAAATGCATAGGGGAGTTACAAGTCTGGAGTAGTTAAAACAAAAAGTAACAAAAAGTATAAGAAATCGCTTTTAAGCGATAAGGTCACCTTTTGTACTTCGCATCCAAACAGATATATATTATACTGTACATTATAATATTAAATGGTGTGGTACAATAAATGATTAAATAAATAAATAAAATATTCTCTCCAATCTTTTTTCTTAGAATTTTTAGTTTCACTATATGCGTTATTTTGTTTTTTACATATTATACAGTACACACACAGATTGGTTATGGTTTTAGAGTCATATTAACCGTCGATGATGACAGTCGAAACGTATGAACGAACACAAGAAGCTTATATCTAATACACTGGAGATTGCACTATGACCATTAACTTGTCACAAGAAAATATAACCTTGAATGACGTCAGTGTTGTTTTTTGTCTCTTTCTGTGGGTGACCACACTGGTTTGTATATTCAGGATTTTTCGAAATAACTAAAAATCATGGTCTATAAATAATAACGACATATATTTTTAACAGTATTTATATTATAATATTACTGGTCAACTTACATGAATAATTATCATCTTTATAGGTACATACCATTTTAATTGGTAGAGAATGATAGTTTTAAATAACGCTTGATAACTTTTCATCTCATACTACGATTTTTTAATTAAAATGAGTGCTACATACATTAAAACATCGTTTTGGTTACTCAAGCTTCAGTCTAAAACTTTTCAATATTGCAAAGGGAGAGTTGCATCGCTAGTGTTGATGTGTGGTAACGATATTACAGTTCTCAGAAATTCGTATGTCTTTCAGGAGCTGTTCTTACGGTTACTAATGGTTTCATGGTGGTTAATTATAATATAATTAAAATTACTTAAACAGTTGAGACGCAGTAACAAGAATGTGGTAAATAAAAAGGTATAGCACTTTTCAAAAGGTATTTTTTTTCTGGACCGTAATCCTCAAGCTTAAAATGCAAACTGCATATTCTGGCATGTTGATAAAATTTACCCTTGATAGGCACTATGGACAGCCATTTATTTCTTTTTATTTCATTTTTGGAAAGCTGAAATACGTAAAACAAAAAAATATTAGGTTAAAAAGTATAAATTTCAATGTAAAAAAGAACAAACCACAATATATGAGTGCAATACCGATGTCGTGTGTTGTTTCATTACTAGTATAAAAAATTTTAAAATGGTGTTCTAAATGTTCATCATAATATTGTTTAGCAATATATTATCGTCGCTATCCGTAAAAACCCATCATCATGGTTACCTTACTTGTTAAATTTGTTTGTTGAAAACTTGTTGAAAAATGATGAAAGTATTAGGAAAAGAACTTATTTAACATGATTGCTTAGTAAAATGATGATAAATTTGACGATTTTTGCCATTAAAATGATTCTAAACAGGTAAATGCATGAGTATTGAGGAATATTGTAAATAACGTAAATATACACTTGCCTGTGAAATTATAGGCCAGAATTTGGTGTCCAAAAACTTCTGCAATTTTTCACAATGCAATACATTATTAATATTCGGAAAATATTTATTAAATACGCAACAATATTAACTTAAATATTCGAAGCGACGCAATTTTTTTGACACTTATGCCATATTGTCAAAGTGAGAGTTGCTACAATTTTATTATGGTAACTACCCATAATCAGGGAATATCGCTTTTTAATAATTGGTTCAGATATGTACTTATTTTATTTAGCATAAATAATAATTGTCTCATCCAACTTCTGAATGACGTTGTTGGCAATTTATCAACAAACTCATGTACAAAAACTAACCTTTTGCACAGAATATTACAGCATACATAGTAGCCTTGGGAAAACTTCGTATTAACAGTGGCAATACCAAGTTAGGTGTGAAAGTGATAGAACACAACAATTTTCTTGTTACACGTCAAATGTTCATACCGAAATCTCCAGTGTATAAGATATAAGCTTCTTGAACGAACATATCAGCATGCGATGGTCTGCGCTGACTTGTCAGCTTGGCATCCGCAACGCACTTCGACACCTCATAGCCATCAGTATCGCTACTATTATTACGCTAGCGATAGCTACACAATAAAAAATTTCGACTTCGATATTTAACCACATCATAAAGTATTAACTTGAGTAGTATACTCAATCCACCACTGTCCGCTTCACCCGCAACTTCCTTCCGCGTACGGTGAAACTGCGGAACGATTTGCCACCTGCGGTGTTCCCGAACAACTAAGACATTGGGGCCTTCAAGAAAAGAGCTTATTTGTCCATAAAACGCCGGCAAAGTACCTGTAACACTTTTAGTGTTACAAGTGTTTATGGGCGGTGGTGACCACTTAACATCAGGTGGCCCATCTGCTCCTTTGCTTGCTCTGACATAAAAAAAAGACGGGTTGCACTCCGGGAGTGCCGGCAGAAGTGAAAACTTGATTATTAACGTTGAGCATGTTTGATATCCACCCGTCTTACGCTTTTTCGATCAGGTCACGTGTCCTGACGCGAGTTTAAGATTTTATACCCATTACAGAAAAAGTGCTCAACGCCCTTTCAGTTTTCACTTCAAAAAAAATCATGATCTTTTACGGCTCACTCACCTCACGGTGTTGTTGAACAGCACGGTGTCCTGCGGCACGACGCCGATGTTGGCCCGCAGCGAGGCCTGCGTGACCGTGCGCACGTCCTGCCCTTACGTCTCAGCGCACTCACCGCACGGTGTTGTTGAACAGCACGGTGTCCTGCGGCACGACGCCGATGTTGGCCCGCAGCGAGGCCTGCGTGACCGTGCGCACGTCCTGCCCTTACGTCTCAGCGCACTCACCGCACGGTGTTGTTGAACAGCACGGTGTCCTGCGGCACGACGCCGATGTTGGCCCGCAGCGAGGCCTGCGTGACCGTGCGCACGTCCTGCCCTTACGTCTCAGCGCACTCACCGCACGGTGTTGTTGAACAGCACGGTGTCCTGCGGCACGACGCCGATGTTGGCCCGCAGCGAGGCCTGCGTGACCGTGCGCACGTCCTGCCCTTACGTCTCAGCGCACTCACCGCACGGTGTTGTTGAACAGCACGGTGTCCTGCGGCACGACGCCGATGTTGGCCCGCAGCGAGGCCTGCGTGACCGTGCGCACGTCCTGCCCTTACGTCTCAGCGCACTCACCGCACGGTGTTGTTGAACAGCACGGTGTCCTGCGGCACGACGCCGATGTTGGCCCGCAGCGAGGCCTGCGTGACCGTGCGCACGTCCTGTCCGTCCACCAGCACCGCGCCCTCGTTCACGTCGTAGAAACGGAATAGGAGACGCATTATCGTGGATTTGCCGGCTCCACTTGGACCCACCTATGGAAATTTTAAGTCAAGTTTAGCCCATGTAGTTAACTCGTATAAAGAATCGTTCGCGAAAATATTTAAAGGTGCTTATGAACAAACTTCTCTTCCAAAAACTGCTATTAATTTGAAATATCAAAGTTTGAAATCTACTATCTCCTGTTGGAGAAATAAATTTAATGTTTTAGAAGGCAGCTAGTAGTCCCTGCGTCTGTGACGCGTCATCGTGCCTTCCTATTGGTTGACGCTACGTTAACGTGTTCGCACGCAACCTCAGTTTAACCTTAGTTCTGCACTGTATAGATTAAGCACGCACTTAATTTGTACGCATTGTGATTATGGAAAATTAAACATTTATTTCTCTTCAACTCCCCAATTTTCAATATTATGCTTAACATAATTTTGTTGATAGGAAAGGAAATATACATTATTTTTATAATGAAGGATAGTGAATAAATTTAAAAAATATATTAAATAATATGAAAAATAGCTCAAAACTAAATTTACGTTATTTAGAAACTCACCAACGCAACAGTAGACCCTGGCGCAACTTTAAAGCTAATATTATTCAGGACCAATCTCTCGGGCCCATAGCCAAAGGACACGTGTTTGAATTCAATACCACCGCGACGGACGAGCAACTCCGGGGCTCCGAGCGCGTCTTTCACATCTGAGTCCACACGCATTAGGTCGAACATGTTCTCCATGTCCACGAAGTTCTTTTGTATCGCCCTGTAAAAGTAATTAGTGGTATAATTAAAGGTAGTTCTACAATTAAAGGTATAGAAATGTTATAGATTTTCCTTTAAGAGACTTTCCTCGACAATTTTACAGCAATACTACTGCCGCTACTGCCTAATTTACTATACCAGTTTTCTTATATTTCGCTATACAATTATGGATTATATTATTATAAGTAAAAAACGTTAAAAACATCAGGAAAATGGCGATACCGCTAAGAGAAGTAAACTGAAATGTTAGTTTACAGCATAATTAACTACTTTTAAAAATAATCAACAATATATCTCACCTATAGTAAGTTCCAAACCAGTTCAACGGTACATACAACTGCACGATATAGGATGCGAATAAAACATAGTCTCCGACCGTCAACTCATATGTACGTACAACCATGGACACCGCTAACAATGAACCAGCCAGTAAACCTGCAAAAAGAAACATATTTTTAACAATATTGAACAATAATAATAGTTCACATAGCGAGAATAATAAAAAAAAGTACATATATGTTTGGTTTTGACTCTTCGACTATTTTCATTTCAACTTTCATCCAACTCGTTTCTGTGGTTTTAGTCGTTAAAGCGTAACAGACATACCGACAGACTTTCGCATTTATAATATTAATAATAATATTTTATAACAAACTTTTCTGGCTAATTAATAGTGTCGTAATAGTATTTTGACGCCGTATAAATATTCAAATTAAATTCAGATTGTTGAATACATTATACATATTAAATATATTAGCTTAAATTTCCCTAGCTAAAAAAAATAATAGATTCTTAATTACATGTTTAATAATTATTATAAATAAAATTTTATTACACGGGTTTAACTTATTATTAATTTTAGATCAAAAGTGGTAAAATAGGCAGCATTTAAATACATTATTAAAGAAAACCCAAAATACTACTATTTATTATACAAACAAATATTCAACACAAGTATATTAATAAATAAACAATACAGTAATTAAATAGATCTTAAAATAGACAATTCATAAATGTTTGTAAACAAATATCTTAATCACTTCATATGTAATGTGCTATGTGAGTTAACAAATTGCATTACAATAATTGTTAAGATAAATGGCAAATTAATTATTATGTGCAGTTAATTTATCGACTTACATATTTACATTTTTATACACTTACCAGTGCATATGATAACATTCTGCATTGTGTTCAGAATGTTCAAGGTAAGCAACGATTTGAATTCTTCTTTCTGAAATAAATAAATTTGCTATGAGTTCTGAGAAAAATAAATAACTCAATTTTTGTATATTTCTTTAAAATACCTTGTTTTAATTTTTTTTTGTCGAAATTCACCGAAATTGTAAACTTTATCAGTAATTACTTTAGAGTACTTGAATCAGTAATCAACTATGAAGAACCAACATAAAAGTATCGAGTAGACATTATAATTATTTATATTGCAAGGAATAAAAACTTGTATTCATACAGGTCTATTCAATCATTTCGAAGTGATCGATCAACAACCAAAGAAACGTCCATAGGGTACTTTACCTGATAATGTACAATAGCATCTCTATAAGACACAACCTCATACGATTCAGCTCCATAGTACTTCACTGTTTCGTAATTAAGAAGTGAATCTACGGACCGAGCCTTTTGTTCATTGTCAGCTAGATTCATACGCCTTTGGAATTTCGTTCGCCATTCTGTTACCGCGATTGTCGCAACTGAAAATTAGCATTTATTTATTAGCAGCGAAATTTATAATATACTAGCGGTCCGCCCCAGCTTCGCCCGTGGTACCTAAGTAGGTACATGTTTTATAGCCTATGTTGCTCAGTGAAGATGCAGCTTTCTAATGGTGAAAGAATTTTTGAAATCGGTCCAGTAGTTTGCGTGACAACCAATAATAATTACAATATATAATTACAAACCTTTCCTCTTTATAATATTAGTATAGATATGTATTCAGTTATTCATGAAAAAGAATTGAACATTCGAAGGGTGCTTAGGCAGAATTTTGCTATTCGAATAGCCATGTTCTTTATAAGTATAGTTCGCTGGTTGGTAAATTGCGATTTTAATCATTAATTTTTTGTTGTGAAAATGTGTACTATTCTCGTTGTTATAAGTATAAAGCAAGTGCTTTGCAAAACATAATTGAGGATCTTGTTCCTTTAAATATTATTCGGCATAATAAACAATTGTTTAATCAACACTACTACAGCAGATAACTTACGTATATAAAGCAGCATAGTAGAGAAGACAATAACACCGAACCACACATTATACTGGGACACAAAGTACACCACAGCCACCAGAATGTCCACCAACGTTGGTGTAATAGAGAATAGAATATACGACAGTAAGTTGTCTATGGAATCCGTTCCTCTATCCATAACTCGCAGAACCTCTCCCGTCTTGCGAGACAAGTGCCATTTGAGAGGCAGGTCGTGGAGGTGCCTGAATAACTCTAACTGGAACAATGTCAGTTTGTTAATTTTTATACAGATAATGTAAAATATATTTTTGGAATAGTGAGGTGATCGTGTTATGTTCTATTAATATACATAGGCTTTACTTTAATTTAGGATATAGAAAAAATTTGGAGGTCGAAGATATTGAATAAATCTCAAAATTCAAACTTCTTTAGGAAAAACCTACTTAAATGAATAAAATATTAAAATTGACTTAAATTATAGAACGGGTAATCGTAAAAGCTTGCTCTATCAAAGTTATCACAATTGCTAATAGCTACTAAAAATTGACGTAAAAATAAAATAAAGAATTATACCAAATCTTACCTGTAATTCCCTAGTAGTGTACTGCTGTACCCTAATCCACAGGAACGATCGGAGGTTGTTCAGGAAGCCCATACCTCCAGTACCACCGCCTTGCAGGAACTTGAAGAGCACGTATATCACCACCAGGTCCCATCGAAACTCGAGGGGCGGTATTGATAGACTGTTCACTGGGAGAATTGTTTATATTAATGTCGTAATATATTACAATAAGAAAACGAAATCCCAATGGGATTGACTATTATATCAAGATATGGATGAATTTTGCTTAGATAAATAAAACACCCCTACCAAGGATAAGAATTACTCATAATAATAAGGTTTTGAACAGTATTCGGTAAAAAATTACGAAACAATGTAGTAAGTACCTCAAGAAAGTGGTAGTATATTGTAAGGTGTACATTTAGTGAAGTTCCGAGTCCCCGTGGTGGGGTAAGGGGCAGATGCATTATGCATAGGTACATCTGTTTCACTGATCGATTTTCTTTAAGGACAAGTAGGTGATCAGCCTTCTGTGTCCTGCCAGACCCAGACATTTTTTTTTTCTTCGTTGAGTTTGAGTTTGAGTTTAATGTATTAAATAAAGAACCAATATAAATCAAGACTAAACATAGGTTTTTATTTTTACGATGATTTGATACCTCATACCACAACAAACCAAGTGTGACCTAAATCCTGCTAATACATGCAATATAATACGGACTGTTAACCTACAGAAACACTACAAGCGTACTTTGTTGGTTATATTCATAATTCCTAACCTAATTTTTCCCAATTCTTATCGTTTTCCTACTATATATTATTAATACACTTCTTTAATAATTATTATAAAAGTAATTGTAAACAACGTATCGTAACTATAATTAAATTTGGTATTCATAATACTTAATTATTTATTCAGGTCTTATAGATGTATTTTTAAATATAAAAAAAATCTAAATTCAAATTGAAAAAATGTATTTAATTTGTTAATTTAAAATAACTGGTTTTGTTTCATTGAAACCAGAATCAAAAAAGAGACAGGCTGAATTTAAATGGGCAATGTCTGCATTAATATTAACTCATTGAGGTTGTTCTGTCCACGTGTTTCATTAACAGATAATATTAGATTTCGAATAATACTATTTATTATCTTAAAGTGTACCTACAATGGAAGCATTAAGAATAATGTTCGCTCCTTGAACGAGGATAGTTCTTATGGAGAGACATGTATCACGGGCGAAGCCGGGGCGGATTGCTAGTTAAATAAAGTTCATTGATTTACAAACGAGATACACATTACATAATGTCTGAAATATATTACACCAAGGTCACCTACTATTAAAACACTGCTATAAGAATATCAATATTCGCGAATCTTTTCCTGTTTCTTTAAAAAATTGTTACTGGAATACGTATTTATAATTTTCTCTTATCATATATTTGCTAATTAGCATATTATACTCAATACATATATAGTTTTGAAATCAATTGAATTTATATCCAACAATATTTTAATAATTTACATCTTAAATAAACGGATGATTTTTTTTTTTGCATAAATTGTAATAGTAAAAATCAAATATATAAATTAATTTAAAATCATAAAACCCGATCGCTGATAAGCATTCTCAAGATACAATTGCTTTTTTATTGATTTTTAGCACCCCGCCTTTGTGTTTCATACATTTTTAGAGTGATAACATCAAGTTTTTTGTATGTACATCAAATATTTGAGTACCTTACATCATCTAGGTACACAAATATGATATCAATTATGTAATCCATTAAAACATTTATTTAATATTCGGTAAATCAGCCAGAGCACGATGTATATTATCAAAAATACTTGAGTGATTCAACTAAAATTTCTTAAGCAAAATTAAGTCGAACTCATGCCATTTCCACTTCCAGAAAAGGATCGATACAGCGAACAGAGGAGAAAAAGTATTGACCACATTCTAAAGTATAAAACCGCGAGCCAAACACGTTTCTCCCGATTATGAAGGTCAGACGGTTTTGATAAAACCGTTTTTTTACTATGTTCGCAAATTTTTTTTTTTATTACGCGAAAGATACACCTGACCCCGACTATTCCTAACGTACAAGCACTAAGATAAATGACCATTATGATAATGCGATAACCCCTTGCTATTTTACGTGCCTATGTAAACAACGGACCTACGAAATTACTTATAAAGATAATGTTTTTTCGATTGAGAGGTACGTGATGAGTACAAGTAGTCTTGAATTTTGGTTTCTTATAGTTGATTATGTTCTATAGCAATTAGAGTATAATGAACGAATTAAACTTCGCATTGTTTAGATTATGGATACAGTTTGATAATTTATACAACAGAGATCATTATCCTTGACAATAGATACATTTACATAAATATACATAGATTCGCGTGAAGTAATAGATACTGAACAATTGAACAATTACTCACCGATAAGTTTATTATAGATGGGAACATACAAATTGATGACTCTTCCAGCAATTAGAGCCAAAATACATATAAGCACATAGATTTGCAACCATAGACTGTTCTTTGGCCAAAGGAAAGGTAAAAGTGTTCGCAATTTGCTAAACACATTCCGAAATGTAGATCTGTTTTCGTCCTGCGAAGTGATTAATTAAATTACTTGCAATTTTTAGTAGACATTGCATGCATAATAAATAAGAGTGTTATCGATTGTGACTGGCGTAATAATTGTGGTATTGATAAATTATAATATAATCGTTCGTAATAAAAAGCCAATTGTTTTAATATCATAATTATATAGGTAATAATGCAAATAGTTTTTTTAGAGAACATAAAATTAAATGACTACCTGCAGTTCCGGATAAAGTATTAACATTGTCATACCGCAATTTTAAATTTACTAAAGATATGAACAAATCGTAGAAACAATATTGTAGGGAATACCTTTTTTATCAAATATTTTTCAGATTGTATAGTACCATAATAATTTTGATATGGACATGACATCTTAAAACTAGATAAATAAAATAATATCTACAAAAATTATATTGAATATTATGACATTGTCACAGTTGGCGAAAATCTTCTAAAAATGGATGTCATTATAAAAATCTTGTGATAAAAATAACGTAGACAATGTTAAAAAAATAGGTAGGATATACTGATACAGCCATGAATATTCCACAGGTGATCTTTTTAAAAATTACTATCAGTGCATAATAATTTAGCCAATATGTTATTATTATATATAATATATTATAGCTAACACTATGATCACTGCCAACATTAACAATTCAAAATGCCTATCACATCCTGTTTATAACAATTCAAGTTCACTAAAATAATATTTTCTTACCCTTGGAAGTAAATTTCTTCTATTACCGTCTTCTCCTTCAAGATATTCGAACTGGTGCATAATACCAGGAGCCTTCATTCCCAATATGAACATGATCATACAAGACACATATCTCCCTACGAATAATGCCATTTCCAAGCGATCTTGGAGGCTGAAATTATAAATTAGTAAATATAGAGAAATTAATAAATGCTGAAAAGATATCATATCATCATTGTAGGTACATACTTCTTTAGATGCCACCACCATCCTTCCTTATTAAGATTTAAGAACGATAAGTTCTCGGACACGAATATCATAGCCCAAAATACGAGCAAAACGAATCCATGTCCTCTCGGCGGCACTGAAGGCAACAAAAATCGCCTCTCAAGCGACGCCAAATACGCTGACAGCGGAAAAACTATAAGATTCACCACCAACGCTACGATCTGAAAGATTGATGATGCTTAAATTGTGATTTATTATCTGAGACAAAAGTAGGCTTTCAGATAAGGACTAGGTCTGGAGTGTCTGGTGAAGTCATCAGCTAATTGGAAAAAAGTATTGAAACGTTTGTATGAGAAGTATCAGTTATTTAACATTTGTGGTTGAGATAATTTTATACTTATTTAATTCAAATATTGTTTTTATGATATATTTACACATTCGTGCTCGCTATTCGCCGATATATTCGACGAAACATTCGTATACGAATGTCGCAGCAAACCACAGTTCACAAATTCGTCTTCCGATTACGTACGAAAAACCGGTCCACGAACGGGCAACACAAATTCGCAAATCTCAAGGCGAATAGCGAGTGCACTGTTTAAATATGCGTATTTTTTATTTACCTCACTATTTGCAAAAATGTGTGAATGCAGTACCATTGAAGAATATGACAATTATTAAATTTTGTAATAATTTTTTTTATTAATAATTCTACTCGTTATGCAGTAACTAGAAAAAATCTAAGAGATAAAAAATAGCGTAAACACCGCATGAAGATATTAATACGGGTAGAATATTTTATATTCTACCCGTATTATATATTTTATATTCTACGTTTAAATTCTTGATCAACTGTATACATACATGTGCACTATAAAATGCCAAGGTAATCAACTTACTTATTCCTTACTAGCTTTCCGCCCGCGGCTTCGCCCACGTTTTCAAAGAAAAACCCGTTCCCGTAGGATTTCCGGGATAAAACCTATCCTATGTCCTCTCTCGAGTATCAAAGTATCTCTATACCAAATTTCATGCAAATTGGTTCAGTAGTTAAGGCGTGATTGAGTAACAGATAGACAGACAGACAGAGTTACTTTCACATTTATAATATTAGTATGGATTTATGTTGTTGTATTACATAGTAACGGATTTAGTTTGTATTCTATTATGAATAAAAACTTTTACTGAAATTATAGTATACATTTTGTGTTCTTAGGTAGGTAAATATTCAATTGATGTACATTAGAACAAGTGTGAAAAATGATTGCAGTGTTGTGAACATGTATATAAAAATATTTTACCTATATGTTACATGCAATGCAGTGATATCAACATCTTAATAATTATAAATTATTAATATTAAAAAAATAAAGATACAATCGATGTTGTAAAACATGAACTATTCAACTATACAGACGCGATAAAGAAATTGATCATAAAAAAAATAAGCAGGTTCCATTTAAATATTCACTACTAATGTAGCCCGGTTTCGCGCCATTTCGACACAGCCGCCAACTTTGTATGTATTACCATAAATAATTCTAGTATAGTGGCGCGTGCTGTAGTTTATTGCTATCACTAATTAATTCTATTAACCAGATACGTTTTTTTGAAATCTCTTAAGGCAGATTTTATTAGATAGTAGCTGCCTGCACTATCTACTGCATTTTTTTTATTTTTTTGTTATAAATCCTAATACAAGCAGGAACAAGTCCAACAAATCAAGTCTTAAAATGCGTTAAGTTGTTTCTGATTCATAAGTGTCGTAAGTAATACCAATTTCTAGTTATTATAAACAGATAGTTTGATAAGTGACAATATGTAAAATAAAATATAAGCTATACTGAATCATAAGTCATAACTTATCAATATGTTATATTAACATACACCTTATCTACTTTTATATTATTGTTCATACTGATTATATAATAATTTGATGTAGTTACTTAATCATATAATAATTTAACTGAAAATAGCAAACTATATGACAAGCATGACTAAAAAAGTATACAATGTTGCTCTAATCTAGTAAGTACATACCATATATCCATAGATATGTCCTCCTTCAAACATAAATGCCTGAAGCAGAAACCTTATCACAGCTAGTACTGGCACAAATAATGTGAAAAATAGTTGAACTAGAAACAATTTTGATGACCTAACATCCATAACTTCAGTAGCATAGCTGTAAACAAATTGTATATCATAACTTCACATATAATATACTTAAGACAATTTGTAAAAATGTAAATTAAACAAATATTGTGTGACCAAGTAGTCAAGTACATAAATAATTACATATCACATTTAGTGGATAACAATTTTTGTTTCCAGCAATTCATATTTTACAGCTTAAGAGTCCTATTAGATTTTTATTAGAACAAACATTACAAAAAAAAATTGGCAGTTGGCAACTTGATTTAATTTAAAATTCAAATATTCTGTTCAAGGTCATATGTATATATAAAACTTTTAAATAAATATACTGGTCTGTGAAAATTAAATAACTAATCATTTTAAATTTGTAGAATTCAGTAAGTATGTGCAACATCACAATTTCTAAATGTTGTAAAACAGGTATCATATTGATTACCGTAGTATGAACAAATAAACATTATGTGTGATAAAATTAAACTCACGTTTGGATCATCACTATCCAATCAAGATATCATTTATCTGTTTGCAAATTCTATTTCTATACATATTCTGTTACAATTAAATGCCAAAAAATAATATTGACTAAGTACGTCAAATGTTAAAAATTCATTTTGGGGTACTTAGTAAAAAAATAATTTTTCTCTACAAATTAAAG
The DNA here is from genome assembly GCF_061535455.1 of Colias philodice. Lineage (NCBI taxonomy): Eukaryota > Metazoa > Arthropoda > Insecta > Lepidoptera > Pieridae > Colias > Colias philodice. The sequence continues at coordinate 6,985,819 of NC_143098.1, read as the reverse complement.
AGTAAAAAGAGAGCAATTGTAAGATACTGTGAAATCTATCATTAGGTAATTTTGGATTCATAAAAGAACGTCAATTTTAGATGAAATATAAACACAAACATTAAGATTTAAAAGTGGAAATACATACCGTTTATACATAATGATTTGAATAACACCAAATATGAGGAGAAACACTCCTATAAAGGCTGCACTAGCTGTTTCCATAAAACATTGTGAAATCCCATGGTCCACCCATATCTCACCCAATGTTACGTTCGGCGGACAATACTCCATTGTAAAGTCTACAATAATAATTATATATCCATTAAAATACCGTTTAATATGTGCCTATTTAAAAAAAAATTAACATCAACGTGACCTGACAACTCACTGAATAAAGATTTGAAACGTCGAACATAAAACAAACTTCGTTATTACCGGCAAGAATGTAATTCTTCCTTTTACACAAAACTTTATTAGAAATGAACGACGAAGACGCAAAAAAATTGACGCATAAATAAATACGAATTCAATATATTATGTTTAGATCACTTTTGAAATTGACATAAGTAAATACCTTATCGAAAATCCTTAATCACGCTCTGTACTGAATAAATATTACATGTGTGGAGATTCTGCAAATAATAAAATGTTCATTCAAATTAATTTACACCTGAGAATGACATTTTCGGCATATTATGTCAGATGTCTAAATTTTTGACATTGACATATTATCATAGACAACTGACCTCATTATTGCTCTGCTCAGAGCAATAAAATAAACCTTTAGAGTTCTTATATTGAGACAGAACAAAATACATATTTTCTAATCTACTTACTCTTAGTCAATAACAGCATAAGCCAGATTAAGATGGCGATAGAGTATCTGCACTGTCTTCAAACGTAGCGCGCCGGCCTCGGAGCAATTATCAAGCCTGGAGAAGTAACAATTAATTGAACAATAAAGCACTAGTTTGGCCTTTTTGGCTTATGGCAAAATGTCATGCGAAAAAAGAGGACAGATATATGTCAGTTCGACAGTTTGAAATGACATGTAGCCATTTCAATTTGTTTTAGTGACCAGTCTGGTCACTAACGCATGGTGATTTTAATTATTGTTTTGAAGTGAAAACGTGTTTTCTAGTTTCTTATGTTATTTTCTGAAAAGATAATTTACTAAAGATTACATGGCTTGTGTTGTTCACGGCTGTAAAAGCCGTAGTACTGGGAAATCGGATGAAGATTGGAATTTGTCTTTTCACAGGTTAGTGTTTTGATCAATTTTTTTGTTAATTGTTATTAACTTATAATAAATAAGTTAATTTACGTTATTTTCATAATCATCTATGTTTTATCTAACCGTAATCATTGAAATGAAATCATAATCAGCTTAGTTTTTTAGAAAAAATGCAAAATATAACTTCCATAGTGTTGTGCAATTATCGATACTTGAGTAGGAACGAAGTACTTCATTGATAATGACTGCTTTAGGTTAGGAGAAAAAAAAAGGTATTTAAGTATGGATTTTATTGTTATTTGCAGGTTTCTGGCTTGAGAACAATTATTAAAAGATGTTTGGGTTAAAGCTATAGCACAGGGAAAATTGGAAGCCTTCAAAACATTCTCGGCCTTGTTCAAATCATTTCGAATCTGGGGGCTTAACCCCCAAGTAGTTAAGACCATATATATCGCCGTTATAGAACCGACTATCTTGTATGCATCAGCAGCGTGGGCGCCCACAGCGGAAAGGATGGGGGTCCGAAAGAGGCTCAACACCGTTCAACGAGGTTTTGCCCAGAAGATCTGCAAAGCATATCGGACTGTCTCTCTGAACTCTGCGTTGCTGTTGGCTGGGATACTCCCTCTTGATCTCAGAATACTCGAAGCTTCGAGGCTTTATGAGATCAAGAGGGGCGTGTCGCACCCGGCGGTGATGAGGGACAGGGAGGTGGAACGAATGGCACCCGCGGTTGAGGACCCACATCCGGCAGAGCAGGTAGAGCTGGGGTTCGTCTTGGTAGATGAGGGCACCTATGCCGACGTGGTTGACAGCCACGTCCATAGGATCTATACGGACGGCAGCAAGATTGAGGGTCGAGTCGGAGCCGCCCTTTCTGTATGGGAAGGTGCGATCGAGACAAAGGCCATCAAGCTTGCGTTGTCGCCGTATTGTACCGTCTATCAGGCTGAGCTCCTTGCGCTCCAAAGAGCAGTAGATATAGCCTGCAAGAGTGGAGCGGCAAAGGTCGGTGTCCTCAGCGACTCCAGATCGGCGCTCCAGGCGGTCACCCTGAGTTCCCCTCATCCCCTGGCTGTGCAAACACGGGCGGCCCTCCGAAAAGCTGCATCGCAGAGGCGGGAGGTCTCCCTGTTTTGGATCAAGGCGCACGCAGGGCTGAAGGGGAACGAACGGGCAGACGAGTTAGCCAAGGGGGCCGCTCTGGGGTTGAGGAGGAAACCGGATTACGATCTGTGTCCTGTTTCATTCGTCAAACGTATCTTGAGACAGGATACGATTGGCGAATGGGATAGGAGATACGAAGTAGGAGGAACGGCCGGAGTCACGAAGCTCTTTTTCCCAAGCGCTGCTGCTGCATACAAAGTAGTCGGAAAAATAGACATCACACACCACATCACACAAGTACTGACTGGTCACGGCGGATTCGCCTTCTACTTGAACAGATTCAAGCTGAAGGAGAATCCGTCGTGTCTATGTCAGCCCGGAGTAGAGGAGACGGTTCCTCACCTGTTACTCGAGTGCCCTATTTTTGCAAGCAATAGATATGCTATTGAACAAAAATTAGGCATGGCGATGACGGGTGAGAATCTACCTTCCGCCCTGGGGGATAAGTTTAGGGATACTTTCTTTAAATATTGTAAATATATTGTAGAAGTAGTCAATAAGCGAAATAATGGGGTGTGATGTGATTCTGTGATATTAGGGATAGTTTCAATTGTTGTAGAATTTATTTTATTTATTTTATTTACCAGTATTTTAATATTTAATTTTGTATTTGTAATATTTTTATTTTGTAATAATTCTATTTTTAATTTATTATGTGGATATAAATTGTGATTGTAAATAAATAAAAAAATGAAAATAACGTCTCTGGACAATATTCCAGAGGTGGCGCGAACACCCTGTGATGGCGGGTGCCTTTTAAAAAATAAAAAAAAAAAAAAATCATTTCGAATCAGACGGGAAGAAAAGTAAAGTTCTTTGCAGAGATGCTGTGCCACAAGTTTAAGGTGGCATCTATTTTAAATAATAAATATTGTAATTTGTTAATTAAGTATCGAAATAAAATGTTGTAAAAAAATTTTTTTAATTTTATTTGTTTTATTTGAAGCAATTTATTTTAAACTTTTACCAATTTTTTCCTGTGGGAATGAGTTATTTTCCCGCGGTAAATTGTAGCCTATATGTTATTCTGATGTTTAATCTATAATATGTAGGTATAAATGTAAAGTTCCATAAAAACTCATTCAGTAGTTTTTTCGTGAAAGAATATCAAATGTCCATTCTTATATATTTTTGCTTTTATAATATTAGTAGGATACGATTATTGATTTGTAAAAAGATCAACCAGGTGGAAGTCAGATTCGCGCACGAAAGGTTCCGTATAATTCTATGAATGAATCTATGAAAACAGGAAAAAATACGTACCTTTTTACGAAACCATAAAAAAACAACCTAAACCGTAATACCTAATCATATTTTTTTATAAATACCACTACCATACAATGCAAGGCAGTCAATACGTATCGTAAATGAATAATTCCAAATTAAACGAATCTTAAAATTTGGAATTACCTATCCATAATTCAAAATTAAAAGAATCTTAAATTATCTTCAAGCAATTTTATAACTTAATTTTTTTATTTATCGATATTTTAGTATTCGATAAAGTGGCAAGCACTACCTTTTTAGAACAAAAAGTGGCTACATGTGGATTTGAATGCCAAGCCGATAACAGTGTGTTGTCTCTTTCTATCGCATTAATTAGGGTATTGAATAAAAGAGAGCCACTATATAAGAAACGTTCAATTAATTGTTACTTCTCCAGGCTTGTTAATTGCTCCGAGGCGCCGGCAGTCAGTTTGTTTTCCAACCAGCTGGTGGGCTCAGTGCGTCAAGTGTTTTTAACGAAATATTTAGAAAATATAAAGTGTATAACTAGTGTTTCTTATTATATTTGTCAGTGTGCTAAAATGACTATTGTATGTTTAGCTACCGGCTATCACTAGTCGAATGGGAGTTTTGGATGAAAACAATGAAAAAATATCTTTCCATCGGTAAGTGATTTTCAGCAAATTGATAAATATTTATGTTTTAACCCTATTTGAAGGTTTTATCAAGCGCTTTTTTATAATTTTATGTTGTTACTGTAACATTTACCCACTTTATGGGGTTGTGGAATACAAAAGAATTAAATAATTTTTAAAAAATGTCACAATAATATCACGTTTGGCATTTTGTTTACCACCGTAGTGTTGTACACATCTAGCGTATATTATCGATTTATGACAAAAAATCTTTTTCATATTAACGTTGATTTATTTATTTTGTTTCTTATATCAGATTTATATGTAGTTGTTGTTGCAAATAATAGATGTAAATTTTCTACAGCAGACGACTGACTACGACTTATCTGTGTAGTTTGTTGTTTATTATTTTCTCTTTTAGATTATTAATAAATTCATTTTGTTTTAGATTTCCAGAGCTAAATAAAAAATGGGTATAAAACATGAGACGAGTAGATTGGACGCCGTCGAAATTTGCTAGATTGTGTTCACTGCATTTCGAGCCTGCGTGTTATCAAGATGGATACACTAGAAGAATTGTGCAATCTTACGCTTACGTTTTTATTTGTTCCTGTAGATAATAAATACATTTGTGTGTGAGTGAATTTTTAATTGGAAAATTTTTTACACATAAGTTACTTTAAATGTGTAACTATGTGAAAATTAAACGGTTGATTAAATGACAGTTCTCATAGATGAGAAAGTACTATTGAAATACATACTTAATATACATGCGTTTTCAAAGAAAAACCCGCATAGTTCCCATTCCTGTAGGATTTACGGGATCAAAAGTAATTTTTCCAAATTTTATTGTAATCGGTTTAGTAGTATTCGCGTGAAAGAGTAACAAACATCCATTCTCACAAACTTTCGCTTTATTAGTAGGATGTAAGGAAAATGTTTTCTTTAAGACTGTCCTTTTATGAACTTGTTAAAATGCTGCATGATTCCTTCATGCTGACTTTGCCTTTCTCCTCACTCCTTTAACTTTATCATCATTTCCATCTTTATTTTAAATTAGTTACATTTCAAGTTTTAAAATTAATTTATTTTATAATATACTAGCTTTCCGCCCGCGTTTTTAAAGAAAATCCCGCACAGTTCCCGTTCACGTGGGATTTCCGGGATAAAACCTATCCTATGTGTGTATGTACAAAATTTCATTGTAATCGGTTCAGCAGTGAAAGAGAAAGTTATCCATTCTCGCATAATTTCGCATTTATTATATTCGTAGGATTAAAAAAATAATTAATCAACTGAAATTAATGATTAATTTTGTTTTTATTTTAAATTATTTCACGAAACCGTAAATGCAAAATGCATTCACGATTTTATCGATTGAAGCACATCCCATCACTATCACCTTCTATCTTAATTTACTGCACACCAAACAGTTTGGTTTCACAAAGGGGCGCTCAACCACAGATGCTGGAGTTGCACTTCTAACACATATATATAAGGCATGGGAAAACTCAAAAAATGCTCTAGGGATATTTTGTGACCTCTCCAAGGCATTTGACTGCGTTGAACATTGTACTTTGTTACGTAAACTTAATCACTATGGAATTAAAGGAAAAGCCCAGAACCTCATAGCGTCATACCTGCATGATAGGATACAGACTGTAGTTGTTAATGGAGAACGTTCTAGCGGTGCGTCAATTAACATTGGTGTTCCACAGGGGTCAATTTTAGGTCCCTTCTTGTTCTTGGTATATATCAATGATCTTCCCTATTATTTGCAGGATAGGTGTGAAATAGTTCTGTTTGCAGATGATACCTCATTAATTTTTAATGTGGATAGGCATGACCCAAATGTTGACGAAGTGAACAGTGCTCTTTTACACATATCTGAATGGTTTACTGCCAATAATTTATTATTAAATGCCAAAAAAACCAATTGTGTTGAATTTTTACTTCCTAATGTAAAAAAGTTGAACAGAGATATTACCTTGAACGGGGAGGTATTGCATCCTACTGAGTCTACCGTATTTCTAGGGTTAACATTGGACGAGAAACTACAGTGGGGAGCCCATGTCAACACCGCTGCAGGTAGGCTCAGTTCTGCTGCATATGCAGTCCGAAAAATAAGGCATCTCACCGATGAAGATACGGCTAGATTGGTTTATTTCAGCTACTTTCATAGCATTATGTCCTATGGAATTCTACTGTGGGGCAGGGCTGCAGATATAGAAACTATATTTATCTTACAGAAAAGAGCCATTCGCTCTATATATAATTTACGTGCTCGGGACTCACTAAGAGATCATTTTAAGAATACTGGTATCCTTACTGTACCATCACAGTATATATTTAATAATATTTTGCATGTACACAAAAGCTCTGACTTACACACAAGAGTAGGAGATAGACACGATTATGGCACAAGGAACAAGAATAGAATTGAAATGCCATTTTTCCGATTAGCTAAAGTTAAAAATTCATTTATGGGTCAAGGTATACGCTTATACAATAGAATTCCTCACAATATTAAAGAGTTTAGTAGTTCTAAATTTAAAACTTACATAAAAAATGTACTAGTTCAGAGAGCGTACTACAGTATTCAGGAATATATGGACGATAAAGACCCATGGAGGGTTGTCGCGTAAAAACCACAGGACAGTTCTTTGGCATATTATGTAGTTAGGTAGATATAAGTTACATACTATGTAAATTTATTGACATTATTTAAAAGAGCAACTATGGAGTTTCTTGCCGATTCTTCTCCATAGATACTGCTTTCCGAATCGGTGGTAAATGTTAAAAATACTATGTAATGACGATTCGAAAGTGCTACTAAATAGTAGTCTAATTGAATAAATGAATGTTTGAGTTTGAGTTTGAGTTTGAATCTATCTAAATACGTACCTATAGTAAAAATGGTGCCATGACTATGTTGAAACGTAGCTTGTAGTCTATAGCTATCTCATTCTTTCATACGACGTTTTCTTTAGATAGAGAGAAACAAATATATGTAAATTGTATACGCTCGATACAAGTACTCTATAGGTTTATTGCTCTGAGTTGCTCTGAGGTTCTGACGTTCTGACCTTAGGGCGTATTCAGAAAGAAAGCTTGAAACTTATAAGCGCTTATCGGCGCTTATAAGCGCTGGTAACCCGCGCAGGAAAATATATGAACATGCGCTTATAAGCGCTGATCGGCGCCGACAAGTTCCAACAAGTTTCAACAAACTTGTCGGCGCCGATCAGCGCTTATAAGCGCATGTTCATATATTTTCCTGCGCGGGTTACCAGCGCTTATAAGCGCCGATAAGCGCTTATAAGTTTCAAGCTTTCTTTCTGAATACGCCCTTAGAGTATATATTACAATAGTATAGAGCGCGTGTATGCCACAAATTGCTTAGTGCGCATCAAGAAGCTTATACACTGGAGATTTCAGTATGAACATTAACTTGTAACAAGAAAATATGACGTTGAATGACGCCTGTATGTTTTTTTATCCCTTTCACACCTAGGTAGTTACTAGTTAGTTAAGTTAATGTTCATATGAAATCTCCAGTGTATTAGATATAAGCTTCTTGGTGCGCATCGTACAAATAGGGATGGGTAGGTATCAATTATTGCGTGTTGAACTTTCGATAAGTTATGTAAATAAATATGTATCATAAGTAAATTTTATGTTCAATAAGTTATTAAAGGAAAAATATATGAATTAAGTATAAATATGTAATTTTAAATTTGTTTACCAACTGAATAAAGTTTGTTTATTCCATTTGAATATTTCTTCTATTAATTATAAGTACTTTAAAAAAATATGTATAATTGGAATATCAGAAAAACGAGAGTACTTTTTAAATAATAAAGTTAATAAAATAAAAGATCGGGTTTAGTGCTATTTCTTTAATAATAAATCAAACATTAATAATAAATAATAATGTTTTAAAAATGTTAAATAAAAATAAGAAATAATTAATAATTTAAAATGATAATATAATAAATAATATTAATAATTTTTTAATTTAATTTTATCCATTCTACTATCAAAATCTTCAAAATCAATTTAGCGGTTCAGAAAATATATCGTGAAATTACATACTTTACATTTACACTATAAGTAATACATTCGCATTCATAATATTAGAAATTGTATCATACAAAACACACCACAAATTTATGTATAAAAAAAATGTGTGCGTGTACTAGAGTACACACGTAAGAAGTGAAACTTCTTTATGACCTTATTTTTCAAAAAATAATTTACTATCTACACTAATATTATAAAGAGGAAAACTTTGTTTGTTTGTTTGTTTGATTGATTGTAATGAATAGGCTCATAAACTACTGGACCGATTTTAAAAATTCTTTCACCATTCGAAAGCTACATTATCCACGAGTAATATAGGCTATATATTATCACGCTAAGACCAACAGGAGCATAGCCACGCGGGTCAAACCGCGCGGCACAGCTTGTATACAATATTACAGAAATACGTTAGTCTAACACGCTCGTCGCTTCGCTCCTCGCTACCTATTTAAATATTTACACCAGCCGCTGCTGAAACTCGCTCGCTTCGCTCGCTCGGCTCGTGCGGTAGTTCAAAAATCAAAAGTTAACCTAAGATGCTCGTCGCTTCGCTCCTCGCTACCTATTTAAATATTTACACCGGCCGCTGCTGCAACTCGCTCGCTTCGCTCGCTCGGCTCGTACGGTAGTTCAAAAGTTAACCTAAGATGCTCGTCGCTTCGCTCCTCGCTACCTATTTGAATATTTACGCCGGCCACTGCCGCGACTCGCTCGCTCAGCTCGTGTGGTAGTTCAAAAGACCAAGGGAGACGCCAAAAAATTCGAGTTATATAGAGTTTTCAACTTATAAAGGATTTCGACTTAGGCGGATTTTGATTGGACATAAAGAGTTTGAGGTTTGTTCTTATATAAATATTGAATTCACAAAACCATAATTGAACACCAATCAAGCAAACACGTGTTAACGTGAGTCATAGATTTATTATCGTATACTCCTAAAATGTTTTCTAAGAAACAATACTGTACTTACATTATCGGCAAGTTCTTAAAGGCGGTAACTTATTTTTGTTCGAACAATAGAGGTAATAAATATAAATTCCTAATGTCGAAATCTCGAAACAGTCAGAAATTAATGACGCACATAGTATATACATATTATGACAGAGGTTAAGCTTAAATAACTTGAAAAATAAATAACATGATCTCGCCCACGTGTTGGTGTTTTAAAAAATTCAATCAAAAACTGAGGTTAACTTTAAATACAATTTTAGAAAAATAAATACCACAATCAACATTCAAGTATTAGAAAAAATTGATACCATAATTCCACCCACGTGTTAGTGTATTGAAAAATACAATCAAAAAGTGAGGTTAATCATAAATAACTTAGAAAAATAAATACCATTATTATTAGAGAGAAGTCTACGGGACATCATCAAGGTGTTCAAGGAGACCGATCCGGACGACGTGCCGACTTTCGTGGCGAAGGATTTGCGTAAGCTGCCTCCCGTCACATTCGACCACGTCGACGTCACCCGCCTTCTTAAGGATATCACTTCTTTAAGGACGGCCCTAAAGGAGATGGAGTTCAAATTTGGAGCTTCCCAATCCACCATCAACGAGCTGCGTAATGAGGTCGTTGCCCTGCGCGATTCAATTTCATTATGTAGGTCAACGGAGGTTTCAAATGTGAACACACGTCGTGGAGCGCAACGTGAGACTTTTGAGTCAGCGAATTTGACGACGCCGCCGGCCGTCGACCGCGTCACGCCGCGCCCCGCCCGACCCGCGCCTCCCCCGGAGAGCCCGCCACGTGTAGCCAACCCGACACCGGCTGGTTACGCGGCCGCTGCCGCCAAGCCTCCCGTAAAGCGGCAAGATATCACCCGAGATGGAGATCCCGTTAAGCACAGGGACTCCCCGCGCCGTGCGGCACCCTTGTCGAGCGCGAATAGTCATCCACTCGATGAGGAAGGCTTTACAAAGGTAGAGAAAAGGAAGAAGAAAAAGAAGCCCTCCTCCAACAAGTGCGGTACCGCCCCGACCGGTAACAACCACCTGCTGCGGCCCGCCATACCGACGACGCAGCTGTACGTGTCCCGCCTGCACCACTCTACCCAAGCTTCTGATGTAGTGGAGTATGTGCGGGTGAAGACCAAGTTTATCGTGAGGGTCCAGCGCCTGGAGCCGCGCAACAATTTGAATTTTAATTCATTTGTTGTGCGTGTACCGAGCGAGCAGCTGTCGACCTTCATGAGCGAGGAGTTCTGGCCCCGTGGTGTTGTGTTCCGGCGGTTTCGCGGGCGGCTTCGCAACACCCAGCCAAAGCCCGTTCAGCGCAATATGACACCGCCAGTGCCGTGAATTGTGTATAGTGTAGTGCTTAATATATTCTTAGTTTTGTATTAATTTAGTTTAGTTTTAAATTATTATATGTATGTTAGTCTGTAAGGTATTTATAATATGGGTCTGTACAATTTATTGTCTGTTACCTGAAATAAATAAATAAATAAATAAAATAAATAAAATAAATAAAATAAATAAAATAAATAAAATAAATAAATAAATTACACCTAAGTATTAGAAAAATAGATGTAATTACTTATTTACTTTTTTAGAAATTCACTGGAATTAGAATTAAAACAAACCCTTTGATTTTGCTGATCACTTTAATATAACATGTATATAGTCACGAGTACGGCGTAACGCAAAAATGTCACGCGCGCGGCGTAACGTAACGCAAAAATGTCTCACAAAATTTTTGTCCACCCCCGATAAAGAAGTTTCACTTCAAAAATTTTAAAAGAGTTTTAATTTTAAAGTTAAATAAATAATTTGTTAAAAATAATATAGTTCTTCTAGTAAACTTTATATCGAGTACAGCGTTGGTCAGGTCACATCACTACGATCACGTGGCGGCAGTGAGGCGCGCAAGCAAGCCTGCGCGTATTCGCCTCCCACCTCCCCTTCACCCCCGCGATGCTAAATTTATTTTCATAAAAATAAGTATAACAATCGACTTTCTGATGAAATGTGATACTGGAATTCAATTTTGTGTATTTTCTAGTATCGTTTTTGCAAGATAGAACTGCACATTTCACCATGTTTATTCGTAAATATTAAAAAAATTCCAGAGCACTTCGACAGCACTCAACCACGACTACAAGCGCTCGCGGCGGGAACGTCGTGTTGTTCCCACCTGTGCCTACTGTTCCCACTTGGTTATTCGCACTCTATAGATAGTATATATACTCTAAGGGGATAATTATTAATATTATCGCAGCGCAACGGAACTGTGTTTTCACATTAGTATTGATTTGATCCTGCTTAACAGAAATTATGGAAGAAAAAAAAAGCAATATTTTTTATGGTATTGACTACTAGTTTAGCCATGAATGGTTTGCATATCATTGGCATTCAAATTAATAATAAATAATTAAAGACGTTGATATAAATTCTTTTTAATCTGTGGTGTCGTAAGTGGTGTCAGTTCTGAGATCGAGAGCATAGCCAACAGATTTCAGATACCTACCAATTTCGAAGCACGGAACTACCGAACGGTGGTGGTTGTGGTTTTATTTCGATAGATAGACTGATGGCATTGTAAAATCGTAGTTTTATGATCTATTCGTGAATTAGCTTTAACTTTATATTTGTACAATTATGCCCGACAAATGCTATTTCTCTTGTACTAATGTACAATTTATATTACTACAAAAATGAAAATGTGTCAGCGCTCATCAACAAATGGTGTTATAGCAGAGTGTTCAGTCGTCATGTAAAGGAGGTTAGGACTATCAATTGAAAATTAAGTAGGAGCTGGTCTTTTGTGGAGTGTTTGTGTAGTGAAGAAGTGATATTATCTGGTGAAGGTGATAATTCAGACTCAAAATGGCGGATCTCGAGGCTGTGCTGGCCGACGTCAGCTACTTGATGGCAATGGAGAAGTCGAAATGCACTCCAGCAGCTAGAGCAAGCAAAAAGATTGTTTTACCAGACCCAAGGTAATGTCTCTATATAAGTTGTCCTGTCAGTGACAGAAGTAGGCTAGCGCTCAGTAGACACTCTCGACTTGTTTACATATTTTGCGTTATTTAGATTCTTATGTTTTATCCTATTTTGACCATTCATTAACACTTCTTATCAATGAATCATACTGAAATGATTGGAATAAAGTTTATTTAAACTGTTGGATAACAAGGCGGCGTTTCCAGTTATTATGATTATTTATACTCAATGTGAATAATACTGGAAGAAAAAGAACTTGAGAAATTTTTGTTACAAAATAGGTATTGTCAGATATACATAATTCGTCCATGATACACAATTAGCTATCAGTATAATTACCTATTATTAGTCAGCTGTTTTCTGGACAAGAAATGTTAATTGATAACTTTGTAATAGTTATTGACCTTTTCAGTATGAAATATGAATATATGGTCAGTAGTATTTTTAAGTAACCTTTTAATGAAAATAATATAATTTCTTTATGAAAATACTTCTATAACTTAAAAAAATAAAACAAAATTTAGTCCTTACTAAAAAAATTTTTCGAAACTATTGATATATATATATGTATTTATGTATGGAATAAATAAACATTGTTGAGTATTTATATTAAGCAACCTTTGGCAAATATTTTGCTTAAAAATCAGTGTGAAATAGTATCATGTCATTAAAGGCCTTCGAAAGTGAAATCCCAGTGAAATCTTTTTCCTCAGTCATTTCCTTTCAAATATTTCTTTTTAATACAGGAGGTATAATAACAACCCTTTGCATATTTTCAAGGAATGATGATGGCTAACCTGAAACTATATTTTTAATGACAGCTTAATTTAAATATGTTTTTATTGTAAATACAAAAATAAACTAAATTCAATGAACAACTAGACAGTCATAAATGAAATCTCTTAGAGCGTATACGCACTATGCGGGTAGCCGTCCGGCTGACCGCAAGCACAATTATGTACGGAATATTCATTTCTATGCGCACTGTGCGGTCTGCGGTAGCCGCATCGCAGTGCGCATAGAAATGAATATTCCGTACATAATTGTGCTTGCGGTCAGCCGGACGGTTACCCGCAATGCGGCTACCCGCATAGTGCGTATACGCTCTTACAGTTATACCTTGTCAAAAAAACGACAACAATAATTATATTATGAAACAACTATCTAATGCTTTTTACAGCAAATCCCTAACAGCATTAATGGAACACAAGATAAAACTGTGTGGTCTTGTTATTTAATGTTTACATATTTACCTATTATCTTCATTTAGAAACTAGTTTGTACTTGCATAAATTATATTATATACAATATAGTCAGTTTAAAAATAGTTTATTTAAAAATATGTACAGTAATTCTCTTAATAATTTAATTAAAATATCTAATAAGGTTGTTTTCCTACTCAAAATAAAATAAGGGCTACTTATGTATTTTATTAACATTGACTAACATTGACTTTATCATAATATATAAATCATGTAAGGAACTCACCACTATAAATATTTTTATAGAGTAGGTATATTTATAATATAGTAAGTAAGCTAGTGATCTGCCCTGGCTTCACCGGGGTGAAGACATTCAGAAATCATTAGATACATTGCCAGTCCAATAGTACCTGTTATAAGCAATAAGCATAATACATATATATACAAACAAATATAGTATGACACCAATAAAACAATTTTTAAATGTGGGACCAAAAGCAATACTGGAATAGTTATAATGGTTGTTTATATTTTTATCAATACTTCTAGGTGTAAGATGTGCAAATGTTGCTCTTAAATTTTTTTTGATTATTATTACTATTTTATATTTGATATTTGCTTGAATCACAATAGAGTAAGATCCCAGAGCGATAAGACATAACTTATTTTCTAAAAGATGAAACTTTAAGTTCTCAGTAGTGTCTCATGTACTTTGTATACCTGCGTGTTTGTGAAGTTTGCCCAGTGACACCTAGGCAGGTACCAGGTGAGAAAGGTGACTAAAAATAAGAGTTACTTTACTTAAATTTAGATGGCTGATTTTTAGATATATTTTATAGAATATCATTCTCAAATGGTATCGCAAGTATCAGACACTTTTCATGGACCAAAACTTTTGTCAGACGCTTTAAAGCTCCACCAAAAATAAAAATAAACTTTACTTATTTTTTAATGTCTGATTTTTTAATATGTTATCAACATAACTTTTACAAAATTATATTTAATCAGTCAGACAAATTGGAATGACCAAAAATCCACTAAACACAAAAAATATTCGGCCGTGAGTACGAACGCGAGAGCATTATGCATGCGTTTCAGAGCGAGTGAGACGTCCATAGTAACCCGGTTCTCCTTTAACTCACGTTCTGTTTCAGTCTACTGTGTATGTGCGCGCAATGTATAGTATTAGACCGGGAGATATTGACACAAAATTTCGAGTCCTTTGATGGATGGTCCTTTGGATGGCGGTTCTACAGGGGTCTTAGTACGCAATGACAAAAAGAAAAATGATGGTGTGAACGCTGGTACCGGCGGCTTAGTCGCGTGGGCGTTAGTCGAACTCGTCGGAAAAATAGCGAAAGTCAAACGATATGTAACACAAAAATTTTAGAATTTACCGATAGCCCATAAAAAAGAAGTAGGCAGTAGTGTCATGCCATACTTTTCCGGTGTGACTTACAGCCCGCCATACCGACGCGAATGTGTTGATTTAAATAAAACAATTATTCAACCATTTGTACCAGGCTAACTTTTGCACAGATAACCATCGTCGTGCAGCCATTTACGAAAATCGCCATGCCATACTTTTCGGACGATTCCAAATGGTCGCCATACCGCCGAAAATCTGCAAAAAATTTTTTTTTCGCCAAACGTTTTGTACCAGTATTGCATTTGGATTTTTGGAGAGTATTTGATAAAATGTGACCATTATTATATTTGCCATACTTCTAGTAGGGGGAAAAAGTGCTGTCATACTTGAAAAATTAATTTATTATTAATTTATATAAGTGAAGATTTCCAACACCTAGATCTTTGAAATTTTGTATTTATATTCGTTGATCCTCAAACTTACAGGAAAAATAAGTGCCATACTGTTACAAATCGTTTGACTTTCGCTATTTTTCCGACGAGTTCGACTAACGCCCACGCGACTAAGCCACCGGTACCAGCGTTCACACCATCATTTTTCTTTTTGTCATTGCGTACTAAGACCCCTGTAGAACCGCCATCCTGTTACAAAGGACTCGAAATTTTGTGTCAATATCTCCCGGTCTAATACTATACATTGCGCGCACATACACAGTAGACTGAAACAGAACGTGAGTTAAAGGAGAACCGGGTTACTATGGACGTCTCACTCGCTCTGAAACGCATGCATAATGCTCTCGCGTTCGTACTCACGGCCGAATATTTTTTGTGTTTAGTGGATTTTTGGTCATTCCAATTTGTCTGACTGATTAAATATAATTTTGTAATAGTTATGTTGATAACATATTAAAAAATCAGACATTAAAAAATAAGTAAAGTTTATTTTTATTTTTGGTGGAGCTTTAAAGCGTCTGACAAAAGTTTTGGTCCATGAAAAGTGTCTGATACTTGCGATACCATTTGAGAATGATATTCTATAAAATATATCTAAAAATGAGCCATCTAAATTTAAGTAAAGTAACTCTTATTTTTAGTCACCTTTCTCACCTGGTACCTGCCCAGGTGTCACTGGGCAAACTTCACAAACACGCAGGTATACAAAGTACATGAGACACTAATGAGAACTTAAAGTTTCATCTTTTAGAAAATAAGTTATGTCTTATCGCTCTGGGATCTTGGACTACAAGAAACACAACTATAAGAAAAAAAATAGGTTCGAATTTATATGTTATAGTTACGGTATAGTTACCAAATGTTGTTTCAACATTCCCTTTTAAAACCCATATAATAAAGGTACCGATAAAATATTCTTGAAATGGTTATAACGTTATTAGTTATGAAAAAGTCTGAAATTTTGCCTAAATACCAAGTAAGTTAAGAAAGTCATATTTAAATATAATTAAAAAAATAAACATTTTTTTAAATAAAATGTGTAATTATTGTATCCTACTATTATAATTAATGCGAAAGTTTGTGAGGATGGATGTATGTGTATATATGTATGTTTGTTACTCTTTGACGCATATACTACTGAACCGATTACAATACACATATAGAGGGTAACTTGTATTAACAAATAGGATAGGTTTTATCCCGGAATTCCCACGGGAATGGTAACTATGCGGGTTTTTCATTGAAAACGCGGACGAAGCCGCGGCCGGACACCTTGTTGTTACATACAGGTGAAGCTAAAGCTGGTGTTAATAACAAGTTTGAATGTACACCTTTAGGGATAAATACAGGTGGTTTTATAACAAGAACTGCCTACATTTCCTAGAAGAGCAAGGTGCAAAATTACGAGAAATGTTGAAGCTTTTTGTATCCTTTATGTCATCGTAAATTTAGAATTCCCGTAATGCAACTTTCGTTTTTCCTTTTATATAAATTCGTACGAATTGATATTCTTCTTTCAATTGTTTGCTAGTTTCGCAAATTATTATGCTCCGAAAAAGTAATAGAATAAGAAAGATTTAGCCATATAAGAATATAAATTGTGTTAAAGTAAACAAAACTATAAAACATTTCGACCCGCGTTTTTATATGCTAGGTCTCGTATTATAATATGGTTTGTTGTATACATATCATGTTAAGGTTGGTAATAAAAAAAATAAATAATCATGTTTTTTGTTGCAGTGTACGGAGTGTTATGCATAAATACATGGAAAAGAAGAATGAAGTAAATTTCGACAAAATATTTAATCAAGTTTTAGGTGAGTTATACCTACTTAATGATGTTTTTTAAATGATTACTGGTTGAATTACTTGATGGTTGCATATTTCAATTAAAAACTGTATTTATCAGAGATTTTTATTGGTAAAATAAAAAATCTGATTGCATTATTTTTATCTTGTGAACAATCAGTAGTAGATATTTAATCAGCGATATGTTGCTCAAGCCCACTGAGTGCATATCGTGATAATTAATTTATTTATGTAGTGCTTGTATTAAGTTAAGCTCAGTTTTTATTTATGACGTAGGTAAATTTATAAATATAATTTCGGTATTGTTATTGCATTTTAGGGAACTAATTCCGAAGTTTCCCGTGCCCGCGGAATTGTAAAAAGAAACGACTGTTGATTGTTTACGTTTTCAAACAGTTTAAATATGGCTTTTATTATCGCATTTTTTTTTAATTTTTGGCGAAAAAGATATTGAGGTTTCTTTCATATGATACGTACAGATTCCAAATGCCAATCTTCTTGGCAACTTGAAATTACATACATCTATAAACATATCAAATAAAGTCTGCGATTATCCCAAAATTGCAAAGATTATTAATTATTATGAAGCATAATAATTTTTCATTGGCCTTTCTTATTCGTATTATTATAATATACACTTTGTTTGCCAGCTTGTTAGCAATTGTTGGTAGGTACTACATATTTCTATTTTATTTTTAGTGCGTGTGAGATGATTGCTTAGCTACAAAAATAATCAGGTTATACGCTTATTCAGTAGTGAATAGACTATATGCCAGTTCGTTTTAGTTAATATTTACTGAGCTCCCCTTCAAATAGAGAACTTAAAATAACTGATTAATGACCTAAGTGCTATTAACACGAGTACCGAGAACAATGCCGTGGAAATGTAAATGGTGACAAAACAACTATGTTACGTGCTGGCCACGGACAATTCGCTATAGCGAAAATTCGCGCGGCGCGACTGGCGGCGCGTCTTGCGAATGAATCAAATGTATGGAAATGTACTGGGCATGCCACGCGCAGCGGCGACCAGCGCGACGACCGGCGAATTTCCCCGAGCGAATCGCGCGGCACGACTAGCGATCGAAACAAATGTATGAGTTATTACGGCGCAGGCCACGGAGTCGAGCGGCAGACGCGGCGACTACTCCCGGAGCGAACTTAATTTAAAATAGTTTGTTTTTTTTTCGCGAAAATGGAGACGGAAGCTTTTATTGCAGAAATTCTAGCTAGACCAGCTATTTGGAAGTCTAGCCACCCGCAACATAATTTTTCATCATGCCTATATTTTTCATATTTTTGGTGGAATTCTCCGTCTGTAACACGATTTCTATTTAATTCGTGTACTCCACTATATCTTCCAAACATTAAAACTTGAGCAAAAAATCTGCTACTCTCCAAACAACGTCGAGCTAACTTTGATAAAGCCATCTCGTCTCCTCGTCTACACTGGTCGCGGCGTCGAACGCAACTGCCCGTGGCATGCTTACCGCGCCGCGCGAATTGCCGCGCCGCCCGTCGCGCCGTCGGTCGCGCCGCCGGTGTCCGTGGCCAAGGTGTTATAGATGTAAAACGATGTCACTAGACACTAATAAAAAATTGCGTAATGAGGGTACTTAATCTATTTCCTGTTCACATTAATATTAATAACACAATTGAATAAACTGCGTAGTTTTTTGTGTCGATACATTATCTGTTTTTTTATTATGAGTAGTTATATACCTATTTTATGTTGAGTAATGAGTTCAATTAACATAATGTGTTTGTTACTATGTTTTTTATACTAGAAATAATATAAATTATTATGTATTTACTAAATATTAACTATAAACCAGAAGATTTAAAAGAATGTTTATTCCAAGTCAATAGCTCAGGCCTTAGGCTATTTCATGTTTAAAAAAACAACTTGATCTCACAAGTATCAAACTTCATGGATATTGGATACACACAAACAATAAGAAATAAACTGTAAGACAAAATAGAATAGGTATTTCAATAATTACCTTTCTGATGAAATGGGTTCATTTCATTCATGTGGTGATAAAAACATCAAACAAAATAAACCTGCTAGTTTCTCGATGTCGAAACGTCAAAATGAATGAAAGGTTACTTCAAGATGTGTTGATTCAAAATTGAAAAAGTCTGCCTGAAAAGACAGTATGTTTACTTGAATACAAAATTTTTAGGTCTTCTTTTTAAGTCTTAACGATTCTCGTTTTAATAAAAGAAAACGCGTTTCTAGTGGGCGTAGAAGGCACCAGCAAGCATATTGTACGACATGCAATGTTTTTAAAAGCTGTAGTGGGACGTCTATCATTAATTTTTAATATTGGCGCTAATCCCCCCGTGTGTCGTGTAATGTAATCTACGTAAGTAATATGTTCTTTGTGAAGCGCTCTCTTTGAGTGGGTTCTCTTGACTCTTCATATTTTGAGCAAAGGTTGTGAGTTGTCATTATTACTAAACCACTTAGTTCATGACCCGTTGAAATATCAGCGGGAACTAACTGAAAGTAGCTCCTCTGGGATAATGGCTATAAGTCTGCGAAATTTTAACTCAAACTTACGCTTTATTATGACTTTCATAACAAGATTTTCTCGTTGAAAGTTTACAGAAGTTGTCTCATCATACGTGATTTTTTCTAATGGATGTGCGAATTCATATTATGCTTTAAAATGGATTTTATTAAAGTAGACGGATTGTTCATATTATATACAAGTGTAGGGCTTTGATCCTCTCGTGTCTCTGAAAAGCATTAAAATAGTACAACAGTGAAAAGGTGTATGCCAATATGAGTGTACATTAATTTAAAATTAAGATTATCTTCGACAGACCACAAAAAGCTTTTTACCTGAAATACCAAACACGGCACGTTAAAAATAATAAGAAGTCGTTGCAATAAACACTATTAAGGCGACTGATAGTCTATTTGAGTTTGTGACAGACTTATATTAGCAGTGGAGTTGGTACTCTAGGGCGAGTTACAAACGCAATTTACGGCCCCACTTCCACTTGCAGTAAATAACTTTATCGAGGGCCGTTCTATGAGCTATGTTATGAATGTTTTTTGCTTTGCCGCTGATGTATTTATTGGCGTGGCCAGCAAGCCAATTATGTGACATTCGGTTGGAAAATGTTAAATTGTTTTAAACGCTGGATTAAGAATAGTCCACGATCCTTCGCCCATTTTTGCAAGTGATTACTATCAAGCTAATTTTCCGTGAGTAGCTTTATTTTGATGAGACGCCCAATAATTTCATGTACGAAACTCGATTACCACAATCGAGAACCATCAAATCAAAATATTTTATCCTTGTTACCTCTGTTAGCTACCACCATCGAGAGTTTCGTACATGAAATTATTGGGCGTCTCATCAAAATAAAGCTACTCACGGAAAATTAGCTTGATAGTAATCACTTGCAAAAATGGGCGAAGGATCCTGGACTAGAATATGGAGCCCATCCAGGTACTTATTTATTTTAGAGGTTTAATTCGGTAAAACAAATTTAACATTTAAATAAGGACAGAGCTAGTCGTCCGCTAAACGGATGAATAAAATAAATTAATCGTCCGACTACCGGATGAATAAAATAATTTAATCGTCCGATAACATCTATTTATCTATATAGTTAGGTTATCGGGGTTTCTTTAGAGAACTGCCGCACGTATTATAGGTTTTTTGTGGGGGGAGGAGGGCACACGTAGGTATTTGATTTTTTTTTTGCGCGTCGACGGAGCCCCGCTTCGCGGGGCTCCTATTTCTGTGTAGTTTTTTTTTTAAGAAACCTAACCTAACCTAACTTAACGGCTAACCTAACCTAAACTTGATTTTTTTTTTGCGCGTCGACGGAGCCCCGCTTCGCGGGGCTCCTATTTCTGTGTAGTTTTTTTTTTAAGAAACCTAACTTAACCTAACCTAACCTAAACTTGATTTTTTTTTGCGCGTCGACGGAGCCCCGCTTCGCGGGGCTCCTATTTCTGTGTAGTTTTTTTTTAAGAAACCTAACCTAACCTAACCTAGCGGCTAACCTAACCTAAACTTGATTTTTTTTTGCGCATCGACGGAGCCCCGCTTCGCGGGGCTCCTATTTCTGTGTAGTTTTTTTTTAAGCAACCTTACCTAACCTAACCTATACTAACCTAACCTAAACCTAACCTAACGAATTGAGGGCGAATATCTCGGCCATTTTTGATTTTAGAGAAAAGTTGTTCCTATAAAACATGCTTATATTAGCGTAATCTTTACGATAAAACAATAATAAATAGGTGTTATAATGACACCAACTCCATCAAAAATTTTCTAAGTCCTGCGCCCCCTTTGCTTTAGTCCAACCCAACTAGCTTTAGTGTTAAAAGGTTATCTAGTAATCCGAATAATCGGACGATTAAATTATTTTATTCATCCGGTAATCGGACGATTAAATTATTTTATTCATCCGGTAATCGGACGACTAATTTATTTTATTCATCCGTTTAGCGGACGACTAGGGTCATTGCGCCTGTTCGCGTCCACATGCCTATTCGCGTCCATTTTGCGGATATCTTTTAGAAAATTCACGAAAATAAGTATACTTTAAGTAAAATTGTAATAAGAAAAATTTCCGATAATACCTCAATGTATAAGAGACATGCACACATATTCAAAATATGCCTGCGCACCGCCTATCCTATTTAAAAAAAATATTTAATTTTGGTTATTGAACGAGAGAGCTAAAACGCGCGGGATTTTGAGAAAAAAATAGTGCGCAGCGTCGCGTTTGACGGTAAGTATCTTATTGTTAAATGTGAATTTTTGAATATGTAACTGTTTCTTTACTTTGCTAACAAAACATGGAATAGTATGGATTATAAATCAGCTTATTTCTTTTACAATTAATAGCTAAAATAAGGTGGACGCCAATTACTACACCGAATTTGTACAACTTCCATTTTGCGTCCACGGTGGGCGCAAACTATACCTATAGTGCATAACAATAGAACATATTGCGTCCACATTGTTTTTCATTAAGTAGCAATGAATTGTTTGTTAAAATATGTAATTTAAAATAGATTGTAAATTTTTGACTTAGACTACAAGTTGATAATTTAAATTTTCATTCAAATTAGCAAATTTTTATGCAATTTTTTTCATTTTAAAATGGGTTTTCTTAGAATGAGACTAGTATCTTTGAGAATGAGAATCAATAAGTCTGTGGTTAAGAAAATAATATATAAACAAAAAAGAAATTTAATTTATTAGAAACTAAAAATAGGGTAGGTAGGTAATCTTAATAGAACTGATTATTATTTATTTACATAACGTAACTTTGTTTTTTGTTAATTTTTAGTTCTATTAATGATGAGAAGATAAATATAAATAAGTTTTTCCAGTTTCCTTACAGTGAATTATATTAATAATAATGTTGATTTTAGGGTTCCGAACCTCAAAAGGAAAAACCGGAATCCTTGTAGGATCACTTTGATATCCGTTCGTCTGTATGTCCGTCTGCCGGTCTGTCTTTCTGTCAAAACCCTTTTTCTCAGTAACGCGTTGAGATATAAAGCTGAAATTTATATTGAATACTCAAGTCTACGGTCCCTTGAAGCAGTGAAAAAATCAAACTTATAAGCCAAAGCAATCAGAAGATACAGCCGTTTATGCTGCAAATTTTCGCAAATTTCGACATTCGCAAGGGAATCAAAACCTACAGGGTACTTTACGTGAACACAGACACTTGAAGTTTGGTACGAAGCAACGTCTTATAGCACAAATAAGGGAAACATTGAAAAAATAATCATTTACAGTTAAAACATATGAAAAAAAAACAGTTTATACAGGAACCCTCGGTGTGCGAGTCCCACTCGCATTTAGCCGGTTTTTATTAAATAACTATATTCGTAAATAAATAATTTATTAATATCTAATTTTTATTTGCATTTATCTGAAAAAGTATCACCCAATACACTCTTAATTCTGTTTCTAAGCTGGTGGACGCGAACTGGTCCACGGGTGGACGCAAACTGGAATTTTTGGACGCGAACTGGGTAAAACGCCTAATTCTGCTATTTGTCTAGATAAATAAAAACCACATGATATTTCCAACACAATTGAAAGTAAATCTTAAAATAGACTATGTAATGAACACGTTACATAAATTTTGCGTTGAAATTAGTTCTGGAACATTTTTATTTTCTCCTTCAAACTTTCCAACTGCACTAAGTGGACGCGAACAGGCGCAATGACCCTAGACACTTCGTTTAAATAAACATTTAAATGTTTTCTAAACACTTAATTTTAAAAAGAAGATAATGTGTTTTTATGATATTTTGTTTTTAAACTAACGTTTCGGCACAATCTCTTTCCATGAAATAATTTGATCCTTTAGATTATGTTAATCACGCATTACACATACAATCTTAATGTGCTAATATACACCGATCCACCGTTTTATCACATTGTTCCTAACCTTTAAAATTAAAAGACAAAGTGTATCCTGTGACATTTACTAATAAGCATACGTGTTTCAGAATTTTCTTTCATAATTGAGTTGTATCTAACAACAAATAAAGCTAAAGAGTTGATGTTTTCAAAGCATTAAGATCGTCAGAATTCTATTTAATGTGAATAAAAATACCCAGTAAGGACAGTATCTTATCTAATGTATAAAACGTGAGAGAAACAAAGATGTTAGAAACAACTTGAAATTTATTAGGCTTCATTGCTGGCAACATCTCTTCGTGTTGCATAATAGTTTCTAGAATTGAATATTGCGCGACTTCAAGAAAACTTTTATTATTTCAATCCAATAAATCACCAGCGAGACTTTCAATAATTGGATTGCATCAAAACTCAAATTCTATGAATCATTAAGAAATCAAACTTTTGCTATCTTCAATAATTGAATTTCTTACAAAAATCTGTTGTAAATTTATTTTTCTTTGGAATTAATTAATTTCCAATTGTTTTAGGTTACTTATTATTTAAGGAATTCTGCGGACAAACGTCAGAGGAACCAGTGCCACATTTAAAGTTTTACGAAGAGGTATGATTATGTCGTACACACCCTTCTATTTCAAGTCCAAATATATACATATTAAGAAATTAATGTAATGAATTTGTTACAGATTAAATTATTTGAAAAGCAAGAATGTGTCGAAGAGAGGCGGCGGATCGCGAGGGACATTTATGATAATTTTATTATGAAAGAACTCTTAGCTCATTCCCACGTAAGGATATTATTTGAATTAATACTATAAGTGTAGGACTTCGAAATTAGCTTTGGATAGCCTCGCGAGAAACGTATTATCCGGAAAACCAATATTTATAAGCACTTATTTAGTAACGAAAATTGTATTTTCTTGTTGCTATAATACATATTATATATAATATACTCGTATATATATGTGGAATACGGTAAACGTTGGTAAAAATTAATAAATTTTCGAGCTGTTATATTTTGTAATTATGCAGATACCTACGTTCTGGTAATTAAAGTTTTGGTAGCATTAAGAAAATTTGACATGTGCATACTTCATTAAATACCAGTCAAAATTTCCATTACCATCGAAGCTAACGTTGTATGAGTTTCTTTAAGTACACACTTTTGGCGTCGTTCCAAAAGAGTGCCTCTTCACAATCGTTCCTTCCTAATCGAACGTGGATTTAATATCTTTTAGACTATTATAATGCTAATCCCCAATGTTCTCGTGTATTTAAAGTATAACAACGGCCGTCTCGAGATTTTATTGGGCACAATTAAAATGCGTTACTCAATAACTGTTAAGAGTATGTATATGCTTCTTCATTAATGCATTTACGAGAGCATTGTTTATCGTACTCTATTTAACGAGCAACGTTGCGTTTTCATTTCGACGAAATTCAATTGGGTAGCATATCGGTTTAAGACGTGATTAAATCAGATACTGACGTATCTATATCCATGTAAATTAGAATACAGCAGCAATAATCTATAGTAACAATACATTCTGTCACTGTGTACTTGAATGGTGTTTGCTGTTTTTCAACACAAGCAGATAAAATACGTCTATAAATTCCCTTCGACGCGACCTAATTCCGCTTAAAGTTTCGTAGCTCCTTGGTGAATAAATTGAAGAATTCAAACGGCTTTTTCAATTTGATGGGAATTGTTTCCTTTTCGACGCGTAAAGACTATCTACTTATCTGACGGAGCTGTATCAGAGAAGCTATTTAGCGATTAAATGTAAATAAGGAGACACGTTTAAGACTTAGCTTATGAGAATAGAAATGATAATTAATAAAACGCTTGTTGAAACCAGACTGCTAAATACAACAACAAACGGCAACGTCCGTTTTGTTGATTTTCATATTTCAATTGTTTATTTAATTCCAGGATTATTCTAAAGAGTGTGTAGCGCATGTACAGAAATATCTAATGAAACACGAAGTACCACCGAATCTCTTTGAGGTAAATGTCTGTATAGCGGTATTTTGACCCTCGTGAGCTTATATGTAGGTATTCTAATATTTTATTCATGTTTTAGCCGTACATTGAAGAGATTTTTCAACATTTAAGAGGGGAGCCTTTTAAGAATTTTCTAGAAAGGTGGGTTGAGAACGTGTTTGTGTTGCGTTTATATTTAAGTTAATTTATAATTGAAAAGAGAGTGACTGTTTATTCTTTCTTATAGCGATAAGTACACGAGATTTTGCCAATGGAAAAATTTAGAATTGAACATACAGTTAACAATGAATGACTTTAGTGTCCATCGTATTATCGGACGAGGAGGCTTCGGCGAAGTGAGTATAAATACAATTATCCGTTATTGAATTTAAGTACACGTGCTATGTTTATTTAGAAACCTAGTAGACGTTTTGCAGTCATGTGATGTGTGACATTCTTCATTAAACGATAAGTAACGAAATAAATATGTAAGTACTTGTTTCGACTCACGTCAATTACAAATTAAAAAATCGTTTATAAAGATTTTTTTCATTTGTAACAACAAACAGTTCAAAAAATATTATCCTTCAATGTAAAACACCGTTTCTGTTAGACACTGTATAGTATTTGTTACATAACTTCAAAATACTATAAAACAAGTAAATGAAAAAAAACTAAATACACAGAAATTATGTCCGATTAACAAGCTTTATTACGGGAAGTAGACAACTAGTAATTACGTACCTACATAATATACAACGAAAATGCAATAAAACGATACAATATAAACCACAACGAGTACATTGTATAAGCAATAGTTTTTCAAAATCGATCGAACCCAAATTTCTTCAAGCGCAAATAACAACCAACTTTGGCAATCGCAAAATTTGCATATATTTTCATGAATTTAAACTAAAACCCGTCTACGTATACAGGTATATGGATGCAGAAAGGCGGATACAGGGAAGATGTACGCCATGAAATGTCTGGATAAGAAACGCATCAAGATGAAGCAAGGCGAGACGCTCGCACTCAACGAGCGGATAATGCTCTCTCTAGTCAGTACCGGGGTGAGTCCATGTTTTATTACAGTTTGGATTTATTGATAATCTGTTATAGTGTAAGTGCAATTTGATATGGCTTATTCTTGAAAACAATTCAATGGACAGTTCTTATTAGTATCCTGTGACGGAGAAATAGAACTTTAAACTACATATACTATTATAAGAATTGTGGTAACCAGATAGCTAGGTTGTATAAAATATATCTGTAATAGCTGTGCCCCGCGAGAAATCGCAGGTGAAAACCCGCTGTCGAACCTGCGGGAAAAATGAAGTAATTCTATAGATCATGAATTATTCTGATATAATGCATTTTACCTACTGTAAAGTTTCATTCAAATCCATCCAGTCATTTTTCGTGAAAGAGTATCAAACATACATAGAAACTTAGGTTTTTAATATTAGTAAGATATTTAAGGCTTTTTCCTCCATAGTATATGCGTACTTTTTATATGTAGGTAATTCCTTTCGTATTACAATGCAGATGCCTGCAAACGACGTATAAGCACATTATTATATTTATTATTCTTCTTGTTTTACTCAACGGTAACCAAAGTATATTTAAATAATGGCGTATTTAAACTTTGGAGTTCTTTATTTATTTGCTCACGTTGAATTCATTTGAAGTTCAACCACTTCAACAAAAGTTTAAAGTCAATATTGTTGTTTTATTCTTGTTTATATTTATTTATTTATTTATTTATTTATATTTGGGAAACAAACAATACAATATATCATATAAACAAGAGATAACAAACCATACACATATCAGTAAAGTTTCCACTAAAAATTTAAATTCTTAAAAACAAATACACATTCAGTCACAAACAGTCTACTTGTGGATACAAATAATTATAGAAATAACAAGCATGAATACAATTCAAATATCTCAGTTAGTTACTATTGCATTTATTTCGAACTTTGGTTTTGTACGATTTGAATTTTTCGTTAAATAAATCAAGGTCACTAAAATTATTATTATAATTATGACAAACACGGCAACACATTTCACTTCTGTACTCATCCTGCGCTTAATAGATTCAAACACCGCTAGACACAGTTTCAGTGTAGGTACAAAAGTTAAATCGTACAAATAATAGGAAAAGTTTTATGCACTCACTATATAACCTGAATATCATAGGGCCTCGCGAGGCGAGCACTCAAGTGCCTAAATTGGGTTTGCGTACGTGAACATTGCCTATCTAGGACGTAAAATTGTAGTTTCACTCGAGATTCTTCTAGGCCAGTAGAAATCGACACTAAAAAAACCCTAAATTCGCAAAGCACGATGTAGATTTGAATTTTTGGTATGTTGTTTGGATCAGTTAGGGTGATGTAAATCCCAATTTGCAACTTCGAAAAAGTTGTGCTCGCTGCGCACCACGTGATAAACTGCGAAAATTTTGGACTTTTTTCACTTTTTGCTCTAAAAGTCATAAACTATGCGTTTCCGACAAGTATGATTCAGTACATAAATTAAGGTTATTAAATTTGCAACAATTTAAGCCTAACCGCAGCTCTCTAAACCTTATAACGACTAAACTGTGGCCATTCGAAGATGGTTCATTTTTCCGGAAATATTGAAATTTTTAGTTTTGCTCCCGTTTGAAGCAAAATATTGGCAAAAACCGCTCGTTCTATGAGAAGTTCGTATAATAAAGTTGTAGTGCATTTAATTTTCTTTCATAAGAGCATAGAACAAAGTCTGTGAGACAAATAGTTCACTCACAATATCTGAAAAACAAAAAGAAGGTAGAAATAGATTTTTAAAGAATTGAAACTGAGGGCATATAAAATCATAAAAAGGATAATACTTTTTCATTTGCAGGATAGGTAATTAACAAAATTACAAAGATAATTAAATTTGCAACAATTTCAGCCTAACCGCAGCTCTCTAAACCTTATAACAACTAAGCTGTGGCCTTTCAAAGACAGTCAGTTTTTCCCGAAATTTTCAAATTTTTAGTTTTGCTCCCGTTTGAACCAAAATATTGGCAAAACCGCTCGTTCTATGAGAAGGTCATAAAATAAAGTTGTAGAAAATTTAATTTTGTTAATTACCTATCCTGCAAATGAAAAAGTATTATCCTTTTTATGATTTTATATGCCCTCAGTTTCAATTCTTTAAAAATCTATTTCTACCTTCTTTTTGTTCTTCAGATATTGTGAGTGAACTATTTGTCTCACAGACTTTGTTCTATGCTCTAATGAAAGAAAATTAAATTCACTACAACTTTATTATACGACTTTCTCATAGAACGAGCGGTTTTTGCCAATATTTTGGTTCAAACGGGAGCAAAACTAAAAATTTAAAATTTTCGGGAAAAACTAACTATCTTTGAAAGGCCACAGCTTAGTTGTTATAAGGTTTAGAGAGCTGCGGTTTGGCTTAAATTGTTGCAAATTTAATTAGCTTTGTAATTTTGTTAATTACCTATACTGCAAATGAAAAAGTATTATCCTTTTTATGATTTTATATGCCCTCAGTTTCAATTCTTTAAAATCTATTTCTACCTTCTTTTTGTTTTTCAGATATTGTGAGTGAACTATTTGTCTCACAGACTTTGTTCTATGCTCTAATGAAAGAAAATTAAATGCACTACAACTTTACTATACGACCTTCTCATAGAACGAGCGGTTTTTGCCAATATTTTGCTTCAAACGGGAGCAAAACTAAAAATTTCAATATTTCGGGAAAAATGAACCATCTTCGAATGGCCACAGTTTAGTCGCTATAAGATTTAGAGAGCTTTAATTAGGCTTAAATTGTTGCAAATTTAATAACCTTAATTTATGTACTGAATGATACTTGTCGGAAACGCATAGTTTATGACTTTTAGAGCAAAAAGTGAAAAAAGTCCAAAATTTTCGCAGTTTATTATTTGCGTATAATCTTTTTTCCTACTTTCCCAAATTTTGTTATTTTGTTAATTACCTATCCTGCAAATGAAAAAGTATTATTCTTTTTATGATTTTATATGCTCTCAGTTTCAATTCTTTAAAAATCTATTTCTACCTTCTTTTTGTTTTTCAGATATTGTGTGTGAAATATTTGTCTCACAGACTTTGTTCTATGCTCTTATGAAAGAAAATTAAATGCACTACAACTTTATTATACGAACTTCTCATAGAACGAGCGGTTTTTGCCAATATTTTGCTTCAAACGGGAGCAAAACTAAAAATTTCAATATTTCCGGAAAAATGAACCATCTTCGAATGGCCACAGTTAAGTCGTTATAAGGTTTAGAGAGCTGCGGTTAGGCTTAAATTGTTGCAAATTTAATAACCTTAATTTATGTACCGAATCATACTTGTCGGAAACGCATAGTTTATGACTTTTAGAGCATAAAGTGAAAAAAGTCCAAAATTTTCGCAGTTTATCACGTGGTGCGCAGCGAGCACAACTTTTTCGAAGTTGCAAATTGGGATTACATCACCCTAACTGATCCAAACAACATACCAAAAATTCAAATCTACATCGTGCTTTGCGAATTTAATGTTAATTTCCACTGGCCTATTCAGCATTGTAAGGAATTTAAAGTGAAGCATGCAGGATTATGGTTAATCCGACACAATTTTTAATCTCCTCTACTGGCTGACATAATTATAAAGACACCTAAACGTTGCATTCGTTACCTTCTCAACGACATAAATATTATCTTTTCAAAAGACTGAATGAAATTTTTTGATGTGAAAATATCATAAAAATTCTTATTGGATAGTGTGAACGAATCGTCTAAATTTTAAAACGCGTGGGTCTATCAGTCATTCGGTCTGTCACAGTTCTAAAAAGGTATTGATAGATGAGCGCTACTAAAAATGTCCACATAAACCAAAATCCATTTTATTTTCAACACATAAGCTCGCTATGATTATTCTTCACTTTTCATATTACATCTTTATGAAATGCACACTATGAGAGGTATAATATGAAAAGGTAAGTCATGTTTTAATGAGCTTTTCTGTAGTTTGTATAAGTTAAAAGAAAGTTCTATTCAAGGATAATGTGAAGAAAGAGATTTTCTCTTTGCGTAGGCGGTGGCTCTATATTTTTATGGTTACGCATAAATAACAGTTTCAACGATCCAGTTCCTTTTCTATTAGTTTGATAATAATATAGCGATACAAAAAATACTGTAAATATTTATTGGATTTTTTTATGTAGTGCAAATATGATTGCTAAATATTTTGTTACATTAACATCAGTAATTTATTGTATGTAGTCATTCGTATGTTATGGACTTTTTCGTCTTGCTTTGTCTGAATACTTTGCAATGTAATGTGATAATTTCGATGTTGTAATTTTGCGTAAATGCGAATATGGAACGTGTCGTTATATTATAGATATAAATTATACGATTTATATTTATAGATATAAATCGTATGTTATTTATCGGTTATCTGTAGCTTAGTCGATAACAGGCTACTTTGATTCAGGACAATAGCTTTACGATATACCTACGTATAGGTAATAAGCGATATTGCATCGGGGACATAAACGATATCCAGCCAATTGGACTGAAACGAATTGGCTCGCCCTCAATTTGTCGACGGACTCCAATCCGCTTCCGCTGCATTTTGTTTTATAATCTCAATTGATTCTTCCCCATTTTGCTCATCAACGTACACTTTCCTTTAAACGACAATATAATGTGTTGCTACATTTTTATTATTGCCGACCTAAAAGCCTTAACGTAACCTTAACGAGGTCGTCGGTATTGGAACTTTATAAAACGGAAAACCGCCTCTATTCCTCCGCCATAATGTATTAAATTTATGTAAGTTTTGACATGAGTTTTCTTTTGGGCCGATCTCGGCTCGAACTTCATACTATTATATGGTAATAAACGATTTAGTTTTATGTTAAAGGGTAACAAAACTCGGCTTTATTAGGGTTATCCGATATTGATGACGTTTATGCCCACGCATTTCGCATAGCTATAGATATAAACAGGGTCCATGTTATTCGGCGATAAAATTGCTGTAAAACGTGCCTGATGTTATGGGAATATCAGTGGAGTATGATAGATTGGATATTTAATCGTATATTGCAACTGAATGCAATCACTCAGAAGTTCAGAACAATTAGTATTTATTACATTACAGTATTTGTTGGGACTTTTTATTAATAGATATCAGCTCATTGAGACGGATGACTGAGTTTAGCTTTTATGAGCGGTCGTCTGGTGGCTCGGCGCCGCCTCGTCTGCCAGTATGGACAAAATAACACTTACACGACTTAAATCTTTTGGACACGGTTCGTCTACAAGCAGTTGAGCTTAGCTATGTACATCAAATCCGCCCAATGACTTCATTTTAGTCAGTCGAGCAGATCAGATCAGAAAAACTTTAAAGTACTTATCACGAAGTTCATGTGGATGATACTCATACGATACAGAATTTACCCACACAATAGACGTTTGAAATAGATTATTCATTTTAGCAATTCAACGTATAACTATCCCTTTTATTTTAATGTAAGTCAATTATGATGTTATGTGTAATTAATTTTGATTATCGTTAAAGTGCTTCTATTGATAAAATTGGTTAGCTACGCAATGATAAAGATACGTCATAGCAGTTTATTAGAATACATATTACTATCAATGTAATTATATTTTGATTATTTATTACTAGGCTTATATGACGCAGGTACAGCTACGTAGGTATGTTTTAGCAACGCTATACGAGAGTGTACATTCACATGGGCGCTTACGCGATCGCTGCTCAACAAAGGGGACGAATTCGTAACAAAAACATAATTATTATTTCCGTTTGCCACACCACAGGTTGACGTTATAACTGAAAACGTTTATTTCCTGAATGCTATTTTAGATTTCTAGTTTCTCAACACTTCGAAAACCCTCGATTTATGCGTCGGATGTTTTTTTAAGGTGGAATACCTAGGTATTGCAGTTATGATTTCACTAGAAAATTTAGAGGATGTATAAAATAATCGGTGATATACGCCTGAGTGGATAAGTCTGGGGGAAGTATTATTGTTCTTTGCTCATCGTACGAAGAATTTGCTTACAACGAGGAAAATAAACATCTCAAAGGAAAAAAGCTTTAAATTTTGCACGTGTGTTAACGTCACGAGAATTCCCAATAGGTACCAAAAAGTGTGGCAACTGGCATACGTCACCGTAGTCCGTAGTGGCGGAACTTTCCTATAGTCATCAGACCCAGTATCACGTAATACTGACATCATTTATCCAGTAAGATTATGATAATAGTTATTGATTTAATGTATGTTTTGCTATTTTTATCAAGACAATATGTCTATATCCTAAAATAACCAATTGAAATTGTTAAACTGCATTGTTTCCAAAGAGCATTAAAAGTTAAACTAATAAGTGTTGGTATCTTATTAGATCCTTAGGATGTTAGGTAATCTTATAAGAAGTATAAGAAGTGATCTATATCACATGATTTATTCCGATGTTTACTCGTCTAGAAAATATCAAACGGCCGTATTTTCTCAAATCAAAAGCTAGACAAATATTTCTGCGCCATAACAAATATTTCTCCATATTTCAGGTGGACTGCCCGTTCATAGTATGTATGACGTATGCATTCCACACTCCAGATAAACTTTGCTTCATACTGGATCTTATGAACGGCGGGGATCTGCACTACCATTTGTCGCAACATGGCGTCTTTAATGAGGCTGAAATGAAATTTTACGCTGCTGAAGTTATATTAGGTGAGAATTGAATTACTTTGTTTTAGTGCATCTCCTAGTTTGTTATTAACTTAGACTTGTATAAGTTCTCGATATTATATTACGAAATAGAAATTATCTTCAAACTCAGTTAACGGGTATTACAAATAAAATGTAGTGTTTAGAATTAAGAAATTTATAAGTGAAAGACGTTCCCAAATAAATACGTTATCATTAATCCTATTTATATTTAAGTGTAATAGATACCCTATTAGGCTATTATCTTTTACGACAAGAGTGCATTAACTTTTTGTCGGAATCGTGTAAGGAGAAAGCTGACGTTCTATAATGAGGAGCGAGCGGGGAGGAAAACTCAGTGTTTCATAGTATTTGGTTTAAATAAATAAATTTAATACATATGAACAGCGACATGAAAAATAATCCCAATGACGAGCTATCGCAGCAATATAAAGTAACATCTGTATCCTAAATCACAGGCGTATGCGTCATTTCGATT
The DNA here is from genome assembly GCF_061535455.1 of Colias philodice. Lineage (NCBI taxonomy): Eukaryota > Metazoa > Arthropoda > Insecta > Lepidoptera > Pieridae > Colias > Colias philodice. The sequence continues at coordinate 6,952,066 of NC_143098.1, read as the reverse complement.
ATAAAAGATGAATCAAACATACTCGTATCAAAACGAAAGTCATAACAATATCATAAATAGCCGAGTTACAAAAATAGGCGTGATGGTTTGTTTAAAATCGTGCTAGACCGGCAGGCAAGTGGAACGTGAAATACCCATTAATATTAACTAGAGCGACCAAGCGAGCTGCAAGTACGTAGCTTGAATACACGTCGAGTGTGACGATGTACGACACCAAATGGACGCTATTTTATAATTCCCTTTTATTTCTTGCCGATTTTTTAAATATAACTGAATAACTGCTAAATAAATTATCAGCAATTGTTTGTGAAGAACGGTTTTATGGGTAAACATTCAGATAAAGCGCATGTTTATTGAGATACTATGAGATTTGTACAATTTTTAAATACGTTGCTTGAATAGACGTTTAATGTGATACTGCGCCAAATTGGTAGCACTTTGCAAATGTGCTTCGTAATTCACATTTAATTCGAGTATAAAAATGATTAAATTTAAGAAACTCGTATAAACATTATTGTCCTACAATCTACATTTATATGAGGTCTATTAAATTGTTTACAAATATGTAGTGCTTTTATGAGATTGAACGTTCAGATAGAAGAATTTAATATGATATTAGAATATTATAGTTTTTTTGCGAATTGGGAATTTTCAAACAATGTTGACAATAATATGTGAGACACCATAGATTAAATACTGGAAATTATTCATTGTGAACGTGTCGATTTGTATTTTAAAATCAATACAACAAATAATTGTTATTAAGATTGATTTAATGCACTTGTTAATACTTATCTGAAATCTTAAATTTTTTTCCTCTATAATACTTAGCTGGTAGCATTTCTTCAAGCGATCAAGTTTATATCAATAAGATGTATATTCAGACCTCTTGTAGTCTTAAAGGCCAGATGTATATCACCACTTTTCTATCTTATCAGAATTTCTATAGTTTCCAACTTTCCAGTGAAGAATGATGTTTAATTTTATTATAAAAAAAAGGAAATATATTCTGTACCTAATTCAATAATATAGCTTTTTACTAGTGACATTATTTTCAAAGAAGGTATGGACTTTTTAATTTTTGCATTATCCTCTTGATATTTTATTTTACATATTATTATTGTCTTGTGTATTAGTGTTGTGTGTAAATAGACTTTTTAGCTTTAAATATAAAGTTCAATTTCCTTTGTAATCAGGTCTAGAGCACATGCACAAACGTCACATCGTGTACCGAGACTTGAAGCCGGCGAATATCCTGCTCGACGAACACGGCCACGTGAGAATATCCGATTTGGGTCTCGCATGTGATTTCTCCAAGAAGAAGCCCCATGCTAGTGTGTAAGTGTCATTTTAACAGAAAACATTATCGAATGCTTTAACAAAGTGGAAAGTAAAATCCCGATTTTTAATTTTTTGAAGTTCTGAAATGTATGCAAGAATATAGCTCTAGTTTAGTTTTAACCAGCTAATAATTGAATATTACGATACGAACCTGATTATGGTTTTATCTGCTATTACTTACAAGTGAAATGCTAAAAATGTCACTATTACTGTTTTGTATATTAAAATAGGTTTAACTAGACCAAGTAGATCATTCTGTTCTATGACTATTTATTCAGCCCACTAAAATCTTATAATTAAAATTATAATATATGACGTTACATATGTATTTTCAATTTTGTAAAATTAAATTGTAAAACTGACATGATTTAAAAGAGCAACTATGGAGTTTCTTGCCGGTTCTTCTCCGTAGATACTGCTATCCGAATCGGTGGTAAATTTTAAAATATGTAATGACGTTTCAAAAGTGCTTCTATAAGAAGTCTAATTGAATAAATAAAAATTTGTGCGTGTACTAGTGTACACACGTAAGAAGTGAAACTTCTCTATGACCTTATTTTTCAAAAAATAATTTACTATTATGCAACTTTATAGAAATGCGTCAATCACGCGTGGTAGGGATAAAACCAAGATGGCGCGTAACGGAAAAATGTTACACTAATTTTTTTTCCAACCCCGATAAAGAAGTTTCACTTCAAAAATAAATTTCACTTCAATAAATGTTTGAGTTTGAGTTTGAGTTTGAAAGATCTTCCATTTCAGCGGCACGCACGGCTACATGGCGCCCGAGGTCCTCTCAAAGGGCACGGGCTACGACTCGTCCGCGGACTGGTTCAGCTTCGGCTGCATGCTGTACAAGCTGCTCAAGGGCCACTCGCCGTTCCGCCAACACAAGACGAAGGACAAACACGAGATCGATCGGATGACCTTGACAATGGTAAATATCAGGATTTTGTTTTGGGGTGTTGGTAGAAAGATAAGGAGCCAAGCTTTCATGCATACAGTTACTAAGATATACGCAAGTGTAACAAAATCGGTTATGTACAGAAGTGAATTGATACAGACTTAGATTATTAAACCTTGAGATGATAAGGATTTTAAGCGCTGGAAAATCTCAGTATTACTATTATTAATATAATTTAATAGTCTCTTTTTAGTATCGATCGATTTTTTCAAAAATATTATTTACATTTGAATTTCCATTACCTACTTAGTTACTTCAAGTTTGTTTATGAAAAGTACAAAGTTGCGTACAAATGTTTATTGTTTATTCTAAATGAGGAATTTATTGAACTTCTTAATTGTCCTCTTAGAAATACCGTATTCCTACAGACATTTCGTTTATATTCTGTTTTCCGATTTAAAGGAATTCATTTTACGCGCAACTTTCGAAAATACAACAATAATTATGTCATATTACTGGAAAAATAATGCTCGCGCACATTACGCGAAGCGAAATTGAATCACTTTGATTTACTGACCGTTGAATTCGTATTCACATGTAGGTCAATGATATTGTATGTCACATAACCGCAATATATCACGCATCAAAATGAGAGTTCACATCTCTGGTTCACTGGAGTAGGTTGTGTGACGTCATCGTTTAGTCATAACACGAACTTACGAATTTCTCGATCATGACTCGCCTATACACATATTATGATATTACACAGGTGTATACAACATATTGTAGGTAACGCTATTGACGTCAATAAAAATAAATGTCGTAGGTAATTTAATATTTTTTTAATGAATAACACCATTGTTAACGTCATTACGCTAACTACACAATAAAATAGTAATAACATTGATTGATGAATTATCACTGATGTACGTCAGTGTTAATAGGACATTATTTTATCGGTAATTAATTTAATAGTTATTTTTATCAATACAATATGAAAGAAAATGTTTTGGAAACTTGAACATGTGTTTTTTTTATTACTTAATGAAATATAAAAAAAATAATTTTCGTTAAAAAACAAATAGGTTTTGAATGCTGCTTGGATGTACAGGTGCTGGTTTTATTTTTCTTAGCATATTTTTTTTGATAAATATTGTATATTACTTATATGAATATATTTTAATAACTTTAAGTGTGATTATGTAAATAACGCACTGACATTATAAAAAAACTACTGGATCGATTAAAATCTTTTATCCCAGGTTATTTTGCATTTTTTACGCGTGTTACCGCGGGAAAAGTCAGGTCCCAGAATAAGTGGCTAGTATAATAATAATTTGATACATTACACATTACATATAAAATAAGTTTTCTACAAGTCAATAACTGCGTTAAAAACAACCGACTTCAAACTTGCACTTGCAACATTTACAAATACAGACAAAAATGCTCATAAAATAAAAACTACTGGGCCTATCCGAATAAAATTTTTATGGGACCAATTCGACACCATCCCGCATCGAACAAAAAAAGAATCACGTAAATCGGTTCAGAAACCACGGAGTAATCGGTGTACATACATAAAAAAAAAAAAAAAAAAAAAAAAACATACCGGCCGAATTGATAACCTCCTCCTTTTTTTGAAGTCGGTTAAAAATACCTATAATCAATTTTTATTCTATAGTTTATAATATTGTAAATGTATGAACTATTATTATTTTATAACAATTATTATTACCAATAAATGTGCCCTTGGACTTGATAAAATAATGTTAGAGTTAGAAATATAATGTCTACCAGAATGTGGAGCTGCCGGAGTCGTTCAGCCCGAGCCTGCGCAGTCTGCTCGAGGGGTTCTTGCAGCGGGATATCAATAAACGGCTTGGATGTAAGGGAAGAGGGTAAGTAGTTCAAGTTTTATTAGTTTTATTGAAGTGAAAACTTCTTTAGCGGCGTTGAGCACTTTTTCAGTAATGGGTATAAAATCTTAAACTCGCAGGACACGTGACCTGATCGAAAAAGCGTAAGACGGATACCATTCCAAAATATCAAACATGCTCAACGTTAATAATCAAGTTTTCACTTCTGCCGGCACTCCCGGAGTGCAACCCATCTTTTTTTAGATTTAGGGCTGGTTTAGCAGCTTCTTGATATGTTCTGAGTTTATAGTTTAAGTGATTGATAATATACGATCGTAAATACGTTTAAAAGTATAAAGAAAGCTATCAGGGCGGTCAATAATGCGTTATCAGGAAGTGGTGAAATCGGCCCTTAATCTCATAAGCTTTAACACCTGACTTCATTGGAATATATTGTGAATGTATAAAAATGTTGTAGGTACATAATACAGTATTCAAAATGAATAGAAGTAGCTTTTGAATAGTTAAGAATGTATGAATAAATAATATATTGCCTGTAGATAACATCTTACTTGAAATGAGAAATAAAATCTAATTGATTGTTATTACATAATATTATTATTTTTTTGAAATCTTTTTTGTGATCTAATGCATGGAAACTGTGATATTAGAACAATTAAGATTATCTATTCACGACTGTTATCTTACACATAATATTACAATGTACACAAAATAACCTCAAACCAACCCCGCAGTGCCGACGAGGTAAAAGAGCACGTGTTCTTCGCGGGCATCGACTGGCAGCAAGTGTACCACCAGAAGTACACGCCGCCGCTGATCCCGCCCCGCGGGGAAGTTAACGCGGCCGACGCGTTCGATATCGGCAGCTTTGATGAGGAGGACACTAAGGGGATTAAGGTATTATGACGTAACAATAAGATGGGTTTTCTATATTTAGTTATACTATAAGTACCAAGATACAAGTATTTCGCTTAACTCGGGACCCACTGTTGTACAATTGTAGGTCATATGTCACAAATAAATTAATTTCATTTCATTTTAACACGCTTTTATTAGCTTCACTTGTATGTTTTTATGTAGCCGACTCCTGTAGACTCAATTTTGACGTACACTTGGATCAAGGATTGGTGACCATACAATAATTTCATCTATTTAGGCGTGTTTTTTTTAACTGGATATGTACCTTATTTATGGATATGATATTACATTTACAGACTACCTATTTATGAAAAATATTTAATTTCAGCTAACGGAAGCAGATCAAGCTCAATACAAGGACTTCCCGCTAGTAATATCGGAGCGCTGGCAGTCCGAGGTGGCTGAAACTGTATTCGAAACGGTCAACCAGGAAGCGGATAAGATGGAACACAAGAAGAAGTCCAAACAGAAACAGAAGTTTGATGCAGATGAGAAAGGTAACTTAAACATTTTCATTGATCTTCAATGGTATTTTCTGATAAGAAGAAATATATTTTTCAAATATGACACTCAAAAACATGCCAATTTATTTTGTTGTACTCAAAGAGGTTTATATATTATACAGCTAGTACTTTCTTGTAATTAATAAATATTTTTCGCTTTTTCAGAATCCGATTGCATTCTTCACGGCTACATCAAAAAGCTAGGCGGACCGTTCGCAAGCGCTTGGCAAACTCGCTATGCCAAGCTGTATCCCAACAGACTCGAGCTGCACTTGGAGAATAGCGCTAAACCTGAAATGATTCTACTGGATATCGTCGAAGATGTCTCCTCTGATCTGGTATCAGTTAAAGGCGAACAGTGTATCGTACTCCGCACTAGGAATGACACTAAGATTGTCCTCACCAATACGGTTGGTTAAATAATTTTAAAATTATATTATTATTAAATATTTTTTTTGTTAAACACACACATCCGGATTCTGTTTTTCTGTTTTATTAAAATTATATAATTGAATTATGAATATAGTATTGTGTTCTTTATATGAATTTTTATATTTATAGTATTGTGTTGATTGTAAATGAAAATGAATCATTTAATAATATTTTACAGGACGAGATAGGTCTGAAGGAATGGGCACTATCACTACGCTCTGCGCACAAATGTTCTCAAGAGCTACTGGCGTCGATGGCGAAGAAGGCTGGTAAAATCTACGGCACAGATGGTGCCAAGGAGTCGATGGCTCTCGGGCGCCCGCCCCCTGCCGCCTCCCCGGCGCTCACGAGAGCCCCCAATGGGAACAACTAGCACGAGCTTTCCGCGCCCAATAAGGGCGCGAAGATGTTCCGCCGCTCCAAAAGTGCGGCGCAACTTATCAAGTGAACCGTTGTACCGAGTGAACTGTGACGCGCCGGTCTCGTGCTCGCGTAGTGTAAAGTGTATGTGCCGTGGTTGATATGTGAGTGCTGCTAAACACGAACAAGACGCGGATCGTCCCGCGGTTTGGCGGCGCCCGCTTCCCTCAGGTAAGCCACGCCCGAAGCCAATACGTTGACGTTGCGGCTCATAGAGCCACGAACTATAGTGATAATTAGGACTGCCAATTATTACTAAATGAATGCTGTTCGCATTTTTTTATTGTTGTACGAAGTATGTGATAGAACCGATCAAATTTACGGAAATTAATAATAATGTATCAACTCGATTTCGTTTACCTTGCAGTAGATTTTCAACTGTGGAAAATATTTTTTTTTTATAATTGTTTGCACCGATTGAACTTTGTAATTATAAATGTTCTGGATGTTGTATTTAAATGTGGTAGGTACTGTAAAGAATAATTAACGTAATGTTGATTAGATAAATATAGCATTTACATAATTATCTGTTTTGTGCAATAGGACAAAATTTATAAAAAAATGTAATTATGATTCCTATGTAAATTATTAACATTAGAATGTTGTGACATTTTAAAGTCAAAATTAAGTAATGTATTAATTATTATAGATGCTTCAAATATTCAACTAATATTCTAATTAGGATTTAGCACTCTGTTACATCTCTGACTATTGCACATAGAATAATTTAATCAATATTTTATTAAACTACTGAATTTTTATTTTATACATCTGATGGCTCTCTTGTGCAATTTTTTTATTATGAATATAAAAGTTCCTTTTTATCAAGATACAGGACTACACATTATTTATTGAATTGTACTTAAATAATAGATTTTCCATTCGTGTTAATAACTACTATATCTTTAGTTTTCTTGTTATTTATTTACATAGAAGTAAATGTAAGTAGCTGTAATTTTTTAATCTATTCATGCAAATTATAGAGGCAATAATCATTTAACAAAGTAAAAGCGTGACAAGTAACAACAATAGTGATATTTAATGTGTTTAGAGAATTTTTTAAAACATTCACTATGTATAGTTTACTGAATATACCAACATTTTTCTACTGTTTTCTTTATACTATAGAATATGACTGCAGATAAATTAACCATTGCAATAATGATTCAACTTAATAGAGGGCTTATATGCCTGATGCAGATTTAGAAGTACGTATTATGGGTCTTATATCATATAAATTTTATACATGTTTTTTTTTATTACATTGTGTTACACAATTGTGCATTGTAAAAAACATAAAAAAACATGTCTGTGTATAATAATAATTTAGACAAGATTATGAAAATTTATTCTCAAAAACATGTTACATTTATTTATTTTCTTGGATTTTATATACATTTTACTGAACGGAGAATAAAGAAAAAATATTCAATAATTCCAATTTTAATGTTTTTATCCGTAAATATTAAATAGCATAGATGATAGTAAAGATGAAAATAATATAGTGTTAAGAAATTCTGTAAGAATAGACTTTTTATATAAATACATAATTTATGAACTCTGTTATGAAAATATTTTATTATTCATGGGCTGAACTTGTGTTTCAATATATATGTGTTTTAATAGTTTGATTTCTACAAGTACAAAGAAAGACAAAACAATAGTATTTTAATTCTAAGTATTCTAAACCACATGCTTTTACCTACTATCATAACATACTTAAAATAAATTATTATAATTGTATTTCTCTAAGACAACACAATCAATTTAAATACTCAAATTAGGAACAAATCTATTCACAACACACTGTTATATATTTATTATAAGGTAAGGTTTAATATAAATATTAACTTTAGTGTATTTAAAACTAGAACTGGTGAATGTTTAGGTGTATTTCATATAACATTTTAAGAACTATTCACTCAATATCAAAATTATAATGTTTTTAACTTATTACATCCAAATTCTAAAAATACATCACAGTTTATAGCTTCGTCAATAATATAATATATTTTCTAACTTTCATACTTTGATAGTAAATGTTAATTTTAATGGTATTGCATAAGTGTACTATCATTTAGGTCTTTAAAAGTGGGATTAATGCTTCACATTTCGTCTAAAATGTATGTTTATTGTGAAAATGAAATTTATAATTAGAAAATGTGATTGATTTATCTCAATAGGATATAAAATACATTAGATGCTAGTCAATTAAATTTAAAAACGGGATTATTGATTGAGTGTAGATGAAGTAATGATAGTGGTTTAACAGTATTATAGGTTAGCTGGTGAGAAGTGTGATGTAATCATTTTATTCTTTTGTAGACAATGCTGACTAGATCAACTTCTTCACAATTTTATATCAATGTATATCACTGCTTTTGCTTATGAATTGTTTATATTTTTGTATACATATTTTTTCTTTATATCTGTGTTATATATTTACACGTTTTTATTGTGTTGAATCACATAATTTGAGTTTTGTATACACAAAATATCTTCCAATATTCATACTGTGACCTTTTAAAATAATATATGTACTATATATGATGTTGCATATTAATTTGAAGGTCAGAACTATAGTTCTTAACATTCCTCTATGCCAAATAAGTAATAATGTGTGGATGATGAAATTGCATTTAACTATATATTTTGTTTCTATTTTTGAATACTTTTATCTTATTGTGCACTTACTTCCATGCAATACATTGCTTAGAAATTGGGTAATTTTTGTATTAGCGTATAGGACAAGTGTAAGTAGCTAAATCTGCATCAGACATTGTGTTATTGTAGAAACCTCTGTTAGAAAATATTTTTATTGTGAACCTACATTATATGTAGTAAATTGTTTATTTAATCAGTGATGTGTTTTAATTATTCACCCCTTTATAATGATTATCACCATAAATTTAATAGTAAGACATAATTTTAAAATATTTTTTATTTATTTATTAAAATGCCTGTGTAAAATGCCAATAATCTTTACCTGTACATAAATCGTATTTATTGTTTATCTGAAATAAGATTTGATCAATCACCAGTGTTCGCATGACATATCAGGAACATCACAATGACATAAAAATTAAATATAAATAATCTAGTAGTGAACAAAATTTATGATTAATTTTCTTGTGTTTATTCATTTTATGAGCATTTTTATTGTATTTATAAAATGGTAGTGGATACAGTAATATTCTATTCTTCATTACTCTTATGCATTTCGATCGGTAGTTACTACAAAAGAATAGATGATATAACAATGAAACGAAATTATGGAACTGGCCTAGGAATATTACTAGCGTGTTTAATATGCGGGCATCAAATATACCATACTGTGCTTTTGGTGTGGGGAAACATAGTCATACTAAAATGCTGTGATAGAAGGTAACAAAGTTTATAACTAAGTAAATGGTTCCGTTCTAATTAGAATTTACTATGAACTTTACATGCTTAGGGTTAGGGGCTAGTATTAGAATATTACATTTCTATCTATTTACCACGTAACATAAAATATATTTTTTATTTAGATATTTACACCAAGTAAGCATGGCATATACCTGGTTATATATGTTTTATTTGCACCAAAATGCAGTGAACGATTACGTACTTTGGGTCCATCAAACCTTAGCATTAAGGCTAGTAGGTCTAGCTTTTGAGCTAAACATGACCCAGAAAATAAAATCTGAACCAAGAGTGAGCATGACAAAAATGAATATGGGCGATAACGATGTTTTATCTACGGATCCATCTGCGGTTGATATAATAACGTATGCTTATTATTTTATAGGATTACATAGAGGTTAGTATATGTTTTAACCTATTTAATTATCCTATTAAATAATTCCTATATAAAGTTTTGTATATTTAATCTGCATTTGAATAATATTTAGGAATATATAACACTTTCATCTCAAAGTAGTCTTACTCACTGTTTTATACCAATTTCCAAGCCCCTGGATAAAATACCCGAGAGATATGCAGATAAAAGTTCATTTTGGCAGAGCAGAGAATCGTATCTTATAGGATTCAAAGATGAAGCTAAACTCATCGTTCCTAAACGTTTTAGGACCATACTATAGGTGGAAAATATTTGAAGATCATTTCAATTCTACCTTTTCTACGTTAGGAGATTGTAGAATAATAACTGAACAAAAACTAAAAAAGGCGTGTATATGTGCTCTTGGTTATTTGTTATTGCAAATAAAGTTTTCCACCGAGGTGAGTTTCATAAATATTTAAGCTTAGTCTACAAAAACGAGAATTAAATAAATCATTCCATCAACACTTTTAGTTCTATTACAAGCAACAATTTTATGACGATTACGGCACGGATTTTCGCTACTTGTACAATATACCACATCTTATAACGTATTTTCTGAAATATCAAATCACTATGCTGCTATGCACAAGCGTTTGTACAGAATCTGGGTTCGGTGTTTATCCCGCTAAATGTTTACCTATACCGGGATACGGACCATCTGCGCGGTTCAGCCTCTTGAAAATAGTGTAAGTATTTATAATTAATTAATATCCAAAATCCATATATAAATAGCTAATACATATTATCAAAGTTTTCATCTCTGTGCCCATCTTTTGCGACGTATTCACGGCACCGATTATGATATAGGCATAAAAATGACATGTAAGGTAGTAATTGACGAATATTATTTTTGAAATGGTAAGAGTTACGGTTAAGACAGGTAGTCTAGACTTTGCTCTCCATTGAACTGGAACCCTGAGAGGTCAAATTAGGGTGGTTATTTTTTTTGTAACAATACTGACAGATATAGTTGTGTAAGTAGTTACATTTAGGAGTACATATATCTCGATGCATTTACCTAAATGAATTTTTTTGTAATATTTTCTTCAGTGTATCGAAAAATAATTATTTTATTACTTACATTTATGCATGCAATTTAAAAGTAATTTTGATTATATAGCTCGTTAATATACCAAACCAAATATGTAGAAAGATACATAATCTTCTTATATATATAAAATTCTCGTGTCACAATGTTAGTCTGCATACTCCTCCGAAACGGGTGGACCGATTCTCATGAAATTTTCTGTACATATCGGGTAAGTCTGAGAATCGGCCAACATCTATTTTTCATATGTACCACGGGCGAAGCCGGGGCGGGCCGCTAGTATATTAATATTATTATACTTAGGTAAATGGTAATTACAGGAACGCCTTGGTAGGTAATATTATTTAAACGTTTGAATTCTATTAGGTATTTGATAAAAAAAATGAGTTAAGTACACATTACTTTGTGTCAGATGACTTGATGATTTATATATAGTACATAACGGTTTCCTTACATAGAATATACTTATCCCACCCGCCTAGGAAAAGATATACCTACCTCCAATAAGAGTCTTCAGAGAAACAAATCGTATGAATTTACGTAGGTTATGGACTGAGGTACTTACCTTTATCTATCAACGCTTGAAACGCATCAAAAAATGTTACCTAATTAATTAAATGCAACGTAACGTAGACCTGTGAGATAGACGGTAGTACCTACTAGTGAATGACGGTTGGAAGATGCCTGATTAGTCAAGCTTTGAATTTTATTTATTTTGATTTTCTAGAGCTACAACTTCTGATGCAGCCGTTGAAGAGGAATACAACTTTTCAATGTTAAAATGCTTTGACAATGAGAAGTTGTTAATGGGACCGAAAATGAAAGACTCGGTACGAAGCTGGGATATGCCAACGCGCTATTGGTTTTGGGCCAATGTGTACAAGAACAGTTTAAAAGCTAATAAAGAAGTCCGGTTAGTATTTATAATTTGATGGACGAATGTTTTTTCAGACTACATATTATATATTAGGTACATATTATTACTATTTAAAGCGACAACTACGGTGTAAGGTAATCTATGTAGAGATATGGAGATTGTTTCTTCACTCGTCTTCATGTTATATAAATTATTATATTATTGGTAGTTAGACTTTATTCATTTATTTTTAATACGTTTAAATTATTATGCTTTTAGAAGTGCTTGGTCCTTTTTTGCTTGGACAATATGGTGCAGCCCGACTTTGCCACAAATCATAGTTTCTACCACACTCTGGGTTTATATTCATCTTGAATCTGAATATAGTGAACTCTATGATACTTCCGGAACAGTAAATTTTCTTAATCGTTTTTAAATTGAATAATGATAATACGTATCTCTAAACTAATTAGTTATTGTATTCAAAGTAAACTTGCACTTTGATATTAGTTATGTACCTAAGTACATAACAGTATTTATATTTATTGTTAATTATAGTTGCAGCAGATAGTAACTAACAATTTAGTTAGGTACTGATATTGTTTGAAATTAGTGATATCTACATAGGAAGGTATCTACTTTAGAACCGTTAGGAAAGATCTATAGTTGTACCTACCTACTTTAAATACCTACCGCTACCTACCTAGATCTAAGACTGCCTGCTGAAATCTATTTCTTTGGTATTAGAATAACTAATAAGTCATTTAGTTGGTAAGTATTATTGTTATCACTTATCATTAATGAAATGCATATAGCCAATTTACTTCTATTGTTGGTAGTCTGTCATTAAAAATAAGTGATAGGTAATTAGTATTCCCTAACTATAAACCTGCCTTATCTTTTTTCGAAGTAGTCAAGGAGTCAATTTTATTTACGAAGGAATAAAGTTTCAGAAATAAATAAACATGCGTAGTGTGTACGTGTAGGTACTATTGTTTTTTTTATTCTTTAGAGTAACTATAGAGACTAAAAATCTGTTGCCTTCCGATATTTCGTAAGAAATCCCCTACAAAGTCACCTAAGTAGTTACAAAGTTTATCATGGGCTACCATTAGAGCGTATACGCACTTTGCGGGTAGCCGCATTGCGGGTAGCCGTCCGGCTGACCGCAAGCACAATTATGTACGTAATATTCATTTCTATGCGCACTGTGCGGTCTGCGGTAGCCGCATCGCAGTGCGCAATGCGGCTACCCGCATAGTGCGTATACGCTCTTAGTCACAGACTTTGATTAAAACAAATGTCACAGAATAATAAAATTTAAAAACCTAAATATTAATTAAAGCGCTTGTTAGTTAGTTACCATGCATTCGGAAATATTAGATACTATTTACTATACTATATTTTTTAATAACGTAGTCATCTATTTTCAGATGAAACTACCTTGGGATATCGGTTTTTCTATAATGAGATTACTCTGCTTGATTTACTTGACTCCGTGTTTCGTAGTAAGGGACACCAGTGTTGTTTTAAGGTATTACAATTCTATATTTTGGGTGTTCCACCTCGTGTTATTAGCGTTAATGGTGGCTGCAATTGCCATTTACAAAACCAGAGGCGAACAAACTTTATAAACGGTTTTCTGTAATAAAATTTTGGAACTTGACAACGCTTTTTATTTCTTAACACCTACCCTATGACTGAAAACATTGTACTTAGGTGTTTGCTAGTCGGTTACGAATAGTTACGTGACTTGAAGTCTATCTTGGGTGTGATTAAGTATTTTTGCGATATTTATTTAAGATATTTTTTTTAATTTGATATATAAGTACATTGTTTTCATGATACGTAAAAATAGTTATTTATCAAAGCTATTGTTGATGAGACAGTAGGTATTCTTAATTGCGAGTATAGTGGAAGGAATGATATTTAATTAATAAAACCATTCGAATATTCAATAACACGTATTATTTATTTCATTAACAGCATATTGATTCACACAAAATCTCAATAAAATTACTTAATACAATAAAACAAAACAACAGCAAAATACATCTATCACAGATATTTCTTAATCAAGTATTGGAAGACAGTTTTTGGTCTGTATTTTTAATTATTTGCGTGAATGAACAAGCCAATACTGTTACATTATAGACCTATCTATACTAATATTATAAAGAGGAAAGGTTTGATTTTTTGTTTGTTTGTTTGTATGAATTGAATAGGCTCCGAAACTACTTGGCAGATTTGAAAAATTCTTTCACTGTTGGAAAGCTACATCATTTCTGAGTGACATAGGCTAGGTTTTATCCCGGAAATCCCACGGGAACGGGAACTATGCGGGTTTTTTTTTTGAAAACGCGGGCGAAGCCGCAGGCGGAAAGCTAGTATAAAATACAATTTAAACATTCGATATACTTAATATGCAAAATCTATTTGTAACTGATAATATGAACTCGACCTAATCTTATATTTTATTAGCGACAAGTGGAAACACTTAACTATGTTTAACATTATTGTGTTTACTTTGTACTGCGCATTATTTAAGGATGTAATAATATTATGTAAATATGAGCGTATCTATTTTTCTCTTAGTTACGTTTCACCTCCGTCGCAGTAATAATAATTTTTGGGTTTTCAATAATGTACTTATTTTGAATAAGTCTCAGCTCATTGAGTGCAGGTGGGACTTTCCCGGTCGGCTGAATTTCTGTAAAAAAAAAAAGGTTACACAAACATATTTAGCGAGTGGTCTAAGCAAAAATTATATTTAAGTAGTAGGTAAACAAAAAGGAAAAAAATATTTAAGTAATGAAGTTGAATTGCAAAAATAATAATATAAGCATAGACACCTAAGACAGCTTTCGAAAATCCGTTTAGCATATTATTATGTGGTATGGCCAAAATTAATCTATACTAATATTTTAAATCTGAAGAGTTTGTTTGTTTGAACGCGCTAATCTCAGGAACTACTGGTCCGATTTGAAAAATTCTTTCGGTGTTAGATAGCCCATTCATCGAGGAACGCTATAATATATTATCACGCTAAGACCAACAGGAGCGGAGCCACGCGGGTGAAACCGCGTTAGTATCTTATATTTTGGTACTTATGACAATTCTTTAGTAACCAGTAACTTAAAAATATTTAATTCCCTTACTTCTTGCATAATCATACGTGTCCTTTACAATAGCTTGAAGTGTTGCTATTGTTAACTCTAATGTGAGTTTTAAGTCGTCTTTGGTTTTATACGACCAAGCCAGAAACAGCGCTGCGAACAGATCGCCTGTTCCCGTGAAATTTGCGTCCACCTTGGGTATCTCTATTTTGTAACATGAATCTGAAACAAAATCACGAAATTATAATATGATAAAAATGTACACATTCGATTCGATTTTTCTTGAAAGTCAATCATTTTCCTATATATTATGGAAAAGATTCATCATCATCAAAATATTTACCGACAATATTTACCGTTAAATGTTATCTAGTAACTAACTACTATAGTCTTGTATCTAACTGTAAGGTATTTTGATCTTATAGAACTAGACCGAGAGAGTGATATTCCTATAAAGCATTCGAATTGATGCGTCATATGGGGGGAGCACCGGGATTGTTGGGCCTATTGCCTAAACTCTGGCTAAACTAACAAGTGGTCTATAAGAGAAATTCCAAATATTAAATGCCATACCTATATTAAGTGGGGAAATCTTGCTTAGATGTCGGATGATGATGATTGAGTTATGTCGGATTCCTACCGACCAAAACCCCACTGTATTCCGTCAAGCCGCATCAACGACGGGTATGGTTGAATTCGTCCGTGACCCCATCAGCGGGCCTAGCATATACCCTACCACATTGCATACTTTAAAGAATACACAGTTGGAAAATTCGTTACCTTTATTACTAGCAAGTCCAATCATATGCTGATCGTCTCCTAAATCAGTGCTCGACAGTACAACAGTCTTAACTCCCTTATCATGCAGAGCTTGTATAACCGTTATAGCACTATCCAAGTCCTTCATCGGTATACCAGTTAGCAGCTCTGCTTCAAACTGATTTGGTGTTAATATATCTGCTAGAGGTACCACGTGATCTCTGTATACAGGCAGAATTTCTTCAGGCACGTATAGTTTACCGTTGTCGCCCATTACTGGATCGCATACTATAAAAAGTTCAGTAAAACTTTAAAACTTATTTGTGAGAAGTAAAATGCAAAGTTAAAAAAAGTATTTTTATTAAAATTTTATTTAGGATACTAATTTTGAATAATAGGGTCAAAATGAATATAAATTAAATGTATTGCACGCCTCACAAGCGAAGCGTTGAGGTGGGTACTACTGTCACTTCGCGCAAAACATCTGATTTTTCAAACTTAAAATGTCTTTATGTATCATACATTGCACTTGTAAGATAATACATACACACACATATTAAGAAAAAACACTATTTTTACCGTTCATGATATTTTTGATGTCATTTTTGTTATTTAAACTAGTTAAAAAACAGTTTAAAAAAGTTCTGTCTTGGACGTCCGTGTGTCTGTATGTGCGGATCCTTTTTCTTGTTAACACGATAGCGACCGAAATACTTTACTAATCGAGTCTTTTTTTTTCTCTTACGCTTGAGTATGCTCAGGAATAGAACCCTTTCATTTTTCAGGGTCTGATTCGATGTGGTTTAATTGTTATTAAATAAACAAAAATAATAATTAATAAATATTTATTAAAGAAAAATTATGAGGCGTGCACTTTTGGATTTTCCAAATTATTTTAATCTGTATCTTTTTCTAAATATTTAAATTAAACATAATATGAGGAAATGGTATTATTAGTAGATTACACAGGAAACCAAACGGGAAATATATTCAATTAATTGCGTATAGTCGTCATTCTATTCAGTAGTTAATGTTGAATTACAACAACTGTTGATAAAATATTGACATTGGTAAGGTCACATGTATTACAATTTATATTCAATATAGTGTCAGATTTACTCCTTCATTCATCATCATCCATTTATCCTTGAATTCTATATAATTTTAGTACAATAAATTATAAAAGTATACTTTAAAAATAATAATCTTGGATTTTAGTTTTGACCTAGGTTAAAAGTTTAGATTTCCTAGGTAAGGTGACAAATATAATTTATTTCATTCCCACCGTTTCTCAAAGGTTTCTGGGAATAACATACATTTTCTAAGAATTGTATACAATGCCGGATTTAAAACATTTTCGGTAAAATAATATGTATGATAATTCTTAAAAAAGTATTTTATACATTTCTTAAAAAGCCTCAATATTGCATACAATTCCTAGAGCTTTTGTAAAACACTCACACTTATTTAAGTTAGTTGAATATACTATCATACTTATCAGGATTGTACCTACTAATAAAAGTAACAGGATTAATTTTTAAAGTTGCTAGTAATCTTCTGGAATCAAAATCAATAAAATTAAAAAATTGAAAATAATATCAAGTATGAAGATGACCTATAAAACGGTATGCACTATGTTTATAGGAGCGTGATGTAGCCGCGAGCCACGTTACAACGTTAGATACCTAAATTTGAGTAATATCAGGCAATACTAAGTAAGCCCATACAAATATTTACAAGTAATTGTTTTTAAATCCATTATCTAAACAAAGCAAATTAATTTACTCAACTTACTAAGTATATAGTTTACACTAGTCGCTATAGATAAAGAGATAATTATATTCTCATTTACTGATGTTTGATGTAATCATATGTGAAGTTGAATCTATTATTCTCATATAAATTAACAGAACATATTTTGTTTGGTTGCCAATTTTAAGGCTAGTTAGGTAGGTATATTAATTATTATTTACTTAGTTAATTTATTAATATTTTAAATAAGTATTATTTAATACAAATCTGTTTAGGTTTAGAACATATTCTATTCATATCTCTAAGAACAAGATCCTCAAAATGTTTTGGAACACATAGTACACAAACTATCAAATACATTTAAAAACCATAAAATAAAATAGTAGAAAGAATATTACCCTAATAAATGTAGCAACAAATGCTTTTATCGTCTTATAAACCTTGAATATTTATCTTGTTGCTATCTAATGTTTACCGCTAATGATACTTAAATAGACTTCAAATCTCATGTTTTAAATCAAATTATCATGATTATTAATAAATTGTTATAAAATTGCTAGAGCTAGTCACAGACTAGAACTATGAATTTAAAATTCAGTTGTTGGTATTATTACATAATATATACTCACCATAAACCAATCCAGGATTTTTAACCTTTAGATTCTTAATGATCTGGGCAATTTGCTTAAGTGAATCTGGTGACCTAGAGTACCCAGTTAAGAAGTGTGTATAATAATCAACTTCATTTAATACAAGGCCATCAATCAATTCCTCCAACTCTTCGTTTTTTAAAATTTGTCCTTTGATATGTTTATAGGCAGTGTGCGTTGAAAATTGCACTGTATTAATTGCATCAACCTCTAGACCTAAAACCTATACAATAATTAATAAGTGGTATTGAAAATATCCAAACAAATAATAATATTAAATACTTACTTGCAATGGAAAAACTGCACTTTTATTCCCAACATACCCATGGACTACATGACTCTGAATTGATAAAACTCTTGGTGTATCTGAAGCCATGATTTACTATTTTACTACCACACACCAAATATGAATAAAACGGCGAACACGTCCGCGAACGTCGTCTCCTAGATAACAACTAAAATTCAATTGTCGTTTATCAGCTATAAATTAATTAATCCATAAAATTAAATTAGACATAATTTGTTGTCTTTTTGAAATTACAACAGACATCTGTCACTGTCAGTTGTCTAACGTCAGCTGACATTGGTTTTTGGTATACGTCATACGAATTTTTTTTTTACTTTTTTCATGGCAAGAAGATAAGGTCTATTTGACACGGATCTTTTTTTTTGGCATTTGGATATTACTATGATTTCACAGGCGCGTGGTTGTGAAATCAGGGTTTGCTGATGCCAGATGCAATAATTTACTTTGTTTTAGAGAAATTACGAACGAAGCTTTTTTCAGCACTTCAAATTTTTTGAAAACTGCCTAATTTTATTTTAGAAAATGCAAATTGCTTGTGCGATTTTATGATAACGCAATTGATTTATATGGGCATGGACGAATATGGGTAATCTGAGTTTTCCAAATCTCATACAAACAAAAACTCTCAACAATATTCAAATGACACTTTTCAAGATGACGAAAATATTCGGAACTAATGCATTCTGATACATTACATTTTTATATACCATAATCCTTCGCAATATATTGTGATATGTTCCTAACATGAACAATATAATGAAAGCGCGAAAGTTTGAAGAATTTATATTGTATGGATGTTTGTCTTCCCTGTGAAAACTACTGAACTGATTCGTATCAAACTTGTCAGTGTAGCTGATGTACTAGGAGAAATCCTTTTTGCGTTTCAATAACTGCCAACAGGTTATTTTACTTTGTGTGACTCTTTACATTCAAAATACAGGGTGTACCAAAAAGTAGTGATGAACGGAAGCTGAGAGGTAGAGGACCTAGAGGGCTATCCGAATCACCCCCATGTATGTAATGCGATTTTTCGTATTTTCGGAGTTATGACGATTTTTTCAATTTTTCACCTATCGCCGAGTACGATGATATTTTCACTCATGCTGACGTCAATGATTGCGGAAGATGCTTGATTTTTTTTGTGTGCTAAGCTGAAAGATAGGCCAATTCAGTATGGTAACATTTACTATCGTTAGATCTTTGAATGGAATAAAAAAAAGAATGAAATGGCAAGAAAGATAAAATTACCCAGTATGTTCACCACTTCAAGGGCCCGTAAAAAAATAAAATCACATAAAAAAAGTTTTCCGTTTGACTTTTAAAAACTTGCTCTATCTATCAGATAGCTACCCTGAAAATTTCATTTTATTATTCAGAAGGCTTCAATCGAAAAATTTGAATCTAAATGTGGTAAGTGCAAAAATTGAATTAACATGATGATCATTAAAACCAATAAATAGGTGTTTAATTACCAGAAATTTTTAAAATAACCCCGCTGTTGCTCAATGCAAGTGCGACATCACCGTAAAAAGTAGTCTTTTAAATGTCTGAATGCCTTTTTATCATTTTTAATGGTTTCTTCTGCTACTATGAATTTCCGGGTTATTTCGTCCAAATTGTGGCAGTCTCTCGTCTTTGTAGTATCCCCACGGAAAATAATCAATAGGGTTTATGTCCGGGGACCGTGCAGGCCAGGCTAAAGGGCCCAGATACCCTGAAAGATGGATTGGTCGTTGCAGCCTGCGCATGCGCCGGTGAAGCCTGCCTTAAAGCCTGGCCTCCACGGTCCCTCGACCTAAACCCCATTGATTTGTTTCAATGGGAATATTAAAAAGACTTCGGCTACTTGAGAGAATGCCACAATTTAGACGAAATAACCCGGAAATTCATAGTAACAGAAGAAACCATTAAAAATGATAAAAGGGCATTCAGACATTTAAAAGACAACTTTTTACGGTGATGTCGCACTTGCATTGAGCAACAGCGGGGTTATTTTAAAAATTTCTGGTAATTAAACACCTATTTATTGGTTTTAATGATCATCATGTTAATTCAATTTTTGCACTTACCACATTTAGATTTAAATTTTTCGATTGAAGCCTTCTGAATAATAAAATGAAATTTTCAGGGTAGCTATCTGATAGATAGAGCAAGTTTTTAAAAGTCAAACGGAAAATTTTTTTTATGTGATTTTATTTTTTTACGGGCCCTTGAAGTGGTGAACATACTGGGTAATTTTATCTTTCTTGCCATTTAATTATTTTTTTTATTCCATTCAAAGATCTAACGATAGTAAATGTTACCATACTGAATTGGCCTATCTTTCAGCTTAGCACACAAAAAAAATCAAGCATCTTCCGCAATCATTGACGTCAGCATGAGTGAAAATATCATCGTACTCGGCGATCGGTGAAAAATTGAAAAAATCGTCATAACTCCGAAAATACGAAAAATCGCATAACATACATGGGGGTGATTCGGATAGCCCTCTAGGTCCTCTACCTCTCAGCTTCCGTTCATCACTACTTTTTGGTACACCCTGTATATTGCTTAATTTAAAGTGATGTACTTATATCAATACATCTGTCATAAAATGGCACTGCATAGATCCTATTTAGTTAAATAACAATTCGTAAGCTGTCAACGAATATAATATTTTTTTGTGAATATGTATTTAAACTCAAAATCCTGCAATGATCTGACATCATAGTTTTGTAAAATTCATCTGAAAATATTATGTGTGCGTACTAGTTATGTATCTCTAATTAAAATTATTGAACAAATGTATACCAACATACATTCAAATAATTTAAAAGCTATACCTAGCTTATATTATCAGTACTGGTACTATTTATTTGGAAAAGCTCAAAGAATAAATCTAAAATCATTTATATATTAAAATCAATATATTTTAAACCACAATAGACTGCAAAATGTTATTTTTAAATTAGCTACTTATAACAATTAACTATTACTAGGTTGTTCTCTAGCAGTTTCATAAGCACGTTCCAATGTATCTGTAATGATTTTCATGTCACTTTCAATACTCTTTGCCCAGTTTTCAACGTCACCAATTTCCTTTAGAGCACTGCTAAAGTTCTCAACAAGAGCAAGCCACTGTTGAGTTTGTTTGGAAAAGTTGATAGCGCCTTGATGAAGCAGTTTGGCTTCTGCATCTAATTTCTTTTGGTTTAAATATGCCTGCGCCACACTGAAAAAGTTTTTGAAAGCGTGTAAGTTTATAAGCAAATGTAATGAATTCAAGTTTAAGTATAAAATAGTAGAAAAATATACATATTACCCAACATTGAGGTGATCTACTAGGGCCTGTGTTAAATCATTGGCTGCAGCAATACATTCTTTTCGTTTCTGTTCTGGAAATATAATTTTAATTTTAATAACGGTTTAAAAATGAATTTAGTGAATAATATGTGAATAAATTTTACCTTGCGAAACTCTCTTAGCTGCCTGTTTAGCTTGATGCTCTTTTACAAGAGAAGATAACATTTTAGAGTAATAAATTTATTGCCTTAGCATAAAATGTAACTAATGATGTTGTGTTTTTAAAACCTACATAACAATGTTATTTTAATAGTCTTCCAATTCTTTTTCTTAGAAAGGCTAAACAATTACAGCTTTTAATGTGAATTTATTCACGAATAATATTTTTTTTAACACAACACAAAGATGTTTTGACCTGTGGTTTTGACATTTAATATACGTAGGAGTTTGACATTAGTGTGACATTTGATAATTGACAACTCATTGCATGACTGCTAGTCAAAATAATGTTCTTCCACACGATTTCGTACATAGCAATTTTATTTTAATTATTAAATGTTACAAATGCTTAAAGGAAAGCGAATCTATTATATTGAAAATAAATAACAACAAAAAAGTACGTGTAATAAAATTTATTACATATTAAACTTATTACTTAAAAGAAATAAAACATACAAATACAAAAATAAATTCTTAAAAAAAATTTCGGTAACTCTACTCTACTTCACTATACAATACACGATGATTTATATTAAAACTAAGCAGCCTTTCTCTGTACATTTTGAACGGACCCATATTTTTCTTTAAGTTTTTCTGTAAAGTCAGGGTCGTCCCAGCCCCATAAGTAATGGGTACCGTCGCCTGTTCGATGAGCTCTCTGTTTTACGATGTCTGGTGATACACTCTTCAAATCATATGCTTGTCCAATCTGCAAAATATTTATTTATTTTTAAATTATTTATTTAATTTTAATTTATATGTACCAAAGAAAGTCGTGTTAGTTATATCAATTAGGTATAACTCAAGAACCACTAAACAGATTTTAATGATTTTCGGTTTGATAGGCTAAGAATCTACCAATAAGATTTCAAATGAAACATAAAATTATGAGAATGGGATCATACTTTAGCCATAGCTTCGATGAACACCACCGTTGGTGTTAGCATGTTGTAGAATGGTAACTCTGTTGCGCGGTAATCCCATGGAAAAGTGTGATGGTAGTTGTGGAAGCCTTCAACACAAATCATCCATACTCCTATGTTATCCCTTGGGTTAAGAGACCTGTAAAAATGTGCGATTAAAATAATTTGATTAATTTGTTATAAATATAGATATAACTACCTAACTAACTACCTTCAGTATGGTAGATACTATATGAGTGGGTACATTTCTAGTCAGGTAAATTTGCAAAAGTTTAGCAAATTATGTAAAAGTTACAATTCTCTTATAATCAAACAGTAAAAAAGAACTGATTTAAAAACAAAATAACTTAAAATATGTACCTAAGCACTCACTACTTCTTACTAGAAATTGAACTAATTTTCTCCTTTTTCTTACCTTTACTTTTACTTTTGGATTTATATTTTTAAATATTGATAGAATAACTCACTTGTCGTATGGACGATATCCAAATGTATGAGAAAAGCTATTCACGCTCCACACGACATTGATGCCGCAGGTGTATCGAAGTATGGTTGGAATAAAGAACGCATTCAACCAAGTTTCACCCCAAAAATACACAGGAATAACAGTTGGCAGTACGAAGCACAAGAATGGCATCATTTTCATGTAATGTCTGTAGAAATAAAACATAAAAATCTATAATACAATTACATACATAAGTAAGTTTGGTGTCTAATACACAGATTACTAAATAGTTACTAAGTAAATCACCTCTGCTAATAATTATTGCAACGCAGTATTTTCTAGATGATTATTATCTAAGTATTAAATAAAAAATCATTTGCAGCGTGCATAAGACCCCGTGTCCCCTTCAGTCCTATGGGGTGGATGCACTTTGCACGTGTTTCATTGATCGAATTTTTAACTTGTAATCAAACATGGATTACGCGATCTCTCTGTTGTAAACCTAGGAGGCGAAAATTATTTTAATTCGATTACTAATTAAAATTAAAATCCGCTATGCATAGTTAATCGTTATGTACAAAGTACCGTGTATACAAACTTCTGATATTATATACTTACAAAACCATTAGGTAACATTTTTTTTTTCAAAAGATAAAAAAAAAAATAAACATTAGATATGGTGTTAATGTCCACATACTTTTTCTGGAACATGACAACGGGGTCTTCATAAAGATCGGTCACGTCGATACGGCGGCCTCCTTCGATTACTTCAGGGCTCTTCTTGCAACACAGCCATCCCATGTGAGAGAAGAATAGGCCTCTTTCAGCGTTGTGGGGGTCAGCATCCGTGTCTGCATACTTGTGATGTGTGCGATGGTCGCGCGCCCATTCGAATATACAATCCTGGTGGAACACGAATGATATAATATTGGTATATAAGATTTTCCATATTCCATCCAAATTGTAACAAATTATTACAAAAAAAACCCTATCAAAATATGAATATTTTATATATTTGTCAACTTTAGGTACCAGTACTTAAACGATCATCTGAAGCGCATCTAAATAAACTTGAGTGCTATATTGGAAGTTTTAATTAGATCACAAAAGAAAAGCTACCTACATAAAAGTAAATGTTCCAAGAGAAGCGAAATAAACGTATTAACTATTAGGTACTAGTCTTAGAGTATGTATTAGTAAGCTAACACATGCTCTAAGGTACTAGCAATATACTTAGTTTTAAAAGCATATAAATTAGTTGAGAAAATGCGCGTTTTCCCAATGAATCCAATAACCTAGGATAAAATTACGAGCCGCTTTCACCAGCACAGATATTAATCGACTGTAACTTTTGACGGTTCTAAATGAAAGGAATTAGGTATGTAATTACAAAGATTTATTTGCTCACTTTATGATATTTTAGAATATAGCTTTTTTAATGTAAAGTCATCATTGTTATATGAAATAAATTAGTGGTTCATGAAATGTTATAATATCTTCACTTTTAAGGCTTTCCCTGTTTATAATTGTACAGTTCAAAGATTTGTGTACAAAGTTCACGTAAAATTAATTTACCTGAAAGCCCATTGTTTGCCATATCATGAGCACAATACGCAAGGGTGTTTTCGCTTTGAAGCATCGATGTGTCCAAAGCCGATGAGATCCCGCACCGATACCGATTGCACACATCAAATGAACTAGGAAAGCTAGAAATAAAGGTTTAGTATAAAGTTATAAAGTTTAATAGAGGCGTTGTAAATCACCATAAGATTGAGTCAAATGCAATGTTAGTCTTGGAAAAATACTAATGGCTAGTTTTACAACTTCTGGATATGTTCCTTTTACCTTATCAGTCAGTTAAAATGACGAATGATGTATGAAATTATAAATGTCAAGAAGCTATCATTTTATCAAAAAGTGGTGAAACTAGCCCTAAGGGAAATATACTAGGTAAATAAAAAGTGCATTTTATTTAATACGACAATGATACGACTCCTGTTACTGAAAAAAAAATTAAAACGTTTAATTATTTTCGCGTCTGTTCTGAGGCACAATTTTAATAAATATTTCGAGCACAATTACGCTTTATTTTTCGGTGTCGATATTTTTGGTATCTTAAATATAGAGTGTAAACGCGTTTTAATTAAAAATTTCATGGTGGTTTAATTACGAAATAAAATACTTACTCATCTATTAAATCTGATAAATACTAAAGTCGTTTAAAAATTAAACAATCTATTGTTGAGAGAGAATATAACTTATATTATTTTTTGAGTATCCCTTAAAACAAAATTTTTTACGAGCTCTGTCTGTTCTATGAATATAGCAAAAATGGAACGGGGAAAAATTGTAAAATACGTACCAAATACATTCGTTTGCCATTTCGCTGAGGTCAACGCTAGATATATTCCATACGCGGATCCAATGTGCAAAAAAAGGAACCAAAATATATTGAACCACACATATTCGTATTTCTTTGGCGCTGCCTTTTTCAGGACTGATACATCTTTCGCTAATCCCAAGTCCGGTGTTTGTGTGTCCGTTTCAAACACAACACCGCTTGGAGTTGGTTCGGATTGTGGTGGCATCTTCTGTAATGAACATAATAATTTGTTTATAATTTTTATTCCTATACATAGGGTTATTAGGTACAAAATAATCTACTATTCTTATAAAATATGCCTTCTTTATGACTATTATTTATGATCGACGTCAAATATTACTAATCAGGGTTTAAACATATATTAATTACTTGATGGTATATCTACTTTACCAATTAAACTACATATATAAAATAAAATTTCTATGAAATAAATGAAAAAAAGGATATGATACTTTTATAAAAGACAGTCTAAAATACAGTTAAGTAGATTCAAGTGCAGAAACTCTTATATCGACTTTTCATGAAAATTTTTGTCAACGTAGGAAGTGGGTTAATCCGGATCTATAATGTAAGAACCTTGTTTCACTCACCTCAAATCCCGACTAACTAATTGAAAAGACAGAACTCATTTTATATACATCGTAAAACAATAGGATTTCACACTTAAATCTTTATTCAAATGATGTTAATTAGTTGACATCGGCTATTTGTTTATTGTAAAGATCAGTGATACTTATTAACATATTGTTTAATTACTGAAAATAGGCCAATTTCCTTCCGCGTAAAAATATTTAAATGTATGTTGCATTTGTTTGACACGTTTATTATGATTGTGAATACATATCAGTCCAGCTTAATATACCTCTAGATAATTAGGTGTGGTTAGAATAGAAAATTTCAAGTAAAATTGATTATTTATATAATAAGATAATGTTCTCATCATATGTAGAGAACCTGTTTCTGTAATTGATAGCATCTGGCATATTTATATTGACAAGCTTCGGAAACTCCCGCTACGAAAAATTATTCAAGTTTAATATCCCGATGTGCATACAGTAAAAGCAAATTTCCTAAAGTCATATTAACTCGCAGGTCACATGAGTTTCGAGCATAAATCTCTATCGGAACAGAAGCGCCGCGTGTAATTTCCGCAATATCGCACCAACGAATTTTCTATCAGAGTCGTTTCTGTAGCCATTGCCTGCCGTAGTGATGAACTAATGGCTGTCCTGTTTATTGCATTTTTAAGGCAATATCTTGCAAATGTTGAGTGCTTTATATTGATGAACTAATCAATAATACTTTTAGAATTGGAAATATTGAGTTATTTTGTAAGTACCAGAGAAGTTTCAGTGAAAAAGATTTTCTGTTCGACAGACCAGAAAGTTTTATCTTTTTTAAGTATTTCTAGAAACTTTTTTATGCCTTCTTATTTAAATTTTACGTGAACACATTAAAATTATATAAATAAGCTACGCAATTGATTTGCTCTATTTTCTAGGTATTGAACAAACGGATTCTTGCGAAATCTCATTTTCTTCGGTAGAATGGAAGAATTCATCTTACGGGTCGCATACTATCTATCTGTCTGTAAGAATTCTCCGTAAATTATATCCTATTTTAATACTTTCACGAGTTGAAAATGAAAGGAAAAATAAATAAAATTGCTTTCCACATAATTGAAACAATAAAATTGATTCGCATAAAATGATAACAAACGGCAAAAGTAAAAGCACACGGAATAAAATCCGTAAATAACATCAAAGAATACCATTCAGCAGAGCTGTCTCAGATTTGTACCGTAAATGTGGTAAACATATATGAAGGGAATGAATGGCAAATCTTCCGGACGACTAACTGGGGCGTGAAACGAAGATTTTATTTTGACGAGTCTTTTGCTCAAACCACTCTGATTTTCTTCCACTTCAGCGATAATCCGTTCTAAATAGGAATTAAAAGAGAATGGATTCGTTCATGAATATTTAAATGGAAACCGTATTGTCGGCGTATTTTTGCGTGCGGCACTTTATTTTATTTGTTTTGCGATATTTGTCTACTAGTATCTACTACTACATTGAAAACAGAAATTTATATTTCATCAATTCTATATCTGCGTAACTAAAAGTCATTAAATCGAACCCTTTTTTAATCATACTCGTTGTACCTAAATTAAAATTATACGCAGAATAAACATCTAATTAAATGAAAGAGCAAAATAAAATTGTACATGAATAAATAAATTAAAATATATAGGTACTACAGTATAAATAATTTTGTATTTCGCTTTGAACTAGGTAATTAGGTTTGGCTTGGAATATTCATTCAACGTTGAGCAATTGACCGATTATTGGTAACAAAGGGCAAGGAACGCTGATAAATTAATTTAAAGGCGACTAACATTGGAAATATTTCTTAACAAAGAGCGGACGTCTATCCAGTATTCCTTGCTCGTTTTAATTCCATTCCTTTCTTTAGTAATATCCAGTATTAAAATAATAAGGTTTATATGAAAATTGTTTGAAAGTTTCTAAAGTAATTTAAAAATGTTAATACCGAGTGAATAAACAAACGAATACGAATATCATTATCATGTTAAAAAAATGTAATTGAAAACTAAGTTCGGTAGATATAAATATATTTAAACGTTCTATCAACTGTTTCATAATTTGTTTTTATATTCTGTGTCATTTACATACCTATTAGTAGATACAGTTTTTTAATCACTTTATAGTAGCATAACATAATTTTAGTGTAAAAGTATTTAATCGAAAGATCCATCTAGGTATATACGTTTCATATACTTCCGAGATAACATAGGTGTATAGCTGTGCCTGTGTATGTGCGTGCAACTAACAATATTGAGAGCGCCTTTAGCAAGGAACAATCAGTTTATCTTAGCGCCGGTGCTCACTAATGATTTTAGTTTTGTACAGCGCTGAATAGATCCAGTCGAAGTGCGCGCCGTTGAATTGAATAGTGTTCTTCATCTAATTAACACTCGGTATTGTACAGTTTCAGTTCTCAACTTGTACAACATTCTATTGAAAATGTTCTTCACGCTTAGAGGATGGTAGAAACGATAGCACTGAAGGGTTAAAATCGATTATGTATCCAATACTTACACTGAGCTTTATGTGTTTTAATTCCGTGCATCTAAAGTGTAAGAAGACAGTAAAGTTGTGTTTAATTTAGTATCGGTTTATGTTTGGGAAAGCAATAAAAAGTGTAAGGACGATCTGCTCTGCTCTACCAATGGATTTTAGTACTTACTCAAATATATTTTATCTACAATACATCTTTATTTAAAAAGATATTTATAATTTTCTTACCATTTATACCGAAGAACAATAATAATTAATGATAACTAATTATCACTATTCAATTGGCAAAACCAAAATCCTGTTGGGATAATAATTATTCTGGATGGTATAATTTCAAATATTAAAATCCATTGGAAGTTGTGTACCTATGTGTGATAACAGTAAAATCTGCAAAATAAACCATTCCCGCGGTCGCCGTGATTGATTCCGTAGTGTTAAATTTCATCTGACGAATGACCCATGGTTTAATGAACGTGACAGGGAGAGGGATGTATTGTGACCGGTGATGCTTTGCCGGGGTGCCGGCCGGGGTGCTAGCCGGGAGGGCCACTATCGCACGATCACTAGTGTATTTTTGTTAAAAGCACTCAATCTCCGAATATAAGCGGAGGCGTAGAGAACGCAATAATTTTAACGCTTTTCGACGCGTTGACATATTTTAATGTTACCCCTTTGAATAATTAAAGTCCCGAAGTAATAATGTTTTATCGCAGATGTTGCGTGGCGATTCTTAATAATGTTGCGTCATTTATAATGTGTAATGACGAGAGATAGAAAATGCTAAACAAAATGTAGAGATTGATGGTGTTATTAAAATGAGTTAGGGCCTTAAAATGATCGACGATTTGGCGATTATGAAATACACAAATTGATATTAATTGAAACCTGTATACAATTTAACTTACTGAAGTATATCCAGGACCACTTTGATTTTTCAGCATTATACATTATAATATAGAAGTTTAAAAAATTAGAACTTAAAAATAGAGTAAAATCTATAAGTAAGCACAATTTTTTTTGTTGATGTTAATTTGTTGAAGTTTTTGTAAGCAATTCTTTTTTGTTTCGCCTGAGATTTCTTAATTAAATAAACTCTGCCACAAGTTTGGAAACTTTCCGTGTCCTTAAATACTTAGCTTAGTCCCTTTTGTATAAAACATTTTACGCAAGAATAAAACGAGATTGCGGGTAGTGGACGAGACAAAATGTTGGTGTAGCACGCTCATTACTTGCACCATATTGCGGTGTCCCCTCGTAAAGGGCAGTGCAGAGGGCCGTTGACAACCCTACATGGTGAGGGCTCTGAGAAAACTTTACCCATCGCGCTAATGCAATGGATCTCATAGAATTCCGCTTAGCTCTCCCAGGATTCCAATAAAGTTGTGACGTTTCAGATCAATCTCGATTAATTGGATAGAGTAATTAGAGTGCGAGGAAATTGTCTCAAATAAAGAACATGGGCAGATCCCACAGACATGTATCAAGATAGACTAAGCGAGTGTATGTACTTCCCGTGTCCAAACTAAGTTTATGAAACTTACTTGACGCTGGCCTACACTCAGTCCGCGCTTGCAGTTCGCCAAAGAAAGACGTGAAGCTGAATAAAGTAAAATGCCGAATTGCGCCGTTATAAACTGTAGAAACTCCACAGCTGTGAGTGGCCGAGTTAGCAGAGATGTTTCCTTCCACCGGTAAGTAATTTTCTAATCAGAATATGCACTATTTATTTTAAAATCAAATAAAGAATATCTGTGGAAAACGATCGTGACAAACACGGATACCAAATCATACGAAATGATTCGGAATACATTGCGGCTTTTACTTGGCACGGTAAAGATCGCGTCGTATGATAACAAGCAATGAATAGCGTCTTCTCATTTTTCTGTTCTCATTTTTCTGTCCAATTTTGTGGTTAGTGATGTTCATTTGATGCAACAGTTCTCGATTCTAATCGATTTTATAATCGAACAGAAAAATGATAATTTTAAGGAGCAATTTTTCAGAAAAAAAGGCATAGATTTTTTTGTCATTTAATACGACTTGACCTAGAACTTTTTATACAAAGGTACTAAAAATAAATATTATGACATGGACGCCATTAGTTAAGTGTCATCTTGGGAGTTTTTTAAGAAAACTCCTTATTGCTTAGACTATGTTCGTTTTTTCCGTTTTCCAAGTAACCCGAACATAAAAGAAAAATGGATCGATGCAACGGGACATAAAGATTGATTGATTGACAGTTTCATTACTTTCTTTCGATGGCCTCTCTAGTACGTAGTACATGGTAACTCAATGGGCATATGTAAGAATAAGCTAAAACACATTAGTTTACTTATTAGAATATTAAAAGGTTTATAACTTTATTTTATCATCCCTCTGTCTATGGTAATTATCATTTTTCTTTCTTGAATCGATTTAGTAATCGATTACGATTCATTTATTTAACTACCTCTTAGACATAGATCTAGTTTGATCTGATTTCATTCGATTTACTTCGATGGGATAGGACGATACTAGAATCGCCGCGCGAGTGGCGTCCTAATCGATTTAGCGTAAAATGAAATTACCATCACTAAAAAGCGCTCGTGACGTCATAACGCGTCAAGGTCAGTACAAAAAATATGACACGCTTGGTTTTCATACAGATCGCGGTACTTGCGTTGTCTACTTAATATACATGTCTGTGGCAGATCCCATACAAACCATTGTCAGTTTTGTAGAATTAGGCAACTGTTAAAATAATTTTTTGTAGTTAAATCCACAATAATTATTTGATTAGTGCATTTCTTTTTCAATCTTTACTGTGTCTATTTTATGAAACAACGCTGCTGGTACTGCTTGAAAAATTGTATAATATGTCACTTTTATTATCATTGCGTAATATTATACTTCGGGGACCTAGTAACACTGCAACAAATGTATAAGAACCCTATTTCATAAATCTCATCGGTGAAGCGAATGGGTGCAGAGTCTGACGGCGCGGATCGTGTGCCCCAGTCTTTGTGAGCGCGGGGCGAGACGCGTTGACGTCACGGCGCGCATGCGCGAATAAGGACTCCTTGATGGATAGAGTAGGGACACACAGAACAACCATTCAATGATTAAAAATCAACATCAATAGCCTTTTTTGGCACTCGAACATGAACTGATGTTTGTTTTTCAGCAGAACGACGTCTGTTCGATATGCTCTGGTAAAAAAGGTTTCGGGCTACGTTAAAAATAATATGATGCGTAATATTTTAAAATTGAATTGCATTAATTCATCTTGTTTATTTGCTTTAATTGTTTGTCCCAAGTAAGAGCGGCATCAAATTCAACTTTTATACGCATGCACAATACGTATGCATGATGCTTTGTGATACATATTAAGTAGATTTTTTTTAGTTTTTAAATAATTTTTGTATGCCTGTTTGAAAGTACTGAAATAAATGGATGGAACTGCAACAGTTCCAATAATAATATGCAAACTATTAAGATAACTATTGGGGGTTTGTTAAATTAACCTTACCACTGCCATTTCTTGCATAGTTCATCCATTGTAGTCCCTTTTTTGGTAAAAGAAACTGGATCATTGAACGTTAAAAGTATTTTCAATAATATCAATGAAATATAAAATGTAGTGTTAGCATAATATAGAAATTTGCATAGCATAATATAGAATTTCGCATCAAATGTTTTATCTGCATTGTTTCGCTGCTCTATGCATCGCAGTCCGTATTCGCGGTGGCAATCGGGCTCGGAGTGGAGTCACTCGCGAGAGCTACGCGCGTACGCTACGAATCGCTACGCTACGTAGTCGATCAAGTATACTAACGACAAATTACGCGCCGTGCGGACTACTGTGACAATACTTCCGAACCACCCTAGAACTCGTGTGCGTGTTGTGTATTTAAACTATCTATTTGTGTGTACTGTGGAATATCTTCTTACGAGGTGGGTGCATTAATACGACATGAAATTTGCTTAACTGTTTTACGAGAGATTCTAATGTCAAGGACACAGATATTGATCAAACATGTTTTACTCGTGTTGTATTCTTTCATATTTGCGTTTAATTGTCTAATGTTGTTATTGACCTTGACATGCCGATACGCATTAGTTTTACACGGGATACACACGTACAGGTAAAACATTTAAAGCCGCTATTAGATGTAATGCGCGACAAAGGAATAGGTATCCGAGTGGGGTCGGAATAATTTATAAGGAAAGGTGCCACCTTGCGTTACAAGCTTCATGAATATTGAATGTTTTTACAAGTATATTTTAATGATGAGTCTATTTTCTTAATTAGCTACCTTTTAGCTTTTAGTATCTTACACGATAAATCTAATATATATTATAAAGGCGAAAGTTTGTATGGATGTTTGTTACTCTTTCACGTAAAAACTACTGAATGGATTTGAATGAAACATTACCACAATATAGCTTATACATCAGAATAACACATAGGATAGGTTTTATCCCGGAAATCCCACGGGAACGGGAACTATGCGGGTTTTCCTTTGAAAACGCGGGCGAAGCCGCGGGCGGAAATCTAGTTTGTACATATAAGTGTCAGATAAGAAGGTATTATGCCAATAAAGGTTAACAATAATTACTTTTATACTTCATTTAAACTTGAATTGGCATAGGTATTATAAATATATATGAAAAAACTCTGGAATATAAAAATATTACAAACCTAGATTTCATGTACAAGTAGTACATATTATTATAAGTATTAATTGTTACAAAAGGGGATGTTGTATTTTCATAATACTGTTCAAGTTATTATTATGAGTTACTATTTTAACCCATAATTAAGAAACAAAATTACACAACTTTAACTTACTCAAATTTTGTTTCACATATTAAATAATAGATATGAATTTTTCGTCTTGCATGGTAAAATCAATTTTACAATTATCCGTAACTGAAGTTGATAGAATCGAAAGGTTTATAAAAAGAGGTATTTGTTTGAACTGTGATGTTATAATAGAAGCCAATTTCAAAAGCTATCTATTTCATTCACGGTTTTTATCTAGCATTGGTGCGCAAAATTATTAAAACGGACTATTCAACCGCTTTTGTTCTGATTCCAGTTCAATTCTGTATTTGACATATTAATTAATATCTCAATTGAGTCTGAGTATAGTTCTGCCACTTTCCAACGATGATATTTTTTCGAGCCTTTTGAAGAATATATTTGGCGAGTTGCCAATAATATCCGTGCAAAGATTTATTATGAGTAGATTCTATTATAATAGAATTATTAGATCATTCACATGTACAATTGTACAGAATAGTAGAAAACTGTATATCTACATATACTTTTATATGTGTAGTTTAGATTTTAGTAACATTATTTTACGACTTTATATTAAAAATGAGTAGAAGCTCCACTCTAACTTTTTTCTAAAAATAAAAATCTTTTAATATATTACATATTGAAAGGGAACACAAATTCACTTATTTCACTTAATTCACATTCTTTCGTTTCTAAAGTACTTGGCTACAAAACGGTAATAGTTTATGCGATGACTACAATTTATCTTGCTTTGCATTGAGAGCGGTTGGGGTGCGTAGGGCACACAAACTAACAAAGGGCCACCCCTTGAACTCGAAACTAAGTGACACGAACACAGGTTATTGAGGTATAAATCATCGGTTACCTGGGAAAGAGAACGAAGAAAGGTATTCCTAGATTCTTTTTTATACAATGAATTTTGAAAAATTTTTGCCGTTTGGATTAATATTTATACTTTATTTTTTATTTTTAATCAATATCGTTTTATTCTTTTATTATATTTTGAATGATAATGTGTGAGTAGAATTTTTATAACGGTTGATCGGCGTATAACACTCGTTGAAAATATAAGTAATTATTGTATATCGATATTTTTTTATTAAAAATCATATATTATTCTATAATCCATGCTTTTTTGTGATACAATTTACTGATAAACTACTTTCAGGTATGGCTATTATAGAAATACATAATTGTATCTACATAAAAAATCAGTATTTGGCTTCAATTCAAGAATCATGGTTACTCTACTGTTTCTTTTATTTGGGATTAAATTATTTATCATAATATGAATTATTTACAAAAGCCCATGACGTTAACTACACCTAAGTAAAAATTAAATCTATAAAAATAATTTTACGAATATATATGTACATACTTTGTGCTAAGTGTACCGAGTTGGTATGATGATAATTATATGAATTTCCTATTAATGTCGTATCACTGATTTTTTTTGGTAAAAGTTTCATACGTAATATTGCGTTCTTATTTCAAGATTTTTTTCATTGGTTCTATAGGTATTTTTTTTCAGAAAAAGTATATACGTAGGTTGTCTTCGCATTCTAAAAGTAGGTAGGAAACTTAATATAGAATTTATTTTGAAGTACAATACAGTATATATTATGGTCTATTTATAAGAAGGTATGATTATAATTGTAATAATTGTAAAACTCGTAATTGGCGTATTGTATCATAGATATAAGTAGACTGTAAGCTGTGTAGTTTTCAAATAAATAAATAACTAAAAATAAATAATATGGGACATGTTATTGCACGAAGTTAAAATTCAACAGAATAACATTTATGAAATCGCTTTAATTCCTGTAGACACCGAAAATCTTGGCAATGTTTCCGTGTTAAGTGCTATCAAGACGGAATTTGAATGAAAATTGAAAAAGTTTTTTTCCCTAAAGACATAACAACCGTTCTAAAGAATATTTAACATCTGTGAAATCGTTGCAGTTACGGGAAAAGCTTACGAACAAATGTAATTGTGCCAAATTGCTCTGCTTTGCTAGTTTTTATAGGCATAAATATATGCAAACGTTTTGCATTAGCTTCCTCTCAAGCGGTAGATAGCTGGTGTTTCATAAAAAAAAAAGATTTTAAACAATGTTTTTCATAAAAAATTACTCGAGACTTTTTATATAAACCACCTCATATGTAAAAGGTATTCATATAAAACCTAATGTTCTCATCTTTGTTTTTATTCCACACTCTAATCCATCTAAATTCCAAGGGACAGGGAAAAGATAGGCATATGTGCCATCCTTCAGTTTATAACTCTCCGGGACAAGGGTAACATTTACTTATCGACGTGGAAAAGGTTCTATAATACATTCTGCCGCCCGACTCACTTCCAACATAAAATGCGAACTTTTTATTCGCTCCGCAGACGCGATGGCAGGGCGAGGCGATGGCAACTTTAAATTTTGTGGAAACAATTTTTCGCTGGAATAAATTTTATACGTGCCCGTCTAGATACAGTCAGCGTTTGCTCTTCCTTGATAACATATTTGAACGCAGCGTAGTATTTCCGAGTAATATTTTTTCATTAACCTGGTAGTGAGGGGAGGTTGATTAATGATTTAATGGACATTGTTCTTATTGCCATAGAAAGCTTTGATGTAAATTTAGAAATTAACACTGTTTCTGATTATTCTTTCTAACTTTTTATCAATAAAGGTACCGCCATATGTTTTACATTTAATGGCTGTCTCTTTGGTAGACTGTTCGGTCGAGCGTACATCTGAAGATAGGGACTTTCGATACTATCAAAAAACCTAGCCTATCGGCCTGTGATCCTGAATTCAACCAGAAGGATGATCAACAACATTTATTTATTTATTTCTTATATATTACATAAATTTATCTGTTAAGTATCCCGTTTTAGTATACACGGGACTTCACATTCTATACTTAGTACGATTATTAGAAATATAATGTGCCATTGACGAGCAGAAACACACTAATCCGTGTTCTAATTATGTCGATGACAACTTCAATGATCATATAGAGCACGAAGTACAGACAGTTGGTAAACGGTCCCGGGTTAATTTGCTTTGATAAATAATTTGCGAAATTGCTTTGTCGAAACCGCTGAATACGGGCTTCGCGTTTGATTAGAGGATTATTTGCCAAATAGTCGATAACGTAAAATACTGTTAATTTATTAGACAGCTATAATTAAACAGTGTCGTCGAAAGAATGCCAGAAGGGATCAAAAGACGCTTTCGTTCTTCAGATTGTTTGAATAGTGACGTTAAAATTGAAACGATGTTGTTATTTCGCTTCGAGTATTGAGGGAATTTGAAATATTTGATTTTCTCTTGACTTGTTTTAGTTTATTTTAGGCAGAGTAATTTGTGTAAATTATTAGGTTGTATTTTTAAGACCTTTTTATGTCTTAAGTTTGAATGATGATACTAATATTCTATATTTAAGTTTCTACTAGAAATAGGTATGGTACTTACATCATTTGCAGTCGTAAAAGGAGCAAAAATAAATCTCATATGCATAAAGAGATGCGAATAGCATTTATACGCGGAACTGAGCACTTGGCGCCAATTGAAACACGTACCGTCCTCTAAATTGTTCCTGACGGCCCGCATGTTCCAGAAGTATTTCTTAATAACGAAGACATTAGTTTATTTAACGAATTTATACAGTGAAAAGCAATAATTATTGATTTGAATTAAATGGAGATATAAAATGCTTTTTTTTATAGGTATTTACTTATATCTATATAAAAATAAAATAATATATCCTAAAATAAAATAAAAATTATTTAAATAATATGAGTAAGAATAATTTGTGTTAGGGATAAAATTGCAATTCTAAATAACAACATAGAAATCAAAAAGAATAGCCAGGAATAAAATTATTTGCCTGATCACTTTTAAAGCCCCGTTTCCCTTTTTCTCCTGGGACGTGGGATAGACCATTCTCCGTCTGTCATTGATTGAATTTTATAAGACGATTAGCTCATAGATTTTTATTCTTTGCCTTTGTAATGTGATCACAGATGTCTTTTCTTGCCATTGAGTATTGAAATGGTTATTCACCTATCCAACGATTACGACATTTTGTAAAGTTTACTAATTTTTAACTGTATCGCGATGTAGGGTTGTCATACAGTTAGTTTTAATGCCTTAAACTTTTATACATTAAATTAGTTTATATTAACATTTAAACGACAAATTACCCAACTTTCCAGTTTAAATGACTTGCTGATATTGTTTTTTTTTCTTATTTATGCCTAAATATAAATGTGGACGTGATATTTCCTGTAACCACAAGTGTTTTGAGTATTGAGAATATATTGTTTAACGGGCTGTTGTGTAAATAAATAAAGTAAATGAATATAAATAGTACATACCTGAATATATTAACATTTGATGAATTAGATTAACGTTGGCTGATGTGTGCTCTGACAATTGTGTGTTAACTAGACCTCATTGTATACTCATTTATCATTTCACAATGTTATCAATGAATATAATGGGCCGTAACCTTACCCTATGTGGAATGTTTAACTATTTTAGGGCTCAGATATAGGTACTATTTGTTATTAATTATAAACTAAGCTACTTAGAGATCTTTTAAATATTGTCTCCTTATTATTCATAAAGATTAAAAAATAAATTTTTTTAGTGGATTTTGAGGAGATATATTTGACAATAATGTATGAAAATTTTCATAAAATCATAATTAATATAAAATAACACTTTTGCATAAGTGCTTTTGCATAAAAAAAACTGTCTCTTGAACACAGTCTACTGTTCTCAGTCAGTATTTTTAATTAGTTTTTACTTTCTGTTACCATTTAAATTAGAATATTTTTATTTTAATCTTTCATGCAGAGTTGAGCTGCGTTCAACTTCAGACGGAAAAATGATAAATTATTGTACAAGCTATATCTAGTTAGAATTATATAATAACGCTTAGATTATATGACTTAAAAATTTTACCAGTTTTAATTTGACACATAGCCAATTTTAAATTTGATTTGATATACATACTTTTTAAAACTTCATCTAAAATTAAAATGTTTTAAGCTGTATTAACACCGTCATCGTTTACCACAATACCATACAATGGAGTACAACGTTGCTTTTAAAACAATGATCTAGAATTTAAAACAAATAAACGTGCAATGTAATGAAGGGGTGGGTTTCGGGGTATAATATCGGGTGGGGTGCGGGCGGTGGCAATCGATAAGCACCCCTGTTGTACGGGCCTAATGCACCCCTTACGCCACGCTACGGTGCAACTCAAAGGAATTGCAACCCTGTACTGTCCAAGATAAACTGGGTCGTCCCCTGTTCCTTCGATGTAATATTTTTGACAACAATGTTAATGTAATATTAGAAATGGAAATGGATTTATGCTGCCGTTTTAGAATAAAATTTTGTGAACTTAAAACATAAATTATGTACAGTTGCTTTAATAAACTAAGAACTAATTACATATAGGTACTTATTTGATTTAGTATCGGTAAAAATATTAATTAAGAACATATCTTATTTGATCGTCAAAAGAGCAAATTGTCAAATTTAACTAGGTCGAATAGCAATTTTAATTAAAATTGTAACAACGTAAACAAATCCGATTGTTTCGTAATTGCTTCGTCGCGGAGAACAGCCACTGATTGATTATAGCCTGATCCTAATAAATTACCGATAAAACCATTTACACTAAAAGTGGAATAAGTTACGCTTCACGGTTTCGGATTTTGGTGTTTAGATTCAAACCCCGTTTATTGGAAGCTAAAAGAGATTTTTTAAACGTCAAGCGCCGTACCAAACCACCCCAAATAAATTTGTGACTACGGCCTTGCTATGGATTGTAGCGAAAGTCTTTATTGCATTTGTGCCGTCCCAAAGCTGTGCACTAAATCAACTTCGTAAGTCATGATAGTTCATGTGACTTGAGTGCATTTGAAAATATTTTTCAGTGTTTTCTACTTACATAAAACTTCTTACAACCTATTTATATATAAAATCTATAAAACTTAGGCTTAAATGTGACTTAAATGTGAATGGAACCGAATTTAGGCAATCTACATTTTGGCTGATACCCTACTCAAACATCGGAATGCGATGCTCATTTTTAAACGTGTTTTATTGACGCGACGTCGAAGTTGAAATTGATTTTAACGGAAAACTGATTTCCTAAAAGTCTAGACTCATTTCCGCCACTCCAATTTTATTTCTTGGGGAAGGTTATTGAAGCAATGTATTCAATAGGTAAGTGTATATTGGCTATATAAATAGAGACATGTTTACTTGTTATAAAATCTACATGGCCTCAAGCTAGCAACCAACCGCGTCATTGAAGTATGAAAACAAAGAGGGATTGGTAAAGTATTATAGCTCTACGAAATTGATATTACAAATTCTCTTTTATACTACCTATATAAATATTTTACTTCACTATTGCTGTATAGGTAATAATAGACTGTAGGGTTTTATCATAAAAATCAAATTAATATTTTCCAAAGTCACTTATTATACTTTATTGTGCTGTTTGGAGACGAAACAAGAATCTTAGTAAACTATTATCAATTTGTAGGTACCTACTATTTCTCCTTCTGACCTAACTATTCAATACAATATACCAATAAATTGATCAATTCATTTTGCACTCTCCCAAATTACACTACATAATATACGATTCGGTGTACGAAGCATTGTGTACACTATAACTACTTGCTTGATTCTAAGATGTTCACTGACCAGAAAGCCTGTGACAAAGTGTATGACGGACATAAAGGAGTGCGTCGCCCACGCCTAGTGCCTAGTGCATACACGCGTCAAGTCGGAGCTATTGAGGGCTACAATAGGCATTGTATAGCCCAGCTTATCTCATATTCGCCTCGACTGTGCCCGTTCCGCACTGATAAAGTTCAATATAACGTTGGTTAGTGTCGAGTTACTTATAAAATCAAATACTATCAATTAAATACAAGTATTTACGAGTATGCATATTTATTACCTACTAGCTTTCCACCCGCAGCTTCGCCCGCGCAGTCAAAGAAAAACC
This sequence comes from Colias philodice, assembly GCF_061535455.1. NCBI lineage: Eukaryota > Metazoa > Arthropoda > Insecta > Lepidoptera > Pieridae > Colias > Colias philodice. The sequence goes on along the minus strand of NC_143098.1, from coordinate 6,911,177 downwards.
CACATAGTTCCCGTGGAATTTCCGGGACAAAACTTATCCTATTTCCCGGGGTAAAAAGTAGCCTATGTCCTTTCTCGGGTATCAAAATATCTCTATACCAAATTTCATGCAAATTCGTTCAGTAGTTAAGGCGTGATTGAGTAACAGACAGACAGACAGAGTTACTTTCGCATTTATAATATTAGTATGGATATTTACTTTGAGTGAGCTGATTAATTCGAGATTATAAATTTATAAATTAATCTTGGAAGCATAGCATATTTGTAATAAGAAATTAATTTCTTTAGAATTCTTTGCCTGTAGAGTAAGATGAGCAGTACCTCTATAAAATGATTTTAAACTCTTTTATATATAAACGTTCCTCTTATTGTAAAATTTATTTCATATCAATATGATGTATCCTATCTTTCTATTAATTTATATACTTTATATGTATATTCTTTACTACATGTACAAGACCTGTACCTACTCAGTTTTCATAACCAGCCGCGCATCGTTTACAAACCTTTTCCTTTTTATATATTCGTACATTTAAATTTAAATAAATATTACACATTCTAAACTTTTTTATTGTTTTACGAAATTTAAACATGTGTAGGTAACGAAAAGAAATTGTTATACGAAACACTTATATTCGAGAAATTCTAAAAAGAGAGATAACGATCAACGATAAGTAACATATTTTCATGTAGAGAAAAAATCTACATGACGTAATTTTTTATTCAACAACATCATAGTAACCAAAACGTACAAATCTTATCTATATTCAAATGTATTATAGATTCATATTCACTTGATGTTATAGTAAGTATTTGAATGAGTTGAAAATTTCAGATTTCAAATATATCAGATATTCCATGATAAATGACCGTTATCTTGGCTTCTCAGATAAAGTCATCACAAATAAGTGGGTACAAAATGTTAAAAATTTTAAACGTAATAGTCAACAAGTTAACTGTCCACTTGCAAGTTGTGTAAAATGTGTGCAAGGAAAGTATCACGTGTTCATCAAGATTTGATTGAAATAATAGAAAAAGTAGCTGAAATAAAAAAGATTAAAAATTTTCAATACAGTGTCGGTTTCGGCTACGAAGATGTTGATTCGTTTGCGTCTGGGATACATAAAGTCAACGTAATCGGGATAAACGAACACGGTGCAAAAATAAGAATAAATTTTGTTATAAAACGACATTATAAACCTGAGGACCGGGTGTGTTTTAGGGAGGCGTATAGAAGAGAGTTTGTGATATACAACCATGTTCAGCCCATTTTTCTAGAAATACAACGAAATTTAATAACAATAGAAGGTTTAAAGTATAAATTCCCTAATTGTATATTATCATGTATAGAATACGACAAGGAATTTATTGTTGTGCACTCAATGCCAACATTCAAAATATTTAATAGGTTCAAAATAATGGACTTCTTACATATTTCATTAGTGGTGAAAAATTTAGCAAAATTTCACGCACTTTCATTAGTCGCAGATAAATTATATCCTGAAAAATTTAATGATATTAAACGGGCTTTGAGTAAAGATGTGCAATATTCGGATTTGAATAGCATACCCAATTCCCTTATTTGGTATTTCAATGCATCCGTATCTGTTATAACAGACCCTGCAATAAAAAGACAATTATCTCAAATAGCGCCACATATATTTTTAATTTTAAACAAATACAGCACGCCGGTATCCAAGTATAATGTAATATGTCACTCTGATTGCTGGAATAACAATAATTTATTTAAATATCAGGTAATCCCTTCATTTATTTCACTTTATTATTTAGTGACTACAGACAAAATCACAAATGATGATTGAAATTTTCCAAATTATAGTTTGAAATATAAATTTGGGCTGAATTTATTTCAGGGCGGAAATCCAGTCGATGTAGTTTTGGTGGACTACCAATTGGCGCGTTTTGCATCGCCGGTTACGGATATTTCATATTTCTTGTACATGAGCGCAAATTATGACTTTCTCTCCAAATATTACGACCAGCTACTAGACATTTATTATGGAACGGTGGCAGGTATCCTCCGAGAGTGCGATATTGATATAGAAGAAACATTTCCCAGGCATATATTGCAGGATCATTTGAAAGAATATTCGGTTCTGGGTCTCGTGGAAGCTCTAATATCAATGAAAATTGTAACAGCGGAGTCTGAGGAGGCTCAAAAAATGCTAGAAATGAAACACCAAGCGCCAAATGACTTGCACGAGTATGAAACACAGAATCAAATTATGTTCGTTGAACGAGTTAACGGTATTGTAAAGTTTTTTTTCGAAAGAAACTTCACTCTAGATGGACTTTTAATAAAGGAATAAATGTTTTAAATATTCAATGTGTTTTTATTTAAAATATTAAATGTGTATAAATATTCAATGTGTTTTTATTTAAAATATTAAATTAATACAATCACTTTTATAAGAGCTCATTTGCTTAACATAATTGGCATGAAATTGCCTCACATTTCCAAAAAATATTGATTTACTAACAAATAATATGTAATAGGTATTATTTAATGGATTTGAGATAGTGTTGTCGAGCTGAGAATGCTGTGATAAAGCACTCTGTGATACACTCGCATCATATTTATCTACACCACTTACAAACAGATAAAAAAAATACATACCTAAGTATTATGTATAAGTATTATGTTATAAAATATGTACAATAATACAAAACCATAATGCAGAAGAGTGAAATATAAGCGTTGTTCTTATGAGCTTCTAAATTAGAATTTATATTAGCCATAGAGAATTTGCTCTACCAATGAAGTAACCCCATTAATTATAAATTCTTAGAAAGTTACTTACTGTTAACATTTCCTGCGTTAATTAATATTATTGCAAGTAGAACTAAAGTTAAATAGTCTAAGTTAAATAGCAATTATAAAATTTATTACCTACAGTTAAATGATATAGTTAAATTGAAAAAGGAGAACTATTAAACAAGCTCGGCATAGTTTCGTACTTTTACTTCTGTTTCTGTATTGCTGTACTTGTTTTTGGGCCATGGAAATGTATTTCCTACAACAAGAGAATAAAAGTAGGTAACATTGTGAATTTGAACTTTTTAATTGAAATACCGTTTTACTCTCCTTATTATGATTCAAAAATATACAGGTTCTATAACTGCATTATACTTTAAATGCAGTGTCACTAAATATAAATTACATTTACTTCGCTGGTGAAAACTAAGAACAGTGAACGGGCTGTGAAAAAAATAGAATATCCACCCTAAAGAACAAGCAATTATTCAGCACCTTGTACATATTTATGACTATACAATGTTGTACATTCTACATAATTGCTAAGGCTTACCGTGTTCTCGTTTGAGTTCCTCGGGCTATAAATAGTGAATTTTCCCGCACCCGTGTCAATATCGACATGTTTGGATGCCGACAGCTACATGGTAAATAAACCAGGTATATAAACAATACGATTGTACCTCAGAGAACATTGAATGTCTGAAAATCTATTATGTGTATTGAACTATTGAGTCCCTTCCATATTTGCTGTTTCATTCAGCGGGTTTTGTTAAATGTCAATGTTATTTCGATGCCTACGTGTATATAACTGTGTGTAACTGTTTTATTGTGTGTCTTAAAATTGTGTCACTCTCTGTAGTACGACTTCATTTGTATTTATCCTTGTAGAGTTAAACTGAAGAGCATTGCAAATAATCAATTTTCGGTAAACGACGGCCAAATGACGGTGAAATTTCAGTAACGTTCCTGAAGCATACCTTTAAAACCAACCTTCTTGAATAAATCTGTAAAACAAAAGTGTGAAAAGAGGTTACTGTTTTAGTTTATATAAGTCACTTAACGATCGATCGAGGTTTCGTTACTCGAGCCATGAAATTAAATGAGCGTGAAACCCTTGTGACGTGGAAGGTGATAGGCCGCTTAAATACTAATACTAAGCTGCCACCTCGTTTTAGGTCGGAATTTCACTAATCTTCCGTTAAATTTATATTTCGGCACGAACTTGAAGGCTCTTCGACAAAAGGTTCCTTTTGTAACAAGCGAGGATAACTTTTTGTAGGAATAATATTATATTTATCGGTTATCAAAGGGCTTATTTATGAAGATTGTGTGATGCTTGTCTGAATAAAAATGTTGTAAATATTTATAGAACTTTACGGGTACTTGAAAACAGGATTACCAATAACGAATAGAAAAAAATATGATATTCAAATTGCCGTTGTATAAAGAAAGTTGTTTTGTAAGTCACACAATGACAAACTAAAATAACACTTCAACAAAGGTAAATTGCGGTTTGATTGAAAATCTTACATGAAGATGGGGGATATCGAGAGATTTTTAGAGTACCTATACAGGTGAGGTAAAATTTTAACTCTAGCCTTCACTAGGGACCACAGCTACCGTGTCAATTTTATTATTGTGATATTTACGGTTCGTATTTGTTTGAACGTGCCAGGCATCATTTTCTTGTGGTATTATGCTCAAGTGAACTTCGTTCCAAAGTATGTCTATTTTCCCTCTAGCAAACTACTCTGACAATATGTTCAGTATGAAATGTGATAATTATGTTCAACAATGTGACCCTCATAGACACGTTGATAGGGAAGAAAAATGCTTTAGAGATAACGATAGCTCGAAGCGACAAAGGTAGTAGGGTTAAGTGTGATGTTTAAAGTTAACCCTTTTAGTCGGCGAAACAAAGGGCGGCTCGTAAAGTCGGTCGTGTTTTGCTATTCGGGCAAGCGGTGCTCTAACATTCTGCACTTAATTATTTTTTGCGCCTCTTATTAAAAACAAGATGCTATGCTTATTCCCTTTGTGCTGATTTCAATCGTTTTGGATAAATGAATTAAGTTTTGTTGCTCGTTTCTGCTAATTTGTAATTTCGCCTATATGTTGAACTGTACTCTAATTGCATTTTATTGTAATATGTAAAATTTTTAAGTAACTTTCGTGTCGTAAGAAGACTGAGAAAGATTAGTGTCGACGTACAAGACAGTAATGAATAATGATTTAATAATATGCTAATAAACCTGTAAAGTATTTAATGTCAGTCAACTTCTACGTCGCGGTCGTTCCTAAATTAGAAAATATATTGACCCATTGTTCTCGAGGAAGAGAAAATATAAAATGGATAAACTGTAGGGCGGAGTGGCTAAAAGGGAGTGTAGAAGGTAAAATCTCTCCTACGGCGGTGTCGGGGTCGAATCTAATTTTTCCCCCACTAATGTCCGCCTGCTCTTCGTTCAGGGTTGAGTGATCGCGAAAATTGTTACTTCACATTTACAACACTGCACTGGCTTAAATGTATTCCATTGTTTTTCGTACGTATCTACGTTTGATAAACGATTAAAACACAATGTGGATAACGTGCCGTGTTGTTGTCTACAGCTACTTTATAAAATTTCCAACATTTTTTGTTTAACCTTTCGCCACACGCTTTTAGAATATTTTTTGTTTGTAGATGCTTGGATAGAGTGAAATATTTACCTTGATATTAATAATATAGAACTTACACAATATGTGCGCGGTTTATTTTTTAATGTAATTAATTATTAATTATGTGACCCAATATTGATAGTTTATTAATTACCCATAAAATAATTTGAAAAACTTGTTACGCTGTGAAATTATAAAAGCAATATGCTTCGTTCATCAATATGTGAGTTGATTACGCCCCGACAGCCATATTTTCATTTATTTATGGAACAAATATTAATCAGCTTAAAGTTCATTAGTTTTATTCGGTCGGTCATGGCTTCGCGTGATGGTAACGGGTGCATTGAATTATTGATCTCACTGTGGTCGTTTGTTTGATTAAATATAATTGAGATATTTTCAGTGGGAACAGGTGTGTAATGGAAAATCACTCAGAGAAATGGCACTTTTCCTCACGCTATCGTACGTGTTTTCCTTTTTTACCTATGTTCTTATTGTATTTTTTTAATTCGGGAAAATAAACGGATATATTTTTTCCCGAACAATTTGTTTGGGAAAAAGTAAATTCATTTAGATACGAGTTTTTCCCAAACTATCTTTCAAAAATATATTAAAACATTGATGAAAATAGTTTTAGTTTATTTTAGAAAATACTACATGTTTACTTTTGTGGTATTTGTTAAACAACACGAGACTACCAACCATAGAAATCTAAATAACAAGACACATAGAAGTGCTATAAGACAACAGCTAAGCAGCCTTTTTCTATTGTACATCAAAATATTCAAGGCTTGGCTAGCAAATTATTAGAAATAGAATTATTTTTAAATCATAATAGAATTAAAATATTTTGTGTAACAGAACATTGGCTTAAACAATGTCAGTTGTTAATAAATATTGATAATTATAAATTAAAGAGTATATACTTTAGGACAAATGCTATTCATGGAGGTTCTCTTATTTTTGTACACAATAGTTTAAAATGCAAGGAACGAACTGACATTGTTAGCCTTTCTGTAGAACGCACCATTGAACTGTCCTGTGTTGAGCTTGAGCGTTACATTATTGTTTGCGTATACAGACCTCCTTCCAGTGACTACAATTTGTTTGAGACAGTCATGGAAGAAATATTAAAGCGTTTAGGCAGGAGTAAAAAGAAGGTTAGGAATAGTATGTGGTGATTTTAATATTGATTTACTTTCACACACACAAACGGCAACACGAATAATTAATTTGTTTCATTCATTTAATCTGTATAAACTTTTTGATGAGCCCACACGAATAACACCTACTTCTGCAACTTGTATTGATAATATATACTGTGATTGCAAATGTTTAGAAAAATATATTCTCAACACGCTAACTTCGGATCACTGTGGCCAGAAAGTAGTTTTTGAATGGGATTGCATACCTACATTTAAAAGAATTAATGTTAGGCCTATAACTAGAAAAGGCATTCATACATTTAGAAATAATATTGATAATAAACTACCTGACCTGAATAATCAATCCTTTCATAAAAATCCTTGTGAAATGTTTACAAATCTTTTTAAGTTCATTCATAGTGAATATGAAAAAATATTTAAAATTAAATCTTTAACTATTAACAAGGATTTACCATTCAGCCAATGGGCAACTCCTAGTATACACAGATGCAGGAACGTTCTTTACGAGTTATATGGTATGAAACAATATAACAAAGACTTGTCATTTCTTAGTTATGTTAGAAATTATTCAAAAACATTTAAAAAAGTTTGTTTCACTGCCAAGAGTTTGTATATCAGAGACAAAATACGCAACTCTGACAATAAAGTTAAAACGGTTTGGACAATTATTAATGGTGAATTGGGCAAAATCCGATCAAACGATAGTACCATAAAACTTGTCAACTCTGGTAGGGTCATTGACAAAAGTGCTGATGTTGCGCTTGCTTTTGAAGATTTCTTTAGTAGTGTCCCTGCTAGTTTAACTAAGAATTTAAATTCGTCTTCAGCGCTTGCAGAGTCTTTATTGAGGGATCACGTTGCTGAGTGTAACAAATTATTTGAATTGCGACACGTGACTGCTGATGAAATTGTTAAAACTTTTAAAACATTAAATTTAAAAAAAACATGTGATCTCTGGGGTATGTCTGTAAATTTAGTAAATAATATCATAGAAAACATTGCCAATCAACTAGCGTTTATATTTAATCAGTGTTGTGACTGTGGTATATTCCCTGATTTACTAAAGTTTAGCAAAGTTATTCCTTTATTTAAAAGTGGTGACCAAGAAGACAGTAATAACTATAGGCCAATTTCCATATTACCAACTTTGAGCAAAGTCTTCGAGAAACTAATTTTAAACCAATTAAATAGTCATTTTGCATCAAATGGTCTACTGCACGCCAAACAGTATGGATTCACAAAGGGGCGCTCTACCACTGATGCCGGAGTAGCTCTTTTGTCACATATATACAAAGCATGGGAAAATTCAAAGAATGCTTTGGGGATATTCTGCGACCTTTCTAAGGCTTCCGACTGTGTAGAACATTCCACTCTATTACGGAAACTAAATTTTTATGGTATCAAAGGTTTAGCTCAGGATCTCATAGCTTCATATCTTCAGAACAGGGTAAAAACCGTTGTCGTTAATGGAGAGAAATCTCGCGGTGCGCCGATTAACATAGGTGTTCCGCAGGGATCTATCTTAGGACCGTTTTTGTTCTTAGTGTATATTAATGACCTACCTTATTATTTGCAGGATATGTGTGAAATAGTACTGTTTGCAGATGACACCTCATTAATTTTTAATGTGGATAGACATGACACAAATGTTGACGAAGTAAACTCTGCTCTTTTACGCATATCCAATTGGTTTAATGCTAATAATTTACTATTAAATACAAAAAAAACAAATTGTGTAGAATTTATCCTCCCAAATGTAAAAAAGGTGAAAAGGAATATTATTTTAAACGGGGAGGTATTAAACCCTGTGGAATCGACTGTTTTTCTTGGTTTGACATTAGATGAGAAGCTTCAATGGGGGGCCCATGTTACCACCACCGCTGCTAAGCTCAGCTCAGCTGCATATGCAGTTAGAAGAATAAGGCATCTCACCGATGAAGAAACGGCTAGATTGGTTTACTTTAGCTACTTTCATAGCATAATGTCCTATGGAATTCTGCTATGGGGCAGGGCTGCAGATATAGAAACTATATTTATATTACAGAAAAGAGCCATACGCTCTGTATATAATTTGCGTGCTCGAGACTCACTAAGAGATCTCTTTAAGAATACTGGTATCCTTACTGTACCGTCGCAGTATATATTTAATAATATTTTATATGTACATAATAACGCTTACTTACACACAAAAGTAGGAGATAGACATTGTTATGACACAAGAAACAGAAATAAAATTGAAATGCCATTATTCCGGCTAGCTAAAGTTAAAAATTCATTTATGGGCCAAGGTATACTATACTGGGGTAGAACCCTTTGAAAATAATGAAAAGATAAAAAAAATCGCAGTCGGATGAAACCCATTAGAAAAGGAGGGGAATATGATAAAAATGTAAGGAAAAATAAATTACGGTCAATCCGAGTTCGGGAAGCGGGAGGGGGGAGCTTTTAAGATAAAAAAATGGTTTCTCTCGATTTCCGACAAAACTACAAGTCCTATAGAAAAAAGTTCAATGGCAAAGTTGTAGGTAATTAAAAGTTCTACAACTTTTGTATTCACAATTTTTTCACATAACCTAAAAATTTAGGTGAAAAATTAAAAAAACCAAGTTTTTGGTCTTTTATTTCTATCTACTTCAAAATTTATTTTTTTTCTACGAAATTTGGTGGAAACTTACTTTATTATGTCCCAAATACACTGTAATTTATTTGATTGAAAATATTTATTTTTTCGCCTTATTTTGAATGAATACCAAAAAAACAACCTAATTTTCAATCGAAAAGTCACCCGTCAAAATATCAGCTTTTTTCAAAAACTTGGGGTGCTTTTTATTCATTGAAATCTCTACTTTCATATGGTGTAAAAAAAAATAAACACCACCATAGTAAATGTTCTCAGGAAATGCATACAAACAGTGTGATAATGAGCTTTTACTAAATCAGGCACACTTCTTGAACTCTATATCTTCTCTTGTATCGGCTTTTCGGTAATATTTCAAAAGAAAAATAATTATCTGTTCTAAGTTTAATATTTTACAGCATATTAAAAAGCAAAATGATGTCGATAAAAACATTTCAGGTAGTTCGAGAAGTGTGCCTGATTTAGTAAAAGCTAATTTTCAGACTGTTTGTATGCATTTCCTGAGATCATTTACTATGGTGGTGTTTATTTTTTTTACACCATATGAAAGTAGAGATTTCAATGAATAAAAGGCACCCCAAGTTTTTGAAAAAAGCTGATATTTTGACGGGTGACTTTTCGATTGAAAATTAGGTTGTTTTTTTGGTATTCATTCAAAATAAGGCGAAAAAATAAATATTTTCAATCAAATAAATTACAGTGTATTTGGGACATAATAAAGTAAGTTTCCACCAAATTTCGTAGAAAAAAAATAAATTTTGAAGTAGATAGAAATAAAAGACCAAAAACTTGGTTTTTTGAATTTTTCACCTAAATTTTTAGGTTATGTGAAAAAATTGTGAATACAAAAGTTGTAGAACTTTTAATTACCTACAACTTTGCCATTGAACTTTTTTCTATAGGACTTGTAGTTTTGTCGGAAATCGAGAGAAACCATTTTTTTCTCTTAAAAGCTCCCCCCTCCCGCTTCCCGAACTCGGATTGACCGTAATTTATTTTTCCTTACATTTTTATCATATTCCCCTCCTTTTCTAATGGGTTTCATCCGACTGCGATTTTTTTTTGTTTCAAAAATTATCTACTCTAGTCTATACGCTTTTACAACAGAATTCCTCATAATATTAAAGAGTTTAGTAGTTCTAAATTTAAATCTTATATAAAAAATGTACTTGTCAAGAGAGCCTATTACAGTATTAAGGAATATATGGAAGATAAAAACCCATGGAGGGTTGTCGCGTAAAAACCACAGGACAGTTCTTTGGCATATTATGATATTACATATGTAATTTGTAAAATTGTAAATCTGACATGATTGAAAAGAGCAACTATGGAGTTTCTTGCCGATTCTTCTCCGTAGATACTGCTTTCCGAATCGGTGGTAAATGTTAAAAATATGTACTTAATGACGTTTCAAAAGTGCTTCTAGAAGAAGTCTAATTGAATAAATAAATGTTTGAGTTTGAGTTTGAATGTCATAATTCGTATGAAAACCGCTGTCGCCAAAATCAACACATTAAAACCGATAGCTAAACAATACACACAAGTAAACTATGCCTTTTATTGGACAACTTGATTTTAGTGAAAACTAACTTAAATATAAAATTAAGCTTTTTAATATGTATCCTAACGCACGAATTTACGGTTTATTTTAGAATAACATCCCTAAGTATATGAGACGTTTTGTTTCTTTTTGCTCCAATAAGGTTGAAACTGTGTCATTCATTGTTATTTCGATTACTATGGTGACACTCGTAATACTTGTAAATATTCTATAATTTTAAGGAAAAACGGCATTATTTCTAAAAAAAAATATTTACCGATGAAATATTATTCCTTTATTAGTATAATTACAACTTGTGGAAGAATTTCCTCAATGGGAAATGCTGAAACACACCATGTTTACACACATACGTCTCCATAGCAACTGAACTGTGACGAACACACTGGTGATGTGAAAGTCACCTGAGTGGCGACAAGGTCACGCGCGCTTACGACTTCTAGTGTCTTGTTATTTAGATTTCTATGCTACCAACCTTTTGGTTATAAAATACATTTGAAATACCATAGAAATCTAAATAACAAGTGAAATACCAAATAGAGTACATACGTCATCAGTAAACAAGGAAGAAATAAGAATATCTAAGACATTTCTTCCCAGTAAGGTCACGTACGTAACAGGAGTATGGTGTAATTTAATAACACCCACCTACTTGATAATAAAACGAATAATATGATAAGGATTATACTTTTCTATCCGAGTCGAAAGACAGCAAGAAATTCAGCTTGAAAGTTTATGATTAGGCACTCGGCAGCATTTATTATCCATAGAAGTATTTTGTGCTACAAAGTAAGTAAATAATAAAATATGTATTTAATTTTCACCATTAACTACGTACAAGCTCTTTATTAAATTCAAATGGAAAAATAAAATGAAAGAAGAAATTGAAAAATGTTAAAAGGTTAAATAGAACAAGTATAAAGTAATATTACTTATTTCAAAAAATATTAAGGTCATTAATCCAAACTTACCTAACTTTCCTCTCGTCGTGAGAATATCGTCGTAAAGAATATTCTGTTAAATCGTTTCCACACTTATTAGAATCGTGGTAAATTTTCATTATTAGATTACCTACAATGAGCTGCCGCATAATAATGTCGAACTGCGGTCTCCTTAATGAGCGGAATAGCGAAATACTTTTTCTATTGTAACGAGCAAGCAATCAATAAGTAAGAATAAAATCAAACAAGCAATTAAATATGAAAGTTGTTAGAAAACTAAAGACACAAAAGAAGGTAATACAAGGTTATGAAACAAAATTATATAAATAGGAGGATTGGGAAAAATCTAAGTTTTATTTACATACGATTTTATGATTGACAAGTTCCATTTATTTTCGTTGACCATTCATACCACTGCGCGCTGTCTCCAACCTCTGTATGCATCGGTGAAAGCAATATGGAGCAATATTTGCGTATAAATATAACAAGTACAGCATATCCCTGATATGGAGCCGAGATTAAGCCTCTTGTTGTAGAGCCCATCATTATTTCATATCACGTCCGGGATTGGAGTGCGCGGATAGATTATTGATTTTGGAAATGTGTGCTCATTTATTGTCTTTATTTGTTTAAACGTGAGATGCGCGGCTTCCTTATGATCGGGTTTTCTAAGATGTAGCGTGGGTAGGTACTACCGAGAAATTAATAATTGCTGGTGAATAACTACATAAATAATAAACAAAAGCTAATATTTGTTTATTATGTTTTAGTAATAATCTTGCTATATTTAATTAAATGAACATTCCCGATACAAATTCCTAAGATGCCATTTAAAATTAAACTATGATGTCGTAGAGAAATCCGATATAAATGTTATTCTGTAAACTGTAAACACAAAAGGCTATACGACGCTAAATATTAAAATGTTTTACCGTAAATATTATCATAGAACAGTGTGCGAAAAGAAAACAGAAAAGCTCCTGAAATGCATGGAATTAACGCCGCAAGCAGTTTCGAGGGTGGACTCTAATTAAATTTTTGTAAATACGCTTGCATGGACGCTTTTATTTAATTTCAGGTTCGTATTTGTCGACTGCATTAAATGAGGATAAACAGATGGAGATGCCACCGAAATTTTTTGCGATGAGCTTATTTCGAATTTCATAACTATGAAAGACGAGATTATTTTTCTTATTTTAGAGCGTTATTTCTTAATTTTTATTCTACATATCATGTATGTTATTTATACCAACAATTTGATGACTTTTAAGAATATTCAACGGAGGTTAGACATGAAAGATACCAAGAATTATAATCAATTTGCTGAAAAAAATCATTCCTTTCATTTGCACAGCGTATCTCAGTGTTGCTTTCATGTAACAGAGTCCTTTTTCACTCCGCTACTATAAGCCTCAGGCCGCAGGCGTACTCTTGTTTAGGAAATGATGGTTCATTCATAATCAAATTACTGTTGAGTGTATTTTTAACTAAATCTTTTGTAATGCCGAATGAAGCTTTTGCCTTGTTCGTTTTTCAAGGGAATATTTTGGTATGTTTATTGTTTATTATTGTTGGCGTACAAAGATAGCTGAATAGTGAATATCAAAATATATAAGCGAGCGATATACCACGTACCGACATCTCAACCATTGCATTATATGGGAAATGAGTTGCTGACACCTTATATCATAATAGGGCCTCAGCCCTCATGTGTATTCAATCATTTTCACGATAATTTCCTGTGGCTATAATCCTAATACGAGTGTAATGACGCTTCTATCGACGAATTTCTTCAAAGAAAAGCGGTCCAGTATCGTCAGATACAATTTCATAAAATGTTTGAAGATCCGCCAAACTCAACGATTGGCTTTAAAAGGATAAAGTTCCATTATATCAGCATTACTGAAGCAATTCAATCCCAAACAGTCTAAAATTAAATTTCAATTCTTGGTTCCATTTTCTTTGTGGTTATAATTTAATGTGCGGACAAGAGACACCCATAAAATCTAATGGGGCAAATTCCAGGGCGCATTGAAGCTTTTAAGATTTATATTATTATATATTAGATGATGGTGCTTCTTAATTCTTATTAAAATCTATAAGACGTCGATTTATCACGTTTTCAATTAACGTGCGACACTTTTACTGTTTGGTGCGAAATAGGATTTTATTTTAATAATTTTGTGTTGTATTATGGTATTTTTATCGGATAATAAGTAGGTTCGATATATTTTTATTTCGAATTTAATTCTTTAGTCTAATGACATTCCTCATCACTAATATTTTCAAGATGTATTTTCACTTATTTCGATGACATTTTAATTATTTTGAAATAAAAAATTGCGTATGGCACCTATTTAACAACGAAAAAAACGTCTTGCAATAAAAAATTTATGTCTGATGGATCTATCTAAAGGCAAAAGATTAAAAATTACTCGTTAATAAATGACTTTAAATTAAGGATATTTTCCTGTGCAGATAAGATGCGCACTAATAAACGCAACCACTGCGGCCAGCCAGACAGCCCGGACTCTAACCGAAATAGGAAGAGAAACAGTATATCAAAAACCCAACTAGGTATACTAAAATGACTTTTTTTAAAACGTTGCTAGCTCCCGTACCATATGTCTTTACTACCTTTATAGGAATATACATTCACAGTAACATGCACTCAAATAGTTCCTATATATTATCGATAATGTAAATACAATATTGCAAATAGCTGACAATGCTCGTAGTTTGTTTAAATTTCAGAACGTTTAGTAGCTGATAGTTGTTTTGCCACGTAAGTTGCAAGTTAGCTGTTAGTATTAACTATTAGTATAGTACTAGTGGTCCGCCCCGGCTTCGCCCGTGGTACCTACATGTTTAAACTATCCTATCTCTTAAGTTGGATCGAACTGCACATGGTGTGCGAATTTTATTATAATCGGTTAAGTGGTTAAGGAGTCCATTGAGGACAAACATTGTGACACGAGATTTTTATATATTAAGATTATCTGTGCTGTTAGTTTCATAAACCGCCCCACCTCGTATACGCCCTCCATCTTGCACTATTCATTATGCCCTTGCTTGTTGTATTATTCTACAATCTTGACACAATAGACACACCCCATGGGTGTGAACGTTCAATGCAAATATATAGCTTGACCTATTTTATGGCCATCAATAGTAATGGTTTTTAGATTACTTTTTTATAATATAATTTTTACAGAAATCTATCATACTTAGATACTAGATTAACTTTATGTTATCTTATATACCTGAAAACACAGATTTTTATAAAATAAAAATATAAATACGTATTAGGAAGTTCGCATAAAATATTAAAAAAGCATGTTTTAAATTTATTAATATTAAGCATTAATAAATTAAATTAAGCAAGTATTCATTTGTTAAACTATAATATACAATATTTTAAGGAACAACAGCTTGTGTCTTTATAGGAAGACTTCATAGTCTTCATAAGCTTTTTTTCATTTCATTTTTGTCACTTATGTTTGATATCCGCAACTTACGTGTAATTCTTCAGTCGGCTACCATTAATGCTTCAGTTACCACTCACAATTACAGTCCAATGAATGATCAGAAAATTGTATTAAAATTAGTAGGTACTTAATGCAAAATAGCTACTCACGATTATAAAAGGAGCGACAAAAGTAATAAACTAAATAAGCAGAAAATATGATGTAATTCAGAAACGAACATGCTCCACACATAAATTAAGGACGTGACTGAAAGAGTGTTATTAGTAAAGTTGTGAGTTTTATATTCAAGCCTGAAAGCCTGTAGGCGCAAGTTGTTAGTCTGACGTCATCTTTCTTTATTATTTTCTCACTTACCGAGGATTTTACAATGTATACTGAATAGCCAGCACTTTGTTTGATAACTTAAATGGGCTACCCTCTTTGTTCATTAATATTGTAATCTAAGGTTTTAGCTTCCAATTAAGTTTTAAATTTTTTAAGGAAAATTTAAGATAATTTTATAATTTAATAGACTTTGAAAAATTCAGGAATGAAGTCGCTTTTAATATAACTTGCAAATAAATATTATACTTCGTTAATATTTATTCTTTACCGTCATTAATTATATCTGTAATTTTAAGAAAATCCTCTCTTGAAGATAACTAAAGACTTGTATTTAAATTGACGAAAAATGTAATAAAATTATAATATTAAGCTATTAATTACTGAAGTGAATAAAATTATCGCAAGGATATGCAGTCATATTCTGAAAAAAGATTTCTAGCTAATTGCACAACTCCATTACTTACGAACAATATCAACCATTAGGGTGCTTTTCCACCAAAAATGTGCGAGGAATGTGTTTGTAAAGAACCAATCAAATGGCTTCATTTAGTTTGAAGTTTGAAGCGTTTAGCTTTTGACGCGATACTATTGGTTATTTACACATTGCTCGCACATTATTGGTGGAAAAACACCCTTAGACGTAGATGACAACAACGTAAGCACATTACGGAAAACTATTATAGAGAACGCTTTGCCTACAAATCATTAAAGTTGGAAAGGGTCGAGTGTTTGTCAGTTGTTAACGTGTAAAGGGTTTTGTTCAGCGTTCTGTTTTATTGACAGATATCCGTAGCACCGAGGCCGGGAGGGTATTATAATCATATGAATATTCCAATTCAAATTTATTAAAATGTAACGTATTTGATATCATACGTGAGTAAATAAATTTGAAGTTTAAAGGCTCACATTATAGGCTCTTGAATTTTGCATAATTTACGGTAGTACTAAATCCCACCGCAGGATTAGTGCGTTCAAAAAAACTTTTTTGATGAAACCAGAATTAACACATATCATATACCCATATCTTAAATGAAAATAATTGAAAATATGTAAAGCAAATAATTTTGTTAGGTTTGAGTTATATGAATTATTTGTATTATGTTTTGCATTTGTTTTATATCTACTACATTGTAGTAGTTATATGAAAAGAAGACAAAAGAAACAGCAAAGCAACGGTTTGTAAAATCCTACAAAGTCTGCTTATTATTACATTCTATTTGCAGTACCTCATATTTCTAGCTCCTTAGTTCTTACTAAAGTTGCGTTTAAAATTTTATCTTGCTTAACAATTAAATTTAATGATTACAATTTAAATGTTTGCTTTGCAATGGAATAGTACTTTTATTTATATTTTGTAATAAATGCCAGAAAATGTATTTGATTCATGATTTTATACTTACTAGGTAATCAAAACTACAATTAATAATGTCACAAAATTGAAATTCTATGTTTAACTAGCGTTCCGCCCCGGCTTTGCCCGTGGTACATATTTACGTTTTCTCTACATAAGAACCATCCTCGTACTTCAAGGAATATAATAAAAAAAGAATTATCGAAATCGGTTCAGCCGTTCTCAAGATATGCGCTTACCAACACATTTTGGGATTCATTTTTATATTATAGAAGTAAAGATTTTGTAGATATAATTCATTTTATATTTGAAAAGCTTTTTTTATTCTAGTGGTATACGTATTTATATCGTAGTAGTGTTATTATAAATTATTCATAGAAATTTTTGTATTTATTTTGTCCATTGGTGACCAATTTTATCGAACATAAAACGAGCGATAAGCCTGGGCACGTTGCCACGACGTAAAAATTCACACCCATAGTTTCCCTGTTAAATCAACAAGCATTACTCCAGAACTTCGCGTTAAAAATATTAAGCAAAGGTCACCTTTAAAAACTACGTACAATCGTCTACACCGCAAATTGAGCTGCGTTACGATTAACATTGCTTAAACAATGGCTTAAACCATGTCCACAGATAATAGTATAATACTAGCGATAACACTGGTTGTTGAATCATCATCTTAAAGGAGTAATAATGTAGTAAGAATATTAAGAAGAAAATAGAGTTGAAAACACCACACACGCGAGACTGTATTAAGCAGCATTTTAAAGTTCTATTAAGATGTATAACCGCCACGACGAATAGCTTGTACATAATAAATAACGCTTTTAAGTAGCACAAACACACCGCACTGGATACAGACATCATGTCTATGAATTTTGTAGCAGAAATTCAGTTTATGCCGCCGATGGTAGACAGGCCATGTCCCGTGCCTATATTTGTAAGGGGGTGTTTGGCTGCAATCGATTCCCATGTGCGATATATTCTACCTTCTGTATTTGTGACTCCTTTTTTTATTCAATTTACTTATAAATACAACTCACGATATAAATTTTCCACTAAGGTAATGTAAATTTTTTTTTTAATTGAACGAAAAATTCTTGTGTAAGAATAAAACGGAGCAGCTTTGAATAATTATCATTTAATATCTCTGATGTGGCAGTAAATTGCGCATTCGAGTTGCTTTCACGGTTTTTATGATCATTGCAGTAAATTAAATTTATAACGATTCGCGCAATAATACTTTGCAAGTATTCATTTTGTAATTATTTACAAAGTTATTTCTGCTCTGATTCGCCTGAAAAATGTTAACTATTCTGTTTTTAAAAAAACCAGGATATTTTTTTATTATAGCATATTTAGGAACGAACGTGGAGTAATTTTAGTTTGAAAGGTCTAATATTGACTTCATATATAAACTAGTGCGAGACTTCGACCAATGATGTCTACTCACGTACTGAACGTGACGAGACTACTACTCATGGGAAATGTATGGAATACTAACTCACTACAGAAGAAAATATTTCGATTATGTATGGAAATAATAACAATTGGAATAGCTGTGACAGAATGTTACATGCGAACTTGTTGATTGATGCGGGATTTAATTCAACCTTTTTTTAAATAATATTAAAATGTATTCGTGAAAGTTTGATTGTTTGTACAGCTTAAATACAAACTAACGAAAAATTGGATGTTAATAGCACAGAAAAATGTTGTGTATAGCGCATGTTCTCATCATAAAACCGCAGTACCTTAATATACAAGTATACATTGAAACTAATGGCTGTGTTTTGTGCAAACCACAGCTTTGCAAACACGTCTGCAATATATAGTAGCATGAGGAGCTTTTTATGACATGCGGCTGACCTAAATTTTAAAATTATGCGCAAGTGGTAGTAAATTTTAACTTTGAAAAGCGCTGTGTGAATAGAAAGGGTGGGTATTGGTTGGTTAAAACGTAGAAGTTTATTTTAGAAATGAAAATCACATGAAGCAAGAACTGTATTGGGTTGAATTTTAAATGCAAAAAATTCAATTTCTATTTTATTATTCATATTAAATAATATGCCTGCCTTATTTTATGTGCTAAATAATAAAATGAACAGGAATAATAGGGTGATATTAATATTTTTAGTATTGTGTTATCTCCATTTTATCACATTATTTTTCTAGTCACAATCTTAACATTATTCTGCTGCTAACAAAAATTTATCGTTTGAAAAGATTGGTTATATAGGTTATGTTAGGTATATATAGGTTAACTTTCAACAGCAGGTTTACAGGGTTACTCCATATAAATATGCACCAAGGGATCACTAAAGAATAACTATGAATACGACCGTAAGTGGAATAAATTTCGAGCATTGTTAAACTTTTGCCAGTTACTTTGAAACTGTGAGACAAAAACCGAAATATGGAGAAGCACTTTAAAGTTTTTGTTATACGCTAACGTTAGATCTTTGCTAAATTCGTGGTAAATGTTTTTCAACAGTCAATACTCTATATCTATCTTCAAACTGTGTTACAAATTGTCATAATTATGAAAATGAAGTTTTGACTGTGTCTTAAAAAAAGATGATAAGGAAGGTACTTTACCTATAACTATAGTAGTCAGTAGTGTATGGTTATACCGTAGACAGAGAAACCAATAGACAAATTGATAGTTTATGTCGCATTCACACAAGAAAAAGAGCAACTTATGCCGGTGTTGTGTAAAGAAATGAGAGAGAACGATAAAATTTTTTGTTTCACCCAGCGTGCCACTTTTTTCAAGAAAAGAAACCTACTTTGCTAAACAAAGTTTGACAGCTAACTATCATCTTCCCTAAAAATATAGTTTTTACATGTTCTAAGTTACGTAATTCATGGTATGTTTGGTTTTTAATGATTTAGACTTACTGTTAATACCTTATAAAATAATACCATGGTGCGGTGTAGCGTTAAAGGGTGTTAAAGTGATAGTGGAACGAAAATGCCTGGATTGTCTTTTCACTCGTAAGTATACAACTCTTTATCAGTTTATAGGCCTTCATGATATTTCAGCGTGTTAATATATTGTGTATCACGTGCTGTTGACTTGAATACATTGTTTAAAAACCACAAAAATAACAATTATAAATTTTAACCTAAAAAATTTTGTGTTGCCAACTTTTCTACAAATTGTTACCCACTATTATGGGAAATAATAATATATATTCTGCAGTGTGTATTTAATTAAATATCTGAAATATTCAATGGCTTGTTCCAGTTTTCCTGAACCGGATAATTTACGACAAATTTGGATTGTAGCTACAGGATGAACAGATTGGAAACCAAAACCGAAGGTTAGAAAGTATTACGGCAATCACCACCACCGCGACGCTGCCCCGCCGAAGACAATGGACACTCTTGGTTCCAACTTCCAACATTGAACCGGAGGGACGTAGTTAATTAAGTTAGAGATAATTTAAATGTAATTTTTTTATTACAATAAATTATTATTAAGTAAATTTCGTTTTTTTGCGCGTTCGCGGGTCGGTCAATATAATTAACGTGTGTATCTGTTAATACTTACGAAAATAAACATTCTTTTATTTTTTTTATTTTATTTTATAAAAAATAATGAACAATCGAGTTTTCATCTACATTATCATTACATACACATTTTTATATGGGATTATGATAATGATATATAATTATTATACATACTAGTGGTCCACCCCGGCTTCGCCCGTGGTACATATTTCGCAATAAAAGGTAGCCTATGTCCTTTCTCAGGTATCAAAATATCTACATACCAAATTTCATGCAAATTGTTTTAGTAGTTTAGGCGTGATTGAGTAACAGACAGACAGACAGAGTTACTTTCGCATTTATAATATTATATAGTATGGATTATATAATATATAGGTATGTGTATATACATAATATGTATTACCCATCTAAAAGTAATATGTTTATTATATACTAGCTGCGCTCCGAAAACCATACATACATATGTACATACATAATTACAAACATTTTCTCTTTATAATATTAGTATAAACATGTAAGTATGTAATGTGGATATCTCATTATTATCCACTTATGTTATGTGAATAATGATATTGAGAGATTTGTATCTTACAAATTGCGGGGTAAATTTTCCCTCACATGGTAACCCTAAATATTGTGACGTATTCTTTTTTATCTCTTTCTGCGACACGCATTGCCGGTGTCTATTGGATTCTCTGTCTACGGGTTATACAATTCAGAATGTTGCTAGTTTCAAAAAATCTAGTAATAAACATAGAACAAAATTGTATCACGCATTCATTTGTTCCACTAGAAAATTTTATGTATATAAGTTTTATAAAAGTTGAAAATTAATACAAAAGACAAAAGAGACAAGACTGTGTTTGAAAGCAATTGATAATAATAATCACACAGACAGCTGCTACAAACTTTATTCAGCAGGTAATTTGTAAAGGAGTGAAAATGAAAATAATCCTTTGTAGTTCTATATAAAGCACCTTTGAAGTATTCGTGATTAAAGATATCTTTGACGAAATAACTTAATATACTGTAGGTATAGTTAGTTATCATAATCTTATAATTATATCTATAGTATAATCATCATTAAGGAATCTTGTCTATTCATTATATTAAGTTACTATAAACGAAATAAAATTATTTAATACATTTCGACTTTAGAGGCAGAACAATCTAATTAACTTTCGTAAATAAAATGTTGCCTTGTTAAATTTTTGACATAACATTGTCGTAAGCTTTAGTTAATATAATATACTAGTCACAGGGAGTTCATATCCGATTTCCTGGCAACTTTATCGGCTAGTTTGTTTTGGCATTCAGCCCAATAGCTGGCAGATGTTGATAGAACTTCTACTAAGTTCTTTGAGTCTTCACTTCACAACACCGTCTCAATGATACAATTAAACTGTCTGATCAAGTAAACTATTGTTAGTGAGAATTTGTAATGACTGTGTTGTATATTATTAATACATAGGAGTTAGAATACCTGTTTCTTTACAGGAAAAATATAAAATCAGACGTCAATGCCTATGATATTCGTGCATGTATTCCGTATGCAATGAAATCTCAAAAAGGAAGCGGTGTCAAGCAGGTATTACGAACATGACGTAATACCATATATACGAGATGTCCGATTAAAGGTTTTAAGTTTGTTTTAAGGTAAAAGAAAGGGGATTTTTTAATGTTATAGTCCTATAATTATAAACAAATAGATAACCATTAAACATAAATGATGCGGAAAATGATCTTTTCGTCTGTTAAGGTCTCGGGTATGTACATAATATTGAATAGTTTTTTAAGTTTACTATTAACTTGGTGTATCGTGAAACTCGCACAGAATGTTCAGTTTTCAACATCGCATCGGCGCAATCTTACTATACAACTCAGTTATAAACTCAAAGTTCTACCGATGGCGATGGCGACTCCGGTGAAACTAATGGATTTTCAGTGTTGAGAAAGATTTTTGACTCAAAATCATTTTAAATTCACAATTTACATAGTGAATTTAAATTATAAGACTTTCTAATATTATCATTTCTCTTATTGCACATTCTGAAATATTATTTAACTAGCACACTTGCGCAATTTTTCATACACGATGAGATCTTTCAGGGTGATCTTAAGTCCTATCTCTTCACACAGAAATCATACCATCAAATTGTTCCCATGCCGTCACTGTAAAATCGTAAACACCGTTAGATTATAACATAGAAATCTAAGATTATAATCTATCCCGCATGATTGTTATTTGTCGTAAATTTTTGAACCGTTAAATACTGCCTACAATTTAACCCACAGTGTAATATTTAAAGATCTCTTCAGCCCTCGATGTCTACACGTGTTAGACTAAAGTAAATAAGCCAAGATCCTTTAAGCCTTGTAACTTGCTTTCTAATTAAATAACATTTGCTGCTGAAATTACGCAAATAATGTTTATTAAATGTTTTATTAAAGCTATAACATTGGTTGTAATGGTATGGGTAAGTAAAAATAAATTTTATTTTGAATACTGTACTATCTACTTTCACATGTTTGTCCTGCTCATTGTGGTTAGGTAATGATATAACAGTTGGAATTAGTAATTAATTAAACATTATCTTATAACAGATTTTTAAAGATACCTACAGATGCTAAATATTTTTTAAAACATCTCATCTAGCAAAATGTAAGTATGTACCTATTACAACGCCGTTTCATAAACTTTCACTTAACCAATTTTGTAAATAAACAGCTAATATTGAAGCAACGAGTAGGTACGTGTACAAAGTCAAACATAAAGTTTTAGACGTGTAGATCTTGTGTGTTTCGCAACATTGTACAATATTATATGTGAACTTTAAATTTCAAGAATAGTTTTCAAAGTTTGAAACAATGAAATATGTACGAACTTTAATACAACATTTCCAGTACAAAATGTTTCCAGCAATTTTGAAATTCAATATTACATAACATTATTATTGAATGTTTATAGATATGTTATGAATTGTATTTATATTACAACCATAACTTTTAAACGCCTGAAGAATTTTCGATGCATTGCGTTTATTTAGGATCATCTTAGCCGTAAATTATACGATAAGCTCAGGAATGACTGTTGTATATTTTTGAATCATTAAGTTACATTATTTTTCAATTCTTTGAATCTTATTTTCAAAATGTATTTTTATTTCTAATAATACATAGATGTAGATATTCATTAAATTTTATTCATCGACCCTATCAATTTAGTTAATCAAATTATAATAGTGCTAGTGGCCAAGACAAAGTAAGTGATTAAACAATAATCTGTCTTCATAACTAAAGTTAAATTATAGTTAGGCAAGTCAATTATAGTCGATTTCCAAGAAGCAATCACTCCTTACGTCCTTTGTTTATTGATATTGATTTGCCACATAAAATATGTGATGAATGTTTTTTATTCGCGTGACGTAACTAGTTTCATACAGACTTTCTCTGGCCCTACTTTTTCGCCTCCTTTAAAAGTGAATTTCAGACAATCCTTTCTTCTAAATCGTTTAAATATTCCATTTAATATTTTTATAACTGATATTGCATGATCAATTCTCGGTTATTACTTTATATTTAATTATTCGTAGGTATAAAACACCACGCCTGCTCATATTATAAACACGAAAATCGATCAGTGTGTCTGTAAGTACATACAACGATTATAGATAGGTTAGGATAATAGGTAGGTTAATAAAAAAATGATAATCCCTATAAAGCTTTTACAATAAAGCCGTTGTTCTGAAAACCAAATAGATAACAACTATTTGTTATCCGTCGTCCTCTTAAATCCATCAGGGATAGGGGCTGTAGATTTATTAAGCTTGTAATTAAAACTTGGGGAACCTCGTCAAATCGCACTCAACCCAGGTGAAAACGTTTTAAGACGGCTGAAACGCCAATCCCTCTTTCTAAACCCTCGCTTACAAGTAATACCTGCTCCTTTAACAGCCTTTTGTGTGTTTAATTAGAATTTTTCGTACGTAATTGTCAGGTTTGTAAGTAGGAAATGTTTGAATGTTCCCGCATAAAAGGGTTGAAGCCTAGAGGATCAAGTGGAATGAACGAATAATGAAATAATATTTGATGTTTGCGTTTGCTTTTCATTTGAACATGAATGCGCTTATTAAACAAAGTGTAATTTTACCAAAAGTTTTAATAACTTTTGAATGTATTTGATACAGTTATTAATCAAAGAGAATGTTTGGGCATAAATGTGATCTATTTACTTGAGCGTTTTTAGATTCAATATGCGCAATCATTAACGATGTAAAATGTTTAGGAGTTTTAATTAAATTTGTTTCGGAGGGTAATGATTAAAACAAGGTTCTCGTCGAATACTTAAAATAAATTACGTGACGGTGCTGTATTTGGTTGCTCGCGGGTTTGGCGCCCGTTTACACAATTAATGAAAATCGTCTGAAGATAAAATCGATTATTAAAAATATACTCTGGTAACTGGAGCATAATATTATTTCCGTTCGAATAATTGCAATTAATTTGTCCTTGTTAAAATTTGGAGCCTTGAAACTATGTAATAAATATTATACAAAACAATTTTTCGTTAAAATGTAATGTTTGCCGCTTTGAGCTTTAAATTGTTAACATAGAGTTAACAAAGTAGGTACTACTTTTATTTTGATACGTTATTTCTGTTTCATATAAAGGTTACTGTAATATAAAGATATTCATAAGATAAATATTGAAGATATTTTTTTCGCATTATTTGAAATCGTTTTATGTTTAAGGGTCTTCATTTCAAGGGAGCAATATAAACACTTATATTGTGATAACAAAAAATATTCATGCGTGACCTTTTGTGTCGGACAAAGAGGTTTCTTCGCTGGCAACTTTACAACAGAGATGAGGATGAAGCGCTATTGTGTGAAAGGCATCCAAGAGCATCTTTTTCAATCGGAAAACATGAGTGAAATTTATGACGCGTGAAGTTACGTACAGCTGTTTTCAGCACACACAGCGCTTGTCTGCAAACTAGGTTACGGTATAATGTCACGGGTTTAGACTCGTTACTATTCTGTGTTGTGAACTTGATTCGAAAACTCACATAGGTGTAGTTGTATGTGATAGTTGGCTTCGTAGTAAATATGTAATTAGAATAGAGGAATAATACATAGTTAATAATTCATCGTAGAGTGATCGCGATGTAGCTGTGTGACTGCTACAATACATAAATTAGCATGACTATTATCTGTAATTAATTATCATCTTACCAAGGTAAAATTGTCTGTTACAAATTTATGTTTGTATATTAAATTAGAATTTAAACAGTATCACAATTATTTAATAATGTGAAGAGTTGTGTCTTAATATTCTAAAATTATAATTATATCTTTTTAGTACATAAAATGATGCTTTAATTAAGCGAAAGAGAACAGAAGAAAAATAAAGTCACTGCAGAATAGATGTTGTACTTAAATCATCCTTTAGAACGTCTTCAGGGAAATTTTTCATCGGAACAGCGAGCATACTTTGTGAATAATATCGAAATTCTTCACTGGAGCGGACTCTTTGTGAAGTCTAAAATATCCGATTTATTGCTTAGACTACATCTAACTGTAAATTCAAATCGACTATTGAGAGCGCTGTGCCACATTTTGGTGCGATATCAGATGCAGGCGAATCTGTGTTTGACTTTCCTATTTAAACTGTGGTAATACAAGATCTGAGTTCCCTGTAGAGATTTAAGCCTCGTTGAAATATGGATTACTCGTTCCCCCAAACGGGCCCGAGGCGTACCTCTAAGCGATCTCTCCTCTGAAGGACACGCAGTACTTAAGGGCATGAGTGTTGTGATTCCCAGTTAGCAAGTGCTTGCTAACGTTGAGCTTTTTAATTAAACCTCGTAATAAACGCGGAGGGAAATTTGGTTTGAGCGAGTTATTGCCGTGATTGTAATTAATCACAATGTTTGCGTCTGTGTTGGGTTGTAGCAAATACAGTTTGTTTACAAGGAAATAATAAAACCTGGATTATAAAATTATTAAGCTTTGTAATGTCTATATTTGATTGTGGCACCTGTTTGGGGAATTATGTTGTATCTTATTTAGAAATAATTTAATTTATAAAATCTGTTCTTCTTACACGTTAATCTCACATCGTTATGTGACTATAGTAAACAGGACAACTGATACAAGAATTATTTCTTATATTTTCAAAATAACAGCGATTCCTTCGACTATATTTATTTTATCAAACTTAGGTAGATGTACGTGGAGCGTAATTGCGTGATGTATCAAGCATATTTGCTGCCACACATGTCTTCTTTATAACTTTATTATAAAGCATAATCCACGCTATTTTATTTAAATTATATGTAAATTAAGCAAATTCTCATTAACAGTGCATTTGAATACAAACACGGCGGTGTCTAGCCGGGGGCTTAAAGCTAAAATATAACAGTAAAATATTCTAAAAAAAAAACTTGTAATAAAGATTTAATAAGTCATGATGAAGCTAATCCAAGTTGGTACAAGGTCGGGCAACTGCAGGTCGTGACCTCACGAACCCCACGGAGCTTTTCGTTTACATATGCAATTACGGTTTCACTATTCCCGGCAAATAAGTGCGCTTACAAAATTCAAGGCGCGCTTAAAACGAGGGATTTCATCCCACACGTCAATGGAAAGCAATCTGAGTTCATTCTTAATTCATGCATGTAGGCGGGTGTCTAATTAAATAAATAATACCGGTCGTTGTATGGGTATTTCAGAAAATCTCAGTTAAATAAGTGAAATCAATTGAGTGTGTGTAGGTAATACCTGATTGTATCTTGGATTCTTATTTTATTTTAAAAATTGAGCTTGTTTACGTATTTTCCAACTAGTCAACTAAAATAACAAAGCTTTCAAATTTCATCATTAAGAAGTGTCGATTGATGAATTTATGGAATCTAATATTCTATTGAGGATATATTATGTAACTGGTATTAAGTAATCAGTTAAAAATATGATATATCTAGAAAATTTAACTTTTATTTTTAATTATTTGAGATGGGCAATGAAGATTATTTTCTTATTTTCGAAATTCAATAAGATATGAATCGATATTACCTACATAATCATAAGTACATATATCTCACAGTAATAAATATGTATTCTTTAAACATCAAAAAGCGAGTAAGTATTACAATTAAACTTTGAGTGAGACGTAAGAGTCGTCGTAAAAATATTACCAAGCCAATTCAAACGAATATCACATCGCTTTGAGATGGCTGAAAGCAATCAGGGTCGTAATAAATAAACTAAAGAACCTTCTAGACCCCTATTAGTTAATAGTCTGGGTGGTGCGCGAATGGAGTCGATGGTCACTTTTTTGTGATTGACGTAACCTGTAGATACGTTTATCTACAGCCTACGTCAATCTCATACATTCGTAGTCTATTCTATTGAACGCTACGCTAACATAAAGCCACTTGACTAGGGGGGCAGGTTATATGAAACCAGATGTTGGTCAGTTTAAATTTAGAGCGAATGCTACAAAATGGCCGTTGACAAATGGCATATTTAACCAGCTCCTATTGGCTGGGCGAATTATCCGAGTATCCGAATGAATTGCTTTATGATTTATGAATAGAGTTTAACAATCTATTGTCAAAATGTTACTACTTCATTAATCCTGATCAACATCTGTTTAATTTAAATGCATTAGGTTAGGTAATTTAGTTTTATTTATAGCAATATCATTTTCTGCTTGACATAATTCACAAATTCAATCATAGAAAAACTAATTTTGTTTTGTTTTCTATCATACATGGATGACTTTTCTACAACTAAACGCAATAAAATCTGTTTAACAAATCTATAAGTATTATAATAACGATAAATCATATGAAAGTGATTTCCTTGAACATAGTTGTTGCTGTTATAACTTTATAAGTATAGCATAATAAAATACCCTTGTAAGGCTAGTTAGTTATGCTTAAAAGTGGGGCACAACTCACGAGCATTTATTCTCTCTATTTAGTTACCAAGTTGTGTAGTACACCGGAAAGTTTGAACGGAGGCAAGAGTACATAACTCAGCAGTGCTGACGATGCTACGGCACTTAAGTAGAAATTCGCGGATCCGCCAAAACTTTTAGCGCTTACCTATCTTTCACGAGCATTATTCCAGTACTGCTTGTTTATAAACTAATTCAGACGTCAAACTGTCATAAAGCTGTTCTCGCTGTAAATTATTTCGCAATCGAAAACTTAAATACATCACGCTCTGTTTGCGCCCTAAAAATTCCATCACCTTTAACATTAGCATGAAATACTCTAATATGAGTGTCTTGTCTTTACTTAATTTCAGTTAGATTTTCTACTCATCATCAAATCTCTCATTTATCCTTGCTCAAGTCTGAACTTCTTCAATATAAAGTTTATAAATATACTGATTGATAAGTATCCATGTGCCTTATTATTGATTGTGATAGCTTTTCCTACACATAAACATTTTCTGTACCATATAAAAAGTTTAAGACTATGCAGCATTCTTACCTTTTAACTAGATCTTTTGTAAGACACCTTAAACAAGCTTAAATGATGACGTCTTCAGATGAAACTGCAATCAATTGACCTAAATATATCTCGTTAATTCAGCTTTATATGGAAACTCCTCGTGTAATCTTATAAGCTCGAGAAGCACAGTTCAGATGATAGCTATCAATAAACGTCAAAGGAAAGTGGATATGTGACGTATGTGCTCAGTTACTAACACGTATCATTTTCATTTTCCTATAAATACCACAACACCTACATAATCTGATCCTATATATAGGTACATAATCTGGTAAAAGCTTATTAATATCCCAAAATATTATCACCTACGCACACCGAACAATGAATTAATGAATTTTTTTACATAATCATATATTTAAAAATTAGGTATATAGATTTAATACAATTTTAAAAGCCCACATTAAACACAAAATCGTGGCCAATATGTAGCAGAGCGGATTTATCCAATTCAAGTAATCAAATAGAATCTTGGTGGTTTACGCCTATATAATAAAGAGGGGTGTGAAACTGAATGCTGAGCTTTAAACTTGGACTATTTACGACGCCATTATGATATTATAGTGATGTAACAATCTCACGGTCTGCAGTAACTTGCGTCGTAAATACGGGCAAAGCTGCCGACTCTTTAGTACCACCTGCGCTTGCCAACCCAGTCATTGTCTAATTGGAAATATATTCTTTTAAAGGCAGTCTTACCGAAGTTTGTTCGATTATTACAAACCATTTTGTTTGAGATAAGGCTCCCAATAAACAAGGAATATTTAAAGCTTGATAATTCAATATGTTGTAGAGTCCTTACTATTAGTAATATTAGAGAGGTTAATCCTCTTGTAAGACACGAATTAAACTAGCATGTTACGGAAGAACGGATTTTGCCACAACCAAATTGAAAAATAATAATTAAAAGAGTAAACTTATTTTAATAAACATTCGCTACGAATTCAGAATCTTCCGTCGTTTACGGAACGCCGTTTAGAAATAGTTCACAGATTAAGAGCTAGGACCTACTTTCAAAGATAATAATATATTATATAAAATCTTCCATTTTTAAAGAAGCGCAATTTCTTATTTAAACAAATTTTACACATGTGACTAAGGTGCACGACGACAAGATATAAAATCTCTACGACTACGTTTTAATTAAGGAGTGGAGTATTCAAAGGCCGCAATAACGAAGCTCGTAGAACTAACCTGCGCGAGTAACTAAGTAGAAGTTGCTTGCTCTATTCACTTTCAGGCCACATACGTTTATATTAATGTAATCTGCGATCCTATTCAATATGGTTACAAATAGCAGTAGAAGTTCACATGTGATACTATAAATTATAAGTTAGTTATAGTAAGTTTTTGGTGGTATAAACTCAACATTGCTTACATTATTACTGCATTCATATGATTTAATATGTACAGTTCATTACTATTCATAGACCTCGTCTGAATTTAAATTTCGATATTAGTAATTTAAAATGTTATATCTAATATATATGTCACGGCTAAAGGTAGGTGAGAACATAAACTTAAGATTAGCCGGCTAAACTTAGGTTTATTTTCGACGAGGTGTTAATGTTAGTTTGTTCTATCTTTAGCCGGCTAAACTTAAGTGTAACCGCAGGCCCGTGGCTAAAAATGTCGGGGTGGGTAGATTTGGTTAGCGCCGGGCCGGTGGAGGGCTTGAGGGGCCCGCACAGTGCCAGAAAACACTCGCCCTGTTCCTTACATGTATTATAGTAACCAAATCTACCCACCCCGACTCAGGGCAGAAAGCTGGTGGCTAGGTTAGGTTAGGTTAGAACTCTTAAGACCCGCACGAGCCGAGCGAGCGCAGCGAGTGTGCTGCGGCAGCAGCCGGCGAAGTGCCAGAAAACACTCGCCCTGTTCCTTACATGTATTATAGTAACCAAATCTACCCACCCCGACATTTTTAGCCACGGGCCTGCGGTTACACTTAAGTTTAGCCGGCTAAAGATAGAACAAACTAACATTAACACCTCGTCGAAAATAAACCTAAGTTTAGCCGGCTAATCTTAAGTTTATGTTCTCACCTACCTTTAGCCGTAACATATATATTATAAAGGCGAAAGTTTGTATGGATGTATGGATGTATGGATGTATGTTACTCTTTCACGTAAAAACTACTGAACCGATTACAATGAAATTTAGCACACATATAGAGGGTAACTTGGATTAACACATAGGATAGTTTTTATCCCGGAAATCCCACGGGAACGGGAACTATGCGGGTTTTCCTTTGCAAACGCGGGCGAAGCCGCGGGCGGAAATCTAGTCTAAAATATACCAAAACATTAGTTTAGGTATATTTTAGATATTATAATGTGGGATTTATAATATCCATATCCAAATTAATGGAAATTTTATTATTTATAACTCCATTGTGGGTGGACAATCCATACGTCGTTGGATGGATTTGATTTCAATCTGTGAGCTAACTTTTGTGTAAAGTGTACTTAACACAAAAGTTAGCTCTAAGCTATCAATTAATAATTACAATAAATAATTCGGTTTCACCACAAAATTGACAATAATAATTATGTTTAAATCTTCAAACATAATAATATCTAGATTGACTTTTAACTACTGATCAGTAAAGAAACAGAGATTTTAATATTATATAGCAATACTTAAATTATACCGTCAAAGAAAAATAAAGTTAAAAGTACTCCAACTGAATATAAGGTGGCACTCTTGTTGCCGTAAGACCCTTTTATGTAAATCTTGAAAGATGTGACCGGATTGTCAATGAGACAGCGCAATTACCTTGATGAATACGGGTTCGCATTTCGTAACTTTAGTTAACATCAAACATAATGATAATTTACACTGGACACATATTTATTATTTATTCTGTTACTTTCCATGTTACGATAGGTATCACTAATAGAATATTTTAGTATCAAATATTGTGTTTATTTACAGCTATACGGAAAGCATGACAGCCTGTTATTGAAATGTTTAGTTTCCGCAGTCAGCGTATGTTTATTAAAATAAACATTTTGCCAAAGTACATTTCAGAACATTCTACAAATTTTCAATTTGTAAATTCGTAGATAAATAATGAAAGACGAGACGAGCATTTCTTAATATTTTACTAAAATTTATGGTATACTAGTGGTCCGCCCCGGCTTCGCCCATGGTACATATTTCGCAATAAAAGGTAGCCTATGTCCTTTCTCGGGTATCAAAATATCTCCATACCAAATTTCATGCAAATTGGTTCAGTAGTTTAGGCGTGATTGAGTAACAGACAGACAGACAGAGTTACTTTCGCATTTATAATATTAAGTATGGATAATACTAAGTATAATACATACATACCGTACCGTATATATAAATAATAAAATAGGATATTCTTTTTCAAAAATATATAAAGAAGCTTTCGGGATTTTAATCAATTTAACGGCCAATAATTAAAACGGACAGGCAGTCGTACTCACTACTTCGCCGTCTATTCGTTAAAGCAGACTGAAATAAATAAAAACTAAGCTCGCAAAACCTACGTAGTATCCTTTTTTTGAATCCTTGGTCTTGGGATAAAGGGAATGCCGTAATCCTTTGTTTATCCCTTTAAAATATAAAACCGGCTTATCTACTAAATAACTGAAACTTTTTTAGTCAGACACTTATACCGTAATGTTGGATAATAATCCTTTTAATTATTATTATTTTATGTATATGTATAACAACATTGATACTAGATACTATTGTTATACAAAAGGCAACATTATTTTTTGTCATATTATGAACGCATGAACGCATACGCATATAGTTATTTTGTACGTTTCAATCCGAATAATTTTCAGTCGCCACACGCAGATTACGATTTCAATAGCAAATCGTCATTCATTACAACGCTGTGGAATTTGTTTTATGTGCAAAATTTAAAGAAAGTATGATATTCAAATTATTATTATTATGAAAAAAAAAACAAGCTATATTATGTTGGTACTTAGTTATGGAGAACCTGACTGTTTGAGTTACAAGAACGTGCCAAGTCTTATTCTAAGATATTTAATAAAAGTCAATAATTATAAAACTCGACACGAAGTTCAAGGCCCGCAGCCTATTTCCACATTGCTATTCTTATCTCTACACTGTCAGGTAATTTTGTTAAAAGTAACATGTAACATACCTACTAACAATGTTTGAATTGTAACAAAATGCTATTGTGCGCTACTTTGAATAGTCCTTTTACTGCCAATGAATGCCAGTAAGGCATTGTAAGCCTAAGCTAAATATAGATATAAGATATAAAACCATATATTCATGCAACACAATACCAATATGGTTTAAGTCTGTGGTATAAGTCATACATTTTTTAATACTTACGGATAAATAGCTTCCGACATTGTAAGGTAACCGCGACTGACATGAACATCTAACATCGATTATTTTTACAATGATCAATATTTTGCTTATATTAATATTAAGATATAGTTTTTAATATTATTTCGAATAATATTTTAATTTTTAAATTAAGTACTTATATAATTT
The DNA here is from genome assembly GCF_061535455.1 of Colias philodice. Lineage (NCBI taxonomy): Eukaryota > Metazoa > Arthropoda > Insecta > Lepidoptera > Pieridae > Colias > Colias philodice. The sequence goes on along the minus strand of NC_143098.1, from coordinate 6,877,726 downwards.
TAAAAATAACTTACATGATATTCTGGTAACATTTTATAATCTGTATTTCATGACTGTCAAAACGCGCGACAATGGCGGGAAACTGAAAATAAAAAAAATTGTCTCATGAAATTTCGTGGACATAATGTATTTTTAAATAAAAAAGCATAATTTTGCAAAGAATAATTTGAATATTTTTAAATACAAATTGTATTCCTATAAGAAGACAAAAATAGCAATCACCTTAGATACAAGATATTAATACATACAAAATATAAAAATATGTGCAATGTACATAACCGAAATAAAGGAACTCTCAAAAACGTAAATTTATATTTATCTTGTATTGTTTCAGCTCACCATGAAAGTGCTGACGTGTTGACACCGACAAGCATAACGTTGAAAAGCACCACAACGGTTTTGGGAAACTTCATTAAAAGATAGTTTGTGAAAGAGAAAAGTTTGTTTGAGTAAAGTGGTGAACAAAGGAAGCATGCGGCAGGGAGGCGCAGGTGGATAGCATGACAGCGTTTGCCACAGCGGCCTGATGGCGCTAGTGCGCCGTATTCTAGGCGACGCCCAGGTAAATGTATTGTATTAATGGAAATTTACTACACTTTTCGCTTCACTTTTCCACAAGAAAAAGATAAGCATAAAGTGTTAAATTATTGAAAGTACATATTTAAATACACAATGAAAAAAATACAGTATTAATAATTAAAACAGTATATCCATTACGCCAAGCGATGGAAGGTGTCGGGAACTGAATAGACTCTGTTTAGATTAATAGACAAAGATAAGGCATCGACGGAAGGCTGTTAAAACGTAATGCTGTTAATATAAAGGCCCATGTTTATCAAATGAACTCATAGAGCGTCCATAATTCTTAGCTTAAATGGGACAGAAGGGTATTGTTTTTATGACTGCTTTATTAAATATCGCTGGCATTGTGGCCTAGATGTTGAACAAATTAGATTCCATAGCGTGATTAATAGCATTTAGACTGTAGAAGTAACTTTCTATATTAATTTTGTGAACCTGTTTCCTTTGGTCGATTTATTGTAGTTGTTTAGTGTTCATTTGACTTTTATTTGTCTTTTAAACATAGACAAAAGACATTATATTAAATAAGAATACTTTTGCCGTTACGAAACATAACTAGGTATAATTGTTAATTTATTCGTACATTTGTTAAACATTCTTCGTTAAATCTGATACATAAAAAGAATATCTACTCGTTACATAAAACCCATAATCGAAACAATTCCTCCTCGAATTACAATATTTTACAAAAGAGCTTGTAATTCGACGATATATTGTCTCGCTTACGTATTCTATTGCCGTCATTTACATAATATTTGATTCAGGTGATAAAATGGGTGTAAAATATTAAAATAATGTTTTTGTTTAGGCGAAACTTCGCAAAATGGTCGATGAACAAGTATCAGTGGGAACAAGAGTGGAAACGGAAGCGGAGCCAGAGCCCGCCGATCCTCTCATCACACCAGCTTGTTCTGCGCTCGATAGATCAGATTTAGATAGACCAGTTCCTCCAGAAAGACGTCTCTTAATTAGAACACTTGACAAACCGCGAAATGGCGCGCTAAATGGCGATCGAGAAGCAACACTCAATAGAACAACACGACTATCGATTAGGAACGGGAAAGACAATCCATTTATTGGTAAGTTACGTAAGCAATTTTAAATTTCCTTAATTACTTACTTCGCTTTGAAGAAAGCATATCTAAATGGATTAAATAGTTTCTTCTCCAGATGATGACAATAAAGAAAATCAAACCAATGGTAAGCTTGAATCTCCTATAAAATGGAATCAAAATGGAAGCGACAGTGGGACATATGCAGAAATAGGCAATAGCAACACAAGTGATAAGAATCCTTTAGACCCAGCCGATAGTTCCGAAGAAGAAGTTCCTTTACCTGACGCGACTTCACCTGGAAGAAGTAGCGATGGCCCTGAACCCAGAGCTGATATCACTGCCACGCTCGATGGAGGTAAGAAACACTTTATATTGAGTCTATTTATCGGTAGTGTGATATCGTGACTACAAGCTGTCTATTTAAAAAATATAAAGAATTGATATTATTTGTGAAAACGTTTGAAAAGTAAATAACCTAACGAATCACTATTCAGCAAATCATGTCAAAATATTACGTTAACTTAAATTTAAGGTAGCCCCTTTACATAAAACATATAACTTCGATAGATATAATTTCAAGACAAAATCAACAGAGTCCAGTCAAAATTATTTTAAAATATAATAGTGCAAGAAAGAAAAATATAAACTAGCCTGTATTTGAGTTAGATACTGTAATACGGGAGATAATAGTTGCTAACTAGTCCGGCTGGAATGTTTGTGTTCTGGATGAAGTAAGTTCCGAGCTAGTTGAAAATTCTTCAACGTTGCTGCTACGAGATATTATGAGCGTCACTAATGTCTCGGATGAGCTGCTATGAATACAAACTATATTAGCGACCGTGGAATACTGACACACAGCGCTAAAATTTTCCTTGTTTTGATTTAAATAGCAGCAGAGCATGGCAAATTTAGATTATCGATATCTTTGACGCAAAGTTGTTGAATGTTTAAGGCTGCAGTCTAGCAAAATTGCGTTTTCAACAAGTTATTTGACAATTTTTTCCCGGCTAATGAAATGATAAACTGAATTTTTTTTTCTTGTTTATCAATTAGTGTTATATACGCAATGCGCGTGAATTTTTTCACATTTATAAAGTTACTTTTTTATTGTTACCTTAATCAGGCCTTCAAGATAAGTCTCTTTCCCCCAAAGACATTTCGAGCTAAGTTTGTGCACTCACTACGTTGCAACCGATTACAATTTACACAATCTGATCAGCGCATTATTATCCTTATATAGTCGTTATTAAAAACTGCTGAATACAATTGCCGAAAAACTTATGATTTTCTTAATTAGAACGTTATAAATTCATTAAATTTCCCATTTTTTGCCTTACAAAATCTATTGATAAATACTGCTAAAAGTTATTTTTTCCATTAATTTATTCGAGTTGGTTGAAGACCAATGAGTATTAATCCTTTAAAAAATTTTTTTTTTAATTTTGATAATTCTTTAAATATTAAAAAAATATTTAAAATAATTAGGAAAAATCCTAGCGAATTTCTTTAGTCGCGCTCCTTGGGCCGGAGCGTTCTGACGTGTGCTCTACGCTCGATTTTCCTTCATACCGAAGTGAAAGTTGCTCTACTTCATTAAATTTAATATTTTTGTTAATTGATTATTTTTGTCTTAGTTTTGTGCAAATATTCGTATTTTTAAACATTTGATTTCGATATGGAAAATAAACGAAAAAAATACGCGTGTAACTACTAGAAAAAAAATTATCTTGGAACATAAAGTTAATGAAACCAAATAGATTGCAAAGGTGATTGGCAACAATTTCTTTATTTTACGGGGTGTCAGTAAAGGGATGTATATTTCTTTAAAACTAAAGTAAGCTCATAAATTTTCTTATAATATAATTTTTTTGAAGTTCCAAAAATGTTTATTTTTCGTTTGAGAAATACAGATTCTATTAGTCCATGGAAATACGAAATATAATATAAACTTGTATTGAGAACTTGAACTTCCCAAGTTCATCCGGGGAAATCCCCATACGGGGAAAATGATTTGTTTACTCCAAAATTGATCCGAGGTGTTTTAATTTTTTCTTCTAGTCATTTCCAACGTAGCGGCATGTTGTTTGATTATTAATTTTGTAACTTAAATACAGGATATTGGTTTTATATTCTGATCTTACAGACGCGCTGACAAATTTAGTCCGCCATTTCTAGTTTAGTCTACCAACTCTAAGTACCAATATTAAAACGAATGGATTATCATCACATCATCAAAACTCAGATGTAATGGAAGATCACAATAACATAGAAAATTCAGTGGGTGTTGAGAACTAAACAAACAGAAGTAACAGAGACGCGAAGAATAAAAAAAGAGGACGAAAACGATAATTCGTTGATGCTTTCCCTTTTCGACGTATTGTTAGGGTACATCACCAATCTGCAAAAAACAAAACTGATGATTCCCAATTGCTGATTAAAAATGAAAAACAAATAATCGACAACAGTGGTGAAAATTTGCTGATCACAATGAAACATCCTTCAGTGGTAGCAGATTTACTCATTTCAAATGTATCGGTGAACAGCGTAAAGGAGAGGAGGACAGGAAAACATTATGAATGTGGATGGTGGATTGTATACAGGGTGTAATCGATAAGTATGTGCAGCCTGCAGGCAATTATGACGTTATTATTGCAGGTATCAAAAAACTTAAAACTGATATCGAAATTACTTTACCTAATGAGCAAAATGACAATAATAACTTTTTAAAAGTATAACGAGAAATATCTAAAAAATTTACTTTATACACTCCCATATCAAAAAGGGAAAATGGGACTAGTAGAAGTTAAATGTCTAATTCCGGCAAAAGACATGAATGCGGAAGATGCGGTTAAAAAAAAAATTTAATATTTGAAATACAATGCAAAAAATAACACTTTTGTCATAGATAAGAATCATGACTATTTTTTCTAAATTCAGGGACAACTAAACGTTGCAGAAGCAGAAGTCTGCTTATTTGCTGTTTGGACTGGAGTGAATAATTCGTTAAAAATAGAATATATAAAAAAGTATGTAACGTTTAGGCAAAATAAAATGATGGACCATTATCAAGATTTTACATAAATTGCCTACTGTCAGAATTGATTGATTCGAGACTTCAGCATTCGATGCCCATCAAGGACCCATCCTATATCATTCAAGCGATTGAAAAAAAAGAGATAAATCCAGTGTAACCGATAAAGCATCAGAATGCTAGCAAAAGATTTATTAGGTTTATCAATATAAATCTATATATTACACATAATATAATAAATCTGTAGAAGACGCGAAGAATGAAATCCGCGCGGACGGAGTCGCGGGCGGAAGCTAGTCAGAAATAAATATCTTTTGTTTTCATTTAACACAAACATTACATTTTTTTATTATACAGGGTGTCCCACTATTGGTATACTAAGCGCGAAGGAACTTGTAGTTTTGCATACACTGATCACGTAAAAAAAACTTAAAAAAAAATTACGTCCAAACTTTTTTGCTAAATTTTTCCTGAAAATCCATGTTTTGGACACCCTGTATACAAAATTTGTTTATCCGTTTTATTAGTTAAACTGAACAACTTTCACTAAGAAACTTAGATCGAAAAAAATGTATAGAGTTCTGCATTTTGTATGGAAAGCTTATTTTTTTTATATTTCGTCCAAATTTCTTTGTAAAAGTTGATCAGTTATATAAATATGAAGTTGAAGATATCAATAGAAAGTATTCGCAAATTTTGTGTACTGATAAAAAAAAATCACCCGGTGTAATTTTCACGAAAATTGTTTCAAATTGTCATTTTTGGTACTTATTATGAATATTAAATTATGCATACGAATGACTTAATTTTTAAAAATTAAGTGGAGCAACTTTCCCTTAGTACATTTGTATTATTTACATATAGGATGACAGGATGCATTTGTTTGCACTACTAGACCAAGCCCTTAATGAGTGTCAACATTTCAAGTTCATTGGTTCTACGCAGATCGCTTCGTAATTTAATTTAGAAATAATTTCCAAAGTTCGAAGATTTCCCTGTCAAACATCTGAAAATTTTACAATACATAAAAAAAGCAAAACTTGTCCATACTTTTACTAAAACATTGTTTTTATATTAGGCACTTTTCATACATTGTCTGTGTCTCCGTAGTCCCAGTGCACTAATGAGACTGCTGCCTTGGGGAATAAGCTCATTTGCACTAACTGCACAGCCAGCAAACTTTACAATAAAGAAACTCTTCGTCTGATGTTGTAATTTGTCACTTAATAATCATAACTTTCTTAATTAGCTTCTAATATTATCGAACAACTCGATGTTGTTCGAAGTTTTCTTTGGAAAACACTTTGTAGAGTCGTTTTCTTTAATAATTGTCTTAAAAATATATCTCGCTGCAAAAGTATGAAATAAAAAAAGTATTCTAATTGAATAGGTTCGCTTCCTTGAAAAATACAAAACGTATTCTGACTTCTCTGTTACTTTATTTTAAGTTAAAACAAATATTTGACGATAATATACGCGTATTTTAACTGAAATTCTCCATCTCATAAAGCATAACATGCATGCCATTGTGACAAAACCAATAACAAATAAAAAGGTATTGTACTATGGTCGTATTTTTGTCACACCTAATATGGACTGCAATCAAATCCTACACACCTGCGCTTGTGCCACACTGCGTGATACATTCAAATATAATCGATTTGTCTGGACGAGGCCAGCCGCGGCTTTCGTGACTAAGAGAAGTTTCGTATTATTACGATGTTTACGTCCCCATAACCAACTCCATTTATATCTTTCCTTTAACTGAAACTATAGTACTTTAGATAATAGTGACACTATTGTAATGCCGAAATCAATAATAAGAACGATAAAATAAATAAGAAGTTTATATTATAATTTAATTCAAAAACTTCCATCATTTCATATTCGTAGCAAATATTATTCAGTCGTTAAAAAGTATCAATCGCATTTTCCTAGATCGAGCACATCTTCAAGAAATATATTTCTAAAATAAAACTCGTTAAACTTCACGAGACTCAAGTAAGTGTGTAAACATTCGCCATTCGCTCCTTATACACGTACATTTCAACTTGAAGTTTCAAGTACGAAAAAAGCATACGATCATATTGACAGCACTAAATTATGTATGCTACTGAATAACTTAGTCGATTCTTTTTTTAGTAGCTTTGAAGAGGGTCTAGATTTTTTATTCATATTGTAGAATGACGTGCCTTATCGTTCTTACTTTATAATGTTGTACTTTGATACTCTTGACATTGACCTTTTATTTATACTTAGTATAGGTGAGTATAGGCATACCTAAGTCATATGCTTGAGTGAACACATGAAACTACAAATGGACTTACCTAATGGAATGGAAAAATAATAATCTATGTTCTGAAATCTATTTAATTCACATTAAGATATCGTTATGTACCCAGTATCCTAAAGTGATACGTAGTATGAATTAATTAATATCTGTTGTATAAAAAACGATTGAATGTAGAAAATTAAAACGCTTTTAGCAACAAGCCAAATAATGAGGGGTAATATATGATTCTGAAAATATTTGTACATTACATCTCTGGCCTACATATATATTTGGTAAACATGATAATGACAGGCAATATGTGATTCTGAACTTATATTGTACATTATATTAGCTACAAATACATTTGGCATTAGACGCGGCGTCCCCCGGCGGCCGCTCGGACCGGTCCCGGCAGGAGGACGTGCCCGCGTCCCCCGGGATGCTCACCGCCGCGCAGATGGCTCGCCGCCTGCGGCTGGAGAACGAACGATTACAGGTGATCTTGTTATTTGTGCCTGTTGATAGTTGTTGTGTAGTTTAATATTATTTTATTTTTAGGTATGGATGATTGGGTAACAAATAACTTGGGACACCTTTCATAATATATTGACATTCTTAAACTTATTTTTAGTTCTATATAATTTTAAAGAAAACTAGAAAGTAATTTAAACCAAGCACATTGAGGACTTGTGTCGCAAACCAAGCAGTCTCGCCAAGCAATTGTTGCGTGAATTGATCCATCTATTGACTAGTTTTTTTACTCATCGGGGATAAGAGTACCTAGTTAATTTCATTGAAATTCCTCTGAAAATTTGGATTGAACAATGAACATACTAACATACGATAAATTCATACACTCATAATTTACAACGATATCAAATTGCTACTTACACGTTAAACATGCATGCATCAATTACGCATCGCATGCTCGATGCGATGTTTATTGTTCACAGATAATCTTTATACGCTACAATTACGTAGCGCACACAAGAACACACGTAGCCGTAGCGCGTGCTCGCGTGACTACGATATTTCAGGCGTCGCATGTGCTACGAGTCGAAAGTTAACGAATCGATAGCAATTAATCTTGGGTACAGGCAGAGTTCTACGTGCAGTGGAGGCTCACTGGTTAGGACCTTGGACGAAGTCCAGGGTTCGAGACCAGGTGAGCGTATAGAAAATAAATTGTTTTTTCAATTTATCTGCGCATGTGAATAACATCACCACTGCTAAAAAGGTGAAGGAAAAAAATCGTGAGGAAACCGACATGTCGAAGAATTAAAAAGTTCGACGACATGTGACATCCGCCAACCCGCACTTGGCCAGCGTGGTGGATTTATGGCCTGTACCCTCATAGGCCCGTGTCCCAGCAGTGGGAACTTATGGGCTGATGATGATGATAACAGGCGGAGTTAACGCGGGTGCGTCGCTTGCTGGTGGCGGCGGTGGAGCGCGGGGAGGCGGGCAATGCGCTGGTCGAGCGGCAGGAGGGGCAGGACGTGGCGCTCGACCCGCAGCAGATGGAGAAGGAGCTGCTGCTCGCGAGGGAGGCTGTCAGCTGTGAGTATATTAATACAGGGTACACGGGGATATAGTTAAACAGCAGTTTACAAGAAACAATAACAAGCTCACTATATTACCATTTCTAGTTTATTTACATGATACATTCAACAACAAGTCATTCACACTACAAGCAAACAAAAAATGTAGGTATCCTAATAAGTATTTTATGTGTGCTCTGACGAAGTCGATTAAAAATTAAACAAATTAGAAGCTTTGATAATTAACATTAGTAATTCCTTTCAAGCAATTGGAATCGTCAGAAGTTTCTATTGTAAGATTCTGACAAAAAAAAATTTAATAACATGAATTATATTAAATTATTAAACACCATAAAGTGGAAGACTTTATGGTAAATTAGTTTTTCATTTCATGTATCAAATATTTCATTGAACATTGTTATGATTATCTAACTACATACTTAAAATAATTTCGCACATGTCAAATAATAATAATTTGTAAACGTCCAAATACGCATGGGACGTGAAATTAACTCAAGTAATTTTACACATAGAACATCATATGACACTTTAATAAACCGTAGTAGTATTTGGATAAAGTGGCCAATATGAATGGCACGAGTGAATTTGTTTTCGGGTCACGTAGCCGTGGGTTGGTTTGTAACTTCCACGGACATTTTCTCTAATGTCATTACCTTCACGAAAATCGAACTCAATAAGCCTTAAGAACTAACCTAACTATTTATATGCAATGTGACCATTGAAGCTCATATTCAGTTAAACGGTTATATCGTTTGAAGCTTTGTATTTTTTATAGATGAAATGTACCTATTAGTTTATTGAGAATATATAAATTGAATAGTATTAAACTTATTTAAACAGTTCTTATCTATATCACGTGGAAATTATCTTGAAATATATATTCGCGGAGGTAATCAATAGCACACCTCGGACACTCCATACAAAATGATCGTTTTGACAGTCACACTGTAGAGACTGCAAATGTGTGTGTTAACGCTTTATGGTTGGCACATTTGTGACTAGCGTAAAAAAAATTAGCGTTTTTCTGATCCCACATCATCCGTAAACAGCACAATATCTAACCATTTTCTACGAAAAACGATAATCACAAATCCAAAATAATAAAATTACTTTAAGTCAATTTGATTAATGTTGTCAATCTTCGTTGCGTATCGGCGTATTTCCAAACTATACATAGCCAGAACGCAACCATAGGAAACTGCTCGTGTATACTTTGTAATGCTGTTTTTTAAGTTTGTTATTACAATATATACACGAATTTTGCGTACTGATCGTGTATACTTTGTAACGCGGATGCTTGCTTCTTCGTTCCAAACTATACACGATCAGTACGCAAAATATAACTAAATATACCTACTACACTACTTACGCTTGAGCGAAATAATAAATATATTATAGGCAATCAAAGACTTGTACAGCTATATCTATCTACTTTTATTCTTCTTGATTGATTCAGTAAAATATGGAATAAAAATATTATTAGGTAAGCTTAGAAAAATAAATAGGTAACAGATATAAGGGTTACCTATGGGTTAGGTTAGGTTCGTGTTTTTTTTAACTACACAAAAATAGGAGCCCCGCGAAGCGGGGCTCCGTCGCATCGCCTCGCAACCGTCTTCTTCTGGACTTAAAATATTAGATTCTTACATTTTAGTACTATTGTCAATTGTAAGTCGTGCAGTATAGTCGGGAACGAAGACACAAGCATCCTCGATACAAAAAATATACGATCAGTACGCAACATTACATACACAATACACATGCATTTTAATAATAGATTTCAAAACAGCAATACAATAATATAAACGCGAGCAATGGAAAGACGCCGCGCTTACTCCGAAACATACACGATTAGTCCGCATGCGTACTGGCGCTGTATATTTTGGAGCGCTATTCTTACTTACTTCACTACAAAGTATACGCGAGTATTTGCGTACTGCTGTTGTATAGATTGGAAGAACTTTGTAAAAAAGTTATTTCCAAACTATACGTGATTAGTTTCACACCGTTGCGTACTGGCCTTGTATAGTTTGGAAAGACGCTGCGTATCGTCCTTGCAGAAAAATATGGCCCATTTTATGTCTGATCGCGCGGGGGTGAGGTAAGTTTAATTTTGGCGGGAGGCGGAGAGTGTCCGTTCTGTAGCGTTTAGCTACTATTATGTATTCTGTGTCAATAGTTTACATATTTAGTTCCATTGTAATAGTTTTAAGTTGTGAAGGCAAATAAATGAAATTTTTATTTATTTATTTATTTTATATAATAATAAAATAACAATGAATTTATGTAATAAAACTACACCTTATCTGCAATTCCATATTTTAAATAAAAATTAAATAACCAAATCCCTCGAATTGATCGAATACCGTGAAATATAATACTATTATATTTTATAAACCAGAAATGATTAAAGTAATTCCATATAAAATAATTTTTATTTGAAATCGCCTCTCCGAATCATTGAGAGCAATGCAATTATCTGTACATGTATTTCCTGGAAAATATTATCGTTTCAATACATATGAAATTTTATAAATTAAATTTAAATGCAATTCGTTTTGTACGTAATAATATTCTGTGTGCTGGAATACCGTAATCATGATACGCTCTATAAAATGCCGATCAAAGGATGCTTATCAACGCAAGTGAGGCTTACTAATCGCAAAGCGGGTTTATTGTCCTTTACAGCTAACTTACTGCATGAATATATTCATTTTGTAACGGTGTTTTATAATTAAACCAATATTCACTATCAACAATAATAGCTTTGGATAAAATATTAGTTTAAATTAGAAATTAAACATTCCGTACGGGAAAGCGAAATGCTTGGAAATTACTTAATTCAATTTTACACTAACCGAAATAATCGATAATGGAAATTGGTTTTCCGCATTTATATTCAATGATGGTAACGTTTGCAATGTTATCTTCAATATAATAAAAACACAATCTGAATAAAAATGTGAGTGCTCACAAACAGAAAAAGTAGCGATGTCTCCGTTGACCCAAACGTTCTAAAAACAATATAAGACGTACAACGAGGGTGTAAACGTTTTGTTATTGTGTCAAATGTGCTGCTTTATGTTGGTGCTTATGGTGGAGGCAATAAAGTTTAAAAGAGGAGATGTGACCGCAATTGCTTATGCTCTTCTAGTTTCAAACGGATATAAGAAGTATCTGCATTGTGATAGTACAACAAAGGACACACAAGTGGACATCGGACACTTTGTGAAGATTTTAAATCTCCTAGGATTGGAATTTAGTTCTCAACGAACTAGTTGTCGCACGATTTTATATATCAAGATTCTTACTTTAAGATAGGTATACTTCAGACAATTTGAGAGGAATAACTTAGTTGTTAGACAAAATTACTTGATTGGAAACTTTGTTTAACTAATAACGTTGTTAAGTCAATTGTCTAATATTGTTCGTAATTTATAAGAGTTATAATAATTATTATACTTAAAATAATTAAAATATTATAATTATATAATTTGAACATAAGAGTAGATAATTATGATTATAAACATTTGAAAAAAGATATAATATTTTAATTGTAAGATGAAGCTTAATTTTAGATGATATTTATTGACTAGACAAATTTCCTTCCATGACATAAGGATTTTGTGTTATTATGACAAACAGAGTCCTGTTAAAATTGGTTCATCTTTTATGGAGGTAAATAAATTAATAGTTTTTAGGTAAAAAAGGTATTCTTCGGTACACATTTACCACTACAATATCCATAATTGAATATTATACAGAAAAATATTATTTTTACAATTTTTTCATAATTGCCTTGTTATTTTTAGCCCTCAAGGCTGATAAGAAGCGGCTTAAAGCTGAGAAATTCGATTTACTGAACCAGATGAAGCAACTCTACGCGACTCTAGAGGATAAAGAAAAGGAGCTCAGGGATTTTATTAGAAATTATGAACAGGTTTGTTTTTTGAGTGTGTTGTGATTATTCATTTAAAATCTACGATAAATTATATTTTGTTGTGAACAATTTTCAGTTGTTTTTTGCGAAGTTTACTCCTCCATTTGCTTATAGATTTAAGAACTTTTTCACAATCTATCAATACATTAGTAAGTTTGGCACTTCTTTCTCGAACTGTTTATTACGATTGACTGTTTATATTTGGTTAGATATTGACTTGTAACAAAATGAACAAATTGGAAAAAAGGAATTAAATTATAACAATAAATACAGTCTACGGGCTACGGCTTAACTAATCATCCACTAAATGAATACAGTTAGTAAGTACACGCGTACATAATTCCACGCTAGTTACAATAGGCGTAAAGTGCAGGCTTCAACGGGAAAACTCGGACAGTCTACAAACACGAGGCCTTTATTCGAGCTTAATGTTAAGGCCAGCCCTCTAATGAAGGCTTCAAACAGATTTTTTCATAAGAACACTGGGCTTTTCGAGTAATTAACTCCTTAGTTCGTAGTTGCAAGGGAAATTGTGTTTGTCGCAAAGTAAAACCTGAAATATATCTTTTTATATGCAATATCTAATAAATATATTATGGAAAAAAACACGAAGCATTAATAAACGAAGTAAAAAAGAATTTTCTATCTACGATCGATCTAAAATTAAAGCTAAATTCTTCAATTTTAGATTGATTACAGGTAGATTAATGGTTTTGCTGGAGAACTTGGAAGAAATACTTTTATAGTACCTAAAAATAACTTTGAATGCGGATCGACGATATTATTTTTACTCGTTCTAATTTAACTTACTTTGTAATTACTTTGGAAAAGCAATTTAGCTAACGGCGTAAACACTCAAAATAAGAAGAAGTAAAAATCACGCATAATTTTAACTTATGGCGCAGTTACAATTGTTATACTTATAGCTACATCAAAGGTAAAAGAGATAAATTTTCAGATTGTATATTTAAATAAAATTCCAGATTGCAGCATTTTTGAGTTGCATTCGCACACTTGACTTTTTATCATAAATCTTGAAGAACATTAGGCGATTTTCACACTGCCCCGTATCATGCTATAAAACGCACCTACGCGCGTGAGTGCGCAAAGAACCCGCACGATGAATGATGATGCAGATCTGTACTCCCGCAGGAACGCTCGTAGGTGCGTCAACACGCAATATGCAGCATGATGCGGGGCAGTGTGAAAATCGCCTTAACCTTTAAAAATGTGTTCATTTCTAATTGGACTTCATAATATTTGTCTATTTATGGAATTTAAATTCCAAGTGAAGAGGTTTTCATAGTATTACAATATCCATAGGAAATATTGTAATACCATGGCCAAATATATTTATTGGGTCCATGGTAATACTGTGCTATAGCTAAAAATGTTATTCGTTATTGAATTACTTTTTAGTGCTATATTTTCCAAATAGGCACACGTAAACATTGCCTACGGCTACGTTATAAATGTAACCAAAACTGTTTTCTATTTGTGTCTCCTATCGCAAAACGAATGACGTAATTTTTCTATCGAAACAGAGATCTTGGTACCGAAAAGTGCTAGAGGCTACTTTTATCCATTTATCTTGCAAGTAAGGACTGAAGCCAATTTATTGTGACAAAAATATATGGACTTTCCCTCTATACTGAATATAATATTAATATGCCAGAAAAATGTTAATTATAATAATTATATTATAAATTATTTATAATACGTTACCAACTGACAAAATATTTTTTTTATGGCGTTTTACTTGATAGGATAGGGTAGGGCGTCACTTATGAGTATTCGCAACATCAGGGACACCACGAGCGTAATACTATTGCGTATTCCTAACCGTTGCAACACGTATAGGCTTTCTCTAGGTTAGCACTTATCATGTCGCAACACTAACGCCGAATCTGATAGGTACCAGTACATGATACATATTGTCATCTATTCTCATAGATGAGATCGTGTAGGGGTGCGTCATCCGCGCTCGGTAGCGTGAGCTAGAACGGTTAACGCTAGCTAGAAGAAAGCCTATTGCGCAAACAATAGGGTTTCTTCTTATACGTTACGACATGTAGACCTATCAGGCTACATTGTTATGTTTAACATTTATTCTCATAGATGAGATCGCGTAGTGGTGCGTCATCAGCACTCGGAGCGGAGCGGGCGGAGCGTGAGCGGGAACGCGCGGCCTTGTTGCGGCACGCGCGGGACGAAGCGGAGCGCTCTCTGCAGCTCGCTGCGGCGCTCAGCGCGAGGGACACGCAGCTCAGACATGCGAGGGAACAGCTGTTTGAGGTAGCTTTGTAATTATAACTTTATTCTTTTCTAACAGTTTATACAATCGACAATACCTACATATTGAATTTATATCCATGAATTTGATATTTTCATTTTTTAACATTCAAATACTACAACTATTACTAATGAATAGAAAAATTCTAACGGCTGGCCGAGATGTCAAAGGCGTCGCCCCGGAATAGAAAAAGCCGAGGGTTCGAATCCCGCCTGCGGATCGAATTTTTTCTATTCTATAAAATTTGTACATTTACATTTACATTGTATGTATTACTTTTTTCATGTAAATTAAAAACTACTACTACTAGTTTAAGCTCCTAGTTATATTAATTATATACCTGCAGGTATATAATTACCGGTTTATGTAGTCACATCTTTTGTCTTCCTTGCGAATAACAAACGGTGTTTATGCGACTGTGAGCGTTGCTACAAACCTCGTAAGGTTTCGCATCGCAAAATTGTTTTAAATAAATGTGAATTTTTGTTTTCTAATAAATAAATAAATAAATAAATAACCTAAAACTAACGACGTAGCAAATTCCTCTACATGTTAAGTGTTAACTGCAAAGGATCGTATCAATTTGATTTAGTTTGTACCCGTGAAGTAATACTGAACGTATCAGAAACCGCAAGCAGAACTTTAGCGGTACTAAAGGTACTCAAATGTACATACCACTAGTGAATGGCGAAGTTTTCAGACAAGACTAGTTGAGGAAATATTAGCTTTCGCTATTCGGGAATAGTTTAAATTGCCTAACCTAACTTTATTAAGTACCACCCATAGATAGTGTTTACATCAAACATTTGAAAGTATTTTGCTTTATAAAACTTTTTATACTGAAAAATCTGCAATTTGTACTAGTAATTCAAGAGTTGAAATTTAAGATTTTTCTTATAAGAATACAAAACTTCTTACGTAAGAATGAATTGTACCTGAATATTGAGATGTGAAATATATTACAAAGGAAATTGACTTTCCTTTTTATTTTAACTCTGCATAAAATACGTAGGCAGTAGACCTTCTCGAAATTATTTACACTTCATTCCATATCAAAATTAAAAGAAAACATTCGTTCAATACCTATATTATGTAAACGATAAGTCTAAATACAAAGGGCGGCTAACAGCATTCTTAATAAACAAAGAACTCAATAATATAAAGTATTTATAATATTATGTTCGCGTATTGATTAATTTAAATAAGGTACTTATTACATATACTGCATACGAATTGTTACTATCATTATAGAGGGTCTTAAAAGTAATAATACCTTATTATGTCAAGATACTATAATCCGATATCGGAGGGAGGATAATTGTTGTCTTTCTATCTACCTATGATATTGTTTTAAGGAGGGCGGTAAATCGACATGCATTCTTTTCGAAAAGGAACTAACTATTATACCTATTTTAATACAGATCATGACGTAATGAGATTCGTAGTTCAAAGTTTCTATCATTCGTTAGTAAGATAGGCGGCTATCTTGAGAATTAATTCAGCTTGATACAATATTACCTGCCCTTGGAGATAAAGCCCCTGTCAGGTTCATGAAACCCATAGGAAATGAAGTTGCGTGAATGATAATAGGGATACGAACTGCTACGGATTAAAGGCCCAGGTTTCTGAGGTATGATAATATAATAGTTAGCAGTGAGCTGTTATGTTCACATTGTATGTCTGTCTTTGAATATCTTAATTAACGAAATGAATGCTAACAGTTTATCTAATAAAATGAAATAGAACAAAATATAACTTTGAAACAAAAAGATAATTGGCTAATTAACTAGGTTATTGATGTCGTAATAACTAAAGATATTTAATATAAATTCTTACCCCAGAGCTTCATTGAAATACGGAACGAGTTTTTCAGGCAGAAAATTTAATTAGATCGCATTGAAGAAAATAATTTTCTTTTGCAAATAAAGATATCTAAATCACAGATATTTTAATTCTAGTTACATGTTAATATTTATCTGAATGAGATCAGGTACTAAATATTGCTTTTCAAATTCATTAATTACTATGTTGGTAGAGCAATAGATTTTAAGACAGTAATAACATTAAACCGCATTGATTTGTAATCACATTGTTAATTATACATATGGAAATAGATTACAGCATGATCAGTATAAGTAAGTAATAACAAAGGAATATCGACAGGAAACAATTATGATGAATAGGTGCGCTGAATAGCCAGTACTCATCCATCACCGACACACGGTGTTAATTACCATTTCAAATTGCTCCTTCTGATGTAAATCGTGATGAGAATTAAGCACAACTGTTTCCACAATATGCTTGCAATAAATGCTTGAAAGTTTGATTTACATGCACCTGCGTCAGTTTTAATTTTCGTTCATAAATTGTATAATAAATTTATATATATATATATATATATATATATATATATATATATATATATATATATATATATATATAAATGTTTAAAGCGTGACTTACATAATATGAAAAGCGTGACTTATATCACCTTATATTCAATCATGAAGTCTTAGCATTAGACAATGTTAATTGATGTATTTAGTTTAACCTTAAGTCCCATGATTAAATACGTTGTGTTGATTTATTATCTTGACCATGGGTGTGACCATTTTACAAAACAAATGTAAGTTTCTAATTCCTTATTGATCATCTTTGTTTTAAATACACATAATAAAGCTGTTTTACCCTGTGAAGCAAGCATGTGTATTTGACACCTTTTCCAATGATCGATTTTTCTTTTCGGGCGTTTACGTGATCCGTCTTCAGCTTCCCAACATAACTTTCTCCATACCATTGTTAATCAAAATTTCTTCTGTATGAATGATGTATCTTTCTTTTGGGATTCAAAACGGTACAACATATATTTATTTATGCATTCAGAATATTAGTTTGTGATTCTTCAGAATTGTTTTAGCCTGTTTTAGCCATAATGCGATCCGACTAAAAATAGGAACTTCAATGACCTTTATGTTCGTCGTTTGAATAAAATGTCATTTGAATAATACGATGTGAAAAGGAGGATGAAGATGCAGAAAATGGAAATTCTTTTTTCATATCACTAACGTATTATTTTATTTTGTACCCTTATATAAAATTCAAATACGTACAAACATTAAGGTTTAACTTAGATTATTATTTCGTTTGATTGGACAGCTATGACATCAGTCATCACAGTATGGTGCTGAGTCGATCCTATTTGTAGTTGGATACGCTTTTTTAAGACTTAGGCATATCAAAACTAAACATAGGTACAAAAGCATTTGTATTGCTAGTTTTGCCTACAATTGTAATGGTTATTAGGCTCGAAGACAACTGCAAGCAGCTGGCTGTTTATCAGAGGGCGAGAGCGTGGCGTCTCTGGGCATCGGGCCGCCAATGATGCTCGGGCCTTCAGGCCTCATCGGTGACAGAGGCAGCTGCAGCGCTGATTCAGGTGTTAGAGGTATACAGTTGTCTAGAGTCTAGACGGAACCAACTTGGAGAAGAACCTTCTTAATTAAATAACTTTTTCTTATCAACTAAATAAAGCTTGGAAGTCAAATTATGCTAATATATGCTGTTATTTTATAATTCATCTTTTGTCAAGGAAACCTTATACAAATTATTACAATTCGTTAAATTAAGCGGGACTCCGTGATATTTCATCGCACATTAATCGATATAAGAAAACAATAACTGACTATGTTCGTACTCATAATCAGAATTGATACTGACCTCTTTGATACTGACGTGAAATAATTAAGTTAACAGTGACTTAAAAAAATTGTAGGGTAGTTTGTAACACTACCGTCAGTTACAGGTAGCAGCGATGGTGGCGCCACGTCGGTGTGCGGCGGCAACCTGTCGGACTCGACCGCGGAGGGCGCGCACACCGCCGACCCGTACGACGCGGACGCGGTGTCGCTCGTCTCCTCCGCGCACCCTATTTACCAGCGTGAGTTGCTTGTGTACTGTTAGCACACCCTTATAGCGGCGCTACGTGCGTCGCCGCGTCGGTATGCGGCGGCAACCTGTCGGACTTGACAGTGGAGG
Source organism: Colias philodice (assembly GCF_061535455.1). Classification (NCBI taxonomy): domain Eukaryota; kingdom Metazoa; phylum Arthropoda; class Insecta; order Lepidoptera; family Pieridae; genus Colias; species Colias philodice. The sequence continues at coordinate 6,858,956 of NC_143098.1, read as the reverse complement.
GCGCTATATATGTATACCAGCGTGAGTTGCTTTTGCTGATACTAATATTGTATAATTTTATGTGCACACTATAGGTAGCGTGAGTTCATTCATTTATAGTGACATAATTAAGTGAACCCATTTACGCACGTGAATTGCTTCTTACCATCTTCTTACTAATGCGCATCCTATATACCGACGTAAGTTGCTTCGTACTTGAAATCGAAGTGAATTGCTTCTTCAATGTGAAATAAAATTATCATTGCATAATGCATCCTCTATACTAGCGTGAGTGGCTTCTGTCGAATTCTATATACCAGCGTGAGTTGTACAATGTACTGTTAGCGCACCAAATAGACAGTTTATGTTGTTTGGATACTATAAGTCTTTCAAATCGTCTTACGAAAGTGTATGTAGTCAGTTCAAATATGTAGAATCATAAATGTTAATTACTTAAGTGTCGTTAAGGGCACAGTTGTAGAGCTATAATGGAAGTTGGTTGAAGATCTTCTGAATGAATTCTATATTAGTATACAATATTAAGTCGTCTTACGAAAGCGTATAGTTAGGAATTAGTGGGCGGTAGATGGAGTATACTAGAGTATACTCCATCTACCGCCAAGTCTTACAAAGGCATAGAGACTAGAGTGTTGTTATTGTTGAAGCAGCAGGGCGGCGTGTGGGTGGTTAAGTTCTGGATTTCTTGTTGTTTGAGATACGTCTCTTAGGATATCATAAGTCCATTATTCTTAAATAGAATTATAAATTATGCTTAAGTTTTACAACCTTACTGCGGTTTAGAGCGGTATTAATTAGTCTAATAACTATTTTAACCAGCTTGTGAATGCATAATTAAGCGTCCTCACCACTCAATACAGATTAGTGTGGCTAATGGTATATTCTATGATAACACCAATCATTATATTATATGAAAGGTACTAGGTATATGTAAACTCAAACTCAAACTCAAACATTTATTTATTCAATTAGACTTCTTCCAGAAGCACTTTTGAATCGTCATTACATTCTTTAAATTTACCACCGATTCGGAAAGCAGTATCTATGGAGAAGAACCGGCAAGAAACTCCATAGTTGCTCTTTTAAAGTCATGTCCATATACAATATAATTTTACATTACATGTTACTTACATCTAACTACATAATATTATATATTATCATAATATTCCAAAGAACTGTCCTGTTATTCTTACGCGACAACCCTCCATGGATTTTCATCTTCCATATATTCCTTAATGCTGTAGTAGGCTCTCTGAACTAATACATTTTTTAAATAAGTTTTAAATTTAACACTACTAAACTCTTTAATACTATGAGGAATTCTAGTGTAAAAACGTATACCTTGGCCCATAAATGAATTTTTAACTTTAGCTAACCTATAAAATGGCATTTCAATTTTATTTCTATTCCTTGTGCCATAACAGTGTCTATCTCCTACTTTTGTGTGTAAGTCCGCGTTTTTGTGTACATGTAAAACATTATTAAATATATACTGTGATGGTACAGTGAGGATACCAATATTCTTAAAGAGATCTCTTAGTGAGTCCCGAGCACGTAAATTATATATAGACCGTATGGCTCTTTTCTGTAATATAAATATAGTTTCTATATCTGCAGCCATGCCCCATAGTAGAATTCCATAGGACATAATGCTATGAAAGTAGCTAAAATAAACCAATCTAGCCGTATCTTCATCGGTGAGATGCCTTATTCTTCGAACTGCATATGCAGCTGAGCTGAGCTTAGCAGCGGTGGTGGCAACATGGGTCCCCCATTGTAGCTTCTCATCTAGTGTCAAACCAAGAAAAACAGTAGACTCGACAGGGTATAATACCTCCCCGTTTAAAATGATATCCCTTTTGACCTTTTTTACATAATGTAGGTAATAATTATGCATTGTGACTGTTTTATTGCAATATAATATCTACTACCATTATTCGTCTAAAATTAGCGACAAACATAACCACAATAAGAGTAATGCAAATTTAGTTTGTTTACAATCAGTACGAGAATTAAGTCATAACCGATGTCCCAAATATCGTACATAGTTAGTTACACAATGATACACAATATCGCAGTGAGAGTCCGATGAGGTCGGATCGAGATCAAATGTATGCGAGATGATAATTTCACCTATTGTACCCAAATGTAATATCAAATCGCAACTTTAGATTCAACAGACTAAAGCCATATTGATGATATAGTATAGTAATCTGGAACAAGGGATTTGGTTTCATTCTCAACGATAAAAAGTTGTATATATATTTTACGATATAAAATACATAGCGTAGGTAAATTAGATCCTTAGCGCTTTGTCGCTTTCATTAAGTTTCCTATTAAAAATGAGTATAAATTTAAACAGTATTATTCTATACAGAATTTATTGAAAAAACTCTGATAAATATTCCTGCTCGTTTGTGAAAGATTTTCCGATAGCCAGCCGCTCGCTTCCGTCGTCCGTTACGTACATTGTGTCCTTAGCGTGTCACAATGTATGACGTTATGAGGCCAACGACAAAGCTTATGAAAAAATGTTTCGTATTACGTAATAAGAATACGCAATGATAATACAATATACGGTTTAAATTTATATGAAAATTAGGTGTTAATCCATGACGGTATGGGGGAAATAATTTCATGTTGGGATGAGCGTACTCGTTTGTGAAAAGTTTTTATGATTCTACAGGGAAATAAAAGGTTTTGTGTTAAGACCTGTCCGCCTACCTGAAAGCGTACTGAAATTGGGTTGAATGACGAAGCTTTATCGTCAGTTTTGTAACTAATTTGGTCATTAATTGTTACTTGGAAGTACTTCTGTTTTACTTTCAAAACGTGTTCAAAACAATAATAAAATACCCCTCTTATTTCCTTTACATGGTCATAGCCGACAAATGAATTATGAAGTGTACACGTCAAAGTCTATATTTATTGTTTCTTATAGGTAGTATATTTATTCATAGGTATATTTAAAACAGATCTTTGGCTCTATCAAATGTGAGGTTTATTTTCTACTGGTTTAGTAAGTTTGGTAATGTTCATAATTTAAAATTGTTACTTATGCAAAAAAGTAATCGTTTTTAAATATTGTGCAGTAAATATTGAACATCACAATTAAATACCTGCGTTAACAATTCCAATTTATATTTTCAATAAGAGTTTTTGGTACACAGATCAATCTACGCAACTGTCCACATGTAATAAAGCAACTGACAATATAAAATAATTTCAACGCGAAAATATAGAATACAATCAATTGCAAAGGCGTAATCCGTATATTAAAAACTTTGATAAAATGAAAATCGCTTTTGAAAATTGCGTTACTACGTACTGTATTTTAATGGATTTTACTGAAAACCAACTTAACATCTGAAATGCTTTTAACGTTATTACTTCCGGTGCATTGTCATTATTATTTAAAGTTAATGTGAGTACGCGCGAATTTCATTATCAAAAAGTATATCAGCACAAGCTCTTTAATTTTATTTTTTATTGATAAAATAAACATTTTACCTACGTAATAATGTAACGTACCTAATTTATGTAAACTGGATGGATATCGACAATTACAGTGAATGTATTATTCTGCTTTTTAATCGACTTCACTAATAATCACTAAAGAAACGTATAGAATGAAATAAATATTCATTACTTCGTTAATTGAGTTAATTCATTCTATATACCTTTATGTGTATAATACGAACCCTCTACGATACCGGTGATAATTAATTTACTCTTCCATCTCAAAGGACTAATAGGTTCGTTCATTTCACGTAAATATTTTGGGATAAAAGAACCAATAGGCTTGCAACTTTATTGCCGATTCCTAAATCCCTAAGCTTTGTTTAGTCATAGTATATTAATACAAGGCAGGTAAAGGACGATCATTACGTTTCGGAAATTATGATCAAGATCTTTTATCCTGCTATTTTGTATATTTTTATTATTTTACCTTCGAAATATTGTAGGTATTTTCATGATACGAGCAAATTACGCCTTGATTGCTGGTGCTAAGAGCAGTTGAGCTGTAACATAGTTTAAATTATTATGTAATGATAATAAAAGCTGTAATAACAGTGAACTCAAAAGTACCGTAACACGTGCCAACATTAATAACATAATGGGATTGGATCATGAATTTTCTCGATATGAGTATCCATATTCTCGTTTTTCTTTCGTTATTTGACGTTTACGAATAAACTGTAGGTCAGAATGTTTTTGCTAACAATACTATTTGCGGTTATCCAATAAAAATGTTATTTTATTATTGTTCTAGTATTGGTGGGGTTAGTAATAAATTAGTTTCTTGCTTTATATGTCCGGTGTAAATACACAATATAAAAATGTATATTTGCATGTATCATAATTATTCTCTTTTCGATTATTCTGCTTTACAAGCATGCCGAACTTAGTAGTTTTATTTTAAGTAGTCACGCGTTAACGAACTGTTACCCCTACTGGCGATCAAAGGTAATTTTCGTATTTGTTACTGATTATTATTTTTTATGGTTCTATGAAGGAATATGTTTAACAAGAAAACGGCCACTTAAAAACATTCTCAATAGGCGGGTCCACACACGTGGAAAATTGCGCACACGCTAGGCCGTGGCACGTCCACATAGACCTAGCAGCTTCGCGCGGAAATTGCTTTGCGAGGCTGCTCGCTCTGTGTGGACACTGGACCCGCCTACTGAATACCTGCTACCCAAAAGTATTAACAGCACTAAGACTAATCATATATGTTTTAAGTGCGATTTTATGTATAAAGTCAAAAATTTAATGATTATGTTTTGCTTGCTATAAAGCTCCCACTTTTAACAATTAACCCTAATCGAAGTTTATTCAGACTATGACACAAAAGTCGTCAAAAAATTAGCACAAGGCCATAATTGTGTCAGAGATAGAAAAGAAATTGTGTATCAAAGTATGAAACGGTTGTTGTCGCAGTGAGCACGCCGCGCGACTGCAGCCCGACGCTGTCGCCGCACAATAGCGCTTCCCCATTCACCCGCTCCATTGATGCTGGCTCGCTCTCCAGGTTTGATATAACTTTTATTCTATTTCGAATGACTAGGAACTACAACCATTGTGGAATGTTTCAATCCTGTTAATAGCGTTTGTGATGGTCGGTGAGGCGACGAATGTAGAAATTATTTAGCTGTTTCCAATTTATTATGAACGCAATAATGCAGTTTATTTGAATGTAGGTATGACGAATGATCGTTTCAATTTTGTTTACCATTTTAAGATTAATTTTGATTTATCCGTCAATTTTCTTATGCTTATTCATGCTCGGTGAGACGTGGCTCGACCGAAAGCGCGTGTTTAATCATTTTCCTCGGCGAGCCACATCCACGTACCATACATAACAGCCTCGCGCGGAAAATGCATCACGAGGCTACTCGGTTTATGTAGACCTGCCTAATAACATGTTAAGACAGGATAATTACTGTGTTGAAACTACAAACATAATTGTTCTAACTAAATTTGTTTGTTATGTAAACAATCGCCCCAATAATTGACTTTAGAACATCCATCAAATTATTTCACATTAATATAATTACTAGACATCGGATTATATGCATTTGCATATTTGCATATGCAAATGCATAAAACTCTCTAATTACGGCGTTAGTGCATATTTTAGCCTTTTTCCCCAATCGTGCATATTTCGTTAAGTAGCGGGAGTTTTGATTGGTCGACTAACCTTTAGTAGCCAATCAGAACGCTCAGCGAGTAAACAAACCCTATTTTGGCATGGTAAAATGGCAAAAAATTACAAAATGGGCTCCATTTTAAGTAAATTTTGAGCCAAAATAGGGCTAGATTACCCTTTTGGGGCTAAAAACTTAAAACACGGGTTGAATTCCAAAAAAGGGCTAGATTTAGCCCGGAAAGGTCTAAGGTGGCAACACTGGGCTCGCGGGTGACAAACGTCACAAATTTGCGCTCGTAAATTTGGTAAAAATGCTTAATTGTATATTGGCACAAAAACTATACTTAATTTCAAGAAAATTTCAATGTTTTGTACAATCTTTGATTAAATATATAAAAATAATAAAGGTTTTTTGATTATTTATTATGCATATTTTAGGCATATCAGTCGTTTTTAGTGCATATTTCGGCCTTTTTTAGTGCATATTTGCATGCATATTTTGGCATTTTGTTAGTGCATATAATCCGATGTCTAATAATTACTATACACGCCCCTTGTAGACACATGATCATCAAAACGTAAACGGATCTACTAAGTGTCTTAGTACAAGGGTCTCAGACATTTAGACTAAACGTTTGAACCCATTATAGTCTCCTTAACGCGATTAAATGCTTAGGACAAACTAACGACACTGCTGATGTTATAGTAAATAAGTAATTACTTTTATTGCATTAGATGGGTGTTTATACAACGTAAAATGTCCACCTGACTTTAGGATGTTAAAATTTTGCATCAGAATCGATGGAAATTGGAAATATTAATATTAATTATTCATCATTATTCAATAAGTTTAGCAGCATTCTAAAAATATTACTACAGATGAATTTCACAAGAAGGCACTATAGTACGTATAAGAAAGAATCAAATTGTGTAAACGGGCTTTGTTTGAAGTTTGTGTGTTTGAAGATAAAGTTAATAGGTATTTAACAAAGACCCCACGTAATGAATACCTATTGCGTGTTCCTGATATTTCAGTGATAAAAATTAAATGTGTTTATAAATTTTTGTTCTACATTTTATGAATTACTAGGAAAATCATTACTTCGTATTAGATATTATTTTTTTCTTACATAAGTCGTTAGTGCATTAAAAATTTATGGACGAAAACAGCAATGTTAAGATTACAATAAAAATGGAACAGTAACGTGAATGTGTGTACGAGCGAGCGAGTGTATGATTTTATATTTCGCTTCTTCCTCAATTTACAAAAATGACTTAGGAGTAACTATTTACGTATCTACCTTGACTGCCATAGATCAGTAGAACAGCTATCCAGTCCGGGTGAATGCGAGTCATCGCTCGCAAGCGGGATGCGATCTCGCGCGGCTAAAGCGGGCCGCGGGCGAGGCTCCGCGTGGGGCTCCATATCGCGAGTGTTCGCGCGCAGCAGACACCGCACCAAGTCTGGCAGTGCGGCGTCTAGTGGACATGAGAGTGGTGAGTTACTACGTCACCTTTTTAAAAATTGTGAAATGACACATGTACTTTACTAACATAGTTGTAAGGAATTGTTATTAATAAGTGGACCTATGTTGTTCTATAAATAAATTAATTAAACAAAAGGATAAATATTGAGTAAATATTGAGTGTTTTACTAAAGCTAATATTGTAAACTGAAAAAATCCATCAAACTAAATTGTAAATAGATGCAATTGATCGAATTAAAACATTTGAAAATTAGATTTAGAATATAATAAATAATAATATAGCATGCAGCACATTTATTTTGATAAATATTGGTTTAATGTTGTGTTAAAGTTCAACTGCATGAATGATGAATTTGTTAGATATAAATAAAAGCAGAATGCGTTCTACGCAATTTACAATTACAAAGTATAAAATACATATATATATTTCTACTGTTTAAAAACAACTATATCTATGCAAGTCATGCAGCCCCTACATTATGGTCTACGTTCCACACAGAGCCAGTATACGCCGGCGGCAGCACACGCTCATGGTCACCGCTCGGTAGCGAGGCAGCACTGCGCGAGGCGGCCTCACTGCCGCTGTCCCGATGGCGCGCGCCCGCCATCATCGCGTGGCTCGAGCTCGCGCTCGGCATGCCGCAGTACGCCGCTACTATCGCGGACAATGTGAAGAGCGGGAAGGTGAGTTCTGGAACCTTCTAGAATTATCTACAGTGGTACATGTAGGTAGAATAGCTTTATTATCTTTTAGATATGATGGAAAAGGAAGTAGGGACACATAGAGTGTAGTGTATTGTGTGATAAGTATGATGTAAAATTGTGTAACAATGTTTGGGTAGAATGTACTGGAATATAAATTTTCTATTAAAATGTGCAACAGGGTATAAGGATCTGGAACTTTCTCGAATTGCGTTGGGTTACGTGGCGCGCGGATGTTTTAGAATTATTGTTTTGATACAATGTGTAATGGAAAAAGTGAGAGAGAACCTTCTCAATTTGCGATGGGTTGAGAGTTGCGCGGGGAATGTTCGAGAATATCATAAAATAGTGGTGTTTATAGGATAATGATGTGTAGAGCAAAAAGCTTTTTAGCAAGAACACATTTCTTTGGCCTTTTGTTTCTCTACTTTATATAGAGGCAATTATGAGATCAATTTCATTTATTAATTAAAAAATACAAACAAATTAATTAATTAATAGGGTAGTAGGTTAGTTCCGGTATCGCGTGACTAAAATTGAATGCTGCACTGCGCTGACAGCTTGAAGAATTATGCGCATTGGCAGAATTTTTCTTGTTTATTTTTATTCCATATTGAAATTAAAAAAATCGTTTCATCAATGTTTTCCAACATCATAAATACTAATCGGTCTTCGTAAAAATAGCTAAATATTTAAAAATCTACAGATTTACCCGCATATAAAATGGTCCATGGTTCAATAAGACGTAAAAGCTAAGAAACAGAGCAAGACTTAATACGAGACTTCCATTAATAATATTAAACTCAGGGAAACTGAGAATTCTATAAATGATAATAAAGCTCAAGTGACTTACAATCCGATTCTACGAAATACTTATCGTTCAATAACGACTTCAGTGGTCTCCAGTTACAGCATTGCTTATTGCTTATAGGTACCATTACCAATATAGTGTTTACAAAATTAAATTGTTTGACATAATGGTAAATATTGTTTCATTATATAACTCAGAATAAACAATCGTAATCCATTGCATACGGATATCTATTATTACAATAAATAAATAAAATCGTATTTTAATTATGATTAATTTTTAACACGATTCACGTGTTCAAATTCATGAAAAAAATATTTGCTTGTTATGTGAAATGCATACCATTACTTTATCTTGTAAACTGTATAATGTGTACGCATTATACTTACCTTAGATGTAAATATTATAAAAAGCGAGAGTGATATAATAAATAATCCCGAGCCTTATATTTATTCATGCGGTGTCGGTTATCAACCGAAAACGCGTGATATTATTAACAAAGTACACATTTATTTTACATCGGTAAACACAGACCATAACTTCCAAACTCTTAATTGAATTTTGCAATGAAGTGATAAGAGAGATATGGACACAGTGGGTAATATTATACCCGACCTCATAACGTATTCATTTGCAAATATCGAAGTGAATTTTGTTACGTGCCGGAAATATTGTAGCATTATTTAGAGTAAATTTTGCTTTCGGGCTTAGGTTTATACGATACTATTGCTTAAATTGAGGTAAAACGTTAGCGTTTAACATTTGCGTACACTTCCGGCGGCTAACTATATGGAAAAAGCCTATTAGATATTTTGGTCGGATATTCGTATAATCCATGGATGCTCGGTATTAAATCCGATACCCCGATTATTGGCCAATATCTATATAAAGTGAGGGTGACGGGAATATTCCACATAAACATTTCAAAATAGTTTGCGACCATTTAAAATTTATGGAAATGTTTCTTCACAACCTACATTAACGCTACATTTTCCAAATTAAAAAGCGAACCATCAATAGCGTAAGCTCGACGCGATAGAAGCGTCAAATAGTGTTCTCGTTGTTTCTAGATCCGTGCTTTGAATGGGCAGGTACTGCTAGAGCTGACAGACGCGGAGCTAGAGGCGGGGCTGGGGATCGCGCAGCCGATGCACCGCAAGAAGCTGCGGCTCGCGATCGAGGAGCGGCGCCGGCCCGACCTCGTGCGGTGCCCCCACATCGCGCAGCTCAGCCACGCCTGGCTCGCCGCCGAGTGGCTGCCCGACTTGGGCCTGTCGCAGGTCAGACTTCTCTTTGCAGATATAACCACACTAACATAGTACCTATGGTCTAAGATCCGAATATAAGTCGAAATGCAACGGCGTGATAATAGAAAGCGACCAATTTTATAATAAATGTAGTCGATTAAAAAATCTATTAAAGATGGGTTTGCTGAAAAAATCCTGGACAGGATATTTTTAGTTAATTATTAAAAAAATCTTTTTATTTTTTTAATTATACAGTGTTAAGACAATAAACGATTTTGTTATAAAACAGCGCTCATGCTGATATATATTTTTTTCCATCATCCTTTGATTTCATCAATACACATTCAATCAATACACATACACATTCATCAAGTGAAAGTATCGGTACGGACATGCCTGTTTATAGCTGCCAACCTAGCAGTTTTTCCTGGTAAATATTAGAAAACCCTATCTATGACTGCACATTCTGTAGGTTTCATACTTCAGGTCTATTATATTTTGCACGCCTCATAAGCGAAGCGTTGAGGTGGGTACTACTGTCACTTCGCGCAAAACATCTGATTTTTCAAACTTAAAATGTCTTTATGTATCATACATTGCACTTGTAAGATAATACATACACACACATATTAAGAAAAAACACTATTTTTAACGTTCATGATATTTTTGATGTCATTTTTGTTATTTAAACTAGTTAAAAAACAGTTTAAAAAAGTTCTGTCTTGGACGTCCGTGTGTCTGTATGTGCGGATCCTTTTTCTTGTTAACACGATAGCGACCGAAATACTTTACTAATCGAGTCTTTTTTTTTCTCTTACGCTTGAGTATGCTCAGGAATAGAACCCTTTCATTTTTCAGGGTCTGATTCGATGTGGTTTAATTGTTATTAAATAAACAAAAATAATAATTAATAAATATTTATTAAAAAAAAATTATGAGGCGTGCACTTTTGGATTTTCCAAATTATTTTTTATTATCTTAATAAGTACTGCAATTAATTAATAAAAAATATTTTTTAAAAATTAATTAAAATGTCCTGTCCAGGATTTTTCCAGCAAACCCATTTTTAATACATTTTTTAATAGACTAAATTTATTATTATAATTGGGCTCATTTTATTATCAACCCGGTGAAGGTCGACCTATATTCGTGTCTTAGACCATTTGTTGTGATAAATATCTCATTATTAATAAGCTACCCAATATCAATACGCTGAGTTGAATGAAATCATGAACATAACGTTTGTAACAATGTTCAGTTATAATTACAAACTAAGCTCACAAAATACGTCTTATTGTATTAGTGTAGTTAACAGCATATCACATAACATAATTCAATTATAAGTTGTTAATATTTAATTTAATTACAATCAAAGTTAATGGTTCACTTTGATAATAGTAATATTAATATCAAATTTTACCATTTAGGGAATACGGGTAAACTGCAGAGCCAATTAAAATAGACATAATAAATGCATATAGACAACATTGCATGCAAAAACTAACATGAAATCAGGTCAAGGTTAATATTAATGAAATGTAGGTTAGCAAAAATTTTCTCTACCAACAAATCTTTTTCGAATGTTATATTTTTTGCAATTAAATAAATGTCTTCAATATGAAGCTCGTATATTATAGAGGTATGATTCAATTTGATATCAATAATATGAACGGAATCAGCCACAAAGCCGAAGGTTTCGTAGCGTATTATTTTATATCCTCAAGGCGAAAGTTAGCTAAGTGGAACTTTTTGTGCAGTACGCAGAGTCCTTTTTGGCGAATCTGGTGGACGCCAGAATGCTCGACACAATAAGCAAAAAGGAATTGGAGAAATATTTGGGTGTGACGAGGAAATTCCATCAAGCCTCAATCGTCCACGGCATTCATTTGCTCAGAATTATGAAGTACGATCGACAGGTAAGTGGATCGCTTAATGGAGTTTCGCACACTCTCATTTGTATGACGTGATTTTAAGTGTGATGGGTTAATTTTCCCTTTGCCGTAAATAAAACTTGGTTAATTGGATTAAAACACTGTTTTGTAATTTAACTTTTGGGGCACTCTACTATTAATAAGTTGGTTATACATAAATTATATATTTTGCGTATACATTTACAAGTATTTAACCTCATAGTTGTTTCCTTTACCGCGGTTATTTCTTTTTGTAATGCTCGATAATACAGGATTTAATATTTCACAAAAAAGCTTCTCGATTTTAGCTATAACACTTAATACCCAGAAAATCCTTCTTATTCCTAAAACGCAAAATGAACTGAGACGGTTTATTATGAAAGCGATTTTGAGGCGTTTACACTAGATAATTTTTATAAATCGAACAGTTTGTTTTTCGATAAACGAAGAGAGATAAGACGGGTAAGCAAACGAGGGATTATGTACTGAAGCCCGTTATAAAATGTTTTTCGTAGCGACCCCAGTAATGGAAGAGTCGTTAATCATTTCTTATTCCAGCCTCTTTTGAATACTTTGGTGACAGTAAGCGACATTTCACCTCGTTTATTTCTTTCTTATTATATTATCTAATACTTCAACATAATTCTCGATTTATGTGCGAATGTGCTGATTTTGCATTTTGAATTAATAACCCTTAGCGTTGTATAAATTGAATATGAAGAATATATATTTTAAAGTAATCTCACCCATACACACTTTTAAAGTTTTTACGTGTTATCTGTGGCTTTCATTCTACACGTTGTACAAAAATAAAATATCTCGTAGGCTTTAGCCGTACGCCGTCACCAATGTGAGAATGTGGACGCGGATCCGCTCGTGTGGACCAATCAACGTTTCATCCGCTGGGCTCATAACATCGACCTGGGCGAATTCGCTGACAACCTAAAAGGTAAATTCTTTTACCTTAGATTAAGGATTGGTCTCCGCGCGCGCGCTACGACTAGATACCGCCCCACCTAAAAACAATAGCTCTGTGAGTGCGGCAACTCATTTCTGTAGTGTGTGTTAGGCAATTTGTAAAGACGCTAGTGTGTGTGAAGAATTGGGCTGCCAGCTACATAAATTTTACCTCATAAATGGGAAATCTGCCATCTTGGAAAGAAGTTTGAAAAATATATTTTTTCATCCTGACCTGGCCGGGAATCGAATCCATGAACGATTTGAGTCGCATGACTCAAATCCACTTGCGACGCTACTATACTATAGTCACAAAGGTTGATTAAAAGTAAAAAAGCGGAAATAAAAAAAATAACATACTAAATGAGTCAGTTAAACATGGTTAAACAGAAATAAATTATTGTTATTATACTCTTTTATATATGTATTAGTAATAGTATTGAAAAAAAAAGTTCAAATTATTGCTAAAAGATTTCCTCAACCACGTGTATTTTTTTGGATATGCAATACGGCAACACTGAATGGCGTCGTATTTTCGTAGAAAAAAATTTCGAAGTAAAGGAGATATTTCGAATAATACGATACTTAGTGATGGTACGTGATCCCAGTGTCTTTCTTATTTTTTGTTGTATTATTTTTAAATAGTTTTATGGCACAAATAGGCATTTTACTTCAGATTTTGTTAAAAATCTTTATAAACTATCGGTTCGCCCTCTCCACACAATGCTTGTGACACGACTGGCTTGGGTACGCCGAATTCGGCGTACTTTTAGTTGCCGCATTTTTCAAGTACGCCGGCGGCATCTAGTCGTAGCGCGCGCGCGGAGACCAATCCTTAATCTAAGTCTTTTACATTTTTGCGACTTTAATTCACAGTAATATTCGCCCGCGCACGACAGTAATTTATATGATTACCGCGAAGAGGCATTCGGCGAGCGACTAAGAATTCAATTTGAATATGAATGGTCTATTTATTAATATCTTTTTTCATATATAGATAGTGGAGTTCACGGAGGATTAGTAGTTCTTGAACCCTCGTTCACTGGAGAGACGATGGCCACTGCTCTCGGAATACCACCTTCCAAAAGTATTATTCGGAGGCATTTAGTGGCTGAATTTGATGCCCTCATCATTCCAGCAAGGTAAGAAATTAACATTTTATGAATGTCGCATTCTCAATTTCGTACACGGCAAATTATTTACATTTATTAAATTATAACAATTATTAACCTTAAACATAAAGCAAAACAGGTACACTAATTATTTATTTGCAAAATACATGTCCAATTAAATGAATCACTTCGTTATGCTGCTTTCGATAAACCACGTGATATGAGCTGAACATTTGATCATACTGTTGAAGTGTAAGAAAGATTGTGCACTGCATGATATACAATAGTCACAGCCACAGCCCGTAGGTGTAACCTGTAGTTGATTATAATGTAAGGTGCAATCCTGCAGGTATACGATATTTTGCCAGGTGGAAGAACTGCAAGTGGAGGCTGCCCGAGCATCCATGTTGTCCACAAAACAAAGATAAACCTAAAAAACTAAAAAAACTCTCGTATAAAAAGTAAAGTAAAGTAATATCGCTTCGATGTCCGGTCCCGATACGTGTACCTACCTATGTAAAATTTCCTCGTGTTATACTCGTATGTTAGTAAAGTGCTATTTTTCCACAAAAGAATTTTTCTTTGCGAGAATCGTATTTTATAGAATTCTTCCGTCAAACTTGCTCGTTCGTGGAGATTTTTTGATCGAAAACTTTACGAGCGGTGAAGACTGATAAGTTATTGTAGGTATCGTGGTTTGTAAGTGAAAGTATCTCGAAAAGTTTTAACGATCGGAAACATTCGCGTATGTTCTCTGTTCGGTGCCATCTTCTCAATGTTAGAATCGGTGTTCTTAATAATTGTAACCCTGACCTCCAAACTTTAACCGACCCGTAGACTTAGATTTTTAACACATCTTAATGTAATTCAGATTCAAATCAATTCGATAACTTTAGAGAACGTAACAATTATTCGAATTAGTTGATATTCACGTAGCATTTGATGCTTCGTGCAAATTATTATTATAGGGGACGCTTAATATCCCATTACTACATTAATTAATTCGATACATTCCTTTTGTCTTACGAATTTAAAAAAAAATTAAACGATTTTAAATTATTTCATCGAAAAATTTTGATTATTAAATCGGAACCATTCACAATAGCTTTAGGATTAATACAATAAATAGCATTATCAATATTGTAAGATATCTATGTTTTTGACTTGTATTGTATACATTCGTATTGTAAAATTTGAAATAATGTATGTATACTAGAACAATTGTAACAGTATCGATCGGCATATAAATGTGAATAAAACTTTCAAAAAGATAAATCTATCACATTGTCAAGTTATTTTCTGTCCGTCACCCCTAACTTGGCGATCATCGAGAGAGCGATTGAGAACGGTAAACACTTTATCGATACATCATGAATGCCTCTCTGTCATCATCATTAGATCACTAGGTCATGTCGCACCTTTTCGGGCTTAGTCCACTCTGTCTTTCAACTTTATTTTGATACAACATTGTCAGTTAATTTGGTTATACATACGTGACTACTTTTGTTTATTGTATGTACACTAATATTATGCTTCTCTTTCTTTGAACGTTTTGTCGTTATTTATTTCGTATCACCAAAGAATAATATTGTATAAAATTTGTGCCTTTCTACATAATTTTCCAAATTGAATAAAAGATACTAATATAAGAACAACAAAGGATTTTCGTTGTCAGTTTATAGCATAATTTGGAAGCAAAGCGTGATAGACGTGTATCCGATATTAGAAAGATCAATTTGAATATCCATTGAATTGTCAATCAAAATAACTGTTTTACCTTTGAATTAATATAATACAATATTATTTTTTGGTACTCGTAATAATCTCAGTTGAGCTAGGTCATTTTTCACTATTTTGTACACATTAGCATGATTTGTATTATTTCCTGTGCATCATGCTTTTGGTGTGAGCTGGATTTATTTAATGTTAACATAATCTTCGATTCATTTTGAGTTTTTATTTTTAATAAAATAAAAGAAACGTAGGGTGTGAAAATACAAAAAATGTGCAAAATATTTTGCATGAAGCTTTCTGTGTTAGAGAAATAAATGTATCCAACGGCAAAATATTGCAATAACAAAATTATTGCTGGCTGATGTCTAGCTTCTGTCGAATACTTCGAAAAAGCGACTTAGGTATTGATATATTTTCTAATGCTTTCAGGAATATGTTCGGACATCAAATAAGAATGTTAGGTAGACCATATTCGAGATCTGTAGCTACTGGTTTACCTGGAATTGATTTTAATGCTGACTCCAGACGACATAGCTTAAGGGTACGTATTTTATTTACGAGAATGTTGACGCGTGGAAAATCCTAACTTTCAATACCATTTATAATACTTTTTTGGTTTTGTATAGTTCTGTGTATAAAATTAATATGAATATGTATGTTGTGTATAAAATTAATATGAGTGTGTTTTTAAAGCTTGAGCTCAATATAGTCTATTCTAAAAAATCACACGGACAAATGAGATTAGATATTTTCCGTTGGGACTATTTGTATTTGAATACTGTTTAGTAATTTATGTTTCTAATAAAATTTAACAATTTCAGGGTTCAATCACGCGAGCATTAGGGGCTTTAAAATCCAAACACGATAGAACCTCCCCATCTAGTTCTAGCGAAAGTTCTAGTGTCCTTAGCTTAGGTCCTTCATACCAGATGTGCTACTCCCCTCCCATAGGGGGCAGGACGCTATCTCAGCTCAGTATGACGTATGCCCCTCCCCCCACTTTACAAGAATATGAACCAATATACACTCCACTGAGCTTGTATTCACAATCGAGTGTGTCGACGAGAGATAGCCTGCAGAGATTGAATGAAATTAAGGAAGGCATCACGCATAGGTGAGTTTTAGCTGTTATTTATAATTTGTGATATACTATGTATCGTCAAAGTAATACCTGAATTTAATTCAAAATCAATAACTATACCATTTTTATGTTTCACCTATTCGTTTTAATTTAAAAATATAAAAAAACCTCAGTTGGAAACAGTATGCCAAATGTATATTAACACCATTTGTATCAATTAATACAGATGAACATCTCGTTAAAGTAAAATGTTATATTTATTTCACGTATAATACGTGCGCTTCCACTTACCCCTTCAGGGAATATAACGTGATGTTTTACTTGTTGTTTATGCATTGTATATTTTTAGATAACATTAAGAGCGATCTCGTATTTCCACGTTCCTGATTATAATTTTATTTTTCACCGAAATTTTACTTCATTTTCATACAACTGACGGTCATTATTGAGATTAATGTCAATAAAAACCTTCAGTTTTTTTTAATTTTGATGTTGATTTGAACTTTGTCAGTGAAAATGAAGAGTGTTGATAAAAGTCACCTTTCAGATACGGACAAAGAGCGGATCACGCTCACCGCGTGAGCTCGCCGCTACCGAGCAAGTCGGTCGACGACTCGGCCGTCAAACAACGGAGACATAGACGCGTCAAAAGTATCGGCGACATTAACGCCTGTAGCAAAGCATCCGTGTAACAAAAACAGAGCGTGTGTGCCGAGCATACGTGTTGAAGTGAAACTTCTTTGTCAAGATTCAAAGATACGAAATTCTCGATGACGTGACGGTATTGCCATGACGTGACCTTGAAATTTTACTCTCAACGCGCCTTAAGAAGTTTCACTTCATAAGTTCCACAAAACAATTACATATTACTCAGCATATCCTATTTTAAAACTATTCCGTTATAGACTGATTATATTTCGTATGATCTTCATTTATTTACGCGATACTCAATATTTTGTAATGTCACTTTATCACGTAACTACTGCTGTATTTTTGCTGTACACTGTGATAATAAATAATCTCACAAATTTGAATGGATACGTACATTTTATTTAAGATACTTATTACAGTCGAAGTTTGGCAACGATGATACATAAGTAATGTTTCTATAGCGTGCACGGTTTCAGGTTTTGTACCTTTTTGTATTCGTCGTATATTCAGCTATTTACCTTTTGTACTATCCACACTTCGGCCGTAATTTATTATTTTGTAAGTAATAAAAAAAATATTAGTCAATTTCTGTATATTTAGTATTTAAAGCGAGCTTTACATTTTAGTATCATATTTATTTTGTTGTGAATAAAGGCTTTAATTTATTTAATTTATTACATCTTTATTAATTTATTTTCAATAAGATATCTTGGAATTTTTTATTTCAGTTTTATTATTTTATAATGGATACTGAATATTAAATAAATTTTTATCTAAATGTACTTGCTTGTTTTATTTATCTCTTTAAAAATCCTTGGCAAAAATGAAATACTAAAACCTTTTTTAAGACAGTTCGCTGGAAATTTTAATTTTAAAAATTTGATGCAGTAATCCATCGTTCATCTCTCAAGCAACACTACATTATCATTATAGTCCTTGTTAAATTTTATGCTCGTATAACATTACAAAGCTCGCAAAAAGCTTTTGGCATTATATCAAACGCAAAGCGACTACTTAATCAAAACCAGTTTGACATTTGACTCTTGTGTCCTGCTAAAAATGAAACAAAGAGTCAATTAATGGAGGATATTCGATTGTCTATCTTGTGGTCCATTCGCTAAAAATGCCATCAGATGCAGCCTTTATCAATGGAATGGCCATTTGTCATCCTTGCTTCACTTTAATCCAATTACTTTGTGTATGGTAATGGACTGAATAGTAGGTATGGTAAGAATGCTAGTACTCTGATATATAGCTTTACTTTACAAATTAAATGTGTTATGTCTCACCCTCGTATCATTTGAAGTATGGAAAAACAGTACTTTAATTTCAAGGTATTGAGTTTATTACTTAAGTACTAGGAATAGAATACAAATTGTTAAATGTTATAAATATTATAACATAATACCTACTATTATACGCAATACGAATATTTATATAGGTTTGGTTCTGCTGGTTTCCAGGGAGAATCATTATAATTTATCTAGTTGGTTGAGTGCATACGGCGCTGTAGATCGTGCTCGACACATTTTTATTCTCATCTCGCGCTATTACGACGATATTAAATACAACCCGCACTGACATTACATTTCCCTACATGTGGAATGAGGCCGAGTTATTTTCTTCACGATTGCGGCCCTATTCCTACATACTTCACTACATATAATAAAAAATAAACTTTTAAGATTGCGTAAGTGTATGAAATTTCAATACAGAGCTCCATTAAATAGCGCTTACACAAACATATTGATCCCTGTTTGCTTAAAAGAACGATCCAATCGCTGGTAATCATACTTAGGTTATGTGGGTTTCACCCAAATCAATTATAGGAACTTTTGCTTGGATAAATAAAAGAAAGGAGAATCAGTACGAACTCGCAAAAAACTAGAGTTTTCTATTGTAAATACGGAAAGTTTTAAATGACATTCCCGTTCCACTTTTGTATTGAGCGCTCTGTCGTAGTTTTAAATCCTGTTGCATAACAATGAACTCGCGCAAACCCTGTATCCCGATTTAGCATAAATTACAGCAATAATTGGTTGGTACTGAGTGAGAGCTGCAGTAACTTCGCAGTTGCAGTTATAAGGTGTCATTAATGTCTGAGTTCTCCGACTTGTCCGTGCCACGGTGCTCGGTAAGCTACGTTGCTTAGTTAGTGAACTACTTCTTTTCAATTCCGCAAACGACTGCAAACGAGCGCCTCAAACTACTTTTGTGCTTGCGGGCTCTTACGGGGGTCTTTTTGTTCTCCGTTTTTCACGTTACAAAATTACTAAGGTTTGTACTTACATAGTTGTGGGGTATGTTGACATATATTTTTGTATCTACAATCTACATCATACACAAAAAAAATTACGATTGCACATTATAACATTTAAGTTGCAGTAGAATAAAATTATGTCGGAAATTAAAAATAATATAGATTCAATTTGAATAAAAATATCTGTCTTCTTATTCAAAAGTTTAAAATATTTATACCATTGTATTTTCACTGCAGACGTTGTAATAAGTACAGACACATACGGACAGGTTAAGTATAAAAAATGTTTACTAATTAGGTACCTTCATAAAAACATTTAGAAAATGAAAATATGGAATGTAAATTTAAATTTATTTCCTTAAAACTTTTTAACAAGGGAATTTCAACATTTCGAGTATATTTTTCTCTATAAAATATATAAAAAACATATTACAATAGGACCAGAATAAAACGTGTGAAGCATTTTTATCATCATTCTCTTTCATATAAATAACACACAATGTGCTGCTGAATATACACTTAAAAAAAGAAAAAAGTACAATGCAATTTCAAATACTATTATTTTTTCTGTTGCCTTTTATCTGTTGGACGTTTTCTTATTTGCACAAAACTTAGGCTTAAAAATACAATTCTCGGTCAAGTTTTAATTACTTAAACCTGCGAGGTTTCTGTTACTTTTATACGAAGTAAGCTGTTTGTAAGGTCTAAAAAAAGCTTTCCCCGTCTCAAAGTTGAATGTTTATTTTTATCGAGAAACCACTTATATCTTTAAAGTTCTTTAAAGAGAATAAGGTAAAAAGTAAAAGAACAATGTACCGTCTAGTTGGCAAATACATTTTTTAATACTAGGTATATAACTAGCTTTCCAAGTTTCCACCTATAGCTTCGCTCGTATTGTGGAACCACGCTAGTTCTGTTGCACGTAAGTACAAAATTTTCGTCTCTCTTTTAAATTCTTCAAGAATAGTTTTCGCGACAAATAACTATAAAATATATCCGGTAAAGTCAGCCCAATTTTACGAATAACATAATAGACTACAAGCCCGCATAGGACAAAAATATGGGTCAAATGAACCACCAGGGGACATATCTAGAACGATAGCAGAGCAAAAAATAATAAGATTCATCACCATGCCGTCACTTGTAAGCTGTCCAACTGAGTGCAGATGAGAATTGAAAAGTACAGGTAGACTCGGTAAATTTTGGTCATATATTTTTGTACGGCATTCTTAACCATCGATAGATCCATTAAAAATAATAAGAAACCGCTCAGTGCCGTACAAAAATGGTGGTCCACCAAGTCGGAATTTTTATTTAATTTCCGAGAGGTACCGGGGGTAAATTTGGTCATTTGACCATGTACGGCATCTGTGTCATACTATTGCTATACTGCTTTTAATCCATTATTCCGCAACGCCGTACAAAAATCATGGGGACAAGGGGAAAAAATCGAGAGTTGCAATCCCCTCTCTTTCCCCACTCCAGGGGGTCATTTGACTAAGTACGGCTTCGGTTCCAAAACATTATCTAGCACTCAAAAGTACTATTAAAAGCAATGCCGTCAAAAAATAATTGTTCTTTTAAATGTATACCAATAATTATCTTAATTTCATCGAATTCTTAATATAAAGAGCTGTAAGGTCATTTGACCCTGTACGGGAACTTTTTTTTTAACATGATATTGTAAAATTCAATTGTTGTATAGTATTGCCGTTCAAAAGAAACCGTTCTAAAAAAAGTTATAGAGAAATGCAAAACCAGAAATTTTGTTAAAGTTTAAACATCGTAGATTAATGAAATATAATAGTTTTCTACACTTTATCCGTTGTTTTAAATAGTATTAAAGTAGATAAATTAGGAAAAAACGATGCCGTACATTTTTGTGCAGACCACATCTTTTAGGCTGATGAAAGCGACGAAAGCTACAATTTTAAGGGTGCTTTATGGCCATTTGATACAGTACGTCATTAACATATTTTTACCCAACTACGGCAAAGCAAAAGGAGGGTTATGGTTGTTTACAGGTCATGTATGTATGTTCATCTATTCCCTCGTAACTTCTAAACTACTTATCAGAATTCGACAAATGACATATCATTAGAAGCGTCTGAATTGTTCACTAGATAACCAGCGACCAGCTAGCTAAAGGCCATATGGGGTTTCGCAAAATCTAATGTGGCGCCCTCTAGCGGACAAAACATACAGAGTAAAAAAATAAAGTTAAGATAAATATGCAGTGTTTGGTATCATTTGAAAGCGCTTTACTTGTACATTTTGAATATGTATATATTACTAGCATTTGCTTGTGACTTTACCTGTATTCATGGACTGATTGCATATAATTCACATCTTTTCGTTCATAGCTTTTTTATTAGTTCGTCAATTTAACGGAGTCCATTCCACCTGACTGTCAATTTCCAAGGTGATAATTAACCACCTCGAGCTTCTTAATATTAACGTATATTTATATTTTATTATAAAAATATAAAGCAAACATTTCGTTATATGGATTTTTTTCTTTTTCAGATTTTTCCCCTTTGAACCAACGAAAATGTACGGCACATGAAAAAATATTATCTATGCATAAAATACTTTAAAAATAAATTTATTTCGTGTTGTGTCAAATGACCCCCTGGAGTGGGGAAAGAGAGGGGATTACAACTCTCGATTTTTTCCCCTTGTCCCCATGATTTTTGTACGGCGTTGCG
The DNA here is from genome assembly GCF_061535455.1 of Colias philodice. Taxonomy (NCBI): domain Eukaryota; kingdom Metazoa; phylum Arthropoda; class Insecta; order Lepidoptera; family Pieridae; genus Colias; species Colias philodice. The sequence continues at coordinate 6,836,646 of NC_143098.1, read as the reverse complement.
GAATAATGGATTAAAAGCAGTATAGCAATAGTATGACACAGATGCCGTACATGGTCAAATGACCAAATTTACCCCCGGTAACTCTCGGAAATTAAATAAAAATTCCGACTTGGTGGACCACCATTTTTGTACGGCACTGAGCGGTTTCTTATTATTTTTAATGGATCTATCGATGGTTAAGAATGCCGTACAAAAATATATGACCAAAATTTACCGAGTCTACCTGTACTTTTCAATGCTCATCTGCACTCAGTTGGACAGCTTACAAGTGACGGCATAGTGATGAATCTTATTATTTTTTGCTCTGCTATCGTTCTAGATATGTCCCCTGGTGGTTCATTTGACCCATATTTTTGTCCTATGCGGGCTTGTAGTCTATAACTTTTATGAATATACACATACACAACAGTATATTTTAACATTTTACAAAACTTATATTTCCATGACACTACAGAAGCGGATGAAAGATCACATTGGTATAAATAACCTCTTCAAACACGATGATTAATATGACCGAAAATAATAGAAGTAACGTTATGTAACATTAACATTACCTATATAAGTATCACTATCAACACGCCAATGGATTATTATTTATGTAGCTTATACTATCAACAGTTTATAGAAGTATCATTAGTTATGCGTAAAATTCCTTATATAACACTGTTAACCACAGGTTAATTTTGGTTCATGGTCTCTGTTGAATCCATTATTACACTAAATTTAGAGCTTTATCAATATCAACTAATTAAATTTAAACTTTGGAATTTCCTTCTTGGTTCAGTGGTAAGCATGCAAACGTTACGCACTTACATATTATTTTTCTTTTTGTTGTTTATGAGGAAAAAACTGCGAAAATGTTGTTTGTCTTGATGTTAGTCCCGATACTATAAATAGTATAAGTCTATAATATAATATCCATAGTGGGTTAAAAATCTATTTATTTTTAATCCTACATTTTTGTGCTTCTTGACAAAAGATTTAAACCGCTTCATAGTACATGCAGGCTCTGCTCTACTTTTGAGTTTGAATCCTATCTCATCTTACATCAAATTATCCTATCCTAACAAGGAAAATATGCTTAGAATAAACCAAGCCAAAGCTGGTGATCCTAAACACAAACTGGAATGACAAAGCTCATACCCTCGTTACAAGTATTAACGTTTAACTCAAAAGTCGACTTGGAGTTGGTAGGTACATTTGCATGGCAATTAGAACGGGAGTTGAGGTCACATTACCATTTCAATCGGGATGAGCGAGCACTCAACCCCGCCGTCTGAGTGAACAACACCTCTCCTGAAATTCTTATAGCTTATTTTTTCTTCTTTAGCATAACTCAACGCTCATTAGGCCAATCCGATGAATAAATAATGTACGATATTCCATTTCTATATTTGGTTAAAATAATGTACTCCAATTTTTATGACTATATTCTTTAAGTAATTTCACTCCATACCTCCGATTGTCTGGAAGGAATCGGTTTATAGCAATAAGACCGCCAATTTTTTAAGCTACAAATTAGTAGAGCATTTTGATTGATAATTAATTAATTAAACGTCGCAAAATTGAACAGTTAACTTATCAAGTTAAATCTGAGTTGTACAAGACACGCTCGTATACAGAGGTAAGTATATGTATATATGCCAATGCTACTAGAATCGACATCTCAATCGTAACAATTTCACGTGATTTCCATAGCATCGAAATATCCATGTAGGAGGCCAGAGAATTCACGGATAGCATACAGAACTGATTGATTTCGAGCAATTTTCAATTTGTCGCTATTGTTTAGCTATTCGAAGATTAACTCGTGTACGATACACAGTAAACACTTATCCTATCACAATCTCGTGTTTTATTTGTTTTTTATCTCCATACATCTTTGTTCATATATTCGCACTTTTAATAAATCTGTGATATACCTTGAGTTGTTGTAATAAATTTTACTTATACACAAACATTTTTATAGCAGAAAATATATTTTATCTTTATCTTTATTTAAAAGTAATGATATCATATAAAAACTTAATTAAGTAGATATATAAATTTGAGACAAAAAAAAACTAAAAATATGATTTTCTCTTTATATTGTAATGTGTTTATAGTCGGGACCTTACTCCACTTAACTCTCAATTTATGATAAATATTTATTTTCTGAGTTGTATCCTATATTGACAGAGCAAACAATTCGCTGCCCCCAAGCATATTTTGATATAATATATTCATAAGGTTTCGGTAAAAGCACAGTTTCACTCTGGTCATCGTACGTACAAAGACCCTCGTGAATTCTTCCTATTACAATATTCATGTGCAATACGATTACATTATATTACCTGAGGGATACTTTTTGAGAGATGATTTATTCTCCCATTCACTTGATCAATGATAATAATTCCACACTGCTACCCACATGGGCTTAAAATATAATTCTAACATAACTAGAATTCAATTCATCCAACTTTGCATTTCATTTAATCAATAAAATAATATTAAATACTAGCGATAATGCTCGTTCTTCAAGGAATATAATAAAAAAAGATTTATCGAAATCGGTCCACCCGTTCACGCGTGATGCCGTGACCAAGGAAAACGGGTTTCATTATTATATATATAAAGATTTCTAATATATAAAGCATCTAACGAGACGTAGCAACGAAAATAATTATAATTTTAATTTAACATTAAGAATGTTAAGACCAAGGCGAGCAAAGAATAAAGAAATACACTATCTACCTATTTTTTATACCCAGTGGAAATCTCTTAAGCACAACACAATAGTACAATTATATTAGTATCCCAACCATTTTATACTTAAGAAGATAAGTCTAAAGAGTAATTACTTCTTTTGTGCTGATCTTAAATCTCATAGTATGTATTACTTTTAGTGGTGATTATGGTGAACGAATTAACTTTGTAATCCAAAATATTGGATATTATTTTGCTTTTATTCTCGATCGATTTAAGTTTGGACGTGAAATTCTCAGGTTTTTTTTACAGAGAAGAGCCGCAAATTTTTTATATTTTGTTATTTTTTAAAGGCTCGCGCCAGTGAATGAAAACAATCAGGTAAATTGTGAAACATTGTTACATTTTCCATTCCTGCACATGTCGGTTCGATTATGTAGAAAACATGTAGAAAACCATATTGAATTAATATACATATATTGAGTAGTTCTGAGAACAGGTGGTAAATAATTTTAATACCCCTAAGTGCAAAGTCACCAGCAGAACAACATTTGCCAGGTCAGCAAGTAATAAATTAATTAATAAACATAAATATAAGCTGTAAAACATTCGAAGTTTCTGAAGCGACTAGTGGGAGCACTAGACACGTCGCTAAGTTATAAAGCCTCTGGCAACTTAGCTCTCACCTGAAACTGTTCCCTGAAGTATTTGCTTTCTAAAATTACGATATTCCACCGGTATACAATATATACCTAAGCTAAAGGGTAATGTAAATTTTAATAAATACGTTACTGTAAAGACGGAGCTTTTGATCAATAACAATTTATAACAAATAAATGATTTGAAATCTATAAATATTACGTTTAGATATTTTAAATTATCGTTGTAACAATTATTTGGTGGCGATAAAAAATAAAACGCATTCTATTTATTATTATTTTATTGTGCCGTTTGTACAAAAGTTAAAACCGATATGTTTCACAAATATTAATTCATTAAATTATATAAGTAGATATTATTTCCAATCGAAAAATGAAATAAATGACAAAAAATGCCTTTACAGATAAATACGTTTTGATGTGAAGATACACGTGTTTGTTGGCTAAATATGCCAATTGTCCTTTTCAATCCATTAAGTTGAAACGTTGTTTAAACACCGATGGAAGATGCAAATCGATGATTAAAACTTGAATTGGGATGTGGTCTGGCTTAGTGAGATCGTAAGTGGCGTCTCGTCTCGTCGTGGCCGGCTTATCGGCTTGCCATCAGCTTAGCTGCCGCGCTCCGGACTGGGCTACAGCCTGGCTGTGATTGCTTTTAAGTCATATGTAAATTGAAAAGTTGTCCATTGATCTTAGGATTGAAAGGATAACTATATTGAAATTGAGAGCCTAACTGAGTAAATCTCTGAAAGTATTTTTAATTTTTAAATAGATTGTTTATATCAATTCATAAATTGTTTGGGGGAAAGAAGTATTTGAGGAGGTAATGAGTACATTTGACTGAAACTCCAAATATGTAAAAAGCATTTGAGTTATAGATATCTTTAGCACAGCATCATCAGATGTCACTTTATTTATTAATTTTAAATGTAAAGATCTAGAGCATCTATCGTTGTGATGGATTGACATAGAGACGACAATAACGAAATTACTGTAAAACTACGAATTGTTTTTATAAAAATAATTAAATATGTATGACTTTGATAAGTAATTTTATATCATATCATAAACATATATTGCAATCAAGAGTTTCATATAATTTTTACATATTTAATTATAAAAGTCCAATTCTGTATCTGAAATGTACGCAATAATGTATGAAAGCATAATTATTATTTTAAAATTGCGTTCATGCCAGTTTCACGTCGTTAACAAAGTTAATTGGTATACAACTGCGTATAGGCGCCCTTAATCCTGAGTAAGACAATAAACAGTGTACGGGCAGAAACATATTTACTGAAATCAAGGGCGGATCCAGCTTTAGTGCCAGGGGGGGGTCACATAGACGTGGTCAATTTTCAAAAGCTATATTTTGGTAATTTAATTGATACGTAGATTTTAAAAAAATTGGTCAAGTGCGAGTCGGATTGGCGAACCAAGAGTTCCGTACAAACATTTTTATATGTTTTAATATTAAATTTATGCTTTTTGCAATTTTTCCTTTATCTGTGCTATAAGACGTAAGTTTCTATTAAATAAAGATTAAATATCAAGATTCTGTGTTCACGGAAAGTACCCTGTAGGTTTTGATTCCTGGCAACACTTGCGAATGTTGATAAGCATGAAATGTATGTTTTAGCAATTTTTCCTCCATCTTTGCTGACATTGCTTTTAACCAAATTTCAGAACTCTGTGTTCACAGGAAGTAGTACAATACCTATAGATTTTGATTCCCTTGCGATAATGTCGAAATTTGCGATAATTTACGGCATAAACGGCTGTATCTTTTGATTGCGTTGGCTTATAAGTTTGATTTTTTCACAGATATAAGGAACCGTAGATTTGAGTATTCGGTATGAATTTCAGATTGATACCTCCACGCGTTCCTGAGAAAAAGGGTCTTGATAGGCAGACAAACTTGAAAAATATATATTTTTTGCAATTATTCCTGTATCTGTATTATAAGATGTTGCTTTGTACCGAATTTAAAGATTCTGAGTTTACGGAAAGTACCCTGTAGGTTTTGAGTTTTGATTCCCTTGCGAATGTCGAAATTTGCGAAATTTTTCGGCATCTACGGCTGTATCTTCTGATTCGTTGACATAGAAGTTTGATTTTATTATAGCGTAAAGGTATAGTATAGACTTGAGTTTTTGGTATGAATATCAAGTTAATACATGTCAGCGTTCATGAGTAAGAGGGTTGTAAGTTAAATGTTTTTTTAAATATTTTTTTATATTATAATCTAAGGAAAAATTCATGCTTTTCGCAATTAGTAAACAAAGTCGTTGTATCTGTGCCTATGTCCCTATGTATGATTAAATCTTTAAAACTACGCAACGAATTTCGTTGCAGTTTTTTTAAAGATAGAGTGATTCAAGAGGAATAGTATATAATTTATAAGGTTTTAGAGAAAGCGGGCGAAGCCGCGGGCGGTAAGCTAGTCTGCGTTATAAGACGTTTGATTGTACTAAATTTCATGACTCTGTGTACTCGGGAACTACCCTGTAGGTTTTGATTTCTTAGGGAGTGTCGAAAAATTTCAGCAATTACAGTTGCATCTTTTGATTGCGTTGGCTAAAACGTTTGAATTTTTCACAGCATCAAAGGACCGTAGACCGTAGGATTTCGACATTAGCAAGGGAATCAATACCTGCAGGGAGCACCCTGTCCCGTAAACACAGTCTTGAAATAGAGTAAAAAGTATCGTGTTATAGCACAATGTTGTAATAACTGCGAAACCCCTAATTATTTAATTAAAATCAATAAAAATATATTTTTTAAATAATTTAAACTTACAATCCCTTTACTCATGAACGTCTACATGTACTTAATTGATATTCACATCAGAACTCAGGTCTATAATAACTTAAATCTGTTATTTAATTCAAATTCTATGTCAACGCAATCTGAAGAAAAAGCAATTAGAGCCGCATATTCTGTAATTCGCAACTAGGTACTTAGTTTCAAGGGAATCATCAATCAAAACCTACAAGGTACTTCCCGTGAACACAGTCTTGAATTTTGGTTAAAAGCAACGACTTAAGCACTTACAAGCACAGATAAAGAAAAAAATTCTTTAAACAAAATTGTAAGATACAACATAATGAAAAAATATGTTTGCTCGGAGTCCTCGGTGCGCGAGTCCGACGCGCACTTGGCCGATTTTTTGTTGTAATTTGACTGTATTTCTATTGTTCATTTAAAAAAAATTTGCTATTTTATGTCTTATCCACGAACTGGGATATTTCGATATTTGGGGTTTTGTGTGAAAAGTGTAACAGCAAAAGTTGTAGAAAAAAGATTAATTACATACAACTTTACCATTACACTTTATTCCGCAGTTATAGTTTTTTTTTTAAATCGAAAAACATATTTGTCCTTAAATTACGACCACAGGTCGACCCTAATAAACTTTTTCTATAATTTTTGTTATATTCTCTTCCGTTACCGTTTGTAATTGATTTCATTGTTCTATATTACTTTTATGTCTCAAAATTCAATAAAAACATCATATTGAACAGTATTAATTTGTTAATTTAAAAAAAGTTAATATAAAATTAGTGGTCCACTTAGGTCGTGGACCTAGCCCAGGGGGGGGTCATGACCCCGTGACCCCCCCCCTGGATCCGCGCTTGACTGAAATGTGTTTCTTTCCGTACAGTTAATGTTCAACATGCGGTAGATCAGATCAAAGGAAGTAAAATGTTTTTCTATTGTTGCTATTTTGCGGGTTTATTTCAAATTTTGAATTCACTATCTTCTGAAATTGTATTAAAATGAATTACGTTGAATACTATCTGTACTATGAGCAAATAAAAATTCAATGAATTACCTACCTATCTACTTTAAAAAATGATAATATCCTTTTTTACCACTATGTGCAACGTCTCGATATTACAATTATTATAATTTATATTAATACAATTATTATAAAAATGTATCTTCACAAAGCAAGAAATTAAATGTTTAATTGTGTAAATCCTTGGATCACATAATTAAACCAAAAATAAAGTCAAGCAATCCTCACAACAAAAATACATTTAGAATCAGCAGAGAAAGTAAAGTAATTGCTAAGTCCATGATTACTGCCGGGGTATTTCTTTGCAGAAATCTGAACTTATTGTCGGTTAAATAGCCCGCGAAGCCCAGAGGTTGTTAAGGCGACTTTAAGAAGTCAGTTCATTTGAAAATCACTAGTGCGTGAACCCTGACGAACTACTTGGAAATTCAGAGGGCTTACTTATTGAAACCCACTTTCGGCGTGTTCTCGCCGGCAAATTATTTGTAATTTTTGCGTACCTCAAAAACCTAATTAAGTAGTGATGACTTTACAAATTTAAACGTAGGTAAGTACTAACTTTACATTCGTGTCTCTATGTCATAACAATTATTATCTTGGGAATAATTTTACTTTCCTTAGAAGTAATTACTTACTTATATAACTACGATAACATTATGTCATACAGATAAAATTATAAATCCTCAGATTTCCATTATGATAATGTTCTTAACAACTTATTAGGCCGACATCACACTTGCCTTTCTGAAATTATTCTATCACTACCAAATACATCTACGTGATTAATAAAAGATTTGAAAATACATAACCATTTGTATTTCTGAAGGATACTTTTATATCACGAAAAAGCGGGGCGCCCGGGGCTGGAATCTGAAATCAATTTAACTTGTTTACAAAGCACGCGTCAAATAGACCGAGGAGCCTTTGTGTAAATACGACCTTAAAAATATTTTAACCAAAGGCTGCGGTCTGCGTGAAATTGTTATTGTTAAAAAATACTATATTTCCCAAAGAAATAATAAGAATTAAACTTTTTATTGAGGGTTAACAAAATACTGATTTATTATTTGTGTATATTTTTATATTATCTTTAGTTAAATTTTATAAAAGCACGTCTTTTGTATAAAGATATTTCATTATTTTTGAAATAATGTAACGTTAACTGTTAAATAATTGAAAATACGAAAGAAAAATAAAAGATTCACTCAAAACGTGAACGTAGAATCGACGTAGCGTAGCATTTTTCGATCGACATTTACGATATGAATATTTTAAAACATGAAAGAAAATGATTTGTTATGTTTCGCATATAATAAACGTTTCAAACACCTAGTGTAACATGTTTATTTCAATATCCGAGAGCAAAGAGCACGGAGAGGATTGCATAGATCTTTAAACTCCGTGGAAAATGGGAGCACCTTGCTTTGTTTAAAATGTTTTATCGTGTTGTTTGCGATGTCGCTCCGTGGGGACCCCGTGATCATGTCGGGTTTTATTTTAATTATTATGGGAGTACTTCCTTATGTAAGCTGTATAAAGATGAACAATTTTACAAATTACAGTTATGTGATGAGTTACGGAATCATACGTCGTGAATTAAGTAATATTACGTGTTATGTTATTTGTGTTTGTTTGGAAGCTTTTTAAAAGGGTTTTCCCAAATTTTAATACTTATTAATACCTATTTCTATGCTAATAAAGGCTTGCCTAAATACAAAGCTGCTATTATCTGACAAGCATTACTCTGTGCACCAATATTAACAAAGTAAGTAGTAGTAACTGTTTGCGATGTTCTGTGGGGAACTAGTTATGAAATCCGTAGAATATCATGAGAGCGTATAACTTTCATATTTATCCTGTTATTTATTCCGCATAACGTACTCGTAGTACGTTATGCGGAATAAATAATCCTTTGCAGCATCCCATCACGACTGTGTCAAAGGCATTTCATGCGCTTAATCTATTTATGTTTACTTTGTGGCGAGCGCTCGGAAACTAGTGGGTTTTAACCATTTAATTATAACTGTTACAACATTCTATTCCACATTTGAAATAATATATTCGTTTAGTTCGCTTAGTTCGTATTGAAACAAATAGTATTCAATATTTACCGTGTATAATTAAACGTTTTGCATTAAACAAACTTTGGCTCTACAGTTGCAAAACAATATTTAAAACATAAACTAAGAACATTCAAGTAAATTAATATAAAATAAACAATTATACAGATATTCAACGAATGTAGAACCTTTCCATTTTTAAACTTCTGTTAAATACAAAATTCATTAGTAACAATAACTTTTGTGACACTATTTTCATTATATATTTATTGAATTGTAGAAGAGCAAGATAATCAATGAAATTAGGGATTGAATAGTGCCTTAACTTAATTTTGCCGGGTCTCCGCTTACAATCAAAGGTTATTGGTAAATCCTAATTCGATATATAAGCCCGTCCAATCAGGATATCGATTAGATGATCCCTTGAAAGGCCTTACATAGGGAATTTATACAGCACCTGATGGAAGGTTCATCTGCGTAAATTTACTTAAGTACTTATATAATATCGTTGAACTCGTTTGATGTTTAAGGGTACCGATCTCATATATAGATTATTTCTTAAATATTGTATTGCGTTTAGGTATTACTAACCTAAAATAAATAGAGTAAGAATGTTAAGTAATGAATATAGATTATCTCCTTAACTCTTTGATCAGATGTATAGTGGGTAGCAATAGAAATTACTTTGAGCAAATCTGCGAAAAACAAATCGTATAATTTTGCCATGTTTCTATACTGTGACTTTATGAAACGTACCCAACTGTCGTCGGCATCTTTGATGGGATCTTTGGTGATTTGTTTGTACAAATAGAATTCATTTTGCTGCGAACAAAAAGTCTTTGACGTGACTGAAATGAAAATCCGACGGTGGAAATTTTGTTTTCTTTTCCTAAGCTCCTTTCAAACGCCACGTGCTTTATATTCCTGTACAAAATATGAATAAGATAATATTATTTTCCTGTTTCTATATACTTGCAGGTTTTCATGGGCTGTTATATTAAATATTGATTTTTCATTTTCCTGATAATTTTGTGAAATGAATTGTTTTTTATTTATTTCTATTATTAAAATTTGACTTAAGTAACTATCTTTCGATAGACTTACTACCAATTGCGTAATACTGATTTTTAAAAAAGCACCGTATAAAGAATTCTTAAAACTAAGTTAGAGTCGTACCTTAAAAAAAACAGTAATTATATAGATTTAACATATCTAATACTAAAATATATGGCGACTTGTTGCGCCCCGTCCATTGCGAACTTTATATGGATGAAAATATCTTACCGCAGACACTATCAAACGCAATAAATGTCTCACTTTACGACACGTTAGCTCTACCCGTCATTTCCTTGGAAAATATTTTACTTCACGCAGACGTCGCTGTAATAAACTCAGGAGACAGGTGCGACCCGTTTAATTTCTTTAAAAGTAACGAATTCGGTTCCATGTCTAATGAGAAGCTAAAGTTATGACGTCATTTACATCCCTCGTAAAAATTAGCAGTAAAGTTTAGAAGTTATCCGTTTTGAGAGCGCTAAACGTTGAAGTAATATTTTGTTGCAATGGTAAGAATATTGAATTATTTTAATGTTGAAATTTTCAAGGTGTTTAATCATCCATTGTACATAAATGAACTTGCGCGATATCCATATTTTTTCTTGATACATTATTCCACAATTTTCCGAGGCCGAAATCGCAAATTAATTTATCGCAGCGCTATAATGTACCTCATTAATATCGGCTCAGCATTCAGCAATACCAAGAATCAGATCTATCGATGCCAATTATAATAACATAACATATCCGATTACGCTAATACGGGGAATACACCCTTGTCTATATTCCATAGTATACAGACACGAGAGAGTAATTAACACAACATATAGCCATAACTTAGCAATTTGTATGTTTATTCGTATTTTAAAACGCAATCTCGGAGCTAATTTCGTTGTGGAGGGTGGATAGAGCCGGGTGGATCGCCTCGGGGGAGGAAAATCATTCTTTTCTTCAGTTATTTACTGTGCCGGCGACAGTGGACAATGAGGGGCTACGTGACCGATCACAATACTCTTTGATTAGCAGTATATAAGAGCGAAACTAGTTCTCTTTGCTCTTTTTTGAAATGGGCCAATTTCATGCTTCATTTCAGCAATATTTTGGTAATTCAGGCATTTATTTAAAATCATAACTTCGTGCTCTATTTCGTTAGAATTTACATTGTTAACCGTCTGTTTTGTTCTTATTCATTTATTTGTGAATACGAGTGCAAAGCACTTCCTATTTCTTAGTGAATATTATCTATCAATGAAATAATTTGTCTTTCAAACAAACCATCAGTTTTATTAATTTATTATATTATTAATAGATAAACGAATAGTTCAAGAATGTATACAGAATTGCGGTGCATTTGACTAACAAGGTGAGCAAGGCCTGAGCGGATTACACGAATTTAATTTACTAGACTGCTTGTTTAAATGGAGCGGATAGAGTATATACCCATACCATATATACCGCTGCGGTCGTATCCATACTCCATAGACAAGCTAGATGCAAATGCAATATCGTACATAATAAGACATACGTACCCTCAATTCCGTACAGTCTAATTTGTGTAGAACATTCAAACCGAGGTCTTGAATTTCATTAAATTTTCGCGAGGAAGAGATTTTCTTTATTGATTAAAATTTGACTGCGCTATTTGTGAAGGGATTATTTTTTATTACGGTCAGATTTCACACTTGATGGTTAACTTTTATGATGGGTACATCAGCAATTTTTTTTAGATCATTTTCGGTAATGGAAGGGAAACTGATAATCATCGACGTTAGCTTAATGAAACTCGTTATTACTGAATTTTATTTAGATGTTACAAGTTTATCCATGTGAGTTTTATACTCTACATTTTCCTTTACATTATAAGCCACAATACAATTGTGGCATATTCAATGATCGATATAGTTGAGAAAGCAATAACTTCTAAAGTAACATTTACAAAAGTAAATATCATCTATCCTCGCTCCTAGAATTAACATTTCATCTTAATCCCACGCCTGTAAGACACCAGTTTGAACTACGACCTTTCCGTCAAACCCACGCTTCGATATTATTTCTTAGATCAAAATCATAGGTAATTGGGTTGTTAGACTGAAACAGTGTGAAAATAAATGCACATACAAAATGCTCTCGAGGGTATCTCTATAAATAAACGTAACTTACGAGTATTTATGGAATTCTCTGCAAATATCTCATTATTTGACATTTTAGAAAGAAAACAGAAAGGGATTGAAAAAGTGCTACATTACCAATAAGCGAAGTTGAATTATAGAGAGCTGCTGTTTCGAGTGCCCTACGAAACAAAGCAGGGCACAATTATAGTACACGAGAAAAGCATTATAAGCAAATGGTTTACCTACCTTTATACTATCCAGAGCCACTTTAATACGAATAGAAGTTACGCTGAGCATTTATGCGATTTCTTTTCCACTTAACGTTACCCAGGCCACAATCGCAATCTGGAAGAACTCCAATAAACAGGAGCTATGAAATAGAAACAGTGAACTCCGGAAACAATATGAAGTTCAAAAGTAGGCAACGTTTGCTCGCCTTCATTAACTTTAACTATTCACTAAGTGTTGGGCAGCTGTTGAGGAACAATCCTGTTAATGTACGTAAAGAAAACATGGCGCGCAATGCCCAAGTAATCCCCAAATTTACACAACTCAAATACTTTCCCTTATTTTTATAGACACGTTAAATGCGTCAGTATGAAAAATATACAGGATAATGCTATACCCTACAGCAACATCATTAATTAATATAAGTATTTATTATGATTATTAATATTCAAGAAAGAAAACGTGATAATACGCTCAGTGCTCATAGCAGAATTTCTATGTTACGTTTTTAGCCCATACTTCATGGTCAATTAAATGAAAGAAACTCTCCACTTTGATGTACCGCCGACCTGGAACTAATTACAATCAGGCGCGAACGACCCTTTTTCCCTTGGCTTCAGGTTCTTAAGGAGCAGTCAACGGTTATTGCTTAAGTTATTTTCCGACGACCGTAAACTTTTACGGCTTTTTAATGAAAAAAATAAAGACGAACTAATTTGGATGGTAACTACTTTAAAAATAAAATATAAAAGAATGTTACCTGCTTGGTTGTAGAAATAGGTACCTTATGGAAGAAATTTAATAAGAAGGAAAAGCTCACTTAGGGCAATCATTATTAATTACGTCGTATCGATGTATCATTTACGACCGACATTTATATAGGTAAGTACACCATACAATTTGATTATAACAAGTAACTACATTTTAATTTTTACTTCAATTCCTGGTATTGATTCATTGTTAGATTTTCACTGTCGCATCCTTTTTTAACGATGATGTATGTCATTAAACTCTTTAAAACACAACACTCTTATTTTAAAAGCATAATATTATAATGTGCGTTGGTTTAAAAACAAAATTAATTCATTAAATGCTACATAAGGCGATAATCCAACGATTTATCATTATAAATTTCCTGTTTAACGCCTTTCTTTATGCATCAAAGTAACTACACTGACTTTGATGTATGAACCCTGGAGCTAAGAAAAACTAAAGAAAATTTTAATTAAAGCGCTGGACAAGAGTCGAGCTAAATGAAGCGATCGTTTATATTGTAAACTTTCCTCGACCAGTGATAAAAATTAGGTATATAAGACTAAAATGCTTTATGTTGGTAACAAGTAACAACCACGAAACATTATAGGGTTGGTAGAAATATTAAGTAACACTGAATTACAAATAGGCCGATATAATTATAATAGAAAGCTCTTCCATTGTTCAGAACAAACAATTATGTTACCAACAATTAATTACGCTTTGAAATTATTGGCATTAATTAATAGAGGTATAGAAGTGTTTAATGAAAAGGTACACTTTAACATTAGATACATTATCACCTTACAATAATTAATATAAAATATTAAAGTATTGGAATTCATTTTCTATTTTCTTTATTATTTGTTAAACAAAGAATGTGTTTGAATAACATCTCGGTCACAATATTTCTGGCAAAACATGGAAACTTGCTCACTATCCGAAGAAAATGATCAAAGCAAAAACGGGCGCTTCATACTTTGCTAGGAGGCCGGGAATTCACTTAGAATTTAATATATTTCATATTACTAACTTGAAAGGAATACTACACCAGACAGGCGCCCTGTCAAGTCTCAAGCCCCGTCGCTCATACCACAAAAATCGTTCTAAAGCATATTTTATTGACGAAGAACATTTTAAATTTTAATTTTTTTTTTAAAAGGTTGAAGAGAAAGGCTTGGATCCGGAAAAGTGTATTTAATTTCCTTTCTGTAACGAATATTAAAGATTTATCTGAAAGCATCATCTAATATAAATTGCAAATTCTAATTAAACGTGTTTTTGTTGAACTTTCGTAATACGTACTTGTATTCTTATTTCTCGTTGTATTTTATAAAGATTTTAATGAAATGAAGTTACCATTTAATTAATGTTCAATTATATGGTCTGATGCTCGTGTTTCCGCACTGGGAAATGAACAGACATACAGCTCACCGCAGCGTGACCTAGTTTGTCTGGAAATAGGTCACGCTCGTGCTTTAGTGACAAGGCACTTCCATATTCCAAGAACAATTAATTCTTATGCTTAACGATCCGAGCTAATATCTTTAACCATTAATTGAATTCGTTATTGTTGTATACGTAGTATATTATTATTAGTCTGTGGTTATTGTTTATATATTAGTTTTTGTTGGTTATTAATTAATAAAACATCTATGGAATGACACACATAGAGTGACGATAAATCAATCAATCAATCAAAAACAACCAAAATTGACATGAACACGAACACTCAGACGATAAAATACAAGTAAAACATTAAAATAACCGAAAAACAGAATCAATCGTAGCCATCAACCGTGTATGAATTTTAACAGGTTTTCAGCTGGTTTGATCTGAATGCAAAGAGCACAATAAGAGTTGAGCTTTTGTTAGCGGCGTGTTCCGATATCCGAACGAAATATATGTATAATGTTTTACGATACGCTCCTTGTGTTACGGGGACTTGACGTATGACGACTCTTTTGTTGAGGCAGAAGATTATTGTGAGTGCGTTGGTTTGTGCAGATTTATAATCAGCATATACCTACTTGGAAAAATGCATTTCAACCATTGAGTTATTTGGATTATAAATAACTAACTAAAGATGCATTCTTAACAAATAAAATGTAAACGTTAAGTTCTAATTTTGAACAAAAAATGAATCTAGACTATTTAAAAATTTTAACCTAGAAAGCAAATAAAAAACTTTAAGTTAATTTAACACTGAGTGAATTTAAAAATCCTCATTCAAAGAATTCAGCATAAATAGTCTAGTAAATAGTCCGTTGACAACATACCTAGCAATCTGGAACATTAAATATACTGTGCCACGGTCGGCCTGAATTCACGAATACCTTGAATTGTATAATGCAAGCTATCTGCTGGAAGCTGTAAATGAGCTGAACAATTCACCTACATAGATCTGTGAGTAATTAAGTTATGCAGTTAACATGATGGTTTGTGATACACTTTGGAATGCTCAGTAATTGCATACAAGTAAATCGTGAAGTGCTGTGTACATCGCCTGTGTCACGAGTTGAGTAATTGGACAATCTACTAACGTATTCATTTTAAAGCGCAATTGAATATACAACATTTATGTAAAATAATGGTAATCTTCAAATTGAAAACATAAACAATTTATGAAAGACCTACTTGCTTTATTCCAATGAATATACATATAGCACATGAGTAGAAAAAAGCAACGATTTATAGCAACGATGTTTATAGTTTAGAGTGTATTTATTCTGTCAGAACATTTGGAATGATAAATTCATTAAGTTGTACACAAATCATTAGATTAGAAGAGACAAGGATTAAGGACCCAAATCATTCTGTACCTCTTCAATAAGCCCATTTGTATTCGCCAATCCCCTGAATATATCAATTCCTAGGTAACTGTTGAAATGGTTAATTCCAAATGTTCGTAACAGCTAATCAGCCAAGCGCATAGTTGTTATCTAGTATGTAAAATGAGCATTCCTGAAATCTGCACTTCAACCAAATCTACTCTAGAGAAAGTTATTCCAAACTTTGTGAAATAAAACTAGTACAATAGACGACTCTTCATGGTCTTCTTTACTATCTGAACTTGACTAGCCACCAAGATCATCACGACAATGGTCTTCGCCCAACCAAGCCTCTATCAGTCTTTCGTCTGGCTGTCCATAATTTTCTAAATAACTCTGTTTTTTCCTGCAAATATAAAGAAATACATTATAAAATGAATAATTTATAAGTCTGTTACACTATTTTTAAAATCGCAATATAATATTTATAAAAAATAAATGAAACAGTTACAACAAAAAACTTACGTAGTTTGCAGAGAATTTGCAGAGCTCCTGTTGCACAACCATGCGTACGCGACTCTGAACTGAGTGCATGCGGCAAGCGGCGATTATTAAACTTAGAGTAGGTACCCGAAGGATGAAACAACTGGAGCTATTAGATTTTTAGAAGTTTGCAATTTTGTATCACTGGGTTACACATGTAGACCACGCGACAACTGTAGAGTTAATGATGCGTTTTTTTATAGTTAGAATGATTTAAGAGGAAGGCTTTTAGATGTTTTTACTTTTTAGTATATAATTTATTATTAGTAGATAAAACGGGCGAAGCCGCGGGGGGAGAATTAGTATTACTATATTATGATTTTCAAACGTTTCACTTTAGACTTAAAAATATTATATTCGAAGGCCTGCCTATTTTCAGGATTTTTAGAACGTTTATTGTTGTGTATACCTGAAGCGACGAAGGGCCGCTAGTATTATTTAAAAATTTAGCTTTTAGTTCAAAGGATTAAGCTCGTTTCGTTGTGAAAATTTCAAACTTTTATATTGCTGCGGGTATTATAGAATGTTGAATTTTTAAAAAGGAGGCAAGTACGAGTTTATTCTAATTCGAATTAGAATTCCATATATAATATTTTTCATATTGTATATAAGTATATTTTAAAAATAGTGTTAGGTATTTGTCGAAATTATTTGAATCCCAAACATGTACCTAATAAAAAAAGAGTAAAATGTTACAAACTTACTTACAAATAGCTGCTTGCGCCATTATTAAATAATCATCAACAATCAGGATCGAATAAATTAAGAACATTGAAGAGCCCTTGTATTTATTGAGTTCCTAAGCCCTAGTTACTAGAAGGCGAGTAGCATATGAACGGTTCAATAAGCAAAGCTCGTATTGAATAGGTTCAAATATATTATGGTCAGACGTTTACTGGCCAAAGCCGAATTGCAATCTTCGTGTTCAATACGATGCCATCATATACCGGATCGGATGTACGTTAGTTAGGTCACGCTCCCGCTATCCGTAAAGCTTGAATCACGTTTTCACTATTTGCTCTGCGCTTTTCGCACTAAGGTACAGATGAAAGAAAATTCTAGAACAATAGAGATATAACACCGTATTGGGTAATGAATATAAAATAGCGCTACATTGCTTTCCTCGAAAATTGGCTTTGCATATACTAGTAATCGCTTTTTAACGACCTTTTTAGTGTACACGCCAGTTAAATAAGCGCACAATCTTAAGCAACTACGAAACAAAAAGCGGGCTAATATAAAGTTACAGTCGCTTAAAATTTGTGTTATAATGTAGTTTAATAGGAAAAAATATGTATATAGTATCGGTATGAATTAATTATTTGATTAAATAAATGTTTATGTTGGAATCAATCAATGACAGTAGGACTCAATTTTTCAATACTTCTTATAAAATCTATAACACAATTCAGTTTAGCTATATAAAATTTAAATTCAAAAAAGTATACGAGAACTGAAACTCCCACTGCTGCTTATGCATTTTATTAATGCAAGACTGTCATCTTAAGGATAGTTTACGTCGGTAACTTTGCTAAACAACTCAGAAGTGGCATAGTAAAAGAAGCGACGCTTATAACTAAAATAAGTTTGGGAAGTTCGTCGAATAACTTCGGTAAACACAAATTGGATTAGCTATGTTTACCTTCACGCGTCTTCGGGTTTGATAATATATTATCGATATTAATATTATTAACGAGATTGAAGATAGAGAACAACTTTCAGATATTATTTTATAACGGTACGATGACAGATATATTACGTGACCTTATCTAGAACTATCAAGGATAATCTGTAAAATGTTTAGGTAATTAAATTATACATTACATTCATTATGAATTCGAAGTTGGTATGGTCATAGTATTACAATATTGTTTGGTTTTGAACTCATGTGATGTCTGTTGCTCTACCTATTACAACTTATGACATAGGTACATTTGTGTCGATGTAAATATACTTAATATTAATTTTAAGTTCATCACTTGTAACTTTTTCAGTGGTTTGGAATTTTAGTCGATCGTTATTCATTAAATTGCGTTACTATTAGAAATTTGCAGTTCTGATGAAATTCAGTCTTGGCTTTGTTTTAAACTTTAAGATTCAGTCTTTACTTGCAGCAAATTGAAACTTAGTAAAATAAAACAGTAAAGATAAAGCAGTCTGTTTGAACTCAGATTTACTCATTGAATTACTTTTCAAATGGGAATCAACATACTGGCAAAATAAATATTTACACAAAACCACTTATTAAAATGCCTAATAAATATTTAAAAATGAACACCACAAATCATGGATCAATATGGACGATCAGTAAATAGCAAATAACGATGCAAATGTGATTACGGCTCGTTTCAATTTAGCCCGTACATAATATAATCATGTAAACATTAATGTTATTAACCTGATGTTTTAAACACTACGCCTCTGGCAAATAACGTAAAATACTCCAAGTTAATGAACAACAATTTTAAACGCATGAAATTATTAATTTGTTTCCAACTGGGTCAAAAGCATGTTAAATTCCACTTAATTAATTCGATGCCGTTACCGAGTTCGTTTTCGTTTTAAAGTGCTCGCTAGACCCTTAGCCGTGACCTAGCTGACGCTTTTAGTTTTTTATAGGCATATTTAAGCTTTATCTTTTTAGCGCTTTGCGCTATTATTCTCATATAATATAAAGAATAGTGGAGAATAATCGTTATTTGAATAATGTGATTTCTTATTAATATAAGTAGTAGTATATTTATTTTTTATCTAGGATTTTCCTGCACTAATAAAAACTATCTTTTCGATAACAGCAAACTCATATTTCTCTGCAGCAAACCATACAGCAAACATATCCGCTCTACGTTATGAAACGAAAGTATTCTGATGTGTAAGATAGAGTCTAAAAATTATAATACTTATCACTCTTATTTAACTATTACACAGACGCCAAAAAAAATTATCATAGTGTATCAATAAAGTATTTCCACAAAAAGAGGCCCATATTAAGCGAAGCCTCCACGAGAATGTGTATGATGAGTAACTTCCTCGGAGTTATAGCTAATAAGCGGGAAATTTCCCCACAAAGTGTGGAGTAATAATTACACTTAATTAAAATAGCACAGTTTCTAAGTCTTCAGAAATTCAGAACTTGATTTCCAATTAAAATGACGGAGAAGATAATTCCGTTCCACGGAAACATAACTCTTATTATATCCCTTTTTATTAACTTTGCTTTTGTATTTAATTGGCAGTTATCAGAATTAACAGTTTAAAGAGTCATCGCTGTATAAAATGGAATACCTACTTGTAAAATGCGGATCAATCGAAGGGGAAAAACAAACTCTACATAAAATAACAACAATTATTTATTTACAAAATTTATTTCACATTACAAACTACACACATCATATTATAATGCCTATATTTATATGAATTAAGTTATATACTCAGCTTTAGTAAAAATACTTTTATTCATGGGAGCGAATGCGACAACGATATATGGATATCAAGTATAGCATTTGATGACCTCTTCAATTTCGGAATAAAAAAAACACGCAGGCGGAGCCGACGGCAGAGTCTAGTTGAAACTAAAAGTGAAAAACAAATTGAGAGCTCACCAATAAAATAAAAAGCTAGACTTGTTTAGTTTTGGAGAGCAAATACGATTCACCAGAGCAATGAATCGCGGAAACGAATTGAGACCGATTTTGCTATCGTACTCGTATATGTCGGTCGATATTAATTTCGTGGAAAGCCACAACAGATGTCGACCATTCATCAACTATTCGTATAGAAAGATTTTGAGGTGAGCTGCTCTCATTCATTTATTTACCGTTTATTAAAATTTTCATGTCCACCAACTTTGTGATGAATTTTCCGCTTCGATGGATGTTCAAAATCAAATAATACAATAGGAAAACCCTTTGAAGTATTCAATAACAATTAGTATACTATTGGAAATATATACCGAATCAATTTTACCCCGTTTCCAGTAATCGCATTTCTTATTCGTCTTTATAAATATTTTAATGGCGAAATTAACGCTAAAAACCAATCACGTTCGAGTACCTATATAACTAGAGACCGAGGACTAATTATTTGCGAGCGAGAGCTTGAAAATAATTCAAATGCTTGACGGAGGCGTCCCTATTAAATAATTCATCAGGCTTACGTGACGTCACAGCTGGGATAGAGAAGTCGGGAGTATAGAAACAGCAATACGTACACGACGGATAGCTCTATGATTTAATTTATTTCACTCTAGTGGACCTGCCGCGTCGTATCAAAGAATTTCACATATTTGATTTTATAAATGATATCTTTTACTTTACTTCATATTTTTAAAGCCCATTTTCGTGTATATGATGATAAGTTTTAAACGGGAAATCGATCTTCGCGAATAGTAGTCTGACGCTTGGACTTTTACGATGTGTCATAAAAAAAACTTATTAACGAGCGTGCTGGGTAAGATATGCTATAAACTACGTTAACGAGGCGTCTACCTTTGACATAATTTTTCATGATAGATTGAAAGCCATTTGCGTCAAAGATAGCTTGTTTAATTTAAATGTTTTAAAATTATCAATGTTTACAATATTATGCAGGTTTCATTCAATAGTAGCTACACATTTTTTATTTTTGAGAATAATTATTTATAGCATTTAATAATAACAACGGGTCACCATGAAATTTGACTTGGTTGCAAAGCATTAAATTTCGGTTGTTCAGGTCGTAATTAGACGGAAAAAAAATATATGGCATGAAAAACTTTGCTTTTGTGCTTAGAAGACTGATTGAACGAAATTTTTAAAAATCTCGGATTTTAATTTTTGATTGAAAATAAAACTATTGAAATAAAAATGTTTATTATTTTTATTAAGTTTTACTATCAAATTAGCTTACAGAAAAGTGGAAAATACCTTAAAAGTGCACACTTTTACTTTTTCTTTTATGTTCATAGCTACTTTCTCTCAATAAACCCCAAATAATGTCGCCCATCATGTTTTCATTGTATTGGCCTTGATAGCGTTGTTCAAAATTCATGATGTCCTGATGGAAACATTCTCCTTGCTCTTCGGAATAGACTCCCATATTGTTTTTAAATTTATCCAAATGAGCATGCAGCATATTATGTACTTTTAATGACATCCTGCAGGATGACATCCTGCAGGGCTGCAGCCCATGGCCTTAAAATTTGTAATTTGTAATTTGCCTTACCTTCCAAACACCTTTTACTATATATAACTATATAACAAGCAACATGTGGAGCCCATGGCTTATCTTGATTCGTACAGGACAGTCAAAATATGCTTCATAGGCTTCACAGAGAACGTGAGATGTCTTTAGTTCATATTTCACGTCTCGAACTTTAATAAATTGACCACATATAAAACAAAATGCATCAGCATCGTATTTGCACTTTCGTGACGACATTTTAAGTTATTCTAGGCTTGTAAATAACACCTGATGGTTGTTTATCACTCGGGTGCCATCTAGCGGCACAGTGTAAACGTTAATACCCCACTCTCACCGCGCGGTCTTTTTAAAGTATTATTATTATAACTATCACAAAAGCAAACTTTATACCGAAAAAAGGTATTTTCTTTTCATTTTTGTGCATAACTAACTGGAAAATAATAGTATAAACTTTTTGTCGAGTCGTGTAATTCCAACTTAACACAAAAAGCCTAGATGTTACATACAGTATAGTTAGTGGAAACCCAAACGCATTTTTCGGCTCTCCTTTTATTCAAATTGTATAATACTGGTACACTTTATACTAATATCATTGCAGTTTGTTATGAAGATTTAAATACTTAAAAACATTGGTGGGAAATGTAGATCTGGAATATAATATTCCTATCACTGACTTTATTTTTCTCACGTAAGCGCTAGATGCCCTGTATCAAATATCATAAGAAAAACGACGTCGCTGACGCTGTCTTTCCATAAATAAATTGTTGGTATCATTTTCTTACTTGTCACCTGAAGAAAACCGCGGCAATACGCTTCAATTTGTTACTGAACGGAAGTACAGATATTATGGCTTTCCACACGTGCTTTCGACTTCCTGTTATCTCACGAGCATGGGAACATTTTCCTTTCAAGACATTTTTTTAAACTCTTTATACCTATCTCTTTTTAGTCTATGATGACATAATTAGATATTCACATCAATTACTTGCAAAGTTCAATACCCTCTTTCGAATTTGATTAGAAGGTTAGGGCACGTTGACGGTATAAACTGTTATTTTTACTTCGTCCACATATTGAATAGTATACACAAATGCAAACAATACGTACGCAAATCAATCAATTTGAGTAAATTACAATATGTAAAAGCATTGTTTTATCGATGGATAATATTGAAAGACGCATAATAAGTCTAGTATCTACTAGTTCTGAGTTTTTTTGACAAAAACAACAGATTACAGAACAATTCTTTTTGTTATTTTTATTTGTGTTCAATAAAGTTAGAAAATCCCGATATGTCCAAAATATTATAAATATTGAACATTCTGTATAATTTATGATGGCGGTAATAACAATATCGATTCTAGATTAATCTAAAAGCAAATTTTATATTCAGTAGCTAGGTGTGATAAAGTAGGTAATAAAAAAGATAATAAGCGTTCATTGCCTGTGGAGCATCGATCGGAAATAAAGGCTGTCATGTTTTCAGTTCACAGCACATCGGGCTACGTAAATTTTATTATTATTATGTATTATCGAATGTTCCTTTAGTGTTGCGATCGTAAATACGAATGAAATTTGTGCTGTTATCAATTCATTGAGTGAGGAATTTTTGGATATTTTTCATCATGATCATAATAATTAACCATAATTACAAAGTCTCAGTCGCTTCTTAGTAAAGGTTCTGTTGTTGGAAGGTGTAATCTTACCTTTAGTTACTATAGAACTTGAACGCAATTCATGTAATATGAATTGAGAACACCCAGTACCATGAATGCTATTACTGTGTCGATGATATAGAGCTATCTAGTAGATAATATGATATTCTAATAAGGTTGTGAAGTGGGATATGATCCTGCTGTGTGCGTGTGTGGTTTAACAACTACGATGTGAACATTTGCTTTTATTGTATTTTACGACTCTACCATTAAACTAATATTATAACATACGATAGGGAATAGATAATAAACTATTGCTAACCGAGGTAAAAGTACCTAGGCTATAAGTTCAGTTACTTAAACGTACTTATTCGATTGTTCAGTATGCGTAGACATATTCCTTCGAGACTTCATTCGCACATGTAGCGGTGATAAAATCAGCATAAATTCAGTCGTGCAACCGTTCACCTTACTGGTACGGTAAGCAAAAAGACGAGAAATAAAATCTACAAAGAAAACCCAAATTACTTATAAAACGACAGGAACGAATTGATCATTGGGATTTGTTTTGGAGACCTTTTAAAAATTTGTTGTTTGAAAATATTATGAAACTCTTGGGCAAAATTAAATGCTGGTATTTCATATTAATTTTTTATCAAAACATATTTTATATTCATTTTTGTATAAAGAAATAACAAATAAATATAACTTCATTAATTACCTACTTATTTTTTCTTCTCTCTGTACACTCGCCCTAAAACCACGTGCAAATAATGGGCTCGCTGTTTAAGGTTGATGTTCCGACCGTCCCTCCATACATTTTTGATTACCTCTAAACACTTAACACAGACACTATTTCTTTAAAACTAATCATTTTATCACTTCTCTATAATGAAATGTGTGCGCGTTCGACCTTTTTAATCAATAATTTACAATATTTACTTAGAAAAACAACAGTAAAATACCGGAAAAATTTGACACTTCTACAGTAGTGTGCGTGACTTTTGCCAAGCGAAACACGACATAAAGCACGACATCTAGCGCATAGACTATATACTTATTACAGATCTAGCGCGTCAATGTCTAAACGAAAGGCGATGTTTAGACATTGACGCGCTAGATGTCGTGCATTCGCGTTCGTTATCTTATGCATAATGAGCATAATTCTAATAAATCAAAGTTCTGTGTAAAAATTGAGTAATTTCATTTCCAATCGTTCAAAGAAAATAACAATAAAATAAAATAAAACTAATGACCTTAGAAACTATGTTTTTTTTTATTTATTACTCATTATTGTTCGTCCGTCGTAGGCTTAGATCATTAAGTAATGGATGGAGTACGCTGGCAAATGTTCTAACTAAACTTTCTGCTGATTTTGGTGCGGGGAGGGTAACTCACACTGATGAAACACAATGAAACATAATCACACATTCACAAAAATAATTTGTGTCACGAAAGTCGTAAAAATTTACGACCTTTTAAGCGATGAGTTTTTAAATTCAACTCTATTACTAAGATAATAAAGATTAAATTTGTATTTCATTCCAAGATAGTCATGTGGAGTGGGGTTCAATATCGCGTTCTAAATTCAACTTTATCACTTAGGTCATAAAGATTAAATTTGTATTTCTTTACAAGATAGTCTCGTAAGGAATGCGGTTCATTAAGGCGTTTTAAATTCAACTTTATCTCCTAGTTCATAAAGATTAAATTTGTATATTTTCTTTCCATGATAGTCTCGTGGGGCCGCATCAATGATCGAGTAAACATGACTCGATTATTTTTCTTGATCATATCGCTAAACGATACATCGACGATTATTAGAAATTGCATTTTATTAGAAATGTACGTTAAAAAAATAAAAAAATATACACAAATGAAAGGTTATTCCATCTTTTTTAATATTCGACATGTTTGAATTGCTTCTGCAAGACTTGACAGTACAAAACGGCATTTTTAGCGGAGCACTCGCAGACGTCCGTTCGACGTTTTACGAATACGCAGAGTGCTTGTAATCGATTACGCAAGTAGTTTTTATGAAAGGATAAGATTTTTCGATGAAAATAATCTTATACCTCGGCAAAAGGGGAAACGCCTGCGAGTGTTATCCATTACTTAATGATCTAAGGTCGTAGGTCTGTAAACTGTATTGTACACTGAAGGTAAATGGTACTGTAGGTACTTTAGTTTGGCGTCGTCGCTCGTCGGCTTGATATAAAATTACATTCTTGATTTCATTGACACGCGCTATGATTTGCGCGCGGAATTTCTTGTGTTGTGAATTTATTTTTGTATGCTATGCATTTTAATTGATTCAAATTGCAATGTTTCTCTAGTATGCATTTGAGACTATATTGTAAATTGTAATAATTGATCGTGGGTATAGTAATTAATTATTCTAATAACGCAATTAGTAATATATGTATTTTCGGTGGGATTCAAAACAAAAAATTGGCCCGTGATTTTTATGAAATTTCACCACATTGCAAATCACATCAATCAATCATCATCACAAAATCATCAATCGTCGTTCATACACATGTATGACGAAAGTGATTAGTATTGTGGCTAACATTGACTCATCAGTTCATCACTGAAACCAGTGATAAATCAGTACCTATATCATATTGTGTTTGAATATTTTTAAACAATGATATAAGTATACAATTATTATAAATCGGTAAACTATCAAAGTAATCACAAACTTGCAAACATTGGTAAAATGTCCAGTAGTTTATGAGCCTATTCATTACAATCAAACAAACAAACAAAGTTTTCCTCTTTATAATATTAGTGT
This sequence comes from Colias philodice, assembly GCF_061535455.1. NCBI lineage: Eukaryota > Metazoa > Arthropoda > Insecta > Lepidoptera > Pieridae > Colias > Colias philodice. The sequence goes on along the minus strand of NC_143098.1, from coordinate 6,810,342 downwards.
AGACAAACACTATGAATACGATCACGAATGCAAATTCGGGGATTTTCTAATTATTGCTAAATAATAATTGAATTCGTTTTGAAATACTCTATAATTTTTAGTGTATAAATAGACATTTATAATGTGGTGCTCATTTTTTTTGTACTGCTAACGCTATTGTAGGTACCTATTTTCGTTGTTTTATTTCAAGTGAACACGGCCATACAATTTTGTCACGAGCCGCCTATGATTGTAGGTACTTTTGTTAGGCTCCTTCGTCGTCCGCGTCGGCACAGATTAGAGAATAGTTACTTTGGCGTCGGCTCGAAAGTTCTTGATTTCATTGTCACGCGCTATGATTTGCGCGCGGATTTTCTTGTGTTGTGAATTTATTTTTGTATTATTATTATTTTTTATTTATTTTTTTATTTTATTGATTCAAATAAAATATTTCACTAGTATGCATTTGAGACTATATTGTATTATGTATAATTTATCGTAGGTATAGTTATTCTTATAACGCAGTTATATTTTCGGTGGGACAATTTGACCCGTGATTTTTCTGAAATATCACCACGTTGCAAATCACATCAATCATACACACGTATGACGAAAGTATAGTGGCTATAATTGACTCATCAGTTCATCACTGAAACCAGTGATAAATCAGTACATATATCATATTTTATTGTGTTTGAATATTTTTTAAACAACGATATATACAATATTATTATAAATCGGTAAACTACCAAAGTACTTCCGAATTTTCAGACAGACAAACAAGTAGTTTGAACACGCAGTTTTCTTATACTAGTAGCAAAAATCAAAACCATAATATTATGTTTCCCTACTATATTTTACTAAAAGTCGAGTGCGTCGAAATCGTAAATAATAATATGTTTTTCACCTTCCTGGTTATTTTCCCATAGTAAATAGTGTTTTAGGTTTGTTGTTGTAGGTAGGAATAATAATAATTATTCTTACATGTTGGTTATGAAATGTATATTGAAATAATTTACTTTTACAAATCATTAGTGATATAAGTTTTGAGTGAAAATGCTTGGATCAGCATAATATTATATGGTACTTCAAATACATGTTTTGATAAAAAAAACAATAGTGTAATAAAATAAAACTGCGTTTTATTGTAATCAATGTTGACAATTTTAAATTCCAAAATTATTGATCAATAAAATAGTTTACACCAACAAATATAACTTTTATTTTTATAACAATCGTTCATAATATAAACCGTAGCAGGTGGCGTTTTGAAGTTCTGTCTACTCATACAGAAAAATGGAAAACTTGTTTTTTTTGTAAACAATTTATTACTCATGTTGTTTGGCAACTCGAAGCGTGGTCGTCCGTCGTAGGTACTTTTGTTCGGCGTCGCGTCGTCGTCCGCGTCGGCTTGATATAAAACATTCTTGATTTCATTGACACGCGCTATGATTTGCGCGCGGAATTTCTTGTGTTGTGAATTTATTTTTGTATGCTATGCATTTTAATTGAATCAAATTACAATATTTCTCTAGTATGCATTTGAGACTATATTGTAATAATTGATCGTGGGTAGGTATAGTAATTAATTATTCTAATAACGCAATTATATTTTCGGTGGGATTCAAAACAAAAAATTGGCCCGTGATTTTTATGAAATTTCACCACATTGCAAATTATATATTATACAATTACAATTACAATTATTATAAATCGGTAAACTATCAAAGTAATTACAAACTTGCAAAATATGCTTTTCCGAATTTTCAGACAGACACACAATTTTATTAGTTTGTTTTAGCAAAGTAGGTACCTATACCTATACGCTTACGTCGCGCGTCGCGTCGTCGAAAACGGTGCGCCCAGAAACAAACATACCTAATTCAGTTACAATCCTTTTTTTGTTCCGTAATTTATTGTATTTATTCTAATACGATATTTTTTTATTCGTCGGCCAGTTCTACTAGGTATAAAAAGATAAAATTGAAATATAATTATTGTAGCGACAGCCATATTATGTTACTATGTTTTCGTAAATATGTTTTTCACCTTCCTGGTTATTTTCACATAATCTTATCTTTTATATATAAAAATGAATCGCAAAATGTGTTGGTAAGCGCATAACTCGAGAACGGCTGAACCGATTTCGATCATTCTTTTTTTATTATATTCCTTGAAGTACGAGGATGGTTTTTATGTAGAGAAAACGTAAATATTATGTACCACGGGCGAAGCCGGGGCGGACCGCTAGTATATATATATAAATGAATCGCAAAATGTGTTGGTAAGCGCATAACTCGAGAACGGCTGAACCGATTTCGATAATTCTTTTTTTATTATATTCCTTGAAGTACGAGGATGGTTCTTATGTAGAGAAAACGTAAACATGTACCACGGGCGAAGCCGGGGCGGACCGCTAGTCTAATATAAAAATGAATCGCAAAATGTGTTGGTAAGCGCATAACTCGAGAACGGCTGAACCGATTTCGATAATTCTTTTTTTATTATATCCCTTGAAGTACGAGGATGGTTCTTATAGCTAGAGAGCTAGTTAGTTTAGTTTTAGTGCAGTGGCAGTGTAAATGTTGTTGTTGAGGTTATGTAAATTTAACACTTTAGTTAACTACCAAGATATAAAGAAATGAGGATAGGACACAATAACTATTGGTTGAGGTATTTATAAACTCATAATATACTTTTAAAAAAATCACGTTTTAATAAATTTCTAGAATTAAATTAGAACAGCTGATTCAAAATAGCCTAAAAAATCTTAATAATAATAATTACGCTTCACAGCAAGAAGAAATGTACCATATGTACCCGCACAAAGTCGATATTGTGTTGCCTACCGTTCGACTCAATGGCTAGGGTTGTAACTACCTTTAATAATTATTACCAAACTAATAAACCGAGTGATGCGAAATAACCATAATTCTTTTAGAGTTTGATAAAATGATCAGGCAGGTATTTTCTTTAATCCTCTGAATTCTCGGTTACTAAATTGTATCGTTGAAATTATTCTTAATCGCGTAAATTTAATAAATAATCATATGGAAAACACTTTTCATTTGTTTTTTTACTTTCACGCCCAACTACTATACAATAATTACGTTGTTTCGGTATTTTGACGAGAAAACGCAGGAAACATCCGTTGTATCATTTTAGATAGATTGTATATTTTGTATCTGTAGAATTGAAATCAAAGCTATGTATATGTTGTCTCCATTCTTTTCTTATCGGATTGTTGATCCCAATGCGAATGCGTCACTTAAATTTTATAAAAGACAATTAAGAACATCAAAAATAAAGTGATACGTAAATATTTCACAGTGCAATATATTATGTAATTAATAATAATTATATATTTATGAAAAAATAATTACATCAGATTTAATAATAGCAATTGTTTTGAATGTACATAATATGAATAAATGATTACATCATAATAGTAATAATCACAATTGTTTTATTTCCCATTTGTTGCAACCCTAGCATATTTTCATGTAGCAGCAGAAGTACCTACACTGGCGGCGCGGCGGCATCGTGCGACATCAAAGGCATTGCCTTACTAGGTAAGTTTATAATGACTCATTTCTTTTATTATATAATTTACGTTTTACTTTTACAGAATCCGATTCAATGGATTATGAAGACGAGTCACACAACGCCATACGATAGTGATGATGAATGAACATTTCAATAAATGCATGCGTGTTTTTTTATGTTGTTTTGTAATTGTTAATTGTTTCTTAAATAAAGAAATAAACTAAATATTTAAATGATGATTTGTTATTTGCAACACAACTTTATATTTGAGATTCTTTACAAATGTATATTTAGTTTTGTATCATCAAATTTATAAATTTTATTCCATAGTTTTCAAAATTAAATGTAAATGACCATAAAAACATTAATAAAGTAAATCATTGATGTAAGGTCAGGGAACGTAATACATATATACATCTGACCATGTAGAAGCTAAGTCTTGTTGACTGCTGAAGTCTGTAAAGTTTTGTTGTCTGCTGAAGTCTGTACGCAATGAAAATGTCTGCCGTTTCGAAAATAAGTTTTTAAGACCCTAATAAATAAAATATATGAATGGCAGATCTGGTCAAATACTTTCAAAATTGTATTTTTTTCAGCACTTTCATAAGTGTCTGCCAGAATGTTATCCGCGTGATAATGGTCTGCCATTGTTATTTTCCGATAGTAATAATAATCTATTTTCAAATATCAAAATGGCAGACGTGGTCAAATGGTTTCAAAGTTCGCCAAAAATTTCCACCTGTCTTACCTAAGCGCGCGCCCCGTCCACCACTCTGGGCTTAGTGACTCCTCATCTCATGTATAGTAGGTATAGGGGAATCAACAAACAAAAATCCAGGTCTGGTCAAATACATACAGGTAGCTTTGCGCTAGCTCTCTAGCTATTACTTCTTATGGAGAGAAAACGTAAACATGTACCACGGGCGAAGCCGGGGCGGACCGCTAGTAAATAATAAATAGTGTATTAGATTTGTTATTGTATCTTGTATAGGGTGATTGCGCTGGTTTTCGTCCAGTTATGGGAGTTGCCAACTTTGTGATGCGAAATAAATATTTTGGAGCACCCTTCCTTAAACATATAATATTTTTATTTAGTCCTTATATAGTCTTCTTTAAGATAATATTAAGTGAAAATAAATCATTTTGACGTATCTTTTTATTTAAATTATTTTCTGCAAAAGTAGGGTAAATGCTAGTTTTCGTCCAAAAAAACTGGTTTTCGTCCTAGTGTAAGCTAGTTTTCGACCACCGTGTAGAAAAAGGAGGGTAGGTCAACTATTAAGTTAAAAACCAATTACAGGTAAATATATACTTTTATTTAATCAACATCACAATTTCTCACTACCTTACAGGTTTCGTTTTACTAATAATAATCAATATAGCTAGTCAACACTGAGATCTATGTAGCACTTGGCAGTCTTTATATATGCGTTAGTGATGACTGATTAATCATCTTCTTATATATAAAAATGAATCGCAAAATGTGTTGGTAAGCGCATAACTCGAGAACGGCTGAACCGATTTCGATAATTCTTTTTTTATTATATTCCTTGAAGTACGAGGATGGTTTTTATGTAGAGAAAACGTAAATATTATGTACCACGGGCGAAGCCGGGGCGGACCGCTAGTTCGTAATAAAGAAAGGAATGCGTTACTTACAATGTAAATGAATAAAGTAATAATTATAGGACTGAGAAATTACATCAAAAAACAGAAATATTCATTCTAAGTAATACTTTGTTTATCAAATGAAACGTACTATATTAAACACAGCCATAATAATACGTTTTAGCTACTAAAATAAACTATACTATACCTTACTGAACTATGCATTATTGTCTTACTGATGCCTTTATTAAAGATTCTTCAGTGTACGTAGCGTTTTTTTTCTAGCTTTCTTAGACTCCTTCGATGCCATCTAAAAACAATAAGATCTTTCTTAGGATACGTTGAGTAAGTAGAATAAAAAAAATATATTGCATTGGCAAAACAGACCTAGAATAAAAGATGATACTCAAGTGAATGATAATCAAGAAAAATACAGTGTATTATGTCTGACCTACCCCCATTTATGCCACGAATAATTGACTCTACTTCACATAAGGAGAATGATACATGACTGAATGAATGACAATATTAGGTACCTACCTACAACACTCTGGCCCTCACCAATTATTTATAAGGAAGATACTGAATAGAAAACTTTTCAATACGTAAAAAAGACGAAAAGTACTGCAAAAGAATAGCCATTTTTAATTTTTGTCCACTCCAATACTCATTCATGGACGAAAACTAAAACGTTTAAAGCTAAATTTAGTTTTCGTCCACTTCTTTAAATATTTTTTTATTTTGGCAGCACTGACAAAGCAGTGGACGGAAACCAAAAAATCTAAACTAATAGCAATAAAGATCACTTCGGGAGAAACTATTCAGTATTTTAAAGGTCCGATACAGTAAAAAGAACCTAACAAATATTCACGTAGCTGTTTGAGTTTTCGTCCACTTGGACGAAAACCAAATATTTTGAGAATTTGGTAACCTAGTATCCGTCCACTTAATTTTTCGAAGAGTATTATAAAAAAAGTATGATAAACACTTCTAATTGCGTTTAATAGGCTTATAACTAAACATACGTACCAAAAACATTACGTTAACTAGTTAAAACAGTGATTTAACTTACCATGAACTTTTCTCGCCGGCAAATTTTTCTCTCGCGCGATGACATCTGCAAGGCACGGATGGGAAGCGGCCACTTTTACGTTAATTTTTTGAACTCTCTTCTTGTCAAATCAAATTTTGATGTTGATAGTACTGTTGCTTACACATTAAGGACCGTAAAAAGTGCAAACTTGCGCGGGAAGGTAGGTTTGTATTCAAGTTTTACGCACGTGATTGTAGCAGGTCAGTCAAATGGACGAAAACCGAAACTGGACGGCAAACCAGCGCAATTACCCTACCTACGAATAATTATTCTTACGTCTTGTTGGGAAATGTTCAAATACCTACCTATTGAAATAATTTACTGTTACAAATCATTAGTGTTATTAGTTTTGAGTGAATAGGCATGGATCAGAAATTCAGAATATAATATGCTACTAACTACTCAAATACATACATGTTTACACAACAAACACCACTGACCTCTATAACTATAAGTTATAGAGGTCAGTGACCGTCAGTGACCGTCAGTGACAAACACTATGGATACCTACGCTCGCGAATGCAAATTCGGTGATTTACTAATTATTGATACCTAGTCATTGAATTCGTTTTGAAATAGCCTGTACTTTGTAATTTTTAGTGTTATAGACATTTATAAAATGTGGTGCTCATTTTTTTGTAATAAATCATCCCGAACGCTATTGTATTTTCGTTGTTTTATTTCAAGTGAACACCTATACAATTTTGTCACGAGCCGCCTCTGGCCTCTGGGTGAAATAAACAAGTCAAATAGATTTTTGTTCTAATTGTATTTTGGTAGTAGTTTGTTTAGAATTTACATTACCATTGTTTAATTTTTATTTTGTATTTGCAGTAAAATAAAAAGATGAAAAACTTCATTAGGTATATTGTACGACACCTCACTCTGAATCGCGCTAGCGAAATTTTTTCGTTACAGAGCACATATACAACTTTCGGACAATCTTCATTGAGGCCGGCCGGCAAATCGAGTATGTCGAGAAACTTCACTTATTCGATGGAGGTATTCTACCTTCCTTCCTCCACAGTTGTGGGACCCCGACGTGCATTGAACACGCAGCTTTCTGATACTAGTAGCTAAAATCAAAACCACAGATATGTCTGTGATCAAAACCATAATAATATTTTTACCTATTATTTTACTAAAAGTCGAGTGCATCGAAATCGTAAATATGTTTTTCACCTTCCTGGTTTTTTTTCCATAGTAAATAGTGTTTTTGATTTGTTGTTGTATGAATAATTATTCTTACTTGTTGGTTATGAAATGTATTTTGAAATAATTTACTTTTACAAATCATTAGTGATATTAGTTTTGAGTGAAAATGCTTGGATCAGCATAATATCATATTTGCTACTTCAAATACATGTTTTGATAAAAAAAAACAATAGTGTAATGTAGGTAATAAAATAAAACTGCGTTTTATTGTAGGTAATCAATTTTGACATTATTTATTTCCCAAAATTACAATAAAATAGTTTACGCCAACAAATATAACTTTTATTTTTATAACAATCCTACTTCCTACTAATGCGAAAGTTCATACATGTTTCAAAAGAAAAACTTTTACTTTTACTATTATTTCAATTTATCCGGTTTAATTAAGACTTAATATTGATACATATGATCATTATAAATACAAATAGGAATTAACAATATAACGAATACGTGGCACAACTAAAATTTTACCGATACCACCCGTGGTCATTCTCCTTTGTGGGTCATTTGTAACAGGATGGCGGTTCTACAGCGAAAAAAGAAAAATGATGGTCAGAACGCTGATACCGGATACCTTAAGATACTGTAATATAAAATATTACTAGATTAGATAAAATATTATAGGTAGTATCTTCACCGTGTGTGACGCGCTTTACATTCACGCCATCTAGAGTTAAATCTTTATCATTTTTGTATACGTCTGTGTGTGTAAACGACCCTGTATGCAATGACAGATGTTAAAACGCATAATTTTACCGAATTGGGTGGATTTTAAGGCAATGATATAACATATTTCAATAAAATATAATATTCAGTAACCGCCATGACTATTCCTAGGTTTGATGACTATTCCAATTACGCAAAAACTCAAATAAACTAGAAATGTAGAATTCAGCGCCATCTAGCGGGATATTGGCTGGGAACAGATCGTTGCAATCACCTTAAGACTTAGCATTTATATATCTACCTCACGCGAAATTAAGTTTGAATGTGCCACCTGAAGACATTAGTATACATTAGTATTTAGTAGTAAATATCAGAGTCTATTGTCTTCTATATACATTAATTTGTATGAAACATTGTGTTTATACTATGTTTTGCCTGCTTGCATACTTAAACCCCATGCATTTTTACTCCATGATACACACCAGATGCCAACCAAACCATACCATATCGACAAGATAGGAAGTAGGACTAAGGGAATTGTAATTGATTATAGAGTAGTGTGTGTAGGTATTATTGTTATTTGCCAAAACAGGGCAATGTTGTTATAAAGTGATAGGGCCTTTTAATAGATAAAAAATAAAGGCACATCGATTAATCGATATATCGAAAAATATAATAATTAAAAAAAGTTGAGTATTTGAAATATCTCAGTTGGAAAATAATGTCTAAACTTCAGGTAGGCTGAAATTTGGTGCCAGCGCCATCTATAAATTTTGTCGATACTATCTCAACGTTGTAAAATGAATATGCACCAAAGCTCTAGTTTGAACTTAAAGCTGATTTTGAAAGCTAGAAATCTGAGGTTCATAGAATAGAGGGCGCGCATTTATACAAAGGGTGCTTTTAAATTTATTTTACTACAATTGTTATTGAAAGAACATTTTGTTCGTATTCAAAACACATTACAAAAGGAATGGAAGTACAGTCGTACAGTCATAAATTCTTTAATTACCTAGTAAAATTGTTATTAACCACTCTCTATGTATGTGTATAATACCTATGTTTGTATATGTTTGGTTCTGCAGCATAAAAGTGAGTCATTTACTAAAGTCATAAAATAAATTACAAAAATTCTGATCTTGATTGCATTAAAAAGTTGTCTACATTTCGAATTATCTCTTCTCTTAATTAAGTGTTACCATAAAAATACGTTAATTTTATTACCTCACGCAGGTGTATGTAATAAGAATGCGTTCTTTAAATTACAATAGAAATAAAACAACTGACAATTGCCTCGAATGGTATCAAGCTGACGGCGCTCTGACATAAAGTAATTGTATCACGAAGGGTGCAATACAAATCAAAAGCTCGGTGCAATATGCTCAAGAGTAAGATAATTGAGCTGTCATCCAAGATTAATGCTATTGCTTTATGTCGTACGATAAGCACGTCTGTCCATCTGTCTGGACGTGTCAAATTATCCCTTCTTGTGACTCGCCTACGTTTTTCTCGTTAATGGAATATTGCTTTCCGATATACAACAATTACGTTCATAAGTCTATTCTTCGAGCGTTGAAGCTTACGCACAATAACATCGATATATGATTATGATGGTACATTGTACCTAGGGTCCACACTATTTCTAAGTCAATGTTCAAAAATTCCGACATCATTATTGCACTTTTGCTGACTTTTCGTATGAAACTATCCATTTAAATTTTAAACAAAAAAAACAAATTTAAAGAAATTTCAAACAAATCTAATACCTATATATTATAAAGGCGAAAGTTTGTAAGGATGTATGGATGTATGGATGTTTGTTACTCTTTCACGTAAAAACTACTGAACCGATTACAATGAAATTTAGCACACATATAGAGGGTAACTTGGATTAACACATAGGATAGGTTTTATCCCGGAAATCCGACGGGAACGGGAACTATGCGGGTTTTCCTTTGAAAACGCGGGCGAAGCCGCGGGCGGAAATCTAGTAGTATAATAATACACAATCCCGTTTATTGAATTGAAAATTATATGTTCCAAGAATATTACATATCTACAAAATTACAAATACGTGCGGAATTGACAACTTTTTTGAAGTGAAAAATACAATTTGATCGAAACCTGTCGAGAGAAAAATACATTTATCATGAAGAATTTGATGATAAAAGCGTTTAATAAAAGTATTGTTTATTTTTTACATTGTATCATTTCAGTGTGTGTACACAGTAATATTAATGTATGAAAAATTTTAAATACTTCTACCATAAGAAAAGTAGCCTTAGAGTTACTTATAGCAAAAAAAGTTGATGAAAATCTTGATGATGATGATGTAGCTGCTTCGAGGGTAGCTTTTTGTGTTTGACTGACAACCGAGCTGGTGATTTACATAACGTTAAACGATCACAACCTCCGATGAACATTTGCAAAGCATAGAGCCTCTGCAAATGCGTTTCCCGCTTTTAAAAGGTAAGGTTCATTAGTTTATACCGTATGAAAACGATTGATAGCAGGAATCAAGGAATGGATATTATCGTATTCAGTTAAAATAATAAAAATAGAGCACTACTTCTGTGAGGTGTGCAATGTGTTCCATGTAAGCAATTTATACATTTTACAAGTAAATAAGTAAATTTAATTCTGAATTCTATTGCATATTTTCATGGTTAATTTTTAAATTGTTCATTTATTAGAAGCAGAGCTTTTAAGCTCGTCACTCATAATAATTACAATCTATAGGTAAATTAGGGAAAGCTGGCATGTTCACAGTACTCACACTTATGCAATTTCACTTACAGTATGTTCAAAAATAAATGCGACTCTAGTTTCATTTTAGACTTGAATTGTAAAATGGGTGCGTTGTAGATATATATATATATATATATGCAAATATAATTACTTATGAAAGCTCTCATAATTTACCTGTAAAATTATAATTTAAAAGTAAATCAATTGATGAAGTTAATTATTTATTCTAATAATAATCAATTGGATAAAAGTATTAATAATCATTCAATTATCAAATAATAATTAAATTCCTGACTTTGGTCGAGTAAAGATATCTAAGAAATATTATATTTGTAGTAAGTACGTAATACCTAATTACCTACCAATACGCGCTAACAAATATGTGTTACATGTTTATTGTATAATTTTCACACTATTGGTTTTAAACTCAAACTCAAACATTTATACAATTAGACTTCTTCTAGAAGCACTTTTGAATCGTCATAACAGTTTAACAGTTTTAACATTTACCACCAATTCAGAAAGCAGCATCTATAGAGAAGAAGAAGAATCTATTTAATCGTAATCGTAATCTTCTACTTCACTGTAACTTTCATCGCTCGAAGAACTCGATGTTTCGTTGTCGGAATTTCTTAATGTTATTATAAATGAGTCAGTGTAATTATTATCTCCTTTTGGTTCTAATTGAATATATTTTTCCTCATGTTCTCGCGTCTTTCTCCAAACGTCACTAAACATATCCAGACTAATAGCATTTGCTTCCTTTCTAAATAATTCTTCCACAGTTTTCAAGTTAAAGTTCACATTTTGTGATGCTACTTTCCCTTTAATTATGCCCCATAGTAACTCTATTGGGTTGAGTTCTGGATGGTATGGGGGAAGGCGCAATACACTATGTCCATGATCTTTGAGGATTGCATCAAGTAGGTAAAAATTGTGTATAGTTTGGCTTATTTTTTTTAATAATGTGATAACTCTGATTATTAATTAGTAATTTGATTTTTGAAAAAAAAAAATGGCGATTTTAGTCAAAATTTATATTTTTCTAACAAGATCCTTATCATCCAAATTTCCACCTTGGTGAGAAAAATTGACATTTCTAATGAAAATGAACAAAAAATTAAATGATTTTATTAAATACTGTAAAATAGTCTATAATTCTTCCATTTACTGTATCACAAAATTCTTCATAGATTTTTAGATATTCGTACTACACCAATTACATCACCCTGTATTTATAAACAATTGCAAAATATGACACATACATAGGCCGGGAGATACTGACACAAAATTTCGGGTCATTTGTAACAGAATGGCGGTTCTACAGAGGTCTTATTACGCAATGACTAAAAGAAAAATGATGGTCAGAACTCAGAACGCTGGTACCGGCGGACTAGTCGCGTGGGCGTTAGTCGAACTCGTCGGATAAATAGCGAAAGTCAAACAATTTGTAACACAAAAATTTTACACAGATAGCCCATAAAAAAGATGTAGGCGGTAGTGTCATGCCATACTTTTCCGGTGTAACTTACAGCCCCCCATACCGTCGCGATGCGTTGATTAAAAAAAAACAATTCAAACATTTGTACCAGGCTAACTTTTGCACAGGTAATCATCATCGTGCAGACATTTACGAAAATCACCATGCCATACTTTTCGGACGATTCCAAATGGCCACCATACCGCCGAAAATCTGCAATAAAAATTTTTTTCGCCAAACAATTTGTACCAGTATTGCATTTGGATTTTTGGAGAGTATTTGATAAAATGTGACCATTATTATATTTGCCATACTTCTAGTAGGGGGAAAAAGTGCTGCCATACTTGAAAATTAATTTATTCGTCACGTTTCAAAAATACGACTGTACAATACGTAAAATATTTTTTTACAGTATGGGATCATTATATTCTGTTTGTTTGTATACAATTCTACCTAGAAAAAAATATCGCAGATTGCAAACATGGGGCGGATGATTGTAAGACTTAAGCCAAGACGTAAAAAAAATGAAAAGAATTGGCGATTTGTACCAGTACGGCATTTTTGGAAAGTATATGATGCAACGTGACCATTATTATATTTGCCATACTTTTAATAGAGGGAAAAATTAGTGCCATACTGCTACAAATCGTTCAAACTACGAATAAAATCTTACAATAAGAAAAAAATCTTATACACATTCGCCACCTCCCACAGGTATGGCATTATCACACTTCTATTTATAATCATTCAGGAGTTGTTGAAAAAAAAATGTAGGGTGGTACAAATCGTTTGGCGAGAAAAAAAAATTAAAAAATTTGCAGATTTTCCGCGGTATGTCGACCATTTGGAATCGTCCGAAAAGTATGGCATGGCGATTTTAGTAAATGGCTGCACGACGATGGTTACCTGTGCAAAAGTGAGCCCGGTACAAATGTTTGAATTGTTTTTTTTAAATCAACGCATTCACGTGGGTATGGCGGTCTGTAAGTCACATCGTAACTGTATGGCATGACACTACCGCCTACATCTTTTTTAAGGGCTATCGGTAAATTCTAAAATTTTTGTGTTACAAATCGTTGGACTTTCGCTATTTATCCGACGAGTGTGACTAACGCCCACGCGACTAGTCCGCCGGTACCAGCGTTCTGACCATCATTTTTCTTTTTGTCATTGCGTACTAAGACCCCTCTAGACCGCCATCCTGTTACAAATGACCCGAAATTTTGTGTCAGTATCTCCCGGCCTAACATGTGCAATGTGTAAATGTGTTGACGTTCCAGCTCTTCTTAATATACCTATAATAACATTATGTATATAGATATATAAACATAATTATACGTGTGTCTAATAAAATATTATCTTTTGTGTATAGTTATTTATATCATACTTGTAAATGCTTTTCAATTAACACTATCATAAACAATACCACAAAGCGCCCAAAGGCTACAAACCTCCGATATTACACCAGCCCCTCATATACAATTCATAATAATTATCGATGAATTAAAAACAAAAGTAGACCTATTAATAACACATACCTACTTATGACACATGCAGTTTTTAGATACGCTTTATAAACAAGTGGCCTTTGCATTTTTTTTTATAAATTATGCATTGATAACTGTATTTCTTATTGTAATGATCGAAGTGGAATTCGCCTTTGCCTTTGTTGATCTGAATGTATTTGTATCAAGTTAAAGAATCAATTAATGTAAATACATGCGAATTTCGAGGCGATGCAGAGGCAGACATAAAAACCAAGTTAATGTAAAACTGTTGTCAATTATTTCGTGCGTGTAATAGAGACAAAGAAAACTATAACTACTTAATATACCGCTGTCCATATTGCGAATGACGGCTAATTTTGTAGAAATATTTTTATTATATCGATACATTGTAACGTAGCTCTACGAGCTCAAAATAAATAAGAGTGAATTATCTTTTATTGCATGTTTTGAATGTCTCTTACACCAGGTAAATCTATAAATTACATGTTCATGTTTTTTTCAGTTTTTTTATATTATTTCAATTTTTGTGATGTTATTTATAACAGATAAACTAAAAATACCAGCTTAAGCTTACATAGAAAACAACATCCAAATTTTCATGAATCTTTCATGAACATTTTGGTTGTTTATTAAATTCAATTAATTCCATTCAATCAATCATCACATGTTTTACACAATAATACGAATCTATGTAGATACATAGAAAACTTCTAACGCTACTTATTTAATAACGTAATACATATAATAATATCTTATGATAACTATCTCCACGGATTTCGCTTCATTAGTTACGCACTCCACATTTCGCATTCATCATGTCGCGTCAACAATGAGAATTTATGACGTGCAATTACTGGGCTTCGAGAAAAAACAACTGATTGACATCGCCGATGCCAAACAAGAACTAATTGTGAGACCAATAAGTAAACAACACAATCCCGTAATTGGAGCATGTATGTTCAATATTACATTTATGTACTCGAATTAATTATAATTTCAACTGACAGTTTATATTGCTTTACAATTAATTGCTTATAATGAAGGTGTTTGAGAATCGTTCGCTGTTTACGCGGACGGGTTTTAGTTTGGCTTTGCTGGGACTTACTACAGCTTTTATATTGATTCACTCAAAATATTGTTATAGTTATTATGTAGTTATGAAATCAAAATTCCCTTATACCATGGTTAGAAGATATTCTGTTACAAAGCATACAATGTCAGTTATATTTTTTTGATGTGCTACTAATCTCTGTTACAATACCATACCAGACAGTTATCAATTTTCTTACGAAATAAGGTCAGTGGTGCATTTAAAAAGTAGCAAGTCATCGGGGTTGATTAACTATTTATTTTTTTAGCCAAATATTAGATACGGACGTTCGAGCTCGACGCGCGCACTGTACAATACTTTTCCTTTTAGAGAAAACAACGATATCAAAACTTTTTCCTCTGTGTCAGCCCAAACCAAAAAGCGAATAAGTAGATAAAAAAATATTTATTTTTCGTCAGGAAAGAAAAACTGTTTTAATTTAGTCAATATGCATAAGTGCCGTGTTACGTAGGTTTTAACTTAAATTGAAAATAAAACTATGTAATATAAAGATTATTACAAGAATATACCGTCACAACGTAGCCTTATACAGTACCTACCTACTCAACAATTATTTTCCTTGCTTTAGTTCAATAAAAACCTAAAAGGAATATCATCCTATACGCCCAATATCTGTTTTTATAACAGAAATTATACCGTACAATTGGTATGACTAATGACTACATCATCTTTAAAACAAAGAAGTAAAGTCGACACAAATATATGGCATATGACCATAATAGTGTAACATGGCAGGTATCCTGCGGTCACCTCCCAGGCTTTGTAGCTCATACATCTATAACTAAAACCTTTATGCGTATTCATAAGCGCTATAAATGTAAAGGCGCCGTCCGTCGATTTATTTAATGATGTTCAATGTTACTGGAAATTATAACATTAATATTAAACACAAAGGATCCACTGTTACGAGCGTGAACCATTTTTGGCCGTAGCTTCGTTTTTTTCTTATTTGAATCTACTATAGTGTGGATGCTTCTACGTAATCAATACAATTACAAGTGATACAATTCCTTGTTATTTCCCACCCAACAAATACTCACCACTTTGTTCCATTAAACATTACGTCGGAGAAAATAAACCAAACAATAAAATTGTAACAAACAACTTCAAGCGTGTTCTCTATAAGGTACTGATTTAACAGCACTCTCTTATTTATTTTAGTCCATAAGAGTCTATAAGAATTTTTAAATAACACAACACAACAACTAAGCAATTTTTCCGTTTTGTAAACGCAGTCTAGTTTGTCGTGATATAACCTTACAGGTAAAGGCAATTACCTGTAAGGTTGTATTTATATTCTTAGATTAAGTTAGATGCAGTTAAATTACCCACTTTGAGCAACTCAATATATAGAGGCGTAATACTTACCAATATCCATATATCTAAAAATGTAAATAAAGGAAACAATTTTTAACCTTTAAATCCAATAACTTTATTTCAATTAGGTATACATAAAATAACCTGGAAATAGCACTTTAATAGCGGATTGAAATGAAAATAATAGCAAAAGAATCTCACATCATAACTCATATTCCTAGCCACAAGAGTTGCCATACATAAACTGTCCATATTATTCTTTAATATTCAATTGTGCCGGTCAATGATCAATCATAGCTAGCCATGAATGTGGAGCGCCTGGGTGGTACACCAAGTAAAATATTTATTCAGCAAGTTCTTCACAATGGCAACATATTTCAAACGGAATGTCTGCATCGCGTTGCCTAAAGCAACAACGGCTAATTTGAGTTGTGCTAATAATAAACACATATTTTTAACTCTTACATAACCCTTAATATATCTTTTTGCCACAGTATCGACACTCTTGTCCTCATTAATAAAATTATTTTATATCATACAAGTGAAATATGGTTCTGGCTGGGTTAGTTACGCAGCTATAAGGGCCATAATATCTACTTACTTTTTATTGTACGTCTTTTTCTCATAAAAAGGGCGTCACAAAAATGCAATAACGTTAAACACGTAAAAAGTACCCAGCAATTTCTGGATAGAAACCAAATGAACCATAGTATACCTTTCTTACATAAGCATAGAGTTTATTTCATTTAGAGAAGAAATACAAGTGTTTGTAACTAGGAACCCGTTTATAGAAGAATTAGAATAAAAAGTTGAACTATCGGGTGGCAAGTTACGCAAGACTGAGTACGGATAAAAAGTGGCTTCCCTTTGGAGTTGTAAGGAAGTTCAACAGCCGTCAAGAAACGGGAAGGTTCTATAAATACACCACCTTATGAATGTAACTTATTAACGATATTACCATCATACAAAATGGAATCTACAAGCTTGTGTACTCGTAAAGCTGTATTATAAAACTGAGATAAATGTTCCTATAGGTACGCATTATTCGAAAAATTTGATGTTATAATGCAAAAAGCACTATCACATTCTCTTTGGTACTTATGAGTATATATAATATATTGATTCATTTGGTCTTGAAGCCATCCATAAAAATGAGGGTTTAATAATTATTGTACCCTGCATAAAGAAGCTTGATCAATCAATTGGCAATAATATTAACGCGTTCACCGCTTTATAATGAATATGTTGTGGGAGCAACCATATTAATTAAGTTTTTAATAAAGCTATGACAGAAATGAATAATTAACCATCGAAGTCATCAATTGTTTATGCAAATTCCTTGATTGTCTTTTAATGGTAACTATCTAGATTATGGAATAAATATTTGTCTTATTTTATAGACCGAATAAAAAATATCCACTGTCTTATATGAGGCATATTAATTAAACAATACAAAATAACTAAAACAAATAATATGAGCATTCTAAATAAAAAGATCTGTAGAAATGTTGTTATACACTTTAAAAGGATGCATTGCGTCTTGGTATCTCTTTACATGAAGCTAGAAACAAATTACACAACAATGTAAAGCAGGATTGTAATACTCTTTGTGAAACGAGTTAGCTTAAGCAAAAGTATGCATAATATAATAAATTCGTAGGAACGTCAAAACTTGGTCAAAACTGTATATTAAATATTTTTACGCTGTATCTTGATTGCAAATCATAAAACTGTAACAATCATATTATGTAGGTACCATTTTCTCAGTGTTTAGTGATTTTCTAACAAATAAATCCAAAACATAAATAACGTGTCTTTAATATACCAAAACTGGAATTCAGGTTTTAAATTGCAACAGAATAAATTGCACTTAAATAGAAAAATTTGGAAATTTTGTAAATTGTTATAAAATAAGGTTATAATAATCACATCACTTATCGGAACCATATAACCAGCAAAGCCTCACCTTTTACTGGCGGCGTCTCTTTCTTTTTTGCTTCCATTCATAACTGCCGTTCCTTTGACAACCTTTTATTTTATTTTTCGTCACACAATTCGCAGCGTTCCGCGTTCGTCACAACGCGAGAGCTTCCTAAAAGTTTGAAACAATCTCTTTTACATATTCAGTATTCACACCTAGGCTGTAAAAACCCTTTGTGCGTGAGTTTAATTTATAAACGTTGGCACTTTTCCATTTTAAATCAAATTCCATAGTATCGGAGCTTTTAAACGAAGGAAGTACCAACGTCTGAGTTATAACAAAACATGTTCTGAAACAAACATGCGACATTTAGTTATACAATAATTTATATGCTAAGATGTCAAGACGCTTAAGTAAAACTGGATCTAAACGAGGACTCCAATGGAAAACATCGTAACATATTAGAGCACCTGATATTATCTACCACAGACATGTACCACTGATGAGGACGATTATTATACGGTCTGAATAAATATAAATTACTTGCGTTGCATGAATCTAGTTAATTTAGCTCCAAAAATAATACATCCTGCAAGAATTTTATGATAACACATTTTGGTTAGGCATCAGTAAATAATGCTTAGTATATAGACTTTAGACTGCTTGATTATAAGAAAATATTATTTAGATAATTTTATGAATATAAAAGCTGCACAATGCACAATGTATTCCTCTATCTGGTAAAAAATATTATTATGGGATACTATAATATGAAAATAGCAATTTAAATTCAATGTGATACAAATTATATTCTACAGGTTTGCAAGCATTAACTTTTTGTCCATTGTACTTGATTACGTACCAACAATTTGATTCCGCAAGCTCTTCTTGATCTTCTATAGGTACATCCATCATGTTACCGGAGTTTAAATTATCCGCTTTTTGCGCACTTGAATTTATAATTTTTTGTTTATACTCATTAGTCATTAATTTACTTTTTCATCCCATTAACATACGCATAAAAAGTTGTCGCATAATACTTTATCGAAATAAAAATTGGAAACATTAAATCTGGAGTTTTAATTACGTTAACAAGACATTAGACTTTCTACTCAGGGTTTAAAAAAAATCGCAACTGCTTGTTCAATGAATTCCAATGTTTTATAACGAACATAAAGCTTACATCCTTCCTCGGAACATAATTTAAAACATTTCATTTCGACGACAAGAAAATGACTCATAAGAATATATATTTATGTTTCTGCTAATACTGTAAACAAAACAAAGTCACCGTATGTGTTCTACTTAGAGTTGACACACGTACAACATGAACTTAACTGTAACGTAAAATAGGTAATAATAATACTTCGACTTGATTGTTGTAGCTTCTCACGTACTAATTGCCACTTATTGTAAGTAATTCTTGTTTAAATGGAACTATTGTACCATGTGAAACGTTGTCCCCTGGTATTGGTATTTGTTTCAAAAAACTACACACAAGTACGAATTTTTCCCAAGAAAATTTACCAGCATAATACCTACTTTGTGAAAAACCAAAGAATGTATGCGTAAGCATAACTACTTTTTCCTTAGTATCGTTGATCGATAAGTAAGTATGCGAAGTTTGCTTCTTCATAATATTATAGGTATTAAAATCTTAATTATTTTGTAGCTGATATTTATTTATTATCTTATCCTCTTAAGAATGTAAGCACCTACTTACACGTAGTTACAACGTAATTTAACTTAAGAACTCAAAAAATACCATGTCGTATACTTATAAAAAAATTACAATCTATATTGCACTAACTCATATCATAAAATAAACCGCCTCTAAACTCTACAATCATATAACATGCGATTTGTTACACATTTTAATGAAACAATTAGCGGAACGCCATTTTAATCGCGATAAGAGCTGCCAGATAATAAATGGAAGTCTGCTTTGTCAGTTTGATATGTGGCCTTTTTAAGTGATTCCTTAGGCTTTGCGTTCCCATCTCGTATATATACGAGTATGTAACGGACAGCCGAAACAAAGGCTTGTAATGTATCGCTATCGAAAGAATCGGGACCCGTCGCAAATTGGTTTATTGAGATTGTGACTGCGATTTATTAAAACTGGTATTAACCACTTGCACGAAAAAATGTTTGTTGCAATATGCAAGTATCGTACATATCGTAGTTTGGTATACACATATATTATGTTTCGCCGTTGATTATTGAAAAAACAAAAACTTTAAATAATTTACACTGTTTTTTTAATTAATTGTTTCATATCCGTAAAAGCAACTACATAATAAAATGTTTACACATTAATAAATTAGTACGAGAATTGTAACGTATAACAGATTTCTCCTCCCAATCTAACTGAAACCAATCAAAGGACACAGGACCAAAGTGGAATAAGTCTAGAAATGTTATCCATTATACGCACTCTCACATATCACTGTAACGACCACTCAATACCGCATTGTAGATTCAATTTATATTGACCACAGGGCATTCTCTCTTTTAACCTCCCTGCGATACTCTTTATGAAGGCTTTTATTTTAAAACTATGAACGTATAAACTACACGACTTTCACAAGAAATCATTTAGACGTATCATAAATTTAATTCAATTATCCTGATGAGATCTTACTGTAATTTAAAAGCTTCTAGATATATTTTATTAGTTTAATTCATTACGGACAGTATTAAATCAAATAAAACATTTCTATCGTAGCCCTGCCAATCTTAGCAATAGACTCTATCTATACCTTCAATCATAAAAAGACAAAAAGTATAATTTCTTTAATGATACCCATTCACGCTCTCATGATCACCTTTATTTAAGTGCATATAACCATTCAGCTATATAACTATAATTAGACTTTTTATTTAAAAAATCCGACACGAAACTTAAATTAACACGTCCAAACAGTAGGCAATCCATCTCGTGTTCGAGCGAACCTACCATTACCCCACATAAAACCCACACCACTGGTAGAAATAGAGTATAAAAATCCTGATTACTCTTTTACACCGACATCAATTACGTTCACACGTACGTAGCTACATTAATTAACAAGTCTATAAAGCTCTTGACAGGACATGGCCAGTGTGCGGGTCTTTTAGTGTATGGGCCAATAAAGTCATAGAAAGGCTGGCCTTTGCGAAGCTGGAAGAGGGATACAAACAATACTTTTAGCACGCAGATGTCAACAAAACTATCGAGCTTTTCGCAATGATATGTTTCCCATCCATACGTAACGAATATACTAGAACCTTGAATACTGAACGCAACAATATATTTTGTATTTAACTTTTTACATAACTAACATACAAATAAATACATTAAAATCAAATCCGCTTTATATTCAGATCTATTATAAATAAAGGTTAATAACACTCATTAAAACTAAACACATAATATTTAGGAAACATTCAAAATTAAACGATACGACAATAAACCTATAAAATATCACCACCGTTTAAACGTCAATAAATAAGAAAGCAGTATAAATTTACGTCTAGCAAGATAGCTTTAAGTATTAATAAAGAATATTTGTTCCTAAGCACTGCAGGGTCTAACACCGATAGAGGGTTCAATACTCGACCTAGCACTAGGGACTAACGAACAAGATGCTCGTGCTTCGATAAAGACTGCATTTCTATTCGACAAACCATGTAGCCTGTCACATTCACTTTGTATTGCCTTTCTAATATTTATTTTAACAAACATTAGCTTTTACTCTGGTACTGTCAGTATTTCTAGATCGTAACATTTAATCTTAACATTTTTTCTATTAAAAGTTGTAGGTTTAAATTGTAAAAATATGATTAAATAATGTTGTGTGAGGTTCAAAATATGTATCTTGTAAGGAGAAGAAACCGCAAAATAACAATTGGCCTGCTCGTTTGTAACAGGCTTCAACCCACAGGAAGCAATTTTATCCATCATCGAGCTCCGATGCGAAAATAAAAGTTAATAACTTAAAATTAGCGTAATCGTCTGTAAAATATACCTAAGCTTACGATGCTTATTCCAGCTAATTATTTTGAATTTATTCGAGGAATAATACAATTATGTTGTTTCTTAAATTTTTACTTATGAAATTAAGGGATTAATTTAGAGTCAAATCGTTTTTAACTAATTTCTACAAATTTCGTAAATTCCTACGAATAAAAATAAATAAATTCTCTTCTAAAAAAATCTACATTTGGAATTTTGTATTCTAAGCACTCATAAGTTCGATTTAAAAAATATACATCAATAAACTTTCCGCACAGATTTTATTCGAAATGACTGAGTAGATTAGATAGATATTATCATCTAGGACAATATGAATCTATTTGTGTATAATGTATCCTACAATAGGTGATCTTTTTTTGTTGAAACACATGCCCAGTTGACTCATAAAGCCTGTTTTAGAGTGAAAAACACCCTTATAAAAAATAATGTGTACATGCATTCGTCAATACTTCACAAAAGCCCGCTTCAGTCCACAATTACACAGTAGCTGTTCGTATCAAATTAATACACTCAGATGTAATCTAGAGCTATTGAAAAAGCGTTTAAGTCTTGATGTGTATATTAAATTGTCTTAAGTAATTTATGAGCGTACAACGACATTATCTACCGCCTTTGTAACCGCGAATGTATATTCATCATAATTGTTTTAAACGGCACAAAAAAATTAAAGACCACTCAGAGATACAAACGAGATTCATATTTAGCATTTTCTTTTTGTGAAAGATTGGAAACTTGCGAGTTACGAGATACTGTTTTTACACTTAAACTGCTAATGGGAGCCATATTTACTTAATTAACCAATTATATGCTTGTATATTTTGTACGAAATTTCATTTCGAAAACTTACCTTGCGTAATTTTTGCAATGAATTTACATTTTACACCAATCAGCAAAGCTCGATCTATCTATATATACTTACTTAAGGTTACTTAGGTACTTTAGTTTACCTAACAATATTTGATTTGATAAATTAGAAAAGTTGGTCTCAAGCGTTAAGTTTTATTTTAAAACAACAAAGATTTAATAAAATATCATACAGACAAATTGCCGTAAAAGCAAATGCCAATATATTGAAAATACACGAGAATTCACCAATGTTAATTGTTTCCAATTAATTCATTAGTCACAGGACTGGCTGGATTAATCTGATTAGCGCCGATATGCAAAGCGAGGCTGCCATCGTTGAAATAATCCACGTAGGCCTGTGGCTGCGGTAAACCTAACAATTATAGAGCCAGCCGTCTATAATCGATCTTACGCAATTAGACAAATGGCCAGGTGAACGAGACCAGACACCACACCATAAAATTTCTTGTTCCGCGTGAGATTGCATCTGCCTATGTTTTTGTACATGTAACGTCGTATAGCAAACTTTGGATCGCAACTCAGAACTCGTATAGAAAACTAGATTTCCATGCTTCGCGTTTAGAACGATTAGCCGTAAGGGACGAATTGTTGATACACTATCAGCTGATCCGGCGCAGTTCGCCATGGTAGCGCAACCGGAGCGCATGCGCACAGCGCTTACCCGCCACAGTACTTCGTTATGCTGTCGAAGGTGTAGTCCTTAAAGTTTGCCAACAAAATAAAAAAATGTGTTCGACTCGGAAGTTTGTTAGAGTGACGAAATTTTTGTTGGCTGGTGTGTCGATATTCTGCGTGAGCTGGATTGCTGCTGTTAACGAATGGCACACCAGGGCGCGGTGGAGTCCACCACCTCAGCGTAGCTTTTCCACTATGAAAACTATTGTGGCATACTCGGAAGGCAAGCAGGCTGAAATGGACCGACCGTCGCCTGTCACATGTGACCGCTTACCGGCTTTTCCGAAAGTCCCAAAAATAGTAATTTATATTTTTATTATTTTAATCTGAATTTATCACTACAATTAACTTTTTGCTCTTTCGTTTCAAAAAATATGCTCAAGAATACATTATCTTTATATGTATACCATTTAAGTTTTCCTCCCACCATTTTATTGGCCAATAAATCAATTTTATGACAGTTATTATCTAAGCTCAAATCAGAGATTCCACGGAAATTAGCTTTTATGCTTTCAATAAACAATACATGTTTTACATATTTTTTGCGATACGATCAGGGTGTGCATGCAAATGGTGCAATAATATGCAAATTTTGCACCTTCCCGGGAAATGATTTTTCATAAAATATTACGTAAAGTAATTGACTTTTTTTTTCTAATCAAATGTTAACGACGTAGGTGATTTGTATAAAAATTGCAATAAAACGCAATTATATTCCAGAAGGTTATTTCCTGGAACTCCTCGAATTGTCAAGGGGAATCTCGATGTGCATAAGAGTTTAAGTCAACCTCTCAAAACCGCTAAACAAATGAAGACATTCTATAAAATAAAGTGGCTCTTATAATATGCAAATAAAGCATACAAGAATATACGTGAATAAGCGTTAGTAAGAAAATACGATGCATTGTGAATCGTACTTTGTATGCAGCATTACTTCCTGCTCTCCCAAGCTATATTTAGATGGAGATGCATATTCAGTATTCACATTTATTGCTTATAATAAGCGTTTGAAACAAACGCATCAGTGCGCGCCTATTATATGCAATCACATACACTAATTAAGTCTAATGTAGCTTCTGACCGCTCCCATTAAAAGTCTCAAATAACATAATATGAATATCAGTCCTTAATAAAATAAAAAAAGACTACAAATAAACGAATTGCAACGAAGCTTAAATTTTTTATCTAAACGTTAATATAGGTATTAATACTTAACGCACTTAAATTTTAGTACCCAAAACATTCATAGAAAATACATATATAACAAAAAGTCAAACGTTCATTTTATTGGTCTTCACAGATTTATAACTTCAATTTCAGAAATAATAAAGAAATAAACATTTAAATAATGTCGGAATTCTAATTGTAAATTATCATGAGCCTTATAATCACAACCATAATGCAATAATCTTTTCTCAGTAAAAGCAAAACTAGTTTCGTATAATTGTGATAATCTATCGCAGAGCTAGTGGAAGATGCAAAATAACTAGAAATCAATATTCTCTGCGGCTATTTCTAATAGTACGCCACTGCTGCCACCGATCCCACACGAATGCAGTCCCTTCCTATAATATAGATAAGCAGCTACGTACGATGCGTTTTGCAAGCGGAGGCGTTTAGAATCCAACGTTCATTGTCTATTTTGAGATAATGCTCTCCGTACCGAAAGATAAGTAGGTACGCACAAAGTACAATTTTCTGCAGACAACATTGAAATATTGTTTACCGGTTTCCTTGCTTAGTACTTAAGGGATACGTATCCTCAGTGTTTTTTCCCATCCTAATAACACAACATCTGTCTCTAAATTACTAACTACCCAGGCAGCCCCCTTTTAGGATTTATGTACTATATATGTATAGTTAGGTACTATGAGAGAAGTCTAATTTATATTTTAGTTGACTGAGTGTCATGTAGATCAAATGGATACTTACATATTTTGAAAATTAAATCCTCTTTCATTGCCATAAATGAACGTACGATAAAAGAAGCTTATCTTAACGCTAGTGTATGACCAACCTAAAATAAAATAAGAGAAACCTCGGATTTTCAAGGATAATAAACAGCAAGGAACACTTTATGGAACCTTATTCTAAGTACTTTATAATATTTGTGTTTATAAATTTATAAAATGCTTAAAATAAGTACCTATTATTTGATGGATTTGAATACCATATATCAACAGATTTACAGATGTGTATTTATTAGTACAACGACATAAACTACACTTAATAACATAAACTGAAGACTTTCTTTCATTTTTTGAATACTTTGAAATAATTGCTCTTAATCTCCGTACTCCGTAGGTACATCCCCGTCATCCGTACGTGATTCCTATGTGCCACGGACGAAGCCGGGACAGACCGCCTGTAGCTAAAGATAACTTTATTAGGGATAACAATCTGTCAAAAGTATTATTTGAAGCTGAATTAAATCAAAATGCAAAGCACGTCAAACGTATAACATTACCACTAAACAACAAATTTCGTTACCGTTTGATGATTGTAATTAATAAGACATCCTACAAATATATAATAAAATTGTGACAAGAGTTGTAAGTGCACAAGAATTACTTTTGTATGATGTACCAATTATTGTAATTTTCCGTAAAACATCAAAATAAGTTTAATCAGACTAGATTATAATTTTGTACAAAAATGTTATTTCTACACAGTACTTTTATTGTACTTTAGTATATATTTATTTCATAAAGAAATACATGCCTTAACAAACCAACTCCTCCGTTTTTTAGTCGGTTAAATCGTAATTTAAATAGAGATTTATAAGAAAATTGCTTTTAAACAATAATTGTACGAAAGAGGCTTCTATCGATTTTTTACAGGGTACGATAAAATAATGGACTTAAGATCAGATTCAATGCTGATTATATATCATTACCACAGTCGGATAGGATTATAATATGTGAATGGGTATATTTGGTTCGTGTAAAATGAGTCTGTGTACTTATTTTGCGAAGGTGTACTCTACATTATTGTAATCGCATTAACACGTTGACTGCGGCACAGATATATCTGTACTTTCCATTACTGCGTTACGGGTCGTTTTAAACCTTGTCTTATACCAGACATTGTGGCGGCACGAGGCATATTAAACCCCACCGCCCGTAGGAGATCAAAATCCTTTTTTTGGCGCCAAATAAGACAAAGTGTGCGGCTTTTGTCGTGATTATTATTAACAATGAGTTCATTAACCTAAATCTACCGTCGCCCGTGGTTAGATTAGTTAGTTTAGATTCTATGGGTAAAATAAAATGTGGGGTCTGATGTACCCCATACCGCACTGAACGATAGCAGTTTTTCATATAATTTAGTGATGGGAAAAGAAATATCGACTTTATTTAATTGTATTTATTTATCAAACTTATGGATGTTTTTCATTAAAACAGGCCAAGCAATAATATTTTTTCAGATTTCAGATTTTAGAGTTTCACCACCCGGTTTTTCTTCATCTTCCTCCTTGATTAACTTTTTTCGGCAACGTTTCGACATAATCGGCAGCAGTCGTAATTCGTCGCGTGCTCAGTCTCGAATGTGTTGCACAACACTAACCGCGTGAAGCTAGCTTAGGGTGCGATACGAGGTTCGCGGGGTACGAGGTTTTCGCAACCTCGTTCCGCACTGTGTTAGAATTTTTATTAGTTCAGTGCGGCACGAGGTCTAAGAAACCCGGTATTAAGGTCGGTATACCATTGAACTAGGAATCAATAGCACATCTCAGATATACAGGGTGTACCAAAAAGTAGTGATGAACGGAAGCTGAGAGGTAGAGGACCTAGAGGGCTATCCGAATCACCCCCATGTATGTTATGCGATTTTTCGTATTTTCGGAGTTATGACGATTTTTTCAATTTTTCACCTATCGCCGAGTACGATGATATTTTCACTCATGCTGATGTCAATGATTGCGGAAGATGCTTGATTTTTTTTGTGTGCTAAGCTGAAAGATAGGCCAATTCAGTATGGTAACATTTACTATCGTTAGATCTTTGAATGGAATAAAAAAAAGAATTAAATGGCAAGAAAGATAAAATTACCCAGTATGTTCACCACTTCAAGGGCCCGTAAAAAAATAAAATCACATAAAAAAGTTTTCCGTTTGACTTTTAAAAACTTGCTCTATCTATCAGATAGCTACGCTGAAAATTTCATTTTATTATTCAGAAGGCTTCAATCGAAAAATTTAAATCTAAATGTGGTAAGTGCAAAAATTGAATTAACATGATGATCATTAAAACCAATAAATAGGTGTTTAATTACCAGAAATTTTTAAAATAACCCCGCTGTTGCTCAATGCAAGTGCGACATCACCGTAAAAAGTTGTCTTTTAAATGCCTGAATGCCCTTTTATCATTTTTAATGGATTCTTCTGCTACTATGAATTTCCGGGTTATTTCGTCTAAATTGTGGCATTCTCTCATGTAGCCGAGGTCTTTTTAATATTCCCATTGAAACAAATCAATGGGGTTTAGGTCGAGGGACCGTGGAGGCCAGGCTTTAAGGCAGGCGTCACCGGCGCATGCGCAGGCTGCAACGACCAATCCATCTTTCAGGGTATCTTTGCCCTTTAGCCTGGCCTGCGCGGTCCCCGGACATAAACCCTATTGATTTTTTTCCGTGGGGATACTACAAAGACGAGAGACTGCCACAATTTGGACGAAATAACCCGGAAATTCATAGTAGCAGAAGAAACCATTAAAAATGATAAAAAGGCATTCAGACATTTAAAAGACAACTTTTTACGGTGATGTCGCACTTGCATTGAGCAACAGCGGGGTTATTTTAAAAATTTCTGGTAATTAAACACCTATTTATTGGTTTTAATGATCATCATGTTAATTCAATTTTTGCACTTACCACATTTAGATTTAAATTTTTCGATTGAAGCCTTCTGAATAATAAAATGAAATTTTCAGCGTAGCTATCTGATAGATAGAGCAAGTTTTTAAAAGTCAAACGGAAAACTTTTTTTATGTGATTTTGTTTTTTTACGGGCCCTTGAAGTGGTGAACATACTGGGTAATTTTATCTTTCTTGCCATTTAATTCTTTTTTTTATTCCATTCAAAGATCTAACGATAGTAAATGTTACCATACTGAATTGGCCTATCTTTCAGCTTAGCACACAAAAAAAATCAAGCATCTTCCGCAATCATTGACGTCAGCATGAGTGAAAATATCATCGTACTCGGCGATAGGTGAAAAATTGAAAAAATCGTCATAACTCCGAAAATACGAAAAATCGCATAACATACATGGGGGTGATTCGGATAGCCCTCTAGGTCCTCTACCTCTCAGCTTCCGTTCATCACTA
Organism: Colias philodice; assembly: GCF_061535455.1. Classification (NCBI taxonomy): domain Eukaryota; kingdom Metazoa; phylum Arthropoda; class Insecta; order Lepidoptera; family Pieridae; genus Colias; species Colias philodice. The sequence continues at coordinate 6,781,262 of NC_143098.1, read as the reverse complement.
CTTTTTGGTACACCCTGTATAGATATCACTTTCCTACACTGAACCAGATGGAAGTTATGCCTCCCGCACGACAGAGAAGTTTAAGTTTTTTCCTACCGCTATAACGACGAGACACGGACAGGGTGTTTCAAGCCCTGTTTCGCAGCGAACGTGTTAAGACGATACACAAAAAAAAATCCACTGCTTGGCGGGCGGAGTCTAATAGCTCGCTATCGCGAACGCGGGTGTGCGCGAAGTCATTCTTGCAAACTCGCCGCGCTGCCGCTGGCCGACTCGGGACAAACATGTATGGAGTCGTCATACAGTTATAATATTTATAATATACATATATTTAATTGTTGATTTATTGGTTTTATTTTCTTGCTTATAAACACAAAATTATCTTCTTTTTAACAACTACTTAGACATTATTAATAATTATTAATTATTATTATTTCGTAATGTTTACTTTATTACAAAATAATACAGGTTATAAATAATCTTTAAAATAACAAAAAATATTGTTACTCTGAAAAAATGAAATGGTACCTAATTACGCGGATTACTGAATTGATTTAGATAGAATTTGATGCTGACGTAGACATTACATCATGCCCAGAAATGAAAGGTACTATTTCTGAAAGAAGTTATAAACCCTTAATTCTTCTCAGTCAAAGTCAAGAGTGGAAGATATCACTAATACAGTAAAACTGATGCGAAACTTTGGATGTTAATTTGTATATTTTTTCGTTAGTTGTTACTTAATCACGTCAAGACTACATTACCAATTTTGATAAAATATAGCTAATTGCCTGGATTTACACATAGGATACTTTTTATCCGAACTGAACACTTCTGTGGGATAAAACAGGATTCACGATATAACCTAATTCCACGCGGGCAAAGCCGCGGTCGGAATGATATTTTTTTAAATAAAAAAATTGTTTAAAAAAAACACAAAATATATTGACGCATGTATTTATTTTTTGCACTCTATTATAATTGTAATTATTCATTACAAATAATCAAAATAAAATAGCCAGAACAAAGTTAGGCCCTGGTAGGATAAGTAGGCAGGTACAGCAATGTGAGACGAACACTGGCTTATTTATACCAATAATAATGTATTATAAACATTAAATTAAGTTTACTTTCTAACAACAAAAATACATAATATTAGCTAATGTGAAAACGAATCAACCAATCATCCCACAACAATGAAATGTGCACACAAATATTCATCCAAATCGGTTCATGTGATTAGGAGGAGTGACTGCAGCGCCATCCTCCGGGCCTAATTGTGTTTCCAGATCACCCAGGAACTCAATTTAATATACTTACACAAAATTTTTCGAAATGAAAACTCACATTACTATGTAAATATGAATATAAACCGGTTTTAGTACTAAGCAATTTCCCGCACAGGTGTAGTAAGTATAAATGAAATAAATATCAACATCAAATTCTTTATACAACATCATCAACCACCTACTAAGAAATTCTTGAAATTTTTTCGTATTTTTTTAAAATATAATACTACTCCAACGAGCTCCTGTTCCATAATTCCATATTACGTCCACCATACTTCCACTAAGTTCACCATGATTTTTTATTTCTTTGCACTTTGTTGCTTTTTGCTAAAAATGGAATCATGCGATAAAACCAGTAGAGCGTTGATAACATACATTTTTGGCTGAATAAAGGCACTTACGAAGGAGTGGGTTCACATTGTGAACAATCAGTGGGTTTATTTTCCTTCTGGATTCCGGATTTCTGAAAAGATTATTTATGCTATAAATGAAAAAATCTTACACATTCGTTATGTACTTAAAACAGGGGTACATATCAAACATCGTCTATAATACAATTATCATCAAATTTAAAATAAAACCAACTTACTTCATTAATTTGTTCCAATTGTAAGCATTCTTTTTCCTCCAACCTTTATGTTTCTTCTTCTTATTTTCTTTATTGTCCCCATTTGTCTCATTTTGTCTTATCGTGTTGTCACCCTTTTTTACGATTGCGCAAGCGACACAAGTTCCCCGTGTGACGGCCGTAGCGGGAATGACTCGTGCAGCGATCGGGGTAGGAAGGTACAGGGCGGCTCTCGCTATATTGGCTGGTCAGGCGCTAATTTCAAGTATTTCTTGTTTATTTCAAAACCATCGCATATTTCAAAATTCTAACACGGTAGACGTATAGGTTGTATATTTTATAGTTAATATCCAAAAAGTCGTAACTTTACGTTTGTTATTTTGAAGATGCCAGAGATTATAAAAAAATAACAATGAGAACTTTGTATTTTTTTTCTATCGAGAAAATATCATGGAATCATGTTTCTAAAACGGTAGACGTATTGTGTTACTATTGAACTTTCTTGTCAAGAATTTTCATCACGACAACTTTAATAATATAAAAATTACGAAGGTTTAAAAAGGGCCGTAAATGTTAGAAAAATTAATTCATCACCTTAATCATAATCATCAAAGAACGAAAATATACATAAGAACACATTAACTTGATTATTTCAACGGAAATATTTTGTTCTTAACACTGTTATGTATGTTTCTGAAAGTATATAAACTCGTCAGTAAATTATCGTAATATAATATAACCTATTGCATTTATAGTATAGTAGTCTTAGTGTATTGCATTGCCCTGGCGATCGTAAGCTTGATTTTAGTGCCTGAGGTCCTGACTGTTAGGCATTGTATTATTGGGTATATTCATATAAATTATAAAACAACTCAGAAGCAGCCAGGATTGTGGCAATAGCCTCGCAACCTATTAGACATAGCCATTAATGCATAATACCTCCGCGTACCTATTGAAGAAAAAATCATTTATCTCTTGCTTGGGCTTAGAAAAAATGTTGGAAATAAAAATGTTACATTTTCTAAACTTTGCACAGGTGTTTAAAACGATAACATATTGTTTACATACGATACCTACGTTTTACGCAATAACTTAGCTAATATGGTCTGAAAAAGATACAAAACTGGCATTTAATAGATTCAACTCAAACTATAAGAACAGTTGTAAAGTGTGTATGGCGATAATATTTCCCACAGCGTCAGTTCGTTTACCTAATCATAATTATACTTGTAAATCCAACTGGAATATCATATCACAACAGGTTTTATGTCATTCAAAAGATTTTATTATATTTAACTGAGATGATTATATTTTATTAATACAGCATTGATGATCAAAGGGATCAAAGGTTGTAATAAAATTTAAAATATCGTAATATTTAAATTCTGCTTAACGGACAAACCTTAATTTAAAACTTTTGTACGACAGTCAGTATAGTATCGAAATGGGTACTTACTTAGATTTTTTAAATGGATATTTTTATAATATTATGAGAGTTTTGTAAGCACATAAACAACTAAATTATACGAATATATTTAAATAATAAAGAAAGTCCTCTCATGTCTCCTCGATTTTTTTTTACAATTACATATTTAACTAAAACATTTTGTATAAGACAAAGTATCCCAACATGCAGAGGTTTCTCAACAACAACATAATTAACGATTCAAAAAATGCACGTTTTAAAAAAAGAACTTTATAGTCTTAACAGCATTAATTGACGCTTAATTATTTAATTGCATTCAGTGGATCATTTAGCACATTTTAAACCTTATTAAGATGTAAGGTGCAAGTTTACAGATCAACGTGTGCGCACTATTTTGTTTTGAGTTTATTTTTAAAATACTGAACATGACACGATTTCTGATTATGTAATATGCCAAAGAATAACACTATTATAAATAAATTCATTTATATAGAGACATAGAGCTGCGGTTTTTTTTCTGTATTCTGTAAATTCAAAGAAATTATTAAAAATAATGAAAATGAACATTCAATGATTCTGCAATGGTATAATATTTTAATCGATTCTCACTGCAGTCTGCTTATATTTATGCAGATTCTAAGTGCATCGACTCGTCGTATAACTTCAGTCCAGTTTGTCTCACTAATACTATCATTAGTAATAATTATTCTCTAGCCTTACATTCAAGCGATTTTTCATACTAACTTTATTTTCTTTCAAATTAAATACTATTACAGAGATAACAGTCAGAGGTTTTTATTTAAACTGCTTTACAACATCCGCTGATAAACGTGACAGGAGTAAAAGTCACGTTTTTATCTCTGAAAAGGAATTTGATGGTGCATAATGTTGCCTTTAAACTGTTGTTTAATCTAATGGCTGAGCTTTTAATAACGTTTTAAGTCTAGTTCATGAAAACCCATTATAATAAGCAGGGTAATTAAATTAAGACATTTCTAATGCATATAGGATTTATTACGTTTCTTCCGAAGTGTAAGTAGTAATATATTCCTACCCACTTGTGAATCCTTTTACTAACAAAATGTTAAAGAATGACAAATAATAAAACTCACACTATAACGTTTATCCCCGATAATCATTTATTTAAACTCATATGAAGATATTTACAAATATCGGCCCTCATAAATTGAATGGAAGATACAAAAAACATACGAGTAAATCTGTAAATAAAATACGTTTAAAGTAAGCACGCGCGCAATATCACAATGTTTACACTTTACTGAACCCTGTACGGCTGTATATCAGTGAGGACGGTATAATTTTACATTTTTTTGTATAATTTTTGTGAACAACGTATGTAATAACTGAATAAGCTGTCAAATAAAGCTTCTCCGAAAATAAAGGTGCGCGTACATTAGTTATCTATATAAAAAAGATGATAAGTAACGCTGTAACGTATATTAAAGTAGGGATGTCATATTGGAAATGCATAATCATATTATATAGTTAACCTTATATTTATTCTTCGGAACATTTCTTATTAAAACTGTTACTTGTACAAAACATAATGCGAAAATGTATTTCTTTTGTTTATAACCTCGTATGACCTAGATCTTAAATTGGCTTATTATCTTCCATATTATTTATGTGAGAACCTATTCCTTCCATTTATCATTAATTACAATTAACAGTGATGAATAAATTGCTTTATCCAACAATGGAGAAAGAGGGACGCAAAAAGCACATTGATGTTTAAGAAAGCACAATGGCTAATCACGCACGACTCTTTTACCATTAAATCCATTCTAGAGCCAAGTTTGAAAATTTCGTTGTAAGATATTAAACCTTAAGAAAGGGTAATAAAGTGAAATTCTTATTGTGCCCTTTCGCTATGCTCATTTCAAATTACTTAGAATAAATCAGCCCCAACATAGACCTTCTCGGAGGAATAAGGCTTATGTAAATTTTATACAACTACCTTATTACTGTTGAATGAAATAAGAAATCTGATCATATCACATGATTAAGTTAAATGAAAATTGTAATAGAGATATTAGAGATATTTTAAACTGGATAATAACTTAAGTACTTTCAGTACCTTCACGAATCACGATTGTATGAAGCACCTAATGAATTCTGTTTGTTTCAAGAATCGCACGTGGTCTCCCTTTGCTGAAGAATCATTATGGCAACAAGTGAGAGGTACATCGGTGTCGTTATATGCCGCGTATTACGACGAGAGGGCGCCACAACACTATATACGGATTCTCGCCATTTTCCACGGTGAGTAAGTACATACCCTACATGTTTCTGTAATGATATAAGTGTGGAACATGACTACTGCACATTAGCTCTTGTTTATGACAGGCAAAGAAAGAAATTCCACAGAGGTTATATCCCAAGCTACTGCAAAACGGTACACGTTTTGGCTTATTTATGTAAATTTATTATAACACCGGGAACGTCCAGACTGTTGATTTAATTCTCAGTAAACTTTGTTAAAAAATAACTTGGATACTCGCCAAAAATTAAAACATGCCGAATAAATATATGGACTTCATTTTTACCGACTCGAAAATGTCGTTGCATTTTATGCCTACATGATATATCATCGAGTGAATTAATTCTCGATGTTACTTATAAAATATTGATACATATCTTTACAGCTTCATAAACCTCTTGTTTTAATAAGTAAGCTCACGTAGGACAGAGATTTCGATCTAACTGTGTACGTAGTCCATACACATTTTACTTGCCATATAAATAAAGAAAACCAATTAATTGAAGTCCACAGTAGAGTGAGCCGTATCGAAGTAAATCTGCCGACTGCTGCCTTGAGGTCTTACTATTATGTATAAGCAAAATAAAATTTACATCTTATGAGCTTACTAACGACAACCGTGATTAGTACACTGATACTTATTTCATATCATAACATAAGTAGGTAATAAATTTAAATACGCCTTTTAAATGTGCCTAGGTTTAACCTATAATTATGTATGTCTATCTGTATGTATAAATATATGATTTAAGCAAAAGTAATGTCAAAAATTATTAAATTTACCTTATTTCTAAGTAGAAATGCAAGAGTAAGAGCAAGTGCTCTCTCTCCTCCCAACTATAAGTATGTCTCGTTAGATTTGGTCTGGTAGGTAAGAGATAGCTCCATAGCATTCCATAATTTACATCCAATAGAGGAAATGGCAACTGCTTATTTACCACATTCGTTGATGTACATGTCTGATATAATGTTACTGACATTTCATTTAATTTAAGAAGATGTATCGATAAATAGTAAGCACAATTTGTATATAACTCATCTCGACAGATCTAGGCGCCATAGTTGACGAGTATTATTGATTCTCCCGTAAGCCGTAGGCGCATACGCAAGATATGTCCGATAATTATAATAAATAAATAAACACATCATTTATAATCACTGTGTGTTTAAAAAATGAATGAATATATTATTATCTTAATCCTTAACAACCACAAAATAATTTACATTTACAAAAGTATATAAAATAAAATTTAAAATCACCCGAATTCGATTATACTAATGAATATATTAATTTTTATTGAACTTTTGAATTGGATACAGTCATATATGTATATGCATGGAACCAGTTATTTTATCGCAATTACGTTTCACACGTCTCAAAACTGAATAAATCACAACGGCCATTAAAACATCAGATTGTGCTAAACGTGATATAAAGTCAGTAAAATACTCTTTATCAAGGTAACATACGGTGCAGAAACAAAAGTGTTTGAGTGTGGTGCGGCGACACGGCCCTGGCGATAAGCTCACACTCATTTGTCACTCGAGTCGAGCGAACGCGTCGTGTAAATTCCATCCTGGGAGAGATAAACGCCTCTCCCATATTGTAGTGACGGTCGGATTAAAACACCACTACCAACTATGCACCACCTTTTTCGCAACGTCCCATTCTCTTATGGGACGTTTAACAAAAAGGACCTTTCCCTTTGTACTTTCCATCGTTGTTTTTATTAATTCTTAACGTATATTTTTAAACATATACCTACGCAGTTGTATTCTTATAAATGTCAACTAAAACTGTCGGCTTCAAAGCATAATTTTAAGATGTATAAAGGATATTGCAATTTATTTATGACTTTTCCGTTACGGCCATAAATAGAAAACGATTGATTTGTAATCTAGCCAGTTATAACTAGGAAGTGTCATCCCAGCTTGCGATACAACAACCGTTTTAATGATAGCCGAAGGAAGGCACCGCTATTCGCGAGCTTCGAAGGAAATGATTCTAGCAAATAACTATTATATAAGTCGCTGTAATGACGGTCCTGTTACTTAACTATAGAAATAAAATACCGGTATGCGAGCAGTATTTCAATACATTGAATAATTAGCATTATCTCCATAGTGTAGAATATATTTTAAAGAATTTATCTTGTAAGTAGTTCTTATAGATATTTTTTTTGTTGCAGGTCGGGATGTTTCTTCTCTCGAAGAAATGTTTTGTCAAACGCACTCTTTTAATCAAAATGAAAATTCAGTTGAAGTCGTTGCAGCGAAGCCATTAGAAATTTGGTGGCACGAATGGGATAGAAGTTCATCAGAAGTGGACACGCCTCTTTTACTATCCTGTCCTCTACGGGAGCCCTTAAATCAGACTTCAGTTGTGTCAGTGGTTACAGAGCCCTGTGACAATCCTGCAAATGGATTTTATATCAAACCATACGGCAACACTAAGTATATCCGATCCTTCACGGTCTGTGTCAAAGATATGAATTTCCATGAGGACGTGTCCCACAGTTTAACCGAGTGGATCGAAACTAACAAAATTTTGGGTGCCGATTTGGTAGACATTTATATAGATAGTGTAAATAAAAAGACTGAAACTGTATTATTACGTTATCAGTCCGAAGGAGTGATTAGATTATTTCAAGTTCCTATTAAAAATACTATTCAACGGTCGCTGTGGCAAAGAAGGCGCGATCATATTATAACTTACAATGATTGCCTCTACAGAAATATAATAGAATCTAAATTTATCATACCTTTGGATATTGATGAAATACTGCTACCTAAAATAGCATATACCTGGCATGGATTGTTAAAAAGACTCCCATTTTTGGGTTGGGATCCGTATGAGCATTCCGCCATTTTAGTGAAAAATGTATTCTTTTTCGATTTCATGCAAGACTTATACACAAATAAAGCAATTAGTATTACTAGAAATGATAAGAAAATCTATGTGAAACGAGATGATGTCCGAATAGATGATTCCAATAACTTTAACCTAAATGAAGTAGAATTAGTAGATGATACTAATAGTTTAAGCAAAGATGATAATAATAATTCTATTGCTAAAAATACATATGATAGTGGATGTTTAAAAGCAATACCGTTGCCAAAAATAGCACGAAATTTAATAAGTTCTGCTACAATAAGTCCCTTAGGACACTACAGTAAAAGTTTTATGCTTACGAAGAGGGTTCTAACAGCGTTTAATCACTATCCCTTAGCCAGCATTGGCACAACGGGTTTTACAGGATGGGCGGCGCCTTTGACAGAAGTTCAACTCAATCATTATAAGGTAGGTACTTAATTTTATTTGTGTTTATTTTCATACACACTAGTTCATATAAATTGTCTAAGCTATAGAAATAAAATTTTTAGGATAATGAATTCAATTAATTAATTTTCCTATTGGCAACTTTTTATTAGAATAAATAATATTTAATATTATGTACATTTACATTAAAAATATTGTTGAAGAAATCTGAATGAACGTTTAAAAACAAGTTTAGAACATATTTCCGATAGTATCGATATAAAAATGATTTTAAGACCAATCACCAATTAAAATTTTATAAAATAGTTATCCAAATTACGTCTTACTGAACACCTTTAATATTATTTTAAATAACCTTTTTCGTACACAGGAATCGTGCAACGAAACAATGGTAGCAGAATGTTGGCAGTACGTGAGGCGCGCGAAAGTCGACCGCTCCGCGTTGCGCCTGAAAAGACGTCTCACGCGCGCTGTTGCTGATGCTCTTTGCAAATAATAATATTATCATTCCATAATATGGGCGTTTTATTTCCCTTTTTCAACCGACTTCAAAAAAAGGAGGAAGTTCTCAATTCGACTGTAATTTTTTATTTATTTGTTACTGCAGAAGTTTTCATCATTATTATTGCACGCCTCATAAGCGAAGCGTTGAGGTACTACTGAGGGTACTACTGTCACTTCGCGCAAAACATCTGATTTTTCAAACTTAAAATGTCTTTATGTATCATACATTGCACTTGTAAGATAATACATACACACACATATTAAGAAAAAACACTATTTTTAACATTCATGATATTTTTGATGTCATTTTTAGGGTTCCGTAGCCAAAATGGCAAAAACGGTCACAGCCGATTTACTCGGAAACTATAAGTACTACAGTGATGAAATTTGATGGGAATATGTGTTGTATGAACCGCTACAAAAATATGACACTAAATAGTAAAAAAAAGAATTGGGGGTGGGGCCCCCCATACATGTAACTGAGGGATGAAATTTTTTTTTTCGATGTACATACCCGTGTGGGGTATCAATGGAAAGGTCTTTTAAAATGATATAAAGTTTTCTAAAAAACATTTTTCTTAAAGTGAACGGTTTTTGAGATATCAGCTCTCAAAGTCGTAAAAAGTATGTCCCCCCCCCTCTATTTTTATAACTACGGGGTATAAAATTCTAAAAAAAATAGAGGTGATGCATGCTAATTAACTCTTTCAACGATTTTTGGTTTGATCAAAGTATCTCTTATAGTTTTTGAGATAGGTTGATTTAACTGTAATTTATTATATTTGCTGCTACGGAACCCTTTGTGCGCGAGCCCGACTCGCACTTGGCCGGTTTTATTGTTATTTAAACTAGTTAAAAACAGTTTAAAAAAGTTCTGTCTTGGACGTCCGTGTGTCTGTATGTGCGGAGGATTTTCTTGTTAACACGATAGCGACCGAAATACTTTACTAATCGAGTCTTTTTTTTTCTCTTACGCTTGAGTATGCTCAGGAATAGAACCCTTTCATTTTTCAGGGTCTGATTCGATGTGGTTTAAATGTTATTAAATAAACAAAAATAATAATTAATAAATAATTATTAAAAAAAAATTATGAGGCGTGCACTTTTGGATTTTCCAAACTATTTTAATTTTATATTTAAATTATGTAGAGTTCTGACCAGTTTTGAATGCGGTTACTTTTTTATTTAATAATAATTATTCTACAAATTAATCCTATATTATTATAAGCCTGATATGAATTTATGGATAAGTACCTACCTGTTTTTATATAGAGCATTTTATATTCCATTTAAATTATATTCAAATTTTATGGTATTTTATGTTCATTCTGTATTTTCTAATAATCTCCAATAACATGTGTTCTTGTTGATATTTGATTAAAACAATAATGTGAAATAATGATAATGTAAAATGAATATGGGTACATTTTTTCTCATACATTCACATTCATCACGCCAATATTTATTGAAGCATAAAATATTGAACATTGAGGTCGTATTTTATATTGAGAATAAGTTCTCAAACGTTAAATTATCCACAGTGCATACACGTGGAGCTTTACGACTCTATCTAGATTCTCATATCCCATATATGAGACTTAAACCAGTATTTATTTCTAAACTAATTCTGCTCAACCAATTAAAGAAAACTTGTTAAGTAAGTATCATAATGAATGTCCGCTGTTCGTGTGTCGTTAATCACATTTACACACAAAGTACGTAATTAAAAATTATCTGTAAGCATTAAAAATGTATTAATTTCAAAGTGGTATTTTATGGTAGAGATTAAGGGGACGACTAAAGTCGTTTCAAGAACTTCCTCTCTAATTTTATACAAGCATTTTTATTATTATGAGCCATGGCTGTCCCACTGCTGAGCAAAGGCCTCTCTTCCCTCAATCCATTTCTCCCTATTTTGAGCAATTTTGCTCCAATCCGCTAAATGAGAATCAAGCTCGTCCCGCCATCTTGTCCTGGGCCTACCACGCAGCCTTTTGTCCTTGTTGGGGATCCACAAAGTGGTAATTTTCGCCCACAACTCCTCCGACATTCGGCAAGCATGATACCTAGATAATACTATAGCAAACTAAACACAGTAAAACGAGATATAGGTATATTTTAACCTATCACACTAATAACCGCTCTAAAAACTAATTTTAGTAAACCCAAGAAATATCTACCTATATATCTACTGTATATGACTGGAAATTAAGTGGGTGGTAAAGGAGAATATTCTAACTAGTTCGTGTACCTACCTACTTATAAATATGTAATATGGTTTTTTCCTACTAGCCAGCTGGCAACCATATCCCAGAAAGAAACAAATTTTTGTCATAGAAACCCAATAAATTTTATTTAGGAGCTGACCTCTTATTTACAATACAATTTAGTCTGCGGTATGAATTTATCTTATGTATAAAAAATATATGCATTATGTAACAGGTCGGATTGGGTCCGATAAATGTAAGACCTAAATGAATTATGAATGTAAAGTTAAAAGGACATGTTATAAATATCAGCCGATTGAATTGACATCCGACTATCGTCAGAAATCAGAATTCACCTGTATAATATTATGGGAGAGAACTTTAATTGAAATTATTAGAGATCTCTCTTACGTGATGAATAAAAATTAAAATTCAAGAATGTTTTTCATTTACCTAATTTTATATAGGTATTCTACACTTAGAGCATTAAACCAACTAATGCTCTAAGACTCTACAACTCTGTTGACACGTCACACATCATTCTGAGTGATTCTGATTTCAAATAATCTAAACAACTTTCAAAGTTAATTATTATAATATAGATGAATATAGCTTATATAGTTTATAAAATCACATTTAAAGTATTTCATTTACTAAGGCAAACGATTAACTCATAACTTGGTGTATTAATAATACTCATCCCCATAAAGAAATCACAAAATATATTATAATCGCAGATTTAAAGTGTACAATAAACAATAATCGTGCGTGACGAAATAAATCTGTAATGTCATTTTAACGTGTGGGAATATGAGTTCACATGTCGGCGAAGACGACAATATTATCCGAAGAAATTGCCATAGCAATTTATACACATCTGCAAATTAATGTTTATTACATTATCATCGTGTACGCTATTTTCGTCACTACTTATTCTATATTTAGAAGAAACACTTTCCAGTTAGTTGGGTTGTTTTATTATTTTATTTCGATAAAAGTGTTACAGTGTGTTATGTGTAAATAATTCATGTTGTTTTAGGATAAACAATAATTTAAAGGTAATTTAACCAAAGGCAATTTAAAAAAAATAATAATTAACCCTATTGCCTCACCCTAAAGATTATTATTGCGAGTGAATAATTAACTTTAGATAATATTTATTAGTGTATTTTCCCAATACAAATCGAACATTATTTATGTCATGCAAAATTATAGTATCTTGTAATTAATAACCATCGGCCATCGTCTCTATAATGGGAAATATAGCTTCATATAGGTAACGGTAAATATTACATCGGCTTGTATAAAGCTTTCCGTGTCCTGTCTTACATTAAACTAATAGGTACCTACATTAAACTGGCATCGCAATGGAATCGCACGCTAATTCCTGTCTTAATTCCATCCCAACAATATCAACATTTAATTATTCATTTAAATTTAAATGTAAAAATCCTATCCATTCCTCAATTAGTCAGTAGTTAATTAATTGATTTGAACTTTATCAAAAAATATGTAACCTTCCAGCCTTATTATTAGTTTTCATTGGCAAAAAAGAGATTTCATATGCATTAATCCTCGAAATAATGCTAACAATTGATTGTTTACCCAAAAAAAACTATCATAAAATATTCATTAAACGTACATAAATGCAAATGTATGACGAAATTTTATTCCAACAAGGAACATATCCCCTTCCTCGCTATAACGCGAAATCTTTTCAATTATTGAGTAGGTAGCTCACTTGCGATTGATTCTCTATAGGCTGCTGATTACGATTTTAACAATTCAACTGCGGCCAGTGCACACACGATAAATAAATAAAACATGGCAATTGAAATCCAATTACAAACTTATCGTTGATCTGAAGTAGTGTTTAATTTTCGCGGTGGACGCAATAAAATCGTCTTTGCATTGTACGCTTCAGTGTGGTAGGAGCTGATTTATGTAGTGAGCATTGATATCACTTTATCGAGCATCAGGCCGTAAGCACAATGTCCAATAAACTAAGAGATGCTATCGTGGGCTGTAAATGAATCAGTGAGCGCTTGCTTTGCGAAACTTGAACTGAGATGAGTCCACTTCAATTTATTAAGTGTTTTACGTATTTCCCATTTGTTTACTCTGAATACAGTTTATGTTGGAATAAAATGCCTAAAAGCTATAAGTAAGTATTTTACTTTCTCTCGGTTTGAGTATTCCAATCGTGACCGTTATTTTGTTTTATCTGGAATAAGCTATCCAAATGTCACGATTTTGCACAGGCTCGACCTCTTTAGTCTGTACATAATAATATTGAATAAAATCACGATAGACATGTTTATTTATGTAATACTCTTGTTTTTCCCCTTTGTTTTGAATGCTGACTTCGTCCTTGTGTTTTTTAATGTTATAAATTTATATCTCCAGTATTTATTCCTTTAAAATTATTGAGAATATTACAGGAAATATAGGTACTTAACCCACTGGAAATAAAAATATACCTAAGTAGATTTCACCCTTGAAACGAATTTATATCGAAATTATATTATGTTACTTTTAAATATAAAATTGTGACTTCAACGTTAAATATCTCGCAATAAAATTCTTGAACATATCATGGAAATATGCCCCTGAATACAGCAAACGCGATAATATGGCTTTAAAGTAAAGTTTTATTAGATAAAACACGATCGCCTCTATAAAAGTGTAATACCAGAGCGGTTACATACAAGCAAATGTGACATAAATATAACTTAAATTGTTATAAAAAATATAAAGCACACAGGTTTGCGCACCTTTGATACACTCGATGAATATTTAGTCTAACACCTTGAACATAATTTTAAATTTTAATTTAAAATAACGTAGGTATTATTTGGACTTAGTTTTTTAGAAATACCTAAGTAAGTAGGTAGGTAGGTACTAAATTCCAAATGCATTTTTACCGATCACAATATCACGTTTATCAACGTTTTTTTATTTATAATAAACCACAAAAAATGAATAAGGGAGCATTTTTAAATAAGCCCTATTAACAGATAACATAAATCATACTTCAACTCAATTTTGTAGCCATATTTCATAAAATTTCTGCGTAATATTTTATCTGTGTTTGAACGATTAATCAAATCAACTAGAAATTCTCAGCGTTGACGCTATTATCTTTTAAAATAAAAGAAAGCATGCTCATAAATTATTGACTCACGAGCATTAGTAAACAAAACGAGATCACTTAATCACTTTATACAATAATATATCATACTCTGCCCTGTTTTGCATCAGATATTCATCGGGTCTGCGTTGAAATAATATGAATTACTATCGTAATGGCACATGCTAAGTCATGGATAAAATTATATCTCGAAAAATAATTAATTTAATTCAAGATTTTCTTTCATTCATTTTAAAAAGAAGTCAGTTTTATTGCATTGTTATTGTATTCATTGCACGGTTTATGGCAGGTAGGTATTATTATCATATGCTATCGAGATAATATTTTCATATACATATTTCATTACGGTCAAACACTTTAAAATTAGTACCTAGGTGTTTTAACTTCATCTGAGCTTTAGTTGAAAATCTTTTCAATTTATTAAAAAAATATTACCATCAACATTAACTAGTACATAAATCGTATTTCCTACATAAATATAATAAGATTAATAAATAGAACAGTACCTACCTACATTGTAAATACCATACTGGATGAAGCTATACGCTTAAAGCTAATTTTGTTTTCTGGAAATTAATGAACCAACGCTCATTTAATGGGCATTAAACATAGAAGTGCAACGTGTTTTGCATTCTCATAAGAATTTATTATACTGTGTTCAAAATAACTGGAGACACAACAGTTGAGCAATATATGTACCTACCAGCTGACTAGTAAGTCACCAGCTGTATTGAATAAAGTAGAAAAGAAGCCTCTATTTAATTCCAGATTGGACCCCGACTGCACCAACTCACAATAATTCGGTGCTTGAGCGTAATTTGCTATCTAATGAACACATTCATTATAAGAATTTATTATACTGTGTTCAAAATAACTGGAGACACAATAGTTGAGCAATATATGTACCTACCAGCTGACTAGTAATGTCACCAGCTGTATTGAATAAAGTAGAAAAGAAGCCTCTATTTAATTCCAGATTGGACCTCGACACCAACTCACAATAATTCGGTGTTTGAGCGTAATTTGCTATCTAATGAAAACATTCATTATATAGGTATTAAACCTCACACGTTTCAATTAAATATAGATTGATATTTAATTATTTACAAGAACAACAACATACGAGTTTCATGGAATAAATATAACTTTAATGTAGAGTCATTCTTTGTCGTTTGGAGACTAAAGTGCAAGCTTGGTTTATGCTTTTCTAAATTCACCACGTCACTGTGAGACCTCCCAAAGCTCATTCCATCAATAGTAACTTTAATAAATAGGTAATTTATAATATTTGCTTTCTATGCGAACGTGATTAGATTTTTTAATAAATCAATTAAATGAGTTTGTTGCCTAAAGAAGCAGTATTACAAAATAATTATACCTACCTACCTTATATTAGAAGGTAATATCTGCTATAAGTGAATATAGCGATATAGCGGCACCAAAGTACTTGACAGCCAAAATACTAATTGTGTATAAAACAGAACATTTTCTGAAAAGTCCTCAATTTATACAAAAAATAATTTAATATTCAGCAAATGCAATAGCCAATATACTATTGAGTATTGAAATTTATCGTATCCTGCGAATCTACCGCCTCCAAGACTCGAAGCGGTCGACGACCTAGGAACAGCGTTAGGATACCTAGGTTTCTGCCTTGTATAGTGTAAAGCAGGATAGAGCGACGAACCCGGATGCATTTTTGATTTACAGGATAGATAATAAGGACCATTATAGGAATAGTAATGAATTGCGGAAATTATTAATCAATATACATCATTTTATGAATGTTCTATGATAATAGATGGATGGATACTCAGACCATTTCTATTAATTTAATATAGCTATATTTTAGAGATGACTTCCATATTTATAACCGAGGGATATAAAATTAATTCGTGGTTTGAATATTTAATAGAGGATGGGTTTTTAATAAAAATAATGCTCATTTTAATAAAAGTTAACAAACTCATCAGCTTCATATTGTTCTATGGCCGATGAATGTTCTTCAAATAAATGCCAGCTTATTTATTTATATGGAATACCAGCCAACTTATTTATTTATGGAAGATTGATTTTTAAATTGAAGTACATATTTATACTATCAGGAATTCCGTGTATACTGTATAATAAAGTGGACAAATATTTATTGGATCACAACGACAATCCATTTCCCGTCGAGAACATCCACCGTTTAGCGTTCTAGCTCGATCTCAATTTGCAATACAAAATTGATTATTAAAAATTGAATGCGCTTTATGTCAACGCTGTATTAGTTCATCCGTTCCCTTTCCATCCTATCCTACTAATATTATAAATGCGAAAGTTTGTGAGGATGGATGTTTAATGTTTATGTGTGTGTTTGTTCCTCTTTCACGCAAATACTACTGAACCGATTAGAATGAAATTAAGCACACATGTAGTGTAACTTGGATTAACACATAGGATAGGTTTCACCCCGGAAATCCAACGGGAACGGGAACTACGCGGGTTTTTCTTAGATAACGCGGCCGAAGCCTCGGGCGGAAAGCTAAGCTAGTGCATTCATAAATGCTTGGCTAATGACTACTTATATCTGATGTACTATATGTTTTTAGGTTATGGGTTCACTAAAACATTTATAATCTGTAACTACGTGTTTTTATGAAAAATTTGTAACGTATGATATAAATTTCTTATAATTATACATAATTTTATATTATTTTATAATTTTATAATATGAATTAGAAGCATGATACTTACCTAAGAGTAATTAATCGTTACAAGTGATAGGCACATTAACATAGCAATATTGAATTATTTCAGGTTACACACGTAGTGAAATATGATATTATGTGAAATATGATATTATACGGGTTGTCCCAAGAAGTAAGGATATACTGAAGCCAGGAGGTAGAGTACCTATATGTTAAGCGATTTTTTGTATTTTCGGACGACGATTTTTTCTTTTAATTTACCTACACCTATTGCCGAGTACGATGAGATTTTTATTTATGGTGAAGTGACTTATTGATATTGTAGATGCTTGCGATGTATAAAGTTGCTTTACCTACCAAACGAAAGGTTTATTTTTAAAATATCGAGTATTGTCGTAAAAAAAAGTGATATAGATAACAAATAGGTAAATTAAGGTAATTGTAACGTAACTTTACAACTTAAATACAATACAAAAATACGGGGATTAACATGTACTTTAATATAACCATATTTTCATATTTAAAAATGAATAGATGCAGTGGTGCCATCTTACGGGAGTAAGGATAACTAAAACGAAGCTTATGTCGTGTCTTGTTATTTATATAGATTTCTATGCTTATGTCCTAAGCTTATGTCCTTATTGATTGTGCGTAGGTACACCAATCATTTACACATAACTTTTTTGTTATTTAGTTTTCATTGAAGAATACATATAAGATAGATATATATCTAAGAAACAAGAAAACAAATAAGATTCATTAAGCTCACCAACTAGGTACGAGTCGATTCTAAAAAGTATGAAACCATAACGGTTCATAATGATTGCAATGCAAATCTTTACAATTGTATTTTGCAAAACGTTATAAGATTTGTGGTGAACCGCAAGATAGCTTACCGTTATTGGACCAGAATCAGACATAAATAAGATATCACATAAATCGCGACCTCATAACAATTTCAATTACTTTTTATTGCACCACAAGATATGTACATTGTTTGTGAAATTAGTATAATATTTGTGCAAATTATATTTTTTGTCCCATGATTATGTAATATACATGACTATATATTACATAGATTATATCCTTGACTTATTCTGCGAAACCTTAAAAAAATTAAAGTTTGAAATAAATGCAACTTCTGCTCTTTTATTGTATTCATTCTTCTTTTTTCTAATAAGTAATAAGTATATAATATGTAGGTACGTTTATTGGCAAATGTAGCTGGATTTGTTTCTATATTGAAAGAACTTTTATTGGAAATTTAGATGCTATGTGTATAGTTTTTTACCTTTTATTTATCAAAAGAAATTTTGTATTGTTTGAAGATAAATAAATAAAATTTAATAAGAATGAATTTAAGTACAGTGTAAACTCTATATAACGTCACTTAAGGGACCGTGCATTTTTCGACGTTATAGAGAGTGGTCGTTAAATGGAGAGAAAGAGAAAATTGCATGATTGGTCCAGAGACTATTAGAGGTATATTATTTTGACATTGCCTATGAAACCATGTTATCATCGCTTGATCAAGGTCTTTATATTGAGGTTTCTTCAATTTTTTGGCAGATCGTCCATCTTCTTCGGCATGCAGAATTTTTTCTTTATTTTTCTACGACTGCATTTCTGAGAATCTTCGGTATGTCAGTAAAAAAGAATGTAAACAACTACATTTTCATTGATTTCGGCAACTTAGTCAGTACAACCTAGTCCTAGTTCCTAGTGGGAATGTCTTATTGTGGTCGTTAATTAGAGTGAGCGTGATGCTATATGGTGTGTATTATTGTATAGACAACAATATAAACCAACCAAAGTCGAGAAATCTTGACGTTATACGGAGTTTGACGTTAAATGGAGTGTCGTTATATAGAGTTTACACTGTACTTTACCTTATTCTGATCTGATACGTACTTGCATGCGTTATGCGTAAACTAACTAGCATGTTTCGAAACACATGCTAGTTAGTTTACGGTTTCTAATTGGAACATAATATGTATAGGGTTTTAAATAATTTCTGTTATCGAAAAATAATCTACAATATCTTACAATATTATTTTGAACAATGCTTGTGTGGTCCCATGGTGTAATGGTTAGCACTCTGGACTCTGAATCCAGCGATCCGAGTTCAAATCTCGGTGGGACCTATTTTTTAAACCAATTTTCTAAATCAAGTTAGTCAAATCACTAAGTAAGTAGTTAACTAGTGTAATAAAAAAATTTTGTTTCTGAGAATTCTGATTGACTTATTGTTTCAAAGGTTCCAATAGGAAAATGTTTCATAGCTAATGTAGTTGGTGGGGGAAAAGCCACTTTTTGTAGGCTACAGCTTATTGATAAAATATAACATTTCGACGTGATTTCGACCTATGAACAGACGGAATGACGCCTTTACCCACCTCATCAACTTGGTACTATTTCGTCTGTATTGTGTTTGTATTGTAGTTGCCTAGGCAATCATTCTGACAAACAAATTGTATATATCAAAAAGTGTTTGTGGACCTCAGTCAGGTGGTCAGATTGTGATTATTCTGCAAATATGCACCTTCAGAAGCTGAAAATTTTGATGATTGGACCCTCTGAAGTATGTACCTACATGTAATAAAGTTGCGTCTATTAATTTATAGTATCTATAATATTATCAAGTTGATAAATCAATTTTTGGCTATATTTTCAATCTTCAGCAATAAGCATATATTTTCAGATAAATTCGTATTCAGTATGCCTAATTAAATGAGTTTTAATCAAGCCTTCGTTTTAGAGTGGCAAATCAACAATTGCAAACATTATATCGGAATCAGTAAATATTGAAGAATGTGAAACACGACCGACGCAGGGTGTAAGAATTGTGGAATTCGAAGTACCTAATCTAAATATAAATGGCAAGCAAATTAAAGTCGACATCGAACTGTGGGATTGTAGCGGTGATCACAAGTTTGTTTCATAGAATTACTATGACTCTATCGGTTATTTTAATAAGTCGATTACCTAATTGGCTCAATGACAATAATTTACTAATCTTTTCAGCGAAAATATTAGTATTCAACAGAAATGCGATATAACTTAAATATTGGTTCATGTTAAAACGTAACTATGCTTCATAACTTTTTTAAATAAGTAAAACTTTTTAATCTGCAGGCAAGTTTAGCTACATGTAGGTAATAATAGTTTTTACATGTATACCTTGTTTACGCTATCTCGAAATAATCGAACAAACAAAAGTAAGATAAAAATGTGTCGCTTTATCACCCTGATAGTGCGTGTTATTTAATACGTCACCGGATATATATTTTTTTTTTTCTAAAACAGATTTGAGTCCTGCTGGCCCGCTCTTCGCCTTGGAGTTAAAGGTGTAATACTCGTCGGTTCATCAAACACAGCAAATATAGCTTCAAGAGAACTAGAGCTTCTATACAACTATTTTGTTTCCCAGCCTAAATTATCTTTGAAACAATGTGTAGTATTTTATAACTGCTTCGATGATCAAGACGATATTGATGTTTTAAATCTGTGTATGTAAAATATATTGTTTATTTTTTTGTCAATTGACCGTGTTTTCTAACCTTGAATGTAATTTATTTTAGCTCCTACATTTTCAAGAGTATCTCAAGTGGCAACAAATGTGAAAACAAGAAGTGATCGTCTAAAAATTGATTTTACCAATTTTATTCTATCTGTTGTGCAGTCCGTTAATAAAATTGAAGATTACTGAAAGGTGTGGTTTTTTTAAACTTATGTAAACTTTAAACGTCTTGATCTTGTTTACTCACCTCAGGATCAATGCATATAACATACATACTGAAAAACATCCACTCATTTATTTTGTAGCATTCGAATATTTTACTATCATTTTATAATCCATACCTGTAATATAATCATTCGTGTCAGGTGCATAAGTAATACATTAAAAATAAATATAAATATATTTATTTAAAGTCCAATGGGCTTTCAGTTACACAGCTTTAATTCACAAAACTAAATATGATTCTTACTCTTATAAAAATGATTTTAGACTATGGTCTTCTAGACTATAACATACGATTTGCTTTTATTGCTTTCGTTTACATATTAAGACAAATTTAGGTACATTGTCGATATCAATAACTTCGCATACCTAGCATCACCGCTCATAGATGTTACAATGTGTTAATCATGTAATATCCCATAACCTAAATCAAATAGAAATATAAATACAGACATACAAAAACAAACTCATTCATAAACCCGCACTCAGTCTTTAAACATTTGGCTCGTAAAATGAGTACTTTTAAATGAACCTATTGTGTAACACCTCATAATAATACATTTTGCTTGTCTCTGATTATGCTTTCATACTCGTATCTCTTATATAACAAAATATTATTTACATTTCGGCTTGTACATAAAATATAAATTCTTAATCATATAATATAGTAATAAGAACATTGTATAAATTATAAAAAGACTGCCTATAGGAGTCTGGAGTCCCTATTAATTAATTATGTATCACCTTGATCACATTTTGTAACATGTGGAAGGAAAGCTACTAAAACTATCTCATGAGTCTAATTTATTTACATATTATACTTTGATATAAAACTTATATTATTTATTTCTTCCAATTACCACGATCATTGAAGTTTTTCCTGTCTCTTTGTCCTCGGTTAGAGCCACCACGATTCCACCTGTCATTGCCGCGACCGCGATGCCCGCCCCTATTTGGAAATCTCGGGAAATTTTGTTCTTCCATAAAGTTGAATTCATTCCCTGGGCCGTTGTATCCCATGTTGCCGAAATTATTTGGAGGACCAAATTTATTAGTATTAAAGCTATGTGGAATATTTGGAGCTATTCCTAGTAAGCCCGGTGTTGGGCCGTTGCGTGGATCTGCCATTGATTGATTGAAGCCGTGTAAATGACCGACGTTCATATTATTCATGCCACCGCCCATATTCATGGAAGCGACATTCATCATATTCATGTTCGGTTCCATTCCTCCTGGTGGACCATTCATGTTATTGCCGAATGGATTCGAATTTTGATTGAAATTAAGCGGTGTTTTTAACAAAGCTTCCTTGGGTTGTGGTAAATAAGAAAATTCACCACTTTCAGATAAAGAAACACCTAAATTCGTAAATATACTACAAAGTACGGAATTACTTTGAATTGCATTATGATCAAACTTTTTTCCAGGCGTCTTATCTTGATGGTATTGCTTTATCATTTGAGTCACAGGGGCCAAGTGTTGATTAACAAATATTTTTTGAGTTGTACTTAATTCTTTGTACCAGTTAGAATTTTGTAATATCGATTGTATCTCTAACGCGTTTGGTTTTTGTTCAATAACACTGCTGTCTGTGGGTTCTTTAGGTTTCCTTCGAGGATCAACACGTGGTCCAGAACTTGCAGCTGTAGCTGTAGTCTTGGCAGAGGATTTTTCACTATCACTATTTGATTCATCTACTGAAAGACGGAATACTTTTCTTAACCTAGGATCTACGAGAGCTTGCGATTTTGCAGTACTATTTTTAATATCAGTATAATCTGGTCTAGGTATATCTATAGGCACTAATTTATATGGAATAGGAGGATGGCTATTAATTGAACCATTTATTTCTGATGCAGGCGTGTAATTAGGCAACGGCTTAAATGGTAGACCGAGGCGTAAGTCTATATCTCCACTTGCGCTCTGCCTCAAATCAGTATCACCAAAGGTAGGTTTGAAGTCAGGCTGCCTAAGGTCTACATCTGTCCTTCGACGGCCATCCGTAGGTTCTCCATCAACACATTCATATATAGAAATTCGATTGGGTTTTTTCTTTGTTGTTTTTGGTGTCTCAACTATTTTTTCTGGTGATTTACGAGATCTAGGATCACGTGAAATCGTAGGACTTGAATAAACATTCTCGTTGTTACTTGAAGTATTTTCTTGCAAATTGTTCTTCATTGTGTTTAATAATTTAGTTACTTCTTCACTTATATCTATTTTAGATAAATCCCCTAGTTTACTCAATACAGTCGAAGGTTCTATTACATGAGGTGCCGGAGCTGGGGCTGGAGGAGACATGAAACCTTTTTGTGGCGACGCACACGGAGATTTTTTTTTCGAACCTTTTTCTTCGTCGCTGGAATACCACTTTTCATCAATTAATAAATTATTTTCTTCGTCGTCGTCAGTTGTGGAACGACGATTTCGTTTTGCAGGACTCTTGAAAAAGGGATCTGGCGGGAGGAAGCGGATGTCTGTATCACCTTCTGATTGAACTGGCTGTCGCTCCGTGTTTTGAATCCTTGAATCGCCATCAGTGAAAGGAAGCACTCTATGGTCTACGTCCTTTATTTCATTGGAAGAAACAGGTTTATCAGTATCAAATGTGTCATTCGATATATCTATGTTTTCTTTATCTTTTGAAGCAAACTTTAATGCATCTTTTGTATATTGATCGATATCAATCATATCCTTGGAAGGCTGTATTTCTTGTTTCATTGTATTATTTTTAAAAGATTCATCACTCGCTGTCGCCGCCATAGAGGGTTGAAAACGCATATCGACATCTTGGCCAGGAAAATCCGTTGGCAAAGTCATATTATTTGAGACTGGAGCTGTGGGTGGAACACGTAAATCTAAATCTTTAGCACCTGCATTATTTCCTGTAAATTGTGACTGTTGTTCCATATTATTGATTAAACCTAATTTTTGTATACTCATGGTGTTTAATTGGATTTCCGTTATTTGTTTTAAAGATATACCAATGCTATTTAACTGTAATACTGTTAATTGTCCTAACTGATCCAAATTTTCTATACCCAATTTCGTTAGATCTGAAATCTGTCGTGGTGTTAAAACCCCTGTTAAGTTTTTTATACTTAATACAGTCGACATATTTGTGTTACTATTCGGTGATAAACTAGCAATTGCGCATTGATTACTATTATTGTCGTTTTGCCACCTCGACTGCCGAATTTTCGGTGAAATTTTTTGTCGGTCGTTGTAGTTGTTGGATAACATATCAGAATTATTTTGTGGATTAGGTATATTTAACTCGAACAGAGAAGGTATATTTTTCTCCTGAATTTCAGAATCCTCCGGGTATTGTTGTTTTAACCTTAATTGAGTTGTTTGTATCATTTTCATAGCATCTTCACGGTTTAATCTAGGAAAATCTCCTAAAATCTCTTTAGGAGCTGATTCGATATGTTTTAGTAGTATATTTTTTAAACCATCATTTAAGGGTTTTCCGTGTGCAAATTTACAGTCATCTTTATATATACACGGAAGACCAGTGTGATAATATTTACAAGGAAAATCAGCATGCATGTACAAACATTTATCCCTCTTTGCACAACAATCCATCAAGTAAAATTTACATAATTCCATCTTGCGAGGTGGTTGTGCATCATGTGAATAGATACAATCATCACCTTTATGACATTTTCCTTGCATATAGTATAAACAAACACCTTCCGAGTCTTGCATGTTATGATTTCCTCTTCGCCGATCATTTTTATTTTTATTTCTATCTCTCTGCGGCGGCCTGTGCCTTTGAGAACGCTGTTGATGACCCCTTGAATCTTGACTACTATCGGAGGCATAAGAATCCCGATCGTCTTCTGGAAATACAATATCTTGCGATTGTTTATTCACCGGAGAGGCGCCACGAACGCACATCATCTCATTTTCATCCATTTCTTCAGAATATTCTTGTTTCTTTCGTTTCTTGCTAGGCCCATCCTTACCTTCGTATTTCTTTCTTTTCTTATGTTTTCGGCGTTCTTCAACCTCGTCTTCATGAGCATCGCTATCGTCATTTTTATTCATAGCTTTCCGAATAGCCTTTTCTATGTTTCCAGCAAAATCATCTTCTAACGGATTTGTATACTTACGCGATTTCTTACTTTTATCTTTAAATTTTTGTTCACTTTTACTTGACTTAGACTTTTTCCTTTTACCTGATTTTGAAAAATAATAATTTTGAGTTTCGTTTTCGTCTTGAGGGTTTTCTTCTTTGTCAGCCACTTCCTCGTTCTTCTCTGCTGGCGCGGATTCCGTTGTTTCACCATCACTCTCGATTTCCCCATCTTCCAAGTCGATATTTGATGTTGGCTCCGCCATTTTCAACGTATCACTGAAATTCGAGAAAAAAAATATTAAAATATGTCTAGTATACAATATTGCAAAAAAAAAACGTGAAACTACCTTTACATTTTTTTTTTGTTTTAAATATATTAAAACAATATTTTACTTAAATAACCTTAAAAGATATAGGTATTTAACGTTTATATTTATTAATTAATCCTGTTAGTAAGAATTAATAAGAATTGGTATTAAAATCAGTCATTTAAATGTTTATACATATAACAATTTACTATACCTACTTAAATTTTTAGGTCAAACTTCGCGTGATGACGAATGTAAGGTAAGGGGAGATAGGGGTGGCTACGATACGTGATACGATACGTACGATAAGTGCATAAAGATATTAAAAAATATGTAATCATTTTATCGTCGTGAACCCATAAATTTTAGTGTCATCCAATATAAAATACATCTTATCATAAAGACAATACAGTACATTTTCTCTTTTGGCCACCAACATAACAAAAATTAATATTAGATAAGTACCCTGTACCCATGTTAAAAAATCACTGCCTACACTTGGGCCGGACATACTATTATTTTTTAAGTTATCGAACCTTTTTATCAAGATCCATGAAAAAAGGAAACTTACACGCGAGATAGCATTTTATACTTAGATATTATATTGTAGGTACGTAGTAGGTATTACGTACAAAAATAATAAATCTATTAGAAGAGGAATAAGATATCGTAAAATCCTAAGAAAAACAAAATGTTGAGTAACATTGAAATTTCATCTATCGAAATATATTTTCTATGAATTTAGTTAAATAAATGGTTGCCTCAGTACAATGGTGATAGGTACTGTAGACGCCATGACACTGAGTATAACCCGACCAAATTGTGTAGCCTTTGTAGGTACCGTGTGCGTTGTAAACTACGCACGACTTTAATTAACAAATTGAAACCAACTCAGTTTTCATAATGGGATCTAATTTATATTAATATACTAGAACCGGGACATGTTAAAAATGGATAACCTTATAATGCACAACAAAAAGACTGCTTTCGTTGACCTTACGCACACTGATGGAAATAGCTCACACATACAGATACATAAGTTGCAGCGTATATAGAAGACTGACGTTATCTTTCATTAATAGTATGTTATTATAATAAGTGTATGAAAAATAACTTTGAATAAATAACTTTGAATTACATATATTACTACGTCCTTATTTTCAAGCGAGGACTACTTCCGAATTCTCATTTTATACTATACCTAATAATCGACGAATCAATTGTCATTGGGAATTATCTCCAAAAAAATGTCACTTAATTGTTATAAAATTAATTGAACGTGTATGGCAGAATACAGTAGACTAATAATTGTTCTTGGCCACAACTTTCAAGTAAATTATTATAATCGAGTAGATATGCAAGCAATGAGTGGCCGTTCACATTTCACAATGTCTGGGTATGCGCTACGCTCTCGCCACGAATAAATGACGTCAGCCTTCTAGAACGGCAAGATATCTTTGTCCTTCCTTTAACGAGGTCACGAATCGAGCAACGCTGAACGCTCACACACGTAATATTAAACACAAAGAAATGGCGTATAGTGACTCACACAGTCACACTAACACAAATATAACCCTGGTAATTTAAGGAGGCAGCATAAAGCATTATATGCTATTGTGATGATTGATAAAATTTATGACAATGAAATTGAGAAAAATAACATTTAGTACATAAGTTATTAACCTTCACCACAAGCCAATTAAACCAACGATTTAGTTAAGTAATTCGAAATATAGTAAAACTAAAACTAGCAGCATGCATGTTTCAAAAATTACATGTCCATTACTAAGTGGTAAATGGAAGTTCGCCATTTTGTTTTACGTATGTTCAACAAAAATGTTTACTTTAACAATAAAGTCATGATATACAATTCAAATGTGTAGCATTTATCACATTTGAAACATTCAATTGAATTAAATTTAACCAATTAAATTACTGAGCACTATGCATAATATATATAAAATATTTAGGGGACACGCATTTGTAGTTATGACCTAACAAGTAAATATTATAATTAAGTGTTACCAATCTTACATTAATGAACAATTCACTATGTGCGACTACTATACGCCATGTAAAAAAGATATTCTTTCATAGCATTGCTGCATAAAGACGAAACAAATCGACAACGCAATAATGATTTCAATTTCAGGTTCGAGCGTCGACTGCGGTGAAACAAAAGCTGAATCAGTAGATATTTAGTTCTATTTTTTAACACAAACCGGTTGGTGGCGTTAGTGCTGATACAGTGCTACCAACATAATATTCAGGAAATAATTTTGGTTTGATATGTTATAAAAAAATATTCCTATGCACCTAGAAACAAAAATTTATACATACAAGTCGCTATTTAAAATTGGTGGATTTTTCTCTAACATTATTTGAGTTAGTTAAGGAATATCTAACATTAATTATTTTATAAATTACATTCTTGACTCATGCACATTGACTATAAACCATGACAAAGACAATAATTAAAAAAATAACCTATGTTTATAATTTATATATTTTTAATTAATTATTCACAATATCGAACCATTTTTTACATTAAAAAAAATGTAATTTATTAGAGAATAATTCTATGTTGAATCTTCATAATATCTTTCAAATTATAATATTTATACGTGTTATTTGAAAGATACTGTAATTTATTCGTTAATAGAAAATATTTACTTTTCAAATAATTTTTGTAAACATTTTATATTTAAGATATTTAAGTATATATAGAAAAAAAAATTGAAAAAGTAATTTTGCTGACCACCCATCAATAAATCAACTCAATACTGATTGTCACTGTCAATTATGTTTTATCAATTTTGATAACGAAATTACAGTCAGCAGCAAGTCAGCAGTTTTCATACACTCTTATTGTTGGTTTATTAATCGTTATAAATTAACATAAATTTAATTATGTGTTTAACATCATTTTAACAAAAATCGCTTCATAAGTCCTACAGCAATTAGCAAGATCATGTGAATAGTGTACCAATTCATAGTTTGTTGTTGTTGTGTTAAAAACAATTATGTCTGAACCAAACAACCCATTTGCTGGTTTAATAGGAACTCATGAAGGTAAAAGCAGCAATGATGTTGAATATACGTCTGGTTCCGTTCCTGTACAAATAGCGGCGAAAGAAGCTAAAGAAGACGAAAAAATTCAAACCATCAACAACATAGTGGAAAATGTTTTTCATTTTACAATTAACGCGAATGCTGTGGATGAAAAATCCGACAAACAACTTGTTTATTTGGAAGAATTGGCACAAGCTATGAACCCAAGAATTCGAATTGATTTGGAAGCTTTAGAGCAAGCTCTTTTTGAACGATTGTTACTGCAAGATGTATGTGAGAATGTTATACCCAAAACATGCAAAGCTTTCAAGGAACATGTTGTACAAAAACAAGTATTTCCTTATCTGTTTAGTTCCATGCAAAATCTTCAAACATATGACTATGTAAATGACATTACAGTTAGAAATGGTATAAAGAAAATGAGGGAACTTATATTCAGAAATGCAGTGACTGCACTGAAACAGCCAGCTTTATTTGAAGATCAAGATTTTGCTAGTCAACTTATTGAACTTCTACAACATGTTGATCCTCAAAGCCACACCTTTTTTATAGATTTAGTGAAGGCTTTCATGGCAGAAGGTAATTAATGAAATAACTATATATATTTGTACCTTGGTGGCATAGTTGTATCTTAAATATTTCAATACATTATTGCAACAATTTAGATTTTTTAAATTCAATATCATGCTCTTTTGAATGCATAATGTTATAATTTTATAAAAACAAATTTACTATGAATTTTCAGCGGATGCTGATTCACAAAATCAGCTAAGAGACACCATGATACCTGTTTTAAAGAAAATTCACACCGATGTAAACAAGTCTAATTTAATAAATTTATCCATCTACATTTTGCCATCTATTCACATATTTGCCAGTAAGTATAATTATATTATACCGACATACAAAATATTACTAACATAATAAATGCGAAAGTATTTTGTCAAACAAAGACATTGCAAAGGAGCGATTTAGTTTTTTATGATTTTTGTGTCTAGAATTAGTTAGCAGGCTATAAAGTTATAATATAGGCTACATTTAACTGCAATGATATGTCTCATTTCCACAGGCAAAAAGCTTATTTGTATAGGTTTATTATTAGTAAAGGAAGTATTAATTACTAGCCTTGCTCCGCGGTTTTACCTGCAGTGCTCCACTCCTCTTGGTCTTATAGGAGCGTGGAGGCGTGATAATATATAGCCTAAAGCCTTTCTTGATAAATGGGCTATCTAACACCGAAATAATTTTCAAATCGGACCAATAGTTCCTGAGATTAGCGCGTTCAAACAAACAAACTCTTTATAATATTAGTATAGATTTATTTCTGTTTCGATTTAGATATTCATTTGTGTATAATGCTTATATTATTTATAGTTAAATGAAAAGATTAAATAGATTTTTGTTTTATTGCATTTTTTCATTGACTGAAATTATTTATTTATTTATTTATTTATTACACTTTATTGTAATACAACCATTATATAACAAAAAAATAACAATAAAAAGAAGATATATGATACTAGAAGGACGTATTACAATTGGCGGCCTTAGAGCGTATACGCACTATGCGGGTAGCCGCATTGCGGGTAGCCGTCCGGCTGACCGCAAGCACAATTATGTACGTAATATTCATTTCTATGCGCACTGCGATGCGGCTACCGCAGACCGCACAGTGCGCATAGAAATGAATATTACGTACATAATTGTGCTTGCGGTCAGCCGGACGGCTACCCGCAATGCGGCTACCCGCATAGTGCGTATACGCTCTTATCACTTAGCAGTGATCTCTGCCAGGCAATTAGTATAGTAAAGTTGATATAGTTTTAAAATATCAATCATATATTATTATTGTATAATTCTAATTTTAAACTACTTACTTAACCATAATAATTAATTAACAGGTAGTCCATATTTGGCCCCAATCTTGATGGAAGCTTGTGAACCTAAAAATGAAATGATAGGAAGACATTATCAAGATTCTGTGCTTGGGGCTCTACTTTCGCTGTCAGTCTTACCGAGAACTGCAACATCACTCCATGAGTACTTTGACAACCCAACAGACCAAGTAAGTCAGGATTAATATATGATAATACCAGTTTATATAACTTAATACACATTTCCTCAAAGGTGGACAAAACCTATTATAAAGAGCTTCTTCAAAAGGAAAACATCAGCCCATATCAAACTTTCGAATTCACAAATATAGAAAATGTCTGCCAAATTGGATGAGTAAAGTAATTTCTTTGTTTACAGTCCTCTATATCAATGGTTGAATCATCAATTTGGAATGCATCATCGCATCTTATAAATAATATGCACAAGATATTTCTCACTCTACTGAAAGGAGGGCCACAGATTAAAAATCGTCTACTGACTTGGATTGGCAAATGCTTAAAGGCTAATGTTGCTAGAGGAAAGCTGTGGAATGTTCAGGTATAGTAGTATAACCAAAATTTTAATGTATTATGTCCTACCTCCAAAGCAAAGCATGTTTTTTGTTCTTTCAGAATAGAAAATATTTTAGTAATAATCAATATTTAGGAAAACTCATACATTTATGTATTATATTATTGTGTATTTAAAATATTGTAATCTTTCTCAGGCTGGTGATATAAGTGCAGCTTCACTACAATGTGTGTCTGATGGATTCATGTTGAATTTGGGTGCAGTGCTATTACAACTTTGTCAACCGTTTTGTACATCGGCAAATGATCCAAAATCATTGAAGATTGATCCAACATATGCAGCAGTGCCGGTAACTTACTAAATACTTTGAAATATTTATTTAAGCTCACATTACTCATTTATATCTGAGAGTACTAGAAAATTTAAATATTTTCTTTTTCCTTCTTTAATATCTTGGAAATTTTGCTTAGTGAAGTAAGAATAGTTTTGTATTGTTAGTAAGTTTTATTAATTTGACATTAACATTAATATCTATCTATATATATATATAAAACTCAAAATTATAGTGATCTATCAACGCACAGCCCAAACCACTGGACGTATTGGGCTGAAATTTGGCATGCAGGTAGATGTTAGGACTTAGGCATCCGCTAATAAAGGATTTTCCGAAATTCTTGCGGGATCGGGGAAAAACGGGGATGCACGTACAAAGTCGTGGGCGGAAGCTAGTATTTTATAAAAATCTTATATTTCAGACGGAAGAGTGTGCAGCTAAAGCAATTCATTTAGATTGTCTCCACACTGAGACATGTCTGCTACCAGCTCGTGAGGGTGCAGATGGACAAACTGTTAAACGGCCAACAGCTGACACTTATAATTTTGTCACTGAGTGCTTCTTTATGACGCAGAAATGTATTGACTTGGGTAAGTTATTGATAATGTTGGGTTGAATTTTATAAGATATACAGGTTTGAATGGATATGAAAAATATGAAAACTATAACACTAATATTATATATAACTGTATTACATAGTTAAAATAGCTATCAGCTAGTACTGTAAACACCTAGTACTTATGTATTTAATATTTTGTTGCATATATAATATAGTATTAAATTCAATTTTATTTAATAGATTAAAATTTTGCTAAGAAACACTTTTCTTACATTAATAATAAATTAAAAACAACTTTTCTTTCATACAGGTGTTCGTGTTTGCGCCGAAAAATTGTATCGTGTCGGTCAAGACCTGGGTAGAGCGCAACGAGCATTGTCGGATGTAGCAGCCAGCTCACATCATCTGGTTGATCCGTTGCGACAGCGAGCACAACATCTTATGACGAAGTTATTATGCAATTTTTTAATATAATTTATTATTTGTAGCTTGGATTTGTGTATATGAATATTGTTTGTATTATAAGAGCCATTCTGTGGATTGTATTATATATTTAAACTATTAAGTGACATATCACACTAGCGGATTGCGAGCGGTTTCAAAGCGGAGCGGGTGCGCAACGAATACGTTGCGGGCGCGCAACGAACACGCCGCGGTTGCGCAGCGAATTCGTTGCGGACGCGTCATTTTGTATACTCTCGCACAAAAGCCAGCCCTTCCGCCTTGCCTAACTTCCATTCAATATTTCCATCGTTTCTGTAGCACTCAATTTTTTAACCGTACTGTGGAAATGCACTTACTTAACAGTTAACTAAAGATGTAATAACAACTGGAGTTGTTAAAAAAAGGTGCTATAAAATTGAATTACTAGGACTTTTAGAATGTACCATACATTCCAAAAGTATGTAACGACTGACCAGTATAATCTCTCCCATAGCAACGTATGTTATAAAGAGATTTTGTGAACCTAATTATGAGCAAAGTGATAGTGAGTTGCTGGTTGCTTGATAAAATTTTCTATTCACTGCTATTTATCTAATAATAAGATAGCCCTGTTTTAGTTAAGGAGCTTTAACATTTATTTCACTAATGAACTTTCTTAATGAGCAATTAAGTTATCTGATTGCATTTCGACCAAGATTTAATAGATAAAACAATACCCTAAACATTAACATGTTATGAAACTCGTAAAAAATAATGATCTCATAATTATTATACTATCACAAGTTATAAGTAACAACCAGCACGGATTCCATTTTGTTAATGAGTGTACATGACTGCGACGTAAACGTTGCGCATCTGCCACGCGTCCGCAACGAATTCGCTGCGCAACCGCAACGTATTCGTTGCGCACCCGCTCCGCTTTGAAACCGCTCGCAATCCGCTAGTGTGATATGTCACTTATAGAATTTGATTTTAAACTACTTATTTCTTACCCCATGGATAATAATAATGTGAGTGATAAAAAACGCATTGGAAATTATTATTATTATTGAAATGTACAGGTAGCTACGTAAATTCCAAGTGTATACTAAATTACTAACTAACCTACAAAGTAGTTGATTCATTAAATATAATATCTAAACTTTCAATACTGTTAGCTGGTTTGTTTTTACATTGAAAAAGTGTACTTAAAAGTTCTCTTTTTTTGCAGATTCGTAAGTTTCCGCTGTGCTCTTCTCGAAAATGACATGTTGACAAATTTGCACCGTCTACAAGCAACCACGTGCACTTGGCTGGTGCAAGTCGCGATACGAGACAATACTGAAAGGACTTGCTATGCTCCAATGAATTTGATGCCCGTTAACATGCCTATAAATACACCACCGCCTGATACTTTAAGGTAATGTTATTAATAAACCGAATATACCTTTTATTTGAAATTTATTTTGTCATGTGAAATGTGTTGTTTTGGAATTGTGATTAAACTTTTACACGCGTGATATTTGAAATTTGGTGAAGTTAAGCACTAGAATAATAAACAATATATTGTTTGATAGGAATAAATACTCTAAATCCTACATCTATAATAAATTATTATTGCAATTTTGGTTCTAGACTTGTATTACAATCATTTCTGCTAAATCCTTTTTGCCAATAATAAAATATACTTATTTAAAAAAATAACTAAATTTATAATAAATACGTATAAAAATTATATATCAGTAATACACTTGAAAGTTTAAAATGGTAAATATTTTCCAGATGCATTCCAGAGTTCGTTTTAGAGAACATAGTTGTTCTAATAACAATGGCTCGGCGTACGGTGGGCGCCATCACTGAAGAGGCGGACTTGGCTGGTTTACTGCAACCAGCTCTGACATTAGTGCTTGCGTTTATGGGAGACTCTTCAAGGACTTATAACCCGCATTTAAGGTTATAGATTATAATATTACTTTGCTTAGAAAGTGTACTTTTTCAGAGTGTTATAATATAGTCTTGTTACCATAAATCTGCTGGTACTGCATTGTGTTTGAATTTCATAATAAATGATTTATAAATCAAGATTTAATATAGATGTATCAAATTGCTTATCTTATCTTGACTTCAATAAAGACAACATACCTAGCTCTAAAAGTAATAATAATATTCTTACGCCTATATGCCTCTTTAAAATCTTCGCCAAAAATAACGAATAGGTATATTTAATATGCTTAATTTTCTTGAATTATCAGGGCGCGTTTAGCCGAATGTTTGGAGGCCATGTTGCCAAATCATCCGGATGAGCAACAGCCTCTGAGCAACATGGCTTCTTTCTACAGAGAGCAACTGTTTAAGGAGCACCCCCATCGATTACAGGTATAAATATAATAATTTTAAATAACCTGCTGATTATATAATGTACCTGTGTACTTTAAATTTTTTTCATTTATGAAATCTATTTAATCGTATTACAAATTTAATTATTGACTTATTTTTAAATAATTTATTTACTTATATTAATTTTCAAATTCTCTTTTAGTTGGTGCCATGTCTTTTGGATGTGTTCGTCGGTATCGAAATGACCGGCCAGAGTGTACAGTTTGAACAGAAGTTCAACTATCGCAGACCCATGTACCTTGTTATGGAGTTCCTGTGGGGAATGCAGGAACATAGAGATGCTTTTACGTAAGTTAAATGTTGTTGAAACCTTTTTTCTTATAAATGTGTTGTGTTTTAGTCTTTAAATTTGTTTATGTAAATTTTAGGATTGAGAAAGAAATTTTTTAAGAAAGATGAGAGAGTTGGCAGGTTTCTTAATTGACTATTTGACTTTAAGAATGTTTCAAACCATACATAAATGTGGGTTAAATATTTTGTTATGTGTGACGTCATAAGCTTTCTCAAACTGTAATCAAATCCATTCTTAATACAGAAACCGACTGTAGGGGTTTTGCTGACTTACAAAACACATAATGTAATAATAAATGTAATGTGTAACACAGTGTGAAACTCACAATTGACATCGCCGGACGTTTACGCCGTGCGCAATAAATATGTATGCTTCGTAAGCGAGTATTTCATTTTAGGACACCTAACACACCTAAACGACTATGTCAGTGATTTAATTTCAAATCAATTAATCATCATACTAATATTTAAATAATTTGGGATCATTTCTATAAAAATTATTTACATTATTAAATTATTTTGCAGTCATTTAGCAAACGAAGCTCAAGCAAACATGGAAGCAGTACATCCACCAATATTCCTACGTTTTGTGAATTTGTTGATGAATGACGCCATCTTCTTGCTTGATGAAGCTTTGGGAAATATGGCGCAAATACGGACACTACAAACTGCGCAGTATGTATCATTGGAATAAAATATAACTACATTTTATATTAAACTAGCAAACCGGGCGAACTCCGTTTCGCCACCAGCTTTTTCTTTGCTATAAACCTCACGGAGCCTGAGACCTTTCCAATGAATGCAAAACCGTGGAAATCGGTTGGTGCGTTCTGGAGTTATAGCGTCAGGAAGGAAAACCCGACTTATTTACATATAGGAGATAGATTTACGATGGCCAATGCGTATTGCTATTACCTAATTAATAAATACATCCTAATAATAAGTACATTTACATATTGATGATGCATCAATTTACCAAATAACAATATATGCCCAAATTGCAGAGAATCCGGCGCCTGGACGAACTTACCAGCTCAAGAACGCGAACAGAACCTAGCTAACCTCTCGCACACCGGTATGCTCGCGCGGTTCGACAACATCCTCGGGCGGGACACTATCCGCACTCTCGTCCGCCTCACTGCGCACGCGCCGCACCTGTTCTGTCACCCCACACTCGTGGAGCGGATCGCGTCCATGCTGAATTACTTCTTGCTGCACTTGGTTGGACCCAATAAGAAGAACTTCAAGGTAATTATATCTCCTATTTTTTACTGACCCCTCCCCAAACGTATGAGTTATGAGGCAGATTTCACAACTGCTACACTAATCATCGTCGACCGAATATGAAGAACTTTAAGGTAGGTTTTATGAAGTGAAATCCCTCTCACCTATTGTGGGACCGATCTCACGTTAGTTTTTACTGATTATCACAAGAGCAAAACTGAATTTAAAAAAATACTAGCTACTGGCTCGTTATGTATGCTAACAGACTTAGAAAATACTGGGTTCTATTATCTTTTATCCTCGTAGGTTTTTTTTATCTGATAGCTTAATTTTATCATATCTTATATCTAGCATAGTTTATTTCTTCTTCTTTCATATTACTTATAAATTTGATTTAAATACATTTTTACTTACAGGTAAAAGACATGAAAGAGTTTGAGTTCGATCCAGCGAGCACAGTACTGGATATCTGCCGTATGTACGTAGAGCTCGGCAACAATGAGCGGTTCTGTGCCGCCGTGTCTGATGATGGAAGGTCTTACTCACCCCAACTGTTCACGCTGGCTGAAGCTGTTTTGGGTATGTGTTTTGTTTGGGAATTTATTTATTTATTTATTTATACATCTTTGACTTACAGTACAAAACATACCAAAACGCACAAAGATAACAATTATTACAAAGTCTGACTTAAAAATAAGGTACAATTAGAGACAAACGATACAATATTAACATTAAATAGGTCAACTTCAGATTTAGCACGTAAAAATTTATTTAACAATTAGGAATAGGATTTTATATGGTTACATGTTTGTAGTTTATCTAGTTATGTGTACTTAATACTTATACTAAAATTTATTGAATACATATATAATACTATATATAATAAGATACACTTACACGTCTTCTTGCAGTATCTGACATAAAAATTTATAACAAGTTTTAGCATATAAAATAAATCTGAATAAAAATTAAGTTACTACTCTATTGCTATTAAAATGAAACGCAAACATTTTTCACCGGTCCTACAATTAACTGTAGCAGCATTATCTTACAATATTTAACCCATTGAGCCCCAAGCGGCCCGATCGGTCCCAGACACAATAGATTTTCTATTGTGTCTGTGGTTCTGGTTCCGGGGCCTGAGTTATTAAACCAACAAAAGATAGCAACCAAATACAAATATTTGAACACGCCTGTAACAAAACCATATTCACAGTACGAATCGGAGGCGGTGGTCTAATAACATCACTGCAAGAAGTGGCGACCCGCGTGAGCACTATCGCCGTGCAGCGACAACGCGACGAGGAGATACTCGCCAATGCACCTGAGGAATTCCTCGATCCTATAATGAGCACGCTCATGTTGGACCCCGTTGTACTGCCGAGCTCTAGGACCACGGTAGATAGGACTACCATTGCAAGGTATGTGTTAAATTATAAATACATATGTTTTGTTTTATTGTAAACTAGAGGTCCGCCCCGGCTTCGCCCGTGGTACCTACATGTTTAAACTATCCTATCTCTCAAGTTGGATTGAACTGCACATGGTGTGCGAATTTTATTATAATCGGTTAAGTGGTTTAGGAGTCCATTGAGGACAAACATTGTAACACGAGATTTATATATATTAAGAAGATTTATATATATTAAGAGAGTGTGAGATGCTTTGATGACATATAAGAGTACAACGAGAGAAATAGATTGTTTGTAAATTGATTGTCCGTAATTTTCCTTAATTTTCGTTTTAGAATACTTCTGAGATTGATGGTGTTGTGTGTCTTTGTATCAATCTTCCACACTCAATAATTTTCATTAATCAATACTATCTAAGACAATTTTATATTCAATTGTGTTTTTTTTTTAAATAAATGTTAATTTATTTATATTTTCATGTTTAGGCATCTTCTCAGCGATCAATCCGATCCATTCAACCGTTCTCCGCTGTCCATGGACCAGGTGAAATCGAACACTGAACTAAAAGAGCGAGTACACGCCTGGATTGCCGAACAGAAACAGAAAATTGCTCAAAACCCTGACAGTAACACCTAAGCGTTTTTTAAACCATTTTAACTGTTAAACTAGGCTAGCTAGTTTCTTACATTTTTTAATGTAACAAATAAGTATACCATAAACATTAGACTTTTTGTATAAAACTTTTCTTGATGTGTGTGCTACGGTAAGGTGGAACATTCTAGATATTTGTTTATGGTTGCAGATTTTTGGGTTTGTTTTTATATCTCTAAGATATGAGTTTATTTTTTAGTCGAGTTTAATTGCAAAATTAATCTCTTTGGTTGTTTTATTTTGAGAATTAATAAATAGTATAAACTATTTTTGGTCCAAGAGAAGTATTTACTATTTTTTTGGTTTATTTATTTATATAGATTTAGATTGCTATATAAATCCAATGTGATAATATTTTATGCTGGTTTTTCCATTTAATTTACCACGTTATTAGTTATTATTAATATATACGACTGTATACAGACATGGGTAGGACACGTAACTATTTTTTTGAAGAAGTTAAGTCAATTAAGATATGATTTGCCTTTTTGCTTCATTAAGTTCGCGCGATTTCTGACTTTATCTAAATGTTAGTATTAGTTACGGATAATTAATAACAATTATTTTGACCAGCATATGAAGCATAGAACTCAAGAATCTTAGGATCTATATCATATGAAGACTTAAAAAATCACAATATAAAGAAGGAAATCGATAAGTAAAACA
Organism: Colias philodice; assembly: GCF_061535455.1. Taxonomy (NCBI): domain Eukaryota; kingdom Metazoa; phylum Arthropoda; class Insecta; order Lepidoptera; family Pieridae; genus Colias; species Colias philodice. The sequence goes on along the minus strand of NC_143098.1, from coordinate 6,742,294 downwards.
AGTACAATAATATGTAATTACTTCTTATACTATGGGTAAATAATAATTGAACCTGAACTTGCACTCTCTTGAGTCTGGTACCTATGTCTTCTTTAATGTTGTGGTTGATAAAATATGGGAAAATGCTTTTATCCCATAACTTTTCTGAGATAGATTAAGTTCTTATGTGTGCAGATACTTGCCCGTTACTACATAATATATTATACATGTAATACTAAACCAAGTACCAATATTGTTGTGTGTATGTGTATCACAATCCACTGTCTGTTGTCCCTTTTGTCTTATTTGTATGGTATTTGAATGAAGAAGAATGTAATAAATATTCCTTACTTTATTGTAATTTGTAATACGTGATTATTAAAGACGTCTCTTTGATATGGCCTATTAATCAAACCTACATTTTAAAATATATTTTCCGCGATTTAAACTGGCAACCCTTTTTTAATCCCTTCCTTTTTTCAAAAAAGTAGGCAATGTTATTCCATATAATATGACCAGCTGCCAGTAAAAATTGTAGCACTTTCGAAAATAAGCTCGCACAAATACATTTTCGCCGGTATCTTTATAAACATTCGCATATTTTTTCTAAAGATGATTTAAATTGCATGTCAGACAATTTTATATACTTTAACCCCAGTCTTTGCTTAAATTATTTTACCATCTAGTAAAAATGATATATCATTAATAACGTTATAATGAAAACCTAAAAAAGTAGAACATGTTATAATATAGGACCACTATAGGAGGATATATATCTTTTTCTACACGGAAACTTATGAGTGGACTAATAATTTATATTGTTGAGGATGTAGAGGTATGTATATGTATTTCGGTAGAAGCATAAAATATCTTAATACTATTAAAAAGGCGAAAGTTTGTATGGATGTTTGTTACTCTTTCACGTAAAAACTACTGAACCGATTACAATGAAATTTAGCACACATATAGGATAGGTTTTATCCCGGAAATCCCACGGGAACGGGAACTATGCGGGTTTTCCTTTGAAAACGCGGGCGGAATTCTAGTATAAAATAAAACATTCAAATTATTTGGAAAATCACAAAGAAACAATGCAAAGTTCATGGACATGGACATAATCGGGTTATAAATGTTAATAAGCCAAAGACAATGAAAAGTACAAAACATTAATGTTTAAATATTATATATTATCCTTTAAAAAGATGTCTAAATAAATATCTATATAAATTTTATAAAATAATAAAAAAAATATTTAAAGATGAAAGTGAGGGTACGCTAAATAGATCTCCAAATTAGGATGGCAATTTTGTGTTCATCTTATCCACAGACAACCTGTCATGGCGGAGTAATCAGCTGTTAATTGCAATGCCAACGAGCAGTTTTAAATTGTTTCCTTTTCTAACTTATTCCCGTTATCTTATTATATTTTAATTTCCAAATTGCAGTATAAAATATTCTATCTTACAATCATCGGATCCGTGAAGTTAAAGAATGGCGCGACGTCCCTTGTCATCTGTCAATTTTATTCATTCATCCATTGTAGTGCAGAAAAAAAATGTGACTTGTTTGATTTAATTTCTGTTTCACATAATAAGTGCTAGATGAAGATTAATTACGGCCACTTTTTGTTTCTTTATATTTTTAAGAACTTCTTCGTTTATATACATACGAAAATAAACATTTATAATAGCACATAACACAGTCGTTTACACGGCCTAACAAGTTCTCTTTACAAAGAAGCCGTGCGGCGTCGGCGGTTTCTATTATTTTGTTTGACATTGAAGTGCTAGTTGCATTTAGATGATATTCAAACTTCGAAAGTAGATTAAAAATCCAGTGAATCGGAAGTGAAAATGTCGGGTCGAGTAAGAAAGCAAACTGACTGCCCTGTGGGCAAGCAGGGTCCCATGAGAGCAACCTTGCCGGTGTCTTCGATTATGAAGCAAGGTGGCGGATTTAAAAAGAATGCTGGCAATAGCCCCACTCTGTCACCCACAAATATTTGGCGGCGGATTTCCCCCGATCACGCTCTTTCCGGCCAAAGAAGCCCGGGTGCTGTCAACTACAAAGGTACGTTTTATTTTCTACCCTCGGAACCTAATGACATTACCTGCGGGTTCTCGTTCGTATTCTTAATATTGCCTTATGTTAAACTGCCACATCAGTAACCTTATATATAAGCATTTGACTTAAAAGTTCGAATTGTTATGGATCTATATACTGGTTATTTTAATACATCTATATTATTAAAATGACTTTAATTAAATGTGCTTTGCAAGAAATCATTACAATAGCCACATGTATAAATAGTTATGTTTATATAAAGAAATCCTTTCATAGTTCTAATTGTTATTTATTTTTAGGTAAAGGCAGATTTGGGTCCAGTGTTATCAGACGCACAGCTTCATTAGATACATTGTATCAAAAAGGACAATGGTCAAGAGACTATTACCTCCATGCTGGACAACTCCAAGTTGATAAATCCACTCAAGTAAGCATTATTATATTAAAATTTCATTAGAATGAATGGTGTATAGTCTATACTAATATCAATTCATATTTATGATTATTTATTGTTTCTACTCTTTTTGTGAAAACATACCTTATTACAATCTCATATATTAATCCCTCAGTCCCGGAATCACAGACACAATAGAAAATCTATTGTGTCGCGGCCCGATCGGGCCGCTCGGTGGTCAATGGGTTAATGTCTGTAACGAGAATGTATCTTGTTGTTAGAATAATTGTTTCAATTATTATTTTTGCAAAGGTATTGGGTAGGTACTTATTATATTACTGCTAGCAGCTTGCTAAAAATAAAACAATGTTTTTATCTAAATATCTATACTTGCTCGAAATTCTTCTACTTCAAGGTGCACAATAACTGTTTTATCTATTTGTGCCTGAACTTATATTTGTTATGAACAAAATATTAATAAAAAGAGTGTGTGTACTGAGCACACATGTCAGATATGAAACTCCGTTGGCAAGATTCAAAGACACATGATGCAACCTTGAACTTTTACTCTCAACACACCTAAAGAAGTATGACTTCAAAAATAGTATTAGATAAATCCTTAATTAATATCTACAAAATGATAACTAATAAGGACCTATGTAATAACATGCTCTTCCATGCTCATATTATAGAACTACTAAAGATACATTTTATTAAGCATACTATTATGTTCAGAAATTAATTTTTCTTTAATACAATAAGATCATTTTTTTACTATTAATAATAATTACAGACTGACGATGGCGGTGGTATATCTGGTCGATCATCAAGAGGTTCCGAAGATGACAAGCTTGACCGTTTTCTCAGAAGTCGTTTACAAAGGCCTCACAAACCTTCTGGATCTGGAGATTACTCGTCCCATTCTATGAGCCCTGGGCTTTGTAAGTGTACTTTACATATGCATAACTATATTGTGTTATTTAATTTTTTACTCATTATCAACAACAAACAATTTTCTGGCTTCAATCAGTATGGTAAAATTATTTTATTCACAACATACATAATTACAAACATTTCCTCTTTATAATGTTAGTGTAGAAATGGTATTACATTGATATATCTCTGTTTTTGATGCTTTATGGTGCAGATAATAGATATACTTTAGAAATGTCTGAGTATAGACTAGAGACAACTTCACTATTTTTTTATATTTCATTACTTTATATATTTTAGGGTCACGATTCGGCGGCGGTGGTGTTCCTTTGAGGGCAACGCGGTCTTCAGTGGAAGGACTAAATCAGGAAATAGAGAGACTTGTACTATGTCCCGCTAGTGGTACCCAGACTCCACATCTTGATCGGCTTAGAGATAAGGTAAGGCAATATTTAATACAAATATTGTTATTTTAACCTATTCGGTAGTTGTAAAATGTACTGTATTTAACATAGTAATGACAAGAAAGGAGTACTATAGCCAAGAAATAAAAAAAATTATGTGTCCAATACATATACATCAAGATTAAGCTCATTTGTGTATTGAGGGGCATATTGTTTTGTCTCGTGATTCACAATTGCTCAAGTATAAATTGCTGCTTCATGTAGTATTTTACATAAATAATGTAACTTGAATCAACAATAAAGTAGTTAAAAGTAGTAGGAATGATTATAAAAGATGTTTTTTTAAGCCATAGAAATTATTATTTGTATAAGCCGACGCGATGTAATATATGTTTTTGTATACAAAAAAATATTTTAATAACTGGTTTTCAATAAAATTAAAACGAGAATAGTTGTGGAGTAGCAACTAATGGTAACTAGTTACTAATAACTATAATATAATCTATGTCATATAGAAGTTTCTATTGAGGTATTTTATTGATCACTGGTACAATATGTTGTACCAGTTTTTGATACATCATCATCATCAGGTATGCCTGATGATGATGTATCAAAAACGGTCATAGTTTTTTGTAATGAAAATCGACATAAAAGTGAAACTAGTGAATTGTGTTTCTTTAAAAATCTTGCATGCAGTTCCATCAAGAGGTAACAATACAAAGTATAAATTTATTGATAATCTCTATACATATTCAAATATTGGCATAACTTTCAGGTAACCCCTGAAGGTCACCGAGCCCCACTCGCCGAACTCTTGCGGCGGTCTGTAAACACACAAACTCCGCACGATCTTTGTCATACCGCACATTCTTCAGGTAAAATGCACTGCCTTGGTATATCGTTAGATAATTTTATAGTTTTGTCAATAAGGAGTGTATGATTGCACTGAAATTGTTATAATATATTAATAATTTATCAATTTATGAGTTAGACATACAGAAATAGCATAGATTAAATATAAATTAGAATTAGTTAATATACAACATAGATAATACAATTATAAGTTATAATTATGTGTATAAAAAAATAGTACTTATGTATGATAAAAGTGTATCAGAAAATGGGTAATTATAAAAATCTACATCCATGTAGATCCACCGTCCCGAGGGTCACTGTCGAGCGCCGGCTCTGCCGAGCTTCTAGCAGCAGGTTTAACTTTGTTTCAATCTGGAACCATTTTGTGACAATATCTCACTATCTTACTACTATTATTTACACATTTGCAATTAATCAAACTACGTTTTTATAATACTTCACCAGATTTTAATACCATTGCATTTATATTTATTATTTTGAACAACTGACCATTCAAAATAATATATTAACGCTTATTTTAACAAAGATAGTGCTTTTGTCGCATAGTGTGTCGAATAAAAACGTAGCATCGAGATTAGGAATGCTATTCCTAAACATGAATGCACCACATACATTGACTTGGAGCATGTTATTAGATACCTAATTTATAATATTTTTTTTTTATTTGTTACATTGCAAGCTTATTTTTAGCACTGAGAATTTATGTAGGCATTATTTTAAGTTTTAGATATAGACCATAATATTATAATAATTAGAATTTAGGCTATAGTTAGACTATACACTCATCGTTTAAAGACCATGTTTAATGCAATCTAATTTACAGGTGGGAGTGTTTGTTCCTCTCCTGATCTTGATGGTTCTAAGCTTGGCACATCACCCCAGATCAATAGATTCTTAGCGCGCGAACCTCCAGATGGTTGTGAAAAGGTTAATATTGTTTACTCATTCTTATATGTAAAATTTACATGATAACCTTTATTAATTTTCAGTTCAATTTTCTGTTGTTCCAAATAAAATGTATAAAATATTTAAATGACTTATATCAGTATACTAACAATGTAAAAATTAAGTTCACACTTTTCATCTTAAATATTTGTTACGCAAAAAAACAAATAGTAGATGAATATAAAAGCGAATTTTTGTTCTAAACATGTAATCACATGTTCCAGGTTAACTTGAAAGCGGGCGAGGGCTCATACACCGAGGCGCTGTCCGTGATGAAGCCATCTGCGCCGGGCTTCACGCTGCGGCCGTCGCTCGGCTCCGCGTTCCAGCCGCTGCAGCCCGCGCAGCCGTCGCCGCCGCACACGCCGCACGGGCAGCACACGCCGCTCGTGCCGCTCACGTCGCCCTCGCCGCACACGCCGCTCGTGCACACGCCGCTCGCGCACACGCCGCACGCGCAACACCCACCTCAATGACTCGCGCCACGCCGCGCGTGGGGCTACCGCGCACTCTGTACGTTCGCCAGTCTTATCTGCGGCTTCGGATGCTTTGGGGGGCGATACGGACGATAAATGTGTTGTGTTTGGTACAGTGCAGTGATAGTGGGTATAGAAGGCTACCTCTGTTGAGCTATGATATACTCGGACTTAATATGGGATTTAGAAGTGAAGATTTTTTGTTATGAGCAGTGTTTTCAAGGTTTTGTATGATTTTGAATGACGTACAATGTAAATAATAGCTGAGATTATTCAAAGTGAAATATTAATAACTTTTTTTTACAAATTTGAACTCTGGTGTTTCTTTATGTAGATATTTACTGTCAATTATAACTTTTTACTTCATATTATTTACGGGATATTTAGTAGTCTTCTATACCATATTATTTTATATGTACCCACTCACATACATTGTATGCAACCCAAATGTATAATCCACAAGCACGACCTTGACATACAGTCAAATTGGTCGATAAGATTGGTGATAATTGTACAATCATACTTCAGGTCAGTTCCCTTGCTATTTCAACCAACTGTCAATCTCTGAAAACAGTTAGGATCCCCAAGGCAGTTATGTTTAGTTATTGTTTTCTTTATGTAAAAGTGAATTCTTGATGCTGAATAAAATGTATAGTAATAATGTGTAGGTGGAGTATTCACATTAATATGATGGAGATTTGCTGTGTGTTTTATGACAAACAAAAATGTTAATGTTGAATGTGTAACATATTTGCTTTATATTTCATGTTTCTGTAATGGTACATCTGCCATGAACAAGAAACTATAATATGAGAATTCAATCGTATTGATGAGTTGCACTTTCATACTGTGAGACATGAACCCTCTCATTGTTTCATTATTATTAATCATCATTCATCTAATATGTACATATTATAAAGTATAAACACATTTAAAACATTTAGATTTACAAAAAATAGTGCAAAGACAATGTAGAAACTGCATACTTCCCTGTATTATAAATGTGTAGCAACAGCATTTCTTTGATTAGAAGTGACAATAACGTTTGTTATAAATCCACCAAGTATTTTTCACCAAACAAATTAAAATTGAAATTTTAACATAATATTAAAAATTTTGTCAATTGAAATGGTCATTGAGTGAGCTTAACAGCTTTTAATGGTCAATGATGTTATTTGGTCATTAAATGATTGTATTACATAAATATAATATGTTAAATATAAACTGATAAAATTATCTTATAAAATATAAGTTTCTCCAAAATATATTCAGCATGACTGGATATTCAATTTGATCTCAATTCTTATTGTACATAATTTAGCCTTTTTCAATAGTTATTTCGATTATTTTTTTATGAAGAGTATCATACATTTCAAGTTTTATTTTTTGTATATTTTTTTTGTATGAACTAGGACCAAACTTCAGAGAAGGCTAGGAGGTTGAGATGACTGTAAGATGGTTTTCTATATGAAAAAAGCTTTAAAACTTGGATTTGACAAGGAAAAGTGGTTAAGATAGACTGATTTTTTAAATCTTTACTTATACTTTGATACAGGTATCTTGACAAGTTAAAGTTGTATGATAACTTAAGCATGTGTTAAAATACTGGTAATAGAGTAGTTGTAAAATATAGAATAATAACAGATGTTATGTCATTCAAATATTCTTTTATCGTTTACGATGTCGCTTGTGTACCTAAGAACGAAATTTTAAATACCTTTGCTACTGCAGACACTCTAAGCTTTATATTGCATCAGTTTTTCATTCATAATATGATCCATTTTTATACAATATGGCATTAGGACCTTAAATTTAGCTTCTACTGAATAAACATTAGATATAATGGTACCATAAACAAAACTCGAGGATAAACGTTTGTCAAGAATCTGTATTGAGTATATTGGCTTAGACACGGTATTTGCTTTTATATCATTCGGATAGGAAAGAAAGGACCACGCCAATTGGATCTCTCATTTTGGCCAAAAGCATTTTTATCATCGAGACTGATAATGTAGAATGTTGAAAACATAGTTAGATCTGCTTTATTATTTTTTAAAGATTTGTAAAGGTCGACGGCAAATATATATTTTGGAAGGCTCACCTTTGGAATATAGAGTAATTTTAATCCTATTATTGCTCAATCAAAATTTTTATTAAGAGCCACACTTATGATATGTGCCGAATTTGAAAGTGTAAACATTGTGATCGTAAAATTCAAGTCGCTGATAATATGTATGTATATAATAATATTAATTAACATATGTATGTATAACCTATTAATTATTGTTTAACAAATGAATGTGATATGTAAGTGAATATTGAGCGTACTTGGCAACTTCCGGTACTGAAGCGAGCCGGCGCCGACGGACGGCGCACAGCGCGGCACAAAGTGAACAGTAACCATTAGTTGTGAAGTCTTTCGACGGTGCTGTGGAGTGATTAGACATTGTAGGTGTGTAACATACTCGCTATTACTGGCTACTGGCTTGTGACAGCCCTTGTGTAGTGACAGTCACTCGACTCTTTGATTGAAAGGATACGACAAATAATAATCAAGGCATAGTAAACGCTGTTTTGTAATGTACAAAATATGGTCGTTGGTAAGAATTAAGTAATTATAATGTGTATCATTGAAAAGGTATAAACATGCATGATTTCAAAATCATTAGTTGTAACTTACTATAGTGAGCGCTGAGCAAAAATGGAAAATATTAAATTGTGGAAAAAAACCGAGCCAGTATTTAAAATCCGGATTTCTGTGTAGATTTTTCTCATAAGTGCAATATCTAGCTGTAATGTAGCCATCAGTGTAAGTGAGTAACCTCGACGATTAATGTTTATGATGGTCGATTCTTATTTTTCTCTTCCTTCTCACGTTGTCTTTAGGTTGCATTTACATCGAATGTACATTAAATGTAATTATTGTGAGCTTTATTCATGCAATCGCTTCCTGTTCGCTTCCGTGACGTATACATAGATGCCCCACATTAGGAACCCAAAACGATGTTATGCTTTTTGACATAATACTTACCATACTTAGATAATGTCACAGGTCCAGGTTGTAATTTAGGATTTATCTTTCCCAATGACGTTACCTACTTTAAGGTTGAGTAAGTTTTAGGTGACCCAAAAATTTAGCTGTTAATAAATATGTGTGCTATAAATATGGTCCCTTACTTATTTATTAATTTTATGTGAACCACTGTAAAAGATTTCTGCATAAAAGTGTTACACAATTACAAAATTGTCGAAACATCTTTGTTGTTCCAGCAAGTTTATGTAGAAATATTAACATTTTTAAAAGTACATAAAGATATTTTTGTATGTTCAGGGTAGGAGTTGTGCGAGATGTACCATAAAAATAACTTTGCTAGAATCTTAGATTTGATAGTTCTTTTATAGAAGGTTAATTATTATTTTAAAGTTTGCTTTTAGGTGATTGATAAGTTTGTAATTTTTATTACTATTATATTAGATTAAAATACTAACGTTTAAACTAAACCAAAAGTGCCCATTGATATAAGTTTATATATAAAGCAAGCCTTTTGTTCAGCATTTTGTTATTAAATAATGTTTAGGCGTTCAAAATTAGTAATTAAGAAAATTATCGACGGATTGTTGAGTTTTAGTTATCAAATTGTTGAGGTTTATTGAAAAAAAAACGATTGAATTTTTTTACTTACAGTGCTTTACAAAAGGCTTGTTTTCAGAGGCATTGATTAACATCAATAATAATAGTATCGATTTTAAGTAATAATAAGAATGGTTTTATTATAGTTTTGTTTCAGAGAAGAAATTCTAATTACTATTTTTGTTTCCAATATTTTATCACTTTTACCTGTTTTCATTGTATTGTATCTTGCTGTATTGCAGACATATCCAATATACAGACTGATTTAACATTTGTATTTTATTTTGCCAACCAACCCAATGACATTTACGGTTTACTACAAAGCATTATTTTGAGGATTCGTAGGTAAATAATGAATGTCGCCCAATTCCATTTACATATTTTAGCAGAGTGACAAGCAATTGTGTAGCCGACCTTAAAAAAGTGTTAACTCAATTATTTTAAAGTCCCAAGATCATTAATATTTGTAAAATGTGGAGTTGCGCTTTGTCTAATTTGTTATGAGACAAAGATAATTTTTGAGATTCATGTTCAACAGAAATTACAAGGTGCTCAAGTTGTCTAAACTTAATAAATTATGACAAAAACATTAAAATGATCAGGCATGCTAACCTGAAAGACCGCATTAACACTTACCATCAGGTGAGATGGCAGTCAAATGTCCGAGCAGTGTGTTAAAGAAAAATCAAAGAAATCTCAGACGTCCTACAAATATAAAATTTTGGGTCAATGTATTTATGTTAACACTATATTTAAAATAAATAAGATGAAACTAGGTAAAAAAAGCAAATTAAAATTTGGCTTAAAGGTAGGCTTTAATTAAAATGCTTTATAAAATTATCAGTCTTAATATAATTAGAAACTGCTATGATCAATATTACATCAAAACTGCTTTTGTAATTTAACATGGAAATAAAAGAGTGTTACATTATGACATACTAACTATAAACATTTAGGGTTTATTTTCTATATTGTACCTATCTACTATTTAAACAGCAATTAAAGGGTATGTCTTGGAATGGTATTGTAGAGACATGTTCATGAGTATAAATTTGAAATATTGTTTCATTATTAATTGTTGTTTAGCTTAATATTGAATACTGCGCTTTGTTTGTATGTCGTCTAATAAGATTCTTAACTCCTCATCTTCAAATCTCCCTTCTAGAGATGGTATGAGTGCCTTTGCTTCCTCTGGAGTCTCAGGACAGAGATTAGCCAAACTAGCTACTTCAAACTTGTGTAATTTCTTAGATTGTAGCAAACTGAAAACAATACAATTTTAATTAGTTTTTGTTACAGTACATAATATAATAAATGAAGAACCTAATATCAATTGTCAAGACTTGAACAATTTTTACATTACACTTGTTTTTTATTATTGATATTTTGTTTCACCAAACTATGTCTTTAAAGGCACATGGATGCATATATAAGAATTTACCGGGTCTATAGAATATTATACAAAAATCAAGAGATTGATTTCAATAAGTTTCACAGTGCCATTCAACTAAAGTAGACCAAATAAGAACACACAATTTATACAAAGAGCTTATACAAAGAGATTATACAAAGAGCTGAATACTTACTTTCGTACAGCAGTGATTGTTTCTTTATTTTTGAATTTTTTAAACATATTTGTATATGTTAAAGTTTTCATAAACAGTTCTGAAAATTCTTGCTCTTCTTCGGCCGACTCATTTTGCGCTTTCCTGTGTTCTAATAGCATGTCCACTTCAGATATAAGCAGAGTTTCGGCATTTTCAAATTCTGGAATCATACATTCATTAAAAAAAAAGCTATTTAATTATAAATATTGAGATTTAATATAAAAAATAGAAATACCTTTGGGAAACTGTAAATCGGCTGCATCTTCCTCGATTACGTCTTGTATAGGTCCGGCCATAGCAATTCCTCCACAAGTATATATTATTTATTATTCAATAATTGAAAACTAGGCTAGGCTACAGGTTATTATTTCTAGTAAATACCACATACGTTGTTGTTTGTACCTGTAAGTTTACAGCAAGTTTACAGTGTATACTGTATCAGCATTCAGCATACCAGGAGTCTCCGTTTGTAATAATGTATAGTGCCACAAACTTATCTGACCCGGTGACAGTGTCACTGATGTCGCTTTCTTTTTATTAAAACAAAATATTCCGTATGAAAAGTCTGTGAAAATGTGACATTTCAAAATGGCGGCACGTAGTTCCAGTTTTTGTCACCGGGTCAGATAAGTTTGTGGCACTATACTCTATGTACCAGAGAACTAATGACAATTAATTGACATTTGACGTCATGGACATGACTGATGACAGCGTAGGATGACAGGGATGACAGTGAATTTCTCTCATCGATATGTCAAATCACAGAACAGTATTTGTGTATCAAATAAACAAAAATAACAATTAAGACTTGTTGCCACTGCCTCTGACTGTATGCAATGTAATAAATAAATATTGCGATAATATATATATATATCTTGTGAACATTTGTGATCAATAATAAGACTTGGTTAAAGGTTTCGTAACCAGGCCAATAAATCTATAAAAAAAAGAATATTGCAAAATTTGACAGGAATTTTGACATTTGACATTTGAATTAATGTTTTTGTTTATATTCTCACAAGGCTCAATTATTATGGCACAATTCAAATCCCCTGAAAATATGAATAGCTTAAAATAGTTAAATTGTTCAAGTGATTCATATGTATATTTAATTCATAAATTTCACTATTTTAACTTAGTTTGAAGTTACTGCACTTTTACCTGATACTTGTATACGTAGTATATTATTATTAGTCTGTGCTGATACCAATAAATTTTGAAGCATCCTACATAACCTATTTTGAAAACCAAATATTTGTAGCTTACTTATTTTTGTCATTTATGTTTTAATCAGTAACTATGTCAAAGACACCTACAAAAAGTCATGAAAACTCTTATAGTTTTATTCCTAAAGGTATGTAATGTTTATTTATTTTGTGTACAGTATGCACTCACAACAATAATATTAAACTTTAAATTAATGGATTTTTTTACAGAAATAACAACACCCAATAAAGACAGCCCTGGCATATCGAAAACTGTGCACACTCATATTTCGAATTTGCATAATTTACTGTGTAACTGGGAGAAAATTAAAGAAAATGGTACAAAAATCTGTAAATCTATATCAGCTTTGAAGTTATATGAGTGTACAGATGAATACTTTCCTCATCAAGTTGGGCCACTCATAAGTAGCCTATCTGAAGCATATGCTACTTTACAAAACATTGTACAAGGTAAAGTAATTTTTATAAGATATTTGCAGCTTTACCTACGTATAATAACTTCAATTGGAATTGTGAAATTCCATGTTTTGTTTCCAGTATGACAAATGACAAACATGAATGACAAATTATAAATAAAGTTGTGTAGGGGCCTATTTGTATTCCACCTTCCATATCATGCCAAACCTCCTTTAAATGTTATTTTTTGTCTCCACACTCATCAATAAACTCAGGGCCTATTGAATGTATGTTGACATATTATGATCTATTTTACGAGTTAATAAACAGTTCAATTATAGAAGGTTGATAACAACTTTAATCCACTAATAACTTGAGATGTCTATCATAGAAGTCTCATCAGATAAATACACTAAACACACTAATGAAATTGTATTGTTTTATACTTTTATATGAAATCTGTAATGTTCTTAATCATAAACAATACAATTGTAATATATTATCTAAATTTCCAGGTGTCCATTTGATAAAGAAACAGTTACAAGCACTCTCTGAGCTTGAAACTTCAGGCCAAGGTGTCATTTTTACTTGGTCTGCTGGGCAAATTGCAGAGACTGTATCAGAAATTTACAATGCCTTACAAAAAGAAATTAAGCTCAAACAAGTAATCACTGGTAAGTTTTTTTCAAATCCTTTCTAAAGTAGTACTAGCAAGTTAAAGATGAAAGCATGTAAAGAGTGATTAAGATGCCTTTTTTTAACATATTGATTTTATAAAAATATAGGAAGCAGAATGGCCCAAGCTTGAGATATTGTTTAAACCCTAAGTGGCATTAAATATAACTCTTTGAGGCTTTATGAATTGAGAAAAATAAGCATGACACTTTATTAGAGACTGATATAGGTTTATACTATGAAGTGGATAAAAGAATAGACATTTTTACATAACAGTTTATCTACTACTAAATGCCATTATTACAAATTGCTTTACAAAAAATAATAATGAAAGCCCTTGTGCAGTATTTGTATAAACAAACTTATCTATTTCAATACTATTCTGTTACACTTATTATTTATTAATTACTAGCGGTCCGCCCCGGCTTCGCCCGTGGAACATATTTACGTTTTCTCTACATAAGAACCATCCTCGTACTTCAAGGAATATACTAGAAAAGAATTATCGAAATCGGTTCAGCCGTTCACACGTGATGCCGTGACAACGCGAAACGGGTGCAGACCCGCCGCCTTTTTATAGCTCCCGCCGCGAAGAGCGTCGAACGCGGCAACTGATACACAAAAATAATCCTTATGGCATGATTCTGTATTCACGCGCGATGACTTATAGCGTATTTCATGTATAACTTTGGTGTTTCTACACCGATTTACATGATTCTTTTACTATAACCTGCCCAGAAGTATGAAGAATAATTGTGCCAAATTTGGTTAAAATCCGTCGTGTAGTTTCTGTTTCTATAGCGAATATACAGACAGACAGACAGACAGACAGACAGACAGACAGACAGACAGACAGACAGACAGACAGACAGACAGACAGACAGACAAAAATTTTACTGATTGCATTTTTGGCATCAGTAGCGATCCCTTATCACCCCTTCATAGTTTTTTTTTAAATATATTTCATGTACAGAATTGGCCTCTCTACAGATTTATTATAAGTATAGATTATACATTCATATTTATTATTTTAAAGTTTAAACATGTCATTAACATATTATTACATTTACAATGGTTATTTTCAAAGAGATTATAATTTATAATAAAAAATGTATAAGTTAATAATAATTACATAATATAATGAAATACATATTTACTAAATAAACTATTTGCTATAGGTAAGCTCAATATCATATTTCACATTCTTTTTCATATTTTGTTACAGAAAATCTCGCACATTGTAGAGACGAAAGTATTATAGAGGTATATGTAAGTTCATGGGAACTTGAAGCCTATTATAATAGTGAATTAAGCGCTTTCTTATTTGCTGATATTGGGTTACCTTGGATAGCGTAAAACAATATTTATTTTGCAATATCTATGTATATTTATAATTTGTATGTTTATTGTATCATAAAGTGTAATTATAATATATTCTGATATTTATTTTCGTATTATTTTCGTCCACACCATGTCCACACAATAAACTAAATTAGACGAGACATGACAATTTTTGTTTGTTCTGTCATCACATTTAAACGTAAAAAAAAACATTGCAATTATAAGGGTAGGTTTATTCTTGGTTTATTTTTCTTTTTGAACTTCGCAACTTCGTCGGCAAAAATATTTCAATTTTTTGTATGCAGAAGCACAAAAAATTGAAGTGATATTTTTCCTAATTTCTAAAAAAAAACTATCATGCTCCGCAAATACCGGTATTAACGTGATGCATTATCTAACCTACCATATGAGACAAAGTGCACAAATATTAAAAAATGTATCAGATTGGTATATTTTTTTTATCGTCATCACCATTTTAATCACAAAGCTAATGAACTGCCTGAGCGAATACGCAATCAGAAGTGGTTTTAACCAACTTTCCCAAAAGAGACAGAGGCTTTCAATGTGTATTTTTTTCATGAAATCATAAAATAGCATTCTGGCAGAGGAGACCAACCACAAACGAATCCTGTAAAATTCGAACAATGCATCAGATTCAGTTGTAAAAAAAAATTCTTATACCTTATTCCTCATTGTGCCTCCTTATTCATCACTGAATAGTGATAATACTGCCAATTGATAAGGCTACATCATTCTGGTATTACATATATTGTTTCTTTGCTTATGTATTTTAAATTTTAATGTATGTACTTATGAGCAATAAAATGTAACAAGTAAATAAAATATAATCAGCCTCGTAAATCAAAGCATTAGGGCTTTATTCAGTTTCATTGTGATAAAATATGTGGGCTTAATTATTAATTAGGTACCAATAAGGCCACTGCGTTCAAGTCGGTCAAACAATTAACAGTGGATTTCAACTTTGGACTTTTGGGACTTAGCCCTTATGCGCTGATTACACCTAACGAGTACAGTGGCGAGTCAGTAAATACGCTCTCGGCCGAGACAGTTGCCAAACCGAGTGGGTGTTTACACGTATTTCACTAGTGGCGAGTCAGTTCAGTTTTGATCACGACGCGGCCGCGGACGTCTGCAATGGATCGAAAAAAAAAGAATTTAAACGGGTTTTAAATCGGCTGTTACCAGATATTATTAACGAATTGTGGGATTTATTAGAAATAATAAATAAAAATAATAATTCTTTGAAAAAATACAATGGCGAAACGAACGAGTGGCGAGTGGCCGAGTGACGCGACGAGTGCGTGTTTATACCTGCCGAGCGGGATAGCGAGTGGGTACTCGGCCGAGTAAACAAATTGGGATTCTAGTGACTGTCTCGCCGCTCTTCTCGGCCGAGTACTCGGCCGAGCACTCGTTGAAGTGTTTATACCAACCGAGCACTCGGCCGAGGACACTGACTCGCCACTGTACTCGTTAGGTGTAATCGCCGCATTAGGACAACAGAAACAAAGTTAATTATTTTAATTATTACATATTTTATATTGGTCGAAATGACTGTAAAATTATTAATGTTATCGAAAACCCGCCATCAAATACAAATTTGATTGGAGTAACGAACTCAGTGAATTATAATAATTACCATAAAAAATAATGCGGCGACCATATCAACATCAACAAGGTCGTTTCCATAGTAACGCGTACTAAACAAAATTAAGCTATTTTCGTGATAGTTACTTTAACATGTTTAAAAGCTAAGGAAGGAATTTTAAATAGAGACCGTGTCCGTATGTCGTTTTACTTTTTTTACACCATACATAGGTTTGCAATTTATATACGAAATTTGGAGATGCAGTTCTCAGTTCTCACTGCATCATGGTATAGCAATTAGGAATAATAATAGCGCACACTATTATCTGTGCGTCTATATTGCGTATATATTGCCAAGTGCCAACATAGTTTGGTACTTAGGGACTATTAAAATTTACTTACTTTTAAGGGTTCAAAATAAGGTATATACCTATCATACACAATGTTAAACCTATTAATACATTCTAATACGAATCTTCTACTTACCTATAATAGTGCTGATCTAAATTAGGGTTATGAAACCTCCTATGTGCAAAATTGACCTAATTGCTACTGTTCTAAACCTACATTATTCTGTAACAGTTACGAACTCGATGTGTGCCATTGCCAATATAAAAAGAAACTCTTAACAGTATTATATTTTCAAAGAAAGCTAGGGCACATCCGGTTTTACTCGCGTGCTATCCAGATAAAAGAAGTCTATGAACTATGTGACTACTATCACTTAGAGTTTAGACCTTTCCCAAATTTCCTACAGATCCAGGTCCTTTTGCGTGATATAAAATCTATCCAAGTTCAACCATCCTTACAAACTTTGACGTTTATAATATTATTTTACTATTAATATTAGGATTAGGTTTGTTTCAGATATGGTAAAAATTGTTATCTTGACCATAGAATATAATACTCTAACGTCTTGACTGAATTTTTGCTGAATCTTTATATGAGAAAAAGGACTTGAGTCGTTAAAATCTTGTTGGCATAAGTAGATATCATTTATTAAACAAATACCTACTTGTCTCCTTTGTAAAGTTTCGAGACATCACTTTTGAAATGAATGAAATGAAATGAATGAAATGAAATATTTTATAGGTACTAAAGATTTTTTCGTTATTTCTTCAAAACTGTTTATATGCTCTTTTATGGTGCGAATTGCAAAGATCCTTTCTCAGGCATAGTCAACATGAAAGATAGCACGGAGAAAATTTTAAGCAGGTAGATATTTTATTATGGTATAGGTATACATAAGTTGGGTCGCCTAAGATCGGATGCATGGAATAACTCGCAGACTAGGCAATATTCTCTACTGCTGGCAACACTACTAGATCCGCCATTTTGTTCTGCCCCTCTCTTCACTCTGCGGCCGGCCAGGCAAAACTTCTTTGTCAAATTTTTTGAGGAATTTCCTGACCCAATCATTGATGCTCAATGTATGGACGTAAGTCCAGATGTTTTCCTAATGTGAACTTTATTATTAAACGCATAGAAGTGAAGATACTACATAGTCCGCGAAAATTTTCGGCAAATGCGTCCGATCTTAGGCGACCCAACTATATGTTATTTGCGTGGAGCAAAGATATAATATATCGATTACGTCAGTACCTACTCAGTTTTGATTTATTATTGGTGTTCAGATGTTCGCCCGGGCAGCTGTTTTTTTTTAAGTTATTCTAAATTTTAAAAGTTATTACCTATCTTAATCAAGGTGGACACAAATCCCAAAATTAAAAATCATTCAATTTCAGGTGTTGCTATTATGGAATTGTTAGTGGTGAAATTAACACGATTTTCACACATAAAATTATATTGATAATAAATAATTGAACAATGCATAGCAATCGCCGAATGCCAGTTACATAACATATGTAGGTACAGGGCCGAGCCACCCCTGTGTGCGAAGTGTGCGGCGCACACAGGCGCCAAGACAATAGGGGCGCCGCGCCGCCACTGCCACCAAAATTATTTTTGTTACCTATATGATTGTTTTTTGTAGTGGAGTATCGACAAGTAAGTAGGTACAATAGGCGCAACATAGGCCTTGTAAACAACAAAACATCTATAACGCTTATTGAACAAGTCTCTCAATATTTAATGTTTATTATTATATTCACGTTTATGGTTTCATTTTACGTTTAGGGTTTTAGTTTACATTCCTTACGAGCTCAACGTTAAAACGGCGGCAGTTCTTTGAACAAGAGAAAAAGTACTAGTTATTTTAAACCGTAGAGGCGCCGAGTTTGTATGAGTATGAAATTAGTCCACTCATTTCGTCCGAAAAAAAAGGCAAATAAAAGAAAGTGAATTTGCGCATCTATTTTTTTGATATGTTGTAGGGGATATCTAGAAAAGCTTAACTTGAGTTTTTCGACCAAGATTTCCTATGAGCTTTCGTCGCCATCTTGAAAAAAGGGGTAAAATTGGTTTTTCGGCAATAACTCGGCTATCCGATGAAATTAGGAAATCACTTATAAGACACTTTTTGTTCCTTTTTTAATGCTCTACAATTAAGTCCTGACCATTTTTACTGTATCGTGCATAGTTATCGAGATATCGATCGATAAAGTAAAAAATTATTGTAAGACCTGGCATCCGTTTTGACGAGTGTGTTTGCATTTTTTCAATTACAACATTTTCTTGAAACCATTTTTCATTCATTTTACCGTGTGTTGTACTTTTTTTCGCTCAAATGTACAGTTCAACTTTTTTTTTACTGCACAAACAAATTATTTGTTTAAAAAATATACTTTAGTGTGATCTTTAATTTGTTCTCAAGTCTGGTCTATGTACTTATTTTTTATCCCATCAATTTCCTAAACAATTTCCCATTCGCTTCGCCATGCGAACACAACCGAGCGAGCAGCTCGCTCGACGGTGAGCGTGAATTCACCGACTCTGCGGCGCGCTGGAGATCGTAATTTTTGTCCAACTAAAAAACTCCAAAAAGAAAATTGTAGGTCTGAATATTCTCTACAAGTTCGAATTGTACGATTTTTTAAATACATGTATATGTATTAGATACATATTATACATAATGTAGGTATATGTATTATGTCCTAAACAAAAAAAAGCAAAAAACTAAAAATGTGTCCTGAATTTTTGAAGTGAAACTTCTTTATCGGGGTTGGAAAAAAATTGAGTGTAACATTTTTTCGTTACGCGTGACTTTTTCCGTTACGCGCATATCTTTTTCTTATTCCTACCACGCGTGATTCGACGTATTTCTGTAAAGTTGCATATAGTAAATTATTTTTTGAAAAATAAGGTCATAAAGAAGTTTCACTTCGTACGTGTGTACACTAGTACACGCACACATTTTTTTTACTTTATCGATCAATATCTCGATAACGATGCATGATACGGAAAAAATGGTCTAGACTTAATTGTAGAGCATAAAAAAGGAACAAAAAGTGTCTTATAAGTGATTTCCGAATTTCATCGGATAGCCGAGTTATTGCCGAAAAACAAATTTTACACCTTTTTTTTAAGATGGCGGCGAAAGCTCATAGGAAATCTTGGTCGAAAAACTCAAGTTAAGCTTTTCTGGGTATCCCTACAATATATCAAAAAATTAGATGCGCAAATTCACTTTTTTTTAAATGTATATAATGAGTGGACTAAATATGAATGAGTGAGTTTCTGAACGCAACCCGATGCGATGCGTGCGACTGCGACGCAAGCGGGGCCCGGGGGTGGGGTCATGGGTATTCCCCGATTTTAACGAACGAGATAGCTAAGGCAAAACAATACAAATGAACAATCATTGGATTGAAAGTGTGTGTGTGTGTAAGTGTAAGTAAGGTGCGCATTGATTTTTTATAAAAAAAGAGGCGCTTCATAGGTTTCGCACACAGGCGCTGCCGGGGGTCGGCGCGGCCCTGTGTAGGTAGGTACTCTGTGGAAGAAATTGAATTATGAACAAGTTATATTAATTATCTCCAATCAAAATTCAATTGGAAACAAATCATTAGAAGTATAATAACGAAGGTAAATAGCAACACGAAGGAATCAGGTCACTTAGGGTAGAAAATTGACCTAAATTCAAAAGTAAACCAATGAGGTGTCTCGTGAATTGAAGGGTGCCATCATTTCACACTCAATTTACTTTAACCTTTATAAATACATATTAAACAGATGGAAAACGATCATACAACGATACATAAAGATTTTTGTTTTGATTACAATTGAAAATTTATAAAAAAATTTGAGTATCCAATCTTCGAACAAGATTCATTATAGAATGCGGGTTATTCATATTCTCAATCGGACTGGATGGAATAGAATAAAACATAGAATAGAATTAAACTCAGATTATTGCTGAATATAAATCGTAGCGCCGCGCTGTTACGCTATACCAATTCATATTATGCGTTTATAGAATATAGACACATGTACCTATGTTTCTCTATTTTGAATTTATTCATATAGTCTGTATTTTGAAATGAAGTGCGCATGTTATGTAGAAATCTTGTAAATACTGTTCTGTGAATATTGATTCTTATAAAGCAATATTAGCAATTCTTATCCGAGTAAACTGAAATCCATTACCGCCTACCGGTACCTAACAAACTAGTAATTTCCGAATCCTTCTTAGTTAAACGAGTTAAGGCTAGATTAATCTAATTGGACCTACAAATTGTACTATGTATATAGTGTAGTAGCAGTAACATTAATATAATTGCAAGAGCTTATCTTATTAGATTTCCCGACCTTCGCTAACTAGGTACGTAAGGTTAACTAGTACCTACGTTATGTAAATTTGTCTTTAGAAAGAAACCTGCACAATGTTATACTAATTAAATTCTAGACAATATACCAAAAATTCGTCAGGCATATTATAATAGTCTTCAGTACATTCTTTCAATTTATTTTTATTACTTATACTATATATTTATATCTACATTTTATGCGGTGGAAAGATTTATATTAGTTATTTTATTAAAGCTTTTAGTAAATATTGCTTAAAATAATGATCATTTACAATATTGAATATTATTTTAAGGTATAAATAGCTTCTTTGTTTGGAGTCACCTCGGCGCGATAGTAAGGATTTACACTACCGCTCACGTATTCTATACCCATATTTACATACACGTCTCAGTTTATTACGTAGATAACTCATTGTTACTCGGCTAAAATCAACAAAGTACACAATAACTATTGCATATGTAGAGTAGATATTTAATTAAAAATAATAAAAATCTTCTAACTGGATTTAAGTATCATAAATTATTCAGTTACTAATATTCTTTTCTTATTTGAAATCTCTATATTGTAGAGTTTACAGAAACGAAAGAATAATTTATTTTATAAATAATAATTTTATTTTTAATATGTCACTTTACAATGCATAGAAATACACCAAAATATAAATCCTATCTAGTACAAACAAAAATCTTGCTGATAACGATCTAATTTTTGTAACATCAACATGACTCTATCGCTTTCCTTATTCCTCCGAGAATCGCGACCTATAATTTCGGTTGGCGCTCAGTTTACATCATTTATACTTTAGTGACGATCCAATCTACATTTAACAGGCTTTCTTCTATTACGAAAGCGCGTATTTTCAATTAATCGTAGCAGAGATGTAGCCGTTTAGCGTTTTAACCGACTCGAGCGGTAGCTTTTTTACTACTTATTGTTACGTATTCATTTAATTTTCGATTCGATGTAAATTGTATTACATTATTGTTTTATTTCAACATCTATGTAGAATAGCGTTTTTTTTGTTTATGATAGATATAGTTGTACACTTTAATTTCGCGCAAATTCAGCATTGTAATCAAGAATGGGACATCTGATGAGAAGTGCGTTCGTGCTTGGCATGGGAAAGGATTATGACGGTAAGATTCACTTAATTACTTCAACATACCACTAATGTATTTGATACTTATCTAACGATGGTTGTTTGTTGTACAACAGGCGATAGTAGCGCCACGCACTGAAAATTTTGGAACTATGTAAATGTCAGCTCCACAGAACATATAAAAGTTCTGTCATATAAGTGTTCTGTGGTCAGCTCCATACCTCGTTCTCGTAAAACAAAACGCATGATTCGATAGCATTCGATACATAAATCTTATAGTTTAAGGCTTGTGTTAATAACTAATGATGTAGTCTATCTGAGTAATTTTGAACAGCGGTGATTGAAAACGACTCCCAATAAAACTTTCAATATGTCAATTATTCGTCTCAGTAGCATCTGTATTTTTTTGTTATCCAAAAGTTTATATTTTGGACAAGAAATGTTCAAACGTTTTGGAATTAACCTGAATCGAAACTAACTGATAAGGTACATAAAAAGTTTATTCGATTCAGATTCACCTTACCTACGTACAGTCAGAAGCATAAATATATTACCATTTGCAGAACCTGCAAAACTGTAATAAGTTAAGGTTTACAAATTCATTACCGCATTGAGTTACTCAATAACAAATATTACTTCTAGTGTTCCCAAAACACAGGATGCTTGGCTCCATGGACCATGAATTTTCAATTTTCACTGAAGCCTTTATATTCGGACGAAATTAAATTGTTATAAATTGATATTATTTACCGTACAGTACATACAGAAAAACATAACAGTTATTACATATTATGTCAAGTTTATGTCACAGATGTTCCTTGGCGGGCTTATCGCTCGTAAGCAAGTAGCAACCTTTAGTGAAGATAATAAATGGAATCGTCTGGCATTTATAAAATCTAGTCTAGTTTATATATACAGGGTGTCCCGGCAATGGTATACTAAGCCCCAAGGAGGTTATAGTTTTGCATACACTGAGTACGTAAAAAATACTTATAAAATTTCAGACGAATTTTTTTGACAAATAGATGAATTCTCAAAACTCTATGTGTATACCCCTAACAAGCAACCTGCTCAACTTTTCCACCCACACGTGAGCTATCGTTTAAGATTATGTTTTCATAGACAAAATGCTCACATTAGCGAAGCGGTATATGCCGGCTGCGCGAAGCTAGAGACGAAAACATGGATTTTAAGGAAAAATTAAGCAAAAATTTTTTGGCGTAATTTTGTTGTTTAAGTATTTTTTACGTGATCAGTGCATGTAAAACTACAAATCCCTTCGCGCTTAGTATACCATTAGCGGGACACCCTGTATACTTACAATTCCAAAACCATAGTGTGTCCGACCCTCAACGGCTTAAACGAACAATTGTTATCAAAATGGGCTGAACATTTTGCTACAGACATTGTAAACCTTTTTTTTAGGTTAGTACTAATGTCTCAAAAAGTATGAATTCAAAAATGCATAGGAAAATAAATGCTTTGTATGGTAGATTTAAGGCTTGCCAGTTGGTTTTGTACCGACAATAATAATAGCTATTGAAAATATTTTCCACTGCTATTTTTCATAAAGGAGTGATTTCGAAGCATGGTTTCACGATTTGTCAATGTATACCAAAATACAACTACGTGGATCATAATAGCCGGACACAATATAGTCTGTGCCACTTTTTATTCAAAATAAGGATTACAAATGATGTAATAAGTTTTTCATTGTTACAACTTACATGCTTATTATATTCGTATCCATTTTGAATTACCTACTTTTTGAAACTCTCAATAGGGAAAATTCAAATTTAACACTCGATTACATTATTTTATTTTACCTATTTTTCTGGAAAATTGCTTGGTCACCTTTTTTTGGACTGAAATCAAAACGCGACTTTTATCATTTTAACTTTTTATCATAACCATAACATAATATCACAGACTAATAATATTGTGATACGCAATGGAACTTGGTTATTAGACCGGACTCTCAGAGGA
Organism: Colias philodice; assembly: GCF_061535455.1. NCBI lineage: Eukaryota > Metazoa > Arthropoda > Insecta > Lepidoptera > Pieridae > Colias > Colias philodice. The sequence goes on along the minus strand of NC_143098.1, from coordinate 6,717,947 downwards.
GTTTCGTTTGCAAAAATAGCGGACCTAAATCTGACTTCTGATATATATTGTATAGATCCCAGACATCGTCGTTGTGTTTGACAGAATGAAAAATATGGCAGAACATTCTTCAATCAGCTTGAATTCAGTGAAAGTTGCGCCTTGCAATTTAAAACATTTTGTGGGGTCATCAAATCCACCACATACATATAGCTCACTTATATTATATTACGAACTATTGAATCGTAAACAATGGACTATTGTTAATTATTTAAAATAATAATTTAAAAAATATATTCATGAGTTTTCAATCTATAGTGGTTTAAAGTTAACTCAAAAATGGAGCATTTTCCTAAATTTTATAAAAAATCTTAGAGAAAGTGTAAGAAATGTTATAGTATGCTATATATTCGTGATCTACTCAATAAGCTCTTTCATTTGATACCCCACACAGCATGTTTTGGAAATTTTTATTTTTATCTTTGTATGTCATATTTAATTACCGGGGTGGGGAGAGGAGGACCACAAAACTGGTTGGCAACATCTGTCTATAGGATGTCTGGGATCTATACAATATATATCAGAAGTCAGATTTAGGTCCGTTATTTTTGCAAACGAACATCTCCTTGGAGCCTGCTCTATATTTATTTTATTACCATTTTAGAAATTCCTTTTATTTGTAAAAAAAATTGCATTATTACTAAATACGAAAACAATTGTCACGTGTTATTAATTTAAAAAATGTTTCCTATTTTTCTGAACTTATGAGTGTACACTCCCACACGTAATATGTAATATAAAAAAAAATAAAGTTATATACTTTATAAATAAAAATCAAACGAATACCTTATCCAAAAAAATTTGACGTACAAGATTTCCTAAATCTTTTGAAAATATTATGTTTTGTAATTTTCTTTTGAAAATTTCTTTTTCATATTTCATTTTCTCTAATTCTACTTACCAAAGCCTCTTCCTCATCAATTCCTCCTCCTCCTGGCTCATCTGTCCACATCAATCCGACCCACATCTCCGCTACGTCCAGTTTTGCTCAACTTTTACAATGTATGAAAAACATTGTAAAAGTTGAGCATATTTTTGATATTTTTACCAGTCATTTTCTTTTTATGATAAACTTACGAAATAAAACTGTAAGAATATTTTAAGATTTGTATAATAACCATAAACGTTCTTATTATTTGACTGACGTAAAGCACTCGTGATCTTCGCATTATGCTGATAAACTATGCAAATATTAAAATAATTTTATTACTTGGGCATACAATATGTATATTTATGTCTTAAACACTAGTAAGTACATTTTTTTTTGCTCTGGTTAAAAAGGAGAACGGTCAAGCGTGCATGGGGCTCTCGCACAGAGGGTTCCGCTGATTTTTTTAAATTAGTTTTCGTTTTTTTTTTTACAAATTTTATATATTTTCATGACAGATTTTTGCAAACATTAAAGGGTTAAACTAGTTTACAAAAATATTATTTTTTCCATACGTATGCTATTTACATCATTCATATTATGTTAATATCAATGGTTGCACTTGTAAGCATTCCCATCGAGACTCCCCTCACTTTAAAAACCTTTTAATCCCAAAATTTTGCAAGTTCGTAAGCCTCGGATCGAACTCATACTTGACCTGTTTTTGATTTATTTACTTTGAAGTATACATAATTTCCTATCGAGTAAATAAGAAGGATACCTTAACCTATTTTACATTTTCGAGGCCTTAACTGTTTGTAGTATGAAGAGGAAGTTTGACAGCTGCTATCTCTGACCGTAAAAAAATCTCGTTAGGTTTTTCATTATCTTGTGTAATTACATGATAGTAAGTGCGACTAGTACAAGTAAATATTGAAGTATGTTTAAATGCTTACTTGTTTTTGCGGTTTGCGTATTTTAACATATCACTGTGGAGCAATTAATGCAAATAATGTCAAAGATATCATAAATTAAACAAAACGTTTGTAAGGCCAGTAGACTATAGATGTGTATTTAAATTAAGGAATGTGCATTGAATAACTTAGTGCGTTTATAGTGCGTATATACACGTCATATAAATCATATGTTATTAAAATGTGATTATAATTTTTTTCCGATTAGTGCCAAAGTAGCGCTCGTTATAGACCAAATACTATACACATATTGACATATATGTAACTGAAACATTGTACACAATAATTGCAAAGGACACAGGGTTATTTGTACGAGTGATAAGATAGTTGAAGCCGTTTTAATTATTCGGGAAAATTATCTGCTCTAAAAACGCTCAACATAAAATATGTTTCTACAACAAACTGAATATCTCCACGACTTATCATTAAAGTATTTAATATATTTAGCGTGCTGCGTCTGTTTATATGAGAATTGTTTATCGAAGGCTAGCTATATGCCTTGGCGCAACGTAAACGACGGAAATTAGCTAAAACGCCAGTATTTCGGAAACGTCCAGTCGGTTGCGCTCGCACGGTTTTTTTTTTAAGTTTTCCGTTCGCATCGTCAGTGAATACTGAATAGTGAACACTGCACCCGGTGTATCAAGCGATTGTGAACTCTTGCGATGAATTGTTGTGTATCGTGACAATATGTACGGATGGTTTACTAGCACCGGCGTGAGTAAATTTCCTTGTATTTATAGTAATATTGTGTCATACATTTGTGTATTTTTGAGTAACTCCAAGTTAATTTAATTTAGATTGCTGTGCATGAAGAATTGCGTCGATATACTAAGATAGTTAACACGTATTTATTTTCGTTTTAAGTTGATTGCGTATATTTCGGCGTTTATGAAACATTTATTTGTTAGTTTAGGTCTTTAGGATATTAATTTCGACTTTAAATTTAATAACCAAGGCGCGATTTTATTTTTTTATAAAATACAGGCTAAATATATTTTTTATTTTTTATTAGGTGTTTGTAGGTACTTAACGAAGAACTTTGCGGTAGTACGTAATTGCCATTTTGGAAAGAGAAGAAGGTAGTACTTTAGAGCAAAATAATAAGACAAGTTATACATACCTACTCAGTAGTCATTGATGAAAAAATTGTTACATAAATAGTAAACCGATATTCAATTGATATTTATTAGTTCATATTTTTTATTCAAGAATTTATTGAAGTGAAACTTCTTTATCGGGGTTGGAAAAAAAATTACCTAGTGTAACATTTTTTCGTTACGCGTGACATTTTTACGTTACGCGCCATCTTTTTCTTATCCCTGAACTTTACCACGCGTGATTCGACGTATTTCTGTAAAGTTGCATATAGTAAATTATTTTTTGAAAAATAAGGTCATAAAGAAGTTTCACTTCTTACGTGTGTACACGCATACATTTTTTTTTTCTATTCAACGAATAGGTCAATGAAATGCTATAATTGAGCAATTTTTAAAGAATAGAAAAATCGATCACGAGGCGTATTAATTATTTAATTAATTTTCAATTGATGTGTTAAATGTGAATAAGTTAATGTTTCTTATTTTTTAAACATATATTTTTAAAGCAACATTCACAGGAAATTTATGTAAACTTAGGATATCTACCTACCTACCATTATTTTATTAGACAATGAAAAATATTTCATAAGTGACACTTATTAATTTAGGTATTTCCCTTGTATGTTAGTATCATTTTATACGTAATTCGTTCGAAGAATAGCATGTCAGTTGTATTTTTTATTTTAAATTAGGTAAGTGAGTATAGGTAGATATGTCGTATCATAGCTTATGTAACATGAACGACTATCGAGTATCATTTTTTGCTTGTACGGTCAAATTTATGCAAAATTATAAACAATCACATAAATTCCAATTGATATTGTTAATGCATTATAATACCTAGCTGTAAACTGACCCATAGGAAATGCTGAGCACATTCATGAAAGTAGTAGTCATATAATACGTCTATACGTATCTTTTGGGTATATACGAATATATATGAGTAGATTATATATGCGTAGATTCAAATTAAATGTTTCAACTATTTTTTTACAAATAATATGATGAAAAACTTATATCATGAGCTGTGCCCACTGCCCTGGCTTCTATGGACGAAGGATGAACTGAATGATTTACCTGACTAATAAGAAAGTTATGTTTTTTTTTTTATTTGGCCGAGAATCTAGGATTTGTCCAGTTTGGTAAAAAGACGCGGGTTAGAATCCCGCCTCGTGATCGAAATTTTTCTATTATCTAAAAATTTCTCATTTCATAAGGCATTTGAATGCTATAAAACTAAATACATATTAAAATTCGATTTTACCAAAAAAATCATAACCAAAAAAAAATGTATGCGTGTACTAGAGTACACACGTAAGAAGTGAAACTTCTTTATGACCTTAAAAATGTCACTAGTATGGCGTAACGCAAAAATGTCACGCGTACGGCGTAAAGCGAAAATGTCACGCGTACGGCGTAACGCAAAAATGTTACACTAAATTTTTGTCCAACCCCGATAAAGAAGTTTCACTTCAAAAAAAAGTTTAATTTTTGAAGTGAAACTTCTTTATCGGGGTTGGAAAAAAATTTAGTGTAACATTTTTCGTTACGCGTGACATTTATGCGCCATTTTTTTCTTACCCCTACCACGCGTGATTTGACGTATTTCTGTAAAGTTGCATACATAGTAAATGTTTTTTGAAAAATAAGGTCATAAAGAAGTTTCACTTCTTCTTACGTGTGTACACTAGTACACGCACACATTTTTTTTATTATCTCGGGTCAACTCGGAGATGGCAGGACAAGCGGCTAGTGTTTATTGAATTACCATCATATTTGATGAAGGAATATACAGGGTGTCCCACTGTTGGTATACTAAGCTCAAAGGAGGTTATAGTTTTGCATACGCTGAGTACGTAAAAAATAATTTAAAAAATCCAGACGCATTTTTTTTTCATATAGATGAATTCTTAAAACTCTATGTGTACACCCAAAACAAGCAACCTGCCCAACTTTGCCACCAGTATGTGAGCTATCATTTAAGATTATGTTTTCATAGACAAAATACTCATATTAGAGAAGCAGTATATGCCGGCTGCGCGAAGCTAGAGAAGAAAACATGGATTTTCAGGAAAATTTAGCAAAAAATTTTGGTCCCAATTTTTTTTTAAGTATTTTTTACGTGATCAGTGTATGCAAAACTACAAGTTCCTTCGCGCTTAGTATACCAATAGTGGGACACCCTGTATATGTAGTGTATATAAAAAATTTTTTATCAATGAATGGCCTTCACACATAAGGTATCATTCGTTCGGTAAATACAATTGAGATATGGTTATGATAAAACATTAATAGAGCTATCACTTAACACGTTAGTATACAAATACAGTTCCAGCGAGATCTCTAACCACAGCACAGAATACTTAATAGTAGCTCACGCACCACAGCTTCCCGTAACAGATAATTCATTAAATAAATTGATTTCATTGATATCACGCCTCCATATAGATAACATAATATCCTTTTAATAAATGATTGCTATTTAATGTTGGAGATAAAAATTGAATTAGGTCAATTAAAGAGAACGGTGAAGGAAAACATCGTTAAGAAACCGGCATGTCGAAGAATAAAAAGTTTGACGCCATATTGTGACATCTGTCAACCCGCACTTGGCCAGAGTGGTGGATTGCGGCTCCCTGAATACGGGTGGCCCGTGTCCCAGCAGTGGGAATATGGCTGATGATGAATTAAAGAGAAACTAATTAATAGTTATGATTAACGCGTTTTATTTATTTAATTATTACAATAAAGGTGCTAACAGAAACACTAGTAGTATTTTATATATTTTATAAAGAAAAATTTTAAATTTCCTCCACAAATATAGGAAATGTTGTTATACATATTTAGGAAATATATTATTATCTGTTCCAATTGTGTTGCCACTTGCCAAGCTCAAACATCTTAGTAACGTATTTTAGGATAAGCAGCCGCAACTGGTAAAATTAATTTCAGAACAAATATGATTGTATTATCTTTTTCTTTTTAATAATTAAATTTCTGTAGATATTCAAGCAAAATTAATTAATGTTTTACCATTAGTAGTATAAGTATTTAATTACTTGTCACTTTGTCATAAACGAAAAGTAAATAGACAATACATATATACATATATAAAATATTATATGTATATTATTATGCTTTATCGTTTCACGTGCCAGCGTACAACATATGAAATATTTTTATTTTCATAAATTTAAGTGAAACAGTTGCAAAAGGTACATAATATGTTTAGTGTTTACAGAGTAGCTATAATCGTATATCAATACAGTATCTATTATTTAGTAATTTATTATTTTATACTGGTAATGACTAATGAAAATCCAGTAAATATTGCTATAACCATTATTATTAAATATTTATTCTGTAGTTTGCAAAGATAATTTTAAAAGTCACGGAAGATAGATATCGATAATTTAAGAAATCATGTGTCTAAATATCCCTGTCGCAGCATATGAAGATGAGTTTGAAAACAGAAATGCAATTATTTATCGATACTATTAACGCTTGAAATATTTTTTTCCTTAAAGTAGATATTTCTGTATTGATATTCGAAATTATACGTATAAATCACGAATAACGCATAGTCACGATATTGACGTAAAAGCTTCAATATAATATTAGTACAAGATGCCACCGCAGGATTAGTGCGTTCATAGTTTTTTTTAAGAAACCAAAATTTTATGTACCTGGGTATATTCATAATTAGGAGAATATAATATATCGACTAGGTTGCCAATCATAATTTGGCCACAAGCATGTTTAATAAAAAATTTTCACAGCGATTTTTAGGAAAAAATTTCCGTTCACTTGTTATTTATAGACTACATCACGGCAAATTTCATAAAGATTCTAAAAAACCACGGTTGCCGTCTTTCACCTGGCCGCAGCCCGCAACACCTACGCAGCCTGGTGCAAACAGGTATGATTTCAACCCATTTATACGCTACACGTTCATAATGCACATTTATGTATCATATATCAAATTAAAGCTATTGGTTTTTCTTTTAATTATCATATATGTTTGCCTAATTAAATCCAGCCGCAAATGAGGGTTGCTGGCTGTTAAAGACGATGAATATTAATTAAAAATGCTTGCGGTCAAAATTTGACTGGAAATCTAGTCGATATATTACTTTTCTCCTAATTATAAATATATGTACATAAAATATTGGTTTCATCAAAAAGCTATGAATGAAGTGAATGTAAAAAAAAGTATGAAAAAAGTAATCCTGCAGTGGGATCTTAGACTATAATGTAGTACATAATAATATATTGAAAATAATTTATATATCATAATATAATCATACCATCGTTCAAAAAAAATGTTTACTCAACAAATCATTTTAATAATGTACATATATACAATATGTATATAATATATAGGTACTTACTTAAATTTCAAGTAAAAATAGTAGTTTTCCGCTAGCGGGTTTACTCGCGTAGTCAAAGGAAAATTGATTCCAATTTATGGAATTAGAAATTAGATCGCTCAGCATAGTAAAAATTAGCCTATGTCACTACCTAGCTTTTGAACTAGGTATTACCAGACACAAACATATCATATTATCGCTCTGTCGTGGCCATATCGTAGATTTGCTCATTTCATGATATGATCGATCATTTCACGAAATGGCCGCATTTCATGAAATGGCCAACATAGTTTGATCAAATCGTTAAATCGTCAACGTTTCACGATTTGGTTGGTTTGAATTATTATAATATAGTAGGATATATAAATATATATCCTAAAAGAAAAAATGCGTCTTAAATTATTCTATTTAAGACGCATTTTTTTTTCAATACATATAAGATATCCACATTTTCCGTAGTACTCGAACCTCTTCGTCGTAAATTTTTTGCTATGACTTTCTTCATATTGTTATTAAACGAATTATGAAGTTTTTAACTGCGAATAATTAAATTTTCGCCAGTGGCCGCCATCTTATCACATAACACAGAGCTTGCAGCGCGTCTACCAATGTATAATATGATCAAATAATTTCTTATCATTGATCTGCTCAAACCACATCATGATGTGGCCAAACTAAATTGGCCATTTCACGAAATGCGACCATTTCGTGAAATGGCCAATCATTTCATGAAATGAGCAAATGTACGATATGGCCACGACAGCTCCTTTGTATTTGTGAAAGACGGACAAATAAAGAAATAAACAGATAGTCGCATTTATAATACCTACCAGTATAGGATTAATAGTATTATTTAATATTGAATGTTAATGCCACAGTGAGTAGTGACCATAGTCAATCTAAATAACAAGACATGTGTTGATTTTGGTAACAGTGGTTTTCATACTAATTATGACATTATAGCAGTTCTAGTGTCTTGTTTAGATTTCTATGGTAGTGACGCATGATTCATCTTACGTCTTGACTGATATAAGCTGATTAGCCCAGTTATTGTTTTCTCCTGAAAATCAGTTGAACGCACTCATAGAGATAAGAACAATAAGGTTACGGTAGGTGATCCGCTAAAATAAAGTAGTATTGTAATTAAGCAAAGCTGATTAATAATACTTTTGTAAATAATCCAAAACACACGATTACTTTAATCTTTTATATATGTTTCATTTAAGTATACCTTTTCATCACAATGACCAAGGGGAAAAAAGCAAATACTTATAAATTATTTTATTTACTAGCTCTCCTCAAGCTCAAGCGCTTAAAGCGTCCTCTCCACAGACATAGATCTATGTCTGTGGTCCTCTCGAATCACTCTGTAAAAAACCGCATCAAAATGCATTGCTCTAGTGGCACAATCCAGGGAGGAAACAGGGACGTTTGTATGGAAAAACGGCTCTTTTGTTTGCTCTTAACTTCATATCTGTTAAAATATTAGCGATGTTAAACATATTAAATCTTTATTTCTGTTGACTTTTATCTCGAGTACCTCAGAACAAAAGATTCTTACAAAACGTAGGTACGTAGTTATGTGTAGTAGTTTAATAATACAATACCTAAGGAAATAATATAATGAGTCGACAAACGCGTCGCTTATTAGCTAGTGGACGTTGCGTCTGAAGTGTTCATCAAAGTTTAAAATAATTTGGAAAATCCAAAAGTGCACGCCTCATAATTTTTTTTTAATAAATATTTATTAATTATTATTTTTGTTTATTTAATAACAATTAAACCACATCGAATCAGACCCTGAAAAATGAAAGGGTTCTATTCCTGAGCATACTCAAGCGTAAGAGAAAAAAAAAGACTCGATTAGTAAAGTATTTCGGTCGCTATCGTGTTAACAAGAAAAAGGATCCGCACATACAGACACACGGACGTCCAAGACAGAACTTTTTTAAACTGTTTTTTAACTAGTTTAAATAACAAAAATGACATCAAAAATATCATGAACGTTAAAAATAGTGTTTTTTCTTAATATGTGTGTGTATGTATTATCTTACAAGTGCAATGTATGATACATAAAGACATTTTAAGTTTGAAAAATCAGATGTTTTTCGCGAAGTGACAGTATGGTCCGGGAGCCAGGAACAGATTTTATGACCAAGTTCCTCTCAAGCGGTAATTAGTAAAATGCATCAAAGTATAGTATTATGAAGCCTCGTGAACGTCAGCTGGAGCTCGGTTGGGGGGAAGAGCGGTTGTAGCCTCCCGTATCAGCTGACGGTTTTTCCACCAAGATACAGCCAGCTGACCTATATATTTATCCACAGTTACATATAAGCTATCATCAGGTAAATTTTTGTTTGAGAGGAAATCACGGAAAATAAATTTTTCTTTAAATTTAACTTTCATGTTCGAGACACCAGCTGACGTATAATACACCATGTTGTAACCAGCTGATTATTTTTTTTCGTTGAGATATTGGGTTAGCTACAATTTGACAAATTTTTAGCTGAGAGGAAATGAATGAATGAATGTATTTTTTTTCCTACGTGCGTGGGAGGCTACAACCGCTCACCCCCCCAACCGAGCGCCAGCTGACGTTCACGAGGCTTTATAATACTATACTCTGATGCTTCTGACGAATTATCTCTTGAGAGGAAATAATGAACCCAATTTGCACCTGGCTCCCTAACCAGTAGTACCCACCTCAACGCTTCGCTTATGAGGCGTGCAATATATCTATATACAAGTTTACCATAAAAATCGTTACTTTCATATTAAAATACATCAAAGAAAACTATCGTGTAGTGTAAACAGATACCGTGTCAAAGAAACCTTTGTATGTAAAAGCAAGAGATCGTGTTTGTTGTAGCGCCTTATAATGTTTGAGGAGCCGTCGATCGACAACAATATTATGTAGCGGTTCAAATGTTATCTTACTGCCAAGGCAGTCTTCTAGTCTACGATGAATAGAAAAATACTTCCGAATAAGTGCATAATTTACTTTGACTCGTTGACTTGCATAGCTGGTCGCTATTTAATTAATCAGCGCCAATAGTGTCACTTTTATCTCATTTCTGTTTAGTCTCCAAGTTAATAACAAATCAGTATCGCGTAAACCTTATGCGAGATGTGATGTACATCGTGTCCTTGTATTAGTGAATCGCGAAGTGTAATTTTGACTATGGAGTTTCAATATTATGGGAATTTGGATCGGTCTACGAGAAGAATTCAGGAACAGCCTTGGTGGGATGAAGAAGACACGCTCACTGATCGACAGCTTAATGGTAAGAGACTTGACCCGCTAGCGTATGTGTGTCCGGTCAAGTTCAATGCCAATAATGATTTATTTATTATGTCAATATATAATCAGTACCTTCATCATTAGAGCTTATTAATTTTAACATTAGGTATAAGGTTTTTGGCTTATTCTAACAAATAAGTGCCTTGCTAAGAGTTTTTAAAATTAGATCTTGTGTAATTAGATATATTCTAATAACCTTATGGTTTATGGCAATGCGGTCAGTTATTGCTATATGGAAAAGGCAACGATCAACAATAGAAATTAATATTATATCCATTTAAAGTTTTAAGTATGTACCTATCTGTTATCTACAACTTCTACGAGGTATATATCAATAATCATTTAACCGATAAACGCGACGAGAGATGACTGTGATTTACTAATTATATGACTCGTAGTTACATACGTCACGTAGGTATTAATAATACGTGAATAAATAATAAATTATGAAATCGTGTGTACAGTGTAAAGTCCCTATGTGTGAGGTAAATCAGGGAACTTCCCTCTACACATCGTATTTGTCCGTCTGTCAGGTGTGTAAAACCTTTACGACATAGGCCTTCCAACCCGAACTAAAAGGCGTTTAACTACAATAATTAATCATCGAAAGAAATGCAATGATCTTATGTCAATAATTAAGCATCATTAAATATTTTATGTTTATAAACATCATAGAGCCAACTGACAATTATTAATAACTAGCTTTCCGCCCGCGGCTTCGCCCGCGTTTTCAAAGAAAAACCCGTTCCCGTAGGATTTCCGGGATAAAACCTATCCTATGTCCTTTCTCGGGTATCAAAATATCTCTATACCAAATTTCATGCAAATTGGTTCAGTAGTTAAGACGTGATTGAGTAACAGACAGACAGAGTTACTTTCGCATTTATAATATGAGTATGGATTAACAATTTCGTATTATGCAAAAAATATAACATGTACCCTACATATTAACTAACAGTTAGGTTTGGTTAAATTCATCGTTAATAAGTTTATTTTTTTATTTCCTAGCACAATGAGTTATGAATATTTATGCAAAAATGAATGTCACTTTTTTTTTCAGTAAAAACGAGTCGATAATAAGAATATTATGTACTTTTAAGTGTATATTTTAAAAAGAAAACTTTAAAATATACTTACAAATCAAAAGGTTCGATACTCATGGTCTAGACGAAACCAGGATGTATCGATTAAAGATAATTTTAGAAACGGTTTTCTAAATATACTCCGGGTACAGTGGCAACCTTTCACACTTTATGTGTGTACTGCTAAAACGGACGATTTAAGTAAAAAAAAATAATTTTTAATCAAATAGAGCGATCAATAGTTGTTTGTTTGTTTTGTTAATTATTATATAATTACTTATTAATTAAACCTTTTATACTTTTTTGTTTCAATTTTTTTTTAAATCTCGTGTACAAAATTGTAGGATCTAGGTAAATATTGATTTCTCTAATAGGTGAAGATTTTTTAAATTACATTTTAAAGTAAATACTGTTATCAGTTAACAGGTGATTAACCGTTGCGAGGCATACATTGTCTTATAAAATATTATGGGCAATGAACTCAAATGTCAACTTCCATATCATCTTAACAAATACTTTGAAGTAAGCAAATTGAATAGGTATTGCTTCGAAGGGATCAATATTTCTTAAACAAAGGATTGAGTAGGTATCGATCTATGGTAGCCAGCGTACCCTGAAATGACATAGTAAAATTGAGTGTAGGTTATCGAGGTCATCGTACACCAGGTCAGCGGTCACTGTATTAAAATATCCTAATGTATGCTTTTATGTTTTAACAACATGCTCAACAACAAATAGCCATACGATTTACCTGATTCATTTTTATAAAACGTTACTCCTGTTCTGTATGTTAGGCAAAGATGTTTTGCGTCGTTAAGTATTTGCTCCAATAATAAAATCGTTCTACATTTTTTATCTCGATTAATGAAAGATTTTTTAAGTCCACAAATAATTTAATCAAGTTTAAAGTTTGGATTCTCAAAACTAGTCTTCATATTTCATCAATTAAAATTTCAACCTCATTAAATTTAAGGATCAATTAGATAAAGAAAAAAATAATGCTTTCTAGTTGCTGATTATTTTTTGTGTTTAAAACTGAAAAAAATGACTTTCTAATCAAAGCAAACCTTTTTTGATTCGAAATAAGATACTTAATTATTTAGGTACCTACTAAAGTTTTATATACTTAATAATATACTTTATTTAATAAATAAAAGAGCTTATCAAAAGGTAATTTTGTTAAAATTGATGATAAGTATAGTAAATTGCCGTCATGCGTTTCATTGGATAGTTTACTTCGAATGAAATACGAACCTCCCACTATGTGACCAAGTTACAGTTTCAGAGCCAATTTTCTTTTTTATAACCGTCCTAGGCTAGCAGTGGGTTAAGCAAATATCGTGGCACCGTTGTTTTAATTGAATCGCCTGCACGAACTACGAATTCAATTTCAATCTCTGTATGCGACAGTTTAATATTATATTCCTACGTTATGTTACTTTTACATTATATGTCACGCGGAATGCATGAAAGGTTGTAGAGTAAAATGTTAATTACGTATATTATTTCTATAACGTACATTTTATACTTAAGTCACACTTATGTGCACATTATGTCATGTCTGCGAGCCGCACTATGCTAGTATTATAGAGATAACTATCACCTGAAGATGCACATTTTAGCTGATTCCAAAAAAAATATTATATCCATAAATTAATTTTTATATGTAATATAACAAATATTCCGCAATGTAGAGACGCTCGCGCGATATAATTAAACCTTGTAATTCGTTAAAAAATTATTTACTTTTTAAAGATAAATGTTCATTTAACTAAGTACGGTTGTGTATATTAGATTATTTTATTAGGCAGACACAACAAAAGGCTTTTAAATTGTCAACTATATTATACCTGTGTATATAAATCACATGTTAACATGTTTGCTTTGATCACGTAACACGTATAAATTTCATTTTATTACTTTAGTACGTCATCATCTATAAAATTTGCAAACATTTGTAATAAAGAGGAATATCATGTGTCAATATTATCTGATTTAACTTACCTTTAAATTTTAATATCTCAAGCTGGATGTTTTAAGAATTCAAACAAACAAACTCAAACTCAAACTAAACTCTTTATAAAACTAAGTAAAATTACAATACAACACTTTGTAAACGCTAATATTGATAAACCCTTATGAAAATACTGTAATTATTGTAGTTTACACTACTGCTGCAGCTGAAATATTGTACCTATAGAGGTTATTCAAAACATCATAAATTACCTACTTTAAATTACATTAAATTACTTTGAATTTACAATTAAAATTTAAGTTTTGCTACCACATCGTTCATAGCATAAAATTCTTTTTTTGCAGGTAAGTGGCATGCCAGAGACACCTTACAGATGCCATCATGAGAGAATGCATGGTGGTCCCTCCCTACACCTCAACGTTTGCCAGCTAGGTACGTCATATTGTGTATTCTCGTCTGAATGTTACTACACACTGCTATACACTATCCATACTAATCAATTAATTGAAATGCACACATGAAATGCGGAATATGAATACGTTGTACATTTTGATATGTTGTATGTTACGTAGGAGCTATCTTTTAATGGAAAATCTATCGTAAACAGAGCAATGAAGAGTAAAAGTCTTAGTTTATTCGTATGATTTGCTTTGTTACATTATATTACGTATTACGATATGATATTGTTATTTGTGTTGCGATTTGTATTGTGTATCATATACTCAATGTCATTGTCGAGTGTTTTTCTGTTTAAGTACTTATAGGGTTATAGGTGGTTATAGGTACGTGCACAGAACATATAAAGAGAGGTGGTACATGGTAGGTAGAAATTATATAATGGATTGGTTAGCGATATCACCAATTTCGTTAATGGATTTAACGAATTCATACGATGGCAAAAATCCTTTCATTTGATTAATGAATTTTATATTCCCGATTTCTTTCACTTCACCTTCCAAATTGTATTGAAAAAAATACGTAGGTAAAAGAACCTACAAACATATTCTGAACATTTAAGTAAAAAGGCCCTGTGAACTACCTCCAAATGACATCATCAGACAACAATTAAAAGTCATTCTAGATATGAGCATAAATCCGAAAACAATCTCATTATTCTTTAAAAACGTCAGTGACAGAAATTGTGTGAATATTGAATACTTCTACAAATAGAAGTAAAATGTTGTTTCCTTCTTCAGTTGAGACCTTAAAATTATCTAAAACGGTCATCAAAAATGTGTAGGAACCCCCATTCGAAATCCTGTGTAGGTAGTATTTCTTTGTTATTATCGAAATATTTGCGTACATTACATACAATACAATTTTTATACTTCCTTCTTCACGTTCAACTCTCTACGTCAGATTTATTCATATTTGCAAAATGTATCGTGTCAACTGATTATATTAAATTAATTTTGTAAATATAATAGATAAATGGTAATTCTCTACCGGTAGGCGGGGCAGGCGGCTACGTCACCAACGGCTAAATACTTCCCGATCTATAAATGACAATACAATTATAATATCTTATGGTAGGCCAACCTTGAATACTGCCAAGTGCCAATACAAACGCGTTGGAGTTATGCTTAGTTCATTTTCCGTTAGTACTATACTATTTAATTAATCAAACAGGTGCAATAGAGTCAAGCCGCATGCGTCATAACGTTGTTATCAGTTTTAGGGCCGATTTTTCAATGCCCAGATAAACAGCTAGATAGACTTTATTCTTCAGTTAACAAAATATTCAATTTTTCAATGGACGAATAGGACTTATCTATCGAATAACTACGTTATTTGAGGAATAAATCTATTTGCCGCTCCAACGGCCAGATAGCGCGCTATTCGACTGTTAGGCGTTTGAGTTGACAACTGACGAGTCAAATTTGAGATATTTTCGTATGTCATAACATAGAGCGTAGAATTATTAACAATTAAACCTCTTTCTATATAATTATTATCAATTAAAATCATATTGAAATTGATGTTTTTGATAGTACTGATGACCATGCCATTGAAAATTTGCCGAACGCTGCCTTTAAGTATGTCGTTTCCATCGTAAAATATATAAATTGAAACACATATTTAACCAAACTCTTTACTCGAATCAAAACAACAATCAACAATCATAGAAGACAAGTGCACTCCTGACGTGAGTCATAATGACGGTTGTTGACAAATTGCAAGATTTGACTCTATCCCGCTCTAACCTGACTAATTTAATATGTTTGTTTCGCCACTCCGAGAGCAGTGCTGCCAATATGGAAATATTTGGTCAGATAGTTATTCATCAAATAAATCACGATTGAAAAATAGGCGAGCCGTAATGAGTTAGATAAATAATTGAATAAATCTATTCGAGGGGTAGTTATTAGACTGTTTATCTCGCGATTGAAAAATCGGCCCTAAAAAATATAAACTTTCTTACCAGCCGTGTAATGCTTTTGTATCTGGAAGAAAAATTAATTTTAAGGCTTAATGAATAACTAAGAAATTATGAATTTCAATAATAATTAATTTCAAGAACATGCTAATGTTCTTAATTTAATATTTATAATATTATAAACACGAATGAAAGGACGAATGTATAATAGTTAGTCCATCACGTCAGTGTATTAGCTGAATGGATTTTTGATAAAATTAAGCACATGAATGAAAGTTGAGACCTAGAGCAACACAGGCTCTCTTATTTTCCGGGTAATGAATATAACTGCAGGATGAAGCTACCTACTATTACAATGAAAAGCGAGGAAATTATATTATGTAGATAAATATTGTATTTATGCCCAAATGAAATGATTACGAAAAGAGTAATTTAGATTCATAGCCAAAACACAATGATATCAATAAATAATTCGTTTTCGGGCTAATTATAAAGAAATTCCAATTATTCGAAGCTAACAACTACCATTGAAGCCATAATAAAGCGAAAAAAGAATGTAAAAATCGCCTGTCGAAGTGTGAAGAATATTTCTTTAACATGCTATCACATGGTGTAGGGAATGCAGTGCATACAGGTGAAAGATACGGAATACGGATGGATCATACGGCTTCTTTTACGCGGTTTATTTTGTTTGATCATGTGTATTACCTGAATTTTTAACACGCTTTTATTAGCTTTATCTATGTTTCTATGCTTGTATGCTTGTATGAAATCGACTCTTTTCAAATAAGAGCAAGACCCACTTTAAACGAATATAAATCAAACTTTATACACTTATCAAGGATCGGTGGCAAGACAATAATTTCATGTTTGTCTTATTAAAACGTGCTTTTTTCATTGAGATAATATTACTACGTATGGAGGAAACACCACGAACAAAATCTGTGCGCCATTTTTTTGCTCTAACTAATTAAAAATTATTATCTAGTTAGGTACTTACCGATGTTAAGTTATGTTAGTCACTTTTCCGTATTATTTGTATTATTTGTGCAATATAGTAACACACACGAAGGCATATTTGATGCATTTCACTTTAAAACAAATAAAAATGAGCGTGCAGTTAAACCATATGGCTTATGTTGAGTGGAACATAAGTGATGTAGGCGGTGTCGTCTCCATATGTATATCTAAATGGCTTTTTTACTATTTTTTGGGATACAAATATATGATATATACAAATAATACAAATATAAATATATGATATATAATCTTATATATAAAAATGAATCGCAAAATGTGTTGGTAAGCGCATAACTCGAGAACGGCTGAACCGATTTCGATAATTCTTTTTTTATTATATTCCTTGAAGTACGAGGATGGTTCTTATGTAGAGAAAACGTAAACATGTACCACGGGCGAAGCCGGGGCGGACCGCTAGTATATAATAAATTATGGAACTATTCATTCATTGTGTATAATTCGACAAACAATTGGCCGATCGATGTTTTATTACTATCTTGACAAACATATTACAAAATGTGCCATTGATTTTATTACTCTAAGCCTTATAGCATAATAATTAATATAATAAGTACTTAAATACCTACCCTAAAGGTCTTTATGGATGTTGTCTTATTTAACTCAATATGTACCTACAAATTATATCTGTATTTTCCTCGTGTTTTTGTTTTTGAGTCAAATAATCTTTATTTTTTTTTTTAATATTTTTTTTAATAAGAAAAGTATTATTTTTTTACAAGAAATCCATTTGTCCTCGAACATTAACACACTTAAACAGCCCTGACCTCAGGCTTTGTATCTTCGCTAAAGAAAAACGTTACAGTATTTTCTAATTTTTACCGTTACGTTGAATTAATGTCATGATTAAGTTACAAAGATAATTTCGTACAAAATAATTATTAATTAGAAGATAAAAATTAACAAGTAATATAAAAAGCTGAATAAGCCTAAAAGCTGTTTAATGTACATTTCTAATATTTTAGTTAATTGGAAAAATAACGTATAATATAATATACAATTCTAATCGTAGGTACCTTCATATTAGATTAATGAAACTGTTGACTGAACTTATAATATTTATTTTAAGTTACTTTTAAACATAACTAAAATAGGTAAGTACCAAGTTAGCTAGCTACTAGTTATTATTCTGTGACCAAGTATAACAATCATTGTAGCCTGTAGGGAATACCAGTAGGATACTGTAAATGCTGACTTGCGTATTGTGTTATTGGAACAATATGCAAAATTAATACAAAATCACTGAGAATATGTATAAAGTGACATATTGCAATACTTGTGATAAATTACTGAAGATAGCTGAGAAAAACAGTTGGGTAAAGTGTGGTTGAAGTTATGATAAACGTAATGCGAACGTTAATCTCTTAGAGGCTGCGCTTCTCAAATTGTAATTTCACGCATATTAAATAAGCAATTTAATGTATATCACAGACGTGCCGTCATTTCCATCAGTAATAATCTCATCATATGGCACCGAAATTCGTTCATTTCCCTCTGGTTATATCCGATTGAATCAGTGTAAGATCTCGGGTCTGTATACTGTAGTGAGTAGTCTGTATAGGCGCCGCGGCAACCGGCAGTCTTTGGAGGGCGCTCGCATCGTAAACACGCCGCGCCATTGTCGTTCGAACCATATGCTCGGACTCGCGATCGGCCGTCCTCGTCGTACTGTCCGGTACGATGACTGACCAAGACCGCAGACACGCGCTCCTCGCTTTCTACGCTCCAACGGTACAAAAGCGACCGCGATCTCATCCGTTACACTGACATGTTTACATACACTGCTTTCCAGCAGATGAATAAAAGTTCCTCAGTAATAAACACTCTCTGTACCCAGCTGATCGACTGAGTCGTTGCGAAACTTTACGGTGAAGTTTAAAAATACTTTGACGTTAGTGGAAAGTGAGGATAAAAGATGTGTTCGTGTAGCAAATTTTACGACTTCTGGAAGAATTCATGTGGAGCAGGTGAGAATGGAAATGTTTAGCTCAACTGTTGCAGTGTAAACTTGTTTAAGGTTATACGATTACGTACCTACTTCGGATTTTCGCAGACAGATAACCTTGTTTTTTCCACTAAGATTGTAGGTAGCTCTATAAACACAACATAAGCGTAAAACAAGTTATTAAACCGTATGCTTTACGTTTTTGATCTCGTATTATTTTAAGATACTTATCAAAATTATAGAAATCGGCTCGTATAATGGTCATAATTATGAAATTAAAATAGCTAAACAAGCAAGCAGCAATTACACATCAAATTTTTGCTGCCAAGATATCAAGGCTCAATAAACAATTGAATATGTTACCTATATAGAAAATCTCAATAATCAGCAAAGTTTTTATACTCAGATTTAAAAGCAATATCAATTCGCTTTTACCGAAGAGATTGTGGTTCCGCGTTTCGATACTCAGGGTCACCAACATCATGAATGGAATAAATGGATACCATTTTTATATCCGCTTCGAGGCTTTGGATTTAATTTAAAATAAGATTGCAAGAGCATTATTCTCTAAGTAGTCGCTAGGGACAGAATCGTATTATATGTCCCACCTTGACACTCTTACCACACGGCAACAAAACAGTAATCCAATAAGAATTGCGATATTCTATTTCCCACAAACGCTCGTATAGGTTTTTGCAATTTGAACTGCATAATGAGAATTGCAGGCGGTCTCGGAGGGTGGTCAAAATAATTTGCTGTAGTTCACTCAACATTTTATTGTATTTAAACAGGAGTATATACGATGAATTAAAATTAATGACCACAATCCCACAACTTTACTTGCTGATGATGATCAGAATAAAGTGGGTAAATATAACACAGTCTTTCCTGCTATAAAAATGAAATCATCTTTAAGTCATCTTTATTAAATTCAATATTCTGAATAACTTTCTCACCATTAATTATTATCGAATATTAGATACTATGAAAAGTTTGTTGGTATGTGGCCAAAATACATGACCTTCAATGATAAAATTGCGGATGATAAACTCGTCCAAATAATGATGTTCATTGATTTGTAAGACTATAAGGTACCTATCCAATACTCTAAATATTCATATTATATCTGTATCTATGTTGTATTACATAGGTAACTATTAAAATTTATTTGGTCAGTTTTTGTCATGTTTGTGCAAAATAATGTGACTTTTGAAAATTGTATTGTATAATTCATTATACTTACTGTAAATGTATCTACAATTTCGAAAGCAAAATAATATTTACTATCTAATTAAAAAATAATTGTCTATTTCATGTTATATTAAGACAGAAATATATTATTTCACGTAAATAGTCTAATTAAAAAGAAATTAATTTAAACAATTCACCAAAAAAACAAAAAAAATTCTAAATAATATTTTTACGCTTTGGCAAAGGACTTAATAATTTTTATTGCAATTAATAATAACAGATTTTAGATAAATGTATTTTGGTTCTTACTCATTTGTTTTATCTCAATTAACTTTCTATTTCATAGAGGTTTTCTAAAAAAATACTAATTAACTTGCCCACTATTGAAAGGACATAAATATGAGTTATGATGATTGATGATTGATGAATTTCTTAGAATGTTTTAATATTTTCTCGTAATGGTCTTTTTCACAGGTTATTTATATTATATTCCTATAAACATTTTTATAGTATTGACTTTACCATTCCCGAGGATCGAAATTCGAACCTGAACTTATTGGTACTACACTTACACATGAAGTATGAACCACTATACAAAACACGACTTCAACCTTTTCCAATATAGTAATCACTTGATAATCTTATATATAAAAATGAATCGCAAAATGTGTTGGTAAGCGCATAACTTGAGAACGGCTGAACCGATTTCGTTAATTCTTTTTTTATTATATTCCTTGAAGTACGAGGATGGTTCTTACGTAGAGAAAACGTAAATATGTACCACGGGCGAAGCCGGGGCGGACTGCTAGTAAATCATAAATAAATGATGGTTTATGTATCTATGTCTACACTTTGTAAGCAACCCAAAAAAAGTTTGGTTAAAAATAAAGTACCTACTGTATACACATATTCAGTCCGGTTCAATAACGCTATGATCAAAAATCAATCATTTCAATTCGAGCACTTTAGTTTTAGCTTCGTTATACGCATTGTGTTCTCATAAGTGTTATAATGAAAACGATTCCAGAAGAACCGAGCTGCTATAAACAAGTCAATTATCGCTAATCTATTTTCAACGTCCTTCTCAATATTATTACCCGATATTTTACATGTAGGTTTATTAGTTTAAAATTGCCATACATAAATTCTCGTAACATGATTTAGATTTTTTGTCAATAAATTATTATACTAGCTTGATTTTTAAAAACTACCAAAAGGGAAAACTTGTAAAGGATAAAGTAACTAAGAATATATTCAATTATTTTTGAATATTCTCATGATAAGTAGGTAGATTTTCTCACAAACACGTTTGACATTTGCAAGACTGTTTGTACATAAGATTATCGTAAATAAAAGATTATTTGGATAGAATCATAGAAGTATATGTATAGGTAGTGACACATATATGTAAAGTGGTATTATCATAATATTCCCACTACGAAGCTGACTCGTTAAAGATCTAATTAATAATTATAAACAGTAATTTAATTAAGTGAATTCAACCAAGATATAAATTAAACATTGGTATGTACGTACTATACGTGAATTAAGTTACAAAGTTCAAAATTATATTCCGCTAATTCAACTTTCATAATTTCAATTACGTATACAATATCATATTGTTTATAATCATGCATAATATAATCGCTTGTCTCATGTTAACAAACTTGTTCGAATGTTCTTTTCTAGAAATGTATCAGAATTTACAAGATCTAGTAAAAGTTTTATCAGGTAGGTATGAGGCTCCAATAAAGTTTACAAGTTAATTAGTTTATAGACAAAATTGCACGTGAAATTTAGTACATGATAGCGGGATTTAAAACTGGGTATTGCCATAGTTTACATTTGTGAATAAGTGATGCGTGCAGAGATCAAGGGAGATCACAGATATGTATGATAATCTTTGAATTATCACAGTTAAAACTTAAACATTACATTTAATTATGATAAAACATCACAGAAGGCAATGAATGTCACCACTTTTTTTCAAGGAACACTAATTTTTTTTAAGGATTGTATAGGCTGTAGGGTATTTACCAAAATTTACATAAGAAATTTAATTCCTGGGAAAAAGGCGACTTGACAAAGGTAAAACAAAGTTATAGATCCTAATAGGGGTTCCGTTTTAACTTTCTGACGTACGGAACCCCTTAAAATATAATCGTATGTTTTAAATTTGTACAGCACAATAGTGTAATCATACTGTCAAGGTTGTATTCGTGAGGCTATGATATTCCACCAGTGTCAGTACAAAGGAATTTAGTATCATAGTAATTTGGCCAATAAGTTTCGATACTTCGTAACTGCTCACTATAGACAAAGCGAGACACGTTCAGAATCACGTTTCCATATTATTTAATTTATACTGAACTGTAACTAATTGATTCAAGCTGAGTGCATTTAAGAAAACGTCACTAAGAAAATTCATTTGTCACACTTAGCTCGTGACTTGCCTTTATTACCACAGAAAATGGCAAACTGTTCTATGATATACGTTAATGATTTAATCTCTAATTTGAAATACCGCATTATACTTTTCATATTTATGATACCTCTATAATGAAACGCTAATTGCAATAAGCCACCACCTAAAACTAAACCTCACCCTATCTTCCGGGTTGTTGTAAAGGTTGTTTATGACGATAAAACCGCTATCTGCACACTATAGGTGTTCGTTTGTTCCGAGTTTCTATGATGATTAGGAAAGACCTTTTTCATGATTGAAATATTATATTTCTGCTGAACTTATGGAGTTTTTGCGGCATTAAGTGAAAACTGCATTGAAATTTTGAGTTTAATCTGTAGCTTATGAGTAATGATCACGTGATGTTTTAATACACTTTCTACAGGGTTGAGTCATGCGCGGGTTGCACTAAGTGGATCTGATTTAATAAATTACGTACAATGGACAATGATATAAAACTGTTAAACCGTTACGTAACGAGGAGAACAATTTATTGATGGTAGTTACTTCATCTGTTACAATGATACGCTCTTTAATACAATAACAATCCATTCACAAACAACTACCTGTGTATTTCTTGAAAAATATCATCTCATTTCTGAAATTCATAGATAGAATAGATAAGGATGAACGTTCCGGTGCTAGATTAGAATCATGATTATTCATAAGTAAAAGTCGGTGAATAAAAATTAGTTTTGAAAGATGGACGTCCTTGACTATTGAGAATAATTACTTTCATTTTAAATGGTAAGTATATATCTACCATTTGATCTATGATATTTCTCGATGAATTTTTTTCTTTGACAGGATCTTTGTAATTATTTACTTATTCAATCAAAATGTGGTTGCATTTATCGTGCTTCATTTCAATAATATTGAGAAGAAATCAATAAGCCCAGATAAAAATCTATATCAAAGATGTTTTCTTTTAAAATGTGTTCATGACTCATGTTAGCTAGTTCATACATAGACAAGGTGAGGTTATGTGACCCGCATCTTTAAGATAACAATACGTATACATTGTTCGTTTTTTGCGATGTTTTAGAATAGATTTATATTTCAATGTGTGCATTAAAATTATTAAGCCGTTAGAATTTTTAAAATGTAAAATTTGTACATATGATGTAAATTATAAACAATACGTGACACTTAACAATAAGTGCCGCATATTGAATTATTAATATTGATATGAAACTAAATTGAATAACCATTATAACAAAGAAACATTATTTGATGAAATCCCGTGTAAAACTTGGAAACTATCCGAAAAATCTTTTCCATGCCGTTGAACTTTCAATAAGTAATTTCTCTACAAGCGTCAAATATTCTTCGTTGTTTAAATCAGCTCTACTCTTTACATTCTTGTTTCGGTTTACTGTTGTTTCCAAGAAAAGCATTTCAATTAATTGTTTTTGGTCTACGCAACTTATTTTTATTGTATTAATTACTTAAAATAAATTATGGTGTTATGACTAAATCGCTATAAAGCGATTTCTTCCAGACTATTAGTAAGCGCCTTGTTAAATGTGGATGGAATTAATTCCGTCTTAAATTATTAAACCATCATCCTCTCTTCAACCAAGTAACCACAAACCAATCCGACATTTAATTTTATATATTTTGGTTAAAAAATGGTAAGATACTATTTGCCCTTTACCATGACTCAAAATTATTATTTGCAGAATTAGAATGCTTGTCTGTTTGTATAATAACCACGCAAAATTGATCGCGGACTTAGATTGGACGGAATTGATCGTGGACGTTAGTCATCATTAGAAATTAAGATTAAAATAGATCAGAAAGCAGAGAAGTTGCGTGACTTTTTAAGTTTTTACGCAAAGAACCAAACGAAAATGGCAAAAAGCTGTTTTTGATTAAAATGCGAGCATATCTAAAAACAGTTCAAAATGAAGTGTTTATAGTATTCGCGTGTCCCGAACCATTTAGCCTCGATTTCATTTTGCTATCTGTTTTTATAGCAATTTCGGTAAATGTGATATCCATGAAAAGTTTAATTAAATCTTAGCTGGTTGTCCAATTTATAATTTCTATTACTATGTTTGCGCTTTTACTACGATGTCAATATTTGTAAATCTGAAATTAAAAGAACATACCAATTCTCGCTAAAAAAATCATAGAATTTTGGACAGATGAAAGAATGGATAGGCTGGATCAATCAATTTCAACAGGAATTCGCAAACTAAAAAAGTGGGCTGCGTATGGTCGTAACATTGATTTTTGAAATAAAAATAAACTCATTGCTTTCTTATGGCATTGGCTTTATATAGTACGTATACAGTTTAAAACACACGTGTTTATACTTACTTACTTACTTAATATACTAAGGCCCCTAGGTGGGGCAAAGGGCGTCAACAGTACATCGCCATTTATCTCGATTTTTGGCGGCATGTTTTATTTCGCTCCAGCATTTTCCTATACACTTGGCCTCTGCGATGACAGTCCGACGCCAAGTTAGCTTTGGACGGCCACGTTTTCGTTTTCCCTGGGGGTTCCAATCCAAAGCCTGCTTTGGTATGTGTTCCGGGTCTCTACGTAGCGTGTGGCCAATCCACTTCCACTTTCGGCGTTTAATCTGTTGGGCGATCGGTGTTTAGACACGTGTTTATAGTTGGTGTTAATTTCAGTAGGTACTTAAAAGTATAACCAACAATTTTCAAGAGGCTTTTAAAAAGAGAAAAACGTTATTGTTTTTTTTTTAGAATTTAATAGCTTTAATTTTGGTCCGTTCAGAGTAGATTCTATAGATATATATTTTTTAACATAAAATTGTGAAAGAAATAATTGCACCAATTAGGAGCGTTTCTAACTGTACAACCGTCCCTTTTATCAAGCAGCAATTAGGGTTCGACTAATTAAGTAACCTTTAACTTCACTTCAATGGTCATTGAAGGGTGCAAGCCGTAACGGTCTATTTCTGTTTAGAATTTTTTCTTGGGAATATTTAGAGACATGTACTGTTCGAGACTACCTATAACAATACACAAGCACAATTTAAAAATATTAATTAGGTTCCAGCTTACAAATACCAAAAGGCCCGCATTTTACCTTGCTTAACTCAGGCTCAGTGTTGTCGCTATTTCATCCCCTTTCAACGATAATAAACGTGACTAAGTGCATTCCTAAATTTTGAATTATCGCGATTGGCCAAAATTCTCGCTGTCACCAAATTTAACGAGGATCCATTTACTGAATCGTTCTCTTAGCGAACGTCAGCAATAATTGTTTTGGGAGTGGCAAATATTTCGCCAAGTTTTTGTTCGTATCAACTATGAGCAGTCTCCATTATATTTACTTAATTTTATTAAGTGATGTCATGTTTATAAATTGCTATATATGTATTAGGTTTTACGGTACTAAATCATCTTGATTAACCTTTATTTTATTTCCTGTTAATTTTATAGTAGGTAATATGTTAGTAGTATGACTTTTCCTGGCATAGAATATAGATTTATGAATATCACGACTATCTGTGAGACATAGACATTATTGGGTCAAAATCGTTCAATATTACCTCCGGCCTCCGGGACCAATAAAACAATGTTATTTTTGGATCTTCCTGAATTTCAGGTAACTTGTGAATGAAATATTTCAAAGCCTAACTAACGAGGTTTATTCAAGTAATAAATCTTTATGTGTCGTCCTATAAAAATATTATGCCTCGGCCCTCGACTAATGAAATTAACTTGCACTATGTCGCTATAAACATTTCCGAGGTGACTTAAATTTTATTCTACGTGATTCAGGTCAATCGTAACTGTACGAAGGTACTCATCTCCTATATTATGATTCATTCAAACACGGAACAGATTTACGATATGTCCCGCTTGACCTACTCGTTCTTGTCAACTCTTTGAGTAATTTTGTTAAAAAGATTAGAGATAATATATGCATAAAGAACTGATTGAATTTTTATTTTTATCATTCAGCCGTAATAATAATTAATATGTAGTTATCAATTTCATAAATTGTAAGTAATTAAACTGATGATTGATGAATGATGGTGTGTGACTGTAAATGAAGTAAAAAATAATATCTATAAGAGTTGCAATTCACTAATCAATTATTCGATGATCAATGTAGGTAACTAGGTAACAGATACACGTATAGTAATCCCGAAATATAAACATTCGACCGTACATAGTTCAAATAGACGTTATGTAAAGGAAACCTATTTTCGTTGTGTGAAGGCCGATTTCGAGATTCAGTAGCTGTAACGATATAATATTATCAAGATCTACTGCAGAAGCGCCAGTATAAAACTTTGAAACATACGCTTTATTTCATGGGCCGTTGGTTTTATTATACAATCCTTTACTAATTGTTACCCTTGAGACTGTCAGCAGCCGTCGAACATTTTAATCGCCTTTTACAAATAGGCACTTATTATTTTTTTAAATTCATTATTGTAAAGTTTTAGGGGATAAAATTAAATACTGTTCTAAGATTTTATGGAATTTTGCACAGAAGGAAGTAAAAGAATAAAAGCAAATTTTACATTCAGACACAAAAATATCTAATTCATAAATTGACCGAAACAAACTGCATAACTGCTATAATATATTCGCATATATTTTATACTTAATTAACAAACATCTGCATAACATTTTAGAATGCACGGGAATAAATGAGCGGCAATTTTAAGAAAGACGCATCAATGTCACAATAGACAATAGAGTATATAGACTACAGGCCCATGTTGAAAAAATTATGGGTCATTTGACCCACCACCTGACCTATCTAGAATGATATAAGAGCATAAAATAATAAGATTCAGCACTATGACGTCACTCGTAAGCTGTCCACCTGAGTGCAGATGAGAATTCTAAAGTTCAGGTAGAGATTTTCTCCCCTTGTCTCCATGATTTTTGTACGGCGTTGCGGAATAATGGCTTAAAAGCAGTATAGAAATAGTATGACACAGATGCCGTACAAAAATGGTGGTCCACAAAGTCGGAATTTATTTTTATTTTTCGACAGTTGCCGGGGTAAATTTGGTCATTTGATTTTGTACGGCATCTGTGTCATACTATTTCTATACTACTTTTAATCAATTATTCCGCAACGCCGTACAAAAATCATGGAGACAAGGGGAGAAAATCTCTACCTGAACCTTCGAATTCTCATCTGCACTCAGGTGGACAGCTTACAAGTGACGTCATAGTTCTGAATCTTATTATTTTATGCTCTCATATCGTTCTAGATAGGTCACCTGGTGGGTCAAATGACCCATAATTTTTTCAACACGGGCCTGTAGTCTAATAGATTGTAGACGATTCAGTAGAACGTATTCGAATTATATTATACATGTGACATGACAGAGTTGAATAATTGAATCTAGCCGTTTATCGCTTTCTACATACATTTTCAATGAGACACGCCATTACTGCGCCGTGTATTTTCTTTCATTAGGAATAAACAAATCAGCCACAATTATACATAGCTAAAAAGCTATGAAGCTTGATTAAAAATAAATCTAAAGTTTTTGAGAATGACCTAAATAGAGGAATGGAATAAATTGTGATTCATCAAGCAATACAGACAAGCAGTGCTATTCTGTAAGGTTATTATAAAAACTCGAACGCGGAATCCGCGGTGAGTTTTCGATTTCGTATTCTGTAAAACTCGACAGTACTAGTGGCGCGACATCGTCGAGAGCGGCGACGAGGCGAACTGTGCTAAGTGAGTATTTTGACGTATAAAGTATGAATTCGGCATTCTGTAAGGTAATTTTACACCTCGAACGTCGAGTTCGAGTATTTACAAATACGAATTCACCTGTCATCAATTCACTCGCCTATTAGGTGCCGAGTTCGTGAGTGAGTTAGTGGTTGTGGAACAAATTTGATACAAATTTTATATATTTTTTTACTAAAATGGCGCGTTATTTTATATTAAGTGCTATAATACGAGAAGCTAATGCTGTGGATATAATAGAAAGTCGCCGGCAAAGTACCAGCATTCGGGAAATGCAAATTATTAATCGAAATAAAAATTTTGTTGAATGCTACCGTTTATCGGAAGAACTAGTTTCTCAAGTGATGGAAGACATTAAAGTTTTAGTTAAAAAACCTCAACGTCGACGAAGAGGATTAACTGCTAGAGTCAAGGTATGTATCTAAGTGCTTTATATGTGTATTCATAATGTCATGAAAAGTTACTGTTACAATAGTCATCGGTCCCGTGATTTCATCTGCGGAAGTCCCGATCCCGTGTGAATATTGGGATAACTTTCCCATAACTCTGTAAAACATTCCATTATGTAGGTAGGTAACATAACTTCCTCGCATAGAACATAGAACCACTAACGATAACGTCCTCTAATCCCCGATTATTTTTTATGATGTCACCCTTTCAAGTGGTAGGTACCCTATGTTAAAGTCCAAAGTTTCTCTCCCTTACGTTTTTTTAAAAACGTTTTGAGTTATTAACCGACTTTAATTATGGATGGTTTCCTTATCAGATTAAGTACCTTTTATTTTGATAGTTTCAAGAAATTTCATTCATTTTTTTCAGTTGTTATGTGCACTTTCTTTCTGTGCGACTGGGAGCTATCAAAGGATATGTGGAAAACACATAAATTCGTTTGTGTCGCAGCCATCAGCATCTCGTAGTATCCACGAGGTCATAGAAGCCCTAAGCCATCCAAGTATAGTAAAAAAATACATAAGATTTCCCCAAAATTCTGAAGTAAGACTGAGACTCAAAACAAGGTTTGTGTACCTACCTAAATAAACCTATCATGTTAATGAAAAATATTTAAGTAATGTTTTTTTTATTTCTTATTGCAGATTCTATGAGAAATTCAGTATTCCTGGGGTAATAGGATGTGTAGATGGGACTTTTGTGACAATGGTGAGACCAACTTGCCATGAAGAACGATACTACTGTCGCAAAGGATATCATGCAAGAAATGTACAAATGGTAAGCCTGATATAATAATGTCTGTATACGCTTTCACACTTGAACCATAGAAAATCGATTTAATGAAAATATTTGGACCAATTCCATAGGATCATTAACTAAGCAGTATAAATCACAAGACGCTGCTAGTACCTATATTTTTTATAACATTCATTAGAACAGCCACATAAAAATAGTTGTAAAATAATTCTTTTTGCAGTTCATAGATGCAGATTTGAACATAATACATGTAGATGCAACATATGGCGGAGCGACTCACGACAGCCTTATTTTTAATAATTGCATCATTCGGGACCACCTCGAACAATTAGTACAAACAGGCGAATCTGTGTACTTGTTAGGTGAGTTACCTCTTAGCTAATTTATAAAGACGAATCTTTGTTTGTTTGTAAATATTTAACTCAAAAACTATTGGATTAATTCCTTCAAAAATTCTTTCATCATTAAAAAAACTACTTTATTTCTGAGTAATTTAGGCTTTATTACCGAAGTTCACGGAATTCATAAAAATTGGAGAGCAGGCGAAATCATTGAAAACTCCTAGTTTCATTAATAAAAATATAATTGTTGATGACAAAACATTTTATTTTTTAACAATATTCATTGTTACAGGTGATTCTGGGTATCCGCAGCGTCAGTACCTAATGGTGCCAGTTCCAAATGCAGACGAGGGAACACCAGAACATCACTATAACCAGCTGCATGCTACTGCAAGAAACACCGTAGAAAGAACAATTGGGGTCCTTAAAGCCAGATTTAGATGCCTATTAGCACATAGAGTCCTACATTATGACCCCGGCACGGTTTCGAAGATTGTAATAGCATGTTGCGTGCTTCACAATATTTGTAATCGTGCCGGCCTGCCAGCTCCAGCCATACTCAATTCAGAGCTAGAGGTTGAGGCTGGTTTTCATAGGACCAGACAAAGTGTAGCTTCAAATGAGGATGTACCCAATGAAACTGCACTTGGTCAGCTATGTAGACAAAGATTGATAAATGAATTATGGAGGGCAAGGAACACGCGGTAATTATAATTAATTCAAACAAAAATCAATGCAAATTATTTATTCCGGAAAATTATATTCATAGGTGTTAGTAACTCAATTAGGGCTTATAAACTAATGTATTAGTAAATTAAGAAACTATAAGTAAAACCACAGATAATTTTTTACTACTAAAATAAGTTAAGAACTAATAAATGTATTTAAGTATAAAAGTATTTTATTTTTTTAAATTTTCAGCTAATAATTTAAGACCTTCCCCGACGGCAATCAGGCCCTCTGCTGTCATTCTGTTGGTCTCCCTTTGTGAGTTGACCATCACCTCCTGTAACTCACAGTAGCGACGGTCAATCTCAATCCGTTGCTCTTCCAAGCTAAGAAACCTTTCAGTAAAGGTTGTTAATTGAGAATGCCGCCTTTGTGATGCAGGTGATCGTCTTCTTTGCCGTTGTTGTGGACGACTCGATGACCCTGAAACGTAAAAATAAATATTAATTTATTATTATTTCCACCGGTCGCGGTGACGCATTTTTGACAAGTCTTCTGATGATATTATTATTTCCTTAATTCATTATCAAGTATTATTTAGTTTTATTTGTATGTATTTCCAAATTTTTATTGTTGACTAGCTTTCCGCCCGCGGCTTCGCCCGCGTTTTCAAAGAAAAACCCGTTCCCGTAGGTTTTCCGGGATAAAACCTATCCTATGTCCTTTCTAGGGTATCAAAATATCTCTATACCAAATTTCATGCAAATTGGTTCAGTAGTTAAGGAATGATTGAGTAACAGACAGACAGACAGAGTTACTTTCGCATTTATAATATTAGTATGGATTATAAATATTGTAAATCAATCCATAAATCTCATAATTACTTGTAGTACGACGTGGTGATGGACCCGCGACATTCAATCGACGTCGAGCAGGAAAGTTGCCTGAGCTAGAGGGGGTAACTGCTTGCAGAGGGCTCGTTACCTCCGCTCTCGGTGGTGTATGAGCAGGGGAAGGTTCGGGATTCGGGATACAGTCAACATATTGCTGAATTAGTTGAGGTCTCTGAAAAAAAAACATAGTATTTCAAATACTGGAATCAATAAAAAAGTACCATTTTCATAATATCTTATTAATATATACCTCAGTATCTGCCATACTAACATTTTCCGTATTTATAGCAGTCTCATCCAAGACTTGGTATTTATAGAACAATATAAGAAACATTTACTAATAAGTTAATACACTAGGTATTTACTTACAATAGTTGTGGTTTCATTTATCATAGATGAAGTCGGCAATGTGGGGCTTTCGTTGGCATCAGTAAGGACGGGGATTTCCTAAAAAAAGAACATGACATTGAATAATTATATTTTACATACATACATGTATCGGATCAACAAAATCGATAACAATAGCTTACTTCAAATGGATTAATTTCCAAATGCCTATCACCAATTGCAAAACCTTCCCCGCCCATTAATGTGAGTATTTTCTCCTCCACCTCTGAAAGCTCCACCACCGATTCACATCCACCACCAGTCTTATTGGGTGCCCGGTATCTTAGGGCAGCTTTTTTCTTCACGGCACTCTTTTTGTCAGACCAATACTAAAGCAAAATTAAAAGTTTATTAATATGTAGGTAAGCCAGATACCTACACGGTATAAGATGAATAGTTTTATATAATATGTCTATTGCCTACCTTTGTCCACTGTTTCCATGTTTTAGTGCAGCCTCCCAAGCTATTTAATTTGATAGTCAACTCCTCCCATGTTTTTCTAGCTTCGTCTCTAGCACTCGGGACTTTTGAAAAACCCTTGGCTAAGCTAGGATGTTTGCTAAGATAGTCGACTAGATTCTACTTGGGCACTGGAGGGATGAGACGACCTTTCCGAGGAGCTAAAATGTTTAAGATTTTAAGTTAAATATTTCAATAAGCTTGTTGTTTATGATAATATTTTAGTTAAATACAAGAATCACATTACTCACCTCATAGTTGTTATTTTTGCAGTTTTCTCCTTTAAATAATTTATGCAACACGTTTAACACCAACTACACAACAACTTAATAAAGCCAAACTCAAACATTAACTAAAACTCCAACAAAACTTTTAGAAAGAATGCAACACGAATCACTTTAAAATTAGGTACAAACAAAAAACCACTTGAGAAATAAACAAACGTCACGAACGAACCACAGACAATCGTCCTTTTTTTTTCAGTGACGCTAGAATTATTTTAATTTTAAAGAATTTATCAGTGTAAAATTGCAATTTTAGTTTAATTCCACCCACGGTACAATACTAAAGTGTTATTATGTCTTCAAAATGTGTTATATTGCCGCATTTTAAAGATAATAACAATGTCGATAAATTCAAATCTATAATTTCCCTTCACTCGGCAAGTGAGTTTCGAAGTGAGACTCGCTTCGCTTCGCCTCTGCCGAGTGGATGTTTACAGAATGCGAAACCAAAAACTCGAACGTTCGAAAGTGAAGTGAGTCGACTCACTCAGGTGAGATGCGAGTTCGGGCGAAGGTGGGTGTTCAAAAATGACGCGTCAATTACAGACATACTTTATTTATTAACAAATAAAACTACATCTGAATTAATATGAAAAAATCGTGATAACAAGATGAAGCAACGGAGTGTAAAACATGCGATGTAATTAAATACTTTATTTGTGAAATTGCAAGCTGGTTTTCTTTCAGGAGAAAATGAATGTGGGAATTCCCATACTGTCTCGAAGTACAGGACTAGGATGAATAATTTTCACCAACACTTAGCAAGTCTTTCGTAATAAACAGTTAACACACAAAAAGTTATTGGAAAAATGATTACGCATAAGAGAAGACTGAAAGTGGTCTTTACACTGAACATAATTGGAAAGACTGGACATTTGAAGATTGAAAGTAGCATTTCATATTCCAAACAAGACAAAATTATACAATGTGTGTATAATGACCTAAATGTCATATTACGATACATCTGTATATCCCGAGTGAAGTCATTAACACCGCTCAGAAATAGATTGAGCTCTAGAAATTGAAGGTGTGTGTCGCATATTAGCACGTATAGTTACTACCGGGCTATTTCCATCACACGGAAGCTTACGCCAATACGCCGACATTAACAAAAACAAATATATCGTCTTGTTTACTCATTAATCAAATATTTACAGCTGATTTAAATAAATGCTAGCCATGACGTCATTACTTACAATCGTAGCGTAGTTTTCCAATATGGTTGCGGTATCCATTCGTGTATTTCATTAGAATCCAATTTTTTGTAAGAATGGATACTAATAAAGTGAAAATACTACATTCAAAATAAAAAAATCATAACCTGATCGGTGCAAAATTAATTCAATTAATGTTATTCGCTCATTTATTTATTCCGACCTTTAAATATCTCAATTTATAAATTAAAACGGAATAAGAAAAGAGCCGTCAAGTTATTCATACAAGGACATAAAAATTATGACCAGTTCAAGAAAAACAATATCATAGATCTAGCCTTAAGAAAATTATTAGCACTTGTTATCCACAATTGAGTATGATAGAATTTTTCATAAAACTAGTTGTCTAGACTCTAACGTCGTTCAAACCAGTATGAATAAAACAACACCGTCGTGTCTGGTGCACTTGCACTCAAATGCACATAAATGCACCGGTAATTATAACCTCTAAGAGAGATTAATAGCGCATAGTAAGGTTATTATTATAATTGATTATAATAAATATTAAATACCTAACAAACGTACGTTTTAATCGCCACAATCGTGAAAAATCTCTACTAATAAAATAAGTACAATAAAATATATAAAATGTACCTACTATAAAATACACACGAATATAATACTCATCGTTTAATTAATTTAGGTAGGTAGTCCTCTTGTATTAAATATTGACTTTACCACATTTTACGTAACTCATTTCATTTATAATGAAGTAAAGAAAAAGGTTTGACAGTGAGGTTGTTTCAATGATAAATCGTTATAAAATAATAATCTTTTTGTTATAACGGGGTCACATTTATTATATAGGTGATTAACCTGAAAATGGTCATCATATTCGACATCACTTTTGACACTCAAAAGTCAAAATGTAGAATTCAATTGTTATTTCTAAAATCCAAAAAATCCACAATCGCTGTGTCGGAAATTATATTTTGCACGGCACCTGTCACTATTAATTTTTCTATTCAAAAACGTTCACGTAATTTTTTTGCTTTGAGTGATTTTGCATCTGCATACAACCTAGACCTTTATTTATAAGAATCGAAGCTTATGAATACCTGTCTAATGATTCTTATAAAAGTAATTATAATTTTGTTACAAACACAATCAATACTTTTTGAATTAAAAAGAAATAAAATATGGAGTCCCTCAGGGCTCTGTCTTAGGACCGTTGCTTTTTTTGGTGTATATCAATGTTATATCGTAGCGCTGGATTTTCAGGGAACATATCACTGTATGCTGATGATACTTGTCTCTTCTACTTCGGGGATTCAGCAGTCAACTTAACTAAAGTTGCTCAAAATGATCTTAATCTATTAAATAGCTGGTTTAAATTAAATTTATTGACAACTAGCGGTCCGCCCCGGCTTCGCCCGTGGTACATGTTTACGTTTTCTCTACATAAGAACCATCCTCGTACTTCAAGGAATATAATAAAAAAAGAATTATCGAAATCGGTTCAGCCGTTCTCGAGTTATGCGCTTACCAACACATTTTGCGATTCATTTTTATATATAAAATTAATGTAAAAAAGACCTCTTATGTAATCTATGCAGCCAAAAATAAAAAAAATGTCTTATTTTCCACCTCTTACAATAGACTCGCAACCATTAAACAGATCTAATGAAGAAAAATATCTTGGCCTAATCTTGGATAATAAATTATCATTTAAATTACACGTAAACCACGTGAGATCTAAGTTAATACCACTTATCCCAGTTTGGGGGCAATCGGCGCCTACTAATTTAAAAAACTACAAATTACGCAAAACAAACTAGTAAAAATCCTTTTTAACTTTAATTTTTTAACGCCAACTAAGGATCTATACTTCCGTACCAAATTGTTTGATTTAAATAAATTATATAAATATCACACATGCATACTGATTAAAAATATTCTATCTAATAATATAAAAACACAAATAACACTAAACAAAAAATACCACAAATACCACACACGAAAGAGTGATAACCTTGAATTACCATTTATAAGAACTCTATACGGTAAGAGAAACTTAAGATTTGAGGGAGCACAATTAAAGAATCCTCACCAACTCTATACCTTAGTCAAAATATGTGGCTTGGCCGTTCGTTACTACAAGAACTATTGTATAACACAAAAGTAATGAACAGTGAATTATTTTTTCACCTTACGCCGATGTGAATGTAGCAAAATGGCCAAGCCACATATTTTGACTAAGGTGTAGAGTTTGTGAAGTTAGTCCTTGTAGAGTTAGGGCGTGTAGTGTTAGAAGCTTGGCTCTACATGAGATCTGATAACTTTTTGACAGTGCGAGTCATATGGGCTCGTCTTGGCAACATTTTACATGAAAATGTTTTTGGTGGGATTTCTTATATTTGCAAAAGATCATATTGTATTGTTCTTGTTTATGAGATAAATAAAGTTCTTTGTACTGAATTATCAGATGCGTTGGGCCAGCACTATTAAATATGACGCATGTTCTCAAATCATCAGAAGCCCACAGATCTTTAAAACAAATTTAGTAGACAGCTCAGTGGCCGATGACCCAATCCCAAATTTGTCTCTTTACAGCGATAACATTAATGGCTTAAATAGATTTAAATCTACTTCTACAACACATTTAACTCTTATTCTTCTTCTCTGCTTAAATACGCAGTAAATAACTGACATTAAAAATTGCTAGAGATACTGTAAAATATCTGTAGTTTCCAGAAAAGGCGCTCTTTGAATAATATACAAAAAGTTGAAATAAATTATATCGTATCAACGATCATATAACCTTCAGTTTTTATAGAAATGATACTTGATAGTGTACAAAAACATTTAAAAATACAATTAAAAGGTATTTTAAAAATTAAAAAAAATATAAAATGTACGATGATATTGGAGAATTTTTTGATATTAACAGTATAGAGCCTTTTAGAATCTTGCTTCGAATTTCATCCTTATAAATGCGGTAGTAAAACTACGAGGGAGGCAAAAAATCCTTACAAACTTTTATATATTGTATAATACTTATTAGAAGGATTCCATGTCCAAAGTTCTCAATTGGTATGAAATGTAAAAGACCATAAAATAAAAATAACTTAGTTTGCTAAGAAAGAATTTATTATAATTCACAGTGCTCACCTCGACGTTTCTTCTAATTAAAAAAAACTTCCTTCCTATAAGATTAATTGAAGTTCCGTTTTATCATGCAATAAAAACAAGACGTTCAGAGTTAAAGGTGAACGCGTTTATCTTGTATGTATGATAGAAAAGTACAAGTATTTACGTATAATATTATATACAATGTTGCCATCATGGTTACTTTTTTTAAATTCTTGACAATATACTGTAGGACAACCTATATCAGGACTTGTGCGGATGCGTACTTGATCGATGCGGAATCAATAGGACTATGTCATTAGAACTATTGATTCCGCATATACATATAATATATACATTAAGACAGTGACATAGGCTGACGAGTTACGTAGGTAGAGCCATGGTATAGCTTATAGTCATTAGTGGTACCATTGCCTAATTTGCTATTATGCTGTTACAAACAAAAATTTCTATAGTGAGATCATCATGTTTGATGACTGGGAATGGGACCAGCTCCGGTAGCTGAAGGACCAAAAATTTCAATTGCTATCTTTCTAATTTCGACCAACATGTAATCGGGTAGTTTAGTCGTTTTACAACCTGTATCTCGGCACAAAGTTAAAAGAAGCTGTCTGTCCTTTCGACCCATCGAACTATGAAAATCATTGGATGGGGAGTGCACTCGTTTTCACATACATATTATGCGCTATCATATTGTGTCTTTATATATGTTGCAGTTGCTTTATATCCAATTTGATTGGCTGTCGTAGTCGGGATAGAACTTAGTGAAAAGGACATTATTATACTAACATTATACGAATAATCAAGGTCCATAAAAATATTATAACATTAGTAACTTGAATTGCTTAATCTATATAATACATATGTAGGTTGGCGCTATATAGAGTTTTATGAGAATGAGAATTCGGATAGAAAATGAATTCCAAATACTAAAATTTACTTAAATACGAGGCAGCTCTACCATTAGTAATCGTTTAGTAATTAACTTATATAAAAAGTTAATACAACAGAGCGATCGATTTATCAAGGACACGTTTTGTTAAAGCATTACGTTAACTGTTACCTTTTGAACGTAAAAGAGCGTGTGTAATGTGTATATAAAATAATAGTCATTGCCAGAATTTATATTAAAATATTAACTTTAAAAATGTATTAAGATTTAACTATTATTTTTGTTGCCTCAACTAATCTGATGTTGCGTCCATTGAGATGTTTAAATAAGTAAACAAACACGATATAATATGGGTGAAAAGTTCATTTAATAAAGTGATAAATGTTTGATAGGTACTTTGTTTTGTCGTGATACATATATAAACAAAATAATGTAGACAGTAAACTTCATCAGATTTTTAATTTAGTGCAGTAATTTTTATTTTACCTACCTACGAGTGGAAGTACTTACATTTTCTATTTGTTTATATGTTGTTTGCAGTTTAAATAAGATTTGAGATAAACAAGCACCACAATTATATTTACTGTCATGCTAGATAGTAATTTTGTTTTGCATGAATTACTGCTTGATATGGTATTAGCTATTTAACATAATTAAGATAAGAAATTATGAGTGGGAGTATATGTATGTGATAAGTAAAACAATCATTATTTACAGTGTTTTACCCATTTTATTACCTTGTTTTTATTTATCCTTATCTAAGTCTTAAAATGCAGGAAATTGTATAAAAAGTATTACGTGTCTAATCTTGTTGATCCTTTTTGTATTCTCATCAGTTTATATTATACAGCCCTAATTAGTTTATTCGAGAAATATTGATCTTAAAAACCCATCCACAGATTACACAAAACGCGTACGAATCTTTTCCTGTATCATATGTGACCATAACGGGCGTTGTGACTCAGCCAATAATCTTAGCAGCTCATAAACGACATAATAATTTAATACCTGGATTTTACATACTACGTGACTCGAAACAGCTATCGCGGACCGCGGTGATTTACTCTCAGAGTGCTATAACCGGCTAAGTGTACCTAATGGTTATCTATTCTTCGGGTGTTTATCATTCAATTGGCACTTGTAATTCTATTAACAGCTCAAAAGGCTATTGGACAAAAACTAGCAATTAAAACGATAACTATAATAGAGATAAGGGGGCTAACGTTAATATACCTTATAGAGAATATAGGTACATATACTACAGTATGGTTATTTAAGAGATGGAAATCAACTAGCTACCAAGACTGGGATTTTCTAGAGATCAATTGCACAATGATGAAACGATCGTAATAAAAATAACGATTAATATAACAATATTAAGAAAAGGAACGTAGAATTACTCACTACGATTGCATTACGCTATGTTAAAAGAAAACAATTGAATAGAACAGGTAGTGCAATTATGACGCTACTTATAAAGAATAATGATTTATTAGTCAGAAGCTTGTTTCTTGAATCTTGACCGGTTTACAAAGTTGAGCTATTTTATGCGGTCGTTGTTAGGTCGCTCAGTTTGGCAAAGGAGATTAAAATTGAAAAATAAATGTTATGTTTGCATTTTCCTCAATCGATTACAAATATTTTCTCAACAAAACCCCTCAAAGATTTAAAGTATTTTTATTGGTTACCACGAATATCGTTAAATGATTTCCTTGTTATGCTTTTTTGCTTTTTTGTATAAATATGGCTCTAACTCACAGAATAATTGGGCACAAAATATTTAAATGTCACTAATCCTTGTAATTGATTACTAAACTTTAAACTTTCTAATCGCAAAGTTGATGTTCCGTAAATGAGAAACTTTCTTCACTAATCCGAAAATTGGGTTGTTCTACGGATTTAAACAATTTATTTTTTTACAAATTTAACAGTATTCTAAACAAATACATAATTTAAAACGCGATCGATTCTATTTTTAGCATTTATGTTTTAATTAATGCTTGGCCTTGTCTCATCTTAAAACTTTAATATTCGTCCATAATTATTGAATGTTAAAAATATATTTTAAATTAATCAGCACAAATGTTTCAATTTAGGATTGAGCTTATAAAGTTATAACTAAAAATACAAAATATATAATGATAGTTTTTGAAACACAGAATATGCCTAGGTATGCTTGCTTACTCATTTCAGTGTATAAACTACCTGGCAAGCAGGTGTAAACAGGTAAGTCAAAATAGGTGAAAAAAAAAGAAGCACACTTAGGCATATTCTGTGTACCAAAAACTATCAGTCAAATAAATTTCATTTGGTTATCCAAAGTAAAAAATAACAAAATGATGATGGTGATGAAAAAATTTCGATAAAAGTTAATTTAATTAAAAATAGCCATGACCACTTTTCGAAAAATACGTTAAATACGTACGGTTATCATATCGGTGAAGGACGATCTCCCACGGGCTCTCCTACTAATAATAATTACTAAGAACAAAATCTGGATAGAAAGTGGTTTTAAGAATAACGACAAGCTGCAAGTGTTTACAAAAACAGAACTATGATAGAGAACCGGAAAATCAGGATAAAGCATCGAAAATATCGCAAATTTGAACACGAAAAACTCGTTATGTTATATGTCAAACAATCGATTTTTATTCAAAAAGCATAAATTAAAGCGCACAGTTGTGTCCGGACACTCATATTAGGTAATTAACTAATTATAATATTTGCACCTTTATTTCAGTGAATTGTTTAATAAAAAATTAATAAGGCACTAAATCACACTAAAAATACTTTCGATATTATATAGGTCCAAAACTACGCAGTATTACGTTGCAAAGCATTATGCGACGAATATTTTCGACTTATTAAAATTCGTGAATCGTGACCACAATTTATCATGTAAGTAATTAAAATGAATTACCTATAAGTAGGATCTTTTAATGTGTCACGAATGGGCCAGCTTGCATCAAGGAACTAGACCCCCTAAGAAAAACGGATTGAAACAACCTGTAAATCTTTATTTTGTACGATGAGTGGGGGAGCAGCTGTTACCAGGTATCTTTCCCTCACACTTCCCATTCCATTCCTTTATATCCGTCGTCAATACATTTTATAACCCTAATTAAGTCCAGTACCTTCTTATCTTATTTTATTTTACTCTCATCAGTTTGTCTATTTTTGTGACTAATTGTATCTATAATGAACCAGTGAATCGTAATCCACTTACAGATTGGATGTACTTAATTGAAAAAATATTGATCATTCATTACAACTTGCAAGTAAGTAGCCCCCGACTACTAAAATATTATAAATATAACGTATGTACTAGAAAATAACTTTTATGATTATATCTATAGGTTACCCAACTGATTAAGATTGACAACTGTGGCAGAATATCTGATGTCAGGAAACCATAAGAACGGTGAAGCGAATTATAGCAATCCTTATAAAAATATGGACGGTAATCTGATGAGGCATTGTGTAATTTACTAATCGTGGAAATTGCAATCTATTACGCAATCACGCATCGCATCTATTAAATGTAAAATAACCACCAATTGTGACCAAAGGCTGTTCTCAAATCATATAAACCGTCCACGGTGGCGCTACGTCATAGAAGGCTTGTACGCCACACCGGTTTCCAAATAATAAGCCCGTTGGTTGATCCGTTACCGCCATACGTTTAAACCGCGTCTCTTGTGTCGGACGTTTCGCTGCAATTCTTATCAATACAATTAATTGATAACGTGAATTAAGTGCATTTTTTTGACGTCATATTAAGTACTTTTGAGTTACCTGTGATAGAGACACTTCAACGCTTTGTTTTATATTAATAAAACGTGTGTGTTTGTGAGGAACATAGTGTCTGTGCCATATTTTGGATTTTTACACGAAGCAGGTAATTATTTATTAAATTTATTAAAAGTTTATTTACATAAATATCCTTAAAACACTTGAACATGTGGTTTCATAACGAGGTTTCATAAAAATGATTTCAATATATTTTTTTCAGGGTAATGTTAATCTAATGGCAACTTCATTAGATATCCCAAGAAGGTTTTATAAAATATATAATATAAAAGCTACCTGCTATTCAGGTTACATGCGGGCTTTTGTCCTTACTTTTGCCGGATATCCCGTTTGCTGTGTAGTATAGTAGGTATACGACGCTATCAAGGCGCCGAAAGTTCGTGTTTTTAAATTTATTTTATATAATATACTAGTATATTGTACGGCACGTACGGCAGTACGGCACGTCGCGGCTCCTCATACCCAGGATAAATATAAAATAAAAATATATGTCCTATGTCACACACAACCTAGCTTTCAGCCATGTGCATGGAGCAATATTTTCGGAGCCTGTTCTAAACAAACACAAAATCTAATCTTTATCATATAGTAGCTTACCCCCCGCGGTTTCGCCCGCTTTGTCTTAAACCTAATAAATTATATACTAAAACTTTCCTCTTGAATCACTCTATCTATTAAAAAAACCGCATCAAAGTCCGTTGTGTAGTTTTAAAAGGGCCACAGGGACAGAAAAAACGACTTTGTTTTATGCTATGTCTTATAGTCTAAGATCCCACCGCAGGATCAGTGCGTTCATCGGTTTTTTGCTGAAAACCGAATTTTTATGTATATTTATAATTAGGAGAATATATATCGACTAGGTTGCCACTCAA
The DNA here is from genome assembly GCF_061535455.1 of Colias philodice. Classification (NCBI taxonomy): domain Eukaryota; kingdom Metazoa; phylum Arthropoda; class Insecta; order Lepidoptera; family Pieridae; genus Colias; species Colias philodice. The sequence goes on along the minus strand of NC_143098.1, from coordinate 6,675,391 downwards.
AATTTGGCCGCAAGCATGTTTAATTAAAATTTTTCTAATCGATTTTTGGGGAAAAAATTCGTTCACTTGTTTTTTTGAATAAAATGTAGTCTACATCACGTCAAATGATATAAAAATTCTAAAAAATCACGGTTGCCGCTTTTCACCTGGCCGCAACATCTTGGCAGCCTGGTGCAAACAGGTATGATTTCGATTCATTTTTACGTTCATAACGCACATATATGAATCATATATCAAATTAAAGCTAATTTTTTTCTATTTATTATCATATATGGTTGCCTAATTAAATCCCGCCGCAAATAAGGGTTGCTGGCTTTTAAAAATTATAAATATAGGATTAGTGCGTTCATCGTTTTTTGCTGAAAACCGAATTTTTATGTATATTTATAATTAGGAGAATATATATCGACTAGGTTGCCAGTCAAAATTTGGCCGCAAGCATGTTTAATTAAAATTTTTCTAATCGGTTTTTGGGAAAAAAATTCGTTCACTTGTTTTTTGAATAAAATGTAGTCTACGTCACGTCAAATGATATAAAAATTCTAAAAAATCACGGTTGCCGCTTTTCACCTGGCCGCAACATCTTGGCAGCCTGGTGCAAACAGGTATGATTTCGATTCATTTTTACGTTCATAACGCACATTTATGAATCATATATCAAATTAAAGCTAATTTTTTTCTATTTATTATCATATATGGTTGCCTAATTAAATCCGGCCGCAAATAAGGGTTGCCGGCTGTTAAAGATGTTGAATATTTAAGGTTGAGTGTAAACATGCTTGCGGCCAAATTTTGACTGGCAACCTAGTCGATATATATTCTCCTAATTATAAATACATATAGTTACATAAAAATTCGGTTTTCAGCAAAAAACCGATGAACGCACTAATCCTATATTTATAATTTTTATAAGCCAGCAACCCTTATTTGCGGCCGGATTTAATTAGGCAACCATATATGATAATAAATAGAAAAAAATTAGCTTTTATTTGATATATGATTCATAAATGTGCGTTATGAACGTAAAAATAAATCGAAATCATACCTGTTTGCACCAGGCTGCCAAGATGTTGCGGCCAGGTGAAAAGCGGCAACCGTGATTTTTTAGAATTTTTATATCATTTGACGTGATGTAGACTACATTTTATTCAAAAAACAAGTGAACGAATTTTTTTCCCAAAAATCGATTAGAAAAATTTTAATTAAACATGCTTGCGGCCAAATTTTGAGTGGCAACCTAGTCGATATATATTCTCCTAATTATAAATATACATAAAAATTCGGTTTTCAGCAAAAAACCGATGAACGCACTGATCCTGCAGCCGGATCTCGTACTATTACCGCCGCTTTAATTGCATGGTACATAAGGTTATGGTAAATGTTAATCTAGATTATAAATAACGATTATAATCTATAGTTGGACGTGAATATAAATAAATATTACCCGGTGATAAAGAAGATATTATTTAATTTGTAAACTACCGAAAGAAGGTTATGTTGTGCGTAAAACAGAATTTAAAAAACATGAATTAGAAAATTCATAAGTTGATGATGATGACTGTACACATGTTTTAAATCATAACAATATTTGCAAGCAAATATTATTTGCAAAATATGGTTCTTGGAATTATGTAAGATTTCTGAGGTGCTTTTCCCGTGATGATATAGACGAGATATACCTAATATGAGGAAATAAATCATGAATCATTATTGCTTCGGATGACTACGTACTTATACCGAGTTCATTTTGTTTTACTGAGAAGTTGTTTAAAACCATAATTATATATTACCTACTTGTCATTTTAAATCTCTGAATTTCACAATAGTTAATGTTACATCCGTTTTAGTCATGTCGTGACATTGTATTTAAAGGTTTCAGGACAATCAACTTTGAAAAGGTAGATGATTTGATAACTGTGTCTATTTGATAATGCGAATTTAGATTGACGCTTCAACCTTCAAACGAAATACATAATATATAAACACCATCACCTAAATAAGGTGAAGGAAAAACACCGGCATGTGTCCTAGAGCCAAATAATTTAAGACATGCGACATTCATCAATCCGGATAAGGCCAGAGCAAGGAAATGGATAAAAATGATGCCATTGCGTTTGCTCTTCATACTCCATACCATTCACACAGACACAATGCTACGAAGAATTCAAGCCATTGGGAACGTATCTAATTTTGTCTTCAATATGAATAAATACGAGAATAATTGGCATGAACGTACATATTTTTATTTTCTCCCAATAACTAAATTCATTTTATTATATTGCTCTATGTAAATATTTTATTGGAAATGGTTTTCTGATACCAAATTTTTAATGATTGGGTATAACCGCGGACGAACGATTAAACATAGGTCTATTAATAAAGTCATTTATACAGCATTAAGGACGTCATATTTAAATATTACTGGCAATTAGTCCAACCAATTATTTATTAAACAAATGCATTATGCACTACGTGTTTTTTCTATCAGGTATCGAGGAGCATTATTATTGTAAACAAATGACGCAACTTCGCAATCCAAATCATGCTATTTTCATTTTGAAATTCAGCTCATGTGGAGAGATAAAGCACGAAAATAAGTCGGAGGATAAAATAATATATTACAGTTAATATGGTTTTGAGTCAATGAACTTCAGCTTTTTGATTATTCTTATGTGTAAAAATACAAGTTTCTGTGGGAACATTATTGGCTTTCATAATTTTCGGAAAAGCATTAACATTATGGATTCCAAGATTCAGCTTTGGTCAGGATTCAGTCACGGATACCTATAAAGAAGGATGTTATGTTCTCTATATACTATGATGTTATTTTAGGTTTATATAATCTCTCTGCTTACGAAAATTTAAATAAACTTGTTTGGTTATTTTTGCATGAATTCGGAATACACACTCTCCCATTTATTATTTATAATCATATAAATAAGATTAACGATTTAGTATAGACTTTAGATGTATCATAACGAAATGATTCTGGAAAATCTAGGCCATACTGAAAATAAATTGTTTATAATCTAATATTGTCCGAGCAATGTCAACGTTCCCACTTCTGAAGCTATTCCCGATACAAGATCTGAATTTTTAAAACCGCAGGTCGCAGTTTCTATTTACGATCGGCTATTTTCGACATGTTTTTGTGAACGCTTAATGTCTGTCTAAATATATATTATTTTATCATATATCACAAAATCTCACAGACGAAAACAAGATAAAAATGCTCTATACAAATAAAGTTTAAACGAAGCGTAGTTGCAAACTTAATATGTATATAAGATAAAGTTTTCTACTTCATTCTTTTTATTTAACCTTTTAACCTTGAACATTTAAAATTAACCCAAATAATCATCTGAGTAATGTTATTTTCTTTCTGTTAATTTATCATTTTATCAATATATCAATGAATATAGACTCAATGATAGTGAAAACGTGACTGTCTGTTTTAATTGCATTTAACTATCAACATGCGATATAATTATTATGTAAATATTTGCAGTATTTTCCTTGGTTATACTATTTATATGCTATATTTTACCTTAGTTTATACATTTAATTACATATTAATATGTAGTATTTCAATGTTATTTTTCTAGCGAATTATTTCGGTTAATTCGTCCCCACTAATCTATACAATTATATACATATAATAAATCTGTAGAAGGGTCAATAAAATAAATAGCTGGGGGTGTTACTGGATCGATACCAAACCCAAATATGTGAAAAAAAAAATTTTTGTCTGTCTGTCTGTCTGTCTGTCTGTATGTGAAGGTATCACGTAAAAACTAACGGTTCGATTTCGATGAAACTTGGTATAATTATACCTTATTATCCTGGGCATAAAATAGGATACTTTTTATCCCGGAAAAATACGTAGAAATAAATAAATCTTAATTTTTCCGCGCGGACGGAGGCGCGGGCGGAAGCTAGTCGTAAATATTTTTTTTTAGTGACTCACTAAAAAAAATGTCAAATTACGCTAACCTTGCATTTTAAAGGTATGAGATATTGCAGTTTGCACATCAATTTAAGCTTTTATTTCATCATACGTATCAAACAAACGGACGGGTTGTGTTTTTTTTTATTTTATTTTGCTTTTTATTTTTAAATTTTACAGTTAATTACTGGTTTCTAAACGTTTAAAAGTAACATACTAACATTCCTTTAATACATAACATTGTAGCGTTTTAAATTTTCATATACCTAACTGAATTTTTTAATTTTATTATTATTTTAGTTTATTAGATTTTAGATACATTTTATTACTTATACTTTTACATATCTACAGTTATGGCTCAGAGAAGCGCTGTCATATGAATACATTATTTATCCTTACAAAAGAAAAGTAATTAATTCAGTGAAAGTACAATACCTCTTTTGGTTCTCTACAAATATGTCGGGGTTAAACGAAATGATTTGTATTCATTTTGAACAATAGAAAGTATGCAATCATTATCTAATAATTAAGTCTCGTTAGTCACTGTGTGAGAGCTTTATTTCGATGAAAATATGCTGTAATATGAATATGTATCTTCTTTTGCAAAAACATAGATAATACGAGTACCTACATTAAAGGAGGTGTTATGTGCATGTTTTTGTTAGTCTTAATTTACTGCTCGAATTTAATTTTAGAAAACAAATCTTGTATACAGGGTGTCCCACTGTTGGTATACTAAGCTCAAAGGAGGTTATAGTTTTGCATACACTGAGTACGTAAAAAATACTTATCAAATTCCAGACGCGTTTTTTTTCAAATAGATGAATTCTTAAAACTCTATGTGTACACCCATAACAAGCAACCCGCCCAACTTTGCTACCAGCACGTGACCTATCGTTTAAGATTATGTTTTCATAGACTAAATGTTCACATTAGCGAAGCGGTATAGGCCGGCTGCGCGAAGCTAGAGAAGTAAACATGGATTTTCAGGAAAAGTTTAGCAAACATTTTTTGGTGTAATTTTGTTGTTTAAGTATTTTGTACGTGATCATTGAATGCAAAACTACAAGTCCCTTCGCGCTTAGTATACCAATAGCGGGACACCCTGTATAAAGGACAATTACATAAAAAATATTATAATCGAAAATGTTTACAAGTTAATCATCAAAATAGGTTTACCCAGTGGAAAATTTTTAAATAAGATAAAAAATATACTTAGTCGAATGGATATCCTCCTCCTTTAATTCAAGTCGCAAACAATTAGTTTAAAGACCTGTTTAAAAATAATAATTTCAAAAAGGCTCTTAAAAATTTAAATAGGTCTTTTCATTCTTTTATAAAAAAAAAACATAAATTTGCAGAATTTACGTCAAATTTTATGCGTAAACAGACGTTGAATATTCCTACTACCTGCCAAGTAGGTACCTTATCGAAAGGTCACTACCGCACCGTTAGACTACAAGCCCGCATAGGACAAAAATATGGGTCAAATGAACCACCAGGGGACATATCTAGAACGATAGCAGAGCAAAAAATAATAAGATTCATCACTATGCCGTCACTTGTAAGCTGTCCAACTGAGTGCAGATGAGAATTGAAAAGTACAGGTAGACTCCGTAAATTTTGGTCATATATTTTTGTACGGCATTCTTAACCATCGATAGATCCATTAAAAATAATAAGAAACCGCTTAGTGCCGTACAAAAATGGTGGTCCACCAAGTCGGAATTTTTATTTAATTTCCGAGAGTTACCGGGGGTAAATTTGGTCATTTGACCATGTACGGCATCTGTGTCATACTATTGCTATACTGCTTTTAATCCATTATTCCGCAACGCCGTACAAAAATCATGGGGACAAGGGGAAAAAATCGAGAGTTGTAATCCCCTCTCTTTCCCCACTCCAGGGGGTCATTTGACACAACACGAAATAAATTTATTTTTAAAGTATTTTATGCATAGATAATATTTTTTCATGTGCCGTACATTTTCGTTGGTTCAAAGGGGAAAAATCTGAAAAAGAAAAAAATCCATATAACGAAATGTTTGCTTTATATTTTTATAATAAAATATAAATATACATTAATATTAAGAAGCTCGAGGTGGTTAATTATCACCTTGGAAAGTCGGAGTCAGGTGGAATGGACTCCGTTAAATTGATGAACTAATAAAAAAGCTATGAATGAAAAGATGCGAATTATATGCAATCAGTCCATGAGTACAGGTAAAGTCACAAGCAAATGCTAGTAATATATACATATTCAAAATGTACAAGTAAAGCGCTTTCAAATGATACCAAACACTGCATATTTATCTTAACTTTATTTTTTTACTCTGTATGTTTTGTCCGCTAGAGGGCGCCACATTAGATTTTGTGAAACCCCATATAGCCTTTAGCTAGCTGGTCGCTGGTTATCCAGTGAACAATTCAGACGCTTCTAATGATATGTCATTTGTCGAATTCTGATAAGTAGTTTAGAAGTTACGAGGGAATAGATGAACATACATACATGACCTGTAAACCACCATAGTCCATAACCCTCCTTTTGCTTTGCCGTAGTTGGGTAAAAATATGTTAATGCCGTACTGTATCAAATGGCCATAAAGCACCCTTAAAATTGTAGCTTTCGTCGCTTTCATCAGCCTAAAAGATGTGGTCTGCACAAAAATGTACGGCATCGTTTTTTCCTAATTTATCTATGTTAATACTATTTAAAACAACGGATAAAGTGTAGAAAACTATTATATTTCATTAATCTACGATGTTTAAACTTTAACAAAATTTCTGGTTTTGCATTTCTCTATAACTTTTTTTAGAACGGTTTCTTTTGAACGGCAATACTATACAAGAATTGAATTTTACAATATCATGTTAAAAAAAAAGTTCCCGTACAGGGTCAAATGACCTTACAGCTCTTTATATCAAGAATTCGATGAAATTAAGATTATTATTGGTATACATTTAAAAGAACAATTATTTTTTGACGGCATTGCTTTTATTAGTACTTTTGAGTGCTAGATAATGTTTTGGAACCGAAGCCGTACTTAGTCAAATGACCCCCTGGAGTGGGGAAAGAGAGGGGATTACAACTCTCGATTTTTTCCCCTTGTCCCCATGATTTTTGTACGGCGTTGCGGAATAATGGATTAAAAGCAGTATAGCAATAGTATGACACAGATGCCGTACATGGTCAAATGACCAAATTTACCCCCGGTAACTCTCGGAAATTAAATAAAAATTCCGACTTGGTGGACCACCATTTTTGTACGGGGCTGAGCGGTTTCTTATTATTTTTAATGGATCTATCGATGGTTAAGAATGCCGTACAAAAATATATGACCAAAATTTACGGAGTCTACCTGTACTTTTCAATTCTCATCTGCACTCAGTTGGACAGCTTACAAGTGACGGCATAGTGATGAATCTTATTATTTTTTGCTCTGCTATCGTTCTAGATATGTCCCCTGGTGGTTCATTTGACCCATATTTTTGTCCTATGCGGGCTTGTAGTCTACGTGTTGAAATGTTGTTTTATTAAAAAATCGTACACAACATGAAATACATATTATATTAAATACTGTATCAAATATAACATCCTTTTTATGTAGTACCTACTATTTAATTTCGTAATATCATAAATTCTATTTCATGTCCTATCTACAAAATTAATAATAAATAATTATCAACTCGAATGCTTTTAATAATGTAGTTTTAATTTTAGGTATGACTATTTTATATATGTGTTAAATGCTTTTTACCATAGAGGAGTCAAATTTAGACTGATTTGAAAGTTTCACTGTCTGGAGATTAATAAAAAACTTTTAGTCCTGACGAGTTACAAAAATTAATTTTATAATTACATAATGATGTCATTTTTAGATTAATTTTTCTTTGTTATGGTCAGAAATTCAAATTATTTCAAATTAGAAATTGAAGTGCTATAATCTACAAATTTATCGATTGACACTTCAATCGTTTATGCAACAATAAACTAAATCATCTAAAAAAAAGTAGGCCAGTTTTTAGGCTCCGTTGGCCTTCTCTTTATCATTATTCAAGCCTTTGTTTCTACATTTAACAGTAGGTATTGAAATCGTATTTCGAAATACATTGTCTAGAAAACTGTAACAACCCATACAAACGGTCATGGAGGTGAGCACGGGAACAACGGCATGGTACCAGTTCAGTTCCCCCGCGAATTTACGGTGTTCTGAGTTCACACCAGACCACCAGAACTAATTTGCTGCAGATCCATTGTTCGTACCTAGCCCGCGTATCTTAGACAAATTAAAACACCAAGTTCAAGCAGGTCGTTGTGCTGTTATACATATTATTGCCTCAGAGGTTTTTGTTCCAACCGCATGTATTGCCAACTTTACCTACCTTCTAAGTTCTAACACCATACTTTAATTTATAGTCCTCACATTCGATATAATATCTCTATAAGTAATTAAAAGGACTATATCTACAGGAAACCCGCATCCTGATTAATCGTCACGCACCAGCGTCATCGAACTTTTACTCCATTGAAAGTTACGGAAACAGACAATAAACAAAACGTGTTCTATGGTAATTCATCTGGTCATTGAACACCTGATCATGCATGGAAATTAAAGGCTATAAAGCAAATAAACGTTTATATTAACATAGTACCTACATAATATTATGTACATTGCACAATGCGCAATGCGCATGCCTACCTTTTGTCAATTAGATTACAAAGAAAATTTGATATTTAAATTATTATTTATTCTATAAAATATGTAACCTGCGAAGATACAATTTAATATTAGGTATTATTTTTTATATTATAACAATGCCTATTATCACGAACCCAGCATAATATGATAGCAACATCTTCATCTTCTTCATCATTAAGGGCCGATTTTTCAATGCCCAGATAAACAGCTAGATAGACTTTATTCTTCAGTTAACAAAATATTCAATTTTTCAACAGACGAATAGGACGTATCTATCGAATAACTACGTTATTTGAGGAATAAATCTATTTGCCGCTCCAACGGCCAGATAGCGCGCTATTCGACGGTTAGGCGTTTGAGTTGACAACTGACGCGTCAAATTTGGGATATTTTCGTATGTCATAACATAGAGCGTAGAATTATTAACAATTAAACCTTTTTCTATATAATTATTATCAATTAAAATCATATTGAAATTGATGTTTTTGATAGTACTGATGACCATGCCATTGAAAATTTGCCGAACGCTGCCTTTAAGTATGTCGTTTCCATCGTAAAATATATAAATTGAAACACAAATTTAACCAAACTCTTTACTCGAATCAAAACAACATCAACAATCATAGAAGACAAGAGCAATACAAGACGTGAGTCATAATGACGGTTGTTGACAAATTGCAAGAGTTGACTCTATCCCGCTCTAACCTGACTAATTTAATATGTTTGTTTCGCCACTCCGAGAGCAGAGCTGCCAATATGGAAATATTTGGTCAGATAGTTGTTCATCAAATAAATCACGATTGAAAAATAGGCGAACCGTTATGAGTTAGATAAATAATTGAATAAATCTATTCGAGGGGTAGTTATTAGACTGTTTATCTCGGGATTGAAAAATCGGCCCTAAATCGTTTATAATAAGTGTTACTTTCACATGTGATACAATGTACCTAACATAGACACAGGTATGAAAATAGAGAAACAACACAAATACACGTGCGGTTAGGGGCTATCTATAGTCAGTATCAAATATTGATTTGACAATAATAGATAGTTGTGGGAAGTCTATCTAGCTATTACATATAATGTTAGATCTACCTTTATGACGATTATATTCAATACGTACGTATTTGTCGCTTGCCCTTAGCCTCACTTTAGATTGATTAAATATATTTTCACGTAGCGTTACCAATTCTATAATATTATTTAGGGATTGTCCGCTTTTCTGCATTATAGTTGCAAGTTGTAACACATAGTGATGTCTTGAGTCTCCGTCTATTAGCTTTAGTTTAATGAGAAAAATTTTGCATATTGCATAGGAGTATAATGTTTAAGTTTGACGTCGATTATTATCGCTCAATTTACGCACAATACCTATGCAATAAAAGCAATCTTAATTGCTATATAGAACGTAAGCATTAACAGGATAAACTTCATTATTATTGTTGCAAAGTGGTGCTATAGTGCATTGTTGATTGTAGAACACGTGGGAATTACCTAGATACGAGTATTCTAACGGAAATTTAATACCAATTATGATAGTGCTACTATAACAAAAATTATAATTTTTACCTTGTAGGTCATATTTATACTCCAATGAAATTCCATACTATGATGATCTGTGTAATTCAAGAATTAAATGCTATTCTTCGAAGGCCAAGTTTATAATTTTGATTTTTTTACAATCCTATACGACTTCCTTGTATAAAACTAATGGAAACACGTTCTTTTCCGTTTCATTAAGTTATTTTTAGATTTTTAGCGTGATTTGTACCATGGGTGAGGAAGTTGGAGGTTATCTAATTTTAAATATTTGTCGCTGTAGGTTTAAAGGCTGCTTAAATTAAATTCTTATACTCATTCCCTTCAAAAGCGATGAATAGGCAATCTTGGATTCGTTTTAACAAATTGTTTTATTTTATTCCACTTCTACAATTGTTTTGGTAATTGAAACTAGCAACACATCAGCTATATGAGCTACAGAGGCGTATGTATGGATATAACAATTTTCCTTTCAATCAAAATTCAAATTATAATTTGATCTCTAACAAAAAGCAACAAAACCAGTTAGGTATATCGGAGCTGCACAAATGGCACGTTCGTCGCACTTGCGGATTGAAACCCTTTTGTCGGCTAACCTTTATGGCAAACAAGATTTTCTACGAGCTATATATATATCGACGTTACTTAGATGGTGTAGGTTAATCCAGTTACCGAATATTATCGCGTTAGCAGCACCAGTTATTGACGGACAAAGAAGCCCTTCGAGTACATATGAGTACCTACGGTGCGTGGGCGAGGGGACGACGTACAAGTGTCACTTGCAAAGTTACGAAGCACATACTAATTTAGTCGACCACCATGACTCAAGTTTGTAGCCCATTATAACGGTTGAGTAACGCGTGATATAATAAAATTTGTTTATTTGTAAATAGAAGTCGCTTTGTTCGCGAAACTTGTGCCTTATCAAATCGATGCATCAACATGATCGCCATACAGGTATTGATTTGTAATAATATTCATTTTTCTTCATTTTTTTTTATTTATTTTTTTTAGTATTGATCAATATCCAATTCGCCTTATTGTTAGGTGTGTTAAATAAAGGAATTTTAATATTTAATTATGAAAATTGTCCTAAAAAAATATTCCCTATAATTTTTGTAATTTTTTTAAAATAAATTCAGTTGTGTAATACCTATAATAATTTTTGAAGTCGAAAAATAAAACGTGAAAAAAATAAAACAGAAAAATTGTTTATTACAATTATTTATGCAGGATTTCATTTGTTTTCTTTTTTATCATGTAAATGATATACAGCTTCTAGACTTCAATCTTACTGATAAGATAAATATTTCTCAATATCCAGTATAATTGTACTTCCTATTGTTACATTTCATCAGTTATGTGAAAATATCAGTGAAATAAAAATATACTCACAAGTCACAATAAAGTGATCAATATAAATTAACTCGCGCACAATTATTGATAAAAATTAAAAGTGAATTCTATAACAAAAATGTCATGGGCCGTTGCAATGTTACCTATGACTTTAGATTATCCGTATCGAAGACGAACTGAAGTCTGTAAGTACAAAGCTGACAGGGGATTCCCTAATTTTTGTGATTATAATTCGGCACCTAGACCCTTTGTTCAAAAGTACCGGCTCCTACATACTATTAAATTATTAATATAGGAGACATAATAATTAATGTAGTTAAAAAAGTCACTTATTAACTTCGATTTTTTTTTCAATAGCGTACCTGAACTCTATAAAAACAACGAGCTTCAAGATATCTTTAACCTTTTTTATAAAGTGTAAATTGAGCATGGCCGAAAGAATTAGGTCATGTTAATGACGTATAACAACTAACCAACCCTTAAAAGGTGCGTAGACATTTCGGATCCCATTTCAAGATTTGCACGCTGTTTGTCACGTAGCCATCGAACGTACCTACATACATAATATCAATGCCGTTTCAATTAGAATCTTTTGTAGAAAATTACCATGCGCAAATGTGATTGTATTTTTTACCTTTGCCATTGTTCATAAAGTTTTTGTTCACTTATGCATCGTATCGTTGTTTGTGTCGTTTCATTTATCGGCGCTAATTTACATAATCAGTTCATGGTTATAAGATGCAAATTTGCGAAGCCATACAAGTTACGCTCCCAATACGCAGTAGGTATATCTGGCATAAACAGCGTTACGTAACGACAATAATGAAGCTTATTGTCACTAAAATAACTCAATGCTAGGAGGTACCTACAACAAAAATATTACAATTTTACATAAGTCCTCTGAAAATGATACCTGTATTTTCTTTTACTCTCAATTTGCGGTTGTGCGTGACGCTCAAGTCGACACGCTTCGAACTTGACCTACATCTCCTGAGAATCCATTGTCTTGGTGTCTGACCTCCATGATGACCAACAATTCAAAGTTATTCAAAGGCTTCAAACATTCTTCCTTAACGCATTTTATGAGAATTCAAACGGCCTCGATTACTCCTTTTAGGAAATATTTTGACCCAAAACTCACGGTAATTGTGTCTAATTTAACAAAAAAACTTTATCTGGCTTCATTTTTAAACCACCGGTAACTGCAAACTGTCCCGTTATAACAATTACTTATGTACCAGTATGGTACCAGTGAGCAATGACAGTCATTTTCTATAGCTTTGATCGTTTCACTAAATTGCTACCTAAAATTGTATACGAAAGGAAAAGTGCTAGTCATATGTCAGTAGGCCTTCTATAGAACCTCATCATTATTTTGTGTATAAAATGTCTACTTAAATAATAAGCCTTGTCCTCTAACAAAAACATCCATTAACGCTATTACAAAAAAACAAACATGAATTAAAATATGCACATAAAATTATAATTGTAGTATCATAAATTATATACTTGCAACAAGAAATAATATAAATGTTTTGTATCTTTCCAGGCATGTCCTTAGACGAAGGTAGACAGTCACAACGTCCATACCGATATGGCATGGTTTTGCTGTGCGCGGGTGCCCTGATCAATTGGTTGGGCTTGGCCGAAGATTACGCGGAGCCGGTGCGCTATGTGGGCGTGGCCTGCATCGTCGCAGGCGCGTTGCTCATATGCGCTGCCATGTGCTGCTGGCTGCAGTCTCCGGCCCGACAACCACAGAATGACCGCGCTACGCCTGATACCCATCAAGTGAGTATACTAATTACTAATCTAAACCATTTTTGGGGCACAAATTGCGGTCATTGTATAGCAAATTGTGGCATTTTAAATAATTAGCATGGTTTGAGAGCGAGTTAGTGTAGATGTGATAACAAGGTTAAATTTGGTTTTGTCTCAAAACCTCAATATAATTTAAATTGATGAACGGTACATTCGGTTCGTCCGTTCAGAGGGACAACTCGATATATGCGAAAACATGAAACTATTTTTTTTTATGTTATGTTGATAAACTTCTATAACTTAATGTTACACCAAGTTGTAGTGTACCCATAGGCATTCCTACCATTAAAACTAACAACTATTTCAGAATTTTAAAATTTCATTAGATTAGCTATTCATTTTGCATCGTGCACGTTACAGATTGACGACCCAATCCATGTGATTTCGATGCCGGATGAAGAGACGATGCAGCAGAAGCCGCCGGACTACGACACGGTGGCCGGCGCGCCGCCGACGTACGACGACGCCATCAAGCTGAACCCGGCGCGGCTGCTGCCGGCCACCAGCAGCGCGCCGCACGCGGCCGCGCCGCCCATCCCCGGGCAGCTGGAGGCCGGGCCGGTCGTGCCGGTGCTGCCGCCCGCGCCCGTGCCCAAGACGCCGCCGCCGCCGTACCGCGCGCCGCACGCCATCAGATGAAACGCGCGCGACCCGCAGGCGCTCCCTTAGATCGACTGCTGCCTCGTGTGACTTGTACATATTGTGGAGCGAGCGCAGTCGAGCATTTACGTGGCGACGCGTAGGTATAGATATAGTTGAAACGTTGCGGTATTATTTTATTATACGTCCATAAATATCCACGCGTGGAATCGTTTTAATTGTTTAATCGAATAATATTAGAATGTTGAGCTCGAGACCGACGCGTACTTATGTGATATTAAAATTGTTATTAATGATTAAACTAGTTACTTAATTTACCTACCTGCTGTATATATTTATAAGAGCGTGTACCTATTACCTCGTAAGAAAATTTTGTATTTATTTCTGTTAAAAGTTAAAACTACAAAAAAATGTTGGATGTTACGATTTCCATTTGTTAGAGTTTTTGAGGATGTACCTGTACGGGCTGTATGTAACGTAGAGAAATTCTTGCCCACTGGTTATGTAGAACGAGCATAGATCATATAATATACACCTGAATCGGGGGCGTAGCCGGGGTGGAGTTAAGGGGGTTGTTACTGTTACACTACTCGATAAATTACTTCCACATTTCAAAGCTTTTTTCTGTATATATCTTTTATACATATCCTTAATATATTTCATATAATAAGCCACTCATTTTATGTACTTTTAGTCACTTTACTTTCATGAACCCGCCCGCGACTAAAACCCGACTACGCCCGTTTCTCGAATAGAGTAGGTTTGTGCCATTAACTTTTTAGCGTATACACGAATACATATGAAACATACAATTATGGCACTATACTTCCTCTTACGTTCATAAAAATTATTTGCTCAATTTATAAAACATATTGTGTGTTCATTGTTCGGGACGGTATGTGGATAATTATATTTTTTCAATGACTAACTCACTGTAAATGTTCGCTATATTTGACCTAACGTTATATAAGATATTCCACGTTCGATAAACAAAGACTACAATAAATTAGGCAACGGTAACAGTAGCCCTAGAGGCACTTATAATGTAATTAACACGACGTAGCTAGTGACTTGTGATAAAATATAATCTAATTAAAACTATTGATTAGAGTGGATGTATCTATATGAGATTTAACTGCAAAGTGATACCAATACTTAAAGAAGATTCCAACATATTAGTATTTGCGTCGACCCTTAGTCGCGCTTATCGTAAAATTAGAACTAGTGTTATATTTAATAATTTATCGCTCCATTTAATTTCCATTCTAGTCTTCAAGTAACGACTATAATAAACGACTTAATGTATTCACGGTGAAGAATAATGATTTGTATTTGTACAGGTTTTCATTGCACAACTTGAAACTAAATTTTATTTGTTTAATAATGTTGACAATCGAATTGTAATCGTTTTACAGGTACCTAAGACTTGATGAAATAACAATAGGTTATTAAATTGCAAACGATTGCAATATATTCATTGTTTTATACATTATTTTAATGTGGATTTTCGAAATTTCTTTTTTTTTTTACCAACAGTAGTTTTATCTTATACTTACTGTAGATTTCTTATCGTTTATCCTTTACATATCAAAATCGACATATCAAAACTGCAATTTTTGATGTTCACACATGTAGCAGTTGATTTAAAGTTCAGTGCCTATCTTTCTTTATTTGTATAAAATCCTAATTGGAAAAAAAATTAAATCAAAAACTACTTAATTATTAATTATAAATCGCTTAAACTCCACGTGAGTAATCGAACCAAATATTGAACTCTTTGGGACTTAATATTGATTCATCTACTTAATAATAAAGACGCAATAAGACCCCGGTATCGTAATTAAGTCATGCGTTATAAAACAATTAAGAATGGGACCAATACGATGTACTTTTACGACTTAATAAAATTTTCTTTTTAAGTGTGCCAGGTAATCCTTGAAGATTTTTAATGCTGAAGTTGTGCATTTATTATTTGTACATTTTACAATGCTACGAAATTTGAGTGTACATACAAAATAAATGTTGTTCCAATTGTAAACATCTGTTTTTTTATTTTAAATGAAACCTCTGGATTTCAATTTATACCTACCTATAATAATTAAGGTCTACTTATTGGGGAAGTTATATTATACACCATTCCGATTCTATAAAATTTTTAAAATCGTACCCCAATACTACTCCCCACTCCCGTATTGCAAGAGATTGTAATAATAGGTAATAACCATTGAGATAATATTACTACGTATGGAGTAGACACCACGAACAAAATCTGTGCGCCATTTTTTTGCTCTAACTAAGTTTTAAAAATTATTATCTAGTTAGGTACTTAACGATGAAAGTTATTCCTTTGCACTTTTCCGTATTATTTGTATTATTTGTGCAATATCGTAACACACACGAAGGCATGTTTGATGCGTTTCACTTTAAAACCATTAAAAAATACCGCTCAACATACGTCACATGACGTATGTTGAGTGGAACATAAGTGATGTAGGCGGTGTCATCTCCATATTAATATTATCTCAATGGTAATAACTAATAACTGCTGAAACTATCTAATATGGTTATCTTTCCGCCTCATAATACGCATTCTCTATGTCTCTTGTAATAACTATATTATTGATTATATGTAACTGTAAGTTACTCTTCGTAAATTTCACTGCACTGCAACTGTGAGAAATGGAGCAAAAATATCTGTCATAATTAATATGGACAGCACAATGGACAGAGACTGTTTCATTAAGATGTCGCTGATATAGCAAAAGATAGACAAACTGATAAATTATTTTGTAATAAAGTATCAAACTTCATTTGAATTCCACTGCCATCCTAATTGATATTATAAAATTTGTCAAAGCAACTATGTCCGTCTGTCTGTCTCTTCTTCACACCTAAACCACTGAACTAATTTAGATGAAATTTGGTACAAAGATAGAGAGCTAAAGAGCTAAAAATACCTGAAAACTGTCATGGAATAGTTTTTATTCCGAAAATTCCACGAGAACGGGAACAATGCGGTATTTACAAATATATCGAACTTTTTTGTTCCATTCTGTAAGGCCAGCGTACAGCATTGAGCATAGGCAAGGTTTTGGATAAAGTTAAAAAAAAGAGAGGAATTTGTAAAAAAAAATATATTTCATATTTGCTGGAGTCTATAATTTCTTAAAATATCTTTCAAACGTTATTGCTGACCTTTTCTGCAACTGAACCGACCATATTTAAAGATATTTTTCTATCTAAGCCACATGATCTCTTATATGATAATAATTTTCTCCATTTAAACTACATATCGCCTTTGCGAAAATAAATATATCATCTGTGCTTATGTCTACTTCTTCTTCTTTTTAGCAAATGGCAACTCCCGATCCCAGTGATGAGTGAGGACGGATTCTGCCAATGTCAAGTTTTGAACGGATGGTCAGTATAAGTTAATGCTCATGTTAAGCATACTCTGTGCTAAGGAAAAATCACGATTGAGATGGTTCAGTTTTGTTTACTCATAGATTTCTTACATGGAGCTGTATAACCTGACAAAGAACAAATATTAGTTATAGACAACACAACACATCACAAAAGCATAACATAAAATAGATATAGGTACTTGGATGGGGTTCAAAATTTTAGATTGTTAAAATTGATAAATTTTGATAGGATATTGGCAAATGAGGTAGGGACAAGACAAAGTAAACACTTAAAATTAGTAGGGAGGGGAACATCTGGGGGGAGGATATCCAGAAGTGAGATACGAAGCTTTGGGCAAACAAAGAATAAATGATCGTAACTTCCCTCGTCTATACCACACTCACAGATAGAATGATCACGGACATGAATTTTAAATAATGCTTATGTCTATGTAAAATGTCAATTGTCAATTGTCAGATGTCAAATGGGTTTATGGGTCAACACTCAATAGTAAACACGGTGTTAAATCTTAATTGATTCCAACAACAAATTACCACTAATATCTCACTCTACTAATATTGCATTTACATAAAATACCAAAGAGTAGGTATTGTCTGATATTAAAAGTGTGTATTTCACTTAAAATACATGAGAAATATGCCGGTAGAGTTGAACAGCCTAACCGAAGGTTGGTTGGAATTAGAGAGTGATCCGGGGTTATTTACATTACTGCTGGAAGATTTTGGTGTCAAGGGAGTTCAAGTTGAAGAAATCTATGATTTACACAAACCCTTGGAAAGTCCCGTTTATGGGTTTATATTTCTGTTTCGATGGATAGAAGAAAGACGTTCGCGACGGAAATTTGTGGAGCAAATCGAAAGTTTTGTTCGAGATGAAGAAACTATTAACAATATATTTTTTGCTCAACAAATGGTTCCCAATAGCTGTGCATCACATGCTTTATTATCAATATTATTGAACTGTCCTAACCTTCATTTGGGAGAGACATTAAGTAGATTGAAAGTATGTTTTATTTTAATTTAAATACAATTAGCGATCACTATTCGATTGTATCTAATAAGAAAATTTTTTAGCACCACACATTGGGTATGAATCCAGAAAACAAAGGTTGGGCGATTGGAAATACACCAGAACTTGCCTGTGCTCATAATTCACATGCTATTCCACAAGCTCGTAAGAAGACCGATAAAAATGCTGGTGTTCCAACAGGACGATTTACAGGTTTAACATAACTATTAAATTAACTGTGGCTTAATCAAATATTTAAAGTCATAATTTCCATATTATGATGAATAAAAATTGCAATTACTTAATAATAATTTATAATAAATGGTTACCATAAACTTTATACTTTCTTTTGTCTTTAAAAAATAATAAATTGGAAAAGAAAAACATTACTTGTACATTTTACAATGCTACTACACATTTAATAGAGTTGAAAATTAAAACACTTTATCTAATTGTAGGAGAAGCATACCATTTTGTAAGCTTTGTGCCAATAAATGGTCATTTATTTGAGTTGGATGGGCTGAAACCATATCCAATGGATCACGGACCTTGGGAAGCTAATGAAGACTGGACAGAAAAGTTTAGAAGGGTCATGGTGGAACGGCTGGGCCGGGATGCTGGTGAACAGGTCCATGATATAAGGTATAACAAAATATACTAATATTTCAAATGAATACTTGGAAATTAGACTCACTGCAAATTTTGTTAGCAAAGTTTTTTTATTACATTTCATTATATTATGTTCTTAACTCAATTAATTCTAATACTGAATGTAGTTAAAGTGATGAGGATCACACTGTTGTCTTCAGGATAATTTTAATTTATTCTTACCCATGGAGGCAACACCACTCTTAAGTTGACAACCATAATTTTTTATGTTTTGATTATTGCCAGTGCAGATAAACATAGTATAAACAAATTTAATTAATCACTTTACAGATTTAATCTTATGGCAGTTGTTCCCGATAGAAGAATTGCCCTGACACAAAAACTGAATGCACTTGAAATGAATCAAAAGAGAATTAAAGAAGCCATTTCTAAAATAGGAAAACATCTGCGGCATTTGCTTTCAAAGCCAAGAGATTACAATGGTAAGGTTAATATTATTATAGCTAATTGTGTGTAATATTATTTGTACAGATTTATTAAAAACAAGGTTTAATCTCATAGAAAAATTCCTTGTAATAATTGCATTACATTTGCATTATATACCAAGAAAGATTAAACATAAGTAGTATAAACTATAAATATAGTTTTTTTTTTTGTTTTACAGAAGACTCAATATCACAGGACAATAGCGAGGAATTATCAAATGATACCTCTAACCAAGTCTCGGAAGATGCAATTATAAATGCATTAGATGCTATGGAGGCTCCATCTTTTGATCTAGACTATATTCAGCCTATCACCATTGAGATTGGTGTTTCGGATAGACCACAACAGGATAAAAGTATTAGTTTAGGTTAGTACCAATGAGGGTAGATGTAGAGTTTAAGTGAGCAATACATGTGATAACTGATAACTGAATGAATTCCTATCAAAATTCCTATAAATTAATGTATTTTTCAAGCTATTGCATAGCTTCTATCGCGGGCTTTGAGCGCGGAGACCGAATCGAGAAATTTAGTAACGAAAAACCTCACGCTCCCCACTCCGACGGGCGCGGAGGTGTGGCTTGAAGGCATGCAATAGCTTTACCGCGGCAGTCCCTGAGTGCCACACGTTTTTTTTTTTCTTAAAAATAATTTGTTGATGATTGTAACCACCGTAATCATAGTTTATTAGGGAATAGTGTAACCAGATACAAGTGGTATAATTTTACAATAAAAATTCTGTTTAAAATAAAACATTTAATTTTCAGCTGATCCTGTAGAGCAGACAGCTACTTGTAAATTTTACACAATAAATGGTGAAAATCAAATATTGACGAATGTAAGTATCTCTTAATACTTCACTTGAATAAGATTTTAAATTCATACTTAAAATTAATACCATATATTAAATATTTCAGTTACACCCAACATCAACTACAGCACTATTGAAAAGTAACAACATGCCCATAATAATGTGTTGTGAAGTAGCGCCGGAACAACCGTACAGATTTAGGAAGATACTCCTTACTCATTCTGAATTAAATGTGTTTCTGAGCAGCATTGTGAGCGAGGTGCAGTCGTGTCAGCAGGCTCTGAACGACGAGAACGATAAACGGGATATGTATAAGGTAATTTATGTTTTCTAGAACAAATAAAAAAATTGGTTGTCTGTCAGTAAACCGACTTTCGGTTTACTGACGATAGTTAAACGTGACAACGTCCGATTGTGCTTCTTTGTCGCTCGTTCCGCACTCTCGCTTGTACTTCAAGCCTTACATGGAACGCCTCAGAGCGAGGTAACGCCGCATGAGTCATGTTTTTCATGCGTGCAGCCGGCTATATCGAATTATAAGACGTTGTCACGTCAAAAAAAATATGTCATCTTTTTATATTAGATATTCAATGCGCAATCACATTTCAAAAATATTTTTTGTGATAAATCACATAGCTGAGTAATGGTCACAAATACAACTTTAGTATATTAAGGCTTTAATAGCATTGCGTTATAGTCAGTTTCATGAAGATAATATATCCTCCCAGTACATATGCTAATTAGCAAAATATGAAAAATCATCTATCTCTGATTAATAATCCTATGGAATTACGTAGTATTATTAGTTCAAAGAATGCTTTTTATCCCATGTGATAGAGGCGTGCCTCTTGACCAAAGACAAATAAAACAACTTTATATAAATTGTTATTTTTTTAACCTATATTACAGGTTGACGACTGCCGGCGGACGCACAACTACGACGAGTTCATATGTACATTTCTATCCATGTTGGCGGAGCGCGGTGTGCTTGCGGAGCTGGTCGCGGCACAACTGGAACGTGGTCGATCGCCGCGCGTGCGTCGTCGCCGGCCCCGGCCCCGCCCCCGCGCTAGGCCACGCCCACGACCGCGTGCTAGGAAGTAGCTGATTGGTGGAATCTCGCTGCGTATTGTGCGCCGAGCGAGACCCCGCCCACGTCCGCGCGCGACTGCTTAGCTGATTGATGGAATCTCGCTACGTATTGTGTGCCGAGCGAGACCACGCCCACGTCCGCACGCGACGGTTTAGCTGATTGGTGAAATCTCGCTGCGTATTGTGCGCCGAGCGAGACCCCGCCCACGTCCGCACGCTACGAAATAGCTGATTGGTGGATGCCTCTAGCACGTAACGCGCTCTCTCGCGCGTGTATTTAGCTGATTGGTGAACGCTTATGGCAGGTACCCGGCCTCACGAAGCCCCGCCCACGATTGTACGCGTTAAAAAGGGAGACATATTTAGAATTTTAATTTGTGGAATATACCAAACTTCCTACTAGGAATCTAGTGCTCCATCAATTCTCTATTATACTCTCAATGTAACGATATTGATTAATAACATTTAAAAAGTAATAATGTGAAGATAGCGCTTGCGTATTTTTTTTAATATTTTAATAATAGATGGGACATCCATATACTTAAAATCACACTTACCGTTTATCCCATTTTTTTAAAACTATACACCGACATAGATAAAAGATAACACTTAACTTTAAGCTCAGTTATGGTTCTAGGATTAAAATTGTGTCAAGTCTCTTATAATATTCACCATTACATTAAAATTTTCCGCCTTAATTTATCATCTTTATTTTTTACGTTATAACTAAGTATTATATAAACAGTTTTTATTTATCTTAGTTATATAATTTACACTTGTATAAAAAATGCTGTTTCTTTTTTCCATTTGAAAAAAAACATTTGTGCGTGTGTATGGTAGATACTTTCATTGTATCAAATAGTCTTGTGTGTATTTTTTTTTGTAAACTAAGGACACTATTATCCTAGATTTGAAAAAGGATAAAAATATGTGCCGCCATTTACAAAGGTAGAACGGAATATTTTTCTTTTTACTGTTTATGAATATACTTGTTTATTATGTATACGTTTTTATACAACATACAGTATGTATGCTAAAATGTTTGTTATTTATCAATAAATATTATACCTAGAGATAAAAGGTGTTTTTCTTTTACTACATTTTCTCAACCATTCCTTGACTTGCATAAGCATTCTCAACTGTGCTAATTCATCGTTACTCAATTTATAAAAAAATAATTTATCAATAGCACACTTAGCTCAGAGTATTTTTACTGTCAAAAAGTAGCGATTAAATTACCATTCGAGTTACGAGTCCACCTGGGACTCTTCGAATGCATAGGTAGTAGGTACTTTTTTTCGAATCCATAGCATAAATTCGATCACGTGTGAGTAGTGTATTTTCGCTTGGATAACGAGTACGTATCTCGGACCATTGCCATTAATCGAAAGCTCCCTCGAATTTGAATTACTTTTCCATCACTTTTCTATCGCTAGGTTAAACCTGTGTTATAGCCTATAGGGGTCATTCATACATAATACATTATTATTTATTATATTTAGGTATATGTACTTTACAATCTTCATACAACACATAAGTGCAGGCAATATCATTCCATCTTTTTCGTAAACAATCTTCCCAGAGGAATATAATTTAAATTTATTACCTATTTATATATTATTATTAAAGGGTAGACTGAATAGACCCTATCTTTAGGTGTGTGCCCTTTCATTGATTGCATCTGATTGCATCACTGCTAACCATAGATACTTGGTGACAGTAGATATGGCAAAGCGCAGCGCGGCGCTTTTTTCCTTAGAGCATTATTTTTTCATTGACAAACTATTGTCGCCATTGTCCTCATTGAAATAACATTGAAAAAAGCGCGGCGCGCTACTCTTCGCCTGTGACGTTTCGATGCTCCCCGAAATGAATTTTTATTTGATTTCGAATTTTATTTTAATGATATCAATGTCAATAATAGTTTGACAATGGAAAATGCGCGGCGCTGCGCCTCACCATATCTGCGCTGGCCGCTGGGCCTTACATTATAATTAATCATGGCAAGTCTTTTTTAGACAAATGAAATGATATTTTGTATGTGTACATGTGTATAAATAAAATCATAGAAGCAATTGAATATTCAATATTGTATGTTGTGTCGGTATTTCAGTAAATATTTTATCAATATATATAATTAATCAGATTTTGTTTCCACATTTAAAATAAACCTTTGAGAGTATACAACATAATTAATTAACTTATTGCATTGAAGCATTAATTGCAGTTGCATGATTATTATACTCCAGATTGATACTCTGTTATTTGTAATGTGTTGTACTCATTCATCTCCAGTGTATTGGGAAGAATAGGGATAAAAATTAAAACAAGTCTAAATTAAAAACGAACTTTATTAGTGAACTACGAACAGCGTCGTATTTACATGATCGTTATATTGTTAAAGAAATGTAACAACAACAACATCATTATTGTAAGTTTAGGCACGTATCGTATCGACCAACACCTTATATTATATAACATCTATCTTCGGAACAAGGTAATATAACCATAGGATTGTGAACACCAATACAAACTTACCTATTGCACCAGAATGCGATGCGCATCGCTATAATTCGGCTCTAAATCTACGCAATGTACCGTCACTTGTACCTCACTATTGTGATCCAAAACTTACATCCCGCATTTGATGACAATTAAACAATATTTAATGTTAGTTGGCAGAGTCTCATTACAAAAAATAAATCAAAACACATACATAGGCTTGATTCCAGAAATTAAAATAAAGCATAAAAAACGTAATCAGAAATAACAACTTTCAAGGAAATATTTAACAGCATACATAATTGCAAAATTTTGTGCTCGAAATTTTATACATTTATTTCGCTCGAGTTGGAAAACGTAACATATAAAAATACATTATAGTATACAGGGCATCATCGTTCTTTACGATATTTATTAAAATTCATTGACATACTAAGTGCTTACATTCATATCTCAAGAAAGACGATAATCATAATACACAAATATATGAATAATTTGAAGAATAAAACATTTACATCATTCTACAGTTCTAAAATTGTATTCGATATTTCATTAAAATTTCATAATCATAGTAAAGCGTAATTTGATAGGCAAAAGCTCCATTGCTTCGACAAGGCAAGTCACTCGATGATTCGACACCATATCACAGTCTAACAGAAACAATAATAAAAAAACTTACTTTCACTACACATATGGCACTAACTACGCTAAAATCAGAGAACTAAAGACGAATCGTTAAGGCAGTATTTAATCGGCGCTTTATCACAAGTACCCTTGCTTATCCGTAGCAACAAAACTTCCATTTCACATTCTAGGGGAGCCTTTTCCGAGACCTGTTACATTTCAATGACAATATATTCAATCCTCTACCAACTATCGGTACTCCAACAATATACCTTTACCCACAATCGAATAAGGGCCGATTTTTCAATCCTTGGTTAAAATTTATCCATCCAATAAAGTGTTACACGAACATATTAAAATGTCACCTGTAAACTGTCAAATTCGGGCAAGTAGGATACATTTTTGAAATGGTAGTATAAAACGTTATTCGACGAATAAGTTTTAACCAAGCATTGAAAAATCGGCCCTAAGATAATTATTGCTCGTCGTTAACAATCGATAAACCATCGTATAATAATTGATATTAGATAAATTGGCAGTAGCACCAGTATAGCATTACAGCGACGCGCACTCTCGGGATCACAACCAAAACTTACTGCTATTATCACTACATAAATTGCACTACTTGTGGGCGACCGTGATTGCAAGGAGGCGTCGAAATACGAAATAAATCCACGATTACCGAATATAACGCTCATGCATAGACACTATTGCGCATTGCGAGAATTTATAAAATAACACTTAATTATATTTGATCAAAATAATTTTCTCAAAATTTGTCTAACAAAAAAAAAACTACATCAAATCTTAGCACACTATTCACTACAGCATACATTCATAGATAATAAGGAACAATATCATCAATCGATAAAATTAAAGGGCTCGAAAGTTGTGCATTCATTTCAACGGACTCTGGACGACTTCATAGAAAATACCTAGTTTTAAAAGTTATACATATTTCAGAAAATACATATACCTTTGAATTTTAAAGTTTACTGGAGGTATTAACAATTTTCTTCAATCATACTGCATTGGGCACACTTCTGAACTAAGTACGATACATATTTAAAATTCCATCAACAACATTAATATAGATCATAGGATTCATTTCAATTGATTAGTCAAATAGCTTTAAAGTTACAGTAGTAACGACTATAATATTGGTAACTATATTCTATGTCTAAATAAGTGAGCATATTTGTAAATAAACGACCACACCACTATATATTCAGTAACCATAACATTTTAGAAGTAGTTTAAACATAAAAATAATATTTTAGAAATATTTTTTGTATTGACCAAGCGTTTATTTCCAAATAAATGCATATAATATGCAAAAAATACTTTAACACTTTGCTACAAGACTACATAATTTTTTATTGCACTTTTTGTATATTCAAAACAAAATCCCGCGTCATTAATTCCCAATTCGTTCACTCATTGAGGCATAGACATTAGACAAGCACAGAGTGCACAACTCTCGCGCCCATAGACAATACAAAGCGGGGTGTCTATGGCTATGTGCCCCGCTATATTCAGCTGTCGGCACGTTTGGGCGCGTCGCTCTTGTCCGGCTCGTTCAGCGCGCTCGGTATCGGCAGCTCCTTCAACTGTCTTTTCTCTATCTCCGCTTTGAACTGCTCTATGTCTTGGGGACTGTGAATGGGGGTTGGTAACGTTATTTATTAAAGCTGAAGCATGTAAAATTGAACATAATGGCACAACGTCAATTTAGATTTATGTGATATCTTTATAAACGTTAGTTTCACAGTTTCCTAATAAGTTTAACTTATTTGTCAGTTAAATGACACATTTCCAGGGAAATTCTTTTTAATATTTATCATCAATGTAGTTAAACTTTTAAGAAGGAAAGGACAGGGCAGTGAAGCTTTATGCATTCGCTATTTATCCAATTTTATAAGTCTCTACCCACTTGTATATCTTGCCCTACAAAGTTCCAAAAATTGAATCCCTCACCTAATCTGCACGAAGAGTATCCCATTGATCAGGTTGAGCATATCGATGACGGAGGCCATAGCGGGCGGCTGGATGTGTATGGGCGGGTGCGGGGCGAGCGGCTTGCCGCACTCCGCCAGCCGCTTCTGCACCACCACCGCCTGCTGCGTCAGGTGCCGCAGGCACTCGGACGACTCGCGTGTCTTCTCGTGCTTTTCACCCAGCTAGAGGAGATAAGTCGTTTTAATACACATTAATTGTTCACCCTGGGCCCGTAAAGTAATTTTAACACGCTTTTATTTGCTTCATTTGTAAATATTAGCTCAATTTCGACCCACTATAAACAGATTTTTCAAACTTTGTACACTTATCGAGGATCGGTGATAGTGCAATAATTTCACGAGTTTTAGCGTGTTTTTTTAGGTTTTTTTTTAGCTAAGTACATTAATTTTGTTCCTTTTGCATATTTTAAAATCAAGCGGACAAATACAACAAACTAAATATCATTAAAAAAAATTGTTTTACAAGTGGTCTAAAAATGTATTCTGAATAATCAATTCTAGACGTATATTAAGGGTGTCTGCGGACGACTCGCTACAGTGTACACACCAGCGTCTTGTATATGGTGTAGGTCTCCTTCTCGTGCGCGAGCGCCGCGCGGAAGTCGGCGAGGCAGGAGAGCGTGCGCGCGAGCAGGTGCCGCGCCACCGCCGCCTTCAGCGAGCGCCCGCCGTGCGTCGCGCTCGTCACCGCTAGCGCGCGCTCCGCGAACCGCAGCGACAGCTCGTACTCGCCCACCGCGTGCAGGATCAGCGCTATGTTGCTCTGTGGGAGATCGAGAGAGTATGAGTGCTGTGTTCTATGGAGTGAGTATTCTCTATGTGTTAGAGATACATGTACATGAGCGCTGTTTTTTGTGCAGTTGTGTAAATGTAAAGCTAAGTTTCTCTATAGGTCATATATAAGCTAAGTTTCTCTATAGGTTATACATACAGGGTGTAATCGTTAAGTGCGCACAAGCGATTATTCCGTAACTATTGCAGATATCAAAAAACTTTAAACTGATATCGAAAGTACTTAACCTAATGATTAAAATGGCCGTAATAAAGGAGAATGGGCATTTTACTATGGAAGTTGGGCCTGAACCCTTGAGTTGGACCAATACACATGAGATATTGTTTTTATAATAGATCATAACACATACATAACGGGAAAAATATATATAAAAAATAATCAACCGGATTTTTGTACAGTCACATCAAGTTTTATTTCTTTGTGTATAATATTTTTTGCAATAAATAACTGTTATAAGACAATGACAATATCTTTATGTTACTCCAATTCACTTTCACTTACAAATACGTTCTAATCTTAAGCCTTCTAATAACCGAAATACACTAATATAATGTTTTGTAACAGGTACCTATACCGTGTTTATTATAATTCAACGTAGTTAGACGTTCTTTGTGGTTAAACTCAGTCACTCCAGTGACATTTAGATTTATATTTACTTCACTCGAATTAAAAACACCGTTATTGTGCGCAAAATAATAGCCAAATAAATAAAACTTTTTGCCTTGACTGTACAAGAACCCGGTTGATTTATTTTTTTACATATTTTATTTTGTTCTTAAGGTATGTGTAATGATATATCACAAAAACAATATTTCGTGTGTATTGGTCTTAGCCCAAGTTTCAGGCCCAATTTGCCCATTCTCCTTTTAAAAAATAAAACGAGAAATATCCAAAAATGTTACATTAAACGCTCCCATACACTACTTGTGCATACTTAACGATTACACCCTGTAGAGCCGTTTTTCACACATATATGTGTTGGAAATATATGTACATGACCGCTGTTTTTTGTGGAGTTGTATAAATTTTGAGCTAAGTCGCTCTATAGGTCATACATATGTGAAGAATATTCAAAATTAAGTTTTACCCCATATTGCCACTTTATTGAATTTTAGTCTCAGAGTAATTTAAAAAGTGAGATATGTTTGTGTATTATAATAATTCCCATTATCTTTAAATTGTTTAAATACAAATTTCATCTTCAAAAATTACACAGCATAAAATTAAAATATACATACATCAAGGAGAGCCATCTCCGGATGGTTTTCACCGCAAATCAGCAAGGCGAGGTAACGCGCGCGGTACAAGAGCTTCAGCGCTGTGCTCACTTGCCCGTTTGCGAAGCAGTATAACGCCAAGTGAGACTGAAAAAAAAATTAGATTCACATTATATTTTTGTATTAAATAAATTTTTTATATGTCATTTATTATAAATGTTCTGTACTTTTTGATTCCTTAAATAAAAATTCCTTTTCAAAGAGTCCTGGGATTGTTCTCTTATCATATTGTTGTTAATCTGCTTGGTGTTTAGCAATATCGCTGATACGAAGTCAAATACCTGTCCTATATAAAGCACAGGCGGGCTATCATACGCAAGCACTGCTCTATCTCACCATAAACAACCATATCCCAAAAAAAATTAACACAAACTCACATATTCCGTTATAGTATACGGGTGGTCGATGCCATTAACACGTTCCGACATAAGCACCGCCTTCTGTTGATACGCCATTGCATCTCTATGTTCCCCGGTCACATAGCACAGACGCGCTACCATACGCAAACACTGTGCTATCTCTCCATGCATAGCTCCGTATACATTGTTAAGAAGGTTTAGGGCTTCGCCAATGAGTTCGTGGCCTTCGGATACGGCACCCGCTTGGATCTTGTTTTGTCCAGTTGTATAGAAGTTGTACGCGTCGGATGCCTTGAATGAATACGTTAAAATTAAATACTTTTCTTTTAAAATTATTTTTTAAACTTTATCATGTTATTTGAAATATTATTTAAAAATATTATAACACTTACTCTGGGGTTGATATGTTTGACAACTGGGAATATATTCATAATATCGGCTGAAGAAAATGTAGTCTTGTTCTTATTGTCGAAGTCATATTCTCTAAGCATTACTTGCAGGCCAACTTTAAGTGCAAATGACCTAAAATGATTAAATGAAAATTTTAGACATTGAACAAATAATAAACCTGAAAGATATGTTACTTATGTGCAAGAATTTACCTGAGCAGCGAAATTTTTTGTAGACCATGCTTCTCTATAACTGCATCCATATTATCAGCATTCAGTTCATATCCCCAGTATGCCTGTGAAAAAAACGCATTTTACTTATAGTGATTATATTATATTCTTCAATGAGCATCTTTGTCTGTTTATATACTTGTGCGACTACCATTACATAATATTTTTTATGAAAATTTAAGGCCAAATGTTGGTGTATTACACGTAGATTGGTTAGATGTGGTAGCTTTCATCTTCAGAAGGGTATTTCAATTAAAATCTTCCATATAAGGTTCTAACTTAATGTGATCTGATAAAAGCGTCTCGAATGCCATGACGATACTTCGTTTCACCTAGCAGTCATATCCGCACTCAAGTGTAGAATAACGTTCACATACCTTCAGCTCCTGTTTAATTTGCGCGAACAGTGTCTTGGGCGTCAAGTTCTGCCAATCCGGTGAGGGGGAGGCGGGCGAGGGGGGAGACGCGTGTCGAGCGCGTCTGGCGCGGCGCCCCCGGGGTCTGGTGGAGCGGGCCGCGGCGGGGGCTTCTATAGCAGACGCTACGGGGGAACTGCATGCGCCCAGCAGACAGTTCAGGAAGTGGGAGACGGCCGCGCCCGTGCACATCGCCTCACAGCCCTGGACAAGAAACGTGTATTTTAATTAATTTGGTCTAGAAACTGATTTTTTTTATATTGACTTTTTTCATTCCAATAAGATATTTGATCGAACAAAAACAGTGACCTACTTAAAAATATGTATGGTTACTGTATAGCATATGATTTTTTAACTTTACAAAAAAGTAACTCAGGTAAGAAGTTATTTGATAGTGTCTATTCTCTGTGCATATTTTGACTGATTTTTTCCGATATTTGTATCAAACACTTGACATACCTAACCTTGAACATGAACACAAACATTAGTGAACAAAACCGCTTTTCTAACAATTTAGATTATAAAAACAAACATTATATTACCTGCAAGTAAGTCGTATAAACGTGTTTCGCAGACCGCAGTATAAGTTCAGCAACTGCAATAGCGTGCAAGTAGCTGAGCGAAGCGTGCGGCCTCAATGCGACGGCCACGCGTCCGAGGTAACGCACGTTGATACCGCGTGCGTGTAGTGCTTCAGTCAGGCCCGCGCCGTCCATGGGAGCGGACGTGTGCTCGAGACATTCGCGTACCTGTGGAGATAATGAGTAATTAGCTAAAAACTTATTCAAAAATGACAAAATAAAGGTCCTCAGGGATTTTTCCTTTTAATAACAAGACAAATTTACTTAGAATACGTACAATAACAAGGTACTTATATAAACTATTTTTTAATCTTTTTAGGAACAATTAAGACTTCATAGAATTGTCAATTATACATAAATTATAATTTTATTTAAAAAATCCAAACTCACGAAAGCAGGAATCTGTGTGGTAAGCAAGAAAGCAGCAGCCTCCTTGACCAGGTGGCGCTGTTTAGCAAGCTGTTCCGGTGAGGCAGCATGTTTGATGCCCGGCGAGTACACGTCGGGGTTAAAGCGGACATCGAACTCGGACTCCTTGAGAGAGGCCACTGCTCGAGCCGCTGCAGCCACCACTGCTCGTGAACGTTCGCCAGCTAGTTAAAAAATAAATAAAGGTTACTACATTTAAGAGCGTATACGCATTATGCGGGTAACCGCATTGCGGGTAGCCGTCCGGCTGACCGCAAGCACGACGCAGGCATGACGACAGTATCCATAAATGATCGTATTAGTGTTTTTAAGGGAAAATGTATAATAGATAAATTACATATAGTGACTTAGAAATCTTAAAAACATTAAGATTAATGAGATTATCTATATATACATATAATAAAATCGTAGGAAAGTCAAAACTGTACATTGAATATTTTTTTAAAAGAATACATAATCCATGATCTATAATCGATATAGAAGCCAAAAATATAGTTTTTAGAATTTTTGTCTGTTTGTCTGTTTGTCTGTTTGTCTGTTTGTCTGTATGTTTGTCCGAGCTAATCTCGAAAAGTACTGCATAGATTGACTTCAAATTTTGCATGAATATTACTAACAGGTCGTGTGAGGTTTTTTTAAACATATTATCATGCTATCACCTCCGGGGGAGGAGCTGTGAACCTTTACTTTTCTTACGTATTCCGTGAACTACGACAGCGTACAATCTAAAGACTCATGTTTAAATGTTGTTTTTGAGTAAGCCATGCTATTATCTAGCTTTACACTATAAAAACTACGTCATTTACGTAATTTGGGCAGAGAAACTGTTTAATGAATCTTAGTACTATAAAGACAAATTTGATTCAGCGCCATCTATGAGATTTCGTAAAAATCAAATCAATTTACATGTTAACACTACTGAACACAATGTTAAAAATTAATAATTTAAATATAATTATGTTATTTATTTATTTAACTCTTTAACCCATAATAAATCTTCCCTTCCCTATAAGGTGCGCTTATATAATTCGTGTGAATATACTACATTTTTAAAAGTGAGGGTAGATGTATATTATTTTAAGTCAAACTAGACACCATTACAGTTAATCTAATATTGATTGTGTTCATTGGTTACATTTTTAAAAATCTTCGTGTTTTAATAATTCGATCACGAGGCGGGACTCTAATACAAAAAGGTTAGTTCGTTGATAATTATTATTCCTTCATCATTTACATGTTGTTAGTAAAAATATACTTTGACTGTTAATACTTTTGTTCAGTATTTATCTGTATGATTATTGCTTGGTAATTAATATATTTTCATGTCGTATACCTAATTATAAACATAAGTGTGATGTGAAACTAGCTGGATTTATTTTTACACACTCATAGTCTTATATTTTGTGTTAATGTTAAAATAGTATTAATAGTGTAAATCATAATATTTTTTCAAAGTTAAAAATATTTCCTTTTTTCTGATGGTGTTGCCATCGAATTAAACCGCGCTGTCGTTTCGTTCACAAAAAGTCATGTTATTAGGACCGAATATGTAGCCGCCTCAACTTACGGAAACGAGAGTAACCTGCGTTGTCTGTTAGTTATTATATAGTCGAATTTAACGTTACATGGAAATTGGAATCTAAATATATGTATACCTACTTATATTAAATCTGTAGAGGTCAATTCTGCACATGAAATATATTTCCTAAATAACTATCACGAGGTGATTAGAGATCGACATCGACGTCAAAAATGTTTGTCCGTCTGTCTGTCTGTATAACCGTTATAGAAACAAAAACTACTCGACGGATTTAAACGAAACTTGGTACAATTATTTTTCATATTCGTGAGCAGAGCAGCAACTCCATTTTTAAGCTTTCGTCGCGTGTGCGTTCTTAATGCGTGTATCTTAATGGTTAAAGCTACACAGAAATCAAGTATGAAAGAAATGTTCTCCATATTATATAAAAAATATCTCCCGACATCATAAATGTCTATCTTTTATGGTTGAGCTTAGCTTTCTGATTATATTTGTCTACTAGCTGTCCCCGCGACTTCGTTCGCGTGGAATAGTGACTATGGGACCTATGACCATGGGCTCAGGGTGGGGCAACAATAAAAAATCATTTTTATTTTCATGCTCCCACTCCCGCGCCCACTCGCACTCCCACGCCATATGCCACGTTCAGTCCCAATCCCACGCCCACGCCCACTCCCCTTCACAATTAGTACCTACCAGATCAAAGCCAGGGTAAGCGCCCCACCCAGCCCCACCGTGGCTACGCCCATGCTGAATTACTATTTAACATACAATTATTGAGTAAATACGTACAACCATACTGTACTGTTGTACTACCATAAATAATTAAAAGAATTGTTATTAAAATTTCTTACTAAACTGAGCTAAAAAACTTACGTACCAAATTATTAAAGAAAATCAAGAAATGAAATGCCTAACCTATACCAAATAGTTACTACATATTGTAATTAAAAATTATGATTAGTATATAATATCGAAAATCAAAAAAGAAATGCCTAACTAATAGGCATGACGAAAGATTTTGAAATCCTCTTCCATAATGTGTGTATACGTTTACTATACAAGAAAAACCCTATATTTCGGTAATATACTTAAATTTAACGAAGATTAAAGCCATTTTTCAAAAAATATTTAATATCTGTGCCAAAACAGTTCGCAGGTGTCATGGCGTAGGCGTGACGTCAAACTTTGGTAAATACGTAATTATTTGTACGCATTGCGAAGAAAATTAAAAAAGTCTTTATTTAATATGTGTTATAGAAACGAATTACAAAGTTTATAAGTGGTGTGCAGTATTGCAGTGTGAATCCACATAAAAATAATGCTCAAAAATGTGTTAGTAATTATTTCAAGCGAAAAAATATTCTTTTAAATTATGTCATATTATTTTTTAGGAACCAGGGGGGGGGGAGAGGAGCAAATTCTATTTCCTTCCTTTCTTAAACGGATGTTTTTAATAATCTATGGTGTAGCCAGTAGCCACTGATCAGCTTAATCGATACTCAGTTTTTATCAAATCCAGAAACAAATCCAAATTAGATCTTTCCTGTCTCACGCACGTAACTAAAGGCTGAAGAGAGAGAGAGCACGTAACTAAACCGTTTAGACGAAGAAAAGTGTATAGAAAAAGGAATAAATAATTTCATAAACTTCCCGAAGATCTTTAAAAATAAATTATAACTTTCATTTTTTTCATTCCCACTTTTACCCCTATGTAGATATAATAAGTGGATGAACCAATTTTGATACACTTTATCTAAGAACCAGCGTCGGAAAATATTCTGCCTAACAAAAAAAACCGCATCTAATTCGGTTTACCTGTTAGCCAGCTACGGTGCCATAGACAGACACACACACACACACAGAAATACATAGCGGTCAAACACATAACACCAGTCTTTTTGCGTCGGGGGTTAAAAATATAATACGACATAATTTAAAGGACATTTTATGTGGAAAATTTACCTATACACCAGGGTAGATAATTTTTGAAACAAAAAAAAATCGCAGTAGGATGAAACCCATTAGAAAAGGATATGATAAAAATGTAAGGAAAAATAAATTACGGTCAATCGGAGTTCGGGAAGTGGGAGGGGGGGAGCTTTTAAGAGAAAAAAATGGTTTCTCTCGATTTCTCGATAATAATAACACCTGCTAATTTTTTTCTACATATTTTAATTGTACAGACATCACTTTTCCACAATTTTATTATATGTATTGATGATGATGATTGAGATTATAACACTCTTAGTCCGTTTTAATTTTTATTCACCCGCATCAGTGCCACCTAAAAAATCTTTATATATCGAAATTCGAGCAAAGTTAAGAAAATGAGAAATAAGAGTTCTCAAGGATCGTTAGAGATAAGAGGCTTACTATTGACCGAAAACAACATGTGTTATGCCGAACCTGAAACCGCTTCACAACGAGAATTGCGGCTCACAGCTGACCGCGAACGGCATGTACTATCCTGTGAGACCGAAACCTTCACTGAGGGTATATATAACGTCTCACAGCTGATCGCAAATGGCATATTGTACTATCCCGTGAGACCGAAACCCTCACTGAGAGGGAATTACGTCTCACAGCTGATCACGATCGTCATATTTTATCTCGAGAATTCTGAAACTTTTACTCAATATGAAGACCGTTTGACAAATAATAGGGTGCACCATAATATTATTCGATCTCTCGAAGATGAACATGAGCATAAGCAATGACTAGAGTAGGGACGCGAATATTACCATTATTTGAGACAAGAACGATTAATAAGTTTGTTTAATGAAAGATTAAGAATTGAAACTATTGGTCTCTTTAAACGGACGAATAGCGAGAGGCCCGTCTTATTGCAGAAAGATTTCGACATAGTCTTAATGACTTAGAGGTAAACATAGAAGATCAATCTACAAATTCGGTGGTGTGGTCCGACAAAATAATATAAAAGTGGGTTTGCTTATAACCTCACAATTGATTACAGATCATCTTCTGTATAGGCGATATTAACGTAGTATGTTCTTTTTGTAATGCTTTAAAGTGGAGTAAGGAGTCGGCTTTCGTTTGAAGATAAGCCGGAACCTTTGAAATCACTACTTTTAAGTTTTAGAGGAACATGTGCAATCTAAACAGTTCTTAGACAATATTAGCTCTTATAGTATTGCGTTTTAAATGATCCTTTGGTGCTCAACAATTATTAGATGCTCCTTTCATTCTTACTTTTAAGATACAAGGTCAAGTTTATCATTTGATAGGATCCCTTTTGCCTGAAGGCCAACCTAAGTTTCTTTAAATATATTTTGTATTCGACTACGACGAATAATCGAATACAAGAAATCAATATTTCTCGAATTTAAAACTGAACTCATTTCACAATTTTAGAACATGTTAATTCATCAGGTTAATCCGTATATATGCGTTTTAAATCGACATTAGAAGCTTTTCCTCAAGATGGTGATATTAATATAAAATTGGTATAAATGCTGATAGACGGAAGTCTATCAGCACTCAGGAATTCCCTGAGCGTGTTGCGCCCAGGCCGCAGTATTACAATTTTTCCTACAGTAGGGCGACGAATGTATTTTCGCATAGCAACGGAGAGGAACTCGTGGGGGGTAAAGTGACGCGGGCCACGTACCACAAACATGTTTAGTTTGTGGTACCGAGCGCGAAAGAAAGTCATCGTGTTTTTAGTAAAGTTACTATGTAAACTAACGTAATTTATTACTTAGGTACATATTCTATAATGGTGCGCTCAAACTGTTAATCTACATTTAATTTAGATTATTATTTTAATTACTAAGAAATGTAGAATTTAAATCACATTCATTCATGTTTTCCTCAGATATTCGATGTCTATGATTTTCGATGATTTTAAGATTTTCTTATCAGAGAATTCAATTTTAATGTAGTTAAATTTTATAAGAGACAATTAAGAACATTCAAAAATAAAGTGTCACGTATTTTTTTTAAACGACGAATGACGAAAAACGACCGAATCGCGGACAAAGTCGCGGGCAACAGCTAGTCAATAAAATAAAACATTGAAATACTGCAGTTGGCCATTTTGACTAAAACACGCGTGACGTCACGCTTAAGTAAACAACTCACGTCAGATGTTTTTTGTTGTTATGAATATGTTGAGAATACGCATTTTTATTTATTTTCTATTGTTTCACGTATGATTTATCGACTCAGAACAGAAATATAATTGCGAATTCACGAATACATGGTTCGGAGTTCTCCGCGCCAACTTTATACAATCATTTCTTATTATTTTCTCGCTTAAAATAATTACTAACACATTTTTGAGCATTATTTTTATGTGGATTCACACTGCAATACTGCACACCACTTATAAACTTTGAAATTCGTTTCTATAACACATATTAAATAAATATTTTTTTAATTTTCTTCGCAATGCGTACAAATAATTACGTATTTACCAAAATGTGACGTCACGCCTACGCCATGACACCTGCGAGCTGTTTTGGCACAGTTAATAAATATTTTTTGGAAAATGGCTTTTATCTTCGTTAAATTTAAGTATATTACCGAAATATAGTGTTTTTCTTGTATAGTAAACGTATACGCACATTATGGAAGAGGATTTCAAAATCTTTCGTCATGCCTAATCATAATATTCATTTCTATGCGCACTGTGCGGTCTGCGGTAGCCGCATCGCAGTGCGCATAGAAATGAATATTACGTACATAATTGTGCTTGCGGTCAGCCGGACGGCTACCCGCAATGCGGCTACCCGCATAGTGCGTATACGCTCTAAGAAACATTTACTTTTACACAAATAGAAACATTTACATTGTACATGTGTCCCATAACTTATTTATTTTTAATATTGATGACAGCAATGTACATTAGTATTTCAAAAGTAAATATTTACTGAATTATTTGAACAAAAAATAAAGAAGACTTACATACTTTGTATGAAATTCAAAATTAGACTTAAACTTTGGAATACTAATGAAAAAAACTGAAACTTACTATCGTTTTCCTGTTTCTCTCCACTGCAAATAGAATCTGTAATACTTTCAACTATTTTCTTTGCAACATCTGTATCGATTTCGGAAAGGTTCTCATTAAGAAGCAAATCTTCGCTATCTTTCACCGCATCTTTTTTAACTTCCTTTTCAACTTTCTCAACCTTCTCAATCTTTTCAACCTTTTCTGTCTTTGGAACCTTTTCTGCCTTTTCAACCTTTTCTACCTTTTCAACCTTTTCTGTCTTTTCAATCTTTTCTTCTTTCTTTGCCTTCTTATCCTTAGCATCCTTTCCTTTTTTATCTTTAGTTTCCTTCTCCTGACTCTTAGTGTCTCTCTTTTCTTTTACAGTCTCAGCTACAGCCTCTTTCTTCTCAGATTCTTTATTTGCCTCAATGGATTTTTGTTCTGTGGCCTTGCTACGTTTTGCACTTAACTGTTGTAAGTGGAACGCTGCATAGCGAATGAACATGAAATAACGAGCCCTGTTATGTAAAATAAAATATATTATCCGTATTTTTCACAAATACTTTAAAATAAAAATATAACGAAAACTTTATGTATACAAAATATGTACATTAAAATCCATATATTCATACTTACTCAACAAAACTATCCACCAATTCCTGTCTAAGGCAACATAATTTGTGCTTATGAATAATTGGGAATCCCATCGATTTTATATCCTCTCTCAAATCATCGTCTTGCACTACAAAAGAAATAAACCCATTATGAAAACAACTCATTGCCAGTGGCATTAAAAATAATATAATTTTGTATAAGTTCATAAGAGATTACAAGAATTAATGACATAAGCTTACACTGCAAGAAGTTAACATCTGGTGGGAAGGTGCGCAATAAATCGAGGATGTAATGGCGGCCATCATTGCCGATGATACCCTTGCATTCTACACTAGAGCACAGTTCTACTGTTTCACCGTTCGCGCTGATCACTGAGTGCGGCATTATCTTTAGTTGCTGGCCTGCTTTGCTGAGCTGTAACAAATTTGTAATGTTTTATTATGTGTGTAAATAAGGTTTTTTTTACGGGGCAAACAGTGAGTTTTTATTTCGTATAAAATTATAACTGCTACTTAATCCAGAAATAATGATCGATAGAAATTTTGTACTTTGGTACTCGTGTTTCAATAGTGTAATAATAATTAATTATAATATTCTGTCCTAAAAAACAAAGTGAACCAAAGTGTATTAACAAGCGGATCAAAGTTCATTCCCAACTTCCCAAATAAAGCAAAATAAAATATCCCCAATTAAAATTCGTCAGATATTTAAATTTTTAACCAACTCACCAGCTCCATATACTTGGGATGGGACAGCACCGTGGTCCCAAAGTCAATACTGCCGTACACAACACTCTGCTCTTGCTCCTTCTCCAATATCCCCGGTATGATGGACTGTGCGGTCACTCGGTATCCCCTGTAGTCCACCACTACTGTGCCGAGTGTGTGCAATCCTGCGGTGTCCACTGCACTGTATACGCGCACGCCTTGTAAGTCGTTGCGCTGTGCGTGGACAATTAGTTAGTTGGGATGATTTTTTTTTTAAGTGTAAATTGAAACATTTTTTCATTCAACTAGACTTCTTATAGAACCGCTTTTGAATGGTCAATCTACATAATAAGATATACCACTGATTCGGAACGCTTTGAATAATAAGGAAGATCCGATATAAAACTCTAAAGTTGCTCTTTTGAAATCATATCAATTTTACAAAATTCATTTTAAAATAATAATGATGTCAAAGTCCCGTGAAATTTGAAAAGGTTAGAGAAATGTGTTAGTTTTTTCAAAAGGATTTTTTAAACGCTCATGATTTTTTTTAGAAAAAGTAAACATATTTTGATAAAAGTATTATTTTCAGTAACTTACCGGTGCAACAAAAGCGGCAGCATCCCCACCAAGATCCTTATAATGGTCGCGCACATCGAAACCGAGCGAGAAGAATATATTATTCCATATGAACATCTGCATCTTTGGCTCTTCGCCCGGGTTGATAGCCATCACGTTGCCGTCTACAACCGCCATCGCTCCACGAGTAGCGGCAGCCACGAAGTCGCTGTGTACCTGTATAAAATTACATGTAAACGTTGAATAAAAGCGAAATTATAATTTTTTGAAGTTTACAAGTCGAGATGTAAACAAAGTTAATTAAATACGTAATACATAAGTATTACGTATTTAATTAACGTATTTAATCGGGATCCATTTTAAAGGGTCTGAGAAGCCATGAATGCCTGAATGTTGAATTAAACAATTTTATATTTTGTTTTTGCATAATTTTAATGAGGTAATTCGATGCCTCCTAAGTATAATGAGTCAACTGACATTTTAGTTATTTTACAGGAGAGTGATTTGAAGGCAAATCGTTTATATTTTATTGAAATAAAATTAATTCGAAATAAAGTAAATGTTTTTTTAATGTAAATTGTAAGATCTTCCTTTGGTATAAAATGATTTTGCTGATTTTTGTTTTTAAATGACATTTTATGTAGATGGCTGGGTATACGCCGGCGGGACTCAACAGTGAAATGGTTTAACTACCAGTTATATTCATGTACGTTGTCCATCAAAATCTATCGTTTACACCAAAATAACATGAAATAATGATTGTTATTTTATTAATATAATTTTACTTTTGTTTATTTTGAGTTTTTCTACCTCAGTAAATAATAAAATGATGAAATTATATCACTTGACTCATTATACTGGGAAAGTAATTAGGAATGTTAACATTTGAAACCTCTACGTATACTGGATCAATGTAATTTACCGAGGTTGCTTTATTCGTATTTTTTTTTGTAATACCTTTCGATGTGTGGGATTAATAAAAGCTAGGCTAGCTAGCTAGAAGAACAAGAATAATAAACCAAAAACAACTAATTTTGAAGAATCACGATGTATTTTTCGTCATAATTATGTTTATAGGAACATATTTTTAACGTAATAGTTTTACTAAACGCTACAAAGTAAACAAATCACTATTTATAAAATATCATTAATCGGTAATTTGCGTTTAACAATAGTGAAAATTATGGAAATTAATAACGTCACGGTCTATTTCTAATGCTCAAAAAATAGTAATAAGGGTTAACAAATTAAAAATCAGTCAAAATTCCTGTCGATAGATCCAATAGAATTAGTTGATATCAATTAATTAATAAAAAAAAAATGAAATTCCTATTTTTCGCCTTACTTAAATCAACATTTAACAAATTATCAATGTTCCATCATCGAAGAGAAAGAAATTAATAACGTAACAGTCTAGGCATTTCTAATGCTCAAAAAATATAAGGTTTAACAAATTATATATAAGTCAGAATCGCTGTCGTTAGCTGCATTAGAGTTCGTTGAAATCAAATTATTAAAAAATAAATGATACTATGTATTTAGGAATAACTAGTGTCTTACAAAGACCCATCTGTCCATCCAGTCTTTGTGCTTATTTTAGTCAATAGAAATGGTTTTCTGATAAGCTAAAGAAATATTATCTACGTCAATATCTCTTCGATTTCGTGTAGCTTTTGGTATCTTTACACATTCTATCCACTTGTAATAGACTACAAGCCCGCATATGAAAAAAATATGGGTCAAATGAACCACCACGGGACATATCTAGTACGAAAGAAGAGCAAAAAATAATAAGATTCATCACTATGCCGTCACTTGTAAGCTGTCCAACTGAGTGCAGATGAGAATTCAAAAGTACAGGTAGACTCGGTAAATTTTGGTCATATATTTTTGTACGGCATTCTTAACCATCGATAGATCCATTAAAAATAATAAGAAACCGCTCAGTGCCGTACAAAAATGTGGGTCCACCAAGTCGGAATTTTTATTTAATTTCCGAGAGTTACCGGGGGTAAATTTGGTCATTTGACCATGTACGGCATCTGTGTCATACGATTGCTATACTGCTTTTAATCCATTATTCCGCAACGCCGTACAAAAATCATGGGGACAAGGGGAAAAAATCGAGAGTTGTAATCCCCTCTCTTTCCCCACTCCAGGGGGTCATTTGACACAACACGAAATAAATTTATTTTTAAAGTGTTTTAGGCATAGATAATATTTTTTCATGTGCCGTACATTTTCGTTGGTTCAAAGGGGAAAAATCTGAAAAAGAAAAAATCCATATAACGAAATGTTTGCTTTATATTTTTCTAATAAAATATAAATATACATTAAT
The DNA here is from genome assembly GCF_061535455.1 of Colias philodice. Classification (NCBI taxonomy): domain Eukaryota; kingdom Metazoa; phylum Arthropoda; class Insecta; order Lepidoptera; family Pieridae; genus Colias; species Colias philodice. Next base: position 6,633,640 of record NC_143098.1, on the reverse strand, counting down.
ATTAAGAAGCTCGAGGTGGTTAATTATCACCTTGGAAAGTCGGAGTCAAGTGGAATGGACTCCGTTAAATTGATGAACTAATAAAAAAGCTATGAACGAAAAGATGTGAATTATATTCAATCAGCCCATGAATACAGGTTAAGTCACAAGCAAATGCTAGTAATATATACATATTCAAAATGTACAAGTAAAGCGCTTTCAAATGATACCAAACACGGCATATTTATCTTAACTTTATTTTTTACTCTGTATGTTTTGTCCGCTAGAGGGCGCCACATTAGATTTTGTGAAACCCCATATAGCCTTTAGCTAGCTGGTCACTGATTATCCAGTGAACAATTCAGACGCTTCTAATGATATGTCATTTGTCGAATTCTGATAAGTAGTTTAGAAGTTACGAGGGAATAGATGAACATACATACATGACCTGTCAAAACCATAACCCTCCTTTTGCTTTGCCGTAGTTGGGTAAAAATATGTTAATGCCGTACTGTATCAAATGGCCATAAAGCACCCTTAAAATTGTAGCTTTCGTCGCTTTCATCAGCCTAAAAGATGTGGTCTGCACAAAAATGTACGGCATCGTTTTTTCCTAATTTATCTATGTTAATACTATTTAAAACAACGAATAAAGTGTAGAAAACTATTATATTTCATTAATCTACGATGTTTAAACTTTAACAAAATTTCTGGGTTTGCATTTCTCTATAACTTTTTTTAGAACGGTTTCTTTTGAACGGCAATACTATACAACAATTGAATTTTACAATATCATGTTAAAAAAAAAGTTCCCGTACAGGGTCAAATGACCTTACAGCTCTTTATATCAAGAATTCGATGAAATTAAGATGATTATTGGTATACATTTAAAAGAACAATTATTTTTTGACGGCATTGCTTTTAATAGTACTTTTGAGTGCTAGATAATGTTTTGGAACCGAAGCCGTACTTAGTCAAATGACCCCCTGGAGTGGGGAAAGAGAGGGGATTACAACTCTCGATTTTTTCCCCTTGTCCCCATGATTTTTGTACGGCGTTGCGGAATAATGGATTAAAAGCAGTATAGCAATCGTATGACACAGATGCCGTACATGGTCAAATGACCAAATTTACCCCCGGTAACTCTCGGAAATTAAATAAAAATTCCGACTTGGTGGACCCACATTTTTGTACGGCACTGAGCGGTTTCTTATTATTTTTAATGGATCTATCGATGGTTAAGAATGCCGTACAAAAATATATGACCAAAATTTACCGAGTCTACCTGTACTTTTGAATTCTCATCTGCACTCAGTTGGACAGCTTACAAGTGACGGCATAGTGATGAATCTTATTATTTTTTGCTCTTCTTTCGTACTAGATATGTCCCGTGGTGGTTCATTTGACCCATATTTTTTTCATATGCGGGCTTGTAGTCTATAAGTACCATCTTGGAATCTCGTTTTACAAAACAGCCCATGGATATTCCGCTTTAACTAGTACTTCCGTAACTTTATTCCAAGGCATTTTTGATCCATCATTGGTAGTTGTCCAGATGTTTATATGCTATAACTTTGATTTAAAGTCTTTAATTAAATTGAATTAAAAGACACTTTAGTAACTTTGTATGGCATCGGATTTGGCGAAACTAAAAGCTCTAGCTGTCTTTCAATGAAAGCGTGCATACTATCGCCTTTATTTGGACCTACTACTAGAAAGCTATGACTAATATCTATAACAAACTTCGAACTAGCTAACATATACATTAAAAATACAATTCTGTTTCTATTTTGGCCTCAACAGTTGTCTGACCTGAACCGGTAATCTTTGACACCATTACTAACCGTGTCTTCTATAAACACAGCTGGAAATTTCACTAGCGCCTCTTTTTGCTGTCTGTTGATGCCATAAAAAACAATAACCCGGGAGATCCAGAAGTCCAAGATATTGTGAAATTATCATAATATCATTAATAATTCATGTCATCAATCATGATATCCTTTTTTTGAGGGTAGGTGTGTGCCTAGACTAACGTATTTTTCTGTGCTCTCAAAAATAATTGTATATTTAATATTAAAAGTGTTTAATAAGTGTAAATTTATGGCTGAGTGAGATCTGTACCTACCAGCAACATATTTCCTTTAGTTATTCTATAAAACTATTCACAACATTCAAATATTAATCAACCACTAAGTCACAATGGATTCAATCAAGCAATCACTGACAGAGATGACTGAATTATTCACCTCAAAGATGGCAGAGTTTGAAAAAAACCTACATGGAACTGCTCCAACTACACCTAATTCAAATGTTGTGTCTTCTGAATTTTATGAGTTCCGTTCTTTTGTGATGACCTCGCTGAAGACCTTGCATGCACAAGTTGAGTTACTTTTTAAAATATCAGACCAGCAGGAAACTCGTTCACGCCGCAAAATGCTACTTGTACATGGAGTTACCGAGGAGAGCAAAGAAGACACCACTGCATTGGTCGCTAAAGTACTTGCCGACCGACTCCAAAAACCTGATATAGTGCCAGAATGCTTTAGTCGATGTCATCGCTTAGGTCGTGTCAATACTGATAAGCCCCGGCCTATTGTGGTAAAATTTAAAAGTATGCCTATGAGGGATCATGTATGGTTCTCAAAAACCTGCTTCAAGAACACTGGCATTACTATATCAGAGTATCTCACAAAGGCCAGGCATGACATTTTTATGGCTGCACGGAAGAAGTTCGGTATTCCAAGATGTTGGACTCTTGAGGGGAGTATCATCATCCGGACCACTGACGGTGTTCGCCATCGAGTCATTTCATCCGAAGAACTAGACCAAATCGCTTGTGATAGCACGGAGGGTTCTGTTGCTGCATTGAGTAACGCTAAGGACAACAAGGGTACAGTCGCCTCTCGACCCAAGCGTCTTAAAAAGTGATTTTTTATTTGATTTCTGTGGACTCTGTAAGGTTATACCACCCATATGTACCATTTTTCCTTTTAACTCATTCTTTTTATTTTAGCTCATGACCTGTTTATCTCATTCATTTCAATATTTATTCTTAATCTGTGGTATTATACCTGATTATAAACTTTTTTTACCCTCTTTCACGTAAAAGTTCATAATTATTTTGATCACTTTTGACTTTCCTTTATTTCAATGTAATGTCAAATGTCAATTCAATGTTTTGATTGTGAAATGTCATTATGTCAGAGATACATAGTTTTAGTGGTTGTCATTTCTGTCAATGTTGCCACATAAGAATTTGTGAATTGTGTCGTTCCGTTCTATGTTCTTATTTATTTTTAAGTGTGCTTTACAACATTCCTTCTAGTGCTGCTGGCGGGTATAGGAAAATTACTTGTCATACATATTTAAATAATATTTTATTTTTATACACATATTTATTTTCTCTAGTATCTTTTAAATATTTTATTTATTTATTTTGTAAAATTATAATATAATATACAACTATAGCTTTATTTAGTGACAGCGATTGCAGTGATTCCTTTTATAGTCTTAACAGTACCAGTAACAGTTTGAATGATAGTTTCCTGAGCACTGATTATATTCCTATTGATAAAGCGCTTGCTTCGGTATTCTCCAATCTATCTAAAAATTTCAATGCTATCCATTTAAATGCCCAAAGTATTCCGGCTCATTTCAATGATTTACTTGCATCATTTACCAATACTCCTATCCACGCTCTTCTTATATCTGAAACATGGCTCAAACCCTGTCTTTCTTCCACTACCTATTCTCTTCCTGGCTTCAACTTAATACGTAACGACCGCATTGGCCGAGGTGGGGGTGGTGTAGCTATTTACCTACGTGATAATATACCTTTCTCCATCATAAGCACATCTCCCCAGCCACCGCCGGATGATGCGGCCGAGTACATCCTTCTAGAAATAATCCTATCCAATTCAAAATTCCTGTTAGGCGTATTCTATGTTCCTTCTCTCCTTATAAATTATTTCCCTACTTTTGAAAAAACTTTAGAAAAGCTACGTCCACTCTACGACCACGTGGTAATTATGGGCGATTTCAATACATGCCTTTTGAAAAATGACTCACGTAGTAGAAAACTTTCCTCTATTGTATCCTCCTGTGACTTAAATTTACTTCCTCTTAATCCTACCCATTTTGCTCCTGGCTGTAATCCTTCTCTCCTTGACTTAATCATTGTTTCTTCCACTGACCATGTTTCAAAACACGGACAATGCTCCGCTGATGCCTTCTCCTATCACGATCTTATCTTCCTTTCATATCTTCTACGTCCTCCTAAGAAGAAGCACAAGGTTATGCTGCAGCGAAATTTTCGTGGGATGGATGTCGAGCGTCTGCTTGAAGATGCTAGGAAAATAGATTGGTCTCCTGTTTTCTCGTTTGATACAGTTGACTCTAAAGTTCAAGCATTTAATTCACTTGTAATAAGGTTATTTGACACGCATGCACCCATCAAGTCGATCAAAATTAAACATGCTCCTGCTCCCTGGCTTACCGATGAACTAAAATCTATAGTTCACAGGAAAAACCTAGCCAAAGCCAGGTTCAAAATTAACAACTCGGACGTCAATAGGGAGAAGTATAAAACCCTCCGCAATCGCTGCAATATGATGTGTAGAGATGCACAACGACGCCACATTCATAAATCTGTTGAGAACGGCAACACAGCAAATACTTGGAAATTTCTTAAATCTCTTGGGGTCGGTAAGTCATCTAATGATACTGTTCCGCTTAGTACTAATATTAACTTACTTAATAAACATTTCACTTCTTCCGTTGCTCCTTTAGATAGTAATACCAAACTTAATACTATTAACTTTCTTTCCTCTTTACCGACTCCCAATATTCCACCGTTCAATTTCGCACCTTTCACTGACAGTGATATTAAGAAGAACATATTATCCATTGCTTCGAATGCGATGGGCTGTGACAGTATTGGCCGAGCTATGATTTTACCTATCCTTGACATAGTCACTCCTATCATTTCACATATCCTTAATTTCTCTATATCATCCGCTAGATTCCCTCAAGTATGGAAGGATTCTCATATTATCCCTCTCCCTAAAAAGAACAATCCTTCCTGCTTTTCCGACTATCGCCCGATATCCATTCTCCCCTTCCTTTCTAAAATTCTCGAGAAATTGGTGCAGCAGCAGCTGTGCTCTTTTCTAACGAGAAACTCCCTCCTCGATCCTCTCCAATCTGGCTTCAGAGCTGGACATAGCACGGTCACTGCTCTTGTCAAGGTCACAGATGATATTCGCCTTGCAATGGATAATAAACAGCTAACAATTCTCACTCTTCTAGATTTCTCTAATGCTTTCAACACTGTTGATTTTGACATCTTGTTAGCTGTGCTTGGTTCTCTTAATATATCTCCTGCAGTGTTGGATTGGTTTCGTAGCTACTTGCAGGGACGTCGGCAGTGTATCCGTGTTGATAATACGTATTCTTCTTGGTGTGATGTTACTGCTGGCGTTCCTCAAGGCGGCGTGTTGTCACCTCTCCTTTTCAGTATATTCATAAATTCCATAACTTCTAATATATCTTCTCTCTACCATCTATATGCAGACGATCTTCAGATTTACAGGCACTCTAATATTGAGAGTCTAGAACAAGAAATAAGATGCATGAATGAAGACCTTAGTAGCATTGTAAGCTGGACTCATAAATATGGACTGAAAATAAATCCTAGCAAAACCCAAGCAATAATAATCGGCAGCCCGTATTTCATCGCAAGGGTGTCTGTTGCTGATTTACCTAAGATTTTGATTGAGGGGGTTCAAGTACCTTACAGTCCTACTGTCAAGAATCTTGGTATTACTCTCGACCAAACCCTGTCCTGGACAGAGCATATTAAACTTGTTAGTCGTAAGATTTTTGGTGTTGCTGCAATGCTAAGGCGTTTGCGCAATTTTTTGCCCATATCCACGAAAATTTTGCTTGCACAATCTTTGCTTCTTCCTATCCTCGACTATGCTGATGCAAGCTACTTAGACCTTACTGAGGAGCAATTAAACAAATTAGAACGCCTTCAAAATTTTGCGATAAGATTTATTTTTGGTCTTCGCAAGTTCGACCATATCTCAGACTTCCGCTCACAACTCAGATGGCTTCCTATCCGCCTTCGCCGGAATACGCATCTCCTGTCCCTCCTATACTCAATCCTTTTCGATCCCAGAACTCCTTCCTATTTAAAAAAGAGATTTGTATTTATGGGCTCATCTCATGAGTGTAATTTGCGCTCCTCTAACAATCTTACGCTTTGTATGCCTGCTCACATTTCCAAATTTTATGATTCATCTTTTACCGTGCAAGCCGTAAGATTGTGGAACTCCCTACCAACCGCAATAAAGCAAGCGCAAACTCTGAATAGTTTTAAAGCTGTAATTAAAAAATATTATCTGTCCTCTTAGTCATTCTTTATTTGTTCTGTTTTACCTTTTTCTCTACTTGAAATTTTATATATCCTCTTCTGCACGTTTTTCTCTTATGTTATATAATCTTTCTTTTGTTATATAATTATGTAATTATATTAGATATGTATATATATTATAATTTTATACCTTTACCTATATCTATTATATTTATGTGTATTCACTTCTTGTAATGCACTATCTACCTTTTCAATCTTTTCATTTTCCTATATCCCAAGGTTGCCTGGAAGAAATCGCTTCAAAGCGATAAGGCCGCCAATTTGTACGGTGAAGATTCCTTCTGTATGAAATTGTATTTAATATCTGTGCATTGTACAATAAAGTGTTTTATTATTATTATTATTATCCTAGATTCCTGTGTAAATTTAAAAATTTTCGCGCCCTGTTTGACTGTATTCTGTTAATAATATTAATTTAACATGTTAAACAACTATTATTACCTAAAATTGCGTGCATACTTGCCGCCATTTATCGTTTACTGAGCCGTAATAAACTTGTATATTGATACAAGTTTATTGTGCCCCTCCTCACGCCCCGCGTACACTGGTACAATGTTATTTAGATCAGTTAACAATGTACGATTTTAACTGTTGTTAAAATTGATTTAGTATACGTGAATTTATCTCGGTAATTATTGTTCTTTTTTAATTTTACTTAACACTAACGTTAAGATCACGATTTATTATGTTCCTTTATGTAAAAATATGAAAATACCTAAATTTGTTAGTTGACTCATTATACTTAGGAGGCATCGAATTGATATTGCATAATTGATTGTCATTCAATAACGGCTATGTATTGCAGATTGCTTACTTCAATTGAATCAACATACATAATTAAAAAATAATACTTATGAGAATGTGGAAATCAATACAAAACAATTCTTAGCATTTCTATAACCACTGTCATTCAAAGTAAGAAAAATGATCTTGAACGACAATGTTTATAAGAATGCTAAGAATTTAATCTGATGAGCTTGCTAAGACCATAAAAATCACTACATAGTATAAAACAAAGTCGCTTTCCCTGTCCCTATGTCCCTATGTCCCTTTGTACGCTTCAATCTTTGAAACTACGCAACGGATTTTGATGCGGTTTTTTTTAATAGATAGAGTGATTCAAGAGGAAGGTTTATATGTATAATTACATCCATTAAATAGTGGAGAAGTACTGTTATTTTTGGGGTTTCTAATGTGATGTCGTAAAAAATTACATTTTTTCCGCTAACATTGCAAACGCAGGCTGAACCCTACGAGTTTTATCAAAATAATGTACTAAGTATTATACACATTGAAAAGGTCTACAGAAAAGTCCGCGATGGTATATGTCTATCTCTTATGGATAACCCACAATAACTTTTTTTTGTCATTTACTTTTCACGACAAATAATGGCTAATTTTCGATGCGATTTTAACAAATATAGCATTAATCCTTAACCAATTAAATACCTTGAATACATTGTTCATTTAATATAGATCTATATGGCCCTTTACACCGTATGATTTAAGTGAATATTTTCGAAGATATTACAGATTTAAAAATTGCGGGACGTAGAGTTTGCGGCGGTACCGGCCGGCCGCCCGGCTATATACATATTTTATACCCGTGCAACGTTCACAGTTTTTCTGTAGTGTATTTAGTATCAGCATTGCACCCGTGCGAAGCCGGGGCGGGTCGCTAGTAGTTTATAATTTATACATTCTGTAGCTAATATAGACGTAACATTGCCTATATGTCATACTGTATTCAATTGAGATGTTTTTTAGACATGGAAATTTATAAAGCACATATTAATAAATAATTATAATAATTCAAGCAAATTAAAATAGTCATATCAATTATAAGCGAAGATTTTTTGTCGTGACAACGTCTTATAATTCGATAGAACCGGCTGCACGCACGAAAAAACATGACTCATGCGGCGTTACCTCGCTCTGAGGCGTTCCATGTAAGGCTTGAAGTGCAAGCGAGAGCGCGGAACGAGCGATAAAGAAGCACGGACGTTGTCACGTTCAACTTTCGTCAGTAAACCGACTTTACAGACAACCAATTTTTTTAGATATTTAATAGATGTTTCGTTTTATCATTTTTATCATTCAGTTTATCATTTTACTAATAGTAATAATTTACCTTGAAAATGGCTCGTTCCCGCAACAATCTCTCAGGCAGAGTGGCGCGAGGCAGTTCCCTTGTGGTTTGCAACTCTTCGTTCCAATCTCTCGTCTGACCTGGGATGTGCTCCTCGTAACCCAGTTTGGAAGAGAACGCTACACACAAACGTACACAACTTAACCCAAATCATTTAGTCACTTGTATCCACTAAACTTTAGTGGATACAATTACGTCACTTAGCAAATTTCATGGCCAAACAAATCAATTTTAAGGAGACTTGCAGATTATAGATATAAAGGTATAGAGAGAAATTTGTCAATGATCGAAAGTATGGCCTTGCAACGAGGCCTTTTACGAGCGAGTTAATTGCGCATTTCATGCACATCAATTTGCATAATGACCGGAAGGACAGTGTTAAAATAATGAAGGTACAGACTTATGACCAAAATAAGTGTATAAGTAGATCGATTTACGCTTTCAAAAGGTTATATTAGTTGATAGATTTTCAAGTCAATAGAATTTTATTAAAATGAGTATAATATTTAGTGTTGTCTTACTGTCTTCAGCCCGTATAGCGTCAACTGTATGATCGAGCATGGGCGACGCCCATTGGTAGACTTGATAGGGCGTGGCCACTCTCTCGAAGGGGTGTTTTTGCATGCGTCGCTTTTGTACTAGCGCAAAGTTGCGTTTGAACGCCGGGGATACGATACTAAGCAGCTCTATTAGCGAGTGGCACAATAGAGACGGTGTAGATGGTCTGGGGTTGAACACTTCTTCGGTGGATCTGTGTAGAAAATTCATTATTAGGAAGACAACAAAATATTTCTAGAGCTAATAATAATTGAGGGTTATTACCCGAATACAAATTAATAAAAGTTTGAAGGTTAAACAGTTTAAAAAAGTAAAGAGACATTAACATATTACAGATGTTTTTAGAAGTAAGGATGTTTTCTATAAATGTTCTAAGTTCTTCGTCCTTAGGGGTTTTTTATAAATTTTTCCTAAAACTCACTGATTGAGGTAGAAACCGCGAGGACAAGCAGTGATGTGGAACTGCCGGTCTTCTAATGTAATCACGTGCAAGTACAGCAGGTCTCCGCACATTTTGCGTGGTCCCGGCGGCGGATTCCAGCCAGATGTTGTTAGCACCTATAAATACGAATCATATAAAAGTTAAAATCAACCAATATTTGATAATTTTTATATGGAAAATTCTTTAAAATTTCCAGATTCAACACTTGATTATAATTTAGAATCGAATACACGTCACAATTAATTTAGTTACTAATACTGTTATCACAAAGTGCAATTATTATCTTGGACACATACGACGCTATTCTGTATACGGTAGCTAACTTAAATTAATAAATGATGTAATTTAACCAGAATTTTAAAAAAGCAAGAGAGAAAAAATCTACGCAAAAATCGCCATAAATATTTTTTTTAAATATAAGTTGAGAATAAACAGACCTTTAAACATTGTGGGGCTTTATTTTCCTTTGTTAAGCCCGGGTGTAACGGAAGCAGGGGCCGTTCAGTGCTTCCAGGCATAATATAGTCTGGGGGAGTGCAGTCCACACTCTCGGGTCTAGATTTCTTTTTTTCTGCAAAATAACGTGTTGGTTCTATTAATGCTAAATGTTTTTGTGTGAATATATTACCTGATATCATTTTCATGCATGTTATTATAATACGAGTATAATATTATTATGGTCTGCATGATGAAAAAAGACGTATAAAAGTAATATAATTATTCTCTAAATTACTAAATAGGATATTTTCGTGTTTAGATTAATATTTAAATAAATAATATTTAATATTCAGCTTTTTTCTTACTTTACTGCTATTAATTTTTTGTGTTAAGAGTACAGTAAAAACATCGGACATTTTCATGTTAAGAAAAGCCTAAAAATTAAAATGGTATCTTATCTGCATCTAACTCTTTTTTATCACTGCGTCAGATAATGATGAAACGAATTGCATACGCTCTAGAATGCGCAAAACAATTTGTTTAAGGCCATATTATCATCGTCCATACGTTTCATATACTTTAAAATCATTAGTGTTTACGGCAATGTATTAAAATTGCAAGTAAAAATATATTTTACTGACATTCAAACGAATGTATTAACATACTTCCTAGATAACTGACGTCATAATAGGTTGAAACCGTTTAAAGTATTAAGTATTAGTCAACATTATGCAAACAATAGATGATTTGCGAAAAAAAGATAATTATAGTGTTCATGAGTTCATAAAGAAACGGAATTTATATTCAAACAACAACATGTTATTCGTATGTTTAAATTGTAACATAAATAACCTGTAACACCTTACCTAAAATATCACCCTGTGTAATAACATTTAAAAACGCTAAAGAGCTGCATTCCTGACCGGCATAGGCATCCACATAATCTATTGATTTCAGCAGATCCCGCACGTGGCGGACGTGAATACGCGCCTCACGCATTGTGTACGGCTCTTCAACAACCTGTATACATTATATTATATTAACTTTCGCTAATAACACGATCATTTTAGAATTTAGAACATCTATATGTTCTTATAATAAATATAATAAAAATATTGCCAATAAGTAGAACAAAAATTGTGTAACGAAGTCGAAAAAATAAAACATTCTTCTCCATTTATAAGGCTGGTTTAAGACATATATAGTGAAATAAATACTTAATAATAGGTTCCGTTAGGTTCAACTTAACAAAACTAAATTCATTAAATTTTAGAATTAATATTTTCTTATTATTTAATAATTATTCAAGTTCTTCGGATCAACAAGTAAGAATTATATTTAGATTGGCTAAAATACTTGCCTTAATAATCGATCCATCTTTTAAACCCTCAATATTTTTTAGCTCAGCAAAGTTATCCAATGTTACACCATCTAATTGTAGAGAGAAACACGTTCTGTGACATGTATCTTCCCGATCCATTAAAACTTGGTGAATTTCTTGTACTAATTCCATACTAGACACCTAGAAATTTAACTTAATATTAAAAAAATCCTTGACGTGCATTAAACAATTTAGTAATATCGTTATTTTGTATTAAGCACAAACATACCTGAATATCGAGGGGCTCAGCGCCTGGACTTACAATTTTCACAGTAAAACCCATATCCTGTATGAATACAACTTCGGCGTCTCTTTTCTTATCATCACCATCTTCACTCGGTGATGACTCTCTGTCTTTGTCGCCGTTAACAATTTTATTGGTATCACCGTTAGCCTTTTCTGAGCAGTTATTGGCATTTGTATCATTACTTTCATCCTCTTTATCATCATTACGTTTTTCAGGAGATTTAGACTTTTCGGATTGACTTTTCTTTTCAGCTCCCTTTTTACTTTCTTTTCTTTTATTAAGACTTACATCCGAAACGTTTGGTGTTACATCAGTTGACGAAATTGTACTTCTTTCGTCTGAGTTATTTGATTTGGTATCTTCCAAATCACTGTTAATACCATTAGAAACTAGTTTAGCATTATTACTATTACTAATATCACAATCAGGACTTTTTTGTGGGTTACCATTAACAATGTGTACGCTATTTATTTCAGTGCCGTTAGTAATTATTGGTTCTTTGGTGCTTAATTTATCTTTCTTACAATGATTATCATTAGATATAGATTTTTCGCCATTCATATTTATTGTCGCATCACCAGAATTTCCTTCTAAAGATTTCTCACTTTTGCTAACCTTCTGGCATTCTGTGTAAAGGAAAAACAAAATATACTGTTATGTTTAAAAATATATTTTATTATAGATTTAAGAATTAAAGCATAAAACGAACCCGCAGCAGTCGGGAATTGCATGGGAGCATTGTTGATGGTTGGCGATAGAGCTTTTTTAGCGGCGGCTGCATATGATACACGTGGTATGGACGAGACACCGCCGCCACCTTCGTCATCCGCTCGGCCATTCGGTGTACTTGAGTTCCCATTGCTGCATATAACTGGCTTCGTCCCGCTATCCTTATTCATCTTTGCCGAATGCTTCTCCGCTTTTTCTAATGAAAAAAAAAATACTTACATTAATATTGGTATTCTATAATTTCTTATAGAATCTAAATTATAAATTTAGCTACTATACCTACCTAATGAAATGTAGCTAGTTAAAAACTATTAAATAATATCCTATATGACATTCAAGTTTATGTACGGTCGCTTAAATATACATAATAAAATTACAACTACGCATTGTAATAATACGCAGACCTCATGCATATGAATATTAATGGTTGCAATACGTATTACGCATGGGTAATGCACATTGCTCTAGGGGCATCGAGATTCAAACACGCATGTCTCGTCCCGTGACTACTGAACACGTGGGGCCTTAGACAAAGTAACAATTACAAAACGATAACGAAGTTAGAAATCGCAAAAATGTATGGGATTGACATTAGATAGACCACGTGATCTAACGCGGCGTATGTCAATCCCATACATTTTTGCGATTTCTAACTTCGTTATCGTTTTGTAGTTGTTACTTTGTCTACAGGCCGTGGTCTGCGTTGGCGCAGCGCCAACTATCTCCAGCGGGGAGTCAATAATAGATGGCAACGAGATGCCGCCAACAATAGACGCCATCGTCTCTACTTTAACGCAAAACGATTTGTTCTCGATTTTCTAACGCTCTATACAAATTTTGAGTTAGTTTATTTACGTACTTTACATATGATATTTTAGCAGAAATTAGTGTGGAGGATTCTATAAATTCGTCAGTGTATTATCTTCAACGAAATAAAATTATGACCCATAAAATAGTCATTACAAATCTTAGCAAAAGTAGGTATGTGTGATAACAATAAATAATTTGAATATGAACAATACACTAAAATATGAATAGACATTATCATAATAATGAAGTCCGACAATAAAACTCAATTTTGGAAGACTTCGTAAGTGACGCACGATAAAGTACAAGCGGGCCTGAGGAAAGATATGAAATGAAAATATGTTGATTTTATCTTTGTTGCCTTTAACAAACAAGATAACGGCGTAAGACGCCTGCGCCCCGAGATATTAAATCAAAATTTCTGATAAGCGCTTGACACAATTTTTTGTAGCGTGTGAACGTTATCGTACAATGAACGTATAGTATAGGAAATAGTTGTATGCTTTATAACCATGACACGAGAAATACTACTATAGATACTAATCATTTACTGCAAAGTGGCAGAATGATGTAGGCTGCAGGACACTTGTCCCTCGATATCAACGTTTCTATATTATATGCGTTAGGACTGCAATATCTTACGTAGAAACAACAGCTAGATTTTTGACACTCTCACGAAAACATGTGTACTTATATGTTCGTATTTGTAAGTTCGTATTGTACACGTTGACGTCAACAGATAATATGGAATATGGATAATTTAAAATTCAGATCAACTGTGTATTTTGTTGGCGAAAAACAGACGACGAAACCCATCAATGAATTATGTAAAAGATTTGAGTATTGTCGCGTTGCTACGATCTCTGCATGTTTAACCTCTTTCTTATGGATAACTGAATGATTTTTTCCCTTGACCTTTTCTAGAGATTCTCCGAAGAATTGCATCTAACATTTTTAGTAATTTTGCATATGGTATACGGTTTTTTAAGAAAATAAACTACCTAATTCATTTCACCTTCTAAAATTTTGACACTAATATTCGACGTTTTATTATTTATGTGTCAATTACACCACAAACAAGATTTTTATAATTTAGGAGCTCTATGAAGAGCACATGAAGAGTGTTTATTCTACACATTTTAATTTGTATAACTAACTTAAAGTACCTAGCGTATGTACATTGTACGTGGTATGTATATAAGATAACATACATGGATACCGTATAGTGTCTACCCATTACAATATGTTCGTAGCAGATAAATAACGTTCATTGATACGATTGTAAACAAATTCTTTAACATCGATTGTCGAGATGGAAATCATTTTAAAGGTCATTACTGCAATAAATTGTTGTATTGCAACGAGCATGGCAACTAGACTAAATCATGTTACGTAAGCACTAACAACTATTCCGCCGGTTGGCCACGCGCCGGCGATCGCTCTTCTTTATAGACACGAAGATCTCACACTTGACGTTTACGGCATATGATCACCAATAAACGCAAACAATTTAAAATTTTATTTAGTCAGAAAAACTCTACGCTATATCCTTTCTTCCGTTGACACTCCATTACGATAAGCCGTTTAACAAAATATGAAGTAAAAAAATATTGACTCTATTTTCTGTCCTAAATATCGTTTTAAAATATGAGATTTTTTTCTGTTCTCTTATTAAAATATTTTTTGTTACATACGACATACGTATAACGGAATTAACCTAATCGCAATGTTTAAGCGTTTTATAAACAGGATAATTCTAATGTTGACGATGCCAAATGTATTATCTCGATAAAGCTGTTAAGGTTTAGTTTTAAAATATATTTAAAATTTACACAACAAGTTCACTGGATGCATGTTTAATGTTTATGTCCAATTAGAACATCACGACATCGGCACCGTAAAGTCTCGTAACTGTACAATGTTCAAATACATATGTTGAAATATGTTGTACCCAGACATAATATTTGAGGGACACTACATTCGTTTCTCTTTTTACCATTATTTTTCCCTACAAATTATTCACGTAGAAGTCAATTATAGCATTTCAAATACTTGTTATTATTAGAATGCAAAGTATAGCAGGTATATGACCACTGACATTGCTTCTTATCACCCAAGCAAAAATCACATCACACTCAGCCTTATCAGTTCGATATTATGTTAGCTTATCAATCAAGAACCTGTCAAGGGGTTCTGTGAAATTATTTTTTTGTTTTCATTTTTTAACGTAGGTAACTTAATATATGAATAAATATTAAATACTGAATAACGTCAATATTTTATTAAATTTTGAATTAAAATTAAATCTAATTAAGTTTTATATTGTCAAATCTCGACTTAAACTTTAATGAATAAATTGCTACTCTTTGTTGCCTCTGACGTCATTTTATACCTTGAATATTATTCACTGACGATATTTAATTAAGGGCCAATTTTTCAATCCATGGTTAAAACTTATTCGCCCAATAAAATATTAAATATTAACCAAGGATTGAAAAATCAACCCTTTTTATTATAAAAGTATACTTAAAAATTTATACTCAGCATAAAAATTGCAATATATTTTGTAATAACTAATAAGATTCTAACGGAAGCCCACATAGTTAAGACTTAATTGGCGTGTTTATTTTTATTAATGGCGCGTGTTAATGACTTAACTGATACAATTTTAAATAACATGACGTTAGAATTAAACAATATGTACATTATTTAAATGTTATTTACTACAGTTTGTTTTTACATCACAAATCACAATCAATTTATAAATGACTTATGGTTTAATGGCGATTCATTTACATTATAATAAAATTATTGTGATGTTATATTGTGTACAGGCTTATTAAACATTTATTGATATTATAATATGATATATGTACCTACTAATACTGTATACATTTCACAAAAGAGGTACTTATGTATTAAGTTAGAACTTTATGTTTTAGGAGGTAATACTGCTTCGAAGGTCGAAGTCGATTACGAAAATTAATTCAAAAGGGGTCAAAGACTCAAAGGCAATTTTTTTATCCCCGGTCAATCAAGAGAAACCAGGGCAAGCGGCTAGTTTTTAATAAATCAGATTGAAACTATAAGGTACGATTCATCGTTACACTAGTGACTATATTTATTGAGGAAAACAGATAACTAGTTTAGTTACCATTGCAATATCAATTTTAAATATTATTGATTGAACGCTATGTATATGAACGTCAGGCCTAAGGGGAAGAAAGCATAAAATATGTTAGGGAGACCATGACGTCGCGTCGTTGGGGAGACCCAAAACCCCCTTCGAAATTGAAAGTTTGTCGTGACTTGAATCGGTACACCCAAGTTCAATTTCGTAACTTTATTATATATTCCCGGACATTGATAGAATCCGTCTCGGTTAGAACTACGAAGTGCCTGAGACACAAAAAAGAAGAACTCTTATTATAGTTAGATCCTAGTCTTAAATTAAACACATCAAAGAGACACTGTAACTATATATCTTCCACATAGATGTTTCAAAAAGTAGACTAAAAAAATATTATTGAATAAGATATTCTGGTCATTGGAACTCTACACGTGACGAACACGTGGGGTTTTCGTCATTAGAGAAAATGACATGTCCCAAGCATTGTTGAAAAAACTGGTCAACAACAGCGAGACCGAATTGCCCAACGTGGGATCCGTATGATTTATTTTTAAAAAACCGTAAAATACTTTGTAAATTGCGCAAATTCTTGCCAGGGAAAACATGCTCCTTCCTTTACATTCATCACGATCGATGTATGTAGGTACTTACGATATTTAACATCGTTCATTCAACAACGAAAAACCTAAGTACCTATTTTGATATACATTTATATGCCATTCGAGGTGCATTCGAGTATTCTAATGTAAACAGAAAATATGTCATGTTTAAAATGGATATATTTTTAAGGTGTCGTTAGAAATATTTATTAAATACTCATTAAGAATAAAACTCAATATCGCATTCAATAAGTTTAAGTCGTCACAGAAAATAAATACTTAACTACTTACCTACAAATTAACAAAATAATAGAAAGAACCAAGTGAGGAACCCTAAAAATAAACCCATGGATCCATCAGCAATTAATGATTTTTATTCCTGAAACTCATTTCATAGGAGAAACTAATAATAGCGTAGAGTTTTTGCTTTCCAATGATATTTAGCCGACTTAGAAAAAAGTGGAGAAAGATTCAACCATACATTTTCTTTTTGAGTGGAGATAATTTCGGCGTTTATGAACCGATTTGGATGATTATTTTTCGTTGGACAGAGTGGTAATGATAAGATGATGAGATAACCAGGTTTTGATAATGACATCCCAAAGAAATTATGCAGAACTTTCTAAAATCGTACGGGCGCATCGCATATACTTACAATATTTTTTTTTGTCTCATTTTATTTATTGAAAGTGTTATTTTATTAGAATCGCCATTACATCAAGTATACATAATATACGCACAGCTGTAGTCTGATACTTTCGATTCTCATGAAATTTTGTGTGCATATCGGGTTTTTTAATGTCTTAAATAAGTACATATGTGAACCTAAATGACTCAAAGTTTTAGAACAATGAATTATATAGGTATATCGAGAAAAACTCGAAAAGCTTTGCACTTTTTGGTGAATCATTAAAAACAACGTTTTATTTTAGTCCTTTTAATAAGCGAATGATTTAGTTCGTCAATAATTATTTGCAACTAATTTTACGGAGCGTCATAACAAACAACATTGCAGTGCCTATGGGCTGCCTAGTAACAAAAATGACAAAACGGAGCGAGTCTCACCTTACAGAGTGGTCGCATTGCATTGCCTGTGGGTAATATAATCATTATAATTACCTCTTCAAATACCTACCTGATAAGATAAAACAAAGTCTTCAAAGTGTGAACACTTTGATTAGTGCGAGTGCAGGTGATTAGTGTGACTACGTGTGGACAGCGACTGTTTAGTGCAAGTGTTTAGTAGGCTGTGTAGTAAAGTGAATAGAAGCGTGTTCTATTTTTTTGCGAGTGGACTGCGAGTAGCCACTAGTGTTGCCGCTCGATAGTCCACTATCGATAGTCTATCGATTAACTATCGATAGTTGGGGAAAATCGATAGTATCGATAGTCCTATAAGCGTAAATACTATCGACACATAGCAATACCATCGATAGTATCGATACTATCGAAGCTCAATATCGAACGAACTATCGATACTATCGATAGTGTCGATACTATCGAAGCTCAATATCGAACGAACTATCGATACTATCGATAGTGTCGATACTATCGATAATATCGTCCCATCGATAGTGACCTTTTTCTCGATAGTATTGCTTTATCAATAATATTATAGTGGATGACAGAGAACTAGATGTTAGAACTAGATGTCTCTTTATTACAACGATTAAACCAAATACTAGTCTTAACTTTTAAACTGAGTCATAATATGGGTCGGTGGCACTGACTGACCCATTATACCAAGAAATCGTGAACAATACTATTGCACAATTTACTACTATCGATAGCTCAAAACTATCGATAGTATCAGTACTATCGATAGTATCGATTGTAGTTGCAATATTCAGTAGCAATAGTATCGATACTATCGACAGTATCGATAGTATAGCAACTATTGGCAATCAATACTATCGATTTTATCGATACTATTGCAGTTCATCAATAGTATTCCATGATTAACGCTATCGATAGTATCGATAATATCAATACTATCGATAGTGCTATCGATATTCTGACTTATTTTCAAGGTCAACTATCGATAGTCAAACTATCGATAGTTCGGCAACACTAGTAGCCACGTCCCGCGCGCCCTCCCTTCCCCCTCACTCGCAGTGTGCCTGCCTAAACACGTCTGGACAGGAGTGTTTAGTGTTTAGTGTTTAGCGTAGTGTGTAGCGTCGCGAATTTCACCATTGACCTGCACTCCCACTAATCACCTGCACTCGCAGTTGAATTGGACACTACTCGCACTACACACCTGCACTCGCACTAATCACCTGCACTCGCACTAATCAAAGTGTGAACCAGCCATAAGATTTGTGCGATTTTCTAACGTAGCAGCAGGTAGCTGTTTAACTCAAATACTACGCATAAAATTACGTTAGATAACGTACCTATCAACCTATGAGTATTTGATGTACCTACTGTAACTACTCTGATTTCTGAATGGATTAGTAGAAAATAAAACTTTGACGAAAATAATATATTTATATCGATTATAGATTTCCATGCGATGCAATAAAAGGATAACATTATATTATCAAAACGTATCTCAGTAAAGTAGCTAGTAGTGCCCTATCAATAAATAAATATATACCTAGATAAAGATTAAATTATAATTGGCATTCAAATCTTCACAGATACCATTTTATTCAATATATTTTTTTACTATTACCAATCTTGTACAGTACTAGCGTTTTAACTAGGGAATGCAATCCCGACTCGAGATTGCAAATTCGGGATCCCGCGGGATTAGAAATATCAATCCCGCGGGATCCCGGAATTTTCGGGATCCCGTCTAATTTAAAAGAAATGTTGAGTTCAGATGACTGAAAAAGCTAATAACTGCTTGTTTGTGATTTGTAAGGTTAACTCAAATAACATATTACTCGAAAGAAAATAAAAACCTTTATTCTTTAATCTTACCAACTAAATAATAATCAGGTTGTAAGGAAATTAACGAAGGTAAATTAGGTAATCAAAACAATAAGCTGATTTCAAGGGAATTAGGAAAAAGGGTGATTTTGAAAATGTTAAATGACTCCTTAAAAAACGAAGGGTATTAATAGTTTCATCTGCTAAACGGCATCTAATGTCCGTTGCAATGTACCCCGCTGCTGAGAATGCCCTCTCCGACTCAACGCTGGTTGGCAACAGCGTGGCGATTCGCCACTGGCGAAGCAATTATACGGGTACACCCGACGCACATCGTTAAGTGTGCGCAGGCGATTATTCCGTAACTATTGCAGATTTCAAAAAACTTTAAACTGATATCGAAAGCCCTTTACCTAACGAGTAAAATGACATTATTAACTTTTTATAAATAAAACGAGAAATATCCAAAAATGTCACTTGAAACGCTCCCATATATTTAGTATGAAATATGACTATTTCATACATTTAATATGAAAGGTTTTGTTTTTTTATTTGATTTTGTGCTTTATTTACTTCGCTAATTTTAATGAAAGTTCATTCAGAAACTGTAAATAGAGCTCGATGTGGAATACAATGGTATTCCATATCGAGGATGCCATTTCGAACATTTGCTTTGAATACAACATGTATGGGAAATCAAATGTATGGGAGCGTTTCATGTTACATTTTTGGATATTTCTCGTTTTACTTTAAAAAAGTTCTTATTGTCATTTTACTCATTAGGTATAGTACTTTCAATATCAGTTTAATGTTTTTCGATATCTATAATAGTTACGGAATAATCGCCTGTGCACACTTAACGATTACACCCTGTATGCAAACTGCAAAAATCGCCCCCTTGTTCCTCCACACTCAAACAAATCCATTTCTTTTTTAATGGTAGATTCTAATTTGTCTAAGCTCCTGGACGTGGATATACGTGCAAAAGGACTTTTAGAAGCCGCTTGCGCCCCGAGTGGTTGTGTGTTGCGTCGCTGACCACTGCCGCCCAATCCCGTCAATCTCGAACGGGATCTCGTCATATGATGCGTCGGGATTGATCCCGAAAAATTACACGAGATCTCGCGAGATCGGGATCCCGCGGGATCGGGATTGCATTCCCTAGTTTTAACAGAGCACTATGAGACGATGTTTGAGGGAGGCGGGAGCCATAAGAGAGTGCTTAAAACTGAGTTAAAGCTTATGATCAGTGGAATTCCGACAAACCATTCTAGTAGAGCCAATAGATAATAACAAGTGAAAACACCGTTTTTCTAACATCTTTATATATAAAACTCAAAGGTGACTGATATAGTGATCTATCAACGCACAGCCCAAACCACTGGACGTATCGGGCTCAAATTTGGCATGCAGGTAGATGTTAGAACGTAGGCATCCGCTAAGAAAGGATTTCCAGAAATTCTTGCGGGAACGGGGAAAAACGAGGATGCATGTACAAAGTCGTGGGCGGAAGCTAGTCAGATTATAAGGTTATTTACACTTCAATGAACATGCTAGTCACTTGATCAAATAGTAGATTTAAATAGGGAGTTGGGACATGTAATTATATATATTAGGTATAATGGCTAGGAATAACATAAACATAACTTATTCTTCTATCAAAATTTTAACTGTAAGTATACTTTTTCAATCAGAAAAGTATTTTTGTAGTGGATAGTCTGTTTATTGATGAAGGCTTTAGGATATTTAACAGCAAGATTTTTTTGCAAACCATGATAATAATCTTATCAAAAGCAAAAGTTGTATGCATCAGATTTGATATATTCTTTAATATTCATAAAAATTATTAATATTAACAGTATAAATATATATCTAAGTTTCCGCTAAATTTGTAAAATAATAATAAGAAGATAATTTAAGTAAAAATTTAAGTAATAATAACTGAATATTATAATTTTATATTAACTGAGAATATGTTGTATAAATTTTAAAAATGTTTGTTTACTTAACTAAACCCAGGTGATTGTTATCAAAAAAAAAAACTGGCAAATTTTGTGTTTAATTATTTTTTTAAATGGGTACAAATTGTTTCATGGTAAAATATAAAATCATAAGTTTATTTTGAGATGAGCCAACTTCTATAGTACAGAAGTTAAAATATACAACGTATACAATTATTTTACATAGTTTTTTTTAAATCATACATTAGCTTCCATCTCAGTAGTACCATTACACCTCCCTGGTGTGTTATGAGAGGAACCTATACAACATGCATTTAGGTATTTAGGTTAGTGCTAGAAAGTACAAATTACAACTGCTCTTCATATAACTTCACATCATCTATTCAATCTACTTTAGTTTTGGCAACAAAACAATAAGCTTATGGCCTAACCAAAACTACATCTACATAATATGTATCCTTCATCCAAAGTCATTCATGCTGAAGGTATAAGAATACAAGAGAACATGTTCAGTCTATAAATATCTAATTTATGTTCTATGGATGCCCCAAATACTGGTTGTTCATATAGTATACAATTATTGAGATAACCCACACGTCGAGAGCACCATTGAGGTCATAGCATTTAAGTTCTGAACTATTTAACTTTAGAGTATCTTAAATTATATTCTTTACAGTAAGTATCTATTTCAGTGATTCTTTTTTGTTTATGTGTGGTATACTTAGCTTTTTTTATGAAATAAAAATCAAAATGCCTTAACTAATATAATATTAATATATCTTATCTTAATACTATTATAAAGGCGAAAGTTTGTAAGTATGGATGTATGGATGTTTGTTACTCTAACCGATTACAATAAAATTTAGCACACATAATATAGAGGGTAGGAGGAAGAATCTAGTAATTAGGTATATAAAATAATATGCTCTTTCTTAAATTATGCTAATCCTAACTACCTACCTACTTTAAATTGAAAGAGAATGTTATAGATTTATTTATATATGTGGTACAAGATAAATTTATTCTTTATTAAATTAAACTACATATTTAGTACCTATAGATAGTTATATCTTAATTAATATCTCTGATCTATGTAGGTACAATCCTACAATCACATGGCTAAATGACACCTTCTAGGTAGCATAATTTTTATAAATTATATTTCTGTATGCATGAAATCATTTTTTTAGTAAATATTTTTTGTCAATTAACCACTCCAAAGAATAGACACCAAGATTTAGTGCAACAATACAATAATATTGTGTAATATTTCAATTTTATTTCTAAAACATTTTGTATGTATAAATTGATTTGTAAAGAGAGATTCACTTAATTAACATGAAAAATTAGGAATGAAAGTGCCTAGTATCACCATTGATCTAATTAGATTTAGTATATTATATAGTCAAAGGTATGCCTATCAAAACGATCACATGCTTTATTATGTCACATGATAAAAGGTCCATAAATGCTTCCAGAGTAGAATTTTAGAATTTATTAAAGGGATAAGTTTCTATAAATCATAATGTTACATAACAAGGAAAGAGTGAAAATTTTACCTTTGTTAACATTCTCGCTACCACTTTTAATGTTCACATTATTATTAACTGGACATTTTTTCACTTTATGAGATGTATGTTTTGAAGAATTATCGTCATTCACTTCACTACCAAGAGCCATAACAACACGAGGAATTAATCCGGCACCGACTGACCGCGACCAGCACGGTTCCACGCTCAGCTGAAAGAGCACATGCGGTACAGATAGAGTTCAATTTCCTAAATCATATATTACGAACCAGAAGAATAAACCGCCCAAGTCAAAATGACTTTAATCTCAGCTTTTATTCAAAGATTCTATCAACATTTATATTTAATAGGATTAAACCACAGACTTTCGTAAATTTTCTGTGATGACATTTTAGATTAATTTCAAAATCGAATATTATCATCTGTTCGAAAATTACTAAATAATATTATGCACTGAATTTCATTTTTTTTAAACTCAAGTTCATGACTGTTTTCTAATATTTCGTTTAATTGCAGATATACCGTGTTTTCCAATTACAGCACTAGAGCGCATTATGCGGCATAATGCTTAACGTTGAATGTTCCAACTACAGCAACTGCAACGCTTCGCACAATCGAGCACTCATAAAAGTAATGCGCGTGAATTGATGCGTGCAATCGATTTATCGTTAGTAATTATTATTTGTTGGAAAACATTTTAAGGGTTTCGTTTCATTGTAGTTTTTTTCGAAATAATCAAAGTTAATTCAAATTGTGTTAAAAAAAAATGTAAGGCAGCAGCTTGCAAGTCTAATTCCGCGTTTCTACCTGCAAGTTTCTGTCAGACAGACTGTCGGACATTTTCATGCGGAAGTTTTCTTGCAGATGGAAACGCGGCCATTTAGTCAGTCAAAATTGCCACAAATGTCAGAACTCAGAACTCAAATCTCGCTGTCAATGACATATTAAATTTTATGTCCATGTCAAATAACAAATGTCAGGCGACAGGCGTCAGCTTTAGAAAATCGACATCCAAGATTTAGAAATAGAAGCTAAAAATAAATTCTATTATTTAGCTATCTTTAAACAAACATAAAATAAGTACCTTTATTCGAATCATCGTATAAATTTTAATAAGTAATTTCAAGCCCCTTAATGCTTTATTTACCTTAATTTCATTCAGTGCTAATAACGTAAACATAAAATTACATTCCCCTTCTTATTCCACTTAATAGTGATAGGTACACAAAGTTTTGTACTAAAAATCTTCACATTTTACGCATATTACCAAGATTTCTCATAATCTTAAAGCTGGCGTCCGAAAATTATCCCAAGGTTATAAAAAAAAAGAGTTCAAATATTTACCTATAATTTCACCATTATAAAGTTTACATATTATTAATATTCATTTATAGAAGATGCTCGATGGGTGGTACTGCCGCTCTATGGCTAATATGCAAGCTAATGAAGAAGCAAGTGTAAATAGTAGTAGTGCTGTCGCTGACACCTCTCAAGCAGATTCAAATAAAGATTATTCTAGTGAAAGCAGTAGTGATCCAGAGCCTGAACCGAATTATAGAGCTCAATACTTGGCATTAAAAAAGAAATTGAAATATTTGATTTATGTGAGTTTCCAAATTAGAATATCGTAGAATTTCATACCATACTTATTAAAACTTATTTTAAATCTTCTACTTAATGTTCCAGGAAAATGAATGCTTTCAAGATGCTTTAAGGTCCAGCCAAAAAAGGTTATTAAAAGTATCAAGAGATCGAACTTTTTTATTAGATAGATTACTGCAGTATGAAAAGCCAGATAGTTCTACATCTGAAAGTGAAGATACAGAGTCATCTGATGATACAAGTTGTACCAATATAGATACTGTGAAAAGGTATGAATAGGCTATTACTTAATTCATATAATATTATATTACCTTACATACTAACTAACATTTTAAATAAACATTATACTTACAGAAAGAAAATGGAAGCCAATGCTAGTCAACCAGCTTTATCAACACCATCTTCAATGAACAAAGGTCTCAATAGTAATATCAAAAGGAAAAGAGCAGTTGTTCCTAAAAAACCTACAAATGCTAATCATCCTGTAAGACAAAAATGATATGCCTAAGAAATGTTTTAAAAACTGATTATAGGTGGTAAAATAATGAGAAGTTACTTACTACTAGTCTTTGAGGTTTATGTCTGATTAGATTTAGACTTAGTAATAATTATGTATTTGTGTATTCAAAGAATACCTAGTATGTAATATAGACATAAAAAATTTGTATTATTGAAGCAAAATGAATTGCTTTGTAAATATTGCATTAAATGAGTCAAAACTATGTAACCCTCTTTATTAAATTTTTTATTATTTTTGACATTTTATAACAAAATAATATTTTTAACCCTTTTAATTTTAAATTTTGTTTTTGTGTTAAGACATCTGATTCTACCGATTCAACCTAGAGCCAATCATAAATTCAAAAGAAAAAAAATATACACTCACAAATTAGAACACACGTTTATTTTTATTGTGACACTATCCTAGGACATTCAGAATTATTTTATCCTAAAAATATGATCATTTTAAATGTAACCAAGAAAATATTTTATAAACAGTCATAATAAAGGATTTTTATAAAAGTTATCTATAGCCTAAAGGCTGTTCACACCCGCAGTAACACCTACAGAACAAAGTCTGAATATAAATTTTTTGTACACTTTGTTTTAAATAATTTCATTTCATTATTTATTATGTTTTTCAAAGGCTTTTCACATTTAATTGAATTGTTACAGCAAGGTAGTACAAACTCAATGGCCAAAGCATCACCAGCCCTTGGATTTGGACTAACAGCGAGTGATGGCCACATGACTCCTGAGGAAGTAGAACGTCATCTACAATCTAGACAAACATATTTAAAGTTATTACCTGAACGTGCACCACCAACTGTGCCCACAGAGATGTTTAGCAATGATCCATCTCTAGACAGGTAATGAGTATTAGGTATATTAGTTACTAGAGGTCCGCCCCGGTTTCGCCCGTGGTACCTACATATTTCGCAATAAAAGGTAGCCTATGTCCTTTCTCGGGTATCAAAATATCTCCGTACCAAATTTCATGCAAATTGGCTCAGTAGTTTAGGCGTGATTGAGTAACAGACAGACAGACAAAGTTACTTTTGCATTTATAATATTAGTATGGATAAACTATTTATTTGAATAAATATTCTTAAAGTATATTTTATTTTTTTCAGTGAATCCAATGATGTTCTGGAAAATTCACCGAATGTGGAGGAGTGGTTTGATTAACAATATCTTACAAGTTCGATGGAAATTGTTTTTATAGTACATCGAACATCAATTATTTTAAAATTAGGTACTTTTGTAGTTTGTGACTGTATTAGGGTTGATATTATAAAAGTGATTTTAATATATTCATACACATTCAATCCTGTGAAACAATGTACCAATAAGAATTGTTTTTCTGAATCCATGTATCTCATAATATATTATAGAAGTCTTATAAATAAAAGAGTTCTTAAATATGTATTTGATTAAATATTTTATTAAGACAATAGTTATTATATGATTTGAAGCACAAGGGAAACAACTATAAATCCGTATTTGAGACTATCTCAAAATCTCATGCAAATTGTACACATAAATCACACAATACATCTAGTTATGTACCTGAAAGCTTTTATAATATTATATTAACCATTTCGTAATATACATATATATTAAATATAGGATTAAATTCAGTTTTAAACATTTTTCTAATACCTTACCAAATCTATCATGCAACTCAAAGTTCAGCATACCTACTCTAGTGTAGAATAACAACATTCAATATGCAATAAAACTACCAAATGTCCTAATCTATATTGTTGTAATAATATGGTACTTGATTTAATAAAAACCCCTACATGAGATTCCATAAACTCAGAACTTATATGTTTAACAAATTTTATATCCACTCATATCAAATCTTTGATATTACATGGTCTTAAAATTATTTTACATTTACAATTTCATAAATATATACATAATCAAGGAATATGCAGTAAGCATGTGCTAAGGAATGCATAACAACAATGATTCATATTCTCATGAAATCATAATTAACAGTATTGTGAAAACCTCTTCACCACCATACATATAAGATACAGCCGCAATCAATCAGTTAACAGTAGAAGCCATTGAATTCAATAACGTCAGATTTAAAAGTAAACAATAATAATAGTTAAGGAATCATGAACCAGCATTATTTTCTTAATATGTACAAACATTGTAAGTGAATTTGTTTTGAGCGATTTTGATACCTCATATACAAGATAATATATGGTATAAAAGTTAGTTATTTTTCAAATGAAATAACATCATACAGCAAATAAGAATATACATAATATGGTAGAGTTTTTGTTTGAATATGGAACAACGGAAGCTTATGAGTATCAACAGTAATCAAATCTCATAGGTATGGATATTCTTTATACATGAACATAATTTGGACAAAGACAATATGTGCATTGCAGATTGCTGTGTTATTGATTTGTAAGTATATAGTTTATTAGGCGGATACACTATACATTTATCCAATACAAGAATTTACTTCCTGTGCTCTTACATAAAAGTACTTTAATCAATAATATAACCATAATGTTATTGCCATGATACATGATATGAAAGCAATAAATTGTAACACTTCAAAATCCTAATAAGAGCTTATTTTCTTAAATAGTTTGTCATTACAAAGTACAATGTTTACTAGTATATGCTAGTTTTTGACATGATAAACCACAATTAAATAACATTTTTAATTTTATATAAATTGTACAAGATACATTACTATTACAAAAATGGTCAAAGGAGTATAGTGTCATCTCATTGCCATTAACTTTGGTTGTTCGCACCTACATAACAATAAATCTATTACATTGCTTAATATTATAGCTACAGAATAAACAGCAAAGTTCCGGTTGTTTGAATATATAATTTAACATGAAATATACACCCAAAAGTTACACTTATAGATATGATTAACATTCAATTTTTATAAACATAATACACTCTTATGAATACTTTTCATTCTCAAAACAAGCTTATCTATGTGGTATGTAGCTTAATTTTTTACTTAAAATGTTATTAGTAAACATTAATACATCCACATTTGTTAATCAGTAACCAAAATTGATATAAATAACAAATTTATAAGTTATTAAATAATATTAAGATCATTTTAATGACTTACATAAATTTACAAAATATCTACATAAAAATAAACTTCAATATATTATTTTGTCTTTTTATGTACTTTATGATGAATCTTTAAAAAAAATGATAACTAAAATTTACATAAATTTGTTTAAACTTAATATTTACTGAAATTTAACCGAGCATGCATTATCTATGAAAATAATGGCCAATTATTGAACCATTCTATGTTATTTTTATAAAATACTTTCAGTATTGAGACAGATATTTATAATGTAATCTCTAATGGCATTTGGATTTGATTACATAGAATAGATTTATAATTATACCTGCCTGTTTTTTTTAGAACTGATCTGCCAAAAGATTACAAATTTCTTGAGAAACTGTTTCTTTACTTGATCTTACAGTAAGTCTAAACATTTGAGCTTGTTTATTCGGTTCTAATCTCATAAGACAGCCTACTTGTTGAAGCCTGGTATGGACAATTCCAGCACAAACAAAGTTATCAGGATTAGGATCAATACCATCTAAAAGCTGCATACCAAAACCAGATAATTTTGTACGGGTTGCAGCTATATCAATAGAACCTTGTGCCTTAAAAATTTTTTGTGCTCTCTGTTGTTCTCCACCCAAATTTTTCCACCTTGCAAAAAATGATTCACCATTCATTTCAGTTGGCTCAAAAAATTTATTCAATGTAAGAGGGAGTTTCATGGTTATTTTTTGAGGAACATTATTGTAAACAAAAGACACAGACATGCTTGGTGCATCTGCAAAATCTTCAATGCATTCAGCAGTCAGCATTTGCTGGATTTGAGCACCTGCTTCCAAAATTGGTTCCATGGGTTTCATTTGCACATTAAGTTTATGCAAATCTGTCCAAATTAATTCTGGGTGCACATTCTGAATAGCAAATTGTGTCTTATTTCCATAAAACAAGCCAATTCTTCCAAGATTCTGTCTAAATTCACTCTTGACCCCAATTTGTATGAGGTCATTTTCAAATAGAACTCCATTATTTTTAAACAGAAACTTCTTGATGTTATTTTGTTGGACTGTTGTAGGGCTCATTTTAGGAGCTGTGTATAAATCTCCAAGAACATCCAGTAAACCATTTCCTGTAGTGGTTGTTGTAGTCCCAGGAGGGGTGGCCAAGCCTAAAAGATCTGCACTGGAGCTTACTGAATTAGCAGAATTGTTAATAACAGGTGCCGGAGTAGCAGTTGGTTGAGGGCTCTTTGATTCTCTGACATCATCTGGAATACGTCCTGGTTTTTTCTTTTTCAAAACAGCCAGAATTGAAGATTCTCTTTCTGGGAATGCTGGCATTTCCTCCAGTACTGTTGCTAATACATCAGAACTAGCAACAATACTCAGCTGCAAGTATTCAGATGCTCTCTGTTGCAGCTCCACGTCTGCTGAGCGTAGATTAGAATCTGCTCTAAATACTTCCTGAACTCGAGATTTTATCTCTGGGAAAAGGTTAACAAGTTTTATATAAGTGGAGAGAAGTAATGCTCTTGTTGCGGCTGAACATAAATGATACTTAGAATGAAGGAGTTCAAATTGAACCTGAGGTGATGATCTAGTATCACCAGCAATTAAATTTCCAAATTCACCCAAAATATACCCTCCCACTTTAACCATATTCTCATGACAGGTAGGGGCTTGTAAAGCTTCAAAAACTGTTTTAGCTGCATATGCTTGAACCTCCTCCCTATTTATTACGATCTGAATAACTCTGTACCATACTTCCTCTGAAACATAATCTCCTGCTATTCTTATAAGATTAAGTATCACATCAACATACCAAGTGAAGTCTGTTGCATATTTTTCAGCTAAGATAGCAACTTTCAAGACCATTTCTTCCCTTATTGAATAGTCAGCTGTTTCTAGATAAGCTAACATTTCTTGCACTATTTCTTCAGCATTGGTTTTATCACACATTGCATATAGTAAGTCAACAGCTTGTTGTCGTACAGATACATCTTTCTCCATTTTCATTGAAAGAATAACAACTTCTTGATGTTTTTTGACAGCTTCATGTGAGAACTCTGAAGTAGCCAGATGGCACATGGATTCAAGAGCTAAGTAACGCAGATTTGTTTCTCGGTTACTTAAAAATTGGCCAAGCTGATTACAAGCTCGAACTAATAAATTAGGCTCACTGTCATTATGTATTATTAGACTTATAGCTTCAAAGAGAACAGCATTTTTAGCATTGGAATGTTGAACTTTCTTAGACTTGGGAGGTTCTTGAGCTTTGTTAAAAATGGTCTCCAAACATTCCGATAATCTCCCCCTGACACCAGGTTCCTCAGATGGAGGTGTATAATTTTGTAGAAGACGCAGAAGTTTCACTGACAGCCAAGGCGCAGGAACAAAATAGTATGTATAATCTTGGAGATCTGTGTAACTAGCAGTTACAATTCTGCTCAGTCTTGCCACAGCCAATGTGACACAACCTTTGTACTCATCAGGATTTTTCTTCACTAGGGCATCTATTAAAGAAGTAGCAGCAGTTACAACGCCCATGTGTGGATCATTTAATAAATGTATGATTCTGGATGTCCACTCACCACCTGGTATAATTTCTGGTGATTTACGAAACAGTCTAAGAAGGCAAAGAGCAGCCGACTGTTTAACTACATCCATAGTATCACCGGAGACAAGCAATTTAGGTATCTCAGTAGCAAAAGCCTCAGCCATCTCTTTGCTACCAATATTTGCAATGCACTGGAGTGCAAGATTAACATGGATAGGATTTCGAGACTGTAAATCGTTCTTTATGCTTTGAATAATAAGTTTGATGAGATCACTATTGGTGTTGACCAAGACAGAAATGAATAAGTATCCTATTTGCTTTTCAGAATATTTATTTGAGGACAGCAAATTTACTGCTTCCATATGACCGAAGTCAATATCATGACCAAGTAAGAATATAAACAGAAGTTTGCATACGTACTTCTTCTTCTGGTATCCATCTAGGGTTTTATCGCCTTTGAATTTGCTTCTTATATTAGCTAGCTCCTTATTTATTCTTTTTATTTCTGCTTCTTTGCTTTTACAGTTTCTTATGTCTGATATAAAGACTGCGAGTCCTCGCATACCATCTCCCCTGACGGCAGGCATATTGCCAAGTGACTTATCGAACACCAGTTTTATGCCTTTTGTGACCCTTTTACATAAAATATATTGCACTCTACTTGTTGTAGGAATAACACAAAGTGAAAAGAAATTAGACTTTTGACTTAGTTTCAGCAAAATGTAATATCGGAAATCTAGTTAAAATACTCAGACTCTGTCTCTGAGCTTTCTTCTACAACGCCTTCCCACATTATCTATGAAAATTGAAATGTCAGTTTCGTTGAACTTTTGTTTATGGATCAATAATGTTAGGCTAGGACTTCATTATTGGTTTTTCCATCAAAATCCAGAATACACAACTGTAAAGTATCAAAAGTTATCAGATAAATTTATTGATGATTAAAATATACTTAATTGATTAAAGTTAATCGGACAATTGTCATCAAGTAATGAAACATGATATTAAATCATCGAAATACCACAACAAACTCAACAACTAGTAGGTTCTCTCTCTTTAAGTGGTTTTTATACCATTTTCTTTATTCGTCACAATTATTTCAACCTCATTTAATATGATATGATTATAAATAAAATTTTGAAATCGAGACATGTAGAGTATATAACAATTATTAGTCTGTAGCGACTTGTCTGTACGAAATTGTCTATAGTTTTTCAGCTATCGTCAAAAGACCATTGGACATTGGTTCGAGTTTGTCATTTGCGCTCAAATTTTTATTGTGTAGTTGCACTCATTATTATAATATATTATCACAACGAACGGAGATATGTGATTGTTTGAACGAATAAATATGGGTTCACTAATACGTATTATTTTTTTATGAATTACCTTTGATATTAAAGGATATAATTACGAATGAATGATGCATTCTATATTTTGGACAGGCAGAGTGTTATCACGTGCTATAAGAAATGGACTTTCGAATTTATCAAGTGCTACTGAATTAAACGTCTCTAATAAAAAACATCCGTACTTAGTGTCAGTGGTTTGTGGATTTCCAAAAGACATTGCTAACGGAAGGTCACATAAGGGGCAATTTGGCGACGATGCTTGGTTCTCTACAAACTTCAACAATGCGGATGTTATTGGTTTGTTACTAACTATACGTTTGTTCTCCTTATTACATTTTTTTATTATATTGTTTTGCCTCATACTTTAATCAAAGTTTGAGCTTTATTACTTGGTTTCAAAACACATTTATATAATAACTTATTGAGTGTATAAAAATCGTTCTGTTATTAATATTATCCATTCTTATCAATATTATACTGTTTACAATTTACAATATAATATGTGTGTTTATTATCGACATAAATCTAGATCATAATATACTATTGGCAATTTATTTACATATTTCAAAGATATTTTCTAACTTACTGCTCATATTTATTATCAAAATATTAAGATAAGTTTTTATTTATCATGCATTATCACACATTGAATTACATCAGTTTTATAACACCAAGTCTTGAATCTCAGAAATATAAACTGAATGTAAATTATCCCAGTCGTTTATTTATATATGTATTTTATTTATATACTAGCAATGCCCTGCGGTTTCACCCGCATAGATAGCGATATCGTTACAGTGAAAAGTCTACTATATAGGTCGGACTATAGGTTTAATTTTTAATCACATGAAAATCACCTTTACCCCGTCCCGTGGGGCCGTGGGTTATGTCGGATTCCTACCGACCAAAACCCCACTGTGTTCCGTCAAGACGCATATTGGTAGAATTCCTCCGTGACCCCCGCACTACGGCCTGCTCGAACAGTATACCTACTATTTTCTGTAGATTGACACTTTTAAAAATTCGTTATATCTTTTGAATGGAATATCCAATTCTTTTCATTTAAAAAGTATTTTGCTGATATTGAAACAGTCTATAATAAAACATCATTTAATGGGATAAGGATTAATATATGTGTATGGATAACATGGTTTGATTACTGTCGGCACTTTTATTTACTTTGAAAACGTAAAAAAGTTGTTGTAGTAACATAACTACTGAAGATGGACATATGGTATCGCGGACTTTCTTGTAGATATTGATCCATTCTATAATACCGTAGAACATTTTTTTGTTCTATCTTCAATAGATTCCGCAGCGCACGCGATGACAGAAGTTTTATTGAGGATTTTTTTACACCTTGGGTTACATTATTGCATTTTTGGTAAGGATCTCTAATTTTTTTGAAAATGCAATATAGCCTATGTTGCTCAGTAAAGATGCAGCTTTCTAATGGTGAAAGAATTTTTGAAATCGGTCCAGTAGTTTTTGCGTGAAAACCATACATACATACATACTTACATACATACTTACAAACTTTTCCTCTTTATAATATTAGTATAGATGAATACCTATTTCAAGTCAATTTTTTTGGCTGACATTACAGAGTTGCTACATTATCATCCAATTGAATGAATCTAACCAAGTGGTGTTTTGGATGAAACAATTGGTTTTAAGTAACTTAGGGGAACATGGAAATATTAAAGCCTGATACCTATTTTTTCTCTCATACTGTTCAAAAAATCGTAATATACATGTGTTGCAATAAAGATTTATATATTCAATTAATTAATAAAACCCATTGTATGAAGAGGAAAATATTAGATAGTTTTCCTCTTCATACAATTTTATTGAAGAGTGAAATAAATTAATAAATAGGCTAATCACAATAAAGGTGAATTATTTAAAAATGTGAAAATAATAATATGTATGAAAGTTCTTACTTTGTCATGTCAATTGATATAGAACATATTCATAAAAATCTGGATTGTTTTGATATTGTTTTAAAGGATCTTTAAAAAATGGAGTCACTTCAAATAAAAATGTGTTATATTTAAAACATTAACGTTATCATCATTTATTCAGGTGTTGCTGATGGAGTCGGTGGATGGAGGGCTTATGGCATTGATCCAGGGGAGTTTTCATCATATCTCATGAAGACATGCGAGAGGCTCGTGCGAATGGGCCATTTCAAACTGTCTGAACCTGGTGATCTACTAGCAAAGTCGTATTATGAATTACTGGAGCATAAAAAACCTATTTTAGGTAATTTTGTACCTAATATAAGTTTAATAGTTGGTTGACCTGTATAAAAATAGTAATAAAATTTATTTAGTATGCATAATAGCTTTACCTATTAAATCTGAACAACTTAGTTTCATTTAAATTAATTTGAACTAATGGATATACTTCACAATAGATTGACTTTGTTGTCTTAATGAAGTTTAATTAAATATGAATTTAAATGATTATTAAGAACTTGTGGTTTGTTCTTTGAAATGTACAAAGGAAAATGAATAGCCCTCATTTGGCAAGTCTGAGGAGTTCTGAGAATAGGTTCATGATGTTTGTTTTTAATATTATTTTCTATTAATAACATTTCATATTGTTTAAAAGAGCACTTAACATTGTCCTGTTTTCGTTATTAAAGTTAAATATGTGATCTTTACATATAAAAATTAAAATAGCTATATACTATTTTAATTTTTTATAGCTTAAAAATATATTGAAATCACACATTCACAAATTGATCATAATATAACATTAACTGCATTTTCAATTGCAACATTAACATCCTCAAAATATGACAATTACAAGCTCTCTGACTGTCAATGGACTCTGATTCTTATTCCATGAGAATTCCATGTTTCACCACCATAAATAGAAGCCTACAAAATAATTATGCTACTGTCTAGCCTAACTATATCTAGACATGAAAATCATACTATAAATGCGTTGTAAAATAAAGAAAAACAAACACATAGTAAATCCTTACTAATATTATAAATGCGAAAGTAACTGTGTCTATCTGTCTGTTACTCAATCACGCCTAAACTACTGAACCAATTTTCATGAAATTTGATATGGAGATATTTTGATACCCGAGAAAGGACATAGGCTACCTTTTATTGCGAAATATGTACCACGGGCGAAGCCGGGGCGGACCTCTAGTGTGTAATAAAAAATTAGTAAGAATTTCACTGAAGTTATTCTCGTTTATCAGGTAGTAGCACAGCCTGTGTGATGATACTGGACCGCAACGAGAGTATAATGCGGGCAGCTAACATCGGCGACAGTGGGTACATGGTGGTCCGAGGATCCCGGATCGTGCACAGGTCGCACGAACAACAACATTACTTTAACACGCCGTACCAACTCAGTCTGCCGCCGCCTGGACACGATAGAAATGTACTGAGTGACAGGTGACTATGTTTTTTCTTGTTATATATATAGATTACTGCATTTACTTGTAATCGTACCCCATTTCTTAACTAATTGAGAGCAACAAATCAATTTTAAATTATTATAATAGTAGAATTTAATACATATACAAGTATTTTGCAAGTACAAGTTATTATTGGGAGGCAAATATTAATTTCCAAATTTGTTTCGTCATAGTAACACGATTTTATGACACTACCTAATAAAAAAATAGGTATAAAGTATGAATAATGCCATACCTATAGGCTATATCTTCTTATATATAAAAACTAGCGACCCGCCCCGGCTTCGCACGGGTGCAATGCTGATACTAAATACACTACAGAAAAACTGTGAACGTTGTATATAAAAACATAGCGGCCCCGCGGCCGGCCGGTACCGCCGCAAACGCTACGTCCCGCAATTTTTAAATCTGTAATATCTTCGAAAATATTCACTTAAATCATACGGTGTAAAGGGCCATATAGATCTATATTAAATGAACAATGTATTCAAGGTATTTAATTGGTTAAGGATTAATGCTGTATTGGTGAAAATCGCTTCGAAAATTAGCTATTATTTGTCGTAAAAAGTAAATGACAAAAAAATGTTATTGTGGGTTATCCATAAGAGATAGACATATACCATCGCGGACTTTTCTGTAGACCTTTTCAATGTGTATAATACTTAGTACATTATTTTGATAAAACTCGTAGGGTTCAGCCTGCGTTTGCAATATAAGCGGAAACAATGTAATTTTTTACGACATCACATTAGAAACCTCAAAAATAACAGTACTTCTCCACTATTTAATGGATGTTATTATACATATAAACCTTCCTCTTGAATCACTCTATCTATTAAAAAAAACCGCATCAAAATCCGTTGCGTAGTTTCAAAGATTTAAGCGTACAAAGGGACATAGGGACATAGGGACAGGGAAAGCGACTTTGTTTTATACTATGTAGTGATGAATCGCAAAATGTGTTGGTAAGCGCATAACTCGAGAACGGCTGAACCGATTTCGATAATTCTTTTTTTAATATATTCCTTGAAGTACGAGGATGGTTTTTATGTAGAGAAAACGTAAATATGTACCACGGGCGAAGCCGGCGCGGACCGCTAGTGTACTATAAAATCTATGACGCTGATTTTGTTTGAATCCGTATATTATTGACAACTCGTTATCTAAACAAGACATATTAGAAAAGCAAAAGGTTATATATTAATAGAGATAATAATATATGTTAACATTAGTCAAGGCTTTTTGATGAATGTCATACAGTTTGCAACATGAATTTTACTGCGCCCTCGAAATTAGCGGCACTAAAAGCAACGAATTGCAATTTAACAATGTAGATATATTTTTCTATATGAAATTGTTTATATCTTTTAAAATAATTGTAGAAAGTAACAGCGAAAGCCATACAATTACATGTTAAATGAAAGACACATATTTTCAAATATTTGGAAACTCGTGAATAATTTGCATAAACAAACGAAAGTGGAACTTTATTTTAGGTGTCGTTTATAACGTTTGAATCATAAAATGTATATTTTTGTTGTATTTCCACAAGTCATAAGACTTGTCGCGA
The DNA here is from genome assembly GCF_061535455.1 of Colias philodice. Lineage (NCBI taxonomy): Eukaryota > Metazoa > Arthropoda > Insecta > Lepidoptera > Pieridae > Colias > Colias philodice. The sequence goes on along the minus strand of NC_143098.1, from coordinate 6,596,270 downwards.
GTCCAGCCTCTCGGGACCAGTGGTCATGTGCTCATTCCAAAGCCACTGTTGTTGTTTCTGAACAGTCTAATATTAGAATTTTTAGCTCATTGGATATCTGCCAGTTTACACTCACGTGCATAGTGTAATTTGTAAAATGGGAATATTGTGTATTTTTAAACTAACTACATACTAAAAATTACATGAAAGTAACATTAGGCTAATCACAATCAAGGTTGACTAATGTTGATACCGCAAAACGCAATATCTATGGCTTCCCGCATATTATTATGGTTTCAAACATAGTAAATACTAAATAGACTTGAAAGAATATCATCTTTTTAATAAAATCTAATTTACGGACTATTTGCAGTGGCCACCAGGTCTTAAGGTCTTCTAAATGCTATTATAGTAGGTATTACTAACTTCTCACCCGTTCATTTCATTTCTTAATTCAATTGCTGCAAGTTTTCTGTCCATGACGAAAACTATCAACGTCACTTTTCAAGGCGCTATCTATTTTTATGTCCAAATTCTTACATACATTATTATTCTTAATGGTCCTTAAAAATTTGATCGTCACTGTTCCAGTGAAGAGTCTATAAAAAACTTAAGTGCTAGAAGCCTGAATATCATATATGTATTCATATTTGTAACTGTATTAAAAATATTAAAAAGGGAAAAAACAATTGTATGAACTATGCTTTGAACGAATATTTCATCATTGCACCTAATAAGTCGAATGTCACTGACGTACATGTTTATCATGTTAATCTCTTATCGTATTTTTACAGTTCAATTATAAACTAGTGTCCTATGTTTCGTCTGAAAGTTCCAAGATTCTAAAAGTATATCAAAAAACAATATATCAATATTGATAGATATTATTGACACTGTATTTTAAAGCTGAAATTAAATTAAATGTCGCGAATTCAATTTTTCAAGTTCTTTCGACCCACATATTTTGTCAGATTTATTTCACTTGGATTTTGTTTGACTGACTTGTCCCAATGGAAAAGTTTGTTCTCCGCCGCTATCTATTTTGAATAAATCTAATTTGGAATTGGAAACACCATTGAGCGAGAGAGTACAATATGTCGTTTTATCACTTATGACGAATGTGAAATTTAATTGTTTCGTATAACCTCGGGCTTAAATTACGTTATTTATATATGTACATGTTCAGTTTATGTAAATTGCAATTTGCCAGCGTAATGAATTAATAACGAGTATCCAAGATAAAATAAAGTAGGTTATACCGAACTATTCAATATATAATTAATAATAAAGTGTTTTATTGATTTATTAACTTTTTTAGAAAATGATTCAATTTAAAATAATTAAATGCACTTAAGGTGATTGCAACGATCTGTTCCCAGCCAATATCCCGCTAGATGGCGCTGAATTCTACATTTCTAGTTTATTTGAGTTTTTGCGTAATTGGAATAGTCATCAAACCTAGGAATAGTCATGGCGGTTACTGAATATTATATTTTATTGAAATATGTTATATCATTGCCTTAAAATCCACCCAATTCGGTAAAATTATGCGTTTTAACATCTGTCATTGCATACAGGGTCGTTTACACACACAGACGTATACAAAAATGATAAAGATTTAACTCTAGATGGCGTGAATGTAAAGCGCGTCACACACGGTGAAGATACTACCTATAATATTTTATCTAATCTAGTAATATTTTATATTACAGTATCTTAAGGTATCCGGTATCAGCGTTCTGACCATCATTTTTCTTTTTTCGCTGTAGAACCGCCATCCTGTTACAAATGACCCACAAAGGAGAATGACCACGGGTGGTATCGGTAAAATTTTAGTTGTGCCACGTATTCGTTATATTGTTAATTCCTATTTGTATTTATAATGATCATATGTATCAATATTAAGTCTTAATTAAACCGGATAAATTGAAATAATAGTAAAAGTAAAAGTTTTTCTTTTGAAACATGTATGACTACGTATGGAATCGGTAAAATACTAGTTGTGTCACGTGTTCGTGATATTGTTAATTCCTATTTGTATTTATAATGATCATATTTATCACTATTAAGTTGTAATTATACCGAATAAATAGAAATAAAAGTAAAAGTTTTGTTTTGACACATACCTATATCTATCTCTCTTGCAAACGTCATATGTCATAGTTTCTATTTGAAATGTCAAATGAATGTGTTCGACGCATTGTTCGATGTTATTTTGAAATAATGTTTAAATTACGATTTACTTTTCACATTTGTCTTGTAAATTAAAATATTACCTATGTAATAAATGTAAAACTTAACGTTCATCGTTAGTTTAAACTCGATTAAGTAGTTTTTTGAAGTGTTGAATAAAACTATTGTTTTATTTTTATTGTCGCGAACTGCGGCTTATTTACATAAAAACTTTAATCATATCTAAAAGTACTAACATCAAGCTTTAAATTGAGCTATATTTCATCTTGACACAATAAGTTTGATTGCGATACCAAGTGCCATAGTCACTTGGGCAATCTCCTGTGGTTTTCATTTTTCTGTATGGGTAGACAAAACTTCAAAACGCCACCTGCTACGGTTTATATTATTATGAACGATTAGCTTTCCGCCCGCATTTTCAAAAAAAAACCCGTATAGTTCCCGTTCCCGTGGGGTTTCCGGGATAAAACCTATTCAATGTGTCCAAGTTACGTTCTATATGTGTGCTAAATTTCATTGTAATCGGTTCAGTAGTATTTGCGTGAAACACACACATACACATCCTCACAAACTTTCGCATTAGTAGGAAGTAGGATTGTTATAAAAATAAAAGTTATATTTGTTGGCGTAAACTATTTTATTGTAATTTTGGGAAATAAATAATGTCAAAATTGATTACCTACAATAAAACGCAGTTTTATTTTATTACCTACATTACACTATTGTTTTTTTTTTATCAAAACATGTATTTGAAGTAGCAAATATGATATTATGCTGATCCAAGCATTTTCACTCAAAACTAATATCACTAATGATTTGTAAAAGTAAATTATTTCAAAATACATTTCATAACCAACAAGTAAGAATAATTATTCATACAACAACAAATCAAAAACACTATTTACTATGGAAAAAAAACCAGGAAGGTGAAAAACATATTTACGATTTCGATGCACTCGACTTTTAGTAAAATAATAGGTAAAAATATTATTATGGTTTTGATCACAGACATATCTGTGGTTTTGATTTTAGCTACTAGTATCAGAAAGCTGCGTGTTCAATGCACGTCGGGGTCCCACAACTGTGGAGGAAGGAAGGTAGAATACCTCCATCGAATAAGTGAAGTTTCTCGACATACTCGATTTGCCGGCCGGCCTCAATGAAGATTGTCCGAAAGTTGTATATGTGCTCTGTAACGAAAAAATTTCGCTAGCGCGATTCAGAGTGAGGTGTCGTACAATATACCTAATGAAGTTTTTCATCTTTTTATTTTACTGCAAATACAAAATAAAAATTAAACAATGGTAATGTAAATTCTAAACAAACTACTACCAAAATACAATTAGAACAAAAATCATTTGACTTGTTTATTTCACCCAGAGGCCAGAGGCGGCTCGTGACAAAATTGTATAGGTGTTCACTTGAAATAAAACAACGAAAATACAATAGCGTTCGGGATGATTTATTACAAAAAAATGAGCACCACATTTTATAAATGTCTATAACACTAAAAATTACAAAGTACAGGCTATTTCAAAACGAATTCAATGACTAGGTATCAATAATTAGTAAATCACCGAATTTGCATTCGCGAGCGTAGGTATTGTTTGTCACTGACGGTCACTGACCTCTATAACTTATAGTTATAGAGGTCAGTGGTGTTTGTTGTGTAAACATGTATGTATTTGAGTAGTTAGTAGCATATTATATTCTGAATTTCTGATCCATGCCTATTCACTCAAAACTAATAACACTAATGATTTGTAACAGTAAATTATTTCAATAGGTAGGTATTTGAACATTTCCCAACAAGACGTAAGAATAATTATTCGTAGGTATACAAGATACAATAACAAATCTAATACACTATTTATTATTTTATTATTTACTAGCGGTCCGCCCCGGCTTCGCCCGTGGTACATGTTTACGTTTTCTCTCCATAAGAAGTAATAGCTAGAGAGCTAGCGCAAAGCTACCTGTATGTATTTGACCAGACCTGGATTTTTGTGTGTTGATTCCCCTATACCTACTATACATGAGATGAGGAGTCACTAAGCCCAGAGTGGTGGACGGGGCGCGCGCTTAGGTAAGACAGGTGGAAATTTTTGGCGAACTTTGAAACCATTTGACCACGTCTGCCATTTTGATATTTGAAAATAGATTATTATTACTATCGGAAAATAACAATGGCAGACCATTATCACGCGGATAACATTCTGGCAGACACTTATGAAAGTGCTGAAAAAAATACAATTTTGAAAGTATTTGACCAGATCTGCCATTCATATATTTTATTTATTAGGGTCTTAAAAACTTATTTTCGAAACGGCAGACATTTTCATTGCGTAGGTACAGACTTCAGCAGACAACAAAACTTTACAGACTTCAGCAGTCAACAAGACTTAGCTTCTACATGGTCAGATGTATATATGTATTACGTTCCCTGACCTTACATCAATGATTTACTTTATTAATGTTTTTATGGTCATTTACATTTAATTTTGAAAACTATGGAATAAAATTTATAAATTTGATGATACAAAACTAAATATACATTTGTAAAGAATCTCAAATATAAAGTTGTGTTGCAAATAACAAATCATCATTTAAATATTTAGTTTATTTCTTTATTTAAGAAACAATTAACAATTACAAAACAACATAAAAAAACACGCATGCATTTATTGAAATGTTCATTCATCATCACTATCGTATGGCGTTGTGTGACTCGTCTTCATAATCCATTGAATCGGATTCTGTAAAAGTAAAACGTAAATTATATAATAAAAGAAATGAGTCATTATAAACTTACCTAGTAAGGCAATGCCTTTGATGTCGCACGATGCCGCCGCGCCGCCAGTGTAGGTACTTCTGCTGCTACATGAAAATATGCTAGGGTTGCAACAAATGGGAAATAAAACAATTGTGATTATTACTATTATGATGTAATCATTTATTCATATTATGTACATTCAAAAAAATTGCTATTATTAAATCTGATGTAATTATTTTTTCATAAATATATAATTATTATTAATTACATAATATATTGCACTGTGAAATATTTACGTATCACTTTATTTTTGATGTTCTTAATTGTCTTTTATAAAATTTAAGTGACGCATTCGCATTGGGATCAACAATCCGATAAGAAAAGAATGGAGACAACATATACATAGCTTTGATTTCAATTCTACAGATACAAAATATACAATCTATCTAAAATGATACAACGGATGTTTCCTGCGTTTTCTCGTCAAAATACCGAAACAACGTAATTATTGTATAGTAGTTGGGCGTGAAAGTAAAAAAACAAATGAAAAGTGTTTTCCATATGATTATTTATTAAATTTACGCGATTAAGAATAATTTCAACGATACAATTTAGTAACCGAGAATTCAGAGGATTAAAGAAAATACCTGCCTGATCATTTTATCAAACTCTAAAAGAATTATGGTTATTTCGCATCACTCGGTTTATTAGTTTGGTAATAATTATTAAAGGTAGTTACAACCCTAGCCATTGAGTCGAACGGTAGGCAACACAATATCGACTTTGTGCGGGTACATATGGTACATTTCTTCTTGCTGTGAAGCGTAATTATTATTATTAAGATTTTTTAGGCTATTTTGAATCAGCTGTTCTAATTTAATTCTAGAAATTTATTAAAACGTGATTTTTTTAAAAGTATATTATGAGTTTATAAATACCTCAACCAATAGTTATTGTGTCCTATCCTCATTTCTTTATATCTTGGTAGTTAACTAAAGTGTTAAATTTACATAACCTCAACAACAACATTTACACTGCCACTGCACTAAAACTAAACTAACTAGCTCTCTAGCTATAAGAACCATCCTCGTACTTCAAGGGATATAATAAAAAAAGAATTATCGAAATCGGTTCAGCCGTTCTCGAGTTATGCGCTTACCAACACATTTTGCGATTCATTTTTATATATAAGACTAGCGGTCCGGCCCGGCTTCGCCCGTGGTACATGTTTACGTTTTCTCTACATAAGAACCATCCTCGTACTTCAAGGAATATAATAAAAAAAGAATTATCGAAATCGGTTCAGCCGTTCTCGAGTTATGCGCTTACCAACACATTTTGCGATTCATTTATATATATATACTAGCGGTCCGCCCCGGCTTCGCCCGTGGTACATAATATTTACGTTTTCTCTACATAAAAACCATCCTCGTACTTCAAGGAATATAATAAAAAAAGAATGATCGAAATCGGTTCAGCCGTTCTCGAGTTATGCGCTTACCAACACATTTTGCGATTCATTTTTATATATAAGAAGATAAGATTATGTGAAAATAACCAGGAAGGTGAAAAACATATTTACGAAAACATAGTAACATAATATGGCTGTCGCTACAATAATTATATTTCAATTTTATCTTTTTATACCTAGTAGAACTGGCCGACGAATAAAAAAAATCGTATTAGAATAAATACAATAAATTACGGAACAAAAAAAGGATTGTAACTGAATTAGGTATGTTTGTTTCTGGGCGCACCGTTTTCGACGACGCGACGCGCGACGTAAGCGTATAGGTATAGGTACCTACTTTGCTAAAACAAACTAATAAAATTGTGTGTCTGTCTGAAAATTCGGAAAAGCATATTTTGCAAGTTTGTAATTACTTTGATAGTTTACCGATTTATAATAATTGTAATTGTAATTGTATAATATATAATTTGCAATGTGGTGAAATTTCATAAAAATCACGGGCCAATTTTTTGTTTTGAATCCCACCGAAAATATAATTGCGTTATTAGAATAATTAATTACTATACCTACCCACGATCAATTATTACAATATAGTCTCAAATGCATACTAGAGAAATATTGCAATTTGATTCAATTAAAATGCATAGCATACAAAAATAAATTCACAACACAAGAAATTCCGCGCGCAAATCATAGCGCGTGTCAATGAAATCAAGAATGTTTTATATCAAGCCGACGCGGACGACGACGCGACGCCGAACAAAAGTACCTACGACGGACGACCACGCTTCGAGTTGCCAAACAACATGAGTAATAAATTGTTTACAAAAAAAACAAGTTTTCCATTTTTCTGTATGAGTAGACAGAACTTCAAAACGCCACCTGCTACGGTTTATATTATGAACGATTGTTATAAAAATAAAAGTTATATTTGTTGGTGTAAACTATTTTATTGATCAATAATTTTGGAATTTAAAATTGTCAACATTGATTACAATAAAACGCAGTTTTATTTTATTACACTATTGTTTTTTTTATCAAAACATGTATTTGAAGTACCATATAATATTATGCTGATCCAAGCATTTTCACTCAAAACTTATATCACTAATGATTTGTAAAAGTAAATTATTTCAATATACATTTCATAACCAACATGTAAGAATAATTATTATTATTCCTACCTACAACAACAAACCTAAAACACTATTTACTATGGGAAAATAACCAGGAAGGTGAAAAACATATTATTATTTACGATTTCGACGCACTCGACTTTTAGTAAAATATAGTAGGGAAACATAATATTATGGTTTTGATTTTTGCTACTAGTATAAGAAAACTGCGTGTTCAAACTACTTGTTTGTCTGTCTGAAAATTCGGAAGTACTTTGGTAGTTTACCGATTTATAATAATATTGTATATATCGTTGTTTAAAAAATATTCAAACACAATAAAATATGATATATGTACTGATTTATCACTGGTTTCAGTGATGAACTGATGAGTCAATTATAGCCACTATACTTTCGTCATACGTGTGTATGATTGATGTGATTTGCAACGTGGTGATATTTCAGAAAAATCACGGGTCAAATTGTCCCACCGAAAATATAACTGCGTTATAAGAATAACTATACCTACGATAAATTATACATAATACAATATAGTCTCAAATGCATACTAGTGAAATATTTTATTTGAATCAATAAAATAAAAAAATAAATAAAAAATAATAATAATACAAAAATAAATTCACAACACAAGAAAATCCGCGCGCAAATCATAGCGCGTGACAATGAAATCAAGAACTTTCGAGCCGACGCGGACGACGAAGGAGCCTAACAAAAGTACCTACAATCATAGGCGGCTCGTGACAAAATTGTATGGCCGTGTTCACTTGAAATAAAACAACGAAAATAGGTACCTACAATAGCGTTAGCAGTACAAAAAAAATGAGCACCACATTATAAATGTCTATTTATACACTAAAAATTATAGAGTATTTCAAAACGAATTCAATTATTATTTAGCAATAATTAGAAAATCCCCGAATTTGCATTCGTGATCGTATTCATAGTGTTTGTCTACACTAATATTATAAAGAGGAAAACTTTGTTTGTTTGTTTGATTGTAATGAATAGGCTCATAAACTACTGGACATTTTACCAATGTTTGCAAGTTTGTGATTACTTTGATAGTTTACCGATTTATAATAATTGTATACTTATATCATTGTTTAAAAATATTCAAACACAATATGATATAGGTACTGATTTATCACTGGTTTCAGTGATGAACTGATGAGTCAATGTTAGCCACAATACTAATCACTTTCGTCATACATGTGTATGAACTATGATTGATGTGATTTGCAATGTGGTGAAATTTCATAAAAATCACGGGCCAATTTTTTGTTTTGAATCCCACCGAAAATACATATATTACTAATTGCGTTATTAGAATAATTAATTACTATACCCACGATCAATTATTACAATTTACAATATAGTCTCAAATGCATACTAGAGAAACATTGCAATTTGAATCAATTAAAATGCATAGCATACAAAAATAAATTCACAACACAAGAAATTCCGCGCGCAAATCATAGCGCGTGTCAATGAAATCAAGAATGTAATTTTATATCAAGCCGACGAGCGACGACGCCGAACTAAAGTACCTACAGTACCATTTACCTTCAGTGTACAATACAGTTTACAGACCTACGACGGACGAACAATAATGAGTAATAAATAAAAAAAAACATAGTTTCTAAGGTCATTAGTTTTATTTTATTTTATTGTTATTTTCTTTGAACGATTGGAAATGAAATTACTCAATTTTTACACAGAACTTTGATTTATTAGAATTATGCTCATTATGCATAAGATAACGAACGCGAATGCACGACATCTAGCGCGTCAATGTCTAAACATCGCCTTTCGTTTAGACATTGACGCGCTAGATCTGTAATAAGTATGTATATAGTCTATGCGCTAGATGTCGTGCTTTATGTCGTGTTTCGCTTGGCAAAAGTCACGCACACTACTGTAGAAGTGTCAAATTTTTCCGGTATTTTACTGTTGTTTTTCTAAGTAAATATTGTAAATTATTGATTAAAAAGGTCGAACGCGCACACATTTCATTATAGAGAAGTGATAAAATGATTAGTTTTAAAGAAATAGTGTCTGTGTTAAGTGTTTAGAGGTAATCAAAAATGTATGGAGGGACGGTCGGAACATCAACCTTAAGTAGCAGAAACCTTTATGCAATAGCTAAAAAGTATTTATTTATTGAATCGATTTTGATTAACTTTAGTGCATAAAATAAGACATATTCAAGAGTCTAGAAATAGAATAAAGTTTTCTAAAGTCATCAATTTAATCATACTGTTTGTCTTATTAGTTAACACATGTGGCGCTATAATTTATTTTTATACTTCTCATCCTGCAAATTTTTTTAACTGAAATTGAATTGTAATTTAGATGAAACTCATGATGATGTTTACATAGACCGCCTCCTCGGTACAGTGGTTGACGCGTAAGCGTAGAACCGTGGGGTCCTGGGTTCGATTCCTGGTGGAGACGAAGAAAAAAATGTCTCGGTCTGGCAAGACACAGAAGGCTGATCACCTACTTGTCCCTAAAGAAAATCGATCAGTGAAACAGATGTATGCATAATGCATCTGCCCCTAACACCACTAGGGGACACGGGACTTCACTTTTTTTTTACATGATGATGTTTACTATAATTATAATAAATAAAACAAAACAATTCCAGGCCCGAATCGGCGGAGACGGCGGAATTCAAAGTGGAGTGCGGGGACGTGATCCTCGTGGCCACGGACGGCGTGTTCGACAACGTGCCCGAGACGGTGCTCGTCGCGGAGATGCGGCGCGCGCACGGGGCTGATAACGACGCGCACAAGTTGCAAGCGGTCGCTAATTCTATCGCGTGGATGGCGCGCAATCTATCCTTCGATGGGTGTTACATGTCGCCGTTCGCTAAGAGCGCCCGCCAGAACGGGATCGATGCTATAGGTGGGTCTTTGGTGGTTATGGCTGTCTTATGGTGAGTCGCAGGGGTACGGTGGGGATGACGACGCGCACAAGTTGCAAGCGGTGGGTAACTCTATGGCTACTTTAACGCGTGGATGGCGCGCAATCTTGCTATTATGTATTCTACTGAACTATTTTTTTATGAAAACCGTAATATAAAATGATGCTATAACATAAACCTCTGCTTATAGAAAACTAAAGCATGTGTGTATAATTCTAATGGGATTATAATTATAATTTTTCATTTCAGGTGGAAAGCCGGACGACATAACAGTGCTCCTAGCAATAGTAGCACTATGAAAATGTCAATGTGATTGATTTAGTTTAGATTTTACTTGGTCTCAACAATGACCACTTACAAAATTAGTTTATATAAACGACACCAAAAAAACGAATATTTGGTTATTCTATTATTATCTTTATTTTGGTCATCTTGTACTAATTTCTTGCAAAATAATGCAATTTCGAGGTCTAATATATTATCGTAATGTCACCATTAGAACATAGAACACTAGTCACTTGGTGTTATCCATATATCATAATATATGATTGTGTTGATTGGGATTTGTAATTGTGATTTATAGTTTGTGGTTTGAATTGGAATACACGCGTTTATGCCTTTGTTAATTATTAATTCTTTGTTTTTGTGAATTTCCGTGCATTATGCAAAATCTTTAACGAGAATAAAACTGATTCTAATATGTATACTTTAAGGCATAAACTATTATGTATTTTTATGGGTGTGTGTCTTTTGTAAGATGGAAAGCAATTAATGCAATTTATAAATTAATTACTTATTTTGATATAAAAAATGTCAATACTTGTTTACAATGTGTGTATCAATGTTTGATTGAAGACTGATTCTAGCATAACTGATGTGTTGTTGTAAATATATAGAATGTTCATATTGTCTTATGTTCGCGCTACTATTTAAATATTTTTTATTACTTATCATTTGTTTTTGTATATTTCCAAACTAAATTAAGTGCTAAGTTAATTGAACACACACGATAAAAATACTATTACACCCTTTTAAATTAAAATATTATTGTTAACTTTCCCCTCTCATCCATAATCCATTAATGTAACATCTAATACCATTCAATTTACACGTTGATCAATTTATAGATGAAATTCCTATTTTAAACAGAATCTCCCTAAACATGAGTCAAAATGGAAAATAAAAATCTAAGAAATGTCTCAAATTACTCGGTTTATGTTGGAAAAATTGTTAAACTTCATGCTTAGAATTATATATTATGAGCATCTATTATCTAAAGATGTATAGGTACATTAAATTCCTGTTATTTATCCATCATTCATTGTAACGATTTTATAAATTATATCTTCTATACCTTAAAAATATGTATAACAAAAATAATACTTCATTTATTAAATAATAAATATGCAAGTGGGAGTGATTGTACTGGCATAGCGATATACATTGTTGCGATAGTAGAAAATTCGTACAACTGCGCCAACAAAATACGTACGTAGTTGTTCTGTCTTAAGATTTTTGATAGTTCTATGTACAATTAATTGTAAATTATGTAGAAGAATGACAAATAAATGTTTGAATAAATGATAATATAATTTTTTATTTCTATGGTTTATTAAAACACTCCATTATTTTATATACATAATTTATTTCATGAAAAAGTAGTTATTCTTACATAAAATTATTTAACACACTGCAAAAACATAGGGCATGGTTTGTGCTTGATACTTTATTTATATTAATGTCCCTTTTTTAAATGAAATTTTAGATCTAAATAAAAACAGGTTTTTGGTTTGCCTCTTGTACTAAGAAAATCGAATGGTTCTATACTCATATTATCCATTCCCTTCGTCTTCGTCCCGACGACGCCAGTCAAACCCTCCGGGACGAACATTGGCTAATTCAGGCAGTGGGGCATACTCCCTTTCAGCTTCAGGATCAAACAGTCTTTTTCTAGAAAATGTCAGTCAAAAAAATAAATGAAACCGAAAAATTTCAATGATTTGTATGATGAGGAGGAAGGAAGTTTTGAATATATGGCAAATGTTTGAAGATGTGGTATTGTCAAATGATTAGTTTTTTTGCCAAAGAGTAATTGAAGATGTAATAAGGAAATGATCAACTGAATGAACTGTTTTAATTAGCAAGTTATTTATTTATTTATTTATTTAAATACTTTATTGTACTGCCAACAAAAAAACTTATAAAAAGAAAACTTATACTAAAAGAAGACACAGCACAGATGGCGGCCTTATCACTTATAAGTGATTTCTTCCAGGCAACCAACTGAAGATGGGATAACATAATAGAAAAAAGGAGGTGGGTAAAAAGTAAACGCAATAATTATGTAATATAAAACTAATAGAAAAAAAAAAATACTAATAAATATACTATAAATAATACCTAGATATAATAATAGATATCATATATATATACATACGTATATACCTATAATTATATATACATACCATAAGTAAAATAAATACATACAAGTTATGTACTTTGTACTCACTGAAAAAATATTAAGTGGTATCACTTAATATTTTTTTTATATGTATAGACTAGCGACCCGCCCCGGCTTCGCACGGGTGCAATGCTGATACACTTTTTTTTTTTTTTTTTTATGTTATGGGGAGACAAACGAGCGGACGCACTGCCTGGTGGTAAGCAGGTTGCGTCGCCCATAAACCATAACAGAGGTTATGGTTGTTGCCTACCAGAATAGGGTAAGGGGGAAGACGGAATTAAATAATATATAAAAATAATGAAGCGGAAGCTATGCGTGGATTGGGAAGCGGCGGGAATTTATTGGCCTTTTAAGAAATGATATGCTTTTTTCTTAAAATTTTCCAAATCATAGCTCCTAGGAAACACAGCAGGTGGTAGACTATTCCAGAGCTTACAGGTTCTTGGAAGAAAAGTGCGAAAACTACAGAAAAACTGTGAACGTTGTATATAAAAACATAGCGGCCCGCTCCGGCTTCGCACGGGTATAAAATAGATAGCCGGGCGGCCGGCCGGTACCGCCGCAAACGCTACGTCCCGCAATTTTTAAATCTGTAATATCTTCGAAAATATTCACTTAAATCATACGGTGTAAGGGCCATATAGATCTAAATTAAATGAAAAATGTATTCTAGGTATTTAATTGGTTAAGGATTAATGCTGTATTGGTTAAAATCGCATCGAAAATTAGCCATTATTTGTCGTAAAAAGTAAATGACAAAAAAAAGTTATTGTGGGTTATCCATAAGAGATAGACATATACCGTCGCGGACTTTTCTGTAGACCTTTTCAATGTGTATAATACTTAGTACATTATTTTGATAAAACTCGTAGGGTTCAATGCCTGCGTTTGCAATGTAAGCGGAAAAAATGTAATTTTTTACGACATCACATTAGAAACCTCAAAAATAACAGTACTTCTCCACTATTTAATGTATATTATTATACATATAAACCTTCCTCTTGAATCACCTATTAAAAAAAAACCGCATCAAAATCCCTTGGTAGTTTCTAAGATTTAAGCGTACAAAGGGACATAGGGACAGGGAAAGCGACTGTTTTATACTATGTAGTGATACACCCATATTTAACATAGTCATTGTGATATTATGATTATTATGTAGTTATCACTTATGTAATAGATGAAATCGGCTACTAATTGCATGAAAAAAATTGATAAATACTCACAGAAATTTGGGTGTCTTCAATAACTTTTGTCCTCTTGATTGACGCGGCCAAACATCTTCCAAGAAGAAATATATGTGTCCAATGGCCATTCCCACCAAATCAACAGATATAGCATTGCCAAGGAGCACAGAAAATCCAAGTAGAACAAATGGCAAGTAAGGGGCCTGTCAATAATTCTTATTAAAAACTAAAATTTAGACAAATTGTAAAATAGATACATATATCTAAGTACATAGTTATTTGTAAGTACTGCTTGAGCTATATCAACATTATTCCATTCGTTCTCTGAGAGAATGACAATTTAAGCAAGGAAGTGAATCTTAAACATACTTTTAAGGTAAACTGAATACACATAGAAGTTTATGCTATTAACTTCATATTCATATGTCAAATAAAATAGTTTTCTTATAACTTATTACATTTGACAAAATTACTTACTTGAAAATTCATGAGGCCAAAGAAATTCAATCTTATAAATACATTTCGTCGAGACCAAACATACACAATCATAATGGTGAATGCTTGTCCTAAGAATAATAAGTTAATGAAAAATGCACAAAACTGTAAAACATTAAGGAAACATATAGGATTTATGTACTATGAAACATGTAAAATGAAATTTTAACATAAATAAATCAAATAAGAAATTACTTCTTTATCTTTATATGACATTAATTACATAAATATTTATTATCTATAGTTGAAAAAGGATACAATCATCAGCACAGCACCAAAGAAAAACATCACAACAAAATCAGCAGTCCTCCCTCTAAATGATCCTTCTTCTAACATTCTACAATATCTATATGTGAATATCATATTGAAAAAGAAATTAAACCCTAGGTTCCCAAAGAAAAGGAATGTAGTGATGAACCTCCATATCTGGTATCTATAGAGGATCAATGTAGGATTAAAGTAAAGCTGGAATGGTGAAACCAGATCTAGTTGCTGAAAGGAACACAAAGTATTATTATAAAGCTAATTACCACTCATATTTAATACTAGCATTCCGCCTGCGGCTTCGCCCGCGTTTTCAAAAAAAAACCCGCATAGTTCCCGTTCCCGTGGGATTTCCGGGATAAAACCTAGCCTATGTCACTCAGAAATGATGTAGCTTTCCAACAGTGAAAGAATTTTTCAAATCTGCCAAGTAGTTTCGGAGCCTATTCAATTCATACAAACAAACAAACAAACAAAAAATCAAACCTTTCCTCTTTATAATATTTGTATAGATATATTCTAAAAAATAACTACTTACGACAGCCAGAGTAGTAATAACACAAGCTGTAGTGTATACCCTGGTTACTGGTGGTATTAGCATGTATTCTTGAAGTAAAGATTGATATGCCATTTTGGTTTCAAATGAAATAACAACTAGAAATCACAAAATCATTATTAAGTTTAAGTGAATACTATAACGCGACACTATTGGGCCACATCACTCTTATCGAAATAATATCTGTAAAGAACACAGGCAGTACAAGTACAAAATATGCATATAACACAAAATATTTTTAACACTTATTGTTATCTTACGAATATAGAAATAAATAAAGTCATTAGATTTAAATACTTTATCAGATGATTAATTAATAGTGAGATGCCATTTTTTACAATTCATTTTAGAAAATAGGATGTAGGATATTTTCAATTAATTTGCAACAGCTATGACATTTTATTACATACGAAGTTGACGTTGACAGCTAATGTCAGCAAGTCACAGAATATATAAATAAACAACTAACATATTAACGTGGAAAATTGTTTATGTTTTATAAAATAAATTCATGAATTGCACAGTTGTGTAATTTATATATTTTTATTCAAAGTTACTTTATGCAGATAATAAAGCGACAAAAGCATGGATAACATAATTATTAATTATTCCCAAGCTCGGGCTGTTTAAGTGACAATCTCTATGGTAGTATGGTGACAATCGGTGCAATGTCACACACAGCTGATACTTGACACTTGACAGCCCAAACTCTAAAATGACAAAATATTATTGATATTGAGAAAAGTGGAACTGTGGAAGATCTTTGTGCTTACAGGGATTATTGAATTTTCTCATAAAAAGATAATAGTTTAAGTAACGATGGAGAATAAAGAAGGTGTAGACCACTTAGTGGCATTAAAAGTAATGAGGCTTACCAAGCCAGCACTTATAAGCCCCAAGATTGTAACATGCGACTTCAAGGATTTACCGGGGAATATACTGAACAATTATTTAAAGGATGATGCTACATCTGTTGTTCAAATGGAAACTCTAGCTGCTGGACAATTTCTGTTGCTGCCACAAAGTTTTGGTAATATTTATTTAGGTGAAACATTTTCTTGTTATGTTTGTGTCCATAATGAAACAAATCAACCTGTTCAAAGCGTATCTGTTAAGGCTGACTTACAAACTAGTTCTCAAAGGATCCCTTTAGCAACCCAACAACATCAATCTCCTGTGATGTTGGATATTGATGAAACCTTAGGGGATGTGATCCACCACGAAGTAAAAGACTTGGGCACACACATTTTAGTTTGTGAAGTAACATATATGTCCAATTACAATACTCTTGCTTCATTCAGGAAATTCTTCAAGTTTGAAGTTCTGAAGCCGCTGGATGTTAAAACTAAGTTTTATAATGCAGAATCAGATGAAGTTTTTCTTGAAGCTCAAGTTCAGAATATAACATCTGGACCAATTATATTGGAGCAAGTTTCCCTTGACAGTTCACAACAGTTTGCAGTTAAATCATTAAATGAAACATCTGATGGCAAGTCTGTATTTGGTGAGGTTACTCTACTTCAACCTCAAGAGAGCTGCCAGTACCTATATTGCCTTTCACCAAAGCCTAACATAGCTTCAGATATAAAACTTATTGCTGCAGCAAAGAACATTGGTAAATTGGATATTGTGTGGAGGTCTAATTTGGGAGAAAAGGGGAGGTTACAGACTAGTCAGCTTCAGAGGATGACTCCAGAGTATGGTGACATACGGGTGACATATGAAAATTTACCCAGTAAGATCCCTATAGATGAACCATTTAATTTTAAATGTAAAATAGTGAATGCCAGTGAGAGAACATTGGACCTAATTCTGAAGCTTCGTTCACATCAAGACTCCAGCTTAATTTGGTGTGGCATTTCCAATAGAAAATTGGGGCCATTAGAACCTGGAAATATAACATTCATTAATTTGACTGCTTTACCTATAAACACTGGGCTACATAGCATAACAGGAATTTCTTTAATGGATCTGTTTTTGAAAAGAACCTATGATTATGATGATTTGGCTTCTGTTTATGTGTATTAGAATCACAATTCAGTAAATATTACAGTAGCCTAGTATTATTTGTCGAAAGTTATCTATTTAAACATTATTAGTTGCTTTTAAAAGGATAAGTCAGTTTTATTTTATATTCAGTGTTTTTTATCTGCTATATTTAGTAGGACTGGAACTAATGATAAGTAAATTATTATTACTATGAAATTAATAAAATCTATATATGTATTATTTGAATTTCTTGTTAATTCATTTTGTTTTGTGATTTTTTTCATCTCAAACACATACCCTAATTAAAATATAAATCGATAGAGGAGATAAGAGAAGAGGTTAGAGGACACATATAGCATAAACACAGTCCCTGATTAAATTATATTATAGATGCATTTTTGTAATCTAGATTCTAGACATTTCGTGTAAATCATCCACACAGTCATCCATGATCACTGACCTCAGACCTCTAATAGTACTTGTATTTATACAGGTCAGTGTCCATGATAGACCCAAATATAGTTCACTACCTTTCCACCCGCGGCTTCGCCCGCCTTTTCAAAGAAAAACCCGCATAGTTCCCGTTCCCGTGGGATTTCCGGGATAAAACCTAGCCTATGTGTTAATCCAAGTTACCCTCTATATGTGTGCTTAATTTTATTGTAATCGGTTCAGTAGTATTTGTGTGAAAGAGTAACAAACACACACACATCCTTCGCATTTATAATATTAGTTAGGTTCGGTAGTTTATTTATATAGTCTGTGTGTTTTAATAGGTATGTCATTTATACTCTGTCTAACTGACTTTTAACTTTTTGTTGCTCTGAGTTTTTGTTATTCTAATTTGACACTAATATATAGTTATCTGTGAATTTGACATTGATATTTGATAGTTGACTGTTGACTTGTCGAAAGACGAAATTATAAAATTATACTTTGTTCAATATCCCAAGAGCTTAATTCACAAAATTTTTTGAGTAACATTTAAGAATTTAAAAACCGACACTTATAGAAATATATATTTACGGTAATTCACGAAGTTATTTATTCCACAATGGTTCTGACTAAGGAATACAGGATATGCATGCCTTTAACTGTAGAAGAGGTAAATAACGCTCTTAAATATTATTGTAAAGGTTAATAATGATCTTCATTACGATAAAAGATTTATTTTCTTTTGTTATAGTACCGAATAGGGCAGTTGTATATGATAGCTCGCCACAGCTACGAACAATCCACCACTGGCGAAGGTGTAGAGGTGATAGCGAATGAAGAAGTTAACGATGAAGTAAATGGGGTTGGTCAATTCACCGAAAAGAGAATACACCTTTCTAGGTAACTCATAGTTCATACATATAATAATTAATGTAATGTGTGTAAACCCTGACACTATTTCATTTATTGAATACATCTTTACAGTCACTTACCATATTGGGTCCAAAATATAATTCCTAAACTGTTTTACGTAACTGAAAAGGCATGGAATTATTATCCCTATACTATAACTGGTGAGTTTAGTATTATTATATTGTATTGGTATGAAATTAATAGACACATTATAAGCTACAATGAAATTTAATGATTATTAGTGAATACTAATCACATAATATTATTCTTTGTTTCCATGTACTGCTTCTAGAATACACAGTAAGTAACACAAGTTAAACAACTATTTTTGTATACTTAACCAAAAGATGTTCTTACCATTGTACATTAATTTTTTTCTTTTCAGTGCTCCTTCATACCAAAGTTTTCAGTGTCAATACAAACCAGATATGAGGATAACAATGGCACTACAGAAAATGTATGTAAAAGTAATATATTTAATATTATAGTCATAATAGTTCAGTTCTAAAATAATTTAATCGGATACTTGATATATTATTATAACATTTAATTTTTCAAAAAAGAAGAAGCTGCTTTCATATTAATTAAATAATGAAAAAAAATGAATACATATAATAATTCTAATAATTTCAGTGTTTACATCTCACTGATGAAGAATTAGCACTGCGGCAAGTTGATTTTCTGGATATTGCCTATGATGAAATAAAACCACATCATTATAAAGATAATGAAGATCCAAAGCTGTTTAAATCGGAAAAGACTGGGCGTGGACCATTGGTTGAAGGGTGGAGGGACACACACAAGCCTATAATGTGTTGCTATAAGCTTGTCAATGCTAAATTCGAAGTTTGGGGCTTACAGACTAAAGTGGAAGATTATGTTCAAAGTGTAAGTCATATGAATTTGTAATTATAATTTTTTAGATAGATTTTCCGATGAAATAATTAATTAGATTCAGTCATTATTATTGAGGTACTAGATGTAAAGGCATAGTGGTTGACGCGTGAGCGTAGCACCGAGGGGTACTGGGTGCGATCAATCAATCAATCAGTCAGTGAAAAAGATGTATAATGCATCTGCCCCTTACCCCACTATTACTCCACATGGGACTTCAATTAATGTAAAGCACTAATAATTCATGATTATGTAATTGCGATGCAAGAAAAAATAAAGTAACTATTGTGACAAGCAACTGTACTAAAGAAATTAAAATACTGATAGTCTATAGTTGAACTTTGAATTAATAAAAACAAAATGAAATTACTCAGTTTAATAACTCAGGCTCCGGAACCGCAGACACAATAGAAAATCTATTGTGTCTGGGACCGATCGGGCCGCTTGGGGGCTGGAGCTCAATGGGTTAAATTATTACTTACCTAATAAAACATTTTAATAATATTTGAAATGCAGGCAATTCGCGAAATCCTTTTACTTGGCCATAGACAAGCTTTTACGTGGATGGACGAGTGGTTCAACATGCAGATTGAAGATGTGAGAAATTATGAAAAAGATATGCAAGCCAAAACAAATATCAAGGTAATTATTATTTAAATTTAAGCATTTTTCAGTTAGAAAAAAAAGGAGTGGAAAGGGCACAATAGAATTTAAAAATATATTTTAGCTATTTTTAAATGTATAAATGTAAAATATCTTTGAAGTAGCTATTTTTAAATTCTCAAAAGAGTTTTGGCTACAAAATTTTCTAAAGTTGGCATTACATTCACTTTTTAAATGCCATGCAAAATAAATGGCTGTTTGTGCCATGAAATAATGGCATCATGTTTTCAATTTTACTTTGCAATTTCATTGGAGCTTTATATTTTAATTTTAAATCCATTTTATTTTGTTCATAGGTAAAAACGGCTATGGAAAACGCAGAGGGCCAGGAAACAAGCGATAATTCACAACCTGAAACACCAAAATCTCCGAAATCACCAGAAACACCAAAATCTCCGAAATCACCAAAAACACCTAAATCTCCGTCGGCTACTGGAACACCAACAGAATCAAAATCATGGTTTTCATGGTCATAAATAAATGATATTATTATAGTTTAATTTGCTCGTATGCCGGGTTTAGTTTGGGTTTTTGTAGAATCTATGTAAAATTCCTTACTTTATCGCTTTGAGATTTCTAGCACAATTATTTGCTTTTTATTGTAACTTGATTGCACTTGTAGTTAAATTATACATTTAGTTCAACAATCTTATAGTATTTTCTAATCTTTATCTATTTTATATAAGGGAAGGAACGGCCTATGAAAATGTAGAATAGAATGGGTTAATTAATTTTCATGAGAATTCATGCATCCAAAAAATCATTGGGTAACAGTGTTAAAATTATGTTGTTTGTGATTTGTGATAGCCAAAGCTTTTTATATACAGGCCAAGGGTTCAGGCAATTATGTCGTCTATTTTTTAAGTTTCCATATAATAAAATTACTTTTTTTTCAAAAGATCAAAATAATGTATACTATGAACAAATAATGGGAATTCAATTTGTTAGTTTGTAAATTATAGAAGTATGAACGTATTTATCTTATGATATCTGATCGTGTCGTGCGTGATAGTGCGTGTTCTATGTTGTAAGATTGGTCCATTATTGATAACATCTCGGAGGAAAAACGACATATTTTTTCTCATATATTTTAATGTATAAATGATTCATAGATTTACATGTTGACTAACAGAAATAGTATATTTATGGCCATTTTCACAACTTGATGATTTGCCTTAATATATGTGTTAATAAAAACGATAAACAATGAAATATGAGTGGAAAAATGTTAAATATGCCTGTTAATCACTATCACTACATAGTATAAAACAAAGTCGCTTTCTCTGTCCCTATGTCCCTATGTATGCTTAAATCTTTAAAACTACGCAACGGATTTTGATGCGGTTTTTTTTAAAAGATAAGAGTGATTCAAGAGGAAGGTTTTAGTAAGTATATAATTTATTATGTTTTAGACAAAGCGAGCGAAGCCGCGGGCGGAAAGCTAGTGTTTAATAATGTCAGCAGCAAGTTGTGAAATTGGTTTTAATATGGAGTTTTCATAAAAAGTACAAAGAATTAACTATTTCAAATATATTTTGGTGTGTAGTTGGGCCTAAAAAGAATTGATGCATTAATTAATAATAGTGTTAAGTGCGAACGTATTTATTTGTCTTTAAGGAACTTTTTCACGTATGCGATTTCGTTTGTAAATTCTGTCTTGAATTTAATTGCTATGTCTATTACACATATGAAGTATAAGCTAGGAAAGAATTTTATATTAGTAGTTTTGTTCGACGGGATGCTTTCTTTTAAAAGGTAAATATAACAAATACATAGTTACCTACATGTTTTATGTTAGTAAGGACATATACCTGAGTTCTTACACTCTATGGTGAATTGTTTTTTGTCACCCGTTCGTTTGTTAACCCATTGACCACCGAGCGGCCCGATCGGGCCGCGACACAATAGATTTTCTATTGTGTCTGTGATTCCGGGACTGAGGGATTAAACTGGTGAGATTGAGACAATTTACATCGTATAAAGAGACAAGGCCTACCCCCGACGTTTAGGAGCGCACGGTACCTAAAGTCGCGAGGTGCAGGGTTGTCACTTGTCCCATAGATTTTTTAATAACTCAGGCCCCGGAATCACAGACACAATAGAAAATCTATTGAGTCGTGGACCGATCGGGCCGTTCGGGGCTCAATGGGTTAAATAATTGTAAAAGCAAACACTGACCGCTAACAGCAATGGCGCGACCCTCACGAGAACGGTCCATGAGAAGGAACCGAGCGGCGGCGTTGTGTGCGTTCGTCAAGCTTGCGTACGTACATTAATAGGGGGCGTGGCCAAGCGCTCCGCGTACATACAAACGGCGCGATATACCTTTGTTCGAAGATAACTTCCTTTTCTCTTTATGGTCCGGGAGCCAGCAGCAGATTTTATGACCAAGTTCCTCTCAAGCGGTAATTAGTAAAATGCATCAAAGTATAGTATTATGAAGCCTCGTGAACGTCAGCTGGAGCTCGGTTGGGGGGAAGAGCGGTTGTAGCCTCCCGTATCAGCTGACGGTTTTTCCACCAAGATACAGCCAGCTGACATATATATTTATCCACAGTTACATATAAGCTATCATCAGGTAAATTTTTGTTTGAGAGGAAATAACGGAAAATAAATTTTTCTTTAAATTTAACTTTCATGTTCGAGACACCAGCTGACGTATAATACACCATGTTGTAACCAGCTGACTATTTTTTTTTCGTTGAGATATTGGGTTAGCTACAATTTGACAAATTTTTAGCTGAGAGGAAATGAATGAATGAATGTATTTTTTTTCCTACGTGCGTGGGAGGCTACAACCGCTCACCCCCCCAACCGAGCGCCAGCTGACGTTCACGAGGCTTTATAATACTATACTCTCATGCGTCTGACGAATTATCTCTTGAGAGGAAATAGTTAACCAAATTTGCACCTGGCTCCCTAACCATTATACTATGCAATTACTTTTGAATACCCGTCAGTTCATTTGAGAGATTTCCTTGGTCAGAATAACTTCCTATTTATTATAAATAATAAGCGGGTATAGATTACAGCGGGTTTGTAGTTAAAATTGTTTGCTTTAAATTGAGTATTTATAGGCTTGAAAAGAGTGGGTTGTTAATTGATATTTTTATTCAAGTTACCTATTATTGTTAGCAGTAGAAATAGAATTTAGTTTTAAGTATAATAATTGAATAGGTGAATTTCTCTATGTTATTAAATAAATGCTTAATTTATGAAGCTTTTTTGCGTCAATGATGGATGGTACTAATTGAATTTTATCATCATATGACACATTTAAACCTTTTTTAATAGTCTCGAATCCAAAGTTATCATTTAATATTATGTACTTGTTAAAGGTAACATTCCAAAATTTTAGTTCTGATC
Source organism: Colias philodice (assembly GCF_061535455.1). Lineage (NCBI taxonomy): Eukaryota > Metazoa > Arthropoda > Insecta > Lepidoptera > Pieridae > Colias > Colias philodice. Next base: position 6,572,567 of record NC_143098.1, on the reverse strand, counting down.
AAACTTAATATCCTACTACTATTATAAATTATTATAAAGGCGAAAGTTTGTAAGTATGGATGTATGGATGTTTGTTACTCTTTCACGTAAAAACTACTGAACCGATTACAATGAAATTTAGCACACATAGAAGGTAACTTGGATTAACACAAAGGGTAGGTTTTATCCCGGAAATCCCACGGGAACGGGAACTATGCGGGTTTTCCTTTGAAAACGCGGGCGAAGCCGCGGGCGGAAATCTAGTACTAAATAAAAATGGATATAGTGTGATGGAAGAATTGATACACTCTATCCTACGTTAAATGACCACCGCTTTAGTGGGATATTAATAAAAAAAAATGGAAAAGGTTCGTTTCCCCATCGAATACAATGTATAAATGTATGTCTTCTTGTCTATGCTCAATGCTATAATACAAGAATGATGGCCTACTTGATGGAAATCGATCGGCAGATGTGATAGGACTTCCACTATTGCCCTTCTTAATGCAGGACGCACATCCACTACAAATAAGAAACGAATCGAATTTTCTTCCTCAGGATCATATATTATAGCGTTTGTGAATTTCCTTTTAACTTTCGTTGTAAATGCAAGCACGTATCGTGAAATGCACAAATAGAAGCATGGTTTATGTTATTTTTGGATTTAAATAATCACGTAAAATATAAAATCACTAGATTTCTGCCTGCGGCTTCGCCCGCGTTTTCAAAGATAAACCGGCATTGTGTATCGGCACTTGTAGAATTTCCGGGATAAAAAAGCCTATGTTTTATTCTGGGTCTTCAGCTACCTACATACAAAATTTCATTGTAATCGGTTCAGTTGTATTTGCGTGAAAGAGTAAAAAAACGTTCATCCTCACAAACTTTCGCATTTGCAATATGTATTTGTAGGATTAGATTTGTTGGAATGTTACTTTGTGACCAAAAAAGAGCTTTCTGCATATTGTTATTTGTCTATTATTTGATATCGATACAGTTGTTCGGTTATTTCCTACTATCGTTGAATGTATGTGTTATGTAATAGATAATAATTGTTATTGACGTCGTGCTTTCATATCATTCAATGAAGAATTATTAAGACGTGTAATACATATTATAAGAATAGTACCGAGTTTTATTTACTGTTTTTTATAGTACTTTAAGTTTTAACCTTTTTTTTATACCGTGACATTCGTACTGTTCAACATTTATTTTATGATTCTCGAATTGATCTATATTTTTATAATAAAAGTAAATATGTATTATAAAAATAAATATGTACGGCATTAGCTACGGTCCCTCCTCTAATGAACCCTGGATGGTTTAGGGAAGAATTCAAAACTGTATTTCCAAAGCGTATCATGCCGTTGTCAATTTTTTTCATGCGCTTTTGAAAAAAACGTTAGTTTTGTTGAAAAATAACCAATTAGCTATGTCAGCCGGCCTTCATGGGCTCGGAACGTAAACAATAATACTTATCTTAAATATTCAGACATCGTGATAGCAGTCTCTTTTATCTACATTCACCGGAAGCTATAGATTACAAGGCAAGTATAATCCATTAGTCATAAGTCATAACGTTTTTATTATAAACATATAAATATTCATTATAAATACTCTTATATAGAGAAAGAAAACTTCATATTGATATTGGTGAACAAACAAATATTTCTAGAATTTAATAATGTAGGTACTATGAAAGCTGCGCTACGTGTAGTCTGCAGTTCCTTTATTCTGGATTCCATTGAAATTGGTTCGTTGAAACTTGAGTTCGACTTAATAATACATAAGAGGAATACCAACCGTAGACTCGCATATTACGGACGGCTATCAATAACAAAAATGTAAGAAACCTGGGTAATGAGATTTCCGTTGAACTTTACTTGAAAAAGGCTTTAGAAAGACTCAAATATTTGTAAGTATGTTATTTTATTAGACGCAGATCGTAATAGTCTTCAGAAGATAATAAAATCGTGCAAATTTTGACTACGTAGAAAATTCAAAATTTTTGTCAGTAAATAATTCTGCGCAACCATTTTAGATGTGCTCCAATGCTGACATACACTCCGGGCATTCCAGGAACATTGCAACTGAGCCCGTAACTAGCCAAGCCTTCAACTTTGTCTGCACATATGAGTGGGCCTCCAGAGTCCCCCTGAAAGGTACCAAATAATAATACGTTACATTTCGATAAGATAATGGAATATGGAAATCACGTTAGACAAATCTTAAAGTCAAATATGGACCAAGGGAAAATCACACTCTTCCAGTCTTAGAGCTGCGGGTTTAATAAAATCATACCTAACTCTACGACTCTACATTTCTTGTAGACTCTATTATGTAATGCTATTTAAATAATCCTGCTTTACGCACTTATGTTTTTACTATGATAAAAATGCCACTTCCAGACATGATCATAAATTTAAAATAACGTCTTATATTTATTTACTGTATCATAATAATAAGCTTTTATGTTATAATGTTAGTAATTGAACAAACTATTCGTAAAAATGCGCGATGGAAATATTTTTGATCTTGACTTTAAAGGTCTCATGTAAATATATTTTTGAGACATCGAAAATAGAGCAAAAATATCTTTCCATACGTACTTACCTACCGTTTTTTGCATTCGTTACTTTATAATGTATGATTTAAACATCGACTTCACGGTCAACTCAATACCTGGCAAGCATCAACGCCATCTCCCATAGCACACAACATTCCGCCGAGTGGATTAGGAGCCAATCCTGGTCCAAGTGACATAGTGCATTCATCTAATGACACGAGTTGAACATCGGCGGATTGCAAAGTTTCTGATGTTTCTTGTACACTCATGTCTCTGTATCCGTAGCCGTATATTCCACAGTTCCCTAAAAATAACATGGACGTTTTATAGATGTACCTTTACGTGGGAAAAACCAATGGGAATTAAAAGTAATACAGATTAAATTCGTTCCAAAAAGCTGCTACTTTCCATCTTGTTAATTTCTATAGCATCAAACGATCATGTCAAAAACTGAAGCGATGGAGTAAGTATGGTATGTTTGAAAAATAAACGTGAACGATGAAATTTGTGTAGTGGTAGCATAATCTATACTAATATTATAAAGAGGAAAGGTTTGTAATTATGTATGTATGTATGGTTTTCACGCATAAACTACTGGACCGATTTTGATGAAATTTGGCACAGACAATCTTTAGACCCTGAGAAAGAACATAGGCTACCTTTTATTGCGAAATATGTACCACGGGCGAAGCCGGGGCGGACCGCTAGTCGAGAATAAAGCAGAAACTTAATATCCGTGAAAATCACTAAAATATGTCACTAACTACATATTTTAGTAGTAATCCATACTAATATTATAAATGCGAAAGTAACTCTGTCTGTCTGTTACTCAATCACGCCTAAACTACTGAACCAATTTGCATGAAATTTGGTATGGAGATATTTTGATACCCGAGAAAGGACATAGGCTACCTATAATTGCGAAATATGTAGGTACCACGGGCGAAGCCGGGGTGGACCTCTAGTAGTAGTAAACTTCAATACTGCTTAGTATTGAAGTTTATATATTATGTATTCTAACGTATTGATTAATATTCATTAATTTATTAGAGTAGATTTTTTTGTTGTAATTATAGGTACCAATCCATTGTCTTTATCGCATCGGTGGAATAGACGTAAAGATGCATCACTCTCCTTTATACATATCAGTAAAAATAGGACATGCATTTATCTCTTCATTAACAGTGAATTATCAGCATTAAATTGTCATATAATGTCGTTGTGTGTACCGATGTCACTTTCTTAATTTAATTGATGTGCTTGGCAAGCTCTCAAGAATTGGGTTAATAATAGCATGTTCAAATTGACAGCGCTGATTGCTTGAAGGTAAAGCATTTTTATCAGTTCATTCACAGTTACCTGATATACCGAACGAGGAGTCGGGCAATATTGTCCCATTAAGCGACGTCATATCAGTAAAATTCAGCTTTACACGTAACACAGCTATATCATGCTCGTAAGAAAACCTGAAACCGTACAAGTTGCGTGTGTAATATAGATTATACGACAATGTGCATATGGTTTTATGAATTCACACTTGGCAGACAGAAAAAAAATATATATGTTAGTGATATTTTTATACCTATACGGTGAAAAAATAAACGCAACAGTTGTAGAGATAGCTGTAGTTTAGTGGGAAGATCTCATTCGCATGGTGACCTTAATTTGATGAAATGTTAGAAATTGCTATCAAGCCACTAGAGCTTTTAATTTTCTGAGGTTTCTGTAATACATCTGTGAAATTTACATTATCATGATCATGCATTATCACAATTTTCTATAACTGTTCTGCGGGGTCTGCTAGTGTTTAGATTCGATTTTAGCGCATCCTATTTTCGTTAGTTAGCTATGTGTTTTGAATATGTAATAAAATTGTCAATATGTATGTACAGTAGCATCAAATTTTACACACGAATAGGAAGATAGTACTCAGGGCGTGTGTCTAAACAATAGACATATCTTAAAAGTAAAGACCTCGTGGAACACGTTCTTTAGGTATATAGAGTTTTGCAGTTAAAATATAATCATCAGCAACTTACGGATTATAAAGGTCGTGTTTGATAATCTCTAGAACTTGAGCTTTAGGGACATCTTGACTTTCTATACAGTGGTTATTTAGCTGTAACATGTAGCTTTGAGGAGTTTCCTCCACGCAATGAGCTGCTGTGACGGCATGATGAGGGGTTATTACCGTGGCAACACACAAATGATGAGAATTTGATGAATTTCTAAGAGAAGCCACTCGAACTTGTGTACCTACAAGATTGTGGATTAGTATTACATAAAAATATGAGATTTAACATGGATTATGTGTGAGTAGTTATAAGAAGCAAAAAGTAATTTTCAGTAATAACTGCAAGCAATAGCTTCAGGAAGGTTGACATTAATTTTACTATCGTGTTGAATGTGTGTTATGCAAGAAGTTTAAATAGAAATACCACATGCGACTTCCTCTCCACCAATTACCCTTTTAATTCTTCGACATTCGACTTCTGTTATAAATAAACACGAACACGAAATACTAAACACAGCAAACCAATATGTTTGCGGAACGGTTTTATAGCCAAACATTTTCGTGCGATTATTATCACTTAAAGTCTAAAACACTAATAAAATAACCATAATTCTTCCGTTACTATTTACGTAGGTATTGTAGAAATCCATGACGTATGTATGTTCAGGTGTTGTTTTTAATCATACTTTTACTAAATATTTGAATATTTTAAATGCAATAGCCTTCGGCTTTTACTTAGTAGGTACTCTTTTCCTATAAAATACATAGGTATAACTATATCGTGTAGGCACTCCTATTATTATAAGGTTTAGCTTCGCCAGCTAGTTTTTTTAAATGGGAACTATATTTTCTATCACCAAAATTTATATTTGTCATCAAGTTGTATCACCTAATAAATCTATCACCACGAAATATTTTCGTTCTCAGATAAACAAAAATTGTTCCCAGGTATGAATTATCAAATTAATGTTAAGGGGCCCTGCTCCGAAATGTATGTTTCTAAATCATGGTTTTTGGATAGAAATCATCATATTTAAAATCCTAAAAAAATATATAGCACAGATAAACGTTTGATCTAGTGACTTTTTTGGATAAAAACACAATATTAAACATTTGACTCGATCAAAAAAAAATCAGAAGTAACATCGATTTTAAAAGCATAATCAGTTTTATGAGAATTAGGGGAACGCTATGTTTATGAAAATTTGACATTTCATTTACTAATCAGGTTTTACAGGGAAGTTTTTGGATAGATTTTTAATTTAGCCCTTATTTTTTTCTATATAAAATATAATACGTAAAATGCGACTCGCGCGCACCACGTCAGTGCAGCCAGAGTCCAGCCGGACGTTATCGAGGGAGGACCTGTGCTAGTTTTGCTCCCGACCACGTTGCAGTCGCCGTTCGCGTATTAGAACCGAGCGGCGAGTAAAACGGCGAGCATGTCACGGTATAAATAAATCAGTAGTTTGATTTTGTTAGTTATCCTAGGATTATTGTTGTAAATATAAATTAACTTCTTATTCTATACTATTAAACGAACAATATTTGCATATTAATATATTTGTTTGTAAATACAGTGTGGAAATTTTCGATGGGCCCTGGGTGAAAGTACTAGAAATACTGGAGATAGCAAATTTCCTTTATTTTTAAAAAGAAATAGAACTGCATTCAAAGATTTTCAAAAATTTAGAATACACTAACTTACTTATTACATACTTATATTCAATTATTATTTTGCCTTTTTTATTTGTTTTACTTTAAATTATTATTACCAATATTTTCAGAAGAAAATAAATTAATGTATCCAGAACGAGAGTTTCATTTTAAACTTTAAATGTATGTATAAAATAGACCAAAAAATTTTTACGAGAAATTAACAATAAATTATCTTTTATATTGTTTCTATCGATTTGAATAATAAAATAAAATTTGAAAAAGGAATGTTTCTTTTCAGAAAAATTTGCTATCCCTAGTATTTCAAGTACTTTCCATTCAGGGCACATCGAAAATTTCCACACTGTATATATACAAACAAATATACAGGGTGTCCCAAAAAGTAGTGATGAACGGAAGCTGGGAGGTAGAGGACCAAGAGGGCTATCCGAATCACCCCCATGTGTGTTATGCGATTTTTCGTATTTTCGGAGTTATTACATTTTTTTCAATTTTTCATCTATCGCCGAGTACGATGAGATTTTTATTTATGGTGACGTGAATTATTGCGCTAGATGCTTGTTTTTTTTTGTGTGCTAAGCTGAAAGATAGGCCAATTCAGTATGGTAACATTTACTATCGTTAGATCTTCGAATGGAATAAAAAAAAGAATTAAATGCCAAGAAAGATAAAATTACCCAGTATGTTCATAACTTCAAGGGCCCATAAAAAAATAAAATCACATAAAAAAGGTTTTCCATTTGGCTTTTAAAAACTTGCTCTATCGATCAGGTAGCCACCATAAAAATTTCATTTTATTATTCTGAAGGCTTCAATCGAAAAATTGAAATCTAAATGTGGTAAGTGCAAAATTTTTATTAACATGATGATCATTAAAACCAATAAATAGGTGTTTAATTACCAGAATTTTTTTAAATAGCCCCGCTGTTGCTCAGTGCAAGTGCGACATCACCGTAAAAAGTTGTCTTTTAATTGTCTGAATGCTTTTTTATCATTTTTAATGGTTTCTTCTGCTACTATGAATTTCCGGGTTATTTTGTCCAAATTGGGGCATTCTCTCAAGTAGCCGAGGTCTTTTTAGTATCCCCATTGAAAAAAAATCAATGGGGTTTATTCGAGGGACCGTGGAGGCCAGGCTTTAAAGCAGGCGTCACCGGCGCATGCGCAGGCTGCAACGACCAATCCATCTTTCAGGGTATTTTTGCCCTTTAGCCTGGCCTCCACGGTCTCCGGACATAAACCCTATTGAATTTTTTCCGTGGGGATACTACAAAGACGAGAGACTGCCACAATTTGGACGAAATAACCCGGAAATTCATAGTAGCAGAAGAAACCATTAAAAATGATAAAAGAGCATTCAGACATTAAAAAGACAACTTTTTACGGTGATGTCGCACTTGCATTGAGCAACAGCGGGGCTATTTAAAAAAAATTCATTTTTAAACACCTATTTATTGGTTTTAATAATCATCATGTTAATAAAAATTTTGCACTTACCACATTTAGATTTCAATTTTTCGATTGAAGCCTTCAGAATAATAAAATGAAATTTTTAGGGTAGCTACCTGATCGATAGAGCAAGTTTTTAAAAGCCAAATGGAAAACCTTTTTTATGTGATTTTATTTTTTTATGGGCCCTTGAAGTTATGAACATACTGGGTAATTTTATCTTTCATAGCATTTAATTCTTTTTTTTATTCCATTCGAAGATCTAACGATAGTAAATGTTACCATACTGAATTGGCCTATCTTTCAGCTTAGCACACAAAAAAAAACAAGCATCTAGCGCAATAATTCACGTCACCATAAATAAAAATCTCATCGTACTCGGCGATAGATGAAAAATTGAAAAAAAATGTAATAACTCCGAAAATACGAAAAATCGCATAACACACATGGGGGTGATTCGGATAGCCCTCTAAGTCCTCTACCTCCCAGCTTCAGTATATCACTACTTTTTGGGACACCCTGTATAAATATGCAAATATTGCTCGTTTAATGGTATAGGATAAGTAGTAAATTTATATATCAACAACATTCCTACGATAGCAAATAAAATCGAACTACTGATTTATTTATACTGTGGCATAATCACCCGCCTTCATAGGTCACCGGAGTTCATGCCGCGCCGGCTCCTGCGCAACGCGGGCGCGAGCCATCTCAGTGCCTAAAATGCCTAAACTTTCAGTACAAAGGGCTCTTAATATATGTGTAAAATAAGAGAACGATAACCAATAAAATTATATTGCATTACATGAATATAAACTTCGTTCTTATAATAACAGTTTTGTTACTTAAATAATAGCTCTGTGCTCAGAATGGTAGATCTGTCACCAAATAAATCGATTATCGATCCCTGACTGCGACTCCTTTTTATTTGATATTTTGTCACCAATACAGTAGTAACATTTTATTTCGTTCAGATATTAAATTAATAGTATTCGTTACCAATTTAATACATCAATTTATAATTTTAATGAAAAAATGATCAAAGGGGCGGAGAAAAATTGGCGCGACAAGCTGATTATTCAGTGGTTATTATTTTTAAGAATAAATATTGATTATTTTAACTTTAATTGAGTGTTTTATCTACTATTCTGCTAGCCATAAGCCAGCTATTTTAAACCAGCGCTGATTGTTCAGTGGTAATTATTTTAAACAATAAGTATTGATTATTGAGACTTTAATTGTTTTATTTACTACTCTGATAAAATTTTTATTAAAATATAATTTATACTACCAGTGGAAATTTAGAACCTTGGGAGTCTAGTTAAGTAGCAGAATCTTTTGGATGAAACGATGATGACAACCCTAATTTTTTATTTGAACTTAATGCAATTTTCTAGTAACATATAATAATTATGATTTATTGGTGATCTCTTTAAATTAGTTTGCTTAAATACTTATTAGGACACACCTATTATAATAGATACAAAAACATTTATTTGGTACTAGACCTTATATCTCAGGATTTTAGGTGATTTATTGTGGAACTGATTTTGCATTGTTTGGTGACTACATTTTGGTGACAGATCTACTATTTTGAGGACAAACCCTATTATTTAAGGAACACAAAACTAATTAAATTGGTGATAGCTTAAATGATACCCTTTTTAAATTAGCGGGCGAAGTCGCGGTCAGTAGAGTAGTAATCTAATATCTAATCATCATCATCATCATCAATACATATAATAAAATTCTAGAAAAGTGGTGTCTGTACAATGAAAATATGTAAAAAAAAATTAGCAGGGGTTATTACTAAATCGATCCCAAACCCAAAACTGTCGTTAAAAAAATTTTTGTCTGTTTGTCTGTTTGTCGGTTTGTCTGTTTGTCTGTATGTTTGAACACGCTAATCTCAGAAACGGCTTATCCGATTTAAATGCGGTTTTCACTAATATATTGTGGTAAGCTTCATTTAACATTTAGTGTTTATTTCATGTCAATCGGTTCATAAATAAAAAAGTTATGACCATTTAAGTAATCACAGCGAACATTTGCTAAGGCATTCTATACATGAATTACTTTATTACGTAAATTATACGCTAAAGTTATTCCTTGACATGTCCAGATGATCATATCGAAAGTTCCCAAGCGTGGGGGGGGGGTGGTTATGCTGAGGGGGTAGTAGGGGGGGTCAAAGGAACTTTATTTAGATTTTTGCTCATAAGTCTAAAACCTGCACGAATAGCATTATGGTTACTTCTAGGTAAATTTTCTATATAAAAGGTCTTTGAAATTATGTCGTAGGTATTATATTTTTAACCCCCGACGCAAAAAGAGGGGTGTTATGTCCGCTATGTGTGTATTGCGTGTCTGTCTGTGCCACCGTAGCTCGCTAACGGGTAATACGAATTAGATGCGTTTTTTTGTTACATTAGTTGTTTATTATATTATTTAGGGGTAAGTGGGAACGAAAATAAAAACCGGCCAAGTGCGAGTCGGGCTCGCGCACAAAGGGTTCCGTAGCAGCAAATATAATAAATTACAGTTAAATCAACCTATCTCAAAAACTATAAGAGATACTTTGATCAAACCAAAAATCGTTGAAAGAGTTAATTAGCATGCATCACCTCTATTTTTTTTAGAATTTTATACCCCGTAGTTATAAAAATAGAGGGGGGGGGACATACTTTTTACGACTTTGAGAGCTGATATCTCAAAAACCGTTCACTTTAAGAAAAATGTTTTTTAGAAAACTTTATATCATTTTAAAAGACCTTTCCATTGATACCCCACACGGGTATGTACATCGAAAAAAAAAATTTCATCCCTCAGTTACATGTATGGGGGGCCCCACCCCCAATTCTTTTTTTTACTATTTAGTGTCATATTTTTGTAGCGGTTCATACAACACATATTCCCATCAAATTTCATCACTGTAGTACTTATAGTTTCCGAGTAAATCGGCTGTGACAGACGGACAGACGGACAGACGGACATGACGAAACTATAAGGGTTCCGTTTTTGCCATTTTGGCTACGGAACCCTAAAAACGAATGTTAGTTGTTACACCTTGGCCACGGACACCGGCGGCGCGACCGACGGCGCGACTGGCGGCGCGGCAATTCGCGCGGCGCGGTAAGCACGCCACGGGCAGTTGCGTTCGCCGCCGCGACCAGTGTAGACGAGGAGACGAGATGGCTTTATCAAAGTTAGCTCGACGTTGTTTGGAGAGTAGCACTCAGTTACATGTATGGGGGGCCCCACCCCCAATTCTTTTTTTTACTATTTAGTGTCATATTTTTGTAGCGGTTCATACAACACATATTCCCATCAAATTTCATCACTGTAGTACTTATAGTTTCCGAGTAAATCGGCTGTGACAGACGGACAGACGGACAGACGGACAGACGGACATGACGAAACTATAAGGGTTCCGTTTTTGCCATTTTGGCTACGGAACCCTAAAAACGAATGTTAGTTGTTACACCTTGGCCACGGACACCGGCGGCGCGACCGACGGCGCGACTGGCGGCGCGGCAATTCGCGCGGCGCGGTAAGCACGCCACGGGCAGTTGCGTTCGCCGCCGCGACCAGTGTAGACGAGGAGACGAGATGGCTTTATCAAAGTTAGCTCGACGTTGTTTGGAGAGTAGCAGCTTTTTTGCTCAAGATTTAATGTTTGGAAGATATAGTGGAGTACACGAATTAAATAGAAATCGTGTTACAGACGGAGAATTCCACCAAAAATATGAAAAATATAGGCATGATGAAAAATTATGTTGCGGGTGGCTAGACTTCCAAATAGCTGGTCTAGCTAGAATTTCTGCAATAAAAGCTTCCGTCTCCATTTTCGCGAAAAAAAAACAAACTATTTTAAATTAAGTTCGCTCCGGGAGTAGTCGCCGCGTCTGCCGCTCGACTCCGTGGCCTGCGCCGTAATAACTCATACATTTGTTTCGATCGCTAGTCGTGCCGCGCGATTCGCGCGGGGAAATTCGCCGGTCGTCTCGCTGGTCGCCGCTGCGCGTGGCATGCCCAGTACATTTCCATACATTTGATTCATTCGCAAGACGCGCCGCCAGTCGCGCCGCGCGAATTTTCGCTATAGCGAATTGTCCGTGGCCAGCACGTTAATGTAGGTTGTAGGTTATACCCAAGTGATATATCAAATGAAAATAGACGACATGTCAGAAACAATTAGTCAAATTTTATCAAAATCGGTTCATCCATTTATTTGATATAGGGGTAAAAGTGGGAATAAATAAAAGAAATTTTATCAAATATACTCAAGTGACGTATCTAATAAAAGACATGACGTGTAAAGTACAATAAGACATATTTTATCAAAATTGGTTCATCCATTTATTGGATAAAAGTGGCAATAAAAGTTGTCAAATATACCTAAGTGGCATATCAAATGAAAGGGCATGACCTGACGTGAGAAGTATAATGAGGCATAGGTATTTAATCAAAATCGGTTCATCCATTTATTATATAGTAGAGGGGTAAAAGTGGGAATGAAAAAAACGAATGTTGTCTGTTATACCCAAGTGATATATCAAATGAAAAAAGACGACCTGTCAGTAACAACAAGTCAAATTATATCAAAATCGGTTCATCAATTTATTTGATATAGGGGTTAAAGTGGGAATAAATAAATAAATTTTATCAAATATACTCAATGACGTATCTAATGAAAGACATGACGTGTAAAGTACAATAAGTACAATAAGACATAATATTTTATCAAAATTGGTTCATCCATTTATTGGATATAATATGTAGGTATAAAAGTGGGAATAAAAGTTGTCGAATATACCCAAGTGGCATATCAAATGAAAGGGCATGACCTGACGTGAGAAGTAGATATAATGAGGCATATTTAATCAAAATCGGTTCATCCAATAATTATATGTAGGGCAAAAGTGGGAATGAGAAAAACGAATGCTGTCTGTTATACCCAAGTGATATATCAAATGAAAAAAGATGACCTGTCAGAAACAATTAAGTAGTCCAATGTTATCAAAATCGGTTCATCCATTTATTTGATATAGGGGTAAAAGTGGGAATATTTAAATAAATTTTATCAAATATACTCAAGTGACTTATCTAATGAAAGACATGACGTGTAAAGTACAATAAGACATATTTTATCAAAATTGGTTCATCCATTTATTGGATATAGGTATAAAAGTGGGAATAAAAGTTGTCAAATAATATACCCAAGTGGCATATCAAATGAAAGGGCATGACCTGACGTGAGAAGTATGATGAGGCATATTCAATCAAAATGGGTTCATCCATTTATTGATTTATAGCGGTAAAAGTGGGAATGAATAATCGAATGTGGTCAAATAATATAATCAAGCGGCATATCAAATGACGTGTGAATTACAATTAGTCATGTTTTATCAAAATTGGTTAATCTGTTTATTACATATAGGGCACCTTGGGGTGATAGTGGGGATACTGTATAATCCAAATGGAGTACCAAACGAAAGGATATGACATGTACATAATATATAGGTATGATTAGACATCGTTTAGAATTTAGATCAAAATCGGTTCTGCCATTTACTAGGGGTGAAAGGGAAAAGTTGAAAGTCTGTGAAAGTAGAAGGAATATGGGAGCGGGAGAATAACCACATCCTGGAAATTTTGAACTCTTCTGTACCTAAGTTTTATAGCTCAGTTTAGTAATAAATTTTACTAACAGTTCTTTTGTGTTATTATTTATTTTATTTCTTAACTTTATAATAATGTGTAAGTACTTATAATTTAGTTGTATATGATAGTATGTGTTTCAAGACGTGTTTACTCAATAATTGTGTGTTAAGTAGTAACTACTATGCAGTCACTATTCCACGCGGACGAAGTCGCGGGCACAGCTAGTATATCTAATATATTCTAATATATTTTATACTAGCAGTCCGCCCCGGCTTCGCCCGTGGTACATATTTACGTTTTCTCTACGTAAAAACCATCCTCGTACTTCAAGGAATATAATAAAAAAAGAATTATCGAAATCGGTTCAGCCGTTCTCGAGTTATGCGCTTACCAACACATTTTGCGATTCATTTTTATATATAAGAAAGAAGATATATATATTATAAAGGCGAAAGTTTGTAAGGATGTATGGATGTATGGATGTTTGTTACTCTTTCACGTAAAAACTACTGAACCGATTACAATGAAATTTAGCACACATATAGAGGGTAACTTGGATTAACACATAGGATAGTTTTTATCCCGGAAATCCCAAGGGAACGGGAACTATGCGGGTTTTCCTTTGCAAACGCGGGCGAAGCCGCGGGCGGAAATCTAGTACTACATAATATACATATAACGAGAACATGATTATCGCACGGAGGAAAGTGGAAACAATTACCCTCTATGGTAACCAGTTAAAGGAAAAAAAATCTCTACCTAGTTAAACAAAATACCTTTCATTAAAATTTTGGCCAAAAGAGGAATCTCTCTGTACCTATATACAATTTCGTTTAATTCAACTATAATTACCTACTTGATTTTAGCAAGTAGAACATTGATATATTTTTGAATAGAAATGCACATAATATTATTATGCTAGTATTTATAAAATGCAAATATTCTTATGTGTGATAACAAATTACTACATATCGGATTAGAAGAATTAAGAACACTCATAACAATACAAAGACGGCTTATTGCGGCTTGGGTTATACATATAATTTACTATGTTACAGAACATAATGATTTATTTAAGAAGATCAGGGAAATATTTTTATGAAGATAAGATTAAGAATGCTTGAGGTATGGTTTCTTAAAAATCTTAATCAGATGTTTCCTTTTAGAAGTGTATTAAACATTGTCTTGAAGTTGGGTCGCCTTAAAAAGTTGTGAGATGCCACTTGAAATTAATCATAGCCACACGCTTTGTACATGAAGACAAAAATAAATGTCTATAATTATTTAGTAGTGTTATTGTTGTGTATCGTGTAGTGCATGGGATGCCAAAACATAGTAACAACAGACAGGTGGTAGCGGGCAGCGGGTAAGCGGCCAGGTTTATGTAACGCGAGGGCGCGAGCGTGAGGCGAGTGCGAGCGGCGTGCGGCGGCGAGCGGCAGTGCTCTGCCGACCGCCGGGCCACACCGCGCCATGGACCGCGCGAGCGGCACCCCGCCGCAAACTCCGCCCGCGCAATCCGGCTTTGGCGCCTTTTGCAGCGCGATCTCTGAGACGTTTTCGGTACGTAACGAACTCGTTCTACACGTACCATGAACGCTGAAACCGCACACAGACACGTACACTCTACACCTATACTATTTGGCAAATTGGCGCCACAATTCAATTTCATGCTATTTACTAAGTATTCCAATAAAATACGATAATGTGGCAAATTGATGTGTCGCGCTCGCGTCGCGATCTATTTATAGACGCACGTGCTTCTCAGGTCATTAGTGAAGTCTGCATCCGTAGGCTTTAGTAGTTTCGCGATAATACAGAATCGGAAAAGACATCAAGGGAAGAAAATATAAACAAAATTTATTATTAGAGCGCTCGTTCGGGCCGGGTCGCATGGCCGTGATTTGTCCGATGGCTGTGATATACAGAAATACTCGCGCAATAAACGAACAGCCAACGCGACGTACAAAGGCCTGGCGCGACATCAGACATTCAAACGAACTCTGCAAGTCGGTTACCACGAGCGGCACCGTACGTGTGTCATCTCCTGACAAGGCGACGCGGACGTCAACGAGCCGTCCACGCTCCTGAATTTCCTTACTCGCCTAAAGCATAGGTACCAAGTTTGGAACATATACTTTTGTTATTACTTTTCTATCGCTCCTTCTTAAATCTATGACAATACTGATAAGTGTGCATGAATAAAAAGTTCTATCACTTGGTTTTTATGTAATTCAACGATGTTTATCCTCGAACAGTGATGTGTGTTTCAAATGGATTGAGTTTTTGATTGTGCAGCGATACAGCGATAAATTTTTATGGACTTACATCCAGTCGAATTGTGGGTGACTGTGTGGATTGTGTATAAACCATATGAAAATTAACTTTGCACTTTTTAAGCGATAATTAATAACACTAAGTTTTAACCCATAAGTTTGTCGAGTTAAACGTAACTTTCTATGATAATGATTGAAACATTTATCTATCTAGAACTTCGGTCTAGAAGTGCAACGTAAGAATACCATACTTTGTAATGTGGACATACAATTAATAATAGTAACCAACCATTGTAACGTGGAGTTTTTATGTAAGAAAGTTAAAGAGCATTTGGCGGGTACTTTAATTCTTATATTTGAATGGCAATATTCAGTCCTTTAACAGCAGAAGCGGGTTATAGATATTGGGGCCTAAGTAGTAAGCTGTGCCATTTAGTTTTCCAATGTGTGATATTGAAATTATCCGCCTTTTAGAAATTTCAGAAGTAACAGTTAATTGATGCTCTAATATGATGTGCTATTACCTATATTATTTTGATTCCGTAGAAAATCTATATTATATTCTCCCAATCATGTTGGAAAGTAACTGACTAACATGGAAAATATTTTCCATTTGGATACAATGAAATAGTCGCACGGCGGAGTGCGAAACGAGGCGAAAGGTGGAAATAAAATGTACCTACCGGACATTCTTAAATTTTCGTACCTAACGGAAGACTAGCCTGCAACGTCTGCTTTGAAGCATTTTGATTATTATCTTAATAGTAATAATAAGACATTAGACATATGGAATGTTAAAAATAAAGTACCTCATACATTAGTTCTCAAAAGGTAGAGCTGGATAGAGCGACATACAATTTAATGAATATTCGTCATAATCTAAAATCTTAATTGAATTTGGGAGCGTATTATTGATTTTAAAATTTAAAATAAGTTTAATGAGAATATTTGCCGACTGCCTAGCTGAAAGATGGCTGAAAGTGTGAATATTTTTTTCTCAAAATCATGGATTTGAAAGAAGCTTTATTGTCATGATATCTAGATCTTCTTGAATTTATAATTAAAATTAAGTGTCCGAAGTTTAATAAAACCAATAAAGAATTTCCAACGCTGGACAATTGATGTGGTTAATAATTTTCTAAAGCTTCTGAGTCTATGGAAAAGTTTGCTCACAGTCGCAGAATACATAATTGGCAATATAAGAGATTTGGCTATCGTTGGCATGAACGCAAAATAATTAAACATTTTGACGAACCATGACAAGATCCTGAGTATTTTGTCACGATGATATTAATATGCCCAATGTCCATCATCGAAATGATATTAATGATCACAGTTTTTGGCATCTATAAGCTGCATTATACGTATATTTATTCTTACACTATTAATATAAACCATAAACGGTATTTGTGGTGCGATGTTTGTAATATGTTTTAACCCCATAAAAGTTTATTAGTTACCGAGCACATTTTCAAGAAAATTTTATGAATATGATAGGGCTTGAGGTCTGGCCGCTGGCGTTTGTAAATTGATTTCGATCAGCCAATGTCATTAATGGTAACTTACGTGAGTGCCGTTTTATAGACGTCCATTAAAATGAATATAAAATATACCTAGTATATTTCATTGCATGAAGTGAATAATATGAATAAAAATGGTAAAGCGAAGACCTTATTTTTGCGTTTCGATCTGTAATTTAGTCTAAAATGAATAAAACGTAAATGTAAGCAGTTAGTTTTAACAGTAATCTAAAAATTTCTGACAGCAGATAGCATAAAAATATCAGAGCTTTTTAATAACATTAAAGCTTTTTCGTGAAACATCTTATCAATACGTGTAATTAAATTCTCACATTCTCACGTTAGTTATGTGTTCATTTTCTTGCCAACATATTTTCTTTCCTTTTAATTTTGTTTGGTACCTATTTACCTATCACAACACAATCAGGCTCTACCTACGTACGTTAATTTAATTAATCGTAATTAATTTATTTAATTTACGTTAATTAATCTTATAACGAAATGAAAGTTATAAGAATATATTAGTAATTAGGAAGATATCATAGATATTGCAACAATAGTTAGTTGAAAGTTATAAGAATATATTAGGAAGATATCTAGTTATTGCAACAATACCTTGGTAACCACAATTCTTGCAAATATTTTTTTTTTTCATTTTTTTTTCATTTTTCAATAAATATTAATATAATTTTATAAATTACATATTACATGAAAGTAATATAAAAATTCTATGAAATACGTGCTCAATCTACCCATTTCGGCTTATTGTTTGTATCAACAGAGCCCAATTAAAAGTGAGCTATGTTTACGTATTCTGTTTTAATTAGCGAATATAATGTTTGGAAATTAATGATCTAAGTTTGGAAACGAGTGACGATTGACGACATACTCCGTACTCCGTAGGTATGTTTATAGTGGGGACAGGGTGCAAGGTTGACTTTTACATCGAAAGGTTTGACCGCATCGATCGAGTAACGCGACGTCGGCATTGCCCTCTTTCCTTACTCGAGATTAAAATTCCATTGTACCGAACATACCCAAAGATATTAAACCGATATAATTCGTCTTTTGTCGTTATATTATTTGTAGAAATGCAAAGATATCTGAAATCTCAGTTATAGGCAAAGTTAAAGATATGTATTCAAGTTGCCATAAGCTATACGAAACTTCATTAATATAAACTCTTTGTAATATTAATCAAATTATTCTAGGACAGATTTAAAGGTAATGTAGGTATGCCCTAACGGCCTAACGCTCATATTATGCAAACCTTCAGTGCGAAGAGATTATACGTCTACTCCCGTGTTATGAAATAACTTATTAATGAACTAAGTTTGTTAGTTTTAGGAGCAGAAATCTGGGCTTAGTTTTATAGTTCTTACGTGTAAATATTTAAAGACCTTATATAATAGGTATCAAGAAAAAATTACATTTTCAGAGATTTTTTATTAACTTTTTATCTTTACGTCTTTTAGTACCAAGGTACCTATAACATAATTTTGATTAATTTACGTTTATAATATATGTATACATTTCAAGATAAATAAAGGCGAAAAGTTTAATGGAAGTGGGTAAAATAATAAGCGCTGTCTCTACGAGAGCTGCGCCTGCGTAGGCAGTATTGTTGATGTCGTTCCAAACTTTCTTCTCAGAAAAAGCTTGCATAAATTCGATGACTAATATACAATAGGAAAAAGAATATTCAGTGGAACAGAAACACTAATAGCCAGTAGTACACATCCGACGGTGTGGCTAAGAATTTAGATGTATTATTTTTAGAAGATAGGCAAGTCGGTCACTACCCCCATTATTCCGAATTCGAATCAAGAGTAAATCATTAACACGGTCAGTCTAAATTTATTGTTTGCTATGAATTCCAATTGTCAATGGGCTCGCTTACTTAAAAACATTCGACAGGGCTTGCTGAGGTTCAAGCGATATGTAAGTAAACTAAATTATGGATCTGGCTTGTAACATTTGATACTAACAAAAAAATTAACAACTTACTGCAAAATTTACATATTAACCGCAATAAACAAATGAATGTTAAATGTTTGTAAGAAAGAAATTGAAAAACTCTTGGTGACCCATTTTGTTAGACGAATAAACAGAAATAGAGAACATTTTATATTTTTGTTTATATGTACATTGTGCATAAAACTCGTCAAAATTTCTAAGAATTATGTAGATTTTCGTTTAAATGGTTTACTTGGAAAGATTCCAATATTCATTTTTATTGGCCACTAATAACAAGCCAAATTTTTAATTGTACTGATGCTACCTCTAGATTTCGGAGAATTCTTTGAAATAAGACGTACCTATTTTTTTATTCTGGACCTTAAATTTATAACCAGTGTATTCAATAACTCAAAAGGGCAAAGCGGCTTCATCCGATTTTTTTTCAAAAAAATTTTTTTTAGTTATGTAATTTCATAATTTTCAAATTACATACTTTTCAATGGTAGTTGTATACACAGTGCGATTCACAACTGTAGTCATTTACATAAATATAAAATTATAGAGTGATATAGAAACCCCTCATAATATTAGCTTTAAGTCATACATTTATTATTATTTTTTCATTACAGGGAATGGCTACTACTTCCCGAAGTAGAAAAAAGGTAAGCAATTATGATGATAAATAACAAAGATACCTAATAAATAATAAAAGAAGTGAATTTCGCTTTATAGCACATTTTTATTATTGCACAGGTACTTTTTTATTATTGCGCGCTTTGCTCAATTAGGTAGCGCTGTGCTTTATATCATACTAGCAATGCCCTGCGGTTTCACCCGCATAGATAGCGATATCTTGACAGTGAAAAATCTACTATAGGTCGGACTATAGGTTTAATTTTTAATCACATGAAAATCACCTTCACCCCGTCCCGCACTACGCCTGCTCATTATACCTACTATTTTCTGTAGATTGACACTTTTAAAAATTCGTTATATCTTTTGAATGGAATATCCAATTTTTTTTATTTTGCTGGTATTGAAACAGTCTATAATAAAACATCATTTAATAGGATAAGGATTAATATATGTGTATGGATAACATGGTTTGATTACTGTCGGCACTTCTATTTACTTTGAAAACGTAAAAAAGTTGTTGTAGTAACATAACTACTGAAGATGGACATATGGTATCGCGGACTTTCTTTTAGATATT
This sequence comes from Colias philodice, assembly GCF_061535455.1. NCBI lineage: Eukaryota > Metazoa > Arthropoda > Insecta > Lepidoptera > Pieridae > Colias > Colias philodice. Next base: position 6,552,250 of record NC_143098.1, on the reverse strand, counting down.
GATCCATTCTATAATACCGTAGAACATTTTTTTGTTCTATCTTCAATAGAATCCGCAGCGCACGCGATGACAGCATTTTTATTAAGAAATTTTTTACACCTTGGGTTACATTATTGCATTTTTGGTAAGGATCTCTAATTTTTTTGAAAATGCAATATAGCCTATGTTGCTCAGTGAAGATGCAGCTTTCTAATGGTGAAAGAATTTTTGAAATCGGTCCAGTAGTTTATGCGTGAAAACCATACATACATACATACATACATACATACATACTTACATAATTACAAACTTTTCCTCTTTATAATATTAGTATAGATAAACTAACTTTAATCAATTTTTTATAAGCGTGTACAATGTACATAATACACATGTTACAGTACCTACATCTACTACAGTTGACAATTACGTACGAAGCTGAAGAGCCTAAATAATTTAGAAAATGTGCGGCTACGAAATGCTTTGTAGAGCAGTGGAAATAGTTGAATAAGTATTTCGTTATATGCCATTCCTGCCCACAGGCCACAGGACCCATTTACGAAATGTTTGGAATCTTAGAGCATGCGTTCACACATTTGTAAACTCGACTAAAGTATTTCATGTGTTTAAAATATGGAGATTGTTTGGTCACCTTGACTTTGAACTTGGCTCTTTAATCTTTTTCATGCTTTGATGATGACGATGGAGTAGTATACTTATAAATGGCTTCCCTGTGTTTATATAAGCGCTTTATGGCGAAGAGCTTAAGTCAGTATAAAAATTAATAATTAACCCCTGTTAGATTTATTACTTATCCAAAATGAATTATATCAGATTATATTTTGTTTTATTATGCGTTCTTTCCATAAGTATCTAGGGGTATCTATTACTTCAGATAATATTTGCTTGCTTACACGGTCATAACACTAATTTACCTGCATACCTATCTATCAATTTAAAATAATAATACGTTGTTTTAAGAATATGCCCAAGCGGAATCTCATAAAGATATGTCTCTTTATATATAATTCACTTTATTGCACATTTTATCTTATTGATAAAATTAGAGAATTTAAAAATATCTAGCAAGGACACGGCATAGTTATGTGCTCATAGATAGGTATTCTACCTATTTATGCTCTACTTCATAAGTATTCTATAGAATCGTTATAAATTCTTTAAAGAAAACAACTTTTTATTTGTAAGTAAATATCCATGTAATCTACTAAATCTAAAATCATAAATGCTATTGCTAAAAAACGACACGTCTCGTTGCTAATACCGAATCGTATTGTAGGTATCTGGTCATCGCAATCACGTTTGTGATTCTTTCACATTGCGACGGTTATGTAAACTGTTATTTAAACATTTTTCCCGAAACCGCGGGCCACGGATACAACTGTCAGCATAAAACGTGTTAACCTCGAAATGCTGAAGTGTATGTAACGGATTGATTTAATGTGCTGTGAATGTGCTCTTTGAAGATGGCGGCGTTATACATCGGTTACTTTGTGTTACATTTGTACAAAGTTGCATTTCGATGTCATATTTTTTTGGACAGCAATAGGTGTTTACTAGCCATGTGAGAATTGACAATGTGCCAAACGCGACATAAGCTATTTCCATACAAATCCATTTGCACCAGTAAAATTATTTTATAATAAATTTGCGTTTCTCCCTTGATATTGATAGTGAGCGGTCAGCGGTAGCCCTATTAAATACATATATTCAAATATTGTCCTCGAGAATTCTTGGCAGTTACACGACGATACATTTTCATGCTTATATTTGTTTAATTTATGGTATTTTTACTTGTATTCATATTTAGAAGTGTGTTTAAAATATCAATTCGGTTTAATAGGTTGCAACTTCCTGATGTACCTACCTACATGAAATGAAATGAATTTAATCGCAAGAAAAGTGGTTACATAGTGGTGTTGAGAAAACATAATCTGCAGTCTGCACAACTCGCCACCTACATACTTTCGAAACTACAAAAGAAATAGTGTCACATAAGAATTTGAATCTGCTTTCTAAATAAATACTAGCTTAAAAACCATTATAGCTAGCTTACTACTTAATACTTAAAACATATTAAAAAAAATTAAGAGTCAGAACAACAAAAAATTTAATTATTGAGCCCTGTTTATTAGAAATAATTTTTTCAAACTCTGAGTAGAGTAATAGAGTGTAGAGAAACTTTAATATTTTTATGACGTTATTGTGCAGACAAAGTAACCCTATAATTTTCCTCCTACGTTATGGAAATTGATATACTTAAAGGTTAAGGTTGCACGATTTTTCGTTGAATACAAACCTTGTCATACGTTGATTAATTTCGGCAACATTAATAATAGAAACTGAAATTGGTTTATTTGTATTTTTAGAACCAGTACATTGGCTTGGTTAGCACAGTCATGTTATTGAACTTTATGAAAGGTCATATCAATTAAACTAATGTGTGTACATTTAAGTGTGGAATAATGGTTTTCATTATTTTCGTTTAGCCTTTGGGTGGTCTATAGATATACCTATAAGCACATACCTACATACATAATTACCTACATAATTACAAACCTTTCCTCTTTATAATATTAGTATAGATTTATAAATAGTTGGTCTCTGTTATTTATAGTTATCTATTAATTCTAATAATTAAAAAAATATATACTTAATGACAATCTGCTTTAGAAACTTGATTGCATTACAATCAAAAGAACATTAAAAATAGTTACAATTGTATTATTTGGTACCTAAACAAAGAAAAGTTTATCTAATATAGATAGGTACTTACTATATAAATATAATATTATATGATGAATATTTTGTAAATTTCTATGTAAATTGATAAAATTTCAAGCTGATACAAAAGTACAATGCAGTTAACTGATCAATATATGATAAAGAGTAGGACAAAATTGATAACATTCTACAATTGATAAAAAGTGTACTTATTAGTCATTTTATGCTTTGTATTCCAGTATTACTATCGTGTTTGTTTATTGTTAGAACTGTATTTATGACCGACGCGGAGGTGTCATGTATGTCTGATCAGGAAAACGGTTGTGTGTTGCAGCAAGACGATGAAAAGAAAAAGAAGAAGCAGTCGCCCGTGGACGACCGGCCCGTCGTGCCCGCGCCCAGCGATGCTATGCTCAAAAGTAAGTCGCATCTGAGTAAAGTGACTATAAATAAACCTAATAATTATATAGCTATTCATCTCCATTCATCATCATCAATCAACCGTTTGTTATTATTACTATTAAAATAGTTAGGACCGTTAATTTATCAAAAACTCTTGTGAATATCGAGACATTAGTGTCTTGCTTAATTGATTGTAATAGATTCAAAACTGTGTGGCGTGCATTTTTGTGTAGACTGACTGACTGACATGATAATATGGGATATTCACAATCGAGTTTAATAAAGTTTTACCCCGAGTTCTACCGTCTAGTCTAGACAGAATAAGTGTCCGTCCGTGCTCGAGTTTTTCTATTATGACGGATATTAGAGTCCACACCCATTATTCATGTTTGTTCGTAATCAACCAGAGAGATCACTATCTTTTTTAAGCTTTTTTAATCGAATTTGATCGCGGAACAAATAGAACTACATATGTAGATAATTATAATGTCAGATTTTTTGTAGGTATTGTTAATAGATTTTTAATACTTTGTATTACTTTTACTATTGCGTTTACGCGAAATTGTTGCAACAAAGACAATTAGTTACAACTATAGTAACAAACAAAAACGCGTTGTATTACGGAAAACAAATAAATGAGTAGAATCTTAAGCAGAATACTTATAATGAGAAGAAAGTTCCCTTTAAGATTGTTTAAATTTAGAAAACGAAAAATTATAAAATATTTTGTCATCAGTTGTCTTTTTCTTGATCGTAGGCCCTAGTAGGCCATATAAATAACCGCCTCTTTTCTTTTGAATTTGTATAAGTATTATGAATTATCTCTGGAAGAAATCAGAATATACTATATTTTATATAAGGTGAAAGTACGACTATTATATGTTTTGCGATATGATATTCATGATTAATGCTAAAAGGTACCTACACTACTAAATATTTTCATAGAAAATATTGTAATTAGTTACCTATGTTTACGTAAAAGTTTTCTTATTACATCATCGTTTAATTATAATGTAGAGCCAGTAGAGTAAACGATCGAAGTGGAAAATAAAATTCGAAATGTGCGATGTTTGCTTTGTTTGGTGAAAAATGTTATCTATAGGTGGGGTGTAAACACAGTTGACATTGACGTTATGCTCACATTTCACTTCAGTGACGATGTGGATTGTATAAACTACCACATTAGTCGATACGAATTGAAAAGTAGAGCTAATTTCTCAGCTGGATTTACCTACGTCAATGAATCCTAATAGGACACGTTTGCTAACAAGCTTTCCTCTTAAACTTCGTAACGGTTATTCTTTATAGTTTTTATAGGAGTTTGGACAGAATATAAATTGCCTTTTATATTTATTTGTAATTATTATTATAGCTAGGCCATTTTTGTAGCCACTTACAGGAATGGGTTTTCTATGAGGATTAATTAGTTCTACATTCACCATGCTGCTCATGTGCGGATTGTTATATATATCACATAAGTACCTACTAAGTATGATACAAATCACTGCAACATACAGAAATATGCTTTGTTAGACTGTGCCATTACTATTTAGTATTTACTAAGAAGTAAAGAACCCGCCGCGCCGTAAAGCCTACCTACGTAGCGGTAATTCAAACCTGTGCTACGAATTAACCTACGCGACTCTCATGCGTCTGAATATAATGAATAATGGTTTACCTTCATTGACACACTCAGTTTAAAAGGTTGGCAATAACTCGCCATTTTATCTATGTTTGCAGTAACATTATGGTGACTTACGATCTCATCAACGTGATAAATGATAAGGAGAGATTTTATGGAGCTTTGTTTATGTTCTATATTAAATTGCGTTATGATCGTGTCTCGCCTTATTATTATAATTAACTAATGCTTATTTGCACACAACATATACATATAGGAAATATCATTCCGGTAATAAATGTATGTTTGTATATAAATGATTAAAATTCACAAACAACATAATTCAAAATGTTGAAATGAATTGTCAAGTATGAATAGTTCATTACACACTAATCATATCTAAATTAGGCAAAATTACACGTTGTAAATGTCTTTGAAAGATTCATCTCCTAATCTAGTTTCCAAGACATTTTTCACTTTTGGCATCTTATTTAAAGAGCAGTGACAAATATTGACTTAAATGATGAGCTACTGTGTGCAGAATTCAGACTTAGGTAACATTGTGAAATCTTTGGCAATCCGTATATTTTAATTGTTTGCAAATCATAAACTTCAATATTTCTGGATCAATGACACCGTTCAGCTGTGAGCCGAAGAATGTCGAAAGTATAAAAAAATCAGAGGAAATAAATTTGAGTCGCACAAAAATTCCGGTTACCGAGTACATTCCACAATGTAGTTTTATACATTTGTGATATTTTTGGAAGCAATAAACGTCCGAGAATAATACTAACGTATACTAGTCATTACAAATATTATACGGCGGAATATTTGACGAGAGAAAATTACTAAAATTAATTTATGATGTTGAATTAAATTTCACTGAACACTTGAGAATCGTAGAAGCATGAAATATACATATATTTAATCAATAAAATTGTATTGATATTCAGAATTTTATACTTTTACCGGAGCATATATTCTTTACATTATAAGTTGCGTAGGTTCCAGATATCAAGCAATGGATGTATTTTTGAATTAGCTAGGAGTTTAGTTTAAGAATATAAATAGTTCTTATTTGAAGTTACATAGTGCCTATTTATATCTTATATTTTGACATATTATCTTATCTGGATGGCATGGAAATAAACATCTTTTATGAGAGAAAATATAGAAAAAAAAAATTAGGAGTATATTCACATATGTTTACAATACGATAATATACAAGTACCTAACTAGGTGCACCATCATTATGACACCGGTCTTCTGTGAAGGTATAATAATCTCTTATATACCTACGCCGTACGAGCGTGATCGTGATCCAATTTGTGCCCAAGCATACTTGATAACCATTTAACATATTCCCGGACGTTAATTATATTAACACAAATAACCAACATTTATTTTATATTTTGACTCTTTTATTTGACAGTTTAATACTTCGAGGATTTTATACGAAAGGTCAGGAATTAAGTTTCAGTGCCAAAACCTGGTTCTACGTTCCGTATTTCCTATTTTTGTTAGACCAAGTATAATTTGGCAATGAACTCTTAGTAGTACGAATGATAAGTAAAATTTTAATAAAATGTAGACTTGTATTAAATTCAGAAGGCTTGTGCCACGCAGAACTGTGCGATAGACGATGCCTAAAGATAAGAAGACGAACCGCACGTAACATTCTTAATCTTTTGTCAATATTGTTAACGGTATAAGGTATCATTATGGGAAGCCTCTCATTTTCATAAAAACATCATCACGATGTACACCAGTCCTATTAGTGTACAATCTCTTGTTAGAAAGTTTCAATTAGTTTCTTAATTACAATTAAGTAAAGTTTACAGCAGTGACATGTCATTAAAAAAAGATAATGATTTCTGTGAGTAAATTGCAAATCCGGCACAACAAAATTTAAATAGTAAAATTTATAGCGGTTATAGTAGTAAAGGTGCTTCTGAATTTAACTAGCAATTGGTGGCTGAAATAAACATAAATATTTGTTATATGTATTATATCTCCAGCATCAACATAACGTTGTATCGATTGATCTGTAAAATTGGTAGCTAAGCTAGTAATCAAACCTGTGATGGCTTTATAGTCTTTTATCATACCACTTATCAATCGGGATCGAACCTACGTGAACCAAGAGCCAAATATTTTTGAATACTATATAATATATTGTTTTCTTATAGATCTACGGACAGCATTCGGTCTCCTGGACCGGGACAGCGACGGTCACGTGACTCCCGCTGAATTGCAGTTTATGCTGCGAAACCTTGGTATCGAGGTCAGCGATGACCTTATAGGGGAACTTATTAAGGACGCGAGTAAAACTGGTAAGCCTTTTATACTCATACTTTTATTAGGTTTCGTTGTGAGGCTTGGCCGGCGATTATACTTCAGTCGCGGTGAAGACACGCCGTTAAATTAATAGCTTGTATGGATATAAATTAATAGGATTAATGAATTACCTTGATCTTTATTAAAAATATAAAAGAACTACCTAATCAAATTGTATATTAACGTATGTATATAATGAAACGTAGAATGTAGCTTATCCTATCTTCAATCGTTTCGATCGAAGATTTGCATGTAACACGTTCTAGGTTGTATAGACTGTATAGTAAATATCTACCAACCTACTTTCACACTATAATCGTGTTTGTCTATAATGTTTTGATTATAGTACACCAGAAAACTGGGTACGTTCTTGACCTACCGAACACTAGTATATTACATCTCTCGTAGACCGTAGTAATCGATCTATTAACTATGATTTATCGCGTAAGCTAGTAGCCAAAATCTGATTACAGTTTAAAATAAATGTCCTTGCTTTAGTACTTATAGGTACAGAGCATCGCCCACTTTACACTTCGATTTGAAAACTTGCCAGAAATATACTGATGTTAGTTTTTATTCATATAAAGATAAAATGGGTCATCAAAGTGCATCCATAAAAAATGTCCCAGAAATATTGCAGCAAATACGTGTTAATTTGTTATATAATTAAAGCGTCTCTTTACTTGGCAGCGACGGCAATTACTAATCGATATAAATACTCCTGAAAACAAATAAACAAAAGTTCATGGAATCAATTGAGATTATTTGTCGGAAGCATTCGAAGGGGACTGAAATGGCGTGTTCAGTGTTGGTGGCGGCGGCTTCCGGTGACCTCGCGCCTTTACATGCCTACCCTTACTGCCCTTACACCCCTAAAGCGTAATCGCGGTACTACTTAGTATAGAACAGAGCTACTACTGCGTAGTAAATATTATATTAAGCGATTAATTACGTCCATTTGTTATTAGAGACATAGGCATTTAGAAGATTCATTGGAAACGGAATTTTTGCGCTTGTAAAGGCAAATTTGACTTTCTTACTTATAAGAAACTTATTTTTCTTATTTATCCAAATCGGGTTTCTTAATAAATCGATCTATCTATATCAATACATAATAGTAAAACTAATATACCTACAATCACGCAATTATAATTTATAAGCCACTTGACTGCATGTGTTAATATTTATTTTCACATTTTTACATTCTCTTATATAAAAAAAACAGCACAAATTGCGGCGTAGATATATCATTATCGATTTGAGTAGGTACTTTCTATAAGTGTAGGATAAGAGTAACATGTTCATTATAATAGATTGTTACAAAGCATATCTACCGATGATTGTATCTATAAATCTACGAACTATATTTAATTCTATAAACACGTGTGCGATATCAACTTTCTATCCACATTATCTAATTAAGTATACCTAATTTTAATAGAAATAAAATGTATTTCTGATTTCTATATACATATATAATCTTAATATATATAAATCTCGTGTCACAATGTTTGTCCTCAATGGACTTCTAAACCACTTAACCGATTATAATAAAATTCGCACACCATGTGCAGTTCGATCCAACTTGAGAGATAGGATAGTTTAAACATGTAGGTACCACGGGCAAAGCCGGGGCGGACCGCTAGTTCTATTATAAGTTTACTCAAAAATATGACTCCAATTTACGTTCTATTTAAATATTTTTAAAAATTTCCCCACCCGAGAATATTATATTTTTCCTACGATGGAAAAATATTTTGTATCTACATATCTATATGACACTATCTAGCTACATAATATATTAATATAGTGATTTGATATATACCTACTTACCATAATATCATTATATACCTACATCCAACAAGCTTCCATTATTAAGGATTACCTAGTCGGGTTAAAGCGAAATTGGAATTGGCACCAATAGTCACGATCATAATTTATGCTGTGAAATAGCACAGCTAATAAGCTTCTCGACTCAACTTGTTTATAATAGAGCCGCGTAAATTTCACATACAAGTCATACAACACATGAATAAGATTTAATTTATGTAATGAAAGTAGCTTTGATGTAAGATAAGGAACGCATTTACGGGCACGGTTGCGTGCTACGACTATGTATTTTTATCCGGCCCAGGTGCTTTGTACTACGTCATGGAAATTAAACAAGATCAATGCTTTGGTTTCTCGATAAGAAGTTTGAGTACCTAATAAATTAGACTTTACGGTCAAATTTTTACGTTAATTATAAGGTACTCTTTAGATATTGGTACCAACATCCATCATTCTACCTTTATTACGCAAAGTAGGGGAAGGTGAGGTATAATGATCCCCTTAAGGGAAAAAATTTAACTGTGGCTAAAGTTGAAGGCAAAATCGCAAGATTTCTATTGTTGGAAGTAGTGAATTTATTTAACTTTGTAACTGCATACTTATTTTTTATTATATGAATATAGTTTTTTTGTATTAGAGGCTTTTGTTAAAGTTTAGTAAAGGATCATTTTATACACACCTATGTATAAAATGATCCCTGGGGTTGGGGTAAAATAATCCCAGGGATCATTTTATACCATAAGTTAATAAATATCAGTGAAATAAAACACTCGGCTGTTTATTTTAATCATATGTTTTGTTCATAACAATTTAAGTACTATCACAAGTTACACAAAACTTCTTCTAGTTTCATTAGAGATCTTTTTTTTGAAATTATTTAATACTCAATTAACAAAACTAAACATTAAACTTTGCACCAAACTTTTAAAAGGTTTGGAGAATTAACAACTAGTCAAGCAATAAGTAAACAAATAAACTCTTCTTCTAAATAATACTCATCCCAATCAAAGGTTTTTTATCAATGTAAAATGCAATAGAAAAATCAACTCTTCATTAAAAAAATAATAATTTGCTTAGGAACTTAGAAATAGACCTATAGCCTTAAAAATTTTTACACACTATCAAATTGATTACCAGAAAGGCAAATATCGCAAGTAAAGTCCCCTTCATCGTCACTATCTACTCCTGCACAAGCCTCATGTCCCCATGTAAGACACACAACGCACTTAATCCACCCTTCGCCTTTATTGTCTTTGGAGTAGCTTTCAGTACAGAAGAGGCATTCGGTATCACTCTCCTCTTCAGAAGAATCTGATCTGTTTTGCTTTTTTTTGCCTTTTCCCTTTCCAGCTCCTTTTCCTTTCCTGACTCCTTTTCCTTTCCCACCAGCTTTTCCTTCCCATATAAATTCTCGGCATGATCTGTAAAAACAACAAATACTAATGAGGTAAAATGATTCCAGGGATCATTTTATACACACAGAAAGGGATCATTTTTCCCCAAACACCAAATTCCAAGATATCGATCAAAACATAACCTTCAAATACCACGTGTGGTGATCGAAAATTGCTTAAATATTAGCTAACTGTTATTAATACCCGCAAATAAAACAAAATTTCAATAAATACGAACATGTAAAAAGTAATGAAAGTCCAAAAACAGGCTTACCTTAGATCAGAGCCACACTTTTTGATTATTTTTTAATAAAATCACGCCAAGCGCTCACACCGCGATGACACTTAAAGAGGCAACTGGCAGGGGTGCAGGGAATATGTTTCATGCTTATTTAGATAGATGGCACAACTTGTCTCTGATTTACGCCGGGGGATCATTTGACCTCCAGGGATCGTATTACCTCATCTTCCCCTATAAGATGAATGAAGTGTTTTGATCTTTCGTGTCAATATTGCTATAGATTTTGGGAAAAAGAATATGGGTTGGAAAAACGAATATATTATGTACCTAGTATGTGCGGTATAATGATGCAATAAAGTAATGAGTGCGAGAATTAATATTGTAGAGTTTCAGCATTAGCTCTATAATTTAAAAGTTTTACATATTTCAATCAGTTCTATTTGGATTTCAGTTGAATATAGGAGTAGGTAAGTATAGATAGATATTTTTTTTTCAGGAAATGGCCTAATAGATGAGAATGATTTCATGCAATGGGTGACGAAAATACAGGCGTTACAAGGGTTGGATGTCACCACGAGTGGTGGTGATTCAGAAGAAGAAATAACGAGAGATTTGCTGGCAGCATTTAAGTACGTATCGAATGATATGAATGATATAAGTGAATGAATGAAGTTGATATTCACAAATTGAGCAAATAATACAAAACGAAAGAATAGCTATTGAAGCCAGAAGGTGACATTGTATGGTTGTTTAGAATGGATTACAATTCAATTGTAAAACAAGCGTTAAATTTTAAAGTTCGGAGAACATTTTTTATCTTCATTTCTATCTACTTTTTTGGCCAAATTTCTTTCGTCTAAACTATTTTCTATTTTATTACTCGGTTCTTAGCATATCCTACAAGGTACCTGCTAATACTTTAAACGCGAAAGTGTTTCATAATGTGTGGATGTTTTTTACTTTACTTTCACGTTAAAACCACTGAAAAGATTTTGATGATACTTGGCTGTGATGTAACTTACCTACCTATCAGAGTACGACATTAACTCTGCACAGCTAGTGGAGAATATAATTTTGTTCAAACGTGTGACGTATTTTTTATGAAATATAATTTATAAACAAATGTGCCTATGATCACTTGCCTTTATTTATAAATTCATAAAAAATCAGATAGTTGAAGGTCGATCCCCACGATCTCCTCTACTATAATAAACGTATTATATTTGTACAGGGTGTTCGACCGCGACGACAACGGGTACATAACGCGCGACGAGCTGCGGACGGCGCTGGAGATGATCGGCGAGCCCGTCACCGACGCGCAGCTCAACCAGGTGCTCGCGCTCGGCGACATCGACCATGACGGAAGGATTGATTATGAAGGTAAACATCGTTGGTTTATTGAAGTGAAAACTTCTTTAGCGGCGTTGGGTATAAAATCTTAAACTCACGTCAGGACACGCGACCTGATCGAAAAAGCGTAAGACGGATGGATATCAAACATGCTCAACGTTAATAATCAAGTTTTCACTTCTGCTGGCACTCCCGGAGTGCAACCCGTCTTTTTTTGTCTAGATTTATGGTAAACCAACTCGTCGAATATTGAAAAGTTCGACATGTGACACACTTGGCCATCGTGGTGGATTATAGGTAAAAATCTGTACCCTGATGGGAGGTGCGTGTTCCTGCATTGAATGAGAAATAATGTATTTGGGCTGGTGATAATGATGATGACCTAAATGGTAATCGAGACAAATGCTTAACAATCTGCATATTCATGTAGAACGGTGTTGGGGCCTTTTGCTTGTACATGTACATGTCCATATATTGAAGTATGTGACCTTATATGTAGGCCAGACGCCAGTAACATCGCACTTGGTTGCATGTAGGTAAAATATAGACCAAGCGTGAACTCCGGAACTACTTATCTTTATGAAACACGCTCAATTTTTATGACGATGCCATCTAGTTTCTATAGCGTTGAAATGTATGTCCATAAAATGAATGGATGTCTCAAATATTTCGATACAGAAAACTTTTCCAAACACGAAAAGTAAAATTTTAAAAGTAATAATTGCAATAAACATGTAAAAAAAATTAACACCAACTTTTATAGGCTTTATAAAATTTAGTTTTAGTGTAGAGAGGAGCACTCAAGTATCTACCGCTCAGTGATGTTGAATATTCACTTGAGTTTGACCTTTAGTACCTAGGTCTTTCCCGATCGTATAATTTAATGTTTTACATTTGTAATTAATATATATCTTCAAAAACAAAATTATATTAATCATCTTATTCTTGTTTCAGAGTTCGTGAAGATGCTATTGTAACCTGTACCTCTATGATTAAGAAAGACCTCACTAGATGTAATAATAGTGTATTGGAAATAATTGTGTAATTACTAACCCCAGCAGAAAGAGAAACATAGTGTAGAACTGCGTATTTTAAGGCAATCTTTGGACCATATTTTTGATAAGTGTTTGTGCTAGGAATATTAATAAAAATGTTCTAGAATCTAGACGTTAAGACGACAGTCGCGTCTTCCATATTTTATTGAAAACAAGAAAACAAATTGTAACGCTTCCGGTTTTATAAATTTACTTGTGATTGATACAATCGAAGCTTAAACGTCCCAATCTCGTGATAAATTTTAAGTATGGTTAAAGACTGTCTTATCTATTGTTACGCAGGTGATAGAAGCTAGGAAAAGCATGTAAATGAAAAAACTCTGGTACTAGAGTAAAAACTAAGTCGTTTTTTAATAATATTTATTTGAACTGTAGATAAATGTAGGATTAAACCTTTTTTAGGCTCAAAATTTTCCTTAACGGTGTCCTTCTTTAGACGATGAGATAGATGTTAAAGAAGACATCTGTCCCGCATTAATAAACCAGGATAAATTTAAAGGTAAATTTAGAACCTAAAATGTAATAGTAAGATTGTAGTCTATAGACTAGGCATATCAGAAAAAAAATGTTAATCCAAAAAAGAACCTTTTTTTAACCTACGCTATATATAAAATTACTTAACAATTGCGCTATTTATTTTTCATTCGTGTCGATACTCGATGTATAAATGTAAACAATGTATCTATATTAAGAGATTTTCAATCACGTTTGTAACTACAACTTATTGGATTTATTTATATTATACGATGAACGATCGATATAAAGACAATTAAGTTAGGTACTATCAAAGTTATCTGTGTATCGATGATATTCTAACATAAATGATAGTCTATACGTATGTATGTTTACCGTAAATGTCACGGGTATGAAAATACACGAAAATTTATATGTATGTACCTACTTATGCGATTATTTACATCATATTGTAATTTTATGGTTGTGAGCCTTAATTTAAACCCAAATTTGTAAATAATGTATCATGTTAATTTATATATTATATTTATTCATAGGTGGACTTCCTGCCTACATCATAATATACACCTAAGTAACATGAATTTTTTATAACAATTTAGCTCATTGATTTATACTATTTAAGTGAGTTTTTATTTATTTATTGATACTTATAACAAAATATAAATATATTGCTTGATGTGTAGAATGAATGCGGGTGGATTATGTACCTTTTCATTACTCAAAATACCTATAAATTTTATATACTTAATTTGCAATAGACGTGTATAACCTGACGCCTTTGAAAGGTATATTGTGATGTAAAATTATATGCTATAAATAAATGTAATGTTGTTATTTAACCATTTATTTCCCAAAACCGAGATTGAACAAATTAAATTACTTATTTTAATCAACGCCGGCCAAAAATTTTCCAACAAAGTCACATGGCTTCGGTTCTGCTGTTGGGTTCCAATTACTCATAAGATGCCCTTTCTGTTGCCAGTTGTTAGTCATCTCTTTTAGATTCATATATCCCTGAAGAAAAAAAATGTGTGCGTGTACTAGTGTACACACGTAAGAAGTGAAACTTCTTTATGACCTTATAAAATTAGTAAAACATATATCTTATACGTAGTATATTATTATTAGTCTGTGCTTATACCTTTATAACTAGCATGTCAATAACGCGAATGTCTGTAACACAAGCGTTTTTATAAAATTGCTCTCGTAATTTCCAACGGCAGTCTTCTTCATTTTTGGGTATGTCAAACAATCTTACTGTAAAGGGATAATATAATTAGAATAACTATTATAGATTATACAAAAATACTGAATTTTATCCAGGGGCGTAGCTACCGCCGTATCTGCCGTATCAATTATACGGGGCCCCCGCGCCAAGGGGGCCCCCAACGTGCGCTTTTGTGAGAAATCTTTACCTATCCTAAGGGCCCCCAAACAAATTTTTATACGGGGCCCCGCCAAGGCACGCTACGCTTCTGATTTTATCATGATTAAAGATACAAAAACTCCAAATAAGCACCTAACTACAATGTGAAAATTTCACTGAAGATATTTAAAACTAGAATAAGCTTTCAATTTACGATGCTTGAGGTAGGTACTTATACAGTGTACCATTCTAAGGGTTCAAAGGATTGAAAACCTGATATAGGTAGCTACTGGTCTAAGACAAAAAGGACACTTACGTTCCCCATAAGTAGGTGAGAAAACCGCAAATTTTAGTAGGTACCGCCAGAGATATTTGATAGGATAAATTGAAATTTCCTGACACTGGTTTTAATATCATACGATAGAAACAAATTGGCTCATTCAATGGATACCGTATACCAATATATTACAGGTAGGTATCTTTATAACTTTACAGGTACTTTATAGTAAAACTAGCAAGTACTTAGCAACTCATCTATACTAATATTATAAAGCTGAAGAGTTTGTTTGTTTGTTTGTTTGAACGCACTAATCTCGGGAACTACTGGTCCGATTTGAAAAATTCTTTCGGTGTTAGATAGCCCATTTATCGAGGAAGGTTATAGGCTATATTTCATCACGCTACGGGCAACAGGAGTGGAGTCACGGGGGTGAGCAGCTAATATGTTAATAATATCTATCTACAATGCGAAGTGAAAAAGGAACAAACAAGCAATTAATTAATATTAGTAAAAGAAAGATAACTGATAAGCCTAGGTGTCAGACTAGGTGTAAGTATAAATATTTTTTTTTTTAAGCAGAAGAGATTTTTATTTTGGTTGAATGTTTTTTTAATATCTGTATAAAAATCCCTACTACAAATACCCCGTATACGGGAGCAATGCAACTTACGTAAATGCGGAATAAAACGATAATATGCTCTATATAATCCGATTACTCGTGTATGAGCCTCACAGAAATTGGCAGACAAAAGTGGTTTTACGCATTTACATCCAGCTCTTACTTTATCGGCCATTACTGATATACGATAAATAGTTGTAAATAATAATTATTAAAATACAATTCGAGGAATTTGAATATCTAGACATCAGATTGATCCCAGATAAAATATAGTAACTTGACATCTCATCAACTAAACAATTATATTTTTTTTGACATCAGAAAAGGTAGAGGTTCGTATTTCGCCTTATTATTTTTGTGTGATCTCTGTATCAGTAAAATGCGTATAACCCGAACATAGAGAATAGATCTGAAGATGGCGACGGGTACTTATGGTAGGGTTGGCAAATTAAGTTCCTTATCATCGTTTTTTTGATTCATCCATTTGTTTTTAAAGTTTATAACAAAACTTAACGAAAATAAATAACAATCAATTGTAACGCAAACAATATAACAATCAAACTCAACAAAAACAACAATATCAATAAATGCAACTGTCTCGGAGTGCATCAAGTACCTAGCTTAGAAAGTGAATCTCACCCGATTATTTTTTGCAACGCATACTTCACTGTGTGACTACTGACTATTCACAGCAATATCAATCTTTAGTTGGTAATAATAAATAATACCTATAATATGGATTTTTTGAAGTGAAACTTCTTTATTGGGGTTGGAAAAAAATTTAGTGTAACATTTTTTCGTTACGCGCCATCTTTTTCTTATCCCTACCACGCGTGACGTATTTCTGTAAAGTTGCATATGTATACCTAGTAATTTTTTTTTGAAAAATAAGGTCATAAAGAAGTTTCACTTCTTACGTGTGTACACTAGCACACGCACACATTTTTTTTTATATGTGGACAAAGTTGTATGCAGAAAGCTAGTTTTATATAAAATTATAAGGTGATAATATACGAGGCTAATCTTGCACTTGCTATATGTGAATCTTACATAAAAAGTTTCAAATAACAACACATAATATAACTATACAATATCTATAATTAAGATCAATCCATCAATATATTTCTCTATTCCTGGCCAGAAAAGAATTTCGATAGGAAGTCCTTTGGCTTAGGTTCTTCAGTAGGTTTGAAGTAAACCATCACATGGCCTTTTTGTTTCCAAATATTCACTGTTTCTCTGAGCTCCATTTGACCCTGTAAATTTTTGTATTATAATGACGAAATTAAGGGACATGGAAATAATGTTTTTGTATTTTTTAAACATTTCAAGAAAATAATAAAGACACAATTACATTGCTGTGGCAGTCAAGGCCATCGCTAAAGTAAACTAAAAGAGATATTTTGTTGAAATCCAGCTAATCAATTAATTTTTTTAACATCTTTTATAAATAGTGGATAGGGATGTGTATAATCAATATTTGCATATTTTTGTATGCTGTAGCATAGGTACAATAACTAAGAAAGATATGAAAATTTATTTTAAAATTTCACATTGAATTTTATCCCACAAGAAAATAAGGAAAGTATTACTTTGTAAGGATACATAAGATTATTCATTCATAAAGATGAGACAATGTAGATTGTAGATAAATAAAACAGCTGTACAGTACATCAACAATAGTGGACACACAACTCCTCTTTTTCTTATTGATATGAGCATGTATAGCAATAAATATACACAAAAATAATTGTTATTTCAGAATTTCCCTATAAAATATATTACAGTCCATTTTACCTTGATAACAAGCAAATCGATAACTCTGACATCCTTAACATCTTTGTTTTTCAGAAAGATTTCTTTTAGTTTAGCCCTGCATTGCTCTTCTGATTTGGGTATATCGTAATCCTTGACTGTAAAAAGGTTTTGCGATTAATATGTACTCATTTATGACGACAATAATAACAATATTTTTGGTTATATTTAAAATACATTGATGACATAACATGGTACAAACCAATGTATGGAATTTGTCGATACCAAGCTTTGTAAAGGCTTAATACTCTTGATCTTGCTTCTGCTTCATTCAAAGAAAGCACAGGCCTTACGGTTTTGGTACCAACTTGAATAGCCTGTCTTGCAGCCATTTTTCTAAGTTTTTATCGAAATTAGAAATAAAACCACTGCATTTCTTGCGATGTAATTCATATGTCAAATGACTTTTGACAGTTAATGACAAATGACATTTTATATTGCAAATGTCAATCAAAGCTGACAATGCTTCTTATTGCCATGCGAGAAAAAAAACAGTACAGTTCACAAAAATGAACAAAAAAGCTCTTCATTTTCTGGTGTTTGGTAATAATATATAAGCCATACACGCTACGATCTGACATACAGGTTTATAAACCTGCACTGCATGCCTGCGCAGGTCAACCGAACAAAGATAGGCTCAAAAAACTGCACAAGTCTATTACCACACACCTACAGTACAGGTGGACCACGGTGGACCTATTGGCTATTACCGTAGCCGGTAGCCTGTGGGGCAACCATAAGAGCTATTACGCACTGTCGACCAGTCGCCGGCGACTCAGTCTCTCGGCGACCAAAACAGAGAAACTAGGGGCAGGAAACCAAGCCGAGCGACAGTATTCTAAGTACATTCGTGCTGAATCCGGTCCCTACAAGAGTCGCTACGACAGTTGCTTGCAGTGCGAACGCTCCCATTTGAAGCCGTGCTTCTATTGGTCGTCGGCGACCGCCAGTCGCCTGTGCGTCGCCACAACGCGGCGAGTCGCCGAGTCGCCGGGACGACTGGCGACTAAGTGCGCAAGCCCCTATTTAAACTATAGTAAGGCACAGTCGCCGGCGACTGAGTCGCCAGCGACTGGTCGACAGTGCGTAATAGCTCTAAAAGCGGCAAATTCTGAATCAACATAACAACAAACCTTTCTACCTTAAAATAATAAAATTGTATTTCTTATATGAATGTGATTTTTATAGAATAGGAAAAGAAACAGAGTAAAATAAAAATAAAATAATGGAATAACGATAGATGTTTATTTTTAATCACTTTTTCTTAATTATATAGTTAAGTAACATATAAAACAATACTGCCAAACGCGTTAAACAATAATTAATGAGAACAACCGAAACTTTAACACTGCACAAAACGCCCACATATTTTGTTTTATTTTCATTAAAAATAACAGAAACTCCAATATTTTTCATTCCGTCAATCGAGCGGACATGTTTTACCACCATGTTTTGGCGTCAGTTCGGAGCTGTATGGATTGATCAGGAAAGTATCTTTCATTCTTCCAGGCATGTATGTGAAGTATATGTCCCTAAAAATAATAAAATGTTTCGTATATAAGCTAAGTATAAAGTTAATATATTTAAATTTTAATGGAAGTGAATTTGGTAATAATTATTTAAAAGCAAAAAATTGAGTAGGTACCTAGAGAAAAATTTATAATTTGTATACAGTAAATACTTACAAAAATGCTTTACTTGGATATACATCGTATTTAGTTGTGGACCACCAAAGTCTGGTTTGAGTTAGCTGTTTCAATCTATTTCTTGTAACAAAATCATCCAGAAGTACTTCAAACTGCAACAAATAATTTTTCCAATTACCTACTCTAGTCTCTATTCTCTTATCCATACCTACTAATATTATAAATGCGAAAGTAACTCTGTCTGTCTGTCTGTTACTCAATCACGCCTTAACTACTGAACCAATTTGCATGAAATTTGGTATAGAGATATGTATTTTGATACCCGAGAAAGGACATAGGATAGGTTTTATCCCGGAAATCCTACGGGAACGGGTTTTTCTTTGAAAACGCGGGCGAAGCCGTGGGCGGAAAGCTAGGCTAGTAGTCTATATGATTTATTTATTTTAATATTAACAATAAACAATAACTCACCAGTTTTTGTACTAGTTGTCTATGTGACCAATTCATGTGCTCTAATTGTTTAAGAGTAAATGGTATTCTATATGCTCTAGCTCTAAAATCCATATGTTTCAAATCAAGCCACCTGCGTTGTGATTGTAGAAGCAGTTTTTCTGAAAATATAAGTTAAGCCTGACACTCTTATTATGATATTATAGGTTATGGCTAGTACATATTGAGGGTAGAGCGAGATCTATAAAGGTTTAATTTTACTATTAACAGTTGCATTATCTCACATTTGCCTCCTAGCGCATTAATTCTTATCACACCTATTGTCTATCTATAGCAATACTAGTGTTTAATTTTACATAATTTTCATTGGGTTTATTTAGCAACTCACTATGGTCCTGGGGTGAAATTTTGCCTTTAATCCTTTTTCTGACCCACTCTTGAAGATTATTAAGAAGATTTGCTTTGGGCAGATGTGGAATCAATAAAGGAGTGTCTGATAGTTCTGCCAAAAATGCCTGAAAGTAAATTTCGTACTTTTAGAAGCAATATTTTGAAAATTCTGAATATAGTTAAGTAAAATTCAATTCTAAGATTCAATAATATTAAGATCATTATCAAGATTTTTTTCATTAAATAATAAATGTTTTTCAAAGGATACATACTGCCAGCAGATCCTTTTCCTTCAAACCCGAAGGTACTATCGTTGGCATAGACGGTTCACGCTGCAAGAATACGATTGGAAATTACGTTCTTTTCTATATCATTTCCATTCTATTAGTAAAGTCAGTAAGTAGGTAAATAAATGAGCTATCGTCCCATCTCCGGACTCCCACCTTTTATGTTACTTGATAAGTTGAGTGAATGAGGGCGTTACTATAGGTAATGGGTAAACTGGTAAACTATAGGTAATGGGTAAACTGGTAAACTATAGGTAATGGGTAAACTGGTAAAGGCCCAATGTAACCCAAGTTAATTAGAGCTATAACTTCAAAGAGCTGTAGCTACTTCTACGTCAAAATATATTTTAAAAACAAAACGAGATTCAAGTAAAAAACATACCGATGGCTCTTGAGACATTAGTGCGTCCCGAAAAGTATCTCTTATAAAATCTTCCATTGGATCCATTTGATAAATTTTCGCATTATCAAACCAATGCTTTCCGTGTCTCGTGGGTGGATAAAAATACTTCTCTTTAGATTTTCCTTCATGATACAAGTCATACAGATGACCACAAGTACATTTCGATTTATTTAAATATTCCATAACAGAGTCTTCCCTAGTAAATTATAAATGTAACAATGAGTGTTATATAAAAATATTCATAGGTATCAGAATTCCATTTAATACATAAGTATATTTAAATTCGTATAATTCATTTGCATTGATTTGAAATTTAGTAACTAGGTAACTCCGAGATAACTTGGTTATTTTATAGTAAAGTTCTTATTCATACAAAAAAGAAAATAATCATCGATATAAAATTACCATTTAGCAATGCAGTCACATGTCTCGTCACACTTTTCAGTAACAACCCGCGGAAACTTCCAATACCCGCAAATAGTGGTGACCAAGTCACCATCGACATTCACCATACCAGCGTTTATTGGTATATAACCAGTAGGCAATAGCGACACACCTTGAAAAATACATTATATATTAGCATCAGAAATTGAATGGAAATCTTCCTGACAATACAAATAAAATACAATTGCTCTGCCATTAACGAAGCGAAAAAGCTAAATACTCATCTCACGTAGGTGAAATAAATTTTCGACAGTCAAATAAATGAAAAAATTGCTTAGAGACTCACCGTTTAAAATATAAGTAGGTTTGCCGCCAGTAAAAGCTACACCTCCAACATTATATTGGACGTTCTTATACGGTGCTTTGTATTTTGGTTTGGCTTTATTTTTTAGCATTTTCAATTTGTTAGCATATGCTACCATTTTAGGGTTCTTGTTTCCTATATTTACAAAAAGTGATTTAATGAAGATATTGAATAGAAAATAATGAATATTATATACCTATATATTTACTAACGTAAAGTGCTCGGGGGTTCCCAAAATTTATAATTGCATACTCTTTCTGTCTGCTTCTCTTTCTTATTTCTTTCTTTACGTTTTTCAAGCTATAATAAACGATGCGTGGTTAATCAATTAAATCAAATAAAATTAATCGATTTTGTATTTTGATATGTAAAAAAAATAGCCAGTATAAATAAAAAAAGTATTTTTTTCTATTTGTGATTTTAGATGCATTCGTATTTTGTACCAGTATTAATATATACCTAATAACGTTTACTTACAAATCCGTTATCCAAACACAGCTTTTCATAACTCTGTAATGAAATAAAATTTAAAGTATGTACTATGTACTATGTAGGTAGGTAGGTACTCAATATACAAATCTGTAAACACCCCAAATAAACCTACTTCTACACTTCGTAGTCGCACTTTATATCCCAAAGGCAGCGGCTTGTCCTTGTCCGTCTTACTTTTTGAATGTGTGCTAAAACATGGCACATAGCATTTTTGTAAATATTCTCCATATCGCACATTGGGTTGTGAATTTTTCGGTGGTTCTGCAATATGCATTTTAATATAAGTACCAAATTTATACATGAGATCTCTGGAGTTTGTGCTTATCATTTATTTTTTCCCATGCTTGTTTGCTATGAACGCGCTAATCTCAGAGCTCTACCTACTGGATCGAACATATTTTTTTTTAGTTTTCTTCAATGCGGACGCAACCGTAGGGCATAGGTGTAAGAAGAATAGTGTATAATACATCTATATGAATATTGAATAACTCACTTTTCTCATTCGTTATAGTTGGAAGCCTTTCCGCATGCGTTAATTTTTCCAACCTCTGTACACATTCTTCTAAATCAATAAAAACTAAACATGACATTAATATCATCGCATTCATGTCATATTCTGAAAAATAATAGCATTTTTAAACGATAAGTATACTCTGATAGGAAGAAAATAGCCACCATATTAATATTTTTACCTGGCCGCAAAACACTGGGTGGTTTTTTGTAGTAAGCAGTGTATAAATTCCAGATAAACACACCAGGGTCCTCAATGGAGTCCGTCATAGCCTTCATCAATATTGGTTTTGGTATTTTTAAAGTAACACCCAAATCGGACAATGACTTTCTCGTCCTTCTCGGTAAATCTTCGAGTAAATCTTGATGAATATTGGCCTTCAAATCATTTAAAACTTCTCTTTGGCTGCTTGACAATTCGTAGTACCACGGCGGTCCGACTTCAATGCAAAGCCGTTTATACTTCCGTTTTGCTGGTAATTGTTTAAAATAATCAGAAGAGTTAAAAAAATAACCGAGATTGCGCTTTATTTATCGAATAACGATGAATGCTCAGTAAAAAAGCAAAATATATTCAAGTCTATCAGCAACCTTAGAATCTACATTCTACACATTTCGTAAAAATCATAGGAAAGTCTGTACATTTAATATTTTATTAAAATAATACTTGGGGCGTGGATTACAATCAACATCGAAACCAAAAATATAGTTTTTAGAATATTTGTTTGTTTGTCTGTATGTATCTCCGGGCTAAACTTAAAAAAAAGTACTGCATTGATTTACTTCATATTTGGTACAGAGATAGTTAAGAACTAAGAAAGAACATGGGATATGTTTTATCCCGCAAATTCATGGGATCCCATTCCCATGACTATGCGGGTTTTTCTTTGACTACGCGGGCGAAACGGCGAAACCGCTGGCGGAATTTAGTAGTACACAATATAATTATTATATGTATATCTACTTAGGTATAATAATATTATTACCTTCGCAGTAAAAAAAGAACTTTAATTCTTTTAAAAACTTGAGCCAAGCTCCTACTTTCTCGTTGTATGGCTTTTTATCAATATTTTCTCGCATTTCTCTTTCTAAATAAACCCATACAGGCTCTTTTTTATCGTATATTTTCTAAAACAAAAAATATATTACTTCATAAACTTACTTAGAACTCTAATAGACTAGAGTAGATAATTTTTGAAACAAAAAAAAATCGCAGTCGGATGAAACCCATTAGAAAAGGAGGGGAATATGATGAAAATTAAAGGAAAAATAAATTACGGTCAATCCGAGTTCGGGAAGAGGGAGGGGGGAGCTTTTAAGAGAAAAAAATGGTTTCTCTCGATTTCCGACAAAACTACAAGTCCTACGGAAAAAAATTCAATGGCAAAGTTGTAGGTAATTAAAAGTTCTACAACTTTTGTATTCACAATTTTTTCACATAACCTCAAAATTTAGGTGAAAAATTCAAGAAACCAAGTTTTTGGTTTTTTATTTTTATCTACTTCAAAATTTATTGCTTTTCTACGAAATTTGGTGAAAACTTACTTTATTATGTCCCAAATACACTGTAATTTATTTGATTGAAAATATTTATTTTTTCGCCTTATTTTGAATTAATAACAAAAAAACAACCTAATTTTCAATCGAAAAGTCACCCGTCAAAATATCAGCTTTTTTCAAAAACTCGGGGTGCCTTTTATTCATTGAAATCTCTACTTTCATATGGTGTAAAAAAAATAAACACCACCATAGTAAATGTTCTCAGGAAATGCATACAAACAGTGTGAAAATTAGCTTTTACTAAATCAGGCACACTTCTCAAACTACCTGAAATGTTTATATCGACATCATTTTGCTTTTGAATATGCTGTAAAATATTAAACTTAGAACAGATAATTATTTTTCTTTTGAAATATTACCGAAAAGCCGATACAAGAGAAGATATAGAGTTCGAGAAGTGTGCCTGATTTAGTAAAAGCTCATTATCACACTGTTTGTATGCATTTCCTGAGAACATTTAATATGGTGGTGTTTTTTTTTTTACACGATATGAAAGTAGAGATTTCAATAAATAAAAGGCACCCCAAGTTTTTGAAAAAAGCTGATATTTTGACGGGTGACTTTTCGATTGAAAATTAGGTTGTTTTTTTGGTATTAATTCAAAATAAGGCGAAAAAATAAATATTTTCAATCAAATAAATTACAATGTATTTGGGACATAATAAAGTAAGTTTTCACCAAATTTTGTAGAAAAGCAATAAATTTTGAAGTAGATAAAAATAAAAAACCAAAAACTTGGTTTTTTGAATTTTTCACCTAAATTTTGAGGTTATGTGAAAAAATTGTGAATACAAAAGTTGTAGATCCTTTTATTACCTACAACTTTGCCATTGAAATTTTTTCCGCAGGACTTGTAGTTTTGTCGGAAATCGAGAGAGACCATTTTTTTCTCTTAAAAGCTCCCCCCTCCCACTTCCCGAACTCAGATTGACCGTAATTTATTTTTCCTTACATTTTTATCATATTCCCCTCCTTTTCTAATGGGTTTCATCCGACTGCGATTTTTTTTATCTTTTCATTATTTTTAAAGGCTTCTACCCCAGTCTATAATTAAATTAACGCTATAAGTCTGCAAATACATATATTGAAAATAGCCGCTTGTTACTAAATTAATATGGACTAAACTTATCATTTTACATCAAACGTATCAAACTAATATTTTTAACTATTTTTGTCCGTCTGTTTTTTTCCGCCAAATCTTTGCAGCGGCTAGACCTATTTTTAAAAGATTACACTGGGCGATAGTGTGTAATGAGGAGTACAACCTGATCAAGTTATGAGCCATGGCACATGGTTATAAGTAGCGAATTTAAATAAAAAGATCGTTCGCGCCTTTGTCTTATGTATACTATGTATGTGACATTCTAACCCTAGCTCGTTAAAATATCTACAAACCTTTTTCTTTAGAAACTGTTGCAATGTAGGCATTTTGTAAGGCCCCATCTTGATCCTTACATAAATTTTATCCAAATATTGATAAACAAGAATTTTGATAAATTTAATGAGAAAAGACGAAAATTTTGAAAGCTAGCTAAAAATATGACATACCTAGTTACATATTTAATTGAAGAAGAGAAACATAACAGTGCCAGTTATAAATATCAGGAAAAAGTTTGCTGTAGAAATATTTTGACGTATTTTGGGTGTATTGAACAATTTTGGTATTGATCAAGTAGGGAACTTCTAGGGATGTAGTTATGAGAAATTTTTAAAGAATAGAAAAAATTCAATCTTGAGGCGGCATTATAACTCGCTTCTTTTCGCCATTCCGGGTTCGAATCCCGCCTCGTGACAGTCTTTTTTTTGGATGCTATCTCAAAAATGACTGAACCAATTTTGGTGATATTTGGCAGGGCTGAAGCTTATGTAAGTATCAGAATAACATAATATATAAACCTATAAAAATAATTATTTTTGCCTGGGGGTGAAATCATGCAACACAGACAGTGATTTATGTGATTGTAATGTTTGTTATGATTATTCTAATATAATGAGAATACATAGTACCTACAGTCACAGGTACAGTAGTCTATTTATTTCTTACGGATCCAACATAAATTAAGAAAATTCATATTCAAAGACTCATAAGCATAAATTTTATTATATTAGTTAACTAGCTTCCGCCCGCGACTCCGTCCGCGCGGAAAATCGGTATTTTTTTAATCACATATTTGGGTTTGGTATCGATCCAGTAACACCCTCTGCTATTTATTTTTTCAATATTTTCAATGTACAGAATTGACCCTTCTACAGATTTATTATATGTATAGAAGATATAGATTACAGAGACAGAATATAAATAATTGTAAGAATTAACATTATGAATGTACTTATAGACTTTTATTTAGGACATATACAAATAAAATGGGCAGTTAAACCAAAAATTATTTATTTCTTGTCTTATCCAATATGTCTTTGTATGGAGGATCGATAGGGCTTTGTACTGGTTCTCTATATTCATAATGCTCCTGTCCTTCCAATAGTAGTGGATAAGATGTATCCGAGTCATAAGCGTTGATGTCACCACAGGCATTGAATGGGACTATAAACCTGTTAACGCCTGTAAATTGATTGAAGTCACAGTACTTATGGTCTAATAGGGGATTAACCATAGTAGGAACATATGCAGGTGGTGGATTGTAATTTTGACACACCACAAATGCTTCAATGCTTGAATTCCTAGAACTCTTAGGCTTGGTAACTGTAACCAACTCAAAAAACTGTTTTAATTGAGAATATAACAGTGTTACATCTTTTCCTCTAAATATTTTGGCTACAAAGACGCCACCAATTTTCAGTACATGTGTGGTTATATTCAGAGCAGCTAACAGTAACTGGGACTGCACATATTCATCAATATCGTGAAGGCCAGTAACATCGGGTGCTCCATCACAAACGACTAAATCGGCTTTTAAGCCTTCAAACTCCTTAATAATTTCGTTTGCAGTCGAAAGTTTGGTTATGTCTCCCTGAATTTGTTTGACTCCTGGCAGAGCAGCCATTGCTTGCAAATCAACTGCTACTATTTTTACATCATCTACATTGTCCGCGTTTTGTCTTAGCCCCTTACTCAAAACTTGACTCCAGCTACCTGGTGCTGCACAAAGATCCACAGCACGCTCTACGCCTTTCAAAATTTTGTATTCATCGTTTATTTGCATCAGTTTAAATGCACTTCTTGCTCTCCATCCTTCCTCTTTAGCTAACCTATAATAAATGTCTCTCTTATCTTTTGATGTTTTTCCCATGTTTGTTCAATATCACCCAAAATATTAAAAAAGAAAAACAAAGTCTTGATTTTTGTCAACAAACCAGTGACCACAAACTATTGAAGAATGAAGATCACTCAGAAGTCAGAACTCAGAAGTCAGATCCACAATGGCACAATCACTCATCACTGACAATTGACATGTTTCATTTCATTTTTGTTAATTGTGATTTGTGACAACCTCAGTGACATTTCCATGGAAGTCACGTATTACAATATCTATACATACAGTACGGAAACGAATGTACTTGTGCAGAGAAACGGAGGGGAACTGGCGGGGGGTCGGGCGACGCGGGTCGCGTAAGGCAAACACCAAGAAGCTTATATCTAATACACACAAAAACAGTTACTGTGTATTAGATATAAGCTTCTTGGCAAACACGCAATTCACTTGCATTACTTTTAAGAGTGCTCGATTGTGCGAAGCACAGGTGCGAAGCGTTGCTATAATTGGAACATTCAACGTTAAGCATTATGCCGCATAATGCGCTTTAGTGCTGTTATTGGAAAACACGGAACGAGTCTACACTCTACCAATATTGTGTCCCTTGTTGTGTCCACAGATTGTGTCTAGGCTGTTTTCCAATTACAGAGCATAATGCGACTCAGTGCCGCACAATGCCTAATTATGCTGATGCTTAATTGGAACGTGAAACGCACCAGCAGGTTGCGCTACATCTACAGACGCTCCGATTTGGTTGGTGCCAACCATCCGACCACGACCAAATCGGAAAGTGTAGAGAGCGGTCGGTCCGACATAATTATTATTTATAATAATTATTTATTTATAATATTGGTTTGACGTGGTCGGATGCGCCGGCGATACCGACCAAACCAACTTCCTATCCGATCCAACCAAATTGGAACGTCTGGAAGCTTTGTTCCGACCAAATCGGCTCATTCCATAGAGTAATATAGGTAATTGGCTCATTCACATTCGCAACGCCGCCGGTGTAGGACGTCAACATGAACGCCGAGGGAGTTACGGTCACCGAACGTGACATATTAATAAAATTGCTGGAACTATATAAAGACTTTCCCTGTTTGTGGGACTTAAGTAACAAAGATTACGCAAATAGAGATGCCAGAAATCAAGCGTATTTTATTATGTTAGAAGTATTAAAAAAAATTGACAGTGCGGCTACATTAAAAACCTTAAAAAATAAGTTGTAAGAGCCGCATATGACTGTAATTTTCTCTATTTCTATAGTAGAATTTAGCCCATTCTCTTCGTACTATGGTCAACTGACATATTACTCTATGGTCAACTGACAGCTGGAAGGCCAACCGTCGGACAATCTGTAGCAATGTTGGAATGGTTGCCTTGTCGCGGTCGGTTCCGATATGGTTGGCACCAACCAAATCGGAGCGTCTGTAGATGCTAAGTTCAGTGTTGAAAAAAAAAATATTCATAGAGTTAGCAATAACCTCATTAATGTGTAAATAAAGTGGTATACAATATGTATAATAATTGGTTGAAAAATATTTACGATTATTTTAAGTAATTTGGATTTTGATTATTTCATTAACATTTTTTTCAATGTTTGTACCTTCATTCATTTATTTTTTTTAACACAATTTGAATTAACTTTGATTATTTCGAAAAAACTACAATGAAACGAAAGCTTTAAATTTTTTTCCAACAATTAATAATTATAATCGATAAATCAATTGCACGCATCAATTTGCATTTCACGCGCATTACTTTTTCTAGTGCTCGATTGTGCGAAGCGTTGCTGTAGTTGGAACGTTCAACGTTAAGCATTATGCCGCATAATGCGCTCTAGTGCTGTAATTGGAAAACGGGGATTGTCATTAACGATCATTCACAAGAAGATCATTGATTATCTTGTCAATTGTCATTCATCAATATATTGACGTTTAGTATCAATGACAATGTTATTTCAATGTCATTGCGAAAGTTCGATACAATCACACAATGAACCAAATGAAATACGATTTACGAATTGTGCATTACTTCAAGTTGATTGCAAATTGTTTTATTCATATTCAATTTTGAATTTTCAGTGTTTTCAGTGTCATTTAGATATTTGTGAGGAGCAGGTTAATTCGTTTCGAAAACAAATTACGCCCGGTCACTATTGAAATTATCTTTACAAATATAAAGTATTTTACATTATTAGGGGACTGTGTATATTTTATTTTTCAATACAATAAAATAATTGTTATTTCCGTTATTTTATATAATGGAGCTTAGCACGGGCACAAAAAACCTTGTAAAATTTATAATAGAAGACTGGAAGCTTTTGCTGTTTTTAACAATTATATTTTTGTTATATTTTTACTACACTAGCACTCACGACTTTTTTGAAAAAAGAGGAATAAAATTCATGAAACCTCGTTTCTTAGTTGGTAATCTTGGAGGCAGACTTTTAGGGATGAAATCACTCCATGATTTTCAATTGGAAATCTATAACTATTTCAAAGGACAGCCATATGGTGGTAAGTTTTAATTTTGCATTAATTCGCACCAATTTCATATTTTCTGTAACATCTTAATTTTTTTTTGTAACATCTTAATCTTGCATAATGTTTTTTAGGTATATTTGAAGGGAGAAGACCGATCCTGTATCTCATTGACAGCGAAATCATTAAAGCAGTAACAATTCGCGATTTTGATCATTTCACAGATAGAAGTGGATTTAGAAGTCGAGAACCAAGATATTTAAGTAGAAGTATATTAAACTTAAAGGTAAATTAAATTTATTTTTAATATTGTCTCTATTGAGTGGAAATCCACACAAATTACAATATTATAAATACAAATTAATAAAGATAAGATCTACAAAAAGCAAAGCTTGATTTTATTCATGTACAGTAGACCCACATTACACCGGCCCCTGGCCTATTCGTCGCCCCTATAATCCGACTTGTCTAATTGATTTAATTTATAAATAATAATACACAATGAAGCATGATTTGTACCTACTTCTGAAATAGAACTACCTGTAAAGTCTTATCTTATTATTACATTTGTAATATGCCGAAATTATAAGGTACTCTTGCGTAGAAACGCGGGTCTACTGTACTAATAAATCAATACTATTATTTTGTTTATTGTAATATATTTTCTAGGGAGCTGAATGGAAGGCTGTCCGCAGTATTATGACACCAACATTTAGTTCATCTCGACTTAAGAACCTGATACCTCTTTTACAAACATGTGCAGACCAATTGGTCGGATTTTTAAATCAATTTGGTACTTATTTACTAAACTTTTTACTGTGATGTTTTATTAATAGTGTCAGCTAACTGTAGTATAGTATAGTCGTGAATATTTATAAAATTTGCTTTTTAAACTGTACATACGTTACTGGTTTTAGTATCCAACTGAGACTTAAGATATTGACATACTTAAAGAACTTCTACATTTAAATGTACATTATATATTAAAAGAGAGATAGCTATTGAATATATTTATAATGTTACAGATAAAAAAGATATTGAGATGAAAGATATAATGGGTCACTTTACATTGGAAGTAATTGGGGCCTCTGCTTTTGGTATCAGATCAGATGCTCTTACTGATGAAAATGCTAAATTTGTAAAGGTATGTCTCTACAATAGTATGTGATTGTGAACCACATAACCATATCAGTCATCATATAAAAAAAAAAATGTGTGCGTGTACTAGTGTACACACGTAAGAAGTGAAACTTCTTTATGACCTTATTTTTCAAAAAAATAATTTACTATATGCAACTTTACAGAAATACGTCAATCACGCGTGGTAGGGATAAAAACAAGATGGCGCGTTACGGAAAAATGTTACACTAATTTTTTTTCCAACCCCGATAAAGAAGTTTCACTTCAATAAACTACACTTAGGCGATTAACACACGGCACCGCGCACCGCGGCGGTTGGCAGTGAATCCCTACGAGGAACGGACCATTCGACCGCGCGGTCGGGCGGTGTATGTGTGTTCGGTATCAACGGATTTAATAGAAGCCAATGCAACTTGAGAACCGCTTCACCGCCAACCGCGGCGGGACGCGGCACCGTGTGTTAATCGCCTTATATATAAATCATATACATTTAGACTGTGATGATAACAAAGTTAACAATGGTAATACATATCTAGTTATCATATAATGTGGTAACTATAAAGCTTCTAATATTTTTATACTAGATAAAAATAATAAATAAAAAATAAATTAATTAATAAATTTAAAATTATTTACAGGTAGCAGAAAAAGTTGGTGACATGTCCATGCCCAAGAGAATGTTAATATTTTTCGTATTAATTTTTATGCCAACTTTTATTAGATTCTTTAACCTATCATTCTTAAACCGTGAAGTTGTAGAGAAATTAAATGATATGTTGCAAGTCACTAAGGCACAACGAAGAGCATCAAAAGAAAAGTGAGTTTGAAAATATAATATACATATTTATCTATTTATTTTAAACAAATGATAATTCACAATTAGAGATACTTATTCACATAGAGTGGAAATATACAGGTTTAAATATTCTAAAATATCTAACTATAGTTCTAGTGTATGAATAAAATGCAGAATCATCTTGTTCTCCTTTGTTCATTAGATAATATTATGTTGATTTACAACTATTATATACAATTGTACTTGTAGAAGATTATTGACATGTAGATAAAATACTATTTCTTTGGTAGATAGGTTTATCTTTTATAATATTAAAATAAATAAAATATAACCACAGTCTTTGTTGACTGTGTATAGGGTTCATTCTTTGTGTGTTTTATGACTTTGATGATAAAATATCTTCTTGATAAGTAAATCAAATACGAATGATACCTGTGAACACGAAAACAGAATAGGTAAACAAAACAGTGTACAGACAAAATAATTGTCTTATGTCTAACAACCAAAGGTCGTTGTGATTTTTTTATTATTGTATTGTCATGGACGTATAAAAAAAGACGGACGGTATATCGCCTAAACATTGAGTGAAGCCTAGTAATGGCGGCGAAACATCCATGTGTGTGTGCCATGTTGCCATGGCAACAGCTGTCCTGATGACAATGGCGGCTGTATTTTTTTCTATAAATTTTGCCGTAATAATTTTGTCATTAAAACATAAAAGAAATAACTTGCTTCCCTGTGGAATGTAATCCCTTGTGTTTTGTTATTTAAAATTGTACTGTTGCGACACCATTTAACCACGCAAGACGGCATTTTAAATATTTTTTGTGAAACAGTGACGCAGTTAATCAGTCGGTAGTTCACGACGTAATGGCGGCCGACTAGCTTACTATGGTGAGAGTATGTGCGTGTTTATTGTCTTTACACGATCGCTAGCTTACTATGGTGGCTTCACGTTGTTTGTTCGTAATACGGCGTCCGTCTTTGTATAATATACATTGTTGTTTAAATGGGCAAATTCCGAGAAAAAACAGTGTTGATACTATAATTACTATTTATATTTTTTGCACCGTCATTCAATACCTCAAAACAAGATTATGATTCACAACAATATTCTATGAAATATCTGTTGGTTTTTAAGAATTATATTTTGAAGACATTAACTGTAATAATAATTACCCACAGGTATCTTTTTAATGTCTTTAAATATTTTTTTAACAGTGGATATGATACACTTTCCTATTAGATAAATTTATTTTTTTATTTTTGTAGGCACAATGACTTCCTACAACTTTTGATGGATGCAGCGGAAAAGGAAAAAGAACAGTTAGGGAATAATCACTCAGAAATGCGTAAGTATAATAAATATTATTTAATTATTTTAAAAATCTAAACCTCTTTGAACAGGAAAACAGCAAATTAACCGAATTTGGTGTTTTCCTTTTATTTTTAAGAGAACTTGTGTAAAAGGTAAACTATATTTTATAAGACGAGTATAAATAATATAATATATATACAATGCATGGAGGCTCGTATGTATCTCTTACGAGGGAATAGTTGCCTAGATTAACAAGTTTCTAGAATATCTAGATAAAGCACTTCATACGAAAACTCACTTGTCACCTAGATATCTATATTTGTAATGGCGTAGAGTAATTTGGGGGTCCCATATAAAATTTGGTTGGCCGATATATCCAAATATGTATTGAATAGTTTAAATATGATATACACACGCTAGGGGGGGGGGATATAGCATACTACTACGGCCCTGTTTGAATGTTGCAATATATTGAGATGTAATATCGCATATCCGTAGTAATTTCATTAATTCAATGATAAATATCACTATCGTGCGAAGTTGTCCTTCAACAACATTCTATTATCAAATATTTTGCTGACAGCTATTGACACTATGGTAAAGGACATCTTAGCATTGAGGCGTATGACTCCTAAAGGACTCCTGGTGAAGACACCAGACAATTTTTGAAATTCAATTAGAAATAATAAATTATTTCTAATTAAATTTCATTTACTAAATATTAAAATATTAAAATATTTAGTAAATCGATGTGCTTGGGCATGTGCACTACCAGCTGAGTGGTCCTCATCGCTCATAATTCATAATGTTGCGATCGTTTAAGTACATAGAGGACTTCTACTTAACCTAGTTTAAATTTAGGATAATAATTACGATTCACCTCAACTGTCTCAACTAAGGCTCAACACATCTTAATAGAGACTTCACTAATTGTAATCGCATTTATTATAAGCTTGTAGTCATTTGAATTTTTTCGCAATAAAATTAATAATTAACTAGATATCACACAGAAATTTTATCACCATGTCAACGACAATATAAAACTTTTACATTGTATCTTGTAATTAATTTAATGAATATCTTTCTTTTCTTTACTAATTTCTGTAAAGTGAAAATAATGCGAGAATATATTTTAATAGATTATAGCTTCTTAACAATAATTTAATTAAGATAACGAACACGCTTACAATTTAATTATACCAACAAATATACCATATCTATTGGTATCTAAAACCAACCAACCAACGAAGGATTGAAATTAATTTTATAGGAACATGCCTATAATAAGTCTCGTATATTATTTATTATTTGATTATATGAATACACCCTAAAATCGTAATATAAACCTATTTCAGATTTAGATGACGACACACTCGACGCCCAAAGTATAATATTCCTTGTAGCTGGTTTCGAAACTTCTAGTACATTGCTATCGTTTGCGGCGCACGTGCTCGCCACGAAACCAGACCTTCAGGATAAGCTCAGAGAACACGTGATTAGCGTAACTGAAGGGAAGGAAATGAATTATGATCTTCTTACACAACTAGACTATTTGGAAGGTTTTCTGCTGGGTAATTATCTTCGTTATCTATATATCCTATATTATATGTAGGAGTATAAGTCAAGAGAACACAATTATATTATTATCTGTTATATTGAAAGCCACAGAGAGCATTGCCTTTATATCACGTGAAATTATATATTAAATACTAATTACTCGATCACTGAACTGCCATAAATTATTAATAATTTATCTCTCATTATTTTACTTCTTCTTTTGCGCAGTTGGATAGTTGCCGAAATTGGCAGCAATAACGAAAAGAATTGATCGATTTTGATCCCGCAATGTTGATTAGTTAACTTATTTTGTAATCTTAGCAACATTGTTTCCCTTTCTCTAGCGGTCTAGACTGAATAAATTGGCTTTATCGAATAATATATTTAATTTAATTTCAGAAACATTACGCATGTACCCTCCCGCGTCAAGGATAGACAGAGTGGTCACAAAGCCATACGTTCTACCAGGAACATCTATTAAGTTAAATGTAGGGCAAGCAGTCGCTATACCAATATATGGAATACACATGGACCCGAATATTTACCCGGAGCCCCACGAGTTCAGACCTGAACGGTTCATGAAAGACGAGAAGAAAGATAGACCGTCGCATTTGTTCCTGGCGTTCGGCGCTGGACCCAGGAATTGTATTGGTGAGTCATTTAACGTGCTTTTCTGATGGTCTCTTTAGCGTATATCTGTCATTAAAAAAATGACGTTGAGAAATATAATTATATCGCAATGGTTCAAAAAACTTATTAGAGACAGGTAAAGGAAGAATCATGCCCTTATTTCATTTTGACTTCACGTAAATTGACAAAAGCGTTGGAATTATCGGAATCGTAAAATAAAGTTTTCTGAAAGCTCAAACAATAATTAATAGTGTTTCTAATATTGATAAGGCATTTTAAATAAAAAAAATCTAATGTTCAAGGTTTTTAACCCCCAGTTAAAACGATTCTTTTATAATTGATACAACTCGTGTAAAATGGAACAAATGAAGACAATCTCAATTTATATTCCAGGGCTTCGCTTCGCAATGATCTCTGCAAAGTTGGCAATGGTAGCTGTGTTGAAAAACTTTAGATTTAAAACGTGTCCAAAAACGCAGGATCCGGTGCAATTCGACAAACGTGCTTTTCTGCTGAAGGCTAGTCAGGGAATATATGTTAATGTGGAAAAGATATAAATTTTCAAGTGTAGTTGAATATACAAATTGTTTATTATTATTCGAATTTACGGGTGTATGTTTTAGTTTATAAGACAATGTTTAATTTAAGTTGTAGCTATATTATTTTGTAATGAAATTATCATCAATTTTTATTGTATGTGTGTATGTAGTAACATTTTACTTTGCTCTTGCCTTTAAAAATATTAAAAACTCGAATCGCAATGAATAGCACGCAAATAAATGGAAATCATGTACCAGTAACAAATTATAAAATTATAGAATAATTATTATTTATTACGCTATAAGCGAAAGGAAGACATTTTGACATTTGAAAAAATATTTAAACAGAACGCCTATTATGGCGTATTACCCGTGGTGCCCGCGCTATGACCCACTGGTGGGTCTACGGGTATTATCTGTACTTCCCTTCTTATGTCCTGCATAATTATTTCGAACTATCCGTTAGTTTCGAATAGTTTCGGTTGCGGATATCAGATTTTATTAAAACTAATATTATACATTTGAAAATTCCTATTGCAAGCTCCAATAAAACATAATTAAATGGGACCATGGGTAATACGCCAATATTATTATGCTGTATCTCATGTCAATAACATTAAATTCTATTAGCCAACAAAGGCTTATAATAAAAAAAATGAATATAATGATCGATTCTGTGATCTAAAAAGTACAAAGAACAGTATTCCCACTTTTATGACGGTCTCTATCGAAATCTCTTTTAAAATATTGGAAATAATACCTACTATTTTTTAGCAAAAACACTATAAAATTTGGGCGATATACTTTTTTTGTTTGTTTCAAGACATTACAATAAAATATGCAATTAGTCGATAAACATGTTTTATTTGAAATCATTAATTCAATTTACATTTAAATTTTAAAGTGTTAATTTAATAAGACTATCGTGAATATTTTAACTACACGTACAATTATGATATCATTAACTTGGGTAATTGAATAATTTCTTATTTAAATAACTGGCTTTTAAACCGATGTCAAAAAAGAGAAAGTTGTATGTTTTCATACAACTATTTTATTTGAGTTTACTTTAAGCTCATCCATAGTTTTATTTTTATCAATGGATTACAAGAATGAGATTTGTAAAGTTGAATAAATATTAAGAGATTTAATGAGTCGTAAGAATAAGTTGATTTCAACTATAGTTATTAGTGTAGTAAATAGGCCATCCTGCTTGCCAAATGTTTTAAAAATTAATTAACTGTAAAGAGTAAACTCTTTACAGTATCCTACATGTACTTGAAATACAGATTTCTATACAACATATTTTTTATATACTAAATTTTAAGTAATACTCAAAGGTATTGGTTAAAAATTGATCTTAACTAATGTTTGCCGAATAATTTTATTTATAAATGCAAAAAAAAAACAATTAACTAATTCAGTACTCTTAAATTTAATAGTTTATGTGACGATTTACGTTAAGTAAAGTCAACATTCTAGATATAAGTATAGTAGGTACAAGGTGTTATGAATAATCGAATATTAGTATATTTTTGATAATAATAAATTTGTATAAGAAAAGGTAATAAACTGTTTTATTTTTATTTGAACCCATAATGTCGTTTTGTCTAAACTTATGTTATCTCTCTGCCAAAAATGATAGTGTTGGATATTGAATTATCTTTCTAATTTAAGTAACTTATTCTCAAATTATCCGGTATTCCTAATTTATCCTCATATAAACCATTTTCGCCTAATAAAGTTTAAAATAAAAAATACTTATCAATAATTGCATTCTTCGATCATATATTTTTTTAAGATTGCATAACATTAATTGCATAAATTAATAAAATGCACTGAAATCACAGATTACATTAATCGATTTCAGATTACATATACATCAATATTTAAAAGCTAAAAATATGTATTATCAAAATCACAATCTTTTTGAACTTTGGATGAAAAGTGATGAAGGTCAATCAATAATTTTAATAATACATTTAGGAAAAACACTAAGTACATACAATATGTATTGTATACAACCTTTCCTTCTGCTCGAAAGCCTATATTAAACAGAATGGAAATCGAAGGACTTTATTTTACCTATATAACACCTACCTATATATATAGTGAAATGATTGCCTTTTATATTTCTTTTATATATTAAAAGGGTTTTCCGATACAAATATGTTCTACTTCTATGCCGTCGTTTCCTACTTATATTTGTAGATAATAGTTTAGTTTATTATAATAATACCTGTGGTAATATATGTAGTACGGAACCTTTGCGTGATTCCAACTATTACTAATCCTCATGAGTCATGACAATTTGTTTATTTGCGTGGCATGATACTTTCTAATAGGCCGATGAAAAAAATTATTTAAAAAATGGTTTATCTTTGTGGGAATATATTAAGTTAGATTGTACCATGATTGTACCTACTAATTTTAAGGCTCTTATACAAGTGCCTACGTCCGACAATTTTGTTTCCACCTTCAATCTTTCTGTACTTATTGTTTGCTGTGACCTCGATTAATTAAATTTTATCGCTTTAAAATTGATAATTTTAATGTTCGCTTCGTTTTTAATACCCACGTTATGACTATGTGTGCGAATATAGTACCTCCACGATTCATCTCTCCATCTAACCAATTACAGATTTCCTCAGATTTTCATACCAAGTTTCAAGTACTACATAATTCCGATTTAAGTAATTTTAATTTTCTTATAAACCTTTTTTTAAGCATTGAGTAGTACATATTAACTCAATGTTCTTAAGCCTATAATCTATAGAATTTATTAGTACCTATTTATCAGAAGGAACGTCTAATAAAGAGTCTTGCTAATAATAATAATACATAATATTATTAAAAATGACAATCATTCTAATATATTCAATCTTTAATATATTTGATATTCAATACAATTAATGACATTTTATTACTAGCTGAAACATTTGAAGCTAAGAAAAATACCCATTTTTAAAATAGATACTGTCCTCATTATCGCACTGATTTACCATTAAATTCTAGATAAGTGCATAAGTATAATAAGTAATAAGTATATTGAGATAAGATATAATCTATTTACCAAAAAGACAAATTACAATTCAATAGTAAAAATTAAGTCGGTAAAAGACGTTCTTTCGTGAAGTTATTTAGCACAAGAAAACTAATTAGGTATTATTAAAAATAAACTTTAAAACAGGACAATCAAAATGGAGTCCGGAAATTTTGTACAACAATTTGGAACGATTATTTTGGAGTATTGGAAATTAACGTTACCTTTGACAATTTTATTTATGTTGTATTACCATTTCACGAGAACGTTTAATTTTTTTAAAAAACGTGGCATCGATTATCTTGAGCCAACAGTTGTTATTGGTAATATGGGTGCGAATATACTAGGCAAACAAGCATTTCATGATTTTCAAAGAGAGATTTATAACCGATTCAAAAAGACTGGATATGGTGGTAAGTTTTACGAACCTATTTAATTATTATAATAATTTAGAATTTAGCCTCTACCTTTTTCATATTATAAAAAGTGTAACTTAATGATTCACAACAAATAAATTATAACTTATTTTAATTAATAAACTCTTCATGAGAACAACAATTAGTTACATAAACTAAAAACAATATAAAAACTCAGATTTTTCCTCATCTTTATATGTTTATTTAATAATATGTCAGCGTATTTTTTACTTACAATAATTAAAATATAACATTTACAGGAGTCTTCTTGGGAAGGCAGCCCGTTCTGTACATTACGGATCCAGAACTCATTAAAGCAGTTACTATTCGGGATTTTGAACATTTTATAGATCGATACTCTTTACCGAGTAACGAACCTTTATATTTCAAACGAAACCTTCTGAACCTAAAGGTATGTATGAAGTATGTTATTAATATGTACATAATATGAATATAGGTACATCCGGTGTCGTTTATCGAAGAAAATATAAAATCATCCAGATTTATAAGGGTGTTTGTTGATGCTTTTCCGAAGTCGTTGATCATCTAATATGTATTTGGTTGTATAAAAATTATTGTATTTTTTGAATGGCCGGAAATAATATTGATTACCCAATAAAATTTTAGCAAATAATTGATAACCACCTGTTAATCGTACAAAATAATAATCCGTTGCGTCATAACGACTATCTTAAGTATCTATTCTAAACTATAATTGAAAGTGGTAGCTGACTTTTATGTGTATGCGAATACTAGTAGTTAACAGACACATAGTTTTAATCTTGGTTTGGCTATACATATATTGCCAAATTAAGATAAAGGCGATACTGCCATCACGGAAAAATACTAGAAAAAATACGTATGTAGTGGTGGTCTAATATCTATGTAAAAGATATTATGTAATGCTCTTATCGACAGCAATCAATTAATTATTATTTGAATTCTCATTACGAAATGAGCGAAATCTGAATCTCATAATTATGATATTATTATGCTTAAAAATATCTCGATTTTAACAAAAGATAGATAGAACTGCAAGGAATAGATAAAACCGGCCAAGTGCAAGTCAGACTCGCGCACCGAGGGCTCCGAACAAGCCTATTTTTTATATTGTAACTTTAAATTATGGCTATTAGCAATTTTTTTTACCTCTGCTATAAGACGCTGCTTTTAACCAAATTTCAAGACTTGTTGTGAATTTCAAGAATTGAAGTGTTTACGGGTTTTGATTCCCTTACGAATGTC
The DNA here is from genome assembly GCF_061535455.1 of Colias philodice. Classification (NCBI taxonomy): domain Eukaryota; kingdom Metazoa; phylum Arthropoda; class Insecta; order Lepidoptera; family Pieridae; genus Colias; species Colias philodice. Next base: position 6,511,883 of record NC_143098.1, on the reverse strand, counting down.
GATACAATAATGACTGAAAATGTTAAATTATGTATTAATGGGAGTACCTTATTAATTGGAATTTTGTGTATTGCAGTCTGGTGAATGGAAAGGTGTCCGAAGTATCATAACTCCATCGTTCAGTTCGTTACGACTTAAACATATGCTACACCTTATAGAAAATTGTTCAGAGCAAATGGTTGGGCTTTTAAATCAATTTGGTAATTAATTATTTATCTTCTTCTATTCGAATTTGAAACATCAAAATATTTAATAACAATATTTTTCTGTGGAGATTAATCTGAATAAAAAAATTGGTATAACTGTTTTTTATATTCTATATCCATCAGGCCCCGGAATCACAGACACATAGAAAATCTATTGTGTCGTGGCCCGATCGGGGCGCTCGGTGGTCAATGGGTTAAAGCTAAATTGGTAATAATTTTGTTATTTATAGGTAACACTGAAATCGAAATGAAGGAAACCATGGGAAGGTTCACATTAGAAGTAATTGGCGCCTGTGCATTTGGAATTAAATCCGACTCGTTGACTGATGAAAATGCACGTTTTGTCAAGGTTTGTTCATAAGTATTTTCCATGGTTCTATTGTAGGAGTTGGGCCAGCTTGCACCGGGGACGATACAACACCTCACAGAAGATCGGCGTAAGGCTTCGATCGGTGAGAGAGGAAGCCAATGGCCCATGTCCTTTTCCTTATTCTCCCCAGTCCTTTCCTTAATTCCTTTTGTCAATCTCTTCTTAATCCCTTTCCCATTAACGTCGACAATCTATTTGTAGGGTCTGCAAACGAGCTTACGCTCATCAGGCGCCACACAAGCTCCTTTGCCGACGATGACATAAAAAACAGTCAAGATATTAATTCGGTTAAAAACATACTTTCAGGTTGCAGAAAAATACGACCACCTTCCCTTGCCGAAGAGAATAGGTATATTTTTCATAATTATGTTTATACCTGAAGCACTAAGATTCATAAACATATCATTCTTACACCACGAAACTATCGAAGAACTTGTGAAAATGTTGAAAAAAACGAAAGCGGAAAGAAAATTGTCCAAAACGAAGTAGGTTAAAATATAATTTTTATATTATACCCATATTTCATAGCCAGCAAAATATAGATATTATTTTAACACGAATTTCTGTTTTTAGACATAATGACTTCTTACAATTGCTCCTTGATGCTGCAGAAAAAGAAAGGGAAGAAGTAGGCAACACACAGTCGCAAATACGTAAGTATTCTTTAATGATAATTATTATCCATGGTTGATAAATCTTTTCAATAAAATATAACATTTTCTAAGAGATTCCTCTAAATATCATAATCATTTTAGATTTGGACGAAGACACAATCGACGCTCAAAGCCTGTTATTCTTTATTGCTGGATATGAAACATCCAGTACGTTACTGTCCTGTGCTATTTTCCTAATGGCCGTCAACCCAGAGTTTCAAGACAAACTCCGCGCCCATGTGGTAGAGATAACTAAAGATAAGGAAATCACATACGATGTTCTCTCACAGCTGGATTATCTCGAAGCATTCTTATTAGGTAAGCTATAGCGTATATAATATCGTAGCGATTGTATCGTATTACCTATGTATGTATAAATTAGTCATTATCACTGAGGAAATATCAAAAACAACTAAGCGGTTATAAAACCTCTTATCTACTCGCACCGATTTTCTAAACGATTTCACGGAATATAGGTGAGTAGATTAATGGTTCGATGTAAAAAATATTCCTGATGGACATAGGAAATTGTATTTTTTAGCTTGCACATTAATTTTATGGATGATCTTTAAATTGTACAAATTGAACAAAGACAGCCAACAACACAGAAACACACTTTAGTTCTAATTTTTATCAGACTTAAAGTTTCATAATATATTTTCTCAGAAACCTTACGAATGTACCCACCAATTGCAAGGATAGACAGAGTCTGTACAAAACCCTATACTTTACCGGGGACATCTGTTAAGATAAATGTGGGTGAAATGATAGCTGTACCACTGTATGGAGTACATATGGACTCAGACCACTATCCTGACCCTGAGGAATTTAAGCCCGAAAGGTTTATACGTGATGGAAAGCTGGAAAAGCCCTCGCATTTGTTCTTAGCCTTTGGGGCCGGACCTAGGAACTGTATCGGTAAGTTTTCTTTACAATTTCGGCAGACTATAAAATTAAATTAAGTACATCGGGATAATAGTAAGATTGCTCTTTATGTAGGTATCCTCAGTAAATTTCAATACACAACGAAAACACGAATGCCAAAGGGATTTTTAAAAATGGAGTAATTGATGTAATTTTTTTCAGGATTACGTTTTGCAATGGTTTCCGCGAAACATGCCATGGTAACTGTTTTGAAGAACTTCAAATTTTCAACGTGTTCTAAAACTGAATATCCCATTCGAATTGAAGAAACGGCACCGTTCTTTAAAGCTAAAGCGGGACTTTGGGTTAAAGTTGAAAAACTTTAAACTTTGTACGTAATATATTAATTACCTTTACAATTTACATCATTCGATTTTTGTAAAAGCCGCTATAAAGAAACCAATGGAATTCCTGTATATATCGTCGACTGGTCTTAACGGATCTTCTTCAGGACCAAATCGTTGCACCATTAGCCTTCAAACAAAAATTTAGTTTTAATTTATTATATTATTTTTAATGTATATGTATGTGAAATTTACTTGTGTTTTATTATATGAGGGTAAGTATGCTGTATGATGATTGTATACAACCCTGTATTCGGTATTTGTTTCCTATTTCAAAAATAGGTCCATAATGCAATGCAATAAATGAATGTGAATACTTGTCTCAAGTCAATCTAATATATAAAATTCTCGTGTCACAGTTTTCGTCGCCATACTTCTCCGAAACGGCTTGACCGATTCTCATGAAATTTTTTGTGCTTATCTGGTATCTATGAGAATCGGCCAACATCTATTTTTCATATGTACCACGGGCGAACCCGGGGCGGACCGCTAGTTATTGATAAAATTAAATTATTTTAAAAACTAAACAATTATTTTATTTCATTTAAATATCGCACAATGGTAAAAATCCAAGATGGTTCACGCAACGTGTTTTAATACTTAATATTAGGGATGTAACGATACATGATTTTGCCGATACGATACCGATACCGATATTTGTAGTAATGTATCGGCGATACCGATACCGATACCGATATCGATGGCTTGGTAGAAAAATAAATAGTGAATTATGCATAAAAAGTTACCAATATTTAACAGAGACTCAACCGTTAATCGTATTCTTTTAAATAAAAATGCCAAATCAAAAAACAACAGAACCTTTTAGTATTATATATTAGTATTATATATTTGAACATTTTAGTATTATTATTTTACAAAGTCAGTTAAACTTTAAGTAATACACATACAATCAGTACCTAATAAAAGTTCAGTATTGGTAGAGTTTTTTCAGAAAACAAAGTGCGCACGCGCGGGCGGCCTCCCGCATCGTTCATTGGGCGCGGTTTTTTGAATTGTTTGATATCGGTATCGGTTGTTTTATTATCGGCGATACCGATATATCGGCTTGCCGATTATATCGGCCGATATATCGGTATCGGTATCGGTATCGTTACATCCCTACTTAATATAATCGATCACGCTTTTGACATGGAATCAGTTACTCTGAAGTCTGACAAGGATTATAATAAGCAGTAAAGCTACTTAACGCATATTATACCATAATCTATTATGAACATACTAATAAACTAGCTGACCTTCACAACTTCATCTGCTCTCTATTGAATTTCCTTCTTAAACCTGTGTGTTCTCTACTAATTTTTTTCTATTAAACTTTCATCTATATTTTTATTCATAGGTTCTTTAGGTTTACCTTTCATTATTATTCAGACCACAATCTGGTAATCCAGGCCCACCACACAAAGGCTCTGCTGGCACTAACCGCAAGCATGGAAACTTGTCTAGAGCCCATTTCACCATTTCCTCATTTTCTTCTAATGTCACTGTACATGTGCTGTACACTAATTTTCCGCCCGATTTTAAAACTTTGACCGCCTGAAAATATTTATTATTTACGGCTGAGAACTTGAGAAGTGATTGAAAGTGTAACTGAAGGAAAAACCAAGTCAATCTATTATTTTGGTCTTGTGAATTCACAAAGAAATTATACAACGGAACATGAGAAATTGATATAAAAAAAGTTTGATTAACTTGATAGCAATTTTTGAATTTTTCATGATGCATATATAGCTTTCCGTCCGTTCGGCCTCTTTGTCTTCTACAACTTATCAAATTAAAACCATTAAAAAAAACCACATCAAAATCTGTAGTTGCGCTTTTTTAAAGATCGAATCGTACGGACAGACAGACAGCGGGCAACAATTTTGTTTTATTCTATATACAATACTAATGAGATTGCATAGATATACTGCTTCATAATACGATATCTGCATTTGCAAGTGCAAATATTGATCAGAGATATGCAATTCTTGATAATTCGCAAAGGACATACAAAATTTTATATACAAGGAAATATGTGTTACAATCAAGTGATAACAAATGTCATTGACTTGATATGAAATCACTTGCACCGATGCAACTAACCCTTAAATATTTTGTGATATTTAACTGATAGTAAACATCAGCTTCATTACAGAAAGCTAGTTATAGGTATTGGTACGGGAGCCAGGTGCAAATTTGGTTAATTATTTCCTCTCAAGAGATAATTCGTCAGACGCCTCAGAGTATAGTATTATAAAGCCTCGTGAACGTCAGCTGGCGCTCGGTTGGGGGGGTGAGCGGTTGTAGCCTCCCACGCACGTAGGAAAAAAAATACATTCATTCATTCATTTCCTCTCAGCTAAAAATTTGTCAAATTGTAGCTAACCCAATATCTCAACGAAAAAAAATAATCAGCTGGTTACAACATGGTGTATTATACGTCAGCTGGTGTCTCGAACATGAAAGTTAAATTTAAAGAAAAATTTATTTTCCGTGATTTCCTCTCAAACAAAAATTTACCTGATGATAGCTTATATGTAACTGTGGATAAATATTAAACAATTTTATTTATTGATCAGCATGGCGGTGTGGTCACAATCATTTGGAACAATATATAGGTCAGCTGGCTGTATCTTGGTGGAAAAACCGTCAGCTGATACGGGAGGCTACAACCGCTCTTCCCCCTAACCGAGCTCCAGCTGACGTTCACGAGGCTTCATAATACTATACTTTGATGCATTTTACTAATTACCACTTGAGAGGAACTTGGTCATAAAATCTGTTCCTGGCTCCCGTACCATATATATTTCGTGACCACATTGTAGTTTTGCTCACTTATAAAATTGTTTGAGTAGTTCATGAAATGGCTTATTTTATGAACAAATCTACAATTTGGCAATGACAAATAATATATAGGTAAAGTTCCCCGAACTTACCGCTGCTAGCAACTTCCTTTGTATAAATTTGTAAGACTGCAACATTTTTGGTGTCATATTATTGATTAATCTAGGTCGTTGACCTAGTCCACTACAAGGCGCATCTAACAGAACTTTGTCAAAAGTATTGGCGGGAAATGGAGGCCCTTCTGTATCCTTACTTGCAGTTTCTGAATAACAATGTCTAGAGTCAAATGTGAATGCATTTATGCATGTTACACCTTGAATCTCACAGTTTTGTTTTATGAGATCTACCTTTTTCTCTGTCTTGTCTATTGCTGTGATTATTGCCTAGAAATTATAATAATTAATGTTACTTAATTAACGCAAATACACAAACTAATAGCAATAACATAATTTTTATTACTTGTTAGTTTTAAATAGTTGTGCCATTTCATGGCACAGGCAAACTAATTTTTCAGTATTTGATATGTTATTCTGCTTCTTAAGCTACATTGTCAAGTATCATGAAAATACATTGGATTTCGCGCGAAAGAGAAATCAACACACATCCATATATGTATTTTACAAACATTTGTTTCAATCAAGGATAATAAAGACCTACCCACCTTATCATCAGACATTTCAGCTAAATGCGTTGTTTTATTGCCTGGAGCCGCACACATGTCTAGTATGCGCTCATTGGGCTTCGCATTTACAACCCACCCGCAGACAATCGACGGCAGGTTTTGTAAGAGCACCTGCCCTTGTGGAAACAGTGATTCGTTTATAACAGGTAACTTGGATGCTGGGAGTAACGTTTGTATACCGATACCACTGGAAATAAGATGATAAAATGTTAAAATAATTATTAAAGTTATAGAATAATTGTTTTTTTTTTATTATGTGTGAGCAGATTCTTTGAGATAAGTTATAGAAAAATATAATAAACTAGCTGTGCTTTATGGTTTTACCCGCAGTGCTCTGAATTTTCGAAAATTTGAAAAGGCTGTTCTGTTCCTCTTTAAAAATAAAGGAATGTTTCCTTTCAGTAAAATTCAGTATATCCAGTATTCAAGTATTTTCCTAGAGGGCCCATAAAAAATGTCATCTGTATTATTTATCAGTTGCTATTCAACTGTTAAGTGTTATTGAGGGAACAACTATACTTTCTGGAAGCATGCTTTGGTTTATATCTATAATTTTATATTATTTGAAATTATTTTTTTTAACTTTTATACATGCCTAGGTTGGATACCTTCATCAAAGAGGTCACACCGCAGTTTCTTAAGGTACCCAGTGCCAACATATTCCTTCTTGCCATCATAATCTATTTTTAAGCCCCTTTTGCATTTTCCATCAAGATCTGCATAAATATCTACAAGATCATTGAGCTGACAACCTGTAATTAAAAATTAGTTCTCTAAGTTGATCTGTTAGTTAAAAATGGATAATAATAAAATTGTACAATAATGCAAATAATGCATGTTATAAAAAAATTGTACAAGCTTTAAAATTTAAGACTTCTCTAAGTAAAGTAATTCATTTGAAAAGAACATACCAAATATGAAGGGTTTTTAAAACTCACTTGGTTGTAATCCAAGTACTCCGGGAGCAAAAACGTGAGAACCTCTTAAGACCGCAGCTCCACATGATGCATCCACCATCACTTTAGAATTATCTCGCTTAACAACTACATTGTCTGACCAAGGCTTCACGATTAAACAATCGCCTTTTAAAAAGTTATATTCAGGTAAAGTAGAGGTGTTCAATTCTTCGCTTTGCTGAAACATTATTTCAATAAAATTTTATAAAGTTGATTCAATAAATAATAATAAGTTAAATTCATTTAATTCCATACTCACGTCAACAAATATACTTTTTAGATTCTGAATATCAAAAACTTTAAGTTTGTTTACGCGAAAGCACGTATGATTTGGAGTTTTTTCAAGCCAATTCTGAATTGAATTGAGCAGCTTCATGACCATGTTTTATTAATTTTAAAATTAAAATACATTGAAGTCAGGATGTATAGAATTTAGGATAAAAATAATTTATTAAGCTCGAACCTAAGGATCGAACTACGGATCGAGCCGATTCAGATTTCAGAATAACAAAAATTTGACAGAAATTCTGTAAACAGTGTAAACAATAAACCACACACATGGATGTGACACTTTGCAACTGTCAAAATCTCAAAACTACCTGTGAGCACAGATTAACTAGTTACTTTTGGTTACTATATTAACTACAGATTACTAAATATGTATAGACACAGACAGACATATTTTTTTCCTTAATTTTTACTAACTTTCGACCTCAGCTCGCTGTCGCGTCGGAAAAGCGTCGGAACTATAAAATATATTATTTTCTTGTAAATTTGCCCGCATCGAATCGGTCGAATCTACCAATACCCCAAATGAGCGAGGTTTCCTAACAGAATTCTAAAATATGTGTGTCTCTCATGCACTGCAATATCAGAATAAAATAAGAGAATCAGCTAAACGATATGCGTCGGCAAGCCTAACCAAATCATCTGAATTTATGTATTATAAAATAACAAAATCTGCCTTCAAATGGTCAGAACAGAAAAAAAATTTACGATTTAATGTTCCAACCTGAATGCAGTAGCTTTCAAATAAAAAAATGTATGCGTGTACTAGAGTACACACGTAAGAAGTGAAACTTCTTTATGACCTTAAAAATGTCACGAGTATGGCGTAACGCAAAAATGTCACGCGTACGGCGTAACGCAAAATGTCACGCGTACGGCGTAACGCAAAAATGTTACACTAAATTTTTGTCCAACCCCGATTTAAAAGAAGTTTCACTTCAAAAAGAATCATTATAATCGGTTCCCCCAGTCGAAAGTTTTAGGTTAACAAACAAAAAAAATGCAGTTGAACTGAGAAACTGCCCCCTTTTTTCGATTTCGTTAAAAAAATAGCACATCTATCTACTTCAATTTACGTATCATGCAATAATATCTAATATTATACCCACCCATATTTTCATTACAGCTTTGCTGTAAATTTGTCGTGAGCAGTTCATTTTGGAAGTCTATTATAATTTACAATGATCTAAGATTATAATGCATAGCACTATTGACTATTTTTATAACTGGCCATTTTCTCTCCGATACGTGGCATAGGCACGAATAACTTCCACGTTCGCCGCCATTTTGACACTCAGCGAATAGTAGTGACTTCATTGAATTGAAGAATTTTTCATTAAATAACGTTTATTAAGTGTGCAAAAATGTGAGTACAACTTTGATTTGTTCCATTTAGTGCAAATTTGTTATATTTTGATAGGTTAAATTCAAATTAACAAAATTAAAATCTCTGGGTGGTGACCGCAACAGAATACCAACAGCGATGTCGGCTAATCTTTGTTAATCAAAGCTTTATTTTACTAGAGCTATTCTATAAAAAAGTGTGTGCTGTAAATAAAAATGTGGTTTTGATAATGCATTAAATTCAAATGAGCTTTATGCGTAATAAATGTTATTATACGCCTTATTCTAGATTTGACTTGCCATGTCATTATCATTGATTATAGTAACGTTGTGTAGCTGATGAGTCAGAGTGAATGTCTTTTCTAATAACTCTAAAAATTAACTTTTCAGAATATATTTAAGTCAGCAAAATGGGGAATATGTTTGCAAATTTATTTAAGGGCCTATTTGGCAAAAAGGAAATGAGAATATTGATGGTTGGACTTGATGCAGCTGGTAAAACCACAATTCTATATAAACTCAAATTAGGAGAAATTGTTACAACTATTCCTACTATTGGTAAGTTTTTTTTTATATTAAACTATATAAAACAAATAATTAAATCTTGTGATTTAATTAATTGCATGTGGCAATTACTTTCATTTTCATTTTGATTCAAGCACATATTTTTAAACACTTGCTAGTGACTAATTTTTTTCTAAACATTAGGTAGTTTTTTGGTTAGATCCAGTAGTAGTTTTGAGTTAATATTGTTTCTTTTAGACTTTATGCAATGCAAAATATTAAATATAAATATGTAGGTCGAGAATAATGATTAATAAAGCTAGAGTGGATGGCCTCAAAACCTATAAAGTTATGTCATAGTAGACAATTTACTGACCCAAGTATTGTTTTGAAGTGTAAAGGTTGCACACTGCAGCAGACATATGTTTATATGAACTGTATGAGAAGGATGTTCATAGAAAAAATTTCTTACACATCATTTCAATTTAATAATATTGATTTTTGACAATGGCTGTCTGTATGAGGGAAGTAGGCATTTGCTTCATTGAATTTAAAGTTTCAAAGGAAAGGTAACTAAATGAAATCTTATTATCAAGTTGTGAAATTGAACCTATAACTTATTTTCTTAAATTTTATACAATTTTAACAGTTTGTTCAACTATAAATTACTGTTTTTTTGTGTCATAAGTGTGGGGAAGTTGAGTCAGACTTTATAAATACTATAAGTTTGTACATTTTTTATGTCAAAATATAATCAGATAAAATTAATCTTTAATCAAATACACAATTTGTAAGATTCTTAGATCTTATTTATTAATTAAGTTTTAGTTTATAAAGAATTATACAACTTTGTCAAGCCTTTGGAAGTAATTTAATTTAGCTTTCTAATTTTATATTAGAAATAAATTTACTCAGTCTACAACACAAACTTACATTAAGATGAGAAGGAATGTGGGTTGTTATTTTACTGTTGCCCGGATATATTTTATTAGAGCTGTTCTTTTCAGGATAATAAGGTTAAATTCCATTAATACAATTTTCTTCATGGGATTTATTTAGATTTAGACATTCAAGTGAAACTTAGAACAAATTAGAAAAAATACATTAATTTAGTTAAGTATTTACTATAACGATGTTTATACCAATTGTTTACAGGCTTTAATGTGGAGACAGTAGAATACAAAAACATCAGTTTCACTGTATGGGACGTCGGTGGTCAGGACAAAATCAGGCCACTGTGGAGGCATTACTTCCAAAACACACAGGTTAGCATTATTGTATGCAAAACATGAGCATATAAATGTGCACTTGATTGGCACTGATATGATCTTTGGGAATGTAAAATGTATTATCAGCTAGTTTCCATACATAAATTAATGTAGTAACTGGGCGACTACAATAAATTTATGTAGTATAAATTTAATCACCACTATTTCAGTTTTATGCACACATCAATAAAAAATTCTCTTTACTAACACTATCTATATTATAAAGCTGAAGAGTTTGTTTGTTTGTTTGTTTGTACGCGCTAATCTCAGGAACTACTGGTCCAATTTGAAAAATTCTTTCGGTGTTAGATAGCTCATTTATCGAGGAAGGCTATAGGCTATATACCATCACGCTACGACCAACAGGAGAGGAGCCACGGGGGTGAAACCGCGCGGAGCGGCTAGTTAATAATACGAGACACGTTTCAAGGTTGAAATAAAATTGAAAGTGTGCATTGACAATAGAACATATAAATTTTGATTATAATTTGCAGGGTCTCATCTTTGTAGTAGACAGTAATGACCGAGAACGTATCGGCGAAGCGCGCGAGGAGCTAATGCGAATGTTAAGTGAAGACGAGCTGCGGGATGCGGTGCTCTTGATCTTTGCAAACAAACAGGTAAGATACATTTTGACTTTATTTGGTATAGTATTCCAGGTTGGGAGTTGGGACATTGAAATTGTTGTTGTTTGTGTTGTATTATAAATTGTGTTCAGAATTTAGGAGACAGAAATACAAAATAAAAAACATACTAATCATTTTCAATTTTTCTTAGCATTGCATATTTATTATGTGTATATATTTTGCAATTTGACTACTATATTATATAAATGAGTCATATTTTTTAGTATTAAATTCATCAAGACTGATAATGATAACATTATTCATAAATCTATATGATACAATAACAAAAAATACATAATAATTACTTATCAAAACTATTCAAAGATATTGCAAATATTATACTTCTCTGTCAATACAAAAAATATATATGCAAAAAATATCTAGGATTATTTAAATTGTATATTAAAATGCTTTTGTAATATACAATTTTATTTTATTTTAGATTTAATTTTAATATTATGTATCTGTGTATTTTTTATTCATTTTACTTTTAAATAAATTATCACATATTTTCTTATACTTATTTCCATTTATCATTGTATTTATATATTTTTATTATGTGTGGTCTTATTAATTCTTTGCTCTTTTGTACTCTGTCCTACTTTGTATAAATGGATAATGCCAATGTTTTTATTCACTAGTGTAGTAAGCAGGAAATTATATGATAACATAAAGATTTACAAGTTCAGTGATAACTACTGTGACATACATTATTTTATGGCTTTAAATACATTGATGATAGGTATATAATCAAATCATAGTATATTAATTTATTTTTACACTTTTATGCATAATACACGATTTGTGTATTTATATTATGCTTATTATTTTTATAATGAAAATGTAAAGTAAATATACCACCCGTTTACTATGGGAATAAACTGTAAGTTTTCTAAACATCATTCAGTTGCATAATTCCCAAAAAAACTTTGCTAAGTTTCAATTAAACTGTAGTTTTATTAAATAACAATAGACATAACGAAATTGTCTAATATATTATGTGTATTTTTCATTAATTGTTATTTTTAACCCTTGTGAGAGAGACAAATAAAGGTTTTATTTATTTATTTTTTATTTATTTACATAACGAAATGTCCGTATGTGCCGTGACAGGACCTGCCGAACGCCATGAACGCGGCGGAGATCACGGACAAGCTGGGGCTGCACTCGCTGCGCAACCGCAACTGGTACATCCAGGCGACCTGCGCCACGTCCGGCGACGGGCTCTACGAGGGCCTCGACTGGCTCTCCAACCAGCTGAAGAACGCCAACCGCTAACCGCCGACGTGCGCCCGCATCACTGAGAGACTATGGTTTAAGATATGTTCACTTTATTTGCTATAAATACAACGTATTATGTGCGGAATCCATGCAACGTCGCCCCCGCCGGCCCGCTCGGTCGCCGAACAAATAGATCGTAAAGCGACCTCTCTTTTCTTTTCACCCGTAACGAACGTGTACATTAATTACGCATCGTGATGTGGATAGGTATTCAGACGACTCGTGATAGTGTGGATCGCAGCATAACATGTTTTATAAGTATACTATAATAATGTGGAATAAGTTGTCGTAATAAAGTATTTAAAGTTAATTGAAATGTATGATTTTGATTTATTAGCGTTAGCGCATAAGGTAGGTTGGAGACCCGAGCCGTGTCGCTTGGCGCTCGTCCGCAGCTCGCGATAGGCGACTCTCAGTAGCATCCGCCTTCGACCTATTCACATCGCTTTGTGACTATTTAGATTAATATTCTCCAGTTTGATTATACGGTGATGTAAAACACCAGTTTTGTGCATATTCCAATTTATTATTTGATCGACGTATTGTATGATGATAGTTTATTTTTATGGAAGTTAACTAGGTAGATTAAGCTGTTATGTAATTTACATTCGAAACCTGTTTGGCGATCTTCGTTATCGAATCGATCGTCTTCGCGGACCGCATTTATAGTTGACTTCTCATGACGAACCGATTACAATATTTAATTTAGGTGTATTATGTATTAGACGATCACAGTGTCATTCGGAGAAGTGTTTCTGTGTACAGGGAAGCAGTGCTCAGAATTCTCAATGGTACTTTGCTCTTACACAATTAATTATAACTTAGCATTTTTATAATAATTTAGAAGAGATTGTTAAAACACAATTCAAGGATATAATTATGAGGCAAGTGTGGTAAAGAGATTTCTTTTTATTTTTATGGATATCAAAGGTTTACTGAAAGCAAAATGTGACATTCCGGTTTGTCTTAACGCTGTATTATGGAATAAAATATCCTCACCAAATTTCGTTTTTCTAAATCTCCTTATTTTTTAATCGAATTCTGATTTTTTTATAACCTTCAAAAAGACCAATGATGTTTTGTAAGAGCAAGTTGTATTACAATATTTAATTCTTTATTTTCTGCAATCAACTGAATTTACATTTAAAATTTAACATGATCTTAGTACAATTAACCTTAACGCAATCATTAATAAATATACTAATTATGTAAATTGTAATATTAATATGATCCTAAATAAACATTCTGCTACAAACTACACCTTATATGCTGTCAATTAAATCCTTTGGTAAAATTCTTCAGTAGAAAGTGGGTAAATTTACTGGATGCTATTTAAGATATGGGTGATTATACAAAAATGGGGTAACTCGATGTCATCAGCCAATTTAAACAAAGTCTTATTATATTTTATTCAAATAACAATCTATTTTAAAACAATGAAGCGTCCTTTATTTGGTCACTCAATTTCACTTCTTTATTTAAAATACAAATGAATAAAAAAAATAAATTAATACCTCAAATGTCAGTACTTTGGCATGTCACAACTCCGAAAACCAACAATCAAGTGACTATCGTTTAAACATTATCATCGATTTAAGAAAACTTACAAAAACACTACAATCTTTGATGTACATAGTATTATATACTACAAATTTCATAACGCAATGTTTTCCATTTTATTTAAAAAATAAAATTAAACTTTGTCATCGTTTTCACTAGTCAGTCCGTTGTGTGTTTTTTAAATTCGAAATTCTCGCTAAATATCACCAAGTCGAGGTCAAATCCCTGTCTAAGTATTAATGTTGGTAATGAAGTTACTTGTGCACCGCATATTTTGACGGCCGTCATAACTGTACCAGCGCTAGGGTTGTGTTTGTCCTCTAAAATCTTGCTGCGCCAGTCAACATTTCAGTCCTATGGTGAGTCGTTATTTTATTGTTAATCCGATTTTTATTTTCATTTATAAATGGTTAACTATGATTTGTAAAAATATAGTTTGTTGATATTAGAAATTAGGCAAAAAAACATAATTTGTGATTATAACCTCATATTAAGTCCCTTTTCATCAATCCGCTGGCATCAGTCCTTTGTCAGATATCGTGCCAGAGGACTGACGCGACCCCATAGTACTGATGATTCTGTCGTTTTTGAGAACTTTTATCTTGATTGCTATTGGTATAAGCATTTCTATTTTATATTTCAGTTTAAAACATCATGCGCCACGCTAAAAGAACCTGAATTTGACTAGGGAAGAAACATTTAAGAAAGAGTAGCAAAGAAAAGAGCTATTGAAACAAACTACTAATAATTTTATTAAAAAAGATCTTATTTTATTTTAATTATTGATTTTGATGCTTTCAGGGCATAGCTTTTTATATTTATCAGATAAATACGTATACGTATATTACTGTGAAGTAAAATTACCTCAAAATAACATAAAAGTTAATTAATATACTTAATAACATTATAAAAATGTCAAGGGGCTCTTATGAAAACTCAGATGAGACTTTCATTCGAGACTTTGGTTTTTAATTTTACTATAATTAGTACTTTTAACATAAATATTGGTAGATTTTTAGGGCTCCGAACCTCAAAAAGAAAAAACAGAACCCTTATAGGATCACTTTGTTGTCCGTTTGTCTGTTAAGACGTTTTTTTTGGAACGCGTGGAGGTATCAATCTGAAATTTATATTGGATACTCAAGATTAAGAACCCTTGGGGCTGTAAAAAAATCAAACTTATAACGCAACGCAATCGAAAGATACCTACATCCGTTAATACTGCAAATTTCCGCAAAATTAAATATTCGCAAGGGAATAAAAAAACACACAGGATGCTTGCAGTGTATACAGTCTACTATAAACTGCTATATAGTTTACTTCTACTTGGTAAATAGCAACGTCTTTATAACACAGATAAGGAAAAATTGCTAAAAGTGTAAATTTTTAGTTACAAACATAATAAAAAATAGGTTTTTTAGGACTCCAACTCGCACTTGGCCGTTTTTTTGTTTCTATTGTTTGTGAATTACTTGAAATATCAAGTAAAACTAAGTCAAAGTAGAAAAAGTTAAGTAATAGAGTAAGAATATTCACGTAGCGTTAAATGTCAGAAGGCTGTTTTGAAACTTGAGACATTGTTTTTTCCCAGTATCACATATTATTAATTATCATTTTTAAACGTAACTAAGTGATTTTAATACTTAAAAGACATGTGCCATTATTAAAACTGAGAGATTTGTAGTAATTTTCATTCAATTTCTTTAAGAATATTACAAAATTGTGTTTTTTATCAGTACCATGTTAGCCTCGTCAGTCCCCTGGAGGCCAATTTCAGAAAATTTAAAATATCTCACAATCTACTTAAAAAACTGGCTGGCCCGATTTGGAACAATATATTCATTAGATTAGCTATCATATACACCCTAATTTGTAACAATCTGATATAAAAAATATAGTAAACAAAATATCCTCAAAAGTTACCCCATTTTTGTATAATCACCCATATATTATACAAATGTAATAATAGTTGCCCTAATAATGCCTCATTGGGATTTGGGAAGTATTAACGATTTATTTCCTGAACGCTGGGACTTATAAGTAAGTATAAAAAAGCAGATTTTGATGTGATATAAGATATTATTATGTATGATAAATTAGTGCAGTGCCTGGAGCATTCAAAACCGTATAACCTCGGATTAGAGTTATAGTGAATGAATTAATATGATCGATGTGGGATATTGTTTTTTAAACTATAAATTGCAATGTTTACCCAATTTTTTTTGTGCACTCCATTGTTTCGTTGTTTAAAAAAAATGTTATGAAAAATTAATGTTTGACCATATATTTTCACTTTAAACAGTATTTCTTTTTTTTATTCGAGTAGACATATTATAGGAATATTTTTCAAAGATACCTGTGTATAAAAATAGCAGTAGGGATCTCGAACAGATAGAAAAACGTGGAGGGGAGAGAGCCACAACTGCTATGTACAATGGAATTTCTCGGCCGCTTTAATTATAAATTAAACGTACTCTATTGAGTACATTTAAAAAAATAAGGTAATTAATTACGACTAATGAAAAGAAAAAAAATAATTTGGAAAATCCAAAAGTGCACGCCTCATAATTTTTTTTTAATAAATATTTATTAATTATTATTTTTGTTTATTTAATAACAATTAAACCACATCGAATCAGACCCTGAAAAATGAAAGGGTTCTATTCCTGAGCATACTCAAGCGTAAGAGAAAAAAAAAGACTCGATTAGTAAAGTATTTCGGTCGCTATCGTGTTAACAAGAAAAAGGATCCGCACATACAGACACACGGACGTCCAAGACAGAACTTTTTTAAACTGTTTTTTAACTAGTTTAAATAACAAAAATGACATCAAAAATATCATGAACGTTAAAAATAGTGTTTTTTCTTAATATGTGTGTGTATGTATTATCTTACAAGTGCAATGTATGATACATAAAGACATTTTAAGTTTGAAAAATCAGATGTTTTGCGCGAAGTGACAGTAGTACCCACCTCAACGCTTCGCTTATGAGGCGTGCAATATTAGTACCAAATCTGTTTATTTAAATATATTACAATTACCTACATTGTTGCCTACATCAAATATGTAGTTGAAATGATAATAATATCATCGTGAAAGCGTTCTATTAGTCGTTTTTAATAGTTTTTTCTACCGGGATATGCTCTGTAGTGATGACGTTTTTCAACTTTTGCATGGTAAATCATTTTCTTCTATGTACTACTGTAGGTACTTGTATATTTGCTCCATTGCTGCATCTACTTAGATTAATTTTCTTTTCAACATTACTGAGGTGAATTGAATTTTTCAGCAAATTATAATAATCCGAATGATGTTTTGCTGCAAGTGTCTCTAAGTCGGTTATACCAGAAATCCTTTTCTGGATATCTCGATAATAATCGGTTTTCTGGACGGCTATAAAATTCGTGATGGATTCATTCAAAGTTGAAGTGTTGATGTATGAAATCTGACTACACCGGCATTTTTTTGTATGGAGATACTACAAAGTACAAAGACCTCCTACTCGAGAGAATGCCGCAATTTGGACGAATTAACCCGGAAATTGAGAGTAGCAGAAGAAACCATTTAATATAATAAAAGGGTATTCAGACGTTTAAAAGACAACTTTTTCCGGTGATGTTGCACTTGCAGTGAGCAACAGGGGGGGTCATTTTGAAAATTTATTGTAATTAAACACCTTGTAATTGGTTTTTATTTTGTTTGCATTAAAATTTTGCACTTACCACTTTTAGATTTCAATTTTTCGATTGAAGCCTTATGAATAATAAAATGAAATTTTCAGGGTAGCTACCTCATAGATAGAGTAAGTTTTTAAAAAGCCAAACGGATATTTTTTATGTGATTTTATTTTTTACGGGCCCTTGAAGTTATGAACATACTGGGTAATTTTATCTTTCTTGGCATTAAATTCTTTTTTTTTATTCCATTCGAAGATCTAACGATAGTAAATGTTACTATACTGAATTGGCCTATCTTTCAGCTTAGCACACAAAAAAAAAAAATCAAGCATTTACCGCCATAATTCACGTCACCATAAATCAAAATCTCTACGTACTCGGCGATAGGTGAAAATTTGAAAAAAACGTCATAACTCCGAAAATACGAAAAATCGCATAATATACATGGGGGTGATTCGGATAGCCCTTTATGTCTTCTACCTCCCAGCTTCAGTATATCACTACTTCTTGGGACACCCTCTATGGTCAAACATGAATTTTTCACAATAATTTGTTTAAACAATGAAACAATGGAGTGCACAAAAAAAAATTGGGTAAACCTTGCAATTTATAGTTTAAAAAACAATATCCCACATCGATCATATTAATTCATTCACTATAACTCTAATCCGAGGTGAAAACCCCCAGGGACTCCACTAAATAGACATAGTACAAAGATTGTGTACAACATAGTTCCCAAAAACAACGGAGGTTCTGATATCACAGATTTAATATAATAAATCTGTATACAGTTTAATATAATCCATACTTACTTAATATTATAAATGCGAAAGTAACTCTGTCTGTCTGTCTGTTACTCAATCACGCCTAAACTACTAAACCAATTTGCAGGAAATTTGTTATGGGGATATTTTGATACCCGAGAAAGGACATAGGCTACTTTTTATTGCGAAATATATATACAACGGACGAAACCGGGGCGGACCGCTAGTAACATAACTATAAAAAATTTGGAAAGTGCCTACACGAAATGAAACTTCTGAATAATTATTGTAGTCCTTTCAGTGTAATAGTGTTTTGTGTGTGAATTTTTAGGACAGAAAAGTTCTTGGGAGAAAAGGAATATATTCTAAGTAGGTATAGCAATGATCTACTACTACTCTAGGAAGCTACTATTGTAAATTGTAATCTAGTTTATTAAAGTTAAATGCCATGTTACTTTACAGTTCTGATTGTAAGAATAAAGGACT
This sequence comes from Colias philodice, assembly GCF_061535455.1. Taxonomy (NCBI): domain Eukaryota; kingdom Metazoa; phylum Arthropoda; class Insecta; order Lepidoptera; family Pieridae; genus Colias; species Colias philodice. The sequence goes on along the minus strand of NC_143098.1, from coordinate 6,493,104 downwards.
ATATTATTATTCTTAGATTGGCCATTTTTATAGTGAACTAGCTGTGCTCTTGACTTCGTTCGCGCTACTACTGGGTAGTGACTAGCTATGGCTATATGATTTAAAAGTTTTATCAAAATCAGTCCAGTAGTTTTTGTGTAAAATCCGGACTACATACAATTTGACAATTTTTGGAATGTGATACTTGTAGGGCTTTTTTTAAAGATTTTATTTAATATACAGTTTTATTTATTATATGTACGTATAAGAGATAGGATTTTGTCCTTAAAAACGTAGCATTGTGAGCATCGTGATTTGGCAGACCACAACCAGCAGGCACCACTCACCAGGCAGTCCAAAAGAACGATTATTATGTGTAAGTATAATATAATGAAGTGTTGTGTTATAAACTATAATACACGTAAATAAATAAAGGAATATCTTAGGCATTCGCTCATATCCTTATACTGGTTAATTAAAATCATTAAAATAATTTGCATTATAATCAGACAGTATCTTCTGTAAAATCAATATTGCGAAATACTACCTACTTCAACTGGTAAAGTAAGTACTTGATGTAATGTTTTCTTTTTTGTAAATTAAATATCGAAATTTCGTAATCTATACTTATATTATAAAGCTGAAGAGTTTGTTTGTTTGAACGCGCTAATCTCAGGAACTACTGGTCCAATTTGAAAAATTATTTCGGTGTTAGATAGCCCATTTATCGAGGAAGGCTATAGGTTATGTATCATCACGCTAAGACCAACAGGAGCGGAACCATGCGGGTGAAACCGCAGGGCGCAGCTAGTGTTAGATATATTCACACTTGTGGATTCTTGCCTCAGATTCAGTATTCATAGTTTAAGCGACCTTAGGAAATAATCTGAATTCCGTCAACTCGTCAAGACACTCAATACTGAAGAATTGTTTTTAAGCTTTATAAATATCTAAATGCTACTTTATTATGCTTTGAAAGATGACTTTCACACTAGAATAATTTATTATTCGTACAAAAATGAATTATACTGGGGCATAATACATAATACAATACATATTTTAATAAAATGACCTCGATCATAAAACAAAATGAAGGGATAATAATCAGGTAAAATTTTGGTTTTATCAAACCTATCGGTGGCACATAATAATTTTCAATCAAAGTTCTGAAATAAGTCTAGTTGAATGTACAAATGTATTTCACGAAGACGAAGACGGTGCGGAAGTGTGGTGCGGATCTCTAGGACCTACCTACCTACCTACTTATATCATTTAACTTAAATCATACTAGCTTACCGCCCGCGGTTTTGCCCGCTTTTTCTAAAACCTAATAAATTATATATTAAAACCTTCCTCTTGAATCACTCTATCTATTAAAAAAAACGGGACAGAGAAAGCGACTTTGTTTTATACTATGTAGTGATACTACTGCTATGCACAACAAATTACATATCACGCATCAATATGAAATTTATTTTTCGCTGATATAAAATATCGTAGACCGTAGACTAATATAGTATTAGGCATTAATTTTGTGCCAGGCGGAAATTTCGTCAATAATAATAATTATTATTATTTTCCCGGCTTGTTTAAGAAATGGTTTAGAATTTAGATAGAAAGAAAGAAAATACATTTTTTGCACCGTTAACATATAAATACAGTTGTATAACATGTACATAACAAGAAAATAATTAAAATTATCTTTACTACAACATGGAAATTGGATATATCCGTACTCAGTGAATTGAGAATCTAAGAACATTTTCCAAACTAAGATTCTCCACTGATTGCAGATCGTTTACAAATTTTTTAAATTTGATTTTTGAGATCTATCATAAAGCATTGACATTGTCTGCTGCTGCTCCGGGAGGTGCACAGTGGTTAATTCTGAAAAAAAAAATGTTCTTCTGTGTTAATTTGTGTACCTATCTATTATCACTACAATATAGTATATCTACCTAAAACAAAGTCGCTTTCTCTATCCCTTTTATCCCCGTGTATGCTTAAATCTTTAAAACTATGCAACAGATATTGATGCGTTTTTTTAATAAAGAGTGTTTCTCGAGGATGGTTTTAGTATATAATTTACTAGCTGCGCTCCGCAGTTTCACCCGCGTGGCTCCTCTTCTGTTGGTCGTAGCGTGATGATATTAATGATAGGTATTATATTATAGCCTATAGCAGCCTTTCTCGATGAATGGGCTATCTAATACCGAGAGAATTTTTCAAATCGAACCAGCCCCCCTATGCAAGTGGCTTTCTGTTAGCGTAGCGTTCAATAGAATAGACTACGAATGTATGAGATTGACGTAAGCTGTAGATAAACGTATCTACTTGCATAGGGGGGCAGTAGTTCCTGAGATTAGCGCGTTCAAACAAACAAACAAACCCTTCAGCTTTATAACATTAGTCTAGATTAAGTTTTAGAAAAAAGCGGGCGCAGCCGCAGCTGCAGGCGGAAAACTAGTAATCGAATAAAGTAAAAAAAGCGAGGCGAGGAAGTGCGACTGTGCGAGGCTGTGTAAAATTGAAAAACATTTTTCAGTGTGTTAGCAAACACTGAAGAGATGCCTTATTCGTATGCTAGAAAAAGTATCAGTCTACAATTTTAGCTTGAATAAATAAAATAACTGCAATGAATACCGGATAAATATTTATAAATAATTAATCAACGGTATTATAGGTGGTATTAGTCTACAATCTATCTAAGTAAATGTGTCTATTAAAATTTCGATACACCTACCTACCTCTAGCTATTAATATTTTTCTATGGTCTTGTTTATTTCAAAACTAACTGTAGTGGCAGACGTTGTTGGGGATAAGTATCTTTTTCCGAAACTTATGTTTTAAAAAATACATATGTTATTTTCTACTCCAAAACAGGAGTAACACGAATAAAATAATATAACGCGGTCGTTCGTATCGGAATAAACGTGAAATTTAAGGTGGTGTTGCATTTCAATTTACAAAAGCTTTGTAAAATAAAAAATAAATTAGTAGAACAAACAGAATCGTTTTTAGTAGGTAACTTAGTAATCTGTGTGTTAACATAATGAATGATAATGAAAAAAAAAAAATTAGAGCCTTGATTATCTAAATATAAACATTATATAGAATGTATTATAAATATATTTGTGCTATTACAAAGCTTAAGTGTTTGCTTGGTTGAACGCGTTAGCCTCAGAACTACGGGCTCGATATAAAAAAATATTTTGAAGGCTGCAATATCACAGTTTTAGCTTCCTTAGATTAATGTGGGTGAAACCAAGTGATTTAAAGGTTTCAATTCAATATTAAAACGAATACCTAAAATACTCCTCCTTGGTGTAGTGGTTTACGCGCAAGCCTAGAACCGAAGGGTCTTCGTACGATTCCCGGCTGATCACCTATCCGTCCGTAAAGAAAATCGATCAGAGAAATTTGTATACCTAATGCATCTGCCCCATACCCCACATGGACCTCATAACTCAAGTACTGTGTAGATTTCTGCTCATTGTTTTATTCATCATTCTACAGTCTATAATCTACATAATATATTATGATCTATAGATTTACTGTTTGCTTAATCTGTGACACTACTAATAATAATGTTTTACTAACTAAAATACATATACCTATCTACCTTCCTATACCATTTTGTATGTAGGTATGTTGATTCCGCTTCCTCGAATCGCTAGTCTTGAAAAATAATTGTATTAATATATTGTTAGTTAATAAAAAAAATATATTGATGCCCTTAATAAATGAGACAATATTTTTATTTAGTTTACCTATACATGTTTATTAAAGGATGCGATCGGATTATATGCATGTGGACAAAAAGGTATAATGGCTTTTCAAAAGATCTTAGCATCGATAACACAAATTGAGTACGGATGAACGCAATTATCTACTTGAATGTATTTCTTGTGTGATTTTGAAATCGTATATATTTTGTTAATAAAATAATCTATACTTTTAAGCTCTTATCTAAAAGTAATATCTACAAATTAAGCTCTAATCTTAAAGTAATATCTGTAGTTTCTAAGAAAATCTCTATATCAAATTGTGTTTTTATTTTGAGGATTTTAAATTATAGCTATATTCATTAAATAGAAGATCGACTGATCTAAAACATCTAAATAATTGAATTCGATAATACGTATTAAATACATAAACAAGTATTATTACGCCATTTTGTTACACACCTCCGACATTGCTTTGTTTATCAAAATTATGCAGGAAATCAAAGTGAAATCCTTATTTGGTCAATAGTAGGATGGTTCATTAGATTTTCCAAAATTTTAGTAAATGCGAATAGATATAAAGATTTTGATCTACTCTAACATCATTCATTGTGTTCTATTTAATTTTTATACTGCTCTATTTCAATTTACATCACACACGCTCGATAAATCAATCATCGCATAGTTTCAATTTTGTCGAACAATAAACGCGCACTGTACGGTGTACCTAAAGCGATAAATTCGTGTAAAATATGCGGTAGGTATCCTACACGTAGAGATAATATATCAACCATCAGAATATCGACTGCCAACAATTTCCAAGAGCATACATCATCTCCGAGTATGTACAAAATTAAATTAGTGGATCGAAACAACAGAGGTATAATTTCTGTGAGATTAATAAGCATTGAGGCAGGATAGCGCCATCGTGTCGCGAGCAAGTGCCAGGGTAATATTTCTTAAGCTGGGAACACTATATCATTTGGAGATAGGGTTGTTGAAATTAATTTTAGAAGACTAGAAGCGAAACAAAAAGGGCCGAAGATGGATAACTGCAAGTTCGCAGGCATGATGTATAGAGATTGTTTTGGTGTGGTCGTTTATAAAGTATTGCTCCAATGATAGCTCTATTTGATGCTGTACCTGATAATGAAATAATCAAAATGTCTAAGTGATTTACGTTCAACCATTACTATATAGATTGAAATAAAAAATAATTTATATTCACCGTTTAAATAAATTGATTAAACCATGATTCTAAAGACTCTACAATTTGTTATGACAATGTTTTCTACAAATTATTTTTAACATTTAAGATAAAATATTAAATTCTTTATACTCTTATATAAATTTCTGTTAAGTCCGTCCGAGGAATTACGTCTGTAACAATGCTAAAAAACAAAAAAAAAACATGATAGAGTTATGTTGGCGAATTTTTAGTACGCGCTGGAGAACTGATGTCAAATCATAAAATTATACTTTTTAGGGAATTTGGAATGTTAAATTTTGTAAATTACATTTAACAGGAGGCACTCTAATTCCATACGTATATCAATGTTTCACTGAACTGCAACTTGTACGGTGTACCTATTTCGTTGAATATTCATAATGTTATCTAGGTTATTGTTTATAGATACTTAATTATTTTGTCTTTTTATGAACTTTGAAAATATAGAGCAGAGAAGGATATATTTGCGCTTTTGAAAATAAAAATAGTACGTTGAACAAAAAATTGGGCCATAAATTTATTCATTTAAAAACATTTAATGATATTGTAAGTTAAATTAAGTATCTGTGTTACGTAGCATAAACTCAAATACATTTAGGCACAGTGCTTTGGACTTTCGTGCTTATCAGATCTACGTACCTAACATTGAAAATTTGTAAATTAATATCTAACTTAATTTAATAACTAACTAGGCATGCACTTTTATGTTGTCTTAGAATAATATAAATTATAGTAGAAACCCATATGATCTCATAAAAATGAATCGTTATGTTTTTATTTATAATTTCACATAATTGTAACAGATTGCACGATATTGAAAAATAATAAACATGTGTATAAGCTAGCCACTAGAGCAGATAGAGGTAATATGTAAATTGCAATAGTGCATGTGTAATCGACAATGGCGGAGGTGCAACTGGCGTGATTACGGCGGGGGCGGGCGGATGGGGCTATGCAGTTTTCCCCGCCCGCACCGTGGGCCGCGTTTTCCGAGAGGGGCCGGCCCCCGCGCCGGGAAAATGCTCTCTACTCGCCTCAGTCTGGCTCGGTCGTCGCATTACTACGACGCGTGCGAGCGCGCTTCACCCGTCACTCGCGCCTCTACCGTACGACTCGCTTCTCGCGGCGAAAATAGTGAGCTCGGACCGGGTCCTGCTGCCCCGGTGCGAGGACCAGTGGTAGGTGCCGGCATGGTGCCCGCTCTGGCGCTGCTGCTGCTCGCGCTGGCCCCGCTCGGGCCGGCCGCGGCGAGGCGACACGCTCCCGACCTGCGGGAAGATGAGCCCGCACGTCGCACTACTAGACCCGCTGGTAAGCTCTACGTAAACTCTTTACATTCCAAAGCGATATAAACATACGATTTTCTAACCTAAAGCGACCGCAGTCGCTTTAACTACATAATCAATCAAATCGCATGCGATGCAAATATAGAAATTCTCGAAGTATACATACATAGATCGTAGAGTCGCTGGCTGCGTCCGAGAGACCGAGCTATAATATACGTATCGTTATCATAATATCGATATCGTGTCGGTGCGATAGGATAATAAAAACAATGCCACGTGAGAGCCATGATCGGCTCTACTCCCTGAAACAAACTCACTGAAATGTCAAGTGATCTATTTTAGTTCCAAATACCGTTATGATACAATCTTTATCGGGCAAAGACATTTCAGCAGATATGTCACTCAAAGCTAGAATAAACATAATATCAATATCAGAATTTCTGAACTTGGAATTTGTTTTCCATTTGATAAAATACTGCTTATTTGTAGAATTAATATCTAAGGGTCATTTCATTTGTAAGTAATAAATGAGAGCTCGTCACGAATAAGCTAATTTTATTTTTATTATAAAAATGCTTTAGAAAAACAAAACATGTTAAAAGTTTGCATTTAAACAGTATCTTCAAAAAAAGTAAATTAATAAAAACAACGCAGTCATACTAAAATAATGCCTATGTCAACAAGAAAATGAAAACTATTGCGATTTTGTCAATACAAACGCTAGAAGCAAAACTTTTCCTGTAGACACTTATTATTCTATTTTATCAGAAACACAAAAGTATTAATAAGTAACAATTTTTTATTGCGCATCTGAGAAACTTTTTAAACTTATTATATTTAAATACGATTGCCAAGATAAATACGTGCGACGCTCTCTTCAAAGAACTTTTCATTAAACATTTTATTTACTTATTCTGATGTCTGTTGAGAGAAAATTTTCCTCAACAATTAAAATAATAACTACAATAATTGTTATCCATCAAATGATATCTTTGTTAAAAGGTAAATAATAATGTGTCTAACGAATTTAGTACACATTTTGTTAATATTTTTGCTAAAGCGCATTGATATTTGATAATCCATATAGAACTATGTATAGGTATTGTTCGTATAAACTAAGAAGGAAATTATAATAAGGACTTTTCAAAAAGCAAAACTGTTTTGTACATTATATCTATACGCAGGAATAGTAAATTTTGTTTCGTAATATCAGAGTTAGTTTGATAGTGGGATATCATACGATTTTGCAATCTTATCGTGTGAATATTGTGTGATTACTGATTACGACAAAAACTTAAATGTATTGCAAAAGATTTTCGTACTTTCAGTGCCTTTAACTTTTAAATCTTGATAGTCAATATCTTATCACCATTGTATAACATGATACAATCTGAGATTTAAGTCATTGCCACAATTGTATTATGTGCGTAAAAATTTACTTTTTCTGGTTTATACGCACTATTGAGGATGTATTTTTTTAATTAATTTATTTATGTTTATCCTTTCGTTCATTTGGAATAATAAGAGTAGTTTTATTATTTTTGTTGTAAGCGGTGTACATCGTTCTTGAAAATATTAAAATTAAAAAGTATTTACCTGTATGTACTATGTTCAAGATGTAATCGGAGAAAAAAAATATTTTACAATGCTGTTTATTGTTTAATGTACTTATTGATTATTTTGCGAATATGACGAGAATTTTTAAAAAAATATTTCGTCTTATCTGATTGAATGTATGTTTTTAACAACGCCGGTAGAGGTTTAAGGTGTGTACAACGTAAATAAAGCGTTACTTTTTATTCTTTAAAATAATTGTAAGATACATATTATATATTATTAAATTCAGACTAAGTTGTGCAATTATTTTTGAACTCAATGGTAAACAACACTTAATTATTTACATTCGATCCTAACAGTAATTTATATAATTAAAATAATTGTTCAGCACTTTTGGATTTTATTAATAATTTCTTAATTTTAAAATGCAACCTTCATGAAAGTGAAAGAATTTGTAAAATATTAAAGTCAAATATTTATTAAAATATCAATGCGGCCGTTACGAGTTTTACCTTGGAATTTTGCATGAATGTAAGTTGGTGTTAATAAACATAAAATGACAGTGGATTAAAATTTAAAAAATGTAACCTTGTCGACAAGGAGGCCTGTGTTATGACAATATTTCTTAATAGATGCGAAGGACGGCCGGCGGAGCGGGTGGCGACTAGCGATAGGTGTAAGTGAGTCACTTTCCCGACAACTTTCATTCATTTTCCGGATCAGATTAATGTCAGGAATGTTTGCCAAAATATCTTAACGAGCGTGCCAAAATTTGTATTACCGAGAAGAGAAAAAAGCTGTCATCGTCGTCTAGACGGCCCATCCAGACGTGACGTGACAAGGAGACTTACCTGACGCTCTGTTTGTATAATCACTTTGAATGCGTTTTTAACGCTAGGAAAAGTTATATTTCCATGAGCGTTTGCGTAATCGTCACAGCGTAATATTATTTGTGTAAATTAAGCGGAGGACGCCGAATATATTAAAAAATATACGCATTTGCGCATTAATAGTCCTATCTATACTGATGTAGAGCCCGTGGTAGAGCTGAGTTTGTTTCTTTGATTGAACGCGCTAATCGCGGGAACTCATTATGTGAATTGGAAAATTCTTTACAAGTTAATATTCCATGTAGTATTGAGGAAAGCTTTTTGAGAAGAAATGTTGCATCACGCTAAGATCAGAGAGGAGAAGCAATGGAACTGTTGTAAAATGTTCTTTTTAGAAACCTCCCGTTGCGTGCGATGCGTTCCAATACTTAGTTATTTTTTCCTCAAATTAATGTAGTGGAAATCTGAAATTGTAAAACCTATAGTTTGGTATTAATATAATAGATATATTATTTTTGAACTGGATCAAGGTTTTGGCTTGAAGATCGCGAGTCGCGATTTTTAAAGATTAAAGAAATTGCAAATTAATAAACTTCAAACTGCTATGAACTTTAAAAGTATAATATAGGTACCTAGTAAATTTAAAAGCTACAACCAAAATCGATAAGACGTTTTGTAAGATTAGATCATTTTTCTTAATTTTGTTTAAAAGTTCTCTTCTGTGTGTGTGAAATGTCTTCGTCTTAGTTTAGGTATTATTATTCATTCAAAAATTAAACTGTTTTTTGGCACCTATAATATCTAAACAATGGGCTAAAGTAGATATTAAAAAAACACGTTTTAAATACTTTAAAATGTTTCAATATTAGGTGGTTTAACCTTTTAATGATTGGGTATAATAATATGTATTTCCATCGAGAAGTTAACAAGAAAGTATGGTAGTAGAGTACAATTTATTAATTGTTTTTTGATGAGTAGTAGCCAATATATTGTGTCATAGTCTTTAACATACGTTTCTTTTTTTAGGTTTAATTGCTGTATTTAGGAAATGTAGCATACGTTTATCTCCATATGAAGTAAAAACCATTTATAAATGTAAATTCCTAATTGATCGCTGAGTCATCAATTGTTTTTGGTTAAATTATTGATGTTTACGAGATGATCTTGTAACCCGCAGTCGTGTTGCTAATAATATGTTAATTATTACTGTCGCCGATATCGGTTTTACAAATTACATTCTTATCTCTTCGTTTTGTTTTTTTATACGTTGACACTTCGAACTTTTAATGAATGAAATCAATAGTTTACCATTAGGTACGATTGTCTTATAGCATAGAAAAACCGCAGAAACCGCATGTAAATCTATCGTCTAGTGTTATTTACTCCCTCGGGATTTATTAAATTGCATGAAATTTAAACAGAAGCATTTAAAACCAAAATTATCAGACATCTTTTCTCTCAAGTTGATTATATCTCAACAATGTACATAAAGTGAATACGTGCAAACGAAACATTTAGCGAATATCGTTATAAATTTTTTCTGAACACTGTATATTATTATGTTGTTACTACACTGGTTGTAAAACACGTTAAAATTACTCGCTCATGATATTTTTAGTTTTTACCTTTATATTATGTCTTGTTGGTTGATGTTAATCACAAAATTATGATGGGTTAGTGTTTTAAATTTTAATTAAAGTTGTTTTTGATGCCATAAGATATTTGAATTAAATCTAATAAATCCACATATTATGGCTTTTAATGTGTGGAATCATTTTAAATATTAATCAATTTATAAGGGTACGAAAATGTATTCGAACTTTCTGTTTCCTAAAAAAATTCAGGCACTTATGTTGCGTCATTTATATTTGAGCCATAGATTTGGATTAACTCTTCAATTCCCATGTCTAAATTAATAGCAATTTTGCATTTCTCTTTTACTAAAATAGTTTAGATACATCTGGCGAAGACAAAAACAAAGAATAAAAAAATTAATTCTACCCCCCATTTTTTTTATGGGGGTGTCACCTACAGGTGACACTGGGCATTATTTTAACTTAGGACTCTAAAGGACTAACGAGGTTTTTCTTTTTTTGGTAGGAATAAAATATCGATTTTTATTATAATAATATTTATTTATGAAGAAGTAGAAAAAAATAAGTACATAACTTATTTTTTGTGGAACATGTACCAACACTTTAGAAGTAAACCGATATTGCACTTGGCGCACATTTTTCTAGTGCGTTGGTGATAGTACCTGCATCTTCGCTGTGAGCAATCGAATGCCGAGTGGTCGTCCACAGTTCCAGCACTCCTCACTTCTGTGGGCACTCTCATTTGTGCTGAAACATCCCCAGGCAGAATTACGGTTGCCACATTCCGCTGGAAATCGTAGTAGGTCCAGTTAGTTTCCATCAGCCCTTTGATCAGCCATGCATTTTGGCAAGCTGCTTCTATGCCAAAACCCGTTTTTTATCCACAAATCCAATGCGATCTACTTTTATGATAGGATCCAATCCTTGTTAGTTGGATACGATGGTAACGATGCTGTTGTCATGCCACTTGGCGGTAATAATTTCATCAGAAGCTTTCTAATGTCTTTTTTCTTCGGTATTTCGACTTGTTCTTCCTCGTCATGTACACAATTTTCTCCAGAGACGGAAGTTCTATTTTGACATTATACTTGTGACCAAAACATGCGACTAAAAAATGAAAAATAATAGCGTCATTTTCGTCTCCACTATCTTCGTCAGTCACCACACCATCATCAGGAGGAAATAAAATAATATCGCCTGGGTCTTCTCCGGCGTGCAACTCCTCGGCAATCTCATCTAACGTCAACCTGTAATACGTAAATCAGCTCTAAAACAATATCACGACATAGCAATAAGACAAAATATAAACAACAGTCTTGTTATTACTTACTGAATTAGGAATAATAAAGTTATTATAATGCCCAGTGTCACCTCCAGGTGACACGGCATATTTTCAGTGCTGTAGTGAAGATGCTATTAGTTATTTTTAGCATAAAATATATTTATATTATAGCTAATACATTCATTTATTATATATAATAAGAAAAAAAGCAATACTTACTGTCGGGACATTTTTATATCACTTTATACTTCAAGGAATCACACAAACTCTGACTACTTCAAGTACGCGCGAAACAACTAAACAAATTTGCTAAATATCATATGGTTAGCTTTGCCAGAAAAAAAACATGAATAGTTCAACTAATAAGCTAAGCTAAAAACCTGGTAGAATTAAAAAATAAATTTTCATGTGGTAGAAAAAAAATATTAAACTACTGTCACCTACAGGTGACACTGGGAATTGAAGGGTTAAAAGATAAATCACTAAATGAGTTTTTATTGAAACTGCTTGAAAGGACAATCCATATTTTAAATGAGATCTTTAAAACTTTAGGCAATACTTTCTACTTTTAATTTGTTAAATCTATTTAAATAGATTTAACGTCTAAAGTAATTTTACGATACTAGCTTTTAACTTTTTAGCTCTGGAAATTGTTTTTCGATTTAAGAATATATGGAAATGAGGCTTTAAATACCTACAACAAATTCGGAAACCATTCAAAATATTTGAAAGGGAAAGTAGTACGTCCGAATGCTCCTATTTTCAATTATTAGGAGATGAAAATAAATATAAAATTATATTTGATATCTCTACCTTCTTAAGTAAATTATGGTCAACTTCTTATATTGTAGCTACATAGCTAGCAAATCGGTATTCACAAACATAAAGTAATGATGGCTGATTTCTATAATGATAATAGACGTGTGGAATGTGTCACTACATAATAAAATACATATCCTCACATGTATACGTATAATTGAGTACAAGAATAATTCTAATTTGTGGAATATTTATGCGTTTTATTATACAAGATTGTTTGTGTTGTGTGACCGCGCATCGTGCAAGGAATGAAAACGCGCTGGTCTTCTGATTATTGCGCGACATTGTATATCGTAAGTAATTGTAATACTCGTGGGTAACCGTTCACCTACATATATTTGTTTATATTATTTTAACACTATTGTCTACTTCATTAAACACGCCGACCACGCTCGGTGTAAACACGTTATTTTATAATATGCAACGAATGAGATATTTTTGTCATATGGCTATTTATCATGTGCCATATTTATGATTTAGATTTAAAATAAAAAGTTTTATCATTACATCATTAATGTTAATAGGTTAGGGCCATAATAATATGATGTAAAAATGTATCATAAAGCACTTTATTTTTATTCATATTACTTATATCATTGATATTATTATTCATAAGATATAGAAATAAATAATTGTCGAGCTTCTGATTATAGCATATATTATATCTATATGACTTATGATTTTATTTTTCTCAAAGTAAACAGTTGTGAAGAGTAAAACGTTTGCAGCGAAACATTACAGTCCCATTATGTTCAAAACAATGAAGTTAAACGAGCGGCTAATTGAGGAAGTTAATTCGTAAGTGCGATTAAAAATGATAATCGTTGCATAGCGTCAAATGCATATCGTAAATCGTGAGTGTTGCGTTGTGCCGGCGAAATGTAGCAGGACACTTATGTCCAATTCAGTCGTTGGTTCATTGCCCCGTTCGTAACAAACGATGCGGCGTGTGACGTCACGGCATGTGCAATGCACTCAAATTGCAACGAGATGAGTGTGAAGTACATCAGTCGCGTGTTATCAAGGACGCTTCTTGAGATGCGACGTCTTCGCAGTTACTCATAGATCAGTATTGGCAAACGGCGCCACAGGACGACGGACAGATACTATTTTGTTTGATGTTCAGGATGTAACTAGAAATAAGCGGTGCTCTCTGTACCTTGTATATCAATGCATGCAATTTATCTTGCATAAGATATAAAAGCTCTTGAAATTCAATGATTAAAAATATGTTTTCATAGACTGAGACTGTATAGTATACAAACGGTTAGCTCCAGCTTCCAACGGTAAAAGCGGTAGAGTTTAGAAATCGGTAGAGTCCAGGTTCCATCGATTAATGCTGAAAAGCCAAAAAAACTCTTAAACATACGAATGGTAGAGCAATTCATATAATCTAATTATTCTTTGGATAAATAGCCTTTAATTGATTCATAGAAGAGTGTACGTTACCATTTCATAAAATATAACTAACTGCGTAAAAACAAAGCATACAAAATATAATTCCTGCTTGGCAAACTATTACTAGTAGTAAAGGCAATTATTTACTGACAGTCTGTTTATTTTAATAATTAAGAAGTCGAGTCTACGAATGGTTTTTTACAAATGGTTGTTTCTAATATTTAATTTAACGTGGCTTATTATCAGAGAGCTAATTGAAATGACCACTGCCGTATGTTCTCACTAAATATTAGTGCACTCAATTACCGCCCAACAACTCGCTTCCATGAAATTAATCGAGGTCAAAGAATTTGAGTGCATACATCTCAATTAAAGTGGACGCTTGTTACATATGAATAAGCAACGTTCTAAAACGTATTCACTTTGTTAAACACACTAACAATAGGTTTTTTATTCATGTCGATTCGGTTCGTTTGATTCTGTGTTATTCGTAATCGCTTCGCGCCCATCGTATTCGGACAATAGGCATTAATTTTGAAAAACGCGAGATAGGAATGTCGTCGGCGCAGATTCGAGCAGGTAGAATTTTTAGCGCCTTTATGATCAGATCCTGGCGTGTCATAAGCCACCCACGGGTTCTAATTAAGCCGGTAGCCAACAAAGGCGCCGGGCTGACCATAACGCTGTCGGATTATGCGGCGCGAGAGACGGGTCGTCGGCCTTAGGTGCCCTCGCGTGCTACAATTGCATACAATACGCCCCCGCGCGACCCGACAAACCAAAAAGTTAGAAATGTGTGGCACGTCGAGATGCCTCACTCGCGATACCATCTCGCCCATCTACCGATCCCCAGACGCACCTACGGCCAATCGAACCGAACGTGTTGTAACCAGAGATTCGGAGTACATCCGCCCGTTGAGATGCAGGCGCCTGATTTTAATTAGATGTGTAAAGTTGCGGTGAATTATTGCGCTCCTTAAAGAATTTTGTCGCCTCGATGTATACCGAGAATCGGTAATGCGGCCCGAAAGATCGAATTTATTTTATGGAATATTTCGGCTCCGCACTGATGTTCGGGAACGTTAAAGTAGTTCGGTCGATTATTATCTTTATCTGAGATTCGAATCCGAGATAAGGCAGTTTTGTGCGGGTCGCGAGTGAGTTACGGAGTGCCACCTACGTGCCGCTCGGTCGCCGGCTCGTTATGAACTTGAATTAAATGAATGACGCATGTATGAATGGAGAGGCAATGAATGTGAGTCGGAAGCGCGAACGGTGTTTCAGCACGCTAGCCCATCGGCCGGCACACGTGCATCCGCCCTGCTAACGCGATGCGCTCACACCGCGACCCTACACAACACACAACAACACATGCTAAACACTATGTTATATTCTATATTATCACGATTGTCTCGAATATTCAACACATGAGGCTAAAAAGAATACGTAAACAAATGTTGTTATAACGAATGAAAGGCGAAAATTAACATGACCACTGCGAGCTGCGTAATAAAATGTCAAGTATTGTAAAAAATTGTGATTAAGCGTTTTCGTTTTCATTGTGCATATAAAATGCATCGCAATATTTATAACATTAAAAAATAATGACCAACCGATCATAAAATTATATGTTATTGAGAAGTTGTCATTGTTATGAAATAACGCTGAAGAAAATGCGGTTCTCATGGTAAAAGGACACCTTGATGCAGATTAATGCACTCAGTATGGCACATAAGTATGAGTTGTCACAATGTCGTTCACCTGCGTAGTTGAAAACTTTATGACATATAACTTTTAAAGGGACACTTATGATAAGCGATCATAAGTCGCTTTAAAGGTTCGTTTGCGTGGGCATGTTTAAATGTCCCATTACTATTATAGCTTTTGTCTTACATCAATTATATTATTCATAGGCCAGGGCTTCGCGTTCTCAACAATAAACATGCGGTTTATTACTTACAAAGTTTTTATTATAATGTTAGAAATCATCGGGGAATGCGGTTTAAGTAAGTTGAAAGTTATAAAAACGCATTGCGGTTATAAGCAAGTGTTTCATTAAAGAAGTCTTCATACTTCATCCTTTGATGATTATTGTTTTTTTTAATAACACATTTTTGAAATGTATTAAATACAAGTGTATGCAATTTATGAAAAGACTTAATTTACATACCTACTACATATAAAGATTAATATTATGAGACGGTTAGAAAAATCATTTATTTATTAAACTATCGTTTTGCATAAACGCTTATAGATCATTATAATATGAAAATATAGAAATTGGTAGCTCTAGTTCTGAAAGCTTTTTCTGTAGAGAAGAGCCGGCAAGAAACTGTGTTTTCCTCCTTAAAGCCCACGTTATTATTAATGGTGTTGTATTTTTAAAAACAATACAATAATTTCTGAGAATAAACTGTTTCATTATGCGATTATAATATAATTCAATCGATTAGTTTATCAATCATTATACATAGGTGGGTACAATAATCGAACCAATCGGCATCGATCTATAGGTAAATATTTATACAGTCATTTATTATACAATTTAGATTATACTCGTTATATGAATAGGTCTTGATGTTGGTACAATAGTGGAAGGCAAAGCGATTATCTGGAAAAAGTATATAAAATGTAAGGAAATTTCATGTTACTCTTATATCTATCTAGGAATTTTTATGGTGCACTTTACTGTGCTAGTTGCGTAGATATTTATATGGTTTTTATGCTAGACTAGCTGCTCCGCGCGGTTTCACCCCCGTGGCTCCACTCCTGTTGGTCGTAGCGTGATGATATATATCTATCCTATAACCTTCCTCGATAAATGGGCTATCTAACATCGAAAGAATTTTTCAAATCGGACCAGTAGTTCCCGAGATTAGCGCGTTCAAACAAACAAACAAACTCTTCAGCTTTATAATATTAGTATAGATAATATTAGCTCATATTATTGAGATTGAAAAAATATAAAGTTTGTCAAGATAGGTTTGGTTAGTCACAACTTCGTGAATACTATACTTTTCGCTGGTAATAATAAAAATATTTTGTTTTTGGTAAGAAAATTATTTTATGTAGAAGTTAATAATGAAACTGCAAGAATAAAAAGAAAATAATTTTCATTGCATCCTAAAATTGATATTTTAATTCGATGACCTATATTAGCATAGAAATATAAATTCAGAACGATTTGTGCATTATTATGCGAATGTTGTCTACAATTGTTTCTGCGTGGCTCGGTGTCAGGTGGCGGGCGGAACCGCGGGGCGGAGCGGTATTGTTTGCGATCTTTCGTATGTTTACGTAATTAAAGCATGCTATTGCGTTAATGAATCATTTTCCGCTGGAATATTTTGCTCTACATACCTTTTGGCACACCGAATCGGTTTGTTTACGTGACACATATCAGATTTTTAACAGTTAAGATTTTTTATTGATATCATTTTGGTATTGTAAACATCCCTCAGCAAAGTAAAGGAGGAAAATGTAATACCGTATGAGTGGTACGAGTGTGGATATAAAAAGTAGAGATGGAATAATATGCGTTATTTTATTTAGATGAATTTTTTCTCAAGTCTCATGTGCTCATGCCTAGCCTTTCATTCAAAATAATTTATAATTACTGGTTTTGTACACAAAATTAAGTTAATATAGATTTAGGGGTTATATCCATTGTTTCTGCGTAGATTGAATATTATTGAACAAAAACTCCCTTTTTATGTATCGCTTTCAATTTAATTCCTTCCAACAAAACGTTAAGATGACACAAATGATAATGAGTAATGACAATGCAAATTGCAATTCGTGTGAACAAAAAAAAAATATAACATAAAGTGACGGTAGGTCGAAAACAAACGTCGTAAACATACAGCCCACCAAGGACAAATTTTCAAAATTTTCCTTAATACAATTAACCGATCAAAACATAAATACTAACGAAAGTCTTACACGAATTTAACATCAAATACAGAAAAAAATACAAAATAAAATATTACCACATTGCATGCTTTCTTACTAATACGTGCTAATACGAACATAATATGAGGCTCGAGAGCCAACAAAAAAAATCAACATATTTAGTTGGTAATTGGCAAAAAACATAATTTAGAAACAGGACGTTTAATTACATTGTTTTTACATTTAAGACTGACAACTCGCGTAATTCCGTCCAATCCGGGATGTTTTTCAACTATAATACCATATAACCATCTTCCAGGTGGAAGATCATCCTCCACTACTAACACTAAATCTCCAATTGTAGGTTCAGGAACAATATTGTTCCATTTATAACGATGGTAGAACTGAGTCAAATATTCATTTGACCAACGACGCCAAAAATCTTGTGTCATTTTTTGAGTCATTTGCCACCGTCTGAGATTTGTGATATTGGATGTTTCGTAATTGACATCAGGGGGTAAAACCAGAGGTTCTCCCACCAAAAAGTGTCCTGGTGTCAGTGGGATTGGATTGTCTGGATTCTCAGTAATTTTAGAAATAGGCCGAGAATTCAGACAAGATTCTATTTGACAAAGTAATGTTGTCATTTCTTCGAATGTTAAAGTTGAATTCCCAACAATGCGTCTTAAATGATGTTTCGTCGATTTTACCCCTGCCTCCCATAGTCCTCCAAAATTTGGGGAATGGGGAGGGATAAAATGCCATTCAGTCCCATTTGTAGCCAGTTGATCTGCAATTTCCTGCGCTATACTCGACCTCTCATGAGCATATAAAGATTTGAGTTCTCGTGCTGCACCCACAAAATTTGTCCCATTATCGTTTTTTTTTTTTTTTTTTTTTTTTTGATGTGTATCTTCTATTTGACGTCTTGTAAAATTAATATTCTTTTCTTGCAGCCACTTCGGCCCTTCCTTCCAGAGTTGAACATCTCATTGCGTACCGCCACGCGATGCACAATCTGCAGGATTATCCTTGGTAGATACGTGCTGCCATTGCTGCGGTTCCAACGACGTAATAATCTCCGACACACGGTTGGCGACAAAGGTTTTCCAACGACTAGGTTGTCCTTGAAGCCAAGCGAGCACAATTTGTGAGTCGGTCCACGCATGAATAGAAGATTTCTCCATACCCATGGCTTGAGACACTTCTAGTAGCAGTCTTGTGAGTAGTACAGCTCCACAAAGCTCCAATCTCGGAATCGAAACTTGTTTTATGGGCGCTACCTTTGTTTTGGAAGCGATTAATGCAACATTAACCTTCCTATTGGAGTTAACCACTCGCAAGTACACAACTGCCGCAAATGCAACATTTGAAGCATCGCAGAAGCCATGCAATTCGCGAACTTTATCATCATTATTGATGTTGATCCAGCGTGGGATACTAAATTTGGTAAGTGTATCTAATTCACTTCTATACTTGAGCCAGTCCTTCAGTAATTGTGCAGGAAGTTCATCATCCCACTCAATTCCCGAGAGCCATAATTTTTGTATAAAAACTTTGGCTGAAATTATTACTGGCGCAAGCCAACCAACAGGATCAAATAATCTAGAAATTTCTGAAATAACTTTTCTTTTTGTTACAGGAGGAGAGAGCGGTGGAAGGTGTACTAAGTATTCAAATTCATCAGTTCTTCTGTTCCAGGTAAGTCCTAAAATTTTCATGATTTCATCTATTTTTAGTTTCAGGTTTTCTGCTTGATCTTCAACATCTTCATTAGTCTCTTTAAGTATTTCTTCGCTATTACTGCTCCATTTTTGCAAAACAAATCCACCTCCTTGTAGAAGTTGTGTTATTTCCTTATAAATTTGCTTACCTTCTTCCACAGAAAAGCAGCCTGACATAAAATCATCCATGTAAAAATCATGAAGTACCCTTTCAGCAGCCAGCGGATACTTTACTCCATCGTCGTGTGCAACTTGCTGTAATGATTTCACAGCGAGATAAGGTGCTGAAGCCGTTCCAAAGGTAACTCGTAAGAGACGTAGATGCTGCAGTCTTTGATCTGGATCTTCGCGCCACACAAAACGTTGAAAATCTGTATGTAATTTAGATATTTTTACCTGTCTATACATTTTTATAATGTCAGCGACAAGACAAATTGGATATTGACGCCAACGCATTATAATGTGTCGTAAGTCAGGTTGTAGCGATGGGCCTACCATGAGTTCGTCATTCAATGTGATGCCATTGGTTCCTGGACAAGAAGCGTTAAAGAAAACTCGGACCTTGGTAGTATCCTTATCCTCTCGGATCACTGCATGGTGAGGTAAGTATACAGCATCAGCCGAATCTTCTTCATGAGATGGCACAGTTTCCACGTGACCTAAATTTTTATATTCTTTTATGACAGCAGCATACTCAGCCTTAAGTTTGGGATTTTTTAATAAATTATTCTCAAGCCGATTAAATTGTTTTATTGCAATAGCCTTTGAATTACCATATTTGCAATTTGGATCATCGGTTCGAAAAGGTAAATGTACTATATAGCGTCCTGAACTATCTCTCCTAGTAGTTGATGTATATATACTCTCACATTTAATTTCCTCCTCTGTAAGAAGTGATTTATCAGAGGCAAATTGATCCGATTCAAGCTCCCAAAACTTCTTCATAAGTTCGTATTCATCATTTTGATGAATATGATTGCACCAAATAGTGCTGGAGCTCGATCTGGATTGAATTGGACCCGATAGAATCCAGCCCAGCTGTGTATTTTGCGCGATTAATGCACTGGGTGAATCCTTGATCAGACCTTCAAGCATAATCTGACCATAAACATCTGCTCCAAGGAGCATGTCAATTTTATTTGGTGTTGCAAAGAAAGGATCTGCTAAAACTAATTTAGAAACTTCAGGACTAAGATTAACAACAGCATTCCTTTCCGGAAGTACTGAGGTGAGCTTATTGAGCACAAAAGCTTGGACGCAAATTTTAAAGTTGCAATGGCGTGATTGAATCTCAATTTCTACCCTCGCTTTAGAGGCAACAGAACTTGAGTGGTCACTACCCAAACCAATAATGGAGCTTTTGTGTGGAATCTTTCTTAGCCCAAGAAGTTGAACTGCGGCTTCAGTCAAAAATGAAGCCTGTGATCCTTGATCAATGAGACATCTTAACGTGATCAATGAGCCTGTGGGTGACCTGGCATTAACTAATGCGGTGGCAAGTAAAACTTGTCCACTGAAACGCGAAAAGCAGGCTCTGATATTATTAATATTTTTTACCTGTGTTGATGTAGATGCTGTTGCTTCCTTAGCATCTGATTCTGCCTCACTCATTTGAGGCTCCAACGGAAGCGATACATTTTTGGGATGTAGTAAAGAATGATGTTTCTTTTTGCAAATACGACACCTGGAAGACTGGCGACACGAATATACATTGTGACCTGCACCAAGACAATTAAAACAAAGATTATGTGATTGGACAAAATTCCGTCGAGTATCAGTCATTTCTCTTGAAAAACCTTTACAATTTCGCAAATGATGATCATCAGAACAATAAATACATTTTAAATTTGAAATATGAAACGCTTTCGGAGCAACATTAGTTCTATATTGTTGGCTATTTTGTTTAGCTACCTTAGGATCAATAAATTCTAATGAACGTGAGCGGATTTCTAAAAATTCTATAAATTCTTTATATGTTGGTAACAAATTACAATTTTTACTACTTTGCAGTTCCCACTGCTTACGGGACTCGGAATCTAATTTTAAGCTTACAATATAAATAACAATAGTGTCCCAAGTACTTACATCTATTGACAAATTTTTAAGTGCAAACATACATTCGTTAGTAGTATCTAATATTTCGCGTAACGCTGTAGCTGATTCAGTTGTTACCGTTTTTTGATTCATAAATTTCTTTAAGATACAATTGGCAAGATACTTTTTGTTGCTGTACCGATCTTCAAGCTGTTTCCAACATAAATTATAATTTTCTGCAGTTATTGGTATGTGTCGCAAGAACTGTTCCGCTTCTCCAGTGAGTTGACATTTTAAATAATGTAAGCGTTGAACATCATCCAATGTAGGGTTACTATGTACCAGTGACAAAAACAGGTCTCGAAAGCTCGTCCATTCTGCGTATTTCCCGGAGAAATGTGGAATAGCAATCTTTGGTAATTTAAAACCTTGTTGTTTCGAATCTGTAGCTGTGGTGCTGCCATCTGGCGCATGATGTACAGTGGTTGATTTAACCATTAAATTAGCTCGAGCTTCCCGCAATTCATACTTATAATCGATGTATTGTTCTTCGCAATTGCCATATGTATCAGCCTTGACATAAGTAGTAGCATTCAATTTATCACTTTCCGAAACTTGAATAATTTGTGTGTGAGTTTGCAAAAACTGAGACCAAAGTTCTTCAAGCGCATCTAATCTTGTCGATAAATACGCATCATTCGCTAAACGTTCTTTAGGCGATTTCTTAAAATTAGATCTAGCTTTTGTAATTCGATCATATATATTGTTTTGCACTTTAATATAAGATTCCATCTTTCAAATACAAAAACTAACAAACAAAACGAATACACAAACACATTAAACAAAATGAATATACAAAAAACTTTATAAAAATTTATAGGTTAAATATTTGAAATACGTAATCTTATAAATTAATTTATACATTAACTTGATGTTAATTATTAACTATAAGAAATCCGACAAAGATTTAAAATACAATATTCATAAACTGATACGCATTCACAGATTATAATAAGTACTTAGGTTATTACGTTTTAAGTTTCAGCGAAACACGTAACCTTGACCTATTTAACACGTCAATCTTTAAAGTACAAATCAATTTATTTTGTAATAGCAATTAGCAAGTTTTATATACGATTTACTTAAAGTCCCAATATATAAAGTCCAATTATGTATTATGATATCTCGAATGTACTCACGGTTTGTCCACTTATTTACTCACTCACAGCACTTATACACAAAATAACCTCCAGATGCAGATGTGAAGACACGATGATAGAACACCCAACTCGATATCACGCTGACCGTTATAGTTGTATGTACGTACTATTAGTCGTAATCCACCAATAATAATTTCATCGATATTGTCGTAACTCCAAAGCCAGTATTCTCCAGTATCGTTATATATTATTAATTATATATTATATCCGGCAATCGTAAGGACCATGAACAAAAACTCCTTTTTTATGTATCGCTTTCAGTTTAATTCCTTCCAACAAAACGTTAAGATGACACAAATGATAATGAGTAATGACAATGCAAATTGCAATTCGTGTGAACAAAAAAAAATATAACATAAAGTGACGGTAGGTCGAAAACAAACGTCGTAAACAATTATGTTGCATACTCGTGTGATTAGTTCATAGAGTCATAGTATTTTGAATGACCGCAGGTGTGGACCGATAGTTGTTTATTACTGTAATATTGCATAAATTAGTAATTAGTTATTATAATTATGATTCCTATTATTTGTTTAACATAATTGATTGTTATAAAGAAATTGTGTGTTGAAGAAAAACATCATCTGTACCTATTCTTAGCATTTGAGCATTACTTAAGATATTTTTATTATAGCTATTATAAATAATTAAAATAAAGTTGAAATATAAATGCAAAGTTTATAGTATTGATTTCCCTCTCGTATAATGTTTCTTGTTGTAAATGTGATCGTCCTGCTACACTGAACATCATAATATATTGTTACAGAAACAATTCAATGCCATCTCTATTTTCATTAAATAATACTTATATACACGTTGAGAGGAAAATTTGATGTATGACGTTAGTATATTTATAATAACTTTATTAATAATTGCCGTAATAAAGGACACTTGAAAAGTCTTCAGAATCAATAATTTTCCCGACTTTTCATGTACCTATTTTTAAAATATGCAAATTGTCTGTCATGTTTCGTAATGTGTCAGGTTTATTTCATCACTTTGTTATTGATTAGTATCTGTTACGCTGCTAATTAAATATTTACTTGTCTACTTAACCCTTTTTATATTTTTATAGACTACTGTAATTTTTTTGTGTTTCTCTAATACAAAATCATTAAATTTATTTGAAAAAGCCTAAAATTCAAATTTATAAACCAAATCAGATACGACGTAACTACATCTATCATATTTATTAAATTAATAGTCAAGATAATTGATTTGCAATCACTAATGTTTTGTGTTTTTCCTTTTATGTTGACAAAGACAAAGAGCCAATTAGAAAAGTAGATATCGTCAAGGCAAATGTAGATAAAGATTAGCGATTTAATTGTACAATATTTGTATGCTCACTGCATTGGTGTCGATTATGTTTAATTTTCCCAACGCGTATTTGCAAAGTATTTCCAATTATTTGTGTTAGTAATCATCGGTATATGAAATAAAATACCTCTATACAAATATGGTGCCACTTATGATCCGGGTTCAATAAATATTTATCCATACCCAGATCGCGCCAAATGGTGCACTTACAATCACTCAGTGCGCTCCTTTTGGCGCCAAATGTCAATTTTCTAGAGATTACCCGCCGGCCAGCCTTAACAAACAGGCCTGTTGACTGTTCCGCAGAGAAATGTAGTGCTTACATCAATCAGCACTTGGGTCGATAATCGTCTGAAGAGAGAATGTTGATTCGCTTAACAAGTAATGGATCTGAGCACTCTTCTCAATCGCGCGCATAACGTGTTTATGAATAAACACTAGTGTTACTTTCAAACGCTTGTTTACCATTTGCAGCATGCATTTTTAATGTTTAAGGATTTATTAAGCAAATATTGAGGTTTAATAACCCTTCTTTTTAACATGCTGATAAGTTATTGACATTAACGGAAAACTTTGGAGTCATTGTAACTACAACAGCTCATCCTTGTCATTGTTTATCACTCTTTGTTTTATTCAAGCTAATTATTCTTTTTTATAAACTTAGGATAAATTCAAATCTCAAATCAAATTCTATGGACAACAGTTATTATGTAAAAGGTTTTTGTTGTAGAAATGTTCTTATATATGAACACTTTAGTTAATCTCAAGTTGGTGAGACTGTCCGGTTGTACAGTTGCTCTCCGTAGATGGGCGACATCTCCTGTTTCTCTCAAGTCCACATTACCGTTCCGTAACTTAATATTGTATCTATGTTCAGCTTAAACGTATTTACTACATACATAATTGTAATTTAACTCTGTGTTTGCGCCACAAATATGATTGCTTGGAAAATTTAAGCAAATAATAACAGCTCAGATAATTAGATATAGGTACTTTGGATGTTGGATAACTGTTGACAATGTTTCCAAGTCATTAGAATTTCAAAGGAGCTTGCGTTACTGTTACGTTATATTATTATTAACATAATATTCACCGTGCATCATCATATCGGTTCCCCTTTGGTGTAAATAAATACCGATCTATAATTAATAGAAATAGACTTGAGTCGCTTCTCTAAGCATGTGTATCATAACAAGCATCAAAATAGATCCTTTGGCAGTAGTACGCTCAAAAAGATATCGTGAGTAAGTATGTTGATATAAATGTTACAAAAACTATGTGTTTCGATGCGAACATCACTAAATCCTCGAGACCGCACACTGTCAAAATATTGTCAAAGTAAATTCCACGCGTCCAATAAATTATAATGATTTTCCACTTGGCAATAATCCTAGCGATTTATTTCAATCTCGGTAGATATTAAACCGCATGCCGCTTATAATATCTAGGCGTCGCGTCATATACATTCGAGGAACGGTTGTTGAACCTCCTTTTATAACGCGGAGTTGGGGTGGCGGCGACTTTCAGTTTCAGAAAGCGCGATGGGCCGGCGGCGGGGTGTCTCAGTGCCGTCACGCGGGGTATATTTAGCGATGATGGAATGTCACACACCCGACCGGAAGTGTCTGTCGATGACGGCACGCGCCCCGCCCCGCTGCAGCGCCCATGCAAGTCATTTGGCAAGGTCCTCTGCGAGTCTACGCGTGTCCGGTCCGCCTGGGAACTGTCACGTCCACGTACTTCTTGACGTTATCGCTTGACGTCATCTCTCCCTTAATTTCAAGTGCAGATTACAATAATAGCGATTGTTATTTATGAGAGATTCGTTTCGGATTCAATTATTGTAATCGTTACATGTTAGTGCATCGGTTGACCCTTTGACTATTATCAGATAATAATTAGAAGACGCTCCGCCCACGCGCCGCCCACGGGCTAGCGGTCATCGGTCAAGTTTCGCCTTCATTTATTGCTAACCAATTTACTTATTTGTATTTTGTCAAAATAAATGTCTATCAAGTGGGAGTCAATATCATAAGATGTGTTGTGTTGATATATTCTTATATTACTTGTTAGGTAATAAACGTTATCGCAAATTTTCGTCGATCATCATAGATTTGACAATAATAAATTTAGTTGACACGAAATCTTAACATTCTTATTTTTACATAATTTCCGCCACTATAAAAGTTAAAAATTAACCAACATTAGGTCACGGGGAGGAATCTAGGTTAAACCTGCTATAAAGTCTTATCTTAAATTACCTTCGCATGAACACGTTACGAGTTATGATAGCGTATGCTCTTTTGCGGACTTTTACCCACCATATTCTTACATTATCTGATTATTGAAAAATATCCAGGAATGAGTAAGGACAAGAATAATTGTGTTTCTTTATTCACGAATTTAAAAGCAATTATCCGACGTTAATTGGTTAAAACTGAATTGGTTCTGTACCAATTACATAAGGTGACATTGTACCACCCAAGCGGTGAAGGTGGCTCAATGAAACACATTACGAACTTCTTTTACCTTTTAATTTAGTTCTGAATATGCAATAAATATTGTTGCATTGGCTTTGCAAATGAAGGCGATGACATTTAATTAAAGTGCCTGTGACGTATTTTACATGACAAATGAAGCCACACGGTGTTGTAGTAAAGTGTTTTCGTATTGTTATATGCTACATTGTTAACAATTATTAATCTTATGATAAATTAGAGGTCCGCCCCGGCTTACATACGGCGCCCGTGGTACATATTTCGCAATAAAAGGTAGCCTATGTCCTTTCTCGGGTATCAAAATAACTCCATACCAAATTTCATGCAAATTGGTTCAGTAGTTTAGGCGAGATTGAGTAACAGACAGACAGACAGAGTTACTTTCGCATTTATAATATTAGTATGGATTTAAACAATAATAAAATTATAATAAGGTGTCAAAAATTAAATAACCTAATTCTAAATAAAAAATCAAACATCCTCTGGAGCAAATTGAATCTTTAATTACAAAGGATGTGTGATTGAATGATTCATCACTATTCACGGGTGGTATTCAGATAAAGATTGGCTATGTGCTACTCGAATATAACGGACTTTTGCAATGGTTCCTTTAAGACGGATCAGCAATTTTGGTGAAAAATAGAAAAATCACAAACCTCAGAAATTCTTGCGTTTATCAAATGTTATTCCATCATGAAACTTACTTACCTACTTTGATCATTTTGTCAATGCAGAATATGCAAAATACATGGTGCAATGGTAGACAATAGTTAATTTACATGTAGGTAAGTCATTAAATATTAGATCTAGCTAGTAATCTAGCTTTTCATAGCTTTCTTCGTCAGTGAGGATGACTTGCAATTAATAATTTTCTTAATATTAATAGAAACACTCAAAAATACTATTGTATTTTGCACTGGTGTGAAGCGAAACCACCCGAGGCGGTGGCCTGGGTATTTTTTATTTGCCGATATCGGTGATCGGCGCCTGCTCCATTAGTCATGTGACACTATCGACATGAGATCGGCCCTCTCGGCCCTCTTTTCATTCCATCGATGCCCGCGAGCCCAAACCGCGTTCGTATGCAAATTTACACGCTAACAGAACGACTGATGAATGATGTACAGCGCTCCTTTTGAGATCCCGCTCCCGACGATTTTTGCCACTACGTGAATATTCAACGATCGCGCAGATAACCGTAATGTCGTCGACCTAAATAAATATTTATAGATATTTATTTTATATCGCGCCGGATAATTTTTTCTGTATTTAATGACTTCATTGTTTTGACGCTTTATTCCGTCTGCTAGACTAATGCCGGCTGCCAAGATATCGCGAGTTCAACATTTATTATGGCCTTTAAATATTCATCACCCTATATATTTTATGAGGTATTTTTAGTATTGCATGTAATTTTAATACCATTTCTCTTGACTGTGAACTTGTTGTCTTTTGCAAGAACTAGGCATTTAATATTTTTTAATACATTATAATATTTAGTAGTTGCTTCCACAGTCCATTACTTTGAGGAATAAAGAAGTCTCTGATTTGTGTTATCCGGACCAGATGTTGCGAAAACTGTAAAACGAAGTGCGCACTTGCGGCGCACGTATGTGAATTGAATTATTGGTCATATAATACCCTCAAAATTGAGTATGTTATGCAATATTCGAGTGTGTAACGTAGTGTGC
The DNA here is from genome assembly GCF_061535455.1 of Colias philodice. NCBI lineage: Eukaryota > Metazoa > Arthropoda > Insecta > Lepidoptera > Pieridae > Colias > Colias philodice. Next base: position 6,465,027 of record NC_143098.1, on the reverse strand, counting down.
AGCAGGCACAGGAATAGTGAGCGTCGGTGGCTGTCGGGTCAATGCGCCGAGTTGTGAGTCAGCGCGCGACATACGTACTCTCTATCACATTATTACTTTCTTATAAGGTTGTCGCGTTTAAATAATGCATGTAATGTAACTGGTCGCAATTTGTGCTCTCATGAGGGCGCTAAACTGAGCCGCGGGGTCGAGCCGACCACGGAGCGGTTTCTAAATATGCATTATGCATTGCAAATAGTTTTGCTGACTGACTATGATTACTACCGCCTTAACCAGTCTTGCCTATAGCGGAATTGTAAAAAATATTTTAAATTACTGCAATATCTGATCTTATTGAAGCTTGCAATTAAATATGCAGATTTGTTATCGCTTTATGATACACTCAAATGAATTTTTATATTTTCTTATTTCTTTACTATCTACCTTTGATATTGAAGGAAGCGTCATTATTTAAGTTTATCCTTAGCCGATGCAAACAATTGTAATGGAAATTGTTAATTAAGGGTTTGTGTGGTAAAAAAGAGCGTGAAGGCACGTAGGGAGTCGCACCTCATTCATATCGATTCCATCTTAAACAGGCGCGTCCATCGCATACTAAAACGGGGAGAGCTTTTATCTCTACACGCTACAATAAAACAAAAATCAACATCATTGTGAATAACTAATCTCGTCTCTTTTGTATTATCAATGAAAATAGTACCTATGTTAGGTGAGAGTTCGTCGCAAACTGTAAATCGTTTAACCACAGCGCCGTAATTTTTAAGCACGTCGACGAGACAAAATGAAATGTTTAAGAGCGACACGAGACCGACATTAAAGACATTATCGTATCGATCAGCGTCCTTAAAGCGGCTTGCAATTAGTGGTTGCTGTTAAACGACGCAAGTATAGACCTCCCGCGCAGCTGCCTCGCACGGCGCCGCCTCCTCGTCTTTATGAAATTATCACTAAATTGAGACAAAGCTTCCATACTGACATGGTAATGATGCGATAATGTGCTAGAGCAATTATCTCTTTTGGTTGTACGCGGAAAGGTTATTTATAATGTACTTTTATAATTTTCGCTTCGTTGCTAATGATTGAGCAATTTTTTAAAACTGAACGAACGTTCATATCAACATTTTTCCTTTAATAAGAGCACGATTACGCAAACAATAAGTACCTATCAAAAGGTTACTGAATAGCAATCTATTTCTTAATTGCATTGTAATGGATATGTCATTAGCCCAGAATGTTTAAATACCAGTAGGTGCTGACCGTTGCATCGTCAGCGCGTGAATTCGCAAAGGCCCGGCTTTCCTTAAAAGGTTGTCACTTACGAGAAACCTTTCATAACACTTAATAAGATACAGGACGAGTGTAAAATTTCGTGATAGATCCGTGAGAGTAGTCACGAGCCGCCCAGAGGCCGTGGGACAGGGGCATTTTATTTCCGCTGCATTATATTTCGTCGGCGCGGATTAAACGGGTTGTCTTTAACGAGTACTCATTGAGTTTAACATCATGGGCACGCGTTTTCGTCACACCTACACCGCAATGTATTTGTTTTATAGATGCCGTTTAATGGCTCCGGTCAGATATTATGACTGCGCGACATTGTTTACGGCCATCTTTTCATGTCTATAAAAGAACAAATGGGCATGTGTAAACAAAATAATTGAAGTATTTATGGTATATCAAAATAATTATGAGTTTGAACATGGATTAATTAAAACTTAATTGAATTCACTAACACTAAGTAAACATTCTCGATTCGTTACGTTAAATAGAAAATATAAACACTATTATCATTATCAATACGAAATATGTTTATTTTGCAATATTATAGTGTACATGTGTTTGTTTATAAATTTATTATCACATTTTATGCGAATACCCAGACATTTTACGAGGTATTTGGTATTAGAATGGAATGCATGAAAACTAAAGTGTAGTAATTTAGTCTCTACAAAACTACTCTGTTGATATACAACTGTTCGACACATTGGGAGTGTGTTTTATGTTTGTGTCAACATTTTTCAGGTGTGTCTACTGACACAGTTCATTTTTAAACCGGCGAGACAGTGGCGAGTCTATTTTTATAAGTGATAAAGTACCATCATAAATATTTTTTAAGCACCGTGGCGTTAAATACAGAAAGAAAGCAAATAAAGTAGAGGAATCGAAATTTTGACAATATTTTTAGAAGTCAACTCGAACGCTTTTTATCTTAATTGATCAATATTTTTCTGAATATATTCGTAAACGTAGTGTAGACGGCTGGTTGACGAGTAATTGTGCACCATAGCGGTGGAAAGATATCGATCCGACTCGAATCGCAGCTTTCCAAATAGGGAGCCCGATTTCCCAAATAGGCAACAGTCGGACGGTTGCCGGCATCGCAGGCCGCAGCGCCACTATCGAGGACGCAACATTTTCCATTGTCTACACGTTTTTGCTCTCTGAAACCTATATTGCATCTTCATCGAGGACGTCCAGTGTTTATCTATAGACGGTGTCAGTGCACCGTTCGTTTGTCGTCAAATTCGATGTAAACTCGTTTTAAATGTCATGTCTAGGTTCCTTTATGTTCAAAGATGTAATTTTGTGAAATTATTTTAAAATCTATGACAAAAAATATATATACATCCAAAAGTGCCAAGAATTCGATGGGTCAATATGGACTTAGTCCGAGGCGTGGAGGCTGTAAAAATGATGTGATCTACGGCATTGACTAATCGCTCGTGACTGAATACTATCACTTCGTGACCTCCAGTTACCCTCTCTGGCGTCAGTCGAGATAAATGGCATATACTCGTACATAGTGTGTGCGGGGGCGCAGTCTGCCGGTACGACCTCTCTCGTGAGACTCTGTTACACCCACTGTAACCGCATTTACTAATATTTCAAGCGATTTAACTGTACGTTTATCTTTATTTCAGACATATTTATACTACCATTTCTTCTGACGGAATAGAATTTTATTATGATATGCGCTTGCGAATAAGCGCAGCGCCGGTCGATGGAATGCAGCCTTGGGGATCGATCGTTGTGCTCAATGGGAGAAATATAGTCACGAAATCAATAAGTACTCGTTGGCAGCGCCCCGTTTATTAATCCCAATTGAAAGTCAATTGGCAGTAAATCCTTTATTATTGGCATTTAAAGTTCGCTAGACATTATGTGGAGATATTATTGTATTGCAATCGTCATAGCGAGGATGTGGCAGATTTTGTTTAAACGCGAGGATTATGCATGCGTGCATACGGACGGCCCTGAGAAATATGTGGTATTGTATTCAAATGAAAAGACGCGTCAGCATGCCATAAGTGGCGTCGTTCATAACCATGCAATGTTCTGAGCTTTCGGCTCGTTGAGAAGTCAAGGCGGTATCACACGCTGAACATGAAAGTATTTGTAAAATGAATGTACTTTTGGCGTACGATTTGATATGCAACCAAATCGTCCGGAAGGTTACGGTTTATATTAAAAATTTATATACTTCAAGCTGTTGTAAACGTTGTAATTCGACTGTCTTGGCGTTTGTACATTCGAGATTTTACAAGAAACATAAAACTACAATTTTACTTTGATCATATTTTTAGGTCGTCTGAGCAGTGAGCGGTAAAGACGTAGGATTAAAATTAGGAAATTTATATAGCTAAGGTAGGTCCAAAAGTTTGATACCAAATTTAGATCGTAATTGGGTCAACGAGAGGCGACCGGGGATGCTTTATATCAACAAATATTTTCAAAGATCATTTTCCTTAAGCATTATTTAAATACGCAGTTATTTTAATATATTTTACGGTACTCATAAACGTTTCTTAACCAAAACGGAGCCTGCGCATTATATTTTATGGTTCACTAATTAATTATCTGCGCATGAAGTACATTAAGTTCCTATATTGTGTTGATACATGAAACGATCTGGTACTAGTTATACTAGTTTGGTGAAATAACTAAATACGGAGACTATCTTTATGTTAGCGTGTACGGTAGATAAATGGCCAATGAGATGTATCATTTCCACTAGAAATAGTCGCTCTGTATAAAAATCAACGAGGCTATTTTCAATACTCATGCTTTATTCAAAGACTAAATGAATAAAACGGATTATTAAATTGTTTAAAGAGTTTTATGGCATTAAATGAAAATTGAAATACGATTGGACGCTCTATGAAAATCAAGGAAGTAACCGGAGCATGCGCTTCACGACCCATAGTAATCGTTGCATGCCATATTGTATACTTTATTAGCGTAAATGTTGGCATCTCTGCTCGCCCATTTATCTCCATATAATTAAATGATCAAGTGAAATTATATTTAGCTCAGTAAACGAGGCCGGGTCCGCGTCGTTCGTCGTATACTCTTTCGCCATCAAACTATAGTGGAAACCTCACGAGAACTTAGCGTCGAACAGGACCGCCCGCGAGAGGTGACGATGACACAACATAACATTACATGCAAGCGGAGTGAATTCATTGAACACTTTACTGACTAGGTGTGGAGAATAAATCCGATCGCCGGCGTCGGTGGGCGCGTTTATCATCGTTACCCTTCTGCTCTACATCGCCAGGGGCGTAGTTCTGCCTTTCCGACGCATAAACTTGTTACTCAATTGCTAGACCTCACTCACGTGGAAGTCTTTAAAGTCTGGAGCCTGGGTAATTTATATGTTCATAAAGTTTGCGCAGAAGACTCGGTATTTTGAACGCGTCAGTCGATCGAAAAGCTCTTTAACTCCGATAAAATTGAAACACAAAACCATTAATGAAAGTTCTGCGTCGGTGAAATCGCTAAGGAAAAATCTTAAGTCTTATTAACATAGTAGTAAAGCTAGTTTATTCATAATTGGCGGTTGTGCCCACCCCGGCGGCCGGCGCACTGAGTGCGCCCCGCCCGTCGCATGCGTTGTCGTTCAAACATATTGCGATCATAATATCACGCGAGATCGACGCGCTCTGTACACAATTAAAATTTGCATTCATGTTACCTGATTGATAACATTGTTATAGGTGTGTGGCCGCTCTTCGATTGCGGCGTATTTGTGTTTAATTAAACATGAATTTATTAAAAGCGATGTACCTACACTTATGGGGGATTGGCAGTTATATATTTATTATTTAAGTTATGCAGCATACAATTTGAGGTCCTATGTCTTTCACATTTGTGGGTAGTAATTAAATATGTATTCATTAGAAGATATGAGAGTAGTCGTGGAAAGTAACATGCACCATCTAATTTCGTGTCTTAACGGCCGCGGCGCGGCGACTCATTTTTGTAAAAATATTCTATGTTTTTATGAGGTGCAACTGTGATACGCTCATCCTACAACTATTTGTAGAAAGAATCTTAATAAATTATATGCGATATTTTTGTGGAGTATCTTGGCTCCCATCCACTATTTGCTACTAGATATTATGTTATTTAGCTAATAATAATCGATTAGGTGATGAAATAATCGCCATAAAATGTGATTATTTTGGTTATTATTTTTATACAGACAAGAACTCGTTACTTTTACACTGTATTAAATAAAAAGATGATACAAGGAATTCATATAATCATTCTGAGTATATCATTTGGAAGCAGTTATATTTTCTTGTAGCTAATTGGTTGTTTTTCATTTAACAATGAGTAAACTGTTTTTATAAATTAATTCGCTCAATTGAATGTGTCCACCTACGTTTAATTTGTCTTAGTTGTATACGCTTAAGTATAATTTACAATTTGTTTTACCCAGCCACCTTCCGTATATATATTTTCATTTCATATATGTTCCTCTAATTGGTCGTCAATATTGGCTTTTCGTTATGTATATTTTATCGTGGAAATTAGCATATGACTTGAATGTAAATACACTGAACGACACGAACTAGTCACCAATGCTCGCAAAAGGCGCCAGCTATCAATGCAACTAGGATAAAATATAAGGATAAAGTATATTAATAAACAGCTATTAATAAATAATATTAGCTAAACAAATATAATCTTATTTAACTTTAGTAACATAGAACATCAATTTAGATTATACAATCTACATACAAGAAAATTATAAGAAATTTAAGGCCCCAATAGCTTCTGCATATCTAATATGTTTAAGGTTTCCTTGCTTAAAAAATATAGATACAGGAAATAAATATTCCGCGCTCCATTCTTCATGTTGCGCGAACGTAGACTATTTTCAAATCGCCATTTTTTTATTAATTCTGTCAATTAGTAAAAGCATTCATATAAATAATACTTAGTATGTACATAGAAACCAGTAATAAACTGTTTTTGATCAAGAGTAATAGTGGATGAGTATTTAAAGCCTCTATCTTTATTTAAAAGAGAGCTTTAATCTAGAGGAGCTTGTAAAATTATTAAAAAGAAGAATTAGAAAATAATTGAAAATTTTCAATGGGTATCCTATATTTCATATTACCACCGTTTAATTGGTTAAGGAACATTTTGATGAAATCGGCATGTTATAAAACCAAAAGGAATGAAGAAATCGCACATTATATGTTAACCCAGCCATAGTGATGAATTATTATGTTCTAGATCCGCAAAGGAGGTGGAAGTCTACACCTAAAGTAGATTAGTATATATAATTAATCACATTTAAAAATCACTACAATGAAACTTACAACGTCGAAGAGTAAGGAAGCACAAGGTTGTCAACCTTGCAGGACATATTTCGCATTGTTTAACCAAGTTCATTGCAAATAATAAAAAACTATGTCCTACTTGTTCAAAAAAGTATAGCTATGTAAATTCCATAATAAGTAAACGACCCTGACTTATAAAGTAAGGCGAGATATCGGTTATTGATGTACAATTATTTATTTATAGAACAGTAAGTGAAAGAGGAATTTAATTAAATATTGTAATAATATGTTTATGACGAGGTTGGAAAATATAATTAATGGCGTTCGATGAAGTCACAATTGTCCATAACGTACCATACCTATATTAGCAGTTTTGATTTTTTCTTGCATTAAAACGCTATTGATGTAATATTTATGTTAACATTAAATGTACCATGCGGATTCAACTGCTTGCAAAATCGGGCAAAAACGACTAAAAAATCCATTACTTTTTAAGATTTCATGCAACCTTTACAGTTTGATTTTTGAAGTGAAAGTGAAAGCTTTTTTATATCTACTTCAATATTAAAATTATTGAGCGTATTTAATAATATTTGTTTAAAATGTTTTGAGAAAGGTTTTTTTCCAAAATTAAAAATAAATAAGTATTACTTACCTAAAAATCTCAGTTAACTGGACAAGATAATAATTTGTTTATCTTTTCAAAAACCCAATAATAATCACTGTAATTATAATTATTATCGTGTGATAAAAAAAAAACTTATCAACCACTGTCAATGCTGTTAATTTAATAACTCAATTTAAGCAAAAACGTATTTTTTGTCAAATGTCACTGAATTATATTCACGTAAGGCACATTTAGCCAATTAATCTTTTAAGTATCGCGGCATAAATAATTATAGCACCAGACCAGTAATCATTAAAAATAAACCAAGTCTTGCATAATTAATTTGCTTATATCTTTGTTTAAATTTTGGTACAAAAACGTTCAATGTCAGGTGTTTCTGTTTCTGATACATATTATGATATAAAACTGGGTATATCGAATATCACCAACAGGTGTTTCTTGTAGCTAATAAGAATTATCGTTGCGCATCGATTTAATCGTCGGTACCGATAGATCAACCACGCCACCCATCGTGAAGGAAGCGAGCTACATAAGGAAAATTATTAATTATTATTTGAATATGATAAAAATATTTCCTTATTTTAAATAAAACTTTCATGCACATTTGTCTTGGAACTAGAATTGTTTCGATTACACAGTGAGACTTTCGTTTTTCTATTAAATTTTCTATATTAATATTACGATGAAGAGGCATCAGTAATATTATAATAAACACGTTATGGTAGTCTGTACACTCCATTACTTGTAGCCAGACGAGAGGTCTGTAGTGCTTCATTAATTTTTATAAATCTCAGACGTATGAAGTTTTCTATAAGAAACGAGACGCCGATAAAATAAATAATGGATTGTCACACGATAAATTGTTTGTACCTACACCTTAGATGGGAGCGTATTTCTCGGTACAGTGGTAAAGTTAATTAAACGATTTGTTTAACTCATGCATATTCCTGTACTTATGCTTAACAAGAAGGATCTAGTGTGGGAATTGTTTTCCACATTTGTAGATGATGAAATTGACTATTGGCTATATTGCTGCCTTAAGAAACTATTATGACATTAATAACAGAATGCACGGTTCGGCACAATGCAATTCTTATTAATTTAGAATGTTAAAATGTTAAGCTGTTTCAACCCTTTGTGATTAATAGTCAAGTTCGTTTAGTGAGTCGGCCACGTACCTCTCTATGACATGTAAGCTTATCGTGATCTATGACATGACAATACAGTTCCAACCGTGAGGTCATGCATGCAATGCTCCGCAGATTACCGATGGAAGCTATGTTTTGTATTTAGGTAGCGCTACCAGTTTCGAATCGACAGTTTCTCAAGAGTAACATAATATATTTGCAATATTATTATGCGCTCTCCTCAAAGTGGGCTCGAAAGTTATTTAAATGACACACTTGAATTTTTGTTTTTGTATTAAATTGGATACATTATTACTTAAAAACATATTATTCAAGTGAGATCGTGGTGATTTTGGCAAATTTATCGATATTGGACGATTTAAAATTAAACAAGTGCATATATATTTGGTAGGAATTTCCATAAAGAGATCGCGAAAGAAGTACAAGACGAGCGTCGCCAATACTTCATTTCCCTGGCGAGGCGCTTCTGGCGCCCGGCCAGCGGTTCCGAGAACGAGGCAGAAGGTTACGCGATGTCTCGCCTCACTTTATATGCCTAAATCATCTCACAGATCATATTTTTACGGATATTTAACTCTCGTATATCGTATAAAACGCGACGGAGGAGCGAGTGTAAAGGGTTGTGACGAGTTGAGTAATGGCTTTCGTTTTGGCAGCGATCGCAGTCGAAGAAAGAGAATCTTTGCCATGATCGATTGCAAGCCGAGACGTATTAATTTAACCGTCTTTTTGGTTTGATTATTTTCAATTGAATGAATAAACGGACGCGTTGACACTTATATTGTAAAACGAGGCGTGATTGTCGCATCCTTATCTAAGCGCCGTCGCACCCTCCTTCCTTATTAAATTATGCACCATGAAATGTATCTCGGCGTAATCTATAAATATCGTAAGTTCGTTTAAATTTAGTGCTTCTAAAGAACAGCAACTTCCTCTAGCATAGATATTTATTGAATAAGATTATTGTTTACTCAATTGACGTAAAGATCAATAAATTCTCACGCAACACATCTCGGCTGCTATCAGTGCACTCGTGGAGTGAGGTTAATTAAATAGTTACGAGAAGGAGATAACAGTAACGCCTATTTATAGAGACCGGGCCACCTTATCGATCCAAGACATCTGATAGTGATCTCTCTAATTCCGAATCGGTATTAACAATGTACTATTAGTACTTTATAACATGACGAAATAGAAATTCAATTACATAATAATTATTGTTTTAATAGATAGGTAACGTTAAAGTTTTGAAATAATCAACGCAGCTAAATAATCGATGTAATAACATTTCTAACTCATTATAGTACAAACTTGTAAAATATTACACCGCAGTTTATATGCTTTAAAGTTAACGGTATCTGTTTGATCAGGCATAGATTTGCGATTTAATCCTTTAAGGTATAACTACCTGGATATTTCTACGTTTCAACACTCGCAACTTTTATTTTTAGATGTCCACTGCCGAGTGCGGTATGTAAATGCAACTTGTTAACTCGTAGTCGCACTCGGGCTGCTCTTCTGGTGCTAAACTATTAGTTATAATTGTGCACGTGTACCTATCAACAATTACTCACTTTTATTCATTTGTTTTGTAATAAACGCGGTGTAGAATAACCAATAAAATGTATTATATTATATACATAAATGAGAATCCATAAGGAAGCATTAAACATCTGTTTTATTCTAAGCAGAGAAATTAAGGAATACTTCACTACTAAATTATTGAAGTATGAATTAATATTTGCAACTATATAATACATAAAAATCGAAAGCATCGTAATATCGCAATGTTTGCTTTAAAATTTTAATTGACTTCGAATATTAATTTAGAAGTCTGCGTAATTTAAACAAGTCTAATAATCCTTCCCATTAATTTAAATAACAAGGTCTGTTTACGCATTAGTTTACTTACTTTAATGAAATATAATATTAATTCGCATAAAATCGTGACGACCATTTAATTTTAATTAATAATAAAATTCCAACTGTTAAAACAACTGTCAGCGCTCGTGAAACATTTATCATTGTAGGGTTACTTTAAAGTTGTTCTGTTCATAGTTTGCAACGTTATAAATCTGCTTTAAACAATTAATGCTGTTTTGTACTTAATCTAAATCAAAGACGTTGCGTCAACAGCGAGGAAAACATTTACAGCGTACAGATAATAAATAACAAAAATACCATAGATGCGTCATAAAACGTATTCATAGATCCTCAGATGAATTATGAACCAAAGTACTAAAATAGTATTTTTTAATTTATTATTAAGTTAAAAAATTTGTCAACAAAAAAACATTCTAATAAAGGTAAATGTTGTATTTTTGTATATGACGTAAGCTGAACGAATTTTTTTTTCTAATATAACCTATGCTTTCGATTTTTAAATTTTTGATAGATGACGCATCTTTAAAATTTGGCGGCGAGTTTTGTTTTTAATCTTGATATTTTAATAAAAAATGTATTATCATTTTAAATGTATAATTAATTGGTGTTAATAATGACTTATGAGTTAATAATTTTGTTTCAGAATGTCAATTTGGCAAGCAAGCAAAAGAGCTTGGATCTACGTGGTTTGCTGACTTAGGTCCTCCGTTTGGTGTCATGTACTGCATCAAATGTGAGTGTATACCGGTACGTATTTCTTCTTTTAAATTTCAACATTCTTTTAAGATATAGGTATTGATACTACCAATAAAAATCAAAATAATACTAGGTATAGGTATTCTTGTTCATCGGTTAGAATTTGGAACTAGTTTTTAATTAATTTTTGACTAATAATATCAATCGCTTATTATTTGTCAGTTTACAAATTGTTTTTAATATTTTTGCAATCTCTGAAATAACGTAAAAAGTTCAAGTTTTGTTTATTATTTATTACTTAAGTATGAAGTTGGTTAGTTCATCATAACATTTCTAATTACATATAAAGATAAAAAATATTCAACTTGGACAACATTTCTTAAATTGTTTAAAAAACAATGCTGGTTATAAGCCAAGACGGTAATAAACGGTGTAATGAAGAGCATGTTTGAAGGGCGGCATTTTTCTATGAATGTGCAGGTTCTACTTAAAGCGGTTTTACTGCATTATTAAGTAAAGCTTTTATTTTAATTAAATGTATAAATATAGATTTTGCAGATTGAGCGTTATTATAATCGTTAAATACTGGTTGTTTAATTTTAGGCGCAATGTAATTAAAAACCAATTGTTGTAAATACAAATAAAATGTATTTACATAAACGACTTACCTACATTAAAAAAGCTCAAATCATAAAAGCTCGGCTCAAAAAAGGCTCATATACTTATCCTAGTGGATTTGTCTTTTAAATTCATAATTTTTGTATTTTCTCCCAGGTACAAAAGAAGCGGCGAGTGGTTGCGAAGGTCCACTGTCGGAATATAAAGAATGAATGTCCAGAGCCTTCCTGTGACACCCCGGAGTTGCTTCCCGGCCGCTGCTGCAAAACATGCCCTGGGGATGTTAACTGTAAGTACTATTTATTAGAAGAATCCTCATATTTCTAGACACTGTATATTTTCTGATTGTTTGTACTAAATATTTTATGGCTAATCTCACGGTAACGCTATTTGTAGGACTGAAAGTTCATTTGAAAGTTAAAAACGTTAAAAATAACGATTTGACGTAAAAAAAGTCAACCTACTTTATATTATTTAAATATCACCTTGATTTTTCTCGTCTTTTGTTTCAATTTCAATTGTTCATAATAAGCGTGCAATAATAATAATTGGTAAATACGTATTATATGCATTTAAATAAATAACCGTACAGTGACGTTAGGTTACGACGTATTAGCTAATTCTAACAATAGTGGTTTATAAAACCATGTCTAATTGTATAATAACGAGTGCTATACCTACTAGTTTTATACATATAATGATGACGAAACTAATTAATAAGTTATATTTATAACGCTGAACCAGACGTGGTTTGGAACGCAATAAAGATTAGGTACTTATCATTTATATTTTGAAATTTTATGCGAAAGAATTTTCCAAACGATGTAGGTAGGTATCGAAGAAGTGTATCGTACAATGTTTCGGTAATAAATGTACAATATCGACAGCATTCCTTTTTAATTTGTGAATGTGTAGAAGGAAATTAAAAATGCGAACCATAAATAAGATATTAACAATCATCAAGAATTCATGGTCGACAAACAAAACTTCTGCATAATAATCACGCATTATGAACCGACAGCCGACAAAGAGAACATAACAATGCTGTCAAAATATTTATGAAGAGTTGTAATAAATAATCAGATTATACGAACCATTTGTAAAGCAACTTTAGCCCGTTCAGTGGCTTGCGACGTAATCTTTTTCATGACACGTTCATCACATGCCCGTCACATTGCCAATTCAATTCCATTTCTTAAATTGATGATGTCATTCCTGCTTTGAGCCTTTAGAGATATACCGACTGATGTCATGCTTTTACCGATTTAAGTTTCGGTGCTAATTTGCAAAATGTCCTATGACCCTATGTAATATTTTATCCTAGAGTTGTATTCAATTTGACTTCCGTTAGTTTTAGTGTCTTTCCGAACCGTTATTCAGTTTGATTGTCTACGTCGAAAGTGATCTACGGTAAAGTAGATTTTAGAATATTGTGTCAATCACGTTCACATATTATGATACTGAGTCCAAATTATTATTAACACAATTTAGGCGTATGTAGGGTGGTTAGATTGCAAGTAATTTAATATCATTGGAAATTAGTTTATTAAAAAAACATAAAAACGGTTCGATAAAAGTGAGGATGACATTTTAATTATGATATTATCGGCCGTTAATATTTAATGGTAGTGTAATCTGATAATAGTGGAAATAAATATTATTGGCAGCAGGTTAGTGACTCATAGGCCATCTGTCGCGAAAAGTATCCGCACATGTGGAAATTGTATGAATGACATATACGTACACGTTTTTTTGTATTTTATGTTTGATGATCGTTATTAATATGCCGTCTTCGGTCGACTTGACTCGCTTGAAATTCGAGACTTCAACAGTTTAGTTAATATTATGATATCCATAATAAATTTAATGAACTGGAACGATTGTCACAAGTGTTCTTTTCGACCTTCGGTATGATTTTAAAACAAGACAGTTTTAATGTTATGTATTTGTTTTAAAATAAAAATAATTGGCATGATATTCATTTGCAAAATAATCGCTTAAATTAAAAAATATTTTGTTCGTAGCATCACGATTCAGGTTGAACGTAGTAAATCTTCATTTAAGTGCCACGCTGGTGACATTATTTGAATTCTTCATTAATATAATTATAGGAGGATCGGCAAATTAGTTGACTTTAAAAGGTAATTGCAGAATATGAGAAAGCATGCGGTACAGACGAAGTGACAGGAACTGGCGATGACAAATGACTGTGGACAGGCGCGCTCGCTCCCACGACTGATTCTCATCATTACCTACATATGGATGTCTACATTCGATCTGGATAATAATGCTCGCCGACGCTAATGTGTAATGCACAATTACGTCTTTCAGTCGTAGTCGAAAAGTAATTGCGTGAATTAATTCGCAAGCGACATCGGTTCCGGGGCACGCCTCGGCGTGGGTCGGAGGCGCAGGCAGCGACGTCGCCGCCGACAGCGCGTCTGCTGGCCTGCGAGAGGGATATATCGAGAGCATTACAATGGCATTACTCAGATGCACCGGGCTGGTGCAGAAATGGCACGCGCTGGTCCCCCCGCGCCCGCGTGCTGCAAATATAGCTGGTGCTGGTGGTTATTCCGGGCGCGGCCGTCGACCCTTCGCCGCGACGCCGTCTGCGCGCCTTTTTAGCGAACTCTACTTACAACGCACATATTTTTTGCGAGCAAATATCGACGATGTCAATGTACGAATCTCTTTTTTTAATCCCCAAAATTCTCAGGATCACAAATTTACAAACATTGAGTTAGTAAACAACGCGCCTTGTTCACTGTCTCGTTAATTGATTGGCTTAGCGCTCGCAGTTCTAAATTTGTCGCGTATGCAGTGAATTATTTATTTATTACTTCGTGGAATTAAGTAAAGTTTGATCAGTCCTAATTTAAAAAAAAAAACAGGTCTCTGCAGTCTAGCAAAATTGCGTTTTCAACAAGTTATTTGACAATTTTTTCCCGGCTAATGAAATGATAAACTGAATTTTTTTTTCTTGTTTATCAATTAGTGTTATATACGTAATGCGCGTGAATTTTTTCACATTTATAAAGTTACTTTATGTTACCTTAATCAGGCCTTCAAGATAAGTCTATTTCCCCCAAAGACATTTCGAGCTAAGTTTGTGCACTCACTACGTTGCAACCGATTACAATTTACACAATCTGATCAGCGCATTATTATCCTTATATAGTCGTTATTAAAAACTGCTGAACACAATTGCCGAAAAACTTATGATTTTCTTAATTAGAACGTTATAAATTCATTAAATTTCCCATTTTTTGCCTTACAAAATCTATTGATAAATACTGCTAAAAGTTATTTTTTCCATTAATTTATTCGAGTTGGTTGAAGACCAATGAGTATTAATCCTTTAAAAAAATTTTTTTTTGAATTTTGATAATTCCTTAAATATTAAAAAAATATTTAAAATAATTAGGAAAAATCCTAGCGAATTTCTTTAGTCGCGCTCCTTGGGCCGGAGCGTTCTGACGTGTGCTCTACGCTCGATTTTCCTTCATACCGAAGTGAAAGTTGCTCTACTTCATTAAATTTAATATTTTTGTTAATTGATTATTTTTATCTTAGTTTTGTGCAAATATTCGTATTTTTAAACATTTGATTTCGATATGGAAAATAAACGAAAAAAATACGCGTGTAACTACTAGAAAAAAAATTATCTTCGAACATAAAGTTAATGAAACCAAATAGATTGCAAAGGTGATTGGCAACAATTTCTTTATTTTACGGGGTGTCAGTAAAGGGATGTATATTTCTTTAAAACTAAAGTAAGCTCATAAATTTTCTTATAATATAATTTTTTTGAAGTTCCAAAAATGTTTATTTTTCGTTTGAGAAATACGAAATATAATACATATAAACTTGTATTGAGAACTTGAACTTCCCAAGTTCATCCGGGGAAATCCCCATACGGGGAAAATGATTTGTTTAATCCAAAATTGATCCGAGGTGTTTTAATTTTTTCTTCTAGTCATTTTCAACGTAGCGGCATGTTGTTTGATTATTAATTTTGTAACTTAAATACAGGATGTTGGTTTTATATTCTGATCTTACAGACGCGCTGACAAATTTAGTCCGCCATTTCTAGTTTAGTCTACCAACTCTAAGTACCAATATTAAAACGAATGGATTATCATCACATCATCAAAACTCAGGTGTAATGGAAGATCACAATAACATAGAAAATTCAGTGGGTGTTGAGAACTAAACAAACAGAAGTAACAGAGACGCGAAGAATAAAAAAAGAGGACGAAAACGATAATTCGTTGATGCTTTCCCTTTTCGACGTATTGTTAGGGTACATCACCAATCTGCAAAAAACAAAACTGATGATTCCCAATTGCTGATTAAAAATGAAAAACAAATAATCGACAACAGTGGTGAAAATTTGCTGATCACAATGAAACATCCTTCAGTGGTAGCAGATTTACTCATTTCAAATGTATCGGTGAACAGCGTAAAGGAGAGGAGGACAGGAAAACATTATGAATGTGGATGGTGGATTGTATACAGGTTGTAATCGATAAGTATGTGCAGGCGATTATGACGTTATTATTGCAGGTATCAAAAAACTTAAAACTGATATCGAAATTACTTTACCTAATGAGCAAAATGACAATAATAACTTTTTAAAAGTATAACGAGAAATATCTAAAAAATTTACTTTATACACTCCCATATCAAAAAGGGAAAATGGGACTAGTAGAAGTTAAATGTCTAATTCCGGCAAAAGACATGAATGCGGAAGATGCGGTTAAAAAAAATTAAATATTTGAAATACAATGCAAAAAATAACACTTTTGTCATAGATAAGAATCATGACTATTTTTTCTAAATTCAGGGACAACTAAACGTTGCAGAAGCAGAAGTCTGCTTATTTGCTGTTTGGACTGGAGTGAATCATTCGTTAAAAATAGAATATATAAAAAAGTATGTAACGTTTAGGCAAAATAAAATGATGGACCATTATCAAGATTTTACATAAATTGCCTACTGTCAGAATTGATTGATTCGAGACTTCAGCATTCGATGCCCATCAAGGACCCATCCTATATCATTCAAGCGATTGAAAAAAAAGAGATAAATCCAGTGCAACCGATAAAGCATCAGAATGCTAGCAAAAGATTTATTAGGTTTATCAATATAAATCTATATATTACACATAATATAATAAATCTGTAGAAGACGCGAAGACTGACATCCGCGCGGACGGAGTCGCGGGCGGAAGCTAGTCAGAAATAAATATCTTTTGTTTTCATTTAACACAAACATTACATTTTTTTTATTATATACAAAATTTGTTTATCCGTTTTATTAGTTAAACTGAACAACTTTCACTAAGAAACTTAGGTCGAAAAAAATGTATAGAGTTCTGCATTTTGTATGGAAAGCTTATTTTTTTTTATATTTCGTCCAAATTTCTTTGTAAAAGTTGATCAGTTATATAAACATGAAGTTGAAGATATCAATAGAAAGTATTCGCAAATTTTGTGTACTGATAAAAAAAAAATCACCCGGTGTAATTTTCACGAAAATTGTTTCAAATTGTCATTTTTGGTACTTATTACGAATATTAAATTATGCATACGAATGATTTAATTTTTAAAAATTAAGTGGAGCAACTTTCCCTTAGTACATTTGTATTATTTACATATAGGATGACAGGATGCATTTGTTTGCACTACTAGACCAAGCCCTTAATGTATGCAATGCAAAGTCTGAGTAATTGATAATTATACCTATTTATAATAGTGGTTTATAATATCCATTTGTTGCGAGTGCTAATCACATTATGTCAAATATTCCACTGTTACACCGTGATTTATTCCATTCTAATACCAAAAACTAATACCACTGGTATTTGTTTCAACTCATATTTTTTTTCTATTCCGAACCGATACCATTGTTTAAACTAATACCAAAACAAGTTC
Source organism: Colias philodice (assembly GCF_061535455.1). Lineage (NCBI taxonomy): Eukaryota > Metazoa > Arthropoda > Insecta > Lepidoptera > Pieridae > Colias > Colias philodice. Next base: position 6,447,539 of record NC_143098.1, on the reverse strand, counting down.
AAAGATATAAGGTACCGTCAGTAAAAATGCTTTGTATGTAAATATAAGACCTTTAATTGAAAAAAAAAAACAGATAACTCCAAAAAAATCAAATTTTGTTAGCAAACGTCTTGTTCAATGATAAAATATCACTTAAATAATCAACTTTAATATAATTTTAGTTCCTCTCTATACCTGTATAATATTTTTTTTGCAAAAACATCAAACAGGAAGAATTTACTTACAATCTAAAAATCTAAAAAATAAATTATTATAATTAAAAATAAATTATGTAGTTCAGAATATATTTTCGATTTTCCCCAAATTCTTCATGCAAGGATAGTTCATAGTCGGTGTTGTATCCTCCTACACTATTATAGTATAAATTACTGCAATCTATTTATATTTATATTCGACAGATATAAGGTTACCAAGTTAATATTGTTTCTACAGTCTGCTGTTGTTTTATAGGTTTATCTTATTATATGAAGTATATAATACTATTTATCGCAATGCAATCTAAATATATTTCATTTTGAATCATTCAGCCTCAGTAAAACTAAGATGTAAGCTAGTCGTAAACTCCGTTTGATGATCCTAATATAAAATCTATCAAATATTATTGATTTGCAGAACTCTAGTTCAACGGATTGCCCTTTGCCGGTCTCCTTTGATATAATAATATTATAGCGTATCACGTTCATAATAAATTTACCGCGAAATGTTCTGTAAAAGATTTAATTATAATTGAATCTTAGAAATGAGCCAGGTGTCAAAGTAATAAACTATAGGCGCGCTTTATAACTTTGTGCAATAAGAAAATAACACGAACATAAAGGATTGTAAATTTACTACCATTTTTAACACTTTATAAATGTGATAACAATCTATTATCTATCTTAGAGCAATCTACAGATAAATATTCAGTGAGGTTATTTATTTATTTAACTTATAACTTTCTAACAATATAAACACGAGTAACAATTCAAATAAGAAACACGAGTAACAATTCAATTATGTTTTCCTGGTATTGTACTTTTCCTATTTTCCCTGTACGCGTAATAGGGAAACATTTAAGATAGTAGGTACGCTACCATTATTATGTTCTCTGTTATGCTTTAGGGTACATTTTAGAATTAAAATTGTTGTAGCTGCAAGCTACGACATACGGTGCTTTCAGCTTTGAGTATGTAATTTGTACTTAGTGCAATTTAAAACCGCTTCTTATGTTCCGACTACAGTAACCAGAAATGAGGGGTGCGTGAGCTCGTGAGACGTTCACGGTTCATCGCACATCGTATCCAGTCGATCACGAGTGTATCTAATTCAGTGTGCTGTATGTGCCTCTGAGGAATTTGTTTGTTGCACGCCGATGCCACGTACAATCGACGTTTTATTTTCGTGAGATCGGTGTCTCTGCCTCAGCGATGCATTCCGCAGTGCATAATTTTGTTTGCGCTTTTTTAACTGTGACGTTATTTTCTTTCGCTTTGATGTTCGAAATCATATAGTGAGTAATGATTTTTCTCAATTCGAGTGAGTTCACTCGGGTGCATATAACCGTTTGCATACTTACGTGCTACGAGATGCAATTACTTTAGTGCGAGCGGCGACATCTTGCGCGATATAATTTCGTTCTAAATGGGACGAATGGGATAGCGTATCCGTTATTATTTTAATAGTAGATAATAAGACGAGTCAAGTCAATTGCGGTTAGTGGGCGAGCTTGCTGAGTAATAGGAACATCGTTTGTGGTGGGAATCCTACGTGACTTGCCGCCTTAGTGAGCGATGGCTCCTTGCGCTTTTGGCGCCACTTGGACTGTTTTTTATGTTTTACTAAGAATGTCTTATAGTATGCTATCCATATATAAATATGTAATTAGCGCGAACCTTAATAATAATCAATGTATTAGATTTAAAGCGATTCTAGTCACGGGTTGCATAAAAAATAATTAACACTGTCGCATTTTGTAGAATAAGAAAGAAGTTATTAATTATTATATTATATAGGAAGATGACAGTTCGCAAAAATGCGTTAAAATTGTTCTTGTCTAGGTTTTCAGTTTCTGAACATTGACGTGTTTCAGCCTCGCGTAGTTTGAAGTGATTTACGCGCTATCAGGTATGTCGTTTTGATTTAGCCTTTTAGTACATGTTTGTTGAAACGATGAAACGTAATTGCGTAAATAGAGAACATACGCGATATGCAAACAAAGGCGGCGTCGCGACGCCCGGCGCCGGCGCCACGTTTTCAACTACGGCTATTTTCACATTGGAGATCTTTCATCTAGTCCTTTTGTCTTTTTATTGAAAACTAGCGATACATTCCGATGATGCTGAGAGGATAGGGATCTATGGTTATCGGTAAGATTCGCCTTTCAATCATAAATGTTGCAATATAATGAGATTGTACAGGAAAAAGAAACTGGTATGGAAAGTTATGATACTACAATATGATACTCTAGTGAAATTGTGTTAAATTTATCTTTTATGAAAAAAACTTCCTCCAACCATGTAGAGGTAAATGTAGGTTAGGTAGATACTTATGTAATATATTATCAAAAAAAAAATAAATAATATGCTCTACCTAACTATGACAAAAATATTCATTGTATTCTAACATTATAACTTATTAGATATCGGTCACACCGCACACGTAAAGCTTGTTAAGCTTTGGTCAATTCAAATTCAGAAATTATTTAATTGTAAAGGTAATCATTTTATTTGAACTGAAACAGTAAAATTAACTAAGCCGTTATTTATGACTGACAGTTTAAGAGGGCGCATAAAGCAAAATAACCAATCTTCTATTAGATGATACGTGTAATATGCAAGACCAAATCTAAAAAATAAAATATATATCAAACTAGATGATATGTTCAACGATTCTGTTTAATCAAAAACATAAAATAATAAAATTTACTCGATAAAAAAAAAATCACCAAGTTAGCTCTAATTTTCACACTTTTACGTTTTCTACTTGACATGGTAATACTTATTATGATATTTTTTTCATAAACAATTATATTAAAACATTTGCAAGATATTTGTCAGAGCATTTTGTGTAATTACTTTTAGTTTTGGTTTTATCTGCGATAAACCACTTTTATCGTGACAAAATCAAACGTTTATCTCGAGAAAAAAAGAGCGCCAAAAGTGGTTTATCGCAGATAAAACCAAAACTAAAAGTAATTACACAAAATGCTCTGACAAATATCTTGCAAATGTTTTAATATAATTGTTTATGAAAAAAAAATCATAATAAGTATTACCATGTCAAGTAGAAAACGTAAAAGTGTGAAAATTAGAGCTTACTTGGTGATTTTTTTTTATCGAGTAAATTTTAATATTTTATGTTTTTGATTAAACAGAATCGTTGAACATATCATCTTGTTTGATATATATTTTATTTTTTAGATTTGGTCTTGCATATTACACGTATCATCTAATAGAAGATTGGTTATTTTGCTTTATGCGCCCCCTTAAGCCCGCTTCTTAAGTTCTGACTACAGTAACCAGCTCAATGTGAATGTTTGTTAGCTTAGTAGTGAACATTTGGCATAAAACTGTAATATTATTATCTACTCATAAAATAAAACGCTCAAAGGCCTTAAACAAGATATTATTTCATTCACGAGTTCGTATTTGTTTACGACTGCCACAAATGTAGTATTATCTGCAAAAGTTTCCTCTGACACTACGTATTTTATTTCATAAAATAAAAGCAGTACACAGTGCACATAACAGCCACAGGCGTTATCGCTTAGTGCGGCTGAAATTACGCACGCTTGCATTTTCATTTATCACCAAGTATACCGCATGCAGATCAAACGAAAGCAAATGTGGGTGTGCGTGTATTCTAGAAGAATGTATATTACGTGTGAAAATGCAATAGTCATAATCTACCAAGTTAATTGTAACTATTTTGACGGTTATTGCGCTCATATGCTTCAGAATAGGCAGGAGCTATTAGCTACCTCATATATTGCAATTTTACGTCGCAATTATCAACATAGCATTCCTGAATATGATGCTACGTTAGACTTTAAAGTTTAAAATTAAGCGCACATCTATAAATTTTATAGTTTACTGTTAATGTTGATGTGTGAAATTTTATTAGTGGTTTACACTTAACTTTATATTTATAGTTATGTTTTTCGATTATACTATTATTACTATTATTTTTTTGGATAAATAAAATAAAAGCATAATATAAGCTTGACAACAATATATTTGCAAAAAATATAGTACCAGATGCTGTGGCAATAGTCAATAGTCTAAAATAAATTTTAGAAAAAGAATAAAAGTACTTGTGTGTGCCATTGAAGAAAGTAGACAAACCTTTTAATATAAATAATATTAATACTCTCTTTGCTAAAAGTCATCAGAAAGGCCACTTCGTCACAAGGACGGCTATTATCTCGGTTGTCGTACTAATGAAAATTTACCTTGTCGAGTCACATTTTAGCTGCGGCCTTAGGGCATGCAGAACCGAGTCCGGTTCCAAGTTTCTGAAACCCGGTTCCAAATCGAGCTCAGAACCGGGTAGAACCGGGTTACCCGGTTCTTTTATAATACTTCGGAAAAAATACGAAATTAAACAAAAGTAACTGTAAAAGTAACTGATGGGTCTTTTATTTTACGCAGCTTGTGTCTTATTTTCTTAAATTAATAAAGAAACAAAATTTCAATACTTTTCTTTATTTATCAGTCTTATAAAAGTACCTTGTTATCATAATATTACATATAAACTTAAACCTTATTCAATAACTGCAAACTATAAAGCAAAAAACCGGCCAAGTGCGAGTCGGACTCGCGCTCCGAGGGCTCCCAACAAACCTATTTTTTATAATGTTGTAACATTAAAATTTATGTTTCTAGCAATTTTTCCTTTATCTGTGTTATAAGACGTTACTTTTACCAAATTTAAAGGCTCTGTGTTCATGAAAAGTACCCAGCTGTAGGTTTTGAGTCCCATGCGAATGTCGAAATTTGCGAAAATTTTCAGCATTTACGGCTGTATATTTTGATGCGTTGGCTTGTGAGTTTGACTTTTTCACATAAAAGAGACCGAAGACTTAAGTATTCGATATAAACAGCTTGATACCAAAAAAAAAAAAAACATGACTGGATCATTATATGAAACAGTAAAATCAACAGCTTTTCAAATTCACGACAAAATCTAATAAAAATATTTCTGTAGCCTAATTTTTGTCATTTTCGAAGCCTTTTTTTAATTTTTTTTTTGGTAATGCAACCGTAGGAAACTTATAGAATCTAAGGTTAGACAACCAATCAGAGCCACGCTTGAGGCGTGGCATGAAAATTCGCGATGCACGTGAGTCTGACGTTGCCAGATACAATAAATTTGTTTAAATAATGCAGCAAAATATAAATAATACTTTATATTTTAATATTTTGGTCGGAACCGGGAGAACCGGGTTTCATACTTTTCAGACCCGGTTCTCAAGATCATCAAAAAACCCGGGTTTACCCGGGTTTTTCGGAACCGGGTAAACCCGGGTGCATGCCCTATGCGGCCTGCGACATAGTTATCCGCATATTTGTAGTACTACTGTTCACTAGCTGCTACCTATTTATTCATGTCGACGAACCATTATCGTTATCTTTTGCACGCTAGGTATTAAATTTGATATAATGTTATTAGCTTGTTCTTAAAATAACTGTTCTATTCAATCACGACTATTGACATCATTACATATTGCTTTATGATCGGGTCAGAGTATCTGTGTAATTTCGAAGAATTAGAAAATATGCTCGGCAGGCTATAGCGTATTTTATTAGGATAAATTGAATTACCGTCGGACGCGTAATTGCATCGGTTCCTATAATTACTGTCCGATTAAGGTACGAACTAATAAGAAAAATAAATATAATGCGCGCAATTAAAATATTTCTGTCAGAAGTCAGCTCAAATCTATGAAGCTAGGAGTGGAGTAGGCCCATAAGGCAAGTGTGCGTAAAAGGTCACAGGCGAGACACGAAGGCTATTTGGAAAGTAGACTGGCGCCGGTGCCGACGGCGGTTCTAGGCAAATTTGGTGAGAATGGGTATAGCTACCGGTACTGCCTCCAATACACTGATAACTGTTTACCTCATAGTCACTATACAATCACCACTCCCAGGAATTCCATAATCAAATAGTACCTATAATAGAGCAAAAGGTTTAACCCCACGTTTGTGATTTACCTAGCCGTTGAATAATGCTATAGTTAAAGTTTTTATTATCTATTTCACATTCTTTTTTTTGTTTACAATTCGCTCATGTGAGGAATTTATTGTGTCTAGGACATAAATGGACTCGCGATATGGACTAGATTGTAGGTACATATAATCATATTATATTGCTTGTAGATGACGTCTTTCTGTCACCACGAGGTTATCACTTTGCATTACGTTAGCGTGTAAAATGAGATATACTGGTTTAATGTGCATTGTTCAATTAGTTTTAAATAATAAAAAATCTTGTTTTTGTAATTTATAAAAAGTAAAGTTTACTCTTTTATTCCACTCTTGTATTTAATTCCAGATAAAATATTTATTTCAATTTAAAACATTTATTTCAACAAATATATTGTATTTAAGATGATTGACAAAAGTGAAGCGACTTATCCGTAAATATTATTATTTACATTTATGTGCGTCGAGTGCGCAGGTTATGATCGAACGTTTGACGCTATTACCATACGACTATTGTTCATAGAAATGTGGCGCCAGCACTTACTCGCTAGTACGTAATTTTATGATCAGAACATCGTTTGCTATTTTCTGCATCTGTTGTTGCCGCTTGAATATGAATGGACGGTGTCCACAAACAGCCCTTTTTAAACTGTAATAATTCATGAGTGTTATATGCGTGTTCGGAATATATTTACTCCGTGAAAAGTGTTAAATATGACAGGACATACCGGCACGTTGTTCTCTTATGAGCGGAAATGCATCGATAGAATCAATAAACAGACCATAAATATCGCAGGATTGCTTTAGGGAAACCATCGTTATTATTAGTCACATCTGTATAATTAGGGCAGTTTTAAATAAACTTTTACAATCGGAATAAATTTTGCACTAATGTTTTAAAATTTTGCAAAATATTTGCTCTATAAAAATCACTAAATTTCGGTAGAGTCATAAACACATCATGCATCATTAATTTTGACCAGATGATAATTTTGAGAAAGTATGCTTATCATTATGATATTTTTTAAACAAACACTTATAATCTATACTAATATTATAAAGAGGAAAAGTTTGTAAGTATGTATGTATGTATGTATGTATGTATGGTTTTCACGCAAAAACTACTAAACTACTGGACCGATTTCAAAAATTCTTTCACCATTAGAAAGCTGCATCTTTACTGAACAACATAGGCTATATTGCATTTTCAAAAAAATTAGAGATCCTTACCAAAAATGCAATAATGTAACCCAAGGTGTAAAAAAATCCTCAATAAAAAATCTGTCATCGCGTGCGCTGCGGAATCTATTGAAGATAGAACAAAAAAATGTTCTACGGTATTATAGAATGGATCAATATCTACAAGAAAGTCCGCGATACCATATGTCCATCTTCAGTAGTTATGTTACTACAACAACTTTTTTACGTTTTCAAAGTAAATAGAAGTGCCGACAGTAATCAAACCATGTTATCGATACACATATATTAATCCTTATCCCATTAAATGATGTTTTATTATAGACTGTTTCAATACCAGCAAAATACTTTTTAAATGAAAAGAATTAGATATTCTATTCAAAAGATATAACGAATTTTTAAAAGTGTCAATCTACAGAAAATAGTAGGTACCTATACTGTTCGAGCAAGCCGTAGTGCGGGGGTCATGGAGGAATTCTACCAATATGCGTCTTGACGGAACACAGTGGGGTTTTGGTCGGTAGGAATCCGACATAACCCATGGCCCCTCCCCCGGAGGCCGTGGGTATCTATGAAAGATTTCCCCACTAAAACAAAAAAAAAAAAGGCCGTAGTGCGGGACGGGGTAAAGGTGATTATCATGTGATTAAAAATTAAACCTATAGTCCGACCTATAGTAGACTTTTCACTGTAACGATATCGCTATCTATGCGGATGAAACCGCAGGGCATTGCTAGTATAAAATATAATTATTGATAACGCATTTTCACCCGCGTGCGTTACGCACATCAATATTTCATAATATGTAGAGCATATATATATGAAGTGGCAAATGTAATTATTATTGGAAGCACTTGTAAGATATAGTGTAGATCCGATGACATAGATGTTTATTGAACTACGTGCGTGCGGTAAGGTGCTGAGAGGAATTCATAAACATCGCCTGTTATTTGGTTCTGTGAAAAATTTACCGCTCACTGCTTGATACATACATTTTGATGATATACGTGATTAGTTTTATGTAAACAAACTACATATATTAGCGAAATGTGTATTTTCTTTAAAAAAAGTAAGAAAGTATTAACATTTACATTCCTATGCGACAAATTGGGTATTCTTTACGGTCTTGGAATGCTTGCATTACTTAATTTGTTTAAATTTTATTAATATTCTTTTATAATGTTTAATAAAATGACTTGCGGTTTCTGATCTATCGAGGTCGTACAAATTATTGGCCGGCTGTACATCGCAAATGGTTTTAATAGACCAAAGTAGATGAACAATGAAACTACTAAGTCTGTCATTAATTGAAACAATCAAAGTCTGATATTTTTATTAAAATATCGGACTGTTAACAGTTACATATTAATTATTGTTTTTACAAAAACTGAAAGTAGGTATGATTAAATGTGTATTCTTGGCTAGTAGATGTTGAGCTGTTGCCTTGCTAATTCAGCGTTCTTATATAACATAGTAATATAGTGTTGATATAGCTATTTGACTTCGATTTAAATGTAACATTTAACAGAATTAGCACAAATATGAATATAAATTGGTGAAAATGAGTAAAACATGACGTTCATACGTAGTAAACACACACTGACATTGAAAACCTCCGACAGTGGATAGATTTTGAAGAGAAAATTATGTAAATCTCAGGGTTTCCTTCAATGTATTGTAATGTTAATTGATACATTGCTGTTCCTATGTCACACAAGTCGTGATATTATGACACTTATAGAGCCATTATTATCAATGATTGAATCACGTTCTATTATTAGTGTACCTTTCGTGCTCTTGAAACGGTCATCCGTTTTATGAGGCATTAAAATCTATTTAATTAAAGCGATAAATCCTAGCACTGGATGAAGTAACTAAGAAACACGATTAGTATCCAAGCTAATCAATTGATTCGATGTTACAGGCTTGACCTGCGGCCTTTGTAACCAATTCACTAATAGTGACATACTTATTATAACTACTAAATGTTATAAACATTTTATCTACAGCATAAAATAATAAAATAATGAACCTCGATATTTTAGGATTATACTATCTTACAATTTGCATTTGATGATATAAGTAGCGCTGTATTTGCATCTGTACTATGATTCATAAAACATGTGAATCTGGTTACAGAATAATGTCAAGAACGTATACGATTTACGTTACATAATATACAGCGTTTCTCAGCGTTTTCATGGTTTTACAATAATATATAATACATATTTTAAATCTTCATATAAATTTTAAAACTAATGGTATAAAATAACTTTGATTTCTTTCTATATCGAGCTCTACATTTTCTTGAATTTCTTTAAAAACTTTAAAAAACGGTGTCATCCAGATAATTTTTTTACCTAAGATGGGGCTGTATGACTTTCAAATAAAAAACCTAAACACACAACAAATCCTGTAAATCATTCATGGTATTCTGGATTCTATAAGAACTATTTCTTAGACCTAAGACCATGTAGCTCGAAGAAAAAGCTAACTAGCCTTCAAAACATTTAGAGCCGCCACAAGATTTACACATACTTTATTAACACTTTAATATAGCTTCTGCATTGATTGCTCTAGTTCTGTTTTTAAACCTTCCCAACTTATGAAGACCTCTGTTTAAGCTTTTCTTGTTAATTATAATTCCTTATACTTAAATATGAATATTTCTATTTTCTATATTAATATTTTCTTTTTAAACTGTTCTTAAAAGCCGTTAATCTTAGATAAACTCTTTTATAAGCGCTACAGCTTTGTAGAGAATTATGATATTGCTAGGTAATGTTTTGCAAATATTTGTTTACAAACTTTATGATGTAAATTAAATTTGTGGAAAATTACTTCGTCAAGTGGATAAGCCATTCATATCACGATAGATCACTGTGATTGTGATTACAGTTTAACAATTTACTTGTTGCAGCATGACTGGGTTACTTTTCTTTCGGTATCTAAGTCACACAATCACAGGCTATGAAATTTATACTCATGAATGAAGTGTCGATAATAGTAGTAGTAATAATTCCTCTTATTTTTTATAACGTGGCTCGTGTCTGGAAGTTACAACGTATTGTGGTTAAGATTGCATTATCTATATACTTTTCTGTGGTTGTAATTATGTCCATTTCTAAAAATCGAAGCAAAGGTCAGTGATGAAGACCTTCAACCTTTGGTATCTTACAATTCATGGTCAGACTGGCGCCATAGCCCGGCGGCCACATGGCTTCCCCACAATGATCAGCATTCACAACCAATCCATGAACTGGGGCTTGGTATCTATTATTGTTTATTGCAATTAAAATTTTGTTCGTGCCGAGATCAAGGTTATAGATAGTTAACATTTACAGTTACTTGTTTATTCCTCTTTCCCCGTTTCAATCATCACGGAAGGGACGATATCCAATCGATTTATATCTTTAGTTGACGCGTCAAGTGACGTTGAATGAGCCGATGTAAAATTGTATCTACTGAGGATTTAGTAGTTTTCAATTAGGTAAATATATATCAGCGTTATTGGTTATACCATATTTTATCGATAGTATACAATGTTTTTAATGACTCAAATAAGTACCAAAGTTATAAAAATCCAATATTTTGCAATATCTATGATTCGGATTTCACAATAATAAAGTGAGAGACATTAAAAAAACGAGAAAGCATTTAATTTTATTGTAAGATGAAACCATGATTAATATACGTAATTAGTCCGATGGATGACGTGAGTTCATTCTAAAGGGCACCTTTTTATAAAGTGAATTATGCCGACGAAACAAAAAAGTAATTCCAGTAAGAACCTCTATATGGGGTAAATACATCATCGCGTTTTTTCCTTTATGATTGACTGGTTGAAATCCACAGCAGCATCAGTGGTTAGCTTTTATTTCCTTTTCCTCGTGTACGCTCGTTACATAGGCTTAGTTGTCAAAAAAGGATTATTTTTCTTCCTTCCTCGATTTAAATTCAGTATTTACTATGCCAAAATGAAAAGGAAGGAAATAAAAACGTTAAAATATAAATTGTCATTGTAGGTAATAATTACAGGATTTCTTCGGAAAAATAAAAAAATATATGATCTCGCTTTCAAATTAGTAAAAGTAGTTCATCAACGTCAAATCCTCATGTATTTGCGCACATATATTCTTGGATGTAATTATTTAATAAAGAATAATATACTTTAATCTTGATTCTACGACTACATTTCTTAGAAATCGTTTATCTGTTTCCATGTAGTTATTAATCACATTATATTTCTTGCTTTTCATTTTGATGTAGCAAATTATAATCACATACACAAGGATTTTTTTCTTTTACGAAGATATTACTCATACCAAGTTGATATTTTCATATTTTAATCATTTATTTCATGTTGTTTTTCTAAAGATCATTGATACGATCAATTGTATCTTTTCACTTTAAAAAGTTGTCTACAATTGTGTGTAGGAACGTTAGTCATTCGATATATACTTGTAGAGTGTATTCGACTTGTATATTCAGAACGGATCGCCTTTGATCTCAGTGCGCGTCCTCGCTGTTCGATTTACAATGTATTCACACATTAAAGGTAACATCTAGATAAATTGGCCGGCTGAAATAAACCTTAACGAACTAGAGGTAAAGACCAGACTTGATTGCTGCCTTACCACCTTTATATACCTTTACTCGTTGTCTACTTTGCAATTTGATATGTCATTCGCCAATAGACCTCGTTCACACCATTTTCTTTATTATCAAGCGATCGGCTGTTGTATTCGCATCGTGTTGTCGATACAAACATTGTTAATTATATAGGTATCGTAATTTTGTACAGTTACTCAAATACTTTTTTAACTGAAATTAATAAATTATCAAGGTAACTTAGGATTTAATGTAATTTTTGTATTGCATTTATTTTCATGAATAGATATATTTTGCAAAATACCATGTAGGTATACCTAGATATAGCAATTTTTAGTTCAGATCTCATTGAGACAATTTTTGCATTTTATTTCACTCACCTCACAATATAATGTTAAAAAATTCTTTAAAACAAATGAATTTTAAGGAAAATTAAATGAAATTGTTACCGCTAAGGTACTGGTAAAGCTATAAAGAGCTACTGATATAACTAAGAGCTTTCTTCAGAGACTACACGCACTTAGTTTAGTAATAAAAGAAAATGGCCCTCGGTTACCGAGACAACAACGGTTCCACTTGGCTCAAGGCTTGTAGGCGTTAAATGCAAATTGCTAGCGTTTCACCGAAGGACAATGCGGTCGAAGTGTTGCACGTCTTGTAAACAGCGCGGACGTGGTTTGTTGTTCTACTTTTTTGGGTAAGCGCTCTTCCGTAAACGGCGATGCATAGGCAGCCGCAGAAATACCAGAGCCCGTACAATACCTCGTTCATTGCCACCTTACATGGAACACGCGGGCGTGAACATGGATTTTCTGATGTGGGTATATCTTTCGAAAGCACGTACTTACAACCGTTTTATTGAACATTGAATTTGCGCATTCGTCGGTATTGTACCAACATGGTTTCCGCCCGCGGTACATGTAACGCGTGGGAGTATGTCGATCATTGCTGTCGCTCAAAAACGTGGGTCGCTCTGTGCGAATGCACAACGAACATTAGAGTGCGTTAATATTTTTTTACACGGAAACATTAACATCGGCACATCCAGAGCATCGGGATGGAATTATATTTTATGGAAATGGACTGTATTGAAACTGAGCCAACGTTCATTGCATTCTCATAGCGACAGATATGAGGGCGTGTGAGCAGACACGAACGCTGCGGCGTGCCTATCTACAACAATAAGACCGCGCCTTCCAACATTCTTCGCCATAATCACTGCAAAATATACGTTAGCTATAAATTAATGCAAGCCGACTGCAAACAAGCCGGTAATGCACACGCAATAAGCGTAGCCCATATCGTGTCATTGTTGACAGCTTCAATGAAATAACGCGCGGTTACAAATCACAATGCTTTGGTTGCAGTTACGTGGAATCCTTACAATTCACTGTGCCAATTAGACTTTGAGCTGAACTTTGTAAATTACGGCTGACAGTGATAATTATGTGTTAATAATATTCTGATTGTTTATGTTATGCGGAGGTATGTTCATTATAACCAGTTTAAAATGTAAGTCAATTAAAAGTAATTGAATTAAAAATTTACATGCCATCTAGATACAATTGCATATTGATAATAGGCAAGGTATAATGCATTCTTTTTTACGTTTAGAAACAAACAACAAGTTGCTGATAAGTTGGTACAATTTTTAACTGGGTAGATTAGTTACGAGACTAAAAATTTATATATATATATAGTGTAATTTTTACTGCTGCGAAACATCTTGTTTCCATAGAAATTTCCTTTGATACGCGATAGTCTATTTTTGAACCCTATAGGCATAAGGTAATTTCTGCAAACCCAAACTGCATATTACTTTATGTATATAATATGACTTATACCTTTTTTTTTTTTTTTTTATAGTGGGGAAATCTTCCAAAGATACCCACGGCCCCCGGGGAAGGAGCCGTGGGTTATGTCGGATTCTTACCGACTAAAACCCCACTGTGTTCCGTCGAGCCGCTTTAATGATGGGGCCGCGGGTATTTGTTGGAATTCTTCCGCGACCCCCTCGACGGCAGCCCATCTCCAGGCCAGGCGCAAGCCAAGAACAGGAAAGGTAGTTTGCCTGCTCTTCCCTCCCGTTGGCGGCATGAGCGGAACACGTCTCAAGCCGCCTCACCGCACCGGACGATGGATTACATTCCCCGTTCCACCGCCCGGCGCCCTTCGTCAAGGAGGCACGTTGCGACCGTGTAAAGCGGCCGCAACACGGCGACGACGCCCAATAAGACGTCTGCGCCGGATCGGGTCCGCGTGAGGATCCCTCTCGCGCACCCGCTCTGCCTCCTCTTTCTGCGAGATCACGCTCTCCGAGAATGCGATCACCGCACGCCAGGATCTGTCGCCATCCACCATTGCACGAACAACGGAGGGTAGAGAGAGATCCGGCCCAATTATCGCGACTAAGCGAGCACGGGGCTCGGCCCACGCGGGACACACGGCAAGAGTGTGATCTGCCGTGTCCTCCGGGCAGGCACACCAGTGGCAGACCATGCTGGGCTCCCTCCTCGCGACTTTACACAGGTACCGCCCGAAGCAGCCGTGCCCGGACAGTATCTGCGTAAGGCGGAAGGTTATGGCCCCGTGCCGCCTGTCGCACCACTCTTGGAGGACTGGACGTATGGCCGCAACCGTCCTCTCACCCGCGCTGGGCTCCTCGAGCCGGCGTTCCCACTCCCGGAACCGCCGCTCGGCAGCCTCGACCCTCCACTCCTCTACTTCCTCGTAGGAAGGATTCACCCCATGTGACCTAGACGCCGAGACGCGGCGATACACGTCCGCTAGCATCTCGGCGTCCAGATCCCATGGCGGCGTTCCGGCCATTACGCAGGCAGCCTCAAAAGACACCGTGCGGTATGCCCTAACTACCCTGAGCGCCATGACCCGCTGCGGCCTCCGCAAGAGGGGTCTGGTACGGGCGCTCAGGGTGTCTGCCCAGATGGGGGCCCCGTAGAGGGCCATGGAGCGGATTACGCCAGTGTATAGCCGGCGACACCCACCCCCAGCACCTCTAAGGTTTGGCAGCAAACTTCCCAGTGCTCCGGCCGCCCCTACAAGACGGGGGGCGAGGCGACGGAAGTGCTCCGTGAACCTCCATCGGCTATCCAACACGATACCTAGATATCTCATGGTGGTGGTGACCCTGATCGCTACCCCATCCACCCGGATCTCTGAGCCTGCGCTATGTAGCCTCCGGCGACCGGGAAAGAAGATGGCTTCGGATTTCTCCAGCGCCACCCGTAGTCCCAACCGCCGGATGCGGCACACCACCTGCTCAACTCCCGTGGTAGCTAATAAAGCTGCCTCCTCGTATGTGGCCCCACGCGCAGTCACCAGAGTATCGTCGGCGTAACAAGTTACGCCAACACCTGGGAGGTTAGTGGCGCGCAGGACCCAGTCGTACCCGATGTTCCACAGAAGAGGCCCGAGGACTGACCCCTGTGGGACACCGCACGACACTTCCTTCTCACTCCATCCATCGCGGGTTGGATAGGCAACAGTCCTATCTGATAGGTATGACCGCAGCAGTCGCACCATGTAGCCCGGCACGCGATGATAGTGGAGAGCTTGCAGAATACTGTCCCACGGTAAGGTATTAAACGCGTTGGCGATGTCCAAAGACACCGCCAGGAGGACTTCTCCACTAGCGGCCGCATCTTCTGCGGTGGCTCTCACGCGAGATATCGCGTCAAGTGTGGACCGACCACGGCGAAAGCCGAACTGGTTCCCGCTGAGGTCTGGTCCCACTCCCTCCAAATGGTTGACGAGGCGAGCTGCGAAAACGCGCTCAAAAAGCTTGCTCACCTCGTCAAGCAATACAATAGGCCTGTACGCTGAGGGAGAATCGCGCGGGCGCCCCTCCTTTCTTAACAGGACCAAATTCCCCGTCTTCCACCGACGGGGAAATTGGCCCCGCTCAAGGCAAGCCGAAAACAACCGCTCCACCCGGGGCCCGAGGGCTTCCAACGCTAGCACCCACGCTCGGCCAGGTACACCGTCAGGTCCAGGAGCAGTGCTTTTCCCTTTAAGCCGCGTAGCTGCCGACTCCAACTCCTCATGGGTAACGGCAGGGATTTCTTCTGCAGGCTCCTCCTGTGACGCAGGTGTCGCCGCCATCGGCAATATGACTTATACCTACTCTTTACTCATAAATTGTTTAAGTAAAAAACAATGAGTATCTGCTCTGAATGAAAACAATACAATTGTATCTTCAGTTTGCATTGTGAACGCATTTAGGTCAAGCGTTTAATAATTGAGATTTATTGATAATAATGCTTTATAAGAGAAATGTTATCGAGAAAGTATTTCAAAACATTTTTAGTATGTAATGCAATATTAATTAATACCTTGTCATTTCTTTAAAAATATTCAAAACCATTTTTTGAATTTAATTAATTCTACCCCCACAATAATTCAATTATTATTACCTAGTATATAGTTGCTATGACGAATGACGCATAGAGTGTATTCCATGCCAATCATTTTCCTCCCAAAATAACTTTAATAGAAATAATATCTAGCTTACTTTTTATAACCCAACTGTTTTGCTAAGCCAAAAAGGATACACGGTATTATTAATTTAATGTTATAAATAAATTTAATAACCTATACAGGCATTTTATTGTTTTTAAGTTCTGCTATTCCCTTTTGTCTTTATTTCACGAATGCGACTTCTTATCACATCAAAAAGGGTTATAATCATAGAATATTATTTTCAAATGTCTCTTCAGAAAACATCCGAAAGACGTACACAAACATCGGACACTGTACACATGCCAAGGCGCTTTCCAATTTCATTGCATTTTTGACGTTCATATCCAATGCCGAGGCCTTGCTATAAATATTACAATTAGCTTAGTTACGACACACTAAGATAAAAATGTATCATACACTTTTGAACAAGATTAAACGTCAGTTGTAAATTTTGTTTCGGTTTTTATAAAGTTAAACGACAAAATTCTCTTTACTTAGTGTTATCTTTTAACTTATATGATTTAGTGTGTTGTTAAAAAGGCGTGATGTAGATTCACGAGATTTACACCAACAATGTAAGATTGAGGATTAGTTATCAGTATGACAGAGCTGAATCTTGGTATAAATTCTTGGAATTGCGAATAGCACCCATAACGTAAGAGACTGGCTTTTTTACACATTACTCTAGAATGAATTATGTATTATCGTAAGTGTCGTGTATGCCGGTCTATTCATGGTATCGGTCGTCAATACGGCGCCGGGTTACATCATACGATTGGAAAACTCGCCGCGTCGAAGAGGCCCAAAGACGTTAGACCGCGACTGGACTGGGAATGAACTCGTCTCCGCTCTAGTCACGTCACGTCTGTACACTCAAGGCTGCTTTCAAAAGTTTAAATTTACGTTAAATGACATTAACGAGTGGAAACGTTCTGTGACACCTTGAGTGGAGTGGATTTTCTCCGTCTATTGTGTGTGTGAATGCGCATAAATATTCATTGCGCACACAAACGCAAAGTGCGGCGCCGTGTCGCGCTCGGTCGAGTCAAAGGTGTCGGCTCGGCGCCGTCGCTCACATCTCAAACCGTTCAGAAAAGAAGAATGTAGAGTACCTACGCATATCATCCGATACTTCATTGCATATCTTGAACTTTCATCCCCCACTTGAACAGCTATTCCAACAAAAAAAATTAATACAATATCCACTTGAAACTGGAAAACTGCACTTGAAACTAAAAATTAAAACGAAGGATATGAAAAAATCTTGAACTCTCTTGATCTACTATATGTACACAAGAATACATATGAGTAATACGTATAGGACGCATATTGTGACGTTGTATTGGCGCCACTTCGTTATAAATCTGAGCATGTCTTAAACATTAAATGAATACACAGATTGTTATAAATATATTGGCGCCACCCTGCACTAGTAAATCATAATCTGCCTCGAGATTTGATTGCGCAAACAAGTCCACTCGTAATAATGTTTACCAAAGTTAGTGTGGAAATTGCTTGTTTAACATATCACAGAGGGCATAATCAGGTACGATAAGAGGATTTACTGCGTCTATAATTTATAGCCAAAGATGCAACGTATCTATCCTTATTCAGAAGTGTGTCGTAGAGATAGCAGTGTTTAAGCAAGGCGTGAAACCGTATTTATTAGAATTAATAAATTATTTATTATGCCGACTGGCTGTAACTGCTTCTGGATAAATTTATAAAGACAATAAATTCTAATTGTAGCATTTATATTTGAGCAGTAGTTATTTAAGGCACTTTCGGATCAATGGTAGGCTTATAATAAATTTTATAATGTTGTAATTTATCCACAAAATAATCGTTTCTATATGTGTACAACAATTTTCATACTGTATGACATAATATAAGAAGTACAATAAGTTAAGAATATTTCTTATAAATCAATTCATTTTTTTATTGTACAATAGAGGAGCGCTTGGCCACAATCTTGCCTGATGGTAAGCTGAGATGTGGCCTAAGATGGAGCGCGCTTCCCTAAAATGTACCTGTTCACTCTCCTCTTGAAGACCTCCAAATTATACTCGTCGGGGAACACATTTTAGTCGATTGTGTTTGAAAAGTATAAAGTAACTAATTATAATTTATGCGTCATTGAAATATTATATATTATTACTAATAAATTATTTTTTATACTCGCAAGCGATTGATATGAAGCAATGATTGAGGTGAATGCCATGAATTAATGAAAAGTATATGAATGCTGTATTTTTATAAGAAAGCGATGTAGAATAGTAATTTTTATGTCGCCGTCTAGACGTCAGATGATTCTGATACGATTGAATGAAACTTCATCCAATCAAACAGAACAGTGAGGTCAGGAAGGTCTCACCAATCGGCCCCTATTCTTCTCGCAGACTTTAGTCAATTAACTGAAAGATCTTGTTTTCTAAGCCTTTTGGTTTGCTTTATGTGTGCCAAAGAAAGCACTTACAATGTAAAGTAAAATTCTTAGGCAAATGCAATAAATAAATGAAAGATTAGATAAATCTATTCAGGGCAAATGCACGTATGCACTAATTAATTTATTACCTCCATCCATATCAGTTGGCTTCAGTATTCATGGCAATATTACCTTGATTAATTTACTTGTTTGTAGTCTGCTTGATTATTATTAAATCAATGTTGGTGTTTTGTTTTAGCTCCCGATATTGTCCAAGAAGATAGTCCTACCATCGTAATTGGACAAGAAGAAGAAGAATTGAGCATGAAACGTACGTATTTACTCAAGTTTTCATATGCCTATATCTATCATTTTTGGTAGGTATGAATCATATTACTTTAAATAGCAATGCAGTAAATTACTATTTCTATTTGATAGATTATTATCTATTATTTCTGGGATATTGTTTTATCTTTTCTAGTTATCATTCGATTCTAATGATTATTTTATCAATAACCAAATTCCCACTGTTGATTCATCATTCTATTTCTGCATATATTTAGTTTTGTTTCTATGCGAGCTGTTTGTAAGACATATTATTTCAAAATGAATTACAGATTTTGGGGCACTCTTAACGGGTAGGTCCCCTCTCTGCATTCGGCGCGATGACATGACAGGCGTGCCTGTAGCGGCTGGGGTTGCTACAGCCCGCTTCACGTTTCGACGCCGCCATCTCTTCTGGTCTGTCCTATTGGGACCGTCTATGGCCAATCAGCCAAGAGCTCTGGCCTTTTTGGATAGAGGAGGACGTATGCTTTTGGAGCACCCTTTGAAGAAGTCGCCGGGTATACATGCTACTTATGAAGATAAAACGGATAAGGTAAGTTTGAGTTGAGTCAAAAAGCTTTTAAGTTTCTGATCTATAGAAATAGCTTAGCATTTGTTTTATTTCCATTAACATATTTTTTTCTTCTTTATGTATCCCCTCAATTTACAGTAAAAATGTTTTTGTTTATCTTCATTATCCAGTCTTCTTTTCAAGTTCCATTAAATTTTGTTTTTTCATTTTGGTATTACAATATTATCTAAGGTGTAACTTATCCTTTCTCTTCTGTATAAAATATGCTAATTGGTCATTAAACATTATTATACTAAGTATATATCTTTTCTAGCTATGTGGTGTGTGGCGCAGAGTACCACGAGAGTACAAGCGCTTGTTAAGAGAAGGCTCTCTATACGTGGCCCTTATATGGGGAGATGAGAGGAATAATTCTATGGATAGTGCGCTCAGTGGGCGGATTAGCAGGTAAGAAAAATATTTATTTTGTTTATTTGTGCTAATAGAAAAGACTGAACCATTGAACTATCCAAGGTCTTGGATAGCCTATGACTCTATGACATTAACTACAACATCTTATTTCGTTTGAACCTCTTGTATTTTGTGTTTTTTATACAATTTCTATAACTATATTTTCACAAAATGAAAACATCATTATTATAATATAATCAGCAACTAGTAAATACCTCAAGGCTTTATCGCGCGCTAAAGATTTAAATTGTGTTAAATTTAGAGTCTATATATTCAAGTCTTGTAAGAGCCGAGAGTATAGTCGTAAAGTAGAGTTTATATGAGCGCTTTCATGAAGCGTAATGCAGCTTTATATGCAGCAATGTTTCCGATGCATTACAATTGCTTGCCATACCGGCGTATGGTCCATTTGCACCTAAGCCGCTATTCCTTTAATATAATTCTGTGAAATATTGCTGTATGGTAATGAAGCTAGAATGGATTCACTTCGATACTGTGTTATTAGTGAATGCGTATGGGCGCTTAAAACTACATTAAACCAGTCGGAAAGTGCGCATACAATTAACTGAAATCGGACTCTAATCTTCTTTTGCAGCTTTCAAACACTATTCATACAAATTAATTTTACTATCCGGGATTCTTAGTGTCATGTTTTTAAGTAGAATTGAACTTTATAAGAGACAATGTATCTGATAGAACTGTTAGCATTTATCTCAATATTTCTCTTTTTTTCATCAGTTAAAATGGTATCGTAACTAAAGTTTATTTTTACGTAGGTATTATTTATTTTTTTATTTTTATAGGGTTATTTTTATAATGAAATTAGCATCTGAGTAAAAATATCAAAGTAGGTAACTTACATCATGTTGATAAATAGGCGCAATCAGAACCCAATTCCGATGCAGAAGAATTAACCTTGCAATATTGTTTCAAGGATATCGCTACGAGCCTCATTGTTCGTATTAAATTAACCGTATGATTAATAACGGAAACTCACTTGGCTTCATTAGCAGTTAGTCTAGACGAAGCTATTTATTTTACAAATATTTACAGTGGAAATTCACTCAAGTGGAACCTCGTTAATTAATTCCTATCATTATTCATAGGTTTATAGATCATCAAATTGTTTGATGTTTTTCCTTGTATTAGATATTTAACTAGACTTCCAACTTTTATTTTTAAATAATTTATTTCAATTCCATACTGTGGTGTGCATTCCATATAACGTATTCTCTAATATTTTGTGTGTAATTCAAAATTTCGCTTCAAAAATATTAATTTATCGATTCACCCGTTATCAATAAAACTACTTCGAAGGGATTTTCGTTTATATACCGATGTATATTAGAAGCAAAATTAGTTAAACAATTAAGAGCCCCCGCAGACCACAGACTTTTTATCGGCAGATAGTTTGGTCGGGCACAAATTACTCAATCAAAAATCATTTCACAGATACCCAGCACTATCAACAGAGATGTTCACGTCCCTCCTCGAGCCGGAACACGCGCCGCTATCCATTGGTAACGGCGCGTGCGACGACTACCGCGTGCCCGGACAGGAGGAGGGCTGGTGGGGCGGTACTGCTGTAGTCACAGGTGCAGCTGGAGCTGCTCCTAGCCTGCACCTAGCGATTGTGTTCAATGGAGTGTTCAAACCCGGCTCGAGGGAACAGGCGATACGTGTTCTGCTGACTCTACCGGAGAAGAACCAGACTATCATTGATGAGGTGAGTTTGGTGGTCATGTTGTGATCTAAATTGCATTTGACCAATGTGTTCTGCTGAACTTGTTGGATAGCACTGAGTCTTTCACCATCTCAACGTTTCTTTCGTTTCAACATTTACGATTCTTTCACCGATATTTGGCAGTCAATAACTTTAATCCACCAATTTACTTTCCAGATCCAGAAAATGAACAAGCCAAGCTACGAGTTCAACGTCATAGAAGTGTCTACACCAGTATCTGCAGCGGAGTTAAGATCATTAGCCAGAGGCAGGCTATTGCTTTCAGTAGAAAGTCTGAACAGTCCGGAGCGCCGTATATCAGGAGCGGTGCGACAACGTGCGGCGTGTGAAGTGTTCCACGCACCACTGATAGCTGAGAGATTGCCTGCTGCTCCTGTACCAGAGGGATTGGCATTGCTGTATATTGACAAGGAAGGCTCCCTGGTCTATGATATACAAGTAAGTTTCAATAGTAATTGGGCGGTTAAAATCTTTAGCTAAGAAAGGTTCTTAGTCTAGACTCTAGGCCATCTCTCACGGCGAGTCTACGATAACTGATCAATTATTTCTGACTTCAGCTATAATGCTTTACAACGGTTTGAAGTGAAATCAGAAAATATCTCGTTCTTTGATTAAATAGTTTAATATTTTTTTCTCTATGAACGCGTGGTATTTCAAATTTAATATTTATAGCGTAGAAAAAAATAATTCAATGTCATATTGCTATTTTACAGATAGACAATCTCGGCCTCACAGATCCAAAGATAACCCTTGTAGAAGAGCAAGGTAAACGTCACTCCCAAGTTGAAATATTGGACACGCGGATGGGAGTACTCGCTCGACCAAGTGCTAGAATATTCCCTCCGCTTTATGAGGACCAACTTGCAGTACATATAGGATCTGATACTGGTAAGTTATTGTATAATAGTATCTTAATTGGATATTATAGTCGTGATTCGCATTTCATTAAAATTATCAATCATATCAATATCAATAAAATGTAATAAATTAATGTTAATGTAATGCATTTTTAATTTTTATACATAATATGCTATTGTTATTTTTTTAATGTATTTGTATTATTCTATAGTAATTATGTACGTAACAAATCTCATCTCATATCTGTTTGTGCTTTTCGGATGCGTCTATTTTCATTTGTAATTTTTCTTTTGATATGGTTTTACTACATACATATTAAAATTCTACCAACATGTTTGCTGGTGATCAATTTACTACCATATCAATAATTTTTATTGCCCTGCTCAGTGCCTTCATCATCTAAACCATT
This sequence comes from Colias philodice, assembly GCF_061535455.1. Classification (NCBI taxonomy): domain Eukaryota; kingdom Metazoa; phylum Arthropoda; class Insecta; order Lepidoptera; family Pieridae; genus Colias; species Colias philodice. Next base: position 6,424,325 of record NC_143098.1, on the reverse strand, counting down.
GGTATTCTGTTTAGCAATTTACCTTTTCCAGCTATAACTATTCCACGTTCACGTGTTTTCTTTCATCTAATGCTCTGGTTTTCTGCTTACCTATTTATCTTTCATCATCATTAGCCATTTTTCTTAGCTCTTCTATCTCTCATCATCATTAGCCATTTTTCTTATCATTATTATTTTATCCAGGTCCACCTCTCCTCCGAGGACGACTCCTGTCCCGTTCACTACCAGATGCAGCGGGATCTGGACCAGCGCTACTGCGGAGGACTGATGCTCGGCTACCACCTTCTGCTACACCAGTGGCTGGGTTAGCCTGGGTATCTGTGGATGCATTGTGTGGGATTAATTATGAAGTGAGTGAATTTGGAATATATACCTTATTTTGCATAATAATTAATATGGCTTATTTCAATGAAAAGTCTTTGTGCAAATTTTAAGTATACGTTTATCACTGTGTCCTTTTTCATCAGGACTACTGAAGTCTGTCACTTTGAGATTTAAAAAAAGATTGGACACTTACGTGACACATATGATAAATGAAAAATTATATAATGATTAAGCGCGTCACACACGGTGAAGATACTATATTATTTTATCTTAAGATACTGTTATATTTTATATCACAGTATCTTAACGCATCCGGTATCAGCGTTCGGACCATCATTTTTATTTTTGTCATTGCGTACTAAGACCCCTGTAGAACCGCCATCCTGTTACAAATGACCCACAAAATTTCGCGTTTAATCTGAAAAAATTCCGACCAAAAAATTTGTGATAACAAACGACTTTCTTTTGATTGTAAAATACATATGTTGAAAGAGAATTGGGATATATCTATATAATAGATGACATATAACGTTAACGACCATTAAATGCGAAAATTAAGCCCCAATACTTTATTTCAGGTGTTCGTAAACGGCTACAACAGCGCCTGGTCGTCCTGGCTCGAAGGTCACGCTATCGGCAGTACTGGACCTCGAGCACTTTCAGGTTCTGAAGGGTCAATCCTGGAGCCGAGTCCTTCAGAATTAGCGGCTTTACACGCTGGTGCTGCCTACTTGAATATACGGGCTGCGGATAACGGCACTGAGTTTATGCGCACGCGGTTACCTCAGGTGAGGAAAATGTTCTACGTCTAAAAAATAGTTGTACATCTTTTAGATGTCGCACAAATACTTACGTTATGGGATTATAAATGCTTTTTTTGTAAGTGATTATTTTTATGGCTACTTAGTTCACTTCTTTTGACTTTATATTAACCTTTATTAAACGTTGATTACGATTGATAAGACAAAAAATTTTAAACAAAAATATTTTTTTCATGCTTCAAGATGTTAATGATGAGGTGAGTTAAATTTTTGTAGCTATTAAAAATCTTGATCTGTGCGATGTAATATTTATAGCAGTATCGCGAAGCGAATATATTTTACGAAAAAAAAATACAAACTACCCACAATAATGTTCACACTTGAACATTTTTTCTAGATAAGCGTGCCACCATCATGTCTGCCGTCCGTCCCGTACACAGTGGACAACGAGCTGAGCGCCAACTACCCGTCCACACACGTCAACGTGCCGCCAGATAACTCGTTATCCAATACTGCGTCCTGCTTCTACGCGGGACGATCCTATGAGGACGGCGCGCAATGGATGGCGACTGAGGTAGGGTACTTCATGATTATAGTTGTAAGATTAGGTGTAATGTTTTGATTTGATTGAATCATGACACTGATTTGAACTGAAATTCTTACTTTTGTTCTCATACGTATTGAAGCCGTTTCCCAAAAGTCTCTGTACTTAATTGTGAAAGAAAAAAAACTTTTTGAAGTGAAACTTCTTACGGTGCATTAAGAGTAACATTTCAAGGTCGTGTCATGGCAATACCGTCACGTCATGGAGTAAGGCGACGATTTTGGTATTTTTGAATCATGCTAAAAAGTATCACTTCTGATAAGTGCGCTTAGCACACCCGCTCTTTTTTGTATTGGTACTAGCTAACCGCCCGCGGCTTCGTTCGCTTAACCCCTTGACCATTTGTGTCTGTGATTCCGGGGGCTGAGGCATTAATCTAAAACCTAATGTATACTAAAACCTTCCTATTGAATCACTCGTTCTATTAAAAAAACCGTATCAAAATCCGTTGCGTAGTTTTAAAGATTTAAGCATACAAAGGGACATAGGGACAGAGAAAGCGACTTTGTTTTATACTATGTAGTGATATGTTTGTCCCCAGTCGTGCCACATGTGCGGGTGCGTGCAGGGCGCGCTGCGCTGCGACCCGGTGCGCTGCCCGCCCGCGCCCTGCGCCGCGCCCACGCTGCTGCCGCCCGGCCAGTGCTGCCCCATCTGCACCAGTGAGTAGTCGTAGTATTAACGTAATTATAGGTTTACTTCTCGACAAGTTATAGGTCGCGTCATGTAAAAAGAACGCTGACGGTTAAGCTGCGCATTGGCGATTTATTGGTCTATTTGGTGTTATGAGGTGGTATAAGAATAACAAATTATATGTAGTTGCGAAGCCACGACTCGAGAGCCTACTTCAAAAATAAAATAAGCAGCAAATAACTTTCGTGCCAAACTCGATACATGCCAAAACACACCCCATCACTTTCATCCAGCGTTCTTTTTACATGATTCGCGTTATAGTAGTGATGATTCATCCCTCTACTGGGCGCCCTAGAGGGACGCTTCTATACCTTGCTGTACAAACCCACGTCGGTGCAATCTTCGTGACGTTTCTATGCGTGCTGCACGCTCACTTGGATGCGTGATAGTAGTGACGTTTCTACTCTTGAGGGATGGTTATTCGTTAGTACACTAGGGACACAATTTATCGAATCTCTAATGTGCTACAACCTTAATAAACTTCAGTTAAAAATCTTATAAAGTTATCAATATATCAATAAAAAAACAGTTTCACCAACACTCAACAAACTTCCAGACTTCACAACAGCACCATATATAACTTGTAATTTCCTATCAATAAACCACCACCTTACAGACTCAACAACAGCCGTCTGGAACGAATCCCACGGCTGTCACCTAGCCGGCCAGTACCACGCGCCGGGCTCCTCGTGGCACCCGTACCTCGTGCCCGGCGGGTACGACACGTGCGCGGTCTGCACGTGCGAGTTCGCGACTCGGCAGGTCAAGTGTCCCCGGGTCAAGTGTCCCCCGCTGCGGTGTGCGGAGAAGGACGCGTATCGGCCGGATAAGAAGTCCTGTTGTAGGGTCTGTCCTGAGGTAATAATTGAATTATCACTATTTTGGTTGCCGCAAATTTATAAAGAGTAACTTCACCAGATGTTTATTGAATGTGACTTTTTGGGTCCTGTTTTATCGCTTTAAAATTTTTCTTTTTATTTTATACGACAGACTTTTTTGCTGACAAATAAGCGAAACAACCGATTTTAGAAGTAGTGAAACTAGTTATCATTAGCCCATTAGGTATTAAAATAAGCTTATACGTATCCGTGCATTAATAAAGGTACAATATTTTTTTTGTAATAATATGTATTTACTTGATTTCCTTTTTGAAAATAATATACTTATTTCGTCCACTTACCCTCCAGGTAGCAAAACTTGACTTAACAATCAAAAAAACATTAAATTCCCAGGTGAAAGCAAAGAAAGCGGAAGAAGAAACGCCCAAAGACCAAGGCGCGCCGCGCACAGCGGAGGAGATCCTGGCGGAGGGCGGCTGCAAGTTCCCCGACGGGCCGCTGCCCAACGGCAAGGAGGTGCACCCCTCCATACACTCGCACGGCGAGCAGCGCTGCGTCACCTGCCGCTGCAAGGTGACAAACATTACTATGTATTCATATATTATTATGTATCGATGTGGCTATTGGTCCTTCGAGTCCCACCCTTTTACTGTCCACTATCCAATAAGTCAATTTAATATAGAATAAAAAAGTTAATTCAGCTCGAATCGATAATTTTAAATCACTCCGATTCTATCGTACGAAATTGACTATTTTTCAAAAATTATTTCTTTTCTTTAAAAATGTCTATTGACTTTTTAAACCTATGTAATCTTGCTCGTAAGCATGTAGTTTCATGAAATTTGTGCATTAAAAAAAAAATTAAAATTTGCATGTCGTATAGTACGCTCAATATTTAACCAACTCTTGTATCCAGGACGGCGAAGTGACGTGCGTCCGCAAGCGCTGCAACCGCGCGGCGTGCGCCCGGCGGCGGCGCGGCGATGCGTGCTGCGCCTGCGCGCGACACCGCCGCCAGCGCGCGCCGCGCCCGCCCAGCTGAGCGTGAGTGCACCACTATACTCAACTAGCTGCATCCGTGTGGTTTCACTCCAGTTGATCCTAGGGTGATGATATACAGGGTGTAATCGTTAAGTGTGCGCATGCGGTTATTCCGTAACTATTACAGATATCAAAAAACTTTAAACTGATATTGAAAGTAATACCTAATGAGTAATATGACAATAATAACTTTTTAAAAATAAAACAAGAAATATCCAAAAATGTTACATGAAACGCTCCCATACATTTTATTTCCCATACATTTTGTATTCAAAGCAAATGTTCGAAATGACATCATCGTTTAGGAATACCATTGTTTTCCACATCAAGCTCTATTTAATATTTACGAAGTAATTAAATAAAAAACCTTCCATTTTAAATGTTTGGAATAGTCGCATTTCAAACTAAATGTATTGGAGTGATTGATGTAATTTTTTTGGAGATTTCTCGTTTTATTTTTATAAAGTTATTATTGTCATTTTATTCTTTAGGTATAGTACCTACTTTCAATATCAGTTTAAAGTTTTTTGATATCTGTAATAGTTACGGAATAATCGCCTGTGCACACTTAACGATTACACCCTGTATAGCTTATAGCCTTCCTCGATGAATGGGCTATCTAACACCGAAAGAATTTTTCAAATCGGACCAGCCGTTCCTGAGATGAACGCGTTCAAACAAACAAACTCTCCAGCTTTATAATATTAGTATAGATAAGACACACTTTGGTCATAAAACAGTTTTGCCATTTACCACCGTATCGGAAAGTAGTTTCTTCTATTCTAATTTTACGTGATATTTGTATCGTAATAATAATCCCAAAATATTGCCCTGTTAGGTCAACTGGTGAACACTAACGTGATGCGTAATTAAGCACCACGTAACTATTAGTAACTACATTTTCAACTTATGAACTGTATTAATTAATAATCGTGTACTTTTACAGGCCGGGCGTCACACTCTCAAGTCTCACTGTCAAGTGGTTTTAATGGTAGTGCTGGTCTACGTGGATATATGCAACGCGTACAACGCTGTATACAACAAGTATGAACTTAGTGATAGTCTACATGGACTCTTGGGCGACACGCTCTTATCAACAGGTGTTAAGGACAGTGCTAGTGTACATGGACTCTTACCACGCGTACTGACACAACACACGCGACACGTCCTACTAACGCTAGTGTACGCGGGCCTTTATATTCAATAACATTGTTGTTGTCCGAGGATACTTAGCACGCGCTACTCGATAAAGGTAACATTCTACTTTCGCTATTTTGTACTAAGTTGCGTGAGCGTGAGCAAGTGTGCGCGTACCTTTATATGCGTGTATTAAGCACTAGTTGGAGCTGTGTTGTGATCAGTGATTGCGGAACATTCAAGTGTCTTATATCTAATGCGAACAGTTAGACTGACGCCCGTAACCTAGAGCTGTAGCCACAGTAGTACTCGAAGATATTTACTAGACGATCCAACTGAGAATGGGAGCGATATAGCGCCATATTGTGACGTCATTGTTGTTAATTCAAAACAATTAAAACTTTTGTATATACATCTTATGTGAAAATCGGACAAAATAACAAAATCGTTTTTGATATGCAAAAAGGTTTCTAGCAAATAGTATTTCTATAATGATTAAGGACATTTGACACACAAGGCTATTGATGTTTCTATTCTGAGTTGGATCGTGCAGTAATGACTTGTAAAGCTTAATATCTTTGGGTAGAGAGCGTAGTTGTAACGTTGCCGACTTAGCGAGTTACAAACTCAGTAGTGTAGTGTAGTGACGATGTTGTAACGACAGACCTTTACTCAATTTGATGTTCAGGTTATTTAGGTGTTGCGTAACTATAGCTTAAGTTTAAAGACTGATTTATACTCGGAGTAAACGTCTGTCATAGTGTCCTCATAGTATTTATATTTTACTAGGTCTTTATGAAGCTTACTGCTTTCTTTCAATCCTAAAACGATTGGTTCTAAATCTTTTCAACATTTCGGTATATATAAAATTATTTCTACAAGTTTGTCGCGCAAGTCGGCAATGAATATGCGTCTTTAAGATGCGGCATTCGGCCGCGCGACTTTGCCTTTCCTTAACTTTAGGCGATTTCAATGTACTTCCCACCGGTAAATATTATAATTGGTATTATGTATCCAGTAAATTAGGCGCATGGAACGGCCCGATGTGATGGAATTCTAAATTATGGCAATAAATATTTTTTAACGGAATTTATTAACTTATTTTCTATAAAATTTTAAAGATTTGATTTTATTTATAAGATATTGTTCGTTGACAGTTTTTTGATATCAAATTAAATTCGGAACTAATAAGAACTCGTCTCTCGATCACGTGGGCATCTTGCTATGTAACGGAGCGCGGTCGATGTTAAGATGTGCCATATTTTCTTAAATGTAAATAATAAATTATTAATCTATATTTACCTGCTCTATGTGCATATTTAAGGAATTTCATGTAAATCGAATCGATGTAATCTTTATTGGAAACATCACATTATATAATTGGTTATATTTATTGTGCATTTGCTTAGTGTTGTGTAATGCGAGCGTTTATTTGAACGTTAAATATTACCGTATTTAATCAATCTGTGTTAACGTTTTTAGTATAAGTAATGTATTATTGTGAATGTTGGCCAGAGCTTGTAAATATTAGATATGTTATATATCTTATTAGATTACTCTATACGTTCTATTTAAAGCATGTTGCTGATATAAGATGTCTAGTGTAAGTATATCTGAAGGGTGACTAGTTTTGTTTAATTACTATAAGTAAATAGTGTTATAGTCACGTAATTAAGGAAGCTAGTCGAAATATGATGATGTGATGAACGCCATGTAGGTAGTACGTCTGTCTTAGTTATTACTTAAGAATGGATTGCTTTTACGGCACGAATTTCTATGGATTTTGATATCACGAGACATTGCCAAAAAATGTGAAATTGATGTATTTTGTCGTGTTTGTTGTGGGTTCTAGTCCATCAAAATTGTAAATGTATTATAGTCACTCACCTGATATTGGCTACCTTTGTATTTTATTTTCGTACGATTATTGTAATTCCTTGCGCGAGTTACGGTTTTAGTTTTTTTAATTATCTAACAAGTAGAGTAAACCTATGGCTTGCTAATAACATAACTAATAGCCATAATGGGTACTATGAATATGCTTGTATTGCATTGTTTTATTTAATAATAGTTAAACTTCCTGCAAGTGTATAAAGGGAGGAATATGGTATTTTAAATTTTGGCTTCAGTGTTAAATATACATATCAGAATATTATACTATTTTTATCATGTAAAGTGCATAATTTTGGCTGATTAAGCTTATCAATATTATGTAAATCATCATACCGTTTTACTATACATTAAATTACTTGTCCAATCCAAAATGACTTTTATTTGCTTTTTCCTTTTTTTGTGTGTGTCTGTGTTTTTTTAATTGATCTTATTTCTAATGAAATTTTTCTAATCAAAAAATGAATTTTTCTAATCTTTTCGTAGACTATAGTTAGGTACTACATATACATTTTATTTCATAACAACAATAAAATCCTTTTTATTAATGGGATAGGTCACTTATGTGCTATAAAAGTAACCTCAAAACTTGTGTATAGTTTCACACATAGCATTTTTTTCGTAAATACCCTTCGTATTTTGCAATCTCATAAACATGCACAATTAAAAGTATTTCTCCAGTAAGTATTTGAAAAATTAGCAATAAACAACCAACAAATATTACATTTTTGCAAACCCATATATAGGTTTTGTGCAATTAGCATATATGACTGAAACATGTGAAATGTTTTAGGTCTCCAATAAAATCTACGATAGCATGCCATGCAAATGTTGACATGTGCTGGGTAATGCAGAAATAATGGAGTGCAAAATATGGATTCTGTTAGACTTTTAATTTTATTTTGAATTATGCAAGGATTATTCTTTGCTGTTTTTTCTAGTACTGTGTGTCTCGTATACATTCATTCCATGTTATAATGAAGTCGGTTAAAAATATCACATAGTAAGTAATAGGCCTGTTGTATAAAATACTATTGAAATAAATACAGCTGATTTGGTGAGAGTACCTTAGGGTCAAGTTAGAGAGGAAGTCAATTTCTGCCAATCAGGTTAAATAGAAACACTTAAAAAAACAAATATATTTATTTATAAGTTAGAATGTATGATTCAGAAGTTTTCCAGGTGAGTAGAATATTGTTCTGCCTATCAGAAAACACACAAAAAGTTTGAGTAGATTTATTGCCCTACGTTTTTTTTTCTTTTTCGCAATTCTACTTTATTTTAAAGGGCGCTCTACATTTTAGTTCATACTGAAATTCATGCATATGACCTTGGTTGCTCATATACAATGAACATTATACTATAATATACATGTAGTACAGCCTAGTGTACGCATTTACACATTAATAACAAGCGTTGGTCGCCAAAAGCACGAGTGTCGCGAAAATATATTCAGCTCGCTGTGACCGATATTCGTAGCGAGTAACAGTGAAGTTTGGTTACCGGAATCGGGTTAATGTTTAGATTTAGTGCTAATAGGGTGGCTGTAAATTTGCTACAATGTTCTGGCGCTATCGGATGGCACATTTGGCAAGTTCGCCCCGCCCCGGGCGGACGTCGCTTGCCAGCCTCGTATATGTTCGTAGCTATCGTTCGCTGGTTAACGCTTCAAATTGTTTTTATATGACATTTGGTTACTCATTTAGTAGTGGTATTAGCTTAAAAATGGTTTCCAGTAGGTAATAAAACAAGTATAGATGTTGCACTCTTTATTTATAAATTAGGTAAAACTTACAAACAGTTAACACCTATCGTAAACTTTATAGTTACAATGACTAAAAAATTGAACAGGACAAAATATTTATAGGGAACTCTTCATAACAGCTCGTGTGGTGTCCGCCATAGCATTTGCAACCTTCGTAGCTATTTCCACATGGCCGTTAACTCCCATTAATCCAATACGTAGAACTTTACCAGCTGTGGGGCCCAAGCCTCCAAACATTATTATATCGTGTCTGAAAACAATGGTTAAATTAATAATTCAATAACTATTAAAATAGTGTGCAGTACTCGTGGATATGAGTAAAAAAATAATATTTCTAATTATTATATATTTTAATTGAAAATCAAGTATGTATTTGTAGAGTAGTCAAACTGGGACACACTAACACTTTAAATCCTATCAAGTAAGTAGTTAGTAGGCTAAGGAGACTTATACTTAATCTAGGGAGGTAGGGTGAAGTTTATAGGCATTTACTACAATCCTTTCAAATGGGCAGCTGAAGTAAATTAATCGTTTACGATGTAGAGTCAGTAAAGGAAATATTTATTGAAACTAGAATTTATCGATAATTAACTGCAAACTAATTATGTACGCTTCTTATCTATTTTATTATCATAAAAACTAAGCAGCTTATTTGTTTTGAAATGCCTTCTATTTATCCTTCGTAAAAAGCAATTGAAATAATTGGCCACCAACAAAACTTACTTTTCCCGAATGTATTTTAAATATTCTTCGCTTTTGCATCTTTTTGGGATAATAACAGTCGTAACAGTAGCAAGTCTGTCCTCTGGTTTTGGAATGAAGAATTCGAAGCCGTAATCTTGAAGTTTCTTTTGGAAATGTGCTGATGTGGCTGCGTGGCGAGCCCAGGCCTTTGGCAGAGTTTCCTTACATAGTTCCATGAGGCAACATCGAAGCGCCCATATCATCGGCGGACTTTGCGTGTGGTGGTATCTGGATAGAATTAAATTAAAATATCAGTTTTACACAGTAGCAGAGATTACTAATTAGTGAAGCTGTAGTCAGTAATGTAACGTTATAAATTAAAATGAAGTCGATATAGGTGGTTTAATAAAATAATAATGATGACTGCCTTAAAAAAGTGTTAAGGTATAAATATCTAACTAGCTGCGCTCCGCGATTTCACCCGCGTGGCTCCGTCCCTGTTGGTCTTAGCGTGATGGTATATAGCCTAGCCTAGCCTTCCTCGATGAATGGGCTATCGTACACCGAAAGAATTTTTCAAATCGGACCAGTAGTTCCTTATATTAGCGCGTTCAAACAAATATACAAACTCTTCAGCTTTATAATATTAGTATAGATGAAGCAGTTTTGCATTAATTTATATTTTGCTCATAAAAAACATTCCCATGAAAATATAAAAATACATTTGGATTAAAAGTTTTTCATTTTCCTAGCAGAGAATACATTTCGTCGGAATAAAAAGATATCTGTGTGTTAAAGTTTTAATAAGCAATGTTATGCTTAGAGAGATTTTTAACATACATGTGTGTTTATGACAAAAAGTGCAAAGTTTTAAATCACTATTGTAATAATTATTTACTTTCCTATAGGTATAAAATTAATATTCCATCTTGTTATAATAATAAAAGATCCTTGAAATAATAATGAATACGAATAAATGTGCACTTACTCTTTTGTATCTCCGTAACAATTCCACTGCCTTGCGAGAAGTTTTACATCGAAGTAAAAAGGTGGTTCGTGAGTTCGCTTGTTTATTTTCTGTCTGAAAACCATTATCACATAAAATAAATTCTTGTAATAAACTGTTATTTTATATCGACAATATCACTCATATACGAACTATTTAGTAGCGACATGTAGCAAGATGTGTGTTAGGTTTAGATATGTTCGGTTTTTAAAATACAGTTCATTGTTCTTGTCTGTCGATCAAGCGTTTTATTTTATTAGAGGTTATGAGCCCAGATTTTTTAGTTGAAAATGACGACGAATTATCTTGTTAGTGTGCCTAAATTGAAAGGACGTGAAAACTACAGCGAATGGGCTTTTGCGGCTGAGAATTTTCTGGTGCTGGAGGGATTGTCTGATTGCATCAAGTCGGAGACTGTACCAGCAGAAATAGGAGCAGCAGGTGACGCGAAAACCAGAGCTAAGCTGATCATGACAATAGATTCGTCGCTTTATGTGCATATAAAATGTGTACAAACGACACATGAGCTGTGGAAGAAATTGAAGAACCTATTTGATGACTCAGGATTCACGAGAAGAATCAGTTTGCTGAGGAGTTTGATTTCAATACGACTCGAAAATAGTGCTTCAATGACTTCGTACGTGACACAAATCATTGAAACAAGCCAAAAATTAAGCGGTACAGGCTTTAATATCAATGATGAGTGGGTCGCATCGCTTTTGTTAGCGGGATTAACAGAAAAATATTCCCCTATGATAATGGCGATTGAACATTGCGGCATACCATTGACATCAGACGCCATTAAAACAAAATTATTGGACATGGAAGAAAGTGGAAATGGCAAAGACAGTAGCGCTTCCAATTCCAGTGGAGCATTTGCGAGTTATAAGATGAAACGGAATGTTGGTAACACTGAACAGACGTCAAACTTGTCAAAGTCAAAACCAAAAGTCATTAGATGCTACAAATGTAAACAAACAGGACATTATCGCAATCAGTGTACATTTTCGGACAAAAATGCGTCGAATACAAATAAAAATGAACGCACAAGAAGTAACGCGTTTAGCGCCGTGGGGTTGGCTTTAGTTAACTGCCGCACGAATTTGTTGGAAATATTTATATTTTTAGTTAGCTAGGTAATGTAAGATTGTAATTCCAAAATATTATCGTTAGGAAACTTGTAGTTTTTTAGTTATTAATTTTTAAAGTTAATAATTTTTTGTGCGTAAAAAGTGCATTTATCCGTTTTGTTGTGCAAAAAAGCGGACCAAGACGTTCCATTTCACTGTACTGTGACTTTACGCTGCGGCCGGCGAGTGCCAAAAGCGATTTTAGGGCGATTCCTTCTCAAACAAAAAAAAATCTACGTAGGTAGGTTAAAAAACTATTAAACTTTTATTTTTAATATCCAAATAGGTAGCGAGGAGCGAAGCGACGAGCGTGTTAGGTTTACTCTTGAACTGCCGCACGAGCCGAGCGAGCGAAGCGAGCGTGCCGCGGCAGCGGCCGGCGAGTGCCAGAAGCGACTAAAGGGCGATTCCCACTCAAACAAAAAAAACGCGTGGCACTCGGGGACTGCCGCGGCAAAGCTATTGCATAGCATGCCTTCAAGCCGCACCTCCGTACCCGTCGGAGTGGGGAGCGTGAGGTTTTTCGTTACGCAATTTCTGGATTCGGTCCCCGCGCTCAAGACCCGCGATAGAAGCTATACAATAGCTTTAAAAAAATCTACGTAGGTTAAAAAACTATTAAACTTTTAGTATTCAAATAGGTAGCGAGGAGCGAAGCGACGAGCGTATTAGGTTAACATTTGAACTGCCAGAAGCGACTTTAGGGCGATTCCCACTCAAATAAAAAAAACTACGTAGGTTTTCACAACTTGTTTGTATTTTATTTATGTATCGTAAAATTTTTGTTACACCAATTCCATACATTTTGAGGTTAGAATAGGAAAATTGATTTTTCTCCAAAACTATTGGTTTCCTAACTTTCCCCTTTTGGTGGGAGGGTCCCCCCCTCCTCCCCCCCATCCCCCACCCACAAAAAACCTATAATACGTGCGGCAGTTCTCTAAAGAAACCCCGCGCCGTGTTCCTGAATGGTGAATTTTGTAAAAGTGACTGGTATATTGACTCCGGGGCGAGTGTTCATCTTACCGCGAACGAAGAATGGTTGTCAAATGTGTCGCGAGATGTTATGATCAAAGAAATTGTCGTGGCAAATAAAGATAAAATACCAGTAGTATGTACTGGAGATGTGCAGATTACGACAAAGACGCATGCCTGTGAATACGATATTACAGTGGAAGATGTATTATGCGTGCCGAAGTTGACTACAAATCTGTTGTCTGTTAGTCAACTTATATCAAAAGGAAACAAAGTTTCATTCAACAATAATGGATGTCAGATTTTCAACCAAGCAGGAGTATTAGTGGCTACAGCGAGTCTGTTGAATGGTGTGTATAAACTAAACATGCCTGAGTGTTGTTCATCGGCTGCAGTGATGGTGTCCAGTGAAGTTTGGCATCGACGTCTAGGTCATGTCAAGATGGAGACAGAGAGTGATCTGAAGGTACAGGAAAATTGTTCAGATGAAGTGAATATGGTTCCAGTGGAGGAAAAAGACTTGACACCTCAGGAAGATTCACTTGAACAATCAGAGAGCTCGAACACAGATGACAGCAGTGAACTATATTATGTACCTTGTGAAGAAGACACATTAGATAGCTCTGAGACTGGTACAACAGACAGTGAAGACTCCATTATATTGAACAATGTCAACATAATATCTGGTCCCCGGCTTAGGCAGCAACCAGACAGATATGGATTTGCAAGTGCTTGTATAAAAGATGACAACATGTTCATGGATGAGATATCCTTGCAGGAAGCTTTGGAAGGTCCAGAGAAAGAACATTGGTTAGCGGCAGTACAGGATGAGCTACAGTCATTCGAGAATCATAGTGCATGGGAACTCGTAGATGTACCAAAAGATGGTGCTATAGTGCAGTGCAAGTGGGTGTTACGAAAAAAGTACGATAGTGAAAACAATGTGCGTTATCGTGCTCGTTTGGTCGCAAAGGGCTTCACCCAAAAATATGGTGTAGATTACACAGAAACATTTTCGCCTGTAGTGAGACATACAACCCTTCGACTATTATTTGCATTGTCTGTAAAGTTAGGTATGGATGTTCACCATTTAGATGTCAAGACTGCTTTCTTGAATGGTGATTTAGAGGAAACCATTTACATGAAAATGCCAGATTGTTATAATAGTAGTAGTTCAGATCATAAAGTATTGAAACTTAAAAAGGCCATTTATGGACTTAAGCAAGCCTCTAGAGCTTGGAATAAAAAGGTTGATAATTGTTTGATCAGTAATGGTTACAAAAGGTCAAAAATAGAACCATGTATGTATACAAAGAATATTAATAATTGTAAGACCATTGTGACAGTCTATGTCGACGATTTCTTTATATTTTCCAATGATATAATTGAAACTAATAACTTGAAACAGATTTTATCTAATAATTTCAGCATTAAGGACTTAGGTGAAGCTAAATTATGTCTTGGAATGAATGTAACCTTCAATAAAGATAAAGGATATGTAACTTTGAGTCAGGAAGCTTATATTGATCAACTTTTAAGCAGATTTAATTTAAGTGATTGTAAGACTGTTGATACTCCGATGGAGGTCAAATTAAATGTAAATAAAGGTCCAGTAGGGGCAAATAGTCATGTGCCCTATCAACAACTAATTGGTAGTTTGATGTACTTGTCAGTCTTAACTAGGCCAGATATTAGTTACTCTATAAGTTTTTTAAGTCAGTTTAATAATTGTCACACAAAAGAGCATTGGGAATATGCAAAAAGAGTATTAAGGTATTTAAAACGAACTAAATGTTATGGAATAAAATATTGTAAAGAAGGTAATTCAGAAATAACAGGCTATGTAGATGCTGATTGGGCTTCTAACTCTGAAGATAGGAGATCATATACTGGAATGTGTTTTTTGTTATCTGATGGTGTAATATCATGGGAGTGTAGAAAACAGAAATGTGTAGCCCTCTCTAGCACTGAATCAGAGTATATTGGTCTATCTGAAGCATGTAGAGAAGCATTATATCTTAAGGAATTACAATATGAAATAACCAATAAGATGTACACTATTTGCATATTTAATGATAACCAAGGTGCGCAGAAGCTGTGTGCAAATCCAGCATTTCATAAACGTACAAAGCATATCGATATTAAATATCATTTTTGTTGTGATCTAGTAAGAGATAAAATTGTTAAGGTGCTGTATTTGCCAACAGCTGATATGCCAGCTGATATTCTTACTAAAAGTTTATGTTCAGCAAAACATTATAAATTTATGTTGCTTCTTGGCATAGTTTGTATAGAATAATTTTGTATATGATTGTTTAGTGAATATTGCGATAAGTAGGGGTGTTATTTTATATCGACAATATCACTCATATACGAACTATTTAGTAGCGACATGTAGCAAGATGTGTGTTAGGTTTAGATATGTTCGGTTTTTAAAATACAGTTCATTGTTCTTGTCTGTCGATCAAGCGTTTTATTTTATTAGATAAACGATAAATATTTCATCGTAATATAATCAATAAATTGAAAAAAAAAATTAAATTGAAAATTATTCTTTTCCATCGGAAATTTCAACATTTAAAGATTTTCTGGAACTAATTACCTATTAAGTCTAGCCTTTGCCATTGTAAAGAAAATTGAGTCCAATTAACTTAGCAAGGACAAGGCTAACCTTAAAAATATTGTGTTGTTTCCAAAAAAGTGAAGTCCCATGTCCCCTAGTGGGGTAAGGGGCAGATGCATTATACATCTGTTTCACTGATCGATTTTCTTTAGGGACAAGTAGGTGATCAGCCTTCTGTGTCCTACAAGACCAAGACATTTTTTTTTGTCTCTCCACCGGGAATCGAATCCAGGACCCTAACCTAACCCCTCGGTGTTACGCTCATGCGTCAACCACTGTACCGAGGAGGCGGTCCAAAGAATTGTAAGAAATATTTTTTTTAAATAGCTATTAAAAAATAACATACTCAGCAAGGCGACTGAAGGCAACGGGCGCGATACCAGCTGGTCCACTTAGTGCCTTTTGTGTTGAAGTGTACACTGCGTCTACTTCCCATTCATCCATTAAAAATGGTACCCCACCAAGCGATACTACAGTATCCACCAATAGGAGTGTTCCATATCTGTGAAAAGAGTTAATTTTCATTAATATATATACAGTACTTAATTCCAAATGGTACCTTTTCGTTTAATCATAAATATTAAATACGTAATTACTGAGCTCTTTACATTACAATGCAAAAAATATATAATAAGGTAATAATACTCAAAATCTTTTGTGAACTTTTCTGCCAAGTAACACTACATAAATATGCTAAGGGAAAATATAAACATATGTTGGAAAATCCCTTTTTCATAATTTATGTCAAAGCGAACTCATTAAATAATGAAACAGCGAAAGCAGGCGGCGTCTACGTTCCATAAATATCAACGCACTTAGAAGATTTCAAAGCAAGTATTTATTTTGAAATTTTACTGCTCCTGTTATTTTGAGCCGCATGCTAATTGCGGGTTTCTTGAGAGGTTGTAATTAAAGGAGTTTTAAGTTGGGAAGAGTTCTACACAGACTGTAAGACATAAGAATAAAAAATCTAGTCATGAGGGAAAGGGATGGGGGATGTAATTAAATTGTTCGGAACCCGTGTCTCGTTTAAGCTTGGAAAATCGAATAGTTTTTCCGCTAAACTTTGCTTTCTTTTTAAGTTAACTTGAAAAGTGCACTCTCGAGAGGTTCCTGACATAATTTTGTTCGTGTAGATGGGTTCACATACTGTGTAATTAACAAAACGTGTTGAGGGTAAATTAACACAACCTTTAATAATTACCTGCTAGGGTTTCGCGTTTAATTAATACTAAACGGCAAATCATAATTATTTTAACATGATAAGCGCTCTGGGTACAAATTTGAATGAAAATCGTAAGTTTGATATATTTCTGCTCATATAAGAGATTTAAACTTTGAAGTATGAAAAGGAGAATAAATTGAATATCAATGTTATAAATTGGAGGACATAAATTGACTGCACAGTGAATGATTTCATAGTTCAAATAGACTCAGACACCTTCAATGAACATGTCTACGGCTCTGATTTAATTCTAACAGAGACAGATATGAATGGAATGTCTAACTATCCTACTCATATAGGCTTTACTTCAGTGTGTGGAACAATGCAATGAAACCACACGGAAATCGAATCCTTAGCAAACCTTTTATGAATGAAAACTATGAAGAACTATTTTTTGTTGTAAACAGATATTGTAGTAGATATGTGATATCAAAAATATTTAGAAGAAGATATTATTCCCAACATTATCGTCTACACGGGAACTTTTACTCAGGTTTTAAAAAAATTGCAGTTACAAGTTGAATGAATAAACGCTAATTCAATTATAAACAACTTGGTCGATAATAGAAAAGTACTAGAATCGTATTTTAAAAAAATCTCATCACTTTACATCTAGTGTGTGTACCAAATGAATTCGGTTCAATCGGTTATCAGACACAGAAAAATTAAAAAGATGATTATGTCCAGTCATTGTTACCTACAAGATTATTTTGAATATTGTTTATATGAACTTGATGATTAAATTTGACTTGTATTATCAAAAAAATACTTTTCACTCGGTAGAAATTTCTAAACATTACAATAGGTACATAAACCATTTTTATAAAATACTAGCGGTCCGCCCCGGCTTCGCCCGTGGTACATATTTACGTTTTCCCTTCATAAGCTAAGCATAAACATCCTCGTACTTCAAGGAATATAATAAAAAAAATAATTATCGAAATCGGTTCAGCTGTTCACACGTGACAACGCGAAACGGGTTTCATTTTATATATAGGAGGACTATTGCCTTCGAAATTTAACTCATTTATTTTATAGTGTATTATAACATTTCAACTTAAAAGTTTCTTTGCTCAGGTTTAGCGAAGCGTAAGTATAACTTACTTGTGACAAATTTTACCAAGTCCATCCAAATTCTGTACAGATCCCGTAGACGAGTCCCCATGTGTTATAAAAAGTGCTGTTGGCTTCAGTTTCTTCAATTCATTTTCAATTTGCTCAAAACTGAACGTGGCATTAATTGGTACTTCAGTTTTAAATGTTTTTATGCCTTAAATTAATATAAAGAAAATGTTATCTTGTTTTCTTGTGTCGCGTGAATAAAAAAACATTTACAAATGCATAATTTTATATTGCTTTACTTATCTATAAAGGAATTTACGTCAAGCAAAAAGAAAAAAAAGTGCTACATTAGTACAAATACCATCAACAATTCACCAATTTTTTATCGATCCTTGTAATTAAAAAAATATATATATATTAGTGTGAAAGAGTAGTGTCGTGAATTTTACATAATGTAGAGTACCTATTATCCACAAAAATTGAGTACCGGTTTAGTAATTTATTAAGTTATTTAAGCATTTAAATTTTAGTAGCATGATATAATTCAAATTTATGCATATCTCACCATATCTTTTAGCCATAATATACGCCCTTTGGTCCCAAATACCCCGACTGGCGATCAAAAGCGTATCGTCAGGGCCAAGGAGATTACAGATGACGGTCTCCATGCCACTGTGACCGGACCCACTTATTGAGAGGACCAGATCCGATTTAGTTTGAAATGCGTATTTAAGCCCCGCACGAATGTCTGCCATTGCCTGGGATTATTAAAATTTTATTACATGAAATTAAAAGAAATGAAATTAACATTTTTAAATTATTATATTGGAATACCGTTCTATCTACCTTTTGCAAAAGGGATATAAGGATAAACTATGCGCATCAGGAATGTATTTTTGGATCGTATTGATAGAATTATTAAGTAAGGGTCAGCTTGAAAGTGACATTTGAGTTATCACGAAGGATGCTCGATTTTGCGAAAAATCGAAATATAAATATATTCCTATATTTTGATTACCTGCATCACTCATCATCACTATAACATTGTGGTAAAAAATAATAATATATGACTCTTTTTTCTAATGTGTACTCTACAATCCTTCAAACTAAGTTTTTACTGTAAAATTTGTTAAACTTTGAATAGGTATGAGATACTAGAGCTACGTCGAGACCATAGTTATTATATTATGTGTACATTCATAATTTAATAAATATTACTATCATTTTAATAATGATCATACTTACCTCAAAATAAGCATCGCACATTGGTGACATAACGGGCTTAGTTAGAGCCTGTCTAACGGAAGGTAATAAGTTACATGGTCCGGGCCCGCAAAACAATGGCTCATGAATTTCTCTCTCTTCTATTATAGGCGGCGAAACCAACATCTTTACCAATTAAATAATGGAATCTGTTACAAAAATATTTCTTACAATTATTTCCTTATAGGACGTTCAGATCGTTTGAAATTAGGACACCTATTAAATTGTTTGTCGGTTTACGTGACAAATGATAATTAGTAAGTTCTTCTACATTGAGTTAAAAATAGAATCTGCATCAACCAATCAGCAAATTTCAAAGTCAATTGAAAAAATAACGCATAATAATTAGGGAATTGTTTTACAATAATCCGTTTTGCACGGAAGTTTGAATTATACCTTATCTATTATTATTATATCTTAATACTATTATAAAGGCGAAAGTTTGTAAGGATGTATGGATGTATGGATGTATGGATGTTTGTTACTCTTTCACGTAAAAACTACTGAACCGATTACAATGAAATTTAGCACACATATAGAGGGTAACTTGGATTAACACATAGGATAGGTTTTATCCCGGAAATCCCACGGGAACGGGAACTATGCGGGTTTTCCTTTGAAAACGCGGGCGAAGCCGCGGGCGGAAATCTAGTAGTGTTATAGTGTATTTATATAGTATTCTATAGCTAGGAAAGGCCAAACGTTGTGTAAGTTCACATTGTGTATCTTATGAGATTGAGACGTGAGGATAGGAAAAATCCGATGTTGCTTGCGTAAATTGATTCCGATCCCGTCGTGACTATGTGTATGATCCCCAGTCCCTATGGACAAACTACAAAATCGATGGCTCCGTCGTTAGATACAAGATCGTAGACGGCTGGCGACAAATGACATTTTAAATTCACAAGCGCTTCTACTCACTACTGTAATGTGTTTACCATGTGGAAAGCGATATTGAAACGTGTATTTTATGTTTGAAACGATTATTGCCTTAAATGATGCACGTGTTATGTTTATTTGTTATCAGTTAATGAAATATGCATATTAGTATGGTTGAAAAATAGGCTTCATGACCGTATGAAATGTATTATGTAATGTAAATCGAGTAATCTTAAAAAGTCGCAATACACGATTGAAACTTGAAAGTCTAGAGATGTTTAAATTAAAAGATAACATTAGCGTATCTGTGAAATTAATGGAAATAGGGCAATGACTCCTGAACTAGATTTCTACAGTTTACTAGATTAAGAGTTACTCATCATTATTAGGTACGACAATGGTGATTGCTGCATAATATTCTGTATAAATGTTGATGTAATATTGTTTGATTTATTCTGAATAACGTAAACTATAAGTAATGTACTTCTAAAAAACATTTAACAACTAGTAAATCTACATAAAGAGGGTACTTTAAACTGACTCTATTAATAAGAAGAATATTAGTGACTCACATCAATAAACAAAAATATCCCAGTTTCAGAAAAATGCGTTAACTTTAATTAAAACACGTTGAAATATATCGATATCTACTTTAGCACTGCGGAATATATTCAATGCCATTGATAACCTCTTACATAGAAGTTCAAAGTCATCTTAAATTATGATGATAATGATAGGAAACAATACTTGTATAAATAGTGCATTTTTAGATTTGTTATTGGAGATAAATTTAACATTTTTCTCTATCATTCTATCATGGCTGCCCACCTAAAATTTCATGAAGGATATTTTGTAAGCAGGTGCTGTAAAGATTATTCCATAGAAATTTAATGGACTGTTTAGTAGATAATAAATAAGAGACATTGTTACCATAAATTAAATACACCCAAATAGCTTGAAATTTACTGTCTTTCACAAGCTGGCATGCGCTCATCTTTCAGGTTTCGTCGATATGCCAAAGGTCTCTTTATGTTTATCTGTTGCATTAACGCTAAAAACTATGACAAATTCTCATAAGAATATAGCGTACTATATGGGCTTCTTTTTACTGAAATTAAAATATTGTATGGGTCGGAACAGCAAACACGTAATAGCAGTGATTATTTAATAAAAATCTGTGTCTATCGTATGAAGTCTACGTGTGTGGAGCCGCGGGCAAGAATAAGGGTTTTTATATAACAAGATTATATATACATATATATATTATATATTATGAGTCATATGATAAGGGGATATGTTCGTGGCATGTGCGTAATCTAAAGATGTCTGTTTAAAGGGTTAAATCCAACTGAACTTTAAATTATAATAATTAATACATAACATTATATACACGTGGAAGACAACTATATTATAGCTACAAGCGCATCGTAAAAATAATTTAACATGTCGTACACATTTAATAAATTACATTTGGTATAATAATGATACGTAATTCAAAAACGTGAAAATGAAATTTTATTTCATGCATTTTATTTTTCAATTTATCGTAATATTTTTTGTACAAGTAAAAAGGGTTACATTTCAAGGCTTTCCAGAATGGAAACAAATGTCTATAAATTGTGGTCCTCGAAACTATTTCCGAGGGAAAATAAACGGAAATTTAAATTTTGGAATGGTACGAAACATTAATTTTCATATATTCTCACTCCATAAATATGAACCCGAATAAACATAATAACTTTTACCAGAAAGAATAAGTACAAAAAAAGATTGTAAAAATTCCAATTGTAACTATGGTCTAGCTTGTAATTAAAATTAACGACAAAAAAAATTGTAAGAGAAAAAAAAGTATCATTAATTAAAAATTACAGCGTCGCTGCACGACGCCTATTAGCTAAGCTCAGTCAATTTGCAGGACCGATTTTCTCTGCAAAATATCGCGTGCTAAAATATGACTGAAATGACTAAGCTGTAAGTGCATTAGTCGATTTTAAGACGCATGGTACTGTGACCATTATTTTTACAGTTCGTTTAATATAGAAGTTGGTCTACTGCAATTTTCAGAACGTCTGGAGCGTATTTTTCTTGCGGTGTTAATGTACTTACTAAGTTACTACATAGCGTAGAAAAAATCAAGTAACGAGACTTGCAATCATTATCGGTAAGTAGGCTCTACAGTAATGAGATTAACATGAACTAGCTTTTATAACTTCTATTGAATGAGAGTACTTGTTATGTTTTATCAAAATAAATAGAAATTTTAAAGCGTTTTGAATAGTTTATATTTGCATAGTTTATATTTAAATTAAAAATGAAGGTATTCGATCTGGAGTGTTAAAAATTCCTGAAACTAAATAAAAATATAAAATTAATCGTACAATATTAGAAAGACGTATTAATTTTCAAGTACTTAGTTAATCATTTAATTATACCTATTAATAATCTAAAACCTTCGGCACCAATAACGTGGTATTCCTTCATAACGATATACTAAGGGCTTTGTTTGGACGACGTGATTACGTTACGTTTTAATCTTAATATGCAAACATAGATTTTAAAGACTATGTCAATGTTAAGGTCAAGTTGTATTAACTTTAATGATTTATAATACAACTCTTTACTAAATACGTTTATTTAATTTGATATATATTCATTATTTACTAAAAAGCTAAAAATTACAAGTTTATTTTTATTTTCTTCCTTAATATTTGTTAAATATGATGTGGTAAATACAACGACCATCGACCATTGACTCCATGACTACTTAATATGTATAAATAATGAAATTAATGACACAGACAAAATACAAAAAGTAGGTACGTACAAATTATCTTGATTACAGCTTCCAATTTCCTTAGGTTTTTTTAGATACCCCAATGTCGTATGTCACACGTGATAGTATAAAAAATAATGATGGTAGTTGGCACTTGGCATACATATTGTAGCACTAGCTTTCCTCCCACGGCTTTGCTCTCGACCGCTTCATATAATCCCGCGATAGACAAATAATGTACAAATAACCTCTAACTGGACCCCCTAGTTTTATTTTCGCGATTAAAAAAATAGTCTTTAAACTCTATATTTATTATTTTGCAATCAATTTATAGTCTTTTAACCAACATTCCCTGGGGCAACAAATAAAATACATTGCGTAATTAATATAGTCGTATTCCGAGATCACAAAACATTTAGAGACAAATCACAAACCAAAAACACAAACGATAATTACAGCATATTTATGACGAACAAAAAGTAATGTATTATTCCCCGCAGCTTCTGATTCCGCAATTTCTTTTGAACATTAACGAGATCTCAAGTCATTAGAGCATCATCCAATTAGATACGGTTCTCTTGCAAATAATTTGCATTTAAAATACGGTGCTTAAGGATAACAAGGACTTGATTCATACGCAAACTACACTTGTATGCTTTTGTGGAATGAAGAGGGCTTGGCTGACTTCGCTGACAATTACTTTGTAAGGTACACGCTGGTTTATGGAACTTACAATAACTTTATACCCGCATTAGTTTATATTGTTTATGGTTACTAATTAAAAAGCCTCGTATTGCTTAGAAATAAGATAATTTACACTTGTCTACAGTCTAGCTTTCTGCCAGCGGCTTCAATCGCGTATTCAAAAGCAAAATTCCCATGGGAATAATATTATTAGGTTTAAAGAAGTCTATATTATTTTCTACTTTCTAACTAAAAAAACGAATAATAAAATTGCTCTGTTACTACGTGAAAGAAAGACAAACAAACAAACAGACTTTCATATTAATAATACTATAAGCATGTAATAAATTACTCAAAGAAATAACACTGCAATATAAAATCAGATGTAATTCACTCTTGATCCTAGTAAAAATTAATTAATAATATCCAATCTGAAATGCAATATTTCCAATAAAATATACTGCAAAATTCCTAGATTTATAATATGACATATTTCGAAATAGCACTTTTTACCAGGAAAAATCTATTTTATACAAACATTAGATGTTTCTCTTTATTATATTCTCAATGGACAAGCTACCTGGAATTAACGATGTACATTTCTTTTGAGTCACATGTTTATAACTTCGGAAAAAGGTCCTTTGTATTGTGTTCCCCGAATCTGGATTAAAACTTGGAAATTTTCTCATTAAGTCTCAAACTTAGAGCGGGATTTCGTTTCCAACTGGGCGTACGTTAAGATGAATTAAATGTTTAATTTATTTGGAAGGAAATCTACAATTCTTTTCCGAATACCGACAACGTTGGCCGGGATCGTGGAATGTTAGACAATATACTGGCGATTGGCCCCCAGGGCTCTTCGGTACAAATCCAATTATTACTCGAAGCGCCGGCTGCCGGTGTGTAATTGATTTATTTGCTCATTTCTTTCACATACAACCTTTCTTTGAAGTACACGCTTTCAGTAATTTAGACCTTGCTATTTGACATATTATAGTGAGACGACCGTAAACACCTCAATTTGTCTCAATTGTATTTTATCATTTTCATTTGGAAAATGGATTAATGAAACTGGACTTCAACGAAACCATGAATGAAAAAAAAAAGACGTGTGGCACTCGGGGACTGCCGCGGTAAAGCTATTGCGTAGCATGCCTTCCAGCCACACCTCCGCGCCCATCGGAGTGTTAGGGTTTTTCGTTACGCAATTTCTGGATTCGGTCCCCGCGCTCAAGGCCCGCGATAGAAGCTATGTAAAAAATAAATATGCATAGCTTCTATCGCGGGCCTTGAGCGCGGGGACCGAATCCAGAAATTGCGTAACGAAAAACCCTAACACTCCGATGGGCGCGGAGGTGTGGCTGGAAGGCATGCTACGCAATAGCTTTACCGCGGCAGTCCCCGAGTGCCACACGTCTTTTTTTTTATAGCTTAAAAAAATCATTAAACAAATCTTGATTATTCTTTTAATCAGACAATTTTAGTAACAAAATATTAGTGTCCGACCGAACTTTCGGTTTCGGTTTCGGTTTCGGCCGAGTTTCGGCCAAAAATCAAGTTTCGGCCGCAGTTTCGGTTTCGGCCAAAATCGGCCGAAACTTTTGCCGAAACCGAAACTTATTTCGCAAGTTCAGTGAACTTAGTTCACACACGTTCACGCTCGCCTTAGTTCGTTTTCCTCGGCAACGCTTTGACGGACGCTGTCAAAGCGTTGGTTGACCCCAAGTTGACCCACGCTGGTGGAAACAATTTTTTATTATCTATGTTGAGATTGGAACTGGGTGCAATAGTAATTAATAATTATTATTTTTATATAAGAGGTACCTAAAAGAGACTGATTATTCTTCTAAGTACAAATACCAATCCAAGGTATTAAAGACTCTTTAATAAAGAGAAATAAATAAATAAATAAATAAATATAGGACATTATTACACAAATCAACCTAGTCCCACAGTAAGCACAATTAAGGCTTGTGTTGTGGGTACTAGGCGACGATAAATATAATATTTAATAAATACATATATAGATAATAACACCCAGACCCAAGAACAAATAATTGAGTTCATCACACAAATATTTGCCCTGACCGGGGATCGAACCCGGGACCGTGGGCTCAGTAGGCAGTTACTTTACCACTGCGCCAACCGCGTCGTCAAGAGAAAGGTCTCAAAATACCAAAACTTAGTATTTAAAGTAACAGTAACAATTACTGATTTGATTTAGATGACTGAAAAAATAATAAAAATAAAAATTGTTATTATTAATATTTTAAAAATATTATTTTTTTTATTTTATATTAAATAAATGATTACAACAAATTTAATATACTGTGTTTTCATTTCATGCCCTAAATAAGGCAAAATAATAGGTAAAATGCACCAAAGTTCAGTATTTTTAGAAATTTCATACTTGACCACGTGAGTTTCGGTTTCGGTTTCGGTTTCGGCCGAAACTGAAGCAACGGCCGAACATTCGGTTTCGGTTTCGGTTTCGGCCTGGAAACCAGTTTCGGTCGGACACTACAAAATATGTAACTGTGATAACTCCGTATTTATTTATTTATTTATTTATGCTTTATTGCTCAAGATAAATTGCAAATTGAGACTTAACCTAGGATACATTGTAACAAACGGCGGCCTTATCGCTAAATAGCGATTTCTTCCAGACATATTCTAAAACTATATAATTAAATTGTGGATTTATTTATTATTTGAGCTCTATTGGAGATACCATGTGACAGTATAGTTGGACAAGAAAATCTAGCTTATCTCTAATCTCATGAATAGACTGATTCGGAACATTAAGGTTTTCTCTTTCGCCTCAGGCAGGCTATATTAGGTAGGCTAGGTAGGCTATACAGGCTGTATTAGGTTTTATAAAATTTAAAATATTTATATTACACAAATATGTATATTTTTAAGCAAATAAAATAATCAAGCCGTGATATTAATCCGCAAACTCTCTAGATACCCATAACTAATAATATAAAAAATATGTTTATTTTGTATACGTAGAATAATAGTGATGTCATACATAAAATTAAACATGTGACGACGATATTTTTAAAGCATCCATGTGAGAGAGTCTGCTATATTGGGAATACAACATTGTCATCAAAAATTTAAATTGTCTGTGCTTTCAATTGAAACACATTGGAATATTCATTATTTGCTTGCATCCCGTTCGCATTTGTAAGAGTTTTATAAAATGTAAAACATACGATACAGTTCACTCAGATTTTAACAGTTACCTGCAAAATTTAAATGCTGCATATTTTATTGAAGTGAATCTTTCCGGTATATATATTACGACTCCGCTTTATCATAAGAGATTTAAAACTATAGTTTGGTTTTAACTTATTCTTTGTAACCGTTCTAGCGTGATGCTGTTTTCAAGTTTTTAATAAATTATTCAAAGCGTCATTCTATGCAAATACTTAAGAAGTAACACAAATCATATCTAAATACAAGACAAAATTACAGTCGTGCGAACTTTAGCCATTCAAAATTTTGGATAAAAATGAATTTTCGTCTTATGGGAGAAGAATTTTGTTAGTATAGTTGTTCGGAACTTTACGTATTTAGATTAGAGTAATGCTGAAAGTTTTTTTACTAAAAGAGGATTTGAGCAATTCGGATATATGATAAGCAACGTCTGGTTGGATTGATTCCATGAATATTTAAAGAAGTATTTTTTTTTATGTCACGCAAAATAGGCGCTTGACGTCGAGTTGCGGAGAAATGCCCGTCATTATTATTTAAGTATTTTTATATGTAAAAATCGTGCCACGTTTACTGAAAAAAAAGCCTCTATATAAGCATGCCTTGCATTTAAATTGACATAAAGATCCAATGATGTACGAATCATATTATAGAAAAACAAATTAATAAATAGCTTACGGAATAAGGATGCAATTGCGTCGAGTCTGAAACCTGCAGGGAGTAGGTAAGTGTAATGATTTATATGTTACGTGCGAACATTGAGTCGACAACGTAGTGTGGAATTATGGGGCGGTTTAACACCGACGTTCCTACTGAATTAATGTACTTCTTTACAAGTGAAGTTTCAGCGAATTGAATGAACAGCTTTATTTTCTGTTATTTATTATTTTTGTTAATTAAAATTATTATTTTGCATATGTTGAACAGAACGCTTATAAAGTTATAAGGTTATTACCTACAACATTTAAAAAACTACAGTAAGGATTAGCTAGAGTTTGTGCAAAAGAAATTATTACGAACTTACCAAAAACAGATTACAAAATATAGTAGGCTTGGAATACATAGGTATATAAACTGAAATAGAGCGGTATATGCGAACAAACTTTCAGCAGTTAATGCCGTTCTGCGTTAGACAAAGATAATTAATATCTACATTTAAACCATTAGCTAAAAAGTGTTAGCAACGTAACCGACTAAACACAAAAGCTAAATTCTTAAAAGACTTCAAACGGAACGTTTTTTATGCCGTGTGCCGCTTCTGCCTCAGTTTATATATAATAAGTAGTAGGTATTAAACTAACAACAATTAAGTATGATATAATAATACTTGGAGAAAATGTTCCAACCTGAGCTGATTCTCATTACACAAACTGTAGTTTGCAGAGTCTTACAGCCAAAATTATCTTGTAGAAATTGTAGAATAACAAGTTTGGCCTTAGTTCGCGCCGCCGGGAAGGCACGGTGCTACGCTCCATTTAACTTTGCTTTGATTTCTAATATCCTCATTTTAATTGCGTGGCTTTGTTTCTTAGAATATAAATCTTGGTATAACTTGCTTAGAATATTACTCATTGTTTTGTAACTTTTGTCTTGGTAAGAAAAATAAAATTTTAAATTTCTGTTAAAATTTTTAACACACTTTTCTTCTCATTTACTTAAATTAATCTTAAAACGAAGCCTTTATTTCAAAATTTTTAATCAAATATACCTAGATCTAGAGATATATTATGTTATATCTGGATAGATAATAAATGAAGATATAATATTCCTTTTATAACAACTTAGCCTAGCACATAAATATGTTTGGAAATCTTTTAATTTTATGGATGATTACCCTCCAACCTGTATTCGTACTCTTCAATATTCCAGTAGCAAATAAAAGATTTTGGATTTTTATTCGGGACGCGTGCTTAACCTGCGGTTTGTTATCAGAGCATCTCAAACGGCGCATAACGAGGAAGCAGAGAAATTGCGGGGGACACTGTCTCCACGTACTTCTATCCCTCTCAATGCGTATTCGAAATAACAAGGGCGCTATTTTCAAACCCAACGTCGCATTCAGAGAATCTATAAAGCATACAGTGATATAAATTCTCCTCTCCAAATCCATAAAAAGTTTCACCGTACACAAGGATTTCGCTTTTTACGCCTGCTCCCACACTTCGTTTCAGCGAAATGATTTTGTAATTGAACACCGATACGGCGATATGATTTCAATCCCTTTTCGATATCGTGTTTTCAGCTGAAGCCCCACAGATTTTACTATTTTCGACGGGAATCAAACGAGAAATTGAGATGGAAAAATCTGATAACAAAATCATCATAATATCGACATTGTAAAATTTCTCTTTCGGTGGCGGCATTGCCAGCTATTATCTCGTTATACCTGAGCGTCGTTTTATGTAGAGATAATGGATAAACGTTTAGTTGAATCTTTTGACAAATAGCTGCAGCCATAGCACTCGTAAAACAAAGCTTCATTGAATCGCTAGCGCTTACAACGATCGTCAATTTAACGAGCGAGGTATAATGCCAACTCCTCACCGACGACGTTCCAGTGCCGACGAATTCATTATAAATTCTACTATAGGGTAACAACGTTAAAGTGGCCAGACATGGGAAACTGACATTTATCATTGGGACAAACGGTGTTTTCTGAGTCGTCGTGTCTTGTGTACTGAGAAAATATGCAAAGGGGCGGCTTACAATGCGTCGTTAAGTGAGTATAAATTACTTGATGGCTCTATGAAGTCGTAACCTCCAGAATTATGTTTTTGATAGGCTTTAATTTATCGAGATTAATATCATCGTCACATTTACAAAGTTCTCGTCCGACTTCTAGTTCCGAAAGTTGCGAACAGATTAAGTGCCGATGAACGACGAAAATTGGTAAAATTTTCCAAATCTTAACGATCTTTTCTACAATTGGGGCCATTGTACGGCTGTATTTTCACGGACCTCCTCGCATTCACGAGAAACTTGAAAGTAATAAAGTTGTTCTTTCAATAAATTGCTTTATTACGAAGTTAATCAAGAGAGTGAAGCGAAGGCAGCACACTGGGCAAGGCCGGGTTTGAAGAATGAGCTAAGTTGCTCCAATTAATTTTCCTTCGATGCGCTGCGCTCCGAGTCGCGCCTTGACTGACGGCCCTCTTATTTTGTGTCGAACCCGTGATGAATGGGAGATGAGTCGACGGTCGCTTATAAAACAAATAAACTTCATTATTATCGTCTCCCAATTATTTTTATAGCTAAGTGGCAATTACAAAGGGTCCCGTTGATTTGTATGGCAGTTTAGTTAATACCTTGTCAAAATATAGTTATTTTTATTCAATCTCTTGCGAAATTCCCTTTGTTTTATTCATAAACAATTTTTCCTTTTACTTTATCATATATATAAAAATGAATCGCAAAATGTGTTGGTAAGCGCATAACTCGAGAACGGCTGAACCGATTTCGATAATTCTTTTTTTATTATATTCCTTGAAGTACGAGGATGGTTTTTATGTAGAGAAAACGTAAATATGTACCACGGGCGAAGCCGGGGCGGACCGCTAGTTAGATTATAAAACTAACAAAAAAAAATACTTTGACAAACATTTAGAAGAGAAAAAAGAACATGAATTCTAAAGTTAAAAATCTAAATTCGAGAATTAAATATTTTAACAGGCAGCATTATAATGGTTAGGGAGCCAGGTGCAAATTTGGTTAACTATTTCCTCTCAAGAGATAATTCGTCAGACGCATGAGAGTATAGTATTATAAAGCCTCGTGAACGTCAGCTGGCGCTCGGTTGGGGGGGTGAGCGGTTGTAGCCTCCCACGCACATAGGAAAAAAAATACATTCATTCATTCATTTCCTCTCAGCTAAAAATTTGTCAAATTGTAGCTAACCCAATATCTCAACGAAAAAAAATAGTCAGCTGGTTACAACATGGTGTATTATACGTCAGCTGGTGTCTCGAACATGAAAGTTAAATTTAAAGAAAAATTTATTTTCCGTTATTTCCTCTCAAACAAAAATTTACCTGATGATAGCTTATATGTAACTGTGGATAAATATATATGTCAGCTGGCTGTATCTTGGTGGAAAAACCGTCAGCTGATACGGGAGGCTACAACCGCTCTTTCCCCCAACCGAGCTCCAGCTGACGTTCACGAGGCTTCATAACACTATACTTTGATGCATTTTACTAATTACCGCTTGAGAGGAACTTGGTCATAAAATCTGCTGCTGGCTCCCGGACCATAATTTACTATTTATAAAGCTTTTGTTGTTTGAAAATTGAAAATTTAAAGCGCACTCATTTTTTGATGTAATAAACAAACGCTTTAGAAATCATAATTGAAATAGCACAAACAAAATACTTCAAGATAAGAATCGTACAGCCGTTAAATCGTTATAATACAAAAAATAACGTTTAATTTATATAATTATACAATAACCTTTGACCTTCCAGTCTAATAGAGTTATCGTATGAAATATTTTTCCGTTAGTGTCTATCTGGCTTGTTATCTTGATTTGTAGGCTACTCGAGGTCTTTCGTATAAAAATAACAACTA
Organism: Colias philodice; assembly: GCF_061535455.1. Lineage (NCBI taxonomy): Eukaryota > Metazoa > Arthropoda > Insecta > Lepidoptera > Pieridae > Colias > Colias philodice. The sequence goes on along the minus strand of NC_143098.1, from coordinate 6,393,182 downwards.
TCCCTCATAATAAGTTTTCCTCGAGCTTCAAATAGTTTGTACGTTTGTTTATAACGACATGTATGAATATAAAACGGATATTTTGTGGATGTTTATTTGTTAGTGACACCTAATTATTTCTAAGTTTTTGTTACGTTTTATGAATTAAGCACTATGCCGTATCACAGCTGTCTTTCTTCAGCTATTTAATATTGGACGAATCTAATCAGTATTATAGTGATTTACAGAACTGAGAGCTTGTTACAAGATATTGCAACTGGACCGTTTTACATAATACAAGTTAATATGATAGCCTCAGAACTGTCCTCTATCTCGCATCCAACTATTATCATCAAGGTGTATTCTATGAACATGATATAGTTTTGCATATCTGTTACATAACTGTGCGGCTTGCAAGTGTCTGTAGGTAACTGGGTAATTTATTGCTTCACTTGAATAAGTAATCAGAGTAGGTAACGTTTGCACCGACGTCGGGTGTTTCTCTGCGGAATATGCAAAGCTTAATTCTGTAATGCGTGTCAGGATATAACGAACAGCGTAGTTTCACTAGTAAATGGGCTCGGAAAACTTACCGTGTTACTGGCTACTGCAACATGCCTTTGTATATCAATGATCAAAGAATGTAACGTAGTACAGACTACGTGACGTTAACTTTCAGGTACTACGTGGTTAAGCTAGATGAGCAATCTTAGTTATGTTAGTGTTTTGATATTCATTTTTCCTGAATACCTATTAATTTAAATAGAATTTTGCCAAAACGCGAACCAAAACGGTCTATTAAGCGTTATTAGTTTTACTTGCTTGTTATTATAAATGTTAGAGTAGGACCGTTCTAAATAGGTGCTCTTTAAATGTCACAATCATTAAATAAATATTTGTTATCATAGTATTTTGCAATAGCAATACTTTTAATTTGTAGATAATACTGTTTTGTAAATAGCCATGAATAAAATTGTAACATTTATTACGAACAAAAAATAATTTTATAAAAAATAATGTATGCAAAGGCTGTCCTTTGCATGGAAAGCGAACACTCGCATTTGGGAAATTACTATAACATTAATCCATTTCAAGTTGACCCTCTTTTTTAGCAGTGACCCGTATCAAGTGACTCGTTCACTTTTACAGTTACTTAAAAGATTAGGCTCTGTTGGAACAAAAGAGCACTATTATTTGTTGGAAATGGTCGATAAAAGGAGACATTAAATTCCTGAGGTCACCCTATATAGCGACATTGTCGTTTTTATAACCGCACTCAACATGCTTTTCATAGTAATAATTTTGTTTCACCAAGCAGTTATATTACGCATAAAGTTCTTAGTTGCAGATTTGTAACGCTAAATTATTTTTCTTTCTTTATTTATAGAGGTTTTATTTTCCATTAATTTAGTGATGGTTAAATCATCTATTGAATGTATAATCCTGCTTTCATTACTTCATTTTTCTTTCTTCCTTTGATCAAGATCTAAGTTTTGGATAAATTTTGGTTAGGTATAGTTTCAGATTAAAATAATAATACAAATGCATATAACTGTATGTTGTAGAGCCGAGGTAATTCACGTCGCCTACATCAAAGTTTCATAAAAATAGAAATTTACTTCGCTTTTCTTAAAGTACAATTTCACAACAAATGCGTAGATATTTTCTTGGCAGTAAATTCAAAGATACAGCATCAGGTATTATTTGATTTCGTAATAAAGATTATCGCAAGAACACTTGAACCACGGTAGCTCGATTTAATTAAAAGTATTTCCTAGAAGATCCCCACTCTAAAATCTGTTTTCTATACCGCAATTGCAACTGGAAAAACAATGGTTTGTTTGCGTACAATTTATTATTTCAACAGAGAAAATGTAGAGTTCTCGTAGTAAATGTAAATTAGCATGCACTAGTTTTGTTTTAGTGTGGATACAATATGTATTTTTTGTATAATCTAGCCTTATCGTTATGTAGATGTATTCTACTTTCGTAGAAATCTGGAAACTGTAGTCATGTAATGAGGATCACTTTTAGAAGGAAGTTATGAAGATCTTTTGTCGTAGTATTTATAGTATTATAATAACTTTGGTATTATCGTTATTTCATCGCTTTCGTTACCGTCACATTTTAGATAAAACCTCCTTTATTATTAACACCCACTTTCATAAAGGAATTTCTCATCAAAATGAGCTCATTAATTTTTATTCTGATTACGAAATTAACCTAATGCTTTAAACGAATTTAAGCATTTCTTCTAAAAAAGAAGGAAATTAAGATATTTAATTTGGTTTATTATCTATATAACTATATATAACTTTTGTGAGATTTTTAATGTTAAAATTATTCATTGTGTGATCAATAACCATCACATAATATTAATTGCAATGGAATGAAATAAAACAGGAAAGTGTGGTCAATCTCTTTATCATTCATTACGCTTTGTACTTGTTACAACAAACAGATATACAATTACTATTTATCCATCCAAAAACACAAGAATTGACTCAGTTCGCCAAGTTTACATATCGGTATAGTTCACGTATCGGCTGTATTTGCTAAATCGACCTCCAGGGGCTGTGCTATACGAATGTCGGAACTACACAGCAGTAACGCTGCAGTTCAAATAACTGAAGTGGCACGAATAACAGTTTCGGGGAACTTAACAAAGGAAACAGTCTTATTGTGCTAATCTCATATGCAGGGATAGCGCACATTTGCAATTGTAAATGATTTTGAATGAACTTGATATGCTCTTTAATATTTTCGGTGCATTTTCACTCTGTTCTTTGCTAATGGAGTTTTCGAGCTTGATATTTAATATGGTAACTTCGTAATATGTAGTTTATTTATATTACTTTGTCGAAATGATGTACACAAGCGTCATGCTTGCTATAAATATAACCAAATTATAAACCACTATTGCAGCTAACAATGTGGAGCATCAACGAAAAACAAAAGAAAAAAGCAGGAGTAAACCACGATAATACATTAAAGTGCACACGATTATAATTATGAATATACATTGAGGCAATAATGAGAGAATTCGGTGCGGTGTTTAATTAGCCGTAAGCCTGTTGCATGAGCTTCAGCTTTAGCTCTGTAAGCAAGCCGATGCGCTCGTAATATTGCCACAAACCTTAATTAAATGCCTAAAATGCTTTAAGGCATCATGTTTAGTATCTACTATCTACATTATCATGTTGCTACGCGGATATTTTGTTGATAAACAAAAAATGGTAGTAAAGTGTATTGTTGTGTATAATCACATCATACATTTTGTATGCAATATTATCGTTAACATCTATTCCATTATCTAGAGTTATGTCACGGTATACGATAAGTGAGATGAAGTGACAAGCCGAAAATATACGTCATCTATTTAGTTACCCATATGACTTGTGTGTTCTAAGCATCCACATCTAAGTTATTTTCAAACAAGACATAAGTCAAAGAACACGATTTTATAAAAAAAATATTATCTTCAAAGGCAGTACAGGAAAACGAATGCAAACTGTTCACTTCGCACGTCAATCTTAACTCAATAAAAAAACTATTGGCGAGGTAATGCTGGCACCTGAGGACACGAGAGAACGTATGCGCCGGAAATCAATCACAAACCATGTTTCGTTGTGCTCGTAGGGAACGCAAATTTGTTACCTGTCAATATTTCTAACGTCTTCCACTGTAATTTTGTTGAACGTGGATTGCATTTCCCTAACGGAGGCAATGATTATTTGATGGAAAATAGAATGGCTGTGTGAAATGTTGTTTTTTGTTTCCATTTATTTATTTTACTGAAGATAGGTTTGGTAAAACAAAAACTTCTTGTGCAGTTAAGACATAGACGTTGAGAAAACAGACTGAAACTAAAGTGGATATATATTGGCATTATCAAAAAGTCTGAAGAACTTTACTGAAGATATCAAGTACAAACTATCTAAGGAGTAGTGCTGCCTTGTCTGTTCTTGCTTGCCAGTGCCTGAAAAGAAATAATATGAAGGAATATTAAAATTGGTTTTGACTGTTTTCATAGCACTGCATTCTAAGCAGCATAGATCTATAACACAATTTATAAACAACTTATCATTAAGGTTTAGGTAAGTATAAAAAGTTAAATATTATGTTACATAATCAACGTAAATTTGAAATATGTCGTGAAATGATGTCACGTGTATGCTATATACGCTTGGCCCAAAAATTAGCAAGTGCAGTCATATCGTCGACCCTAATGAGGTTACTAGGTTCACTTTAATATTCACCGCGATAAGAAACATTCATTAAAGACTTTTTAGCGCTTTGTGAAAAAAATTCAGTGAAGTAATGTTTTTGATACACACACAATTACTTTCATTTGTATGGAAAAAAAAGGTGACGAGAAAATGTTTCGTTATTTGTCTAACAGGTTATACATCAAAAATTAATTAAAACATTAATGAATTTTTTATACAACTGATCAAAAGGCACTAATTTTTATCAAACATACTGGTAGGAAGTTAATTTACAATCCGGAGCACTATAGAACTTCGAAATTGATAATCTACCTGATGGAATATAAAATTATACGAAAAATATAAAGTAATAATGAATGGCTATAATTAAAATATCAACGGCAGGGTTTGATACCGCGGCTTACCTGATGAAAACGTTTCAAAATTTGCAAGGGACAGTTGACTGTTGACATCATTTATCATTCTATTAATCGTGTCAACCTGCCGAGGTAATCCATTGACTCCCCATGATGGCTCGTCAAATGTTTACAGCTTTGGAGACCGCTGATCTGTAAAATATCATTAATTAAAGGTGTATAAGTATTGAAAAACAAGATTGGTTTTTCAAATTTGTAACAGGAAAAAGAATATTTCGTCGACTTTGTACATCATGGTACAATCTGTATGTCAGGTTATTAACATTATCAAGGAGAAAGATGATTGCAGGTTATATAAACAACAGACAATCACAAATAAGTTCGTAGCATGAATGAAAAATATTGGTGAAATGAAGGAAAAAAAACCCTCTTTAGAGCAGACAAAGTTGCCTGAGTTAACTAGTTATGTATAATATTTGATTACGTATTTCTTACAATTCTTTCGAATACGGATGCTCTCTTTATCACCTTTATGTTTACATATAATTTAGATAGCAATGCATGTTTCAAGGAAATCAGTTTATTTAGTTGAAAAGAGGGGTCAAAAGTTTGTTTTTGTAAAACTTGTGATAAACGCGTGATATTAAATATCATTTACAGTTCAAAGCATTCATTTTTATTGGTAATGCGGAAGGAGAACTTTCCTTGTTGTACATATTTCATATTAATCAATGCTTAGACGAAATTTTATTGATAAACTAAATCAGTGTTTAAGACTCCTGTAATCACCGTTCAAACAGATTGAGTTTCCCGTACTCAGTAACATTAGATTACCAATAACATGAAAAGTAATAAAGAACCGTATGACAAGCGTCACAAACTAGGCTGGCTTCGAATGGGTGATAAAACGGCATTAAACGCCTTACGACGAACGCTTTATTGCTTGCAGGACAATGTTGTCTGCAACTGCAACTTCCTATTACTTGCCACATGTAAGGAAAAATTATGGCCAAGAATAAAAGTTACCTTTTATGTAGCAAAATAAACATTTTGTGATGGAAGGTTTATTGCGTAGTGAAAAGATTTTTTGAAGTGAAACTTCTTTATCGGGGTTGGAAAAAAATTTAGTGTAACATATTTTTTTCGTTACGCGCCATCTTTGTCTTATCCCTACCACGCGTGATTCGACGTATTTCTGTAAAGTTGCATAATATTATAGTAAATTATTTTTTGAAAAATAAGTTCATAAAGAAGTTTCACTTCTTACGTGTGTACACTAGTACACGCACACATTTTTTATAGTTAATTGAAGAATTTGTACTTCAACTGTTTTATATCACAAGGAAATAATATAACCCTCTGTAGATGTGATATGTTTTTGTTACTATCTCGAAGAACGTTTTATATATTATTGTATGAACTGTTCACTATACATTGTTCCTTTTATCTAAAAATGAGCCCACGTGTAGAGCTACTTTGCGTATCCATTTAATATGAATTTTAATGTACAAAGAGTTTCGTCGAAATTGTATTGAGATCAATTTATTTATCTTACTACTTTTAGACACTCTTAAAGCCGTCTTTCGTTCTCACAATTAACAAGACTTCGCTATCATCTCGCATATTTGACAGGGTTGTTTATTTTTTGTTGACAAATCTTGTTAAAAACAAAAGCACCGCCAACAGATTAAAAGAAAGGTCTCATCGGCCAGCCTCATCTTGCTTAGTGTTCATAAAATGGGTCAAGAGTCACTCTCTTAATGATATCGTTCTGTAGGATTGGCAATTTCTGTGCCACTTGTGATACGGCTATAAAATACGCGAACATTCTACAGTAAACTTAAGCACTTGATTTAGGTACCTATGATTTAAATTGTATTATAGAATAGATAACGTAGAGGAGCTTCTATTATTGTATGAAGTGGAAGAGATCTAGGAAGAGTTTAATACTTATGACTGAACAAGAAAAAAAAATTACCAGTTCCAATTTGTACTTTGGTGAAAACTGAATTGCGTAGTGAGGTAGAGTCAGAGAAACTTATGAACTTATCTAGTAATATAACCCATTTATTTATTTATTTATTTATTTATCCTTTATTGCTCTTAGATTTAAACTAAAATATGAACTTAATCTAATTATAAATTAAAACAAATGGCGGTCTTATCGCTAAATAGCGATTTCTTCCAGACAACCGGAGTACGGAAGGAAATTAGTTAGAGGAGAGGGATAGGGCAGAGCATAAATATAATATGTAAGAATATAATATAAAGATATGTATAAATAAAATATATATATTCACAAAAGTATAGGAAAGAATAATTAAAGCCATAAAAACATGATAATAAATATATAAAGCGACAAAGATATAATACAATATATAGATTATTAAGTACGACAAGAAGAGTGATAGTTATCGCTTACCATTATTTTAAACTTATTCAATGACTGTGCCTTTTTTATTGGCTCAGGTAAAGCGTTCCACAATTTAATAGCCTGAACAGTGAATGAAGTATCGTAGAAACGAGTAAGATGTTGAGGCATTCGTAATCGATACATTTCTGTGGAGCGAACTGGTTCATCATTGTTTCCCCTGAAGACAAATTTTTCTTTTAGGTATTTCGGCATCTTTGGGTTAAACATAACCTGATAGAGAAGATGCAGCACATGAGCATCCCGGCGAAATCGGATCGGTAGCCATTTGAGTTTAGACCGGAACTCAGATACATGGTCATATTTCCGTAGACCAAAAATGAATCGTATACAGAGATTTTGTAGACGTTCGAGTTTGTTTATTTGATCTACGGAGAGATTGACATAACTCACATCGGCGTAGTCAAGTATGGGCAAAAGGAGGGATTGTGCTAACAGGATTTTGGTTGGGAGAGGAAGGAAATTTTGTAGACGACGCAAAGACGCCACAGTTGCGTACATTTTCTTGCTAACCTCCTTGATATGATGCCTCCAAGATAAAGTATTGTCGAAGTACACACCAAGATTCTTAACAGTTTCGCTATAAGGGATCAACGTGCCGTCAACAACAATAGGAGGGAGATTCACCCAATTCACCCTTGCAATTAAAGAAGGACTGCCAATGATTATAGCTTGAGTCTTTAAAGGATTTACTTGCAAACCATAAGCCGAACTCCATGAAACTATGCTTTGCAAATCCTTGTTGGTTAAATTGATAGCCTGGTGTAAATCGTCAAGGGTTGATTGGGTATAGATTTGGAGATCGTCGGCATACATGTGGTAGTCGCATGTTAAGTTGTTCGAAATGGAGTTGATGAATATGGAAAACAATAATGGAGATAGGACCCCGCCTTGCGGAACACCAGCGCCGACTTCACACCATGATGATACAACCTCATCTATTCGTATACGCTGACGCCGCCCATGTAAGTAACTGGAGAACCAGTCGATTACCGGAGGCGATAAGTTAAGAGAACGTAATAGACTCAGGAGTACATCATAATCTACTGTATTAAACGCGTTGCTAAAATCTAGTAAAGTTAAGACTGTAAGCTTTTTATTATCCATTCCGAAACGAATATCGTCTGTGATCTTGACAAGTGCAGTGGTAGTACTATGACCCGATCGGAAACCAGATTGGAGAGGATTAAGAAGATTGTGCATGTTTAGGAATCTGTGGAGTTGTTCGTACACTAATCTTTCGAGGATTTTTGAGAGGAATGGCAGGATTGATATAGGACGATAATCAGAAAAGGAAGAAGGATTGATTTTCTTTGGCAAAGGTATAAGGTAGGAATCTTTCCAACACTTAGGAAATGTACTAGAGGACAGTGAATAGTTAAGGATGTGGGTTATAATGGAAATAATGAGATCTAGGATGGGTAGAATCATTTTACGACCAATGCAGTCACAACCGACAGAATTCGACGAAATGGATAATATAGCACGTCTGACTTCGGAATCTGTAAAATGCTTAAAAATAAAAGCTGGGAAAGCCGGCGCTGGGATTAATGACACCGATTTTAATGTCATTTGCTTATTGATATCGTTATAGGTAAAATGGGAGTTCGAAAAATGCTGATTCAGTAGTTCAAGATTTATATTTGAAGTAGTTGATACATTGCGTTGCTTACCGATTCCTAAAGTTTTTAAAAATTTCCATATTACATCAGGATCTCCACTCTCTACGGAAGCATGGAAATACCGTCTTTGTGCGTCTCTACAACAAGTATTACAACGATTTCTAATCTTGTGATATTTTTCACGGCTCGCATCAGACTTCGCCCGCTTAAATCTTGCTTTGGCTCGAGCTTTGGCTTTTAGTAAGCTTTTCAAATCTTCCGTTAACCACGGTGCCGGTAAATGTTTTAATTTTATCCTCCTGTAAGGTGCATGCTTGTCGTAAAGAATAGTCAAGCTGGTATTAAAATACATAACTTTTTCATCTAGGGATGTGGATGCTAGGAGAGGAGACCAGTCAATAATGCGGGCATCGTTCTGCAGTGCATCATTGTCTATGCCGTTGAAATTGCGTCGCAGGATAGTTTTAGGCTTATCTTTAGGTGGACGGATATTAAAGGAAAGATACAGGAGATCGTGATGGGAAAACGCGTCAGCAGGGAGTTGTCCGTGCTTATTCACGAGATCGGGAGAGGATGTAATGATAAGGTCGAGGAGGGATGGAGCACAGTTTGGGAGGTGATGAGTGGAATTGAGTGGAAGGAGGTTAAGGTTATGCGAGTCGACTAAAGACACAAGTTTCTTTGAACGACTATCATTCTTAAGGAGGCATGTGTTAAAGTCGCCCATGAGAATACAATTATCATATAAGGGGATATATTTATGGAAAGTTACGTCTAAGGAGGAAAAATAATCAATGGTTAAGGAGGGGCTATAGAAAACACCTAGGAGTAATTTAGAGTGGGACAGGGTAATTTCAAGGATAAGGTGCTCTGCAGCATCGGTAGGAGGGGGTTGGGGCGATTGGCTTAGAACAGAAAAGGGAATGTGGGATCGTAGATAGATCGCAACGCCACCACCGGTTTTACCGATACGGTCGTTGCGAATGAGTTCGAAGCCCGGGAGGGAGTAAGAGGAGGAGGACAGGCAAGGTTTGAACCAGGATTCGGAGACTAGGATGGCATGGATATTACTTGACTCGAACGATGTGAGCATGTCGGAGTAGTGAGCCGGAATGCTTTGTGCATTGATATGTACAGCGTTAAAAGTTTTTAAGGTAACCGGAAATACATTCGAGAGGGCGTCATTCAGAGAAACAAAACTTGTGCTATAAAAACTACATTCACTGCTGGAGACCTCACTATCGAACGACTCAAAACTGTAATTGGAAGTGTCAGTAGCTACAGACATCATGCAAACTATTGTAAATATAAAAAATGAGAATATATAGACTATAATAAACTGAATACCCATGTAGGTAATAGATCATAAAGACCATATTATGAATTTTCGTTGCCTTACATGATACATCTATGGGAAAGAGGTAGCGGAAATATGATTTTTAAAAATGGTTTTGAATGAGCTCTAGATTTATGAATAAACATTTGATTATGAGTTTAGGATTTCTCTGCTCACTTTTCTTGTGGGTAAATGGCCACATGAAATGAATACGGTGCATGTATCAATGAATAACACTTAGGGTTTCAGAAATCGCTATCGCCCATTTAACGGCTGCACACTCAAGGCAGTTTTGTTTACGACGCTAATGCCAGCGGTAGATTTCCGTCGCCGGCTGCACCGGATTTCTGACGGAGCGCCTCGTATCCGGCGTGTCAGCTTGTTTGTTATGTCCTTATCTCGTGTGCCACGTGTTATTTACTTTTCGGTTCGTATTTAATGTTTTATTGCGGGCTTGGCAAGCATAGCGTATGTGCTTACGTTCGCGTTAATGTATGTAGTTCACTGCTAACTGCTGGTTTGTAGTTGTTTTCGCTTTTTTGTTGTGCTGTTGGTTATTCTAAGAGGATTTTTTGGTTGTAATTTGGTGAACTTATCATTGTGTCTGTGTAATTTCTGGGCTATTTTCCAATTATTAACACCAAGAGTCGTGAGATAATTAATCACGTAAATGATGTGTAAGGCTATGTGTTCTTTTACCAATATTGTATCTGAAAGCAACAAGCTGTCATTATAACTAGAAAAAAAAGACATTAAATCAACCAAATTTCAAAAAGAATATATACATATATGTCTTCTTAATACGTCGTGGATTATAGCATGCTTTGTTTGATGTGCAAAAGCAAAAGCTTATTAACGTTATAAATAAATAAAATAAAATAAAAAACCAATTACCTCTAAAATATATGTTACTATGTCTTTAAAAACGTCAAAGCAATTGCAAGTTTAACTTGGAAAATTATGATTAAAATTGCATGCAAATGTTATTTAAAATTTACACGAGTTAAGTATTTTACACGAGTTACGTTAAAAATAATTCAGTTTAAAGTATCCTAAAGGAACGAGGTACACTCAAAGCTTGGTCTTTATTTTATGTCAAGTCAAAGATATAATATTATTTTAACTAGGTCGTCGGTATACGATAGAAGTGTGGATACGCGTAAAGTGAACGAAGATCACGTTTATACAATAAATTGATTTTGTACCAGATGTGCTCTTACACAACCACATATTTTGATATCGTTTTACGTTATTATTTTTGGAAATTATTGACAAAATTGTGTAGGCGCGCTGCGTTCACTTTACGGACCGAATACCGCTGAATAGCTTTATATCGGTGGCGTATTAAAATTACAATTCTCTTTTAAAAACCGTAAACAAAAAACCGTAAACAATAATAAATTTTTAAACTGCATTTATCGATAATTTATTTCATTAAAAATTGCAGGTTTGATGTTAAATAGTCGCTATTTTTTTATGACTAAATAACTGCACTAAACATGCAACGCACTGTTTGATTTTGTAAAGCAATTACGATAACACTTTTACAACTACCTCTAATGGACAATTTTTACTTCCGAGCCTGCAATGAACGTATATAAATGGATGGTTTTAGTGGAGCGATGCTCTTAAAAACAGCTGGATAAAGCCTGGGGTCGCGGCTACTCGGTTGATGGATGACGCGACATCCCCGCAGGCTGGCTTAGAACTCATTGAGAGTAGGGGATTAGGGGGGACGTTGACGAATTGCTACTCATAGATAACTATTGAATCGCTTTAAACTCCGCCCGCTGACCAGTTGAGGTATGGAAAATGGAGCTCGATCATTGTATGATTGTGTTAAATGATGGATATTAAGTTCAGTCTTCAATTAACAGTGTTGATTTGGAATCACCACATTTAAGCATTTTTTACATAAAAGTAAAAAGAAAGATTCGTATCCACTATAGTTACAAACTTAAACTCTTTATAAATAATTTGGCATAAAATCTCTACCCGTTCAATCTATAATTCATAGCATTATATTATTATCATTACTCAAATTATAATTGTATCTGTTTTTTAATTTAGGCACAGCAATTGACAATATTAATATCAACAAAAAAGTTTGTGTGTAAAAAATCCCGGAGAAAGCACCACGATTTGTGAGTTTGCACAATCAGTCCTTATAACGTAATCGTAACTTTTCACGCGGTCGTTACACCCATGTCATCTATTTTACAATACGACAAATGTTAAAACTTTGACCTACTTCCCGCGGCGCGCGAAGTTTTCGACAAAACTAAATTAGGTACAATACAAAGCAGTTTATTGCCGGCAATCCCGTGGGAGTGTTCGAGAACGCGCAACCATCAAAATATAAATGGGATTTTCACTTTACGTTAACCTAAATCTGGGAAGTCGAACAAATCCCAAGTTTTATTAATAATTTATTGCAGATTCGACCTTTAAGGAACCCTACACTGGAATGGAAAATAAGTATGCGAGAGATATAAAAAAGGAAATGTTATGTTGCCGTTTGATTTCGCAAGTGTGAGAGATAAGTGTTATTAATGTCATAAATTATAACCTGCTTGGTACATTAAACGTTTTTCATCATAAAACGAATATGGCAGTAAAGTCAGTTGGAAAGGCTAAACATGCTTATTGCTTAAGGATATAACAGAATAAGTTTATTAGAAAGCGTATGAAAATAATATTATCTAGGCAACTACGAGTAGCTACATTAAAGTTGTTTTTATGCCTCAATATTGTTTATTATGATTCTACTAGGTACCTATTGAAACTTTCTATTAAATCAACTGTTACTTTATAGGTGTCTTATTTATTACTTATCTTTCATATAGAGCAAAACTTAACTGTTTCATTGTGGAAGATACAATTCTATCCTATCTATCCTGCAGAACATCCCGTATTTAATGACATCCAAATCACACCAAAAAATAGATAATACCGTAATATAATCGTGAACACGTGAAATGGAATATTCAGGTCACAGGTATATATTTCGTTTTATGTCTTAGTGGGAGTCATAACGCCTTATTGCTAACAGTTTACGATGCAATACGCACCGCGCCGCACTTGCCTGTAATTGAATCGCAGGCGCTTGCCGTAAATACGGATTTGCCGGATCCCGACCAGAAGAACAACACAGTTTAACTTTTATTGTGATTTATTTAGTAATATTTGGATTTAATTTTTTTATGTGAATAACTTTGTAATCTGTTCTTTGACGATTTGTGACAGCTTTACTGTTAATTGACGATCTGAAAGTGAATTTAAAATATTTATGAGGAAAAAATTTGTATCCTTACAAGACTAGTTCCGCTGCGTATGTATGCAACATTAACTTTGAATACTTACTTTCTTCCTTTGAAAGTGCAGTGGCAGTATCTTATTTAGTATAAATCTGGAAATTGTAATAAATATCTAGTCTGTAACTAAAATATCATCGATTTCTTTATATTAGCATCAAGCGGCGAGTTATAATCCCTGCTTCCTATATGCACTGAAACTTTAAAAAGCAATATAATATGACCCGGCCATACACTCAATGAAGTTACTTCATATCGGCATTAAATTTTAAAAGCCATTCGATCGATAACGTTGATCGAACTTTAAATTTTAACTATTACCTACTACATATAATACATTTGTAAACTCTACATGAATCGACTAATCTAATTTTATTGGTATTGGAAGCTTAAACCAAAACAAAACTGGTATTATTGCAATGAAAATTTCATTAAACTATGCATTTCCAGAACGCATTCTCAGAAACGAATACAGAAATGCATTCCCTGTAAAATATACAAAGCAATCACCATCCGAATCGTGCAGTACTCAGAAATGCAAAGGGAATTTGAAAGTACACTCACGACAAAGCTTATCGGGAAACGCCTCATCCCTTACTTTTAATCTAGGGACGTCAAATGGGGGAGTATCATAGGTACAAAACACCCAATAGTGTTTCTTGCTCACAGAAGAAGCTAATTTTACGTAAGTGGGCTACTGAGCGCGATGCACGCCGTGTACTCTAGGGGCTCTTCTCTGTTTGATATCAACAGCGGCTAAAATGTTTTGTGGAATATTTTTGAGCGTCTGTGCTAGATAATAAGAGATTTGAGTAATGAAGCATTTAAGCTCCCTTGAGAAAGCTTACAAGCCCTTTAAATTATGTATAATTTGAACCAACGATTTGAACGCTATTAATTAATTCTTCAAATTAAATTTTTGATTGCTATTAAGACATCATAATAACACTAAAAATTTGAATGGAAAACATCAATTTAATGCAAACATTAATATAAATACTAATGGATTTAAAAAATCTTCTTGAAATGAAATCGGATATGGAAGTTGTTGTTCTTTCTGTCATTATTATCACTTCTTTTTGCCTTGATTCTTTTTTATGTAAAATTCATTAAAGACCAAGACATGATAGTAACATAATATCTGAATCCCTGGTATAAATATAAAACATATAAAAAAAGTTATCAAATAAACACTATTAAGTAAAATGGAAGAGCTATTTAATTATTTCCCCAATTGCATATTATCATTTATCATTTATCATATTTCCAGCAAGAAATTTTTTATTTTCGTAAGTAATCAAAAGCATAGCGCCATTTTAGGGCCACCGTTAACACTTGAGGTAGTTGTGATGACGTGCATTGTTTAAATGTAAGCACGCATGTTCTCTTTGTTCGTTGTGCAATACTTATGAATTTTTCACCGGAGTTTATTGTGATCTACAACCCGTGTACCAATCACAGCGTGGTGATAAAATGTACATTATAATTATAATATTTTTATTTTAATAGTCTATATTATTGTATTAAGTCGGACTAAAAGAAAAATAATTGAATTCAGTCGTAATTTGAATAGCCAAATTAAACGTACCTACAGGCAACAATTCAGAATATAATAACAACAAAAAAGGCTAATTTATCGCAAAAAAGTCTATTCGGCTCAGGATTTGAACATTTGAAGAGTGAATTAAAAACTGGTAACATTTTTCTAATAATTAGAATATTAATTAATATATAAGCGACAATTGAATGACGAAACAAAAAAAAGCTTTCAAAAAATTTATTTAAAATTGTACTATACATTTTTGTATACACACTTTATAGATATAACAGGGAATTCCATAACTGATCCTTTTCTTACATCTGTTGTCTTATGTCTATAAGGGAGAGTAGAATGAAGAAGTAGCATACTATTTTGTTCGACATGTTGTTAACTACATTAAGAGCTTTATGGAGATCTGTAAATACAAATAAATGTATTCAGAGTATGTAGAGCAGAAAAATCTTTTATTATGTAAGAACTCAAGTAAGTATTAAAAGATACACGCTCTAGGTAAAATTTATTGCCACGCTATGGTGGTAAGTGAAACGGGATTCTGTTTCTCGTTAAGGTAAGTGTATTTAAGAGTTATATTATTTATTGATATTTGCATTTACTCTATATTTATAAATATAGAATCATTTTTATATTAGTCATTGTAATGAATTTTCTATTCATCGTTTCTATTATCTTTTATTTTTCAAATATCAAGATATTTCAGATAACTATAGTAATTTACACAAATAATTGCATATAATAATTTGCAGTGCGCATTTATCAACAAGCAAACCAGGATTTATGGACCGACAAATTGTAGATTTTTTAATATGGAATAAGTTACGTGCTTCTTATATTTCTTTACTCCACGCATATACATACATATATATATATGTATATACACGCATATACATACACATATATATATATATATATATATATTGGAACGTCTGTCAAATACAAAATCTCTACATTTTTATTGTAATATCTCCGACTGGTTGAAAATGTTTTAATCCTAATTTTATTTTCCAAGTTATTAATGGTAATAACTTGGAAAATAAAATACAGTCATGTACAGTTAAATAGTTATCCTAGTAAAAATATAGTAGATATAGGGTTAAAAATTAGGTATCACAGTATCATTGAATATCTTACAGGTGATGTTGTTGTGAATGTTTTAATTCGCCACTAACAATAATTTGGAAAATAAATTACAGTCATCTACAGTTAAATAGTTATCCTGTAAAATACATAGTTAAATTGGGTTAAATATTATAACATTAACAGGAAGGCGCAGTGCTGTCGAGCTGAGAAGAGCTACCGAAGAAGGCTGACGCAAAATTGATTCAGTGCGAGACGTGGGCCGACTTTAGAATAGAGCGATTAAAATGTTCCTTAGGGTGATAACACACTTGCTTTATTTAATATAACTATGAAGTAATATAATAAACCTGGAAACTATTTCTTCGCGAAAAATGTGGTGTTTTTTTGCGCTAAAAGTTTCAGTAAAGACCAAACGTCAGATTTGGTAGAAATATGGAAATAAAAACAGTCGAAAGCCCACATTCAGTGTAAATAGCGCTTCATACAACAGGGTCAAACAAAAGGGTTAAATTGTAGGGCACAGCTCATGCACAGCTAGTATAAATTGTAATCCGATTGATTGGTAAGTCGATATCCAAAAAAGTATTGTAGACTACAAGCCCGCATATGAAAAAAATATGGGTCAAATGAACCACCAGGGGTCATATCTAGAACGAAAGAAGAGCAAAAAATAATAAGATTCATCACTATGCCGTCACTTGTAAGCTGTCCAACTGAGTGCAGATGAGAATTGAAAAGTACAGGTAGACTCGGTAAATTTTGGTCATATATTTTTGTACGGCATTCTTAACCATCGATAGATCCATTAAAAATAATAAGAAACCGCTCAGTGCCGTACAAAAATGTTGGTCCACCAAGTCGGAATTTTAATTTCATTTCCGAGAGTTACCGGGGGTAAATTTGGTCATTTGACCATGTACGGCATCTGTGTCATACTATTGCTATACTGCTTTTAATCCATTATTCCGCAACGCCGTACAAAAATCATGGGGACAAGGGGAAAAAATCGAGAGTTGCAATCCCCTCTCTTTCCTCACTCCAGCGGGTCATTTGACTAAGTACGGCTTCGGTTCCAAAACATTATCTAGCACTCAAAAGTACTATTAAAAGCAATGCCGTCAAAAAATAATTGTTCTTTTAAATGTATACCAATAATCATCTTAATTTCATCGAATTCTTGATATAAAGAGCTGTAAGGTCATTTGACCCTGTACGGGAACTTTTTTTTTAACATGATATTGTAAAATTCAATTGTTGTATAGTATTGCCGTTCAAAAGAAACCGTTCTAAAAAAAGTTGTAGAGAAATGCAAAACCAGAAATTTTGTTAAAGTTTAAACATCGTAGATTAATGAAATATAATAGTTTTCTACACTTTATTCGTTGTTTTAAATAGTATTAACATAGATAAATTAGGAAAAAATGATGCCGTACATTTTTGTGCAGACCACATCTTTTAGGCTGATGAAAGCGACGAAAGCTACAATTTTAAGGGTGCTTTATGGCCATTTGATACAGTACGGCATTAACATATTTTTACCTAACTACGGCAAAGCAAAAGGAGGGTTATGGTTTTGACAGGTCATGTATGTATGTTCATCTATTCCCTCGTAACTTCTAAACTACTTATCAGAATTCGACAAATAACATATCATTAGAAGCATCTGAATTGTTCACTGGATAACCAGCGACCAGCTAGCTAAAGGCTATATGGGGTTTCACAAAATCTAATTTGGCGCCCTCTAGCGGACAAAACATACAGAGTAAAAAAATAAAGTTAAGATAAATATGCCGTGTTTGGTATCATTTGAAAGCGCTTTACTTGTACATTTTGAATATGTATATAATACTAGCATTTGCTTGTGACTTTACCTGTATTCATGGGCTGATTGCATATAATTCACATCTTTTCGTTCATAGCTTTTTTATTAGTTCATCAATTTAACGGTGTCCATTCCACCTGACTCCGACTTTCCAAGGTGATAATTAACCACCTCGAGCTTCTTAATATTAATGTATATTTATATTTTATTATCAAAATATAAAGCAAACATTTAGTTATATAGATTTTTTTCTTTTTCAGATTTTTCCCCTTTGAACCAACGAAAATGTACGGCACATGAAAAAATATTATCTATGCATAAAATACTTTAAAAATAAATTTATTTCGTGTTGTGTCAAATGACCCCCTGGAGTGGGGAAAGAGAGGGGATTACAACTCTCGATTTTTTCCCCTTGTCCCCATGATTTTTGTACGGCGTTGCGGAATAATGGATTAAAAGCAGTATAGCAATAGTATGACACAGATGCCGTACATGGTCAAATGACCAAATTTACCCCCGGTAACTCTCGGAAATTAAATTAAAATTCCGACTTGGTGGACCAACATTTTTGTACGGCACTGAGCGGTTTCTTATTATTTTTAATGGATCTATCGATGGTTCAGAATGCCGTACAAAAATATATGACCAAAATTTACCGAGTCTACCTGTACTTTTCAATTCTCATCTGCACTCAGTTGGACAGCTTACAAGTGACGGCATAGTGATGAATCTTATTATTTTTTGCTCTTCTTTCGTACTAGATATGTCCCGTGGTGGTTCATTTGACCCATATTTTTTTCATATGTGGGCTTGTAGTCTACAATATTCGATTTCAAGTGACAGGATAGACATTAATTTAAGACTAGCTTATGTCCCTCGGGTTCACTTGTGCGTCCTTCACACACCTCCCTGCATACAAACTGACATTCCCTATTTCAGCCTTTGCAAGTTTTATATGTATTTGTAGCAACGTATAACATTTACATCAAAGTTATTTTCTGTTATTTTTTTATTCAAAATACATTCCAATAAATTCATCGGTTCAGGCTTGAAAATAAATATATAATATGAGCTGCGTAGTATTTATCGTTAATATTAAATTATTTTATACCTTAAACAATTTTCAAAGAAACGCCGGCAGTGATAGACCGGGAGATACTGACACAAAATTTCGAGTCATTTGTAACAAGGATGGTGGTTCTACAGGGGTCTTAGTACGCAATGACAAAAAGGAAAATGATGGTGTGAACGCTGGTACCGGTGGCTTAGTCGCGTGGGCGTTTGTCGAACTCGTCGGAAAAATAGCGAAAGTCAAACGATTTGTAACACAAAAATTTTAGAATTTACCGATAGCCCATAAAAAAGTAGTAGGCGGTAGTGTCATGCCATACTTTTCCGGTGTGACTTACAGCCCGCCATACCGATGCGAATGTGTTGATTTAAATAAAACAATCATTCAACCATTTGTACCAGGCTAACTTTTGCACAGGTAACTATCGTCGTGCAGCCATTTACGAAAATCGCCATGCCATACTTTTCGGACGATTCCAAATGGTCGCCATACCGCCGAAAATCTGCAAAAAATTTTTATTTCGCCAAACTTTTTGTACCAGTATTGCATTTGGATTTTTGGAGAGTATTTGATAAAATGTAACCATTATTATATTTGCCATACTTCTAGTAGGGGGAAAAAGTGCTGTCATACTTGAAAACTTAATTTATTATTAATTTATATAAGTGAAGATTTCCAACACATAGATCTTTGAAATTTTGTATTTATATTTGTTGATCCTCAAACTTACAGGAAAAATAAGTGCCATACTGTTACAAATCGTTTGACTTTCGCTATTTTCCGACGAGTTCGACTAACGCCCACGCGACTAAGCCGCCGGTACCCGCGTTCACGCCATCGTTTTTCTTTTTGTCATTGCGTACTTAGACCCCTGTAGAACCGCCATCCTGTTACAAATGACTCGAAATTTTGTGTCAGTATCTCCCGGTCTATGACTGTTATAAAGCTTACAATTTACATTGATACTAAACGAAATTAATTAGAAAGTTTTATGGTAGTTATTCATTGCAAAACTTTCTTAGTAAAATAATCTAATGAAATTAACAATAACCTCCATTTTGTATAGTAATTTAATAAGCTATTACAATCCAACACAATATTTTAAACTCTCATGTACTCTCTAGAGTCTAGATAGTAATGCAAACATAACATACGTTTACGTGAATAGTCATGCTGCATATCAGCATAGTATAAAGAGATCATACTTGCAGGATATAAAATGGAAAGGTTCATCAATCAGCTACCAGCACGTAGTTTGCATGTCATTCATTTCAATCTTAAATTAAACGATCATTCAAGCATGACACTACCTAACGCAAGTCATGCTGCAATACCGTCTAGCCAGGGACTTTTAAAAATATTATGAACATTGAATACAGCTAACTACATATCAATAAAACTACATAATTCCTTCCATGAAACACGATATCACAGAACATCAATAAATTACGAGAAGTTTCAAAAGAAATATTATCTTCCGGATACTCCCGTCCAAATCGGAAGCTATCTATAGTGATGATAGCTTCCGGGTGCAGCGCTTGTTTTGTTTCTACGTTTCTTTGATATCTTTTTTATTGTCTCAATAGCTGTTACAAAGGAAGTTGAATCTATTTACGGTTTATTTGGTCATTGTTCACCTCCTGTAGTTTGAGAGCTTTTGAAAGGAAATTAGCGGGATCGATTTAAAATACTTAGGTACTTTTTAAATGATAATCTGGATTAACTTAGATAATTATTTTATACAAAAGCTTTTCTAGCTGATGAATGGGTATTTAGAAAAGCTTTTTATGTGTCCTTTTTTGCTATCAAATTAGTTCTTGGGTAATGAAAATCTCGCTAATATAGTAATCTATCACCACTGCCCATGAGCTTATTTACGGAGTAGAGTGAGATTAAGAGTAATTAAACAAGTTATTTTCACCGTACTGAATTAATATTTTTACAATCTAAGTTCCTGTAAGTATTAATATTTGCGTGACATTCGTCTTCATTCACATTTCACATCCGGCCGTTAATCACTTGCCAAAATTCTGGCAATGTTATTTTTGTCCTGCGCGTCTCATAAAGAACCGTAAGGGCCGGCGCCCACTGCCGGCACGGCGTGGCATGGCAGGGCAGAGGATTTTATTACTAATGAAGTTATTTTGAATCTTATTTCAATCAGTTTAGAATTCAAGTTACTTTATTTCGATGCCACGATGCCGCGACGTATCGCAGGATGCTGCAGCATGACGCGGCACGCCGCAGGATGCGGCGGCATGACGTGTCTTGCTTTGGGGTCGAGGAATTATGATTGCTAGCTAGTTGAAATAAGGTTGAAACTTATGCAGCATTAGTGGGGCTTTTAGCAGGATGCCACGGCATGCCGCGGGATGCCATTGCACGCCGCGGGATGCTCTGCCGTGCCATGCCGTGCCGTGCCGGCACTGGGCGCCGGCCCTAAACCACTTCTGACTTATGATTATTTAACAGCATGTTAACCATTAAAAGCTGTACAACATTAAGTACATATATATGAAAAGCATACTTAACGTCAAAACGAATTCGCTCCCATTAACCTTAAGGTGATTGAGAGTTAAGATGAAAAAGTAAATGTATAAAGGCCCGGCAACCAACGACCTTGCCAAGACAAGGTCGTAATATTTTGTTGTGCGAACATTTCGCGGCGGTCCTCCGGTCGTGGGTGGTCGTTTCCTTTAATAACCTCACAGTTAATTATAAACGGTTAGCTCGTAAAATATTATCAATTTGCTTAACATTGGTTTTTAATTTAAACCAGCCGGTGTTTGTTAACTTTGTTACTTAATATAGTTTCTATAACAAATTATTATCATATAGGTTTATTACATGTTGAAAACATTCAATAAGAATGAGTACACAATATTCTAAAAATATTATAATGGTCAGCAGCAACTGACTGGTTTATAATATTCGACATTTCTGTACTAAAGTCGTATTAGTAATTTTGCTTATTAATGCAATAAATATCTTTAACTGTGGCATTCTATCTTGGCTATATCTACGTATAGTTAGAAGCCGTTAGATAAAGCCGGTGCACCTGTTCTAGGTGTCTTTATTGGAATCTCTCGGATTCAATCTAGCTAATCCTTGATAGTTTCTATGAAAAAATGAGTTATCAAACTCCTAGAGCTGAATCAATAAAGCTTATCTCAGCAGTTTTGATCTATATAACTATCCATGCGTTCGTGGAGATGTGGAAGTATTTAAACATTACGGTTTTTATTTTATGATGATTAATGAATGAATATGTTTTGTTAATTTTAATATTTTTATTTCATTTTACGAAAAAGAGCTTTTTAATTTGTTTATTTTTCAAATAACAATTGTTTTGTAACTAACATTTGACAGATTGATCTTATTTATTAATGAATGCCTTTTTAAATACTAATTTTATAGCTTTGAAATTATTCAAAAATCATGTAAACAGTTACGTGGAGGTTTCATTCAAGACATACTATGTTACCAGTCTATTATGTCTCATACTTACAGGCGTATTTACCATCTTACCTCGCTCGCAGTTTGAGTGGCCCACTTCAGTGACATTGCATCCACCTGTATCGGTTATGCGTCACACGAGTGAACCCGTTGACGCGAAAATAAGTTCGTTCCTCCATCGAGTTCAAATGACTCCTCTCATATTCATCACGCTGCATTCATACTGTTTACTTGCGAGACATCAAAGTTGTAAAATGCGTATACCTTGTGTATGTTTTTTGAGTTTGAATGGCGCGTTCGAAACATTGCTGTTAGACGCAGGAGTGTGTAAGGTAAATGTCACACACCTAAATAGTTATAATAGGTGATCGTTTTTTTTTATCTTCTAGCCTTTCGTACACATAGAGTTTTTATTTGATAGTCTTCATCAGAGATAGATACGACCCCTTGTTTCTACGTTCACAATCACACTTTAATAAATTATATTATAGTCGGCAATAAGCCTTAGTACGTAGGTAGGTACATACGAGAGTATACCAAACTCAAATAGAATTTTTTTAAGATAAATAAACCACGAGAATGTTTTTTGATCATTCAAATTCATTGAAACAACATTCTATCAATTTTTAAACGTTATTATGTTTCGATATTCACATTATCATTTCAAATAGGAAACATATTCGAATTTATGCTATTAATGTACCATACAATAATCGAAATAACATTACTCCCCAGTTACAAACTCAATTTTAATTAATAGGTATAATATTAATCTATGTTAATAAACCGTTAGGCGTCGTGTGATAATGAAATAGTATTTTGGTAAAAGCAAATATCATACAGACGGCGATGAAATTTAATTTCGTAATTTCAAATTATAAAAAAATTATAGGATTGTGGCTGTTGTTATTGGAAGCTAATTTACTCTATTCGATATAAAATGAAGACGTATTTTGGTTATTAAATATTAATTGTATAGACTATTATTTATACCCTTGCTATTTTTAAATTATTTATTGCTATAATACTCGTAAAATGTTGCTCTAGATATTATACTTTTCAATTTTATTAAAAAGGTTCTTTTTTTAAAGTAATATTTTGATTATAAAAATATAATTCAACGACTTTACGGCTGTGGAACTTAAATAATTAACTGTCGGTTACAAAACAATTTTTTTCCGTGGCAAGCATCAAACTCAAAAAAATGAGGTCCGCTCGGGTCACCAATCATAGCGCCAAGACGCCAACTAAACATGCTCTAATCTATAATGTACATACGTCGTCAAGCTGAGAACAACAAATATTAAATACTTAATAATAATATAGTAAGGAGACAACAGATCAAATCAATCAATCAATCAATCGTACTACGCACATACAAAATAACATTCGCAGGCCTCCAAGCTAAGCCTTTGATTTATGTCACCGATACATAATAAAGCTTGCCTGGCAGTTTTATGATTTTTAGAAAGGCCACAATAATTTACCTCCTTCATTCATTATTTCTATAAACAGGTTAGAACTGTATCGCATGCAACTTGCATGTGCAGGTCGAATAAAATTGAATCTAGTCGAGTTAAAGGTAAAAAATGTATATGATTGCATGAGCCAAGCCGTTTCACACCCCTGGGCGATACAGAAATATTTTTCCATTAAACTAACCCTGTTTGTCGCACGCGAACTAACGCAGTTTAAAATTTAGTTAAAACGCGATTTCCGAGCGTAACAGCCTTGAATATTATGTGTAGATAAAGTACTTTTGTTGGATATTTTAGAAAAAATCCACGTTATTTGTAAAGCTAGTTGAAAAGCTAAAATTCTACATACTGCTTTTTTAGTTGAGTTGCATGTTTCAACACAAATTAGGTCACGTTAACGCCTTCATAATATAGTTAGTACACTTTCGCAGAATATTGGTAGCTTGTTTTCAGTATGTTGTCATATTTTGTATGATGTATAAGGTTGGCAGAAAAGGTTTTTATTAATAAAGGTACTCAAAATTGTCTTAACATCAACCTCAATGCCATTGAATCCGTTAGATACAATTTTACTCTTATCTTTTATTTATGAAAGGATGAAACCATTTATTTTTTAAACTTGAAGCGCAATCTTAGAAAGAAATTAAATAAATACGCTACGATTTTCGGAACTTTCCGTCGTTTTTGGGAACGTCGATTAATAAAACAAGATAATTATTGGGTTCTAATTGCTCACACCTCACACACAAAATAATCTAAGCCTTTATGTTTGAACTTATATTAATAATTCTCCGGTAATTTTCTTATAAAGTAGGTAATTACTTTCAAATCAACGCCGTTAATATAAATTGTCACGAAGTAACTCCAATAAACACTTACCCGTTCTCGATTGAGTTCAAAATGACGCTACTAACTTTGACTTAACGCGAGTTTTATGTGAATTATTCGAAACAACTGCGATAATTACTTTCTAACATTACCACGGATAATTACAAATATAAATTAAGGTTATTGTCATTTTCGGCGAACAATATTCGTGAATTCTCGCCCATTTCCCGGGATTACTATGGGTATTGGATTTTTTGTCTAGTTTCCCTTTTTTAGGATATTTTGTGGAACAAACTGGAATAACGTCGGATTACCGGTGTGATATTCTTTACTTGGGACAAAATATAACGAAGAGATATTTCACAGTTACAACATAGAACACCTATAATTTTCCTTTACTTTTACAAGATGCAAGTATCAATGGTCCCATTGTTATTATATTTAGTGAAAAATACTTTGTGTTAGTGAATACTGAATATTATACATGAAATATGTTATTTATTATAATATGTTTATTATATTATGTTAATGATAAAGTATGTACAATACAAAGGGAACGATAATAATAACGCGGATACCTCCCTGAAAAAGTTGCTATTATGAGGAGAATCTGAATTAGGTTAAGCTATCCTATCAGGCTATACAAACTTCAAGCAGTTAATTGGATTGACAAACAGTATCGTTTATTGCGGGTTTCTTCGTGATTAATAACAACATAATACTAAAAATGTTTGCCTAATTTATTTCCTTTTTATCAACACAAAAAATCATGAATTATTTCAAAAATTTCCAGAGAAAATGTTGTCATTTAGACAAACAACCGCATGAGAAGCTAGACTTATATTTTAGCAATAGCAAAAACAAACAAAATGCTCCCGTACAATTAATAGTCAATTTAAAAGGTAAGTTATTGGCGGCGGGCTCTTTAGTGCATTATCGTGTCATTTGAAGTTTGCTCCATGTGCATTATCGCACACATTGAACTTCAAAAGCAAATTGCACAAGTATGCCACATTTATCCTGCTGGTTGAACGGTGAAAGCTTCCATTACGGCCCGAAATGGATATGTGCACTTAAGATGGCCGCTCATCATGTGACGCTCGTGTTTTACATCGATTACGTCAAATTATTGCTATTAACTGTTACTGATTTCGGCTGTTGGATATGTTTGTTTAAATTAACTTTAGGAATTATGTATTTTGGAGAGCTGTGGCTAATAAAATAAATTGTTATAATGACACAAATATTAACGGTTAAGATCACCTTTACTGATTAGATAATGTCTTTTAGGCGACATAACAAGACATTAGAAAACCGATCTCAGAAAAAATGTCATTTCGTAAAAAGTATTCTCTCGATAAAAATAAAATCGAGAATGTTAGTCGAACAAAAAGACAATAAAGACGATGACTTATCTACAGAATTTTCGATTGACGGCGCGACGTTACGCGAGCAAAAGAAAACCGAAGACTACGAAGCACTTGTTATAAATTCTCCACGAGGAAATGCGATCGCAGACAAAGTGGGAAGATTCCCTGATATTCTCTACTTTTAAAACAACTCGGAAACTATTTTAATGAAGTAAATATCAAAAAGAAATCATTATTCTCGCAAATAAATCTCTAAACTTTAATTACATATTCACAATGTTATATTTATTCCATAAAATCTTACATAATACGCTTGTTATAAATCATTATATTTTATTAACGTACTTGAAAGCATATCGAAATATCACAAAGACCCCGAATTTAAAAGAAAATTCGAGCACAAAATTCTCTGAGAGGCCTCTAGTAACTCATCAGCTTTAGGAAATATTCACAAAAGTATTTTTCATATAACAAAAATTAATTAAGAGGAATATCGAAATATTACATTGTGAGGCGTAATGAATACGAGATTTCTACAGGGAAATTACTTTCAGTTATCATGTTACCAGTAACCGTCTTAAGCATGAACATATTTCTATTTTTATAAACAAATAAACGTGTCTGCGAGGGTTTACTCGTGAAAAATGTGATTTGATTAAAATAAAAAAGGTAAATAAAATAAGAAACTATGAATTGTAAATATAGTTACAACCACCTATACATTTGCTCCTTCGATCTCAAACTACTTTCTAATTCTATTGATATAGGTATAATCAAAGAACTGAAGATTTGTTTGCGATATTTTTCGCAATTTTTATCTCTCCCATACGTTCAGTAATAATTAGTATAATGTACTTATTATAGTTTATTTTACTATGAATGTTTGTGCTTTCACTGTCATTTCTTATACTTGACTTATAATATAATTGCACGCCTCATAAGCGAAGCGTTGAGGTGGGTACTACTGTCACTTCGCGCAAAACATCTGATTTTTCAAACTTAAAATGTCTTTATGTATCATACATTGCACTTGTAAGATAATACATACACACACATATTAAGAAAAAACACTATTTTTAACGTTCATGATATTTTTGATGTCATTTTTGTTATTTAAACTAGTTAAAAAACAGTTTAAAAAAGTTCTGTCTTGGACGTCCGTGTGTCTGTATGTGCGGATCCTTTTTCTTGTTAACACGATAGCGACCGAAATACTTTACTAATCGAGTCTTTTTTTTTCTCTTACGCTTGAGTATGCTCAGGAATAGAACCCTTTCATTTTTCAGGGTCTGATTCGATGTGGTTTAATTGTTATTAAATAAACAAAAATAATAATTAATAAATATTTATTAAAAAAAAATTATGAGGCGTGCACTTTTGGATTTTCCAAATTATTTTAATATACGTCAGCTTTTCATGGGAAGCCTTCTTATTTTTGAATTACAAATTTTTCTAAGAACCAAGTAAAACATGTAAATAAAATCGTTCCAACAAATGAAACACTCGAGCTCAAACAAAATAAACTGAATACACGTTTATTCATAACTCAATTTTATATTTTTCAGTTGAAGTACACAAAGTAAAATAATTTGTTAACAAAGCAACGTGAACTCTTAACTAAGAAGTCTTGGCTTTTACTTACAAATGAATTTTGCAAAACATTTATCCCAAATACGGGGGAACTTTAGCGAGGCACCGTTTCTTGTTTCCCGGTGAATGGAATAGCTCCAGCATTTCGTCTAGTATCATACTTTGACAATGTACTTTACGAAGTGTTTCGTAAACCATGGGCGAAGTCACTCTATTTAATTAAAAATCCCAAATTATTTTTGCTGAAGGTTTTGTTGGAAAAATACTGAGCTGTAGCCTGTAGTGTCTTTTTTTCAGGATTCCATAAATGGAGAGACAATCAATTCGCTCTTTTATGTGACATCGATCACTCTGCGATCTCTCGACTGATTGCCAGAATTGTATTGTTTGAGAGTATTTTTCTGTAGTGTTCTCATTAAAGGTTGTAGCAATTGTTTAGGTTGAATATCAAGGTATCACTTGAGTTAATTGTAATACGGCTGAATGCTTTACGCGTCAATTAATATGCTTTACACATAGCATATTAATAGTACATAATATTATGTACTTATGCTTATTTATTTTTATTACATATTATGTAATTACTTGTGCAATTTCGTATAAATTGGCGTTGTTTGAACAAACTTATTTATATTTTATGACAGTAGCTATAAATAAAATAAATATCACAAAACATACAATTCGAATAGATATTGGATTTTTTTGATCGCGAAAATTTTTTGCGTATGTTTTTGCGTGTAAACAAACATATGTATAAACCCAATAAAAGTAAACGGTTGCCACTATTTACCGAAGTAATATCCTAAAAATCTATTGGTATAATAAAAAATAGGTCATCGCTTACTTTCCTCCGGCCGTAATCTTGATAGTGAGTTGCGGGTTGGCGATAGATTAATTGGGCTCAGATACGATTCGAAGGTTTTTCAAATTGATGTACAAGCATTTATCATTCCCAAAGAGCTTTATAGGATTGCGAATACCGATACAGTGCAATTTTGTTTATGTATCGCGCTGTGGTTTGATTGAATGGTAAAAATTGCATTACGTTATACCTAATAACAATTAACGCGCTGGTGATTTTATAGTTTATGAATAATGAATAAAAATATGTTAATAATTAACAAGCCAACTCGGTTGTTTTATGTGTAAATTTAGATATTATTATAGATATTTTAGAAAATGGTTAAGAATTAAGTCTTTCGAATCATGAAATTACTTATAATAATTTGCATTAATTTCAGATATTTCGCATTTTATATATATTATAGAATATGTGTACATATTCTATATCAAATTTAATCAAATTGTTAAATGTAAATCTCATGACAATAGAAGCAATGATTACATTGTACTTGTTTCTACTACAAAGAATAAAAAGAAACCCCACACAAATATAACGTCATCCAATTTCCAGAGTAATTCAAATTTTCCCATTTTCGCAACGAAGGACACCTTATAAGAAACGAAAGAGTTCACAAGAAGTCGTATTTACGTCAACGAAATTAAAATAGCCTACAGCCAAGATCCGCACATTATTCGTGAAAGTGAAAAAAGAGACATTTAAGAAAATTATTTGCCTGACGCGAGCATTTCTGGTGGCTCGCCGCAATTTATTCCTCTCACAAACACGAGCCGCGCTGATTCAATATTGACACAGTCTGAAGACCGTACCTAGGCTATTCCCTGGTGCTCTAGATAAAATCTAACTTCTACGATGCGAGTTTGTAGCAACTTTTTAAGTTGCCAACCGCAAAGTGCTCTAACAATTGTTTGTTCGGATCCATCTGTAATTTAGCGACGAGTTATCGACGCTACATCAGTATTAATCGAGGGCAATCGAGGCAAGTGTACGAATTCGACAAATTGATTAGTCCCGTCGCCGTATCTGATCGTCGCCGGTACCCGAATGGATCCTATCTGTCAAAGTCAATGTTAATCCGCTCTTAATGAGTTCAAAAGCTGCAATTGTACAAGTCGGCTTACGGTGACCCTCGGCTCAGCAATGAAACGCTGTCCCAATTTTTTTGATTGAACGTGTTTGCTTTCATCATCAGCAGTCATCAAACATTATATTATTATGTACTTAGTGGTGGAAATAGGTCTGGTAAGTGGTATAGAGTGGTGAAACGGTAATAGATGGTAAATAAGACACAATTGTCAGTAATCTCGCAATGTTATGTGTCTCAACTTACTATGAGTTGTTTTGTACTATTTGCGTATAATATATTGGTCGACTTGGTGGGGCACTGCCGTGCCTCCAGATTTAAGCTGGTATACATTTATATATAAATCCTTAATTTTAAAGTAGTGAATGCCTAAGATTTAATAAGCGCTATTATGGTTTTTATCATAAAGATCTTAAGTTTAGATTCGCTCCTTCAGCCTAGGAATCTAATGAAAAAACGTTAAATTTCATTGCATGGTAATAGGAGACCATATTAAAATAGTTCACAAAGAAAGCGGATTAAACAAGGAATCAGGGGTGCTCATATTAAAATTTTAATTTAATTCCGTCGTGGCCCCTCTCCCATATCTTATTGATAGCTGAAATGCTTGAAACACGACAGTGGTAATGAATTTCTTACCAACGAAATAGGAATGTGTCTGTAACAAGCGGAAAGTGCATTAATCATAAGCAAGGGAGGACAAAGGACGTTTTTTACTCAGAATACCCTTCAACGAGGGTTCCATGCTCTTTTCCACATTTGTCACCTTTTGTTGGCGGGAAATTCTTCCGCGGACGCATTATCCATTCGAATGGTGAAAACATGTTGATGAATTAAGGGAACTGATTGTTGCCTATTATTTTTAGAATAATTTGAAATATTAGTTCTTTTGATTACAATTTTATGTATATCGATCGTTTTTCCTACAATAATAATCGAAGCGGCCAAATAGCTGTTTTTAATTCAAAATATTAAAAAAGGTCATAATTTATAACTATGAGCTATAAAGACGACGATGAAGACGAGACGAATTTTAGGAACCAATAATTAACATAATGTTGCATTAATTACTTTGCTATGTCTCGTCTATATTATCTAGTATCGATTTCTACAATATTTAGGTATACTCCTAATCTGTATTCCACTGCGTAATGAAGCTAAAATATTAATTATTTAATCAAAGACGTGTTTAAGCCTAATTGATTACCATGTTAATTAAGGCGACTATAGAATTCAGTAGTATATAGCTGGTTTAAAGCCGGCTAGTCACGTACCTGCTGCAGGGGCAATATTGGAACAATCTCGGTTGCATGACGGTCGGAGCAATTTCATCTGTTCTCTAAAGCCCGCTACCTACTCACGTACCTGCAGCAGGGGCAGTATTGGATGTGCATCCTTAATTGGCTCCTTAATTGTGAATTTGAGTCAAGCAGGTGCAATTTAGAGAACACAATTAAGGAGCATATTAAGGGTTGCAATTTCAATATTGCCCCTGATGCAGGTAAGTGAGTAGCCGGTTTAATTAATTCAATGACTAAAGCAAAGAATACGTGATCTTGCCAACAGAGTAAATGAAAAGAAAATGTGACCTTGTCATATGTTAATTGCACTTCGAGAAATTGTAGAGTTGCACTTGTTATTATTTTCTCTGCATATAAAATATCTCATCAAAATTAACAACTAGTAACCTTTGAGATTAGTATTTTAAAGTATATTGTTTTATTTAAGGTAAAGCATAGTGGGAGAATGGTTCTACTGATAGTAAACTTATTTTTTATTATATCTACATTAAATGAAAGGCGATATAAAAATCGTTTTTATGTAGGTATGTAATATGTTAAAATTTTGATGAACTTTAGATTAAGAAGTACCGTTTGATTTGCCTTAATTTTTTGAGTCACAACAGTAAATCGATAAAAAATAGCATGCTACAATACAACAAAAAACATTGGTAATTTTTTAGTGCTACATCGTCTGTTTATTATCCTCTGTAGAGGCATACAAACCACAAAGGCAATACTGTATTTTTTTAAAGTTATTAATTAAATGTTGGTTCGTTTGTTCTTTACTTATAATGATACTAGCTTACCGCCCGCGGCTTCGCCCGCTTTGTCTAAAACCGAAAAAATTATATACTAAAACCTTCCTCTTGATTCACTCTATCTATTACAAAAAACCGCATCAAAATCCGTTGCATAGTTTTAAAGATTTAAGCATACAAAGGGACATAGGGACAGAGAAAGCGACTTTGTTTTATACTATGTAGTGATTATAAATTAACAAATGTGTTAAGTGTTTTGATCCTAAACACATTCTACCAATAAAAATAAAACAAAACTTCCTGAAACCGATGTAATAGTGTTTTCCAAATATTTCGCCGGTCTAAATAAAACAAATGCAACCTTTTCGCATTAAACTTGTAAGGAGACAAAATAAGTCGCTGCGTATCGGAAAGATGGCTTTACGGATTTTGTACATTGTTTATCTCTTGTCTTGACGGTTGAACAGAATCGTGGTAGGTGTGATTTAGAGGAACCCTTTCACCTTGAACGTTTCACTAGGAATTGTTTACATAAATTATTCGCGCGCTTTTTTGTTTTGCTAAAGTTGTAAATGATAGATACACGTGTCAGTGTATTGAACTGTGAATATCAGCAATGGAGATAATAAGGTTAGTATATTATAGAATTTTGAATCATATAAACAGGTTAAACTTAAGAATAAAATGAATTCTGTAAACAAATAGTTTATTTCATTCTAGAAGTATTGATAAAAATACAAATCATTACTTGTTTAATTGTTTATGTGTATGTTGGATGCTTCGTAATAAATGTGTATTTACGTATATAATTTTGGTTCATGATTCATCTTTCATGCTTAGAAACCTTTTCTTATAAGTATTTGTATTATTTAATTATTTTATTTAAGTTAATTAACGTCAATTCTGGGAATGATTGACATATAAATAGACGAAGAGAAAGATACGAGTAGGTGGACAGATGGATAGACAGCGGATCCCATAAAATTATAGGTCGCAATTTAAATATCTATGTAACCTTAAAAATATTGTGTAAGATTTTACCATAAATAAAAATTGAGATTTACGATTGGACAAAGTATATTTTTACCCCATGAGTTCCAACTCTCTATTTAACTGCTCCATTCTTACTATACGATCCAATACAAACTAGATATATATATTTCAAGCGCGCCAATGTCATCAAACTTTGAAGGGAATAAAAAGAAAGTCAATGATTGCACTACTTGAAAATTCAAAAGCAATAGTTATTCGTTTGCTTTCAGTACGTAATAAATTTTTAAGAGTTTCGAAAGATATAGTTTGCGGGAAATCGAGAGAATATTGAAAACGGAAAAGTAATGGAACAAGCAGTCGCCAATTCGTCGAATTTTCAACGTATTTTACTGCGAAACTTCGTCTACTATAAATTCATGTTTGCATACATAAATATTATATGTCGTCGATCATATTAGATTTTAACATTATGTAATAAGTAGCTTTATGCAATATTCGAATTTATGGCCCTGAATTTAATACATTTTCATTTCTACGAATACTAGAATATGTTTGTGTCATTTCGGAGTACAGATATTGTGTTATGCGGTGTTTTTATTGAATTTGATATTTATGTGGAATTATACGTTCGATAAACATTAGGATAAATATTTGTATAGCTTTTATCAAACGAATCATCCGTCAATAAACATTGTAATCTACTTGTGCTACAAATACATTGATCTTACAAAGTTTG
Organism: Colias philodice; assembly: GCF_061535455.1. Taxonomy (NCBI): domain Eukaryota; kingdom Metazoa; phylum Arthropoda; class Insecta; order Lepidoptera; family Pieridae; genus Colias; species Colias philodice. The sequence goes on along the minus strand of NC_143098.1, from coordinate 6,359,945 downwards.
TTATAGGTAACATTACCGATAACCAGTGTAAAAAAATTAAACATTAATTAATGACAAGGTGTTGTTCGATAATTTTGAAGCATCCTTAATTTACAAGCCAATCAGAATGATTTTGAGGCAGTGTCAATAATGCGAAATCCAGTTTAATAATGAGACAGTGACAAAATACAAAGAGGTCTCAAAAGCCACTCCGGGTATGCGACAGGCGAAGTTTTTACCAGAAAATTTTGCACATAAATTACGTCACATACGCTCTCATCCGCCATTATTTGGTCTCACTGAAGTTTTCGCTTGCGTATACTTTTTACAACGTTTGCAAGTGGCCTATAATTTTTCTTTAGCTATCTTGATGTCGTTTTGTAAATCTTAATAAATTAGCTAAATGTTACAAGCCGTAGAAGTTTTTATTTTTATTTTGCTCTCGTTAATCTTAAGTGAATTAGGTTGTCGTATTTCATTAACGTATAATGAAACGCAAATAAAGATTTATAATGAAGATACTAAAGTTCATTATAATATTTGTCCTTTCAACCGAATTTCGTATAAGTTAGTGCTTTTGCTGACATTATGATGATATTGTTTTACTCAGAGATTCAAGCTCTACCTAGAGAGTACAAGTGATGTTCTAAATCCTAAATATCTTCATTGTGACATTGTTCATGTTGGGAATATTAAGTTAATATATTTTTGTACTTGCTTCGTAGAAATTTACTTAATTCATACATGGAAGTATATTTCAGATTGATATTTACATATTATGTACATGATATAATAGGTAATAAACATCGATTATTTAAGTTTGCGTAATGTGATACTTATATACTAAATATATATTTTTGACGTGAAACTTCTTTTGGGGCGTTGAGAGTAAAATTTCAAGGTCGCGTCATGGCAATACCGTCACATCATGGAGTACGGCCACGATTTTGGTATCTTTGAATCGCGCCAAAGAAATTTATTTCACTTCTGCCACGAGTGCTCGGCACACAAGCTCTTTTTTTACTTTAGGTTCCAGTTTTTAATGGTAAATGTAGGGTAATAAGTCATGTTGTTTTTCAAACATTCAAATTGGGAATTATTGCCTGATAGAGATAAATGCAAAAGCTGTTCGCTGTTACAAAAATTCTCGAGTCACGCGGTCACAAGAAATAAACTACGTAAAGTAAGTTGTGTTTACAATAAAATCTCGCGCAAAACGGACACACCTCGAGGGTCTGCGAAGTCTTAACGAGGAAATAGTGGTTGTAAATCACGGGAAATTCGTTCTTATTGAATTTTCCTTTTGTCGGTGTACGAAGCCGCGCACGCTTTTTGTTCCAAATGGTCGCCTTCAGATACGTTAACTTTTTTATTCACTTAACTGTGTATGGACATTGAAAAACGATTCGTGCCCCAATACAACCCGACGCGTATGTTAAACTCATTACATATGAGAAATATAACGGGGAGTGATTAAAATGTCTCAAATGTTTTAAGAGATTAAAAGCGAGACGTACGTATTCGATTTACGCATAAATTACAAAGCGCACACGCTGTACGTAGTTTAAAAGTATTACTCTTTTAATAACATTTTAAGGAGGCAGACTGGCGGAATAGAAGCGAAATAATGAGGTGAGAATTTAGCATAGCAGTTTGAGTTGGTGGTAGGTGCGCCGTGCGCTGTGCGGCACGTTGGTTGCTTTTGAGGAGCGGTCGACCGTATTCCAGCTAGAGTCGGGCGGAAAATATTATGATAACGTCACCTCCAGTGCGCTCACTGCAAGTAACGAGCGAACAAATTATAAAAAAATAGCATTTTGCTTAAAAACCAGAAAGTTAAAATTCCTGAAACACTTTAAAGCGTGCAATAATGTCGGCTCTTTCATTCGCTGCGATAGCGTCGTTAAAATTTGTTAATGGTTTGAATTACTTTTGCATTATGTAATGTATGTGTGGCTATCCAGTTAAGGTTTTTGTGAAGAATAATAATTATATTACATATGTTACCTTTTATGATAACCTTGTATACTTTCAGCAATAATTATGAAGTATTCCATGTACTTAACACTTATCTCCGTAGTACATATTTATTTTATAGTGAAAATTTCATATGTAGGTATGTATAAGTTTGTGTGTACTATCTAATGAAATTCAAACCTTTGTATTTTAGAAATGAATATAAACTTTCGAACTATATAAACTTATAAAATTCTGCTTCACCGCTATTCAAGTTGTTCACGTTGTGAAAATTCTAAGTTAAATTTGGTTTACGTTGATATTTTTATTTCCAAACAAGTAAATAGGTAACATTTTAAATAAAATACTGTCTCATAAATTTAATATATGATTTTCATAAGGATAAAAGTCGAGTAGACGTTTCATGAGCACTTGTAAATCTGAAATATATCTCTAGACGATTCGCTACTTGGCAAGAGCCCTTAAGAATACTTATTTAAGTTTTTCAGTACTTGGGAAAAGCAAGCGGGTCTATTAGACTGTATCCACAAATGAGCGTTGTCTAGCTCTCTAGAGGCAATACTTGACTATTTTTACTAACGGTAAAATTATATGAGTTTCATGGTTTCTTATTTCTTACGTAAACACACTTAAATTTAAAAGAAATAACGAATTAATATTTTATTTCACGCATGATAAAACGTGTGTAATATTTTAATGATACGCTTTTCACGTCGCCGATTTGTATGTAACGGGTAGTTTTATGTTTTTATTAGCATTTACATATTATATTGGAATATATTATATACCTGCTAATATTACCCTTCGGTGTGAACTATTAGTTACTAATTTAATCAGTAATTTTAAGCAGTCACGTGTGTTCATTAATGAATAAAGTTTCATATTGAGAAAAATCAGATAAATTTTAAATGAAATTGTACAAAATAAAACCAAAACGACAATATAATCTGGGAAGAGGTATTTCATTATTAAGTATTGTCCAACAATATCCTAGGTTGCCAGAGTTTACCACGATATATTGTCTTGCCATAAATAAAACAAAGCCGAGATCATAACTCAAATTCTCGCTGTGACAGCTGAAAAATAAAATGTATTTATTATAACGCGATCGGAAACGAAAAACGCTGAATGTTCCATACATTGAGTCTGATCTGTATACAAGTGGATATGGCCGTATAAATCTTAGCGGGAAAGTACGACAGTTCAGTATCTGTTGCGACATATTTGGCAAGGCTGAAGCAGTCGGACTAGCAGCCAACTGTGACAATGCTTTCCACGTATGTTGTATACGTTCGGATAACTTAAAAGCTTAGTACTTTACAAGATTTATACTCGACATCTGTATTAGCTGACGTACGAACGGATTTAGTTCGCAAAAGGTTCATATACAATGCTGCGGTTATCGCATTTGATACTTTCGACCTCTCGGCCTATTCTGTCGCATATATTGTAACCGATGTATTGCGGTTATGGTACTGATGCTATTCTTGGGTTACATGCACTTTCGGCAAATTATATGTATTTAGTTTTTATTTTGTTTACACTTATAATATTTTGTTAGCTTAAAAATATCAAGATATTCGACCTCTGATTACTCTAAAGGCAAGGTAAAGCTATCTTATAAAAGAAGAGTTACAAATAAATTTTGATTCAAATGAATTCAACATTTTTGGTACTCTGTTAGAAGTCTCAGTGACATAAACATTACACTAACTAGGTGAAAAGCATTCGAAAAGAAGTCACGAACAATGATAGCCATTTGCGATGATCGCTCAAAAGCCTGTACAGATAGCCGGGAATCGTTTTTACCAGACACAAAACAATCAGAAAGCACACGCGAACCAGCAATCATGGCTATTCATGATCCTGTCTCAATGCAAACATAATTGTTCACTCGAAAAATGTTACTTAATGTGAAAAACCCGGTACCAACGAGCGTTTTTTGATTACTTTTAGTAATTGCTGTCAGTGCGGGAGCAAATACGTTTTAGTTTTTGTATCGAATAAATTTGTTCCCTGATAATGCTGTCATTAATTAAAAGACAGCAAATGAAAAATACTACTAGTTTGAAGTAGTGTTAAGTGTTAACGTATGTATCATCATATCAACAAAGTATAAACTATCAAAACATAGGTTTTACAGCATGTCTATAATTATAAGAGAGCTTTTAACAGTAATTCTTAAAGCTCTTATAAAAACAAATGCCCGAGGCAACGGAATATGAATTGACATTCGAGACCTCAGTATTGCTCAGTCTATTTACTGAATATATTCACCGTATGTCAACTATGGGTCAATGATTGAATGGCTCCGTTTACTTAACGAAGTACGCACTTAATTCAATGACCGATTACACAAATGGCAGCGATATTATATTAACCGTGTTTAAAGAAAGTATTTAGTACGTTAGCCACATCATGGGGTCGGGAAAATAAGCACGTCCCAAACTTTACCTATTTCTTTGTTTTGTTGAATAAAACTGCGCGTAAAACACAAAAGTTTTAGCAAGACGATACTTTCGTTTATTTGCAATTTTGTTATGTTGATTTTGTTTACATTTCATATCGCGTAGCGGAAAAATATTATCGTAGCTGAAATGACACTAAAGATTCGAATGACTCCTAAAAAGGAAGTCGAAATTCGTTTGCTTTCGTTTTCTTTATAACGTTTTTAAGATGTTTTTATTAGCTTCTATCTCATCAAATATTTCCGTTTTAATATCCGTTATGTTCCAATGTTATACAATATGAGCAGTTTTATGTACATGAGTAAATGAAGGTACTTAAAATTTATATTCAGCAATGACACTCTTTTTCAAACTATGTAATACAAACATCAAAAACCTTTATGTAACTGAGATACGTAATCCAGAACAATCTGTAAATATTTACTTCTACTTGTGTACATAAATAATAATTTTATTTGGAAGTTTTGCAAGTCACATAGGTACGTTGCTACCTAGTAAGGGTAATAAAGCAATTTATTTGACGTGGCTCCGAGCAGCGGCCCGGCACCGTCATGAATATCAACGAGACTGACATCGGTTCCTTTATGCAAAACTTGAGCGACAAACTTACAACTTGGCTGAAGATACAGCGAATTAAAAACGCGATCGAGCGGCAAGTGGGCTTGTTCCGTATAATTCCACAGTATTGTTTTAGTTTCCAGTTCTATTCTGTTCGATGTTACTTTTCTTAATTTTCTAGAATAATTCTTTGTTATTTTTATTTTTGTAATTTTTATTTAGTTTCTATGTTTAGAATTTTAACATTAGATAAACATATCAATGTTGTGTTAGAAGTTAAGATTTTGATATACAACTAAAAAAATAATTCTAATATCATTAGTTTCATGTATAAAGTGTACCTATACTCAGGATACATTTAATATTTTAACTTTTAATTAATACGCTACAAGCGTCTTGTCAAGTCTTTTTGAACATTGTGAATTTTACTTACATTTTTATTTAAAAACTGAATGTAAAAATCTACATAATAAATCTAATTTTCTTCAACATTTTCTTCTGTGAATAAGGATCTCTAAAAAGTTCAATCTTATTGATAAGTGTTGTGCGTGACCGTCATTTTAATCTGGACGATAAAACACATTATAAATTATAATTGAAAATCTTATAATGAAAACTTAAAAGCTTTAAGTCTTATTTATGTGCTACATTTTTATTTAACCAAACTAAGTATACCTTACCTTTACCCTTTTAGTATGGACATTTTGGTAGATAGTTATAGTTTAATTTTAAAGTAACTAACATGTTTAATAATAAGTGTATTACTAAAATATAATATTTATATATTCTACAAGAGCATAAACTATCCACTTTAACCACTTATCATTTAGTAGTAATGTAGATTGTAGGTATATTGTACCATACTATTCGTCCATAAGTCCAAAATTTAATGACTTTATATTCTATCTAATAATGTATAATTTCTTGGTATATTTATAACTTAATGAAGATATTTATAGGGACGAATAAATTACACAACAATATATTTGTTCATTTTCACGTGATACCGACCGATTTAATTATATGTTACCTATTAAAGGAAAGAATTAATAGGATTTGATTTTCATAAATATCCCAAAACATTCTTAGCATTAAAACATTTATAAAGATTAAAGTAAGTTTTTATTTTGGACCTACATTGTACATCTAAACATCAATTTAGAGTTTTTAAAATAAGCTTCCGTTATTAATGGACTTAGTGGAGTTGGATTCTATCAATTTATATGAATGAAATATCATTACAATTAATACATTACAATTAGTCAAATACGTAGGTACATAGATTAAATTAATGGGTGTATACTATATTATATGTATTTAATATTTAAGTTTATATCAATTTAGATTTTATAGCTTCATATTTCACTTACTCTACCTATGATTATCCGATAAATCAAACTTTCATAAGTACCTAGTAGGTAATTAATTAAAATCCACATAATATTTTACAAACACTGAACGTAAAAAATGATATTGGGGAAGCATATCGCAAACTTATATTAATACGTGGAAGCTTACGTTTAACATAAGGAAGATAAATTGAATACACATTATGGTACGGGAGCTATTAACGTTGAAAAAGAAGTCATTTTAGTATAGCTGGTTTTTTGATATATTGTTCCTCTAGCTATTTCGGTTAGAGTCCGCGCAGTCTGGCTGGCCGGAGTGGTTGCGTTCAGTAGTGCGCATCTTATCTGCACAGGAAATTATCCTTAATTTAAAGTCATTTTTTAACGCGTAATTTTTAAACTTTTGCCTTTAGATAGATCCATCAATCATAATTTTTTTATTGCAAGACGTTTTTTTCGTTGTAAAATAGGTGCCAGACGCAATTTTTAATTTCGTTTTTATAAAAAATTCAAATTATTTTAGAATGTCTGTAAATTTCATATTATGTTCTTCAAACATAATATAATCTAAAATTAATTAGCCAGACGCTAATTCGATTGTTAAGTATTAAATATGTACAAATAAAAACGTAGTGAAAGTAGGTAAGTATAACAATTTGATGATTGTGTATATGGAGAGATAGTTTAAAGTGCAAGAGAGATAGAAAGGGTCGGCCGCGAAAATTAAATAACAATAAAAAATTACTTCTTTTTTTCGAAAATATACCTAAGATGCATAGAAATTGAATTGTTCCTACTCTAGGATTCCCTGTGTTGTGGGAACAAGTACCTTCCATTGGTACATTTACGGGCTTCGCCCGCGTTTTCAAAGAAAAACCCGCATAGTTCCCGTTCCCGTGGGATTTCCGGGATAAAACCTAGCCTATGTTACTCGTGGATAATGTAGCTTTCGAATGGTGAAAGAATTTTTAAAATCGGTCCAGTAGTTTATGAGCCTATTCATTACAATCAAACAAACAAACAAACAAAGCTTTCCTCTTTATAATATTAGTGTAGATATAGCCGGGCGGCCGGCTGGTACCGCCGCAAACGCTACGTCCCGCAATTTTTAAATCTGTAATATCTTCGAAAATATTCACTGAAATCCATGTGTAAAAGGCCATATAGATCTATATTAAATGAACAATGTATTCAAGGTCTTTAATTGGTTAAGGATTAATGCTGTATTGGTTAAAATCGCTTCGAAAATTAGCCATTATTTGTCGTAAAAAGTAAATGATAAAAAAAGTTATTGTGGGTTATCCATAAGAGATAGACATATACCATCACGGACTTTTCTGTAGACCTTTTCAATGTAGTTAGTACATTATTTTGATAAAACTCGTAGGGTGCCTCCGTTTGCACTGTAAGTGGAAAAATTGTAATTATTTACGTAATCACATTAGAAACCTCAAAAATAACAGTAGGTACTTCTCCACTATTTAATGGATGTTATTATACATATAAACCTCCCAATTGAATCACTCTATCTATTTAAAAAAACCACATCAAAATCCGTTGCGTAGTTTCAAAGATTTAAAGAGACATAGGGACAGAGAAAGCGACTTTTTTTTATACCTACTATGTAGTGATGATGATAACAATATTAATTCATTAATCTTAATTCTTAATATATATACATAAATCTCGTGTCATAATGTTTGTCCTCAATGGACTCCTAAACCACTTAACCGATTATAATAAAATTCGCACACCATGTGCAGTTCGATTCAACTTGAGAGATAGGATAGTTTATACATGTAGGTACCACGGGCGAAGCCGGGGCGGACCGCTAGTATACTAGCTATATAAATTCATGCTAACTACTTTAGTTAAATTCAATACAAACTTAAACATGCGTGTGTGTGTGTGTTCACGTGTGTGTGTCGTGTGTGGTGTGGTGTGTGTGTGTTGTGTGTGTGTACGTGTGTACATCAATAATATTGAAACAAACTTTCTAGTTGTTTACAGATGATGGAATATTGGAAAACAATAACAATTCCTTAGACGATAACATAAATAATTCTGACAGTGTGAGGAAAGATGATGATGATGATGATTATGAAGATGGCTTTTTAAATTTAACAATGTAATTGTTTAACCTTCATTGATAAAGTTTTTATTCCATTCTTTTCAATGTATGGTAACTTTAATTTATTTTTCACTTTTATGTTTATTTTTTTTCATTTAAGCTTTTATTTATAAGAACAAGTGTAAATAATATTGTATTCTTGCAATTATTTCCTGTCGCATAGTTAAAATACACTAGCTGATGAGCTGCATGCTTCATTACTCTTTTTTATTTATACACATTATTTAATACTTAACAATCGAATTAGCGTCTGGCTAATTAATTTTAGATTATATTATGTTTGAAGAACATAATATGAAATTTACAGACATTCTAAAATAATTTGAATTTTTTATAAAAACGAAATAAAAAATTGCGTCTGGCACCTATTTAACAACGAAAAAAACGTCTTGCAATAAAAAAATTATGTCTAATGGATCTATCTAAAGGTAAAATATTAAAAATTACGCGTTAAAAAATGACTTTAAATTAAGGAAATTATCCTGTGCAGAAGAGATGCGCACTAAAAAACGCAACCACTGCGACCAGCCAGACAGCCCGGACTCTAACCGAAATAGCAAGAGGAACAGTATATCAAAGAACCAACTATACTAAAATGCTCACTTGTCAACGTTGGTAGCTCCTATACGATTAGACCCTGTCAGGCGATGAACAGGCGTATCCACAAATAGCTTCGGATTTTGCTTTTAGCTTCGTTATCAAGTCGAAACACGCAAACCGACAATCACGGCGGGTCCGATGAATGCACATCAAAATGTTTTAGCACTTCAAAATACAACTTCCGTGCTTCCCGAAACTAAAAAGTCGTTTACCGTCGATATTTTCGTAGAAGTGAACAATTGCGATCGTAATTGAGATTGACTTTGTCTAATGAGTGTGTTACAATTTAAATTTGCAAATGACTTTATTTGTTGGCAACTTTCAAAGCGCATTTGGTGAGGTAAATTTTGCATCAAACGATGTGTGTTCCTACAGGAATTAGGGATATAAAAACTCTTTGTGAGAAATATTTGCAATCTTTTTTTCAAAACGCAATTATATTGCTCTATTGCAAACTATTTTAACGCATTGATATAATATTATGATTAAAATACAAACAACTCCTTCTAGAGTTTCTTCACATCCTATAATATACTTAAGCATAATATTATCAGTAAGGTATCACATACATATTATAGGATATATACATTATACAATAGTCAATACAAACATATACAGCTGCTCAGTCCCACCGGTAAGTTAAACATGTTGGGTCTTTCTCTAGAGTATTCCGTTTTAATATACCCAATTCAACACTATCTCAATAGTGCCGCAAAGGACGATATTGTTTTATCTTTGTTGTTCGATATCGTCTCCGATTAGTAGTACTGAGAGGTAAATAAATATCACATAGTATCACCGGTGGGAAAATGCAGTACGAGGAATGTCAATAAGTCATTGCAGTGTTGTAAGTTTTATAAAATATTCAAAAGAGTATAAATTTTCCAATTAAATTGCAAAAAATGACAATCGAGCAATATCGCTCCGAGGTGAGCAAAAATGCTTACTTGTTGTAAATAAAAATTATGTGCTAGAGAAACTTTTAAAGTTGAAATACAAAAAAAAATATCTACCTAGGTTACGATATATAACTGGAACATTATTTTACTTTGGTCCTGGAACCATTATATTATATCATAACTTCAAGTTTGCTTAAAACATAGTCCGAGAGCCAGCTTCTGACTTCATCAAAGATAATTGGTAAATAAATTAAAATTAATGGCATGGAATCGGTTTCACGTGGATTAAAGTATTCGGAGCGTTGATTAATATTCTAACCCGGTATGAATAAGAACATCAAGGAAGCTATGCACAAAGGCGACATGGAAAGGGTATTAACAGTGGCTTCGATAAACGGCCCAATAAGTTATGTAAAGCGCGGGTGCATCGCGTTACAACCCTAGGGGTTGGGGCGCATGCGTGTGCACGGCATATGCGGAATATTCAAGGAGGAAAGAGAAAAAAATTAACTTGTGAAGCCATTTTCGTCTATCAGCGCCCCTCGCCCGCTCCGGCTTCTCGATGCAGAAAGCCTCGCGCGCTCGCGACGGGCTAACGTCGACTCTACCGCGCGCCCTATCCCTATGACAAACCTGTTTTCGGTACATGTGATTATGTTACTTCTAAAGTATTATTATCGTGCAGTGCTTTTATACGAACTATAACGTGAACTAGTGATATTTGAACCTGATTACAACTGTGTTTTTGTACTTTCGTGAAGTGTTTGAAAAGTTTTTAAAGTTACTATAGAACTCGAAACTTTTCAAGATTGTTGCAAGTGGTTTTGTGTCGCTACTCATACTGGATTTGTTGGCAGATTAAGTAAAAATAAATTAATAATAAAGTTTATTTTATTGGTGAACTTATATCAGTGATAAGCTGATTGCTTGTGGTCATAAACAAAAAGGTGAGTAGCAAAAACAATTCTTGTCTGTTTTTTTATTATAAATATTCTTTGTTATAAATATTTGAAAAAATCTATAGGTTTTACTTTATTCAGGCTGTGACAGCAAATTAAAATATCGACGCCCCCCGCGAATAATCCGGTAATGACCTATTACGGGGTTCTTCATGTTATGCGTTTTTCGGCATCTAGAAGTTAAAATACACCATGTAAATTTTTTTCAGAATTTTTCTATCTTTATTTACGAAGATATAAAAAACTACGCGTTTATTCCATAAAATAACATTAAAATGTATTTGAAACGAATAATATGGTTTTAGATCTTTACGAAAAATAATATCAATATGATTTGACAGTAAACGTTGTTACGATATTATTCAGGTAAAAAGTTTTCTACATTATTTAATTAAGTGCTAGTACAGGCTTATTCGGGGTTTTATTAAGAAATCGATTTCCCGCTACTTTCATTATGGAGTGCAAGTATGCAAGGAATTTTTTTAAACACTCTTTCTATTGCTGAGCAAATGATTTACACAGCCTTAGAAAAAATTAAAAGAGTATCTCTAGACATAGAGGGAGCCTTCGACAGCGCCTGGTGGCCAGCCATAAAGGTTCGGTTGGCCGAAGTTGGGTGTCCGGGGAACGTAAGGCGGATGATCAGCAGATACCTGAGTGGAAGAGGTGTGAAAGTTAGGTATGCGGGTGTGGAAGTGAGTAGAGAGACCAACAAGGGGCGCGTGCAGGGTTCCATAGGTGGGCCGCTCCTGTGGGACCTCTTGCTGGATCCTCTGCTGTGGATGTTAGAGGAGATGGATGTGTTTTGTCAGGCTTTTGCCGACGACATTGTGCTAGTGTTTGATGGAGATACTGCTTTAGAAGTAGAGACGAAGGCAAACTGCACATTGAGGAAAATTGACGAATGGGGTGTCAGAAATAAACTAAAATTCGCGCCACACAAGACATGTGCCCTGCTCTCGACACGAAAATTAAAATTTGACAGGCCACGACTTGTAATGGGGAGTGTGGACATCCAATATTTCGAAAGTATTAAGATACTGGGCCTTACTATTGATGGCGGCCTGACATTCAACGCCCATGTCGGGAGCGTTTGCAAAAAGGCAATCGCCCCTTATAAGCTATTAGCAAGAGGAGCTAAAGTAAGTTGGGGGCTTAACCCCCAAGTAGTTAAGACTATATATATCGCAGTTATATAACCGACTATATTGTATGCATCAGCAGCGTGGGCACCCAAAGCGGGAAAGATGGGGGTCCAAAAGAGGCTTAACACCGTTCAACGGGGTTTTGCCCAGAAGATCTGCAGAGCATATCGGACTGTCTCCCTGAACTCTGCGATGCTGTTGGCTGGGATTCTCCCTCTTGACCTCAGGATACTCGAAGCTTCGACGCTTTATGAGATCAAGAGTGGTGTGTCGCACCCGGCGGTGTTGAGGGACAGGGAGATGGAACGAATGGCACCCGCGATACGGACCCACATACGGCAGAGCAAGTAGAGCTGGGGTTTGGCTTGATAGATGCCTATGCCGACGTGGTGAACAGCCACGTCTTCAGGGTCTATAGGAACGGCAGCAAGATTGCGGCCGTCGAGTCGGAGCCGCCCTTTCCGGAAACCGGATTACGATCTGTGTCCTGTTTCATTCGTCAAGCGTATTTTGGGACAGGATACGATCAGCGAATGGGACAGGAGAAACGATGTAGGAAGAACGGCCGGAGTCGCGAAGCCCTTTTTCCCAAGCGCTGCTGCTGTATACAAGGTAGTCGCGAAAAAGACATCACACACCACACCACACAAGTACTGACTGGTCACGGCGGATTCGCCTTCTGTGAGGTTCTGATGAGGATTCTGATTACATTTTTAACTGTAATAGGACCATAGTATAATTTTCATGACTGTGTAATCATGTGTAATAGTCGTGTTTTCAGTGCAGTGTCTATTTTCTATGATAATAATAACTATCGTGTTTTGTGAAACAATCCAAAGTTGTTTCATTTACTAAAATGTCCTGTATTTCATAAAACATACTACAATAATCATCAAATAATACTTAAGTAAACTATTCGAATAAACAGTAATAGTTATAACAATAAAATGTACGTTACTGTTAAACAATCGAATAACCAAATAATAGATTATTACAAATGTTCAGTATACAAAACAAATAACACGAATATTAGCGCAACAAGATGTTACTGTTGCCGTCGAAAATATAAATTTACACGAACAATATCGTAAGTGACATTACTGACCAGAGCTTGACCTACACTAGTATAGTAAAATGAATCCAGTTAAATTATAACGAAGCCCTTGGGACTACTTAAATTTTGTTGAAATAACCAGATAGCTGAAAAAATTAGCTTCCATATGCGATATTAAAAGTCTCTGATACTTGTTGTTTAATGGAGTTATTAAGGAAAAATGGTTTTTTATTTTTCCTGAACATTTACACTTTTACGATTACCGGATTATTCGCGGGGGGCGTCGATATTTACCCAACTTTTAATCATAGATGTAATTTATGTGCACATCAAATAAAATAAACTTACTCATGCGATAGTAGTTTTTTACGAGGAATTATAGCCAAAACGGTTTTAAATTGATGATTAGCAAATCATTCAACCATAAAAGTTACTCTACGTATTATGTTAACACAACCCTACGCTTCAATAACAAATAAAATTGAATTCGTACATTCCTGTTTCGTGGGTATAATAATTCTAAAACGCTTAAAATAGTTAAAGAAGGGTTCATTGTTTCGTTTTGTTATTGATGTTACAATAAATTTCGATGTAGAGCTGCGGAGTTAAACATTGGAAAGTCCTAGTCGGATATTTTCAACCTTTTATTTATAACTTACACATGGCCGTTACAACATATCTAAATGTTTTAAAGTTTTCAACTCGTAAATCATAGTTTAATATCTGTGGAGAAGCGCATTTTGACAATGTAATAAAAATTCCATATCGCTCCCAATAAATTATCGCAAGACATTCTTTTTATTGAAGTAACGAATGGTGAGATGAGTAATGGTGGAAGTTTTACCAATAAATCATGTTTTTCCTCGCGCATCCAACGTTGGGGTTGTATTTGGCATACGATGCTCTTAGTTTCTAGTTCGATATTCTTATCTAATGTCTGCAATCAATGGTGCGGAAAATTCAAAGTAATAGCTGCATACGGTGGAGACTGTTTCTTTTAATCCGACAGGCGGCTCTTTTGTAGCGGTATCGTGACTTCAATATTTGAAGGTTGTGATTAGTTTTAATTTATTATTGCTAGATCCTTTGCGGTTTTTCTAGATATTTTGACATTAATTTATTTTTATTGTTTATGTAATTTATGAGTTATATGGTTTTGATTTTAATAATTCATTGACTGTTTTGTAATTTATTACATTAATAAGCTAGATAGTTACCTATTACCTACTCTTGTCTTGCGTATTTTTTTTTTTCAATTCTTATTCTAATTAAAACTACCTAATTGATTATCAATATAATTATTATTAAATATTTGTAGAGTCCATTTCTTACATAATTAACGAAAATACACTGACATTATTTTGATTAACGCGAGTAATCAGCCAATGAGATACCGATCTAACGTCCCAATATCCGATACATTAAAAAATTAGATCGGAAATTTCAATGTAAAAAAAGCCAGAAATTTCATAAATGACCAGTCGTATTGAAGCTTTGAGCAGACCGGCCAAGATTGAAGCAATCTTTTACTATTATATTGTAATCAGAAATCCATATTAAAGGAAATCTTTACGGGGTTCGTAGATGTTTTTAAAACGTCAAAAATAAAATTAAATGAACTCAAAATGTAATTGATTGCTATTTTCAATTTAATTTATTTAAAAGTAGAGCTGCAGCATTCGAATCTCATTAGCGACAGGAACAAAGAGTAAAAACTCAGAGTAATAAATTTAGCGAGGCTCAAGCCGAACCCTTACACTCCTTTTTAATTTGGTTGCTATTGTCGTGGTGTCCCGCTGGGCGCCGCCCGTCGGATTTCTTGCTAGGATTCCAGCTGCTTTAAACATTACTTATTAGTCGATTACAAATGGAAATTAAATTTCAACTCCCACGGCCTTCAACAAAAATATTTGAAATTTTAATGTTTACAAGTGACATTATTCGATTTTGATAGCCGCTCGGAATGCCTCTTCAAATTATAGTGCGCAATCAAAGAACAACGGCCCGCCGCCGATCCGACAGATGTGTTAAGTTACAGGTATCCATAAATCAAACAGTTTCTTGTGTGACTATTATGAAACGAGCAGCCACTGCAAAGATTTCGTAGAACCGATGTTTATTTTGACCGATCGAGGAGTTCGAAGGGTTTAGCCGCCCGGGGCCGTATGAGCAACGTGAATGACTTTGCATTATTATATCGCCGCGCTGAGCCTACATTTCGATAAAATTAATAGTTGTCGAGCTATCGATGGCAGCGATAAATTTGTCGGTGTGTGGAAAGGCACTAGATACATCAATCATCTGTTCGGTAATTGAAAACATGCAGCTGCGTTCCGACGATAAAATAATAAGCGGCGGAGGAGTTCGTTCATAACCATAAAGTGAAAATAATTTTTATTGTTTTCCGAAACGCGTTTCCAAATTTTATTATTATACGCAACACATGTTTCGCGACTAAGCCACAACTGTTTACAGAACGTGCCATTCGAGCCTGCTTTTAAATTCTCACATTAAAATAGATTTGAAAGAATCACTCGGCCCCTTTTTTACTTACGACAAAATAAGCAGGTACTAATTTTTTATAACCGTAAAGTTTTTACAAGAGCATGTGCTCTTGCATTTTATTATTATTAGTCCTATAACAATGTACCACGATTTTGGTTGGGAACAAAAAAGGCCGAATTGTTCAACAAAAATATTATTCTTACGATTAATTAAATTACTTTTTAGGTAGTATAACCCTTAACGTCGAATTTAAAATCATGAATTTTGATATAGACTACCTAATTCATATTTTGATTCGGCCACAAAGTTAAGTGGACATTATTTAGTATCATTGATAGTCTAATTAATTTGTCTGCATTTAATAATTCGGTTCAATAGATTGGACTATGAATGTATATTACCTATACCTATGGGATATGTATAATGTGATTAGGGTGTTGGACTTTAATATAAATTTAATACAAATTTATGCATCATTATAACTCATAAAAGCTTAACGACATTTTAAAATCTGGACATGTTTATACATATATGTATATATGTAAATTGTATTTGATTGGAAATTAATTTTTATACGCTGATATCCATGCTCTTTGTCATTCAATATTATTGCTTAAATATTAAAATCAATTATATTAGATTTTATCTTGGCGGAAGATATATATATTTTATATTATAGAATACAGATATCGTAAATATATTGCTTCCCAAGTTTATGTAACTTGGTAATCAAATTTTCTCGGTAACAACTCCAGTATATCTTATGTAAATATATATTTTATTATGGGCTGTTTAAAAATACTGTTTACCATTCCAATAGTCTATTAGTCAATAAGGCAGGCGGTAAATGCTCAAAGTGTGAGAAAGAGTCGGGTCGCCTGCGCCCGCGCCGGCCGTGACAAATATAATTTTGACAGCCAGTGTGATATTTCGTGACCAAGTGTAAACGGCCTGTTTTTAAATTGAAAATGATTAGTGTCAATGTGGCGATTTATTGTGTTTCTCTTATGCATACGGATGTTATGAATAAGGATATTTACTCAAAATAAATTATAAGAGTTCCTGTAAAGTTGGTATCATTAGTGTCTCCGTACTTATGTTATTTGTAATGTGAAACAGTAACCGTTGTTGAAAGCAATTAACAAAGAAAACTGTAACACAACCCCGTATTATTACAAGGAAAGTTCTCGAACTAAGATTACTAGATTATTCCATCTGTAAAATATTGTTAGAGCGTAGAGTTTGCTCAGCTACGGTTACCCACGGTCCGACAATCATAACAACGATGTTATGATAGGAGGCGACCACGGACCTTTGTTTATTTTCAACATTCGACAGCTGGTTGAAGGAAGTGTTCATAGGGCAGGTGCACGTTATGATATCGGAAGAAATAACGATTGCGTTGTTCTTTCTAATGGTTGGAAAAATGTTCTGTTTGGATATCTATTGATTTATATTTATTGTGGTAGACAAGATTTCGAACTGATAAATTTTGTTTGATAACGCATTCGATTGTTGTTTGATAAAATATTCAGTTATAAGCTGTGATTGTTTAGTAAATATAATAAACAAATGCGAACTTTGTGCCTATAAAACATTCATTTTAGGATTCGATAAAGCCCATGTTAAAAATGTTGATTACATTACCAATTCGATAAATAATTCTGGAATAAGACCAACATGAATTTAACCTAAAATAGTTTATTTAAATGAATATGATCCCAGTATAACTTAAGCATACGCATATTATAAAGCCATTACTTACCTATTCCAAGTGATCAAAATTCAAAACAGAACTTAATAAGTAAAGTGACTTCCTATTAAGCAACTGGATTGGTTTGAAATGCATTTTGTACCATTTATGTGCATGAATTGTTAACTATCTTAAATAAACGGCAGTCGGCAATTAGAGGTGCCTTATTAGGAGGTTACTACTATTTGTGTATCCGATTGTCTATTCCTCCTTTTGGTTATTGTAAATAACAATTTGTGGGCTAGTTCTATATGGCATATTAATTTTATTAAAGAAAGTACATATTAGCGGATTTTTGGAAAATCTTGATATACAACAGCTATTGATGTCTTTTCTTTTTCCTATGGACTTACTATTCTCTGAAATATAATCGAGAAACATAAAATTGAAATATGTAGAATAAAATAATTTGAAAAATCCAAAAGTGCACGCCTCATAATTTTTTTTTAATAAATATTTATTAATTATTATTTTTGTTTATTTAATAACAATTAAACCACATCGAATCAGACCCTGAAAAATGAAAGGGTTCTATTCCTGAGCATACTCAAGCGTAAGAGAAAAAAAAAGACTCGATTAGTAAAGTATTTCGGTCGCTATCGTGTTAACAAGAAAAAGGATCCGCACATACAGACACACGGACGTCCAAGACAGAACTTTTTTAAACTGTTTTTTAACTAGTTTAAATAACAAAAATGACATCAAAAATATCATGAACGTTAAAAATAGTGTTTTTTCTTAATATGTGTGTGTATGTATTATCTAACAAGTGCAATGTATGATACATAAAGACATTTTAAGTTTGAAAAATCAGATGTTTTGCGCGAAGTGACAGTAGTACCCACCTCAACGCTTCGCTTATGAGGCGTGCAATAAAGTTGAAATTCTATTATTAGTCGCAATTGAACAACATTAGAAACATTTAAGTAACTACCTAAGTACCTACATGAGATTTTCCAATTATAAAGTAAACCATAATATTATTATTAATACGAGAATAAACAATTTTCTATTACCTAATATAATGTATGATTAAGGGATTTCTGCTTAGCATTGTGGTCGATCAATCAAACAGTAATATTTCGATAAGCATTGATCTTAACGTTAATGCGTGTAAACTCTGTCAATCAGTCTCCATTATGTACAGCATGAAATTGAGTTCAAACATAATGTACATAAGTATATCAAATAATAATGTGTTCGTCATATTTTGAAGAATACGAATCAAATTAATCTACATATGAGATTATACAGGGCATATAAACATGAGTGCTCTCTGCATCGCATCACTCACAAAGTCAAAATGAATATCTGACACAATCTGGAAAAGATCAGACTCAGGACTGAAAAATTACATTTTCCTTAAGGCACAAAGGTGCATTAACAGTATCAAAGTTCTAACGCTGTTACTATTTTAGTAGAATAGTTTTTAAATAAGAATTTCACTACAATTCTGTTATTTAATTTCACATAATGCATTAAGATTTTTTACAAAAACATAAATAACGAGTAGATTCGTTCTTAGTAAATTTGTTTTTGTCACTTCAAATTCTGAGAAATGCTTCCATCGAGCGCAGCAATAAATATGAAATATGAATGTTACTACTGTTATAATTATTGTACCAAATTCTCACACGTAGGGCGTAGAACAATAATATTATTCCATTTGTTTAATTTATTACTTGACAATATTTCTTTTGATTTAAGTAACTTTTTATATAGAGGTATTTAAATACTTCTACTTGTGTCCCTTTTCTAAGAAATGAAGGTTATTCAATGTCTGCAAACTTAGAAAAAATTTGGAAAATCCAAAAGTGCACGCCTCATAATTTTTTTTTAATAATTATTTATTAATTATTATTTTTGTTTATTTAATAACAATTAAACCACATCGAATCAGACCCTGAAAAATGAAAGGGTTCTATTCCTGAGCATACTCAAGCGTAAGAGAAAAAAAAAAGACTCGATTAGTAAAGTATTTCGGTCGCTATCGTGTTAACAAGAAAATCCTCCGCACATACAGACACACGGACGTCCAAGACAGAACTTTTTTAAACTGTTTTTTAACTAGTTTAAATAACAAAAATGACATCAAAAATATCATGAATGTTAAAAATAGTGTTTTTTCTTAATATGTGTGTGTATGTATTATCTTACAAGTGCAATGTATGATACATAAAGACATTTTAAGTTTGAAAAATCAGATGTTTTGCGCGAAGTGACAGTAGTACCCACCTCAACGCTTCTTGCAAAAATATAACAACTTATTTCTTTATTTGATCCAACTATAAGTAAAGGTAAAAAAATTAGGGAACTATTATAATCCTACCCAATTAAAAATGAAGGGGGGTAACACTTGCGCAAGGGCAATGCAGGTGCTTTTAAACAAGAATCATTACGTGACATCAAGTGTCGGGACTGCCTGCTTTTATCGCGTAGAGGTAACAGGATGTCATATATTCTACGTATTTGTCGGCTACGTACAAAGCTTCGTTAACACCTGTATGATAGTTACACGCTATATTACATTTACATATTTTTAATCAATAGTTTTCTGGTATGAAGGTTAACATGGGACTAAATATAGATAAGCAATTTTAGCACCCTTGGTTTTTTTTTATATCTAGCAATAAAATACCAAACAAGTCTCAGTCAGTATTATCAATAGTTGAAGTTCGACTTTGATAGTAATAATTTCCCATTTGCGGAAGGACAGAAGGACACTAAAATCCTGGCTTTACTATCAGCCAAAATTCAAGGTTGGTGTGACTCCCAGGATGCGGACGTGCGGGTGGATCGAAGTTTACTGCCTATAAAATCTTTATAGCCTATTGTCGACGATTATTATTTAACCCTCATGACTTATGAAGCAATAAATTCGATCTTTTCATAACCGGTGTGCCTTTTGGCTCTATCAGTGAAGATTGGATGTGAAAGTGAAAGATAATACGAAAAGTCAAGCTTCAGATATTTTTTTACACGCCGTTTATGTAATAAATAATTCGATAAATATACTCACACGTCTTTATTTGGTGGTGTCAAATTAGACACTAACGATGTGGCCCCTGCTGTAAAACATAATGATAGGCATCTATGGAATGAATCGGAGATAGCCGGTTGCCAAGGTAATCTGATTACTACACAATAAAGGGCTGATTATTATTACCTATATAATTTATGATATATTTGTAAACAAATGATACTCGAATTGTACATAAGCAAACATGTTTTGAACGTAGGGTTCAACGGTAAGAAGCTTTAGAACGTTTAATAAAGTACAATAAACTGAAACTCCAGTTCCATACGACGCTTTCTATTCACCATCCTTATTTATTTATTTATTTAAGCCTTTATTGCTGATACAAACATACATATAAAACTAAATCTATCTTAAACATTATTATTTAACACATGGGATTTTCCGGTTTGGTGATCAGCGTGTCTTGTGACACATAGGCCTCTTCCAGCCGCTTCCACTCATTCCTATTGTTCGCATATCTGGTCCATACTATTCCACCAATCTTTTTAATATCATCTATCCATCTCTTCACTTGTCTACCTTTCCTTCTTTTTCCATCGCGTGGTTGCCATTCTGTTAATATTTGTGTCCATTTCGTTTTACTGTCCCTAGTCATGTGTCCCGTCCATCGCCATTTTAGTTGCCTTATTTTCTTTATTATATTTTCCACCTTGGTTATTGAACTTATTTCTTCCGCTGTTTTACGATCTTTAAGTGTTACGCCTATCATACTTCTCTCCATTGCCCTTTGACATGATCTTAGTTTTAAAAGATG
Organism: Colias philodice; assembly: GCF_061535455.1. Lineage (NCBI taxonomy): Eukaryota > Metazoa > Arthropoda > Insecta > Lepidoptera > Pieridae > Colias > Colias philodice. The sequence goes on along the minus strand of NC_143098.1, from coordinate 6,338,774 downwards.
TCTTTGAGTTAGTGCCCATGTTTGGCACCCGTAAGTAAGGCATGGCAAGATACATGAGTTGAACACTTTTCTTTTCGATATTATTGGAAAATATTTACTTTTAAATATTTCTTTTAATGACCAATATTTGTTCCACGCGTAAGACACCCTTCTCTCTATTTCTATCTCTGTCTGGTCCCTAAATGATATTAATTGCCCCAAATATGTATAGCTTTTCGCGTATTCAATTGTTTCACCTTGAATTTCAATCGGTATTTCTTCCCTATTAGTCATAACTTTTGTTTTAGTTTTATTCATTGTAAGTCCAACTTCCCTACTCTTATCTTCCAGCTGTTTTAACATATGTTGAAGCGCATTACCATTGTCGGATATTAATACCAAGTCATCCGCAAATCTTAGATGATTAAGTTTTTTCCCATCGATATTTATACCCATATTGTCCCAGTCTAATTGCCTGAATATGTTTTCCAATACGGCCGAAAAAAGTTTTGGGGATAAAGGATCTCCCTGTCTTACTCCTCTAGCTACCGGAAACTCTTCACCAGTTGTTTCTAGTTTAACTTGTGCGTTACTATTCGTGTATACGTTTCTAATTATGCGGATGTATTTCTTTGGCACGCCCTGATGCATTAGTGACTTCCAGAGTGAGTTATGTTTTATTGAGTCGAATGCTTTAGTGTAGTCAACAAAAGCGATGTATAAAGGTTTGCAGTATTCCTGACATTTTTCTACGAGCTGTTTTATGACATGCATATGATCGACCGTTGAGAAGCCCGCTCTAAAGCCAGCTTGTTCCATAGGTTGTTGTTCGTCTAAGAGTGCCGTTATTCTTTTCAATATCAACTTAGAAAATACCTTGTAGATATTTGACATGAGACTTATAGGCCTATAGTTCTCAATAACTGTCCTATCTCCTTTCTTATGCAGCAGAATAATTATACTCTTAGTCCATGAAGATGGTATATCCTCTGTTCTTAAGACGGTGTTGTATAATTCCGTGAGTTTTTTTAGGTTTACTTGTTTGGTGATTGATACTTTTATCATCTCATTTGTTATATAGTCTGGTCCGGGGGCTTTATCATTTTTTTGACTTAATATAGCGTTTTCTACTTCTGATTGTAGGAAATCTGGTATATCTTCTATGTCGTCACTTTCGATATTTACGTTATTTTCTGATATATTTTCTGCCGCGTAAAGTTCTCTATAAAAGTCAGTTGCAATTTTTATGATATCTTTTCTTTTTGTGGTTGATTTTCCTAATATATTCTTAACATTTGGTATCCATTTCTTTGTTTCATTCAGTTCTTTTAAAGCTTTTTTGATTCCACCTGTCCTTTCTATGTGATAGTTTAAAATTTTTGTTCTACGTTTCTTTCTGTCTTTTTTAATATTATTACTTATTCTTTTACTTATTTCTGAGATTGCTTTAAGGTTTTGTTGGTCTTTTCTATGTTTTAAAAGGTGTCTTCTTTTGTCAATTAGGTTTTTAGTTTCAACATCCATACGGCTTGACTTTGGTTTGGAATTAATTTTATTGAATAGAGGTCCAAATATTTCAGTTATTTCTTTAATATATTTTTCTTCAGTTAAATTTATTGCTTTATTTGTGAAATGTTGATTTGCTTTTATATGTGCTGTTACATTGAATTTGTTTCTACTTTTTCTTGGTTCGGTTTTATTTAGAGTTGCTCTCACCATTCTGTGATTAGTATTAAAATTAAATTGGTTCAAAATGTTTACATCTTGAAATGCTTTTCTATTGTTTGAAGTTATGTAGTCTATTTCATTTTTGTATGATCCATCCGGAGACAGCCATGTCCATTTTTTGTTGGGATTTTTTTTGAAGAAGCTGTTCATAAATGCAAGATTATTTTCAAGTGCCATATTAATCATCCTATTTCCATTTTTACTTCTTCTGCCAAAACCGTATTTGCCTAGTATTTTTTCTTCCCCTGGTTGTTGTACTCCTATTCTACCATTGAAATCTCCCATAACTATAATGTTTTTATGTGCATCTTTCAGAACTAATGATAGTTGTTCATAGAAGAGGTCTTTAGTATGATCTTCATACTGTTCAGTAGGAGCATATATTTGTACAATAGACCACATATTTTTATAACCTTTTAAATGCATATTAAGAATAGCTATTCTCTCCGAGATTCCCTTAAATTCAATGATATTTCTTTTTAAATATTTTTTAACCATGAAGCCTACACCATAACTTCCTTTTGTTTCTCCCTTATAAAATAATAAATAATCTTTATGTTCTTCAATACATTCTCCTAATCTTCTCATTTCGCTTAGTCCTATTATATCCCATTTTATTTTTGTAAGCGCTTCTTCTAGTTCTATTAGTTTTTCTTGTGTTCTTAATGTTAGACAGTTTAGGGTGGAAATATAAAATTTGTTGTATCCTTTTGTTTTTATTTTATTATTATTATCTGTTATTGGAGCTGGAAGGGATTGGTCATTATCCCCCACGGAGACCAACCGGCTTGGGGGCGATATGGAGTTTATTTTGTTAATGTCGTTAAGGTGATGAATGAATTTTTCTAACATTTACGGCCCTTTTTAAACCTTCGTAATTTTTATATTATTAAAGTTGTCGTGATGAAAATTCTTGACAAGAAATTTCAATAGTAACACAATACGTCTACCGTTTTAGAAACATGATTCCATGATATTTTCTCGATAGAAAAAAAATACAAAGTTCTCATTGTTATTTTTTTTTAATCTCTGGCATCTTCAAAATAACACACGTAAAGTTACGACTTTTTGGATATTAACCATAAAATATACAACCTATACGTCTACCGATTTAGAATTTTGAAATATGCGATGGTTTTGAAATAAACAAGAAACTTGAAATTAGTTGAAATTAATAATTACTTGAAATTAGCGCGCGACCAGCCAATATAGCGAGAGCCGCCCTGTACCTTCCTACCCCGATCGCTGCACGAGTCATTCCCGCTACGGCCGTCACACGGGGAACTTGTGTCGCTCGCGCAATCGTAAAAAAGGGTGACAACACGATAAGACAAATGGGGACAATAAAGAAAATAAGAAGAAGAAACATAAAGGTTGGAGGAAAAAGAATGCTTACAATTGGAACAAATTAATGAAGTAAGTTGGTTTTATTTAAAATTTGATGATAATTGTATTATAGACGATGTTTGATATGTACCCCTGTTTTAAGTACATAACGAATGTGTAAGATTTTTTCATTTATAGCATAGATAATCTTTTCAGAAATCCGGAATCCAGAAGGAAAATAAACCCACTGATTGTTCACAATGTGAACCCACTCCTTCGTAAGTACCTTTATTCAGTCAAAAATGTATGTTATCAACGCTCTACTGGTTTTATCGCATGATTCCATTTTTAGCAAAAAGCAACAAAGTGCCAAGAAATAAAAAATCATGGTGAACTTAGTGGAAGCATGGTGGACGTGATATAGAACAGAAGCTCATTGGAGTAGTATTATATTTAAAAAAATACGAAAAAATTTCAAGAATTACATTTCTTAGTAGGTGGTAGATAAGTATGTTTTTAAAGAATTTGATGTTGATATTTATTTCATTTATACTTACTACACCTGTGCGGGAAATTGCTTAGTACTAAAACAGGTTTTATATGAATCATATTTACATAGTAATGTGAGTTTTCATTTCGAAAAATTTTGTGTAAGTATATTAAATTGAGTTCCTGGGTGATCTGGAAACACAATTGGGCCCGGAAGATGGCGCTGCAGTCACTCCTCCTAATCACATGAACCGATTTGGATAAATATTTGTGTGCACATTTCATTGTTGTGGGATGATTGGTTGATTCGTTTTCACATTAGCTAATATTATGTATTTTTGTTGTAAACTTAATTTAATGTTTATAATACATTATTATTGGTATAAATAAGCCAGTGTTCGTCTCACATTGCTGTACCTGCCTACCTACCCTACCAGGGCCTAACTTTGTTCTGGCTATTTTATATTATTATAATAGAGTGCAAGGAATAAATACATGCGTCAATATATTTTGTGTTTTTTTTAAAACAATTTTTTTATTTAAAAAAATATCATTCCGACCGCGGCTTTGCCCGCGTGGAATTAGGTTATATCGTGAATCCTGTTTTATCCCACAGAAGTGTTCAGTTTGGATAAAAAGTATCCGTATGTGTAAATCCAGGCAATTAGCTATATTTTATCAAAATTGGTAATGTAGTCTTGACGTGATTAAGTAACAAGTAACAACTAACAAAAAAATATACAAATTAACATCCAAAGTTTCGCATCAGTTTTACTGTATTAGTGATATCTTCCACTCTTGGCTTTGACTGAGAAGAATTAGGGTTTATAACTTCTTTCAGAAATAGTACCTTTCATTTCTGGGCATGATGTAATATCTACGTCAGCATCAAATTCTATCTAAATCAATTCAGTAGTCCGCGTTATTGAGTACCATTTCATTTTTTCAGAGTAACAATATTTTTTGTTATTTTAAAGATTATTTACCTGTATTATTTTGTAATAAAGTAACATTACGAAATAATAATAATTATTAATAATGTCTGAGTAGTTGTTAAAAAGAAGATTATTTGTTTATAAGCAAGAAAATAAAACCAATAAACCAACAATTAAATATATGTATAACAATATTATAACTGTATGACGACTCCATACATGTTTGTCCCGAGTCGGCTAGCGGCAGCGTGGCGAGTTTGCAAGAATGACTTCGCGCACACCCGCGTTCGCGATAGCGAGCTATTAGACTCCGCCCGCCAAGCAGTGGATTTTTTTTTGTGTATCGTCTTAAATTGTTTTGTCTTGTTCGTTGTGTTCTTCCGGTTTCCGACGTGTGTTAGTTGCTATTGTTTATTTAAATCTGACGTTGACTGCGATCTGTTCCTATACATTCGTTCAAATGCATTTATTTTATTAATTTTTGGTCTAACATCATTGACGTCAGTAGGTGTCTTTGGCGAGTTGGATTGCTCTCTCTTCCTTTTATCCCGTGAAGTCCCTACATCATCTTTGACAATTAGTTTGTCGTGCTGAATAAATGCTATTCGACCCTTCTTCCGTTCTTCTTTTAGTTGAGGTATGAGTTCTCTCCTCTTTTCTAACACTTCTTTACTAAAATCTTCTTTAACAAAAACTGTTTTAGGCAGGCTTTTCCTATTTCGCAATACTTCGTTTCTTTTCCAGACATTTAGCATATTCACTAAAATTGGTCTAGCTTTTCCTTTTTCTTTGCCAAGTCTATACGCTTTATTTATATCTCGCTTATTAATTTCCATGCCAGACTGTTTTAAAGTATTTACTATAGTTTCTATTATATTGGTGTTATCTTTCGACTCTTCGAAGCCATAGAATATCAAGTTATTTGCCTTTTTCCCAGATTCCAGATGTTTTAGTTTTTCATTTAAGTTTTCTATTTCCTGTTTTAGGTGTTGATTTTCTTCTAAAATAGGTTTGAGTTTATTATTCATTTCCTCTAATATCCCCCTTGTTATTGATTCTGTTAATGTTGCGGTTTGTTTCTCCATTTCAAGTTTTATTTTCGAGAAAAGCATTTGCATTTGGTCGTCCATATTAAAAGTTGCTGTTTTTGTCTTATCTATTTTGTAAAATATTACTATTATTTTTTGCTTATTAAATTATTCAATTTTATTTTTATTTATTTTTATATAAATATAAATTTTAGAAATGGCAACACTCGAAGATGAAGTCACGTAGTACAGAACGTCTTATGAAATTCTTATGTTGGTAGCACTGCTAACTGTAGACTAGAGTGTCAACTGTCAATTGTCACTTGTCAAAGCAAATTTTATAGTTGTAGGTTAATAAATATGTTTTGCACTTAATTCGTCTTCTGTAATGAATTGACGCGTTTTATATCACTGTTTTCACACTTCAATCTTAGTCTTATGGAATCACTTGCACAGGTTACAGTTTAATGAAGATTTTACACAGTTTAGAATTTAAGTTAACGGAGCGAACTTCGAAACGTCTGTTATATTTGACACTCCCATCCATACCATCCTTATAATGTATTCGTAATCAATGGCTCGGGGAGCAAAATAGCTATTCTGGAAATATCTACGGTCGGCGCGATTGTGTTAACTTATTTGTAAATTGTAATATCGAAGTACTGATTTTATAAGCGATGAAGCTGTCAGATAGTTATCGCGTCGTGTCAGCTGCGAGTTTAATGCCTTTTGCCATTTCTTTATCGTCGCTTTCTTTAGATTAAAGGAAATACACTGTTAACACCAAGCGGTTTATAAATTGCTTACACGTATTTATACTTATGTGACATTAAAATGTTGCCTCATTTTTAATTTGAATGGAACTTTTTATTTGTTCATTAATTATACCAGCGAAAAATTAGAAAACTAAATTGAAAAAATAGCTAAATTTTTAAACACCTACGTAGATACAATTGTTCATAAGATCTAGTTAAATAACGGTCAACGAATTGCCCTCAAAATAACAAACACGTTTTTATTTATAACACAGGTCAAAGTGAGTGACCGCTCCGCGATTGTTTTTATAAAGTGGATCAAGTGTCATGACGTACCTACTATTATATTTAAAAACCCGTGTAAATCTAATACACAGTAATAATTTACTCCTAATTATATCTATACTAATATTATAAAGAGGAAAAGTTTGTAAGTATGTATGTATGTATGTATGTATGTATGGTTTTCACGCAAAAACTACTGGACCGATTTCAAAAATTCTTTCACCATTAGAAAGCTGCATCTTTACTGAGCAACATAGGCTATATTGCATTTTCAAAAAAATTAGAGATCCTTACCAAAAATGCAATAATGTAACCCAAGGTGTAAAAAAATCCTCAATAAAACTTCTGTCATCGCGTGCGCTGCGGAATCTATTGAAGATAGAACAAAAAAATGTTCTACTGTATTATAGAATGGATCAATATCTACAAGAAAGTCCGCGATACCATATGTCCATCTTCAGTAGTTATGTTACTACAACAACTTTTTTACGTTTTCAAAGTAAATAGAAGCGCCGACAGTAATCAAACCATGTTATCCATACACATATATTAATCCTTATCCCATTAAATGATGTTTTATTATAGACTGTTTCAATACCAGCAAAATACTTTTTAAATGAAAAGAATTGGATATTCCATTCAAAAGATATAACGAATTTTTAAAAGTGTCAATCTACAGAAAATAGTAGGTATACTGTTCGAGCAGGCCGTAGTGCGGGGGTCACGGAGGAATTCTACCAATATGCGTCTTGTGACTGTGTTCCGTGGGGTTTTGGTCGTTAGGAATCCGACATAACCCCCTCCCCCGGAGGCCGTGGGTATCTATGAAAGATTTCCCCACTAAAACAAAAAAAAAGGCCGTAGTGCGGGACGGGGTAAAGGTGATTTTCATGTGATTAAAAATTAAACCTATAGTCCGACCTATAGTAGACTTTTCACTGTAACGATATCGCTATCTATGCGGGTGAAACCGCAGGGCATTGCTAGTTAGTTTATACGATAAATTTTATTATGCTCCGGGCGCCTAATAAATCAAAACTTTATTGAGTGGTTACACTGAAATTATTTTGCGTGTGGTCGTTATAAGGCAAAAGCCGGTTAAACCTCATTGCACCCTTCCACAAACTAATTTCTAATATTAAAGCTTAAAACTAGGTTTCATACGTTATTTATTATGACACAAGGATCACCTAAAAATTAAAATGTACATAATGACGTTATAATAGTAGGTATAGGTTACACCTATTTTTATTTTTTGGTGATATATAAAAATGGATAGTCAATACTAAATAGGTACCTACCAGATCCATTCCGTTCGAACAGAATGCTGTTTCAAATAATAGCAAAAATAAATGTTGCATGAGCGTTTATCTTAGAATTATTTCGCAACAAAAGAACATCAAAGGTTTTAATAGAAATACTTTATTTGCACAATAGATGTATACGACAAAAGTGTAAAATCCGCATGGGCCGATAGCTTATTGAATCCCATGCTCATAGGGTATACAATGTTCGAGACATTCGAGGCATAAAGTTATTTTCACAACAAAGCGTAGGGGTCTCCGAGCGCCTTATATTGGTCCTCTCTTGAGTCGGCCCATTGTAATCTTAATGCCATATTATATTAATGCGATAAACATCTCTTAGACGGGGATCAGTGCTCATTTTTTGTGAATTGTCTGACTCCAATATTGGCGTAGATAGCTTAACAGAGCCGATAACGACTCTGGTTACCAACTTCTTATCTCCTCCGCTCATCAAAGGGAAGTATCCAATTCTGTTGGAATCTTTTCATATTACGTATATTATTGATAGAAATAATCTGTGGTTTTATCTCGATTTTTATTATTTGTGTCCAGTAAGAATGGAAAATATTCCACTTTTATAATAGTTATTAATTATACTGATGACGTTAACTTATTTTAGTACTTCTCCTTAATTAACAATAAATAATTTACTATAGGTACTTACCGTTTTCAGTTCATTTGAAGATTGACGCGACCTTTAATGAATTTACGAGTCATAATAAGACATTGCCCGTAGGATGACACGGCATGAATCTTCAAATTTAGTGAACGTTTATAAATCGTGGCTACATTGTGGAGTCACGTACAATGAAACTTGTGCCTTCTCTGAATAATTGCCGTATTTAACTCAGGCGATTTACTGCCCTTATCTCACAATAGAGTGGGACGTGAACGATATTACAAGGCATTTTAATACTTTGTTTTACAAAGTTAAACATTCAGTCGCTGATAGAATCCAACAAGTTGACAGTTTGTACAAAATATTCTACAGTTTTATTTAAGTTATCAATAAACGCCATTAACGAGTTATTAGAAGATATTTCGATCTGAAAAACTGATCAGGCCTTTGTTAAATTTGGAAATTTAATATTAATTTCATACAAATAAAAGAAGTCAAATTTATAAGCCAAAGGATTAATTAATTGAATGGGTTTGAAAATGTTTTTATAATTTAATCTTTGTTAAACCTTTCAGTCTTAATGGAACTTTTAAATTATGACAAAAATTATCATTTAAAGTTCAGATAAGCTAGGACGGGACATGACTTAGATATAACCATTAAACGATGGGTATTAGATAAGCATTACGATAAGAATTCAATGTAAAGTTCTTCCTATTTCGTTTGGGACTTGTAGCATCTTTATGGTCAACAATTATTAACACTATTGAGAGTTAAGTGTTGATATTATATTACAGATTATGTACTTTTTTATCAACGGTTATAAAACTTTATGCGTCATAACCACAATCTACGAAGGCGAAGCACTTATTTCTTGCACCTGTATTCAACAATTCATATTCCTACAATCATTAAAAAAGCTGAAAGGAAAGGTGTATTCACATGGATCATCCGTCGAAATGCTCGCGCCTATAATTTAAAAGCAGAATTAATCAAAGCGAGAACTGGCCGTATTGTAGAGTCATAAACGTCAGAATGCTTTACACGTTTTTCGGCCTACTGTAACATTTACCGTATGTTTGTGTACCGCGGCTTTGTGCCGCTGAGTAATCGCCGCTCGACTTACCTTACCGGATTTATGTGTGTGCCTTTCCAGCTTCAACTACAATGGAATATTTAGGGCGAAATAAAATTTCGCACCGACGTCTCATATTTTATTTCGAGTGACATGTGAATAGGTTACTTTAAGGGCCCGAAGTTAAACGCGAGCTTATTCAGAACTTTAAGGTATCATTGAGACGTGAAAGTAGAAATATTTACCTACGTATTTCCTTTGAATGAGGCTTAATTATTTCTTGAAATTGTATGGTGCTTGCCTTCACGGCATTATAGTTTAATGCATATAACCGATCCTCTCTTGTAATTGCTTTGAAATTGTCTTCTTATTCACTTTCCGTGTGTTTTCTATTCACTTTCAATGATACCTATCTAATAATATTTTAATACTGATCTTCCCAGAAAAATTTAGTTTCAAGTGTATTTTTATCAATCCCTACACAAGAACTTATAAATGAATAAAATATTTATAATGATTGGAAGTATTTTTGGGACATCCCTAATAGCATAGAGGCCTAACCAACATATAAAACGAAAACATAATTTGCACATGTAAGGCACTAAGTAAGATTATAATGCATATGCATTCTTGATTGAGCCGGAACGTGAAATTATGAAACACGTACCGCAAATTACCATAATAAATTCAAAAGCTCTCGATGAGATGATGAAAGGAGCATATTTTGTTACAATAAGTATTTGCGAGCGCTTGCCGGCTAAGACGACTGAAGCACGTCCTCGGAACTCGATGTTTATTCAAGCTTATTAGATTATAGTGCAACTCTCTCAATTAAGGCACCGAGCAACAATGCTCTTAAATTTGTTTGTGAATAAGCAATGAGATATGAATTTACTTCAAACCATCGCTTTATCAATATTAAACAAAACTTGCTTCGTCTACGGGCGAAATAGAATAGGTTAGCATTGATAGAATACATAAATTCGTGAATAATATTGACTGGCATATCTGTTACCAAATCATCCCTAATTCTAAAGAACTTCTTGTGAATATTTTGCTTACAATACCAACGAATGCTATAAACAACGTTTATAGCTAAATTCTTAAGTTTCTAAATAGCATTCTCTGTAGCAATATGTGAGTTTATATAAGGGGTGAATTTAGCAGTGGTGTGTCGTGTGCTTATCGGAACATGCTTGGCACGTCGTGCAGTACCGAGCCAATTAAACGGCATTTCACACTTCTATTTACAATAATACTGAGATGCGATACGAACAACAAAATTTCTTCGCTTAGGTTGGAGTTCAAACGTAATTACTTACATTTTAACGGCTATTAGCGTTTATTGGTTGGGAAACGGTGTGTTTACTTTAGATTTTCATTTTGTGAGCTTTTATAACATTTAGGTACCTATAGATAATTGTTAATATTAGAGTTTACATTTTTATTGATAACGCTCCAAGACTGAAAACGATCACTGAGCAAAAAAATTTTTCATAACGCGTTGCATTCATATCGCCTTATAGTTTGATGAATTATTTCGTTTAAAATTTGCATGAATGTATGTATTAACACCGATAGCACGTACGATTGTATTGTTCCTATTACTTTCCTTAAAATTCCTGCGACAACAAAACAGCGATGACTTAAGCCTTAACGTATAAACATTAAATATACTTTGTTTATACACATGCATTTGGAATTAAAAAATAGTTACCTAATTGAAATTTTTACGGAAGGTGAATTCTCATAATATGTAAAATTATTTAATTTTTCTGTATAGTCATAAAGTCGAATTAAGAGTATATTTTCTCACGAAAACCGCCTACTTATACAGAATTCATACATCGTAAAGAGCTTAATTTGAACTTTTAAAGAATGTGGTTGTATTATATTCATTACTACGCTACTATTTTAGTTTTGTTTCAATATATGTATGTTTGTATATTACTTTGAAGATGAAACTAATATTAAAAAGAAAAAATAGACCAGCTAGAATCTATTTACATATTTCCTTGTTATCGAGTCTACCATAAGATTTACAAAGTAGTATTGAATGCGTTTTATCATTTCCGTTCTATCGACTGTTGTTTCTGAACGTTAGATCGCATTCAAATGTAAGCTAGACCTCTCTAGTATTATTACAAGTGGAATTGAAGATAGTTGTGGTTTGTTTATCTCTGACACAGGTTAGATTCAGTCGATTGCACACTGACTCGAACGTTTCGAAACTTAACTCGTTACACGAAGTGGTCTACGGTATAACTGTTATTGTTTTTCATTAAACTTCGCTCTTGCTCTAATTAAATAAATTTAATTTATTTATTTATTAATTTATTAATTTAATTTATTTAATTTAATTTTATTTAATTTATTTAATTTAATTCTTACTACAATAATTATAAGATATTCAACAACATAATGAATGTTCATTCTCTTCACTAATTAAAGATTCTTCTATCTCAACTCAAGGTTAACACCGGGTGAAAAACCTTCGTCACGGCTAGAAAGCCTTCACCCTGTACCTATTAAGATGAAAAAAAGTCCAAAGCCTTTTGTCAAACTTTAATCTCAGAACTCTTGAGTAACTGTGAATTCTTTTGTACAGGACCCAATAATTAATGGATCAGTCTAGACGTCTGTGGTATCGGAGCTTGTTAACAAATCGAGTGTACGAGGCGAATTGCCATTTTCTTTTTAAGAAAGACGGTCAAAGATTAAGCGTTTCAGGAGTGGCGTGTTTCGCGTGTGCGCCGTGCATCCATTAATGTAGCCAGCCGTGGTGCCGTGGTGCTGCCAGCAAACAAATTACCGATGCAAACACGTCGCAACACGCGACTCTTGAAAGCCTTTTGCTTGCTTTGTCAATTTATCTCCTTACTGTTCGAGTAATTTGATAAATGTTATTGTTATTGGCAACACAAACAGGGGTAATTGTTTAAGTGACTCACGCTATGCTACAATATTGCCCGATTCACTTTTCCTTTGAATTGATAAATACAGGTCAGGCGGTCGGGTCGAGCGATAAGGACTCTGTGTCACGAAATCGAGCTGTACTTGTGCAAGAGAACATATCAGATAATGCTCCGCTGTTAGGATTTAACAGTCGACTCAGTTCTGCGAACAAGTTAAAATTGGAATATTGGCTGTAAGTACTGGTAAAAACCAGTAGAAGATAAAATAAAATTATCAGGCGAAGTTTCATGCCATCCCACAGGACATGTGATATGTTCCTAAGTCTGTATGAAATTGATCTGTATCCGCTTTCGATAAAATGTTCAACGATTTGATAATTTGTCTGTTGATTTATTTAGAAAGTCAGTTGCTATCAGCATTCGTACTAATTTCATTATATTTAAAAATTATGAAAGAAAATAATTTATTTCTGAATTAACTAATTCCCTGTCTCAAGATACTTTATAAAATAGCTAATATCATACAAAATCTAATAGAATCTCAAGACGTGAATAATTTAAAACGATCATTGTCACATTTAGTTCGATCTCTAATTTATCCAACAATATAACATTTAAACGAAGATAAACTTAAAGTATGGATTTCAATTAATATTTCCCATGAGAAACGGGTGATCTTACGGGTAAGGTAACGTCCCCGCGAGAGCACGTACGCTTACATAACATTAAGGCAAAGCGCGCACCACGATTTTAATTTTTGCGACACGATTTCAAAATCGCGCTGTAGAAAATCGCAGAGAGTACGGTGCGCGCACAGCGATAATTTAATAGTGATCATTACTCACTTTCATCATGGATTTCGTACAAGTTGCTTGTGTTTATTTACTACTTCGGAGGATAAGAAGAAAAAAAAAGAAAATTCGTCAATATTAGACTCATCCTTTTACAGCAGATAAAATTGTCAAAGGTTTCTTTTATCAGAAATACAATGAACTTCCATGTATGGTATATATTTCTGATATGGATGTATCCCAAAAAATTCTTTGGCTATTATAGAATGAAAATTCCGCCAAAAGGCCATCCTTTGTGCTTTTTTATTTATTTTTTTTATTATTGTAACCTTTATGTATATTTTGTTTCTTGCGCAATAAAGTGTTAAATAAATAAATAAATTCAAACTTTTGACAGATTACTGAGTTTATGTTTACCAAACAATACCTATAACACTATGATGTTTACTGTTGGACAGACGAAACACAAGTGAAGTGCCGGCCGGGCCAGAGTGTGCGATTTTATGATCGCAGTGCGCGCGGTACCATACAATTTCATATTCTGCATTTCATTTTCGCGACAATCGCGTCGCGAGCAGTCGCAGCAAAATGTGACAAATCACAATTTTAAAATCGCTGCGATTATTTATTCGCATGTGCGCGCATTGTCATAGTAACTCATACGTTGTATTTCTGCGATAAAATAATCACGCTGCATAAAGTCGTGGTGCGCGCTAGCTCTAAGGGGGACGGGGATGCAACATCGCTATACTAATTTCGAATCCTCATGAGCCCATCCGCCACCCAGCATTTGCCTGTTGTAAAATCCCGTCTTACTGAACGGATTACATAATTTAAGGGCGCAACAAAGAAATCAATTTATAAAAGCGTTCGGATTTCATTTCGATTCCGTGCTACTCCAGTAAGGCTATTGTTTGTGTAAAAGCGGTTATAAACATTGAGGAGCGGGGATTTAGATAAAGAAATTTTGTTTCGATGCGTTGACCTACTTTTATATTTGTATTGAATTGTGAGTTTTGTGACTTGTGAGGAAACGATGCGGTGTGTACTAGAGTGAGGTAAATGTAATGACTGTAATATTCTTACATTATGACCAGTAAAACTGTATAATTAATTATTATACAGAAAAAAAAATTGAATAAAAAGCTAAAACACTAAGGAGCAACGCTTTAATCATCCCAATTTTTTAATTGCTCCATATTCAAAAGCACCATAAAATAATACAAATGAAGACGAACGAAAACAACAATCTCGGGAAGCCGAACAATTTGGAACCGTGTAGCGATTTTTTTTTTTTTTTTTTTTTTTTTTTTTTTTAAGTGGGGAAATCTTACCTAAGATACCCACGGCTCCCGGGGAAGGAGCCGTGGGTTATGTCGGATTCCTACCGACTAAAACCCCACTGTGTACCAACGCGCTGCTTTAGACGGGATGCGGGGACACTATCGCAATCTTCCGCATGTCCCGCCCAGCAGTTGCCCGTTTCCAGGCCCTCCGCGAATTGCCTGTTTCCAGGCCCTCCACCAAATTACCCACCACGAGGCGGCGCAAGCTGGAACACGAGCTCACGCCACCCACTCGCCGACGATGGATTGTTCCCCGTTCCATCATCGGCGTTCCCCAAACCCCCGACCCCAGCACCGACCGGCCGGAGGGCGCGCGCCGAAAGGCCCTACGAAACGTGTTTCACGCGTCGAAGGACCCTCCGGCGCACTTTTATAGAGGTTTCCCTCGCAGCCCCCACCTCACACCAGAGGTGGCGGCCCTCGGTCCGGCCCCACGGCCCGGATTACGAGTTGGCAGACGGCTGTCGCAGGACAGCCGCCGCCCCACACCCACCTACAGGAGTCACCGCATGTCACCAAAGTGACGTGTCGGGATCCCGCCCCCTGCTTTGTTGGTAGTCAGACTACCAACAAACACAACACGCGCGGCCTCTGGCCGCCATCCGCCGCCGCAAAAGCGCGGCCCCCTGCCAGTCAGTCGGAACGAGTCCCAAACGAGCCCCGATCGACCTTCCAACCTCATTTTTTCCCAGCCAAATCGCCAGGCCGCGACCGCTGGCCGCCATCCATCGCCGCACCGCAACGGCACCTGAGCCAAACCTGGCCCCCCGGAGGACCCTAGCTAGCTAGCCGGCCATCCAGCCAGCCAGCCAGCCAGCCGGACAACCAGCCGGTGACAACAAGCCAGCCAGCCGCCGCCCAAGGCAGCCGGCCAGCCAACCGGTGGAGCAGCCGGTTTCAGCCAGCCTGCGAGGCAGCCGGTGTGACCAGCCGGTTCCAGCCAGCTCGGCCAGCCGGCCTTCAAGCCAGCCAGCCAGCTATATGGATCCCTGGCCGTCGAGCCAATCGAGTCGTCAGACGACAGACCGGCCGTTCAGCCCCTCCGCGTCCAATTAGCTTCACCCAGAGTACACAGTGCACTCCGAGCTACTGAGCCCCCCCGGCCACGACAAGGCTTGGAACTGATGGGGGGGACCGTGTAGCGATATTGTAGCTTTTTCGATATCCTAAAAACTTTGTTATTTTATTAGACATGTCACAGAACTGTCAATTAGTATCTGGTGTCCACTGCAGTCATAGGTAAAATGGTGTGTATGACAGTTGTACAATACGGAATAACATTGTGTCCTATATATACTGATTATGGGTATCTATACGAGTATCTATTGTTATGTTCCGCGAACTGCTGAATGGCCTTTTGTATAATTTCGTAGTTCAGCAATATCATCTATTTGATTGTATATTAATTGGAAATGAGACTGTATTCCTATTCATTATGTAGGGTAATTTAATAAGCTTTTTCAAAATGATTTAATTACATATTTGTTAATGATAATATAACAGCTTTAATTTTGATATTTATATTTAGAGTATCGAGATTCGAGATATCGATTCTCAGGTGCTTTCCATATAGCATGCCTATCACGATGAATCGTGGTACATAAATTGTTTTATTAAAAAATAAGAAACTAACTAAATTACAATACGGAGATCCCTTTCAAAATGCCTTTACGAAATATTATTAATAAATAAATAATTCAGATAGATAAATAAATTATAGATATTAACCAAAAGGATTAATTAGTACAAATTCTGTAACCTAATTTTCAATTAGAGAACGAAATATTCAGGACTAAGTAAATTATTATGATACTGTGTAGATAATATGCAACGTGTCCGTTCATAAATACGAATTTATTTAATTAAAACAGTACGTAATGAATAATCTTGTCTTTATAACTTTCGGTTAGTCGAGAAAGTTCCTCCCGAACTGGGAACACAATAGCACGTAGACTGAACGTTTCATGCATAGCTAATACTTCATACCTTCTGGAGATTCTGAAACTCCATATAGATTTGATGCTACATTTGTACTTCCCTTGTGTGTATTATTTAGCTAAATAGACAACAGGTTGCAAGATGCAAGAGGTCAGTTGCAAAGATAACATGATGGTCATAACTCTGATAAAATGTTAACAATGTATCTTTTAGAAGTAAGAAATAAGTTTTCGTGAAGTTTATTAATGATTCATTAAAAAAGAAATCTTTCCATTAGTCGGCGCAGATATTTATCAAAGTCGCTGTTAAACGGCTTTTGGTACATATCTGTCGTATTGATCATTATTTTATATTATCCTTCTTAATTACTTATTAAGTGACAATATACCGTGATTCAAATGTGAGTATAACAACATTGTAAAATCTCATGATCTTTAAACACTTTGACAGAACAGCTCTGTACGTTTATAAGTATCAATATCTTCAAATACAACAATAGAGAGATATAAAACCACTCGTTTCCTAGAAACGCTACGTTTACGGTTTTGAATATCATCCGCGGAAGGTTCATAAACTTCAAGCGGGTTTCTTATCATAGGTGCTTCACATGTTTCACCCTCTTACACATTCTAACGTACTTTTGTGTGCACCACCGTGTACTCCACTTGATGCTTAGATAACCGTGTCTCCTTGAGTGTTTAAAAGAAATATAGAAAGAGGTCGGTACGTCTCGGCTAATATTTATTTACATGTTTTGGTTTTGGGTTTGAGGCGACAACAAGTTTTTGGCTGTGTAATACTTTCTACTTCAACGACTACTAGATAAGTTTTTTATGCTTTGTTCATATCCAGCAGAGATTTTTCAGTTTAGTTACAAATAATTGAGTTCGATTTAGAGTTTTCACACGTTTCTAAAATAAAAAGCTCAACACGTCCAGATTTTATATGCTCCTTATATGGCACTATAATTTACACTCCCATTCTTTTCAATGTTGCGTATGGAATAAGAATTGCCATAACTTCCTCGATATCAATAAGATATCCGCAAACCGCAGAGATGACGAAATCAGTGACTAACAAACCGCACTCGGAATATCGATCATGGGACGAAGCAGTTTTCAAAAACGCATACAGACCGAAGAAGTCCACTTTAATCCAATCACGTAGCTTACAAACGGACAGACGGACTGATGCGTCACGTGCACTCTTCACCAAGCAACTTCAATTTAGTTAAAAGTGGAAGCTGAGTGCTTCGTACACGCTGATCTAACTTCCCTACACTGAATTCGGTTTAGCTTTTTGAGACCCTGAGGAACTTTGCGCCAGGGAATTGCAGACTTAAATTGGAGCGACGATGAATGCGGAAATCGGGCTGCAGTTTATTATGCAATTTAAGCGAATGATTTTTGCATGGAAAACTTGAGATATGAGGCATTTTCTGTGAAAAGAGAATAGAACAAGTTTTAATGCAATATGACTCATCAGTTAATTGGACTTTAGTATAAAGTTAGAGCTCGGAATAAAGTTCCATATTTTTGCATTAATAATAAATTTGAGTTAAATATAAAGTATTTGCGAATATACAGTATACGGTAATTTGCGGAGAATTAAGACTTAAAACCTGAATTAATACGTAAGCTTGAAGCTAATGCTGGCGCTGCGAGTGAGGAGAACTTACGTTTGAAGTTTTGCATAAAATGCACAACCCACGTCTATAGATAAAGAAGATTAAACTTGAACCGCCGCTTGGAAATTAATTTGAACAAATACTTTTTAATGTTGTTTTGATACTTTAATATCTCAGATCTGGGATTTTTAAGTTATAATTGGTTTTAAAGCATGTGTCATTATGGAAGAATGCAATATCTACGATCGAAAAGGCGAATGATTATTTTTCTATCTTTGTTCTGTATTCTAATGAGATGGATAAGTATCTATAGACTTTAAAAAAGAGATATTTCCGATAACGCACATCGTGATAAAATAAATAGAAACAAATGATCAGTCACGTCCCAAATAGGATATTCAATTTAAAGTGATATTTGTTCTACGAACCATTCGATATTATTCATAGGTTTTTTATATTAATATCAAGTTCCTTTTAACAATAGCCGCCGACATGTGTTTCGACACCGTTACCGCCCAACGTGATTAACATACAGTTACCGGTACAAGTTCCATGACATGATGCGCTAACGTAGTGACAATGCTTTTAGGGCCACTGCTTAGAATAGCCACAATTGCTATTGTTTATCTGTGTGGTCTTTGAACAGGGGATATCGTTAAATAGTAAATTTGAAATTATTGGTAAAAACCTAATATTTGGTCACAAACTTGGATAAAAAGAAAGATGACAAGGACGACCGTAAATCTTTCATAATTTTACTAAAATTATAAGTGAATTGAACAAATAAAGTATACGCTAATTAATAGATATTCAGAATTTCCTAATGAGCTGGGTACGTGTTTCACTATAATTTCTCCTTACACCAATTTAAATGTATCTTATTCATATTAAATGTAAGCCTGCAGTTCTAAATGAGGAGCAGTGAAAGCTTTTTGTAAGTGTACAAGAAAATTAATTATCTTTTCAAGTGTCGTACGCCCACGCACCGTCGCACAAAACTATTTATGGTGTAGTGTGCAAGATATAATTTATTTAATATGCAGTCAGCCCATTAAAGGGTATTCAGTCTCAGTGTAATAACGTGCCCAAACTCTATAGAAATATCTAGTTTTTCATGCGAGCTGTTTGAACGTTTACCTTTTTGAAATATTATATTTTTTTATTATACGAGTGATATTACTCAAAATAATTCATATATACGGTAATATACTGAACATGTGCAATAATTATTAGGTATATTTTTGTCATAACGATGCCGATGTTTTGTTTGTTACATAAGATATTCTCTAACAAACCGAAAATATATTTATTCAACAGCAAATTACAGTTGAATGTTCAAATAACATTAGTTTGAGCTTTCGTATGTTATCCAATCCTAAATATCCACTTAAATGTTTATACTATAATTTCTGTACATAAAATACCAATATAAGCGATAAAATACCAATGTTAAAGGTATTTTAAGTTGAAGATGAATGTTATGACAGCATTAACCTATCATTAAAATTCAATTCACCTCCAACGTATGAGTTTCCTCGCATGTACCACCTGTTGTCGTATGAGAGTAATTTAATAATCGTAAAAGTTTGTTCGTACACGTCACTTATGTTTTGTATGAGCTTGTAAAGGGCTCGAGAGGACATTTTTTCAACGAAACAAAAATATTAAAATGTCTACATAAGCTACATTTTTGTAGGTAGGAATTTTGTGAATATGTATGTATTAAAATAAATTTTCAGTATCAATATCTATAAATATCATCAGAAAGGATTGTTAAAACTGATTAAAACACCATTTATGACATGCATTTTTACCACAACAATATGGTATTAATATTACAATACATTGCGTCCTAACAAGATTCCCGTCTCATTTTACCCCCAAGAGATATGAGATAACACAAAAACAAGGAACTAATCGAGGTCTAATTGCCGCTAGCGCCCGTCATTATCTACTAATATAATACCAACTCATAATAGCGACGTCCATCGATTCACTGCACTGGGAAATTAATTTAAAGTGCATGGGTGTGGTAATTATAGAGCAAGCAGCTATTAAGATTACAAGCGGACGCATTGTAGGTTTTGCATTTAATATTATTGGTCACTTACATGTTCTCATTTTATAACGATTCTTAATCGTTTTCTAATCAACTTTATAGCGCATCATAGATTGGATTTATTCTCGAGTAGCAAGTAAATTGATATCTAATACATCCCGTACGACTTAAAGGCCCATTCAAAAACCGGATTCTTTGAATAGCTGAGAGCTAACGCGATAAGAAATTTATAAAAAATGTGCGTTAATTATTCTTTATACTAGAATTGTATAGGTTTTTGTTTCGGGCAACTTTGATGCTAAGGATTACGCCACACCCAGCTCAGAAACCAAATTTTGATTGGTTGGGAACACTCTTTGTTTATACCGCATTGCTTTTATTTAAACCACCATTCAAATTAGCGCTTACTGGTTTTATAAAGCTTATAAAATCGACCATTATAAAGAAATAAAATGATGCTTACCGCACTCACTAATGTGGTTTAATGCGCCGGATTTTGATCGGGTAAAAGGTAGCTAAATAATTAGGTAGTTTTTAATTTTTTATGACAATATTTTATTATTTATGAGTTGAGCATACAGTTATAAAAAGTAACTGCTACATGAAATTACTCTTCTGCTTTTTGATTCTTTAATTGCTTTTTTGGTCAGTATTTAAACGCGTGTTTACAATTTTTTAATTAATTATTAACGTTAACGTTTTATCGGATTAACGTGAACGTTAAAAAATTAAACCAGAATATTTGATACAGAAGTAAAAAAAACCTGATAAGACTTTGAACATAAACAGCAAACTAAAAGAGCAAAAATGAAAAAGTTGTAATTATTTTTTGTTTTCTTGACCTTGATTTTAAATAAAATTTGTACTTACGACTTTCACGTAAGTTTATAAGAAATTACTTAGTACATTACCTATATCATCAAGAATTCAGACATAAACTTGATCTGCTCTTGAATCTTTTACACGTGTGATATCATAATATACCAACCGACTATATCATACGCACGTTACTTAATGATCTAAGTACGCACGCATCCTCGATATTTCGGTACTTAAGTTAAATACGCCGTGGCCCGTGGGCATGAGTGCGCTGGCGTATGCATGACAAGTGTGTTTACCTTCAACATGCTGGTCTACTCTTGTTTGCTTGGATTAGCCATCCATTTCTGTATATCGCCAGTCTATCTGATATAGCATCATCACAGGCTTTGACTACAATCCCTACTAATATTAGTGATATTATAAAACAAAATCATCCGTTGCGTCTGTCTGTGTGTTCGCGATAAACTCAAAAATGACTGCATCGATTTTCATTATGTTTTCAATAATGGATAGCGTGGTTTCCGTTCCGTCCGTTCCGTCCGTTCGTGGACCTCGAGGAAGGTTTTAATATACATATAATATGTAATTCGTTAAGTTTTAGAGCACTCGAAGCTGCGGGCGGAAAGCTAGTAATTATCTAAATTGTATTTCTCCTATATAACCAAGTCCAACCTTGTTTATATTTTGCAACAAATAAATACTCCCCTATTACATTTCTTATTGTTCTCATGCATTAAATGAAAACTTCGATACAATTTTCACAATAGAGCACCGTTTGAAACTTACAATGCACAACTTTTAATTACAAATATAACTAAAGTATCGAATGAAAAGTTGTATATCAAATGGATGTTGTAAAGTAGGTCAAGTGGAAACGCTATGTTGCTACCCTCAAATGATTGCTGGAGTTTTCAAGTGCGTGTGTCACGCGTGCGGCTTGAATTTTGAATACGTATTATAGGTACTATAATAAGATACTGAAAATTATAGAGACGGACCAAAATGATCATCACATTATGAGTGGTTCTAACATTAATTCTACACGTCGTCGTTCATAATTATTATAGCTGAATGAGTAAAATTAATCAGTCCTTCATCTATTTGCTTTGTAAAAGTTTAATCCGCTCATTTACTCTTCCACTAACACTCATTAAAAAGTATTGTTAACAGAAGCTACAAAACCGAAGAAATAGTTTTACCAACTAATATCCAGCACTGAGCACATTTCTTCATTAGCGTGGCGTTCTTCTGTGTATTGTGTTAGTACTTAGAGTTAGTTAAGTTTAAAAGCATGTAGCTGCAATTGGTGCAAATAAGATTTGAGCCGGACACCGCTTGTGTTGCAAGCAACAAGTAATCCGATTGCTTAGTTCGTACTCTAGATATTTAAGATGCCACTTCTATGGGATGAGTTTGACTTGCATGAAATAATTACAATTGTAATTGTAAACAAATTTTGTGTGTATAACATTATTCAACTTATGGTCCTAAACTAAAAATACGTCACAATTAGCAACATATTTTTAGTTTTTACATACGGTCAATGACGCGAGTTTTGGGTGCATGCTCAGCGAGGCGAACGGATTAAAACGCGCTCTCACGGCATTAAAACGTTTGGTAATGTAGCATAATGAGCGTCAGCACGCATGCTTTCGTCTACAATACACCGTGACTGCTCCTAACATAAATTACATTGGATTTTTTGAAAATGCCGCTTCAAGTGCACGGAAGCCACTAGTTTTCTCACTATTTGCTACCGCGACGCTGATTGCTTCAAAATGATACGTGCGTGGAAAGGGTACGTGCAAAGGCGTGTCCTTTGTATTAGAGCTTTGTTTAAGACTTTGTTCTCTAGATCAAAGAATACTCGGCTAGGGGTTCACGGTAAGTAGTCTGTTGAGATACGGAGTGCATACGCTGTTTCCTTGTTCAAATGTTACACAAAGGCTATCAAAATTGCTCGTATAATTAATTCAAACGGCAAGCACGCGCCTGATAATTGACATAATTGTTGCTGCATTTTATACTGTACTAAATGTAGGTATTTAAACGGAATATAAAGTTTCTATTATTATCCACTTTAAGTTCACACAAGCTATTATACAATCGATTCACCAACTCGTTACAATTCAAATAGTCTGAATATATCCGCCAGCTTATACCTACCATATAAAAATTCGATATGAAAAGAATATTTACGGATGGCAGTATTTAAATAATTCATACGTTGGTATCGTCTATTCAGTGCGACACAGACCGGCGCCTAATACATATTTAATAATCCTTTACCACAAGTAATAAAGACAATCAAAGAGTCTCCATGATGGATAAAATAAATTCCACTTTCTCGGAAGGGAATCATTGCAATTATGGGGTGTAACAGCGATCAATACATTGATAACAAGCGACCTTACCCGAAATCGAATTCTAGTTTCTCAGCTGTGTATGGAAAAAACTAAGCCGGTAATGGGATCCGGCCGTCACGAAAATAATAGCTAATTTGTTACAAATAAAAAACCTGCAAATGGGCCTTGGAGCTACAATAAAAACAGAGATATGGTGCGGTGGGTCGATCGGGAAATGAATTTAGATTACAGGTTACTGTCGGCTAAAGTGTGGGTTGCCTCTTCACCTGTAGTTAAAAAAACATAGGATGAAAACAGTTCTCGTTGCGCTCTCGTCATGTTGAAACCAGCCGTTGGAGTCGACTGTCATAGCAGCTTATTATAAATGTATTTGTTTCACAAAAAATGCCGTCTTTAAGCTCCTTTGATGTGTTCCGGTTAATTGCGTAGCCATGGATGCCTTTATGGTCTTTATTTATAATGTTCAAAAGTTGTATTTTGTTTTTAGACCGACAAATTTTATAAAATATTCAATTTATGTGAATAATTTATAGAAAAAACACATAATATTTATTCAATTAAAGCTTGGAAAGCTTTTTCTTCCATCAATTATAAATAGTGGTCAGATATTTACCGCATATTGGCGTGCAACTCGAGTGCTCAATATATTATTTTAATATCCGTAATTCTACAATAAAAAATATATTAAAAAGTATAAAAAAAAAGTTATTTTATATTTTAAAAAGCAATTATATGCTGACCATATGTTCATTACTGATATAATATTATGACAGCCTTAATTCACTCAACAAAAACGGTAACCGTTATCAAAGTCAGGGTAATTTAATGTTTTTGTTTTCCCTTTTTATCATTCGCCGCTACATAGCCTCTAATTGACTGTCATGTTTCGTAAACATATTTGACCTGTGACATTAGATATGAAATCTTTATAGAACGTATCTCAAGGTATGTCCACACTAGAGTAATGACCGTCGGGTTGGAACCGGTTACCGGAGAAATAGTTTCAACGATGAACTATACGTTTATTAAGGGACTGTAGTTACGATGGGAAGGGCCAGACCCGTGACTAAATGCCCACGCGCATTAAAATAACGATTCCGGAATTATTTCTTGTCTGCGCCATAAAATGGTATCGAGATTCGGTAGCCGTGTTGTGATTAATTTACTACATTTTTTACCTTGATGTATTTTATAGCTGAAACTTGTAAGATAGGAAAGTTTTCTTGTTTTTGTGGTGGAAGAAATTGTTCTTTTGTATTTTGTATATCTTTAGTGTTCTTTTGTATTTTGTATATCTATAGTCACTAGGTATGTTCATAATTATAATATTAATATTTTTTATCCAAAAGAAAGAACTGAACGAACATTATATCATCCACACCATAGACAATGTACACTAGTAGGTACTTATAATAAAATGCACGTCTGTTCATGGCCTGGATACTTCAAACTCAGTGTGTAACATAAAAAAGGAGTCAAGAGATCTCATCAAAAGATTGTAGTGCAAAATAAAAACTTCCGATACGATATCCGAAAATAGCTGTAAATCATTGTCTTTGATATTAATTAGTTTCATAAAACACCTCCGAATCGCGAACTACACAATGAACGAAACCTCGTTAAATTCACTCGCTTTTGGAACGTGGAAAAAACTCGAGCTTTTTCCCGCTTCGTAAAAAGGGAAGCATATATTTAAACATTACGTTCATCATTTTTCATTTTGGAATTAATTTCAATTTTGTTTCTATTAGCATAAATCAGTGGGACCCTCGAAGTTATCTCTAAGATCAAAGTTCAATGTAGATTAAAGATCAGTAGTTCATTATGAACGATTTAATGTGAAATTATTCCGTGGAGGAAGTTGGAGTTATTAATTTTTTTATTGCTCAGTTGATCGTTCATTTTATGTGGATCCAGAATATATTATGTTATACTAAACCTCCACATAATTGGTATTAGGGTAGGTATTACTTTCATCAACATTTTCTTAAAAAAAAAAAATTAAATTAAAAATGAAATTACCAATGTTTCAAACAACAATTAATGTTATTATCATGTACGTAGTCAAGTACAATATAAATTATTACAATGAATATATACCTTCGACACATTTCGCCTAAAGCTATTAGTACGAGTATCTACTCATACTTAGCTACACAGAATCCTACGTCTTAAAATTAACAACGCGCTGCGAATTTTAGATGTTCCCCGTACACATATAAAATTAATTCAGTGAGATAAGGCGATAGCTATTTAAGTCGGTTGTTCGACAATTATGCGATGTTTCTCACTTACTCGGCAATAAGAGCAAAGAATTCCGCCAACCCGCAGGACGGCGGCATGGCACAGTTCCAATGTAACCGCTTGGCCTAGTGCCGCCGCCAATAGTTGCAAATTTGATTCAGCAAAAGAGAAAACAATGTGAAAAGCGAATTAAATGTTATTTTATTAACCTCCAACACGTTAGTCTGAAATATGAATGCTCTGGTTAACATAATTCCGTTGTTTATGTGTATTAACACTATTACACCCACGCTATAAATTTTAATGTTCGTTATTATAAGTAATGTATATTTTAGTCTCACTCCTTTGTCAATAATTTGAGAGGAATGCAAAATTATACTAAATAAAAATATAAAGGACTAAATTGTTTATTTATTTTTTGACTGTATACTATGATCTTTGATTCTATAATATCATGTATTTGTTCTATCGAACATCTTTAGTTACAAAATTATCAAATATGTAAGCATTTTGCGTCGGTATAGCGACATTAATATATGTAGTACATAGAAATAGCTAAAAGATAAGCGCAATTTAACGTTAGCGTACAATAGTACCAATAGGTTAGTCTTGGCAAGAGTACTTGACATCAAAAAAATTCCTTTGACGTCGTGCGTATTAAACTAACTACCGCGCCTAGTTTCCTGAAAAGCTATTCTTGCTTTGTGAAAACTTAAATAATTAAATATTCTTTTTTTGTCACTTAAAGTAAATGTTGCACCAAAATTATATATTATTTACTCTTTTGATGTTTTACCTTATATGTCTTTAAAATATATGACATGAGAGCATCACATAAAAAATGTTTTAAAATGAAATTGTACTCACTTGTAAGTTGTAGGTATATAGTCGTGCTCGTGCCGTAGTGTGTGGAAATCGTTTCACTCAAACTAACAAGCTGAATTGTTTTTATGCCACTTTTTAATCGTAATCTTGTCATATCCTACTATTTTAGTCCCCATAAAAACTGTTCTTGATGGACGGACAATGGTTGTGTTGATGAAGCTACGACAAGACCTCATACATCCATCGCTGTCATCTGGTAGAATAATCACCATAAATTCACTTAATACCGTTTTTGCTCCCTTCATACTTTTTATGGGTAAAAAGAACGATTTGTTTCTACATTGTTCAAAATTATGTGCGCCAGAATTATTTTGTTTACGAAATTTCCCGCTTTCTATTTGAAAATCGAACAGTTGTTCTCGATAATAGATTCTCATTGTTGCATCACATTCTTATTGTTCCTAATTTGAACTGTGTCGGTGGCCAGCACCGAAGAAAACACAAAAGGTTTTATTACAAGCCTTTTTTCTCGTTTAAAATTAATTTTAAATAAACGAGTTTCATTTTTAAATTAAACTTTCAAGGTAAATAAAAATATTAGATTCATCATAAATAATATCAACACAATCTAGGAAGGCAGTGTTCAAGCTATAAATATCGCCTTAATGGCCAAGCTCGTAATATTTCTTACCTCATCTGCATTACTTCTGCAAAAATAACAAAATAGTATTCACAGAGATCGCCATGGCGTGATAAAACGCAACTGAATAGAGTGAGGTATTTTAACTAAGCCGTGTGCTTCTTAAGCATATAAAAATTCTGAATTTATTGGAGAGGAATGTAACGTAACCTGTGGCAAGTGCAGCAAGTCACGCTTTTAAATATTTTGAACATAAATTTATGCGCAATTTTATAGTGAAGAATTTTCTTATTTCCAACCTCTATACAATATTATAATGAGGAAATAAATAACAAATCATATTTTACGAAATACGTGGCACGGAACGTCGGCTTATGTTTTTTTTTCTTTATCTGTGCAACAATTCTGATTTGTAGTTTTGATAGTGATTATGTTAGTGTCGGACTTACAAACAAAAAAGCGGTAGGTAGGTATATATTTTATGTGTCTGCTTAATGTGTTGTGATTCTTTGATAAATGTTTTAGTATCGCGAGATTGTATGTGCTTTGGTATTTTTATCTTGATAGTGAGATTAAAATTGATAAGTATAAAACCATTCAATTTAATGTTGTGTGTTTTTTGGGCTAATACCTGTTGTTTATCCAATGTATTGGATGTTTATAAGAATTTATACGTGGGAAAGATTTTCTTTCAAATAACGTGTTTACAAATGTGTCATAACAAAGGTGTCGGGCGTAATTTTGAGTTCATTTATAGTAAACATACTGTGATATATTAAAGAAATATGTGAAAATCGAGAACATGAATGAGGGGACTGTACATTTGAACGCATTAATAATCTATACTAATATTATAAAGCTGAAGAGTTTGTTTGTAATTTCTTTCTGTGTTAGATAGCCCATTTATAGAGGTAGGCTATAGGCTATATATCATCACGCTAAGACCATCAGGAGCGGAGCTATGCGGGTGAAACCGCGGGGTACAGCTAGTTTAGTATAAGAATCTTTTTTATTTGTTAATTTTAAAATGTTTAAATGAACTGACATGATCGCTCTGAGGCATTATTGTACAAGTGGAGTTAACATTATCAATGCAATAAAAGCTGCATTAAGAAAGCACCTTGTCCCAGAAACTACTAGTCTTGAAGAGTTTGATCCCATTGTATAGGGGCGCTCGAATAAAGGGAACCTAGAATTCCTTTGAATATACTGGTAAAAAGCCGTAAGCATCGTATCTTATGCACAAAGCAGTGTGGAATGTCAACGGGTGCGACATAAAAATGAAATATCGTGTTTATTTAAAATGACTACGAACTTAACAAGAGTTGTTGGTCAGCTTTTGACTAACTACCATATTAAATGTTAATTCATACATATAAGATGAAATGTAGATATATCTTATATCCAGCTGTGTTCGTTTTTAGAAAAAAAATTTTTTTTATGTCAAATGTAACAATAATGTATGTTGTTGAGGGTTTTATTTCATTACTTATGTCTTATACACTTTTTTTATATTCATCTAAGATTACGCAATAAAACTACCGTCGAAGTTTTCTAATATGTGAAAATGGCGGGTATGTCATGTAACCCCATCTACAAGTCTGAGGAGATTTTCGTATTCCATCGAAGCGACGCGCAAGTAATCGCCTCACGTACTACCATATTAGACAAGTTTTCAATGAATTTTAATGTATTGAAGCGAGACATTCTCGATTCAGAATCACGCCTATTGAATACGGTCGTGGGCGAAGTGATTGACTGAATGCACTTGCAATTGAGCAAGAATTAATTCTATTTGTCATATTATACGCATTGTGCTTTATTATTGGAAGATCTCATTAATTTATCGTTTGTTAAGTGCTTTGACTTCTTGTGTGGTATTTATTAGTATGCAGCGCGTGAAACAAAGTAGGTGGATAATTATTATTTATTTCTCCTTTCGTTTAGAATTCTATTTGTATGTTAAAATTAATTGTAGTAACTAATTAATTCTGAACAGATTAAATACGTAGTTACCTACATCTACAGTGGAATGTACTTTTAATTGTTTTTTTAATTCGTTTTTATTAATCATCACTACATAGTATAAAACAAAGTCGCTTTCCCTGTCCCTATGTCCCTATTTCCCTATGTCCCTTTGTACGCTTAAATCTTTGAAACTACGCAACGGATTTTGATGCGGTTTTTTTTTAATAGATAGAGTGATTCAAGAGGAAGGTTTATATGTATAATAACATCCATTAAGAGGGCGTATAAAGCCAGATAATTCTACGATTAAGCCCCGCCCATTACGCGCCATGCCGCGCGCCCTCACAATACCCTCATACACCCGGCTCATCCAACGTACGTAAAGTTCATCGCACGCTAAATTATACACAATATTCTTCGCTCGTTCAACGCGTATTTTCGGTAGTTAGTAGGTATGTTGTCTAAAATAATTGTATAAAACAGTGAAGTTGAAATCATCACAAATTATGTAATATGTCTTTTTATTATTATTTGTTTATAATAATTATTAATGATAATCTATACATATTATAAAACAATAAAAAAACTGTCTGTATGTAATATATAAAAAAAAAACAATATTAGGGAAACAGTATAGAGCACGAATCCGTAAAAAAAGTCTGTCGAAATAGCGAGTATAGATACTATTTTTAAATAAACATACGCAGTCGACGACACACATTCCTCCAGAACTTTATTTTGATTAATTTGGTTATAGTCCATTGAATGAGTCCCTCCAAGGGGGGTCTAGAGTGCGTGAGTTAGTAACGTAAGATGTTTCTTCGGAAACATGTCAAGAGTCCCTAGGTAATAAACATACTAAAACCCCGGGCCACTAGGAGGAGCCCCGGAGTGGGGGGAGGGGGGAAATGGGTCCATTTTTTTCATTTTTCGCTTAAATCTCAAAAACGGTACATGTTAGAGAAAAACTTTCAAGGAAAAATTGAAAGGCCATAAAATTATCTACAAGTTGTACCTGAATCATTTTTTCCTATATCCTACCGTTTCTGAGTTATACGCAGTAAAACATGATTTTGGCTCAAACAATTTCAACATCAATCGATCAAAAAATATTTCTTTCTTCCAAAAAACTCAAATGTGCAACTTGTGACCAGTACTGATAGATTGCTCTTAATTAGGTCTATAATTGGTAAAATAAACACATTCCTCCATGGAAGCCTTTAGGAGGAATCGATTGTCAAAATATTATATTAGGGCAGTTTGAGTTACTGAACTTGATCTTTTTATTTTTTTCTTCCAAAAAACTCAAAAGTGCAACTTGTGACCGGTACAGATAGATTGCTCATAATTAGGTCTATCATTGCTAAAAATACCAGATTCCACCACGGAGGCGTTTACGGGGAATTGAATTTTATCAGGGTAGTTACGATACATGAACTTTTTATTTTTTTTCTTCCAAAAAGCTCAAAAGTGCAACTTGTGACCGGTACAGATAGATTGCTCATAATTAGGTCTATCATTGATAAAAATACCAGATTCCACCATGGAAGCGTTTACGGGGAATTGAATTTTATTAGGGTAGTTAGTTAAAAAGTTCATGTATCGTAACTACCCTAATAAAATTCAATACCTCCTAAAGGCCTCCATGGTGGAATCTGGTATTTTTATCAATGATAGACCCAATTATGAGCAATCTATCTGTACCGGTCACAAGTTGCACTTATGAGTTTTTTGGAAGAAAAAAATAAAAAGATCAAGTTCAGTAACTCAAACTACCATAATATAATATTTTGACAATCGATTCCTCCTAAAGGCTTCCATGGAGGAATGTGTTTATTTTACCAATTATAGACCTAATTAAGAGCAATCTATCAGTACCGGTCACAAGTTGCACTTTTGAGTTTTTTGGAAGAAAGAAATATTTTTTGATCGATTGATGTGGAAATTGTTTGAGCCAAAATCATGTTTTACTGCGTATAACTCAGAAACGGTAGGATATAGGAAAAAATGATTCAGGTACAACTTGTAGATAATTTTATGGCCTTTCAACTTTTCCTTGAAAGTTTTTCTCTAACATGTACCGTTTTTGAGATTTAAGCGAAAAATGAAAAAATGGACCCATTTTCCCCCTCCCCCCACTCCGGGGCTCCTCCTAGTGGCCCGGGGTTTTAGTATGTTTATTACCTAGGGACTCTTGACATGTTTCCGAAGAAACATCTTACGTTACTAACTCACGCACTCTAGAACTTTTTATTCAATGGACTATTAGATTGTACGACATTTTTCGACTCAGCAATTATTCTAAAAATAAAAATAAAAATTATCCTTTATAAAATATTACAAAGTTCTTCGAAATTTACGTATTATTTTATCGAGAGCTGGTAACTTTAGCAGGTACCTTTCTGGAGTATTTTTTTCTGCGTGGCAATAGTCAGTAGACACAGGTTGAGAGTGAGGGTCCACATTTTCCAAATTTAAAATTGTTCTGTGAAATTAGTAAATTACTTTCAAACAGGGTCAATTTGATTGATTGCATTTGCAAGGCGACCGTAGGAATTAGGTACCTACATAACTAAGTATAAAAAGTGTCTTTGTAAATTGTAGGTACCTGTGGTAGGTACCCACTATGAATGTAGGTATCTATAAATATCGTCGCATGAATACTCAACTCGCGGAAACGAATTTACAGAATTTACACAAATAATAATATCCAAACTCGCCTGGATAAACTTTCTCAAATGAATCTATAGTTTAGGTGGTCTGTTGCGGTTCTGCATCAGGTGTTTCAGTTTTCAAAATAAATTATTATTTTATATTTCCCGGATAATATAATAGTACCTACACAACAAAATAACTTTCATTCAAATCCGTCCAGTAGTTCCGGAGATTAGCGTGTACAAACAAACAGACAAACACAGACAGTTTTTTTATTTACGGGATAAAACTCATCCTATGACCTTTCTCAGGTCTCAAGCTATATCTGCACCAAAATTAGAGCCCAGACATACATACAGACAGACATACAAAAATTCTAAAAACTATATTTATGTATAGACTAGCGGTCCGCCCCGGCTTCGCCCGTGGTACATATTTACGTATTCTCTACATAAGAACCATCCTCGTACTTCAAGGAATATAATAAAAAAAGAATTATCGAAATCGGTTCAGCCGTTCTCGAGTTATGCGCTTACCAACACATTTTGCGATTCATTTTTATATATAAGATATGTACTACATATTACTATGTAATACAGATTATGAATATATTATATATATACATATACCTACATATGTATATTATAAAAAAATACCTATTCAATGTAAGTACAGTTTTGACTTTCGTACGAATTTGTTATACCTATGTATAGATGTTATGTATGATTATCTAATACAGATTGTAAATATAATATATATGTACTATTCACAACCGGTTTACATATTATTGATATTATTATTTACTGGAGCGAACATAGGATCTGCCTATAGTAATAATAATAATATAAATCTTTCTTGACTTGATTGATTGCACCGCGACTGTAAGAATTAGGTACCACTATGAATTTTATTTACCTATCTATAGTTGCTGCTGCTATCGCGTCAATACTCAGCCCGCGGAAATTATTTTACAGAAACTAAACTTTCTCAAATAGGTAAATCAAGACTTATCTTTTTATATTATAATTATTATTTATTAATATTATAACAATACTATTATATTATACATTATATACATTATTACCTTCGACATTTAGTTATCTTTTCAATTTGAATCTTCTTTAGTTCTCGTTTCTTAAGTCTTTTCATTTTGTTGTTTACCATTTTCAACAAATCAATATTCGGCGTAATTATAAAACACGGCGCAGCAATTTTAGCGTGGTCTACTCGTCTCAACGGAGCGATAGCGTCTGATGTATGAAATAGAATTATGTTTTTAGCTCCCGGAACGTGCGATGGAAGATGATTTCTTGCGTAATTAAAAATATAGTAAGCGCCAAAAGTGTTTTATCGTGATTAAACCAAAACTAAAAGTAATTACACAAAATGCTCTGACAAATATCTTGCAAATGTTTTAATATAATTGTTTATGAAAAAAAAATCATAATAAGTATTACCATGTCCAGTAAAAAACGTAAAAGTGTGAAATTTAGAGGTAACTTCGTGAATTTTTTCTATCGAGTCAATTTCAATATTTTATGTTTTTGATCTGACAATATAATCGAAAATATCATCAAGTTTTACATATATTTTATTTTTTATATTTGGTCTTGAATATTACACGTATCAACTAAAAGTTGATTGGTGATTTGACTTTATACGCGCCCTTAAATAATGGAGAAGTACTGTTATTTTTGAGGTTTCTAATGTGATGTCCTAAAAAATTACAGTTTTTCCGCTTACATTGATCTCTTATGGATAACCCACAATAACTTTTTTTTGTCATTTACTTTTTACGACAAATAATGGCTAATTTTCAATGCGATTTTAACCAATACAGCATTAATCCTTAACCAATTAAATACCTTGAATACATTGTTCATTTAATATAGATCTAATTTTCGAAGATATTACAGATTTAAAAATTGCGGGACGTAGCGTTTGCGGCGGTACCGGCCGGCCGCCCGGCCACATGAGTAGAAAGACGGAACAGAGACTAAGCTTCAAACAAACGCGAGAATCGATTGCACTACTACAAGTACGCGGGGCCATGTGTGTGTGACTCTGGCCGCTTGTCGCGTACGCAGCGATTCTGGAAAAAACCGGTTTAGGCAGAGGACAGTCTCAGGGTTGATACGACGCACGTTGTTTATTTTATTAGTTGCAACTTGCAAGTTTGAATATTTTAATATAAAACGTAATATTTCATTGTCAAAAATGGTTGTTTATTGTACTGTGTGTATGAATAATAGTAGAAAAACCAAAAATATATCATACTTCAACTATCTCAAGGAGTACAATAGGTGAGTAAATATTTTGATTATTACTTTTTCAAGTAAGTACCTACTTGCGTTTATTTTATTAGGTCCTTTTTAATAAGATGAGAATTGTACATGGTGTGTTTTTACCTTTCATTATTATTACAAGTTTAGCATTTGTAAGTATGTATGTATGTATTGTAAGTGTGTACATACCTAGGTTGGGTTGTAGTAGGTAGTTTTGTTTAATTTGTCTTAACCTATTGTGACAACCCTACCAAAATAGGTAACAATTTTGCACGTTCTTAAGAAGCTTAGTCTCTGTTCCGTCTTTCTACTCATGTGGCCCGGCTATATCTATTTTATACCCGTGCGTGCATTTAGTATTAGCATTGCACCCCTGCGAAGCCGGGGCGGGTCGCTAGTTGTTGCATAAACTGTAGCTTCACCTACCAATGAAATGATTCAATTAAAAAAAGCATAGCTAGAACGGCCTATCAAAACAATGTAAGTTTAATTAGCGTCACTAGCTTCCAACAACTGGCATTGTTAAGAACTTATTATATGTATCATAAATCATACAACACAACAATCGTTTTGTTATACGTCAGAATAATTACAGCCGATATAATATAGTGTCCTCTCTGAACAGTTTGTCATAAAATAAATTTATTGTCACGCAAGTGTTGGAACAAAGATCATTGTTTGAAGAATCTCGGCGGATGTTCAACATGTGAACGATATTAATTTTAGAGTTCCGTACGTTCTTTTTTTACGTGTAATAAAAATTTGATTAATTGTAGTGTTGCATTATTAACAGGGTAGGGTATAGAAAGGTTATAAAATTATTTCATGGCGGTTTAAGAATACTTTAAGAGCAAAGTAAGAGAGAGAAAAAGCACAATTTTATTAATAAAACGGCTAATTTCGACAACATTTTTCATTAATCAAATCATTTAATCAGCAGCTTACCACAAGAATATTTCGATATAATATTAAAGACCTCAAACACATAAATAATGTTTTGTCACATTATAACGAATTAAATTTCTAAGAAGCATTTTAAATCAGATTACGCAAATAATGCACGACACCTTCGAGATTTAAAACTCGTGGGACAGCCCTATTATTTATATGTGTACCAGCGTTGATTAGTGTGTGTATTTGTATATTATATGTGTATGTGTGAGAGTATAGCACGTATTGGTATGTGTGCGCGGCCCGCGAATGGACGCAGACACTAATTTTGCTTTCGGCGACGGCGTTCGTTTTAAACGAGTCGAGTTTTAATTTGTGATCAATTATGCGTGATCACTGTTATTTATCGTTGTTTTATTTTATTTGCCTTCTCACAGCGCCGGTGGGTGGTCCGATCACGATTTACGGGATGATGTTCACCAATACGTTCCACTGATTGTACCATAGAACTATGTAAGCGATAAACGGTTTCTTGTAACAAAATTACTGTTATTTGATAGTTTGGGTATCTACTGATGTTCATTTTGTTATGTAAGATTTATTTGTTGTTAGATTTTGTTAAATGCAACATTTAATGTTCTAAAGTAACAATGAAATTGGTGTTAATATGTATTATGTAGGTAGGTACGTCTTTTCCTTAATGTAAAAATTTAGTCTAGATTTATTCAATATCTAAAGAACACAAACTCAGAAGTCAGAAATATTTCTATTATGTTATCTTACATAGAAAATAAGCAGTAATTAACTAATTACAACAGTAAAAGTGAAGCTTACGCATTACAATTTTATTATATTTTTACGTGAACCCAAATTTTTCGAACCATATCCGAATAATGAACAAACCATCGTGCTCTAAATGTGCTCATATCTGCAAATTTGGAAGTTCAGCCATTTTGTTATTTTGTTATTCCAAACGTATCGGGCGCCTCTCGACCGGTTAGCGGTAAATTGTTCCAAGTAATGCGATTCTAATTGAGCAGCTAATTCCTACGGAGCATACACTTACTTAATTAGCAATTACACGGCTAAACGGATTGCTCACTGCCCACTGAATTAATAAGAACTAGATAGTTTGTTCTTAGGTTTGACAATTATTGTTATAAAGGGTTTGGTTACTATTGCTTTTTAAAGTAGGTGCAGAGTTTTAGTTACGAATTTGCCTAAAACTGCTCTCTCGAATAAAGCTGCCTCTTACATTGTAAAATTACGTTTTTAAGTAGTTTGTGAAAACATTTATTGTACCTATTTGTGAATAATATTTATATTATGTTAGCAAATAAATCTACCCGTACAAATAAACACAAAACCTTCCACTACCTACTTCTGATAAGTAATACGAAAACTTTTGCGCTCAAATATAATTAATGAAATATTAACTGAAGCAAAAACACTTGACTGGAGGTCAATGGGGATAGAAACCAATCTAGATACTTTGATGCCTACTTCTAACCTAATATTATAAGCTGGGAAAATTACAAAAGTCAAGAAAACTTTTGTAAGACCACTCGAGTGTTTGACCTCGATGCTTAGGCACGGGTTACATGATTAGAAAATAAAGTGGATTGTATTACTCCACTAGTTTTGTTCATAATATTAGACCGTACTTAAGTCAGATTAGACGGTCAATATAAAATACAACAAATATTTGGTTATTCTTACTCTTATAATTAGTTAATAACCTGCCTGTGTTCTTATAAAATTTAAATCAATTTTGTTACATACCTAACTAGTTATTTATGTGCCGAAAGGTTTTAGGTAGTTGGGTTTCTCAGCATATTAAATTCTATCATTACATAGTAGATACTGATTATTCATATTTTCTAAGATGTTGTAAGTAGGCATATGAAAAAGAAGAAGTGGTTAAAATTAATTTATCTGTACAAAATAAACTCCGTCTATTTATAGAAATCATCACTATTATTAAGCAAACACTCTCCGTAACATTATAAGGTGCGAACTAAACGTACAAATAAACCGCTTTCCAAATTTCACTTCCAGCTAAAATCACATCGTTAGATAACTCCGTATTACACAATTTATCCCCGAATACCCGTAAACGATACAGTCAAATATTAATTTCCGAGAGCCGTTCATATTTTCGCGATACCGAGAAAAATGTTTAATATTACATAATCAATTTGTTGAATTCCCGTATATTGAAGACCGTAAACGCTCCAGACTGTTTTGATTACATACAATAATAGCTTTTTAATTATCGCCGGTAAAATTCATTTTGCCATGGGATATTTTCACAATAAATTTGATATGAGCCCGGGACGTTCAATTATTGTCTGGTAGATAATTATCTGAGCTATGCTTTCGTTGATACGGAGTTTAATAGCCGTCTAATAAGC
Organism: Colias philodice; assembly: GCF_061535455.1. Taxonomy (NCBI): domain Eukaryota; kingdom Metazoa; phylum Arthropoda; class Insecta; order Lepidoptera; family Pieridae; genus Colias; species Colias philodice. Next base: position 6,301,462 of record NC_143098.1, on the reverse strand, counting down.
TCCCTGTTGCTATTATGGGTGTACTGAAACAGAGCACAGTCTTGTATTACCTATATTCTGTAATCCTTTTGATTAAATCTATTATTAGCTATTTGTAAGTACGAACCGTCTGATATATTTTTACCTTTTTATTAATATTGGAAATGTTTTAAAAATATATCTATCGATAAATGTTATAGAATAAAAGATGACATAAACAAACGCTTCTTTCAAGATGTTTCCCTAAACTAACTAGTTACTTTACTTTAAGAATACTACACTATAAAGTATTTTTTATGTAGATAAAAAGCCACGATACTAAAAAGTTATCAGAATAGAAATACTACGCAATATTTGAATGCAAAAGACTGACTTATTATAAATATAGAATCATTGTCTTCAGCCGGTCATTCGTACCGCGTAGATATCATAAACATAAATCCATCCGTGTATCCGAAACAGAGTAATAAATTTTAGGGCAATATTAGCATTTTCTTTACATTTGAATACTTTGTTTTAAAAACATTTAATTACGTATGCAAACCCCTATCGTCTCGGTTAAGCGAAGGAGATGTAAATTTATTTACCTGTACACGTTTAACATTTAATATTATTCATTCTAAAGAAAACACGACTTGAGATTGTGTACACAAAATCCCCCTATTGTTTTATTTATAAACGGTAATTTTAATGAATAATATAGTATCGTTTTGGTTACAATGATTTATACCAAAAAAGCTGCGTGATGTTTTTTTGTTTTGCTTGCAGTCCATCTTACAGAAGTAAATTAAAAATATTGTAATGAATAACATTGAGGCAAGGATCGATTTAAGTAACTTGAATTTAAAAAAAACGATATTATCAGTAGAGATACTTGGTATTTATTTAAATTATTTGGTTTTTGACATTATATAGCAATAAGCAAATTTCTACTTACACGTATTTTACTTTGACAATAAAAAATGAAAATTAATTACAAAAAAAACGCGAGTTTTTAACTGTAAATCTATTGCGAAAAATTTAAACAACCACTATATTACGCTATACAGATAAGGAACAAAATTGTTAAATGCATATTGCTATCACTATGTTATTTATCCGGTAGGTATGCATGTGCCTTACTATATACGTCTAGTATTAAATCCAATTAAGGGCGCGTTCTCATTAGACGCAACAGAGTCCGTAATCAGATATCCTTATAATCTCTTTAAGGATTACGGGAATGTATGAAAGTAGATGCGTTAAGCTGAATTGATGGAAGCATGGATAGCTTGTTATGCTATTTTTAAAAATGGAATATTTTTATTTCATTTTTAATTTGGAATCTTTTCTTTTTTAATCGCGTATTTGTCGGCGTGCCAGTGTCCATTGATCTTTTAAAATAGTTGTGAAAATAAGCTGATAATTAATTGAATTTTTCTTTTTGTTACAGGTAAAGCGGCAATAGTTGTTGGCGAAATGTTTACTCCATATCAATTCAAGACACAGATAAATGAAAAGGTCTTTATTTTATTTATCGTTATTAAAATACTATAAATCCCTTATTTATTTATAAATAAATCAGAGTTTTATGGTCATTAAAAAAAACATAATAACACATATAAATCTATGACACTATTTATAACCTTTTATAGTATTTTTATTTAAATTAAATTCATGAGAATTTTTGTGTGTTGTCAAATTAGTTTCATCTCTTTTTGATGCTAATTTAATCAAAAGCGAGGTCAAAGACTAAGCCCAATGTAATTGCGAATATAACGGGATTCATACACATATACCAGAATAATTAATTCCTTGACTCAATGTATATTAATAATATATTAATAAAACTCCAAAAAGAAATTTAATTGTAATCAGTATAAAGGCACAGTGTAATTACTTTATTATAGCAAACTTTTCCATTTATTTTAACTCATTATTATTAATGTAAGGTTTTCATTTATTTTATTAAAATATTATAACGATATAACATGAACATTGAACATTAATCTATTCTTATCTATAAATAATTAAATATATTAAATCTGTCATATTCACATTAATTGTCTACTTTGTAATAATAAAGTCCACAAATAGAGACGTGCAAAAATTGCTGAATATTTTAAAAAAATTTGGAAAATCCAAAAGTGCACGCCTCATAATTTTTTTTTAATAAATATTTATTAATTATTATTTTTGTTTATTTAATAACAATTAAACCACATCGAATCAGACCCTGAAAAATGAAAGGGTTCTATTCCTGAGCATACTCAAGCGTAAGAGAAAAAAAAAGACTCGATTAGTAAAGTATTTCGGTCGCTATCGTGTTAACAAGAAAAAGGATCCGCACATACAGACACACGGACGTCCAAGACAGAACTTTTTTAAACTGTTTTTTAACTAGTTTAAATAACAAAAATGACATCAAAAATATCATGAACGTTAAAAATAGTGTTTTTTCTTAATAAGTGTGTGTATGTATTATCTTACAAGTGCAATGTATGATACATAAAGACATTTTAAGTTTGAAAAATCAGATGTTTTGCGCGAAGTGACAGTAGTACCCACCTCAACGCTTCGCTTATGAGGCGTGCAATATATTCAAATGAATTCTTTAAAAAATACGTACGTAATGATTTATAAGTAGGAATATTTTATTCAACAAAAAATGTAATAAAATCTTTACATTACTCCAGTCCCCGTGCTCCAGTATTAATGAAACACCCGATTTGAATTCAAGCGTAACTTCAAATACACATGTAAGTACAAAAGATTGACACTCATATAATTGTCACATTCAACTTTGTCTCACGTCACCCCAGAGCGGATCTCAATATGTTCTGTCACTTCCGATAACGGTTTATTTTTCGGGCGCATTCCAATATCACGCAAGGTATTCCAAATATTCCACAATAGATTTATCTGAACCCGCCTCTCGATGTCTCCGAGTGTCAGACGACACCCACGTTTGCTTCTAATTAGTACAGAAATAACGCGAAAGATTTGTCAACTTCCGATCCTTTGCTGCGTCCCTTTGAAATTATTCCCCATCTCCCATGTAAATTCGTCGTTAAGCATCTGTGAAATATCGTTCAGAAACTAGGGTGGTCTTTGTTAATATCATTTTTTCTTTAACGATATTAATCTGCGTTTAAATTAAAATGTATTCTGACATATTTTATTCACCAAGTGTTGATAGTTTTATAACTCTCTCGGTTTATGCCCTCGATATATTTTATGTTGAGTTTCACACATAGACTGATGTTTTGAACACGCCACTCAATAAAATTGTTATTTCTCAATCATAATAACCTGGTTACAAAAATACTTTATCGTCTGTATTTTTATAGTTACCTAATAATTTATTTATAATTTTGTTGCAAAAGAGATTTTAGTGTAATGTAACAAAATATGCATTGCGGAATTCCTTCTTATATTATCATGCGACTTTATAGTGCTTAAACGTTCTGAATGCCAGCGTTTTCAAGAGAAATTAATTTTGAGCTGAAAGAGGTGGTTCTCAAAAGTTATCTCCAGCCAAAGTACGGCGAGCTCACAATCAAATGTCAAACGAAGTTTTATCTGAGCAAAGTTGATAAATAAATCCCTCGAACCACCACAACTTTTCTTATAGCCCGCTAAATGTGCTTTGAATCATTTCGCTTTACATTGTCAATTCTCATGTTTGTTTTTCATTCATCAAATATTGTATGGCAACTAGAAACAAATAAATAAATAGAACTGCTTTTTATTCCGTTTACGCTTACATTTTTAAACCTGTTCAAAATGTTGATAAAAAAGGATTTTAACTTGTTTTACTTTGTTTCATTGAAGCATTTTTATTTGTTGTACGAAATTTCGATTTTAACGTTACCAACGCGGACGTTGACCTTATAAAAACACGTAATACTTTAACATATACCTTAGACTCTATGAGAGATTAATTATTGTAATTGACAAATTAATTGCTTACGAGAAATTTCGGAAAAGCACTCAAATCATAACTTCAAATAATTCGAATGTTTAAACTTGAACTTTTGACACGTCAAAGTGTTCATGACTAAATTACCAAAACTCTGGCACGTACTCAAAATTAAATTCTACGCTAGGCGTTTTAAGGTCGGCATTCGTGCGTCGTGTGTGTAATTGATAGCTTTGGTTTCCGTTTGAGTTTTAAAACCCAACTCAATAATGGTGCTGTATTGTTATTTCAGTCGTCGGAAACGTAACGAATGGGAAAGGTTCAAAGTGACGGCGCACGTATATTTTATAAACGGCCATTTGTCTCAAGCGCATGTGTCCGCTAGCGCTGAAATATTTACGAGCTATTAGCGCAACAAGAACAAATATTAGCTTGCATTTCCCCCTAAAATCGTATCGCGAGATCACTCACTGATTGATTTAACACCACGCTCCAATCGTTGCCGCAATCAATTAAAGTCAAGCTTTGATGTAAATGTGAAACACATTTAAGACGGTTAGTATAGAAGATAATATAGTAAGATTTAACGCTGTTAGTTATTTTGATTTTTGTTACAAATAGATTAAAAACAGGTCATAAGTTGTCTCTGTTAGTCGTTCCACAATAACAAACGCTTACGGAGGTTTCGGTTGTTTAGATAAATGTTTTAAATTATAAAGAAGCAGAAGGTGGATGAAAATGAAACATTTTTTCAAGACGATTTACTCCCCCTCCTTGTATCAATAAGGGCGCAGTGCACTTGACGAATTACTTAATTTTATTAAGTGGCCATACGCACGAGTTTCGTGTTTATGAAGTGTTTCATGACAGCACGTCCGTCCCCTCACTCAAAGCGTAATGCGTAAACTCACTGAACTGCTATATTTGCCGACCGCGACAAAGAAACGGTAATGGACCCTCATATATATGTAAATAAACTTTCAAAATGCATTTTAAATTAAAATAATACTAAATTTATATGTTAATTTGTGACCGCACTTTGTCCTTCGCGGCTTCTCGTTTCTAAATCGATTACGTTACACGGATTTCGGCTTAGATCCGACTCGGATAACTTTAATGAAGGGTTTTAAATGGTGATCCTTTTGTGGAAGTACCTTGATTGGTGATCCTATTGGTCTGCGTTTACGTGATTTTATTATAATGGCCACTGCTTCGGAGTAACCATTATACTTCATGTTTTATGTTCCTGACGACAGACTCTAATTCGTTTTAATCTATAAATTCTTCTCGTATCTACATTTTTATGTATGGCGCCTTTCGCGTGCGTTATTATCTAACTAAAAGGCAAGTTTTGGTGTATGAGACCACCCGGATGCTTTTAAACTAAAGCCGATATGTGTGTACCCTTTGTGCTACTTCAATTAGTCATGATTAAGTTAAATTTATAGGTTCGTTTAATGGTCCATTAAATTGCTCCCTAGAGTCTAATGACTTCTTATTGTGGACGCAACTATTACATAAAACACTTCTAGACGATTAAACGATACATCGATATTTGATTTGAAATCTATTGACATGTCACTTGCTTTGGGGTGTGAAAATTGTTCTTACTTAAATTACTTTTTCAGATTGGATTGGTAAGGTGATTTGAATTAATTCGTGTAGTTTACCTACTGTCTTTAACTATTAGGTATACGTTTTCACAATATTAATTTCGTGTTATAAGTAAACGTTTCTTCAAAAATGTTGTGCTTGTGCACATTCAAGTGTTCACAAAAACACAATTGTGAATTTAAAGACGTTCCATTTAACTAAATCACGGTGTACAAGAGAAGAAAGGGAAAAGTATGTTTGATATTTTTCTTGGAGAGAAATACTTAAGCTTAATTTCAACAGACATTCAGTGGAGTTTCATTTTGTAGGAAGCAACATAAAGTGCGGTATTTCGTTTGAGATATTGCGAGTTTACAGCACTAGGATTTTTTGATGATATCTGTATGAGCGTGTTCCCGGACAGGTACTGTTTCTACAATAACATTGTTAGCTGTAATAATACGTTGCTATTTTCGACATCTTCACGACTTTATAATATCATGATATTATGCTACAATTGAGTTCTTAAGTAAACATCTTTTGTGAGTATAATGGCAACTTCTGAAATTTCGTTACATACAATCTACTTACAACATTAAAAGTTTGGAATTTAAAGTACAATAAGTGTATTAATGTACGAAAATATTTATGGAAAAAGTTTCTGGATGCTTTTTCATTTGTAGCGGAACTGTATATTGTAAGTATATCAATATCTATTGGTACTTACTTATTTATTGAATTTTATCTCACTTGTAAGCGATCAGACAAATTACATGTAAATTCTTCTTTATCGTACAAATAAAGATCTTGCATACCTACTCATTCATTAATTTATCTTCCTTTTCTATTTTTATTATGAGCATACAATCCCCATATTACGTCCATAATATATTTGAATCCTCAACCATTCATCAAGTTACAATACGCCCAACGAAAAATGGGCATGATTATAAAGGATAAGGTAAACTATATTATTTTGTGAAAAATATATAAAATATATCAGAACATTGAACCCTCTGCGTATCGCATGATAAATCGTATTCAATTTGCCAACTGACAACCGCCGAGGAAAGCATTTGGGTAACAAATGCTTACGAATATGCTTACAATGCACGCGATGCTGAATTATGTAAGCAACATTAGAGTTAAGTCTGTGATATGCAAAATACTATATATTTTTATTTGTTGCCACAATAGAGGATCAATATATTTTATATCTATGTGTAGGATAGATACGTTTATATGTTGGTAGGTACGTTAAGAATTTTCCGTAAATATACGTATACGTAAATAACAACATAATATTGTTTACTTTACCGCCCCAACTCCCAAGTCCTTGAAAGAAAGATAGGAAATAAACAAACGCTTATACAGAGCATTACAAAATTGACTATTTTATGCTTAGGTATAAGCTAATATAATCTAATAATAAGTAGAGATTCCTCCTACGAACGATACTGAAGACGTAGTTTTCTACCAGTGATCACAACTGTATAAAATTTAAACAAACATAATTTTTTTTAAAAAGATCACGACATTTTTTATTTTTTAAAATTAACATTCTCGAAAATGAAAGTTTATTTATCCAATTCGAAATAGAAAGCAAGCAAATCTCGCCTCATTTACGACGTACCAGGCTCCCATAAAAACAAAAGAGGTATCACACTTAGTCCACATCGATCTCGCATCGTTCAGCCTTAATAAGGCACAGCAGATAAACGCGGTTGCATACCCATATTTTAAACTGGTCAATTGCGATTTCGCCATTTATATTTATGTTAGTTTTTAACGTAAACGATATCGACGAAGTGATAGCGGAGTGTTATTTTAATTAAATGTAAGAATTTTACTTTTTGTAGCAATTAACGTTTTTATGTAGGTATTATAAACGTATTTCATTACTTCAATTAAAATAGTAAGTAGATTATTATCATTATGCACTTTTAAAATTACAATTCCGCTTTACAGCTTTCAAACATGGAATTCTCCCTCTAATTATTATCAACAAACATTAAAACAATTAAACCGACGACCACCATAATTAATATCTATTTAAATGCGTATCTAATATAGTCGATCCGTGTATCATCAGTCTTTCTTATAAAAAGGGGAATATTTTCTTACCGACGTGCCCATAATCCAGTTATAATTTTAAATCTTGTTTATTTATGCACGAATCAGGGGCAGACGCCATCAGGCACCTAAGAAACGCTTCATTAATCATTTCCCCTAATGCCAGGGGCTAAACGAATATATTTAAGTAAAATACGGTAGAGAAGCCAAGCTTTTTTATTTACCTAGTCCGTGTTTGGACAGAAACATGTGCTTGTATAGAAGAAATGTATGTAATGTACATTTTAAAATACTTAGGAGAGTAGCTTATACCTAGCCCAAATTAACAAAGAAACTATACGAATTTGTTTGAGAGTAAGAATAATAAGAATAATAAATACCACAAAAATAAAACTCTTTACGAATTAAAAGAATCATAATTTAACGCTCAAATACAGAAAGGATATATTCAAACAAATATATTCCAAAAATATTTATTGTGATCAAATCAACAATGAGACGAGTGTATGAAATGACTTTTTTCCTGTTAACATCGCCTACCTTAATAACGGCTTATCGTTTTCATCAAAATATAGTTAAGACGTGTAGATCATTATTTTGAGGGGCACTGAAACACAGCGCCAGGAAATATTTTGTTCGTATCGGTGTGTTCATCGCTCGTAACAGCTACGCACACCTTAAATTTGTGTAATGTACTGTGGGTACAATTTAAATAAATACTTACATTTTGTGGGTTGATCGCCGCGTATTGGAATACAATTCAAAGGGGATTTTGGGCGGCTTCTTTTGCATTTTTTGGACGTAGCTTTATAAAACAAAAAGTGAATCGCTTTACAAAAGTACATTCAGATAATATAATATGTATATTCTCTGTGTGTACACATATTCTCTGAACAACAGCTTGGGAAAGCTACGATAACTATGGTATGTATAATAGCAATGGTTTCGGAGAAATACATGATTATTATGCATGCGTGGAAGTTCAATTTAACAGTTTTTATTTATACATGCAACAATGTAATATGATGAGTAATAAAATTAAGTTGACTGAAACTTTTATTTACAGGTCGGCTACACTAAACTTATAAAAGCTTTTTTGCACACAAAATTCAAATTGTTTGTAACGTAGTTTATACTTCAATCGAAAAATACAACCGTATTTTCAAATCAAATAAAAATGTACCGCTTAAATTGTTTGCGATAGCTTTGAGCGGTTTTGTCTTTTTGTTTCTGACATAAAATGTCTGGTATCCCGAATTAAATGTGAAACATAAACTTGCTCTAGGCTTTCGAAAAAGTACCAATTGTCTTAAATTGAATATTGCGGAGCGACCTTGGAAACGATGGATTCGATTATGGATTTTGAGATCATAGCTGAAGGGTTGATTTTTGGGGAGCGTTAATAGAGGGAGGGATAGTTATTTTTCCATCAATGCAAGTTAAACTTAGTGCGAAACAAGAATAATACGCTTTTTCGTCATCACAGACGCAACTCAGCCGTTGAAGAGCCATCGAAGGTGGAGTGGTTCAGACTTTATTATTGGCTCGGAGCAGCTCCACCTTATTTGAAGGGGAACTCAAATGAGGTCTCCGTATATTAGGTTCCACGAATACAGAATTGAATTTGCTATAAGTTTGCAGCGGTGAGGATTTCATTTACGACTTGTTTGCTTGATTTTCTGCGTTCCATAATGTTCGCTTGTAAAACCTTTTTTGATTCTTCGCATTGCATAAGAGTGTAGTGAGTGTAATACATACAAGAGTTCTTAATTTACATAGAATATAAATTAGAAAGTCATATTATATTATAATATGTGATAATCAGTGCAGATTAGTGTCATACATTCAATTTGCTATCTTCGTTTGTAGCTCAAGAACATAATGGGCTAGAAACGCATTGGCTTGATGATACCTACTTTTTATAATAATAGCACTTATTACATACGGTACATCATGTCATCACGCCTGCAATTATTTCTGCAACGCTGCAAATTCCACGTGTCGCAAGTCGTTTGCTCTCCTCCGGTATTAAAATAATCTATTTACCTAAATTTTCGTATAATTCTGACAAAAACTATAGCGACTTGACAAAATATAAATTGCGTACAAATAAATCATTCTGATAAAGCCAAAGTATCAAGATACACATCGTTATACAAGCAAATGAGCGCTTTATTTTCACGAGGAAATTCGACGTAAATTACCAAATGAAATATCGTTACGAATATAATAACTTCCATTTTTTTGTGTAAATGTGGACCGAGATAATTGAAATAAAACGTGTGACATTTGCTTTCGTGTCACGCGATATTCTCGGATTACTAGCACTGTTTCGTTGCGTTCTCGAAAACATTTCCACGAATAATGATAAAATATTACACGCGTTTTCGTTCCTTAACGAGTGCTGAACATTGTAATGAAGACATTGGATTGTTTTTATTTTTCAATGTTTGTGTGTACTGGATCAGGAAGTATACCTGCAGTATGCAGCCGATGAAATGTGTGTACCTGTGTAGAATGTGGATTTACATTCTATTAATGTGAGAGTTATTTTAGTTCAGTAGGCCGTAAATATATCAACATAATATAGGTGTGATAAATAGGTATATGCATTTTGCTAACTGTGACGTCAGAGGGTGAGTCAAAATTGGTAAGCTATCTTAAAATGTAAAGGCATATATATAACGTTTACATTTTCAATTCATATTATCTTCAAATACAATGCTTGCCTTATAACATAATATTTATAACAAAAAAAGCTGCAGCTTGAACTAAATGTTAGTTTAACTCGAGATCTAATATGGACGTAGTCTTCTTTCTTTGTCAAACATATCATCTTACAACCAATATCTAGTTACGGGTTAACCACATCCATAAATACTTGTTAAGAAGCCCTTTGTATATTATAAAGGGATTATTTTAATTGTTAAATCCACAAAAGAATAAAAATGCGTCAAGTTAAGAAGATACCTAAGCGTAGTATCGGATAAATCCATAAATATCAGCTATATTCTGAGAGTAAACAATTAGCGAAAGATAACGAACGATGAATAATAATTATTATTAATTTTAATATTCAATAATATTACCTACTGCAACTGGGAAGTTATATTCTGCGAATGCTTCCTATTAAATCATCTAGATATTCTATTCAAAAAATACTATGAAATAATTTAAGTTTTCATAATAATTTCCGTGATGCTTATTAAAATTGCTGAAATGTAGAAATGTTTATAGCTTTTCTCGGTAAAGTCGAGTCGTAAAGGTTATGGAGTAACGTTACGCCTTGAGCAGATTTCCGTCTTAACTATCGTTCAACATTATAAATTACAGAAGCCTCTCGTTAACTCTTTCATTTTACTGTAATAGAACATCTTACTTTATTATAATGAAGCGTCCTGTACATAATGGCTATTGTACCATAGAATATTGTTTTCGTTTTGTGAACAGCGGAAAATGAATTAATTTCGATTTTAATTGGAAATCAACAACGTTTGTTTAATATGGAGTGTTAATTAATATTATTTTCGAAGCCTTTACCGTAATTATAACCTGTCACTGTTAGTGAAACAATTCATTATGATTTTCTTTTTCACGTAATAATTAATTATATCATTCGAAAGTAAAAAACAAACATGAAAAATGAAACATAATTATGAATGAAAGTTAGATACATAAAATTAAATGCACGATATTTTTTCTTTGTATAAAACTTATTTCAAAGTGCGTGACTCTATCAGAGCTTTATTGAATTTCCTTTCATAATTTAATTAAGATATTCCCATTACTTCAGAATATTTTTAATTATGCCGTTATGATAGACGTTTTGAATTATTTTGTTACAGAATATCGATTCAAAATCGCTTGGGCATTTGATGGACACAATTGTTCTAAATTGTGCATTATCAATTTTCATCTATTTGGTTATGCTAATATGCAATATGTATTTAGAATATATTAATTAGTCCAGTTACAATTATTTTACTAACTTAAAAGTCATTACTGACTCGTTTGATGGATGTATTATTTCGACGAATTTCGATTATTACTTAATACAAAAAATAAACAACATAAAAAATATTCAAAACACGTTATGATAACATGAGAACGAGAAGTTTATTAACACTTGTAAAAATAATAAAAGCAGCGGTACCCTTCAATACTCAAATTAGCTGTCGTGCGTCTTATCTACACTTTTAACGTAATGAAGATAGCCGATCACTCGAACCTTCGTTAAAATTTGTTACAACATTTTAATAAATCAACCTTTTTACGATACAAAACACGGGAAAGTGCACTCAGCACTTAAGTGAAAGCACATGAAACCTTGTTTTTATTCGATAGACATCGTATGAATAAAATTATCACGACCCATTCGCACGTGATAACAGCAAATGAAAACAGTTCTTGGTGTCGGCTGGTCGGTGGTCACGTTCGGTTCCACGTTAATTATTATGGGCGAAGGAAATTAGGTGAAGGGGTATTGAATAATTTGGCCAGAGGTTGCTTTTGTATTTACGGCAAGTATAGCTGTAAGTTTATACACATCTTGTAATCAAATTGGCATGTAATGTGTAACTATTTTGAAAATGAAGCTTTTCAGTATTTGATAAAATATTTTGATGAAATGACTCAATTGATTAAGGTAATGTAGGTACAGTGAAATTTAAAGATATGGAGAATTTAACCATTATTTTTCCATAACGTCAAGTAAATTAAAATTATCTTAAGAAGTAACAAATTAAACCAATAAAAACAAGCACAAATTCTAAAATTAATTAACAAATATTTAATGTTAAACTGCTCAAATATTTGCAAGCGTTCTCCAAATATTTTGTTGTGCTACGCGAAAATTGTATCCAACCAACGCATACTTTAATAACATAGCGCAAAAACTTTAATAACATAGCGCAATAACAACGATGAATAAAATACAAATATTTACATGGGTACTTAAATAGAACAAAGAGGATTGTTTTCTTTGGCACAAAAATCAATAAAGTAGCAGTTGTTTGTACGTTGCATAGAATATAAATTATCTGGCCTCAAGCCTGTCTCAGCGGTGTCAGTCGCCCTTAAACCGCAACAATGGACATTTATTTAAATATCGACTTGTGGTTTCCTTTCGACAATACAATTAATTACTTATAAACTATTGTTATCGTTCTCTTTAAGTGGTAAGTCGTTATATGTAAGGAACTAGCAAAGCACTCACTTTTCGTCCATTTACAATTCCGCAAAACGCTCCAGAAATTCAAATAACATTTTTGTTATTGCACGAACAACCGCAAATTATTCAATCAACCCACGTACTTGTATAATTAACCCAAAAACAAAAAAAGGAAATTAACCTTCACTAAAAGCGATACGTTTTGACATAAGCTCACGAAATATCACAAGTCTAATCGCTTGACGCATGGAACAAAAGCGTACATCGTAAATTTCTTTCAACGGCTAATTCCATTTAAAAGGCAATAGCATGATAACATTGACCATCATATATATTCGTCTACATAATCGTAATCCAAATGAGCGATTAGCGTCTCGTGCGCAGCGTAGGCGCGGCTTAACATCGAAATTTAAAAGGGTCGCTTATCACTGCCGCTTAAATGGAAAAAGGGCTTTATCTAGCACCGGCTTATTGTGATGCCATCGGTCAGCGAACAGGATATATCGTCACGCGCACCGTTGATTTTAACTGCTTTTATAGGGAACATTAATTTTTAGGTACCTAAATTTGATGAAAGACTTTTAAGACATGTAAGATAGTGTTATGATATATCATACAGGCTTGAATCTTTAATCCTTAGCTTCATATATTCATGAACTAATCCGATAGGACTACAATGGCTCCGTGAGCGCTAGAATAAGACAGGTTTGAATTAATGCACAGTACGAGTTCATTAGTTATTTAGTATAGCGGGTCTTAATACCAGACAACTATTAGGAATATCAGCTTGGGTGTGTGCGAACGAATCTATTTCCCCCAATCATACGAGAAGTTCGTTTCATTATTCATTCGTTCCTTCGTAGACGACAGGCTATTAGCATTTTAAATTACATAATGAATTTACAACTTTAAGCGGTTAGCGGAAGACACGCGAACTCAAATTTAACGTAAAATCAATTATAATTTTAAGCCTCACATAGTTCATTTAAGTTTCTAATTTCCTTTTACTGGTTACTACTTAATTGCTGCTATTTAAATTACACTGCTGCAATTAGTTCGTCGTGGTTTTATGTCTTGGCATTATATGATCATGGATTTAATAAAACTAATTTTGATTGGAATGAGTCTTCTTTGCCTTCATTTACCGTGGTTATATAATTATTTAATAGGTACTTACATTTTCAATTATTATTAAACGATTTAAACATTAAATATTTTACATTTCTATAACTTTAATAAATTAATTTTCTTAGCTCTTACAAGTCTTGCAATAAAACGCACAACAAGAAGTAATAAACAAAATCTGTTCCAAAAAAATAATCATACAGAATATCCCTTCCGTGTCCACAGTCCACATATATTTTTACGCAGCCAACCCATTCAAGCATTTGTGAACATTTCTCATTATGGAGCGGAAATGAGTGTACTCTTATGCCGGGTCCAGACTGGTGAAACGTAACATGCAATGTAACATGCAATGAAAGAATTCACCGTCCACATTGCTGCAATGTATCATGAAAGGTAACACACTTTGTAACAATTTCTCATAGTTTGGACGTCTTGCGCGCGCGAATTGTGCATTACACGCGCATGCTACGAGCATTACAAGCCGCGCGCGGAGCGATCCGAAATTTGTCGGTTTTTCGACGAACACAAAGGGGCAAGGAACACGACTACGGGAGGTTCGTAGTGAATGCGCGTTATGAGCGCGCTATGCGTCCACACCAGCAGCGAACATGCAATGAAAGGCAGAATGTTACATTGCATGTTACGTTTCACCAGTCTGGACCCGGCATTACTTAAATAATGACAACTCCTGCGTCTCTATTATCTTTTATTAAATTCAACTGTATAGAAAATACAGTTTCTTTTTATAATATTGTGAAGCGCTTGTTAACTTGGAGATTGAAGATGGAAAATTGCAAATCCTGTTGTAATGCTCTGCAACTTATAATATTGTATGTAAATCCGAGATCATATCATGTTAAAGTTGCAGTTAGTATGCACTGCGGTAAATGAGATTTAGGAGATAAAATATTCTTAATAAAAACCTTAATGCGCTTAACTGTTTGAATAAAACGTTCTTTAAAAATCAATGGAGGGAATTTGGCCTATATTTGTTATCTTTTGGAAATGTAGGGACACATTTTATGTATTTAAAGTTTAATACGATTGAATACGGAGTTAGTTAAGTAAAATTATGTTTAATATTTTAATTTATTTGCAGTTTATCTATTTATCTATTTCTAATAGTTATCATTTCAATGATTAAACGTCTTAATAAATGATAGTTTAATTGAATTTTATTGAATCGTGTTATTCTTAGTACAGATATCGTGGGGATTAGAGCGGTCCTTTTGATAACTTAACGCTCGACTCAATTGAAACACTCCGCGTCTATTAAGACTTATGTGACATTTATTGTCAATCAATACTCCCGCATTTATAAATGGTACACCCTATTCTTAGTCAATTGGTCAACACTGACCATTGGTCAGTTTAAACTTCTCTATAGATATTCTGTATAGATCTTCGTATTGTGTGGCTTCCTAATGGGTAAGATAATAATTCGCTTTACATTGAACAACATTGTTAGAGTATGAAAAGAAACAGTATTGATATCGATTTTTATGCTAGGCTAATGAAGGCTTATCCTTAAGGAGTGGACTGTAGTGGCCAGGGATTATTGATTTGATACCATCTGTACATATCTATTCTAATAATGTTGTCTATGATACTAACGTAATTTGTAATTAAAAAAAAGGTTTATTTTCCATTTGGAAACTTAACTTTGGGAAAACACTTTTGCTATTATTATTTCTGTAAATGCAACTTTGCAGGACAACTGTTTCTGTTTTTAATTTTTATTTATTAATAGTTTTATAACAACGCTACTTGCAACTTGTTTGTTTTTGTGCATCTCATAACGCTGGTTTTGTGTAAGGTTTAAGCTCTAATTATTATTATTTTTTGTTTCAGTTGACTCACATGGCTGCAGCTTAACATGTCGTAAGGTAATTCGAATTTCTTTATTTGTTTTTCCTCCAAATTGTTATATAATATGAATTAATTATTAAGTGAATTTTTAAAATTTGCAAGTTTTAATTGTAATAGTACCTAGCTTTGATACTTATTAATAATTTTAGTTTTATATTTTAGCAATTTGTCAATGATAATAATGTTTATAATAACAAGACTACTTAGTTCATTATTTTTCAATACCATATCGTACATAATATTAATTACCTAAAACCGGCCAAGTGCGAGTCGGGCTCGCGCACAAAGGGTTCCGTAGCAGCAAATATAATAAATTACAGTTAAATCAACCTATCTCAAAAACTATAAGAGATACTTTGATCAAACCAAAAATCGTTGAAAGAGTTAATTAGCATGCATCACCTCTATTTTTTTTAGAATTTTATACCCCGTAGTTATAAAAATAGAGGGGGGGGGGACATACTTTTTACGACTTTGAGAGCTGATATCTCAAAAACCGTTCACTTTAAGAAAAATGTTTTTTAGAAAACTTTATATCATTTTAAAAGACCTTTCCATTGATACCCCACACGGGTATGTACATCGAAAAAAAAAATTTCATCCCTCAGTTACATGTATGGGGGGCCCCACCCCCAATTCTTTTTTTTACTATTTAGTGTCATATTTTTGTAGCGGTTCATACAACACATATTCCCATCAAATTTCATCACTGTAGTACTTATAGTTTCCGAGTAAATCGGCTGTGACAGACGGACAGACGGACAGACGGACAGACGGACATGACGAAACTATAAGGGTTCCGTTTTTGCCATTTTGGCTACGGAACCCTAATAATTCTGTTTCTAATTAAGAGGTCACTTCATTAATTGCAAAGGTACAATCTAGGGCAAGACCTAGTTTTACCTTAATTAATACAAATAGTTGGGATTTTCTGCATATTAAATTGCCGGTATATTGATTAAACATTCTTCAAAATCAATCATTAAATTGTAATTACGATGTAAAATTCCTGTCTACAGTAGTTAAACATGTTAGTTCCAAATGTAGGTACCTAGTGTTGATTTTCATTTAACAATAATAAATAAATCTATTTTCTGATATTATGTTAATGTCTACAAAACATTACCAAAAGAAAAAAATACAAATAACATAATCAAGTTATATTTTCGTTCCATAAAATTAGCAACATTTTACAAACCTAATCGCTTTTAATCACGTAAAAACTGAACATTGCCATTTCAAGAGTGTCCCATAAACGTGCCAAGAAACACGCAATATGCTTTAAAACGTCAATAAAATATGTCTCGGACCATTAAATGGCTATCAGCAAATCGCTAGTACATTGGATGTCGTATTATCACCTAATAAAAATTTATAGTAAGTGCGCAATCATGTTAAAACATTTCTATAAGTCTAGCTGCATCGTGTGTGCTAATAAACGGAATAGTTGGAGGTATATGTCAACCGCTCGGTTGAAGATTATGCCCTAATCCCCTTTCTAGTAAGCCGCTTGCCATGGCTTTGTGCTGAGACTAGCCGATGCCCGTCAAGTGTGCTCTAAATCTGTTTTCCTAAACGCTCCTTATACTTACGCGACATTATTTGTATACATACTTTATAATTGTATTAACTAATAACTGTATACATTTTAGATACTTTCTAATATAATATTATACAAGTTTGTATCTGTGTTTGTATTCAAAACTTGGTTTTCGTTAAACCATAGATGGTTCGAAGCTTTGTCGAAGTATCATAATTTCTATCGAATTAAAGTATCCTGAAATTATTTTGATCATTGAGTGTATAAAATAAGATGGCGAAAGAAGTCATTAACAACAAAGGAATCACTAATTTACTTTGAAGGTTTTGTTAAATTGCGAGTTTTAAAGGAAGTTTATCACAAAGAATAAATATGTAAAGAATAGATATTTACGCGTAGATAGAGGGTTATAGATTATGTAATGGAATAAATAAATAAAAATTGATTTAGATGGTTTTAGATGGTTTACAATAGCTTTAAATTAAATACAAAATGGCACTAAGTAATACGAATACTTGTTATGCGAGTGACATTTCATGCAGCAACATATAAAATCATTTCTTTTCTTTGGATGTTTTTTAAACCGTGTTTATATGCATTCCATGTTCACGTTTTTGCATAAAACATTAAAATAATCGATATTCGCTAATGTACCTTTAATGTAGCCTTGGAGTCAGACGTGTCTCGGCATCGGCTGTCGAGATTAAGGAATAATCCACCTTTCTCATACCTAAATCGCTTTGTATCCAGCCTCTGCTGACTATCGACTTTTCCAATCCTTATTTTTTATCTTAATGACCCTTAAAGTCGCTTGTTCTCCCCTAATTATACCGGAAATATCTTTTTAAATAAATTATAAGTTAAATTAAAAATGGGTCAGCGAAAAATGAGTTTACTAATGCAAATTAAATGAAGATCCATGCAAACATCACGGTTAGGTAATAATTGGCTGAGTTTCTTTTATATTTAATCAAGGTACAATTTTAAATTTAGAAATATAACTGAAGTAATTTAGTCAAAAGCTTAGGCTACTCTTTTTCATGTTTTATTAGTTGTTTAAAAGGTCACTTTATGTTTAAAATTGGTTGTATAAAATTGATATGATAAAAGATAAAATAAAGTACAGCTAGAAACTCAACAGCGGCAATTTATAAAAATGCTGCAAGTATCTACTAAATATAGTTTGAGGCGAATTTAATTTGAGTAGAGCTAATAAAATTAGAACGTTAAGACTATTTCGTTACAACGCTTTCTATTAGAACAATAAGTGATTTATGGCAACGGAATTCGGGTGGGATACTCTTTTACAATATATGTAATTCATAAGTTTACAAAGCGAAGCGGAGCTCACCTAAGTTTAAATGGTTATTTAAATAGCTACGAAAATAATAACGTCGAAACCGCACGAGCGTGAACAACAAATTGTGTCATTATCCTAATTCCCCAAAATTAGAACAAAACGCGAAATATTATTTCGGCTTAATATAAAGGGCATTAGTGGTTTAGTGTTGCGGGAACTCGCGAAGACCGCCAACTGTGCCCTAAATCTGTTTTGACAAACCAACCGCTCGACTTAGTAAATGCTCCTAACTAGCGTACGCTTAAACCTAAATGTAAATGTAAGGTTTCCACGTTTAGTTAATATGGGTCAATGATATTTAACTTTAAGCTGGAATAAAAAAAATGGCACAAAATATGCGGAGTGAATAATTAATCAATCTTAATACTTTTGATCCATTGAAGCTTTGAGATTTATTGTACCTAATTTTAACATTTGATCTACAGCATAAGACATAATACGTGGACAAGCATGCATCATATTGATTCCTTATTGCTTCGGAAAGTTATCAGTATACATATTGACATTACAATTTTGCAATAAATGAGTTGGGAACTTATAGAATGCGAAGATATGATTGAGTTTGCTCGAATGCTGCTCCAATTTTCAAAGTTGTAGGAACATTTGGTAGCGTTATATTGATTTATACAAACACAGAGCGGTTTCAATTTTAACGTGTTAAGTCACATGTGGTGTCGCTATTTACAAAGTTTCGGTCGTTTTGAATAACAAATAAAATACCACATGGTCTTTACAAAAATTTATTTATTCTAACCCGCACAAGGTTATTGTATAGGGTGGGTATAATGGTTGTGTGTGAGAAAATACTTTTTATTGTTTTTCAAAACAGAGTAGAATTGGTGTTTTTAGTAACGGGTGGTTGTTTATATAAATAAATAAACAATTCTGAATACTGTACGCTTTATTTTCTACTGTTTCACAGTTATGTGGTTGTACGTGGAACTTATCGCTACGTTTACAGGAAAACATTTTAATATCGAGTTCAAATATGTGATCGTTAGAGACGTCTTATGAAACGTACTATCTAATATCACAGGTACTAGGTACATATTAACTTTTCATATCTAGTTTATAATTATATTAATGCAGGGAAACTAAAACATAACAATTTCAGTATTTATGACTGAAAAATTGATTATCATTTACAATTGATTGATAAAATCGACAATTATTTCACCGTGGATTTTGTTCTCATTACGGGGACTTCACCTCTTAAACAATATTACTGGTAGGTACTCTTGTCTCCTTTATCCTTGGTAACTTAAGGACTACCTTCAACCTTGAACCTGAAAAATAAAATGTATTTAGAATATTAATATTGGAGGATAATTGCTATAATTGCATATACTGTTAGAGGAGGACTAAATGACGTCACTTCCGGTGTGCGCCCGCGCCCCGGGCCGCGGAACTTCAATTTCCGGGCCAAAGCTGATTTTCCCTTTATGACAGTAACACGGTATTTATTCTTCCACTAAGTCAACTCGTCCATTGTGGTAATGAAATTATATACACGGAAGGGTATAAGTGCTTGTATGTAAAATTAAATTTGACAAATTTTTATTAACATTCAGATTACAAAGATAAATTACTATTCTCTTTAAAATTCTATTTTGATTAATGATTTGAAGCAACTATATTATCTCCGAATATTCCAGAGAATTTATTATCTGTAGCCATTTTGACTTAAATCCTATATTAACAAAACGTATCTTGAGAAAAGAAATAAACGTATTTCAAACTTTAATCATATTGTGTGAATGAACCTTTATAAATGCTATATCTTTCTAGAAAAACACATTACTGAGAACGTAGTATTGGTAATAAAAAATAATGATGATATATTATATTGTTCTTCCAAGAAAGTGTATATTACACGTTCATTATTAAAAAGACAAATCTTCTGATATTATAAAGCTGAATATATTATGTTGTTGTTTAATTGGTTGAACGAGCTAATCTCAGGAACTACAAGTCTGATATAACCTGTACAAAGATGTTGATATTTTTAAGTCTGAAAGATATCTTCACAGTAGCTTTATTTAGCAAGTTCAACAATAATCCGGATTTATTATAACTATAATATTGCGATTGCGCTCCAATGGAATATCATAAAATTTTATAACTATTTTATCGGGTTGTTTAGTACTTCTATTTCATTGGGTCGTTAGAGGTCATAAAGGGGGGTTTCAATCTTTATCATGTATGGTATTTCAGTCATACATTTCTTTGTCATGGAGTTCAATTTTTGCAAACTACATCTTTCAAATGTATTTCTAAACTAGAGGTCCGCCCCGGCTTCGCCCGTGGTACACAATAAAAGGTAGCCTATGTCCTTTCTCGGGTATCAAAATATCTCCATACCAAATTCCATGCAAATTGATTCAGTAGTTTAGGCGTGATTGAGTAACAGACAGACAGACAGAGTTACTTTCGCATTTATAATATTAGTATGGATTGTTTTAAAGTTCTCTGTCTATTATCATGAATTAAGGAAGTTTTTAAGTACCTTAGTCTAAAGTAACAACAAAAGCAATATACCCAAGTATATAATGTAATGATAATGGTAATATCTTCCTGAAAGATATTCCTCATTTGGTACATTATTTCAATAAATTACTTCATACCAATTAAGATCGTAAATATTAATGATTTAAATAAGCGTTTGAAAATCATCATTCAATAGACTACTTTATAGCTTTTTTTTATATTTTGATAAATATTTTTTTTTGCTACGAATTTTGTATAGGTATAGTAATAATGTTTACTGATTCCATTTGTAGACAAAAACGGTTTTACTGGGATTAAACTATTCACATAATAAAAACAAGCGATTGTATACACAAATGTTAATGTGTAAATAAATAATTCAAGCCACACTCATAAGTAATGGATGATTCAACTTATTTTTCCATATTCATGGTAAATTCTCATTACATTTGTAACGAGGACATACTCGCTCAATTCTCTTTAATATATAATAATCGAGACTATATTTGTATGTAAATGGAAATTTCATTGGATGTTTATCTTTGAATAAACTGATATATTCACGTATTTTGTACCAACGAAAATACAAATTTAGATATATTTTTAAAGCTATAAAAACAAAGCTTCTTGTTACAATTGACTATTAATATAAGAATACGTTTATATACTGGTTTGGTTTTCTTCGAAATAACAGATTGTATGTACTTAACGGTACCTACCGTATACATTGTCTTTTGAAGAACGCTATAAAATACATTTCTTTATTATTTGTCATTCTTAAATCTCATATCCTTGGGCAGTAGGTAAAAACAAAACACAAATGAAATAACCAAGACAACGGGAAAAATAAATAATCAGATGCGGAGACTTCAAAGTTAACCGTGAACATGGAAACAAAGAATTAAATTTGTTTCCACAATAAAATAATTCTGTTCGTATTGCCGCAGGAAATAAGGCATTTTTATATAATAAGATAAATACATTTTTAAAGAGCCCACCTGTTGATAAATGTAATACGCCGTCTAAAATCGGGTTTAATACATACCTACGGTAGTTATATTGTAGACCAAATTAAGTAAGTATCTAGAATTGGAATAGACTCGGTTACGTGGGCCACACTGAAAGTTTTGCGTAACTAATAAATAAAACAATTTATTTGTCTAATATTATATTTACTACTTTTTAAAGTATTCTCCGTTACATTTAAAACACTTTTTCATCCGTTCAAATCATTTCTGGAAACATGAGGACCATTGGTCCGAGGGTATGTTTTCTGCGTGCTGTTTGAAAGCAACCACTGCCTCTTCGGGCCACGTAAATGTCGAACCACTCATTGAATCATAGATTTTTGGGAAAAGGAAGAAATCGCAAGGTGCTAGGTTAGGACTGCGTACGGTATGAGTCACGTGCTCTATGTTTTCAGAAGCCAAAAATGACTTTGTTTTGTTCGCGGTGTGCGCCGAAGCACTGTCATAGTGCAACAAGATGCGACTTCTAGGTCGCTTTTCTCTTATTTTTTCTAAGACATTGGGCAAACAAATAGTGGTGTACCACTCAGCATTAACAGTCTTTGGTCGCTCAAGTGAGATAGTGTAGACAGGATTCGTCTTAGAGAAAAATAATGCAATCATTTGTTTGCCGACCCTTATCGCCTGCCTCAATTTGGTTGGTTTGCTGTCACTTTCAAACACCCACAAAGAATATTGGTGTTTTCTTTCTGGAATATAACCATGTATTCATATTACATATCCTGTTACGATATTATACACGGCATTAGAATGTCCGTAATTGTACTTTAATAGCATTTCTTAACACTAATCTACTCGATGTCGTTTTTGTCCTGGAGTGAGTTTGGGAGCAATCCACCGGCAACCAAGCTTCCTAACTTTGAAATGTTCATGTAAAATATTCTGAATTTGGCTCATACCAATCCCCAAATGTCCTCGAATCTTCTAATAAGTGATATGGCTATTTTCTTAAATTAGTCGTCTGACGGTAGCCATATTTTCCTCCGTGATCGCAGTTGAGGGTCGACCTTCACGAATTTCATCATGGAGAGAAACACGGCCGCGATGAAATTCAGCATATCAATGCCTTAAAGTGCTCAAATGAGGTGCTTCCCTCCCAAAAGTATTTTAAAGGCGAGCAGTGCAAACTTTCGGAGAAAGCGAACTTTTAAAATCATCAAAACTCATCGCCCTAAAATTGTTTCGTGTTAGTTCCGTTTTTGCTACGGACAACGAACTTCAACTTGAGATAAAAAAAAATTGACAAGCGTTTTCCGCCAAATTTTTTTTCTCCTCAACTTATGAGACTTCATATTATGTTAAAAAAATATAACATTCGTAATATAAACATTTATGGGTGGCCAGAAACGCAAAACTTTTAGTGTGCACTAGGTACTAGAATTACATATTACGACACAATTAAGCTGGTTCTTCGAAATTTTATATACTTTTTTGGTGACAATTGTGTAAATATGTAATTCCGTGAACTCTACACCACCTACTTTTAATTAGTTTTATGAACCTATCACCGGAATGACACTTGTATTTTCGCCGGGAATTCGAGCACAAAGACTAGCATAGATATCTGACCAAGGGTTAAGCGATACTGTACTAAGGAGACAATCATATGAGCGTCTTGGTAGAATATAACAGGGTGACTAACTTCGTTCAAAGTATATTCACATGTAATTTGTCAAACATATACACAAGTAAATACGGAGCAAAATAATAAGTCTGTCCCGAGATCGAGTATTAATCGTCGTATTTGGTGAATAAATTTACTTTTGTTTGAGTTTGCTTTCGCTACAACGTTATTTATTCAGTAGGACGACCCCAGGCCAGGGCAGAGATACTTTGTTTACATAACATTTTCGTCCCAGTGTTTGCCACGTTGACTTGCCGATATTTCTTCGGACCTCGAATTATTTACTGAATCTATATTGGGTATGCTATCGTGTTACCTTTTCTTGAAATGAACAATATATGAGCTGTGATTGTGTCGCATTTTTGTGTTTTAATAATTGGAATTGAATTGTTTTTTCTATAGTTTGATTTAAATTATATTGTGTACGTTAAAGGTTCGTATGATTAGAAAGCAAATTACATATTTATAATTAGTACTTTCAGGTTCATAAAAGAAAACAAACAGTACTAAACGTAAATCTGCCCTGATATATAATTAAGCTAATACATTTCGCCCCTTAATTTCCGACCAAGTAATAAGCTCTGAAGAAAATTACAGCAATTAAAGGCACAATACCTCTTTTAGTGTGGTTTATATTTCCTATTATTTCGGCCACTTACTTCTATGTTTTCACACTTATACGTGATTTAGGTCAAGGGATCATTCATAGAGAAAAAGAGTGGCTTGAAAGCGGCATCAGAAACATGGCCTGGCACCGCTTCAAAGCCCTTGATAACTTTTATGGGTGGTTTGTGTCCGCGGTCGTTTGGGCACAATTCGTTTAATAGTTTATTACTTTATGTGGCATGCTGAAGTTGCAAAAGATACAAAATTTACAGAACAAAATTGAAGTATTTTCTTCTTTAAGAAAATCTTCAAAATTCAATCTTTAAAAAAATGCTTCATTTGTAATATTAGTAGCGTTTAGCTACTATTATGTAATCTGTGATATTAGCAACGTTAGTTAATTAGTTAATGCGTTAGTTTCGAAGAGAAAGTGACCAATGTTGACATAATATTTTCTACAAAGATTCCCTTTAACAGTTATATGATGCAAATATATAATCTCAAAACAGTTCAAGAATGCAATTTGTTCTCTACAAACACTAGCAAGTTCACAGTTAAATATCTACACAATTTATATGGGCAAATAATTCACAGTTTGATATGTGCGATCACGTCGGCGCCGTATTTATAGTATGACAGAATGCGCATAAGCATCCTTGCGCGTAGGCGATTGATTTACATCGATAGATCGCCAGCTTACCTACGCAGCCCTTCGTGTTACCTACATCAACATTTATTTACTACTGCCAGTATTCACAGATATTGCTAACATAAGTTTTATGTGTGATCATAAATTTCAGCGAACAATATGCTATTGAACGTTGTTTATTGCTTGTATGTAAGTAGGCGAAGGTTTGAACTAAGGATTACCGTGAAACTTTACTCCAGATATCAGTTTTCAAATAAAATGCTTACGTTTTTTAAGATGCCAGATCAATAAAACGGGGTTTATGGCTAAACAATATAATCTGTCGAATCATACGATTTTTGTTAAGCATCGATTAAATATCTTTATCGAAATAAGTCGACTGTTGTGTGTTAGAATAAACTTTGTCACAATACTGATTTTCAGTCTTTTAAAACTAAATTTACCAGACAAAACAAAGACTACATAATCGACTGTTCATTATTCATTTTAATGGCAGCATAGAGTCTGAAGTGGCGCGTTTGCATATAAAATTAAGAAACACTTCTACTGTAATGAATGAACGAGGACGCTATTAAAATAGTGCCACATAAATAATTCAGACGTAGGCTTGGCTTCGTTTCAAGACATTTCCACATTAAATTTCATGAGAAGTTCATTTTTCCGGAAAGGCGTGACCGTTCACGCGCGTCGCTGTGGTCGACTGTCTCGTGGTAATTGACCATTTTATACTTTGGATGTATTGGCTACGTACCAGAGATATCGATTTGATATGTGCTTGTCGTTGGAATGTGTTTATCAAACAAATACATGCGTTGCATGACTGAATTGTTTAAATAATAAGCGTTGTTGGCCAACATTTAAATGTGGTTGGTACCTTCATGTTTCTAACTGTGAATTAAATATGCAGAATACAGTATCATTTATTCATTTGCGTAATTTTGGATTATAATAATTTGATGCTCTAACTTTTATATAGAAAGCTATTCAAGAAACCGATCTATTCTAGATTTGAAGTCTTGTTAGTAACTTCTTTAAAACCATTTCCACTAAACTTATCCAGTAACATGCTATAGCTCTTCCTAATTAGTTTACAGAGAGCTCTCTGTAACATGTTGTAATAAGCATATAACAACTGTTTACGACGAATAAAATTGAATTTTCCAATCCAATGGATGGACGCTATCAAAATTAATCGCAACTAAAGCTAAAAGTAAGTCGAATGGAACAAATTGTGAAATCGAATTTGACAGTTTCGAATTATCCGCTTAGTTTGCGATAATAATCGTATCGATTATATGATAATGTGTACCGTTAATTTTTTTCTAAACAGCGTGCTTCGACCTCGGGTCTTTAGTGTTTCTTGTACGGCGATATTATTTCTTCCTTTTACAGTAGTCGCCCGGCGGTCCACTCCACTTTTGTTTTTACATCGTAAAGCAAAGTCTGCGACTTATGAACGTTGATTTATATGTTAATGGCAGAAAGCGGTGCTGGAAATTGTGTTTACTTTTGCAAATCGCAAATTTCTTGAGGATAGTTGAAGTTGATGATCAAATTCATGAAGCCAAGGGTTACTCCTCGACGTGAAATGGGCAATCAATCACGTCCCTATCAAAATTTGATGTTGACATAAAGTGGATGAGAAAATGATTGATGCAGTAACTTCTGTGTCCCATAAATAGCGACATAGCAAGGGTAATTGAATAAAATGAGTTAAATGCTCACTGCATTGTAGACTGTAGTGTACACTGAGGAGCTCGAGTGCATGTTCAATGGTGTTAATTTTAATCGAGATGTAAAAGTATGGTGCACAATGTAGGTAATATACTGTTAGTTTATTTTAAAGTTAATTAATATAATACAAATGACATGATGGCAATAATATGATAAAATTTAATTTATTTAAGTACCTGTATTGCTTCATTCAAATCGGCCGAATTTAGAGAAATCATTATTTTGTAAATTAATTGGTTTTAATCTAATTTTTTGATTTTCATAAAAACAATCCATCTGTTAAATGTTTTTGTAAATACTTATACTGGAAGTAGAATAAATAAATATATTGAATACTTGTTACTATATTACGAAGTGTATAAAGAAGGAACCGAAAATAACAACACAGCAACAAAAGCTGAACGAATAAACAAAAAGTAAATGTAAATATTCCTTTAATCAATGAACTGACAAAGAAAATAGACCAAGGTGCCCATCAGGAAAAACCGCCTTCATTAGTTTAGTGACTTGCATTCGACCGAGTTGACGGTGTGGCATGTAGCCCTAATGGATAAGCTCGACGTGATTTAGTCTTGCTGCAAACAAAGAGGCAGTACATTGCTTTTTAAATTAGAAAGTCCGTTAGCATATGCCGTAAAACTCGTATGAAAAGAGCAATGTACTACGTTAAGTCATATTCACTTTTATTGTCGCAGATTGTGATGAATGTAGTAAAATTGATTCACTAAGCGTAGATGGACTATTATACAGTTCATTTGCGCTCATTACCTTATACTGTATTAACCTTTCGTGATCGTAACGTTTGTAAAGCAAAGTTTAAACTGGGGTAATAAATAGAAGCAAAGGTTATAAAATGAAAGTTGGAGGAATTTATTACGCGCATTTAGGTAGTGTGGCTTAATGATACAGCAATTGAAATGTTTTGATTAAGTAGTTTTCCATGACAGGTATTTATAACATTCTTGTATAATTATTGAAAATAACATTTAGACTTATATCATTACTAGTTGCTGCCCAACAAACTTTCATCTGCTATTAATATATCCCAATGGTGTTAGAATTTATCATAATCCTTTCTTAGCGGATGCCTACATCATAGACTATCTGCATGCAAAATTTCAGCTAGTCAGTCATTTTTGCGTTTTTATATGAATAGATACATACATAAATAAACAAAATAATAATAATTCGTTAAACAATACTTGAATAACATTTCCGCATAAATGTGTGAAGCTGGAACTAATATTCTGTCCTTTTATTAAGACAGCAATTCGAAAGGTAAGAGCCTACTTACACCCACTTGTCATAAAATCTCCGTGTTACCTTACCAAGAAATGACAAAGTTGACCTGAATTCAGTGCAACTTTGTGTAGCCCTTTTGGTAAGAGCCCTTGGGAGCCAAAATTATATTACTTCATGTCCTTCGCGAATTTTGCATCGGTTTTGAAAGATTATTGTTTTTGTGAATAGCGTGTTTATAAAACACGTTTGAGACTTAGTCTGAAACGTGATATCTGAAACGTATTAGAAAATATACTGTCCGTGAAAGGGCTATTCATATTAATTTATATTTAATATGCTTCAATTACAAACGGCTGTATCTTTTGATTGCGTTGGCTTGATTGATTGATTGATTTATTAGTTTGATTTTTTCACAGCTTCGGGAAACCGTAGACTTAAGAATTCGATATTAATTTCAGCTCAATACCTCCACGCTTTTCTGAGAAAAAGGGTGTTGACAGACAGAAAACTTTAAAATTATTAAAAATATTTTTTTTATGTGATGTAATTAAAAATTTAATTTTTTGCTTTTACGTCTGAAATAAAAATAAATAGATGTACCTAAATAAATAGATGTAAATGTAGACAAATAGTCTTATAATTACTGTATGTATTTTTTATACAGCTTAATAAAATTATTAAGCTTTAAGCGTATCTACCCGAAGATAGGTGTTTTATTTGTCTTAAAAAACTTAATACTTACATTAAAATCCACAAAAAACTACCAATTTCCGAAACACCAGCTAAAACGAACGGGTCATTAAACGAAAAAGTAAATATTGACTCACGTAATCAGACTAATGCATTTAGGTCCCAAGGTTGTAAACAAGGGTGCTCACCTGTACGGGGTGTGTCCAATGACACACGGTCTTACTGCAAGTCACCTGGCTAATGGTTCCACTCGACCCTAAGTACTTGCTACGTGATTAAATCTATTTGTTTAAAAAAGAAATTACATGTCACGTGGTACTTTTGTTTTGATGTGGCAACTGCAATTTGTTGTTGGCAATGAATTGTCTTCTATCTTTATATCATCCTACCTTTAATCATTGAAGAGCAATAGTAATAAAAACGACATAATACTTCTCAAATAATGTACCAATTAAATACTAAAAAAATATAATATAATTATATTAATTACACCGAAATATTATATCAAAGACAAAGTTCATCTTCTGTCGCTTAATAATTTAGAATCAACACATTTCTGAAAGTTTGCAAACGCAAAAAGATACATCCAAACATTGATTGTACTTACTAACTTTGCGGGTCTACTGTTATTTATATCGAAAAATCTTGCAAATGACGCAGCCTAAATCTAGTACTGCTTAATTATTCTATTCCATTACGTCAATCTGCTGAGTAGGTGTGGTCGCGGCAATGCTACCCAATTCGCAATGGAACATGCTCGGTTGATGCTAAATTTGTATTAATATAATATAGGTTAATATTCCCTATATTATAGAAATATAAGTATGTATGGAAGAGAACGAATTTTGCACAAATATCAGAAAAGATCATTCGTACGTATAAGCTTTTTGGTATCACATCTTCTTCCTTTTTGTAAATTAGTTGAAAAGAATAACCTTTATTAACAAAATTACTGGAATTTAATGTAAAATAACAGCCAAATAATCAAGTGCCACTCATCTTTGACGTTGTAAGGCTTAATGCTGTCTGTGCTGATTTGAACACCAACGCGAAAACTATATTTAGCTTCTACGTCGAATTAAATTCGTGAATAGATTATTAATTTAATATTATATTTTATGATTAGAATCCGGATTATATTAAATTACAAAAAGTAATAATTATTTTTATGAATAAAAAAATCATTTTTATAGATATCATATGAAATATTGTACTCATTAACATTAAATATGTGATATGAATTACTATCCTTTATTATTATATAATTACGTAGAGCTGACATAATTTGCATGCCTTTTGTGGCGAATATGTTGATTTTTATATTGTTATCTTTTGAACGCATTATGTCTATAAATTATTATTATGAAATTATTATGAATGATATTTGACTTATTTTTGGATAATTTCTAGTATTATAGAATTGTTAATTCAACAGCCAAAATACTCATTGCTATTTACCAGTTCATTGTTAAAAACTGAAGCTCTAATTTCTATTGAAATAAACTGGAATTTTGAATTATTCTAGCGCATATGTGTGCCACAATTTATACGTTTTGATTTAGTATGAACTAGATAACGCATAATAGAAATCATGTAAAGCTGAGTTTATATCTGCCAGTTTATTTTGACATACAATTTAAAACAAAATTGTATGGTAATTTAAGCTTCAACTTTCATCTGTAATATCAGTTTAATTTAAAAACCAACCGAGATTATATTGTAATAAAATGAAAATAAAGTGAATTAAGTAAGTAAGTCATTTAGTTTAAAATGTAGGTATAATGTCCAGTTCAAATTCATAGTGTAAGACCAGTTTCAAAAATAATTTAGCCTCAATAAATGCAACGTAAAACTTACTAAGACAAAATAATACGCACCTTATTATTTAATAATCATAAAAAGCCTATTTGCTTTTACAAGAAATACATATATGGTCATGTCAAAGGCGTTTGAATCACAGTATTATCGTATAGCAGACTGATTAGTCAAAGGTCACATCAGCTGATGCGCACTGCTTTATCAATAGCTCTTAGCTTATCATTACGATGATTGGTTGTTGCCTGTTGGTGAATCATTTTCAATAACACTGTTCGGTCACTGTTTATTTTTAGTTACAATTATGTGCGATTCTATCTCTCTTCGCTTTGGTTTTAGAGAGAAATTACTATCGATTAGTTTAATAATTAACTCTACAGAAACTCTGTCTCCTAAAACTATAGGCCCAGATATTGGAATGCAATCATAATAGTTTGTATTATTTTATGCTACAATTGTACCTACTTTTCCGGATAGTATTTATGTAAAGATATTTTAATTTAATTTGTTTGATACTTTACTTGCAAATGTTTAAAAAACTGTGTCAAACAGGACTTTTCAAATAATCTAGGATACAATGTACAACAGTTAAGTATTAATTTATCTTCAACATTAATTAAATTAGATGGGTCAACTATTTTTAGAAGAAAGAAGTTACCTTTAGTGATATAGGTACGTCGTCATACATTATTAGTTTATTACTATAAAATGTTAATATAAAACAATTTTGTTCATACCCAATTTTCGTTAAACGGTTACAATAATGGCACAAAATGAATGATATTCAGATAATCTCGGGCCGTGATGCTTGAGTACCTTGTTATATCGTTGTTTAATTTAAATATGTTAATTTTATTAGGCATAATACAGAGTGAGGACTGTTGAATTGCAAATGAATGTGACATTACATTTTATGGCTCGGAGTCGGACTATTTGTTGGTCCGTTTCCTTGGAACTGCCGTCAAATTTTCACTTTGATATGCTTAATGTTTATAGTGGAAAAGGTAATTATTTTCTAAACAATGGTATCATGGATACGTTTTATATATTATGTACATTGTTCTCTTATAATATTATACTTACTTTATATACTTTTAAAGGTGGGTAGGTTTATAAAAAATTGAGTTGTGTGTCACGTGTGAGTTTTTATGTGGAATGTGTATAGTGTATATTCGTGAATGAACAAATTAAGTTTAAACGGTCAAAAATATTGTGAATATTGAAAAGAACTTTACATAAACAAAAAACTCAACTCAAATTCAGTTTCGGGAGCTACAAATAGGTCATATTATAATATGAAGATAGCTTTGGAAAGGATAAAAGTAGAATATAGAATACAGGTCTTATAATAAAGTTACTCCACATTACCTAGATTGATTAAACGCTTGGTAAAATTAGCATGACGCTATTGGAGAGATGTCACTCCAAGTTTAAAGTCCTTATACTGTAGGGTATTTTTAATACCAATTTGGGCATATTAGTTCTATGTGATTGGCCTTTAATTATTTATTTATCGTTTGCTGCATAAAAGTTGTTGATTGTTGATATTAATTATATACAATACAGCCATAATATGTTTTTAATCATAGGCAAATTATAATTTAAAACACTACGAATTATATAAGAAAATACATTTGTCACTAAGTAACTACGCAACCATCACGTTTCGCGACGCCATAAATTCTAAGCATACTTCCAATTTGTGATTGTAAAACATATTCTTCCAATATGTGATTTAAAACTCCGTACTATAAATAAAATTGCCAGTATAAAAAATCGCATCAATGTTCAAGCCAAGTGATATAAATTTTCTATTTGTGACCTGAGCCGGGCTTACCAAGATAGACGGATATTTATACTCAACGGAGACCTAAGCCGTAAAACGAACGAATGATTTTATAATATGTACCCATTTTATGTGTGCCTTTTCAATTTGGACCGATTTTCTTGTGAGTGTGACTCTAAATTTGGATACTGGAACGTAGTAACTGAATTACGACTTGTCCTAATCAGGGTATTACAATTTACAACGGGTGTTAGTAATAGTTAACGATAACTAAACTTCATATAAATATTGATTATTGTATAAAATATTACGATTCTATCTTTGCACGCTCTCAGTTAAATAAATATATTTAATTCTAAGTAGATATTTGATATTTCTATTTGGCTCACTCTCTCAGTAGCAAAACAAATTATTTTTAATGTAAATAATAATACATGAAAATAATTATAATTGTTTGTATAATTAGAATAAAACGAGATGTTTGACTGTCATTTTAATAATAATCCGATATATTGTTATTATAAACTAATGTAACATTTAATTTAACAATAAATGGGTACTATTTAAATGACAATCTATGTATTTATTAAGTGATCAAATGGATTTATTTGGAACATAAACAATCATTTCATTATTCATATTTCCTTATATTTGAGACAAATAAGTAGTAAAACATTATATTATATCTACATAAGTGCCTCTAAACCATTTCTACTGCGTTCCTCAAATAGCAGTTTTAGTGCTAAAATTAACTGGTTCCCTGTAACCCTTGTCGGAAATAGTTTATTAGGCTTTTAACTAACCGCATTTGTATTTTGTTTTATCTCGTATTTATGGTTTCTATACTGCTATCAATAAAGAAACTGTAAACAATAGAAAATGTGGTGTTAGGAATTCGGAAATGTCTTTCGTATAGTTTTCATTTAAATGCTTTTTAAATACTAACAATATCGATCAGAAGTTCGTTCATAAACAAACTTAAAAAATATTTTATTTCCCAGTATTTAAGTAGGTAAGTATCTAGTAACTGCCCTACATGTACTTAGGTATTACGGATTGACCCTTGTCGATTTCTTATGAATTATAACGATATATGAGCTACAGAATTAATTATTATGCAAAAAAATGCTGTGTGGTTTTATGAAACCACGGTAAAAGTGAATCTGTTCGAACGGTTTCGAACACTGCTTTGTGTAGCGCATATCGCGTGACGGTCGGCTGCCGAGTAGGTATACCTACTCGGCAGCCGCGATACACGCGACATGCGCTACACAGACAAAAAAGTTTGAGACGATGTAATAAAAGTTTCACTTTAATATGCAAACAGTGATTTAATTTTTATAAATTTTTAAATAACATCCTTTAAAAAGTATAAAATAAACTGCCAATACAACTCTAATAATAATATTTAATTACCCCATTCCCATGCCACTCGATACCAAATGCCGACGATATTCTATAATAATAGATATCAAATATAGACCAATGAACAACAAAAGCTGTCACGTATAAAGAATCACGATCATAGAATGACTCAGCAAGCTCTTAACTTGGAATTCGTCACGCACGCTCTCATTATGAGCTATTGTAAAAAATACAATTCTTGACCGTGTCATGTAATTTACCACCTAATAATAAGATTTTTTATTAATCTGGCGTTAATATTGGCATGAATTATTTGTGTTCATGCTGCTAAATCTGTGAAATTAACAGAAAATACGCTTGGTAACGGATTATAGGTATCAACTACAATATATTTGCATCAAGTTGAAGACATACTTTGTTAGTACAATATAGTGAAAATTTGAAACGTTTGGTCTTTATAAAGAAAATCCACATCTAATAAAATATATGATTACTATTTTCATACTGTTCAACGTCTCTTTTTTCTACTATGACGTATTTTGATACCCTGAAGAAGGACGTATAAGTTGTTCATTCCAGCTAATTAAATAGAGGAAATTTTAACACGTTCAGTATACACATATAAAACAAAAAATAACATTTATTCCACGCGAACTTTAAATAACTAAAATAGTGAAAAGCCGTCAATGTCACCATGGCACCATGCCACAAACTCATTATTCCTGAAGAATAAAATAAACGGAGGGTGCATACAAATATAAAACACTTATTATCTTATCATACAATGATGGATGATTCTTTTATTATAATAAAGAGTAATTGCTTCCTTTCACATGGGTTAAAGCTTAAGTAATTACAGAATTATATCTGTACGATTTATGGATTGTTATTAATTTGTTTTTATTATTTAAATCGAGACAATTATTCTCGAGTTGTTGAAATTAATGTTTATTAATTTTTAGATTAAAATAAATAATATAACTTCTTTGTACCTATCTCAGCACATATTTGTGTAACAATTAAAATAGACATGGAATTATAACTCCATGAAATTTAAGAATATAGTTGTAAAATTTAAACAAACATTACATGAAAAACGTATTTATGCATACCTATATTTTTTTACAGAAAGGAGAAAGTTAAAGACTAATTCAAAATAATATATTTGGTAGCGAATGTGACTCTAAAAGCAATATTGAATATTTTTATTCCAAACCCCACTCATAACTTGTCTATATGGCAAGGGTGGATAGGGGAGCCAAATGTGCTGATATCGAAATTTAAATAATGTATTTTGTGTTTTTTAGATACACAAAATATTAGCAATATTGAATTATTCATTTTATACTACGATTGCGCTTTTAAAAATTTGCAAACATCGTCTCATAAAGTCCGCATAAAAACAAGCTATAAATTACAATTTTATGCCATCGTGATCAAAGCAATAAAAGTAGATTAATAGAATTGGCTCTGGCTTCATGCCTATATAGACGCAAAAACAAACAAGGAGCTATTAAGTCGGACGTTAACAATTTCCCCCAAACTACAGAAAGAATCGTGAAGAGTGTTGATAGGACATCTTTATACCCAATTGGGGCCGAGAAATCTCAGGACGCTGCAATAGGACAACAAATTATAGTCATTGCCGGACGGTCAACGGGCCCTTTACGAGCGATTCCCAGCGTTGATGATGATTTAGATGCAAGGAATATCGGGCGGAAGCGCAACGATAAACCGCGGGAACAGATCGGTTGTCATAGCAACGGGACACGAGCTAGAGGGTAAACCTCGCTCCCTCGGCGTCTAGTTCACGGACACTTATTATCGTTATCGTAATAAATTGGTCTGGAATGCGTGCAATAACTTTAAGCGAGATCGCAATAAAATTGCGATGTGGAATTTCGCTATGATAAAATATGATTTATTGTAATTATTGTGCTTCGCTTGAATGTTTCATACGCTCCCATTGCTATTAAAGAGCAATATGAGAAACAATTGAAACGTTTTTTTAATTACACAAATAGTCTTTTAAAGATTGCTGCTTTTAATTGGGTACCTGGTAGAATTGCAGTGATCTGTATATTCTTACTATTCATGTTTATTTACTATTTAGGTATTCGCATATTTGTTGAAATATTTTTAATTCACATAAAATTATTGCTACAAGTATAAAATGCAACAATAAACACGACGTGAAGCCCCAATTTATTACGCGGCGACTGATGATGATATATCGACGTCGGCTGCTGTGTTGATCGTCACTTACCCTACCCTTATCACGGGCATGTAATTTCGGATTCAATGCCCTCGGGCTTTCGTCTTTTATATTACATTTTTTATGTAAAAATAAAGTATTTTTGTTCTTCTGTAGATTACATTAATTTTGTTGTTTGTTTATTTTCAGGTACTTACGTGGTTATGAGACGATGAGCCATGGAATCACGCAGTGCGCCGCCGAGCCCCGACGAAACAGGGGAGGCGGTGTTCGATTCTCGTTGTGGTCGATATCCTCACCAACCATCTCTCCAGAGGGCCTTTGCGAGCTGCAGGGAAACCACCAGGCCCCGACCTCACCATCGTCATGCGGTATCAGAGCCTGCACGACCGGACGAAAGAGTTTTCACCACGGCCGAAGTACATGATTACCCTTCTTCAGAATCTGGTATTGCAGCAGACTGCCCACACGCTCACAGCAGTAACCCAGATGATAGCCCATGCTATGACCGCTCTGATTATGAGGGAAACTCAAGTTATAGTTTAAGACACAATTTCCATCACACGGTGGACTGCAATAAACATCGTTCAGAATTTCACCGTAGTCATACTCCAGACTATCATGAGCATGGTTCAGATAGTGATAGGGGACACCCTCGAAGTCAAACCAGCCGTCGACCTTATAGGAAACATAGACGGGAAGAAGATGATGGTGCTCAATCCCTTGATGAGCGATGTGCTCGAGATCTCGATGAAATTTTACCCGCACGGCTAGCTGGCATGAATTTATCACGTGATCAACCATCTCAATCATGGAACCGAAGTAATATTGCCGCTACTATGGAGCGATTTGAGCCTGTCGATTATTCATACGCATATTATGACCATCATTTATCCATGCCTTCGTCGTCGAGAAAGGCTAATCGACAACGCGGACGGGGATTACCACGAGATCGATCAGCTCGACACAATTACGTAACCAGATATGGAACAGAGGAAAATATTTATGAGGAAATAACTGATGGTTCGAGGACATGTCCCAAACATCGACATGCTCCGAGGCAATCTCTTATTTCACTCGACAGAAGTGGCGTTGAAGAAGAAGTACGTCGAGTAGAATCAAGACATAAACGGATATTAGGAGAGTTAAATCTAAGCGTTGAAGCAATGCTCATGCCCGAATGTGAATCGCCAGATTCAGAACGAGCGGAGGATCGGGATAACATTGAAGAACTATTAAGGGTGGGTCCAACTGATGAATTATTATCCCCTGCAAGTTGTAATCCTCCAGATTTAGACAGCGGTTTTAGTGGAAGTAGTAGCGGTGCTAGTTACGTAGGCAGTTTGAGGAGAAAACCGACAGGGTCAGTTCCACATTTGCCAGCAGTTGCGTATGGAACGCGCGGCGCTGGAGTGCGTATTTTGGGTGCTGATGAATGTAATTTACGTTGCCCTAGAGATGTTCCGTCACCTCGAAGTTCCAGTTGTGGCGATGCAAAGTCAAGCGGTTTCTGGAATAAGAAAGCGTGGAAAAAAATTTCTGGTTTTTCAAGTTCCAATAGCATCAACAAAGCTGGCTTAACTGGTGAGTTACCTACAATATTGGGCTGTTTTTTTATTATTTTTATTTTATTTATCTTTTTAAAAATCATAAGCCACAGTTACTTTCAAAAAACTCCCATCTCATCTCGCTTATGTTCACATTCTGAATTTAGCTCAAATTTTAATTTTATACTTTTCAAGACATTAAAACTCTCCTATTTACTTTAAAAATTCGACATACATTACATTCCCACATGAACGCAAATGAATCCGAGCGGTATCGAGTCATGAAATCTTGTTTTTTTTGCCCGCTTTCGTCTGCCCAAGGGCGTATTTCAGATGGACGCGCTAGCAATGTTATTTTTGTTTATTTTGTTAACTGCCTCCTTATCCAGTAGAAGTAGAGCAATTGATTTACAAGTAGCATCTCGGGTTCGAGACCTGTGGATGGATTAGGAGAAAGAAGAGAAAACATATTATACGTTCTATTAATTCCTAGATTGAATAGGGTCTTGGGGAGATATTAACGGTGCGCCGTTTCATTGCAGGTCTACTCGTTAGGTACACTTTCCGGCGTAAGTCCGGCTCGCAGGGCTCTCAAGGCAAGCGAAGACCTGAGCCCGTCAAATGCGATGCGTGCCTCTCCCAACGATGTTAGCCGATCTATGGTAAGGCTCACTTACATACAAATATACATCACTTGAGAATAAAATTATCAAAGCTAATGCCTTTTAAATGCGCCCTAAGACAGTCTTAAAACACACCTTCATAAAATGAGATTGATATCTAGGGACAGTAGGTTTCCTATCTCGAAAAATTATATCTAGAACTTTAATTGCGTTGTTATTTTTAGTTTCAATGTAGTTAAAAGCGCGTCCATTACATTTTTCTTTCCTTCAACGAGGAATTTCATTTTCTCGTCCATTCTTTTTCATTTCCACAACCTTTACAAAGTTTTATTTTAAAACCAGGATAGGTATATATTACATTAAAGTACATCTATGTACGCCGAAGTTCCGAAATCAAGTGAATCTCTAACAAACAAGGATGCGGTAGGAAGATCCGTTAACAAAGTCCATACAAAGTTATCTCATTAAGGTATCGTAGATATTACTTTCGAACTTTGCTTTAAGTATTGTTCTGCAACACTCGACAACAGCATGCACTTCCACTTAATTAATCCTCATCGATACGCATTTACTATGAACAGGCAAAACTTTACACAAGGTTAAATAGATACGAACTTTTGAACATGTCGAAAGTAAACTTCAGTTCTACCAAGCAACACTATTTTATTATTTTTGAATCTCTTTAGTTGATTATGTTTTGAGTGTTATTTTTGTTAAACGCGAAGCTCGATCACTCAAATAGAATTATCTATTGGTTACAGATGAAGCCTGTAGGCCAAGCAGAGCTAAATCCAGAACTGCTACTATACCATACAGGTTAATATTTTCTTAATTCACCTGAGGTTTTAGCACGAAATATTTTATTGATGCACTAATTGTTTTAGAACCAATGTAGAAGTAGGCCCTCTAGTAGTATGTGTAGAGTTTAATTCGTGTTGTTGCTTTAATTTTTTGTTTGTTTTAGCTACTCCAACGGAAAATTGGTGGTGCCGCTGGATTCCCTAGCACAAAGCTAAGGGAGTGAGGAAACAACTCGTCACGCCCGCCTCCATCTCTACCATGGATCTTATCAATCTCAGAGACATCGACTGTCCAGAATACATTACGTCTTTAATGTAAATTTATTTGTGTTAGATGTATTATATGTGTTTGCTTAGAAATAACATTCCAAACGATACATATTATATGAGTAACAATATGAATATTATGTGCACCTCAATGGGTCTTAAAGACGCATCTTGAAGGTTAGGACGAACATCGTGTAAAAATTGTAAATAAAACTAAAAGGCGAGTATACGTTGAAATGATAGCCTAAATGATATTTTGCATTGTTACATCGAGTTTCATAGAAACATAGAGAGGATGTTGTTGTTACTTATCAATTTTTAGATGATATTAGGGTACAAGAAAAGGCTGAACAATGACGTTTTGTACTTCAACTTTTTTAGTTAAATTAGCACAGAAAGCGTAAGAAATTACTAAATTGCTATTTATTTAAAAGTAAAATGGCTTTTTACTCACAAATCTACTTAATTACATAGTGATATTTTCTATAAATGTAAATAAACATGTAAACAGGCAAATCACTTCACTATTTTTTGGCGCTAATTTTTGTACAACAGTCGACCTATGTTTTGGTGCTTAGTACTATCAAAATAATAGATAAATCTTAGTCGAAATATTATACTCTTGCACATGTAATGAATCTCATGGTCCAACCTATTATTTATAAAACTTGTAATAAAGCCCTAAGAGGAGTGCTAAGTTATTCTTTCACGTATTGAGCATTGTTAATATTTGTTACATTATTTGTATATTTTGTAAATATAAATAGAAATGGTGCACACATTTATTACGTTAAATGTTTTTGTAAATAACAAATAATCACATGTAGTGTAAATGTAATCAATTATTTGGATAATAAATGCATTTTAATACAGACCATCACAAGCTGGCTAACTGCCTTAATTATTCGTGTGGATTAGAAAAGAGCACTTAACAATGAAATGTTTTAAATAAAAAGTAATCTAGGAGATTTGTATATAATTATTATACATTCATTTATACTCCAACACGCTTTTCGTAAATTATTGTAAATATTAATATTTATATTTGTTTTAATCAGCGAGTTATTAATTTTGTACGTATCGTAAGTAACTCGACTGATATTACATAAATAATAATCAATGTTACACGAAAATTTTTGTCTGTAATTAGTGATCGTGTTCAAGTCAAAAGAGATTTTTATTAAATAAACATTAAAAATCAATTTGTTTTGTTTTAATTGTTACCTTTATTCACGTACCCTTATACGTATCATTTACAGGTAGAAAATGTTAAAAACTAAAAATCATTAATTTTTGCTAGTAACTGCTTTTAAACCTGTGCAAATTTTTGTTAAAAAAAAAAAATGTGTGCGTGTACTAGAGTACACACGTAAGAAGTGAAACTTCTTTATGTCCTTATTTTTCAAAAAATAATTTACTATATTATACAATATTAAAGAAATACGTTAGTCACATGCTCGTCGCTACCTACTTAAATATTTACACCGGCCGCTGCTGCAACTCGCTCGCTTCGCTCGCTCGGCTCGTGCGGTAGTTCAAAAGTTAACCTAAGATGCTCGTCGCTTCGCTCCTCGCTACCTATTTACATATTTACACCGGCTGCTGCTGCAACTCGCTCGCTTCGCTCGCTCGGCTCGTGCGGTAGTTCAAAAGTTAACCTAAGATGCTCGTCGCTTCGCTCCTCGCTACCTATTTGAATATTTACGCCGGCCACTGCCGCAACTCGCTCGCTTCGCTCGCTCGGCTCGTGCGGTAGTTCAAAAATTAACCTAAGATGCTCGTCGCTTCGCTCCTCGCTACCTATTTGAATATTTACGCCGGCCACTGCCGTTTTCAGCTTATAAAGGATTTCGACTTAGGCGGATTTTGATTGGACAGAGAGTTTGAGGTTTATTCTTATAAATTTTGAATTCATAAAATTATAATTGAACACCTGACACCAATCAAGCAAACACGTGTTTACGTGAGTCATAGATTTATTATCGTATACTCCTAAAATGTTTTCTAAGAAACAATAGTGTACTTACATTGTCGGCACGTTCTTAAAGTCGGTAACTTATTTTTGTTCGAACAATAGAGGCAATAAATTCCTAATGATCAAGTTGTAAAGGTTGTAAAATAAAAAATATTCTATATTAAAACGTATATAATATAAATTATAATATGTGCGTCATTAATTTCTGACTGTTTCGAAATTTGGTGCAAAATAAAATAGTGTGTAAATAAAATTTGTAAAAAATCAATAAAATAAAACAATTGAGTAAAGATCTATAGGCATATTATATATGTATTTATACAAGATATGTATATATATATTTATACAGGGAACTTCTCAACGTGTTATCTATGAAATTATACTTTTACTCAATTGTTTAATTTTATTTACACACTGTTTTATTTTGCACCAAATCTCGAAACAGTCAGAAATTAATGACGCACATAGTACATAATATATAGGTACATATTAAGAAAGAGATGAAAAATAAATAACATGATCACGCCCACGTGTTGGTGTTTTAAAAAATTCAATCAAAAACTGAGAATAACTGTAAATATTTTAGAATTAGAAAAATAAATATGTACCACAATAACATTCAAGTATTAGAAAAAATTTATACATAATTCCACCCACGTGTTAGTGTATCTATACATATTATAATAAAATTGAAAAAATTGAAAAATACAATCAAAAAGTGAGGTTAATTTTAAATAACTTAGAAAAATAAATACCATAATTACACCTAAGTAAAATGTCACGAGTACGGCGTAACGCAAAAATGTCACGCGCGCGGCGTAACGCAAAAAATGTCTCACAAAATTTTTGTCCACCCCCGATAAAGAAGTTTCACTTCAAAAAGAAAATTTTTAAAATAACCCATATCATACAGCTTCCAAAGCTTTATTTAGAACTATAAGAGTTAAATTACAAAAATTATTTAGGGAATAAAATAACGTAATATAAAACCTTCATCAAAACTTCGTGTAATGAGAATATCGGATATATTAAAGTATTAATTTAACTTGATATCTGAAGTCGATTCACAGAAAAGAGGCCGGCTAACAAGCTGAAACCATTTTTCAAACCGACCTTTAGATGCCTGATTTTAATTTAGACTTTGACTTTATTATAATTAGAATAAATTTTATTCGTACATTTAACAGTTGTACTGACAAATTCTATAAACAGCAAAGCAAATTGTATAAATTGTAAACCAGCATTATCAAATTGAAAAACCCAGGACAGTTTATTTGTTTAATGAATGAATTCAAAAACTACATACAAACCGATTTTACAAATTCTTCTTCTCTCTGAAATCTGAATTTTTTCCAGGTCAATCTTCGAAGCAGAGACAAGCAGCTAATACAAAATATATTCTATTGTGTTTTCATAATTTTCGACTCGATAGAAAATCAATCAAGGAATATGCAAATACTACCGAGTGAAATAGAAATAACTGAAAATATTTGTTCCTCTAAAATAAGTCCCTCAGAATTGATGCTACGGTTATCTCGGTGCATGAGTCGAAGTTATTGTTACTAATAATTTTAATAATTATTTTTAACAAAAACCTTTACCAGATTTTCGAACCTAAAAAAGTTGAAATGCTTCCAAATAAATAAAAAAACATCAAAATCGGTTCACAGAGTAAAAAGATCTGAGGTGACAAACCCAAAAAATTACAGTCGAATTTTGAACCTCTTCCCTTTTTTGTAGTCATTTGAAAATTTCATGAATTAAGCATTAATTTATCACAAAACACAGGCTGAATGTTCATGAGTCATGACGTAAGAGTCAAAGAGGTTGAATATTATCAAAGGAAAAAGCATCAAAATGAATTGCTTTGTGAATGAAGTGTCTCAGAATAAAAATATAGAAAATGTTTTATTAGTCATACAAAATTTTCCCGCTCTACGAAAAATACATGTATTCTAGGTAAATGGCATTTCCTTATATGTATTATAATTTTTATGTGACAGGAAAATTATTTAGTGCTTTTAATTTAGTAAATTATAATTAAGAGGACTTACATTCTGAAAATTAAGCCGGTATTTATATTTCTATATACAAATTTTATCGCAGAAATTACTCGCTATAGTCTATTTTTAAACTAGATTAATCGCTGTATCATAATGAAGGCTAATTTTAGCTTAGAGCTAAAGCAAGCAAGCGAGTTCTATACTTTGATAAAAGTAGTTTATATTTTAATCAACGTCTTAA
Source organism: Colias philodice (assembly GCF_061535455.1). Lineage (NCBI taxonomy): Eukaryota > Metazoa > Arthropoda > Insecta > Lepidoptera > Pieridae > Colias > Colias philodice. The sequence continues at coordinate 6,258,152 of NC_143098.1, read as the reverse complement.
TATCATAACAATTTTAGAGAATACTAGCGACCCGCCCCGGCTTCGCACGGGAGCAATGGCGGCCGGCCGGTACCGCCGCAAACGCTACGTCCCGCAATTTTTAAATCTGTAATATCTTCGAAAATATTCACTAAAATCATACGGTGTAAAGGGCCATATATATCTATATTAAATGAACAATATATACAAGGTATTTAATTGGTTAAGGATTAATGCTGTATTGGTTAAAATCGCTTCGAAAATTAGCCATTATTTGTCGTAAAAAGTAAATGACAAAAAAAGTTATTGTGGGTTATCCATAAGAGATAGACATATACCATCGCGGACTTTTCTGTAGACCTTTTCAATGTGTACAATACTTAGTACATTATTTTGATAAAACTCGTAGGGTTTAGCCTGCGTTTGCAAAGTAAGCGGAAAAAATGTAATTATTTACGACATCACATTAGAAACCTACTATTTAATGGATGTTATTATACATATAAACCTTCCTCTTGAATCACTATATCTATTAAAAAAACCGCATCAAAATCCGTTGCGTAGTTTCAAAGATTTAAGCGAACAAAGGGACATAGGGACAGAGAAAGCAACTTTGTTTTATACTATGTAGTGATAGTGATGTTTTATTGCTTTTACAGAGGAAAAGCAAAAAATTTCTATCCATTTGGTAAACTTTCTAGTTTGTAATATAACTTATAGCCTACGTAGAAATATATTCTTAAAGTGGATTGATGGAAACATGAAGAAAAAAAAGAAGAAAAGGCACCTTAGATATTCATAATTTTATGCTTGCGAATAACGAAAACTTTTGTCTAATCATTTACCAATAATTGTCGGAGGAATCAGTAAACATACATCGAACATAGAATACATAGTCTCTTTTTATATCGATTGAACACCATATCTATTATTATATCAAAATTGATAACTTAGCCTAATATGATAACTGGGCAGTTACAAGTATTTAGTTGACCGACATATTATGCTCTATAAAGCTATATAAAGCTCACATTTTTATACTTTATTCTCCACATTTTAGATATCCACATCATGCAATATGCACGCTGTATGCTTTGGAAATAAATTGAAAACAAGTCAACTATACATAATATTTGTTGTAGTCAGTATAGATAACCAATATAGCCAAGTATATTAACCATTAGGTATATATTATATAATCAGTTGATAAACACCGTAGACAGATCTTAAGCGTTATACATAACGTTGCCGGTTAAACTAGTCGTCGATAATATAAATTAATATCAATCAATCTTATCTAACGATTAACCTGTTACTAACGATGATGGCTATTTGCATATCTATCACAGGATAGACCGCATTCCAGCAATATTGCTTTCAATTTGTTATAGTTTGTTTGTGTTTAACGAACAAGTTTATAATTAGCTGCTGCAAATGTGTGGAACACTAAAATATATTAGGAGTAAACTTACTCTCAATTTTTGGCTACATGAAGGTGGCTCTGAAGAAAATGACATTATTTGTGTAACATTTAATGACCCGTTTCTCAAATCCACCCTGCACAATCCACTTCCTTCTATTTGTTAAATATTTTCGTTGGATAATAAATAAGTATTTATTGGAATCTAGTGATACATACTCACAAGCAAATGTCTTCGTGAATTGAAGATAATACGACTTAGGAAGCATTTAGCCCAACTGCTGATCTAATGGCTTAATTTTGAACAAGGATTTCTCCGTATTCCAAAGCTTTATCCTACCACAATTATAAACCTTTTTAACTAATAAAATATAAAGATGATTTAGCTCCTCGTGTTTTCTCTATGTAACATGAAATTTAATGTTATTACTTAGCAAACAAAATTACAGTTTACAGGGTAATAACTACTTATTTTACCGAGGTAATAATTGAACTTGAACCAGTTAAGAGATTCTAGTTATTAGAAACCTATCAATTAACATCCCTCGAAATTAACTTTATTTTAACCAAAACTCCCAATTACGTAATTTTCCAGGCGTTCGTATTTTGTAGATCGACTCATCCTCGAGTTGATTTAGATTAGACACTCAAATGAAATTAAGATAATTTCGCAAACTAAACTTTGTGAACAAGACTTTACAAAATATTTATACGTATTTTAATTATTTTATCGAAGGAATTATGTTTATTTCATACACATTCCATTTTTTATGTGTGACCGTTTATACTCGGATTCGATTGAATACTTAATAATCATTTATGAATATTAAACAAATACTAGATAATATTTTGTTTGAAACTCTGTTCTACTTTTATAACACGGCCATAATATTATTGTATATTTTTACCCAAAATCATTTATGTCAATACTGCTGAACAGGAAAACTTTACACGCTTACAAACTGCGAGCATTGACCTTAATTCAATTAAGTATATTAAAAAAGTGTCCCTATACATTCGACCATCTATTGATTTGGCTTTATAACCATTCAATCACTGAAAAAGACAAGTACATCACGCTTCGTCATCAACGGAAGACACTTTAGCGCTGGCCGCGTTTTATTTTCTGGCAAATAAAGGTGCAGCTCAGTTTATAGTGCCAAAGCTTTCATGTTTGTGCTGATGAATAGACGACCTAAAATACACCACAATGCCTACAATGGGGATAAAATTTCTCCCTCTGAAAGGGGATCGGAAAGAGGCCCTTTGTACCTTCGACTGGCTTAATTGTTTAATTACCAATAAAAATAAAAATCGAAGCTATTCAGCCGAGAATTCGATGAATGTACAGCTGCTTTATGTACAAAGGAATATTTGCAAGCTTAAAAGTAGCCTATCAAGGTTAAATTGGCTGTGTTTTAGATTTGAACGTGCATACCAAATACGGGCTTCGGAAAATGCGACTTTCATTTTTATTTTTGAATGTAATTTAATTTATTAGACGTTAAAGACCTGCATTTATTACTAAAACTTTAAATGATAAAGAGAACAAGGTAATTGGTTTGTGCCAATACTAGTACAAGAGACATGTTTCGATTTAACTCTTTGAATTGTAATACAATGTAATTAGTCCTCCCTAATACTCCAAGCGATATAGACAAGCGCCTGCAAATAAAAATACGAAACGAAAGAGTAAACAAAATGTCCCCAATTATTCATCATAAGCCCGTACGACACAAACAATTCATATTACTTTTTCATCTTCCGACCTGTGCTCATCGTTGGGATTTATTTGACACGCGCATACCTCACTTCACAAAGGAAATTCCTACAATTGTGATCGGCTTTAATCTGTTATTCGTTCCCATCCGAGCGGTCTCTGTGTCGTCCAATTAATATCAATATAGCGCGCACGGATTGTAGCATAACGTGGTGGGATAGGGCGTGTTGGTGGATGATGCTAGGCGATAGCTAGTTGCATTGTGGTGTACTGTTTGCTACAAAACCATATATGTAATATGTAATAGACAATTTTATATTCTCAAACAATATGCTCTATTAGTATACTGAAAATAAAAGCTAATTAACGTTCTACGACGAAAACGAAGGTTTGTCATTGTGATATGTGTGTTAGGCAATAATAAGAAAAGTATTAAGGAATGAATGTTTTTTCTACGCGTTTGTCACCCTAATTTTAAACAAAAAAGTGACATAAATGATAAAATAGCGGACATATTAGTACGAAAACTAACATACCCTACATAAAGTTGGTATTTGATGACTCACTAAATCACAAACAAGATGTAGGTAAGTCGCGGTAACTTACAGTAAAATGTCCAATATTGGAGCTTTTTAAGTGCGACATATTATCGCTATGTCTATGTGATACTAGCTTTATACCTTGGATCGCATTGTTTGAACTATTCAAACGAATAGCGAATGTTCAATAAATTAGAGTCAGATATGTGGCGGTCTCTGTGGATTGACGTACAGACAGTGCATCATATTGTATGTATATTAACCGATATTGAATAACTAGAACTGTTTGATTAAGCTTTATGCAGACGCTCTGTTATTAGTAATTTTGCTAATTAATTATTTCATTTATTTTAACAATTTGACCGCTAGTTTTGTGTTTGGAGTTTCATATAATTTATTAATATTATTAATTGAGACTAAATCTATGATTTGTATAATTAAAACTGCGCTTTGAGTACAAAAGTCAATTTAATTGCAGCCCATTTTACGTTTTACTCACGTATAATGAATTTATGTGAATACATAATATCGAAAATAATTTACTATGTGAAAAAGGCTTAAATAATCTTTCAAAAAAAGTATATATAAGTTACAATCATAATGACAAAAATAAGAAGGTATTTTTGTCATTATGTACTAGTGGATGTAATAAATAATAAACAATAATTTTATTTTCCAAAATAACCTTTTTTTTTTTTTTTTTTTTTTATAGTGGGGAAATCTTCCAAAGATACCCACGGCCCCCGGGGAAGGAGCCGTGGGTTATGTCGGATTCTTACCGACTAAAACCCCACTGTGTTCCGTCGAGCCGCTTTAATGATGGGGCCGCGGGTATTTGTTGGAATTCTTCCGCGACCCCCTCGGCGGCAGCCCATCTCCAGGCCAGGCGCAAGCCAAGAACAGGAAAGGTAGTTTGCCTGCTCTTCCCTCCCGCGGTTGGCGCAGAGGTAAAGTAACTGCCTACTGAGCTGACGGTCCCGGGTTCGATCCCCGGTCAGGGCAAATATTTGTGTGATTCCAAAATAACCTACCTTTATGTACTAGCAATAATACCTTATAATTAGACTAATAGTACAAGGTGCATTTCATAATAAAATGATTACAGAGAAAAAAATAAAGAACATTTTCTTCCAAAAAATATCAGTATGTTTCACAAACTCTTCCAAAAAATGAAACACACTCAAATAAAATGTTAATTGCGCTAAACAAAAGTTTATTCAAGCATAATTCGTTCCTCGAGGAAAAATACCGTATAAAATTAAGACAAGGAAGGAAGGCTTGTTCGGAACGAGGTAAATATAAACACAAGAGATTAATAAACAGACAACAGCTTCTGGGCATTAGCATAAGCCGACGGGGGCTGTCCGAAAACCACGAAACAAAATTAATACAACCACCATACCTATGGCTATGTATTATATAATTATAATTATAATGAACGGGCTTGTAACAATAAACGCTACAGGCATTTGTTCTTGTTATTGAATTTTCCTTCTATTAGTTAGCTTGGGCGTGTTTTAATAGGATGTGTTGGAACTTAAATTAGATTTTGTTCATCTTCTCCATCAGAGCTCGGTCAGCATATTAAATTTATTCAAAAGTAGCTCACGCCCGCGACTTGGTAACACAAAAATATATACTTGTTGTTGTATGGGATTAATTAAATTTTTGCGACGACCGTTTTTACATTTTTTGACAAAATAAGCTTATTTAAAAAGTAGCTACTTTTTTCAACTATGTTATGTTCAATCCGTTTAGATTTTTAAAGGTTAGTCAGAACAAAGGACAGCTTTTATAAACCCCTAAAAAGCTAATTAACAAATATGAAATTTGAAGATTCTTCCTGATAAAAATATTACTATAATAGTGGTGGTGGAGTAAGTTTGAACCCTTGTTCGTACCTCGAGTGGCAAACGAGTTGATGATGATCATTGAGTGGCAACAACCCTTAGGGCTCTGCCAGGAGGTAAAGAGTACTTTAGATTTGAGTATTCCAAGCACATCTTATTATCCCTGTAAAATATCCAGTTAACAAATAAATAAAAATCCTTTGTTTCCAGATTCGGCAATCGTATTGAAAGTTTTAGACATTTTTAGAAGAAAACCTATTGAAATGTTTAGCAAAACTTCATTATTTTTCTTTGAAACAGAATTCGGTTCAGTTTATTTTCTTTTAGTAAAATTTAGTCAGGTTTTATTAGGGACAAGTTTGAGCCGAGTTTAGATGTGCCTTGATTATAGCGGGCTTCAATTCAAGACGTAATCTGATATTTTAAATTAAGGTACCTTGATGTTTTGTTCTTTACATTATGTCTGTAGGATTTATACGGATTAATACACACAATATAAAGACTATGATTAGGTTTTTCTACAATGTTAACCGCCAATTTTATAGTATCTTAGGTATGTTTCAATGTAATACCTAGTGAACTTTATAGAACAGTGACTGTAATATATAAATATTATAGTCGATTACCCTTGATTATCTTGAAATCAAACCAAAATATACAAACATTTACGCGAAGTTTCATGGATTTAATAATATTAAGATACAATTTAGAAGTAGGACAACAAACTTGAGTAAAAGTTAGTATTGTATTTTGTAAAGAAAGAGAAAGACAATGCTATGTTTAATTTTAATTATACAGAATACTTCACTGTACTGTTAACTATGTTTGTAATATTTTTGTAATCTGAATTGTTTCTTTCTTGTATTTTTATACATTCACAAGAACTGGATTTAATACTTTATTTTAATGTAATATCCTACCTATTCTTTATAATTATTTTTAATCTGTTTAAAATTTGTAAAATAAAACAAACAGAAACGGTATTTACTAATTTAATGCACAGCTTTTCTTGATAATGGATGCGTTTCTAAAACTTCACTTAGGTATTTGTTTCTCAATGAATGAAAAATATCCTCTCGTATTAGGTTACGGTAATGCCTGAAAATTCTTTGCAAATACATTTCCAGTCTGAATTTTTCACTAAAGCAGAAGCCTCTTGAAATTTTCGGATAAAATACTAAGCCTTTGTTAATTGTTGCGCTTTATTTTGTTTCGTTTGTTTAACTTTTAACAATGTTTTGCACGTACAATTAAAAATTCATAAGCTTATAACGGTTACATTTCATTAAATATTACATGCAATGTTTACTGTGAAATCATTCATTATGAGCCAAATAAATACCCAAAAAAGGATTTACGTAGAATAAGAAATATGTTTTATGAGGCAGAGGTCATCAAGGGACAAGGCGACTGATAAAATTCATCAGATTTTAATGGTGTGACCTTGCTGATATATCATTTAAAAATAATTGTTGAATTTACGCGGATTTTATCGGGACGCGGGTATTTTCTTTATATTGTTTTATACTTGCGTGTAGATGTATTCGTCACTATTTCAAGGGATTTAAACTTAATAAATTAAGAAATGAAATTTCGCGGAAATTTTTACCTTAAAATAAATACTTCTATAATCCTGAAACATCAAAAATATACAGAAAATAAAACCATCTTAGTGTCTATAGTCCTATTGTACTATATTTTAAAAATTAACATGCTTTTTTCGGAAAGTGCATTTATCGACAGACGAGTACAATTCTGTCCATCTGCTGCAAATCCTTAATATCTTACCCACCATTAGTACACTGTACACTGCTCGTAACAAAACGTTCGTTTTACTTGTAAAACGTCCTAGCAATGTAAAGAAAATAATTTAATTTCAAAGTCAAAACATAACAGCGAATGCAAATGGAAAAGGAATCACATTAAAATCATGTTTCGCAACAACTAAGTATGAATGCAAGTAATTTTGTAAAACATAATGGAAAAGTTTCGAAGGCGAGAACGGTCATGTTCTTAGTAACACAGTCACGTAATATGCTCTAATGAAAATTGTTTCATGACGACTGAATTCGGTCCTCTTTTAGGTTCAAGGCGTTTTGAATGGCATGAAGATAATCTTGTTATGGAGATACGATTGCGAATAAATTAGCGATGTATTTACGTGATTGATTTGGTCAATGGATGAATATTTAGTTGAATAATGTTCGATCAATCGTGTATATTGTCTATTTTCATTAGATATCTTCTCTTTAGTCACTTTATGGCGTATGTCTAATATATAAAAATAAGTCGGGTTTTCCTTCCTGACGCTATAACTCCAGAACGCACGAACCGATTTCCACGGTTTTGCATTCGTTGGAAAGGTCTCGGGCTCCGTGAGTTTTATAGCAAAGAAAATGTGTCTCTGGTGGCAAAACGGAGGTCGCCGGGTTTGCTAGTATTTAATAAAAAAATGAGTTCCATTCAATATTTTTAATTAAATTAAGAAAACATTCATATCCTCTTGCTCGCTTATTATGTTTTGTGCGTAAAATCTCATGAGTTGTTACAAACCATAAAGAAATCAAATTACAACCATTCTTGTGTTCAATATAGAGTAAAGTAATTAATGAAAGTCAAACCTACTTTAATTTGTTCGAAAAATCTACTCTATCAACCGGTAATGCACAAACACTTACTCCTACTATTTAGGTTTCAAAAAAGTGCGTCGCTACTTAATTACGTAAATACGCGATCATGTATATTATATGACCTTTGATACAAGTCCTCAAATAAGCATATCACGTATATATGACCTTTTATATGAGTCCTCAAATGTGCATAGTGAAGAGCTATAAATCTAACCAACCGGGGCCAATTACTGTGAATACGTGCATTCAAACTAATTACGTAAAATTAACGTTGGTATACAGAAACTGGGGGTGCTAGAATATGCCTCATTTACCACGACTTCTGAAATCTATAATTATATCTGGCGAAATACACATGACACTCTATACTTACGGAACATACTAAAAAGCTTTGATTAATGCTTTTACAGGTTGGCCTAAAATCCCAACTCATACATGAATGTGACACTACCTCTCTGTCTGTCTCATCTTCATGCGTAAACTACTGAATAGATTTTGATAAAATTTCATAAAGATATAGTTTAAGAGCTGATAAAAGACATAAGATAAGATTTATCCCGAAATTCTCACGGGATCGGGATCGGTCGATGCCGCGGGCGGAAAGCTAGTCTAGAATGCTGAAAATGATTTCACCATTATTTTTCAGTAATAGACATGTGTTTGTGTGTGTGATCTTTGTAGATACATCCCACATGAGCAGTTCAACATATATTGAAGAAATTGGCATGGAAACAGCGTATATCCAGGATTAACGCATAAGCTACTTATTATCTTGGGAAGTATATCCGACTGCTTATCATCCCGCGGGACACTGCTAGTTATAAATAAATAAACTATACAGTGCAAGAATGTTATAAGTTACTTTTGTAAAAGCATAATTTGGAATATTAATTGCTCGTAATCTTTTTATCCAAATCGAACCAATAACTTATTATTATAAATAAACACAAGAAATAAGGTATCTAACTTATCCATCGTATATTACATTACGTACTAGCTTTCCGCCCGCGGCTTCGCCCGCTTTGTATAAAACCTAAAAAATTATATTATAAAACCTTCCTCTTGAATCGCTCTATCTATTAAAAAAACCGCAGCGTTGCGTAGCTTGAAAGATTCAAGCGTACATTGGGACATTGGGACAGAGAAAGCGACTTTGTTTTATTCTATATTAATTATTAAAGTGATGAATTGATGATGTGCTTAATAAAAGTTTTTAATATAAAACGTACGGTATTTCTCTAGTTGCTAAAATTCGAAGAAAGTTAGCGTCAGTTCATTGTATTGGCATCCCGCTTTCCTTTGAGTATAACTCCATTTAGTTGTCATTTTGAATTATTCATGGTACAGTTTTTTAGTGTTACATACTGATGCTTTTAGTTTCAACGTGAGATTTCTTCGTTGTCTATATTTGAGAAGAATTGTAAAATAATATGAAGGTTTGAAAGGTTAACTGTTGAATAGTTTTATTAACCTTTTGCAAAAATTGTAAATATTTGTTTTATATCAACTTGGAATATGGTTAATTTTAACTAATTATAATCGAACACAAATTAAATTTGTTCGAATAATCTATACCTACAAATAGAAACATAAAAAAGGGATAAATAGATCATCAGTTGAAATTTTGTTTTTAAGTACGGAATGTAACATAATAAATATAAGATGATAAATAAAATGTAAAGTTTGCGAAACCAAAAAATAGATCTAAATCTTACATTCGTGATTTTTCAGTAATATTAAAATTTGATTATACGCCTAGGCAACCTCTCAAGTGCAATCTTCAATAAGCTAATTGACCTTTATACATGCAATGCCTACAAAATGAGTACAATGGAATATCTTATAATATACTACATAATATAAGGGCGCATTAATGCAGTTTTCAACCAATGGCTATAATTAACTGAAGAGATCTTTCGTTAATTATCACTTGATGTGTCCAAAAGCCACTCGGATGATAAATATCATCATATTATCTGGTTTTATTTAAATAAAAAATAGCGTGTGTGCCGAGCACACGTGTCAGAAGTGAAATTTCTTTGGCAAGACTCAAAGATACCAAAAACTTTGCTTTACTCCATGCCTTGACGGTATTGCCATGACGCGACCTTGAAATTTTACTCGTCTCTACGCGCCTAAAAAAGTTTCACTTCAAAAACTTAATAGGTATCGAAATGAGCTGTGGAAAATTTTGTTTTACTTTCTTTTGACAATCATCTTCAGCAATAGATTATTAAAAAGTAAGAAAAAGTACTTAACAGATCTAGCACTAATAGAAATTAGCCCGCTTATAATTATATAAATGAAAATACTATTGTTTAACATATTTTATTGTTTATTAAAGTGTTGTTTTCATCATACAGCAATCACTTTCGGATAACAACTTGTTTTCAAAGTTCTGTGATATATAAATCAAAGGAACTATGTACCGTTCTGTATTTCTTCCTGACCTAGCTCTAAACAACAAATATATTTGGTTCGCACCTCACAATATTGGTGAATGTAGGGCCGCAGGCATATCAATATAACGGTGATATGCAGACTCTGAAATTCTAGAACTTTCTCGAACTGAATGCATAGGCAATATGCATACTATCTTAAGATGTTGCTTTAGTTCAAATAAAAATCGAGTAAATGAACGAATAAATCCTGCATAGTAAAATACCTAATATAATATTTTTAAAATTTCATTTTTGTATTATACCAAATTTAGAAAAAATCCGTGACAAAATCAGAGTCAAGTATTCCAAACGCATTCAGTAGATAATTATAATCATATTCAACGCTATAGATACTAATCCTATTAATCTTCTACCTACTTGTTTTATGTTCTTCTAAAGATTTCATTATAAGTATTATTAACACTTACTATAAAATATACTTGAAGTGCTGCCTTTAAAATGCTATGAAGTAAAAATCTAAAAAAAATATTGACGTGAAACTTATCTAGGTTGTAAAAATTCGATGCCTAGTTGGTCCGTACAGCTAGATATTGCTGGCTTGATGCCAGAGCAAATAGCTCTGGTAAGGTAGAACGAAATGAGAAGAGACATAAATTTAAGGTATTTCAGGGAATATGTGACGAGCAAGTTTGCTCAGAGTGAGGTATAGATTGATTTCAAATACGTGATCTGAATTCCTTTTTTTCTATTTGCCCAACGCGTTCCTGTGAATATTCTAAAAAAGACTGTCGAAATATATGACAAACATATGAAGGGATTTTTGTGGGTTTACTGAATTGTAGATATATTTGTAGAGAAGAGTTGACAGCGAAGTTTTTCGGGATTAATTAATGTGCTGCTATTTTCAAACTTAGTTTCAATTAAAAGAAGCTATAAATCTATTTGATGTTATTCAAGGCCGATCTCCCATTGTACAGAATATTGATTTAATGCTCTAAATAAAAGGACGCGGTAAGTATGTAAACAATTCACCCTCATTATATCCAGCAAATTAATCTTGACAAGGCGGTTCTAATTTCAACATTCGAAACGGAGATCTCCAGGGACTTACCACTTAATAATTGGTACGATGTTATCACGTCATTAGCAAGGGTTTGTAACAGAACTTTGATAGCGTGTTTGAAAATATTCCCTCAGAAGCCAAGAGGAGGGTAAATATTAAACTGGCGGAGAATGTAATCTAACAGACACCACCCACGACAGGGAATATCAAAATCACGTCTAAGTTCGTAAAACAGTGGTAATAATTAATTCACGAACTGTAATTGGAGCGTTTATGAGGATTGGAGTACCTAGAACATTCGAACTTGCGAATTCGAATTTATAGATAATTGTCTAGTGTTTGAGTTTTGAGATCGTTATTCGGAGCTTATTTTATTACATTTAAAGTGTGAAACAAAAAGTTTACTTCGCTATTCAAACGATTAAATTAACTTTATGACTTAAAGGACCATAATTATGGTACAAGTCTTTTAATCCTACAGAAAAGACCTTATTTCAAAGTGAATTCTCTTTTTAATTAAATTATTCAGCAAGTAGCAGTCATTCATGAGAGGAGCATTTTCTTTGTACCTCTGTACAAAATCCACTTCTTTAACATAAAAGTGGCCGAGTGGGCGCTGAAATTTGGGTCAAGCGGTGGTCTGTATTGCCAGACACTCCTCGTCCCAAATGTCGCACCTCATTTTCCGACACTTAGCTCTATTAAATTCAACCTTAATAATCATAACAATCCCCGTCTCCACTGCGAAAACTGACCGTATACTAACAACATAGAGCTCCTTTTTCCGGGTCCCCTATTCGTGGATATGACATTCGGAATAAGGAAACATTCCTTTAAAAGCCCAGCTCTGATAGGTAGCATCAAAGAGCCGTAATATTAAGTATATCAAATACTACATGGAAAAAGTTACAGAGGTTTTTTAATATTCAGAGCATGTAACATACTTTAATATTTGTGGAGTGTCGTTGGGTTCGCAAAGTCGAAAGCAAAGAACGGCCTGAAAGGGATTCCGCTCAAGAAGCTCCTTTTATCCAATTGTTACGAGGGACTCAAGGCCAAATAATAATGAAAACGGTCAAGTACGCATCGAACCACGTTTGGAAAGTTTCCCCTCCTCAGACCAGCATAAGTTTTAATGAGTATCAAACTGTGAACGTCATTATGGAGAAAATTTATAAATATTTTTAATCGCATTAATTTTTTACATGTCTGTAAAATTATAATAACGTCTATACATTCACTATTTTTCGCATTAATTAAGTAGCATGTAGTTAATGAACAATTGTTAAAATTGCATGTGCTTTTATATTTATTACATACATAGATACTAAATCTACTCATAATAATATTATTTACAAAGTGCAAATAGTATCAGTGTTAATTTTCAAATTATTCGTGTAAATCTTACATGATTTGGATTTTTTGTTAACAACCTAACAGTTTTATAGAGTACTTACGTTTAATTAAATTAAGTTCCACTTGAAAATAAAGGGCGCAATAAATTCCCTGTAAATTTGTGAACACTGCGTATAACGTACCAAATAACTGTCACCCTTTTCTAATCGACGGTGACTAGACTTTGCTTTTATCCATACCATCGTCTAGACTCGGGTTCTTGTAGATAGAAATGTTTTAATGTGTAAAAAATAAAGTGACTGTTTTGTTAAACTACGAAAAATGTAGTTACATTTGTTTGTTTATTTTGTGTTTATTTTTAAAGTGCAAAACCGTTCCTAATTTATTTGCAAATAGAACTAGAATAGAAACAAACTTTTTAAAATATTTATTTGGGATTTTTTCAATTCTATTTTAAAGTGCTATATTAAACTCAACAATAATATTTCGTAGTCTATTGAAGTCATTAACTTCTTCTGATTTTACTTTTCATCATTCATAAAGAGATTATAAACACATTTAAGAGTAGTCAGTCATGTGAAATGCTTTAATCCAGCTCTATAAAATTCGGGCAGTTTTTAATAATGAAAATGCATGTAAATATGCACAAAGTAATGGAGTTTGTAATGGATTTTGTTATTGGCTTTAACTTTAAACAGAAATTCATGTGATTTATGAAATACCTGTTTAAATTTTAATATCTGTAAGCGGTAAACGGTTGGTAAAAATACATAAATTTTCATTTTTATATTAAAAGCTATTTAATTTAATAAGCTTTTTATCTTATAGCTGTTATAAATATCGAGTAGATTTTTTATAAACCGAGAACTGTAATATACCAATTCAAATATTGACAAAAAGTTTCAATTATATGTAAGCAAAAATCTAAAAGGAGATAAAAATATTTCTAATATTTTATGATGATATAAGAAAATTGCAATTAAATGACACACAAAAGGAAAAATACCAAGACGTAGAGTTTTCCATATTATTAAACTTGATACATCGATGTTGAAAGTACAATCTATTTATTTCTCAAAAACTTATTCAAACATTATTGACTCAATAGCTCTGTTTATCTATGCTTGTAAAAATAATACATTATTACCTACACTCGTCTAACATACGCATATTTCTATTTAGCAATAAAAACGAAAACGAACCGAGGAAAACTCCAAAACATAAATTCATTACATTTACATGAGCGTTTGCGATAACAAGAAAATATCGTGAAATTGTTAAAGCGATCGTAATAGTATCTTATAATGGAAAGAGGGTCTCATAACGGCAATTCATTCGAGCACACGGTTGTCATAAAATAAATTTAATTTTATTCAGCATCGGTTCCTTTTGCTGGCGACTGGTGGCTTCCGGCATCGATCGGATATAGGTATCGTTCTAGTAGTGGGTGTAACGTTAATATCATTTTTTCGATCCTCCTGTTGCTGATAAAGGTCAAACACGGTATTGGATTCGTAAAAATATCAACGTATTTTTTTTCTTTACGAAATCGAGTGGGAATACGTTGTATGTTATTGTAAATATGCTCCTAAATTATTATATAATAAAGTAACGGTCGTTTACCATTAAGTATAATGTTTTTAGAGATATTGTAGAATGACTTAAAATGTAAGCTGAGGACGTAAAGCCTAAGTTTAATCGGTTGGATGGTTTGATCCAAATCCTACCTTTCTTGTTGTTTTCAAACCGTTTTTAAAACTGAATCATTTACAAATTAATTTTAGGCAATGTTCTAAAGAACAATATAATATTCTCAATTCACATTTTTTTTGTAACTGACACCTTTTCTTTAAACAAGTCTTCGGGTACAATAATAACAATAATACATTAGATTTGTTAGTTTTCATTTATTGCCAGTGTTTCACGTGTCTTTTAATAAAGTAATAAACGTTAATCCGGGAATAACTGTGCAAATTAAATTAATTAACACAAATACATTCGTTCCTAGAACTTCAATGCAGCAGCAAATTTCTATCAGATACACTAATTCTCGCTAAAACCTAACAAGCGGTCAATTCTAATAAGTAATTATTCAAAATGCCTACTAATTTCTCGATGTAATAACGCGTATCGTCTCAGGCGCACCGCACACGATCCCGGATACGCACGCCACGCCACGCTATAAATTAAAGCTGTCATGTCTTAAGGAACGTTTTTTTCTTTTGTAGAATTTGCACTAAGGTAAGAACATACTAGTGTTATTTTACAGACTGAGTTATACTACAGATAATATAATAGTATAGGTTATGGTTATACTTTGTTTTGATGATATACATAGAGCAAGAATGATAAGAGATCTAAGATGCAGTGCATAATTTTGCACGACCATGTATTTTCATTTTATGACATATTTTTTTTTATCTTTCAATCTAATGTTAAGTAATAGTCAGTTAAAGATGTGAGGAATCCTATCGAAGCCAAAATATGTTTAGCTCTCTCAAATAAAAAAAAATGAATTATAATATGGTCATAAATTATGGTTTGAATTGGTAGTGGATTTCTAGTTTAATACAAGACAATCAGTACTCACCAAACTTAAACTTTTATAATCTCTTGCAATTTATCCAGTAAATACTTACAATATTTAGCTTTTAAAAGCAACTATAGTCTGCACTTAGCAGTATAATGTACGGTAAGTGAAGCGTGGTGCAGGGCGGGCGGCCACACGCCGACAACTGATCCTTCCTATGGTATTCATGTCTTTGGTTCTTTAATTATTTTTAAATTAATATTAAATACAGCGAGAAGTTAATGTAAGAAGTTATTTTTAACTTATTTTTTGAGTTTTTAATTTAATAAATAATAAGCTTTATTTTTTTGTAGTAGAAGCAAAATATAGTAAGCCGATACGATAGGTACCTATTTGATAATTTGAACATACATTCTATAAATATTACTTGGGAGTTGGGATTAAAAAACCTATTATTATACTTCATTGATCTAGGCCCCTAGGGAACACATTTATATTGCTACAATATTTTTATTTTAGATATTCAATTTGTTGAAAATATTATAGTAACATTAATTACTTCCCATTTCTATAGAAAATTCCTTACCACACAGAAAAATCAATTATGTCAATCATGATTGACGTTAGTTAATACGCGAGGAAAATTTCTCAAGAAACTAATTTAAAGTTAATTTAGGGCTCCTGGTACACTTGCAAAGTTTCAGCAAAAAATAACTTCCGCGTTAACACTTTTTGTCTAGCAAGTTAGCTAAAAGTTCCCGCTAACTTTTAACAATATACAGTCCATAAAGAAAACATTTTCCAAATTAAATTAAGGCTAACTAGATGGCGCTACATGCCACTCGTATGAAGATGCAGATGTGAGTTTAAATTACTTTTTCCTTTTAAACGTAATTGTGTATTCAATAAACACGGCAAAGTTATCAAACTTACAATACCACGAAGCCACTTCGTGTGTTACCTAGCTAAAGCTTGCAGCGGCAAGTTTAATTTGAAAGTTTCGGCAAAAAAGACGAACATTTATATAACCAATAATAAGTAGTAGTAGGCTAGAATCCTTTCCATGAATTTAGTGAAGATTAATAACTTTATAATTTCTTATGTACGTCTGTTCTCACACTCAGTTGATTTTGTCACTACCACCTATAAATTGATGGAAGCTTGGAGAACAATTGAATACTTTTATCGTACCTTTACCTTTTAAGAAAGGTAGAGGATAGAATATATTTTTCATGACAATGTGAATTAAAAACAAAATAAACACCGTGCCGCGTGACATGCTACGTTGGACGCTATGCGATAGAGGGGCAATAGAGTAACATGGGTCGTGTTTTGTTTTCAAATACTTTTAAAACTTTAATCCAAATATTGGCTTAAAGTTTATTGACCCAGGATGAAGAATTTTGAAATTAACTCGAGAAAAATAAAAGACCTTACCAATTGATGTTTCTCTTCTTCCGTATAAACTTTGTGATTAACAAAATAAATATAACTCTAAAACAACCAATTAACTTTGGATAACTTTTAGATATTTAGGAAACATTAAGAAATGTCAGTCACTTAATAATTAACTAGGTAACTAAAGTTAGTTGACAGTTTTATAGTTAATCACAAATCTTTATAAGGATTCATATGTGAATTTATGTAAGCGGTGAGGTGAACAGTTTAAGTTACCAGGCAACCCCTTAAATGTAAGGCTTCGATGAATGAGCTTTAAGGTAATGCCATGGTAATTTTTTCGACAGGGTAAATGAACGTTAAGCGTATCCATTACTAATAGTATAAAGTTTTGGTACTTTAAATATAATACTTATCTACTGATACAAAAAAGGTATGATAATAATGTTTAATGTATTTTCTATTTCTTGAAAGATTGCACAAAAAATCTTGACTTAAGTCTAAGTAATTATTCTAACGAATGTGTACTGTATGACTTTTTACATTTCTTGAACCTGTCGTGAATCCCTTCATTTATTACTGGTAAATAGTTGTGTTAAACAACATTTTCCTTTCATAACATCCCAGCAAGTGATTTACTATACCAGAATTCAATTTATCAGAAAATTATTTTCACCTTTGTCTTTCTTACTCTAAGCGAAGACGCAGAACTAATTTTCAAATATATAGCGACGGCTTAAACCCGGAGGAAGGACATAATATATCACGCTATAGGAGGTCTTTGACCGAAACAAAATACATGGTTTAGTGTAAGGCTTTGGGTTGACCTTATTTTGAAAATTGTTAAGAAACTTGTAAGAACCAATTGCTTTAGTCTTTTCTGTATTATAATAAGAAAAATCTTCTCTAAATTGTGTTAAAATGCCCATCGTGCTCCAAAATGTAATTAGAATATTTATCTGGTCTACAGCACCGAATTAAATAAATGTTAAGTCACATTTAACAAACATACCCTACAACATTAAACACCGTTTATCATCATACATTCTCGAATGTTCCATGGATCTTTCACCTATAACTACTAACTTTAACATGCCGTTCCACACCGCCAGTCAAGCTGATGTTACTCCATCAGCTCGCGATAGAAAATAAAATCCGATTCGAGTACGAGCGATAGCAAAAAGCTGCCAGCGAAATTGACTATCTACATGAATATTTCACTCCTTATTCCGTAACGTATAAATTATTTATAAAACGGAAGATAATGTGATAAAATTTTACATTTGAATGTGTGGTGTCGTGTGTTTTTATGATTAGTAGTAGATGGCTCATTTTCTCCCCTAAAGTATCTATATGAATATTTTATTAACATATTGTGTCTTTTAGCAACATAAACACATTTGAAATATTTTGCATTGCATTCTTGGAAATTTCTTATTGCCTTAGAATTTCTAATAGAAAGTCAATCTTAAACCTAATTAAGTATAGATATTAATTTACATTAGAGCGATAATAATTAAAAACATGTTTATTTTAGACAGGTACCTATTAAAATAAATTGGTGAAAGACATAACGAGCACTAACAATATTATACCAGATAACAACTTATTATTACAAGGTACATAAACTTCATAAATCTTTTAAATTAGACTTGCTATTACAATTCAAATAAATAATTTAATTTTATCACAAAACAAATTAAAATTGCTAAACAACAATTCTACAAATAGCTTGCCTTTGTCACTAAATGCATTACAAATTCAACTAAGGGTAAAGACGCTGCCACGGTCTAAAGTACACATAGCTCGGAGCAATTTTTCCAATTTCAAAACCATTCCACTATCGAATTGGACGCATCCGTGTGATCGAAAAGGCTTGTTTGAAATTTACATAACCATTATATTGTGAAAAGGGTAGATGCAATCAATCTACAACAAATATTTACGATTCGTTAAAAAACGCGTTAACACTCAAATATTTAAATGTATTAATGGTAGTTAGCTTGTATGCATATGTTGCAATGTCTGAATGAATACATAAATGGAAACACATTTTCGCATTTATGAAACAAACAAAAATTTTACATTTAACAAATTATATCAAGTGTATTATTCAAAAAATGTTTGCCTTTAACAAAAACCATAAAATCTTCTAAGTGCATACTTTGTTATTTAACAAATTTAAATCAATCTATCCACGTAAAAGTAATAACAACGCACAGAGGTCGAAAGCTAACCGTTCCCCATAAATATGACTAGTAATTGGTGTAATATGAACCATTAACATTTAATAAGAGGAGTAAAGCGGCCGACTCGGACAACAAAAAGTTTGTTCATGCCCATATATTAAGTTAATGGCCGCTGGCACTAAGCAAGCCCTTGACTTAACGATGTGGCAGGCACGAAATAAATTTAAATTGGTTGACCAATGGGCGCTAGTGGTCTCTTAAACAGTGCGACTAAAAATGCAGCCAGATTTTAGGTGATAAAGACTTGGTCCGTCATTAATTTGGATGTCGCATGATTTTTTTGGTCACAGTACTTTCGTTGCACGTAAACCATTTTAGGAGAATTTTATGAAATATTTTGTCAATGCATTTCTTTAATGAACTTTGAATGCCTTTTTCTTGACATTAACCTAGATTTCTTATTTTATTTCAGATGCTGCGCTGAAACTAATCATCTACTATAACCTAGATTTCTTATTTTATTTCAGATGCTGCGCTGAAACTAATCATCTACTACTAGATTCTGCATAAAATAAATATTCTTCGTTTATTTGAATTGGTTGCGCATAATTATTACCAGAGGAATATAGACAGCTAATAAATAAAATATTAAATGAAAACATCAATCGATACTTTATTATTATTTTAACCTACTCAATTAAAATTTGCCTAAGAAATCGTTATAATATAATAAAACATTAATTTAACGTGAGTAACAATTATTTTTAACTTCTATATAACTTTTTATGTAGAACGTAGTCGGTCCTCAATGTTCTGCCAGATCAAAGCTTTTTTATAAGCTTATTACGAGTCTAACCCACTTCTTTCTTCTACTGTTGTCTTTAATTATAATTTAAATACAAGTTACTGTGATATTATATAAAACTTGAGTTTAAAATAAACGATCATATAGATATCATAAAGTCACAAAACATAGTGAATTTAATGAGTTGCCTTGAAAGCTCGCTCTAGCAGCGAATACTTATAAACGTATTCCAAACAACATGCTATCATTTAATGTAACTTTTATATACAATTTATACCTAATATAGTAACCTCTTGATCAAACTGCATTTTACATAGGTTTTATAAATAAATAAATAAATAAAAATCCTTTTATTTTCTACTTAAGCATTTTTACAAGTTTCAATTATTTAAATACATTTTTTTTTTATCTATGACTAGCAATGCCCTGCGGTTTCACCCGCATAGATAGCGATATCTTTACAGTGAAAAGTCTACTATAGGTCGGACATGAAAATCACCTTTACCCCGTCCCGCACTACGGCCTTTTTTTTTTGTTTTAGTGGGGAAATCTTTCATAGATACCCACGGCCTCCAGGGGAGGGGCCGTGGGTTATATCGGATTCCTACCGACCAAAACCCCACTGTGTTCCGTCAAGACGCATATTGGTAGAATTCCTCCGTGACCCCCGCACTACGGCCTGCTCGAACAGTATACCTACTATTTTCTGTAGATTGACACTTTTAAATTCGTTATATCTTTTGAATGGAATATCCAATTCTTTTCATTTAAAAAGTATTTTGCTGGTATTGAAACAGTCTATAATAAAACATCATTTAATGGGATAAGGATTAATATATGTGTATGGATAACATGGTTTGATTACTGTCGGCACTTCTATTTACTTTGAAAACGTAAAAAAGTTGTTGTAGTAACATAACTACTGAAGATGGACATATGGTATCGCGGATTTTCTTGTAGATATTGATCCATTCTATAATACTGTAGAACATTTTTTTGTTCTATCTTCAATAGATTCCGCAGCGCACGCGATGACAGAAGTTTTATTGAGGATTTTTTTACACCTTGGGTTACATTATTGCATTTTTGGTAAGGATCTCGAATTTTTTTGAAAATGCAATATAGCCTATGTTGCTCAGTAAAGATGCAGCTTTCTAATGGTGAAAGAATTTTTGAAATCGGTCCAGTAGTTTTTGCGTGAAAACCATACATACATACATACTTACATACATACTTACAAACTTTTCCTCTTTATAATATTAGTATAGATATACCTAGTTACATTTAGTTCATAAATTTATACATTTAAAAGTAAGTTGTGTTGTATTATATTATGTAGTAAGTATAGCCGTTCATTTGTTATTTAAATACAATTTTTACTGTATGTTATATAATTATGTACATATTTATACACTTATATTTTCATTATACATTATCTGTAGAAACCCCATATTGGGTAAAGGCCTCCTCCAAAGATGCCCAAGTTTCTCTGTCTTGTGCAATCATTTTCCAGTTTGGACCGGCAGTCCGTATGATCTCGTCTTCCCAACGAGTCACTGGTCTTCCTCTATTCCTTTTACCTATCGGGCCTTTCCAAAAAGTTACTTTCGTGGTCCATCTCTCGTCCTCAAGCCTCGCAACATGTCCAGCCCATTTCCACTTGAGTTTTTGTGCAAAGCCACCAATGCCTTAAACTATGCACAAAAACTCAAGGTTTTATAAATAAACACATAAATCATTAGCTATACTTTCATTTATTTATAAGTATTTTTTTTGTACGCTACATTGTTCAATATTAATGAAATATTAAATATTATCATCATCAGCAAAGGTTAGGGTAAGGTGTGCCTGTATGTAACGTTTCGTTGAGTTTCAATATAGTGTGTTATTATGTATTTGTAATTCAATCAAATGTGACCAAGAATGTGACACACACAGTGACACACATTAACAGATTACGTATTTGTGAACTATTGAAAATCTAGACAAGCGTTATTTAGGTCACAGCATTATATATAGTGTTGTTATGTATTTTATTATAATACTAGCTTTCCGCCAACGGCTTCGCCCTCGTTTTCATGGAAAAACCCGCATAGTTACCGTTCCCATAGAATTTCCGGGATAAAAACTATCCTATGTGTTAAATCAAGTTATATCTATATGTGTGCTAAATTTTATTGTAATCGGTTCAGTAGTTTTTTTGTGAAAGAGCAACAAAAATACACACCTACACATACATATACATCCATTCTCACAAACTTTCGCATTTATAACATTAGTAGGATAGAGAAATAGTCAGCAAGTAATTCAAATACATATATATATATATATATATATATATATATATATAAAATTCTCGTGTCACAATGTTAGTCTGCATACTCCTCCGAAACGGGTGGACCGATTCTCATGAAATTTTCTGTGCATATCGGGTAAGTCTGAGAATCGGCCAACATCTATTTTTCATATGTACCACGGGCGAAGCCGGAGCGGACCGCTAGTATATATATAATATTAACATTAAGTAGCTCTCTGACTCATGCGCTAATCAAAGGACTTAAAGATTCAGATTAATCTACAAAGGTCTTGAAGGACTAAATTCTACGTATACATACATAACAATTCAAACATTGCGTTGATAAAATCCAAAAAAAGATTTGGGATACAAAATACTGTTGCTGAAGGAAATGTTAAATCTTTCTATGTAAATAACATTACCAATACAAGAAAATATTGACTTGTATAATGTTAACATTGTTCAAGTCTGTAAATGTTGCCTAATAAAATTAGTCGGTCTCTTAACTTGCTTCTTAGCTGACGAAATAAAGGGATAGATAAAAGGGTAAGACAATTCAATACAATACCTAGTAACAATGTAGAAAGCCACAAACTAAGTAGGGATTCAGGTAATGAAGGTAGCTAATGTATTGCTCGACATTCATGAATGTATCTTGTATGTTAAGCTTGGAATAAGCAGTTGTTATATATTTTAAGAGTCTTAAAAAAGTGTAAACCAGAGAAAGAAAGACTTGTAATAGCTTGCTTTAGCTTTCATAAATCATTAGAAACTTATGTATCAGAGTGACATACTAATAAAAATAAATAGTCACAGTAAAAAGAACTATTGATCGATGTACCCTTCTATAATCTATCAACTGGTCCTCATATAAAAGGAGTACGTACTATAAAATGTTGATCCGCTTTAATGTACTTACTAATATATTTAAGCTGCCAATAGTTAAGCGATTATGATGCATCACACGGCCCCATTGATGTCTCGCTCGATCAACAACCAGACGCCATTGTAATGGATGTACGCTTTTAAATTTTAGTTTTATTGAATAAAAATATAATATTTTTAATAGACGCCTCGTCATGTAACTCGCCTGTATTTTTATGAAAGTTTTAACAGAAATTTTATCAAAAATAAAGAAACGCCACTAAAATTTTGTTACTCACGTTAAAATTAATTATAATGTAATTAATTATACATGGTTGTGTCGAAAACATAATCGTTATTTTAGCCTTTACATAGGTACATAACGATATAGATATATTTCGAGTATCAATTTTTTATTATCAGCTCTATCAAGTAGAGATAATAAGTTTTATGACAGTTTTAAATATTATCACGTATCAATACACTTATATACAAAAATAGCACATACAACACCATACAATAATTACGTAAAACGATCCCATATAAGTAAATTACGCAGATAAAGAAAGCCACTAATTTCGTTCACCAGCTGCATACTGGAGCTAATTTTAAATAATTTTACATAATAGAAAGGCAGTCCAAACAAGGAAATGTTCAATTGCAATTACTGAAAGCGTATATCAATGAGGTACAACGCTTTGTATGGAAACGAGAATTTACTAAGCACGACTGTAGGTATAGACACTGAAATTGAAAAGCTGCTAAAATTCAACCACTTAATGAGCAACGCTAATTTCTTTCAGTCTTTATTATGCAGCGACGTTGGCTTATCTACAGGCAAGGTTGGAATTGGACGCATTTGTTTTATGTCAAAGTAAGATTGCCTTTTTTGTAAATTGTCGGATTGAAGCAACTTATAATGTGGTAGAGTCAAATTTTAAACATACATCAAAATCAGTCTGTAAATTAGTATAGAACAGAAACAAAATCGATATTAATTACAAAATACAAGTAAATTAAATCTCTTCCAACACTAATTTCTAAATGAACATCACTTATGTTTCATTACACCGTACAAGAAAAAATTAAACAGAAAATTCTCCGTTAACATTAACAACTAAACGGTCGTAGAAAAGCGATTAGGCATCATACCCTTATGAGTGAACAGGGCATTATATCTCGAGAATTCCACATAAATTACATTATACTTTATCTCACTCGTACACGTTTATTTAATAGATGTGAGTAATTTTGTTTGGACACTTAACGATACAAATGCTTTGTCTTAAAATAAAAGAAAGATTGTAATGTTATTGATCGACTTACATTGTTATTAATCTAGTTTGATAAAGGTTGTAGGGCCTCAAATATTCTCGTGTATGGTAATTCGGATCTGTTGAACGTCTCGCTCGATATCCCTATCTCCTGTAGTCAGGTATACCTGGCTGTAATTATCCGTCGTGCGACAATTTATTGTGGCAAAATTATCTTTGTTGACCCACGCGCCGTTGTTGCATTTTGTTTTCTTCATAATTATATTAGCATAAGTTGGTTATTGATGGCGTCTTTGGAAAATCTTTTGTAATACTAAACTAGTGATAGTTTATATTAAAGGAAGGATGTACAGATATTATGTTTAATGGTTAACAAACATGAATAGGTACTCAATTATGAGATGTGTTTTTCAAATCGGTTTGTTAATCAGTCTTTCAGGTATTAGAAAAGATAAATTGTAAATTGAAGAGTCCGTCGACTGCTGAAAATAATGATAAGGTAAATGCAGTAATGTTTGCGATAAGTATTATGATTATGAACACACATAGCAATTCTATTCATGATAATAGAAGTTTTCTATTATAAAGTTTTTCAGACATGAATAACAACTGAATGGTGCACATAAATTTAAAAAACAAACAAAATCCAAGACTCATTTCGTACTCTCGCATAAATAAAAACATAAATGTTAGAAAAAGTTACAGTATAGTTTCAAAACGTTAAATATCTAAACTTTAAGTCAATCCAGTCTCAAAAGAGTCGTTGGAATGTGAATCATAGCGTGCAACCGTCTTACTTCAAGCTGAAACAGTGTTAAAAAGCTTAAAGTTGTATAAAGTTGATTCACAAACTTACAAATCAAAAAGGCACCGTCTATTTCTCAGCAAGTGTCGTATAAATAACGTTAGTGCACTTTAATATTTCCCCTTGCTTCATCGTTATTTTCATTTCTGTTATTTTTAATACCTGCGAGTTGCGACAATAAACTCATTCCGGCGTTTGTTAAAATTATAATAATACGACTTCGAATGCACATGCAGTCTTCATCTCGATTGTATTACGTTGAGTATCATAACTCGTTTGTTAAAGATTTATGATTCGCTTATAACTCGGTAGCAGAAGCTTCATTGTCATTTGTATAACAAAGTGCTAAAGTTTGATTCATGGCGGCAGCAATATGAGTCGGTCACGACAGTGCGACGCGACCGTCCTCACCGTCACGACGTACTGTTTGCTTTGCTCGGAATTCGCAATGCGCCCTGCCTTGTAGTCTGTTTGCAAAACAAATATCAAAATTATTAACTGGCAGAACATTACGTTAAATAACCTTCTAACTAACCCTTCTCTTTAAATGTTAATATTTACATAACACGCAAATTAACGACTACCAAATATTCAAATATTATCAGAGCTTTAATTTCTTTTACAAATCCACCGGGAGTCAATAAAAATCAGCGAATTTCGCAGACACTTTTAACTTAATCACTTCATTTTGGGGCGAAATTGAAAACCTAGCCGGTTATAAATTCATCCCGAGAACTAGATCAATATGAGCTTCGTACAGCTGATTCGAATATAGTCACGTTAACTTAATTGCGAATTACTAAATGAATTGGATAGAATTTATATGTATGTGTACACTTGTTTGTCGTACTTATTAAGTACAAGACGTAGGTACCTAAACATTTTGATTATAATACAAATATATTTGATACTCTAACTGTCCAACCTTACTCTTAAGCAAGAAACTCAATAGGTACTATTTTAAAAGTTTATTTTTCCACACAGTACCTACACTGAAAACTAATTCCAATGGCTGCCTAACAACCGACCTAATTCAGGCAAAGCATATTCTTAAAAGCTATCATATTAAAGACCCTTTGTCTTTCATTACAACATCAAAGAAACATTCAATACAACACTATAACACAAACAAATTATGTTGTCCACTATAGGTGTGACTTACCGCAGTCTCTAGGTTACGTAATGTAACGCTAATGCTATATGCATTTTTAATTCATGTCAAGAGTCCCAAGGCACCGTGGGGTAAGTGCATCGGCTGTCGCGGCGCAGTCTATGCCCGAACATGTCAACGCTGACAGCCAATTTAAATTAGCTGTTTTAGTGCTGCGCTATTTCCAGCAAAATAACGGTAAAATGGAACAGGGAACAGAGAATGGATATTATTCAAACATTTTCATTTTCATCTGTCGACCGTTTTGGATTCTGTGCTATTATCGCTGTTGTCATAATTGATAAATTATATTTGGTTTAATGAAGAATGCCTTTAGGGAAATAAGTGGTAATGCCCAAAAGTATATAATAATTATAATATTGTGCTTTATTTAATAATTGTTGTTTTGACTCTAGGTATAAGTAAAAGCAGCTGGGCAGCCAACTTATAGTCGTCAAAATAAGGCGTCGTAATTCTGATCTGTTGAACTTATTATACAATATTGTTTTCTTAACTCATTAACTTCATATTAAAATTAAGGTACATATCTATTATATGTATACACATAGGAAATTATTTAAAAGACTACTCATCAATTCAACGTCAATCTGTAGGTACTTGATGTCACTGATATAAGTTTTATTTATGCCCGTTGGTGTACAATCCATTTCACGGACGCTTGTTTTTTAAAAAAAATCACTCGTAAAATAGTAAATCTAGTGCACAGCTACCAAATGGATTTGAAAATACGCTTAAATCTTTGTGAAACACAATAAAAAAAATGAGTAAACGGTTTATGGTCTGTGAAGCTTTGCACTGCAGTTGTATTATTTTTTATTTGTATTATAGTTGACCTAATAATATTTTTAACATAAAAATAAAATGAGTGGAGATTGTGTATCGACTATTAGTATTCTGATTACGAAAATAATGTTCCATTATCTCATGGTTTTTTCTAACGTACAAACTGCAAAAGCTGAAATGTCCAAAAGAGAAAGCCATCAACGAAAATATATGCCTGGTTTAGTTATAGCTCCATAAATCGCGAAAATTATGCAAGCTTCGCAATCACCCATATCGGGCTTTGATGGTGACGTTTATTTTTCAAATAACGACATACTTCAACAATAATATTTATTTTGAATAGTTCACAAATTCAATTAAATTCTGCATTGCAATTTGGCCGTGTTTACATTGACATGGCCTATAATAATACTGGTGGAGCGCGACAAAAATATTACATTGAAATGGTGCCAACTGGATATGGGCCTATTTTTAAATAGACAGAGATAAATTTACACATTCATTACGGTAATTATTTAGGAGTAAACATTTGGAATATTAATTGTTCTAGAATGAGATAGAATATTGCGGACGCTTATGAGTGCTTATGAGGCGAGTTTGACGGTAAACCATGATTGTTATTAATATTGGATATGCTTCCTATAACGAAAGACACTTTAATTACGATAACAAAAGTATATTTGGAAGTAACCTAACAAGATTATCAATTAAGAGCAAATGTAACGATAGCAGTCCATTTTAGGTAGAGTCCCGGCAAGCCTTGTTCTGCCTTACTGTTATCACTTAGGCGCATGAAAAATAGATGTTGGCCAATTCTCAGATCTACTAATAGATATGTAGGTACTGAAATTTCATGAAATTCAGTCCAGCCGTTTAGGAGGAGTATGATAACATTCTAAAACGAGAATTTACTATATAAGATTTCTTATACATGTGCCATATGATTTATGTTATAGGTAAGTTGCATAATAGTATGGGTCCATTTTAAAATTACCACGATATCAAGGCATGTAAATTTCAATTACCCAAGTATCATAGAGTCGTGAGTATTTAGAATTAACTACCGCTTCAAACGGTAATGTGCTTTCTAATTCACGACGGACCTGAAATTATAATGTGGATAGATTATAACTCGGCTTCATAGCTAAGAAAGTTTAACTAATTACCAGTAAGTTGAAAGATTACGTCATTTGTATTCTTGTCACTTGACGAGCGGACTGTAACTTCTTTGGACAGTTCGGACTGTGGTATTGAACATGTGTGATGAATAATTATACTTATACTACAGTTAATTTGTTCCGCATTTGCAAATTAATCAAGAGTACTAATAAAGAGCGAGATTAGACAGCTTAAGGTTAGGACTATAAGAATTAAAAATATCTAAGTTGTGGAGATTTTTGTTATATCATTTTCTTAAAAAAAAAACTACCTACCTGAAATAAAACCTTGTGCATTGTTAAAGTTACCTACTCTTGTGGATAGTGTATCACAAAATGTTGTTAATTTCTTTGTATTTCCCCTTATTTGCACTTAATTTTCCATTCTCTCCAATTCATTCATCCATTTACATCTATCTTCATTTAATAATTTGACTAACACTTCAAAAAGGACTCCTTTCAACGCACTCTCAATAAGGTTGAATCACAGCACCTAATGATATCCTTACACAAGCTAGTACATGTTTGTCATTGGTGTGAAAGGCCCACGTCCATGAGACCGGTACAAACGATGAGTTATTGCAGATCATCAATTATTGGAGATCTTATGTATCTACTGGATTAGATATGTGGACTTTTCTTGAAGCATTTTATGGTTCTAGAAAAGTGAATTTGAATTTAGTTAGTTTATAATTGAAGTGTAGGCTTCTATTCAATATGATGTTTTCACAAAAGCCTCGTAGCTTTTCACATTGGTACTTAATTCTATATACTGTAATAACTTCCATCGTACGTACCTACTATGACGTTGGCCCACATAACATTTCCAAAGGCTAACTGAAGAAAATAAACATAAAGTTTAAAAATTAAAATTAAACTAAACGTTATAAATATTGAAATAGCATTTACATAATAAATGCCTCTAAAATATATGAGTGATAGGTATCACAATTATTAAGTCTTTTCTTAAGATCAATAAAAAAAAAACTTTTCGTAAACTTTTAACGTACAATACAAGATAAGATTTAATATAATTAGGTACCTCTTCCAGCACTGTATAGCCGTGAAAATATTCTAAGGCGGTGTTTACATCGCCGTGCTTTCTCTGAAGTGCTTAGCTTGGTGCTAACAATGCTTGTTGTTTGCATTATGCCATTTGCGTGATTAATATTCTAGAAAACATATTTCATAAACACTTCTGTGAAATGCTATGAGCGTACTGACAAAAATAATGCATGTGCATGTGTTTATTTTACATAGTTGTTATTTCACATACTTGTTTTATTTGAATAGGAAAACAGATAGGTATATATTAATTATTAAAAATTGCATTGATTGTAATTGTCGCATTCCACATATAGTTAGGTAGTTAAGTTAGTAAGCGGGCTAAATTCATTCATTCTTTCTCTACTTCATATCTCCTTAAAGGTAATATTTTCAAAACGGGCTTAGCTTCTCACTGGATTCATTTCATTCTATAATTATATATATTCAATTTGGTCATTCACAATCTTAGATTTAAAAATCTATTTTTAAATATTATTTACATAGGAACGATTCTGTGTCAACCCTAGTTTGAAATCATATCTACATTGCGTTCCTCGAAAAACTTGTTAAATTTGTTAATATTTTAACATAATATTATATGCATATAGACCAGTTTATATTATTTTCCTCGATATTTTACTAAATCATAAGTAAAATTATTATTCATGTTAGATATTCTAATTCTCGTAAAAATTATGCGGAGGAAAATTTTCATTCCAAACGTTAAATTTTAAATGTCGCTTCGAATAAGTATTGCGACAAGTTGATTATAACTCTTTGTGTAAAATACTATAAAAGTAAGCAATAGCCTTGCCTCACGGGTATGAGGCTTACCTATTAATTCAATTCAATTGCAAATACGAGGTAATAAAATTTTCATTACGTACTATAATAGTAGGAATAGGGCTGTTACAACCAAACATCCTGTGTAATAATACTTTAAAAACTTCTCTATATCTTTTACTGTATATTTCTTTATAACCGTAAAAAAATAGATATACTTTATTGACTTTAGATTAAGTGTACAGCAACAGCAATTAAAACCTAATTTTATGATATTATCATAGAATAAGTATAGTTAAAATTGTGATACTTACAATGATTAAATTCAAAACCTTACCTATATTTTTATTAACCTGTTACAATGTAAGTGTTGGCAGCCCTATTGGTGGGTCAGACAGCTGGCTATAAACGACCAATTGAATCATGTTAATATTACGACTCCCATTTAAATCATAATATATATATTCGTTTATTAGTCAATAAATTCGAGGTTATTCACCTTATAGGAAATAGGCAATCTTTGAGATATCAATTTATGAAGGCGGATGACCCGGGGTTTATACATTGTTCACATAAATCAATTTAATTTGAGTTAATAGGTAACTTATAAACCACTTTTATCGTGACAAAACCAAACGTTTATCTCGAGAAAAAAAGAGCGCCAAAAGCGGTTTATCGCAGATAAAACCAAAACTAAAAGTAATTACACAAAATGCTCTGACAAATATCTTGCAAATGTTTTAATATATTTGTTTATGAAAAAAAAATCATAATAAGTATTACCATGTCAAGTAGAAAACGTAAAAGTGTGAAAATTAGAGCTAACTTGGTGATTTTTTTTTATCGAGTCAATTTTAATATTTTATATTTTTGATTGAACAGAATCGTTGAACATATCATCTAGTTTGATATATATTTTATTTTTTAGATTTGGTCTTGAATATTACACGTATCATCTAATAGAAGATTGGTAATTTTGCTTTATACGCACCCTTAATATGTTTGAAGTTACCAATGCACACCTACATTTTCTCAAGTAATTTAAAAAAACAAAAGTAAACCATTTTTTTATACTACCTTTACTTAACTTACATTCCTATCCCTTTTATATTATCACGTACAATGCTTATTTACCGTTGAATGAATGCAAATTCTCCATTTTAATATTGATAGAATTATTTCGATTATACAATTTGAATATTTAAACGTAAATATATCGTCAATTTAAAATAAATTACACTGCCATAAAAATAAATAGGCAATAACCATTTCACGTATCGTTTAACTAAATGAAGGTAATTTTGTTTAATTATGTCTTAATTAAAAGCTTTTTATGCATTTTTATCTACATTCCGTTATGTTAATATTGAAATGTATTTAGGAATCTATTCGGCTTCACTTCACTTTCGAAGATAATAATCAATAAAACAATAATAAAGTATTGAAAAACGTTTAAAACACGTTCAAAAACCGCTATGGAGAGAGCGGAGAGCTTTTTATAGATATTTATACAATAAGATAAATACGTTTTAAAAACGGCTTATAATATAAATGACGCTATACCTAATTAAAATATCGACAGTAAGTCCAGTAGCAGCCTAACTTCCAAAAACTATTATATTAACGTCTGTGATTAACGTTTCTCATTTAAGATAATTTTAATAACAAGCATTGACCGGTTGTTAACACATTCGGGAAAATTATCAACTACATACTAAACTATAAACCGAACTACGTAGATAGATATTGTATGATGTATCTGTACTTCTTCTTCTTTTATACATGTACAAATTCATGAAATTATAATATTGCATAATGTACAAATAGTACCTACATACATTTCGAAAAACATTAAGCATTTTTATAATAAGTAAATGGTTGAACTATATAAAAATCTCATTTCCTCGTCCTCATTTCCAGTGTTCAATCGTATTCATACCCATAAATATAAATAAATTCACGTTGTATTGACTTTACATATAATACAATAAAAAAGGACATAAATAGCGACGTTACTGTCTAAGTAAGAATCTGTACGCCTCATAAAACTCAAGTTCCCCGAATCTGAGAAATAATCAAAGTATTATTGAGTCATAAATCTTTATCACCGCTTTCAACGATGCCACAACGACCGAATATGTGAATATTTAGATAACTTTTCTATTGGCTTATATGAGAAAGTTTAATAATCAAGATCGTGCGTAAATATCATGAGCTATCATAGGTTTTTACGATCGGCACCTTCGGTCTTACAAGTTAGGAGGGTGAAGGGTGTATGGATTGCTGGAGAGCTATTCACATTTAAGGGAAGCTAAAATCTCCAATAAATTTTGTTACAAAACAATTCCGGTTTTACAGAGTTAATTCCATTAAACCATCTTTATTTAATGTTTTGAAATAATTTCAAGTTGAGAATGTTTCCTGGAACAGGCGTTTCGAAACGTGATATTAAAATTGCTTATGGTTTATTGCTACCAGATAATTTACCTATTTTGTGGTTACAGATTAATAATAATTTTTACATAGAAGTCTTACGAACTAGTGTTAAATCTGTCCTACATATTTTGTAATTAACGTCTTTCTTGGAGATATGTCGATCTTTATGTTCCTAAACGTCATTTGCAATTTTATTAGGCTTTAAATATTTATTTTTCGTTATTCTTATAATTATATTATCAAAGCATACAAATTACATTTTCTTCTATGATAAAATGAACAGATAAAAATATATATTTCTATATTTTCTCAGTGTAATATCTACATCTGCTGAATATTAAATATTTATCTGATATTGTTTTAACCATTTTAACAATAGCTCCTCGTATTCATCGCAAGCCCTTAAATATATAATAGACGAATATATTAAATGACTCAAGTTTGTAAACTGTCCTCTTACACCCACACAAATCGTAAATACTAAAATACAATAAGCTTTACAAATTCATAAGGCAATATTGACCACAACATATCGACAGCATTAGCAAGCAATTTACTGGCTCTTAGAAATTCCCAATATTACAAGTAGCTCCTATAACACTCTGATGTTAATAAGACCGTCCTTACATAATTTGCCTGTACGTTGAGGGTAATCAGTGCTCCTTTATGTAAGCCCGGTCAGTACTTTCTTTTTAAATACCCTCCACGGTAACGTTGTCTCTAATGAAATTTACGAGGACACCGAAACATCTCAATTTTGTACCCGGCTCGACCCTCCTCCGGCTTTTCATCTTGAAGATTATTTTTAAATTGGATTAGATTAAGATAGGTATATCAAATACGTATTCGGGATGTCCTATTCAATGATGTTGCTACGTAAACAAATTATTTTAATGCCGTACCTTGGCGTTTCTGGAAATGGGATTTTTATGAGAGTTTCGCGTTGTTTAAGGTCAATATATTGAGGAATATTGCGTGTTGATATATCAATTGATTTTTGCATCCACTTGAAAAGTAAGGGTCGTATATTTATGTTAAACTGGGCAGGTGGACTCGCCCAAATTAATAGATGAATAAAAAAACACTATAAAATAAAATCTAAACTGATACGAAGAACTTTAACATTAGTTCATATATTAGAGAGCTCATATGTTATTGTAGTGTAGAATAAATCGTCGAGTCTACAAGTCAACGTACAATATAGTTAATGTATTCACTTCGTCCCTGCTTTCTGAATGAACCATTTTTGCACGATATGTTCTCTTTTCATTGTTTCTTTTTTATTTTGAATATAGACGAAATAACCATTTAATAATAATTAAATTCATAATTTTCACTCTTGTTACTTAAATTTTCTATTCTCTGTGAAAAGGAGGGATATATCACGCATTTTTTTGTTTTTATTATATTCTTGATTACAAACCAGACACAAAACAGACAACAGTCCACAGGTCAGCAACGTAATACGTTCTATTAAGGTCCCCAAATATATGAAGAGGCATCCCATTTGATTGTGCAACGCAGCAGCTTTGTGAACCGAACACAGCCCACCCGATTTAGATCCCTAGGATTACAAACCGATGAAAAATTCCACCAGGACTGATAGTACGTCGCAAATTGAATACGTAGTATACCATATAACGAGATCTGTGCGCTTTGTTTCCCATTTAAGCCTGGAACAATGTTGGAGTTTTATGTTCATGTAACACTCTGAAAGAATATAGGTTGAGAGGTTTATCTTTTGTTATTACAACGTTGTGATGTTATAGATGCTTAACAATTATGATACTTACATAGAAAATAGGACAGAGACTCTATTTTATATATACGTACCTACATGAAATAAGAGGTGAAATACCAAAATAGGGAGGCCTAAGATATTTCTTATGTATGTTCTTATGTATGTCATTGACAAAAGCAAACAACGGATAATATTACATTAATTATCCTCAATTTATACCACTAATATAATCCATACATACGAAATATATTCATTACAATAAATTTACAACCAAAATATAATTTATCAAACACCTACGTTAGTCACACGTGGAGCGTCTCATCATTCATTTTCGTACATAAGTTACATAATCTCAATAAACTCAGGAATCCTTCGTAATATCTCCAGAAATGTTTCCAAAGGTAAATAGGGGTTTACGAGATTGGTGTGTACGAGGAATTGTTAGCCGACGGCAGCACATTTGTTATTCTATTATTACCCTTATTTAATATTGCCGTGATAAATATACCTTGAAGCAAGGATTAGCGTAACAGCAAAGTTGAGTTTTCATCGCACGTATAGTGAGAGATCTTGCAAAGTTCTGTTTATAAGAAATAATAAGCTTCTTTGGTAAGTGTTAATTTTTTTAGAGAAGTGATGATTACTGTTAGTATCTTAATATATACAGGGTGTCCCACTATTGGTATACTAAGCGCGAAGGGACTTGTAGTCTTGCATACACTGATCACGTAAAAAATACTTAAACAACAAAATTACGTCAAAAATTTTTTGCAAAATTTTTCCTGAAAATCCATGTTTTCATCTCTAACTTCGCGCAGACGGCATATACCGCTTCTCTAATGTGAGCATTTTGTCTATGAAAACATAATCTTAAACGATAGCTCACGTGCCGGTGGCAAAGTTGAGCGGGTTGCTTGTTATGGGTGTTCACATAGAGTTTTAAGAATTCATCTATTTGAAAAAAAAATGCGTCTGGAATTTTATAAGTATTTTTTATGTACTCAGCGTATGCAAAACTATAACCTCCTTTGAGCTTAGTATACCAACAGTGGGACACCCTGTATAAATCTCGTGTCACAATGTTTGTCCTCAATGGACTCCTAAACCACTTAACCGATTATAATAAAATTCGCACACCATGTGCAGTTCGATCCAACTTGAGAGATAGGATAAGTTTTATCCCGGAAATCCCACGGGAAAGGGGGTTTTCTCTGAAAACGCGGGCGAAGCCGCGGGCGGAAAGCTAGTAATATTATAATATAATATTTTTATATGTAAAATGAATTGATGTTGAATAAATTTATTTAGGCTAAATAATTCAATTATTTTTCCACAAGCTGAATGTGAAAGAATAGATAGTATTGGCTTAATCCATTGGAATGCTTCTCTATTAGCGCGTAACATTATCAGTTAATTGAACAAATATTGTTGTACTAAATTGTATTACCTAGTCTTTGCGAAATGAATAAAGGCAACTTAATAATATTAATGGCAAAGTTAAAAGACTTACTTTCTCAATGTTTTAGTATTCTCTAAAATCTAAATTATTAAATTGTTCATATTTATTTATATAAGAGTTGGGATTTTGAAATGGAGCACAATATTTTCCACTACATAATTATCTTGTTGTATATTAATGAAAATATATTATTAGAATACGTGTGTACCGAACTTACACAGAACAATTACACATTAAGCATTTATAAAAAAATCACCAATATTTGCCTTGGCAACGACGATACAGCCTACGATATAAACGAAGGAAAACCTTAAACGTAATCCGAGCCTTTAAACCTAAGACCTAAAGGTTAGGCGGCGATTACTTATGCCGGCTTTAATAATTGGAATGCAAGGGAGAGGGCTGCACCCCACGTGTTTACCCTCAGCATTGGGGTCTGCACTGACACCTGTCTTAGGTGTTGTTATGTGGAACGTACGACTGCTTCGAATCACTTTAACTCGTGTTACACTGTTAAAAATGTCATTGCCTTCGCTTTGATTGAGTTTCATTTGATAAAAGTATAGGATGATAAGTACCTACCTACAAATAAGTAAATCAGCGTTACTATGAAAACTCAAATGCTATAAATAGTAAACAAAATGAGCCTTTTAAAACATTATTTAATTTTCATTTAAATTTAATTCTTAACAACAACTTGATTTAAACTACACTTGAAACAAAGAATAGGAGTTAGTTATGAGTGGTTATATACACGATATACCTACGAGATTAGATTGAACATTTTCAATCATTTTTGAAGTAAAACAAATATAAGTAAACCCGCTGAGTATAAAATTCCAAGGTCGCTTCATAGCAATACGGTCACGTCGACGATTTTGGTATCTTTGAATCTTACCAAAGAAGTTTCACACGTGTACACGGCACACACGCTCTTATTTTAATACTAGATTTCCGCCCGCGGCTTCGCCCGCGTTTTCAAAGGAAAACCCGCATAGTTCCCGTTCCCGTGGGATTTCCGGGATAAAACCTATCCTATGTGTTAATCCAAGTTACCCTCTATATGTGTGCTAAATTTCATTGTAATCAGTTCAGTAGTATTTACGTGAAAGAGTAACAAACATCCATACATCCGTACTTACAAACTTTCGCCTTTATAATAAGAATTAAGATTCGTATTTTTAACACCTTTTAAGCCTCAACAAGTTTAATATAGTATACTACTTGCATGATTTATTATTAATTAATTATAAATATAACAATTATATTAAGTAACGATCGTTCCACAATGTATAGTGAAAAAAGGACTTCAGGCTTCGCCTTAAGGAAGCCCATGAAATGAAATGATCTCGTAGCAATCACATTAGCTAAATCGTATCTGAATGGAAGATTCAGTCGCCGCAATAAAATGAAATTCATCTCTTTGAGCCATCCCTTGAAATATTTTTCTAAATTCAACACTTTTTCCTCGTTAATGTAACTTCTCGTTAATAAAATTTGGAGTCATTTATATTTTTATTTTAATTAAAAACTACGTTAATTTTTTTTTTTACTTTAGATTTTAGAATCAAGAGGGTACTTTTAAAAGCTTTATAACATATGGTAATCTGTGATGGTGCATGTAGTATGTATTCTAACGCACATTGTTCCAATTACATAGAAACACGGCGTGATAAATTCTTTCTTGTAAATAAAAAATACTGTTCATTATATTCTTAGTCTCATGTACTTCAATATATTTTATTAATCTACCAAAAATTATTTCTACATAACCCATACGAGTATATCAGTTTTGAAACTGAAGTTTCTGTTAAAGCAAATATCTATAATATTTATGAAATAAGTATGAATATTGCTATTATATTATTCTGAAGTATTTTATGTGGGCATACCAAGTTTTTACTAGAAAAAGTTTTCACTTTTAATGTATTTTCATTTTTAACATGAAAAGTTTTAAAGTAAAAAGCTGTGAGAGGTAATAAAAATTCATGTTTTGATATCCATTAATTTATATTGTTTAGTATCTGTTTATTTTTAATCTACGAAATGAAACATTTTCAGCGTGGGCGTTTGTCCACTACAAGGAATTACGAAAACAATTATACCTACAGCGACTCGTAGACACAAAAAACCATCCGGAATAGGGAAAAGTAAAATGTCGGACAGTAAAATTCCTTGTAGTGCACAAGCGCCCTTAGGCTCTTAAAAATCAGTGATTTTCCTTCATATGATCCCAAACCCACCTAAGTTTTAAATCACCTGCATGCAAGTTTGGGGACAATTGAATTAAATATTTTTCTTTTAGGAATTATGTTTCAGTAATAATTTAATAATGTTATATTATATACTTCGTTTATTCAACAACTGACTGACTGTACAAAAATAGTTTATCATTTTTTGTAATTATGTAATTAAAGATAGAACGGGGTATCCGTTACCAAAATCATAAACTTCTATATCAAACGGACTCACTCCATTACTTAGTACTTTTTAAACCTCACCAATTGATTTCTATTAAAAAAAACAACCAACAAACCGAACATTGTAAGAAACCGCGAAGCTTTCAACTGGCCGCTACTGTACTAATGTTCCCATTTCGTGTCCACTGCACTTTACTGGGTCATTCGCACCCTACGTGTTAAATTATGATTATATCTTATGTAGTAGAATTAATTTACGATATAATCTTCATTGTTAAGACTCGTATATGTGTTATTATTAATTTACAAGTGTAAGGATAAATTCAGATGGAATATTAAATGGATTTCACACACCGCTAATTCTTCATGAAATACAGCTGATATACAATTTTCGTTTGAGTAGCGGAAATATATAAGATTACCGATTATTAAATTGTAAATAAACTATACGTAAATAACAGTCGCATTATTAAAGATACTCTTTTTATCCTATTTTAATTCAATTGCACTTAACAAAAAAGAAAAGGTTTTATTTTAAAATAAACCACAATTAAATTTATAATTGGTTTTAAATTATTGCTCATGCTTTTGCATAAAATAATTTTACAATACTTCAATAATTTTAATTCATTAACAGAAAATATAATATTGATTATTTTTCCGACCCAAATATCGACCAATAGAATTGCACCATTCGACGTCACGTGGTACAACCTACATGGTATTATACTGATAATTTTTTGAAAATTTTCTCTGGTCGTTGACGTCAAACTGACAGGTTGAATTCAATTGTGAAATTATTGGCCGACATTTGGGACGGAAAAATAATCCCCCGAATACCACACGAGCTTCAAAATTATCTGGCATTTCCCTCAAGGTTCCCTGCAAACAAATAAAGTCGTCAAGTTTTTCAGGAAAAATCACTCGCGCTTCGCGCTCGTGATTTTTTAACCTTGACTAAAAACTTGACTCCTTCATTTGTTTGCAACGAACCTATCGGAAAATACCCGATAATTTTGAAGCTCTTGTGGTATTATAAGTGAATATAACATATTATTTCTTTTGGAAATTCGAATATTATTATTTCGTAACAAAGAGGTTTTATAATTACTGCATATAAAGAATATTCACGCATCGGACTGATTTCGATGATCCATTGTTAACTCCAAATTGTCAACTACAAAATCAGTAACAATATTAAACTCATAAAATATTTTAAATATTGACCACAGTCCATCTGCTTATTAACTTTATGAACCGCTTAACCGACCTTTAATGTAGAACGATGAATATTTTACTGTTGAAGAAATAAATGAACTAGTGATGTATTTAATAGTTTTTATACTAAAAGTTACAAAAAGCTAAATTATTATTAAAGAGCATCTAGATAAGTTCTCATAGTATCGTTACATTTAGAGTTTTTCTTAAAACCATATTTTTTTATCTAATAACCTTTTAATTACAGTTCAAACTACTAACTAGGAACCTCAAAAACACTATGGAAATTCAATATAAACTTCAAACATAATAAAAGTAACAGTCACGTAATTGCGTCACATAAAATGTTGCAAAAAAGTTTAAATCACGACTAAATCCGAGCTTATTTTAGCCTACAGAGTGTATTAGCATTAAACTGATTTGAAAGCGTATAAAAGCGTCCTGAATCCATTTAGGAGGCTTTGAATCACTGAATTACCTACGATTTAAGCTAGACTAACTCGATTTTATTAAGTTCTGCACAACCTAGTTTTCAAATCCCGATGTAATTTAGCTTTAATTCCTGCAGTTTTCCGCCTATACGTTACAGAATGACGTTGGTTAATATTATTTGCTGTGTGCTCTTGCATTTCAAATCTGCAATGAAATGCTCTATTGAGAATTACAAAGTATGTAATTATATTTATTAACTTTATAGTGCATTTCAAATTATGTTGAAATAAATGTAAAATTGTAAGTAATCATCATCTGAATTCTGAAAACGAATAAATTAAAAAGAACGGATGAGATGAGGTAAGATTAAGAATATTATAATATAATTTTTAAATACTTAGAAGTAGGCGAGAAAACTAAAAACGTCATAAAAATTTTAGTTAAGTTTCTTTCATCAGAATGCAGAGAAAGCAGGCATATTGTTATAAATTTTAACCACAAGCGTGATATAAATTATTCGATTGTATTTCCATTAAAAGTCTATTAATTTATGAATATTTCAAATAGTTATCATCCAATTAGTTAATAACGTAAGTATAATATAGCGTTTCCAAACTTTAGTTAAACTCGAGTAGGAAACCTTGTTAGTTCTGAATATTTAGCGATCGATTTAGTGCAAGTTGGTCAGGTAGTTTAAAGTACTCGTCCTAATATCACACCACGTTCATACTATAATAATGTTATTGTTGTAATGAACATTACAAACTACCTACAATACACAATTAGTATCATACTGGAAGTTATAAACTAAGAAGGATATAAAAACAAAGATGATAAAAAAATCAAGAAGAGATAGCAATTAATATAGTGTTAAAAATCTAGTTTTATTCGTCATACTACACTCCTTTGTATGCATAATAATTTCACGAATAAAATATAATAGAAGAATCGATCAGGCGGTCACAATATGAACATATGTTTCTGTCAGGTTGTGTATAGCCATGATCAATAGCCGTAGACTGCCGAAAGCAGACAATAGCTACACCTATTTCATGTCAGAACCTACATTATTTTGTAATATGCTTTCTGTACTATAACGTAGTCTAAGCTTTATATTTCAGCTGGAAGCATTCAATGAAAATAGGTTCTGAGTTTCCTTAAAAGTAATTGAAACACCTTACGTAATATACGACAGATTTTATTAAAGTTTTTATCATTATTTACGAAAAAATAAGTTGTATGTCCAATCTTATACGAGATTATAACGCTTATGTTTCCTAATTCAATAGGGTAGCTACATAGTCAAAACAATTAAAGTAATTAATGAATTCAGAGTGTATTTATACACTCTAGTGCATGATTACAAAACACATGTTTAACATCATAGCTATACGCGACTTGAATTCTCATTAAAATGTCAGTCGAAATTTTATTGCGTTCGAGCGATCGCAAGGAGTCGGCACGGAGGAAATTACATCTCTAATCAGCTTATTCCAAACGAGTGACATCTGACAGAAACGATGCGCGACTAGCATATCGTATTGTGGAAGTATTGTGGCGACCAATATTGTTCTATCATTTCATAAAAAGGGTCGGACGGGTATGACATTGAATTGATACTCGCCTCAATGCGCGGTTCATTTAAAATGCTTGCGTTGTTTCAAATTGTTTTTTTTTAGAGCTGGTAGATTGACGCGTGCAGGGAAATGCTCTGAATAGGGGTTTTAAGAATATCTTCAAGGGACTGAAGTCAAAGAGATATGAAACAGCTCTCTCACATACAAGGTCTTAGATTTTTTTCGACTTTTATAACCTGAAGCTTCGAAATGAGAATTTCGTATAAAATCGTTTCTCGTTACAATCTCAGTCACTCCCGTACCTAAATTTGTATCAGGCCTAAGAGCCTTGAAAAATGTAAGTTCACGGTATTAAAAAGTAATTCAAGTAAACATTATGAATTTTAATTAAGTAGCAACGATTTCAAAGGACGCCACTCGCTTTGAGGTCTCTGCTGAGCCTGCTCCGGAGTCTTAATTAGTGTTAATCTTAAGATAATAAGCTACGTGTTTTAGCCACTAATTGGTGTAAATTGAAAAAGTCAGGAATTCACTGAATTAATTTCACGAGTTTCGACATCGGATTATGAACAAAGGAACTCATTAACTCATTAACTTGCTTGTAAACTCTATTAGGATATTTAACTGAGCATCTTTTTATGATCGCGCCGTAATTATACTTTGAAAACAATTCAATTTCAATGCGAGCTTTATTCGGAATTCGAATGGAGTTCTGAAGATTCGTTTGTACTTATGTTTGAAAATTATACAATAAATATTTTCAACAAAATTGGTTAAATAGAGTAAGAAGAAAGTTTAGCAATTTGTAGTTGTTTTATCTGCAATTTCACGAATAAAATCCGTTTTGCTCAATACTAGTTTAAACATAACTAAATCAAAACAAAGAATCATCTTATAAAAAAATTACATAGAAAAACTTATTAGCTTCATGGTATCTATTTTGAAAAGAGTTAAAAATACATTAAACAACTCTACATAATATGTTCCACTTTTTACCTCACTCCTATATTCCAAATACAACAAAAATCCCAACCACACGATACATACAGAATATTCTAGAAATTGTTGCCGTGTGAACTCAACATTAGAAACAAAGGTATAGACGGAATTGATGGAGCGTGAACTGATAGAATGGGTCCAACCTTAGCGGGATAAAACCATCGTCAGACAACGCGCAATTTGCTCTAACGTTCCTCGCGATCGTTCTGAAACACGGGGTAATATGTCGTTCATAATGCTGCATCGGTTTAAATGGTTGTATGTATATGTGATATACTTACATGCAGAGTTCTCTCGGAAATGCTAATTTTAATAGTGGTGAACTAAAAGTAGTTAAAACTAAGTTTAACCTTTCGTTTTTGCATCTTCTTCTCTTAATTAATAGCTCCACCCAATAAAAAGGGACTTCGCCAATGTTCAGTATACAGGGTGTCCCAAAAAGTAGTGATGAACGGAAGCTGGGAGGTAGAGGACCTAGAGGGCTATCCGAATCACCCCCATGTATGTTATGCGATTTTTCGTATTTTCGGAGTTATGACATTTTTTTTCAATTTTTCATCTATCGCTGAGTACGATGAGATTTTTATTTATGGTGACGTGAATTATTGCGCTAGATGCTTGATTTTTTGTGTGTGCTAAGCTGAAAGATAAGCCAATTCAGTATGGTAACATTTACTATCGTCAGATCTTTGAATAGAATAAAAAAAAGAATTAAATTCCAAGAATGATAAAATTACCCAGTATGTTCACAACTTCAAGGGCCCTTAAAAAAATAAAATCACATAAAAAAAAATTACCGTTTGGCTTTTAAAAACTTGCTCTATCTATCAGGTAGCTACCCTGAAAATTTCATTTTATTATTCATAAGGGTTCCATCTAAAAATTGCAATCTTAATGTGGTAAGTGCAAAATTTTAATTTAAATGATGATTATTGCAAACAAAGTAAAACCAATTAAAATGTGTTTAATTACAATAAATTTTCGAAATGGCCCCCCTGTTGCTCAATGCAAGCGCGACATCGCCGAAAAAAGTTGTCTTTTAATCGGCTGAATGCCCTTCTATTATTTTTAATAGTTTCTTCTGCTACTCTTAATTTCCGAGTTAACTCGTCCAAATTGCGGCATTCTCTAGAGTAGACGAGGTCTTTGTAGTATCCCCATACAAAATAATCAATGGGGTTTAGGTCGGGGGACCGTGGAGGCCAGGCTATAATGCAGGCGTCTCCCCGGCCGCAACGACCAATCCAT
Source organism: Colias philodice (assembly GCF_061535455.1). Lineage (NCBI taxonomy): Eukaryota > Metazoa > Arthropoda > Insecta > Lepidoptera > Pieridae > Colias > Colias philodice. The sequence goes on along the minus strand of NC_143098.1, from coordinate 6,214,561 downwards.
CTTTCAGGGTATCTTTGATTTAAATAGTTTCGCACGTCCAAGGCAAAATGGCAAGGTGCACCATCACACTGCAGTACGTATCTTCTGCGTATCTCCAAGTCCACATCTTCTAACAGCAGGGGCAGATCGTCGCGTAGAAAATTTAAAAAGTGATTGCCGTCCAAGCGGTCTGGCAGCTGAAAGGGCCCAATTAGCTGACCGTTTAGTATGCCGGACCAAAGGTTAACACTAAAGTGTTCTTGGAACGTCGAATCCCTTTTTAAATTCGGATTTTCAATTGCCCATGAGTGAGAATTGTGCACATTAGAAATACCATTGCGTCTAAAGTGGGATTCATCCGTCCACAAGATTTGGTTAAAAAAATTTTCGTTTTCAGCTTGTCTCCTCAGCATTTCCTGACAAAATTCAATTCCATCGCATTCCCCCTAGCGTAACCGTAATAATAATGCATTTCTGCGTAGTCACGTGGAGAAAACATTATCACTTCCGGTAATACGAATCAAAATGATTAGGGATACGAACAATTTGCAGTATTAAAACACAATTTTTAAATTATTGAAAAATAACAACGATGTTGGTGATCGACAACGTGAAAATTTTCACATGAGTCAATCCTCTTTTATTTTTTGTTCTTTTTCTATTGATGCCCAGTGCGTGATTTAGAAGGAAATTTATTTAGAAAGGTTTTGCATTGCTTGCATTAATCATCATTTACATTAAAATTTTGCACTTACCACATTAAGATTGCAATTTTTAGATTGAAGCCTTATGAATAATAAAATGAAATTTTCAGGGTAGCTACCTCATAGATAGAGCAAGTTTTTAAAAGCCAAACGGTAATTTTTTTTATGTGATTTTATTTTTTTAAGGGCCCTTGAAGTTGTGAACATACTGGGTAATTTTATCATTCTTGGAATTTAATTCTTTTTTTTATTCTATTCAAAGATCTGACGATAGTAAATGTTACCATACTGAATTGGCTTATCTTTCAGCTTAGCACACACAAAAAATCAAGCATCTAGCGCAATAATTCACGTCACCATAAATAAAAATCTCATCGTACTCAGCGATAGATGAAAAATTGAAAAAAATGTCATAACTCCGAAAATACGAAAAATCGCATAACATACATGGGGGTGATTCGGATAGCCCTCTAGGTCCTCTACCTCCCAGCTTCCGTTCATCACTACTTTTTGGGACACCCTGTATATGGGAGAGACAAGACTCCAATTTCGGTCAGTTAGTTAGGAGGGATGTTATGTGACATGTTATTTAATGACAGTTTTTTTAATTAGTCATTTTTAATAAATAACTCAGCAAAATTGTAATTACATCAGTCAAATAAGCAAAAGTTTTTAATAATGATGACGTCACATGAGTCAATTTAAATCAATCAAAATCACCAAACCAAGTCGGTATACCTGTTGTATCAATTTCAAAGAAAAAAACCAGTTCAATTCATGCCAATATTTATTAATATTTCCATTTTTCATTTCAATTTGCAAATTATAATCAAGATTTATAATTAAAATCCTTTGTTGACGTGTCGATACAAAAACTTATTGATGTTCAATGAACAGAAATAAATTGGTGAGTGATAAAATAAATTTGATATTAATTAATCGTTATTGTTTTAACGTTTCGTGAAGTTTAATTGCGAATATCTTTGTTAAATTGGAAAATATTAATAGTCAAGGAAAAAAAGTTTAAGTAACTGCAGTGCAATTATAATTTTCCTGTAAACTGTGTCTCTAAACTCTACGATTATCCTTAATGATAAAAATAGATACCTACTTAGGAATAAAATAAAACTAAAGCGTAATATTTTCTTGATAAAAATTTAAACATATGCTACGCTTTGCTACGAAAAACCCGACTTACAGACATTTTTGTTCAAACACCGAATAAAAGGTATAGGTATAATATGTAGATAATATTTTAGTTCGCTCTGTTATTTTTCACATTACTCAACTTATCATAATATAATATACTATCTTTTGAATTGAATCATACAATTAATTTTCTATCGCTATTCTGGAATGATAGTTAGTATATCTTGAACTCAAAAGTTTCTTATTGACAAAGCCTTGAAAATTTTTATTTGGCGGAACCACGTGGCATTTCAATTTTAATGATACCTACAGCACCGTCTGCACAGGAAACCTTCACTAAAGACGTCCAACCACTGTATTGTGTATTTGCTCTGAAACCTCTCCAAGTTAACGATTAGAAATATTGCAAAGGAATTTATATTTGAATATTGTGAGAGATCCCATATATAAGATTAATAAATCATACTAATATTAAGAAACACATTTAAGTGGTAGGTGGACTCAAGAGTCCTTAATATTGGCGTATAAACTATAAATTATAATAAACGTAGGTTGTTTTCCTAATTCATCACAATTCAATGACGACAAAATTGAATTATTTTTCAGATACATAAAATGGTTTTGCACTACGAAATAATTAAGGTAAAGTAATTATGACTTTAAAAACTTTCCTTTGCGAACTCGAAGTCACACTATATAAATTGCACATGAGACGAAACCTATCTATTTAATGGTTAAAATACAAATCGGGGTTAAGTATATCGAAAATAAGTAAGTAGCTTCGAGATAACCCGATGTTTAGAATATCATGTGATCCCGTCAGTCCGCCTGGTATTACACCAGACTTATTGGATTTCCTTTGCTAACCTGACTAAGGAATTGAAGAAATAGAATTTGAATTGCAGCATTAGAATATTCTTGTCTACTTCGTCTTTTTAAACTATATTGAAGTAGGTACCTACTTCTTCTACAAAATACGTCAGTAATAAAATTAATGATAACAGTTCTAAGGTAAGTTAAAATAATTTATAATTAATTATACGTTGAGAATTGAATACTAAAGATGTACCTGCAACAAATCTTACTAACATGATTATTATTAAAATACAAATAAAACTAGCCATGTGACAGCAAATACACAAAATTTAGAACAAAACATTTTCATTGTTACGCCTTTGATAAAGTTACGGCGGTGCATTTCAATCAGATTGATATATCAAAGGGGATTAAAATTTTAACGAGTGTAACAGGCACAGGTTATGCCTCGCTTTGTGTGGGTTACCTTTGTTAAAAATCAGTGAAGGACGTTGGTGTTAACAAAGCTCTTAAATTAATAATTTTTAATCTGCATGCAGCTGTTATGTACGAACAATTTTTAATGCCACTTAAAAGCTTCAATGAAGTAAGTTTCTAGATGAAAATGTAATCTGATTTAATAATTATTAGACTTGTTAATAAAAGAAGAATTATTTTCTAATGATTGTGAAGTTATGAGAGGTCACATTCTAGTATTTTCATACACAAAATAAAAAATAGGCATCAACATATTAGAAGTTAGAACAGTATTGCATTTTACTCATAAAGAGAGTTGTATACATTTGTGTAATCTTTTCTTTCGACCACAATCATTTCAAACTGTAGCACAACCTTTAATTAAAAATGTAAACTATAAACCAATGCATTTAAAATTCATTAATATTCCATACCGGAGGTCGTAACGGCGTGTTTTAAAAAAGCGCAATGACGTGCTAAATATAGGACTTTATAAATTTAAAAACTCATTCGTTTAAAGCCTTTAGCTTAATAATTATAATCAGCAAAGTTCGTTAGTAGGCGTGCGCTCTTTCTATCCAATTACCTCACGTGGATTTACTCGTCGCTGAGCAAATAATGCCAGTGAGTTTTACTGAAAACCGTTCGATACTTTTACATAGTAACATAATATTATGGTTTTACTAGATTTCCGCCCGCGGCTTCGCCCGCGTTTGCAAAGGAAAACCCGCATAGTTCCCGTTCCCGTAGGATTTCCGGGATAAAAACTATCCTATGTGTTAACCCAAGTTACCCTCTATATGTGTGCTAAATTTCATTGTAATCGGTTTAGTAGTTTTTACGTGAAAGAGTAACAAACATCCATACATCCATACATCCATACATCCTTACAAACTTTCGCCTTTATAATATATATTAGAATATTAGATTAGATGCATTTTGGCTATTAGTACATTATGTAATATTGTATGTAATCTTAATGATAGATAGCTAGGTACATAGTCTTCCGTCAATTAAAACTGTTGCATTAAAGTTTATTGTGGGGCTAAAAAGTAAATTGTATAATATATGTAGGTATTATAATTGTTATCTATTAACATTAGAGGTAGTGTAAGCATCCACATTTCTCTGTGTATGTTAGCATGTGTTAGCCTATGTAAAAGACTTAAGACTACGTAATTGTAAAATTATGTTACTTATAAATGATTCCACGTACAACCCTATTTAAAGCAAAGTCTTTATTTTGAAACTTGGAATTCGTTACTAATTTGGAGATACGTATGTGAGTTCCTTTCCATGTAACGAGTCTCGTGTGTCAGTTCAGTTAAATCACACTGATATTATAAATACGAAAGTTAGTGATTATAAATAAATAACGATATAAGAACTTAATTTTTTTTCCACGGTATAGTCCGCAAGTAAAAACACGCGACACGGCTAGTTTATTCATAATTCATAATAATGATACCTCGTCAAATCCTCTAATTGAGTAGCATTGATTGAAGCGTTCAAATATTAATTCAAATAATGAATTAAAAATATTTGCAAACTCAAGCGTACTTCAACCATATTGCACGCGCGTGTATGTTAGTTTTAATTGCCCTCATTCTCTTAATGAACATTTCAATGCCAAGTACTATTCTATCACGAATATTATAAAGCTGAAAGTTTGTTACTAGAATAGTGTAGACTGTGAATGTCTGTTTCTAGCTAGGTAAATTAATAAAGGCGAGCAGTGGTGGCTCAGTGGTGAGACCTCGGACTTCGAATCGATAAGTCCGGGGTTCGAGACCGGGCGAGCGCGCAGGAAATAAATTGATTTTTCAATTTATCTGCGCATGTTGTAACATCACCACTGCTCGAACGGTGAAGGAAAACATCGTGAGGAAACCGACATGTCGAAGAATCAAAATTTCGACGATATGTGTCATCCGCCAACCCGCACTTGGCCAGCGTGGTGGATTATGGCCTGTACCCTCATAGGAGGCCCGTGTCCCAGCAGTGGGAACATATATGGGCTGATGATGATGATGATGATGATGATGGTAAATAAAGAATAGATACCTATATTTTGAATTAAAAGTCTACTAAAAGTTTACTCTCTCACACCATGAAGTCGAACAGTAGCTTGTCAATATATAAAAGGTCATTGTTACCTACTACATATAATTATTTATGGAATCATCACTTGGAACTCCTTGTAATTATATAGGTTACATGAAAAAAGCTACGCACGAGCTTTTAGTATTTATAGCATTTGCTGATTATATTTATTCAGTTACTTTTATGTATTTTAATGCAAGTTATTAAATAAGATAAAATTAGTTATCCTAATACGTATAAACTTAATCGAATATTTGAAAGATACAGAATATTTTAATATTTCCAACTAAAATGCTTAAAAGTAAGTATACAAAATGTTTTCTTAATTCATAAAATGTCAATGAACTTCGACTCAAAACTATTAATTTCAACATGACTGAAGCGATACTTCTATTAATTCTTACGTGAAAATAACAAATATTTTACAAATCACAAATCCCTATGCTATACAACTATAAGTTAGAGCAAATTGTTATTAAATAAAGCATTGTGTAGACTTTCTCAAGTTTATTAAAATGAGAATGAACTATTGTATACGAGAACATTTATTTCAGCTTTTATAATACCAGCTTCGTCTTAGACAATATTAGAACTTACGGGATAACAGTATAAAACTGAGCTTTAAAACGTATTATATAAAAGGGTAATGGAATAACTTTGGAGCGTGAGGTCAGCTCGTTTGAGATTATAGTACGAAGTATGTGTAAAATGCATCCTCGCCTTTATAAGAACGGCCCGCACTATCCATTTTTTATTTTACTTTATTACATTATTTTTATTAAGTACCGTTATAGTATTTTATACAATAAGGCCGTTTTTCCTTTCATTACGGACTTGTTAAAATAGTTTTTAAATCTATACATATAATAAAATCGTAGGAAAGTCAAAACTGTACATTGAATAATACATATAATAAAATCGTAGGAAAGTCAAAACTGTACATTGAATATTTTTTTAAAAGAATACATAATCCATGATCTATAATCGATATAGAAGCCAAAAATATAGTTTTTAGAATTTTTGTCTGTTTGTCTGTTTGTCTGTATGTTTGACCGAGCTAATCTCGAAAAGTACTGCATAGATTTACTTCAAATTTTGCATGAATATTCCTAAGAGGTCGGGTGAGGATAGTTTAAACATATTATCATGATATCACCTTCGGGGGAGGAGCTGTGAACCTTTATTTTTCTTACATATTCCGTGTACTACGACAGCGTACAATCTAAAGACTCATGTTTAAATGTTGGTTTCGAGTAAGCCATGCTATTATCTAGCTTTACAAAATAAAAACTATGTCATTTACGTAATTTGGGCAGAGAAACAGTTTAATGAATTTAGTAGTATAAAGACAAATCTGAAACAGCGCCATCTATGAGATTTCGTAAAAATCAAATCAATTTACATGTTAACACTACTGAAAATACTGTTGAAAATTAATAATTTAAATATAATCATGTTATTTATTTAACTCTTTAACCCATATCTTCCCTTCCCTATAAGGTGCGCTTATATTTCGTGTGAATATACTACATTTTTAAAAGTGAGGGTAGATGTTTATTATTTTAAGTCAAACTAGACACCATTACAATCTCAGAGCAATATTACAATTAATCTAATATTGATTGTGTTCATTGGTTACATTTTTAAAATCTTCGTGTTTTATAAATTTATAAAGAATAGAAAAAATTCGATCACGAGGCGGGACTCGAACCCACATAATTTCGTGATCGAATGTTTCTATTCTTTATAAATTTATTATTTATAAATTTATATTTATAAAGCATTTGAATGCCATAAAACCAAAAATATCAAATTCAATCTTTGTGTTTTGTGAATTTTCACCATGCGTTCCCACAAAAGGTAAGTTGTTACTTTTATAGGTATTTATTATTTATAATGATAGCAATTCATGTTTTTTAAAGTGAAACTTTTATTACATCGTCTCAAACTTTTTGGTCTGTGTAGCGCATGTCGCGTGACGGTCGAACCGTACGATAATTATCGTACAAATACGATAATTTTGTGCCTAAGTTTCACTTTTACCGTGGTTTCATAAAACCACACAACATTTTTATTGGTTTTTTATAGGTTTTATATTACACTTTTAGAATGAAATAATAAAATGATGAATTCTTTTTGACTTTTACAAGATTTTGAGGTGCGTTGGGAACAGTAGTTTGTTGATAAAATTTTATTTGTAAGTAGCTTTTTTTATAGATTTACAGTTAACTTTTGATTTTTTATTTACAGATTCAATGTTCATAAAATTATGTCGCCTTTGGAAGACGATTTCTGCTGACAATTTTACAACACCACTTGAAAATTGATGATTTGATGATGAAGATAGTGGCAGCGAGGATTAAGTGGAAATTAGTAATCATCCGCTTCGTCAATTTTTGACTGAAGTTAATGTCCAACGTATGGTTCAATCATTGGAAGTATCTCGGGTAATTTTGGAGGATATTTTTCAGGAAGGAGAGAAGGGGCAGCCAACCATATATCAAAGTAGGTACTACGTTTTAGTACCGAAAAAAATGTTATTGCCAAATGAAACATAAATTTTGCACTCACAACTGTACAAGTTATGATTTTTATTCTGACTTTGCTGTTATCTGATTATAATAATTATCGTTATGGCTATCGACCGTACTGGGATGAGAGTACATGATATACTCATCATCCAGGATTGCATAGAGCATTTTCACACTGAAAAAGATGTTTTCTTTGAATTGTAGTTGCTTCATTTATTTATTATTAATCATTTTACATAATATGTTTTATATTTGCCCATTTTCATTATATTTTATAAATAAAATGGAACCAACATAACTTTGTTGTGTATCATTTCTCTATTAATAACCCGTAGGCATATTTTCCAAGCGCCCCATTTAAGGTGCGGTCCTGAAATTTTAATGTATACTTTTGCCTAATATAAGCTCAAGCTCATTTTTAGATGAAAATAACAAAGAGAACTTATTTATTAAAATTTAGTAGATAAAAGAAATTATGTTACGATTTTATAAGAAAACACAGTATATTTAGGCGGCGGTGATTTTCCAGGCAAAAGATATTCATCAGCTCAATAAAATTGAATAGTAGGTATGTTGTTAGTTATTCTTTAAATTCACAGATTGTAATGAGCATTTCCGCATGCAAGTTGTATCGTAGTTTAGATATATCATAGTTTTGACACATTAAAGTTCCAACAAAACCCTCAAATTTTTGAGCAGAGTTGAGCAAGATAATTTAAAAAATGTGCTGTGTTAAGTATTATAGAAAAGGTTAGTTCCTTGATAATTATTATTTCTTCATCATTTACATGTTGTTAAATGTTAGTAAAAATAAACTTTGACTGTTAATACTTTTGTTCAGTATTTACCTGTATGATTATTGCTTGGTAATTAATATGTATATTTTCATGTCGTATAGCTAATTATAAACATAAGTGTGATGTGAAACTAGCTGGATTTATTTTTACACACTCACAGCCATAATATATTTTATATTAAAATAGTGTTAATAGTGTAAATCATAATATTTTTTCACAATTAAAAATATTTCCTTTTTTCTGATGGTATTGGCACCGAATTAAACCGCGCTGTCGTTTCGTTCACTAAAAGTGATGTTATTTGGAGTTCTGTCAACTGTCATAACCACGAAAACATACTCTCGTGAAGATAAAATCGTTACTACGGGAAATATTCTAGTTTATGTCGTTAAAAAGTGAAAAAAGTGGAAAAGATAACCTGAAGTTCATGTGTGATTGTTATCCAGTGAAAGTGTTGTGTTTTTCGTAAAAAAAAACTAGTGCTAAAACTCAATAGTGACACTTAAAACTTTTTGCAAACTACAGACTACCCTCAACTAAACCTTACATTTCTATTGTCAAGTGAAGATGACATGACATTGACATGTCATGACAATCCATAGACAATATTACCTGTGTTGCTACTACCTAAATAAATAATAATAGAATATAAATATCATTAACTTATAAAAATAATAAATAATAAAAAAAAAAAAAAAAAAAAATATTGAATAGCATAATACTATAAATAAGTAAATAATGATTAATGAATATAAACATGCTACTAGTTTGATCATTGAAAAAAAATGAGTAATTATAATGAAAACTCCCCAACTTGTATTTCAAATGAAACTGAAACTCAGCTAATGCCAAGGAATAATGAGAAATCACCTAATAAAACCACTGCTTGTAAACAAAGCAACAAAAAATTTGTACAACAAGCGTTTCACCCAAGCTTATTCATGTCAAAACCTAGAAGCATATCAACATCTGAAATTGAAAACATCCAAATTCAGTCCAGTTCCGATTTAACCCAAGACACTATTCCTCCTACTTGGCAACGAGTCCCTTCCCTAAGAAATGCCAAGCGGAAAAAAACATCCTCTCCATCTCCAGAAAGAATATCAATTCACAACCAGTACTGTGGTCTTCCCGTTGACCAAAGGGAAGATGATTTGAGCAAAAATAGTGAACCCATCAAGAAAGTAACAAAACCACCTCCAATAATATTATATGGTATCAAAGATGTCAATAAGCTTACTGAACTATTAGAAAACATCATTAGCAAAGAAGACTTTACTTACAAAATCGTCAACCAAAACCAATTACGCATTAATTGCCAAACTATAGATTCTTATAAGAAAACAGTATCTATTGTCAGAGAAAAAGGTTTAATTGGACACACATTTAATAGCAAAGATGAACGCCCCTGTAGAATCGTCATCAAAAACCTTCACTATACTACACCCATCACAATTATTAAAGAAGCCATCGAGGAAACTGGAAATATAGTTATTGGAGAAATAATTAATGCCAAATACGGGCCAGACAAGAAACCAACTTCAACATTCTTTGCTAACCTAAAATAGAATTCGAACAATACAGCTGTAAAAAATATCAAATTCATCTATCACCAAGCAGTCACTATAGAAGATCCCCGGAAACGAAACACTATTGTCCAATGTCAAAGATGCCAGCAATATGGTCACTCCAAGAATTATTGTATGAGGCCCTATCGCTGTGTTAAATGTGCACAATCTCATAGAACGGCAGATTGCCCAAAGACTGATCGTACTACTCCAGCAAAATGTGCTCTGTGTCTTGGTGCACATCCAGCAAATTATAAGGGTTGTGAAGTGTACAGAGAAATTCTAGAAAGAAAAGAAAAGAACCGCTCACATCTTATAAATAGAGAAACAAATAAAACAATACAAAACTCTAACACTCAAAACCCACTGCTAAATACTAAAGATAATTTTACACAAAATACTAATAGCAACAAAAACATGAGATATTCTGATGTACTACGAGGTAATAAAAACAATGATCCTATAATTCCACCAACAAACAAAACCATTGAAGACATGCTACTCAGACAAGCTGAAAAATTTGATCTTATACTTCAACAAATGAGCACACTAATCAACCTGATTACTACCCTCGTGTCCAAAATATCAAAATGACGTCACTCAAAATAGCAACTTGGAACCCAGACGGTCTGTCTCCAAAAAAACATGAAGTTGAACTTCTATTGCACTCACACCAAATTGACATACTTCTTGTGGCTGAAACACATTTCAATAATAATAGCACTTTTAGAATAAGTAACTATGATGTATATGCAACTAACCACCCAGATGGTACTGCTCACGCCGGTGCTGCTGTTATAGTCAAGTCCAACATCAAACATCATGCCCAACCTAAATACAGAACAGCCCACTTGCAAGCAGCCACCATCTCGATTGAGGATAAAATTGGAAATTTTAATGTGTCTGCTGTTTACAGTCCTCCTAAGCACAAAATAACAGATGAACAGTACAATGAATTTTTTAACACACTTGGTACTCGATTTATTACCGGCGGGGACTGGAATGCAAAAAATGTTCATTGGGCTTCAAGACTCACTAACACTAGGGGGAGAGAACTCAAGAAGAGTATTGACAAAAATATGTTAGGAACCATCTCTACACCAGATCCTACCAACTGGCCAAGTGATTCGAAAAGATTGCCTGATGTTATTGACTTTTTTATAATGAAGGGTTTATCAAGCCTATTCCATCACATACAAACATGCCTGGACGTTGACTCGAATCATGTCCCAGTTATACTAACCATTGGCATAAATGCTATTAAAGTTTCAAAAAGTATAAAACTTTATAATACACGCACTAATTGGAAAAGGTTCCACAAACTGGTTAACGATAGGCTTGATCTGAAAATACCCCTGAAGACTGAGACAGATATAGATGAAGCTACAAGAATTTTTACCACAACAATACAGGAATGCTGCTGGACATGTACTCCCAACTTACCGAACCGCCTACCTCAGGACAAGCTTATCTCAGAATCCATAAAAACAAAAATATTGGAAAAAAGGAGACTGAGGCGAGTATGGCATACAAGTAGACACCCAAACGATAAAAGGAAACTGAATAAAGCCGCCAAGGATCTGAAAGCTCTTTTATCCGAAGCCAATGATGCATCGATGCAAGCTTATCTGGAAAATCTAACAAACACCAAAGCTACAAATTACTCACTTTGGAAGGCATGCAAAAACTTTGACCGGCCACTTCATCACAAACCACCAATTCGAACTCAAGGCGGGAACTGGGCTAAATCCCCGCAAGACAAAGCTACAGCTTTCGCAAACCATCTTAGTCAAGTTTTCCAGTCAAACCGAACAGAATATGATGAAGATGAAACATATATTGATTCAGTTCTCATGCAGGACTACCAACTCGATCTTCCTCTAAAACTAGTAACTCCTAAAGAAATCCGTAGGAACATTACAATCATGGACAGTAACAAAGCACCAGGGTTTGACCTCATTGATGGAAAGGTCCTGAAGGAATTACCACGAAAGGGAATAGTATTTCTTACCTCATTATTTAATGCTATACTGCGATTAGGGCACTTTCCTGATTTATGGAAAGTCTCGCAGGTCATAATGATACTTAAACCTGGAAAGCCTGCTCATGAATTAAGCTCATACCGACCGATCAGTCTTCTGCCAACTACATCTAAATTATTCGAGAAATCTCTGCTCCATAGACTTAATGACATCCTTAAACAAAAATCAATTATCCCTGACCATCAATTTGGATTTCGTAGTGAACACGCCACATTGGAACAGGTCCACAGAGTTTGTAGAAGCATAAGAAAGTCCTTTGAAAAGAAAGAATATTGTTCATCTGCATTTCTTGACATACAGCAGGCTTTTGACAAAGTTTGGCATAAAGGCCTATTGTACAAAATCAAAAATTTATTACCACATACCTTCTATGGAGTTTTGGCATCTTATATATCCAATAGAATATTTCAAGTCACAGAAAACGAATGTACATCAGGCTTCTACAATATCCTTGCTGGAGTACCACAGGGATCACTACTCGGACCAGTTTTGTACACCCTATACACATCCGATATTCCAAGAAACTCAGATGTAGTAGTTGCGACGTTTGCAGACGACACAGCGTTACTTGCATCACACAAATGTCCGATGCAAGCATCCCAAAATCTACAAAAGGCACTGAATGAAATAGAATCCTGGATGAAAAAATGGAAAATTACTGCCAGTGTCACTAAATCAGTACACGTGACCTTTACTCTTCGCAAAGATAACTGTGCTCCTGTAAAACTAAACGGTACTCAACTTCCCCACTGTGATACTGTCAAGTACTTGGGCATGCATCTAGATCGTCGACTTACCTGGAAAGAACACATTAAAAAAAAAGGGACGAAATAAATTTAAAATACAGAGGACTCCACTGGCTTCTAGGTCGAAACTCAAAACTGTCCATGAACAACAAACTCCTCATTTATAAAACAGTCCTTAAACCAATATGGACATACGGACTGCAACTTTGGGGTGCAAGCTGTAACTCTAATATAATGATAATGCAACGAGTTCAAAACTATATTCTCAAGCAATTATCAGGTGCTCCCTGGTTCATCAGAACAGAAGAGGTCCACACTTTCTTGAACATACCAACCATCAAAGAGGAAATATGTACGCAACATCTTTCATACAAAGTGCGATTGGGAAAACATCCAAACCCTCTTGCTACAAAACTGCTTGAACCTGAAAACGTGCGTCGTCTCAAAAAGCGACGAGACATTTTTGACTAGTCAACACTGCCGGCTACCAAGCCCGATAAAATAAAGGGTGGACTCCAATGGGAGCAGCATCCTTCCTGCCATACGCGCCTTCAACATATCCGCTTATAGTCTAGCGACTGATCGCAGATATAATAATAAAAAAAAAATAAAAAAAAAAAAAAAAAAAAGTGATGTTATGAGGACCGAATATGTAGCCGCCTCAACTTACGGAAACGAGAGTAACCTGCGTTGTCTGTTAGTTATTGTATAGTCGAATTTAACGTTACATGGAAATTGGAATCTAAATATATTATGTATACTTATATTAAATCTGTACATGAAATATATTTCCTAAATAACTATCACGGGGTGATTAGGGATCGACACTGATGCCAACGAAGCAAACAGTAAAATTTTTGTCCGTCTGTCTGTCCGTATAACCGTTATAGAAACAAAAACTACTCGACGGATTTAAACGAAACTTGGTACAATTATTTTACATATTCCTGAGCAGAGCAGTAAAATTAGAGTTAAAGCTACACAGAAATCATATTGTATGAAAGAAATGTTCTCCTTATTATATAAAAAATATCTCCCGATATCATAAATGTATCTTTTATGGTTGACTCACAATAACACGTGTAACTTCCGATAGCTTAGGAGTTCGAAGCTTTCTGATTATATTTGTCTATAACACTCTCAGTCCGTTTCAACTCAATTTTTATTTCCATGCATCAGTGCCACCTAAAAAATCTTTATCTCGAAAATCGAGCAAAGCTAAGCTCAAGAATTGTTAGAGGTAAGAGGCTTACTATAGGCCGAAAACAACATGTGTTATGCCGAGAACCTGAAACCGCTTCACAACGAGAATTGCGGCTCACAGCTGACCGCGAACGGCATGTACTATCCCGTGAGACCGAAACCTTCACTGAGAGGGTATAATGTCTCACAGCTGATCACGGCCGTCATATTTTATCTCGAGAATCTGAAACTTTTACTCAATATGAAGACCGTTTGACAAATGATAGGGTGCACCATAATATTATTCGATCTCTTGAAGATGAACATGAGCATAAGCAATGACTAGAGTAAGGACGCGAATATTACAATTAATAATTGAGACAAAAACGATTAATAAGTTTGTTTAATGAAAGATTAAGAATTGAAACTATTCGGTCTCTGGAAACGGACGAATAGCGAGAGGCCCCTCTTACTGCAGACAGATTTCGACATAGTCTTAATGACTTAGATTAGAGGTAAACATAGAAGATCAATCTACGAATTCGGTGGTGGGGTCCGACAAATATAAAAGTGGGTTTGCTTATAACCTCACAATTGATTACAGATCATCTTCTGTATAGGCGATATTAACGTAGTATGTTATTTTTGTAATGCTTTAAAGTGGAGTAAGGACAATTTTAGAACATGTTTCATCAGGTTAATTCGTATGTATGCAGTTTTAAATCGACATTTCCTCAAGATGGTGAATGGTGATATTAATATAAAATTGTTATAAATGCCGATAGACGGACGTCTATCGGCACTCAGGAACTTCCTGGGCGTGTTATAACGCCCAGGCCACAGTATTACAATTTTTTCTACAGCAGAGCGACGAATGTATTTTCGCATAGCAACGGAGGGGAACTCGCGGGGGGTCAAGTGACGCGGGCCACGTACCATTAACATGCTTAGTTTGTGGTACCGAGCGCGAAAGAAAGTCATCGTGTTTTTGTTTTGTTACTATGTAAACTAACGTAATTTAATACTTAGGTACAATATATTCTATAACAGTGCGCTCAAACTGTTAATCTACACTTAATTTAGATTATTATTTGAAATACTAAGTAATGTAGAATTTAAATCACATTCATTCATGTTTTCCTCAGATTTTCGATTTCCTCCGATTTTAAGATTTTCTTATCAGTGTTCAATTTTAATTTAGTTAAATTTTATAAGAGACAATTAAGAACATTCAAAAATAAAGTGTCACGTATTTTTTTAAACGACGAATGACAAAAAACGACGTAATCGCGGACGAAGTCGCGGGCAACAGCTAGTATTCGATAAAACTGAAAGCCTGCAATATGCTCACCAGTAGGTGTTTTTATTTAATACGTTTGCGTAAATTTCTAATTAAAAAAAATATAAAAAATACTATAGTAATATTTGTTGGTATTCAGTTGCAGCTAAATAAGGTTTCCAATTAGATTCATTTTACGGGCTTGTTTTTATTTGGTTTCCAGAATGTAATTTTATATTTTAAAACTAACCACGTTCAAATATTAGTAAACGTAAACCATGGAAACATTAAAAAGAGACGAGGACATTTTTCAAAGGACCATAAAATCTATATTTCTTGAAACTAATTCATTCACGTGTAGGTCGACAAGTTAAAGGTAAATATGGAATTGCTCTCCATTCCTCTGATACGTTCAGATTAAAATATTTTCAAGAAAATTTTATACAAGCAATATTAAATAACCTAGATTGAAGTGAAATTACATCCACTGACCTTTTATGTATTCCGCAGACCTGTATTCACTGCAATACTGGACATTGAAAATATTTTTAAGATGAAATTGTATTAAACAGATAAGCAATAACTAAAATGTATATTCTAAATAATATTTTCATTTTGTTGGAGTTGAAATTTTATTAGATAAAGTTTTTGATTTGAAATTAGTTTCGGTGAGTTTTGTTGGAATTAAATATCATTGTTTATGAAATATTCATTGAGAGGTATTATTTTATCACGTGAAACAATATTTGAGTTTACTTTTGAATTATAAATAAATCAGAATAAGGGTTTTCGTGTCATCGACAGTTTGTTTGATCTTAATTTGATTTTGAGTAATATCAATTACCCATTAAATAGATTATTTAAATATTATTGATGAAAGAGAACCCTAAAGTCCTTAATCAAATTCCCAATGTGTTTCATTTTCTTTAATTTAACTCTTAATATATTTAGGTACATAATATTGAGTGAACACAATTTAATATATCCTTGATTTTAAACGATTAGGGCCGATTTTTCAATGCTTGGATAAAACTTATTCGTCGAATCCATACTAATCTATACTAATATTATAAATGCGAAAGTAACTCTGTCTGTCTGTCTGTTACTCAATCACGCCTAAACTACTGAACCAATTTGCATGAAATTTGGTATGGAGATATTTTGATACCCGAGAAAGGACGTAGGCTACCTTTTATTGCGAAATATGTACCACGGGCGAAGCCGGGGCGGACCTCTAGTAATGTATAAAACTACCATTTTAAAAACGTATTAACGTGACATTTTAATATTATCGTGTAATAATTTATTGGACGGATAAGTTTTATGCAAGCATTGAAAAATCGGCCCTATGTTATCAGGAAGTATATTAATTGTAATTTTAGTTCTATGCTCTAAAATATGGCAATACCAATCAATCTAAAGCCCCAACAAATCAGCAACGCAACGCGAAAGATATGAACCGTCTGCTTTTATGATCTAAAAAATAAAACCGGCCAAGTGCGAGTCGGGCTCGCGCACAAAGGGTTCCGTAGCAGCAAATATAATAAATTACAGTTAAATCAACCTATCTCAAAAACTATAAGAGATACTTTGATCAAACCAAAAATCGTTGAAAGAGTTAATTAGCATGCATCACCTCTATTTTTTTTAGAATTTTATACCCCGTAGTTATAAAAATAGAGGGGGGGGGACATACTTTTTACGACTTTGAGAGCTGATATCTCAAAAACCGTTCACTTTAAGAAAAATGTTTTTTAGAAAACTTTATATCATTTTAAAAGACCTTTCCATTGATACCCCACACGGGTATGTACATCGAAAAAAAAAATTTCATCCCTCAGTTACATGTATGGGGGGCCCCACCCCCAATTCTTTTTTTTACTATTTAGTGTCATATTTTTGTAGCGGTTCATACAACACATATTCCCATCAAATTTCATCACTGTAGTACTTATAGTTTCCGAGTAAATCGGCTGTGACAGACGGACAGACGGACAGACGGACAGACGGACATGACGAAACTATAAGGGTTCCGTTTTTGCCATTTTGGCTACGGAACCCTAAAAAAAACGAGCAACTAAATCGTTTTACGTAGCAGTTACAAACAACTACGATAGCCGAATACAGTGTAAATATTTGCAGAGAATATACGCCGAGTTCCAAATTGTTTGGCTTGACGCTATGAAAATTGTGAATGTGAAATTTTCGCCAAATAAGTTGAACGTTGTCTCTGCGACGCTCGAGTTTACCGCAGACGTGAACAGACAACTTCCTGGACTGAAAACGCTACCTATATTTCACCGACTTTTCACAATTTTGAATTTGTTACTGATTCGGGGATCTGGATTAATGGTAGTGAATTTTGTTGGTACTTGTTTTTTGGCGGGTGGAAAATCCAAGAATTTGTTGTTTATCTTGTTATCGTTGAATTATCTTGGAAATAGTTCACATAGATTTGACAATATCATATAAAATATAATGCACAAAAAGACAGCTCTATATTAAAAATTTTGAATGCTATATAGACTTAACTCGTAATGTCGATATAAAATTATTTTATTACACCTACTTAAAACACTTATTTGTACGAGAAAATATAATAGTCTAACAATAAGAAATCAATGGGCAGACTAATAAATTCTGAGACGCAAACATTGTAATTTATTATGGAGAAAAACTCCTTATATCACGCCACTGTCAACATGCAATCCAACCATTTATAATGCTCTACACACTTTAAAAAAAACTAGAAATTATGTGGTTTTAGTTTAAAAAATCATAGACTTTCGAGTATAGTTTTTAATATGTAATAATAGCAGAACAAAGAAAGTATACTCTTGTGGTGATATTTATTACAATTTACAAAGTACTGGTATGTTACTGTATTTATAACTATTATTTGATAAAAATATAGACAAATTATTGTCGTATCAGCTGATAGACCGGGAGATACTGACACAAAATTTCGAGTCATTTGTAACAAGGATGGCGGTTCTACAGGGGTCTTAGTACGCAATGACAAAAAGAAAAATGATGGTGTGAACGCTGGTACCGGTGTCTTAGTCGCGTGGGCGTTTGTCGAACTCGTCGGAAAAATAGCGAAAGTCAAACGATTTGTAACACAAAAATTTTAGAATTTACCGATAGCCCATAAAAAAGTAGTAGGCGGTAGTGTCATGCCATACTTTTCCGGTGTGACTTACAGCCCGCCATACCGACGCGAATGTGTTGATTTAAATAAAACAATCATTCAACCATTTGTACCAGGCTAACTTTTGCACAGGTAACTATCGTCGTGCAGCCATTTACGAAAATCGCCATGCCATACTTTTCGGACGATTCCAAATGGTCGCCATACCGCTGAAAATCTGCAAAAATTTTTTATTTCGCCAAACTTTTTGTACCAGTATTGCATTTGGATTTTTGGAGAGTATTTGATAAAATGTGACCATTATTATATTTGCCATACTTCTAGTAGGGGGAAAAAGTGCTGTTATACTTGAAAACTTAATTTATTATTAATTTATATAAGTGAGGATTTCCAACACTTAGATCTTTGAAATTTTGTATTTATATTTGTTGATCCTCAAACTTACAGGAAAAATAAGTGCCATACTGTTACAAATCGTTTGACTTTCGCTATTTTCCGACGAGTTCGACTAACGTCCACGCGACTAAGCCGCCGGTACCAGCGTTCACGCCATCGTTTTTCTTTTTGTCATTGCGTACTAAGACCCCTGTAGAACCGCCATCCTGTTACAAATGACTCGAAATTTTGTGTCAGTATCTCCCGGTCTATGACTATTATTGAGGATTCCTATATGCGACCTTTATTTGCCATCTTGTGACAAATATATCATCAATTAATATCCACATATTTGCATTAATCAATTCCATTTAAATCATCCATAACAACCGTTTAATTTATTTGGTATGTGTCAGAAAATTGAAGCCAAACACGAAAAATCACAAGCAATTTTCACAAATCCCTACACGTATTGTGAAAATTCACGACGCGCGGGCTTTATAAACATCCGTAATTTATACGTTATGATACATGCAATGTTTATCACATTACTTGTAAACCATTCGAAAGAGTTATTTAATTGTAAATAACTAGCTTTCAGCCGCGGCTTCGGCCGCGTAGTCAAAGGAAAACGTATAGTTCCCGTTCTCGTGTGATTTTCGGGATAAAACCTATCCTGTTGCGATCATTTTTCGTTCGTTTTTTATTTGTTCGACTCCTGTTCCGTGAGCCCAAAAAAGGTTTGTGATTAACATAAGGGATCAAGTATGTCACTTCTTTAACCTTTTCTTATTCGCATGAGTCCAAACTTCTTCCTGTAGGCTAAAACATCATTCAATTAGTCATTTAAAAATAGTTTAGTAGCCTAAAATAATTCACAAAAAATTCATAACGTTAAGTTACATGAACTTAAATCTAGCCTGTACTTACCAGGTTAAGGAAAACACGCTGGTTAACATTGTTATTTTTGTTATTTAACGTCGTATATTACTGATGCCTAAAATATTTTTTAAAAATCCCCATGGCACTGACTGCTCTACATGTATAGTTCTTTAGCAAACATTAAAACAAATAATACTACTACGTTTTTATTGTTGCCTTTCTATTAATTCACATCTTTCTCTTGGTTGCCTGTAAGACATGGTTCTGTAGCCATAAGGTCGCGTATTGTGAAATTTGTGTGTATTTTATTGTATGTTATTTCTTTTAAAAAGCCCGCTCAATACTCTATATAGGCTATTGGGTAATTGTAACAAGTGATTAATTACATTGCAGGCACACCTGCACGCGATACATGTAATATCCCGCCATCAATTTATGATCAAGACTGAAATAGCTCCTGTAAGCATTGTGTGATGTAATGTGGCAGCTAATTGAATTTGTTAATTCTGCTATTATGCTGTTAGATCGTTATTTAATCTGTAGGAGTAAGCAATGATGTAATGGATTTTAGTAATAGGTTATCTGTAAAGGGTTCATAGATTAGTATCAGTTTGTAATATCTTTTTAGTAGTTTTCCTATGTTTGAACAATTTTATACAGATGCATCGTTGTAAAAGCTCCGATAAAGGCCGCAAACTGTCTAATCTCCACACTCAATTTCCTGTAGACTGTCACGGACACAATAACAATCAGACACAACAGTTCCAAACAAACAATTGTGGGTCACGCAAATTGTCAGCTCGACCATTCAGACAAGCTCAGCAGAACTGCCTCCACGCCTGTCGTCAACAAAGCTTTGACACTGTTATGCATATTCCACTTTATCTTTATAAAATGGTGAGCCTTAACAAACCTCCGCATTGTACACATTATTAGCATCACAAAAGTATCGCCATCATTGCAGAATTTCAAAAGCAAATCAACCATTACCCACGTCCGACACCATGAATAATGGATGGCTACCCGTGGCTCAGCTTAGTGTCAATGAGATCACGCGCTGCGCCCGCCATATTGGATTATTTCTTATAAATGACAAAAATTGTTACCGATAAACCGAAGCCGGCGTCCATTCCCGATAAACTCGCTAAATCACCTTTCAGACGAAATAGGATTTTTCCGTATTCATTAACATGCCGTCTAAATTCCTCTAAATAAAATCGTATAGGTAATTATGGTAAAAAGATTTTTCGAATGTCCCGCGGCAACACAGGTAAACATCGCTCCGCATTTTCCCTTGTAATTGAATAACGACCTCCACCGGTTCGGCGGATGCTCGGAAAAATAATTCTATTATCTTCCGATCTCTTTCCGCCTCCTTTTTCCTTTCGATAAATAATTTTCGCCGTGTTTATTTTAGTTTTATAAAGTCGGAGATCGACATTTGATACTTAAATAACTAAAGCGTAAGGCACAGAAAAGCTTATAAATTAGCATAATAAAATAAAGTATAAAAGGTTTAACCGGCTTTGTTTACTTTTTCAATTTTAGTTTTAATTATGTATGAATGCCATCATTATTTCTTAGAAAACTGTATTCAAGAGAAGTTGTAAAGAAATTCTCATCTAATTACGAAGTATCTTACATTACGTTTATTTTTTTTAATTTTACATTTTATTATGAAAACTTGGGTTTCGCTGACTGAAATAAAATTGCTACCAATTAGGGAAAACAAGGTAGCCGTGCCTTCGGATTAATAACCTTAATTAACGGCTAAGGAGCTAAGGGCTCGTTAAAAGCGTCGTGAGCTGTAACGATGTCAGTAAACTGTAATCGTCCTTTTCTCCTAAAATCTATTTTCAGCTGTTTACATAGGTCTTTATGAGCTATCGATGATTTAAGGAGCTTATTTTAGTCCTTATTGTGTTTGTGTTGTCTTTCCTAAATAAACAAATTAATAGTTTCCTTGTACTGTCTTGACTGATTTATTCGGTACACGGTCCACACTTTTAATTAATTGAATTCATGTGATTGAATTTTGCTTTTGAAGGTGAAGTTGCCTCAATTTATATTGTTATTATTTGAACAAAAACATATGTATTTCTTTATATATAATAATTACCCTACATAAAACACACTACAAAACATTAGTTTTGTATCTAGGTAATTTGAATGAACTTTTAAAAACTCAATACTTGGCAATGAATTCATTTGAACCTATGGGTACTTACAAGTTAACTTTGTATGGAAAAGAATGTGACAATATCATGTATTTAAATATTACTTAAACAACTTAATTTCTTAATTAAATACGGTTCATAAAAAGTGATTACACCATGGATAAAAATCTAAAAGAAAATAAAACGTTCAACAGACCAAAAACACTAACATAATTATTAAACTAGGATCAAAGTCGTAAAAATAAATGATCATTTTATAGCGCCGATGATGTCGATTTTATGATGTGGGAAATTTAGTAGCCTGTGACGTTATAGCATTCAATATTTCCGTCACCACTTTCAATAAAATTAAAAACTGGATAAAATCTAAATTATTAATGTTACCTTAATAAATTTGCTAAAATTTTGTTTCTGATTAATTCATCTTTATATCTGGACTAGCTTCCGCCCACGACTTTGTACGTGCATCCCCGTTTTTCCCCGTTCACGCAAGAATTTCGGGAAATCCTTTCTTAGCGGATGCCTACGTCCTAGCATCTACCTGCATGCCAAATTTCAGCCCGATACGTCCAGTGGTTTGGGCTGTGCGTTGATAGATCACTATATCAGTCACCTTTGAGTTTTATATATATAGATAATTCTTCTTTACAATATTATTATATTCATTGAATACGAGTTACTATATATGTACTTAAAATTTTTAATAAGTTAAATAAGTTTCATATTACTAACATAATATGAAACTTATTTAGCGGGCTATTTTTTCCAAGAATCAAAAGCCATCTAATACCAACGACAGGGGCTAAGTTAATGTATTAATTTTTCATTGAAGCACTTAATTAGAAGAAGATTGGCCGCCTCTGCTAGATATTTATAAATCCTTGAAAAAATATGAAAAGCTTTCAGAAGTCTTATAACTTCAGATTTTATCATATCTGACGAGTCTAAGCCGCGTACCGTAAAGGTAGATTCCTAGAAAATTCGGACATGAAATAAACATAATATATTTAGATAATAATTTACAAAACCCGCGTAAAGCGCGATAGAGGTCGTTGACCTTTCATGCACTAAATTTGCAAATACTTTTGCATAGTTCAAGCGAGTTTCGGCATCGAAAAGCTAAATCCGCTGTCTGGTCTCACACAATTAATGCTGACTAACTGACAACGAACAAAGTTACACGTTTAATCCAGAAATTCCGGGCCATATAAATGAGTGTAACTGTTGCGCTAAAAGCATTTAATATTCGCGTCATAAAAATTGACATCGCGCTGTAAAGCGAACTACTAGCTTTGAGTGTTAAACGCTCACTAGCTGTTGTTGCTTCATATTATAATTTGGGATTTAACCACAGATTTAACTCATTTTATTAATAAGTTTGAAGTCTTTTCAATTTTCATTAGGTACTTACTGAAAATTTATAGCCTGTATTTGTATATAATATGTATTGACATATTAAGATACAAAAGTGTGGTAAAGTATTATACTTTTGTAGATTGATTGATAACGTGTAATTTATTGACTAAACTATAAAAAGTAAATAATCAATAGACTTAACTCAAGTACCTAGCTTATTCGCCAGAAACGCTTTTACCTGAAAATCATTTAATTTTTCATGTACAAGAATTTAAATAATCGTATACCTAAATAGAAATATAGTCACTTTTTATTACATAATATAAACAATAACTGTTTAAATGATTAGTTATTTGACTTTTCTAAGTCCTATCTACCTACTAGATATTATATACATTGATGATGAGGTATGTAAAAATTAACCAAAAACATTTTATTAATAATAATTGAGAGAATAACATCCACAAGCTTATATTACATTAATTAATAAAAGAGGAACCATTATGAGAAAATGAACGGCGCGTCATAATATTTGCTTACACATGAAATGATGGTAATGACAAATTGTTCATTAATGCGATTTCATTATTTACCGCACGCCGCCGGTTTGCCTCGTTATAGGAGGGAAGATCAGTGCCCCTAGCACGAATCACTATCGAAAAAGTATTCGTATCGTCAACGAAAGCATTTTGTATGGGAACTTGAACAGCGCCTCTGGTGTGCGTATATTGAACTAATTTTCAGAGCACGAACAAAAACATGTAATTTTCGAATCGTCATCGTATCGAATACGAAACGTAACTTAGGCGATTGTATGAAGATAGCTAGCACGAAGGCATAAATTGACGGATAGTATCGTAAGTGTCGAAAGCTGGCTTACGAGTTTCACGAATGTTTATTCACTTTAAATTTGACAGTGAGAAAACTTTCGTCGGAGTTTATTTTATGAATAAAATTATAATTTTAGTGATTGTGGTGATATATTTTGTTAGAAAATGTTTAGATTGACAAGAAGCACCCCACGACGTAGTGCATTTTACTATTATCTTGCAGCGCGATTGATTGTTGAAAGTAGAAATGAACAAAGAGAAACAAGGTGAGTGATTTTTTTAACACTATATTTTAATAAATAAACAACAAGTTATCTTTTAAATTTACTATTACATTTGCAGAGAAATCACAAGGAGAGCTTTACTCAGAAAGAATTTGGCAAATATTAATTTACAAAACCTTAGCGACACAGAATTTAAAAATAGATTTCGTCTAAGTAAGGAAGCATTTTTGTTCTTATGTCGCGAATTGAAAGAAAAATCCAGTCTAAAATCAAGTAAAAGGATCAGCCTGGAACACAAAGTAAGTGTAATAAATAAGCTACTTACGTAGGTACCTTTCATTATAATGTGTACAATAACTAATACATACTATGTGAGTATAATACACAGCTACACTACTAACTATTAACATTTTTATTTCTAGGTGCTGTGTGCTTTGTCATTTTATGCTACAGGCTCCTACCAAAGAATTGTAGGAATGGCTAAATATTTAGGCCAAACTACAGTAAGCAAATATGTGAGGGAGGTTACTGATGCTCTTGTTAACCCTTTAATATTAAATAAGTTTGTTAAATTTCCAACAACACGAGAGCAGCGAAATATTGTAAAAAACAAGTAAGTAATAATTATAAGTATGTAGTTCAATAAAACTAATTTAGTGCAGAATGTTAAACAGCAAAAGCAGGATCAACTGAATAACCACAAATATGATAGCTACCTAATACTAGAAAATTTCACTTACAATACTTTATTTACAGATTTTATACAAAATTTGGCATCCCTGGAGTAATAGGGTGCATTGATGGTTCTCATTTTCACATATTCACTCCAAAAAGAGACATGGAACATTTATTTTACTGCAGAAAGCATTTCTACTCACTGAATGTGCAAATGGTGAGATATCACTCAACTAATTTATACTAATAAAATTATAAATGTTTATTATGTTATATCAATATAATTTTTTAAATTGTAGATATGTGACAGTGAATGCAGAATTTTAAATATTAATGCCAAGTATGGAGGTGCCACCCATGACGCTTTTATTTGGGAAAACAGTCAAGCCAATAGGTACATCCAAGACTTACACCGGAATAATGAACAAGTGTGGTTTTTAGGTAACTATTTTTTTACATGTAGGTTGTTCCAATTATAAATAAAGACATAGATAATTAAGTGATAAGGTTATTGTCTGTTGTAAGATTATATAATTCAATATGCAAAAAATATTATTTCAGGGGATTCTGGATATCCACAGAGGCCTTGGTTGATGACACCAATCACAGATGCTGCTGAAGGCACTCCACAGGCAAAATATACTACCATCCATGGGAAGGCCAGAGTTGTGATCGAAAATACTTTTGGAAGACTCAAAAATAGGTGGAGATGCCTTAGTAAGGACCGCACATTACATTACACCCCTGAGAGGTGTGCTTCCATCATAATGGCATGTAGCGTTCTACACAACCTAGCATTAGATTTTATGTTGCCTGATCCTGAAGACGATATAATATATTCTTCTGGATTAGGCGTTTCAACATTTTCTTCTCTAGAAGAACCTTTTCGCGAAAGTGGTTCTTCAGATGAATTGATTCGCGGTAGAGTCATAAGAAACATGTTAGTAGATAGGATTAATCGGCTTCATAATGTAAATAATTGATTTCGGTTTTTGTGTTGAAGTCTATAATAAAGGTAGCATTGGAGAATAAAAATATAGTTTAATATGTTTGAAACAAATATAATGTTCGTTATTTACAAAATAGAATTAAGTACCTTTAAGATATCTATATATATAAAAGAAAGTCTGTATGTTCCAACACTTATAACTCGAGTTCTGCTGAACCAATTTTCATGGTTTTAGATTCGTTGGATTTGTCTCCGTCCAGAATAGAAGAATAAATCTTAAAAACAACAAAAACTAGACTAATAAATATTTTCACAAAATTTTGATTTTCGTACATGTCAATCATTAGTTGTCAATCCTGTCAAATACGGAGAATAATGTTTAACATTCATGCGTTCAAAAATGTATTATGTGTAAAATAATTAAAAAGTAAAAAGGGTGAATAAATATTGTTTGTATTTATTTTAAAATCAAATATTAAAAAGTGCAATAAAAGCAGATACATAAAAATTCCTCAAATGTTTGTGTTTACGCGTGTTTTCAGAAATTAATAAAGGAATGTCTGGCCGTCGTGGGCTCTTGATCTAATTCATTGACAGGGCGGTACAAAGTTCGCCGGGACAGCTAGTTACTTTCATAAATAGTATAGATTAAGCAAAATAAATTTAATTCTAACAAATACAAAATGTTTTCTTTTTAAGAAATTGAAGTGAATAGTGTATATTTATATAGTCTGTTAACAACCCTTATATAGATTAAGCAAAATAAATTTAATTCTAACAAATACAAAATGTTTTCTTTTTAAGAAATTGAAGTGAATAGTGTATATTTATATAGTCTGTTAACAACCCTTATATAGATTAAGCAAAATAAATTTAATTCTAACAAATACAAAATGTTTTCTTTTTAAGAAATTGAAGTGAATAGTGTATATTTATATAGTCTGTTAACAACAAAAATGAAAAACAAATACAAATAAAATGAAAAATCAGACACTATTCACTTCTTTTCTCTAAATATGAACTTAAAACCTTTAACGCCTCTCTCATAAAATCCAACCACTGAGCTTGCAACTGAAGCTCTACATCACGCTGACGAATCCTCTCTCGTTCTAATTCTTGTGCAATTCGGTCACGCTCCTTTTCATAATCCCTAGCATTCGTCTCACACTCCTTAAATACTTTTAAAACTAAATCTTCAGGCTTCTTCTTTTTTTTCGGCGGTTGCCACTGGGTTTGCACTGGACCTGGTGGTGGTGTAAGTGCTGGTGGCGGAGTAGGAGGAGGAAGAGGTGGAGCGACTGTGGGTTGACTGCTTGTTCCTGCAGTATTCCATTCATCTGGAAAAGTTGAGATTCAACAATCAACGTAAATACTATTCTGCTAGCTTTAGTTATCAGGAACTTTTTTTTTTACTTTAAGTATTTGAAGATCTTATTTTTAAATGTTTTGTTGTTACTAGTACTTAGTTATGACAAACAAAAGAGTTATAAGGTATATAAGTAAGTCCAACCTTCAGGAATTGGTGTATATTCATAAGCAGCATCATCCACAGTCAATTCGTCTACAGTTTCTGTAGCAGGTACACCTGACAAGCTAACATCCTCTCCACCAACAACCTATAAAAAATAAAAAAGTATAATTATTATTATTATTTTATTTATTAATAGAACAACAGAGGTCCACTTGTGAGTATAATTTCTTAATTACTATGTTAGTTTACATTGTTTTTATACAGTTTACATTTACATTAATTTAAATATTATCATTACTGAATATTTTACCATTTATAATTATTAGTCATTTTAGTGCATATTAGTGCTTACTTAAAATTTGTGACTAAAGGCCACCTTTACTGTTTAGTATGCCTATTGTATTTTTTTATAAAACAAAATACTACTTTAGAGTATTCATTAATGCTCATAGAAACACCAAAGTTAAGACATTGTAAACAAAGATCATAATTGCAATGCATTATGTGGCACTCAAACCCCAGCCAGTCGTCCACACAAGAATTTCAAGTGTCACAAATCACAATACTAACAAAAAACTTAAGTGGTGACCCTTTTTTACAAGGTTAGGTAGGTAAGTTGCAGACAAGTTAAACTTTTGTTCATATTCTGTCCCAATATGGAATTAAATATTCAGATAATTCGAAAATCATTAATTATTATCAGGTTATTATATTTCCCTGAGATTGCAACGATTGCTATGAAAAAAAAAGATATACTACATTACAAAGCAAAAATATCACACCTGTACAAATCCAGCTTCTTGTATAGGCATCCCAGTAGCAGCCTGCACTCCAATTAAATTTAAAACCCTGTTTTCAAGGTCTGTTAATGTCAGCTGAATCGCTGGCCCACCACCTGTACCCTGAGCAGACCTATTTATTTTCGCCCACTTTTTTTTATATTGTTCTTAAAATCACTCCAAACCTAACTAACATGAACAAGAGCAGGATGTCAGCACCAATATAATTATGCATGCATGTATTTCAAATTGTGTGAAGTATGTGTATTTCCTTAAATGTGCGTAATTAGGATATAATAGGCTTACCTTCCGCCACTTTTCCTCTGTTCGAGAATCCCCAGTGCCATCACTATTGAGCATATCAATTAACTCCTTCCATTTTTGCTGCACATAATGTCTACCACGAGGACCCCCACTGGGTTTGGATAAGTCTCCATGCCTAAAATAAATTTAACGTGAGTTAAAGGACCGTGTGCTCTAATATTTTAATAATATGTGTTAGGTACCTTTCTTTTTCAATTTTGTTTTTACAAATTACACATGACTAGCGTAATACTTTAACTTGAGTATACAAATAAACTTTAGCTCTTTTAAACTTTACAAAAATATATTCCAAAAATCCCATTGAAACACTATTAAAATCAACACAAATATGCTTATGACAATAAAATCTTAAATGTAATACACTTACTTTTCCATAAATTCTACCATAATGGTGTACTGCGGGTGGCTGGTTCTCATTGTAGAATAATAAAATAGTTCCAAACTTACAATTTAAATCACAACACAAGACACAAGCACTTCAAAACAAAGTTGGCCTTGAATGAGCTTCGAGCGTCCCGCGTCCGTCGTTCGTTTAGGAATACAGTCAAATCAAACAATGTTTTAGTAATCAGTTAAATTATTATGCCATTTATCTAACTGAATATTATTTTTTTCTGCAGTTTCTTCGTATTGCGTCATAAATTAAACAGTATTAAATTTTTAAATGCCCTAAAATCACAAAAATTTTAATTAACTAAATACTTATCCAGTTTCTGAACGAAACATTCACTCAATGGTAAGATCATTCGTTCTATTTTTCCCATCCTTGCTTACGTTAGTATGACGTCACCAACGTTATCGTATCGAGCTCTCGATACTGGTTCGAAAGTGCTTCGTGCTTCCGACTTTCGTTTTAGTCCGTTTTCGTATCGACAACTCGAAACGTTTACGATACGAAACCTACAAATATTCGTGCTAGGGGTACAGGTTATATCCATTTGATTATACTGTACGTAGATTAAACGGTTATTTCTTATTAGTATTTGCTTTAATATAACTTTTTATTTCATCTACACTTTTTTGTAATAACACATTGAATATATTACATATGAAAAATATACTTATGACATGAAATTGTGAAATGAAATGAGTTTTATAAAAGACTTGTTATTTTTCTGTATATATCTAATAACTTGTTAGTTGTATCTATGGTGATTATTCTTCATTTACTTCATTAACTTATTCTTATTTTTCACTAGACATTGATTAGAGCTCGCTAAATCATATAAAAAGTTTACCGCTTGAATAAGAGCCTTTTATCCTAAATTGTTATTTTGTTTGCAAATCAACAGAAAGCTTTAAAGCCCTGCTTCATCAAAACTTTAAATGCACAACTGTCGATTTTTCTTCAAACAAGGTAACCAAAGGAGGAGGCGTCCCGATCCGCCATTTATAAAATTATTTTTACACTAATTTAGAAATTTGGGTAATCGATAATTTTGTATCCTAAATGGTTATTTTTGCTTGCAAATTGCACAACTGTCGATATTCTTCAAACGAGGTAACCAAAGGAGGAGGCGTTGAAATTCCCGTTTCGCCAATTTTAAGTCATAACAGAATTTTGTTCATGCATTTCGATCACAGTTGCCGAAGTTAGACAATGCTACAAGTTTGTATGTCTACGATTCAGAAGTACAGACATGGTCTATTCTAACTTAGTTCAATCCGTCAGAGTTATATCGTCTTGAGAATTGTACAGTAAGACTTACTTGTAAAACGTATTGATTTATTTATGAATTTGAAAATTGTTTTAATTTGAGATCATGTTAAACGTTTTGTCACAATATCTATTCCACAAGAAGAAACATCGACTGTTGTTTAGTTTCCATCAAACAATTGATTTTGTATCTATAGCGACCGAAAAAAAGTTTTTCGATTTTTTATTTACACTATAGGTAATATACTTTGCGTATTAAATTCTATCCATCATACCAACAACAATAATTGACCTCGAACTGAATTTAGACAATATAACAAGTATTCAAGCCACAAAATCCGTACAATACAATTTAAACAATAGATTTATCAAGCCGACCTATTTGGAAGTAAACAAAACAGCTATAAAGTTGTGTTCTACAGCGCTTGAAAGGCTTTATAGCGAAGACATTAGTGTTCACATAAAATGGTTCGAATTTAAATAGGGCTGTAGAGGATGTGGTCGCGTGATTGAAGCGCTTAGCGACATGTCGAAGGTTCGCCTCAAATTATGTCAATGGGTTTTCGATATACCGCCCATTCGGCTCTCTTAAGTTAGGTGAGATCCCGACCCAAGTCGTAACCGCCGTGTAATGGCAGCGTGTTCCCATTTAAAAAATACATCTGTAGTAATCTTTTTGTTAGAGTTGGTTTAGATTCGTTTGTAGGGACTTTGTAGGGACAGGTTCTCATTGGACAATTCCAATGAACAGTTTTTTCTTAACATCGAAAGGCAACAATGTTGTTTTCTATTCATTTTAATAAATAACGTTCTAGATGTGCCCTGCGGTTTTACCCGCATTCCTCTACTCTCATTGATCCTAGATCAATCGTTATACGCTTCCCCGATAAATGGACTATCCAACAGTGAAATAATAACTTAACGTCTTCGTCAAATTTCCAACAAACCTTTTAAAAACAACGAGAAAATATAACAAAAAGTTAAAATCATTTTTCGATCACAAACAACTCGGTTATCTTAAATTAATAAAAACAATTCTCTATTATTTTTCCGTTGTCTGCAACTCTCTAGGTAAATGTTAAAAGTCCTCAAGGATATTTTTCTTGCAAAGTTTTTATTGCGTTTGTTATTACTAAGAATGTTTGCGGAATTTCTGATGGAGCCATCCCTTTACACAACTTTCTCGTATTTTATATAAACATTTTTAATTGTTAGACTAAACCAAAACATCTTTGGATGATAATATGATGTCTATTTTCTTTATAAAAAAAAGACGGGTTGCACTCCGGGAGTGCCGGCAGAAGTGAAAACTTGATTAATTGAGCATGTTTAATATTTTGGAATGGTATCCGTCTTACGCTTTTTCGATCGTCACGTGTCCTGACGCGAGTTTATTGTGTGATCAAAACATTGTAACACTGTGGTAATACTATGTCAATACTCACTAACACCTATGAAATAGCGGGTAACAGGATGGACGCATGTAAGTTTACTACATGAAATTAATTTATTATGTTTTAATGAAACTTATATCAAAAGTTAAAATTATTTTCTTTTAATTATGCTTATTTCTTCTTTCAATTACTAATTATCAATAGTAAATAATCATTTTAAAAGCCGGTACTCAAGTAAACTGTAAATACATCTATAACTCTATAAGCTGTCTTTTTAGCTTCAAAATCGCTAAGGAAAATTACGTAAAGCTAAGGTGAAACAGACGAGCTTAATATGTCCTATGAAAGGGTAAATAACTTAATTCAACCATTATAATTTTCGCGTACAAAACACGCTTGCCCTTCCGAGAAGTCTACTACATTTACCTTTGAAGAGGTAAATATTAATGAAAAGGAAAATACATGGGTATTTAACACCCTATTGGATTAATAACTAAAATATCCGTATTTAAATTCGCAAGCCGTCTTCTCATATCAAATTTACATACCTATTAAATATTTATTTTAAACATAATTTAATAATTTGTAGCATTTTGTTTCTACGTATGATATGTGAAAAACTTGTAATGTGTCTAATATATGTATGTATAAGAAGCAACAGACATTTTTTATTTATAACTAGCGGTCCGCCCCGGCTTCGCCCGTGGTACATAATATTTACGTTTTCTCTACATAAGAACCATCCTCGTACTTCAAGGAATATAATAAAAAAAGAATTATCGAAATCGGTTCAGCCGTTCTCGAGTTATGCGCTTACCAACACATTTTGCGATTCATTTTTATATATAAGATATCACAGAGATAAATGCACAACTTTTATTTATTTATTTTATTTTAAACACTTTATTGTGCTGCCAACATAACAAAAGTGGGTACAATAGGACTTAAACTAGTACAAACAACACAGAGGGCGGCCTTATTACTAACAAGTAATCTCTTCCAGGCAACCAACAGATTGTGTGAAAAACAATATTACTACAGCGGAGGTAGGTAAAAAGTTAAACATAAATAGATGTTACTAAAAATACAGTCATAATATACACACTAAAATAAGATATAATATACCATACCAAAAGATATAGAATACATATAATAATATAATGCTATAAGTAAATAAAATAAATATAATAATATATAAATACATCATAAAAATATAAACATAATATACTATAAAATATACTACAAATACAAAATACTATATCGATTCAAACGCAAGATTTAAAAAGTGGTCACGTATGAGGCTCTTAAATTTAGATAGAGTTTGAGCTTGCCTTATGGGTATAGGTAAGGAATTCCATAGATTAATGGCCGTAATAATAAAAGAATCACCATAAAAGCGCGTGCGATGGAAAGGTGTGCACAGGACAAGCCTATCCACTGAACGAAGGGAATAGCTTTCACAGTGCAGGAAGTCAAATTTATTTTTAAGGTATGAAGGAGTCTTAGGGTCAAAAAGGACACGATAAAGTAACTGCAAGTAATGCACATTCCGGCGAAAGCGGACTGGGAGCCACTTGAGCTTCTTGCGGAAGGAAGAGACATGGTCGTATTTGCGAAGACCAAATACAAACCGGATACCATAGTTCTGGAGGCGCTCAAGTTTTTCTATCTGCTCGACTGATAAATCAGGAAAGCAAGCATCAGCGTAGTCAATAATAGGAAGGAGAAGGGACTGTGCTAGCATAACTTTGGTCGATATGGGTAAGAAATTACGAAGACGCCGCAATGAACTGGAAGCAGCATAAAATTTCCGACTCAGTTCCTGAATGTGATGCGACCAAGATAGTGTCTGATCCAGGTAGACACCTAAATTTTTGACGTGCTCGCTATAAGGTATGATTTCTCCCCGAATCTGTACAGAAGGCAGTATACCCCAATCAACCTCCGATATTTGGTAAGGACTACCGATAACGATGACCTGACTTTTCGACGGATTGATTTTTAGGCCAAATTGATCACACCATGTTACTATGTTGGTTAGTTCGTTGTTGATGGAATGAACTGCGTTAGGTAGGTTATCAGGGGTTGATTGCGTGTAGATCTGTAAATCGTCGGCAAACATATGGTAGGGAGAAGTTAATTGAGATGTGAGATTGTTAATAAATATGGCAAATAGGAGAGGTGACAAGACGCCACCCTGTGGCACACCGGCGGGTACTGCACACCAAGATGAATGTTTGTCATCCATCAGGATACGCTGCCGCCGGTCGCCCAGGTAACTTTGAAACCAGTTAAGAACTGTCGATGAAAAGTTAAGAAGTCGTAGCAAACTCAGAAGGATATTGTGATTTACCGTGTTAAAAGCATTGCTAAAATCTAAGAGAGTTAGAACAGTAAGTTGCTTGTTGTCCATACCATGACGAATGTCATTGGTAACTTTAACCAGGGCTGTCGTCGTACTATGACCGGGACGAAAGCCTGACTGATAAGGACTAAGGATGTTATTAGTGTTAAGGAAACTGGTAAGCTGGGAGTAGATAAGACGCTCGAGTACTTTAGAAAGGAATGGTAAGATGGAGACAGGACGAAAATCAGGTAAACTCAAAGGATTAGATTTTTTGGGCATGGGAATGACATGAGCGTCCTTCCAGGAACTAGGAAAAGAACCGGAGGTGACTGAAAAATTAAGGATATGTGTTATGACGGGAATAATGATATCAAGGATAGGAATGATCATATTACGACTGATATGGTCAGTACCAATGGCATTCGATGATATGGACAGGATTGTCTTCTTAACTTCATCTACAGAACTTTTCTTGAAAATAAACGGGGGAAAATCAGGAGTAGAAATGGTAGAAAGATTTTTAACAGTAGAGGCAAGTTGTACATTATGATTAAGAATAGACGAAGAAGCAAAGTGTGAATTTAAATTATCGATATTAATGTTACAAGAAGAAAAGGTGTGGGAGGCTTTACCAACTCCTAGAGATTTTAAAAATTTCCAAATTTTAACAGGGTCGCCGTTCTCGACCGACTTATGGATATGGCGCCTTTGTGCATCCCTACACTTTTGTTTTTATTAAAGTACAGATTCCATCGTATATTTTACTAGCTGTGCTCCGCGATTTTATCCGCAGTTCTCCGCGTCTGCTGGTCTCAGCGAGATGATATGTATCCTATAAAATGGGCTATCTAACACCGAAACAATTTTTCAAATCGGACCAGTAGTTCCCGAGATTAGCACGTTTAAACAAACAAACAAACTCTTCATCTTTATAATATATATTAGTATAGATTAACATGTAGGTGTGAAACGTAGTAGTCATTGGAATAAGGAGTACGAATTCGAACCGCGGGAATTTTAATTTCTAATCTACCATTCGTCTATTATATACAAACAAGATATGAAATCAAATAACGCTTTATTCCTAAAAGCATAAATAATTTAGCATGAACATTGAACAGTTTATTAGCCGATATATTAGCTAGCTATTGGTTTAAACATTTGACAGATAAACATACACTACTGATTCAACTGTCCCGTCTGGCTTTGATTTTGTGGTTGTCAAATGTTAAATACAAAACACAACTATTTTCGTGTGCCAATAACAATATTACAACGATGTTTGACAAAAATTTAATAATGTTAATCATGTATGAAAAATGCCTGCAAGAATAATTGATTCAGGAAATAAAGGGAGTCCTAAATTTATTGGTATCTACTAACAACAAATTGCCGTAACCTTTAAGAAATTTAAAATAAAATCACTCGATTCCCAAAACCCTCAGGAAGTAATAAGCATTGGCAAATAAAATATTAGTGCAATTATAAACATGTTCCCAAGCAAAATTGATAAATAATGATGTAGAAATAAAAGCCATATTTTGTCTATAAAATAAGATAATTCAATAAAAAATCAACATTTCTGCATGAAATTCAAAGGCATTTATCATAACGAAGTGAAATTACCTTGACATAATTTATAAATAAGGTAATAAGCGATGTTTTAGAGACAACGTTCAGCTGCCTTTAAATATACATATAAATGTTACATATACTAATAATCTGAAGAGTTTGTTTGTTTGAACGCGCTTATCTAAGAAATAGCGAGATTTTTTTGCAGATAAAACATTACACAATAATATGCATGCCTGATCCAAATATTGAAACTCATGTCCACTTCAAAGAATACAATATGACACAAGTATAAATATTCCATATACTTTTAATATCTTAAATAACCGTGTTTTCCAAAATAATAACAGTGAAACTTCGTTTTCCATATAAATTTTCTACACAGGAAGTATACAAGCTTTCTATCTCACACTATAATTTATATTCTATTATAAACTACTAATCACACAGATAATTTTTACTCATAATACCATTAAAATATAACAACGAGCAAGGATCAACTAAACAACCGTTCATTAACCGTGTAATATATACCTCAAGAGCACAACGCAAGCATCGTTATATAAATGGGTCCCAATTTGATAATCACGATTCCGTTTCAGATAATATCAAACGACCCCTGTATCCACGAGTGATTTGGTTCAATAAATTCTGGAACAAACATGCGCAAAACATCAACAATTTCAGATACGAACTTGACGGGAGTGAAATTAATGAAGACCCCCCGGATTTATTAGGGTCTCGACTAATCGCTGGGTTGAGCTGAACGCCAAGCTTGAAATACTCCTACCTCGATTTTTCGTTACAGGTATCGAAATGGACGAATATTGCGTCTTCCAATCCCTTATAGTTCCAATCGTGTAGATGAGGCAAGTGAATTTCTAAATTACTCTATATTTTTCACTTTACCGTAGTTTTGATCTTGAGTGGTTTTTACTTACACTTAACGTACTGGTAGAGTTGATTGGATGTTGATCTTAAATTATATTACAGTAGATATACTCAAAGCTTTTATTTTATACGTAGTACAAGACGCAATGATATATCTTTTATATACATTAGCCGATTATGGTCATTCATGTAATCTTGAAGGTCGTCATAATTGCAACTGATTTGAACTTAACCTCTTGTTTCTTCAGTTCAGTTCAGTTCAGTTTCTATATATTATTTAAGTGGCTGTTAAATATTCCGAAGGTTAACATTATCTGACCGTAGGTAGACCGAGGTATTTATAGACATTCATAAATTCGTCTGAAAACTCTGATATTAGTCTCTATCATTGGATTATACGATTTAATATGATCCAATAATAGAATTTCAAATTCAAAGACCAATATTGTACCTCATGCAGCATTACACAAATCCATTGAATATTTAACCACATGGAATTTATAACGTCGTTTTCATTAGCAAATACTAATAAAATTATATACTAATGTCAATATGACTTGTTATTAATGGACATAATATGTATTTGCATTATAATATTTATTAAATGCTAAAATTATATTGGACGAAATGTTATAAGAGCCTCGGCTTCCATCTCATAAATTACTCGCTTTAGAAATGAGTAATAAAACGTAATAATGTTTAAATATTGAGCTTTTGCCTATTCTTCGTACGACATTCATGCTAATAATATATTATTCGTAAGCAGCTATAAAAAATTAAACGTTAGGAACTTTGATAAAAAAAATAGTTTTTGGAGTAATACATAGTCTTGCGCCCAGTAAATAATGACTAATCATAGTATAAAACAAAGTCGCTTTCTGTGGCCCTATGTATGCAAGCTATGCAACGAATTTTGATGAGGTTTTTTTAATAGATAGAGTAATTCAATAGGAAGGTTGAGTATATAATTTATTAGCTTTTTTCATTATTCATAATTCATAATTCTTTATTTACGTTTAACATGGTATTTTTAGATGTTACATTTTTACTTATACAACAACAACAGTTTTAGACAAAGCGGACGAAGCCGCGGGCTGAAAGCTAGCTAGTATTTTATATTAATCATTAAACATAAAATTCATATTTTCCAGTAGCCACTTGAATAAATCTCCTAATAGAATTACAACTCTTACATCAGTAAAATGTACAAATTTCTATATTTGTAAATATATTTATTAGCACAAATTATTGCTGTATTGGTGGCATTAACAAGTTTATGGCCGTAACAACCTTTCTGTAAAGCTATGTATCTCAATTTGAATAGACTGAACTAACTTTGAATACTAAATAGACGCTTTTAGTTGCAGGTTCTACTTTATCTGTCTGGAAGCCTGGATCCCCAGCGTATACAATTTTAAATAGCGTTATGAAGTTTTCCCAAGATTTATGAGTAAATTAATTATGTAACAAATTAGAAAGTACGCGTTGAACCTATTTATAAACATTATCTTCATTGACTGTTTGTTTATCTTTAATGCAGTCCTTTTTACCGTTTCACTTAAATGATATAATATTTATGCATTCTTTGTAGTACATATATAGTTAAGTATAGACTTTTTTATTTATTTACAGGAATAAAGGAAAAACACAGTGAATGGACCATCATGTCGTCAAATAACTAGTTCCCAATTACAGCATCGTATTTATTATTTGTAGTTTCCTTTTATTTCTACTGTCATGGAATAATTTGATTAACCTATTTTATCAGAAACTTGAAACTTCAATTATTTGTTTTACATTGAATTAATTTCGGGTTAGAATGTTTACGAGGTTTAGAATTTAGGTCAAGCGTGAACTCGTAAGGGAACAAATCCGCTATGGTACGGAAAACAACATATTTGAATCAATTTACATGAAAACCTTTGTTCATACAATTATTTGGACATAAACAATGCCAACTGTTTTTATTGAATGAAATACATTTTTCCGATTGTATAAAAAATATAAGAGACTAACTAACGATGTTTTTTTTTTTAAATTAGAAATTTTTGTTTGATACGATTTAACTTGAGAACTACTGGACGGATTTTTTAAATTATTTTTATGGAATTTTCGGAATATTAGATAAATACATAAGTCACAGAGGAACGCTAGTGATGCATTTACACCACTCCGAGAATTTTATACTCATATTGTACCATCACAAAGCTCCAGCTTGGCAAATCATCTGCGACTCCTTCAGTGTTGCAGATGATAAGCAGTGCGGCGTGGTGCCACGTGTTGCGGCGTGTTCTCAAGTCCTGAAAAGTATTTTTGATGGAAGTTAAGATGTTAGCTTATTATGCATCTTAATATTTAGAATTAACACAAAACAAATATATTCACAGTCAAAGTCAAAAAGCCTTCAATATTTTTAAGTACCTAACTAGGTATGCATCCAGAAAACTGTTTCAATAACAACTTGCGGTCATTCAATTTGTTTGTCTTCGGAAACCGATCGAACTTAGACTGAGAAACTTCGAGCAAATACTTTACTTTATATCTACGAATACTTTTCGAAGTACTTAATATACTTTCGTAGTTGATAAAACTACAGGTTGGTTAGCATCATTATTAAATTCATTTTAAATTTTTATGCTTAGTTTTATGTTTTTCTTAAAACTTAAAATATAATTTTGCCGTAGCGATTGTAGAGCTTACCTCCATTTATTATTGAAGTCACGCAAGCTTTGGCAAATTTTCGACAGAGCTAAGGACAGAGCCTAATCGTTTGACATTGTGATAGCATAATATTGATAGGATAATATATTTTTTCAATTAAGGGAGATTAAGTTTTATTTTTTATACGAAAACTGCTGCATATGAACTGTATAAGGACCGTATCTATTGATTTATAGTTTATACGCCCATGGTTTTTGCCGATGACCCTAAACCATTCTATATAACAAAGGCCCTGACGCCTGAAAATGATTGACCAAGAGGGTTACCTCATGGTCAAGACATAATTATTTTATATCAGTATTAATCCCAGTGATGGAAAGTAATGCCGCTATATGACTTATATAGCGCTGTCCTTTTTCCACGCTGGGAATAATACTGCTTCAAGACATATTGAAACGGGGGCAAACAATGCTCAACTATGATTGGACAAATTATTAAGTCAAATCACGTCTTGTACTAATGAGTAATGACAGGAATTTATCCGTGCCAATATATGGGTCAGATTGGATTAGATGAAAGACCTAGTTCATTGATTGGTACCTAATGTATCATTTTGTATATACGATTGTATTATATCGTACTATAAACATAAATCTATAGATTTTAACGATATTTAAAGAAATAATTAAAATAGTAATATGTCAGTTTGTATTCACATAAGCAAGAACTGCTTTTGCTTTGCTGTTTTAAAGAAATGTAGTTTTCAGTTATTATTAGACAGCCAATTGGAGAGCACGTTACCAATATTATACTCGAAATATAAAACAAAAGCACACAATAAATTATATCATTATTACTTAACTACATTTACTTCAACGTGGAGAGAAAAATATTATCCCTTTTTTTCAATACGCAATAACACTAACACTACTACTATAATGAAATTCGAAATTGGTATAAAATTTTGTAAAATTACTAATCTACTATTACTAATCTTGAATCTAATTGATACCTTTCCGAAACGTATCTTCAAACATTTTTTTATAAAGCCTTTAATAAAAAGGAATATAAATATTATTTTGAGAAGGCTTTTTTCATTCAGGTATCGAAACTGACTAGGCGCAAATGGAATCATAAACCTCCGACGGACTGATGACAAAATATTAAATGAATTTTCCTTTCTAGGTTTATCCTGTCATAAAATTTGAGCTAGAACATAACTGTATACGATTTTTTTAGTACTTTTAATTTGGACAAACTCTTTTACATACAATTTATAGGATATAGGTACAATGTTTTAATAAAATATTTTGAGTTTAAAATCATTTTTGTACCGAGTACGTAATATAAAGTAATTAAATTAATGTTCAAGAAGACCTCTATTTAATTATAGTAAGCTTAATACTAAAAATAATGCATATGCACTAAAACAATACATACATTGTAAAATATGTATAACACTTATAATCTAAACAGTACAGACCTTAGTACCTACTATGGATTTACTCAAAAAAACTCTAGATATAAAATTTCATCTTAATAATCCTTTTATTTTTAAATAATTAGGGCATCATAAAACTTGGAATCCACGAAAAGAAGACGAGGGTTTGATGGTTTGAACATAATATTTAATCATAATTCTGTCGTATACAGTATGATGTAATAGAGTATCCAATATCGAAAATAAATTAAAATAAAATGTCAAACATTATACTTGACTAGATAACTGTCAATATCAGTGACATGGACGTATTGAAAAATTGAGATTTTTCTCTATCATGGACTCTGCTATAACCTTATAACCACAGCCTATAACCCTCAAGCCTATAACATACTATGACCGTACAATAGTAACGTGTCAGGATCGGAAAGTAACACGATATTATGTTCTTCTATACCCACTAGAGCGTTTCAATTACGTATCAAAGCCGTATGTATGGACAATTGTTGACGCTCCGTGCATGGCACGTGACGGTGTTAATCGGTGTCGGAACGATCGGTAGATCGAGTAGGCATAGTGTTATATTTTTCAGTAAAAGAACTTTTGCCTGTCGCCTTCCTGCTAGAATAGAATATAGGATAAGGTAATAGGATAGAATGGAATGGAATAGAATAGAATAGAATATTTATTAATTCGTAACAAAAATAAAATCTACACCTAGACATAACAAGAAACAGTTTACCACGAAAAGGTATATGCGATCAGCATTTGGAGAAAACCTAAAGGCCAGTGGTTTCACTATTGTTTTTCAGCCATAGTCTGCAGTTATACCACAAATGTTACGGTCATAGTCTTATGTTGCAGTGAAGTCCTTTAAGATTATATTCTAGAGCTTTGCAGCGTAGGGCTCTACCGTCTACGCTACGCTAGCGTACTACCGCTGTATGTATGTATGGTAAACAATTTATCATCGTGAGCTAAGCCAACCGAAAGTAAGGCTTACGCAGCACCATTCATTTCGTGTCATTGACGCAAACTGCTTGGATGCAGATAAGCAATAGCATAGCATGCGAAATATTTGCTTTATTTTTGGTGATGATGTATGGCTTGGATGTTTTTTCTTACACGACTAAGTAGCATATTATCTAATATCTATGACAACATTACTAGACATTCACTTCATGTTTAAGAACCCAACTGATAATATCCAGATTTGGGATTCGTAATATTTTTTTATTTTATTTATATATGAGAAAATAAATTTCTCTACCAAGAGAGACAATAATTATATTATTACTACACAGTTATTCTCACTGATATTCAACTGCGGTATCGCAATGTTTATCATAAATATATAATACGTATGAATATATTTTATAAGACGGTTCATAAAATAATTAGAATACTTACAACAATCTCGCTCCGTTTTGCATATCAAAGTCCATACGCGCGGATATACAAAGTCAATTAAAA
This sequence comes from Colias philodice, assembly GCF_061535455.1. NCBI lineage: Eukaryota > Metazoa > Arthropoda > Insecta > Lepidoptera > Pieridae > Colias > Colias philodice. The sequence continues at coordinate 6,172,580 of NC_143098.1, read as the reverse complement.
CCGGAATCGTATCGTAAATCAACGTAAAATTACGTTTGAATCGTACCGTAAAATCGTACGTTTCGTACCTGTAGTATTTTCCACCGTTAAACTTTTTACTTGACTCGTTTTTAGTGGGAAAGTTCGATTTTATCCACTAGATTTATGCACGAATTGAATGACGCGATTCAGTTATTTTAGAATTGCAACTGATTTTTCGAGTAAAATTGTATGGAGTGTTAATAAGTTTTTTACAGAACAATAAATAAGCGAAATAATTATTCGAGTTTACGTTTTCCGCTCTCTTTGTAGTAATTGTGAGGTGGCAAAGGTTATTCTTTATTTATTATTATTACATTAACATGCTCACTCACTGCTTACTGCTATGTTATATTATGATTTATTTAATTTTTTCCGTCAAAAGACAAAACGCTTCTTAACTTTTTAAGCGGAGTTTTATAAATCTTATTTTAAGGAGAAGGATTAGGTATTATTTTAATTTAAGACTGGATATGAAAAAGTTACTAAGTAATATGTTTTATGGGTAACGTTGATATTTTTATTTAAAAAAATTTAATTGAATAATCTGCTGCTTATTTGCTGACAGCATAATCTGCTTTTGATAAGAAACAATACGTGCAGTCTTTTATAAACCATATGGTCCGGGAGCCAGCAGCAGATTTTATGACCAAGTTCCTCTCAAGTGGTAATTAGTAAAATGCATCAAAGTATAGTATTATGAAGCCTCGTGAACGTCAGCTGGAGATCGGTTGGGGGGAAGAGCGGTTGTAGCCTCCCGTATCAGCTGACGGTTTTTCCACCAAGATACAGCCAGCTGACATATATATTTATCCACAGTTACATATAAGCTATCATCAGGTAAATTTTTGTTTGAGAGGAAATAACGGAAAATAAATTTTTCTTTAAATTTAACTTTCATGTTCGAGACACCAGCTGACGTATAATACACCATGTTGTAACCAGCTGACTATTTTTTTTCGTTGAGATATTGGGTTAGCTACAATTTGACAAATTTTTAGCTGAGAGGAAATGAATGAATGAATGTATTTTTTTTCCTATGTGCGTGGGAGGCTACAACCGCTCACCCCCCCAACCGAGCGCCAGCTGACGTTCACGAGGCTTTATAATACTATACTCTCATGCGTCTGACGAATTATCTCTCGAGAGGAAATAGTTAACCAAATTTGCACCTGGCTCCCGAACCAATACCAACACGAATACTAATTAATTATAACATGACGTATTATGTGCCCCTACAAAAGAAAGTAAATTATGGTTTCATTATCAGTCTTTCATCAATATATCCCCTTCTTCATCAAAAATTAATTAGACCATACACTTATAACTACTTTCCTATTCGATTACTATCCCTTCAAATATTCCACAAAAAAAATATGTTAGTTTTTTCTTCGCCTGAAGTTCTACGTATGTTTTTTATAGATTGAAAGATAGGATTCATTACGATTCTAATTTAAAAACGTATTTAAGTCTTCGACGCTGTGAAAATCGTATAAATTCACATAGCAATTAATCGCGAAGCTCAATTAAGGAATGGAATTAGAGTGCAGCCAGTTTCGCCGATACGATAGAGCAATGAAGACTTTACCAGCGTTGTTTTAATTGATATTGTACGAGTGCCTTTTATTTTATTCGATATCAATAAGTGTTGCGAGTGCTTTTGTTTTAACACTTAATTGGTTTATTAGACACGAATGAGTTAGAATAATAAAAAAAAACATTTAGTTACAAACATTTAGTTTATTTCTCATTGTCTGGTCTAGGTTGTGGAAAAGTTTCGAAGACATAGTAAACAAATGCCTAGGTATACAAGGCAAATCTATTTCAATAAAACATTGTACAGCAGTCAACGATCCCTCAACAATGAAAGACCTATTTTAATTCTAACAACAAAAACATACGACCGCAAATTAACATTCCACCCCATGAACATTACAATAAATGAAATACCACAGCGGTTCCAAAATTCTTGTCTAGTCTACAACCGTCGCGACTAAGATTGATATCAAACTGTAGTTCCTTCTCCCTTCTGATTTGTTCCCCAAGGAGAATCGCTGACGTAGCTAGGAAAGGGGAGATAAAAAATTGCCTTGCGACTGTGACCGAACAGCTGAGCCCGGTACATGTGCATTGCGAACAATTTGATAAATTATACAGTATACAGTGATGAAATTGCGCTCCAAAAAGAAATTACAGAGAGCAAATTCGTAGTTGTGAATAATGTTTTGTTGGAATGAATTTTATTTTTCTTCTCTATTGATGGTGACGTTTTTAATATAGGTATTTTTCGATGAGACATCTTTATAATTTCAGATGCGCGTCGTATTGTGGACTTTCCTGCACCGAAATGAAAATATTGTTTATGTTTAATTTTATTCATTTCGTTCGGCTGTATCAATGTGAATTATGTTGAATTTTATGTAATAAATAGATGCATACTAAGTGCCTCATGGAATGTTTAACTTACTATTCATTTCTAACTAAAATGAATGTTACAGTCTTGGCAAAAGATTTACACTTATATCCAATGCCAAAAAATATCTACGCTTTCAACATTATCTTTTCACTATTGACAATCAATAACTCATACAAAATCAGACCGATTCATTCAATAGAAACAGAAAAATAATGGAAAAACCGGCAATATCCGAAGGGGTGAAGGTACTGAGGTATTCGTGCTTCCTTTATGAGACTCCCAATTGATTTGCATCGCGAACAAAGCAGGCTCCCGCCGGAATTCTGAGCAATTCACTAAGTCTTGCATTAGGAGTCAAGTGAATTAAATTGCGCTTTGGTTCCGCCTTTAATGAAATTGATGTGAATGCGAGATATTTCATCGCGAACTGTATAAAGGCGGATCAGTTTACTAAGGCAACAAAATCATTACGTAAATTGTAATAAGACTCATAAATATGCAATTTCATAATTGTAATCATTGTCAGAGGTTAGTTGCCAAACTCCTCAGAAATGACTGGACCGAATTTTATGAAATTTTGTATGCAAGTTTATTCGGTAGGTCTGTGTCTGAATATAGATTGCAAACTATTTTTATATTCTAAATGATAAATATCTGTTAGAGCAACGTTTAGCGCATCAGCAAGGTACAAGCCACAATCAGTCAGTCAGGGTGTATTTATTCTTATTTAAGTCATAATAATCTTTATATTGAAAATTATTAAATCCAAACCGATAGTGGTCATGATAATATGAAAGATAGGCAAGAACAGCACTCATATCTTTATAGAGTGTGTTTAATCTCTCAATCAAGAGCTTATCATAATCAGATGACCCCTTTTCTATAAAAATATCGTAATTATTAAAATAACTATTGAGTAGGTAATGTACTATTTTTTGGATGTATCTGTATTATGCTCTTAGTCTTAGATATAAGAATCAATAGTTTTATAAGTTTTTAATATTAAGGTATATGTATATTATGCATAAACATTTTGAGGTCAAATACCTATAAAAAGGATATGATATTATAAATTACTGCTTTTTAATAAAAAATTAAACCTTCGAAACTTCCCAGAAATGAAAATACAGTTGAAAGGAAAGCAATGTATACAACATTAATAAAAACATTTTGGCATTCTGTACACATTTCTTAAAAGGCGTACTAGGGTGATACCCCCAATTTGTATGTCTGTGAAACACGTCACGAAGTATAATAAGGGTCGCGCGGATTTTGCTGTCTAAAACATTCTAGACAGTAAACAACGTTTGACTTTGGAAGAACGTAAGGGCAAAGAATACCAATTGTTACGAACGGCTATTCTTCCCGGTGTATGTGTAGAAATTGAAAGTTTTGAGCGAATTTAGGAGGTTATGGAAAAGCATATTACATATCTACTAAAGAGTAAAAGTCTCCTTACTAGCTTATAAACAATATAGGTATAGCCTATATTGTTTATCTGCTTTAATAAGCAGCTATCTAACTCATAATTTACGAATAAAAATCTATGAATATAATTGCGAAGCTACTTCATATTATTAAGTATAGAAAAAGAGATATCTCATATCAGCGACTAAATTAAATGTAGATGTGCCAACGAATATTGAAAAAGAACGAGCCATACAACGAATAAAAAAGCACTACAAAAATACATTTCATCACATAAATGACAGATATTGGAATAAAGTGACAAAAATTATTTTGACTGAATTAACTGCATGTCTAAAATTATACTGCCCATTTTTAGTAAAAAAATATACGATATCAAAAACATTTCTTCAAACATAGACATTTATAAATTCAAGATATACTTATTTAATAATAAAATGAAATCTTCAATTTTCAGTTAAATTATGTAATGTGTTACCTGTTTACGTCGACAATTTCGCCATTTTACTATTCTTATTTAACGCGAATCGTCTACAGAAAAATAAAGCCGTCATAAATTTAGCTATTCAACATTCCGAGAGAGAAAACTCGCGACCTTTGGTTTGATAACAAGTAATATAAAGAACACTCTCTGGACCTTATCTTTTATAGACCTCGTCATAAAGCATATCTAAGCCGGATTGGAGATTACGCGAAATTTCAGACTAATCTTAAATATAGGAATGGTTTTTTTATTATTTTAATAAAACATACCAATTACTTTTTGACGAATCTACGTCCGTTAGGAAACATTTTTGCAGAATTAAACAATTGTTCTATAAAGTAACTTTGAACATAATACAGTCAGCGGAATTTAATCTGAACTATTTGATAATTTGTAATATTATCACCATAAATTTTCTTTATTACATAGCGTGCCTTGGTAATAAAGGCCAAATTACATAATATTATTTCTATTAACCAACTTCAACGATACGCATAGTTGTCACATATCTTTAAACTTGGAAATTTCACTGTAAATAATTGTTTAATATCTAAGTTTGGTACATTTCAAATGGTTTATGAAATGCCCACCTATTTATACTGATGAATATCTATTGAGAATAATATAATAGAAAACTTATTGATAGAGAAATCGTTATTGATATTAGGGCAGATTTAGACACAAAAGACGACTAGTTATTGTCTTGAAAATCTTTGAGCCATTTCTAATACAGGGCAGACGCCCACAATGACGAAAAGCTCATTGTGAAAAATCAAAATGTCGGAATCAAAAATCTTTAAATGTTTATTTAAAGTGTACTTAATCGAAATTAAAAAATAAATGTACCTACTTTTCTATTTTCTTTAAGATAACAAAACTTTGACGCTATATTCAATAAAAGTATTACAATAACCATAAAATCACTTCCTTAAAACATGTTACTGACTTCATTTAAAGTTCTGAAACAGAATTTCACTACATGCAGCTTAAACTTCGCAAAACACTTCTCTCAGGCTTACAATATGTAGTGAAAATTTCATTTTGCGCTCAACAGAAGTTACACTTTCCGAATTAAGGAAATGTTTGGAACCAAATACAATATCTTATTAAAATATGAATGTTTAGGTTGTGGCGATGTTAATTGTTATGACAGCTCAGAATTTAATTTACGTGTAAGTAATGTTTTTATGAACAATTTTATGGACCCAGTAGTGACTAAAAAATTATACTTTCCGAATTACATCTACGCATACGAATCTTAAGACTAAAATAAAACTATTGGGCGAATAAATGACTGAATGAGAATATATTGAAACTAATACATCACAGATCACACTATTAACGGTAAACTAAATCCGGAAGTTGCTTACGTAATTCTATAAATATTTTAATTGACATTGGCCTTTGGAATCTCTGGAGAGACAACTTCCCAAAATGGAATGAAATAAAACTTCTTTCTTCTTCTAAAATTATTTAATTCTCACTATATAATCTTATAAATGAGAAATTATGTTTGTTTGCCTTTCTTGTACATATCAATGGAGCTATTTTGTTTGGAGTCTGGAGATAGTAAAGAGGCTCTCTAACCTGATAGAGCGATACAAGCTGAATTTTTCATCAAGCGAGCTAAGCCGCGGCCGCGGGTAAGAAACTAACCTACCAAAAACAACGATTTTATATAATTTGACATTTAAATAACATACATTAAATATAATATACCTAAATATCATAGCTTTATTCCGTAACCTACTTATTGAAATTAGGTTGAAACAACTCGCTCGCTTATTATATTCAAACCGCGTGTTATTTTAACGTTGGTCTAGAGAACTCACGGCAAGTGTGTTTTGGTTTTGACTGAGAACTTGTTATTTGTGTTTAACGAAATTGTACGGGAACAAAACGTGGTGAATTATTAACAGAACACAGCGTGCATACTGGTGCCGTGCATATTAGTCTGAAGTCAACGCCGCGTTTTGCTTAAATACAAAAAATCGGGTGAAACGTTTGTGGGTAATATAATAATTGTGATTTGCACATTGTGATGAATCACTAAATGAGAATAAAATAAAAAAAAGATTTGGTAGGGTATCGCAATTACTTCATGAAATTATAGGATTTCTAGAGTTTTTAGTTTATGATGGCGATGATGATGAGTTATCGTATAGATATGTTAAATTTCATTATTCATTTAAAAAAAGGCTCGATTAGTCTAGGTTGCACTGATATTTATCGCAATTGTCTAATTTAAATCGGGTTTATTCGTACTACTACAGATTTTTAACTCTTCATAGAAAAGTGTGATCAGGAACGAATATTATTATGTTACCTTATGATACATCTTAGTCGTTGCAATTTGCATCATATTGCATCATATCAAACTCATGATGGTTTATAATATTACAATATTCAATCTGTTGATAATTGACATGGTATTTTAATAAGTCCAATACAATCCTCGTATACATAAACCGTCAATCGCCATAAATTCCTAACATTCCTGGAGCCCTTGATAATATAATATAGGTTTAATTAATACTCAACTGATTAACGTCCAATTAAAAATGTAATGAGATGATTCAACTAGATATTACAAGTAAGTATGTATTTAATTCTAATAGGGGTACATAAATAATGAGTTACTTGCTGTGAAACTTTGAAACTGGCCAGTATGATATTGTTTAAATATGTAATTAATTAAAAAATAAAACTTTCCATAAGCGTCTATATATTCAAATAAAATAATTGTAGAGTCATTGTGAATCTGCAATCCACAAAAAAATAAAGTATTCAAAATAATATCACTTATGTACACTATAATGTTTACTGGTATTATGAGAATAACCTATTTTATTATACAAAAAAAACATCTCCGTATATTAATGCCTAATAGCATTTATCGCGTCCACTCATAACGCAATAAAGTTTAGCCTAATAAATAATATCCTAATTGTTATAATACGACTGCTGTTAAGCAACAGCCAACCGTCAAATTAACTTAATTGCACTTGTAATTGCTCCGAGTCCGAGACGCGCAATAAAAAGAAAATATTGTCATTCTCTCCGCCCAAGGATTGTCCGACGCTAGGTATTGGAGATGCTCCGAATAAAGTATATTATATGAACGGTATTGAAAACCCCTCCAAACAAATGTGAGCCACATCCCCTTGTAATAGTAACTAAAATACCGCCGACCCAACTCTAGTGTCGGCGAGCGCTATTGTTACGGGTTTAACGCAATAAATTAAACTAGGAAAGTTGTAAATTTGATTAATAGTGTGGTTACAGCCGATATGTTACTAATTGAGTTAAATTTAATTAATCTAGCTCAGGTAAATAAAGTTGTAACACCAGCATTTTACACCGGTAGTAGAAAAAGTATTAAATGCAGAACAAGTGGGATAATACAACGAATTCTTAGTTCATAATATAATTAATGGCTGAAATACGGACTGTTGGAAATAAAAGAAAATATTATCATTAGCCGGGGAGGCTCTGCAAGATTCTCACCGTGTTAATAGGCTATTCTGAGCCTTTTCCCGGTTTATTCAAGGGGGACATTTTTATGTTCGTTAGCAGGAGGAATGTGGGCTGGGTATTTATTTGAAAATTTTCAGCTGCATATCTACCCTTATAACGTCTAGGAAAGGAGCGTTCATTAATTAAAAGACATGTTGGAACATTTTGAAGACACTCTTACGAAAAAAATGAGTGTTAGAATCGCGTATGTTGGTAGAAAGTTTCGTTGTGGCTTTTCATCATAAAATCTTGATTATTTATTTAAAATATAAGAACTCGTAAATTCAGTTTTATGAAAATTAATATCATACATTTTAATGAAAGTCTTTACGAGGGGTTTGAATAATGTATATGTAATGAATGTTTTAAATGCACTGTGAAGATTTTAAACAGTTGTAGAAGAGCTGCTACTGCAAACTACGGAAAACATGTAAAATAGACAGTCCTGCAACTGATCTCTTTGTGTTCATGCCAATTTTGCGATCCCTATAGAATAAGGTAGTTGAAAAAGTAAAGTTAGTAAGTTTGTCCATTAATGTGTCATACTTAAACGCAAACATTTACTTATTCAAGTAGACTTCTTTCAGAAGCGCCTGAATGCCTAGAAATTACTACAAGTAGTTAGAAAGCTGTTCAGTTTCTATAAAGAAAAGATGGCAAGAACCGCTGTAATTGCTCTTTAAAATTACATTAATTTTATACAATTTTTCATGTTTAATAATAATGGTTCTAGAAAAGTTGTCATTAAGATTATTTAATGGTCCTCTGTTCTAGACATACAATTATAAAACTGATTTCTTTGTTAAAAAAAGTCTTGACATAATTTATTACATTGATGATCACATTTCTAGATAGTCCGATTCAAAAACTCACTCTGCTTGGATATCTGGCGAACTATGACAACAAAATAATAACACTTTTAAGGAAATAACTATGTTATGATCTCATACGAAGGTATTATAAATAGATGGTGTCACAGAGATGGACGTATGGTTATAAATCAATAAAATGAGGTCTCTACGGGTGCTGTGTCGTTATCAGTCATTTCTCACCTCGATATAACCTCAAATTCACTCTATTTATCTTTCTGTATCAATAATTCACATGGTTATAAATAAACATATGCTTTGTATATAAAAAACACAGATCACAGAAACTAAAGGTCTCTATGATAAAAAGTATGATCCTACGTTGTTATTTTGTTCGAGACACTCACATATTACAATAATTTAATATTTAGCAACTATACTTATGGCTTCTAATATTGTACCTATAGGTATCTAAAAGCTCTTGAGAACGGATATCCAACTGTTTGAATGGATATTATTGAGGAGAATATAAGGTAGAGTTACATTGTGATCTAACATGGGAAAACTGCAGAGCAGATTTTGATGATTCTTGACACTATGTAGCTTAGCCGTCATTTTAGAACAAGCAATCATTTAAAGAGTATATTGCTTTTCTATTGTAATAATCACGAACTAAGACGCGACCATTCGCTTTTCCAACCGAAATTTTAAATTCTAGACAGCAGGTCAAGCGATATCGGGCTACATCTGAAAATGTGAACATGAAAATCAAATAACACAATGTGTGTTCAATAATGCTGTGTTCTGCACAGCTTGCAAGCCTACGATTTGTATTCTACGTGCATATTTGCAAACTACATCAAAAACTTCAAGTTCGACATACATAGAAAATGCCCAGGCAGAAAATGTGATAGAGAAATCCCAGCACTAGAATCAAAGATTACGAAATATAGTTACTACGTAAACTCTTTAGTTTATTAGGACTATTCCTAATTTTATTCTTTATTATAAGTCTGAAAAGATAATGTTATTAGGTAATTATATCTCCCAATACGGATTTATCGTATTCATCTTTGTTTCATTCTTTAGTTGCATCTTTATTTTTATATTAATTATTTTTTATTAGGTAGTCGAAATACCGTCCAATAGTAGACTTATTTATTCTGAATCAGTACATCAATTCTCGAATAACGCTCGAATAAGATTAAAGGAAATGACTAGAAGCCGAATCACATTATTAAGCCAATAAGGTACATTAGGCATTTAGCCTACATACGTGCTCTCTTAATATCCGGTGGCGGCGGCGCATCTCGATATCCGTAAAGCCGTCTGTCATCGTACATACATACATACATACTGTTTACGGTCCACAATTACCTAACATGTGTTACCAACTAATTCTCTTAAGAAGCAATCTGTGATTGCTTTTGTAGTGGTAATCGTTATTAGAAAGCTTTGTTATAATAACGAGACAGATAAGTTGCTGAATAACAGAGTGTTTTTGAATAATTTTTAATACTTTTTAAGTAATGAACGTATAGCGTGACATCTCGTAAAAATGCAGTATTGAGGAGAGGGCATTTAGTATATATCTGTCAACTGTGTTACTACTGACCTATTTTATTGAGCGTTTTACAAAATTCGCAAAATAGGTCTGCACAGAAAATGTATTTTAATATTCAAGCTTAGGTTGGTGTTCTTAGAATCTAGTCTCATAACATTTGGCATAAACGTATTAGTAATTCAGGCGTCACACATTGTACGAATTGATAAAATCTAACCTTTTATAAGACGATCTTTTGCCAATAAATTTTCAGAGCAGAAGATTCGGCATCTTTACCTTATCTGACCTATTTGAGTAAGTTTTTGTTGTTAATGCCTGGAATACATAATAATGTAAAGTTTGGAGTATTAAAACAAATGTAAAATATACAGTTCTTCATATATATTATACTAGCATTTTCTCTTTACAAATAAAAAATAAAACTGTGATTTAACACATGTAAATGGAAACACTGAACCATCGTGGGAATGAGAATAAATCACGTCATATGAAACGGATTTTAAGGTAATACGTAACATAGTATTATATACGTCGGAGAATACACGAATCCAGCCTAAGAGGGTACAAAGTCCAATACCGGACCTTCATAACCGAATATTACGGAAGGGGGTGTAAATTAGGGTCCCAAATACCTCTTTATAGAGATTGCCTGCCTGTCCGTTTTGGGGCCAAGTCACGTAATAATATTGTGGTCGACCTAATCGCCTGAATACCCTGTATTGCTTTAGTATTTACTGTAAGCGTTGAAACTCTCATTTCACATCGTCGAATTTCATAGGGCGTACAAAGTTTGCGAAGCTGGTTTTGTTACACGGTACCTGTCTTTAATATCAGAGGGATTTAGAAGAAATTTGTTTTTATACTCGCTAAATAGACTTCCATGTTACGCTTTTGTGTACTTCGGAAATGTTTTTCAAAATTGGGTCAAAATATGTTCACAAAAGACGAAATTATCAATCTATATAATATTGGTAGTGTTTTAGTTTTTTGTTATGTCACTCCTATAGGTATATCGATGTTGAAGAAAATGATAATTAAATATTCAATGGAAACCTATAGAATTTAATATAAGAGCTAGACTCAATTGAGTCGACCTCTAGAGTTCAGACAGGTATAATATTATAATAGAATTTACGAATTAAATATAATTTCATTGTCTAGGACAGCAAAATTATTTAAACTTTTTACTGTGAACAAATTTTTTATTATTTTGATTGTAGGTTAATAAAATTATTCCTTGATTACCTACAACTTCAGTAATAATTAAAAGTCGCATGATAAAAAATCACTTTTATGTAAAATTATTATTTAATAAATTGAAGAACAAAGATTTATTAGAAAAATAAAGCGGTTTAATAAAAATACTTCATACCGTCCATTATTAAACCTAGGCAACAGACTACATAGCCAGCTTGAAAAATACATCTAAATGGAAGCACCTGCAATTCCCACACTCATTACATACTTTATCAACTGATACAATACAACAGTTGGAGTGGCGTGTTAAAGAATGATTCACGTATTCACCATTTTCTTAGATTTTCTTCACATGTCTAGTTCTATTTTGTTGGCAGCCCGTTACACCGAAACTCGAAAGTTCGCCGGAGAGGTTTTTTTTTTTTTTTTTGGTGCAATCTCTTGTGCGTTTTATGTTGAATTGAAATGTGTGTTGATTTTTTTACTACAATTAGGACTTATAAATTATTATGTCAGTATTTATTTAGACTATTTATTCATTAAGTCTATCTTAATTCTATAAACGATTCTTAATAAAGCAAAAAGATCAGTAAATCTGTCCAAAAGTATCAAACATTTAGAAAGCCTTTTTAAAGTAGATAAATATTTTCATAGAAATTTATCTATATGAATTTTGGTGTACTTATATTATATTTACTAGTAGGTACATAATAAAGAAAGAAATCACGACTTCAAACTTTTGTCAACAGTTTTTACACAATTAATTTGGTAAGAAATAATAAATGCTATAGCCGCACGTAAAAATAAAAATGTAAAGTAAGTACCTATAGTAACGTCACAATCCAAATTACACAGTATTGACAAAAATATACTACATATTTTATTCGAGAACATGCCATGCGGTGAAAGGTTTTAATTCCAAATGTACCTACTAATATGGAGTAAGGACGAGTAAATTCAAACATTGTAGGTATGAATTCTCTAAATACGATCTATTTTATAAGTCATATTTTGTAAGTGGTAATTTTAGCTTGTATTTGTTCAGAATTATCCTTTGCTTGCTTAACTATTATTGAAATGTATTAGGTATTATAGTCTACAATTTCATTTACATAAATACAGCGATTTAATATTCCACTGTCAATATCCCAATAGAAAATAATAATGTCTCTCTTTGTGTAATCACGTGTTTTAAACTATCATTTTTGAAATCTTGCTTTGTTTTTACTTATTTTTTATATCATAATAATCTTATATATAAAATTCTCGTGTCACAATGTTAGTCTGCATACTCCTCCGAAACGGGTGGACCGATTCTCATGAAATTTTCTGTGCATATCGGGTAAGTCTGAGAATCGGCCAACATCTATTTTTCATATGTACCACGGGCGAAGCCGGGGCGGACCGCTAGTAATAACATAATATCCATTGCTTGGATAAATATGACATTAGGAACTAATTTAATATATTTATTTTGTTATAAAGTTAATGAACTTACCTATCGATATACTCTACTTACAACAATATATCCATGAAATAGCAACTACCTACTATACTAATATTAAAACTATTACTAAATATAATTTTGTTAATTAACATAATACATATCAATGTTAACAAACTGCATCCACAATGTTCACAATCAAATTACAAAAAAATACAAATGGAATTTCTATAACATGCATTCTCATGCATTACACTACTTCTATAAGTTTTTATTTAGACGTAAACTTCAGTCCTTATTCTATGCGAGTCTTAAGTTACAAGTGCCTTGTAGTCGCGAAACACGACTCTAATGAACTGTCTCTAGAAGCATAAAGAAAACTTCTTACTAGCATTTTTCTTTTCCACTTTGAGCGCTGCGAAAAATTTCAAACTTTATCACAAAAACAAGAAGATAAGTTAACTGGCCGTTAAATATAAAACAACAGACTACAACAATATATTGTTAATTCACTTGTTTTCATTTTAGGTAATGACATTTTATAGTTTAGGTATGTATGTAAGCTGATTTTATTTCAGTTGCCGAGGTACCTATAATTAAGAACTAATTACAATGAGTGTTACAACATTATGGTTTGTTATTTGATCTACAGCTACAAATTTATCATTAATTTTGTTATAAAACCCACAGATAAAACCTACTCACACACACCAATTATACGTCTTAATATATATATGTATATAAAGTTCCTTGTTCACTCGAATATGCAAGAAATATCTAGTAATAATAAGTAAGAATAAAACACAACTCAAGTCTGTAAAAAAATATATTTTTCAGCCATTGCAACATCCTATCACATTTTATTACAGCTTAGTTTTAATGAATTTCTTCTGTTATTCATTACAATGATCTCAAATAACAATTAATAGTAAGTTATATTAAATAAATGTGCTGCACAACGGTGTAACAGTAAATTCATTCGCGTGTCAGTTGACGAATGGCCTGAGCTGCTGAATGTAGGATTAATGGTAGTGCGGACGTCACGGAACGGATTTCTGTCAAAGCTGTCAGCTACACGTGGAAGATGCTCTCCGCTTATGTTCTCCGAATCAAGATTTACGTAGAAATTATTCTATTTCGATACGCCTTGCAAAAAAGTGTGAGCAATGTCGCGTTTTGCTCCTACTTTTACACTAGGAGATATGTTTATACGAATTCACAGAATGTTTCATATATGTAATATGTATTTGGAAGAAATTAACAGAATAATTTATTTGACATGTTTATTTTTACTATATATTTTTATTTTGTGGTCTTTTTTACCATTAACAAAAAAAATCAACATCATAATAGATGGATACAAAATGTTTTCACAGATCCTGTTATAAAATCACATTAGTCAATCAAAAACAGCTTAATCATCGAAACAGAAAAGCTACACATTAGATCTGTAATAAACATGACAACTGAACTAAATACACTAGAATCGCCAGTAAAAAGTACTAACATCTAATACCTTCTTGTCTAGATAGGTAGATATATACCTATATATATTATCCTGTTATATAGATCGTCCGGCCACAGCTACCAGTGGTGTCTGAGCGATCATTTATTATGTGGCATTCAGATCAGAGATCCATCCATCAACCTCATTGTCCTGAGTGAGGAAGCTGCTCAAGAACACCTAGTTATTGATAATGTACAATTTGGGCTGATTGTATGGGGTAGTTTTATATTGTATGTGGTAGTTTTATTTTAAGAGGAAACATTAACGAATATATAAGATAAGCCCTATATTATTATTTAAATGAAAAATGTTTTAGAAGTAGTTTAACAATCTTTTTTTATAGTGATATAAAATATATCCTATATTTACGCATGGAAAAATCTAATTAGGTATTTAAGTACTACATAAATTGGTAACTACTCGATCCAGCCACACATTTTATGGCCAATTTTTTACGAGCTTAAAACTAATACAATGATTTAACTGACACTGTTTAACATAAATTTGATACATTTCAGAATGATGACCATCAGCCCGCAGCTGCCGCGGATCCGTTGGTGGGATGAAGCAGCAAACTTCCAAGAATGAAAAGAAATAATATGTAGTTGGGTATATCCTCCCGCCTCCGGCTTGAATTTCTCAATTTTTAGTTAACCCACTATCCTGTAAAAACAAAAGTATAGGAACTAATTAAATTCATACTATAAAATATAGCACTGACTTAGATTTTTTAATAAACGGTTTTGAAATCTTAAAACATTATATTTATAAACGTAAATTATTAATTTCAGAGACATCTAGTGTCAAATAGAAAAATGATGGTGAATTAAATACTCCTACCTTTTGATAGTTTATTATTCTGTTACTAGATGGCGCTATAACAAAACAGAGTTATTTATACTGTTTACAGATGGCAGTGTAAAAATGTTATTAGATAATTTAATTATTATTTCAAAAAAAAAATCGTTCAAATCGTAGTTTTTTTTTTTAAGTTGTACGTTTATTTTATTTTATTGGGCGATAAAGCAACAAATAATCCTTTTTATTTGAGTTTCACTCGGCTAGCCTTTTAATCAAGAAGCTTATATCTAAATCTAATACACTGGAGATTTCAGTATGAACATTAACTTGTAACAAGAAAATATGACGTTGAATGACGCCTGTATGTTTTTTTATCCCTTTCACACCTAGGTAGTTAGTTAGGTGTAAAAGGGATAAAAAAACATACAGGTTAATGTTCATACTGAAATCTCCAGTGTATTAGATACGTAGTACATATATTATTATTAGTCTGTGGTATTAGATATAAGCTTCTTGCTTTTAATATTACCAGAGTAGATATTATAACGATAGACAAATATAACTTATTAGTCCATGTTATAACTATGAAAAATAATATCTAATAAAAGCGTATGAAACTAATTATAAAATCGTATGGAGGATTCATTTTTTCACGCAGATTCGATAGCAGCCTAGGTACCTAACCTACCTACTTTCGCATTTTCCTGGTAGTTTTTAATATTCTTTACCTACTCTAAGTAACGCATCAAATTTTATTTTACCAAAATGCACATCAAACATAAAACCCCCTTCCTTTATTTGCCAACTCAGACATAAATCACATTAAAGTTTTATCACGACAAATCGGCGTCAAAAAAGCAGTTAAATGTCTGTTTATTACACTTTAACAGACTACCAAGCTAATTACCTACTCTGAATATCTTACTAAAACTTATTTCGACATTATGTCATTGAACATAAGTTGCAATCACCCGGAATGCAATGTTATTAATCAAACGGCGCCGACAAATAAACTAACAAATGTGCAGACTCCGATACATTTATCTAAATCCGTAAACCAAAAAGGCGATTCTAGTGGCTCCAGTTTAATGGGTTTACATGGGTTTGGAAGGGTTTTGTATTCCCTTTTGCTATTGTTACACAAAACTAGCTGTGCCCGCGGTTTCACCTACCGCTATTGACATTTCACATGCTTTAGGTAATACTTTTTTAATTCAGCCCTTTTGAGATTGATTTTGAAAAAAAGTGGGTAAAGACCTATTGAACCTATCGTCCTGGACTATTCAACTACTTTTCATTCCAAATTTGATTTAAATAAGTGCTGAGTTTAAACTGAAAATGTACATGAAGATTTAATAAATTATTTTTCATTTGGTTGTGTTACTTTCTTATACTTTGAGAAAAACCAAATTTCATGAAAATTCTCCAAACATTAAAAAGTTTATATCTAACAAAAAAACCTCCCAAAATTAAATAATATTTTGCGATACTCAGGAATTGAGGCCATTAGTGAAAACAAAAAGCTCACTACAATATTATCGGAATTCTAGATAATCCACGTAATAAAACTATTTTAACGGATTCAAATTGCGGTCCGAGTCACGGCCATTTATCAATTACCGTGACCACGATAGCAGCTGTGATCGAACCGTCTGGACGTGTTAAATAAATAATTAGCCGAGATATCATTACGCAAAATGTTTTCTTTCACTCTGAATTGGTATTTCCTTTACTTAATTGCTGGTTTATTGAGAACGGTAATTACTTGCACGCGTGTTATTGAAACGTTGCTGGTTAAGACGAGTGTATACCAATTACCAGTGTCACTTTTATCAGAAATTTGATAAAACTGGGATTTTTGAGCGGAGATTATTTTCTGTGTTGTTTGATGACATTTTTTCCTTTTGATATGGTATAATTTTGGAACATTTATAATTTACATTACTGGAATCGTTGGTTGTAACTTGTACCTAGCTCTTTTAAAAACTGTAAGTGTATCTGACAATTATTCACGCCTGATTATCCTTTAACCATAACAAAAATCTCATCTAGTTTAACAAAAACATTCTTGTAGGTGTCTTGTGTACCTTAAATTAGGTTCAGACGAACCACAAAAGGAAAGAGTGAAACTTATCAATCCTTTTGTTTCAAACTACTTTTTGGGAGAGCTTCTATTATCCCAGGGCCATAGTCCTTTGTTCGATTATCTCGACCTGACACCAATATATCAAGATCGCATTGTTGGAAATAAAAAATAATAAATTGTTTCTCTTATCGCCGTTATAAAACAACTGTTACGAGTTATCTAAATGGTTAATGGACACGTAATGCTGGCTCGCAAACTGGACCACTTTGGTGACAAATGAACAACGTAATACAATTATTAACAGTGTAGTGAATGTCCTTCCCTATTATCGGCTCTTAGACGCACACGACCTCTCACTCCGACCGCCTGCAGCCAACTGAGCTGTGTAAGCGGTGTCACCGTTGCACGTGCGCAAGAGATGACATAATACTTCCGTCTCTTTCACTCACATACACTACATCCCTCCTTTATTTTAGAAATTTTTATTTTTTTCAATTAATTTTATTAAATAAAATATTATGTTCTATTCGGGTATGTTATATGTATGCTTCTATTCTAGTCTATACCTAAGCACCAGTATCAGTTAGTAAACACAACTCAGGGACACGTCCGCTTCATACCAGCGATAGAGTAGAATGTGTCACCTGGCCTAGTAATATAATTCTATCTATATGCAACATCTCTCCTTTTCATTTTTTTTTCTTTTTTTTCCATTAAGTATATGTATATTCAAAATTATAATAATTTTTACAATATATGTATGTATTCAAATCGATATTAATTAATAATTTTTTCAATCTCAAACCTTCATTCATCAAACAGACCTCGTCCAGAAACGTTTTAAAATCGTCAGTATAAGGACAAAATATGAATTTACCACTGGTTCGGAAAGCCGCCCCAACAGAGAAGAGCCGGCAAGAATACATATATAGGCATATAGTCGCTCCTTCAAAATCATATAAATGTAACATCTTACATAGGTATTTATAATAACAATAATGACAATTTATTTAAGTATACGACAATCTATCATGAATAAGTTGTATACTTATATTTAAGTTTATTAAGTCATTATTTATTTATTGACCAATGGGACGAAATCGTTTTCAGTAACTTAATGTAGGTATATGTAAGGTATAATGTTTAAACTATGTTCCTTCTGTAACTTAACTATACTTTTGACTAACTGTACCTGTACTGTACCTGTACTGTACCAGTACTGTACCTGTACTGTACCTGTACTGTACTTAACCTGTTTTATTTTTTCCTTACATGACTATTGCACTACCTTGTTGATATGTTTCACTCACTATTTATCATGACCTGCACTCCAGGTCATTTAGAAGAGGTGAATGCTGCTTCTTCTGACGCATAATTTAATTCACTTTACCTGCACCGGCATCTGCACCATCTAAGTAACCACTGTTTTCCCACATATTAAAATTATTAATAAACGATAGCTGCAAACCGAATTATTACCAAGTGAAATGCCTATAGACTGGGTACATACTTAAATGCTCGGTTATTATTTAATATCTATATTATGTATATGTACTTCGTTACTAAAACAATATATGTTCCGATTTTAATTCAATATACCTAATAAAATCGGAATGTAATATAATATGTATATATCTGTACCCTAAATAATATAACAAATATTATACGGCAAAATTTTAACCAAACATTAATTGGTTCATTATTTATTCTTATTTAAGCAACAACAACTTATCATATGATCCTTAGGCACAAGGAAGATTTGTTTATTTATTCGTTTGTCCGTCTCTCTTTCATATCGCAATAAAGCGATTTATGATATATTTTTGGGTGATAGTTTAGAGGCTAGAAAGTGGCAGCCTTTTTTATAGCGCATTAAAAATATTTAATTCATACAGATACATAGTATTACAATGTTAAGGTTCATAATTATCAATTATTTAAATACCAACTTTCGGGTATAAACCACTCTGACAGAATTATAGTCTTAGTGGAGCTTGCTCTGCAACAGTACAATATCATACTATACTGTGCCATTGACTTCTGTTGAACCGCTTTTAGCTTCACCTGTATGTTCGTATGACTGTATGCAACCGATTCTTTTCGATTCGCTTATGACCTACCCAAACCGTACAGATTTTAACTTCAGTGACAATATTACAACAATTTATTGACAATACAATAATGAATATTTAGTAAAGCGTGATTAATAATGTATTACTTTTTAGGGTTCCGTAGCCAAAATGGCAAAAACGGAACCCTTATAGTTTCGTCATGTCCGTCTGTCCGTCTGTCCGTCTGTCCGTCTGTCACAGCCGATTTACTCGGAAACTATAAGTACTACAGTGATGAAATTTGATGGGAATATGTGTTGTATGAACCGCTACAAAAATATGACACTAAATAGTAAAAAAAAGAATTGGGGGTGGGGCCCCCCATACATGTAACTGAGGGATGAAATTTTTTTTTTCGATGTACATACCCGTGTGGGGTATCAATGGAAAGGTCTTTTAAAATGATATAAAGTTTTCTAAAAAACATTTTTCTTAAAGTGAACGGTTTTTGAGATATCAGCTCTCAAAGTCGTAAAAAGTATGTCCCCCCCCCTCTATTTTTATAACTACGGGGTATAAAATTCTAAAAAAAATAGAGGTGATGCATGCTAATTAACTCTTTCAACGATTTTTGGTTTGATCAAAGTATCTCTTATAGTTTTTGAGATAGGTTGATTTAACTGTAATTTATTATATTTGCTGCTACGGAACCCTTTGTGCGCGAGCCCGACTCGCACTTGGCCGGTTTTTTTTTTTTTTATACTTCTTATTGTAACCTCAACACACACGCGGTGTTGTTCATTGTATGATTATTACATTAATAACACATAGGTATTTAAAATTCAATTAATGTAACGAACCTAAAACGAATCAAAATGTATCATTTTGTTGATGACTTTTTTTATTTGTTACTTATGATAACATTTGTATTTGTATTACTGACAACTTAATAGCCACTTGAAAAAGAAAAAGATAACTTAATGACAATAATAATGGCTAGACATTAATCACACATTAATGGTCTGAAAATAAGTAGTTGGATACATATTTCTTTTTTAACTGTACAATGTTAACTGTAACAATCAGTAATACAAATTTAACTGTAACAATCAATAAAAACGTTGTTACCTATAACTATATAAGTATTTGCATAAATTAATTAACTTGAATTTACAATATTCAATTTTGCATTTCGAAATCAATACCACTATACCACCTCAATATTGTAGAGATTGATACTTGGAATTTATATTCTGACTAAGGCACGAATGGTGACCTTTTCGCGATAATACATTTTTTTTTTTTTGCTTTGACAGAAATCTTTAACGTATTTCTTAATTGATAATCTTTTATTCAATCTAGTACGATATCCATTATTTTTTCGCAGCGGTGTTAATGCATTAGGTGCGATATTTAATGTTCAAAAGATGAGCTCTTAAAAGATGTATTATGTGTCTTTCTAAAACACACAGCGTTGGATGAAGAAAGCTGTCTATGAATCCTATATATCTCTATAAAATAGGGTCACCTTAACGTATATCGATGGATCTTTCACCTCACTAGCAAGAGCGCGTCCCTAGTATGTCATCTGTCATCGCCAATTTGACATCGCCTTTGAAGTGCTGTCATCTGCCAAGCTCATAGCGTTTATGAATTCGTGCGCAATAACATCGCGCAGAATTTATCTAGTATTTATCTCTAGTAGAAGTGGTGTTTTTCACTTTAAAACACATAAAGCGTTAAATTTTAGTAGTAATTGGTGTTCCTAGTGTTTTCTCGTCTATTATAAAATTGGTGTTTTTAAATTAAAAACAGTCGTTATTAATATAGTAATAACTAGATTCACATGGTGTATGATTTTACCATGGTTCTTACATATACCAATATTTGCGGTATGATGTGATTATGATCCATTTTTTATTTTACATTAAATGTTCGTCTTGAAATTGACCTTTATTACCTATCTATCTAAAAATTTTAAGTGTATATTTGACAGGTTGTTTGTCACTATACACTATCTATCAAAGTAATCTACTATAAGTATAAAAATAAGTCGGGTTTTCCTTCCTGACGCTACAACTCCAGAACGCACGAACCGATTTCCACGGCTTTGCACTCGTTGGAAAGGTCTCGGGCTCCGTGAGGTTTATAACAAAGAAAAGGTGTCTCTGGTGCGAAACGGATTTCGCCAGATTTGCTAGTTATTAACAATTAACGATTCATATTTTATGCCAACTGTCTATTGTCCAACTATTGTCTTTCACGGTATATTATTGTATAAATTACGTAAAAGTCGTTTTCAACTTTCCAACATGTAATGATTAACAGTGTGTTATACCTAACCCCAAACCGGGGTGCTACATTTCCGCTGAGGAGTGGTGTTATGCTACTGCTACGTTCCGTTTAGAAAGCTTCTACATACCCGCAACGTTCCCGCGCAGGGAATTGTCGCGTCCTTGCCACGTTCCGATAAGGAACCTCATACGCTGCTACATAACGCTTAAGACCCATCTTCAGTAGTACTACGAGTTACGACATTGCTACGATTGCCGCTGAGGAAATCCTTCTACGTCTTGCTTGCTTCGGCTCCTTAATTCCTGTTGAAGGAATTCAGCGACCAACCCTAAAGACACCCTACCGCCTAGCCTTCGCAACGAGACGCGCACTCCATATTCTTACGTCCACCTATATCAGTAAGAGCCCTACCGGAGGGTTTGGACCTAGGCACACCACGACCCTTATTGTTACTGATATTTGTATTTTATTTTATTAATTAACTAAATTAATTTTCGACTGTATGGTGAGTATCTAGTTCTTATTATTATTTTTTTGTTTCCACCTCACCTACAACGCCACATAGTATATACAATAAAAATGAATAGCCAAATATGTTGCTAAGTGTAAAACTCAAACCTCGGCGCGCGGCGTATCGGCTCGACCAATTCGGATAATATTCATGTTCAAATTCGTTTAAAGAACCGATAAAAGGCGAAAGAGCATAACAACGTCTGCCAGGTGGGTAGTTTGAAATAATGAATATTGAGACTACTCTGTATGTCTCTCATTCCATTTATTTTTGTTTTCGAATATTCATTGTTTTATTACCTTACCCTGTTTATGATTATTATATTATCACTTAACCTGTCTAACTTTATAGCTGTCGGTTAAATGTGCAATACCTATCGCAGATATTTTAGGTATTGTTATCATTATGATTATTCTTTCGTTGTTTAACAAAATCTGCTATGAAATTATGAAAATATTAAGTCACTTTTAGATAAGAATAATAAAAGCTACTGTAAATATTTTAGTATTTACTGTATGCTCTTAAAAATTGTATTATTCCATTTTTTATTTGGATATCAATACTAACCGTAAGTATTTTCGAAGATACAATCTATCTTACGAACAATACTTCACTGTGAAATGGTGACGAACGATCACTTTTTTTTTTTTAAGATCGCGTATTTAAGTGCATGAATTCGCAATATGGGCATCACCCAAAATATAAACATTTTATACGAGCATCACCCGTATCACATCACTACAGGCATCACCTGTATTGTAATTATATTACGACTACCAGGCATCATTTGGTATAAAATTACAAAGTACACACTGGCGTAACCCGATTTTTGTTTTTGCACTACCAGGCATCATCATCTGGTATAACATTACAAAATACACACGAGCGTCACCCGATTTTTGTTTTTGTACCACCAGGCATCATCTGGTATAACATTATAAAATTCACACGGGCGCCACCCGATTTTTCTTGACCACCAGGCATTATCCGGTAACACAGTACAAAGTACACACAGGCATCACCCGTTTTTTTTCCTGTACTACCAGGCATCATCTGGTAACACATTTCAAATTACGTACACGGGCGTTACCCTTTTTAAAGTGAAACTTTTATTACATCGTCTCAAACTTTTTGGTCTGTGTAGCGCATGTCGCGTGACGGTCGGCTGCCGAGTAGGTATAAAGCAGTGTTCGGAACCGTTCGAACAGTTTCACTTTTACCGTGGTTTCTTGTAACATTATAGCTTAACAACAACTTTAGAAATCCCTTATCGTGGTCCACATCACCATCGAAACACATACATCAACTTACATGAACTTCCATAATGTTACTATATTAGCCTGTCCAGGAAACTTACGTTCCTTGCATGATAACCATTAATTACTTCTTTATGCAATAATGAATAATCTTAAATAATACTCATGCAACTTCACATCGAGTAATTAAATAAGATATAAGTGGGTATTTGGTATAATTATATTTTTGTAACCAGACAAATCTATTCTGAGCTGATCGGGAATCGAACCTTCTTAGCTCATTTAATCATGTTTAACCAATCCTTTAAGCAGGTTTTTACATATCAGTATCAATAAATTTATATACATGTAAACAAATGTCCCAAAATAATAATCTACAGCCTCGACTAAACAAAATATCACATTTAGTCTCGCATAACGCAGTTACAGTCCTATGCATGACTACGTGAGTACATATACTGGACGACGCTAGCTGTATACCCGTACACTGTACCTACAGTGTATTTATCAAACAGGCACCATACGCTCGAGCAATAAAGACAGCCCGCGTATGCATTGGTATCAGTGTAGTTATGTATACGAGAAACAATTTACAAACCTACTTTATCCTTCTGGCTACAATTATTTAAGAGGTTTTGCTGAATCTTTATGTAAACGAAACCTTCGTTTTCTACGGCGCGGAGGCCGGAGGCCTCTCGAAAGGCACGCACATGTTATTTATCTACTTTGTGCGGATATTTTTTTTTATGTAAGCGGCACAAAATATCATAATGAAAATAGGTATGTGTGTATATTATTATTAACTTTAATATTCCCTTCGATGTAACTTGACTGTGGATATAATTAGTTCAATAGTTATCACAGCACACCTATTTCCTCCCCTTTTTTTTTGTTTTGTAATTTTTTTTTTATTATCAAAAAAAAAAATTACTTACATTTATTCACGATTTACCTCGTCGCCAAAAATGTAGTGAATGTCCTTCCCTATTATCGGCTCTTAGACGCACACGACCTCTCACTCCGACCGCCTGCAGCCAACTGAGCTGTGTAAGCGGTGTCACCGTTGCACGTGCGCAAGAGATGACATAATACTTCCGTCTCTTTCACTCACATACACTACAAACAGTATATTTCTATTTGCTATACATATATATATATGTATTTGTAATAATAACTTGTCTGATAGGGAAAAAGTGGATGTATTCTTATGTGATTTTTTGAACAGTTATACTTATGTAGCAGAGCTTTCCTACACGGAGAGAAAAGTTCCCTGTGCATTAATCTAGTTCATATGAATGAAATTCTTTTGAATCTATAAATAATGGATTCTGAAACTAACCTATGCAAGGCAACCCATGAGTCTTTATTTGTATAGAGAACTTTAAGTTCTGACAAAACTATGAGCTTTTACGAACCTTTGTTACCTACCTTGTTGTATTAAACAAAATACATGTACATTGTTTTCATTTTTTTTAATAAATACAAGCTTAAAATTCCAATTATAAATATTTCACCCTCGTGTGAAAAGCAAACGACAGTCGATTTGTTGTTGTCACTATGGGTTTTGGTTAGGGAGCCAGGTGCAAATTTGGTTAACTATTTCCTCTCAAGAGATAATTCGTCAGACGCATGAGAGTATAGTATTATAAAGCCTCGTGAACGTCAGCTGGCGCTCGGTTGGGGGGGTTAGCGGTTGTAGCCTCCCACGCACATAGGAAAAAAAATACATTCATTCATTCATTTCCTCTCAGCTAAAAATTTGTCAAATTGTAGCTAACCCAATATCTCAACGAAAAAAAATAGTCAGCTGGTTACAACATGGTGTATTATACGTCAGCTGGTGTCTCGAACATGAAAGTTAAATTTAAAGAAAAATTTATTTTCCGTTATTTCCTCTCAAACAAAAATTTACCTGATGATAGCTTATATGTAACTGTGGATAAATATATATGTCAGCTGGCTGTATCTTGGTGGAAAAACCGTCAGCTGATACGGGAGGCTACAACCGCTCTTCCCCCCAACCGAGCTCCAGCTGACGTTCACGAGGCTTCATAATACTATACTTTGATGCATTTTACTAATTACCGCTTGAGAGGAACTTGGTCATAAAATCTGCTGCTGGCTCCCGGACCATTTCATCGAAAAAATTATGTCAATCAGTTTTTAGGTTAAGTGCATCAGTCATGTTCGTTTGATTTTATATCGATGTTTATCACAATTGACAGCTGATTGAACTTTTACTCTCAAATGGTAATTGACTGGTAATTAAATTTAAATCAAAGATTTATGCACAGTTTACATCCTAGAAGCGAATGTAAATTCAAATTCTAGAATGAATTATTATCTTTGAAACATTTAAAATGGTTTTGTGAGCTTTTTGTTGGTTTGCGTCATGCAATGTAATAAGACATATCCGGAGTACATTCATTTGATCATTAGGCATTGAATTCTTCATATGTGTATAATTTTTGATGCAGTTAATATGAGATAATTATATGAAATTATGAGAAGCCAACACGTTTTCTTCTAGTACAAATATTATTAACAAAAGCTCCCACTTTAAACATTGTTTAGACTCGTTGCAAATCACATGAAAACTATTATGCACTATGTTATAATACAACAGAAACCTTAGAATGACAAATAAGATCTACATCTTATTTGTCATTCTAAGGCAAATTAAATAAGCATTAATTAATATCAGTGATTTTTTTTTTAGAGAAGCGAGCAACCTTTTTGTTTAATATACCTACTTAACGTAGATAATATCACGATCAACGTGCAGAAAGGACTCAAGTCGCAAACGCTCTTCAAAAACTACCCACCAGCGACCTTACACATAATCCGAAATATTAACAAGTTTGCCGTGAGGTGACATTAAAAACTTATCTATTATTGAATAGCATTTGATGACCAAGCGGAGCCGTGGCCTTGCAGCACTCCCACTTAACTGACTCACTGTCGCCCACCGTACCATACCCTGTTATTTGCATTTTATTTTTGCATAGAATTACGCCGACCTTTTGATATTGTGTTACACAAACGGCCTCAATAGTTTTAATAAATATAACCCATGACACAATTAGTGGCCGTCGTTCATTGGGTTATGGAGATCCTGTGCTCGCCTGCTACTTTATGTCATCCGGTAGTTAAGTCAACGCACGCGCCGCACTCCAAAATTAACCAATGCGAATGCTGATCACGTCACCCGCTGATGTTGAGATAATAATAACTTAAAAGGAAACGTATCTTCAACCCTATTTCAATGTCTTTGATGCTATATCTTGGAATCGTACAATGGACGTTATAATAACGGCGAGCTTAGTATGCAGAGACTTTCGGTCTGCTGAAAATACTTTACCTTGTAAAATAAGCACGCTAGTAGCGCTTCAGACAATGTAGAGCAGAGCTTTTATAATCCTATGTCATCAGAGAAACTGGACCATTATCTATGCCACCTTGAATTAAAAGAGGAGACGTATAAGTATTACTTAAATATTCTAAAGAATAAGACAATATCAAAGTACAACAACAGGGTTTTAAACAAACAAATACAATATCCTAAATAATTCATGAAATCCATAAATCATAAGCATTATTCGTACTTAATGCGAATGCGAATGCGATTCATTGGTGAGCCCAATCTTATCACACTTTACCTTTATTTGTAATCTTCGAAATACATTTTTTTCCACTCAATAAATTTCTGTCTTCTAATCAAGAAAGAATGAATGGTGCCATGAATGAGAGCACTTAAGCCCCTTCCCCCGCGGAGGGCAGGTGAGGGACGTCACTCCGTGTCAATGTGATGTTGTTGAACTTGTAAGACCAAATTTTAAGCTCTTGAGCTATCCGACTCGATAAAATATCGTATCACACATCTGTGTATGATTGGATTGTATACGATTTATAAGCTATATATACATATAGACTGAAGTTAATAAAAATGGATGTTGATTGCCTTTTGTAAAATTATGTTAAAGCACTTTTTTAAATTGTATCTAACGTGTCATTAGATTTATATTTAGATGATTTATGATATCGATAAAATTTTTGGTATTGTACATTTGGACGAAAATTGTAGGATATATTTAAATATTATTTACATACTATAGGTAATAATATTATTTACAAGTAGAACAAAACGTCTTGCCGATTTCTAAGAACATACAAAGGTTGAATTTTTGTAATAAACTATTTCACCTAAGATATTTTAGGTACTCTGTATCTCTCATTAAATATTTAATAGAGGTATTGTTGTAACTAGAACAGAAGACCAATCTACTAGAACCAATCACTTTAAAGTACTCCAATGAAAACTTTCTCAACTATGACGTATAGGATTTATTATATAAACCTTTTTAACGAACAAAAGAGAATGCTATCAGGTATATATAGAGTGCATAATTTCCCTCAGCTTAAATATCTATATACTTTATTCTACAAAAAGTATGGTGAACCGTATAACCATGAGAATATTTCCAGATCTACCTGATCCAATCGATATTCCCAAGAGATAACATCTACCAATCAAGCGGAGCAATCATGCTTCTCACATTCGCATATCAACCAAAACGAATCATACGATATTATTATACTTTCACACATATTCGCATTCAAAAACCAATCACCTCGCGTAATAACATCAAATGACGTGCAAATTGAAAACAATAGTACACTTTACGGTATACAATGATATTTTCCACAATGCAATCTACGTTCGTCGTACAATCTGTCTCTATTGCGATCGTATTGTTCCCAGCGAGACTGCAACACAATACTCATAAGTGGATCACTTTCAAAGCTCAATATGTCAAGCCTGGCTGATCTAAAACTGTCACTCATGCTCTAGGAAGGTGTTATGACGATTCCTCATTCGCACGTCGCCTCGCATCGATGAACATCTGGGTAATTGAAAACATCATCTAGTTTTATGTCAACTTTTACTCGTCATTGTGTTATAATTAGAGATGAACATGGAGGATTTAACACGTACACAAGCTGTTAAAGCCATTAAGCTCTAGGACATCGCATCGTTTCAATTGATATAATGTACCATTTCCCGTGTTTAAAATAGCGCGCGTTCCAGAAAGTCGAAGAGGGTAAAGTTGTAACTAACTGTAAAACGCACTAAACGATGTGATTCTTAAAACTAGCACGGATGTAGTGAGGACCGTTCGCATGTCAGCGTTCTTTGAATCCAATGTATTTTACAATGAACGCGTACAAATTGACAAAATTAGCGAAACAATGATGTATGTATTATATAATTTAGAAACAATCGCCGTTTCTCTGTTTACATTGCAAAGACTCAAATTAGTCTATGGTTACATATACTGATATTCTTTTTATATACCTTGTATTATCTTAATAGCTATTTCAATATACATATTATATTCAGTTGGATATCGACATACTTTGTTGCGACTAAAACATCAGTTATGATCGTCTCAAATTAACTTTCGAGATAACACATGGTCCGAATTGAAAACACTGAAAGCATGTTTTATTTTCAACACAGTTTTCAATTAATAACAACACGCTCACTGAACTTATTCTTACGTTTTTTCGTCCGTTAATGATACAGAATTAAAAATGCGTGTACAAATAGATAAAATGCAGCAGTTAATCCTTCCTCTACAAAATAAGTATGTGCAAAAATGCGGACATCATTCTTTGCAGAAAATGAAGCTTCTAATGAACGTGAAATGCTACACCAAGACAGTATTGCTATTATTAGATCCTAACAAGATATACCATTAAACAGTTGCGGTTATGTTACAATAAGCTATCGAAGCTACGTATAAAGCTAACAGATTAATATTTCCACATCTATAAATTCAAGTGTAAAAGTAAAAGATGTTATAATTACTTCCCCGAATTCATACAATTTACATACAAAAATATTTATCACGATACGCACACGGACTAATCCTTGAAAGATAATGAACACAGATTTAGAATGCGTAATACCTCTGAGAAATCGAAAACACGTAGGAATTAGAAATAGCCTCAACATTTTCACGAATTCATCCCGGTAAAATATAAAAGAAAATAAACAATAAATCACTGTGATAGCCTCTAGAAAACTTACAGGAAATCGCAGTTTCATAGAAGCACTCAGTGGGAACATCATTGCGGCAAAGATAAAGCCAACCGTAGCATTGACTGGTAAATGTGCCAAATACCGCAGACAGAGTATCTCTAGAGGTGCGGTAAGTTCTTTATCCCGAATACGGTGTGAAGACACCGGATTTGAGTACTTCCCGCCTATAGCAATGAGCGTAACTAGGTGAATACGTTATACTTTTAGCTAGCTTGCAATTTGAGCTTTAAGAGAAGAGGCAACACAATAAGAAGTTACATATTATGTAGGGTACGTGTTACCTTGAATTGTTTTAATGTGTAATAATGACAAAATATGTTACAAATTGCTTTATGTCTTCGAACCAAGGTACTTACATAATGAGTGAGTTTCTGTTACCTGATACTTCTAGTAGATATTGTAATACTGTGGTATAGCTCTAAAATAACTATTAATATAAAATAGCTTAAAATAACTTATTTTAATTTAAGGATTTGGTTGGTTGTGGATTTTTGTAGTTTTGTGTTAAATAACTTTAAGGAAAGGTATGATACCTAAAATTAGTTCACTGTTCGTTCAGGATATTACCTACTTTGATGGTATTTCAATATGAGAAATAAAGTTAATTAATTAACGCAGAACTTGTTTTTTACTTACGACATACAAGTTCTTCTGTAGATAAGTATTGATGATGTAAATTTATAAGGGACCGAATTTTAATATACAGCTCTCTAATGTCATAAAGTTTTTACTATATGCATTAAGATACAAAACGCGGTTCATAACGTAAAAAAACATATTATTTTTAACATAATAAGTAGAAAAACGATACGCCGCGCGCTACATATCTCAGTCTAATATCTAAAAAGCTCTTTGCATAACGTTTGAAACTATAATATCGCTCTTACAACCGCCATACCTGTTTGAGAGAGTTCTTTTAAACTATTCTTGAGTAATTTAGTTTCTTAATAGACTAAGGATGATTTCCTCAGACATGACAATAAAAAATTACATAACCGTGCGTGTCTTGTTACAGTCGCACATTTACTATCTACAGTGTACACTAAAGTAAATTAATTTCGTGAACGGGCAATACTTTTAACGATGGTCGAGACACGATTCCTCGCTTATACCTGACCCATGTTTGTTCCTGTGTAATGTTTACAAAAGTGCAGCATTAATAATGACTTGACAAACCGGGATTTTAGTGCGTTTGGGAATAATCAATATGCCAGAAAATAATCGTTAAAGCATTTGCTTCAGTCACAAACGGTAATATAGACGTATAAGCTATACAATCTAAAACTCGAATGCAAAAACAATCCCAAATTACGAAAATAATGACTATCGTTTTGGTTCTCATTGTTTTTTTTTCCACATATACGAAAATATATCACAGATATACCAAAGTTATTTATTAAGTAAAATCTCCGATTGTAATTTATTCTTCTTTTGATTCCAAGTAGGTAATAACGCAATTTGAATTGACGATAAAATCTGCCTCGACTGCGTGCATTTATCAATGTACCTACCTTGTAATTTCGGGTTTGACCGCACGAGTCAATTTGAAAAATTACCTACCTCTGTATATTGTATTAGCCGATGTTCAAACAATTGTCGTTTCCGTATCTTCAGGATATACTCGATAAATAGGTATATTAACATTAATGGTGGACGGTCACGAAGTCCCGGAACAACGGACAAAGCGGGGTGTCACACCGACAAAGGAGACCACGATTACTCACACTTTGACATGTACAGAATACTAAACAAATTGACTAACAAGTAACAACAGCCGACTTTCGGTAAGTTTTGTCAACGTAGGTATTTGTATTTATTTCAAAATAATTCTTGGATATTTGCGGTTTATTATTATTTTGCACAGAAAGACGAGATTGGTTGATCGTAATATTGGGTGCTAGTAGAATTATTTATTTATTTCTGAAGAAGCATAAATTATTCTATTACGATTGATACCTATTCCAGGATATAATGAGTCCAAACAATACAGTTTGAAGATAACAATTTCGTCTACATAATAATATTACAAGTTCAACCTATATTTTCATACAATATGACAATTTAAAACAAAACGAGAAAAAGAAGTCGACATAAATGCATTAAAAGTTATGATCGGCATAAAAACAGCAGTTTTGCTTTATATTTGAAATTTCTCTAAAAGTGAAAATGACGAAACTACGCATACGCATAAAGAAGTTTTAACTTGTTCATCATGTGTCAAACTAATAAAAGTCTAAGGGCTCCATAAATAAAATCCCTCGTTTTAGCTTTCTTTTTTTATAACCGTTTAATAAAGTTTACTTTTTATTCTATTAGTTTCACGGCTTTTAATCAAATGTGTCGAATCGAAAATTGATTTGAAAATAAATTTTATAATAAATCATCTGTTAAATGTGGGCCGATATCTAACCGGTGTTTAAGGTGTACATTAAAGATAACTTGTAATTAATTTGCAGTATCTGATTAATTTACTTAATGGAGGTTTATAGATTTAATCAAAACATGCCGAACATTATTAAAATTGTTATTTCTTGTGTGTAAGTATCTATAAAAGACTTAATACGTATCCTATATTTATCCGAAGTAATCACCAAGGTTAGTTAATTGTCTAGATAGATAAAGGATAAAGCTTTAATGACAAAACTACACAACAGCTATAGGTATATT
Source organism: Colias philodice (assembly GCF_061535455.1). Taxonomy (NCBI): domain Eukaryota; kingdom Metazoa; phylum Arthropoda; class Insecta; order Lepidoptera; family Pieridae; genus Colias; species Colias philodice. Next base: position 6,140,424 of record NC_143098.1, on the reverse strand, counting down.
ATGTAATTGTTACAGTAATACAAAATTTATTTGCATTACTGTAAAATTTAAATTTATATTATTATTGTAAAATAAAGTCACAAAGTAAAAAAAAATTAAACGTAAATTACCCGTTCTGCCGTCCAAAAATAATAACTCAACTGCACGCATCGGAATGAAACAAATAAAACCAAACCTGGCCAAGTTGCAAAACTATAAAAAAACATTGCCAAAGAACGAACCGTATGTTTATGCGTTTCTTCCCACATAATTAAAGTCAGAACTCAGAAGAGACTATGCAGTGAGTCACCGCTGGGGTCAAGATCACGCTTCGCCGGTTGCCTACCTGATGAGATTTGCGTGTGCCACAAACCAAATACAAAATAGTAGTCACGTTGTCCAGCTAATTCTAAGTGGACTGTTAGGACACTAACGGTAACACAGAAATACTTTTAGAGGTTTGTGCTACTACTGATATTTGTATCATTAGCATAGACGAACTTTTATTTAAGTAGAGCTAAGTAATGTTGTAAAAAGAACATACTTTCTAGTTAAACATTGTAACCTAGTTAAATTAATTGTACCCATTTATTTAATTATTTAAAAACCATAATACGATGTATTAGATAATAGTATTATAGATAATACTAGATAGATAGATAGTAGGTACTATCGAGTAGTTTCAAATTGTAGAAATTAATTCGTAGAGCTCATAGCATAGCATACGTAGAGCATAATTTTTTGAAGATTGAACCTGTTTTTATTTTAGGTAGCACGAAAATGATGTCTTAGTCAGGTTTTTAATAAATTATTCTACGAAACATCAACAAAATATGAATATAAAAATCAATTAATTAGCATAAAAGCCATTTCATCCAAAATACATCTAGGCTTAATGTGAGAAAAGTAAACAGCAATTAATTCCAACATAAAAATAGTTTTGGTTGGCAAAGCGCATAGTTGTCAGCCGTGTATTCTCACGGAATTTTAAACTAGCTTTATCAATGTTCGCCCACGCTACAACTTTCTTCTCGTACCAGCCTCATGAACGATGAGCAGGATCGTCATTAGACGGGTACCTACAGAGCGAGCAGCCTCGCGAGGCAATTGATGTGCGAAGCAGCTCAGTTTATGGGGACGTAAACGCGTACCTACAGAGCTTGTAGCCTCGCGAAGCAATTACTGCGCGAAGCAGTTTGGTCTATGTGGATATAGGTGGGTATCGACAGCTACGTCCCCAGACAGCGTTGCTTATCGCAGCAATTGCTTCGCGAGGCTGCTCGCTCTGTAGCGACCCGCCTATTCCTCATTGTACTAACACTTGCTGTGAACGATTCGCAAAGGGAATGCTGAGATCCTTCAAGGGTTTTTGCTGCTGTCACTTGAATCCGTCTTGCTTTTGCTTGCTATTGTTTGATTGAATGGGAAGGAAAATATTTAGTCATTAGTTCGCTTATTGAAATGTATTGACTTCATAACATAAAACAAATCGCATGATAATTATGTATATTGTTCTTTAATCAATGGATGGCTGGTTGGTGAGATACGGTGGTCAGAATACTCCTTTTTATTTAAATGCGAGGTTATTTACTTAATGGTCTATTAAATATTAATATTTTTAGTGTAATTGGTTATCACAAAGATGTAATCTCTTTCCTCGTTGCTCTACATTTTCATAAAACTTCCATTCTATCATTATGTTTTCAAGAATCACATCATTATGTTTCAATTTATTTATGAATATTTACATAGGCCTGAGTTGTTAGTATTGGTGCTATGATAATATTATGTTTTAAATACAATTGCAATTAAAGTAATATGATCTTTTGCCTACATTAAAATAATCAATATTTTCCAGAGTTTTAACGATGCACTAGTGCTAGGTTTGAAAAAAAATTGTCACCCCAGAAAACGAGGGACATCTTTATGACAGTAAAAGACGAAGACCACTGATTATGATCATACCTCTTAAACAAATTAACTGTATACCTTGTAATCTAAGCTAAACAAGATTATCTGTAACAATGTTGGGACCTCATAATTCATTCCATAATAATGTCACTGAACCGTCACATGAACCATAATTTCGCAAAAAGCGTATATCTTTCGAAAGAACGATATGAAATAATATTACATATAAATTACACATGCTTATTTCATTATGAAACAAAATATACGACAAACTTTTGAGCTAGATCTTAACAGTTTACCGTGTTTGTTGCCAAATTAAATACCAGAGGCAACCAGAGGTAATACGTTTTTTACATGTCGACATACAGATGTGATAGTGTCAATCTAATCGTTATCCTAATAAGTATTGACACAATTTTTTAAACCTACTCTAATGCAGTCATCAATCATACAGAATTGATAATAGGTATTTACAGGAGGTAAAAGTTAAAAAAGTCCGCCGCTTGATCATAATCTTATGAAATTAATGCTTTCTCGGAAACTGCGATATGTAACTCAGTGACTTTAACATAATTTTATATAACTAGATGTGATAACTCTTGCAACTTCTATGAACATCAGAAACAAGTTTTCGGCTTTTCTTTTCATATTTCTGTCATCCAGTTATATTTTGATTAATATTCATGCATAAAGATAACATAACTCACAATAACGTTGTTTCATATCTATACTTTCTTTAAAGCCCCATATTATCTACGTCATATCCATCACATAAACTTTTTTCCATTTTGTTTCTGCAAAAATAATGCATATATATCTAATATCTTGAGGTCAAAGGAAAAAATATGCACAGTTCCTGCAAAATATAAATAAATTAATGACATACTATCCTTCTTGTACTTTAGTACGAGCAAAGCCTATTTTACGGTGTAATAAGATGCGTTATCAAAAAAGCGTAAAGCAATCGGAACTATTTCATATGCAAAGAAAGTGATTTCATTGAAGGTGCGCCCAAATCTTCTCGTTAGCGAGCCGCCGTAGTAAGCTGAATGGCTTTTTCTTGTAAGGGCCAAACCTGTTCGGCCACACACCTCGTCTGCACTCTGCACCGATACAAGATATACAGTAACTAGTTTGAAGGACATTGATCACTCTTATTGAGATCTTCGTGTTTGTTTTCGTTTTTTAAGATGCGTGAAGATGATGCGATAACTACATAGTTACACACATGATCATAGACCTTTTTGTACGCGAGCTTTGGATGTTATTGCTCTATTTTTACTCTATAGTTTGTAAATACGTACAAGAAAAAGAAAGTGTACGCTTTCGAAAATTCAATCATTCGGAACAATTATTTACTAATTCTCAAAACATGAAACAATTAGTTTAGCCAGAAATTTGAAGGTACACGTAATTTCTTTGTTTTATATTACGCAACACACCCCACGCCACATGTTATTAGAGGCCATTCATTGTGCTCCCAGGTGCTAGTCACTTTAAACAATGTAAACAGTTCTGATAAGGTTATTTAAAATAAATTTTACGGTCTAACACCGTAAAGCAAATAATGAACTTCTTATAAAAGTATCTTAACAAGCTTTTTGTGCCCTCTTTCGTAACAACAAAGCAAAAAACAACGCAGTTATTTTCAACTTTTCCATCTTTGACTTCCTCGAGTTTATCTGAAGGATTAATGTATTTTCAAGATTGTGCACCGACGCGGCGGTTAGAAATTTTTCTCACAAGTCAAAACTTACCTCCCACTGCCCGATCATTTGATAAAATAAACTTGATGAATTGCCAGAAATTATGCAAACAACGCTAGAGTGGGTTTAGTTCGCACACTTTCGCTGAGACAGTTTGGAGTCGTTTAAATGTTTCGTCATATGTGTTGTCCGACCACTCGAGAAAGACCTTTCATCTTACTTTACAAATTTTCACATCAGTCACTGAGAACATGATCATAATATTACCTGGGGGTCTTCATACGCTGGTCACTTATAACGTAAGACTCTACGACCACCCAAGGCGATTTACGCATCGGTCATTTGTTAATTTTTGACAATGTTAACTATGCAATTAATTTCAATCACTTCAAAATTGTTTTATTAATGGAGTATTTAAAATTCAAACCATTTAAAATATTACGTCAACATAATTGAAATAGTGGATACATATTTCAAATGAGAAAGATAATCGCGTATATGTATCTACGATTGCGTTAATATGTTATCGTGATTATGCCCTTATATAGTTAATTACAGTATAAAATGCGCCAACATTCTTTAAACTATATCCCTATTTATTTTTATAAAGCAAGAGCACAGAATTGAATTCACTTTTCGAGGTCGCAAGCTATAAATATATACTGTAATTACGGTATGCGAAATATGCAGGTTAAATTATAGTGACATGGCAAAAACAAACAGATTGCATAGCGGACGCAATGTTTATCCATTCCTTTTGAACAAAATTATTCTTGAGTCTCAGCCTTGGCTTCTTCGGTCACATTCGTTAGCCGGTCAATCCGATACGGTCCAAAAATAACAGTCAAAACAATGGTTCACGGACTAATGATGCCAAAAACTCAAAAAGAGATATTCACGATACTCCTTAACGTTGAGAAACCTCCGCGCTGTCTCTCGAGATACGAATTCAAGATCACGATTTTATCATTTGCTTTTGACACGCAAGTGTTTGCGTATGCAGCAAAAATATTTGTAGAACACTCCGTGGTCTTGCTCCGCTGTGCCATTTGTGTTGCACAATTTTAATCTAGTGTTTATGTTAAACGTTTTAACGTGTTAATTAACACTGTTTCCTTGTGATGTAAACTACTAAACTACTGCTGGCCATAAATGAAATATCAATATTAATAAGTAAAATGTCAAAGATTTGGCCTGTATTTTAGCGATACGATGATTAGGGTTGGCTGTCTAATCAAAAGACAATTTAAACTATTAGGTGGAATGTTAAAGGTATTTAATGTTTTCTATAAACAAAATATGCAATTCCCATAATGTTCAATGCACTTTAACACTGATTTTACGTAACAGCACCTCTCACTGCATGTGACAACAAATGTTAAAACATCCTATTTTATTATTATAGATAACCAAGTGAAATCTCTTATCTACCTTTGTAATAATATCCCGTTTAATATCCACGAACTCTGATAATTGCTTATGAATACCACCGTTAGTTTAATTTATTAACAATATAGTGTTACCAGTTACATAAGGATGATTGTCGAAATCGCGACTAGAGGCGACCGTGAGAAAGTATTGAAACATTGCTATATTATGTTCGTTCAGCATCAATACATTCTTTCTCACATCCTACATTGGTATTCCTATTCATTAGGAAACGATCATATTTAAACATACTCCAGCTCTTATGTTATTGAAAGTGAATCCATTAAATATTTCTGTGCTATGTAGATTGAATATTATGATTAAAGGCATAACTTAAAAAGTATGAATAGTAACAGAAGGTGCGATTTTAATTATTTTGTAATTTTGCAAGTAATACCTACTGTTTGATTAATGTTAAGTAGAGTGCAGCTTAATAAGTACATTTAAGAACACAGCATTAATTAAATGATTAAATCTATGTACGTACCTACGCTAACATTTTTTGCAATCCAACTTTACTACATTCTATAACAACATTTTCATAAATACATTTGTACATAATAAGACATGTGTTTAATACATAACATAATATCACACAACGTAACTGCAACAAAAAACGAGAATCGTGTCGCCAGATCAAACGTAAACTTGGACATAAATAGATTTTCCTAGCGTCTGACGCAATTTCCGCGTTTTTTCAGCTCATTAATTCAAAACAAAGGCTCATTGTGTATAATATTATAAATTGTAAATCAAGCGCGGATCACTTAGCTAGCTGTTTATGGAAATGGAATGCAGTAATCAAGTCGTTTTGTTTCATATAGCCACAGTATAGCGCAGGTGAACGTTGCGTCAAGCGCCATAGGACGTATGCACTGGTAATAAGAAATCCCTCTCACTTTGACTGCCGTTAAACTAAAAACTGTAATTGCATACCTTGCAACGATTATCAGTTAGTTATCGGATAACCGAATTCAAATAATTGTGTATAATTATCTTTTTGCGTATATAATTAATGATTTGGTTTAAATTGAATGTTATTCGATTTGCTTTTATAGCCTTATTATCAAATCAAATAAGAAATGCACTCTTGCGTTTTGCAGCCAATGCGCTGTGTGCAGTTTAGAAGAAGTAGGGATTCATAGTGTTGTTTTGCCCGCCTGAAAGAAAGATGAAAAATTAAAATATTATAATTAAACTCTACACGAATAAAAAAAATGTACGCCTTCTTATTTAGGTACCCATCAAACCATCGAAAGGAAAGTTCATTATTACCGTTCAATAAAAACATTAAGTTCGTTGTTATTTCAAATCGAATGACTTGTCTATTTTGTATTTGAAAATTAATAGAGTAAATGGGTACCTTTCTTCCTTTCATAAAGTTAAATTAGCTGTAATACGGTCATAATAGGTGTACCTAATTGAATCATCTCAATGAAAGAGCAAAATCTCTTTATGTGATGATGTATCTATGACCTATTTCTATGCATTCATTGGCTAATATTATTTAATTTTATTTAACGACTTAACGTTGCAAAAGAGATTATTATTTTAATAGACCACTATACGTCGTTTCCATTTCAAAAAAAATCAGTTTATTTTTCGAATTTACCTACTGATATTACTGATCTAATTACCTATTAATAATTTTTTTCACAGTTAAAATTTCAAGGAAAATGGTCGAGATCATGGAATTTATCCATATTTTGCATAGAATAAAATATTGCGTCACATTTGAACGAAATATGGCAGCTTATGAAATTGGAACTAGCTTCTAGTTTGTAACTGGAATTCAGTTTATATTTGCGGTTTGCTAAACGTTCAAAAATATTGCTAAGGGCCAACCGTGGACACCTAATTGTCACCATTCTCATGGTAAAACAGGGTGGGCGTTGGTATTGTATTTTATTGCATCTTTGTACAATTGCTTTGCCTTATTTATAAATTGTATTGTACGAGTATTTCAATAAGCTCTCATTGTAGTTTCAACATTAATAAAATAGGAAATTATAAATTATCTCTAATATTAATTGGTCATTATAAGGTTACATTATAACAAATTTATAGTCTTCGTTCAACAAAACAAAGCAAAAATTATTAATGACCCGACCGAAAGGTAGCTAATTATGATGATTTAGTGAATAATGATTGAAGTAAATGATAAAGAGCCTGTACAAGTTTCATCAAAACCACACAGTCCCTGAATAAGTAATAATATAGCTACAAAATAGCAAATATATTTCGCAAGAACGCTCACGCATCTGCCTAGTCGTTTGTTTTACAAAATCGCAGTTTGTACATACGAATTAGCAATACAAATAGTAAAGTAAGATGTTACACAGGTGCTGAACAAATGACTTGTTAATACGTATGTTTATAAAAGTAAATATTGGTACTGCAATATTCGCTAGGACTCACTTAGCACATTTGTAATGGTGGAAGTTCTAATCGTTATATTTGCAATAGTGATTAGTCGATACGTCTCATGCGCATGCAATGAAATTTCCGTCCGCGGCTTCGCCCGAGTTTTCAAAGAAAAACCCGCATAGTTCCCGTTCCCGTGGGATATCCGGGATAAAACCTATCCTATGTGTTAATCCAAGTTACCCTCTACACGTGTGCTAAAATTCATTGTAATCTATTCAGTAGGAAACTTACACACATACGCATACATCCATTCTCACAAACTTTCGCATTTATAATATTAGTACGATAGTAGGATTATGGTGAAGATAGAGATTGCCCAGTTCACGCTTCGATCAATATTTATTTATTGATATCGTTAATGATGCTTGCGAGATGAATACGTGAGTGTAATCGTGTGTTCAAAATGTATATAGGTATTTGTATAAATATTCAGTGTTTATGTGACCATGATGTTTTGTGCTTTTTCTTTCTCGTATTTCTCGTTTATTATAATTTAAGATGTTATTTGTATTCTACTTGTTAAATCATGTTTTATAACCACTTAAGAACATCCTCACCTTGATCCGTGACAGTTCCGCTAGTACCACATTTTCATACTACGGCTAAAATGTATTTAAACATTTACATAATATATTTATTATTTACCTACTCGCTTAATCAACAGTTATATTAATCAAAATGTTTTGTTTCATCATTTTTTTTAACTTGGACTTTGTTTTAAATTTATGTAGGTATTTAAAAATGCATAGGAAATGCATTAATCACGTAAAGATATTATAATAGATTCGCTACAATATTAATAAATCAAATGTTATCGAATAAATTGAAAATTGTAAATATTCAAACATAAATCTCTACGAGAACGATACTTATCTGAATAAATTATTCATTTGTAACCTCGACCTTGCAAAGTGCTCCTACGGATTACCGAATTGTTGCGAATTGCGCAAATCGTCCACGGTCCACCATTTCATGCATCGGCGCCATCTTGTGATACCCAAAACTGGGACACGCACGATGTTAATTCTGATGACCTTTAAATCTTTATGGCCTCAGGCTTCAGCTTAAGGACGACTCGTTTTACGCTAAAATATAAATCAAATTTGTCAAATCAAACGCAGAAGATACGAAGTATTTTCCGGATTCAATGATTTACAGTTGTTGAATGAAGATGCAAGTATTAAATGCAAGTATTTTAAATTTATTCTATCTACAATATTTATAACAGATACAACACTAATATAAATTATGAAATAATTAATAGTTTGTGCTGAAATATTAGATGAAACGAATAAAATTCTATAGCAATGTAGAGCCTTTTGCTGCTTCATTTTTCTAAATGTAATTTCTTCTAGTTCCTTTCATTGTTTGTTCTCTGTGAAAAACGTGCATTGTTTTTAATTTATATATATCTTAATATTATAAAAACAATTCACACACACACTCGCAAATTCTACGAAAATTAAATCGACCAGATTTTATGCATATACGAATGGAACTCTACATAATGTGAAGACGTTTATAGTTTTGCAAAAAAATCTCAGTTTTATAATAATATGTTGCAAATAAATATTAGTTTTATAATGTGTTGCAAAACATCAAGCAATTGAATTTGAGTTTGATCTTTATGACTTTAGGTGGGAACGAACTTGATTAAATTATTCATAGGCAAAAATAGTGCTGGATAATCGATCATGATAAAATCATAGTGTTAACGTGCAGTAGCTCAGTCCAGCCATATTTGTACTAGCTATTTAATTGCTCTACCCAAATAAATGTTATTGTGCCAAGGTCAGATATGAATTTATGTTCGCTGATCTCCTATATGAATTATGAATTGCTGTATCGTGCCAAATAACTGTAAAATTAATTGATATTTGTCCACTGGCCTTGCGTTACAATTCCTTAAAAATTACACTGAGAGAAAAAATTTCGGCGTATTTAATAACAATGTTATTAAATGGCGTTATTATCAAATTTTATCAATTCCTATGTATTTTTAATGAAAACTACAAAAAATTCAATTTCAAGTACAGTTTATTAATTTCGTAATATAATACCAATAAACGGGTTTTATTAAATGTCGAAATTAATATTCTTTACTTGGGATTGTAGGATTTTACATGTATTAATAAATATTCCTTGAATTTGTAGGTACTGTACTAATATCAAGAGGTACAGATTAGTTATGATTATAAAAAAGTTTTACTAAAATGACCGATTACAAAAAACTATAATATCTAATATGGCATTTCTTATTTCTATAATTTGTGAACTTGTAATTAGAACTAGTTTTATTTTTCCCTCAAGAAGTAAACTATTATTTGTCATTACAGTTATGGCTATTAGTGTTTATATATACCTTTAATTGGAATTAGTAAAGTTTACTAGTAACAAGATACATGCCTACTTTGATCTGCCGGCGGCCGGGACGTTGCTGCTCAATTGCTCTTTCGCTTAGCGTCAGTGAGCGCACGTGTGTTTAACACACAAGTGAAAATAATTTGTGCAGTGCAAAAACAATTGAATGACTCGAATAAAATAATACACATGGATCAATTAACCAGTGATCTCCTTAAGAGGTGGGGGTTGCAGGAGTATGTAACCCAATTTCGTGGTAAGTAGGTACCTAATCAAACTACATAAGTAGATAGTTAGAAGCTAGATAGTTTTTTAACACAGTACCAAACTATTCTTTGTCAGAACAGTCGATGTATTAATGTTCATAATATTACCTTATTCATACTTAAAGTAATTTGGTACCTATATTGCGTTGTCTAGATGGAAGAGTGGATTCTGGAACACTCAGAATTTTAACCAACGATGAAATAAGTCAGTTGATCAGTAAACTAAAACCGTTCTACTATTTCATACTAAATGTAGGAGAGTGTTTAATGTAAAATTTTCGGATATTTCACGTTCTATTAAAAAAAAAATATTTTTAATGCCATTTTACTCATTAGGTTAAGTACTTTCGATATCAATTTAAAGATTTTTGATGCAATCGCCTGTGCACACTTAACGATTAGGTACACCCTGTAGATATGACACTTATGGTCTTCTTTTAGTCATCATTCAAATCAGTGTTATTATTTTAGGTTCTGAAAACTTTGAAGTCGTCGATTGATGGTAGAGCAGTTGCGTAGTCGTGGAATTATCGAGAGGGCTCGTTCACATTCCTTGACAAGAACATCATCTTCGTCATCGAATTCTGATGTAGCTCCATTAATACGATTGCCAGCAGCATCAGCAGGTAATGTATATTTTAATGAAAAGCGAGTTTGTTTACTTTTACGGGTATTGCTGTTTTCAATTTAAATGATAAATGATTCCTTTCAGAATTCGACGAAGAATTAAGGGAGAAAGTCGCATGGCTGCGGAATTCTTTAGAACCGTAGCACCTAGTGGAAGAGAAGTGGATGACCACAGCGGCATTCAGACTGAATACAAACTACTGGCTGGTTGGTGGCAGTGTTGTTGCCTAAAAACTAAAAAACTGAAAATTCAGCATCGGTTGGGCAAGTTGTTTGTTATCATGAATACTATATCCAGGATTTTTTAGTTTATTACTTAAAATTATGTTGTCAATGATTATTTTTTGGTTAATTAGAATAAAGTTATTTCAGGAAAATATCAAATTTTATTTATTATGCCCACCTATCTGCAAATGAAGATTTCCAACAATTTTTCACTATTACTTATCTGAACAATTTAAAAAAACAATAAAGTTTTGAATTACATTAGTTATTAGAGCTTCGTATAATAAGAAGAAAGTTGATCGAAATCATCAATATGTAAAAGTAATTAGTAACGTTACTATACTTATACCGCTAAATTTAAATACCCAAAAAAACTTTTGGAGGAGAATCTGCACATGAATACGAACAAATTTAATTATAGGACGGACTCTAAAAGCACAAATGTTAAGTAAAAAACATGATTGTTTTTCGCGCTTTTTGGAGTCGGTTCCATAGTTAAACTTGTTCATATTCATGTGTAGATTCTCCTCCAGAAGTTTTTTTGGGTATTTAAATTTAGCGGTATAAGTATAGCAACGTTTCTAATTACTATTAAACAGAATACTAGAAATTATATCACATCTCAATGAATTTCAATAAAAGATATTAATTACAAGTCAAAATTTTAATAGGGCCTATAAAAAAATACTGGTTATAACATCACTGCTTTATTATTTCCACACATTTAATTGTGAATCCTAGTCACAAGATTCTTAAGACAAGTAACAAGAGTAGTAAAACCCAAGAAAAAAAGTACTAAGAATAAAAAATATATTACGCGTAACCAATATTTATGTTATTGGCCTTAATAAAAACATATTAACAGAAAGTATGTTGGATTACTTGCACTAAATAAACTTTACTCGTTATTAGTAAACAGGCATTTTTATTCCAAATAAACTTGGATTTTTGGCGTCAGTAAATGCAATAAGTAAAACTCGTTTGTAGCCATTAGAGAACTTTAATTGTCCTAGGATTTATATGAATTTTATTAGATATTAATATTTTTTATTGAATTTTTTTCTCAGTGTAGCGCCACTTGATTCTTGAAACTAATAGATTGTTTTCATGATCGCAACATGCGGTAAAACTATTCGGTAGCTCACAACATATTTATAAAGGAGTAGGTGTTCGTTAGTTATATCATGTGATTAGACTTTTTTGATTCTTATTCTATCTAGAGTAAAAGAAAAATCACAATGTCTATTATATGACTTATATTAACTTAGTTATCTACATATTATTTATTATTAGCGTGTTTTTCAATTTCCTTAGTAGGTACGTTTAGATATAAAGTATTGGCAATTTATATTGGGTTTTAATAATATAGCGAATACATAATTGCATTTTTATGTCCGCTTGGAGCGCTCGTGCGTGTTTTAATTAAGGCCTCGTACTTTCTTACAGCATACCCTTCAATCGGGCCGATAAAACAATAATATTAACATAATCTTACATAACACTCGAAAGTGGTCTTGTTCTTATACGATTGATGTTTATCGAGATTCCAATTGGGAATGTACCAGCAAAAAGCGGTTCGAACACACCGCAGAAAGTTTCCCAAAACAAGAGACGAATTCGCTTTCAATCAACGATCTCGAAAGTTCAGCATTGTTGTACACTCCGGTCCTGACCTTGGAAACAACAAAAGTCAGACGTGACTAGATCATAAAAAGTACACAAAGAAATCATTTGCGAATCTCTTGACTAAATTATCGCGAATAAATTGGTGTAGTGAAAGTTAATTGCGAACCCGACGCATGTTACGCCTACATTTTCTTATCAGTAAATATGATATATGCATATTTATGAATAAATTGCTGACACTATAATATATGGAGATAAAACCACACACGCTCTAATCGAGAAGTAAAAGCGACGCTTATAAAGTTTTGTAAACAAAATTAAACACTCTATGTATAGATAAGCAGATCTTACAGCGAGTAATTTATCTATAATATAAAAATGAGTCGCAAAATGTGTTGGTAAGCGCATAACTCGAGAACGGCTGAACCGATTTCGATAATTCTTTTTTTATTATATTCCTTGAAGTACGAGGATGGTTTTTATGTAGAGAAAACGTAAATATGTACCACGGGCGAAGCCGGGGCGGACCGCTAGTGATTTATAAATATGACGAAAATTTTGATTATTAGTATGTTCGTATAAATTACCTAAAAATGAAAACTAAATGTTTGATTGATTTCAACCTTTCTTTTACATATACAGAGGGAGAAAGCAAACGAGTGGGAAGTGGTCATAGCCACACATAGCAATCTGAATGCTTTTGGAAGAGGTGACAATATATTTGTAAAATTTATTCATTACACATTTTGTCACTTCATCTTAGCAGATATATATTTGGCTCAATGTGAAGTACTAAGATCGTGCGCTCGATTGGACTTTGACCTCAAAACTGCAAGACTGTCGCCTAATAGTGATAGCAATCATGTTTTCAATGCAAGAAGCAAATTTCACAACATCCCTTGTATGAATGATTTATACATAAAGTCGCATGTAAATTGTGATCTTTTGGTAGGTGTAAGTTGTAACATAAATCCTTGCACGTAATAGAATAAGGTTAAGTAAGTAGATATGGAATGCTTTACACGGTTTCTTACAGTTTCATTTGAATTTTCAACTACGGAAAATTATCGAAACATTTCTAGTACCTATTACATAACAATTTATAAACAAAATTTTGATATCTATCGATATTGGAATATATCGATGCTTTTGACTATATCAGATCGTATTTCATACATAGTGTGCAATAGGTACGTACGCAGCATAAAGTGTAAGCCTTTTTCTAAGGTTATAAGATTGGTTAATTTCCTATACGTTCATAATTGTTTTATGTTTTTGAAAAAAGTGATCAAGCACAAATTTAATACCAAATCTATGACTCTACATGTGTTTTAAAATCTCCAAATTGCTCAGTTAGTTCAACGTGTTTTCACACAAAATCGTTTAATGATTTCTCATGGAACTATGACTATTAAGATCGATTTAATCAATTACGTGAGCAATAAAATTAAATTGAGGTCGATGACCGATGCGAGCATAGAAGTCGATCCTCGTAATAGAAGAAAGAAAAACGCTCAGAGCCTTTTACCGCCTGGAGGCAAACAGATAGAAATGATTTCTCCGTAACTTCAGCATTACATAACATTATTTCAATTACGTTTTAAATAGAAAGAGCTAAATACCAATCGGACTTATTGGTAAAATCTTCTATTACATAGTTGGTAACTTTTATATACACGTGACACATCGTTTGCGAACTAATTGTTATTTTTGTGCGAATGTCGAACTGAAAGTACGTTTATAAATTGCTTATTAATTTAATTAAATAGAGGCATTCAACTTTTCTCTGTTACATATATATCTTACTTTCAAGATGAGAGTACATTTATCATCACTATGACTACTTATTTGAATTTCGAAAGATATATTATTATATCAAAATATGAGATAATTTAACCATTAAGGGCCGATTTATCAATGCTTGGATAAAACTTATCCGTCCAATAAAGTATCTATTACACGATAATATTAAAATGTCACGTAAATTGTCAAATACAGGCAATTAGAATACGTTTTTAAAATGGTAGTTTTATACATTATTCGACGAATAAGTTTTATCCAAGCATTGAAAAATCGGCCCTTAAATGTACTCTTTAATAAAGCTTTTAGATTTTGCAGGATTTTCGTCAAATAAAATTATAATTTTACCAAATTAACACGATCCTGACGCTGACTATTATAGAGCATCTGCTCTAGAACTCTATAATAGTCAGCGTCAGTATTCAGGTATAAGCCAACAGGATGAAAACTATATGTAAGTATCGTATTACACACGAGATTCTAGCCACTAGCTACTCCGGCTAAACATTGGTAATATAAACTTCCCATCGCAACGATTACACCACTTATAACCAACTTTCGTAGGCCACTTTTCCTTTCCAAACAGAAAATCCTTACCAGCATAACAGCAATTTATCTTGCAACTATCAACGTGAAGTCTATTTATCAACGATATTGCCATGTCGACATGCCTGTATTCAAATTAACGGAACGTGACCATCGTCAACAATAAGTGTTACGGGTCTCGAACTTTCACCTACGACCTATTATTATACTATTGGACCTATTTACCTAGACGATGCTTGACAAGATTGCCTTACGTAACGTAAACAACATTGTAAGTTATAATTTGATTCTAAATTGATTACCTCTACGACTCTACGTATTATATATGGTTAAGGTTGTTTGGAAATCTGTATGTACTGATATTATAAAGCTGAAGAATTTGTTTGTTTGTTTGAACGCGCTAATCTCAGGAACTACTGATCCGTGATAGCCCACTCATTGAGGAAGGCTATAGCGGCTATATATAATATAATCACGCTAAGACCAACAGGAGCGGAGCCAGGCGGGTGAAACCGTGGAGCGCAGCTAGTTATTTATAAAATATGTTTTAGGTGGGTTCATAAAAATAAGCACTGTCGTTTCGACTCGATCGAATAACATAATATTTCAGATACCTATGTAAAAGAGAGTCTCGTCCTAGTTGATTCATTCCATTTGTCGAAATTATATTTTTTTACGTTCATAACGTTCTCTCGTAGCGGCATGAAATACTTTTTATTTATTATTTATATCATGAATTACTCACTTACTGAATGCAATAAGACTCTTACTGCCGACCCAGTCATAACGTAATAAAAAAATAATTTATGAGGATTAAATTTGCCACAACTGGTACAAGTTACCAAAAAATAACGGTTCACGTACGTCAATAACCTGTTAAAAATCAGGAAACTGTAACTGGTAACAATATTATAAACTAGTTTTACGGAAATAGATATATAGGTCACGAACTATTAAGTATTAGAAAAAGTGTTTACAAGATCATAATCTATTTTCATAATAGCTTTGTTTATGCACACGCGATCGTCATTTCTTATTACTAACGATCTGAATAACGATTTATGTTTATCACTTATAATACCACAAGAGCTTCAAAATTATCGGGTATTTTCCGATAGGTTCCCTGCAAACAAATAAAGTCGTCAAGTTTTTCAGGAAAAATCACTCGCGCTTCGCGCTCGTGATTTTTTAACCTTGACTAAAAACTTGACTCCTTCATTTGTTTGCAACGAACCTATCGGAAAATACCCGATAATTTTGAAGCTCAGCTCATAAGTGAAAATTAAGGAAATTGTGGACTACGGCTATAATTAAATTTTGTTGTTGTAAATGTTTTATAACTGGTTCAATTTTCATAATATTTATTTTTATTGTTCAGACTTCAAACTAGTAAAAATGTAGAGATTAGGAAATAGCTTCCTAAGAAGTTACCCAAATAATCATTAACAAATAGTACAGAGTACCTACCTCATTCGCGATGTGTCTAGACGAAGACGGGGTGCAAAAACTTGTTAATAATAAATTACATATTATATTATTCACAAAGCATTCGTAACGAAATGTGTATTTCCTTTGAAATTGTATAAAAACGTGTTCAGAGAAGCTATTTTGTTTACACAAACACATATAAATATTAATAAATTATGTGTATCACATACTTACCTACTTCAATTATATTTTATTAGTATGAAATACTTTACACAGCTTGTATCGTGTGAAGTGAAAACTAAGGCAGGAAAAATTAACAATTAATTTATTTCCTTTTCTTGTGGCGTGCATGATAAACAAACGCACGATATCGGTAAATCAAATTTTAATAGTTAAGACTTGAGATTTTAAGAATTTGATTCAGCCTTACGTATAATAATTATTTATCTACTAATAAGTCCTAATAGGTACCCATCCTAATAATAGTGCGTGTTACATACTCTCATAAGTAAAAAATTATTAATTCCTTCATGATTTTTAAGTTTTATTAGGATTTACTGTATCAATCTATAAATATAACAGATTTATTTTAATTCACGGGAAAGTAGAAATCCTATTTTCCAGACTTTTTAAAAGTGCTCATGAATAGTCAAATCAAATTATTTATTATAATATAAGATCTATATTCAACAATAAATTAATAAACCACGCAAAAACTTTCATATACTTAGTATGTTTATTCTATTGATAAGTCTAGCTCGTTGTCAAGGCATTTGCAATATTGATTCATTCAATACAGAGCTTAAGTTTTTAATAGGTAAATCATTTGAGCATTAGATAGTGCTGGAGTGTAAGCACCCAATAAAATGATATCGAGCCTATAATCCGTCAAGCTTTGAACTATTATTTGCGAATTCACAGAATAATGAATATTCACTACATAATATAATCTGAGGATGGATCATCGCTATAAAATTTACCACTGACACAAAAACTAGAGATATAATACACCTACTTAAAGAACATCAACGCTAGAGGTAAAGATAAGATAGTTGCAGTTGCAAAACTAGAAAACGTGTGAAATACGGACGGGATTACTTCATTCGATTTCCAGTGACAACATCAGCGGTAAAACCCTTTCATGTCAAACGTAAATTAGGTGAACATCGAATTTCTAGTTCCCTTTACCGCTTACGTGAACAAAATAGCCTATGTAACAGTAACGTAATGTTAAATTCTTTCGTGTCTGTACGTATTTTGTATGCCTTGAGGGCGCTCCGGTAACCTTGTTAGATTCGGTCTAGAAAATACTCTAATGTAAGTATGCTTGAGAATAAAAGGAAGAAATATTTATTTGAGTAGTCGGTACTACCTAAATTTATACGCTTCTCGTCTTATTTCCACAAACAAAGCGATAAATAAAAATCGCGGAAATGATATTTGTATAAAACTTCAGATTGCTAATAAATTGTAATCTTTATATATTGTGCGTGGTTCCAATGCCTCGACCAAAATTTCAGTAAAAGTGTTCTATTTTCATACGACAAGAGCAATAAACATCTTCACATCCACAAAAATATAAAGTTGGAAATTTGCATTTCCTTTGTCTTTGTTTAACTCCAATATGAGTTATGTGCAATTTAATCCCAAGAACGATACCATTTTTTACTTCTATACGCGTCTTTGCAATTTGGTATTATGTAGGTCCTATAAAAACCGTTATACCTTACTGTGCAATCGGTTACCATCTTATCTGCACTGTTGACAGCTAGTTTTTAGAGCTTTGCCATGGCTTTGCCCAATAAAAAGTTCATTCTTTATCAACGTGTGTGGCTCACTTGTTTAAATCATATCTTTCTAAGAATGTCTCAAGTGTCCTGATTTTTAATGGCCGGGTCACAATTTATGTTTTATTTTATATTCAAATGTATTCGAGTTTTCTTGACAATTGTAGATGCCTTAAATTATGGGTTCAGCTGATTGTGATATTATTTTATCAATGGCCGACATAAGAAAAAAATCCTGCTCCGCTCCTGCTAGTTTTAGCGAGATGATAATATTATACATATAGCCTTCCTTGATAAAAGGGCTATTTAACACCGAAAGAATTTTTTAAATCGGACCAGTAGGTAGTTCCCGAGATTAGCGCGTTAAAACAAACAAACAAAGCTTTTTTAGCTTTAAATTAATATTAGTATGGATAAAGTGGACTAATTGTGGCAGTAGCCATCCAAGTTCCTTGTAATATAATAAATTCGAAAGTTAGTATGGATTGTGGATGTGAACTGAAAAGATTTTTGACACGTTCTCACGCAAAATCAACGGAAGCTATTGACCTTTTGTATTATATACAAATAGATTATGGCCTAGATTAACGTCGTTATTATTAATTCAACTAGGTATACTGGCCATAGCTCGAAACACATTTTGAAAAAATAGATCCTTATGGCTTCATATATCGAGCAGCTACCTATGCTATCTTTTTAGAAGTCGTTTTACAAATCTGAAGCATATAATATGTCTGCAATACGACTTTACATCTGCAATACATA
The DNA here is from genome assembly GCF_061535455.1 of Colias philodice. NCBI lineage: Eukaryota > Metazoa > Arthropoda > Insecta > Lepidoptera > Pieridae > Colias > Colias philodice. Next base: position 6,121,542 of record NC_143098.1, on the reverse strand, counting down.
ATATAGGCTAGTTTTTACTAGGTAATAAATACCACGTACCAAAGTAAAACTTCTATGGTGAACTTATTTATTCCACACGTCCATATAATATTTACTAACAGTACATATTTTACACTAGGCAGTGTGTACAAAGATAAGTAGGTAAAATTAGACGAAGAACAATGAAATTTTAAAAATTGTATTCCAAGGAAACACGATTGTTACGATTGCAGTCTTAATTACGGATGTCCTCAAATACAATGAACTAGCTAAACAGCAGTTACATTCCTGCATAGTTAGTTCAGTCACACGCTCAGTTTCTCCTATTCATAGAGATTTTATATGCAATAATACTTAGGAATATAAGTCACAAAGCCGCTTGCTTCTAATAGAGTCCATTGTCTATACTTACGACAAACTTCTTTTCCTGCCAAATTTATAAGAGCATAATATTTGAAAATTATGAAATTCAATTAAAATATAGAACAAGCTCTAACAAAGGCTTTTAAAAATTATATTTAAAATCTTTAAAATCAACAATACATTTTAAGGGAAAACGACATTAGTCACCTTTTTTTATATTATTTATATGTTTTTTATAAAAACTAAGTATATATATGACGCTGCTTCATCAGTCAGAACCTACCACCTACCAATGACTGATTTGAACCGACTCTTAAAATTAAAGTTAATCAATTACAAGAATTAATATTATATTGTCTCTATGGTAAATTTGATCATAAGGTACACCCTATTATTTTCTTTATTCATTAAAAATATTAACCCCACAATATTTCGAATAGTAAATCGTGTAAATCGTATCTACAATATATCGAAGTAATTAATCAAACTTGCTCTACATCAATACGATATTTTTGACACAATGCTTTCACTCACTTTTTAAAGTGCAATAAAAGTATAATATTTTGATTGGCAGTGATAAACGAATAAATATTAAACGCATTTTATTTCTGTCGTAAAAGTAAAGGGGTTAATATATTATTTTTTCAGCAGTTATAGGTAAGTAGATACGTATTCTTCCCGTGATCGTGCATTTAACAAATTCAATCGTTAACTATATGAAATAATCAAATTGATAATAATTGAGGAATTAAAAAAATAAACAACAATATCGTTACCAACTACTGCATAAATGAATATTATAAGTTGTAAATCAGCTACGAATAAAAATGTAGTAATTCAGCAATGAACATTGCCAATTGTAAGCTTACATGGATTTATTCGAAATTAATTAAAACCGGATGTACAGTAAACATTACATGGAACCCGCTTTTGGAAATCGCATGTCATGAATGTTCCACAAAAAGTGTCTTACGTCGATTACGGCACCTGCGACAAGCGTCATTCACCGCTTGAAAGCAAAAGAATACATCTTAAGGCTGCAGTCTAGCAAAATTGCGTTTTCAACAAGTTATTTGACAATTTTTTCCCGGCTAATGAAATGATAAACTGAATTTTTTTTTCTTGTTTATCAATTAGTGTTATATACGCAATGCGCGTGAATTTTTTCACATTTATAAAGTTACTTTATGTTACCTTAATCAGGCCTTCAAGATAAGTCTCTTTCCCCCAAAGACATTTCGAGCTAAGTTTGTGCACTCACTACGTTGCAACCGATTACAATTTACACAATCTGATCAGCACATTATTATCCTTATATAGTCGTTATTAAAAACTGCTGAATACAATTGCCGAAAAACTTATGATTTTCTTAATTAGAACGTTATAAATTCATTAAATTTCCCATTTTTTGCCTCACAAAATCTATTGATAAATACTGCTAAAAGTTATTTTTTCCATTAATTTATTCGAGTTGGTTGAAGACCAATGAGTATTAATCCTTTAAAAAATTTTTTTTTGAATTTTGATAATTCTTTAAATATTAAAAAAATATTTAAAATAATAAGTAAAAATCCTAGCGAATTTCTTTAGTCGCGCTCCTTGGGCCGGAGCGTTCTGACGTGTGCTCTACGCTCGATTTTCCTTCATACCGAAGTGAAAGTTGCTCTACTTCATTAAATTTAATATTTTTGTTAATTGATTATTTTTATCTTAGTTTTGTGCAAATATTCGTATTTTTAAAAATTTGATTTCGATATGGAAAATAAACGAAAAAAATACGCGTGTAACTACTAGAAAAAAAATTATCTTCGAACATAAAGTTAATGAAACCAAATAGATTGCAAAGGTGATTGGCAACAATTTCTTTATTTTACGGGGTGTCAGTAAAGGGATGTATATTTCTTTGAAACTAAAGTAAGCTCATAAATTTTCTTATAATATAATTTTTTTGAAGTTCCAAAAATGTTTATTTTTCGTTTGAGAAATACGAAATATAATATAAACTTGTATTGAGAACTTGAACTTCCCAAGTTCATCCGGGGAAATCCCCATACGGGGAAAATGATTTGTTTACTCCAAAATTGATCCGAGGTGTTTTAATTTTTTCTTCTAGTCATTTTCAACGTAGCGGCATGTTGTTTGATTATTAATTTTGTAACTTAAATACAGGATGTTGGTTTTATATTCTGATCTTACAGACGCGCTGACAAATTTAGTCCGCCATTTCTAGTTTAGTCTACCAACTCTAAGTACCAATATTAAAACGAATGGATTATCATCACATCATCAAAACTCAGATGTAATGGAAGATCACAATAACATAGAAAATTCAGTGGGTGTTGAGAACTAAACAAACAGAAGTAACAGAGACGCGAAGAATAAAAAAAGAGGATGAAAACGATAATTCGTTGATGCTTTCCCTTTTCGACGTATTGTTAGGGTACATCACCAGTCTGCAAAAAACAAAACTGATGATTCCCAATTGCTGATTAAAAATGAAAAACAAATAATCGACAACAGTGGTGAAAATTTGCTGATCACAATGAAACATCCTTCAGTGGTAGCAGATTTACTCATTTCAAATGTATCGGTGAACAGCGTAAAGGAGAGGAGGACAGGAAAACATTATGAATGTGGATGGTGGATTGTATACAGGGTGTAATCGATAAGTATGTGCAGGCGATTATGACGTTATTATTGCAGGTATCAAAAAACTTAAAACTGATATCGAAATTACTTTACCTAATGAGCAAAATGACAATAATAACTTTTTAAAAGTATAACGAGAAATATCTAAAAAATTTACTTTATACACTCCCATATCAAAAAGGGAAAATGGGACTAGTAGAAGTTAAATGTCTAATTCCGGCAAAAGACATGAATGCGGAAGATGCGGTTAAAAAAAAAATTAATATTTGAAATACAATGCAAAAAATAACACTTTTGTCATAGATAAGAATCATGACTATTTTTTCTAAATTCAGGGACAACTAAACGTTGCAGAAGCAGAAGTCTGCTTATTTGCTGTTTGGACTGGAGTGAATAATTCGTTAAAAATATAATATATAAAAAAGTATGTAACGTTTAGGCAAAATAAAATGATGGACCATTATCAAGATTTTACATAAATTGCCTACTGTCAGAATTGATTGATTCGAGACTTAGGTTTAAAGAATCATTTATTCTCATTTAAAGACTTAAAGCTAATTACATGAGAATAACTTATCAAAGTAAATAAATAATCTAACAGTCGTCCGGGCACAGCTATTCCAAAGGTAGGTGTTTTATTCCAGAAGTGATTGGTCATTAAGTATGTGATCAGCTAGGCGCTTTTTAAATGTATAAATCGATTCAGCTGTTTTTATATCATTGTTTAGTTTATTATAGAATTTGGCACCTTCAAAAGTAATACATTTCACAGACTTCAGCATTCGATGCCCATCAAGGACCCATCCTATATCATTCAAGCGATTGAAAAAAAAGAGATAAATCCAGTGCAACCGATAAAGCATCAGAATGCTAGCAAAAGATTTATTAGGTTTATCAATATAAATCTATATATTACACATAATATAATAAATCTGTAGAAGACGCTAAGACTGACATCCGCGCGGACGGAGTCGCGGGCGGAAGCTAGTCAGAAATAAATATCTTTTGTTTTCATTTAACACAAACATTACATTTTTTTTTATTATATATAAAATTTGTTTATCCGTTTTATTAGTTAAACTGAACAACTTTCACTAAGAAACTTAGGTCGAAAAAAATGTATAGAGTTCTGCATTTTGTATGGAAAGCTTATTTTTTTTTATATTTCGTCCAAATTTCTTTGTAAAAGTTGATCAGTTATATAAACATGAAGTTGAAGATATCAATAGAAAGTATTCGCAAATTTTGTGTACTGATAAAAAAAAATCACCCGGTGTAATTTTCACGAAAATTGTTTCAAATTGTCATTTTTGGTACTTATTACGAATATTAAATTATGCATACGAATGATTTAATTTTTAAAAATTAAGTGGAGCAACTTTCCCTTAGTACATTTGTATTATTTACATATAGGATGACAGGATGCATTTGTTTGCACTACTAGACCAAGCCCTTAAATAACAGTCATAATCAAGGCATTGAACTTGCATCTATGCCGCCTAACGAAACCAGAATACTTTCACCTGAGCCCAAGCAGTTATCGCGCGGATGATTTTGACTAAGAGAATTATAATAATTAAGAATTGTATGGGCCGTGAGTCAGCTGCAGATAGGCGATAACGCGCTGTTAGTGTCATCACGCTTGTTCGATTATTGTGAGCTTCGGACTTTCAATACGCGTCTTTGTAATAAAATAAAGAAAGCCAAATTTTAATCTTCTCTTGTGCTTAATGAGATGGATTATATTATGAGTACGACAATTATGACGGAGCTTTTTCGGTACTAAAGATGTTTTCAAAAGGCATTGTTTTGTAATATGTTTCGTAACTCACAATTTATTTTAGCCCACGGCTTTTTATAATGCCATGAACTTAGTAAGTTTTCTACTATTAAATAATACGTTTACGTATCTCTCTCTATTTCATTTTTATTTATTTCATTCTTAATTGTATGCGTTATGTGAGCAATTAGTGTGAAAATGCATGTTGTTAATGATAACTAATCATTATTACGACATATTGTAAGTATTTTAATGGAAAATAACTAGTAAACATGATTCTGATAGTTGCACGTGTAATCATACCATAAATATCTCTGTGAACATGCATTTAGCTATCTTGCGCAGTGTCTATAAAATTCAAAGTACTTTAAATACAACTTATCTATCATTATCGATGTATTTGACAGATAAAAATAAAAACACTGACCCGTTGTGTAACATACCATAAGACTGTTACATATCATAATCGATTAAGTTACCTTTACTATTCATAAATAATATCTTATAACCTACCAATTATAACTCGTTTAGCCGAGGCTGAATAGCAATTTCGCTTTTATAATACATAATTGATCAATATTATAAAATTCATATAAAATTTTACACTCTATTGCTTCTAAATTTAAGAGCGATGAATGAATAATTTATTCAATAGCCTTATATGTTTACATTATAGAAAGTAACGTATGGTAAAGTTTGTAAACAGAAATCATTCACGTCTATTTTGAATAATGTTTTATATTTTTAAAATAATCCTAATTTTTTTATTTGAAAAGGATTAATGAACATTATTAAACACTTACAATATTTTCATTGCACTTAATTCTTTTATATATACCGGTAAAAGAAATAAGACATTAATGTACTTTTTAATCAGCGGTTAATGATGCCTTGCCATCGCCCTTTTCACGAGTCACGAAGTTTCATGAAGAAAACAAGTGCGCAATAATTTCTTGTTGTTGGAAATAAATATTGTTTTATAAGCTACGTCCCCGACACGTCTTATGCCAAAGCGATGGTTATAAAATTGAGATAAAATGGATTACTAAAATCAACAATGTGAAAGGTGCAATGACCTCCGTCAGACCTTTGATAGCCGCGACATCATGTCATATTAGGGTTACCAAGTACGTGTTTACGTTGTTGCGAGTTGGGACTATTTTATTGTGTTAATTAGAATTATCTAAGAGTATAGAATTTTACTTGTATGACATTTATGTTAGTGCATAGAGAAATACACGCTTACTCTATTTTTATAGAATTGACTTGAGTAAATGGCAAACGTTGCTCTACCAAATTTAAGGCTCTACCTTACGGTTATACCGAATGGATATACCTAGGAATTCATAAAAATCAGGCCCGTTCCGGGCAGAGTTCCTACCAAAGTAAAATCTAGTACGTATCTCTAATATTTAATAATTTTGGACGTCAATTGAATTAGACGGTAAAAATTTAAAAAAATGTGTTGCATGCTGTAATCGACAAAAATTGATAAAAAAAACGTTTGTCCTACTTTAATGGATATAAAACAATTAGTTTGGCATGAACGTAGGTCAGTGGAATTAAATTGGATTGACCCACTCATCCACTGAAGCACAGGTGTAAGTTGATTCTTTCTTTGCGTGAGGTTTCTGGTTTTCATTAAACAAAATTGTGGGAACCGTTTAACCTTCGGAATGTCAAATTTAGCACGTAAAGGTGCGACAATATTAGTCTCAAGACATTAGGACACTTGACCATATCACATAATATGGAGCAGGTACAGCTTTAGTACTCCCAAAATTTTGTGATATCAAATGATGATGATGACGTGATTACTATGCTCATACAAGCATATTTGGGGCTGATTTAATATACATTAATGAAATGCAACAATGCGGGCTTATTATTCCAATACAGAAATACCCAATAACATCAGATTTCTGGAAAAAAGGTCATGCAATACGCTACAAAGAGGGCACTAGCGATTTCTTATTACCCTCGTTATAGGGAAGGTATTAGATATCAAAAATGAATGGTAACCCACAATCAAATGAACCGTAAGCCCATAACAATGCTCTCCCATTGATATACACCATTCAATTCGCTAAAGCCCCTTTAATTGGTTGAGTGCTTTGTAAAGTATCCGGTACAAATTGTCTGAATGGTAGCATCAATTGAATTTGAATTTATAAACACATTATGGACTACACAGAGTCGGTCATGTCTCCGATAAATTAAATAACTACTTACTATTATATTACGTTTGAACGATAATTATTTTATGAACTGCTTCTATGCCATGAAGCTTTATGAAGGGATCTTTGATAATAGTAATTTGTTCGTTCTAGGTGACATTTTAGATCTTTATGAAATCAATAGTGTACTAAATCGCAAATTATTGCTACTGTCTATAAATACTGCACCATGTGTTTTGACGATTTGAGTGAACCCGTTTCTTTTTTTAAATACCCAATTCAGTTCCACTTCAATATAAAGTCAACACAATCCGAAAAATAAGCCTACCTACTGTCACCAATTGTTTACATTTATGTCTATATTATCTGAATCAAGTAAATAGATTACATCGTGTTATCACATGACGTTCCCACCAACAAACTGAAGGACTCGAAATAAAAGCAGGCCGACTCTCAAAGCGTCCACGTTGTGATAACTCATCACTCGCCGTATAAAAAACCGGCACAATGAGCACATAAAAACTTAACAAAAACAGCATTGCGCGTGTCCACAATACTATTTTATTTTATTAATTTTATTAGCAATTCACAGTGTCGCCTGGATTATAAATATTAATGTTATTTATGAGACATTTTTATAAGACTCTATATTATGGCTTATGCAGGTTGCGGCATACGTGATGGCAAATTAGTACTAATTTACTCGGTGAATGCGTTATCAAATTCATCTCACTGGTCCTTTAATATGGTAGAAATGCCACTCACACATTTAATATTTACTTTAATCTACAATTGAAATTTCAATGAGTAACTGCCCATACCTACCATCGGAAATATCGCGCAGCAATCTAATAAAATACAGAAAGCAATCCTTCCTTTAATGCTTGCGGACGTTTTACAGTCGCAAAATCGATAAACTCGTAAACGTATAACGGCTGACAACGCTAAAGTGCTCAACTATGCCCAACTGTCACTTGTGAATCGACGGAAGTCGCCAGGACGACGCGATATTTTGAGCTTGGCGCGCGGAGTATGCAGCGCGTACGCTGTACGCAGCACTATACGCGCTATAGCTTGTACTTGGTAGGTAAGTACTAGGTACCTACTTATGGAATTGAGAGTAAATTTTGTGATATCAATATTACCTATGTACCCCTTGCCAAGCTAGGAGCTCTGAGACTTGGTATAACGTATGCGAAGATATATTAAATTTAGAAGCATTTGTATTAATTTCTTCTTCATAAACATGTGATAGGAATTTGTGGGGATTTCAGAAACATTTATATCAATATTTTTTGCCAGTCCTTGAAATACTATCTAGGGCTAGGCTACCAGTACCAGCCCATGTCATTAATTTTATTTTGCCCGTCCACTATTCATGCACAGACCTACCATGGTGATTTTATAGTCCACGGTCACCAGTGAACCCACAGTCCTTCAATCTTCATGTTATTACAATAATTAATCCATGCACGTTGACAAAAGGATATCCGTTTGTATCGTGAATATTCTCTGTAATGCCAAATAAGTACAGTTATCAAAATGGATATAACGTATTGCAATTAAAAGAATACGTTTTATGGTTATTCGAAGAATTTTAATTTAAAGTTTTTTAAATTTTAATTAAGTAATAAATTTCGCAAAATAGGTACGCAAAAGTATGTCTATGAATTAACAATCTACATGAATATAACTAATATAATTTTATAGACCAATTAATTACAACAGCTTTCTCACAATTTTAGTTCCATCACTTTACCTGTAGTGTAGTACGGTTTTGTTATGAGTTTATGACAATACAGATTCCAAAAGTTCAGACAAAAATCCATAATAGATATTTCCGGCTGCATTCACAAGCTCAAGGACACACCCAGTCTGCACCCCACTTCCGTTATAAAATCAGGGTAATGCGATCGTTCGCGGCTGTATTGGATAAAAACACAAGCAGATGGTAATACATTTTAAAGATGCTCTCGTTTTTGTCGTAAGATATAATAGGATCCAAAGTTCAACTTAGGCATAGAATATAATAAATATACTGTAACGTGACACAGGTCTAGTCCAAGGTCTTGAAAGGGTTATATTTCAAATTTCTCCCAATATTTAATGAGGTAGTTAGGTACCTAATTTGTATTCTGTGTTTAATGTTTAATACCACAGATTACGAAATAATAATATATTATATGCACAGATTATATATGCGTATTTAATAGGCATTTAAACTAAGTATGCTATTTATTTTTTCTTAATATAATAGCTATAAAATAAAATCAATTTTATCATTTTAATTTTTAATGTAATGGTTTAAAACTTTAAAAGTAAAAATTGATCTAAGTAACGACTTATGAATGTTTGAACCTTCTAAAGTTACAATTCACAGTAGGTAATTGTAACTTAATATACAGGGTTGACTAATGCATTTCACTTGATAGAATGTCGTTATGAATTTACTTAAAGTAATAAATATATAACATAGGGTCACCACCACTCGCGGAATTCTTCCCGGTTCGTGGCCTGTAGTAGCGATACACTATGATCAAGTTGTCGCATTAACACTTCACTTTCTCTACAACCCAGAATTTCAAGCATTTACTCATCTGCCGACAAAGTATACGTAATTACAGGGGTTGTATGGGCTCCCTCCATCACGATGTGGAGAAACCTTCCAGACCTCATGATAGATCGCCGATGATGGATGACTTTCTCGAAAATTGAACGAAAGTGTGTCGTGCGAAAATTCCGTTTTTTAGCTTGAAATTTGCCCGCGGTTTATTATGGCAAAATCATACACTCGCTTTCATTATGATCATATTGATGAGTAAAAAGGTAGCCCTTAAAAAAAAACCATGAATAATATCTGAAAAGAAATGGTTCCATTGATGAATAACTTATAATACCTACCTATGTAGGCACGTTACTAAGATATAAAATAATACTTCACTTATAAATCAAGCTTTGCATCTGAATGTGTTTTAATTTTTAATGATGTAGGTAAAAAAAATATATATATAAATTTAACGTAAAAAATAAAAAATCAATCAAATAGGAAATATTATAAAGTAAATTAATATAATAAGCTGTTGTGTCCATAGTGACAAAATAGACAAACTCGTTAAAGTTCCTAAATTCAAAAAGCCTTGCATTCGGCCTAATAAAATCTAAATTATTTTCAAATGAAATGCAAACGGCAAATGTTTTGTACTCCGAAGTTCCGAACTTGGTAGTTATTTGAGTCTTAATAGTTAGTTGATTTTACAATTGTAAAATAAAACGAGAAAACTAAAAGCTCGCTGTGATCTACAGCGTGTGCGTTACCCAGGCAAAATGTTTTGCTTTAGAGAGATGAGACTTAAACAAATAATTAGTGTATCATGAGGAGCAATTTGTTTACTAATAGCAAAATTTGTTTGAATTGTAGTTTTTAAGTTATTTAAGAAAAACAAATTTTGCTGGAGTAACGTTTGAAACGTTACCCAGGCAAAATCGTCTTTCAAAAATTAGTTTCAGCACGGAACCAAATACATGAATAGATAGCTTTTGTTGCGTAGTAAATGTTTATAAATAGCAAAATTTGTGTGTGGTATAGTTCTTTAGTTATTTAAGATTTTGCTGCGGTAACGTTTTGGGATTTCCCAGATCTCGAAAACGGCTCAACGCAGAAGTTTGAAAAAAATACCAATAAAAGACCTCAATTTGTTTAAATTTGTTTAATCATTAGTTTTTGATTTGGTTGACGTAAACCAATGTAATTAAATGGTTTCAAAAATCAGAAGAAACGGGTTTGCAAGTAAACCAATACACTTATAACCAAATAAACAGCTGTAAAAAATACCCGTGGTTCGACGCTTGTTTACATCAGAAATATTAGATTTCATACTTTACACATTAAGAAGATAAAAACAAATTTGATTTATTTTAGACTGGTCGTACTTTAGCGATCAAATACGCAGTTCCCATAACATTAAGAAACATGGCATACTTTAAACAAATTAAAATGATTCCTGAAAATTCCTTCCTGTTAATTGCAGCTTTGAATTACGGCTCTAATGAAAGTTATCTCAAAAACAAGATTATGTCAGCAATTCTCTAATGAGCCGACCAAATTGAAAAGGTCACATAAAAGCGACCGCACCATACATAAGCGCAACCATCTGAAATGAACAGGATAATATAGATGTTTTGTTAGTACAGTTGAATACAAAAGTTTTCTGTACAGGTTAGTTAAAATAATAAAATGGTTAAGATTCATTATTTTTATTTAAAAAATCAGTCTCATACAAATTATATGTATTGCTTTGCCTTAGCATCAACATTTTTGAGTTTTGTTACGTGTTACTTAGAGTGAATATTTTAACATTACATGTGACTGCCACAGGTGGATAACCCGTGAACCAATCATTGTCAAAGCGTCGTAACCTTCTTTTAACTTAATGTTGAAATATCCACTCTAAGTAACACGACATAAAGCTCATATTTCAATACCACAGTGTGACTTGAGTCTTGTGGTATCAAAATAAAACATTTGGTTTAACAGAAACAACAAATTAAGTACTAAAAATATAGCTACATGTATATATGTTTGTATTGTTTTAAATCACACTATAAATTATACACTATGATATTACACTTTTATTAACTAGTAAAAATTGTGTAATATGGTACTGCACTTAAAAAATATTAAAAAATCGGCTTCACGAATAACGTTTTTCTGCTTAACTGTACAAAACATCGGTTACCAAGCTGCTAATTTGCGAAGATTACCCGTACGTACGGTGCAGTCGCTTTTACGTGACCTTTTCAATTTGGTCGGCTTATTAGAGAATTGCTGACATATTCTTGTTTTTGAGATAACTTTCATTAGAGCCGTAATTCAAGGCTGAAATTAACAGGAAAGAATTTTCATGAATCATTTTAATTTGTTTAAAGTATGCCATGTTTCTTAATGTTATGGGAACTGCGTATTCGATCGCTAAAGTACGACCAGTCTAAAATAAATCAAATTTGTTTTTATCTTCTTAACGTGTAAAGTATGAAATCTAAAATGTCTGCTGTAAACAAGCGTCGAACCACGGGTATTTTTTACAGCTGTTTATTTGGTTATAAGTGTATTGGTTTACATGTAAACCCGCTTCTTCTGATTTTTGAAACCATTTAATTACATTGGTTTACGTCAACCAAATCAAAAACTAATGATTAAACAAATTTAAACAAATTAAGGTCTTTTATTGGTATTTTTTTCAAACTTCTGCGTTGAGCCGTTTTCGAGATCTGGGAAATCCCAAAACGTTACCGCAGCAAAATCTTAAATAACTAAAGAACTATACCACACACAAATTTTGCTATTTATAAACATTTACTACTCAACAAAAGCTATCTATTCATGTATTTGGTTCCGTGCTGAAACTAATTTTTGAAAGACGATTTTGCCTGGGTAACGTTTCAAACGTTACTCCAGCAAAATTTGTTTTTCTTAAATAACTTAAAAACTACAATTCAAACAAATTTTGCTATTAGTAAACAAATTGCTCCTCATGATACACTAATTATTTGTTTAAGTCTCATCTCTCTAAAGCAAAACATTTTGCCTGGGTAACGCACACATCTACAGCGACCACATACAACCACACAACGTTGTAATTTAAAATAAAATGCACGATACAATAATAAAATGACTTGCGAGTGTGCTTGCGAGACACAGCGGTAGGGTTGGGGGGCGCTAGGAGCGCGGAGCCCCTCTACCCGCCTTCGCCCCGCATTGCCCGTATTCAAGCGAGAGGCGACAGCTAGCCAGCTGCGCGTTCGTCTTTCTTGCTTGTGTTTTTCGGATGTCGTATCGGGATTGACGTTTCATTATTATTTTCTAACGTTTAATAAACAAATAAAGCAGAATTATTCGCATGCGCGTGTGAAAAAGTTTGCAGATGACATTACCTTACATTCGGACTCACAACATATTATTGTTTCGGACGTTTTCAAATTGTAATCGTCGTTCCAGTGTACGTTACTTGGATACCCAGTGTCTTTTGTCTGTAATAACAGTGAATAAAACAAAAGTGGTGTTATTTTAGTTCGTTCCTGTCAGGTACGTCCGTGGACAAGAGTGTGATCAGTGATTGTTGTCGTGGCCGGTTTCCGTTGAGGAAACTTTCATAACGTGCATATTTCTGTGGGTAATGCTTTCCTAGCGAATGCGGGCCCAGCCTGCACGCATTCTTTGGGGAAGCAAGTGCCGGCAATAAGCATTTTACGGTGAGTAAGGCGCGCTTAAGTTCATCGTACTTTGACCCAATATTGTTAAACGTAACCTGTGTATAGGTTCGCATGTGTGACCGATGTGAATATGACTATTGAATTAAATGTATAGCCATACAATAATAACTTCATATTATGGTCATCCATATAATAATATGAGTTGCCTAAACATTCCATGATATTGAATCTATATTAAATTACAGTTATACCTACCTGTTGTTAAAAAATCTCATGTGTTATGGATGGATACCCAGTTTCATATAGTTAGGTACAGTTACATATTTATAATAATTCCAGATTAATTTATAATATAAATTGGAAATTAGGCAGGTGAGTGGTACTTGCTAATGGTTTTATTAAAATCTGGTTAGAAAAAGAAAGGACCAAAGTGTCAAGCTTTAATAAAGAGTTCAAGGTTGAATAAATTACAAATATTTTCAAAGGTAAAAAAACTCCTTGAAGTAGAATATTAGTAAAACTGCAGTAACTATTATTGTAACCACTTTTAGGATAAAATATAACACAAATACAATAAATCAAATATACTAAATTTCTCTTCAAAATGTGCTTGGTGCTCAGTTGTTTTTGAGTTTATCCGTATCAGACCTGTATCCGTATCACAACCAATTGAGTAGATGTAAGTGAAGATAATTAACATAATATTATTACATTGCATGTGTTTCATACAAAAAAATATGAATTATGTAAAAAAAACTTATGTTAGAGGTATACAGCAATCTTTAAATAAGTTATGTTCTATTTATGAGGCCAACATAATTCAAAACCATCCAAAACCTCTGTTATCATTATAAATTAAAATTTAGTTCTGACTCACAATTCATAAGGTAAAATCCCAAATTAATTACACTTATTTTGAATTACTCATCTTAATGTAACAATGAGTAGCTAAATGTATTTATATAATTATTAATTTATTTATAATTCAACTATAATTAAATATTAATTTGGTGCCATAATTTGAACATGTCAATCTGTAATTATTGAAACCTCTCCTTTTCCAACAACACATTTTTAATGTACATGAAGGGTGTAGCAATTTTTTATGTAGATTGATTTAAGTATTTTAAATCATACATAATTACTGTTTATTTTATAATGATCTATAAGTAAACATCCTCACTAATAAGTATTATAAAGAGGAAACATTTGATTGTATGATAGCATCAAAACTACAAGCATGATTTCAAAAGTAAAGTCACTGTTAGCTAATGATATGTTCCCAGGTTAGGTACCTATATATAGGCCAATTTCTTGTTGTAATTCAATATCACAGATAAGATTCCAGTATTGAATATAAAAATTAAATTCCTTATTGCACTCAATAAAACAAATTACAAAGATGAAATGATGAGAGTCTTATCCCTATGAGTTACTTACTTCTACCAGACAACGATGAAGTAGAGGAAAGTCATAAAGATCCATACTAATATTATAAATGCAAAAGTAACTCTGTCTGTCTGTCTGTTACTCAATCACGCCTAAACTACTGAACCAATTTGCATGAAATTTGGTATGGAGATATTTTGATACCCGAGAAAGGACATAGGCTACCTTTTATTGCGAAATATGTACCACGGGCGAAGCCGGGGCGGACTACTAGTAGGTCATAGGTGTGTAATTATTAAATATGAAATTTAATTAACTGTAAGTATTGCAACACTATTGATAATATACTTTTGAGTAATTTTCAAAAAAATACCTATGCTTCAATAATTTGTAACAAAAATGAATGTAAATGTAATTGTTGTATTACACTGGGCTCACAAATTGATAAAGTAATTAAATAAATGGTTAAAAGTAAATCCTAGCACAAATTATTAAGGTACCAGTTCAGAGTAAATGCATTATTACCTTAATTAATATCTGCCATTGCATAATTGTTCCAAGGCCATTACTACTGTGTGTTATTATTTTATTAGGGTCATTCATTAATTTATAATAAGCATTTCCTTTTGAAGCCAATTATACTTACACTAATAAGCTAGTTCTTCTATCTTCATTAAACAATTCTAATGTCATTTAATCCGTCAGTCCTCGGATCACAGACACGATAGAAAATCTATTGTGTCTCGGCCCGATCGGGCCGCTCGGTGGTCAATGGGTTAATAATTCCTGGAGTCTATCATCTGGTAACTGAAATAAACTAAAATAAAAAAATTAAATTAAATATTTTTTCCTATGTAGGTACCTAGTATATTTTTATTCTATGAAATAGGGATGGTGTGACTAGAATATTCAATTTCTTGCTTGTTTTTTAATTTGTGTTGTTAGTTCTATAATATTTCATTGCAATAGTTAGTGAATATTTTTTTTAAAACATGTGACTTTTTGTTTGTCTGTTTTCAACAAATATTTGGTAGTTAATATTATTATGTTTATTTTTTATGTTATTGCGTTGGCTTTAAAACAACATCACAAACAAAATGTTATTAAATACTACATATCCTATATTTAAAACGAACACATTTTAGTACATATATGCAACCGTTTACCTAAAATAGCTGATTGAATCATTTGACACATATGTTTGCCATATTTTAGATTTGCACATTGTCAATCAGGGTGCCATGGGAATAATGATGTAGGTCAAAGTATATAGAATTGAATCTGAAAGAGTATTTGAAATAATTATTTAATACAGCTAAATAACAATAAGAATTAACCTAATTTCGAATTAACCGTGTTAAAGTGATATAAAGATTGGACCAACTGACAACTTAGTTTATATGGGAACTTTGTACATTAAATTAGAAGTAGAAAGAAATGTAAGATACAGTAATGATATACCTATTTCAAGGAAAAAATTAACCTATTATAATTTTTAATTAGGTATACATATGTAGTTACTAACGTTAATGTTTCCTTTCCATGTTCTTTTATAGATACTTACTATGATATTTTAATTTATGTCAATGAAGTATTTAATCTAATTAGTGTTGTGTGAATTTATTAATTAGAGGTTAATGTCTAGGATCTTAATAAACAGACACATACACAGTTGTAATATTTATGTGAGTTATGTTAAATAATATTCATGTTGGTTTTGAGAACAAGAATTTTGTGTTACACCTTTAATGAAAGATAGTAATACATGTTGCTAGCCAAATTCCTTGTTTTCTTCTAAAAGTAACTACATATTAGTAATTATACAACATAATTTTATGAACTTATTGATCTCAACAAACTTGTCATATTTAAGCAACTCACATGTTTACTATGAATTTGATGTTTTTGGTTTTATGGCATTCAAATGCATTATAAATTTATATTTTTACTATAGTATAAAAACGTAATCTTTTGAGACAACAAATAATAATCTTTGATGAAGAACTATTCAGGCTATTTAATAATAATTGAGAGAGGAAGTGTTAACCATTAACAAAAATGTTTGTTGTTTGTCATTGCAGTCTTAATATCTCTTACAACATACTTCTATCATACTGTAACACCAGCCAATGCTCCTGCATACATTCACTTATATTATACCGTAGATAATTTGTATTATGTTGTAATGAGTTGTCACTTTCTCAGTTACTTACAACTATGTTAATAGGTTTATTTAGAGTGGTTAAGATGAAGATGGTATTGTGGTCAGTACACTACATGTCTAATGGTTGTATGCTTCAAGACAAAGTTTCAATAACACTGCCTCTATGGTTTCTTTATTAATAACTCAGGCCCCGGAATCACAGACACAATAGAAAATCTATTGTGTCGTGGACCGATCGGGCCGTTCGGGGCTCAATGGGTTAAAAAAAAAATTGCTTTGTCAACATACGGCTTTAACAATTCTCCAAATTATTTTCATTTGTATGCTAGAGTTTGCAAAGACACCAAGGTATATATATATAATGTGAATACATAATATTATATGACAATATAAAATTATTTGCCTGGATAAATCCTTTTGTAGCACATATAGGATCGATGGGAATTTTAGCTCCAGTTCCACTCCAAAATAAATTACTATATGATAACCCATTTGCTATCACTTTTAACTTTTGAGTGAGATTGTATTAAACTACACAACCAATGAGTAATAAAATATGAAATGGACATGTTTACTAATCTTATATTTGTTTGCTATACAGGGAAGCAGGAGGTGTGGGTGGCGGGGCCGGCAGCGGCGGGCTGCTGGCCATGAACGCCACCCAGGTGCAGTGCGAGCCCCACGACTCAGTTGTTCTCATTAAATGTAAGCCATTTCTCCTATATGATTTTAGCTACGTCTGTGACGTCATTTGTGTGAGTTCTTACTACTTTAGATAATACATATAATACAGGTCCTGGTTTATGTACTTGATGTAGTTCATGAACTTGTATGTTGTAGTGTCTGCAAAAAGTAAACGAATATGTAATAAAGTCTTGCCCTACATAATTATTAATTATTATTAAAAGTTAAAAATATATTTAATTGGTCATCTACCAAAATGCTTCATTTCACTATTTTAAAGAAAAATATTTAGTTATGATTGAGATTTGATTATTGATGTAGATAGAATCGTTGACTTGATATGCTTTACTGTTCCAATAAAATGTAGATATGTATCATATTTCTTAAAGCTATTTTCTTAAGTGAAATGATGGATGACTTATTTCTTGGTAATAAAATATAAAGAGTGTTTAATGTGTATTTAATTATTTTAAAATAACGGTTCAGGTATGAGCTCTCACAATTAATTGGCCATTATCCAGTTAATTAAATTATGTCGTAAATGTCACGCAAATTTCGTGATAAATTTGAACAGTTTAGTGCTATACAAATTATAATTGAATGGTAAATCCAT
Source organism: Colias philodice (assembly GCF_061535455.1). NCBI lineage: Eukaryota > Metazoa > Arthropoda > Insecta > Lepidoptera > Pieridae > Colias > Colias philodice. The sequence continues at coordinate 6,103,534 of NC_143098.1, read as the reverse complement.
TAGTTTAACAGATTACGATGGTAACTCTGTTAGTAGGACATAATAATAGTTATAACGTAAACGATATATCATAAATTATAACGACCTAGAATCTTACTCTGAATATATGTACAATGTTATTATGTTACTATTAGCCATTTGTTTAATGTACAACTGGGAAAGCATTAAAAATATTCATAACACCTATGACCACTAACCTGATAACCCGGTATATTTTATAATTGCAATAACAAATACTTCCCGAATCGATAATTCGTTGTTAAACATATGGTTATGCTAAATAATAGTAATGTTTACGAAAACATAGCCAAAGTTTCCAAAGAATTTGCTTGAATCAATAAAACGATCAGCGAGCGAAATATCCAGACTAGTATGAATTCGAAGATTCGATTACGATAGCGGTTTCCAGGAATAGTTGCGTTTGTGTTTATATTTGTCCTCGAAAGCTCTCCCGTTGCGCACACGCGTTTAATTAAGGGTGCACTCACACACATCAGTCACCGTCACGGCACGTCACCGGACAGGATTAAAAAAAAATATGTATCAATAGTTCTAGTATGACTCTATTCCCACACGACAGTCGCCGGCACGAAATCTATCAGTGACGTCCCCGGTCAGGCACGTCAAATAATCTTTCCATACATGTATCATACTTTTATCCCCACTCACCCGGTGCCGTCACGTCTCAGTTCAGTCAGCGTCGTGCTACCGTCAATTGCTACATGTTCTCTAGCGTGACACACGTCTAATCACTCACTAAACTGATGTATGTGTTCAATGATTCAGTCAAACCGGCGACGTGACTGACGGACAACATGACGGTGACTGGTGTTTGTGGATACGTACACAAACCGTCACCGATCAGTCATCGGTGACTTGACGGTGACTGATGTGTGTGAGTGCACCCTAATGCGGGAGCCGAGCATTTACAATTAACCATGCCTTAATAACTGCTGTACTCGTGCGCAAATGTTCATTTTCGTCGTCATAGTTTGTTGGTAGGCAGAATAATTGACGGTGTTAGTCAGCAATTATGGTAATCCGGCTTAGTCCAAAAGCGACTGTGCAGTGTATTGCACGCAGCGAACGATGCATTTCTCGGTTAGTGATAGTATTGTGAGAAAGTTGAATACTGTGTTCCGTGCCGTGTACCGCAATGCAGTTTACGTTGGTTATCGTTGTAAACAAAGTTAAGCTATGTCCGCTCACCGAGGAGCCGCTCAAACAAATAGGTACGTATCGACCTAGTGACGGTCATTATATCGATACTGTTTTATATGTACGTATTGCGGTCGTGAATGTGACTCATTTATTGGAGTCATTCATTCATGAATTTCCGATTGATAGTAGGTACATTGACGAATAAGTTTTTGATAAAATTAATTCATAAAGCATGGTTATTGGTTACAGCTTTATTGGTTGTACAGTGTACTATAGATAATAATTTCAAGTGTTCTAATCTTAATTCTAGTTTACATATCCTTGTAACGATTATGTAAAATTGTATTTATTTCTTAGTAGTTATCATAATTCAATGGAATTTCCTTTCGTTTTCGTATTCCCTACACGTGTCTAAGGGTCAACGAAATGAAGCAACCAATTCAGTTATATTGTAAGTGACGTTCGCCATCTGAATAAATGTAATTGAACAATTTCTAACAACCCATTGCCCTTACACTGGTAGTTGGTACCTACACGACGATTTCATAACACAGCTGTAGATTATTGTTAAGAGTCATTAAATTCAGAATATTAAATCTACTGAATGTAAATTGTTCAATTTTTGATATAGGACCTGTGCTTCATTGTGAATTACTTCTAACGAGATAGGTATTATGAAAGTGTTTTGAATGGCAAATCATTACTTAAAATTACTATATATATACAAATGTACTTATTAAAATTTAAAATATTCAATATGAGAATTGTGGTCGAGTTATTCATAATTTCAATGAGAAAACCCAATCCAACATAATAGAGCTTTCATTTCAATTGTACACTCAATGTTTCAGCTTTCGTAAAATTATCATATGTTTTTCATCTGTTACTAGTTACCTACTCTTTTAATGAACACAGCAACAGACAAATGAATTAATTCCTGGTGCAGATTTATTGTATGTCACACTCACCTTCTTTCCTGTTAATTGACAAATATTACGTTTTACTTGAAAATACTTACTCATTGTGGTTGGGTTGTTTTTGCTTCATACATTTCCAACGTCAGAAGATTATTATGGTGACGTCAAGAAGTAAACTTTGTAATAATATATAATATTATCAAAGATGGTGATGCCATTGTTCTTATTGAATTTCCGTTCTTCGAACCAGACAACCAGTATGTAGGTATTAAACAATGAACTGTAATGTGTACATGTGAGTGAACTTGTTTCATATTTTTTGTTTCAATGTCTTTTGAATTCCATATACTAACAATCTAGGTTAGACTAAGTATGAAAGTATTTTTTCTTTTAAATCTGTCGATACCATAAATGACTATCGTAACATTGATTGCTTATCTTAGTTAAATAATCCAATTCGCAAAGGAATCATGTCGACGACACAATTCTTCATGCACGATTGTTTGTCTGCAACGCCCTGTTTGCTGTATTCTTATCTGAAACTTGCAATATTACGGCATGAATCATAATGATCTGGGTTCAAACAATAACTGTGCGAGTGACGGCCGACGGGGCGTGTTCGCGGCGACTCTGATCTCGACCCACTATGTGAAAGATCGCGAGATAGGATCTCCGGTCTCGTTATGTTGTAGCCTGTAGGGCTGTCTGTACTCACTTTTCAAGTCCAAGTTCTTAGATTTTACCCGTAGTACTCTCTTTTAACAGCTCTGCTTTACCGTTCCGATTGGTGCAAAATGTGCGAGCTGAATTGAGTTATTTGCCAATTTTAGAATATGTATTGTTTTAAGCACGGAGTGGTTGTTATGCGACAGCGATTAGTTTCATTTATAGGTGAATATACTTAAGCTTTAATTAAATATTGTTGCTTATGATTTATTTCAATAAATAGAAATGTTCAAGCATTGCGAAAGATAACTATTAATATTTACAAGGATTTTATTATCACAATATGATATGACTCAAAATTCGTAAAGCTTGCATCACCCGTACTTTCATACATTTTATTGTGTATCGATATCTAAAAGCGGCAAATGTAGATTGAAAAAAAAAAAAAACTTTCGATGTTTGGTAACGTACTTATTCTAAGATCTGACCGATAGCAAATCGATTCGTGTTTCGGACCCGCAATTTCGCTTTTACACGACCCAGAGCGGGCGTGTTCGATCTATACAGGCTATCTGAACGTTGTTTGTTTTCGCATTGTTTGCCCTCTATGTTGCGTCTATCTATTTGATACTATTCGCCTTCAAAAAGTTTCGAAACGCTGTAGATAGGTACCCAGTACTGTTGGCCTTACAAAATTTCGTTATGGTCACGTCTTTGTATGAAACTAATTAAAGCATTTTGTTTGGACTAATTGAATTGCAACGGAAATAACGTCTGAAGTGTTTATAAAACTATCGGCAAACTATGATAAAACTAAACCTTATTATATAATTGTCTATCGAATTCTCTATCTTATCAATTCATTTAAAATCTAAATAAACTGTTTCTAAAATAAGCACTGCATATTATATTGTAAAATATACCACTAGTGGGTCAGTACGATTTACTATATGTATTTAAAACGGCGTTATCTATAGATTTTAGGTCAGGATACAGACGGCTTAATCTCATGATAAACTGAACGAGGTACCGACAGTCACCATGTGACGTTTTTAGGGCGATGAATTTTGTTTTATTTTCAGAATCGTTTAGTAGGTATGTTACATGTCATTACAATATTGTGTAACAAGAGCCACCACCATAGAAATCTAAATAACAAGACACATAGAAGTGCTTTAATGTCATAATTCGTATGATAACCGCTGTCGCCAAAATCAACACATTTAAACCGATAACTAAACAATACACACAAGTAAACTATGCCTTTTATTGGACAACTTGATTTTAGTGAAAACTAACTTAAATATTAAATTAAGCTTTTTAATATGTATCCTAACGCACGAATATACGGTTTATTTTAGAATAACATCCCTAAGTATATGAGACGTTTTGTTTCTTTTTGCTCCAATAAGGTTGAAACTGTGTCATTCATTGTTATTTCGATTACTATGGTGACACTCGTAATACTTGTAAATATTCTATAATTTTAAGGAAAAACGGCATTATTTCTAAAAAAAAATATTTACCGATGAAATATTATTCCTTTATTAGTATAATTACAACTTGTGGAAGAATTTCCGCAATGGGAAATGCTGAAACACACCATGTTTACACACATACGTCTCCATAGCAACTGAACTGTGACGAACACACTGGTGATGTGAAAGTCACCTGAGTGGCGACAAGGTCACGCGCGCTTACGACTTCTAGTGTCTTGTTATTTAGATTTCTATGGCCACCACCTATAATAATTATGTACCAAGTAGGGTGATTGCGCTGGTTTTCGTCCAGTTATGGGAGTTGCCAACTTTGTGATGCGAAATAAATATTTTGGAGCACCCTTCCTTAAACATATAATATTTTTATTTAGTCCTTATATAGTCTTCTTTAAGATAATATTAAGTGAAAATAAATCATTTTGACGTATCTTTTTATTTAAATTATTTTCTGCAAAAGTAGGGTAAATGCTAGTTTTCGTCCAAAAAAACTGGTTTTCGTCCTAGTGTAAGCTAGTTTTCGACCACCGTGTAGAAAAAGGAGGGTAGGTCAACTATTAAGTTAAAAACCAATTACAGGTAAATATATACTTTTATTTAATCAACATCACAATTTCTCACTACCTTACAGGTTTAGTTTTACTAATAATAATCAATATAACTAGTCAACACTGAGATCTATGTAGCACTTGGCAGTCTTTATATGCGTTAGTGATGACTGATTAATCATTCGTAATAAAGAAAGGAATGCGTTACTTACAATGTAAATGAATAAAGTAATAATTATAGGACTGAGAAATTACATCAAAAAACAGAAATATTCATTCTAATACTTTGTTTATCAAATGAAACGTACTATATTAAACACAGCCATAATAATACGTTTTAGCTACTAAAATAAACTATACTATACCTTACTGAACTATGCATTATTGTCTTACTGATGCCTTTATTCTTTAAGATTCTTCAGTGTACGTAGCGTTTTTTTTTCTAGCTTTCTTAGACTCCTTCGAGGCCATCTAAAAACAATAAGATCTTTCTTAGGATACGTTGAGTAAGTAGAATAAAAAAATATTGCATTGGCAAAACAGACCTAGAATAAAAGATGATACTCAAGTGAATGATAATCAAGAAAAATACAGTGTATTATGTCTGACCTACCCCCATTTATGCCACGAATAATTGACTCTACTTCACATAAGGAGAATGATACATGACTGAATGAATGACAATATTAGGTACCTACAACACTCTGGCCCTCACCAATTATTTATAAGGAAGATACTGAATAGAAAACTTTTCAATACGTAAAAAAGACGAAAAGTACTGCAAAAGAATAGCCATTTTTAATTTTTGTCCACTCCAATACTCATTCATGGACGAAAACTGAAACGTTTAAAGCTAAATTTAGTTTTCGTCCACTTCTTTAAATATTTTTTTATTTTGGCAGCACTGACAAAGCAGTGGACGGAAACCAAAAAATCTAAACTAATAGCAATAAAGATCACTTCGGGAGAAACTATTCAGTATTTTAAAGGTCCGATACAGTAAAAAGAACCTAACAAATATTCACGTAGCTGTTTGAGTTTTCGTCCACTTGGACGAAAACCAAATATTTTGAGAATTTGGTAACCTAGTATCCGTCCACTTAATTTTTCGAAGAGTATTATAAAAAAAGTATGATAAACACTTCTAATTGCGTTTAATAGGCTTATAACTAAACATACGTACCAAAAACATTACGTTAACTAGCTAAAACAGTGATTTAACTTACCATGAACTTTTCTCGCCGGCAAATTTTTCTCTCGCGCGATGACATCTGCAAGGCACGGATGGGAAGCGGCCACTTTTACGTTAATTTTTTGAACTCTCTTCTTGTCAAATCAAATTTTGATGTTGATAGTACTGTTGCTTACACATTAAGGACCGTAAAAAGTGCAAACTTGCGCGGGAAGGTAGGTTTGTATTCAAGTTTTACGCACGTGATTGTAGCAGGTCAGTCAAATGGACGAAAACCGAAACTGGACGGCAAACCAGCGCAATTACCCTACCTACCCTACTATTTTCTGTAATTATCTTAAATTAAAATAATTTAGTGTCCTCCTTGCGAGACAATTTTAAACTAAATCAGGCTAAATACTTACCAACTAACTAACATAGGTATTATATCAAACTAATAATATTGTTGTTAACGAATATTATCAATCAATTTATTATCACATATACATCGGTAAATATTTGAACTGTCGCGTACCCACGATGTACAAACAATGTAATCATCTGATTAAATACTTTACGCGCTACCAAAAGAATTATTTTAATTAGTTTCCAAGCGAGTTTCATATTCCTTCATTCTAAAATAGCTACTCAACGTAAAAGCTAGTTTAAATAATGTTTATCGGTGCGATTAATATTTATTACTTTTTAATTAATTCGTTTATAAACTTTCCTATTAGGCAGTGTCGTATTTGATGCCCATGTTCATTTGATCTTAGTGTGTTTGTATGTATCGGCAATGTGTGGGCCTGTGTGTGTGTGTTTAACAAAACGTCATATTGTGTTTAGTGATACCTAATGATGTATAGCGTTAACATGTGTGTATATTGTTCAGAGTAAAGATCATAGCTATGAACTTAGGGGCAAGTTGTTACATAACAAATAGATAGTGTTCCTGGAACATCTCGTATTGTGCTACATGTGAAATAATGAAACATTCGAGAAAGTGTGATAGAATATCAAAATTTAAACACAAGCTGATAAAGAAGTGTAAAAGTATGTATTCTTGATTATTTTGTTTTAAATGTTAACGATAATTGAGATAATTAATACCTACTAAAGATCCTTAATTGAGTATTTTAACGTGAAATTTTAAAAATGTCGCGTTGCTAAAACGTGGTCTCGCCACCCACGCTAGTCTTCAAGGACTTACAACTTGAGTTTCGAGGCGACACAAACTCATAAATTGCTTGAACTATAACAGCGTTCAAACTTCAAAGTATACATTGTTATAAATCGTATTCATAATGTATTTTTCTTGTTTTGCTCCAATGGAAAGGGACTAGGGTAAGTCTCATCTTACTCTATGATTTCGTAATTTTTGTAGACGTTAGATGTTGAATTTGCTAGTCGAAATTGAATTTAGTTTAATTTTAGGTTAAGGTTTGCCGGCTCGAAATAATATATCTGACATACGTGAGCTAACACATTCCATGATTGATTAATTTACCTTAGATATTAGTAGATTGGTACCTAGTACCTAAATACTCAGCTACAGTTACTATACAGCTAATTACTAAGTAATTAATACTGGTCGTGACTTTAGTGCCTCGAATTGTTTAAATATAAAATTCAAAATTGTAAAGCTAATGCAAAATTTCATTCATCTAATCTTACAGAACTGTATTTTTTGTAATGTATGCACCTATGCAGTATTGTGTATAGTCTATAATATAGATGCGTTCCGATGTACCTCCAATATTGTAATTACTAAAACCAAGTCATTTCACAGATGAACATCGATCAGCCGGTGGTAGCTGGGAGGAGCCAGTGAGCGCGGTGCGGAACGCGCCGCTCCGGCGCTCGCAACGCCTCAACAGCACTCTGGACTCCCGGTATGTTGAACTGAATATTCTAATATTTAAGGCGATATAAAGGTTTTATAAGTTATTTTTGGATGTAGGAGATTAGATAACTAACAAGGTTTTGTCGAGGTGTGAACCTAAGTCCAGTTTAGTCATATATCTGTACATATTAAGTTCAAATTTAGGTCGCTGCAAAATTGAATGCTTTTAGAATATTATAATATATGTTGTAGTGAACTACATACTGTAGTCTGTATTGTATATTTAATTAATTCATTATTAAGTTTTTAAACTGTACAAATAATATATTGAGGCTTCTGAGGTGTATTTATAACCACTCTTCAGTTAATAAAGGCAGTGCGTTGCCTTTAACAGGGTTATCGAACTTGCGTTTAACTTGATTCTGACTTGAGCAATTTTGATACGGAATATTTTAATTGAGCAAAATAAAAGTTTTATCTTTAGTACAATTGAAATAACCGTCTGGTTGGTGTTAATTAATTACGCGTCTTCTTACAACTTATCTGCCGTCCTTTAACTAGAAAGCCGTTAAGCCCACGTAGTGAGTTTCGAGTAAATGGCAAAAAACACGGAAATCGTTATTTCTTAAAAATTACGACACTTAGAATAATTATTGTGAGATACATCGATCGAAATTTAATTATATTATATATAAATAATAGTTTTTACCCATAAACAGTTATAATTTATTTTTAAATTCAATTTTTCTCGTTTAGTTCAGCATATAATCTGAAAATTTTATCTATTTACTGGACAAGACGGCCGTTAACATACCATAGCGACTTTTTAGCTAAGTAATTTAGTATTTTTATTTTCATTTTGGGATTTTTTTTTATTTAGTAATAAAATGCTTACCTAAAACGTCGTTAAGCTACTATAACTACTTTTAAGCTATGACTTTCGCTTTAATTTAAATTTCAAAAACTTTATAATCAACGGTTAAGGGCTTTTAGATGCTTTTGTACTATGATTCTATATAGTTGTACTAAATTTTAATCTTACTAATGTTAAAAATTTGCTGCTGTCTTAGGCTTTGCTCTCGGGAATTACATCCTCTAGGTCAACCAATGGAAAGGAAAAGGATCAAAAGCTTTTAGGTTTAAGTATTAAGGATTTAAACACTATCTAAATTAATGGTTCTTGCGTCTGTTTGTGAGTAACAAGTATTGTAACTCTTTTACTAAATGACTCTTTTAAGTTGTTGATAAAATTAACCTTTATTTATCGTCATGTTCACGTTTATTTCATTACAGAGGCTCATTAAGGGGTTAAGATTATAGATAAATCTTCTCGCTTTTCTTTTTGGAACCGCATTTTCATTTAGAATTGCAATTATAACGTTATTTTATAAATACTCTTCTGCGAAGCCATCATACGAGTAAATAAATAAATAAATAAATCGTTTATTTTCCTCAAACTTATAACTACATTAACAAAAAGTACAACTACAAGTAAACATAAACCAAGAGGACTGGTGTCTGCGATAGGCCGTAGCCTGTAGTGCAGATCGCCAGGCACTCAAGTCACGGATATGTGAGTACATATATAACCACAAACAATGTAAACATAAATCGTTTCCTGAAAAAAAATTAAGACTTGTGCACGAGGTTTTTGAAAAAAACACCCTGGTTTCAATAGGGCTTCAAGCTCGACTTACATGTGGGATGCTCTTTGAAATAATGTAGAACCGCTTATCAAATGATTAGAAGACTCTTTCATCCACATTTAGAAAATATAATATACCAGAATATGTGGAAAATAGCAGGAGGTAGAAAACTTTTTATTTGCTACCATGTAAAAAAATACAAATCTTAATAATCTAATATAAAGAAAAGAAAAAATAGCAATAGTGGCAAAATGGTCTCCCCGTCAGCGGGTCAAAGGTAGTGTACTCATAACAATTTTTGTATTGACACCATCTCTAGTACATTGCTTGACAGTCGATTACTAATTCCACCCAAGGGGTAAATTACATTATTAATAAATAGTTTTAAAAATTAAATAGTATAGACTGCCTATGTCCTCTTTCTCGGTTACAGAGACAAATCAGAGTCTAGACAGAGAAATACGATTGAAAGTTCGCAATGTCGTAACCATTATCTACCAAATTTTCGTAACTTTGACTTGTTATATTTTCCGTAATTTAGCTGCTAGATTGTTTAAAACTTAGTAAACTTGATCAGAAATAATACGTCTTGTAAAAGAAAATCAAAAGCAATCGGTACTCTGCTTGGGGGCGACATTATTTCATCATCACTCTCATCCCCAAAACTGATGCATCACCAGAATCGGATAACTGCCTTTTAGCTAAAAAATGAGGGTTAGCTGCTTTGTAGCTAAGCAAAAAAGTGTTATTAGAATTTGTCCTAAATAAAATTACTCAACTAAAAAAGCGTTAAGGGCGAGTAACTGCAAATAAGGTAAGGATTTCCATTGGAATAGTTATATGAAAGCTTATCATAAAGCAGTTATAGTCCTTTTGCGTCTCTATATATCAAGTATAATCTGATAACGTACTTTTAGTCAAGTAAAAAGCTAAAAAATAATTATTAAATCTGGCGGTTAAGGTACTTTAAAGGAAATTTAGCGAAGTAGTGTTGGTTAGACGCTTTCAAGTTATGGAATCGCTGAAAATTGTGTTATTTAACGGCTCACAATATTTTTATATCTCTATAACTATTAATGCTAGAGAAATAATTCTTAGACAGAAAGATAGAGAATTTTGAACTCTGTCATCCTACATTTAAAACTGAAAATTGACCATTTGTTGGTTAACGGCTTTTTAGTTAAAGGACGGCAGTTATGTTAGGATAAGCTTTCGACGGATAAATTCGTGAAGATAATCACAGATCTGAGACAGAAAGATCGAGCCAAGAAACTTAACGATCGATGCGTAGTAGTAACAATTTAATCCATACTAATATTAGTTATAAATGCGAAAGTAACTCTGTCTGTCTGTCTGTTACTCAATCACGCCTTAACAACTGAACGAATTTGCATGAAATTTGGTATAGAGATATTCTGATACCCGAGAAAGGACATAGGATAGGTTTTATCCCGGAAATCCCACGGGAACGGGAACTATTTCTTTGACTGCGCGGGCGATGCCGCGGGCGGAAAGCTAGTTTTGAATAAATGCCTGAATCCCTACAAACTGAAAACAATGTATTGACTCAACACTGGGCTAAAATCAAACGAAGGAAACAAACCCAGAGCCTGTCTAAGCTAAGTATGATTGATGACCATTCCGAAATTAGAACCAATTCCCTACAATAGGGGAGGTTAAAGTGTACTTCGTTCTTGCTACCTATTCCCTTTTTTGTTCTTTATAACCAGATGGTTTCAAGTATTTGAACCCACGTTGAAAATCATCGAAGATCATACAAACAATTCAATCTCTAAAATCAGAATTTCTATGAACTCCTTCAGGCTTCGTGGTTTAACACAGGTTATGTTTTAATATTAAAAAATTCTTCACTCGATATTTTATAAAAATCTGCAAGAAATATAGGCTTATGAGCATCGTTTATACATATAAGGTTTAATTGCTGAAGATTTTGTAAATAAAAACCATCGCGATATTTACTTACCGAATAGATTTAATTTCGAGAATTGTTCCAGTCTTTTTTTATACATGCAATTAAATGTAAGATTATATGATTATGTGAATTGACTTAATTAATTATTCATATTGATAAAAAAGTAACGTAGGTTGCATTTTAATTTCATAACGGTGTTACACTGTAAAATTAATTATGAAGGAGTTAGAGCTCCGGTAATAGAAAAGTTAACTACCAATTAACTAATCATGTTGTAGAATTTAGAAATAGTTGCCGTTCAGTTTCGCATAATTAGACATCTAATTAGAAATTCAACGATTGATGGTAAAATTTCAAATTTGTCGCACATTGGAAAGTATCATTACTACAACGATATTGACAGCGAAATCTTTCTAAGCTTTCTTCTTTTAAAATAACTATAAATAAATTGTTAAAAGTTATAAAGAATTACAATGTTTGGAATATATGAATTATAATGTAACTAGACCGTATACGAATTTTCGTTTCCGAAAAACCGACATAATGGACTGACAGACTGGCAATCAAGGGAACCTTTTTCGTGCTCTAATATATGTTTAAGGTTAACCAAAATTAAATTGGAAACTTGTTAATATAGAATTAATGTGTAAAATGCGTGCTATGCGATAAAAATGTTAAGCTAAAATGTTAAGTAATGAGCTATAAAGTTCAAGAATTTAAATTATCCTTCAATTAAGGATCAATTTAATCCGTCAGTCCTCGGATCACAGACACAATAGAAAATCTATTGTGTCTCGGCCCGATCGGGCCGCTCGGTGGTCAATGGGTTAAAAGTAAATTTAAATTCTGGGACAATTAATTAACGTTAAAATTTATCTTCATTTCATTCAAACAACTTGAATGAATTTCATTATGAACATCAAAGTACGTTATATTCAAGTCCGGGATCTAAGATTCATAAAGTAATAGACGTGGGCCACTCGATTCGCTAATTGTTTACAACACTAAAGTATAAAATGTGGTAATTTGGCTTAAACCGCTAATTAGAATTTCAATAGCCTCACTTTTTGTGACCCAAACCTTGACGCTACACAATATTACGTATTACTCGTCGTTTCTTACAATTTTATATAATTTATTTTGATAATCGTGACTGCACAATTTGAAGTAGCTTTGTAATTATATTTTTTCTTTCCCAATTTACTTCGGTATAATCGTAATATAAGCTCACCAGTGGTATAATATTGCCACCCACAGACAAACAGTTTTTTTATAATGTTTGTTTGGATCAAGATAACCGTAATTCATGATATCAAGAACATAAAACAACGATTACGCAATTTCCTCGCGTTACTTATCTTAATAAAAGCTAACGTTAAGCAAAGCGTATTATGCTGGTATCTTTAGTGGTTTCTGCTGTAAGCTCATAATCCTAGTGACATGTATTCTAAGAACACTTTACTTATAGATGCTTACTTTATTCTCGCCATCAATAGGGTTCCCAAATAACTTACACTTTAACTTAATCCTTAGCAACCAAATTGAAATTCTGTAATGTTCATCTTATTATTAGGTCGCGTTAGAGTATATATTCTACTAGGTTTCCGCCCGCGGCTTCGCCCGCGCAGTTAAAGAAAAACCCGCATAGTTCCCGTTCCCGTGGGATTTCCGGGATTGCGTCATTTTCCCGGGATAAAAAGTAGTCTATGTCCTTTCTCGGGTATAAAAATATCTCCATACCAAATTTCATGAAAATTGGTTCAGTAGTTTAGGCGTGATTGAGTAACAGACAGACAGACAGAGTTACTTTCACATTTATAATACCTATTAGTATAGTATGGATGGTTTTAGTCCGACGTTCTTCAGATTTTTCAACCTTAATAAAACTTCGACTAGGCATGGAAACTAGGCATAGGAAAATATATAACACCTATAATATATCCATATATAGATATACATCCATCCGGTATCCCGGTAAAACTCTAGCTCAGCGATCATCAGTCTGTATACTTCATTATCGTCGAATTAAAAGTGCCGCAGCCCTACCAAGTGTTACACACTTCCCTTCCATTGTGCGGTGTGGTCCTGTCGCGCTCGACAATTAGCGACCGACGACGCCGCGTAGCCAATTAACACAAATTTCCTGTGTACGAACTGCAGGCCAGATGAGGGCACTGCCTCCCTAAGTGATCATTCACCTTTACATCTAATCTAATCCTATGTTAACAGTACACGGCTATTGTTCTGGCGCGCTGCATTTACTTTGGCGTGTTTACGTTTTAATTTAACTAGACTGTAGGTACTGTTCGCGGTGACAACATAAGGATGTGATTGGGGAAGTTTGAATAAGTGATAAAATACTAAATAGATTAGTCCAAAGTACGTAGGAACGATCATGCTGAAAATAAAAATATCCATCAGTAGGAATTAAAACGAGCGATAGCAATTAGGCAATTTCCTAGTTTATTTTAATTAAAGCTATAAATCAATTAACAAGTTACATTTCCTACTTCTAATTTAACCTTATGTCCAGATAGGCCGTTGAGTTTGAACAATTCCAAGCAAATTCATTAGCATTACAGCTAAAGCAATCCCAATGAAAAGCGTAAAATAATAATCAAAGTCCACATTGCCTTTACCGTTAATAGACAATTGTTGTGGAACCACCGCAGCGGGAGGTCCATTCGCTTATGACGGGTTTCATTTATGCTTATACGCTTTCCTCGTTGACTCACATCACGTGACATTTTTTCGGGATTATACAAATTCTGTACTTGTGGACTTACGAGAAAGTGAATGCGTGACCTCTGAGTAATTCGTAAAACACAATATTAACTCAAGAAGAGGCCTTATCGCAAGGGCAAACATGCAACTATCACTGCCTCATATATATTTAGCTGAACAGGGGTAGCGTTTGTGTAAACACGTACAGAGATAGTATTGAAAAATAATGTCAAGGTTTATTCACTCAATTTGCATGTTTCACTGATAATGATAAATAATTCTGTACTGTTGTAGGTGCGGGATAATTATTCCGGCCCCTATTGTGTTACTTCTGATATACCTGTAATTTTCAAAGACGTAGGCACGAACTGTGACTAAACTGCCACTGTAGTACCGTAATAATTACGATAAGTCCTCAATGTATTCTTATATGCCATTAATATCAAGTTTTGATTTAATCGCCAGATAAAATGTATATTATATCTGGCGATATAATATACATTTTACTATATAATATATATTATATCGCCAGATATAATATACATTTTATCTGGCGATTAAATCAAAACTTGATATTAATGGCATATATTTATAATTACTATATAATATTATATATACTTATTGATATTTCAACAACCAGGGTATTAATACTAAACGGATAAAATCTCAGAAGCTATGTAATGAATCATTTGATTATTGTTCTATGTAACTAGATTATCGGCATTATTCTAAATAGTCAATAACGATGTAATTTTCACGTTTAATCGGTTTAGATTGGATCAAGTGAATTATGGTAACGTGGTCAAAGCCTTGAACTACTGTGTGCAACTATCACTAATTTATTACTAAAATACTGTTATTTAAATTGGCGTGGGAATCGATATTCGCACATGTTTGTGATACTAAACGTCCAAATGTATACGCAAAAAGCCATATCCGATCTATGTTTACATACATACCTACTGCTAGAAGACCTTTGGACTATACAGATACACAAAGAAAAGTTTATTTCTAGCGGAACTGATAAAGAAAAGTACAAGTAGGACTATTAAAATAAGAAACGAGATAATAAATGTTAAGTCACCTTCAACCGAATTCAATTTGTTTGATAATAAAAACTTCGTTGTAAATTAGTCGTATGTGTGTATAAGTCGATAAAAAGTCGAGGAAGATGACCTCTAACACTTAAGATGTGATAAAGCAGTAAAAATAAAATGAATAAGCTTAATTTTTTATTTAGTGTACGTTATAAAAATACGAAATTCAACATTAAAACATAATTCATTTTAAACTTTGCTCCCCAAGTGTTTGTATAAATAATTCGACTAAAGTTAGTTTGCTCCCAAAACGCGATCTATGATATGACTAAGATATTTGGAACTAAAACCATCTGTGTTGCAACAGATGGTAGCTCTTGATAGAATGTACGCTCAACTAAAGATGGATCATATTTTATACATGTTAGTGTTTGTGTTATGACAAGCGCTATAGGTCATGCCATTCAGATAACACGATGAGCCTGCAGACAGTACGCCGTCTGTTTCGTATCTCATTACCTACAATTGAGTTTAAATACGTTGAATAACTTCGTCCCAAGAATACCACATAAATCAGCCACGATGTGCGCTATGAATTTGTTGCACTTTGGCACTTAAAATAAGACAATAGATATCATTTTTGAGCAATTTATTAATGTGATTTATGTACAGTTTACTGCAGTACCATTTTGAAAAGCTATTTCGTGTGACAATCCAATAGAGCGTGGGCGATTCACACCACTTAACAGTAAATGTTCTCCCAAGGTTTCACGAAACTTGCGACATAGAATTTATTAACCTGTCTTCAATTAACATTTTGAACAAGTAACATTTGATAAAACAGTTATTATCTTTTAATACGTTATTAAAATGTACCTAATATTTCTGAGAAATATAATATAGGTAGCTTAGTATGCTAGATTTAATAATTTTTATTCATAGCTCGCAAGTCTGAAGTCTAAGCAATAAGCGTTTTATTAACCTTGGATGATGTAACTTGTCTCTTTAGTATTCAACTTAACTCATCGCATGTATGAGGTGTGTATGAGTGATTGGAATAATATATATGATTTATTTTTTAAAAGTAATAATAATATAACCTCTTGGAAGGATTCACATTTAATTTGTTATTGGTCTGAGTTGTTATATTCTTGTCTGTAGAAACAATATGTGAAAACGTTTCTGCAGCATTGCGTATTGTAATGAAAATTTAGTTTTTGGCACATGTACAATATTTTATACCCCGTTAAAGTGTTAAATATACATTGTATACGATTATAAAGAAGTTAATAATGTTAATTCCAAGTATTTAATGATTTGATCGTCATGATGTATTGTTGAGCAGGACCAAATATATTCGTAGGCTGAACAAACTCGTACATATTGTGCCTACTGTGTATTGTATGAATTTATCATGTGTGCATATTGTTATATCAAGAATCGTCAGCTTCTTTGTTTAGTATTTTATCAAGATAATTGCTTCATTGTCATATTAATGTGTTGATCCATTAGTCAATACGTCCTTCCGTTTATTTTCAAACAATGTTTGATTGCTTTGGCAATGATCACATCGTTTGTTATATGATTTAGTACCATGTAAATATTGTTAACGATTGTGCGAAAGCAATTGTTCCTAGTGCTTCTGGTATTCGTATCCAAATCTAAATGGAACAATAAGGCTGGTAGATGTGTATGAGATATTATGCTGAGACTATTATTTTGTAGATAGAGACTATATTATTATGGTAGAGCAATTAAAGAGCGTTCGAGGCGCTTGATGATAATTGCGTTTAGAAAAATGAATATTATTATTACAGTATTTTAAATAATGTTAATTTTGGGAGAACAGGAATGTATGTTAATATGTATTTCTTCATTCGAGAACTACTCAATGATTTTTATAGCCCGTATTAACACATGGGAATTAGGATGCGTTGTAAGTAGGACAACTATTTATAAATAAACCTTCGAATTTAAATAAGTATTACTTATAATAAAGTTCAAAATACCTACAGGCTATAGGCACATTTAACATTTGTGTAAAACTTGTGAATATGTTCATTTTTTTCATATCAATATTAATTAGGTTTACGTCTCATATTATTATAATTTTCTACCAGATATCTATACGGATGTTGAAATAATTTTATGTTCGTGATTAGACACGAAAGTAAAGATTCAGGTCAGTCCTATGCACGTATATAAATTCCTATTTTTCTAGAAGAAATGTGACGTGCATTTTATCCTACATAAATATAAATTAACTTATGACTTATGACGTGGTATGGTCCTCCAGAGTATGGGGTGTTTCATTACAATCAGTAAAAAATAAAATGGAATGTTACCCCGCTTTCTTTGCTCTATAATTATGTTATTGATTATTTAAAATAGCATTCGAATATTTTTAATTCGATAATCAATCAATTTGAATATTTTTAAACGTTGGGGCTCTGAAGCTTCGTTCTTAATTAAAAGAAAGTTATCAATCTAGTTTCTTTCAGGTTTCACCACATTCTCAGCTTTATTTAGATTTTCTCACTCAATTGATGTTCTTCCGCATTAATTGATTGTCCATATCCTATTGGTAATGATGCTTAATGAATGTTAAGTGATCTGCTTGATGGGAAATACTGTTTCGCTTCATTTGATGACTCAGGGATATGGGGCGGCCGCCTCTGTCGTTGCCTTATATGATGTGCATTTCTTTTTGTTCAACGTTCATTTATCTTGATCTCTAATGATTTGATTAAGCAAATTTTCACTTCCATGCTGGTAAAGTTTTATTAAGGTGAAGACTGAAGCATACTTTCAAAAATGCGTTCTCATGGGATTTCCATACATACCTAGGTATGTATTTGCCATTTGGTAGGAATTTCTTAATTTTTGTACAAATTAAAAGAATTCTTGAATACTTTTTCATCAGGTCTCCATCTCATTCGACTATCGATTCGATTTATCGTACCACGAATCGCAGCTTTTGCAGCGTACAACCGGCTACACCCTGTATAGCTAGCTTATTTGCCTCTCAGCAACATGAATTTATCAAATTCTTCTTTCTATCGCAGGAGTACTGGCCAGCTACGCAACACACTGAGCCGCGCGCGCGAGCTGTGCGAGCGATGGCGGAGCGGCGGCAGCGCGCCGTCGCCGCCGACGCCGACGCCGGACGACGAGGGCGGCGGCCGGCTCGCGCGCTGGTTCAGCGTGCGACGCGGCTCCGCGCACCAGTACGACATGCATGTGCACGAGCCGGACAAGATGCCGAAACTGCCTGAGGTAGGATTATGAATGCTTTTGTAACTCCATAGAGTACTGCTCGATTCAATCTTAATGGCGGCACGGAAGTTCGGTGATCGGTCCCTTAACGTCCCGCTAATATCTAAAATTGTTTTTTGCGCATCGGATCGTATGAGGTTCCGAGCCGCCATTATGTTTGAATCGTACTGTATTAGTGTTAGAAGTCATCCGATTGAACTGCGATGATAGAGGAATTGTTGGACTGTAGTATAATCTAGATTTAAATTTTAAAGTATATGCCTATAGTAGCTGCTTTGTACGTACGTGTCTGTACACGAATACAGAATATATTATCTGTGTTTGAAAATTCGACCTTCTTACTGTTAAGAAGGTCGAATTTTCAAACACAGATAATATTATATTCTTGTCCTAAGTAAGTTCATGCAGTAGATTCATGTCTGCTATAATAATGAAATACTGTTTAGAAGCTAAATTTAATCAAATTGTTGATATCAACATTTGTGCTCAAGCTAACGTACAAATAAACAAGATATTTATTGCCATACCTAATTCGAGCATGAATTGCATGCGTTGATAGCATTGCCCAAGGAAGCGGTTGATGTTAGACGTGGCTTTAGTTATGATTATAATATACGCACATGAGGCAAGATGCCAGAATTGTAAGAGAACTGTTGTGACACGCTTTATGCATCATATTATATAGCATAGGTACACATGCATGATTGCGATATCATACTAAATTGATGTTTATGGCCCTTTACAAGCTTTAAAATTATACTTCCAATATCTGGAAATAAATTTCAGTTAATATATTAAATTGTTTTAAATCATGTAGTTGACATTGGGTATAAAAGTGTCCATGACATTTTTGTGCTAGCTTTTTCAACAATTCTGTTTACCGTTGCGTGAGGTGTGACATACGTTCGCACTCACAAAGTCAAAGGCTAGATTATGTTAATTGTTCCACGTTTTCTAGCGCCATAACAGCACTTCGTCTTCTAAATGTACCTTTGTTTGTCGACGTTGACATGCAGTTTCATGGCATACCCACACTAGAACGTCACCCTATAGATGTGTGCGTGCAAGAGAGTAGCCATAACATTCCTGCAGCTCATCATTGTGTTTATGCTTTTTTGGTATTTTCACTATTTTCTAACTAAAGCGACGCGGACGGAGCAAGGAAAGCGATTATTACGTTGCCGTAATACGCGGTTATACGCACCAATGAATAATCTCGGAAAAAGATACCAATCACTAAATAAACCAGTCGCTGGCCGGTCATAATCAATTAAATCAGCATTTCAATCGACCCGTGATTGTTGTATAATTTTAATAGTGTATTATGGTAATAACGCGTGTATAATATTTCCTTTTAATGCGTTAATTTAGAACCAATACATTAAACTATCTTTAATATGGTCAATTAAATGCAAATGCTGCAATAAACAGATTGTACGATTCAAGAAAACAAAAACATAAACTCATTTCGCACGAGCATCCTTCGCATCCTTGCGTTTTGATATACATTCTTACTTGGAAACATAATCATCTTTTATCTATGAGTAGAAATAAAAGGAGAAGTATTTTATAATCACCAATTAACATAATTGAACCTTATTCATCGTCATCGACAGTGCACCTGCAACTGAGTCTGACACATGGTGTGTACATTCTCGCTATGTTTATAAACTGTTTTATCGGTTAATTAAATGAATAAATAAGTATCCATTGGTGACAAAATAGTTAATTTCTAGTTGGGAAATGTGAATATGTTCATATATATATTTGAATATGCGGCGCCAACGAAGCTAAATTTAACTGGGTCGGTACATCCTACGATTTACCTCGCATGCCGGAGCCCCGAACTGGAAACGCATCTATCACAGTCAATTTCGTAGATCGATTTGCATTTTGCAGAGATTTTCTGACCCAAATACGTATTTCGCGATGGATGGCGAAATTGACAATTTATAAACCTAGATTGAACTTAGTCGGAGAGTCTTTTTACGTGGTTCTTATATTTATAAACAAACACGTTAGTTGGCTCTTTGCAAGTGAACATTTTATATAATATACGTTAAATAATACTTACGCTTAAATGTAAAAGAAAGTAAGTATTAATAATCCCAACATGTAGGTGTTAATAAAGAAATTTACTTTCGATCAATACTTTATTTTCGTAACCGCCAATAAATTTGATTCATTTTTATAACGCGAAAGTAGAAAACTCCTCCGTGAGTCAGTGCATTTAGTCATCCTTATAAAATATCTAAATGCAAAAATTCATAACACACGATAATAATATGTATGTATGTAGGTACGTATTGGACGCAGATGCCTCCCGCGAATCCGGTTGGTATTCCGTACGCGAGATATGACCGTAACAGGAACGTGAATAAGGCGACGCTTACAAACAACATTCTTTGCATAGATTTATATGTGAAAAGTTCACTGGTTTCTCAACAAAAGACACCGCTGCTTGTGGCGTCGGCTTTACGGCTTTGAACTTTGCTTGGGCGTTACAATTGGTTTTATGTGTTCGTCGTAAAAATGGTACGAAATAGAAGCTTAGTTGAGATGCGACATAGATCCACAAAATACGCAGAACGTACAAAAAAGCATTACACTTGTGTTCATTATAACGGTTTTTACTGAATTGTTGAATAATGAATACATACAGCATCGGTCGAATGCTTTTGCATAATATTAACATTTAAAATTCACAAAACAAAACGCATTGAGTTTTATAAAACCTTTTAATTTACTACGCACACATTTCTCATGTTGATAAAATAATAGCGTTATTAAAATTATAAAAGTCCTTCGCCTGGTTTCACAATAAGACCTAAAGTTAATAATTAAATTAAATTTAACCTCGACAAATTAAAGTTGCATCATAATTATTATAGTATCGCTCAATTTTCTCCCCTAGATGAGCGTAATCGTTAAACAGTGGTCGTTGACACGAAGGATGCGATGACAATCATCCGTAGAGTTATAGGACTTCATTCATTGGTGCGCACGCCATCTTTAATTCTACTTGTTACTATAGCTGCACAATTAAATATAGGCATCTATATGATTCACATTCGTACCGTGGTCCGTGATGAATCATGATCGGGCGGTTGTCTCGGCATTCAATAATATAACGCTGTGACGACTCCATGTGATGTCCTGACGCTGTGTGCTAAACAAATAATCTATTTAAACATGTGATATAATGGTGTGCGATCGCTGTCCGGTGCTCTACCATAGTGGATCTATGTTTACGATTGTAATTTTTTACTTCAGTTTATTCTTAGTGAGACGGCATGAGTAACGTGTTACACGTAAATGTCAAAAGTGATTTCGATTTCGGTTTGCCAGTAATCTAACGTTTTTACGCTAATCATGTTTTGTGTAAAACTCCTCCACGATAAAGCTCAGTATTCGATGCTGTTTGACGTAAGTCACGTGATCTTCACCGGGTGTGGATGGACTTTTGACGTTTACATCGATGGTGATAGTGTCCAGATGATGTGATCTCGCCTTGAATCGGTGACGTCAGTGACCGGTGTTTACAACTAGTTTGCATGCAGGCGAAAAGCGTTAAACACGACTCAACGCGTGCCAACTAAATTTTATCATTATGTTCAGAAGCAAAATACAAGGAATGCAAATCATATCATCTAGACACCGTCGGAAACACCAACATTATCATGCGCACGCGACGATTTAACGGTTAACGGTTTCTTTTGTCTCCACGCTTATACTTGCAATAATAATGGTGCATTCATAGTATTACTTTCAAGGTTCTGAGATAAATTCTTACGTCGATTGTACCTACCTTTAATCAAAACAAGTGGCCAACATAATATTTTACAACGCACTAGAACAAATTGTTTAGACTTAATCCGGACCTAAATAGGTCAATTAAAAGCAGCTGTCTCATGAATAATTCTGTGTATTACAGTTTTTATTATTTTAAATATATTTTATTATTTGATGGTAAATCTATGGTTTCTTGTTGGTAATTTTATTGCTTTTTGCCATATTTGTCATGTTTTATGTATCAGACCTTTGATTATAATGTTTACTGGATTTGTTGCCAACTATTTACGATTAATAGTAAATAGAATACAGTTTATCCGTATAAGACGATAAATAACTGTTGAATATTTATTTATAAAGTGTTCATCCGAGAGTTTAACTCTTAATTTTTTTCCCCATTGATTTAAAAATGATGGTAAATTATGACGGCGCTTTATTTATAAAATTAACCTACTCATATAAATTATATTCATTGTAAATTAATAACTCATACTTTTCAGAATTACTAATATTGAGGAAACATCAATTTATTTATTGTGCTAAATTATTATTCATATCAATTAAACATAACACGTAAGAGGTTAATAAACCTAACTATTAAATAAATTGCAGTACCTACAGCTACGTAATATACTAATAAGTTCCTTTGTAATATTTACCTTAGGTATAGCTACACATGATTGGCTACAGAGAGAGATTTTTACATTGCTTCATAAAATTGTGAAAGATTTTTTTAATATGCATACATATTATGACAGATTTCATGATTAGTGCTTTAAACTCTACATAGGCAAAAGAGTAGAAGATATTCGATTGGTGAGATTGGATTATCGGTGACAAAGTGGTCATAGGCAAATTACCACTGTACGGCTAAAAGACGTTCGCATCCAACCTCATGATAGCGTGTTTCTATCCTTAAAAATTTTCTAACGTTACCACACACCAGTCCAGTCAGACCAGTCATAACTCAAGAACGGCTGAACAGACTACTCTGATTCTTGGTTTATTACATTACCTCTTTATTAAGCTCAGTTCAGGTAATAAACGTTTCAATGTTTATTTTATTCCAGCTAGAAGAGGACATGTTCTCTTGCGGCGGCGAGGTGCGAGGCGGTCGTACGCCGCCGCCGTCGCTCGGTCCGCCGCCGGACGCGCTCAGTCCGGTGCAACTCCGGCGACGGCACGTGGTCGCCGCGATCATACATAGCGAGAACTCGTATGTGGCGACGCTGCAGCGGCTTATTAATGTGAGTATTGAGATGAATGAATGAAATATGTGAAAAATAAACACACAAAAAATACACTCACAACACAACAGCGTCAATACTATAATTTTTTATAACAATAGAATTACACAAACAAAATTACAAGTAACACAGATGATCTTAGTCCTACTGAGATCTATAGAGCCTCTCGAGATCTTTCGGGCAACTATAAACAGGAAAGCAATAAGATAGATAAAAGGAGAAGATAATACACACCCGGCACTTGATATTGTAAGCTTCTTATTCTTGCTTTGCATAGACTACACGGATGTAATCTGCGTAGACTGGCGTAAAGAGATTTTGAATATGTAATGGGAAAGTTAGAATTAAACGTTGAGATATATTAATAGACATAATAAAACTGCGTAATATAACGTCTTCATTAGAGAGTCGTGTTTTATTGAAATTATTCGCAATCAGTGCAATAAATTGCAAATTTATGGCACTAATTGCGAATTTCCAACTTATAGGAAAACGTAGCAAAATGAAAATATGATCATATAATTTTATCATGCACGTCACAATGACATGACATATTAATTTACTGACGAAGTAAATTTACTATATTAATATTCATTCATTAGAACCATGTTTGTAAGCAGCCAAGTTCCTTGATGATTAAGAAAGATTTATAAAACACTTTCACATTCTTGAAGAACCTTTTAAATACACCATAGAATGCTCTTGCAGTTAATTTACCTAAGCCTTACGCGTGTATAAAACAACGACTCTACAATTATTCACACACGGCACCGGACTTTACGAGCTGTTTGATTTGCGTTCAAATATCTCAATTTCACAACCTGTTACCCACGACTTGTCCACCCATGCCTCTATAGACATTTGTACAAAACTGAACGCGAATAGAAGTGGTTACGTTTATCTCGGGCAAATATTCAGCAATTACAAGGCCACTGCAAATATTTGGTTTACGCAATGCTAGGTGCAAGGCGGTAACCGCCCGATAGTTACATACAGTTTGTGTTTGTGTACTGTTATTTGATTTCATCTAAGTATTTATCAAAACGATCAGGTAGCTTTAGTCTTTACCACCGCCCTCTTATGATATGTTTAATTCTATCTTGTATATAATCTGAAATACATAGTTTAGTATGAATAAAACCAATATTTGTGCATGTATCTTTTTTGTATAACGTATATCTGTTTTTTTCTATTTGTAACGGCGTACAATAAAGGGTTTTATTCATTCATTCATACATACCGTTTTGTAAAATTTTATTCTCTAAGAGATAATAGTTGGATAATAGCTACAGACCGTAATAGTTATGTGCCCTTTGACAATTGCAATTGTTATTTAATATTTGGGTGTCTATTCGACCTTTATTTATGTGGCAAACTTTCAATATTATTTCACTTTGACCTTTCTTTACTATTG
The DNA here is from genome assembly GCF_061535455.1 of Colias philodice. Lineage (NCBI taxonomy): Eukaryota > Metazoa > Arthropoda > Insecta > Lepidoptera > Pieridae > Colias > Colias philodice. The sequence goes on along the minus strand of NC_143098.1, from coordinate 6,078,663 downwards.
TCTTTTTCTCAATATCTAAGATTACAAAACTCACAATATTTTTTTCATTGTTACGTGTCTTTTAGATCATTATATCATTACTGTGTGATTTGATTCAAGATAACGCTAAATATGCATATAATTGCATATTTAATAATACACATTGTTACACAGGCATTTCCATTGTATTATTTTTTACGCTGCATATAAATTATAATAATAAAAAAACAAAGCATATATAATCGTTGACCTCAATTCTGAAAACTTATAGTTTCATCTATCTGTCCTTTTTTAATAGTACATATTCTAATACATATTGTAGAAAAGTCAAAACTATTTTTTAATTAGTGTTTGTAGAGTCAATTCAAATGGTGAATGTTGCATGCTGTCATAGAGCGCTCACAAAGGAAGTGCGGTGAAGTTAGTCATAGCAATTAGATATGCTTTTTAAATTGTTATTACGCAATTGATTGGAATCAATTAGCGTGGTTTGTTCTCACCACAGAGGTGGGACACGACGGCTGATTGAATGAGTTGCAAAACACCTAACTGACCGCTTAATCCGGTATGTATACTGTATACATACTCATTGCAACGTTTTGTTGTTACTCCGATCTTACATAATATAGAAAATAAATTTAAATTTACACCGGTTTTATTATTGATCTTTAGTTTATAACGCGAGCTATTCTGATATTTTATAGTAAAGTAAACATAATAGCACTAGACTTTGATTTACGTCGCAATTGGTTGATAGTCGTTAAATTTAGGTTGTTAACTTGTTAAATATACGATATCCTTTAATTTACAAATATTTATGATTATTTTTCCGACCCAAATATCGACCAATAGAATTGCACCATTCGACGTCACGTGGTACAACCTACATGGTATTATACTGATAATTTTTTGAAAATTTTCTCTGGTCGTTGACGTCAAACTGACAGGTTCAATTCAATTGTGAAATTATTGGCCGACATTTGGGACGGAAAAATAATCTCCCGAATACCACACGAGCTTCAAAATTATCTGGCATTTCCCTCAAGGTTCCCTGCAAACAAATAAAGTCGTCAAGTTTTTCAGGAAAAATCACTCGCGCTTCGCGCTCGTCATTTTTTAACCTTGACTAAAAACTTGACTCCTTCATTTGTTTGCAACGAACCTATCGGAAAATACCCGATAATTTTGAAGCTCTTGTGGTATTATAAGTGAAAATCATTTGTTTGTGATAATAACATACTGACATGTGACAATTTCTCCCGACTTTTACATTTTGAAACAAAATTTCTTCCTTTGTTTTTATGGAAAGTCGAATAATTAGTGGCAAAATAAATATAAACGAATACAAGCAGACAACAGAACGGTCGACCCACAAGTATTGTTCAATTAACATGTTACAGATTTGCATATTAGGAAGTGGGACACTTTCAATAGGTTGTATTTGTGAAGCTATTTGGTTGAAGCGAGGTCGTTGTTTAAATGGCGTGTGCTTTTATGAATATGGCGATTTTATTAATTGATATATCGTTTTACGAATGTGGAACAGTATGATAGAGCTTGGGTATATATGTTACAATATTTACGTGAAATAGGTTTATTGCTGTTTATTGTGTGTGATATGCATTTAGTATGCAGTTAAAGATTGTCTTATGGTTCGAAAATCAGGTCACTTTTTTAATATTTCCTGTAATAAAATCATTAATTAAATACTTATCTACTTATCTATCTACTCTATATACATAAAACTCAAAGGTGCCTGATATAGTGATCTATCAACGCACAGCCCAAACCACTTTACGTATCGGGCTGAAATTTGGCATGCAGGTAGATGTTAGGACGTAGGCATCCGCTAAGAAAGGATTTCCCGAAATTCTTGCGGGAACGGGGAAAAACGGGGATGCACGTAGAAAGTCGTGGGCGGATGCTAGTATTTATATAAAATACACAAGGCTTTATGCAAAATCTAAAGTTAATGCATAGAAAGTAATAGGTAATATATTTTACTACGTACATTTATCGATATGTACTCGGGTTCAATTTACATTTAATATTCATATGAAATTTACTCTTAAATAACAATAAACAAGTATGGTGTCACAACTTTTATGCATACGTACGTGTACTGAAATGTACTACAGTAAGCTTTATGACACAGCTGTATAAAGTTTCAATTTACAAATCAGTTTTACAAATAGGTACTAGAATTAAATTAGAGAAGCTTATTGAAACATCGTAGGAATTGGTTGGAAATGTAGGTCACAACAGACTTACGACTATTCAGTTTAGTTATTGGACACTAAAGTTTTGTTATAAATACACAATTTGCCCACAATTACGCAAACTCCTTATTTATGTTCGACAAAATACGCATTTAAGTTAAGCAAATTAATGTATGCTTAAGATCACGATTTTGCTATTAAATAGAGATTATACCGCGGCTCGTTATGGAGTAATTATTTTCAATTTACGCAGTGCTTTCATAATGATTTCTGCATTAAATCATAAAACATGAACATGACGCTTGTTTACTTTATATGTATAATGTACGTATAAGACAGGTTGTACTGTACATACTAAATAAAGATATGACACACGCGGAGGTAAGCTTTTTTATCGATAACTCGATGATGTCAAAATTTGTATGCTATTTGTTTTTGTTTCGTTTTAAATTCGGTAAAACTGTCGTAACGACATTTTTTGTGGGTTAACCAAATAAATGATATGCAATTTTTAATAGTCGTATGTATATTTAAGTACATACAATATGTCAAAGAATATACTCCAGTGTTTTGATAGCTCATTTACCGGTCGTATTCATGGACATTTACCTTCTCTCTTTAGAGGATAATATCATCTCTAGTGTTCAAATTAAACATATTCAAAGTTTTCCTTGATGTTTTTTATACATTTGTTGATAACATGTTTAAATTTTAATCGAGGTTTTTACCTTGATTGTAAAAAAATGTAATGTGTGTAAAAAAATCTCGGATTAAAGTTACTCTTTAAAGGATTCAAGTAGCATTTTTTAAAGCCTATAAAATTCACCGTATTAGCAATCAGCAATATCTTGCATAATAACCATTTTTTACTTTTTAGATGTACCTACCCAACCAGCAAATCGTTGCTCTATAGAAGGGATAAGAACGTTTCAGAGGTGCTAATTGGTAGTCCTATAAGGGTGATAAGAACGTTGTATAAACCCCAAAGTGGCGCATTTATAAAGCTATTTGGTGGTATTGTGTTGCTGTAGCAGCAACTCAGATGCCAATTGGACCTATAGAAGAGTACACTTATAGAATCGCGATGCTGTTATAGAGCGAAGTAGTGATATAAAAGGAACCGCGATGCTGTTACAGCGCGAAGTTGTGTTTTAAGAGTAACCGCAAATCTTTTGTAGCACGAAGTTGCGATGTACAAGTCACTGCGACGCTATAATTATAATACAAAATGGTAAATCGTGTACCAATTGATAATACGAGTAAATGACTATAGGAACCATCGTCGTGGTGTCGAATATTAATTTTTGTTACACTGTTAATTTTGTTAGATACATAAACTGACTTGTGAATGAAATTTTACTGATAGATTATATGCATAATTAAGCTGTTTTTTTCATGCCCCCCTCGAATTATTGAGTTTTAAGTAATTAAAAAACTAATTTTACACCAAATTGCTGTATAGGATGCCAAATAGCAACTCCGTGGCTATTATACGTCCGCAAACGAACGTAGTTTTGACAACTGTCATGCCATATACTGGATTAAATTAGTAGGGTTCCCTGATGTAAATAGAAAACCCATAACATGTTTTATTTTGTATTTTCTAGTGTAAATTCCGATTTTTAGATTCCGATCCCGAAGTGTCAAGCAAAACACTAGTGTCTGAATGGTCTGCTTCTGAATTATCACAAACCACATGATGGCTGTTAACTTGGTTTTGTTCATAGGATGTAACAGATTGTACGGAATCATTGTCCGTATTCGAAGCCTCACCTTGAATTTGTCTGGTGTCAATCGTTACTGAAGCTGCGATTTTTTTAAATTCATTCAATCCATGATTATTAAATAGAACCCTTCATTTATTTACGAGACGGTGCTGACAATATGGCAGGTTTTTGTTGTTTTAAAGTGAAAGAAACTCTCTTATAGGCCGTATATCTCTCGTAAGTGTCGCATTTTACTACATTAATACGCCGTTTTTGTTACATAACAGAGTTATTAACTCTTTTATACAGTAAATCAGTCCTATAACTCTGACCACTCAGCTATTAAACCACTGCGTTATAATGGGCAGAAAAACACTAATATAATTCAATTAGGTTACAAAGAAGTGATATAAAACTCGGATATATCACCTAATTGCTGTATTATGGACTTTCAGCAACCATGAAGATTCACAGTGATATAATAGTAATAAGGAAAACCATTACAACACTAAATTGTCCTATTGTAGATTTTTTTACGCCTCTATAGGCATGGGACTATAAAGGTTACCCTAGAATCGTTTATTGCACTAATTTGCTGTAAAAAAGAGACCACCAGCGCTGTTATGTGATAATATCGTCCTGTTATTGCTGTACCAAAATCTGGATAAGAGCTGCTCTATAAACGCCGTATAAAATAGTGATATAAACGTTTACATCACCTTGTTATGGGACAAATTTGCTGTGTATGATTATAGAGCAAAATCATCTCATTAAACGCTATTATACAACAAGCTTGTCACCGCGACACTGTTATACGTCATTTAAAAAGCTTTTTAGTGATGTAAGTTATTGTTATAGGACATCTTTGCTGGTTGGGTATATCATCAAGTTCATCGTCTGTATCTTTTTAAATATCCAAAACATGTCAATATGCTTCTTCCAAGGAGCAGAGTTAGTTAAATGACTGTTCTGGGAAAAGATTTCAGTATTAATTGGGTTCATTACCCGTTCTAGGACTACAAGAAGCCGCTAGAAGAGAGCAGCCCGGCGATACTGAACGCTAGCAAGATACAGACGCTGTTCCACCGGCTGCCGGACATCCTGCAGTGCCACTTGCACTTTCGCACCGCGCTCGCCGACTGCGCTCGAACGTGGGACCGCGACGAAAAGATTGGTGAGTTCATACACAAATAGTTGTATAAACTATACAGGGTGGATTTTTGAGACGGGTCAGTAAGGGAGGTATCTTCACCGTTACATCTGCAGGGAAACTAGGGATCGAAAGACTGGGCCATTTTAGGTTTGTGTACTAGAAATTGCCAAAAACATTTCCCATACATTTTGTACGGAAAACCGATAAATCAATTCGAAATATGACTTATTTTGCAACTGAAATTTTAATTCAGAAATTATTGTATTTCACAACGCTGTAACAGCTTCACGTACGCAGGCATGCTATTGTACAGGAACACAGGTTTAAGGAACTTGCTCTTATATTATGCTCATTCGTGATCCGTCTAAAAAATCCATCCTGTATACAACATCGCCAGCTAATTAACACTTAATATTTAATGACGATGAGGCGGAAAGTGTTTCACTTTCACACGAAATTATGCAAGCATTTCTCTAATGTGTTACGGATTGTAAAAATGTCTTGTGGTGTCTAGTGTGATGTGTGTTCGCGGATCGGTTGTAAATTATGGTAATTTGAGTTGATTGATTGGTGATTTGTTCGCTAATTGAGCGAGGTTTTTATACGGTTATAATTGAGACATTATCGATGAATGTTTTTATTAACTTGTATAACAGTTTTCCCATATTGGCCCAATACTTCGATTTTAGTAGGTGAAATTGTTGAAGCAGGAAGCATTTAAAGTAATAGCTTATTTTATTAGCATAAAATAGCCGTGAGAACCTAAGCGACTTTTACTCATTAAAACCTTTGCGAAAAAGTAACATTTTCCAAAGAAACAGACGTCTGCTGTGGATGGACAAATCAGGAAATTTAAGAACTTATAATATGAATATAAGAATTAATAATTTATAAAATTTGTTTGTTTCAACACTCATTTTTTAAAGCATCATTTAAATACTCTTTCCTACAGATTTTTTACATATTGCCCTAGCATATATATTTTTTATATGAAATATGTTGGCTTTTACAATATAAGTAATGATTCTATTAATCGTTCCAGGCGAGGTCTTCCTAAACGCGTTTTCCAAAGCGGTGGTGCTCGACGTGTACTCTGACTTCATAAACAACTTCTCGGTCGCCATGGAGCTGGCCAAGATGGAGTCAAAACGCAAGTCGGCGCTGGCTGACTTCTTCAAAGTGAAACAGATCAGCGCACACGACAGGCTGTCATTCTTCGGGCTGATGGTGAAACCGGTGCAGCGGTTCCCGCAGTTTATTATGTTTCTACAGGTAAGGATTGTGACAGGGCAGTTTTTGTTAGATATAATGATCAACCTTTATTTATAACTAGCTGCGCTCCGCGGTTTCACCGGTGCGGCTCCGCTTCTGTTGGTCTTAGCGTGATGATGATAAGATCGATAAATGGGCTATCAAACACAAAGAATTATTCAAATCGGACCAGTAGTTCTTGAGATTAGCGCGTTCAAACACACAATCAAACTCTTCAGCTTTATAACATATAATCACATAGGATAGGTTTTATCCCGGAAATCCCACGGGAACGGGAACTATGCGGGTTTTCCTTTGAAAACGCGGGCGAAGCCGCGGGCGGAAATCTAGTAATATTATATTATAGTACATTATAGATTTATTTCTAAAATATTCAATTAAACTAAATTAAAATCTAAAGTATTAATCAAATGTAACATATTCAAGATTGTGTTTGATTTATGATTGTAGTTTAGAACCACATTCCAGAAATAAGGTCATGGAATGTACATAAATGAAATAATTTTATTCATGTGATTTACAATACAATAATTGTTCTGTTTCTCTCACAATTTCTATATTATTACAGGATCTCTTAAAACACACGCCTCCGGGCCACATGGATAGAGTTGCATTACAACGAGCTCTGACCAGATTGGAGGCGTTGGCCGACGCTCTCAATGAGAGGAAACGGGACGCGGAGAGGACGCAGGTAAATAATAATGGTTTATTTGTTAAGATCTCTAGTTGTATATAGTGCTATTTATTTCTGTAAGTTCTTCTTTATTTCTATTAATTGGACACTAATTATTAGAGCAGGATTTGTTTAAAATTTTTCGAAACTATTTAACTTTTCCGTTTTGACCTGTGATCAGAAAAAAAAAACTTGATTTTTATTTAATAATAATTTAAAACAACAATTATTCCGATGTTTTTATTAACGCCGAGGTATAGTTTTATCAGAGGCGATTAAATTTTTATCATAAAGATTCAGGGCTTCTGAAAGAAGTCAAGTTGAATGAATAAATGTTGAGTTTTAATTTATTACTCGAACATAATAATAATACATGTATATTGTATGTATAACAGGCGTTCCGCGGAGCCCTAAGACGGCTAACACGTGGCGGTATGACGGGCGCGGGCGGTGCGGGCGGTGCAGCTCGGTTCGGCGCCGCGCGGTTGCTCGCTTCGCGCGCAGACAGGAGGCATCTGTTGCGGCAGGACGACTTGCTGCAATTGGTTAGTTACTTGTAACATGCAGATATGGGAAAATAGTGAAATTTATTAATTTTAAGCTATTGCATAGCTTCTATCGCGGGCCTTGAGCGCGGGGACCGAATCCAGAAATTGCGTAACGAAAAACCTCACGCTCCCCACTCCGACGGGCGCGGAGGTGTGGCTTGAAGGCATGCTACGCAATAGCTTTACCGCGGCAGTCCCCGAATGCCACACGTCTTTTTTCTATATTTTGACGGATTTGTGAGAATGGTGTACATGCGTGTCCGTATGTGCGTGCGTGTATAAGAATTTATTGATTAATGGGTTTGACTGCTTACATCACTACATAGTATAAGTAGCTTTATGCCGTCTGTTCTCATGTATGATCTTTAAAACCATGCAACGGTTTTTGATGCTGTATAAATAGATTGAGTGGTGCAGGAGGAAGGTTTTTTTCGTATATAATTTCTTAAGTTTTAGACATTGCTTGTGTATGTGTACGTGCGTGTGTGCGTACATACGTACGCGTGCTTAATACATTTTATTGAATGTTGGGTTTGACTATCTTACAAATAAAATAATTAATTTTTAAATAATTAATTCACTTCCCAGGAGTTTAACCAATCAGGCACGCTCACAAAGTGCAAGCCGCGGCGTTTACTCCTGCTCAACGACCTAGTGGTGTGCGTGTCGGTGGGCGCGGGCGGCGAGGAGGCGGAGCGGCTCGGGCTCAAGTGGGCGCACCCCGTGCAGGATGTGGACGTGCTCGATACGGGCACCTCGCCGACGCTCAGCCGCGTGCTGGCTCAGGGTAAGGGTTACTAAAGAAAAAAAAAGACGGGTTGCACTCCGGGAGTGCCGGCAGAAGTGAAAACTTGATTATTAACGTTCAGCATGTTTGATATTTTGGAATGGTATCCGTCTTACGCATGGAATATAAGGGCTAAAAAAAAAATCCGTCTTACGCTTTTTCGATCAGGCCACGTGTCCTGACGCGAGTTTAAGATTTTATACCCAACGCCGCTAAAGAAGTTTTCACTTCAAAAATTGGTTGTCTGTAAAGTCGTTTTACTGACGATAATTTGAACGTGACAATGTCCGAGCAGTGGTGGCTCAGTGGTGAAACCTCGGACTTCGAATCGATAAGTCCGGGGTTCAAGACCAGGCGAGCGCGCAGGATATAAATTGATTTTTCAATTTATCTGCGCATGTTGTAACATCACCACTGCTCGAACGGTGAAGGAAAACATCGTGAGGAAACCGACATGTCGAAGAATCAAAAGTTCGACGATATGTGACATCCGCCAACCCGCACTTGGCCAGCGTGGTGGATTATGGCCTGTACCCTCATAGGAGGCCCGTGTCCCAGCAGTGGGAACGTATATGGGCTGATGATGATGATGATGATGAATGTCCGATTGTGCTTCATTGTCGCTCGTTCCGCGCTCTCGCATGCACTTCAAGCCTTACATGGAACGCCTTAGAATGAGGTAACGCCGCAAGAGTCATGGTTTTTCGTGCGTGCAGCCGGCTCTATATCGAATTATAAGACGTTGTCACGTCAAAAATAATACTTCTTGGTGTCGACGGAAGATAGAAAACTAAAAATCGTTAGATTTTAAATCAACTCGTGAAATTGTGCACTGTCGAAAAGTTGTTATCCGTAACTTATTTACTTGCTTATTTATTAGATATTAATTCAAGTCGCGAAATTACATGCTGTCGAAAAGTTGTTATCCGTTAAACGTATTTACTTACTTATTTATTAGATATTAATTCAATTCGCGAAATTACATGCTGTCGAAAAGTTGTTATCCGTAACGTATTTACTTACTTATTTTTTATGCCGAGAATATACTTTTCCAAACGTCCGTGAAATGCAGGTTGCGAGTCGTGATGACACGCGCGAGGCTGTTTCTGCGTAGTTATATAAATATATTTTTAAATAAACCGAACCTAACCTAACCCACCATATCTATTAAATTATGTTTTTCTTTTGAAACAGAACAAGAACTTTGATAACTTTCTCCGCATCTCCAGGTATGAACCGCAGCGGAAGCCTACGTTCAAACTCAAGCAGTAGCACGTCCACCGGAGATTCCCTTTGCAACGAGATGTCCGCGCTAATGCACGACTATGAAACGGTATCGAGAATGGCCGATTTGGCCGCTTCGTTGAAAACACCGTATTCGGAAGTCGCGCCTGAAGTATTTAAGGCACTGTTGCAAAATATACAGAGGAGTATACAGGTGTGTACAGATGGTTTGTTTTTGGACTGTGTCATTCTTTCTGTGTTCATCAATGTGTCAACACATCTTATAATAAGTATAAATTAAAATGACAACATAAAAAGTCCTTATTCATATTTATTAGTTGAATCATATCAAAATTCAATAAATTTAATTAATAAAAATAAGACAAATATTTATATTATGTAATTACGTACATGCGTACGTATAGTTGGTGTTTTCATGTCAAAAAATTAATGATTACCAATCCCATCCAGAAAAAAGACGACGAAATGGCGTGGGTCGATTCCTGCTGTCTCCAACTAACCATCCGCGGTCGTGAAGAGCCACTAACATTCAGAGCGAACGAACCTGGCGCAAGACGTGCTTGGGCTACAGAACTAAGGCTGGCGCAACTTGCGCAAGCGCGGGCGAATTGCCCAGCTTGGCGGTTACCGGCAACTACACCTCCACCGCATAAAATGCCGCTGTATGTGACAGCTACGCCCGTGTACTCGTCGAACAGTTTGACTGAAGTAAGTCCTTCTATAACACGCTTGTTAATGGCTCGGGTGGGAGCCGTCGGCAACGAAGTCGATCGCACAGCTTGCGCAAGTGCAGGCTAATTAATTCGCGTGGCGGTTAGCGGCCAAAATTTTAATACTAAAATTCTAATTTACTTATTTAAAGATTTTAAGATGATGTTCATTCAGTTTTCATTTCTTAAAACAATGTGTAGAAATCGTTTTATTTTCTGTAGTTGAAAATTGTGGTTATGGCTATATTATTCACGAACACGTTTTCACTTTATATTATGATAAACTAGCTGTGCTCGGCGGTTTCACCCGCATTGATCCGCTTCTGTTGGTCTTAGCGTGATGATATATAGCCTTCCTCGATAAATGGACTATCTAACACCGAAATAATTTTTCAAATCGGACCAGTAGTTCCTGAAATTAGCGCGTTCAAACAAACAAACCAACTCTACAGCTTTATAATATTAAGTATAGATTAGTATAGATGGATTGTCTCTATCTATAATCATGTATAAACTTATCCCAGGTAAAATGCGGGTGCTTCTACACATCAAGCGGGTGCGCAGGGGGTGGTGTGCGGCGGCGTGCACGTTCGTTGCTGTGGGTGTGTGCGGGCGGTGCGCAGAACACGCAACTGTCTGTGCTCACACATAGAGCAGCTACGCTTAAGACACTAGTGACGTTGGATCTACCGGATACTAGGGTGAGTTTCGTTGAGGAATATGGTTGTGTGTGTACTGTGCACGTGTAGCGGGTACACGGACGGTTAAACTTCACACCCACGACCGGTGCTCGCACACGGAGACGCTCGTGATGCGGTTTAATTCTAAGACCCCTTAATACGATGAATAATAAACTTATTTAAAACATAAATAAATTATTTAATATGTTTTTCATTTAAATGGAGTGTTTGATTTTAAAATATGTACATATTTTTTATTAATTTTATTATTTCTGAATTCCAGGTAAGCTCAATAGAATATGCAAAAGGAGTGAGACAAGTGACCACGCTGTGCGGCGACACAGTGTGGCTCGGCACTGAAGACAAGAAAATCATCATATTCTCTGGCGTCGAGCCCGAGAAGCAAGAGAAGTTGACCGAAGTTCCCACTATAGCTGCTGTTACGCAAATTAAATTCCACTGCGACTCCATGTTCGTTGGCCTGGCCAACGGAAGGATATCAGTTTTTAGAAGAAATCATGACGATTCCTGGGCCTTGCAGGAGCCTATAGCGATTGAACTTGGGGACAAACCTGTACATTGTATATTACCCGTTGATGGAATTATTTATGCGGCGTGTGCGAAACGAGTGTTCGCAATAAACGCTTTGACTGCTGAAATCATGCGCATCTTAGAGTTAAAGGGTGAAGGAGATAGATCTGTAAAATATTTGGCGCATTCCGGCGTCGGTCTCTGGGCGGCTTTCTCAGAATCAACGTTCGTAAGTCTATATCATACCGAAACATTTGAGCATTTACAAAATATCGACATAGCCGCTGATGTGGCGAAAACTATTGGTGCTAGAGAAGGAAGCAAGCCAGCCCACGTTTCAGCTTTATTGGCTGTTCAAGGCCTTCTATGGGTCGGTACAACGGCTGGTGTTAGTGTTACTGTACCGTTACCGAAACTAGAAGGCCTGCCTCTCATCGGTGGACACATTGCCGTGTCCTACCACGCTCACGCTGGCCCCGTTACATTCCTACTACCATTGAACACCGAGACTAAAGATGTTGATGTCAACACTGTTAGACGTAATTTATCAAATGCACGCGCACTCGCCGACACAGCCCACGAATTCAAAGAAGAAGATGGCAAAGAAGACACCGAAAAACACAAATTGGAACGAAGGATATCAGAAGAAATGAGTCCTTATAGACCGCAGCGAGTGCAATCAGCTGTGATTAGAAGGAAGAAACCTGGTGACGTGCGTCTGAGCAAAACTCTGCCAAAGTGCGCTAATTTGAACGCGTGTGATGTTTACGGCCTATTTGGGGATCTAATGTTTGTAAAGGACTGCGTCGGAGAAAGTGACGTCAACGGCTCAGGCGGTGAGGCGTTAAGGCGAAGTGACCCAGAATTAGCAGCTATCCCATTCCGTGTCAGCACACTAGATAGACGGCTACGCATGCGAGCTGGTAGACCTAGAAGTCTAGATTTGTCTAGCTGGTCGGTCGATTCACGAGCTTCAAGTCTATGCACGTCGTCTGGAAGCGAAGAATCTATGGCATTGCGTGGTGTATCGCGAACTAGTTCAGGCGCGTCGGGAGCGGCGAGTTTAGCTCCTTTAGCCGCTTCCACGCCCGATTCGTCATCAGGCAAATCGAGTGCATCAGAACGATCCGTATCGAGAAGCGATTCGGCAACTGCTCCAGCGAATGACGCGAGAGGTCCCAAGAAAAATGCCGTCAGAAGCCTTCGAGGGGCGGATTATATAGTGGGCGATGGTGCGTCCCGGAGGTCTATAGTGACAGTGATGGGTGGGCGTGGTTACGTCGACTGGAGGCAAACAGCTGATGCTTCGGAACGCCCGGCCCCAGCCGCCGACCCCAATCCCAAAGACGCGCATCTCATCCTATGGGAGATGCGCTTGTGACCTTGAGGCGGAGTCTCTATACGTATCAACTCGGTGTCATATAGTGTAAATAGAGGTGCATGTTGTAGATAGGTGTACATTCGTTCCGGTGTCTAATATTGTAATATATCTATACCCTCCCTGTTAACGCTTCGCCGATGTACGGCTTCTCCAATTTGATACAAATGCGAAGAGAATTATTGCACACAGTGTAATTGCGTTCGTGATAAGCTTTAAATTATTTTTCGAAGTTGTCGTTTAAATGTTAGAAAATGTATGATATTTACAGTTATTCAATTATATACGCGCAGGTGCATTATTTTTTGTGATCTTTATATTGATAATAATATGTTATATATTGTGAAGCATTTCGTGTTTTCTATGAAAAATTTATGTATGTCTCACAAACCGGTTTCACGTTATGTTATATTCATTTTTATTACTAAGCTCTTGATTTCCAAAATGTTAAAACCGCCATATTAACATAATATAATTTTGTATTGTTAATTTTTAAAGCGTAATTGTAAATCTTGGTTAAAATAACATTTTATATTGTTAAGTATCAACTGTTAATCTGCTATGGATGACTGGACATTTTTATTTCATGTTGTACATACATACTTACACAAAAAATAAGTATTTAAAAATATATTAATTTATTATGAAATATCAATCTTAAATTATAAATTGCTAAATTATTTTTTTATCTGTGACAAATTGACGATATCATTTCCGAAAAAAAACTACTATCACATTAAATTCGAATTAAAAAAATGTATATTATTTACTAGAATTATTTGTATCCATAAAAGAAATATTCAAGCACAGTCCATAGTAGACATACTAACGAAACCTAGTGGCCTTACGTTACTGAACTTTCCAGTGTGATTATGGCATTCGTTTAAGCTTTATGGTTAGACATTATGTCGCTTTAAGAATTAGACTGATTTTACATTAAGCGTTTAAATTGTATAAGTTACGTAACGAATAAGACGAAATATACGACAAATACGATCGAACATCCAAAACTCATTTGTGACTGAGCACAAAAACCTTTTATCCGGTTTAATTTACTTAAAAATTGTTATACAAATCATACAATATAATATGGAAATAGCGATGTTTTCAGTTTACTAGTGATTGTTAATAAAGACTGTTACAATTGCACAATTGTTTGTATTATCTTCTAATTTCCAAAGAGATACCAATAAAATTTCATTGTTCTATACCAAACGCATAAATTCCGTGCCAAATTACAGCCCGTAGTATTACATATGTTAGTACCGTACAAATGTTCAAATGTTCAATTTTTGTTTATATTTTCTTTTTTATTCAAATGTCTCGAATGTTTCTCAGAACCTCATTTTTTAAATTGTTTTTATGCAAACCGTCACAAAATGTAAGTGTTAAGGTGTAAATAAATTTTAAGTTTATATGTATACACCTGTATATCTTGTTTTATTTCATTCCTTTGAACAGCCTAAGTAGTATATATTTGGGGTGTACTGCAGATTGCAGAAGCATGTAGCAAATAATAACATTTTTGATAACAAATATTTTGTTTTCCTGATATCATGTTAATGATATTGTATAAAGGCTTATTACAAAAACAAAATTAATAGTTAATAACACATTGAGTATTTCTGAACGATTTTTCAATTTCAATGTTTTAAACATAATTAAAAAGGAAACGAAAGGAAACAACAGCATATAATAAAAACAGTTTATTCAATAAATAAAATAACGAAATCACAGGCATTAAATCATCATTCCTTGTGAGCTAGCGCCGTATCCATTGCCCATAAGGGAGCCACCGTTTTGGTATCCGCCATAGCCATTATTAGCCATACCAGCATTGTTCAACGCTGAGCCGCCACCGACGTTGTGGAAACCTGAGTTGTCTACTTGATTAACCTGAAAACAATCATTATACATGTTACTACAAATTGAATTGATTATTCGTTTGAAGCATTTATACCTATTTATACACCTTGATATGATTTATTTTAATAGATTATAGTGGTTCGCGAGGAAGGTTTTAGTAAATAACTTGTTAAGTTTTAGACGAGGCGGGTGAAGCCGCGGGCGGAAAACAAGTTGATTCTAAGACATAATAATATTGCAAAACTTACCGATAACACTCTATTGTTGTGAGACCCCAAATTGTGATAACCGCCAAGGCCTGAGCTTTGATATCCCTGGTTTCCAACTCCACTAGCTCCGTTTCCGAACTGCTGTCCACCGTAGCCGGCACCGTTAGTATATCCACCGCTCATTCCTCCCAAACCCATTCCCAGGCCTGTTCCCATTCCCATGCTGCCAAGTCCCGTACCCATACCGCCAAGTCCTGTACCCATACCGCCAAGTTCCATTCCCATTCCGCCAAGTCCTGTACCCATACCCATCCCGCCGAGACCTACGCCACCTGTGCCCAACTCGCCTAGACCAAGGCCCATGCCGCCTAAACCAAGTGGCTGAGCATTAAGCACTGCAGCGCACAATAAAACCGTAAGTACCTGAAATATTTCAATTTGTTAATTTTTTATCCATATCACTATAGTAATTAAACATTTAAGTATTAAAAAATAGAAATACATGTACTTACAATACTGTTCATATTGATTGGTAGGATATTGTGCGTCTTAAGACTGAAGTCTGAATGATTTCTAAAACTAAAAACGCGTTTATATAATCAAATATCATTACAATTAAATAAACATTAACTGTAGAGGGTTATACCCTTCGATACGTACTACGAATATCAATTATACTAAGTAATTAATTACTAGCTATTTACAGATTTTGGGGGAAACCAACAACATGAAAATTAGCTTCTTAATTTTAAAAAAAAATTCTATGGTGAAGTATTAAAATCGTGAGTCTATTAAGTAGATCTCTGGTTAATTTAACTACCTGGGGTTAGAGAATAAAAAAGAGAGCGTGTGTTCCGAACACATGTGTCAGAAGTGAAACTTCTTTGGCAAGATTCAAAGATACCAAAATCGTTGCCTTACTCTATGACGTGATGGTATTGCCATGACGCGCCAAAAGAAGATTCACATCCAAAATAATATTAGTACAAAATATAATGACCATTAAGTTCCCTGCACTTACTTTTGCAAGGAACCTAATGATAATTATTTAGTTATTTCTACTAAAGAACTTGTATAGAAATTTTAACTAAGCTGACTATATTATAATATGTACCTAGATATTATTACATTGTAGTAATAATTTCGGATACATAACATTATTAAAATTTTCATATCGGTCTCGATGCGTCTTTCCAAACTATACAAGGCCAGTACGCAACCATAGGAAACTAATCACGTATAGTTTGGAAATAACTTTTTTACAAAGTTCTTCCAATCTATACAACAGCAGTACGCAAATACTCGCGTATACTTTGTAGTGGAGTAAGTAGGAATAGCGCTCCAAAATATACAGCGCCAGTACGCATGCGGAATAATCGTGTATGTTTCGGAGTAAGTGCGGCGTCTTTCCATTTCTTGCGTTTATATTATTGTATTGCTGTTTTGAAATCTATTATTAAAATGCATGTGTATTGTGTATATAACGTTACGTACTGATCGTACATTTTTTGGATCGAGGATGCTTGTATCTTCGTTCCTGACTATACTGCACGACTTACAATTGATAATAGTGCTAAAATGTAAGAGTCTAATAATTCCAGAAGAAGATGGTTGCGAACCGACGGAGCCCCGCTTCGCGGGGCTCCTATTTTTGTGTAGTTAAAAAAAAACACGAACCTAACCTAACCCATAGGTAACCCTTATATCTGTTACCTATTTATTTTTCTAAGCTTACCTAATAATATTTTTATTCCATATTTTACCGAATCAACAAGAATAAAAGTAGATAAAAGTCTTTGATTGCCTATATATTTATTATTTCGCTCAAGCGTAAGTGGTGTAGTAGCTATATTTAATTATACATATTTTGCGTACTGATCGTGTATAGTTTGGAACGAAGAAGCAAGCATCCGCGTTACAAAGTATACACGATCAGTACGCAAAATACGTGTATATATTGTAATAACAAACTTAAAAACAGCATTACAAAGTATACACGAGCAGTTTCCTATTGTTGCGTTCTGGCTATGTATAGTTTGGAAATACGCGGTCTCGATAAATAATTACATCCCTTACTATCAAAATCCAGAGAAAATTGTGTATTATTAAATATTAATGTACCTAGATTATTTACAGACAAGAGTGTCCATTCAAGTGTTTGTAATAAATAATTAATCGAAAAAAATGTATGATATGATCACATTACTATTTAAAATTCTTTTGGGAAAATACCAAAAGAAATTTGTTAATAAAATACCTAGAATTATTTATTTAAAATGTGTCATTTTCTATTATCCAATACCTATTAACAAAAAGTGTACGTAAAATTCTCCCACGGGGTTTTCTTAATGAAATTCGTTTAATGGATTTTTAATTGCACTATGTGTAAAATACACACGCCTCTAAATGCATTTTATTTTTCAATATATAACCTGAGCATTGATTTTTGATAGTCATTCACAAGAGCGCTCTCATTAACTAACAGTCAATAATATGAATTGTGTCGTAAGTATTTTTGAATAGATAAATATTATGAACTTATTAAAAAAAGATAAATAAAAGATTTGCACATATTTTTATGATTTTAATTAATTTTATGATGATATGATTATAATATTTATGCCGTTTTATAATCATTAAGTTGACATTTAATTTTGTGTATTTCAGATTCTTGTCGCCCTTTCGTGTGTTGTAGCAATCAATGCTCAGCCTCTCGGCATCGGTGGTATGGGACTTGGCCTCGGCGGTATGGGAATGGGACTTGGCGGAATGGGAACAGGTCTCGGCGGTATGGGGACCGGTCTAGGTGGGATGGGTACCGGTCTAGGTGGGATGGGAATGGGTCTGGGTACAGGTTTAGGAATGACTGGACTGGGAACAGGCCTGGGAATGGGTTTGGGAGGAATGAGCGGTGGATATACTAACGGTGCCGGCTACGGTGGACAGCAGTTCGGTAGCGGCGCTAGTGGTATGGGAAACCAGGGGTTTAATACAGCTGGTGTTAATGGTTTTCACAATGTGGGTGCCCACAACAACAGGGTATTATCCGTAAGTCTTTTAAATTGGTTATTAATATGTGTTCTTAAAGAAATAAACAAGAAAAAAATAATTATTGACAATATTTTTCAGATAAACCAAGCAGACAGTTCCGGCTTCAACAACATTGGCGGTGGCTCTGCCTTGAACAATGGCGGTTACGCTGGCAACGGTTACAACGGATATCAAAATGGCGCCTCACAGTTCGGCAATGGCTTCGGCTCGGGCTCTCAATCGGGAATGATATTATAAAATGTTCTAAATGTAATATTTCTCTATTATGTTGTTTTAAGTAGTTACTTATGTATTTATTTTTATTGAAATAAAACGTTATTTTACCAGTTAACATGTTATTTTTATTTCCTATCCAGTAGTTATGAATTACCTAGATTCAAATCAGTAAGTCATAAAGAACGCCATCTGAATGATTTATATAAACTATATTGGCCTCGTAAGAACTTAACAGTCCACACCATACATAATAACACCGTAATGTAGTCGTAGATTTTACAACAAGACGGATACTATAGCGAATTTATTAAAGAACTTTCATATTGAGATTTGACAACAACATAGGTATAATTTCTCACCATTTTAAACACTAAAATATAATACTTATACATTTCATAGTCTCTAAACATAATCCGCCGTAACCAGACTTGAATCTACCTGTACCACAGAATAAAAACTAGTAACTATAGCGTTACTTGCACAAAATTTTACACGTATTTTATATTAAGGTGCAGTAACGAACGTTCATCGACAAATTTTACTAGGAGTAAGACTAAAACAGGATTGCTTTTAAATTTCTCTTCTTAATTTAATTTTAATAGTAAGTACAAAAAATCCTATATAGTATTTCAAGAAAAAATTTGTGACTTTATCAAGATAACAAAAGATATTTTTTAAATTAAACTTATATTAAAATACACTAGGTAGTGACTAGCCTATTAACAAAAACCATCAATGACCAATAGAAAACAAGTAATGTAGGTATCGTTTATGCTGTTCGCTGTTCGCTGTTCGCTGTTCGCTGTTCGCTGTCGCTGTTCGCTGTTCGCTGTTCGCTGTTCGCTGTTCGCTGTTCGCTGTTCGCTGTTCGCTGTTCGCTGTTCGCTGTCGCTGTTCGCTGTCGCTGTTCGCTGTTCGCTGTTCGCTGTTCGCTGTTCGCTGTTCGCTGTTCGCTGTTCGCTGTTCGCTGTTCGCTGTTCGCTGTAAGCTGTTCGCTGTTCGCTGTTCGCTGTTCGCTGTTCGCTGTTCGCTGTTCGCTGTTCGCTGTTCGCTGTTCGCTGTTCGCTGTTCGCTGTTCGCTGTTCGCTGTTCGCTGTCGCTGTCGCTGTTCGCTGTTCGCTGTTCGCTGTTCGCTGTTCGCTGTTCGCTGTTCGCTGTTCGCTGTTCGCTGTTCGCTGTTCGCTGTTCGCTGTTCGCTGTTCGCTGTTATCTGTTCGCTGTTCGCTGTTCGCTGTTCGCTGTTCGCTGTTCGCTGTTCGCTGTTCGCTGTTCGCTGTTCGCTGTTCGCTGTTCGCTGTTCGCTGTTCGCTGTTCGCGGTTCGCTGTTAAATGTTCGCTGTTCGCTGTTCGCTGTTCGCTGTTCGCTGTTCGCTGTTCGCTGTTCGCTGTTCGCTGTTCGCTGTTCGCTGTTCGCTGTTCGCTGTTCGCTGTTCGCTGTTCGCTGTTCGCTGTTCGCTGTTCGCTGTTCGCTGTTCGCTGTTCGCTGTTCGCTGTTCGCTGTTCGCTGTTCGCTGTTCGCTGTTCGCTGTTCGCTGTTCGCTGTTCGCTGTTCGCTGTTCGCTGTTCGCTGTCGCTGTTCGCTGTTCGCTGTTCGCTGTTCGCTGTTCGCTGTTCGCTGTTCGCTGTTCGCTGTTCGCTGTTCGCTGTTCGCTGTAAGCTGTTCGCTGTTCGCTGTTCGCTGTTCGCTGTTCGCTGTTCGCTGTTCGCTGTTCGCTGTTCGCTGTTCGCTGTTCGCTGTTCGCTGTTCGCTGTTCGCTGTTCGCTGTCGCTGTCGCTGTTCGCTGTTCGCTGTTCGCTGTTCGCTGTTCGCTGTTCGCTGTTCGCTGTTCGCTGTTCGCTGTTCGCTGTTCGCTGTTCGCTGTTCGCTGTTCGCTGTTCGCTGTTCGCTGTTCGCTGTTATCTGTTCGCTGTTCGCTGTTCGCTGTTCGCTGTTCGCTGTTCGCTGTTCGCTGTTCGCTGTTCGCTGTTCGCTGTTCGCTGTCGCTGTTCGCTGTTCGCTGTTCGCTGTTCGCTGTTCGCTGTTCGCTGTTCGCTGTTCGCTGTTCGCTGTTCGCTGTTCGCTGTTCGCTGTTCGCTGTTCGCTGTTCGCTGTTCGCTGTTCGCTGTTCGCTGTTCGCTGTTCGCTGTTCGCTGTTCGCTGTTCGCTGTTCGCTGTTCGCTGTTCGCTGTCCGCTGTCCGCTGTTCGCTGTCCGCTGTCCGCTGTCCGCTGTCCGCTGTTCGCTGTTCGCTGTTCGCTGTTCGCTGTTATCTGTCCGCTGTTCGCTGTTCGCTGTTCGCTGTTCGCTGTTCGCTGTTCGCTGTCCGCTGTCCGCTGTTCGCTGCCCGCTGTCCGCTGTCCGCTGTCCGCTGTTCGCTGTTCGCTGTTCGCTGTTCGCTGTTCGCTGTTCGCTGTTCGCTGTTCGCTGTTCGCTGTTCGCTGTTCGCTGTCGCTGTTCGCTGTACGCTGTTCGCTGTTCGCTGTTCGCTGTTCGCTGTCCGCTGTCCGCTGTTCGCTGTCCGCTGTCCGCTGTCCGCTGTCCGCTGTCCGCTGTCCGCTGTTCGCTGTACGCTGTTCGCTGTTCGCTGTTCGCTGTTCGCTGTCCGCTGTCCGCTGTTCGCTGTCCGCTGTCCGCTGTCCGCTGTCCGCTGTCCGCTGTCCGCTGTTCGCTGTTCGCTGTTCGCTGTTCGCTGTTCGCTGTTCGCTGTTCGCTGTTCGCTGTTCGCAGTTCGCTGTCGCTGTACGCTGTTCGCTGTTCGCTGTTTGCTGTTCGCTGTTCGCTGTTCGCTGTTATCTGTTCGCTGTTCGCTGTTCGCTGTTCGCTGTTCGCTGTTCACTGTTCGCTGTTCGCTGTTCGCTGTCGCTGTTCGCTGTTCGCTGTTCGCTGTTCGCTGTTCGCTGTTCGCTGTTCGCTGTTCGCAGTTCGCTGTCGCTGTACGCTGTTCGCTGTTCGCTGTTTGCTGTTCGCTGTTCGCTGTTCGCTGTTATCTGTTCGCTGTTCGCTGTTCGCTGTTCGCTGTTCGCTGTTCGCTGTTCGCTGTCGCTGTTCGCTGTCGCTGTTCGCTGTTCGCTGTTCGCTGTTCGCTGTTCGCTGTTCGCTGTTCGCTGTTCGCTGTTCGCTGTTCGCTGTTCGCTGTAAGCTGTTCGCTGTTCGCTGTTCGCTGTTCGCTGTTCGCTGTTCGCTGTTCGCTGTTCGCTGTTCGCTGTTCGCTGTTCGCTGTTCGCTGTTCGCTGTTCGCTGTTCGCTGTCGCTGTCGCTGTTCGCTGTTCGCTGTTCGCTGTTCGCTGTTCGCTGTTCGCTGTTCGCTGTTCGCTGTTCGCTGTTCGCTGTTCGCTGTTCGCTGTTCGCTGTTCGCTGTTCGCTGTTATCTGTTCGCTGTTCGCTGTTCGCTGTTCGCTGTTCGCTGTTCGCTGTTCGCTGTTCGCTGTTCGCTGTTCGCTGTTCGCTGTTCGCTGTTCGCTGTTCGCTGTTCGCGGTTCGCGGTTCGCTGTTCGCTGTTCGCTGTTCGCTGTTCTCTGTTCGCTGTCGCTGTTCGCTGTTCGCTGTTCGCTGTTCGCTGTTCGCTGTTCGCTGTTCGCTGTTCGCTGTTCGCTGTTCGCTGTTCGCTGTTCGCTGTTCGCTGTTCGCTGTTCGCTGTTCGCTGTTCGCTGTTCGCTTTTCGCTGTTCGTTTTCGTGTTCGTGTTTGTGTTTGTGTTTGTGTATGTTCACATTCACATTCACATTCACATTCACATTCACATTCACATTCACATTCACATTCACATTCACATTCACATTCACATTCACATTCACATTCACATTCACATTCACATTCACATTCACATTCACATTCACATTCACATTCACATTCACATTCACATTCACATTCACATTCACATTCACATTCACATTCACATTCACATTCACATTCACATTCACATTCACATTCACATTCACATTCACATTCACATTCACATTCACATTCACATTCACATTCACATTCACATTCACATTCACATTCACATTCACATTCACATTCACATTCACATTCACATTCACATTCACATTCACATTCACATTCACATTCACATTCACATTCACATTCACATTCACATTCACATTCACATTCACCGTTGTTCGTTGTTCGCTGTTCGCTGTTCGCTGTTCGCTGTTCGCTGTTCTCTGTTCGCTGTCGCTGTTCGCTGTTCGCTGTTCGCTGTTTGCTGTTCGCTGTTCGCTGTTCGCGGTTCGCTGTTCGTGGTTCGCTGTTCGCTGTTCGCTGTTCGCTGTTCTCTGTTTGCTGTCGCTGTTCGCTGTTCGCTGTTCGCTGTTCGCTGTTCGCTGTTCGCTGTTCGCTGTTCGCTGTTCGCTGTTCGCTGTTCGCTGTTCGCTGTTCGCTGTTCGCTGTTCGCTGTTCGCTGTTCGCTTTTCGCTGTTCGCTGTTCGTTTTCGTGTTCGTGTTTGTGTTTGTGTTTGTGTATGTTCACATTCACATTCACATTCACATTCACATTCACATTCACATTCACATTCACATTCACATTCACATTCACATTCACATTCACATTCACATTCACATTCACATTCACATTCACATTCACATTCACATTCACATTCACATTCACATTCACATTCACATTCACATTCACATTCACATTCACATTCACATTCACATTCACATTCACATTCACATTCACATTCACATTCACATTCACATTCACATTCACATTCACATTCACATTCACATTCACATTCACATTCACATTCACATTCACATTCACATTCACATTCACATTCACATTCACATTCACATTCACATTCACATTCACATTCACATTCACATTCACATTCACATTCACATTCACATTCACATTCACATTCACATTCACATTCACATTCACATTCACATTCACATTCACATTCACATTCACATTCACATTCACATTCACATTCAACATTCACATTCACATTCACATTCAACATTCACATTCACATTCACATTCACATTCACATTCACATTCACATTCACATTCACATTCACATTCACATTCACCGTTGTTCGTTGTTCGTTGTTCGCTGTTCGCTGTTCGCTGTTCGCTGTTCGCTGTTCGCTGTTCGCTGTTCGCTGTTCGCTGTTCGCTGTTCGCTGTTCGCTGTTCGCTGTTCGCTGTTCGCTGTTCGCTGTTCGCTGTTCGCTGTTCGCTGTTCGCTGTTCGCTGTTCGCTGTTCGCTGTTCGCTGTTCGCTGCTCGCTGTTCGCTGTTCGCTGTTCGCTGTTCGCTGTTCGCTGTCCGCTGTCCGCTGTTCGCTGCCCGCTGTCCGCTGTCCGCTGTCCGCTGTTCGCTGTTCGCTGTTCGCTGTTCGCTGTTCGCTGTTCGCTGTTCGCTGTTCGCTGTTCGCTGTTCGCTGTTCGCTGTTCGCTGTTCGCTGTTCGCTGTCCGCTGTCCGCTGTCCGCTGTTCGCTGTTCGCTGTTCGCTGTTCGCTGTTATCTGTTCGCTGTTCGCTGTTCGCTGTTCGCTGTTCGCTGTTCGCTGTTCGCTGTTCGCTGTTCGCTGTTCGCTGTTCGCTGTCGCTGTTCGCTGTACGCTGTTCGCTGTTCGCTGTTCGCTGTTCGCTGTCCGCTGTCCGCTGTTCGCTGTCCGCTGTCCGCTGTCCGCTGTCCGCTGTCCGCTGTCCGCTGTTCGCTGTTCGCTGTTCGCTGTTCGCTGTTCGCTGTTCGCTGTTCGCTGTTCGCTGTTCGCTGTTCGCTGTCGCTGTACGCTGTTCGCTGTTCGCTGTTTGCTGTTCACTGTTCGCTGTTCGCTGTTATCTGTTCGCTGTTCGCTGTTCGCTGTTCGCTGTTCGCTGTTCACTGTTCGCTGTTCGCTGTTCGCTGTTCGCTGTTCGCTGTTCGCTGTTCGCTGTTCGCTTTTCGCTGTTCGTTTTCGTGTTCGTGTTTGTGTTTGTGTTTGTGTATGTTCACATTCACATTCACATTCACATTCACATTCACATTCACATTCACATTCACATTCACATTCACATTCACATTCACATTCACATTCACATTCACATTCACATTCACATTCACATTCACATTCACATTCACATTCACATTCACATTCACATTCACATTCACATTCACATTCACATTCACATTCACATTCACATTCACATTCACATTCACATTCACATTCACATTCACATTCACATTCACATTCACATTCACATTCACATTCACATTCACATTCACATTCACATTCACATTCACATTCACATTCACATTCACCGTTGTTCGTTGTTCGCTGTTCGCTGTTCGCTGTTCGCTGTTCTCTGTTCGCTGTCGCTGTTCGCTGTTCGCTGTTCGCTGTTTGCTGTTCGCTGTTCGCTGTTCGCGGTTCGCTGTTCGTGGTTCGCTGTTCGCTGTTCGCTGTTCGCTGTTCTCTGTTTGCTGTCGCTGTTCGCTGTTCGCTGTTCGCTGTTCGCTGTTCGCTGTTCGCTGTTCGCTGTTCGCTGTTCGCTGTTCGCTGTTCGCTGTTCGCTGTTCGCTGTTCGCTGTTCGCTGTTCGCTGTTCGCTGTTCGCTGTTCGCTGTTCGCTTTTCGCTGTTCGCTGTTCGTTTTCGTGTTCGTGTTTGTGTTTGTGTTTGTGTATGTTCACATTCACATTCACATTCACATTCACATTCACATTCACATTCACATTCACATTCACATTCACATTCACATTCACATTCACATTCACATTCACATTCACATTCACATTCACATTCACATTCACATTCACATTCACATTCACATTCACATTCACATTCACATTCACATTCACATTCACATTCACATTCACATTCACATTCACATTCACATTCACATTCACATTCACATTCACATTCACATTCACATTCACATTCACATTCACATTCACATTCACATTCACATTCACATTCACATTCACATTCACATTCACATTCACATTCACATTCACATTCACATTCACATTCACATTCACATTCACATTCACATTCACATTCACATTCACATTCACATTCACATTCACATTCACATTCACATTCACATTCACATTCACATTCACATTCAACATTCACATTCACATTCACATTCAACATTCACATTCACATTCACATTCACATTCACATTCACATTCACATTCACATTCACATTCACATTCACCGTTGTTCGTTGTTCGTTGTTCGTTGTTCGTTGTTCGCTGTTCGCTGTTCGCTGTTCGCTGTTCGCTGTTCGCTGTTCGCTGTCACTGTTCGCTGTACGCTGTTCGCTGTTCGCTGTTCGCTGTTCGCTGTTCTCTGTTCGCTGTCGCTGTTCGCTGTTCGCTGTTCGCTGTTCGCTGTTCGCTGTTCGCGGTTCGCTGTTCGTGGTTCGCTGTTCGCTGTTCGCTGTTCGCTGTTCGCTGTTCGCTGTTCGCTGTTCGCTGTTCGCTGTTCGCTGTTCGCTGTTCGCTGTTCGCTGTTCGCTGTTCGCTGTTCGCTGTTCGCTTTTCGCTGTTCGCTGTTCGTTTTCGTGTTCGTGTTTGTGTTTGTGTTTGTGTATGTTCACATTCACATTCACATTCACATTCACATTCACATTCACATTCACATTCACATTCACATTCACATTCACATTCACATTCACATTCACATTCACATTCACATTCACATTCACATTCACATTCACATTCACATTCACATTCACATTCACATTCACATTCACATTCACATTCACATTCACATTCACATTCACATTCACATTCACATTCACATTCACATTCACATTCACATTCACATTCACATTCACATTCACATTCACATTCACATTCACATTCACATTCACATTCACATTCACATTCACATTCACATTCACATTCACATTCACATTCACATTCACATTCACATTCACATTCACATTCACATTCAACATTCACATTCACATTCACATTCAACATTCACATTCACATTCACATTCACATTCACATTCACATTCACATTCACATTCACATTCACCGTTGTTCGTTGTTCGTTGTTCGTTGTTCGTTGTTCGTTGTTCGTTGTTCGTCGTTCGCTGTTCGCTGTTCGCTGTTATCTGTTCGCTGTCCGCTGTCCGCTGTTCGCTGTCCGCTGTTTGCTGTTCGCTGTTCGCTGTCGCTGTCGCTGTTCGCTGTTCGCTGTTCACTGTTCGCTGTTCGCTGTTCGCTGTTCGCTGTTCGCTGTTCGCTGTTCGCTGTTCGCTGTTCGCTGTCGCTGTTCGCTGTACGCTGTTCGCTGTTCGCTGTTCGCTGTTCGCTGTTCTCTGTTCGCTGTCGCTGTTCGCTGTTCGCTGTTCGCTGTTCGCTGTTCGCTGTTCGCTGTTCGCTGTTCGCGGTTCGCTGTTCGTGGTTCGCTGTTCGCTGTTCGCTGTTCGCTGTTCTCTGTTCGCTGTCGCTGTTCGCTGTTCGCTGTTCTCTGTTCGCTGTTCGCTGTTCGCTGTTCGCTGTTCGCTGTTCGCTGTTCGCTGTTCGCTGTTCGC
Organism: Colias philodice; assembly: GCF_061535455.1. Taxonomy (NCBI): domain Eukaryota; kingdom Metazoa; phylum Arthropoda; class Insecta; order Lepidoptera; family Pieridae; genus Colias; species Colias philodice. The sequence goes on along the minus strand of NC_143098.1, from coordinate 6,051,981 downwards.
TGTTCGCTGTTCGCTGTTCGCTTTTCGCTGTTCGCTGTTCGTTTTCGTGTTCGTGTTTGTGTATGTGTTTGTGTATGTTCACATTCACATTCACATTCACATTCACATTCACATTCACATTCACATTCACATTCACATTCACATTCACATTCACATTCACATTCACATTCACATTCACATTCACATTCACATTCACATTCAACATTCACATTCACATTCACATTCACATTCACATTCACATTCACATTCACATTCACATTCACATTCACATTCACCGTTGTTCGTTGTTCGTTGTTCGTTGTTCGTTGTTCGTTGTTCGTTGTTCGTCGTTCGCTGTTCGCTGTTCGCTGTTATCTGTTCGCTGTCCGCTGTTCGCTGTCCGCTGTTCGCTGTTCGCTGTTCGCTGTCGCTGTCGCTGTTCGCTGTTCGCTGTTCGCTGTTCGCTGTTCGCTGTTCGCTGTTCGCTGTTCGCTGTTCGCTGTTCGCTGTTCGCTGTTCGCTGTTCGCTGTTCGCTGTTCGCTGTTCGCTGTTCGCTGTCGCTGTTCGCTGTTCGCTGTTCGCTGTTCGCTGTTCGCTGTTCGCTGTTCGCTGTTCGCTGTTCGCTGTTCGCTGTTCGCTTTTCGCTGTTCGCTGTTCGTTTTCGTGTTCGTGTTTGTGTATGTGTTTGTGTATGTTCACATTCACATTCACATTCACATTCACATTCACATTCACATTCACATTCACATTCACATTCACATTCACATTCACATTCACATTCACATTCACATTCACATTCACATTCACATTCACATTCAACATTCACATTCACATTCACATTCACATTCACATTCACATTCACATTCACATTCACATTCACATTCACATTCACATTCACCGTTGTTCGTTGTTCGTTGTTCGTCGTTCGGTGTTCGCTGTTCGCTGTTATCTGTTCGCTGTCCGCTGTTCGCTGTCCGCTGTTCGCTGTTCGCTGTTCGCTGTCGCTGTCGCTGTTCGCTGTTCGCTGTTCGCTGTTCGCTGTTCGCTGTTCGCTGTTCGCTGTTCGCTGTTCGCTGTTCGCTGTTCGCTGTTCGCTGTTCGCTGTCGCTGTTCGCTGTACGCTGTTCGCTGTTCGCTGTTCGCTGTTCGCTGTTCTCTGTTCGCTGTTCGCTGTCGCTGTTCGCTGTTCGCTGTTCGCTGTTCGCTGTTCGCTGTTCGCGGTTCGCTGTTCGTGGTTCGCTGTTCGCTGTTCGCTGTTCGCTGTTCTCTGTTCGCTGTCGCTGTTCGCTGTTCGCTGTTCGCTGTTCGCTGTTCGATGTTCGCTGTTCGCTGTTCGCTGTTCGCTGTTCGCTGTTCGCTGTTCGCTGTTCGCTGTTCGCTGTTCGCTGTTCGCTTTTCGCTGTTCGCTGTTCGTTTTCGTGTTCGTGTTTGTGTTTGTGTTTGTGTATGTTCACATTCACATTCACATTCACATTCACATTCACATTCACATTCACATTCACATTCACATTCACATTCACATTCACATTCACATTCACATTCACATTCACATTCACATTCACATTCACATTCACATTCACATTCACATTCACATTCACATTCACATTCAACATTCACATTCACATTCACATTCACATTCACATTCACATTCACATTCACATTCACATTCACATTCACATTCACATTCACATTCACAATCACATTCACCGTTGTTCGTTGTTCGTTGTTCGTTGTTCGTTGTTCGTTGTTCGTTGTTCGCTGTTCGCTGTTCGCTGTTCGCTGTTCGCTGTTATCTGTTCGCTGTTCGCTGTTCGCTGTTCGCTGTTCGCTGTTCGCTGTTCGCTGTTCGCTGTTCGCTGTTCGCTGTTCGCTGTTCGCTGTTCGCTGTTCGCTGTTCGCTGTTCGCTGTTCGCTGTTCGCTGTTCGCTGTTCGCTGACACATGATGATGGCAAGGTCCAAGATTTACTTCAAGTGAAACTATTTCACAATCCATGTTCACTTTTAAATCAGTAGCAAGACAATCGACAATCGACGCGCTCGCTGTCAAGGACAATTTATTTTTTTATTTTTAGCTACTGAGTGGTCGTAAGAGGCAGGAGACGTTCGCAACACTTCTATTCATTCATATTTATATGATCTGATCTGAATATATGTCTCAATATATGTCGATTAAATTTTTAATTTTTTTTTTTTTTTAACAAGGAGTACAAGTTTTAGATTATTAGATTAGACCTCTAGCGTAATCAAAATTTAATTTAAAATTACAGGTCATACAAACTCCCATCCCCTAGTTTAAGGGGTTGAGGGATGAAAGTTACAAGTTTTATATTTTTTTTGTTGTTTGTGTGCTAATACTAGCTTACATACAAAATTTCAGCTTTCTAGGACATTAGGAAATACCTTAAGAATTTTGATGATCATCAGTGAGTCAGTGACGAAATTAGCGTTTTTTAGATATAAATAAAATCTGAAGTATAAAAGCTAATGTAATTAAAACTTATTATATTCAATAAGTCCGCTATTGACAATATATCCCGAAAATTTTGTTGATCTAGCATAATCCAAACCCAAGTTATGAGGGTTCAAAAAAACGTCGAAGCGCTTCGAGAAAAGGTAGGTAGTGCCCGTGCGCTTCGCTTTCGCTTGGCTCGTCTTGGCGGGGGCACTTTACAACAAGACGGATACTATAGCGAATTTATTAAAGAACTTTCATATTGAGATTTGACAACAACATAAGTATAATTTCTCACCATTTTAAACACTAAAATATAATACTTATACATTTCATAGTCTCTAAACATAATCCGCCGTAACCAGACTTGAATCTACCTGTACCACAGAATAAAAACTAGTAACTATAGCGTTACTTGCACAAAATTTTACACGTATTTTATATTAAGGTGCAGTAACGAACGTTCATCGACAAATTTTACTAGGAGTAAGACTAAAACAGGATTGCTTTTAAATTTCTCTTCTTAATTTAATTTTAATAGTAAGTACAAAAAATCCTATATAGTATTTCAAGAAAAAATTTGTGACTTTATCAAGATAACAAAAGATATTTTTTAAATTAAACTTATATTAAAATACACTAGGTAGTGACTAGCCTATTAACAAAAACCATCAATGACCAATAGAAAACAAGTAATGTAGGTATCGTTTATGCTGTTCGCTGTTCGCTGTTCGCTGTTCGCTGTCGCTGTTCGCTGTTCGCTGTTCGCTGTTCGCTGTTCGCTGTTCGCTGTTCGCTGTTCGCTGTTCGCTGTTCGCTGTCGCTGTCGCTGTTCGCTGTTCGCTGTTCGCTGTTCGCTGTTCGCTGTTCGCTGTTCGCTGTTCGCTGTTCGCTGTTCGCTGTTCGCTGTTCGCTGTTCGCTGTTCGCTGTTCGCTGTCGCTGTTCGCTGTACGCTGTTCGCTGTTCGCTGTTCGCTGTTCTCTGTTCGCTGTCGCTGTTCGCTGTTCGCTGTTCGCTGTTCGCTGTTCGCTGTTCGCTGTTCACGGTTCGCTGTTCGCGGTTCGCTGTTCGCTGTTCGCTGTTCTCTGTTCGCTGTCGCTGTTCGCTGTTCGCTGTTCGCTGTTCGCTGTTCGCTGTTCGCTGTTCGCTGTTCGCTGTTCGCTGTTCGCTGTTCGCTGTTCGCTGTTCGCTGTTATCTGTTCGCTGTTCGCTGTTCGCTGTTCGCTGTTCACTGTTTGCTGTTCGCTGTTCGCTGTTCGCTGTTCGCTGTTCGCTGTTCGCTGTTCGCTGTTCGCTTTTCGCTGTTCGCTGTTCGTTTTCGTGTTCGTGTTTGTGTTTGTGTTTGTGTATGTTCACATTCACATTCACATTCACATTCACGTTCACGTTCACGTTCACGTTCACGTTCACGTTCACGTTCACGTTCACGTTCACGTTCACGTTCACGTTCACGTTCACGTTCACATTCACATTCACATTCACATTCACATTCACATTCACATTCACATTCACATTCAACATTCACATTCACATTTACATTCAACATTCACATTCACATTCACATTCACATTCACATTCACAATCACATTCACATTCACCGTTGTTCGTTGTTCGTTGTTCGTTGTTCGTTGTTCGTTGTTCGTTGTTCGTTGTTCGCTGTTCGCTGTTCGCTGTTATCTGTTCGCTGTCCGCTGTTCGCTGTCCGCTGTTCGCTGTTCGCTGTTTGCTGTTCGCTGTCGCTGTCGCTGTTCGCTGTTCGCTGTTCGCTGTTCGCTGTTCGCTGTTCGCTGTTCGCTGTTCGCTGTTCGCTGTTCGCTGTTCGCTGTTCGCTGTTCGCTGTTCGCTGTCGCTGTTCGCTGTACGCTGTTCGCTGTTCGCTGTTCGCTGTTCGCTGTTCTCTGTTCGCTGTCGCTGTTCGCTGTTCGCTGTTCGCTGTTTGCTGTTCGCTGTTCGCTGTTCGCGGTTCGCTGTTCGCTGTTCGCTGTTCGCTGTTCGCTGTTCGCTGTTTGCTGTTCGCTGTTCGCTGTTCGCTGTTCGCTGTTCGCTGTTCGCTGTTCGCTGTTCGCTGTTCGCTGTTCGCTGTTCGCTGTTCGCTGTTCGCTGTTTGCTGTTCGCTTTTCGCTGTTCGCTGTTCGTTTTCGTGTTCGTGTTTGTGTTTGTGTTTGTGTATGTTCACATTCACATTCACATTCACATTCACATTCACATTCACATTCACATTCACATTCACATTCACATTCACATTCACATTCACATTCACATTCACATTCACATTCACATTCACATTCACATTCACATTCACATTCACATTCACATTCACATTCACATTCACATTCACATTCACATTCACATTCACATTCACATTCACATTCACATTCACATTCAACATTCACATTCACATTCACATTCAACATTCACATTCACATTCACATTCACATTCACATTCACATTCACATTCACATTCACATTCACATTCACATTCACATTCACATTCACATTCACAATCACATTCACATTCACCGTTGTTCGTTGTTCGTTGTTCGTTGTTCGTTGTTCGTTGTTCGTTGTTCGCTGTTCGCTGTTCGCTGTTCGCTGTTCGCTGTTATCTGTTCGCTGTTCGCTGTTCGCTGTTCGCTGTTCGCTGTTCGCTGTTCGCTGTTCGCTGTTCGCTGTTCGCTGTTCGCTGTCCGCTGTCCGCTGTTCGCTGTTCGCTGTTCGCTGTTCGCTGTTCGCTGTTCGCTGTTCGCTGTCGCTGTCGCTGTTCGCTGTTCGCTGTTCGCTGTTCGCTGTTCGCTGTCGCTGTCGCTGTTCGCTGTTCGCTGTTCGCTGTTCGCTGTTCGCTGTTCGCTGTTCGCTGTTCGCTGTTCGCTGTTCGCTGTTCGCTGTTCGCTGTTCGCTGTTCGCTGTTCGCTGTTCGCTGTTCGCTGTTCGCTGTTCGCTGTTCGCTGTTCGCTGTTCGCTGTTCGCTGTTCGCTGTTCGCTGTTCGCTGTTCGCTGTTCGCTGTTCGCTGTTCGCTGTTCGCTGTTCGCTGTTCGCTGTTCGCTGTTCGCTGTTCGCTGTTCGCTGTTCGCTGTTCGCTGTTCGCTGTTCGCTGTTCGCTGTTCGCTGTTCGCTGTTCGCTGTTCGCTGTTCGCTGTTCGCTGTTCGCTGTTCGCTGTTCGCTGTTCGCTGTTCGCTGTTCGCTGTTCGCTGTTCGCTTTTCGCTGTTCGCTGTTCGTTTTCGTGTTCGTGTTTGTGTTTGTGTTTGTGTATGTTCACATTCACATTCACATTCACATTCACATTCACATTTTTTTTTTTTTTTTTTTTTATTAGGTCCACCAAACTGGACATAGCACTACAAAAATAGATATGGTTATTCTATGATACATCACAAGTAATAGGTGCTAGACCTTCTAGAGGTGAACACAGCCTGCAATAATAAGTACATGTTCGCTGTCGCTGTTCGCTGTTCGCTGTTCGCTGTTCGCTGTTCGCTGTTCGCTGTTCGCTGTTCGCTGTTCGCTGTTCGCTGTTCGCTGTTCGCTGTTCGCTGTTCGCTGTTCGCTGTTCGCTGTTCGCTGTTCGCTGTTCGCTGTTCGCTGTTCGCTGTTCGCTGTTCGCTGTTCGCTGTTCGCTGTTCGCTGTTCGCTGTTCGCTGTTCGCTGTTCGCTGTTCGCTGTTCGCTGTTCGCTGTTCGCTGTTCGCTGTTCGCTGTTCGCTGTTCGCTGTTCGCTTTTCGCTGTTCGCTGTTCGTTTTCGTGTTCGTGTTTGTGTTTGTGTTTGTGTATGTTCACATTCACATTCACATTCACATTCACATTCACATTTTTTTTTTTTTTTTTTTTTTTTTTTTATTAGGTCCACCAAACTGGACATAGCACTACAAAAATAGATATGGTTATTCTATGATACATCACAAGTAATAGGTGCTAGACCTTCTAGAGGTGAACACAGCCTGCAATAATAAGTACGCGAATACATATTTACATTATTACAATATTAACATAATTTAGAAAAATAATATTATGGATCAATTAAAATACAATATTTATGCAATTTTGGAAACTAATTTTTTAAATGAATTTAGGGATGCGCTAAATATATCGACGTTATTACATACTTTTTCGTTGTAAGCTGAACACATGCGGTGCAATGACGAGTGTTGAGCGTAGTTTGTACGACAAAAGGGAAGACTAAACGTTTTCATGTTAGTGGGACGGCTGAATGGCCTTGGTACATGTATGGTTACATGAAGTGGATTACGTTTCCTTGTGAATTTCATATGATAACACTTAGATACGTTGAGGAACATGTTATTTTTTGCGCACCATAATGTAATGCTGTTGATATCGTTTTGTAATGCTAAAGTATCTTCATGGTTTTTTATTACCCTATACAATTTGAGATCGTCGGCGAACATTTGGTACTTAGACGTAATGTTGGCACCCAGGTCGTTAACGTATAGTAGAAAAAAGAGTGGACCGAGATGAGAGCCTTGAGGTACACCTGAGGGTACTGGTCGAGCGACTGACTTGTAACCTCTGAGTACAACTAATTGGGACCTATTACGAAGATATGATTCGCACCATCTGAGCAGAGAGCCGCAAATACCTGCGTGGTACAATTTTTGGACAAGAAGGCTATGATCAACCATGTCAAATGCCTTGGAGAAATCGGTGTAGATAGCATGAATTTCATTTTGTTTTTCGAGCTCTTCATTGATGTCGCTGACGTATTCCAAAAGATTAGACATGGTTGAACGCCCCGGAAGAAAACCGTGTTGACAGGGGTCAAACAGAGGTTTGAGATGAAAATAAAATCTGTTGTAAATTATGGATTCGAACAGTTTACCCATGGCTGACAGTATTGATATCGGCCTATAATTCTTAACATCACTCTGATCACCTTTTTTGTGTATTGGAGTGATGTGGGCAATTTTCCATTTAGTCGGAAAATGGCCGAGGGAGATAGATTTATTGTAGATGTGGTACAGAGGCTTTGTGAGTTGCGCAGAACAAGTTTTTAAGAACAGGGGAGCGATTCCATCTGGGCCTGGTCCCTTGTTAATGTCTATTCCTTGAAGTGATTTGTAGATTTCAGTTTCAGAGATGTTGCAAGAGCCGAGAGATCCATTGTTAGTGAAGGGTGTCATAGCGAAATCTACTGAATGGGGTGCAAGTTTACTATTGTATATGGAGTGGAAGTATTCAGAAAAGAGATTACAGATATTGTGCCCGCCTTGAACGTTTCGGTCGTCAAGATAAATTTCATCAGGAATGTCCCTACTATTTGATCTTAAGGATTTTATAAAAGACCAGAAGTATTTTGGGTCTTTTTTTATTTGAGCCTTTGCCTCAGATTTAAGTCTATTAATACATGTCAGTAGCATTTTTTGGCAACGGTCACGTAACATTTGAAAAGTAACCAGGTCCATTGGATTAGAGTATTTTTTGTACCTGCTGTGATACTTTGACTTTTCGTTTAGGCATTTAATTAATGACCGACTGAACCAAAAGGGATAGTTCTTGTTATTTTTTGGTCGTAAGGGCGTGTATTGTGTTATTATGGGAGTTATTATACTATAGAATGTATCAACTGTTTCGTCAACTGTTTGTTTAGATTCAAAATAGCTATCCCAACAAATTTTATCTAATTCCTCTTTGATTTTATTGTAGTCTGCCTTAGAAAAATTGAGGCTAGGAAACTTATTAATTTTGGGTGGTTTGTAGTTTTTTAGTTTGATACGTATGTCTAAAGGAGGGTGATGATTATCAATTTTTACAAGGGGGAATGGATTGATCATAACTTGAGATGAGTCTTTTGCGTTAGTGACAATAAGATCTAGCGTGCGGTCATTAATATTTGTGATAGGATTTATTTGGTGGAGACTATTGAATGAAAGGGTGTCAATTAGCAGATTGTCGATTGGATTTGACGAGCAGGTAGGGACTAGATCTTTGTTTGTATCTAATTTCCATTGGATGAGAGGCAGATTAAAATCACCCGCCAACAAGATCACCGATTTCTTCGGTAGTTTATGCTGAACAATATTGTTTAAGTTTGAGGTGAAGTTTTTTAAATTAGTTAAAGAGATAGGAGGAGGGAGGTATACTGCGCAAATAAATAGGGGGACGATGGAATTGCCTTGTTTCAGCTTAACAGCTAGCCATAGGTCTTCGATTGAGGATTCCCATTGCAGCTTACGAATTGGCTGGAACTTATTTAAGACAGCTACAAGTACACCACCTCCAGAGATTTTCTTAGAATCAGAGGAGCTTCGGTCCCTTCTGAATACCGTGTATCTATTGTCAAAAAGTTCGCGATCGAAAACCGAGTCATTCAGCCAAGTCTCCGTGAAAATAACAATATCAGCATTTTGTTTTAAAACATTTGTGAAAAGTTCTTCTGTTTTAGTCCGAAGACCTCTTACATTTTGGTATGTAATTTTTATTTTAGTACAATCGTTTATAACCATTCAGCAAAAAACTAATCGAATTTAAGGGAATTCAGAAAGTCTAAATCCTTAACCACAAAGCTTTTTGACGTTATGTCCTTCCTCATATAAATACGGCCGTTTCTAACCCACACAAATTGAACGTTTTTGTCCTTGGACACTTTACGAGCCGCTGCGTGTAATTGTTTGTTTGTAGGTGATAGATGTTCACAAACGTACACAGGTTTCTGTTCCCCGGCGAGGCCCAAATGAGATGAGTTAAGTTTATTGTCCTGATGAGTCCTGTTGAACGTCTTAACGGCTGCAAGTATTTTATCCCGAACCAGAGGACTGGGGAGTTTGACTATAATCGATCTAGGTCGGTTTGATGTTTGGTTAATTTTTGCGACACGATGATAGTTTATTAACTCGTTTTCCGGTAGCACGCAGCCCACTGTAGCAACAAGCTGCTGAATAGTTGTTTTAAGGTTTTCTGCTTTAAATTCTGGAACGTTCTGAATTTCTAGATTACAATCTCTCGATTGTTGTTCAAGTTGATTCAGCTTAGCACTCAAGTCAGTTACTTGTGATCGTAATGAAGAGTTCTCCAATTCCAAGTTTCCTATCTTCTTGGTCTTTACGTCCAGGTCAGCTTTGAGCTCGTCACACTTCGATGACATGAAATTTACACTATCTGTGAGCTCCTGTATTATACTGCGTGTGCCAGAGTTTTCCTCAGCAAAATCTCGCCTTATATCTCTGAGAAGACGCGATAAAGATTCGTCGAGTTTTTTGTCGATGTACTGTTTGAGGTCTTCGCAATCAGCAGCGGGTGAAGTCGGTCCTACTGGACGGTGAGGAGAATTGGAGTTACCACCCCGTTTGTCTGTACATTTACACTCTGAGCACTTCCAATTGGCCTTGTAGGATTTAGATTCTTTAGAAAAGTTATCTGCAGGAATGCCCAGGCACTGGAAATGGTACGTGGAATTGCACTTGGAACAAATTTTAAGATCGTTTGTCTTAACTTGCTTGTTACACTTACTACATATATTCATTGTTTTTAATTTCCCGTAATCTTGGTAAATTTTCTGAAGCTAGCAACTACGTCTTAGCAAAAATGAAGTTTGACGTTGTCAATTGATTTTGACATGTAAAATCTTGGTTGATTGCGGGTATTTAGCGCTGTGCGTTGTTTGAGGGTATAAAATTCGGTATTGTATTTTGCTATTTCTAGTTGATAAAATGAAAGTAAAGTTGAGATAACAATACCACAGCTTCCTTGTGAGATATATTTCACAAATCACACACTATAAACTTAATACTGATAGAATTTTTATAATAATTTGAAGTTATTGTACGAGCGTATTTATCAAGGTAAAATGTTGCCACTACTCACATTCACATTCACATTCACATTCACATTCACATTCACATTCACATTCACATTCACATTCACATTCACATTCACATTCACATTCACATTCACATTCACATTCACATTCACATTCACATTCACATTCACATTCACATTCACATTCACATTCACATTCACATTCACATTCACATTCACATTCACATTCACATTCACATTCACATTCACATTCACATTCACATTCACATTCACATTCACATTCACATTCACATTCACATTCACATTCACATTCACATTCACATTCACATTCACATTCACATTCACATTCACATTCACATTCACATTCACATTCACATTCACATTCACATTCACATTCACATTCACATTCACATTCACATTCACATTCACATTCACATTCACATTCACATTCACATTCACATTCACATTCACATTCACATTCACATTCACATTCACATTCACATTCACATTCACATTCACATTCACATTCACATTCACATTCACATTCACATTCACATTCACATTCACATTCACATTCACATTCACATTCACATTCACATTCACATTCACATTCACATTCACATTCACATTCACATTCACATTCACATTCACATTCACATTCACAATCACATTCACATTCACCGTTGTTTGTTGTTCGTTGTTCGTTGTTCGCTGTTCGCTGTTCGCTGTCCGCTGTTCGCTGTCCGCTGTTCGCTGTTCGCTGTTCGCTGTTCGCTGTCGCTGTCGCTGTTCGCTGTTCGCTGTTCGCTGTTCGCTGTTCGCTGTTCGCTGTTCGCTGTTCGCTGTTCGCTGTTCGCTGTTCGCTGTTCGCTGTTCGCTGTTCGCTGTTCGCTGTTCGCTGTTCGCTGTTCGCTGTTCGCTGTTCGCTGTTCGCTGTCGCTGTTCGCTGTACGCTGTTCGCTGTTCGCTGTTCGCTGTTCGCTGTTCGCTGTTCTCTGTTCGCTGTCGCTGTTCGCTGTTCGCTGTTCGCTGTTCGCTGTTCGCTGTTCGCTGTTCGCTGTTCGCTGTTCGCTGTTCGCTGTTCGCTGTTCGCTGTTCGCTGTTCGCTTTTCGCTGTTCGCTGTTCGTTTTCGTGTTCGTGTTTGTGTTTGTGTTTGTGTATGTTCACATTCACATTCACATTCACATTCACATTCACATTCACATTCACATTCACATTCACATTCACATTCACATTCACATTCACATTCACATTCACATTCACATTCACATTCACATTCACATTCACATTCACATTCACATTCACATTCACATTCACATTCACATTCACATTCACATTCACATTCACATTCACATTCAACATTCACATTCACATTCACATTCAACATTCACATTCACATTCACATTCACATTCACATTCACATTCACATTCACATTCACATTCACATTCACATTCACCGTTGTTCGTTGTTCGTTGTTCGTTGTTCGTTGTTCGCTGTTCGCTGTTCGCTGTTCGCTGTTCGCTGTTCGCTGTTCGCTGTTCGCTGTTCGCGGTTCGCTGTTCGTGGTTCGCTGTTCGCTGTTCGCTGTTCGCTGTTCTCTGTTCGCTGTCGCTGTTCGCTGTTCGCTGTTCGCTGTTCGCTGTTCGCTGTTCGCTGTTCGCTGTTCGCTGTTCGCTGTTCGCTGTTCGCTGTTCGCTTTTCGCTGTTCGCTGTTCGTTTTCGTGTTTGTGTTTGTGTTTGTGTATGTTCACATTCACATTCACATTCACATTCACATTCACATTCACATTCACATTCACATTCACATTCACATTCACATTCACATTCACATTCACATTCACATTCAACATTCACATTCACATTCACATTCACATTCACATTCACATTCACATTCACATTCACATTCACATTCACATTCACATTCACATTCACATTCACATTCACAATCACATTCACATTCACCGTTGTTCGTTGTTCGTTGTTCGTTGTTCGTTGTTCGTTGTTCGTTGTTCGCTGTTCGCTGTTCGCTGTTCGCTGTTCGCTGTTCGCTGTTATCTGTTCGCTGTTCGCTGTTCGCTGTTCGCTGTTCGCTGTTCGCTGTTCGCTGTTCGCTGTTCGCTGTTCGCTGTTCGCTGTTCGCTGTTCGCTGTTCGCTGTTCGCTGTTCGCTGTTCGCTGTTCGCTGTTCGCTGTTCGCTGTTCGCTGTTCGCTGTTCGCTGTTCGCTGTTCGCTGTTCGCTGTTCGCTGACACATGATGATGGCAAGGTCCAAGATTTACTTCAAGTGAAACTATTTCACAATCCATGTTCACTTTTAAATCAGTAGCAAGACAATCGACAATCGACGCGCTCGCTGTCAAGGACAATTTATTTTTTTATTTTTAGCTACTGAGTGGTCGTAAGAGGCAGGAGACGTTCGCAACACTTCTATTCATTCATATTTATATGATCTGATCTGAATATATGTCTCAATATATGTCGATTAAATTTTTAATTTTTTTTTTTTTTAACAAGGAGTACAAGTTTTAGATTATTAGATTAGACCTCTAGCGTAATCAAAATTTAATTTAAAATTACAGGTCATACAAACTCCCATCCCCTAGTTTAAGGGGTTGAGGGATGAAAGTTACAAGTTTTATATTTTTTTTGTTGTTTGTGTGCTAATACTAGCTTACATACAAAATTTCAGCTTTCTAGGACATTAGGAAATACCTTAAGAATTTTGATGATCATCAGTGAGTCAGTGACGAAATTAGCGTTTTTTAGATATAAATAAAATCTGAAGTATAAAAGCTAATGTAATTAAAACTTATTATATTCAATAAGTCCGCTATTGACAATATATCCCGAAAATTTTGTTGATCTAGCATAATCCAAACCCAAGTTATGAGGGTTCAAAAAAACGTCGAAGCGCTTCGAGAAAAGGTAGGTAGTGCCCGTGCGCTTCGCTTTCGCTTGGCTCGTCTTGGCGGGGGCACTTTACAACAAGACGGATACTATAGCGAATTTATTAAAGAACTTTCATATTGAGATTTGACAACAACATAAGTATAATTTCTCACCATTTTAAACACTAAAATATAATACTTATACATTTCATAGTCTCTAAACATAATCCGCCGTAACCAGACTTGAATCTACCTGTACCACAGAATAAAAACTAGTAACTATAGCGTTACTTGCACAAAATTTTACACGTATTTTATATTAAGGTGCAGTAACGAACGTTCATCGACAAATTTTACTAGGAGTAAGACTAAAACAGGATTGCTTTTAAATTTCTCTTCTTAATTTAATTTTAATAGTAAGTACAAAAAATCCTATATAGTATTTCAAGAAAAAATTTGTGACTTTATCAAGATAACAAAAGATATTTTTTAAATTAAACTTATATTAAAATACACTAGGTAGTGACTAGCCTATTAACAAAAACCATCAATGACCAATAGAAAACAAGTAATGTAGGTATCGTTTATGCTGTTCGCTGTTCGCTGTTCGCTGTTCGCTGTCGCTGTTCGCTGTTCGCTGTTCGCTGTTCGCTGTTCGCTGTTCGCTGTTCGCTGTTCGCTGTTCGCTGTTCGCTGTTCGCTGTCGCTGTTCGCTGTTCGCTGTTCGCTGTTCGCTGTTCGCTGTTCGCTGTTCGCTGTTCGCTGTTCGCTGTTCGCTGTTCGCTGTTCGCTGTTCGCTGTTCGCTGTTCGCTGTTCGCTGTTCGCTGTTCGCTGTTCGCTGTTCGCTGTTCACTGTTCGCTGTCGCTGTCGCTGTTCGCTGTAAGCTGTTCGCTGTTCGCTGTTCGCTGTTCGCTGTTCGCTGTTCGCTGTTCGCTGTTCGCTGTTCGCTGTTCGCTGTTCACTGTTCGCTGTCGCTGTCGCTGTTCGCTGTAAGCTGTTCGCTGTTCGCTGTTCGCTGTTCGCTGTTCGCTGTTCCCTGTTCGCTGTCGCTGTCGCTGTTCGCTGTTCGCTGTTCGCTGTTCGCTGTTCGCTGTTCGCTGTTCGCTGTTCGCTGTTCGCTGTTCGCTGTTCGCTGTCGCTGTCGCTGTTCGCTGTTCGCTGTTCGCTGTTCGCTGTTCGCTGTTCGCTGTTCGCTGTTCGCTGTTCGCTGTTCGCTGTCGCTGTCGCTGTTCGCTGTTCGCTGTTCGCTGTTCGCTGTTCGCTGTTCGCTGTTCGCTGTTCGCTGTTCGCTGTTCGCTGTCGCTGTCGCTGTTCGCTGTCGCTGTTCGCTGTTCGCTGTTCGCTGTTCGCTGTTCGCTGTTCGCTGTTCGCTGTTCGCTGTTCGCTGTTCGCTGTAAGCTGTTCGCTGTTCGCTGTTCGCTGTTCGCTGTTCGCTGTTCGCTGTTCGCTGTTCGCTGTTCGCTGTTCGCTGTTCGCTGTTCGCTGTTCACTGTTCGCTGTCGCTGTCGCTGTTCGCTGTAAGCTGTTCGCTGTTCGCTGTTCGCTGTTCGCTGTTCGCTGTTCGCTGTTCGCTGTTCGCTGTTCGCTGTTCGCTGTTCGCTGTTCGCTGTTCGCTGTTCGCTGTTCGCTGTTCGCTGTTCGCTGTTCGCTGTTCGCTGTTCGCTGTTCGCTTTTCGCTGTTCGTTTTCGTGTTCGTGTTTGTGTTTGTGTTTGTGTATGTTCACATTCACATTCACATTCACATTCACATTCACATTCACATTCACATTCACATTCACATTCACATTCACATTCACATTCACATTCACATTCACATTCACATTCACATTCACATTCACATTCACATTCACATTCACATTCACATTCACATTCACATTCACATTCACATTCACATTCACATTCACATTCACATTCACATTCACATTCACATTCACATTCACATTCACATTCACATTCACATTCACATTCACATTCACATTCACATTCACATTCACATTCACATTCACATTCACATTCACATTCACATTCACATTCACATTCACATTCACATTCACATTCACATTCACATTCACATTCACATTCACATTCACCGTCGTTCGTTGTTCGTTGTTCGTTGTTCGTTGTTCGCTGTTCGCTGTTCGCTGTTCGCTGTTCGCTGTTCGCTGTTCGCTGTCGCTGTTCGCTGTTCGCTGTACGCTGTTCGCTGTTCGCTGTTCGCTGTTCGCTGTTCTCTGTTCGCTGTCGCTGTTCGCTGTTCGCTGTTCGCTGTTCGCTGTTCGCTGTTCGCTGTTCGCTGTTCGCTGTTCGCTGTTCGCTGTCGCTGTTCGCTGTACGCTGTTCGCTGTTCGCTGTTCGCTGTTCGCTGTTCTCTGTTCGCTGTCGCTGTTCGCTGTTCGCTGTTCGCTGTTTGCTGTTCGCTGTTCGCTGTTCGCGGTTCGCTGTTCGTGGTTCGCTGTTCGCTGTTCGCTGTTCGCTGTTCTCTGTTCGCTGTCGCTGTTCGCTGTTCGCTGTTCGCTGTTCGCTGTTCGCTGTTCGCTGTTCGCTGTTCGCTGTTCGCTGTTCGCTGTTCGCTGTTCGCTGTTCGCTGTTCGCTGTTCGCTGTTCGCTGTTCGCTGTTCGCTTTTCGCTGTTCGCTGTTCGTTTTCGTGTTCGTGTTTGTGTTTGTGTTTGTGTATGTTCACATTCACATTCACATTCACATTCACATTCACATTCACATTCACATTCACATTCACATTCACATTCACATTCACATTCACATTCACATTCACATTCACATTCACATTCACATTCACATTCACATTCACATTCACATTCACATTCACATTCACATTCACATTCACATTCACATTCACATTCACATTCACATTCACATTCACATTCACATTCACATTCACATTCACATTCACATTCACATTCACATTCACATTCACATTCACATTCACATTCACATTCACATTCACATTCACATTCACATTCACATTCACATTCACATTCACATTCACATTCACATTCACATTCACATTCACATTCACATTCACATTCACATTCACATTCACATTCACATTCACATTCACATTCACATTCAACATTCACATTCACATTCACATTCACATTCACATTCACATTCACATTCACATTCACATTCACATTCACCGTTGTTCGTTGTTCGTTGTTCGTTGTTCGTTGTTCGTTGTTCGTCGTTCGCTGTTCGCTGTTCGCTGTTATCTGTTCGCTGTCCGCTGTTCGCTGTCCGCTGTTCGCTGTTCGCTGTTCGCTGTCGCTGTCGCTGTTCGCTGTTCGCTGTTCGCTGTTCGCTGTTCGCTGTTCGCTGTTCGCTGTTCGCTGTTCGCTGTTCGCTGTTCGCTGTTCGCTGTTCGCTGTTCGCTGTTCGCTGTTCGCTGTCGCTGTTCGCTGTACGCTGTTCGCTGTTCGCTGTTCGCTGTTCGCTGTTCTCTGTTCGCTGTCGCTGTTCGCTGTTCGCTGTTCGCTGTTCGCTGTTCGCTGTTCGCTGTTCGCTGTTCGCTGTTCGCTGTTCGCTGTTCGCTGTTCGCTGTTCGCTGTTCGCTGTTCGCTTTTCGCTGTTCGCTGTTCGTTTTCGTGTTCGTGTTTGTGTTTGTGTTTGTGTATGTTCACATTCACATTCACATTCACATTCACATTCACATTCACATTCACATTCACATTCACATTCACATTCACATTCACATTCACATTCACATTCACATTCACATTCACATTCACATTCACATTCACATTCACATTCAACATTCACATTCACATTCACATTCAACATTCACATTCACATTCACATTCACATTCACATTCACATTCACATTCACATTCACATTCACATTCACATTCACATTCACATTCACAATCACATTCACATTCACATTCACATTCACATTCACATTCACATTCACATTCACATTCACATTCACCGTTGTTCGTTGTTCGTTGTTCGTTGTTCGTTGTTCGCTGTTCACATTCACATTCAACATTCACATTCACATTCACATTCACATTCACATTCACATTCACATTCACATTCACATTCACATTCACATTCACATTCACATTCACATTCACATTCACATTCACATTCACATTCACATTCACATTCACATTCAACATTCACATTCACATTCACATTCAACATTCACATTCACATTCACATTCACATTCACATTCACATTCACATTCACATTCACATTCACATTCACATTCACATTCACATTCACATTCACATTCAACATTCACATTCACATTCACATTCAACATTCACATTCACATTCACATTCACATTCACATTCACATTCACATTCACATTCACATTCACATTCACATTCACATTCACATTCACATTCACATTCACATTCACATTCACATTCACATTCACATTCACATTCACATTCACATTCACATTCACATTCACATTCACATTCACATTCACATTCACATTCAACATTCACATTCACATTCACATTCAACATTCACATTCACATTCACATTCAACATTCACATTCACATTCACATTCACATTCACATTCACATTCACATTCACATTCACATTCACATTCACATTCACCGTTGTTCGTTGTTCGTTGTTCGTTGTTCGTTGTTCGTTGTTCGTCGTTCGGTGTTCGCTGTTCGCTGTTATCTGTTCGCTGTCCGCTGTTCGCTGTCCGCTGTTCGCTGTTCGCTGTTCGCTGTCGCTGTCGCTGTTCGCTGTTCGCTGTTCGCTGTTCGCTGTTCGCTGTTCGCTGTTCGCTGTTCGCTGTTCGCTGTTCGCTGTTCGCTGTTCGCTGTTCGCTGTCGCTGTTCGCTGTACGCTGTTCGCTGTTCGCTGTTCGCTGTTCGCTGTTCTCTGTTCGCTGTTCGCTGTCGCTGTTCGCTGTTCGCTGTTCGCTGTTCGCTGTTCGCTGTTCGCTGTTCGCTGTTCGCGGTTCGCTGTTCGTGGTTCGCTGTTCGCTGTTCGCTGTTCGCTGTTCTCTGTTCGCTGTCGCTGTTCGCTGTTCGCTGTTCGCTGTTCGCTGTTCGCTGTTCGCTGTTCGCTGTTCGCTGTTCGCTGTTCGCTGTTCGCTGTTCGCTGTTCGCTGTTCGCTTTTCGCTGTTCGCTGTTCGTTTTCGTGTTCGTGTTTGTGTTTGTGTTTGTGTATGTTCACATTCACATTCACATTCACATTCACATTCACATTCACATTCACATTCACATTCACATTCACATTCACATTCACATTCACATTCACATTCACATTCACATTCACATTCACATTCACATTCAACATTCACATTCACATTCACATTCACATTCACATTCACATTCACATTCACATTCACATTCACATTCACATTCACATTCACATTCACAATCACATTCACATTCACCGTTGTTCGTTGTTCGTTGTTCGTTGTTCGTTGTTCGTTGTTCGCTGTTCGCTGTTCGCTGTTCGCTGTTCGCTGTTATCTGTTCGCTGTTCGCTGTTCGCTGTTCGCTGTTCGCTGTTCGCTGTTCGCTGTTCGCTGTTCGCTGTTCGCTGTTCGCTGTTCGCTGTTCGCTGTTCGCTGTTCGCTGTTCGCTGTTCGCTGACACATGATGATGGCAAGGTCCAAGATTTACTTCAAGTGAAACTATTTCACAATCCATGTTCACTTTTAAATCAGTAGCAAGACAATCGACAATCGACGCGCTCGCTGTCAAGGACAATTTATTTTTTTATTTTTAGCTACTGAGTGGTCGTAAGAGGCAGGAGACGTTCGCAACACTTCTATTCATTCATATTTATATGATCTGATCTGAATATATGTCTCAATATATGTCGATTAAATTTTTAATTTTTTTTTTTTTTAACAAGGAGTACAAGTTTTAGATTATTAGATTAGACCTCTAGCGTAATCAAAATTTAATTTAAAATTACAGGTCATACAAACTCCCATCCCCTAGTTTAAGGGGTTGAGGGATGAAAGTTACAAGTTTTATATTTTTTTTGTTGTTTGTGTGCTAATACTAGCTTACATACAAAATTTCAGCTTTCTAGGACATTAGGAAATACCTTAAGAATTTTGATGATCATCAGTGAGTCAGTGACGAAATTAGCGTTTTTTAGATATAAATAAAATCTGAAGTATAAAAGCTAATGTAATTAAAACTTATTATATTCAATAAGTCCGCTATTGACAATATATCCCGAAAATTTTGTTGATCTAGCATAATCCAAACCCAAGTTATGAGGGTTCAAAAAAACGTCGAAGCGCTTCGAGAAAAGGTAGGTAGTGCCCGTGCGCTTCGCTTTCGCTTGGCTCGTCTTGGCGGGGGCACTTTACAACAAGACGGATACTATAGCGAATTTATTAAAGAACTTTCATATTGAGATTTGACAACAACATAAGTATAATTTCTCACCATTTTAAACACTAAAATATAATACTTATACATTTCATAGTCTCTAAACATAATCCGCCGTAACCAGACTTGAATCTACCTGTACCACAGAATAAAAACTAGTAACTATAGCGTTACTTGCACAAAATTTTACACGTATTTTATATTAAGGTGCAGTAACGAACGTTCATCGACAAATTTTACTAGGAGTAAGACTAAAACAGGATTGCTTTTAAATTTCTCTTCTTAATTTAATTTTAATAGTAAGTACAAAAAATCCTATATAGTATTTCAAGAAAAAATTTGTGACTTTATCAAGATAACAAAAGATATTTTTTAAATTAAACTTATATTAAAATACACTAGGTAGTGACTAGCCTATTAACAAAAACCATCAATGACCAATAGAAAACAAGTAATGTAGGTATCGTTTATGCTGTTCGCTGTTCGCTGTTCGCTGTTCGCTGTCGCTGTTCGCTGTTCGCTGTTCGCTGTTCGCTGTTCGCTGTTCGCTGTTCGCTGTTCGCTGTTCGCTGTTCGCTGTTCGCTGTCGCTGTTCGCTGTTCGCTGTTCGCTGTTCGCTGTTCGCTGTTCGCTGTTCGCTGTTCGCTGTTCGCTGTTCACTGTTCGCTGTCGCTGTCGCTGTTCGCTGTAAGCTGTTCGCTGTTCGCTGTTCGCTGTTCGCTGTTCGCTGTTCGCTGTTCGCTGTTCGCTGTTCGCTGTTCGCTGTTCGCTGTTCGCTGTTCACTGTTCGCTGTCGCTGTCGCTGTTCGCTGTAAGCTGTTCGCTGTTCGCTGTTCGCTGTTCGCTGTTCGCTGTTCGCTGTTCGCTGTTCGCTGTCGCTGTCGCTGTTCGCTGTTCGCTGTTCGCTGTTCGCTGTTCGCTGTTCGCTGTTCGCTGTTCGCTGTTCGCTGTTCGCTGTTCGCTGTCGCTGTCGCTGTTCGCTGTTCGCTGTTCGCTGTTCGCTGTTCGCTGTTCACTGTTCGCTGTTCGCTGTTCGCTGTTCGCTGTTCGCTGTTCGCTGTTCGCTGTTCGCTGTCGCTGTTCGCTGTACGCTGTTCGCTGTTCGCTGTTCGCTGTTCTCTGTTCGCTGTCGCTGTTCGCTGTTCGCTGTTCGCTGTTCGCTGTTCGCTGTTCGCTGTTCGCTGTTCACGGTTCGCTGTTCGCGGTTCGCTGTTCGCTGTTCGCTGTTCTCTGTTCGCTGTCGCTGTTCGCTGTTCGCTGTTCGCTGTTCGCTGTTCGCTGTTCGCTGTTCGCTGTTCGCTGTTCGCTGTTCGCTGTTCGCTGTTCGCTGTTCGCTGTTATCTGTTCGCTGTTCGCTGTTCGCTGTTCGCTGTTCACTGTTTGCTGTTCGCTGTTCGCTGTTCGCTGTTCGCTGTTCGCTGTTCGCTGTTCGCTGTCGCTGTTCGCTGTACGCTGTTCGCTGTTCGCTGTTCGCTGTTCTCTGTTCGCTGTCGCTGTTCGCTGTTCGCTGTTCGCTGTTCGCTGTTCGCTGTTCGCTATTCGCTGTTCACGGTTCGCTGTTCGCGGTTCGCTGTTCGCTGTTCGCTGTTCTCTGTTCGCTGTCGCTGTTCGCTGTTCGCTGTTCGCTGTTCGCTGTTCGCTGTTCGCTGTTCGCTGTTCGCTGTTCGCTGTTCGCTGTTCGCTGTTCGCTGTTCGCTGTTCGCTGTTATCTGTTCGCTGTTCGCTGTTCGCTGTTCGCTGTTCACTGTTTGCTGTTCGCTGTTCGCTGTTCGCTGTTCGCTGTTCGCTGTTCGCTGTTCGCTGTTCGCTGTTCGCTTTTCGCTGTTCGCTGTTCGTTTTCGTGTTCGTGTTTGTGTTTGTGTTTGTGTATGTTCACATTCACATTCACATTCACATTCACGTTCACGTTCACGTTCACGTTCACGTTCACGTTCACGTTCACGTTCACGTTCACGTTCACGTTCACATTCACATTCACATTCACATTCACATTCACATTCACATTCACATTCACATTCACATTCAACATTCACATTCACATTTACATTCAACATTCACATTCACATTCACATTCACATTCACATTCACAATCACATTCACATTCACCGTTGTTCGTTGTTCGTTGTTCGTTGTTCGTTGTTCGTTGTTCGTTGTTCGTTGTTCGCTGTTCGCTGTTCGCTGTTATCTGTTCGCTGTCCGCTGTTCGCTGTCCGCTGTTCGCTGTTCGCTGTTCGCTGTTCGCTGTTCGCTGTTCGCTGTTCGCTGTTCGCTGTTCGCTGTTCGCTGTTCGCTGTTCGCTGTTCGCTGTCGCTGTTCGCTGTACGCTGTTCGCTGTTCGCTGTTCGCTGTTCGCTGTTCGCTGTTCTCTGTTCGCTGTCGCTGTTCGCTGTTCGCTGTTCGCTGTTCGCTGTTCGCTGTTCGCTGTTCGCTGTTCGCTGTTCGCTGTTCGCTGTTCGCTGTTCGCTTTTCGCTGTTCGCTGTTCGTTTTCGTGTTCGTGTTTGTGTTTGTGTTTGTGTATGTTCACATTCACATTCACATTCACATTCACATTCACATTCACATTCACATTCACATTCACATTCACATTCACATTCACATTCACATTCACATTCACATTCACATTCACATTCACATTCACATTCACATTCACATTCACATTCACATTCACATTCACATTCACATTCACATTCACATTCACATTCACATTCACATTCACATTCACATTCACATTCACATTCACATTCACATTCACATTCACATTCACATTCACATTCACATTCACATTCACATTCACATTCACATTCACATTCACATTCACATTCACATTCACATTCACATTCACATTCACATTCACATTCACATTCACATTCACATTCACATTCACATTCACATTCACATTCACATTCACATTCACATTCACATTCACATTCACATTCACATTCACATTCACATTCACATTCACATTCACATTCACATTCACATTCACATTCACATTCACATTCACATTCACATTCACATTCACATTCACATTCACATTCACATTCACATTCACATTCACATTCACATTCACATTCACATTCACATTCACATTCACATTCACATTCACATTCACATTCACATTCACATTCACATTCACATTCACATTCACATTCACATTCACATTCACATTCACATTCACATTCACATTCACATTCACATTCACATTCACATTCACATTCACATTCACATTCACATTCACATTCACATTCACATTCACATTCACATTCACATTCACATTCACATTCACATTCACATTCACATTCACATTCACATTCACATTCACATTCACATTCACATTCACATTCACATTCACATTCACATTCACATTCACATTCACATTCACATTCACATTCACATTCACATTCACATTCACATTCACATTCACATTCACATTCACATTCACATTCACATTCACATTCACATTCACATTCACATTCACATTCACATTCACATTCACATTCACATTCACATTCACATTCACATTCACATTCACATTCACATTCACATTCACATTCACATTCACATTCACATTCACATTCACATTCACATTCACATTCACATTCACATTCACATTCACATTCACATTCACATTCACATTCACATTCACATTCACATTCACATTCACATTCACATTCACATTCACATTCACATTCACATTCACATTCACATTCACATTCACATTCACATTCACATTCACATTCACATTCACATTCACATTCACATTCAACATTCACATTCACATTCAACATTCACATTCACATTCACATTCACATTCACATTCACAATCACATTCACATTCACCGTTGTTTGTTGTTCGTTGTTCGTTGTTCGCTGTTCGCTGTTCGCTGTCCGCTGTTCGCTGTCCGCTGTTCGCTGTTCGCTGTTCGCTGTTCGCTGTCGCTGTCGCTGTTCGCTGTTCGCTGTTCGCTGTTCGCTGTTCGCTGTTCGCTGTTCGCTGTTCGCTGTTCGCTGTTCGCTGTTCGCTGTTCGCTGTTCGCTGTTCGCTGTTCGCTGTTCGCTGTCGCTGTTCGCTGTACGCTGTTCGCTGTTCGCTGTTCGCTGTTCGCTGTTCGCTGTTCTCTGTTCGCTGTCGCTGTTCGCTGTTCGCTGTTCGCTGTTCGCTGTTCGCTGTTCGCTGTTCGCTGTTCGCTGTTCGCTGTTCGCTGTTCGCTGTTCGCTTTTCGCTGTTCGCTGTTCGTTTTCGTGTTCGTGTTTGTGTTTGTGTTTGTGTATGTTCACATTCACATTCACATTCACATTCACATTCACATTCACATTCACATTCACATTCACATTCACATTCACATTCACATTCACATTCACATTCACATTCACATTCACATTCACATTCACAATCACATTCACATTCACCGTTGTTCGTTGTTCGTTGTTCGTTGTTCGTTGTTCGCTGTTCGCTGTTCGCTGTTCGCTGTTCGCTGTTCGCTGTTCGCTGTTCGCTGTTCGCTGTTCGCTGTTCGCTGTTCGCTGTTCGCTGTTCGCTGTTCGCTGTTCGCTGTTCGCTGTTCGCTGTTCGCTGTTCGCTGTTCGCTGTTCGCTGTTCGCTGTTCGCTGTTCGCTGTTCGCTGTTCGCTGTTCGCTGTTCGCTGTTCGCTGTTCGCTGTTCGCTGTTCGCTGTTCGCTGTTCGCTGTTCGCTGTTCGCTGTTCGCTGTTCGCTGTTCGCTGTTCGCTGTTCGCTGTTCGCTGTTCGCTGTTCGCTGTTCGCTGTTCGCTGTTCGCTGTTCGCTGTTCGCTGTTCGCTGTTCGCTGTTCGCTGTTCGCTGTTCGCTGTTCGCTGTTCGCTGTTCGCTGTTCGCTGTTCGCTGTTCGCTGTTCGCTGTTCGCTGTTCGCTGTTCGCTGTTCGCTGTTCGCTGTTCGCTGTTCTCTGTTCGCTGTCGCTGTTCGCTGTTCGCTGTTCGCTGTTCGCTGTTCGCTGTTCGCGGTTCGCTGTTCGTGGTTCGCTGTTCGCTGTTCGCTGTTCGCTGTTCTCTGTTCGCTGTCGCTGTTCGCTGTTCGCTGTTCGCTGTTCGCTGTTCGCTGTTCGCTGTTCGCTGTTCGCTGTTCGCTGTTCGCTGTTCGCTGTTCGCTGTTCGCTGTTCGCTGTTCGCTGTTCGCTGTTCGCTTTTCGCTGTTCGCTGTTCGTTTTCGTGTTCGTGTTTGTGTTTGTGTTTGTGTATGTTCACATTCACATTCACATTCACATTCACATTCACATTCACATTCACATTCACATTCACATTCACATTCACATTCACATTCACATTCACATTCACATTCACATTCACATTCACATTCACATTCACATTCACATTCACATTCAACATTCACATTCACATTCACATTCAACATTCACATTCACATTCACATTCACATTCACATTCACATTCACATTCACATTCACAATCACATTCACATTCACCGTTGTTCGTTGTTCGTTGTTCGTTGTTCGTTGTTCGTTGTTCGTTGTTCGTTGTTCGCTGTTCGCTGTTCGCTGTTCGCTGTTCGCTGTTCGCTGTTCGCTGTTCGCTGTTCGCTGTTCGCTGTTCGCTGTTCGCTGTTCGCTGTTCGCTGTTCGCTGTCGCTATCGCTGTTCGCTGTTCGCTGTTCGCTGTTCGCTGTTCGCTGTTCGCTGTTCGCTGTTCGCTGTTCGCTGTTCGCTGACACATGATGATGGCAAGGTCCAAGATTTACTTCAAGTGAAACTATTTCACAATCCATGTTCACTTTTAAATCAGTAGCAAGACAATCGACAATCGACGCGCTCGCTGTCAAGGACAATTTATTTTTTTATTTTTAGCTACTGAGTGGTCGTAAGAGGCAGGAGACGTTCGCAACACTTCTATTCATTCATATTTATATGATCTGATCTGAATATATGTCTCAATATATGTCGATTAAATTTTTAATTTTTTTTTTTTTTTAACAAGGAGTACAAGTTTTAGATTATTAGATTAGACCTCTAGCGTAATCAAAATTTAATTTAAAATTACAGGTCATACAAACTCCCATCCCCTAGTTTAAGGGGTTGAGGGATGAAAGTTACAAGTTTTATATTTTTTTTGTTGTTTGTGTGCTAATACTAGCTTACATACAAAATTTCAGCTTTCTAGGACATTAGGAAATACCTTAAGAATTTTGATGATCATCAGCGAGTCAGTGACGAAATTAGCGTTTTTTAGATATAAATAAAATCTGAAGTATAAAAGCTAATGTAATTAAAACTTATTATGTTCAATAAGTCCGCTATTGACAATATATCCCGAAAATTTTGTTGATCTAGCATAATCCAAACCCAAGTTATGAGGGTTCAAAAAAACGTCGAAGCGCTTCGAGAAAAGGTAGGTAGTGCCCGTGCGCTTCGCTTTCGCTTGGCTCGTCTTGGCGGGGGCACTACCGTGCCCCCAGATATTTTAAAAAGGGATTAATTATTATTTTGTAAATCTTTTTATTATTTGGCTTAATCTGAATGATTCACAGAATTCTGTACAAGCTAATTTCTATGTTAAAAAGATTTGTGTAAGTAACTAACTATATGTAAATTGCATTTTCGTTAACAAATAATTAAAAAAGAGGTTTCATTAATTAATTATTAGCGAAAATTGCATTCGGACATTTAATATTACAAACATATATTTTTTTAATGTAAGGTTGTTAATGTTTTTCATTGTCAATAAAATTTGTTACCTAATTGTATTGTTATAATAACTGTATTTATAATTTATATTCGGAAATAAATGTATTTTCTTTCTTTCTGTCTTTCATTGGTGAATTTATACGAATAATTTAAGCAGCAGAAAATAAAACGTTGGTTTTGTTACAAAATAATCTTTTTATTTTAATAAATATTCATAGTAACATTAAATATTAATCATCTAGTTAGATAGTTTACAATATCGTTCCTTGTGAACCCGAACCGAAGCCATTGCCGAATTGTGATACGCCATTTTGATATCCGTTGTAACCGTTGCCGCCGTAGCCATCGTTGTTCACGGCAGACCCACCCCCTATATTGTGGAATCCATTGTTTTCCACTTGGTTTACCTAAAAAATACAACAATTCATAAGTAACACAATATACTTATACGACTTGTATTAATTGCCACAGTATTGGAGAAATAACGTATATATACTTACAGACAATACTCTACTGTTATGACTGCCTATATTATGGACATTATTGACACCAGCTGTTTGGTATCCTTGGTTTCCAATACCACTGGCTCCCCCTCCAAACTGCTGTCCACCGTAGCCAGCACCGTTAGTATATCCACCGCTCATTCCTCCCAAACCCATGCCGAGACCGCCTTCCATACCACCCATTCCTAGGCCGGTACCCAAACCGGTTTCCATTCCACCTAGGCCCAACTCGCCTAGTCCGGTACCCATACCACCGAGGCCTATCCCCATCCCATCTAGACCTAGACCCATACCGCCAATGCCTAAAGGCTGAGCATTTACAGCTATAGCACACGACATAGCTAGAATAATCTGTAAGGAAAGATTTTCGTATAATAACATAGAAAAATATAAAGGAAAACAAAGAAAATAAAAATTAAAAACACTCACAATACAATGCATATTGACTGTTTGCAGCTAAAGAAGACACCTCAATGATAATTTTTTTAAAGCTAGCGTTTATATATTATAATGTAGAATAACTTGGAGATCCAAATATCTCACGCACGAATCAATTAAAAATCTATTAAATGTCGTCATGCACACGTTGTGAAAAACCTATCGGACATTTCTACGAACAAATTTGACTAAGACCCATTTGGAACATTTATAATGAAGTCATTAAACGGATATCCCCCGTTCTTAATAAGTATTTTTTTTGCATTCTGTAAAAATTTTCCAAAAAAGGAATATGAAGCTATTTCCGTTATAAAAGCTTATTTATAACGGAAACGGAAAAGCTTATTTATTTTTATTTTGAAAAACATAATGTACAATGTAACAAAAACTAACATACAGTTATATTTATACATTCTTACAACGAAAGTAGAATAGAAGAATACCTAACCTAAAGATACCTAACTTTCGGTCGCTATGATTTTGATAAAAAGTTCTTTTTATATTATACTAATTGTATCTCACTTATTCAAATCACACCTCATTACAAATCTGTATAAAATAAGTGAATCATTAATAAGATCTACGGACTCGTTATTTTTTTTTTCTTTCTCAAATCTCTTTTTAAATATATAATGTATATCTACTGTTGTTTCTCGTGTAAGAAAATATTTTTATGTTTAACAATGAAATATAAATCTTTAGTGTCACTTATAATAACTAACAATGGCCATTAGCTAAAACACCGCATTGATTAATTACTGCTTACTTTTTTTTACTCCACTTCCTGAAAGTAGGAAGTCTACGTGCCACCACAGACTAATAATAATATACTGGTGCCACTGTTTATATAGTTCATTACTATTTCATTGGATTGTAGTGTTAAATAAACTTTTTTCTTTCTTTCTTACTTAAGAACATAGCCAATTTTCGCAGACAGTTTCGGATTCAACATTATTGTTGGTAGATCTTCCTTGGAAAAATGCTGTTTATACTGATTACAACGGATAATAAAATAATATTATTTTTCTACTCATATCTTACTTCAAATCAAACAATAAAACAAAATGGAAACTAAAAACTGAAAAGAACCTATAAACATCAACTATCCGAGGAATAGCCCTGTTTACCCACTAATCTATACTAATATTATAAAGCTGAAGAGGTTATTTGTTTGTTTCAACGCGCTAATCTCAGGAACTACCTACTGGTCCGCTTTGAAAAAATCTTTCGGTGTTAGATATAACTAAGTTCAATAGGATCGGACTTCGGAGCAATGCGGTTGAAACCGCGGGGCACAGCTAGTAATATAAATGTATAATGAAAGCTTGTTACATAAGTGACATATTATTGGAAATCTTTGAAACAAAGAGTGGTCCAAAATGTTTTATATTATGAAGGTAGGTGATTAGGTATTATTATTTAATAAAAAGTGTCGTGCTAATTTTTGTACACGCGTCTTCCTTCAATTATTTTACCACAATTTTAATAAATTAGAAACCAAACGAAAATGTAATTTTATTAAAGATTTTCGTAATATTTTCCACTGGCATAGAAAGGTGTGATTTAAGCATCGAGAAAATGTCTTGTGTCTTTTCAAAACATTGAATTGATAGTTTAGTATTAATTGCATACTTTCTGCTTTTACCCATGTCATTTTAGGTAAATAAAATTTACTTTCTTGTTTCTACTTATATAAAAGGCAGGAAAGGAAAAATAATCAATAAAAAGTATTTGTTTTAATTTTTTATTTAAATAAATACTTAAATTTATATCTCAAATATTTGTATACGACAATTCGGTGATTTTTTTTATAAAATTATTCCTTGAGAGCCCGATCCAAAGCCATTGCCGAACTGTGAACCACCATTTTGATATCCGTTGTAACCATTGCCAGCGTAACCGCCATTGTTCAAGGCAGAGCCACCGCCGATGTTGTGGAAGCCGGAACTGTCTGCTTGGTTTATCTGAAAGATTTTATATCAATTATTAGCTGTTTCTTTTTAACTTTTAGCAAACTTAACATTGTTATGGAATTAAAAGTAATACTTACAGATAATACTCTGTTATTGTGGCCACCCACATTGTGAAAACCATTTACACCAGCTGTATTGAACCCCTGGTTTCCCATACCACTGGCGCCGCCACCGTACTGCTGTCCACCGTAGCCGGCACCGTTAGTATATCCACCGCTCATTCCCCCCAAACCCATTCCCAGGCCGGTCCCCAGTCCAGACATTCC
This sequence comes from Colias philodice, assembly GCF_061535455.1. Lineage (NCBI taxonomy): Eukaryota > Metazoa > Arthropoda > Insecta > Lepidoptera > Pieridae > Colias > Colias philodice. Next base: position 6,022,684 of record NC_143098.1, on the reverse strand, counting down.
TAAACCTGTACCCAGACCCATTCCCATCCCACCTAGACCGGTCCCCATACCGCCGAGACCTGTTCCTATTCCGCCAAGTCCCATTCCCAAACCGCCGAGGCCAAGTCCCATACCACCGATTCCGAGAGGCTGAGCATTGATTGCTACAGCACACGAAAGAGCGAATATAAGCTGAAATACACGATATAACTAATTATAGGAAATAGTAAACAATATCTTAGGTATATGAAAATCGTCGTAACAGTTATATTCTGTGTTGCAAAATTCCGAAAAAAAATATACTTACAATGCAGTTCATATTGACTATTAATTAATGAACTCTGACTTGTGAATGGCTATCAATAAAAACGATCGTGTTATATATTGAAAACCTGAATGTATTTGGAGCCAAGCGTATTTTACGCACAGGTCGATTAAAAATCAATTAGGTACACGGATTTCATTAAGAAAATCCCAATGGAGAATTTAACGAAAGATTTTCGTTACTAATGGATGAATCACACAATAATGTTATTAATTAGGTACCTTCCCAATTAAATACAATAATTTAGATAATGATACAAACTTACCACTTTCTTCTAAATTTTTACTGTACGATGTAGAAAATTAAATGTTATTCTGAACTTTTGGTCATTCAATAATAAAGAACGCCCAACAGCACGATTATATTATAGTAATAAGAAAATAGAAGTACATAAGAATTACTAAAACTATACGATACTACGTATTATACAATGCATGTAGATTGTAAATAAATAATAAACAAGTATTCGTCTAGACCTAGACCATATGATTTTTCCACAGTCTTCTCAGAGTTCTGTCATTAAGATGGACTTTTCACTAATTAATTATTAAGTGTTAAACCATGGTTATTACGTTACACAATATAGGTATCTACTTATTATGTTGTAAAATCCCATTGGCAATGTTACTGGTAAACCTTAAAATTAAATATTTACCTAATTGGTTTTCATTAAATGGCCATTTGACACAAGGTATTAATTACGGTAAAGTTATTTTTCCCTTTTGCTGCCCGGAATATTGTTAGATTGTTATAGTTTTAGAGATTTGATGATAAGAAAGGAAGAAAATAATAGTTGAAACCAAATTGAAATCTAAGTTGATAAAAATTGAAATCTAAGTTGATAAAAGTTGATTACTCCGACCAGACAAAATTATGATCCTAACAAACAGCGACCACATTCTCTGAAGAAATTTATACGTTTTTGTCTTGAGTTTTCTTATACAGAAACAAGAATATAAAATGGCAATGAGACGGAGTTTCAACCTTTGAGAAAGAGTAGATTGATTTAGGACTATAAAACAAATGGTACGAATGTGTCTACGTTTTGAAAGCTATTTTATAAGACTTTTTATGATACCACTGATAAATAAATCTTGTTGAAATCTGTTGAGAACTAAAATATGTACTAAGTCAAATCCAAGCCAGGCATGTACTTTATCTATTGAGCAAAATTACCCTTGTTCTTGAAATATTTCAAAGTTTTAAAGTGGACCAATAAAGTATCAAAGTTGATCACTGTAATTTATATTAATTATAAATTTACACTATAATTTAGTCCAAATCAACAACATTAAATAAATGTAAAATGTTGTAACAACATTATTCTGATACACCTACCACAAATTATGTATTTTGTGTGTGTTTGTGAACCATCCGCTTTACCTATAGCGTGTTACAATTTGTAACGTGAATCACCATCTTTTAATTATTAGAAGCGTAAAATATTTCCAACGCATTTACGGTTACACAATAGGTACACAACCCTCGTATATGGTCCAGTGGTTAGAATCCATTAAGCAAAAATCCTGGAATTCTTCAGCTGGGAATATCCCAAGGAACAAACAATTCTTGGTATGTCTACGTACAAATTGAATTGAAAAAAATTGCCGTCTACAAGCTGTAAGGGCGGACGTACGTTTTATCTTAGCAATCTACGATTATGGCTTCAACTTAATCTTGATTTTTATACGTCGAGCCTGATTTAAAGTGTCAGGGGTTGAAATGTATTTGTCACTGGGAGGTCGTTTACTCTGAATGTTTAGGCGCCTGAGGGAATCTTCTTCAAATGAATTCGTTTACAAAAATTGCGGGCTTTATTGTCTATAGCAATTTGTTGGGTCTTCATCATGATGAGAACGCTGCACTGAATCAGAGTTCGGCGTTTAGTGCTTTTATAGATCATATTCAAAATAATAGGACGAAAAATAATAAACAGTGAAGACATTGATAGTAATTGGCTCATTTAAAATATGAATCATGACAAACACCTAATTTTCTTATAAAAATTATATAATAGCATATAATAGCCACCTTTGTAGCCAATTTTCTTCTAATATAAACTTAACTTACTATACAGACTTGATTATCTCTAGGTTTTTAGTTGACCAACTCATAACGCATACAATTTGTCTTTCAGACTCTCCATACCTACTGTAAAAATATGACAAGCTGGAAAGTGGAAACAGACACACTTAAGAAGTCCCTATCGCCATGAACTCAAATAGAAGATTGCTATATCTTATAAACTTAGTCTGGTACTTGTCGTTCCTCGACCCCTTTCCCAGGGGAAATCGTCTGAAACTAAACCTGTGGAAAAATATAAGATGTTGTGTTACAGTCATAAATAACATCTAGTAGATTGTTTGGTGTGAAATTCAATCTTGTGTCTATTTTTGGCATGGAAAATCATAGATACATGTTCTGTTTGAAAATTGTTAAGGCTTGATAAAGTGAACCAATATGCTATGAAGTCTTAACGTATGTACTATATACATTGTACATATCATGATACAATATACGTTTTAGTCAAACTTTTTATAATGGACCTATCATCATCTCATTTTTTTTTAATTCATACATATCTATTTCGATACCACGTTTAACGAACGAACTGCTTTCAGAGCTAATTGTAATTTCAAATAATCTCTTTATTTCTTACTTGTGCAAAAATATTGTAGAATGTGTATGAAGTAACACAATTGCAGTCTTTTAATACAAGCTTATAGTGTGGTATTTTATTGTCATCGCTTATTTTCAACTGTCTAGTTTTACAAGATTAATGTTGCCACTAATGCTCTAAGTATACGATGTTCTGTGTTGTGTGAACTTTAACTTACTTGAACTATGTGGTCGTTTTCCGAGTTATTTAAAATTTCCAAATAAAAGAAAACTCAAAGCAGTATTAAATAAATTTAAATCCGATTTATTTGCTCTATGTTTAACTAACATACAATAATTATATTGTATGTTAGTTAAAAAAAAATACCAAGCAATTACTGGATTGCTCATTTTAGTAACTAGAACCTAAAAACTACTACACTATTATAATTCAAACGGAATAATAATCCTTTCTATTTTCAGTCTCCTTAATACGATGTTCAATTACTTTGAAGGTCACTTATTAATATTTTACTGAGCCCACCTGAATCGCAGTTTACAAATCACTATTTAACTAGGTATAAAAGCGTAATATTAACGCATTATATCTAAAAACACAGCCTTCGTAATTAAAATCCAAAAAGATATAGAATTTGCTTCATTTTCGTGCGACGGCGTCTCTCCATTTTCTCAAAGATTTCGCTAAATAAATTGAGGCGTCATTTAAATCGCTCCAACTAAACCAAATCTAATTTTATTACAAAATCTCTATGAAGTCCAGTTTGGATGAAATTTAACAAACTCTGATGAAATTGTATTTACTTTCCTTAATTAGCTACTTTGTAAGTTACCGGAATTAGAATTAGTAGGAATTAAAGAGTGAAAATTGAAGTAGACTAGGTATATAATCTAATTAATTTTATTATTGAAATATGTTCTTAGGTCTAAGCTTATTAAGTTTAATCTTTAAATCTATATGATATGAAATAAATGCTTTTATTAATGCAGATGAAAGTCAAAAATGTAAATACATATTCCAAAAAAGCTCACTAGGACATTTTAGGTAAAATATGATATATTATTTTTACTTCATATTCATCTTTGCATTTCACTGACATGTGAAAAATATATTACAGAATATGTGTCATAGCATTGAGTGTATGACTAATAATCGAGCCTTCCTCTTCAAAGGAATAGCCCCTACTTCGTTTTCGTAAGGAAAAATTCCAGAGAGAGTAATATGTTGATCATTATATGTCGGTAATGTGTGTCATTATAGCAGATGTGACAGGTCCATTAGGCCATTTATCAAATGTTACAAATGTAATGTGATTCGGGAGGCTGTAGCATCCGGTTTTAATGGTGTTTGAGGAGAATATAACTTTACAATAAATGGGTTACTAGGTCATAGGTTTAGTCTATATATCGGTGAGATTATTGGAGTAAGTGTGAATCTTCAATTTTCATACTTATAAGAAAAATCTATATGTTTAAGTATATAGGTATCATGCGTACCTTGTTTGTTTTTCTAGTTTTAATAATTAGTCGTACCTACCTACCTACGTTAAACTGTAACCTCCGTAGAACAAATTAAGCGTATACCAATCATATTAATTTATTCCAATATCCTGTCAATAGTAATAAAACTTCAATTTTCATTTCTGCATCAACCTTTTTCTTTTGATTTACATATTCCTCAAAGGCTATGATACAGTAGCAGTGCAAATAGTATTCAAGTGACATCGATTAACGTGGAAAAGTTTCACATTGCACTCGCATTTCTAAAGTTACAAAGTTCTCACGATAAATGTTTATTAAAAAGAGCAATTTGCTAACAAATTGCTATCGGAATACGAACAAAGCGCTTTAATTAAGGCGACAACTTGATTATGAATTGTTAATTATATTAAGGTACGCGTTGATTGATGTTAACAGCCTGATTTGAAGGCCCTCTTTATTTCTTTGTAAATTTCGATTTATCTAGTATTTATATGGAAAATATATACCTAATATATAATTGAATGTTATATTAATAAATAATAAATCTTTTTATTATAATCATTAAATATAATAATTTAACAGAGTTTAAAAGCGCCGCGCTTCATACTTTTGGTACTTCTTAATAGTCATCATGAAAGTTAATATTTTACGATATTTCAAGGGAAAGAGGAAACGTTGTGATGAAGGTTTGTTATTAAGTATTGAACTAAATTACCCATTAAGTTTAAATTTATGTTCCTAAAACGAAAAGTACCTGAATAAAAGAAGCATTATACTTTAGTATTTCAAGAAATTTAAGATGAAATACACGATTTACGTGAGTAAAAATCGCATCATAAATAACTTATTAATATTCTATTTGTGTCATCAAAAAGCAGTTAACACTCAAATATCAGCTCATTATCTATAAATAAACAAACATTAGTTAAAGTGCAATAATAAATTACCCACAAACCGAACGGTAATTAATTGGTTAGACCGAACATCGAATTTAAGGTATTTTATATTTTAAATTACCTGATATATTACCATGCATAAATTTTGTGTAACTACATAGTTTCGACCGTAGTTTAAAATAACATTACCTTTAAATGAAAACCTTCAATATCTCTTTGTAAAAACTTTTTAAATAAGGTACTGAAATACACTTGAAAAACAGATTTCTAATTAATTTTATGTGCAATTAAAGATGTAGAGTAAAACAAAATATATCGATATATTTATTTATTAATGTAAACATTAAAAAGCGTTTCCCATTTAACACAGTATAAACATCGTTACAAAATAATACATTAACAACAAAAACGTTGCATCGCGTCCCAATTCTTTCCTAGCCCCAAAGGAGCTTGCGTAAAAAGCCGTAAATCCAAAATTGTAAAAAGGAAAATTCACGAAGCGTTCTGTAGCACGAAGTAATATGGTTTTTGGAGTTTATTAACGCCACTGGTGACCAATTTTGGCTGCGGTCCATGCCATTCTAGTCTGTATTTATCCAGCATCCTTGTAGCTAGAGCTGATAGCATGTGGGAGATGATGCCTGATGCTGGACAGGATTGGCCAAAAGGTAAGGAAGCGAAGGAATGGGCTCTAGATGCCTTTATTGGCGCCCAACCTTCGTTGCACCAACGCTCTGGTATGAACGACTTGGCTCTGCCCCACTCTTGTTCTGTTTTGCTTGATACGCCGTGTGCGAGGACTATGTCTACCTGTAAAGATAATAAAGAAAGGTAAGTAAATTATAGGCCATTTTTAATCATTACGGTTAGCGCTATCTTTATTGTGATACGTAATCATTTCTTAACTTGACTCTAGGGAACCAAAAGTCCCATGAAATACTATATATTTTAACATAATGTATTATGTAGTTTTTAGCCTTTTGTTTAAAAAAAAATCCGTATGCTCGGAAGCAGAATACGTAAGTTGATAATAAAATATTAATATATAATAATATATATCATATCATTATTAATATGTCATGATATTTAAATAGATTACATTATATAACACTAGCAGCTTTTGTTTATGGTTTTATTAAGTTAGTTTGTTGGAATTAGGAACTAAGAATCAACTGGCTTATAGAAGTTTCGCTGCGAGATATCTTACAGCTAATAAGATTGAAATGCTAATCCGTTACAGAATGGGGCTCTAGAGGAAATGTATATCTAGACAACGTCATGAACAACAACTAGTATGCATAAACTATCTCCCAGGACTGCATATTCTGTCACAACTATGTAGTTGATTGAGTGAGCTGCACTCGGGATGTATTTCGTTTTATAACCTCTAAAATGGTACCTATAAAACTAGTAAAGATAATTTAATTTAGCATGAAAGTTTGTTGTTTAACAAGATGCCAATATTTGTATTTTGTTTAATAATATTAACTTACAAATTATTACAAATGACTACATTATTATATCTTGTGGTGATTTGGAATGATTTCTATATATGTAATAGCATGGACGAATAATATAATTGGGTATATTTGTCTATGGTAATAGTGTTTATTAATACTATAATGTATCGTTTAACATTACCCGTTGCAGCCGCAACCTTTCACACAAGCCCTAATGACCAATATACATATAACAGCTTGGTATAACCGACCAAATTGCAACTCACCCCAGCGGGAACTTCATATCCATCAACGACGAACTCTTCCACGCTTCGTCTAACCACACCTCCGGTAACTGGTTTCAACCGTAAAGCCTCTCTCACACACGCACTTATGTATGGTAACTCGTGTGTTTCTACACCCTCGTCTTTGGAAGCTTTAGACCAAGTGATCTCATCGTGTGCGCGCTGTTGTTGCGCCGCGTGGAGGGATAACTGGTAGAACATGTTGAGCGCTGTTTGCGCTAGCTGTAAGGTAAATAATGCCATTATTTATTTATTTTTTTACACTTTATTGTGCTGGCATACAAATAAATCCTTAAAATTAAAACTTATATCTAGTCCAGCACAAAAGGCGGCCTTATCACTTAAGATATCTTCCAGGCAACCTACTGTGTGGAGTAATAGAATGAAGGAGGAGGTAGGTAAGATGTACAAAATAAATTACTTATACACATAATATTTATAAAAACATACATATAAAATATTTTATACAAATACATTTTCAAATAATAATTAATTAATAATAATACATAAAATAATAGAGTAGTAAAATTATTAAGTCATATTTAGTTTTATATCAAATGCTTTATGAATGAAAAATGGACGATCAGAAGGCCTGGCATTGTCACTATGCGAATTACTGTTGTTCAAATGCCGAATCAACTTATTATATTCTTAAAAAATGTTACACGTAAAGAATAAATTCAAAATCTACTGGACTGATTTTTTTGAGTTTCTTTGTGTTGCTAATTGAAGGTACGCAAATTTTTTAAACATAAAAGGAAGAACAATGTAAAAAGTTAAAATGTTTAAAAAAGTTATCCAGACTGTCGAGTGCAAAGCTTAGTTAGTGAACTTTATCGAGTCACAGTCAAATTTTAATTTTTAATAAAAACCGTCAAAAATAGTTACGTAATGATAATATTTAGGTTAATCAATGGCGAGTACATAACCTATTTGCATCATTCTCTTATTCAAACATCCTAATATTATTTTAGGCAAAGTCCAATATGCCCGAGGCTTCACTGGAAAGCTACGAGTGGCTCCATAGGGAAAATCTATGGGAAAATAAATTAAGTTCTCGCCATTGCAATGAAGATGCTTAACGAATATATAGTATTATGTTCTTTTGGGTAAATGAACTGGGATGAAATTAAGGGTAATATTAACGTGTAAGGTGGTGCAGGTTCAGTAATTTTCATCTACGTTTTTCCGACTGAGCCATTAAGTGGTTTATATTTTTCGAACTAATGTATAGTGCATATTATATCTATTGAATTGGACGTTTTATAAATAAATATATTTCATCACTCAACTGTGTAGTTTGTTTCAATTACTTCAATAGATATTAAATAAATTAACATCTATGAAATTGCCGCTTTTCAGTAGCTGGTTTAAAAATGTTAAATATGCGACTTAAACTTATGTTAACTTCACTATAATTAAAAAGCAGGATAAAAAACTCACCGGATCAACTCCAGCAAGGAAAACATCAGCAGCAAGAGGTAGCATCTTATCGCCAAGTGGTTTTAGTTTGTCGAGAAGAATCTGTTCTGGTTTTAAATCGCCTAAGTTTAGATTTCTTTGGGCTTCAGATAGGAAATGTTCTGTGAGACTGAAAATAAAAATAAAAATGTTGGATTGGGAAGAATAACTTATTTTGAAATAGGGAATGAGAAACATAACATTAGTTAATAAAAGAAATATCTCAAATAAAAACAAAAAAGCATTTCAGCCATTTTAGATATCTATAGATGGTTAAGTTCAGCCTTTGCGTTTAATAGCAACAAATTTTCATTTTGACTTTCTTGGTTATTTCATAATTAAATTTAGCTGATTAAATACTAAATATATTTAAACTAACCACTTTATTTTTGATAGTGCTGTACCTAAAGTTTATTATCTATACTTAATATTATAAAGCTGAAGAGTTTGTTTGTTTGAACGCGCTAATCTTGGGAACTTCTTGTCCGATTTGAAAAATTATTTCGGTGTTAGATAGCCCATTTATCGAGGTAGGCTATAGGCTATATATAATAATAACAAAGTCATCTGTTATAATAATACACCTAATATCATCTCGCTAAGACCAATTCAGGAGCGGAGCACTGCGGGTAAAACCGCGGAGTACAGCTAGTTAAAAGTAAAACAAATCCACTCACCTAAAATGCCTATCAAAGTTCCTCACAGCATCTTTAAACCCTTGTGTTTCTGGTCGTAACGTAGTTTCGCTGCGAACTAAATAATTTTCGTCCGCTATTTCCAAAGAGCATCGCACTAATTGTTCCGCTGCTGTTAAATCGTCTATAGAACGTTGTGATAGAGAACACAGATCCTTTATGTCATCGTCCATTGATGTTTTTTCTGGTCTTCTGGAAATAAATTTATTTTATAGTTAGAAATTAGAAAATTTTTGAAGTATAGAAAAAAATTAGATCACGATGCGGGATTCGAACCCGCGTCTTTCCAAAAATCCGGGGCGGTCCAAATTCATATTTGAATGCCATAAAACCAAAATATCAAAGTTTAGTTATAATAGTTTATTGTACAAACTAGGTAGAACAGAAAATGAAGAATATTGTGAAAAAAGCATAATTTGTACAAGAGGAGGCCTTATTGCTGAATAGTAATCACTATCAGGCAACTTGACGGGCAGAAAATATGTGTTCTCAGAAAGTTTTGTATGTTTGTTTATTACATTTAATCTGTAGTGCGTAAAATCGCTTAACACTGAAACTACTTGACCAATACTAACTTAAATTAACTGAGACTTAATTAGACTGAAATAAATGGATTTAGATTTTAGACTTAGTTAAACTTCTAACTATTATTTTCAGCTAAGAATAGTTTTTGAGTTGATCATTGCATGTTTTTAAGGAATCTATAGATATACGTTTAATTAAAAAATCAACATGTAAAACGTAAAAATAATATACTTCGTTATAATTGCAAATTTAAAGAATAACATCATAATAGCGTAGTTATGCAGCATTCCAAAGTCCAATACGAAACAATTAATTCGTCATACGCCTCGCAAATCGTGCTTAGATTATTAATGCAGCTATAAATACAAGGAAATCTAACTATGCAATACAATTGAAGGCTCTATAAAATATATATGAAGGATTATTTGATTTATTGCATGTCCATTATAAATAAATTATAATTAAACTGAAGGATGCTATTGTTAAAACTTTCAAGGCATTAATAGCATTATTATTTTATTTAATCATTTATTGTACCACACCATTTAATATTACAATGTACAGTATAATATATATCTGTTTGGATGCGAAGTACAAAAGGTGACCTTATTGTTTAATGTCATGATAAAAAAATTAAATAATATTGGCACGTGATGATTTGTTTGTGAAATTCGCATGTAAGGAAGATAACATAAGTATTAGCTATTTTATACTTATACTAAACAACATAGGTACGTTAGTTTCAAACTAAAATTGTATAGTAAGTAGTACTTCTTGTGAAAAACTTGACTGTACAATTTTCACAATCGGTTGCATAGCGTATAAATTTTATTTACTCACATACAAAAAATTGCCCGTATACTTTAGCTATCGTACTATAGTAGTAGATATACACAATAGACAGATATATATCTATAAAGTTTGGAATCAGTATACGCCGCTATTGCACATTAATGTAAGCTTGCCAAACAATGCTTCGCTAACAATGTTTCCAAATTCCACATAACGTATTTGCGTAGACTTCAGAATTAAGCTGCTTTTATACCAATTATCTATAGATTACAATATATTATGGCAAGTTAAACAATGCTATTGGCTTTTACAAAGTGCTCAACTAATCCAATAAAATAAACTAGGATTAGATATATGTATCTGTAAATTTTGTGACATTTCCGTTTTCAATTCCGGAAAATGTTTGTGTTTTGTATTAGTCTATATATCTTTTAGACTTTGACTAACAACAAAATATTAAAAATGAATTGAAATCGCCATTCCTTTTATAATAACAGACAACGATAAGAAAGATCTTTGTCAGCCATTTCTTTTCCTTTCTTCAACTTTTGATATCTCAAACAGAAATCAAGCCGATTCAAGTTTTATAGCAATAAATTATACTGTATAAAGAGGTCTATAAAATGGACAAAGAAAACACTTAAGAAACGATTTAGAACAAGATTTTAGGCCGCTAGATGTTACCTAGTGATTTAATATAACCCTAAATTACCCGTGTGTAGGTTAAGATCGTTTAGGGCATAGACTGGGATTAGGTTAATGTTTTTGGCAATGTGGTGAAGGAAAATTCGTTTATTTTTAGTGAAAATTTAAACAATCAATATGATGTAGAAACTTCTAGAAATTTTCGATTCACACAGAGTGTTCCAATACTGGGACATAATTAGCACGTACGAAGTAGGTATATAATATATGAGTGTATTATATAATAGAATTTCATTTTACTAAGTATAAAATAGCGTGTTAAAAAGTGCCGATATAATATCATGAAAGATAATCTAAACAAAAAATCAAACCCTAAGGATTATTAAATAATTACCCTTATTTTTTCATCAAAGGCACATTGAACTGAACGTTGTAACTTGAGGTCATAGATTAATTAGAAGCCTCCGCTGCGTAAAGCACATCATTAATCTAAACGTTTTATAAAATTGTACTCTTTAAAATTAAGTCAAGTTATTCGAAATTTTTTACTCTTTCTTTAAAAGCTAAAGGGATTAATCAAAAGTTATAGGAAAAATAATATGAGCTTTATTAAAACATGCTGTCATTTTGATTAACTTATAAATAGCGTAACGCGTGACGGTCAAGTCAAGACCAAAGTATACGAAAAAAAAACATTTTTTGTCCTTTTTTATGATTTTAAAACTTAATAAGTATATATTTACCTATTATCTTCACTAGGCACATGTACGGCTCCGTTAAGACATCCCAATCTCATACCAAAGATCATAACACCGATGGTCTCTAAAGCCCAGCGGTACACTTCGGTTAATAATTCTTCGTTTAACGCGTTTTCTGCATGCCGGAGTTCGCCTAACCTGTAAATATTTTTTTTTTTTGAGATTTTGTAGGGAATAAACTGTAGAATTAATTATCAATAAGTATTGTTTATAAATTTTTTCGAGGATAGGTAAAAAAACTACAAGATTTATGATGAATTTTAAAGGTACCTATTGTTTTTAGAAGTTTGTTAATTTATTATACCTACATGTATTATTTATTGAACTAACCCTTATTAAGCTAAAAATTAACAAAAATATGTATTTAAATCTTGATAAAAAATGCATTAAGTATTATATTATGTATTTAACATATGTAATATTAAATGGATCAAAAGCTTTATCTCTTGTTATCATTTGCCACGGTTTGGACATTTATTGCATAATATACAATATATTTTTATTGTTATTTGAGTACATTAAATGCAATCCTATTATCTATGTATTGTTTATAAGTTTTTTCGAGGCTACGTAAAAAAACTACAAGATTTATGATGAATTTTAAAAGTAGGTATTGTTTTTGGAAGTTTGTTAATTTATTATACCTACATGTATTATTTATTGAACTAACCCTTAATATGTTAAAATTTGCCAAAAAATATGTATTTAAATCTTGATAAAATACATTTATTACATTAGTATTATATAATATTGACATAATATTAAATGGATCAAAAGCTTTATCTCTTGTTGTCATTTTGCCACGGTTTGGACATTTATTGCATAATATACCTACGATATATTTTTATTGTTATCAGAGTACATTCAATGCAATCCTATTATCTATGTTTATATTCTAATCTTTATAGGAAAAATCCAATATTATCCACAAACTTTTACTACACTAGGAATTATTTCTCTTTCTAAAATATAAAAAAGGGTTACCTTCGAATTGTATCTTCGGATATATCGTCGAATGCTTTCTCGTAACTTTTCAGTAAAGTTCCGTCTTGTAAAATAACATGTAGAGCTGACCATATGGCATTTGATTCATTCCTAAAAAAATATAAACATTTAGGATAGGATAGTTTACATAGATTCAATCTAAAATTTCTAATCAAGGACATAAAAATAAAGATAAGTAGGTAAGGGTTAAAGGAGGGAACAATTAAATTGTAACGCATCTGCGATATATGTCATTGTTTTAATTGTCTTTTTGACATAGGAGCTCGGATGGATGGTTGTGGGACAGCTAATTTACAAGCTTCAGAGTATGGCTTCGTACCATATAATGAATATTTTAATGAAATGCATACCAAAATTCTTATACATCTTTACAGAATTCTTTACTATTTCGTCAGAATTTTATTTTAAATATTACTTATAAGGGAAAAATAGAAAGTTGCATTTCTATTCCCTTTTACCAACGTTTTTACAATTTTAACAAAATGGTAAGATATTGCTTGAAACAAAGTAATAGAGTCATAAATTAAGTGCAGACTCAGTCTACTCTGGAGATTAACTAACTATATAAAGGAATAAGTTATAAAACCAAAGTTCTCCCTTGTCCTATGTTTTATCAGTGTAATATTTCTGATCCCTTGTCCTATGTTTTATCAGTGTAATATTTACTGGTTTGATCATATTACATTTGAACATACTTTTAATAATTACTATTACATATTCGTCACTTCTTCACCAAATCATTGTAATTATTAATTCAGCAAAGATCTAAACATAGGAGCGAAAGCGATTTTTTTTTCAATCGACGTCAAAAAATGAGGAGGTTCTTAATAACTCAACTGTATATTTTTTTAGGTTTAAACTATGTAGTGATGATTATTATTAGGTTATAAAACATTAGTATTTACCTGTGCATCGGGCATTCAGTTTTCTTCCTCTGTACTTCCAGCGGCGACCCGACCCACGCCGGCGGTTCCGTCGCATTACTGTTATAGACCTGTCAAAATAAATCACTTGAAGAGTTCACTAGAAATAGAGTTCGCAATAAATAATACTTTCCGGGAACAATGAGGCATAAATCACAGATATAACTACCCTATTAGCACGTGACCGGCGTCAGATAAGCGGCTGTAAGCGCACCGAGACGTAACAATGTGAATAAATATTTTTATATGTAAATTATTGTGGATTTTTTTATATTGAATATCTAGGTGCATATGGATGTAGGTAAATTATTTTAACCTGAGACTTTTACATTAATGGACAGGTAAAAATAATCTATACATAGGTATATAATAATTTAATAATAAGAGTCTGTTAATGTTTTTTGTCAATTGTTTGCGCAATTACTTTATTACCATAAGTATTATATTTGAATTATATATTTTTTTATAATAAAGAAAAATCTTAAATCATTATTTTGAGAATGCGTTGCTAAATGCGAGCCTGCGTTGCTAAAAATATGTAGGCAAAGCCTCCAAAATTCAACGTACTAATATAAAATTAACACACCCGCGTATGCGAATTGCGAATCTAAAACCAACGTCCTAGTTCTAACTTTCGAAATAAACGAGGTCATGACCTTAGAATTGCAAATGTGTTATAGAGTCACCGATTTGTGTTAGAAATTAACAAGTTTGTATAAAAAAAAATGTTAAATAAAAACGTCGAGAATACATGTCTTCTTTCATATAAAGATTATTTTTGCCTACAAAAAGAAAATAATATACATTTACTTACGTCAATAAATAATGGTAGTTGCCTATTAAAAGTCTAATAATAAATAAGCTGCTGTAATGTTTACGGAAGGATGTTACTTGCGGATATTTTGTTATTGTAAAGCTAATATAAACAAATAACTAAAAGGTAAACAATTAGCTTCGGTGTCAATGGCCATGAAGCTAACAACCTCTTGTGCCAAATAGTATGAATTATTAGTACGAATAATTTGATATTCATAGTGATTTGAGGCTTTAGCTGATTATTTCATAGAGTAATTGCACGATTTACGTGATTTTAATGAGGAACTTTTTGAACATGTTTTTTGTAATTTTTTTACGACAAGCATTAATTACATTTTTCATTAAGTAGTTAATTTTACTTTTGGATTTAGGTTAATTTTACAATGAGAATCACGGATTATAAATTTTGGAGAGTTTTCTTCTGAATAGGGTAGGTACTTTAATTGTATTGATGTTTTATGAAGACGTACAAATTCATATTATTTCGATATGTCAAATGTTACAATAATTATGCAGAGAATGCTTTGACTTTCAAAAAATATGAAACGTTTAAAATTTACATGAATGGCGAGCGTGGTAAATGTGATAAAGTTAACAATTATACGTTTTTATGGTCGCAATCTTATAATTTACGACATAAACATGACCTCTTATTGCGTCAATAATAAATGATAGTGATAACGTATCGTTTGTCAATTTGTTTTTAGAAACAAAGGCAGTTACATACCTATTGTTGTAAAATTTCTTCGTTCTTAAAATAGATTATTAACAAACTTAAACTAATATTTAAAACAATTGATTATTAAAATAGTGGAAACAACGATTAATGTTCAATTAAAATGTAATTAAAATATTTGCTAGTTTAGGATTAAGGCACGAAATTGATTACACTAAGTAAAGAAATTCTAACGAGAGTTTATACAATGATTAATGATTTTTCTAGTCCAAATAATTTATGACTAAGAAATATTTGAGTACTCGGTCTAACAGATTTCTATTTGTTATCGTCGATAGTTATTTGTTTATCGTTATTTCAATAAATAAAAGTTGTAAGAACATTTTCAAACGGCGGGAGCTTTTGTTGGATAATTCATAATACTTTTTCATTTTAGTTTTTTAAATGAAAGGTTGTAACTTGTATTATATAGTTATAACTTATAATATAGTTTTCTAATTTCTTTATCAAAATGTTAAATATTCAACTACAACATTATTAATTATCATAAAGATAGATGTGAGTTGTGACATAATGTAAGTTATATAATTTGTTATTCCATTGCGTTTATTTCACAGATCACAGAAACTGTTTATTTATATATTATTATCTTACGCGTATTTATAGTAGACTAGGTTTCCGCCCGCGGCTTCGCCCGCGCAGTCATAGAAAAACCCGCATAGTTCCCGTTTCCGTGGGATTTCCGGGATTGCGTCATTTTCCCGGGATAAAAAGTAGCATATGTCCTTTCTCGGGTATCAAAATATCTCCATACCAAATTTCATGAAAATTGGTTCAGTAGTTTAGGCGTGATTGAGTAACAGACAGACAGACAGAGTTACTTTCGCATTTATAATATTAGTATGGATACAGGTTTATAATTAAGTATAATATTATATCTACTAAACTTAATATAACTATAACAATTTAATACTGACCTCTCTCATTAATTCTGGATCAAAAACATATAATACTGGTCGTTTTCTGGAGGCTTTCGCCAATCGAACCAAGCTGCCATATTTTTCCTTCAGTCCATCTAGCAAGCCAAGTCCTACAGCATGATGAAAACATCCTGTAGAAAAAACATTATTTATTTTTACAGTTTTCTAAATGTACAGGAGGGAACTCTTTATCGCTTTATTTTGAGCTAGATCTCTTTTAATTATTAAGAGTGTGACACTTTTGTACACTAAAAATAATTGGACTAATGGTCTATCTTTACAATTATTTTACCATGGGGTTTGAAAGTGTACGTATTATTTTTCATGGTCCATGTCCAACTTTATCATCCATTAACTAAGGGTTGTATAAAACAATTTCTATGTTACATTATCGCACAAAGAAAAAGAGGCATCTTGGACATATTTGATGGATGGTTAATGGACTGACCTTTTATACTCCACTATCTTTGAAGATTCGGTTAGACAATGTACGTATAAAATATAATAGACGTATTAAGCGCGTCACACACTGTCACAGATACTATAATATTTTATCTTAAGATACTGTAATATTTTATATTACAGTATCTTAAGGTATCCGGTATCAGCGTTCTGTCCATCATTTTTCTCTTTGTCATTGCGTACTATAAGACCCCTGTAGAACCGCCATCCTGTTACAAATGACCCGAAATTTTGTTGGTCATTTGTAACAGGATGGCGGTAGGAAGAAAACAATATCAAATATTTTTAGTACATGAAAAGGTACAACATAAGTAATAATTTTTTTTTATGATTCTTGTTTTATTTTACACACTAGATATTATAGCAATAAGGATATTTTACAAGCTTATTTTTTACTTTTTTCGCTATCAAATTATATTTTGAGGCTTTATAATTAATTTATCTTTCGTAGATATGAATGAAATTAAATCTCGAAATCCGGGAACAAAAACACACATTAAAATGTATGTCTTTTTTAAAATATACGGCCATAAAATATTTGTTTATATTCTTGTTTGGCTTGAAACATTTCAATCTTTTAAAATTGTGAATAAAAATAAATGTCCTGAAATATGATCGTATTTCATCATTTATAGTAGATTTGGTGAATTATGGGTACAGAGTGGAGGTAATATTTCTAATAAAAAAAACTATGCGAGTGCATGTTGATACATACATATATAAGTTATTGATCAATGAGAGCTTTGACGAATGATGACAAGTAAGTATGTACTTACATAAGTTTATTTACAAACAACCCGCATCTTTTACGTAAAGAATATTGCTTATGTGTTTATATTCTAGTGAATTGTTTTATTATTTTAAAGCCAATATCTGCGCAAAACAACTAATGAATCATGCATTATTTACGGCCTTCCAAACGCCTACAACGGTAATTAAATTCCACACATTCAGTCTAGACGCTAAAACATATCTGGCAAAATCAATGACGTTATAAAAAGAGGCCAAAAACATCAAGTTTGTGGTGCCTTAATAAAAACATATGTAACCGGTTATCATACAACTATCACGTCTCTGACTGCAATAATCTGCACTAATCAAAAAATTATCTAGGTACACACATAAATTTGCATGACAATCACTGGTAAACCACGCGGAAATATTTTTATATTTTTATGATCTATGCAATTACCATGTTTTTTGCAAATAAATATATTATAGGTATGATACAGTATCATTCCAACAACATGCCTATAACAGGCCCCAAACACGCGGCGCATAAATGATTTCCTGCTCAAACTCGTGTCCTCAATTGATTATATTCGCAAATCTAGTTTTATTTTTACTGCCTTTTTTTGTTTGACGTACATTGAGATTGTATGAAAAGTTCTGCAATTTCGTTCCCTGTCCTGATTTTGGTTGTTATAATACCTTAACCTCGTTGCATATTATTTTTCAGGAATTGTAACAATGTATGACTATTGTCTTGTGTGTTGATTGTGGAATAAGTTTTAAATTTTTTAAATAATATTATCAAAAATAAAATTCTTATTACAATGAAGGTAAAAATAGATTGAATTTATATAATTGAAGTTTCAAAATAACGTTTTGTCGCACGAGGTTTACGAATGACAACGTAATAAAATCAACTTTGCATTGCAAATTAATTCACAAACGCGAAATGACACATTCGTTTATTCAATTAGCGATTCGTGAATGTAAACAAATGATTATTTGAATATGATGCAAAATGGCTGTATTTATAAAACATAAATAGTGATTACGTAGTACTTATATAACAATTTATTATTGATATACTTATCAACTGCATGACACAATTAGTTTTATGTAATTCTAGTCCTTACACTCAGCAAACTGTAAAATTAAGCAAAACTAGATACCTACCTAACTTCAATCGGTATCGGTTCGTTACTAAATTCGATTTTTATATATTATTTGCATCGATTTTAATGATGACAAAAATAGCATCACATATAATATAGGTACCCTAAATGTGTTCACTTAAAATCTATGACCAGAAACAGGAATGAAAAAAAAGATTATTCCTAGCACCTAGATCTATCATGCAATTCAAGAAAAACAAGTTTTTATCGGAGCAACCTGAGCTTACTAGCATAGTAAGAAACGTTTTATTAATAGCAAATGAGGCACATCCTCTCATCTATTGAATAGGCCCTAACGAGGATGTTGGTACTTGTTTATATTACTAGTTTTAGTTGACCAATAAAACAACACACACCTATTTATAAAAATAACTACTCAATTTTAGTTTAATCGGTGTACTGCATTGAGATATACATATATGGAGACGACACCGCCTACATCACTTATGTTCCGCTCAACATACGCCATATGTTGAGCGGTTTTTTTTAATGGTTTTAAAGTGAAACGCATCAAATATGCCTTCGTGTGTGTTACGATATTGCACAAATAATACAAATAATACGGAAATGTGCAAAGGAATAACTTTCATCGGTAAGAACCTAACTAGATAATAATTTTTAAAACTTAGTTAGAGCAAAAAAATGGCGCACAGATTTTGTTCGTGGTGTCTCCTCCATACGTATAGTAATATTATCTCAATGGTGTACTGTGTATTTTTTTTTTATAATTCAAGGGAAGAAAATATGTAGATAGAGAAGCAATTTCTGTAAACGAATATCCTTGATCCTTAGATAGAGAGATTAGAGTATCCTTAGATATCTACTTAATCCAAACTCAAAATCCATTATAAAAATTTCCAATTATCCAGATTGAAAATTTAGTTGGTATTACATAATAAAATAAATCAATTTTATTCCACCTACAAAGTTTAAAAAAGTATTGTTTTATGTGTTATTATTTAGCAAATACAAATTACAATACAACGTAAGTAATAAAATTACATTTTAGATATTAATCAATACGATGTGCCACTGGAATCATCGAAATAATTTTCTATTAAAGAGCAATGGTTACTGACAATGCTAATCAATTTTCACCAAATAATCTATATATATAAAAGAAAGCCTGTATGTTCCAACACTTATAACTCGAGTTCTGCTGAACCAATTTTCATGGTTGTAGATTCGTTGGATTTGTCTCCGTCCAGAATAGAAGAATAAATCATAAAAACAACAGAAACTAGACGAATAAATATTTTCCCAAAATTTTGATTTTCGTACATGTCAATCATTAGTTGTCAATCCTGTCAAATACGGAAAATAATGTTTGACATTCATGCGTTCAAAAATGTATTATGTGTAAAATAATAAAAAATTAAAAAGGGTGAATAAATATTGTTTGTATTTATTTTAAAATCAATTATTAAAAAGTGCAATAAAAGCAGATACATAAAAATTCCTCAAATGTTTGTGTTTACGCGTGTTTTCAGAAATTAACAAGGTATTTTTGGTGCGGAAACTAACCAAGAAGTTTAGTTCGATTTTATTAAAAAAATTCTATAAAAATGTAAAAATTCTGACAATTATTTGTTGCGATTTCGTCGACTGCGTCAACAATATTGCTATCAAATCGCTATAAACAAGCTAAATTGCGTTTTGCGATGTAATCATCCATTTATGCGATGCAATTAGCACAGAAGAAGGTGCAGAAAATGTTGGTCTATTGATTATTTTACCGGCGACATACACAGGTAGCCCAAGTGAATATGCGCAAGATGCAATGACATAATAATATGTTCGTCATTATGGTCGGCCAGATTTATTCATTACATTTATAATATGTAATCCGAAATG
Source organism: Colias philodice (assembly GCF_061535455.1). Taxonomy (NCBI): domain Eukaryota; kingdom Metazoa; phylum Arthropoda; class Insecta; order Lepidoptera; family Pieridae; genus Colias; species Colias philodice. The sequence goes on along the minus strand of NC_143098.1, from coordinate 6,002,146 downwards.
GATGGAAATTATTCAACTGCTGCTTCCCGGACAAATATCAAGTGATCGGCACGACATTACCACACGTGTTTTCAAGCAAAATATCCGATCACTAATGAGTTACATTAATGGAACACATCTTTTCGATTATTCAATGATGGATGTATTCAATCGAATGACAACAATCTGGCTTGCAGCATGCACACATTTTAATTTGGTTAGTCGAAAGGATTCGGGCAGATAAAATATATGAGTGTGCGGGAATTGCTAATCCTGAAACCGATCTAGACCGACATAACGTTGTTATCACGAATATGATTCATGGACCGTGTGACACCATCAACCACCAATGTTGCATGTTTGTAATGCATTGTTGACAGTGAGTGTACCAAAAGGTATCCACGAAAATTGATGGCAGAGACCATCACAGGCAACGATGGTTACCCACTGTATCAGCGTTGATCGCCCAATGATAATGGTAAAATTATTAGCACAACTAAAGTGAAACGAAACGATGGCGTGGTCGATAACAGTTAAAGAATGAAAAGAGTTAATCTATGCACAAATTATTAAAATTCAGTAATTTTTCTCTGAGACGTGTTTGAAGTAATAAAATAAAATACTATTACATATCAATCCATATAAATATTTATTTTGTATCATTGTATTACGTTCATCAAAGCCTAAATTAGTTCAGCTAAAAGGTAACACAACATTCATTGACAGGGCGGTACAAAGTTCGCCGGGACAGCTAGTTGATTATGTTTTAATATATTACCTACTGGTATAATATTATATATTGGCGATGAAACATTATTTAAATATGTGGTTAAGATATTTATGCATGTAGAGCTTATTAGCAGCTAATGATGTTGAGGCTTGAAAATAATTGTTAATACATCATATTGACATTTTATATGATAAATTGTATTGTTGAATTTTTTATTTGTCGATATAGTATGATGATCATGATTTGAAAATTGGCGGTGCAAATATTATTACATCAAGCCATTTTTATCATAGTACACAATGTAATGTGCGAAGTACACGATCATGTTATTCTTGTGTAAATCAAATACAAATTTTGTAATCATGCAATAACAAATCTCTAATATAAAAATGAATCGCAAAATGTGTTGGTAAGCGCATAACTCGAGAACGGCTGAACCGATTTCGATAATTCTTTTTTTATTATATTCCTTGAAGTACGAGGATGGTTTTTATGTAGAGAAAACGTAAATATGTACCACGGGCGAAGCCGGGGCGGACCGCTAGTAATAAAATAAAATTGTAATTAAAAAAAACAATTCTACGATGATGAAGTAGTTGGACTCTACCGAGTACCGACACAAACTATAAAAAAAATTATCTTAATAAAAAATTCAACGCGACGTCTTTATTCATAATCACATTATTATCTATTTATTACACAGCTCAACAAAAAAACAATTTTTTTTTTGTTGCCCTGGATATTTCTACAGATTTATATAATTCAAGTACCCAGTTTGCGAATGTAATCATTAAAATTATTTAATTGGCTCTAGTTTTTTTTTAATTTGGATTTTCATATATTAAATTTTCTTACGGCCCTTCAGAATACGGGTTAATAACAAGTGTTTATTTTTTTGGTGAATTACGTTTTCTGCACATTTATTCGCTCAGACATAACCTTATTCTTTAAAACTGGCTGTAGAATATCAGAATAATAAATGATTTTTATAAAAAAAACCATTTTTATGAACAACAATGTTCGGTTTGTACTGAGTTGAAGAAACCCAGTAGCACTTGGTCAGCAAATTGGATAGGTATACGAAATTCCCTTGATGTTTATATTAATAGAATTAGAAAAAGCAAATTAGTTAGGAATAATTAATAAATATGAGAATTTAGGCCTTTGAAGGAATCTAGAAGTATAAGAAGAATACCCGACGGCCCTACAGGACGGGCGTGTCAAAAATTGATAAAAGATAGAAATTTAACAAATTTTTATAACTGATGCTGAATGTAAATTATAGATAGATATAGTATTGGTAAATTTAAGGTAAATTTAAAACACCAAATTATAAATAAATTGCACAACAGTTGTTAAAAAACTTCATTATTTTATGAGCAATTACGAACATAAAGCTACACTTTCCCCACAGTCTCCTGGATAGATATCCAGTAAATCTGCGAAATTTATGTGAGAAACAGGAAGAACGCATCGAAAAAGAAGTAAAAATTATGGAATAAAGGTATCAGGGTATATGGGATCGTCACATGATGGCAGATTACTGATGGTCCATAAGGGCCGGCGCCCACTGCCGGCACGGCACGGCATGGCACGGCAGAGCATCCCGCGGCGTGCAATGGCATCCCGCGGCATGCCGTGGCATCCTGCTAAAAGCCCCACTAATGCTGCATAAGTTTCAACCTTATTTCAACTAGCTAGCAATCATAATTCCTCGACCCCAAAGCAAGACACGTCATGCCGCCGCATCCTGCGGCGTGCCGCGTCATGCTGCAGCATCCTGCGATACGTCGCGGCATCGTGGCATCGAAATAAAGTAACTTGAATTCTAAACTGATTGAAATAAGATTCAAAATAACTTCATTAGTAATAAAATCCTCTGCCCTGCCATGCCACGCCGTGCCGGCAGTGGGCGCCGGCCCTAACAAAACTATAGTCCGAAAATTAACTAAGAAGAGAAGCTTATAAAATCTATTTCCTTGTACTATTTCATAAGTTTTAATGATTTTTCTCTATTTTTATATCCATTTGAATTAATTAAATACTAAAACAAAACAATAAGTAAAACTTTGTAATAAATAAATGATGTTAAACAAATATACCTTCTATTTTCATGCTGCGTTTTAGAGTCTTATAAGAAAATTAGGATTAAAAAAAAACTAGTGCCAATCTACCAAAACCATTTATAGTTTTATATATAATATGCATTGAATTATTCGAAACCACTTTCACATCCAGGGCAACAAAATCATTGTTGACCAGTGTTATCTATTTCATCCTGTTAACAAAATAATTCTCTTTCGTAATAAGCCTTCTTGTAGCTATTTTATGATAGTCTCTAGAACTTGTCAGGGATGGATTATTATAGTTATTTGTAGTATCTACAATTATAAATAAATTAATTAAAAAAGTAATCTTAATATCTTAATACTATTATAAAGGCGAAAGTTTGTATGGATGTATGGATGTATGGATGTTTGTTACTCTTTCACGTAAAAACTACTGAACCGATTACAATGAAATTTAGCACACATATAGAGGGTAATTTGGATTAACACATAGGATAGGTTTTATCCCGGAAATCCCACGGGGACGGGAACTATGCGGGTTTTCCTTTGAAAACGCGGGCGAAGCCGCGGGCGGAAATCTAGTAATATATATTTAAGTAAGTAATATGCATTTGCAATCAGTCCTAGATAATAATCAGAATTTAAGTCGGTTATTCATATCGCTATGAACATTAAGGCCAGTATCGTAGCTCCCCTTTACAATCTGATACCCATAAAATATAGACTATTACTCTATAAAATACAAATTATATATTACCAATCCTCGGCAACACGTGTTCATGGTGCTTCATAACAGGCAGGGCTATAGGGCCAGGGATATCCGAGAAGCGCTTGCTTGCAGCTTGGTTCACAGATGGTGCGACTGCGTTGTGACGTTGTGGAGATGTTGATGTCCTTCGAGGAGAGGAGGTAGACAGCCGGCGGTGCCTGGACATCCTGAGGGGAAAAGACAATAATCTCAAAAACTTGAAATACAAGCACTGTCTATACATTATATTTACAATTAAACTTAAACTCAAAATTTAGCCAAGGGTGACGATATATTTCTATGAAAAAATACAGACTCAATACGTTTTTCATGTAAATTTTTTCAAGTACCTACTCCGAAGTAGACGTATCTAAATATTTTGTAACAGCAGATTCGTTTCGATTTCGAACTTTTTTTAGGACCTCATAAATTTATATGTACACATCTTTCGGATTCTACTACTAACAAGAATAATAAACTCGATCTTTTAAATTTTACTCCTTATTAGTTTTCCCTTAAATTACCTAGTATGTACAAAGACTTGTAGTGTTTAGTAGATCTAAAGATTTTAGTTCTAGAGTAGACTAGAACTCTAGAAAAAACAGGAAATAAAAGCTAGGAAGATACTGAAATTATTTATTTATGAGTAAGACGATATTTGAATAGGAATAACGATGTCATTAAAATTTTAATGACGCAGATGTAGAACTTTTCATTCAGTACAATTAAAGTAATTATTTTTTTATCATTAATAAAGTGTGGAAACGGTAATTAATTATAAAAATTACGGCTCTTAATTTGCACAATAATTATTCTTTAACTATGATATCGTGCTCAAATACAACGGTCCGTTTGAAATTTCATGGTTTTGTTTTCGTGTTTTAGAATTTTAATTAGTTTTTCTTAAGACGGCACTATCTAAATTCTAAATTCTAATGCATGTTTTTACCTTTGTCAGGGTTATAAAGAAGTTTTGAATTTAAATTTTAAATCAAACAGAAAACTTTATTACCAACTGCTTTTTCTCAAGAATCGTATATTCCATTAGACTAATAGCACAGTAATATTTTTTGTTTTAGACAACAGCTTTGTTGTTATAGACAATCATACAGTTCGCATAATATTTTTCATGTAATGATAGGAGACGAATATTCAGGAACGGAATATATACCTACCTACTTATTGTATTATACCTCTATTCGTAAATATGTAATAGGCAATTCATAAAATTACGATTGAAAAGCTTTATTGAAGCAATAAAAACAAAGAAGCTCCTGACCCATAAATTTTTATGTTTTCCTATAAATTTTTACCGAGCGACCTGATTTCAATGTATGTTTTAGTAATATTTTACAAGTTCATTGCCGTTGAAAAATGCTTTTAAAAAAGCTTTTGCATATGGACAAACAAATTATTCATATTATCTACATAGATAGGAATGATCTGTTTTTGAAGTGTTTCTAGGAAGATAAAGCATTCGATTAATGTTTATTTTAGTCGTAAAAAGTTATCCTGTGATAGCCTCTACTCTATCTATTAACGAAGCTGCAACTGAGCACAAACGATGGTATCGTTTATCAGACAAAGTATAATGAACTTTAAGAAGATGCATTAAGAAATAAATTTCATTGACTAGTTTGAAATAAGCAGCTAACTACGCAGAATGCATTCTAGATACAATTTATCAAACGCTGAGGCAAAGAGCTTGAAGATGTTTATAAAATATCCTTTTAAAATGTTTATGTTATAACTTCTAAACTATAAACATTTCTACTAGATACCTTTATCTCTAGAATAATATATTGTTTTTTTTAATAATGCCCGAACCAAAATTCAATAAACATCTTCTGTATGAATGAAAGTACCTTGAAATCGCGCACGCCCTGAGTGTATAAGTTTTGACTAATCGTATTTAAGAAGTTAAATATACAATAATTCAAGATCATAAACAATTAAGTGTACAAGCTCTTTGTCTATAATATGGAATTCAATACATCGCTCAAGTTCAAGGACAAGAAGGAAAAACAACGGTCTGCAATTACTGAACTGGTTTTATCCGGCGGTTGCGTATTGCATTTATAACAACGGCCATAACAGGGTTCTATATGACTCATAAGGGAACGAAACAGTTAAATGTACTCTTATACTATGAAATAACAAAAAATTATCTCTGGACTAAAATCTTATAGTTTAAGAACTTAAGATTCTGACCCCAAAGTATGGCTAGTTAGGTACTTTTCTTATTGCTCTAGAATATTATAATAGGAAGTACGGATTCTTATAATTTTTGGTTTGTTTGAATGTCTCCACTTAAGATTATATATCTAGATCATGCCTATATGAGATGCCTATAAATGTAAAATATTTGAATAACGTTCTGCAAAAAAAGTTAGCATAGCTAAATCGTTAAGCATTTTAATCAATTTCTATCCGATTGTTTATAAATCTCTCCACGACATTAAAAGACATGAAAAATAAAATACAATATGATTCAAAAGGCTACACTTATAACATTCATCATTTATCTACCGCTCCTGCATTCATTCTAAATTTACTTCTTTATTTCAATGTACTTTACATTGAAATAATGTTTCCATATTTATAAAAGTTGTTTGAATTTCATTAAACTTCCAAGTTATTTTTACTTTACGGTTTCAGTTTAAAATTCATGAAACAGTGGAATATTTTTCAATGAAAACAATACTGTACATAAGCTTAGTAAGTGGCTTACTAAATAATAAATATTGTGCACCTACTTGTATAATAATATCACAGTAATACCATAATTGTAATACTGTGATAATATTATATCAGAAGCAATAAAAGTTTTAGTACAAATACATTTTAATTGGCAATAATATGAAGTTGTGTGTAGTAGTAATAACGTTACGTTTTCTTTTTTTCATGTTTAATTTTATAAAATACAACATAAATAGGTGTACGTAAACGGTAAAGCTCAGGTATAATTCATTTAAATTTCACCTATATCAATTGGAGACAGGTACCTACGTAACAGTTGCTATTTATTAGATAATTTTGTATACGGTTAACCTGTTATTTGCAGACACGAAATATATCAGACAGTAGTGAAAGTAGACAAGTCTAGCACTGCTTTTTTAACTATCAACTTGATTAACATTATTTGCGAAAGCGGTTCACATTTCTACATTTGCGATAATAGGAAATTTATATTAAGTACTTTTAGTGAATGGAACAGTATTTATAACAAACTGTAGGTATCAGATATATAAATATGTATTTGACATACCTTACAAAAGGAAAATGCCTTAGGTTTTAATTAATTAATTGTTCCTTTATTATTCAATTTCACACATAATATTATATTGTTTCATAAACACACAGCAAAATTTTTGCATTATTAGTTTTCCAAGAATTAGCGGCCGGCGCTACTGCAAAATGAATTTCATATCCATCCATTTTATGCCAAATGCAGTTAGGAATGTAAAGTCACTCGCACTTAGAGATCAATGACCGTATAATGTTTTTTTTTTCTGTTTTGCACATTGTTTTGCACATTTTTATTTTTCGAGAAAAAGTTTATTTTGGCGGGAAGGTATAGGTTGTCAAATGTCAAACGCTCAAAGATTAAACAAAATTGGTAACTAATAACTATTATAATATAATAAATATTATACTATAAACATATTACCGACATTTTTATTATCTTTGTTTACAAATATGGTAATAAAAATAAAAATATACAGCTACAGCTTGAATTTTAAAAGGTTGTCGCGCTATTTTACGATTCACGACTAGCGAATTAGCGAACGTCTGCGCTCAATTTTAATTTAAGAATCACTTTTAAAAACCTGTCTACCACTATAAAAACTGCAATTTCTCTAAATATCTAAGCTTTTTATTGAAAACATTACATTATTTAAAGCCATTCATTTGATTGAAAAATTAAAAACAAAATACTTAATTTTGATAAAAAAAAAATGAATACTCACATGCATTGTCGTAAAATGCTTCCCGTTGCCATGTTTACAATACTATTGATATCAATTTCAACTTAAAACCACTTTACACATAATACTTCGAACATCAAGTCAAAAACCGTTTATTTATTTACTATAGTGTTGTCACTCCGAGAGGTTCACGTGTAGTGCGTGTGAGTGGCGTCCGTTCTGTATACATCGGTAGTGTTGTAGCGGTGTCGATATCGACGGTGCACTTGTCGATATAAAATAAGAAGCCACGTTATTATTCTACTCATTTATAATAATCGATTGAGTAATTAATTTAATTTCATAATGTAGATTATGTACATGTTTTCATTATTAATAGTTAAAGAGGAAACTCCATTCTTAAAAGTATCATAATTTTATTATTAACTATTTGTATTTGTATTTAGCTATTGGTATTTCGTTTATTGTTATTTATTGTATAACTTTACAAAAGGGGTAAGAAATAACTTGTGTGCCGAAATTTTATCAATCGATATATAATCACAGCACAAGCACAACACTAGCATTGAACTTTGGACATTGCCTTTGTTTACGTTTTTTGTTTAATGAAGCACCAAGGTCCGGAGGAACGTTCATATTCGCAACTGCACTAAGTTAATTTTGATGAAATTTTGATTATTAAAAATCTAAATATGAATTTTCGAGATTCATTTTGTTAAACATTTTAACTATTTACTATTAACTGCAAGAAGAAGAAAAAGTAAAATGTAATATTTACAATTATGTCGGACGGACTTGTTATTACAATATAAAAAAAATCTAATATTTGCCAATATTTGGTGCTCCGAATTATTATTTTTCTAATGTTACATATTTAAATTATGAACGGAAGCAAAGAATTATAAATTACCTACGTATTCTATGTATAAGCCGCCTAAGACAAAAATACTGTCGAAATTATGATCCTAATTTGTTTTTGTGCTCTTTGTAAAAAAAATACGTAGTATAATTATAAATATTGTTAAAGTTAATTATAAATATTGTAATACAAATAGCTGTAAGGAATCTATGTATGTAAAAAATAAAAAATAAATAAATAAATAATATTCAAACTTGGAAAATATGCGAACTGTGTTTCTCTACTTTTTAACATAAGTTAAAATAATATAAATTAATGCTACTTTTCCAACCTCCAGATTTATAACATACCTACGTAGTGTCTAAAATCCTAAATAAATCCATTGATTGTTCCCATAACCCAGTTTTCGATAGAACAAGAGAACGAATGCATCGTACATGGCTTAAATCACGTAGGCTCCCCGAATTTTATGGCTTTCTACTTTTAGCCAAAGAGTCGCAGTCATACATTCAACGGTCGAAAGAACAAAATAGAACAGTACCTGTGACAGTACGATGCAGATGGATGCATGAAATTCTATTTATGTGCGTCAATTAACGAAATTACATTCTTTCTTAATTAACTTCTTTCTGTATAAGAATTAGAAAGCATTATGTATTTCATGCAAATTAGTGAAAGTATAAAAGAAATGATTTTGTTCATTATCAGTTACAAGATAAAGGTTATGTGTTTTTTTTAAGTAACATTCAATATTAATTAATGTACTTCCTTCATCCACCTTCATCATTTATAAAAAAACAACATCACACCATAACTTTAAATTTAATTCACTGGATTTTATTAGGCTCTTGTACTATAAAATATTGGGTGGAGTCTCACACTTGAGTCAACGTGCGCCGGCGCATGTACTAATTGAATCAATCTGCCGACCCTTGAGTTATACGTGTATGTATGCACGTCATTGATATTAAATTGCAGTATCTGTATCTAAGATTTTTTGCAGATTTTTTTTAACTGACATCAAAAAAAAAGGAAACAAGTCTAACCAACCACCTAAAAAACCGACGTAGTATATAAGATATAAATATTCAAAATTATGTATTGGAAACCCTGCGTATGTCTAAGAGCAATCCTTAACTCACGTAACATCTCGTGGTCAAACTTGGGAACAAAACATAGGATGCCTAAAACTACACGCATCTCACCATGAAGAATTATTTGTTTTAAAAATACTGATATTTTTAAATTAGTATTGAAGTTAAATTTAAAAAATTATCAAATGACTTGCACTAAAAATATAATCAAACACAGGCAACAACAAATATAAGCATACCTATCTAACTTATTTTGTATTATTTAATCAGCCCAACTTTACTAAGCCAGTAAAATTGCATCAACGACGAAGAGAAAATTGTGTCCACCTTAAAAACCCCCAGACAGTTAATTTCCTAGCTAAAGCATGAAATAAGAACAAAGTTTAGAAATTTCTCATTTACAAAGCATTTGAATGCTAAAAACTAAATTTATAAAAAACAAATAAACAGCCATTATTTCCCAAGACAATAGTTTTCGCAAAATTACAGTAAAATTAAGTAATTAAGTTCTACATTACAGTAAAATTACGGACATAATATTATAAGTAAGTATACTTACACGAAATAGTGCAAATTCAGGCGCACTCTGAACTCTTTCAAAACCTTTTCACCATTAGGTCAACGAGGCGGTCAAATTCTATAATCTTAGAGCGGCTATATCGTTTGTGGTTAAACCTCTCGCATAACATAACTTACATTGAGAGTATAATATGGTTATAATACGCGAAGGCATGATCCGGCTCTTATCTTCCCAAAATAGCACTCTTGGGCTTAATATATAAGATACACTAGAATTGCCTGGAAGATTCTTTCAGATCGAAGCTAGGTTACTGAAAAAGGAAATGGTTTTAAATTTGAGAATAAACAAATATTTTTGATATGCCGTACTATGAAACTATGATTTTTCAAGGCATTCGTTTCCGAATACAAGATTAAAAAGTCTAGAGATGATAGATTTATGCCACTACGCAAATTGGAAAAATTTGGACCGTAACAACCAAAGGAGTATTCACCTCAATATGGCATTTCAGGTTTAACTTCTGTGTTTTTACCTCAATGGTAGTACAACATCTATAACCAATGCATGTTAGTATCTTATTATAAATTGACTAAAGTTTATGTGCACTCCTGTGCACTGTGTTATTTTAAATTTTCATTAATTTAACCATCTCGACTGCAATCAGTTACTTCTATAATACATTGTACATTATTACAAAGTTACGATTTATTATGTGATCACATAATTAGATAATATAATTGTCTTCAATTAAATTCAAAACACGTAGGTACAGGTTACATTCGTGCTAATATAACAAAATTACGGCAAGTTTGCGAAATAACTCTTTATAACTTCGATATGTTCAAAAAGGTCCTCCACTGACTTGCCTGTTTATTTAAGATAACAAACAACAAGTAAGCAAGAAAATGTAAGCAAATTTTGCTCGTATTTATTTGCAAGGCGAAATAATGTGACGCTGTTATATAGCCTCTTGGAGATAACTTTACTTTTGTAGAATACGATGTTATATTTATTTAAGGAGAAAACGTTTTCACTTATTTTTATAAAGAATCCATTAGATGATAACATTAATGTATTCGTATCATTGTAGTTCATTGTTTAATTTAGAGAAAATGAGCTTTAATATTTTTTCGTCTACTAAAAATGAGACTGTAGTCTGAAAAATTGAAATTGAATCATAACTATCTGTTACTGGATGTTTTTAAAGATCTTATTAATAGAGTAGGAAGGACTTCAAAGCAATCAATTTAAATTTAGGACCAGTTACAGAGTTGAACGAAACGACATGGATACCTTATTAATTACAAATACCTACGTAAACTACGGCTAAACTACGTAGATGGAAAGCGTTTAATGTTAAAAAAACATTTTATCAAAGAATACTAAGTGGTGAACAGTTTACAATCACGATATCGTTTACAGAAATTGGAATCAAAATCTTGAAGGCAGATAGAGCCGTTCTCGGCTTCGTCCTGTGTTGTCTCGGCTTGTAAGTTGGTCCACACTAGACGAATTGTGTTCGGCTCGTGCTCCGCTCGTGCTCGGCTCTCCTAGCTTAGACACAGCTTAGTATATCTGCTAAAAAAATATATTTCTGCATATAAAAACAACGTGAGTAAACTTATAATCCATTCCACGAATACAAGGCGAAACCCCTCGCGATTCGGAGGTTTATTTCAATATCCCGCATTTAGATCTAAAACAACCCACCGCTCTATATAATTGGGAGCTTATTGAGGTTCTCGTGGAATTTATATTACAATCAGTCTGGTAAAATTTGCGATCTCTTGATTCAAAAATTTGTTTTACGCCGGGACATAATAAAACTGTTCCTTCTTTGCGTTTACCGCTGGGAAATTAGGATAGAGTTGAATTTTGTCTATATTCAAATCTGTTTTTTCAAACTTCAATAAATTACATTGAGATAAAAATGCTAAAGACTTCTACATATAACTATTCTAAATTACAATTAGTTATAGAAATCTATGGCATTTCTATTCATTTCCCGTTTTCTTTGTGATAATGTAAATATTTTGGTTATTAGATTGAGGTCCCTAAATCCTAATATCTCTATTAATATTTATGCTCTGTTACAATTCATGTAAAAGTATTAACAAAAAATAATAATTTACTGAATTGAATTACATAATATAAATAATTAATTAAAACAATTTATGGTCACACAGCGATTTCGTCCGGAGAACCGAATGAGAGAAACTAAATTAAAGATATGAATTAAAATATTTTATTCTATCAAATTATAAACATATTATCCATAACAATAACGTTTACTTTGTATATCTTTACTTGATACAACAATAAGCGGAATGGAACCCGTTACATGACAAAGCTTTCATGATTACATTTGAGAACATGCTCATAACAAATGTGGTAGTATCATCATGGCTTCTCAGCTGTAGCCTCATATATAGCGATAAGCGAATATGGAAAATAATCTAAATAGGTATACCGTATATAAAACTCAAAGGTGATTGACTGATTGACAGCACAGCCTAAACCACTGAACGTATCGGGCTGAAATTTGGTATGCAGGTAGATGTTAGGACGTAGGCATCCGCTAAGAAAGGATAAATTCTACACCTAAGGGGATAAATTAGGGAATGAAAGTTTGTATAAAATTTGTCAATTTTAAACCAATCGCGCTACGACTTTGCATCTCTTTGCATGCATAAAGTTATTGACGTAGGTATCTCCTTAGAAAGTATTTTAGGAAAATATTATTTATTATATTATTTGTACGCTAACGCTCTTTTATATCAACACAACCTTAAGCAGATACGCATATCTGATTCAAGCATTTTATCGTAACAATTGTAATATAATATAATGTTATGTAAATAATACTATCAAAACCACGTTTATTCTAGAAAGAATAGTGAAATGTTATTTTCACACTCATCCCAGTGCCCATTCTCTCATATGGATCATACAAATATTATGAAAACGATGTAACGTTTCAATAGGTTATAGAAAAAGCTAAAACAATTATACAACTGATTCAAGGAAAACAACAATTATACATGATGTTCTGTTGATATTCATTTTTGCACGCCTCATAAGCGAAGCGTTGAGGTGGGTACTATTGTCACTTCGCGCAAAACATCTGATTTTTCAAACTTAAAATGTCTTTATGTATCATACATTGCACTTGTAAGATAATACATACACACACATATTAAGAAAAAACACTATTTTTAACGTTCATGATATTTTTGATGTCATTTTTGTTATTTAAACTAGTTAAAAAACAGTTTAAAAAAGTTCTGTCTTGGACGTCCGTGTGTCTGTATGTGCGGATCCTTTTTCTTGTTAACACGATAGCGACCGAAATACTTTACTAATCGAGTCTTTTTTTTCTCTTACGCTTGAGTATGCTCAGGAATAGAACCCTTTCATTTTTCAGGGTCTGATTCGATGTGGTTTAATTGTTATTAAATAAACAAAAATAATAATTAATAAATATTTATTAAAAAAAAATTATGAGGCGTGCACTTTTGGATTTTCCAAATTATTTTAAAATACGTCATTCGCAACTAATATTATTTAGACGTCCTGCGTTTTTTGGGTGAAAATACAAAAAATAAGTGCTCAACTAAACTAAATGTATTTTTTTAACCCGAACCAGATTGTATTTACCTACAAGAAGATTATAATATCCACAAGAGTTTATAGCTACGCAGCTATGCGATAGCTATCAACATTTTGGGCCCTTCTATCTAAAGTGATGACACCGTTGCGTCGCAATTCCCTCTTACTCAAAGGCGCATACAATTTACACTGTTACATAAAAATATATGACCGTTCTGCGTCGAGAATTTCTTTTAACGAAACAAATGTGACGATAAAAATAAAAACCCTAGAGGGTATGAATTTTACACACGAGAAAACATATTGGTAGTCGGTAATCTGGCAATGTACGACATAATACTCGTATTTTTACTTAAAAATGTATCTTTACAAACTTGTAAAATTTCTATATAAAAATCAATAACAAATGTCTGAAACTCTGGCTTTGATAATATTGCTTTAAAGCATATTTATATATTATGAACAGCTTGGCGAATTCCCAGTTTCTATAAGAGCATTTTATCTAGTACCTATTTTCTATAGAAATAATGTTCCAGCGCCTTCATTTCCTTCGTTGGCTGTAAGTAACCGGTTTCCGTTCTTTTCTCGCAGTCACGGATCACGATATCATCAATTGTAGGGAATGAATTGGAAAAGGTCAGAGCATCCCTTATCTTTAAATATGCGATCCTTATGTGCCGGTTTTTGTGGTATTAGTAGATACAGAACTCAGTAGCTGGCTAAGATTTTGAAATAAAGAGATATAAGCGTAATTATTATAAGAAATGTATTATTACATTGATATGAAAGATATGATACAACAATAAAGAAACATTTGATCCTATAAAATGATTTTTTGTAAGCTATCGCTTATATGTTAACGCTAACGTATTTTGAAGAATCTATGTATAACCTAAAAACACATATAATGTTAAAGGCAGTGATTACATAATTATAAGCAATACTTACGATGGTTAGCATCTACATTACAACCCGTACCTATTTACTGAATTGAAACGAATGAAATAAAATAAAAGGTACCGTGAAACCTGCTTACTTTGCCACTTTTTCATGTGTCAAAAAGTTTGATTCGCTTTAAAAAAATATAATTGTATGAAAACGTAATGAGTAACCTGCACCTAGACGTAGTAAGTTTCATGAAAATTTACATTATTACTAAATATCTATTTCATTTTTGTAAATTATAATATTTTAAGCATAAAAACAATTATGGCAAAGTTAGCTATCACTTCTGGTAAATTTGCCATATGAAAGAAAAAATGAAATTTTTGCAGTTTAGGAGGTTAAAAAGTAATATATTTGCACTCTTCCTATATCCCGTAAAATAAAGTAAAAACTTTATATTATTTAGCACTGGTAATTTAACTCTCTAAGTAGGTGGCAAATTCACCAACCTTTCCAAAATATTTCCTCTAAAAGAAGAAGGGTTAGGGTTGTCAAATAAAAATGTTTTCGTAGTAGGAACAATGTAGTAAAAATAAAAAAAAAACATAATCAATTACTTCTAGTTAGTTTCTTAACTTTGAATTGTTTTACATAATAAAACAAAAAAAATAGTATTCAATATTCATTAAACTAACTAACTTTTTTTTTAATATCACACATTACACGACATTCCTAAAAGATTTAAACAATGACAAATTCTTATTTATATGATCTTGATTGAATATAAAAATTGTTATTTTAAACTTGATAGGAACCAATCCAATCAAGGTTTAAAATCCGTTTGTACACATTATTTCCTATTAGCTGTACTTTATGTGTCTCAATTTCTTTTTCGTGTGTGCAATAAATAATTAAATAAATAAATAAATAAATACCTTTTGTAAAACAACCTTCATTTAAGCACATGCACTGTGTATTTCATACCTGGCTACCTAACTATTTATATTTTTTTTTCACCAGTCAGTAGGTACTTACAATGACAATTTAATTAAAATATTCATCAGAAATTTTGTGGCAGCCCTAACCTCCAACAACATGGCAAAGTCACCATCACAGACGTTGTGATTGGGGTTGTTGAATTTACCAATACCAATTGCGAAGTAAAGGTAGCTTGTAGCACAGTAAATCAGCTTTTATTTAGCTAAAGAACATTATGTTAACATAATATCAAAAAAATACTTACGTAGGCAATGCTTTTCTCGTTTGTTTTTGTAAAAGTTCCGGAGCACTAAGTTTCATACCGCCAACATTCGAAAAAAGTAACCGCCGAAAATTACATCTCAAAAACAAGCTGGGTTGCCACATCTCATTCGGTGTTGCCATTTAACTCATAAATTTTACTATACAGGCATGCATACATGACAAAAAACTGATATTAAGATGTGACTACAGTTTTTCCCTCAGAAGTTGGCTATGGCAAAGTCTGCAACCGTTGGCAAAGCTAGCAGGTTTTACCGGTACGATCATTCTGCTTTGTTTCTTTAAAAAAATATGAAATATATGAAAATACACCACACCACAAAAGTTTGAATAGAAATATAACTTACGTTAAATTGAACTTTAAAACTCTTTGCGAACAGAAATTATAGTTAATAAAGGAAAAAAATGCGTGAAAAATATTCGAAGGTCTGGTGATTATAAAGTTTTTGAAACTCCGAGTTCAGATTTACGGGTCCTGATGGTTGAGAGTCGAATAAATCTTTGCAATAAATTATAATAATGGTTGAAGAATTTTCCAGTACATTTACAAAGTATAATAAGGTCTTGAATCAGGTGGTTCTACTTGAATTGGAAAATTGTCAAAGGAATAGTTCTTTGTAATAGGATCACCTATAAGGAGTTTGTGAGAATAGGTATTAGATATATTTTTATCCTATGTTGCAAATGTTAAAGTAAGAAAAATCTCAAATGCTTTAAGAGATAGTTTTGAAAAGCACATCATATATATAGTTACCTAGTCTACGCTTAAATTCATAGATGTGACAAAAATGGTCGTAAAATGACTGATTGGATTTGTATAATAATATGTGGTAGGTATTATAATACGTAAATGTGTTTCATAACTTGAATTAATACTATCTCCAATTATGTATTTTTACTTTGTGCAA
Source organism: Colias philodice (assembly GCF_061535455.1). Taxonomy (NCBI): domain Eukaryota; kingdom Metazoa; phylum Arthropoda; class Insecta; order Lepidoptera; family Pieridae; genus Colias; species Colias philodice. The sequence continues at coordinate 5,985,556 of NC_143098.1, read as the reverse complement.
CCGTTGATATGAGGCTTGTTTGTCATTCAGAATGACTTGCTACAAACACCAATTCCTATAACAATAATAATAAAAAACGTCCCGTCCTGGAGAAACTCTCCGATATGTTACTTCCGGTTGTTCCATGCTTGCCAACTCTGAGTATTTGCACAGGCACAACCTAGCAGCCAGGATTATCCACCAAGAGCTCGCTCTGAAGTATGGCCTTCTTGAAGGAAAAGTGCCTTACTACAAGTACGCGCCGGAGCCAGTCCTGGAAAATAACCGTGCCAAGTTGTACTGGGATCGGCCCATCATCACAGACAGGACTATCCTAGCGAATAGACCTGATATTGTGGTGATGGACCGAGCAACTTCTAGGATTTTCTTGGTAGACATCACTATTCCACATGACGACAATCTTGTTAAGGCCGAGTCAGATAAACGGCTCAAATATCTGGATCTGGATCGGCGCACGAGGTTGTCGAGATGTGGGACGGTGTGTCTGCCGAGATAATCCCTATAGTTGTGTCCACCAATGGGCTGGTTCCTGCCTCCTTAAAACAATATTTAAGGAGGTTGGATTTACCGGTAAAGCCCATGACAGTGGGGATACAGCGGGCAGTCCTTCTGGATAACGCTCGGATAGTCCGAAGGTTCCTCACTCAGTCGACCTAGACTCCGGCCGTCTGGCCACTCAGCCGGAGTTTTTTTTTTTTTTTTTCACACCGCCGCGAGGCGAGATACTTGCCCCCCCAAAAACAATCAACGTTTAAACATATTCAATATTCATATTATTCAACACTATTAAATTTAAATAAATTACTATAAAGCTTATGAGATTATGCGTACCCTTTTGATGCAGCAATGAACTAATTTGAATGTATAAAAAGCTTTACCCAGTGGACGAAATATACCATAGTAATTTTCTTATTTATTGAACTGTAAAATATTCAAATTAAGTATGTTGTGCCTTTTTCTAGGCACCGCAAAAATACAGCAGATATCTAGGCATTATAACTAAATCTAAATTGTACGAATGTGGCCTATAAATTTATTCACTCCGTCTTTCATTGTATTCATAATTCATTTATTCATATTTAGCCATATAATCCTGTACTAATTTCTCAATTGATTCTCTATTGCCTAGTGTTTAATTTAAAGTATTGAAGTGGTAATCTATTTAACACGCTTTTATTTTATTAGCTTAACTCGTAATATGAGCTGTTTCGAATTGAAATGTTTATACTAAGTTTATACTCAACTTCAACATTCAGACTTCATTTTGACCCAATTTAAACGGACACATTTAATTCAAACTTTGTACACTCCTCAACAATTGGTTACAATAATTTCATAACTTATAGCGTGTTTTTTAGTTCTTTCGTTAATTCTTTGGTTGTTTTATTATGACTATTGTTTTACCTATTGCTCACATAGGATCGTTAAATAGAAACCAAATTCATGCCATCTCACACTAGGAAGTAGGAACATAAATAAAAATAAGAGACGGAAATAAAAATGAGTAAACCTTTAACAAAACATGAGCTTATAAGTCATATACACCTATACATAACTGCCCTAAGGCTAGAGTGTTTATCGTGCACGTTTTTTAACCACTTATCCCAGTATCCTATTATCCCAGTTCAAACCCTATTTAAGATAGGATATCGACAACAAATGCTTGCGGTCGGGTTGCGGCGATTAGAATAAGGCGACGTTTCTATTAATTTATTTTCTGTCTTCTTAGGTCTATTCTATATAGAATTTAATGTAACATTCATTTTAGTTCATATACGCAGTGAACCTCTTTAATCTATTAAACAAATTATAAGCATTTGCTTAACATTTATGGAATTGATTGGATCTCTTCTTTTGATTTAATATAGCGAAGGGCAATCATTACTGTTTAAGAAAATTCTGTAAAAGTTTTCATACAAGTCGTTATGGCAAATGTGTTGATGGCAAAATAAAAAATGTATGAAGTCAGTTATAACTTTTACTGTTCGTATACAGCAACTCATATTGTTATACATATTTTGATGTAACTTTTGTAACAACGATTTCTCTAGCAATATGAAAAGAAATTCCATTAGTAAAATAAGAGTTAGATAGCTTGTTAGGGGAACTTGACCAATTTTAATAATTTTATGATTAGGTATAGATTACAGACCTTTGAAAGTTATGACATGCTTATGACGACATGACGTACCTACCTAATAAGTAATTATAAGTTTTATATTCGATATAGAGTTTATGTTATCTCGTTACAAAACAGTTATGTTAATAAGTTTCGTATGCCACACATCTCTGAAAGTAGAAATGATTATAATTTCTTGTAAAAAGAAGATGTACGGAATGAATCCAAAACTATTTTATTAAAGTTATTAAAAGATACTCCTGAAATGAGAACGTTTTAACGAGTTATAGATATTAAAAAATAACATAAAATTTATATCAAAAGTTTAAATTCAATTTACATTTGTGAGAATTTTCTTCGAGCCAGATGTGAACGAAATCTAAAATATTTAATAGCCGTTTTATAAGTTTCTTAAAGTTTCATCTTATAAATCGATTAAAATAAAATGCAAAAAATTTGTTGAAGTAGTGATATACGTAACCACTCATTTAAAATTCAAAGCATGCGATTTTTAATAACTTTAGCAGGTATTATTATCAACCTACTGTTAATATTAATAAGTAGTGTTATTAAAAATTTTATAAAATATGACTTTTTGAATTTTGGCATTTTGTCGCAAAAATAATATTTTAGTGAAATATAGGAAATAGGGGCTGGGCTAGCTTGTATAAGGAACATAAAATATTTCCGAGTGAAGTTTCGTGTGGTTTTCTGATATTTTATATCACCTTCTTCCTGTCCATATATTTCAGGGAAGATAAAATAAATCATATATCCAATAGAGAAGGATCTCCCCACTAAATAGAACTAAGTGTACACTTACTAGTGGTCAAATAATAATTTGAGTTTTTATTAAGACGTCTTTTTGCATCTTTGCAAAAGCGATTTTATTATGAACTAGCGGTCCGCCCCGGCTTCGCCCGTGGTACATGTTTACGTTTTCTCTACATAAGAACCATCCTCGTTCTTCCAGGAATATAATAAAAAAAGAATTATCGAAATCGGTTCAGCCGTTCTCGAGTTATGCGCTTACCAACACATTTTGCGATTCATTTTTATATATAAGAAGATTATCCACAATAAGTGGTATAACACTACACACAACTTTTTCCTAATAAATTAAAATAATACCTATTATAATTTATAATACAACAGAAATGCGACAAAAATTTTAATATACCTATGTTTTTCAAATTTCCATGAACCTATTTATATTGCAGGCAATTAGTACCTATATTTTTGCCATTTACTTACAGCGTAATCAATTAAGAAAGGCTTGCTGATATTTTACTTATTTACCCAGAGGTCCGTCACAAGCAGGTTGCGAGTCGACAGAACCCTACGCTATACACGTCCTAAACAACGAAAATCCCTATCATTGTAAAAAATGACACGTTATCAGAAAAGGGTGGACCGGGACCAAACTTATCTTAACAATTACGACAAATGGCAGTGACAAAGTGGATGAATTGTTCTTTGTTTTTGCTGTTTTGTTGACACTTTTGTCTCTATTGTCTGGATAAATTGAAATTGTTGAGACTGCTAATATTTTAGAATTAAAGTGGGATCAACTCTTGAAGTTGTGAGATCCTGGAGATCGTGATGTCTTAAGTGTTGAAACTTTGTACAGTTAATAGAAATAAAACAGAAGTTTAATTAAAAAGTATATTTAGAGAGAGACTTTTGATTTAGAGAGTAGTTTAATACTTTTTCTTTCTTTTTAAAGGGATAATAAATAACGAGCATAATATTCATCTATGGTATCCCCTATTTTATCTTTTTTTTATAAATTAAACAGTCACAAAAATTTAAGTCTATGTCGAATATAAAATTCGTTGCAACGGCTTTCGCGTTTTTTAATAACACCAAAAACTTGCCTTGGGCATTCCACTTATAACTAGCGCCAAGTTTAATTGCGGAAAAGAAAGAATTACAAAAAGAGAAACAAAACTGTTTCTTCATTAACCTTACAGCGGAACGGAAACAATTCACATGCAAATCTTAGTGCGACTAAAATACATAGGTATATTGCTTACTTCGTACATAGAACACGTATAAGGCTTAGTAATACCTATTTAAAATACGAAACTGAGACAGTCCGTTTGTTATTGAATCCTGACTAATATATACGATAGCTACTAGACATGGGTAGGTAATGCGTGTAATAGTACAAAAGTAATATCACTTTGACACGTAATGCAACATCACGCATTACGCATCAGTTACAAACATCACTCGCATCACTCATCACTTCGGCAATTATTAACAAACAACATAAAGTACGTGGCCAAGTATGAGGGAAAATCAACTACATTTTTTAAATATTTACTTAAATTGTAATTTTACGATATGTAATAAGTATTGCAGTTATTATTGCTATTTTTCAATATGATCTGTAATACTTCACATATCACCTTAAACATTACTCGGTCATCATTTCAGTAAAAAAATAAAAATCGATCGGGTAATGTGTGATGTTACGGAGTAATATCACTTCCGTGGAAGTGATGCGTGATGTTGCATTACTATTTGACGTACTGTTTTGCGCATGTCTATTAGCTACTCTGTCTCTTCTTCATGTCGCAAACACTGAACCAATTTGGTTGAAATTGGAATATATTCCTATAACATGAGACCTAAGAAAGTTCAAAAAACTTGAGAACGTTGCTTTTTACTATAGGACGAAAACTATCCAACAACAACAACTAACTAACATATAATATTTGTCACAGATATCCCATTTCAACATGGCGTAGAGTTTTGTAAAAAATTCTCGTTAAAATTGATAAATGTTTAAATAAGGCTGTTATTTACGTTGTAAAATTACACAAATAACAAACACGAATTCCAATTACCTACGTAATTAATTAAAACACAAACCGCGATCCTCATCAGCTATAAATATTTTAAATTAAAATTTAAAAACGTATAAATTTAAGGCATGCATGTTGTGATATAATTCCTGTTACGAATTTCCACGCACTGTTTTGCATTTGTATTGAAAGTCCGTGAAAGTTGGTTTTTGTCGCAGTTTTCGCTACAAAGTCATAGAATGCTTGGGACAGCTAGCTTGCGATAAATTTTCGTTTTAGTTGGTAATTCGTTTTAAATAGCGTTTTGTATGCTAAGATGTATGTAGTATACTATTGTTGGAATTTACATTCTTTAGTATTTTATAGCATTTATGTGCAGTATCTGATACTTTTAAAGCGAAATGCTGTTGTTATATATTTTTTGCAAAGTTTTATTTTGTGGCTGAGTTGTGTAGAATACAAAATGTAATGGAATTTTCCGACACATCAGTTTATCAAACAAAGCACCGTAGAACGTATAAATTTTGACACAATTTTATCAAACACTGAATGTTTGAATTTTGAACCATGTTCGAGCCTAGTTTCAGCACGCGGCATGACACCTGAATCCTGAGAAAAAATCCTGATTTGTGAAGAAAATCATGGTAAATGATAATTATTTTATATACGAAGGAGTTTCAGTAAAAAAAAATAATTGTAGTACGTGGGATAAGAGAAATAAATATTTTAATAGTTTCCTTTCATATAATATGATTGTGTTTATATTTTCTTGTTAAATTACGTAATTTATTCATTTATTTTATACGCATGTTCTGTACAACAATATTTCCACTAATACAATACGAAATATAATAAAAAGACGTTTTATAGCACAAAAATAACCAACGAAATTCAAAGAAAATGGTTGTAATATCAGAATATTTGAACCAAATATTTATTTTGTTTTGGCAACAAAGGCCGACTTTACTAAAACGATCCAATGTTTGAAGAAAATTTACTTGAGGTCGACTTCTAGTTCAGACTTTTTCGGTAAATTTACGGAATTATGATTAGGTATTCTGAATTCATAGCATATACTTAATGCACTGCTATGTGATACAAGTTTATGCCTATATTAATAATCTAGATTCAAAAATTTAACAAATGCATAGTTTGAATTCAACGGTTAATTAAGCAAATTTAATTTTAGAATTAATTAATATTTTAATGAACACTTGTTTTGATATAAACTAGCAAAATATGATGCAGTTTCTTTCTGTTAAACCTTTCAGCCTTTTAAGTGTGTTTTATGATTTCTATGAAAGGTTTTGTCTCTAGGCTCTAGCAAATTAGTTTACATAAGCTAACATTGTCATAAGAGTAACTAGGTCGGGTTGTTTGAGCACAATTAAGAATTTTGTTTTTAACAATTTTTTTTCTGTAATCGGGTTTGTCACTTGAGGTACAAGAATGTTTACTATTTTGAAATGCTATATAATATGTCTAGAGTGGATGTAAAAGGCTATTATTAAGTAAAAATATTAATTATTTCGATCAAGAAGAAATGCAATAAATTGCATAAGAATATTTGAGTTCAAATCCAAATAATTCGATATTTGTTGATACCGCCTATATGTATATCGACCTAAGTCACGATTAAATTAATATTATGTGCAATTTACAAATAAAAAAATAAGTTTATAGATGTGTTAGACTATAAAACTGTTTTCCACAAACCTGCGAAAAAACCGCAGAACGGTTACACATATAAAAGGAATGAGTACAACCAGAAAAAGGCGGAAGACAATGGGAGTAAGAACCTTTCCTCGGAACGACATTCGGAAAACCCTTCTGTAAATACCGTTGCCCTTTCCAAAGTGGCAAACGAATTTGTTGTCCTTTCGCTACCGTATACATCGTCATTAATGGCTGTTTTGTCATTTGCAGTATGTTTACAATTATTGCAACTAAGTATTTATTTGGAGAATTTATTTTGCTACGATTTATTGTCAGCGTGAAACTAACAATGCAAAAATGGAGAAAGAAGGAGATAGTGTAGAATTATCGAACTGAAAACCTTTTCTATAAATGAATATGTTGTTATAATGATGGTGTTAAAAACATTCAATTTGCTTCTTGTGATAAAGTACAAAATAAAAAGAATTCAATCTAAACTACAAAATACAGAAGAAAAGGGTCTTTAAATTTAACTAAAATCATGATTTCTATAGCTTATTTGTAATTTGAGAATAAGCATGTATGTATGTGTTTAATTGAGAGATAGAGTCATATAATACTTTAAAATCTTATATATAAAAATGAATCGCAAAATGTGTTGGTAAGCGCATAACTTGAGAACGGCTGAACCGATTTCGTTAATTCTTTTTTTATTATATTCCTTGAAGTACGAGGATGGTTATTACGTAGAGAAACGTAAATAATATGTACCACGGGCGAAGCCGGGGCGGACTGCTAGTTAATGATAGAAATAGATAAATTTTCCACAATCCTTTTATCAATGGATAAACATTACTTACCGTTCGGTGTGAGCGACAGCATAGGTACATATTCTGTTCTCAGTACTTCACTTTTATGAGTTCGAATCCCTTTCACACATCCATAGAACTGTTACGTTGGGCTGACACGTAAGATCCTTGTGGGGAAAGAATAAATCTATGTAGGGAAATAGGAACAATAATAAAAAGTATGAAAATTAACTATTCTGCTTTTGAAAATTCTTAAAAAGTATGAAAATTAACTATTCTGCTTTTGAAAATTTCAAGAATATAGGTACAAACTTTATTTTATCGCTTATCTTACTTTGATATAAACTAAAATTTTATTTAAATTAGTTAAAAAATTACAGCCATTTAACACGCAACAGAAACAATTTTATAAGTATAAGTAGGTAATAATTACATAGACAATTACTTACAGAGAAGGCCTAATTAAATTCCAATACTAAAAAAAAACTATTTTTAGTAGTTGCAGAGTTTTTTCGAGCCATTCTGTTCGCCGCTCTCCATATTTTTGTAAGATTTTCTTTTTTTTTATATAACCGGCCAGCGCCTATCCAACCGGCCAGTAACATTTTTAATTGAATGCTTGTGCAACCTTTTTGGTTGCGGAATAAAGAAAAATATTATGTAGTTTCAAAACTAATATTCGTAGTGCCCTTGAAACTTATAGTTGAAAGTTCTAGAACGAAAGAAGTTTCAATACAATAATACTTAATTTAAACTCATTGATTATCTATTTTGAAACCAAAAGATGAAAAGTGAAGTTTTATGTAATTGAGCTACTTCACATAAAATGCTAAAAGCTCTCGTTTTAATATTCAGACATTTTTCTCTTCAGCGATAAGAGGTGATTTACATTCATCAGGATTGAGGACGTTTTCAGGTTTAAGAGTTACGATAGCCTTTAAAATTATTCCTTGGAAATAACTAATAAAAACAATTTTTCTTTTTTGACGGATTTATGTAGATTCGTCTGAATTTCCTGGTGTTTATATCGAAAAATAAATAAAGAAAAGATAGATTTTGGCGCCAAATAATTTCGTTAACTTTTTCATTCATGTCAAACTTCTAAAAATGAACTGACGTCTGTCGATGAAGAAAGTACCAGACAATTTTCAGATTATCGTTTTTCACTCATTCAAAATGTTGTTTTTATATATATTTTTTTTTAATTAAAGTCATACGAGTAGTTACTCTTCCATAACAATAAACTAATTATTTACAAAATGCTCATACCAAAAATCTGTCCTTACCACATCTCAGGTACACGAACTGCATTTAAGTCGTTCAAAATACATTTTTTCATTATTATTTCAGTATTAATTCCGAATTAACCTTCAGCTAGAAGTAAAGCTTATAAGTTCAAGTCAACCACTCAACCTAGATAGAAGGCCTTGAATGCTGTTGAGTGATATGAAATACGCTCGATACAACATCTTAAACATTCAGGTAACACTGATTTTAAAGTATAGTTAAAAAGTATGTGTATTTTAAACGGTTATAAGCTCAAGCTCATACAAATAGCGTACCCACTTACATACTATATATAATGGCTAAACTACTAATATGTAAGAATATTTTGTTTGAAGCCTATATTTTTCAATCATTCGTATGTTGCTGAAAATTAGATGTAATAACATCTCAATTTAATATAAAAAATGTCTAAAACTTTTTTTATTCCGTTGTTATTTCGTTAAAGATATATATCAAAGACATAGACAATCGTAAGTAAATATAACACGACACATTTTGAGAAATTACTTTAAAAACACAAATCTCTACATTGTAACATCCCCTATATTCGTTTCAAATTTATCACAAAATTTCAATCACCACAAAGTTATTTCACAAAAATATTAAACCAAAAGTTCAAATACGTTAAAGGTTACCTCGCTAAATTCGAAAGTGAAGTTTGAAACGTCGATGAAAATGAAAATAGAGTAGCCCATGCAATGCCGGAACAATCAATCAATAGCGTAATAATTAATAAAGCAAGGCTACAGCTGTCTTTCAAATGTAAACAGTCAGCACATTATTTATGCATCCATGCTTTGTGCTTGATGTCACAAATAATATCGTTCGTGGTAATGTAGACGGTCATATCAATATTGTCGACAGAATACAAATGTAAATTGTTATGTAAATTTCGATTTGAAATGTTTATTTCTTGGTTAGCAACCCGTATTATATTACGTCTGTATAGATATAGTAGTTATAAGTATATTTTAATACAATATTGAGGTTCATTATACAACATGTATACATTTTACAACCCATTTTTGAATATAGTTTTCAATACGACGTCTTTTATTTTTACTAGGTTCCTGAACTCGGATAAACGAGGTTCAGACACTTAATTTTTAAAACATTCTACTACTAAAATTGCGAGAATAGGTATATTGATACAATTCCAATAAGTGAATTGGGATACAGATGTTTTTACACGTATTTTAGTGATCGAATTTTCTGCACGGACAACTAGGTTATCAACCTTCTGTGACTAATCTGAAGTTCAGACTCTTCTCCTAGAATTGTCTAGATTAAATCAAGAACAGAGTATGGATTACCATTAATGTATACGTAGTGCATTGAGATATTTTATACTATTTAATTACAAGCGATGGTCATCTATGTGTCGTATTTCCCTGCATTTTGACTCCTGAATATTACAAACGTCAAAGTTTGTGCAGAGGATGGATGTTTTTTACTCTATCACACAAATACTACATAATGAACCGATTACAATGAAATTTGGTATGTAGGAAGCTGAAGACCCAGAATAAGAGAATAAGAATCCCACTGACAGGAACGGGAACTATACGGGTTTATCTTTGAAAACGCAGGCGAAGCCGCGGGCGGAAATCTAGTAAGAAAATAAAAGGGTGAAGGGAGTGAAATCAAGAACAGACATTTCTATGGCGACGGTTGACGCGTCATAACAAACACAGCTACATACAGGTCAGTTTTATTTTTCCACAAGAATCATTTAAATAATATACGACACAAAATGTTTTATTTCCATTGAAATTCATACATATTTTTATAAACGCTGTTGGACAAACAAGTCGCACAGATAATGATTTAAATAAACTTTTGTGTTTATTTTTCTGTTTAAACCTTAACCGCTTTCGTGGGTCAAATTAAGTCCGAGTGTAACCAAAGCGGTTTTATTTTAAAACGAAATTACACCCTCATATGCTGATCTAATCTTTTTGTTTAGGCATCGTTCCCATTTATGCTTGCTTTTCTCACTTATTTGTTTATATTAGATTTTCTGGAATATCACTAAAATATTCGATAAGCTAGTACTATTAGTCATAATATACCATGGCCATACCTCAAGAAAAAGTGACATACGAGTAGAGATTGTCTAATCTAAAAATGAACGCCCCTCCACTGTGTTTACGCTCACATTCAAAGTACGTGTATAGACGCAATACACACAAATTGGTCTGCCTTATTGGTCGTTCAGTCCTCCAGTCCCGTCCATGCCCGAACGACAGGACCAGTTGGCCAACTAGTGCATAAATGACGCGATGCACGACAGAACGGACGTGTCATTCCGTACATAGCGCGCTCTCCCCGCCATACAATGCTAGGCACCTGAACTGATCGCCCGATTAGTTGACAAATCAGTGCGCGAGTGTCAATTTTGTCAAAGTTTGCAGTAGAATCGACGCGCGCATACATATAAAGTGGTTCAATAATTATTTGTCCTCACACATTGAAACAATTAAGTTTAGTGGAGGGGCGTTCATTTTTAGATTAGACAATTTCTAACAATATGTTTCTATGTATTGCTGAAAAAGTACTTATCCAGATTTAAGCTATAATAAAATGGTGTTAGAAAACCCTTTCGATTTTATTCGTTGTTCATTTTAATGTTTAATGAAATCGATTGAGACTAACAGTTTATCAAGCTGTCTGCAACGAAATTCTTCAAAAATAAAATAAGATTTTTACTTTCTGAATATATCAACATTTCATTAAAGAACAAGACCCTTCATAACATTTTAATAATATCCATGTCTATCCATGGGAATTAACCTGAAATCTGATCTGAATAATTAATAAACTTATGCGGCATCTACCTATATTATGTCGAATAAATGTAGGTATGTATATAAAAAAAATACCAAATAATGTAGATGCCAATCCATATTTTTTTTACTTCACACTGAAAAAATATCAAAACGCTTTTGCCGTAATAAAAAGATTAAATTAAAATACTTCAGAGAATGTAGCCTCTAATTAGTGTGATGTTAATTAGTTTAGATCCAGAATAAAGATAAAAGGACTATTTTAAACATTTTCATTTTAAAGTAATTTTCTTTAAATGCCGTTAATTAACAGCATCAGTTAATTATAATCATATTTTAGTTTTTCATACCATATATTATATAGACCGAAGCCGAGTAACAAAACAATTATTTTGAGGAAAATATTAATAATTAACAGTTAAATCATTATTAAGTTTATTGGTTTGAACATAATGCTTAAGTAAATAATGAAGGATTTTTATTAATTACAATTGATACCCAATTAATTCAATTTATGGTTTTGTTATTTCTTCATACTCAACAAAACCGTCTGTTTTTATAGTAGCCACATCGTATTTAAATATTCAAATGCAAACTATTTTTTCTTTTCCCTATAATATACCCATGAACTGTTTTGTTTATTAACTAGTATAATAAAAAAAAGACGGGTTGCACTCCGGGAGTGCCGGCAGAAGTGAAAACTTGATTATTAACGTTGAGCATGTTTGATATCCCCGTCTTACGCTTTTTCGATCAGGTCACGTGTCCTGACGCGAGTTTAAGATTTTATACCCATTACACAAAAAGTGCTCAACGCCGCTAAAGAAGTTTTCACTTAAAAAAAATACGAATGTAAAATCTGCATTCAACTCACACACGAATGTAAATGTCGCACATCAAATATTATCTCCAAAGATTCTATGAATGCTTTATGTGCTCGTCTCCAGTCAAGACACGAATATTATAACATTTTTCACACATATAAGCTCGTATAACACGCTACATCTGTTCCACTCAAAGTTTTATGGCATCTCCGAGTATACCTTAGGGATTACAATCACACGCAATATTGCAATTATTAAATGATTCCAAACGCTATTAGTGTTTATAGACCCATAGTAAAAAACGTATCGAATGAGACAAACATTTATTAAAAAAAATAACACCTAATTATTACAACCATTACAACTGACAATCATATTATTACTAGCGGTCCGCCCCGGCTTCGCCCGTGGAACCTACATGCTTAGAATAATTACACATAGAAAGATAGTCTTCATACAAGCGCCATCTCAAAAGTGACACACTAAATCGGTTCACACAGAGATGACGATTACGTGCTCACGCTCGGCGACACGCACACATACACTTGTGTAATGTTGTCAGTGGCGGTCCATTTTGCCCGAAAGTGGGGTAATCATTCGGTCGCTGATAACCATTTGTTTTTGGCAATTATTATAAATAGGTGTTTGATAAAGTGTGGATATGGTAATTTAAAGTTTTTATTATACGGGAATGTTTATTTTTTATAACGAATAAAAGAAAACAACAACACTTATAAGAAAATTAATTTTTATTTTAAGAATTGTATACAATTATGTTTTTTTACTCTGTAATTAAAGTTGGTTTACTTTCGATTTCGACGCAATCTACACAATCCACCCGGTGTCATGTACTTATCTTCATTCTCAAAATGTTTCGAACATATTCGTGTATTTTTGGTTGGCTTCCAATATACTTCTCCACGACTAAGCCTTATATTTTTCACCCACTTGTCAGCAATAACAGGGTCGGTAGGAATCCTTTGAACAACAACACGCAATACTCTTATATGTTGTCATTTTAACAAGTGTGAAAAAAAAAGTTCGTTTACTTTTCAACTTTCAAGTAACACATTTTCAGGTACCCATATGATATCTTAACACAAACACCTATATTAAAAAACAGCAATAACAACTGTTTTAAAATTAACTAGTCAGTTAAAAAGGGAAAATATTTTCACAATCGGGCAACACTGAGTATAGAATTGGAACGTATTTATTTTGACTTATTTATCTACAAAATACTATGAAATTCTGAAAGCTTACGTGTGAAAAGTGATGTTATCACATTTCTTTTGCTTTTCAGATGTGTTGTGACACAATTTGACTGCACAAACCGTCATAATAATTTTTTTTTCGCGAAACACGTTCGGCTTGCATTCACGTTTAACACTACGTAGCGGCCCGGCGTTTGGAGCCATTTATGGCTCCAATAAAGGTGCTTCAAAATGGGCGCGCGGACTTGGTTTCTATGTGTAATTATTCTAAGCCTACATGTTTAAGGGTGCTATAACAGTTTTTTAACAAAAACCGCTATTTTACGGTACAATTTTAACTCAAAGCACTTACACGTGAGAACAAAGTAATATCTTAATTTAAAGATAATATATTCAGTTCTACGATCATCTTATAAAAATTGTACGACGTCATACAAAATTGTCACTGAAATACGATTTTCCCAGCACAATGATCGCATAAAATGCAAAAAAATGGGGTCTAAACCGGTACACTTTTAAGAAAATTTAAAGCCTAATCTATCTTCTTACCTATAAATTATTGAGGGATATATAGTCCTTTATAGATTAAGATAATTTTTTTGTATCTAAATCAAAATTTTATTTCAATTATAAGCTAAATTAAAAATACTTGTCGATTTCTTCATACATTTTGCTCTCGCGGGTCGTCAGACCGCGCTCAGAAGCGCTCTTGGAAGGACGGGTGTATCGCTCCTCGTCCCAAAAATAAAAACGAATTAGAAAAAGATTATTGTGCGTATACTGTCGTTTTCGTGATTTGAAATATTTGATACTTTATAAGAGTAAACTGTATAAGTTTCATATTCCAGTTATTTGTAATTTAAAATTATGTTTTAAAAATTATGTTGACTGAGATCCTCTTTTTTTATGGGTTGTTGAACGGATTGGTGGGGTAAAGCAATTTGACAAAACTTAAATCCAAAATGGCGCCGACGAAAATTTGCCATCTTTTCGTCATGGGTGTCATTTTCATGGTTTTTGAGGTAGCTATTAACCAATATGAGGTCAAAAATAAAATCCAAGATGGCGCCGACGAAAATTTTACATCTTTTCATCATGGGTGTCATTTTCATGGTTTTTGGGGTAGCTATTAACTAATATGAGGTCAAAACTAAAATCCAAGATGGCGCCGACGAAAACTTTACATCTTACCGTGATGGGTGTCATTTTCATGGTTTTTGGGGTGGATATTACGCAATATGAGGTCAAAAATAAAATCCAAGATGGCGCCGACGAAAATTTTACATCTTTTCGTCATGGGTGTCATTTTCATGGTTTTTGGGGTAGCTATTAACCAATATGAGGTCAAAAATAAAATCCAAGATGGTGCCGACGAAAATTTTACATCTTTTCATCATGGGTGTCATTTCCATGGTTTTTGGGGTAGCTATTAACTAATATGAGGTCAAAAATAAAATCCAAGATGGCGCCGACGAAAATTTTACATCTTTTCGTCATGGATGTCATTTTCATGGTTTTTGGGGTAGCTATTAGCCAATATGAGGTCAAAAATAAAATCCAAGATGGCGCCGACGAAAATTTTACATCTTTTCGTCATGGGTGTCATTTTCATGGTTTTTGGGGTAGCTATTAACCAATATGAGGTCAAAAATAAAATCCAAGATGGCGCCGGTGAAAATTTGACATCTTTTCGTCATGGGTGTCATTTTCATGGTTTTTGGGGTAGCTATTAACCAATATGAGGTCAAAACTAAAATCCAAGATGGCGCCGACGAAAATTTTACATCTTTTCGTCATGGGTGTCATTTTCATGGTTTTTGGGGTAGCTATTAACCAATATGAGGTCAAAAATAAAATCCAAGATGGCGCCGACGAAAATTTTACATCTTTCCGTGATGGGTGTCATTTTCATGATTTTTGGGGTGGATATTACGCAATATGAGGTCAGAACTAAAATCCAAGATGGCGCCGGTGAAAATTTGACATCTTTTCGTCATGGGTGTCATTTTCATGGTTTTTGGGGTAGCTATTAACCAATATGAGGTCAAAAATAAAATCCAAGATGGCGCCGACGAAAATTTTACATCTTTTCGTCATGGGTGTCATTTTCATGGTTTTTGGGGTAGCTATTAACCAATATGAGGTCAAAAATAAAATCCAAGATGGCGCCGACGAAAATCTGTTATTTTATTTTAGTTTACTTCTTTATTATTAAGAAAATTACACCTATGACGACAAGATGTCAAATTTTCGTCGGCGCCATCTTGGATTTTGGTTTTAACCTCATATTCGTTAATAGCTACCCCAAAAACCATGAAAATGACACCCATCACGAAAAAAGTCAAATTTTCGTCGGCGCCATCTTGGATTTTGGTTTTAACCTCATATTCGTTAATAGCTACCCCAAAAACCATGAAAATGACACCCATCACGAAAAAAGTCAAATTTTCGTCGGCGCCATCTTGGATTTTAGTTTTGACCTCATATTTGTTAAGAGCTACTCCAAAACCTTGAAAATGACACCCATGACGAAAAGATGTAAAATTTTCGTCGGCGCCATCTTGGATTTTAGTTTTGACCTCATATTGGTTAATAGCTACCCCAAAAACTACCCACACTTGCAAATGTGTTTGCTACGTAGGAAAAGTTCAGATTTAAGAGTATCCTAGGTAATGTGTTATGTGACGAATACCTATAATTTATTTCATTCCGACTATTTTTCGGAATAACATACATTTACTAAGAATTGTATACAATGCCGGATTTGATACAGTGCCGGTAACATCATATGTATGATAATAATTCTACATTTCTTAAAAAGCTTTGATATTGTATACAATTCATAGATTATTATTCAATGAAATAATGATGTAAAATAGTCACACTTTTTTAAGTTGTTTGAATATACTAACATACTTATTAGGATCGTACCTACTAATAAAAGTAACAAAATGAATTTTTAAAGTTCCTAGTAATCTTCTGGAATCAATTTCAATAAAAATACATAATATCAAAAATTAAAAATAATATCAAGTATGAAGATGGTCTATAAAATGGAATGCGCTATGTTTACGTGAGCGTGATATTGCCGCGAACAAAGTTACGTCGTTAGATACCTAAATTTGAGTAACGCAGATTTGTGACAGCGTCCTTAAACTAATCTATCTCTGAAGTTTGATCGAACTGCACATGGTGTGCGAATTTTATTATAATCGGTTAAGTGGTTTAGGAGTCCATTGAGGACAAACATTGTGACACGAGATTTATATAATATACTAGCTTTCCGCCTGCGGCTTCGCCCGCGTTTTCAAAAAAAAACCCGCATAGTTCCCGTTCCCGTGGGATTTCCGGGATAAAACCTAGCCTATGTCACTCAGAAATGATGTAGCTTTCCAACAGTGAAAGAATTTTTCAAATCTGCCAAGTAGTTTCGGAGCCTATTCAATTCATACAAACAAACAAACAAAAAATCAAACCTTTCCTCTTTATAATATTTGTATAGATGTATAGATTAAGATATGTAATTACATATTTACAATACTTAATTATTACTTGAAAAAAAAATTACAAGACTATAATAATGAATTAATTCAGAAAACATTGTTCCATCGATTCGTAGCTCTATGTTACATGTTATACAGACAGACCAGTAAAATCTTTACCTAGCTACCTTTATAATGAGTGGCGCCGAATGCTTTACTTACGTAGACCTAACCTAAGTCGTGTAAATTACCAAACATTAATCCCAAATTCTATCCGTCCTTTTGTAAGGCTAATTAATGTAGGTCCTGTTCGCATAATAGGCGAAACCGCTAAGTGGTTTGTAATGATATTTATTGTCAAGATACTTTCCGCAACACTGATAAAGAGTACATTTTTCGCACACGGCTAATGTAGGCGTTATGTATTAAGCGAGTTATAAAGCGAGCAGCCTCGCGAAGCAATTGCTGCGTGAAGCAGCTCGATTAGTGTGGACGTGGCTTGGCCATGGGAAATGACGACACACGCGCTCTGTGTCTATTTTGACGATAAATGTAAGATTTGAGGATAAATACTAAGATATATTTATTTACGTCCTAATAAAACAAATCTACCATTACCGGTAGAGCGTGCATAATCGTCGAAAGCAAATATAGTTTAATCCACTTCCGAAGCCATTAAGCCTCAGCTTGTATTACTCGGCCAATATAAACTTTACTACCTATTTAAGTGTCGTTAAATACTACGCAGCTATAAACTATGCTCTAGTAAAGCCCACGAGGACTACATAAAAATGTGGTTCGTTTTTATTAGGGCAAAATAAAGAGGTTTCTACACAATCATCTATTTTTGGGTCGCGGCGCACATATTCTCCGAATTGCTACACATTGGGAACAAACAATAGCATGAAAAAGAGAAATATGAAAGCAATATTAAAATATTAAAGTATAGATTTATGTTTTTTCGTTATTTAATTGAGTTTAGTTTTTTATTGTATAATGATATGATAGAATTAATTGGTCTCCAAGCGGTATTGTATCGTGTTCCATTAATATTTGTTTATAACGTTAATAAAATAGGTAACTACATTGTTTAAAAAATAATTTCAATATCTATCCTTATGTAGGTATATATCTATTTCATTGTTATCTTCAATTTTAAAAAATCAATTAAAATAGCCTCTTGATCGGAATGAAAGTTCGTTTCCACAACATCCTTAACTGATAAAGTAAAGTGGCTTGAAATGCACCCTTTTCCTCTCAATATGTTATCAAACCAATATCTTAATTAAAATCGTTCAATACCAGTTTCAGTACATGAAAGCACAGACTATACATCTATAAACTGATTGCACTAAAACCACAGACCACATATTAAACTAGAGAGAGTAATTTCGTCAATTTCAATGAAAACCGTCTACGAGGCCTGTAATTTAATGTTATTTACATTTAATACTTAATATGTATTATGATTTATGAAGTGGATAGATTGTGTTTATTAGTTTGAAATTGATACACTCAAAATTTGCTTGATTAATTATTAAAACTTGTTCAAATCTCAATAATTTTCTATATTTATATGCTGTGGGTTCAAAATGAAAATATTGAACCTATAGCAATAGAAAATAATTTGGAAAATCCAAAAGTGCACGCCTCATAATTTTTTTTTAATAAATATTTATTAATTATTATTTTTGTTTATTTAATAACAATTAAACCACATCGAATCAGACCCTGAAAAATGAAAGGGTTCTATTCCTGAGCATACTCAAGCGTAAGAGAAAAAAAAAGACTCGATTAGTAAAGTATTTCGGTCGCTATCGTGTTAACAAGAAAAAGGATCCGCACATACAGACACACGGACGTCCAAGACAGAACTTTTTTAAACTGTTTTTTAACTAGTTTAAATAACAAAAATGACATCAAAAATATCATGAACGTTAAAAATAGTGTTTTTTCTTCATATGTGTGTGTATGTATTATCTTACAAGTGCAATGTATGATACATAAAGACATTTTAAGTTTGAAAAATCAGATGTTTTGCGCGAAGTGACAGTAGTACGTAGTACCCACCTCAACGCTTCGCTTATGAGGCGTGCAATTATCTACAAATGCGAAATAGTGAACTGCGAGTATGGAGCTTATATGGAGTAAGTAAGCAGTGTAAAGGGAAAATCAATTAAAATGAGTTTTTAATAGTAAGTCCCTAAGTTCGTATAATATACGTACCCGCTGTTTTGTCAAATGTATGCATATTCAAGCTTGTCGTCTAGATGACGTCGGAACTGAATAAGACTGCAACTAACTAATCTTTTACCATTTGCAGTCAAGTGGATTATGCAATAGCATTGTTCTATTGCGAGCTTTGCGCATAATTTCTGAACGGAAACTGACACGGTCGTTAGTTTATCTAGTAATCTATGGTCTGTAAACGAAACAGTTCATAGATGTGATTTAAACTAGAGTTTATTTAGGATAGGCACTTTAATTGAGTTACTGTATAATTTTCGATATCTGACAAACTGAAGTTCAAACTTTATAGACTAAATATTAGATAATGAAGATAGTGCTGCATCAATATCGATAGTGCTCATTTAACCTTAGAGTCAACAAACTGACAACCCAGTAAGCTTTCAAAATTATTTAAAGTCATAAAATTTGGCTCAAATCTTATGCGGTTTGGCATTGTCTAAATTTAAGTTAGCTGCATTTCCTGGTTATTGTTCTTCGTAAGTCTTGGCCTACTTTTTATTTTTAATCTGTAAGTAAATTGTATTACTAACTTAGTGGATGATTTGGGCAAAAGCCATCTTAAATATTTACCTACCTACACACTATTATATTTTATCTGTGTCCCTCTTTTTTTGAATTCTTCGGATCATTTTTGTTCTTTTATTTTAATTATTAAGGTTAGCAATAACCGTCTCAATTTAACCTAAAAAAGTTTATTTCTTCTATTATACAATTTATATCACACAGAATTGGTTAACATTTCACAGTAATTTAAACTTAGCCCCCAATGTCGCAGCGAAATTATTAACAACGAGTGAAGATAACAAAATATAATATTGTTACCGAAACTTTTCTTTCGTACAATATAAGCTTCAAACTAAGACACAATTTATACAACAGGTGCGTGTAACTTGGGTCCGAAATATTAAATTCACTTTGCCTTAACATTGAGTCAAGTCAAGTCATTGAGTCAACAAATAGGTACATTTTCATTCTTATAAGTCTAAGTCATTTTTTGTACCAAATTTATAGTTTATTAAAATACATAATATAATTTTGAAGTGAAACTACTTTAGGCGCGTTGAGAGCATAATGTAAAGGTCGCGTCATGGCAATATCGTCACGTCATGAAGTAACGCGACAGTTTTGGTATCTTTGAATCTTGTTTTATTATAATATACGTATCTTTTATTAAGGGCTAATACTTTGTCATAAAATAAATGAAACCATTAAAAGCCTGTCAAGGACGATTCAGTTTTTTACAAAATTATACTACCTTCACTAATTATTTATATTTTATTTCCATGTCATTAATAACAAAAATTACCTTTAAATTAAAATGTACATAACCGTTATACATGATTCTCATGGATATCAAATAATAAATGTTCTCAGATATACGTTCATGTTGCTATTTATTTTGCTTTCATTTGCGATTAAGCGATTCGTCGAATAGGAACAGAATTTTATGTTCAAAATTAACAAAACACTTTGAAATGTGCTAAATGTAACAATAATACCAATTTCCTCGAATAATTAAATAAAAACATTCGTTACAGAAAGGGTTGATATACTGCGGCACTAAATTTAACAGTGAAAAAATATTAACAAAATTTTATGGCCTTGAAATTATTGATGTAAATAAAAAAAAACATTACAATAATAGATCAAATAAAAATTAAACCTAATTCTTTGTCATCCTTATAAATCGTAAAATAAAAAAAGTATGATGACTTAATATTGCATATTTAACATTTAATTATGAAATATTCTTCTTGTACATCCTAGTAGTTAGATCTGTAATAATTTTGAAAGTATAACCAAACCTAACATAAAAGTGAGATTACAGTTGATTGGAAAATTCACAAGCCTCTGAAAATTTGCAACATTGGCTGTGTGTAGAATAAAGTTGGGTACTGTGGCATGCAAATGTAATCATCGTTAAAAACTAGTTTGAACTTATATGAATTTTCATTTACCTTTAAAACGACTATTAATTAAAGTATTGAAATCGATAATAGTAGGTACACCTACTTCATAATTCCTACAGAATTATCCTGAAACAAAATAGTATTAATTTTTTTTTGAAAATTCAAAATTATTCCAGTTTCCAAAAAGTGAATTTACATTTCAAAATAATATTTTATGGCATAAATTTGTCTATATGAGCTACTAAAAAAAAATGCGTCGACTACGCATTTTTTTTTAGTTATAGAAAAGAGTCATACTATCCTATATTTTATCGAGAAAAACCGAGCTAGTGGAATATATTTCTTGTATAACATATCCAATGGGAGTATATAATTAATATACTTTAACAAACACGCGAAATTGTATGCTAATTTATTCCGCTGCAACTCACGAATTTCCGATGCCATTTACAACTCCATTGTATTTATCGTTTCAAATGTGTATAAATTAATGTTATTTTAATTAAATAGCTTGATTTTAATTTAATGCATTTACATGCCTTTATGGGGTAAATTTTAACAATTGCAAATGTTAATTAAAATTTAACTTAGTATTTAAATAATTATTGTTTATAAATCGACCCCGACGCGGTCAAGCTATAACACACATGTCACACACATTAGATAGATACACTTGCTATTCGCTAATAACCTATAAATTGTTATAATTTTATCAAACGCGCACTTAAGGAATTTCACATTTCACACGTAAAAGTTAAAAACTAATTAAAACGATCTATGCATTTCAATCACAACGGATAGTACTCGAATGTGTCAACAACAGCGCTAAGCATCGAAAACTAAACCATTTTTTGTATAAATATATTTTCACTGAGGATTTTAAATTTTAATAAGTGTTGCTTTTAAAAACGTATTTTTATTCAGTTTGAGAAATAACTTTATTTGAGGCAATGTTTAAAAATACTTGCCGTAATTATAAGAAAAGATTACAAGATTACATCTATGTATATTCGTAGCAGAAGTCACAAAGGTATAGGTAACATAAAACGTTAAGACCCTGAGACGCAACCCTCTGTAACTGTAGATTAATGAATTACTTATAAAGCAGTAATAAAATAACTATCTTAATCTCAGTTTTGAAATTGCACTTATTATTTTGGAGAACCTTTTGAACTTGGTTTGTAACAGTCTACCTTCGTATGATCATATTTTGTCATAGATTTTACGTTTTTTAAAATAACTATTATTTAATTAGCTGTGTGACCAATTAACTACCTATTTTTCTTATAAAACATTCTGAAAGCAACAGCTATTAAATGGTATATATATATAATGGTATATATATATATATATATATATATATATATATTAAATGGTAGTTTTGTTTTTATAGATTCCATGATTCTCTTTTCCATAATAACTAAAAGTACCTACACTTACAAGGCCATCGACATTTGGCTCAATAAAGTTTTAGGAAAAAGTTCCAACGGTACGATTATTTAAACATCATCATACATATATTATATTATGATAAAATTTATATAATATATTACATTTTAGATATTATATTAGTTACGAACGGAACGGGAATTTATCTTGTATGCCGTTTCGGGTCAATGACCTCTCGTATCGAATACAAGTAAATATAAATATCGATAAATCTGGGTTTACGCAATTGATTTGTGAATAGATTTTACTGTAACGTTTGTGTAAATTTTATTGCTTTGATTTATCACAGTGTATTTGTATATTGTATGATAACTATCTGATGTCGTTACTGTATTATTTATTTGGTACAGTATCAACAGAGTTTAACTACAGTACCTATCTATCTATAAAGTATTAGTTGTAGATGTATTTATGCTGATCAAGTCTAATCGGTGTGAAAATATAAGGATAATTGTTTTTTCTCACCAATAAAAATAAATAGATAATGTTCAATTGCCTTGAATTAATTGCTGATAAATTTTGTACAGCTTTAATTGTCTATGTTTTATTTAACAAGAAATTAGATACGATCCAAGTTTTTTTTTTGTGAAATAAAGTTGATCTCATTCATTAATTTTATACAAATGGAAAATGATACTTTTAAACTTATTACGGTTCTCGTTTATTACGAAGAAATCAAATTATTAAAGCTCGAAATGAACTTTATAACTCATTTTCAGATTATTCACAATCTCCATTTCGATAATACGATTTAAAACGTGAGGAAAATAACTTAAATAAAGTGCTTTCAATGGGCACTTAATTACGATGAGAAATTAATCGGAATGTGTGCGGAACGAAGATTTAAGAAGAAGTTTGTTTAGAAATAAATTGTACAGTGTCGGGTTTGTAAACAGCATCCTGGCTTTCCCATTGTCGGAGGAAGCCCGGATGCTGGTCAAGATCGCGGAAGTAGGTTTAAGGAAATTGTGAATTGCTATGTGTGTGTATGTTATTATTGTAATATGCCTCAACAGGGCGATGTTATCGCAAAGCGATAAAGCCCTTCAAATAAAAAAAAAAATGTTTTGAAGTGAAACTTCTTTAGGCGCGTTGAGAGTAAAATTTCAAGGTCGCTTCATGGCAATACCGTCACGTCATGGAGTAAGGCGATGATTTTGGTATCTTTGAAACATGCCAAAGTAGTTTCACTTCTGACACGTGTACTCAACACACGCTCTTTTTAATATTGCACTTGAAGGGATTTTTAGAGCCCACTTATTCTACTAATTCACGATACTTTTAAGTTTTAACCAACTTAATCGGACTATCTAGGACATAGTAATACCACAGTATTACCACAGACTAATAATAATATACTACGTATTACAATATTATTTCCATTGTAATACAGTGGTAATACTCTATTCATAATGTATGAAATCATATAATTCGTAAGATAATGATCGTAGGGATAACGAAAATTAAATTCTAAAGGGTAAAATAATATTCTAACAGTGCTCCACTATATCATTCAATTAACTAAAAATGTTTTTCCATTATAAAAATGTACTATTTTGTTAACACAAGAGTGAATACAAACATTTCAATTATTGTGCCAAAACATGTGTATCGCCACTATTTCAAATAAAAGAAATGAATGAAATGTTCACAAAAACGATAAATATTCTGTACCAAAAACGTAATAATATCTACTAAATAAATATATAATCAATTACAATACTTACTTAAAATAAATGGCCAGTTTTACTGTGGTTTTACACTAGGTATAGAAACAATTTTCTAACACATTTTAATTTTTTCACTATTTCTAATTTTAAACACTTAAATTAGATAAACATTTTAAAAATTTAAAATCTCACCTTCGTTAATCCTACATCTATTTATTTGAATAATATTTATTATGTATTTCAAATATTGAACCTTATTCTTTTTTTTTATTAAGTATTTTTTTTTATTATTTAAAAGTAAAAAAAATAAACTATAAGTAATAAATTATTATTTATTTAATTTTAAAATTATTTATTTTAAAACAAATGAAAATACAACATTCTATACAATCAAGTTATAATTATTAATTGTTTTTTTTTTGGTATACCGGTTCCATAAAGGTCGTAGTAAAAAAGTTACAGATAGAAACGTCAAAACGAACATTGGCATAAAAGAAACCCGCGATTAAAAAAAAAAGAAAAACGAAAAGTCGCGCCATCACAAAATAATATCAAAGATGGTGTCGACGTCGAGTGAACCAACCAGTGCTACGTCGTAGATGGACGTAGCCGCGCGTCGCGTTCGGGAACCGCTCCGCTCGATAGAGAATACGAAATACAAACTTCAAATTATAACTTTTTAATTTTCGAACGTTCAGTTATTTCTTTTTTTTTATCACATTCCAAACTTAAAAATTAAGAATGTGGCATTGTACATGGATAAAATAAAGAGTTGGATATTAAGTTAGTTGTTTTAGAAGTTATTTATTATTTTGTAAAATGAGTGTCGAGTTCATAAATTTATTCAAGACGGAAATTGAAAATGAACGAAATCAAAAAGGTAATTTATATGACTTATTGTAATTTATGTACTCGTGGATCTAAGTGTATAATGTATATAATATTTGCTTGCGTGTACCGCCGCACTTTCATAAAATATTATTAGGTTATATTGAAACACATATCCACACGATGTGTATGTTATGTTTTTATTTGTATAAGGACTTCCCAGTAATATATAAATTTATATCTTCAATTTTATCCAATAATCAAGACATCAACTAAATATAAGATACAACATGACAATTATTGTACACCTAGAAAGTAGAAACCAATAAATAAAGTTCGAGCTTAATAACTATAGTTTATAAATACATATCAAATACGTAACTCAATTAAAACTTTTCACTACGTGTACTTAAATATTAAATCATATGCTTTGAAGAATATTCGATACTTAATTACGAGAATGCCCAAAAGTATGGACGTATCGACTGAAATGATTTTTGTAGTCACGCGATGACCTTTGTAACGTAGGATATATGTGTGGTAATGTCTCAAATGTGTATTGACTGAATTTTAAATGTTCTAAATTGCTTGTGTAATGGATTTGCTTTAGACTGTGGCTAACACTTATTGTATGGAATATATGACTGAAAATTTGTAGTATAAAAACAAAAATGAAGTAACTATCTGAAGGCAAAAATAAAAGGTTTAATTTAGTAATGCAAGCAATTATTAAGAATATTGTTTTTGCGTTATTTTGTCATATATAATTTCAAAACGAGTGATTGGCCTTTTTATCAATTTTACTGTAAATTCGTTTTAAAAAAGATGTACATCTTTTAGTTAACTACAATTATTTTTTTATATTATCATTTAACTTATACAAAATCTTAATCACCACTCGGTTCAAGTTTTATTACATTGAAAAAGTTTGGATAACTAGTAATCCCTCCTAATTTTGAACAAGAAAAACCTAACTTCGTCGTTAGTTTAATCTGTTACAAGAGTTTAGAAATAAAACTTTTCAACATCCTGTATTAGTATTCACTTACGTCATTTGTGGAAGCTTTGAACATATCTTATGAAGATGACCTATATGATATGTAACAGCTGTACGTTATTTTATCAATTTATTCCTTAGTTTATAAAAAGTTTTGATTTATATAAACTTGATATTATAAAGCTGAAGAATATGTTTGTTTGAACGCGCTAATCTCAGGAACTACAGGTCCGATTTGAAAATTCTTTGGGTGTTAGATAGCCCATTCATCGAGGAATGCTATCAGCTATATAATATCATCACGCTAAGACCAACAGGAGCTGAGCCACGCGGGTGAAACCGCGGAGTGCAGCTAGTTTCTTATTTAAAATTTCGTAAAGAAAAATATTCTGCAGAAATATTTTAAGCTTGGCTTAGATTCCGCGGCCGCGCTATAAAGAAGTCGTTCTGTCGCCAACATCAGGGTTGATTAATTTTTGTAACAGTTGCTAAATAATCCCACGCAGCCTTAAATTCCTTGAAGTTCTATAATACCTGAATTATTATGACACAAAAATCCTCAGAATTTGTACCGTTAGTAAATTTTTCTTTGAGGGGCGGTCTTTCACAAAGGTTATGAAAAGGTAAGGTTTTATCCACGAAGCAAAAGATAATGTACCTATCTGTTAATGTAAATTTAATGAGAGAGCTCATTAATAATAATTTCAGTAACTAATCCCTTATTTAAAAATATAAATAAGATCTGTAGTACATGATGGTTTCCGAATTTTGTACTGCATATTTTTTACTAAAACTAAAACAAAAGCTTTAATTATTAACTTGCTTTTTTTGAGTATTTTTTTTATTCCAACAAGAAGTTCTGTTGAAAACTAAGTATTACTATATTCACTCTTTTAAATACTTTTAATTCATCGAAACTCTCAATCCTTTAAATTGTTTCACAATGTGCTTTTACTACTTTAACGTAAGTTTTATAGAAGCACATGACTTTTGTACATATAAAGAACTAACAAAACTAATTGCCCTCTCTATTTAATTTACTAGCTTCCGCCCGCGACTCCGTCCGCGCGGATGTCGGTTTTCGCGTGGATGGTTTATTTCTCCATTTTGAGTAACTCTGACAATGACATCTTATAAATATCTATTGGACCCAAATACGGCTAGGCCTATAATAATACGCAACGTGTTCGCGGTTCTACAGAACAACGTCTATGGATAAAACTGAAAAATTAAAATTAATTTTTTTTCTACGTATTTTTCCAGGATAAAAAGTATCCTATTTTACGTCCAGGATAATAAGGTATAATTATACCAAGTTTCATCGAAATCGAACCGGTAGTTTTCACGTGATGTCTTCACATACAGACAGACAGACAGACAAAAATTTTTTTAATCACATATTTGGGTTTGGTATCGATCCAGTAACACCCCCTGCTATTTATTTTTTCAATATTTTCAATGTACAGAAATGACCCTTCTACAGATTTATTATATGTATAGATAAAAAAAAAGATTATAGTTTTATAAATATTAACCTGAAAATTTAGGACATGATATTTTAAACATGGCATTTATTTGCCTACTAAAATAAATAACGCTCTGACAAAGTTGTTCATTATTAAATTAGATATAGATCTTTGATAATACTTGAAGTATTAAGTACCTATTGCGTGTGCTGTGACATATAATTAATAATAATAATCACGAAACTACTAAAGAATAATCATTAATCATAACTCGAAATTTTTGTGTTTGCAATTTTTTTTAAGCTATTGCATAGCTTCTATCGCGGACCTTGAGCGCGGGGACCGAATCCAGAAATTCCGTAACGAAAAAATCTCACGCTCCCCTCTCCGACGGGCACGGAGGTGTGGCTTGAAGGCATAGCATGCAATAGCTTTACCGCGGCAGTCCCCGAGTGCCACACGTCTTTTTTTTTTTGAAGTGAAACTTCTTTATCGGGGCTGGAAAAAAATTTAGTGTAACATTTTTTTGTTACGCGCCATCTTTTTCTTATCCCTACCTCGCGTCATTCGACGTATTTCTGTAAAGTTGCATATAGTAAATTATTTTTTGAAAAATAAGGTCATAAAGAAGTTTCACTTCTTACGTGTGTACACTAGTACACGCTCACATTTTTTTTAATAAACGCAACTTGAATTGAAAATATAGTATGTACTTAGATAGAAATCTTACCAATCATTATCTGATTCACAGTATTTTCTAATTAATCTTAAAATACTTTATTTTTTGTAAGAATAAGGGAAAATTTACATATTATTGTAATATGATTTTTTTGTCCTCTCCTGTCGGCTGTCACCCATAAAATATAAATACCTACAGCAATTTATGTTATACCATCGTTTTGGCTCACTGAAAATATACCAAAGGTAAAATTAAAAAGAGCAAAAGTTTAAATAAAAAATTGATCGCACATGTTCTATGTGTAGTGTGCATAAATCAGTAGGTACACCGAACAAATATTTTATTCAAATCGATCGATAAGCCTTCGTTCGGAACCATTGATTTAACTGTCTGTTTATTTGATGTTCGCTTGTGACAGGTTTAAATGAAAGTTACATGTACATATATCATTATTTATTATATTGTTTTATTAAATACATGTTCTGTGCATTTCTGTCTATTTAGGTATTTATACAGCGTGTTTAGAAATTACTATTCATTTCAAAACCATTTTTTATTAGCCAGTATCATTGGTATCGTGTTAACGCTTTCTTTTTCGAGAAATAAAGTAATTATTATTTAAAAAAAAATCTTGAGTTTTTTGTATTGACAATTTACTACACGTAGTAAGTACGTACTTGACAATTTGAAATTTTACGTTTGCGTTCTAATATCTTTCTAATGTAAAATCTTTTTAATATATTATACGTGCATGTATTGTTTTATCATAAGAATTGATCGCATAAGTGTAAAGTTTATTCGAAATTAACCTCCGCTATAAATTGTGTCATGTTAACTAAATTATATGGACGATAACGTTGGCATATAGTAATAACGCTCTTGCATGGTATACGCGACAGTTAATTTTATCGTAAATTACACTTATGAGAAAATATTCAGATTAAAAATATGCATAGGACGTGTAAATAATACCTATTTTTAAGTATATTTTAATAAAAATCTCTCAATTCACCTTAAATTTCAGAAAATAATATTGTGTTAACAAATTATCATTATAAACCACAAATAATTCTGCTGTTGTCTAACTTTGTGTGTGCAATAAAGAGTATATAAATAATTTAAATAATAAACTACACTATGAACATTTTACAATACGTTTTATTTCAATGAAATACATGTCTAAGAACTTTTAACAACATTTGTCATTTTATATAAATTTTTATGTCTTCAGAAAATGCTTCTTTTGTGAAGACTCGAATGAAATCTTTTATTACCTAAGATCTAGGTTTTAATCGTAACTTTAGTGTGTGCTAAGAGTCTTCTTAAACCGCACAATGGTCATCTTTACAGCTTCACAATGACTTCAAAAGAACCATTCCAATTAAGAAATAATAAATTTAGATAATCCATTTTAGTGTTGCGATACCTGATAAATTATAAAAATGTATTATGATTGAAACATGATCAAATGCGTGTTTATTTAAATGAGGACAAAATAAATTACTAATTAGGGCTTATTCATATTAACGCAATTTTTACACATTAATTTATTTCACGTCTTTTTTATTCTAAAGATAATATGAGGTAACTACTTTCGCATTGAAAATAGTATTAATTGAAAAGTAAACATTCAAAAGCATAAATTTACTATTGAACCTTTACTTCTATAAAAAGACTAGATTAAACTCATTCATAAAAACTCCAGCTATACGGTTCAGGTAAATTTATCTCAAAATGGAACCGTACAGATGTTTACGGAAATGAGAATATGTGTTAACGTCATAGCGACATGCATATAATATAATACAAAGCTTCAACAAAAGAAATTCCCTCGTTTACTGAAGGACGCTAACACGCAGCGAGATGCCGCGGATTCTTAGCCGGCCACGGAATCTCATAATGAAAACCTTCGTCAAAAGGCTAAATTAACAGCCTTCTATAACAAGTGAAGGGTCGTTGTTTTGAGTGCGGTTTAACCGTTTGCGAGCTATTTGAGAAACTCCAGGAATGTAAGGTGAAATTGTATTCGTTGCGCCTATTTTATATTTTAGAAACTAAATAGAAAGAGCGGGAACTGAAGGTTTTGTGATAAATCTCTCTATTGCGTTTGACAACCTACCTACACAGGATACATTGTTACTTGTTAGGTACCTAATATAAAAGGATAGACATTTAGCAGACTGATTATTGTGTTATGAATGCGAATTCAAATAAAGACAATTCGAATGCGTAAATTTATATAATTAAGAACTAGCCGTGGGCATGTATTAATACATTTCTTGAAAAGCGTTGTTAAGATTTCCCACCCTTGGTAAAATATTTGTGTATTATTGAAATATTTGATCACGTGATTATCGCAGTGATTACTGATTACTATTATATTGAACAAGTATGTAACCTTAAAAACGTGTATTCCTAGTGTACAAGACATTTGCTGAAGTTTTTTTTCTCACCTCACCTTAATATTTCGCTTTTACTAGGAGCATGGCATTAATTAATGTGAAATATATAGTTAACATTAAAAAAGCCTAGAGTATTCGAACAAATGATAAGACCTTAACTTTTTAACATGTTTGTAATCCTCTTTACACGCAATACATTTCACAAAGATTTTGTAATTGATTGATTTGTTTGGGTGTTGGATGCGTTTGAAGTCTAATAATAGTTTGATGCTTCTGCTTTCTATTTCAAGACATGAAGGATAAATCTGCGTAACTGTTTTATATTAAATAATTAACGTCTGGTTGTATATTTTGAGAACAAAATTGTGAATACGAATAATAATAAGAAGAAGCTGTAATGTAAAAGAAAACATTTTATTTTTAATCCCATTTTGTTGACACTTTATCTTTAAATAAAAATATGTATTATTTATTTAAAACTGAGTTATAACAAGATTATAATAACACCGCTTCCACGATAGGTTTCACTGTTGTGTGTAACAAGCTGCCTCATTATTTACATTGAATATATTACCATAACATTATACTAATATAGCAAAATAAATTCTATTGCTAACTCGACTCTATTGCTAAAAAAAATAAGTTGATAATCGACATTTTTAGTATGACTTCTTGTTCGCTATTATCCCAAAGTAAACTCTTATCCTTGATATTGATAAAGAAGAAAAACGGAATAAGCATATTTTTCGGGCATATTGTCTCTTCGTAAAGGGATCGTTATTGATAGGACCCCACTTTAAATGTAATACTGCCAACGTAAAATATCCACTGTGTAAACGTAGTTTTATATAGTAAGTAATGTAAGGACATGTTACTTTTTACCGTGGACGAAATCTTGAATAACGAAGTCAAAAGGACTACAAATTATTAAGATCCAGACAGAATATGATCTCCTATTAAGTACATATTCTTTTACCTATCTAGTGATATGAAAATTTCAAGTTCAATCTTATATATAAAATTCTCGTGTCACAATGTTAGTCTGCATACTCCTCCGAAACGGGTGGACCGATTCTCATGAAATTTTCTGTGCATATCGGGTAAGTCTGAGAATCGGCCAACATCTATTTTTCATATGTACCACGGGCGAAGCCGGGGCGGACCGCTAGTTTCTAATATAATATTATCATAAAGAAAGCTTTATAATATAAAAAGCTATTGTAAATTAAATATTGACTTTATTCAATTCCTGAAGTTCTAGACAGTTAAGTTAAGTCGTGCATACGCGAGTACTCACGAATTAAAATGTACTTAATGCATGAAATCTCGTCTCACATGAACATGATCCTCGCATAATTCCACAACAGGATCTGCCACTAACGCTTAACTTGTAATTTGTTACGCGAGCTCAGCTCACGTGAATTTTCAGCGAATAAATGAAATACCAGGTTACTATTTAACACATTCACTTCCCAAAGGATATACCTACTTATGAATCGTGTATTTCTTTTAACACCAGGTGACACGTCTGTTCGTTTGCTACTCTATACCATAACACAACCCATAATGTCGTATAGCAGTATTATTTCCACTGAGATAAAGTGATGACGCTAAACCTATATAGTCATATTTTCATTCTGAAAATAATACTGCTTTAAAATATCATGGTACAAGGGCAGGGTGTTACCATGATGTCTTTAAGCAGGATTATTTCCAGTATGCTAAAGTGATGACGTTAGAAAACATATATAAGTAGCGCTGTCAATTTTCCACATTAGTAATAATACTGCTAAAATATTATGGTACAACTACAGGGGCAGGTGATCCTAAAATCATTACGCTGGATAATGAGCACTCGATTCGAGTACAATTCGGGAAATTATGATGTATTCATGAGCAAAGAATTCGAGACGTGTAAATGTAATTTATGAATTCGAGAGAGAATTTTTAATGAGCGATTTACTTTCTATACATAGCAAATGCGTGATATAAAAATTTGTTGGAAAATAAAGGTATATGTACCTACTCCCGTAAATCAAACAAGAAAATTGGAAAATATTTCTTGAAATATATCCTCAACAATTGTATTAATGTTCGTATGAATGAAATTTATTTACAATCAATATACCTATCACATTATGTTACTACTTTATCTGAAAATTATTTGTACTGAATAATTAAAATTGTTGACATAGGTTAGGTGGAATCATAAATCATGTTGTGGTAATGTAATCTAAACACACCATATTTACGTCATCAGTGGTAGAACTACGCATAATTTATGCTTATGAACCCAAATATAGTTATAATAAATCCATCATGAGCGATAATGATACGTATTTCTATATTTTAAGTACTGTATAATATGGTCAAGTATACTCATATCTCGGATACGATCAAACAAACTTTTTATCACATTGCAATTTTATAACACAGATGTCATTGTTTTATTTCAATAGTAGATAACAATGAGGCATTCTCATAAACAAAGCTACATTAATGAATTTTGTTAAAAAAGTAATAAAGTCGTTTTGACCGCAATTCGGCTCGGAGGCCGATTTCAACGCAGACCAAGCCAAATAAAAAAGTTACTGGCTAGTTAGAGGCGCTGGCTGTTAAAAAAAAAACTTAAAAACGTTATTCCTTTTTCTTTAGAAGATATGAAACGTAGAATATCACTGGGAAATTTTTGATGTGGATTTATTGAATTCAGTCGTAGTTAGCGCTTTCAGAACAATGCGAAACGAAATAAAGAACTTCAAATGTAACTTCGATCTTATCGTTGTTCGATGTGTGTCACTTTGTGCTGTACCAAGTTCGTTTTACTTGCTTTATTTTGCTAGGAATTTACTCAGCTTATTTTTTTAAACAATGCCGCTACCGTTAAAATATTCCTTTACTCCATTGTCTGCGGAGTCATTGTCTATCATGTCGGTTTATTTTCCTTTTCATAATTTTACATAAGTTATGTTTTATTAATAGATAATGCAGTTATTTCACTTCTTCACATTACCTATGAGTAGGTACCTAAGTGATATAATTAGTGTGGTAATGTCACAGACTAACAATAATACCTATACCTACTACGTATACAAGTAATGTGAAGTAGTGAATTGAAGAATTTTAACCATTCTGAAAACGTAAAATCTTATACAATTTTATTTTAACCACAAATATAGTATGTATTTAAAATTTTCATCTAGTCACGTCTTGTGTAGAATATCTCTCTGTAAATTATCCACGCTAACAAAGCCTCGGACAGCCTTTGAAATGTTTTGTGGAGCTTTACAAAAATGTCCAGATTTAGAGATTCTCTATGTTCACTGCGCTAATTACAGTCCTAGTAATTTCAACTTAAACGGACGGACTTTTGGGGACTTGAAAGGAACCCCGCGTAAAAATTGTATTGTCTCGAATAAACCACGTAAATTAAAAGTAGATAATAAAAAACCGTTTTTTTTAGATATTCCTCCTAGTATGACCATAATAATGCTATATATGAAGGTAATATTAGTTTCAAAATAGAGCAAATTTCGGATATTTGTTCAATTACAATACGTGAAATAGAACGCAGGTGGTATTAGAATAAAATATCCAGTCTAATTTCGATCAACTGCACGTGCAACGAGCGAATCGAGTGGATAATGCGAAAATACTATACGATTTTACATATGTAATATGTATTAAAGAAGAATTTGTAGTTTGTATTAGAGAACTGAAAGTTTTCTAATCCATGATAAATATTTTTCAATAAATTCCTGCAATGTATTTTCAATTTGCTTTGAATTTGATTGCAATTTCGTGGCTTCATAATGCAGACATGCACTCTACCAAAATTTCTAATTTTACAACTTTGCATCTCCTAAAAGTATTTGAACTTAAACCTTAATTAGGATAAAATCTCACCACAGTATAATATAAACAACTAACTAGTTACAAAACATAAATGAGGGTAGCAGTTAAAGTCCCCAGTTATTATAAGCATTTTGCGTTCTGCACAGGTGTGAGACAGCTAAAGCAAAATATTAAACAAAGCACTGCCCAGAGGTAACACTTGGTTTATTTTATTAACTAGTTCTATGAAGACATGCTGTGAAATAATTACGTGGAAATTATTAAAGGGAAATGCTTTGTATTTGAATAGGTATTACATATAGATATACATTTAAATAGATAAAGCAAGAAAGAAATTTATTTATAGATTTTAATTATCTTATGCAGATGAATTGAAAATATTCTACTTTTAAAATAATTGTTATATTATAAATGATGTCTATGATATTTTATTTTATAATGTTACTAGCGGTCCGCCCCGGCTTCGCCCGTGGTACATATTTACGTTTTCTCTCCATAAGAACCATCCTTGTACTTCAAGGAATATAATAAAAAAAGAATTATCGAAATCAGTCCACCCGATCACGTGTGATCATAGAGTAAAGTAATACTGTGGGCGCGTGATGCCGTGACTAGGAAAACCCGATAAGAAAGATCATTAATTAAATTTGTTATTAAATTTCATTAAGAAAATACTTTCTCCTTCACGCGAATATTAGAATAAATCGCGCTAAAATCTGTCAGAAAAGTGTATTATAATTCATTTAAATTTTGGTAGAAATGTTCATAAGATTGTTTTATGTCCGGATTAATGGATTATTTTTTAAATAATGATTTATGAACTATCAAAAACTTTCAAACATTGAAAAAACACTACACACCACTTTAATGGCAATAAGTGAGGGTTGCCAACTATCAATAAAAGGGAATGGACAATAAAAGTAACATAAACCGCAAACTCAAGCTTAAACTAGTTGGTACCTATATTCATTGGGTCAATGAATTCGTATATTCAATTTAAACCCCTTAATAGTCCTTACTCCTTACGCTTTCAACTTGAGGTGATGTCTGGTTACAAAAAGGGCGTGTGCTGAGCACACGTACCTACACGTGTCAGAAGTGAAACTTCTTTTGCAAGTTTCAAAGATACCAAAATCGTCGCCTTACTCCATGGCGTGACGGTATTGACATGACGCATCTTGAATTTTTACTCTCAACGCGCCTAAAGAAGTTTCACTTTAATAAATCTAAGATGCAATGTTTATAAAACAAAGTCTGACGGGGACGGGCGACAAAACTCTAGAGATACATTCTAGTCACGAACCTAGTTGAGCCACTGCGGTTTCCATTTAACAAGAAGAGGTATTACTTTATCCAACTGAGTTACAAGACCATTTTTATCTGCCGCCTACGCGACAAGGCAACGACCCTTCTGATCACAGATCAAAGATATTTCCTGTTGGATATAGTCTCATCAAAGGATCGAAGTTATTTGCTACTTTATTTACGTATGAATGAAGATAAATTAAATGGTATGAAGTAATGAAGAAGTGCTATATATATCTCTTAATTAAAACCGACTTTTCGGTTTGTTTCTCGCGAGTTTGAAAGTCAGACAAGTCGACGGAGTTTACATGTGATATAAATCTTTAAAGAAGTGTCGTATACTTAGCATCTTAGTATTTACGGTTCTTCAATAAGGATTTTAATTCAATTTAAGTTTGAAAGCTCTTCAAAGGTTAATGATGTAACAAAATTTTACGTGAATAATTGAATCACACATATCTATATACAAAACTCAAAGGTGACTGATATAGTGATCTATCAACGCACAGCCCAAACCACTGGACGTATCGACTATCGGGCTGAAATTTGCCATGCAGATAGATGTTAGGACGTAGGCATCCGCTAAGAAAGGATTTCCCGAAATTCTTGCGGGAACGGGGAAAAACCGGGATGCACGTACAAAGTCGTGGGCGGAAGCTAGTTTTAAAATAAAATAAGTAAGTGATGGAGATAAACGTCACAAGAACTACATAATTTTATTTATTTATTAAAATATTAATTCAACCACGCTTAAAATTTAAATAGGACGGTTATTTTTCTTTATTACGAATGGCTTTTTATATTATATAAGCTGCATAAGATAAGCAAAGCTAAAATATTAAAGGGTTGGAGATATTTAAGAAGATACTGTGCCAATTGGCACAATTTCGAGGGTTCTCTTTGTATTTCATGTATAAACTTTGTTTTATAACATATTTTAACATTTTTAAATTGGTTTAAAAATGAAATTACAGAAAACCATTTGGCCACAAAAGTTATCTCATATAACTTCATGAATCGACATATCTATTAATTTCTCATCTCCATAATACTCGGGTACCACCAGAAAGACGGTACCCGGTCTTTTGGAAGGCTTACGTGGGGACACGGATCCAACACGCAGAGGCCCTTTTGAGAGTTTTAATGTGTTAAGGGACACCAGCCGCAGCCTGCCCATGACTACACTATAATAGAGATACAGTCCTGGGCAGTCCGCGGCCGAGGTAGGACTATTACAGAAAATGGAAATAAATAACTGGAATATGGAAAGAGGTGATATGTGGACAGGTTACTGGGTCTATATAATATCTATTAATAAATTAATATTATTATAATTATTATTATTATACCTTCTATCAAAAAACATTTAGTAAATTTATACTTGTAAGTACCTAATATAAGCAAAGAATCGAAAGAAGATACCGTCTTATTATTACACTTCATATTTTATATTTACCAAATCACTAGTAGATTTTAATTTTCGATTCAATTTATCAAAACAAAAGGCTGAAAGTAATAATACTTGAATATACGTTGTCCGTCTTATAATATATCATTAGACCAAGCTACAGTTAAATAAATAACAAAGTCAATTTCAAAATCAATGCCCAAGCCTGTGGTTATTTTCGAAGCATATATAATTTGAAAGACCCTCAATATGGAAACGAATTTTAAAGACAGTTTTATGAATAGACCGTACTATTTTTAGACGAGTATGCTTGGTTATTTTTTTTTATGAATGGTCATATGAGAAAAATACATGTATTTTTAGTAAAATTAAGTATAGGTATATATCATTCCTGACGCAATGATTGAAATATTCTGAGAAAGCGGTAATGCCTTAACTGAACATTTGATTTTTACCACCCTAAATTTTATAACAAAACAACTGAGCATTGCATTTACGAACAAATAAACATACGAACATTTCAAAATTTCATAGAAAATAATTTTATAAACTCCCTTCAAGTTCTCTCTTAGTATCATTTGTATCGAAAAATTTGATACCCTCACGATTATGGAAAGTTTTAAAACTCCTCTTCAAATACACGTGTACACTCTCAATTACAAATTTATATAATTTGTGAATTGTTTGGTATTAAGATGAACAGACACACCAATTAGCTACTTCGCAAAGTTTAATTATTTCAGACAACTAGCTACGTTCCTAGCTTCGTTAGAGACCTGAAACTTATGGCTCCGTTTATTTGGTCTGTTTATCGTGTAGTGTTATGGACTGGCAAAACTAGCCTACTTTACTGGTCTAGGTTTCTTTTTTATATAATTTTGCCTGGTCGGTACTATTTTCAATTATCGCAATGTGAACTTTTTTTACGCACAATGTCGAAATATTTTTTTAGTAAGTAGATAAAATAGTGTAAATATTTTTAGTAATAAAATGCTTATAATTTAATACAATAACTCTCTAAATTTCGGTTTAAAAATATAGCCCAAAACACAATTTTAATCAATTTAAATTGCAAACTAGAAAACTATTTGAACCCTTCGAAATTTTGTAGTTATAACATAAATAATTAAAATCAACATGCAATACCATAAAAAAATACTGGTTCCCCAATTTTCTATTCTTAGATTCCAAAATTCTCACTTCTTACGTTCACAAAGGATATGTAATTCCAATTCTCACAAGCCGAGGACTGTTAGTAACCCAATTACCAAGGAAGCCTGCCACCGACGACCATACAGAACATGCGTCTGAATGTAATTATTCCAGTATATTATACCGGCTTACTGGCCTTATCTTAAGCACTGCTTGAGCGAATGTGGGAATTTGCTTGCATAAATCTGATAAATTGTTATTTATTACTCATAAAGTTTACCAAAATTATACGTTTGTAATTCTAATTACTAACTTAGAAAGTAAGAATTTACAAATAATATCAATTTTAATTATCAACAACAGAATTTGGTGTTGTTTACATTATAATAATTATTATGTTATTGTTATAAACGAAGTGAATCCAACTGAATTACACAGTCATTTTAAATATCAAACCAATCAAACTGCGCTTTACTAGCGCGGTCACTTCACATCGATATAATTATAATCTAAACAAACATGGATTTTATATAACCACTAACCTTAATTTCCTTCCTTTTCTGGGTCGGTTCGTTGCCGTTGTTTGCAGAACGATGCACGCCATGCCACAGGCTATAGTTACTGTTAAAGCAGGGCTTTGGCCTCTGTCACCAATGGATATGTAGGCTTTCCAACAGAGAATCGATGAATATCATTTATTTATGAATATTTGCTGCCTGTTTCACAATTTCTGGGTGTTTATCTTATCTGCCAGAACAAATTAAAAAAAATATTAAAAAAATTGTAAACAAACACGTTAAATATATCAACGATTTTATCAACAAGTGGAAAATATGACCTTCAATTAAAGTTATAAAATAAAAACACTGCTCTCATCGATTGTCAGAAAAAAAACTGACAACGAAGCAGATTACAGACTTTCAAATTACAAAAAAAAGAGGGTAGACATACCATACATTTACATAGTAGATGCACCAATTTCACAGCTACCTCCGTTATTTCGTCATGAAAATTGTATGTTTATTTTTTAGTCTACAGACACTTTTTGAAAATAGAATAAACAATTATTCAATTATTCTACAACAGATTAGGCTGATCTAGGCTATCACGTAGATAGTAAAGTTTTTAGTCACTTCTAACAATAAAATTATATTTTTTATCTTAATAAGTAGCACCATTTTTATAATCACATCGGAGGTACAACTGCATATTTCAATGCAAGATTTATCGGGAAAAAATTGTCTGAAAAACACAAATATCTTTTAGGGGACCTTGACTTCCACCTCAACAGCATATTCACGTCTTCATCTAATATTCATCTCTATTTTTCGTACATTTTTAACATACGCTGATACTTTTGGCAAAATGTTCTCGGGTAAAGATAATATATCTTCTACATTATTACTTTACGAGGCATAAGTATCAATCCTCTTACGATCTAAGGTGATCGTAACATCCTGAATTACTTAGGCATTTTTTATCAACTCATCAGTTTCATGTTTTCAGTTTGAG
The DNA here is from genome assembly GCF_061535455.1 of Colias philodice. Lineage (NCBI taxonomy): Eukaryota > Metazoa > Arthropoda > Insecta > Lepidoptera > Pieridae > Colias > Colias philodice. The sequence continues at coordinate 5,945,683 of NC_143098.1, read as the reverse complement.
TTGTTAATTTTTACGTCGATCAAATACTCTTCTCGCTTACTCTCGCTTACTTTTTAACCGACTTAAAAAAGGAGCAGCTTAGCACGTATCTAATATCCTCCAAAGTCAATTATTATACAAATTATATAACAATAAGCTATTAAAATACTAACGACGACCTTAAGTCTTAAGATATCTCGATTTATTATTTAATACATTTTTTTTACAGAAAACAAAGACTGGATGAGAGGAAGCCGAACACTGGTTGCAAAACGTTACAGATCCAGAAGGGGACGAGCGAAACGACAAATAGGTAAGATACATTTCATTCATTCTCATACAGATGTAAAAGTCTATAAAAAAATTATAACAACAGAGACATTACTTAGATCCAGTTTCATTTTAAATATTTCTATACTCTGATTTATATTACATGTACCTACCTACTTGTATTTTGATAAAAATTTGTTGTTGTTTTTGTATCTTAAAAAAAATTGATGCAATATTTTAACGAGTATCGTAGTTATCGACTTTAACTAGAAAATTGAAAAAAAAAATCAATTAGGTAATAGAAATAAGATAGTTTATATTGTGCATATATCCATACTAATATTATAAATGCGAAAGTAACTCTGTCTGTCTGTCTGTTACTCAATCACGCCTTAACTACTGAACCAATTTGCATGAAATTTGGTATAGAGATATTTTGATATCCGAGAAAGGACATAGGCTACTTTTTATCATGGGAAATAGGATAGGTTTTATCCCGGAAATCCCATGGGAACGGGAACGATGCGGGTTTTTCTTTGACTGCGCGGGCGAAGCTGCGGGTGGAAAGCTAGTAGTTTATATAAAATTCATTTGAATATGGCATAAAATATTTCCACGTCTAGAAATTAAAATGAACGTAACACATATTTTAATATTCCAGTAAGAGAATACATTTTCATTAATAGCATTAAGACACTAAGTAGTGACTAGTGATAAGTGAGGCAGTTAGTTATATTTAACCACAGCTATTCTCGTATAATTTCATAACCACATTTGTTCCAAGAATTCTTAAGAAAACATTAACTACACGTAAAAGGTTGATTGTTTTTTCTCAGAGAATATTTCTCAGAGAATTTTCTCACGAAAACTTTATTGCCTTGAAAAACGAAAGGGAATGCTGGGTTTGTTTCACCTAAACCTGTAACAAGTTTGGATTAGAATTCCCAGAATATCTTTCTACAGCTCAGAATACCAAGATTAAATCTGTGCAATAAGAGCTGAGCATACTTAAAAATGTTTTAAACATAAAAAAATGACTGTCTTAATAACTGAGTGACATGAACAGAATAGCAAATTTAAAGGATTTGTAATTTTGCACTGCATTTTGTTTGTTTTGTATGGAGAAAGAGAAAGGGTAAATTATGAGTTTTGAAACTAAATCGATAATATGTATGTTTATCTTCTAGTTATTAAAAAAGTACGTGTTAAAATTCAAATAATTTAGCAAATTAACTGTGACCATTTCAATAAATCTACTAGCAGAATGAACAACATCAGATTATATTTAAAACATATGCTTGTTTCGTAAAATGACTTTCAAAAATATGATAAATGTGCTAGTTTCAATTTTCAGGAACGAAACGTTCTCGTTCAACACTTGATGTACGACATAACGACGTCTCCAAAACATATTGCCGAAAAGTAATATTATAGTTTTATGATATATCGACTTCCTTATGTTAAGACATAAATATTTTCTCTGAAGCTTGACACCATTCTATATAAAATATACTGATGATTTAAAAAAAAAAAATATGAAAGCTTTAAAAACAACCACCACACTCGGATAGCGGTGATGCGTAAGATTAGAGCCTAATTTCTACAGCCGGTGGAGACAAACAGAATGAAAAACCATTCTATTTCATGTTCAAGAAGAAAATTTACATTCTTCACCAAGAAATTATAGTCGCAATTTACATTTTTAAATAAATATAACTAATTGCCTGACAAATGTTTAAAATGAGATTTTGGTTTTTTATTTGGCTATAATATGTAAATTTATTGTATAAGCAATTAATTACATTTAACTATTATTAATTACCTATACATTAGTTATCACGCAAATTAGAGGTATAGTAACGCCTACACGGCCTACACCAGCCTACACTAACAAATTGATGTCGAAGAGAACGTTAGTCATAAATTGGCGTGAAATCGCAATTAAAATGAAATATTGTTTTGACGATATACCTATAAATTTTTTATTTGTATAGTATATATAACATCTAATAAGCTTTTTAAACTCCATTTCTTTTCTAAATGAAGTACCTACATGATGAATTAAACATATCTATTCCTGGCAGAAATGAAATCCGGCTCTACTCAAAATAAGACCGTTTTATTACGAAGAAACTGCAATGCTGTGTTTTCCAGGATTTATATTCCTTGCAAAGTAAATTACATATTTTTGCCCTTTCAGGCACAACCCTTGTTATAAACTAATACGTATATACTATCTCAATATATTGTAGCTCCTTACCTAATTATAAGGTCTCCAAGGCACTCCCAAACATTGACATAACAAGGTCAATTCATGTGACAAATTAGTGGTGCGTGCTTCCGCTAAAGTTGCTTGATTGATTGCCCAAACAATGTATTACCTTTATATCCAAATCATTAGTGTTTGTCCCTCTTTAAGTATTTAAAGAGGGTCAAACACTAATGGATATTGTTTACACTGATTTGCAATTAATCTTGAAACTCTAAATCATTTCAGCTGATGAATTTGTTTGATTGAACGCGCTAATATCAGAAACGAATTATTCTAATTTAAAAATTATTTTTGTGTTGGATAGTTATACGGAGATCGGAGGGTTTATAGGCTTAATAATAATTGACCAATAGCAATTAAAAATGTTGCAAAAGCGGAAAAATATTCCTTCTTGAGATTTATTCCTGTGATCTCCTTTTTGCGGTTTTCTTTACATTTTAATTGTAAGTGCTGGATTTTACTTTATAGGTTACTAGATTTCCGCCCGCGGCTTCGCCCGCGTTTTCAAAGGAAAACCCGCATAGTTCCCGTTCCCGTGGGATTTCCGGGATAAAACCTATCCTATGTGTTAATCCAAGTTACCCTCTATATGTGTGCTAAATTTCATTGTAATCGGTTCAGTAGTTTTTACGTGAAAGAGTAACAAACATCCATACATCCATACATCCATACATCCATACAAACTTTCGCCTTTATAATAGTATTAAGATTAAGATTATTCTTTATAGGATTATCCTTAGATTAATGCATTGTAATGGATTCTCGTGATAATCATTTTTTGTAACAATTCCTTCTTATGGTATTTATAAAGTAATATTCAATTCAAACAATATCATATAGCCTTGATATTCTACACATATAGAAGGATATATCCTGCAGTATTCGGTATAAGAAATTTGCAAAACCTGGTTGCATTCAGGTAGGTTAATGCCATTGCATGTCCAAAGGAAATACTATAGAGTGCAATGAACTTTCTCAACACATTTTCTCGACTAGAATGGGTAAACAGACATTTAAGACGGTTTCAGCGGTACGATAAGTAACATTGTTTTATTATGTAAATTTCTGTTTGCTGGTACAAGAACATAAACGCAATAATTGTTAACGCTATACTTACTTTTAACTTTAATTAAACTTTTAGCCTCTTTATTAAACTTTTAGCCTATTTATTAAACAACACTTTGTACGCCAAATTATCTTATAGATACCTCTTCGTATTTTTCTTTAAAACAAAGTATTTTTCAATTCCCTGATTTTTTTATTAAAAAACTATTCGTCAACGATACTATAAAACAGGTAATCGTCTCAGCATCATCAATGTTAGTTGGGTGTGCGTTTAGTTCTTGTGCCATGCTTTTAAATAATTGGTTTGAAATGTCTATTTATGATTGAATACATGTATTATATTATGTTGATAGTAAATTTCAATCCAAATTCCTCACCAAGTAAGCTCCTTTACAATATTGGCCCTTTATAATCTCGTGTTGAACTATTATCAATTCCGTTGTTAGGCAAAGTGTCAAATCCCTACATAGTTCGTATCTTGTAGCCATGTCTTTGTTCAATCATCAGATTAGCTTAAGGCTAGGGCTTCATTGTCAGCCCTTGATGTAGACCAGATAACAAACTCTTGACATGGAAAGCCAGGTCTATACCATTTTCCATACTAAAATTAATTAGTACATGTCTGAAAGTACTTCGACAAACACCGCTCCTAAGTCTACATAATTTAAGAAGCGCTAACATCAAAACATCAAGGATCTCCTCAGTTTTTATTATCAATCGTTATACTTCTTCGTAGATATTTAATACAAATTCCAAACATAATATTTATATTTGTAAAAGCGTTTTCTGAGTACGCAAAACTGGTAACAATAACACGTTAAATAAACATTGTGAAAGCTTGGATGAAATATATTCATTGGTCTTGGATTTAATATGGGCATGTGAAACAAACTTTAAAGAATTGAAAGCCTTATTTATTTGAAGATAGAATCCTTTTTCTTTTACATCGTGTTTCAATCATTTAGGAACATGCACGTGATCAGCTTTGTACGAGAATGTTGTTTATTTTTCTCAGAGGAAGGAACCTAGTAGTACAGTTAATAATAATATATAAATAGGGCTAAAACGTTTTACATTAAACTTTACCTTATATACCGTTTTACATTATATTTTTATTTTTCACTTATTTAAACAGGCTGAACTTTATACGAACACAGGCGAGGAAACTGATCATAAATAAGTTTCGGTTAAATTGATCGATTGGCAAACATACAAACAAGGTAGATAACTTATTATGAAGTGCATGTGAGATGCCTCCGGAATCTGTTAATAGATAGTATTATTAGAGAAAGGTACTTTGGTACTAATGAACAAATTATTTTATCGTAAAATAATTTGTTCTCTAGTTTTTTTGCGCTCTAGTCAACAGTTTTACTAAACAGCATTTAGTTACTTTCAAGGAAAACTTAACCTCTTTAAATAAGGATAATAAGAACTAAAACTTTATAATGCTTAAACAAGTATCATGAGACTGAGAGCTTTAAGAAAATTAGTTTATTATAGTTACAAGTTACCTGAGTCCTGAACATAGCCTAGGGAATAATTAATATGCAGTCTATTTTGAAAGGAGTTCCGTTATACTTATAGATATTATATAGAGGAAAATTTTGAGTTGTTGTATAATGTTTTACACTTCTGATATTCAAATTCAGAATCTTGGTGAAAGCAATTAATGAATTTGATACAAAATCTTAAAGTTACCAATTATGGAAAATCTTGTCTATCTAATGTGATAAACACCAAGTTTAAAGCTGATTGACTGGGTTCGGGTGTGGATGGTGTCTGTATGTAATATTTAAATATAAAAAAGATATTCCGTTTTCTTATTCACATCTTGTGAATCCATCTCTAAAGAAAGTTTCTTTTTTTAATACAATGCATATTTTAGAAATGAATCTTAAGCGCTCAGCTAAACAAACAGCTGCATTATTTAAATAAGACGGAAAGAATACGTAAAAGTAAAAAGGAAATAAATCCGTTGACTGCGGTAGTGAAATTTTCGTCCGCCTTTATTAAAATTTCAGTCAATCCAGAGCAGGCTTAGTCGCATCGCTTCCTTCTCGAGGCTTCTCACTCAAAAATAAAGAAAAATAGAATTTAAAATTTGCAGTTTAAGAGTTATATTATTGGCAGAAAACTTACATATTGATGTGAGATGTGGGATATAGTGATATAATTATACTTCTAAGATAATTTAAAAGTTCATAACAAAATTACGCATTACCAACGTACGGTGAAGTTGAACTATGGCATTTTGTAAAACTTCAATAAGACCTTTTTTAAAATGCTATCAAATTTTGATAATGTTTGTATAATTAGTTAAAACCATACTTTTTAATAGACAGGATTTGTAAAACATATAATTTAGCCTAACCACTATTTCATTACAAATTTCTATACAATAAAATACACAAATTAGTTTCCTACATTACCCCCGGGACCATTACTAAAACGCAATTAAGAAACTCGTTAGTAATTAAGTGTAAGTGTAACACGCCCAAAATGGAGATAGGTACTTTAATTTAGGTAACATGAAAAACACACAATTTGGGCATTTAAAAAAAACCGATAGAAAAGCCCCGTTTTAAATTATTTCAGAGTTTCTTGGTTTTGAAATCATTTTCGTCAAATGAAATTTTATCGGATTTATATGAAACTAGCTTTCCGCCCGCGGCTTCGCCCGCGTTTTCAAAGAAAAACCCGTTCCCGTAGGATTTCCGGGATAAAACCTATCCTATGTCCTTTCTCGGGTATCAAAATATCTCTATACCAAATTTCATGCAAATTGGTTCACTAGTTTAGGCGTGATTGAGTAACAGACAGACAGGCAGAGTTACTTGCGCATTTATAATATTAGTATGGATTATAACAAATAGGTATAATAAAAGCTTTCCTTCGTTGTATACTCGTATTTATATCTACAAAAATATTTAAGTCACACTCAATAAAGGTATATTGAGACCAAAATAATTAAAGCTTCACTTTTTTCTTATATTATATTATCATAGACAGATATTATACTAAACATACTTCTTAGGGCTGATTTTTCAATCCTTGGTTAAAACTTATTCGTCGAATAATGTATAAAACTACCATTTTAAAAACGTATTCTCATTGCCCGTATTTGACAGTTTACGTGACACTTTAATATTATCGTGTAATACTTTATTGGACGGATAAGTTTTATCCAAGCATTGAAAAATCGACCCTTAGACTAACAACGAATTTTAAACTATAAAACTTATAACCAAGGTATAAATAAATACCCGATCCTCAGTAAATATTGTGCGCACTTGACCTTTACATAAACAACCCAAGGGCCGTTTCCGAATTCTTTAAAATGCAATTTACAAATCCGGATATTTATCCCTCGAGAAATAAGTATCCCAATTGAATTGTAAAAATTCCGTTCGGATCGTCGTTTGTGAATAATGAGCCGAGTTAGTCTGTAGTTTAGGAAGAAAAGGGTTGACGTACGTAAAAAAGCCTTTCTTCTTTTTCTTATATCACTCTTTTGCTACGTTTTAAAGAATTCCTAAAACTTATGACAACCTGGTACACGTTTGCAATTCACCTCAAAACTCTATGGATATTTCGAACGCTATAATAGTCTATCCACGAACACAATACTACAAATTACATTCTTATATAACTTTCTATTTCTTATATTGCAGTAAAACAAAATAATCTAAACGAGAAGACTTGGCACAATTTCCTTTCCGAACCAAAATGCGACAGCTGCAAGTGTAGTTCATCATTGTTATCGTTTCTCCGTTATTTTCTTATTCTAAACGTTATGAACGTTTCAAAAGCAATTTTATTTAACATTAATTTTCATTGTGAGCAGTAAAAGGGATGTTATTTTATCCGAACAGCGTCTGTTTTCCTTGATAATTATACGCCCTACAACAAAAATTAGGGTCTCGGCAATTAAGCAATTACGCTTTCAAATGAAAACATAATTTCAGTAGTTAAATCGCGGTTTGCTAATTACTATTGAATGTTTTGTTTGCACAACATATTTCATAGATTGTTAAATTTAAAGTAAAATTATTATACTCACCTTATTTTTGTTCACCTTACCTTACTTTAATACAATTATTTTAAGTTATTATAATTAACAATTTATTGTTTTAAATTTTTTTTCCCTTTTTGGAAATCGACATTTATATATAAATATAGTGTGCTACACTATAGTGTGCCAGGCTTTATTTGCAAACGATATTATGAAACTACACTAAAGTAAGTATAAAAGAAACATTCGAATATTAAATAACGGCCAAAGCGACACGCAAAAAGAAGAAGTATAAACAACCTGATTTCAACAAACAATTTTATTACCAAGCTTCCATAATACATTCTCATTGATTTATAATAAACCTTGAAATAGGACATGCAATGCCTGTTATTGTGCGTCTAACTTTTTGAGTACCCATAAAGTTTCAACGGTACTAGTAAATCTTTCAATTTTCATAATATCGTCACAATATTGAACAAACGGCAATAACCTATATTTTATATCTATCATCTATTATTTAAAAAATATCCTACTAAAAGTTGAATATCACTGAGACGTCTGCTCCTATTTCTACCAAACAAAGCTAGGAATTATCTCGATTCGTTCAACTTTTAATAAAAAAATAAAAAAAAATTGGTCCTTTGATTTAGAACTAGCGGTTCACCCCGGCTTCGCCCGTAGTACATGTTTTCGTTTTCTCTACATAACAACCATCCTCGTACTTCAAGGAATATTATAAAAAAAGAATTAACGAAATCAGTTCAGCCGTTTTCGCTTACCAACACATTTAGCGATTCATTTTTATTATATAGAAGATCTAGAATTCTAAAACCCATACTACATTCACAGGCACTTCACAACCATATACATATTTCTGCTTCGGACGTTATATCTTCTTGTGAGACACGAAAATCCAATTATACACGATTAAATCGAAATTTCATATGCGCTATCAGCATTTGTGAATCTTTCAGTTATTACCTTCGAATGTAACAGTACATATAGAAGGAACCTTGACCCATCGGCTCAGTAACGCTACCACAAGAGATAAAATCGATAAATTGCCCTAATACCGCTCACAGAACTTAACAAAGGAGTTAAGAGCTAAGTTTTAGTTAGCTTCAGTTAAATGTTGCCTTATAAGGGCGGAACTTTATCAGCACTCAGCAGCTTCCTACTGACAATGCTAAGCATTGATGCAATAATATAGGCATAGAAATAGAAGACAAAAATATATAAATATATTCAATATTCGCTGTTTCGAACTTTCTTAGTATAGTGTAGTGGCTTTAATGTGATACCAAGTTCATATTAAAGGCAGAAGACGTTTTCCTCAGTACTAAGCCTATCCATCGTGAGGCTCATAAAATGCGTTCCTGTAAATTATATCCTTCATATACTTCAGAGGGTTGGAATACTGATCATACTGCATTATCTAAGGTCACTCTAAGGTTTAAAAATAATACCTATATATTTTTTGAAATACGATTATACTAACCGTAAAATTTAGAAGAGCGAATATTATGAACAATTAAATATTTATTTAATGTAAAACAACAGCATTTGTGGTGTAACTCGATCCACTGAAAAACTTTACACAAAGCTTTACTTTCTACGCATTAAACTTCTGAACTTATAATGGAGTGAAAGTTTCGTCTTTCATCTTAAAAAGTAGGATTACTACTTTTATTTGTACATATTTTCTTTAGGAGATAAAGTAATATAAAAAGTATTTGTTGTTTATGAAGTCATTTAATACCTTATAGATAAAGCTTTCTGGTTTTCATTATTTTTTTAATATAACTTTTGCTATTATCATGTACTGTAAAAATATTTTAAATTTTGAAACAAAAAAGGAGCTGATCCCCTAAAGCTTTCTATTTACTTATCGGACTATCTCGAAAGGTTGAATGAATTCATTCAAGTTTCAAATTCAAATTCAATTACTTACCTAAATGTTAGAAAAATATAATTGAATAATAAAATATCTCATTCGTACTTTTTACTTTAAACATTTTTTCAGGGACAATTTATTTACATTGACTTTATCCTTGTTTTGATCTCGACATATTAAAGATAATTCTGAAAGATGTTTAAAAGCTCGAATGAAAAATGGTGTAAAATGGTACTTGCAGAAAATCTCCATAATCTTATTGATACTGAGTAAATATTATATTCATTTATATAGATTTATCGATAAATGTATAGAAAAATGTAAAATTGCTTGTTCATGTACAGTTTAAATCTTGAAAAGTTGGGAATCGATTGAGTTTTGACACGATTTATATTATAGGTAGAATGTTGAAATATTCATTTATTCCTCCTGACTTCTTCTCCGTACACCGTAATGATTAATGAAGTTACCTAAATAAAAAATAGAGCTAGTTTATAAAAAAGCGTTTCCTGAATTGAATTGAATCGAAACACTTTTACGAAGTTAATTTCTCATCACTATTTGATATTATGAACACGTAGCATTTATACCAAGGGAATGGTATACAATTATGTAGGGAACCAACTAATAATGTTACGTAATTCGATAATATCATATAGGTATATATAGGTACAGTGGAAGTGTTTGTTTGATCATTATAATATTAAGGTATTGCAGCATAAGAAGATAACAGCATTGTGTTTTTATTGCACGCCTCATAAGCGAAGCGTTGAGGTGGGTACTACTGTCACTTCGCGCAAAACATCTGATTTTTCAAACTTAAAATGTCTTTATGTATCATACATTGCACTTGTAAGATAATGCATACACACACATATTAAGAAAAAACACTATTTTTAACATTCATGATATTTTTGATGTCATTTTTGTTATTTAAACTAGTTAAAAAACAGTTTAAAAAAGTTCTGTCTTGGACGTCCGTGTGTCTGTATGTGCGGAGGATTTTCTTGTTAACACGATAGCGACCGAAATACTTTACTAATCGAGTCTTTTTTTTTCTCTTACGCTTGAGTATGCTCAGGAATAGAACCCTTTCATTTTTCAGGGTCTGATTCGATGTGGTTTAATTGTTATTAAATAAACAAAAATAATAATTAATAAATAATTATTAAAAAAAAATTATGAGGCGTGCACTTTTGGATTTTCCAAACTATTTTCCTTTTGTCATGGAAAATATTTCACAGCTTGTGTTTCTGTTAAATATCGACTAAGAGACTTAATTTTATTTAATTTGAAGTAAAACGTATAATTTATATACTCAAGTAATTTCTTCTGTAAAGTATGTTTTGTTAACGAAGAGGGTAAAATATATATATGACTAGTTAAATACCGCGGGCCCTGGACCAAGTTTCGTCTCCAGGTACTATAATCATGTCCAGAACTGTAAAATATAAAAAATATGTTTAATTGAATACAGCATTCAATTCGAAAATACTTTTACTTACAAACAGTGATATTATTTAATTTAATAACTGTTTCTAATATGGCTCATTTATTTTCTAGATACATCCACTGATGCGAAATCCACAGAAACAATAACTCGTCAAACTCCTTCACCATCAAGAATATCTGCTGGTAAGTTCTCTTTCTTTCTTTTACCCTTTTATTATAGTTATCAGCCAGTAATCAAAAGTGCTAAATAATCAAGTTTATATTATTATACTAACTTTTACCTTGAATAATAAACCGTTTTAGAATGTGCCTCAAGACAAAAAAGTCACCGTTTAGAGTAGTATAGCGACAAACAACAGAAGAAATATATATATTTATAAATATAATATATATAAAATGGGATCCAAAATATATTTGTAAAAAATCTTTACAAATATATTTTGGATCCCATTTTATCGAAACTGCAAAGAATCTATGCACTCACTTCATAACATAATTATATGTAAATAATATGTATGTATATCAACATGCTTTGATAAGCATGATTCATAGCAGAATACTTATTTAAAAGCAATCTAACAGCCTAGTTAATAGCGGAAGCTGTAAGCGATTGCTGTTTCTGAAGTCTTAACGTTATCGCTAGTAAAGTTTTTATAAAAATAATGACCTTCGTAGCAGTAAAAACTCCTATAGGTAAATTATCGACAATTAATGATATTATACATAAACCTATATCATATATTATTTTAGCTTAGGTACTAATTTATACCCTAAAAAACCATAAATGCTATTTAATAATCGAATTAACTTATCTATAAAACGATGACAAATTACTCTTCATTGAACCAGACAAAGGGCAAGGCCATTTTAATAATTGTTCGAATTTCTATTTATATCAATGGATTACCAATTGTACAAATTAGTCTTATGAATTTAAATGTCAACCTCGTGGACTTATTAAAAGGGTTTATAGACGTCAATTCAGTATTTCCTTGAAGGCCAATCTTGATAATCCAATTAACAGATTTTAGGAGATCAATAAAGTAAATTAATGAATTGTTTTATATATTTAAAGACATGTCTTACCGCTTACGGAAGAACCAGAACGGAGTTATAATTTCTATTCTGTATCGAACAAAAGTGTAACATAACTACTTGTCGAGATGTTTATAAAATTGACTTATATAGTAGGTATATTTTGTGTTTAAAGCCAAATAAGAAATAAAAATTCATCATAATTTCAACAAAAAACACTTGAGGCTTGATTTTAATTATCTACAAAATGTACACAAAATTAAGTACCTAACATATTATATTTTATGTGTATAGCCCAATTACAACTTAAAAATTTATCGAAATTTCCACACGCTTATCAGACTAGAGTTTAATATTAGATAATCCTTTAGATAATTGCCCACTAAACTCCACAGAATGGAGTGGTGCGACCGGCGGTCCCCCAGCGGAGGTGATCCTCCGTCTCCATCCGACTCCCGTCACACCATACCCAGTGCAGAGCCGCGGGAACATGTCAATTACTGAAATAGGTGAGCACTTGAAGTACACTTAGTACTACCATAGATTATATTCTATACAAGGTACCACTTATACTATCTGTATGTTAGGACTTGTTTAGCAGTCCTGTTTGTGACACCTAATTATAAAATCACAATTATCATATTAATTTTTGGTGACTTAAGTTTTAATAGCTTAGTTAATTTAATAAAAAGTTCTTATTATATTTTTTCTATTATAGTAACTGAGAATTTTTCGCAATAGTTTTAAATAGTGTGCCAGTGTTGAAATATTTTTCATACTCCAATAAATCGTTGAATTTGAGGAAGAAACAAATACCTATTTGAAATTTTGACTTTTTAAGGAATATTTTCGAAAATATCTACAGAGCTTATTTATTTAATATTTCATAAATGTAAACTGTTTTTAATTCATTCCACACTGTCGGTACCAATTTATACCGATACGTGAAACCTCGTTTATTTAAATTTTTATAGTATCCCTAAGGATTTCATATACATATTATTATTTATTCATTCATAAATTATAAACGTTTTTTCATTTTTTTCATATCACCTTTATATTTTTGTTATTTCTATTATATTTATTTTATCCCTAAATTGTCTACGTTAAACTGCCTCGAATAGGTCTTGGCAGAATATCAGCGTCATGGTCTCAGAATCATGACATTATGCTAAGCCAAGGCCTTGTCAGGGAACATCGCTTTTAGTCTTTTTATTTGTTTTCATAAGTTGTGTATTACTTTTAATTCAATTTATTTTAATTTGCAGTGATAAAAGTTGTTTGATACTAACACTTTTTCTATTATCACAAAATTACTCCCAACGTTAGAAAGTGAACCTGCCATGTGCATATTTTCGAGCGATGTTTTCAATTAACTTTTTAAAATTGAGACTGAGTCATTTGATTTTTGTTTTCCAAAATGCATAATATAAAATCAAATTTCAAATATCTATTTGAAGATATAACATAAAACTATAAAGTATAATAGAATACATTACATAGTCGAAATAACCAAATAGACACAGAACAGAAGTCAATATTAATTCCGAGAAATCTTTATCAGCAAGCAAATCCGCATTACGGAACACTTGAGAGAAATTGCTGATATAGCTCTCAAATCCGATGATTCAGTTTAGATTCCTACTGCAAATTATCTTAAATTAATGGATTATATCTTGGAGGCCGTTCTGAAAATATCCAATTACGTTTTTTTGAATTATTTGATGGATTGTAAGAGCTTTTTGATCTATTATTATAGAAAAATTTTATTTCCGTTATGTATTAAAAATAAACATTTACTACAGTAATTCGTACATAATTGAAATAAGATTATATACGACCATTATTATAATCTTCACTTAACCTCTCGCATTTATTTTAGGATTGCTTGGAAATGCCACATAAATTATCTTTATCAATAGCCTGAAAAGAAGCTTCTACCGAAAATAACGAGCCGAAAACCGTATAGTTTACTCTTTTCAAATACAATCTTCACATGTATCATTAAAAATACATTCGCCAAATGTTCCTATTTTCCATTTTGAGACATTGTTTGCCCAATTTATCTAAATCAATTTCTCATTTTTCTAGCATAAAATGAAACGTAATAATTCAAGTAAAATTTAGAAGAAGTTTTTAAATTGTCATGTAACATATCACATTAATGTACACATTGAAGTTTTTCAGCATATTTATTACATGTGAAATTGAAAAAAAAAAACTTTGATCACAGTTTAGGTACTTATAGTTTAAGAAGTTGAGCTCAATCGGTGATCTTTTTTTAAATCATGTACAGAACTATTTAATATATGGACTATTACGCTGATTATTATATAGAATATTATCTCAATTTCTACAGATGGAAGTGCAATAGTAGTTCGAGCCGAAGAAGCCCTGATAGTAGCATTCGTGCTACTCCTGTGGGTAGCGGCAATCGCTCTATTTTTCAACCGCTGGGGCAAGATCAGGTGCGTCTATAAGCTGTACGTAGATTTTGTGCCTTATTTATGCTTTTTATCTTTATTTAAGCTTTTAATTACTGGACATTTGTCTTTAGGTACTACTAGCGTGTTAAATAGCAGATACTCTTTAATATTTGAAGAATTGTAATAAATACATGTTTAAAATAATGATAAGTGTACCAACATTAGTAAATTTATAAATAATAAATAATAGCTGCTTCAATGTATGTAATTACATAAGATTATTAGTTTCTTTACAGCACATTTCAGATAATAAAACTTGCGGTTATGTTTTAGAAATGCTTGCAAATATTCCCGTTTTCAATTTTATTACATAAATAACTCTTTTTGCAGAATGTTAGAACCATATCAACCAAAATTCCAACAGCAGCATCGTCAGAGTTGCGTGCTCGCTGAGACAGTCTCCGTGCCACCCCTTGTAAGAGAATTCAGAGTATTTTTACATATTTTATTTATTGAAATAAACATCTATACTAATATTATAAAGCTGAAGAGTTTATTTGTTTGTTTGTTTGAACGTGTTAATTTCAAGAATTACTAGTCCTATTTGAAAAATTACTTCGGTGTTAGATAACCCATTTATCGAAGAAGGCTATAGGCTATATAACATCACGCTAAGACCAATAGGAGCGGAGGTAAGCGCGTGAAACCGCGGGGCGCAGCTAGTTATTTATATTATCATTTTCTTCTTTATGGTATTTGAAATTACCTTTTGGTCGATAATCTCGAGTGGTCAATCGTTGAATAAACCGCATAATGAATTATTCAAATATAGGTTGCCTTTGAGCTTCGAGCACTACAGTATTAAGTGAAAATTTGTAAATTCTGAAATTACCCTGAAAATGAATTTGACTAAACATGCAAATTCAAGAGCAATAGAAAGAAAGAAAGAATAAATTTTTATGTGTAAAATAGCTACTAAAAT
Organism: Colias philodice; assembly: GCF_061535455.1. Lineage (NCBI taxonomy): Eukaryota > Metazoa > Arthropoda > Insecta > Lepidoptera > Pieridae > Colias > Colias philodice. The sequence continues at coordinate 5,930,290 of NC_143098.1, read as the reverse complement.
ATGAATGTTTATATTATTCTGTTTTACTTCCGTGTACATCTATACTAATATCACAGACTAATAATAATATACTACGTATCTAATATTATAAAGCTGAAGAGTTTGTTTGTTTGAACGCGCTAATTTCGGGAACTACTGGTCCGATTTTAAAAATTCATTCGGGGTTAGATGGCCCATTTATCAAGGAAGACCGACCAACAGGAGCAGAGCATTGCGGGCAAAACCGCGGAGCACAGCTAGTAAATAATATAATGTGTATTTTATAGCATCGAGCGTCACTCTCAAGGGGGTGCGTGTCATACGACTGTGGGGGGACATTCTCTGCGTACCAACCGTGTGGATACCTTGCTCATAGACCACGACAAGTAAGTATAATTTTATAAAATTGTGAATTATATCATAGTGTTGTGAAGGTAATATTCGATTGAATAAATAAGGTGTAGAACTCAGTGCAGAAGTTAATGTGTAAGCGAACATAGAAGAACTAGGTTTGATCATGGAGATGTCATATAAAAAGTCTAGTCTGGCAGCTAATTAATTAATTTTCCTAAACGCATTCCTTCCCCAGATCAGTTTTAGGATGGATTTTATGATCAGCATAGAACATAGGTTAAAATCATGGTAAATGAGTCTAAAAAAAACTCGTCTCATAATTCAGACATACGAATAAAGCACGATCAATAAAAGCTCTCTTAAAAATGTGATATCGTTGAATCACGTGATGTCCATTGTATCCAAAGAAAGGGCTTAGTACATATTTGTGCTGAGTGAAGATTCGTGTACGTATATTTGACTCCTTTCATTACATTATGCTTGAATGCTAAAGGTAATTATTACGACTTACAATTCCAAGTCGAATATTATCTTCACAAAAGATACACGTATTTCTGAATATATTGAAAATGAATGTAAAGCTGTGATATTTGTATTGTTAATACCCATATCGATTCTAGGAATAACTTCAAGAGGAGTAGAATCAATTACAGTTTCAATTTTATTTCAAACTCTACTGTGGTAAGTGGTGTGGTGTTTTGCTTTCATATGGTTATTCCTAGAATTTGACTGTGTTAGATTTTACACGAGTATTATATAACTAATTTTAAATGCGATACAGATTTCAGTCATTCCGTAATCACGCTCTTTATAAAGGGTTCGGAACGTGGTGATAAATAATAAATGTAATTAATAAAAGGCGTTTAAAATCAGTTAGAAAGTTCTTAATTTCTAAATGGTAAGGAATAACCGTTATCAACCATATCTTTTATTATTAGTGGAATCTGCAACAATCTTCATCTGTTTTTTACTTTTTTATAACCTCTTTCCAGAACTCGGTATTCGTAGGTAGTATGGGTGGTATGGCCCTAATACCGGAGAGTCCCCCGCGGCGCTCGCGCTCGGCCGCCGACCTCCCCGCGCTCACCCCCTCCGACCACGTCCCCACCACCTCTAGGTCCTCTAGAGCTGCCAGTCTCCACACTGTAGACCTTAGAGTATGTGCGCCTTCACCACGCGCGTCTAGAGCTGCAAGTCTACATTCCGCTGTCGATGTTCCCTCTATACAGGTCCATGTTAGGGGATCGGGAACCAATATAAATAGGCCAAGAAGTCCGAGACGGTTGACTATTACTAACGTGTAAGGAGATGTTTATCGTGATGGACCAATGCTTTGTTTTTCCTTTGTGTGAATTTAAAGCTGTTTTGTCTCTTTCACACTTTAACTATTCTATGTAAATAAGAAAGGGACAGAACAGTGATTTCTTATTAGCGTTTTAGGAGGTTATTGTATAACGTTCTGTTAACTCAAATGTAAAACTACTGTGAATATTTTGAAGCTTTATTTTTATATATTATGTAGGAATGTGACTGTGGCTAAATAGATTTAATTATTTAAGTATATATGTAATATAAGTTTAGTCCTTAAGCTAATCCTTCAATTTTCTTGTAGATGTCTTCGTCCTAAAGTCTTTATCTTCTCATCTTATACTATGTCCTTGTCCTTTTAATGTATAGAGTTATATTTAATAATGTAATATTTTTGTCGTGAATGTTCTCTTATTACATTATTTTTAATTTTATACATCGTACATGCAAATTTATCTTGAAAAATAAAAACATAGTAAACCAAATAAATTAACAGTTATTGTACAATCCGTAATTCTAAACTTTAAAGTTTAAACCCTATTTGGAAAATCGCTGCCTAAATTCCATTAAATTTAAACCACAAACGTATTCAATTGGTTTTGTATCAATAGAATTGTGTTTCAAAGTTTAAACTGTAGTTTCGGTACTAGTATAGTATTATATTATCTGTGGTTTCGGTCCAATATTTTCTAACGGTGCATTTACATCAAACGAACATAGAGCTAGAGCTAGAGCAAGAGCATTCTTTCGTGATCTATTTAGTGTAAACAAAAAATTGGTTGTCTGTAAAGTCTGTTTACTGACGATAGTTGAACGTGACAAGGTCCGATTGTGCTTCTTTGTCGCTCGTTCCGCGCTCTCGCTTGCACTTCAAGCCATACACGGAACGCCTCAGAGCGAGTACGCCGCATGAGTCATGTTTTTTCGTGCGTGCAGCCGGCTCTATCGAATTATAAGACGTTGTCACGTCAAAAACTCGTATTCAGTGTTAGAACATTGCATATAATATTTTCGAACGCACTAAGAACAACGAAAGAATACACTAAAATAATTTGATATACATTGGGGTTAGAATGAGCATTCGCTCGTTTGATGTCAATGTACCGTGACACGTTGTTTGATTAACATTTAAATAACACGTGTGTATGGAAAATATTGCTTTTTGTATTGATTATTAGTTTATAGAATGGATGCTATTCATGATCTGTGTGTGGGGTCAGATAGTAATAAAGAAAACGTTTTATTTGAAAATCGACTGAGGCTTTTAAAAGCACTTACTCGTGGTAGCATGAACTCTTATAAGTCACAATAAGTGTATGTGATAGCAGCTTTTTTCTTAATCCTCAAATAATTTGAATCAGAACTTAAAAGTTTAAGTCTTATTACTTCACTTCAACCACGTCCAATGTAAATTATTCTTATTAATAATATAATTTAAGCTTAATTAAATTTTCTTTTTAAGTCTATAGAGTCATTATTTTTACACTTCTATCAGTAAATCACAAGAAAGTATTTGATTAAATTTCAATTATTTAGCCCTGCCTAATTCGTCCTTAACGTATCCCTTTTATCTTTAGATGTTCTAGATTCATATGCTTACTGTTTTCTGTTTTGTGATTAATTATATCCCCAAAGTTATTATCTTGTAAGAAAACGTATATAATAATTTATCAAGCAATTAATAAAAACTAACACGAATATTCAACTTTAGTTTAATTTTACCAGATATCTAGTGGTAATTAATTGTTTCTATTAGATGCTTCACCCGATATTTTTTATTTATTGTATCTGATGATAATAAATCCAATTACAAATCTTAATTCATGTAACCCATATTATTTATTATTAAAGTATGAAAATACAATACCTGCGTATTTATTTGCTCTACAAATATTTAATTGCTCTGTTTCATCATTCTTATAATTTAAATTCGAAATTTAATTGAATCTAAATCAAATTGAATCCATCTAACTAATTCTTTTCACAAACAGAAAACAGTAAGTCTTTAGTTTTTAGATTATAGAAGTTCCCTACTATTTATCCTCTTGCTCTTATAGTGTAATTATATTTATTTATTATATAAATAAATTGCCAAAGTTAGCAATTTGTAATTATCATATTCACTTAGATATTAAGGTTTTATGTATATCTATTATATTAGAGACTTTTGTTTCCGCCCTTTTTAAGAAAACCAACTTATGTCTCGACTTTAAACAAGTTTAAGAGATTAAACATAAATTACTTTTCAAATTTAAATTGTTTAAGATATGATATATCGATTATATACGCATAATTTATTAATTATAAGTAATATATCGACGACGAAAAGAAAATATATTTTGTCTATGCTTTTCCTGTAAACAAAACAATCGACTTGGCCTAATTCTAAAATTTTAATAATCTTGGAAACTAACAAATCAATCGTGCCTCTATAACATTTACTATTTACAATATCTAAACGTATATAAATATAAATTTCATAATATTAGATTAGAGATCAAAATATCTACCGAATAGGACTAACTGCGCGTTAAAAATTGTCTTTACTTACATACAACTTTCTTTCAACTCAACTATTATACTTACCAATTCTAAATTCATCTTCATTTAATGTAAAAAAGCAAGCAAAACCTCACAATATTTTAGTATAAAATAGCTCTTAATCCCTGTGTACATTAAAAATCAGTTCCAATATTCCAATAGCCTTTTGAAAGCATTTTATCAACTCAACCTCGGAAAATTGTAAAAACATTTTTCTCCCCGATGTTGCCTTAACAACGTTTGGCGAACGACACGCAATATTGCCTCCCTTATTGAATAAAACGACGTCAAATTTCATTTATTACAAACCTTTTAAATAATTACACATAAGCCTTCGTTAGCATTGGTGTTTGTTCGTTTTTAACTTTTATATTTTACTTCACATTATATGTACGTTTATTTAAATGCTTTATGTATTATAATTATTGACTTATATGTGATGTACGGAAAATGTAATGTTTTGTTACATAATGTGTTTGTACATATTAGCGAAATGCTATTTTGTTAAACGTTCATTTGCAATGCAAACTGTAACTCAACTTGACAGAATATCAATAAAATTTCAAGCTCAAATGGTTATTTCATTTATCTACCTCCAAACATATTTGCAGATGGAAAAGATTGATGCTTCGAAGTTGCCCGAACTCAAGCAACCGTCGCGTCGTGCCAACTTAATATATTTATATATACTATTATAAAGGCGAAAGTTTGTATGGATGTATGGATGTATGGATGTATGGATGTATGGATGTTTGTTACTCTTTCACGTAAAAACTACTGAACCGATTACAATGAAATTTAGCACACATATAGAGGGTAACTTGGATTAACACATAGGATAGGTTTTATCCCGGAAATCCCACGGGAACGGGAACTATGCGGGTTTTCCTTTGAAAACGCGGGCGAAGCCGCGGGCGGAAATCTAGTATTTATATACGAAGAGTATGGATAACATATGGAAGTATGAAATTGATTTAAAATTGTAAAAATATTAAATTAAATAACTGCCTATACATTACTTTTAATGAATATAAGGCAATAAATTTTTCATTTCATTCAATTCATTGCACGGCACGACCTGTGTGGTGGTGGTATGAAAGGGAAATAAATTAACACATTAAAACATTTTTTCTGCTTAATATATAGTGTATGCTCTATTATAAAAGTGAATTTTGTTCTTCAAAAACTTCATTTATATACCAAAAACTTGTATTGTTATATTAAAAGGTACAATTATTTTCGCATAGAAAGTGTCTCGGTACAAACAAAGTTGTATGACTTGAATGCGGGCTACAGGACCACGGTCTTTAAAACTTGTAATTGGATAGACTTGACTCCTTCGAGAAGTTAGAAATGGGCATTAAAATAACCTTCATATTTCATAAATAAAATAAAAATCAACTTATAGCGTAACTGGGTATTACATATAAGTAAATTCACCTTGAAATATACCTCGTTATATTTCGATTATTTTCTCGTGACTATTACATCTTAGCATAATTCGTTGTAGCGGATATAACACGCGATTAATATTTATTCAAGTAACCTTAAAAGCCTATAGCAATCATGGGATAATCGTCAAAAATAAAGATTTTAACCTATGTAAGAGAAATGTAAAAATAGGCGATATATCCGCTCTTCTCTTTAATTTTTAAAATCGAAACATTGACTAATTGTGATCACAATATCTGTTGAAACTAAATTCAGAATAACACAATATGAGTTATAAATCTGTTAAAAAATTATTATTTAAAAAGTAATAATACTCGACTAAAATTAATAATGTATTTAAAAATAGATTCATCATACCATGTTGTATCGAGTACGGGATTCCTACCAATAATTAAATTATCCCGCTCAATATTAAATTCCCACACGGATCAAATAATATTCAAAGCATGCAACTCAATACTGGATTATTGAATTTATAATAAGTTCTCAGCATTAATGTTTCTCTACCTATTGTTTCTCTATTCTAATATTCTACGCTAATGAAATTTAGTAGGTACACATATTAGAGGGTAACGGAAATCCCACGGGGACGGTAACTATGCAGGTTTTCCTTTGAAAACGCGGGCGAAGCCGCGGGCGTAAAGCTAGTAAATTATATCCCTAATTATTATAAGCGTTACCGATACACAAGTGTCAAAAGTCGGTTCATTCTTTATAGTCAAAAATTTTGATGAACATACAGAACGATCTCTATGTACAAAGATAGAACCTCCTGCTTTTGGAAGTCGGTTAAAAAAATGATCATGTACATTTTATTTCCAAATTTAATCAGAATATAAGCTCAAATTCGCATTAGAAAAAAGTTTCATTTAAAAATAACTCGAACCATTTAGTTATAAACCCTCAATTTAACTTTAAAGTAATATGGTTTAAATTGGGATAAGAAAATTGGTTCTTTTTAGAATTCGGTGTAATAAAGTTTTATCTGAACAGATTGAAACGAAAGGAAGATCATCGAAACATTTGTAAAACTTAACATTAACTATTTATCTAAAAAAAATATAGAGAGGTTTATTTGTTAATTGGTTTTTAATAGAATAAAAATAGACCCAGTTATACTTTGAGTTGTTTAACTCAAATATAATGAAATATCTCAAAAAAGTTGTAGCTCTTAAACATCGTAATTCGTAAGTATTATTGTGGTATTGTATAATATGATAAATGTGAGCTCTATTAATAGCACAATTATTATTAAAATACCTAATTTCAAGATAAACATCATTAGCAATTTCAGAATATATTATTATACTCATAGCTTCGCTAACAAATTTGAAGATTGGCTTGAATAAAATTAAATGGAGAGAGGTCATTGTTTGAATTTGATATGCATAATGCATATTAGACTTTTAACTGAGATTTTTAAAGGAAATACGTATAAAATGTTTTAAGGAATAATTTTAAAGGAATTAAATAAGTAATAGGAAAGAAAATACGCAGACTTGCTGTATAGTCAACTAACACTCATATCCATTAGCATTTACAACGATGAAACGAGAGAGTATTTGCAAATTAATTTAATTCAATTAAAGACGTAACCTTTAGATACGATAAGCTTTTACTGGATGCAATTTACTCTAAGTAGAATTCATTGCTAGTGACATATATGTCATAGAAAATATTATGCAAAAATCTTAGAAATAATATATTATTTCTAAGATTTTTGCATAATATTTTCTATAATAGTTCAAGTGTACCTTATGGTTAGATAAATGACTCTTAAGATAAATGAATAAAAATACATCAACATTTCGCAAATTCATCTCACTAAGAAGGCGCTATTTATTAGTGTTTGTTTTCCAGTCTCAAAAGAAAACAAACTAAATGATGGATCTCTTAAAAGTAAACAGCATCCGCGCACAAACATCCGCAAAGGGTGACTGATGCGTTGCTTGCGTTGGATGAAGAAATAACGATGTATCGATTTGATGAAACTAGAACCTTAGCTTTTTTATCACCTTACCTATTGCTGCAATCCTTCACCACCTTACTTTGGACTAAAAGTAGCATATTGAACATAATTTCTATAATTGAATGAAAAGGATGTGACCTGTGACACAGCACAATGTCACAGCACACAGCTTCATTACGGTAGATGTCACAAATAATACCTACGTAATAATCTATACTACAATAATAATAAACATTCTGCCCAATTTGTACTTTTTATGTGATTTGAAAAAGTACAATCATACACCTGCATATCAAATTATATAAAAAGTATTTTAACTGATGATAACCATACCGTTTAGATAAACCCTTCACTACTACATTTAATAAATTTATTTCACTTGATATCTCAAATCTCCGTAGAAGGCACCTACGCGGATGGATGGACATAACCTAAGAGTCGTGAGTCGTGACCTACGCTGTGAAAGCCCTAAGCTCATCACTGGACTTATTACAGTTGAACGGATGGCTTCATATACGATACCTAAAACTGCACGGTATTTAAATAGAAAATAACAATACCGAAGCATAATATAGGTACACGAAAAGAATCTCCTTTCATCATAAAAGCTTAAAGCTTGGTAAAAAGCTACTCATTATTAAAATATAAAGAAAGAAGATTTACCAACAAACACACAAATAATAACCATAAACAGGTTATTATTATAATCCTACCTCGGTACGTAATTCGCTTTTATCATTATAGTTTTCCAATTACAATAACGTGTAAGCAGTAATCTCTAATATTAACAATAAGTACCGATTTAGCGAATATGAATATTTATTAGTTAATAGTTATCTACCTATAACTATGAATGAAGTATAGATATCTAGTTAAAAGTTGAATACATTTATTAATGAAAGTACCTATTTCCAAGAAAGAATACATATAAATAATAATATCGCTTAAATTGCATACAGAGTACAGACAGCGCTTAAATTACAAAAGCACGAAAAAAAATATTTGTTGATTGTTCCTATTTAGTGTTACAAGGTTTTAGGTTTATTAAACTAGAATACATTATTTATAATTATACAGTACTTTCAGCTGTAGTCATCTAAACAGCAAACAACTTTGTTAATTAACAAGCCTCCGCCTCTATGCATATATTTTCATGGGCACTTTTACTATAGCTTTTCTTAACAACTTCCTAAGTGCAAAGTTTTACATTATTGCATAGTAAACAGTTGATAACTATTAGAATATTCCAATCTTTATAACATGTCGTCATGTACAGCTTATTTATAGCTTTGTTATCTTGAAATAAGTATTATCATTGTCTACCAACAATTTAAACTCGATTTTGTTTTTAGAAAAATGCCAAAAGCCCTAAAAAGTTGCAAGAATGAATTACACTTATAATATTAAAGAAAAATAAAAATGTGCTTTGAATGGCAGATGCTTATCTCTTATTTCCTGATACATACAATTTTTATGTTACTAAATGTGACCTACAACAGAACTGTTACATTTCATACATTTAATTGCCTTCAAAGTAGTCGTTTACCGGAATTCGTTTATAGATGTAATAAAAAACTGATTTACAAGTAAACGTAGCCGCATAAAAGGTAGCATCACGATTCACGGCGTATAAAACTTTATGATCAATGCGACACGAAGCGTATCAAATATCCTATACAGAGTTGACACATCGTTACATCAAGAAAATAGCTTGTTTTGTTTGCTGTTATATATATTATAAGATATACCTATCTACTGAATCAGTCAATGCTCCGAACATAATAGTCGGAAATTTCATAATACAAATAATACTAAAATGTTATGATTTACCACGTTCTCGTTAATGATTGACAACTATGAAATCAAGAAACCAAAGTATAAATGAATACATAAAATTCGTAGCACACAAGAAACAGCAATTCATTTAACACACACTAAATTCGATTTAGCACGTCTAGCAAGTACGAGTACGTGTACCAATTTTATAAGGAAATTTAATAAAGTATTCGTTTGAATTAGATTATATTGATACTTAAAAATATTATTCTGTAGGTTCACTTACTCCTTAAATTTATCAAGGAGGAGTAAGTATCTTACAAGTAATAGGTACTCAAATGATAAGTTAATACTTATCATATTGGCACCATATTCATGTAGTTTTGTATTAGAAAACATGCATATTTTATGATCGAAATCTGAATCTTCATCAAAATTACTTAATCTTAAAGTACCTTACCACGGATATCATTCGTTTTTTTTCTACTAAAGTGTAATAAATTATCTTAGGAACACTGAGACGAACGAGAAACAGTCTGAATACGAAATTAGGAAGGCTTAGATAGTCGAGGATTAATGTTCGATCGGTGTACGAAATAATTTAGGAATTTGTTAGTAATCAACGTTATCTAATGAATTCTAATAGATATTGCTTATTGAAGATCTTCATCGAGAAATTGAAAGCGTGGTAGCTCAGTGATTAAATAAAGTGACTTATCGAGTTATGTATTTATAAAATTAGTCTTTTATTTCCCAATGTTTTCCCACTAAAATTGCTACGTATTTTCCAAGACCCTTTTTATCAATTTTCGAGTAATTTGATCCTAATGGACAAGTAAAGGTCTGTTCGGTAGATAAATACTATGAAAATATTTCATAAAATCTGGCGCTTAGTTATCGCATCTGTGACTTGGGTCGCTAATCGCCGTCCTCAAGAGTTTTGAAACTTGCAACTGATATGAACCATAAGCCGGAAATGACAAAAATAATTAACGGATCCTTATTTTTAATAAGTTCAGTAACTTTACTTTTAATTGGTTTTGTTATCAACGATGCTAATTCGGCTATAGGTACATTAAAGTTTTTTTTAATTTCGCTAAGATATAAATAAAATTAAATATTAAATATCAAAATAATTGTAGTAAAAACAGAGTTCCATTTTTAAATTATAATAAACTAATTATTTTAAACCTTGGATTAAATATATTTATCAATTATTATGTGCAAGTAAACACCAAGCCGTCAACTGTGTCTACACACTTACTTAATTAAAAATAGTATATAATACATACCCTATAATATATATTGTAGTAATTAAGAAATAACACCAAAAATGTTTACCGTCTTAAGATTTATCAGTTCGCTACAAATTTCGGCTTAATTGAGTTTTCAGTTTCTAAGACCTGATCAATAAATCACAAGCGTGATATTTGTTTAACGTTAATTCGTTTTTAATTATATTTAACTAAGAAAACATTTTTAACCAATTTCAAGAAAAGGAGGAGGTTCTCAATTTGCCTGTATTATTATAGCTTAGTTACTAAAGAACTTTCGACTGGGTGAAACGATTTTGATAATCTTTTTTATTTGAAAGTGTCATGTGGTTCCATTAAAATTTGGTCTAATTCTAACAATTTGAAGGTTTCTTTTTTGTCAAAAAATAATAATTATTGTTTTTACCTTAGGCAAATAAATATCTATAGTGGGAATCAAATAATCCATAAGAAGACTGGATAAGTACGGGTGGCCATGGGTTAGCATGATGACAAATGGCTTTGAAAAACAAAGAAGTATTTTTTCGTATATTTCTGTCTTTTCACGGTGTGATCACTAATGCTGCACTGATTGATGCTTTAGTGATGTAGATATATGTTAGGTACTTGAAATTTTTATTTTTTAGATTTTTTTCTAGGTCGGTCTAGTTTCTAATCTTTGTATTTTTACTGCAACTCTGAGGCTATAACTACTAAATCTCCACTGGGCTGCAGATACCTCTCTGATTTTATATTATTTTATTTTTACGAATATATTGCATGCTTAATAATAGTTAAAAAAATTCAAAAGCGAAATTTCGTTAAAAACCTTAATTAGAGCCTACAACAGTTTACGCAACTTCTCTCCTAATAAAAATACAATTTACCGTTCGGAAAACTTTGAATGTTCTTGTTGCTCCAATTACACAAAGGTCTAATTGCACAGTTAAAGTAAATAAGGTTTAAAATTACAAACAAACGCTCACAATTCTAGTAGCTAGTGATTACAATGCGATGAAGATTTACGACGCCGCCCGCCCACGGTTCCTGATTCTTTCCCTTGTCACTTTAAGCCGTCTCCTCCACCAAAAAAATCTTCCGCAATTTCCTTCCTTTATTTATAGAGCTATTTTCGGTGCTGCATATTAAAGACGTATGAACACGGTTTCTTATTGCTAGTGTAGACTGAAATGTATGTTGCGTGGATTTTTTGTTGATGTTTATTTCACGAGGTCACGGAGCACTTCCTTGTTTGGTTTAAATAGGCACTATAAGTAACACTTGTACACAATGTTGACAGCTTTTCATATCTATTGTGATAATCTTGTGATAATGCAGCATGTATGATGTAAGGTATTTCTATATTCTATAGTTATTATGAGTCGAATATTATCTTAAATATTCTTTATAGCATAGGTGAATTTTATATTACTTTAAAGTGATTTTATTCGTATTTATGGGAATAATTTTATAGTCAGAAATAATAAACTTTGATAATTCTTGAATATTTAATATGTATCTTCTAACAATAGCGTAGTAGAAATAACATTGGCCACTGCCCCATAATTATAGAATAACCATAGAATCGATTTGACCATGTCTACGAACTTACTACAATTTTGTGGATCTTTTTAACAATTAACTATATCCGAAGTATAACTATGGTTTAAGAATAAAATATGATGTGTAAACTGTATCGAGTTACTGCTACAATAATACCTATTATTTATTTTTATATTGGTTCAATATTTCGTTAATAATAAACTTTATATGTATGTTAGGTAAATAGAAACTTATAACATCAATTGGCTACACTTTTCACTCATCAGTATTTATTATACGAATGTGAATTAATGCTTAAATTAAAAAGGTTTGTTTTCAATTAAAAAAACGGCTTATAGCCCTCTACGCTGGCTTAGTTTCATGGAGTAAAACAAAATAAATTTGTCTTTGTAGTTTGAACAGTTACTTGTAACATTCCGGGTCCTCACAAAGTTTTCTTCCACCGCTTTCCTAACTTTTTATCCTTTGTACACTTACATGGTATCCTATTAAAACTCTTGTAACAGAAATACACAAAAATTTCAATATAACTATGTTAGAGGCCAAAATAGTTTCATACTAAAGTAAAGTATTCGTAGTCTACTCTCTAATTTGTGGTTATAATCAAAGATACATAGAAATAAAGCAGAATATATCTCTTCTATACAGTCAAATGAACATGTCACACAATTCAGAAATGTCCAAAATCAACGATAACCGATAACCCTCAGGGCGATTCAAGATTGGTTAACTAGATATGCCAAATTGACTTGGCCTTGTGACACTGAGATATCAGCCTCACGCCAAATTTACAATGAATTTGCCCCAATTCCCATATTACATTATTCCACACAAACATTAAGACCATTATAATAATAGTCAAATGTACTCAAGTCACATGCTTGAACGAATTCTCTATTTGATTTCAAAATGGAGTCTTAGTAGAGATGATTAATAAATAATGATTATAATGCTGAATAATTTTGGTCGTTTAATTTAGCGATAAAATAACGTTTTATTAATCTTCACTTGGTTTTAATATTAAAGAACTACGTACCTTCAAAATAACATCTTCCATTGAAAGAAATAGTTAATTTATGCAAACATAACTAAACTAACAATATAAAACACCAACCTATTTAATTACCACTTTAAAATCCATACTATAATATTATAAATGCGAAAGTAACTCTGTCTGTCTGTCTGTTACTCAATCACGCCTTAACTACTGAACCAATTTACATGAAATTTGGTATAGAGATATTTTGATACTCGAGAAAGGACATAGGATAGGTTTTATCCCGGAAATCCTACGGGAACGGGTTTTGAACGCGGGCGGAAAGCTAGTACAATATAGAACAAACAATGTTCAATGCAAATTTCAGAAATAAGCTCTCAGATATATTTACGTAGATTTCATTTAAAAAGTTTCCCGCTATTCAGAGCAACAGTAAAGGCGCCGCAAATTACAAATGATTGCGTGCGCTGAAACAACCAAGTTTTTCTTACATCCACTTTATTTTCATTGCAACCTATTTCAGTTCAAACGCTTAATGAAATTGTGATTTATAAGTTAGATAAAACATCGGCTGTGGCGTTGACCTAATCATTCTTTCGATTAGTATTAAGAGCCTTTAAGATTTTTCCTTTTAAGAGAATATTTACTAAGTTGAAATGACTAATAGATAAGTACTAAGTATGTTAAAAGTTAATATCAAAAAAATAAGAGCTTTTTTAAACACTACAAAAAGTCCTTGTACAAAATAGTGTCATGATATTTTTTATTAATCTCTCATATTTCAAGCGTTATTTTTGTTAATTTAAATATGTACATTATACGTGTTATCTTTGCCCAAAAGTATGCGACAAGAAATTAAAATAAAAGCAATTATGTATGACAGGAAACGAATTTATGTTATTACACATTAACGCCGTTAGTACACCGACGCATTCGCGTGCGGCAGCGAATCTCTGCGAAACTACTGCGTAGCGAAATATCTGCAGAACCTTAGTAAACAGCAATGTTTTCGCAACTTTTTCGCAATGCGTCTGTGTAATGGTCATTTCGCAGTTCCTTGCGAAACAATACTGACAAGGACGCAACTATTTCATCTATCTATGTGCTAGAGTGAGACATATCATATGCGAAAACCTGCCATACTACTGACAGATTTTTCGTTGTTTCGCTGCCGCACGCGAATGCGTCGGTGCACTAACGGCGTCAATGCACGTAATAGGTCCAAATTGGGGTATTATTTGCAATTTGAATGGCAAATGCTAGTAAAATTATTGACTGTAGAATTTTGGCAATTTATGCATTCCCCGTGACCACGCTCGCTGTAAAGTGTTCGAAACGTCGGGAAAATAATAGAATGAATAAATCGCGTTTAAAATCCGTTAAAAAGTCTTTAATTTCTAAATGTATAATACTCGCGTAAAATCAAACATCAGAAAATACAATTTATGCATTGTTTTTACTTTATTTATATTTTATGTTACAGACGGCAAAATTCCAACCGTTGATACATTGAAATCTCATACACAAATACATCCCTGAGGTCTGACAAATCGAATCCCAACACTTATCAACACTATTCCAAAACGCATAAAAATCTTCATTTATCTGTTCCCTTTATAATCACCATCAATCCAAAACCGCCAAACTAGCTTCAGTGGTGTAATCTTAAAGACAAAGTACAAAGGAGCCAATAGTCTCGTAGCAATTAACTCAACATGCTACTTTTAATTAAGGCTCTGTTTACCTGGAGTTTATAGGCAATGAATTTTACCGGCTTTTCTGAACACCTGAGCCAAATTACATTAACTAACCATAATAATTGCCATTTGTTTATACACAGGTTTATAAATTGGCTCGTAAACTATTTAAATCGTAAAGCTTGCACATAAAATAAACGTTTGTGAAAATAAAAACGGAAATTTAAAAACATATTTCATACAATCTGTACGAGAAATCGACCTCTGATAAAGTCATTGTTAAAATCATGTTTTTTTCGTTTATGCGTGGCGTAGCACAGGAACTGCAGCACACAGACACATGTGGTTTTCACAGTTGATTGCAGGTAATCTAACTTAAAACTAGCATACATTTTATCTAGATCCGCCGTCCAGACAGATAAATATTTCAACCCCAGACGAGGTTACAGTTCGGATTAGTTTGCACACAAACATAATATTTTAAAATTAAAATTGGGAACTTTTACCAATACTAAACGAAGTCAAAATAAAAGCATATTAAATGATAAATATTACAGCTATTTATAAGTACAATAATAACAAATAGCTGTCGCAATGAAGAAAAAATGTTATCTGAAACAGTCCCATTTTTTACGTTGTATGCCCATACACATATGTGTAGGTTGCACGGCAAGATGTTTCTTATTTCACACAATAATCCTGAATAAATTATTACCCTCTTATCGCTTTAACACGTTGCCATATTTTTATGCAGAACTCGGATACGATTTATAAATAATGCGCCAATGTTTGCTTATATTTATAGAAAGGAGAATACGACTCGTATATTTTAAAGATTTAAGATCGTTTATTTTATTTGCAATAATTGTTTATGAATTCAAATTATTTCTGTATTTTATATTGGATCCTTGTATCCTAACTACTAACTTAATTCAGAACTTTTTGTATTTATTCTCGTGATGAAGAAGAGAGAAGTAATTTGAAGATGACAAATGAGTCTATATTAGGCGAGTTTCATCAATCACATTTTAAGTAAAATCACGATATTATATCGAATAACACTCCAAGACATGTTTTCGTCCAAATATACAGGGTGTAATCGTTAAGTGTGCACAGGCGATTATTCCGTAACTATTACAGATATCAAAAAACTTTAAACTGATATCGAAAGTACTTAACCTAATGAGTAAAATGGCCATAATAAATTTTTAAAAATAATACGAGAAATATCTAAAAAATTAACTTTAAACCCTCCCATACATTTAGTATGAGATATGAATATCCCATGTACATGGGTTGATCCAAAAGTAATGATAATCAATATTAAACAAGGTCATTACAGTTAAAATAATTATGTATTTCTCTAGATAGTCTTCTAACTAGATAATATGCTTCGATGTTTTTTTTCCTTAACTTTGAAAAAAAAAAAACTTTGACTTCATCTACAAAAACCCCTCAAAATCGGCCATCACTTCGCTGTCGTCTTAAAATTTCTTGTATCGACGGTGTTTCTTGTGCCGAGGTAAGAGATAGAATTAACTAGGAGCTAGATCTTACAAACAGGGTGGGTGTTCAAGCATTTTCAATGCCGATTTTTGATTGGCAGCCATCGCAACTGACGCTTTGTGATCTGGTGCGTTGTCTTGGTGAACCAACATTCAAGACCGAAGTTTGCCATGTCTCTTTTTCTTACTAACCTACCCGCAATCTTTTAATTTGGTCTGTGTAGTAAGAGCCCTGTGTAGTAGTGGCTACCTTCTTAAAATATTCCACATTTCTTCAGCGTCCCAAAAAACTACGGCTTTAATCTATCCCACTAATTTTCACTTTGAAAATCTTCACCGTCACTTTGGAAGCTCGCATCCAGGCCATTGATTGTTTCTTGGTTTCAGCATAAACATGGTGAACCCAGGTAACGCCCATGGTCACAAATCGTGACAAAAAATTATCTTGATCTCATTAAAAATTTAGAAATTCACCCTCTAAATGTCGAATCGTTGTTTCTTCTTTTCGTCGGGAAACATTCTGGCTCGCACTGTTCACATTAAAATTAATGTTAATACTTGGAAACGTGGCCTGTAGATATAATTTTTTTGTGATAACTTAGTGATTACATGAGCAAGCATAAAACATTTATTTTATATTTTTATGTGCACAGGAAATACCCAATTATCATTACTTTTGGATCAACCTATACATTTAATATGAAAGATTTTAGCTTTTTTTTTGTTTTTTTGGTTTTCTGCTTTAATTACTTCGCAAATTTGGAGGGAAGTTCATTTAGAAACTGTAAATAGACCTCCTCATTGTATTGCACAATAAGGACATCACTTCGAAAATCTACTATGAATACAAAATGTATGGGAAATAAATTGTATGGGAGCGTTTAATGTAACATTTTTGGTTATTTCTCGTTTTATTTTTAAAAATTTATTATGGCCATTTTACTCATTAGGTTAAGTACTTTCGATATCAGTTTAAAGTTTTTTGATATCTGCAATAGTTACGGAATAATCGCTTGTGCACACTTAACGATTAGGGCGCTTGTGCACTACAAGGAATTTTACTGTCCGGCATTCCGATTTTTTACGGTCCGGTGTGGCATGAAAAAACCGATGAATTGCTTGTGCACCTGTCCGTCTTTACTCGGATCAGTGCGGTACAGTTCAAGGAAGTTTGGCGGTAGAATGCTATCATATTTTTTTTGCATTTTACAAGAAACGAGTAAAAAATATAGAAGATGAAATATTATATTACTTCGTAAGATATATTATTCTATAAAAAGTAAAGTTCCGTAAGAGATTTAAAATGCGTGTTTCACTTATTTATTTTAATCGGTGACGAGGAGTTAAAGCTATTCCCACTTGAACTTTAACTTACCAACACTTACTTAGATAATAATTATTATAGGTCAATGTATATAAAAATAACAATACCGACTTTTCAAATCACATTGCCAGCTAAAAGGAAGTAAAACAAGAGCTTGCTTTCAATTGGCATATGCTGTAAAAAGAGTAAAATCCAAGCAAGTGGGCATTCGAAAACAATTATATGTACAGCGTCTCGTAGACACAAAAAACCATCCGGAATAGGGAAAAGTGAAATGTCGGACAGTAAAATTACGTATAGTGGACAAGCTAGCATTTAGATAAAGGGCGCTTGTGCACTACAAGGAATTTTACTGTCCGGCATTCCGATTTTTTACGGTCCGGTGTGGCATGAAAAACCGATGAAATGCTTGTGCACCTCTCCGTCTTTACTCGGATCAGTGCGGTACAGTTCAAGGAAGTTTGGCGGTATAATGCTATCATAAATGATTGTTTTTGCATTTTACAAGAAACGAGTAAAAAATATAGAAGGTGAAATATTATATTATTTCGTTATAATAAAAAGTAAAGTTCCGTAAGAGATTTAAAATGCGTGTTTCACTTATTTATTTTAATCGGTGACGAGAAGCTAAAGCTATTCCCACTTGAAATTTAACTTACCAACACTTACTTAGATAATAATTATAGGTCAATGCTTGGTCAATGTATATAAAATAACAATACCGACTTCTCAAATCTCATTGCCAACTAAAAGAAAGTAAAACAAGAGCTCGCTTTCAATTGGCATATGCAGTAAAAACAGTAAAATCCAAGCAAGTGGGCATTCGAAAACAATTATACCTACAGCGACTCGTAGACACAAAAAACCATCCGGAATAGGGAAAAGTAAAATGTCGGACAGTAAAATTACGTATAGTGCACAAGCTAGTATATAGATTAATGGCGTGCTATACCGGACCGTAAAAAATCGGAATGCCGGACCGTAAAATTCCTTGTAGTGGACAAACGCCCTTACACCCTGTAGAGAATATATTATAATGTATAATAAAAACATTGTACCTACTTGTACGAAAAACACTAATATTATTTAAACTTTATTTATACTAGAGTTAGCCTTGACTCTTCAGATTAGTAATAAGTTCTAAAATTTAAACTCTACAAATAAACCTTCACTTCAAGAACCTGATATATTTTTCATAATATTTTCACTAGATAAAATAGATAATTTATAGGTAACAGCTTTATTACAAACTAGCTGCTCCGCGCGGTTTCACCCCCGTGGCTCCACTCCTGTTGCCCGTAGCGTGATGAAATATAGCCTATAACCTTCGTCGATAAATGGGCTATCTAACACCGAAAGAATTTTTCAAATCGGACCAGTAGTTCCCGAGATTAGTGCGTTCAAACAAACAAACAAACAAACAAACTCTTCAGCTTTATAATATTAGTATAGAAGTATAGATTATCTTTCGCACCGACGACACAGATAATGTACAGTTAACAATAATGCCGCAACACGAACCGATCTATTAGCAGGGTGTCGGCTTGCAGGCGGCAATAGATTTGGCCGACAGCCTCCATTACCAAGTAATACTATATCTTGCCGACACTGGCCACCCGAGAACAATGCTTTGTAATCACTATGGCTATTGGGCGTCAGAAAACAGTATTTATGGCGTTTTACAATTACACGGTGTTCGTACGTTGAACTTCATTTAAAACAAATGGTACAGGTCAATTTTTGAAGCTGAACTTTGAACTTTACGATAGACATTTTAGCTATAAATAATTGGGTCGATTTTAGATACACTGTTGTTGTAGGTATAGTCTAGAAAGTCGCTCTACTTTTTTGATAGTGCATATTTTAAGGCACACATTATTTTTCCCCATGCTTACTTTTTATAAACTGTATCCATATCATTGACATAGTACAAAAACATAAAATACATTTCTTGAAAATTCCTTGTATTTGACTTCTGGGAAAAATATCTAGCTTTTGCGCTGAAAAGCCAAAGCATTTTACAGCGATTCACCCTGTTAGCAAAGCAAACGGAATAAAATTATACTTGCATATAAACCTGTGAACAATTTTCAAGAAGCGGCCAGCAACAGAATAATCTTTTAAAATCTGGCTTAATTTTCTTCTTTGCCTTAGCTACAAATTACAATTTCTTTTGGTTTAGATTAAATTTCTGCCTTCAGGAATCGTGAATATATTATAAGTTAGGGTTGCACAAAAATATAACAAAGATAGTCCACAATTGCAAAGTTGAGAGAAAAAAACAGTTCATTGGAATTTCGATTCATTCAATATTTTTTCATCTTAGCACAGATCTTAGCGCCATGATAATTTATTATCTGTATTTATTCCCAATACACTCGGACCGCTAATTAGAACGAGTGATTGATAACAGAACTTTCGATTCTAGGACATTCTATTTTCCCGGTACTATTTACTATTTTATCTGTGCAAAATGTATCTACTTTAACTTATTAAAACATGCATAACCATTTAATTAATAATTTCTAACACCTATAACGTCCAAAACCATTTTCATCCTGAAAAAAAATATGTAGAGTCGATAAATGGAATATATATCACACTATTTTACCCTTCTGTACCTATAATTGTGTGGTTTAATATTTTAGTTTACGCAACGCTAATATACCTATAATAATTAATTTAAAGATTATTCTGTAATTAAATTACTAGTATAATATTAAGTTCTCTGTTACTCTTTATCAATGCGTAGATAAGTATTATAATTAAATGAATGCATGAATGAAATGAATAATACGGTAATTTTTGAAACGAAAAGTATCCACTATAGAATTTATTACTTTTAAAGTGAAACTTTTATTACATCGTCTCAAACTTTTTGGTCTGTGTAGCGCATGTCGCGTGTATCGCGGTATCGTAGGTATACCTACTCGGCAGCCGACATGCGCTACACAAAGCAGTGTTCGGAACCGTTCGAACAGTTTCACTTTTACCGTGGTTTCATAAAACCACACAACATTTTTTTTATTATATTATACGATTTATCAAACAAGTTATTTATACGAGTCTTTTAGAAAAAAATTGCAATGCATATCATATGACCCCGGTGTGAACTATGAGTCATTTTATCTCACACAAGATTTTCCTCCGAGGTGTAAAATATTTTCTACAATATTTCTTAAGAATGCAAATTCTTTGTAGACAATATTTTTGTATCAATCATCGGGATTAGAAATGTTACTACGAGTCAAAAGTTGTCTTCAATTGTATATCATTTCTAAATTATTTTTTCTTTGTTACTGATAATTTTCAATTTCAAAAATTTATAATACATATTTTCAAGTATTCAAGAATCGAGACTTTATTTTCGTATTCAAGACAAGTGATCTCTATCGGTATACAAATAAGTCTCCATAATATCTTTGTAATCTATGCGTTGCATATTTACTGCAGCAATTTTATAGAACTGTTTAATGCTCCTAATAAATTTTTATATCGTCGACCTAAAAAGAAAGCATAAAAATTTTACTTTGTAGCCATCTAAAATAAAGTATCCACTCCAAATGAAAGCATCGTAATTTCCTCGGTATAACCACTTCTAAATTATTAATTAGCACATAATCTGAAGTATAATTAAATGAAACTGCATTCATTATAAATTTTACTTCACTCTTCATGGTTTGTAGGGTAAAAATAAAAATATTCTAAACAAGCCTTCAAATTATGTCATTTCTCATGTTATAACTGCTGATATTATACTCACTCAACAACTTCCCCGACATTTTTTTCCAACTCTAATATTTCCATTTCAAGCTCTTCATGCGCCCGTGGTACATATTTCGCAATATAAGGACGCCTATGTTCTTTCTCAGGGTCTAAAGATTATCTGTGCCAAATTTCATCAAAATCGGTCCAGTAGTTTATGCGTGTAAACCATACATACATTCATACAAACCTTTCCTCTTTATAATATTAGTATAGATATAGATTGGTTCTACTTATACTTATATTCTCCAAAGATCAATCTATTAAAAGGCTAAAGTACAGATTTTCATTATAATATGAGGCCATTATAAGAATAGAAAATATAGAGAAGTCTACACAATAAGATGTTCATTCTGCTTGTATCAGAAAATAGCGTAAATAACTTCATAATAACATTAGGCATAATGTTTTCAATTTTACGTAAAAATTGTAACTGTCTATACTCTATAGTCTATAGTGTTGCAGTACAAAATAACTTTGTATGTTGTACGAAACCATTAAAGTATTTAAACATATTGTTTTTAAATATACTACAAATTACTAATCAATCTACAAGGACCTTTAAACTAACTAGTTTTTATATCGTGTAGACATACAGAAAATGCAGTAAATATTCTAGGTATATTTGTTGAAAAGCTTTTAGTTACCTGTTTTATGATTTATCAGAAGTTTTTAAATACCTAATGTGCAAAGTTAAGGACTGGTTTCACATGCTACCTATATTTCATCTTCAATGTACATTTCAGTACATGTAAATTTAACAAGTTATCAGGATGTTGAGGTATTACAGAGACTATAGTTGTACTTGCTTGTTACTAATCCTTGAGTAAAGTATCAAGTTATCTTGAGTTAACTATAAGAGTTGGGAAGTTATGAAACACATTTTGAAATAATACTGTTATGAAACTAGCTGTGCCTAGCGGTTTTACCCGCATTGCTCCGTTCCTATGGTCTTAGCGTGATCATAGCTTTCCTCGATAAATGGAGTGTCTAGCAGTGATCCATAGTTCCTGAGATTAGCATGTTCAAGCAAACCAACAAACTCTTCAGCTTTATAATATTACTATAGACGGTCATTTAAAAGCAAAAGAATTTTAAAGCGCGATTTATTGAGTGCAGTGCGTTGAATAAATCGCATTTTTTCTACATATAACATACATTAAAAGTAGTAGCGTAGTTAAAGCCGCCATATCACAATTTAAAAGACGGCATGGCTCGTTTCCCTCCAAATAGACAGTTTTAACGAGGGCCAAAAAACTCAGACGACCATAATATCATTAGTTCCATCGCTTTAATTATTTCTGAAATACAGGGCGCGTCTATTTATAGGATTTTAAATACCGCGTGCAAAATATTTTCAGGTTCAAGTGGTTACTATAGTAAAAAGTAAATAATGCAAAGATAAAATTGAAAGAAAAAGATTATGTTTTCATCAAGCCATAATGAGTTATTTTCTTTTTATTACGGCAGTAATTGAACATTATTTTCCTTGCTTTAAATTCAGAGAGAAACCGCTTATGGTACAGACCTTGCCATTCGATCTTAAGTAGTTAATATTTATAAATTCTGATTTCTGACATCAAAATACATATATGTAGACTCAATTTGTCTTCTTCTGGATAAAGTTCTATTTAATTAAATCTACTAATATATAATTTATTTATTTATTAAAAAAAGGTTCATCACCAGTTGTTACATATATGTATCATTCACGTAAAACAGTAACAATAGGATTTACACATTATTATGCATAACTATTACAGATGAACACTACATTCACAGAAATTAATAATAAATTAGGCGATATCTGTACACAATATATCTAATCATAATACAAAATATGTAAAATAATTACGGTACGAAAGTAAGTTTCCACGAGTACAGATTTTAATAAAACTTGTATAGCGTCTACATCAGAATAACATTCACATTCAACACAATATAATGTTGTTTTAAAAGTTCATGCATAGTTAGCTAGTTTTGCATAAAAGTCAACGTCACAACGAGCGCAACTTTCTTAACATAATTTTGCTTTCTTTTATAGAAATCTAAATACAAAGTAAGAACTGAAGTTATCTTAATTTTTCCAGAGCCAGTTTTTCTACAATTTCACGCCGTTCCTGGTAGTGTACCTATTAAAAGTGTATTTAAACTCAAGCTTCATTCATCCCACTTTAAAATTCATTGGAATTTTTTGCTTCTATTATTTTAGTAATCATTTAGTCTGTCTTGAATGCAATTATCTTAAAATTAACATTGTAAAGAATAACTTTCCATTTCGTTTAATATTTTTGTCTTCAAAATACGTATAAAATTTTACTACGCTACCAACAAATTACAGATTTAATTTTTTAGGTAGGTACATAGTGCACTGTGTTTTACTTAGTATCGATTTTTTTAAATAATATTAATGCTCAGATATTCGTTTTAATCCTAATATATTTTCACAATATTATACGTTTTAATTATATAGGCCCTTACGTATAGCTTTTATACTAACTACTGATAGTATGATAGAACAACACAAAGGCGGGCAAAATTCACATACTAGGGTGAAATCTCGGGCCTGTTCAAAGTTACACAGCCTCTGTTTACTCTTGAGAGTGTTCGTAGCAGGCCCGATGTTACACACGGTAAACCATATTTTAATTTTATACGTAAATTTCAATAACGGCTTAAATATATGTAAACAGAGTATGATGGTACAAAAACACAAAGTGATTTTGTTATCGAATTACATATAGGTTTATAGAACAGTTTACACAGTATTTAACAAATTAATAACACGAAGTTTGGTTTCAACATCTAAATTATGAAATTTGATTCTGTATCTACAAAGTTTGTTAGGATTTCATAATGTAAAATAAAATAAATGTGCCAAAACAAAATAAACCTTATTTTTTAGTTCC
This sequence comes from Colias philodice, assembly GCF_061535455.1. Taxonomy (NCBI): domain Eukaryota; kingdom Metazoa; phylum Arthropoda; class Insecta; order Lepidoptera; family Pieridae; genus Colias; species Colias philodice. The sequence goes on along the minus strand of NC_143098.1, from coordinate 5,905,898 downwards.
ACTGAAAGATAAATGTACATATTAATAATCTAGATTCTAGATGAAATAGCTCTCTATTGTAAAAGCTGAGCATCTCAAAACCGCCAAGTCGTAATTTCACTGCGAAGCGGCAGCTAAAAGTTTAAGTGCATTCCGTTAATAAACTAGCTTTTCAGAAATTGTTAAATTTCGTTCTTGCTATGCAACAATATAACTCAATATTATCTTATTATATGTTTTGCGTTAAACCAAAATACAACTTACGAAAGAGATCGATGACTTTTCAAAAATATCATAGGCATTATATTTGTCATTATGAAATATTTTCATGAACTATGTATTAACAGTTATGTGATTATTATTTAAAGTAGGTAAAAAAGAACCTTTTTTTCATGTATGATCATTGCATATTAGATGGTATTTTAGGTTAACGCACTTCTTGTAAATATCATACTTTGCTATAATCACACATTTGAATTTTGATATTAGTTCACTGGCAAAGCTCCATTGGCTAGTCACTTCGAAACTGTTATTTGGTCTGAATTATATGACCATATAGCTGAATGGTCAAATATCTATCTACATATACCTATGATACACAATGTACCTACATAGTACATGTACATTATACTAGCGAACGAACTGGCTTTCGGATTGGTCCGGTATAAAAGTAAAAAAATCGTCAAATGACACTCAAGTATCTATTTTTACTATATTAATTAGAGAAATACATATACCTGGATTAGATGAATGATGATGTACCTAATAATTGTTAAGTGTTACCTGGTAAATTAAATTAATTGAACAATAAATTTACAGATTCTCGAATTCATTTAACACTATTCTATCTATAAAACTGTTTATCATTAAATCATTTAAATGTATTTATAACACAAAAGTCTTTTAATTTTTCTTATAAACGTACCGAAGCTCTTACATCCTTTTAAGGCCTGTCAAAGCAAACACTTCGTGACAGTTTGTGTAGGTCAATACCATTAAAGTAGGTGCAAGACCCGTCTGATGTGACAGTTGAAAGGTTCAGTGAAAATTAATCTCCTATTTCCTTTTAATTTTGAGTAAAACTTGACAACCATTTATTCTAGTAACCACCGCTTTAATTCCAATTTTAGATGGAGTAAACCTACTTGTATTTTTCTTCATCTCCCATTTAATCGATGTAGTCTTGTAGAGCTTATGTAGAGTAATAACTTAAATATGTATAATCTTCCTTTAGTTGTAAAATAATAAGATTTAAATATTTAATATAGTTTTCTGCACGTGTATCACGATAGGTAACTCGTTATTTTCACATAAAATACAGATTTGTCGAATTTATGTTTCATCGCGGAAAGAGGGTAAGAGTAGGAAATAGACGAATTTCAACACACGAAATTCGTTCATTCACAGTCACTACCTAGTATAAAACAAAGTCGCTTTCTCTGTATGTTTAAACCTTTAAAACTACGCAACAGATTTTGATGCGGTTTTTTAATAGATGTTTTGTGGTTTTCGAGGAAGGATTAGTATATAATTTATCATATTGGTAGTTTTATTACTGTTTCTACGAAGTTTCAAATACTAGGTACATTATGTAAACTGCAGTTCTGCTACCATAACCACATGCACATGTCCATCGAGACATCATTTATAATAAAAATAAAATGTCAAATACTTGCGTTTATCGAGCAGATGTAACAGTTATATGATCCCAAATACATTTATAACAACACAGGTCATTGGTTGGGAAGAAAATGTTTGCCGGACAATAGAGACCAAAATACGGGAGAAAAAGTTTTAGTTGAGGTACCGTGTACGGTGTACGTGTCAACAAATGATTTTATTTAGAAAATAATATAATATTAATATTCGATTAAGGTATCTAATATCTTGCCCGTTGTAAAACAGAAGATATCTAGTTTGCAGTAGGTATAATATTTGTCAATATTTAACAGAATTTGTAGTAGAGTCATTCGTAGGTATGTAATATGATAGTCTAAAACTAAAATAATTATAGTAAGATCGAAGCTTACTAAACATAGCGCGAAAAGGATAACATATTCTTCTTATATTATTCATATTAGTTCTACATTATGTAATACAGTGAAACTTCCTTAAGTGCCTGTTAAAAATTTATCCAAACTAGATTTATGGACAGTTTCTGATCACATATTCACATGAATACGGCCAGAAATCATTTTTATTCAACGGCCAAAGCCATTTACGTGGAAAGATAAAGTTGGTTCGCTTATTCAGAACGTTTATGATAACGTACCATCCAAATGTTAAATGTTATGAAAAATTACATTCCTATCATATGCTACGATAATCTTTAACGATTTATTAAGTCACATCTTTATAAACAGTGGGTTTATAGAGCACAGGCTATCAAATGATTTATTTATATTTGATCGTATGTGCTCTGTGGCAAATAGTTGTAACAAAAACAGCAAAAAGTGTCTCTGGACTATAATCTATACTTAATATTATGTATTATAAAGCTGAATTTTTTTGTTTGTTTGAACGCGCTAATCTCAGGAACTACTGGAAAAATTCTTTCCGTGTTAGATAGCCCATCAAGGAAGGCTATAGGCAATACATATATCATCACGCTAAGATCAACAGGAACGGAGCAATGCGGGTGAAACCGTGGAGCATAGCTAGTAAATTATAATCCGAATCCGATAACTGTGATGGCGGGCCTTTTAAAGAACAAAATTAATTTAATTTCCGAGTTTCGTTATGGTGCTTCATTAAACTTTTATGAGAAAGTCTATATGAACCTCTAATAAAATTGTAATTAATATAATTTCTCTTTTATACGGATCTTAATACTGGGAAGTGGGACTGGACTTTTTTTCCCGATACATATCTAACGTTTACATTAGTAAAATATATAATTTCCTGTACATCTTACTTTTAAATAGGTATGATGAATTCTCTATTATAATGTAGATTGTAGATTGTACACATGAAACGGAATAGCACATAATAAAACTGAGACTTTACTAAAGACAGCAACGATTTTAATTGATAAATCTATTATCAACAAATAATCATAATCATCTATCAACAAAACTCGATCTCAAATTAAACGATGAAGTTATTGATTAAAGGGAAAATTAAACAAAAAATTTAATGGAGTTTTCGTATCAACTGCTAAGATGTCGATAAAGATTAATAGCATTCAGATTTCAGATAGGATAGGCTAACAAATTTGTCGATCGTATTTCCATTAAAAACGGTTCCTGTGACAGTTTAGAAACTATTTCAGCGCAAGGCCGACGGACGTGAAATGATTTACTGGTTAAAAGTTGTGGCGTTATAACGAATCGGGTTTTGAAGTGAAACTTTAGGCGCGATGAGAGTAAAATTTCTAGGTCGCGTCTTGGTAATACCGATAAAATAATATACGTTATGGAGTAAGGCGACGATTTTGTTATCTTTAAATCTTGACAAAGAAGTTTCACTTCTGAGACTTGTGCTCGGCACACACGCTCTTTTTTTAAAAAGAAGTGTACCTACTCCCTGGCATAGTTAATATATTAAGATTTATCAATCAATGAGCTAAGTAATTTCGTTCTACTGTTGCTTAATTATTATTTGTTGTTGTTTTCTTAGCAAAAAAGACTTAGTGTTGCATTTTTCATGTATATACTTAATAGTCCCTTTGCAAATCGAAATGTTTAATTATTACTTATGTCTATGAAATGCATTAGGCAATTAATTTTGGAAAATGAGTTCTTGGGGTTTTAGGTACTTATAGTACCTGATACGTGATGTATTATTCACTAGTCACTAGTGAAGTATAAAACGCTGTCGAAACCAATATAGTCAAACAGTTTGTGCAGTTCAACGAGTCATATTGCAGTTATTCCAACGAGTTATTCTGAAATATCCGATACAAAAATGACAGGCCTCTGACATTCTATTCCAGAATGTTCTACAGAAACAAAGGATGTCCACTGTCCAGTAGATTGAACAAAGCCTTAGATAGCAATATATTCAAATCCTAGGTTCGTTAGCTTTGCCTAAGATACAACTTTTTGTGAACGCAGGCGTTATTGACTGTTACCTAGCTTTTAATTTTGTACCCCTCGATTTTGCTTGGCCAAGACTACACTATACAATTAATGGGGATCCAAAGTTATTATTTTATAAGGTGTCATACCATTTTTCCATTATCGTTCCACTATAATCACTGATGGAAACAATATAGAAAGTTGCGTAGGTAAGCTCAAACATTAAACTCAAACTCAAACATTTATTTATTCAATTAGATTTCTCCTTGAAGCGATTTGATTCGTCATAACATATTTTTAACATTTACCACCGATTCGGAAAGCAGTCTATGGAGAAAGACCGGCAAGAAAGAGTAAGGATAAAAATTAAATAATAGGTACATTTAGGTACTTGATAATAAACTTACCTTCTTACCTTCCTTCGTAATTGAATGTTTAGAGAAGTAAGTCACGAGTACATAAATTTATTAAAGTCAGATTCAGAAATATTATTGAACTAATGAATTAATAAATAATAAATAATTATATAATTAAAGTGAACTAAAATGTTGACCTAGGTCGGGTGTTTCGGGGTTCAGTGAATACAGAAGACAATGAACGGACGCACACCAATATCCATCTCCATTTGTCTGTCTACTCCGTGTCCACGCCTGAATAGGTGAACAGATTTGGAAAAGAAAATTATGCATATAATATCTAAACTAGTCTATTTTTCTTACCATACTATAATATCAGTAGGCTACTTTAGAAGAAAAAAGAGTATTAAAAAAGATAAAATTGAAATTTAATACTGTATGGTAAATATTAATAAAGATATCATGTAATTTTTAAAAGTAAGTAGGTTACTATTCCTCTGAGAAGCGTTACAAAATAACAATTTAGATATTTTTTTAATGTATTTAATCAATTTGACAAACACGTAAAAGTTTGTATAAACACAGCTTCTATTCCCAATCACTTTCTTCTTCATTTTCTTTCGTTAACCAAAAATCAAAATAACACTCAATAAGAAGATAAAACAAACAATTCTTAAGGGTATTGAAATTGAAGTCGGAGGGTACCATAACTCAATGTCACAACTCACAGTACAGGATAAACAGGGATTCGTTAAATATTTCGTGTGAATGGCCCTTATTAAATAAACAACACCCATCAACTATCGCCTTTTCTATTTACAATGTTAATTTGATTGTTTCCAAATAACGAATATTTTTTTCTTCAAGTACATTATATTAAATTCAATAAAATGTACATGATAAAATTTGATAAATAAAATAAACCAATAAATATATTATGTACCTGCTTAGATGGGCGGGTGAAATTGCTAAAACTTTTCAGCTTTTTTTCCTTACTAGGTATTATCGCATATTATATTAACACATATCTAAACATGACTTTTTAGGTGCCAGCATGGTGCCAGAGACATTTTAAGCGGTACCTATTTCCAACAGCTACCTAATAGGCTAATAGTGAACCTTTCTGAAAAGTGAAAGCACTATGTAGGTAAGTTACTTGCGGTATCTTGCACACTTAATCCTCTACGTGTAAACCCACTCGTTTCACCTTGATTAATCAAGCTACTTTCGGGACGATTTTATGTCTAGCCTTACTATATTAAAATAACGTATTGTAAGGTTTACAAGACCCTATAGGAAGGTGCAATTAACCCCTAGTGAAGTGAAACCTTATTCAGCACAAATGATTCTTTATTTAGCGCACACAGTTTTTGTTTATTTCTGAACTAGACGCAAGTATCAGGAAAAAAAATAAGGTATGTAGGTACAGCTTATTTAATATTGAACTCGGTAAATAAGTTATATTGTAAGATATTATTTTTAAATCGGTTGTTTAGTTCTTTAATAATAATATAAAAAAAAAACAAAAACAAAAACAAATTTTTTTAAATTGGAGAATGTTCACTAATTTTGATTATTAGCACTCCATATTCTCTGTCAAAAATAAAAAATACTAGTGAAAAAATTACTTCGATACGTCAATTAGTTTCCGATTTAGAAGTAAAACAAGTTGTAAACGCCCGGTGATGGTGTGACGTCACACCACAACACGCTCAATCTGGCTCACTCAGTCAGCTAGCGATCGCGCGCCCGTGCCGTCGAAATTATAATTAAATACTTTTAAAAATGTCCAATCCAAATACCAGAAAATCATGTGTTGTTCCTAAATGTAAAAATACAACTACCAATTCGCCGGATAAATTGTTTTTAATTATAGTTGCAAAGGACGTAAACAAAAAATGGTCAGAGGTGTAAAACCTTTGGTGTCAGAATTTTCCGTGTTCTTACATAGTACTACATATTTTAATAACATATTACAAATCTGCGTAGGAGAAATAGCCTGTTCAGAACTTCTTAGCTTAATAAATTATCGCATCCCATCCAGATCGACACGCTCAAAAGACTTATTTCATATACCAACCGCCAGAACCAATATGGGTCTTCGTGTGCCTCTTCACAGAATGTCTAGTTTTTATAATACCTATATGAATGATCTTGATATATTTTCTTGTTCCTCTTCGTCTTACAAAATGAATGTAAAAAAATTGCTATTGAACATGTAAGAATGTTAATATGTAAAGATTTTGCAAATACGTAGACCTATTTACCTCCGTCTTTATGTACGCATGAAAATATTAATCAACGATTGTCTTTTGTGGTTTTTTCCTTGTCTTTCCTACTGCTGGGTGTTGGCAAAAATAATATTATATGTTCACAGTGAAACCACTATAAGGAGGCATTTTCATGTATTTTTAGTTAATAAGATTTTTTTTTGTTTTGTATATCTCTGTCTTTGGCTCTGTATGTTTTCCAATAAAGAAAATAAAATAAAATAAAATAAAAAATATTTTGAGAACATTGCAGCTGTTTTGCGTTATCCTTTGTTTTCTATACAAGTTTTAATATATACTAGACTGTGCTTCTGCTCTGCTCGTATGGGCTAGTATAGGTACTAGGTAGATGGCTAGTAAGATTTTTTCTTGTTTTAAGTTGAGAATGATATGGAGAACTATACTAAAATATAAGTTGGTCGGGGGAAGAATTAAACAAAAACAGGGTATTCCACACAAATAAAACAGGGTGTTCCACACAAATTCAAATGTCAGCAGGAAAATGAAGATAAACCTCAGAGATCAGCAGTGCAAAAACGCCATCGTATAGAATATTTTGAGAAACTATTAAATAAAGATGAAACTTTGGCATGACTGTTATTTTATTAAACGAATAATAATTACTATTATTGGACTATTAACGAAATTCGCGGACGAAAACCCATCAAAATACTGCGCAAGCTATAACACCTACTACAGCGCTGCCGACTTGATACTAAGCGCGGGTACGGCGCGTTGTGACGTGACGTCACAAGCGGTCACGTGACTTTAGCGGGACTCGATATTTTTCGAAACTTTGAATGCGTATAAAATCAAAACTACTTGGTATTTTTGAATACGACAAAAACTAGTGTATTTGTATACATACAGGCTTTACTGAGACACAATTTCAAGGGATTTGGCATACCTAGTAACATTCTTCATTGTAAATTTTAATTTGAATATGATAGCTACTTATTGTGTCGCTTATAAAAAATATTCAAAGATAGTTATTAATACCTAACACTCTTAATCGAAACTCACTTCACAAATGAATTAAAGCATCCAGATTAATTTAAAATGAATTGAATGCTAAATCAATACAAAATTAAAAGCGAACGACTAGGAACCTTTTTCATAGCTATTGCGTGAGCTAACTTAAAGTGAACTATTGCGCACTCAACTGGATACATTTTGATGGTTTTGGCACAATGCCAGCGAGCCCCAAGCCAGAAAAGAATTTAATAGATCTTCCTGTCCTTTATCCATTATGACTATTGTGTGGGAAAATTGGCTATATTACAACGGTAAATTATACCCGGTTCGAATTCAATATACCGGTGATGAATATACCGTTAGCATCGTAATCTCATCTAATGGAAATTAATCACCTGTTTTCTAAGAAGGATAATGTTATAAGGATAACCTAATACTAGTTCTAACTAAGTAGTACCTAGTATTAAAATTACAAATTGCGAAATAGTAACTGGTTCTTTGTTTTTGTTGCTTAAAACATTCGTTCTTTTTTATTTTCAATATCTCTGACGCGAACCACTGTTTAGTGTTTACTTTTGTTTCCAGCTGCCCCCCTATGCAAGTGGCTTTCTGTTAGCGTAGCGTTCAATAGAATAGACTACGAATGTATGAGATTGACGTAAGCTGTAGATACGTTTATCTACAGCTTACATATAGGGGGGGCAGCTGTTTTACATTCTACATAACTACACAACTGGAATAGAGAGTCTCAAAATAGAGATGTCTCTTAAAAATACGTGCGATAGCTCATTTGATTCGGAATGACGTCTAGAAAAATGTATCGGAAATGTGTATTAGCCATTGAGATATACATATGGAGACGACACCGCCTACATCACATATGTTCCGCTCAACATAAGCCATATGGCTTAACTGCACTCAGTCGCTTTAGTGCGATGGTCGCGTTCATGTCTTGTTTGTTTTAAAGCAAAAAACCAAGAAACTCATCAAATATGCCCTCGAGTGTGTTGCGATATTGCACTTATAATTCAAGTAATGCGGCAAAGTGCAAAGAAATAACTTTCGCCATTGTCTACTTATCACGTAGACTACTACGCAAATCTCAAGGCAAATAGCGAGTGCGTTGTATTATTCGTCGTTCGCCTCACTAATCGCCTCGCTATCCGCTATTATATTATGAAAATACACCATTATATATATCAATGTCAAGTGTCAACTGTCTCTTGTCAGTAATCAGTTGTCAGTGATCAGTCTCAACTCTCAAATCTCAATAACAAAACAGCTGTGAAATCAATGTGTGAAATTCATGTGTTAATCTTTTATAAATATCGTACAAAAGTACAATACAAAAGACTTACTAATTTATCTATATAAATTGCAAACTTTTATCATGAGTAACAGTAATAAATCACTTCGTATTGATTGGTTTGATGGAACAGTGATAGAAGAAAATAGACCGAGTGCTTCAAGATTCGAAGATGAAGAAGCCGATGTTCCAGCACCTCAACCGCAAAAACGGCATGAAATTGAAAGAAAACCTATTGGCTTTAAACGTCTATTAGATATTTCATTCATGAAACCTCCTAGTTTGAATTTAGAACTATCCAACCGTCCAGGCTTTTGGCTCCTTTTTGAGACTGAGTTAAAAGGTGATTTTATAGTACTAATTTTAAGAATATTAGCCGCATTATACAAATCATTAGAATGCGGTGATAAATCAAAAATCAATACTTTGTTAAAAACAAAGTTTCTACAATCCAATTTCTTAATTCAACTGAAGGAATACCTTGATGGGCTCCCTAGAGTAAGGATAAACGAAAAAAGAATGAATATGCAGTTTTGGGATGATGTTGAAATAGTTTACAACAATGTATGTGACCTGTGTGAAGGTCTGTATAACCAAGAAGGTGAAAACAATGAGTTCTTACAAGAAATATGTGATTTATTAGAAATAGCTGAAGAAAGTGCTATTGGTGTGCAAGAAGAACACAGTGAGAGAATAAATGAAAGTTTGTATACAAAATTACAAAAATTAAAAGAGATTATAGTTCAATCAATTTCTAAGGTGTGTGTTTATCATTCATTTTAATTCATGAAAACTTTTGCTAAATCTTCCTATAAGAATAATCAAATAATCTGCATTGGAATAAAAATATAACATCAATAAATTAACTTAATGTTCACCCAAGAATACACATAATTTTTGTCATTGAATTTTTTACATGTACTTAATTTATATTTTTCAGAATGAATATATCGCTACTGATGTGCAACCAACTAAGATTATAAGCAAAGATGATTATAGAAACTTATCCATATTTCCCACTAAGGAGGATTTACTCAACGAATCATTGTATCAAATACAACCAAATATTATAAACAGTGCCTATAGTAGTGTAGAACACTATTTGGACATACAATTTAAATTGCTGAGGGAAGATTGCTTTGGTCCATTACGAGAAGGAATATGTTGGTAAACATTGTGTCATAATAAATTGTCTCATCAGTATATTTCACTTAATCCATACTTAATATTATAAATGCGAAAGTAACTCTGTCTGTCTGTCTGTTACTCAATCACACCTTAACTACTGAACCAATTTGCATGAAATTTGGTATGGAGATATTTTGATACCCGAGAAAGGACATAGGCTACCTTTTATTGCGAAATATGTACCACGGGCGAAGCCGGGGCGGACCACTAGTCCCCTATAAAAAAATCCTCCTGTTAAATATGTGGACATAGAGCATATTTCGGTCAAGTATGGTCTTACAAGCATAACATTTTTTATATAAAATTTGCTGATATTTTTTAGCAAAAACTTTTAATATTATTTTTTTTTTGCATTTCAGTATTAACATAGAATTATATACTTAAAGTGTAAAATAAATTGATATTAAAGTATTAAAAATGATTACAGGTAAATACTTACAGAACCCAACAAAGAGAAGGCATGAAAATATAAGGTAATTAGGAATCATTATAAAAATATTGCAGTTTTAAAGGCTTAATTCTAAGTAACCTATTGAGAATATTACAAAATTAATTACTAATAGTCACTTAATATTTGTTATTTCAGGGTATATCCCAAAATTCGGATAGTTCAAACCTACATAAGTAACAATAAAGTAGGGCATTTGGTAGATATAGCATGGGATGAGCGTTCAAAGCACAGCTCTGTGGATTGCAAGAATTATGCCTATAATAAACGATTGATGTTTGGGTCTCTCCTACTATTTACCAGTGATAATTTTAAAACAATATTGTGCGCTACAGTCTTAGACTCAAATTTGAATTTGCTGAGTGAGGGTTATGTAAGTAATTCAACTTTTTTATTCTTATTAAATTTCCTTAAAATTTATTAACCTCACTTACATTACAATGTAATTTCTGCTTATACCTTGACTACTTGTACAAACTAAACTTAAATAAAGCAACAGTTTTCTTAATAGCTTTTTTCCACCAGGAATCAAAACAGGTCTCTACTAAAAGAAATTCAACTTATAAACAACGGCGAAAGTACCTAGTATTTCTACTTATTTTTAATCATATTACAGATTGCTGTCTCATTCCAAAATGCTGTACCAAATAATATATTTTCTGAACAATTTCTGATGGTTGAGAGTGAAGTATTTTTCGAACCATACCATAGAGTGCTTAAAGTGTTGCAAAATTCAACCGAAGACTTGCCCATGAAGAAATATATTGTAGATGTTCAGGTATCTTTTTTCTAGTACAACATTCATAATTTATTTTTGAAGTCTTATCTAATTTAGTTTATGTACTTTCTTTAATTTTGTACTTACTATAATAATGATCACTAGGTGGAGTAGTCCACTTTTACTGCTGTTAATTTTTTAAACATCATAAAGTAACACATGATAAATACTTATTATTGTAAATTTCAGCCACAAACAAATGCTCCAACATATATAAATTCCGATACAGTATACAACATTCAAAACAAAAAAGGTGACAACCTATATGTCCCAGTTTTAGATCAATCTCAGTGGCCTAGTCCAGAATTATTAAATCTTGACCAATCACAAATGGATGCATATAATTTTGCTCTTACAAGAGAATTTGCTGTAATACAAGGTCCTCCAGGAACAGGAAAAACATATCTTGGAGTTAAAATTGCTTCAACTCTTCTGAAGAATTTATCACTTGAAGGCACCCCTATGTTGATCATTTGCTATACCAATCATGCACTAGACCAGTTTTTAGAGGGAATTTTAAATATAACCAACAATATTATTAGATTAGGAAGTCAAAGTAAGAGCAAAATATTGGAACCATATACCCTCAATAATATAAGAGCGAAAAATAAATCAAGATTTTCCTATTTATATGCTAGTAAAAGGTCAGAATTAGAAAAGGTGTTCAATGAAATGACTGAATTGCAAAGTGACATTGAAAAATGTGGGACTGATCTGCTTTCTTATAGAACTATTAAACCATATTTGAAAGAAATTAATGATTCTTTTGAATTAAAAAGTTGTGATGAAGATAGTATCTTGGATTGGTTATTGGGGCATTTAGATAAAAAAGAATCTATAGACATTGATGATTGGGAAAAACAGATGGATGAAATCAGTGTAACAGATAAAATAGAATCATGTTTTTCGGAAAAATGGGCATTTCAAGAAATAGACTCTATGAACAACAGCATAAAGTTCATGAAAAATATTACAGATGAACAAATCAATAGGCAAAACATGATAAATAAATTCGAGTCTCAACTAGAGAAAGTTAAAAAGAGGCTCGATTATTTTAAGGTATAAAAAAATATATAGAATTTCTTGGGTTTTTACATTTTATGAAAAATCGTTAAGGCTGCAGTCTAGCAAAATTGCGTTTTCAACAAGTTATTTGACAATTTTTTCCCGGCTAATGAAATGATAAACTGAATTTTTTTTTCTTGTTTATCAATTAGTGTTATATACGCAATGCGCGTGAATTTTTTCACATTTATAAAGTTACTTTATGTTACCTTAATCAGGCCTTCAAGATAAGTCTCTTTCCCCCAAAATCATTTCGAGCTAAGTTTGTGCACTCACTACGTTGCAACCGATTACAATTTACACAATCTGATCAGCGCATTATTATCCTTATATAGTCGTTATTAAAAACTGCTGAATACAATTGCCGAAAAACTTATGATTTTCTTAATTAGAGCGTTATAAATTCATTAAATTTCCCATTTTTTGCCTGACAAAATCGATTGATAAATACTGCTAAAAGTTATTTTTTCCATTAATTTATTCGAGTTGGTTGAAGACCAATGAGTATTAATCCTTTAAAAAAATTTTTTTTTGAATTTTGATAATTCTTTAAATATTAAAAAAATATTTAAAATAATAAGGAAAAATCCTAGCGAATTTCTTTAGTCGCGCTCCTTGGGCCGGAGCGTTCTGACGTGTGCTCTACGCTCGATTTTCCTTCATACCGAAGTGAAAGTTGCTCTACTTCATTAAATTTAATATTTTTGTTAATTGATTATTTTTATCTTAGTTTTGTGCAAATATTCGTATTTTTAAACATTTGATTTCGATATGGAAAATAAACGAAAAAAATACGCGTGTAACTACTAGAAAAAAAATTATCTTCGAACATAAAGTTAATGAAACCAAATAGATTGCAAAGGTGATTGGCAACAATTTCTTTATTTTACGGGGTGTCAGTAAAGGGATGTATATTTCTTTAAAACTAAAGTATAGGTCTACCAGAATCTGATGGCATATTTATATTTTAAAAATAAAAGATTTTCATGTGGCAACTTTATTTGACAACTATCAAATTGGTTGTCAAATTATTTGTGTTGATGATTAATTTTTAGGATTTTGTCTTCAAAATCTTCGAAATGTCGATAAAACCGCTGCGATCACAAGCAAGAGGTGTTGTTTACAATGTGTATAGAAAAATATTCGATGAAGAAGGGTCAAACACATCACAATATTCAATTTTAAAGCGCGTGAAAGATTTTATTGCTTAGTTGGACTTACCCGTTTTGATACTTTAAATTAAAAATGTTATAAATAGGTAACTATAATATTGTTTGTTGATTAAAATATAATTTTATCAAAACTTATTATCGGAGTTTCCAATTCGGCTATTTGTCAAGTCCAAGGTGTACAAGTCAATTTTATAATGTGTTAATACTAACGAAAATAAACATGATTTTATTTTATTATTGTTTTATTTTATAAAAAATTATAAACAATCGTTAATTAATATAGTAAATAAGTTTTGATCTGCATTATCATTACATCCATATTTTCACATGTCATAATGATATACATATATTCAAATATAGGTATGTGTAAATACATAATAATATTATGTATTACCTTTAAAAAAGTAATATGTATATTATACATGTAATAAGTACCTACATAATATTACGTGGATATCTCATTATTAAATACAGTATTATCCACTTGTTTAATGTGACTAATGATATTGAGGACAAAATAAAAAATACGCAGTATCAAAATCGTTCAGTCCATTTTCCCTAGGGTTGCACACTCAAAATTTTGATTTTCCTAATTGCCATCAGATTCTGGTTTACCTATAAGCTCATAAATTTTCTTATAATATAATTTTTTTGAAGTTCCAAAAATGTTTATTTTTCGTTTGAGAAATACGAAATATAATATAAACTTGTATTGAGAACTTGAACTTCCCAAGTTCATCCGGGGAAATCCCCATACGGGGAAAATGATTTGTTTACTCCAAAATTGATCCGAGGTGTTTTAATTTTTTCTTCTAGTCATTTTCAACGTAGCGGCATGTTGTTTGATTATTAATTTTGTAACTTAAATACAGGATGTTGGTTTTATATTCTGATCTTACAGACGCGCTGACAAATTTAGTCCACCATTTCTAGTTTAGTCTACCAACTCTAAGTACCATTATTAAAACGAATGGATTATCATCACATCATCAAAATTCAGTGGGGTTGAGAACTAAACAAACAGAAGTAACAGAGACGCGAAGAATAAAAAAAGAGGACGAAAACGATAATTCGTTGATGCTTTCCCTTTTCAACGTATTGTTAGGGTACATCACCAATCTGCAAAAAACAAAACTGATGATTCCCAATTGCTGATTAAAAATGAAAAACAAATAATCGACAACAGTGGTGAAAATTTGCTGATCACAATGAAACATCCTTCAGTGGTAGCAGATTTATTCATTTAAAATGTATCGGTGAACAGCGTAAAGGAGAGGAGGACAGGAAAACATTATGAATGTGGATGGTGGATTGTATACAGGGTGTAATCGATAAGTATGTGCAGGCGATTATGACGTTATTATTGCAGGTATCAAAAAACTTAAAACTAATATCGAAATTACTTTACCTAATGAGTAAAATGACAATAATAACTTTTTAAAAGTACAACGAGAAATATCTAAAAAATTTACTTTATACACTCCCATATCAAAAAGGGAAAATGGGACTAGTAGAAGTTAAATGTCTAATTCCGGCAAAAGACATGAATGCGGAAGATGCGGTTAAAAAAAAATTTAATATTTGAAATACAATGCAAAAAATAACACTTTTGTCATAGATAAGAATCATGACTATTTTTTCCAAATTCAGGGACAACTAAACGTTGCAGAAGCAGAAGTCTGCTTATTTGCTGTTTGGACTGGAGTGAATCATTCGTTAAAAATAGAATATATAAAAAAGTATGTAACGTTTAGGCAAAATAAAATGATGGACCATTATTGGATTTTACATAAATTGCCTACTGTCAGAATTGATTGATTCGAGACTTCAGCATTCGATGCCCATCAAGGACCCATCCTATATCATTCAAGCGATTGAAAAAAAAGAGATAAATCCAGTGCAACCGATAAAGCATCAGAATGCTAGCAAAAGATTTATTAGGTTTATCAATATAAATCTATATATGTATTATACATAATATATAATATAATAAATCTGTAGAAGACGCGAAGACTGACATCCGCGCGGACGGAGTCGCGGGCGGAAGCTAGTCAGAAATAAATATCTTTTGTTTTCATTTGCGTATTTTTCTATTTTATACTTTTTTAACACAAACATTACATTTTTTTTATTAAATACAAAATTTGTTTATCCGTTTTATTAGTTAAACTGAACAACTTTCACTAAGAAACTTAGGTCGAAGGAAATGTATATAGAGTTATGCATTTTGTATGGAAAGCTTATTTTTTTTTATTTTTCGTCCAAATTTCTTTGTAAAAGTTGATCAGTTATATAAACATGAAGTTGAAGATATCAATAGAAAGTATTCGCAAATTTTGTGTACTGATAAAAAAAAATCACCCGGTGTAATTTTCACGAAAATTGTTTCAAATTGTCATTTTTGGTACTTATTACGAATATTAAATTATACGAATGATTTAATTTTTAAAAATTAAGTGGAGCAACTTTCCCTTAGTACATTTGTATTATTTACATATAGGATGACAGGATGCATTTGTTTGCACTACTAGACCAAGCCCTTAATAATAAATTATTTTTCAGAAAAGTATGACAGCTCAAACATCTGGAACACACAAATTATTTAATTTGGATGATATAAAAGATTTATATAATTTATCTTCAGAAGAGCGATGGAATGTATATTTCCAGGCAGTAGAGAATGTCAAGAAGCAGTTATTGATCAAAATGAATGAATTATTGGTAAGAACTCAAATATATTAGGATAAATATCTTTTGTATTTGAATCTATGATTTTTACCCAACTGCCACAAAAGATTATGTCTCCTACATATTTTCGGGACACTCCAAACTAAAAGGCGGTATTTTAGCCTTACAAAGTTATTTAAGTGTCAATAAATAATTGTATAATTTGTATTTGTCTGCATTTACAGAACAAACACAACGCTCTAAGCTCAGAATTGGAAGAAGTATCGACGTTAATTGATAGTGATGTAATGAAAACCGCGCGAGTGGTGGGCGTCACTACAACTGTGGCCGCGAGACGACATGATCTTATGAGGAAGTTATTGTCTTCTATTGGTATGATACTTGAACGATTCTAGAAAATGAATATAATGATTTTATAGTATTATATAATGTGCATATTATGCAAATTGGTTGGGTTGGCAGTTAACACGCTAGATAAGATTAATATTTACGTAATTCTACCATTTGAACGACAGATTTTGTTAGAACAAATGAAAACTAATAAACATTAATCATATTACTACAAAACAAAAACAATTTAAACAAAGTCTAACTTTAAAAAAAAATTATAATTAAACCAGGGATGTCACTTTTGTCTATGTGAAATACGACAAAACCAGAAGTTAATTTTTATTTTATTTTTAGTTATAGTTGAAGAAGCTGCAGAAGTATTGGAAGCACACATAGTGGCGTCGCTAACAAACAAATGCCAACACCTTATACTCATAGGTAATTAAATCCTCACTTGGTTGCATTATTACGCTTAGTTTAATTAGCTATTGTTCTTTTTTTCAAGAGAAATAAAAAAATATCGTCATAATTATTATGAATAGTTAAATACATTTTTACACTCAAAAATAATAAAAAAGTCATAAATTTTTCGCTTATACAATGTATTACACACAAGTAAAGTCGAGCCAACGAGTAAAAATATATGTTCATAAATAAAATCTAATCTAAATTTCTAGGTGACCACAAACAATTGCGTCCATCGGCCGCTCACTACAAGTTGGCTAAACATTACAATCTAGAAATATCTCTCTTCGAACGTATGATTCGGAACGGTATTCACGCTAAAACCTTAACAATACAGCGGCGAATGCGACCAAACTTCGTGGAACTTTTGGTACCAACAATATATGAGAAGTTAGATTGTCACCCTATTGTGTTTAACTATCCCAAAGTGAAGGGAATGAAGGACACCCTATACTTTTACAACCATGATGTGTTTGAAGATTCGGAGGTTAATTTTTAACTATTATGGATATATCTAATTATTATGTCTTTTTTTAATCTAAATCGCTTGTGCTGCGTCTCATAAAATAATTCATTCCTGTAATAGTATTGTTTAAATATTGTTGTTTGCAGCGGTGAATAGATTATTTATTTTCCCGATTTCAGGGTTTAGAAGACAGTTGGAGCCACAAAAATACGTTCGAAGCAAAATGGTGCGTGAATCTCGCAAATTACTTGTTACAAATGGACTATAAATCCAACGAAGTGACAATATTGGCCACATATACTGGCCAAGCTACACTCATTAAAGAGGTAAGTAGTTACGTATTGCAAAAAGAGAAAAAAAAAAACAGAATATTTATGATTTTTTTTTTTAGATAAAAGTCTAAGTATCTTAAAAACACATATACTTCGAACGATAATTAAATATTACGAAAATATAATCAATATTATTTTTTTCAGTTTACAAAAAAATATCCCCTGCTTCAAGATATAAAAATAACTGTAGTCGACAACTTTCAAGGCGAAGAGAGCAAGATAGTTATATTGTCTCTGGTGAGGAGTAACAGAGACGGCAACATTGGCTTTTTAGCAGCTGCTAACAGAATTTGTGTTGCCCTATCCAGAGCTAAAGAAGGTATGTTTTCTTATTTTTACTTTTATATTTGTAAGCAAAAATAAATTGTACTTAAATTTTAAAATTGAAAAAATCTATTGAATACAAGACGCCAGAATATACCAACCCACATTTTTTGATTAACTTTTTAACATATAAAATCCATTATTTTATTATTTCCAGGTTTTTATATATTTGGTAACATGAAAGGACTGAAGTCAGCCAGTACTATATGGAAATCTATTGATGAAAAATTATCAGCTCAAAATGCTATAGGACGTACAATCGAATTAAACTGTGAGAAACATGCTCAAAATCTCGGTGTAAGTAAACATTGGATATAATTTTATAGAAGACAAGAGATTTATTTTATAATTTAAATGATTAATATCTAGGTATATACAAGTATAAATAACAAATTTAATTACTTATCTCTATTTGTACTAGGATTGATATTTGGGCCACCGGGCCCGATGGGCCGACCCTAAACCAAGACTTTGTTGTCTATCTGTCTGTCTCCAGGCTGTATCTCATAAACCGTGATAGCTAGATAGCTGAAATTATCACAAATTATGTATCTCCGTTGCCGTTATAATTGTTATATTTTCAGTAGAAAATTGCAATAAGCAATAATTAAAATAATTGCAATAATTAAAATAATTGCAATAATTAAAATAAGCGTTTATCCTTCATTTCTTACATAGAAAGGGGATTTTTTTTTTTAATTTATTGTAATTTATATTACAGGTTGAAAAGTATGAAGATCTCAACAATTGCCGTAAAGGATCGTGTCTCAAGAATTGTTAAATAAAAATAGTTAAGTAATAAATTAAATAGCATTAATAAATGTAATATAATTGTAATTTGTTTTGTAATTTAATGAATTGTATATGAACATGTATATTATATTTTTTAATAAATAGTTACAACAACAATTATAGCAACAATTGTTTAATTTTACACTTCTATAGAAACAAATGAGCAAAGCTTCTTACAGTTTTAATTACATTCAGAAAAACCCGGGGCAAATTATTTCAAGGGGCCTTTGAGCTACTAGACTGGGGTAGAAGCCTTTAAAAATAATGAAAAGATAAAAAAAATCGCAGTCGGATGAAACCCATTAGAAAAGGAGGGGAATATGATGAAAATAAAAGGAAAAATAAATTACGGTCAATCAGAGTTCGGGAAGTGGGAGGGGGGAGCTTTTAAGAGAAAAAAATGGTTTCTCCTGATTTCCGACAAAACTACAAGTCCTATAGAAAACAGTTCAATGGCAAAGTTGTAGGTAATTAAAAGTTCTACAACTTTTGTATTCACAATTTTTTCATATAACCTCAAAATTTAGGTGAAAAATTCAAAAAACTAAGTTTATGGTCTTTTATTTTTATCTACTTCAAAATTTATTTTTTTTCTACGAAATTTGGTGGAAACTTACTTTATTATGTCCCAAATACACTGTAATTTATTTGATTGAAAATATTTATTTTGTCGCCTTATTTTGAATTAATACCAAAAAAACAACCTAATTTTCAATCGAAAAGTCACCCGTCAAAATATCAGCTTTTTTCAAAAACTTGGGGTGCCTTTTGTTCATTGAAATCTCTACTTTCATATGGTGTAAAAAAAACAAACACCACTATAGTAAATGTTCTCAGGAAATGCATACAAACAGTGTGATAATGAGCTTTTACTAAATCAGGCACACTTCTCGAACTCTATATCTTCTCTTGTATCGGCTTTACGGTAATATTTCAAAAGAAAAATAATTATCTGTTCTAAGTTTAATATTTTACAGCATATTCAAAAGCAAAATGATGTCGATAAAAACATTTCAGGTAGTTCGAGAAGTGTGCCTGATTTAGTAAAAGCTAATTTTCACACTGTTTATATGCATTTCCTGAGAACATTTACTATCGTGGTGTTTATTTTTTTTACACCATATGAAAGTAGAGATTTCAATGAATAAAAGGCACCCCAAGTTTTTGAAAAAAACTGATATTTTGACGGGTGACTTTTCGATTGAAAATTAGGTTGTTTTTTTGGTATTAATTCAAAATAAGGCGAAAAAATAAATATTTTCAATCAAATAAATTACAGTGTATTTGGGACATAATAAAGTAAGTTTTCACCAAATTTCGTAGAAAAACAATAAATTTTGAAGTAGATAAAAATAAAAGACCAAAAACTTGGTTTTTTAAATTTTTCACCTAAATTTTGAGGTTATGTGAAAAAATTGTGAATACAAAAGTTGTAGAACTTTTAATTACCTACAACTTGACCATTGAACTTTTTTCTATAGGACTTGTAGTTTTGTCGGAAATCGAGAGAAACCATTTTTTTCTCTTAAAAGCTCCCCCCTCCCGCTTCCCGAACTCGGATTGACCGTAATTTATTTTTCCTTACATTTTTATCATATTCCCCTCCTTTTCTAATGGGTTTCATCCGACTGCGATTTTTTTTTGTTTCAAAAATTATCTACTCTAGTCTATACACTGGGTTCTTATGTATAAAGTGAAAAAAAAATATTTACGAATAATTTAGATAATAAGCAAATATTGTCTCATCACATCTTAATAAGTTGCGCTTAAAATAATTCAATCAGGTTGTTTAGTGTGAGGTTTAAAAGGTGGGGCCCTTTTTGGCACGGGGCCCGTAACAATTGCTACACTTGCTACTATGGTTTTTCTGGCACTGAGAAAAACAATATTTTTATTATTGTAATTGCCATTATGTATTTTCGTTTTTTTATTGACCTTCTTTAAAAAATAATAAAGGAAGATACAATAGCGAATAATAAGTAGGCAATCGTGTTAATGGAATTGTAATTACATATAATTAATAATTCCAACGAATTTTTTCACTTTCTTATGATTTTTTTTTATTTCTATAAAATAACAATTCGAAATTTATATGAATAAGTTTATGTATGGTTGCATGCATATTTTTATCTACGGTCTGTCTGTATGAGAACGTAAACGAATGGGGATATTTTTGTTCTGATATTTAATTAAAAGATAATGCTTATACATATGACCCGATGCCTACCAAATATCTGTAAAACAGGATATTCAAAACTAATGTTTTGAATATCCTCGTATTATTGTTAGTCTACTTATTACATTTTGGTTTTGGCCTATACACGCGGCTTAGCCGTGCTTTTAGGTCAAAACTCAGAGGTCAAATTAGTAATCAACGACGTGCGTTTCATTGACTCGTTAAAACTTAAAACTAGGTAAAACAAAAATAATGGAAAATCCATGCCTTATATAACTAATTTGTAAACCTAATGTAATGCAATGAGCTTCGACTTATTTACAAAATACAATGTACACTCACCGAGTCATAAATTAAAATAAATAAAAAACAAGACACAATTCACAAATATAGTATGCAGCTCTGCAAGGGAAAAGTGATTTGTCGGGTAAATAAAAAAGTCAACATGATTTCATATCTACTTGTATTTTATTCAATTATAAGCATAATAAATTGCAAATTGGAATTTGTACTTTCATCCGCATGTATCAGCTGATAGTGAATACGTTCTTAA
Organism: Colias philodice; assembly: GCF_061535455.1. Classification (NCBI taxonomy): domain Eukaryota; kingdom Metazoa; phylum Arthropoda; class Insecta; order Lepidoptera; family Pieridae; genus Colias; species Colias philodice. The sequence goes on along the minus strand of NC_143098.1, from coordinate 5,884,216 downwards.
TAGATACCTACTAAGAAACCAGACTATTAACACTGATAACAGCATGATTCTGTTACTGATATATTTGAGTACAGCTGTATAAAATCAACTTTATTAGTAGTTATAGTGCCATAATATGTGCAAGGTTATCATTCCGATATATTCAATATTTGTGACATATTTTAAATTGTTTGTATGTTATTAACGTTTTTTCCGTGCAAGTATACAGTACTTCTAATCACACACTGCTTTGGTGTATTTTTATTTTTTAAACTGATCATGAAAAAATAATCTATTAAACTGCGTCTTAAAAAATATCACTCTTGCTTATGTGCTGTCATTATATTTACCAGTTTCACCATTTTCATAAAATTACTCAGAAACCCACACACGCTTAGCAGCTTATACAGTGTCCCTCCGTCGGTGTAGTAAGCGTTGGGTAATGGAAATTTTTATTTTTGCATATTCTGATTAGGTACGTAAAAAAGACTAAAGCATGATTCACGCTACACTGTGTAGGGGCCCGGCTGTGCGGACCCGGGAAACAAATGAAACAATATCCATCGACATAACAACGTCGTGCCCTGTCATGGCCCCGCAGCCGTGCGCGGCCGAACCACAGTCAGACATGAATCGTTTAATATTAAAAATTTAAAAGTATACAATATTGTTCGATTTTTTTATGTGTGGTGTCTCTCGATGTTAGCCAGAAAGTCTTCTACATCTTAACGCGAACGCTTGGGTGAACTGAAGGTTCACCCTGGTAGCGACATGAGCAAGGGCGTCCGCCCTTGACGGAGATCAAGAACCTCGGCTTGGGCTATCGCTTGAGTGGAGGAGGCCGGAAAGGCCCTAGTCGGACGGGACGTAATGTTTGATCGTGAACAGGTCGGGGCACGGCTTTTCGCAGCAGCATATAGCGCTCCGCTAATATGAGCCTTTTACCATAAATAAATAAAAACATAATATTAAACGTGAGCACGTGTGCAAGTGCCAGAATTCATTCAAAATTCGTTTGGAGAATATTATGAGTATTTTTTACGTAATCAGCGTATGCAAAATTATAATAGCGCTTTCAATCCGTTTCCTTTCTAAATTCTTGACAGCCTGCGCCGATCCGTGGACCGTGCGCTATCTGACTGTCGCATCGATCGGCACCGCAGCAGGCCACCAAGAAACGCATAACTTGAAAACGCTATTAATCCCTTTAAGCTTAGAATACCGACGAAGGGACACCTGTATAATCTTAAATAAATAATATACCTAAGATAACAATTTATCATTAAGCCTACCATCATAAATAGTTGTAGAAACCGAAAAGACCCGTTTTTAGTAAAGGGTTTATAACAATTAACAAATAAAGTTTAAATCGGTTAGCTTTACATGTAATTCCATATTTTAATGTAAGAAGTGACCTACGGGAACCTTTAAGGCTAATGCAATATTAATACTAATTTTATTGTGCTTGCTTTGCATCACATTGAATATCACAATTACATTTATTCTAATAAATTAATATTCTTCTAAGAAATCTTCTATATACGTTATAATATTTTCTGGAGCATTTAAATGGACATGATGAGTTCCTTCTACTTCTATATAATTAACATCGGCTGTTTGTTTTAATTTTTCTATTACTTTCATGTAGTAGTCTAATCTTTCCCAGTTCTGACCCGGAATAGCTCTAATATTCAGGACTTTGCATTTCACTTGACTTGCATACTCTAACGCTGTCTCTATGGACATCATTCCTAAGCCAGACACTTTTAGTCTGGGATCACGCTTGAAGTAAAAGCCCCTTTTCTTCATAGACAAAGGGGTCGGAGCCATGCCTCGTTTCATTAACACCTTGCAATTATCCCTCGATACTGACCCTTTATATGCATCTAACACTATATCAATCATTTCTTCATACTCGTAACACGGGATTTCATCCACAGTTAAATTTTCATAATCTAATATCTTATTTATCGACCAACCAGTCGCCTTAACCATGATTTCAGGCGGTCGCACAGCCGGACTGGCAATATCGATACAAATTATTTTGTCAACGTCATCAGGATATGATGCAGCATACATAAAACTTAATGCACCTCCAAGGGAATGGCCAATGAGGCTTATTTTTTCCCATTTAAAGTGTTTCACTATCCGTCGAAGAAGTACCACGCCATCCCAGAAAACATAATAGATCATACCAGTAGGGTAATGGGATGAGTTACCATGACCAGGTAAATCAATTGCTAGTACTGATGTTGAAGCAGGCAACATTGGAATAAGGTTGTCCCAAGTGCCTGCATTGTCTTGCCACCCATGAATAGCTATGAGCGGCTGCTTATTTCGCGGTCCCCACCATCTTCCAGCTACATGCCCCCAAGGGACAGGTATTTCAATTTCTTCTACAGTCACACCAACTGGTAATTCTGCAAAAAAAGAAAATAAACAATATAATTTTCATTATTCTGTTTAATTTTCTTCAAAATATGTAGATTAGCAAATTGAAGAAATAACACACAGGTTAGATTGGTGTAATCATATGCAGGATTCCGTAAAAGGTAAAGCTTTATTGTTACTGTAATTTCTAATATTATAAATATGCAGTGTATGTTTTTTTTTTTTTGGTAATTGCTTAGTTAAAAACTACATATACTATTTTAATTTGTTTTGTGTGTCCATGTGTGGAGAAATGAGATAGATTTTAAAGGTTTATTTCTATTTGATCAAAAATGCAAGTTAATAGTGTTAGTTCTAATCATTTATAAGTTACTTACTATGATACTATCCATGGAAAGAAACTGTTTTAAAGTCTTTACTATTATTACTCCACTCTAGTTTACTTAATTTGCTTAAGAAAAGATTATAATGTGGTCTTCCTAGTGTTTATATATACATAACACAGATTAAATCACTAAAAATACACAAAAAATCATAAAATATTGATAATGTTATTACACTTATCTTCCAAAAAGTTAATCTAGCATATCATGTTCCTTGATAAAATTAATTTATATTATTACCTTTGATCTTATTGTTGTTTTTTGCATATATCCACAATTTTGTATGATATTGACAAAAGGTTAAAAATTATAGGAATACAAAATGTTACTTTAAATAAAAATATCCAATGAATATATGCTAATTTTCGTAAAGAAATATATTTAGATTTTTAATATAGTTAAAAAATAAAATAAAAAATAAGCAAAATAAAAATAGTTTATTTACCCTTCTCAATTTCATACAATATGGAGTAGTAGGGCCCTCCTAGTAAGTTTAATATAAAACCTGTGTCAGGAGGACCCGCTCTTCCTTAACTTAAAATTAGATAACCTATATCTACATGAGAAAAATAAACTGTTTTAAATAACTAAATATTAATAGTTAAGTGTGGAGTGTATGAGTGTGTGTGTGTAATGTGTTTGTGTATTGTGTGTGTGGGCGCATGTGTGCGTGTGTGTGTGGGTGCATGTGTGCGTGTGTGTGTGTGTGTGTGTGTTTAGATTTGTCAGTTTATGTATGAGCACGAGTTTGTGAGTGAACGAATTTAATAGCAGTTAATATTTACTAGCGTATGATTATGATTAAATTTAAATAAATAATATAGAAACAATAATTACACAGTGCATGACGTAGCAAGGAGGTTTTCTGTGTCATCATAATTTAGTGTTTTTAGCCAATTCATTGTTTTGTTTTTTAAATCACTACAAGTTAATGTAGTTAGTTAGTTATATGTTTATCAATAGTAATTAATGATGTGAATATAATTAAACACAATTAAATTATGCATGAAAAATTGAACTTCTCTGTTAAATTCTGGAACGAAAAAAAATGGTTTTGGTGGTGAATAAAAAATAGTACAATTTTTTATGACATAATAATCTTTGGTTACTCATAAATTATTAACTATCAGTAATATCAGATACAAGAACCAACTATCTAAAATATATTTAAAAATATTACTGAAAGAGTTAGAAACACACAGGAAAACATATTTTCAAATTCATAATAAAGTTGAAAGTTCTTTATTAAAGAAAAATCTAAAGAACTTATATTTTACCGTGTGATTAACTTTAAATTTTATTATTATTCAGCCTTGACAGCATCTTTTTATATTTTAACTTTTTAATTAAAAAACCCTACATCTTGTATGGAAATTTTAAGTTGGTAAGTTTTAATTTATTCTTATTTCTTAATGATTAATTCTACATTTTATTGTATGCAAATAGGATCTAAGAAATAAGACTTTGAATGGAACAAATAAAATTGTATATTCTAAACAAAATTGGAAATACCGTCTGTATTTTCTGTCTAATACTATTGTGTAAGAAAATATTGTGTCACAATTATCTTGTTATGATAAAAGAAATAATTATTTGCTATGATCAGCAAAATTTTATCATTTATTTTGTAAAACACACTACCTAGTTACACTTCCTTATGCAATGTGTCATAAGGAAGAGTGTACAAAAAATGATGAATACATATAACAATAACCTCCTCCTTTTTTTAAAGTCGGTTAAAAAATATGAAACACAAGCCATTTGGTGTAAAGAGGTCTTTAGACCAGATAAATTTTAAAAATTAATAGTGGGCTATCATTATTACAAAATTAGAGCCCAGCGTTTTTGAACATCAAAGTTATTCATTTATAAATCACATCAAATTGTTTTATTATGTTTGCTTTTCAATTATAAAATAACGTAAAAAACACTTAAAACCTCAATTTTGTAATAATTGGAATACAATTTACATATGGAGCGTGAATTAAAGTTCCAAGGTCAATTAGTAAATTGAACTCAGTAACATGATGCCTGCATAATGAATCAATAATTTTACTTGTTACCTAACCATAGTATGGAGAATGTTTTTGTAACAAATTTATACTTAAAATGTAAATAGGTAAAGGATGGAAATATCCTGTAAGAAATCAATAAAATGTGTGTGTTTAAGTAACAAGAAAAAAAAATCTGTACAGAAACTAGTCTTGATAGTGTAAACCTTGACACAGTACTAATTGCCATCACTTGGTTCAGTGATGAAAGAATTTTTAATTTATGTAACACAAAAACATCCACATGCATAATTAGTAAAAATATGATAAAAACGGTTATGAATTAAAAAATGAATACTCACCTTCCATTTGGTGTCCGTTCATATTTATAAAACAATATAATGTGTCAATAACTTCGAAATTATTTTCACTTCTAAACGAATTAATTCTTCTTGAGCGACACAACACTTTCCTTTCACTATTCAAGATATACTGAATTTATCATTTGCAGCAAATGATTTGCTAAACCACTGTCAATATAGTAATATTGTGTATTATCTAAAACTTAAGTCACGACTGTTGAACGAGACTATATGGCGCAATATGAAATAAAACAATCATCAATACTTAGGCAGACAGTTCGCATCGAATAACATTGCGTTTAAAATATAAAATACCGCAAACTGCAAAGTACTGCAATGATAGAAAATTCTTAAGTCTTCAGAACAATTTATGTTCAGATTGTTGCTGTTAGATAGCCACACAATATTTTAAATGAATAGACATGATTCATGTAATACCATTCCGAAAATAATCTTTATCATTTTCATAAATTCCTTGATTATTAATAATTCAACAATTATGACGAATTACGATATTATTGACATTTTAGTTTTTACGTATGACACTTGAGTTGACAGCTATCTCAACAGCTGTTGAGTGCGACGCTGATGGTTGTGAATTGCCAGTTTTTAATTATATTTTTGATTTTAATTAACCTGTGCCGCGCGGTTTAGCATAATATATTGTGTATATAGTATAGTACAGCTCACAGTACAGCTGTAAGTACAGTTCTTAAGGGTCAAATAAGTTATTGAATCGATAAACGGCACACTATGGCCAGTTAAATTAAACCCAGTTTAAACGGAATTGATATTAGGATTCAAATGTTCCTAAACGCATAAATTGTCAAAGTTATTGGGTCAATACTCAATAACAATATTGAACAGAACAAGCGTTAAAAATTCTCAGAAACTGGGCATTAATAACATAATTAGAGCGTTTTCACATTATCCGATCCGATATCGGATATCGGACGCCGATAGCCGATATCCGATATCGGACACAATTTTCCCTTTCACATTGTCCGATAAAATCCTTCCGATATCATCATGAGTGCTGCCAGAAATTTTTAGAGAAAACTAAACTAAATTGCCAGTTGATAAAAAAAGGTATAATTAAAAAAAATTCAAATGATAGATCATAGTTGTACATACATTAAAAATAACTACGTAAAAAAAAAACAACTTAAACAAACAAAGTAAAATGTAAAAAATATTTGATATCATTAATTACTGCATATTATTTAGATGTGCTATTTACAAAATAGTTTTGATGTCGGTCATTTGTATAGTATATGTTAACACATTAAAAATTAAATAAATTTATACCTATCAATACCTACTACAACCTAGTATTAGAGGTAGTTAATAGTTTTAGTAATACATATGTATCAGTAAATACCTTTCAAAATCTATTAAATGTATTTTTAACAAGACGTACCTAGTCATTTAGTCATTTTTTCACTTTATACATTTACTTATAAAAGTTCATGTAGTACCTATGATAAATTTATTATGTGATACAATCTTTGTTCACATTTTCTATTCTTTTTCTTATTACACTGTAAATAATATTGTCACCCGTTCAAATATATATTTTATAATATGATTGTTGTAAGTAAAGATACATAAATTATTTTATTGTCATAAGCAATTATTTTAGAATTAAGAGTTTTCAAATATTCTTTGTTGTTCATTCAAAACAAAAATAAAATCGGTGTGAAATCTCCTCCTTTTTTTGAAGTCGGTTAAAAACAAAGCACTCAATGACAACAATACAATAAACAGCACAACCACAGAGCACAACCAACATCCGAGTAGGAGGAGGAGCGAGGCAGAATGAGTTAAAATAAAGATGATAGACACTAATATTTTCGAAGATAGATATTTGAATTTAAGAACGCAATATATTTTTGTTTACTCAGTTCAGCCAATTGCCGTATATTTTAATACGGTAATTAAAATAGCTGCCGTATAAATCGTATTTTTAATGCCTATAAATACTTAAATGTGTGTATTCTTAATAAAAAAAAGTTTCTTTTAATAGAAAGGATTTTAGGTTAAAGCAAAGAATTTTTTTAAAGATTTAGCGCCCTATAAGACTGAAAATACACAAACTTGTGCTTTTTTGCTGTTGGTATACTGCTTTTTCGAAAATTGAGTTGGCAATACTGAACATTATCGTCCGATAGCTCACGGGCATATCGGTGTCGGCTCCGATATCCGATATCGGACCGGACAATGTGAAAGACAGGAACATATTTCATACATTTTACTTCCCTCCGATATCGGATATCGGCTATCGGCTTCCGATATCCGATATCGGATCGGATAATGTGAAAACGCTCTTACTGTGATAATTATTACAATCAGAGCGTTTTCACATTATCCGATCCGATATCGGATATCGGAAGCCGATAGCCGATATCCGATATCGGAGGGAAGTAAAATGTATGAAATATGTACCTGTCTTTCACATTGTCCGATCCGATATCGGATATCGGAGCCGACACCGATATACCCGTGAGCTATCGGACGATAATGTTCAGTGTTGCCAACACAATTTTCGAAAAGGCAGTATACCAACAGCAAAAAAGCACTAGTTTGTGTATTTTCAGTCTTATAGGGCGCTAAATCTTTAAAAAAATTCTTTGCTTTAACCTAAAATCCTTTCTATTAAAAGAAACCTTTTTTTATTAAGAAAACACACATTTAAGTATTTATAGGCATTAAAAATACGATTTATACGGCAGCTAATTTAATTGCCATATTAAAATATACGGCAATTGGCTGAACTGAACTGAACTGAAGTAAACAAAATTAATATATTGCGTTCTTAAATTCAAATATCTATCTTCGAAAATATTAGTGTCTATCATCTTTATTTTAACTCATTCTGCCTCGCTCCTCCTCCTACTCGGATGTTGGTTGTGCTCTGTGGTTGTGCTGTTTATTGTATTGTTGTCATTGAGTGCTTTGTTTTAAACTGACTTCAAAAAAAGGAGGAGATTTCACACCGATTTTATTTTTATTTTGAATTAACAACAAATAATATTTGAAAACTCCTAATTCTAAAATAATTGCTTGTGACAATAAAATAATTTATGTATCTTTAAGTACTTACAGGAAATGACAACAATCATATTATAAATATACAGGGTGTCCCACTGTTGGTATACTAAGCTCAAAGGAGGTTATAGTTTTGCATACGCTGAGTACGTAAAAAATAATTAAAAAATTCCAGATTCATTTTTTTTTCAAATAGATGAATTCTTAAAACTCTATGTGTACACCCATAACAAGTGAGCCGCCCAACTTTGCCACCAGCACGTGAGCTATCGTTTGATTATGTTTTCATAGATAAAATGCTCATATAAGAGAAGCGGTATATGCCGGCTGCGCGAAGCTAGAGAAGAAAACATGGATTTTCAGGAAAAATTTAGCAAAAAATTTTGGACGTAATTTTTTTTTAAAGTATTTTTTACGTGATCAGCAATGATATTTTATGTATAGATACGTTATATACTCACAATATATCCAAAAAAAATGCTTCATATGCAGTGTCAGGCACACACAAATACAATTTTCATTTTACTTAATTTATTACATTGACAGACTGTATAAGAGAGATGGCTCTAATAAAATGATATATAAACAAAAAAGACAAAGATAGTTTGTTACTTCCGCGCAGGTGTAAGCAAAAGTCATAAGAATTCGCCAATTAAATATAAATAAACAAATAGTTGCCATGGTAATTGGCATAGACTAACGACACAGAAGGTTCAATGTTATAGAATATAGATGTTAGGTTTCCTGCACAAGTAAATAAATGTGACAATTTCATTTACTATTTTATGATTATTATGATGTCGTATTACAATGAAAAAAAAAAATTTTTTTGGAGATATAACTGTATTAAGTATTTATTACTAGCTGTGGTGTTCGTTTTCGGTCATCATCATTTCACCCGATAAACACCCACTGCTGAGCATACTGCATAATCCTCCTTATAGAACTCCATAAGGACCGATCTTACGCTATTCGTTTCAAGGCAGTTCCCGAAACCCGTACAAGGTCATCACTCCAACTTGTAGGATAATTATAATAATAGTGGTGCCTAGATGAAAAAAAAAGGATGAAATAAAAGAAAGGATGAAGTATAAGCCTTTTTTATCTAAAACACAAATAAAATTTATGTTCTTAATAGCTATTTACAGAAAAGCAAATAGCATTTTTCGTCAGTAGCGATAATCTTTTCTTTAATGTTTACGTATATTCAACATCATTTTATTTTTATTTATCATTTTATTATTGCAAACAAACATTTTTGCCATCACGATTTCATTGTATATAATAAATAGCTATATTTGTTAATTATATGCACTGGATGTAAACTGTGGATTTAAATATAAAAATAATCAAGTATTTACCCAAATCGAAATTAATAAAATAACCGTTCTATTTTCAATAATCGTATCTACATGATAATCTTTGAACACAGTGTACGCTAGCTTTGTCACACTAGTGATTGAAGCAATGTTTTATCCCTTTCATTATTTCAATACACGTGTCAAGCAAGTGTCATTCATAAAGAATTGTAAATTGTTATTTTTACTCTTAAACTGTAATAATTTAATATATTTTGCTGTGATATGATATTCCTTTATCTTTTTTTATTTTTTTGCACGAATACGTGCACTTTCTGAACACACAGGAAGGCATTTTCGACAACTTTAATGTACCTATCGGCATATACGCTCACTGGGACCGGTGACAATCTGACTGATTGCATTGGTCCCAAATAGGACCAATTCACGGAATCAGTTTTGGTGCGTTGATGACGTATCTACCTCTTGTTTCTATATATAATATCATTGGTGATCAGTGTATGCAAAACTACAACTTCCTTCGCGCTTAGTATACCAATAGTGGGACACCCTGTATATTTGAACGGGTGACAATATTATTTGCAGTGTAATAAGAAAAATAATAGAAAATGTGAACAAAGATTGTATCACTTAATAAATTTATCATAGGTACTACATGAACTTTTATAAATGTATATAGTGAAAAAATGACTAAATGACTAGGTACGTCTTGTTAAAAATACATTTCATAGATTTTGAAAGGTATTTACTGATACATAATATTATGTATTACTAAAATTATTAACTAATACTAGGTTGTAGTAGGTATTGATATAAATTTATTTAATTTATAATGTGTTAACATACCTATACTATACAAATGACCGATATCAAAACTATTTAGTAAATAGCACATCTACATAATATGCAGTAATTAATGATATCAAATCTTTTTACATTTTACTTTTCTTTTTTTGAAGTTGTTTTTTTTTTACGTAGTTATTTTTAATGTATGTACAACTATGATCTATCCTTAGAGTATAGATATCTATAGAGCGCGAACAACCAAGTGGGAACAGTAGGCACAGGTGGGAACAACACGACGTTCCCGCCGCGTGCGCTCGTAGTCGTGGTTGAGTGCTGACGAAGTGCTCTTGATTTTTATTCATATCTAGGAATAAACATGGTAAAATGTGCAGTTATATCTTGCAAAAACGATACTAGAAAATACACAAAATTGAAATCCAGTTTCACATTTCATCAGTAAGTCGATTGTTATACTTATTTTTATGAAAATAAATTTAGCATCATGGGGGTGAAGGGGAGGTGGGAAGCGGACACGCGCAGGCTCGCTCGCGCGCCTCACTCACTCCCGCCACGTGATCGTAGTGATGTGACCTGACCAACGCTGTACTCGATATAAAGTTTACTAGAAGAACTATATTTTAACAAATTATTTATTTAACTTTAAAATTAAAACTCTTTTAAAAATGTATTATAAATAAATTTGTGGTGTGTTTGGTATGATACAATTTCTAATATTATGAATGCGAATGTACTGGCACCAATAGTCAGCCTTTTAGTGGTAAGTTTGGGTTCAAACTCATATATGAAAATATTAGAAACAGTAAATTTTAAAAAGTCTTTTGAATGAATTGACTTACTCATTTATTTAACTTTATCACAAAATTAACAAAAGTAGCAAACTTAATATCTGATACAATGAAAAATACGTTTGAACAAAATATGGCACTTTTTACCAGTGTTCAGCCGCCAAAAACTAATACTCAGCCGTATTGCCACCTAGTGGTCAGCCTCTCTTGAGATCAATAGTTTTAAGCTTAAAGATTAAGAACATTAATTAACAATTAGTAATAGGTACTAAGTTTAAAAAAACAGTGAAATAAATAAGAAACTCTTTAAGAAACAATTTAATTATGAACGGCTGAGCACTGGATCTAGGTTCACCAGTACTCAGCCATGTAACAAAATTGAACTATTGAAGTTGCCGACTATTGGGTTTGTGATACAAATATATATGGTATGAGTATTATAGATAAAAGGATAAATTCTGAACTTAAAAATGATAATCAACCCCGGCTGACCACTGGTTTTATAATTAAAAATGATAAAACCAGTAGTCAGCCGGGGTTGGCTGAGTACTAGATAATGTATATAAAAACGGGACGCAGTAGTCGGCCACTTCATTATTTAATAATTCTTAAGAAAAATAATTTTTTATTTTATTTTTATTTTTATTTTTATTTTTATAAGAACACAACAGTCATACATGATTTAATATAGCAAAGTTCTAAAATTAACTATGACCACACAACATGTTCTATTATTAAAAAGAAAGACAACATATAAAAAAGAAAACGAGCCTCACGCATATGAACTAACTACTAATCTTAATCTTAAAATAATAAATAAAGCCCACATTTATTATACATAAGTTATACATTAGCTACATAAAATGCTATTTCTTAATTGATGTCTATAACTATTACAAGAACATTGAAAAATATCTATGTCTAATAATTCATCATTATAAAATTTGGCTGCTCTTTTTAAAAAGGCATTCTTGGCGTAATTTGTGTTACAGGGTGTGACCTCAAATGTATATCTGCAACGTGAGGAAATTCTGGGAACTCTTAATTTTATTTTTTCTAATAGCAAGCCTGAATCAATTATGCAATGCATGATCTTATAAAGAAACATCTGGTCCAAAAATAGACGACGCTTTTCCAGTAAACTTATATTATGTTTTTTAGAAGTAGTTTCATAATTGATAAAGATATTTCCAGTCCGATATTCTAAAGCTTTTAGAAATTTATTTTGAATTTTTTCTATACGAGTAATGTGGACATTGTAATAAGGGCTCCATACAGTAGATGAAAATTCCAAAATACTGCGAACAAAAGCATAATATAATATTTTATAAGTGGACGGTTGTTTAAATGGTTTAGCGAGACGAAGTATCATTCCTAGTTGCTTATAGGCTTTAGAGATTATGTATTCCATGTGTAAATTAAAGCGTAGTTTTGTATCGAGAATAACTCCTAGATCTCTTACTTCCGTGACGCGTTTTATTTTATAACCGGAGAAGGCGTAATCGAAAATAAGGGGATTACGTTTTCTATTGAATGAAATAATTTGACATTTATCGGGGTTAAGAAATAATTGATTGATGTTGCAGAATAATTCAAACTTCACTAAATCTGATTGCAATTTTAAACTATCTTCAAGTGTATTAACTGTCATAAAAATTTTTGTATCATCGGCGTAAAGTAGATGGTGTGAATTTTGAAAACAAGAACCTATATCGTTTATATAAACAGTAAACAAGAATGGACCCAAATGGGAACCTTGTGGAATACCCGAAGGAATCTTTAAGAATCCAGAAGTGTAACCCTTAATTGCGACAGCTTGGCTTCTATTAGAAATATACGATTGAAGCCAGCGGAGAAGGTCACCGTGTATACCAAACTTGGATAATTTCATTATGAGTGTGGAGTGATTAATTTTATCGAAAGCTTTTGAAAAGTCAGTATACACGGCGTCCACCTGCAGGCCGGCATCAAGAGCATTCAAAATAAAGTCCGTAAATAGTACAAGATTAGTCTCTACGCTCCGCCCCCGGAAGAAACCATGTTGATGCTGTGAAATATGTCGAGATGTTATCTGTTTTAATTGGTTTGTGACTATCTTTTCGAAAATTTTTCCTAATACGCATAATTTAGAGATCGGCCTATAATTTTGAACGTTTTGTTTATTACCGCCTTTGGAAATGGGTGTTATTAAAGCCTACTAAAACTAAACTAAACTAAATAATATACTTTATAATTGGATACAATGCCTAAACTCTTGATATTTATATAAATTCGAATACAACGTGTCATAAATATTATAGAAAAATTAAATAAGTTACCATTTCTGCGAACGCTTTCCACTAACGAAAAAATAGCACTCGCATCGCTTGTGGCCTCAATATTTTTATGATTGAAAAAAATTGTTTTTCTGATATTCCAATTAAACATATTTTTTAAAGTACTTATAATTAATACAAAAAAATATTCAAATGGAATAAACACACTTTATTCACTTGGTAAACAAATTTAAAATTACATATTTATACTTTATTCATACATTTCTCCTTTAATAACATATTGAACATAAAATTTACATATGATACATATTTATTTACATAACTTATCGATAGCTCATCACGCAATTGATATCTATCCATCCCTATTTGTCACACACACATCTATATAGTATCTATAGCTCATCTGCCTACGATGTGCACAAAGCAATTTGTGCAATACACGCTCTCTATACTATATCTATACTCTAAGGATCTATCATTTGATTTTTTTTAAATTATACCTTTATTATCAACTGGCAATTTAGTTTAGTTTTCTCTAAAAATTTCTGGCAACACTCATGATGATATCGGAAGGATTTTATCGGACAATGTGAAAGGGAAAATTTTATCCGATATCGGATATCGGCTATCGGTGTCCGATATCCGATATCGGATCGGATAATGTGAAAACGCTCTCATACTTCAATCACAGATTACAAAAATATTGATAATATTCTCCTTTCTTCTGACTTCTTTACTAATATAATATTAGTTAGTAAAGAAGAAAGGAGGATTTATTGAATACCAGCGATATCGATTTATCAAATCGATTATCGACTAGCACTATCCCGTATCCGTTGATTTAAACAAGTTTAATACGTTTTTTTATCACTCTTTTCATAGTAAATATTTTACCTGTATATACCAATACCGTATAAAATTATGATATAAAACTATGCATTATTTAAAATAGAGTTATGTAAAATATTAATTATTTTAAAATATAATCCAAAATCTTGCGTGTTTGTAGTGAATAACAGTATCAGAATCATCGGAACGTGATCGGAACCCATCGGAACCCTATGGGCGAGGCCACAACACTACCGTTGCGGCGTCGCGTCGCAAAAATAACATCGCACAGCAATGCGATGCGATGTCGCAACGCAAAAATTTCATCGGATACGACATCGGACGAAAAGACGCTAACCAACGTTTCAGTTTCTAGTGAGACATGGACCGCACTGCGCGTGTTCTACTGCTGCTTGCGTTAAGACGTATTAAGAAAAAGAAACAGAAAAGAAAGTACTGGGTGCACCCATTACTATTTAACTCCTCAAAATTTGAATATAAACTTGTACACACTTCCCTCCATGCTTCTGTTTTTAAAAATTTGTCTTTGAATTCTGATATAGTTTTATCCCAAAGGACGGGACGTTCGTGAATTAAGGATATCAGGTAGTCGACATCGTACTCCGCCATATCGCTTAAAAAACGCGTGCAGGTCGTTCAAAGTATGGACACCGACTAAACGGCAGCGCGTCGCCGCATTACGATGCGCCGTCGCATCGGAAATTTCCACGGTGCATTCTGCGGCGTCGTAGATTTTTACGACGCGACGCCGCAACGCAGTGTTGTGGCCTCGCCCTATCGGAACGAATCTGTACCAAACATCGTCAAACAATTTGGCGTGGTATTTTTGGCGTTGACATTTATGATTTTACAATTTTCACAGATGTGAGTTTGTCAATGTTGTTTCAGCGTCATGAGAAGTTGTGAATTGTGACTTGTGTGGAAAAAAATCAACAGAAACAGCAACGTATACAGTTTTTCGTAATGGCAGAAAAGAGGAAAACTAAAAAGCGCAAAGAGGTACATATTATTTGTTACATTTATTGTAATTGATTAATTTTAGAAACGTATTAAAAATTGTTCTACTTTTATGTGGTTATTAAATTTTTGCGTTGTTGTTTTGGAATTTCAGACTATAGCTATTTGGAAAAAAATATATTCTTGGATAGATTAATATTTACTTATTTAATTACGATAAAATTTGTTTAACTATTGATATTTCAATTAATAACAGTGACGCAATGATTGTTTTTGCTAAGCTCGTCTGAAGCCTGAAAGTATACACGTACGTATATTTCCAACGTCTGCAGATCCGTGATGAAATGTTTTAAATTTAATTTCTTAACTACATACGAGTGATATCTTGAAAGCGAGAAATGTTTTTAATGCATTAGTTGCAAATTACAATAAAACGCATATAGGGCTTACAATGCGCAGTTGTGCATAAACAGCTGGGTACTTTAAAATTTTATAAATAACTTCGATCCTTCCGGCGTTTCTTTGTTTGATCTTTGCCAAGCTACTCAACTATATTCTACATTTTGTTTGCAGCGAAGAAAGGTTAGTCAAAATATTTTTATAAATTTAATGTAAACAAAGTTTAGCTACTAATATAACCTGACTTTATTGAAGTAATAATTAATTGTGGAAGAAAATTAAAAGACCACAGGTTGTGTTTGTTGATGCATTAATATTATTTTCTTCTAAGTACTTCTTTTAAAATGAAATATTGAGGATAAATAAAAGTTTCTTTAAAATGTGTAGGTACAATAAGCTTGGTTTTTGTTATAAATAAAAAAACTAATTATCAATAATCAAAGTTTATATTCAGGTTTACCTAAAAAATTATGCAATAATCAGTATCTCCTTTTAAAACAGATTAATTCTGTGTATATTGTGTACGTATTAATTATGAGATTAATATATAAAATCTCAATGCACAAAGACATTGTTTCAATCATAGTTGAATGTATTCATAAAATACAATAGATCTTTGTATATTAAAGACACATGTTTATCCATACTAATATTATAAATGCGAAAGTAGCTCTGTCTGTCTGTCTGTTACTCAATCACGCCTTAACTACTGAACCAATTTGCATGAAATTTGGTATAGAGATATTTTGATACCCGAGAAAGGACATAGGATAGGTTTTACCCCAGAAATCCTACGGGAACGGGCTTTTCTTTGAAAACGCGGGCGGAAAGCTAGTACTTTATATACAGGAAAGTATAAAGATGGTGAATGATTGTTTGTAAGTAACTATTCAAATATACAGCCTACTTTGCCATTACTAAATGTATTTTCATATCAAACTAGCTTTCCGCCCGTTCCCGTAGGATTTCCAGGATTAAACCTATCCTATGTCCTTTCTCGGGTATCAAAATATCTCTATACCAAATTTCATGCAAATTGGTTCAGTAGTTAAGGCATGATTGAGTAACAGACAGACAGAGTTACTTTCGCATTTATAATATTAATATGGATGTTCATAGGTACGTAGTAACTATAACCAATAACAGTTAACTTCAGAGTCTGCTGTGCAATATATTATGTGATATATTAGTTTTTCTTAAAAATATAACCCAAAGTAAGTAAACTATAAACTGGTACTTACTTAGTTTGAATTACATTCCATTAAGTATTTTATTTATTTTGGAAAGGTAGCTGTAATATTACATTAAAAATAATGTCATCGGCTCTGGTCTCAAGTTAATTTTTATGGGTTGTATTATCTGTAAAGTTAATTCTTACAGCTTTAATATTAGCACCAATAGAGTAAATGTCTGATGACACTTTCACACAAGTCTGATTACTTTTTGTTATAAATTTCTTATTTCATTTTGAAACATTCCCATACATTTAAAAGATAATTTAAAAACACATGTTTTTAAATTATCTTCAGTTTATTCTGTTTCTATTTCAAAACATTTTGAAATAAAAATAATTTGTTAGAGATGCCATATCAATTTTCCCGGACGGAGTTCTAAACAATATAAAGGCCAATTGTTACCTAACATATTGCCTGGTCGCAGTAATATAAAAAAAAAGAGATGCCGTAAATATGTGGTGTAGTACCTTAAGACTTTGTGTACCCTAAAATATGATAAAGTTGTATAGTTTTGTTGTTTGAACACAGTACACACCAATCTCAGGTATGACTGGTTTGAATTGAAAAATGGTTTTTGTCTTGGACAAAGGCTAATGACATATTTTTTTGACATCATTAAAAAAATATACTAATTCTAAAAAAAAATCCTTAGAGCGAGCGCGCACGAGCAACTTTGTCTCCGCAACTATTTTGTCTCTCCCATCAATTGTATGGGGAGTTGCGTCGCTACGTGCGCGCACTTTCATACTAGCCCATGGGTGGAGAGACAAAATAGTTGCGGAGACAAAAAAGTTGCGGAGACAAAGTTGCTCGTGCGCGCTCGCTCTTAATATAAGTATCTTGCTGTGCATATTTCAAAATGTCTTTTCCGATAAGGTTTATATTTAAAAAAAATCTGTCATGGAATAAAGTTAAATTTGGAAAATGTATGATTCTTGGGATAGTGTAAGGAAAAATGTACTCTATTTTCTAAACGATTAGGCTGTTTGAACAACCTCACAAAAATTTATTTCCTTGGTTGACATGAGCTGATGTAATCATTACGAATTATGCATTATTTGCAGTAGGTAACAATGGTAACCAAGATTAAAAATTATATCAGTCAGCCTTTAGAACTGTTAAACATAAATTTGTATATTAGCATGAAGAGGTCAGACATAATACAAAATATAATAGCTAGGCAATAATTAGTAGTACAGATGTATGTTTGGTCAACATGTTTGGTGTTACACTTATTCCAACTCTAGAAATTGTCTGTCATCATCATACAAGCATCTTTATATATGAACAATTTATATATATATATATATGTAGATGTAAAGGGTCTATTTTCTCATTCCCTCAACTTACTGGACCTATTTGGCTGTAATTTGTAATACAAAGACTGGAATTACATCCGGTTTGCAAAGTAAAGAGTTATGGACTTCAAACAAAAGAAAAGTCTTTTTTATCTCTCGAAAAAAATTATGAGTCCATCAATTGACCGATTAGCACAAGTATTTATATTTTAGTCTAAGAATTTGAATTAAATTTAAATTACAAGACGAATGACCTTAATTATAATTTCTATTTTTTTTTCGTATAGATTTTATCGTGCGTATATCATTAATTATTACGTAAATCTCATAACGCATCAAACTAAAGCAAGACCGTGTTTATTACTTTATTCGATCCACTCCTATACACGATAAGAGCATGACAATACGATTATATTTTGTGAAATATACCGCAATGTCGTTCCAATTTATATGTTGAGGTAGAGAATGTCCCGCTTTCACCGGCGGTACACAGTATTAGAGCCATAGTCAGTAGCCACACGTGTTTAGACCATGGAGGAAGAGTTTGTAAGTTTAATTCACTTTACCCATAGTAGAACCCGTAATAACATTAGAACGGAGAAATAGAATGCTTATTATATATACGTGCCAATAAGTTCTCGAAGTATTTCTGTACTAACTATTGTTATATTAGTTTCCAAAGTGTTCTGCTCTAACTACTTACTTATTTTTATTATAGGCTTTTTTGAAATGCAAAATTAACTTAAATCTTTTAAAAGTCACTAATATTTTCATAATTGAAATAGGATTAAGTATTAAAAACACTAACCCTAAATCGAAAAAGATAAAAGACCTCTCAAGACATTAGTAACTTGAGACATTTGTTGAATATTGATGCAAATGTTTTGTAATTGCTAAAACATGTATCTGTTGTAATAATTTAGTGTTATTACCTTATTTTAATATGCGATTATACATGAACTACTTATAAATGTATGTTTTTCGTACCTAATTAGGTCTCTAACCTCACGAAACAAGAAATGCATCGCATTTTTTGCATCTTATCAGTTTTTATTTGAAAATTCGTAAGGTCATGGGCAGTGCATTGGCTGATCTTCGGTCAGCTACCTCGCTTTATCGATGTTGATCAATGAAATTAGGGCTGTATCGCTATACAGAAGATGCTTCTTTTGGTCCAAATTGTCGTGTAGACATCGTTACTTTACAATTTTATGATACGACTTTACATTAATTTTGTTTAATTTACAATACTATAATTTATTGAGGTATAATTTTGACTTAAAAAAATTTTAAGTTTTTAAATGTATTGTTATTTAATAATTGTGTAATATTGCATGAAATGGAGTCTCTTAATAACAAACGTATCTTTCGTGATGCTAAAGTAGTCTGGAAAATTGATATATTCAACGTAGTTATGTAACTGTAAACTTCATGTTACAAGTTCAATGCCGCGATGTTTTGTCGTCTCTTAATTCTATAATACATCCTTACGCTATTATTATGGTAATTTTTATTTGATTAAAGTCGTTGAAGTTGCTGGTTCAGCTGAAAATAATACAATTTTATTGTGATAGAAACAATTATTGAAAAAATGTACTTACTTTCTTTGTGTACCTATGATGTAATTTTATTTTTTTGTGTGGTCTATACATCGAGATAATATGTAAGTACATACTATCTCTATGGGTCTATTCTATATTAATAAATTGGAAAACCTAATAACTCGACTTCCAGTTATAAGGTCCCTGGTCCTGTATAATTACGAAAATATCTTTAGAAAGGAAACCAATTATATGCCATTAAATAACTGGATCGTTCGATACTGGACTTTTAGTAATTTAAAATTTTGTATGTTGGTGTTTCATGTTTCCAATAGAAACACTTAGCGACTAAAATTATGTAATAAATTGGCATATTTATTTGGATATTACAGACACAAATCACTAGCAACTCAATAAATATAATCGCTGACTGGTTTATTGCTATCTATAATATCTTACAGTTTAGTAGCTGCGTCTTAAGTTTCTAGAACTTTCTATAGATTTCTATAGGTTGCAATCAGACTTTGAAATAATGTAGGACTTTGGAAATGAATAAGTCCTGAACTTTATTGGCTTTTTACTACCTAGTACTTTTTACATTGAGAACATTGACTCTACTACTTGGTACTTTTCAATTCCAATATCTTTGGAATGATAAACCGACTAAATACTATGCTCTAGACTCTAGAGAACTATTACAAAGGGATCACATTAAATAAAACTTATATATTACTTTTCAGGAGTTCGGTGAACCGCCGGAATCGGAGAAGGCAACCAGCGACGAATACGCGGTTGCTAAATGGCTGAAGGCAAACGTACCAACGAAGAAAACAAAATTTTTGAACCATCACGTCGAGTATTTTACTGGTAAGAATGTTTTTTGTATTATCTGCCCGTACGTAAGTTTATGTAAATTATTTATATTACTAACTAATAGCTATGAGACTGTGTATACGTATCAGGAGTTTAGGTTTAAATGTGTTGTTAAAAAATACGATACGAATTCAAAAACGCCATCGCTTTTGGGAACGTTGGAAATAAAACTTATGAAATTGATCGCCGTCCGTATCTGTCTTTCTATTTTTACTCTAAGGGCGCTTGTGCACTACAAGGAATTTTACTGTCCGGCATTCCGATTTTTTACGGTCCGGTTTGGCATGAAAAAACCGATGAATTGGCTTGTGCACCTGTCCGTCTTTACTCGGATCAGTGCGGTACAGTTCAAGGAAGTTAGGCGGTATAAATTATAATGCTATCATTAATGATTATTTTTGCATTTTACAAGAAACGAGTAAAAAATATAGAAGATGAAATATTATATTACTTCGTTATAATAAAAAGTAAAGTTCCGTAAGAGATTTAAAATGCGTGTTTCACTTATTTATTTTAATCGAAGACGAGGAGCTAAAGCTATTCCCACTTGAACTTTAACTTACCAACACTTAACTTAGATGATAATTATAGGTCAATGTATGTAAAAATAACAATACCGACTTTTCAAATCACATTGCCAGCTAAAACAAGTAAAACAAGAGCTTGCTTTCAATTGGCATATTATGCTGTATAAAGAGTAAAATCCAAGCAAGTGGGTATTCGAAAACAATTATATCTACAGCGACTCGTAGGCACAAAAAACCATCCGGAATAGGGAAAAGTAAAATGCCGGACAGTAAAATTACGTATAGTGCACAAGCTAGTATTTAGATATGATTTAGATTAATGGCGTGCCATACCGGACCGAAAAAAATCGGAATGCCGGACAGTAAAATTCCTTGCAGTGCACAAACGCCCTAATTCTTCCAAACGACAACGGATTTGGAACCGAATCTTTTAGGAGTTTTCACCATGTAAATTTATAATCATGGCCTACATAGCCTAATTTGTGTATTCAGGTTGTTTTAAAGTTTTAGTCATCTTAGTATTGGGTATCAGCAAATGAGCACCGTTTCAAAATCAATTAAACGCTTTGGTTATAATATAATACCACAGATTAAATTTATAATACTACACTATATAGTAATATACGGTTACAAAAAATGACTTGAGGTACCAGCTTTCTGGAGGTTTCTGGATAATTTAATGCGGTAGTTCATCCGCCGTGCCCAAAATATCAAGAAAAATTTTATTTTCTTGTCAATATCGTATAGATTACCCCTTTATCGATACCTTAAAACATTAAAAGCATTAGGAAAGGTTAACAAAATTTACGTGCGCCTTTTCAGGTCGTTGACACAAACTAAATTAGCAGTTATACTGGTTTTGTCGTTAGAATTATGTTTTCTTTTATTTGAAAATTATTGAATATGTTATCAATGTTTTGTACATATAGGTCCAATAAAATAATTCAGTTATTCACTCTCTCTCTTAACTATCTCTTTTATTTTTGTTTTTTGTGTAGTTATTTTGGGTTATGACGCCACCAATATTCGACGATCACTTCGACACCTAAAATTAACTATTAAGTTTTTATTTATAAATGGAATATTTATCTATCGGCGGCGGCTAGATTTTGAAACTATGTGGGCTGGTTATATCCTCTACGTTGGGCATCGTGGGTAACTTCGAGCATCAAAAGACATAAACGGAATCTAACACTGACAATCACTAATGAACTGAAATGAATACTTTGTATAGCGAATCTAAACTCAAACTATTATAGAGACTGATATAGACTCGAACAGACAAGTCCGCTCGGCACGAGCTCCAACACTTGAATGCCCGTCCGCTACCACGGCCATGTCCAAGTGCACTTCGTGAGTCATGCGCTTGCGTTCGGTAATATCAGGGGGGGGGGATCTCCGACACGGCCATCTCTGACGATCACACGTCCTCGTGTGAAGTCTCTGCAAAGATTACATACTCACAGTATCCTGCTCGGCCATACTGATTCTAGTCAACCATTTTAGGTCGTCACTAAAACAAACAATAAGCATTATTCATCAATCAGCGCCGCACCAACAGCTCTCCTTGATTTCGCACCTACGAAACATAATAGCTCTGAATAACGTCGCACCAACGACACATGTCGATTTCGCACCAACGAAACGAACACAACACTCAATAATGTTAATACAATGACTCACCGCAATTTCGCACCAACGAAATAAATAAAGCACGGAACATCGTCGCTACAACGACACACCACAATTTCGCATCAACGAAATGAGGCTAACACTTAATAACGTCGCTACAACGACTCATCTCGCTTCGCAACAACGAAAACAAGGGTATCTCAAAAGGTCGTCGCTCCAACGACTCATCTTGCTTTTGCACCAACGAAAGCAAGGATAACCCGTCGCTACAACGACATTACTCGTTAACGCACCAACGTAACGAAGAACAAGACAAGAGACAAATTTCAACTGTATCTACTACCACTCAACAAACGGCACTACAATGCATTACAAAATCCAGATAAAACATTTTACATCTCCCCTTTTACACAAAGCTCTTACTTCATTTCAACTACTACCATTACTAGCTACTACTAATAACCTCATGGTCGGATATTTTCCTGACTCTGTTGTGAGGGTTTCGGAATTTAATGATTTGAAGTGGTAACTATCATTATACCTCAACAATTTTAAGCGTACTCTTCAACTTCAAACCAAGCTTGCTTTGATTTATTTCCTCAATGTCGAAAAGAAGATTATCACCAATATTAAATTTCCATTAGTTAGCTTTACTTTTATCATAACTTTATCGACTTCATTATCAATTACAGACATTAACCCCAAAGTCTCCTTTAACAAATAATAGCTCCTTCAGCTATCTAGCTTTTGTAACACGGTTTATAGTGAAGTTCATTGCCAGTCGTACGTCACCTAACGTATCTTTGACAATATCGATGTTTGCTAGACTCTACTGCTATGTCTAGCAGTGAACAACCAAAGGCTGATGATGTTGATGATGATGACGATGACGACTTCCATGTTCAGCTGTGACTACGAAAGGCAGATGATGTTGACGATGACGATGATGATGACTTCCATGTCCAGCAGTGTACTGCAAAAGGCTGATTATGTTGACGATGACGCCATGTCCAGTAGTGGACTATATCGATGACGATGATGAATGATGACTGCCATGAGCACACCTTTTCAGCGTACTCGTCACTATCTACCTGATTATTAATACCACTACCCCCGGTGGAGACTACATCTTAATGTAACTTTATTTTTTTACAAAATAACTGAGAAAACATTTACTTTCTAAGCACCTGCCCGATCATCAATAATACTGGCTAGTTATCCAAACAAATTAACACTGGCCTCCAGTGCCGTTATACTACTTCTACTACTACTATACCACTCTTATTGACAATATTTTTAAAGCAATAGAGCAAAACATATTGGGTAAACGAATCAATTAGACTAAAACATACTCCTTAACATCATTCTTCCCTCTAAGTTCCCCGGTAGCATCAATGTGCACGAAATACTAACTTAAGAGTTTTTCTTGAATTCTGCCCGAGCTAGGCTTAGAGATTTAGCAAGTGATAAAGTTGACAACGAACTTACGCACGAACTTAGACATATAGCCCAGATGCATGACTAAATCGTGGATATTATGTACCACTGATCCTTTACCATTTTATCTGCACCTTGACAAATAATTTGCAACCTTACCGCATATGTCTTCCAGACATCAACAAGTAACAACTCATTCTGCATATCCAAATGCCTCTCTTGGTCCTGGCAGCCAGTCAACGGAAAGCTCAGCTATGTTGACTCGTTCTGCCCCACATAATTTGCAATAATCGAAATACATACTGTGATAGCGATTGTGCATTGCGCGAAACTCGAAAGGCAACTAACATCCTATAGACTAGCTCCCTTTATCTCTGTCATGAATGATATTAGAGTCGATAGACTGGAGACAGACCCTCTCTACCTGTGAACACGTGAAGACACTACTCTGCTTTTTACTAAACGGCTCCCACCGAATTGCAATCAGTCACCACTGCAAACTTGCAAACCTGTAAATAATACCTGAAGTGCATAACTGCATTAACCACTGCTATGCTGCTGCAACTTAAACTGCGGTCTCGTGTGCATGGGAGTAAAACCTGGTCTCTAAGGCAGTAGTTCTACGTCTGTAGTAAGCAACTGGATGCTACTACCGTCATGTTTCCATATCAGTTCAGTACCACATCCATCCGCGCTCGCATCTATGTGAACTGCGGTCATACACCATAAGAATAGGCTGTGATGTTAAAAGACTAATAAACGTTCTACTGATTAGCTCATGTGATGATGAGTAATCTCTAATCAATTTTACTTCCCTTTTAACTTGTAAGCACAAACATTAGTGCTATAATTTAAGAAAACTGTTAATAAACAAACAGAAATAAGAAGCTGTATAAGCTATGTGACTGTACTTTACCATCCTTAATAACAAAGCCTAAGTATTCAACACTTCGCTTTCAAAACTCACATTTGGATAGGTTGAAAGAAGATACTACCTTCCTCAAAGCACTCTCTCCATTCCTTACTACAATCTGGATACGCACTGTACCTTGTTCCACGTCAGAAGCTAACCAGATAGCTACTTGGTTTCACTAATCCAGCTGTTAAAAACTCATTGACACTTTGTTACGCAATCTGCTGCTCGTTCAACGCACAAATTTCCTCTAGAACAGAAACATATTTCAACTGTAACTCAGATGGTAAATCAGTGCTAATGCAATAATAATAATACACTAAAACACAACACATTAAAATTCTCTAAAAAATCTCGAAATTCACGCCCCCGCATGTTGGACTTATGTCCCTACATAAGCCTACCAAACCGCTAGGCATCTTCCTTCTATCGGTACCAGTGTATAATAGAGAGAAACGTAATTAACCAAGCAACACGCTGGAATTATTGTATTGTCACTATTCCTTAGCAAGTGTACACAGTGTGAACTAAATCTGCTCATTTAAAGTAGGTCAAATCGCATACGGTTCGTTACATAAAGGTAGCCAAATGTAAGCGTGTTAAAAATCAAAACAATTTCTCGTATCAGACTTGCTACAAACAAGAACATTATTACGCAATAAAATAACACATTAGAATATCACACATGTAAACTTTGTGTTTAATCATCTAGCATCGCTATCATAATAATGATTAGGCACAACACAAATTAAAATTACTAAAAAGTAATCGCCTATTGTAACTTGCCATAAACCTTGTTATGAACTGTCTACAATATGTTAACAGATTATTTTGAAATTAATGTTATTATTAAAAACGCTTACTAGTCAATTTGCTACTAGCAATTATATCTCTGATAAGGATACACTCAGCACCAAAAAAACAAAACTAAACATGTATGACTCACAGTCGTCCATAAGTTTGCCACACGGCACGTGTTGACTCAATGATTGCGCTCAGGCAACGTGGATGTACCTGACCTGCTGGTTTTCGGTGATTCTATGCCTAGTGCAATTACTTAATTAGCAATTAGCACCTTATCCGCTCGTGCACTCCGATGCAAAGTGGCCAGACACGCCACACAAGAAACAAATGACTCGCGATGGTTAAACCCTACACTAAGAGGACTACTGATCCGTCGCGTGCCCTCCATCTGCTGTCTGCGGATGGCATTCACACGCAGGTCTCCTACAAACTTATTGATAGCACAAAGTCAGCGAAGCAGCCCTGTTACGCCGCGCACTTGTCCTGTAAATGTCACTAATTTGCGGAGCCCTTCACCGCATAAAGACGCCTGCCCTGAGCTCTCGCTGCAGAAATCCTCGGCAACAATCTCAGTAGTAGCAAGGGCCACACGCTGCAAACGCTTGTCAAACCGTGAAACACGCGACAACACGGTTGAAGTGGCAATTTCCTTCACGCTCACATATCGCCACGAAGCTACTGACGCACACAACCCGACGACACACACCGACAGGCACTCACGTCGCTTGGCTCGCCACCCTGCAAGTTAACACAAGCAGCCGCAGCGGGCTCAACAGTCACATTACGCTACACAATACGGTAACAATTCTCCTTACTGTGTCCCTCTGCTACCAGAAAATAAATTAAGAGACATGATAGACACTGCAAAGCACTTTAACGCATCATAAATAGCAAATAGTAACAAATAATAACTTTAACGGCTTTTTTCAAAACACAGATCAACGGACAATGGCATTACATCACGCACGTACTTGTTGTTCCACTTGTTGTATGTTGTAAGCACTCACCGGTTTTCTTATGGCTACGATTAAACGTCGCATGATACTATTTTGCACCTCCAGAATAATTTTATACCACGTCTACATTACCACATGACGATTGTAAAAATCACGTTTATTCTTTGTGCTCAAAGCAATCCCGCTTCTGATATCGGCGGCGGCTAGATTTTGAAACTATGTGGGCTGGTTATATCCTCTACGTTGGGCATCGTGGGTAACTTCGAGCATCAAAAGACATAAACGGAATCTAACACTGACAATCACTAATGAACTGAAATGAATACTTTGTATAGCGAATCTAAACTCAAACTATTATAGAGACTGATATAGACTCGAACAGACAAGTCCGCTCGGCACGAGCTCCAACACTTGAATGCCCGTCCGCTACCACGGCCATGTCCAAGTGCACTTCGTGAGTCATGCGCTTGCGTTCGGTAATATCAGGGGGGGGGGATCTCCGACATATCTATTATTTATAGAAGCTTTCTTCAAACTAGTTTTACTTCTTTTTTTTCGTTAAAGATGCTATAGTTATGATTAACGATCTTGAATGGGTTATTGATGAGAATTTCACCTTAACTATTGAAAAGGAAATAAATTATATTACTATTTATAGGTTATTTAAAATGTAAACCTGAAAAAGGAGGTCACAACTAACAGGTCAAAATGGTCATGGTCACAGTCAGATTTATTTGTTTTGGTTAAATGTAAAGGCATTAATACCACCTTACATTCTTAGGCGCGGGTCAAACACAAGCGGCGTGGGCGCGGGCGTGCCATAAGCGCACCTCTTGAATCTGTTTTGCACCACGTCCTTCTTATACATTTTGTATGAAAGAATTTTGGACAGGCGTCGAGACGGCACGCCACGGTTGTGCCAAGGTTGCGCCGCCTTTCCAAAATTATTTCATACAAAATGCCAATAGCGCATCCGATGCACGCCGGCAGCGCGCCGCTTGTATATGTCCCGCGCCTTATAATCCAATTGCAATTTTCTTACGGTGGATTTATATTTTATATCAAACGAGCGAATGCTCATACTAACCCGACTATGTCAAATTCTTTTAGTGTAAGCAGGCGTAGAGATTGTATATTGAAATGTTCTAGTACTGAATAACATTGAATACGAGTTTTTGTTTACAATAAAAGATCACGAAATGCTCTTGCTCTAGCTCTATGTTCGTTTGATGTAAATACACCGTTACAGGCATACCGTACATAATATATAAAAACACATATTACGCGTTTATCAAATGAATAATAAAATTTTTGAAATCGATTTAGAAAATCAGCTCCACATATAATATTCATTCCACTATTTTTATTTTCATTTTATACCACACTATTCATGGCTATTATTTTATCGTTATAAGTGTTATAACACATTAGGTGTATCCGTAACCGTGTAGTTAATTTCATAGAGAATTCGTTCTTATGCACAATTGTTATAAGGTTGAGAATTCTAAAAAATGTATGAAATTACATGTGTAAAGTTAATTCAAGTAGGTTATCAATGTTATTTTTCGCTAATATTATCCCGGCAAACTATAATGATTTACATCCTATGTTTATAAATATTCTTTAATTTTCTGTTTAATGTTTTTTCCCTTGGTAATAATATAAATGCTTTTAAAACATTAAACATTAATCTGTAATAGAAGTGTTGCTTAAACTGAAAAGGTATCCTAATATCTTTTAAGGAACGAAGGCGAATATATACATCTACAAATATTTATATTCAATTCATTCATTGATAACAATTTTACCATAATCAAGAGCATTATTGTTGGAATAATGCTCTTGAAAACTATGCAGTAATAAAATTTCTATTAGTAATAAAATATAATAAAGTTAACTTTTTAGTTTTGTGAATTGCAATTAGGGCCGGCGCCCACTGCCGGCACGGCGTGGCATGGCAGGGCAGAGGATTTTATTACTAATGAAGTTATTTTGAATCTTATTTCAATCAGTTTAGAATTCAAGTTACTTTATTTCGATGCCACGATGCCGCGACGTATCGCAGGATGCTGCAGCATGACGCGGCACGCCGCAGGATGCGGCGGCATGACGTGTCTTGCTTTGGGGTCGAGGAATTATGATTGCTAGCTAGTTGAAATAAGGTTGAAACTTATGCAGCATTAGTGGGGCTTTTAGCAGGATGCCACGGCATGCCGCGGGATGCCATTGCACGCCGCGGGATGCTCTGCCGTGCCATGCCGTGCCGTGCCGGCAGTGGGCGCCGGCCCTTACTATCACCCAATATGAAATTATTTACACAGACTAAAAACATATGTCACTCAATGTCCATATCTTCTTTGTATTAGTTTTATTGTATGTATGTAAGTGCTGGGAGCCATGTTATCGTGTAACAGTAATCAATAATTCATTAAGTATGAGATAAGCCGATTCGGGTTCGAGACCTTTTTTTAAGTATAAAAGGATAACCGAGCTACTTTGTTTCGATCTGATGTTTAATAATGATTAATGCAAATAAAACTGCAGCCCGATCCGACTTCACTCTTTTAAATCGTGATTAAAAATGTTACTATGATGTCTTATAGCAGTATTTAAGGCAATATTACTTCCTGTGTGGGAAAGTGATGGCGCTAGACGCCTTATATAGCGCTTGTTTTTTTTTTCAAGCTGGAAATAATACTGCTCTAAAATATGGTACGGGGGCAGGTTGTATCTGTATTCTATCATCTAAGTTCATAGCGCATCCCTTTAAGTGTGATGCAACAGATGTTTAAAACATACAAACATCTGTAACACCCGTAGCTTGTTCCTTTCAAAAACTATGAATCGCAATATAATGAAATAGTTGTAATCATAATTAAATCACGAAAGCATGATAAAGAAGGCGATGGATTACCTTCTTTAGAATCTTCTAGTCTTCTCTACTTTTTAAATAATTTGAGATATTATATTTATTATTGAATTAACATAGAATATTGGTCCTTATCAGTGCGTCCTATGGTTGAAATTTGTAACATTATTTTATTTTTTCCTTGTATTACAGGCACAAAGGCAGTCGACGCATTGTTAACATCAAAATGGGCAACTGGCAAGAATCCGCTTTTCACGAATCGTCTCGAAGTTACGGACTTTTTACATCTAATGCTGCTACATAAATTATTCCACAGGGCTAAGAAGGTATTTATAAACATATTTATTGAATGATTTCAATTATTGAGATAAATTTCGGCTTTATCGCTTGTCAAAATATTTTCTAAGCATGACATGGTTTGGCCACAAATGATAGTTGATAATTAGGAATTATCCTATGATTTCAACAATATTATTTTTAGGCTCCTACAATATATTTAGTAAATTTTAGATTAGATTAATCATATGTACAAAGATTAATCTAATTAATTGAATTTTGAAAAAAAAAACAGTATTTATAAGTATAATTGTTTTCAGGTACCAGTAAGTGAGCAAGAATTGAAAGGTAAATCAAAGAAGAAGGACATTGAGAAATCAAGCAAAAGTGGAGATGAGAAAGATGGGGACAAAGCCAGCACTACTGAGGGTAAAGTAAGTACAATATTACATTCATAAAATATTATTTCAATTTTGGTCAAAATATTTAATATGGCGTAAGACGAAAAATATAAAAATGTCTGCCGATACCCTCTGGAGAGTAACATTATTGTCATAAATATTCACCTATGATTATTTCCTGTAAGTGTGAATAATACAAAAATATTTTAACATTATTACTGTGGACTGTAAAGTGATTCCAATAATTAATATTATATTGAATACCATGTAGAGTCAATATAAATTCTAGTCTTGTCGCATAATATGATTGTTTTAAATTTCAAAGAATACAATGTTTTCAGGATAAGGAAAACAAAGAGAAAGAGAAGAAGAAACGCAAGATACGTCTCGAGATGCACCTGGAGCAAGTGTTCCTGGACAGTTTGGACGCGTACGTGTGGATATACGACCCGATGCCGTGGTACTACTGGGTGTGCGGGGCGCTCGTTGTCTTCGGAGTTATCGGGGTTTGCATGTTCCCGCTGTGGCCGGCTACTGTTAGGTGAGTTTTGACAAAATGGATAGAATTAATAAATAAATGAACACATATTTTATGAAGGATTAAAACCCAGTTTGTTTGTAAATTAAAATATAAACACTAATAATGGTTAAGAATTGTTTAGTTTGTGGCTTTTAGTGGGTGGGGCCATCTAAATCTATCTACATCATCTAATCTAAATCGAATCTCGGTGAAAAAAAATTCACATCCAAAATATTTAAAATCGAACCTTTTTTTAGCAGGATGAGGATGAGCAGATGTAATACATAACCTATTACCTAAATATGGCTTGCATAAGCACAGCCCTTTAGGTGGTCTTGCAAAAGCTTTGTTTATTCAGTTTTCACTTTTTATAATCTTGAGTGCGTTTTTGTTTTGTTCAATTTGTTTCTATAATTTCTAGTGCTATAACAATTATTTTATTCTTATTCACAGAAAAGGCGTATACTACCTAAGTATCGCGGCAGCAGCTTTCCTCGTGATGATCATAGTACTTGCCGTACTGCGAGTGGTCGTGTTCTGTCTGGTTTGGATCCTAACACTATCCAGACACCATTTGTGGCTTCTACCCAACTTGACCGAGGATGTGGGCTTCTTTGCGTCCTTCTGGCCATTGTATAAGGTATATATAGTACTGTTATATAAGCCAAATCGGTACAGATATTTTAGAGAGTTAGAGAGATAAATAAACTGTGTTACTAGCCTACCGCCCGCGATTTTTTTTTTCATCATTTAGGATCACTTAATGAAGTGACACCACCGCCCATGAGCACTCACAAAGTTACCTTTGTGAGGCTGTTACCAGCTGTAAAATTTAGCCCGCGTTGTAAAATGAAACTCGAGTAATTTCTGTTCTGTTAGGAATTTTCCGCATCTAAAACTGTCCCATATCTTTTCTCGCGTAACAAAATATATTTACACCAAATTTCATTAAAAACGGTTCAATGGTTTACTGTTTAGGTGTGATAGAAGAGACAAACAGACGGACGGTCAGAGTTACTTTCGCATTTATTATATTAGCCGATATAGTAGGGATTAACAAAATTACATTTCTATAATAATAACTAAAACATATACTTTCAGTACGAATACCGCGGCCCGGGCTCCGACAGCGACAAGGCGAAAGGCAAGAAGAAACGCAAGAAAGACAAACAGTCAGACGACGAAAATGAAGAAAAGACTCCGCTGATACAAGCGGAGACTCCGCCCCCGGTCAGCGAGCCTTCGCCGACAGTGGATAGCGGGGAAAAGTAAGCATTTTTTAATTTAAGCATTATTGAAGTGAAACTTCTTTATCGAGGTTGGAAAAAATTTTGTGTAACATTTTTTCGTTACGCGTGACATTTTTCCGTTACACGCCATCTTTTTCTTATCCTTACCACGCGTGATTTGACGTATTTCTGTAAAGTTGCATATAATAAATTATTTTTTTAAAAACAAGTTTCACTTCTTACGTGTGTACACTAGTACACGCATTCATTTTTTTGCTACATTAAGGTTCAATCTCTTCCAGAAACAAGAATAGATAATTAATAACCGCCTTGTTTTAATAGAAAAATCTTGCAATGAACTAGAGCTGTATTTGCCACGTAGGGTACGTTTGATTGGGTTTAGAGCCAAGCGCAGATAGATATAGCTAAGCGCATCGCGGCGCATTTTTTATTGTCAAACTATTATAGACATTGTCCTCATTGAAATAACATTAAGAAAAAGTGCAGTGCGCTACTTTTCGAAGTTCCCCGAAATAAATTGTTGTAATTTGATTTTAATGAGATCAATGTCGATAGTCTTTAAAGTTTAACAATGAAAAATGTGCGGCGCTGCGCCTCGCTATATCTGCGCCGGCCCTTAAACTAAAAAATATAAATACGCTTTGGATTCTATTCTCATTACATGTAAGCTAGCAAAATAAATATTGAACAAGGATATATATTCTTTTTGTTTCGGTTATACATCCTAATTTTTTGTTTTTTGAAGTGAAAACTTCTTTAGCGGCGTTGAGCACTTTTTCTGTAATGGGTATAAAATCTTAAACTCGCGTCAGGACACGTGACCTGATCGAAAAAGCGTAAGACGGATGGATATCAAACATGCTCAACGTTAATAATCAAGTTTTCACTTCTGCCGGCACTCCCGGAGTGCAACCCGTCTTTTTTTTCCTATGGTACTACTTAGGGATGTAACGATACATGATTTTGCCGATACGATACCGATACCGATATTTGTAGTAATGTATCGGCGATACCGATACCGATACCGATATCGATGGCTTGGTAGAAAAATAAATAGTGAATTATGCATAAAAAGTTACCAACATTTAACAGAGACAACTGTTAATCGTATTCTTTTAAATAAAAATGCCAAATCAAAAAACAACAAAACCATTTATTTTAGTATTATTATTTTACAAAGTCAGTTAAACTTTAAGTAATACACATACAATCAGTACCTAATAAAAGTTTACTATTGGTAGAGTTTTTTCAGAAAACAAAGTGCGCACGCGCGGGCGGCCTCCCGCATCGTTCATTGGGCGCGGGTTTTTGAATTTTTTGATATCAAAAAAATTGGTTGTTTGTAAAGTAGGTTTACGATCGAGATGTTTACGTGATAACATAATGCAGTGGCAGCGCTCGAGATGAAACGGGAGATCGGTCCGTCTCTCTCTCGTTATACCTGCGATCGCGCTCGTGAGGTTTTGGTGTGACACAAGTTTATGAACATGTCACCCGACTAAAACGATTTTAAAAACGTTATCACGTTAAAAATTAAAAAAATTCAAAATTATTCATTTCTTTCCTTTACATAAACAAATTTGTGATTGGAACACTCCTAGTAAGCAAATAAAATGCTTGTGTCAGGAGGTTCCGCTCTTCCTTAACACTATTACAGAAACAGAAATAAAACAATATGAATGAATACAATGCAAAAACATAAAAGAAAAGAAAGAATTTAATAAAAAAATATCGGTATCGGTTGATTTATTATCGGCGATACCGATATATCGGTATCGGTATCGGTATCGTTACATCCCTAGTACTACTAGTATTCATGCTACCAATTTATTATTTCCAGAGAGGAACCACAAGAGCAGGAAACATTTCCCGACTCCACATTAGCGGAGAAACACTCAGAGTCGGACACAGACAACAGTCAACGTTCCTCTACAGACAGGGATTTTGAGATCGTTGAAACCGCCGACTTGGAACAAGACACACACACTTAGACATTCTTATTTATTTACACGGTAACAAGAAGCTTATATCTAATACACTGGAGATTTCAGTATGAACATTTACTTGTAACAAGAAAATATGACGTTGAATGACGCCTGTATGTTTTTTTATCCCTTTCACACCTAACTAACTACCTAGGTGTGAAAGGGATAAAAAAACATACAGGCGTCATTCAAGGTCATATTTTCTTGTTACAAGTAAATGTTCATACTGAAATCTCCAGTGTATTAGATATAAGCTTCTTGGTTTGTAAATTTAAATCGATTAATAACATGATTTGGAGTAAATTACTAGTACCGAGTAAAATTTTTGGAATTTATTGTTGTTTTTTGTTGATGTTATACTAGCTGTCAAAGGAAAATTCGTAGTTGCCGTTCCAGTGGAATAAAATCTATCGTTTGTCAGGTTTCAAAACTATATTTCTAGCAAAAAATGAAAACAAAACAGATAGTTCGCATTTATGATATTAGGATAGAATATCACCTTTGTGACTTATAATTTTTTTAAATGCTATCTGTATCTGCAATGTTAAATGATAAAAAGCGAAAGCTATCATAATCAAGTTTAAAAATTGGTTGCCTTTTGCTCCAACGAATAAAAAGAGCTTTCTTTACATCACAAGCTAGCTAAATTTATAGAAAAAATATATAAAACTGATTTTATAGCAATTGACAAATTATATTATTTTTTGATTTAAATTTATGTGAGTGAACCAATGTACTATCTTCGGTTAATCTGTGTTATAGGTAAATTATATGTAGTTAAAAATAACTATGTGACAGGCCTATTTTTTTTATTCGTGGCTAAAGCAAATATACCAAATTATTGTTAAATAATTTCAAATTAAACTTTTATAAATTCCAATTTTAATTCGATTGCGGATATTTTTCCGTACTTTATGGAAAGACAATGTCTTAAAATTATTAATTATAATTTTATATATTATATTTTTATGAGCAGACTACCGAAGACATTACATAAAATACACTGTAGATCGGTTAGAATACACAAATTAGAATATAATTTTATAGTATTTCTGACAAACATGGTTTCTAGTTTGAATTTA
This sequence comes from Colias philodice, assembly GCF_061535455.1. Taxonomy (NCBI): domain Eukaryota; kingdom Metazoa; phylum Arthropoda; class Insecta; order Lepidoptera; family Pieridae; genus Colias; species Colias philodice. The sequence goes on along the minus strand of NC_143098.1, from coordinate 5,849,071 downwards.
TTTAACTAATTAATTAGGAAACAATAATATTTTATCAATAAATGGTGGTAGTTAATTTTATGAAATTATGTTGCATTTGTAGTATAAGCCTGGGGAAATCTCTACAGCATAATATCTAACACTATTTATATTTCTATCTCAATTTTATAATAACTATAGTTTAAATTCAAACTAGAAACGATACAATGTTTTATAATAATAGACGATTTTAGAGAAATAATTATAACGTTTATATTATAATGCAATTATTTTTGCATATTTCGTGTATTATTTGTATTCGTGTCGATCAGTTTGTGATTAAATATTTTTGGTGCTGTTTTTATTGTAGCGTTTTTACGCTTACATGCATTTTATTTAGTCTGTGGACTATAGTTTATACTCAAAGCTTGGGAAATTATCTGTGATGACAGCCTTGTGTGATCTGCACACTTTTTTTCTTTTCTTTTTACTTATATATCTATTTTAAAGTAGATATCACTAACACATTCAACGCGTAACATATCAACTAATAAATGAAATTGAATACGCGTCAAATTATTTCTTTATTTATTATTTCACATGTTTTCTATTTATTGAGTTTGAACTATAGCACTGCACTCTAATAATCGTGTTTGTAAATAATTCTCTCTAGTATCAAGATCTATTGGTGTTACTACATATTGATCAACCAGTTTTGATCCAATAAAACGACATTTAATACTTAAATGCTTTTTATTTTCCCTTAATTGTCACAAGAGATTCTTTATAATATGAACATTTTAAAAATAATTATATTATAATTCTTACTTTAGGGGCCCTTCTCACAATGGCCAGTGTTGGCACAATAAATGATCATTGATCTTTGCCGATCATAGACATTGAGACCCTCTACACTATCGTGACGGCCACAACTGCCCATTGTGTAGAAGGACCATTAGATTTAAGTTTATCTATGATATCTCCTAAGTCATGCTGGTTCCTTGTCTTATTACAAATAAGGTACAAAATGCAAACATTATAATATGTGTTTCTTAGCGTATATTGAATTACAAATTAAAATTAAGTCGAATTTTATCAATAATCTCATCCTTTTTAAAACTTTAACGGCCTTACTAATAAAAAGTTAAACAATGGATAAATTTCAACCATTTTCTACCATAGCTGTGTCCTGCTCTTGCTCACATGAAACGTCAATCATAAAAACAAGACAGGTTATTGCAATAACTAATACATTGAATAGTGAATGGGTAACATTTTATTAGTAAGACCGTAATAGTACAATATTTGAACATTATTTCAAATAATCTTAAAGCTAAAGTAATAAAATTCGATTATAAAGATTGATTCCCATTCACCAATTTTTGTCCAGAAAACAAGATATTTTCGTCGAAACAGAACTTTTTTAAATCAATCTAATTTTAGGTACTTTAAAAGATACATTTTATTATTGACTATACAAAAAATATACTAGTTAACTAAATAACGCTTATCTTAATTAATTTAAATATTAAAGGTTGCCACGTCGTTCTTGTTCTAATTCTATAGATTCAAAGAGAGTTTTGAAGTTGCCAGCACCGAATCCCTGTAAAAAAGCAATAATTTATTAAATATTTCTCTTAATATGTTCTGAAAAAATTTAAAAGAATAAAAAGAAACTTCGATCATTCAGAGACGGCTTTCGAACCTGCGTCTTTCGGATATACCTACCGGGGCCTATACGTCATGGCCTTATTATTTTTGCGGTCTATTATCTTATAATTACTAATTATTCATACCGCATACGGTACTTACATTGTGGTTCCTTCTCTGGATAACCTCTAAAAACAATGTGGGTCTGTCTTGAGTATTCTTAGTGAAGATTTGTAGCAAGTAACCATCGTCATCGTAATCGATAAGAATGTTCAAGCGTTCGAGTTCATCTATACTTTCTGCCACTTTAACTTTACTGTTTTGGAGACGTTCTCTGATAATTTTGTAGTATACAGCGGGAATGGATAGGAATTCGACGCCTCTGGCGCGGAGATTATCAATCTGAAAAAAATATATTACACGTAGGGCAAATTGTGATATCTAAGATTTTTTTTTCAATACAATAATTGGTTTGTGACATGTACAATAGGGATAGGTAAGTGTTAGATTCGGAAGGATAGTGATATATTTCAAGTGTTATACGTTTGTATATTTTAAAACGTGTTTATGTATAAATTGCATTGGTCTAAGTCGTAACTTGTGACACAGAATAATAACTAGTAACTACATTTTAACATCATCGATTTTTTTTCAACTCTTTTAAGAGTCTTAACGATTTTAGAGTGATTTTTACTTGTTTCTGTAATTCTTTAGAAGCTCGTTTAACAAAACTAAATTAGTAACAATGTGTGATGATATCTTAGATTAAAGATTCATTCAATATCTAAAATACGTTCGAGACAATTTATTGATATTCATTGTCCAGTTTGTTTAATAGCCAATAACCTAAGGCGTGTTTCAATTTTTTCCATGCGGGACGTTCGTGTCTTTGTATTTTACTAGAAGGAAATTAATAGAAGTTTTCTTATAAAATATACTACAGTAAAGACACTGAGACATCCTAATATATGTTCGAGGCAATTTATGTACTTTTATTGAAAAATTCAAAGAACATCTAAGTTAAAAATATAGCCTTACTTTGATGAAATTTTATGCGTATATGGCGTCGAATTTCTAGTTCTTACAAAAGAGTAAAATAAAAATAAAAAATAAAGTTTGGAAAATCCAAAAGTGCACGCCTCATAATTTTTTTTAATAATTATTTATTAATTATTATTTTTGTTTATTTAATAACAATTAAACCACATCGAATCAGACCCTGAAAAATGAAAGGGTTCTATTCCTGAGCATACTCAAGCGTAAGAGTAAAAAAAAGACTCGATTAGTAAAGTATTTCGGTCGCTATCGTGTTAACAAGAAAATCCTCCGCACATACAGACACACGGACGTCCAAGACAGAACTTTTTTAAACTGTTTTTTAACTAGTTTAAATAACAAAAATGACATCAAAAATATCATGAATGTTAAAAATAGTGTTTTTTCTTATTATGTGTGTGTATGTATTATCTTACAAGTGCAATGTATGATACATAAAGACATTTTAAGTTTGAAAAATCAGATGTTTTGCGCGAAGTGACAGTAGTACCCACCTCAACGCTTCGCTTATGAGGCGTGCAATACACACTAAATGATAGGTTAATGCTTAAAAATTTGCAATAAAAAAAATACATATTATATGTTTTATGAAAGAAATGGAATAATTTAACCCTTATTCAAACGCGAGCCTGTGGAGGAGCTAACAAAAAAGTAAGATACGTTCTTGGGTAATTTCGGGTCGTAGATTTCAAAAATAAACACAAAAAAGGGGTTAGTGGGGGGGAAGTACCCTTTTTTCGGTGGGAAGTATATATCCCGTCATCTGTTCTCTCTTGTAAAAAGTTTGGAAAGGTGGGAACTATAGCTCCCAGTGTCCACTCCAGACATCAATATTTTAAAACACTAGTTAGTTGCCCTGACTCTACTTGTGAATTTAATGTTATCGTAAAAAATTATAAAGATCAAGTTTTTTAATAAAGGAGGTGAAAGTACTCATCAATGCAAGTTTCTTTTACTGAGGGAAGAATTCGGGAATTGAAAAATGAATGACTTCAACATAAAAATGGCATTTTTCTAAAACAAAATAAAAACAATAGGTAAATACTAATGTATTGAGTTAAGATTTCTAATTATCTGATCAGGAAATAACGAATAACAATAAATAAGTTGCTTATACCAACTAAAAAAGATTTTTTAGACACACAGATTTTATATATAGAATTTGCGAATGTCGTGTGCAGTATGACGAACACTGGGATGATATCTTCCCACATAAAGACTTAATTTCAATCGACTATACCAAGGTATAAACGAAAGATTCTGGGCATATTTTTACGTTTCACGCAACCGTAATATAGTCTAGTTTACATAGCTAGAACTCAAATCTACATATCTAATTTTTTTTGAGCACTACACCAAAAACTAAAAAATAACGGTCGATTTCGGCTGCAAAATCACGTCACCTGACTTTGACGTGTGTTTACCATGACATGTAATAATTCTCTGAAAAGTATTTCCATGAAAAAAAGTTCTCTAAAATGTTAAGATTGCGTAGATAAATATTACACTGCATTAGGTTTAAGCATATAAAAATAAAACACGATTTACTTCAATCTGAGACGTGGGAAGTATAGCTCCCAGCGTTTTAATAAGGGTTAAAGTTCTCTAGAATTTTCGATTATATACGGGAGCGCAAACGTTGTTACGACAGATCTATATAATGGAATATTCTAGAGAATTTTAAATTATACCATTACTTTCATATAACATAGTAGTTAGTTTTTTTTAAACGAGCTCCTAAAGAATTAAAAAAACAATCACTCTTAAAATCGATACGGCCTCTTAATGCAGAAAACAAGTTATTGTATCTAATCGAGAAATGTTTTTTGCAAATGCCTACCGCAGTTATAATATCCTCAGTATTGAGAGCGATGTGTTGTACCCCAGCACCACCGTGGTACTCCACATACTCTTGAATTTGACTCTTCCTCTTGCCAACCGCTGGTTCGTTGATCGGCATCTTCACAGTCTCCTCCCAATTGGCCATAACTATAGAACGAAGAGCGGAATATTCCGTGCAGATTTGTTTATCGTCCACTGACCAGAATCTAAAAGATTTATCAATATTTAAATACGACATTTATACTTTTTAAATTATTGAATCGTTTTCCCTCCGTAAGAACCATCGTACTTCAAGGAAAATTGTAAAAAAGAATTAAAGAAATCGGTTCAGCCGTTCTCGAGTTATGCGCTTCATTTTTATATTTATTGAAGGGTAGATAAAAACAAAATTAATAGAGTTTGTAATTCGTTAATTAAATCGTAAATAATAACATAAGAATTTCGAATTACTGACACGTGAATAATTTTACAAAACAGTTAAACAAGATAAATGTCTGATTATTTAGACATTATTATACTTAATTAGACACATTATTGCTGTTTAAATATATCATATATGTATATGATTAGAAACAAGTTTTAGATTTCTATAATAGTTAGTAAGTATAAATAACTTTTAAGTACGAATAAATTACCTATGGAATTGTAGGCATCTTTCATACCAAGATGCAGCTGGCTCCATACCGTTATCTGGTTGATTGCCCACTACGTGGTCGATAAAGTTAATATGTACTTTTGGCCTGTAAACAATTTTTAAGTCATTGCTGGTTCACCTTCTGGATATGAGTGGCTTATCTGTCAGTTAATTTGGAAACAATATAAAGGCTGTCGGTGTCGGGGCCATTATAATATAGGTAATTGGAATTTGGAACTGTCTTAATTTCCTAAGGTTAGAAAGAATGTCGGGCCTTTTGATAAGGATTACAACAATACCTATCGTGCGTTATGCGTATTTTATGGATTACGAAAATAAGAGGAATACTTACAAGAATTTTTGTATGGGATCCTTGTTAAGTGCTTGGTAGCCTGGTAGGAATGTTCCCTTATATTTCGATCTATCTATTAAGGTGTGAGTATTATCACCGTACTGCAAAACATATTGTATCATTTTTAAGTAAGAAGAAATAAACAGTATGCTATATTATCATAAACTACAGTTGATTAATTTATTTTTTTTGGAAATTCTTATCCAATTTGAAAGGAAATGTGTTTCGAAATTATTTTTGAATATAACCGACTGTCTTTTTGATTGCCTTTAACGCATTAAGAGTTAAGACTGCTACGTGCATACAAAGTGAACTCTTATAATGTCGCCTTGTGGATAGGAATTCAAAATAGCTAACCGTTTTCAATGTAGCCATTCTGACGACTCCATACTCGTCTTCCTCTTCCCACAAATCTTTGATGATAACAGCCCCTTGCCGGCGCGCATACTCCACGATATAGTCAAGGTTTTCCACCTCAAAAGCGACGTCCTTTACAAAGTCTCCGTGATATGCAACTTCGTTCACGAACTCTGTTTCTTCTGGCTCATATTGCGCTTGGAACACAAATACGATCTGAATAAAAGGAAAGATTTGATTAATTAACATAATATTTTTTATAGTGTATAAACTTAAGCTCCTTAATAATAAGCTGAAGAGTTTGTTTTTTGGACCGCTTATAAACATTATTTCACCGTCGCGTTGCAGATGGCTTAAGGCTTCTTACCTAAATACGTCACAAAACATGAACACAATTTGTAAACATATAGTCGATTAAACGTAAAGTACTTACCACTACCACATAATATAATATCATCACAAATAAAAAATGTAATTAGTTACGTTGATATGACAATTTGCATTAAGATGCAATTTTTTATATTTTAAATACTGCAAGGATCAATGCGTGTAATATTTGTATTTCATCTTTGAAATAGGTACCATTTAATACTTTAAAGAATACATACCTTGTTAAGTTTAACTGCGTGTGAAGTGATTTTCCGCGATCCAGTTTCAAGTCCTTGGTATCCTAAGGGTTCAAAACCAAATCGGGTAACGTAGTAACTTGCTGCCTGAAAAAATGAAAGATTGAATAAGATAGATAATGTTAATCGATTTATTATTACGCGAAGCAAAACCTTTGTACGAAAATTGTCCGTTCGGAGGACACACACTTGTAGTTTATACAAAGAATGATTACAGAATGCAAATATCTTTTCAAATAATGCATAAGAAATGCATTAATTCAACAAAAAAATACACCCATTCCTATGCATTTTACACACACACGCATAACTATAGGCATTTTTTAATAGTTCGGACCTTTAGTTTTTAATTTTTATTTTGTTTATGATCGAATTTCGACCACTGGCCACTGGGCGACCTCTAATATGATTTTAATGCTCTGTTTATTTTTAAAGAAGAAGGAGAAATTCAATCTCCCATTGCTACTATATACCTAGCTATACTTGCCAAGCAGCATCCAAATGCTTTAAACATATGTATCTGCCTACATATCATTAATGTAGTAGGTATTTAAATAAATCGATGTATTTTTTTAGTTATAGGATCTTTTCTTATTTTTTTATCTTTTCTTCTCAATTTAGTCTTATATCTGGTAATCATAGATTTTCTCGACTTTAATCGAAGCTGGTTTCACAATCAAAATAAATGTTCATTTAAATATTGCTACGCTTAAAATAGACATAAAGTTGTTTTTTAATAGAAACGACATTTAATCCGGTTCCAGGTTTTATTATTTCCACATCAACATTAGTGTTAGGACCTATTTTGATAAAATTGTATTCCCTTTCCCATTTACATATGTAGGTAGATAATAAAAAGTCATAATATATAATATGTAGGTATAATATGCAAATTATGATAAAAAAATTCTGCAACTAAAAATTGAGAGGGTTACTTTATAATTGAGATATCTTTGTTAATTATTATTAATTAATAACAAAGATATCTCAAGAGCGGCTGAACGTGTTTCAATTTGGTTTATTGGGTTTATCTCTGTGTGGAATAGGATAATAAACAAAAAGTTACATTTGTTAAAACCTGTGTGCCGGAGGAAACAACTAGTTCTTAATAAATCCTACGATATTGATACTGTATAATGATTAAAATCTTACCTGTTTTGCATTGGATACCCAGAAGGTAATATGGTGGAATGCAACGAATTTGCCATTTTCTGGTTTTCTCCCCTTGTCTGTGTAAGACGTCTGAAAAGTTTAAAATGCACTTAACACTACATACCTATATAGTTTAATTAACACTATACTGTATAGAAGAAAATGTGTATTTTGGCGTAAAGTTATCATTTTTTATACCAAATCAATCAGTTGAACTAATATTTTTTCATCAAGATTTTTTTTGTATAATTTCTTACGAATTCAAGCTATATTACTCATTTGAACAAAACATATAAAGACAGTTTGTAAAACTCATCACTGAAATTTTTAATAACTTGTTGAAAATGTGTGAAAATAATAAGTGAAAGATACATATTAATTTCTGCATATTAATTATCATGTCCTAATTTTATTATGTCAGTTAAATTCCAACGCGATTAATAACTCGTATATTGTATCAATATTGTATTTGTTTTATAACTCTCACTTACCATTATTTTTGAGGAAAATTTCTTGAAAAAGCGGGAAAAAGTGTCTCCGTGTAGCGTTAGAACAGTACTAAACTATTCGATGTGAGATTCTTATATCGTTACAGAAATCAGGTATTTATAAAGACTAAGAATGGACGTTTTATAAACTAAACGTGTACGTAAAGTCTCGTCCATACAAACCAAAAACGACACATAACTAGTATTACCTACCATTTCCCACTAACTTAACGTAACGTATTTTAAATATAACATTTTACTTTATCTCTGTGCGAGTATTAAAACAATTATTAAAAAAATATACATATATGTTTCTTCAGTAACTATGTTACACTTCTGGGAATTGTAAAACATCAAATGATAAAATAACTGCCTCATTGAAATTTAACACACCTGACACCACTGAAAAAGTATCGAACATTTTCCGATGAAGTCAATAGATTGAATTAAAAAAAAATATTATTTAATGAAAAAAGTATCGATTTCATTTAATGGTATGTTTACTGATGCCATGTTACTTTATCAGCAGCCGTTTACCTTGGATGTTTTTCTTTGACAAAATAAAATTATCTAGATTTTTTAATACACCTCGTGTACCTGTAAATACGTAGTTCACTGTAGTCTGTATAGGTTAACGATCTCAGTATTTTAGGGCACGGTTTGTATCATTTTCATTGTTGGTAACTAGTAGAGTTGATAACATATTTCGGAATGATGACGCTCCACGGTCGAGTTGGTCGAGAACATTTCAACGTACGTTATCGACTTTGTCAGCAACTCAACAATAAGTTGGTTCAACTTTGTTACTCAACAAAAGCTTGAATACGGAGCTTTATGCAACTTATGCTACTGTTTGGTAAACTGATAAATTGAAATGATGTAGAGCTCGCGGGTTCAGGCTTGGTATCGGGGCAAAGTTACCAATGTGTTTATTCCTTCATAATAATATCCAATCCTACTACTCAACTGTTTTTGTGTGAAACGAACAATATAAATATGTATATACATATTACTGGTATGATTAATGATAGTAGATATCGAATGCAGTAGAATTTTACATGGAATGCACGATGAAAAATAATTATTTTCTCGATGTGGTCAGTGATGTTTGATGTTTTCTTAACATTGTGGACGCTGGTTAAGGGGGGTTAGGCGGTCAGCGAAAATTCAGCTATTCGGGCCTGAGGTAAGCGGTGAGGGGGTCCGCGTTTAGTATGGAATCAACGTGCTCGAAACTGAAAATCGTAAGCGCCATTCATATTTTTATCAAAAAGTGAATGAAAATATTTAGTATTTTCTAAATCTAAAACAGTCACGAAATCGAGAAGGTAAATACCTATGTATTTGTGATTTTATACGAATTATTATCGTAAAATACAGTTGTAATGAGAATTTATATGATATTTTAGAGGTAACTTCAGGATTTTTTTTTATCGAGCAAAATTTTTCCAATCGTGTTTTGGAAACAGTCATCCCATCACACATACATTCTGTAATACATATTAGAAATTTCAGTGCGAAAAAACTTCAATATTTTCAATTATAGCTCATAGAAAACAGTCCATTTTTTCGTTTTCACCTACTAAGGGCCCTTAATATGTATATCACAAAATATCAAGGTGTACGACAAATACCGGTCAGAAAAGCCAAGCCTCCCGCACAGTGGAATATTTGTAGCCGAGTGGCCATACAAAAATAATAACTTTGTTCAAAAAGTAATTGCAAGAGAATTTCGTTATAAGCTTCGTCTTAGAATGCCAAATATTTTGAAAAGCATGTATTACAGATGTTTACTGTATTACGAAAGTAAATTATTAAACATTAGTTTAAATATGTTTCTAGACAGTGTAAGATTATAGGTATTTATAACTTCACATTGATATCAATGAAGTTTGGTTGTTATAAAAATAAAAGTTAGGTAGGAATCGTTTAAAGAATGGTAAATTGGTTTAAACTGAATAAAGTAATTGGTTGATAAAATTAATTAATAAAAAATTGACGCACTTGCACCATACGTTTAATTTACAGTATTTACCTGCTTTCATAATGTTAAACTACGCGAAAGTAAAGTTTTTAGTTGTTAATCATTTTGTTAATTAATTATAAATCGTACAAAATTTTGATAATGTCGTTCAAGTATAATTGGGAATATAAATGACGGTTTAAAGACAAGGAAATGAGAAAAATATTGGGGACCATGTTCTTTTCCTCGTCCAACTTTATCACTTACAAAAAGCAACCCGATTTTCAGAGATCTTACATGTGTCAACGGGCCTAAAGAAGTTTCTTCTCAAACAGAAAATTTAAGAAAGATATGTCTCGATTTAAAGTTAACACGCACACTGTGCATGATAAACAATATTATGCAAATTGGCTACGTCGTAGAAACTAGTATTGATAAACAAGCCGGGACAGAAGCGGGGAGGCGTAGCGTCACTATTCATGACCTATAATGGATGTATGTACATTCAAAATAAATGAATCCACACCATCAATGAAGCAAGGAAGAATCGTGTACTAAGGAATTGTCGAGTTAATTGAGTGTAGTTGCTAAGAAATCTAAATAAAAAATAGACATAAGTATAATTAAGTAGAGGTTTTGTTTGTATAGAGTTTAGGTAGAGAGTAGTGGTCTGAGTTCGGTAGTGAATAATTCTCTATAGAGATATATGCTATGGGTGTATAAATAAATAGCTTGCGATAGTTTAAGGAAGGTAACCTAATGCCAAACCTTAAGGGTATAAAATATTTTAGAATGATTTTAATTTAATTTTAGATATTATATTTTTCAGATAAAAAATTTATCATAATTAAGTTCATACTTTATTATTTTTTCAGGGTTGTTTTATTTATGTGATTTATATATTATTTATTTATCTATACTTAGAATAAAATAAAATACCTCATTTCTTCATGAATAGTTTTCTTCGGACGGAATAAAAATTACGGAGCGTCGACGTCTCTACCCCATGTATTCAGCTCTTGAGTCCGGGTTTATAAATAACCTTACTAATATATTATATGAATTAATAAAATTTAAATGTTACTCCAAGAAATATTTAAAATATTGCGCAACATTTTGTAATACCGATTTTGAAATTAACGATTTTTTTTATGAAAGTAAGTACCTACCTACCTACTATCACAGCTAAAATTAAACAATTAAAAATATAATTTTTAGTGTTTATTAATTGCAGAGTGCAGACGCTATAAATATTATTATAAGCTAATGTAGAGCAACGCTTGCAATGGCTGATGTCCTTATTTCATTACAATATTCACGTGGGTACTTGTTTTTATATCTGTTATCCGAAGAAATATCTATTTTAAAAGTAAATTTCGGGTTAATATACCAATTAACATTGTTGTGTGTCTATTATTCGTACTATAATAATACGAAACTGTTAGGTAATTACATATTAAATATAAGAATCAAAATAAAACTCAATGAATTTGCGTATTGTATATTTTTTTTTTATTACCAAACATATGTCATATTACCATACATATTAGAAAGAATAGGCTGATAATAAATATTTATAACAAAAGAAAAAATTAAATTCATAATTGTATTTAATTAAAAAGTCAAAGGAAATGTGATAATTAATGAACAATGTAATTAAGCATTTTCCGTCTTGGCCGTATCATTTTTTTCACCAAGTTGCTCTATCGCTTCGAAAACCCATTTATAATTCATAGCTCCAAAGCCCTGTAAAATAAAAGAAAAATAATAAATTGTTTTACTTAGTACGCTAATTTTTTTTTCACTATCCTTAAAAGTGTATTCCGAAAATTTTTTTTGAGGACATACCACAATAAATCTAATGAGTTGAATGGGGAAACTAAAATACCTAGGCGATGTGTTGTTATTGAAATCGATATTATTGTGAGAAGGAACAAAATCGTCATAAAAGTTTGTTATTGTCACAAATTAATTAGCATAAAATCCTTGGATTATTTTTCATATAACAAAGATAAAGATAATTCACACCTAATTTCTCAAAAAAAAAAAAACATTAGAGAATGGAATTTTCTAGTGTTTGATTTTACGCGAGTATTTTAATTTTTAAAGTCTGTCCAGTCTCCCCGTGACCACGCTCGCCGTAAAGTGTTCGAAACGTCGGGAAAATAATATAATGAACTAGAGGTCCGCCCCGGCTTCGCCCGTGGTACATATTTCGCAATAAAAGGTAGCCTATGTCCTTTCTCGGGCATCAAAATATCTCCATACCAAATTTCATGCAAATTGGTTCAGTAGTTTAGGCGTGATTGAGTAACAGACAGACAGACAGAGTTACTTTCGCATTTATAATATTAGTATGGATAAATCACGTTTGAAATCCGTTAAAAAGTCTATAATTTCTAAATTAGAGAATGGAGTTAGATAAGAACATAATAGAGTTTATATTACCTATGTACCTATTAAGCTAATAATGGATTATTGGATAATTATTTATTTATTTATATCAGGCAGCATTGCCCATATATTGTTAGTAGTAGGTACATAGTCTAGTGTTAGTAAAACTACATATACTTAGGATAATGAACCTACATTCAAATTGATTAATTTAAAAACCTTCTAGTATTAGTTATCAAATAAAGTGAATGTTTGTTTCTTACCCTGTGATTATTCCTTTGTATTATTTCCAGGAAAAGCGTAGGCCTCACTTGCACGTGCTTTGTGAAAGCTTGTAGCATGTATCCTCTTTCATCAAAATCTATTAAAATATTCTCTTCCTTCAACTCATCAATAGTTTCTTTTACTTTTAGAGATGTTCCTTGAAGCTTCTCCTTAATGTTTTCATAGTAGGTGGACGGCCATGTTACTATTTCAGCGCCACGGGACCGGAGGTTGCGCATCTTCAAAAAAGAAAACAAATTTAATAAACTAATGCTCTATTTATTATATTGCTTACAAATGTGTAAACTATGTTCTGATATTTTAAGTAATAATTTTGCAAAAGCTGCAAAAGGAGTTCTGTAATAGCCCATAATAGGTACAGGCTTAAAATGAAGATCAATGCAAACGACAAACAACCAGAACATAGGTATTATTATGTTCAAAGAATGGGTAAAAAAAAAATTAAAAACGTCACAATTTGCAAAATATCTTAGGGCCCTTCCCCTGCTACTGGAAGGATAAACTTAAAACTTGGGATAGGTATATATATAAATCGAAACTTTACTTACAGTAGTGACGATATCATCAGTGTAAAGAGCCACATGCTCCACTCCAGAGGTGCCTAAAGCTTTAACGAATTCACTGGCTTTGCTTGTTGGTCGCAGGCCTTTTGCTGCTTCGTTCATTGACAACTGTTAAAACATTAGGTAGGTATATGAATTTGTGAGAATCTTAGTTTAGGGAAAAAAAATTATAGAGCCGATTTCAAGAAATTCAAATGAATTAAAATTTACTAATCGGTACCTATAGGTACCTTTTTAACAGACTTCAAAAAAAACGAGGAGGTTATCAATTCGGCCGGTATAATTTTTTAATGCTTTTTAATACTTCAAAATTTTTATTCGACACTGAGATATAAAATATATTTTATCATACTCTTATGACTATTTCAACATTTTGACCTACGAAAAATAGTAGGTTCTACTTACTAGGACAGTTTCTCCCTGGTTAATAACTGATGCGGAGTTTATGCAAGAATACGGAACGAGATCGTGAGTGTAATCCACGCACCAGAATCTGTAAACAATAATATAATTATTTTAGTCTTTGAGCATAACAATTTACAAAGCGTAAATAGTTTTTCGTACCTGTGCATATTAAGATGTTTCTCATACCAAGTTACAGAATCTTCTAGTGTACCATCTGCCATGTTGCCTTCGACGTGATCAATTATCGAAAGATTTGTTGCTGGTCTGAAATTAACAGAAACTTACCAAAAACTAAGAACATTATAGTTAGGTGTTCTTCAAAAGGAATGCGACATTGCAAGGTAGAGTCAGAAAGAGTGTTTCATGATAATTCATATAATGGGCATAAAACAAGATGCATGGTTTAGTAATTAATTATACAGGAAATTTTATATATCACAGTATAAGGTAATATAAATTAGGTAAATTAGGTATATAATTAGGTGATAGGAGGGTCCACACAAACGGCAGACCGAGCTGTCTCAAGCAGCAATTGCTTCGCAAGGCTACTTGCTCTGTGTGGACCCGGATAATAACGTCTTCGATCGAGGTTTTATTTTTTTATACAATGCAAAATAAATACTTACAGCAATTTGTTTAAAGGATCATCGTCCTTTGTGACAACGAATCCAGGAAGAAATTCTCCTTTATATTTTGATCTGTCTACTAATGTGTGCGTATTGTCACCATACTGAAAAGTTATATCATTAAAATAATGTGTATATTGTTCAGACCTTTGTCTTTTTAAATTCTATTTTTCGTATTTGTATAAACTGATACTTACGGTTTTTAAAACAGCATATCTCACAACACCATCTTCATCTTTTTCCTCGGTAATATCTTTAACAACTTCAGCCCCTTGTGCCTTTGCTGTTTTTATTAACATATCCAATGCATTTACTTCGAATGCTACGTCTTTTACAAAATCCCCGTGAGCGGCTAAGTCTTTAGAAATATCACCATCAGAATTTGCAGGTGATTCGAAGACTATTGTTATCTAAACAGCATAACAAGACATTAATTACTACACCGTACAAACACACTTAATCTCTTTATTAATGGATGCAAATATATAATTACCTTATTTAGTCTTACGACATAAGAGCTAATCGGGTTTTTGTCAGTTGCTTCACGAACAGCTAAAGGTCTAAAACCAAACCTTGTGACAAAGTAACTAGACGCCTGTAATAATTATTAAAAAAAAAGTTGCATATTTTTTTTATATATTTTAAGATAATAGATCATAGGGAAAATCTATTTAATATAAGCCAATTAAATATAATCAGTAATAATATTATATTATAATAAATTATTCAATTACCGTTTTAGCATTCGCTACCCAAAATGTAAGATGGTCAAAGTTTACAACCTTTGCACTAGGCGTTTCGGAGACTTCAGTTTGTGTCATTTTAAACCTAAAACAGATAACTATTATGTCCATTATAATTTTTGGATAATCATAATCCTTCTAAAAAATGGTTTAAATATTTTTCTTATCAAAAATACCTTTTTTTCAATGTTGTCTCTAGATTCTTACCTATAAAACGTCTTTCTCGGTAAAAAATCTTAATCAAAACTTAAGCCTATAAATTGATCCATGTTTTTATACCATTGCTCTATTTTTAAGGTATAATTATTTCTCACTTAATTCTAAAGATTATAAGTTATTTGTCAATGGAATTGTTGCGTTTGTTATGTGAATATTAATTAGAAATAAGCACTATGTAAACAAGGACAACAGGGTGGCAATGGCGTTGTAAATTATTGAAATCAACAATTTTAATCGCAATAATGTATGTACCTTATTCGTATTTGATAACGTTTCAATTGTCCTATTCTAATCCTTCTTACTAATATTACAAATACGAAAGTTTGTGAGGATGGATGTATGTGTATGTATGTTTGTTACTCTTTCACGCAAATACTACTGAACTGATTACAATAAAATTTAGCATGCATATAGAGGGTACCTAACTTGGATTAACTCATAGGTTTTATCCCGGAAATCGTGCGGGAACTGGAACTATGCGGATTTTGCTTTGAAAATGCAGGCGTCACAGAATATATTATAATGTTTCATTCGTGTTATTTTAAAACAAGAGCCAAGAATTCTTATTGGAAAAAGGTAAATGGTACCTAGGTAGGTAGCTAAGTATTAACTTTTATTATCTCAACACTAGTTTATATATTATATGGCCTGATATTACTCTGAATTCTGATCGGATAATATTACTACTAGTATAGTATTATAATACCATCTGTGATATTACAAAGACTTAAATAATTCAGGTCTACATTTAAATAAATTCATCAGATGGGTACTAAGTAGGTTAAGAACGTTAAACTTAATTGTAAAATTATCATGTATGTAAGTACTTACTTTTCAATGGAAATTATTTATTAAATATGTTTTTGATAAACTTACCTGTTTTATCACGGATCAAAATTTAACTGTTTACATCTTTATTTTTCCGTTACATTTATATATTTCTTTTATCTCTTCGATCTATATAATATGTTATTTTCATAATCAATAATTTTATGGAATTAATTATAATTTTATGATTTGTTTTTTAATTATTAATAATATTTTTAAGGTTAACGATTGATTAGGATCAAATGCAACGATAAAAATGACGACATTGCCGGAGCTTAAATCGAGGCTCTAATAGGCTGATATAAGATTATGATAAGTAATACCTAATATTTTATTCATATTTTATACTAGCTATGCCATGCGGTTTCACCTGCGGATGTAACTGCGTGCAAATTCAAGTATTTTTGTAGGTCATGTGTTATATTCTGATGTAGTTATTCCTGATCCTGATTGATAGATATATAAAAATGATTGTAGTTAATATTCAGTTTTATAGCATATCATTTATGAGAATTTTTTAAAAATTAAAACAATTCGAACCCGAATCTCGAGAGTCGAGACTTTCGCCCCGGCAAAGAACAGACGGGGCGCGCGGGTGGTCGAATTTTGCACCGAGAATGCACCGAGATTGCTTTTTTAAATTTATCAAGAAGTTACTTAAATTTTAAAAAGAGAATTTAAGAATTTCATGAAAGGCAAAAATTAACTCGAAAATCAACTGGAAATTACAATTTTGAAACAAGATACATTAGTAGGCTAGCCTTGATCTATATTCTATATTTTATGGATCTTCACACACTTATTGTTTTTCGAGGTACTTACCTAGTAATAATTTGTGTATTTGTGTTAATAGGTGCCATTGAAATGATAAGCTGAAAGAAATGCTTTCTCCTAGTTTCGTTGTTTTTGATATTTTAGTTTTATTGCGTTAAAGTGCAAAAAAAATAATTATAAAGAATTGAAAATAATACACCTACAGTATAGATTGCTGTATTTTGTATTTGTTAAAATAAGATGAAAATACAAAATCAACTCTGCTTCGATTTTTCGACTTTTTTAGGAAATCTCTTAGAAGTCGTGTCTCTAGTAGGTATATTGTTTATTTTATTCAGGAACATACTGATGATAGAAAATGAACACAGAACAAAATCAAATAGTAAGAAGTGGCTGTCTTCTTTACAATATCCTCAATAATAATTTAAAAAGGATTTTCTATTTGTAGAGACAGATACATGAAAATGAAGGATTCCGGCTTCATTTCTAAAATTATTCCATTACAGAATGGAATTTATCTTAATATACAATATAAATCTCGTGTCACAATGTTTGTCCTCAATGGACTTCTAAACCACCTAGACCGATTATAATAAAATTCGCACACCATGTGCAGTTCGATCCAACTTGAGAGATAGGATAGATCATAGTTTAAACATGTAGTACATGACATGTAGGTAGATTAGTGAATAGTTAAATCTAGTAAATAGGGGAAAAGAAAAAACCAAAGAGTAATAAAATAATTTCATTTTATTCAATATTTTATACATCATATTTACACATTGCAGATATATTCATTCATTATTATAAGAGTATTTACGTACGCACCTATTATAATTAAATAAGGCACCTCAGGGAAGCTTATGTCAACCTTAATCTTATAACACTGGTCAGCGCAACGCCATTTTAAATAAATAACACATACATATCGTGTCCTATTATAAGTTCTTATGAGTTAGTTACAGAATATTATCACGTGTTTCATTATTTTTACTGAGAAGTCATCTAAAAATTTATTAAAAATTGTAAATTGTTTTTTCACGCAAATATCTCGAACGTTGATACATAAAAATATATAAAAATTCGGTAGCCAATAAGCAAGCGGTATTCGTCATCCTTCTGTCAATGTCGTAACGGCTTCGAAAAATCTCACCAGACATAAAAAACAACGTTCAAGTTATTTACGAACTAACATTTTAATACTTAATCCATTTTTAACATCAATACCGTACATAATTTCTACAATTAATTATAAAATTATCCATATAACAGTTTATAAGACAAGTAATGATAATTTCATAGAATGATTATTATGGAACGGTTTGTACTAAAAATGGACGTAAAGTTGTTACGAAATCTATTCTTATTTCACGCATTAACCATTGTGTTAAGATCTATAATAAATTGGTGCACATTATTGCCAAATAACTAAACTAAATTAATATATTTACACATAAATTTACAATTTGGCGACGGAGTCCATTATTGATTGATTTTAATATTGTGATATTTGATATAAAAGTAAAATACGTTGATAAAAAGATTACGAGACTAGCAAAATGTCGACGGCTTATAGATTTATATAACAGGTAACAACTAACATAACTATATTATGTACAATTGGTCAATGTTCTATTATTTTACGATGGTTATTATTTTGTTTCTAAAATCCTTTTTTAAAGCTCAGAATAAGTTCAAAAACCTTTGTTTGCTGGTAGATAAGTTAAATGTTATGAATCGTAATTTATATTTTGCTGAATTGGCAATATACAAGGTGATATGTTAGAAGCAGACCATAGTGTGCTGCGATAGAATGGGTAAGAGGGAGATAGAGGCACTATCGTTTTGTTTATGTAAATTTTAAGATTTACATAATTACCGGTAGTATCATTAGTAATTTCTTTGAAATCAATCACTGTTAACAAGTAGTAAAATTTAAATATTTGCTCCATATAGCAATGTGATCATAATCATTAAAATTTAATTTTTTTACTTGGATGGCCGTAGAAAACCGTTCAAATGGCCCCTTAGAATTTCATTAATTAAATATATTATATCAAAATATTACCCTTGTATAATTTTGTATGAAAATATTAAATTTTGAATGTACTTTGTATTTTGTTCATTGGTTCAGCCTCATAATTGACAGGTTCTTGTAATTCTGTCATATTGTTATTGTCAGTCAAGAAAGAAAAAAAATCGTGGTAACAGAGCGTTTACCGATCGAAAAAACCGTCTACACATAGTCGATTACATATTTTACAATAAAGGAACACGAAGCTTATAAAAATAACAAAACATTAAATATACATATGGTAGATTTGGTATACAAGCCAGCTGTCCCGTGACGCGACGTTTGTTGATGAGATCAATATAAAGATTCATTTTAATACAAATTTACGTTTCTCAAAAATTCCTAGATACAAATATCTATACATACAAATTCGTAATAGCTGCAAGAGTGACTTACAATCAAAACAAGCGTTCACATAATATTTCCAAACAAGACATTTTTATAACAGCGCCATCTATCGTCAAACGCTGCAACTACTACAAGGCACACGAGTCTCAGAGCTAGCGCGCACGAGCAACTATGTCTCCGCAACTATTTTGTCTCTCCCATCAATTGTATGGGGAGTTGCGTCGCTACGTGCGCGCACTTTCATACTAGCCCATGGGTGGAGAGACAAAATAGTTGAGGAGACAAAATAGTTGCGGAGACAAAATAGTTGCGGAGACAAAATAGTTGCGGAGACAAAGTTGCTCGTGCGCGCTAGCTCTCACAGTCGCACACGGACAGCGGGCGGAGATTACATAGTACAGTCTATCGTTGTATATCACAGAGCGGCGCGGGCATGTCGACTAGTTGCGCGCGCTCCACCGCGACCAGGCAGCCGCCGGGCGCCACGAGCAGCGGCCCGGAGTTACCCACCCATACTTTCTTTACGTCGTCCGAGCTGTGCTGCGGCGGGGTTATGTAGCCCCCTCTGAAACCAGAAAATTAAGATTTTTGAAGTGAAAACTTCTTTAGCGTTGAGCACTTTTTCTGTAATGGGTATAAAATCTTAAACTCGCGTCAGGACACGTGACCTGATCGAAAAAGCGTAAGACGGTTGGAGAGTAGAGCTATCCCCTCTCTACTACGCGCGTTTTCACTTATGCCGGCACTCCCGGAGTGCAACCCGTCTTTTTTTTCTTATTACATTCAGTACGTTCTTTAGATTTTTAAAGTGTGGAATAGATAGTTTTTGCGAATAAATATTATGTATATGTTTTATGTTAAACTTTCTATTAAACATAGGCTGTCTTTAAGCTGAATGATCACATAATCATTGTAGAAAAGAGATGTTTTGTACACACACGATCTTCGATCATTAATTTAATATCAACCACACCATGTAAAGAATTACTAGAATAATTTTGAACAGCGTGTCCTCATCCTACTTATGAAACAATCACACATTCAACTAAAAGAATTGGTTGTCTGTAAAGTCGGTTTACTGACGATAGTTGAACGTGACAACGTCCGATTGCGCTTCTTTGTCACTCGTTCCGCGCTCTCGCTTGCACTTCAAGCCACATGGAACGCCTCAGAGCGAGGTAACGCCGCATGAGTCATGTTTTTTCGTGCGTGCAGCCGGCTCTATCGAATTATAAGACGTTGTCACGTCAAAACTACACACCTCAGTTTCCTATCAGCGTGCAACAACGCATCCGCTCTCAGCAGTCGAACTGCGACGGCCACCAGCAGGAACAGTATGAGCGCGCCGCACACGGGCACCGCGATGGTCGCCGCTTTAAACCACACCTCGCCGTTGTAGCTGGCGCCTGGCTCGCTGGCTACTGCGCTGCCTCCTGAAAAAAAAATTGGTTGTTTGTAAAGTAGGCTTACGATCGAGATGTTAACGTGATAACGCCATTGGTGGCAGCGCTCGAGATGAGACGGGAGATCGGTCCGTCTCTCTCTCGTTATACCTGCGATCGCGCTCGTGAGGTTTTGGTGTGACACAGGTTTCTGAACATGTCACCCGACTAAAACGATTTTAAAAACGTTATCACGTTAAAAAAAGATTAATAAGGTTTTATTCAAATTAGCGATGTTCTATGAAATTATTATTTTTTTTCATTAGAATGAATCGATTATCAATCTGTATTCTATGTTCACTTCTATAGGAAAAGCAATATAGATCACTGCTAAGTGTCAATTCAAGTCCTAAATAATTAAAGTAATGAAAGACAACCATCACATACATTCTTACAGACTTTCGGATTTATAATGTTAGTAGGATACCTTGTCTTTCTAAACAGTTATTGATTTGTAATGATAGTTTTTTTTGTATAAGAATAGGAACTTATTAGTTATTTTAATCCATAAAAATAATTAATACTAGGTATTAATTCAGTACTTAATTCTATATGTTATTAAATTAACTTTGAATAAACGTTATTATTTTTAT
This sequence comes from Colias philodice, assembly GCF_061535455.1. NCBI lineage: Eukaryota > Metazoa > Arthropoda > Insecta > Lepidoptera > Pieridae > Colias > Colias philodice. Next base: position 5,827,699 of record NC_143098.1, on the reverse strand, counting down.
TTATTCTAGACAGAACGTCACATATACGTAATCGGTAATTCGAGATATAGATATCAAAGTCAAAAGTCAAGTGTTGTGTGCAAAAGAAATTTATCCACGCAGCTCACGCATAATCACTATGCAACGTATTTCACTAGATAAGAACTCTTATCGGTAGAAATTATTGGAATTTTTGCGATTTTTTCCACAAATATGTCTGGTATGAATGCCTTTGTATGAATGCTGGTTACGTGCGGTACATAAAAGAATATAATTTAAATATTTTTTTTTTAATTAGTCGGCATTGTAAAAAAGATTGGCTATTTTATAGCTAAGAAACTATAAAGTAAAAAGTTATAATAGCGAACGAATTTATTCCGATATTATATTTAAACAGAAGTTTCCAATAAAAATTAAAACATAAAGCTCATATTGCAGACAATCAAAATCAATAGCGCAATTTGAAAGCACATCTTTATTATATCGTAAGTAACCAACACCGATCATTTCAGTACAATTTAATTATCTTACAGACTAAATAGTTGGTTATCGTTTAATTAAGTTCGTTCGAAGAAGGAGGCCTATCGAATAGGACGGTACCCGGAACTATCTCCACCTTAATATCGAATGCATAATTAGCAGTTGCATTCATATTGTCAGTGTGCGTTATTGGAACTTGGAAGAGGTCTGCACTTGACGCATATTAATTTACAACTTGTAGCAACTTTCATATACATTATTATTTTACAAAACCTCGATCCTATTAGGAATACACTAAATAGAGAGGAGGTTAGTGTCTTGTTTGCCTTGCTTAGTGATTTACTTAGTGTTTCTATCCCATTTACAAAAGAAGATGCGAAAGAAACAAATCTGTCTTTATCGGAGGGAATATTTTTAACAAAAAATATTAAAAATGCATCGATACATTTTCCTGAAGTCGGTCAAAACAGAGGAACGTTTTGAGAATATAAATTTGGGTGCATTCGAATTTAGTAAATGTAATCGAATTCACAGTTACTTTAAAACGATTTGAAATTCAAAATTTTGCGGTATATTATATATAACAGTGATGCAATTCAAAATGCTTAGCCATTCATGTCACATCGGCTGAGTCACTGTTTGTGTTAGATATGGGATCGCTGGAATAATATCTTTGTTCGTGGAAATCGCGGACAATTGTGTTTTATTGAATTTCTAGCGAGAGATATGTGCTGCTTTACTGGAATCACAATATTTATGGGTGAGATAATAAATACAGTGCGAATATTATACAGACATCGCGAGATATTAAACAAAGGCTGAAATAAATACCCCTACTATTCATGGCCTAATCCTATCCGATTACATCCTACCTAGAAAATGATAAAAAGTAATAATGTGAAAGTTTGTAAGTATGTATAAATGATTGTTACTCTTTCACGTAAATACCAATGAATGGATTTTGATGATACTTGCCAGTGGTGTAGCTTTTGTACCAGAATAATACATAAGGTACAAATATACTTTCTTTTGACCGCTGAAATACCGCGCGTCACATCTATTTTCTAAAGTCTACTGAAGATGCGTTTATTATTTACCTAAATCATTAGCAGTAAGGTTGAGCCTTGCCCTGGCTATAGGGCTGTCTTCATGGTTGCACAGGTCTCGGAAGCAGCAGAGCAGCAAGGAATGCTCCCGTGGGGGCGGACCGCCAGAGGAAGGCGTGTTCTGGCAGTGGGATAGAGCTTCTTCTTCTCTGAAATTAGATAAGGAAATTGATTAGGTTGATACTTGTAAGTTCTAGTACCACTTGATAAGCGCGGTAATTGAGGGTTTAAAATATAAATGTCCTGGTAGTATGAACAAATGAGGATATTTGAAACATATTCATAGAGTATTATTTATTTAACCCATTGAGCCCCGAACGGCCCGATCGGTCCAGCACACAATAGATTTTCTATTGTGTCTGTGATTCCGGGGCCTGAGTTATTACGTGCATTCTGGGATAGAGCATACTATGAATACTCCATTTGACTGTTCTTTCACTGTTCACTGTCCTTTCGATCGAATCTTCAAAAATTCTGTCATTGAATTATTTTTTCGGGAATAGAACTAAAATTCTCGTCATAACTGTACTACGATTACTAAATAAGTGAGAAACTTTAAAAGTCTGATAAGAATGTAAATAGTATTTGTCGGACAGATAACTGTCCAGTGTTATTAGATGGCATTAGCATGTTATTACATTCTATACAATATACGAAAAACGTTAAAGTCCTCAATTTGAGAAACATACAATACTATGATGATGAGCACAGCTTAAAGGTCAAGCTATAAAGAGTCAAGTTAAATCAAAATTATCAGCCTATACACACACTTGAATATCTCTGAAGTGAGCAATCACATTATTTATATTTGTACCTACTCCGATCATTTACATATAAATTTATTAAAGTAAACAATTCTTCAGTCAATTGTAAAAATGTTGATTCATAAATTAAATAAATTCAGCATAACATTAAGCAATTTGCAATAGTTATCGAGTTAACTTCTACTCAATTTATAACAATACGATAATTTGAATAAACATAACAATGTAAATAGTAATTTATGCCCGATGTCAGATACCCAAGGTTAAAGCAATATCTTAGGCGAAGAATTTAAATATACCTTAAACGGTTTTTTCAAACAATAACTCAAAGGTAAGCGGTAAGCCACAGTTCGCCCACACTTGCAGAATACAAATTGTAGTTTGGTTTTTAATCGCAACCATTGGCTGAGGTTCTCACAGGATAAATTTCAAAGCAAACTTGTAAGACGTCTTTAAAGGAATGGGAATGGTGTAGCTTATTATTTACCTGGCTTTTATTTTGTATTTTCTTGTGTTTGATTTTACACGAGTAATGTACCTACGTTTACTTATTATATGTTTGCTTTCAAAAATATGTTTAGAAATTTGGTTTTTAAATCCTATATAAATTCTCTATTACATATCATGATGATGAGATGATGTGAAAGTAGAAATTTTTAGATAGCTATAATGAATATAATATCAAAAAAATAAAACTAAACTAAAAATGCAATAAAACTTCAAGCTTCAATATTTTTGAAACGCGCATAAAAACCTCCAATACCGAAATATTCAAAATGCTAATCGCGAACAACAACAAAATATTCGGAACATTCAAGCGATTAGGCTAAACGATTTATCAAGAAATACTTCTTAACTATCGTCTATCGGCCGTATTCTAAATATTCGTCTGATATTTTCCCACGAGAAAATGTCGTCACTATTCAAATTAGCCGAATTAAATATTGTGCTACCACTTTATTTGCTTTTTATAGCAAGTGTTAAGTGAACCTTTATAGAGAACGTGATAATGTTGGGCATTTCTTTAGTTAATACCTGTTAATATATTCAGTGTTAGTACATAAATGTGACATGAATTGAAAACAGAGGTTGACGTATTAAGTAAAACACTGCTTAATTATTTTAAAAGTCTTCAACATTTTACGCGTCTTCTGCACTCAGAGGCTTTATTTTTAGCGATTGACCTACTAAAGGCTTTTAAGAAATGATAAGATGGACAGTTGGCTGAATCGACAAAGATACTATCTGCTATCCTATAAGTACCTACATTATAAGAATAAATATTATATTGATAATGTTTTTAATACCTACTAGTAATCCGAATGGGATTTTGGAAACAGAAGCAAATAAATAATATTTATTCATAATTGTATCATTTTATTATTTTCCATGAATAAACTTATTTCAAGGAATTGTATATTAAAATGACAAGTTTATTAGTTTATACTTAACTTTTTATTTAATGTCATCCCCCCTCAAACACCACATGTTAAGTTTAAAACATGAGGCGAGTCTAAGGGACTTTACTGTTTCAATGTGTGTACTGAATATTGAGTAAGTATTCAAAACTAAAACGATAAATAACCTTTATAAAACTATATTTATTTATTTATTTATTTAACTCTTTAATAGTTGTACAGAACAGTTGTACAGAAGCCTTAGAACTACTTACACATAGAACAGATTACAACTATTTTGGCGGCCTTATCACTTAATAGTGATCTCTTCCAGGCAAACACGGTAAAAGGTACTATACTCTACTAATTCTATAATTTGTATCGAAATAGTTCTAATACATTAAAACTTTAATCCCAACTTTTTGTATATTATCTCCCATTTTTCGTGTGAAATATATGGCTTTATTATAAGCAAAGTCTGACAGCATGCTTAATAAACATATTTAGATATGAAATCGCTTTCATAATATTCGTACCACCCAAAGTCAACCTGCCGGTATTACACGAACAATTGCATTACAAATGTCTCCATCGAAGCCTGTTACGAATTACCATAATCCCAGATTTATGTTACATCAAAATATATTTGCTCTAAATGTAAATAAACTTAGAAACCGGACTAATCTTTAGTTATGGGGCATGTTTGAGGCAAATAGATTTGTTAAATGTCAAAGCAATAATATAAAAAGTTCAAGTGAATTAAAATCAAAGACGTTACTATAGTATAACGTCTTTGATTAAAATTATGACCATTCTAAACATGGTATTTTTTGTCGTTGTGATTGTTTATCTATCAATATATTATATTTAGACATTATTTTCTTAAATAGAAGCACTATATTTAAGAACATAATGTATAAAAAGCAATTGGAAAAGTCTGCAAAACGTGCAAGTAATTAATGCATGTGTTTTTAAATTATCATGTTTATTTTTCACTAAATAAACATTTTATAGCCATCCGACCGTAAAGAAACAATTTCAATACCAAACACAATCCTACTGCAACGACGAACCAATTAAAAGCGTACAATAATTATATTTATCAAGCTCTCGAAGCGGAAAAAAGAACTGCGAAGATAAAGCGGCGATAAAGTTTCATTATTATTGTAAAATTGCCAATTATAACTTGACATGTTTCAACTTGATCCAGAATATTGATATCAATACGCAATTAACGTTAATTAAATTATCAATATATAGTAGAAGTTACTCTATCCATCCAATCTACTTATATTACGATTTTTATCAATATTTGCTTGCTCTATAAATAAATTAGCTATTAATAATAGTCATCTCTGTCCCAAATATCTATTTTAAAACAATGCTTTGACATTTAATTCAAATGAAATGTAAATATTACCTCTGGCCACCAGAGATAAGAGTTGCCCATTCTCTTTGTTATCACTGAATAGAATAATAGCTGCACAAAGGGTTCGAAATGCGCACTATCTATTAGAGATGTGACACTATCTGAAATACAACGACATTTAAAAGTCGTAATGTCCGTACTCTATAGTCTATAAAGTTCTTTATGACTGCGCAATAGAGAGTGCAATTTTATTAGGCATTGTTTAGTTCAGTGGCCGCGCTATCTATGTTCCCGGCCTTTGACTCAACCCCGGGCTACTCGTCACCCTTATCTCAGCAAACGAGGACACATATCACACGTCAATCGACCACAATTTATAACAACAAACAACTTCAATAAAACTAATTACCGATAAATCGTAAATTTCAATATGCTCGATCGAAATCTTAACGAAGTAGACGCAGCGATCGTTAACGTAGATAATGAACGGCGAGCGATTGCCAAAAAGGAGCAAAAATTATTTAAAACAAATAATATGCCGCCCGCAGACGGAACCAGTTCTCTGAGCGGGGCTCGATCTGAATAAGATAATCAACGGAGCAGGCATTTTAATGCAGAAAAACTCAGTCAAGAGCGGCGAGGTTTCACATCATGGGCTCCGTACCGGGCCACTTTGCCTAAATGGTTTTTGTTATGGGAGGGCGGATCGTCTCGACTCATAGTTTTTGTTGCGAAACTTAAGAGACTTATTTTGGATTTTTGGCTCTCAGACATTGCAAAGAATTGCAGAGTGCTCCTAATTTATTTATTTTTGTATTGGAATAGACGTTTGGCAAATAAAAAGCCTGAAGAGCTAAAATAAATAACTGAGAAACGATAAATAAATTGCACAAACTCTGGCTTTAATAAAGATGATTCGAAACGGTATTGCTTTGAAGAACATGACGAAAGGCGATGTAATAGTTCATATTGATTTATAATTTAACTAGCGACCCGCCCCGGCTTCGCACGGGTGCAATGCTGATACTAAATACACTACAGAAAAATTGTGAACGTTGTATAGGTATAAAAATATAGCGGCCCGCTCCGGCATCGCACGGGTATAAAATACATAGCCGGGCGGCCGCAAACGCTACGTCCCGCAATTTTTAAATCTGTAATATCTTCGAAAATATTCACTTAAATCATACGGTGTAAAGGGCCATATAGATCTATATTAAATGAACAATGTATCCATGGTATTTAATTGGTTAAGGATTAATGCTGTATTGGTTAAAATCGCTTCGAAAATTAGCCATTATTTGTCGTAAAAAGTAAATGACAAAAAAAAGTTATTGTGGGTTATCCATAAGAGATAGACATATACCATCGCGGACTTTTCTGTAGACCTTTTCAATGTGTATAATACTTAGTACATTATTTTGATAAAACTCGTAGGGTTCAGCCTGCGTTTGCAATGTAAGCGGAATAAATGTAATTTTTTACGACATCACATTAGAAACCTCAAAAATAACAGTACTTCTCCACTACTTAATGGATCTTATTATACATATAAACCTTCCTCTTGAATCACTCTATCTATTAAAAAAAACCGCATCAAAATCCGTTGCGTAGTTTCAAAGATTTAAGCGTACAAAGGGACATAGGGACATAGGGACAGGGAAAGCAACTTTGTTTTATACTATGTAGTGATACAGGTACTATGGATGTTGAAAGCCGTATGGAGTAATTTTGAAATGACCGAAGACAAATTGATTGAAGATACATCGGACGCATCGTATCGTATCGTATTTAGTAAGATCGTTCTCAAGCGTGATAAGCAGAAATGATGGATGACAACGCGGTTTAGTACGGCAGCTAACAAAAGAATAGATAATTAATTTTATGATGAAAGTTAATAAGAAAAACAGGAAACCATTGTGGTACAGAAAGCCAAAACAAATAAGAAGCGAAATTGCGATTAACACGCACGCTCACTTCAAGATATGGTTTTTGCTTGAGAAAATAAATAGATTTCATATCCAATTGAACGCGTTGTCGTGTACGATCTACTTATATTTAATGTGGGTGCATATTATTACAGGTTTCATGGCACTTAAATTGTCCATATAAATTCCTTCAAACCGATTCAACCCTTATCTTGTAATTAGTGATAATAAAATCTTTGGACTCTTACTCAATCAAATTTTAAAAGCTCGCATACTTAAACAACATAAAGAAATGTCAGCCATTAAAATTTATACGATATCATTCCTGTATTGTTGGTAGTGGCCATATTTAACATATAAAAACATTATTGAGAAACTTGTTTTCAGTATTTTGGCCATTATGAATAATTTATGGCTACAAATCTAAATTTAATATACGTATGTGGTGACTGGAAAATAATTACTGTAATTTATGACTTCTTTACGTCTCTACTTACACATATATCTATATTTACAAAGAAAAATAATCCCAAGATACTTTCTGTTCTAGTAAATGCATACGTTTCTTCAATTCTATCTACACTTCGGATTCTAGTTTTTACACGTCTATTATTGATCGTTATTGTCTATTACCTTTCAGCTAAATGATGTAGACAGCCGTGTCTTGCATGGTGTCTCCTGGGTGGTAGCTCGCTGTAGCAGCCACCGCCTTTCCTCGACCGACACATGTATCCCGTGCTCACACATTGCGCCGTATTACAGTAGCACCTGACGCCTTCCACTTCTCCCTCTGGTTTTGGATCTGCAAGGAAAAACAAGGCATAAATATCGTTATCAGATTAATTTCTTTCGAAATAGAATCAATTGTTTACTTTTTAAAGCAATGAAATCATTGTGAAGATACCCCTTTATTTCTTCGAATGAAAATGCATTCAGAAATTACTAAATTAGTTATCAATATGCCAAGAAATATTAATTTCTCATGCTTCATATAATTGGTACAATACGGACACGTTCTCAGAACGAACGTTAACATATTGTCGAATCGTAAACTAATAACACTAAAATGAAATTCGGAGTTATTTCGAGATCACAGAGAAACAATAAAACAGCACGAATACACAATTACCGTTAAATGTTACTTATTTATAAACAATTGAATGCAGGAAACTATAGTTGCGAATGCAATAGGAAATGCAGTAAACATTAGCAGTGGATCCAATCAAGATTGTGGACGGTGCGGCGCCCGTGCCTCGTAAACTTTGATTTGCTCGAGCCTTCTGTGCCCTGCATAGCTATGATTCACTCTATCGTACTGTTCACATCGTTTTGTATACAGTTATAAAATTCCCTTGAATACGATATTCAAGCACCAAACTATTACTTTTTTATAGCTAACGGGAAACCCATTCTTGAATTTTAGGTTTGATGAAATGGAATAGAATATCATTTATCTGTTCTACAGCATTCGTTTCTTGATAATGTGGTCTGTCTAACTTGCCGAAAAGGCGATGAACGGACAAAAATAAACAAATATTCCATAACGTGTATCGAGTATGAATAATGCGCGCGTCATATACCGAGAGCCCCTACATAAATATCCTGAGAACGGGCAGCCTCCGAGCACATTCAATGTAAATGCTTCGACTCCAGACGATAAAACAAAACAAAATTAATTTTAGATGGATGCCGCTTTATTTGCTTTGCTCGGAGGGACTTAGGGAAACGCGCATAGACCCCCCTTGGCGTAAAACATCATCCGAATCTATAAGATAAATTGACTTGTCTTAAGTAGGTAATTCCTTTACGTTCAGTGAAGTTTGGTAATACTAATTAACATTAAAAGAATGTTAAGTTTCTTGACAAATAAATTTACAATTTTCGATCCTCAGAATCTCCGAGAATCGTAGTAAAAAGCCCACATTAAATCTTTCAAGAGATGGCAAGAAGCTGCGGAATTTCAATAGCGCTCCTTTTCGATCGAGATGAAGTCTGCAAACGACGGGAGGGCAGAGAGCTGACGTGCAAAAAGTAAATAATTAAAGAACAAACTGTGAAGCATTGATTTGCAGAAATTTCCACTTCAATCACATTAAATCCATGTTAATGAATCGTAAGCAGTGGTAAAAACATATTGCAATTATTCATTTTAATGATACGGAATATTTTTTTCAAATGCTTTGAACTTCACGGTCACTTTTCAATGATATGAAAGCTTTTACCATTTGATTAGTAAAACGAAGCAATAAATACTGACTCATTAGAAGTACAATTAGCGTTATCGAAGCATCGTACATTAGATGAACATCATTAAGTCGGCTTTACAATCAATTTCGAGTAAAAAAGAATCACAACGGAGCACCAAAGGATAAGGTAAATAAAAAATAAATAAACAGAAGAGAGAAAAGGTCCCGGCATGTTATTTGGAATTGATAAATGGCCCTCCCGAGATGAGAGTAAAAAGGATAAAGCGAGGTAAGACGAGCGAGATGGAACAACTAATGAGTCGTAGCGGGCTCCATCGGTTTTCAACATTATAAGATAGAGTAAAGTGCTCCTTATCCGAACTTTTGATTTTATTTCTTAGATTTATTATTTACACAGTTGTTTACGATGATGCTCACAGTTAAGTCCTTTTATATCACAGAGGCGGCGCCGGCGCATCTTCACGGCGCATTTGCTGGGAATGCGCGGCTTCACGAATGTAAATGTTTGACACACCGTGCCTTTTACGGTATTCAAAGCGATCAGTCACCCTCGAGGCGCGTGGCTCTGTTAGCGGTGATTAAGGTTAAGCTTCCATTTACAAAAGCATTATGAAAATGGATTCAAATTATATCACAACAAAGAGAGAAATTTGTTTAACAAACATCCAAAAGATGTGTTTATTACACAAAGCGGCCGATCAGATTTTGAGTCGAGAATAAATCGCGATTGAATCGTCCGCATGAAGAAACGACCGCTGCGCGCTGATCACAAGAAAAAGATAAATTGCATCGCTTCGTTTGCGATGTCTTTTCAATTTCATTAAAGCCCGCTATAAAGCTTCCAGGATATCAAGTTGCGAACATTTCTTTGCAGCATTCGCTCGTTTCATATTGGAAATTCAATTATGATTCCAGTCCAGATAACGCAAAATGTATTCCACTGTGGAACCTGTGCTACCGATTTAAGTCTTTGCGTTGATTTTATTAATTACCTTTCTGAAGCACAAATGCAGAAGCATGGTCAATCAGCATTAAGTAGATTTAAGTTAATATACTGTCGTGATGTAATTGTACGAGATTAAGATAAAGACCAATATTACGGCGTTTAAATATAAATATTTTTGGATAACACGGGATTTGGACAATAATCATCACAAGTTTTTACATTAACGTTGATTGCCACCAATAAAACGTTTATACCTCACGAGTGTTATGAAGTTTAAATATTTTATAGACTTAAAACTTAGCGGCATTCTACGGCCGGCGATCTGAGTCGCCAGAATAGCTATAAGATAGTAATAACGTTACTCGTGTTGCGACAGCGGCTTTCTCTCGACGTTCACACGCTGTCGAACCACCTTGTATCTGGTACTTTATTACTTTAATAATGTTTGGCTCGCGTGGAAGCCGGTTTGGCCATTGGAGTCAGCCTAACTGGCTCCTAGATGATTGGATGATGCGGAAAAAGCAAGGCTGCGTTGCGGCCTTGTTGGCATTCCGTTCTTTGATTAGCATAACGAACGTATATTGCTAAGCCGAAAGTTCTATCTGTGATATTTATTGCAGTAAGCTAGTTTGGGACCCGTTTCTAATCGTATTTTTAAAAAACTAAATCACCGTTCGGTATGAAGCTGTCCATGTATTTTTGCATTGGAATTCTAAAGAATGTGAATACAGTTACCTTTTTTCAGAGACTATATTTATGTCTGCTTGAAATCCTACAAAGTTGCACGTAAATAAGAACAGTATATAGATAATATCGCGATCGCCAGTGGAATCACGACTCATCTTCTAATTGCGCTAGCTGAATTATCTTCAATAATGGATGTCCTCAGTGCTACGCAATTAACAGCGAACGGCGCCAACAATCTGGCCGCTACGGGAGGTTTCATAAAAACTCGCTGCCGGTTTTGCCGCGAAAATTAAATTCAGATTGAGATATTCTAAAATGACGCAAGAAAGATGAAAGGTAATTTTGCAACAAATTACAGTATCAATAACGATGTGATGTTTTTTAAGGAAAATTTGGACAAGATAATGAATATTAGTAAGTAATATGAAAACAGATGGCTACGAAGATAACAAAAAGGCCATTTTCAAGACTGCATCTTATTTTTATTGGAACGGAAAGAAGAACTACAAATACGAGAATAATGTATTTTTTTTACGTGGAAGTAGCTATTGTTTTTCTTTGGAAAGTATGATAGCCAGTCAATGTGGTGCGGCCTCAATTGGTAATGGAATGTGCGCCTAGTGGATCGTGTACCGTTTCTTCTATCGTATCTCGGAATCTATATTGCTGCTTGCTCCAACTTGTACCTTGATAAATCTTCTTGGCCATTTAACTCTAATCTGTTAAACCTTAATAAAAATACATCATTCGAATGTACAAGTTCTCTAAAGCATCTGATGTAACCAATACTTTGATCTATGTCGATTCGTTGGATCGCTTTCGCATTAATGCAATGGAAATGAAGATTCATCGAATTTACATTTTTCGCCTCTCACACAATGGGATAGAGATGTTGTTTGTTTGCATCCAAATTCTAACGCGGCATCTAGTTTGCGTTTATCAGTAATCCGTCCACGTCGCCCCGTCGACTTTATCAAGCGCTTTCACGCCACTCGAATAACATTTGAATAAATGCGTTCATCGAACTTCTAAAACTGCAAAATGACTAAGAGGTAAAACTCCACCTGTTGTATCGAGTATTCAACGCCTCGTTAAGTCACAATATGCCGGTTGCCTACCTGAACTGAACGCAACGTTTTTTTTCCTTTTGGGCCGACCTGTTCAAAGGCGATCGAGATAAGCCCTTCGATTGTACGCATGACGTTTATAGACAAGTCCACAATGACTTTATTCTTAGCGGCAAATTATTTAATATTTTATACGTCGTCGATTACGCGCGTGCCGCGCACCTTTGACCGCTTTTGTACTTTTTGTTGACCGTTTCAATTTTACGTGTAAATAGGCGACTGTCGTTTGAGCAAACATTTTTCGAATGTCAACATCCACGTGGTAAGTGACATACGAATGTGTGAATGATTCGGTGTGCCCGTGAGTGCATTGGCAATGTTTCCAATATTTGTTTAAAGGAATGGTATGTGGCACAAAAAGTTTAATCGATATTTCGACATCGACCGCATTCCTCCGTTATCCGGAGCCGCCTTTCAATCAGTTTAATTAGATCGTGAAAAAATACAACGTAGTCTTAGAATGAGCGCTCGGCTTGCGAAGATTTATTGGTATTCAGTAATTGTGCGCTGCTATAATTATGGAATAGGTTTATAGCGTGGAATTGGTTTTATATATGTGTGTTTTTTATTAATTCAAGTATGGAAATGCGGCGTACACGTTATTATTAAAGACACTATATTGTGAGTCATTTACATAATTTGTAGATCTACTTTAAATTTTACTACGTCAATAATGAATATAGTTTAAACGGATAAAGTACCACTATGATTTAGTTATAAATTATGAAATGAACGTTAAAATATTTCACATAATATGTTTCTATTATAATAAATATTACATTTATTAATTATAAAAAAGATACAATTAAAAACGGTTAATCTAATACGCAAACGGAATGCACTCAACAATTTCACTAGAAGATGGCCGCTGAGGCAGAAAGAAGCTGGAATGCGGCCGATGAATTGCTATATTATGTTTTATAAAGAAGAAGCTAAAATATAAACAGTATCTAAGGATATGCTTTCGTTTCGATAATTTTATCAAACTTTTACTTCATGCAGAATATTTTAAAAGAAATTATAGGATTTCTTACTATATCTATACTAATATTATAAAGCTAAAGAGTTTGTTTGTTTGTTTGAACGCATTAATCTCGGGAACTACTGGTCCGATTTGAAAAATTCTTTCAGTGTTAGATAGCCCATTTATCGAGGAAGGTTATAGGCTATATTTCATCACGCTACGGGCAACAGGAGTGGAGCCACGGGGGTGAAACCGCGCGGAGCAGCTAGTACTTGATAAACTTTCTTTGGAGCTTTTTTCAGAATAATGTAATTTTATAAAAATAGACAATGTTTGAAGATCTTATATGTATTTAGTTTTAATTTAGCATGTATAATAAGCAATAAGCGACGCAAATTCGTGGCCTCATATCTTATTTATTGATAGTCCAATATGAGAGATGAAGAGTATAAAATGATATTGAAATAAATTATGTTTAAAATATTTCTCAAAGAAGTAAGGCATATCATGGGATATACACTAGCCACTTAATAAAATAATTTAAATATTCATTACATTGGAGTTTCAGTAAAATTATATTGTTTGTAACTAAAACGAAAAGTTATAATTTTTTTACTTCCTCATTGATGAGTTCGCTTTATTTCGTACCGATCAGACGCATGAAATAAAACAGCGAAATTACTGAGAAAAAAATGATTAAGAAAATGCACAATTCGATTTATTTGGTCACCACTCACCAGTCACCACTCACCAATCATTCTTTGTAACACTGTCATGCACTGTCACATTGACGCATGTGTCATAAACAGCCACAAACTTTCCTAATGTTCCATTCGTATTCCATTCACATAATCCACTCATTAAACCACACACGTATAGGTAGTAGACACATATTCTATTTGTAAGAGCACGCCTCTAATTATTCAGCCTCAAACGATTTCTAAGCTTCATTTGTGCGTGCAGCGTGAACAAAAGTCCAATACGTTTAGTTTGCGGTGCCGTCAAAAGGAATTTGTTCAGGTGCGATCTGAGATTAACTATAGTATGAAAGATAAGAAGCTAAATAAATTTGTATGCAGTTTATTGCAATAAAATGTGCATGTGTGGACAAAATACTCGTATTTATAAGGGTTTCTGTTAAATGATGATTATATTCTTTAGAATAACTGAAACGAAAAGAAGCCATGCAATTTGTCTATAAATAAACGAATATAACACAAAAATGCTACATTAATAAGTGCATACGCATTGCAAAACCCGCTTTCCGCTACCGCTATCACATGTAACAAAAAGCATCCTACAATGATGAGCACTTTATCCACTTGTTACCAGGCATCCATATATAGATGTAGGTACTTAGTGCTATCAATATGCGATGCAAATACACTACGAGTGTAGACTAAATAGATTCAGTGAGCTGTCAGACAAAAATGTTACAAGGTTCCGCGCGAAAAAGGACTTATGTTCGTTTTATATGAAACTAATTGAGGGAATTTTAACGATGTGTAGTTGCCTTTTTTGGATGTTTTTACGTACGTTGGTCATTTTTGGTCACGGTATTTAGTGTGGCCATATCACTTTTGTAAATTGACATTTTTGAAACGTTTTGTTTTTGAGAGATTTGCGAAAACTGTGAATGGATAAATAAACGCCAAAATATAACTGTAACTTATCACAAAATATTATAATACTTTTGAGTTACGTTATTTGTAATGACTAATGACTAATGAGTGAGATACCTCTTATATACTTTTCTATTTGTAAAGAAAAACAACCAAAATTCTTCTAATTTCTAGTTTTCACTAATCTCCTTTGCCCTAGATCTGCCTCGGTCTGTCTATAGATTATTATCTGGCAAAATTACATAAATACTAGAGTACCTATGCCTATAAAAGCTTATAACGAGCAGACATAAATACTATAGCTTATAATTTCAAGATTTTCACTCGATAAAAGCATAAATACTAATAGGCATTAGGCACATATATACTGGCACGAGGTCAAAAGTATCTATCGATAATATGTCTTAATATTACGTCGAGTAGAATTCCTTAAGCCAGCTACTCACGGACCTGCAGCAGGGGCAATATTGGAATTGCACCCTTAATTGGCTCCTTAATTGTAATGTGTATAGGCAAGTTATATTATAGGCAAATTTCTCCGACCGCCGCGGCCGTGCAACCGAGATTGTTTCAATATTGCCCCTGTGAGGTACGTGAGCAGCCGGCTTTACAAACCATCATTAATTAATGGATTCTGAGTGCCGGCAATTTATTGCGTTGCCTATACAAAAACATGTAGTTTTCACAAGCATTATTTACATGTGTATTTTTATAAATAGTAGATAATGCGTTATTTATTGGCTGTAACGAGTGACTAAGCGTTGAATAAAATTCGATATTTTTGTTTTTTGTATGAGATTTTTTTGTGTGAAGAAGCCAGATTGGAAAGCATTGTAGCTTCCTGCAAATAGTGTCGATCTTATATATAAGGTATCATAGGTATGTATGTTATAAAATAAAGATGGCTGGTTTATAATTTAGTAAGAAATGAGATATTCATATTTCTATCGAGGTTCGAGCTAGAGCAGATGCCTCTTACACCTGTTTTCGTCATCAATTTATTTACGAATAAATAAAAAATAATTTGAATAACAACTTATATATATTTCATACTATCACCGGCGGCCAATGACCCGTTCAACTTAAAAAAAATATACTTTAAAATAAACACATCCTTACAAAACACAACATAAGTGCCATATTCGAATAACTGTATAAAAAAAACCGCAATTAAGTGTGGTTTCTAATCCGCTAATAAATTACGAATTCCACAAATATTGTAATCTAGTATTAATAGAATACGAAACATAAATGTATCTAATTAATTAATTACACACGATAGTATTCGTGTTTCGGTTTTTTTATCCTTATCCGTATCCTATGTTTTTCTCGAAAACTACTTTAAATAGTAAGTATCAGCGAACGAGTTATTTTAAACACCTATCCATTCTATTAATTACATTGATAGTTGATACCTTCTTAATTTGAAAATGTTTTAAGTATATAGTAAACTTAAAACTAACGTAAATTATGGGACATTGAGGCGATTCATGACTACTTAATTAAATTTTAAAATAAATGTTATAATTATTTTTCACTAGCTTTCCGCCCGCGGCTTCGCCCGCGTTTTCGAAGAAAAACCCGTTCCCGTAGGATTTCCGGGATAAAAGTATAAAACCTATCCTATGTCCTTTCTCGGGTATCAAAATATCTCTATACCAAATTTCATGCAAATTGGTTCAGTAGTTAAGGCGTGATTGAGTAACAGACAGACAGAGTTACTTTCGCATTTATAATATTATAGTATGGATTTATGTATATTGTATACTAATTAAACGTAAACTATTCAAAGCCGTTAACTTTGCTAGAATCCAGAGCGGTCATCATAATATCACTTCGAAGAAATCGTTAAAATAGTTAAGAAATAATTATCAAGTTTCTCTCACACATTTATCATTATGACTCGCGTGACACGCATGCACGAAACATCAAGAAAATACTGAAAACCAACATACAGTGCCACAAACTTATCTGACCCGGTGGCAAAAACTGGAACTACGTGCCGCCATTTTGAAATGTCACATTTTCACAGACTTTTCATAACGGAATATTTTGTTTATATAAAAGAAAGCGACATCAGTGACACTGTCACCGGGTCAGATAAGTTTGTGGCACTATAATATATTTTATCCCATGGAACTATAGTCATACTGGAACCCAAACTCCTAAGAATAAATAAAAAACTGATAGAATGACCGCAAGTAACCCCTGTTTACCCCATAGGGTAGCCAGCGTGATTGTAAATTTTTCCCCTATTGACGTGCATTAAAAAATCGACTGTCAGTAATAATAGTCTATATGACATAAATCATTAATAAAATCCGCTAAAAAAATGAAATTTAAACGAGATTCATGCAGGTTTGCTTTTCCATTGAAATAACAAAGGTTTACAACTTTTAAAATGGACTGCTTATCGAACACGCTCATAATTTTTTTCCCATATTTTGAATTATGTTATGAAAATCGTTGCGCGGCAGCCCCAATTCTAGGTGTCAAATAATGTTTACTGCAAAATGGCGGATGTTTATGTTCATTTCGTGAGTTTGTTCTTGTATTTTGGAATTATTCTGAGCCAAAATTAATAGAAATGGTTGTAAATATATTGTGCGCGGTTGCAAAAGTGAATGGCATCCAGGATGTGATATTATATTTCATTCGTAAGTACAAAAAACCATGCATAAACTACGCTTCATGTAAAATTGTAGTTTAGTAATATTTCTACTTTAATTGTTGTTAAATCTGGAATAATAGATCGAAGTTGTGATTATAATGTTAATTTTGATTAGGTTTTTTCCATTTAACATCGTTATTTGCTTATTATTAAATGTTTCATGATTGTAATAAATATTAGACTAGGGTGTCCATACTTTATAAAATTGTGTACATATATTTCGGTATGGTATTTTATATGAGGAGAAGTCTTTCTCCACTTGAGTTAGTTCAATTGGCGTGAAAGTTAATGGTATAAAAACGTTGTTTACTACTTTTATATAATGATATATTGTAAAATCAGGGTTGTAGGTACCATATATGTATGTACTCAAAGTACATACATATATGGTACCTACTGAAATAGAAGCACAAGACAACAGCACAAATTTTGTGTTATCTGTATCTAAATGACATTTTTTTTTTTATATTTTGCAAATAATCTTCTTTTCTCTTTACAGGTTTCCGTCCAATCTAGCGGAACGTAATACATGGCTAAATATAGTAGAATTAAAAATATCCTGTTTTGAAAAAGTGAAGATATGCAACATTCATTTTAAACCCGCACTTGGCCAGTGTGGTGGATGTGGCTGTAACCTCATAGGAGGCCATGTCCCAGCAGTGGGAACGTAATATATACGTTACGGGAAATAAAATGTATGGGAGGGTTTAAAGTTACATTTTTAGATATTTCTTGTTATATTTAAAAAAAGTAATTATTGTTATTTTACTCATTAGGTAAAGTATCATATCAGTATCATATCGATATCAGTTTAAAGTTTTTTGATACCTGCAATAGTTACGGAATAATCACCTGTGCACACTTAACGATTACACCCTGAATATATTATATTTTGTTTTTTATTGTATGATAGGGAAGCGCTAGACCACGATCTCATATTTCAAGTACTCTTAAAACTATTTAAATACTTAAGGGATGGAATGATAAAAATATTTTCAGTGAACCGATTTCGTTACTTTTTATTGTTATTATCTTATAATTTGCAAATTTGTAAAGGCAGTTGGCATTGTAATGATAAATAAATATTATAAAAACACATTGATATTTTACTTCATTAATTCCTCAAATGACTGGACGTAACGCCAAATTATACAGCAAAATGTTGTCATAATTTATAGCGGTCCTGTGTTCTGAAGATGCAAGACGGAAGACGCAAACATGAAAAAACGCTGAAAGGAACATTACAATTTTCCAATGTTAAATACTTGAACATCTATTTTTTATCTATTTGCAAAAATTCTACAGTAACTATATTAGAATAATAAATGCAATTACGTAATTTATTTCCGCCGTAAATCATCAACCATCAATCAATCAATAAATATAAAACTCTCCCGTTACTTAGTGACTGACAGACAACGCACAGCCTAAAATCACTGGACCTAAAGACATGAAATTTGGCACACTCTGTATATCTAGAGTATCCTAAAGGTGCACTTAGAAAGGCTATTCCGAAATCCCCACGGGATAAATGGGATTTTATGTTTTATGACTTCAACGAGGACTAAGTCGCGGGCAAAATCTAGTATTATAGTAAAATTTTAATACGAATAAAATTGATGTATCCGTTATTTTTTTCCTTAATATCCTGAATTTTTTACATTTATACTCACCCCACGGAAATATAGACATACTATATATATTATGACTCACCGTAACTAGAAAGAGACGGAGGGGAAACGATAAGATTCAAGGTCAAATTTTTTGACTTTACTTTTTCTTAGGGAGTGTGGGTTCCATATAGGGCATGCAGAACCGGATCCGGTTCCAAGTTTCTGAAACCCGGTTCCAAATCGAGCTCAGAACCGGGTAGAACCGGGTTACCCGGTTCTTTTATAATACTTCGGAAAAAAATACGAAATTAAACAAAAGTAACTGTAAAAGTACCTGATGGGCCTTTTATTTTACGCGGCTTGTGTCTTATTTTATTAAATTAATAAAGAAACATAATTTCAATACTTCTCTTTATTTATCAGTCTTATAAAAGTACCTTGGCCCTTAGTCAAACGTCAGTATCGCCCAGGAATAGAAATTGCTAACGCTAATTATTATTGACATAAGCTCATGACATTTTGGTAATGGTTCGGCCACACTACCAACGACGATGACGACCACGACCAAAATTCCAATCTTGCCGAAATTTATTCAAAATAAAATATTTAAATCTCCCGTCATTACGGTACTCGGATAAAAAATTAATTCTAGGTCAATAAAAAAAAATAGTTTTTTTTGCGATTTTCGCCGAGACGGTATCGGTCAATTAAGGAAAGCTGGCATGTTCACAGTACTCACACTTATGCAATTTCACTTACAGTATGTTCAAAAATAAATGCGACTCTAGTTTCATTTTAGACTTGAATTGTAAAATGGTGCGTTGTAGATAAATATATGCAAATATAATTATGAAAGCTCTCATAATTTACCTGTAAAATTATAATTTAAAAGTAAATCAATTGATGAACTTAATTATTTATTCTAATAATAATCAATTGGATAAAAGAATTAATAATAATTCAATTATCAAATAATAATTAAATTTCAGGTCATAAAAACAATACAAATAACACGTGTACGCTCACTCCCAACACACGGATGGTTATTTTGATAATGATGAACGGACGTTTTCTTATTCAAAATCAAATTCTTTCATTTACTGTATCACAAAATTCTTCATAGATTTTTAGATATTCGTACTACACACATCACCCTGTATTTATAAACAATTGCAAAATAAAAGCTACACATAGGCCGGGAGATACTGACACAAAATTTCGGGTCATTTGTAACAGAATGGCGGTTCTACAGGGGTCTTATTACGCAATGACAAAAAGAAAAATGATGGTCAGAACGCTGGTACCGGCGGACTAGTCGCATGGGCGTTAGTCGAACTCGTCGGATAAATAGCGAAAGTCAAACGATTTGTAACACAAAAATTTTAGAATTTACCGATAGCCCATAAAAAAGATGTAGGCGGTAGTGTCATGCCATACTTTTCCGGTGTAACTTACAGCCCCCCATACCGACGCGATGCGTTGATTTAAAAAAACAATAAAATAAATAAAAAATAAAATAACGCCCACTGACCATCATTTTTCTTTTTGTCATTGCGTACTAAGACCCCTCTAGACCGCCATCCTGTTACAAATGACCCGAAATTTTGTGTCAGTATCTCCCGGCCTAACATGTGCAATGTGTAAATGTGTTGACGTTCCAGCTCTTCTTAATATAGGTATAAGTTTATCATACAATCACCTGGAACCAAAATTGTAGATCATAAAATTATCTATAAAAAAAGGTTACATACATTTTTTCCTAGGAGCTACCGTTTCTACGAAAACCTATTTTTTATCCATTGATCTCGAAAAAAAATTTTTGTGTTTTGCACAATTTTATTTAATTTCGACTGGATGAAAATTTTGTTCGTGGTCGTCGTCGTCGTTGGTAGGGTGACCGAATCCTTAGGCAAAACATCATACGCTTATGTCAATTTGTATCGATAGCGTATTCTATTCCTTAGCGTTTTGACGGTTGTCTCGGCGCTCTTGTTATCATAATATCACATAAAAACATGAAAAGTACCCAGCAATAGGTTTTGAGTCCTGCGATCCATGCGAATATCGAAATTTGCGAAAATTTTCAGCATGTCTTTTCAGCAGCATTTCGGCTGTATCTTTTGATGCGTTGGCTTGTGAGTTTGACTTTTTCACATAAAAGGGACCGAAGACTTGAGTATCGATATAAATTTCAGCTTGATACCAAAAACAAAAACATGACTGGATCATTATATGAAACAGTAAAATTAACAGCTTTTCAAATTCACGAGAAATCTAATAAAAATATTTCTGTAGCCTAATTTTTGTCATTTTCGAAGCCTAATTTATTTTTTTGGTAATACAACCGTAGGAAACTAATAGCATCTAAGGTTAGACAACCAATCAGAGTCACGCTTGAGGCGTGGCACGAAAATTCGCGATGCACGTGAGTCTGACGTTGCCAGATAAAATAAATTTGTTAAAATAATGCAGCAAAATATAAATAATACTTTATATTTTAATATTTTGGTCGGAACCGGGAGAACCGGGTTTCAAACTATTCAGACCCGGTTCTCAAGATCATCAAAAAACCCGGGTTTACCCGGGTTTTTCGGAACCGGGTAAACCCGGGTGCATGCCCTAGTTCCATACGTAGTATATATAGTTCCATGATTTTATCCTCACCTAACTATGTTTTTACAGTAAATTCTCCTTTGAGTAAAAAGATTTAATTATTTCTCCGTTTTGTTCAAATGTAAAAGTTAGTACGTACTAATTCAACAAACTTTATAGCTACATAGGTAATTCCATTTAAAGTTAATTTACGTTAACTCCAAGAATGTCTTGGTAGAAAATTGTGCAATCCAACAAATCTAATCGCATCTTCAACGCGTAATAAACACTTAACTTTCTTAATCACACACGAACATAAAAAGAGATTCACATCGGGCAAATTTATCGCTCCATTGCTTCAAGCTCATTGAAAATCATTACTTTCTAGGAATGTGTAATGATTAATAGTGATTAACATACAACATTAACATTTACGTGAACGGTAGCCGATTAAAAACTTAATTAATGTGCCCGATTTGTACCGCAGTAGCGTTTTTTATCGGTGAAATATGTACACTTCTTAGCACTTGAGAGCAAAGGTCGTAAGTATTTAAACACGCTGGACATTCTCTATGAAATTTATGCAAAAATTTGGGTTAAAATTTCGATTAATTAACAACAGTGAATCTAGTATGCTTGATAACACTTATGGGTGAAGATTTAATAAGCTTAGTCGAGATAACCAACGCTTATTTTAACATATAAATATTTAGTAGTGATAACTTTGTAATTAACACAATTCTCTTATTCCGTTACTGATAAAACTAATATGTTTACAGACTTTGAGCTTTTTCTTTAAACTAAATTAAGTGGAACTAATTTAAAATGATCATAAAGAATTAGATAGATAGCTGACACAATTTCTGTTCCTATGATAAATGAATGTACCTACTCCCAAATAATACACTAAACTAGTTTTAATTTTTGTGGATGGCAAGACATGGGCCACTTAAAGAAGTTTAATAATTGATTAATAAGTTCACAAAATTTTGAAGGTTATCAGCAAATAGAATAGAAGGAAGGTACAAACTAAATATTTAAGATGTTTAAGTAGTATTGTAAACAGCTTCCACCGCTCACGTTAAAACAAACCACTCTCTCGTTCATTACAACAAATATTTGTTTTATGTTTGATACAGGTAATGAGCGGTAGCGATATAAGGGTGCTTTTCCAACAATAAGTGCCAATAATGTACGAGGATTTGTAGCGACTAGCGAGGAATGTGTTTGTAAAATGTAAATAACCAATAGTATCGCTTCAAACGCTAAACACTTCAAACTTTTAACTAAATGAAGCGATATGATTGGTTATTTAAAACACACTCCTAGCTACACATCCTCGCACATTATTGGTGGAAAGCAAAGTAATTATAGTTATGTTATAATAAATATTGTTAAAAACACGTTTTAATAAGATTAAATTATTGTATTCTAACCGATCCTTGATGCAAAATGTTTGATCTAATTCTGACCGTTTAAAGGGTGAAAATCGAGTCGAAAAGAGTCATATAAACATACAGGTCAGAGTCATTTAAAAGTGTGTTAAAAATATTTTTTTGAGAAACTACTAATATAAGTAGGAACGACTAATATGAAAGTTTGATCAAATATAAAGGTTTAAAATTTAAATACGTATACGATTTTAATTTTAAATATGAATAGCAAACGAGTCACATAATATTATTATTTACTCTAAAAATATGTAAAGTGTTCGTCCTTCTGAAGGTATACAAGATTTTTATTAATTCATCCTAATACTCGTATATTTCAATAATTGAGCGATAAATTATTCAAATAATGCTTGAGAAAAGCGAGATAGATCAACTAATTTAAAAAAAATAAGATCAGGTTGTTTCTCTATTTAATTTGTTAAAGCATCACAATCTTAAAGCTTTATATCAATCTTAATTTAAACCGCATCAACAATGTTTTTTCACAATGGTGGTAGTTGTTACTTGTTACTAGTATTTATTATAAGGGAACCTTAAGTACAATATGACATAAGTTTGATAGGCTATTTATGGATGGGGTAATTGAGTGACTCACAAGACTAATGTCTCGAACTGCGTCCGTTGCTGATGTGTGTGCTTTAAATAGACGCAATTCAGCCTGATTCGACGTCTGTATTGGATTCAAGTTTAATTATCCGTTTAATGGCACGATCGGCATTTAACCCCATTGATTACATTGCAGCTATTTTTGTTTTTGCATGACTATTATTATCTGATGCGAGAACTGCTTTTTTTAAAAGGGCTGGAAGTAAGGAATGCTAAGTTGTCAATTGATTCTTCTTGGAATACAAGAGTGTAGAACAATACGCATTTTGCTTGGGTATTTTTTATACGAATAGTGTTAGTTGTTTTAGTGAGTTGTGTATTAATGAGGGCATCAGATGATTCACGAATATCGTGTATCTACAAGGTAATTAAAGGACCTTTGATTTATTTGAACATATGTACGCTAATCGCTATGCAGCACAAACGCATCAATAATAATTTGAATAAATGAACCTCAAACCAATTAGATTTTCCTTAAATTACAACTCAAAGGTGGCGTTTCAAAGAATGGTTGCTTAACAAAGGAAACCGTAAAAATTGCTAATGCTCATGTATTATACCGTAAGCATACAAAATTATTTAAGAATCTGTATGTAAAGTACGTGTGGTCAGAACACTGCGGGGCGCCCGGGTTCCTTCGAGATGTTGTTTTAGATATACTCATTAGAGTTATGATGACGAGATGACTTGATGTTTGAGTTGTTGAATAAATTCGTTTATTAGGTAAGGATTGTGTTGGTAAAATGGCTTTTTGGTCCATGACTAGTGCGCGATGGAGCTAGAACTATTATAGTGTAGACTGTAGAAACAAAACGCAAATGTGATTATTAAAAGGTTGATCTATTATAGTATACTTAACTCTAGCTATAAAGACTCAAAGTTACATACATTCGATGTATATTTGAAGAAAAACTTCACATGTCATAAATATCTTAAAAAGAAATTGCATCTTATAAAAAAAGCTCGAATAAAAGTAGCATTACAATGTGACGTCACAAAAGATTTATAACCGTACAAAACAATAGAAACCGACGGCATAATATCCGAAATTAATATCTGATAAACGAGCATAAAATTACATTACCTCAGTGGCCGGAGCAATGTTTGTTATTGCAAATTGGCCGCAATCTTCTGCAATTACGGCGTTCGCGTGTGTCGGCCAAATCGGCAATTATTTGCCGTCAGATCGCCGACAATCGGCTCTGCCCGCGGCACCCTTGTTTATTTAATTCGAAGTAAACGATTGTGAGGTCTTCCGTTAAAATAGTTTGAATGCAATTGTACGGGGTAATTGCCGGTCATTGAATTTAATTTGGGAATGCGAAACCGAGTCAAACTTTTTGTTAAAGTGGACTCTCGTTTTCAATTGGGATTTTTCAAGATCGTTAATTCGAGTGATGTTGTTTTAATATGCTTTGAAACTATTGGACTTAACAATTATAATTTAAAATGTGATTACACACATCAACACAGTGCAAATGAATGAAACGCGTCTCACTTGTTATTTATACAATTAGTTAAAGTATATTGTATACAATAAGTGGTCGGCTCGGCTTTTTTCCGAATACAAGCGGGATCGTTACAATTTGATGGGCACATACATCATGTTCTTATACCGAGATATGTTTTCAACTAACATTTATCAATTACCGTTACCATAAACTGCAGCAGTGCGGATACGAACGCACATACCGCGATATCCCCCTAGTTCATCCCGAACCACATGTTACCAGTTTTTGCAAAGAAATAGGGATAAGGCAGCTAGACTTTTACGATCATTTTTATTGCTTCAGAATTATTATACTTCATATTAACGCGTAATGTACTGAGCCCTCCTGGAGCTACGTTTTTTAATTAATTTTATTATTCTAGAACGAGATCACGTTCACAATAAAATACGTGAACATATTATAAATATTATGTGCACCGACCATAAAGCGAACTGGAAAGTAGAAGTCATTTACTTAATAATTAATGAAAAGTTTCAACAACGTTATATAACATATTTTTTCTTGATATTAACATAAATGAAAAATAAAGTGTAATTATATTCAGCCCGATCGCGAGGTAGGCACATCATAAATTTCTTCTACAAAAAATGTTTTATCTTTTTCGAATAAATCACGTAGTCAAAAGTAACTTATTAAATTATTTCATCATAAAATATGTAAGTGAATTTTTGCACGAATATTTATGCAGGTATATCTGTTTTATTTATTAAATCTTATATATAAAAATGAATCGCAAAATGTGTTGGTAAGCGCATAACTCGAGAACGGCTGAACCGATTTCGATAATTCTTTTTTTATTATATTCCTTGAAGTACGAGGATGGTTTTTATGTAGAGAAAACGTAAATATGTACCACGGGCGAAGCCGGGGCGGACCGCTAGTATTCATATAAAAAGCAGATAGATTCATTAGAAGTATGTATGTATCAAGTCGATGCAAACATGAATGATAAGGCTGGCAGGTGCAAAATTAACTAGGAAAAACTAGAAATGTATAATTTCTTCTGTAAAAACACTTGAGTTGCGCAGGCGCAGGTGAACGCTTGACACCTGTCTAAGATTTTCTTTTTAGTGAGTACTGAGTACGTTACAAATGAGGTTTTAACTTTTAGTACACATAATTGCACGCGATTATACGTATAGCTAGTGATTTAGATACATACGTAGATTAATAAATATTTTTTGTCGTAAGTAGATTATAGCTTTCACCAAAAGTTATGATACTTAAGTACCTTATTATATTATATTTTTCAATCAACATTTGCTATAGGTAACCTTATGTAAGTTGATACTTTTGTAGATGTCTTATTTTCTTTTTGTGGCAGAATTGTTGAGCTATATTATCTACAGTGGCGGTACGTTCATACAAGCCGAAAAGCCCGGCTTGCCTTAGAAATTCGCTACGAGACAGGAAAATACCTATATTCACGTTTGAATATTCGCGCGCAATGAGCAATTCATAATCTGCTCCGAATTCAATGAAAACTCACCTACAATATTATAATATATTACGCCTAGCATAAAACAATGACGAATTTGAGTAAACTTTTTAATTTCATCCTTCTTGCTAACGGAATAAGGTCGTACCTTTTATTTGGACGTTACAACCTAAATTCGATGGATTATAAACAGTGCGGTGTCTCGCTTGCACGCGTGGGCTTTTACCGGGCTTTGCGCTCATCTCTTCTAACGTATGAAATTTCGTCGGAGTAGATACATACCTAGCTATAGAACTCTATAGCAATTTCTAAGGGAAAAAAGGCCCGGCTTTAACAGTGTGAAGATAGTTACGATTGCGCGAACGAACGTCGTGAATATTATTGTTAAATTATAGTTTGTTTGAGCGGGTGATTATACCAGTGTAATTTAGGTTAAGTTTTTCGAATTTTGTGGTAAAATAAGTGTCGCGACAGCAGATTGTGTTGTAAATTGTGGTGGTTTGCTTTGTGCTCAGCGGGGGAAAGGTAAAATCATTAAACTTTACTGAAAAACAATTAATTTCTTCATCAAAACCAACTCCCGATTTGTGCATTACCGAAACTAGTAAGTCACATAAACGAAATTTTAATTGTAATGTTTACGAACGATTTCATGAATAAGAATTACTTAGAAGAAGCCTTTCCCCAGCTGTTGAAACTTGCACATATTTTGTTAGTTACGATTCCTGTTAGTAAATAGGTTCTTCCACGGAGCGTGCTTTCTCATCGTTAAATCGTATTCATAGGTAGGTACCTACGTATTAATTATTAAGAAATACGTATAAGTATTTATTTGGCCAAGAACGCCTTTCTGTATGGTATCAATAATTTCCATAGAAAAGTAGCTGTTAGGTACTTAATTGAATTCTAAAACAAACACCTACTTTCTATAATTCCGATGTTATGAAATCTTTCCTTAGGAAAGATTGGCGTTTTGAATTAGAATATAAATGATCTGTACAATTTTATTAATAATATAATGTCATACAGTTTTATATAATTTATCGATTTTAATGATAAACGTTTGACTCAACTGTTTGAGGGCGCGCGTGAAAATTTAAAAGATTTGATTCGGTATGTAACTAATATGTTCACGTTTTTTTATAAGTTTTATAACGAACATAATTACACAGTATACCTAGGTAGGTATCTTATTCATGAAAAGGGTACCCATCAAACACTTTGAAAAATTTGGGCTTGCCCAGTCCTTATACCCTAGGCACGCCACTGATTATCTAGGTAATATATACTCAACTTGCTGTGCAGCTAGGACATCAAATATAATTAACATATATGAAGGATCTAAAATCTAAATAGACATGAAAAAATCTTTTATTATGTTGCGGCTTACCTTTGTTTCTAGCAAATAATACTAACCATATAATAAGGTGAATTAGAAGATTTCGTGAGATTACCGAAGCTCAACGTCTACAATTCCATTATTATTTAATATCAATGTGCGCCTCGTATAAAATTGTCCAAATGATCCAAATGGCAGTTCTAACCTATACTTTAATGTGGAATTTCGTGTTTAAAATACACATTTCGGTTCACACACAATTAAGCCTGAAACGCGATGCAATTTGGTAAATGACATGAGATCGTTTTATGAGCTAACACCGGTCTATGATTTGACGGACTAACGAAGAGCCTATAATGACGATTCGACCGCGGGGTACTGATTATAGGGTTACCGCCCACTTTGGACCACGCTGTATTGTGGTAAACATTTTTGTGCGCCGAACCATTTTATTCATTTCAAACAAATGCTACGCTATTGTATGATACGTTATTAATTTCTAGAGCAAATTACATATAGCTGGTTGACAATCACGAATACGATACACGTCGTACATATTCATTGATACTTATAATGTATACTATACTGCTATTAGAGGTATAATATATATTATATAGCTACAAAGGCTACAGGCCAATAATAATAAACATCGGTGCATAGAGCTACTTTTAAAATATTCCCCTATAAACAACTGTCAGGTCTAAAAACGTTTCAAACCATTTAACCGTTGACAGACATACAGCACAGATGTCAAAACGCACCGACATGTGGTCCTTAACGAGGCAAGGACTCAATTGCGCCCATTTATTGTTACGTACTTATATGTAGCTAACGACTAGCCTACAGTCTAGACGGCTCAGCATAAATCTAAGCTATAGTGTAACTTACAATTGAAGTTCGTTAACTTATCAAATTCAAAGTATATCAAATTCAGCAGCAGATTTAGAATCTTATTACATATATTTTATCGTTGTCTCAATTCATGACAATTCGAATCATTGTAAGCAAAACAAAGTATTAAGTTGCCGTAACATTGCCTATACGGTAATTTATTCTAGCTCCCTGGTCTATATTTTATCGAGTACCTTCAAAATAATAATATGTACCGGCATTCTATAGTAAATACATTCGCATTTACTATTTCGCACGACCTTTATCAAAGGAGGTCACTCACATACCATAATTTATGATACTAATGTATTTTTATAGAATTCACTACCTATAATATATCTAAAAAGTTTTATTTTAGTAATTCCAGTCTGTCGACAGTTTGCATACAAAATTAAAACTTAATTGATACAGCAGGTTTGAGACAATATATAAATCCCGTCTAACGTATGTATTAATTTGCTTGAATAACATAATTGATAATCAATTAAATTCACAATCAATTTACCTGTTCCGCATTTTTTAATGAAATTTTTTTATCCCATACTTTTATTAAAGAATATCCAAACATTACATAAAAGTCGTTAAGGCTCATTGTAACTCATTCTGTCGCATAGTAGGTACCATAATTATACCTTAAAGGAAATTGACTAAAGATTTAATTATTTATTTTCTCGAAGCCAATAATTAAAACAGGCTCTAAAAGCTTATCTGCCGTCCACTGCAACAGTTCTTAATTCCATTGCTCAAATCTGATATGAAATCTAGGTCTGTAAGCTGCACTGGATTTAAGTTCTTAAATTATTACAGTTAAGCTTCAAGTTCATGTGTAAAATATAAATATAGAGTACAGGTGATTTTGTTGGAAGCTCTAATTGAGAATAAATGCTGTGTTTCTCATTCGTGGCTTTATTTGCTGCTATCTTGGATTAATTAAGGGAATATGTGGAAACCAGGATTAAGGGCAAGTGGGAACGATTTTAATACATTGTGTCCATATGTGCAATATTTGTACAGAGAGTTTTATTACTTGAGCATTATTGAATTTTATGTTTAATTTGTAATCTAAATAAATACGTATATGTATTGAAAAAGTGTATTATTTCATTACAGCATATCTATGCCTGAATTAAAGCAAAAATGCGCAATGATGGTAAATTAAAAGAATTGACGGCTGACCACTACCGTTTTCTTTCTACGTTTTCTTAACTCTCAATCCAAAGTACTTCTAATCGAAACTATTCTCCACTTTCAACATCAAACGCTTTGTGCATTCAAAGCCTATAAATATACCTTTATATACTTAGCTTTTATCGAAACGCAATGTGCATTCAAAGCCTAACACAAACGTGACTCCATGGTTCGTGTGCGGCGTGTCATCGTAAATCCTGGGGCGCCATGTTTTAATTTGGCGTTCTCATTTTGAATCGAATTCAATATCGATTGGATAATAGTACAAGAAAGCATTTATCCATTATCCATGTATTAACATGGATAAATGCTTTCTTCATTTCTATAGGTAGAGTTCTTTTTGCAGATACGTAAAGTACCTATATATTGAAGAGTTTGTGGTGGAATTATTTTAGTGAAATTTTGTGTATTTTTCGGACCATTTAAACTGTCAAAAAATCATTGAGTTAGCAAGGGTAGGCATTTGGCAGATTTCTCTATTTATAAAATATTACTATTATTTTGTCTTCTACTTCTTGTAACTAGTTAGTTTGATGTATCTTTGTACTGGTATTACTATTAACTTTAATGAAAAAAGACATGATGGCAGTTGTTATAAATCATAAAATTATTGTAACGGTTATATTGACCATGATATCTACCTATTTAAATAAAGAAATCATTACTCATCCTACAGTCCAGCACACTGGAATTTTACTATATCATTTTTTATACAAATATATTGGTATAATAAAAGAACAGTACGCGAAATATGATTTAAGAAGGGCGTTACAATATTATTTATTATCGCACTAAATCTAATCGTGATGACAATTTATTTCTGTACCGGGATAATAAATCAAACCATGATTTATTAGTGGGTGGGCAATGAAAAATTGTTTTCGTATACACCGGGATTACTTAATTATGTATTTTGAATTTGATCTCAATGCGTGTTATAGACGTACCTTGAGTTAAGGTACAGTCATTCTGTCGAAAATATAATGTCTCAGTTTATTGGACAAGTGCTATAAAGATAGTGTTTCACGTGAGGTTTTACATATTCATTAGACGTACGTTGATATATTTTGTAGAAAGCTATAACCTATTTGTCAATGATGTATCATGTATATAAATAAGTAATGTGTTTAAATAACTATTGGTCGTTATACTGCAAAAGTATCGTTAACAAACACGGCATAACAAAAGATATTATGCAATCAAATATATGTTAATTATTTATACATAATCTGTGATATTTCCAATTTTTACTGCGTTTATAAATCCTAATAAATACCATCAAAATTAAACACAAAGAACTATCCAAATCTCATATACAATAAACAAAACAGTGCACATTCAAAACATTTATGATTTATCTCTTAATAATAATAAATAAATCGTCTCACAACATTAAAAATAAAAGGTTCTAAAAGTTAATAATAATTCACGATTTATCTCATACAAACTTCTCCTTAACTCATACGCAAATGTATTGTTGGCACGTTTGATAAACGATTTCATCTCAACGCTGTGACACAAACACGCTCAGCTATTGAGGGCTAATGGAGGTAATTTATTTGTGAAATTGATCGCCATTGGACCTTTGTTGTGCCAATTTCGGACAGTGTTGATGTATCGACCGCTCTCGTTGCTTAATTTTGTGGTGTGTATACGTAAGACTTTAAACTTATAGGATAGTGTAAATTGTTAACTATAATCATAGAAAGTAGATCGAAGAATAATTGATGATATTTATCAATTGAGAAAGAAATTGACCTATATGTGCCTATAATTATCCTACAACACGATACCTATGAATTAAAATAATTGAATTAACTATAATCGGCTTAGGCAATGTTTAATTTCCTAACATTAATAAGGTAAATCACGGTAACTCACAGTGATAATGTATTGCTTTTTTTTTCAAAAATCGGAGTGATTTGCTAGTCAAATAAAATCGTTCACATAGAAATAATAAGCCTTCACAAAAACTACTCCATGGTCAGTAGACAGGGCCTGTCTAAATAATTTAAAAAGCTTGAGGTACACAGGTTATATATATTATAATTTATAACTGTTAACCAGTTCGTTAGACAAGCCGTCGTTTCTAACTGTCTAGTTTTTATACTTAAAATATTCTATAAAATGAATCACTTAAAGTTATAGCACTAGTTGCTCGATAACTTGGAAAACCTGTGATATTTAATCGAAAAATGGAGACTTCCTGAAGACATGATTATTACCTACATTTGCTATCACTATGCTTTAAACAACACATATGAATTTATATTGCATACTATTTTAAAGGTCAAATTTTTAATTGGTAACACAAAAGTGAATAATTTTATTGCCTGTAAACACTGCATTATAACAAAACCTCTGCTTACGAATGTTCCAAGATAACACGTAACTAGCATTAGCCCAAGTGACAGACGGACAGACAGATTTATAAGCAAGACAACTGCCCTTTGCCCCTACATTTGTATTTAACTACGTATCAAATAATGCGCATAAAATGACTCACACAAGCACGACCTATGAATCCAATGCATTAATTCGCATTTATTAATATAAGTTTATCTACG
The DNA here is from genome assembly GCF_061535455.1 of Colias philodice. NCBI lineage: Eukaryota > Metazoa > Arthropoda > Insecta > Lepidoptera > Pieridae > Colias > Colias philodice. The sequence continues at coordinate 5,795,256 of NC_143098.1, read as the reverse complement.
AGAAATAGTGTTGTTCGCGAATCGATAAATTTCGTTTACGATTTGGCATGTCATCGATGCGATAGGGATCGCGACGGTGGCGCCAAAAACGGCACGCAATGAGGTCACCGATGGCGTCAAGCCAAGTGCATGCACGACCCCGCACTGTCTACATACAGATTTTATCGAAGTGTTGCAATATCCGTATTTCAAATACATATAAATAACATTTACATACGACACAATTTACTCAGCACTTTATTCGAACATAAATACGTAAAAGCACATTCGTAATTAAGCTATTTGCACTAGTTTTATAGTTGCCTCGGACGTTCTACGATTATCGTATTAACTTTACGCAGGCGCAGTGTCAATAAAGATTTCGAAATTAATCGTTGGGACAATACGTTATTGCAGTGGCAGACGGCCAAAGCCCGGTGGCGCCAACGTTGCGGACAATTACAGATATAGTTGTATGTAATGCGAGCCGTGAAATAAAACTAGTGATTAATACGACGCCACGTTTATGACGGATGAAATAAAGTGTACCCATTCTCAGGCCATTTTAAAACTTAATGGCTAATTATGAAATGGCAACAATGAGTTCATTTGCATTATTCCTAGCGAACATTTGCAGCCTATTTAGTAGAGTGTAGTCTAGAATTTATGGCGTATTGTCTAGGCACAAAAAAGGTCATTCACTGGCGAAAACAATTAACGCTAGCTTGAAAGACAGTGATGAGTGTAGTTGCTAATCGGCGCCCACGGCAGGAATGGGGTCGTCAGGCGACAAGCCAAGCGAAAACTTCGTTATGTCGATAAGTGAATAATCCCCAGTAAGTTACATTTAAACTTAGGCGCCTAACCAATTATGTTGTCGCAATTTTCCTAGTTTACATCTAATTTATGCGTCATTACTATGGCTTCGTATCTAGTTAGCATGGTGATATCTTGTGTCTATGTTTTCACTTATTATTTCTTGAATTTACAGCTTCGAAATTGATTTAAACATTGCATTTTATTACAGTTTATAACAGAAAATGTAAATTTGTGCATATACTTATTCTTCAAATTGATAAATACGTTCATTTTAAAATTCAACCCACCCGTGATTTACATTCGGCAATAACGCAAACACTTAGTTCTGTAAACATAGTCAGATATCAGCGGTGATGTCCTAAATATCGACAATGTTTACGTTTCCATCGACTATTATGTCTGTATCGACCGTGCACGTCACTAGCGGATGCTCGGCGCCAAGAGCGGCGCCGATTGCAAACAATGCGTGTCCTTTGCAAACGCTTTGGAAAAAACGCCTGTTAATTGTTATGTTAATAAGAGATTTTTATCAAATTCGCGTATTGTTTGCGTTAAAACCTGCATTTGAATATTAATAGAATGTGCTGTTTTGGTTATGTCCGGTGGGGTATGGATTCTTTGTTTTCTATAGAAACGCAAATTTTCTGAACAGAGAATATGTATTTAAAAAAATACTTAGTCTTTTTTCTCAATCGAAACTTCTGGACAAGTATGTGTCGGTTGCGATGTACCAATCAGTGGCGTGCCTAGGGTGTAAGGACTGGGCAAGCCCAAATTTTTCAAAATGTTTGATGGGTACCCTTTTCATTAATAAGATACCTACCTAGGTATACTGTGTAATTATGTTCGTTATAAAATTTATAAAAAAAACGTGAACATATTACCTACATACCTACTGAATCAAATCTTTTAAATTTTCACGCGCGCCCGCAAACAGTTGAGTCAGACGTTTATTATTAAAATCGATAAATGATATAAAACTGTATGACATTATATTATTAATAAAATTGTACAGATCATATTTTATATTCTAATTCAAAACGCCAATCTTTCTGAAGGAAAGATTTTATAACATCGGAATTATAGAAAGTAGGTGTTTGTTTTAGAATTCAATTACCTAACAGCTACTTTTCTATGGCAATTATTGATACCTACCTAATACAGAAAGGCGTTCTTGGCCAAATAAACACTTATACGTATTTCTTAATAATTAATACGTACATACCTATGAATACGATTTAACGATGAGAAAGCACGCTCCGTCATCCGTGGAAGAACTACTAAGTACCTATTTACTAGCAGGAATCGTAACTACCAAAATATGTGCAAGTTTCAACAGCTGGGGAAAGGTTTCTTCTAAGCAATTCTCATTCATGAAATCGTTCGTAAACATTACAATTAAAATTTCGTTTATGTGACTTGTACTAGTTTCGGTAATGCACAAATCGGGAGTTGGTTTTGATGAAGAAATTAATTGTTTTTCAGTAAAGTTTAATGATTTTACCTTTCCCCCGCTGAGCACAAAGCAAACCACCACAATTTACAACACAATCTGCTGTCGCGACACTTATTTTACAACAAAATTCGAAAAACATAACCTAAATTACACCGGTATATTCACCCGCTCAAACAAACTATAATTTAACAATAATATTCACGACGTTCGTTCGCGCAATCGTAACTATCTTCACACTGTTAAAGCCGGGCATTTTTTCCCTTAGAAATTGCTATAGAGTTCTATAGCTAGGTATGTATCTACTCCGACGAAATTTCATACGTTAGAAGAGATGAGCGCAAAGCCCGGTAAAAGCCCACGCGTGCAAGCGAGACACCGCACTGTTTATTATCCATCCAATTTAGGTTGTAACGTCCAAATAAAAGGTACGACCTTATTCCGATAGGAAGAAGGATGAAATTAAAAAGTTTACTCGAATTCGTCATTATTTTATGCTAGGCGTATTATACATATTATATTATATTATATTGTAGGTGAGTTTTCATTGAATTCGGAGCAGATTATGAATTGCTCATTGCGCGCGAATATTCAAACGTGAATATAGTTATTTTTCTGTCTCGTAGCGAATTTCTAAGGCAAGCCGGGCTTTTCGGCTTGTATGAACGTACCGCCACTGGTACCAATACACATAAGATAGCTATAATGTACATAATATATTCAAGGACAGATATTGAAATTATGTTCTATGAAAACGCGTAAATAATGATTAAGAATTTAATATCAACAACGATTTATTTGCAACAAACATTGTATGTAAGAGGTTATATAATACAGTATAGATTTAACAGCATGTGTTCCCCACTTTAGCACAGAAAAATAAAATGTTTTAAGTTTTAACATATAAACAAACCACGCTGTAAAGATATGTGTAAGCGGTTTTAGATCTCTTAAACGTTGGTACTAGAAATTACCATGTAATTAATTGTAATTAGCACATGCATACTAAAAGACACTTCCTAATGTGAATATGTAATTAGTGAAGCTAAATTTTAAGCTTTACTCACGGATTTTTCTAGGCAATTTACACTAATTTGTCTTGCACATGCCTGCCAATAAAATGCGTTTTCTTGCCAACTCCGAGACGCTTACCTGTAAACAATGACTTGTGGTTATCGTTATGCATTTTTAAAGTATTAGTAAGTGATTGTTTTATCAGTAAATAGCCAAATAATGGTGTTAATATAAAATGTGAAATATTTATACAAATAAACGTTTAATTGATTTAATATTTCTTCGCATTGGTCAATAATTTTTACAAAGAAAATAACAAAAAATGTAGGTAAAATATTATGCATTATGAAATCCCAGACACCATTCAAAATATAAATAGACATAAAGGTGCTGTACTGTGAGATGAAATTTTTAAAACATCCTTAAATGAAACAGGATGTTTAGAAATCCTTACACGCTCTGATTTTCTATAACTAATGGTATATTTAAGACTGTAGAACAGGAGCTAACGTGAAAAATGCTTCAAGATTGTGATTAATAATTTTATTGAAATGATATTAGTTTACCTATACTAATAATACATGCTTATGATAGTTTTTTAAATAGAGAAATGTATTTTTGATAATGTGTAATCCAATATCTTGCTTAAATTATACCAATCTGTCCCTTGAAAATTAAATAATGCGGTTAACCTCATGTAGTAAATAGATATAAATACAAATATTGCAGAATTGGTTTTAAAATCTATCATGCTTATAGTTGATACTTGATACGACACACGATATTCTGAGTTAGCTAAGAATAAATTTATAAAGCAGTTATTGGTTAATGCAAATGTATTAATTTGCATTGTTACAAATAATTGAAATTACAGCCATGGCGTTGATTGCAGTGGGATTTATTTAGATTAACTTGATAATGTTCGAAAAACATATTATTTTAATTAAATCCTGGCGCTATTAGCCATTTTGACATGTAGATAACATAATTGATTATTTAATTTGATACAATGTTTACTTTTCGCATTACGTAGGTAGCATTAGAAGCCATTCTGTAACAAGACATGATTTCAATTTCTGTCTCTGTAGAGGGTAGTTTGATTTGGACAATTTTAAACATTTTCTCATAACTGTTTTTATATGTATTTTCAACCAGTAATACAAGACTCTTCTCAAATAGTATACGATCTTTTAGGAAAAAATCGCTCATATAACATTATGGAATAAAAGTGGCATCCAGCTCCTCCACTATAAAAACCATCCCGCTAACGCACGGCAGAAGCGAGTGCTATTATTGTTTTAGTTTATTATAACGTATAAACAACCTTCTGATTTACAATCCACTCGCCGGTATAAATAAGCAGATGGCGGGTACGGTCTGCAGAATAGTTTGACGAGTTACATAAAATATTAAACGGCTTTATTGGATTATAAAGTATGTAATGGAATCGTAAATTTAATTAGCAGTTGATTCCAAATATTTTATGGTTGAAATAGGTTTCAGTTCAAGTGCTTTAATCATTAATATTAATAATTCCTGTTTTTTAACCTAATAACTAAATAGTATTAGTACAAATAAAACATAAATTATTACAAACACGTTGCTTTCGAAAACTGTAATATTTCTGCTGACGGTACCTAACGTTTTCGGTTTACATTCACATCTGTCGCCGCAACCCGCTCACCATATCCAAAACCAATCTAATAGACCTTCCAATTCCTTCCCAATGCATAGAAAGTACCATAAGTTAGAAGTAAAATAGTTCCAAGGAGGGGTCTTCATAAGCTGGTAAGTATTATCGAGTTACCCCTCACAGCGCCTTTCTAGCATGTTCTATTATTGACGGCATCCCAGTCAGTTTATAAATGGATTATATTTTTGAACAAGGTTATTACCACATGGTTGTAGACAGATTAATAAAAAAAAGTTCTTGTATTACCTAATCAGTTTGTCTGAAAAAGACAAATTCATATTTGTATCCATTTTTGCAGACTATGTGCTACTGAGCGTATAATAATTGATATTATACAAACATAATAAGAATATAGACCGGGAGAGGTATCTTACGAAAAGTAGGAAGAATACCAATTAATTACAGACGTCTTCTTTAATAAAAGATTTACGTTATCCTTTTTACATTTTCCAAAATCATAATCACAAAACCACAGAACAATAAAAACAAATAGAAGTGCGATAATGTCATAATTAGTATGAAAACCAGTGTCGCCAAACCAACACATTTAAACCGATAGTTATACAGTACACTACAAGTAAACTATGCCTTTGATTGGACAGCTTAATTTGAGTAAAAACTGACTTAGGTTATAAATTCAGCATTTCAATATGTACCCTAACGCACCATGTTACGGTTTATTTTAGTATAACATCTCTAGGTATATTAGCTGTTTTGTTTCTCATTGCACAGAAATTCCAAATTCGAAAAACATTCAGCTACTCCACAACAGAGGGCGTTAGTTTTCGATAGATATAACTTTGAACCTCAACACATAGAGATAAGGTTGAAATTTGTGTCACTCAACATTAATGACATTAACTTGATATTTATCTGATGCTATGCCCTGAGGGATGTCAGCCTTGTTATCGATATCGAGATATCGATAATTCACAAATAAATATTTTTTGTGTATTTTTTTTTCTTTCTATTATACGAGTATAGTATAATGTGTCACATTTTGGAGTATGTTTATTACTACTAAGTACGTCTTTTTATATTATTATTATTAAATAAAAAACTGAATAGAATAGTATTAATCTATATTTACAAAATACAAACAGAAAATATGCATTATTTTAAATCTTGGAACTGCCGTAGGTTTGCTGTATCGATGGCCTTTGTTAGACTGCTTAGTGCTGTTCGGCATTCAGTTAACTCGTCACGTTGCATTTATCCATTTCTCTTTTAAATTAGCCTCTTTGGGAAATCTGTAAATAAATTGGACTAATGAAAGCTAAGGAAAAATAAAATAAAATTTAATATTTATAATGTTTGTCTTTTCTAAAGTATCGATACTGTCGATATGCGCCACAAGCATCACTCAAGCGACATTCGTTTGTTTATTGCAATAATATTCCAGAAATTCTTGTTTGCTGTTCAATCTATAATAGTACTAATTTCTTACGGATTAAGGTTCATTTTGACTAGATATTTGTATACAATTTTGACAAATTACAAGCGAAGATATAACATAAAATATTATATGTAAAATAAATAAAAATAAGACTTACCGATGGTATGAAATGCCTCCATTGCTGATATTATTTCGTCTGCTATCATTTTTGCACTCTTATACCGAACAACACGTCCTAATTAATGAATAAATACGGAAAAAAGGTTTGACAGCTGACAACCGACTCGAATATTTTTCTGCGCACAACTGAGAGCAAGTTAGGTGATCTTACCTTACAAGTGACACGTGGGCCACGCCCACATCACACTTCTATCTACTTTACTGTTCTGTGCACAAAACAGAAGCAATTTATAATCACATGGATAAGAACTTATCATCAAGTTGTTTATTCTGCATCATATTAGTCTGGAACTCCAAAACAAACAAAACCTAATCGAATCGACATCTACAAGCGTTTATAAGTACAAAAAGACAATTTAGGTCATGCGGCTAAAGAAAATATATGAAGAGCATGTCGAGGACGCAGTACTCGTAATGGTTTTAACGCATATCGAAAAGCACTAAACCGTAAGTCTATTTATATTCCGTGTAACCACAGCCCGACCACAATAGATAACTCTTGGTAACTATTTAGGGTTCTCTTGTATTTGTATTTTGAATAAGTATTTCCCTGCTATTTATGGTATCTACATAATACGGCAAAATAATTGAAGGTTTAAATTAAAATGAGAGAAACATCAAGGCTGTTGTGATTTAACGCAAATATGAACTGATAAAAATGTAAACCTATGTAGTTGGATTGTATTTTGTTTTTCCTATAACAGTTGTGTTCGTAAAATTGGCAACGTGAATACGAAATAGAACTAATAAAGTAATGATTATTTAAATGTCATTCTCAATGTCCAATAGGTCACGCCCGCGTGACTAAGACTATTAAGGGAATTACACAAAGATTCCCATACTTGTGGGCACGCAACAGCCCAATAAAGTGATAGGGCGCGGCCCACGCCACGCCGGCTGCCAATCGTGACTCGAAAATAATAAAAACGATTATAGTCGCAAACTAGAAAATAGCGCTGTCTGTATAAAAGACGAATAAATTACCGATTTAATGAATAAATTATGAGCAACGTGGTACGCCGCGGGAAAAAATAGCGCTTAAGTGCGGCGCCGGCGCCAGCGGCAGCCAGGACTACGCGTGCACTTCACGCTAGACAATCAATCCTCACGCACAAGTATGAATCTTAATGCGTGCTTTTAAGATTCATTTTTATAACCTGATTATACAAATACAACGTTTTGCAACGTCCCAACGCGCTCATGCGACCGTAGCGTCATTATGATACTTGAAAGTGAGGAACAAGTAATTGTGAACTCTAGACGATGGGAATAGAGTTTAATTTGCGTTTCGTCACTATCTTCTCTTTCTATAATCCTCTAAAGGTAAGGGATAAAGCCTCTCAAAATGTATGGACCCATTAACTGCAAATTCTCCAATGTATTTCGCACAAAATGCATTTCTGGTGTACAATTTGTAGGAGTGAAATATAAATTTCATTAATTTTGCACTTCACTATTAAACCAGAAGTTCTCTTATTAATAATATTTTTTTCACATCCATCAAATCTTGTCTCAAAAACAACAGACTTCTAAGATTGAATATCAATGAACAAGCCTCTTCAAGCTGTGGTACAAGTATTGTTCCAAAACACTTCAGCATTTGTTGATGCATAATTTCGAGGCATGTACTATTGTGGGAAACAAAAGCCTCGCATTGAACATTAACATAGATACGTACTATCAATTTTGTGTGAAGATTTGAAATCTTCTAAAGTATATGTTTATTGTTTACAATTCAGCAGGTGCGTTTGAAAGATGAAAAACATAAATCTCAATTCGATAACAGATGCTGGCCAGCCTTACTTGTATAATATGAAATCCAGCGTTATTTGGAGCACGACGTTGTACTAACACATTATGTAATGTGTGTAATCAGTGCTATGTTTGTCTCTAGACACCAAATACGAGATGGCGGGAACAATCACAAAAGCTGCAGCCAAAACAAATAAGCGGCTGTAGTTATCTAAACAGACTCCACGCCCCTAATCCCAAAGGTACCCAAACCTCTCGCAGTGTTTTATTATCTCTCGGGCACCGCTCGCCGCTATCTTTGGAAGTTGTCCCTTCTTCGCTACAAAAACTACAATCTTATCGAGCGACACGAACTTCAACTTAGGCGAGCCCTATTTTTACCTCTTCGGTGAAGCTTTTAGCCATATCGAAGTCCCGTGAGATTTATAACTGCATGGATCAATTTACAGGTCGCCGGATGTCTACTTTAGGTAACGGAAACCTGTAAGTGCTTCGGGGAGGTAATTTTAGATTATTAAAGCAGAGAAATTGAAATATAAAGCATCTTTATCTTAAAAGTTGAAGCAGCGAAGGTATATTTTGATATATCTAAAAGCATGTCCTTAATGGCTCGGGAGAAATATTTAATCTTATTGTTGAGTTCAGAAGCACTCACTCAGAATAGTAAACTCTCGAAATCCATTTAAAATAATGAGTGTCTCCGGAATGTCAAGTAATGTAATGACAGGCTGATGGAGTGGCATTAAAAATGTCGTTGACAAGTAGGTCGTGAGTCACAAGTAAATATTGTTCGATGCAATCAACAATAGAAGAAAATAATTTGGAAAATCCAAAAGTGCACGCCTCATAATTTTTTTTTAATAAATATTTATTAATTATTATTTTTGTTTATTTAATAACAATTAAACCACATCGAATCAGACCCTGAAAAATGAAAGGGTTCTATTCCTGAGCATACTCAAGCGTAAGAGAAAAAAAAAGACTCGATTAGTAAAGTATTTCGGTCGCTATCGTGTTAACAAGAAAAAGGATCCGCACATACAGACACACGGACGTCCAAGACAGAACTTTTTTAAACTGTTTTTTAACTAGTTTAAATAACAAAAATGACATCAAAAATATCATGAACGTTAAAAATAGTGTTTTTTCTTAATATGTGTGTGTATGTATTATCTTACAAGTGCAATGTATGATACATAAAGACATTTTAAGTTTGAAAAATCAGATGTTTTGCGCGAAGTGACAGTAGTACCCACCTCAACGCTTCGCTTATGAGGCGTGCAATATTGTCATCTTTTTATTGATGAACACAAACAAGGCATTTTAAATAAAACCAATTGAGAAATATTTCTTTGACCCTTCATAAGTCGGAACTTCATCAAAATTTGTTTCTAAAATTGTGCTGTTTAGGCTTTTAAATAAACTTAACATAAATACTGATTTTTGTGTCAAAATCAATCTTGTCCACAAGATTTTGAATACATTATACACTATTAGATTTTTTAATATGATTGCACAGACAGGAATAATTGGTTAAGAATATGAAACAATAATTTATGTAGATAAGCAAAGTGTGTCGAGTGACTCAAAATGGCATTCAAAGGATCCAGGTAAATTTTTTGTTGCAAATTGTTTTACAAAAAAACTGCCCTTGTTGAGTACAGGTAGTGACGAGTGGTACCTGTTGGAACTAGTCGAGAACAAAAGGGGCTCCTAGAGCCGTCGGCCGCTAATGGTAGTATGATAGTGTGGGCGACTAAGTCAATTAGGCCATCCGCCGACGCCATTCCCGGAATGTCGCCGACAAATGAGTGGACGCGATAAGAGCATAAGGCGAGATTGTCTCTATGTCCTTTTTGTCCTTTACCTTCGTTGTGCCGATAACGGAACCTCTTCTTAATTGAGTTTCTCTGTTTGGCGATTGTTTATCGCCAAAATGCATTTGAGATGCGACGTCGACCCCGTTTTTATCATCGACAATTAACTGCGATGCGTTAATCTCGTAAACAGTGCGTTGGCTTTGTCCTGACCAATGAAACGCTTTCTTGTAAGTAGAATTAAAATAATACGCAGTGCGGATGACTAATCGCACACTGAGTTGTTGTGGTTAACGTAGCGGTAATAAATTCAGAGTAAAATCAAATACAAAAACAGCGTGTGGATTGTTTCACACTTTGTGAACGAGAAAGTGGGAATTAGGTGCAGAGAGCTGTTATATTGATACCGCTATCTTCAGCAACATCCGCTGCATTTTCAATAAAATAAAATATGTTCATATTAAAATTACTTTGCAGGAACGTGTGCAAGATAAAAGTGGGTGCCGATTGTGAATCACGAAAGTGAAGTGTTTTAGCTGAATCACATCCTTTATGTTGGGACATTGTGATGTTCCTTTGATATTTCCGTTTCTCTTTTTGATACCAAATTTCGAATACCACCGGGTGTAGTCACGGATGGTTATATTCTGAAACTGAAATGATTTCACGGTTTTGGCGCTGATTCAAATGTAACGTGCGTTTTTACTCTGATTATTTTAGAGAGATTACAGGCTCCCTCGAGTTACACAATTGTTTATTGTTTTAATGCTCTAGAAATAGCGTAAAAATTACGAATTCGTCTCTAAGCACTCTCTGAAAAGCTTTTATCTAGTTTCTATTATCAAGGATATTATCCACTTCTCGACGCGGGTCAATCATATAAACATGTCTCAGCTAATTTTATTAACGTTTTTCAATTTCCGCTCCAGTTTTTAGGTATATAATAAAATCGTTCTACACGTACTGCCAGTAAATGTCATAACTTTTCACGTAATAAAAACTGTAGTTATATTAATAGTGAGTCACTTCGGTTTTCCAACGACGCAATAAACTTTACGCTTTTCCAAAACTTCAGCAGAATTTATTACACAATTTAAAAGCCGTAAGCTGTAAGATAGTAACATAACCGGTAATGCGATAATTAAAGCTGGCAATAAAGTATGGCCGCATTGTAGCAAGCTGCAATCAGATGGGCCGTCAGGTGGCTGGCATTTGACCTTACGTGAAATTTATTACCTCTTAACTATTTGCATGGCTTTTTATTGAATATGTGGTCATTAATATAATCAAGGGTTTCAAATGAATAAATGAATAGTAGTAAATAATAATCCCATCAAAAACATCCTGTAAAAAACCCAAGTCTCGCAGCTCAGTCTTTCTACCGTCAAAAGTTGTGAGATCCATGTAATACCAAGTCGGTTAATCTATTTAGTGTCTACTTGAAGGACCTTCTGTCTTAAGTTATTACATAAGTTATTATCATGCCAATATTAAAAATATTTAACGTTTTAAACAAATAGATCGACTTGGACATCGCTTGATTTGATTATTAGTATGTATCACACTACACAGCACGACGGGCCAGCGACCAACAGGAACGAGAGTTTCAATCGCGTGAGGCGCGAGAGACTAAAGAATCTAATATAATATTGTAATATTCATTTTGTTTTCATGCGATGTCCAAGTCGATCTATTTGTTTAAAACGTTAAATATTTTTAATATTGGCATGATAATAACTTATGTAATAACTTAAGACAGAAGGTCCTTCAAGTAGACACTAAATAGATTAACCGACTTGGTATTACATGGATCTCACAACTTTTGACGGTAGAAAGACTGAGCTGCGAGACTTGGGTTTTTTACAGGATGTTTTTGATGGGATCTCACTTCTTTTTGTAGAGCCTTTCTTTTTGATACCACCACCAACCACCAACTGCATAAATAACTTTGTAATCCCATATATTTATATGGGATTACAAAGTTATTGATGCAGTTGGTGTATTTGGAAAACTGGACCGAAATTACAAAATATTTAAGTTTTCCCATAATTAAGACACTAAACTCTATATGTATTCCAAATATGAAGCTTCTAAGTCTGCTAGAAGTGCCTTGGACTTTTGATGATCGGTGAGTCAGTGAGTGACAAAATTTAGAAACTTTAACAAGTTGTCATTCTTAAACTACTGGTTCAAATTGACTGAAATTTTAAATATTCCGTGTTTATACAATGCCGGATTAGTTACTGAAGATTCAGGTTTCTTGCTTTATCCACAACCGAATTATAGGGGGTCGAAAAAGGCCCGAATTGCTTCGAGAAAAGGATGGTACGGCCGTGCCGCTTTTTTTTTTGCTCGACTTGGCGGGGGCACTGCCGTGCCCCCAGATTAAAACCTTATTTTTGCGTGTACCTATACTTACTTCCCGCCAAAGAACACCAGTCTTTCTTCGTTTTAAATTATTTTATTACGTACGCTATAATTTATTTTTTACTTGAAATAGGCAAGTCATAAATTTCAATTTAACGTGGCTTGACAATCAAATAAATTGCACAGTTTGATTACCTGATTGTAGCCGCGTAATGCCTTATGTAAGACTATCGTAACTTGATTTCTCTTATCGATGCATTTTTTGTGCCTCAACAACTCTGTTGTATCATATTTTGTAGATCGTTACGCTTCATTAATTGTACAATGTATATAATCCATCAAAGTTACGATAAAATTGATCTATTTCTTTGGTTAAGGTTATATGTATAATAGATTAGAAAAACAAAGAGTAAGCCCATAATAAACAACTACTATTTAGCTCTTATAGCCCGCGGTTCTGATAACAGTTTTAATGGTCATTCGCACGCAACCGATCGAGCCAGCTGTCGTATCAAATTTTATTATAATACCGTTTGTAATTATATTTTATCATAATACCGTTGATATTTCTGCATGTACTGCGCAATTATTGTAAGCTATAATTACTACTGACCGCTTTGATACTTCGGCTATTGCGTGAATTTACAACAAAGAAGACTTAGAATATGAAAATTCTAAGAATGAAAATATTTATTTATTTTATTAATAGGGCAGAAAAGTTTTACCATCCGTCCTTCTAATAAAATCTGTTGTGTATTTAATTTATCAAAGGCTGTACAATGTACATAATATCGACATCGCTACGAACAAAAGCAGCAGATAATAATCGATGAAAAATATATCTGTAAAAAGGAAGAAAATATACCTACATAGAAATATTTTCTTGACTTTTGAGAGCAAACAATTTTGCGTGGGTCGGCTAGTGTTAAACATTGGTCCATAAAATAACAAGGTAAGTAATGTATTATGTAATGATTCGTAAATTTGTATATCATTGTGCCCACTTTCCCACATCCTTAAAAATTGGCTTTATTGTGGTATTTACCACTTTATATCGGATTTCATTGTAGAGGATGTATCCTATATCACTGGGAAGGGAAAGAAATGCGATTAACATAATATTATGCCCAGAGAGAAAAATAATTTGGAAAATCCAAAAGTGCACGCCTCATAATTTTTTTTTAATAAATATTTATTAATTATTATTTTTGTTTATTTAATAACAATTAAACCACATCGAATCAGACCCTGAAAAATGAAAGGGTTCTATTCCTGAGCATACTCAAGCGTAAGAGAAAAAAAAGACTCGATTAGTAAAGTATTTCGGTCGCTATCGTGTTAACAAGAAAAAGGATCCGCACATACAGACACACGGACGTCCAAGACAGAACTTTTTTAAACTGTTTTTTAACTAATTTAAATAACAAAAATAACATCAAAAATATCATGAACGTTAAAAATAGTGTTTTTTCTTAATATGTGTGTGTATGTATTATCTTACAAGTGCAATGTATGATACATAAAGACATCTTAAGTTTGAAAAATCAGATGTTTTGCGCGAAGTGACAGTAGTACCCACCTCAACGCTTCGCTTATGAGGCGTGCAATAAATGCGTAAAAGGCTATAGGTACCCTTTTACATATCTACATATGATAATATGATATAGGAGAAAGAGAATAAGGTAGATTCTAGGATCAAAATATAGATATGTACTCTTTGTTAATTAATAAATCGAACTACAGACCTAGTAAAGAGAAAACGCATTAGCCTTCATTTATCTCTCTACTATATCTTTTTCTATACTATCTCCGTATCTATGGTTTTATCGTACTTAAGCTTAGCTTAGGGGGTAGAGAAAGTGTCAGTGCGTAATTTTAATTAATAAACCGGTAATATTTGCATACCCGGTGTTATTGACAAACGCGGCGCCGGCGCAGCTTCGTGGGCGACTACAGAATGTAAATGACGTATGCAATTATGACTCTTGTTGCATGAATAAAACATGATAAATTAGTACTAAAGTAACTTGACAAAAGTAATCCATCAAGAGCTTAACCAATTAAAACGAGATATCTACAGTGCGGCTTATGTATAATTATTTTAAAGAATGACGGTTAAAAACTTCCATCTGCTACTGTATTATTTATTAGTTGAATTAATAATGTGATAAGTGCAAGATTGTTTACACGTGAAGATTTTATCTAGAACCATGTTTAAAATAGTTTTGTACAAGTCGACAAAAATTTTAAAAGGCACCTAGTTATAGCTGATATCAATATAGATTTAATGTACTTATATATTTTAATATAATATTTCTGAAGCAGAATGAAGTATGACGAAAGTAAACAGAAATTTAAATAGAGAGTTGATATTCCGTTCACTGCAGCGACATTCATATACATTACTTTACATTAGTATATGAATGCGATGCAGTCATCTGAAATTATAATTAAACATGGAGCCGTGTTATTCCTATTAATATAATACTGTAGATCAGTATTCAATCTGTTTATCCAACAACGAACAACCGCAACGTTTGTTTCCATTTAGAGATGTATTATGTCGCATATATATTTGAATGAGTTAGATCTTCAGTATCAGTTTATACTGTGAAGATTTCATAGGAGATTTACAGATTCAGAATGTATTTTTGAATTATTAATGAACAATGAATGTAAAAGGTTAGAACGATTGAATTTGGAATAATCAAGGAATAATATAGCTCACTAGACTTATGGGTTGTTGAAAACATATGCATCGACAAAAACTATATTATTATGGAGTATTTAGTAAACAGAAAAACTTTCCTGTTTCACAGTTCTCGTTTCAATGTAGAATTAATGAAATACATGCCAAAGACAACGCAATAAAATGATTATAAAATCAAATGAGTATCCGTTGAAAACCCAGTAGTTACATCAAGTCATTTAAAATTAATTTGTGTTTACACTTGGCCGTTTTTTTTGGTATAATTATAATTAATGCAGATTGCAGACTTCGATAATTATCGTGGCGCCTCGTTCTTACGTTATTAATACGGCACGAGTGTAAGATGAGTAATAAAGCATTATTAATTGCATTTCACATAAATCATGTGTGTTTAGCTGTTTACCTAACAATTATTATAAGTTCTTTACTGTTGCGTCTTATATTTAGGTAATTTGGTTGATAAATGAGAACTTTAGTTGGACTAGAATTATCGTTGGACTCATGGACTGGAATAGGTCACAATATAATTATACTTTTTATACATTTGTATTTCGTATTCGATTCTATTTAATGCGTACATTCAAATGTGTGTTTATTAATTTATATTTTTTTTAAACCAATTAAGTGCTACTTATTAAAGTGGTCTATAAATGATGCTACAAACAATGAAGAGTGTTTTTCCAAGTAAAAACAAAGATAAGTGTAACATGTTTATTCAAGATTCTGAAATATATTTGAAAGAAGAAAGAAAGAAAGAAAAACATTTATTTGACAACACAGCGTGACACATCAAAAAGTAGACAATAAAGAAAAGAATACATACAAATAACACAAAAAATTCAACACGAAAAAAAAAAATAAAAAATATTAAAACAAATTGTGCCCGCAGTACCGCCAAAAAGGACCTAGTTCAGCTTGAGCCAGGCATGAGCCTAGCGCTGGTTTTCAACTAGAACCTAGTTTCGACTCACGGATGTGAAGCGACGCAATAATAATAATTAATTAAAAATAATGTGATAAACATAATATTACATACATATATATCATACCGTGAAAAAACGTACCCACACAAATATCCAAATAAAAAGTTCTATAAAATAAATAGACTTAAGATAGGATTGACCCATACCAATAGATAAAAAAAAAAAAACAAAAACGAAAAAATAAGCATTGGACATTAATCTAACCTACGCTGTTCATCGATTAAGTAGTTCTTAAGATGTTTTTTGAATGTATTAATGTTTAACAATAACCTAATCGGTGGCGGCAAGTCATTCCATATTTTCGATGCTGCATAGCGGAAGCTGCCTCTAAAAGTGGAAGTACTATGTTGAGGAATGATAAGTGGCTGAGCACAGCTTCTGCATGCAACATCTCGACTGCTCGTTGTCCAGCTGAGCTGGAGGTATTTGAAAACGAGAGTATTTGAAAACAAAGCGCTCGTTTTCTGGAAGCCATCGCTGTTACAGATAAACAAACAAGCGTGGGCGGAAAGTAAGCGCCATGCCCTCTCATAAATATTATGAAGGAAAAGATTCAGTTGAAATGTTAGTACACCTGTAATTGTGATGAAATTATTGTTTGTGTTTAATTAAATTCTAATTACGAGTATGTTAAATCTTTGTTCGATACATCGGACAAACGAATGAAGTCATGCATGTTATTGCCAAAATATTAAACGGAATCTATGTTTCTCTTTAGTGCATTAGTAAATTACCGAGTAGGTATAGTACATAATTTCGCAATACGAGCCGTACCTTTACTAGGTTCAGTTAAAATCGCCACAATGCGAGCTATCTAACTTTCATATCTTTATATCAAATCTATACCGAGATAAATCCAATTTCATAAGACGGTAAGCTCGTTTCTTAATAGGGTATTGCAGAAAACTATTTATATAATATTATCTTTATTAAAGATGGCGAAAGTTGTGACTGACACAAATCAAATATAATGAGCCGCTATCGACTGTTTCATAAGATGTCATATTGAGTGAAATATCGATTTATTTTTAGTTAATCGCGGACAGAAATAGCAGTTCTATTTCGTTGTGTTTGGAAACTTGAGTTAAATTATATTTTCATTCGCGGTATTTTTTTTAACAAACATTGCATGAAAATTGATAGCATCAAACCGGACAAAAAATATAAATGATAAATTAAAAGTTGCCGGATTTTTGATAACCGCATAAAGAACTAAAATAATGGTTCTATTTGTGTATATTTTCCAAGTTAGGTACATGTATTTAACAAAATATAAACAAACAATTTCTATTTACGAAAGACAGTTAATGGGAATCTATGATTACCTAAGTATGAATCTAACATTTCCTATTTTAATACACAATAAACAGATTACCCGCAGATAAGTTAGAAGTCCATCTTCAATTTTTTTTTTTTTTTTTTTTTTTTTTTTTTTTATGTCAGAGCAAGCAAAGGAGCAGGTGGGCCACCTGATGGTAAGTGGTCACCACCGCCCATAAACACTTGCAACACTAGAAGTGTTGCAGGTGCTTTGCCGGCCTTTTATGGACAAATAAGCTCTTTTCTTGAAGGCCCCAATGTCGTAGTTGTTCGGAAACACCGCAGGTGGCAAATTGTTCCACAGTTTCACCGTACGCGGAAGGAAGTTGCGGGTGAAGCGGACAGTGGTGGAGCGCCAACCATCCAGATGGTGCGGATGGAACAGATTTTTACGGCGTGTGGTCCGGTGGTGGAACTGTGCGGCTGGTAGTAGATGGAACAATTCCTCAGAGCACTCCCCATAGTAGATTCTGTACAGTATACAGAGAGACGCAACGTCTCTTCGCACTGACAGAGGAATCTTGATCTTGATCTTGATCTTGACTGATCTTCAATGCACGCATTTACGCATAAACAATAAACATGCATGTTTATAAATTAAACAAAGCAAGTTTGCAAAACACAATAGCTATATAAAACCATACGATACCCAAACAAACAATCTATTGTTTTAATTGGTCGTTTATTCAAATTATGCCCAAATACGGCATTTGATAAAAATTCTCACGACAATAAAACAAGGATTACGACTTCACGAACTGTAGGTGTGAAATTGACACAGTGAAATGTAGACAAACTAGAAACAACGGAATTATATGTACGCCTACGCATGGCCATTGACGAATTAGAAAAATGCCAGTGGCCATACTCGACGTTAATTTTTAAATTGTAATTAACTTAATTATAAACCTGTTACTGAACTACTAATATCTGGAGCGCTTTGAATGTTTGCTGATATAGATGGTTACAAATTATCGGTATCTTAATTCGTTTTATAATAAAATGTTCTAAGCTATTCATGCTTAATTGTATTTTTGCCTATTACCCAAACAAAACAACAGAGCTGCTGAAACTACGCTGATTTATCTAAAAAAGACACGTAACTGTAAATTAAGTATTCATCAATAAATACTAACACAAACTAAAAGCCCAAAAAACGAGTCGAGTATGGCACATTAATAAACTTAATAGACCCGGCTCTGCACGACATTATTCTATTTAGATAAACGTGTGAAAATTTCGTCGAGAAAATAGAAATGACGCGAGAAACGTAAAGCTTTACAATTTATTGCTTGAATAAATTAAACGAATAGCGCTATATGATATTTACAATGTTAGATGTCTTTTCAATTATGCTTTTATTGTATTCAATAAATAACTCTCGTTAGTTTTATGTTGGTACACAAATAGATTTTAATCAAGTCGCAATTAATGACGTTCGATGTTTATGGAATGGCTTGGTGTTGCTGGCCGGAGGACAAGATTGGGAAGGTGAGAGCTTTTAGAATAAAACATAAGTAATTCATAGATAAAAAGAGACAAGATAAAATAAAGACTCTCAGAGTAGCGCGATAACAGCAGACGAGCCAAAACTCTCATACAAAATAAGTAAAGTGTAGATATTATGTTTTATTAGTATTAATATTGTGTTATTGTTTAAATTAACAATTTAAACAATGGCTTTTGAGCAATATCAAGTTAATGACGAAATAAAATCGACCACCATGTTAGTTTTAATGTTCATATTATTATGAGAATCATAAAATTATGCGTACGACTAACGGTGTAGAAATAATTCTGTGTAAGTTCCAAGGGAAATTGTTTAATTATCTTATCATCTATCTTATTATGCATTGAAAACATTTCACAGTGAATTCTTGTTTGTTTTCCGGTGGTTAATTCAATAATAATACAGTTAAATTAATTTGAATAAAACTAACGTTAAAGTGATTAAAGACCTCACAGACTTAAAAGTTACACTGCTGAGGACAGGGTAATATGATACTTCCTTATGTTTTGATAAGGGACATCCATTCTTTGCAATATTTTGCATGCATTGCACATTTTGGTCTAACAGTTTAACTCACATACCTAGTATAACTTATTTATTTAAGACATTGCTATCTATGTTTTAATAAATTTTGTAGACCATGCGTATTTTCTGAGTCTCTAGGTATCTTTCCATTGAATATAAAACACTAGAAACCTTGACAACTAGGCAAAATATTTAAGACACGTTTTTTAGTAATTGAGTTTCAGCGAGTGTGGACGAAATCAAATATTCGTTAAATAAGCATTCGACACGGATAATTAACAAAATGTGTGAATATAATTTCGCGTTTTAAAATCATTGTAACTTAATAGTTGTACCAAGTTAAATTATTTAAAATATCAACCGTAAGAAAGTCACAAGCCACCTTTCACAAGTATTTATTTTTAACTTTTTATCTATTACAGTGGACCATTTATGGACACCTATTACAAAACTCATTTGCGATTTCCTGTATTGATACGACAGTACGTCAATACTTTGAACTTTGAAGGGCTATAAATCGAAGTTCCACAAATGAAAAGCAATAAAATGAAATAAGTTCATAACAGACCACCCAGGTTATGAAGTGAGCGCCGCGGCGTGGCACTAGTTCATTAGTAAGTTTCCATAATTATCATGGTCTTTAAGTTCGTAATATGCTATTAATATTAATAGAATATATGTATTACTCAACTTTTGAGTTATCATAAAAATTGGAGATTATTGTGTTGTATATGTTGTTCATGTTAAATTTATATATTTTATAGTTACGGCAAAATATGTATAAGTACGAAATAGGTAAATAATAAATATGTATATTTTAATGTGTGTAAATGAGATGAAAATAATTATATTTCTTTCTATATAATATGCTTCTAGTAAGTATACTTTGTAAGGTTTCCATGTGACACACATTTGTTTGTTATTATTGTATTTATAAGGCAGAAGATATATTTTATTATACAGTCTGTAAAAAACAATGCTAAAGCTATTCAAATGAAATTTGCTTACAAATTCTGTCTCTATAACTATGAATAGAAGACAATGAAAAGTTTACTAACCTATGCGGTAACATTATGTATTCGATTCATGTTCATTTGGTATACAATATTGATTATTCCTTAATCGATATTCAAAAATCTACGACAGCTACTTCGTGACTTAAATAAATCAACAATTCCATCCTCTACCTTGTCTATAATATATTGTACCTATGCTGATTGTAACGAACTAATGCGATATTAGATGAATCATGAAACTTTGGTAAAGCATATTTGATATTATACTGTTTTAGTTTATTTTTTTACACGAAAGACTTACTAGTTAAAGTATGGTTTGAATTGCCTGTAGTGTTGTGAGTTTGTGACAACATGCATCAGACTCAATCTAAGCAATACCAGACATTATTCAGCATTATATAAATTCATGAAACTTTGTACCTAATGATACCTACTTTGACAGAATCACACACATAGCCTAAGAGAAACGTTGTATATTTCAGTAGATTGCTGTGATTTTGCAGTGGAATGCTCTGTCTTTTCGATCGGCTTGCATCACAACACAACACAGAAGCTCAGTGTGAACCAGCCGTTTGAAATAATGATCATCGTTTTTTAGACAAGGATAATTCACGCAGTAGCTATTACAGTCACGTTTAACATAGTTTATCCGAAGTATAAAGCTATAAGTAAACCGATGCCTTGGCAAGTACTCAGTCGCCTTCTGACGGCGTCGCATCTCGCATACATAACGACTGTTTATTAAGTGCATTGCGACATAACCACTTGTATTGATCTATTTGCAACGCATATTCAAGCTTGAGTTCTGTGGAGTTTTCCGATGCAATCAATGACTGTAAAACACGATATATCTCTTTAATCGTTTTAAAATTTCAATATTCTCATTAGGTACAGTTTATTTCGATACTGGATATGATTAAAGATAGATGATTTTTTTTATGTCATAAGGAAATTGAATTTTTAAAATACATACATCAATTTTGTTCCCCCGTTTATTATTATAATAAAAGCTCATATTAATATTTAGCGACGCGTGACGTCCGTCCCGTCCAATGATTGGATCACAAATGGCGCTTGCGCAGGCGCCACATTTCCGGCAATACAGGAAACTAGGTGCAACAGTCTGCAACTTCTACCGGTTATTTTAATTTTCATAAAATATCAATTACTGGTACGCGTATTGTTTTATTTTGGTAATTAATTGTTCGTACACGTGCAATTAACATTATATTTACATTTACTTAATGTTTGATTATGCTGCGTATTTGATGTTTTCTGCTATAATTCATTTTGTAGATGAATCAATATTTCTGTATTTTGCTTGTACATACCTACATAATATTGTAGCAGTATAGCTTATATTCATGGTGCTAAAAGTTAAAACTAACTTGATAAAACTTATTCAATACATTCAAGTTCTTAAGTCAGTGACTTTTGCAAGATATATTTTGTAATATGAACTTTTATTGTGTGTTTAACATATTTATATTTCACACATACTAAGTACATGTACAGTCTGGTTGTATTTTAAAATATCTAAAGTAGAAATGTAATTGTTATAACCTTCAACTCAAAATAATTCTTATTATATGTTTATTCCTGTTTGGTTAAATATATAAAACACAAGCCGGAGAAGCATATTTTGTTGTATTATTATTTCAAAGAACAGTTTGCGTAAGCAAGTAGGTACTGAAAAACATGCTTAGTATTATTAATACATATTGATATGTAGGTAGGTAGTTCAAAAAATACATTTCTGAAAACATTATGAGGAAAGCCTGGTAGACCATAAATATTAAATACAAACAACTTTTACTGTTTACATTTTATTCTTGAGTAAAGATGAGATAATTTGTTGTTATACATATTTTATTTTACTTGCCTACTTCTATTTTAAATTCATTATTTTTACGGTAAAAGGCATATTATCTATTCAAGCCAAATTCAAGCTATATGTCTGCCACAACTGTCCTGTCTATCGATACAAATTAAAAACCTTTATAAACATCTGTCACCTAAGACTTCGTGGGCCGAATCACGACCCTAGTCCTTTTTAATACATATTACATATTAGAATAACGTTAAAGAATACATAATAAATAGTTCGAGTTTTCTCTAGTTACCATAAAAAATGCTACAGTAAAATTTAAAGCTCAAGCTGTAAGTAGCATCAAGTTATGTTCAGCAATGTTGCAAAAATGATACCTACATCCTTAATAGTATTATCATTTATACGTAAATTAGCGTAATTATCTAGCAAATTGTGACTAAAAACTATGATGTAAAATTGTAAATACGGGCAGGTGTACAATCGCTCACCCCTAAACGATTCGCGACACATTGACGCCGCCGCGGTGTCCCCCAGAAATATTGCTGCACGCCATTATAGGCCTTTTGTATACATAATAAAGGCGAAATAAGGGTGTAAATGTATCCCGTGGTTGGGAAAAGTGGCGCCACGTAATGTATTTAGGCGCCAGACAAATGTTTAACGAGACTTTTAAAAAATTTAACAACTGTTTCATATGGAACGCTAAATGCACACCCATTTTTTACTTCTGTAGAAAAATATATCAAGAAGTTTTATATTGAGTGCTATCATATTGAGCTTCCGTTACAATAATTGTATGAAATATCAAATAATATTATTAGCGGGGAATAAATTATACTCAGAAATCAGAATAATAGAAAGGAATTTTAAATATTAATTTACTCAATCTGTCTGTAAAATACCATCAGTTTCTTTTTCGAATAATTGATTTGCGAATCGAATTTTTAATGATTAATAATATCGAATTCTTGCATTTCAATGGATGTGTTTTGCATACCTTCTAAAATTTCATTAAACGTAACTGTTTATTTTATTCAAAAGTGAGAATTTCTATACTTTTAAAGAAGCATTTTAAATAATTTGATGGACAAGAATCAAGCTTCATAAAAATTTCGAAAAATCAATTATTATTTTTACCCTATCATTTCGACTGGAATGCATTTACATTTACCGGTCAATAATAAAGTATTATTATTACAAGTATCGTATTAGTCATGATATACTTATTCTACACATATAAGGCAGATAAATAGGCAATCTTAATGATAGCAAAAAAGCGAAATTCCTCATTGAAAGTCGGTTAAAAGGTCTGCAACTGCGCACAAGTGAAAGTTGAGTAATGGCTTAGAACGAGACATGCAACAATGTGCAGGTAATTAGATTTAATGTAATGATAATTGCATCTTGCGTTCAGGAAGGAATTAATTAGAAACTCGCTAATTGACGCGCTTTTTGATGCTATCTTTATGGATTTAGTTTGAAGTTTTAGTCGTGTATTTAGTATAAAAGGTGTATTAACAAATTGATTAAGTAGCAGGGAATGGTTATGTGTAATCAATTAGAATTGTACGTTTGAACTGATAACAAAAACCTTTTTGGAGTTAGGCAGTTTTCTTTGCTGGAGAAAATGTAGATCTCAAAAAAAATCATTTTAGAACAAAACTCTTCCTTGGCTGTGTTTGCCTTCTTCGAATGCTTTAAACATGGTGCAGATTAATTAAAAGTTTATCGTAGGTATAATATAGTAATTTTATCGCTTCTAGCGCTTGTTTCATCACATATTTAACGATGGTAAATTTCTTAACAAAGTTGTATGAAGGTACTTTGGTATAATAAATCATACACTCATTTATACGAGTAAACTTTGCAATATAATTGGTACTATGATTTATGGCTTACGTTGAACTGCTAATTTTCGTACATGACACGTTAATTAAGGTACAGACAGCAAATTCAAAGTATGAAAATGTAATGTCAGCATAAAACGAGTTGAAGCGCAATTTACATAAGTAGTACTAACTACTTTTGAAACAGATAATTCATTTGATAAAATATGTGAAAGTAAATTTTAAATTTTATTAATAGTAAGAGTTTTTCATAAAAAAGTTTTTAAATAGTAACATTCAAATTCAAATCAATTAACCATCAGATTAAATATTATTTATTCTTAATTCAAATTTCAAACTATAAATTATAAGCAAGTCATAGATAGTTAATATGGATAACGAGCCAAGGAGGTCGAGATTCATTTACGGAATCCCATGAATCCTGTGACGTCACTGGCGCCGACTCCCGGCGCGTGTCGCACACATGTTGCATCGGATTATCAAATCCCCTTTCAATTTGTGTCTCTATAAGTTTATAATACTATTTTATACCGCAAATACATGTTAAAGTAATTTATAGACAAGTTTCACTATTTTTTACACACTATATCGGTAAGTAGCTTAGGTAAGTAGTGTTAGGTACACATTTAAACATTTATAAAACACGTATTGAATATGACACTGCGTAATATGAGGCAGCAATGTCAAGCGGGCGCTAGTAACTGCATGTAAAATATCACGTTCCGGTAGCGCTAATTACAATAATTATTGAAAAAATCTTGTACCTACTTGCTCAAATGCCGCTTGTCCGATAGACCAATAAATGTCAATAAACCTTTAATAAAGATCCTTCTTTATATTCGTATGATAAAAGTTGTTGCGCTGCAACAAAATTAATGCATCCAAAAATATGTCATAACATCTCACTAATAAGTATCGTTATAGTAATTACACTTAATCCTTGCATTAAAATAGGTGTGACGTTGTCGCGGCGCCAAGTCTGCGGTTTATCTGATCTCATTGATACTATATCTATTTTATGACGTCACACAATCAATCGATATCCTACGAATCTGGATATTTGTAAGTCGATGCTTTTCACGGGTTGTTAATAATTAGTAGCGGTTTGAATATAACAGTAGCTTGTGGTTGACAGGGATTTATAATACTAAACCAAACATGTAAATAAAAGGGGTTCGCATGCTTTTAAAATAAGAACAAAGATAATAAGACGAATTGAAGATGGATGTATTTGTTTTTGAAATAATTCGACGACAAATGGCACTCTTTATGGTTCTTTTGTTTTATACCTAATTACCGCCGAATCATATTAGGTATGCTTTTAACACATGATTTAATCGCCCTCTGTTGATAAACTATGACCGGTCAGTATTCGACTTTATTCTGAATATTTGACAATACGGTTATCATAAGTAGGTATTCTGAGCTTATCTTGTTATTTTTGGGACTTATGACTCTGAATTGGCGATTATGTGTGTGATTTTTGTGAAACAGAAATACTATTAACATCTGGTAGGTATTAAATTGTCGGTATGTTTTATACCGGATTTAGTTATATTGTCCTGATCTTGAATGATAAATCAAATTAGTCACAAGTTAGGTATTTGAAACTTATTCCCTAATTAAAATAATTTCTAAGTTAAACAATTAGGTATTTTAATATGCATCTAAATACATAACTTGGAAGTATAGAATTTGTATTAGGCAATTCTCACTATATTATCTTGAGTCGTTAAAAAAACTAGTTCCTACATAATCTATAGAGAAAACAAAGCAGAGAGCAAGTGCTTCAAAGATAATAATATGTAGGTACTTAAAACGAAAGGGCCTGCATTGTTCAAATAGATTACCTGTCTACAGAAAGAATAGAAGAGAACTGCCGCGATAGTATCGATGTTAATATTAATATCATAATTAATAGGTACTTAGATGAAAGTTTAATACCTATACAGACTTATAATGTAAGTAGATAGTAGATACCTACCTCAACGAAATGTTGTACATATTATTAATTATTATTTATTATGTAACTATGGCTAGCTGTATTGATGTAATACGTACCTATATTATGGAAGGTAGTGGAAAGATAAATAAGGGAGTTCCCAGTTCAGTGACAATTTCGATGGTTACAAAATATACTAAAAATTCCTAGCTTAGCAGAATCAAGATTATTTCTGAAGAATTGCTACAAAATGTGCGTATTAATAATTACATTAATAATTATTATTGAATCATAGTGTGTAAGGAATAGCTAATAGATAGGTACCGTGAACTAGGATTATGCTGGCCATACACCATACTTCCTATCGTCCATTCGGCATGACGCTACCGATTGGATCAGTTAGAACTGACCATGTGTGGGAGTGGATTGGCATTATGGTATGGCACACATGGTCAGTTCTAACTGATCCAATCGGTAGCGTCATGCCGAATGGACGATAGGAAGTATGGTGTATGGCCAGCATTAGTTTTCAAGCGTGGAAAGAACCTCAGTGGTGGCCATAGTAGATAACTACAATATTCATAGATATTTTAAAGCATTTATTCTTCACTAACTAGGTATGCTTTAATTTGTGAATTTTTGAACTACACAATACAGAGATTAGAATTTAAAATAGTTAGTACGATCTACTACTAAGTAGAAGGAATAATATGAAGATATAAGTACATAAATATAATATATTAAAGAAGCCCTTAGTTCTTACCTGCCAATCCAAGATCCAACAATTCCGAAGACGCTTCGTTGCTATAAACTGCTGAGAGTTGATATAGAATTAGAACCAAACACAGGCTAAAATTAGCCATTGCCATAGCTACCTCAATTACAATCTATTACTAACAAACACTCTTTAAAATCACCATAACATTATTTTTACAATTAGTCCATCGTCAACACGCTGTTCAAATCCATATGGGTTTTCAGTACACTAATTAACAATTTCTCCGTGTGTCACAAAAAGCTTTAGATAAATAACTAACACGCGCTCATATTATTTTCGAACACAGCGACACAAGCTTCGCCGGCAACTGCTAAAAAGGCACTGACGTTTATGTGGGAATGAAAGGGAACGAGCATGAGCGAGCCAGCGAATTGCACACCCATAGAAATCTAAATAACAAGACACTAGAAGTCGTAAGCGTGCGTGACCTTGTCGCCACTCAGGTGATTTGCACATCACCAGTGCATTCGTCACTGTTCAGTTGCTCTGGAGACGTATGAGTGTATACATGGTGTGTTTCAGCAATTCCCATTGCGGAAATTCTTCCACAAGTTGTAATTATACTTATAATGGAATAATATTTCATCGGAAAATATTTTTTTTTAGAAATAATGCCGTTTTTCCTTAAAATTATAGAATATTTACAAGTATTACGAGTGTCACCATAGTAATCGAAATAACATTGAATGACACAGTCGACCATTCTTATTATCACGTTTGTTCGTATTGGAGCAAAAAGTCTCATATACTTAGGGATGTTATTCTAAAATAAACCGTAAATTCGTGCGTTAGGATACATATTCAAAAGCTTAATTTAATAGATAAGTTAGTTTTCACTAAAATCAAGCTGTCCAATAAAAGGCATAGTTTACTTGTGTGTACTGTTTAGCTTTCGGTTTGAATGTGTTGATTTTGGCGACAGCGGTTTTCATACGAATTATGACATTATAGCCCTTCTATGTGTCTTGTTATTTAGATTTCTATGTGCACACCGGTTGCTAGGGGTGTTGGAATATCGATACTCAATAGACAAAATAAATACACAATACTTATTATTGATAAGAATTTTGAATGATTATATGTATTTAAGTATACTTATATTTAAGTGAATTACAATGTTCAAATATCAAATGCTGTTTAAAGAAAACACTGAGGTATTTTGATTTTATTAGATGACCTACTTCATAAAATATTTACCTGCTTAAGTAGATTTGTTTTTATTTGTATATACATAATATTATGTAGTGTTTTAATTATCACTCATTTTGTTTAATTCTTTCTCATTATTAGCAGCAGTACTATATTCTTGGTTTTAATTAATGTTATGAATACATCGTCCATAGATACAACCACAACAACACTACTACCGATGCAAGAGAGCTCATAGAATATTTACGCTATAATGCATTAGAATTGCAACCTTATCCCTTTGTCATACAGTTTGAATTAGTTCAGTATTAATTTATTTTAGAGTCGAAAATTAGTGAAGCTCCCGCAGTTATGTTGATTGCATTCTTGTTTTTGTTGATTGTAGGTGGCTTTTCTTTCTTTTAGGAAGTTAAAAGCTATTGCCTATTATTATCTATATTATTTGTTTGAAAGCATGAAGTGGCGCCTTTTGCAATGAAAGTAAATTGTTGAAACATAGGAATTAAGATGCTTCATGCTACCTGAGTATGTACCTAGATATTTTTTTAATATGGTGCATTAGGGTAATTATGTCGAATAACGGGGTAAATGTAATGTACCTAGAAAAATACTTATTACTGACACACAAACAATCGTAACTATGTAGGTATTATAAATTATAATAATATTTTATGTGAGCTATGATGGATATCGTTATTATAAATCATCAGTAATTAATTAATTATTCATGATTATTTTTAATTACTGAATTATGACTATTTATTGTCTAAATCAATTTAAATTTTCTTCGTACCTATACTTATCATTAAAAAAAATATTATATTAACATAAACCCTAAAAAGAAATCAATCGCAATTATATGCCTTAAAAACGGCAATAAAACAAGAACGAATTCGATTGAAACAGCGGCCGAATGGAACAGCGCACGCGTTTCGAAACTTAATGAGAAAAAAAAATAAAAATAAAAGGAGCAAAGAATCCATCGCATACAGCCAGTCTTTGTTTCGGCCAGAATGCCAGAACCCTTGTATATTAAGGGGGCGCATAAAGCAAAATAACCAATCTTCTATTAGATGATACGTGTAATATGCAAGACCAAATCTAAAAAATAAAATATATATCAAACTAGATGATATGTTCAACGATTCTGTTTAATCAAAAACATAAAATATTAAAATTTACTCGATAAAAAAAAATCACCAAGTTAGCTCTAATTTTCACACTTTTACGTTTTCTACTTGACATGGTAATACTTATTATGATTTTTTTTTCATAAACAATTATATTAAAACATTTGCAAGATATTTGTCAGAGCATTTTGTGTAATTGCTTTTAGTTTTGGTTTTATCTGCGATAAACCACTTTTGGCGCTCTTTTTTTCTCGAGATAAACGTTTGATTTTGTCACGATAAAAGTGGTTTATCGCAGATAAAACCAAAACTAAAAGTAATTACACAAAATGCTCTGACAAATATCTTGCAAATGTTTTAATATAATTGTTTATGAAAAAAAAATCATAATAAGTATTACCATGTCAAGTAGAAAACGTAAAAGTGTGAAAATTAGAGCTAACTTGGTGATTTTTTTTTATCGAGTAAATTTTAATATTTTATGTTTTTGATTAAACAGAATCGTTGAACATATCATCTAGTTTGATATATATTTTATTTTTTAGATTTGGTCTTGCATATTACACGTATCATCTAATAGAAGATTGGTTATTTTGCTTTATGCGCCCCCTTAATAAGGTTTAATGACTTAAACATGATCGTAATACGTATAACGTGTATTTATTGGTACAACCTTTGAGAATTTACCTACTTAATTAATGGCGGTTGGTTTTTACGTTGTTTTACTTAATTATTAAATGTTTTTAATTTTGGAAGCAAATTGATAAATTGTCATTATATTATGATCCTTTATTATAGTTATAGTTGGACTCAAAATGAAGAAAAGAAAGTTCAAACTTCTTTTGCAATAAATATTTAAAAATTATAAGATTAAATATTTAGGAACCTATTAAAGGTAGTAAGATTTAATATGCTTTTATTATTTCAAACCAACCAAATAACTTGAATGTGTTAAAGTTATGTAGGTATCAAAGTTATTTTTATCTGTGGTATCGATATTATAATTATTAATTAATTTAATTTCAATGTACCTTACAATTTAAGTATTTTAATGTTAATGAAGTATTTTAAGTTTGTTATTTAAAGACGTTGACTGTTTACTGCAAATACAAAAATTATAATTATGTAAATGAAACATATTTGGAAGAATTATGAAGTTTTTGTGACAATAGAGTTATGGCTTATGGCGCCAAGACAGCAAATCTATAAAAGAACTACAAACGGTAAATAATAAATCGGTACTTAAATATTGTTTTGGCTAAATAGTCATTTTTTGACAGAGTGCCTTTCTTTGTACCACGGTGACTCGTTTTGGGAACGAAACAAAGGAATTTTTGAAATTCTCATTGTAAAGCTTAATTATACTGGAGAAATTCTAAGAAAGGAGCCTTTTCAATGGCGACGCCACTAGATAAGCGGTTTGAGAAGTGTTTTTTTATGATTTCAATCGTATAAGTACAAACAAGTTTTGACTGGACCAATCTGGTAAGTGAGTGCACTAGCGTACTTAACTTTTTTTTTAAGAAGCCGACGGTATAATTCACATACCTACATACTTAACTACATTCTTCTTATTTTATGTAAAATAATTAATAATACTAATTCGAAAGATATAATATTAGAATGAAACAAAACAATTTTCGATTAGTGCCCTACATTAGGTTTATCGAGATTTGCCTTTATCGCCGGTTATGCTGTTGTTCCAAGTTCCACTCTCTGTATTTATAATAATATTTCCTTTCATAAAATAAATCTTATTGTTATTATGTTAAATAATAAGTACAGAAACAAACATTAAAAAACTGTTATTAATTCGACTATATGCTATACGCGTCGAGAAATAATAACAAAATAACTTATTAAGTTATTAAGCATCATTAAGACAATCAAAATAGATAAAAACTGCACGTATATCGTTATCATAACGAATTCTCTTTAAATACATAATCTTTAGTACCGTTAAAGATTCCTTTAATTATATGGTTCTATCGCTTATCATTACAAATCGCTCGTTCAATGGCCACAAACCGGCCGGCGCCTGCTTATCAGATTATAGATAAGGGCTGAACAAACAATAGCTTTGGATTTATGTCCTAATAACTGGGTGGCTTTTAAGTGTTTCATTTGAATTTTTAATTATTTTAGATGTAATGAGTAATAGTCTGAGAATTTGGAAATCATTGCTTTCCAATTGTGACGACAAATAGGCAAGAGCGATATAATTTACAACTTGCGGTACCGTATTGGGGTAAGTATAAACTATGAACGTGTATGTAGATTTCATATTTTTTTTTGTTAGAATATAGTAACTAATAGTAATAAGTAATTAGTAATCAAATAGGTACGTGGATACGCATGAAGCATAGCATGAACCGCGGTTAGTCTTTGAGTGTTAATCTATTACCACTGAGAACAAACATGATTCATGAAATGCAAATGACATAGAACATAATATTATTAAAGTAAATTAGGTATTTTTTCCGTAAAAGTCAATGAATACTACCTACTTTCATACTTTCTTTTTTAAAGAAAGTCAAGGCTTGGAATGCCCTCCTGTAGACGCCAAATCTTTATATGTATTCCTTTTCTAAATGCATATAATTTATTTCCAATTTTCTACACGAGTATACTTATATCATCACCAGCTACCTACATATATTTTAAGAAACCTACCCCGCTTCTTGAATGCTGAACCACAGACTAATAATAACTACTACGTATGCTGAACGTATAAAAAATCATTTAGATTTCAAGTTGAGTTAATTGAGTCGTTTATAAGTTTTGTTATAATAATGATTTCAAATACCTATGTATATTTTTAATTATTTTAATCTATGCTTCTATACTAATATTATAAAGAGGAAAGGTTTGTATGTATGTATGGTTTTCACGCATAAACTACTGGACCGATTTTGATAAAATTTGGCACAGATAGTCTTTAGACCCTGAGAAAGAACATAGGCTACCTTTTATTGCAAAATATGTACCACGGGCGAAGCCGGGGCGGACCGCTAGTATTAAATATTATGTGATGTATCATGACGTAGTTAATTTTAAAAATCATAATATTTTTGTTCGTAGCGTCATCTGTTGATCATAATTGAAAACTTGTGGAACTAGAATTTCATACAGTACTTTATTAGTGTCTCGATTTTACGGTAGATGGCGCGGTTATCAAAAATTAATATTTCGTAATTTTACCATGAGATGGCAGCGTTTGACTTTACCTGATGGCTGATATTATCATATAAATAACTAGAGGTCCGCCCCGGCTTCGCCCGTGGTACATATTTGGCAATAAAAGGTAGCCTATGTTCTTTCTCGGGTATCAAAATATCTCCATACCAAATTTCATTCAAATTGGTTCAGTAGTTTAGGCGTGATTGAGTAACAGACAGACAGACAGAGTTACTTTCGCATTTATAATATTAGTATGGATTGTACTTTAAAAATAATTAATTAATTTGTGTTTCAGTCGCTTGTTTCATGTTTTGGTGTCAAGTTGCTATCGTTTGCGTTAGCGGGAACTATGCGGGTTTTCCTTAGAAAACGCGGGCGAAGCCGCGGGCGGAAATCTAGTAAATAATATAAATAAGAAAAAATGTTGTGTGGTTTTATGAAACCACGGTAAAAGTGAAACTGTTTGAACGGTTCCGAACACTGCTTTGTGTAGCGCATGTCGCGTGACGGTCGGCTGCCGAGTAGGTATACCGTATACCTACTCGGCAGCCGCGATACACGCGACATGCGCTACACAGACAGTAATAAAAGTTTCACTTTAAACATAAACATTAAGGTCTATAGATATCGCTGCAGTGCTGATAGGTACATGGTAAATATGGCCCTAATGGCTGGTTCACACTTTGATTAGTGCGAGTGCAGGTGATGAGTAGTACTACGTGTGGACAGCGACTGTTTAGTGCGAGTGTTTAGTAGGCTGTGTAGTAAAGTGAATAGAAGCGTGTTCTATTTTTTTGCGAGTGGACTGCGAGTAGCCACGTCCCGCGCGCCCTCCCTTCCCCCTCACTCGCAGTGTGCCTGCCTAAACACGTCTGGACAGGAGTGTTTAGTGTTTAGTGTTTAGCGTAGTGTGTAGCGTCGCGAATTTCACCATTGTCCTGCACTCGCACTAATCACCTGCACTCGCAGTTGAATTGGACACTACTCGCACTACACACCTGCACTCGCACTACACACCTGCACTCACACTAATCAAAGTGTGAACCAGCCATAATGGCTGGTTCACACTTTGATTAGTGCGAGTGCAGGTGATGAGTAGTACTACGTGTGGACAGCGACTGTTTAGTGCGAGTGTTTAGTAGGCTGTGTAGTAAAGTGAATAGAAGCGTGTTCTATTTTTAATCAAAGTGTGAACCAGCCAATGGCTGGTTCACACTTTGATTAGTGTGAGTGCAGGTGATTAGTGCGAGTGCAGGTGTGTAGTGCGAGTAGTGTCCAATTCAACTGCGAGTGCAGGTGATTAGTGGGAGTGCAGGTCAATGGTGAAATTCGCGACGCTACACACTACGCTAAACACTAAACACTAAACACTCCTGTCCAGACGTGTTTAGGCAGGCACACTGCGAAGGGAGGGCGCGCGGGACGTGGCTACTCGCAGTCCACTCGCAAAAAAATAGAACACGCTTCTATTCACTTTACTACACAGCCTACTAAACACTCGCACTAAACAGTCGCTGTCCACACGTAGTACTACTCATCACCTGCACTCGCACTAATCAAAGTGTGAACCAGCCATGCAAGTGCTTAGTAGGCTGTGTAGTAAAGTGAATAGAAGCGTGTTCTATTTTTTTGCGAGTGGACTGCGAGTAGCCACGTCCCGCGCGCCCTCCCTTCCCCCTCACTCGCAGTGTGCCTGCCTAAACACGTCTGGACACGAGTGTTTAGTGTTTAGTGTTTAGCGTAGTATGTAGCGTCGCGAATTGCACCATTGACCTGCACTCCCACTAATCACCTGCACTCGCAGTTGAATTGGACACTACTCGCACTACACACCTGCACTCACACTAATCAAAGTGTGAACCAGCCATTATGCGTCGCAACGACAATTGATGACGTCACAGCGCAGTAGTTAACTATGCAAACATAGTTTTTCAGTTAATTAGTGTAAAAATTATCAAAATTTAATTTTTTTGTAAAAATTTTTTTTAT
Source organism: Colias philodice (assembly GCF_061535455.1). NCBI lineage: Eukaryota > Metazoa > Arthropoda > Insecta > Lepidoptera > Pieridae > Colias > Colias philodice. The sequence goes on along the minus strand of NC_143098.1, from coordinate 5,760,876 downwards.
GAAAAGTGAATATTTTTCATTCTATAGGGAAATCAAGTTTTCACTATTTGGATTTTTTTTTAAATTAATTATAAATAAACTAATAATTATAGAAGTGGAGCAATTACTGATTCTGATGGAGCATTTAAGGAGCAATTTTTTGAGATATTAATAATTAAAAAAAAAAACTTTCCGCGCCAACTTCCTTCCGGTGGATGTAGGTATAACAATTAATATAAGATTTTTAAGGATTTTTTAAGAAGTTTTAGACAGGATGTAGATTTTATTACAGACATTTTATTTTCAAATATTACGAATTCAAATTTTCATGTGCGTCAGTTGCTGGTTTAATTCTTCTCGGCGGTCCTTTTCTGGTTGTTGGTCGGGGCGTTGTTGTAGTGGTAGTTGTAGTAGTTGTTGTTGTTGGTGGCGGTGTTGTTGTTGTTGTTGTTGTCGTCGTTGTTGTTGTTGTTGGTGGTGGTGTTGTTGTTGTAGTTGTTGTCGGTGGCGGTGTTGTTGTTGTTGTTGTTGTCGGTGGTGGTTTTGTTGTTGTTGTTGGTGGTGGTGGTGGTGGTGTTGTTGTTGTTGTAGTTGTTGGTGGCGGCGTTGTTGTTGTCGTCGTACTTGTTGTTGTTGTATCAGGTGGAGGCGGAGGAGGTGGAGGAGAGGGTGGTGGAGGAGGTGGAGGAGTTGTTGTAGTAGTAGTAGTTGTTGTTGTTGTTGGTGGCTCTGTGGTAGTTGTACTCGTAGTTGTCGCTTCTGTTGTTGTTGTGGTTGTTGTCGGAGCTGGTTTGAAATACAACTTTTGTTTCACCACTTTCTTTGTAGTACCGCCAAGCATGACCTTCATGATGCTTAAAGGCATCCAGTGTCCAGGCATATCTGCTTCTACTGGGTTTGCAATGAATATTAAAGTGTCGTTCTGTGGGTCTGGCCATTTTGCAGATAGTGGTTTGATTATTGTTATAATAAATAGTGTGTTTACAATTATTGTAGTTGTAGACACTGTAACAATAAATTGATTTATTCAGATGTATGTATATAATATTATGGTAGTGATTTGGCTTTCAACAACGATGTTATAATATTACTTACAATTGAATTATGCACTTTTTAGTTTTTAGTTACTTATATTTAAAATTTATAATAGATTTGACGAGCTTATTTTAAGCTCTTGTGATTTTTATTGTGAGTTAAGTAGAAATAACCAAATGTTTAGTTTGTTATTAAATGAACGGAATGATGAAAAATCTATAAGTACTAATATTATAAAGCTGAAGAGTTTGTTTGTTTGAACGCGCTAATCTCGGGAACTACTGGTCCGATTTAAAAAAAATCTTTCGGTGTTAGATAGCTCATTTATGGCAGGTACATCACGGTACGATCAACAGGAGTGGAGCCACGGCGCGGGGGTGAAACCGCGCGGAGCAGCTAGTTACTAATATCATTAATCATTGGTTAAGCTTGAGGTCTACAACAAAATGCTATATGTAATAAAAGGATTCAATTAAAATTTAAAACATACTTTGTTTGTTCGATACGATCTCCTATTTTTCCTTTTGAATATTTTTTCTTTCATGTTTTTTTGGTTATCAACATTGGTCGTACGTATTTCAGAGAACAATTAAATGCACAGAAATTTATTATCAACGCAAGGATAAAAAATTAAATTGACCGTAACTTTTATTGCGTGCAATATGAAGAAATAAAAATTAAAAATATACACAATAGGTACACGTTTACATGATTTTTTTATAGATGACTAAAAATAAATATGATAGATATGAAAATTACTCGTAGAAGATTAATCAATTTGGTACTAAATACTAATCAAGTGCCTAATTACTTAGGTATCATAAGCTATTTCTGTCCTATTATAATAATATTATCTTAACCAAATCTTAACCTACGCGTCTCAATTAATATCTATTCATAAGGAAATTTTAGTAATTACCAAGATATCAGTGGCGGTACGTTCATACAAGCCGAAAAGCCCGGCTTGCCTTAGAAATTCGCTACGAGACAGAAAAATAACTATATTCACGTTTGAATATTCGCGCGCAATGAGCAATTCATAATCTGCTCCGAATTCAATGAAAACTCACCTACAATATAATATAATATAATATGTATAATACGCCTAGCATAAAATAATGACGAATTCGAGTAAACTTTTTAATTTCATCCTTCTTCCTATCGGAATAAGGTCGTACCTTTTATTTGGACGTTACAACCTAAATTGGATGGATAATAAACAGTGCGGTGTCTCGCTTGCACGCGTGGGCTTTTACCGGGCTTTGCGCTCATCTCTTCTAACGTATGAAATTTCGTCGGAGTAGATACATACCTAGCTATAGAACTCTATAGCAATTTCTAAGGGAAAAAATGCCCGGCTTTAACAGTGTGAAGATAGTTACGATTGCGCGAACGAACGTCGTGAATATTATTGTTAAATTATAGTTTGTTTGAGCGGGTGAATATACCGGTGTAATTTAGGTTATGTTTTTCGAATTTTGTTGTAAAATAAGTGTCGCGACAGCAGATTGTGTTGTAAATTGTGGTGGTTTGCTTTGTGCTCAGCGGGGGAAAGGTAAAATCATTAAACTTTACTGAAAAACAATTAATTTCTTCATCAAAACCAACTCCCGATTTGTGCATTACCGAAACTAGTACAAGTCACATAAACGAAATTTTAATTGTAATGTTTACGAACGATTTCATGAATGAGAATTGCTTAGAAGAAACCTTTCCCCAGCTGTTGAAACTTGCACATATTTTGGTAGTTACGATTCCTGCTAGTAAATAGGTACTTAGTAGTTCTTCCACGGATGACGGAGCGTGCTTTCTCATCGTTAAATCGTATTCATAGGTATGTACGTATTAATTATTAAGAAATACGTATAAGTGTTTATTTGGCCAAGAACGCCTTTCTGTATTAGGTAGGTATCAATAATTGCCATAGAAAAGTAGCTGTTAGGTAATTGAATTCTAAAACAAACACCTACTTTCTATAATTCCGATGTTATAAAATCTTTCCTTCAGAAAGATTGGCGTTTTGAATTAGAATATAAAATATGATCTGTACAATTTTATTAATAATATAATGTCATACAGTTTTATATCATTTATCGATTTTAATAATAAACGTCTGACTCAACTGTTTGCGGGCGCGCGTGAAAATTTAAAAGATTTGATTCAGTAGGTATGTAGGTAATATGTTCACGTTTTTTTTATAAATTTTATAACGAACATAATTACACAGTATACCTAGGTAGGTATCTTATTAATGAAAAGGGTACCCATCAAACATTTTGAAAAATTTGGGCTTGCCCAGTCCTTACACCCTAGGCACGCCACTGCAAGATATGTAATCAATGGATAATTAATTTGTTTCAATTTGATTGAAAGATACAACAGAAATGTAAAACGAAGCTTTTGGCAATTTTTTTTACTGATAAAGAATAAGTGCAAACATGTGAAAAACGTCACTGATAAGTGTTAAGTGACCTAAGTACTTCAGTACCATCTTTGAGTTGAATGTTATTGAAAAGCTCTCAAAAGTTTTGTATTGTTTTTGTTTGTGAACTTGTAGTAAAAGAAGCTAATTTTTCATATTGTAATATATTCATAACACATAATAATATAATACTATCCCCAATGCTTAAAGACATAGCATAGTTTCATGTCTTTTGAACCTACCTTAATATATTATTTTGCATATACATAAAAGGGAAATAAAACACATTATATCGACATAAATTTACTAGAAAACTATAGAATAAATAACAACAATAAAATTATTCAGTCTTAAAATCACCGGTGGAGAACGCAGTAGCACTGTCCAAAGGGAAATCTATTTCGCTGAGTTCAGCAAAATTTTCTTCCACGGGTGGAAAAACGCAGTCGAGGTCTACGTATAGTTGATTCTGTACGGTTAGTCTATCTACTATTTGTGTGAACGTTGGTCGAATGTTGGGGTCGTCGGACCAGCACTCTGTCATGAGTTGGTACAGTCTTTGGGACGCTCTGGCTGGCTTCGGGAGACGACCGCCCGTGGTTAAGTATGTGGGCAGCTCTTGGTTGCTCAGTTCAGAGTATGGGAATCCGCCTGAAATTAAACGAGTAAGTAAACAATCCGATTCGATATAATTTATGTTTTGAACTATGAACGAGATGGTAGTGGCAGTGGAAATCAAATTATTTAGTCGACTTATTACAAAAACTAAGACTATAAAATTACAAGCGGTCCACTCCGGCTTCGCCCGTGGTACATGTTTACGTTTTCTCTTCATAAGAACCATACTTCAAGGAATATTATAAAAAAAGAATTATCGAAATCGGTCCAGCCCTTCGCGCGTGATGCCGTGACCAAGGGTAATAAGGATTCATTTTTATATATATAGAGATGAAGATATAATAACTAGGAATAATTCTAGGTAGGTATGTATTGTTGTCAATTTCAATGTAAGTTTTTTCAGCATTATCTATTATCCCTTTGTTTGTTTCCATTACACGTGAGACTCGTAGGATCCTGCCTGTTCAAATATTTTTATATCTATTTGGAAGTGTAAATAATGTACGCCGAATATACGAGACTGGATATAAAATAAAGGTTTTTGATCAATATGAATTCACTCATCTTAGAAGACATGTTTGTACGCGAAAATGTTGCTTTTGAAAAACGGATTTAAATAAATCGTGAACTGTTCAATGTTACGTGCCTTAATCTCATCTTTCAGCCTCTTATTCATGGTAAACATTGTAAAGCAACAAAGTTGAATATTGTGTAGTTGAAGTGTTGTTGTCAACATGTTCCTGGTAACACTGAAAGTTGCAGAGTTGATAAAAGCATGTTGAAAAGTTCATTTCCAACGACGAAATTATTTAAAAATAGTCTCTAGCATTCTCGTCGATTATCAACAATATTGATCAACTCTTCCTCAACACATATTGACCATGAATACGAGGCTTTACGGTTTAGCCATTCCCTTTTAATTTAAAAAGAGCTTTACTAATCTTGAAAATCTGTAACAAATCTTACCAAAAGTAGCAATTTCCCACAGCAATACTGCAAACGCCCATACATCAGTTGCACTGCTATACTGGGAGGTGAATATCGCTTCTGGAGCCAGCCACCGGAGTGGAACTGGTCTGGAGCGAGTGTGGACGTAGATACCGGACCTGGAGAGTCCAAAGTCCGCGACTTTTAGCACCCCAGCACCATCCATTAGGATGTTCCGCGCTGCGAGGTCTCTGAAATTGGAAAGTAAAGGTTTAAGATAATATAAAGTTATGGATACTTAGTAAGAGCGGAGGATTGAGTCGTTTTTATCAATAAAACTCCAAAAAATAACTCTTGCTTTGTACTTTCGTAAAAAGTAAATAATTTAATTCAGCGCAGATTTATAAGCGATGAAACTTTAACCCGAAATAATGTATTGTAGCTTCATAATAAATACACTATTCGTAATATATTTATTATTCTACTTAGTACTTATTGTATACGAACATTACTATAAACCTCAGTGGTTTTTAAATTCACAACTGTACACTAATATGTCTGTAAACCTTTTTTTGTTTCTGATAATAAAAATTATTTACATAAGTAAGGTTTTTTTCAGCTGGGATTACAAAAAACATTTTAACGTAATTTTTTTGTTTAAATATTTTTTACGTGATCAGTGTATGAAAAACTACAAGCCCCATCGCGCTTAGTATAACAATAGTGGGACATCCTGTATATATTTAAGAAGATGAAAACAAAAAATATTGTATACCTATTATGGTGTTGATCTCTAGGATAAAACATCTAAGCCAAGAAATTGATGTCGCATAATTTTTTTGCTTTCATTACGCATTTACCTTAATTTAAATATTATCCCTAAAATCCTTGTCACAATTTTAATGAGATACCAAAGGTTGTTTTAATTAGGCACAGGGAATAATTTTCCCATTATCGTGTTAAAACAGAAGTTTACACATCAGGGCAAAAGGTATTTTTCAGAGCGTGGTTTAAAAAAGTTTTAAATTTTTACGCTTTACTGAAACAAGCAATTAGGTCTCTCTAATGATTAATTAAAATATGTTTTCGTGTTTTCACAGAACCGCTCAAGCATTTTAGTAACAAAATATACCTATGTTTTAAAATTATTCATCTCTATATTCGTCTATCGCGTTCTGGATTACGTTTTAGGTAAGTACCTACTAGGTAAATAATATATCCTTATTAATATATGAAATAAATAATATATATAGTAGGTATATATTATAGCAAGAATTTAGGCATAAACAGGGTGTCCCACCCTTGGTATGCTAAGCTCAAAGGAGGTTATAGTTTTTCACACAATGAGTACGTAAAAAATACTTATAAAATTCCAGACGCATTTTTTTTTCAAAAAGATGAATTCACTCTATGCGTACTCCTCTAACAAGCAACCCGCCCAACTTTGCCACTCGCACGTGAGCTTTCGATTATGTTTTCATAGCAAAATGCTCACATTAGTGAAACGGTATATGCCGGTTGCGCGAAGCCAGAGAAGCCAGAAACAGTATTTTTTACGTGATCAGTGTATGCCAAACTACAATTCCATTCGCGCTTAGTATACTGATTGTGGGACACCCTGTAGTTTACATTTCCTAGCAAAACATCTTATAAAGGTTGCTATAAGTAATTATAAATCTAAGACCTCCATAAATAAAGGATTTGTACTAAATCAAATAAACTAAACAATTTTGATTACAATGGAATATGAAACAATGTGTTTCGAATTTGCTTTCGGAAACTTGGTTCTGTTTATTTAAGGAACATTATATAATGTTTAACGAAGGTCAAAACAATAGTTGTTGTTAATTTATTTACGAAGCTCTCTATAGGCATTCATTATTAGAGCCCCACTTGAATATTGTATAAAATGTAAAACCTTCATTGTATCTTTGAATGTACGATTATTGCTAAACCACGTATTACTATTTACAATTAAATACAAAAAGTATTACAATTAAATACAATACAAAATATACCTAACTACATGTAAAATGTATGATTCATAGAAAACACTTAATTTATAAGAAAATCAAGTTTGTACCTACAGGGTAGGTTTTAAATATGTATTTTTAAATTTATAACATAAGGTAGGTAGTAACTTATTAAGATTTTTTACATCTTTATTTTTTATATTTTTTACCTTTGCCTCGCGGTTTCGCCTGCAGGTAAACCACGTCCAAAACTTTTCCTCCCCCTTTTTCAACCCTTTGTATTTTCAACATCTTTCATTAAAATTCCATCATAATTTGCTCTGTTGTTTTAACACAGGCGAACAGACTTTCGCATTTAGAATATATAATACGTTGTATGGATGGGTAAATATTGGTATACTAAACATATTATATATACAGTGTGGAAATTTTCGAAAGGGCCTTGGAGGGGAAGTACTTAAAATATTGAAGATAGCAGATAAAATACTGTAACATAATATTTCTTTTTAAAAATAAAGGAATGTAAATATGCTATCTCCAGTATTTCAAGTACTTTCCTTCCAGGGCCCATCGAAAATTTCCACACTGTATAATATAGGCTAGGTAGTTACGTATTTTAACTTATTATAGGTATTTTATTTTGTTTCACAAATAATATAATAAAAGGTACCGTTTGATCTTCAGGCTTAAAGTTACCAGGGGAATAGAATTCGATAGGAAGTTACGAAACCACAGCCAGGTCAGCTGAGAGTAATTTAATGGCGACTTATTGAAGCCCTTAAAATATCGAATAAGAAATAAACAATGAATTCAATTTTAGAAGTCGAGCCCTTTGTTCCTGTATTGCTTCAGGGTAGCGATGTTTATTCCACTGGCGTTTTATTTATATTTATATTATATTTACATGTCCAAAAGCCTCCGGGCAAGTGACCCTCAAAAAAACCCGTAACTTGAAATGATTTCCTTATTATAATGAAATGAATAATTCAAATATATTTTGTATATACGATGAAAGCTCGGTCATTTTATATCAAATGAAAAAAGTTGAATACTGAAACCAATGAAGCTTCGTTTTCTTTTGATTATAATATAAAACAAATACAATACGTACTGACCAATCTACCTAATCATTACCTAGATTATTCTTGAAGATGAAAAGGCGGCCTTAGTCTCTCTCACAGGCAGATTTTTTTTGCAAAAATTGGCAAGTTTTTACTAAAACTGGGAGTCAATACTTAAAAACTTTAAGAATATCCATAATATCGTTATTATTTTACTTAGTTAATTTATATTTTTATTCGCAGCTGCAGCGGTCCTGGTGGTAAATCTTTATTCTCTTGCATTAGATTTATTTGAAGTTGGTGAAAAGTTATAGCTTTGTAGTGCTGTGTCACTGGATACTCTTTATTCGCTAAAGCCTATAGGGCCTGAAAGATCAAAATATAAGTATATTATAAGTAAAATAATAACGATATTATGGATATTCTTAAAGTTTTTAAATATATCGTATTGACTCCCAGTTTTAGTAAAAACTTGCCAATTTTTGCAAAAAAAATCTGCCTGTGAGAGAGACTGAGGCCGCCTTTCCATTTGCAAGAATAATCTAGGTAATGATTAGGTATGTCACGGACACAGAGATAGACACAAAGAGTTTGAGCTGGATTATAATAATATCAAAAGGCGATAGCTAATTTTTTTTGCCGTCTAGACATCTGCCTACTAATCAAAAGCCTTGTACCTAATCAAATTTCATAGAATTAAATATAAATTTTACTGAAAAAAGTTTGAAACCCCACACTGCGTGTGAATTATAAAGTTTTACATTAAACAATTAATATTAATTGTCTCACCACCTCCTGACACCCCAATAACTTATTTTCAATTTTTCTCTAGAACGTTGGGCATAAAGTTGTTACCATGGTAACGGTTGCTAAGTAACCCTCAACAACTGTTCATTCGGGCGTTGTCTTTGCTCATAAGTAAAACCGAACGGTCGGCGAATTTATTTTATGAATAAAATTAATTATACCTAAGAGTGGCTCATTTATTGCTTATTTGCTGAGTTTTGTATACTTGTATATGTTTCATTGCATAATATGCATGGTTTATAAATAAATTGTAGGAAAAGGCCTACGATAAATATATGTAGTATTAAATATTGACCTACTTTGCGGGCTCTTAAAATTTCCAATATAATATTTTAATTATATTAATTTCATAGCAAGTACGCAAAAAAATATATTTCTATAACATTTCTCGCAGGCGTCATTAAATTTAATTTACAAGATGGGAATAAGAAGCTTTTATATTGTATGTTTTGCCACAACAACCATTATGTTATTCGAATAACATCGAGTTGTGCATAATTAAACCGCCGGGAGCGAGTAAGGACGTTCCCTGTTGCCCGGGTGAGGCTGTTGACATGATTTCTTAGAAAATATCCCCGTTTTCCTGGTAAATGTTACGAGTAGGGATGTAACGATACATGATTTTGCCGATACGATACCGATACCGATATTTTTAGTAATGTATCGGCGATACCGATACCGATACCGATATCGATGGCTTGGTAGAAAAATAAATAGTGAATTATGCATAAAAAGTTACCAGCATTTAACAGAGACTCAACTGTTAATCGTATTCTTTTAAATAAAAATGCCAAATCAAAAAACAACAAAACCATTTATTTTAGTATTATTATTTTACAAAGTCAACTTTAAGTTATACACATACAATCAGTACCTAATAAAAGTTTACTATTGGTAGAGTTTTTTCAGAAAACAAAGTGCGCACGCGTGGGCGGCCTCCCGCATCGTTCATTAGGCGCGGTTTTATGAATTGTTAGATATCGGTATCGGTTGTTATATTATCGGCGATACCGATATATCGGCTTGCCGATTAATCGGCCGATATATCGGTATCGGTATCGGTATCGTTACATCCCTAGTTACGAGCTATATATCTATTACTTGTAATTTGTATGGTATTGTTCAAGTTAAATATGTATCGGTCTTCTAAGTTCTAACATATTTATTGGTAATGATTTTCACTTTTATCAAGTTATAAAGTTAGTTACGTTCTATATTTTTTCGTAAAGAAAGCTGTTTAGATTATTATTTCAAAAAAAATGAAAGACGCTCCTATATGGGGATAACCAAATATGGGTTTTCATATCACGATGTTTTATATATCTCATTCGTTTTTCATTGTATGATGTAAAAAAGAATAAAAAAGATCTATTTTTGGAGCTAAAGCCGGTTCAACGAATCAATATCTTGTTCATGGAGAGAGATAGCGCGACTCGAAAACGGATTGTTTTGATGAAACCTTAATATTTTATGTGAATAAATAAAAATATTGATAGCTCGGTATAATATTCGATATTTATTTTTATTATGTATTTGTTGACATCTTCCACGTTTATTTTAGATAATATGACCATCCCTATTCCCTTCCTTTAGCTTGTTAGCATATTTCGGGTCCGTAAACTTTTAACATTTTTATAACATTAAAATACTGTTTTCAAAGGCAATAAAGAAGAAAATATATACTTAAATGTTGTAGAGAATATAACTATACATTTTTTGAGTTTTATTTTTATCCTTATACTTAATTATTTAATAGCTTATAACTACATTATCTATTATATTAAATCCCTTTTTTTAATTCATCAGAAAAGCGTCTTGTCATCTGCGTAATGAGCTTTTTATAAAGATAATATTATAACGTAGTCCTGCATTTTATTAGGCCGCCCTTTTTTAGAGGTCCGCCCCGGCTTCGCCCGTTGTACATATTTCGCAATAAAAGGTAGCCTATGTCCTTTCTCGGGTATCAAAATATCTCCAATCAAACCCAAATTTCATGTAAATTGGTTCAGTAGTTTAGGCGTAATTGAGTAACAGACAAACAGAGTTACTTTCGCATTTATGTATAATATATTAGTATGGATTCTATGACTAGTGACTAGTGACACTTACCTATGCGTAATACCACGAGCTTCCAAATGCTGCATGCCCAATGCTACTTGTAATGCATAGTCTCTCATGATGCTACTGTCGAGGTGTAGTGCAGGCTCTGCGACGTAATGATGTTTGCTCATTACTTCTTGGTCGGAATCAATGTATAGTTTTGTGTCACCATTCTCTTCTAATGGCGGATCTGAGTCACTCAAATTTGTGTATTCGGCTGAAAATAAAAATTCCTTTAATATTTAGAATATATATTACATTTCATATATTGTTAACAAGTAACTGCGTGGTTGCAAAACTTGACGCCTACTTAAATTAAGTTCTAGACTAATTTACATTTACAAATAAATCTAATTTAAACGGAGACTTAACTCTTTCCCGAGTGTTTGTTCACAATATTTATGTAGGCGTTTCATTTTATATTCCATTAAAGTTTACTCACTGTATACAACAAGTTATTTTACTAAATATGTATATTCATTAAAGTATAAATTTAGAACAAGAGACTATTTCTTACTTGTAGCATCACAACAGCTATATTCTATACATTCTAAATCTTACTAATATGTACTAAAAACTCACTATCTGCCTCAGACGGTCGGCCGTTTACATTGCAATCTGACTTAATGCTATTCTTCTGCAGGTCTATATTCCGTCTGCCTCTAGCTGATCGAAGCAGTGTCAAGAGGTCTCCCCTGGGAGCGTGTTCCAGTAATGCTATTAAGGGAGCTCGTCGGGTACAACATGCTACCAGACGAATCACGTGTTTGTGTTCACCAACGTGTTTCAGCATGGCTATTTCACGGAGGAAGTCTTGCATCTCTTCGCCGGTTGCGTTATCTGGAAATGTAAATGGATTAGTAGATGGAACGGGAGCTTTTACTTACATGGTGTAGTAGATTATAATCTATCTGTAACAAATTTGTACACGTAAATCCAGTAGTATTTAGGTGAAAGAGTAATGAACACTAGTAAAAAACATCTTATATTCCTATATGTAATTATTATATATATTATGATTTATGACTCTATATGCCACTCTATATTCGTGTGTAACTGCAGTGCAAAAAAAAACAAGAATCATTTCCAATATTTTATGTTTACTATAAAACTAAAAAGCCTTTATGTTATTGTAGGCTAATCTATTTGCGTACCAAATTTCAACAAAATTGGTATTGTAGCTTTAGGGTGAAAGAACAACAAACATCTTCACAAGCGGTAATCATCTACATGAAAAAGAAAAGATTTAAGAAAAACTGATAAGTACGTTTAAAATACTTAACAAAATTTAAAAAAAACACAAATAAGTCTTTTGGGTAAAATGGAAATGAATACAATAAAACATTACCTACGAATTAAAAAAAATCGTCAAAGTGTATAATGCTGCATTTTGAACAATAATCTGTAGAGTTTTCTTTATTAAAAGCTCTCATATTAACATTGTTCGTCTTTATTTTGAATGAGTAATTTTGATCAATTGACAACCAGAACCAATTATATAACATATGGATATTCTTATACATTATTAATGTTATATTTTGAAAGATGGTTTAATTTACAATTGTTTAATCGATCAAAATTTTTAGAAAAGGTGTACAGTAGTCGAAACTGATATCAAAAAATTATGAACAGTGAAAGGAAACAAACATTTTAACAACAATCAAGCTCTAACAGTTGAATACTCATCAATACTTTCATTTCCTATTTTATGTAAGCTAATTGCTAGCATAAATTCATTAGGCGGTTTGCTTTTGTGTTGTGAACGACAGAACAATCAATCTTTCTATATGCAAATGCGACAAGTAAATGAATTGTGTATGGGTTCAAAAACTGACTTAGAGCACTGGAAATGACCTCATTTTTAACTATACTAATTTATTTTTTTGTTTTATTTAGTTTGTTACTCTTTCACGCAAAAGCTGCTGAACTTATTTTCACGAAATTTACTATGTAACTTAGATTTCATGAAATTGGGTAACTTCGATTAACACAGGATAGTTTTTATCCCAGAAAGCTTACAGGAACGGGACCTATGCGGGCTTTTCTATGAAAAAGCGGGCGAACCCGCAGGCGTGAGCTAGTTAGTAATTAAATTATTATTCTGTGCCTATAATGCTCAAATTAGACAGCAAAGTTTTATTTAATCATCCAAGTTAGACATTCAAAGATTTAAATTGATGCGATTATTAGGCCCTTTAAACTTATCTGTAAGAACTTGTAAAGGTCTGAGTACAATGTCAAGAGGGTCAAAAGGCAATAAAATTGTTATCTGATTGACAGATTAGTCAATTCTATGTGAGGTCGATAAGATTAGAATTACATGTAAGTTCACATCATTTGTATTTCAATACTATTTTAATGGTTTGTACAAGGTGGCTCACAAGGTATTTAATTCTTTCATAAGCGTTCCCTTAGAGCAGTTGTGTACATGTATAATAGGGGCCATTACTGTAATGTAGTTATGTACCATGAATAACTTAGGTTTCGTACGTAGTATTAATAATGATAAGTTTTACAAAACGTATATCGTGACAACAGAGCTTACAATGACATAGATATAAAATTTTCTTTTCATGTAATTCAAAACATTATTTTATCGATTAACAATATTATATTATGCAACAAGCCATTGGATATTTTATTTTTTAAATATTTTGACCTATTGCAAGATGTTAGGGAAAATTTAAATTGCAATAATACTATAGAAGGAGATGTTAGTCTAAAAATTTCAAAAATCTCTTTGGATGACATAGAATATAGATTATAACGTTCAAGCGTTGTCACATTCAGTACTTATACATCTACGACGTTAGATACAATGTTTTATGCAATAACTGATATTATCAAATCGAGAACTTGCTCCTGTACATGGGAACTGAATTGAATTTTTAAGAAGCGACATGTGTACGTTGTTACGTGGTAGGTACATGTTTGATTTTTATTGTTTCACATGTAAAAAGTTTCTCTCATTATTCCGGAAATATCAGCTTTTTACTGTATAATTATCTTCAAAGTTAAAAACGAATGTTCCGTAATATATACAGTTGGGAGATATATCTAATTTTTTAATAATAGGAAGTAGAGAAGCTACCTATAATGCACAATATTTTTTGCATTTGATTAATTCCGACTCATCTAGATATACAAAATAGCACTTATTGAAACAGAAGAAAAAATATGGTATGTCTGTCAAAAACATTATGCCTACGTATTTAAGTTGATACTTTTACCTGTAAGCATTTTAGCAGCGACAGTGATGGTCTCCCCTCCAGGCATATCCAGGTGGGCAACATGGACCCTGCCGAAAGCTCCACTTCCTATTAGAGCCCCCAGATGCACTCGTGATCTGCTGACCTCCCACTCGTCGCTGTCATCCCCTGGCTATGAAAGAAATTTTTTTTTTAAATATTGCGTTTGAAACGCTATTATATTAAAAAAAACTGTAGATTTTACGCCCGAGGCTTTACTCGTGTGCACTCTCTACATAAAATTATTGTTTTATAGCCATAGCTGATATTTTTCTTACATTTCTTTCATCTCAATTTTATTTTCAAGCCAATGTAGGTTTAGGCTTCATTAAAAGCGGTGTGTTTTATATAAGTTGTACGTATTTAATAGATGCATTCAAATAAAAATTGTTACATTTAACTTATATATTAAACGGTAAGTAAATAATGATCTACAGAATAATACAACAACAAAGTAAAGTTCAACAATAAAGGTGTTCCCTAAGGAATCCTACACATCACATATGCGACGAAACGAAACCCTTAGCTTTTGTCGTGAGCATTAATAATTGTTTATCTAATTATTTTCAGTTAGTTCTGTTTCTACCGCAAAAACTTTTTCATTTAGCTTGTAAAAAAGTTATCTTACTGATAAAATTCCTTGCTAGTAAGAACTCCTGTTACTCTAGTAACAAGTCTTGCCGGTATATTGGTGAATTCTAAAAATATTTACCTCAAACTCCTTATGAACGTAAAGTGGACTTTCCTCCATCTGGCCCCTTGTGACGTTTCCCTCGTTTCTATAAAAATAAGCTTTGATAAGTTCACTAAAAATAGAAAGACGCAAATCCTGTTAAATTTAATATATTAATGTCAAAAAGAGGAGATATTTCTAAGGATATATATAGACATATTTCCTTTTTGTAGCCTCCGATTTCCAAATCAAATGAAATCACTGTACGGAATTCAGTTACAAAGGCTTTTTGCATTCATTTATGTCACTTTATGTATTACTCAAATTCTACCTTATCGGTGTGTTACAATTTCTTAAATGTAAATCGTATTGTATATATAACCTATATTACATACAAATAAATGCATAACTAAAGGTATTTGCTTTCGTGATTCCTTATTAATTTGCGATTTTTAATCTTATAATATAAAAATGAATCGCAAAATGTGTTGGTAAGCGTATAACTCGAGAACGGGTGGACCGATTTTGATAATTCTTTTTTTTATTATATTCCTTGAAGTACTAGGATGGTTCTTATGTAGAGAAAACATAAATATGTACCACGAGCGAAGCCGAGGCGGACCGCTAGTTAATTATATAAACTTAATCTACAATACAAGTCAAAATATGTAAACGTAATTCATATAAAATTCCGTTTGATGTATGATGAAGTATACATGTATGTATTGTGTGTGTATGTATAAAAATAAAAATAATTAAACATATTCTCGATTGCAATCGACACGTTTCAATCCGGGACAAACGTGAAGCCGTAAACAGAAGTGATAAAATTATAGGATAGTTATCTCGATCATATATTGCTCAATTGTAACTACTGACTAGCTAGTCAGCTGGT
Organism: Colias philodice; assembly: GCF_061535455.1. Classification (NCBI taxonomy): domain Eukaryota; kingdom Metazoa; phylum Arthropoda; class Insecta; order Lepidoptera; family Pieridae; genus Colias; species Colias philodice. The sequence continues at coordinate 5,745,138 of NC_143098.1, read as the reverse complement.
CACGCATGGTGTTTTGCGAAACAGTAAAGACGGGTAGCTTTCGCACAAATGATGTGGTAACTACGTAAATATATATTATGATTTTATACTATTATGATTTTCGAATGTCTTTTTTCATGTGATGTTCTATTTTGTTACTTTTTAACATGTTCATGGTTTTGTATCAGTGAAACAGAACATTACTTATATTTGTTTAAAATATCGTATAAGATTTAAAATTAAATAACAAGAAATTCCAAGTAAACTTTCACTTTTACATCGTTTTACCTATTAATGGAATCAAATTATGTATTTATTATAAGTGACCAATGCTATTTTTATACATCCGGAAGTGGAGCAGCTAGTTATAATAAATTAAACTTTATATTAAATGCGTTATCATTTGTTAATTATTCCTTTAAAAATTCGATGATATATAGTAGAAAGTAGAAACAGATCAAAATTCGCATTTTAAATATATAAGTATGGCAAAAATCACACCATAAATATGTCATAGGTCACATTGTGCGACCCTAATGACGTAATATTTTATGTAAACCGTGATTTACCCACTAGCCGTTCACACGGATGAACAATTTTAATAAAATTCACCTCAATTAGTTACTAGAAAATAAACCTTAATATCATAGGAATACGAGCTCTAAAATTCTTAGAACTGAAAGCTTATTTTGGTCACTTTCATATCATACACTCATTATCGTGGGAAATTGGACTTTACTTGATTGAATTAGAGTTATAATTAAAGAAGTACTAAAACAATTGTGTGTTCGTAAACTATTTTTAATTTGACTGCTTGGAAGAGCCACACTTAGCTTGAAGAAATTAATTTGTGATCTGAAAAGACTAATTCGTTTTTACATTTCATAAATTTTATTTGAGACTTTAATTACTTTTATATTAAAGGACAAGAGTAATATCGCAGTTAAAAATAAAAACTAAAAATTTTCTTTAAAAGACTATACCTAACTAAATCGTTAATGTGAAAGTCATAATATTAATAGCAAAGCTGATAATTATAAAAAAAATATTTGTTCAAAATAGAGGTCCCCATTTTTGTAAGTAATTACTCATTATTTATCTTTTTATTATGCAAATTCGCATCTATCTTGAAATAATTAAAACAAACATACTCATGCCCGGTATGTCTTAACCAGGCAAAGATTAGCCAATTAACTTTCCTGGAACAACATTTCACAGCTAAGATTATTTATTAATCAATTCGTAGAGAATTTTTTCTTCTAACTGTATAAGTATAATTGGCCAACTAAATGCAGTCCTGTCTATAATAAGACTCATCAATTTAGACCATAATTAACATAGGTAATCTTCGGCCCAATAAAGGTAATTTAAGTTCAAGACTTTCAAGTATTACGAATGCAATGGACATAAGTATGACCAAATACGGTATAAATATCTAGATCGGTACCATTCACTTGCCCTTTGACTTGACGCATCGCTATTTATCGAAAACAACCTTAGCGAAACGACTGTGCGAAATATAAAAGTATTACAACATCGTACCTTAATGTATAAGTACTAATATTATAAACCTGAAGAGTTTGTTAGTTTGTTTGGTCCGATTTATAAAATTCCTTCAGTATTGGATATACGCTGTATATCATCAGGCTAAGACAAATAGGGGCTGAGCACAGATCACAGAAACTAAAGGGAGATATGGTTAGGGGGCGGGGCCGGTGTCGCAGCAATATGTACAAAAAGAGAACAAACTGTAGCGGTGCTGTATACTTACGTCACTTACAATCTAGTGTGCGAACGAATAGTCGCTCTCATATTTTTGTGTGATGACACGCACACAACGCGAAGTATTGTTTTGATTTTGTTTACTGCAGTTGTGTGCGTAAATTTTTTATGAGACACGGTTTCGTACTCAGCGCAAGCGATTGGCATCTCTCTAGATCTCTATGGGGCTGAGCAATGCGGGTATAGAACCGCCGGACACAGCTAGTATGTTATACCGAAGTTATTTCTAGTCTGTGGTTATACTATTTAAAACGAATTCTCTAATCATGTTAAGATTATTTGATTTATCGTAAACTAGCTTTCCGCCCGCGGCATCACCCGCGCAGTCAAAGATAAACCCGCATAGTTCCCGTTCCCGTGGGATTTCCGGAATAAAACCTATCCTATGTCCTTTCTCGGGTATCAAAATATCTCTATACCAAATTTCATGCAAATTGGTTCAGTAGTTAATTCGTGATTGAGTAACAGACAGACAGACAGAGTTACTTTCGCATTTATAATATTAGTATGGATTTATTTTTTCGTATAGTTATGTCTTATTTCTTACACATAATTATAATATTATTTTATCTCAATAACTTATAATAATAAACCACAGAGTTAAGCTGCTTGTACGTTCGTGGCTTGTTCGCAAGAACTTTACCTTACATAAAATTAATTAGTATGTTCATTATCAAACAAAATTGGTCTGAAAAACTTTGGAAGTAAACATATAAAGCTGTATCGGTTTATGTGGAAAATTATTAACAACGACTCTATATAAATTATGAGAAATTTATATTTCACATAAATGTTTCACTGATGCATTTAATATCTTTCAAATACATTAGTGCAAAAATGTACTGAATAATGGATTGAATACTTTTTCAGCTTTCCGCACGCGGATTTGCCCGCGTTTTCAAAGAAAACCACAAGAAAACCCACATAGTTACCGTTCTCGTGTGACTTCCGGGATAAAACCTATCCTATGTGTTAATTCAAGTTATCCTCTATATGTGTGCTAAATTTCGGTATAATAGGTTCAGTAGTATTTGCATGAAATATAGTTACAAACATACACACCTACAAATACAGATACATCCATCCACACAAACTTTCGCATTTATAATATTACTAGAAGGTTAATTTCATACAAGTAAGAATTATTTACTATGCCTGTATTGATATTCGTATACCTGTGATGTACATTACATTGTGTTCATAACTTCAGCAAACAATTTTCATACTCAATTTCTCTGTCTGACCTCAAACTTAAGCTTATTATGAGTTTTTCAGTAAACTTTTACAAGTACTTTGTATTTCCGAGAAAGGTATGTTTTCTTATATTATTATTTGTAATAAATAACCGACGAGAAGCTATTTTAAAGGCAGTTTTAATAACTTTCTTATTATTCAAATATTCATTGATTTCTGGTAACCTTTAATGTTTTATTTTTGAAAATTAACTCGTTATAATGCTTGAGTAAATTTCGTAACCAATATTGACTTTTCATATAACTTTTGATTTAATAACTTTAATACATAAATGATTTAAATGAAATTTAATTTCAAACATTGATTTACTTATATCGAAACCAAATATGTAGGTATTTGAAGTTGTTTGAATAAATGTTAGTCTTGCTCGTTTGGATTCGTTATATTATAAGGTCAAATGAATTATATAATTGAGATTTAATTAAAACGTAAGTTATGTTAAATATGCTTCAATTCAGATATTTTAGTTTTAAATATGTGTTAAATATGTACCTAATTGATAAAATTTAAATAAAAAACCTCATTCGAAAAAAATATAGGTATCACGATTTTTATAAGAAAATATTTTGCAGCTTAGGGTAAAGTAAAAGTAGGCAATACGAGATTTTCATTCTATCATACTTTCCCAGTTTTTAAAATATTAAAAAAATATAGTGTTGCCATATAAATATTAGGTAATTTACATAACGATTTGCTAGAATCTAACGTAAACGTTACATCAGTTGAATAATTTCGATAATACTTGATTGCGAACTGGATGGCATGCATAAAATGTCTGGCAACATTTACATTTATATTAAAAAGAAAACTAACTACTGACCTCGATTCTCTCTGGTTTTATAAAAAAAATAGGTCGCACCATAAACGTAGCCCGTACGTAATCGGAGCTTCCCGTCGAAGCCTACGTAACATGCAGCTTACATCGGTAATTAACCAATGTTTATTATTTGTTTATTTATGTGATTATCATGATCACTTATTACATTACATAATTGAAAATTTAACGATTTGAATATAAATATGTATTAAGTTTATTTACTTAATATACGTAAATATTAACAACTACATATTAGGTATATATATGTATTTTATACTACCTTATTCAACAACACTATGAAAACATTGAATTTACATAAATGTAGAGCTATTGTATCATAGAGTTATTTTATACAATAAAACGTTACATTTCAAATATCTTATATTCAAAACTCTTAAAGAATATAAAACAAAAATATATCCATGTAATATCAAAATCCATTCTATGGTTTGATATCATGTCGATACTTCTTAATAAGTAAACTTTTCATCTCATTAAATTGAGCATTATATTGAGTCCACTCAAATTTTGCAAGAATTTTTCTAAACACATTTCAAAAAACCCACGTCCGAACTCAAACATAATGTTATCGTGAAGTTTTTTCCTTGCGCGAAGTTTGTAACAAAGTTAAAAGAAAAATAAACTCATTTAGCAGAAACTTTTATATTGAATGTTCAAATATTAGTCTTCGTATCTTCTCTGTGAATATTTCATTTACGATTAAGTACTTGCGAAGAAGTTAAATGTTTTATAATAACGACTTTCGTTAATAGTTTTCACTTTTAAACTCGGATTTGAAGTGTTCTTCAATACTTCGAAATTCACAAATCATTCATTTCTAATGCCTACATCGTTATTTTTGAAGAAAGTAAAGAAAGGTTATTTGATTTTGACCTTTCCTGTTGGCTGTTACTCAATTTTATTTTTGTTATGTTTTTATCTGGAGGTTTGTTATTATAATATACTAGATGTGCCAGGCGGTTTCACGCACGTCGTCCTATTGGTCATAGCATGATGCTATAGTAACCTCCTTTGATGAATGAACTATCTTACTTAAAGAGACTTTTCTATTCGACGGGTTTGGGGTTCCACAGATTATTCCATATAATAGCCATTGTAATTACTGTTTCTTGAATTGTATTTCATTAGTGCCCTCCCCTTGTACATACATCGATTCCTAAACTTACTCTGGCAAAAGCAAATATAAAATGATAGTTTCGAATGTGTGCATTATGTCAATACGCTGTTTCTAGCCAATAAAAGAAAGTGCCTTAATGACTGTTTCTAGGTACTGTACATGTACAATTGCGTTTAACGTACAAACATTTGAATGGGACGGCAGACGTGTTTGAAATAAAGGATAAAAGATCCGCTTTCTTGTATTGCGTAATTGTAAACAATAAATATTGTACGGCTTTTAAATTCACATTTATGTTGTCTGTGGTTACGATTAAATGTACCTATACTGTGTATCAATTTCTTATTACTTAATACTTTGATTAAACAAAAAAGGTAACAATTAATTGTCAATTATTATTTTTTACGTATGACGTTTCACTTAAAATTATACATTTGTTTCTGTGAACGTGGATTACATATTATTATATGTAATCCACGTTCACACTTATTGAACATTATGTAGTTATTTTATGTTATTTAATAAATTACATTATTTTATGTATAACACAACACATACATAATTTCTTATTTTTTTTATTTTTAATAATAAATAAATAATTGAACGCTCTACCACAGATGCTCTACGTAATGTTAATTACAACGAACAATACGAACAATACGAACATATAAAATCAAACTCATTCATTTGTCTAAATTGTTATACAATTGTGATTATTTATATTTTTATCAAGGATATCTGGTGACTTTTGAAATCTAATTTACTTTTTTCTTTTACCTATTATAAGGAAATTGGTGAAAATACAATTTCTTGTTTCCTCATAATGTTGAATAAAATATGAATGATATTTTATTATGAAATATTGAATCATGTTCAAAAGTAGGAAATTGGTTTGTTTAAGATCACCAAAAAGATTTAATGTTTTTCTATCAATCATGTTATATCTACCATATTTATTGTTTTATATCATTTATGTTTATAATAACAGAAGAAATTTTTTGAAGTAGAGAGTAGAGTATATACGTATTACGTAGTAGGATGTCTACTGTAAGGAGGAATTAGGATATATATTATAGAGATGAATTGGTTCAAACACGATAGAAAAGCTAAACAAATGATGTAGATAAGTATAACAAAAAGTTTGACGCTAATTATCCGATTGTCTAATTACTTCCTCCAAGTTAAGTTACAAGAAGCCACGAACCCCAGACTAGACTAGTTCATCCAAGTACCTACATTTAGCATGTCATTTATTTGTTCAAATTATGCGCAAAGCTCACAACAACTTAATATTATTTGGGACTTATTGGTTACTCTATGTACATAATAACGTTGAAAGTATGCGGTTGCTGACTTTTCTTTAGAGTCGTACTTAATCCGTCTAGTTAACTATGTGGTTTGTGAATCTTTGCAGTAATTTAGCAGATGCTTTCACTGTTGCTACGTTACGAATTAATTCGAAAATATGCATCTGAATCCCGGAAAATTGTGAACAATGGCGGCGACACGCGAGCTCTTATCTCATTTCGTTACGGACTTTACATGCTCATTGTAGCATAATATGCACATAATCTTTACTATTATGAAATTGTAAAAAGCTGTGTCTGTTATTCAATTTTCATTGTCTGCTTTCGATGCAAATATTACCAGTGTATAATAAACCAAAAGTCACATTCCTGTTTTGTTACAATAACTATGTTTAATGTAGTTCAATATTGAATAGCATAGTTCTAACATAAAAATTGTAGAATGTAATAAAAAAAACTTTTGTCTCTATATACCTATAGATAAACAACTGGGTCATATTATGAACACGTTGCCATACAACAAACGGGTCAATTTATATTAGTTACGTGTATTTTGCTTTCTTAAATGACAGGATATATTTACTGAACTTTGTTATTAAAGAGAATCATGTGACCTATTATTTCTAACGAGCCCTACTGTGATTGATTCAACCATTCGATACGGTAATGTTATATAATGTTACATTTGCAAAAGTGTTATCAACTAAAAGTAGAATTACTTGTTTTATTGATTGCGAGAAATGCAATTCAATTTCTTCGTAAGTGTAATTATACTTTTGCCCTTAGAAGGTTTTGTAAAGTAGGGCAATTTAAATTATTATTGTTTATGCATTATCTAAAGAATTAATGTTTATTTTGTATTATTGTAATACAATTAAACTATCAATTTGGATGCAATAAAAAATATAAAATTTTATGTTATTTTATACAGTAAGTTTAATAAATATGTACTTACTAGCAGTCCGCCCCGGCTTCGCCCGTGGTACCTACATGTTTAAACTATCCTACCTCTAGTTGGATCGAACTGCACATGGTGTGCGAATTTTATTATAATCGGTTAAGTGGTTTAGGAGTCCATTGAGGACAAACATTGTGACACGAGATTTATATATATATATATACTAGCGGTCCGCCCCGGCTTCGCCCGTGGTACATATTTACGTTCTCTCTACATAAAAACCATCCTCGTACTTCAAGGAATATAATAAAAAAAGAATTATCGAAATCGGTTCAGCCGTTCTCGAGTTATGCGCTTACCAACACATTTTGCGATTCATTTTTATATATAAGATATATTAAGATGTATAAGTATTTAATATTTAATATGTTTAAACTAAGACATTCATATAAGATAAACCAACAACATTGAAAGTAAAATACGTGTCCAAAATATTTAACAAAACTGGACAAATTTTACAACTCTACATTTTTGTACCAATTTTTTTAGAAAGTGTTCTTGATATAGTAATACTAGTGGTATAAAATGATACCAAAACCCAAAAGATCAAATAAATAGATATCCAAAGGACCTTAATTACCAACAAACATGTAAATACTGATCAAAGTACCAGGAGATGAGAAACGTAATGGAAATAGGCATGACGACAGTATCCATAAATGATCAAATTAGTGTTTTTAAGGGAAAATTTATAATAAATAAATTAAAAATAGTCACTTAGAAATAGTAAAAACATTAAGATTAATGAGATTATCAATAAAATAAAACATAGAAATTCTGCAGTCGGCCATCTTGACTGAAACACGCGTGACGTCACGTCTATGTAAATACAGCTTCGCGTCAGGTATATTTTGTTGTTATGAATATGTTGAGAATACGCATTTTTATTTATTTTCTATTTTTCAACGTATGCTTTATAAACTCAGAACAGAAATATAATTGTGAATTCACAAATATGTGGTTCGGGTTTCTCTCCGTTCAATTTATACAATCATTTCATAATAATTTCTCTTTAATACTTTTTTTGGGTATTATTTTTATGTAGATTCACATTGCAATAATGCAACCACTTATAAACTTTGAAATTAGATTCTATAATACTTAATAATTAAATATTTGTTTAATTTTGCTTCGCTATGCATACAGATAATTACGTATTTACGTAATATTGACGTCACGCCTACGCCATGACACCTGTGAGCTGTTTTGGCACAGTTAATAAATATTTTTTGAAAAATAGCTTTTATCTTCGTTAAATTTAAGTATATTAGCGAAATATAGGGCTTTTCTTGTTTAATAAACGTATACACACATTATGGAAGAGGTTTTGAAAATCTTTCGTCATGCCTATTACATGTAATTTGTTTATAATTTTTACGTTCATCACACGTAAACATCGTTCAGAGTTCATCGACATTAGGTACTAATAACTTCGCGGGTGAAACTTGCATCTTAACATCTTCCGTATACCTGAGACCATGTGAATGTATACATTCATATGCAGAGATTATATTTTACTAGCTTTCCGCCCGCGACTTCGCCCGCTTTGTCTAAAACCTAATAAATTATATTCTAAAACTTTCCTCTTGAAGAACTCTATCTATTTAAAAACTCTCGCATCAAAATCTGTTGCTTAGTTTAACGATTTAAACATAGGACATAGAGAAAGCGGCTTTGTTTTCAATGTAGTTATTATTTTACGAGTATCTATATTCAAATGATGTTTTATTTCCATCCCAATTAGGGACTAAGGTTATGTTATGCTATAATTGGTACAATTTTATAAAAAGACATGACAAAGGCGTAATTGGAAACATTTTCATACACATATCTATTGTTCTACCTTCAACATCAATATTTTAATGCGTATATACGTAAGCTTGCTATAAGTAAAATGTATTTAAGGGCCGATTTTTCAATGCTTGGTTAAAACTTATCCGTCCAATAAAGTATTACACGATAATACATAATATTAAAATGTCACGTAAACTGTCAAATACGGGCAATTAGAATACGTTTTTAAAATGGTAGTTTTAATTTTTATACATTATTCGACGAATAAGTTTTAACCAAGGATTGAAAAATCAGCCCTAAAGAATATAATATAATACGTTAATTTAGTACAAGGCAGAATTCTTCTTTGATAGAAGTTCAAATCCAAGCAGGCAGACAGGTTTAATTATTGATAAAGACAAAACAAAAGATCTATTTGAAGTTGAATTTGGTAATATTGTTCCCTACCTTCACTGTGATCTTTTGAAATTACCTATGTGTTATTAAAATTTTTAGGGAAACTATGTAAGTGGTCATTATAAACATCTATATTATATTTTGTTACAAATAAAAGAATCTGTTTTGGTTAAATATTAAAAATATATAATTTCATATTACTTATACTGATAAAATAAAAAGTTCCACAACGTACTATCGAAACAGCGGAAACGTTTACTTAAATCAATAAAAGTTTATCGAGACAATGCGTCAATATCGTTTCGTTGTTTTGTTACGAAACATGTAAATTCGAACTGGATCCAGACCGGTCCCATTACGTAATATGATACCATGCATTTTGAACTTACTTCGTGCTACGGTAAAATTTAAAATCCTTGTTCACGCCAAAATGCGTACAGGTTTGGTCATGGGTCGCCAACGAGAGTGAGAGTGCCCGCGTCATATGCTTTCGCTCGTTCGAATATTACCTCATAGCTTATGCTCTCCTGGTACTTTAAGACATTTCGGATTTTCTTTTTTACTTAAAAGTTGCATTTTTGGACAAAAATACCATGATGACATGATACAATTGAGAAGGTCAAGTTGCACATCCAAAAAACGTAATTTATCTGAGACAGACTGACGATGAAGTAATAATTTATATAAGATTGAATTGAAAGTTTAAAAGTCTTCGAGGTACCAGGAGCGCATGGCAGCGGTAGAGTTCGTACCAAAGTTTAAGAAAAAGCCAACCTCAAAGAAACCTGCTTTCACGGACAATGCGCAGTGCACACTATACTTAAAGCCCTAATAGGACGTGAAAATTCATATTTAGCATAAAATAGAGTTGTTAAGCGTAATAACTCGGTGAATAATGATATTTGACATAATGTAATGACAGAGTATGATGCGTTAATGTAGGCAGGCTGATTAATGGACGTACCGAGAAGTAGAATGGTAATAGTTATGACAAGGATATTGTTTGTATTACGAGTATTTGCTCTACATTACGTTAATTTGATGGTTATTTATAAACTAATAATAATACTATTACTGTTTATAGATTCTAGTATTTTTTTTTATTTCTGTTATATTTTTATTTAAAAGTAAGTATACATATTGTGTTTGTTTACACTAAATTTAAAAATGTAGCGCAAAAAATTATTAGGTTTTTTACTCCTTATAATATTTAGGTCAATAGTTATTTTCAATAATAAATTGCTCATTTCTATCATTACATTATCACGTAAATTAACAGTTTATTAGTCAAATTAACGTCACGTCCTTACATCTTTTACCATGTTACATGTCATATTACTATTTTGTAATTTCGAAAAATAACACGATCGCTAAGTTCAAAGCACGGGCGGATGTTACACAAATCAACGGATTGTTACAAATACACAGTGTACGGTCATCGTTGGGTAATATTGCGTTTCTTAACTATTTATTGTGAGATGAAGGCGCAGAATATGTAATTTGATAAAATGCATACGTAATATGAAGTAAGATATCATTTCTGTTTGAAAGTGGATTAAACGATATGTTGTAGGCAGTATGCAGAGTATCTTTACTAATATTATAAAGCTGAAGAGTTGCTTTGTTTGTTTGAACTCGCTAATCTCAGGAACTACTGATCCGATTTTAAAAATTCTTTCGGGTTAGATTATCAAGGCTATTATATCATCACACTCAAACCGCGGGGCATAGCTAGTATAGTAATAAAGGATAGAAACATTCAGGATTCGTGTATGTGTGTGTAAGTTATATGTGTGTGTGTAATATTATACGAATTGTCTCAGTTATAGAAATTACATAATCAAGTTAAATTGCAGTCGTATCTTTGTTTTTGGATTGTTGTCTCTCGAGGCAAATGGAATTTTTTTAATTGTTTCTTATCTGTCAATTATTTCATATGAAAGGTGTTTGTTATGAAATTTTGTTATGAATTCTAATATGTATTTGTTTGAATTAAGATTTCAAAAAATAGATACGTTTATTGTTTATACCTATAAATGTTTAGTTTTAAATAATTAACAATAACATAACGTTTAGATAAAATTAAAGTAATACAGCCTATATTTAGAGCGATGATTCATATTAAATCTGCCCAAGATAGTTTTACACATTAGACCTTATGTTGTTATTACTTTCATGAGTAGTTAACACTGACCTATAATTACACTCTTACAGTTATGTCATATGCTAATGTTATAATTTAATTATAAGTAAGCGTAATTGCTTCACATTTTTATATAATCGATTATAGACTTATAGGGACGCAATAAAAATAAATAAATAAAATAAATAAATAAAAATAGTAAGATGAAATTATTTTGCCACGAATAATACTGTAGGTATTATATTATTATGAGCCGGACACACAGTCAGCTGTTTGTTTACTTAAAAATAAGTAAACGATACAGAAGCTTAGCAGTGATTATCAGATACACGCTAAGAGACACATTAATTTATACATTATTACACAAGCAGACTTTTTGCTATCAATGCATTATCGAAAAACATATTATATAATTTGGTGTAACTGTAAATCACCGCATGGGCTGGTCAAAACTTGATATTACATAACACACGCTCACCGTAATTCGAGCAAGTTCACCGACCTTTGCTTTACGATTCTCTATGCAAATAACCCTTTAAAAAGTTCGTATTATGTAAACGAATAAATAATTTATTTTATCAATAAACGCTACCTACAAAATTTTCCCGTCCACTTACGGTAAAATGTGCTAATTCATATAAAAAGGGAAATCTTAAATGTCAAGGTTTACGCAACTGAATAGTTTAGAATGGGTGTCAATTTACGTAATAATTTTTAGCTCTTACTTATTTTACTATGTATGTTGAAAGATGGAGCTTCTTTTTGTTATGCAACGAGGGGTCACGATGTGTTGCGCAAGCGATCGCCTACGCCAGTGATAGAACTTTCTACAGAGCACAGACGCACCTGTCGCAGCTCGGAGATGTGTTAATGAATTAGGATGTGTGGAACTAATGACTTTATAAAACATGAATATGCTCTCACTCTTTGTTTTCATAGCGATCGTCTCGTATTTACTTTCGTGTGTTTGCATAGAAAGGTATGTGAAATGAAAAGATTGAATACGTTTCTTTATCGATATTTTTATGCAAAAATATTTATAATACAACTATAATTAGACATTAAAATTACTATTTACATAAATACATTTAGGCACCGTAATTTTTTCTCTACTTAAAACTAAATTTTGTCGCCGGCTATGCAGGTATCACATGGGAGCACGCTCGGTGCGTTTAGTAGGGGCCGGAGTGGCCGGGGGGGCCGTACGAGGAGCTGACTCCCGAGGAGCCGTGGCCGCCGGAGATGATGCCACCGCCGATGCTGCCACCGCCGATGCTACCACCGTGTCCTCCTCCGATGCTGCCTCCGTGACCGCCGCCGATGGAGAGACCACCGCCGATGCTACCGCCAGACACACCACCGCCAATACCAGATCCGATTCCAGAGCCGATACCGCCTCCGATACCACCGCCAATAGCACCACCACCGATGGAGCCACCTTCCTTCTGGGTCTTGTATTTGATGAAGTATACTTCGGGTTTTGAGGGTTGAGTTGGGGCAGCGGTGGGGATGGTGATGTCGGGTTGTTCGTCGGGTTTCTTGACCAACACGTAGACGAGGGTCTTCTCTTCGTTTTGGGCTTGAGCGGGGATGATGGGCGCGACGGGCGCGGGAGGTGCTGGGGCCTTGATGAAGATGATCTTGTAGTGTTTTTGAGGAATGGCACCACCGGAGATGATTTGTGGGCGTTGTTCTTCAGGTTCTGGGGGTGGGACGTGGACGTAGATATGTTTCTGCACAATGGGGGCACCTCCAAAGCCGCCTCCGAATCCACCGCCGCCTCCGGATGAGAATCCACCGGATGAGAAACCGCCTGAGGAGAATCCGCCTCCTATTCCACCGCCAATTCCACCACCGATGCCACCTCCGAAGCCACCACCGCCGATTCCGAAACTGCTAGAGCTCAGACCTCCAGAGGAGAATCCACCTCCGTGTCCTCCACCGAGGCCGCCACCGATGCCATGGCCCCCTCCGAGACCTCCACCGATGCCTGCTCCGTGACCGCCGCCTCCAGGCGCGTTGTAACTGTATCCCGCCTCGGGCCTCGCCGAGCCGATAGCCGCAACGGCTGCTAAAACCTGTAGCACAATAAAGCACACATTAATTGTAATTCCCGAAAAACTGTCACGAAAAGTTAAAAGAAAGTGATATGCAATAGGGTGCATCCGCTCGCGACGTATCACTATCGCAAAAAGATGGTATCGGATAACAATTGTGAGAGCACGGCTGAAGTCTAGCGGGCGCGGGGCGCCGCGTGCACTGACTCACATCCCACAAGGAAGCACGGTCCCGAGCGGGTCACACACAGGTCACAGATCACTTTCACTGCACACGAATACCTACCAAGAACGCTTTCATGTTGACTCGCGGAGGTCTCGTGGTTGTATGATGCTCTGTACCACGTTCTGAACGCTTATATACAGCCGGCTCGTCTACACCTCTCTCCCTGACTCTTCCTAAGATTCGGCCTTCGGGCCATACGAGAATTATGATTTTAATGACACCCGTCCGAATTCGTCTCCGGTGAAAACAATGATCTTACTGGACACTTTCACACTCGCGTATAAAATTATCGACTTGTCAGTGTAAAACACACGATATCCATCTTTTGTTAAAAAGGTAATTTGTCTCATCCGAGTCGTCAAGTGAAATAAAGAAGCAATTACGTTATTAAGCCCCTTTGTGAGAACTCGAATTAATTGAATTATACAATATACACGCATGAAAATGCGTGAAACACCAATCTATGACTTTCCTTATAGGTAGAATTGATTTTGTCATCGACCATGTATAGTGATGTTTAGCGTTTATAATTAATGTGATGATTAACTTTTATGCTTCAAATACTGTTAGATTTAATACGTATCTTATAAATAAGAAGCTATTTTGAACCATAAATTTGAATACGACTTATAAATGAGAAAACAACATGAAAGCTTTATCTTAGAATAAGGTATTACAAATTGCTCCGTGCTTATGACATTACGACCCTTTGAAATAGTTTTCCCGTATAATTATGTAAATAAATAAAGGCTGCCAGCTTCGAAGAACTCTTTGATAATATGACTAGCATATGATTTGGTATAATTAACCGAAATTATACCATTATGGTTTACTATAATATGTTAGGTATTTATTAAATTTTGGTATTGAAGCTCATAAATTAGGCTAGGAAATTGATGCGAAAATAAACATTTTCATATCAGTTAACATGTTATGAATGACATCTTAATGTTAAATTTTAATAATGGAGTCTGGTCATTTTGAAAGATATTCATTGTTTAGTTTAATTAACATAATATTTTGATAAAAAAAAGGTCAAACATAACAATATGAACCGCAAAAACATACTCTAGTCATTTTTGTAGAGTTTATGAAATAATATTTTCAGTCTATTTTTCTATTAGGTTTTTTATCATCGTAACAATAGCACTTACATTTTTTTATTCAAATAATTTGACACTTTTTGAAACAAATTGATAATACAACAAATACACATAAATTAATCCACAATACATATACAATTCATAGTTCTCTATTAATTGTTCATTAAACTGTTCCATTTAGCCTTAAAACTATCAGATGTTCGCTTTCTTCACCATAACCGTTAATCTAGATGAACCAAAAATGGAAAATACAGTGTAATTTGCGTAACAATGAGTCTAATACAACCTAAAGGTTATATAAGATTGAGTCACAGGCTAGACTATTTTGAATTATACATAATTACTATAGCTATCCCGGCGATTCTTAGATCTAGCCGATAGAGCCACAAAATTTCATTAGAATCCGTTCAGTCGTTTAGGATATAAAAAGATATAGAGAAAATATATATCATTCATTCATCACGTCATTCGCGCGGTAAAAAATACCCGTTGTGTTAATTTAGACTATAACTTATATTTGTACAAAATTTCATCCTTTTTTTCATGAAATGATAAAATGAATAGGTATATGATAAAAAGATATATAGTTTATAGGTATGTAAGCACAGACATATATCTATGTATGTAGGTAATATTATTTATTTTCAATTCCCATTAGAATATTCCTTTTCGGTAATGGACAGAGGGTTTTAATATAATGATGCTACGATTACAAGAAAAGGCAGTTGTTTACAAAACCGATGATAGTTTGCTCAACTATGAAAGTAAGCATGTAAATAATTTTTGTATTCTAAATTCTAATATACTTGAGGAAGAACAAAAAGAAAGGCAATATATTCAAAACCAACTCGTCCATAATAATAAGGATATCTATTATCTACTTATAAATAAGTAGCAGATGCAAAAAGTTAAAGAGGCATAAATATGAAATAAACAAGAATAAATTAGTATAACTACATACAGACTGTGTAGTGTAATAATTTTTGTACGCAATATTTATACGTAACTCAATTATAATATTTAAATTCTTGTATGAAAACAGTGACTATCACTTTTAACAGTATGAACCCAAAATTAATGACGCGATTTTTATTAGCTTCACTTATATGTTTGTATGTATCCGTCTCCTTTAAAATCATTCCAAAATCGAGTAGATTTTGACCCACTTTAAACGTACAGATTTAATTCAAACCAGTACAAGTACAAGTACACTTATCAAGAATCGGTGTCAATACAATAATTTCATGAATTTATCGTAATAACGTATGTTTTGTATTTTTCTGATACATATTTTATTTTACCCAAAGTTTCATGCATAGTAACCCGTGGCACCAAGCCTGTGTATGAAATTTAATGATAAAACAAAAGGCTATGTTACGATAATTTGACAGAAGCAACTCATCTCAGTATAATGATCTTATCAAATATTCAGTTGGCGTCTCAACAGATCCGTTTCTGTATCGATTACAGTGATCAAACAGCGCACGAATTTCGCCAACACATACGCGGTACGTGAATCGTAAGAAAATGGGAGTTAAAATAGTATAAAGCGTAGGAAATTATGCTGCTCTTTGTACTCATCTTTTAGTTTAATATCTTTTTTGTAACTGTGTATCCATCTGTAGTTTAATATCTTCTTTGTATAACTATTGAGACTTTATAAATATATGTAGCGTAATTGCAACCCCCGAGGCTGTTTACAAAGCGCCCTGTTAGTGTCTCATTATCGTAATAACATTCATATAAAACATGAAGCGAGTGATTTAAATAAGACTTTTTGTTTGATACGTAGCTTTTCTTTAACGAACATATGCTTTTTTATCATAAATATAATAGAATAACAAGTTAAGATAAAAATAACATACTTTTTAATAACGTATCACTACATAGTATAAAACAAAGTCGCTGATGTGTCTCTATGTCCCTATCTATGTATGCTTAAATGCGAAGCCGCGGGCGGAAAGCTAGTTTATCATAAATGTCGAAAGCTATGTTACAACACAAGGGTTGCAATTCTGATAATCAACATAACGTAATTATTTGCACACATACAATAATGTAATCGGAATTTCATTAAATACTGTAGAAGTACTTACTTTATATGCAAACAATATTTATTTACTATTTATTAACAACTACATATGTGTTCGAGCTTATTTACCTAATTACGACAGCTTAAAGCTACAAAAATGTAAATACATGTAATTAATATACTGTTACAATATAATATGCTGAAGGGCCGTTTCCTCACCTATCCTACATATATAAGGCCGTTCATCTACAAATATTCTAATCTAAAAATACAGAACCCATCCGCAAAAAGCTTACGCTCCTCATCAATTCGATTGTAACCTGTGCCAATTAAAAACGTAGTGGGAGTGATTGAAATATAAGCAAATGTTCATCGTCTCTTCAGTCCATCTTTAATGCAACAGTTGCATGTTCGTCCATTCTCTCAAAATTAGGTGTCGGAGTAATTTCCTAGTCACAAAACGCGTTTTATGATATCATCTTTTTCGCAATTGGCAAGTAATAGTATATGAACGACCATCCAAGATTTGATGAAGATTTTGCGTTAAGTGCGTCACACACGGTGAAGATACTATAATATTTTATCTTAAGATACTGTAATATTTTATATCACAGTATTTTAAGGTACCCGGTATCAGCGTTCTGACCATCATTTTTCTTTTTGTCATTGCGTACTAAGACCCCTGTAGAACCGCCATCCTGTTACAAACTACCCACAAAATTTCAGGTCATTTTTAACAGGATGGCGGTTTATAAAGGTGTACTATGTTGTTGTGCATAATGAAATTATCTCGATTGTTTTGTTTGCGGTCAGCCACGTGATATTCAACACGTGAAATGAAATGTATATCCATTTGATATAGTGGTCCATGTATTAATTGTTTAATTAAGATACTAAGTTCCCTTTTTAATTTCCGTACTTCATTAAAAATATTTTTTACTAAAAGTTTCCAAAAGCGCGGTAAACGTAAAAAAGCCGAAAAAACAGCATTGGCCATATATCATAAATGTAAATACAACATTATTTATTAAACCTGTCATCATTTACAATGCAAAATATCGCCTGCAATGGAATTCATATCCGACTGTTATATCACAGTTTATCTCGAACGGCTCCAAATATCGAGTTTAAGCACTTTCCAATAATGTTAAAGGATCGAAGAACAAATAAATAACATATTTAGCAAGGATTTTCCGGTTTCATAAGCGTATTCCCTCGCTGTTATGTGACCGGTGACGCAATAGAGAAAGATAAAGTGAAATGAATCCGCAACCTTTTGAGTAAAAGGTTTTTTAATTTTACAAACTTGATCCGAACAGCTGAAATCGTATAACTTCTATACAGCAATTACGCATGCACCTTTATGGTCAATGGTCATGCTTTTTGTATGATATATTTATCATAAACTCAATGATGTAGGTTTCCTCTTTGCATTTGATGTCTCCAGTTTTTGCACTCTATATAACATCTATTTGCAAGAGGATATGAAGGTTTAAATACTTATAAATTACATCAAGAATCGAATTGGTTTTATAAGGCATAAGTGACTTAAAAGTATTTTTATTAAGCGTATAAGTTATTTAAAGGCTATTTCATACAGTTTCACGGATAACACCTTTTATCTCCCATTTCAACCCTTAATATTCAATTATTTTCATTCAAATCAAGTGCTCTGGTTATAATATGCTTTGCCTTGTAATCGTAATCGACACACTTTCGCCATTATAATATTATAAGTATGGATTTAGGTCAATTAGTAATTTTGACTATTTTGGCTGTTAGAAATATTTTGTTTCTATAACTTTTGCTTCTACGTTTTACGTGTCTATCAGGACAGACCCTTTACGACCGGGATTCAGAAATTGTTGTAAAGCTTTTGTTATTGGTAAATGTATGTAATATGTTAAAAAATTTCAAACTAGCATATACAATATAAGAGTGAATAATATAAAGAAACTTAATTATGAACTTTTACAATACCATCTCTATAGCACAATGATTCATGAATTTAATAATACTACTATAACGTACTATTATCCTTCCTATGTAATTTATTATGATGTACGATTGACCTAATAATTTGCATGTTCGACGAGTTACATAGTCATGTAACAGATAGGTAACTATGGTGCTATCTTCAACATGAACAACTTGGAAATGTTCTAAGATAAATATGATAAATCTTAATATTTCAGTGTTAAAATTATACGATAAACTTGAATATTATTCATTTCTCCAGTACGAATACAATTTAGTTAGTATACCAACTACAGAAGCAAAATAATAATGAAATTAAGGAAACATTTCTAATTAATTTGCTAATAATCTTTATTGTCAAAATGAATACTAAAAGCATATATAATCATAAAAATATAGATTTAAAATATGCAGCGACGAAGCTGGCAAATCAAAAAATCATCTTTTAATGTTGCAAGAAATATTAAAATTTCCATTTGACATCGTTTATTATGAATCGATCTATATTTATCATATATCTGTATAAATTTGGCTTTTATCATTTTATGAATAATAAGTTTCGTAACATGAAAACGATTTGATGCAAGCTTTAGCTCTAGGCATTCATAATCCATTAGACTTTCGACGTTTTAAAAGGTCTATTGTAAAATATTCATTATGAAATAAAAGCTGTATGTTGGCGCCTTATTATTTATTAATTAATTTATATTAGATATGCAAACATTGTTAAGTTCCACTTAGGCTTAGGCGTAGACCACACATGTCGTTTTATCTATACTGATAGTACGAAGACGATTTTTTTAATGTTAGTAGGTACCGAATGTAATAACATACTGCGGGCTAATTTAATTTTGTTTTCTTATAGGTATAGAAATTTAAATTATTCATGAGTGGAATAAGTATTTTTTTAATCCTGACCTGGACCCACCTAGCTTGATTTTTTTTATTTAAAAGTAAGTATACACCTTCCTTTACTTATATATAGAGTATTTTCACCATAAATTCCGTTGAAAATTTACGTATTATATTATTTTTTACATGTCTTGTATAACAATGTAGATTGGTCGAATGTTATACGTGTAGTGGAGCGTAGGTGAGAGTATTGATCGTGAAGGTCAAATTTTGATCACCAGGTTATCCGATAAATATTAAAAATGATAGTGATTTCGTGGAAAGTTGTTTTGATCACGCATTGCGAAAGTTAATACATTTGCAATACTATTTTGATTTTAGTGTGCATAATATGTGCGATTGGTAAATTCGTAGGAAAGTTTTGAGTATAATTTGTTTACAAAAAACACAATTTGTTAAACATCAAATGAAATTTCCTATAAAATATGGTATTTCCTAAATTCTCATTTATGTTCTTTCATTAGATAAATTTAATAATAATATCTAAATAAATAGCGAAAATGTTAATCAGCATACTAATTATGATAATTTTGTTTAGATATCCGGTATTTCATTGCGTAATAAACGTAAACAAATAACGTAAACATTCCTTTTGAAATTTGATATTTGTATTTATAAATAATGCACTACGTAATAGTAACTTTCGTGAATGAGTTTAGTATAAACTACAAAAAAAATACATTTTAAAATTGTTTCTAACGCCTGGTTCATTTTTTTAAGACTTAAAACTATAATTTGGACACACAATATATAAATTATACCACAGTTAAATACTATACTAGTTATCAAGTGTATTATTAACAAAAAAAAATTTCAACTCCATATTTGGAAACACAAGTTTAAATCGCGTCCACACACGGTGAAGATACTATAATATTTTATCTTAAGATACTGTTATATTTTATATTACAGTATCTTAACGCATCCGGTATCAGCGTTCGGACCATCGTTTTTCTTTTTGTCATTGCGTACTAAGACTCCTGTAGAACCGCCATCCTGTTACAAATGACCCACAAAATTTCGCGTCATTTGTAACAGGATGGCGGTTCTACAGGAGTTTACCAAATCAAATTTGTACTAGTATACATTCGGAACTTGCATCAAATATCCTTCCATACTATTTCATAGACATACCGTCTTTTATTATGTCACATAGGCTTTGATAATGTGTTGTAAATGAGATGCTACCGTAATAGCGGTTAGGTAACCCATTCCGGCTGTTCTTATATACCTTTAGCACGTACATATTCTAATCACACAGAATGATATCAATGCTTTACGGGAAAAAGGTCTCGTAATAGATGTTTCGCTTTCTTGTGTGTGACGAAACAAATGATTTTACAAGCTATAATTATGAATGAATGCAACTCTATTATGACGTCTATATAGAGAGTATTTTTAATTTAGAATATAAGGTTTTGGGTATCTTATTCCTGACTCTAATTCAATGACTTGGAATAGTTTTGATAAAATAACATTGCATGCTTTAGTGATAAATATTTTCCAATTAATTTAAGTACGTACTATATAAATATATTCATACCCACACATGTTTAATATTTTAAACTTCACGATATAACATAATCTTATGCCAATATTCTATAAAATACCAACCTCTTTACTTTAAAAAGGGATCAAAAGCACGAATGACAACCATTTCCGCAAAATTATGTTATTTCAAGTGCTCTTCAAAAGTGTTTCCAAGATATTGCTTTTTCTTTAAAAGATAAAGATATTCCGAAATTCCGATTATTACCAAAATGGTTATTCATAAAAAGTTGAATTGAAAGAATGCGGTAATAAATTAACATTTGAACTAAGGGTATCTTCACGACTATACTTTCATGATTTAGATGTAATTTTGCTAGAGAAAGGACTCAAGCAGGAAACAATATAATGTAATATTTCAACTGTCCGTCTTTGCGTTCCGGAATGATGTAACGTTAGTGTTTTTAAGCTGGCCTAGATAGATTTGTTTTTATAGATAACTATATTGTTCTTGTGTGGACTGGTACAATCCATGGTGATACGTTACAAACAAAACTTGTTTGTCATTATTATTTGAGAGTTTCTTGATGACCAGATATTTTAATGGTTAGTTTTTGCTGTAAGATTTTTTATGTTAGAAGTTTTAATTAGTAGCTATACATAATATACAATATTATAGCATTATTTTTTTAGTCTCATGTATTTTACATTTTTATTCTAATTCATTTCTCTTGCCTTCTTGCACGTGGCGAATAAATCTTACCTTATTTTCAAAGGTCTGTAAAATATTGTAATTAATATTATTAAAGTATAATGTTCAATCAAAGGACAATGATACCGTGTTTATCGTGATCAAAGATAAATTAAATTCTTATATCTTTTGTATGACATTTATTTTATTAAATAAATATGAGATTTGTTTCCATAAATATTTCGGAATTCTAACTAGAGCATCTACTGACATTCGAGATAACAAGCAAGGGCTCGTTACTTGTTTGTCAGCTGTTGTCGGGGTAAGAGGATATAGTAAAATGTTTGTGTGAAACACAATACTTATATATAACAATAGTAATGAATAATATTATATATGGATTTACAACGATGCGTGTCAACTTACAACAACTCACTATCTCTTCTCGAGTTCTAACTCCATTCAATAAATTTTCTTTCCTTTATTACTAAGTAAGTAGGTTCGGAAATCATGCTCGAGTAGAAGAGTGTATAAGAGAAAATATAATTGAAACAATTTCCACAAATACTGATCTTAAATAATATTCACAAAGGTAAAACGAAGCTTAAACTTTTTCCTATCATTCCGTTATATGATTATTTTAATTGATTTAAATTTTTAATTTATAAACTATACGTAATATATATGTTTGAATACTAATTTCATGAACCTTGGTTATTCTAATTGTTCCAGAAACTTCAGGCACATAAATTAATTTCGATATTTATTCAGATGTTAGAGTTTACTAGACCAGAATAATTCAACGAAATACACAATTTTGTAATAAAAATTGAATCTGTGGCCTTCAAAATCAAAATTTAGTGACGGGTACGGTCTGTCTATTTTTATGCAATAATAATCTTAGCTACAAGGCTAGGATGATAGACAGGTGGAGACAGCTTTAATAATTTATCACTTCGAGACCGAAATTTGGTCGGATAAGAGCAAAAGTTTTAGATAGATACTAGGCCTAGTAGGTAAGGTTTTTTGCTCATGATTGCGATTTCTCATAATAAGATTATCGTAAAGATATTAATTTAGGGCGTGGCTGTCAGTTATTACCAAAATTTGTTTCTTTCGGTAGCGCCAAGTTTTAGTAGAAAGTATTTGCATTAAAATAAACAAAGCAATACTTGAATATTGTAATTTGAAATTGTTCCATTGATGTGATTTATAATAACACAGAAAATGAAGGTCTATTCTTATTATTACAAGATTAAACAACTTGGTTGGAAAACTTATAATTGGGACCTTTTGGAAAGCCGCCTGAGTTTAATACTAATCTTATTACGATAACAATGTTTGAAATCGAAATATTCTTACAGGTATTTAAATTACATATGTATTATATTTTAATACAGAATAACCATCCCTTAATGTTACAAATGCGAAAGTAACTCTGTCTGTTTGTCTCTTCTTCACGCTTAAACCAGTGAGCTGATTTTAATGTTTTGTATAGGCACAGATTAGATACTAGGCATAGGTAAAGGTAGTTTGAGATCTATGAAAGGACATAATATTATGTTTGTGGCAATTCATAGGATTTAATGCCGGAAATCTCACAGGAACAGGAATTATGCGGATTTTCCTTGACAACGTGAGCACAGTCGTGGCCCGTGGCGTGGGTGGTAAGCGTGTTTAAAATATCTTCTTCTACACGTGTTGTTTTGTGACACAAAATCATTCAAATTAAATGAAGCATTTTCCTTAAAGATTTTTAATGTCCTGTCGCATTATTTTCCGATTGTCAGTTATCTATTCCTGGAAATAACGTGAAATTAACTCTGCTTGATACCGGTATAGATTATTACTGCGTAAATTTTGTTAAGGACAATTTATTAAAGGTAGAAATGTTTGAAAATTAATTTCACTTGATACCGTATTATTCACAAATTTCAACGGATGATCATTGTTTGACTATTTCTAATAATAGCATGATATACAAGTCTTTGTTATAAAAAATCTAATTATAATCACAATGAAATGCTCATTCCCATACAAAACACAGATATAACTTATAAATAATAGAATGTAAAAATATTACAAATGTACTTTTATTTTTCAAAGCATGTGGCTTATATTTTGCGTGGTTTATTTACCTGATAGAGAGTGCGTAATGGGATTAGGAAGGGAAGAAAAAAAAAAGAAAAACATCGCGTATCGAACCGTAAGAACTGCGATGGAATCAAAGTCACGACGATAATTTATTTTGATTATTTTTACGCTCGTGTATTTTCGTTTAATATTGTACCTTATTTTCGTACATCTGACATTCTCACACTCATTACCTACATAAAAATGGCCGAAACTTCTGACTTACTATACTATATTGTCTGAAACTAATGAAATTAACGTAAATATCTATAATTGAAGGGTTTCATTTTTAATAGTTAATGCTCTTTAATATATTATTTACATTAAAACATTAAAAAGTACAATGTGTAGAAATTTAACCGGTGGGTTATAATATAGATATCGTGTGTAAATCTAATACATATATTCCTCTATGAGATATTATCTCCTCTATTGCTTATTAAAATGAAATATTTGCAATAATCATATAATAATTTATCAGTTGTATACAATACGAAATCAACTATGAAGTAGGTACAACGTACAATTGAATTCAAGTATTTGTTGTAAGCCCTTAAATAGTAGTGTAAGTACCGCATACAAATAACAACAGTTGTTTATGTAATGAAGGTATTTTATAAGACCATCTTACTTCAGCACACATATAATATGTATTTTAAAGATGCGGTATGTGTTAATTATACAGGGTGTCCCACTATTGGTATACTAAGCGCGAAGGGACTTGTAGTTTTGCATACACTGATCACGTAAAAAATACATAAAAAACAAAATTACATCAAAAATTTTTTGCTAAATTTTTCCTGAAAATCTATGTTTTCTTCTCTAGCTTCGCGCAGCCGGCATATACCGCTCCTCTAATGTGAGCATTTTGTCTATGAAAACATAAACTTAAACGACACACGTGCTGGTGGCAAAGTTGGGTGGGTTGCTTGTTATGGGTGTACACATAGAGTTTTAAGAATTCATCTTTTTGAAAAAAAATGCGTCTGGAATTTTTTAATTATTTTTTACGTACTCAGCGTATTCAAAACTATAACCTCCTTTGAGCTTAGTATACCAACAGTGGGACACCCTGTATATTTCCATTGTAATTATTCTATTTAGTTCTGTAAAACAATGAGATATATAATGATAATTAGGTATGTACAACATAACGTTATACATAGTATTACGGTGCATTAAGATGAAACGAACACAGAGCTAGAGCATTCTTACGTGATCCTTTAGTGTAAACGAAATCTCGTACTCAATGTTGTTCAGTATTAGAAATTTAGAACATTATAGCATGGAATGAACAACGAAAGAATGTTCTACGCCTATTTACACTAATATAATTTGACATAGTGGGGTTAGAATGAGTTATCGTTTGATCTAAATGCACCGTTACTAAGGCAAGGCAAACGTTGTTCAGATAGAATACCCTAAGGCCTAACACAAAAATTTCATAATAATTGGTTAAGCCGTTTTGGAGAATCATGGTTAGAAACACTGTTTCATAAGGGTTTTTGTAATATGTTTATAGAAGATAAAGTAAATCAAAACCAAGGCGATTGACATTATCGTACATATGAATGAAATTACTATTGAAGCAATAATATAATTTATTTACTGATTGTATGTAATTATTATGTCAACAGATTCAACTCAGATTGTAGTTGTAACATCATATTAAATTTCAACGGTAGGCATAATTAAGTTCCATGTTATTAGGTAAATTATTAGATATCATATTATTCAGGCAAAGTTTCAGAGATTCAATCAGAATAATACTGTGCCTGTGTATAATCATCCAAACAATCTAGTTATTTTTTAAGAATTGAAGTAACTTTTTTATATTGAGAAACCCTAGATTGGATGGTTGTGATCCCAAAGGCCTGCTTGTTCCATGCTTGCTGCCTGCTTGTTGTGAGATTGCTCACAATTAAAACTTGCGGGATCGTGAAGACCTTTGAAATAATGATCAAAGTAATTATCATTTAGTTGAACATTAAAATAAGAAATATTCTTACCTATACCATAGTCTTAGTATACAAATATCTATTCAAAAAAGCATGCCTAAATGCTTTACAATCCAACCAATATATTATTATGTCAATGCAACCGGAAATATTACATAACAATAAACAAAACATCATTCATTCCTTTTTAACTCGTTTCATTCGCGGCATTAAGCTTAAAAATGATGAGTCATTATATTAATTGATTGACCATATGAATATTCTATATTTGTATGCCTGAGGGCATACAATGATTACGAATTTAGAATTAGTTTACGAGATTAAGACATATTATTTTGCGTTGTAATAATAGCGGTGGTTAATTTCATAAGCCGTGAGTGACCTCATCGCGTGGATGGAAAAAGGCTTTTCAGACGGGTTGCGTTTGTATGCAATTTTATGGAAGATATTGCAGGCGACTAATTGAATAGTCGATGCTTTTTGATTTGAAGTTCTTACTTGGTTACTTCCTTACTTGTTTATTGTGTCTTTTACCAACATACAAGCAACATACATTATTTCATGATTATATAAATATCTAAGCTACAAATCAATGAATACCTACTGGAAAGCAACACATAGTTAAATGGTGAAAAATTATGTTCTGTGAGTTAATAAAAATAAAATTCAAAAGGTAGGCGTTAACGACAGCACTTAACACGAGTAAGTTTCTTACATTGTTTTATTGCAGCTTAGCGTCATGTTATTATCTTTTCCATTGCTTTTTGACTAAGAAGACTGATTTTAATCAAATAAAACTACAATTAAACTTTAAATAACAATGTGTGTACGATAAAAACATCAAAACACTAAGTCACTTTATTTCAATGAACTATTATTACATAAAATATTTCTTAACGATTTAGATGTCGTCTGAAAGCTCTCTTATGAACCAAAGGCGGTAGTCTAGTCATAAAGAATACGATAGGTCCATTCTCTTTAATCGATTTGAACCATTATATTGCAGCCATAAGAATTAAAATCCTGCGAACATATTCTCAAAGATCTTGCGGATCACATTACGAACTTGCGTAAGATTGTAGTTCACTTACCTTTGGATTTGTAAATTCAATGCAGTTCAAATCTAAACACCGTTATATATTGCGTTGCATACGTACGTTTCACTTTAAACTTTATACTGAGAAATCTAATAATATCGTAATAGTTCGTAATAAAGCTCATATTCCGTCTATTGAAATGAAATTTTGTGTATTTTTTACCCGACAATGGTAAATGTGTACACATCTTTTGGTATAGAATATATTGACTAATACCCGCTCAAGGAAAAAAGTTTAAAGGGTCAGCAAACAATATTTATTGACTCTATAAGCTCTTGTTGGATATCTTTAAGACAAGATGATTATGATGTCAAAAGTTGTATGTTTTCTTCAATGGTCTTCTTCTATTCGTTCGAAAATTATATTGTAGTTAAAATTTAAGTATCTAAAAGTATTTTATCGAAAACGTATGTGAAAATTAAATTCAATAAATTATGTTATTCAGTGAATGAGAGAATTTATTTCTTATCTTATGACTTATATAGATGAAATAAAAATGATTCGATTTAATTGTGTTAATTTAAGATACAATGAAGCTTTGAGTATTAAAAATATTGATAGAGATGATGAAATGAAATGTTAATAAAATTAAGTATATATTAGTGTCGACAATATTAAATATTTGTTTAAAAAATAAACATTTAAGTGTAAGTCGATGATGGATAAAAATATTACTTTATATGTATGTTGTACGAAAGGTTACAGTCATTAGACTTATTTAGCGTTAGCATTGAGATTTGAGAGGTGCAAAAATCAAAATGTAAAATTTATTTTACATTTAGAGAAATAAAAATGATAATACCTATAATTTTTCATTCGTTAGGGACTGTGTGGTGGTATACAGATGCATTAATTATAGCATTAATTGTTATTATACATACATATATGTATTTACAAATTACAATAATTAGCTGTAAAAATTCATACTATTATGTGAAAGTCTTTCTGTATCTGTTACAAGTAAACCGCTAATACGACTTTTGAGATATTTAGCATAGAGGAAGGTTAAAACTCAAACAGCCCTTTTCAATAATCATCCCTCAGGGACATGGAAATCGACCTTTGATATAATTTATTATAACGAAACCGGAAAGCTATCAATTATAAAGGTAAGTATCAAAGTATCGTATAAAATATAATAATGCATCAAAGGTATGATATTTTTCCTTATGACGCCACAATCATGTCCTAATTTGTATAAAGCTTTGATCTAATATAAATTGAGCTAATATAAATATATAAAGTCGCGTTTGGTTTTTAATTTAGAAGTGAAATTTCTTGAGTGTTGAGAGTAAAATTTCAAGATCGCATCATGGCAATACCAACACATCATGGAGTAAGCAGATGATTTCGGTATCTTAGAATCTTGCCAAAGAAGTTTCACTTCTGACACGTGTGCTCGGCACACACGCTCTTTTTGGTAATTATACATTATAACTTAGGTAATATATCTAATATTTAATCTCGGCTCTCATACAAGTGATTGCATAGTGAAATAATTAAAATATTATTATTGTTCATGTCATAAAGATCTGAATGAAAAATAAATTATAGATAAAAAATACCAATTACAGTAATCACATAAAGAGCTGTTGTTCTACTAAAAATAATATTTATTTAAATTTTGGTTCAATAAAGATCCTTTGATGTTTATTGTAAAGGCCTATGTTCTGATCTAACAAAACTCGTATAAACTTCTTAATGATGAGATCTAAAAATAGAAATTAAATAAAGACCCAAAAGTATAATAAATGTAGGTAGTGAGATTATCAGAAAATATAATGGTAGGCAGGTCTATTTAATCTGTGCGTCTGTATGTTCGCTGTAATCTCAAGAACTTTGTAACATTTTAACAGATAGAGGAGACGCCTACATTTTTATAACTGTGAGTCAAAAAGAACATCAATGATACAGGCAAGAAATTCATACCATTGAAATAACTATGACATACCTATTTAATTATTAACCGTGAAAATTGAATCTTTTACATACAATGGAATAGACTTTGGGACACAGAATTACAAATGCTAAATGGACAAACAAATTTCCTTTTCTACAAAATTACCTTTTAAATTTGACAGTATGGTAAACGTGCGCATTGTGTGAATAAAGACGCCCTTTTAGTCACAAGCATTCAGTTAACTAACCATTTGTATATTTACATATGAATAGAGTGACTGTGTAGACATTTTACAGTAGTATACTAACTACTGAATACTTAGTAATTTTACTGTTTTTTTTTTCGCTATTTATAATGATAGAGCAGCTAATAATAGTGTTTTAATAACG
The DNA here is from genome assembly GCF_061535455.1 of Colias philodice. Lineage (NCBI taxonomy): Eukaryota > Metazoa > Arthropoda > Insecta > Lepidoptera > Pieridae > Colias > Colias philodice. Next base: position 5,715,607 of record NC_143098.1, on the reverse strand, counting down.
GATGATTAACTTATGTTTTTAGAAATAATCACAGGGAATAATCAAGGTAATTTGATATTGTAAAGTTATTGTAATCACGCTAGGAAATTGTGCTATCAACTGTAAAAAATCAAGCCCTTCCATCAGACAATACAAGAAGCGTAGCAGAACATTATTTCACAACGTACTACTTACGTAGTTCATAAATCCAACGTATTCATAAAGTAAGTATAAACGCCCTACGGATAAAGGCTACTAAAGGCAATAGGTAATTCTAAATCTGTATTATGTAATAAGTTCAAAGTTACACAATTTTCGTGGTTGTGTAGTGTTGGCTTTTCGGCCGCGGCCGCGGCGTTGCTCGCTCTCTTATTAATGAGCTACATTCATGTATGAAATAAGTTCCCCTTACATCTACCCTCTAAATGTACGACTGACAAAAATAGCTTGTATAATTTAGCATAGAATTAAACTTCATAACAAAAAAAAACATTTTTATCGAATGAAAAAAATCATATATTCCTTCCGCATTGATTGTATTTATGTGCATGGTGTAAAGTAACACAAAAAAAATAAAATAGAAAAAAAACTAAATTTTCAAATCCAACGCGTAAGAAAATTCCATTAAAAACGTGACATCAATGCAGCAGCTAGAACAAAAATGTTAATACAGCGCGGCGGTCAAATGAAATAGCATACAATATCGAATTTTATGAAAGTCCTCGTTAGAATGTATTAGTAATAACATTCAATGAGTTTGCCCAACACGTCATTGCTTCGCGATTGCAATGTACCATAATGCCTCTCGAATTACTGTTGACCTCAACGACATCACTCTATTAGTAAACAATAACAGACTTTTCAAAAAGACATCCACAATTGTTTTTAAATTACTCTATTCTGTGAGTTAATCGATGTTTAAACTTCACGGCAAAATGAGGGTATTTAAAGATTTCTCGTTTGAAATACAGGATACCTTTTTGTATTAATTGTTTTAATCCATTCTATATATTCCCGCCAATATTGATATTTTTGCTTGTTACCTCTTAACCTGGTTGCTTGAAAGAGATCACTTACAAGTGATAAGGCCACCAAATAAATCGTACTATTTATTTTTATAAGTAGCTGTATGGTTTCCTGTGTGTGCAACTTTATTGAAGTGTAATAAAAAGTGAGGAAAATTTTATTCGATCATGAATCTTACTCATATAATTTTGAACCAAAGTTTTGTATAGATCCAAAAATGTTTGTTGCTTTTCCGTATAAAACCGGAACAATTTGGAGATAGAAATATGGCTTCAAATATAATAAAGGCTTCCTTCTATTGGGTTGTCACAAAAGCTGAAGTTATTTATAGAAATGGTCGTATTGTCATGTTTTGAATTTAGTGACCGTTTTGGGAATATTACCTACTTGCTACAGATACTTTTGCTATATATTATACACAATACACAATGGAATAGAAATAAAATATCATTCTATAATGTAGTGGTATATTTTTATAAATGCCGTTTTTTTCATACCAATAATTTTTATAGAGTGTTCGAAGTTACAATATAAGGATAAGGGCTAAGTTAAATATTAATAAAAATAATTTTCGTAATTATAAATATTATCTACCATTAAAAGCACAAAAATATGTATAAGAATTGTGTTGCATAAAGCTCACCTTGGCAAAACTAATTAGTTGGTTTCCTCTTACAAAAGACTCTTATAATTTCGTAACAATCTTCAGCTTTGTCCTCTTTATTATAGAAAGTTAAACAATATATTTTAAACCAGAAATATTGTGTAACCAGATATAGGTATCAATAATTATGAATATTTAATTATGATAATAGTTTAATTCATATCTGAATCCATACTAATATAATGCGAAAGTAACTCTGTCTGTCTGTTACTCAATCACGCCTTAACTACTGAACCAATTTGGATGAAATTTGGTATAGAGATATTTTGATACCCGAGAAAGGACATAGGCCACTTTTTATTACGAAATATATGTACAATAATATCAAGTAGTAGTTAATAATAATATCAAATCTTTTTTATTTCTTACTTTTCCGTTTTTGAAGTCGGTTGTTTTTAACGCAGTTATTTTTGTTTATTACTTTTTAGTGTATTTTTCAACACGAATCAAACGAGCCCAAACTCGATAAAGTTGAGTCAATATATTACTGAGTTCCTATGGCCACCTTCCGATTCCATCATCAAATCAGCTTCATGTCATGATAATGTTTCATCGCTATCAAATTTACATACGTATACAAAATTTCAGCTCAATCGGTTACCGGGAAGTGAATCAAAGTTACTTGATACATATCAACTTAGTCATCGAGTACAGACAAAATGCTCATAAAATAAAAACTACTGGGCCTATCCGAAAAAAAAAAAATTATGGGACCAATTCGACACCATCCCGCATCGAACAAAAAAGAATCACGTAAATCGGTTCAGAAATCTCGGAGTAATCGGTGTACATACATAAAAAAAAATATATATATACCGGCCGAATTGATAACCGCATAAAATCGCATGGAGAGCTTAATTTTCATTAATTAAAGCTCTAATCGCACGGAAAGCTAAATTTTCACAAAAAAGCTCTAATCGCACGGAGAGCTTAATTTTCACAAAAAACTCTCATCGCACCGAGAGCTTAATTTTCACAAAAAGCTTCAATCGCACGGAAAGCTTAATTTTCACAAAAAGCTCTCACCGCACGGAGAGCTTAATTTTCACAAAAAACTAATCGCACGGAAAGCTTAATTTTCACAAAAAACTTATCGCACGGAAAGCTTAATTTTCACAAAAAGCTCTAATCGCAAGGAGAGCTTAATTTTCACAAAAAGCTCTAATCGCATGGAGAGCTTAATTTTCACAAAAAGCTCTATTCGCACGGAAAGCTTAATTTTCACAAAAAAGCTCTAATCGCACGGAGAGCTTAATTTTCACAAAAAGCTTTTATCGCACGGAAAGCTTAATTTTCACAAAAAGCTCTAATCGCACGGAGAGCTTAATTTTCACAAAAAGCTCTAATCGCATGGAGAGCTTAATTTTCACAAAAAACTCATCGCACGGAGAGCTTAATTTTCACAAAAAGCTCTCATCGCACGGAGAGCTTAATTTTCATTAAAAGCTCTAATCGAACGGAAAGCTTAATTTTCGCAAAAAGCTCTAATCGCACGGAGAGCTTAATTTTCACAAAAATCTCTAATCGCACGGAGAGCTTAATTTTCACAAGAAGCTCTAATCACACGGAGAGCTTAATTTTCATAAAAAGCTCTAATCGCACGGAAAGCTTAATATTCACTAATAAAAATAACTACGTTAAAAACAACCAACTTCAAAAACGGAAAAGTAAGAAATAAAAAAGATTTGACATTATTATTTACTACATATTATTTATATATGTGCTATTTATTAAAAAGGTTTGATGTCGGTGCACGGGCTTAATACTAAGTGCTTAATGTTCGGCACCAACTTCAAACCTATTTAATAAATAGCACATCCATACTAATATTATAAATGCGAAAGTAACTCTGTCTGTCTGTTAGTCAATCACGCCTTAACTACTGAACCAATTTGCATGAAATTTGGTATAGAGATATTTTGATACCCGAGAAAGGACATAGGCCACTTTTTATTGCGAAATATGTACCACGAGCGAAGCCGGGGCGGACCGCTAGTATTTGATAAAAAAAAGAAATTATAACATGACATGAAAAACAGAGCCAATAATTTTCAATACATAGCACAACAAAGGAAAAATAATAATCGAATATAAGAGTAAAATGGGAAATTTGAAGCAGTTAGACCCTGAAAAAACTGGGTCAATAACCAATTTTTCAATATTTAAACTAATTAGCATTAGAATACCCATGTAAAGTGACAAGTTAATTATACAGTAGTTACTAACAGCCGTTTATGTTGGCATAAACTTCCATAGCGGCCGGTGACAACATAATATTTTATGCGTCTTATTATAAAAGAAACCACATAAAATCCACTTTAATTTATGAAAGAAGAAAAATAATATGAAGCTCTATATGAATAAATCGAAACATAATAAAAACTTTTATAAATATACAGTATTGTAATAAAACGTGTTTCTCTGTGTGTTGAATAGATTTGATCTACTTTTGCTTCAAGCAAGGATTAAATTTGGGAAATGTATAAAGGTCATTATTCTAATTTCAAAATATATACTAACAACATAAAGCTCTATATGAATAAATCAAAATATTATAAAAACTTTAATAAATATTTATTGTAATAAAACGTGTTTGTTACATCTCTTCGCCTGTGTTTGAATGCTTTTGATATTATTTTGCTTCAAGCAAGGAGCAAATAGAGATTAAATCTCGGAAATGTATAAGGGTCATTGCTCTAGTGATAATTTAAAATATACACGAGTAAATTTGCGATCGAAAATACAGTTTAAAATAAATAGTATATTATTATTACGATTGTCTAGCGGTAGCAAAACAATTTTGGTTTGGTCTTAAGTTCAATTCCTGGGTCAAGCCGTGTTTCATCGTGGAATGCCTCAGGGTAGGAATTAGACCTCAATAGTGTCTTATTACGTGGAAATAACTGAAGAAATGGTTAAAAATCTTGTACTAGGAATATTGTAGTTTTTATCAACAATAGAAGATACAATATAAATAAAAAATAATCTACACATTTAAAATTAAAATTGACACATTTTTCGTATAAAGAATCCCACAAATAAAGGTGCCCACAAACAAAATGACTAGAAAAATTTTAAGATTCTTGTTCTATATGAAATACATATGTACTAGCTTTCCGTCCACGGTACTAAAACCTTCCTCTTGAATCACTCTATCTATTACAAAAAACCGCATCAAACTCTGTTGCGTAGTTTTAAAGATTTAAGCATACATATGGACATAGGGACAGAAAAAGCGACTTTGTTTTATACTATGTAGTGATGGGAATCAAAGAGAATAATATATGAAAAATAAAGCTTACATTCATACAAAAACGTTTACTACGAATAATTTTTACATTCAATTTCTCCATGTTAGAAAATGTTTGTACAACGAGTGAGAGTTAATCATTATAACATACTGTGAGCTTTACTTTCATACCGTGACTTCATTCACTTGAAATATTCTATTCTACATAATAAGGCATATTCTAATGTAACTACCTTATTATTTAGAATTCATTTAATTCCGATAGCAAATAATCAAAGTGTAAAGAAGTAAATTTTATTGTTATTTCTGTCATTTCATTGTTATTTTGCGTAAGTATCCCTGAAAAAAACTTATAGGTACGTAAAAGTAAACAACTGTTTTATAAGCACGTAAAATCTTTTAGCTCCCATTGTATAAAACTATTTACAAACATACAGTCAGGCTTTGTTTGTAGATGTTATAGTGAAATTGTCATTACAAAACAATACTCTATGCCACGGTATAAAGAAGAATCAAAATTGTTACAACGCATTTTAACTACTTACAGTTGAGTTATTTTACATCCTCATTTGCATTTAAAGCCTACATATTATGTTAATTTATTTAAGGACTAATACTGAATATTATTATGTGAAATATAATCATTGATGTAATTACATCCTAATATAATACGTTTATTTAACCGCGCGACTATCACAAAATCTACTGAAACGATTTGAATGGAATGATAGTACCTAAATATTTGATATTCAAACATGGTGTTCCGGATAACATTATAATATTATGCTACTTTTTACCCGGATTCTGTGCTTTGTAGTTAGTTTAATATATTTATCGAGTCATTGAGGGTACCATTAAAATTCGTTTTATGTACTTCCGACTCTAAAGTTGAAATATTTTGGACTGTAAAAAACATCATAGTGAATTCCTGCATGTTCATAATTTCATAGGAGACAATAATAAAAATGGGTAAAAATTAAAATATTCAACATGTGCAGCTAATATGAATAGGTTCTGTCAAAGTTATAAACAATTTAACACTCTTCATTATAACCAGTTGCCTATAGGTACAAGCCAAACATTACTATTGACTATACAAATGTTTGAGTCTTGGGAGTCGAGACTACTATGTTACGTAGCAAAATAAACGTTACATGCAAACAGCACAAAAAACCAACGTTGGACATAAAATATACCTCTGATTTATTATGATTTATATGAAATTATGAGGCGCAATTCAAATAGTTTTTGAAGAGCTTTTTTGAAAATCAGTTATAAACATTGAGTTTAAATCATATAACGAGAAAGCCTTTATTTTAAAAATCAATAAAATATTAAATAATCTTATATATAAAAATGAATCGCAAAATGTGTTGGTAAGCGCATAACTCGAGAACGGCTGAACCAATTTCGGTAATTCTTTTTTTATTATATTCCTTGAAGTACGAGGATGGTTCTTATGTACAGAAAACGTAAACATGTACCACGGGCGAAGCCGGGGCGAACCGCTAGTTTATTATAATATTATATTAATATTTATTATATTTTAATAAAACATTTATTTATTCAAAAAGACTTCTTCTAGAAGTCCTTTTTGATCGTCATAACATAGTTTTACCATATACCATCGATTTGGAAAGCAGTTACTACGCGAAATCTTTTATCCCAAAGGCCTTTATCCTATGGCTTTTATCGTGATTGGCTGACTGATTATATCATTGAGACTGAACCGATTTAGTTGACAAGAAGTGGGAGAATACGCTTACTTCAGTCGTGAAATTAACCTATTGTTGGTATTTTTGCTTACGTCACTAAACCAGTTAAGGGCATTTCACGTAATTCCTTTGGAATCGTAACGAATCTCCATATTTATTATTTCAAAAATAGAACTAAAAAGGAAATAAAAGGAGCGGCGGAAACAAGACCAAGAATTAAGATACATTTAAAGAAAGACTGTAAAACAATTAGTTATCACAAGGTTTTCGCTTATCATGCATAGAGCCACGCGTAAGAGTAAACTCTTATTATATTAAATGCACGGTCTAACAAAAATTTTCTAAAGATAGATGTATATTGCTTCAGCACGTTTCCTGTATTTTAAATAAAAAATATCGAAATTTGTCGTTACAATTTTCAAGGTGGCCTTAAGCAAATTACCTAATTTGGTTCCTAAATAAATTGAAATCATTATTAGTTTATCTTTCTAAAGAAACAGAACATTTTGGAATGTTTTTCAAATGAGTCATTTTGGGAAAAAACGCCAACGAATAGACTTTATTTTATTAATTGACACAGACGAATTAACTGCGATTTACACAAGCAATTATAGTAAGATTGAGTAACAGTATGGTATTTCGCGTAGATTGTCGAAATTAAGATGAAATGTTATGTATGAGAAGATTGCCAATGATTATCGATTGCGGATGGAATCGATTATTATTGCAATTACCATTAAATGGAGGCTTTACATTTCTCGATTCCATGATGTGTTTTGCAAATTACTTTTGTTAGGCTTTGAAAATTAGCGGTTTTATATTTTTTTGAGGTAGGTATATTAATAATTTTGGTTTCAACTTATCGAAACTCTCCCTTTCACTGAAAGTTTAATTTAATATGTCGGATATTAAGTGAAATATTACAATAAACATGAAGAAGAGCGCGTGTGCTCGGCATAAGTGAAACTTCTTTGGCAAGATTCAAAGACACCAAAATCGTTGCCATGACGTGTCGGTTTTGCCATTACACGACCTTGAAATTTTACTCTCAACGCGCCTAAAGAAGTTTCACTTCAAAAATTTCTAGATAACATTTTCTGCCTGAATATTCTAATACCTATAATAATTTTGCTTCGAAAGCCCGAATCTCAGGTCGTTAGATAACAGACAATGGTATTACAAACGGCATACTTTAATGATAATCTTTATAGCTAGATGAAATTGTAAAATTCCACTTAATGAATCTTAATCTTTGACCTCCGTTATACGCGATTAAAGAATGATTATTATGAAGAAATCAGATTTACAAGCGCTAATCATTAAATTAAATATGCATTTAAAATGGAGACAATTAAGATAGGTAAGTAATTTCTATTAAGTTGGGAACACCTATTGATAAATATACTTTCTGAATTTATGTTTCTACCACACCTACTCTAACTTCGCTAAATAATAGATGAGAAACGTTACTAATTTAGAAGCATTAATTTTGATTTCATAAATCTTTAACCTTATAAAACTTTTTAAATTAAATAAGAAAGTATAAAACATTTTTCTATCGTCTTTTGTCAGTCACAAACTTTATACAATATGGTGATTATAATTTACTAGCTTTCCGCCCGCGGCTTCACCGCGTTTTCAAAGAAAAACCCGCATAGTTCCCATTCCCGTGGGATTTCCGGGATAAGACCTATCCTGTGTGTTAATCCAAGTTAACATCTATATGTGTGCTAAATTTCATTGTAATCGGTTCAGTAGTATTTGCGTGAAAGAGTAACAAACATACACATACACATCGATACTCACAAACTTTCGCATTTATAATATTAGTAGGATAGGATAGGATAGGATAGGATAGGATAAGATTATTCCAGTTCAAAGTCCACGAATTGAGGCATCAAAGTTACCGTTCACATATTAAAACATAACTCTAACTACGTGCGTTTGCAACACGGCCAGTTTTGATGATTTAATTATAAAGTAATTTATAGAAAGTAAAACAGGACTCATCAAATGTCACAGAATGAAGGAAGTCACTTGACGGACGTTAACCTCGATACATTACGATGCAATCCGCAACTTAGATCGGTACTTTCTAAACGGACAAAAGCTTGAGATGATTCCAAAGATCCGAACATTTTGTGCACTGAATTTTTCTTTTTATTTAAGAACGATGTCGCTAAATTTGCAGCATTCCCACGATGCATTTTGAATGATTAAATGTAGATCTTATTATGATATGTGACGATCGTAACCACTTATGTATATTTTTATATGTATGTCCACTGGCCAGGCTAAAAATATATTATACCTACGTTTTACTGTGACTTTACTCAAACAATATTATCAAACTTATTCGTGACAATAAAATGTCTCTATTCAAATGCCAACAGTTATGACTATTCATAGTTACAAGTCAGTTATGGCACAAATTATTGATTGTAAAATTAATAGTTAACGAAACACTATTTGCTAATAATACAATTAACAAACTGACAATTAAATTATATGCATATTATGCACAGCACCAAAGAGTAATAAAATTCCATAGTACACGTAGACCTTCCTTTTTGTAACATTGTTTATTTTGATGAACTAGTAAATTTATATTTAGGATACTGAATCTTGGCATATGTATAACGGTCGTATTTGTTTCGGAGGTGATTTTTCATGATATGAATTACACAACAAAGTATAATTTTCAATGTTTTATTAACTTTCGAAATAGGCAGGTAGTAGTGAATTTACAAAAATGTAGGTACTTTGTTTTCTTTCTACATAGACTTCATCTTATATCGAATTTGATATATACTCTTGTAAAATATGGACTAGAATTCATTCGTGTTTATTTTAGTCGTTCCATATTTTATATGTAACTTAATAAGTATTGAATATATTGTTTTAATAAACATCAGGTGTTCAATAAAAAGCAAATAACTAAATAAGCAATGAATAAAATTAAAAATGTATGCTAAGCGTGCGATTAAAATAGATAAGTAAATATTCTGTTCTCAGCTGTCTCGACCTGTTACATTAGTTAGTGCGAACTTCACCGAGGGGTAATTAATGGGTACGATTTCCTGTTAAATCCTATAAAGAAGGTCTGGCAAGGAATTCTGGCCCGATGAAAAGAAAATTAACCAGTGAAATAAATGTGGAACGTGTCTTCCATATGGTTAATGTCACGGGACTTACTTTAACTTACTTTGTTTTGCTAAATTCATTTTACGCTTAATGGAAAAAGGTACTAGGCTACCATAGCTTTAAAAGAGCCGTGATGAATGTTTGCTCGAAAGCATAAAGCCTCAATCAATGTAAATTGATAATAGGATCCATGTTAGCTATCAAAGTGAAAGTGAGAGTCAATTGAAGAGCTATCGTCTAGGCAAGGAGCCATTAACTGTGATAATCTTATGAGATTAATTAGATCGACCCATTGTATTAACTGAAAGTATTATCTTCGGTATAATAAGCCTTCTTAAGAACCATAAATATTACGTGGGTTCTAAATAAAGAGCTGTCGATATTTTCACTCGACTCCAGAACTGAAATACGAGTTGAAAGACATAATTTAATATGAAAATGGTTGCATTAATGAATAATGCCCTTTCTGAATTATTAAATTACGTAGGCCTGCAAGGTACTATTTGACCAAGGCTCTATGTTGCTCTACATATACCTATAAATAATATAACTGAGTTAATAATTACATTTCATACATTGGGATTTCATAATTAAATTATTCTATTGACGATCAGCATGTGGAAGACATTTAAAACCCTGTTAACTACATTCAGGAAATTCAGTAATTGGTTTATCTTAGAAATAATCGTTAGAAGTAAGGTATTTAAAATTGTCCTTTCTTTCAAATTCATTCTATAATCGTGCCATTTTTTTGTTAAGTTTTAGGCGACAAAAGAATCGGAATAAGAAATGATGTATTATATTTCGGGGTCGATTGATGGAAGGTTTATGTTGAAACGTCATTCACGACGCCTTCAAGTTATTATTATTAATTAACATCTCACTGGGACGTCGGTTTTACGCTTCCATCAATAACTAGTGGCCAATTGGTATAGTTGACGAGAAATTATTGATTATTATAGCCATTTCAATTGGATTGAACAGTGAACACTATTGTTTTTATTAATTTGTATCGTGTAGTTTGTAACATAAAATACTGACTAATGTCCGGGTTGATGCTTATCAAAGAGACGAAGCCTATGTCGTGCCTTGTAGATTTTAGTTAGAAAAAAGTTTTTATGATCGGAACCTACAAAGTCAGAAACTTAACTTTGTCTAATATTATAAGTAGGTATAGATTATATCTAAATAAATCTATAAAGACGAAAAAATATAGATAAAAAATAGTAGATAGGTAATTAAAACATAATTTCAAGCTATTTTTAACCGACTTCAAAAAAAGGAGGAGGTTATCAATTCGGCCGGTATGTTTTTTTTATGTATGTACACCGATTACTCCGAGGTTTCTGAACTGATTTACGTGATTCTTTTTTTGTTCGACGCGGGATTGTGTCGAATTGGTCCCATAAAATTTTATTCGGATAGGCCCAGTAGTTTTTATTTTATGAGCATTTTTGTCTGTATTTGTAAATGTTGCAAGTGCAAGTTTGAAGTCGGTTGTTTTTAACGCAGTTAGCACTTGTTACACCTAATTAATTAAAATACGAACCATTAAATAATGTTAGAAAATATTATGTTGGACTAATCAAATACTTAAAATAGAATTATGCTAATAGGATATCTATTTATTATGTTAAAAGTGTAGTCATCGAATTAAAGAAGTATAGAACGAATAAAAATGAATGAAGCTGTGAAAGTCAGAATGTAAAAGTGTATAAAATCTGCCTTAATTATACTTAATGTTGTTATGTAACATATATTTTGAATGCAAACATGTAGCCCAGTTACAATTGTAAGTAAAACCATCTCTCTATATATGGAATAATGGAATTTTTAATCATGTAAATAATATTTTAAGGTTTCACTGTAAAGGTTTTTTTTAATCAAGTTTTTTGTTTTGCGTATGAAATTAATATACTTTATATAAAATTTCTACCTCGAATACCTCTTTAAGGAAAGTTTAACTAAAATAATATATAAATAATTTAATATTGTAACTATAACATGAAGACAGATTTAAATCGATTTTATGTTTGATAAATATTCGGGAAAATGTTTAAATGACCTTTTCTAAATTTAGAACATTGCAGAGTTTATTCGTTCATAAATCAAAAACAAGAAAGAAAACAGAATCTCATCCATCACAATAATTGTTTTTTTTGAAGTTAAGGCTTGGACACACTGGCCCAATGTTAATCGCAAATTTTGCAATTTTACAACATAGGTCGAATATGTCGATTATAGGTACGTAACTAATATTATAATACATTTCATAACTCTAACACCAAAGTGAAGCGAGGTCAGGTCTGTAATTATAATAAAAGTGAATAATTTTAATATGTGATGAGCTATAATTTTCCTAACAATTATATCAACTGTAGTAATTGTTATGGAAATTAAATAATCTCGTAACCGTACATCCTTCGTGCCTTCAGTTTTGAACATGCGAAAATAAACTTTAAAACCCACTGATAGAATCGATTGTCAAATGAATAGTTGTAAGAGATATATATGTAACTAATGGTAACGTTAAGATTATGATCGTACGGTCTTGTGAATTTGTAATAATGCAACACTGAGGTTGGTATAATGATACCACTTGAGAATGGCTGAAAGAACAATGGTTCTTTCAGCCATTCTCAAGTGATTTTTATGTGTGCATATATAAACTGTTAATGATTATTGCTTATTGTTTGTTAAATAAATCTCCGCTGTTGAAACTTGTATTAGAGATTACATAATTGTAGATCTTATTTCGATTGCAATAAAGGATATTGTTTCATCTATCATTTTTAATTTTAATTTAATATTATATAGGTATCTAATTATTATTATATAATATAATAGACATTTTCATATTCTCGTATATTCCAGTCTTATTTAAATAAGAAATTAAATAATAAGAATTATTGGGACATGTCTCATGTTTATTGTGGATCCATTTTCATTATGGGTAAGCTTGCTTAAACTGTCAAATTGTTAACTTTAAGAAACATAGGACTGTTTATTGGCTTTAAGCACTAACTTAATTGGTAACGTTAACTATTTTTTTGTTGTTTCTAAAGTGATACAATTGTAAAACAATGTTTGCTAGTATAGCTTGGTTTAAATAAGAATATCTTTGAACGTATCTATAAAATTTTAATCAACATTCGTTTGTTTTCAATTACGGTACTAATTTATTTTGTTTTCAACTTTAGTATGACTTCAGTTCGTTAATTTGTTTAGGTAAGTTTTGATAGGATGAAATGTTGTTATTTAATGATATTAAGGGGTAAATTAGGCAAATAATTAATTCAAACTTCATGTTTAAATTAAATTTCTAATACAATATGAATATCTGTTGCTAATTTTGTTTATTGTGTGCCTACTACGAATTTAATTTTTTGTTAATAAGTTGTTCATGCCCTGATAATGAGGTTATATTTAATAATATAATAGGTACGGAAACTAACATCGATTGTGTGTTTTCAGGGCTTGGCCAGTAGGTAGGTACCTACTAATAATAAGGTAGGTAAAAGTAAGGAACGATAACTTCGAATAATTTTCCTTATCAAGATTAAAATTTTGTTGAAAAGTTTATTAATTATATTTATATTAAATGTTATTTAGGGAGGCGTGTCTGCGAAGGGATGTTTCATTTGTCACGATTTCCGAAGAAATAACAACAATAATTTGGAAAATCCAAAAGTGCACGCCTCATAATTTTTTTTTAATAAATATTTATTAATTATTATTTTTGTTTATTTAATAACAATTAAACCACATCGAATCAGACCCTGAAAAATGAAAGGGTTCTATTCCTGAGCATACTCAAGCGTAAGAGAAAAAAAAAAGACTCGATTAGTAAAGTATTTCGGTCGCTATCGTGTTAACAAGAAAAAGGATCCGCACATACAGACACACGGACGTCCAAGACAGAACTTTTTTAAACTGTTTTTTAACTAGTTTAAATAACAAAAATGACATCAAAAATATCATGAACGTTAAAAATAGTGTTTTTTCTTAATATGTGTGTGTATGTATTATCTTACAAGTGCAATGTATGATACATAAAGACATTTTAAGTTTGAAAAATCAGATGTTTTGCGCGAAGTGACAGTAGTACCCACCTCAACGCTTCGCTTATGAGGCGTGCAATACCCGAAGATATAAGGTATGTCCGTCCGTCCGTCCTAACTCCTAATCCTTCGTATCCCTATAACGTCTATAGTTATAAATATTTAATATATCACAGATAATATATTGATGTAGTGTTACATTGTATTAGTGTTCACAAAATTCACAGCCAGCAATGCGGGCAAAACCGCGGGGCACAGCTACTATTTTTATAAGACACATAAGACCACCATAAAATTCGAAAATCTGATACTTTTAATATTTACATTAGCTGTAAATTAAATCATTTAAATTATTTATTAACATATTACCTATATGTTGCAAAGCAATTACACACAGTTGCACCTACCGACCTGTGTGGTAATTTTAGAAAGGACTTTACAAAATAGTGCAATAGTGCCATCTGATTGTATAATTGATTTTATTGACAAGGTAGACGGGTGTAAAGAATCTAGAACAAGATCTTCTAGCTTAGCGCTTCGGTATAAAGCTATGTTTCATAACGAAACGGTTAAATATACAAAAAAATACATACAAATAAAGATAAGGATTTTTATGAAAAAACTATTCTAAAGAATCTTGTACTTAAGTGCGATTTTTTTAATTATCTATCTTATGGAAAGAAAATATATAAAAGGGGCACTACAACAACATCTGCCGGGACAGCTAGTATAATATAATATATTTGTCGGTTGAATAAAAGAAAAAAAAAATCGCCAGCTTTCTAATTTGAATATAAATTTTGCAAGCCATGTTTTTATTTAATGTACCTTATAATCATTTAATGACATAATCATTTGCCATTTATTTTGAATAGCTTTGGGTAATCTTAATTCTTAGCGCGTATATGCAAACCTTTCACCTATAATTTAAACTTAGATGCGCATTATTTCAAATTTCAATCAATTTATACTGATATTAATCTGATATCAGTCTTTTTATATATAAATAAGTTATTTATCTTATTATTCACAAACTGTATGTTATATTTGCAATAAAAAATCTTACAAAATTAAAAAAAGGATACACAATCACTGTTAAAAGCATGTAATATGTTAAACGAATTTTATTTCTATCCAATCGATTAGCTAATAAAAATCAATTGTGCTGTTTATAAACTACTCATAAAGTCATAAATCGTTGATTATGGATCTACAGTAAAATTACAATGACTCTAGACGCAAAATAATTTTATTACCAACCAGAATTAACTAAATGGATGCTAAAAATATACATACATTACATACTTCAGCAGTTTCACTAGAATGGTTCCCGGATATAGAACAACCTATATTTTATTCAAGTCAAAATCTGGAAGTATTCTTACCTACTATGTTTGAGCCAAATAAGGTTTATCGTGAAAGAGCAACAAACTCAACAAACTTCAGATCATCACAAAACTTCTGGCTTTATAAATATATTATGGTATTTTTAATGACGTTTTCTTTGTTTTTGTTTCCTATAGAATAGATTAAGAGTATCGTAGTTTGAAATAAACAGAAAAAAGTAGAGGGAACTATCTCGGGCAAGTTGACAAAAAACAAGGGATAATTTGTATAAATATGGGATAAACAGATTGATTCTTTTTATGATGTAGTCCGTGCCTTCTATCTAATCTAATATCTAATATATATTATAAAGGCGAAAGTTTGTAAGGATGTATGGATGTATGGATGTATGGATGTTTGTTACTCTTTCACGTAAAAACTACTGAACCGATTACAATGAAATTTAGCACACATATAGAGGGTAACTTGGATTAACACATAGGATAGTTTTTATCCCGGAAATCCCACGGGAACGGGAACTATGCGGGTTTTCCTTTGCAAACGCGGGCGAAGCCGCGGGCGGAAATCTAGTATTCTATATTCTTTTGAGTAATAGAAGACATTTCAACGCATTCTCGCACCGCACATTTTCCTCCCACTGCTTTGGTGGAAACCCATTTTCACAGCATAGCTAGACATCCTCGCAAGGCACGTTTCCCTGGCATATTATTGGTGGAAAAGCACCTTTATACATCTCTATCAATACCTATAAAGTATTCTAAACTATGAAAGCTATAAATAGTATTTAGTTTTATTTTAGTATTCAAGACGCATATATGTATGTATGGGATATAAGTGATAGGCTGGAATCTCTCCAGTTGCCAAACTCATTTTGTAGTCAGATAGTGTTTTTGAACCTTTCCGTTTTATGCAATTAATTAACGTAGAAATTCTGTTAATTGTGGAAACGAGGATGTGGACGGACTGCGTAATGACGGGAGGAAAATTATGTTAGGTTAGTATCTCATTACAGACTAATCTATTTAACTATTATCACACCCACTTGTAAAGGCGTGGTTTATAGTTAGTGCTAGATATATGTAATTAGTAATGTAGGTACTATATTTTGGTTAATTAAAATATTCATTTTTTTATTTTATGTTTTTTTATTATGCTACTCTTTCCTGTGGGTAGTGTAGTAGAAATCACTTCATCGATTAAATATTATTAGGGAATCAAAATGAAATGTCCGCTTCTAATTTAGGTTTTTAAGTCGATTGTATAAAACAATTTATTCAAGATAATATTTTAAAAAGGCAAATACTCAACGGAAAAAAGAGCGAAATCCTTAAAATTATTAAAGTAAAAATTCATACACATTTTTCACTCCTGATGGCCGCAAGAAATGTCCGCTTGTAATTTAGGCTTCTAAGTCAATCATATAAAACAATTTATTCAAGATAATATTTTAAAAAGGCAAATACTCAACGGAAAAAAGAGCGAAATCCTTAAAATTATTAAAGTGTAAATTCATACACATTTTTCACTCCTGATGGCCGCAACTACAACTTCATTAAAAATGCAATAAAGCAACGATATAGTTCACAAACATGTTGTATATTATGTAAATAATTAAAATATTTAGCAGCAGTTACTACAAAGCAGCGTATGCGTGAATTATGAAATTTGTACCATCACTTTTGTAACGTCATTAAAAATTAACAATGCATCTTTCACCACACAATTATCTACTTACTCATGAATCATAATCGTCTCAACAACCATTTAATTGACAAGTATAGATTACTCGTGTTCTGATTCCATCTATTTCGGACAACACAGACTTCAGCTACGTACAAATTACAATAAATTTCATAGATAAACAATGTTTTGCACGCAGTTGATGCAACCCAATAAACACATGATTTTATTAGGGCCACGTGAAAGCTTACTACGTAAGTTTCCTATTTTCCAACCTTGAGCCGAGTAAGTAATTAGCGTCGTCATGATTAAATAATTAAAGTATTGTGTAAGGCTGATGATACGTGTGAATAATACGAATTCGTGAGATTTTTGTTTAGATATTTTTCTATTGTTTGTTTTCTGCGAGGGATCTGCTTCTTACATAATTCGCAAGTCGCAATGTTAAGGCTACGTGACAAATGGTTATGTAAAAAGTTGATAATAGATCCATTTATAAGGATTAAAGAGAGAAATTTGTGGATTTTTTTTAGGAAAATGTTTTCAGTCATTCAAATAGGCACTAGGACAATTTCGGTATTTTTAAAAATATGTATCTATACGTCGTTATATTAGTAAAAAGAAGTGCAGCACAATGTATACAATTTAGAATAATAAGCCGTTCTCTGACCTCTGTCCCGTCCCGTCCCGTGATATTGATGGACGGTTGAGTGTCTAATTGACCGCGATTTCTTAAATCTTGTTATATTCATACGTTAACACTTATTTTTAGCGTTTATTTATTTCTAAATAATACATTCCATTCAGTTATATGTGAAGGTTCTCTTAAGTAACTTTGTAATAGTACGCTATAGTTAAATCGAACAAATAATTAGTAAATATATAATTGATGCTTTACGAAACGCTTTTAAATGTCAAATTCACTCTCTGTGGAACGACCTCCCGAGCTCAGCATTTCCGGACAGATACGACTTAGGGTACTTCAAAAAGAGAGCGTACTCTTCCCTAAAAGGCCGGCAACACACCTGCAACCGTACAGGTCTTGTGGGTGATTATGGGCGGCGCCAATCATCGGCCATCGCATTAATCCGGTGACGCGCCAGCTCGTTTGCCCGCTAATACATAAAAAAAAAAAAATTCACTAATATAGGTAGTGATGTTGTCCAAAGATCCGCTCTAAAAGCCCTACTACTCTTACATCACGTCGCAATTCATGTAAAAGAAACTGATGTTAATAATAATCACTTAAACTGAAGTAAAATGTCAGGTAAAGTTTAAGTTTCTAGTATGATTTAAAAACAATGATATTATATATAGAAACAAGAGGTAGATACGTCATCAACGCACCAAAACTGATTCCGTGAATTGGTCCTATTTGGGACCAATGCAATCAATCAGATTGTCACCGGTCCCAGTGAGCGCATGTGCCGATAGGTACATTAAAGTTGTCGAAAATGCCTTCCTGTGTGTTCAGAAAGTGCACGTATTCGTGCAAAAAAATAAAGAAAGATAAAGGAATATCATATCACAGGAAAATATATTAAATTATTACAGTTTAAGATTAAAAATAACAATTTACAATTCTTTATGAATGACACTTGCTTGACACTTCTATTGAAATAATGAAAGGGATAAAACATTGCTTCAATCACTAGTGTGACAAAGCTAGCGTACACTGAGTTCAAAGATTAACATGTAGATACGATTATTGAAAATAGAACGCTTATTTTATTAATTTCGATTTGGGTAAATACTTGATTATTTTTATATTTAAATCCACACAGTGCATGTAATTAACAAATATATCTATTTATTATATTGTACAATGAAATCGTGATGGCAAAAATGTTTGTTTGCAAAAATGATGTTGAATACAATAAAGAAAAGATTATCGCTACGGACGAAAAATGCTATTTGCTTTTCTTTATATAGGTATTGAACATAAATTTTATTTGTGTCTTAGATAAAAAAGGCTTATACTTCATCCTTTCTTTTATTTCATCTTTTTTTTTCATCTAGGCACCACTATTATTATATCCTACAAGTTGGAGCGATGACCTTGTACGGGTTTCGGGAACTGCCTTGAAAGGAATAGCGTAAGATCGGTCCTTATGGCATTCTATAAGGAGGACTATGCTCAGCAGTGGGTGTTTATCGGGTGAAATGATGATGACCGAAAACGAACACCACAGCTAGTAATAAATACTTAATACAATTATATCTCCAAAAAAGTTTTTTTATTTTAATACAACATCATATTAATAATTAAATAGTAAATGAAATTGTCCCATTTGTTTACTTGTGCAGGAACTGTAACATCTATAACATTGAACCTTCTGTGTCGTTAGTCTATGCCAATTACCATGGCAACTATTTGTTTATTTATATTTAATTGGTGAATTCTTATGACTTTTGCTTACACCTGCGCGGAAGTGACAAACTATCTTTGTCTTTTTTGTTTATATCATTTTATTAGAGCCATCTCTCTTATACAGTCTGTCAATGTAATAAATTAAGTAAAATTAAACTTGTATTTGTGTGTGCCTGACACTGCATATGAAGCATTTTTTTGGATATATTGTGAGTATATAACGTATCTATACATAAAATATCATTGTTTAAAAAATGCAAGCAAAAATACAAAAGCTCCGTTTGAATTTTCACAGAATGTCAGCCGGGTCAGCCATTGGGGGTAGGTATACTCTATTATACGAACAGTAAACACATGTTCATAATGATGATGAATTCAAAATAGAATTAAAAGACATACAACGTATAGAAGTATATTACCTACATTTAAAACTTACTCAAAATATAGAAAGCAATTCTACATCATTTCTACATTTGTTTATAAAACGTTCTACACTATTTTCAAACATTTTCTTACGTAAACCTTGTCCCAAAAAGGTACAATAATAAAAACAGGATCAGGCAAGTGCGCCGACATTTTAACATCAACATCGACATAGATTCGATAACTGACATATTTTATTCTTTAGATTTCTGCAGCCTAAAGAACAAAAATCATTCCTAACATAGTCATAAAATGAAACTATTGAATTGTTTGTTTGTTATGTATTTATTTGTATTTTCGATTTCAGTAATCTTCAAACTCGCTCGACCGATTATAACAATTTATTGGAACAATGGATAGTTAATAATTATTTAAGGAGCAGAACTACTGACCTGTCTAATGGAATTGGGGCATATTATCTATACTGATATTGTAAAGCTGAAGAGTTTGTTTGTTTGTTTTAACGCGCTAATCTCAGGAATAACTGGTCCACTTTGAAAAATTCTTTCAGTGTTAGACAGCCCATTTATCGAGGATGGCTATAGGCTATAATATATCATCACGCTAAGACCAACAGCGGAGCAATGCGGGTGAAACCGCGCGGCACAGCTAGTAGGTTATAAGAGTATTATTATAATGTTTGTATGAACAGATTATCGAAGTCGAGCTAAATATACATACTTAACATTGAACCAACTGTTAGTTGTTGAACGATTATTATTGTTATTCCAAAATCCATAGCTCAAAAGCAAAACATTAGACGTGGTATATATAGTCAGTTATATAAACATGTTTATACAGGGTGTAATCGTTAAGTGTGCACAGGCGATTATTCCGTAACTATTACAGATATCAAAAAACTTTAAACTGATATCGAAAGTACTTAACCTAATGAGTAAAATGGCCATAATAAATTTTTAAAAATAATACGAGAAATATCTAAAAAATTAACTTTAAGCCCTCCCATACATTTAGTATGAGATATGAATATCCCATGTACATGGGTTGATCCAAAAGTAATGATAATCAATATTAAACAAGGTCATTACAGTTAAAATAATTATGTATTTCTCTAGATAGTCTTCTAACTAGATAATACTTCGATATTTTTTTCCTTAACTTAGAAAAAAAAAAACTTTGACTTCATCTACAAAAACCCCTCAAAATCGGCCATCACTTCGCTGTCGTCTTAAAATTTCTTATATCGACGGTGTTTCTTGTGCCGAGGTAAGAGATAGAATTAACTAGGAGCTAGATCTTACAAACAGGGTGGGTGTTCAAGCATTTTCAATGCCGATTTTTGATTGGCAGCCATCGCAACTGACGCTTTGTGATCTGGTGCGTTGTCTTGGTGAACCAACATTCAAGACCGAAGTTTGCCATGTCTCTTTTTCTTACTAACCTACCCGCAATCTTTTAATTTGGTCTGTGTAGTAAGAGCCCTGTGTAGTAGTGGCTACCTTCTTAAAATATTCCACATTTCTTCAGCGTCCCAAAAAACTACGGCTTTAATCTATCCCACTAATTTTCACTTTGAAAATCTTCACCGTCACTTTGGAAGCTCGCATCCAGGCCATTGATTGTTTCTTGGTTTCAGCATAAACATGGTGAACCCAGGTAACGCCCATGGTCACAAATCGTGACAAAAAATTATCCTGATCTCATTAAAAATTTAGAAATTCACCCTCTAAATGTCGAATCGTTGTTTCTTCTTTTCGTCGGGAAACATTCTGGCTCTCACTGTTCACATTAAAATTAATGTTAATACTTGGAAACGTGGCCTGTAGATATAATTTTTTTGTGATAACTTAGTGATTACATGAGCAAGCATAAAACATTTATTTTATATTTTTATGTGCACAGGAAATACCCAATTATCATTACTTTTGGATATATGTAACATTTAATATGAAAGATTTTAGCTTTTTTTTTGTTTTTTTTGGTTTTCTGCTTTAATTACTTCGCAAATTTGGAGGGAAGTTCATTTAGAAACTGTAAATAGACCTCCTCATTGTATTGCACAATAAGGACGTCACTTCGAAAATCTACTATGAATACAAAATGTATGGGAAATAAATTGTATGGGAGCGTTTAATGTAACATTTTTGGTTATTTCTCGTTTTATTTTTAAAAATTTATTATGGCCATTTTACTCATTAGGTTAAGTACTTTCGATATCAGTTTAAAGTTTTTTGATATCTGCAATAGTTACGGAATAATCGCTTGTGCACACTTAACGATTACACCCTGTATATGTACTCTCATAGATCATAATATAAGCGAAATAGAATAGGTTGGTTACTGTGATTTATGAATATTAGGTACTAAGAATATTCGCATATTAATATCAAGTAATACGCTCTATTTCTATTAGAATATGTTTTATATTGTGTTTTTTTGCGTATTGTTACTTTTATCATGTTGTTTTATTATAATAATATTTTGTCGAGACACAATATGCTGAAAATAATTGGAAAGATTTAAAGTTCGGGTGACCTTATTTTATGTAATTTATTGAAAATATTGAACCTACTATTAACTATTTAAATATAATACAAATATTAAGTATGTAAACGAGAACCTGCTAAAAAGAGCAATTTTACTATTTTAATGGGCAATATTATTTTAGATGGTATCACAGTAGGTCCAGCCATATATAACTTTACGCTTTATGAGACAGTAGTTCAGTATTTGTAGAGTATAGTAATAATTGAAGCATGTTTTCGATTATATTGGGTCAAGTTGTAGCTTCTAAATAGATATATAATATTAGTTTAAAATATTTTAACTCTTTATTATTATATGGTTTCGTCTTCAAAGTTCCTTTGGAACCACCATATGATATGATCACTATACGTAAAGCTAATGATAATTACAATAATTATAATAAAATTATAATAAATACGTGAATTGTCGAGTTTCTGAGTAGGCGAATCAAGATGGAAGACTCTCCTTATTCTTTCACTCCCCTTGTTCTCAATCCTATTGTTAAAATATCTGATATTCATATTGTTGTATAATGCGACCTATTTCGAAAATAACGATTGCCTCATTGGCTTTGTGAAGCGTTACATCGTACATAGATTGGGAAGCCTACGCCTAAAAGGTCGCATAACGTCAGAGAATCTCCCTTCAAACGATTTGGATCTTTCCTCTGCCTAATAAATAATAATTGAGATACAGTAACGTTTTTAAAAACAATAATATGTACTGTAAATGTACGTTCTTAGTGGAGGCTCGCGTTTGTTCAGATTATACGGCATTTAGTGGTCAATATCTTTAGGTACATTTATCCCCCTGTAAAATAATGTCTTTCATACTTTATTATACGAAAGGCCATAACTGGCGTAAGTATCAATGCAATACTTACACCAGTATTCCATTACACGGTTTATTAGGGCTAAATTACAGGTACATATGTTTTTGTCGAGAAAAACTCCATTCTCCATTCAATTGTAACGCAATTTAAATATTATCTTTATGAAGATCTTTTGACAGTAATTAATATGCACACTTCCAAGATTGAAAACGCAGTCTCATTAACATGTAATCAACTTTATTCCCATGAAATGTAATATACTGTTAAGTATAAATTAGATTACGTTAGAGTTTATACATACATATAATTTCATTTTTTGCAATTAAAACGAAGAAAGTGGATAATAGACATTCTTAGATAAGTACCTATTCTCTATTTATGAGACTGTCCCTCATACTTTCAGAGAAATGTATATTTAAGTAGGTAGGCCTAATGATACTTTTTGAACATCTATTGAAACATGATTAATGTTTGTATAGTAGTTATTAATTAAAAAACGCTACTGTAATTTTACACATAGGCAATAATGTGTAGACTGTTTTTTTATAAATCGTGATTGTATATATTGTATTTTCTTACAAAGTTGAAAAATAGAATCGTATTATCGTAGGTATATTTGTTCAACACAGACTGAAAAAGACTAAAATACAATATACCTTTAGACTATGTGACGATGATGATATATATAGGTACTGAAATCTGAATAAACTATGAATATGTATAACAACAACAATGACAAAAGAGCCTCTTTATTTTATAAAAATATTATTTTAAAATTGGCAAATCATTCTGGTAACATCGTTGTTGAATGTGGGTCTCAAATACCTACTAAGATAACTACACTTTTGAAATCGCACTTTGCAGATCACCGCAAAATATTAAAGATAAAAAAATTCGCAATAAACTGTGACGTTCTGTGTAAATGTACATATACTTTACAATTACAAAACAAAAAATAAAATGTTTTTTATTTTAATGTTATTTTTTTATCATAAATTATTACAAAAACAGTTAAGATATAATCTTGCGATGTATTTTGATATAATGAGAGTTATTAGTAAAACTAAACGTAGATAATAATCATAAAAAATATCGTGTCTAAATTTAATGCGAAAAATAAAAAAAAACTACCTATACTTCGTAAGAAAAACTTTTGAATATAAAAAAATCTTCGCAAATCTTATTGTATAATATTTAAACTATCAACATTTTATTATTTTATATATCGATCATGCCTACAATTTATATTTTATAATGCATTGATGTAAAAAACACAATTTTTCCAGTATTTCAAACTTTAAGCTTATTGCAATCTGCAAATCTACTGCATCTTAAAATCAATTAAAGAGAGAACGGGATATGCATCATCTAGGTCAGTTGCACTGCATTCAGCATTGTGCAACTTAATTGCACTTAGATAAAAGAAACGACGTGCTAAAATTTGGCAAATTTCTTCATTGTGTGTAACAACGTGCGAAATGAGATCAAATCTGAGACGTTATGTGTTCCTCCGCGAACCGTTTAGCTTCTGACGAGCTTTCATCTCCGAAATATGAATCAATTATGTATTATTACTTGAGTTTAAACAAAATAGCTGTTTATATGGCTAAGTAATTATATTAATTGTAATTATTATTTAATCTAACTATGAAGGATAGATTGTTTTTATTTATTTATTTATCGTTAGTGACGATTTAATTTAAAAACTGCTGGAACTTTCAGAAAGCTTTCAGATATATTTCCGAAGTAATATTAAATATTTTTTTAGTATATAGCCTAGCTTATTTTAAGAAAAAGAAGGTAAAATAAATAAATAAAAATAGCAAATCATCCTCATATTAAAAAACCATGAAACTGACATTTCACGCATTTTGTGAACGTACCTATGGCTTTGTTGTGAAACTACATTTTGTTAGGTTTCTATACTGATTTAACGAATTCTGTTCCCATACAATTTTTTTACATTATATTTGCTTTGTTAGTACATACGGTAATAATGCCTACTTATGAAACATCATCATCGCTTTAGATTTCATTTTCAATCAGTTTATTTAACAAATTCTTCTTCTATACTAGGGAAATTATATTTAAATAAATATTTGATAACACCTTAATTAATTCTACGTAAGAATGTATCTTCGATAGGTATATCTATACTAATATTATAAAGTTGAAAAGTTTGTTTGTTTGAACGCGCTAATGTCAGGAACTACTGGTCCGTTTTGAAAAATTCTTTCGGTGCTAGATAGCCCCTTTATTGAGGAAGGCTATAGGCTATATTATATCAACACGCTAAGACCAACAGGAGAGGAGCACTGCGGGTAAAACCACGGAGCACAGCTAGTAAGCACATAAACTATAAAAAAATAGTGTGTGAAAACTAACAGTACCGTTAAAATGTTCGATCGTATCTCATCGGATTCGAACTTTGAACAATGACCTGTCATTTTTTCAACACCATAACATCATGGAGATACAAATCTCTTTACGTACCTAATTGTTTGTCTTACATCTTAACAACATTGAAACATGAATGATTTTGTAACGGTAATTATAGATGATTTATAAATTATTTACTAATAAAATTCGTCGTTAGTGCTTCTATTTTTCATGTTAATATAATCAGGCGTGAGACAAATGTCTAACGTCTTGATTATCAAAGTTACAAAAATATTATAATTTCTATAGTTTATTCACCATTATTAAGGTTTTGTTTTAAATACACGATGTATAAAAATTATAAAATTGCTCCTCATCCCGCTTACTCTTTAAGATGATTTTAATAGAGACTCGGTCGAACGATTTCTTTGTATCAAGCTAACCTAGATACAAATTTCTAATCTCTTAAGTATCATAAAGTGAGACCGGACTGAATTTCGATACACAGGACTTAACCGCTTGCAAAATGTTTTAATCTGCCATAAAATGTATTTCGTATTCATTGAACACAATAGAATCGGTCTACTTACGTTACGATTTACGTAGTTTTTAGCTCATCTGAATTATAAGTGTTGTTTTACTTGATGGGATTATTATTGAAATAGAGGAATACGCAAATTTTTATTTAGTAATAAAATCAATTAGTGTAAAAAACAATAATAATATGCCATACATTTTCCTTATTACTTTTGTTCATAAAGCAAAACACACACGAAATAATAAAAGTCATTCACGCGTTATCATATTAGATGGTTGCGTATTAATATTGTAGGTACATTATAATATACGTCACGTCTTGTATCGACGTCCCTAGAGGTACCCAAACCACGCTTGACTCAATAGACGTTACAAAACAACGCAAATCGAATCGATTCAAGTTTATTTAATTGTTCAAAATTAAGAGCATCCGCTTAAAACTTTAGATGGTTGTTAACTGTTCAATATTAAGGAAAATTCAATACCCGATTATTAGTTGAATATTCGAAGGTTTTAATTAAATTTGTGATGTTATACAATATAAACTTAGTATGATCAGTGATGGGTTGTACATAAAAACTAAGCAACATTGAAGATCAAAGTGAGCACAACAAATAATCTTGTATTTAAGGATCGTATTAATCTTATAATCCATTTTCGAAGGGCTCCCGAATAAACAAAAGCTTCCTGTTCAAACAAACAACACTCGAAGGTAATGTTTTGAGTAAACCTTATAAAAGGGTTTTAATGAATAAGTACGGTCTACATAAATCGTTCTTCGCAGCTTGAAGTGTGATATCATGTCGTTATGAACGATCGACCTATTTTTTACCGCTCTGAATATCGACGGAGATTCACAATTCGTAGCGTATTTTTTTATTCTGCCGGTAAATACCACACCTGCCCCCCTATGCAAGTGGCATATGCAATGCTGTAGATACGTTTATCTACAGCTTACGTCAATCTCATACATTCGTAGTCTATTCTATTGAACGCTACGCTAACAGAAAGCCACTTGCATAGGGGGGCAGCGCTTGTAAGAAGTTCTTACTAAGAACGCTCACGCTAGTACGAAGGCATGTGAAAAATTACAAATGTATGCCGGCTTTCACACACATAGGAAAATTACTCAAGGTCTGTAAAGATTATGTAAATATAGTAATAATTTTTATTGTAGCAGGTACCAATGAAGAATAATATTTTAATACTCGACACTCATATTACCGGAGTCCATTAATACTTGGATGATCTATATTATTGGTCTTATGATGGTAAATCTTAATATTATAGATGAGTGACATAAAATAAACTTGTAGTTGTATTGCAAATTGTGTATTAAAAAGGTTATACATCAATGGTTATGTAAGGTGAAGTCGTTATCTGAGGAAGTGACATAATTTAATGTAATCATTAATACCTAATACCCAATCTGTCAGAGCCTCAATTAATCGTATATTTATTGCATCACTAATTTGTATAAAATTTACATTTTGATGGGTGACGCTTAATTAGAATATATGTTTCTAGCGTTATTTTGTAGATTTATGTTATAAAAAATATTTTTTGGGTATTTTTCGTTTCCATTGAATTTAATTTTGTCAATTGTTAATATGATTAACATCGCTATCATTTGCAGTCACCTGTTCATTTTAAAAGGCAAATTTTTGTTAAGTAGAATATTTGCAGCTACAATAAATGCCATTAAAAAAAAAAGAATTTAATTTCAGGTTCGCTAACAAAATAAGTAAGTACATTAACTCAAATATTATTCCCGCCTCTCGATTGGTACCTAATCTTAGTGATGAGCTAAATACTGAAATACAACTTAACATTCTGAAACCCACTAGAAACTACTAGTAAATAGCTTAATGAAAATAACTTTGAAAGTTGATCCCGGTCAAACTTCAAGTATTTGAAGATATATTATCTTTTATTAATTTTCAAAACACATGTGTGCGTGTGTTCATTTTCAAGCATGCGTGTGTTTGCGTGAGGCGTGTACACACTTTGACTGTAT
Source organism: Colias philodice (assembly GCF_061535455.1). Classification (NCBI taxonomy): domain Eukaryota; kingdom Metazoa; phylum Arthropoda; class Insecta; order Lepidoptera; family Pieridae; genus Colias; species Colias philodice. Next base: position 5,687,695 of record NC_143098.1, on the reverse strand, counting down.
TGAAAGTCAGCGCACGTTTACGTGTGTGCAAAGGGAGTGTCTATGTGTGAGTATAAAAAGTCTTCTGCTTCATTCAACTTATAAACTACTACTCACTGCCTCATGAACCAAATCGGTTGGTTCGACATAGTTTGCAGCGGCGAAGGAGCGGGAGCGGGGCGGATTTCCCTTAATATTATAGCAGTAATCCGCTTGACTGCTCTTGCGCTGAACGCCAGTATGACGCCTGCAGCTAGCACGCAAATACCGCCATAGAGGGCCCACAGCATCTGCCACATGGTAATATTTAAGAAGACAGAATATTAAATAATCGAACGGTTGAGAAAAACGCAACTCAATAGCGGTAATATTATTTGGAAATATGATGAGACCAATGGGCAAAAGGCCTAGCTCTATAGACGCTACAGCTCTATAGACGCTTCTTTTTTTCAATATTTTGATAATTTTAATATTAATATCATGCTCTTCCTGTGCAGGTTACTCGAAGAGAAGTCAATCTTCGAAGTCCGAAGTTGAATTTCCTAAAACTTTTCCTATCCAGATTGTTATCAAATGATCAAAGTAACTATGTACTTTAAGTGATATTATGTGTGAATAGATAGTGTGACCGCCCTAATCACTTTATCTACAACCTATTTAAGGTTGAACATATGGTGCGTCTAATTAATCCTAATTCCTTTCTGTTAAGCAGCTTGTGTTTTGGGTTGTCTATTTGCATTTAAGTATGTTTCGAATATTTTGATGGTACGTTAAAAATACTTACATATGAACTAAACGGTGAACCTTTAGCTTTCGATGGGTCTAAAAATGAAGAAGACATTGATTTAAAATTAAAGATACTCCACATTTATCCGATAAACTCAATTTAACAAAACCAACTGTTAACATGTTAATGAAGCGTCATAGTTATAAATCAGCGTAATACAGCAATGTATTTATAAAGCTAAATAGTTAATACAAGCTACCAACCATAAGCTGTAACATTTCCAGCGGGTCCTATACAACCTCGTTCATCAATTAGACTCACTCGCGCCAAGAGCTTTACATCGAGTACTAGCGTCCTTTTCGGCTTAACAGCTCGATCGATGTTCTTCTCATTAATAGGAAGAATAAGCCATCGCACCCCTTCAGGCACGGCAACGAAGCCTTTTGCTTCTTCGCGCCTGGTTATGGTGTTTGCGAACCAGGGAGCTGGGTGCGCGTCGGACACCATTTGTTTACCTAAACTGAAAATGTTTATTGGTTACGCAAGAAATATGGCAAACTTTAAAATCTATAGAAATGTTATTTGTCAATTTCGAAGTTTTTAATGACAGGTTGGAAGGGAACAAAGAATTTTTAAAGAGGAGCAAATCAAATTGCATTTTCCTAAGGTTCAAAATCATACAGAACCGTATTCCAGTTCACATGATTTTGGAATGGAAAAACAGTTATGACAAGATAGTTAATATTGATATTGATGGTTTAGATTTGTTAGAGTTTGAATTCACAATGACCATAGCAATGCAGCCAATCTTATGCAATGCTTATCAGCATGACAACTGACAAGCGGGAACTGACACGCTATCATTAAATCAGCTTTATGCATTACGAGGGTCTTTGAACCTTCGAATTCTTGAAGATTACAACATGATTGATAAGTCCTATAATTATGTGGAAAGTGTATAGAACAATGCTTCAGATTACCATATAGGCATGTGATGTACTTTTAAGGTTCGTGGTAACATTCCTATTATTTGAGGTATTTCAAGTCCAGTTAATGACAAAGCAAAATAATATCTTATAATATGAAAAGAACGATAATCTATAAAAACCAACCTTCTAAAGTTTTCTTCATTAAACTGCAAATTCGTGTATCATGGTAACAAAACAAAATTGCACATTTACGATACCAGGAAGGTGCAGAAAAAGTTCTGTTGCACGTAATTTCGCAGTTAGAAGTGCGTAAGCATTTTCAATAATAAATCAGTCCGAGCTATTAAAACAGCAATAAATGCCATTCTTTATGACTTGCCTAATTGTAAGTGACATTTTTTAAGGTGTGTTAAGGTGTTTTAAGGTATGTTTCCAAACAGTTATGTTACATTTTATCATTTTAATAATTGCAGATGTTATCTAAATTAATCAATATTTCTTTAAAATAAATTAGGAACATTGATTTGTACTTTTTTCTTAATTTTACAAAAGCTCCTACAGATTATGAACTATTTAAAAATTTGCCTTTGTCATTGTTTGGATCGCATATATTTAACATAAAAGATTTACACTGAAACTATGATTATGAAGAATAACATAAGCAACGTTGAAATTAACAGGACTCCTATGTATTTTCCAGGAATCGCTGCCAAGTGACAAAAAAAAACCAATTTGGCAAGGTATAATAACTAACCTTATAATATAGGCCTGTTTCCTCAGCCTGGGCGGGAGTCTGAGCGGTTCATTAGGAGCTGGTAAAGTCCAAGACACGTTGACCATCAGCTCTCCCATGAATGAGAACATATCAGCAGACACTTGTGGCACGGGCAGTCGAGGTGCGTGTGCGCAGGAGCATACTCCCAATACACATTCTGGTGACAAAATGACACCCATAATAAATGTTTGCGAAATTTTTAAGAATATAGTCGTAAGGGAGGAATTGCTCCCTGCTCCTGTGATTTGGGTTTGATCTCTGAGAAGGTTTTTTTGTGGGTTAGAATCCTAAATGCCCTGCTTTTCCTTAAAAAGACAAAGTAATTGTCGAAGATTTCCGCCCCGTTAACAAAAAAAGCAGGATGTGCACCCTTGTCATTCATTGTATAATCGTACCTAAATAACAAACAATCTCATTCAAATTTTTCTACTCTCCCTAGAGTTTTGAAGAATCTGTATAGAGACACTTCACAGTAGTGAGTGTTTCTAGGAGGACTTGAGGGCTTACAAGGAGGTGCTATAAAGAAGAAAAATAAAATTCTAACGGGCTCGTCTCACTGTTTTATTTATACTCTATATATTTTATAAATATACTTCTACTAAAGCTGTTTTAAACACTCTAAATTTTTATAATACTTTTTACTATTGACGAAACATTTATAGACTAGAGTAGATAATTTTTGAAACAAAAAAAAATCGCAATCGGATGAAACCCATTAGAAAAGGAGGGGAATATGATAAAAATGTAAGGAAAAATAAATTACGGTCAATCCGAGTTCGGGAAGTGGGAGGGGGGAGCTTTTAAGAGAAAAAAATGGTCTCCGACAAAACTACAAGTCCTACGGAAAAAAGTTCAATGGCAAAGTTGTACCTAGGTAATAAAAGGATCTACAACTTTTGTATTAACAATTTTTTCACATAACCTCAAAATTTAGGGGAAAAATTCAAAAAACCAAGTTTTTGGTTTTTTATTTTTATCTTCTTCAAAATTTATTGTTTTTCTACGAAATTTGGTGAAAACTTACTTTATTATGTCCCAAATACACTGTAATTTATTTGATGGAAAATATTTATTTTTTCGCCTTATTTTGAATTAATACCAAAAAAACAACCTAATTTTCAATCGAAAAGTCACCCGTCAAAATATCAGCTTTTTTAAAAACTTGGGGTGCCTTTTATTAAGTATAAAGCCTAATAAATAACAACAATGATTTGTGATACCTGAAATGTGTCTATAATTTAAAACTACCTTTTATTTGAAATTACTAAGTGCTTTCGAGATTTTCACAAATTTAACAATGCAAGGAAAACAGCAACTATCAAAACAAACATTAATCCAGCTATAACACAGCCGTAATGGTGTTTTTACGTCCCGTAAAACCGCATTGAATACTTTGAATAAATTATAGTCAGTTTCACCGACACTAGAAGCTTTTATTATCTATTTTTGTGTTATTTCTGAGCACGGGATAGTTGGAGCTATGTTTTTTGTAACAATAATGATTTATTTGGCAGATCTCATTATAGATTTATGTAGTTCAGTGAAATGGACGTAATATAATGATGGCTTGACCTTAATCAGGGAGCTATAGATTCTTGGGTTATTTATGATTTTGTTGTACTGGTATTCTATACAAAATAATTAATATACTATTGTTATCTCACTATTATTATCATTCTATGAACATTTATCAATAAATTACTATTAATAAATTGTTCTCTTTATCAGTTTAATCGGAATTCACTATTAGTTCGTGTATCAAATAATATAAGTAATAGGTACATGTTCTAGCACAGATATTATCTTTTAAGTTTTCGGTAGATTAGTTGAAATTGTTGTTGTTTCAATAGATTCTGCAAAAATGTTATGTGTCACATAAAATCATATATGTACTCGATTCGTGGAAATAAGCTTTTCTGAAACCAGACCAATAGAAAAGAAGAAAATGACCAATAGTAAACAATTTTTCTATCTTTAGGTACCAATGGATGCTCATATTGACGAATGAAAGTTATTTATATGAAACTAGTGGTCAGCCCCGGCTTCGCCCGTGGTACATATTTCGCAATAAAAGGTAGCCTATGTCCTTTCTCGGATATCAAAATATCTCCATACCAAATTTCACGCAAATTAGTTCAGTACTTTAGGCGTGATTGAGTAACAGACAGACAGACAGAGTTACTTTTGCATTCATAATATTAGTATGGATAATGTAAATAATATGGATTGTTAATTTTTGTTAGTTAAAGTTTTAAAAATTGAAGTAATGAAGTTTTCATCTATTGCCTTAAGCTGATTTCAAGATTTAAAACATGAGCTTTGGTGTTCTGACAATGAAACTAATATAATACCTATGGTCTTTATTATGTAAATAAGGGTATAAACAGTATAAAGTTGTTATTTACATTAATTTTGATATCATAATTGCCGGAAAACGTAAACAGTTATCTTATGTATTCAAATATAAAACCCTCAATTCAGAATATTTTAAAGAAAATTATACAGCTTTCTTTTTCCCTCAAAATTATATTTATTTAGATTTTATTCTTTACAATATTCAGCTTTCATATTTTCAATATAATTTTCGAAAGATCTGTCCAGATTTTATTAAGTACGTTTATAATATTTTATTGAAATAACATTAAATTGATTTAATATAATGATTGCCACTAGAAGAAAAATGCCTTTTTCCTACCTGTACCTTTTTTCATTAGAGCTCTGAATATAATATCAAGAGCACTTAATAATATTGCTTTTTATATACCTAGACATTATTTGTTTAGGTCTAATTATGTGTATGAGGATTGAGGATTTGGAAATTCGTATTTCTTTTTGAAATATTTGAATATATTTATCATGTAAGTAATAAGTATATATGATCTTGAATAAATCGGTTTAATAGTAAATGATGTGAATAAATAAAGTTGAGTCTATTTAACGTAAATTTTCAATCATTGAATTGGTTGAAAAAGTATGAAAAACCGTTATTTGTTATTTTTAACTGACAGATAAACATAACTTATCAAGAAAGAGGTAGAACATGGGTAGAACAGATAGGTGAGTTCGTTCCTACCAAAGGTTACCTTTGCTATACCTACTTAGATCTAATGTCATAATTAGCAATTAGCTACTATTTTGTATTCTGTGTCAAAATGTAAAGTTATTTTTTTACACAGTTTTTTTACCAAAGTAGGCAGATTCAATATACAAGTCGACACGTGTCACTAAAACAAACGACCATGAGACGACATCTAAAAAAATTTAGCTGTCACTTGTATCTAAGAATATTTCCGACTACCGGATATTACTTTTCCATTTCAAATAGAACATATAATTTATTATTTATTATGAGTTTATGTTATCTTCACGATCTTATTTATTTAGGTAGGTATATATATATTGTATGTTAAAGAAAGTAAAATTAATTTCGTTTTATACCGTAACGCAGTTTTTCATTATTATATATCTAATTGACTGGACTGGAAGAACTTTTCCTTTTAGTGCACTATTTATCAAATATTTATGTATAAGAAAATAATCAAATAAGATTCAAAACTATTCATTCTTCATTCATTGTTTCCATTCCTCAGAAGTCAGAATTAGAAATATAAAGAAGACAATTATCGAATGGTTATCATTTACTCTCTTCTTTGAATAACATATACTCAATTGTGATTCCATTCTTATTTCTATATTTTAAAATACGAGAAAAACATTAATGGTTGATAAAACAAGCAATGCTATATTTACAAAGTCAAAGGTCTCTAGTATATAATATAGTTGGAAAATAATATTATTGTCTCTTTCAAAGGTTAATTTAATTGGGAGCCAGAAAACAAACCTAATTGGCTTAAGTATTTTTTATCCTTGGCTTATTCTTGGTTTTTCTCTATACTTATTTTCAGATCAGTCGTCGAAAAATAATAGATAATGGTCGAAACCCTCTTATTTATTAAACCCTCTTATTTACTTTGTACAACAGTTGAATATCTCAATTATTATCTTGCGTATTAATCCATTAATTGATATTATCACCTATAAGTAGGTATAATGATTGATTATCCTCTGTAACAATAAAAAACCATACCTACCTAATAATGAGCATCGAAGAGTTATTTTTGTCAATATACTGTGAAAAACAGAAATCAAACTATAGTTTCGAAGACATCATCAAAGTTTAAACATTATAATTTTAAAGCAAATATTTATAATGCATATTTTTCACTATAACATCACGATAAACTTTATGAGCGGAGAATCAGTTTAAAAATGTGACAAATGACCTGTAGTTAGTAGGTACTGTTACTTTTAAACTTAGTTTAATTAAACTAAATATTATTTAATATTAAAATAATGATGAATGACTATTATTGATCAGCAATAATAGTCATACAAAGATATGTAAAGAGTGTGTAGTTTAGGTGATGAATTAATTTTTCTAACATTTACGGCCCTTTTTAAACCTTCGTAATTTTTATATTATTAAAGTTGTCGTGATGAAAATTCTTGACAAGAAAGTTCAATAGTAACACAATACGTCTACCGTTTTAGAAACATGATTCCATGATATTTTCTCGATAGAAAAAAAAAATACAAAGTTCTCATTGTTATTTTTTTTTAATCTCTGGCATCTTCAAAATAACAAACGTAAAGTTACGACTTTTTGGATATTAACTATAAAATATACAACCTATACGTCTACCGATTTAGATTCTTTTAAATTTCAAGAATTACATTTCTTAGTAGGTGGTAGATAAGTATGTTGTATAAAGAATTTGATGTTGATATTTATTTCATTTATACTTACTACACCTGTGCGGGAAATTGCTTAGTACTAAAACAGGTTTATATTCATATTTACATAGTAATGTGAGTTTTCATTTCGAAAAATTTTGTGTAAGTATATTAAATTGAGTTCCTGGGTGATCTGGAAACACAATTGGGCCCGGAAGATGGCGCTGCAGTCACTCCTCCTAATCACATGAACCGATTTGGATGAATATTTGTGTGCACATTTCATTGTTGTGGGATGATTGGTTGATTCGTTTTCACATTAGCTAATATTATGTATTTTTTGTAAACTTAATTTAATGTTTATAATACATTATTATTGGTATAAATAAGCCAGTGTTCGTCTCACATTGCTGTACCTGCCTACCTACCCTACCAGGGCCTAACTTTGTTCTGGCTATTTTATTTTGATTATTTGTAATGAATAATTACTTACAATTATAATAGAGTGCGAAAAATAAATACATGCGTCAATATATTTTGTGTTTTTTTTTAAACAATTTTTTTATTTAAAAAAATATCATTCCGACCGCGGCTTTGCCCGCGTGGAATTAGGTTATATCGTGAATCCTGTTTTATCCCACAGAAGTGTTCAGTTCGGATAAAAAGTATCCTATGTGTAAATCCAGGCAATTAGCTATATTTTATCAAAATTGGTAATGTAGTCTTGACGTGATTAAGTAACAACTAACAAAAAAATATACAAATTAACATCCAAAGTTTCGCATCAGTTTTACTGTATTAGTGATATCTTCCACTCTTGACTTTGACTGAGAAGAATTAGGGTTTATAACTTCTTTCAGAAATAGTACCTTTCATTTCTGGGCATGATGTAATATCTACGTCAGCATCAAATTCTATCTAAATCAATTCAGTAGTCCGCGTTATTGAGTACCATTTCATTTTTTCAGAGTAACAATATTTTTTGTTATTTTAAAGATTATTGAAGTGAAACTTCTTTATCGGGGGTGGACAAAAATTTTGTGAGACATTTTTGCCGTTACGCCGCGCGCGTGACATTTTTGCGTTACGCCGTACTCGTGACTATATACATGTTATATTAAAGTGATCAGCAAAATCAAAGGGTTTGTTTTAATTCTAATTCCAGTGAATTTCTAAAAAAAGTAAATAAGTAATTATATCTATTTTTCTAATACTTAGGTGTAATAATGGTATTTATTTTTCTAAGTTATTTATGATTAACCTCACTTTTTGATTGTATTTTTCAATACACTAACACGTGGGTGGAATTATGGTATCAATTTTTTCTAATACTTGAATGTTGATTGTGGTATTTATTTTTCTAAAATTGTATTTAAAGTTAACCTCAGTTTTTGATTGAATTTTTTAAAACACCAACACGTGGGCGTGATCATGTTATTTATTTTTCAAGTTATTTAAGCTTAACCTCTGTCTTAATATGTATATATTATGTACTATGTGCGTCATTAATTTCTGACTGTTTCGAGATTTGGTGCAAAATAAAACAGTGTGTAAATAAAATTAAACAATTGAGTAAAAGTATAATTTCATAGATAACACGTTGAGAAGTTCCCTGTATAAATATATAATATACATATCTTGTATAAATACATATAATATGCCTATAGGTCTTTACTCAATTGTTTTATTTTATTGATTTTTTACAAATTTTATTTACACACTATTTTATTTTGCACCAAATTTCGAAACAGTCAGAAATTAATGACGCACATATTATATATCATACGTTTTAATATAGAATATTTTTTATTTTACAACCTTTACAACTTGATCGTTAGGAATTTATTACCTCTATTGTTCGAACAAAAATAAGTTACCGACTTTAAGAACGTGCCGACAATGTAAGTACACTATTGTTTCAGAAAACATTTTAGGAGTATACGATAATAAATCTTAGATGACTCACGTAAACACGTGTTTGCTTGATTGGTGTCAGGTGTTCAATTATAATTTTATGAATTCAAAATTTATAAGAATAATTAATAAACCTCAAACTCTCTGTCCAATCAAAATCCGCCTAAGTCGAAATCCTTTATAAGCTGAAAACGGCAGTGGCCGGCGTAAATATTCAAATAGGTAGCGAGGAGCGAAGCGACGAGCATCTTAGGTTAACTTTTGAACTACCGCACGAGCCGAGCGAGCGAAGCGAGCGAGTTGCAGCAGCGGCCGGTGTAAATATTTAAATAGGTAGCGAGGAGCGAAGCGACGAGCATCTTAGGTTAACTTTTGAACTACCGCACGAGCCAAGCGAGCGAAGCGAGCGAGTCGCGGCAGTGGCCGGCGTAAATATTCAAATAGGTAGCGAGGAGCGAAGCGACGAGCATCTTAGGTTAACTTTTGAAGTACCGCACGAGCCGAGCGAGCGAAGCGAGCGAGTTGCAGCAGCAGCCGGTGTAAATATGTAAATAGGTAGCGAGGAGCGAAGCGACGAGCATCTTAGGTTAACTTTTGAACTACCGCACGAGCCGAGCGAGCGAAGCGAGCGAGTTGCATCAGCGGCCGGTGTAAATATTTAAGTAGGTAGCGACGAGCGTGTGACTAACGTATTTCTTTAATATTGTATATAGTAAATTATTTTTTGAAAAATAAGGACATAAAGAAGTTTCACTTCTTACGTGTGTACTCTAGTACACGCACACATTTTTTTATAACCTGTATTATTTTGTAATAAAGTAAACATTACGAAATAATAATATTTATTAATAATGTCTAAGTAGTTGTTAAAAAGAAGATTATTTATTTATAAGCAAGAAAATAAAACCAATAAATCAACAATTAAATAAATGTATAACAATATTATAACTGTATGACGACTCCATACATGTTTGTCCCGAGTCGGCCAGCGGCAGCGCGGCGAGTTTGCAAGAATGACTTCGCGCACACCCGCGTTCGCGATAGCGAGCTATTAGGCGCGGGTCAAACACAAGCGGTGCGGGCGCGGGCGTGCCATAAGCGCGCCTCTTCAATCTGTTTTGCACCACATCCTTCTTATACATTTTGTATGAAAGAATTTTGGACAGGCGTCGAGGCGGCACGCCACGGTTGCGCCGCGGGCGTACCGCAGGCGTACCGCAGGCGCGCTTCCCCCATCGCATCCAAATAGAGGTCAATTCACGGTCATACAAATCAAAAACAAATCGGGTGGTAGGAGACGGTAGCCTGTCAGTCAAAAATGTGTTCTCTCTGTGTGGAATTATATAGAGCTGCTATTACATACCCTTCTTCGTTTTGTTTTTAAAGGTGAATTGAATTAATCGATGAAATGATTTACACAGGTGATGGCAGTAGGGAAAGTGAAAATGAAGAAGAGCATAATGAAAGTTCCCATGTATTTACAATGTCAGAAATAAAGATAATCCTGATTTTGATTGTGTTTTTTATTTATTTGTAATTGTAATAATATTGTGGAATGATCAGTACTGTAAATACTTTTGAACTGAGATTTTAATGATAAGATTTATATGGTTTAAATGTAAACCTGTGTTTGAAAACCATATTTTATCTATACTAATATTATAAAGAGGAAAGGTTTGTATGTATGTATGTATGTATGGTTTTCACGCATAAACTAGGTACTGGACCGATTTTGATGAAATTTGGCACAGATAATCTTTAGACCCTGAGAAAGAACATAGGCTACCTTTTATTGCGAAATATGTACCACGGGCGAAGCCGGGGCGGACCGCTAGTACAATATAAATTTTGTGTTATTTTAACCTTCTTTTCTTCCATCATTACACCAGTACTACTTTAAAATTACTTTTAAAGTACTATAAAATTTTCCAAGTAAATTCCAACATTTCCAACAAAGATATATTTGCAATCGTGGGGTTATCCTCGCTATTTACTTACAAGGAATTATCAAAACAAAATCGTTACTTTCAAATTAATGTTAAACTCTTTTAGCACAAAAAACATAATTTTACTAAATTATGCATGAAGAAAATGCATTTAACCACTCTATATAAATATCATTTTCGGACGCCAACAGCGCGCCCGATGCGCGCCGGCAGCGCGCCCGAGGCGCGCCGGCAGCGCGCCCGAGGCGCGCCGGCAGCGAGCCCGAGGCGCGCCGGCAGCGCGCCCGAGGCGCGCCGCGCCGCTTGTATATGTCCCGCGCCTTAGGCGCGGGTCAAACACAAGCGGTGCGGGCGCGGGCGTGCCATAAGCGCGCCTCTTCAATCTGTTTTGCACCACATCCTTCTTATACATTTTGTATGAAAGAATTTTGGACAGGCGTCGAGGCGGCACGCCACCGTTGCGCCGCGGGCGTACCGCAGGCGTACCGCAGGCGCGCTTCCCCAAATAGAGGTCAATTCACGGTCATACACAATCAAAAACAAATCGGGTGGTAGTAGACCGGGAGATACTGACACAAAATTTCGAGTCATTTGTCTGTTACAATTGTTACAAAAAAAAAATTTGCAGATTTTCGGCGGTATGGCGACCATTTGGAATCGTCCGAAAAGTATGGCATGGCGATTTTCGTAAATGGCTGCACGACGATGGTTACCTGTGCAAAAGTTAGCCTGGTACAAATGGTTGAATTGTTTTTTTTAAATCAACACATTCGCGTCTATGTATGGCGGGCTGTAAGTCACACCGGAAAAGTATGGCATGACACTACCGCCTACTTCTTTTTTATGGGCTATCGGTAAATTCTAAAATTTTTGTGTTACAAATCGTTTGACTTCGCTATTTTTCCGACGAGTTCGACTAACGCCCACGCGACTAAGCCGCCGGTACCAGCGTTCACACCATCGTTTTTCTTTTTGTCATTGCGTACTAAGACCCCTGTAGAACCGCCATCCTGTTACAAATGACTCGAAATTTTGTGTCAGTATCTCCCGGTCTATAGGAGACGGTAGCCTGTCAGTCAAAAATGTGTTCTCTCTGTGTGGAATTATATAGAGCTGCTATTAAATACCCTTCTTCGTTTTGTTTTTAAAGGTGAATTGAATTAATCGATGAAATGATTTACACAGGTGATGGCAGTAGGGAAAGTGAAAATGAAGAAGAGCATAATGAAAGTTCCCATGTATTTACAATGTCAGAAATAAAGATAATCCTGATTTTGATTGTGTTTTTTATTTATTTGTAATTGTAATAATATTGTGGAATGATCAGTACTGTAAATACTTTTGAACTGAGATTTTAATGATAAGATTTATATGGTTTAAATGTAAACCTGTGTTTGAAAACCATATTTTATCTATACTAATATTATAAAGAGGAAAGGTTTGTATGTATGTATGTATGTATGTATGTATGGTTTTCACGCATAAACTAGGTACTGGACCGATTTTGATGAAATTTGACACAGATAATCTTTAGACCCTGAGAAAGAACATAGGCTACCTTTTATTGCGAAATATGTACCACGGGCGAAGCCGGGGCGGACCGCTAGTACAATATAAATTTTGTGTTATTTTAACCTTCTTTTCTTCCATCATTACACCAGTACTACTTTAAAATTATGTACTTTAAAAGTACTATAAAATTTTCCAAGTAAATTCCAACATTTCCAACAAAGATATATTTGCAATCGTGGGGTTATCCTCGCTATTTACTTACAAGGAATTATCAAAACAAAATCGTTACTTTCAAATTAACGTTACTTTCAAATCTCTTTTAGCACAAAAAACATAATTTTACTAAATTATGCACGAAGAAAATGCATTTAACCACTCTATATAAATATCATTTTCGGACGCCAACAGCGCGCCCGCGGTGCGCCCGATGCGCGCCGCGCCGCTTGTATATGTCCCGCGCCTTAGACTCCGCCCGCCAAGCAGTGGATTTTTTTTTGTGTATCGTCTTAAATATCTTATCAATTCCGCAAGCTCTGGCCTCTGACTGCAGTTAGTAATGAATATAAATAAAACTCATTGCAATATATAATTTTAAAATTAGCCTTTTATCCTTTGAAACATTAATAAAAACGCGGTATATGTAATTTTAGAAGATTTATTACTATCACTTTTCGGATTTAAAATTTTACAGCATGCACGAACTCTTTGAAGAAAACTCAATTTTCATGTGTAAAAAATTACACACGGCAGCTCCGGTATGAATCCGAATTACCTAACAACCTAAAGTATAAATAAACGTGTAAATCCAAATTTTCGACGTTATAGCCAATAAATTTCCGTTCAAGTTTAAACATTAGTTAAAATACATTCGCGATAAGTGCACTTCTATATATAAGTCGAGCATTCATAAATCAGCACCTCCTAAATGCGTATTTATACAAAAAACTCTTCGCGAAATGCGATGCGATTTGTTGAGATTATCAAATTATTTTGAGGCTGCAGTTTTGCAGTGTACATCATGTAAATTTTAAAACGGAATTATGACGCTTAAAGGTATGTGTCGCTTAGTATAAGTTAATTTATCCTACAGTTAAACAGAAATTGTTTTGTTTATAAATTATTGTATACGAAAATTACTATAAACCTCAGTGGTTTTTTTATTTACAACTGTACACTAATAATATGTCTGTAAACGTTTTTGTTTTTGACAATAAATACAAAACAACATTTTGTCTTTAATAAGGAACTATTATTTAAACTTTCTAATTTAATGACAAATAAACAGAACTCACTATTTTATATCGTGAAGCAGTTAAAATCTATAAATTCCGTCATAAAACACTTGGAAAGTGCTTTCTTTCCGAATGCTAGTTTGAACATTATACTTAGTACTTAATGTTGAAAAATCTATTTCCATATTTTCCACGCATAATTATTATATTCATAATGTATATTGTTTTCGTTATAAAATCGTTTATCTACACATTCCGTCATTTGATGTTTAATAATTTTATTGCAAATTGAGTTGAGAATTATTAAATATTTATTACGTAGTAATTTTACGGACTTTTTGATCAGTGTAAACGCGATGTTGTTATAAAAGTTTCACGAACAGTTAAAACAAGTTATAAATAGCAAGAAAACTATTAACTGCAGATGTAATGTTTATGTGAAATTCTTGCAGATATTTCCTGAATAAAAACGGATGTACGAAACAATTATTCTTTGATCAATTATTGTGTGATTCGTGTTATTGAATTATCTTTTGGATTTTCCTCTTGATGTATTTACTAATATTTATTGGGATCTCGTTATTTCTAACCTATTAACAAAATATTGCATTTTATTTGCATGTGCAAAGTACAAAAGTATCTAATTTTATATTATGTAGAATCCTATAGGTATATATAGGAGGTATAGACTAATGAATCACGAAATTAATTTTCTACAATACATACACTTTACAATACTTTATTTATAAAAACTATTTATAAATAAAGATTACTGAAAATATCATAATCTGTTTAAATTATTTGTAAAGTACAAATAGGAAACAACGAATTTTGTTTTTAATATATAAAAAACTAGAGGTCCGCCCCGGCTTCGCCCGTGGTACATATTTCGCAATAAAAGGTAGCCTATGTCCTTTCGCGGGTATCAAAATATCTCCATACCAAATTTCATGCAAATTGGTCCAGTAGTTAAGGCGTGATTGAGTAACAGACAGACAGACAGAGTTACTTTCGCATTTATAATATTAGTATGGATTAAGACCTCAAAAACATTATCAGAGAGTTTATTTTGGTGTTTTCTATGTCATTGAATTAATAATTTTCCTTTTTTTATAACAAATACACTTCGCTCGAATGGCTTATATTATAGCTTGCCTCTTTTTTAGATTTGATTAACGAGTAAAGAGAAATTATAAATTAAATTACATGTCCAAAAATGAGCAGTCAACAAGAGAACGCCTTAAGCGGCACTTTGTAATTAAAAGTAAGGTTAAAGGAGGGCCAAAGAAAACTCTTTACAAAGTAAAATAAATTATAAGAATGTAGATTAATGCGCAAGGCCAGACGCTCGAGTTATTTAATTTTGTATTCTTTTTACGGTATCAAATCCCATATAAAATCATGATAATATGCGAAAACATGATCTCACGTTTTTAAGAATCATAATGAAAAAAATAGGTATATTATAATGAAAATTATTTTCTTACGTATAGATTGCAATTTATGAGATTACAAATACTTATTCTTAATGTATTATGAATTTAACAAAGGAAACTCGAAGTTCTCATAACCACTATTAATACTATATATTAATTTATTCAAATTTTTATTAGGTACATGCCATTCATTACTCTTACAAATTTCAATCACATCTCATTTCAAAGGTTTTTAATAACCAATTCAAAACACATAAACACGTATTCTCAATATTTCAGACTCTTTCTGAGTAATAATTTTTCTCAACGTATTCATATCAGTGAGTCGTGGAAGTTAATAGATCGACTGAATGCTGATGAAATTCTGATATTTTACATGTTGAACACACATAAAACAATTTTGTTCGTTTCAATGTTTACGTTAGGGGATTATGATAAATGTTGGACGGAATTTATAATCAGATATTTTAAAATTTAGACGTGATTACAATGTACAATTATGTAGAACGTACTTCGAAAATTGTTTGTTTAGTATGTTTAGCGTAATATTTGTTTTACCGTCGCTTATAATAAATAATTAGAACTTTTCGATTAACGAAATATGAATGAAAAATAATTTCAAGAACATTTTCTCCGCCTAGGTTTTTAAGTTATTATATTCATAATAAAAATAGCGTTAAAACGAAGCGTTGATCGAACGAAAAGCAGATGTACAAATACTACAGGTACTAAATCCAGAAACCAGACTAGACGTGGAGAGGATTTATACAATTCTCAACTATACGTAATTTGTACTTTTAGTTTGTTCGTACTTATGTTATTATGTTATACTAGCTTTCCACCCGCGGCATCGCCCGCGAAGTCAAAGAAAAACCCGCATATTTCCCGTTCCCGTGGGATTTCCGGGATAAAACCTATCCTATGTCCCGGGGTAAAAAGTAGCCTATGTCCTTTCTCGGGTATCAAAATATCTCAATACCAAATTTCATGCAAATTGGTTCAGTAGTTAAGGCGTGATTGAGTAACAGACAGGCAGACAGAGTTACTTTCGCATTTATAATATTAGTATGGATTGTTCGTAGAATGTGTTTTATGAAAAAACTACCCTTAGTTTTTTCATATTTTTGGTTTGAAGTTTGAACTACGAATAGCTATTAAATTTCTTGTCTTTTATGTAGAAGAATGTTTTAGAAGAGTCTCTAGAATGATCTCTATTGAATAGAAGAAGAGTTAGACAAAGTTTGAATTTTATTTTTGCTCAATGGAGTGGCTTTTTCTTTTAAAATCAACATAGGCTCAACCTTAATAAAAGGGCTCAACTATCTGACTATAACGATTGTTTTCGACTTTTTTGGGTGACGTACCTATTAGCGTAAATCTTGATAATATGTTTTTCTCTTCCAGCTGACAAAGAAAAGCATACAAGAAGCAGTGAAAGCATCATAAACGTAGAATAATGGGTGTAATTCAATATCCGGTTGAAGTAAATAAAAATGAGGCATAATATGGCACATTTCAAAAGAAACATTTTGCTTGCTACTGACTTGCTCCTACAAGAAATAGATCTGTCTGTATTTATATATTAGACAGATATCTAATTATCCAAGAGATGATTGGATATCCCTTTATGCAATAATATTATATCTAATCTATAACATTTGAAATTTATTCTAATATATTGTGAGACTGCGTCCAGTTAAAGTCTCTACAAAAACATAGAGACAAGATTTGTTTATGTTTTTGCGAAGAACAAAAGATTTTTAATACAGGTAATAGTGCTAAATTATAATTTTGTTCAGCCTAGAACTAAACAGCTAAGAATTATGATGTAGGTCCCATAAACACACTGTGCTTTGAGAAGAAATTGTTTTTTAACCAGAACAAAGGAGATTATGAAATAATATTTGGTTTGGACGTAAAGTCATAATATTATTTTATGTGACCGGTCCGTCCAAAAAAATATTAAAAATAAAGTTATAAAATCATATTGTGATTCGTGCTCAGTGAATACCTTTGTTTTCATGCCTTTATCACTCGATTGTGATATTTATTAGAATTAATATATTTTAATCTATAGAGGTATGGAATCTTCCAAGTTTTAAGCTATTGCATAGCTTTTATCTCAGACACTGAGCGCGGCGACCGAATGTAAAAATTCCGTAACGAAAAAACCTAACACCCCCCACTTCAACCAACACAGCGATGCGATGCTATGCAATAGTTTTACCGCGGCAGTCATCGAGTGCCACACGTAATTTTAGTAAATGTATTATGGATCTGGAATTGATTACTCTACAATATTGACGACTGGCAAATGACTGGAGAAGAAAAAAATGAATAGAATTGTTTCAAACGCCCCTAAAAACTAAGATTTTTTAATAACCCAGTTATGGTGAGGGGTCTCTACATAAACCATACATTTTTCCTTTTTTTTTTTACAAATGTCACATAATTCAAAAAAAGAGAATAGGGATATATTTAATCCATTACCAACAAGTTTTCAATGCTTTCAATTGTTTTTCGGTAAGCCACAAAGAAGCCATCTATATGCGCTAAAATCGTACCGCATAAATCGATAATTAGACTCGATGATGCTAAAATTACAACAGTAATATCTATTTTGGTAGCAGACTAATAATTTTAACTCGTTTTCATCGTAATTTGCATTTAAATTCACACCCACTTTACTTTGATTCGGTGTATGTGCGTCAAAATTTTGTGTCGGCGGACAAATGAGTACAAAGTAGCTTTTTAGGGATATAAACTAAGTATCTACTATTGTTTTACACTCATAATGTGATAAAGGTTAATCCCCTTTTTCTTGTCAAATATGAATTTATGAATATACTAGCTTCCCACCCGCGGCTTCGCCCGCGTTTTGAAAGAAAAACCCGCATAGTTCCCGGGACAAAAAGTAGCCTATGTCCTTTCTCCGGTATCAAAATATCTCCATACCAAATTTCATGAAAATTGGTTCAGTAGTTTAGGCGTGATTGAGTAAAAGACAGACAGACAGAGTTACTTTCGCATTTATTATATTAGTAGGGATGATAGGTAAGATAATTCAATACGAGATTATCTATTTTATTAATTGAAAAAGAGAGATAAATATAATATGTTCTACACGTGTACATAATATTTTGATAATGCTTAATTCAAATTTCAGCAATGAAATATAATACTTAATTTTGCTTATATTATAGATATTTATTCAAATATTATACAGTCTAGGTACTCGTAATAGGAAATAATATTGTAATACTGTGATATTACGCACGCAGTATCATTCCCACAGTAATAAAAAAGCTGAAATTCCACTTACCGTTAACGCTGCAGATCAGACATACCAAGACAATAACACAAATCAAACAAACATTATAATGCACTGGGAATAAAATAGGTTCTTACCATCTAACTGCACATTGGTATTTGCAGCTGTGTGTCCATCCCAGGGATGGGCTATCAGCCTCACTCTATACGAACAGCCGGGTCGTACTGCGCACCCTCCCGCTATGGGACTCACTACTGAAGGCACTAGACTCCATACAGCTTCCTAGAAATTAAGCACTGTTTAATAAATGAAATAAATGAAATTAGAGACAGAGAAGTTTTCGCTTGCGCTAGAGCAGATGCTTTTATCATCAGTTTCATGTCGATGTCTTTACCAGGGAAATGAAGTCTTTGTTTTTGTTAATCGGTTAGATGAACTTTATCCTATTTAATCGCCTTTATTACTAATTTGATTCATTCTTTCGACCGAATTTCAGTCATGGCTAGGACCAAACTCGTTAGGGCCAATCTCGTTAGCCGCTACCCAACTACTAACAATAAATTATTGTAGTGCTCATGTATATATGTAAATAAAACGTGTTCCTTATCCCTCATAGTCTAAACAACAGAAGACTGACACGACAGGAAAGAGAGGCGTAGAACTAACAAGTTGTTTTAAATACCAATTTATTTATTTAACCGAGGTATTGAACTTGGGACCTCTAAAAGTCTTGAAACAAACTAACCACTGAATAATCGATTCGTATGTTCACTTCTGTAACAAGTAGGTGGTGTTTTCCATACTCAGTAGACAGTATTAATATAATATATTCTAGGTGACGTGACCTTTGTATCACCTGAGAAACAACATACAATCTTTTTTATTGTTTCTCAGGTGAGTTAACTTATTGAAAACCGTGAAAACCGTTCAGACGTTTTCGAGATATCACCATATAAGATAATCTATCGAAAATGTTCAAATTCAAATGCTTTTGCAGGTTTTAGGAGAGTTATGCTATTTTACAAGATGTAGGTAAAGTAAGTGAAGTCCCGTGTCCCCTAATGGGGTAAGGGGCAGATTCTAGCATTATTCATACATCTGTTTCACTGATCGATTTTCTTTTGGGACAAGTAGGTGATCAGCCTTCTGTGTCCTGCCAGACCGAGACATTTTTTTTTCTTCGTCTCCACCGGGAATCGAACCCAGGACCCCTCGGTTCTACGCTCACGCGTCAACCACTGTACCAAGGAGGAGGTCACAAGATGTAGATGTATGTATGAAAACAATTTTTTACAAGATGTAGGTACAGTAAAAAATTTGTTTAATTATTTTCTAAAGAACATAATGCAAAGTGAAACTAGCTAGTTTTTTTTATTATTTAAAAAGATTTTGTATATATCAATAATAACTACATAAAGGGCTATAAACCAGGTCAACAAATCATCCGCGTAGTAGACCCGAAAATTGTCAGCTACAAAGGCTGCTACGGTTTGTTTTCATGAGGTGTTTTCCTTAAATCTCGAATCCCTCACCATTTAATAAAAAATAAAAACACTAAAATATTTTAATGCTAGTTTTAATGCTTGTTAGACTAGTTTCGCAGTTATCTAAATAACCTATAGGTTGTAGGTCTATGCTTCATTACGCTTACAGTAATTATTATAAAATATTAGATATACTGATCCAATTTTTTATCTGAAAAAATAAACTTATATTACAGTATCCAAATTACTTTAAGCCTTCTAACTTCACTCTTATTATCATTTTAATACACGAGTTTGTATGTAACTTATTAATTGAAAATGTCAAAGACACGAGTTTAGGAATGAGACTTGACTAGACTAAATTAATAAACTGCTTCGTAAAACTTACTCCAGGTATATTGTACTCGTAACACAAGTTTGAGCGACAGTCAACTGTGTCCCTTGTACTGTGAACTTCTAGGGAATAACTTCTTACTGGCGGACCTAGAAAATAACAAACATATTTGTTTAGATAATTGTTTATTCTCATTTCTTAGTATTTCATACCTTTCATGGAAACAGAAAGACAACACACATATATGAAACTAGCGGTCCGCCCCGGCTTCGCCCGTGGTACATATTTTCGTTTTCTCTACATAAAAACCATCCTCCGCGGTTTCACCTACATGGCTCCGCTCCTGTTTGTCTTAGCGAGATGATATATAGCCTAAAGCCTTCCTCGATGAATTGGCTATCTAACACCGAAATAATTTTTCAAATCGGACTAGTCGTTCCTGAGATTAGCGCGTTCAAACAAACAAACAAACTCTTCAGCTTTATAATATTAGTATAGATTGTCAATAATAAGTAATGATAGTGTTGAAAAATGTAGAGTCGTTTTATATTGCTAGACCTATAGTTAAAATACAACAATCAGTAAATAGGGAAAAACACTCATAAAGATTGCTTTTCATGAAGCTTGTAAATATTTGTAATGTCTATCATTAGTGTATCTTTAGATCGTAATATTATCAGTATGGGATTATCTTTTGTCATTACTAACCGTGTCATTTTTATAATGGTAACTATTATACTTACTATCCTTATTTCTAAACAAACATAACCGATTTTTAAAGGAATACTGATTTTATCATTTCCGTAAAGTCATTATTATATTTGATATAAGGGCTTAGTCTAGACGCTAGTCAATATTTGTGTCCGCTCCACCACCACTCCAAATTACTAATGATCTATGTCCTAATCCAAATAAACTTCGTCCTCTACACATATAATGTGCATTGTTGTGTTCACTATCACTACAACTATGTAGTGATAGTGAACACAACAATGCACATTATATGTGTAGAGGACTAATAAAACAAAGTCGCTTTCTCTGTCCCTATGTCCCTTTGTATGCTTAAATTTTTAAAACTACGCAACGGATTTTGATGCGGTGTTTTTTAATAGATAGAGTGATTCAAGAGGAAGGTTTTAATATATAATTTATTAGGTTTTAGACAAAGCAGGCGAAGCCGTGGGCGGTAAGCTAGTTTTTTTATATTTAAAAATCTTCAGGAACATTATTATTAACCAATATCACAAAAGGGTTTATCGTATGTTTTTTTAATGTGTTCGCAGACAACTTCGTAGTATGAATCGATTTTAATGAAACACCGAATTCATAGATTTTTTTCTACGTGTAAAAAAACGTCAATCATCGATATTGTATAAATCTGAATACTATTTTTTAATAAGATGAAATCAATTAGATAATAAGAGCCCTTTAAAGTCTCAACAAGTGCCATTCTACTTCTAGTGAAATGAATTAATAATTACCAGTGGGCCGCTGCCACGTTACATTTAACATGACTTCGTGGTCTGAATTCTTCAAGGGCAGAGGATATACAGCCAAGCCCCGGGGCAGCTCTGCGTGTACTACCGGGTACAGATCCGGTGGCTCTGACGTCATTTCCTGAAACAATGGAGTTTATTCAATAATTTATATCGCTTTGAATAGTAAACTGCTAACTTAATGTAATAAGCTTTAAAATTCTGTAAAATTTGCTATATACAGCTGCCTAAATGGAAAGCTCATAGGTTGGGTTAACATTATAATTTTATTTGTATTTAAATTTGAATGATGCACTTTTTAATTGTTGTTACTAATATGATGTTCTTTCTGTTTTGCAACAATGAAACTACAAAATTGAGGTACTTATTAGGTATAAATGTATTAATAAGAAAACAAAAATATTTCCTATTAATTTTATTAGTAGGTATATTCAGTTTATGTAACATATTATAATACCAGCACGCCATGGCCATGTCACCGTTTAGAATTTTTTTGGTTTCAAAGCTTAAAAGCTTTGGCACGAAAGCGTTACACACGTTCAAATTATAAGTTCTCGTTAAAATAATGTCACGGTAAACTTTCGGCTAACATTTTACAAGCTATTTCTGCCTCCATTTCCGATTTACTAAAGCTGTATCATATAACGACTAGCTGACCCGACAAACGTTCTATCTTCGCGCTAAATGCCAAACAATACAACAAGAAAATGTCGAAATCGGTCCAGCTGTTTCCGTGTGATGCCATGACCAAATCAAAAAGGTATTTATCACCACATAGTATAAAACAAAGTTGCTTTTTCTGTCCCTATGTCCCTTTGTATTCTTAAATCTTTAAAACTACGCAACGGACATTGATGCGGTTTTTTTAAATAGATAGAGTGATTCAAGAGGAAGGGTTTAGTATAAAATTTATTAGGTTTTAGACAAAGCGGGCGAAGCCGCGGGCGGTAAGCTAGTATTATATATATTTAGAGATTTACTTGTACAGTCTCTGTCATGAAATTTGGCAAAGTTTTGGGGGTAAATAAGTAATCGTGTAGTAAAGGTCCTCTTTATTGCTCATCATTATTTAATTTGATATTGCTATCATTCATTTTTAATCATTTCTATCAAGTTCAAGAAGACATTAAAAGGAGAGGAATTCTATAGATACACAACGGACTGCAGCACACGCTTCAAATTTCGAAACTCCATAGTTTCTAAAACGAGTTGCCAGACTCCCTTGTCTCATGTCTAGTTTAAATCGCAATGACACGAGTCGCTGAATCGTATAGCATAGATAGATAAGGTTTTTAGAAGGCAAGCAGGTTAACAAAAAACTAAAAATGAGGAAAATTTCATACTTCTTCCATTTAGAAATTAAAGACTTTTTAACGGATTTTAAACGCGATTTATTCTTTCTATTATTTTCCCGACGTTTCGAACACTTTACAGCGAGCGTGGTACCACTGGTGGAAAACTTTACAAACAGCAATTTTTGAATGACCGTCAAGACGTATAACATCTCAGTCTCCCCGTGACCACGCTCGCTGTAAAGTGTTCGAAACGTCGGGAAAATAATAGAATGAATAAATCGCGTTTAAAATCAGTTAAAAAGTCTTTCATTTCTTCCATTTAGTTACATGAAACTATGTGCTAAAATAGTATCGTAGCCATTGAGAACGCTTTGCTATTGACTGTTCTATTTTAAGAGACAATATATTTATATACTACTTGTTTTCCGCCCGCGGCTTCGCCCGCGCAGTCAAAGAAAAACCCGCATAGTTCCGCCCCTTTCCCGTGGGATTTCCGGGATTGCGTCATTTTCCCGAGATAAAAAGTAGCCTATGTCCTTTCTCGGGTATCAAAATATCTCAATACCAAATTTCATGAAAATTGGTTCAGTAGTTTAGGCGTGATTGAGTAACAGACAGACAGACAGAGTTACTTTCGCATTTATAATATTAGTATGGATGTTATTACAGAACCTAGTTACAATTTATTACTTAAGTATAAAATTTATTCTTTTCTTGGAAACATGTGTTGCTATGAGAGACAGAGACAGGCAATGGTATTTAGGTATTAACAAAGAAATTCGTAATTCCCAATAATTTGGAAAATCCAAAAGTGCACGCCTCATAATTTTTTTTTAATAAATATTTATTAATTATTATTTTTGTTTATTTAATAACAATTAAACCACATCGAATCAGACCCTGAAAAATGAAAGGGTTCTATTCCTGAGCATACTCAAGCGTAAGAGAAAAAAAAAGACTCGATTAGTAAAGTATTTCGGTCGCTATCGTGTTAACAAGAAAAAGGATCCGCACATACAGACACACGGACGTCCAAGACAGAACTTTTTTAAACTGTTTTTTAACTAGTTTAAATAACAAAAATGACATCAAAAATATCATGAACGTTAAAAATAGTGTTTTTTCTTAATATGTGTGTGTATGTATTATCTTACAAGTGCAATGTATGATACATAAAGACATTTTAAGTTTGAAAAATCAGATGTTTTGCGCGAAGTGACAGTAGTACCCACCTCAACGCTTCGCTTATGAGGCGTGCAATAAAAAAGCTCTAACTCATAAACAGATGTGAACAAGGTGACTTTCTTCTATAAAGAAAGATTATTTATACGGTAGAAATTCCTAACACTTGGCCTGTTTTATAGTTCGTCATTAATCACGAGCTTTTATTGAATGAGTGAGTAAACAAATTGAGGAAAAATAACCGCACACTTTGGATGTTGGTTTTTGCTCATTCGTTAATCATACAAGTCTTTACTTTGCTTTATGACTGTTTTATTAAATTTTTCTTATTCTAAGATACCAATCTATATATGTATAATAAGAATGACTCACCAAATGTGCTGCTGAGCGCAAAACTTGAGAACGGCTGAACCAATTTTGATAAAAAAAAATTATAATATTCCTTGAAGTATTGGAGATGAGGATGATTCTTATGGAGAGAAAAAGAAAACATGCAGCACGGGCCAGCCGGGGCTGACCTAGTACGTAATACTTAATTGTTATTAGACTATTATCACAGGTAGGTAGACTATGACCCGAAATAATTTGTCTTTTTATCCTACCTACTCAGATCTACTAAAAAATTAATAAGGCCAAAAATAATATTTCCAGGACATAATATTATCATCAAATGCCGTAAACCCGTTACAGTCGTCGGCTCGAGGCGAAATTCGGGACTAATGCCGTCATCTTGTAAAACGCCATTTTATGATAGATCGTCGAGTGTGTTGTTTGGTGCGGTTATAAATTTTCCTTAGGTATTCAATAACTTTATATTTCACTTTTGAATTACTCAAACTACCTATAAATATTGATAACTATAAGCAATCATAACTCCATCGCTCATGCATTACAATAACTGAAGAAAATGAAATAATTTTTGTAATTAAAGAAAATAAGAAAAATTGTAAATTATCTGAAAAAAGGTGTATAATATTTACATTGAGAAAACCTTATAACCACGCCTCTCTATATTAGTGCCGAGAGATCCTGGTACCTATGTCATTTTCAGTCGAAATATTGTAAAAAAATTCAGTTGATTCATAATGCTTCAAAATCCATGATTTTTCGAATTAATTAACAATGCAATACGAATGCAATTTAAACTTTCAGCCTTTTTTCTAAATTCTAAAATGCATGTCAGAAAATGGACTATTCCGGCAGTGCGGTAAGAACAAAATATGTTATACTGTAGCTGTATACCTACAATATACATGCCATAGCAATTAGCAAGGATACGCGTCTTCCCTAAATTAATATTATAGACCAATGAATGTACTAAATGAACAAATTTCTAAACCACAATTCAAAGTATTTATGTATTGAATGAGTGAAATTCAAAGCGTCTTAACATCAGCCAATATGCGAGAAAATAATATTTCAAGAATTTATTAATTTTACTTGCTACGATGAAATATTTCTTCATGGAAATTGATATTCAGAAGTTTATTTTATTGTACTCTAAGTAAATAACATAATTTTGCTTACATATAATGATATAACTGTATCTAGTCAGAATTGATCAAATTTCATGTTATCTAAATAGGAAATGTATAAAAACAATAATTTCATTTGGATATATGTATATAATGCAGTTTTTATATTATGGTCGTTTTTGTACAAATATATAAAATACAATACCTACTGTGTTTTATGATACCATACCTACAATATAAGTTATATTAAATAGGTTAATATTTATTGAAATATATAATTAGTTTCGAAGCTTATTCGTCATTGAATTAAAGTCAAACTAAACTTTAAACACCAACGTCCATTTTATCGTGTATATTCGTTTTTTTAGAAGCTCTTTTGAATCGAAATTATATAGATACGGTATATAGCGGTCCGCCCGGCTTCGCCCGTGGTACATATTTCGCAATAAAAGGTAAAGGCCTATGCTCTTTCTCAGGGTCTAAAGATTATCTGTGCCAAATTTCATCAAAATTGGTCCCGTAGTTTATGCGTGAAAACCATACATACATACAACCCTTTCCTCTTTATAATATTACTAGCGGCCCGCCCCGGCTTCGCCCGTGGTACATATGAAAAATAGATGTTGGCCGATTCTCAGACTTACCCGATATGCACAGAAAATTTCATGAGAATCGGTCCACCCGTTTCGGAGGAGTATGCAGACTAACATTGTGACACGAGAATTTTATATATAAGATATAGTATATAATATTCAACTTCATAATATATAGAAATTAATCTTAAGATTAATCTACGATATTTAATATTTAAAATAGTTACTTAGGTACTATTAAATAATAATATCATTACACGTGTTCGGATATTTCTGCCCTTGACAAATTTGTGAAAAGGCGTGGGAGGCAACTTTCTCTTAGATGTCCACTTAAGGAATAGAATGTAGTATGAATGGTGATATAATTTAATACAATAACTTTCGATTATATATCATTTTATTTACTTATTCTTTCAAAAGTCTACATAGATTTTATCTAAATATCTCCCAAATTTCATTAAAATATAACGTACAAATTAAATCGTACCATATGAATGAATTATCCCTTTCTAATTACTCTATTCGCATAAAATAAACTTTGAATATAGTCCATTGAATAAAAAGTTCTAGAGTGCGTCAGTTAGTAACGTAAGATGTTTCTTCGGAAACATGTCAAGAGTCCCTAGGTAATAAACATACTAAAACCCCGGGCCACTAGGAGGAGCCCCGGAGTGGGGGGAGGGGGGAAATGGGTCCATTTTTTCATTTTTCGCTTAAATCTCAAAAACGGTACATGTTAGAGAAAAACTTTCAAGGAAAAGTTGAAAGGCCATAAAATTGTCTACAAGTTGTACCTGAATCATTTTTTCCTATATCCTACCGTTTCTGAGTTATACGCAGTAAAACATGATTTTGGCTCAAACAATTTCCACATCAATCGATCAAAAAATATTTCTTTCTTCCAAAAAACTCAAATGTGCAACTTGTGACCGGTACTGATAGATTGGTCTTACTTAGGTCTATAATTGGTAAAATAAACACATTCCTCCATGGAAGCCTTTAGGAGGAATCGATCGTCAAAATATTATATTATGGTAGTTTGAGTTACTGAACTTGATCTTTTTATTGTTTTCTTTCAAAAAACTCAAAAGTGCAACTTGTGACCGGTACAGATAGATTGCTCATAATTGGGTCTATCATTGATAAAAATACCAGATTCAACCACGGAGGCGTTTACGGGGAATTGAATTTTATTAGGGTAGTTACGATACTTGAACTTTTTATTTTTTTTCTCCAAAAAAACTCAAAAGTGCAACTGGTGACCGATACTGATAGATTGTTCTTAATTAGGTCTATAATTGGTAAAATAAACACATTCCTCCATGGAAGCCTTTAGGAGGAATCGATTGTCAAAATACTATATTAGGGTAGTTTGAGTTACTGAACTTGATCTTTTTATTTTTTTCTTCCAAAAAACTCAAAAGTGCAACTTGTGACCGGTACTGTTAGATTGCTCTTAATTAGGTCTATAATTGGTAAAATAAACACATTCCTCCATGGAAGCCTTTTGGAGGAATCGATTGTCAAAATACTATATTAGGGTAGTTTGAGTTACTGAACTTGATCTTTTTATTTTTTTTCTTCCAAAATACTCAAAAGTGCAACTTGTGACCGGTACAGATAGATTGCTCATAATAAGGTCTATCATTGATAAAAATACTAGATTCCACCACGGAGGCGTTTACGGGGAATTGAATTTTATTAGGGTAGATACGATACTTGAACTTTTTATTTTTTTTCTTCCAAAAAAACTCAAAAGTGCAACTTGTGACCAGTACCGATAGATTGCTCATAATTAGGTCTATCATTGATAAAAAAAACCAGATTCCACCATGGAGGCGTTTAGGAGGTATTGAATTTTATTAGGGTAGTTACGATACATGAACTTTTTAACTAACTACCCTAATAAAATTCAATTCCCCGTAAACGCCTCCATGGTGGAATCTGGTATTTTTATCAATGATAGACCTAATTATGAGCAATCTATCTGTACCGCTCACAAGTTGCACTTTTGAGCTTTTTGGAAGAAAAAAAATAAAAAGTTCATGTATCGTAACTACCCTGATAAAATTCAATTCCCCGTAAACGCCTCCGTGGTGGAATCTGGTATTTTTAGCAATGATAGACCTAATTATGAGCAATCTATTTGTACCGGTCACAAGTTGCACTTTTGAGTTTTTTGGAAGAAAAAAATAAAAAGATCAAGTTCAGTAACTCAAACTGCCCTAATATAATATTTTGACAATCGATTCCTCCTAAAGGCTTCCATGGAGGAATGTGTTTATTTTACCAATTATAGGCCTAATTAAGAGCAATCTATCAGTACTGGTCACAAGTTGCACATTTGAGTTTTTTGGAAGAAAGAAATATTTTTTGATCGATTGATGTGGAAATTGTTTGAGCCAAAATCATGTTTTACTGCGTATAACTCAGAAACGGTAGGATATAGGAAAAAATGATTCAGGTACAACTTGTAGATAATTTTATGGCCTTTCAACTTTTCCTTGAAAGTTTTTCTCTAACATGTACCGTTTTTGAGATTTAAGCGAAAAATGAAAAAATGGACCCATTTCCCCCCTCCCCCCACTCCGGGGCTCCTCCTAGTGGCCCGGGGTTTTAGTATGTTTATTACCTAGGGACTCTTGACATATTTCCGAAGAAACATCTTACGTTACTAACTCACGCACTCTAGACCCCCCTTGGAGGGACTCATTCAATGGACTAATAAACTGAGCATCTACAATCTACATTATTTATGTCTTCTCTTTCAACACAAATGAAAAGGAACCATTGAAAATTTGTATAAGACCTATGTGAAATATGAACAAATATGGTGAGATACCTAATTGTCACTATAAATCCAACTATGAATATCGGTAGACTTAAATTTGATATTTTTATTTTGTGGCATTCAAGTTTTTCACTTTATAAATATATTTTTTTAAAGAAAAGAAAAAAATGATCACGAGGCGGGATTCGAACCCGCGTCTTTCTACCAATCCGGGGCGGACGCCTGACCAATTCGGCCAACCTTTTTACCGCCAGAAATTTTTATCGGTAGATTGTATAGATTTAATAAGATTCAGCACGAACTACTCTAACTCCTGAGTCTAGTATTAGTAATAATATGTTTCATACATATTACTTTCAAGTACCTATGTTAAATGGTAACCAATTCATAGAGGACAATGAGTAATCAAATTTCTTACAAACTTAGCATGACTCTGCATTACAATCTCACAGATAAGCATAACAATATCCCCAAAATTATAATACAAATTTATTCAGAAAATGATCAAGTTTGATGTCAAAAAGCTTTCATAATTTATGGAACTTCATGGCGGCGTGATTTGAATTATTATTACGTTTGAATACACATTTTAAATGTACTTTGGATAAACCAAATAATTCATAAAACGATTATTATTAAAACTAGTCAGATATAAAAAATACCAATGATAATGTGAAAAAATAACAAGGAGAACATCGAAAATAAAACAACATTGAATAAAAAAATGTTTGAATTTCGAGATTGAATGGACTCAAAGATGAAACGAACCTGAAATGTGTATGTTGAAGCTAAAGAATCATTTTACGGTTCTTCCAATAAAGATTCCTTCAATATGCCCAATCCCATTTTATATTAATTACATCTACTTGTAAAAGGGACTTAAATTAATTAAAATATTCCCAGGTACTGACGCAAGTAAAATGAACAATGTCATAGTTAATTTAGCAACGTACGACATAAAGCGATACTTGAGCTATCTATAATTTATAATTATTAATTAATTGTTGATAACGATCTGATACAGCTAATCCGTTTACAGTTATCGCGTATATCTAATACCCGCACGATAGCAAACATTAAAAATACCTTTGGAAATTGGATAAATAAGAAAGGTGATATTTAATAGTGAGTGATGCCTATGGTAGGTATTTGGGATTTTAATTAAATTCCTTGATTTTATCGGAAGAATATTACGGCAATTAACCTGATTGGAATGCTTAATTACGTTTTATCAGTACGAAAGTACCGGGGCTTTACATTATTACGAAAGTAAATTCTTTGTTTTATTATTATTTTATAGCTATCAGTAATTAATATTTATAATGAAAGAAATAGCAATTGATTCTGGTTTGTACTCCGGTTGGGATCCATTTATGTCATACGTATGTATTATGTTTGTTACGATCATAAAACTATATTATATGAGTCATTCGTCTACTATTTACTAGAAAAATAAAAAAAATTCAAGTGTCGTTTTGGACAAAATATAAAGTTATATAGATTCAGATAATTGTACGATTATCTGTCTATAATTATAAATATACTACGTAATACATTTAATCAATGACTACAGCATGAGTTGTGTCTGATAGCTCGATTGATAAATAATGCGATTAGATAATTATATATTTTCGTTATTATATTATACATTTCGGACCTTTCTTGTTGATTAATATTTTATCCATGTATTTATGTAAATGTTAATATTCATTTATTACGTTTTCCCTTCAAGAAGTATGTGGTCTTGTGTGGACCTAGGGCTTTTAATAGTATCACATTTTCAAAATGTTGATTCCAAAACATATCGATTTAATGATGTTATTTAGTCATCATTAATTTAGAAGAAGAATGTATAAGTAAGTTGAAGAGGTTCAATTTTAATATTCTGCGCCTCTACTTTCTTATCAAAATCTCAAATTCTTAAATTTGCAATACCCACCTGTATTAAAGCTGAATTACGGCCTTATTATTTTTTTCGAATGTTATGTACATTCGAACATACATAAAAAATTCTAAGGTAAGAAAAACGCAGAGAGTATCAATTAAAATGTCAAATTAATTTTGGGTAGAGCAATGGTAGAGCGACTTTTAATATCGATATAAAATTTCAACGAATATATTATACTCATTACAAAACAAATTGAGTAGTAATTTTCAATTAAAGTACAGTACCTACGTTGAAACATAATCCAAATATCTTTATACATTATGAGAATTAAAGAAAAAGCCTTTCAAACGCTTACATACTGTCCAATGAAAGCCTATTTACAAAAACAACAAAACAAAATTTTCTATATATCCGCAGGGGCATGTCTCTTTTTGTTCCAAGCTATTTTTACGTAACTCATAGAACATTCCCAACTTTTGAGTTGGCCGTCATGTTAATATTTAATAATTTGGTAGATATTATTTTGTCTGACAAAATATAAAGTTATATAGATTCAGATAATTGTACGATTATCTGTCTATAATTATAAATATACTACGTAATACATTTAATCAATGACTACAGCATGAGTTGTGTCTGATAGCTCGATTGATAAATAATGCGATTAGATAATTATATATTTTCGTTATTATATTATACATTTCGGACCTTTCTTGTTGATTAATATTTTATCCATGTATTTATGTAAATGTTAATATTCATTTATTACGTTTTCCCTTCAAGAAGTATGTGGTCTTGTGTGGACCTAGGGCTTTTAATAGTATCACATTTTCAAAATGTTGATTCCAAAACATATCGATTTAATGATGTTATTTAGTCATCATTAATTTAGAAGAAGAATGTATAAGTAAGTTGAAGAGGTTCAATTTTAATATTCTGCGCCTCTACTTTCTTATCAAAATCTCAAATTCTTAAATTTGCAATACCCACCTGTATTAAAGCTGAATTACGGCCTTATTATTTTTTTCGAATGTTATGTACATTCGAACATACATAAAAAATTCTAAGGTAAGAAAAACGCAGAGAGTATCAATTAAAATGTCAAATTAATTTTGGGTAGAGCAATGGTAGAGCGACTTTTAATATCGATATAAAATTTCAACGAATATATTATACTCATTACAAAACAAATTGAGTAGTAATTTTCAATTAAAGTACAGTACCTACGTTGAAACATAATCCAAATATCTTTATACATTATGAGAATTAAAGAAAAAGCCTTTCAAACGCTTACATACTGTCCAATGAAAGCCTATTTACAAAAACAACAAAACAAAATTTTCTATATATCCGCAGGGGCATGTCTCTTTTTGTTCCAAGCTATTTTTACGTAACTCATAGAACATTCCCAACTTTTGAGTTGGCCGTCATGTTAATATTTAATAATTTGGTAGATATTATTTTGTCTACCTATAATAATAACATTGAATACAGCTTTCCACCCGCGGCATCGCCCGCGCAGTCAAAGGAAAACCCGCATAGTTCCCGTTCCCGTGCGATTTCTGGGATAAAACCTATCCTATGTCCTTTCTCGGGTATCAAAATATCTCTATACCAAATTTCATGCAAATTGGTTCAGTAATTTAGGCGTGATTGAGTAACAGACAGACAGACAGAGTTACTTTCGCATTTATAATATTAGTATGGAAGGTATGGATTTGATTCACTTTCTTTTTTGATAACGAATCTTAAATGAAGCCATAATTTGAACTCAATGAATATAATTTTAAAGCACATAATATAGAGAAATGTTATCTGGTACATACTTAATTTTAATAATATCTGGCACATTAATTGATAAATTCCATTCATAATCCGTATCGTAGTTCTGCCATAATCAGCAAACAATGTACGCGTTAGATATCATTTCGATATTAAAAGATAATACGACATAAGTACACCTTTAAACCATTTATTTGTTATAAAATAAATACATTTCATTACATACATGTTTTGTTTGCACGGTGACATTATAAGCATGCATAATTGTACTAGTATAAGTACTATATACTAATGTAAAAGTTAAATAGTGGAATTTCTACTGCAATCTATGTATAATGTCAATGCATGTAAGACAGTGAACTAAAGCTTTCATTTATAGAGATTAACTTATGAGAGATTTTGAAGTGTGTGCAAGATTTATCGGTATCAGACATCTGTGACATAATAGCTCCTAGGACCTAGACGAATGTAACAATTCGAGTGCGTGTAAAAATAAAAACATATGTTCAAGAACCAATATTAGATTTTATTTTGTTGTCATGACATATGAACCATGGTTTTAGTCAATATAAAAGCATCAGTTTATGTTTTATTTCAGTACCATTTTCCTCGTTTCGTAATTTAAGCTTGTTTACATTACCAGGAAATGCTCTTTTCATGGAAAGAGGAAACACTCACGTGAAATATAGGCATATCATGATGTCGAGCATCGTGCATGCTGTGCATTAACTCATGTTCCAATTGATCACATCTCACTAAAAAACACATGAAAAACAAACAAAAAACACTACACTTGACACCCGCGATCTTGCACTGCGCTGAAAAAATACGCCCGTGAATATACATTGTACACTAACATTCATAATTGAGTTGGAAATTATAATCGAATCAGCCTGATAATGCTTGATAATTGTAAAATGTTACGATAAATTGTATACGTATTATATTAGAAACAATTGCTTATGGTTCGCGATTTGAGAGCCGAGTAAAGCAAATCCACACTTGTTTTGATAACAACTGTATCGATGTCGCGATATCTCTATATTAGATTTCATTTTAGTTGTACACTGATTCGACTCGATAATAGACTATTATGATAACGATGATTGAATTGAATGTCATTGCACATAAATAATCAAATAATATTATTTACTTTTTGCTATCACCTATTTTTTATACCGTATTTAATTGTAATCGTACTATATTGTGTTCGAATAATTTTATTTAGAAAATTTTCGATGATATTCATGTCAGGTACAAATAGACTGTGGATCTCTATAGATGACTAGAGACATCTTAACCTTCGCAAGAAAAAGAAAATGAAAATTGAAAATTCAATCATATACATATTATTAGATACAGGTATTTATTATCCTGTTATTTGACCCAGAATTACCTCAAAACAACTACAATTACATAATATCGCATGAAAATAAAACATTAACTCTACATATTGTAAAATGATATCTACGTATTCAATTTATAGATATTTTCACCAAAGAATGTCTCTTATCGAGCAAGCGATTCTTGCACGGACTTTTATCGATTATGTCACAATAAGAAAAAATGTGAAAGTTAGTAAATAAGACGTATATAATGTAAACATTACCCTTAAAACACTTGACTTTTCTTACCTCTCAAATGACCGTAATAAACATAATTAACCAATATATAGCTTACATTTTAAGAAATGCTATTTAGGTATTATTTAAAATTGAACGATCAAAAGGTCAACAAAGTGCTTAACTAGAGAGGTCGTATACCAAAGCAATGAGGTCCTTATATTTTGATCCTACTTAAAAACAAATAATGGTTCTAATATGTTGACCGTACACAAAAAAGGGCTTCTAAAGAATTTCTTTAAAATATTTTACCCTTGAATTTCGACTTTCCTCCTGTATTATTAAATGCCTTTAATAAAAATGTGTTTATATTGCAATTAAAAGAATTTTATCGATGCGTGATCTCTTAATTACATTAAAATTGCATTCTTGATTATTTTCA
Source organism: Colias philodice (assembly GCF_061535455.1). Lineage (NCBI taxonomy): Eukaryota > Metazoa > Arthropoda > Insecta > Lepidoptera > Pieridae > Colias > Colias philodice. The sequence goes on along the minus strand of NC_143098.1, from coordinate 5,652,916 downwards.
TGAATAGATAAGTATTTAGTGATAAATTTTTATTAAACATTAATATTTTTTAAACAAATATCACTGCTATATTAGGATACTGGATAATATATTACTTACAAGCTGGACAGATTTTATAGTGGAAGAAAGTCACAGTTTGCATCATCGGTGATCGTTTATTCGGACAATCTATGAGGGAGTCTTTTGTGATCGTTCCTCAAACGACGAAGATTGCTCTCATGATTTACTTTTTAAATCCAATCAGGATTATAACTAAACTAGCTTCCGCCCACGACTTTGTACGTGCATCCCCGTTTTTCCCCGTTCCCGCAAGAATTTTGAAAAAAAAAAATAAAAATCCTTTCTTAGCGGATGCCTACGTCCTAAAATCTACCTGCATGCCAAATTTCAGCCCGATACGTCCAGTTGTTTGGGCTGTGCGTTGATAGATCACTATATCAGTCACCTTTGAGTTTTATATATATATACATATAGGTATATAGACATCAAACAAAAGCAATATGAGCCATTAAATACGATCTGTTACACACGTGATTATAATTTTTAATACCTATTTAATGATTTAATATGTAAAAACAGTTGCCAATTCTTTGTCATACATAGTTGCAGTTATTATTATAAATATTTGGTCAAGTGATGGATACGTAACGATTATGCGTTTATTATAAATACAAATGTTACTTTAGCAGTAATTTTATTCTATGTATGTATCTTTTATATTAATACTTTTTTTTTTTTTTTTTTTTTAATTATTTATTCTTTAAGACACGTACATCAGTCATAATACATACATTATTACATAGTGCTTAATACAGTTTCTTAAAGAAAAACGTTAAAATACAGGAAATAAAATCATTGGTTCCCGCACTAGGCAATGCCTGTCCTGCGTAGGGTTGCCAACACTTCATCATCAAAATATAGTATTTTCCAAAATAAGGTGTAAAAAATATAGTACATTTAAAAAAAATATAGTATTTTATGGGAAAAACAAAAAAATAGACAAATATATATTTATTTTTATAAAAACTATATTTTTTTCCACTCCTTGCACTGTGTAACAGCTTTTTTAACCGACTTCAAAAAAAGGAGGAGATTATCAATTCGGCCGGTATAATTTTTTTTTTTAATTTATGTACACCGATTACTCCGAGATTTCTTAACCGATTTACGTGATTCTTTTTTTGTTCGATGCGGGATGGTGTCGAATTGGTCCCATAAAAATTTTATTCGGATAGGCCCCGTAGTTTTTATTTTATGAGCATTTTTGTCTGTACTCGATGACTAAATTGAAATGTACCACGTAACTTTGATTCACTTCCCGGTAACCGATTGAGCTGAAAATTTTGTATACGTTTGTAAATTGGATAGCGATGAAAAATTATCATGACAGAGAGCTGATTTGATGATGGAATCGGAAGGTGGCCATAGGAACTTAGTAATACAGGGTGTCCAGTGGCAGATTTCAATGTTTGAGGGCTTGTAAAAAAAGAAGTATTATTTCTAAACAAAATATTTTTATTTAAGTCAAAAGAAGACGAGTGCGGATTTTATCTCCTGAAAATTACATTTTCCAAATGCCGCCCTTCTACTCTCACACACTCCTCAATCTATTCCGCATGTTGAGAAAAACTTGTTTGCAAAGGGAACTGGGAATTCTGTTTATTTCAGCCCGGATATTTTCCTTCAGTTGTCTTATGGTTGTTGGATTTGATTGGTAAACCACAGTTTTTAGATAGCCCTACAAGAAAAAGTCACATGGACTTAGGTCTGGTGACCTGGGTGGCCACGGGATGGTGCCGTTTCGGGATATGTGCTTTTCAGGAAATAACTGCCGCACTGAATTCATTGACACATTAGCAGTATGAGTCGTAGCAAATCTTGAATAATTTGAATTTAGTATGGATGGAGCTTAACCTTTTTTCACATAATGACCTGAAAAACGATTTAGGATGTCCCAATATCGACGAACGTGTGCGAAGTGATAAACGAGGATTTTCAATTACAGAATTCATAACAAGTTTAATGTTTTCTATCGTGGATACTGATGGTGCTGGTCCCGGCCTAGGGTTATTAATGACTGAACCTGTAGCCCTAAACCTTGCTAGCCACGACTGTATCAAATTTATCGAAGGTCCATCTCTTAAACGTTGAATTTGATAATGGTTATTAAACCGACGGCGTGTTTTTGCCAGCGAAATCACCCGAAAAGTATGCCTCAATAGCATAAGCGCGATGCTCTCCGCTCCACTGCTCCATGGCGACTAAAAAATCCGCAGAACTCAGTTGAATGACACCCCCCGCGTCCCCCTGGCACGTCGCGTTTTAAAACTAGTTTGATTCGTGTTGAAAAATACACTAAAAAATATTAAATAAAAATAACTGCGTTAAAAACAACCAACTTCAAAAACGGAAAAGTACAAAATAAAAAAGATTTGATATCATTAATTACTACATATTAATTAGATGTGCTTTTTATTAAATAGGTTTGAAGTTGGTGTCAAACACTTAGTATTAAGCCCGTGCACCGACATCAAAACTATTTAATAAATAGCACATCTAAATAATATGTAGTAATTAAAGATATCAAAACTTTTTTATTTTGTACTTTTCCGTTTTTGAAGACGGTTGTTTTTAACGCAGTTATTTTTATGTTTAAAATAAAAGTGTCAAGCTTTGTCACATTCAATTTTTAAATTAATATAAATCAAAAGCTCTTTTTTATTAATGATACACTACTTCTGTTTCTTTCTTCTCGCCACTGGTATATGCGCAATAGGTTATAACTTATATGACTTAGCCATATTTTTTTTAATGAAGGATTTGTTTGTAACATTTGTCGGTGTTGAAAATATAGTATTTTTGCGTACTATATATGTTTTCAACAGTATATAGTACGCAGACCCGAAATATAGTACAATACTATATATTATAGTACGGTTGGCAACCCTAGTCCTGCGGGACCGTGAAATGTTTAACATTAGAATTTCATAAACAGAGCGGCGATTATGTTAGGATAAATATTTAAAATTCAGATTTAAATTTAATACATAAACATAATACAGATTAAAAATTAAATTAGATTAAAAATTCATACAAACAATAATTAAATAAAAGTAAAAATAATATTAAGAATAAAAGGAAGGTCATAATATAAAAAAAAAAAATTGATATGATTTCATAGTAATAGTCAATAATTAGGCCTGTTTCATACCGATTACAATCACACTGGCTTAAACAAATGCCACAAGAAATATTCAAAAAAGTTGAAGACGAACAAATTGCTCAGTCTTAGCATAGTCCCAGGAAAGAAGCAATTTTGTTAGCATGTCTTAGTTATGCAAGTATTTTTAGAAAGGTTCAAGTGTCTGAATATTTTATTATGTAAGAGTGGCCACATATAATTAGGTGCACGTTTTGCAAAAGAGGTTTTTAATTTGGGAAGTGGTAAGTAATTTCGTCTGCTATGGGAGTCTTGTGTAGATGCAGTTGCTTTATTAATCCTGAGGACTGAATTTAAAATGAAAAGGCGTCTAACACTAAGAACTTTACATTCAGAATAGAGGGTCGACGTCGGGTAAATAAATGGTCTCTTTAACATGACTTTAAGAACAGATCTCTGAGCTCTTTCGAGTGTTATAAGAGCAGAGGATGGAGCAGAACCCCAGATCGATATGCAGTAAGTAATAATAGGTTGACATAATACTTTATAAATCCTCATAAGAATATTAAGACTTACTTTATTTCGCAGGTTCTTCATTATATATATTAATTTCCTAGAACGTTTAGCAGTTGCGTTGATGTGAGGTCGAAAGGAGAATCGTTCATCAATGATGACACCCAGGTATTTAGTTTCATGAGATACTTCGATAGAGACACAACTACAACATCCCGTGACATCAGCAGAGCTACTAATTGCACAAGTGTGTATGAAGAGAGGAGTGTTGTATTTAGGCGCTGACCTAACAGTTTTATGAAATCTCAAAAATTTAGTTTTCTGTGTATTTAAGGTGAGGAGGTTATTATTTAGCCACATTGCTACTTTTGCCAGGCCACGCTCAGCGGCCGTTATACAATTCTTCCACGTGGAACCATGGAAAACCAAGGCTGTGTCGTCTGCGTAACATATCATATCACCCTGATCAATGGATAATGAAAGCAAGTCATTGATGTATGCGAGAAAAAGAGTAGGACCCAGGATACTACCTTGCGGGACCCCGAAAGACACGTGTTCAGACCTACTCAGAAAGGAATCTATTTTAAGTTGTTGGGTCCTGTTTGTTAGGTAACTTTGGAACCAATCTAATGCACAGCCTCTAATTCCCATACATTCGAGCTTACGTAGCAAAATTGGTGTGGATACAGTATCGAAAGCCTTTTTAAGATCAAGGAAAACCCCTATGCAAGCCTTTCCTTTATCTAGGTGAGAAGAAACTAAGTTTGTTAAGTGGCTAACGGCATCTTCCGTTGACTTAGCTTTACGGAAGCCGAACTGGGTGTCAGCCAAGAGCTTGTTAGACTCTAAGTATTTGATCAGCCTTTTACTTACACAACGTTCCAGTATTTTAGAGAAGGTTGAGAGCAGAGATATAGGTCTATAATTACATGGGTCACTACGACTACCTTCTTTATGAATGGGTGTGATTATAGCGGTTTTCCATGGTTCTGGGAATACTCCCTTTGCCATACTTAAGTTAATTATAGCTGTAAGAGGCTCGAGGATGTAAGGTGCAATTGCTTTAATAAGACTGTTATTTAAGCCATCATAACCTGGACTGCTACTATTACTAAGGGATTGAATGATGCTACGGATTTCGTGGCAATCAGTTGGTTCAATGAAAAAAGAATTTACAGGAGAGCTTTTTAAGGTAACTTTTGAAGCTAGAGATATCTCAGTTTCATTGGTTTTGTTCAATGTAGCACTAGCCAGGCTTTGACCTATAGTGGAGAAGTATCTGTTACAGGTGTTAAGCGATTGTAATGGAGTGCGTTCCAGATTTAGCAATCCCACAGGGTCCTTTCTATTCTTAACGGTGCCAGTAACGCTTTTGATTTGTTTCCAGAATGTTCGAGGTTTGTTTTCAGCTTCAAGAAGTATCTTCGAGTCATAAGCATCCTTCAGCTTACGTAACAAGTTAATATAAAAGTTTCTATAACGCGTGAAGACTAATCTTTTCTGTTGGTTATTGGGGTCTAATCTTGAAAGCAAATGGAGCCTATCCTTAGTCTGACTGCATCGTATAAGTCCAGGTGTCATCCAATTCTGAAGATTATTTTTGCGTCTGCTGATGTGAGTAGTTTGTATGTGACTTTTAACAGAGTTTGTAATAGTAGTCATAAAAATATTGGTAGCTTCTGTGACACAGTCAGATTTTAAGATTTCACACCAGTTAGATTCCTTAAGATCGTTGATGATTCCATCGATGTCCACCTTTTGCCTGAGTCTTTTGCGTTTAGCAGCATTCTTGTGGGAAGATAAAATCCCTAGAATGATTAGGTCATGATCAGTCACGTCAGAAGTACAGACAATCGACTCGCCTGTATACTCCGTTTGTACAAAGAAATGATCCAAACAAGTTTTGTTATGGGTAGGCATATTGATTGCACTGTGGTAACCAAGTTCAGCCATACGAGAGAGATACTCAGATGACAAATCGTAGGTTCTGGAGGAATCTAATATATCAATATTTATGTCCCCCGTTATGATTTTACACGTAAAACCCTTTATGTCTTTTAAAACACCAGAGATAGATTCGAGAAAAGTTTTAGTGTTGAGAGAGGGAGAACGATATATAGCGATTAGATGAGTATTCCAGTCTGGTATTACTACAGATAAACATTCAGATTCCTCGATAGATAGTTCAGCTACTGTTGCCATCCAAGTATCTCTAATATAGACCACAACACCGCCAGCCTTAGTTTTATGCTTTGTTGTGCAGTACGAGGTGTAGCCATCCATTTGGGGGATTACAGTCGCAAGTGGAAGCCAACATTCAGTGAAAACAATTACATCAAAACTAAGAGAGAATCTCTTTAAGCTAACTTGGAAAGGGAGGAAATTTTTATTTAAGCTTCTAATGTTACTACACAAAATTCGTATATTGTACTTGCTAAGAATTTGAGAAGAGTGTTCGGGAGAAGTTATATTATGACAAACTATGCTATTAGAGTTGTCTATTTCACCAATTATATCTAAAAGAGCCATAGGATGGTGTTAAGACTGGAGCAGTATCTGAAAAAGCTAAAAACTGGTGTGGCATAAAAGCAGTCCTTGCAAAGCAGTGCAATTGTAACTAATTTAAGCAACAATACAATTTGTTCATAATAACAAGCAAATGAATTATCAATTGTAATGAGCGATTTAATATTAATAGAATATACAATAATATTAGGATATATAATAATATTAGACAAACAAAAGGCCATAAAATAGATAAGTAATAAAGTGCGCAAATTTATACAAAAAATAGCTTTCTGGTGGTTGAATAGAGCAGTATTAGTTAGCAGAATGAAAAGGCATACGAAGCAAATCGTCGCTCGATTGGATTTTAATTGCTGGACTCCCAGTGCGTTTACGAATATAGATGGAGCCATTTTTAATCCAGCAGTATTTAAAGTTAGCATCGGAGGCTGCTCTTCTAGTGTCTCGAAATAACTGCCTTTTTTCGCGTGTTAGACGTTCGTTTACGTAGACCTTTCGCTCCGGCCCATGTCCAACAATGTCCTTACTATGCAATGTTCTACGAGATCTTCCAGCTTTCAGGAACAAATCGCGAACAATTTTGCGAGTGAAGCGGATTATAAGTGGTCGAGGTTGAGCTGGGTAATTGGAATCAGAATTTGAGTCTTTTCTGTGGTGTCGTGGACCTGCTCTTGTGACACTATCAAGATCGTTTTCCGTTATATTCACTCCTATTTTATTGGCTGTAGTCATAGCTAAATGAATGGGATTTTCCGATGATTCCTCCTCGATTCCTATTACTTCCAATTCATTTATTAGGAAAGCCTGCGAACGAAAATCTAACTCTTGGCGCAGAGAATTAATTGTAGATTTAAGTTCAACATTTTCACGTTGTTTAGCTTCAAGCTCTTGTATTTTTGAGGAGTGAACAGCTTTAATATCTTCTAGATTCTTTTCGCAGAGAGCAAGTGACGACACAAGACTTGCCATGTCGCTCTTAAAAGTCAACACAGTCTCACGAAGAAGACGAATTTCTTCTGTAAGGACCTGTACATCAGAAGAGTAATTGGAAGTTTCAATAGATGCCTGGGTTAGGGGGCTGTTGAGATGTTCCACTTTCTTTCGTTTACGACTATTTTCTGTAACTGCGTTAGAACGTGCCGGAGTAGTTGAATTGTCTCCACCTTTCTTACCCAGTACCTGGCATTCTGGACAGATCCACTGAGTATCACTTTCATCACCGACAGTACAATTTCCAATGCAAAGGATGTGGAATATTTTTTTACAATTTTTGTTGGAACATGTTACGCGATTATCATCGGTGACTGGTGTCATGCAAGCAGCACAGGTAGGATTTGGTGACATTTTGTGTGAATAATATTATTTATTTATATATTTGATATTCTATTAGCACAGGCGGTAAGCTGCGTAGTGTGTAAACGCAGAACCAGTTTTAATGCGTGGAGCCGCGGCCGGCGAACGGTGAGTCATAGATCGCCACTTCTTTTGTGCGGAACGGTCGGCTTTTGAATTTGTAATAACCGTTTTTACTTTGTACGCTTGTATCTGTTCGATTATTTCAGATAAACGCGGTTTAATAACACCACACGATAAGAATTTTCACTGACTTATTAAGAAACGTAATTAAAGTAAGTTAATCACTGCTAATTGTTTATATTGAATTTTAAACTGCGCACAGACACTAGGCACGTATTGAGCAGTAGCCGCTCAGGGCGAAACTTTAAGGTCGTGATGTAAAAATTTTCATATATTAACGTTGCGGTACAACCATCTTCATAATTGGTATTCATTACAAACCGCCAAAATTTTTTATATTCAAGTTGGTACATTAAAAGACGCAAAATTTATTCACTTTTATTTCAAACTCTAGATTTTTACTAAAAGCTCGGCTCGCGGTAATGGTAGGTATAGGTATGTATTGCATAATGCATATATGTAATAGCTTTCTTTCCGCAGCTTCGCCCGCTTACTCCAAAACCTAATAAATTATATACTAAAACATTCCTCGTGAATCTATCTATTGAAAAAACCGCATCAAAATCCGTTGCGCAGTTTTAAAGAGTTAACCATACATAGAGATTTACTATATGTATTAGTGTAATACTATTTAAAGTAGAATATGTGTTTCTTAGAGTTTATTTATGTCCAAATTTACGTAAAAACTTCAACTATTTGTGTGTTACATTAATTTTCTACTAAATCAGTGATCAGTCATATTTGATGATTTACACCATTGACGTATTATTGCTTATCCTAATTCATTGTTCTTTATATTTGTATCATGTTCACACTCCCACATGTACAATATACACGTGCCTTAGAATATTTTCTCTTACATATTAAATTTTCCTCCTGAATAATGTCAGCAGTAATGTATACTTTTAGGCAGATATATATGTACGTCCAATTATGTCTCCTTCAATAAATACTCTGTGATGTAGATATCAATTATTCATAAATATGAGATAATTATTGCTTAATTTCGCTATGGAAGTTGTTACATAATTTTCTAATAACCTTTAGGACTTAGTAAATAAGACTCGTGTACCTATACCTTAATTGGAAAATCGTCACTATGGAAGTAATTATTTCTAGATAAGTACATGTAAGATTTATAAATATATTTAGTATTTACCAATAGATTTTTGATGTCAGCTAAAATATTGTATGTTATTAATATTGTATATTTCGTTTACGTTATTATTGTTTACTAATAGAGTGATGTCGTTGAGGTCAACAGTAATTCGAGTGGCATTAAGCGCGTCACACACGGTGAAGATACTATAATATTTTATGTTAAGATTATCTAATATAAAATCCTGTTACCGCCATCCTGACAAATGACCCGAAACACTGACACAAAATTTCGGGTCATTTGTAACAGGATGGCGGTTCTACAGGGGTCTTAGTACGCAATGACAAAAAGAAAAATGATGGTCAGAACGCTGATACCGGATACCTTAAGATACTGTAATATTTTATATTAGAGAATCTTAACATAAAATATTATAGTATCTTCACCGTGTGTGACGCGCTTTACTACTTCATTTTAGATATGTGTACTTTAAAATATCGCCATAATATTATCTTTAAAGATTCCAATAATTAGAATTGTTTACAATTAATCATTTAGTAAACTCCTGGAATAGAGATTACAATCTTTATCCAAAATTAATTAAATATTTTCTGTGAAAATTTTTTCTATGAATTTCATTAAAATACATAGCATTAATACTTGTAAAACTTCACTTACTTTATAAGCATTGTTCATTTTCTTTCATTCCAGAAGAGGTTTTTTAGGTAATTCATTTTATAATAATGGATATTGTACCTAAAATTTGCATAGAAAAACGATTCTATATCTCCTATGTATAGTAGTCAAAATTTGCTTTTTGGAGATAAAAGCTCTCTTTACCAAGCAATTCTTATGCCAAAGAGATGAACCTAATCCGATGTTACTTATATTCATTTCACATTCACTCTACATTGCTTCATAGAATACATTATATGTAGTGTAATTATACAGGTCTATTTACTAGATATTGTTTAATTTAACATATTATACCTGTTTCCACCATAATTCATGACTTTTAACAAATCACAATGAACAGCTACGCAACATTATAACACAGTATTTACTACAGATTTTTAATGGCTATTAAAAGTATAATTTGAATGTTCTTACATTCAATTTCTTAAACAGAAAATACTGTTTTATATTTTTAATAGACACTCTCTTTTGTTTTTGATTCTTTGCTCTTCAATTATGTAGATATTGTATTGAATAGAAGCCAAACAAAGGCCCGTCTTTACGCACAAAATATTATGCTCCCAAAAGCGAACATGATCCAGACGTGTGTTCATAACTGATACACAATAGAGTAATAAAACAAACAATTAACTTGAATGGAAACATGCCCAACAACAGCGCGATATTTCTGTAGGTCGAGGGCTCCAGGGATAATGTATCGTAGAATTCAACACGAATCTAAAATTAACGTGACGTAAAACATGTTACTATAGTAAAAACTATTCGTTCTGTTTTTAATAGAAGGTTATAAACTCGATGTTGATCGTAAGTCATATTGAAAAATATGTCTAAAGAGGCTTATAAAACACTGTGATTATGACAAATATGGATTGGTATTGCTTGTTGTAAAATGATATGGTTGCTTATTATTTTAATGGATTTACGGGTCTGAAAGGATACTTATAGTTTACGATTTATTCCATTTATGAAACAGTTAATACTATTATTATTATAAGCTAGTTCTAGCATAGTGTTGCTTCGAATACGTGTAATAGGAAAGCAGTTTATTATTTGTTTAATACTATAGTTAAACTAATGGTGAATTATATAGAGTCAACCCAATTGTAGAGGTCGTAACATTGTTTATTTGTTCCTATGAGAGTTAATAATCCGCCAACCCGCACTTGGCCAGCGTGGTGGATTATGGCCTGTACCCTCATAGGAGGCCCGTGTCCCAGCAGTGGGAACGTATATGGGCTGATGATGATGATGATGAGAGTTAATACTACTGTAAAACAAATTTTATGTGCCATTAGCCATATTGATTTTCAAGAGCTCAGATTTCTACTTACAACTAGCCGACAAAATATATTTTGTTTTGTCATACCACAGGGCTTACTACCTATATACAGACTATCATACGTCATACCACAAGGCTTACTTAAGTAGTAAGGCAGACTTAGGTACTACCTATATTTTCAGAATAAAATCATAATAAGCGTTCATGCCGTTACAGATGAATTTGCTTACAAATACAAGAGATAAGACAGCATTTCACAGTTAGGTACATATTGTATAAAATCAGCTATATTCTCTACGTTATTGTTGATATGACTAATTTTCTTATACAAGCTTAATTGGGGACTAATGCCTGATTTACATGAAATAAACACTAAACATTACAACCCTTATGAATTAATTTCCTTCCGCAAGTATTCTCCACACTCCACACCATTATGTGTCGATTTTCAATATATTTAGATCGACACTCGAGTTTCTGACGTATGCATATATGTAGATTAGATAACCGTATAGTATTCACACTCGATTTTTTATCTCCAAAGGGGCGGGATCTTGTATCTAATCCAGAGAATTTGAAGTGGAAAATCCGTAATAAATCGGTCGTTGAGAATTCCATATCGTCTACAGTAGAAACATATTACGTCACCCCCCTCTTAGCACCTAGATAATATTATTATGATTAGTTATAGGAAAATTCTTTAATATTTTAATTGCAGAGGAGACAACCAATTTATTACGATTATTAGTTATATACAATTTATTAGTTATAGGTAACTTGCAAATAATTTACAGAAAATACTTAGTGAATTTTTTGATAAGAAGAGTAGTCTGCTTCAAAATCTGTAGGTATGTTGGAGAACTTGAAGTCTAGGTCTTTCAAGTCATTATGTGTCAATATAATTTATTTAACTATCGTCTATATCGGTTAAATACTACAAGACTACACAAAATTCGAAAAACTGTAAGTGACAGCAACATCAAAAATAATAAAAGTTCGGATGAAGAAAGTAATTAAAGGCTACACGAGTATGTGTATACTTATATACCCGTATTACTGCCCCACCCTCTAAATATTTAAGGCGTAATGGGGCGTAAGTCGATATCAATTATGTCACAAGCGTCCTCATAAACCACTCGCAAATTCTTTATACATTCTTCAGTTATGTGATTAGCTGTTTATTAGTATTGTGTGTGTTTAACGAATAAGTATTTGGATATTATTACATTAGATTAGTATCCTATATTGAGAACATAATCCTTTGTACTTATTGGTACTTAGTTATGCTTAGCAAAGTCCTTGGAATCCTGAAAACTGTTTTTACAAGAAAGAAAATTTAAATTTATGATTTTGTGGTAATGGATAATGTTAATAAACTTAACAGTTTTTAGAATAAACATAAAATAATTTATGTGCAAAAGACCTACGTATTAGTACCTATCTAGAGTTTGTAATAGAGAATAAGTGATAGATTCAAAATAGGGGTAACATGAATAAAATATAAAAATGATTAACTACAAGTCCCTCCATTCCAAAAATAATATGTAAAGAGGCTGATTCTAACATACTGGTTATAAGTCGATTCTGTCTAGTCCTCATAAGAAAAAGTAAAACGTACGCAAATTAGTTTTATCCCTGTGAAAAATAAGTAAAATATTATCTCGACGTCAAGTTCATACGCCCGCAGAATGCCAAATCATTCATCACCGAAATAAAACATCGATTTTCCTTTAAAATATTCATACATGAGCGTTCTTATGAGTTAATATCGTCGAAAAACATTCCAGAAGGTCCTTATCTCATATTATTTATCGATTAATACTTACACGTGTCCGTAACATCGTGGAAACAAAATTAGCCTAAGTAAACAAATATCGCAGTAGTGACTGTCAGAATCACCCGTTTTAAAGAGTCTTCGACAGTTAGCGAAATTTGTTACGTGATAATTGTAAAGAACAGTGAGTTCTCAGAAAATCTGCTATAAATCGGCGCGGAAGGCGTAAAGATAGATGTTAGGATCAAGGAAGGCCAATCCCTCAACATAATATTATGATTTTTTCAATGAAGTCGCTACCTCCACCTACACAATTTTAGTTAGAGGAGCAATAAATAAAATACATTATGGACCTGAATGATAAAAGGAAATAGATTGTATTATATTCATTTGAAATTATATTTTCTGTACACACGTAGGTGATCGAGATTTTGAACAGTGTAGGATATATGTATAAAAATGATTGATAACGATTGATAAATCCCACACACAAGAACATAAATAGTAGGTACAAATTACAAAATAATGTAAAACTTGACTATTTCATTATTCAATAAAAATATACCTTTTCCACGGCCCACAGGCTATGCTATTATAACTTTTCAACTTTGAAAACCTTTTAGTCTAAGATTACTTCGAAAGACAAGCATAAGATTAACGGAAGCTTTGTTAAAATATTTCTTTTACTCTTCAAAATTATGAAACAGGATATGAATTATAATTGGCAAACCTACGGAAACAGACATCATGAGTATTGTAGATTTTAGCATGTGTCTTTAAAATCCGGATGCGTATTCCGAATAATATTCTATTCCATTACCATCTAGCTGAAAATGAAATGAAAATGAAAAAAAGAACATAATGTTAATAGCGCGCCAATAGGTAGGTATATTCTGATGCAGTTTAATTAAAAAAAAAACTATGTAGGTAGGTCATTTGTTTTATTATTTAAATTACTAGCGCTCTACAACCCCCGGCGTCGCGTCGCCTGTGGCACATGTTTACGTTTTACGTACCTACTATCACAATATTATATATTATGTCATACTTACAGTAGATCCTTGCGGTCTAGTCTCTGGAATTAGCGTGGAATGCATTTCTTTAAAAGTCTCGGTCACTGACGTTGAAGTACCACCGTTGTAAATCTCTCTCACTGTGTTTACACTTACAGCACTACTGGACATAGTTACTGAATCAATTTCTAGTCCATGTTGCCCTTGTAACCTTGTATTTATTTCGGTTACTGTGTCAGGTTTAGCGTCTTTCCCCGGCCATATGAGAATCACAACACAACAGAATGTCGACTGCCATTGCTTCATCGTGAAACATTATCGAATCACATTTAAATTGTGCATAAACTATGGAGATTTGTTCAGCTTTTTTACATAACGATGAGTCCAAGTGGTAGATAAAACCGCACTTTTTGTCCAAAACAATTAAGAATTAGTTGTCTGAAGTGAAGCACATCATTATGACAACATTATGTTTAAATTTTAATTAACGTTTATTCTTTACACTTATAAAGCACGTCACGTGTAATGGGTTCCTACGACTATGACCAAATAAAAATAATAATTAACTAATCGGTAGTAAACCCACTAAGGCAAGGTCGGTCTTCTATTTGATTGTCATTTTTTATGGTCTATTGACAAAGTATTGATTACAAAAAAAAGCGTATTGAGTTGGTACATCTCGTGTTAGCAAAGTACTTCTATAATGGATCAATAATTACACAAAAAATATTATGGATTTAGAATAACACAGCTGTTAACATCCAGTATTTTTTATCATTAAAATATAATTGCTTCGTGACTAAGACGTTACTCAATTCTAAATTAATTGAACTGTATTGTAGTATTAATTCACCGGGCTTTTTCTCACTGATTTTAGCATTAAGATACACGTTCAATTAAGCCACCAACATTAAATATAAATAATTTTCGTATCAGTATTTTAAATCACGACATTATACACTCAAATGTTTTACTTAATAGTTCATAACACTCCACTTTTTAGCACATCACATCACAAACTATACAGGGGGTGTTTAAAAGTTTTTACGTGAAAGCTATCGTTAGTCGTCGCGTGTATTTCAGTGTGACGCTGGGCGGCGCGCCCACGCTGCCAGAGAGCTCAACTGAAGTGAACTACGGCGGGCGATTCCTGTACTAAGGTTTGCGAACTCGACTCACTTTGATAATAAATTAGAGAGAGTTATTGAGAGAAAAAAGATGTACAGTTATGTGGTAAAGGGTTTTATGTTGTAATTTGGTGAAAAGTAGAGCATAATGTATTGTGGAAATATTAATAATTTATAATATTAGCCATAGACTTATATTTACATTAGTACAAACTTTGATAAATCTAATTAAATCATTTGTATCTACAGTAGGAATGCGCGTAATCAAAATTTCATAAGGTGGATCGTTCAATTTTTTTAATTTTATATTATGTATACCTAAGCATGTTAAAAACTTAGTTCAATTTCAGTAAATTAGAATAGAATAATGTAACATTCCAATTCAGTAATAAATTTAATGTACAAAGTCACATGAGTGAGTTTCGGTAGTACGATTCTATACTTGATAAGTAATGTTATACGTAACTGATGTTTTTCTTGTAGGAAACAGGTCACTGAATACATACTGTGAGAGGTTTCTTGTGGTAAATGTCCTTTGAGATTTCCTCAACCTTTTCAAATTCAATTAAATTTCACAACGAAAGAAAAATAAAAGTCCAAATAGAGTTCCTTTCGTCAAAGAGAATATAATATTATGTAGGTAGCTGGTATAGGTACATAGTGGAGATTGAAATGCTTAATTATAGAGAGCGAATATTATTGCCTGCGGTCTCATTTGTAAACTTACTTATAACCCCTATGTGCCCCTGTAGCCCGGGGCTATACATCAAATCGTTCGAGCCATATTTGATTTTATGACCGCCATGATTGATACATTTCTGTGAGATTGTCCTATTTTGTAATCAGGTAGGTAACGCTACGTAAGAAAACGAAAAAAAATACAGTTGTTGTTGTAATAACTAGTTACTGTGTTGATTTTAGACTATATTTACATATTGATGATATGATTTATACCGAGATGGTAACCCAGATCGAATATTTATTATAAAATTTATACACCTACTGCGAATCATCTAAAGTATCTACATATTGATTTTAAATATTATATCCATTAAATGTGTCTTTGTACTACTCTTTAGATTACAAGTACTACTCATGCCTATAGAAACGTAATGTTTATCGAGATGTCGAAATTCGAAAGAAAAACCTGTTGCATAACCGCAGCTCTTTCAGCGTTGCTATGACAACTGCTGCGTTGCCATGGCAACGTAAGCTTTGTCGCGCCCACGAAGACCGATAATCTCATTTCACTTTCAATGCTAGCTAAAATTTTTATGTTAAGGTCATCATTCGAGTACTAGGTATAGTTACTACATAGATAAGCTTAATGTTTGGAATTGAAATATTCTGAAGACATGCGATGTTACCAATTTTTACCTATATGTATAGAGAGGCTTGACCGCCACCTTGGTACAGTGGCTGACGCGTGAGCGTAACATCGCGTTCGATGTTACGCTCGTGTTCGTGTTCGGGTTCGATTCCCCGTGGAGACTAAGAAAAAAAAATGTCTTGGTCTGGTAGGACACAGAAGGCTGATCACCTACTTGTCCCTAAAGAAAATCGATCAGTGAAACAGATGTACATAATGCATCTGCCACTTACCCCACTAGGGGACATGGGACTTCACTTTTATTTTATAGAGGCTCAGGACATAAGAGAGGCATTGTACCAGACATAACATGGGCCACGTTTAACTTTAGCGCCGCCCCCGGGCAAGTAATTATGATAAATAGATTACATTTTTACATAATTATCGCGAAGGACATTAATTATCACAATTTGCCATCCTTGTTACTAGCCCCTTTTAAATTTCATTGATAATGGTGCGTCAATTTTACATGATTACTTATACATTCCAAGTTCCAACGTCCTACACGTAATGAAGAATATAAGCCAACTGTTGCTTGACAAATCCCGCCGGGCTGCTCAGTTTTCTGCGCAGACCGTTGCGTTGTGAATATGACAAGTGAAGGAAAAGGCTACAAAGTTTTTCTCTTCTTTGATACCTACACTTATTACAGTATGGTGTTTTACTTGCCTACCTTTATTAATTCAAATTAAGTCCTGCCATTTTGTAGTTCTACAGAGATAGTTACATAGTTTTGAAAATGAAGCATTTTTTATTATTACAACATGGCGGTACGTGATGTGTTGTATAATACAGGTCGCGTTAGAGTACCTATGTATAATATTATATTCTATGTATGATACCTATAGATGAACTATGAAGTGGCTACGTGTAATTCGTAGAGGGCCCTAAAATTCATTTTCAAAAGTTCTGGAATTGTTTCTTTCATTTTTAAATTGTAGTGGTATTGTACAAACTATAGTTGGTTGTGGGTAGAAGTTAGGTATCATAGAAATTCTACTTTACATCATAAATATATTGGGTTATGTGTTCATTTCAATCAAATACTTTTTGATATTTTTGTATTATAGAGCAATATCCGTTTACATGATGTAGACAGTTAATCTAAATCTTTGTTGGGAACCTACTACCACAGTATTACAATATTATTTCCTACAGTAAAGAATCGCCTTTGATGTCGCGCGATGCCGCCGCCAGCGTAGGTACTTACGCTGCCACACGAAAATACGCTAGGGTTGCAACAAATGGGAAATAAAACAATTGTGATTATTAATATTATGATGAAATCATTTATTCATATGTACATTCAAAATAATTGCGATTATTAAATCTGATGTAATTATTTGTTCATTAATATATAATTACAGATATTGCACTGCTAAATATTATTTACGTGGACACTTTATTTTTGGATGTTCTTAATTGTATATTATAACATGTAACTAAGTAATGCATTCGCATTGGGATGTACAATCTGATTAGAAAATAATGAGGACAACATATACATAGCTTTGATTTTAATTCAACAGATACAATTAATACAATCTTTCTGAAATATTGTTTCCTTCTGGGATTTCAATGTAGATTTACATCCGTAAACGGAACAGTTTGTGCGCGCCATAATATAATATGTAAGTACCTATGTATAATAAAATTATTACACAAAAAATACGACTGCGTCGTCCTTTCGCGCTAGGTAAAGCAAACTAAGCGTGTTTGCTTTACGCGGCCCGCGTCGCCCGACCCCCGCAAGTTCCCCTCCGTTTCTCTGCACAAGTACATTCGTCGCACTACTGTAGGAAATATGGTAATACTGTGCTACTACCTAGCAGTATATTTCGAAACATTACTTGTGTGTCAGGAAAATTATCTTAAAGGTTTAAATAAAACAAAACATTTTATATAATTTTCTTTATTTTTTCACAGAAAAAACTCGCACAGCACTTCAGACATCACAAGGTAGAAATATAACACTGGTCTTGTGTCAGCCAACACCAATAATATAACCTCGTCAATTGGTAAATAAAAGACAGATTTAACTTTTACAGATTAGAATTCTTATTTCCTCTTATAAGTATACCTAAATACGACTTTATAAATCGTCCGTCATCATTCATCACTTTCCAATAATTGCCGCGTATGCAAATGTTTACAAAACGTCGATAAAAACAAACGACAAGGGATAAACGATAACGGCCAACAATAATGAGAATTTCAGTTACCCACGCTAAACTGACGCCTTTAAAATTAATAACAGATCATGACGGGCCCATCAAAATATTGCGAAAATATTCAAATATTTGAAAACTAATTCAGCTTGGACCTTGACGAGTTATATTGGTGTGCGTAACACAAACTACAACAAACGCTTACGCTACGTCAGTCACTCAATTTACCACTTAGGCCGTGAACACACTACAGTTGACGTGCAAGTGTAAACATACACGCACAGTGTACTCACCGCTTTGCAAAGAATTGTTAAGATATGTAGTAGAAACCATGAGTCACGCATTGCTGGATAAAACACTATTTCTGGACACGAACACTTTCGAATTCTATCAATATTACATTAGGTACTTATAAAAATAGTTGTTTCGTTGTGTAACCCAGTTTTGAAAACAAAACAACTGATGTTTGTGAACACCCACGTGCTTTTGCATGACATAAATCATACAAACTGATCATAATTTAACCATCAGTTATTTTGTCTTCAAACAAGTACGAAGGCCTCATTTTATTTCTCAATTCATTTAATCAATGTTTTGCAGGCAGAAAATAATTTTATTGACACAAAACGATGCTAAGTTATAACTACAATATAAATGAATTCAATTTCTGACAGTCACTTATAAACTTCGATTTGCAAAAATACATACATATTATTGTATAACAAAAGAAACAATATGCAATATAAAAAATATAAAATTGAAAATAAGTTGAAAATAATAATTTGTAAATAGAAAACCATTTGTTTTAAGATTGCGCAGTAAAATATTCAATGATAATTGACATTTTCTATCATCCAAAAAAAGACAATTTTTAAGTTTGGGGACAAAAGATATTTAAAAAACTATAGAGCGACCCTTAATAATTTTGTTATACAGTAATTTACTTGCTCCCAAGAACTATCACATCAATTGGGTATGGCGAAATGGAACTTTCGTCTATTATAAAATTTGTAACTGAATTCGTAAGTTTTGTTTGATGATTTGATGATGTTTGTTTGATAGTTTTTCGAATAAAATTAAAGAATAATTTTGTAGAAATTATACCGATACGTGTATTTTAAATATCTCCATTCCTGTCCCACGATCTAAAAATTTCGTTATATGTATAATGTTGCGGTGTATTACTGTATTCTACTTACGATTTTTTTATTAGTTCAAAATGTTATAAAAACCTGTAGATATCTATTATCATACATCTATATACCTATACAATAATTATTAGAATACATAATTATTTAATTAATAAATATTATACATACTACACTACTTCGTTGTAAACAAAAAAGGTTCTACAAAAAATAAAAAAAATATATAGTTAAAACTATGATTAGTACATATTAAAGTAAATAAAATTAGTAACAAAAATATATTTTCGGAAATCATAACTGTGATAATAATATAAACCTTACATTATTAAATGTTACAGCTAGTTTATTTTACGATATAAAGGGGCGGAGTTTTGTTTTTCATATTATTAGGATCTTATAAATACACACGTGCATTATGATTAAGTATATTATAATATGATAAAATAAAAAAATATGGCAATACAAAAATTGTGCTGTTATAAAAAGTTCAAAAGATACATTTAAAAATAATTATCAAGTTTAGAATATTGTTAAATATGGCAGAGAAAGTGTTACATTTTGTAGGTGTAAAGACAAACGGTAAAAATAAAAATCACATATCAATAATTAGTAGTTATTTAAAAACTAAATAATTGAAGCATTTCCTGTTTAGTTGTTAATGAAATAATCTATCTGAACATTTGTGTATTTAAGGCGGTATGCCTTAAAAATAAACAAATCATCAAAATATTAAATCTACAAAATACACATTCATACAATTTTGAAAATTCTTCCTCCAATGGGAAAACGTGAAAAATGTAATCAAATTTAGAACATAATATTACATCTGTTATAATTTTGCTATAAAAATAAAGATAGCTTACAAGTTTAAATATCAAATGATAAAATAAATAATCGAGTCATACAGTAAAAAAATCTTAATTTCATATTTTCTTACATTTGGGCCCCATTTCCCCAACAATGAACACTTCAAACATTATATATATTTACGTATAATTAATACTGCACATATAGGTACACGATTAAAGAAAATTAAATTTACAAATGGCACAGATAAGAAATTTACAAAACCGAAAGTTGTCAGCACTTAAAACGATTAGTAAATTCGTGGCAAGAAAAATAACCTAAATTTCATTTGATTATCAAAGGCTAAACTAAATTTACAAATAAATAAATTTCAAAATAAATAGTCATTCTTACTGCTAGAATAATAGAATAAAAAATAGACAAATGTGCGTACTAATTTAAATTACAAAATACAAAGAGCATGTAAAAATTACACATTATTGTAATTAGATGTATTTGGACAAATTCCATTGTTCACCTGTTTTAGAACTATCCTTCAATACCATATTTTGTTCACAAAATCCAAACAGGATAATTTATATTATAATCAAAAATTAAATGTAAAATAAATGTTTAGTCCAAATACATCTTAACAAAAAAGTACACAACGACGCCCCCCGCGAATAATCCGGTAATCGTAAAAGTGTAAATGTTCAGGAAAAATAAAAAACCATTTTTCCTTAATAACTCCATTAAACAACAAGTATCAGAGACTTTTAATATCGCAAATGGAAGCTAATTTTTTCAGCTATCTGGTTATTTCAACAAAATTTAAGTAGTCCCAAGGGCTTCGTTATAATTTAGCTGGATTCATTTTACTATACTAGTGTAGGTCAAGCTCTGGTCAGTAATGTCACTTACGATATTGTTCGTGTAAATTTATATTTTCGACGGCAACAGTAAAATCTTGTTGCGCTAATATTCGTGTTATTTGTTTTGTATACTGAACATTTGTAATAATCTATTATTTGGTTATTCGATTGTTTAACAGTAACGTACATTTTATTGTAATAACTATTACTGTTCATTCGAATAGTTTACTTAAGTATTATTTGATGATTATTATAGTATGTTTTATGAAATACAGGACATTTTAGTAAATGAAACAACTTTGGATTGTTTCACAAAACACGATAGTTATTATTATCATAGAAAATAGACACTGCACTGAAAACACGACTATTACACATGATTACACAATCATGAAAATTATACTATGGTCCTATTACAGTTAAAATTTATCAGAATCCTCATCAGAACCTCACAGAAGGCGAATCCGCCGTGACCAGTCAGTACTTGTGTGGTGTGGTGTGTGATGTCTTTTTCGCGACTACCTTGTATACAGCAGCAGCGCTTGGGAAAAAGGGCTTCGTGACTCCGGCCGTTCCTCCTACATCGTATCTCCTATCCCATTCGCTGATCGTATCCTGTCTCAAAATAAGCTTGACGAATGAAACAGGACACAGATCGTAATCCGGTTTCTACTAATCTATAGACCCTGAAGACGTGGCTGTTAACCACGTCGGCATAGGCATCTATCAAGCCAAACCCCAGCTCTACCTGCTCTGCCGTATGTGGGTCCGTATCGCGGGTGCCATTCGTTCCATCTCCCTGTCCCTCAACACCACCGGGTGCAACACACCCCTCTTGATCTCATAAAGCCTCGAAGCCTCGAGTATCCTGAGGTCAAGAGGGAGAATCCCAGCCAACAGCATCGCAGAGTTCAGAGACAGTCCGATATGCTCTGCAGATCTTCTGGGCAAAACCCCGTTGAACGGTGTTAAGCCTCTTTTGGACCCCCATCTTTTCCGCTTTGGGTGCCCACGCTGCTGATGCATACAATATAGTCGGTTATATAACTGCGATATATATAGTCTTAACTACTTGGGGGTTAAGCCCCCAACTTACTTTAGCTGCTCTTGCTAATAGCTTATAACGGGCGATTGCCTTTTTGCAAACGCTCCCGACATGGGCGTTGAATGTCAGGCCGCCATCAATATAGTAAGGCCCAGTATCTTAATACTTTCGAAATATTGGATGTCCACACTCCCCATTACAAGTCGTGGCCTGTCAATCATTTTAATTTTCGTGTCGAGAGCAGGGCACATGTCTTGTGT
The DNA here is from genome assembly GCF_061535455.1 of Colias philodice. Taxonomy (NCBI): domain Eukaryota; kingdom Metazoa; phylum Arthropoda; class Insecta; order Lepidoptera; family Pieridae; genus Colias; species Colias philodice. The sequence goes on along the minus strand of NC_143098.1, from coordinate 5,630,605 downwards.
GGCGCGAATTTTAGTTTATTTCTGACACCCCATTCGTCAATTTTCCTCTATGTGCAGTTTGCCTTCGTCTCTCCTTCTAAAGCAGTATCTCCATCAAACACTAGCACAATGTCGTCGGCAAAAGCCTGACAAAACACATCCATCTCCTCTAACATCCACAGCAGAGGATCCAACAAGAGGTCCCACAGGAGCGGCCCACCTATGGAACCCTGCACGCACCCCTTGTTGGTCTCTCTACTCACTTCCACACCCGCATACCTAACTTTCACACCTCTTCCCCTCAGGTATCTGCTGATCACCCGCCTAACGTTCCCCGGACACCCAACTTCGGCCAACCGCACCTTTATGGCTGGCCACCAGGCGCTGTCCCTCCCTCCTCCCTCCCTCCTCTATGTCTAGAGATACCACAACAGAAATCTTCTTCTCCTCCCTCTTATTTCTGATGTGGCTCACTAGTCTATAGAGGGCGTCGTCGGTGCTCCTCTGTGGCATGAAGCCATACTGATGGAGGCTTATTTTGGCCAGCAGGTAGAGCCTGAGTCGGACGACCAGCATCTAATGAAGATGAAGATGAAGGTTTCGATGTGGTCTATTCTGATGCCTGCCTCGTTTATCTATCAAACTTTCATCTCTTTTAATTTTTTCTAAGGCTGTGTAAATCATTTGCTCAGTAATAGAAAGAGTGTTAAAAAAAATACCTTGCATACTTGCACTCCATAATGAAAGTAGCGGGAAATCGATTTCTTAATAAAACCCCGAATAAGCCTGTACTAGCACTTAATTAAATAATGTAGAAAACTTTTTACCTGAATAATATCGTAACAACGTTTACTGTCAAATCATATTGATATTATTTTTCGTAAAGATCTAAAACCATATTATTCGTTTCAAATACATTTTGATATTATTTTATGGAATAAACGCGTAGTTTTTTATATCTTCGTAAATAAAGATAGAAAAATTCTGAAAAAAATTTACATGGTGTATTTTAACTTCTAGATGCCGAAAAACGCATAACATGAAAAACCCCGTAATAGGTCATTACCGGATTATTCGCGGGGGACGTCGACAAGTAATTGTGTTTAAAGTTTGAAATAACGAAAAACACTATTATCCATTCCAATCTTGAATGGATTTGATTTGATTTGATAAATTCAATCAACGAATCAATCTTTTCTATGGTTTATACAAACATTCCTTAATCAATATTCGTATAATTCGGAAGGATCGACACTATGAAACGCGCCAATAGATGGACAAATCTTGAAACAGCATGCTGTCTCGCTCGCACGTTGCCAATCGACGATATGCCATCTCACTCGCACTAATTTAGATTCGCTTTATTTCACACAGTTTACACTACTCGAGCGTTCGTCATCTGAACACGGTGACGCAACAAATTGTCCGGACCGCATTGAGGTCAGCCATGTTCACTTACACATAGCCACTAGACGGTATGCCGTCTTACTTGCACTTGTGATTTCAGATTCGTTCTATACATGGTGTATATTAAAGTGAAACTTTTATTACATCGTCTCAAACTTTCGTCTGTGTAGCGCATGTCGCGTGATCAAACCGTACGATAATTATCGTACAAATACGATAATTTTGTGCCTAAGTTTCACTTTTACCGTGGTTTCATAAAACCACACAACATTTTTTGTGATTTTAGATTCGCTCCACTTCACGGTTTACACTACACACACACTATTCAAGTGTTTGTCACCTAGACATTTTGACACAACACATAGTCCGGAGCGCGTTGATGACGGCAATCATCGCTTGCACTTGCCAAACGACAGCATACTATTTCACTCGCACTAATTTAGACACTTCATTTCCAGCACGGTGTAAACTGTATATTGTGATTTAAGATTCACTCTACTTCACGGTTTACACTATACACACACAAGTGTTTGTCACCTAGACACTTTGACACAACACATAGTCCGGAGCGCGTTAATGACGGCCATCATTGCCCGCACGTACGGATCCCGCGAGGGGAGCAGTAGCTATCAGTTGGCCGGCTCGGGCGGGCCCGTGAGCCCCAACGAGTACGCGGATTGGATGCTCTCGCACACGAACTTGTATTGGCTCTGTGGAAGAATTGAGTTGATTTAATTTTTGAAATGATATAAGTATTTAAGCAGCTGCAATATTCTAATTGATTATAGATTGTGTATAAGTATGGGACAAGACACAATATGCATAACATAAATTTTAGACAGATTTAAAGTAAATAATCAATGATGCGGTTAAAATGTTTGACGATAAATTTTAGGAAAAGAATTTGTAGCGAATTTGTAGAGCTGGTCGAGCGGGTAGAGCGGCTGCCTGCGCGCCAGCAGCTCTAGCGCGCTCTATCTCTGCGACTCACCGCGTTCTGTATGCACATGGGCCGCTGCGTGCGCATCGCCCGCACCAGGTCGAGCGGGTAGAGCGGCTGCCTGCGCGCCAGCAGCTCTAGTGCAGTCTCCGCTAGTATGAGAGCCCCGGTTCTGCCCACTCCCGCTGAGCAGTGCACGATCATGGGCGGCTCGAGGACTCTCTCTTCTTCTGCTTCACCTTCTAGCTCTTCTACAACTGTTGGTATAACTGGAAAATAGTATTGTAAACATTTTGGTTCAAATGCAATTACACCAGGATATTCTGTTTATTGAAAAATTAAGATATTTACCAGCTCGATGGTTTCTCAACTGAGAACACAGTCGGATAAAGTTAATGAAAGCTGTAGAATCTTCTGGAACGCCGTGGTCCGGCCAGGCTATGTATTGCAGTTGTGTCACGTTACGACTCGCTCCACCGTTATCCTAAAAAATTTTCAATAAGTCATTTTGTAATCAGTCAAGAAAATTTTCCATTTATACAAATAAAAACAAGGTCAATAATTTTTCGTTCACTTTATTTTTTAACTTACCTTCAAAACCATTTCCCTGCGTACATAATGTCCGAGATTCTGTTCACTATTAGTAAGGACGGTAAGGGAGTTGCTCGTTTTCAGTGGTGTAGTGCCAACTTTTGGCCAATATTGGTGACATTTGGCTCTACCTCGCTCAGCCAATACCGTCAGCATTACTATAAGGCTGCTCTCGCTTTCCCAAACCATTTGCCAAAAGTCGCCAATCGTGGACGCAAGAGGACCTATAATTTTGAAAAATTAGTTATTCTTTTTTCATAAAAGAAATAATTTTTATATGAGAGAATAGTATATCTTTTATTTTAACTTTATTTATGTTTAAGAACGTTCGTTATATAAGACTAAATCTATAAAATTACCTTGCGTAGCTATGTACGTAAGTACTAAATCTGAATTTGGTATCTCCATATTTATATATGACGCATTTACATAATCTCCTGTTGGTCCATTCTTTAAAATTACCCGAGTTGAATCATCTGCAAAAAATAAATATCTATTTTAAATTTTAACTTAAAGAAGAAATGATACATAAAAAGTAGATGGTAAAAATTTGGTATTTATAATATTCTAAACAATTAATTAAGAAACAATATAAATAAACTTACAAGGCGCAATATCCCTGTATCTATTCTTATTCACATTAATAGGCAATTTGGCGATCGCGGTAGATTCTTCTGGAAGCCTCCGAAGTAACGTCTCATATTGTTTTAGAGCTGCACCACTGGCCAGACCATCGCCTAGAATAAAAAATAATAATTTGCTAGAATAATGTTATCATATAATAATATCGTTGTCAGTGAAATAATATAATAGAAAATGAGTGATTATATGTAGTATGTTACAACTATAAATGAGCATGACACAAATAAAATAGTAATAAAACTTACAAAAATTACATTTCTCTTTTAACAATTCTTTTTTAAATAGATGCAGTATGTTACCTAGCAACAGCATAGATTGTTCTAGTGCGTCTCCCTCGAACTGCCCGGAACCGAGCGGGACAAAACATACCGCCGGTTCCTCTGGACCCGCTTCTTCTGGCTCGTATACCGCTGAAAAAGATTTCATTAATTTATATTTACAAAGAAAACTAGTCATTAAAAAGGAAATAAACTAATTCGATATCAAGAGGAATTCTTTAAATATTCCTGTGTTTAGAAGACATCCTGTGATGACTTTTTATATACCAAGCGATTAAGCAGAAATAATTTATAGAGAATTTGTTCTAATATATATAGCGTAATATAATAAATAATTATGTAGTTCACATACCGTTTGGTTTCACTAATAAAGTGAGGACGCCTTTAGTGTTTCTGATCATTTGAACGACTTGCTCATGGGTCATTTCATCTACATCTTTTCCATTTATGGATATCACCTGAAACAGAAAAAAAAATACATTTTAATTATGTCAGTGCTCATCATCGTCACTATCAGTATTTCACAGCATTTTCATACTAATACAGCAATTAATCCCTCAGTCCCCGGAATCACAGACACAATAGAAAATCTATTGTGTCGTTGCCCGATTGGGCTGCTCGGTGGTCAAGGGGTTAATAAGTCCACGTTAAGACGTCTCGTACCACATACGTTACAGATCTCTTATCTTGAACTGCTTAAATTTTTTAAAAGTTTTAAATTTCACTTTCAAAAATATCTAGAGCATTTTGAAGCCCATTAATATTTTTTTCTACGTTATTAGATAGTAAACTATTTATATATTACATCTAATTCATAACCCTCCTCCCCCTCTCACCTGATCGCCCTCCTGTAGATGAGCCCTTGTTCTCGGAGCAACTCTCGACACTAATACTGGTGCCCCTCCCCCTCCCCCCCGCACGTTGAACCCGAACCGTCCATCTGGTCCCGCAGAGAGGCGCACACACACTGCACCCTCTGGTTCACCCTCTTGGGAAGGTGATTCGGATTCCGACTCGTCGACATAAGAGAGGGGCACGCGGAGTGCGCGCTCGAGGAAACCACCGTCGCTGCTGTAATTTATTTCAATATAAATCGTATTTAAAACAATATGCAAATGCTACGTTAATCAGAAATATACATCGTATACAAACATCTTTCATAGTGTAGATAGTGTCGATACACAAAAACATAAATAAAAAAAAGACGGGTTGCATTCCGGGAGTGCCGGCAGAAGTGAAAACTTGATTATTAACGTTGAGCATGTTTGATATTTTGGAATGGTATCCGTCTTACGCCTTTTCGATAAGGTCACGTGTCCTGACGCGAGTTTAAGATTTTATACCCATTATTACAGAAAAAGTGCTCAACGCCGCTAAAGAAGTTTTCACTTCAATAATGGTTGCAAAGTTCTGTAACGAATCATTAACTAATTGAACTATTCCACAAAATACATTATTTAATTATAATACAAATGAACTACGTACTATTATTATCTAATTGCCTTTACTACTATAAATGTTATTGCGTATGTGTGTTTGTCATCGAATACTTTCATGGTGGATAAGAAAATTATTAATGGAGAATAAAAATACGGACGAAGCCGCGTACTAAAACTAAATATATACGTACTCATCATTCTCCACAGGCAGTGCGTCGCCCCAGGCCTGTCTCGGCGGCAGCTCGTTGTGGCCGGTCACTCTAGAGCCTCTAGCGGAAGAGTTGAGAACTAACGCTGGGGACGCGCCCGCGGAACGGTCGCGATTTCGGGAACTGCTGCGTCTGAAAATTGTTGAATAAAATTTATATAAATAACTAGCTGCTCCCCGCGATTTCACCCCCGTGGCTTCGATCCTGTTGGTCGTAGCGTGATGATATAATATAGCCTTAATATTTTTTTAAATCGGACCAGTAGTTCCCGAGATTAGCGCGTTCAAACAAACAAACAAACTCTTCAGCTTTATAATATTAGTATAGATATGTATATATTATTAATTTGTAAGTATAGCTCGCGTTCATGGGTAATACATATTTCCATTAAATGTAATATAAACCACAAAATTTAATATAAAAGTCGTATTACATGTGTACAATATAATTTTAAATTCCGAGAAATAATAAAGCTCCTCTTCCCCCTTGGACGCAAAAGCAAACGGACGTGTCACGTATTCTTCATTTATTTTAATTTAAATTCAATTTAAATCAGTATAAAATCAGTGCAAATAATAGGAACGCATAAATTCAAGGAGGTTCGCGTAAAATCACGCATAAGCTTGCCGAGCTACCCCACCAAGCTTCACGTGAGTCACCTGCATAATATTATGTCCATCCTTCTCAAGCTTGACGATTAACCAATCAACATCCGAACCAGCCACTAACTCTGTGCTCCTAGTACTATAACAAAAGGCAAGAGAACACGTCATTGCCCTCTCCTAAAGTATTCTTCAGCGAACTCATTTGTTATTGCCTGCTAATTAGCCAATTGCTTAAAGGACACGCCCCCTGTTTAATTGCAATTAGCGAATCATAATTAACGTGCTAAGACAGTGCTAAGCCACGCCTCCTAACAGCACGAATGGTGCGCTTGCGCATCCTAATGTGTGCCTGATTGGATAGATGATTATTACCTCGTTGGATTATAGCACAGGAGCCTGCTAATAGTGTAAGAGCCAGTTTACATTTCGCTATAGAAAGTGCTATTTTTCACTAATACGAATTATAAGCGTTTTGGGATATATTGATACATCCATATATCTATTTGCATATCTGTTTTAATAATCATGGACGTCTCAGGAGATAAGTCATTTTCGGACTCAGAAATTCCCGCTGGTAATACACCACCAAACTTTGTCGCTAAGCGCAATAAGAGAAAACGGGTAACGGAAGAAATTGACTTATCAGATTTAAGAGAAGAGATGAAGCATATGATAGAATCTGTCTTCAGAGCGCAAAAGCAAGGATTTGAAAATAACACCACAGCGCTAACAGAAATAAAACAGACAAACATTAACATTGAAAATGCCCTTGCTTTTTTGACCGCCCAAAACGAGGAGATGAAAAATAAGATCGAAAAGTTAGAAGATAAAATAAAGGAAGACCATAAATACATAATTAGTTTGGAAGACAAAATTGAAAATCTACAACAAGAAAATAGAAAGCCCAATTTCGAATTAAAAAATGTTCCATCAAAACCAAATGAAACCAAACTTGATTTAGTAGACATGGTTATGTGCCTCTCCAAAACGATTGGGTGTGATTTAAATAAATCTGATATAAAAGATATATACAGAGTACGCGGCAAGAAGCAGGATGCAAAGAATATGCCTATTGTGGTTGAAACATCTTCAACGATCTTAAAAAACGACATTCTTAAGATGTGCAAGGAATACAATTTTAAAACTAAAAACAAGTTATGTGCAAGGCACTTAGGATTTCGTACTTTTGAAGATACACCCATATACATTTCAAACCAACTAACAGCTAAGGGAGCTCGCCTATATTTCCTAGCTCGAGACTTAGTTAAACAAAAACTGTACAAATATTGCTGGACTGCATATGGAAAAGTGTACATTCGTAAAAATGACACATCTTCAATCATCTTGATAAAGTCTGAGGCACAAGTACAAGATTTAGTGAAGGATAAATGACTATCAATAAGCAACCACTACCGAAGAATCGTTCCAGTATTTTATAGTTCTAAAATTAACTCCACGGTTCTCCTGATCTACCTTCATAATATGTATCCACTACTTAAAATTTTAAGTATAGTATTAAGTTATTCTTTTTTTATAAAATCATTGAAAAAATTTTTGTACTCAATCACACACTCACACATCTCTCACAATTACCCACAAAGTATTATAATATATGAATCACAACCAAACAGTACGACCTCTCGAGTCATAATACCATTCCAAATAAAACACTTTAAATTCATTAATTACCGTCAAATTATTTACAATATATCTGCTGTAAAACACATATCTCTTAAACCTAAGGTGCTCAGTTGCTATATAAAAGCTATCACGAATTATCTAAAACAAAAACTGTATACTTCAACTGGTTATGGATAACTATTTACAAACAATAAATGACATCGACAAAACTAATATAACACTTTCGGTCAAATGCGATATGCATGAATTAGAAAATCATTTTCAAATTAATAAAAAGGACGTGACAATAATTTCACAAAATATTCGAAGTATTTATTCTAATTTCGACGATTTACTAGTTAACCTATCTAATCTCAATTTTAATGCTGATATTTTGGTATTGACTGAATGCCGCTTAAATATTCACAAGAACATTCCACAACTAAATCAGTACACCTGTTTCGAATCCACTAATCACCTTAATCAAAATGACGGAGTCGTGGTCTATGTTAAAGACAATCTTAAGCCTATCATCCAGGAAATTAAATTAATTCATGCATCATGTATCCAAATCAACATTTTAAATACTACTATTTTAGGTATATATCGATCACCCTCCAAAACAAATGCATCTGATTTCATAAACTCATTAGACTCTTACTTAGACACGATTACATCTGAGAATATAATTATAACTGGAGACATAAATATAAATTTGATATCCAAGCAAAATGAAATCTCATATGATACTAATAATAGAGAAAAATATTTGAATATGCTTGCAATGCATGGTATAGTACCTGGTCATAATCTCCCGACTAGAGAAAATAGTTGCTTGGATCACTTTATGATTAAGTTTAATAACAAGAAGTACACTGCTAACATTGCTATTTTTACAACTACTATAACCGACCACTGTTGTACATTTCTAGCACTACGTTCCTTAAAATCAAATAATTATAATAATAAGTCTAATCGAGCAACTTTCGAGTTTACTGATTACGATACGGCATATACAAAATTATTAGAAAAAAATCTATCTGTACTTTTGTTAAGCGAAAATCCGGACATTATTATAGAAAAACTAACTACGCAGATAAGGCATTCACTGACTGAGAGTAAAATAATTAAACATGTACCAAGATCAAAGCGCTGCATCAAACCCTGGATAACACCTGGAATTCTGCGATGTATTAAGAACAGAAATAAATTGCAAGCTAAATCAAAATCGGCTCCTTATGATGAAATTTTAAAAATTTCGTATATTAGATATCGCAATTTCTGTAACAAGTTAATTAAAAAACTAAAACGTAAATATGACATAAAACAGCTGTCTCTGAACAAAAATAATCCTAAAGCACTTTGGAACACAATAAAAAATATAACTTACATTAAAAATAATAAATCTACTAACGATCACTTACTTAAAATTAAACCAACCGCAAATGAAGCAGTCGAATACATCAATGACTATTTTGCGACCATAGGGAAAAATCTAGCAAACAATATAATTATTAATGAGCCACAGATTATGCTACATAACAATAGCCCCGTTCAAAATCGTCACTCGTCTTCCTTTGTACTATTAGATACAAACCCAGCGGAAGTTGAGAGTATCATCTCGAGATTAAAGTCGGAGAGTGCGCCTGGTTGGGACAATATTCCAACAAAATTTCTAAAAATTTCCAAAAATATAATTTCACCTATAATTAGTCATCTTGCAAACCTTTGTTTTAAAACTGGCTCATTTCCCGACATGCTTAAAAGATCTTTAGTAACACCTATTTATAAGGGTGGTGCGAGAGACGATGTCAACAATTATAGGCCCATTTCTGTTTTATCTGCAATCTCAAAAGTAATTGAAAAATTAATAAACACTCGCCTAATAAATTATCTCACTAAATTCAAACTTTTATCACCTAGACAATTTGGTTTCAGGAAAGGGGTCTCAACCGAAAATGCCATTGATTCACTTACAACATTAGTCTCTAAACAACTTGATCATGGTAAAAAGTGTTTATCTGTCTTTTTAGACCTTAAAAAGGCATTTGATACCGTCTCTTTACCCACCCTTATAAACAAACTTGAAAATATAGGTATCAGAGGGACTCCACTTAAACTTTTTAAGAGCTACCTACTAGGCCGTAGCCAAAGTGTTAAAATTCAAAATCTAACAAGTAATTATTCAGACATAACATTTGGAGTTCCACAAGGAAGCGTATTGGGTCCAACGCTGTTTTTAATTTATATTGATAGTTTATTAAATCTAAATATTGAAGGAGGTCAAGTCTTCTCATATGCTGACGACACTGCCATAGTTTTTACAGGTTCATGTTGGGAGACAGTTTTTAATTCTGCTGAAAAAGGACTTTTGGTAGTAGCCAAATGGTTAAAAACAAATCTCTTGACATTGAATGTTAAAAAGACCAATTACGTATGTTTTTCATTAAATAAGAGATCTCAACCAAAAAGTAGCCTAACTTTAAAAATACACCAGGAATGTACAGGAAACTCAACGAGCTGCAAATGCGATATCCTTGAGCGATTACGTTCCGTTAAGTATCTGGGAGTCGTTATCGACGACAGGCTTTCGTGGCATGATCAAATTGATTTTGTTAACGGAAGGCTCCGCAAACTTATATGGGTTTTTAAATTACTGCGTGATGTGGCTACAGTAAAACTATTAAATCAAGTATATTTTGCTCTGGCTCAATCTATACTCACCTATTGTATTTCAATATGGGGTGGTGCCAATAAATCTAAAATAATATCTCTTGAGAGGGGCCAGCGATGCTTATTGAGGTTCCATAAACCAACTAGATTTCCTACAGAAGATTTATATAAACATTGCGGTCTCTTGTCTGTTAGAAAATTGTATATTTTAAACTCTGTCTTAAAAACTCACAAAAATTTGCTATTTAATCCTTCGCTAGATTTTGATAGAAGAAATAATATTATTAAAATTCCGCATACTAAAACATCCTTTGCTAAATCACAATTCGCTGCTCAATCTTCAAACTTGTACAATAAAATAAATAAAAAATTAAATGTAGGTAAATTGCTCAATAAAAAATGTAAAAAAGTATTAACGGAATGGTTGAAACCTTTAAGCTACTCAGATACCGAAGCTTTGCTCCAATATAAAAAATAAACGTGCTGTCACACACACACACACACACACACACACACACACACACACACACACACACACACACACACACACACACACACACACACGTACACATACACACAGACATACATACACACACAGAGATTTTATTGAATTCTTTCTTTTCTTTTATGTTTTTGCATTGTATTCATTCATATTGTATTATTTCTGTTTCTGTAATCTAGTGTTAAGGAAGAGCGGAACCTCCTGACACAAGCATTTTATTTGCTTACTAGGAGTGTTCCAATCACAAATTTGTTTAAGACGAATGTAAAGGAAACGAAATAAATAATTTTGAATTTTGAATTTTTGAATTGCTTTGATCTCGTTGACAAGACGAAAACTAATTAAAATACAGAATTAAAAAAAAACAACATACCTAACAAAGCTCCTATTACTCGATCTAGACCGTCTCGCATCTTCCAAAGCCTGTGTTTCTGTTCTAGCCACGGTAGGTGCGGTGACACCAGCCAGGGCCCCTAGGGCTCCCAACAAGGGCCTCCGTCGCGGGGCCCTAAGTCTGAAGAACCCGTGTCTCTCTACACTGCAACGCCATAAGGCCTTCGCAGCTCGACCGGAACGCATGTTGAATCCTAATACCGTGTCGTAGGATTCAGACTGAAATGAAACAAATTATATATTAACATGTGCTTTGTTTTTTTAGTTTAATTAGTAAGTTAGAATTTAAATTGCTTATATGTATTATATTTTGTCAATTAATTTTATGTTTTATAGCATATCATATAAATACAATACAAATTACAACAGGAATCTGGAATAAAAGAATGGAAATCCAATCCATCTTATTTCTTGTAAAAATACTGCTTTATAATAAGAGAGTAAACTCCAATTTCTCATCATAAGGGTGAAAATCTATATTATTAAATATGATAACTTACTGGTTCCCTTTTCAATTGAATGAAAAACTGTTTCTTCTTGAAGGAAATCTTGACAATTTTACTCCAAGAGAATGTATTAACTCGAATATTATTTTGAAAGACAACTATTCCAATTGATGTTACACCAATCAATATGTCTTTACCATTGTAGTCCTGAAATAAAAAAAGTGAATAATTTATTATATTTAAAAACCTTAAATAATAATATGAAAGCTAAGGTAATTATGTTAATTACTTATTTAAATGCCTCATATTTTGTACTTCATTTTAAGTAATTACCGTACTAATGATAGCTTGTTTATGGATGTATTAAATAAAATTAAATTTTATATAATATATTGTTCTATGGAAAGTAGTATGTAACTTTTACTCCATTTTCATTACTTTGCTTAATCACTCTTATAAATAAAACAAAACACAAACATAGTTGCATAAGTTCACTCTTAAAAATGTACCAGCCGAATTGAGAACTTGCTTTTATTGTTGAAGTCGCTTAAAAAGATAAAATCTTACCTTAGCGGGATGTGATTCCACACCATAACAGTCCAACCTCTTGGCGTGTTCTAGAAAGTTCGCCTCAGCGTCCGCCGGCGCTTGACCCTTGTGCAACTTGTGCAATTCGCGGATACGACGCTCGTCCTCTGAACTCTGTTTGGGCAACAGGCAGAGATCGGAGAGATATGTGTTCGAATGTTCTGCGGTGTTGTAGTCGCCTAGTTCCGCTGAAATTTTGATGTATTGATGTTAAGTTGAATGAGAATAAGACTACTGTTTATATACTAAATATGGCTGTCAACTTTTGTACAATTTTAAAAATTCATGAGGTGATCATTTTAAATGTATCTTATTTTAATTAACAGTTTGTCATGCTAATTTCCACACCAATGTTTTTCATTTTCAAGGAAAAAAAAAGACACTTATGTTCAACCTCACAGTTTCAGTGAATATAAATTAAATATTAAACAAAATAGCCCAAAAAATTGCCATATAAGAATGCTTTAAACACATTATCCAGTAAAATATGCATATAATTTTATCTTACCTTGTACAGTAAACGAAGCGAGCAATAAAGCTGTGTTTCTAGGCGCTGACATACGACCATCCAGTAACAATTTCCTTAATTGCAAACAGAGTAGATATCTTGTGAACTCTTCGGAAAGACGGCAAGGTTCCGGCGGATAGAAGCGCACAGCGAGCCAGAACTGTGCATTTACACCAACTTGTTTCTTCACTGATTTGCTGCTGTCAAGCCAACGCTGTAGAAAACATTAAAATTGATTTTATGGGAAAGATAGTGAAAATAATATTATGTAGGTCATGGATGACTAATTTAACAAAGGATTCTATTAAAATTGTTTATTTAATTTGTCTTTGATAACAATTGTATCATTTAAATCACAATAACAATATTCTTTTATCATCAATAGTTACAACAATTTCATAGATAAAATGATAATTGAAATAAATCTATGTCAATAAATGTTAAGAATAAAATGTATATGAATTGCAGATTGTATAAATCATTCAAATTATCCTTATTTTGTGATTTGATGAAGTATTAGGTAAAATAGGAAATTGTCATCACCAAATTTTGGAAAACAACTATGCAATTATTAAAAAAGAATCTCACAGCTTTACACACATTTTATAATAATATAGAATCACTCTAATCTTATTGCATTTTCTAGCAAATACTTTCTTATTCTATAGCCAGATTATCACAGTATACTTTTACTCGGCAATTGTTTACACATTTTTTTAATACTTCCAATTAATTAATGATTCAGGCATTCTTGCATACATAGAAATGGAGAAAGCAAGAAATTGAAATAATAAAATTCAAGTTCCTTAGCAAATGCATGACATGATAGCTAATTTATGCATTTGGACAAAGTTAATTCTGTAAAAAGTGAATTATTAACAAATGCAATAACTCATTGGTGACATTATTGTCTTTTACCTATACATTAGAATTGCCTATACAATATCTATTCGGTTATTTTAGTAATTCAATTCAGAAAAATACATGAAGTAGACACTTATTTGTAAGATTACTTTAAATTCAATTAATTAGTACTTATAAAGAATTGTAAAGGGACTCAAATAGAAAATAGGTAAGACTCACAAATAGGAAACAAAAAGAAATGGGAGTTTATTTCCAACTACAAACATTCATCTCCTATGATAAAAAATATATATATATATTAGCAATAATTTACCTGACATTTATTCTGATAATCCATGAACGAAACAAAACTATATTTATAAACAAAACTGTATTAACTGCACCACTACACATTGAATACTACCTTGATATTGACTTTAAAATTCACTTTACACCAGTTCATGACTCACTGATAGTACAATATAAAATGTTAATTAGTGTCCGACCGAAACTGGTTTCCAGGCCGAAACCGAAACCGAAACCGAATGTTCGGCCGTGGCTTCAGTTTCGGCCGAAACCGAAATCGAAACCGAAACTCACGTGGTCAAGTATGAAATTTCTAAAAATACTGAACTTTGGTGCATTTTACCTATTATTTTGCCTTAATTAGGGCATGAAATGAAAACACAGTATATTAAATTTGTTGTAATCATTTATTTAATATAAAATAAAAAAATAGTATTTTTAAAATATTAATAATAACAATTTTAATTTTTATTATTTTTTCAAATTAAGTTCTCAGTTAAATCAGTCATCTAAATCAAATCAGTAATTGTTACTGTTACTTTTAATACTAAGTTTTGGTATTTTGAGATCTTTCTCTTTATTAAAGAGTCTTTAATACTTTGGATTGGTATTTGTACTTAGAAGAATAATCAGTCTCTTTAAGGTACCTCTTATATAAAAATAATAATTATTAATTACTATTACACCCAGTTCCAATCTCAACATAGATAATCAAAAATTGTTTCCACCAGCGTGGGTCAACCAACGCTTTGACAGCGTCCGTCAAAGCGTTGCCGAGGAAAGCGAAGTTAGGCGAGCGTGAACGTGTGTCACAACGTGTGTGAACTATAGTTGAGCCAATTTAATAGGCAACATTTGACGTCTATCAATTTTATCTTCATAGGGTGGTAACCTGCTTAAAAACATCGATTAAAGCGAATTAATCGATACGGACTTGAAACAATTGTCAATCGAACTTGAAACACATGTCAATAATTTATGATGATTTTTATTCCCAAGTAACCAATGCATTCGATTCTAGATGTCAGATTTCGATTTTTAGAGTAACGTCTCTGGTATTTATAAAGAAAAAAGGTTTATTGACACAAAATTGTAGCGACGTCAGTTCTTTAAATAAGAAAATGTTTATTATGTTTAGAATGGTTTATCAGTAAAATCAAATCTTAAAATTAGTTGTATCGGTCATTATTATTATAAATATGTAATCGTAATTGAAAAAAGTTAAGCAAATGTGCAGTTCTAACAAAACGAAATATCATGTTATTCTATGTCGTCGTTACTAGGTTACGTTGTTGAATTTTGTTGAACTGTCAAATGTTGCCTATTAAAATGGCTCTACTATAAGTTCACTGAACTTGCGAAATAAGTTTCGGTTTCGGCAAAAGTTTCGGCCGATTTTGGCCGAAACCGAAACTGCGGCCGAAACTTGATTTTTGGCCGAAACTCGGCCGAAACCGAAACCGAAACCGAAAGTTCGGTCGGACACTAATGTTAATGTATTAAGCATGACCCAACCAAAAGATTAAGTGATATGAGTCATGTGCCATGCCGTTTTTATGCTAATTCTTTTAAACTTCATTCATAATTCTGATTGATAATATCAAGGATTTAATAAATTTATAAAATTTAAGTGAAATTGTATTGTAGGTTAAGAAACTGTATATTCTTTGTGAATGTTTTACTTGCAGATAAACAAGGTCAGAAGCACATAAAGAACATATTATTTTTTTTATTTATCAATGATTCAAATAAACACACTAAAATTAAATTATAATAGAAATTATAAGAAGCAGTGTTATCAAAGAAAAATT
Organism: Colias philodice; assembly: GCF_061535455.1. Taxonomy (NCBI): domain Eukaryota; kingdom Metazoa; phylum Arthropoda; class Insecta; order Lepidoptera; family Pieridae; genus Colias; species Colias philodice. The sequence continues at coordinate 5,614,825 of NC_143098.1, read as the reverse complement.
AAATACCAAATAAAAATTAAGTACTATTTCAATAATAAAAAATGTACATTATGTCCTTGGTTTAAAAATAAATAATTGTAAATTGAGTATAGAAATATTTACCGTTATTTCTGTATTTGTTGCACTTGGCGGAGATCCATTTTCAGTGAACTGCAGACCAAAATAATCCTTCTCAACCAATTCCAGGTGTTGAAAAACTAGCTCAAGTAGAACACTGCCTTTTGCTTTTTTCTAAAAAAAATGAGAAATTGTAGCCTAGTCACTCATTCTGGCTCTACCCAGGTTGACTGGGGATAAAAACAAAATGAAACATACCTCAGTAATTAATTAATTAGTAATAATGTAGCTTTCTGTTGGTGTAAAATTGTTTTAATTTGGTTCAGTAGTTTCTGAGTCTCAATGAATGCTAACAAACAAACAATCAAATCTTTCTTCTACACAATGTTAGTGTATATATACTGTATAGATAAATATTCCCTCTATGATTTTAAATACTTAGTACGATATTAATAATAGAAATATATCTCTAATACAAATACAAGGTCAAGTATTTAAGAAACATATTTAGAAATTAGGAGTTTGAAAGACATATTCAGGTCTTACCTCGATTTGAAACGATTGCTGGGTGTCATCCAAAAACAGTACAGTGACATTGAAAATGTTAAGCTTTCGTTCTCTGGCTAGTTCCGATGCTCGCACGTTGTATGTCCCACTAGAACTACTGAAGGCACGGCGTGATACACTCTCAATCATTGCATCGATTACTCACTATCGGATTCCTATCAGAGAAGTCAACGCCCCAGGCTACCTAGTTATCATACACGAATCAACTTAATTAGGCATCCCAGTAACCTCTAACCTTGTGAATCATAACTAGCATAACAGTTCGCGGTTTAACAAGTTACAAGGTAAACCTTGTTATAGTATTTCCAGTCATGGACAAGCGTAGCGAATCATGTGTTACTGCATAACATTTTTGTAAATACGTATATTATTTATTATTGTATTGTTCGAATATTTCAGACACTGTCAGTCTTATGTGTACTTTGAAGAAGCACCAGAAGCACTATAAATAAACTCCTCGTTGTTTACGTATAATACTTGAAATTATTGAAAAAGATTTACAAAACACACAAAAACACGGTCTAAGAATTCAACTCAGTTCCGATTTCGTTTAACAGGCTCGCGCCATATTGAATGCGGTTTGAAGTATGACATTGACATCTGACATCAATCAAAATTCCGAGAAATTTTAGAATTAATGGCAATATCTATTTCAATTAAGTTATAATTATTTAAGGTGATTGCAACGATCTGTTCCCAGCCAATATCCCGCTAGATGGCGCTGAATTCTACATTTCTAGTTTATTTGAGTTTTTGCGTAATTGGAATAGTCATCAAACCTAGGAATAGTCATGGCGGTTACTGAATATTATATTTTATTGAAATATGTTATATCATTGCCTTAAAATCCACCCAATTCGGTAAAATTATGCGTTTTAACATCTGTCATTGCATACAGGGTCGTTTACACACACAGACGTATACAAAAATGATAAAGATTTAACTCTAGATGGCGTGAATGTAAAGCGCGTCACACACGGTGAAGATACTACCTATAATATTTTATCTAATCTAGTAATATTTTATATTACAGTATCTTAAGGTATCCGGTATCAGCGTTCTGACCATCATTTTTCTTTTTTCGCTGTAGAACCGCCATCCTGTTACAAATGACCCACAAAGGAGAATGACCACGGGTGGTATCGGTAAAATTTTAGTTGTGCCACGTATTCGTTATATTGTTAATTCCTATTTGTATTTATAATGATCATATGTATCAATATTAAGTCTTAATTAAACCGGATAAATTGAAATAATAGTAAAAGTAAAAGTTTTTCTTTTGAAACATGTATGAACTTTCGCATTAGTAGGAAGTAGGATTGTTATAAAAATAAAAGTTATATTTGTTGGCGTAAACTATTTTATTGTAATTTTGGGAAATAAATAATGTCAAAATTGATTACCTACAATAAAACGCAGTTTTATTTTATTACCTACATTACACTATTGTTTTTTTTTAATCAAAACATGTATTTGAAGTAGCAAATATGATATTATGCTGATCCAAGCATTTTCACTCAAAACTAATATCAGTAATGATTTGTAAAAGTAAATTATTTCAAAATACATTTCATAACCAACAAGTAAGAATAATTATTCATACAACAACAAATCAAAAACACTATTTACTATGGAAAAAAAACCAGGAAGGTGAAAAACATATTTACGATTTCGATGCACTCGACTTTTAGTAAAATAATAGGTAAAAATATTATTATGGTTTTGATCACAGACATATCTGTGGTTTTGATTTTAGCTACTAGTATCAGAAAGCTGCGTGTTCAATGCACGTCGGGGTCCCACAACTGTGGAGGAAGGAAGGTAGAATACCTCCATCGAATAAGTGAAGTTTCTCGACATACTCGATTTGCCGGCCGGCCTCAATGAAGATTGTCCGAAAGTTGTATATGTGCTCTGTAACGAAAAAATTTCGCTAGCGCGATTCAGAGTGAGGTGTCGTACAATATACCTAATGAAGTTTTTCATCTTTTTATTTTACTGCAAATACAAAATAAAAATTAAACAATGGTAATGTAAATTCTAAACAAACTACTACCAAAATACAATTAGAACAAAAATCATTTGACTTGTTTATTTCACCCAGAGGCCAGAGGCGGCTCGTGACAAAATTGTATACCTAGGTGTTCACTTGAAATAAAACAACGAAAATACAATAGCGTTCGGGATGATTTATTACAAAAAAATGAGCACCACATTTTATAAATGTCTATAACACTAAAAATTACAAAGTACAGGCTATTTCAAAACGAATTCAATGACTAGGTATCAATAATTAGTAAATCACCGAATTTGCATTCGCGAGCGTAGGTATCCATAGTGTTTGTCACTGACGGTCACTGACCTCTATAACTTATAGTTATAGAGGTCAGTGGTGTTTGTTGTGTAAACATGTATGTATTTGAGTAGTTAGTAGCATATTATATTCTGAATTTCTGATCCATGCCTATTCACTCAAAACTAATAACACTAATGATTTGTAACAGTAAATTATTTCAATAGGTAGGTATTTGAACATTTCCCAACAAGACGTAAGAATAATTATTCGTAGGTATACAAGATACAATAACAAATCTAATACACTATTTATTATTTTATTATTTACTAGCGGTCCGCCCCGGCTTCGCCCGTGGTACATGTTTACGTTTTCTCTCCATAAGAAGTAATAGCTAGAGAGCTAGCGCAAAGCTACCTGTATGTATTTGACCAGACCTGGATTTTTGTGTGTTGATTCCCCTATACCTACTATACATGAGATGAGGAGTCACTAAGCCCAGAGTGGTGGACGGGGCGCGCGCTTAGGTAAGACAGGTGGAAATTTTTGGCGAACTTTGAAACCATTTGACCACGTCTGCCATTTTGATATTTGAAAATAGATTATTATTACTATCGGAAAATAACAATGGCAGACCATTATCACGCGGATAACATTCTGGCAGACACTTATGAAAGTGCTGAAAAAAATACAATTTTGAAAGTATTTGACCAGATCTGCCATTATATATACATATATTTTATTTATTAGGGTCTTAAAAACTTATTTTCGAAACGGCAGACATTTTCATTGCGTACAGACTTCAGCAGACAACAAAACTTTACAGACTTCAGCAGTCAACAAGACTTAGCTTCTACATGGTCAGATGTATATATGTATTACGTTCCCTGACCTTACATCAATGATTTACTTTATTAATGTTTTTATGGTCATTTACATTTAATTTTGAAAACTATGGAATAAAATTTATAAATTTGATGATACAAAACTAAATATACATTTGTAAAGAATCTCAAATATAAAGTTGTGTTGCAAATAACAAATCATCATTTAAATATTTAGTTTATTTCTTTATTTAAGAAACAATTAACAATTACAAAACAACATAAAAAAACACGCATGCATTTATTGAAATGTTCATTCATCATCACTATCGTATGGCGTTGTGTGACTCGTCTTCATAATCCATTGAATCGGATTCTGTAAAAGTAAAACGTAAATTATATAATAAAAGAAATGAGTCATTATAAACTTACCTAGTAAGGCAATGCCTTTGATGTCGCACGATGCCGCCGCGCCGCCAGTGTAGGTACTTCTGCTGCTACATGAAGATATGCTAGGGTTGCAACAAATGGGAAATAAAACAATTGTAATTATTACTATTATGATGTAATCATTTATTCATATTATGTACATTCAAAACAATTGCTATTATTAAATCTGATGTAATTATTTTTTCATAAATATATAATTATTATTAATTATATAATATATTGCACTGTGAAATATTTACGTATCACTTTATTTTTGATGTTCTTAATTGTCTTTTATAAAATTTAAGTGACGCATTCGCATTGGGATCAACAATCCGATAAGAAAAGAATGGAGACAACATATACATAGCTTTGATTTCAATTCTACAGATACAAAATATACAATCTATCTAAAATGATACAACGGATGTTTCCTGCGTTTTCTCGTCAAAATACCGAAACAACGTAATTATTGTATAGTAGTTGGGCGTGAAAGTAAAAAAACAAATGAAAAGTGTTTTCCATATGATTATTTATTAAATTTACGCGATTAAGAATAATTTCAACGATACAATTTAGTAACCGAGAATTCAGAGGATTAAAGAAAATACCTGCCTGATCATTTTATCAAACTCTAAAAGAATTATGGTTATTTCGCATCACTCGGTTTATTAGTTTGGTAATAATTATTAAAGGTAGTTACAACCCTAGCCATTGAGTCGAACGGTAGGCAACACAATATCGACTTTGTGCGGGTACATATGGTACATTTCTTCTTGCTGTGAAGCGTAATTATTATTATTAAGATTTTTTAGGCTATTTTGAATCAGCTGTTCTAATTTAATTCTAGAAATTTATTAAAACGTGATTTTTTTAAAAGTATATTATGAGTTTATAAATACCTCAACCAATAGTTATTGTGTCCTATCCTCATTTCTTTATATCTTGGTAGTTAACTAAAGTGTTAAATTTACATAACCTCAACAACAACATTTACACTGCCACTGCACTAAAACTAAACTAACTAGCTCTCTAGCTATAAGAACCATCCTCGTACTTCAAGGGATATAATAAAAAAAGAATTATCGAAATCGGTTCAGCCGTTCTCGAGTTATGCGCTTACCAACACATTTTGCGATTCATTTTTATATATAAGAAGACTAGCGGTCCGCCCCGGCTTCGCCCGTGGTACATAATATTTACGTTTTCTCTACATAAAAACCATCCTCGTACTTCAAGGAATATAATAAAAAAAGAATGATCGAAATCGGTTCAGCCGTTCTCGAGTTATGCGCTTACCAACACATTTTGCGATTCATTTTTATATATAAGATAAGATTATGTGAAAATAACCAGGAAGGTGAAAAACATATTTACGAAAACATAGTAACATAATATGGCTGTCGCTACAATAATTATATTTCAATTTTATCTTTTTATACCTAGTAGAACTGGCCGACGAATAAAAAAAATCGTATTAGAATAAATACAATAAATTACGGAACAAAAAAAGGATTGTAACTGAATTAGGTATGTTTGTTTCTGGGCGCACCGTTTTCGACGACGCGACGCGCGACGTAAGCGTATAGGTATAGGTACCTACTTTGCTAAAACAAACTAATAAAATTGTGTGTCTGTCTGAAAATTCGGAAAAGCATATTTTGCAAGTTTGTAATTACTTTGATAGTTTACCGATTTATAATAATTGTAATTGTAATTGTATAATATATAATTTGCAATGTGGTGAAATTTCATAAAAATCACGGGCCAATTTTTTGTTTTGAATCCCACCGAAAATATAATTGCGTTATTAGAATAATTAATTACTATACCTACCCACGATCAATTATTACAATATAGTCTCAAATGCATACTAGAGAAATATTGCAATTTGATTCAATTAAAATGCATAGCATACAAAAATAAATTCACAACACAAGAAATTCCGCGCGCAAATCATAGCGCGTGTCAATGAAATCAAGAATGTTTTATATCAAGCCGACGCGGACGACGACGCGACGCCGAACAAAAGTACCTACGACGGACGACCACGCTTCGAGTTGCCAAACAACATGAGTAATAAATTGTTTACAAAAAAAAACAAGTTTTCCATTTTTCTGTATGAGTAGACAGAACTTCAAAACGCCACCTGCTACGGTTTATATTATGAACGATTGTTATAAAAATAAAAGTTATATTTGTTGGTGTAAACTATTTTATTGATCAATAATTTTGGAATTTAAAATTGTCAACATTGATTACAATAAAACGCAGTTTTATTTTATTACACTATTGTTTTTTTATCAAAACATGTATTTGAAGTACCATATAATATTATGCTGATCCAAGCATTTTCACTCAAAACTTATATCACTAATGATTTGTAAAAGTAAATTATTTCAATATACATTTCATAACCAACATGTAAGAATAATTATTATTATTCCTACCTACAACAACAAACCTAAAACACTATTTACTATGGGAAAATAACCAGGAAGGTGAAAAACATATTATTATTTACGATTTCGACGCACTCGACTTTTAGTAAAATATAGTAGGGAAACATAATATTATGGTTTTGATTTTTGCTACTAGTATAAGAAAACTGCGTGTTCAAACTACTTGTTTGTCTGTCTGAAAATTCGGAAGTACTTTGGTAGTTTACCGATTTATAATAATATTGTATACCTATATCGTTGTTTAAAAAATATTCAAACACAATAAAATATGATATATGTACTGATTTATCACTGGTTTCAGTGATGAACTGATGAGTCAATTATAGCCACTATACTTTCGTCATACGTGTGTATGATTGATGTGATTTGCAACGTGGTGATATTTCAGAAAAATCACGGGTCAAATTGTCCCACCGAAAATATAACTGCGTTATAAGAATAACTATACCTACGATAAATTATACATAATACAATATAGTCTCAAATGCATACTAGTGAAATATTTTATTTGAATCAATAAAATAAAAAAATAAATAAAAAATAATAATAATACAAAAATAAATTCACAACACAAGAAAATCCGCGCGCAAATCATAGCGCGTGACAATGAAATCAAGAACTTTCGAGCCGACGCGGACGACGAAGGAGCCTAACAAAAGTACCTACAATCATAGGCGGCTCGTGACAAAATTGTATGGCCGTGTTCACTTGAAATAAAACAACGAAAATAGGTACCTACAATAGCGTTAGCAGTACAAAAAAAATGAGCACCACATTATAAATGTCTATTTATACACTAAAAATTATAGAGTATTTCAAAACGAATTCAATTATTATTTAGCAATAATTAGAAAATCCCCGAATTTGCATTAGTGATCGTATTCATAGTGTTTGTCTACACTAATATTATAAAGAGGAAAACTTTGTTTGTTTGTTTGATTGTAAATTGTAATGAATAGGCTCATAAACTACTGGACATTTTACCAATGTTTGCAAGTTTGTGATTACTTTGATAGTTTACCGATTTATAATAATTGTATACTTATATCATTGTTTAAAAATATTCAAACACAATATGATATAGGTACTGATTTATCACTGGTTTCAGTGATGAACTGATGAGTCAATGTTAGCCACAATACTAATCACTTTCGTCATACATGTGTATGAACTATGATTGATGTGATTTGCAATGTGGTGAAATTTCATAAAAATCACGGGCCAATTTTTTGTTTTGAATCCCACCGAAAATACATATATTACTAATTGCGTTATTAGAATAATTAATTACTATACCCACGATCAATTATTACAATTTACAATATAGTCTCAAATGCATACTAGAGAAACATTGCAATTTGAATCAATTAAAATGCATAGCATACAAAAATAAATTCACAACACAAGAAATTCCGCGCGCAAATCATAGCGCGTGTCAATGAAATCAAGAATGTAATTTTATATCAAGCCGACGAGCGACGACGCCGAACTAAAGTACCTACAGTACCATTTACCTTCAGTGTACAATACAGTTTACAGACCTACGACGGACGAACAATAATGAGTAATAAATAAAAAAAAACATAGTTTCTAAGGTCATTAGTTTTATTTTATTTTATTGTTATTTTCTTTGAACGATTGGAAATGAAATTACTCAATTTTTACACAGAACTTTGATTTATTAGAATTATGCTCATTATGCATAAGATAACGAACGCGAATGCACGACATCTAGCGCGTCAATGTCTAAACATCGCCTTTCGTTTAGACATTGACGCGCTAGATCTGTAATAAGTATATAGTCTATGCGCTAGATGTCGTGCTTTATGTCGTGTTTCGCTTGGCAAAAGTCACGCACACTACTGTAGAAGTGTCAAATTTTTCCGGTATTTTACTGTTGTTTTTCTAAGTAAATATTGTAAATTATTGATTAAAAAGGTCGAACGCGCACACATTTCATTATAGAGAAGTGATAAAATGATTAGTTTTAAAGAAATAGTGTCTGTGTTAAGTGTTTAGAGGTAATCAAAAATGTATGGAGGGACGGTCGGAACATCAACCTTAAGTGGATTATTAGTTAATTACATCACTATAATTTAGAACGCATTAGGCCTAGGATTAGTTATTAGTGTATACAGGTATCACATATTTATTGCATTGTGTCCTTGATTGTGTCTTGTGATTTCTGGCATCTAGCGGAAATTTAAAAAACTATCTCGAGTCTATTGTCATCTTTTGTTTTTGCCAGTGGCGCCATCTACTTCACGCCGACGCGACGTCTTTGCCGATTAGGTTCTTGACAGTGTTGCCAACTTAATGCTTTTTATGGCTTTTTTTTTATCTAGGGCTATTTCTATTAATGCTTAATGAAATAACGAAATTGAGTGGGTTTGCCTTTGCTTTATTTGATGTTATATATTCGGATGCCGGACGGGCCTAAAAACAATGAATAAATCTTGTTCCAACTACGACATTCCAAAGGAAGTTAGACAAATCGTTTCAAGTTCAAGTGGTTGCAAAACGATTTCAATGAAGAAAGTGAATTAAAGATTATATTTTTTAAAGTGAAACTTTTATTAGGTACATCGTCTCAAACTTTTTGGTCTGTGTAGCGCATGTCGCGTGTATCGCGGCTGCCGAGTAGGTATACCTACTCGGCAGCCGACCGACACGCGACATGCGCTACACAAAGCAGTGTTCGGAACCGTTCGAACAGTTTCACTTTTACCGTGGTTTCATAAAACCACACAACATTTTTTTTTTATTAAAAAAGGTTTTTTTTTAGTAAAGGATTTTTTTACTTTTAGCGCTCTTTTTGACTGAAAATACGCAAACTAGTGCTTTTTTGCTGTTGGTCTAGTCACTAGTGCCTTTTCGAAAATTGAATTGGCAACACTGATTCTTGATTCTTTTGCGTTTTCTTTCGTCAGTTTGATTTGAATTTAGAAATTCGCTGGATTTAATTATTGTAATTTAATGATTATATTTTGATTAAATTGTGGTTCCTGCTTTGAGAAATCAGAAATATATCAAAATGAAAGATAAGTGTGTTTTTTCTACTATTATTATCTATTGTGTGATGTATTTTGCTATACTTACCTCTACTTAATTCTGCATGGAAACAATTAATAATATCTGTGATTTAAATATATACCTACGTATAATAAATATACGCAAGTGGAAATTGTAAATCGCATGTGTCGCAATCGCAATTATTATTATTTATTGCTTTTGTCAATGCTTTCTTTCTTATTAGGGTAGGTACTTACATACAAAGAATTTCAATCAACATCAAGATCCGATCTAGAAGCTCATTGAAAGAGGCGTCATTCGAAAGACAATTCCGCAGTTTGTTTGCCACGTCGTTATAAAACAACACAGCTGAAAATGGCTGAAATACGAAAGCCAGCTCGAAGCACATACAAATGATGAGCAGATAAAGATGCGCCAAATGAAGTTCCTACGAGTACAACTTCAGTGGTCAGCTGTAGGTATGTTCTGTTTTGAAATACTTACAATAGTAAATAACTAGGTAGGTATTTGAGAATTATTGCGAATGGTAAATCTTGCTTTATCATATTTGGTGTGATTTCTTGTAGGTAAGTTATTGTTTAGATAATACTAGCTTTCCGCCCGCGGTTTCGCCCGCGTTTTCAAAGAAAAACCCGTTCCCGTAGGAATTCCGGGATAAAACCTATCCTATGTCCTTTCTCGGGTATCAAAATATCTCTATAGCAAATTTCATGCAAATTGGTTCAGTAGTTAAGGCGTGATTAAGTAACAGACAGACAGACAGAGTTACTTTCGCATTTATAATATTAGTATGGACTATGGAGTATGGATTTGACTTAATTAAAAATTAGGTAGGTATGACACTTATTAATGACCGGGCGATTTCATGTCGATTTCAGTCTATAAGCGCAACATAATATTTTAATTTATACATAATATATATTTTCTTACCTATGTGTGTGTTTGGCACTGATATCCTCAGTCTAGATTTACTTTAATGAATCATTGTGTGGATTCTGGAGGGGTTTAGATTTATAGTTCGAACAACAGCGAAGCTGCGGGCAAAAGCTCAGTAAAAATAAATTATTGCTTATGCTTACTTAGTAGGTTGCTAAGATTTAAAATTTTCTTAAAAAAATGTGGATCAAACCAATCTACAAGACTCATTCTACGTGTACTTTCTTTTATTGAAACGATATTGGAGGCATGTAGGTGTTATAGGAATATAAAAATGAATAAAACAAGAATTCAAACAGTTATCTGCCTTTAATCTGCACTTCTTCATAATCCAGCAGCCATAGTCATTCAATCGGTACCATTACAGGAAGAGAAATTAATACACTATTAGATACTGTTACAGTTTGGTTTGAATATGTGTTACAGATGAAGTTATGTGTAGTAGATTTCCGTAATTTTAAACTATTATTACTATTAAATACTTGCGTATCATGAAAACCAGGGTGCAATGCGATCTTGCCGTGTAATACAATTATAATAAATTTTATTTAATGTAACGGACTAGCAGTTTTATAGTTAATTAATTATTTTGTACTTAGCATTCTATGCTGCTTCTATTACGCTAATGTTTGAGGGGAATCAGATTTTTCCTTATTTATCGATATAAAAGCACTATTGTACACATGTATTATTAATATGGTTTGAATCGATTTGATTAAGAGTATCGATTATATTAATGGTAATTAAACAGATCGTATCAATAGCGTCAGACAGTAAACATTACATTCTATATTAACTATTAGTAAGTAGATTTAATTAAATTGGCTTATTGAGTTAAAGAAAAACCTGATTCCTTATTAATAAGTACAGATTACGTACAGTATCGCATTGCACTTTTGAATAACTGTTTACCGTACTGTTGTTATCTGTGGGTGTAGTGATGTGCATAAGTCGTAAAAAATCCGTCATTTAATTAATAATTTTGATTATGGCCGAACCTTCCACTTTTAAATACACATTTTTTGCATTTGTAATAATTTTTGAAAATATAAATTTTGATAATATTTTTTCCTTTTGTTCCTAAATATTAATCCAAATAGTTTTATTATCCTTAATATTGTATTTACAATTTTTTCAACAGCCGAAAAATATGTTCAATATTTTTAATAATATTATTTTTTAACGACTCTTGTTAAGTAGTAGGTAACAGTACAAATATTATTGATCACAAGTTGGTTTTCATTGGTCATTAACATACTTTAAATTACATCCTTATAACTACGGTAATACATTTAACAGTAGGTCCTTAGTCCAAATTTTAGTACGAATGAACATTACATGCACATTACAAAAACTCAATAAAAAATGTATGGTTGTGGCTATTTATATCATGTTTTCTATGGCATTGAAAAGGTTCGGGGGGAAAGAAAAGTGTTGAGTTCTGAGGGTAGTCTGCAAAATGCTTGCATTATACTGTAGCTATACAACGGCGAGTTATACTTTGCATACTTTTTGGATATTTCAATACTTAAATCAAATATAAATTTTTAAATTTTTTGAAAATTCTATAATAATATTTCAAAATCTACTTTCCAAATGCGAGGTAATTTTATTAGTTTGTTGGTTACCCAAAAAATATGCAACAGCTAAACATTGAATTTAATTCAGACCTTCTGTTAGGTGTATTTTAAGAAACTTGTACTCAAACAAAACGTAATCATTTAGGCAAAATTCTGAAATAAAGGCATTAAGAAAATTATTATTAAATATCGCAACAAATATCCAACTTGTATAATTACACAAATTCTTACAAAGCTAAAAACTTATCTTATAGGTACATAAAACTAATAATACATTTTAATAAACTAAAATTACGCGAACAATATTTACAATTTACGATAATGCATTCAATTATTTTATACACATCGTTTTTAATATCTATCTATTAACAAAAAACTAAGATTCGAAAAACTTGTAGGCCACTAAGACTGACGACACATTATCTACTTCCATAATATTGATATTATTTTATTTCTAAACTATAAGGTGCATCATTTGCTAAGTAGAACAAAACAACTCAGAGTATTTCAATAAATTAATATATCTAGCACTATTTTTAACGCTGAGATTTCCATGTATTGTACTTATTTACAAAATGCAATCTTTAATTATTATAGTAACTAAAAGAAATCACAAACAATTAAACGTAATTTGTAAGACATGCTTCTGTAAATATTTGTAAATCATGGAGATTTACAAAAATCTTGTTTTTTAAAACAGCTATTCGGATTTCGGAACAGAGTATTGTTATAAAAGCCACAGGCTCAATTTTGTACTAAACACCTATGTTATTCTACGAACCATTTATACCATTGTAAAAGTAGCTACATCAAGACGAGTATATCAGTCAAAATGTTTTATTTTACATAAATATTTTATTAAAACTTATTACTCCTCTAAACTTGGCTGGAATCATATCAAGATTCGAGTTAAGGCCAGATTAGATTACATTAAAAAACAAATAATAGACGAAATTATTGTTACATTTTTAAATCAAACAATAAATAACATTATTTGCTTGATCAAACAAAATACTTTTATAAATTTATCGATATTGATATTTAATGCATCCCTAATTTCATTCGATAAGCCTTCGAAGTGGCGAAAGTTAGTGTTGTCATGTCAGAACAAACATCGACAAAATACATGGCTAGGATTTAGGAATAAACATAACAGAGAACTTTTAAACCATGCCTTTCGACATCATCCGCACGGTATTTTTTAAGGCTTGACGTTTGTTGCAGAACCATATTCTGATAACTTCACGCTCGTATCCTAGTTGGTGTGCAAGACCAGTGATTTCGGTACCTGAAATGAATTATGAACCATTAGAATTCAAAGATCATCTTTGTTGATAAGTAGCTGATTGCAATAACTATGTTTTCATTGTAAACAGCTTTTTCCGTGACTTGATTTCAAAAATAGCATTCAGTTAAAGAGTAGAAGAAAATTCTGAGGATGACGTTGAAAATAGTGTGGTCACCAATATGTCATGGTGTTGATCGTTCGGCCTAAACAATTGAATGTTGTCATACAATGAACGCGCTAGTCATTCAATCAAATAGCAGATTCAAACAGATGACGGTGACATAGTCAATATAACAACGAATATCCAAAAAAGAATTCCAATAACAAAATTATAAGTGTGACAAAGAAAGTTTGGCGAGTAACGTGAACTTCGTAACCACAAGTCCTGCAAACAAATTATTTATTGAAATCATTGTTGAAAACTTACCAGACGGATGGGTGTTTCTTTCGAAATGTGCGTTGAGTAGCTCTAACGCTTGTGGAGTGAAGGATGTTCGCCGTTTTCTCTTCTTACTCGGCTCCATACCGATGAAGTCCGTCAAATGGTTCTGACCAGACGCATACCTGGAAAAAGGAGACGCTTTTTATTATTTTGTGTACGCTAAATAATGTGTCTGTGTGTCTTATGTCTAAAATAAGCTTAGAGCTATAATATACACGTGAAAATGATGAGGGTTGATGAATAATGAACGATGGATGAACGTATTGCACGCCTCATAAGCGAAGCGTTGAGGTGGGTACTACTGTCACTTCGCGCAAAACATCTGATTTTTCAAACTTAAAATGTCTTTATGTATCATACATTGCACTTGTAAGATAATACATACACACACATATTAAGAAAAAACACTATTTTTAACGTTCATGATATTTTTGATGTCATTTTTGTTATTTAAACTAGTTAAAAAACAGTTTAAAAAAGTTCTGTCTTGGACGTCCGTGTGTCTGTATGTGCGGATCCTTTTTCTTGTTAACACGATAGCGACCGAAATACTTTACTAATCGAGTCTTTTTTTTTCTCTTACGCTTGAGTATGCTCAGGAATAGAACCCTTTCATTTTTCAGGGTCTGATTCGATGTGGTTTAATTGTTATTAAATAAACAAAAATAATAATTAATAAATATTTATTAAAAAAAAATTATGAGGCGTGCACTTTTGGATTTTCCAAATTATTGTAAAATATGGTAGGTCTATTTGAGCATAATTGAAACGTATTTTATTTATCGCGCAGAATATTCATGGATTATTAATATTTTCTTCAATCATGTACCCGCAAAGTACGTAAATGCATTTTTAATGAAGAGAGTAATTTTTTGAGCGGATTTACGTCGCACTTCTGGAAATTTAATTGATCTTAATGAGAATTAAGTTATAGTTGAGAAGTTCTCGCCGACAAAAGATAGCCTATCACATTACGTCTAAACACCGTTACGCGACGAATATAACAAAAACAATTTATAAAGATATTCGTTAGGTGGCTTCCGTAAACAACACGGTATATACTAAATGTTAAGGGGTCTCAAGTTCGTATTGAAAACCAAAATACCCGTCAATGTAAATAATGAACCTTGTTCTGGTTTCATAATGCCAATGCCATTTGAATCCCCTTACATACATGAATCGGATATTGATGCATCTTATATTATGATAAACGAAAACATAAGTGAGATAATCCTAAACATCATTTTTTATACCGCACATCATTGTTTGACCTTAGAATATTTTATGCTAAGTCCAACTTCTAAAATTTTCGAAGGAAAATATGTATAGAAAAATCTCGTGTAATTTTCTTCGGATGCTCTTAATTTATGGACAATTATGCATATCATATTCCTTTGTATTGTCTTATGTTAAGATTAGATCCATCAAGTAATTCAAATTCAAATTGTTAATTACGTAAACGATCAAAGTCTGCTGAGAGCAGGTACTGTACCGAAGAGGAAGGGTAAAAACAAAAATAAGCGATTTCGCACTCGACTGATGACTATTTGAAGAATTTGTTAAATGGATGATTTGTTAGTTACCTTAATGAAGACGAGACTGAATCTATATCTGAATTAATTCAAGTACAATCGTTGCAGAGACGCTCGTTAAAAATTACCACCAAGAGGGACAACCGATTGCAAATTCAACGCACCATTTGCAATGTTAAACCATTCCCGTTGCATTCAGATAATGCATTTTAATGATGCGAAATGTATAATCGATAGATACAAGGGGTCTTCATAAGATTTTAAGTGGTCGATGAGGAATAAACGACACCTGGTACGCTTATGAAATTTTCAAGATTTTAACGGTTCATGTTTTGTATACCAACGCCGTTTGAATCGATTTTCCGACTGACGCGCGTTTCTATAGTTGTATTTATATGAATGATGAGATGAGATACAGGCAATTTATTGTGAGTTATGTATAAACTAAATATAAGTAAGTCTTAACCACACGCACACCTTTCGACATCACCGTTAATTAAATATTTCATAAAATTATAAAAGATCAGCGAATTCCATGAAATATCAAATTAGCAGTCAGTGTTGTTAGCTATAATATAAAGCATGTACTTATATTAATAAAAAATAAAATAAAAAGCGTAACGATAAAAGCGCAGTTAGTCCAGATTTGAGAAATGTTTTTCATCGCTAAGCGTTAAGGCCAAATGTGACACGAACACGATTTCACAATACAATATTCACTCAAACATTCATATTTACCTCTCCTCGGCTTCCTTCATCCAACGTTCAAGCACCGGTTTGATTTTCTGCGCACTTTTTGGTGTTATATCCAATTTCTCAAATCTGTATCGAACATAAATTATAATGTTAGACTTTAACGTACCGGTTAAAAAGCATAGCGCGACGTACCTTCATCCCGAGATAATTTTATTCACTTCCAAATTAACAGCGTAATTGCAGGACATTGACATAGCGTTAACGATTGGATACAGAAAAAAACAATAGGCAATTTAGGCCGGGGTAATCAGTTTGATTAATACCGAACGCAGTAACATTAAAACGAATTCAATTAGAAACGAAAGGTAACGTATGCCAATGCCCTGGCTTTGAATTGCGCGAAATGAATATTAATAAAAACAAAAAAACGTAATGAAATAATACATCATGCTATATTAGATGGAAAGTTGAAATTACACGTCGTGTTACAAATAACTAATCAGATAAAATTCTCATAACAATTATTCATAATGTCGAACCGGCACATTTGGTAGCCGACATTAATGCGTTGCGTTTGTCTTAACATCAAAATGTAACGTTCCTCTGATGTATGGCGCCTTCTTACTATAATTACTCGTATGTAAATACGGTATACGTGTGAAAAGGAAAAGAAAGGAACTCCAAAACCGGTAATTAGACATAATTGTATGCGGCTTACATTCACGTGGTATGCACGGATCGCCGATCGAGATAAGATTACATTAAACAGCGTTGAAACATTTTGATTTAAAGACAATTTATGTATGGCCGTCGAGAGTGAGTCGAAGCGTGTGCTTAATGCATGTAACAGGCTGTATCTCAGAAGCTATCGCCATTCTTTGAACATCTCGCTGATTGCTCTCTAAAGTCTTCGAGAGCGAGTTGTTGAATTGACTTATTGAAACTAGATTTATGGCGATAACTTAGAGATGGTGTAAGTGGGGTAAAAAAAAACAAAACACATACATGTTTTGTTGTTGTGAAGACAGTTGAGCTGCTAGCATCTGCGAAGCCAGGGCACTGGGGACGGTAATAAATTATGTTAGATAGTTCATCAATTGATCTTCAAATGTGATTGATACAAAATTGTAGAGACGCACGCTTGAAGCCGAATAACTAAAAATACTTGAAAATCAAAAAAGAGCGTGTGTGCCGGGCACACGAGTAGGTACGAAGTGAAACTTCCTTGGCAAGATTCAAAGATAACAAAATCGTCGCCTTACTTCATGACGTGACGGTATTGCCATGACGAAACCTTAAAATTTTACTCTCAATGCGCATTAAGAAGTTTCACTTCAAAAATAAACACTTCTATGTACGATGTCTTTTTTGCTGCTTTGTATTAATTGTATCCTGTACGCAACGTGCCCTTCATTAACAGTAGAACTTAAACATAAATCGTCTCAACTTACTTTTCTTATAGAGTTATTTTTTGGACGCACGATAAAGTAGATCAATGAAGATGCGTTGACGCAGTTAGGCTAATGTAAAATGATAATTGTAACCTTCCAGTCGTATGGTTAATTCATTGTTTGTCATAGTAAGTGGCAATGATCATGAGCTCAATGGCGACAAATATATTGAAAAATATACAATTTATACGGGTAAAATATCCAAATATTTATATTCGAGACGATTGTCCTTTTTGTTGTTTACGAAATTTAATAGGGTTTTTAAGAAGCTTAAAAGTTTGCATTACAACTACATTTATGTGTAGTTTCAGCACATTTTCTGAATTTTATAAATCTATTTCACGAACTAAAATACTTTATCTATTATAAGCAATGTTGTATTGTGTTTTAGAAAGCAAGTTTCTAGAGAAATTCAAGCAATAAGCGACGAACGAAATAGTCCGACTTGATATTCCATTTGCACAATTAAAGCTAAGAAATTGAGGTCTATTCAAGTATAATTAATTTCAATTATAATGCAAATTAATTGAGTCCAGCATAATCAAAGGAGTAACTACTGTAGCCACGTCACAATACAAGTTGAGGGGAGACGAAAGAAAAATTAATGGAAAATGAAATCACGACGGGACAAAGACAGGGGAATTCTACTCTTTTAATTACACGAAAAAAGTAATTACGGCCAAGATAATTAATTAACTCGAACAGAAGTAACGATTAATGATTTTATTATACGAAAGAGGTCGATTCCGAATTGAAATGCTCCTTGGACGAGGCTGGTTCACGGCCGTGGAAAACATTTGATATTAATTGATTTACTTTTAATTAAATATTATTATTGTTTATCAGAATTACTTAAAATTAAAATTTTCAGAATATTTGTTTTATATAACTTTCGATCAAGCTTTTGTCTCCGAATATGTAGAATTGTAGAGTCTAGACCTATACGTACCTACGTCAACATGTACGATAAAATGTTTTCTGTCTTGAATTAAGAATTTTCATTTAAATTAACAATCCATAATCTACTTACACATCATTTAGTAGTTGATTGTAGCTTAGAGGCGCAGTGTAGATTGGCAGATAAGTTATGCCAATGTTTGAAAACAACACAAATATAAACACGCCTTTTATTACGAACAATAAAGAAAAAACAATTTTTGTTACGCGTGTCTCTAGTCCCTAAAATGGCGTCCGAGACACCGAAACGGAACGGAAGCCGTCCGAATGGTAATTAATTAAACGAACTGGAAGCAATGAAAGGAGTCACGCTGTTTTACAAATCACTTCAATTAGCGATATTAAAAAGTGTGATAACTGTACTCGGACTGCGTGACGGCGCAACTAAAAAACTCTTTTGTTAGCCCTGTGGGGCTGTCAAGAGGCTTTTTTACTCTTTTTTGACAACTGTGTCCGTGTTAGCTCTGCCCTTGCTAGATTGAAACAAAAACGCTATTATTTTTCAAGCGTGCGACTCTATTAGTTACTTAATTGAAAGTTTAACATTCTTCACAGCTGAAATGTTGGAAATGACATATTTGTTTAGGATTCATGACAGTTTTGTAAGATATTCTTACCTGCAAATTGCGCTTTGACTGTAAGCTGGCCCTTCGGTGACGGAGAGCGCCTGCCCCACTTGCGTTTGGGTTAGTCCTAAGCCGAGTCGTCGCAATTTGAAAGCTTTTGCGAATTCTTTTATGTCTTCTAGGTTGATGCCGTCGACCACGTTCCCTGATGACTGACTGATCGTTGGTTGATCTGATTGGAGAATATGAAAATATTTAACTTCGATACTTACAAGACTAATTAACAATTTTAGTTTTATGAACTTTAATGACCATAAATATAACATTACACCTGCATTAAAATATAGCAGTTTGTTATTACATTTGACTTTTTTCTCTGTTATGGTGATTTTCCATGTGTGGAAACTAATATTAATATCTTCGAATTTCACGTCTTCTCGTCTTATGATGAACTCTTACTAATAATATTAAACACAGCTTGAACCGATTACTCTAGCTGGAACAATGAAAAATCCTTCCTCATCGTGGCTTATGATAGGGATGTACGCAAAACTTAGTAGTGAAATTATAGTCAGCTTTAGTGGGCAATTTATGTAATTAGTAGATGGTGGCACTTCCTAATTATGCGGAATGCCATTAGCGCTACAGACGTGCGTCTAGCACCCCCTGCTTAGCTTGCCAATGACAAATTACTTACACCGACCTACTGTGGATCATTGTGGATTATTGATTTAATATTTAATTCGTTGTCTGGTCGGCTACAGTTTTCTTTATATTATAGGGCTGGATACTGGTAAAAGCGCGAAAGTTTGTGAAGATGAATGTTTCTTTCACACGCAAAAACTGCTGATCAAGTAACTGAAATTCGGTACATTGAGAGATTTATTGATTTGCATTTTTTATCTGTCTACCACGTGGGTGGAAAGCATGAGCTGTATAAGACGATAAAATCTTGGTAAATATTTTTTAAAAACAAATACGTTTTGAGGCATGTATTTCTCAGCAAATTCGTCGTTTCCAAATGCATTTTACATAATTTGAAAAGCTCTTTAGATTTACTTTTCTTTCACGAGCGGTGCAGTTTAATCCATCACAGATGGCTAATGTGACCTACTAACGAATGAAAGTACGGCCAATGCTAAAAATTAGCTCATTTTGAGAGCGAGAATTGTTTTTGGATTTATTCTTTTGCTCTAAAAGCAAAAGCAAATTCCGAATCACTATCATTGCTACCTATTGCTAAATTGATAGATAGAGCTTATATTATATTTCTGTAGTAAGAAGTTCGTATTAGACAAGGTAGGGTTAGCAAATTGGCAATCGTTTCACTATTTACCGGTGCAAGCTCTTCGAATGTAGACGATTGCCTAAGTTCGTTATACCGAATTGTTACGTGTAGGGAGAGTAATTATATTAGAGGTATAGGGGATTCGTAAATAACTTTCTAATTTTCTAATTACAATCCTTGGACCTTGGTATAGGTACAGGCAATACCAAGAATTTTAGTGCAAATATAAAATAATAGTGTAGCCCTGGGTAAATATTAAAATGTACTCGGTTCATTAATTCCTTTATTCATAATATTTATATTAAACTTGTATAAAATGAACTTACAGTACAGAAAATTTATTGTGTTGAATTGTTAACATTCTTCATTCAATTTGTGTTATTTAACGGATATTTATTTCATGGTATGATGGTACTTAATAATTGACTACGATCTTATCTCGCTTATTTTACAGCGCATGCAATGAAATGAGAGCTTTTTCAATAATACACATCGATTAGTTAATCACCCATATAATTCAGTTAAAGTAACTACCACCAATTACTATCGCGTGATGAGGCTCGCCCATTAATTAAATAACAAAGATAAGTCAATTGGCCGAAGTATTAGACGAATTCGTATGCTCCAAGATACCGCACTCTTAATTGTTTAAATACATGTTATAAATTAATTAGATACAATTATGGTTCGCGTGTATGCGTATATTGACCCGTGTTACGTGTACGGGAACAATTAAAAAAAGTAATGCCAATTAAGTATTTTGGCGATTAGACGTTACTTTCCATGGAATTGGTGTATCTCTAATTACAGTTGTTTCGATCGATTCCTGTTAATTCGATGGAATTTAGTAGTTAAACGGTATGAGCTGGTGTGTATCTATAGTGGTTTGTTTCCTGAACGATCTCCTTGTAAAATATTGTATTAACGGCAAAATGTCAATGAGAAATATCGAAAAACAACACGCATGCTATAAAAGTGGTGGTGGAAATTGGAATGTTAATAAATGGACAAACAAACACTGTTATCGACAATCGTTTCGTATATAACGCTTGTACAAATTAATTATTCTTTAATTTCATTAGTTAGTAGATAATTATTTATTTTATTTGAAATGTGTAAACTATGAAGTGATACGTAGATAAATAATAATTAAAACGAATGAAATATCTTCACGATTCCGAAGCGTTAATTAGAGAATCTGAAATGTTATTACAGTTCAATATCAATTCAGACAGAAATAAAATATTAAAATTTCGACAAAGAATGCATTCGCTTGAAAACATTTCCTCGAAAATGTAATGCTGAGTTAATTCATTTATTTGGACTTGTACTTGTATGTTATGAATTCTGCTTACACGAAGTACATTTTAGTAATAGTTTCCTCTTCAAAATGATCCTCTAATATCAGATTTGCGTTTCGACTATTAATGTCGACTTCACATGCCAACACTACTATGATTAGACGAAAAATCGACTTGATAATCGATTCCGCCCGTTATTTCACATTCAACGCTTGATTATTCATAATTATGTACGAGTGATTAGGTGAATCATAGCAGGCAACATTTTATACGAACTTTTGGAATAAACTAAGGAATATTGGATTTTGTAAACGTTAATCGAATTAACCGAATCGACTTTTTACGATTCCTGAGTGCTATAGATATCAATTACAATCGATTACAATTTACCCGAGTTTTAATCGTAATTTAAATGAGACTTGTAAAATTAAAGGAGTGTTCGAAAGTTTGACCTTTTCAGTAATATCGTCGAGGAGTTTTCGTTTTGACGTCTGTAATTAAAAACCCATTTCATAATAGAAGCTCAAATATTAAGTGTCGAATGAAAATTGTGTACCTAAATAAAGTCTTATTAATTTTAATTCGTCTACGCATTGTTATTTCGATCGCGGTAGGTACTTAAATAATTTGCCAAAAAATGTTTTGAAAACAAGGTAATAAATCTCTGAAAACTGATATACCGAAAGCTGTGCTCAAGGGTATTTTTTATATTGACAAAGCATTCGAGTGGTAATTAGATAGTTGAATTTTTATTTGTCATTAACATTTATTTGTCCGAACATGTTAAATGCTTCCTTTGTATATAAATAAATCGGTACTTTGTTAAGCTCATTACGGAAATAATAACAAATGTAATAAAAACAACAATAATGAGTATAATTTCGATCTTTTCTCAGTTATAATTACAAAGCAAAATGTCAGTTGCTAAGTGGCTTGGCGGGCCAACTCTTTGTTGTGGTTTAAGAGCTACTGAAAATTTAGTAACAATCAGTAAATTCATAACTGAAAAGTTATTGAAATGCGATATTAATGAAAATGGACAGGATGTACGGATAGCCCGTACACTTTTTATAAGTATAAATCAAGTGTTTATCTTAGTTATTAAAAAGTTATTCTTCTTTCCTTCTGTTTATTTTTTTAGTCACGAATGTATAGTTTTACTTAAAAGACTGTAACCATAATAAAAGTAATAATATTTATACTCCTATAGCTATTATAGACATCAGAAATAATAAACATATAAGTACTTTAAGAAAAAGAAATAAGTGTTGTGTACGCTTTCATTTTAATTGAAAGATAATACAAGTAATACCTACCCCTATTTTACGTATATTTTATTTGTTTGATATTTAAAGAAGCTAGCAGGAACCACAGGTGCATGTACACTGTTTAAATAAACAAAGCGAAATGCAAAACAAGAGTCGTAAATTATTCGCGAGCTCCTACACTATATCTTATCGATTAGTTATCGGCAACCTTAATTATTTATAATGGGTTTTAATTATTTAATTAATTAATTAAGTTCGTCGCGAGAATGCGGTTCTCTTGGCGGCGTCTTTGATGCCTAAACACACTTATTCCGTTCGCTTTTGTATATTTAGGCGAATTAACCATGTTTAATTGTCATTTTGTCCTTCACTTGTTCTGTTTATTGCTTTGATCAATTATTTTATATGGAAACGGATTCATTAACGAGGTTCGAAGAGTAAATGAGGTTTAACATTTTAATAAGCTACTCAATATGAGGTGTTACAATTGTTTTATGAATTTTATGAAGCGAGTTCTTTTATAGCTGTAATAGGAAACGTCAGTATTTTATTAATGATTATTATGTGTTAATTGAATTCTGTTTTATTTCTATAAAGACCTATGTAGGTACGTTTTTTTTAATGCGCTAAAACGTACATTTATATAAATTATTTACTTATACTACATATTATGAAAGTTGCTAAAATGGGGAAAATATTTATTTTAAGTGGAATGTATTACGTGTAAGTAATAAATTTTTAAAATGGTCCTCTTTTTTACCTAATAGAATTAAAAAATCATTCTATTTGAATTCAATTATTAGATAAACAAAAAATCGTTTAATACTACGTAGACTCTAAATGGCATTCAACTGGTCTCAATAAAGCTAATTGAGCTAAAAACGGAGCGATCTAAACGTATCCTATCGATTTAATATAGATAAATTAGAGCTGGTAAACAGGAGAGGAACTGAGTAATTTAGTAATTGTATCCACTGACAACGAATTAAATAGTAATCAATAGAAATGGGGCCTCGGGCGCGGACTCATTTAGTTTTAGGAGCTGCGACACGATTTGGGCGCGATATATCGTAACGACAGTTATCATATTGTAATTTAAAGAACAATGGAGGTAAAAATTTTATAATGTAATATAATAATTTAGATTTTAGATATTTAAATTACTTTTCGTATCCTATGATTTTACAATTTTATATTTGTACCCGTTAATAACATTAAACTCGTAAAAATAGTGAAGCATTGTTGCGCACACGATTGAATAGCGGAGGGCTATTAATTTGCTTTAGGATATTACTTAACTAAGTAAAACTGAAAATTATATAAAATATTGCTTTCCCGAATAGAAAAGCTCAAAATATCGTGACATCTAAATGCACATCGGAGAAGCTATTGTTTTAAAACGAACACCCATCGATAAAATTTGTGTAGGGTTTTCTGCCTAATTACTTGGGCGAAACTTTAAACAGTTTTTGTACGTTTCCCCTATATCATGATGATTGATGGCAAAATTCATATAGGTAGGTATTCATGTAGGTACATATTATATAGTATGTGTTGTAATTTAAAATAAAAAAACCGTCAATAATTAGTAAAGCAGTAATAATAAGGCTGGTAAGCTTTTATAATCACTTATCTTGTAGTTAATTTTGTAAATATTTTTTCACTAAATATTATAAATTAAAAACAATATCCATATGCTGTTATTTAAAATTTGTGAAGTAACTCGTCAAACTCTAAACTTTTTTCCGCAACACCCATCCAACGATACCTAGGTACTTCACATTTCTCCGTACCGCGAAAATTTTTAACCCCGCTCCATTGTGAGGGGAACTTCCCCTAAATCTAATGTTAATTCGCAATCAAGCAGACTCATGAAAATGGTTAAAAACCTGTTTTGATAAAAAAAAAACCGATATTTAAAACTGACGTTCAAAAACATTAACAACGTAGAATAAAATTAAAATAAAACAGTTTAAAATTAGAACTCTAATGTCGTATGAATTAAACATAATAAAGGGTTTAATATTTTATTCGGTAATAACTTATTAAAATGTCGAAGAGGTCACAGAACTACAGAAATACTATTTCTAGCACGCATCATTTCAGTTCGACTTACATCAACGGTAATTACATTTGCCGAGAACGCTTTAATGTTCAGAAATAGTCTAGAATCGATGGACTCATTATGGAACAATTAACCGACTGGGTCGCACCTCTATAGCTTTTGATATAGCGTTTTTAGTTTTTGTTCACTGATGAATAATTACTCGAATACAAGTTACCAAGAATACATTATTTCTTGCAATCATATTTCAGGTATAGGGTTAAAGCTATTATAAAATTAGGTTAACACCAAACAGACCTCCAAACAATGCAAGTTCATAATGCTTTTAAACTCCGCTCCACATAAAATTACTATACATGCCTAAAGAGATGTCTGCAAAGTCCGAAACGCCATTTACGAGTGAACTAACTAGATTTTACTTATCTATAAAAGTTCTAAGCATGGATCCATTAGCTGCGGCACGACTAACATTGTCTTCTAATACCATAAAGAGTTGGACTGATGCATTGTGAGCACTGAGAGTTCGCGTTTGTATGGATTGCTGATTGTAGTTGTCGATTAAGACCACGGGAATGTGTTTTAACTTCGTATTACAATATATTATAATTATTCTTAGAAGAGGCTAAGTTATTGATTATTTATGGTAAACAATAAAAAATATAAAAATATAAAAATGATAGGCAAGATTAAGTTTCATTGTAACTTCAACTAGTCGAACTTCGACGTGTAAATTCTAATAGATAGCATAAAATTACGAATTTGATGTCAAATGTTATTTCGTTTTGCAAAATTATAACGCTTTTCTTATGTTTTCCAGTTTAGGTGGGTGACATCAGGCAGCAAGTGCTTCAATTTCTTAGACACTGACATGTATTCAGCTACTTACTTGGCGAATCAGCGAGCAGATCGTTCTCTTCATGCGAGGGTGACTTCACGGATCCTGGAGACAGTTTGACCGGCGCGTGGGGTGACGCGTTAGGCCCGGAGCCGACGCTGCCCGTGCTGCTGCCCGGTCCGGCGTTCGCGTGCGATGTCGTGATTGTTATCTCACCGTTTGATGCTGTAAGCCTGTGGGATGATGGTTGAATTAGTTCTGGATGTTCATTGGGATATATTATTTAGGTGAAAAATATGCGGATGGTTAGCTTGCTCAACGCATTTTTTATTCATGTATTATCAGTTAATTATACCATAAAGGAAAGTAATTTTGTACTGCGCTTGCGCATCACTTACAGTAACAGTTTATAGTAACAACATCTGTCGATATAATATAAACGGTCAGAAGTTTTGTCAGTAAAGTTATTGAGCAAAATATTTCTTGCAATAGCAAACAAACATTACAAAGAACCTTTCAAAATCACCCCCAAGCTTAGGTAAATAAACTAACCAAATCATTTCACATCTTTACGCCATTCTTCTCACTTACATCACCTAGATATATATGTTTAGCCCATGAAATGCTCTCCCATAAAAGTACAGACAACAAAAAAGGGTACGCAACACTTATAAGCGTACTACACGTAAAAATATACATTGAAACGTGACAATAGAGACGCAAGTGGATTCGCGGCACAAAACGTAGCTCGTTTCATTAAGTGTGCCATAGCATTAGCGGTAATTGCAGGCTAATTAGTGCTTCATCCGCTGCACACACGCTTTTTATAAATACAATTTAATGTGGAGACAAAATATTTGGTGAAGGGTTTTTGTTCGTACGTGTGACAGTGGCTTAAATGATAAATCCTACTGTAGTTTATTAAACGATGTTGTGTGCTGTTTAATATTGATTATATTATGACAAATTATATTCAAGCAGTTTTATCAAATTAAAAACTACCTAATATTTGATACTGAATAGCAATAATATTAAGAAGGAATACCTATAATTGCCGTGAATGGCAATCCCAATAAGCCTGCCACTCACCCTAATATATAGGTAATTTAATTACAAATGCCCACTAAGAAGCAATTTTTTTCTAGACATTACCTATAATTTATGTTCGCAACGAAAACAGTAGCTGTACGCATTACGCACACATGTAAAGATCATTAATTGTTGCTTCAATTTATCACTGGAACGTACGAGATCGAAATTACACATTAACGAAGTAATTATCTAAATAGTAGTAACATAGGATAAGAATTACTTGTTTGTTTTATATTACATACAAATAATTTTATGGGTAAACAAATGCTCTTTATTCGTAGCACAATCTAATGTTTCGAATCATATGTGGTAGATATCTATGTTCCAATTATTTTTTGTGTCGTGTGAATAGTTGTCGAATATCTTTGATTTTTATTGAATTAATTTATAAAATCAGAATTTGTACGTCTTCGTAATCGTCCATAAATCGTATAAAATGCCGAAAGGAAAGCGTTGGTACTACGGAACAAACCACTTCTCTTTTATAACTTTGCGTTCTTTATGCTCATTACTTCGCTCTAAAGTCTAATAAGTTCTCATTAAGTGAACTGCACATTACGAGGATAAGAAATATCGTTTTGTGAACTTTCTTTAATATTAATACGCGTGCTATATCCCGTTTATAATATTTAATGATTATTTATTGTTTATAATGAATTAATTTTATGCAAGACTGAAACGTATATTGTTAACAAAATTAATGAATTATAAATATAAAAAAAATCAATTGTAATTATTTGTTAAAATTAAAACAGACTTATAAACTTTACGTTATAAAATTTAATCGGTATACGGATAAAAGGTTTCTTCCCAACGCACATATTCATGTGTATCTTGTAAAAAACAATATTAGTGCTTGAAAGAAACATATTATGCAGGCACTTGACATATGTCAAACAGTGTCAGTAAATTCACT
Organism: Colias philodice; assembly: GCF_061535455.1. Taxonomy (NCBI): domain Eukaryota; kingdom Metazoa; phylum Arthropoda; class Insecta; order Lepidoptera; family Pieridae; genus Colias; species Colias philodice. The sequence continues at coordinate 5,586,947 of NC_143098.1, read as the reverse complement.
AAGGTAAAACAAAGAATTTCAGCAATGCACCTTAACAGACATTACGATATTAAAAAGGTAGTATTCATGCAATATGCAAATTCGTTCGACACGACGTAATTAACGAAAGAAAAATTTATTCATCGAAGTAAAGTAATTAATTATATTCTTCTGTAATGTAAAAAGTATATATTTCGCGCCTTTGCATTTAAATGTATGTTGAGAATGAGTCCACATAACCTGTATAATCTGTATACATTACTACGTCTTTTACATACATTTCATATGCTCTGTAGCAATAAATTATTGGTCGCAAAGCGTGTAATGTAATTTAAACTTGCCCCTGGCGATTTAAGTTCAAACACTTAATAATTTGTCCGTAAAATATACTTATACTCCTGTTTTCAAATAATAAACATAAAAAAAAACATGACAAGATGATTTTGTTATTAATGTTAAGTTCCATTGTAATTATCTATGATAATTATTACGTGTGATTCATGTAAGTGGTGTTGAATTTAAATATGAATTATAGAACAAGATTGCTATTTTTGTTAACCATGTAACGATATTGTTTAATATTATAAAAAAGTTGAAATAGGTTTCGTTTGTAATTTTTAAGGTAAGATTGAACTAAGGTGAAAAAGAGGAATGATTTAGAATATAAAATTATAGAATATATAATATTGTATATAGTGATTGATGAAAAAAATAACTACGTTTTATTTAGGTAGTTATAAATCATAATAATGATAATCCGTCGTAATATTAAGGATGATTTAAATTTACATAGATTTATATTCGATAACTCCTATGAGATTATCTCGATTTTTTGTTCTACATTTGAACAAAACGATTTCTTGTAAATAATATGCTCCCGCGTTACAAAAGTCTTAATTTTATTCAAACAGCCTTGCACGGCGTAAAATCGTACTCGTAAAAAACCTTTTTGTTACAAACCAACCGTTGATTTCACAATGACTTAACATTTTAATGTAACTTTAAGGCTGCAGTCTAGCAAAATTGCGTTTTCAACAAGTTATTTGACAATTTTTTCCCGGCTAATGAAATGATAAACTGAATTTTTTTTTCTTGTTTATCAATAAGTGTTATATACGCAATGCGCCTGAATTTTTTCACATTTATAAAGTTACTTTATGTTACCTTAATCAGGCCTTGAAGATAAGTCTCTTTCCCCCAAAGACATTTCGAGCTAAGTTTGTGCACTCACTACGTTGCAACCGATTACAATTTACACAATCTGATCAGCGCATTATTATCCTTATATAGTCGTTATTAAAAACTGCTGAATACAATTGCCGAAAAACTTATGATTTTCTTAATTAGAACGTTATAAATTCATTAAATTTCCCATTTTTTGCCTTACAAAATCTATTGATAAATACTGCTAAAAGTTATTTTTTCCATTAATTTATTCGAGTTGGTTGAAGACCAATGAGTATTAATCCTTTAAAATTTTTTTTTTTTTAATTTTGATAATTCTTTAAATATTAAAAAAATATTTAAAATAAGTAGGAAAAATCCTAGCGAATTTCTTTAGTCGCGCTCCTTGGGCCGGAGCGTTCTGACGTGTGCTCTACGCTCGATTTTCCTTCATACCGAAGTGAAAGTTGCTCTACTTCATTAAATTTAATATTTTTGTTAATTGATTAAAAAAATACGCGTGTAACTACTAGAAAAAAAATTATCTTCGAACATAAAGTTAATGAAACCAAATAGATTGCAAAGGTGATTGGCAACAATTTCTTTATTTTACGGGGTGTCAGTAAAGGGATGTATTTACTTACTTTAAAACTAAAGTAAGCTCATAAATTTTCTTATAATATAATTTTTTTGAAGTTCCAAAAATGTTTATTTTTCGTTTGAGAAATACAAAATATAATATAAACTTGTATTGAGAACTTGAACTTCCCAAGTTCATCCGGGGAAATCCCCATACGGGGAAAATGATTTGTTTACTCCAAAATTGATCCGAGGTGTTTTAATTTTTTCTTGTAGTCATTTTCAACGTAGCGGCATGTTGTTTGATTATTAATTTTGTAACTTAAATACAGGATGTTGGTTTTATATTCTGATCTTACAGACGCGCTGACAAATTTAGTCCGCCATTTCTAGTTTAGTCTACCAACTCTAAGTACCAATATTAAAACGAATGGATTATCATCACATCATCAAAACTCAGATGTAATGGAAGATCATAATAACATAGAAAATTCAATGGGTGTAGAGAACTAAACAAACAGAAGTAACAGAGACGCGAAGAATAAAAAAAGAGGACGAAAACGATAATTCGTTGATGCTTTCCCTTTTCGACGTATTCTTAGGGTACATCACCAATCTGCAAAAAACAAAACTGATGATTCCCAATTGCTGATTAAAAATGAAAAACAAATAATCGACAACAGTGGTGAAAATTTGCTGATCACAATGAAACATCCTTCAGTGGTAGCAGATTTACTCATTTCAAATGTATCGGTGAACAGCGTAAAGGAGAGGAGGACAGGAAAACATTATGAATGTGGATGGTGGATTGTATACAGGGTGTAATCGATAAGTATGTGCAGGCGATTATGACGTTATTATTGCAGGTATCAAAAAACTTAAAACTGATATCGAAATTACTTTACCTAATGAGCAAAATGACAATAATAACTTTTTAAAAGTATAACGAGAAATATCTAAAAAATTTACTTTATACACTCCCATATCAAAAAAGGAAAATGGGACTAGTAGAAGTTAAATGTTTGTAGAAGTTAATCTAATTCCGGCAAAAGATATGAATGCGGAAGATGCGGTTAAAAAAAAATTTAATATTTGAAATACATTGCAAAAAATAACACTTTTGTCATAGATAAGAATCATGACTATTTTTTCTAAATTCAGGGACAACTAAACGTTGCAGAAGCAGAAGTCTGCTTATTTGCTGTTTGGACTGGAGTGAATAATTCGTTAAAAATAGAATATAATATAAAAAAAAGTATGTAACGTTTAGGCAAAATAAAATGATGGACCATTATCAAGATTTTACATAAATTGCCTACTGTCAGAATTGATTGATTCGAGACTTCAGCATTCGATGCCCATCAAGGACCCACTATATCATTCAAGCGATTAAAAAAAAAGAGATAAATCCAGTGCAACCGATAAAGCATCAGAATGCTAGCAAAAGATTTATTAGGTTTATCAATATAAATCTATATATTACACATAATATAATAAATCTGTAGAAGACGCGAAGACTGACATCCGCGCGGACGGAGTCGCGGGCAGAAGCTAGTCAGAAATAAATATCTTTTGTTTTCATTTGCGTATTTTTCTATTTTATAATTTTTTAACACAAACATTACATTTTTTTTATTATATACAAAATTTGTTTATCCGTTTTATTAGTTAAACTGAACAACTTTCACTAAGAAACTTAGGTCGAAAAAAATGTATAGAGTTATGCATTTTGTATGGAAAGCTTATTTTTTTTTATATTTCGTCCTTTCTTTGTAAAAGTTGATCAGTTATATAAACATGAAGTTGAAGATATCAATAGAAAGTATTCGCAAATTTTGTGTACTGATAAAAAAAATCACCCGGTGTAATTTTCACGAAAATTGTTTCAAATTGTCATTTTTGGTACTTATTACGAATATTAAATTATGCATACGAATGATTTAATTTTTAAAAATTAAGTGGAGCAACTTTCCCTTAGTACATTTGTATTATTTACATATAGGATGACAGGATGCATTTGTTTGCACTACTAGACCAAGCCCTTAATAGACGTCAAATGACATACAATATTTATCTAGATTGTAGGCCAACAGAAATGAGGTATTAAACTTAATTATGGATGCGAGAATTAATGCTTCGAGCTAGTAATTATGAGGTCGCATTAAGTTAATGTCTTTGAAGTACTGGCGCGCACATATAAATTTACTTTAATGGATGTATAGTACAATCGACTTCAAAACGTAGGAATTAAAAATTGCATGTTTTATTAATTTAAACAATGTTTGGATCAAATGCTAGCCGCTAGGTCGCACCTTTCGCTAAATGTTAATCACCCTTTCACGCGTTTTCCTTATCAGTTATCAATTTGCTTATTTCCATTCACGATCCATTAGTGATGAAACATATTTCAATAAGCTAGTTTCCTATAAACTATAGTTATTTATTTAAGCTTGGATTGTTTAAAAAAACGCTATGTAAAAATTGTTATAAGGTTCGCCTTACGACTGTGTAAACTTAAATTGTAAATTGACAAATTGTAGTTTTAGGTAATTTATAATAATCAGCATATACATTGTTTATATTAACATTCATTTGTAAAATTACGATAAAACAAACTTATTCAACAGTACTCTAATTAGGCCCTTTTAAATGCTAATATAAACTAACCCTTTGACTTATGGGACATTAATATTGTTTTCAAGGCAACCCATATTTTATCGGCGACTGTACTAGTGTTTAATAAATTAAAATACTCAAATGATTTATAATTAAGTTACACGCATTGAGTTGATATCAATGCTATTTATCGCAAATACTAGCGGTGTTAATGCTTGCTTGTTGAGTATTTACAGAAATAATACGTGATTAACATATTTATAACTAGCTGTGCCGCGCGGTTTCACCGCATTGCTCCGTTCCTGTTGGTCTTAGCATGATGATATATGTATAACCTTCCTCGATATATGGGCTATCTAACACAGAAATAATTTTTCAAATCGGACCAATAGTTCCTGAGATTAGCGCGTTCAAATAAACAAACAAACAAACTCTTCAGCTTTATAATATTAGTATAGAATATAGATCTATTTTCAGATACTAACACGATTCGATCAAGGGAAACGGTATTTAATATAACCTATATTATGTTAAACAAAATGTAATGTTTAACGGCTGCTTTAATTTTGTTTGTAATTTCAATTGATTGCTAGACCAGGGTAGATAATTTTTGGACTTGTAGTTTTGTCGGAAATGAGAGAGACCATTTTTTTCTCTTAAAAGCTCCTCCCCTCCCACTTCCCGAACTCGGATTGACTGTAATTTATATTTCCTTATGTACATTTTTATCATATTTTCCTCCTTTTCTAATGGGTTTCATCCTACTACGATTTTTTTTCACTTTTTATTATTTTTAAAGGCTTCTACCCTAGTGTATGTCGTCTATCTTTTAAGATAGATTCCACTAAAATATAATATAGGATCACAAAATAGCCATTTCCTTTATACAGTGATCGCGTGAGTATAAAACTGAGTTCAAGATTTGATTCTCAGGGAACCAAAAACATTGTACCTATTGGGCGATAAGGATAGGTACGTATACATCTAATCAAAATCTTTATTAAACTATACGTGTTAGGCAATTAATTATACTTTTTAGGGTTCGTTTTTTCTTTTTCCTATTTGTCTCAAGTAATTGAAATCCAGTCATATAAATTCTCTAAAGCGATGTCTTTGATTTTTTCAAAATTATACGCTAATCAAAGTAAAAAGCGATCATGTCATAATTTTATCGGCAATAAAATATACCGTATAAACTATCTTCTATAATATCTATTTACCGACATAACATGACTTCGTCACCGTACCTCATGTAATTATACCAGCATACTTTACACTAATTATATGCTCGCAATAGCCTTGAAAAGCGGACGGGGATTTATAAGATAATTTTGCTATTAATGTATTGTAATTCATTAATTATCGTCACCTTGGAGGTTGCTGGTTGAACTACGGGGTTCTAGAATCTAGATTATCTAATACATTTCTATAAAACCTACCTATATCTTGAAATTCTCATCATCATCATCAGCCCATATACGTTCCCACTGCTGGGACACGGGCCTCCGTAATCCACCACGCTGGCCAAGTGCGGGTTGGCTTGTTTAATATATCTTAATCTTAATCTTAATACTATTATAAAGGCGAAAGTTTGTAAGTATGGATGTATGGATGTATGGATGTATGGATGTTTGTTACTCTTTCACGTAAAAACTACTAAACCGATTACAATGAAATTTAGCACACATATAGACGGTAACTTGGATTAACACATAGGATAGGTTTTATCCCGAAAATCCCACGGGAACGGGAACTATGCGGGTTTTCCTTTGAAAACGCGGGCGAAGCCGCGGGTGGAAATCTAGTTAATTATATTCAAGGGCTTTTCCTTATACCTTTGATGTTGATCTATGTAACTAAGGTATGTAAAAGCTACGTTTGAAACGCAAATATTTGTTTTACTTTTACTGAAACAAATAGTTCTTCGGCTACATATAATATGTACACAAAAATTAGGCTACATATAATATTTTGGTATTTACTTCGAAAGAAAGTACCATACCATATTGTATATTATTATGTATGCTCTTATTATAATAATTAATAACAAATAGCGTTACTTTAAATACAATTTTTTTTCCATGTTATCTACTTAGATGTTTTGGTGAGATAGCGATATAGCGCTACAATGTAATTAACTAGGTATAATTAATAAATTATATTTATTTTTAATGCAGTTACCTTGGCCACGTATACTAAAAACTCTTTATTTAATAATTGTTTACTGATTTTAGTACATACTTTCATAATTCATTCAAAAAAAGAAACAAAAAATTTTTTGTCAAAACACTTGAAAGTCAATCAGACAATTTGTTTTCAAACATATTAAATCAGCCAATATTTAACATTGTAAAATCACAGCAATACGTACCTATACAAACAACAACACGTAGTTAGTTCATCATGAAGTCAGTTATTAAAACATATATTTTAATATCGCTCGGTTTTCAATAAAAAGCTCATCATAAACATTTTTCCTAAAAACGCATACAACATGCATTTTACTTGCATAAAATAAATTCAATAGCGTTCCGGTCCTTGATATGTCATTATTATAACACACGCATATCTCGATAACAAACAAGTTATATTAGATTGTAAACAAGTATTTCTAGTAAGGATAATTATGTGTGTTTAATTGCATTAACTGGAGTACCATTTGATAACATTTAATACATTAGGTACTAAGCGCGTTATACCGAGAATAATTGACTCTTGCTCTTTAAAAATATCAAGTATTTTGTGATCTTTCGTTCTTAATTAACAAACTTGTAATTATTGTTTACATAATGCGATCTCTAGCACCTTGTTAATGCGCTTTCGTAATTGAAAATATCCTTTTGAATTCATGTATTTATACTGTGTTTTAATTGAATACGACTTGTAGTGCAATAAACTAGTATAAGTTAGTATTTACTTATGTAAGGCGATAAATTAGGAATATTCAACACGATTTACTTAATTATTTAATTAATTAAACGTTTGTCGTTTTCTACTCTACACTTAGTATGGTCTTGGATTGACTCACTATTGATAAATACGAAGACGTTGTATCTACTAACATAAATGAAAAATAATACAATAGTTCAATCTAGTAATAACTAAAATAAATTGGGTGTCTAACATCACTATTCACTATTCTTCAATACCGCAATAGATACAGTAAACTGCGTTTGTCCTTTTCCGCACGATCATAACCAGAAAATGATTCGTGTAGATTATGTAATTATATCAAGCGATGTACATCCTGCCTATAATTAGCATAAAATACCTCATTATGATAGATAATTGTTGAGCGGTTTTTCCTTATTACGTCCGCGGCGTCAAGATACATGCGACTGATTAATATTTTGTATTTATTCATGTTACAATATGATCTATTTCATGTAGAATCAGTCATTGTGAAAAGTGTAGCTAATTAAGGGGATTCTTTCGTGTTTTGCAAATGTAGAGAATAACAATAAATTCAGTTTTAATACTAATTTTACTGGTAAATTAGATTAAATTAAATTAAATGATAAATTAATAACTAAAAAGGTTCTATTATACGCACTAATGTTCGATTCAATCGACATTTTTATCACAAAGACACAAATCAATAAGGTATTTAATATAAATTATTCAATGTCTGATTCATTGTTATAATCTTATCATTTAACTGTTGTCTAGGATAGTTCATAAACGGTAAAGGTGTAGATATATTAATTTAAGAGAATATTCGATTTATTACCTATTAATCTTGTTAGTTTCTAAGTTCCCATAAAGTTAAGTGAATATCTTGAAACATAACTGTCAGATAATTTCATTTAAAATGCTATAACCTAAAACGACCATTTAGATAATATCAAAAAACAATTTATTTGCAGTTCACAAAAAGCATTTATATTTATTGGAAGTCATAAAATTCCTTACGGTTTAATTATGTTGTTGCTTTTATAAGTAACAAGCAAACTCCACAAAGAGATATTCATCTAGAATGTTTTCGTTTAAAGTAAATGAATATGCTAATAATTTAGTTGCATGTCGCTCGCTTGTCATTCAATTTATAATTAACATAGTCTAAAAAATTAGGCCTTTTTGCGTGTAACAACATTCGTGTGTAGGATTTATGCTTTAATAGCAATATGAGTTTTGCTGATAAACCTCTAAGCCTTTTAAACTTAGAGGCCGTTGCGATTGAATTGTATTAAAATGTTTACAGTATTTGTTTATCTTATTATGTTGAAATGAAACAATGTTTTAACGACTGCATAATTGATACTTTTTCTAGAACTGAACTAGAAAATATTGTTAAGTTATACGTTTACCAATTATTGTGGTATTTTAATAAGGAACAACTGGATATTGTTATATTGTTTTTGTATGTTTTAAAAAATTTCACGTAATGTTCAGATCTACATCAAATAAAAAAAGCTAGAAGCAATCAACCCGCGCACGTACCTACCTATATTTAAAATAATAATATTAGGTATGTAGGTACCATTTATTTACTTTAAGTTTACTTGATGACTTTTTCATTTTTATAAGCACTAATGTAAGGTAACGGCACCAGTCGTGGACAAGCATCCAGTAATGGACAAAATAAATATTAAATTTAAATATTAAGACCAAAATGAACGTTATATAATTTGGCAATACTTAAAATAAAAGTTTGGTTCATAAGCTATCAAAATACGACATTTCATCTTATTCGGCCAAAATGTTTGAAGATGGCAGAACGTTATGTTTAGATGCTGCGACTCGTTTCGAAAAAATCCGTTTTTACTAAGAAAATCCTTAAGGAAGTGAGGACACAATTTTGGTTATAAGAATTTTTGTATAAATGTCAGCAAAATTTGATATTACTTTTATTTATAGTAGTTAAGTGTACGAAATATTACACGATTTAGTATCATGATAGGTTATGTTGTTTAAATAAAATTCATCAGTGTCCATAACTGGATTTAATTCTATGGATATATCCATTTATGGACATTTGTCGAAAATAAACTTTTTTTAAAGATATTAATTACATGCGCTTTTCTGTATTGTCTTTTCTTTCTGATTAATAATATACCTATCACGACCATTTCAAACAAAGGGTTCCAATATTGTACAACAATTGTCCATGACTGGATTTGCTTTGGTTCCTATAATGGACATTGATATTTTTTGTTAAAATTACACTAATGGGTCCAACAACATAATATCTAATAGAGAGATCTAGAGAGTTCTCTGATGAACTGTTTGGATCGTTGTCTGCTGCTAAATTCCACCACCATATAGCACACACGCTTAAATTTCATCCACACCGTCTTGACAACAGTTTAAAAAAAGCTTTTTGCCTCGTGCTACAATTTGGAATCCATATCGATGGACCGATCAGATTAAGGCTGCTGGCGGATTCAGATTGGCGATTCACTTCACGAGTGTAGCGGAATGCCAGGAAACAGAGAGATATGGCGGAACATCGTGACGCGGGTAACATCTACCCCCCTAGAGTGATATGACGAAGAAGAAGAAGTCCCAAAATGGATGGAATGGCAGTACTTTTTTTATTTATATTTTTCATCCCTGACTTAAAAAAAACCATATTGGTGTTTCTTAACGGACATAACTCGTATTTAACGATGCATTTGTGCAATTTTTGCCTAGAAAATGGAAATTAAGACTGTTTTAAATATTATAAGTATGCAAAATAATTAATAAGTATTATTTTTTATAAATACATCCCCGATTTATTGTATTCCAATCATCATTTTCAAGATTCTATTGATAACTATAAGTCTTCTCCAATTGTAAATAACTGGAGAAACGACATTAGGTACAGTCCATAAATGGGTGTTCATAACTGGATGTTGTCCAAAACTGGGTGTCCATCATTAGATTTTTCACTGTCCAACACTGGTGCAAAAAAGTGGTTTTTTAATTTATAAATAACTTCATTATTTATGCATTGTAATCTTTTTTCTAACATTGGTTACGTTAAACTAACATTGAACTAAAGGTATAACTAAACAATATCCAATAAAGTTAAAAAGCCTACGAGAAATTTGCAAAAAACTTCAATTTTTTCCTTAATCTGTACAAGACTGGTGCCGTTACGTTAGGTAACTAGAAATTTAATCGTTCTAATTGTGACAGCTTAATCGTTTATCAATATGAGTCATAAATTGTAATAACTTTATAGCAAAGCTCTAATAGCTCCCATAACTGAATAAGAAAATTAATTTAATAACGCTAGAAAATATAATTTCTAATTCCTCTATTAAACGATCGGCCACCAATTGCATAGACTATGTAATATGTATAACATTACGTAACCGGTAACTGCACGAATATGAATGAGCAAGAAACTGCCACAGTGATACTTGCAGTCGCTACACACAAAGACGTAATTCGCAGACCCTTTCAAATTCCATTTAATGCCTACACGGACAACCGTTGATTAAACACACACACGCGCCGTGTGTCGGCCGAGTAATTACACTCATTGTCACATAATTACAACTAACATTTGTCATTGCACCCACGCCAACTTTATCTACCGATAAAACATAACAGAAATAAGCTTGGATTATGACTGTGGTGGTCCGACCACTCGAACGAATGTACTGGTATTTCAACGACTCCATTCCATATTTTCGTTAAAAAAAATTGATATCGAAATTGCTTGCGTAAATATTTATTATTGGAACGTTAAGTTTAGGCGGAAAATAGTTTTAGTTTTGATTGGATTAATTAGTACGCGTCTGAAAATTTCAGTTTATTTTAGAATGTGATTTTAATACTTCCAAATAGGACGTCTCGATTCTCGAATTATTGTCAATTTGCGAATTTGAAAAATTACCAGTTATTTTCACCTACAATATTGAATATCTATAACCTGTTATAAATACCAAAGTAACTTTGTTTGATTGTAAATTTCAATTAATCTTACCTATTAATACTGTTCATTGCCGCTGCGCCTGCGTTTTCCCGTTCGTTCCTATCTCTAGATCCGCCTGCGAACCTTTCGAAGTTTTCTCTCTCCTTATAATGCCGGTCCGGTCGGGGCGACGACGATCGCCGCCCTTGCATCTGCTGCGGCATATTGTTCTGTTGCACCGTCTGCAGAAGGTTGTGATTGCCTTGCGGCTGCTGTTGTTGCTGTAACGCCTGGAGCAACTCTTGGGCATTTGTCGCACCGTTGGATAAGAAGTTTGGCAAGCCGGGGTTCAGGAGCGCGTTCGACAGGGTCGGGTTTAACATGTTCGGTCGAATGTTTTGCGTTTGCTGCGGGTTGGAGTTGAGGAGCTGGTGAGGTTGGGCCATCGCTTGGAGGTTGGCGAGCGACGTGGACACCACTTGGCCATTGTTCAGTGCTAAGTTCACCATTTGATCGTTCGAGTTCACGTGGTTGACCGGTATCGTGAGAATCGTTTGCGTGGCTATTCCTGTTAAAGAAAAAGAAAGACATTTGAAACATCATGCTATTTAATGTTTCAGCATATACCCAGAAAATTATTGATCTATTTCTTACAGTAAACCTCGTTAGTATATTATCGGCTTCTTTCTTTCTATCAAATTGAATAGTAAATAATGAAACTTTTGTAGACATGTAATAAATATCACTGCAGTATTACCTTGTGAGGTCGGTATAAGCAGCTGAGCGCCCTGGATGCCCTGGACGAGCTGACCTGAAGCCAGAATCAGTTGTGGCATGGGCGACGGCATCGCTGGGGGCAGCATGTTGTTGTTGCTCACTGGGTTTGGCGATCCCATCCCTATGGGACAAGACATAAGGTTTGTTTTTTATGATTTTTTATGGAATGTGTTTATTATGACTAGTATTATAAAATATTGTTTAAGTTTAGAATAGTTAAATATGGTCAAGATATCACAATGATTATAAATTATAAGCTTTGAATATTTAAGTGTAAAAATTGTGTTTTCTAAATCAGAAAACAATTAATTTAATTTGATGGTTATGTTATCGCATGATGAAGGTACGTAACATGTTAATATTAACACGTTATTTTATACAACCGATGAATTTTATCGTCAAAAGACAATAAACTTTACAACTTGGCTAATACAATTAAATATAATCAAAGTACCGTTGCTTTATGACAATATACCGTAGTCCGTAGCTAAAATCGAGTTACCATTCGCACAAATTGTTTAATTGTGTAACTTGCCTACCAAATACTTCTATTCTAATGTATCAATCAATATAATATTTTATCTTAGCGGTACGCATCTGTCACGGTAACACTGTCGGAACAATCGTGCCCATAAATACTTTCTATTCCTCATGATTATAAACAATAAAATAATATCGTAATTACAAAGATGCCGATCTCCACGAAGACAATAAAATGATAGGAAATCACACGAATCTATCGGCAACCGAGCAAGACTAATTTACCGCGAACAAAACGACCCCACGAAAAATCTAAAAAACATTACGAGCATGCCTTAACGTTAAATTCGGTATTAACATAACGTATTCATTTAAACCATGACATTTCACATTTTGTAATAAATGCTCTTTCCTACGGCGCATCAATTAAGAGCCGAAAAAAATGTATAATTAGGTCTATTAAGACAATAAAACTCTTAATGATACCGCAACAGTCGTAGCCGTGCGTTCGTGAAAAAACATGTAATTATACTCATTATTTAAATAGGTTTTTTCATCCATTACGGCATAGATTTAATGGGAGGGCTCGCGGGCCGCTATCTTGGTTTCATTAATCGATTGGATTCGGTAATCACCTAATTACTAGCCACGTGATTTTCGAGTTAAGAGTTTTAATGCACAAACCGTGTCCCGCTTATTATATCAATCTGTCTAATTAGTGGTTAACCCTCGCCGTTGAGTGGGCTATTTGACGCGCTGAAAACCTAAGAGCGAGCTAAAAGGTAACAGTTTTTGCTAAAATAGGATCTGTGCGAGGGACCGTTGAGAGCGCGAGAGGTCAGAAATTGGTTTAAATTAATTGCGTTTAAACTTGGTATACCTGAAAATTTTGACAATGTTAGAATTAAGGGATTTTACGAATTCTACGTGCCGTAATTGACGAGCTTTTTGTAATTAATCAACGTATTTGTGTTACTATGTACATATTTAAAAAATTCAAGGAAGTTTGGATTTTTAATAAAAATAGATTTTTCAAACAAATAGACTACTATTATTTTGTTTGACTATTGTTTTTAAATAATTTGAACAGTTTCTGATTTTTTTAAATAGTTATCGCAATGCGTATTATTGATTCTTAGATATAAAATATAGACCTTCATACTTTACTATTTGTGCTTATTAAATAAATAAGTCTTACACTAACATAATTCTTTACATTTTCCTATAGTTCAAATCGGAATTGGGGTTAAAAGCCTACGTCTTTCAGTAACTAGTAATAGATTTCATTCAAAACTAGCGGTCCGCCCCGGCTTCGCCCGTGGTACATATTTACGTTTTCTCTACATAAAAACCATCCTCGTACTTCAAGGAATATAATAAAAAAAGAATTATCGAAATCGGTTCAGCCGTTATCGAGTTATGCGCTTACCAACACATTTTGCGATTCATTTTTATATATAAGAGATGAATTAGGTAGTTCTTCTGTTTTTCTTCACAAAACCTAATCATTCCTTCTTATTATAAGTATTAAAAATAGATGATAGCTCCTAACCTGGTGCACTAACGCTCAAATTGAGCGGCGAGTTGATGACCGGGTTGGGCATGGACGTCAGGCCCTGCAGGTTGGCCGCCAGCTGGGACATCTGTTGTGACATCTGCTGCTGCGACATCGGCATGCCTTGCTGCATATTCGCCAGGTTCTGGAGGTTTTGGAACATCGACGCCACTGCAATCGAGACTAATGTTAATATGGTATGATCGATGACTTGATTGGGTTAAGGGATTTGGTGTGGAACTGTTGTAAATAGTTTTTTTATCATTTCTGTGTTCTAAAGGGGCATGTTGGCTAGGTTTTGGAACATCGACGCCATTGCAATCAATGGTTATGTTTGAATGGTGCGTTTGGGTGACGGGCTTTTGTATGAAACTGTAGTGGAAGTACGTTGTTTAGAAAATAATTGATCTATGTGAGTTTTGTTTAGATAACTAAAATAGAAGCGGACGTTAATTTATTTTAATCTATTAAAAGTACGCACACATATTTTTTATTTTTATTGTAGTTATTTACTAGCATTGCATTGTAATATCAGCTTTTAAAATTGCATAGAAATTTAGCGCGTATAACATTTACCAGAATAAAACATTTTTAGATTAAAAGTTGTTTTTTTCATAACTGATTGTATTAAATTAGCCCACAGAGGATTTAAAAGCTTCTAAAAAATTCAGGTGCATAATATAGCAAATTTATGACAATTAATATTGAATATAGAACTCTACGCCTTTGCAGCATTTCATCTCTAGGTATTACACATGACTGAGACTCAAAATAGATTATCATACCAATAGGAATCGCTTAACAATAGTCTAATCTTAAGTTCGACAGAACCCAGGGCATGTTAAAATTGATTTTAAAGAATAAAAGTCTTTTATTTCTACAAAAACTCAATATAATAGCAGTGACAATTTTAGATCTCGTCTTATATTATTATTGGAGTAATAAAAAAAGGGAAATTGTCACGAAAAAATTGTATTTAGTGGTAGGTACGAGTATGTAATTTTCTAAATCTGACATTTAACTGCAATATCTATTAATGTAAGAAATTACGGTTTACAATAATTAATCAATAAAGATTACTAATATTATAATAGTGATAAGAAAATACTCAATTGAATCATACAAAATTGTCATTATCATAAATTTTTGGCATAAGTAGTTTCTACACGGATTAGTAGAGATTAGATACATTTCTCATAATATTTGGAGACTGGTAAACGATCAATGTCATCAGACGCTAGCCAATTAGGTACACAGGATATCGTAAGTGTTCAAGCATGTGTATTGTGTGCAATACAATTCTGGGAACGATCTTGGAGATCTGATTCGATAGAATTTATATTTAGAAGATTATTGATTTTCATTATAAGAAAAGCAATATGGGAAATTTAAATGTCAAAGTGGGGTCTATCCTCTCTTATTCCCTTAAGAAATAACAGTTTTATATTATCTATAGTATTATTTAAATAGTTTACTGACCTAGCAATATCGATAGAGCACAAAAAATATGTTAAAGCGTTTGCAATTTTATTTCTAATGATAAAAAGCTCTCACGTGAGCGTGATCAGCTCGGTAAGCTACTTAAGGAAAGGCTGTTAGGTTTTCAGTTTTCATTCTTTAGATAAGGAGGACTCTTATGATCTTGAACATCAGTTACAATACATAATTATATTAGGTAGGTTAGGATTGCAGTCTTATAAATAGGATGACAAGGTCTCATATTAGAATGAAAATCGTTAATCTACTTAAAGATATTTAACTAAGAATAATTGGTTATGTTATCTTAGGATTGCAGTTTTTCAAGAATTAGAAGGAACTTATAGTTGGTTAGGGTATCTTAAAATTGCAGGTTCCATTCAAGAAAATAGGATTGTTATGACCGTAAGGATCAGATCATTAATCTACTTAAAGTACCAAGTAAGAAGCAGCAGTACGAACTCACTGGAGCCATTCAAGTGCGGCTGGTGCGGCGTGCGCGCGCGCGGCGACGGCGTGCGCGGTTCGGCTACCTGCGCGCGCGGCCCGCCGCCCTCCGGCGAACTCGCGCCGCTTTCCCGGTCCGACTCCGCCTGCTGGGTAATTTTCGCGTTATTTGGGAAGGTTTTGCTTATTACTATAAACTTATACCTAAAGGTAGGTTCCGTTACACAATACTATATATCTTAATTCAATCAATAGATTCAATTTTAAAATGTATAGGTATGGTAAAATGACTGGGTAATGTAGGAGAAAAACTCCTTGCAAGTTTTTTATGCGTAACAAGTTTTTGGGAAAATATTTCTAGTAAGGTGTAGTATTTACAATAAAATTAATAAATAATTATATTATGACAATAAGTAAAAAATCTACATCAAATTAATGTTTAATGGTATTGAATTTACACACGGTTCATTCTTATCAACAAATTTTGGGTGTCATATTATTGGAATTGCATAGTTTTGGATAAGTAAAAAGATCAATAAATTATCGTATTAACTATTAACCATTATTGTACAATTATTGATTAGTCCGCACTAGACAACACGCGTCCATTAACATCTGTATTAGTAGTTATTAGCAGAGATATGTATGCAAGTAATGAAAACGTAACAATTTGATTAATAAGAATTTAAGTGAGAATTACATGGTAAGGGAAGATCTATTGTTCAAACAAAGTGTTTATTTTATAGGATACCATCTTATTTTATTTATTTATTTTTATTATATATAACTAACTATATATAACTATGGATTAAAAGCATAAGTATTGCGCCCTTTTTATTGATATCCTATGTTTTATAAATTACTAGCTTTCCACCCGCGGCTTCGCCTGCTTTGATTAAAACCTAATAAATTATACATACCTATTATATTTTATATAATTATACAAAAACCTTCATCCAAAATCACTATCTATTAAAAAAAACCGCATCAAAATCCGTTGCGTAGTTTAAAGATTTAAGCATACAAAGGGACATAGGAACAGAGAAAGCGACATTGTTTTATACTATGTAGTGATTATTAATCATCATGGAGTTAACTGCCGCAGATAATTGAATTCTCATTAACATAAACATGAACCTATCTAAAAAGATTTATATTTATAATCGATTAATACATAGGTATAAGGAAATAGAAGATAGGTACATATATGTTTTTCTAGCCTTATTTAACATGCAATTACCCCTACGAATCTC
The DNA here is from genome assembly GCF_061535455.1 of Colias philodice. NCBI lineage: Eukaryota > Metazoa > Arthropoda > Insecta > Lepidoptera > Pieridae > Colias > Colias philodice. The sequence goes on along the minus strand of NC_143098.1, from coordinate 5,569,774 downwards.
ATTGTTAAACAGTTAGGTGAACATTTTGTCTCAGATTCCGTTACTAATTACTTGTTAGAAAATATGCAGGAGATATTACTTTGTAAAAAATCTACCAAGACTTTTGGAATTGAAAAGGGAGAAACCAAAGCGTGAAAAATCAAAGCTACGCGTTAAAATAAATAGAACGAATTAAATGCAACTAAATGCTAACAACGTCGTAAGAGACTTAGCTAAAAGTATAAGTAACAGGTGGTTTAAAAGCATTTCGTGGTCAAATTGTATTTATTTCCTTTCCTTTGCAGGTTCTAGAAACGTCGATTGAATAGCGATAGTGTTTGTTTTAAAATTAACGCCATATTTAGTATTTTTGTACCTACGATCTTCGGATCGTATGATTTATAATGATTAACCTTAATTTTATTAAAATTTTGATTTAACTTAAAATAAAATTTGTATTTATTTTTATAGAGTTTTATACACATTTATAATGCCATTCTATCATTGCTTTGCAATCAAATATATGATAAACCAATAGATTTAAATCGAATACTAACAATAGTCTTTTCGAAATATATTTTGGCGTAAGTATAAAATATAAGATACGATTTATTTTTTTATACATTTTGTTTTACAAAAAGTATTTTGTTGTTCACATTTTCCTCGTTAATAAAATGTTTTTATTAATAGTTTCTCGTAAGGTTACAGTAATATAACCATAATTAAATCTTAAATTATGTGTATAAAACCCAATGGTGACTGGTTTTTCATAATTATACTTAGTCGTTTAATATACCTTATTGAATTAGGTACAAGGAAAATACAAATAAACCTAACTGTAATTATATCTGAGAATTTCATGATATACCTCTGATTCCCATATGACAATAAAAATAACAATTGGTTTGGAATTAAGTGATTTTTTGTTTAATACTTAAATAATATTAAACTTCCTCTTGTTTCTAATATCTTCACATAAAAATGAATATTACCTATATTGTTAATTTAGCAACCAAATGATATTGTAAAAACAACATGAGCCTACTTAATTAATTGTAAAAAACTTTTCCTTGTTTAATTTTTTAATAATTTTTCTTCGAAATTGTAATGTATATATATAAGTAATTGAGTTCATTTAAGAAAATTTATAAAAAAAAATCTTTCATATGAAAATGTTTACTTAAATATTCGATACCTAAGACATTTTGTCTAGATATTCATAAAATAAAAAATAACTTTCATCTTTAAACGCCGAGGAACCACACAGTTTAATTGCTATTTATCAATTTCCATCATAATTTCAATAGCAGTAATTTGAGACAGATGAATGATTATGGAAATTAAGATAAAATTTTATCGATACGAGTATAATTATTAATATCTAATAACTAACGATTGCTGCTATTATCTGTAATTAATATTAGCCTTGGAAATATAATAAAGTATATTGTTGTCTAAAAGTTAATTATGCATATATAATATTTATGTGTGTTTTTAATTAAAGAGTCAAACACCATTCGTTTGTGTGATGTAAGTTACATATGTTGTAAGAATATTATATTTTTTTACTATTTTACATATAGTAGGCTATTAAAATAATTATTTTCCATGGTTCATACTGTTTTTATGGTTACGGAAACAAATTTCTTTAGAAAACAGAGCGTCAGAGTTGTATCATGAACGTCTTTAAAAGAAATAACTTCACTAATTAATTAATATTTAATAGTTTCTTGATAATAATATGTTGCGTAATAAATTAATTGAAAAATCAATTTATTAATAAATTAAGTATTTTTGAGTGGTTAAATCACAAATAATAATGAATAATTATAAAATAATAACTTGAATTAAAACACAACTACTTTATTACCATACGGCTGATTCAATTTATATTTTTTATATAAAAAGTTACATTAATTAACATAATTTTAAAATACTTACAAAGGACAATGTCATTCTCTCCGCACTTAATGTAAGTATCTAGTTATTTCAGCAAATTTTCTACGTCTATACTTTTCCCGTAACTTGCTGCATTGTTGGCGAAATTTTCCGAATTTTCCGCAACACGTGCCGCCGCTGAAAACTTTGAACTTTGCCGAAACTTCGTCCAAATTATATCGCCTTTACGTTAACACACTACCGTCCGATGAACCGTCTAACGCGCGAATAAACAAATCGTATCAAATGTATTTGTTACAATTAAAAAGTTATTAGTATCACTTTTCTCACTGCGAACGCGCGTAAAAGTTTCTATGAAAGTTGCGTTAGATACCGCGGAGTAAGGAGAACACGGGCACTATCAGCGAAGCGTTCATATTTTTTATTTTTTTATTTATTTATCAAAGAACGGCACACATACAGCCGCGCGCTGAGTTGCACAGCGCGGAATGAAAGCGCGTCATCAGTTTAAAAAATCAACCCCTTTAGTGGTGGCTTGAAAAAATGCGGCCCGGTGGGTGGAGGGCGGTCGCCCGAAATCCTTGCCAAAGCGATCGCCATCGGCTCGACTTGTCACTTGTCGAATAAGCATAATAATTAGACTTTTCGATTAGCATTTCAGTTTTATTTAATTTTTTGAGCTTTCGCTCGCGGTGCACGAAACTTGTTATAAGTTCTGCAACTCTCGTGGGAGATAAGATGTATTTTATGTGTTTGCGAAATGCGATTTTAGTTATTAATTTTTTAGTAGATATTAGTGATCTGTAATCTATAAACGTAATAAATTTATAATAAAGTTTAACATTAAGAATTCGTACAGCCAATTTTCAATTTGTCTGGGTGTTAGCGTTTTCGATTAATTAAATATAATGATCGTGGAAAGATTCCGGACTAGATGTTACCATGGAACGGTAACAATAACATAAATTCGAAGAAATTTTAACAGCGCATTTTTTGTTATAAATTTTATTTTTCTTATAAGTAGCTTTCGTATAATATGTTGCAAATCTGGCCCCTTTAGAAATAGGTTGTTGTGTCGACAGCTTTTGGTAGTGGAGCTTTTATGAGGCCGCACTTATAGGTTCCTATATTAAATTTATTAAATGTATGTAATGATAAATAGTTATTTTTTTCCAGAATATTTTGTTGTTATTTTAGATACTTTTGAAATTGCAATGCCATTTGCGATATTCACTTTTTTTCAAGAGTGTAGAGCGAATCGGTTCGTGTGGTTGATTCTTTATCAAAGTGAAGCTGACCGGCGAAGTAATATAAATATGAGTTAGACACATAAAACTCGCATTGAATATTTATGCCCCGAATGAAAAATGAGAAGGTAGCTGACCGAAGCGGACAAACGGACCAGCAGAAAAATTATCACCAGCAAATAACATTCGAAATAATCAGCGGTACACGAAAAAATCAGTAATTATTCAGATGAAGTTGGACGAACGAAGGGGGTATGGGGGCAAAGGCCGGCCAAAATAAAAACGGCGTTGCGTAGGGGCGACACCCCCCCGCCCCTCGCCTCTACAAATGTTATCTAACTGCGTTCGCTCCGTGCCGCGGCGCCGCTTCGGCCGGAATTAGCGCGCCCGAACCGTCGAATTTTCAATTTGTACTCCATTTTTTTCTCGGATAGTTGGTCCTAATGGAAAAGGCTCGCCGATCACGGATTCCGTCTGAAGCGCGCAGAGCGCTAGAGCGCCTCGATTCTGCGAGTACATTACGCGTCATTATTTGGCCGCAAAGTGGGTATTATCGGGCGCGGGCACACACGCATACTTGTCCGCGCGGATGTGTGTGTAGATTTTTACTCATTAATTTTAAAACGCTCCGGATTTTTTTCAGGGCGGGTGCTAGGGGGTACGTGGGGGGTTAAAATTGGCGATGGCCGCCGGGCGGGGTGTCACCGGCGGGGGTTATTAAATAGATTGGTCCGCGGCCGAACGGAGCCGCCGATCTGCACTTGTACTCGCGTCATTAACGGGTTGAGAAGCGATTTTAAATCGTGAAATAACAGCCTGTTACAGGAAAAGTTGAGCGAGGCTTATCGGTCCCTCGTCGTCGTATTCTACAAGCTTAATTGCATTAAAATGTCTAAGTGTGTTATTGTTAGGCGTTCTAGGCTCGTTATCACAGTTAATTGTCTTGCAGTGTCAAGTGCGAGTTGAGAAGTCCGGCATCGCCGCGCAGGCCGCGGCCGATCGCCTCTCTTGCGAAACACAATCCGTTACACACACGCATAAGCGTTTTTTTAAACTGACCGTTCGACAGGGTGACCGGGGGGAGGTTGGGGAGAGGAATTGTGAAAAATACTCGAAAAAAAGGCGAAATTGTAGCAGATATATAATTAAAGTCGGACGTACAGTAACAGTGTATGGCGATGTATTATGCAGTCGGGAGCTCCGGTGTCGCGCACTCGATTCGTGTACGAAACGACAACGGATGAGAAAAATTAATTGAAACACAGATGACGTAATATTTAGGATTCGCGTGTATTTCTATAACTGAATGAATGATAAAAATATCTCGGTGAATAAAAATAAATCTAATTAGCACGCAATTAAGTCTCTCTTTAATTATGTTTCATATTTTATCGAATTCAAGTGCAGCAACTATAAATCATAATTATTAGCTTGCGAGAAAAAAATTGATAAATCAGGTTAAGTGCGATTTCGATTTTTGAGTTATATTTAAAACGTATAGAATGTTATAATGTGTGCTGATTATGATTTTTTAGTTTTATTTGAAAAAAAAATGTATGATTCCGATTATAAGGCACTTCACACGAAGCGCACAGCCCATCCGCATGTATGCATTACACCTAAATTCTTAAATCATGTGAATCGACGCGTGAAATGTCATATTGGGGAACTTTTGAAGCCGGTGTATCATCGTCACCGCTATTTTGTATTGTTTGCGCCGGGTTTAAATACATTTACTTGTAACTATCAATTTTTAATTGAATTGTTTGACTTTGTTTTATGGTTTTAAAACTATGAGCTTTGTTAGATGAAGTGGTTTGCGTATTTACTAATATCAATAAATAAATGTTGTATTGGATGATAGTAGTATATTGATACATTTTTATAAAAAAGCAAAAATAATGCGGATTTGGATGACTACAATAAAACATACAATTCAAGCTCACATAATAAAAACATAAATTTATTTTTGATTAATACACTGCAGAGGTCTTGAAAGCTTTCTTCATATAAAACCAAAAGAATAAATCTCTCCTAAACTTATTATTTTTGTAAAACAAAATATTGTATCATGGCAGATTTTTGTTTTTAATAAACAAACCTTTTAAAAATCTGTCATATCGAAATTAAAATATGATATAACACAAACATCTCTATAACTACTAACCATCTCACGAAGTTAACAAATAAAAGCACTTCCATAATCAAAGGGTGGTAACAACGACACTGACAGATGTTGCTAGGGCGGCCTGCATTTGCCATTGATTCAAAATAAAATTCAATAATAACTTTTCATTTATTTCGTAATTTCCCATCAATTACCTACCGTTTATCGGCCGGTAAATCGATTACAGGGGACTGATCAGCGTAGATTTTTGTTTACCCTCTAATGTGACTAACTCTCTTTACCCGTATATTCGGAAATTGGAGGACTGATTAGATATTGGGTATAATAGCTATCATTCCTCTGGCTTAATGCGTTCCAGTGACGCAGTTTCGGGGGAAATGTGGAAGAAAACTGACGATTTGCATCATTTAGTTATGTGTTAGTATACTTAATTAATTGGATACGAGAAATATAAAATTATAAATATAATATTACAGATATTATACTACTAATATTATAAAGAGCAAACCTTTGTATTTTTGTATGTTTGTATTGAATAGGCTCAAAAACTACTGGACCGATTTCAAAATATCTTTTACCATTACTTAGAGGGATTCTTCCGAATCCGTATAGGCTATATTTTATCCCGGAAAACGTAAAAATGTACCACGGGCGAAGCCGGGGCGGACCGCTAGTTATACTATAAAACAAAACTTTTTTAAACTAAACTAATTTTGACTTGTGGTTGCTGGCGTCGCATATAAATTTCCGTCGAACTTGTTTTTAAAAGGAAACATTTTTATTTGCAAACAAACTTTTGGATTTATTTTAATAAATTTTAGTACTTTCAGAATGTTTAGTTCTATAATTACTTTAATACAATAAATATCTTCTATTACAAGCAAACTTGAAACGCTTAAAAATGGTTACATTTGCATGAATGATTACACAAAATATTCAAATACTTTAAAAGCTCTAAGCATTGTGTTAACACTCTAACAGTGGAGGTCAATCGCAATACAAAATTTAAATTCCAATTATCAACTACTTATGTCAACGAGTACGCATAAATGTAATTATCGAGGTCACTCAACATTGCGCCCGCGCACGGTGGGGTTCCGGGCTCCGGCACGAGTACATAATTCACTCAATTGCTTAGTATATTTGAGTACGTTTAATTTTAATTTTAAATCGAATTAGGGTAACGCAATTATCGAACTATAAGGGCTGTATTGATTTTGGGAATCGTTTATGGGGGTGGCAGATTACTTTTTAAAAAGCACACGAATTTGTGCTTTCATTTTGGTCAAGTAGCCATGATACTTGAATGAAGTAATAAATTATTTATTTAAGATTTTTACTCATTTATTTATACAATGACTAGCGGTCCGCCCCGGCTTCGCCCGTGGTACCTACATGTTTAAACTATCCTATCTCTCAAGTTGGATCGAACTGCACATGGTGTGCGAATTTTATTATAATCGGTTAAGTGGTTTAGGAGTCCATTGAGGACAAACATTGTGACACGAGATTTATATATATTAAGATATTATGTTCCTGTGACTCTACGTGTAAATTCTTTCAATTAAATAACTATTGAATGTTTTCTTGTTTGTTATTTTATTAAACTTACCTGCATCAGTGTGCCAGAATCTATCTGAATATAATTGTCAATAGAACAATAGCTCATATACTCAGAATAGGCAAATAGAGTTCCAAACAGCGTGTCTATCGAACTCCAAACTATATTACAACCGAAAAATCTGAACGGAATTCTTGTGGTTTAACGCAAAAAGCGTTTCAAATATTCGGCGGAGAGTCTACGTGCGTACCGTATATAGACAGATTCGAAAACGTTCGTTGAATGTTTGTCTTATAAAAGAATCCCCTTATATAAATTTGACCGCGCACAAAGCGCGCCCGTTCAATCGACATCCCTCGAAGCCTGCAGTAGTTTTTCAAATATGCAATTTACTGATTTAAAAAAACAAAAAACAGCGTGGGTTGGGTCGCCCGGTCGGACCATGGAAAATGGCGTAAAAAAGAAAGTAAAAAAGCATTGAAAATAGTAGGCGTAGGTCCGGTAAGTAGCTTCGGGTGTGATGACCGCCCCCTGGATAATTTGTTACGTGCATTTGTACTGATGCTATTATACTCGCGTTTTCATGTTTGTTTGTTTTCAGTCTTTAATGGACATCTGAAGTAATTGAAAGTATCCAATCCTTTATTTAACGATCGAGTTTTTGTCGCTTGAATTTGAAAGCATTTTGTTTTTAGGATGGAATCGGTATCGTATATGACTGCTAATTTTTACCGAAAAAGTTTGACAAAGTCTTAATTATGCATAAAAAGATAAAAAGCCTCTCGCGAACTAATGAAGCAAAGTTTAAATCAAATACTCAATAATTCTAGACAGCCCCTTGAGAGTATAAGCTTCAAGTTTTGTGTAGAATAAATAACCACTTTAATCAGATACTAATAACTTTTTAAATTTTCATGGAGTTATTAATTTTTAAGTAATGAATTTTGTAGGTACACGTTTACGAAGGCCTACGAAGGCATATACAGATATTGACTTCAACAGGGCGACTTTCTTAGAAATAACGATTTTTGCAATTAGAGCTGTTCATATTACTTTTTTCTCTAAAGTAGTCAAGTTCATTTGTATATTTAATACCATTATACACTTTATTACCGTAACAGTTATTAAAAACAAAAACAAATCACATAAGAACCTAAAACATTAATTAGAGACAAAGAAAATACACCATAACGACAAATTATAAACATATCAAACACACAATTTGCGTATTCAAATAATACATTTACTTCGATAAATAACACGTGGCATTAAAAAAACGTAAGCCACAATTAGTAGCGACTTTCGCAATTAAAATAATGACTGTCACACCTATCGTACAATTATGTGGAAAATTCTGTTTTTACTTATACGAATTAGGGATAATCAAAAAAGCTTAATGCATGGTAATGATAGGTAATGATGGTGCTTTAAGGTCTCCTGATACAATATAATTCTTCTAATCACGTATTCCGAGTTATGAATCCGGTGTTATGAGTTTTTGTCATTGTTGATAGGAAAATTATGTGCGCGCTATTATATAAAATGAAAATTCATATATTTTTCTTTTTCCTTATGCGTTATTTACAGGCAGTTTGCTTTAATATAATATGTGTAATGAACTAGGTTTACCTATGTATGTCCATTTTTAAGTAGTTACCTAAGTCTTTCTTCATGGTGCAACGTCAGAGCTAATCTAAATTCTAAATCATTAAATCGGCACTGAATTCATGAAACTAAACATCTTTATTTTATATTAACCTATTTAAAACACTAACAGCCGCTTAATTTACTGTAAAGTCAACAATGAAAGTACAATACCGAAGTGTCCCGTAAAATAATTGAACAAAATCCACTCCAAGTATTCGCAGACTGCGTCCAACAAACATTCACATCGAACATTGGAAATAACTAAAAGCACGCCATCAACTAAGTTATTTCATTATACACTAACTTGCAGTGTCGTAATAGTGTCTGAGTAGAGGGCCGGACTGAGCCATTAAGGAAGGGAAATTAGTGCATTATTGACTGATTTCCCTTTTCAACTAGCTGATAGACGGTTCGCGCCGGCTTTTCGATTTAAAACACGGCTGGATGTTTACTGCATTAGCGTTCATCGATTTGTTTTCATAGTTCCATTTATGTAGGCTAATTTTGAAAATATTTTCGATTCTTTTGTTTTCTTATTAGAAGGTAAGACGTTTTCGTAACTATTATCATGATGGATGCTATATCACGTAACACTGCAAGATAGTATGTCGTCAGGCAAAACATAACATGAATCACAAAACTACATAACAGGCAAGTAATATTAATAATTCCGTTTCATGTTTTAACATTTTTAAACATGGCCATTATAAATGGTGTAACAACAATATATTATATTCACACTTAATGCGTACAGTTTTAGATAGTATTATAACAATAAATACAATAAAATCCGTAATTACAAGCGTTTTGAATTTTGAACAATAGCTAGTCAATCGAATCGAAATCGCGCGGGCACCCTCGCGACAAGCCTCCTAGTGGCTCCAATTAGTTTTTATGGCACGCTTCATTACCATCCTGTGTTAATTATTATTGTGCTGACGAATGCCTTTCTCACTCGACAACCTAATTAGAACATGCCTGGTTTTTTCCCTTTCGCTTCCTTGTCAGCAAATATGAGGGGTGTTAAATGTATGCTTTTTATGAGCGCGCGGCGAGTCGTCGCGGGTTGCGTTTATTTGTTCTGTGGAGGTGAGCGCGGGAAAAATAAAATGCATTATCTATGCTGTTGATACTAACTCAAATAATGATACGATGGAGCGATATTGCGATTGTAAATAGTGTTTTACAATTGCCTATTGCCGTAAGCAAATGTGGGTAATGTTAATAAAAGCTTGAGTTGGTCAATAGATAACTTATCTATCATTACAAAAAAATGTTAAATGAACCCTATATTTTAAAATTGTACAACATTTCCGATCATAATTTTTAAAGATTTGAAAGAATAAATTATTAGTTTAATAGATACGACTAAATACTAGTTAAGTCTTAGTAATCGAGAGAAATTGGTGATATTAAAACTGCTAAATGACGAGTTACTGATTCTTTGTCTTCAACACGCTATTGTGCCTACGCTTCACATCTTGTCATTACTTTTTTACACGAATAATTACTTAATTGCGCGACCATTGTTGTTAAGAAAAAAATGTTTCCCGCGCATTCTCAAGTAGTTTTTAATCTGTAACCGAGCCATATGCGTTCGGTACCTCTTAATAAGCGAAACCATAAATTCACCCACTAATTGGTGCGATTAGAAATTTTAATTATTTTATTGATTTCTTTTGTAATTTTATCGAACTCTTTATAGCCGAATTCGTTTTCTGTTTAATAGTTAGTTGAAATTGATTGTTGGCGTGTTATTCTTTGATTTCACCAATTACAAATTTTTCATCGTACATTAAGAATGTTATTAAATATTAATATTATGGGAGTCGAAATTATGGACAATTATAGATTATGCTTAAATTTTATTCTTAGTATTTTGTTAAGAATCTATAATTGATTCTATGATTATATTTTTATTTTTGTTTTTTAGCCTACACATTCAATGGTCGTTAAAATGCTGTTTTTATCTTTTCTAATTAAGGAATGAGGAATCAAATTAAATAATCTGAAACTACACGAATTTACTTCAACAGGGTCTATAGCTAAATATAGCAGGGTGTGTTCGACTATTTCCAATAGGTACCTAAGTAACATGCCTCCGAAATGCTAATAAAAATGGAATTGAATCAAATACAATCAATCGTCTTATATTTCCCCCTATATATGCAATCTCATGAATTTCATTCCATTTCTTCCTAACATTAGTATACCTAGACATAGCCTCCACATAGAGTCAACCATAAAAACATCTCATATACTTTATATAGAAAACAACCATAAAATGCCCAATTTTCTACTGACTTAGAGTAGCACATTGCAACCTGACTACTGTAGCTACAACAGCACACTTTCCAACTTCGCAATTATCAGCAATCGCTAAATGCTACTGCGATATGCATGACGAAGCGAGGTCTAAGGGACCCACTTTTTACTTTAATTGTGTGTCCGTTATATACACTTTATTTTAAGTAACTTTATTTTTTTTACGCCACCTATCTCAGAAACTTATATACATTCGTATTATTAAGCTTATTTCGCATGCAGCGTAATACTGAACACATTCCAAATAATATAATTTTACTCGTGTGTTAGGTATCAGTTCTCCTGTTCTGACTAAATCAAATTTATACACACGATCTCTGAAAATAAATCATTTCTTTACTAAGCATCTCCGTGTTAGTTTTATACGAATGTCGTATACAATTCAATTCTGAAAATACATATTGCCATTATTTTATTGAGAGCCTCTACATAAAAACATAATCCACTTACGCCGTGTTATAAATTATTTAAAGACATAATACCATCTTACAAACTAACTTCACTGTACTCAAATTGTATTGACCTCATATAAGGTATTGTCCAAATAACTGTATTACGACGGTCTATTGTAGGCACTTTGCATTTGAATGTATTAATTAATATAGAGCTACATTTCGTCCACTCATAGAGTATGTTAACAAAAATATAAGTAATAAAATACAAATGAACAACAATGAATAAATAGATCAACGTAGTGTTAGCATTAATAAATCCCTTCATAATATCAATCATGAATACCACAACGATATAATGATCTTAAAATAATGTAATGACGCTGTCGGCCTTTTAGTCACCACCGAAATTTGATCCGCAGTTTAACAATTATCACCCTTGTTGCTATTTTAATAAGATTTATATCGAATTCATTGTACACTGGTCTCGGTTACATGAGATCATGGTTGCCATTTGATTTATTCGTTTTAACCGTCTTGACCCACATTCGCGTATTGCCTTTAATTGTTAATAAGCATAATTAAAACGCGTGTTAAACATATATAAACGGTAAATGAAATGGGCTTTTATTATAGCCTTGGATTTAATGTTTTATAATATTTAAAGAAAATTACTAAAATGCTATTATGCGAGGATTTTTAATTGCAAATAGTATGCAGAGGTTTTATTATAACAGCAATACCTTAAAATGCATCGAAGAAGAGAGTGGAGACGAGCTTCTAATAGCTGTGGTATTTGGGTCGATCGTCCCAATTTGCAATAAATGTGTAGCTTTTCGTTATATAAATTTATTTCAGTGTCCAATATTGCTCTAGACAAACAAGATATGAATTTTAAATAGTTGATCCTTTTGCGATATATTCAGCACTACTGATGGATGTTTTCAGGTAGAATTAACTGAACGAAACTATTAGATCTACTATTTTTCTTAGTTTCCGAAAGCAATTGTTTTTATAACGTCAAAATAAATAAAAACAAGAGAGTTAAAACCGGCCAAGTGCGAGTCGGGCTCGCGCACAAAGGGTTCCGTAGCAGCAAATATAATAAATTACAGTTAAATCAACCTATCTCAAAAACTATAAGAGATACTTTGATCAAACCAAAAATCGTTGAAAGAGTTAATTAGCATGCATCACCTCTATTTTTTTTAGAATTTTATACCCCGTAGTTATAAAAATAGAGGGGGGGGGACATACTTTTTACGACTTTGAGAGCTGATATCTCAAAAACCGTTCACTTTAAGAAAAATGTTTTTTAGAAAACTTTATATCATTTTAAAAGACCTTTCCATTGATACCCCACACGGGTATGTACATCGAAAAAAAAAATTTCATCCCTCAGTTACATGTATGGGGGGCCCCACCCCCAATTCTTTTTTTTACTATTTAGTGTCATATTTTTGTAGCGGTTCATACAACACATATTCCCATCAAATTTCATCACTGTAGTACTTATAGTTTCCGAGTAAATCGGCTGTGACAGACGGACAGACGGACAGACGGACAGACGGACATGACGAAACTATAAGGGTTCCGTTTTTGCCATTTTGGCTACGGAACCCTAAAAACGGCTATTGAAGACGGTTTTTCTTTCACAATGACTTATGGTCTTCTTAAACATTTTATAATATGAAATACGCTATTTACAAATATTGTTATGTTTAGATTCTCGAGAATCAATGGGAAACAAAACACACACCAACTGATAAAGAATTTATTTGTTACTAGCTTTCCACCCGCGGCATCGCCCGCGCAGAAGAAAGAAAAACCCGCATAGTTCCCGTTCCCGTGGGATTTCCGGGAGAAAACCTATCCTATGTCCTTTCTCGGGTATCAAAATATCTCTATACCAAATTTCATGCAAATTGGTTCAGTAGTTACGGCGTGATTGAGTAACAGACAGACAGACAGAGTTACTTTCGCATTTATAATATTAGTATGGATTTGATTTATAATACTTCAAAATCATTTATCAATAACTAGCTTTCCGCCTGCGGCTTCGCCCGCGTTTTCAAAAAAAAACCCGCATAGTTCCTGTTCCCGTGGGATTTCCGGGATAAAACCTAGCCTATGTCACTCAGAAATGATGTAGCTTTCCAACAGTGAAAGAATTTTTCAAATCTGCCAAGTAGTTTCGGAGCCTATTCAATTCATACAAACAAACAAACAAACAAAAAATCAAACCTTTCCTCTTTATAATATTTGTCAATAATAAAGATCTTAATACTGTAACATAATTAAAAAACGTAATTTCACGGCAAATGATAATTACGTAAAAAATTATGCATAATGTTTATAAATTATCACACAAATTAAAAATCAATGTATTATTTTTATCTGACCTTCGTTCAAGGCATCAATTAATTTAAACAATCAACAATTATGGCATTCAAATCGCAAATTATGTTTTAGAGTTACGTATGAGATATTTTAATTTTAGATCCGGTATAATTCGTTTGTATAAAAACCATTTACAAATTAATATAGAAATAATGTCATATCTATTATAGACCGGGAGATACTGACATAAAATTTCGAGTCATTTGTAACAAGGATGGCGGTTCTACAGGGGTCTTAGTACGCAATGACAAAAAGAAAAATGATGGTGTGAACGCTGGTACCGGTGGCTTAGTCGCGTGGGCGTTTGTCGAACTCGTCGGAAAAATAGCGAAAGTCAAACGATTTGTAACACAAAAATTTTAGAATTTACCGATAGCCCATAAAAAAGTAGTAGGCGGTAGTGTCATGCCATACTTTTCCGGTGTGACTTACAGCCCGCCATACCGATGCGAATGTGTTGATTTAAATAAAACAATCATTCAACCATTTGTACCAGGCTAACTTTTGCACAGGTAACTATCGTCGTGCAGCCATTTACGAAAATCGCCATGCCATACTTTTCGGACGATTCCAAATGGTCGCCATACCGCCGAAAATCTGCAAAAAATTTTTATTTCGCCAAACTTTTTGTACCAGTATTGCATTTGGATTTTTGGAGAGTATTTGATAAAATGTGACCATTATTATATTTGCCATACTTCTAGTAGGGGGAAAAAGTGCTGTCATACTTGAAAACTTAATTTATTATTAATTTATATAAGTGAAGATTTCCAACACATAGATCTTTGAAATTTTGTATTTATATTTGTTGATCCTCAAACTTACAGGAAAAATAAGTGCCATACTGTTACAAATCGTCTGACTTTCGCTATTTTCCGACGAGTTCGACTAACGCCCACGCGACTAAGCCGCCGGTACCAGCGTTCACGCCATCGTTTTTCTTTTTGTCATTGCGTACTAAGACCCCTGTAGAACCGCCATCCTGTTACAAATGACTCGAAATTTTGTGTCAGTATCTCCCGGTCTATTAGAACTATTGATGATAAATTAACGTACAGTTTTTATATTTATTTATGTATGGTGAAATTAAGAAGAAATTATTTGTTTCATAAAAATATGTTGATGGAAGTAAGTAGAAACAGAAATCTGAATTACCAATTAACCTATAATTTATTACCAATTTTAAAGCCCAAAAGAAGATTAAGAACAAAATATTTCACACCACATCATGTTTCACGTCCACAAACACTAGGGTTAACCGAGTGGATTATTTACTATTTTTATTTTTTATTTTATTTTAATGCATGCATAATTATTAAATAGGTAATACAATAATCAATAATAATGTATAATTTGAAATGTAACAAATAATATTATAATAAATTATGTCTAATAAGCTGAATGAATTCGTGTATACGCCATTGTAACAGTGATACCTAATAAATTAGTGTGAACACAGGCTCCTGAAAAACAGTTTACAACTATATTAGGAGCCTGGGTCATAAATTTTTTGTAACATATAATGGTGCAAATAAATGATTTATTTGATTTATTTATTTATTTTTAACTGGAAGATGAAAAATACAATTACAAAACTAAAGGTACATAGCATGCGGAAAACATACCCACAATAATAATTTATCTAATTACATTAAAATTATTACAATAGGCACATAATTACTGATTTAATAGAACAGGAAAATAAACTATCAAACAAACTTTATGTTGAACTTATATTATTACCATAGTATAAAGAGAACTTATACTATGTTACTACTGTAGTAGTGAGTAATTGTACTAAAATATTATCATTCAAAAGTCTTCAAATAATATAATACATGACTACTATAAAAGCTAGAAACAATCTTACTACATAACTGAAATAAATTATACATTAATGTTTTTTTTAATTTCCGATAACTGCGGAATCTTAAGTAATGTCGACACACTCTTAACCACTTAATAATATATCTATTAAGTTTCGTAATAGCCATACATAATCGAAGTGATAATTAGACATATGATCATTATGTGGGAAGTTTTATAATTATTTTTATAATTAACTCTTGTGACGCGAGGTTGTAGTTTTAATTACTTTCCCGCTAGAATTATTTTTATAGAGATAACAAGGAAAATATAAAACTAACATACCGATTTTGCTACTTATCGTATGCTTTGCTGTCATGTGATAAAAACGTGATACACTTCATAACTATGCCTTAATCAATATCTTCAGAATTCATGATCATAATTAGAATTCTGATAACAAAGTTTAGTCCTTATGTAATGCTAATTGTTGTATACAATGTAAAAACTATGTCATTGAAAAATTTAAACATTCTGGAATGTGTTTACAATTCAGAACTGCTAAAAACGTTTTAAAATTATATTGCATACAATTTCAGGACATGTTTTAGCACCGATCGTTTGTTAAATTTTAATAGATACTTTACTTTTACCTCTATTTGTTATATTATAACCTGTTGGACATTGTACATATTATTTAGCCAAAATTTTAGCGCAAAATAAGGCCAAGTATAGACTCTTGAATAAATAAGTTGTGCGATCCATCGGCAGCTCGCTCGCCTCACATACACTACATTATAGGCTAATTACGTCTCGATTATGATCGCGTCGCGACATTGCATATTTCATGGCGCGCATTGTTCTAGCGCGAGTGTAAGCTAGACATAATGTTGTCGCCTTCGGTACCTAGTAGGCTTTTGTATTGTTTAGAAATTTTGGAGCTCTAATAACGGATATTAATAATTATCCAGTTGAACATGTTTAATTTGAAAGCGTTCTTCTCTATTTTATAGTAAGTTATAACGGCATTTTTCAAAAAGTTCGTTTAAATTTAATTTGAAACGAAACACCGCAAGATCGCTAATATTCAATAAACATAGATAATATCCAACAACAAAACCAACATCATAATGACCTTAATAGCAAACGAAGCTTAATAATTCTTAGTATTCACACACATTTACACACACATTGGCGCAAGCCTAATTATACATCATTACTAATTGTACAATACAACGACTAAGAAGTATTCGTCTATTAATGACAAAAGCAATTAGGGTGCACGCACACATGCACGCAGGCCACGTGTTGGATTGCCGCTGCTTAGGTGTGCGGTAAGATGTATGTATGTATGTGTGTTGATTAATGAAATGAATTCTTAAGGTCGTAAAAAGTATGCAATGATTTGTATGGCGCTTGCTTCGTGACAGTGAATTAATTAGAATGCTGCTAGCGCATGTATTTTTCAGAGATGGCTTTGTAGGAAAATTATCTATCAATACATTTGGAAGTCAAATGATTTGTGAATAAATTGAATGTCGTGATTATTTATAGTGTGGTTATTTATTTTTTATTAAAGATATGAATGTTTAAAAAATACGACATAAATAAATTATTATTAAATATACGATGTTTTTCTGTAATATGAATTTGTTTAGTTACATATGTACGTTGTTTTTTACATTAATATGCTCTTTATTCAACTTAAAATTCTAACTTAATTTAGTTTTTTTATTATAATTTATGTACTCTTTGAACAATTTGGCTGTATGTCTAATACAATATTAAAAGTTAAAAATATTTAACACAATCTATCCATAAATATAATCCATACTAATATTATAAATGCGAAAGTAACTCTGTCTGTCTGTCTGTTACTCAATCACGCCTAAACTACTGAATCAATTTGCATGAAATTTGGTATGGAGATATTTATTATTTTGATACCCGAGCAAGGACATAGGCTACCTTTTATTGCGAAATATGTACCACGGGCGAAGCCGGGGCGGACCTCTAGTTTCTTATAAACTCTCATAATTTTGCTCGTCTATACTAAAACTAGGTATCATTAGCAATTGCGGAATACAATGTGGCAACACCTTAACATTACACAATACCACCTCAAACCTGCAAGGGGTCTAACATTTAGAATATATCCATTAAATCTATCATTAGTACCCCACTGGAACCTGAGCATGCGGTAATAGCCTTTATTACCGACACATAAAAACTTAAGTAGTGTATCTAGTGATACCTTACAAATAGATATTTAGCTTGCCGAGAAAGGATGTTTACGAACTAAGCTGTTATCGTTGAAAATTAAGGTCGAAGCGTCGTGAATGTTGTTATGAATTCGCTTTTCGGAACTGGGTGTTTTATGGGCTTGATAATAATGTATATGACATGTGTTAACATAATTTAGTTAGTCACATAGAAGGTATACAGTATACTTAATGAATATGTAATTTGTATCATGATTTTCCTGTATTATTTTGTAAGTTAGTTTGACAAAATATTATTGAATACCAATAGGGTTGGTATTATTTTTATTTAATAACGATGAAATTGTGCTAATGGAACAACATCAAAAATTAAAGACAAACAGGTAGTCTTTAATTTTTAATTTATTAAATAATTTAGGTTAGTTTTAGTTCTTTAAATAATACTTACATAAATATTTATACATCTTTTGTATAACCTGTTTCCTTATGATCTGTTTACTAATCTTCTTTGCAAACCTTTTAAAAACTGCCCAAAAATTTAATTAATCATTCAGTTGCACTGTCTGTAGTCAGCCTAAACATGAGCGTGTATGGGTGTCTGTATGTTTGTATGCTATGAGCTCTCATTAGTCGAATGCTTAATGGTGCTAAGCATGCGGGCGAGATCGGCTAGTTGCGTTCACTTATTTCATTGTGACTAGAGCCTGGAACGGTCTATTGTGATTAATACATTAATGGGATAAGATTAGGATAAAATAATTTAATATTGTGTTATTTTAAAATTGTAAAAAAAAAATAAAAACTTGACTAACTCTACCTATGACCACTTACTAAGACTGAGACTATTACTGAATCAAATATTGTTTTAAGAATTGATAAAGAATACGATATGACGATACGTATGACGAATATCTAATGAATTATTTCACCGTTTTACTATTATAAAGGGTATCCATTATCCAACAGCCCGATTTGAAACAATCGGTACCTACGATCATATTCTGCGTAGTTAGTATAATAAAAAACATCGTTATAGTCACCTTTTTTAAAATCCTACGTAAAAAAGTTACCTAATAATAATGACGACATTGTAAGCAAAGTTGCCGATACTTACACACACATAAACGCCTAATCAACACGCAGGGATTTTTCGTTTCGCAATCAACCGTACGAATTTCCACAGCCACGGGCGGCAATCGGAAAAATATAATTACCAACATAATCCTCGGCAAATTGGATTAAAAATGAAAAAAAAAGTGGAAAGTGTTTTAGGGTGCGTCATTATTTTTTGCCGGGAAAGGGATCGCGAGCTAATTACGACAGATGGATCGTAGTATGTAATAACGCTAATTAATCGATCGACGTGTTTTTTATTCGAGATATTTTGGTGTTCGAGTGTTGTTCGAGATCGAGTTTATGTACACTTGTCGCGTGATTTCTGTGCAAATTAATATTGCGTATTTGCAACGCACGTTATTGAAACAAATAGGGTTGTTGAGTATGTTTTACATGGTTATGTTGTAGTTGTCAACTAAAATACACTTTCATCAAATACACATTCTTCATTCTTCATTCAATACCACAATCATCCGTTAATCGAGGTTACAAGGATATGTTTTAATGATTAGCTGAATATGAAAGATAAGTGTGCTTACAAATTTTGTGGTCATAAAATTCTAAACAACTTTTAGCAATTAAGACGAGTGTAGGTACCTACTTAAATATCCAATATACTAAATAGACTTCTTTACAAAAGCTTTGAAAGCTCTTATCAAAATTCCTAATTTTCTAAAAATAACTCTGTACCTATACACGTACGTACCTATATTATAATTAAAAGTAAAGAACCTCATTATGTCAGAAGATTCTAATATTATTTCCAATTTGTACATACAGCGCGTCGTATATTTTACAAACAATATTACAGCCATTCTAGGAACAGGCTCTTTCATTTTATGAAAAAAGCCTATACCTTTGTGTGGCTCATGTTATTAGGATTTTTTCCATGTCCACGACAAAAGGATTAACTAACAAAATGTACCGCTCAATTTTACAGCAATTCTGGAAATATTTCTAATCAATGGAATAGAATATTTCCAAAAAAGCAAGAGATAGAGACAATGGAATCAGACTCGCTGCCTCTACCCTTCTACGTACTATTTTCTCCACATATAGGTAGTATTTATTTTTGTTTTTTGTATCGTTGTATTTACTATCTATCTGGTCTAGTGTGTAAAAGTTATTGTTTGAGTAAAATGTTTTCACAAGAAAGGAACAAAAACCAGCGGGGAAAATGGATTAAAAATCTTAGAACATAGAACACCAGCTATTTCAATAATGACCAATACAAATAAACATACACAACATATTTATTGTGAACCACAGAAAAGTACAAATGAGATTAATAATCAGTCAATACAAAGTATTTTCCTTATAAAAATAATTATATTTGTCAATTGTACGCATATAGTTTACAAACAAACGTTACGTACGATGAATTTTGTATTTCGTTGTCTACTGATGACGTCACTGTTTCTCAATCCAAGAGCTAACACCTCAGTGCTTAAAATTTTAAAAATACTTACATAGTTTACCAGCTATGAAGCGAAAGACATCGCGAGGGGTGTTCGAATAGAGCCACTTAATTTCACCCTTCTACCCTTCATTATAATCACCCACACAGACACTATCGAGCGTACACACTAGTGATTAGTGTATTTAATTTGAAAATGCTAAGTAGTTCCCTTGTTCTATCGCTGTGTGCGTGCTTTGTGTGTGTGTAATTACTGGGGGTGGGCTAACCCTTCGTATCGTCGGTTCAAATGATTGCGATCGTAATTTTGTGATTACTAATATTTTCATGTTCTAATGTGTGGGTTATATCGATTTTAAAGTAAATGCCGTAATGTACAGTATTATCGCTGGTTATTGTCACGTACGTGAATATGCCCTTTAGTTATCGGGTCTAGTTCAATAAAGTAAAATTTCTTTAATGTTGAACTGTCTTTAAAGTATCATGTCACGCGGGAAGTAAACTTATAATCAGGCGATTAAATGTGGGGTGTATATAATTATATATTATCTACGAAATATTTTCTCGGTAAGCATTTGTAGCTCTTCAGATTAAGAGCTGTTACTTCTACATAAATACATAAAATATTGTCTAAGTATAAAAATCCATAAAAAATAATAACCTCATATTTCATCCTCTACCCTCGTATAAATAAAGTGCATTTGCAGTTTATAATTTACATTCTAAGTGGGAAAATTTAAAGCAACGACATTGTGTCGCGTTCTTAAAGTAACAATTAATTTGTGTGTAAAACTGTAAGAGGAGGACATTAGCGATTCACAACACTTGCAGAGAAGTAATGACTCGTCTGTCCATATAATCATAGAGCGACCATTACTCCGGTCCCATAGGGTGACAAGCGGTTGGCGTCTTGGGGGACAGATAAAAGCGATTAAAAATGATGTAAAAATATAATTTATAGACAAAATATACTTTGTTTGTGTTCAGAAGTATTCCAATTCTACACTGCATGTAATAATTTTCAGTTTAAAGCAATTTTCTAAATCTTTTTATTTTTTCTCTATCTGCTATTATCTTGGTAACAAGTTTAGAACGCGATCGATTCATTAAAAGTGAACAAATATGAACATAATATGCTGACTCAAAACAGCACAACACGAACACAACGTAGTCACAATACACCGGGGGAAGCACTGAACGACATTAATTTCGCGAAATGAAGCTCATTTACATTTAAATAAGGACGCCTTAGCCAGGATAAGTTGTGAAACTAGCGGCCGGGGGCACTCTTTACCCAAGCAAGCTGTATGTCATTAATATAATTCAATTCGAATATAATGTATCGTACGTATAAGAAATGTATTCGGAACTTAATTACTATGCATGGAGACCGCTGGCTTTGACAGTTTCTTAAATGGTATATTACGATTGAATATAAAGCCTGATTGTATTGCCACCCTGTTAAATCTTATTGTGTATTGTAAGAGCTAGTAGTTTTGGTCATAAACCCTTATCTTATCTAATGTTGTTTTGATATAAATAATGCGGAGTCGTGTTTGTGTGCTTTCGGAATCACAGTTACATATAGTTCGGAAATCACAGTTGTTATTGAGGTTTTTATATCTGTTTTCTTTTTGGTACAAATATTTTTGAATGGTTTCGATAGAATAATTAGGTAAATTATTAAATGTAAGCATACGATACAATATTTGTAGGTGCAAATGTTAAATTTTTAAAGAAATTATTTAGATAAAGATATACTCTACAATCTAAGCTCAATATTGAACCGCACAAAAATAACTTGCAAAAACACCCCGCAGATTTAAAATTCGATCTACTTTATTATTTAATTTCTTAAAGGTCGGTTAAAATAAATACCCTAACAAAAATCATCTCCAAACTTCTCTGGAACTTTTAACAACCGACCAAATTGGACCGCGAAAGAGGATCATCAATAACAAAATTAAAAATTTCCCAATTTGAATTTTAATTGCATACGATTATAACCGAATCACGGGTGCCTAAGCCTTCGTTTTTTTGCGTTAAATAATTCATTCGAACCGCCTCTAACTAGCCGCGTCTGGATCCGACCGGTTTAGGGGTGTAAGTTTAATCCTTATAAATTTCCTTTTTACAC
Organism: Colias philodice; assembly: GCF_061535455.1. Lineage (NCBI taxonomy): Eukaryota > Metazoa > Arthropoda > Insecta > Lepidoptera > Pieridae > Colias > Colias philodice. The sequence goes on along the minus strand of NC_143098.1, from coordinate 5,547,498 downwards.
AAAGCAATATAAGTAATTAGCATAATTTCGTTGAGTAAATGAAATATGGTAATTAGGGGGGTTAACCCCTTCTCGGGGAAAAGAAAGGGGGGTAGGGAGGACCCTTCGGGCGCATCCTCATTGATACTCGTCACTCGATGTAGTGATGATTACAATTAAATTATACGCTATTCAAATACCCGTTTTGTTTTGATTTTGGACGCGATGCTTTGCGTCTTGTCCTATATTTTAATAGTGAAATTTTGAACGAAATTACATTTAAATTTGGCATTACGTACAATTTGCTAAACTCTTTATACTTAGGTACAATTGTTGGGAATATTATTGTTGTAATGTGCGAAAAGTAGAATAATACAAGTAAAGCAACAAGATTGATGAATAGAGCTTATCGTTAATTCAGATGTTATCGTATCAACACACGATAAAGAAGCCTTGAGTATTTCTTTTGTTACAGATGTTTGTTTGTTTCAAGTATTGTGATCTTCACTTACTGAATCGTCCTTTAAGAAATCTAGATAAATCTTATATTTTACTTTGTATACCTTCGTTAATTAGTGTGAATATAAAAGTCCTTCCTCATGCGTAACCTACTCCTTTTGAATTCGTAGGAACGATGAACTCTATGACGCCAACACCTCCGATTTTATTTCCAAGCGAAACAATCGAAACGTGTTTATAGATATACAAATATACCGGAAAAAGCCCACTCAATAGAACTCCAATTAAAATTAAGTGCTAATAAAATTCGAAAGGAATCGAACCGACGAACGCTCCACTTCGTGAAATGCCTCCGCGATAAAAGGTCTTCGAAAACACAATACAGAACCCTTGCCTCTATGTTAGAGCGGGACCCTTATATCCAAGACGAAATATGTGTGAAAGAGACAGCTACCAATTGGAATTAATTAATTATAATTAAGTTTTAAGTTGACGCGCCAGTTACGAGTAAGCGTAGACTTTCGTTTAGATTCGCCTGTGTGTGTGATAGTTTGTGTTTGTGTGCAGTATCGATTTAAACTATGGCCAGAGATAATGAGCTAGGGTGGTTTGTAATAAGTTTTTGAGGTCGATTGAAACACTAACCGACTAAGGTTGATGTACCATCCACTTATCGGAATTTAGAAAATGAAGAGGCTCGTTTAATTCGGCCGGTTTATCGAGCTTTGTGCTGATACGATTATACGTTATTATTCGGATTAATTTAATTATATTGTGAAATAGTAAATGAAATGTGAGATGAGCTATAATGTGAAAGGAATTTAAAAGAAAATATACCTGCTTATTCTCCTATCAGTTGGTTTTATACACAGAATTATAAATTTACTAGCGGTCCGCCCCGGCTTCGCCCGTGGTACATATTTCGCAATAAAAGGTAGCCTATGTTCTTTCTCAGGGTCTAAAGATTGTCTGTGCCAAATTTCATCAAAATCGGTCCAGTAGTTTATGCGTGAAAACCATACATACATACATACATACATACAAACCTTTCCTCTTTATAATATTAGTATAGATAATTAGATAATATTAGTATAAATAGTATAGAAGTATAGATTTATAATCAAACGTAAATGGTAAAAAGGTTGTTTTGAGTAGATTTTAGTAAGGTATATTTAAATTTAAAACCAAAACAATTTAGAAAACAAAATTATGTCTTAATCATTTTAGGTCATATTTCAGTCTGTGTAATTGTTATTTTCACGGTATCTATTTTAATGTCAGTTTATTTATAAAATACATTTTAATCTTACAGACAACTTCATATGACAAGAGTCACAGAGCAGATTAAGATTTTTCCTTTATGAGAATAACTAGCCTTATTTATTTACTGGCAAGAAAATTTTCCATGCAATTAAAAATATCGTTATAAATTGCTAATGCTATAAAATAAGGTAACCTTTATCTTCAATTATTAGTTAATTTGTTTGCTTCGCGAAAAACTTGAAACATGTTGTGTTAACCTGAATTTTTGGCAGGTTAATTTGATAAGTTTTTGTTTTTTTTTAAAGAAAAGAAAAGCTTGTATCAACGCGCTTACATGATGTGTGCTTTTTAGCATGTTATTTGTTGTTTACAGTGTTGAGCAAGTAGATCGAGGTCTTGAGTGTTTAGTCGGATAAGGGTAAAAAAGTAAGTATCGTGTACTTTTTGTAGTTTGGTAAATGATTGCATTTATTTGGTATCATTTTACTTTCGTTTTCTTTCGTTTCATTTGGCTACGTAACCAAGAAATTTGCCAAGAGGTTTTAAATAGATGCTTATCTTTCTTATATTCATGGTGAAAGCTCCAAGATTTTTTGTTTATAACTTGAATGTTTGGGTTAGAACTTAGAACGAAGGAAAGATTGGTTAAGCTCTCGACTTTATCATTATATCAAAGATAATATTATTCTATGATTTGTACAACAAATTTTTATTAGCTGCATTGCATTTTGAAATTTATTTCATACTGACCGACTTTATTAAGCATTTCTAATACTTTTAAATATGTATAACCAGTTGAAACATGATAGCGCGCCTAGTTCACAAACCGTATCAAAGTCTCCACATACAAGCAACGTAAAGGTTATCTCGAATTGATATTAAACCTTGCATGTCTCCAGTCCACTTCCTCATCCAAAATCGATAGTTCCCCCCCGGGTGGCCCCCTGTTGTTATAGTGAGGCCGCTCCTAATTCGAGCCCCGCACGTATGGCGATCTTTGTCGTCTGACCCGCAGGTGATATGTGCAGATGCGGTATTGCAAGTGCATTATTATGTGTTTCTTATTAGGTTGTGATTTGAATGATTGACAATATTGTATTGTATTAAGTGTATGAAATGTATCGTTATTGGGATATGAGAATTTGTGTTTCTTATGTTGTATTGTAAAGCTTTTTAAAGACAAAAACATGGAAAGCTATAAACTAAATATTAAAATTTGAATTAGATTTGTAATGATGAGGGGATAATACACCTTAGAGTCGTTCATCAAATAAAATTAAAAAAAAATCAAATATACCTATATCCAAACTTCACAATTTTTTCCAAAAAAAGGTTTTATGATTATTCAAGAATAAAATTATCACTAATACTGAACTTAATTGAATTCGCGGCATAATATATTCATAAAAAAAACAATAACATTGATACATAATTATATCCACATCTCCATTGAACAAAACAACGTAATCAGATACGCAAATGCTATTAATGATGCACTTAGGTATGAATTAATGCCGTATCTTATCTCTTCGTAAACTTAATACAATTTCTATCATACAAAATATATTAAGAACAACCTAATTATTATAAATAAATATTTAGCTAACCATAAATATGAAGTATGTATTGTCATTTGTCAATTAGAAACAAAAACAAGAAGCGACGATATGTGTAGAATCTACGCCGTAGATGCGGTATTTGTACATTCAATGCATTTGTCGCTTTATTTTGCGGAATGGAGTTATGTAATTAGTTTGTATCTTTAGTAGATCGAAATCTATTTAGATATTTTGATGATATTTGAAGTAATTCGGAAAAAATAGTATATATTTAATCTGTTTGGAAAGAAAGAAAGAAGTTTACAATAATTGTAGTTAGTATTCTGCGTGACAATGGCAAATACTAAATAAAAATGCATTTAAAATCTGCATTGCTATGCCTGCTCTATCTAGAGCTCTATCTAAAGGAAATATATTATTTTATTAATAAAATTGCATAAACAGCCGATAAATTAAATGATCACATTTTTATCCTTTACATTTCCAAATTATTTTAATTCTTACACTCATTTTAAACTGAAGAAAACTAAACTATAATTGACTATTCGTAAAATAATCAGCAATAAATACGCGTATAGTTTCAAAAGCTTTTAAATTTGCAAAATTTAGCATCAATGTGCTAAATAGAGCGGAATCTACAAATTCGTTGCGACGACATGAAAAATCGTGTTATTTCAAAAACGACTGAAGTTTTAACGTGAAGAGGCCGAAATTATTCCGAATAAAGAGGAGCCGCAGAGCGTGTAAGTATAAAAAGTGCAAGTGGCATAGCTAACTTTGGCGCGAAGCTAAAAAGATAAGCTTCGAGAGGAATTGCAAAGGACCCCGGACGTATCATCGTGCGGCCGATTTAACGTTCGTTTATTTTGTAAATATCTTGTTGAAATTCTCTTTATAGGTACTCAAATTTAAGCTCCTATAAAAGGGTTTATTCAGGTTTTCATTCTTGGTAGCACGCTTGTTTTGTTGTGTTCTGGACAATCAAAAATGATTGTTTACTTTTATGAAGTTTCAGCTGACCAATTTTTGAATATTATAAAATGATGAGACTGAGAGATTGAATGGTGTGCAGATTAGGTATCTTATTTTTAAACTTGATCGCTTTAATAACTTCTGTTACAACGATACAATTACAAAAGTTAATATTTTATTGGAATATTTTTTTTACTAACCGTATCTTTTTAAAAGCTCGTTTATAAGAAATCATAGTTCTTAATCATAAATATAAAAACGCTGTTAAATAATGTCATGAATACCGTACCTACATATTTATTTTTATTTTTAATACGTAGTTATAAGAAACTAAAGTGTAACCTAGAGAAAGCATGGCATAGTCACAGTATTACCATTATTTCCTACAGTAAGGAATCGCCTTTGATGTCGCGCGATGCCGCCGCCAGCGTAGGTAATGACGCTGCCACACGAAAATACGCTAGGGTTGCAACAAATGGGAAATAAAACAATTGTGATTATTAATATTATGATGAAATCTTTATTCATATGTACATTCAAAATAATTGCGATTATTAAATCTGATGTAATTATTTGTTCATAAATATATAATTACAGATATTGCACTGCTAAATATTATTTACGTGGACACTTTATTTTTGGATGTTCTTAATTGTATCTTTCTGAAATATTGTTTCCTTTTGGGATTTCAATGTAGATTTACATCCGTAGACCGAACAGTTTGTGCGCGCCATAAAAGAATATGTAAGTACCTATGTATAATAAAATTATTACACAAAAAATACGACTGCGTCATCCTTTCGCGCTAGGTAAAGCAAACTAAGCGTGTTTGCTTTACACGGCCCGCGTCGCCCGACCCCCGCCAGTTCCCCTCCGTTTCTCTGCACAAGTACATTCGTCGCACTACTGTAGGAAATAATGGTAATACTGTGGCATAGTTTTATTCAACCTTGAAATAATGCGACTCCCTCAGTATCGCGGCTGACAATATTTGCCCGCGCGACCACAGACTGCATAGCTAGGGCTGGTACTCGGTATAGAGCTTCTATGTACAAAAGTAATTTAAATAATGATGGAGAAAATGTTTTTGAAAGTACTATAAGGAAGAAAAAGAATTAAAATGAAAATTTTTTCAAACCAGTTACTGTTGATAATATGAACATTTAAAATTTCAAATGCATCAACTCTATAACCAGTTATAAAATTGAATTGCGATGACATTGATTTGAATTGTAACTGTTAAAATGTTACATGAAATAGATACTAGAAAAAAGTTATTCCATGCATATAATTATATGCACTAAATATTCACAATAATAAAAACAGCTCGGTTCATAATAGCAGCATAAACACATAACATTTCTACCATAAATATTTCCCAATTAATCGATGCTAAAAACCTCGTAAAACCTAATAACATCCATAAAGAACAATTACTCATAAGCTCTTGTTATCAAATTAGCGATACCTAAAATAGTTAACAAAAGTAATAAAACCGTTAACTCTATAAAATTTACAAGCGGCAACCCTAGAAGAGGCAATGAAAAGTCGGTTAAGCTAATGTTATCGAGGAATAAAAATGTATAATAAAATACAAACACGCCGCGTGAGGAAACAATTTGCCGCAGGAGACTGGAAGATTTCGTGCCGACAAATTGAATACGAGCAAAAAACAAACTTAGACCGCTTTAATACGTTTTAGAATGAAGTGACGGTGTTGCGCAGAAAATTCCTTAAATTCTCTACGAGCTATCAAACGAATTTCAACTTTACTGCCGGTCGTATAAAGTCTATTTCTGAGCAAACCACTGTGTCGACAATTCAGGAAGAAAAGAGAGTTTTCCGGCTCGTCGGGGCGTCGTGACATTTGTGTTAAGCGGGGCTGTGGGAGACCCGCCATTCATAAAGAACTATACGATTTAAGCTTGTTGACTAGACAATAACTTGCCTTTATTTGAAACAAATTTGATATGATCATATTTAAATAATAACTCTACATTTGAATATCTAAATTCTAAACTATATTTACGTAAACAAACATTAGTTCTACGTGAACAAAAGACGAAGCAATAGTTGGAATAGTTGGTGAAACAAGCATGTGTGAAGTTCGAAATCGGTGGCCTTTTTCTAATCCGGCAAGGACGCGCTCACGATGGCACCTGTTGCGCGAGGTCACGTGACTTTTTTGCTCCAAGGACGCGCGCCTCCTTCGCTCATTCATGGGCGGGATCCCCCCGCTCCTTACGGGGGTTAGAGATTTTTTGCTCCCCTACGTGTACCCGAGGGCTTTCACCTACGTACGGTTTCGAGGTCACGGCGGGATATTGCGAGGTTTTGCTCGTCGTTTTGGCGTGCCTCAACTTTGTTTAGGAGTTCCCTCTTACTGGGCTAGCAGTGATTGCTTCGGGCCATTGACACGTAGCCTTCACACGTATTTTGTCAAGTTAAATGTTGTCTCGGGAAGAAATAAGACTTTATCGACTGTTTTATTGAGTCAGAGAAGTGTTGGGTCGAGGAAATCGTATTTTTCTGCTGTTGAAAACCACAGGACAGTTCTTTGGCATATTAGGTTAATATAATTATTATGATGTTACATATGTAATTTGTAAAATTGTAAAACTGATATGATTAAAAAGAGCAACTATGGAGTTTCTTTCCGATTCTTCTCCGTAGATACTGCTTTCCGAATCGGTGGTAAATGTTAAAAATATGTACCTAATGACGTTTCAAAAGTGCTTCTAGAAGAAGTCTAATTGAATAAATAAATGTTTGAGTTTGAGTTTGAGTTTGAGTTGTGATAACTTATCTCATAGAACAACATGTAAGAAGATATTCACTGTGGAAGGAATACTTTTTATAGGTATATATTCGTTCCAAACATTTGTCCTAATTTTTATATCACCTTATTTTTATGGCCTTTCTAAGGCACTACTTATGCCAAACATACCTTTTCAAACTACACCATTAAACGATGCATGCATATCATAAACAAAACAAAACCCACCATCGCTGTTTGTCATTAAACGATTCTTATTTTGTATACATTAACCGTTATTATAGACTTAACCGGATTCTAATTAAACCCTGTCCCTGATAGTGCACCGTGGAGCTGTAGACTGCGTAATTTACATTAATCCAATAATTGCATGGAGGTTTCCTAGTTAGAAATTCAAATGAGATGATGTACAGTGGGGGGTGGTCTTGGGAAGGGGGCAGTCGAGGAAACGTTGCGGCTAACATGGCCCGATTATCTGATTCGTACACGCTCCTGCGTACCAAGATCTTTGGTGACGAAAAATAATGGTGTTGGTTTGTTTTTGTATGGGAAAACAGTCCTTAAATATTTATTTCTGAAAACAGTCCTTAAATTTTATTGTTTATGTAGCATGTTATGTTTTGTTATTCTAATAAATGTGTTGGATAGTTTTTGTATAAGAAAACAGTAGATATATGGAATTGTGTGTGAAATTTTAATTTATGTAGTCTAGTGAAGATGTATATTTGGTGTTATTTTTTGTTAATTTATTCTGGACAATTTAAATTCTCATACTTAATCTTTCATGAAACGCCTAATTTGAATAAAAAATGATTTAACTTGCTATTTTTCCCCTTGTTTAAAATACCAAGAAATTCAGTACTTCTAATGTAGAAATGCACATTGCACATAGCATAATATTATAATATGATAATAATAATTAATAACACATATTATCTAAATAGTGTAAGATCTGTGAAAATACGATATTATTTCGTATGTTCTCAGAAGCAACACACGGCACGACCTACGTATCTCTATACCTTATTCAAAACCTACGGATCACAGAATGCAGCCTTCCTGAAATTGCATTTCTATAGTGTTAAAACAATGTCTAAGAGTACCTACGGCTATGATGACCTGTTAGAATAACGAATTTAACAAAAGGTTACAGTTAACACAATATAATGTTGAGTATAACATAATTATACCATGAAAATACCTATTAATCATAATTCCTAAAACATTTTTTATTTTGATAACGTGTAGTTCTATTCTGGTAATTTAACAGTATTTGTTGATAGGCAAATGAAAACTTCCTTAACGTTTTAAACATCAACCGATTTATAATTCAGGACTATAACATTATGCTGATGACACGTTCAACGTTGAAACTATTCCAGTGCACGGCAATCTGCACAAAATCTTCTATTTGGCTCGAACAAAATTGTCAAAGCTAATCGTATTGCTATTAAAATGTATGGAGAGGTACGGGGTACCCAGTGATTGACCGTCTAACCGAAACGCAAGGAACGGGGGGAATGAGCGGGCGGCGTCAACGCCTTAGTAATTTCCGAAATCGCTTGTCGACAATCAGAATAGTGCTGCGCTAGCTACGACTCGAATCCGAATAATTAGATCTCGATCTGCATCTAATTGTGACGATAGTAATTTGTTTCACTTGAGCCAATGCCGTTTTGTTGAGACTCCCCCGCTCAAGGTAAATCTGTTAATGAAATTAAAAGTTGTTGGAAAGTTTGCTTTTAGTTTCGAGCTAAATGTTTAATGTTTTTATAAAATTCGACGTTTCGATTCGTAGTTTACCAGAAATGTGGACGATTTTTGTTATGGGTATTTACGGTTTATAATAGTGATGAAAACAATATTTATATTGCTTTCTTATTATTATATTATTAGCTAATATAAAATAATCGGAACAATCTAAACAGGAGTGCAGAGCGTCGACACCAGGCCAATCAGAAATATAATTAGATTGAGGCCGACGCCTAATTGTGATAGTCTCAAGTTGCTTGCCCCTAGATGAGAGCTCAACTGGGCGCATTGGTAAATCAATAGCTGACCTAACGTTCTATTCGAAGGATATGCTTTAATTTAATGCTATATTAATTAAATTGTTTAATAGTATGTTTATTTATAAACTAGCTTGTAGGTGTATGTTGTGCTTTTTCATTTTTATGGAATAGTTATGGTACATTATTGACGCCATCAAAGAATCTGATTCGTTCAATCATTTTAATGGTTTTAAAAAGGAGCATTAAATATGATTGGCAATAACGGGGAACCGATAAGTGTTCTTTCAGCCGCTAATCACCCCATGAATTCCACGGAACCTACGGACAGTCCGTCATAATTTTCAACTTCAAAAGTAATACCATCAACTCGGTGTTAACTTAATTTGAGTCACTTTAACAAGTCCAATTAAAGGAATTTGTGTTTCTCTTATCTTCAATATAACATTGAGCATAATTTCAAATTATATTTCAAACTTTCCGATAATGAAGGGTGGGTGGGAGAGGGTTGGGGCGGGTTGCGGGGAGCGGCACTTCGCTTATTTCATTAGTTACATAAATTCTCCTATTGAGGATGGCTGGCAGAAAGGGGACGGTTTACCCTTATTACGAGAGTCTCCTTATCAATACAATTATTAATATAATAATATTATTATTGTAATAATTTCAGAGCGAAGTGGAAAGAGGAGTCGTAGCTTAACTTTGCCAGCAATAAAGGGTGGTGAGAGATAATGGAATGGAAAACAGTTTGAAGTTTTATTGGAAAATTGGTGCCGACTAATTGGTAGCATTATCGATCTATTGGTGACTCAAGTAGCGGACGAGTAAATAGCTTTTTTAATTAAATAAGTTGGATATTTTGTAACAAGACGAGAAGGTCAAATTATATTCGATTCGACTTTCGTCTGTAATTTTATTTCATGTTAATTGCGAAGACTTTTTCATCGACAATACTTTCAATAATTTTAATTGACGAGTTATAAAACGAGGAATGAATGTTTGAAGATATTTGCGTTCAAATCAAACAATGGATGTGAGATTAGCAATTCAAATATTGATATATAATATAGAATACGTAATAATATCGGCCTAAACTAATGAAGCCTCACATATAGAAATTGAAACTAGGTTGAAGGTAATCCCGACCCCGGAGATCCATAAGTATAGCCATAATTCCTAAGGGCCACGTCTCATTATAACACTAATACAAGACTCATCCCGAAGTTACGGTGAATACATTAAAGGGTTCAATCCTTACTGATGAGACATCGGTCGGGTGGGGTGCCTCCCACCCGGGCGGGGTCGCTCCGGGCACTGGCCTGGCTAGGGGGAAATAAGGCAGGCATTATAGGAGATAGCGTTCATTTACATTGTCCAATAACTCCAAGTAGTGTCCGAGCGAATATTAGTTTATGGCATGCGCTGCTTCTCGCCCCACTCGCACATATATAATAACTGTCCCGAAATACTACATTTTACTCTACGACTTAACGCAAATCTTACCTATTTTTCAAGAAGGGTGGAATAATTTGAACTTTCTAATTAATTCGATTAGGGTTTAATTAACAGCCTGCCAATTTTAATACCTACAGGGAAAAAACTGCGCTTCAAACGGTACGGTTGACAAAAAAGCTGTTTGAAAAAAAAAAAGAATTTAAAGTTTGCGAGTTTGTTTTTCAGTTTTGAAGTGCATAATAAGACAGAGTAGTGTACGCAGTGACGGAAATATACGACGTTAGTATCGGAGAGTGGCATGCAGGGGACGTGCTTGCCCGTTGCATGGGTAGGGTTGGCAAAACAGATTAATTCGGATTAACCATATTATAGTATGGCTAACATGTCTTCATTTTAAATGAATTTAGAGGTCTATTCTGATTTATTACGCTATGGGATTATACGTTCACTATACATAGTTTCATTGATTATTGTTTTAATGAACATTTCTTCATGAACACTATCACCCGAGCATTCTTATGTTTTATTATTTTTAAATTAAAAAAAAATCTAAATCCTTTTTCTTCCTTAAACTTTACAATTACGTAAATTAATAAATATATAGGTACAAAAATGTCGAATCGGAATTCGATCCGCGTTTTTCGTTTAGTTACAGTGAAGGAGGCCTCTCATGTTCTTTACAACAAAAATTTTGCTAAAACAATATTCCTTCATTATTGGATACTTCATTCTTTACAATGTAGTAGTAGTAATTGTAACAATCTGGTTATAAGATTCATTAAATTACGAACAAAATTAGCTGTAAGTTGCAAAAGGCAAAAAACTTTTATCGTCGCCGGCAACCCTGATAAAGGCAAACGTAAACACTATCAAGATATACAACAGTCTTCAGTCGTACAAAGGCTAGGCTTTATTCTTCAGTGTGAGCACTATCCTAATTATTAAGGCCGGCAGCAAGACTCGGAAATCCATTGTTTGGGAAAGGTAATATTATTACTAGGAATACTCAGATTATTCCCCTAAAGACCGAACATCGAATATATTCGAAGATAGGATTTATACACCGCTTGGTAAACCATGTTACGATTTAAATTGACTATGTCCTAGTATATGTATATTCTTAGTATTCATATTAGTCAGGTAAATTGTTAAGACAAAATACCGAATTATTTTACTACCAATAAAATAGCAAAGTAACTACGTATTACATTTGTTATTATTTATATAGCGTTTTCTAGCATTTATATGATTAAGAGTTGATAAAACAATCATTTAAAAGATCCTATAAAAACACAAAACTTTAAATATGTGTTTGTTAGTAAATAATTCTAAAGATTATGTAACATAAATCTGTCTCAGACAAAACAAAAACATACAATTACAGCAGACAAATTAATAAGGCTAATTATGTAAATAACTGAGATTGCTCGAACAATAATTATGCCATTATGCAGTTATCTTATTATTTTACATGCCTGGTTCCATTTATAAGAAATCAGTTCGTAATTATTGTAAAATAGATAAGTAATAAGATAGTTATTATTCTGATTGTTTATCTTGCGTTCAAGCAATATAAAAATGCCTCGTTCATAAGAAATAGACTGCACATTCATGTTTTTATAAATAAACAAACACAGCAAACAATTTTTTATGATTTGTTAATATTCCTTGTTAAACGCAAAGTTGTTAGAACAAAAACAAGGCAACGTATTTAAATAACAGCATAAAACACATATATCACAAGAATATTATAATATTATTTCAGTCAATAAATTTTTTATTGCTCAATGTTTTTTAAGCTTTATAATACGATCTGATACGTATCGTGTTTCTCTCGTCGCTCTATATTCCTCTCCCAGCTTGCGATACGCTCCTTGGACAACAATTAGCGTTCTAGATTATAACAAAACGTCATAAATATAACTTAGGATGTCCTCTAAGCATAAATTCATACGTGGCCACACGCACGCATCGTACCGTCAAATAAACTGGCAGTTTAATCAAAGCCATTAGACGAGTGAGCCAAACACCGCCAACCAGCCCACTTTGAGCCGTGAAAATTACCTCAATACTCTCTCCGTGTTTATATTTAACGATGTTAGTGCAACCTAGGGAGCTCTATCTAAACTGGTGGGTGGCTGTAGCTTATGCCTTTAACGCCTTGCTGGATGTTGACCAACGCCAGGAGGCGGGAGGCCATGCGTTCTTAATAAAGATGGCGGAAACAACATGGCCGTTTTGGCGCGAAATTTGGATAGCAACTAATGAGTACATGTTCTAGGTCGTCTTGGAAGCTTTGTCCAGTCTTCGACCTATATTCCGTTAATTGAGGGATGTATCTACGGACTTTAACCTCTTAACCCTTTTGTACGTATTGAATAACATTTAATAAAAATCCTATAGATAACCTACTATAGATATAAAAAGAAGAATAGATAACGTGAACTCTACATATAATATATCAACAACGACGTTTATAAATTATAAAACTTCTTGTCCTTTTAAAGATCACTAAAACTTCTTCAAAATCCTTCCACGATCCATCACAAATTGGCGTGTACTTTTGTACACTATTAGTATGCAAGCTGGACATACAGAGGTCATTCCAAACAGTAACTAACTACCCGTCTTGTTCGTTGAAACCACGACAGCATTTATCAAGCCAGACATCGAATACATTAGACTGGCCGATACAGGCTGTAATGAGAACCCAACCTCCCTTAAATTATTCACGAGAATAATCTTATTACATTTACATATTAATCAACGGATTTTAATTATCCCCCACCCCCTTCCTTCATTTTCTCGCGTCGATTGAAGATGCGACAGTTATATTTATTAATAGTTTGGGATGAATTTGATAAATTATTTATGTTATATTATATGGTACAACATAATATTACGTTTTAGCTATTTTGTTAATACTCTAATATACAAAAATATTGTGATAATATTATTAATCTCATTATTGTTTTTTCATAAATTTTATCTTACTTATACATATACTGTATATTTTGAGTTGAAAACTTTAATAAGACTTAATTTAAATTATTTTTATGTGTGTAAAGACTTGTCGTAAAGAAATTAAAGCGTAGCATCATTTTAGACTCTACCTTGTGCGCTACATTGCTCAAATTGGATTGACAAAGATAAAATAACGTACAAAGGGTTATGTATTCAAATAATTTATATTAACTGGTGCACATTTACTGCATTTCTAAGAAAATAACGTAATTTTTTTTCTTTAAAACAAAAACACAACTAATATATTACCTTATAAGTTAGAACATATGTATTATAATTATTTACTGGACAATTCGTTTACATATAAAATTATAAATAAATCCTAAACAAAACATACTTAAATACAATCTTCTAGTTTAAATTATTAAAAGCTAATAATACAATTTTAATAGCCAGCTACTTACGCGTTAATATTCCTCTAATAATTTCGACGATAACTTACCTGTAACAAAAGATATTTATTTTAGTTTAATTACAAAATAAAAATGCAAATTTGGTACTTATAATTAACATGAATTATATAAATAACGTTTCTTACACAACTAAAATACAAAACAATAACTGTTAAGCAATATAATATATTCGAATAAAAAATATATAGATTTAAACCTTAGTACATCCGATACAACCTTTATCCTTCTATACCTAATAATATTGTAAATTCACAGCTTCATTGTATTAATAATGCCAGGTTTAAGATTTATTGTGATTACCCATATCTTTATTGATTTATTAAGACAGAAAGCAGACAATTATTAACTGAGCTATTAAATTGACAAAAATAGGACATACTAATTAACCAACAACATCAATTTTAATATAATAAGTGTTGGTACTTATGGTGCATAAAAATCTTATAAATTTTATCAGCATTTTTACAATATGTATATTTTTCTATTAAAACGTTTTTGTAAGTACAAACTCGATTATAAAAAAAAAATCGATTAATTTATCTGTTGCATTATCACAATCGAATCAGCGATTTTAATCAATTATTTAAGCCCAACACATATCAGTTCAGCAATAACCATCAACAATATCAATTCAACGTAACCTTAAAGATAATAAAATTAAAAAGATAAACGCGTTTTATCATCAAGCTCATTTGGGTGCAAACTGCGAGTTTTAAGTTCAAAAGCGGTGGGCGGGTGCATGCGTCTGAATTACGGCTACTAAAGGAGCCAGAGGCGGTTATAACAATTTTATATTCGATTAATTAATGATTCTTCTATATACCTGGTATACTACCTACCTATACTACCTCATTTTTAACCGATTATCGCCAAAGCCTTTAAAATATCTCAAGGTATGTGACAGCAATTTGTGCTAACTTCATCAATTGAAACACTCTATTACACTTGAAGAATTAAATTAATGCCAACAAGAAGTAGTTTCACAATGAAAGTTGTTTACCCATAAGCAGTTTAATCGCATTTTAATAATATCATTTCAATGTAAAAAAAATATAATTTATTCCACGTAATTAAAAATCCAGCTTACACTTATCGAAGCCGCGATTGTATCGAAACGAAATTTTAAAACCGCAATAAGCTATTGAAATTTTTAATTGTGTTTACAGTCTCGCACTTTTCCCTATGGTTTAATTTCAAATCGTACGTGTCGAGGCCCTTGCACGGAAGATAAATCATGTTACGAATCAACAAAATTATATCTTAGGGGAATAAGAATCGAATCGAATCTTCGCCAGCACTTTAATAAGCATAAAGATGAACGCATCTCGATATTAATTAATAAAATTGCATAAGTACAGGTAGTCAAATGGAACGATCACTCCGTTGATTGGCTCCACTTATTTAGTTTATTAAGCTCTGTTTACTTTTTCTTGTTAATCATTAATCTTTTGAAACTCGGGTAATGAAGCTGGATTTCTCGAGTTTAATTTTAGCCTTTCAAAACTGTAATTATATTCGGTGTCGTAAATAATATGATTTTTAGCGTGTTTTATTTAATGTTAACAGGTTTTATTGCATGCTTGTGTAGAGCTGTGTATTTTCTTTGTTTATTATTATAAAATTGTTAAAGCTGTGGATCACTTCAGACTTCAACATTTTTATTTCCTTGTAAAACAAGAAATAATGATTCAAATTGCATTTAAAGTTAATATATTTTTAACAGTACCAGTTTTTAAGTATAAAATAATTTTCATATAATGCCTACCTGATGAAAATCTTTTTTCCAGTCTATGGACCTCCAATTTACTCGAAATATTTTATTATTAGACATTCTCTACCGTCTCAAAATCTCCTTAAAACATTATACATGACTGTTCGTCTCTTCCAGTATTTAAGGTTAGTACTAAAATAATTATCCTTTACACAACCGGCCGACATTTAGCATTGAATGATTAGTGATAAATTATAGCTTACTCTTAATTAACTAGGAACCAGTTATAAGTACAAGTGCTCATGAAATTAGTTCAATAGAAACTTAAAGACCCGTTTGTAACGTAAGCGTTTAAGATATTGTTTCATTCTATTTTCAACTCTATAATGCTTTCATAAAACATCGATATTTGTCCATTTTGCTGAGGCAATTTAATGTGAAAATTAAATATTTAATGCAATAATTTGAATGCTAGAAATTTAGCTTAGCTAGTACGTCGACTGTTACTTTTATGAAATGTATAAATAGTTTATAATATTCATAATCTTTTGCATTTTATGTATCTTAGTAGTTATGTTATTGGATTTATTTACTGTAATATGTTCTTAAAATACCTTTTCTATAATGCATAGCTACGAATATTAATTGTTAAGATTTACAAGATCACATAAATTAAGAAAATTATAAGAACGTGCGGTGCACAATAAATGGGCATAATTCATTAACGGTTTGACGTTTTTCGTTAGTTAATTTCGTATCCAAAAAAGCATACGAAACGGTAAAAACAGGTCTTAAATAAAAGAAATAATCGCCTGCAATATCTCATTACAGTGTACAAGTCGAAAAAAGGAAAGTATTGAAAAAGTTAATTAAATAAAAAGCGAATATCGCGACACCGAGGCGCGGGCGCACGCGATCGAAACTTGCATATTGATTAGATTCGATTCAATTGTGCGATATATTCGAAAATATTTTAATATTAATTCCTCCAAGACGTTTGAGTGGTGTATAATTGTATATATCTGTTGTACATGCAAATCTTTAATAGAAACTTGTGCATCGATAAACTGTTAAACTTTTTATAATAATAATATAGATACTTTTTATATGTTCGCCCTGGCTCCGACAGAGACATAACCTTGTTTTATTTTGCAAAAAAAATTATTGATGAAAGTATTAACTAATCAATTAATTGTCTCAATTCTAACGAAAATTAAGAACGAAACAAAAAAAGATTAATATGGATTCAGCCGTTTTTAATTTATAAATTACGCAACTAACACGATTTTTATGTAAAGTTTAAATATATTCAATACGTAAGATAATATTTCTATCTAATAATATAAAAACACAAATAACACTAAACAAAAAATCCCACAAATACCACACACGAAAGAGTGATAACCTTGAATTACCATTTATAAGAACTCTATACGGTAAGAGAAACTTAAGATTTGAGGGAGCACAATTGTACAATAGCTTGCCTAAAGTAATTAAAGAATCCTCATCAATTACTATTTTTAAAAATAAGTTAAAGACATACTTAACTAATTTCGATAGCTGATTGTGTTATACTAACTGCAAAATTGTTATTTCTCATATGTGTAAAAGATCATTGTATTATTGTTCTTGTTTATTTTATGAGATAAATAAAGTTCTTTAAACCGAATATTTCAAGCTCCAACGTCTTTACGAAGATAAATGAGTGATTTTGTCTGTTAGACCTTAATACAATGAGTCAATAAAAGGGTATGTGACATTAAAAGCTTAATTAACAGTTCCTGTTCAAATCCAATGCATTAGTTTTTGTAAGGATGTTAATTTAGCAGTTTTTATATCATACTAGCATATACATATTAGACTACAAATTTGCAAGGTCTCGATAAAAAATATCTTATTTGAATTTATGACTATTTATTATGGTACATATGCAAGTTAATAAATTTTTAAATATAATATTAAATCCAAGTGTTATTTTTTGTATAGATTTTCAAACATAATTTGTTGAATAATGAACATAGATAATGCTTTGTCGCATTTTTGTACAAAAACATCGAATTAAAAAGAAGAAGACGGAGATTTTCATTGACTATAAATTCATTACAAATTTAATACACAACTAGTTAGGATATTGCTTTTAATTATTATAACTGTTATATTATTTAACTAACATAATATATACTTTACTGTTTAGCTAGGCTCTATCTACTTCTGAGAATTAATGTTAGACGATTTGCAAACATAATTTGTATGCACGATAAATTATATTATATTTAGATACTTTTAATATTAACTTGAACATCACTTATTGATATTAAGCAATTTTTTTTAGTTATTAGTTAAACTATTTAGTTATTTCAAATTAACATTTTAATCTATTTGAATTATATTTTATTATTAAAAATGACTTAAATAAAATGTAATAGATAATATTATGGCACCTATTGAAAACCACTTTGAAAAATCAAAGTTGTCAAATATTTAGTAGCAAATAACGAAATAAAAGTCCATCAGAAATAGGTAGGCATGTTAAATATTTTTACTCCTAATTACTTTCCTCAATAAAGCATATCACAAATTATACATCACGAACTGGTGTACCGACTTCATTAAATGTTATGTTGCAAAATCTTTGGATATATTTAATCTCATTTAGTGACAGGAAACCTCGAACCGATTATAGTCAAGGAGCGTGGGACGACAATGCTATTTAATTGTAAACTTTAAACTGATAGCAATAGAAGCGATATTTTGTTAAGGTTATTTTGATAAGTAAGCGAAAGCGATGTTTAAATGTTAGATACATTTTAAACAAGTATATAATCGCGTCGTTTATCGAGAACTATTTATCATAAAAGTAATGCGTTCGTTTAATCTAAGGATACATTAGCGGACTAATTTTTTAAATACTTAATGACTTGTAATATAAATGTATCGTAATGCGAATATATTTATTGTCAATTGGATTATCTTATCATGTTTATTTTATCTTTCCATAGCATACCTACATTGCATAACGTAATACACATATTGGAATACATGATTTTTTTATCAAAATTAAAACTTTATTTACAAACACATCCTCATTTTATTATTATTTAACATCATTTAAATATCTTTTAGGAGTAGCTACATTTCACAAAATATAATCGATAAATTGGTAGTTACACTATTTAAGAACACTAAAAGGTACTTTCACATTACAATTGCGGAAAATATCATAACTTCTAATTTAGTCGAGTTTCCGGGCAGTCTCCTGGCCTAGCTACGGTAACAATCTTACTTTAATTGCAGCCAACATAAATTATGGCGGACTTATTACAAACCGCTCCCGTTTCAATACACGCCGCTAGCTGCTATTCTGGACATTTAATGGAGCTCAATTGAGATAATCATTCATATTTCACCTTATAATAAGACGGACATATGCATTTTACTGTTATTTATATGACAGATATAAGGCTTTGTTTTTAAGACTGTTTCCTAAATATTTAGTAAATTTTAGGGAATAAAATATTTACGTTTTTTAACTAACACGTTTTTTATTATTTATTTTTTTAAGTAAAATCTAAACTTAGTACCTATATAAGCGTAATAGGTTGCTTTGATCAAATACAATTTCCTATTTGAAGGATCTAAAGACATTATTCCCTACCAAGAAACATATTATTTATTATAATCTGTACTTTCAACGCATAAAATATATTCTACGTCCAGAATAGTTCGCAAATTATTCAATAGCTGATTAACATAAAATTAACTATAATAAATCATAGCGGTACCAATTAAGCTAGCCCGATACAGCTTAGGAACGCGGAAAAATTATATTAAGTAGCCAATTATGTACATACTTGTATGAGGCCTTATCGTGTAATCGGCCATTTTGCAACTGGTTTATGCTTTAAGCTATATAATGCTTCATTAGTGTTTAAGTCTTAAGCGCAAAGCAAAAAGTCAAAGCTATTTAAATAATTTATAGATAACTCGCTAATGTCGTGGAAACTAGTCCATTTGTTTTTAATAAAACCAAATAATCAATTGATTTATTATTTTATGATGTATCATAAATTTGAAAAAGCATCAGCAGTTTGTAATTATTGTCATCGGATGTTAACAACTTAAAAGTAATAACAATAAGATTGACATCTTATTAATTAGAATACTGATTACTTTTGACATTACCATAGACATGATACTGAACTAAAAGTTTCCATAGTTTTTTACTCAAACAACGCAATATATCTTGAACCCAATCTATTTTGCGACGCTATAAAAATGATAGTGAGTCCATGTAACCCTATCCCTCTAATGATCTAATTACATTGATTAATGAGCCACATTTATATCTCGGGAAGTACCCTCGGACACTCAAGGTTATTTGACGCTAGTTCATTTTAATTTAACGTAAAGAGTTTGTTAGTTCATTTTTATTAGCGTAATCTTATCTTCTTATATATAAAAATGAATCGCAAAATGTGTTGGTAAGCGCATAACTCGAGAACGGCTGAACCGATTTCGATAATTCTTTTTTTATTATATTCCTTGAAGTACGAGGATGGTTCTTATGTAGAGAAAACGTAAATATGTACCACGGGCGAAGCCGGGGCGGACCGCTAGTCTTATATATAAAAATGAATCGCAAAATGTGTTGGTAAGCGCATAACTCGAGAACGGCTGAACCGATTTCGATAATTCTTTTTTTATTATATTCCTTGAAGTACGAGGATGGTTCTTATGTAGAGAAAACGTAAACATGTACCACGGGCGAAGCCGGGGCGGACCGCTAGTACATATATAAAAATGAATCACAAAATATGTTGGTAAATGCATAATTCGAGAACGGCTGACCCGATTTTGATAATTCTTTTTTTATTATATTCCTTGAAGTACGAGGATGGTTCTTATGTAGAGAAAACGTAAATATGTACCACGGGCGAAGCCGGGGCGGACCGCTAGTATAATAATACAAATGTAGAGCCCTTTGTTATTTTAGTCAGGTGTCTAATTTTCTGTTAGGAGGAAGTAGATATAAGTATCTAACAGACAATAAGCTTATGAGAAGCAGTATCTAAAGCTGTTATTTATATTAATAATTGTAAACAATAGGATTTTTTTAAAGGATTAAAATAAACTTTTTTCTATATGCAAAGTTCTGTATCGTTTCTCTATTGTCCTGTTAGATTTATTCCCGATCAACCCACTGACCTCGTAGTAATTTTTTTTGACGAGGATTATCCATTTCCTTCCTTCCCAGTTTTAAGAAGATTAGTGTCATAGTCCTTATGAGCAAGTATCGATATTATTTGGTACCATTATATGGTTATGTATTCAATGTGTGATTATTTAAGGAATAAAAATAGTACAAAGAAGTTATTTACTATCTAATAAAATAGAAATACTCTATCAAAATTGGCGACATATAAATACGTTATTTAAAGACTCTGTTTCTTTTTTTATCTGACTTTTTTACTTATACTGGTCACACTGGAGGGTGCAGTTCTATTATAAAGCATACAAATTCTTAATATGGATACGGTTATAATCTATAACAGCGGATGAAGTCGCGGGTAAAAGTTGATAAATAGATAAGTTAATTACATGGTACACTCACACAAGTCATTTATGTTGGACTACTAGATCTAACCGATATCTGTTTTTTACGTCTCTAATTATAAGTAAATGTGTATTTTAATTATATAGAAGGGTGCAGAAAGATACATTACGCCGTAAGGTATAAGAAATTAAGAACTTCGTAAGCTGTTTCATAATATTATATTTAAATGTTTGACTTTATTATCTTTTATTATTATTGGTACGTATAACGTTGGTCCATAAATATAAAGTAAGTTTATTCAAGGAATAAATATATTAATACAACTTTCTAAGAAGGGTGGTTAATATTTGTATTTTTTTAAGACACAAATGAATTGAAATCAAATCATGTGACACGTTATGGTTAGGGAGCCAGGTGCAAATTTGGTTAACTATTTCCTCTCAAGAGATAATTCGTCAGACGCATGAGAGTATAGTATTATAAAGCCTCGTGAACGTCAGCTGGCGCTCGGTTGGGGGGGTGAGCGGTTGTAGCCTCCCACGCACATAGGAAAAAAAATACATTCATTCATTCATTTCCTCTCAGCTAAAAATTTGTCAAATTGTAGCTAACCCAATATCTCAACGAAAAAAAATAGTCAGCTGGTTACAACATGGTGTATTATACGTCAGCTGGTGTCTCGAACATGAAAGTTAAATTTAAAGAAAAATTTATTTTCCGTTATTTCCTCTCAAACAAAAATTTACCTGATGATAGCTTATATGTAACTGTGGATAAATATATATGTCAGCTGGCTGTATCTTGGTGGAAAAACCGTCAGCTGATACGGGAGGCTACAACCGCTCTTCCCCCCAACCGAGCTCCAGCTGACGTTCACGAGGCTTCATAATACTATACTTTGATGCATTTTACTAATTACCGCTTGAGAGGAACTTGGTCATAAAATCTGCTGCTGGCTCCCGGACCATTAAGTATATTGACAATAAAATTTAAAAATAATAATTTTGGTATAACTTGGAAATAACAGTAAATTCAAGACCGTCTCTTCCTTATTTTAGAAAGTAAGTATAACATAATAAATTTTAATCATTCCAAATTACCGTTAATAAAATACAATTTATCGCAAGTTTCATGTTATCGTTGTCTCTCCTTGTGATTAGACGTCGCCGTTAAATAACCATCTTAGCAATATTTATTACCTTCTGTCGGCTAATCATTGAGGAATTTTGATACTTGACTTATTGCTTTTTGTTTGTAATTATTTTAGTGAAACGTCTTGGAGAAAGTGTAACATTGGCTAGCATTATAACTGACAATTATAGGATATATCCGTAATAAATGAGATATAATAGCTAATATTAAGTGCTCGGTGTCTTAAAAATAGATCATTTATGTGTGGGTAGATAAACAGAAGCGTGTCAAATGTTATAAAGATGTATTTCGTAGCTAAGAATAGGATGGCATTTATCGATTTTAATCCATTTTGGTCGCGTGTTTCTTTTTATGTTTCCAAACAGACGGTGACTAAGAACAAAATATATATAATGACTTTGCATATCTAATATAATAATTAATGATAGTTTAACATTTACTCAAATAAATGTAGAGCTAGTTATATAGCCATATACCTAGTTGACGAAACCTTTTGTTCCTTCCGAATCAAACAATGTCATGAATAAAAATTTCTATATTGGTAAGCATAATAAGACCGAATCAACGACGAGGGCCCTCGACGAGATCGCGAGCGTATTTCGGCAAAAATCTCCAAAATCCGACGTTTTTTATTTTACACAGAATTTAATTTCCGGCGTTCACGTGTCACGAGCCTCAAAAACTATTGCGCATCGCTCAGACGGTAATACAAAGCAATCTAAATTGGAAAATAGGCAACGCGCAGTGTGTGCTTACCAAAAACGACCATTCAGAACGCGACGCGATTAAAAAAAGAAGTCCGATGCCGATCGCGCGGGGTGGCCACTCCACAGCGTCCCCCCTTTACCTATTTTTTTTCTTTTTTCGGGAGGTGGCCGAAGCACGGGTGCATACAGCTAGTGCCCACCTTTGTTTCGCATAAACAAATTAATTTCGGCTGATGTTTTCGATAGCTAATATTACGATTGTGAGATCGTTAGGCGGGTTTAATGATCGAGTTCGGTAATTAACTGAACCATACATGTTCTAATTTCGTTTTATGCGGGATTTTTTAATACATAACACACATTTTTATATGCCTATATAATCATTGTGTATAACGAATAAATATTTAAAAAGAGAACCTATTTCAAATTATAAAAATGAATCGCAAAATGTGTTGGTAAGCGCATAACTCGAGAACGGCTGAACCGATTTCGATACTTACTTCTTTTTTTATTATATTCCTTGAAGTACGAGGATGGTTTTTATGTAGAGAAAACGTAAATATGTACCACGGGCGAAGCCGGGGCGGACCGCTAGTTTCAAATATATATCCATTCATCCATAAACTTCCATGATTATGAGACACTAAGGCAACTGAAGTATCAAATAGAAACAAGGGTGTTTACTTTTCTCATAGCGCTGTCTTAGTGACGGCTTGAGATATAACAGCATCTTTAATCGTAGTATGCTCACTCCACAGTTACAAAGGGGCGAGTGAACACGGCACTACATTTGATACAATCAGGTGATAATCAGGCACTTGGTGCGCGTACAGAGCCCGCCACCACTCATTAAGGGGGTGGGCGAGGACAATGCATGTTTGTACTGCTTTTTGTCCATTTTTTTCATTATTTCATTTCATTTCACCCACCGCCCACACGTCCGCGCTCGCGATTGTGCGCCTCCGCTTTTTTATAATTCGTTACCTTTTTTATCGGTCGCTCCATTTTCAGAGGATGGGCGGGCGAGCGCGCAGACGCGCGGGGACAAGCCGCGGACGAAACGCCGCTTTTGCGAGTAGAATATATCACTAAC
This sequence comes from Colias philodice, assembly GCF_061535455.1. NCBI lineage: Eukaryota > Metazoa > Arthropoda > Insecta > Lepidoptera > Pieridae > Colias > Colias philodice. The sequence continues at coordinate 5,523,372 of NC_143098.1, read as the reverse complement.
ATATAGGTATTATTTAAACAAAAAAATCTTATATTATATACCTAGACGTGAAGAAAATATAGGTAAGGTAATTTTTTTGGATTAACATTTTTGACAAATTAAAAAGTGGCATAAACAAATTTATTCTTTTGCTTATTCAATACCCTGACGTTTCAAATGAAAACAAACAACAACGTGTATTAGACGTCTTTATCTCGAACTAATACAAAAATCCATTTCATAAAGCCAAATATCACGATTAAAAATGAAAACATCGATCTACAAAACGTTACTAAAATAAAATAGACGTATCAAACGCCAGTGCAATACAATCTAAGTTGCATTACGGCCGATAATAGACCCTTTGTTGGGTGCAGTGATAGGTGACTAGCCACTCGCATGAAGACATTCGATGTGATTAAGAAATTTTTACTCTTTTATCCCAGTATTGACACATTCGATTGCCTTTTATGTGAATTCATTTGAATTAGCTTGGATAAATAAGAGTACCTGCAATCAATAATTCGTTTTGTTTTTTGAGTGTTGTAATCAAAGAGAACAATAAAATTATGAGTTTTTAACTGTCAACATATTAAAGAAGATGGAAAATTTAATATTTACTTAAAAACTAAAAGCTTTTTTTCTTGTTTAAGTATCTTTTGTTCTCACTGTTTAGTTTTTTATAATGTCAAAGGTATTATTGCGGGATTTTATCCCTTATCTAAAAAACTACACCATCACGTCATTATCATTAATTCCTATTGATTTTAAAGATGTCTTGTTTTAAGAAAACTTCTTCCAAATCATTGAACAAACTACAAAATGCAATTGAGTATACGCTTTTCAATTCGCAGGGACTAATTGGCTGTAATACGAACAAAAATAATTTAAACAAAGGAACTTAGATGTTTTCATACATCGTTGTTCTGCGATATTTTCGTAATGAATTAACTCAAAAACTAGGATTGATTTCAAAAAGCTTTACACTTGCAGAAAGCTATAATATTCCTAATTAACATATTATCTACTAATTTAACTACGTTCTATTTTTTTATCGGAAGCCAACCGGAGTTAATCGACTAGTACAATATATAATTTAATTTTACAAAATCATCAATGCTTAACGTTAGTATAATAAATTAATATTCATTGTTATACTTTTTAAATTAGCATTATATTTTTTACTCGAATATATTTCTGGAAAGCCTATTAGCGAACCCATGGTATTTTAATATACAAAATGTAAATAACGAATTAGAATCAGCCATTAAGCGGGCTTTCCATTAATTTTAATGCGGCGGTCAACGATTGAGGACAAAAGGAACGGAGTGTCCTTAGGACTAAATATTTTTTGAGATGTGGTTAGGCTCGTTTGAAATATAAAATATCAGCATAATATAATATATATCGTATGTATTTATATACGAGATTAATATCTAATGTTACAATTTCATGAAATATTATTTAAAAAATTCTAACAATAAGAAATTACGTAGGTACCTTAACGATACGATATTATAATAAACGAATTTTGCTGTAACTTTAAGTAGAAAAAAGGAATTTTATTTCTCTATTATTCTATTCGAAATATATTTAAAATTTACAATCACAAAAACGTACTAGTATAAAGCACGAAACAATCCATCGATATAATTTATTATTCCTTAAAAAATAATGCAAAAACCGCTCCACACATTCCCTCGTCTAACTTTGAATAAGTGTATTGAAAAAAAAAACGCTATGAACTGGTCGTAATGTGCGTGATTGTGCATTTTGATTCGATGTTATGTCTCTACATCTCACTTTTATGTTTATTGAAATATTTTTTTTACGAACGTTATCGCTAAAGTATTGCGATCGAAACATAATTTACATTAGAATTGTACGATAATTTCATACTAATTAATTACTGTCAGTTTTCTGAAGGTGGTTTTTGAGACTATGATCAAAATTATGTGAGTATATTGAGAAAAATTGCTAGAGATCTTTTTTTTATTTCATTACATTTTGGATACTTGAGCAATATCATATGCAAACTGCATTTAGATATTGTGATTGAATGAAACACATTCACATACAAACATGAAGCCTAAAACAATCACATTTTTTGTTATTAAAAATAAAAATTCTTTTAAGTTCCTATTTTTGAATAGGAATCTAGTGAGGTTTTCGGTAAATTTGTTCTAAAAATATTTATTTTCTAGTTTTATCAAAACTATTATAGGACATCAGCGTAAAACTATAAAGCGCAGAACTAAATAAACTCTGCTAGGACATTCGTATCTATGTCTTTATTTCGTCTAGACGTTTAAAATAAAGATGTCTGCAAATAATATTGTTTGTGTAATTAAATAAATAATTGAATTTCACATTGACAAAAAAAAATTTAATGCGTTTTGGGTGATACTTAATTGATACATTTTTTTTTCAGTTTCTATAGTAGGTACAAGGTAAACCTACTTCGGTGTAGTGACTAATCTAGTTATTAACATTAATTTATGTTAAAACTTAAAAGTAATAATGTAATTCATTTTAACTAAGACGATGTCCATTAAATTCTTATTTCCAACGGATCAACTTTAAAACTGCTAATTCTAATAACCTTTGCACGTTCCTCGAAATAGCCGCAAACGTTTACGCGAAGGTAATTAAAACTAAATTCGGTATTAGACGTGGAGAATCACGTGCTAATTGCGCAGGGCTGGCACCGGCGACGCGAGCTTGACAAACGACTTTGATCAATCACGCCGTCCTCCGTGGGCAGCCCTGGCCGCGGCTGCGACGCGATTTATTTGTGCCAGCCCTACCTCGAGGCGTTTGTCACATACTGTCGATGTATATGATTTTTGACATGTTGTGCGAGCGTATTCATGTGAAACAAGTTAGAACATTGATGCCCAAAGTGGTCTGTATCAGCCCCAGAGGTGGGTTTTTGTGACCTACAAATATTGAAACTGTGAGGCTGAAAAAATGATCAACAATTGTGAAGATGGGTGCAATTTTCAATTGACTTACGTACAGGCAGGAGAAGATTTTTGCCTGACATCACAAGTTAAAAATATTCTGCAAACATACTCAACTACAGTAAGAAATGTTATTAAAACAGTATTTAATGAGTATAGTCAACAGGGGCGATTTTATTCAGATAAAAAATAACTGAATAAAATCGCATCGGAACTGTGAGACAAAGTTTGGGGACCGCTGAGTTAGACAAACACGGTTAACCACGAATACGTCAACAAAAAACATTAAAAAATTAGTTCCGTAGTCAAAGAAATTAAGTTAGAGAGAGAAGAGAAATTAAGATGTCATAAATGCCTTATTGTGTTATTATTATATTCCAAACATCTTCATTCATGATTTGGTAACTAGATTCTTGAAAACATTAAAAAAAAATTAAATTATTGGTCCGTTTCTAAAAAATAGAACATGCATCCGTTTAAAATCTATCAAATTCTCTTTGAGTGTCGAAACGTTTTTATGAGTTTTATCATTCAAGTTTTCTATTACAACATTTCTTTCAATTATCAGCTTCATTTTTAACTCATTCGAATTCAATCCAATCTCCTTATATTCGTGAGATTTTAAATTCGTATACTAGTAGAGCTATTGTATTTTAAAGGCAATGAAAATAAAGTATTCAGCTTGAGAGTAGGTCAGTTTTTAATAATTATGATTTTTTATTTTTTTGCACTTTACATAACAATGAGTGATTCATTCAGTATCTAGCACTTGTATTAATATAAGTTGTCTGTAAAATTAAGGTTGTTTTTCTCCTTGACATAAAAATAATAGAACGGGTATAAATTTTTTATGCAAGTGAACTTTGACCTCGGTTCTAGTTTACTTTATTTTTAATATTGATAGGTAGCCTTAATTAGTACCAACCCTTTCATAAAGTTAATTATTGAATAATTCATGTAAAAATATTTTGTGTGAACATTTTGAAATGAAATGAACGTGAAAAATATTTTATGTAGTGAAATAGAAATAATGTAATAAATTTAAAGATACTCTTACGGTTTCCGAGCGTTTGAAAGGAAATAAATTGATACAGACATCGAATAGGATCTCTGAAAAAAATACCGACCGGTTAATGAAAAAACTACGCAGTCAATATTTGATGAGAGCCAATTTAAATGTTCGTCCACTTGTAGACATCGCATAGTTCAGCCTGTATCGCATATGTGGGGGAGCAACGCCCGCCGAATTCCCGAAAAAAAGAAAAACGAAGAAAAATAAACATGGCCGCCTCCGTGTGCGCGGGAAAAAATGCAGATATAATGCCAGTAATAATAATAATAATAGGCGATCGGACCACTGGACCGCTCCGCCCGCCCCCACCCAATTTTCATTCAAATGTGCTTGCGTTTTTTTAAACTATTTTTTATTACGATATTTTTTCGGCATTCCATTAACTATGCGACTGTCGGATAGTCGTGTCGGTATTCCCGCGCTTTTTAGATTATCTATTTTGAATGTCACATGAATTTTAAATGTTTGTTACATTATAATGCATTTTTACACAAACTTTGATTACATAAAATGTTTTTATTCATTGAATGCGATATGTTATCTGAATAGTTAAATGAATTTATAATGGTTCATGAAATCAAATAGGTTTTTTAATTAGGTAATTAATTAGTTTAATCAAGATACTCTCATTAGTTGTAAAAACAAGATTAAGAAAAGGCGGTATAACAAACAAGATAATATATTTTAATGTTGAAAATATCGATAGCTATTAGCTATGCAAACGAGCCGCTTGGCTAATCACATATGGCCCACAAAAGAACTTCGGACTCTGGTGCAACTTTGCAAAGCGGGATCGTATCACTGAAGTATTGGGAATAATATTTGTACAATAATAATAATTTATACAAAGTTAAATAGAAAAACGCCAAATACAATTGCCGTATTTCAATAGAAATTTAAAGACGAATTTTTTTTTGATTTGGTAATACATACTAAGAAATTCTGAAAATATTATTGTTATATATTACTTTTTATTCAAATTTATAAACAGTTCCGTATGAATACATTTAAGAAATCATAGCAATCTCGCGTCAAACTTTGGTTAGAAAATCTTTCCGAGAAGTTTGCAAGATCTTGAGTTCCAAGAAACTATGTGCGTACTTGATGCAGTTCAAGTAAGTAATATGATTAATGTTAAATTATCATAACATATTATAAATAAACTTTATGATACTAATTGGAGTAGTAAGATCGAGTTGCAACTTGCAATTAATTTACCTTCATACTTTGTACATAATACTGCATTTTAGATTTTGTTAATGCTTTGCTTATGTACCTTTTATTTTTCCTCAATTAGTAAACAGGTGTTAACGAAGGCATCTAAACAAAAACAGAGAAGTCTTAGCGCAGGCACGACCGGAACCCGAAGGACAATGCGACATGACATTCAATTTAAACTCGGACGCCGGGCCACGCGTTCAATAATTAACATAATGTACTTTTTCTACTTTTTGCACATCTCGTTTGACACTCCATCACTCATGGAAATTCCATTTTCAATGCCGCTATAGGGGAGGGGTGGGGTGCAGCGGTCTTTGCATCCGCGCGATGGACATGGCGGTTTTTGGGTGGTGAGGGGTGGTCGAAAAAAAGATTGTTAAAAAGGCTGGCCCCCGCGACGGCGGTGTGTGAGTGCGTGCGGGTAAAAAAGCGCTTACTAATCGATACTATAGATTCTGAGGCAAGTAGGTTGCGCCGGTGCCACGCCGATTGGTCGACGACGATCGTTTCAGAATTTTTTCGAGGCCTCTAACGAAGCGGTCGATGTTTAGTCTTTGGACGCAATCGGACCTTTTGAACGGGCGCGGATGTGTCGTCTTTTTACCACAGCTCCGGGCCTAACTCGACGGTCAACACTTGAAAATTAAGCGCGCTTATTCGCACTTAACTTTGTCCTTCTTTCTGCCGCTCGAATTTCTACGGTCACGTGCTTTCAAAGACACAAAACGTCGACTTCAGTTTGAATGGCATATTTAATGCTTTTTTCAAGTCGCTTTACTGCAATTTTCGGTTAATTTTGTTTTTGTTAGAGTGAATGGCTAAATGGCAAACACTTTCACATTATTAACAATGTAACGATAACATGCGTTGTAAAGCTTTAACATTTTAGTTTGACTAGACCAAGAGTAGACCTAGAGTCTGCTACAAATTAAGTTGTTTTTTAAGTTCTTGCGCCTAAACTTTCAAAATATTTTCTAATAATAATTGACTGAAACTTAAAATAGAGTATCTATAGCTTCTTGAACTGGATAGATATTCTCAGGACATGAAGAAGCAAGCTAGGAATACATATAACACGACTTTAATACTGAAACTCAAAAAGAAAACTTTCTATGTTAACTTTTTTAACATAATATCCTGGCATGGCTTCAGCTAAAACTTTTAATAGGTAGGTATTGGATACACTTCTATTGCCTCTACTAATCATAACAACAATCAAGTACATTCGCCTTGACATCTTAAAAAACTAAAAAAATACTTTGTAACTCCATTTCAAACAAAACCCGAGCGTTAGTGATCTTAATAAAGCATTTTCTACATAAAAGAGTACGTCACAGAGGCAACAAAAGTGTTCCACTAAGTAGATGGTTGAGGAGTGGGTTAAGTGTTACCTCATTCTTAAGGTTGATGGGCTCTTGCTGAGGCCGGGACGGGGAGTGCCGTCCCACCTCTGCACTCTCCAACATATCAGCCTCGCATCCCGATTCGTCTGGAAATAAGCGCGTGGTTAGAATGTGAATAAATAAATATAACTACTAATTCTATATAAATAGTACCTGCTGCTTCTTTTTTGTTATCTATACTTATACTTATTATTAATATATTTTAATTTTAGTATTATAATTTATAATATGGCTGGAGTTTGTTTGTTTGTTTAAACGCGCTAATCTCAGGAATTACTGGTCCGATTTGAAAAATTCTTTCGGTGTTAGATAGCCCATTTATCGAGGAAGGCTATCATCTCGCTAAGACTACGGAGCACAGCTAGTTCATAATATGATCAAGGTATAGTAGAGCACGTATACTCTACATAACACATGTTTAAGTAAGCTTTAAAGAATTGTATCTGTATTCTTTGTTGGATATTCTTAAATAAATAAATCACCAGATAAGGGTACTACCTATTCTTAAATAAATCTGAAAATAAATGATAATATGTTTAAAAAATAAATATTATTAGTATTTTCTGAGACAAAGGTAAAATTTAGTTGAAAAGATAGAGCAATGTTTTAACTAATCAATATGTAATTATTGTAAGCAGGTAATAATTTAAAAATGTATATATTTTTATATAATGTAAATTTAATAATTGTTTAGAAAAAATAATGAGACGGTAATATTTAATATTATATTTGATTGTATTGCAGCGAGTAGAGACCACAGAGGGGTAACGTTGGATAACGTATCAAGGTGTTTTTTCTAAACAACTTCGACAGTTGCGTTGTATCAATGTGGCAGATGATATAATTTAGTGTTTTATTCAACTAGAGAAACGTAGTAGATATTATAATGAATATGATGATATAAACTACGAAACATTATAGATTTTATTAACTCTAATTTTTAACAGTAACAAATAGGCGAAATACATTGAAATAGCAAATCAAACAACTTGATAATTTTATTAAAAACATCTTAAATCTCTTAATCAAAAAATAGTGTATCTATCTATCTAAAAAAAACACAAACACGTTACAAAAAAAAATACGAATAAAAATAAACTATATTATTCCATGTAGTCATTTATTAAACGCATTAATCATATTTAGTCATTGTCTAAAAATTACCACAAACTATTTATTCCCTAAACGCTCTTTTTACAGCGTATAATCCAAAACGAAAGCAAAGCCTCAACACGTACTGAACTTGCGAGACAAAAGCCACAAAAGAAGCAGGCCTGACCCACCTCAACGCGTACCAACAAATAGGTCAAGATCCGGCCGAGTCGGCATTCGGAAGGAAAATTCCCTCTTTATTTACCTGTGGGGAGTGAAACTCCACTGAATTTCGTGTGGACCTTGTCCGGCGATTTTGTTTTCACGATTCGTGGTTTTATAGCTGTCTTATTTTGGTATTAGGGTTTTAATCTTCTCTTGCTATGAATGCTTTGAAAAATAAAGTTTGAAAGTGGGTAGTTTTATTTATTGTTGTTGTCTAATTTAACTATTTAAAATCGATACTTAGTTACGTAATATTTATCATCTAATTCCTTACATTCATGTTTATATTTGTCATGAGGGTAGTTTTCAATAAGTTACCACATTATTCGATCAAACATGCACACAATAATTCCTTAAACAACAAAACTTCCCGAAACATGTTACTGTTAAGTATCATTTAAGGCATAATTCATTTATACGTCCGTCTAAACGTGATCCATTATTTGGATTTTAATGAACATTTCCCGTGAATCAGTTACAGTAAGTACACCGATAGTACGGGGAACGAATTAGACCGACAAGATAATGTTCGGGCTTTTATTAACAGCGAATCTACTTCGATATTTACAGATGAGTCAATAAGCTTTTCACTGGAAACACTTGATTTAATCCGCAACTTGTAGGATTTATCGATTTTCTGGTAATATTGTAAGTATTTATTGCTTCGAATTCCTGAGGGAATGAAATTTAAGGGGTGGTAACGATGTTATAGCATAGAATCACGGCTCCTTTGCAAAATAGATCTATTTGTGTCCTTTGGCGCAAGATTTATGAAACATTATTTGGTACGAAATTTACTTGTTCAATTATGCAATCTAGGATGCTTCAATTAATTATATATTTTCAGTTAAAACAAAGCACATGGTAACCATTTTAAGTTCAACATGGCTGAATTTTTTCAATAACACATTAGATGCCGCAATGTAGAGCACGAAAAAGAGTTAAAAAAATCTATTGAGAATTAATATTTTTATTTAGAATTTAGAATTTCTTAATACATATTTTTATAAAAAGAAATACTAATCCATTTCGTTAAACAAAATCCATGCTTCGCACTACAATTACGAAGTCAAAATTTTAATGATATTAAAATACGTAACATTTTCATTTTCTCTACAATCCTGGATACAGTCGGATTGTTAAGTTCAGTCATAAAGCAGTAGTATCAAAGTTACATCTGGCTAACTCGATAACCCAATGTCCTATAAACGTATCGGTTGCAACAAAAACAAACAATAAAACGCTGTATCTTACCACTCCAATCAACTCCGGGCCCGGCAAGCGAAACTGAGCCTTAACGACCTTGCAAACTAAGACACTACCAATCATTGTTCTGCAAATAGCTGGCCGGCCTAAGCAATACGAACTGATGCCAAAACGTAGCGGCCGTCGAATATGATTGCTCCTAATGCGTTGGGCAATAGGGGGGTGAGGCGAGGTCGGTGGAGGGGGTTGCGTCGCGCCGTGTTTCTGACCGAGCAGTAAGTCTGGCTTAATCCTATCGGAAACGCGGGCCCCCATTGAAGATCGGCAAGGACTCAATATGGTATCCGATCTCACGATACATCTCGGGATATTTGAATTTACTTCCTACGTTTGGTAAAGCTCTGGGGGCTTATCAATTAAGCTTTGTAGAGCAATCATTCAGATTTTCAAATAAAAAAAAATGTAACCTAATGTTTTCTTAATTAATAGCAACAGAAACATAATCCATGAGCTATATGAATAGCATAAGGGCATTAAAGCTAGAGCTCACAGATGAACACACGAATCAATCACACCATAGCCCGAACAAATGAATTATTAATGAATCGTTCATATCACTCCGCTCAAGCTCGACAAAGACGGAAAACGATTGTACATCTTGTATCTAAAACTAGCTGCACTAGATTTATCCGGCGATAGTTGATTCCCTGCACACTCGACTCTAGGCGGCCTGTAGAGGGGGACATTACAAATTAATAGCACAAAGACCGACCGCAGATCGCCGCTGCGAAAATTTACAGGCTCCAGACACTTATAGTGCACTGCAGACGATAAAGGCTGGCTTTACGTGCGAGTATACGTAAGGCGTAGGCGTATTTTGGCAGTAGGTTAGCTTGCTATAGCTATAATGATAAATTTCTAATAAACATTGTTCTTGGTGCAGGCTGGAGATTAAATTTTAAATAAGCTAAGGCGCAACGCTCGTAAGACATATTGAATAAGTATAGCTAGGAAATATGTTTGTTGTAGAAATCGTTCTTAGGAGAATATTCTTGCTATTGATAGGTGTAAAGTATTTTTATGACTCTATATTTTAATAATATTCGAGTAGTTTTATTTAAGTATATTAAAGTAATAATATTAAAGTATTATAATATTCAAGTAGTTTTTAAGACTCTATATTTTTTTCAGAAGTGTTCTTGTATTTTGTACAAAATATCACAATAACTTAATCAACGTCAATTGTTAGGATAAGCTGACCTAATTCGGAGAAAATGATTGAATTAAAGATTATTTTATTGGTCATTAGTTTTTGTCTAGCCACTACTTAGGTCTAGGTCATTCGTTCTGTGGTGCGAATACACGTGATCGCACGTAGGTTATCTTATGTACATGTGTAATATGTATATGTTTAGTATCTTCAGGAGAACAGGTGATTATTTTAATAGAAAGCTATACACGAACAACTGTACAGACAAGAACAAAAACGAGTATATTTTTTATTACGCTAATATTTCTAATACCTCCATACTTCTATTGATTTTCATTTAAATAATAGACGGCAAGATAATAATATCTATTAATAACGACGAACTATAGAGTTAATTTTAAAAATAGATTGTTAAAAGTTCCAAAAACAATTTCAAATTTGCGGCTCATCAAGCATTCATTAGACCGCATAAATCTGGCTCTACAAAAAAATCTAACAAACACAAATTGTATTTTCAACATCAAAAAATCCATATAAATGTGCCATCCCAATGTATCAATCATATTTAATCAATAACAACTAACAAAGGATCTATTCCCTTGATAACAAATGCAGCAAACGTCACAACACACATATACAGCTAATACCTACACACACATGTCTGTTTTACATGTAACTATATATTTCATTGTACATTTCTATTCCAGTTTTAGTGTTAGCATGTTTTATATTTCTATTCTCCACTAATCAAAACCTATGCAGCTGTATTTTAATATCAAAAAAATTGGTACTAGAGTTTGATTGCTTTTCCAATCGGTTTCAAATACTAAGCGATGCTCTCCATTTGCGTTTTGTCCTTTACAAAGAGTACAATACTTGTTTATTTATTTTCTATGCCGTATCACGCATAAGGGGAAATTTTGTTACTAATTTTGTCAATATATTTGGACACTTATAATAAAAACAATGAAAAATGTGGAATAACGAAGTGGTGTTTGATATACAATTCGGTTTATTTGTTCTAATACAATTTACACGATTATGAAAACAATTTCAGTTTGGGAATGAAGTTTTCATATTGTATTTTATATTAACTGCATACGTATATTTACTAACATTGTAAATGTGAGTGTAACTCTGTTTGTCTAGTACTCCGTGACGACTCTACCCCTACATAGATGATCAATTATTCCAATTTGCTCAATAACAAAAATACTTATATTATCCGATACATGTATTAAGAAAAGACACATTACAACTAACTTTGAAACTAGATCATGATGTAGGTACTAATGAATGTAATAAAAAAAACATCACGTTTTATAGCTAATTACTAATCAGAAGAAAGTGCGTATTAGAGCGAGTTAGTTCATTTTTTTGTCTCTTATTAACGCTATGTAGTTTTCAGTTCTTCTGCCGATACTTTAATTTCGGTTTATTGTTTATCCAAAGATTCGACAAAATATTATAGTCTGTTTCACCAGCGCAGCGATCTAGCTACAAGGCTGCTTGCCGAATTATATGAATTGTAACACTTGCCTTTCTGTTCAATATCATCGCGAGGCATTTAACGAATGGCCTCTACAGTAAGCGGACAAATTGCTTCTAAAACAACAAAAGCCGACCGGAAAAATTCACAATCGCACCGAATCATTAATCTCAGAAACAAATGGAAATCGGCCGACATCTGCTATACTGGGCCTCGAAAAAAATGGCCGCCATAGTCGACAGTTGTCACGTTATTCTCGACGGGATTAATTAGAAATGCGATTAAAAGCAAACAAAACAGGGAATGGTGAACTTAAATTAATGAAAAATTACCACCCTCCGCGAGCACTCGTCAACTCTTTTTTTTACGGGGTCGCTCCCGCGCATTAAGCGGCTTTAATTTGAATTCGAAATTAGAATTACGCGCGTTTTATAATTATACTTTTTTTCGGCCAGCGGCGGTTGATTTTTAATATAGGTTATGTATTGTTCTGATGGCTTTAGTTAACAGAACTCATTCTGTTGAAAATTACTCGTTTCAAAAACAAATACCCTGTTTATCGAAAGCCAACTCATTATATTATAATTTCTGAATGAAAAGAAGTGAATTATTATTCTGGCATTGTAAAACCCGGTAAACAAACTTATCCTATTATGTGCCTACTTTAAAGTTTCAGTGAAGTATCAATATAGCTTTAATGAGCATTACTTGGAATACTAATAATAATAAGTTGTTCAGAAAGTATAACAAACCAAATTACGAAATGGAATGAATTGATCATAGTTAAAAAGGATCCTTTATTTAAAAATAAATATCATATAAACCAGCCTTTAACAAATTGAATAAAGCCAAAAATATTTAAATGTTGTCAATCAACATCTTACCAACTTTTAAAAAAGCACACCTTACAAAATCAAACAGTACAATAATTATACAAAGCCATGAAAACGCACAAATAACACGAGAAGCCGTGAATAATAAAATGTAATAATGAGGCACGCGTAACAACGCGTCGCAATATAATTTTAGAACAATGGTGTTCGTATAATAAGTGATCGGGAACACCCGCGGAAGGGCAATGATAAGTGCTTTTGTACGGCGAGTGCGCGACAAGGGCCCTTTACGTACGCGCCTCGAGGAATCTACGGGATTTTGTTTTTTTTCGTGTATAACAAACGTACAGGCCATTACGCCACTATAGGTGTTATAGGTATATAAGTGAGCTTTGAATGAAACTAAGAATTGTTTCTACTTCTTTTTGATAACTATAGATAACGACATTATAATAAATAGTTAATATATACCTCTCTATGAACTGTTAGAAATCAAAGAACATTCAGGACCAAAAAATTGCAGAATTTTTTCTTTTCAAATTTGATATAACAGAAATCTATTTTCTATATTATATCCTTACAGGAATTGTTTAGTAGAGCAAGTGAATTGAATCCCTAGAGATTATGAGCCGATAAGTATGTCAGGCTCTAGGTTCAAGAAGGTAGTAAATCTATACCTAAAAGTACCTTTATTCTATACTTTCCTAAAATGTATAATTTAGAATATTTGACATTTCATTCCGTAGAAGCTGGAAAGTTCATCATAATCAGGAACATAATAAACGTATCACAAACAAGTATATGTATATAAATTAACTTTAAACAGCGAATGTTGGCGTAAACGATCTCATAATACGATAATAGCTTTAAAACAACCGCTGACAGGGCTCTTTGAACTGATGTATTAATAGTCTAAACAAAAGTTTATTGTTAACATCAAGGGAACAATTGCTAGGAAATAGTCGCTACTGTGAAGTGCAATAATGCGTGATTTATCGTCAAATTACTGGATGCATTTTATTATTGTTTTAAAATAAATTGTCACTAGAAAATCGTCAGTTTTAATACCGGAGATATTATATTATTGCAACGATTAAATGTGGTTTATAGTCTTACAACTATGTTAGTCGTGGTAGAATCATTTATTGACATTACACAAATGCTACTTTTATGAGATGATTGTATAGTTATAGTTAACTTTATTATTTCAGAAGGAATTCATACATTTATGTACAATAAAATGTGTACTTAAGGACGATTTCACATGTGCAAAATGCAGAATTTCTAGTAGTTCTACCTACATGTCTGCCGGCTTTCATAATATTCCTAATCCCCTAGTACCTACTTTCTCTTTTTCACTTTCTCAAAATAAAGTTTTCTGTTTAGTTACCAAAAATAAGAAAAGGACAACATCAAAGGAAAGCAACATTATATCAACAACGTTTTTGTAACAATTTGTTATTAACTAGAGTAAATTCACATTAGCTCTATGAGCTAACCATTAAAATTTCCCAAGCGCAACACTCCAAAATTGGAATTACAATGCTTCGATCTCCCCCGTACAGCCGTCAACCGTTAAAACTAGCGTGATTAAAACACAAAATTAACCCCGCGTACATTTACAAATATCGGTCAATTAACGGCCGAGTGAGATAACAATTGAAATCGGTTTCGCTTTCACCGATGCCCGGTTAACGTGCGCTAAATATAATAATAGATCAGCGGATATATCAATGCTCCATGCTTTCGCACTGCCACTTTCAATTTTCCGAACGCAACCGCGCACAGATAAAATAATGTTTGTATACTCTGTGCCACCACGGTACGATGCCGTGTATTGTGATATATATCATCGGATTTTTGGCGGGAATGTGATGATAGAACGTTTAAGTTCACATTTTATTGGTGCATTTGTTAAAATTTTGCTTTCATTTGGAATATGCATAATATGGACTACCTATTTGTATAAAAGTAATTTAAGTTAACAAAAGTAGAGGCGTTAGGAATAAGTTGACACAAATATTATTTTGATGAATAATAAAGCTCTAAAATAATTGAAGGTTATTCTTGTAAGTACCTACTAGGTGCCTGCATAGTCATAATATTATGAGCTTACAACAAATATATCCATAATTACCTATATTTTTTAATGAATCGAAGAACCATTGTTCAAATGCAATTAATATCTTAAACAACAATAACGCAATTAAACTTTATAATGTAAAAAGATCGTGCTTCGGCGCTCCAAACTGAAGATTTAACGATTTCATACATCTGTACGAGCACAATCATAAAAATTGCCCATCCATAAAGGTTTATAATAATGCATTTATGGTAATGATTAGACGACTTTAAACTCTACTTAATATTATTTAAAGCTTATTTTCAAACGATCCGCGATTCATTAGTAATACGAATAAGGGGTTGGCAAATCCAACTTCTATTGTTAATAGTCACGCGTCGCGTTATAATTATGTTTGTTATTATTAATGGTATAGAATAATTTGACTGAATAGATTCTTAAAAAACTAAAAGCTATAACATATAATAGCGCTTTTATTTAGTCGCATAATAGTTAAATTAATCCCTAGAAATACCATTACCTCATGTGTTTGGGACATGAACCCATAGTATGTTTGTAAAATAGCAATTATGTTTAGCCAATTACAAGTAAAAAGAAATGGCATATAAGAAAAGTGTTAATGCAAAGTAAATCGTAAACAAAAAGTAAAATGCGATGTAAATTTCCAAATGTCAAACGAAGTCAGTTACAACTCCATAATATAATTCATAAAAAGTGCGAACAGCGGACATCGTGTTATTTCGATTCAAATTATCTTTAATGCGCTGTTATTTTTGAGTTTTAATGCGCCCGCTATAAAAAGATAATCACAAAAATAATTGAAACGAAATAATAAAGAGAGTGGGGAGGGAGAGGGGGCGATTAATGACAGGGTGGTGGGATAGTCGCATTACGACCTAAATAATCATCATAATTACGCTTTTTAGCCCGGTTTCCCCTTTTTACCCTCTAAGTACTAGAGATTGTCTATTTGAGGCTGTTTTTTTCCAGCGGCTCGTAGCTATGGAATGACAGATTTACTTCTTTATGGCTAATAATTGTTGCAAAGCAAGCGCAAATTATAGCAAAAACTTTCTCTAATTACTCCTATTAAATAAGGGAGTGGTATTGGTAGTATTTTTATTTATTACTAAATAAACAATCGAATATTACTAGACATAACGTTTTACTTTAAATTATTGTAATAAGTATTTAAGTACGTACAATTAAAAAATAAAAAGATAATCGTAGGTACTATATTTAAATTTGATCGTAGAGCAACTTATAAAACTTACTCGTAGCATAGTTTTGTTTATTCCCAAACCGTTATCGTATGAAATTATTTGTTGGTCATTAGCAAAAAATCTTCATTTTCATTTAAATTCTTCAGATTTTTCATTTAATTACTAAGTAATATGTTTTACATGACATGTAGAGACACTTCTTATAATATAACATGTCTCTACCAAACCTATGTTAATCTTTTTAAACGTAAAAATAAATATTATTTAACTTGTAATACGTATGCAAATTTCCACTCGATAAAATACTAAAGGCAAAACAAAAGGGCAGCGGCAAACGTACACAGTAGTCAGAGAGTAATAGAGTGCCTGTACCATGTTCTCGCGCGACCCTTCTAAAACTGAAATGAATTGAAAGCGCACGCTCCATTGCCTCATATATATGGAACGCGCTCTTGCAAACGTGAAGAATGTAGCAATGTATTGCATTTTGAAATGGAACACGTATAGATTAGCTATCTTATTTATGGCCTGAATCTTAACGGAATAGGATTGTTTTAAAATAATATTGATGATTTCCTATAATCGCCACATCTTTTTAATTAATTATCCTTTTAGTTACTTACAATAATATTTATTTCGCTTTTAATTTTCTCATGGAAAATATGTGTCTTATTTTACATTTATTTATAAACTTATTACAATTTCCTGCACAATTTTTTGCTATAAAGTTCTTATGATAAAGGTTCAAGGCTTAAAGGTTTATGACCGAAACAAATAAACAAAGATGTTGCTAATGTAACGAATTTAAATGTATGTAGATTAAATGTAGATAAATGTATTCGATTTGCAAAGCGGAGTGCTTGAAGAATCGGTATATAATTAAAGATAATGAGACGCCATTCAGACGTCCGTCTGTGTCCTGTAACTTGGAGCTACGAATTGGAGGGATCAGAGGTGGTAATATGTTACATTTTTTTATTCAGTAATATATACAGTATCATCAATTGATTCATTTGATTTGTAAGAGAAAAAAGTACCATTGATATGAATAAGAGAATAAGATACTGAAAAGTCATAAAAGAAATTTTTTAATATATTATTAACACAATATTTAATTAACTCTTATACATATATTTAAATTTATTTTATCTTTCATAACAATGGAGAATATAGTTTTATAAACTAAGGTTAAAACAGCGTTATTAGCATGTTCATTGTTCACGTAAAAAGATGCCTTCTCCATATTTTATGATCACTAACTCTCCACTAAGATAGAGGTCTTTAAATGAACGGGTTTAATTCGGTTTAATTTTATATCATCTCGCTCTGTTTTCGGTTTCTTTGAAATATGCATTTAATTTCTTATAATAAAATTTGGGTTTTCGATATTCCGAAGTTTAATGTTTTAAGTGCATAACCAAATTTAGACATAGGTTTTAAGAACCTTTTTTAATTCTCATGAGGATCTCATTATGCTGCTTAACAAGTTTAAGTATATTAACAAATTAATAATAATCAGTGTACCTAAATATAAAATTTATTTCCTTTATACCTGTCATTAATTAAGAACTTGAAAAAAATTCTGAGAGCCTACCTTTAAATTTACTCCATGTCAACCGTATAGATATAATATGTCCTCCTAAATGTTAATTTACATTGACGAGTATGTAATGTTGGTTCACATACCACATAGTGTCAAGCAAGCAATCGATGCGTAAACCACACGAGTTAACTCACCTGAATCTAAGTTTTCTACAACTAAACCTACCGTCTACTCCTAAAGGTATAAGAATAAGTTAAATGTGTTAAAACTTATTTTAGTAGAGCAAGTCAGTAATGAGTTGAAAGGCTGGGTATGTCATGGTTTGAATTAAAATATAAATACATATGTAACGAACAATGCAGTCAGCTCGTATGCATTCCACTCGAAATCAAGTTGTAGCCCTTTGTAACAACAAATCGCTCGAGTGATACATAAATAAAAAGGTCACGTCACGATACAGTTGCGACTTAAATCTTTTCAGCATTAAACAACACTTCACCCTTCTTATTTTAAATATTCAACGAAATTACCAAAATGAATAAACGAAATAGCAAGTTATAATTAAAATAATTTACTTAATGGCCTCAGTCATTAGCGATTTTATTTCCAAATCGTCTGTTTTTTTCTACGAAATTACCACTGCTTTCACGAGTGGCAACATTTTTTCATTTGCTAGATTTTTATCTATCGTAATCATTCGTACTTTATTACATTTTTATTAAAGAATAAATGAAATAAAATTGAGCTCGCGCAATAATTTTAAGTGACTGAAACGTAAAATAAGCTAATTTTAATAAAACATAATCATGATAAAGCTTCAAAGTTATTTCTGAGGGCGAGATAGTTCATTAACCTGTGTAATGTCATGATATATGATGGTAAATGGTAGGCTTTTTGGGAAATTAGTGTTTATTTGGCTCCAGGGCTACTTCATCTTAATTTAAAAACGATCTAATAAAGAGTTAACACTTTGTTATATTATATTATCTAGCCGCCTATGCCTATACTTTTGTTTTGTCTTACTTCCATTAGAACCAAACTGATTCTAATCGTATGATTTTCAGGAGAGTGAGTCTATGTGAGGCGAACATTTCTTCCGAACCAACCTTGCAAAGATTCTGCAGAACAGACACGCAAACATTTTAACATAAATTTACTGAACTTTCAATAAATGATGTTGACGTAATACAAGCTTTTAATTTAATTCATTTTTATTTCTTACTAGGTTTCCGCCCGCGGCTTCGCCCGCGCAGTCAAAGAAAAACCCGTATAGTTCCCGTTCCCGTGGGATTTCCGGGATTCCGTCATTTTTCCGGGATAAAAAGTAGCCTATGTCCTTTATCGGGTATCAAAATATCTCTATACCAAATTTCATGCAAATTGGTTCAGTAGTTAAGGCGTGATTGAGTAACAGACAGACAGACAGACAGAGTTACTTTCGCATTTATAATATTAGTATGGATTCAGATGAAATCCCTGATAGTTAAACATATCAAACACATCAAATGCATCAGTATATTTGCGACCAAACTTCCAAACAGAACATATATCTACACATGGAATATAATATTTATGAACTAATGAATAAATAATTACGCACTGTAACGGCATTTCGTTTTTAATATTAATAATGCGTGATGACGTCACGTGACCCTAATGTGCTATTAATAACATAATTAGGCCTGTTATCAAGTTATAAACACCTTAATTACATATTAATTAAGGGCATACCGTTGGCTATCACTTCGTATTATGGTTTTATATTTCAGTTTGATTTCAGTGACACGCTTTGGACAGTTATTGTTCGATAAACAACGCCTTGTTGTATTGTTAAAATTCTAATGCTATTTTTATAGCATGGGCTTGATTAATTGTTATCATAGCTATAAATATGTATGATACATGATATTTATTTTAGAGCCTATCTAATTTAAGGATTTATGGTTATTTCAAATTCAAATTAAAATTCAAATGATTTATTGTGATTCACAGGTTATAAGGGTTATTACATTATATGTAGGTGATCCGCTGTGATCTGCCATGTGGCGTACAAGTATTATAGAAAAGAAGGTAACTTTATTAGAAACTAGCAGGTCCCCGCTGTTTCACCTAGTCCATTTTAGTCACATTGCAAACGTTTATTATATTGTTTATATTATAAGTTTTTGATGATTAACGTAATCATTGTATTTCTGTGTGACGTAATCAATATTAAATAATAATTAATTTACAACATTTTTGTCATACACATCGTTGCATAATAAATCTTATTTACATATTGTAATACATTTAACAGAAGTTAACCGCTAATGACGCCTTATATTAAAAATACTTATTACATGGAAAATCACAATTTATTCGACCTTGCGGTCTCTTAATTAGTATTTAAGTATTGATAAAGATATAATTTGCTTTATTACATTTTAATGCTGGCCATAAAATAATTTAATACAAGTAACTAGGTACGTTATTACAAAGTTATTGTCGTAAAAATATAGTCTTAAAAGTCATAAGACTTAATATATCCTGTTGATAATTAAGCTTTTAGACACATTCAAGATTTTTTTTATTCAGCTGTTTAATTGATATTGAAGGAAAAACTAATGAAAACGAATGTTGTTTTAACTGACTTCATAACAATTTATAAATATGTTTTTCGCATTTTCATTTTTAATGTAAATTTGATAGCATTTTAGATATCATTAAGGGATAGATTCGAGGATTTTTCTTCAAAAAATTAACTCCCTTATTTAAATAATATAGGCATGCATTGTGTTATAGAACTGTAGGTACATTTATAGAATTTGATCATTAAAAAACACTATCTAAATAAACTCTACTATGACTCTACATTAAATTCAAACATTTTTACTTTGCGATGATTAAAATTTTAATTATCGCATTTTATTATTTTGCCAATAATTATTATTTAAATTATCGCGACCATTACAATTTAATGTATGCTTATAATTATAATAATAACGTAATTAAATGATATCCATTATCGTTAAGTACCACAAGGTAAGTACAATACCTGTGAACTCAACCAACTAATCCTAGTTGTTCAAATAATAATTATCAATAACGAGTTACTTGTAATAAACATTATAATCTAAAAGACATTCCTGTAATACGTGAACACGTCGATCTTGCATTTATTATTGTTTATTGGCTTTATTTTTAAATAATTCCTCATAGAAATTTAAACCGTATCTCCTTGTCAGATAGGCTAAAATAGCGTGTAGTCACCGTATTCAACTTCAGATAGATGTATTAACAGCCTATTATAATACTTAAGCAGTACCGGTGTATGGCGTACAATAATTATTATGTCGAGGTATAAATTATTAGTCATAATAACAAACTCAACATCTGTGAATTTTATCTTAAGTACTATCGGGTATCATCTTTACGACGCGTAAACGAGGCCCTTTAAACTATTAATTTTGTACGTGTTTGTTTGTCCATGAAAGAGGTAGCTATAAAAGTAACGGTTATGGCTTTTTAGGGTTCCGTAGCCAAAATGGCAAAAACGGAACCCTTATAGTTTCGTCATGTCCGTCTGTCCGTCTGTCCGTCTGTCCGTCTGTCACAGCCGATTTACTCGGAAACTATAAGTACTACAGTGATGAAATTTGATGGGAATATGTGTTGTATGAACCGCTACAAAAATATGACACTAAATAGTAAAAAAAAGAATTGGGGGTGGGGCCCCCCATACATGTAACTGAGGGATGAAATTTTTTTTTTCGATGTACATACCCGTGTGGGGTATCAATGGAAAGGTCTTTTAAAATGATATAAAGTTTTCTAAAAAACATTTTTCTTAAAGTGAACGGTTTTTGAGATATCAGCTCTCAAAGTCGTAAAAAGTATGTCCCCCCCCCTCTATTTTTATAACTACGGGGTATAAAATTCTAAAAAAAATAGAGGTGATGCATGCTAATTAACTCTTTCAACGATTTTTGGTTTGATCAAAGTATCTCTTATAGTTTTTGAGATAGGTTGATTTAACTGTAATTTATTATATTTGCTGCTACGGAACCCTTTGTGCGCGAGCCCGACTCGCACTTGGCCGGTTTTTATAAAAACAATTAATTATATAACGTAGGCGTTGCACAAGCGGTTACATGCGTGCAATCGATGTGATTTGTTTATGTTTCGACTTCTAATTTGCTTTTGTAAGAAAGAATATTATCAAAGTAATTTTTTAAATTGTTAAAAAAATTCAATAAGAACAAAAGTATGATAGAAATATTAGTTCTTATCCCACAAATAATATTTGCTTTTAAACGATTATTTTTTTATGTATCTAAATTGTTAATAAAACGCACAAATTGATTCCTATCATAAAATTAAATTAGAAACCGATCATAACTTCTGAGAACCAAGTGGAGTTATGAGACATAATCCTTTATGTGTAGTGTTTTTACATGTACGCATTAATGTGAGAGGCGCCCATAGCGCGATCGCAAACAGGCGATTAGACCGACTCCGAGAATCACTCATAAATTCAACCCTAAAACAACCGCTCTGTTTAGTTTGGAAGCTCTCATCCCAGTAATTATACAATAATTCATACTTTAATAAATACTAATAAATCGTCCCTCGCGCCGAAGCATTATCCATTATTACAATGTAATTACAGCCGATAAATTACCAAATAATACATCAATCAGATGTGTTATAATTTTGTTGTTTCTTTACGTATATTTTTATCGGGCGGCGGGCAATTTTATTAAAATTATAATGCGGCGGCACCGCTCAAATTGGGGTAGCTTCGGGCTAAGTTCGAATTTAATTATATATGTAATGTTTAATGATATATTCTTATAATAAGCTACCTGATTCACGGTGGGCATAAATCAAATATTTCATTAAATTTCGAAGCGTTTACAACCCTTCATTTCGGTGTTATTACGTAGCCATGGGATTCGTTGGCGAACTCTCTGATACACGTCCTACATTTTAGAATAGCATTATTTTTGTGACTTTGATGAATGGTATCGATTCGCCGGGTGCATAATTATCTTTTTGCGAACTTTTCCCTGTTTAATAACGTGTTTTTGGAATTAATCGAGAAATTAAAGTGTTTAGCTGATGTTTAAATTAAGACAGGCTAATTATGCTTCATGTATGCTTTTTATTTTACAAGACGTTGCAAAAAATTGGTTTTGTAAAAAAACTCGAAACTGTTGTTTTTTCTTGGATTTCATTTTGTGCTTGTTAATATTTTGTGTTGCTTAGTTTGGTCACCATTATAACGCAATTTTGTACTATCTAAATTTTTCGACGCCTCAAATTAGAAGAAGAAAAAAGTTTATAATAAATAAGATTATTCATGAATTAACATAAATTGGTTTAACACTCATATTCATTATGACGCAACACAATTATAGTTATCGAATATCTAGAATGTCTTAAGGTCTAAGTAAAAAAATTGTAGTCTCTTAGCATTGTACACACACATAGCGCGCATGCTCTACAAAAAAGCCGGTCAAGTGCGAGTCGGACGGTCGAGGGTTCCGCACAAGCGGATCGAGTTACAACTTTACAAGCTTAACTTTGCCGTTGGGAACTTTTGTGCCCAGTACATCGGTATAGAATATAGATTGTGGTTAGTTCACCAACTGCAAATAAGTTTGTTATCCAAAAAAAAGTTTCAGATTTTCCATATACTGTGGTACATTGTTTTTATACTCGTGTGCTACATAATATTGCTTTTTGTAATAATATCAGTGAAAGGGAAGTACCTAGGTATAATAAATAAGTATTTGATATCTTATCGAGTGATAAATTATGTGTGTATCTAGACGTTTTTTGAAACTTTGTGTGTGTCATAAATCGAACGTACCTTACCCTCTGGTTGCATTTTTAATTTAGTAAGGAACCCAAAAAAGTTGTTTTAGTATCGCAAAAACCATAATGAATCGTTTAAAATGTAAAGCTCTATTATGAACTTAATTATTGCTAATGACGTCAATCAAAATGATTAGCGAAAAACATAAAACAAGAATTCGGAAGAGAACCACACTACATAATATAGAACGTTGTATTTGAAGATGTGTGACTCCAAATACGTGTAAATTTTTGAAAAATTATGCCTATTTTGCCTCGGGTTCATCTCACCCTAATTGTGAGGGTGCCAAGTGTTCTGCGAAATAATTAAAAGAATGTGAATATGACATCTCGGCTCGTGTTAATTGCTTTGTTAAATAAATGTAGTTTTTGTTGACGTGTTGTTTGAAACTAGCCGACGCTATAGATTAAGTTACCGTATCGTATGTACTAGATAGATAGATGTTTATATTAGATTCTAGATTTGATATACGTTGATAATAGTTATATTATCATGTTTTAAATAATACAATCGCATGATGAGATTGCTAAATTTGAAATTTCACTGTAAAAATAAAAATAATGGTATCAATCTTTCAATTATCATTAACCGTATACTGTGGTACATGGTATATGGTTAATGAATAATGATATACCATATACCACAGTATATCATTAACCATACACCAAAAACGTCCAAAAAAGACGATTTTGCATTTTTATAAATTGAATTGTTTCAGTTTCGTCTTTTTAAAGAAGAAGAGAAGTGTGAAGATACATTAATCTCTATCACATACTAGCCGTATAGTATGCGTAAATATACAACAACTAGGTGCTTTACTTCTTCTTTCATTCATAACGTTACACATTACACAATCCAATCGCATTTTATGTATATGTTTTACTAACCATCATGTCCATACAAGTATGCAATAAAACATCCAAAGTACTTTGTATGCAAAGTAATAGTTACCAACTGTTAAACTTCAAAATAATTCCAAACTAATTAACTAATTTAAAAGATTAACAATTTAAGTATCCAACTACGGGTTTAATGAGCCCCCATGACATTTAGATTCAAGGACCTTCCCATGTTTTGATTCGAAATAATCTAATGATCCGGAAACCTGTACTTGTGTTAATAAAATAATTTAACTAACAATTTGAAAGAATTAAGCAATCATTACAAGTATTCATATCCTTTTATTTGGGAAGTAATGGCGGCGCTTGCGCATGTTCTTTTTGCTTCGGCCCTTTTTGATATGAGAAAGTTATTTATCCACTTTATTAACAAAATGTATTGCGAATTGCGATAGATTGAATAATATGTTCATGAATCATCATTATCATTTCAATTTAAAATACGGAACTTATATAATACAAGAATTAATGCACATAATAAATTACACAAATTACTCAATGATAACTATTGTAATTCATTGGGGCGTAAAAATAACAATGCTTATACCAATATTTTTGTACCTATACCTAGATATATTTATTATTTTAAAGATACGTTTCACTCAGTAGATAGATTTTTAAATGTAAATATATTATTGATATAAATAGAACTACATGTTATCTATTATTTTGTCACTTTCATGAGTTACATAAATCACCTATGACTATTTATATTACGATGATTCATATATAACAACAATACCTATATAATGGTTAATATTTATCCAGACATTGAATCAGTATAATAATATGTATAAGATAAATTAATATTTCTGCAACTCAAATTGGTCTTCAAAATAAAGCGCTCTTGGACTTTCTATGCTGACGTTACCTTGTGTAAACTGAAAGGAATTTATTTCCCGATCAATCCTGCACTTATTCAAAATAAAACAACTTGCTGTAAATTCCTGTACTTGATACTAATTCCTATTTGCCTTAATTATTATATTTCTAAAATCCCATATTTTTTTTACATAACCACCTCTAAGTAAAATAAGTCGATATAGTTCCTTAATATAAACTTATTAATTCAACGTTAACTGAAGGTAAGTTTGTCAAAACTATCAACTTGTTGCAGTCAACTGTTTGATTTAAATTTAATATTTAAATATTTGGTGTGCAACCCTTTACAGCTTTAAATTGTCACACTATATTAAATTATATTCTACAGATACTCAAAATTCTTTTAGTAGATAGAAGATGGGAAAAGGAAAATGCATTTTCATAAAAACCGATAAATATAAATTGTAGCTAAACAAACATACTTAAAACTCTAAAAAAATAACATTTACAATGTTAAATTTAAATACTGTCATTGCAAAATGTAATTTCTTAGTAAATATTATTGAAGAATTTATTATTCTTGCATAGTAGCATGAAATAAATGAAAAGTTTTAGTAAAATATGGACTTTGAAAACTTGTTGACCAATCAAACAGAATGTATTTTATACAAGATTTCCCTCAATATTTGTCACTAGAGTTAACTACTAGTGGTCAAAATTCGACCCTCATTCTAACGCTTCTCACCCGCGTTCCACTGCACGCATCGCGATGAAACATACATTCGACAAATCTGCATTGTAATACAATCACAACGATGTATGTACCATCGCTATACGTGAAGGGAACACTCTAAAATTCGTACGAGAAGACCAGCCATTGAACATTGACACAGACATAAGCAACCAGACTCACAATAATGCTTAAAAATTGTCCAAAGCAAAACTTATGCATGTATTAGGTAGAGTTTTCTTATGAGCGATGCAATAGACTTTGAAAATGAATACGACGAAATGAGGTGTTAATTTCTATGAATGTTACAGAGCATTTACATCAAACAAGCAAATCTAACCCCACTATGTCATTTTTTTAAATGTAAACAGGTGTAGAACATTATTTCGTTGTTCTTAGTGCGTTCGAAAAGAATGCAATGTTCTAATACTGAACAACATTGAATACGAGTTTTCGTTTAAACTAAAAGATCACGAAAGAATGCTCTTGCTCTAGATCTATGTTCGTTTGATATAAATGCACCGTTATAAACAACGATCGAACATTTTTGAAGACCTTTATAAGCGACTGGCTGTGTTCCGCGGTTTTACCCGCAGTGATCTGCTCCTATTGATCTTAGTAAGGTGATACATATATAGCCTATAGTCTTCCTCGATAAATGGGCTAACTAACAATGAAAGAGTTTTTCAAATCGAACCAGTAGTTTCAGAGATTAGCACGTTCAAATAAACAAACACTTCATATAATATACTAGATTCCGCCCACGACTTTGTACGTGCATCCCCTTTTTTCCCCGTTCCCGCAACAATTTCGGGAAATCCTTTCTTAACGGATGCCTCCGTCCTAACATCTACCTGCATGCCAAATTTCAGCCCGATACGTCCAGTGGTTTGGGCTGTGCGTTGATGGATCACTATATCAGTCACCTTTGAGTTTTATATATGTATATAGATATAATAATATAATATAGTACAGAAGATTGTGAGTCTAGTTGTTTATAGTTTTTATATGGAATGTTCTGGAATACTCGTGATACTATCAGAGTGGTTACTTACCGGAGCCACTGGCAAATAGGAAGTCCCTTTGGAGGGAAGACGTTTTCAAATAAGGGTAAAACAGCTTGCTGCCGTCACAGGACCGGATCTCGCGACTGTTGAAGATTAAAAATAAATTTAATAAGTAATGTTTGACATTATTTAAATAGCTTTATACCACTACTATTAATTGCTGTACTATTTTATTTACTTTATTAGTGTAGAGGTTATGTGACTCTTACAGAAAATCTGAGTTTCTAATAGTTCTTTGCTTTTGTAATTTTTATTTCCTTGTGCACAATAAAGTATTTTTGTTTGTTTGTTCTTCCTGTACTAAGAACAGCCAGTATGTACTATGTTGTTAAATTTAATGTTTGATTTTGTGCACTTGATATATTATGACTTAACAATAACGCTCCCAGTGAAAATAAAATACTAGCCTTAATTAATTGCATTGAAAAATGTAATCGGCTTTATAATTTTGAATTTAAAGTGTTCCATTTATTACTTAGGGTTCTCGTTTTTACCAATTAATGGTAACTACCTATATTAAAGGAAAATATCATTTGAAATCTAATGCGTAAACTTTGATTCCGCTTTTCCTTTGATTCTTAAACTAAAAGTAAATGTAAAATTTACCTAAGACCATACTATGGTCTCATAGCAATTCAGAACGCAAAATATTTCAATGAACAATTTATTTTATTTTATTTAATTATTTATTGCACACACAAAGGAAATAGAGACACATAAAGTACAGGTAAGAGGAAAACAAAGTGTACAAACGGTGGCCTTATCGCTAGGTAGCGATCTCTTTCAGGCCACCGTAAGTAATATGTAAGGAGAGACGTTAAAAGGAGGTGGGTGAGCAAAAAAATAAGGCGTGTACAATGTATGATTATTTCCTTTAAGAATTCTCGTTTGATCAACAGATCTTCCTCGTTATTCGCAGTCTCGTAGAGACAGGCTGTAATAATATATTCAACTACTTTTATTTAGGTAAACGGTTTTGCGCTGATACCTAATAGTTACTACTACATTAATTCTATTAATTTTAGAGGAAGAAGCTAAGACTTTGATTCTTTAAATAATTAATCAAAAACAATCGGTAGGGTTATTCGTCGATCACAAAAAATTACTTTGTTCAAATTTCTAATACTAGTTGTAAATGTTTAATAAATGTTTTCCGGCCGAATTGATAACCTCCTCCTTTTTTTTGAAGTCTGTTAATAAGTCCCATAAAAGCTTTTTATGTTGTGTCCATTTATTACTAATTTATATTATTATTATCAAAGCTTTTGCTCTATGCCAACTTAAGGAAATTATTTTTAAAATAAATTCTTTAATGATGATGATGGTGTTAAAAATATATTAATTTTACGATGCATATCGAATTCATCATAAACTATGCATATAAAGCGCATTCGTTTTTCAATTTTGCTATATTTAATTACATGGAAGTGACATTGAATGTTATTTATTATGCATTTATTAAAGCAATCAACAATATAAAGAAGCTAAAGTTAATTCATTGGCAGTCTATAAAACAAAAACAAAGAAAAAAAGCCATAACCTTTTTAATTAAAAAAAAGAATATCGGAATGTTTTTGCGCGCCAATTCGCGCGTTTCAAAAGTGAATACGGAAATGACAAATCTTAGTACAGCTCGTTTAGAAAGGATAGAGTTGAGTGCGGCGCGGGGAGGTGCGGGGTAAGGGAGGGGGGCGGCAAGGAGCGCGCGGGACCTGCGCGATTTTTCACTCAAGACCACGTGTAAACCACGTGCGTGCCAAACTTTTCGGTGAAGTTTTTCTCGCCGCTTTTCGCGCGCTCTTTCGTAAACTTAGGAGCGGTGGGGGTTCATTGAAAGCGTTGCAATGAACTTCAGATAATCCGCTTGCATTTAAGTTGGTTGTAATAGTACCTAGTGGTATTATTTTATTAGTGTTATACCAGCTCTTGATAATTATGATTAGCTATTATTGTATAGAGATGTAGGTGGTACAAATGAATAACTAAGAATTCATAGAAAAACTTTAGTGTGATGTAATACAGCGTAACTGATTACATATTATAAAAACGTAATTTTGTCTTAACACGGAAACGTCTAACGTATTATTAAAGCAGCAATTATTAAATTAATCGATGTTCCAAAATTTTAAAACTTATGGATATTTAAATTTCAAAAACATCGATTAGTTCCATATTTCGATGTGATCATTAATATTGATTGATATGATCCGTGTCTGACGATCATAAAATGTATCGTCTGATTTCACTTGGGAGAATTCCCTTGTTCTTGAAAAATCAGTGATTCGATAATAATATTCTAATATAATATCTTCGCAACAGTGTATCGCAATCAACATATCAACTAAACCGTGTCTAGAAAATTCTTAATTGAACTAATGAGAAGTAATTACAATTTTTATTGCGGCCATAATGATTACGATGCCTTAAAATAATAAAAGCAATTAGATATTGATGGGCGTAGCTGTACCGTTACGTTTGTCTCTTTTGCTCTTACGTTTTTATGGAATGTTGGTGAGGGATGGGAAAATGGTCTGATTAAATGTAATTGTTCGGTTATAAAACTCGATGTCAGAGACGGTGTTCTGTTTGTCGTAAAATGTCGAGATGTTAGTATTTCTATTCTTACCTCTAGGGGTGATTTTATTCGCTTTACAATTAATGGGACAATTTTTATTGAGTACAATATTATATTAAATTATTTTCACTTTGGAGTTTATTTTTAAAGCAAAAGAAGTTTTGTTAGAAGTTTTAAATATTAAAGATTTAGTAAAATATGACATTAAATTAAAAAAAATTAAATTATTATTCTTAAAGCCTTATAAATTGAGTCATATTTATGTCTTGATTTTTGAGCAATAAATTAAAAGTGGACAATTGAAACGTGATTCATATAGTTGGACACAAATGAATCATGTGTTGATTGAGTTCAATGAATTATATTATGAATGAGATGCGATGCTGATATGGAAGACATTATTGTTATGTAATTTTTATAATAAATGACATACAAAAAAATATAATACATGTAGGTATATTAAAATCTTAAAGGACCTAATTTTACGCCACTAACTTACTTCTTCTCCCTACCAAAGCTTAAAACTATAATATCATATTATTATGAGATATAATTTCTATATGATAATTAATATATTATCTAGTTTAGTTTCGTGTAAGGTATCTGTGTAATTCAAACGGCTAATGCAATTCTTAGAAAGGCCATAAGACAATGTTAAGTTTGATATCTAAGTTTCATCTAAGAAAATTTATTGTTCTTACTTATATTACGTTTTCCTTGTGAATTCTACATATTAATATGTTACTGTCTATTTACTTTCAATATTACCTACAACTACTTATGTGTAAAATTAGAATAATAAATAAAAACGCATTTTAACGGTTTTTAGTAAAAATGTAGAGCATTCAATGTTTTGATATTAAATGTGATTATGAAATAATTTGTAGGTTTTGATTTGGGTATTAATTTATTTTACAATAGGTAATAACTAATAGTTCCATAGGAAGAGCTCAAGGTGAATATTAATTTGTTTGATATTTATTCTCTGATGTAGAGTTTTTTTAGTTATTAATATTAAATTAGTAATAGGTACTAAATTACCTATCTATCAGATTATAATTATCTAAATTAAAGCAGTAATTTACATAAGATATGCCTAAATAATAAAATATAATTCAATATAAAACTACTCAAAATATTACAGATATCACAAAAAGCAATGTCATCACCAGAAACTCATTACAAATTTGTTACAATTCTCATTACTGGCTCTCGCGATAAACATAGTTTTCATGTAAAAAAAAACATAATATATGTACAAAAAATACCTACGGAAAAATGTTATACACGTATCCGAACCAATCAGCTGTTCGAACGCTCGCCCCGCCCAATCTGAACTTTTCCAACGCGTCGCGAAAAATATCAACTTTTTACGTCCCCAACTTTTTTTTTCGTAAACTTAATTTTAAACTATCATTTTCTTATCTTCTAAATTTACAATAACGTGATCGTTCGTCAATGCGTTATAATGTTGTTCGCATTTGGGTTTTTAATGTGAACGTTTTTTGCGCTCGTATTAAAGGTCGCGGTAATTTAAAATAGCAATTTTATTTTATGAGATGTATATTAAATTTATGTTAATTTTTTGGAAATACTTGTACATATTTGTTTTTGTTCACTTTTTTGTTTGTTATATTTTGTAATCTTTGCATTATTAAATAGTTGAAATATAATTATTTGGAATTTCATTATAATACTTATGCAATAATAAAGTTACTAAATTTTTATGCAACGAAAAAAATTGCATAAAAATAAGAATTCATAAAAAAGCAGTTCACAATACTATTGCAATATGATACTTACAATATCCAAGCGATAAAATATCGGAAGTACAAGATTTGTTTTCGTAGCAGTGACGCTGTTAATTAGCCGGCGTTCGCTGATTCATCACTTAATAACGTCTCAACGGCCAGTACAGCCAAATAATTAGCACAGATCGAACAAAATCCACCTTCAGTACAATATAATACAGTAACACATTTAGAAAAGTTTGATTTTCAAACGCGCACAAAGTTCGTTTGCAGCTGTCAAAAACGCGCGAAATATTTTTTTCAGTGGCTGTCAAACGAGGCACAGACTAACACAAATGCGGCCGTCCACGTCAGTGCGCTGACGTTCACTAGTCGCGCCTCGGCGTAAGTCGAGGAGAAGAAGGCAGCGGTCTCGGCCAACCCGCCTTTCGTTCGTCTCTTTCTCGCGTGGCGATACCCGCCCGCACCATTTTTACGGTTTAACCAACTCAATTCAATTCAACTCAACTCAATTGTCGTGGCGCGAATGCCTTCGCACTGGACGCTAGAGGGAGACATATAGTGTTTACTTTCTTTCAGACGCGACTACTTTCTATCGTTGACAAAATATTTCTTATCCGTTGCATTTTAATCTTGAATATTTGACACGAGACTATGTGGTCACCGTTGACGTTTAATGCATTGCGTCCAAGAATATGCGTATGGAAAATCAGAATAGAGCCTTAATCTTGGTTTAAGACGGAGCGGAGGCAAGCGATAGGCTGTTTCGCTCACGCCACTATCGTCCGGCGCGCGCTCTGCCCGCGTGGGAGAGAGAAATCCGAGAGGCGATAGGCGTTACCGTTTCAGTCAGCTCACGCTTCTGGGTGTGTAAAGTTTTAGGCCGAAACATGTAAAAATGCATCTTGAAAAAAAGTTATGTATTAAAAAAAGAAGCTTAGTGCGCGGTGGGGGGACATTAATGATAGCGGGTGGTGAAGGTTTTTTCGCACGCTATATTTTGGGGGGTGTTCGTAACTGGACAATGCATTATCGGGCTTCGGTAGCGATTCGGACGCATCACCTTAGTAAGCCATTTCCACTACAAAACTACTCTGTTCGAATGGAGGCCTGAGCGACGCAATCCCTCTGCTTGATGTCTATACAATATATTATCTAGAAAATAGTGTTCACTAAAAACTCTATATATTATTTTAGATTAAAATAAAGCTTAAATGGGAAAATGGATTGCGAAAAACTATGGCGCAGAACTTGAAAACTAAAGTATACGTAACGATCCTTCTGTAGACTTTTAAAAATATTTAAACATTCAATCTTCAAACCAATACTATCACGATAAATAGATATGTAATCTCAAATATCAGATATTATTTAATAAATAGTAATAAGGAAATAATCCAATAAACAAAACGTAAACAATATTCAGTAAGTTTCTGTCGAAAGAATACTGCGCAAAAGCACAAGGTAAAGACGAAAGAATCGACCTCATTCTTGCACTTAAAAACTCTATCATATCCGAATTTTAATCACCAAAACTTGCTTTTACCAGATATAGAACTAAGATACGCCCTAGACTGTACTGCATTATTAGTGTTGTGTTCCGACTCGGATTTATTGAGTCAAACACAAGGCAATCTATTTTAGTCCTGACCTACTCCGTACTTAAAACTTCTAGTTGTAGGTCTTACTCTCATCATTCAACATTGATCTGCTTCTTTACCCCACAAAGAATATATTGCACCAGAAAAAATAAAATGAATATAATAAATTAATATGAATTAAAGCTATTTCTTTCACATCTTTGAAATATTAACCAATGCGTAGAGCAAATGCTCTACATTACAATTTATACGTTAATTTGCCGTTTTTGCGATTTTTATATTACCCCAATTTAATAAAACGTTACTAAATTTAGTCTAAAGCTAGCACTTATCCTAACACCTTATATTAAAATTAATTCTCCTAGGCTTTTAAGTTCTTCGAAAAGTTTTCGCGACTCATTCTATTGCGACAGTAGACATAAACAATAACGTTCTAATTAATAATATAGCTTCAAACTGATAGAGAAATTTTAGAAGCACTTAATAAAAGGACTTTATTTCAGGTCAAGATTTGTCAACATTAAAAGCTCTTAACAGTTTTCGACCTCTTAAACTTTTAGAAAGAAGAAAAGAAAATGAGAAGTGCAAGGAAAGTTATTTGCCTACAATTATATAAGAAGAGTAGGTAAATAAAATAGGCAATGTTAAATCTGTCCTTAGAAGAAAAGAAAAAATATCTCTTGAATTTCGCACCTTAAAATTGTCGGAACCTTAAGAAGGATTAACGTAACCTTATTTTACGACATTCATACTCATGTAAATTTCAATTAATATATATTTTTTGATATTATGATATGATTTGGTTAAATTGATATATGATTTTAAAAGACTACTACTAACTACTTTTAACTTCTTGCCTGATCTTCGCTGTAGAGTCGGCTCTCCGATGTTAGTTTTGTAAAGTGGACTTCCAAAGTGGAAGTCCAGTTGAAGAAATAAAGGTTCGAGTATGTCGAAGAGACGATACTTACAGTTTCATAAGATATATGTTTGTACTCAAAACCATTTATTTATGACTTATAAGTACCTAAGCATGATGTACCTGAGGAATATATTCGGATCTTTTTCCGTCAGAAAGAAAACGCAAAATGTGTTGCAATTCAGTAGAAAATAGTATTTACTATACTTCGGTAAGTTTAACTTACGAGACCAACTATCTTAAAACAGATATAATTTTTCTTGGAATATATTCGTCGATATAATCGAGGAAATCACAAGAATATGATAGGAATATGGTAATGATAAAGACAGGATATCAATGAAATACTACGTATGAGGAATGTATTATGATTGATATGTAGGTATCTCTAAAATAAAAATAAATGGCTAAAACAAGCTCATAAGTGGTTTAGCTCAAAAAGTGCTATGGGGTTAATTTTTTGCCTAATTTGAGTAGTGATCTTGATTATGTTATACAACAATATTGCCTCTAAAAATAAATAATGTTTTACTAGAGAACTAGTACAAGAAATTGATAAAAATCTTATTCAGGGCAAACATTCTACCAAAAAGAACCAAAAATAACTCAATGACACGATTAAATTTTCTTTAATACTTGAATATTAGTAGGTACCTATACTGTTATCGTAGCAAAGGCGTTTATATAAGTTCATCCTGCTTAGTTCTCTCTTCTTTCGTATATCTTTAAAGTAAGAGTGAAAATATTATGTGAGCAATATTCTTAAAAAACAATTAAATTCTCATCAACTCGAAAAACAATTCCACTATAAAAAGATTTCACTTTATTCTTGTTAATTAAATTCGCGTAAAATCGGCTCCGACAATTTGCTTTCACAATAAAATTAGGTACGTCATATTATAATAATTTATTTCAAGATAAATCAAAATTTATTTATGATTGAAATGAATACCCTTGAGAGTTAAAATAAGATTCGGTACCGATGCAATTATGCATAATTATGCCGATAAAGCGTTTTCTTTATTGTTATAATTGCCTCCTCTTATTTCTTACTAGCTTCCGCCCGCGGCTTCGCCCGCGTGGTGTTTTGATTAAAGGTAGCCTATGTTCTTTCTCAGGGTCTAAAGATTGTCTGTGCCAAATTTCATCAAAATCGGTTGAGAGGTTTAAGCGGGAAAGCGTAACAGACAGACAGACAGAGTTACTTTCGCATTTATAATATTATTATCGTAGGGATTCCCTTATATGAACTTCTTTATAACTTGAATCATATGGTAAAATAAATTAGCAATAATATTAGGCCACTATAATATTCTTGAAACTTTTTTACCAAGTGAACCAAGTTTGTGAGTGTTTGTGAGTCTCTACATAACAAAATATTCACTATTTATTTTCTTTCTATACACACACTACAATGTTCATAATGCGATCTTTTAATTCAGGTCAAATGTCGATCCTAAGGTAGCACGTAAATAACTAAATGACGTCACAACTTTATATCCGCCCAAGTTGGCTCGGCCGAAAGTTGCCGTTTGGTTTAATAATTGATTGGATTCCGAATTACGTGTAGAGATAGAGATCGGACTAATGTTTGCGAAATGAGCCCATTCTTTATATTTTATATGTCCTTTTTAGAAAACGGTGTTAACAACTTTGTGCTTGTGTGTTTGCAAAAAAATTATATCTATTGCTAAAAGTGTTCAACACAAAAACACTATATGATTGATTTTGTTGTAACACGTCACTGGTCGTCGTATTATTGTTCTATGTTGTGTGTGTGTACTTGCTGTACTTATAACAAATTATTTAATTCTTCTTATAATTTCACTAGGTGAATTCAGAGAATTTTGAACAGTAGATATACAAAGCTAAGTTTTGAAGCTCCTAAGTTTGTCCTCATTAAGGTGATTGCAACGATCTGTTCCCAGCCAATATCCCGCTAGATGGCGCTGAATTCTACATTTCTAGTTTATTTGAGTTTTTGCGTAATTGGAATAGTCATCAAACCTAGGAATAGTCATGGCGGTTACTGAATATTATATTTTATTGAAATATGTTATATCATTGCCTTAAAATCCACCCAATTCGGTAAAATTATGCGTTTTAACATCTGTCATTGCATACAGGGTCGTTTACACACACAGACGTATACAAAAATGATAAAGATTTAACTCTAGATGGCGTGAATGTAAAGCGCGTCACACACGGTGAAGATACTACCTATAATATTTTATCTAATCTAGTAATATTTTATATTACAGTATCTTAAGGTATCCGGTATCAGCGTTCTGACCATCATTTTTCTTTTTTCGCTGTAGAACCGCCATCCTGTTACAAATGACCCACAAAGGAGAATGACCACGGGTGGTATCGGTAAAATTTTAGTTGTGCCACGTATTCGTTATATTGTTAATTCCTATTTGTATTTATAATGATCATATGTATCAATATTAAGTCTTAATTAAACCGGATAAATTGAAATAATAGTAAAAGTAAAAGTTTTTCTTTTGAAACATGTATGAACTTTCGCATTAGTAGGAAGTAGGATTGTTATAAAAATAAAAGTTATATTTGTTGGCGTAAACTATTTTATTGTAATTTTGGGAAATAAATAATGTCAAAATTGATTACCTACAATAAAACGCAGTTTTATTTTATTACCTACATTACACTATTGTTTTTTTTTTATCAAAACATGTATTTGAAGTAGCAAATATGATATTATGCTGATCCAAGCATTTTCACTCAAAACTAATATCACTAATGATTTGTAAAAGTAAATTATTTCAAAATACATTTCATAACCAACAAGTAAGAATAATTATTCATACAACAACAAATCAAAAACACTATTTACTATGGAAAAAAAACCAGGAAGGTGAAAAACATATTTACGATTTCGATGCACTCGACTTTTAGTAAAATAATAGGTAAAAATATTATTATGGTTTTGATCACAGACATATCTGTGGTTTTGATTTTAGCTACTAGTATCAGAAAGCTGCGTGTTCAATGCACGTCGGGGTCCCACAACTGTGGAGGAAGGAAGGTAGAATATCCATCGAATAAGAGAAGTTTCTCGACATAGGTACTCGATTTGCCGGCCGGCCTCAATGAAGATTGTCCGAAAGTTGTATATGTGCTCTGTAACGAAAAAATTTCGCTAGCGCGATTCAGAGTGAGGTGTCGTACAATATACCTAATGAAGTTTTTCATCTTTTTATTTTACTGCAAATACAAAATAAAAATTAAACAATGGTAATGTAAATTCTAAACAAACTACTACCAAAATACAATTAGAACAAAAATCATTTGACTTGTTTATTTCACCCAGAGGCCAGAGGCGGCTCGTGACAAAATTGTATAGGTGTTCACTTGAAATAAAACAACGAAAATACAATAGCGTTCGGGATGATTTATTACAAAAAAATGAGCACCACATTTTATAAATGTCTATAACACTAAAAATTACAAAGTACAGGCTATTTCAAAACGAATTCAATGACTAGGTATCAATAATTAGTAAATCACCGAATTTGCATTCGCGAGCGTAGGTATCCATAGTGTTTGTCACTGACTAACTATAAGTTATAGAAGTCAGTGGTGTTTGTTGTGTAAACATGTATGTATTTGAGTAGTTAGTAGCATATTATATTCTGAATTTCTGATCCATGCCTATTCACTCAAAACTAATAACACTAATGATTTGTAATACCGGGTCCAGACTGGTGAAACGTAACATGCAATGTAACATTCTGCCTTTCATTGCATGTTCGCTGCTGGTGTGGACGCATAGCGCGCTCATAACGCGCATTCACTACGAACCTCCCGTAGTCGTGTTCCTTGCCCCTTTGTGTTCGTCGAAAAACCGACAAATTTCGGATCGCTCCGCGCGCGGCTTGTAATGCTCGTAGCATGCGCGTGTAATGCACAATTCGCGCGCGCAAGACGTCCAAACTATGAGAAATTGTTACAAAGTGTGTTACCTTTCATGATACATTGCAGCAATGTGGACGGTGAATTCTTTCATTGCATGTTACATTGCATGTTACGTTTCACCAGTCTGGACCCGGCATAACAGTAAATTATTTCAATAGGTAGGTATTTGAACATTTCCCAACAAGACGTAAGAATAATTATTCGTAGGTATACAAGATACAATAACAAATCTAATACACTATTTATTATTTTATTATTTACTAGCGGTCCGCCCCGGCTTCGCCCGTGGTACATGTTTACGTTTTCTCTCCATAAGAAGTAATAGCTAGAGAGCTAGCGCAAAGCTACATGTATGTATTTGACCAGACCTGGATTTTTGTGTGTTGATTCCCCTATACCTACTATACATGAGATGAGGAGTCACTAAGCCCAGAGTGGTGGACGGGGCGCGCGCTTAGGTAAGACAGGTGGAAATTTTTGGCGAACTTTGAAACCATTTGACCACGTCTGCCATTTTGATATTTGAAAATAGATTATTATTACTATCGGAAAATAACAATGGCAGACCATTATCACGCGGATAACATTCTGGCAGACACTTATGAAAGTGCTGAAAAAAATACAATTTTGAAAGTATTTGACCAGATCTGCCATTCATATATTTTATTTATTAGGGTCTTAAAAACTTATTTTCGAAACGGCAGACATTTTCATTGCGTACAGACTTCAGCAGACAACAAAACTTTACAGACTTCAGCAGTCAACAAGACTTAGCTTCTACATGGTCAGATGTATATATGTATTACGTTCCCTGACCTTACATCAATGATTTACTTTATTAATGTTTTTATGGTCATTTACATTTAATTTTGAAAACTATGGAATAAAATTTATAAATTTGATGATACAAAACTAAATATACATTTGTAAAGAATCTCAAATATAAAGTTGTGTTGCAAATAACAAATCATCATTTAAATATTTAGTTTATTTCTTTGAAACAATTAACAATAATTACAAAACAACATAAAAAAACACGCATGCATTTATTGAAATGTTCATTCATCATCACTATCGTATGGCGTTGTGTGACTCGTCTTCATAATCCATTGAATCGGATTCTGTAAAAGTAAAACGTAAATTATATAATAAAAGAAATGAGTCATTATAAACTTACCTAGTAAGGCAATGCCTTTGATGTCGCACGATGCCGCCGCGCCGCCAGTGTAGGTACTTCTGCTGCTACATGAAAATATGCTAGGGTTGCAACAAATGGGAAATAAAACAATTGTGATTATTACTATTATGATGTAATCATTTATTCATATTATGTACATTCAAAACAATTGCTATTATTAAATCTGATGTAATTATTTTTTCATAAATATATAATTATTATTAATTACATAATATATTGCACTGTGAAATATTTACGTATCACTTTATTTTTGATGTTCTTAATTGTCTTTTATAAAATTTAAGTGACGCATTCGCATTGGGATCAACAATCCGATAAGAAAAGAATGGAGACAACATATACATAGCTTTGATTTCAATTCTACAGATACAAAATATACAATCTATCTAAAATGATACAACGGATGTTTCCTGCGTTTTCTCGTCAAAATACCGAAACAACGTAATTATTGTATAGTAGTTGGGCGTGAAAGTAAAAAAACAAATGAAAAGTGTTTTCCATATGATTATTTATTAAATTTACGCGATTAAGAATAATTTCAACGATACAATTTAGTAACCGAGAATTCAGAGGATTAAAGAAAATACCTGCCTGATCATTTTATCAAACTCTAAAAGAATTATGGTTATTTCGCATCACTCGGTTTATTAGTTTGGTAATAATTATTAAAGGTAGTTACAACCCTAGCCATTGAGTCGAACGGTAGGCAACACAATATCGACTTTGTGCGGGTACATATGGTACATTTCTTCTTGCTGTGAAGCGTAATTATTATTATTAAGATTTTTTAGGCTATTTTGAATCAGCTGTTCTAATTTAATTCTAGAAATTTATTAAAACGTGATTTTTTTAAAAGTATATTATGAGTTTATAAATACCTCAACCAATAGTTATTGTGTCCTATCCTCATTTCTTTATATCTTGGTAGTTAACTAAAGTGTTAAATTTACATAACCTCAACAACAACATTTACACTGCCACTGCACTAAAACTAAACTAACTAGCTCTCTAGCTATAAGAACCATCCTCGTACTTCAAGGGATATATAATAAAAAAAGAATTATCGAAATCGGTTCAGCCGTTCTCGAGTTATGCGCTTACCAACACATTTTGCGATTCATTTTTATATATAAGACTAGCGGTCCGCCCCGGCTTCGCCCGTGGTACATGTTTACGTTTTCTCTACATAAGAACCATCCTCGTACTTCAAGGAATATAATAAAAAAAGAATTATCGAAATCGGTTCAGCCGTTCTCGAGTTATGCGCTTACCAACACATTTTGCGATTCATTTATATATATATACTAGCGGTCCGCCCCGGCTTCGCCCGTGGTACATAATATTTACGTTTTCTCTACATAAAAACCATCCTCGTACTTCAAGGAATATAATAAAAAAAGAATGATCGAAATCGGTTCAGCCGTTCTCGAGTTATGCGCTTACCAACACATTTTGCGATTCATTTTTATATATAAGAAGAAGATAAGATTATGTGAAAATAACCAGGAAGGTGAAAAACATATTTACGAAAACATAGTAACATAATATGGCTGTCGCTACAATAATTATATTTCAATTTTATCTTTTTATACCTAGTAGAACTGGCCGACGAATAAAAAAAATCGTATTAGAATAAATACAATAAATTAC
Source organism: Colias philodice (assembly GCF_061535455.1). NCBI lineage: Eukaryota > Metazoa > Arthropoda > Insecta > Lepidoptera > Pieridae > Colias > Colias philodice. The sequence goes on along the minus strand of NC_143098.1, from coordinate 5,482,819 downwards.
GGAACAAAAAAAGGATTGTAACTGAATTAGGTATGTTTGTTTCTGGGCGCACCGTTTTCGACGACGCGACGCGCGACGTAAGCGTATAGGTATAGGTACCTACTTTGCTAAAACAAACTAATAAAATTGTGTGTCTGTCTGAAAATTCGGAAAAGCATATTGATTTGATTGATTTTTGATTTTTGCTACTAGTATAAGAAAACTGCGTGTTCAAACTACTTGTTTGTCTGTCTGAAAATTCGGAAGTACTTTGGTAGTTTACCGATTTATAATAATATTGTATATATCGTTGTTTAAAAAATATTCAAACACAATAAAATATGATATATGTACTGATTTATCACTGGTTTCAGTGATGAACTGATGAGTCAATTATAGCCACTATACTTTCGTCATACGTGTGTATGATTGATGTGATTTGCAACGTGGTGATATTTCAGAAAAATCACGGGTCAAATTGTCCCACCGAAAATATAACTGCGTTATAAGAATAACTATACCTACGATAAATTATACATAATTCAATATAGTCTCAAATGCATACTAGTGAAATATTTTATTTGAATTAATAAAATAAAATAAAAAATAAAAAATAATAATAATACAAAAATAAATTCACAACACAAGAAAATCCGCGCGCAAATCATAGCGCGTGACAATGAAATCAAGAACTTTCGAGCCGACGCGGACGACGAAGGAGCCTAACAAAAGTACCTACAATCATAGGCGGCTCGTGACAAAATTGTATGGCCGTGTTCACTTGAAATAAAACAACGAAAATAGGTACCTACAATAGCGTTAGCAGTACAAAAAAAATGAGCACCAAATTATAAATGTCTATTTATACACTAAAAATTATAGAGTATTTCAAAACGAATTCAATTATTATTTAGCAATAATTAGAAAATCCCCGAATTTGCATTCGTGATCGTATTCATAGTGTTTGTCTACACTAATATTATAAAGAGGAAAACTTTGTTTGTTTGTTTGATTGTAATGAATAGGCTCATAAACTACTGGACATTTTACCAATGTTTGCAAGTTTGTGATTACTTTGATAGTTTACCGATTTATAATAATTGTATACTTATATCATTGTTTAAAAATATTCAAACACAATATGATATAGGTACTGATTTATCACTGGTTTCAGTGATGAACTGATGAGTCAATGTTAGCCACAATACTAATCACTTTCGTCATACATGTGTATGAACTATGATTGATGTGATTTGCAATGTGGTGAAATTTCATAAAAATCACGGGCCAATTTTTTGTTTTGAATCCCACCGAAAATACATATATTACTAATTGCGTTATTAGAATAATTAATTACTATACCCACGATCAATTATTACAATTTACAATATAGTCTCAAATGCATACTAGAGAAACATTGCAATTTGAATCAATTAAAATGCATAGCATACAAAAATAAATTCACAACACAAGAAATTCCGCGCGCAAATCATAGCGCGTGTCAATGAAATCAAGAATGTAATTTTATATCAAGCCGACGAGCGACGACGCCGAACTAAAGTACCTACAGTACCATTTACCTTCAGTGTACAATACAGTTTACAGACCTACGACGGACGAACAATAATGAGTAATAAATAAAAAAAAACATAGTTTCTAAGGTCATTAGTTTTATTTTATTTTATTGTTATTTTCTTTCAACGATTGGAAATGAAATTACTCAATTTTTACACAGAACTTTGATTTATTAGAATAATTATGCTCATTATGCATAAGATAACGAACGCGAATGCACGACATCTAGCGCGTCAATGTCTAAACATCGCCTTTCGTTTAGACATTGACGCGCTAGATCTGTAATAAGTATATAGTCTATGCGCTAGATGTCGTGCTTTATGTCGTGTTTCGCTCGGCAAAAGTCACGCACACTACTGTAGAAGTGTCAAATTTTTCCGGTATTTTACTGTTGTTTTTCTAAGTAAATATTGTAAATTATTGATTAAAAAGGTCGAACGCGCACACATTTCATTATAGAGAAGTGATAAAATGATTAGTTTTAAAGAAATAGTGTCTGTGTTAAGTGTTTAGAGGTAATCAAAAATGTATGGAGGGACGGTCGGAACATCAACCTTAATAATGAAAATTGTTATTTGATACCCGGTGATATCAAATGCGTGAGAATTAACATTATTAAACTTTCCTTGGCGATTATTGAACGTCTTATGGGCTATGGCTCTACATTACGTGAAATTCTATGGTTTAATAGCAACGATTAACACATTGCTGAAGTCAAAGACTTTTCAATGGATTTTGGCGATGCCTTTATTTAAGTATCTCTCTTTTCTACCGGCACTCTAATATACTTGCGTAATAAAATATTACCAGTGCAAGCATCGATATCTCATAAAGTCTAGAGTAGCTATTTAAAGTCATAATTGCTATCAATACACGTAATAGCACCGCATTAGATCTCCGTCTAGCTTGTATCTAGAAGTCTGGCTCGAATCTAAAAATTAACTAATCTTGTACAGGTGTAATGGATAACTTAATTCGACCATTCGATTTTCCACTTTGAGCCATCGCTTTCGTGTTTATTTTAATTTGTTTTAGTTTTGATATTATTATCTATATTTACTCGGTAGGTAGTAGGTACACTATTAAAAAAATTGTTTGTCTGTAAGTCGGTTTACTGACGATATTTGAAGTGACAACGTCCGATTGTGCTTCTTTGTCGCTCGTTCCGCGATCTCGCTTGCACTTCAAGCCTTGGAACGCCTCAGAGCGAGGTAACGCCGCATGAGTCATGTTTTTTCGTGCGTGCAGCCGGCTCTATCGAATTATAAGACGTTGTCACGTCAAAACCTAATTTTATAAAGCTGAAGAGTTTGTTTGTTTGTTTAAACGTGCTAATCTCAGGAACTACTGGTCCGATTTGAAAAATTCTTTCGGTGTTAGATAGCCCATTTATCGAGAAAGGCTGTAGGCTGTATATCATCACGCTAGGACCAACAGGAGCTGAGCAATGTGGGTGAAACCGCGGAGCATAGCATATAATATTCATATATTCATATTACTGATGCTTATTTGCGAGTTATAATTATTTTTAAATTTTAAAAGAAATGTATTGTATTTCTTGTATACTTACTCTAAAAAAATAAGTAAATACGACTTGCTTTTGAAAGAAACCCTGGCTTAGGGATGATTATTAATTATGTCTAATGTTAATTAAAGTTTTTACACTACCTGGTAAACACGAGTAGGTATACATAAATACAGTTTTCTGATTTACGTTATTAAATCACCATAATTACCAACCGACAAAGATTTGCATAATTTAAAAATTATCTTTTCTGTAATCTTACGAGTAACAAGGTTATACAAGTCATTCTCACCTATTGTGTTAATTTCTTAATCATCTCATTAATTTACAAGTACCTATTACTAAAACCAAAATACCAAAAGTACGATTTAAACAAGATAAATATTTTTGAAGTGAAACTTCTTTAGACGCTTTTTGACAGTTTACTGTCGCGTTCCGTACGGTGAGTGAGGGGTCCGGAGGCCCACATCCCGTCCCATCCCCTACCCATCCTCTTCTTCCATATCCTCATTCCCTCCCATCCTCGCCCCTTCTACCTAACTCCTTCCAAATCCCTTTGAGGACAGCAACACATCCACTTCCCAGTGGAGTGGATGCTTATGGGCGGCGTGTATCGCTTAACACCAGGCGACGCGTCTGCTCGTTTGCTATAATCCGATGACATAAAAAAAAAAGACGCGTTGAGAATAAAATTTCAAGGTCGCGACATGGCAATACCGTCATCCCATTTAGTAAGGCGACGATTTTGGTACCTTTGAGTCTTGCCAAAGAAGTTACCCTTCTGCCACGTGTGCTCGGCACACACGCTCTTTTTAAATACTTTACCTACCGCAAACAACTAGATACATTAATCGAATTATTTTAAGGTTGATGTTCCGACCGTCCCTCCATACATTTTTGATTACCTCTAAACACTTAACACAGACACTATTTCTTTAAAACTAATCATTTTATCACTTCTCTATAATGAAATGTGTGCGCGTTCGACCTTTTTAATCAATAATTTACAATATTTACTTAGAAAAACAACAGTAAAATACCGGAAAAATTTGACACTTCTACAGTAGTGTGCGTGACTTTTGCCAAGCGAAACACGACATAAAGCACGACATCTAGCGCATAGACTATATACTTATTACAGATCTAGCGCGTCAATGTCTAAACGAAAGGCGATGTTTAGACATTGACGCGCTAGATGTCGTGCATTCGCGTTCGTTATCTTATGCATAATGAGCATAATTCTAATAAATCAAAGTTCTGTGTAAAAATTGAGTAATTTCATTTCCAATCGTTCAAAGAAAATAACAATAAAATAAAATAAAACTAATGACCTTAGAAACTATGTTTTTTTTTATTTATTACTCATTATTGTTCGTCCGTCGTAGGTCTGTAAACTGTATTGTACACTGAAGGTAAATGGTACTGTAGGTACTTTAGTTCGGCGTCGTCGCTCGTCGGCTTGATATAAAATTACATTCTTGATTTCATTGACACGCGCTATGATTTGCGCGCGGAATTTCTTGTGTTGTGAATTTATTTTTGTATGCTATGCATTTTAATTGATTCAAATTGCAATGTTTCTCTAGTATGCATTTGAGACTATATTGTAAATAATTTGGAAAATCCAAAAGTGCACGCCTCATAATTTTTTTTTAATAAATATTTATTAATTATTATTTTTGTTTATTTAATAACAATTAAACCACATCGAATCAGACCCTGAAAAATGAAAGGGTTCTATTCCTGAGCATACTCAAGCGTAAGAGAAAAAAAAAGACTCGATTAGTAAAGTATTTCGGTCGCTATCGTGTTAACAAGAAAAAGGATCCGCACATACAGACACACGGACGTCCAAGACAGAACTTTTTTAAACTGTTTTTTAACTAGTTTAAATAACAAAAATGACATCAAAAATATCATGAACGTTAAAAATAGTGTTTTTTCTTAATATGTGTGTGTATGTATTATCTTACAAGTGCAATGTATGATACATAAAGACATTTTAAGTTTGAAAAATCAGATGTTTTGCGCGAAGTGACAGTAGTACCCACCTCAACGCTTCGCTTATGAGGCGTGCAATTGTAATAATTGATCGTGGGTATAGTAATTAATTATTCTAATAACGCAATTAGTAATATATGTATTTTCGGTGGGATTCAAAACAAAAAATTGGCCCGTGATTTTTATGAAATTTCACCACATTGCAAATCACATCAATCATAGTTCATACACATGTATGACGAAAGTGATTAGTATTGTGGCTAACATTGACTCATCAGTTCATCACTGAAACCAGTGGTAAATCAGTACCTATATCATATTGTGTTTGAATATTTTTAAACAATGATATAAGTATACAATTATTATAAATCGGTAAACTATCAAAGTAATCACAAACTTGCAAACATTGGTAAAATGTCCAGTAGTTTATGAGCCTATTCATTACAATCAAACAAACAAACAAAGTTTTCCTCTTTATAATATTAGTGTAGACAAACACTATGAATACGATCACGAATGCAAATTCGGGGATTTTCTAATTATTGCTAAATAATAATTGAATTCGTTTTGAAATACTCTATAATTTTTAGTGTATAAATAGACATTTATAATGTGGTGCTCATTTTTTTTGTACTGCTAACGCTATTGTAGGTACCTATTTTCGTTGTTTTATTTCAAGTGAACACGGCCATACAATTTTGTCACGAGCCGCCTATGATTGTAGGTACTTTTGTTAGGCTCCTTCGTCGTCCGCGTCGGCTCGAAAGTTCTTGATTTCATTGTCACGCGCTATGATTTGCGCGCGGATTTTCTTGTGTTGTGAATTTATTTTTGTATTATTATTATTTTTTATTTATTTTTTTATTTTATTGATTCAAATAAAATATTTCACTAGTATGCATTTGAGACTATATTGTATTATGTATAATTTATCGTAGGTATAGTTATTCTTATAACGCAGTTATATTTTCGGTGGGACAATTTGACCCGTGATTTTTCTGAAATATCACCACGTTGCAAATCACATCAATCATACACACGTATGACGAAAGTATAGTGGCTATAATTGACTCATCAGTTCATCACTGAAACCAGTGATAAATCAGTACATATATCATATTTTATTGTGTTTGAATATTTTTTAAACAACGATATATACAATATTATAAATCGGTAAACTACCAAAGTACTTCCGAATTTTCAGACAGACAAACAAGTAGTTTGAACACGCAGTTTTCTTATACTAGTAGCAAAAATCAAAACCATAATATTATGTTTCCCTACTATATTTTACTAAAAGTCGAGTGCGTCGAAATCGTAAATAATAATATGTTTTTCACCTTCCTGGTTATTTTCCCATAGTAAATAGTGTTTTAGGTTTGTTGTTGTAGGTAGGAATAATAATAATTATTCTTACATGTTGGTTATGAAATGTATATTGAAATAATTTACTTTTACAAATCATTAGTGATATAAGTTTTGAGTGAAAATGCTTGGATCAGCATAATATTATATGGTACTTCAAATACATGTTTTGATAAAAAAAACAATAGTGTAATAAAATAAAACTGCGTTTTATTGTAATCAATGTTGACAATTTTAAATTCCAAAATTATTGATCAATAAAATAGTTTACACCAACAAATATAACTTTTATTTTTATAACAATCGTTCATAATATAAACCGTAGCAGGTGGCGTTTTGAAGTTCTGTCTACTCATACAGAAAAATGGAAAACTTTGTTTTTTTTGTAAACAATTTATTACTCATGTTGTTTGGCAACTCGAAGCGTGGTCGTCCGTCGTAGGTACTTTTGTTCGGCGTCGCGTCGTCGTCCGCGTCGGCTTGATATAAAACATTCTTGATTTCATTGACACGCGCTATGATTTGCGCGCGGAATTTCTTGTGTTGTGAATTTATTTTTGTATGCTATGCATTTTAATTGAATCAAATTGCAATATTTCTCTAGTATGCATTTGAGACTATATTGTAATAATTGATCGTGGGTAGGTATAGTAATTAATTATTCTAATAACGCAATTATATTTTCGGTGGGATTCAAAACAAAAAATTGGCCCGTGATTTTTATGAAATTTCACCACATTGCAAATTATATATTATACAATTACAATTACAATTATTATAAATCGGTAAACTATCAAAGTAATTACAAACTTGCAAAATATGCTTTTCCGAATTTTCAGACAGACACACAATTTTATTAGTTTGTTTTAGCAAAGTAGGTACCTATACCTATACGCTTACGTCGCGCGTCGCGTCGTCGAAAACGGTGCGCCCAGAAACAAACATACCTAATTCAGTTACAATCCTTTTTTTGTTCCGTAATTTATTGTATTTATTCTAATACGATTTTTTTTATTCGTCGGCCAGTTCTACTAGGTATAAAAAGATAAAATTGAAATATAATTATTGTAGCGACAGCCATATTATGTTACTATGTTTTCGTAAATATGTTTTTCACCTTCCTGGTTATTTTCACATAATCTTATCTTCTTATATGTAAAAATGAATCGCAAAATGTGTTGGTAAGCGCATAACTCGAGAACGGCTGAACCGATTTCGATCATTCTTTTTTTATTATATTCCTTGAAGTACGAGGATGGTTTTTATGTAGAGAAAACGTAAATATTATGTACCACGGGCGAAGCCGGGGCGGACCGCTAGTATATATATATAAATGAATCGCAAAATGTGTTGGTAAGCGCATAACTCGAGAACGGCTGAACCGATTTCGATAATTCTTTTTTTATTATATTCCTTGAAGTACGAGGATGGTTCTTATGTAGAGAAAACGTAAACATGTACCACGGGCGAAGCCGGGGCGGACCGCTAGTCTTATATATAAAAATGAATCGCAAAATGTGTTGGTAAGCGCATAACTCGAGAACGGCTGAACCGATTTCGATAATTCTTTTTTTATTATATCCCTTGAAGTACGAGGATGGTTCTTATAGCTAGAGAGCTAGTTAGTTTAGTTTTAGTGCAGTGGCAGTGTAAATGTTGTTGTTGAGGTTATGTAAATTTAACACTTTAGTTAACTACCAAGATATAAAGAAATGAGGATAGGACACAATAACTATTGGTTGAGGTATTTAAAAACTCATAATATACTTTTAAAAAAATCACGTTTTAATAAATTTCTAGAATTAAATTAGAACAGCTGATTCAAAATAGCCTAAAAAATCTTAATAATAATAATTACGCTTCACAGCAAGAAGAAATGTACCATATGTACCCGCACAAAGTCGATATTGTGTTGCCTACCGTTCGACTCAATGGCTAGGGTTGTAACTACCTTTAATAATTATTACCAAACTAATAAACCGAGTGATGCGAAATAACCATAATTCTTTTAGAGTTTGATAAAATGATCAGGCAGGTATTTTCTTTAATCCTCTGAATTCTCGGTTACTAAATTGTATCGTTGAAATTATTCTTAATCGCGTAAATTTAATAAATAATCATATGGAAAACACTTTTCATTTGTTTTTTTACTTTCACGCCCAACTACTATACAATAATTACGTTGTTTCGGTATTTTGACGAGAAAACGCAGGAAACATCCGTTGTATCATTTTAGATAGATTGTATATTTTGTATCTGTAGAATTGAAATCAAAGCTATGTATATGTTGTCTCCATTCTTTTCTTATCGGATTGTTGATCCCAATGCGAATGCGTCACTTAAATTTTATAAAAGACAATTAAGAACATCAAAAATAAAGTGATACGTAAATATTTCACAGTGCAATATATTATGTAATTAATAATAATTATATATTTATGAAAAAATAATTACATCAGATTTAATAATAGCAATTGTTTTGAATGTACATAATATGAATAAATGATTACATCATAATAGTAATAATCACAATTGTTTTATTTCCCATTTGTTGCAACCCTAGCATATTTTCATGTAGCAGCAGAAGTACCTACACTGGCGGCGCGGCGGCATCGTGCGACATCAAAGGCATTGCCTTACTAGGTAAGTTTATAATGACTCATTTCTTTTATTATATAATTTACGTTTTACTTTTACAGAATCCGATTCAATGGATTATGAAGACGAGTCACACAACGCCATACGATAGTGATGATGAATGAACATTTCAATAAATGCATGCGTGTTTTTTTATGTTGTTTTGTAATTGTTAATTGTTTCTTAAATAAAGAAATAAACTAAATATTTAAATGATGATTTGTTATTTGCAACACAACTTTATATTTGAGATTCTTTACAAATGTATATTTAGTTTTGTATCATCAAATTTATAAATTTTATTCCATAGTTTTCAAAATTAAATGTAAATGACCATAAAAACATTAATAAAGTAAATCATTGATGTAAGGTCAGGGAACGTAATACATATATACATCTGACCATGTAGAAGCTAAGTCTTGTTGACTGCTGAAGTCTGTAAAGTTTTGTTGTCTGCTGAAGTCTGTACGCAATGAAAATGTCTGCCGTTTCGAAAATAAGTTTTTAAGACCCTAATAAATAAAATATATGAATGGCAGATCTGGTCAAATACTTTCAAAATTGTATTTTTTTCAGCACTTTCATAAGTGTCTGCCAGAATGTTATCCGCGTGATAATGGTCTGCCATTGTTATTTTCCGATAGTAATAATAATCTATTTTCAAATATCAAAATGGCAGACGTGGTCAAATGGTTTCAAAGTTCGCCAAAAATTTCCACCTGTCTTACCTAAGCGCGCGCCCCGTCCACCACTCTGGGCTTAGTGACTCCTCATCTCATGTATAGTAGGTATAGGGGAATCAACACACAAAAATCCAGGTCTGGTCAAATACATACAGGTAGCTTTGCGCTAGCTCTCTAGCTATTACTTCTTATGGAGAGAAAACGTAAACATGTACCACGGGCGAAGCCGGGGCGGACCGCTAGTAAATAATAAAATAATAAATAGTGTATTAGATTTGTTATTGTATCTTGTATACCTACGAATAATTATTCTTACGTCTTGTTGGGAAATGTTCAAATACCTACCTATTGAAATAATTTACTGTTACAAATCATTAGTGTTATTAGTTTTGAGTGAATAGGCATGGATCAGAAATTCAGAATATAATATGCTACTATCTACTCAAATACATACATGTTTACACAACAAACACCACTGACCTCTATAACTATAAGTTATAGAGGTCAGTGACCGTCAGTGACAAACACTATGGATACCTACGCTCGCGAATGCAAATTCGGTGATTTACTAATTATTGATACCTAGTCATTGAATTCGTTTTGAAATAGCCTGTACTTTGTAATTTTTAGTGTTATAGACATTTATAAAATGTGGTGCTCATTTTTTTGTAATAAATCATCCCGAACGCTATTGTATTTTCGTTGTTTTATTTCAAGTGAACACCTATACAATTTTGTCACGAGCCGCCTCTGGCCTCTGGGTGAAATAAACAAGTCAAATGATTTTTGTTCTAATTGTATTTTGGTAGTAGTTTGTTTAGAATTTACATTACCATTGTTTAATTTTTATTTTGTATTTGCAGTAAAATAAAAAGATGAAAAACTTCATTAGGTATATTGTACGACACCTCACTCTGAATCGCGCTAGCGAAATTTTTTCGTTACAGAGCACATATACAACTTTCGGACAATCTTCATTGAGGCCGGCCGGCAAATCGAGTATGTCGAGAAACTTCACTTATTCGATGGAGGTATTCTACCTTCCTTCCTCCACAGTTGTGGGACCCCGACGTGCATTGAACACGCAGCTTTCTGATACTAGTAGCTAAAATCAAAACCACAGATATGTCTGTGATCAAAACCATAATAATATTTTTACCTATTATTTTACTAAAAGTCGAGTGCATCGAAATCGTAAATATGTTTTTCACCTTCCTGGTTTTTTTTCCATAGTAAATAGTGTTTTTGATTTGTTGTTGTATGAATAATTATTCTTACTTGTTGGTTATGAAATGTATTTTGAAATAATTTACTTTTACAAATCATTAGTGATATTAGTTTTGAGTGAAAATGCTTGGATCAGCATAATATCATATTTGCTACTTCAAATACATGTTTTGATAAAAAAAAAACAATAGTGTAATGTAGGTAATAAAATAAAACTGCGTTTTATTGTAGGTAATCAATTTTGACATTATTTATTTCCCAAAATTACAATAAAATAGTTTACGCCAACAAATATAACTTTTATTTTTATAACAATCCTACTTCCTACTAATGCGAAAGTTCATACATGTTTCAAAAGAAAAACTTTTACTTTTACTATTATTTCAATTTATCCGGTTTAATTAAGACTTAATATTGATACATATGATCATTATAAATACAAATAGGAATTAACAATATAACGAATACGTGGCACAACTAAAATTTTACCGATACCACCCGTGGTCATTCTCCTTTGTGGGTCATTTGTAACAGGATGGCGGTTCTACAGCGAAAAAAGAAAAATGATGGTCAGAACGCTGATACCGGATACCTTAAGATACTGTAATATAAAATATTACTAGATTAGATAAAATATTATAGGTAGTATCTTCACCGTGTGTGACGCGCTTTACATTCACGCCATCTAGAGTTAAATCTTTATCATTTTTGTATACGTCTGTGTGTGTAAACGACCCTGTATGCAATGACAGATGTTAAAACGCATAATTTTACCGAATTGGGTGGATTTTAAGGCAATGATATAACATATTTCAATAAAATATAATATTCAGTAACCGCCATGACTATTCCTAGGTTTGATGACTATTCCAATTACGCAAAAACTCAAATAAACTAGAAATGTAGAATTCAGCGCCATCTAGCGGGATATTGGCTGGGAACAGATCGTTGCAATCACCTTAACACAAACTGACAAACATCCTAAAATAGTAATAATACTTCTATGGGAAACCTAAAGTTAAACACTAAATATTCAAAACTACGCAACAGATATTGATGGGTTTTTTATTTATAGATAGAGTGATTCAAGAGGAAGGTTTAAATATAAAATAAATTAGGTTTTAGTCAAAGCTAATCTGCGAATTTAAATACAATAACTACATACAAGAAAATTTCCTAAACATACGATTATTACAAAAAAACAAGTAACTACTAAGGAGAAAAATATCTAAGGGATACCGAGAAAACATAAACCATCGCGTCTCAAACTGAGACCACTTTCAGTCCCATTAAAGGCGATCCTATAAATAACAGCCAAAGAAATTCATTAGAAACTCCTTTATCCAGCAAATATTCAAAAGCGAATGCAATCAGATAAAAGTTGATTAATCTCCGAACGGAGTTCCGCTCCTTATTATAATAAACTAATTAATGATGGAGGCGAACAATTCATTATAGAAGCAAAACTGCCTTCCGAACAATAATGATAATGAGTGTAATTAATTATAGGAAGTTGCTTCAAGACGTACTGAGGAGGCCGAGGGAGACAGCCAAGTGAGATGTGGGAATCAACTTTTGGATATGCCGTTTTGTTAACACGGAATGCGCTGTGAAATCGTAAGAGCTACACGTGTTTTTCTACGCACGCACCGATTATAGTAATTTTGGGTATAACTGGTTAATAACCACGTTAAACTGGAAGCAGGTACTTTCGGTAACTTGTTTAATTACCTAGTCTTTGTTTGCAAGACAAATTGCAATGAATTTACCAAATCTCCAACTGCTGATTTTCCTAGAGACTTTCATAGTTGATTTAATGGATTTAATTATTATTTAAATAAAAAGTTTTCTGTACATGTGTGTTTCAATTTAATATACCCTACGAGTATCAATGGAAAGTATAAATTTGTTAACCTCTAACAATATGCAGAGCCATTAATATACTATATACTCTAATTTTTATTTCAAGTATGTGCCCTATAAAATATTTTGATATGATATTCATACCACTGTTCATACTTTATTCAATTTTAGGCTCCGCAGTGTCATATCCATTTTTCCCAGTTCCCAGTGAAGGCACCAAAGGGTGTGAGAGGGAGGTCAGCATCGTGCTGCTGATGGCTTTAATCATTATTACTTATAATTAAAATTTAGTCTATACGTATCTGTCAACTACTATGGTAATGGGTTGTGATATAAGTTCAAGTAAAATAATTTTTGAAAAAGTTTAGAGTTTTTGTCACTCTCTATAGGTTTAAGAAATTTAATATTCTAAATGAAATGGGATCTGGATATCTATAGAAAATCATGCTATTAGAGAAAAAAACAGAACTATTAACATTTATGTTTTCATACGTTTATGTATGAAATATTTAAATTGCTATGAAATATAATTATGTATAGGTAGAGCTTGCATTAAAATAAAAATACTGATTTGAAACATTTAAAACGAAACAAAAAAATGTAAAGACATTACGATAATGGAAATACTTATTTACTCATAATACTATCTATTAAATGGTTTTAAAAATCACGTACCTACGAACATGTACGAAATATACTGTGTAGCAATCACAAGTCACAACCTACAAACGTAATAATTCAGCTTAGAAGGTAGTCAATGGGCAATGGCAATGGGCGGGGCACATAGCCCGTAGAACCGATGGCCGTTGGGGCAGAAAGGTTCTAGAATGGAGGCCACGAACAGGAAGACGAAACGTGGGACGACCTCCCACAAGATGGACAGACGACCTGGTCCGAGTGGCAGGGAGCCGCTGGATGCAGGCCGCCGGTGACCGGTCGTACTGGAAATCCTTGAGGGAGGCCTTTGTCCAGCAGTGGACGTCCCACGGCTGATAAGGAGGAGGAGGAGGAGAAGGTAGTCATATTTTAATAAACTAACTACTCAGAGGTCTATTGGATAAATCAGACAGGCGTTTCCTTCATCTATTAATCTTAGCCATAGTAATTTATTTCAGTCTTGTTTTAAGGCTATCCAGGGTCAATCCTTTTTCATATTGGTTATGACTCACCATCGATCTAAGTTATTAGTTTTATACTGGGCATTTAAAAAAAATGTCCTGTTTGTTATAACTTTATATTATTTTCTATTAATTTTGACAATAAATAATATAAGACAAAGTCTGTGGAAACTGTAGTGAGCTATTTACTGAAATTAGTCGTAGAACCAGATGGAAAACTGATTTTCAAGTTAACTTTATAGTCCAAGGTCTAGTTACTAAATAATTGATTTAAAAGTGTTTTATAATTGTTCTATCTCGTGTAAGGGATACTCAATGAGTTGTACTTGTATCCCTTCCTATTCCTTCCCCCTCGGATCTCAGTCAGAGTGGACGTGTTTGTGTTCGTTTCTCTAAAAATATTTTTATTTGCGAATAATTAATTAAATTAAATCGAAACTAAAGTCAGCAGTACCAGGCGAGCATAAACCGTACGAAGTTATTTAGCATCGCTGTGGATGTGCGAGTGAAACAATCTGTGAGTAAAAGAGCAAGCGTTGAAGTAAAATTACAAATAAATGTACTAGGAGAACATCAGTAAAAGAGATTGAAACGCTAAAAACTGTACAAAAAATTCACAACGTCCATTAATGTCGTCTTAGCTAGTTGGACCGCAGTACGGACGAGACAACGTCTTGAGGAAAGCGAGTTCTAGTCCCAACAGAATATTTGAATTTTTTTATATTTTATTTTTATTATTTTCTATTTATTTATTTTTTGGGACTCATAATGCCCCTTAAAAGAACACCACCGACTGGCTCATCTAAATCAAAATGTGATACCGAATCGGACTCAAATACTCCGTCTTATGGAAGACAAACTATAAATCTGTGGTGTTTGGTATATACCTCGTAAGTGCAAAAATGGCCATTTTTTGTTTTTTGGCCATCTATACTGATAAAAACGTCCTCTTTCGTTTGGTCTATGTCACATAAGCCTATTGATAGTAGAAATACCTTAAATAGGTTGTATCAAAACCACTTAAGTACAAAAAAAAATATTTTTATTTGATACAAATATATTAATATAACTTAACATAGACTTGTAAAACGAATACTCAATCAACGAACGGCCATTTACAACGTAAGAGCACTTAACATAATTAGACCAAACTTGAATAATTATTATCATCACTTAACTTATTTGTACCAAATCAAATAAAATTATTTGTGAACTTAACAGGTCTTCTCTGAGTTCTCCCTTACTTAAATATAACGTTATTTGGCACATAATTTAAATCTTCAGACATTAGGTCTCAACTTCTCAAGCCCATTATCTATAAAGAAACATGCATGTGATGCAAGATCTCTTAGACTTAGTGTGTTCAGAAACGTTTACCAATCTTTAAATCGATTTGGTTAGATTGGTAAACGTTTAAAAAGCCAAATAACGATACCTACACGCACAAGGTTTGATTCTTTATCTCTTCAAATTCATTCTTTCATGTCAGATTAGAATAGATTTAGAAAAATCGGAGCATAAGGCAACATTTCACTATGAAACTAAAAGATAAAAGCTGTTTGTTTACAGATTCCAAATTTAACTGCATCTGTAGCCTTTTATAAAAGAAACTTTGGACTTTCAATTTAAAAATCCGCAAAGTTACTACTAAACGAACATTCCATTATGTTATGTATGAAGGAATAGCTCAAAGAGGTGCGGATAAAATCGCATCATGCTTATGGCATTTTATTAACCGTTTGGCAGAAGAAGTAGAGTAGCTTATTTTATATTCAGTGTTTTCCAGGTCAAAAACGGTATAATATCTTGCCTGTTAAGCAGATATTGAAAGATTCATTCAAAAAGAAACAGCACCATCTCCGTTCCCCGAGATAAATGAAAATGACCAGCAATCGCCATGATGTAAAATTAATTAATGAATCTGACTTCTTTCCATTTTCGAAACTATTGACTACCTACTCATTTTATCAAAAGAAATACTGCAACAGACAAAACTACATTTGGTTAGAACTGTATTTTCTGGTTGATGTATGAAAAGTCTAATGACGTAGATTTTAAATACTCTTTGAGTGAAAATGAAGAATTTCTGTATTTCTGGTTTAAGAGAACTGAGAAAAGATAGAATTCTCCGAAGTGGCTTTGCCATTGGCCTCTAATGAGCCTATCAATATCGATGCTCTGAAATTCAAAGATATCTTAGATCTCCTGCCAATAAGTGATCCAATTTATGATGATTATTTCAAATCATTGTCTCATGGTCCGACTAGAAACAATCTTATGACTTTCAGGACAGTGATGACGACTATGAATGAATGTTGTAGTGGTACGTTTTACAAACAAATTTTATTTGACTGGATCCAGCTCGTAACTATTTGCAGGGTAAAGACATCTTCTCACAAGGAGAAGACATGAGCAGTAATCACCACGCTTGCTCACTGCTGGTTGGTGATTTCAGACCAAAATCTCAGTTGCCATCACGATGTTTTCCTGTTATTAGAAATGATGATGTTTTCTTGTTATAGAAGATGTATCTCTGGTTATTAGAGAATTTACTTAAATGCATCCGAAAAAGACACATTGGTACATGTCGGTTGATGGGATCAACCCGCAGCATCTAGCACGGCAGGCAAGCGAACTACCGTGACTTCTGAACCACACACATACACACACACTACTTTTAGGATTTTACTTTGTAGAGAGAGTATCAGAGAATTGCATATTGCACGAAAATCACAATATTTCCTGGCTTTTTTATGAGTACTTATTTGTGGCAAATCACACTCCTATTCGTTTTTGTTTTTATATATGGTTAAATCTATTTGTATGGAAGACGTTTCCCCATAATATTTGTTTTTTAATGTCTGTTTATGTCTCCGTCGAAAAAAAAAAAGAAAAATCCTTTCCATTAAGGTAAAAATAGGAATAAATACTAATTAAGAGTACAAATAAATATGCTCTAATCCACTTAAGTACACACGTTTTAGACATTTTCACATCATTTTCACATTTTTTCTTTTGGTACAAACATGTTAAGTAACAATTACTCTTGAACTAGAACATTTTTTTTATTTATTTTGTAAGTGTTCAAAACTTGAACATAATAGACATTTAAATATCATAAATTTGTTTTACTCAAGTGTTTATTCCGATCTGTAGCAACAGGGTAGCAACCGTGAAAACTTTCAAACGCTCATACCCAAAAATCACCATTTTGCACTTAAGTGGTACGTACCAAATACCACAGAAATATAAGCCAAAGACGTAAACGCAAACTGGAGCACGGTGAAGAATTGAGTGATTTAAAGGAATATTTTAAAAAGGTGTTTACGGAATTTAAAGATGAACAAGAAAAGAAATATGCCTCCTTGCTTAACAGATTTGAAGAAATGAATAAATCACTATCAAATTTCTGTAAGACAACGGAATTCATTTCAAAACAATACGATGATTTAAAAGAACAATTTAATACCTTAATAAGCGAAAAGAAAGCACTTCTTAATAACACGAATATGCTCGTAGATAAAATCGAAAACTTTGAAAGGCATCAAAAAAGAGCTAGCCTAGAATTGAGAAACATACCTTCACGTATACCGGAATCCAAAGAAGACCTTTTTAAAATAGTAATCAACACGGGCAAATTCCTAAGTGTTCCTGTCGCTCCTTCGGATATCTTTGATGTATTCCGTACTAAAGCAAATTCACAAGGCATGAAATCTCTGATAGTTGAATTTAATTCAGTTATAACTAAGGAAAAATTTTTACAGTCATTAAAAAAATATAATCAGATAAATAAACCAAATTTCTTCAACTCTACAAATCTGGAAATTGAAGGACCGTCTAAACAGGTCTATATGTCAGAATCTCTTACCGCAAAAACAAGACACCTTTTTTATTTAGCCCGAGATTTTGCAAAAACCAATAACTACAGCTATTGTTGGACATCCCGAGGTTTTGTTTATTTGAAGAAAAAGGAGGGTAGTCAAGCAATTCGCGTAAACTCGCAAGATATTCTAACATCCTTATGTATATCAAAATGACTAATTTTTGTAAAGTTTAATTGTTTTAATTTTGTAAACTATTTTTTACTTCCAACTTATTATGTATTTATTGCTAAAATGAATGTAAACAATTTCAACAAACACATTACATATACACATGTTAATCATACATTAATTATCTTCAGAAACACATATTTTTATCATTTTATAAACGACACCAAATTCATCCTCCAGTACTACATCATAACTACCATTTATATTGATTGTGGATCTGAATGTTATTTGCACTTCCACTACAATACAACCGCTTTTATAATCCGTTTAAAAAAAAGTAAATATTGCTTAGCTTATTTAGACACAACTGCTTGTTGTTGTAAGGCTATAATATTAGGTTTTCTCTTTGTCGCAATTAAAAAAACCCCAATTTTAAATACACTATATACGTTTCTATGTACAAATGTAGAAGGTATCGTTATTTTGTATTGTCTTAAAAAATCGTCTACGCCCTTTTATATAATGAACAATCAGTATTATATCATATTATTTAAAATTCGATGATGTTAATCAAATACACAAAGACATAGATTCCTTTAACATAGCTGAATCTACTATATGTGATATTGAAGACTGTCGGTCTCACCTTCCAGTTTCTAAAAAATGTTTAAAAATTTTCCAGCAAAATATACGTAGCTTAAATTGTAATTTTGATGGCCTATTAGCGATTCTTACCAGCAGTGGAGTTTTGTGGGACTATGTTGTCTTGACGGAGTGTTGGCTGTCACTTAATTATAATATACCAATTATGGAAGGGTACCACCATCACGCTAGTACGAACAATCGTACTCAAAACGAAGGCGTCGTGGTGTATTATAGAAATGATTTAGTTACTCTGGTATCGGAACCACAAATAGTGGACGCTAACTGTGTTATTCTTCAACCAGATCGTAATACTATCGTTATTGCTATTTATAGACCTCCAGGGTATAAAAATATAAACAACTTTATTCAATCTCTAAACAGCATTTTGATGAATTATTCTTCCACTCAGAATATAATTATCGTGGGTGACATTAATATTGACATTAGCGAAAATTGCTCGGATATAAACGCCTTCACTTATTTAGAAATGCTTGCATTCCATGGCATTCAACCGGCTCATTCTCTTCCTACTCGCTATAAATCATGCTTAGATCACGTTTTACTTAAAACTAAACTAGCTGCTCATTGTCTTATACTTCCAACATCTCTTACTGATCATAATAGTGTAGTTCTTTATATTTCCATAAATAAAATCTTAAAACCCAGTAAACATGTAACACATATAAACTATGATAAATTAGGTATTGATTTAAATGAAACAGATTTTAAACCTCTTTACACATTTCCTGATATAGATGATGCTGTTAACTTCTTTATAAATAGTCTTCGAACTCTGATAGTTGCGAACTCTACTGAGACCGTAAAGTCTAAGAGAAGGAGAATTCTTAAGCCATGGATGACACAAGGAATCTTAAAATGTCTCAAAAATCGAGATAATCTATACAAAAAAACTAAAAAAGAACCAAATAACGATATCTTAAAAGTTACTTATAAGAGATACAGAAATTTTTGTTCGTCCTTGATTAAAAAATTAAAAAGAGATTACGAGAAATTACAACTACAAAATGCTAAAAATAATAATAAAAGACTATGGAAAGCCATCAAAGAGATCACAAATACAGCGAAAATTAAAAATAATTCATCCGAACTCCTATTAAGCAATAACTCTAAGCAATCTATAAATGACGTTAATAGCTTCTTTGTTAATATTGGCGAAAAGTTGGCAGAAAAAATAAACCGAAACAAACATATCAGACGGACAGGCTCTTCAGCACATGTTTCCAACCCCCATTCTTTTGTTATGCTACCTACCACTGAAGATGAAGTCAAATCTATAATAAGGAATCTAAAAAGTGATTGCGCTGTTGGTCTCGATCTGATTTCTTCCAATATCCTAAAGAATTTTTGTGAAATTTTATCTCCTCATATAACATATATTTGTAACTTGTCAATATCAACAGGACAATTTCCTAAAGTTTTAAAAAAATCAAGAATCCATCCAATCCACAAGGGCGGAGACAGGGACTGTGTTAATAACTACAGGCCAATTTCTATCCTTCCAGCTTTGTCAAAAATTTTGGAAAGAGTCATGAATAAAAGGCTTGTTGACTTTTTAGAGAAGAATAAGCTTTTGTCTTCAGCTCAATTCGGTTTTAGAGCTAACAAATCGACTTCTGATGCTGTACACGAACTTACAAATTTTATTGTGACTAATATGGATAAAAAGAAGAAAACATTAGCAATATTTCTGGATCTGGCCAAGGCTTTTGACACAGTCTCTGTCCCGATCTTGATAAACAAACTTGAATGCTTAGGTGTTAGGGATATACAATTGAATCTGTTCAAAAGCTATTTGACTGATCGAACGCAATGTGTAATAATTGACGATGTTATCAGTGATGAGGCTCCTATCAACTATGGCGTCCCACAGGGCAGTATTTTAGGTCCTACTTTGTTTCTCGTCTATATTAATGATCTGTGTCAACTTAAATTTCCATCAGCTAAAATCATTACCTTTGCTGATGACACATCTTTGGTATTCAGCGGTGATACGTGGAATGAAGTATTTTTAAATGCCCAACAAGGACTAAATGAAGTTACGGAGTGGTTACATGAAAATTCCCTAACATTAAACATCGATAAGACAAAGTATATAACTTTCTCTATGAAAAATACTGATAAAACTGATATGCATAGTTTAATTACACACTCTTGTAACAAAAATGATCCAAACTGCACATGTCCTAGAATAAATAGTACTGAATCAATAAAATACCTGGGCGTTATTATAGACGATAAATTGAATTTTCAATCACACATTAACTTAATAGCCACTCGCACCCGTAAGCTTATCTCAATTTTCAAAAATTTAAGACATGTTGCTGATGAACAACTCATTATAACAGTATATAAAGCCCTATGCCAGTCACTGTTGACCTATTGCATAACATCTTGGGGTGGTGCTCCTAAAACTTATTTTATTAAGATAGAAAGAGCACAACGAGCTGTCTTAAAAGTTATAAAATTTCTGCCTTTCTTTCACCCTACAAAGGACGTTTATGTGATGACCAGGGTACTAACTGTACGACAATTATTTATTCTTCACACAGCTGTACGCCAACATTCTCTTACTACCTTCAGCCTTGAGCGGGCTAACGCGTCACGCAGAAGGGGCAAAATTTGTGAAACAAATAAGTTTAGTACAAAATTTTCACATCGCTTTTTTTGTTACCAGGGCCCTAATATCTACAATAAATTAAACGAAATTCTCTCAATTTTTTCGCTAACAACTGACAAGTGTAAACGTGTGGTAAAGGAATGGATTCAAAAATTGGATTATGCTGCTACAGAAAACTTGCTTTAAATTGTGAAATTTGTGATGTTAGTAAATATGAAATTAATATTAATAATATATCTAATAATAAATTATTTATTACAGTAGGTAAAATGATAAATTGCTTTCAGTGTAAATTATTTTTATTTAAAATATAAATAAACAAATGGATGAATTTTAAAATATGTATGACACACAAACATAAACGCGCGCACACACACACACACACTCACAACACACAAACATACACACACAACACACACACACACACACACACACACAAACACATATGTAGGTATATTTTTAATTTTTATTTTTGTAAATTTTAAATAACAATAAACTTATGTCGTTCTCACTACCTAACCACAAACTTATGAATTATGTGAAACATATTTTTGTAATTGTTTTTTGGTTCCGAGGGCGGGGACCTGGTGATCTGTGATACCGGTTAAAACCCATTTCAGACACCAGCTCCTCCAACTCCAGCTTATTGTTTGATAATTTTGTATGCATGTAGATTAATTTATGTGATTGGGAATTGTGAGGAGAAATAAATAAATGATTTGAAATAAAATGATTTGATTTGACTTTTATATCAAAATCATCATCGTTGTTTAAAAGTGAACAGAAGATAAGAAAAATCTGTTCCCACAAAAGATGTTCAAAGCATATTACGCAAGAATATACATACGACACATTTCCTTTGCGGCCCAGTTAAGTTGATCATAACCGGCCCGTTAAAAGCTCCTAACTGCCTTACAAGTCAGGGCCACATAAAGAGGCGTATGAACGCTCATTAGGTACGCGGTATCGTCCATAAATACATTATCGCTGGGTGGCGGGAGACGGCGGGTTATCGAATTAAAACTTCACTAGCAATAGTAGAGTTGAACAGTGTATTAATACACCATGTATAATTCGAACGCTTGGACAAACTTGGCCATCTCCGCTTGCGACCGGCGTGCGACCCCGATAACATCGGAATATTGAATTTTATTACGTGTTACTTAATAACTGCGATGTTAATTGCGATTTTATTCAACTTTTTAACTGCCAACGATTATTCTTTAATAGAATAATGATGGGTTGGAATGTACCGTTGAATTGAATTTGTTATTTAGTGGTTTGTGCTAGGATACATTGACACATAGATTATCGTGTGTAATGATAAATTGTTGTCGGGTACGGTTACAATGACTTAATTTAAACTATTGTTTGTTGCTATAACTGGTTTATTCATTTAAAAGAATCAGCGGGAGTTACAATGAGTAAATTGTCTGCTTAAACGAAATAATTCAAACAAAAAGCATCATAAATAAAAACCTAGTTACACATCATTGCATTAATAAAGAACAAAATATACAATATCAAATAACCGATTATAAGCCATAATTTGGCCGTCGATATAAATATTTGTATGTTTGTTTTAACCGAAATTATTAAGTGGAATACAACGGTAGGAGGGGGCAGTGCGGTGGAGGGGGGGCGCGAAGGAGCGATCGAGGTAAGGGTACTGGCTACGTAATTAGATTTTCAAAGTCCGAATATACTGCTCGTACTTGTCTTCATAATAATGTGCTGTGACCGAACTATTTTGATACTATTTTGATTATGGGATTTATGATTTCAAGTCAATCAGCTGAAATACAAACAAGGCGTTTGAAGGGTTAAATTGAAAAAAAATGTATGTAGGTAAAGTTAATGATTTTTGAAAAGGGTATGAAATAAAGATCCTGAAAGGCATATTGTTTTCGCTGGGGGCTAAGAGTTAAAAATAGCGATGCTAATAATGTAGAGCTATTCATTGTTTTCTAAATAGGATAATATTTGGGACAATACCTACTATTTAATCCAAAAATTAGTCTTCTTTCATTTCGTCTAGTTAAGTATTTTTAAATCGAAATCTATATAGCGATGGTTTCGTACATGAATCAAGGAAACTTATGCTTCTCATTGTAAAATGAAACAACTGAAATGAGTTCACATATTTTTTATTATTTCGTTATTTCTAAAAACATCTAACAATATCACAAAAACAATACATCCATACAGAATTCATAATTGCAAGTATCAAGACTTTACACGGCCGCACCGCAGCGAGGTATCGGATATTTAGTTTGCTTTGGGCCGGTGGGGTGGGAAGCTAAGTCCAACTATAAATTAGGAAGGGTACAGTTTCATTAATCACCCATACGCCGTTATTATTAATTAACCCCCTTCGGAACTATCGTTGCCGTTACGTATCGACCTACACAAATGTCAACTCTTTTCAATTCCGACTTATAGTCTTGACAACATTAGTAATAATGGATTGGTGTTACCGTGTTATTTATTTTTACCAGTATTCTCATGATAAAATGTATGCTATATTTATTTCAACATTCCTAATGATTTATGATGGAAGATTAAATTTAAAAATGTCATATTAAATTATGCAACAATAAGAATATAATATGAGACATTTAAATGCAGTTTTATTTATCATCATCAAAATTTTGAAACCTTTCAAGTTATAGGAGGGGCCAAACAGAATATTAACATAATGAAAATATTCGCAAACATATATTAAACTGTTACCAAACCCACGTATTTCCATTAGAATAGCATAATAACGTAATGAATTCACTGCTAAACATATTACACGCGTTCCAAACACAAGCCATATCGAATAAATAGTTTTTTTCATTATCTAAACGGCCTGTTTTATGTTTTCATAAATACTCTATAAATGCGATAATAAACAACACATACTTATAAATTTCAAACGACAGGCGCAAATGATATGTGAATCTTCTGGTGTCTTTTATACAAATATGGGTACAAGCGATACCCGGTGTTAATTAGCATATATATTTTATATCTACATATTAATGTATGATAATTTTACACTATCACTTTTTGTTAAAACTAGTTATACCCTGTGCCTTTCCTCCTTTAGAGCTGTGCCAATTTCTAAACAATTATGATGACAGAAAAAGTTTAATAGGTATAATATATCTATACTCTATAATAGTATTATAAAGCTGAAGAGTTTGTTTGTTTGAACGCGCTAATCTCAGGAACTACTTTGAAAAATTATTTCAGTGTTAGATAGCCCATTTATCGACTAAGGCTATAGGCTGTATATCATCACGCTAAGACCAACAGGCAACAGGAGCGGAGCAATGCGGGTGAAACCGCGGAGCATAGCTAGTTCTGTAATATAATATACATTTCTCTTATAATATTGGTACAATATTCTATTGATACGATCGCACCGGTGTGAGTACTGGGTAACCCATAGATTACCAAGTGATAGGATTAATCATGACGTGACACTCGGGGTAGTGAACTAAGATTTGTGACTTACTTTCGGACCGAAGCCGAAAAAATCATGCCTCATATGAACCTGATGTTTGATATTTAGCGATAATAACTCATTCTCCCTTTACCAAGGCCTTCTCGTTACAAAATTGGTTTAGTACGTGTTGGGTAGTAGTTGGCGTGAAAGCATAACAAACACATTACTTTTGCATTGTGTATTGAAAAACACTTTATATTTATAAAGAATAAGAATAAATTTGAATCTAAAACTATGCTTTATCGACAAAACATTTTGCCTGCCTGAGCCTGTTTTGATTTCACTATAACTTATATATATATATATATATTTGCTTGAGCTGTTTACAAAGAATATTAAAAATTACCTATCTTAATCTTAATCTTAATACTATTATAAAGGCGAAAGTTTGTATGGATGTATGGATGTATGGATGTATGGATGTTTGTTACTCTTTCACGTAAAAACTACTGAACCGATTACAATGAAATTTAGCACACATATAAAGGGTAACTTGGATTAACACATAGGATAGGTTTTATCCCGGAAATCCCACGGGAACGGGAACTATGCGGGTTTTCCTTTGAAAATGCGGGCGAAGCCGCGGGCGGAAATCTAGTATCTAATACATTGAAGGCTAATAGTATAATTTCTTGTTCGTTTAATTTTACATTGATCTTATATATAAAATTCTCGTGTCACAATGTTAGTCTGCATACTCCTCCGAAACGGGTGGACCGATTCTCATGAAATTTTCTGTGCATATCGGGTAAGTCTGAGAATCGGCCAACATCTATTTTTCATATGTACCACGGGCGAAGCCGGGGCGGACCGCTAGTATTTTTATAAAATGTAAAAACTTAAGAACATCCTGTCAGTTGTCATATTATAATAACGAGGACATATTAATAAATTATTATAATGAATTTTATTATAATGTAAATGTTTTGTCGTGAATATTATTTCATTAAAGTTCTCATTAAAGCGTGCTATTTTACAACATTGTAACAATTTATTCGTGTTCTTTGCTTATCTTCAAGATCTTATTAGTACGTGTTAACAAAAACCTAATGTCACTGTCTGTTTTTGTGCAAAATGGATACACGGTGTCTATGCACTAATGAATATGACATAAATATTCAACACAGATGCAAAACTTTAATCAAAATACTAAACTCGTTTATATAATTCATACAAAAAGAACTTGATAATTTTCTTGCCAATAAATTAACAGACATATAGTGTAGTTATAGTACAAAGAAGCTATTAAGGCCCATTAAATTGAGAACCGTACAAGGTTAAGAGCAATATATTTATGTAAATTGCGCGGGGCGCACTTGTTTATTTTAAACATGCGAGTTAAGTAGATATAACTTGCCAACACTATCTGGGATGCGTTTCCATTGTTCCTGTCTCAAATGATTCACCGAAGACGTCGAAAATTCTTCCGACTCTCCCAAAATATTGTTTAGATCATTAAGAATATTTTTTTTTTACATAAAAGGTTACACAATACACATACTATATCAATGATTTTAAATGATGCAATATTGTATAATATCTTGGTTACTATCGTTAATAAAATGCCAAGTTAAATGTCTACGAAGTATTAAACAGAAATATTATTTTTCTATTATTGAAATCATTACCTTTAAGTTTAAATATCTTTAATAGATAATAATAAATAAGAAAATCACCTATTAGGTACCTAACTAAAATAACATACACCAGTACATTCTTGCTTATTTTTCCTCATCAAACATCAAAAATATTTTTTTAAAGAGGATTACCTGCTAAACTTTGGTAGGTACACGAAAACTTTATTTATTCGGTCGTCGTACGCCGTACAGCAGTGGAAACGAGTTTAATGAGGTTTTGACTTCCGTAATTAGATAGGCGTGAAATTAATATTGTTAAAACAAAGCAACTTAAACTTAATTGTTCTATTCTTACACATACTAGACAAAGTAATACATAATGTGGTGCCTTTTTTATTACTTTTGCGATTACACTTAAATTATGAGTCATTATTTGGTCATTTATTATGTCTACTACAATTTTATATTGTTTATACTTCTTCTGTACACGTCTATTAATCCAAGAAATAGCATCAACCCACGTCTTTGCTTTCAGCGCACTGAAGGTAGATTAATTATTATTAATACAAAGCTATTTACAAATAAACTTACGTATTAACATTACCGGTTCGTCCAGCAAGGCAATATAATAGCTAGCCGACTATCCGTCGACTGACCCTACCCTTATAAATAATAGTGGTAAGTCGCCCACCCCCACCCAAGGGTAACGGCTACCCTCCGGATCTCATTTCCAAATTGCATTTCGAAACTAAATCTCGACTTTACATCGGGATATCACCAAATCAAAAGCGACCTTAACGCGCATTCAAAGAGCTTAATATAACTCGATGATCTAAGAGCGAAATTTAGTACTTACTTGTGAGGTCATAACCTAAGAAGGGGCTTCTACCCAAGCCTGTACAAGCACTAACTCGTATAATGAGATATGATAATAAACGCTCCAGTTGAATATTGATGTTGGCAAGTTAGGGATGCACTCAGTGTTTACAACTCCGGCTAATTATACAATAAATAGAAAATACAATCTTAACTTTCCTCTTTGAAGATTATTATTATGCATTTATGAACACATTTTCTTGTTGTAAAGAAGTTCATTTAAGGCTCTGTCGTCATGAACTAAAATAAATATTCCCACACAATTTTTCACATAATATTATCGAGACACAAACTTTGAAAGCCTTTTTCAGAAGCATTTCACTACTAACTACTGTGCTGTTATGTTGCGTTTTTATACAAAATCCTGGTAGGTATTTTTAAGACAATAATCCATTTGCCAAACAAATTTCAGTTCAGCCAGTCAGTTTCAAATTATGCCCAGTTATTGTTAAATTAATAGACACCAAACATATTTTATCTCATATCAACATTGACAATACAATATAAACATTACGTTTTAGGTATGCATTTTGTCATATTATATTGGCCCTAATATTTCGGATAGAGCCCTAATATTCACCTTTAAACATAGGGTTCCTAACCACAGCGCCAAACCTGAAGCTAAACGAATGAACGAATTAACTTCACAATAGCGTATTGTTATTTGTTACATTATACCTAATTATTACATTTTCACAGCTCACACATACATAGTAACATATAGATGAAATCCCAGCCAGCCCACAAACCTAGAGTCAAAGATATTAGTCTACTTTTACTTCAAAAAATCAACCGCTAAAGGGGTGAACGGGGTATTTAGTATCCGTAGTTTTGCCCGCGGGTCACAGCTATACTAGCGTTAGTTACTATTAAGTATACTGTGACTATACAACAAATTGATAAATCCAACATCAAAATAAACATCCAATAAATAGCAGTTAAACATGAATCGACAAGTTGATTAAAACAGTACAATTACTCCCACACAATGCTATAGACTTGATAATAATTTATCTAAGCTTCTATTATGTAATCACGTTTTGTTACTACTAAATAAGGAGTCATTACGTGTTGTACGTTTATACAAAACAGTTTTAATTAATCAAGGTGTGGTAAGACAGACCTTGTGGTAGGACAATATAATATAATATGGCTAATAAGGCAATTTAAAATTGCATGTTGGGAATAAATATTAACAGTTTGATGTAATAAACAATGTCACTTATACAATGCATCAATTTGACGTCAATGTACTTATATTTCCATATTGCTTTTTTGTTTCACAGTGAAATATTGGAGAAGAAACCTTCTCTTATGCATTATTTCTTATACCTACGTTTTCTCCAAATGTCACGGGATATTGCAGGATTTTTCCGAACAAAAAAGTTATCGTCCTAAATCCAGTACCGACTATAATATAAAATTGGTTTTAGTGATAATAATTTAAGTGTCTATACTCTTGTCATTAATAAATACATTAATTTCTTTTAACTGCAGTCCTACTTTCTTAATACATTCAATCATGCTTGTCCAGGCGACGAACCCAAAATAGCAGGTCACAGCTAAATTAGTCTTGACAGAGTCACTTTTACTTATTAAACTGTATGTCAACAATTTACATGCTAATATATCAGCTTATTTATAATACATCTTCCCAGATTAGTAAAGTTTTCTAAAATCTAATCTAATTACTATATTTTAGGTGTTTATCATAAAATGCAATTTTTTATATAAAAACATTTTATTTTAATTCTTACATCACCCATTTAAATATAATATCACTTAAACCAAATATAAAACTGTAGTACAATTACAACGAAACATCTTAGTAGTGCAAGCTTGAAGCTTAAAAAAAATATCAACTATCAAAACACAAATCTCCAAAATTCATCATAACGCTTTTTTCAAATTTAATCAAACGCAATCAAGGCAATAATTTCAGATCAATCAGCCAAGATTTAATAGCACATTATCACGTGTCACACACAAATGACATCAGCAAAATATTCGAAATAGCCTCCGAGACGGGGATGAATCATCCGTTGATATTATTCGTGCGCAATTATCATCCGCCGCGCCTTAGCATTATACCAATTAATCGTTATGTGCTCTAATGATAGTATATGTTGGTTCAGCAGATAAATCACTATCGGATGTCTTATTTATGAGTATTTTGGGTTGTAAGATTGTATCGAAAGAAACGTGCTTTCGAATTCGATAATTTGTGCGGTTGTTCAAGGTTGATGCATAATAACTATGATTAACAATTAAATACAAATAGTTCAGTTTGTCTTGGAAATTGAATCAATTAGGTATAAACACATAATTTCTTATTTGAAAAAATACATTAAAAAAGGGAAACATAGTAATAATAAAATATAAAATTAATCATTCTTATTACTTTCCTGATTATTCGTTGTTAATATTGAAATAATAATTTGGAAAATCCAAAAGTGCACGCCTCATAATTTTTTTTTTTATAAATATTTATTAATTATTATTTTTGTTTATTTAATAACAATTAAACCACATCGAATCAGACCCTGAAAAATGAAAGGGTTCTATTCCTGAGCATACTCAAGCCTAAGAGAAAAAAAAAGACTCGATTAGTAAAGTATTTCGGTCGCTATCGTGTTAACAAGAAAAAGGATCCGCACATACAGACACACGGACGTCCAAGACAGAACTTTTTTAAACTGTTTTTTAACTAGTTTAAATAACAAAAATGACATCAAAAATATCATGAACGTTAAAAATAGTGTTTTTTCTTAATATGTGTGTGTATGTATTATCTTACAAGTGCAATGTATGATACATAAAGACATTTTAAGTTTGAAAAATCAGATGTTTTGCGCGAAGTGACAGTAGTACCCACCTCAACGCTTCGCTTATGAGGCGTGCAAAATTTAGTCATGCCTACCCTATTTTATTATAATTAATGAAACAAATACAAATTATAACATTGAAATATTCATCACTAGTAAAATTATTAAAACAATCCCAATTTAAGCGACAATTTAATTTACCTTACTTATTATAGAATACAAATCCAAAAAAACTGCCCCCGACTTTAAACTGCATAACACCAAAGTGCAACGCATTTCATCTACAAATTTAGCGCATACCGTAATCAAAACAATAGTGCTAGTCGGTGTGCAATTAATACTTTTATGGCGGCGCCTAAATGTGGCACTGACAACATCTCATTCAGCCTATATTGTAGCTTTACTTAACTATTTGTGACCTTATAAATCTTGTCTAATGTTGAGCAAACATTACTGAGGTGTTCATTGTTCATTTATGTGAATAGCGTGTTATTAGTGCGTTGACTGGACTATTTCGGAACGATGTTTAATGGGAGTATAATAACAGTATACGTAGTTTTTAATCTTGTTATTAAAAATTGATTCTTTCTGTATAGTGGGTGATATGATCGTTGGTCCAAGGGGTTCACTGTCCGATTGTTTGTGGAGGCTTAAAAAAGTTTTGGTTTGACAGGACACAGAAGACTGACTTGTCTATAAAGAAAATTTATCACTGAAACAGATGCGAAATGCATATGCCCTTTATTGAAAGCGGGGTCACGGACCTCTGTAGGAAATATCAAGAATGAAGAAATGTATTGTTTGTTTGTGTGTTACTTTAACTCAGAATATTTTTATTAATATTCGACACGTGGAATGTCATTTATGTATTAACTAGCTTTCCGCCCGCGGCTTCGCCCGCGCAGTCAAAGAAAAACCCGCATAGTTCCCGTTCCCGTGGGATTTCCGGGATTACATCATTTTCCCGGGATAAAGAGTAGCCTCCTCCTTTCTCGGGTATCAAAATATCTCTATACCAAATTTCATGAAAATTGGTTCAGTAGTTTAGGCGTGATTGAGTAACAGACAGACAGACAGAGTTACTTTCGCATTTATAATATTAGTATGGATATAAATACCTCTTATAAAGAGCTTTTATAAGAAGACGAATAGTTACGGACGGATACGTATTAGGGAAGGTGTGTGAAAAACACATCCATGGATGTAAAATTCTCATTTTCGGTTTTACAATGAATAAAATATATATTTATTCATTGGTTGTTTTTTCTCCATTTACACTTAAGTAAAACGAAACGTCTACGTATAAAAAAGTATTTATACGGCCACATTAATTTCACAATGTAGCATATACATAACTTGAGTGTAAAGTACGTTATTACAGTCTGAGACGACAGTTTGTGTGGTCCATACATAATGTAGTGAAATGTACTGTCCCAGTCTAGTTCATACAATTAAGCAATTCGCAGTACTTCAGATATTGGTGCTCGTAAAATCTGCATAAGAAGCATGTCTTCAGAGGTTATTCCACAGTGTGTGCAAACGGATGCCTGAAAATAAATAATGTTTATTATTTGATTGAAAGTAGTTGCGTTTAATTTATAGCGATAAGGTGCAGTAGAACCTACAGAGAAAAAATAAATCTTAAAGAATTGAAGGATTCTTATATATTTATATACATGCTAGTTTCGCCTAAAAGTGGTATATATCAATATGGAATTATTTAAAAACATATTGTTATTTTAGTCTAATTGTAATCTTTATTGAAGTAAGTACATGACAAGGTAGAGATTTGGCTTTACCCAAGAAGCTTATATCTAATACACTGGAGATTTCAGTATGAATTTTTTATCCCTTTCACACCTAGGTAGTTAGTTAGGTGTGAAAGGGATAAAAAACATACAGGCGTCATTCAACGTCATATTTTCTTGTTACAAGTTAATGTTCATACTGAAATCTCCAGTGTATTAGATATAAGCTTCTTGGCTCTACCAATATCACAATAGTGACTTATAGAATAGTCAATAGCTCTAACCAAATATTTCTAATTTTCCAGTTTAATATTATCAAATATATATAAATTGACAGTAAATGTAATAGTTTTTGTGTATATTGTGGAAGCGTTGTTGGCTCGTGTACTTATTACTGTAGTCAGATCATTGTTTCGTGTCCACAATGGGTGCAAGTTCGCGCCGCATCTTCGGGGTTGCCATTGGTTACTAATATTTCACTATTTATTTATTTATTTTAGAAAATTTTTCATTAAACATAGCAGAATTGTATTAAGGAATTGAGATTGAAATAAGAATTAGCATTCAGTCCAAAATTTTGTCTTATTTTGGATAATCAATTAAATATGTATTATAAACTCAGCAATCGAGCAACAAAACACAAAATTCTTCGCTTTGAAAAAGTTGAGATGAAGATTGAGTTCATAGCAATATTCAAGTTAATATCTTAAAAACAAGGCAAACAACGAAGACCAATGTTCAATCTGTTAACCTACTTAAATATTATTTAAACATGCTTTAATAGGTGAATAATTAACCATATTGATCTAATAAACATAACTCCACGATTTGACAGTTGCATATACAAATGACAATTAGCACATCTCGTTCAATGGATAACCACATTTAGGGACTATTTGAGGACACTATGTAATTTATGACTTCATTATTACAGAGAGAATAATGCTCGCTGTAATGTTGTTATATTATTTGATAAAGACAATGCATACAATGCATCTGTATCACGTATGAATGCAATTATCTATATGCATTAAAAGCAATCATTACTTGCCTTGGTTATGCCATGTCAAGAGAAGGACATAACCAATTTCTTTTAGTTTTTTTTTAAGTTTTTAAATCCTTTGTTATAGGTTTCTACGGAAAGGCAAAATCGAAAGTATTTTGCAGAGAATAATAAAAAGCCGAATAAGACTCTATAAAAAACGCGTAAAGAAGTAGGTATACGCAAAGATAATAAAATGTTTGGACAGTTAATATATCATAAATCATAATAAACAGTTACATAAATTGTATCTTATCTTCGATATTAATTATAATATTATAACAAAATTAAATTGAGTTACCGCACTCTTTGGTCTACAAAAACAGTTTACCTAAAATATTACCATAAAATTCAATAAAAAATAATCAAAAAACAAACTGCAATGAATAAATCGGTAAAGCTTGATTGCTAAACACTCGTGTAGTACAAAAGATTAAGTAAACGCGGTTAGGGGCTCCCACACTGAAATATGCGAGTTGAGAAAGGAGTCGGGCATTTTGACGCCCGCCCGCCGAGCATATATTGCAGGAGCTGTTAAAACTTACCTTTGATTATTATATAAATATGTTGGCTTAAGGTTGAACAAATGAAATGCACAATGATAGTAAATTAAATATATGTGATTATATAAGAATATTTAAGAAATATTAAGTTAAATATACCTATGTGATTGCTTATGTAAACTTTGGTGTATGCTTTTAGAAATAAACAGTAGGTAGTAGTAATAAAAGCTTTAAGCTTTTATTTCGATTAGTCGGATATCTCTATCATAGACTATAAAAAAGACCATAAACATTGCTGTGCTAAGTTTATGAATCTCTAATGCATATTTTAACATAAATATATTTAAAATTACCAGATACCCTCCTTTAACTTTTAGTAACTTTTACACTAACGCAAGTAGATTTATATATTAAACAAAGCAAAAAACAAGCAAAATAATTTTTAACAGCTCCATATAATTCCAAAGCCTTTACTTTTATTTTCAGACGTAACCGAGTGGCAAAGTTCTCTTGTTGGTAGAACGTCTACTCTACCGGTTTGAGTTACCACCTCTATCTTCCTTTTATGACCTTCACCTACATCATGGAATGAAGGAATTTCAGCTTCTCTTTTTATGCAGTATCGAACTTTTCTGTACCGTCTTTTGAAAATATATGAAGTGCTTAATATCAAACATTTCTTTATCTTTTTATTCGGAAATATAATATGGAGGGATTTAGCGTCTGTATTTAAGGATTAATAGTAATGGATAATGTATCTAGAGTTCGAGTTGGCCTAATTGTAGATCGTGTGTTGCGAATACCTTAAGCTACCACTATTAATCTATTGAAGGGAAATATAGTTTACAAGATGAAATTAATTAGATATTATCTTTTAAAAGGCTAAGTCTATATATACCAGGAAAATAGGAGATCATGATTTTTTTTTTTCAGTTTTAAATGAACAGACGTTGAGTGTATTGTAAACTAATTTTCAACCTTACTATTTTGATGTAGTATTTTTATAATTTCCAAACGCTAACATTCCGTAAATTTAACTTTATTAAAATTTAAAAAAGCGGACACTTTCAACTTTTTCGGAACACCGCTAAATAGTCACACCTAAAGTAGACGAAACTGCGAATAATTTTAATGAGCATAATTATGAAACTACGTCAGTTACGTGTCATGTTCGAATAACTCTTAAAAAATGTTACGAATGCAACAATAATGTTAATTTGCGTTTAACATAATATGATCATTACTGCACTTGTCTGTTTTTATGTTCGTATCAATATTAATTACTATAACGGATACA
The DNA here is from genome assembly GCF_061535455.1 of Colias philodice. Classification (NCBI taxonomy): domain Eukaryota; kingdom Metazoa; phylum Arthropoda; class Insecta; order Lepidoptera; family Pieridae; genus Colias; species Colias philodice. The sequence continues at coordinate 5,448,207 of NC_143098.1, read as the reverse complement.
TATTCGTCAACCTGTCTCGCAATGCAATTTTACTGTTTTTCAATTACTCGAGTACATAATTTATTAATGTTGACTGTTTCTGAAATAATTCTAAACACTTGTTAATGGGAATTTTAATTATTTCGTAAGCTGTTCTCGCAAACACGTTTGCACGGCCTGAAATGGTATATTTATTTTACCATAGGTATGTTTTTTGGTATATCTGTGCTTTACCTTTATTTACAACTAGCTTCCGCCCACGACTTCGTACGTGCATCCCCGTTTTTCCCTGTTTCCGCAAGAATTTCGGGAAATCCTTTCTTAGCGGATGCCTACGTCCTAACATCTACCTGCATGCCAAATTTCAGCCCAATACGTCCAGTGGTTTGGGCTGTGCGTTGATAGATCACTATATCAGTAACCTTTGAGTTTTATATATATATAGACTGTATACTAATATGTTTGTACATAATATATAAAACACCCTTATAGAACTTTTTTAGAACAAGAAAAATAATACATAAATCGTTCAGCATAATATTCACACCAAATACAAGTCAATGTTTATTATAAATTTGGTACTGATATAAATTTATATATGTACTTACCTACATAACTGTAAATTAATATGTTTTCTTTATTTCACTTCATTAAGTTAAAAAAGTTTTTTTTCTTATCAGATAAATAATTCATAAATACCATAAGTATTCAAAGGTATGTGATGATATTTTTAAGATAATTGGAAAAAATATTGAATAATCTATAATGTTAATTAGTATACATTGTAAATTCGCATTAATTAATTTGAATTAGCATTAAATGTTCATATAATATGCAGATCAGGAGACACTAGTAATTAAGGAAGATAATTAAAAAGCAAAACTACATTATCATTGTTTCATTAAAAATATTAAGATATTCGAATGTTATTATATGTTTTTCATAATCTCATACCGTTATTTCTATCTAACTATTATAACTTTTAAATAATTTTGTATTTAACCTGCTTGTTACGACCACCTTTTAAAGATTCCAGATATTATATTGACTTAGATGTGAGATTTCACTTAAAATTGGTCTGAGAGCATGATTTTTTTGCAATTTGTCATAGTTTTAATCTTATACCCAATTTCTTCTAGTCATCAGAAAACTCATGAAACATCAAAGAATAAAATGAATAACCAATAGAATGAATAGATATTATAGTAAAAACCAATTCTTCTGTTTAATATGTTCGAAGATTCATCTGATACAACTATCAGTAAGGATATGAATATCATTGAGGTGCTAGTTAAGATAATATTCTTAGCCATAAAAATTACGTCTAGTCCCCATAAAACAGGCTCGTTAACAATAAGAACCTCCTCTTTAATTCAATGGGCTTAAACGAACATCGAACCCACTTCTCTCACGTTACAATTTGCACTAAATTTATCATACAATAACGTTTGTGGCTGAAAATTATTATTCAAATCGAACTGCATTAATCAATACGTCCATAAAAGAAAATGCGATCGACGGTGCTCCTGCGCAGCGTAGTGATGTGACTGGATACAAATTACGTATCGATGTTGTAATATCATTTAATAATATGCAAATAAATTACTTGTAAAATTAATCTTCAGTGGTTTTAATTGGACACGTTTTATTGTTTAATCGTTTATAGTGTTATTATCGCTGGTAGTGAATCGTGATACGCAAAGAATCCTACTAAAGATTCAAATTTTTAATTATTAGTAGGTATATTAAAAATAGTTTCTTAAATATAATAATAGAACATATTTGATTCGACATTAATCTGGGTTTACCTTCCAAGAACTTGCATGTACAGCATATCTCCGACGCACATTTAACAAATGTCAATACGAGCTGCGTGATTTATGATAAACAAACACGGCCATCGATATCGATACAAAAATCGATACAACACTAAAGATTCACAGGTTCCATGTACCATGTGCGTGTGTGCGTGCAACCGCGAGATAATGAAGTATCTGCACTAATATATTATAAAGTTCATTATAAACAATTATTTATTGTTAGCGCATGTTTATTAATAAGGTAGGGCTACTGCTTGTGTTGCCAGTATATAGGGCTGTCGATGGATAATTTATGGCTCCTTAGATTCAACCTAACCTTGAGTTCCTAATGGTTATGCAAATTAGCAACATTTTCTTTGATAATTATAAGTATACTTCATTTCTATGCAGATGAGGTCACGGTAAACAGTTTGTAGTTTATTTTATTGTAATTAAATGTATATTTAATAGATTTTGTTTGATTATATTAACAAAACAATGGTACTTTTAATAAAAATCATTTGAAATCTAATCAATACCTCCTCATCAGTAACTCCAATATATCCTTTCTATCTTCATCAGAAACTTCATGTATTACAAATTAATTTCAATCAACAATTAATAAATTCTCAAGTATTCATAATCTTATCTATTAATAATTAAAACAATAAAAATAAACTCAATCTAATTACTATCATCAATCACTATACCTTACTATCAGCCCTAGCAAAATGAAAGTAGGTACCTAGTGTACGCTTGTCTTAGATCCTGTACGAGGAGATTGTTGGCTCATTTCGATGTAAGTATTTAAATTGATTTTAAACTTGGGTATGAAATAATAATAAAAAAGTGTATGTGTAGACATTTCAGTTAGGAATACTAAAGATTATTATTCTTAGTTTTTTTTATAGAATGTAGAGTCGGAAGATAGGTTTAATACTTGTAAAAGTATATTAATGTTTGTGGTTTATCCATTATACTAACAACAAACAAACATAATAATTAATCATTCCTTTTTATAATATCGTGAAGTATTATAAAAAGGACAACCTGGATTTTATCTATCCGTACATCATAACATTTTTCGTTACGGATAGATAAAATCGAGATACATGGAATAAGTTTTAAGTTATAATGTAAATGTATAGAAAGTATTTAGTATTTACATAGTATAATTTAAATCAGTATTTTTGGCTTAATGTAATTTTTTGTAAATGTGATTCTGTTTTCTAGGAAATTGATACAAAAATGTTTTAATTTATTTCAGTAACAAAGTTATCTGAATCTGAAATTATTTCCGAGAAGTGGAATATCTGAAAAACAGTTTCAATATTCTTAAATAATTTTATTCTATTTTTAATAATAATTTATGATGACTTTAGTATTATTTTAATTTTAATTTGACTTTAATACCATATCTAAATCGAAACTCGTCTTGCATTATAAAATGTATTATTAATTAATAATACGTTTAACAATGAAATCGTGCTTTTAAATAATCATTCAATACATAATTAATTAAATAAACTGCCTCATTGAAAACATTCCTAAGTCCTCAATAAAATCACATATTATGCAGGAATTGAACGTGACTGGTAGAAATGCTTTATCGTAGTCACAATTACATTGCCTTGACATACAACACTGACCCAACATGACATGCTCATAAAATCACTTTAATTATTCAAACGATCACTTTACAACAAATTAACAGAGATCCGATGATAATCAAAGATCTAATAAACACTGATTCTATTTTATTGGGCATTTAATGTGTATGGTTTGTGGAAATAGTGAAAGAAAGTACCTATTGCAATAAGAATGTAAATATTACCGAAGGCAGATAATACGTTTTGAAAATGTTATTGTAATCTTTTTGTACTAAAAATTACAGAAAATCTCTTCATTTGGTATACCAACTATAAGGACTAAAAATTATGAACCGTATTCGTTGTGTGTCGGCCGGTATTAGTATTTTCTTTCAATAGTTTTGAACATGAAAAAAATTTTTTGATGTCTTAAGCTTTACATAATTAACTTCAATACGTAAACTGCCTTGTAATTTGTGAACAAATACAAACTGAACTTGTTTGTTGTATTGAAACCATCAACGTTAAAATCGTTAAAAAAATTATACAAAATGAATTGAAGATTGGCGTAATAGGGTGTAAGATTGCTATTCGAAGAAGCGATGAAAATGCATAATAGGATATCATAACACTGAATCAATTAACAGTATTTATAATGTCGATGGCCGAAGTGGACCCATATCGAACGCTTAACCGTGCACAGTGCGTTCGGAACCGTTCGATAAAAAAATAAGTTCAAAAAAAGTGCGCGCCACCCCTAGGCTCGACGGGAAAAAAGCAGATAAAAATGGGTCCCGCTCGTAATTTAAATGTCGATCCAGTTGTTTGTTACCCGCGGTCTTTTATTATTTTTAATATTGTTTCAGTGTATTACGTAATTAATCATAGGATGGTAACTACGTTGATGAAGGGAAATAATCTGTCGTCAGATGATATTTAATTAGTATTGTCTGTAAACTGTAGAACCACTACCTTTTCTCACAAAAAAAAACTTATTACTCTCTATTCTAGAAATTATTTTTCATTTGCAAAATATTTTGTTCAACTAATACAACTGATGTTCAAGCTTAAAATAAAAGTCTTCAATCTCTAAAGCTGCATTGTTAAAAAATAATTGTATAAAAATACTTCGAGTATTTTAAAAGCAATTCTTTATACTTCAACTTGATACAATATTAACCAACCACTCTACATAATACACTGGCTTAATTTTATTTGATCCATGTTAGTTAATTCGTTCCACTTATAAAATACGGACAGAACCGTTTCACACGTAGCGTAAAATTGAAAAAAGGTTGCGTACATATGAAGAGGACACAACATAATTTATACAGTAGGTACTCAAACACTACTCGTGCTGAGCATGCCGCGATAAAATGATTCTGCTGGATTGTGTTAAAAGATTATAGTCTACATTGTGTTTGGATATATCATCTATCGAACCTAAGCGTGAAAACTTTATCAGCCACATCTCCCAATTGCAATTGTTAATCTGTTGTTTCAACGCGAAAGAGAAGGATAGACAATTCGACTGACTTTTGTTATCAGTCATTGTTATCGACGATTGTTTTGAACACAGGTTATTCAAAATTCAAACTAAAGTCCTACGCGATCCGTATTGGACATTTCTGTGCTTGTATTCAGACAAATCGTCTATTTAAAATGTCGATGTTTTATACCCTTATGTTGGCCTGAATACTGCGGCATAAACGGTGATTAATTATCAACAATTTTATGAAACATTTTGCATAATACCGCGTTAAGATCGCGGTTATTTTCCATTAACATTTGCGAGTACATCAATTTGCACACAGTGACCTAGTAAGACGTAATAATATAGATAAGTGGATCAAATAGCAGCACCTATCCAGGCATTAGAGCAGGATCTCTAAACATAGTCACAATGGCTAGTCATCATTCAATTGTGCCAGTGGAAATGGCCCGTTTATCTACAATAGGAGGTTATCATTTCATTGCATTTCTTTAAGTTTCATACATTATGTATGGGGAGCGTTAATACTGCTTAATCTATTTAACTGGTCAAGGATTTTGATATTGATACTAGGTTTCTTGTGAAAATGCCTTACATTATTTTGGCATCGACCAATTTAGACGTTCAAAATATCACCATGCTTTGCCGTGAGGAGACTCAGCCCTAATCCCTATATAGACTACAGGCCCGTGTTGAAAAAATTATGGGTCATTTGACCCACCACCTGACCTATCTAGAATGATATAAGAGCATAAAATAATAAGATTCAGCACTATGACGTCACTTGTAAGCTGTCCACCTGAGTGCAGATGAGAATTTGAAGGTTCAGGTAGAGATTTTCTCCCCTTGTCTCCATGATTTTTGTACGGCGTTGCGGAATAATTGATTAAAAGTAGTATAGAAATAGTATGACACAGATGCCGTACAAAATCAAATGACCAAATTTACCCCGGCAACCGTCGAAAAATAAAAATAAATTCCGACTTTGTGGACCACCATTTTTGTACGGCATCTGTGTCATACTATTTCTATACTACTTTTAAGCCATTATTCCGCAACGCCGTACAAAAATCATGGAGACAAGGGGAGAAAATCTCTACCTGAACTTTCGAATTCTCACCTGCACTCAGGTGGACAGCTTACGAGTGACGTCATAGTGCTGAATCTTATTATTTTATTCTCTTATATCATTCTAGATAGGTCAGGTGGTGGGTCAAATGACCCATAATTTTTTCAACATGGGCCTGTAGTCTAATAGTAACGACCCAACGTTCTGTTCTAAGTGAGATGTAAAGGTGCATTCAAGGTAGATTAGTTGCCAAAAATATTTTTTTAACTTCGCCAATACTCTGATCAGGTGAGGATATATATAGTTTTTTTTGTAAGAATTAGACATATAATTTAAAAAGGGTCATCATGTCATTGATGAACATGTGAACATGGTGTGAACCATGACAATAGACATTCATTAAAATTTCTTAAAGCTTCGATCTTTTAATTTATAATTAAAATGATTATCGATTTAAATATGATACGAATTTCTACAAAGAGATACAAAATATCGATCTAACTAACGTCATAACATTTATCTTCATATGCAGACAAATAGACTTATAAGTTAACTAAAAGGAAATTACGGTCCAGTATGCAATTTCAGGATAGGAAGAGGAAGTTTTTATCTCCGACCCCTCTTGATATCACTATAAGGTACACGCTACTTATCAAATTGTAACCACTAACCAACTTATATCTACGTAAGAAGAAACTGACCCAATAATATAAATACAAAATTATGACATAGTTTCTAGTTACTTTATAATTATTAACGAACACAAACAATTTCTTTAAAGGTTAAACCCTTAAATTAATATGCTTATTAGGAGACGACTTTTTATGTTTTTTTCCCAACTTCTCTAACTCCTAAATAAATAGAATTTAATAAAAACAATAACATGACTTATATTAAATCAAAACACAAGTATTAGTAGGTAATGGACGTAATAAACAGCTGACTCACAAAGATTTAAATTATTATACCTCTAAGCATACATAACGCAATACATTATGTAGAGCAATACAAATAATCGAACTTTATTTGATCCCTTGTAAATACGTATATACTGGATATTATCAAGTCTATAAAATATTATAACATTCACGAATGAAATATTAATACATAAAGAAGAAATAATTAATCGTTTACGTACGTAATACTTCTATTATTCCTATGTTTAGACATACGTGGTATAAAATAATCTTTTAGGTATTAATGCTTAGTGCCTCGCTCCGGTTTCGCACATTATATTCGCTACTAATTAACAAAAAAAAATAATACACGCAACCAATTACCATATAATACGTCTCTTGCTCTATTGGTTCTGTAGAACTTCTGGTACAACTTCTGTTCAGCAGTTCTCAGGTAGGTATGACAAAACTGCAAAGGATCGGTACGTCTTTATTTTATAACATGTAGGTACCTAACGTATTTCTTCACATAATATAATGAAATATATCATGTATAATTTACCTCATTATATTAATTAAAGTGAATGTAATATTGTAGAGTCTATAATATTATTTTGTAACACCTGTGCAGGGTTACGTTTAAAATAGAAGTGTCGCGAAATGTACTGTGAAGTAAGATATGTGGAAAACAAGGATAGAGAGTGAAAACTTCAATAGATATATTGAGTAAATGCCAATAAGTTTCAGTACTTATTGGTTGTCATGAAACATCACATACATCTAACAGTTTTTACTTTTTAACTGTATATGTAATTTGTTGCCTGAAATAAATGGATAAATAAAATTTACTCTATAGTCTACAGTTTATACCTACTCATACAGAAAAGCAGTAAGCTGTTTAAAGATACTGTCTAAATAGTTGGTTTAAATTATAAATATTTGATTAATAAATTATTTCATTTCCTATGCCACAGGATTTTTACCATTTTGTAGTGTACCTAGTAGTTTTGTACCTTTACCGCCAATTTTGCATACTTACTTCACTTTTTTAAAAGACGTAGATAAAATGATTACACACATAACCTAATATATACTTGACATCCAGATGCATGACACAGTTGCATCCGTCAAGATGACAATGCATATAAGGTCACTGCAAAATTGGCTGCACTTACATCTGATTTACAACGCTGTATCTACGCACTAAGGATATATTGTAGATAATTCATACATTTCATATCAAGCTTAAACATTTTATTCAACTGGACTTAGTTTAGGTTTCTAATTAATGCTATTTGTATCGTCAATATACAGATAAATGGTAATTTACCCTCAGAATTTACCATCATGATATGTGGCTGAATCATAATTTGTGAATACGTGAATAGTTCTTTATATTCTTTAGTCTATGGTATGGTGATGTTATACCCATAGTGAATCCTCCTCAATGAAACAATTTAAAATATTATGCCACGGAAAAGGCGCAAGATTTTTTTGTTTGAATTGGCAGAGCCGCTTATTTGCGTTTCTTTTTTTTTTTTCAGAAATGGAACAGCTTCTTTTAACATCAATTGTAAAAGTATTTATGTGAAAAATACGTCATTGGTTTCTGGTTAAAGTGTAACATAATATTTTTTTTTTGTTTCAGGTGTTTTCACCCAAATACAAACGATATAGATTGGGCATAGCATCATAACGGCAATGTTATCGCGCCCTATCATTCGGTCGTTTCCAAATAAGCTCATTTATAACGCACGGGGGCTGAACAAAAACAAAAAATTTGAATAAGGAGAGCATTATTTATCGCCGCCCCAATGAAGGCTGTTAATGTGATTTTTTAATAATAAAAAATACACGAGCAGCAGCGAAACGAGGATCATGTATCATCGCCATTTTGACCAGTCATTGTCCTGAAAAAATGTTTTTATTTATCAACAAACGCGCAGTATAATGAATGTACACCCCATATTAATAGCGTTTAACGTTTATCGAATACCTGACTCTTTTTTTATCAAAAGAGCTTCTAATGTAATAAAATTAAAAATAAAATATTAATGTAAATACCACTGAATACACTTAAACATTTTAAGCGTCAAATATTTGTATTAATTTTACTGAATTAATTTGTTTATTAATGTTGTAAGTAAAAACGAAACACCGTTCACCAATAAAACCCTTCCCTTGCCTAATTAAAAAAATAAAAAAACACTCCCTCAGAACGCGCGTTGTCACGTTCCATATTCCCGCGTTAATTACACGTCATTCTTTTTTTCAAAAAGCGCGCCAATGACGCGCGCAATTAAAGCCGTGTACAGACAACGGGAAGACGCGACATAAAGCCGGCATACACAATGCGTCCTCGGCGAAATTCGCCGCAGGCTCTGCGAAATTAACAAGGCGATTTACACTTGACACTAGGCGTCCGTATTTCACTACTTTTCTACATGCAACTCAGGCTTAGCGTCTACATTCAGTATTCTTTTTTTATTTGTCATATGTAAATGAAAGAAACAGGCAACCTACTTGGTTAACTGCGAACACGGTGCAGTTCTTCCGTTGACGTTCCCTGCTCTGTGACGCACAGCTCTAAAACTTAGCAAAATGTGAATGTGCACTGCGTCGTGTCACACACATATTGCTGTAATTGTGTGAAATAAAGAGTTTTGTGTCATTATTTTCGAGATCCTACTTTGGCGGAGGGTTATTGTTGATAATTTTTATTATTACTCGGGGAAGAACAGGTTCATTATTTTTTGAAGTACTTTCTTGTGAACAATGTGTTACTTAGACTATGCGTAGCCTGCGGCGGCTCTCTGTATACAAAGACGGTTGTCTTTAGTTCTTCATAACTAATTCTGAATGCTGTCTGTTGGAACAATACACGTTTAGAAACAAAATTGTGTCAAGACGTTTTTTTAATCACCGTGTTTTACAAAAATCCTGCTTACTTGAATACATGTGTTTATATTTAATTACGATATGCTAAGATCGATAATTAGCATACATAATAATTATTCACAAATATCCTGGCATTAGTGAAAACGTTATTTTGCATACAGTTTATTAGTGATTTGTGTTTAATATTTGAATTAACAAATATTACCTACTTATAACAGCAAATTTTAAAGAAAAGGTTAAGGTGCTATAAAACCGTAATATTCATAAATAAATTATCATGCATACATACCTAGTAGGTAAAATACTACAAATCACTTTAGATAAGAACGTGTATTAATTCAGCTTATAAATGAAACGAATTATTTACAAAAAACATTACGTAAAAAATATAAATAAATAAGAGTAAATAATACAAGCACATGGTAAAATATCAAGAAAATAACCAACATTAATTTTAACGGTTACACAGAGACGCTCCACTTTAATAGATAAATCCTATTGTGAAAACATAAAAAGTACACAACTTACACAATTATGCAAATTTAATGTTACCCCTAATTGCCAAATTATTTAAAGAGGTTTTTGTTAATATCACCCTTACACCCCTTGAGAGGGCAAAGATTTTCTTTTCTTGAAATTGCATGTAAATTATGTTAGAAAATTCAATGGGGTTTCGTTAATGGAAAACGAAATAAAAATTTAATAAATTATTCTGTTGTCCTTTTCTTTATCTTTATTCGCTTTAAACTCGATTCAATGGAAACACAATAAGTACATAAGCATTATTTTGTATGTAAGAAACTCGGAAAACATACATGTCCTAGGAGGACGTTGCTGCATGTGCCGCGTATGACAGTCATAATAAATAAATAGATATCACGTAAAATTGCTAACTAGGCCAATTTCAATAAATAACATTGTCCCCATTATTTACCATAACCAGAATCAATTGCCACGCGTTAAAAACTATGATCTATAACTGTAACACAAGGGAGCTAAGGCCAGGGCTACACCCGCCTCCCTTGATCATTTATAATGCCAAAATGTTTTAATTAAGACGCTGTAAAATGTAATTTACATGCAAATTCGGTTTATGTTAATGTGCCGCGTATATCTGTTTGGGTGCGTGCTTGCTATCTAATTTTGCGACAGTGTACGCCGTCATTATCTTGGCTCTAATGAGAAATCTGGCAACGGCTTGATGTTTGCATAATTAAACTTGCGGTTGGGTTTTGATTGTTGCCATGATAAAATACTCGAGCGACATCTGTTACGGGGATGAATTTATATAATGCGCGCGAAAATGCGTTTATCGTTTTCTGTTTTGATTGTCACTGTCACTGTCAATGTCAAATCGTTAATCTTGATGGGAGTGAATAGAAATTAATTATTGCGACTGTAGAAAACAATTATTAATATCTTGACCGAAGATAATTTCTTACTATTTTATATTTATGATATTTTTTAAATTTTGATTAGTAGGTAGGTAAGAGGCGTATATTTAATTTTATCCATGCTTAACGTAGGTACCTACCAGTTTTGTTTAATTCGTGAGATACAAAATATAATCTTACTAGCGGTCCGCCCCGACTTCGCCCGTAGTACCTACATGTTTAAACTATCCTATCTCTCATGTTGGAACTTGGATCGAACTGCACATGGTGTGCGAATTTTATTATAATCGATTAAGTGGTTTAGGAGTCCATTGAGGACAAACATTGTGACACGAGATTTATATATATTAAGATGTAGAGATGAATCCATTTTTTCATTCATAAGACTCTGTCATAACTCATGACACCAAACGACATCCATTTACTTAAATCCTGGCCGATATATAAATACCGCGAATCATAATTATTCAAACACCAATTGAAATTAAATTTAAAGAAATTACACAAAACATTCAATTATTAGCCATAAATATCGCAGAGACATCTTAAAGTGTCGCTAAAAACTGAATTAATTAAAACGAAATCCACTTAGTCAAGACATTCATTAGTGGAGCTCAAATCAACTAATTTATTCCGATAAAGAAACGGTCCTTAAAATACGTATTTTTTCTCTTTCCAACCCTTCGCCGAGATTCAATTCGGCTAAATAAACCGAATTATTTGCTACTTAAATGAGTGTCAAGAAATCCCGGACACCCTGCCTCCCTCGATGTCTTAGCTTGAGCAATATGAACATTTGAATATTATCATTTCCACGTTGGTAGTAGCAATCTATCATTCATATCGTGATTTAGTGTTATTTTAAGACAATGAGGGCACCACCATAACCCCATGACATTTATATAAAATACTAGTAAAGTATTTATCTAATTTATTGTTCCAAAGTATTTTAGGATTTTTCGTTGAAAGCAAATTGTTTTGAAGTAAGTGTAAATAGACATCAAATAAACATATTTTGTATTTGACTAACATATAAACCGCTCATAAAAAACGAATGTAGAAAAAAAGCAAAAACTAGTCTCCGCTAAGTTAGCATTGTACCCTCGAATAGTAACCGAAAACTATGAAAGGCTTATAAAAGAAAGACAAGCTGTTCGTTTTTCCATCGTGGCAAAGACAAAAGTAGAGCCGCCCTCGGAAACGAATAGGTCGGGCGAGCTTTTCTCACTCTCTTAAACGCTCTTGCTTGATGTACTGCGACCGCTAAGCTTGATACTTGGACGTATAATGGTGAAACTATTAATATTATCGAAAAAATTAATTAGATTTGAATACTAATGAGCTGGCTGAAGGTTATTTTATAGTGGTGTTGATAAAATTTAAGCACAAATACCTAGTGTTAGATATTTAATTCTTTCAAATTAACTTTCCATTATATATTTATTTCCACATAGAGGTATGTATTATTTTTCGTTTCTGCTCTATTTCGATGTAATATAATTTACTAAAAGCTCTATATTTTATACCTACATTCTTTGATCTATTCAATATTTCATTAATTTTGCAATTGGCTCATACTTTTAACGTCATTCTTACCAACGATAAGATACTACGAAAGAAAAATTCATGTTGGTACATATAAAACACATTTGCTCTATTTGTCTAATTTCGTTCACTATCTCATTCCTTAATAAAACAAAGTATGCACCTACTTTAACAAAAATATCTGTATGTATCCCATACATGAATACATGATGAATACGGGCGAATATGTTTAATTTTCAAAGTATTAAGACTTATACATCCATGTAGACGCGACAAGTGTGGCTCGAGTGGCGCCTAGCCGCGGCGGCATTGTACACCGTGTATCGCTAATATAATAATGGCTATGTAGCTTTAGTATTGTTAAATTACTACAATTTGTTTGTGTTTTGGCAATTTTTGGAGCTTTAACGGTAAATAGTGTATGGGAAAGGAACAAAATAACGTTACGCTTAATAAAAATAAATTGTGTAAATTTTATAAAGTCAAATTACATATATAAAATAAATAATAATGCTTTGATAGAATGGATTGAATTATCATTCAAAACTATGAAACATTTTATATACATCCACAACCACATTTTTATTGAGAAAAATAGCGCGACTGATAGGTATATTGTGTGACTGGATTGGAAAGTAATGTACATATTAGGTACCTGCTGTAAATATAATAATTTGAATAATATTATGTACTTCAGATAATTCGGTTTAAAATTGTTTGTACTATTTTATACAAAACAGTGTAGGTATTTGATGTGAAAATGTGGGGTGTTACTGTGAAATGAAGAAAATAGGTTAATTAGCTTGTACTTTGTAATTCATTCTTTGAATATTTATAAAGCATAGCTTTCCAAAGCAGTTGTAATTCGATAACCATTTGATCAAATTATGACTAAATAAACAGTAAATACAAAAAAGTTGCTAACTCACTTTTATAATCTAAAATTCTTTCTGTTTCAACAAAGTTATCCTTTAGCCAAAAAGCAAATTTATGACAAAATTATAATCAACATTCAAATAGGCCAATGATTTAAAATTACAGCGCAAAAAATCTTTGAACTCCATTAGAAACAAAAATAAATTGAATTAAAACTCGATCGACATTCACGATTCGGAGGCCTAACTCAATTAGATAGGGAGGGCTGATGGAAAAATAAAATAAATACCAAAAAATTAAACAAAAAAGAGTTCAGATATAATTTCAAATATCTCCGTAAATGCAAAGTGCGAGTGGTGTTATTTTATTCAAATGAGGGTGAACTTTTTTCAACCCTTTCTCTCGACGCGCCATCAAAGTGGCCTGATATTCAATTAAAAAAAGAAGAGAGAGCCCGCGACTGAAAATTAATCAGAAAAAATGCTTTTAACTAGATCTACATTTTAATGAAATTTATTATTGACGATTATTATTATAAGCGAGCGAGCGCTTCGTCGTGATTGTGTTAGTAATGTCTTTTATTTTACTTTTTACGTTTTTTGTCATTTCTTATGCTCTTCTTATTTCGTTATTGAAGGAAAGTACTTTTAATTGATTATTTAAATGAATCAATCTGCAAGCAGATATTTTAATTTTTTGGAGCTCGTTCATGTTTATTTCCATTTATTGTAGCACTAAATCTGAAATAGTTTACACAATTGTTTTGTTTCATTAACAGTAGATTTTGTATTTGGTTTCATTTGAAATATAATATTTGTAGCATTTTAAAGTTATTTTAAATCACCAGCAAAATGAATGTGAAGACCTCATGTCTGTAGTTTTATCACTTTCATAAGTAGGTACCCTTAGTAGTTAGTTAATCTTAACAGATAATGAAGCAATTTTTACACGCATACTTTTGGTAGACATATTTATTTATCCACATAATAATTTTTAATTTAACTAGGGTAAAAGTGGGATAGATGCCGCACTAGGATAGATGCCCCATTTTCAAAAAACCTCACTTCCCAGAGTCCTGATTACGAATTAATGATTTAAATAGGAGCTCCTATCACCCCGCACCTCGTGTACGCATGAGCTGTTGTTTGGTGAAGACGTGTTTCGCTAGTGCGTGTTATAATATCGGCGGCGAACTTCACGAACACGTTAAAATTTAAAAAGGTTGATATTTGCCTTTGCATAACTTTATAAGTATTAATAAATTTCACTATATTTCTTATTATGTCTATACACTGGTTCATTAAGTACAAATCTAACTGAAAATAGTGGCTCTTTTGTTTTTATTTAATAAAAAAACTACTGGGGCAGCTATCCTTATCAAAAAGGATAGTTGCCCCTTTTTTTTCGAGGGATAGATGCCCTTAGGGGCCTCTAAGGGCATCTATCCCTCAATACATATGTACATGTTAGTATCGATAATCACAGGTACTGTTTATATTTTTACCTGATTGCGTCAGAGGTTTTCTCTATGTTAACCGATTTTACTCGTTTAATTTGCTTTTTTTTTGTTATGTTTACTTACTTATTAATGATCTGCCCTTATACTGATTGTAGGAGAACCACGCCACGAAAATACAAAAGAAAAGAAGGAGTGCGAGCGCAAGTATATTCTTGGACAACAGAACAACTATGTGAACTTGACATTTGCTGGTTTATCATATTAATTTTATTAGATTTCGCGTTTATAGAGTATGTCAGGCATCTATCCCACTCTGCAGGCATCTATCCTCCTTAGTATTTTCATGGTGGGGCAACTATCCAACTAGGTAGGCATCTATCCTCAAAAAAGGTGTTCTACAAAAATATTTATTACACATTATCTATAAATGATAGGATTAAAAATATATATAGTAATTCAAAACAGATAATTAACCTAGCTATATTCATACAAAGTGTTCGTATAAGATTCATGTTTTTTAAATTATGAGGCTATTTCAAAAAGTGGGGCATCTATCCCACTTTTACCCTATACATTCGAAAAAGTCACATATTTAGCTCAGATTATTCTACAAACAATAATATAATTTAAGCATCATATCAACAACAAATACTTCACAACTGCAAACCAGCGTTACCAAAATTAGTTTAGACAAAATTAGTATCAATTAAAACCAACGCTATGCGAACATTTGAAAGTGCTAACTGTTGTATTTCCACAACACGTCAAATGTGGCAAACATAATTATTCTAAGCGCCATAATCACAAAGAATAATTTTAATATGCATATGAGGTGATGGAAGTGCTTTCACGGATACACAGATACGAATTAATTGTTGATCTACATAACTGTGGGCATCCTCACACCGCTGTGTAAACATTTGACGAACAACACTTAATGAGCGTGAATCTGTATGCAGTTTCATTATACAAAACAACTGCAAACGTATAACTTTTCTAAAATTAGCGTATAGTTATGGCAATTAATAGAGAACAGTTTTGTAGACTTAATACAGTAATCGTTAATCAGCCCATAGATCTTATTTCAGAAGCACTCTCAATATCTTGGTTCGTGGGTGTAAAGGTGATCGGTAAACAACTCGTTAACTGAAGATTCCTAAGAATCATTTTAACTACATATAAATACTTACACTTAATAATAAACTTAATTTTTAGTAATAAGAGTCATGTATCCTACTGTGAGTAGCTACTGTAGTACCTAGTGTGAGTTTATCTTACACTCAAACAAACTCAAACATTTATTCAATTAGACTTCTTCTAGAAGCACAATCGGCATAACATGTTTTGCCATTTACCACCTGCAAAAGGTATATAGTATGATGACCATTTATTTCACAAGATCATAGGTCTTGTCAGCTCTATGTTATTTATAAGAATGGGAATTCACTGCTTCAGACTTCAGTTATTGTAGGAAACGCTGTAACATACTCAAAAGCTTCACTAACGTAAGCTTTCATTTCATGTAAAGATGAGATTGAGACTAGAGCGTCCGTCAGGCTGCACTAAATCACAAGCTCACTTCTTCAAGACTATTTATCCACTGAAAAAAGACATAAATAATAGAACAATATTAATTTCAATAGCATGTTGTTTCTATGACCGCGGAGTATTACGAGTTACGAGACGGTGTAAGCTACATCAACATAATTCGAGGGCTCGTTATTATTCACTGACGGCGCGAAATGAGTCCGTTTTTATTCAAACCCCAGAATGATATAATTAAAATTTGAATACAAGATTAAGTCTGAAAAATCCAATATCGAATTTTGCTTCGTTACACAAAGGATTGACGCCATTTTGTGATTATAATTAAAATTTTAATCACCTTATTTGCACATTAATTTATTTTAATATTATGTATCAGGCAATATTACATTAATATTACATTAATTATCCCAATTATATGTAATAAAATTCCATGCACTACATAAATGCGATATATTGATTATTTATAAGGGAATTAAACGGCTCTACTAGAGAAGTAAATAGAAAATAAAGATATAAAATCAAAAGGAGGATTAAACAGTAATATTTTATTAAGTGCGAAATGTACAATTATTTTGCTAGTTGAACTCTGTGTGATGGACGACTTGGGGAAACCGAAGGCAATAAGTTTTGTTGACGCCTTGACAGGGTAGAATGCTTTTGTATATGCTATGCATTATTCTACTAATAGTTTAACTTTTACATTTAAAATATTATACCTATCCATTATAATATTATGTTTATAATCATACTATAAAGTTGTATCAAAGTATAGGAAAGGATGTAAATAATTCACACATTTTGTATAGAACTAGCCTGTGCTATATGCGTGTTTACTGAAAAATTAAAAAAGTCTTATCGATGCTACATGGCGAAGTATGCAGTATACCTTCTTCGTTAAAGCTCGCGTATTTATATGGTCAATAGCTCCCTCCACAGAGAATAATAGCTCAATTTACGAAAAGCAACGTCCGCCTTGAATATTATTCAATCACCATGACCAAGTTTTCGCTTGGCCCCCACAAACGACGATATACGTACTTGCTCTCTAGAAATCTATGCTCAGGGAGGCTAGACCGAAAATTATTGGAAGCCAGGGGTTGGGGTCGGCCGTCACCGGCCTGATATGTGACCGGACTCTTGTTCAACAAACGATGACGATGATTTAAGCTCGGCCGTTTTAAGTGTATTACCGAGGTAGAAATCCGGCTTTCTAAGCTGAGCATGGATTTGAGAGGGCCGGCTATTACGAACCTCACCGATTTATGTGCACGTCTGCGCTGCCTCAGTCGATGTTGCGTACTGTTCACGTGGAAAATAGTTACGTAAGAAGTCATAAATTAAACACAATCACTAGTGTGCTGCTTGTACCGGCCTATCGGACCTAATGAGTCGGGATTTAGACTTCCGTAACACTAAACATATTAATGCAATTATCTATACAATAGTCAAATGCTTTGGCTTATCTGAACTCGTCTATTCTCCTTTCCTTAGAAGGTTCTAGAAATATGGAATATATTTTACAAATTACGATGCATCATGCAGGTTATGTCAATCATAATGAATTTGAAGTCAAGAAGTTCATTAACCTAGGTATATAAAATTTTATGCATATGCATGTTTTATAGAGAATTTGGTAAATCAGCGGTTGACTTAATCATACATAAAACATATACCTAAATATTTTGTAAACCTTTAACTAAATTATGTTGTAAATCTAAACAAGAATTGAGAACATTGTCCACAGATAAGCCTTTGGTTTCAAGCCAAAAGATATTATGTAAAGATCTCAGGTCTCATGCTATGCACATATAACTTGAAACTTTATAGATCAGTTCGGTTTTCAGGCTTGAATATTTTAATAAAAACATGATAGATAAAGCACTCGTTTGATAAAATTTTATTGAAATAGAAACTTTATAAACATCGTTATTAAAACTTGAAAACTATATAAACTTCAAAATTAATATTTTCAGACTAATTAAATACATTATCTTAGTATTTCATTATTCAATAATAATAGTATAATAATTGGCAAGATAATATTTTGAGAAGGTTATCTACATGATATTAAATAAGATACCTACAACCATAATGATAAATATGTACAAAATGTTATACATATTAAAATACCCAATAAAAACCACATTCAGTTATCTCCTGCTATCACAAAACTTTCAATACGTAACGATAAAGTGCAAGGAAAAAGGACAATTTGCGATGCCCCCACATTTCTAATTACATTGCTCGTTCTAAATAATCAAGATATACGACGTGTGTCACAATAACATTAATGCAGGTGGTCGTGTGCTAATAATCTCGTGTTGATATACAATAAAACAATTTGGTGAATGCTGCGTGTGCGGCGAAGAGCGTCTTTCTGTATTAATTTATCGAGCTTTTTTGTGTAGGGCTCGTCTACGAGAGTTTATATGTAATAGTTTTTATGCTGAACATTTCAGCATAATAACCTTATTTCAGCCTGAAATATATTTATAAATACATATATATAATAAGTGATAATTTAATTAAATATTATGACCTTAGATTTGATTAGACATTAGAAGTATGCACCCAACAATACGTATCAATAATAAAAATAAAAATGATTGGCTTTTTTTGCATTAATCATATGAGCAAAAGACCAAATAAATTAGATTTTGTATCTATATTAATTTCAATTTTACCAACATTAATTACTTCTGTCACATGCATCGAAGACATGCATCGATTAATAAATATGTTATTTTATCTGCAAGATTGATAGCATACCTACACATTCCAGAAATTATCTTACAAGTTTAACCAGATTAGCGCATATTACAATAATTATTCACGAGGCAGCCCTACTCATAGTTCCTATCATATAGATTTATTCTTGTTGCGTCGTGATTTGCGAGACATTATGATAAGTTGGCTTACGTCGAGTCGGCAATTAGACCAGCATATACAGACCGGCGAATTAAATAAATTAACGCAAAGACAAAGTTACTGACTCCACACGGTAGTCGATATGATTCAAAGGATTACGCATATAAATAGTGGCCGGTTGTACGCAAATTATGTTTGAAAGTTACATAGACAATTCTATTTTTAAATTTTTTTCTGTGACAGCTCTGGAAATAGGGTTACCAGTAAATAATCGTATGGCACCTCGTTAATTACATTCCACAGCTTATCACATCTGCTTTACTGTAATAATTCAAAATATAAACTAAGAATCGAAATACATTACGCATATCGGCGCACCGGCGATTTCTTAGCGCAATTAAGCTGCCGATAAGAGTAGTAATTACGTATGCTAATCATGCACTTAATTCCGCTACATTTTGCGCGCAGTGTACACCTAACATGTTCCTTAATGTAGTCTATGCTTATAGCTATTTTATTCATTATCTGCACCCTGGAAATTGTTTGCCTGACAGACGTTTAAAAATGGAATTACAATTTTTTTTCGCTGTAGACGAATGTGTCAAAATTAAGCTTGTGATCTTTATGATGATAACGTCTTGCCAGTTAAAGGAAAAAAACGTTCAAGGAAATGAGCACTATTTTTTATTACACTTCTAAATACTTTACCACAACTGCACACAATCACAGATAGGAAAAAAATTTGCATGATTCATCAAATTATACATAATAATTATTGATTATCATATTAAAAAGATAAAAATCCGTAGCATATTACCACCATATTACATAAACAAAACAAATACAATTTTATAAATCAAAATACTTTTTGCGTAAAGTCAACATTTTTCAAAACACAAACAGGAAGTTTAATTACTTATGTTAATTGTTAAGTAAAACATGTTTAAGATAATGCAAGTGCACCCTTTATAAATAAATCGCTTCAAATTGATTAATGTTCATGATAAATGGATTGGAGCATAATATCTATATACTTAATAAAAACTCTACATTAATAAAATCGTATGAAACAATGTATATTCTACATCTCTTTTCCGTAAATGCTTCTCATATTTCACCAGTTTTTGTAAATTGACTTATTACAAACATGGGGCTTATCATAATAAGTAAAATTTTCGACACTAAATCTACTTACTTCATACTTGAGTGAATTTTATTAGACCGAATCGGACGTATCTAGTGTGAAGGGCTAGTGTAGTAACAAAGTATTTTATTATTTATTTTATAAATCGATTCTTTCTTTTACTAGCTTACTGCCCGCGGCTTCGTCCGCTTTGACTAAAATCTAATTAGTTGTATAATAAAACCTTCCTCTTGAATCACTCTATCTATTAAAAAACTGCATCAAAATGCGTTGCGAAGTTTTAAAGATTTAAGCATTCAAAGGGACAGGGAAAGCGACTTTGTTTTATAGTATGAAGTGAAGTATTATCGATCATAATATATAATTTATAATATTAAAACCGAGCAGTGGTGGCTCAGTGGTGAGACCTCGGACTTCGAATCGATAAGTCCGGGGTTCGAGACCGGGCGAGCGCGCAGGAAATAAATTGGTTTTTCAATTTATCTGCGCATGTTGTAACATCGCCACTGCTCGAACGGTGAAGGAAAACATCGTGAGGAAACCGACATGTCGAAGAATCAAAAGTTCGACGACATGTGCCATCCGCCAACCCGCACTTGGCCAGCGTGGTGGATTATGGCCTGTACCCTCATAGGAGGCCCGTGTCCCAGCAGTGGGAACATATATGGGCTGATGATGATGATGATGATGAATATTAAAACCAGCGTATAAATAAATAGGTGTTTCTTCTTTCTCACTTTATAATAGAGCTTCTCAAAGCTAATGCAACGCATATAGAAAATACCATTATCACATAGCGGCAGAAGTCAGAAACCAACATCAATATAGTCAGTAGTAACAATCCTGTCCTCACGCTAAAATTAGGCAATGCGTGTATTAACTTACTGCACACCGCAAATGAACAAAGTGCTATTCAAAGCAGTTGGGTTTCAGTTCGCTTATAAGTATGTACGGGAAATGTTTTTCATACCTATTGTTGTTATAGCCTGGAATTTGGGGTTTTTGGCAGGAAAAAGCAATCTTGATTCAAGTTTATTCACATTTATATTGTCTTTATATATCTACATATAGGTAGTAAGAGTATAAGTAGCTGCTATGTTTATGAATAACAAAATTTATAGGCCGATGATTCTTCGTATAATTCAGAAAATTCTAATAAATAATTCAGAAACAAACAAAAAATACACAATAAATAAGCGGTCACACTTTTAAAATAAGATGTATGCCTTCCAAAAATCGCTAAGCAGTACATTGAACATTCAAAGCACACATTGACAAATATACAATTTCGTCTTCCCGCTAACCCTAGTGTTTGTAAATGCACATTCCGTATAAATTCATTAAGCATGGGCTTGCTAGTGATGTACACCGAAAATGCATCCCCTTGCATCGCAACCAAGAATCGATTACAGCTAAGTGGTTATTTTCGAATCATTATCATATTTGACAGCTCGAAACCGGCTTTAGCTAATTTGTATCGAGTTTTAAATTGACAGTTCCGTATTAAATATTCATACTGAAAATAGTTGAACGTTCTCCATTTACAACATTTATAGCAAATTATTTCAATGCTTTCGTTTCAATTTCAATTCACTTATAATATTTGTGAGCATCTTAAACATTTCAATGATACTCTATGTTTCATTATTATTTTTTCAATATGCAAGATGTTAGGAATAGAGGAAAACATAAATAGAGAACTCTATGTAGAGTTATAAATTATAATTATTAATTTTGGTTCGTTATCAAGAGATAATATTTTTATCTTCCTTAATTACCCAATCAATTCAATAATGTATCGTTAAATACGAAAAATTTCAACATCTACTAATAAAAAATTACGTAAAAAATAAACCAAATTCGTTTATTTATTCGTTCAAACCCATTATTTCATACTTGCTGAATATACTTATTTCATTAGACACAAAACTAAGATGAATAATTTGAATGTACGGTGATGAAATATGCTCAGATAAGATTATGATAACTAAAGAATTAGGGTGGTCCTTGAGAGACACCCGGCTGTAATTAGATTTACATCTAGTTCTGCAAAGCTAGAGTTTGGATAATAATCTAGACTTTTAATTGTAATTTACGGGCGAATGCTTAATGCTAGTCCTCCCCTTGCACATACTGCATGCATATTTAGTGCTGATAGTTAAGAGATTTCCAAGAAATTTGTAAGAAAGATTAAGGATGTCTGCATGTAATTTACTTAAGATTTTTATAAATGTTTTTCTGAAAAAGGGAATCGATTGACGGAAGTTTCTGTAAATAAAATGGTTATTGATTAACTGAAGTTTATGCATACTTAGGAAAAATTGTAATTTAGGAAGTACCTTATAATAACATATAGGTAAGTTGAAATCAGTTCTGAAACCCTTGTGAAGTCATAAATTTCATCATTTTATGAATAAACTTGGATGAAAGTAATATATTCTCGTATTAGTCTGTATAGACAATCAACACATTATATTGTAACCACTCCATACCTACAAAACCTTACATAAACGCGGACCCATACATCAAAACTTTTCTTTACATTCCCAATAAATTTCGAGCCGATCCATCTTCCATCACGAGTTACCTGTCACATCCTATTAAAAACATACGCGGCCATCATAAAAGCACCAACGGTCATCAACCGCAAAAAACTATCCGATACTGAATAGAAAAAAAATTACAAAAATGTTGTTGTACAGTCAAAAAGAGCACAGATTGTCCGCGGTTGGGCCGGTCGTTATTAATTCTTGGACATTCTGCCGGCTCGGACCACAGTGGACAATTGAAAAATAAAATAACTATTATTCATTTGCGTGCAATGATATTTTATAGGAAAGTAGCTTCACTCTGTTGTGGAATATGCCGAATGATAGTATCAATTGCTTTTCAATATTTTACTTGTATAATAGTTTGCAGATTTATAAAGGGTAATTTAAATATCTCCAAACACAAAAAAAATTGTGTTAGATACTTTTCGTACCTTGACTTGAGGGACTCTAATAATTTAAATGTTCAGAATTTCATCTGAACTAACTAAATGTTAAAGTAGGAAGGTATCTAATAAAATAAAACTACCAATAAATTAAACAGAAACAAAAAGACGTTTGACCATAATATAATTTGGACCAATCATCCATTACTCTATATTGTTTAAAGGATTTAAGTTTATCACAATCGACTTGATAACGCCTTCATAATCTCAAATCAAACCCGTAATAAGTGTAAAACTCATCACGGATCCTCCGTGACTGTTACTTTTTTGCCGTTTTATTAATAATTAAGGCTGAAAACCAAAAAATGTCAATTGCAGTCGGCGTCGCAATCGAGTGGAAAACGATGGATTGATACTACTTACACAACGAAATGATTATTTTTTTATTTCATTCCCATCAATGTGTAGCTATTCGATGTCATTTGTATCCAGATTATTCTATAAAACAAATTGGTTCGGTGACTGGACCTTGTAAAACTTATTACTAGACGTCATCACAACCATAACTCTGAAAATACATCACGTAGGAAATTCTATAAACAACGTGGAATATAAATAATGAAAGTTGACAAGCTAAAACTTATATATTCAAGAACAAAAATATACTATAAACTCAGAATTAACCGCTCCTAATACATTAATACTAAATTATCTCGGAAAACATTAGCGTAGGATGGCTAAAACGGTCCCTAAGTGCACTGATTATAATGAATAATTCAACGCACAAATATATTACCCTAGGTGAATAGTCGCTGAAAATTTTGTCGCACCCTTTTTGCTTCTATTGTTATAGTGTATAGGTAACCTGACAGATCAAAGACATCCTTTGAATGCAGTTTTTGAAAGGGCCAGTGAAATCCATTTTTTAAACGACTCGTACAAAATGTATCCGGAGTCATGCTTTTTCGTTAGCTAAAGTTTTTTGAGAGAGCGCTGCAATTGTAGGCGTTTCAAAGGGAACAATATTTATTTAGCGTTAACGAATGTTGTAATCTACATCTCTCATAATGTCACACGTCTTTAATATTTAATCGTTTAAAGCATAATGCATATTATTTGCGATTGTAATTTAATAAAATACGTTTTAACATACATAACCTTTCATGTTCTAACATTGACTTTGTACGCATAAGGCCTTGTGACTTTCAAAATTCTAGCCATTCACTAGGATCATATGAGTCATTAGAAAGATGACTTTATTCTGGCAAAGTCGGGAAAAGGTGTGTTTTGACTCTTAAACTATGTCGTAAACGCGTGGGAGCCTATTTGATTTTTATTTAATTAAATTTAACTTGAGACAATAACACTAATTAGATACCTACTTTTAGATGATAAAACATGACAACGAGTTTGTTTTCGTGCACTAATTGTTTTCGTTTAAATGAAATTTCTACATAAAAGTGTTAAAAAATCAAGTGAATCTCGCAAAACTGAAAGTCTGTCGCAATAAAAATGTCATAGCAGAAAATAATTACCATTTAGTTCCGTTTGCCGTTAATTATCATAATGAAGGAAATAATTGCGAATAAATTTTTCTTGACGTCGCTTTATGAGCCAAGTATTTTTAGTTCTCTCGCCAACATTTTTAATTTTAATTTAAATTTTATAACTCGCTTTGGTTAAGAGCTTGTTTTGTAAGTGGGTAAGCTGTGGGTTCAATTGCCAAAATAATGAGAATTTATTTCAGAGATGTTCCGAAAATTATGATGATTTTGAACGATTTGGAAATCACTTGCTTACATTAAAGATAACATATATATATATAGGTATATTCATGGACGTATAAAAAAAGACGGACGGTTTATCGCCTAAACATTGAGTGAAGCCTAGTAATGGCGGCGAAACATCCATGTGTGTGTGCCATGTTGCCATGGCAACAGCTGTCCTGATGACAATGGCGGCTGTATTTTTTTTCTATAAATTTTGCCGTAATAATTTTGCCATTAAAACATAAAAGAAATAACTTGCTTCCCTGTGGAATGTAATCCCTTGTGTTTTGTTTTTTTAAAATTGTATTGTTGCGACACCATTTAACCACGCAAGACGGCATTTTAAATATTTTTTGTGAAACAGTGACGCAGTTAATCAGTCGGTAGTTCACGACGTAATGGCGGCCGACTAGCTTACTATGGTGAGAGTGTGTGCGTGTTTATTGTCTTTACACGATCGCTAGCTTACTATGGTGGCTTCACGTTGTTTGTTCGTAATACGGCGTCCGTCTTTTTTTATACGTCCATGGGTATATTATACTGACTATTAAGAAAAAGAATATTTAAAAAAAATATTATTGATATTTGCATTGATATAATATAGAGTGGGAACAATATAAATCGAATATGAGATGTAGATATATACCAGAATAAAATTACGGGATTATTTCAAAATATTAAATATCTTCGCCAAACATAAGTACTTCATGCAATATTTAATACAAACATTGATACAATCGACATGGCTCGCTCGCCTCATAAATAATATAGAAACAAAAAAACTAATCGTGACTTGTCCTGCAAACAAGATGTCTGTCAAGCAAATCTATCTCTTATTGTACTTACTAACCGCTCTCACAGCATTAACATTTTATTATCATTTCCCTCCCGTCATTAGGGTTGAAATTTGAATATCTTCAGATCGGAAATGCACAAATTAAGCGAGTGATCTGTTGGCAGTAACTGTAATGAGCTGAAAGGTACGTAATGACGAGGACAGAACAAAACAACACTCTTGCTTGCCTTAGCGAACTCCAGTAACGATCGCTGTTGGCTTAATGTGGAACTGCTTTGATTTTTCTTTATATTTGGCTTTTGTTTGTTTTTGTGCTTGGTAAAAAAATGTAAAAATATCGTTCCAGTTAACTTGCAGGGGTGAAGGATGATCGATATTAAAGCAAGAAAATGAAAACGTTATTACTGAATACTCATAAATTATAATATCAATCTACTAATTTCTATGGTAGAGATTTAAACAAACCCAAAAAAACATGCATTATTAAATTAAATACAATCTTAGACCCCATATACATAGATAATTAATTGGGTAAGTAATACGTCTTACCTTGGCTAGTAAGTAATAGTTAAAGTTTTTAAGGAATAGTAAAATTTGTTTTTTTTTTTAGAAATACTTCTTGTAAATAATAAATGTCTCTATATCTTTCATCTCTATCCTCTATCATATCAAGGAATCTCCACTTATAAATTAATTACCCATCAAATCATCGCCCAACAATAACAAAAAAAACAACCTCTCCACCCTTGGCGAACATCAGCTCGTTATTAATAAGGAACGGTAGCAGTGCACAGACGGACAGAGCGACATTTGTAATGATACTAAATAGTTGCGCGCGGTAGGTGCCCCGCTTACCAGTAATGCGTTCACAACCGCGGGATGGTATTATGCAATATTGTGATTATTTGTGGATAGTGACCATTTAAGTGTATGATTTTTGTTCATTTTGCAGCTAACGTAATATTTAATTTGGAATATACCTGCTTGAAGTCATTCTACTCCGGTTGGATGGGTTTTCCTAGATATTATAAATATTACTTAATTATAAAAAAAACGCCTCACGTTATCAAATTCTATGTAGGTACATTTACGTCACACACTATATTATTCTAGGTTCTAAAGTAGGTACACTAATATAATGAAGAGATGATAGAAAATTTGTCTCTACTTTATAATTATTAAATGAATAATATAAATACGAACAAAATCAATACCTATAAAAATGTTTAGGAATTATTTGGTTTATTTTTAGAATTTCTCTACGTAGGTAGAGCCTTATTAATGTTCTATCGTCGTGAATAGGTACTCGATACTCGTATCTATTTTAAACGAAAATGTGTCTATGGGTAAAATCTCCTACTACAAAGATATAAACTATGTAAACTATAATGTACTGCCAAATATTATCACCACACTCATTATTTGTTGTATAATACCATCACTACAAGTACCTGAAAAAAGTAAATTAGCCATCTCTGATTCATTTCCATTATAATAATTCTAAATTGTAGAACTTTCAGTAGGCAAAAGCGTTATTATTAATTATTGGCGTTAATTACCCACTGAATTAATCAGTTTCTTTTTAACCCAAACACTGCCGGAAGTATCAAGGTTGATTTTACTATACCGATTACCTATTACTGCAATATTGTATATGAAGCTAGAAAGTTAGTTTGAAATAAGACATCTGTATGAATAAAAAAAACAGTAAGCCTTTGCCATGCACAGCTGTAGCAATTAGTATTATCTCATCGGTCAATGTGACATTATTGCATATGAATGGAGAAATAACACGTAAAAACATCACGAACGCCCGAGCTCTTATACCACTAAACATCGCACTAAATAATATTTCACGCGAAATATTAGCAGTGCTTAAAGCAATCCAGTCAATAAGTCAGAAGCACCTATCTGCGTAATGTCTCGGTAGCATTTACATATTTTAATGAGCACCGCAGGCCTATCTGCTCTCATGTATACCCGTTGCTAGACATAGACCAGATCGCTATGCTATTAGTTGTAGGAATTTGAACGTGTGTCCACGAGTAGGTAATATTAATAGTATTGCATTTTAACAGCTCTTGATAGCGCTTTTTGGATGATACTCTTCTTGATTTTGGCAAATTATCCTTAGATTTACATTGCATTATGCATCTTTTGAGTAAATAGCGTGGTAACTATACAATAAAGCTTAGTAGGTATACCTATCCTAAGTTATTGGTTGATTGCTAAGAGATCACTATGTTATAAGTCCACTTTCTGTGCTGTATGTTCTAATATAAGTTTTGTATTGTACCTATTGTTGATATTTTGAAAGCACAGATGTCTTCTAAAATAAAATATATCTAATAAAATTTTACATAGAGGGAAGCGTTAGGTACTAATCAGTAATCATGTCAAACTAGCATCGGGGAGGTACACCAAAGCAGTATCTTCGTGTCTGCCTTCTGTTTGTCGCGATTCGCACTCTATACTTATCTAATCGGTAACTTGCTTCTTCTCTCTGCATAGATAGACATGATTCAGCATCAGTGAGGTGTTTCGTGTGGCTTTCAAATGGAAAATCCTCTTGCTAAGTATATGATTTAAAATTTAGAAGTAAGTATTATAAATTCGAAAATATCTTAATTACCTACCTATCTCTTTAAACATAGGTAAGTAGATAGGCAAAAAGTGATTAACAGATTAGATTGATTTGGAGATAGATTTATAAATTAGAAACTGGAGTACTACCTATTATTGAAGCTATCATTTTTACTGCAATTTACACCAAAGTTTAATTTAGACCAGCTATCACCAGTAAAAACAAAATATACTAATGTTAATTATAAAAAGATATAAAACACACGTCAAGCATTTGTAGCGTACATGAAATTCATTAACAAGCCCGCCTAATAACCCCTGGGTCAGTGGGAGGTGACAAACACCCTGTAATGTGCTACTGTTGAATTGCAAAAATCTCATTATGCTCTAACTGTCGTTATAGGAGTAATTAACTACCTGGCACAGAGACGTGTGTAGAGACGCGCGTCCGATATTAGAAGAAAATTTATTGTGACACCCCAAAAATTCGTACCTACGTCTAAAATCTTTGGAAGGCATTTCAGGCATTTGGGTAACGGAACATACAAAATTGTTCCTCAATTGTAATAAGTATTAGGTACTTATGTATTCATTTTTGAATGCGTTTTCACTTGAATAAGTTCGTATAAATTATTAAGTAGGTAGATATATTATGGGAAAATGCATCCTAACATCAGGAACACACTTTGCCACTTTAGACATTTATAATTCATACAAATAATTTCTGAATTAAGCGCGATGTATGAATCTGACATGCAGACGGAAAAAACAAAACAACACCGACTCCACACCCATTTCTGTTTGTTTGTAATTGTGTTTGGTTATAACGAGTTTTTTGGCGGCACGCTCAGCCATGTCCCTGGTTTGCGCCAGCATGCTTTCGCTTTTGTCTGCATATTTACCTATCCATATTAATTATTTGAACGTTCGACCGTTTTAGGAAGAGTTCCATCTCATGGTAACTAAATTTTCTAGAACGTTATCGAAAATACCGGTGGAGTAAATGGTTATTACATCCTAATAGCTGCTTATCGATAAAATATAATTGCTATTATATGACCTTATTGCACACTGTATCAAAGTTTAGCTTTTTTTGTATTGAAATAATTTCTAATAATCTGTACCTAATAATTTTTAAAAATCTGTACCTAGAGTTGAATCGTAGTAGCTAAAAAACACAAAAGGATCAAATAGTTTTTCTCTACATTTATGATTTAAAATCCTATAGTAGATAATAGACATACCTAATAAACAGTGCTTATGTAGAAATCTAAATAAAATGGCTATACATAGGCTAAAAGTTCACAATAAAAAGCATGAATTTAGTTCATATTATTTAATCAAAAGTTAAATCAATCGTTTGGTCAACAACCATATCTTCACCCTCTGCTTCCTTGTTTTCGTCTTTGCTAGTCTTCGCAAGAGTATCTGGTTTAGAGACAAGTGGTATTGTTTTCCGTCGTTTCTCTTTTGTAGCCGAGTTGCAAGCGATCCCATTCAGGTGTGTCGTCTGCAAATAATTAAATGTAAAACATTTTAATCTATAAAGATTTTAGTGGATTATTTTTTTTTTGCCGAACTATTATTTAATATCATGTACCTAGTTAATTATGATTAACTAGGTACTTGATATTATGAGTAAGTATATGAAAGAAATAGGCACGTTTATAATTCCTTGGAAAATTATACAAAAAGCAGGAATGTCAGATAATAATTTATGTCAAACTTATGAACTGACTGAAATGTTTTTTTGTGAAGCTGCTTGTAAATCATATACTTAACCTAAGTACCTATCATCTTATAATAATATTAAAAATAAAATAAAATAAATCTTTATTTCACCTTTTGGATATACAATATTGGTTATGAGGCTCTGGCTCTCTTGCTAGGCATAGCCTGTGTTAAGAAAGCCAGTCCCTTCCCTTAATGCATTGTGGTCTTGATAAAGGTAAAAATAAAAAGAAAATTTATACAAAGGCATATTATGCATTAAATGTGTAACAAAAAACCGAAGTAGGGTATACAGAAAAATGTTCTTTCCCGCAAAAGATAGCATGGCATGGCATGTTAAAAAAGTCGACGCAGGTACTTAAGCCATCACTAAGAAGTGTTATAGATTAAAATAAAATTTTGTTTATTTATTATAAACATCACAAACACCGCATGCAAAATTAGATAACTCTGTATAATTCAACTCAACATTCAACACCTATCACGACTTTTCCCGCCCGTCGAATGATACATTTGTTATTAATATACTAGTTACATGGCGAGAACATCAATTATATGATTTTCACTTGAAAACAGCGGTTGCATAAATAACAACCTCCATCATACGGATTGTTAGTGATTCAGAATCGAATTTGAATTAAAATTGCTATATTAATAACCACCAACCGATTCATTATTGCATGTTATCAGCTGTTTGTTGGTAAATTAACAATTTATGCGTCGACGTATTTCGTTATGGTGTTTAAAATGTTATTGTCGGTAAAGTGATGAACAATTAAGGATTACCTAAGTAGCTTCAACTGAGTACTTAATTTTTAATGTGAATATAAACATTACACATACAAAATAATATGCAAAAATAAGACTAAGGAAAATTACGTTTTATAATTAATGATCCAACATGTCATTTTAATAATCAAAGGTACCTATATTTTAATCATTAGTTTATTATGGGTTTTAATTTCACGTTTCATATAGGACAAGAGATATGACTCGAACGATTAATGCGATAATATTAAAGTAAGAAGTAATTTTGAACATGAAACTAGACTAGGTAGTGGTTTGATGTGAGTATATAAAAGCGGTTTATGCATGCGCAATTGCGCAAACAGACAATTGGTTACAATAATAGTGCAAGTTATAAAATAATCAAAAAATACCGATAAAAATATTTTTTAAGATAGTAGATATATAGAATGTGAAATTATAACATATTTGGAGCATGTTGATGCGTTGTTTCATTGCGACACAATGCAAAGGCGATTAATAAAATATTTTGTTAAGTTCTTGCCAGCTAGTATTATAATGACAATGAAGTTATTGGCAGTACAAGCGAATTAACGACTTTAAAAGACAATGAGACCAACGGCTATTGTTTTATTTAAAAATATTCTTATAAGGCTGTTACAATAGGACAATATTTTGCGTAAGAGCATCAACTTTTTGGTTAACTGAGAGGTTCTTTTAATTTCCATTGGTTTTTTTATGAATATCATAACAAGAAGAATTGAACTTGCTAGTATCACTTTTGAGTGAAAAATGGTTGATAACAGCCATTCTATGTTGTCGAACGTTAGGGAAAAAACAAGTTTTCATTAGCCATAGAGTGATACGTTTTGGCAAATACTATCATCGCCTGTAAATATAGTAAAATTATATTTTAGCCATAGATAATTTTTCTGTAACTTTTTATATTTTAAAATTTTCGCAACTATGAAGGGTATGAAAATATATTTAAACTCAAACTCAAACTTGCTTTTTTGCTTTTTCACGATAATCTTACCTACTAGGTATTAACAGGTGTAAAAAACGTTTCTTACCAATGAAGGGTTTCTTCGTACTAATAACTTGACGTCGTCCGAGTTAACAGTTGCCCGTTTTGCATGTCTGAAAAGCAGAATTTTATAAATAATCGAACATATTTCTGACCGAATCCTACTAATATTATAAATGCAAAAGTTTGTAAGGCTGTAACTGTAAAGTGTAAGGTATATCTAGATGCATGTTTGATAATCTATCACTCGAAAAACGCTGCGCGGATTTTGATGCCTGGCAGTGTTGCAGCTTAATTACCACTTTATAATATTTAACTCATAAGCTATAGTGATACTTGCCCGCGGGTTACTCCGTAAAACGGCGCGCCACAGCTAATAGACAAAATGTATTTTTCCCCTATTTTTCAGTTAACTCGTACCTATTAACTAGCAACGTGATCATATTATATAGGCTTTTATTATATGCTGATTATACAACGTTTTTTTGAAGTGAAACTTCTTTATCGGGGTTGGAAAAAAATTTAGTGTAATATTTTTTCGTTACGCGTGACATTTTTCTGTTACGCGCCATCTTTTTCTTATCACTACTACGCGTGATTCGACGTATTTCTGTAAAGTTGCATATAGTAAATTATTTTTTGAAAAATAAGGTCATAAAGAAGTTTCACTTCTTACGTGTGTACACTAGTATACGCACACATTTTTTTAATTTAAACTAGTAATTACTTACAAACCAAAGAAACAAATTATTTGCTTTGTCGGTATAGAATCAATACTAATATTATAAAGATGAAGAGTTTGTTTGTTTGCTTTCTTGAACGCGCTAATCTCAGGCATCACTGCAACTATTCCGATTTGAAAAAATATTTCTCTGTTAGATAGTCCATTTGATCTAAGAAGCCTATAAAATATCATCATGCCGAAGACCAATACAAGCAGAGCAATGCGGGTAAAACCGTGGGGCAGTGCTAGTATAACATAAAAACGTTAACTAAGAAAATAATCTGGTTTCATCATATCAATGTCAAAGCAATGGTGTCAATAATAACACCTTTTGCCTTTAGTTTATCCTCTTCGCAAGACAGTTTATGCCCCACATTGCAATTCATATTATGCAGATCGAGTACTAAACTGGTTTCTAAATAATGATTATTATACTGTTTAACAAAAGAGTTGTGAGAAATTGAAATAATTGCCTGTTCAAACATATTGCTGACACGTAAATCACTACTTTATTAGGTCATATAAAACAAAGTCCTCCGCAGCGTCTGTCTGTCTGTTCGCGATGAATTCAAAAATTATTCCACCGATTTTCATCTTGCTTTTCAGTTTTCATCAATGGATTAGTTACGTGATTCTGGATGATTTTTTCATGCATAATCTTTACTGGAAAATTATTACCTACTTATTGATATTAATAAACTAGGTAAGTACCTACCTACCTAATTACGCAGAGGAAGCCGCGGGCAGAAAGCTAGGAATAGGTACGTCATAGTATTATCACAGGTACTTTAGTATAATAATAATTTAAATATCGTGCAGCGAAATCAGAAAATATTATATCTTATTTATTAGGTTATATTATATAGGTCTTATTTATTCATTTTTAGGCAAATAATCTTTTAATAGTCATACTTAGCAAAAGCTTCCAAATCCGACCCATATACTTCAAGTTTCTTGTACACCAATTCAGCAATTATTTCCATGGCAGGTTTGGTGATCTCCATTCCAAGGAAGTGACAAGCTTCCGTACAAATGGCGCGAACATCGCGATGCAGTGCAGCCCGCGCTTTCTGAAATACATTGAACTGCCATCTAGTGATAACATTTATAACTAATGCATAGTTTGGTAAACCTAGTCAGTACATGTAAATTACAATAGATGGCGCTGATTTGTAAATAAAACCTAGTCAGTACATGCAAATTTCAAAAGATGGCGCTGAAATATTTGAAAATAAAAAAGTTCTGTTTTATTTTACATCGTTTCTAAATTATTGTTATATTATAAATGAATAAAAAAAATAACTGATTTGAAATAAATAATTAGGTTCCAAGCAATTATAGACAAACATCTTTCAAAATAATAGGTGTAGTTACAAGACGTTACAAAAAATGTTTACAGAAAATAATAATTACTTAAGAATATAAAAAAATAAAATATGATTGTATCCTCACATCAACAGCACGACACAAGACACATTATAATTTATATACTTAATTAAATATACTTACTACCTGTGGTGTGGTCAAACTTTGAAAAGTATTCATAATATTAACGTTGTTGAATTCATCAGTAGCTTGACATTATTAACACACTTTCTATGAACAGTAACTCTAGTAACAATAGTATACTGATATATCATACGACTTTACATAAAAAATATAATCTACAAAACCCGACAAAACCCAATGTTTTGATTTTTGAAACTTTGAAAGTAAAAATGACATTTGAAATAGCTTGACATTTATTCGGTTTTGCCAGCATATAAAATCCAAATTATAGATGAACAAAAATATCTATATATTTTTTTTTTAATTTTTAACCTATGCACGCGTAATGTTCAACAAAAAAAATCATCTAAAATTTTTTACGTAAATTGCATTACGGTAATGCATTTCCTAACAAAACTTAATTTTAATATAACTTATAAGATTTAGAAGTTTTTATTTTCGTTCAATATATTATAAACTGCAGCCATAATATTAGGGTTGTGTGAAGAAATGGAGAAAATAAAATTGCAGCGTAACGACACACTTATTTATTTTGAAAGTTTTAACAAGAATAATCCACGTTTAACAATGGCCAGCTAATATATAGGCTTATCCCCTCCGCGTGGCTGGCTGGTAGGCATGGCGGTGGCATGGCGGCTGGCAGGAGGGGATGTCAACATGGCGGCTTGGCTTGACGGGGGTGACAGGCGACGTCACGTCCGTTACCACAGAACACATAATACATATTACTGTCCGTTACACTCGGCCATCCTGAAACAGTTGTTCCCACAGGAACAACAAAAATAATTAGCTCTCTAATAAATCAATAAGATCTTCGGTTTCCATTTGCTCATCCGAACTGCTAGCACTATCAGAAATTGTAACAATACTTTTATAGGGCCTCAACGAATCTGCAGCTACTAACCTACTAAAACTCTTATACCCACGTAAACCCTATATACTTCTAATTTGGTACCTATCATTGCCCAATACTTTCGTTACGACATAAGGACCGGAATGCAAGTCGTCAAGTTTAGTGTTAACTTTGGATGCTGAACAAGTAGGTGCTTGACGCGTTAGCAATAAATCACCCTTCTTATATATGTGAGCGGATTTTCGTTTCCTATCGAAGTTACGTTTCATTCTAGCGCTCGCTTTTAGTATCCTGACATTGCACCATATAAAACCAATCCGCTACTTCGAGACGATTCACGTTCATAGTGTCTACTGGATGTCTACTTAACGCATCTACATGTTTCATTCGTTCCCCCGGCCTATACTCTACGCTTATATCGTTATCTTGTATAGAAAGCCACCACCTTGCGATACGTGGTATAATGTCACGTTTTGTAAGCGTAGCGCGGACTGCTGTACAATCAGTAACAATCTTAACCTTTTTTTCTACTACACATATACGCGAAAACGACGCAAGGATTCTACAACGGCAAGAGTTTCAAGTTCATAACTATGATACATGCTTTCCTCTTTACTTGTCACCCTACTAAAATATAAAACGGGTCGCAACGTACCATCAATCTGCTATTCCTAATTTACACACAAAGCACAGGATCGTACAAAGCTAACACAGGCTCGGAACACAAACACTTTTTTAATTGTTCGAAACTATTGTTTTGATCACTACTCCATATCCACGAAGCTTTCTTTTTAGTTAAATCGGTTAAAGGGCGGGCAATGATAGCAAAATTGTAAATAAACTTGCGAAAATAACTACACAACTCGATAAATTGACGCACACTATGAACATTGGTCGGTGTTGGAAAACGAGACACCGCTAATAACTTTGAATCGCCCGGTTGAATACCCTTAGCCGATATTTTATGACCTAAATACGTTATTTCATTTTGCAAGAACGAACACTTACTCATGTTTAATTTTCAATTTTCTACTTCAAGTTTGACAAGTACCGCTTGCAAAATATCGCCTGACATAACGTCATTCGAGGGTAAGAGTAAATCGTCCAGAAATGCCAAAATTTCACGTTTACCATGTTTGTTTTTAACATTATTATTTTTAGTTCTACCTACAGATTCAACTATTTTATTTATCAACCGCATAAAAACGGATGGCGCGTTCGCTAAACCGAATGGAATACGAGTGTACTCGAAATGACCCTGAGGATGAATGCAGTTTTATGTGTATCTTCATTACTAACACGTAATTATTGATGATGGCCTTGAACTATATCTAAACTCGTAAAATATTTGTGGCCCGCTAATTTCGAAACCTGATCGTCTATGTTTGGCAATGGAAATCTCTTTTACGGTAATAGCATTTAAGGCACGGTTATCAACACACATCCTACTGTCACCGTTTTTCTTTTTGACTAAAATGACCGGAGATGCATAACTAGATTCAGACTCTTTGATAATCTCGGCATCTAATAAATCACTTTAGACTGAACTACTGCTTGTTCGCTATGCGATAATCGATAAGGCTGGCGGTAAATAGGCTGATCACTAGTAAGCTTTATTATTAGCATTATAATTGGCAAATCTATGGCAAGCAAGGGTAAGTACCTGGCTATTTGGCTGTAGTGGAGACTCCTGGCAGCTTTCAGCCCTGGTTAGGACCTCTCCCGGCGGCCACACGATAACCTCGCAGCCCATGTTGATGACTTTGATGTACCCGTCTTCACCAGTGAGCAGGGTGGATGGAAGAGAGTAGGCCACTCCCTGCAGCTCATGATGCCGAGGCGGTGTAACCGCATCGTTGCCGACCTTATTTCCGAGAACCCGCACTTGAATGATGGAAGAGCCAGGTGCAAGTCTCTCTTCGTTGACTGTGACGACTTTAAAGCGATCATGGTCTTCGATAGCCTCAATATCGCAAATGGGATCTTGAGTACGATTAAATTCGACAAGGCCTTTGTTAACTGTCAATGTCATACCTTCGCTGTTGATGACAGGCTGGCCGATTATAAGATTAAAAGAAGATTAACATCGGCCATTTTGATGCTAGACAAGTAGGCGTGGCATTTCATGGTTATACCGTCAATTTCTAATTGAAATTCGACTTCTCCACGACTAGTTGAGAGTCCACCGGAGAATCCTTTTAAAATGACACTCGTCGGTTTGACATTCAATGACAATGCGTTCGATACTTGATCGTTTAAAACGTTAACTTGACTGCCGGTATCAATGTATGCTTTCACGTGGATGCCATCGACTTTAACGACCTTTTTGTATATTTCATTATAAGGGCGTAGTACATTTACTTCTTTTATGTTGTCGGTTGAGATAGATCTTCTATTTTCCGTGGCAATTGTAGAACAACGTGAAGCAATGTGTCCCTTATTTCCACATTTATAACATGTACGTGTGTCAGGTAGGCAGCAATCACGCAGTAAATGACCAGTTTTATTGCATCTCGGACACGGGTCTGTTTCGACATTGGGTGGCATTGACTTTTTATCCAGGTGAGATGGCCTACTCACCAAATTTTTATGAAACCTTGTGTCGATAGGTAAAGTACGGTAGTCGTCAAGTGCACATAAAAATCCTTCGTAAAGCTCTCCTGGCGTGTGGCATTGGAAGGCTCGAGCGTTAGGTTGTAGCGATAGTGGCAGACCACGAATGATACAGGAAACGCTGGCGCTATCGGATAACTTGCACCGGAAGCACATGGCGATTTTATCTTGATAGTATTTTGTCATCGTCTCTGTAGGTTGCTTTTTCCTTTGTAGTAATTCTTCAAGCATGTTTCCATAATCGCGATATCGAGGAAATGCTCGCAATAGCATATCCTTCCATTGTTCCCACGTGTAATTGTAGTTCTCTAGACGATTATACCACTTCTTTGCTTGACCTCGCAGCTTATCTTGTAGGTAAAATGATTTAGTTGTATCGTCCCATCCATTTATTTCCCCAATTTGGTCAATTTTACGAATCCATGCTTGTACCGTGCATTCCTCACTATCAGGGTCAAATTCCGGGATTAAAGATGCAGCACGATGGACTTTTGACTTATTTGGAGCTTGGGGGTCATCTTCCAGGTTGCGTAAAGCCTTTACTACTTCTTTTTCCAGCAGATTCTTGAGCAACTTCCGTGCAGGCGGTGAAGAAGTACCCTCATCTTCCTCCGACATTGATTCGTCAGGAGGTCGACAAACTTGTGGTCGACGTCGTTTCATCCCGCTTCTGATTTGTGAAGAAATGGAGAAAATAAAATTGCAGCGTAACGACACACTTATTTATTTTGAAAGTTTTAACAAGAATAATCCACGTTTAACAATGGCCAGCTAATATATAGGCTTATCCCCTCCGCGTGGCTGGCTGGTAGGCATGGCGGTGGCATGGCGGCTGGCAGGAGGGGATGTCAACATGGCGGCTTGGCTTGACGGGGGTGACAGGCGACGTCACGTCCGTTACCACAGAACACATAATACATATTACTGTCCGTTACAGTTGATAATAAATTATCATTGTACAAGTTTGCAATTTCGCTATTTATACCAAGAGAATGTTTATACTGTCGCAGATAATAAAATAATGTAGATACTCTGTATAAGAATGGCGCGAAATTCAAATACCGTTTCTTTTGCATTACACTCTTGTAAACTAATATTCAATGGGACGCTTAATTAGCGTCAGTTACCTATATAAAGCCTATATACGTCTTGCTTCGTAGATAAAAATAGGAATACTGAAAACTTCAACTATATTTTCATGAATAACTTATCAACGGGTATTTGTGAATGTCTGCAGACAGATGCAGCGGAAGACATTTTATTTGTATTGATAAAAAACGAGGAGTAAAATAAAAAAAAAGAAAAACATAACTAAATAACGATATTTATTCATCTTTTGTTATACAATGTAAAATAACTGTAAGTCTTAATTAAATGCTTATAGAAATAAACAACCTGAGTTACACACAATGTTAAACTTCAAAGTTTAAACACAAAAACACGTGATAGTTTGTTGATCTTAGAAATCTGTAGAAATCAACACGATATATTTTTCAATATATCATTTCATTATGTAAACATTCACGGGAAAAAACCAGTTGTATTATGCAGAAAGAGTTAAGCACTTAATATAAATAAAGACATTTTTGAAGTGAAACTTCTTTATCGGGGTTGGACAAAAATTTAGTGTAACATTTTTGCGTTACGCCGTACGCGTGACATTTTTGCGTTACGCCGTACGCGTGACATTTTTAAGGTCATAAAGAAGTTTCACTTCTTACGTGTGTACTCTAGTACACGCATACATTTTTTTTAGTTTTAATTATATACAAGACAGTTTTATAGAGAAGAGATATATGTGAGTTATGTCGCCTTGAATATTTTAAACAAATATAGACTGTTTTCTCTTGGTTTATCAAGCATAATTTTATTAGCAATGTTTCATGTGTAAGTTGATGAAACTATAACTTATAGACAGCTCGACAAATCTTTCTCATATATTTCATTTATAAACCATTCATAAAAAAGATAAAATATAGTTACTTAATAAATACAACACAATATGCGTTTATTGATAAACCAAACATGATACTTGCACAAGAATGTAATAGTGGAATTATGAGTCTTAATACATTGAAAACATTTAATTTTGAAGCTTTCAATTTATACTATATTTTTGTCATGTAGTAAAAATTAAATGCTAAAATTTAACATTTAGGTATTTATTTTAATGTATTTATAATCATGTTTCCATTGATTTACATCCTTGTGGATATAGGATATCTCAACAAGTTTAACTTGATGGTGAATAAAATATTTTTGTATAAGTAATTCATAAAACATAGGTCATGCTAAACTTTCTTCACAATTTGAACAACATCTTCATCTGCTAGAACATGATCGATACCAACTTTCTGCGGCTGATGTTTCACCGATGAACCCCATACAAGGGCACTGTAAGAAAAAAAGTACAAATTTTAAAATAATGTAAGTATGTATGTACTTATCTTATATATAAAAATGAATCGCAAAATGTGTTGGTAAGCGCATAACTCGAGAACGGCTGAACCGATTTCGATAATTCTTTTTTTATTATATTCCTTGAAGTACGAGGATGGTTTTTATGTAGAGAAAACGTAAACATGTACCACGGGCGAAGCCGGGGCGGACCGCTAGTTCCTCATAAAAATGTATGATATTATTTAAAGTACAGATGTTCAAGAATTAAATTAACAAAAATAAATTAAATGTAACAGAAATGGAAATTTTATTTCTTTTAATAATATTTGAACATTATATAGGAAGCCAATTTCCAAGTATTGAAAGAATTTTAAGAATATAATACTTATAGTAAAGCCATTTTAATAGGCAACATTTGACAGTTCAACAAAATTCAACAACGTAACCACATTAATTCACTTTAATCAATGTTTTAAGCAGGTTACCTCTCTTCGAAGATAAAATTGATTGACGTCAAATATTGCCTGTTAAATTGGTATGACTATAAATAAATGTATTTAAGAGAATTTAACATCTTTTAAGGAAAAACAAACTTTACAGCAATAAAAGGAACTTACTATTTAAACTCCTTCACAATAGATCTATGCAGCTTGTTACAAAAATCTTCTACGCTTGTTCTATCATCATGCAAAACAACGGGAGCATTATAATCAGGCAGTTGGCCCTTTGGTTTAGTGTATATTCTGATAAGCTTGAGATATTCCCACATTTTCTCCAATAAATCATCGAAATTCCACCTGTGGTGAGCGGAGATAGGCACGCAATGCGGAATTTTATAAATTACATCCAATTCTTCTATGCTAATTTGATCTGAAAATAATATTTTGTTTTATAGCAAAAAAATTCATTCATTCATTCATTCATTCATAACTTTTGTGCATCTGTTGGCATGGTGTTCTTATGTAATGATAAACTTTGTGTGTGATAAAGATTGTGTTTTTATAAATTAATATCGGCACAACTGCTTAGAATCAAAAATCATTAAAATTTCTTCAGCCATTAATTTAATTAGTAATAAGTGGTGTTAATATTGCCACTTTCTTCTACATATTATACAGGTACTAGCTTTCCGCCCGCGGCTTCGTCCGCTTTATCTAAACCATAATAAATTATCCTTACTCTTGAATCACTCTATCTATTAAAAACAACCGCATCAAAATCTGTTGCGTAGTTTAAAAGATTTAAGCATACATAGGGACAGAGAAAGCGTTGTTTTATACTGTGCAGTGATATTTTAGAAAAGCATTATTACAACTTTACTTACCAATTTTATTCAACAAGTAGATACATGGTACATAAATTCTATTTCCTTCAATGACATCAATAAGATCATCACTTGTAGCGTCATACCTAAGTGTAATATCAGCGTTATGTATCTTATATTCTGAAAGAATTGTTTTTACGGCTTCTACATCCAGTTCAGTTTGTGGACACTAAAACAAAATTAATTATATAATATGAATATATTAAGTAAAAATATCAATAATTATAACAAACAATGCATTTGAAGATATAAGCTGAAATGTTAAAATTAACAGGATACAATTCATGTTTCTACAAAAAATTTTTAGGTAAATTAGGTTCCAATTAGCATGCTGTTTGTTTTTTTTTTACCTCTTATATATTAGATTTTCTACACATACATTCTCAATTCTTATAACAAGAAATTGGTTAATAAATTTCAATCATTAATAACTTACAGTTGTGTTCAAATTGATTCCACCTTTGTCTTTCTTCCTAAAGTATATATTTGGAGGTTGTTTGTTTAACCGCAGGCCGAAACCTTCCAATTCATGTTCAAGTAACTTTTTGTGTTGCAGAGGTTTTAAAACATCAAGCACTATGAATATAAGACTGCATGTGCGAGCAACAGCAATCACTTGACGACCACGACCCTTGCCGTCTTTAGCACCTTCAATAATACCAGGCAAATCAAGTAACTGAAATTAAAGGAGTTTTTTAAATAAAATATTTTGGCAGTGACTTATGTTAAGTATAGCGTTGTTCTTAACATTTTACTTACGATAACCTATTCTATGTACAATTATTCTGTGTTCATCAAATTAAAAAAACTGTATGATAAAATTATACGCTCAGTTATAGTCTGAACAGTAAATATTAATGCTAGTCTAAACTATTTTTATTCAAAGTTGCTGCATTGCATTTTCATTATTAAATAATAGAAAATAAGGAATAATAAGTATTATTCATTGCTAGCTAT
Source organism: Colias philodice (assembly GCF_061535455.1). Taxonomy (NCBI): domain Eukaryota; kingdom Metazoa; phylum Arthropoda; class Insecta; order Lepidoptera; family Pieridae; genus Colias; species Colias philodice. The sequence goes on along the minus strand of NC_143098.1, from coordinate 5,405,683 downwards.
CCGCCCGCGGCTTCACCCGCGTTTTCAGAGAAAAACCTGCATAGTTCCGCATAGTTCTGCATAGTAACCGTTCCCGTGGGATTTCTGGGATAAAACCTATCATATGTGTTAATCCAAGTTACCCTCTATATCTGTGTTAAATTTCATTGTAATCGGTTCAGTAGCATTTGCGTGAAAGAGTAACAACATACACACACACATCCAACCTCACAAACTTTCGCATTTATTAGGAGGACATAATATAATAGGAAAAAAAATACATAATAAATAAACATTTACCTGAATTTTAGCACCCTTATATTTAATACAACCAGGAACAGTTGTAAGCGTTGTGAACTCATAGGCCGCAACCTCAGAGTAAACTCCCGCTAAATTAGATAGCAGTGTTGATTTTCCTACGGATGGAAAACCTACAAATCCAATTCGGGCATCACCAGTTTTGGCGACATCGAAACCTGCGAAATAATAAGTCATCTATTATAAAGTAGGTAAACAAAAAGTTAATCAACAGCTAAACAGATGAAAAGTGGTTTTGGCTTGGATTCTCACAATATCTCTTCAGGGCACAGATGGTTGATAACTGATAAGCCAGTAAAGAAATGCATCCACTTTACACTTGCCTACCTAAGGTCATTACACTATAAACTATAAAGCGTTACCATACCTTGCAGACGTCGAGGACTTCTTGTTCAAGTTGAAAATATGTATTTCATCAACATACCTTCACCAGTAGCTCCGCCGCCACCTTTTGGAGTGATGAGTTCTCGCCGCAATTTAGCCAATCTTGCTTTTAAAATACCCAAATGCAGAGCAGTAGCCTTGTTTTTTTGGGTCCGAGCCATCTGAAAAGTAACCGCTAGATTATAATTTTGCGCTAAAATATTGTGAAAATAAATGTTTTATGCATCATTGATAAATGTTAATGGATTTTGTTTCATGATTTAAACATTTGTTTGTTATTTTTGTATTCATTTTAAGTTCGGAATAGCATAACCTCTAGTACAAACCTCGGACTCAATGGCTGCAATCTTTTCTAATATAGTACTCATTTTGGTAGTCTTCGAATATTAAAATTCTCTTTCTTAAAATCAAAAATAAATATATTATTCTAAGTCTTAATATTCGTAAATAATATCCCCAAAATAAAGACTTCAAGCGTGTCAATCTTTTATCGACATTCGACACTCGACAGACCACAGACCACAGCGACAGACCGTCAGACGTCGACATGAAACATCGAGAGCCCGGCTGCCGGAAAAACAGGGTTGCCATTTAAAAAGTTGCCAGTTCAGGTCGTATTGAATTTATTTGTCAAGGCTTTTAGAAAATAATTTAATTCAAACACAAATGAAAATACAAAATTTTAATTAATTATTTGAAATCTGAAATTATTTTATAAATCAATTACTACAATAAATTTTCAGAATAAGTCAAAGAAATGTTTACTAAAAAGGTATACTTAATAACACAAATGGGATGAATCAACTAAAAGAATTTTCTATTCATCTTAAAATAATATTTATAGTTAAATTAGGTATATGGAAAAAAGTGAATTTAATTTGACTATATACTTTATTAGATGTCACTCGGAACACTTTGAATACAAGCTTTAGTTACAGCGACCACCCCAAAGATGTCTCTATTATCAAAAAATGAATATGACCAACCACGTGGAAATGCTTTTCCCGCAGGTTTGGAAGCGTGAAAGAAATAGTGGGAAACCGTCGGCAGTCGGGGGTATGTTTTCATGAGAAATATTTCAGTTTAACCTCGCGTGTCGTTGAAGTTGGATGTGCTTTATAAACTTGTGGTTTGCACCAAGTTCTCGATGTATAGTGGTATGCAAGTAAAAACGTTTGATGAAGTAGGATAAACAGTATGTGAAATATAATTATTACTTACTAACATATTATACGTAATATTATAAAAATATGATTAATTAAGTTTTTAATAAGTTAGCGGGAGTGAGAATAATGTAAATATTATACTTATATCTAAGTAATTAAAATTTACTCTTTTGGTAAGACATAAATAATTTTAAATCTATATCAATACAATACTAAATTAGTAAATTTGCAATTAAATAAAAGTTTATAACAAACTATTAGTGGTAAATATTTCTATCTACTAGTACTAGTAGTCTTAAAATAAAAATGTCTACATAAAAAAGAAACCTGTATTCAATAATAGATAATGAAGCTGCAATATTTATTTACCTAGTAAAATCTCAAAATATAAATAATTACCTAATTTAGCTGTGGTGTGACTCCTTCTGTGATATAAAATTGTGTCATGAAGAAATACTATTAGTTCAGTAAAAGTGCTTTTAGTAAATTAACTAAAGAACAATGTCTTCTGAGGTTTCATTGGATGGACAAGAAAGGCCTAGTTTTTTTCGTCGAGTGGCCACTGGTTGTATGAAAGCCGCTTGTTCACAAATTGGATTAGTTGTTTTAGTGGTAATTTATGTACTTCTTGGCGCCGTGCTTTTTGAATATTTGGAGTCTGGACCAGAGGTGCAGAAACGCTCGGCAATACAACGCTCAAGAGAAGAATGCTTGAAGGAGCTGTGGGCTATAACAGGTGAGTGATATTATACGTTGGAAAATGTATTATTTAATAAATGTTATTACATATTTCGAAAAAATAATCTGTTACAATATTTTTGGTTTCTACTAGATAATACCTACTAATAGATAAATAGTCAACCGTAAATCGAATTTAAGAATTAGTTTAGTTATAAGTAGGTAATTACTGGCCCACCAAGGTTTTGTTTGAAATTAATAATTATATATAGTTTTAGAAACCTCAATTCTCTTATTTAATTAAATTTCACAGTTCCTCAATATTTGCGGTTTCAAGTCAAAGCTTAAATATTTTTGCTCCTCCATACTTTTCAAAATCATCACATAAAAGCGAATTTGGCATTGCACGTATTCATGAATTAAGATTTTTTGTACATAGGTTCATATTTTATCAATTTGGTTTTATAATAATGAAAACCTACCCACTCATATTATTATGATATACCTACTAGATACAAATGGTATTTTCCACTAAGTTGCTGTTACATCATAATATGCTGATAAGCCTCTTAATTAAGTAGGTACCTATCTATAATGACCAAATTCGCCATCCGATATGCAGCGTCTAGCTAATATTTTGATTGCAAACAAAATACCTACAATCTGAATGAATTAGTAAAATCTTACTATTTTCGTTTAGTTTAGTTATTAATTGATCGAAGAATCCGTTTCACTTTAGAATACAAGAACACAAAGCAAATTAAATAATTTAAACATAATATATTCTATGTAAGTAATGTTATAATATGTTCATAAGTTTGTTAGGAAAACTACTCAAAATATGAGATATCTACCTACCACCCTAACTGCCAAGGCCGCCAACACTATTCTGAAAGTAAATTGGAAAAAACAAGAGGAATTTTTTTTCTTGTCGGAGATTCAAGAAAAAACTCACAGACTAGTGAAATACAAAAACGTTTGGTTTCAATAGGAATTCATATTCAAAATCATGCGGGCGACGACAACTAAATTGCCTACTTTCAGAACCTATAAGTCCTTGCAAAACTTAGTTTCCGATATTCGCTTGTGTTCAACTGAAGCTCTAATCTTTATAGATTATTAATTGACCTACGTGCTTGTCTGGGAAATTATATATTTTATTCCTTTGCATTTGTTTACCTACGATTTTCGCTGCCAATTTAAAAACTTATTTGACAATTCAAAGCTTTAATATTCTTGCGTTGTTGATTTCATTTCCTGAAATCGACGGTTGAACATTAAAAGTGTATCAGCGAAAAGCATTGTTAAAAAGCCCATTTAACATAGTCTTGAATGGAAAACAATCAAACTAAAAGGTATTAGTCGACAGGTGTCATTGACCGCAGTTTCATTGTTTTGGATACTTGCTTCTGAGAAAGGTGAAACGTTTACCCGAGTTCCGACCCTTTAAACATTTGTCACCCGACTTCTAGAATAATTAATTTCTGAATAAAGGTATTTACTTTCTTATTTTACCCAGTTTTGGCCGATTTTTATCAACTAGGGTCATTAACGACAACGATAAATAAAAGTAACCGCACAGATTTCAGAAACTTTTTTTTAGGAAAAGTATAATTTTCATCGTGACTCATGAAATAATTAAATTTTAATTCTAAAATGTTATGTTTTCTTAAAACTATAATCCTTGTTATTACAACAACAACTTGCTCTATAATTACAACACTACGCAACTGTGTATTACGCTTTTTTTGATGAAAAATCTACTCAACTCTGTTTTCCTGGAATGTAGGGTAGACTGAGTATGGTTGAAACAGTTTAACTTATAACGTCCATAGTTTTGCTTTTTATAACCCGAGCGATGAAAAAGATGCAATGTAATTTTAGTTCTAGGTGTGTTATTTTTGATAGTAGATAAAATTAAAAAATAAATCCGATTTGTTTCAACTATCCCCATACCAGGAGCGGTTGAAACAGTGATTGGGGTCATTTGAAACACTTGCGAATAATAAAAAATATAATATTACAATATGGTTTATTAATTGTTTAATTTAAATGTAAGAATAATTAAGTATTTTCGGGATTTGGTCTATCCGTAACAAATGCAGGAGCAAAATCGAGCTCAGTGAACATATTCCGATTATACGGGTAAGTTCCTGTTTTGCGAAAGCCGTCTTGAATATTTGAAGGCGTAAGAGCAACTGGCATAGCAGACGCTACAATCCCTGGAATATGGTAAATGGACATTGTCTTTCCTGGATGGCTTCGCATCCATGCATCGCAGGCTGAATTTATAGCTTTCTTTAAAGGGCCATATACAGATCGATCAAGTGGCTGGAGTCTGTACGAGCATTGTGATGGGAAAGATAGTAAGATAATGCCATTGCTTTTGCAAAAGTCTAGTCCGTTAATGTGGATATGCGAAGAGTGATTATCGATCAGAAGTAACACCTTATGAGACAGAGATGCATTTGTATGTTTTTTAAAGTGTTCCAGAAAATGTATGAATGTGTCATCTTGCATCCAGCCAGAGGGGTTGGCAGCTCCAGCGGAGCCAACAGGCCCATCCCTAACAAAATGCTCTTGGTAACGCACTCGCGGGAAGACGAAGAATGGCGGAATAACATTTCCGATGGCATTCGCCACAAAGGCAACTGTGACCAACCTTTCCGCTGAAGTTACTGAATCAACTTGATGAGTACCACGCCTATCCACTACTCTGTCAGGCTTTTGAATAGTAGTTATGCCTGTTTCATAAGCATTATATATATCTTGAGGCTCAAACTTATGACGATCCATGACAATGGTCAGATTGTCATAGAAACAATCTACATTGATTTTGTTACTAGTCGCCCTGGAGAGGCTCGTAACCTGAGCTGCGCGTAAAGATAGTTCGGGGTTTCTTCTCATAAACATCTGAAACCATTCCTCACCAGCCAGCTCGTTGTCATCCCAAGTTATAGGCCGTGATAAATTATATTTAACTGTAAGTTCATAGGCCAATTTTCTTACCTCCTTTTTAGGTAGTTCAAAATATATATCTGCATATCGAATCAAGTATTTTGAAAGCTCTCGCTCTTGCTCTTCATTAAAAACTCGGTTATGTGCTTTATATCCCATGTTTGGATTTTCTTGCTCGCCATAGACATCTCGCTTTCGAATATACCTTAGAAGCGAACAATGGTTTAATCCGTGCTTCTCTGCCGCTTTTCGCAATGATTCTCCTTTTTTCACCTCCTCATATGCGTCTTTGTACTTCGACAAGTCTATTTGTCCTCTCGAAGTCTTTCTTACGCGTACTCTCGGCATCTAAAAAAACAACACAAAATTAATATAATGTTTCAACTACACCAAAAAAAAAAATGTTTCAACCGTCCCCAACTCCTACTTTAGGTAAAACTCAGTTATAGTAATTGTAACAACAATGATACACAAAAACTAGTCACGATGTTATATTCCACGAGCTTCGTTTAAAAAAAAAACGCGCACTTAATACTGTGACTTCAATATAAACGACAAAAATTGAAATAATCTCTAAGCAAAATTACTTACTTTTGGTCATCAAAACACAATAGGGTCTTCTAAAAACAGCTGAAGCGCGCGGAGATCGACGCAACATTGAGGTTCGTGTTTAGAACAAGGGTCGTTCGCTTCGTTTTCCCCTTGGACCCCTCACCACCGCAACAACGGTTTGCGTGTTGTTTCAAAACCGTCTTTTGTTTCAACCGTCCTTTGTTTCAACTGTACCCAGTCTACCCTACATAACATACTACATTTTCTATAATGCTGATGCAATTAAAAAAAAAATTGTCTTCTAGACTACAGGCCCATGTTGAAAAAATTATGGGTCATTTGACCCACCACCTGACCTATCTAGAATGATATAAGATCATAAAATAATAAGATTCAGCACTATGACGTCACTTGTAAGCTGTCCACCTGAGTGCAGGTGAGAATTCGAAAGTTCAGGTAGAGATTTTCTCCCCTTGTCTCCATGATTTTTGTACGGCGTTGCGGAATAATGGCTTAAAAGCAGTATAGAAATAGTATGACACAGATGCCGTACAAAAATGGTGGTCCACAAAGTCGGAATTTATTTTTATTTTTCGACAGTTGCCGGGGTAAATTTGGTCATTTGATTTTGTACGGCATCTGTGTCATACTATTTCTATACTACTTTTAATCAATTATTCCGCAACGCCGTACAAAAATCATGGAGACAAGGGGAGAAAATCTCTACCTGAACCTTCGAATTCTCATCTGCACTCAGGTGGACAGCTTACAAGTGACGTCATAGTGCTGAATCTTATTATTTTATGATCTTATATCATTCTAGATAGGTCAGGTGGTGGGTCAAATGACCCATAATTTTTTCAACACGGGCCTGTAGTCTATTCCTAAATCATAGATTACATAGGTACTCTTATTATTGTTGTAAAATATTATATTCCGAGGATGTAGTTGAATCGATAGAAATATATGTCACAACTCTAAACCCTTAAATTTTTAAACTAATTCATCATTACTTCGAATATTAATTCTCTTTCATAATGTATGTTACAATGGTGTATTCGGTTTGATTCATTAAATTATTTGAAAAGCCGATCGTTTAGCTCGGAAATAACTATTCAACGTAATTTATTTCCTCTCATTATATGCGCAATTAACAGCTTATTGGAAGCTTTCTACAAAAGAGGTTTGAAACGAATGTATAGGCACTGAGCGTGTTATATTGTATGAGAGGCTCTATGTATGTATATGGAGGCTCTAGTATGTATGTAGAAGCTCTATGTATGTTTTACTTTGATAGCTACCGGCTTTTCTAAAGTAATTGATTAATACACGTACCGCGCTAAGATGATTTATATTTAAAAAGCGATTAACATGTCTTCTTTCTTTAATAAGATAATTGCTTTTATTAGTTGAGCCCAAACTCTATATAGAAAATTCATTGTTAATTATTATTTACTTAACATAATTATGATACAATCATATTACTAGAGTATTTTTATTGAATATCCAAATTATTATAGAATTTCAAAATAAAAAGGACGTTTATTTTATTGCCACAACACAGAAAATTATTTCCTATAAGGAAAGGGTCGATGACATCGCATTAATTTTGCCTGAAGGCATTGTCAGGGAAATCAAGAAGATTCGGCGTTGAAAAGACATCGTCTAAAATTAATTGTAGGCTTTTAAATTATAATTGCAAATCATTTTGCAATTCAATTAGAGTGTATTTTCCGAAAACTGTATAGAGAAATTCATTTATATTGGTATCTAAAGAAAGAAATGCAATATTATTTACTACATAAAGAATAGATACACAAACCATACACACAATAAAATACTGAGTACTGTGTTGTAAGTACCGTCTTGACTTATCATAAATGTCAGAAGCATGAAACCCTGATACTGATATTCTACCAAGCAAGCCAACAGTGTCTGAGAACAAGAAATAAACAATTTCGGTTCTCTTCTAGAGAAAAGATATTTCTATAATAAGACAACCTATCTTTATTAATGTTTTTAGGGTCTATTCTATAGATAGAATTGATTCTATGGATAGAATAGATTCTAAAAACGAACGAAAGCCTTAAAATATCATATCTATCTTATTTTTATTTTTACTAATTTATAAATAAACAAACTATAAAACTAAAGTGTATCCTCACATAACATAAAATCAAGTTACAAGTCTCTCAAGAAATGTCCCTTTTCCAAAAAAAGAAATTCAACTAGTAAGACGCTTTTACGGAGCAATAAAACGCTACCTTAATTACAGGTTCTTAAATATTTATTCAACGAAACATTAGTATCGCTGTAATAAAATTTTCGAATAACTCTTTAAACTGTTGTCATAATACTGTATTATGACGTCATTTTACATAGTAATTTCATCAACTGCTGCTCATGGTTATTATAATTTCGTCATCTACCCGCTCTCTCTCAATTATTTATGAGAAGCTATTTACACCTTGAATTCAAATAAGGAGTTATCCTCAGTGTACCTAATTCATTTCTTCTTATATGCTGCTTATATTTTGTTATAATAAAATCTGAAGATATAATATATATCATGACTTAACCCGAAAACGACATCCCTCGTATGATTAATTGTTACCTTTGAAATATTAAGGGATTATTCTGCTTAATATTTTGTAAACATTCTTAATAAAAGCTGTTTTATTTGACAGAATTGTATAATGTTAATAATTAATTTAACATTTTAATGTCTTTGAAACAATATTTTAGTAGACAGGACTACAAACATGCCCCAGCCAAAATGCCTGATACCTTCGGGCTGTTTTGTAGATTTATTTTTTCATCTTATCCCTGTTGTATTCAAACTATCCCATTCAGTTTTAAATTGTACGGAATGATAAATATCGTCTGTCTGTGTGTAACTGCGACATTTTCTATTTCTCGATCCCTTAAGACTTAAATAAAGTGGATAGATTAAATTATAATCTCCCGCTAGACGGATCTCTTCGGGCTCGAGAATCTTATTACCTTCAAGGTATTTCTATCGGTCTCATCGATGCTTTGTCTGCACTCATTTATTAAACAGCGAACGGTGCTATTCATTTATAGATAAATCGTTTTTTTATTTCTTTCATTGTATAATGTAATCGTACTTTAATAGTGGTATTGTAGATTTTTTTCACACATTGATAGGAAGGTTATTGTGATGTGTGTGAAGGGTATTATGGTGAGGTAGATATTTGAAGGTAGCTGATAAAAATTAAGAGTTTTGAAAACGAAGCTCATGTTTAAAATAAGTTTTTGTAATATTACGTATGTTTTGAAGATCAATGGTCCATTATTGAAGTGAAACTACTCTATGCGCGTTGATATAATATTTTTATGGATATCGCTTATAACTTTCATTGATTAGGTAAGTAGGTACGTAAGTAATAGTAATAAGCGGACGTAATATTTTATCTAACGATAACTGTTTATTTTGCTCTGAAACGAAGAACGTAACCACAACTTAGCTAAAAAATTAACGAGTTCAAATAAGTCAGTTCGAAAGGCGTAGCTGACCTTCGATGGGCTTATTAATTTAGATTCCATTATGCCTCCAAGCCTTTGAGTTTAAACAGTCTATTTAAGGTGTTAGAATTAATTCGTTCCAATACCGTATTTTCAGCGCTATTGAGATTATTTGAAGGGCTTGAATTCAAGTATCGTTGTGTTGGTTGTGATTAATTAACTTTGTGTCACCATTTATTGACGAATGTAGGCGTTCCACAGATTAAAATATGATATAACGAACTTTACTAACCAAAAGAAGCATGACAAAGAAAGAGGTTTTACCTAAAATAAGAGAGGCAAGACGAGCGACAAGCTTTTTGTATGTTTTTTCGACATAGTAGGTACAGTACTCTTTTTTCAAAAAACATTCAGGTCAAGATTTCTCTTTCAGGTAGTTGATTTTCAAGTTAATTATTTTTATTACGGGACTACTCTACAGATAGAAAAATATAATATTATATTTGAATACTATAGAGATTTGATAATAAGAATTATTGTGAAAGTATGTTTATACAAACTTTTATCAATAAGACATGGATTGTAGTATGATTGCTTGATTACTTCCTACGTACAATATCACGTACCTATTACGTAATTTTCAATTATTTTTACGCTTACAACATAGTTTAGTGAGAATAACGTGATGTTTCATAAAATGATTCAATTTAAACTTATACAGTTAACTCGCGCAATAAATAACCAAGTTTTATCAACACTTGTTATGAATTCAGTTTTGTCTAACAATAAATGGCCATTTTGGAGGCGTAATAAATATACTTTCGTTTATTATTCATGTGATGTAACGTGAAAGTTTCCAAGTAAATATTGTACTGTTTTGCGCAAATAAGGGCGCTACTCCATATGCATCTTTGTAGAATTAAACTATGTCAAACATCATTGTCTGTTTTCAGCCCTTTTTATATGGGGAGTGCATAATGCACATTGCACATGCATGTGTGAAGTGTCTTTTAATGTAGGATATGTGGGTAGTTATTCAAAATTATCACACATTACATGTGGATAGTTCATTTAGATATAGGTTTGTCTGACGCATTTTGTGTTTCACGTTCACCTGTTCTTGTGAACTGTAAAACTATAATTTTGGTGTTTTATAAATATAAACTTTAATAAACCCGTATTTTGTTATTAATATTTATTTATTTTTATATACATACATTTACAGGAATAGGTGGACTTCTTCAAAGTATTCAGTTGCCACAGATTACTAAATAATTACTTATTTCTCTCTGAAAAATACTGTCATACTGATTTAAAACGTTAAACAATTGCACGCCTCATAAGCGAAGCGTTGTCACTTCGCGAAAAACATCTGATTTTTCAAACTTAAAATGTCTTTATGTATCATACATTGCACTTGTAAGATAATACATACACACACATATTAAGAAAAAACACTATTTTTAACGTTCATGATATTTTTGATGTCATTTTTGTTATTTAAACTAGTTAAAAAACAGTTTAAAAAAGTTCTGTCTTGGACGTCCGTGTGTCTGTATGTGCGGATCCTTTTTCTTGTTAACACGATAGCGACCGAAATACTTTACTAATCGAGTCTTTTTTTTTCTCTTACGCTTGAGTATGCTCAGGAATAGAACCCTTTCATTTTTCAGGGTCTGATTCGATGTGGTTTAATTGTTATTAAATAAACAAAAATAATAATTAATAAATATTTATTAAAAAAAAATTATGAGGCGTGCACTTTTGGATTTTCCAAATTATTTTCCCTATTGTCGGAATATTCAGGGAGGTTATAAAACCGAAGCAAAGCGAACACGGGTCAATATTTATAAGATGTAGGTACTTAGTTATTAAATCTCCCAAATCTTTGGAAAATAGATGTTATAACGGCCTTAAAAGGCAAAGGAAAATGTTCACAGGACTTCCAATTTTAAGGACAAGCAACAACGGTTACTTTTGTTTGAATGGGCTCGGTTTATGTCAGAAGACGAATTACAAAGTCAGGTGCAAACAAGTTTTATTCACTAAGCTGTATAAAGAGGCTTAGTCACGAACTTTGCGTATTAATCAGTGTTAAACGTAAAAATATTAATGTATGAAGTCGTTATTTATATGTGGTTAAGTATGGAACTTAATTAGTAATAAAAATATTGCTAATGAAATACATTGTGTGTGTTTAATAACGTTATTATGATGTGGACATGTGCTGGTGCCACTGCCTGGTGACATTATAAATCCTTAAATTGACCCTTTTTCCATACTCATACTGCGTGCAATACTGATCATAATATGATGTTCTTACGATTGATATGTGAGCATAATCTCAGGATAATTAACTTAACTGCTGCTTTATTTATGACGTAGCTGACACAATCATCATATTATCATTCATACAATATTGTTTTTCATAACGCATTATTAAACATTTTCTTTCTTTCTTATAAATATAACATTAGGAACATTTATCATTGGTACGTATCTATCGTACATATTTTGAACCATTTGCCCCATTTCAACTAGCCACTGTTTGCGTGAATAATATTCGTTTTCTAGTATAATCTTCAATAACTGTAGCCTATCACGTTACAGCGGGGGAATTTTCATATCGTACCATAATCGATTTATCGTCTGAGCTTGTGTTTCTATGCCATAGATATTGTTTTGACTTTAAATGTTTGTATCGATTTTGTTGACAGAAGTTGCATTAGTCGCAGGAAATGCGCAGGAACAATACGAACGTACGAAAAAAAATAGTAAAGGAAACCTTTTGGAATAAATCATTTATTTTATGTACCTATTGCAGATATTGTATTAGGAAACTACATATAAATATTCAAAATACATTAGTTAACTGTTTAAAGGTATTTACCAACATAATGTTTGTTATAAAGATGCCATATAATGTTAAAAAGTGAACTGACCTTTATAATATAAATTAAATAAGCGCTTTGTTTTCGTGTGAATTTTATAAAATTGTACAACACACCTTTGCAATATAAATCTTAAATTAGGCGACTTCACACTTGTCGTGTTATAAATGAGGGTAGTTTTAGAATAACCCGCAGGCGGTCTCGCGTGCGAATTGGCTTGAAAAATGTAAAACGCGCCCGAAATGTAAATGCGGCCCTTTGTGTAGGTTTTATGACCGGTATAGCCGTTTCGTGTATTAAGCCTTTACATAAAATAAAACCCCTTTAAAATTGTAGACAAAGAGAAAGAGCTGCTTGCCCTTTGTAGATTTTGTCGGCTCTGTGACTACAACCCTGAATATGAATTTTTGATTTGAAATATAAAGGAATTTTGAAAAATAATTGTCGATACATTTCATGTTAAACAAAATAAAATACCTACTTGTATATGTACTTAGGTCAAACCATACAATATATGAAATTAAACAATGTAAATTGTAACTAGCCGGCAGCCGCAACTCCGCAACCATATTATATTCAAATCACAAAGCTTTTCAACATTTGAAAAATGAAATCACTTTGTTACTTATTACTCAGTGCTTATTTAAATTATTTAATATAGACAGAAAATATGACATCGTTAGAATTAACCTTTGTTGTTGTTGAAAAATAGTTTCATGTAAATAATATTATCACTTGCTCTTGGACTATAGCGTCCACTCGACATTTTATTGGGTTTCGGGATTTCATATAAATAAAGAGTAGAATATGAGCCCTTACTCGGTGTTAGCTTTCTAAACTCTAAGCTTGGTATTTCTTGTTATTCACGTTTTATATATAAATCTTTTGCTTTTTATTGTTAAACGTAAAATTCTGTGTTATTTTATTTATATCCGACTTTCCTAGAAACAACGGAAGGCTTATTGTTCGTAGCAACGGTTCGTAGCGTAGTATTAAGATTTAATCATTCAATAAGAATTTATTCAAATTGAACATCCAAAGTTTTAAGTAATAATTTCAACGTCTTATTTTAAATCCAAGTAGGTAAGTACTTGCGTATTTTATTAATAAAAATATATTCATGCATGTTATTCTAGATTTAAAAACGATTACCGATTGGAATAATAGCACCACTAGGCCTATGTAATATGTACATTATGTACAGCCAAAGTTATACAGGGTGTCCCACTGTTGGTATACTAAGCTCAAAAGAGGTTATAGTTTTGCATACGCTGAGTACGTAAAAAATACTTAAAAAATTCCAGATGCATTTTTTTTTTCAAATAGATGAATTCTTAAAACTCTATGTGTACACCCATAACAAGCAACCCGCCCATTTTTGCCACTAGCATGAGAGCTATCGTTTAAGATTATGTTTTCATAGACAAAATGCTCACATTAGAGAAGCGGTATATGACGGCTGCGCGAAGCTAGAGAAGAAAACATGGATTTTCAGGATAAAATTATCAAAAAAATTTTAACGTAATTTTGTTGTTTATGTATTTTTTACGTGATCAGTGTATGCAAAACTACAAGTTCCTTCGCGCTTAGTATACCAATAGTGGGACACCCTGTATAGTAGGTAGGTATGTAAGGAAGATAACGCTAAAATAAATCTTCTGTTTTTGTCACGAATGTATAAAGTGTGCAAATGAAAATTATGTGGCTCTAATGGGGCGTCGTTTGAAACTTTGTTCTGTAAAAGACAAACAAAAATATGTCTTTTGCTACAGAAATACGGAATATTTTAATTCAGCCCGTCTTCAATGCTTCCGTTATTAAAACAGTACGGAGGCATTCGAGGCATATTTTCGTTAATGCGACTTGCGTTTTGATATCAAAGCTTTAAACCTTAGAGATGTTTCTTTGGATTGCATTATACAGAAACATTCAGTCCGTCCTTTAAGGAAAACATATTTATCGGAATTGAAAAGTAATTAAAGTGAAACTTTCAATTAAACTCAAACTTTTTGGTCTGTGTAGCGCATGTCGCGTGACGGTCGGCTGCCGAGTAGGTATTTAAAGCAGTGTTCGGAACCGTACGATAATTATTATCGTACAAATACGATAATTTTGTGCCTAAGTTTCACTTTTACCGTAGTTTCATAAAACCACACAACATTTTTTTGTGTACATTTTTCCAATATAAACTGTCAATATAACATTAAGTAGATTGGTATGATATGTTAGGATCATGTTAGGATATTAGGAAAGTATTTTAGGATCATTTACGTCTATTACTCCATATCGGGCCTATGAATTACCTAATGCTACTTTTCCATTGCTATGTAGAGTGGAATCATGACGGAGCATTTTGTGTTGTGATATATTTTTTGTTCTGTGATTTATATGTGGCTAAGTATATTATGTCAATATATATCCTAAAGTAAGAATCACTTCTAAATTAACTTTATGCTTCCTACATAATTACTTTTTGCTTGCTTCCAAATATAATTTAGTTATAAAATAGAAAAGTTTTAATTAAGTCGCAGTTGAAAATCTCCGTACATTTTAGTGGATTTGTGACATACGGTGATGTTATTTCAGTTATAGTCAAAAGTTTTTCCAGCCGAGTGTGAGAGCGGATTTGTCGGGATATATGAATATGCTTTACCAGTTTCAAGTTTCATTTATTTTATTCGAGTACAAATTCATTTTAAAATTTTGTTCACTTAAAATATTTTAATTCATTGTACTTCAACATTTTGCTAACTAAAAACGTATCTGTACCTATGTGTGTCTAAGTGCTTGTTATAATCCATTAATGAGGTACCTAGGTGCCTAAAATGACGTATAGGTACCTACATATTTGTACATTTTCCTATGTATTAGTTTCTATAAAATACTAAATAATAATACTAAATAATAGGTTGGATTTATATGTACATATCACTTGGAATATTGTATGGTTTAATTTTAAATGACTTGAGAGTATATAATGACGATCAACATTTATTATGTTTGAATAGTTTTATAAAAGACAAAGAGGAAAAGGTCAAAGAGATAGATTTAATTAAACGTGAAAAAATAAATATTTTCCATTCATGAATCAAGGACAAAAGACATAGTTTTCCCCAAAAAATACTAATAATAAAACGTTTTCTATAAAAGAAGTAAAATGTTAATTAAATGAATAAATAACTCAAACGCTTTTATTATCATTTAATAAGGGATGACTACGAAACTTTGCCTGTAATATAATAAGCCATATTCAAGGGACCCGTAATCGGGATAAACAGGGTTTCAAGGCGTGAGAATGCTTATTTTTGTTGCATAAATCACGTGTAATCTTTTGAAAAGATCTCTGAATTTTGCCTAATGAGATTTTCATTATTGCCTTCCTTGAAAATCTTCGCTTCAGTACAGAAAATAATTTGAATTTAAAGTTATATTGAATGCGAAATCATTTAAATTTGTAACATAAGCTGGTCTATAAAATTAAGAATCTAATGCTTGTGATTTTTTGATCTCATTATAATACGAAGTGTATTTCATTATAATACGAAAAATTAAATCCATATCAGCTATGTTTATTAGCAGCATCATTTCTCTTGGCACGATCTCTATATTAGGTATGTGCTCTTACGTCGCGTTGGAATTATTATTGAACAACTGGAAACAACAAGTTATTCAGTGGTTTATAGCTTACAGGTTCTACTACTTTTTAAAAGAAAAAGAAAGAAGGTAAAAACTTTTTACTTTCAAAAATTATTGCCAGTGTAACAGATGTAAAATAAAGTTAAAGTATCACAAACATCGCAACAATAAATAAGCAGAGAGCACACATGTTTTCTGAACAAGGTTCAATCGAAATCTCGGCAAATTAATTATCCAATGCAAACATTCCATTAAAATTACTCACGCACTTGGAGTATTTCAGTCTCGTTTCACGTAGGAGTGAAAAGTTTAAAATTTACCTTTAAAACTGAAGTTACGATTTCTGAGTATGGCATTTACAGTAAACACGTCATGGTTAGGGTACGTTTTTTTATCGGCTCTTGGGTAACAGTTCAATCGGTAACTAATTTTGTTATGGAAAACAAACCGAAACAACTTTTTCACTTGCAATTCCCCACCTGATGTTAGGCCGCAACTTTTGTCACGAATTTTATGAGTGACGATTTTTTATCTGTGCAATTTATGTTCTAGCTACTGTCAGACAGACTGCCGGACATTTCTCGCGGAAGTTTTCTTGCAGATGGAAAGGCGGCCTTATACTTCTTCTACTTCTTGTTGATACTTTTGCATAAATTAATGTTGCCTGTTGCTAACTCATACGATATACCACTTTATGTGAAATAATTTTAACATTAAATCATAATATTATTATGCCTAAAGCCAACGCATTGTAGCGTTCGAATTAATAGTGCTTTTCATAACAGAAATGCTCTTTGTTACGCTATATTTCGATATTAATCTAGATCCATTAGAATTTACACAAAAATATAGTTTCAGTGAACGGTGTTATTTATAAAACAATTTAAGGACTTTCCATTTAATGCTTATCTTTGATGATTTGTTTAGTTATCTGCTATAGGCTTGGCTGTTGTTTTACCCTTCTTTCTTTTTGGCTTGACTTTTTTAGGTTGCTTTTGAGTGGACGGAGTTTTGGTCGTTGACGACTTTGAAGGTTTAGTAGGTTTTTTAGTAGTAGAAGGCTCTAACGTTGTTGTCACCTTTTCTGTTGTAGTTTGTTTGGAAGTTGTTGTTGGCTTATCCGTAGTTGTTGGTTTTTTTGTTGATAAAGGATTTAAGGTGGTTGTTGTCGGTTCTTCTCCTGTAGTAGATTTATCTGTTGTAGACGGTTTCTCTGTTGTAGTAGGTGTTTCTGTTGTAGTAGATTTTTCTGCTGTAGTTAGCTTTTCTGTTGTGGTAGATTTCTCCGTTGTTGTAGGTTTCTCCGTTGAAGTAGGTTTCCCCGTTGTTGTTGGTTTCTCTGTTGTTGTGGGTTTCTCCGTTGTTGTAGATTTTTCTGTTGTAGTTGGTATTTCCGTAGTAGTAGTTTTAGGAGTAGTTGTTGTGGTTGTTGTTGGTTTGGGGGTTGTAGTAAAAGGTTCTGGGGAAGGATTCTTGCAACCCCGTGGCATCCTTTTCTTAAACAATGCATTGCAAATACATTCTAAAAGCGTTTTTGGATAGAGATCACAAACTTTACCACTTGGCAAAACGATAAACGGTGTCCTTGCTGGATGGTAATGGGCAAATGCTCTTTCAGCCTCTCTTTCGATTTTACCCACTTTTTTCATACATTTCTTGAATTTATGTTTATTTAATTCGAATCCATCTGCGCAGTCGGTGGAGCTATCTTCTGCTTCGCATTGAAGGTAATCTGCTTGACTTCTTGTATCTAGTTGTTGCAATACACAGTACTTTATATCAGTGTCTTCATCGCAATTATTGAAAAACAAAGCGACATCAATATAATCACCGATGTTTTCAGCTATCCAAGGATACGTTTTCTTAAAGAATTCTCTGTTCTGTTCATTGGAAAGATCAGAGAGAATCAGAAGTGATTTAGATTTTGAATGACCCGATTCCGTTTTATCGAATAAAATTGTTATGAATACGAGAAACAAATACAGTATCTCCATTTTGAATAACTAGCAGTGGCAAAGTAGGATGTTATATAGGCCTTCGTTAGTATTTTTATGACGTACAAATATGTATTACTACTGTTTATTTTATGATCGAAATAGTTGAACTGAAGTAAAAATTCCAACGATAGATATTACAACTGCAATCACCAATAAATATGTTATGAACAAATTGAACGTCACTGTTTAAATATCTCTATGCCGCTTCAAATAAATACAAAATATATATATTTTAAATCGCCAATAGCAAATAGTAAAATTTTAACCAAAGTATAATTCATATTTTATGTTGTTGCAAATATGTTACACGCAAATTATTTTACGTTAATACATAAAATTTGAATAACGCATGTACATTTTGAAATGAAATATCATTTAGGTAATGTCAAATGTCGTACCTAAAACAACATAATATATTTAACCTGCACGACTCAAATGAGCATTTTAATAATACTTTGTAGAGCACACTGCAATTATTGTATTTTCAGTGCAAATGTAATATGGAGTTGCGCATTAAAAAATAAATAATTACTGTAATGTTGAGGGAGATATAATTTTAATTATATACTATTTTCATAAAATTGTACCTTTAAAGATATTAATTTCTCTAGATAGTTAGATTAGTTAGATTATATTATATAATTACTAGCTGTTCCGGTAAACGTAGAGAAGAGAACATTGGTGATTAGGGAAATATAAAGATCATTAAGATTTCATATCTGTGCGTTCAAATATTAATACTTTTAACGGAAAGCTTTATAGAAGGGAGAGAGAGAAGAAGAAAATATTTTTTGTATACAAATGCGTTTTATTTTTGAACGCGTAGCGCCTGAAACTCAACTAGTGAAGGTTTTAAGCCATCATTTTGCAATATTGTAGCATGACTGAATCACATTTACGGTATTCCAACGATAAGGTAATGAAATAAAATGAGATTTGTGACGTTATTTTTGATTTATATGTATGTTTTATCTACATAGGAAAAATGTGAGGCATATTTATTAATGCATATTTTCTATCTGAGTAATTTCCTTTGGAAATTATGTTGAACGAGGTATTTGACTATATTTCATTGTGGAGTATAATTTCAATAGCACGAAGTATTTAATTTTTAAGTACATATACCTACAAATAAATCGAATTGATGTCTGTCTGCAATTTAAAAATATTTTTTTTTCAGTGCAAATAAAGTCTTACTTTAAAATTAGTTTCTTTCTGTTAGCTTTAAAATATTAATTTAAAGAATTAATGTCACAAGTCCTTCAAGACTGTAAAACAGAAGACAAAATGGTATTACGTAGTATGAAATGATGTACTTAGACAATAAAATAAAAACACAATATAGGGAACATTCCCTCCAGCATGTTTCCAGGAACCTACGTTGTTTATTTTTATTATTCTTTATTGCACGCCTCATAAGCGAAGCGTTGAGGTGGGTACTACTGTCACTTCGCGCAAAACATCTGATTTTTCAAACTTAAAATGTCTTTATGTATCATACATTGCACTTGTAAGATAATACATACACACACATATTAAGAAAAAACACTATTTTTAACGTTCATGATATTTTTGATGTCATTTTTGTTATTTAAACTAGTTAAAAAACAGTTTAAAAAAGTTCTGTCTTGGACGTCCGTGTGTCTGTATGTGCGGATCCTTTTTCTTGTTAACACGATAGCGACCGAAATACTTTACTAATCGAGTCTTTTTTTTTCTCTTACGCTTGAGTATGCTCAGGAATAGAACCCTTTCATTTTTCAGGGTCTGATTCGATGTGGTTTAATTGTTATTAAATAAACAAAAATAATAATTAATAAATAAGTATTTATTAAAAAAAAATTATGAGGCGTGCACTTTTGGATTTTCCAAATTTTTGTCTTATATTGTTTTCTACGTAGAGTATTTTTTCATGTGAAATAAATCTTATAAGAGAACAGACTTATAACTTATAATATACCTACCTACTGATTTTTAGGTAAACACGCTTTTTAACTGTCATTCAATTGTGTTAAAATGATTGCGAGCCAGCACATTTCTGTCAATATTTAAATATTTAATTTACATTTTTTTACGAAGATTTATAGATATTTTAACATTTTTTTAAGAATAAATCCTTTACAAAAGTACATATTCGATTTTGCTACCAACTGAACATGTTATTATTCCTTTTTGTCACCATCAGCAGAACATTACAAAAATCGAGAGCGCATTCTAAAGGGTTCACTGTCATATTTTTGAGTAGTAAGCGTGCATAAACAATAGACGGAACAAAGAGTAGAGCCGGCGTCGAAATTGGGGAAGTCATTACCGTGGTACGGAGCAATTAGGAATCTGGGACAAGGGAACACAAATAATATACCTCATTGTGGAAACCGCGCATTTCGCACTATGAGTTTAAAATGATTAAGAATATTCTTAACGAGTACGTAAAGTGAGGAGTGCTGAGGTTTCTCCATGATTATTGTTTTATACAAACACCATGGGAGTTGTAATGTCTTTTTGCATAGCGAAAGTTTTTGAAAGTTTTATTTTTATTTACGGTGTTTTATTTTTATTAGTTTGATTTTAACTAACGAGTAAATAACGAGAACCGGAGAGGATATCTATTTTTTTAATGAGTAAAAGAATTTTACAGTATCTGAAAATTTACAAGCGCGAGAATTAATTTTTTAACAGATCGATATCAGATTAGTATAAAATTCCCTTTCCTTGTTCTATTGATAAACAATATTTTCTGATATTATTAATTTTTACATTCATATACTGTCTAATGTGTGAGATAGAACTAAATTCTGAAAAATGTGTTATGTATAACTTTAATCAATGAAAACGTTCTGGAATATTAATACTGTAAATTTAGCTTTTATTAGAAGAGGTTGACACTGAATATAAAGTATCTCCATTAACCATCATCTGACCTTTAAAGTCTTTAAAAGAACCGTTAAATTGCACAAAAGATTTGTTAATAAAACACTCTTTTATGACTCGTAATTAAAGTTGATTATAATCCGCAAGTACAATTTTATATTATTAATGTACAAAGTACATTCCAAGGTCTCGAAAACAATTTAAAAAAATGTATCAAAATATAATTGTAAAGTTTGACGACGACATTTCACATTTTAAAATTTCAGGTGAAACTTTCTTCGCGTTTTAAAGGTTCGTTGCATTAGTGGCTTAATTAAAGAGCTCGTTATAAACTATTTTGCTGCTTTTTAATTTTTATCCATACATTGAAATAACATTGCATACATTTCAATGTTTAAAGTTGCGTAATGATTTCTATTCATGTGCATTTATATTTCTTTTACATCGCTATTTCAGTGCTCTTTCTATTTCCCGTGTTGATTTTTTTCTCGTCAAAGTAAGCTAATTTATTTTATCTCGCAACCATAATTGGATATGGAAGTAATATGTTCTACGGACTTAGTGAATCTTATATTCCAGGAACCGCCAGCAGCTTTATTTACACTGGTATTATGAATTAAATAGTATTGCGATTATCGGACCTCAGTAGAAAGACCTTTATAAATAGTTAATATCTTTCATGTGTGTAATAGGATAAGTTTATATTATCCTACTGAGTTCAATCGCATGTGTTTATTAGCTGCAATAAGAAAATTTGGCTCTGCGACAACTATGGCTAGGGCAGGCAAATAGTTATATCTTTTTGCCATACCAGAAAAATCTATGGCTAGGTAGGTGTGTTAAGTTAAACCTGATCACCTATTTTGTGAAAATTAAAGATCTGGACAGATAAAGTATAGGTACTATGTATCGAAAATATCCTCAGTTTACAGTTATTATAACTATATTCTAACAATATATCAATATTCGTTTGTTCTCCGTGTCTTATTAACAGTAGTCACTATTTTGTTCATCATTCCAAAACTGTATTCAATCGAGAGATTTCTTCTATCTTGTTCCCGCAATTCATTCCCATCGATAAAGTAAACGAGCGCTAAAGAGACCTGTACAAGATTCGGTAACTTGGAAGTCCACTGAGATGTAATTAATTGCCTCGACAAACTTGCTTCCGATTAATATAAGTTCGCTTCAGTTGAGATTGATAGTTTACTCCATTACGTAAATTATATTTGGGTCACGCGGTGTCTCCTACATGGCGCTGTTTAAAGGGACCTTGATATTATGGTTTTGCTATGATAATGTAAGTAGCTATTTCTATCAGCTTCAATCTGAAATATTTTTTTCATAAACTACGGATATGCAAACCTTACAACTACTTCTATTGTAATTAGAATATAAATTAGTCTTAATACAACAATTGAACTTAATACACATTTTATTCCTATAAACGCACTTCATTGTATCCTGCCAGTAAAAGGATATATATTATACTAGCGGTCCGCCCCGGCTTCGCCCGTGGTACATATTTCGCAATAAAAAGTAGCCTATGTCCTTTCTCGGGTATCAAAATATCTCCATACCAAATTTCATGCAAATTGGTTCAGTAGTTTAGGCGTGATTGAGTAACAGACAGACAGACAGAGTTACTTTCGCATTTATAATATTATTATGGATGTATAACTTAAAATTTAACACAGTTACAGTTTTGTAGTTATTCTCAGTGAGAATGATAAGTAATAATTACCTTTGCTTGCTTTAGTTTCGAATGTTTTTCAAACTGTTGCAATTGTAACCGCAAAATGGTTATATACAGGGTGTCCCGCTATTGGTATACTAAGCGCGAAGAGACTTGTAGTTTTGCATACACTGATCACGTAAAAAATACTTAAACAACAAAATTACGTAAAAAATTTTTTGCTAAATTTTTCCTGAAAATCCATGTTTTCTTCTCTAGCTTCGCGCAGCCGGCATATACCGCTTATCTGATGTGAGCATTTTGTCTATGAAAACATAATATTAAACGATAGCTCATGTGCTGGTGACAAAATTGGGCGGGTTGCTTGTTATGGGTGTACACATAGACTTTTAAGAATTCATCTACTTGAAAAAAAAATGCGTCTGGAATTTTTTAAGTATTTTTTACGTACTTAGCGTATGCAAATCTATAACCTCCTTTGGGCTTAGTATACCAACAGTGGGACACCCTGTATAAACTATACAATGCTTATTTCCCTACCATATGTATTGGAAGTTATAGTTTTCCGATACATTTGGTTTATTCACTAATAAATAATAACCAACATCGATAGTGTTTCAGGCCTTTGGCACTCATAAATACCTTTTATTTTTTAAACGTAAGTATAAGATTATGTGTCAATAAAATCTTAAATAAAATAATATAGTATGGTAAATATGAAAAAGAAGGAATATTATTTCATAAATACCTACAAAATATGCATACCTGAGCTTGTCAATCCTATTACCTACTAAAGTTTTTACGTTATTCGTTATGTATAAGAAAATTCAGTCTTTTCATAACCCCGTTAAACAACAGCGGATAAATAAATGTACAGGTCAAAACATTCCCATGAAAGGGGGAAAAGTTGAATGATTTTGTAAGAGCGTAGTTTATTGTTCATATTCGCACAACACGTGTTCCACTTTTATAAAGTTCGTAATGGGATCCCGGTTCTTGACGGTATCCCTTGTCCGGGGATTTGACATGTAAAATATCGTGTAATGGAATGTTTTAAACTGTGGAAATTTGCAATGTTTTTATTAGTATTTGAATACCGGGTAAAAGTTAAAACCACGTAAAAAGAAACGTAGATATTATTATTATATAAAATATATAATTTATAATTACCTATTATATAAATTAAAGATTTAAGAATTATTATTACACAAATTAAATAATTATTTATAAAAAATATAATAATCTTAAGGTTTCGGTGCATGTTTGGTGGATTCCATTTTACCAAGATTTTAGCGACAAAACTGACAGACCGCTGTCAAAAATTGACAGTTGATGTTTTAGAGGCTAGTTTCAAATTAAAAAAAAGTAGCCAGCGCTCAGAGGAATAAACCTATAGAGTACTTGTATCGAGCGTATACAATTTACATATATTTGTTTCTCTCTATCTAAAGAAAACGTCGTAAGAAAGAATGAGATAGCTATAGACTACAAGCTACGTTTCAACATAGTCATGGCACCATTTTTACTATAGGTACGTATTTAGATAGATAGAAGGTGATAGTGATGGGATGTGCTTCAATCGATAAAATCGTGAATGCATTTTGCATTTACGGTTTCGTGAAATAATAAATAATAAAAAAAAACAAAATTAATCATAAATTTCAGTTGAATACATTATTTGTTTAATCCTACGAATATAATAAATGCGAAATTATGCGAGAATGGATAACTTTCTCTTTCACTGCTGAACCGATTACAATGAAATTTTGTACATACACACATAGGATAGGTTTTATACCGGAAATCCCACGTGAACGGGAACTGTGCGGGATTTTCTTTAAAAACGCGGGCGGAAAGCTAGTATATTTTAAAATAAATTTTAAAACTTGAAATATAACTACATAATTTAAAACACATTATTTTAAAGTTCAATAAAGTTAAAGGAGTGAGGAGAAAGGCACAGTCAGCATGAATTTTAACAAGTTCATAAAAGGACAGTCTTAAAGAAAACATTTTCCTTACATCCTACTAATAAAGCGAAAGTTTGTGAGGATGGATGTTTGTTACTCTTTCACGCGAATACTACTAAACCGATTACAATGAAATTTGGAAAAATTACTTTTGATCCCGTAAATCCCACAGGAATGGGAACTATGCGGGTTTTTCTTTGAAAACGCATGTATATTAAGTATGTATTTCAATAGTAGTTTCTCATCTATGAGAACTGTCATTTAATCAACCGTTTAATTTTCACATAGTTACACATTTATAGTAAATGTGTAAAAAAATTTCCAAATAAAAATTCACTCACACACAAATGTATTTATTATCTAAAGGAACAAAAAAAAAACGTAAGCGTAAGATTGCACAATTCTTCTAGAGTATCCATCTTGATAACACGCAGGCTCGAAATGCAGTGAACACAATCTAGCAAATTTCGACGGCGTCCAATCTACACGTCTCATGTTTTATACCCATTTCTTATTTAGCTCTGGAAATCTAAAACAAAATGAATTTATTAATAATCTAAAAGAGAAACAACAAACTAAACAGATAAGTCAAATAAAACAACCACGTGGTATTTTTTATTTTCCTGCTGTAGAAAATTTACATCAATTATTTGCTACAACAACTACATATAAATCTGATATAAGAAACAAAATAAATAAATCAACGTTAATATGAAATAGATTTTTTGTCATAAATCGATAATATACGCTAGATGTGTTACAACACTACGGTGGTAAACAAAATGCCAAACTTGATAATATTGTGACATTTTTTAAAAATTATTTAATTCTTTTGTATTCCACAACCCCATAAAGTGGGTAAATGTTACAGTTACAACATAAACTTATAAAAAAGCGCTTGATAAAACCTTCAAATAGGGTTAGAACATAAATATTTATCAATTTGCTGAAAATCACTTACCGATGGAAATATATTTTTTCATTGTTTTCATCCAAAACTCCCATTCGACTAGTAATAGCCGGTAGCTAAACATACAATAGTCATTTTAGCACACTGACAAATAAAAAGAAACACTATACACTTTATATTTTCTAAATATTTCGTTAAAAACACTTGACGCACTGAGCCCACCAGCTGGTTGGAAAACAAACTGACTGCCGGCGCGCTACGTTTGAAGACAGTGCAGATACTCTATCGCTATCTCAATCTGACTTATGCTGTTATTGACTAAGAGTAAGTAGATTAGAAAATATGTATTTTGTTCTGTCTCAATATAAGAACTCTATAGGTTTATTCCTCTGAGAGCCAGCGTCACCAGCTGGTACCATCGCAGAACTTTCTATAAGTTGGTCGTGTTGCCGCGTTGTGTGTGTTCTGCAGAGGCGGGTTGAGGCCTGAGGGTAATTTCTGCGCGCTTATCTAATCAGGTATTTCCATTCCAATAATATAGGTAATAATATTATGACGCAATACATAATTTATTTTCAGTTCATTGGCATGTATAATCAATAATCATTAAGATTGTTCTACCCACATTCGAAATTTACAAAATTAACGTCATCGTGTACCTATTCCTTCATCCAAGGGATATTGTAAAAGAATCTACAGACTAATTAAAGATTAAAATCTGTTATAACGTAGTTCATTTCGTTAAGTCAAATTTCATTTAAAAGCTGGACCAAAATAAGTGCGCATAGATTGATTTAGTAACGGTCTATTTTCACTCATTTTCATTGCATATCATTCGCTATTTCTTTCGAATTACCGTCAACTGTAGGATACCTACAACAATCCCAATCTCACATAATGTTGAATGGTTATAATCTGTTTTGTTAAGTAAACTGGAGGAAAATGCCATGCATCTGTTATAGCTGTCATAACTCCCTGCGCCGAAAAATATAATTTAATATTACAAACGGAGGGAAAATATGAAAAACGAATGCTCATTTCCGCGTAAGGTTTGTTTTCAAAGTTTTGTACAAACTTTGTTATATTTATAGACAACTAAGAACGGTATTTATTATATAAGTACAAGTATAGGTATGTAATCGATTTTATTAAATAGTGAATAGTGATTAACATGTTTACAACTACAAATTCTTAAAATAAATATTTAATTTTTTATACGTAGTGACATGTAGGTACTACGCAGTTGAAAAATTCATTTTCATTTCATACATTTCGTTTTAAAAAGATTCAAGTATTTATTGTTTTTTTGCAAAAACGAAACCTGAATTAGATAGTTCGCTTTTTGAGTAACTTTTTAAAGTGTCGATTCACCGCTATTGAAGGTTTTGTATGAGTAAAGTATCGTTTAACCTTATTCCATTCGGAACGTTTTCGTTTTATTTTTACTACTGCCGAATGAATGGTAAAGTCATCAAAATACAGTAAAACATTTACGACGTCATTATTCTCATAATTCACAATTTTCATGGATTCATAAAATCTAATGGCAATTACTTAAGTGTATAACAAATTATGTTACACCATTAAATTGTAAAAATTCGTGTTTATTTCAAGGTCGGATGTTATTTATGTAAGAAATACTGTTAGGTAAAATTTCTTATTAATTTAGTTTATGATATTACACGTTCTAGAAATAATTGTTTAATGTAATAATAATACAGTATTAGGTACGTACTTGAATAAAGCAACAAATGGAGACATAGTAAATTTTTGAGGATGACTGGTGTTCCAATAATGAAACATGTATTTATACACAAATAAACATTGCAAAAATTTGTAGTAAAAATACAAAAAAATAAGTTTTATTATATTCCTATCGATAAAGCTCTGACATTCCAAAAACCATTAAAATAGTGGATGCATACGTTTGAATGGGACCTATCAATAACAACACCGCCGATAAAATAGTATTATGACCCAAATGTGGATCCAATACAGAGCCGTATCTGAAATATTAACCCTTGTGTTTTGAACGTTTTTCCTTGTAAACAAATTAATATTTTTTACTTAAATTCTATGGTTATAGAAGCTACGATATTAATTTTAATAAGATACGATATTAATCTTTATAAACCCTTGTACTTTATCGTAAAATGTTTCTACAATCGAAGTCGAATCATAAACAGCGAATATTTTAAAAAATAGCCAAATCCAATAAATTATATTAACAAAATACTTTGGTACTAGTCATTGGATATGTAAAATTGAAGATATTATAATCAAAGTGTACGGTGTAATTCGACCCAAACTTAATAAGGTTTCTAGTTTAATTATACGATACGATCCACCAGCAGGGCCCTATTATCGCCAATTCCATGTAAGCCAGAACTATGAGATATCCAACATTGTTAGATCTTTGGCAAACTGCCAGCTACTATCGAAGGCAGGCCTTTTTCAAATATTAAATGCGCCCTCAATTTCAAATTGCTTATGAGGTTGTACTGATGACATGTCGTTGACATTGTAGAGTGCGGGTTGCGGGGTAATGAAACACGTGTATCTTCCTCGAGTGATTTATTATAACTGCACTTATAATACACTACAGTACAAGACAAGAAGCTTATATCTAATACACTACACCACAGGGGTAGGAGATAAAAAAAAAATGTTATACTAAAATTTTTTTTTGTTAAGTAAGTAACAATTAATATGAGATTAAAAGAAAATTCCTAATTTTTATACAATTTTGTTCGATTTTTGTGTACAATTTCTTCTTTATTGTTCTTCAAAATTATAACATTAGGTTCCTTATCTTCAATAACAATAAATGGACCATTATACAAAGTATCTAATTTATTTGCAGTTTCATTTTTTAACAATATTAAATCACCTTTCTTATATCGGACTTGATTTATGTTTTTATCATATACAGATTTTCGCACTTGTTTACTTTTTAACAAATTGTTTTGTGCGTCTCTATGTGCTACTTGCAAACGATATCTTAATTCTAAACTATAATTATCTGGGTTATATAAAGGTTCTATGCTAGTACTTAGTCTACTCGGAATTTCACTTGGTTTTCCAAAAACTAATTCATACGGGGTATATTTTGTAGAGGAATGTACAGTATTATTAAAATTAAAACACCAAAAGGGTAGCCAATGGCTCCACGTTTCAGGGTAATTATTGCATTGTATTCTTAAGAATGAACCTAAATGTTTATGTGCATTTTCGAGTGAACCAATCGACTCGTGATGGTAGGAGGTTGAGTTTAATTTTTCAATTTCTAAAAGTTTACAGACCTCTATCATAGTAGATGACATAAACTCAGTGCCTCTATCTGTTGCTATAATTTTTGGGATTCCGAACCTTAAAATAAATTGATTAACAAATGCTCTAGCAACGGTGACCGTTTCCTTATTTTTAAGAGGATAAGCCTCAACAAACTTACTTAATTCACACTGTAACGTAAGTATATAATTATTACCGTCTACATCTTGATCCAAAGGACCAACTAAGTCTAAAAATACTTTCTCGAAAGCAAACGAGGCTGTGGTTGTTATAACCATCGGCTCTTTGGTATTGCGGGAATACTTAGATTTTTGACATTTTTCGCATTTAGTTACAAAATCTCTTATGTCTTTTTCCATTTCTGGCCAGAAATATTTTTTCTTAATATTATTTATCATTCTACGAATGCCTGCGTGGCCACTAGTGGGCAGTAAGTGATAGTCATTAATAATAAAATGTTTATCATTTTCATTATCAATTCTTTCTACACCTCGTAATATACATATCCGTGGACCGGTCCATATATCTTTACTTTTAATTTCTTCTATTAGTTCTTTTATAAATAACGCGTTATTATTTGTTTTTATTATACATATTTCGTCGACATTAATATTTTTACTTAATTCACTTAATTTCTTCACAAAAACGGCTCGCGTGTATTGTGCTTTGAAATCAAGATTAATGTATAAAATTTTCTTATTTTGGGAGAAAGCAAAACACTCGGTTTCTACATCTATACCCATTCGATTTCGAATCCTATTTAACTCTTTTCCTTCTATTAAAATCATCTCTATCGCACCACTCGGAACTCGCAATAATTCCACGATTCTCGGTTGATCAGGCCGATAGTCTGTGTCATTATTGGTAGTTGGAGTGTCACTCTTTTCTTTAACTTCTTCTAGTTTCTTTTTCTGTGCTCTAGTCATTACGTTAATTATTTTATCGTTGATACATTTCAATTCGTTTGAGTTTATTGTAATTCTAGACAACGCGTCTGCTACGGCGTTTTCTTTACCTTTAATATACACAACGTTAAAATCATATTCTTCTAATGTTAACCTAAATTTTAATAATCTACTCGATGGATCTTTAATTCCGAATAAATACAATAATGGTTTATGGTCCGTCATGATTGTGAACTTTTTACCTAAGAGATACGGCCTAAAATATTTAACTCCCCACACTATCGCAAGTAATTCTTTTTGTATAGTTGGGTAATTTTTTTCAGCTTTGTTTAAAGGCCGACTTGCATAAGCGACTGGTCTTTTATCTTTATTGCAAAGTACTGCTCCTACTGCAATGCCAGAAGCATCAGTTTGTAAGATGAACTCGTTTTCGTCTGAAAAGTCTGGATATTGTAAAATGGGGGGTGATACTAACGCTTTTTTCATGATTTTAAACGAGTTTTCGCATTGTTCCGACCATATAAAAGGGACATCTTTACGACACAAATTATTTAAAGGGATAGTTATTTCCGCGAAATTCTTTATAAATTTTCGGTAATAGTTACAAAATGCAACAAAACGTTTTACTTCTTCTGTATTTTTTGGTGTTGGGTAATTTTCAACAATTTTTATTTTAGTTTTATCTGGACTAATTCCATCTGCTGACACTGTGTGTCCTAAATATAATAATTCCTTTTTCAAAAAATTACATTTGATGGGATTTAATTTTAAGTTAACTTTTCTAAGTCTCTCAAAAACATCTATTAAATTTTTATTATGACCTTCTAAATTACGTCCAAAAATTACAAGGTCATCAAGATAAACAAAACATTTCTCATACGTTAGGCCTGACATGGCTATAGTCATTAACCTTGAAAAAGAACTTGGACTGGTTTTAAGACCCATTGGCATTCGTTTCATCTGGTATTGTCCAGTATTGGTTGTAAAGGCAGTAATCTTACGTGATTCGGGGTTCAAGGTCGTTTGGTAATAAGATTGACTAAGGTCTAAATGGGTAAAATACACGGCACCAGCAAGGGACTCTAAGATATCAGTGATATTCGGTAGCGGAAATTTATCATCTTGTATAACTTCATTTAATTTACGGTAATCTATCACTAATCTCCACTTTTTGCTATCATCATTTGACTTTTTAGGAACAAGTAAAATGGGGCTAGACCACTCACTTTGAGCTTCTTCTATAATATCATCCTGTATCATTTTCTCAATTTGCTTATTTATTTCAGGTTTTTGACTATGTGGTAACCTGTATGGTTTTGTATAAACGGGGCTAGCATTTGGTTTTAAATAAATATTATGTTCATATGAATTAGTAGTTGTAAGCTTATCACCCGGTAAGTGAAAGATATCATTGTATTTAGTACAAATTGCTTGTATAGTCTCACGCTCGGTAGGATGTAAGTGATCCAATTTTAATAATTCTAACAAAATATTAGCTCTCTCTGCGTTTGATTTACATTTATTAAACTGACATATTTGGTAATCGTTTAACGAGTGTAGGTCTGGTTGAAAGGTCGGTATAGTAATTGATTCTTCTTGAGTATTTAATATTTTAATGGGAATAACGTTATTTACTGGCTTCACTATTAGAGCTGCTAAAAATAGACCCTCTTGTAATTGTTGTGGTAAAACAACACAGTCATTATTTAATTTATTATTCATAATTGGTATGTAGTGAATGGACTCGCTTCTCGCAGGAATAGTTAAGTAGTTATGTGAAGTAGTAGGTGACGCATATAGTGGTATAATATTTTTGCATTGGTTATGTAGAATTAATGTATCGTTTTCTAGATTAATATGTGTATTAAATTTCGATAAGAAATCTAAACCGAGGATTCCATCTGATTTACACGGTAAATGATCGAACAAATAAAATTTATGATTAAATCTACTATTTTGAGTACGCAAAGTAAGATAAACATATCCTTTTGAGCATATTTTTCCACCGATACCATTTATTATAATGTTATCTTCATACAAAGTAGTATGTTCTAATAAGGCGTTCTTAGTAACAGCAGAAATGGACGCGCCGGTATCAAGTAACCATGAATACTTAGAATTGTTTATGTCGAAATGGACGTACCTAACATTTTTATTGCAGGTTAAAATGTTATAACATTTAGGACCGAAAAAACTGGTTTTTGGTCTCTATTTCTTCGTTATTTGTTTGACGGTTCGCGCTCCCTTCGGCTGAGAAAATTTTGTGTTGGTTGTTCCTACCTCGACTACCTCTACCACGATAATATCCTGAAGCATTATGATTATTGCCAAATTTTGGAAAATTATTACCTCTTCCGCGTATATATCCACCACGGGGATTGCCATTATAATTCTGCCGATAATAATTATTATTATAAACTTGACTTCGAGAATTGCCACGGAAATTGAAACCTTTATTATAATAATTATTCTGCCCTCTTCTAGTGAAATTATTATTATATCTGTTGTTTGACTTACCCCTGGCGCTGAAAATACCTCCGGAAGTCGAGAGCTGCCCCAGCTCCTCGTCCTCCGCCGCACGCACCGCATCTTTCAACTCGGAAAAGTTCCGCGCTGAAATGATAGTGCTCAAGCGTTTATTTCTTAATCCATCAGAGAATCTTTTAATAGCAATTTTTTCGTTTATAGGTCTTAGTATTTCGCAGGTCTTTTCGTTACCGTTAGCTTGCGCAATAGT
Organism: Colias philodice; assembly: GCF_061535455.1. Lineage (NCBI taxonomy): Eukaryota > Metazoa > Arthropoda > Insecta > Lepidoptera > Pieridae > Colias > Colias philodice. The sequence continues at coordinate 5,373,258 of NC_143098.1, read as the reverse complement.
GAGGTCTATAAATAATTCTGATAGTTTATTTCCATAATCACAAATTGACATATCATTTTGACTCAAATTATTTAATTGATATAGTATTGCATTGGCGGACTTTTTTGTAAGTAAATAAGTTTTTAAATCTTGTAAAAGGCTTGCTACATCATCATATTTGCATTTTAGTTTTAGTTTAGCGGTTTTAGTTAATCTAGTTTTCAAAACAAAAGATATTAACATTTTTTCTTGGTCTGTGTCCTTTAGGCAATCGCTATATAATTCTACCGCGTCTATGATTTTTTCTGTCGTACTTTCTGAACCATCCATAACAGGTATCAAGGATGTTGCAGTTTTTATTTCAAACTTCTCCATGTTTGAAGTAGTTGTTTCTACGTTACCTTGAAAATCATATGATAGTATCTTATCGTAAATAACGTTTATTCTCTCCTTCAAGACTTCATAAACGTATTCAGCTAATTCTAACGAGGTTTTTCGCTCAGAAAATATACTAATAATAGTTTTATAAGATGAATATAATTCCTTAGCTCTTAATATATTATCCTTAACTTTACTTTTATATTGTAACCTTCTAGATGGGCCTAACTTCCTCAAAGTAATTTGAATATCAGATAATTCATTAAAAATCCTTTCTAAATCTTTTTCCATATAAAACGAAATTAAAACATACTTACATAAAAATGATTTACCTAGTAGTTTGGTCCTTACATGAATGCATTATGGCCAATATATTTTCCATGTGACATTCCGAAATACTTAGGCTGTAAGATACAAGAAACATAAAATTATGACAAAAGTAACAATTACATTGGCATTGTAATATAATTATTATTTATTTTTAATCCGACACTTATAGTTCCTATTATGTCGATAGTAGATGACGCAACACAGTTCGTTGTTTTTATTACTTTTGCTCACTAAATGATTACAAAAAGAAAGCACTTAATATACGATATATGTTTTTCACTCGAGCTCACTAACACGGAATTCACTTTTTTTTTTTTTTTTTTACACGGATTCGTTTCCTTCTTCACGTTCTCGCTTTCCCGACAACCGCAAACGCATTCTTCTTATAAATTGTGATTCAATTTGTTTCTCGATCCATTTCTTTTGTCTGTCCTTCAGCTTTTTCCATATAAATATGACAATTATAACAGCGAAAATTGTCAAGGTTGTCGCCAATAATATATTATTTATGTGGATATTAGATTCGACCGCAGAATTACTTCCTTGGGATGCATTTTGTGCAATTATTACCTCCTTGTCTCCCGTTTTAGAGTAACTTTTGCCCATTTCTGAAGCGACGTACGTGACTGGTTATGGAGAATGTTCCTTGCGTTATCTCCATTTTCATTACTTTAATATTATAAATGCTCTAACTTAGAGCACTGAGGCACACAGGAATCCGCTGAATTGCATAATTCGCCCGATACGCGACACCCGGCAACTTACACCGCGGCGCTCGCGCATGGCAGGGTCGCCATGTAGAGTGCGGGTTGCGGGGTAATGAAACACGTGTATCTTCCTCGAGTGATTTATTATAACTGCACTTATAATACACTACAGTACAAGACAAGAAGCTTATATCTAATACACTACAACATGAACTTTTTAGACCGTATTTTGAAATGACGAAAAACGAAAATTGTGCCCGCATTAAAACGTAGCATTTTTATTCGCCGAATAAAAGGAGTAAGAAAAGTAGATAAGTATGAAAGAAAAAAAAAATATTTCAAAAGAATATTTTCAAATATGTGGATTCCTGGAAATGATTTTCATAGAGGATACATTCATAATTTTCTACTCGGTTTGTATATAAAAAGACGCACAAAAGACCTAAGGATTGATTGCGTGGATTACTGTAAGTATTTGTAAGAAAATCAATAGACACAGTTTCGCTTGATATTTTTCTGAATGGTAATAATTTTTCTTATTGCTTTAAGCTTTGCCCTTTTGCGTGCGTTGAGATCTGTAATTTGTGAATTTATTGTGTGTCATTGATTTAATAGTTAAATCTATACTTATGTTGAATAGTACATATTCATAAACTCAAACGATGAAAAATCCTTCTGCTACGCATTTTTTATACAATGTAATTCTATTTTTATACTTTCACGTACATTAGTGAAGTACAATATATTTAATACAAGCAACAGGGACGATCCCTAGGCAGCCAGAAATATCAACTATTTGGGTTAATTTTTAGCCTAAATGTTGAGAGCTCTAATGGACGCTAGAGATGTTATTTTATCAAGAACTTGCTGTAAGGTTGGTTGGTATTTACAATTTTCTCGCGTTAACTTTTAATGGTTTAACATCAAGTTGGAAGGAACTTTACAACTTCGAGGGTCACGTTAAATTAATTTAACTATTGTAAGGCTTCAGTAATAGAATTGTACACGGATAAAGTTTTTCAAGTTAAGAATAATTGCAGAGCAGAATAACTTTTTGAACTTCGAATAAATAGAAAATAATTAAAACACAATATGAATCTATTTTACGGTATTTTTTATGAAATATTGATACGTTTCGTAGTTTAAAAGTAACATTTTATAATGCAGCTTACGCAACTTCATAAATCTCTTTTTAAATATTTTTGTAACTAAAAAAACGAAACTAAATTAAAGATTTGTAGTTGTGTGGCTTGTGGATAAAATGAGGAGTTTGTACGGTTTCATAAGTGGTGTATTTGATAAATCGTTACAAATGGATTTATTGTATGTAATCTGACAAATGTCTTTTGATACAAGCCCAGAAAGTGAACACAATTTTCTTCTGGTTGTTTTTTCTTTACTATAACTACATTATCTGCAAATCAATTGTTTTGAATTAGAAATACATAACATCACAATCATATTGTTTGCGCACCCTAGAGATGAAGGTATTAGAATTTGCATAAAAATCATTACTTTGAACGCAGTCAGTTCTTCCCTATAAACATGGTATATTTATTACATAAATTGTATTCTAATTATAGTGTACGTGCATGTTATATGTGAACCACTCAATTTGCTCTCATAATCCAACATTGTCGCTAATTCATCGTTCCATACATTGTCATAAAGTGGCTATCAGCCCATAACTGGATTAAACTGGCCATATCCAGTTGATGGCTATGTCAAAGCAGTATGGTCACTTAGTGAAATGTACTCTGATGAGATGATTAATGGGCGAATAATTGAAATCTGTTAATAATTAAATGGGTTTCAATTACTTAGTTGGTGTATGATAAATTATGTAACACATGTAATATATTATTAATTATACCATAAACGTCCGAGGTCATATTATTATTTTATGTTAATTTTCGTTTTAGTTCGGAAATTACATCGTCCATCCTTATAATTGTTTGAAATTCAGTCTCCAGTATTTCTAGAGGAATAGAAAATATGTGCTTTATATATTTTTGCAAATTCTTATATCGAAGGCTAGGCTATCGCTCAATGCCAGCCTCTTTATTCAGTTCATCGACCATTGTAAACAAAGGCGATATTTCAGATTTGACCTAGAATTTTCCATTTTAAAGTTTATAGGAATTACTGCAATTGTTTTTGGTTTTTGCCATTATGAATATTCTATTGATAATTCATAACTTACTATTTGAACGTTACAACAAAAAATTAATCTATAGACTTAATATTTGTAAGGAGCTGATATGTTTTGAAATTAGAGAAACACTGATGTTACATACAAGTTACTTATTGTTTGAGTATCAGTTATCTAGTTCCTATACAAAACTTTGATAAGTTCAAAGCAAATTGAATGGAATTTGACTAAGCAATTGAATTTATACTCTATTCTGTTTTCTTATAACCGTTTTATGACGCCTTCACGTATAATCTAATATATATTATAAAGGCGAAAGTTTGTAAGGATGTATGGATGTATGGATGTTTGTTACTCTTTCACGTAAAAGCTACTGAACCGATTACAATGAAATTTAGCACACATATAGAGGGTAACTTGGATTAACACATAGGATAGTTTTTATCCCGGAAATCCCACGGGAACGGGAACTATGCGGGTTTTCCTTTGCAAACGCGGGCGAAGCCGCGGGCGGAAATCTAGTTACTTATAGTTCTAAAGTAAAAACGTCACAAGGGTCACATTCATCACTTAGATACCTTCACATTCTTATTTACCTTTTTATTTATTTTCCATATGTACGTAAATACATTCCAGAAGAAGCCCAAGAGTTTATCAAGAGCACAAATTCGTCACACGTCGGTACTGAGAGCACTCAGCATAGTGTATGGCCCTTGTTGGACCTTGTGTCTTTACACCAACCTTGACTCGACCTTGCCGTGTAAAAATACTAAAATATTCACTTATATTTTCTTTATCTTAATGTTTTTTTTTGTGATCTCCAATAATGTATGGTTGGATAGTTTTGAGACAAACATTGTTATCGTTAAGTTTTCCTGTGAAAATTGTCTATTTAACGCCATTTTAAAGATTAATTCTTAAGGATTTCTTAAGGATCTGTAAGTCCGCTTATCAGTTGAAAATGCTTAAACTTTTCCATCTATTTTTTTTTATCGATCTAATATTTCAATGTTGTATTAAACTTGTCCTGATTATTTAAAATCAAACATTTTTCCTGTAAACAGATTACAATACTTACCTACATAATATAGACCGTGCTTTTTTTCAGTCTGAACTCTGACTTCTCTCGATATAAGACAAATTAGAAACAGCAGCTGATGTTTAAATTAATTTTGTTTAGCATTTAAAAACACCAAATAAATGGATGATTTTGTTTAATTTCCATCATTTTGTTGAGATTTCGTAAACTTTACAATCGGCAGATACCCTTCAGTATTCAAGTGTCTTGAGCGTTTGATAGATGGAGGCATTCACAAACATCTGTCATGGTTTGTTGATTGAAAACGTTTTAGCTGGGTGCTGCGTAATTATTTCGTTGCTATTATGCTCAGCGAATTATATGGACAAATAGCTTGTATATTTTTCCACGTTAAAAACAGTATAGGTCAATTATTATCCAGTGTTTCATCGTTACGTACGTTCTTTCGTTGTCTAAACATTAACACGCAGTTTTTTTTTATTTCACCTATGTTGTTTTACAAATCATATCCTAAGAATAGACACATGAATCATGAATCAGAAATCGAAGTAAATCTCAGCCAAGTTAGTTGACAACTTGACAAACTAATCCACGGCAGTGAATAGACGTCGAGTGAAACCGCATCACGTAACCCTCACGCTACCGAAGTTATGGTAATCTGTGCTATCTCACCTAATTAGCAGCTAAACTAATTGCGTAGCTTTAACGCGTCCTACGAAATGTAATCCAGCAGAGTAAATGTTATGGGGCACTCGATACAGAGTAGTGATACGTTGGATACAACCAATTTTATTTTTTGGCTACCTATCCATATTAATTCTACAGAGAGAGCTTTTTTAGATATAGTAGAAAGGATAAAAAGTTATCTATGTTCTAATCAAGGCAAATCTATCTCTGTGCCAAATTTATCACAAACTTTTAGAAATGTTGAAAAGGATGAATTGCCAGAAGTAATAATAGTGTCTATGCCCAATCTATCAATCTGTTACCAAACGAATGTAAAAAAATATTTATAGATCAAAAAAGTTAAGCTTTCTTTTAACAATAATTATTATTGATAGGATTAAGTTCACTGTTTGACATAGTATTGTTTATTTTAGTATTACTCAATATGAATGAACAATTCTCATAAATAAAATTAGCTTGCAGTTACAAAACTTTTAGATAAATAAGCGTCACACTTTCTACTGAGTGTTAAACTTTTCATAGCAAAATAGTAAATCGAAAGAGGCACCTTTAGAAGAATATTATGTAGGTATAAAAAAATTTAAGCGGAAAGACAATAAGAACACTATCCAGTCTCTGTCCAGGGATAAAACGCCGTGCATTCACACTCTATTACTCTGTGTACACCACGAAATCCACGTTGTACGACGCCAGTTTTCATTTACACTCTCTTAACATAACCTCGGCTCGAGTGTTTGGATTCCGTACGATAACTACTCTTGAGATTGAGACCTACACGTACGGTATACCTTTTATGCGTAATGAAAGGTTCGAATCACTTGGGTACCGTACATGGCCTGTATTCGTGTTTGAGTATGTGGTTAGAGGAATTAGTGTGTAGAATATATATAAGGAAATTGAGAAGTAGATGTTGTTATTGTTTCATTGAGCAAAGAATATGCTTATAACAACTAATACGTAGTGCTTAATAGTCAACAGCCACAATGCAACAGCGAAATAAAATAACGATCAGGCATAGATTTTTAAAGTGGTTAACTATAACTCAATTTTGCGAAGAGCAATTGCTATTCCTGATACTATGGTTATGCGCTACTGCCTATATAGATTTTACGATAAAAGAGTTCACGTTTCTAACTGGCAAAGACTCGTCATTCGTTGATTTGTTCCGTCAAAATCTCGCGAAAAATGTTCTTTCTGTGTTTCCCAAATTAAAAATTTTTCAATCAACACTTTTCCAACTGTACCGTTTTAAACGTTGTTTGGAGTGCTACAGATTTTTTAATAAACCCTTTTTTACCAACTAATTATGTTGTTCTTGTTTCATATTACATATTTTTATTAGGCTAGGTTAATTAATATGAATTCAAAATTTGATGTGAAATAGCTGTTTAGTTTCAATGACTTATTCCAGCTATGATCCAGTATTATGCGTAATTTATCACAACATTACCCTCCACTGAACAAACTAAACGATTTAGCTGTATCACGGCCCTTTAGACCCGAAATTAGATGAGTATTAAAATATCATTGTGAGATTCACCTGTTATGGAGTTATAGAACGTTCGAGAACATGATAAACGAGCGTGTCGTGTTTACAGGATTACCTCATAGACCTGAATTCTACCGCGTCATAGTTTCATGTTATGTTAGCTTTGCCTCGGTAATCGTTATTTACGTCGCTTCCAACAAATACTGGGAGCTTGGGAATGAGGTAAGGACTAAAGCTCTATTACGTGACTTATATTTTTGCGATATAGGCTCACTTTTATTAAACGTAACTTTTCCATTCAGCAATGAATTATTATAGTGTAAGTGTGTTGTGTATAGAATTTAATATTGTTTGATTCTTTTAAATAGTTCAGTATAAAGTTATCACATGTATGTACAAAAAGGTTTGGAATTTGTAGAACGGTAAGGATTTGGTAAGGTTTGTTAAAAATGCTTTTTGATTCAAAATAGCGAACTAAACTTAAAATAGATACGTAAACTAATTAACTAAAGATAAAACAGTTACATGATAGGAATTATATTATATACTTAAAACACTATAATTTTCTTGACTTGTAATATAACAAGGTTATCCCAAAACAAGGCTGTTATGTATCGACGAGCAAGCCAAATTCTACTCCAACCGTCTTCATCAATCACGCACCCTTTAATGTTCGCAAATGCTTGAAACAAATAAATCAGGTAACAGCCGATGGCTTCATAAATCCATCCTTATAAACGGCTATTGATATTTCGGTTCAATACATTCTTTGTAGGTTACCTTTATAGCTAAAAAATTGTTTGTTTTGTTTATTTTGATATTTAAAATCTTTACGATCTGACTCTTTACAGTACCTATTATTTTTCTTGATTATACTTTGCTTTGGAGTCTGGAGTTTAAAGATTTCCTAAAATTAAATTCTTATAAAAATATTATCTACCCAGATAATGTCCTATCTTTGAGCATATACAACATACAATAAACATTAGTAATAATTACATGACTAATTTAATCTTTCGCTACTTTACCAATCATTGAAAAAGATAAAATATTTTCATGATTTGATCCGATATTCATCATTTAATTATTCCAATTTTATTTGAAATGCTACACCTCTGTTTAAAATATACCCAATATCAAAGATGGAAATCTTTGAAAGCCTTCTTATTCCCCAATCACTCGTAATGAGACACAAAAAGGGACATTGTCAAAATATTTTAGGACGGATAAACTCGGTGATTAAGGGTCTGAAGCATCCCTCGTGAGCAGGGAAATACCATTCAATAGCTGATTATAATATTTCTCTTTTTATACAGTTGTATTGAAATAAGTTGTATTTATTTAATAGATTCCTGTCTGTAACAGAAGTTCGTTTATTGAATAGATTCCTGCTAAAGAATTTCAAAGCCTCAGTTTAAAAGTTAAATTATATTATTTACAGAACTTTACAAATATAATAATTAGAAAATTATGAGCTTTATTCATTTCTATTAAACGGCGATTCAATAAGCTTTTAATACTTGCGTCTAAATTAAGAAATTTTAATTTTGCCTAAAATGTTTGAAGAATTAATATTCAAATCCATCATCATTTAATGTATAACAGCTTTAAACATTCATAGCGCTGAAAGTTATTTAAATTGAATAAAGCAGTGACTTTGAAGAGTTTGTCTTACGTCAGGCCACGAGGGTCCGTTACTGAGGACCTCTTAGTGAGTTAGCATCAAAACCTCAAAGAGCCGTGTAAGGACTAATTTTGTTCCACGTTATGTAGATCTTGCTTTTTATGTTTACCGTTTATAATCTAGAGACATTTTAGCGCAAACATATTAATTGCTATAGGTGTAATTAGTAAAATATGCATACTACTGCATGAGCACAATTTTAATTTACACAAATTATGAGAAATTTAAAATTTTCTCATTAATATTGCATTTAAATACTTAAAAACTAAATCAATACATATAATAAAATTCTAGAAAAGTGGTGTCTGTACAATGAAAATATGTAAAAAAAAATTAGCAGGGGTTATTACTAAATCGATCCCAAACCCAAAACTGTTGTTAAAAAAATTTTTGTCTGTTTGTCTGTTTGTCTGTTTGTCGGTTTGTCTGTTTGTCTGTTTGTCTGTATGTTTGAACACGCTAATCTCAGAAACGGCTTATCCGATTTAGATGCGGTTTTCACTAATATATTGTGGTAAGCTTCATTTAACATTTAGTGTTTATTTCATGTCAATCGGTTCATAAATAAAAAAGTTATGACCATTTAAGTAATCACAGCGAACATTTGCTAAGGCATTCTATACATGAATTACTTTATTACGTAAATTATACGCTAAAGTTATTCCTTGACATGTCCAGATGATCATATCGAAAGTCCCCAAGCGTCGGGGGGGGGGGTGGTTATGCTGAGGGGGTAGTAGGGGGGGGTCAAAGGACCTTTATTTAGATTTTTGCTCATAAGTCTAAAACCTGCACAAATAGCATTATGGTTACTTCTAGGTAAATTTTCTATATAAAAGGTCTTTGAAATTATGTCGTAGGTATTATATTTTTAACCCCCGACGCAAAAAGAGGGATGTTATGACCGCTATGTGTGTATTGCGTGTCTGTCTGTGCCACCGTAGCTCGCTAACGGGTAATACGAATTAGATGCGTTTTTTTGTTACATTAGTTGTTTATTATATTATATAGGGGTGAAAAAAACGCATGTTAGTTGTTAATGTAGGTTGTTAATGTAGGTTATACCCAAGTGATATATCAAATGAAAATAGACGACATGTTAACAATTAGTCAAATTTTATCAAAATCGGTTCATCCATTTATTTGATATAGGGGTAAAAGTGGGAATAAATAAATGAATTTTATCAAATATACTCAAGTGACGTATCTAATGAAAGACATGACGTGTAAAGTACAATAAGACATATTTTATCAAAATTGGTTCATCCATTTATTGGATAAAAGTGGCAATAAAAGTTGTCAAATATACCTAAGTGGCATATCAAATGAAAGGGCATGACCTGACGTGAGAAGTATAATGAGGCATATTTAATCAAAATCGGTTCATCCATTTATTATATAGAGGGGTAAAAGTGGGAATGAAAAAAACGAATGTTGTCTGTTATACCCATATCAAATGAAAAAAGACGACCTGTCAGAAACAACAAGTCAAATTATATCAAAATTGGTTCATCAATTTATTTGATATAGTTATAGGGGTTAAAGTGGGAATAAATAAATAAATTTTATCAAATATACTCAAGTGACGTATATAATGAAAGACATGACGTGTAAAGTACAATAAGACATAATATTTTATCAAAATTGGTTCATCCATTTATTGGATATAATATGTAGGTATAAAAGTGGGAATAAAAGTTGTCGAATATACCCAAGTGGCATATCAAATGAAAGGGCATGACCTGACGTGAGAAGTATAATGAGGCATATTTAATCAAAATCGGTTCATCCAATAATTATATGTAGGGCAAAAGTGGGAATGAGAAAAACGAATGCTGTCTGTTATACCCAAGTGATATATCAAATGAAAAAAGACGACCTGTCAGAAACAATTAAGTAGTCCAATGTTATCAAAATCGGTTCATCCATTTATTTGATATAGGGGTAAAAGTGGGAATAAATAAATAAATTTTATCAAATATACTCAAGTGACTTATCTAATGAAAGACATGACGTGTAAAGTACAATAAGACATATTTTATCAAAATTGGTTCATCCATTTATTGGATATAGGTATAAAAGTGGGAATAAAAGTTGTCAAATAATATACCCAAGTGGCATATCAAATGAAAGGGCATGACCTGACGTGAGAAGTATGATGAGGCATATTTAATCAAAATCGGTTCATCCATTTATTGATTTATGGCGGTAAAAGTGGGAATGAATAATCGAATGTGGTCAAATAATATTATCAAGCGGCATATCAAATGACGTGTGAATTAAAATTAGTCATGTTTTATCAAAATTGGTTTATCTGTTTATTACATATACCTTAGGGGTGATAGTGGGGATAAATAATCCAAATGGAGTACCAAACGAAAGGATATGACATCATGTACATTGTACATAATATATAGGTATGATTAGACATGGTTTAGATCAAAATCGGTTCTGCCATTTACTAGGGGTGAAAGGGAAAAGTTGAAAGTCTGTGAAAGTAGAAGGAATATGGGAGCGGGAGAATAGCCACATCCTGGAAATTTTGAACTCTTCTGTACCTAAGTTTTATAGCTCAGTTTAGTAATAAATTTTACTAACAGTTCTTTTGTGTTATTATTTATTTTATTTCTTTACTTTATAATAATGTGTAAGTAGGTACTTATAATTTAGTTGTATATGATAGAACGTGTTTCAAGACGTGTTTACTCAATAATTGTGTGTTAAGTAGTAACTACTATGCAGTCACTATTCCACGCGGACGAAGTCGCGGGCACAGCTAGTATCAAATATAAATTATGTTATTCTTACAGATAACTTAATTTATTTCTATTTTACATTCATATTTGAAAAGATTTAATAACTTTTTCATTTTATAATTTCCTTCAAAATTTATAAAGGTCATAATTATTGCTAAATGTCCCATTTATAAAAAGGTATTCGCACAAATTAAGCCCATTGTAGCAATGTCTCCATAAAACCGTTTACCTAATTTATCTCAGGTCATGTTTCATATAAGGTAGGTCTGTAATTAGAATATTGTTCGCAAACCCTTACCCATATCTACCATCTATTCAAAAGGGCTCTAATCTTTTCATTCATTACCTGTATATGTGTAATGATAACAGATAGCCCTTCTGCTGAATACACTGCTTATGAGCGAGGACATTAGATATCCTACATCTTTTATATGATATATCAATTATCAGCGTTTTCAAATTCAATAAAAACAGCTCGTTCTAAAGAAAAACCAACTCAATGGTCCCGACTCCTGGTCTTATACAAAAATTGGACAAGGCTGTAATTTTATATTCAAGAAACTTCAATAAAAATCTCATAACTACAGGCAGTTGAATATTAAAATCCTAATAGTTCTCTGACAATAACAGTTTAGAGGATAATAAATTTGAGAATTTAAAGCCTAAGTTAGGTTTTAAAATTTTATTGGAAAGAAACAGCTGGTCTGAAATCAATTCAGAACGTTATACTCGTGCCAATTGCACTGCTCAAATCGGGCTATAATTCACTATTTGAACAAAGCCTAGTTCAAACAGTGATGATAAATACTAGGTTCTGACAAGCTGATAGTTTTCAGGATAGTCAAATATAGAATATCAAATGATGAGAAATTAATGTGATTTTTCGCTGTGCCTTTTTTTCATGTAGCATTATGATTGTTCAGTTATATCTTATTATATTCAATAGATTTAATATTGATAAGGTCAAGGCTATACAGCTTTACAGCTACTAATGATGTTTAGATAACACAAATCTTTCTAGCCCAATGCCAAACACATTATGTATAAAGTATATTAATTAACCTAAACCTTAGTCATGTAGTAATTAGTCTGACTATTAAGAAAAGTTCTTGATCTGACAGAATACAGTATCTAACGTTTTGTGGCTTGTATTTAATTTTAGACTTATGATAATAATAAATATTTATAATATTAATTAAGCTTAATTAGGTGTAAGGAATTTTTCTATTCCGTTGTTTGTCGCGTACAGATAACATAGTGCATTTCTTCTAAGCGTTCAAAAGGCTATAATCCAAAAGCTCACAAAGAAATATCCATGATCATTAAGTGCTGACAGAAAACATGTCACCATCGGGCCGACATCCCGAGAGCACTCTACTCGACACCGTTTCCACACTTAGGCGATTGACATCGCGAGGCATGTATTCGCAATCTTAAAATTGAGGTGCCTTGAGATCCTTTGCTACGTGACGCTTCGGTATCCTGAATCTCAGGTTTACATATGGCTAGAAAATTAGTTGGTGAAGTTTTTAGGTAAGTGTAGCACATTTCATACGTTTTCATTGTTAATAATTGTGATTTCCCTTGATTTCTTTGACATAACTTCATCAATTCACCTTCACCTTATGATTATGGAACCACCTCCGTGGTGTATCCTTTCGAACTATTTCTTTTTTTCATTTATATTGTGATGAAATATACTATCTCAGTACCTTTCTTTACATCTTGCCAGAATATTCAGAGCACATCTTCTTAACGCTAAAAGCTCTAATCACTTTGATCATTATACCAGAACTGTTCATTAAATTGGTGCCTCATTCCTGCCTCATCTCATACAGACAATATTGACTGGAAAATGTTTACAGCGTTTTAGTTGTCTCAAATTGACGTGTTTCCATATTTAGCTCTCGGATAAATAGAATATCCCCAGCTGTATTGACGGCCAGCAATTAGTAACGTGAAATGCCTAAAGCCCTTCAGAGCGGTTAATGCAATCTTCTCCCTAGAGAATTAATCAATGACGGAGCATCGTCGTGGGGTGCAATGTTCCTTTATACATTATTAATTAAGCGATAACAGATCCCAATGGGATTGTTTTAAAAGGTCGTTACGTAACGTATTGACTGATTAATTGAGAACTGTATGTTGAAGACCGGATTAGAGGCAAGACCAATCAAGTAGATTAGGTATAACAGAGTAGATTGTAGACTATCTTACGAAACCATTTAAATAATTGTATTTTTAACAATTGTATGTTTAATAACCATGTTTAATAATTATATAAATTTATAATTGTATGTTTTCTTATTCTGTGGAACAAAATTTTCGGAAATAGATTCGATCGATTTTATATAACAGTCTGATTGATCTCAGGTGGCACACGCAACCAAAAGTATCTACAATACAGTCCAATTTATGTATTAACATTGTTCTCGTGAATAAAATCACTACCTATATAAATAGTAAAACTTATTCATTACCTTTATTTGAATCCTATTATTTTCACAGATAATTTAGTATTAATAATTAAACATACAAAAATTAACATTAATGAATTATTACAATTTTTCGTAGGCCTTTTCCTGTACATAGGTCCGGTTGCCGTAGCTAAATAAATTATCATACTATACTATTAATTTTTATCTTATTTAATTAATAGCCATTGGATTTTACTGTACAATTTAATAGCATAATCAACGTTTTATGACACGCTTTTAAACTGTTCGGCGGGAAACAGTAAACAATGAATGTGACCTTATTTGCTCAAATCGACTTCATTTATCAGTTCAGCTGATGCTTTTTGTTCATTTCAATTCAAATCCAATGGGTGTTGGTCTGAATATAGTTTTGTGAATATTCAATGTTTAAATTATATGCAACATGTTTGTAAAACTAGGAAACTTTACTAAACTAGGGAAGTAGCTATTTTAATTTATTAGGTACTTAATACGGGTAAATGAATATAAAATGAATCCTCATGAATTATTACTGAACATATTATACTATTACTCTACATTACTACCGTTTTTTCAGTTGTTGGTTGTACTTTTCGAGCATTAAAAAGGGTAATCCAGTGCCTCCCAAAGGAACATACGTACATGCTTTTCGTGTATGCATTGTCCCTTTTAGACGAAATTTGTGTGCTTTAGTCTCCACTGTTGTATCCCAGGATTTCCTAGTTGTAACCAAATACAAAGAAGCTAAATAAAGACGTAACATTAAATAATAAAACTGAATCGCCAAATGTGTTGCTAAGCTTAAAACTCGAGAACGGCTCGATCAATTCGGCAATTTTTTAACGTTTTTGTTAATGCACAAGAAAGGTTCTTATAGAGAGTACCTACATAAACACGAAAAGGTGAAATAGGACAATAGCACCTGCTGGGTCAGCTAGTTTTAAATACATTTCAGGATTTTAAAACAATTTCTCCAAACATAAGTTCGTTAAACCCGAATCAATCAATGCGTCCGAAATATCGAAAGGAAGTTAGCTTGATACATCATTAATTAGACTTAGAATTTGGACATTCCTTTGGAACTTTGTTATTTAGTTCGTTTAACTACTGTATTATTAAACAGGGATACATTCACATGAATAAAGGTGTTTTATTTTAATTATAAGTTTTAACGCTAGTATCCAATCCTCTTCTACAGTAATTTATCTGTGTATTTTGTATTTTTTACGAACCACTTTAAAGATAATATTTTGTATCAAGTATTTCTCTGTAACAAATCTCTTTGTTCTTGTTTATTTTATTACTAATTGTTTATGAATGTTTATCTACGGATATATTATCGTAAATATTTTTATAATACCTGCAGTTTGTTCTCGATTAATTTAATTTATAATAATCATTTTGAGGTTGTTCATTCATTATTATAATCGTTAAATAATTAATCAGTGTGATATATAAATTGAATTAAATTCAGCGAAATACCGAGAACAGAATAATAACAACTAATTATTATCAGAAAATTTTAACCAAGGTTTGTTATGATTTGTTGAATAAATTTGTTATTAACAATCTCATCCTATTGGAAAGATGAATATTGTTTAATAATTGTTTACGAAATTGAAACATTAATTATTACGTACTCAGTTATTATGGCAACGAAAGCTTTATATAAATGAGTCAAGTTAACAGAATCCCTCGAAGCAAGGGCAATTAACACCTTTTTATCGTTCATTGTTTACTTTGAAATCGAGATAAATCGCGTCCTAAATTAATGGGCCTGTATCTGGCCGCAACAGGGCTGATAAATGTGCCAAATTTGTACGCACTATTCTGCCTGTCTTACGAGCTATTCCTAGTGTTGTTTATATGGCTTTTATGTGGAAGAATATATAAATGATAAATGAGATAATAAGAAACCGGAGAAATAGAACAAATTTTCTCAATTAGGTAGGTATCTACGCACAAGTTTTTTCGTTATTCCTACCAAAGGATTTCTTTGAAGGATTCCTTGTCATGTCAAGGACGTCCATTTATAATTAGTCTGTTGCCCATTTAATCTCATATATAATTATCGCGTTAGTAACTTGTCTCTATTTCATCCACAACTACTTCCCTTGCAGTTAGGTAGGTATTGTTATTCGCCAAAACAGCAATATACTCTTTTATTTCAGATCAAACTTAAGCCTTCCACAAAAAGCAACAATTTCAAACTAAAAAACAGCAAGACAGACAAACATAAAAACAATTCTCGTTGTAAAAGAAAGTAAGAAAGTTTAAATACGCAACAAAAGGATTTCAACTTAACGCTGAGTTCGTTCCATCCACAACTTTTGTGAATATTTGATGGTGCAAAGTGGAGTTTCATTAGATGTTGTGTCGTATTTGTTAAAGAAAATAAATTGTGAATAGATTTATTTTTAATAGGTATTTTAAAATACTAAAATGCATGATTGTATAAATGATAAATGGATAAAATGATAAATGGATGATTGTTTCAAGGATGTTTTAAAAATGTGGGATGTAATGGATGTATTTAAAATATTTGCACATCTTCGTCAAAATCAACAAAAAACTATTAAAAACAATTAAACAACACTTTATATTTTCAGTCTCTTTGTCTATGATACCGGTTTCTTATTATTATGAAACAAAATAATTAACCTTACCATTATTATTTCACATCGCGTCACATTTTTTACTTTCACTTCTTTATACAGTAATAAACAATTGAAAGTCCTTCAAAGGAAACTAAGGAAAAAGTAATTTGCAGTAAATATCCTTTACAAGTCACGTTTGCACGGTTGATTTGAGTCGTAGAGAACGATCGAATGGTCCGAGAGACTGTTTGAATTTTATAGCACTTAACTAAGTCTATAAGATTATTTTTATTCCCTTTTGTAGTGAACAAACTGTAGTAAAGAACGTATAATTTTTGATTTGATTGCTTTATTTTATTTATTATTCAGAATAATAAAATAAGCTCATCTGATAAAGCTCTTTCTATCAAACTTTCACAACATACAGCGTAAAATCTTGATAAAATCAATATAATTCGATAGGTACTAAAATCCGATTTGATTTCCTTGCACCGCATTCCTAGTTCATTTCATTACATGCTGAATGTACCTGTCCGAAATCGAAGCTGTAATAAAGATCGCGATTACATCTTTCGATTTAGAAAAGGTCCACTAATACTTGAGACTATTTCAAACAATGTTTCACCAAATCGAATTCGAAACGTATGGAATTTGGTACGCATTCAATTGAAATTTTATTATTCGGGATCGGGGGATAAAGGGGTAGGTACCCCATGCCTTACAATTACTTTTTATCGTGTGCACGTGATATAATGTACCTAGTACTTAAGAGCGTGCGTAATTTTGTCGACGAATAAAATCACTTTCTAAACTGTCAGCGCGTAGGCTGTGGGCTGTGGCGTAGGTATTGTTACTTATGATGATACTTTATTCAAAGTATTGAGTACCTAATCAATCTCAATAATTAATAATGATCTTACAACATTAGAAATGTATCAAAATTAAATTTAATAATTTAATATTTAATTTAATTTGGTAATCTTCTAACGAATTTAATTGGTTTATGATTAAACTTACAATAAAAAAACACAACGTTTCAGACTGAAAAAAGTCGAATTTGATTTAAAAATCTTAACTACCATGAGTTTATTAAATTCGTGCATAATGACTTGCTAAAAATAACAAGTAAATTTTCGTATGCGTTTCATAAATATTGTTAAGACATTCAATTGAAATACATGATTGATTGGTTGTGATATTAATATATTTGCTGAGTAATGCTTGTGTCGTGAAGGCGTCGTTAGGGTTCCCTCAAACTATAAGAGATGTACCTTAACAAAGTTTCCATAGATTTGCGTTTTATCGATCTTTAACACACGACAAAACATTACTTGAGAAGTAGACATGTCGTGAAGAATTGGAAATCATTAGATCATGTCCTGGTCCAATCGTCCTGTATTTATAATTTATTGCTATTGTGTAAAATTGCTATATTAAAAATAATAAATAGCAATTCATTTATAATGGATTTTATTTAAAAGATGTCATTAAGTACAGCTACTATTATTACGTACTAATGGAGCTAATGCTTCAAAATAATCAAAGCAAATAATTTTATAACTAATATAGAATATCATAATAATATAGGTATTATAATGGAAATCTCATGTTCAATAAAATGTATCAGACTATTCATTCTACTTATGAAATAAAAATCCACTCAATTGTCATCGTAAAATACAAGCCTGTTAGGAGAACGACTCCATAATATTTATATAAATGCAAAATTATTTTTATCTTACATTTGATATTAATATTATCTACTTCGAATGAAACTTTAGATACGTTTAAAGTACCGGTACATCAAAAGCATTCAAAGTAAAAAGAGCACAAGGTACCTCCACTTTGATATAACAACCAATTTAATAAAATCCGAATCATAAGTATAGTGTATTTCAATGAAATGAAATGAATAACAGACAACATGAAAGTAATATTATTAAAAAAATTAAAGAAAACTATTTTTCAGGTCTAGATTTTGGTTTCTCCAATAGAACATCCTTATAAAAAAAATCAAGGCACATATCACAGCCGAAAACTTACCCTGAAATACAAAAGACCTGTAATATTTTCTCCTTACGCTCAGCTTGTATAGTTGTGTACTGAACTTTTTGCAAACAAAACAAATTTAACAAAGCCGAATCCGCGTTGTCCAGTGATAGCGCCATTGTGTATTCGGAATTTGTATGAAGCTTTGTGTAGCGCCCGCATGTTACGATTTGTTATATTAAATGTTAACTCTTTTTACTTTTTGCTATAAGAAAAATGTTTGAGACTTTAACGCCAACAACGAATATCTGAAGGTATACAATAAGAATCTATAGTATTTTACTAATATGGGTTATTTTTATTTAGTCAAACGCGCATGTTGGATGAAATTTTAGAGCCTTGCAAAAATATTCGTGTTTAAGACAAGTGTGTGTTACTTTAAAATTTATTCTAAAATGTCCAATTTAAAACTTATAATAATACACAAATGATTTTTTGACATTGCTATATTATTATGTAAGGAATAAGGAAAATAAAGCATAAACATTCGGTGGTTACAACTCTATATTATCGAAATTATACATATAATGTCATATCATTCCTATTTTATACACACAATTTACGGTGAACCCGGCCTAATGGAATAAACTTTTTGTTAAGGAATAAAACAAACTAAGGCTCTAACAGCAATAGCTTACAGATGTCAATTTCAATCATTGCTGTATCCCACTTTGGGAGCCAATGTGTAACGTAGCAAAATTAAATTATAGGAAGGGAAGAATTGAGAAAAATAACCCTTAGTGATAAGGATATCCTCAGTAACTATAGTGAATAGTATTTATAGTTCACAATTATGTTATTCTATGATTTATATAAAATGTGTGTCTACGCTGCATTTAAGCAGAAACTAAAATATGACAGAAGCATCGTAATATTTTTGTCAGTGCAAATGTGTCATAATCCTTAAATAATGACGAGAATTTCGACCAGACACCAGACACAGATGGGACGAGGAAGTAATTTATAAAACCTTCTCTTTCGTAAAGAACAAAATAGAACAGACGATAAAAATACTAAACTC
Organism: Colias philodice; assembly: GCF_061535455.1. Classification (NCBI taxonomy): domain Eukaryota; kingdom Metazoa; phylum Arthropoda; class Insecta; order Lepidoptera; family Pieridae; genus Colias; species Colias philodice. The sequence goes on along the minus strand of NC_143098.1, from coordinate 5,353,934 downwards.
TCTTATTCGAGTGCTCGAATCCGAATATTTTACAATTTCAATTAAGCGTTGAAAATACAACTATTCTCTACCTAAATACAGCTATACGTTTCACTTGAAATTGAAAAATCACTTTAAAATGGTGTTATAAATTAGAGCTATCCAAGCCGCCCCAGTTTTAAGATATAAAACCTTTGTGGGAAGCGGTTTATCGCAACTGTGACCACAGCCCAGTCTATAAAAATTATGCAAGCGAGAACGTGTGAACACTTTATATTGTGGCTCTTTTGGTGCCCTTACCGTATGTATTGTTATGCGTGTTTACAGCATGTTAAGTGTTAACATGGCTTTTACTTGCATCTCGGTATTTTATATACGTTTTGACAAGGCTTTCATGGTAATGTGAACATTGCAGAGGAGTAAGCATTTAGGATTACTAGTAGTTAATGTTAAACAGTTTTTAAATTGCTTGGTTTATCCGAAGTTTTATTTCAATATATCAATTAAAAAAAATTATAGACTTCGTAGTAATTAAACATCATGTAAAGTAGGGTTTATTAACCTCAACGTATTTAACACACTTTTCAATATTTTTCCATATTATTTCAAATTATATATTGCTAAAGAATAGATCTTAGTAATACTTTCATTTGGTCAAACAAAACTGGCCCTTTGGAGTGAAGAGATTTTTCGTAAAGGAAAGGAAACAACGTTAGTTTATATAATAGTTATTACTTATTTCCTTTATTAATATTCTCAATATTTAAAGTTAGCTAAGTGCCCTTTGAATTTTGAAATAAAATGTTATTACAAGTTGACAAATATAAACTCTGTCAGCCTCGAATTTCGGATCAAAAGCTCGGAAAGTATATAATTTCATCCGTAACAATTAACTTCGTTTGATCAATTAAAATAAATTTTAATAATTAGAACTCTTAACTCGATAAAACTGTTTATTACGAATTCAATGTTGCTAAACTGTCAACTCTTTAATTTTTCCCCGAAGTTGAGTTAGGCGGTCGTTAAAAAATTGCTATGGGATTTTCCCTAATTTTATGTTTCTCAAAGGTTCGTTTGTATGTAATGGATCCAATTTACGGAACGCTATTGTTACTGTTTTTACTATTATTGTTTAAGTAAATAGGTTTTGAGAGGAACGAAGATTTACGGCGAATCTTCAGTTATACATTTTCCTTAAAAGCAAGTGATTTGTTGATAACGATGCTGACGTTTTCTTGTTCGACGAAAATATTGGGATGGATTATAATTGGATCATTTTTCACTTCGTAAACAGATATACACAGAGCTAATAAATGTATAAGAATACTTTTATATAAATCAATGGATACAAAGATAACAAGTTTGTTTATTGCGTATCTAAGTTGGTTGTATAGTTACTTTTTTTTCACGGGTAGCGCAATTTAATTTGAATAATTGTTATTCTACTATTTTTTATTGCTTATTGTGGCATCAAAATGTTTATGTAAAATTATATTTTACATAAACAATTATCAATATTTAGGCTTCACTAATAACTAAAAAAATAAATATTAATGTTTATAAAGTTAATAAATGAAAATTAACATAACTTAAATGATAGAAAATCGGAGCTACATCAGGCATACACACACACATACTTTGTTACAATTAAATCACGAACATTCTGTTTGGCAACCATTCCGCCAATACTATTACGGAGATAACTAGTCGTTCGATAAATACGCAAGGAACGAAGAATAGAATCCATTTGAAAGCTTAGATCGGATAAGTACGGTCGCGGGTAAAAGTTTACTCGCCACCCTCTGCCTTCGTCGGCCATTTCACGCAATTTTATGATCACGTTTCAATAAAGAGGAATTCTTATGCTGTTGTTGGATAAATCGACGCGTACATGGTCTTTGATGTTGAATAAAATTTCGCTTTCGTACCTTTGAAATGTGAGATGCATGTTACTTTTTATTAGGTAGGTACTAGGTATCTTCAATAATATTCTGCGTTTGAATGTTACAAAAGTGACATATTATATAATTCTTTGTTTCAAACCCAACTGTATCAAAATCGACTTCTTCTCTATAATCCGAAAGTTATCTATATGAATGACTAATACACATTAATGGTTTGATTTCTATATTCCCTAAATTAAATTACAACCGCGAACGGTAAAAAGTACCTAGTATCATTACTACATCGTACATGCGGCATGTCTTAAGTTCATTGAATGCCTTTTGTGATGGAAAAATCTATCTTATGAATACCACGTTCTATTACAATGTCTATTTCTAGGAAACGCAATCTCAATGTTATATTTCTGTTGTACATATTTAATTGGAAAAGGATATTAATAAAGATAAGATTTAAGTAATTCAAACACCACATTCTACAATAATATTATCTATGGATAACATGTACCTAAGTGAGATTCCACTTTAGAGACTAAATACTTACTTAGCCAATTGGCGGTTTGCCTAAACCATGTGACAGTTCAAAATGCTTACATTTCGAAGATATTATAACTTTAATAGAATAAGTTTTAATCACAGGATAGATATTATTTATAGATATTTTTAGAATGGCTTATTAAATACGGCTACTAATAACATTATGTAGCAAATAAACATAATATTATATTTAGGCATTAATAATTTTGCTCTCAGTCTTCTCGAAATATATTTGTCTTAAAAGCAAACTAGAAAATAATTGTAGTTTTTAAAATATGTAGTTAGAAATGGGTATTTCTAAACATTATATTATGTTTTATTTTATACAACTTATAATCAGAAAGACACACACGCCAACACCGCGCTTCTAAATTAAAATTTAACACGTTGAATATTCTATCACACGACGAATTCGGGACGCTGGAAAAATCCCCGATGCATTTAATTTAAGTTGCTCTCTTTGGACAGGCTGCACGTATAAAAACTGTATTTCTGGAGATTTCTGGAGATCTACGGCTTAAGGCTACTTACCGCTGAATGAGGAGGCTTGCGTTCGCATTTCTTAAACGTCCAGCCAGATGGTTCTATTTTGATGAGCACTCATAAATTACATTTTTGTACCCCTTGTACTATCTGATGTATAAATTTAATGCATAGAAAAGATATTATTAAAGAAACGCATATTTCTGATTAAGTAAAAGTATACGTAGTGTGTTGGTAATAAGGTCAAAAAAAGCTTGGAGTCAAGCAAAATATGTTCAACGCAAGAGCAAATTACAGTCTCAAAAAACTACTGCCAATTCAGTTAGAAAAGCGATAGTATACTTCTTCTCGTCCTTTACTTTACTTTTAAATGTATAATATAAAACTACTAATAAAAAAAGACGTGTGGCACTCGGGGACTACCGCGGTAAAGCTATTGCATGCTATGCCTTCAAGCCACACCTCCGCCCGTCGGAGTGGGGAGCGTGAGGTTTTTCGTTACGCAATTTCTAGATTCGGTCCCCGCGCTCAAGGCCCGCGATAGAAGCTATGCAATAGCTTAACTAGAAAGCTCACGCATTAAAAAGCAAATATATAATTTTTCAATTTTCTTTCGTTTCAATCAAGACTTTGGTACCCTAAGTGGTGAAAATGAAAATATCACTACACATTGAATAGTTGATGCAGTTGTACAATGCAAGCTCTAAATCCTTGTTATGTCACACACAGAGGAAACTGCTGTCCACTACAATGCTATACTTTGAATAACTTCACATGGCTCAGAATTAACAACTGAAAAATAATTCCTACGTTTTAATGAAGAATGTATAATTAAAAATGTAGGTCAGAAACACCTTTTTATCAATGCTACAAATTATAACAAGTGAGTATAATTAGAAAAGTGTGTTATGTCCTAATAGGAATATCTATCTTCTAACGGTGCATGGTCTCTTAAAACCAATTTGCAAAAGTCAAACAAATAATTATAATATATCTTGGTACTGGAAATGTGGAAATTATAATTTATAATACACTATATTTTTAGTGCGTTTTTGTGATACACGATGCGCTAGTAAGAATAAACAATTCCTAATGATATGAATATTCCGAAATATCTAGAAATGTATTAACGAGTTGGATTATCGAGTGAATTGGATGCGATACACAGAATATCATGACCAGTTTCCCTTTAGATCGATGTCCTAACAATGCATTTGCATAAATGCATCTAATATTCTAATGACGAATAGACAGAGATTAATTATTATCCTGAGCTTTGTATGTTTGATGACCTGTTTTCATTATTATTTGAATGACTAAACGGAATGTGATGAAACTTTTATCATGTAATACTAAAATGGGTATTATTTTAACGAGAATATAGCAAAGATTTATAGCAAATTAATTTTAAAAATTAATTAATTTGAAAAAATTAATTTTCTAAATCTGTAAATGTTATGAAAAATGTTAGTTCAAATATTACTGAAAATTTAACTTAGCAATTTTAAGGATACTTTTCTATAGAAGAATAGGAATTTGGAATACTACGTTGTACAAATGTACAGTCTTCTGAGAAGGGATTCCAATATTTTACGATGTAGACCATTCATTGTTTGAGATGGGTTAAATCTCTGAAGATAGACGATAGTACACAAAATATGTACATTGTACCTGTTAAACTGGTAATGTTCAATTACCATAAACAGAATCGCATACCTTCGAAGTTCGAATTAGCTCAATTGCCATACCGTACTATTGTTATAGCTTAGCTAGAATACATATACCGTCACGTAGTCTTATTACCATTGATAAAAGATCGATCGAAAATTATGTTACATGTACATTTTTGAGGCTACCAAAAAGTGTTATTTGTAAAATTATTATAGTGTTTGCAATGTTTGTATATACATATGAATAACATCTACAGTTGTAAATATTAATATATTCATTCAACATTAAAATACGTTAATTTCTGTTCATCTTTATTTTATGTCATAATGATGCAATGTGAACCAAATGATATCTAAATGTAACATAATACAGCATAACAGATTGCAATTTGCAATACGACAAAGCCAAGCATTTATTTGTGGTCACTACAAAAGAGGGAACTGACAGAAGGGAGATAAACGAAGCAACTTCGGATTAGGATTAAAAGATCGGGTCTAGGGTTTACCCAGTATAGAGTTATTACATTTTCTATTTCAGTCGTTTTTTGTTTCCCACTGTTTTTTTGTCTTGTTTTGATGGTATGTCGTAAGTTTATGGTAACATCCAGAAAGTTGTATAAAAGCGTATTTACCTGTAGCTGTAACAAGGAGGTTGTCCAGTATCCTTATCACTTGTAAGTTATCTTTTCCAGGCAACTTTTTAGGAAATTTTATTACTTGCTATAGATATTAAAATAGTCATTTATCCAAAAAGAGAAAGATGCGATGCTGAAATATGTTTTCTTACTTATTTAGGTAAAACAATCTAAACATAGTATTTTTCACCGAGAAAAGCTTTCTAAGTTTCATTCCGAGTTTTATAACTTAGGTAAGAACTAAACCAAGTTTGCATATCTAGTCAACTTGTCGCGAACTTTTCAAATTTACGAAGGTGCTCAAACCACGGCTAAGATGAAATGAGATATCCGAGTTGGCAATTGACATGAAAAGCGGGCAAGTTTATACAATGGGTGACGTCACGGAATCAACTTTAGGCGGTAGTTATAAGGAACCAAATGTATACTAATTATAAAGTGGGAGAATTTTTTGTAAGTTTATAAGCAGACACATTTTGAAATATGAACTGATTTTGATAATTCTTTCGTGTAGAAGGATTAAAAGTCATGTGATATAGGCAAAATAATTATTATTATCAAGTTTTTCATTTTTTAAAACATACCAAAAAAGGGAATTAAAAGTTTAAATGTAATTTGTAAACTTTACGAAAACAAAAATGTAATAGACAAACGTTTAGAGAGCACTTGACTACACTGAATGCTTTTATGTCAGTAGTTCTATGAAAAGGGTTTTGAATGAAAAGCTACTTTTATAGTTACATTTATTCATATTAACAAAAAAATTACGCCTGTGTGTGTACTTCATTAACGTAGACAAATTAACATATTACATTAATATTCGTATTCTTCTATTTCTCGTATCCCGTAGTGGATATAAAAGATAAAAGTCAAGGTAAATTAAAATTTTTTGCATAATTAAAATTGTTTGCATAATTAAATAGCAGGATCTCGAAATTACCTACATTGTTAATCATCTGTTTCTCCTTCAACCTGCTTCGGTATAAGAAAATATTGAAAAAATGTTTTTCGTCGTTTCACTGTAAACACGCCCTTATAACCGTCAACGTTCGTCCATTTTACAATTCATCATAGTTATTGCTTGTTTACTAAATCCTTGACGACGTTTGCTTTTAATATTTTTTATTCTGATATTGAATAAGAGTTCAGTCTTCCATTGGATGGGAAAATACAAACAGCTATCGCGTCAGAGTGGGTACCTAATGTAAACATCATTGTGATAATGTATTGAGTTTATTTTCATTTTTAAATTTTGTTTTATATTTTAGATGAATTACGTCTTCTGGTACTTCATTTACTTAAGTATTCATAAGCTAGGTACCTACATATAATGTACGCATTATATCTAATTATTCGAAAATTGGCGTACCGCGTTTAAAAATATAATCTTCCAATTATTTATCATTATTAGTGTCTAATTTTGCTCTAATTGCATATACTATGGACTGCTTTAAATTATGTGACTTAACATCTATCACCATAGTGAAGGTTGACTGTTGATGACGCTTTTTCGTTTTTTTACGTTTTATTTTCTTACGTAATATAAATATTAAACTAAAAATTGCTTTGTATTTTTTGTTTGCTCCATGCTTGTCAAATCTCGGAACCTCGACTTTTTGTAGAATTCCACTTTAATATCTGTCTTGCTGTTGAAAGAATTGTCGTTTGAATTACCTCTGTGATGAAACCTGGGAATAACAGAATCTATCTAAGTTCTACTTTCCCTTATACATTTCGAATTTAAAAGCTCAGCTAGCGTTTGGAAAAACCGTTTCCACACCTTCGTATTCAACAATAGCTATGTCATTACTCCTCCCATGCATAACTCATTTCGTCGAATACTTAGGTGCGAGTTAAACTCGCTTTCAACAGGTTAAAGAGATTTACTACAGAATGGTAAGGCACTCCAAGCTCTTATACATATTGGATCTGATTCGGGAATCTATTCTAGCGCTCTGTCGTGAGTTGATATTGAATTTTGGAATATGTATGAATATTTTATGTATGTAAATATCAGTATGCAAGCTTGTATCTGGGAAAATCCTTGTATTGATCGAATGCGCTGGTTCTAGGTTTGATAGTGTTTTAGTGTTATATTTTATGTTGATTTTTACTGGAGCTTTCTCTTAAAACCAGCAGACTGAAAATAATTCATGCTAATTCGTTCCTCGATAACTGAAAAGTTTCCGTCGATATAAATAAATCTTAACAAGAGCAATTTATATAGTCGATCAACAGATACATATTTATAAAAGGTAATTAAATAATAAAGGTACGATTTTTATGCTTTATGCAAAACATCAATAGTTAGTCCGGGATACATCGCCCATTTTTGCAAGTGATTACTATCAAGCTAATTTTTCGTGAGTAGCTTTATTTTGATGAGATGCCCAATAATTTCATGTACGAAACTCTCGATTGTGGTAGCTACCAGAGGAAACAAGAATAAAATATTTTGATTTGATGGTTCTCAAATATTAATTACTAACTGAATGTTTTTTTTTTGTTCAATCTCAAGATAATTATCTAAATTATTCGAAAAAATATTTGTCCTACAAAATCTATGGTTTGATCAAAGAGTCCCCCTTTCCAATGTGTATCGATAACGAAGTCATCATAAATGATTACTAACCAGCTGATTTTTTTATTTTCACTTATTTAATACTTATATAATTCAACAGACATATTGTCCTACAAATTGTGTAATAAATATTATTTGAGAACCGTCAAATCAAAATTTTTTATCCTTGTTACCTCTGTAAGCTACCACAATCGAGAGTTTCGTACATGAAATTATTGGGCATCTCATCAAAATAAAGCTACTCACGAAAAATTAGCTTGATAGTAATCACTTGCAAAAATGGGCGATGTATCCCGGACTAAGTCCTGTGGTGAAAATATAGTTTCCATGAAAACTTTATTAAGTATCGATTGAACATTAATTAACCTTGTTTTCTTTTTAACACTCCATACACACAACCTGTAATTTATTGTACATTAAAACAATTATTATAGAGGTATAGTCCAAGGTCTAAAATATCATTTCAATGAGTAAATAACAGTCATTCGTGATTACGATCAATCATAATCCAGAAGATTGTATTTAATAGATATTCATATTGCGTATTAATGCTTAGAGATTAGTATGATAGTAGAAAAGTATGGATGAAAATTATTATAATGGTCTTCGATTTCTGTATGTTATTGAACTCTTTTGTCAGGATAATGGCTTTTATGATTTTGTATTAGCTTCAACAAATACAACGTCGCTAATAATTATTCTTTCAAAGAACAATTATTTGGGGTAAACTAAGTACATTGTAATGATTCAATTTATTGTTCTTAATGTTTTTATTTAGTTTTTTGTGTTTTGTTATCAAATATGTAAACACAATAATTATGTCGATTATTCTGACAAAATTATCTATTTACGTTGGGTTTTGATCCAATGTAAGAAAATTTAAGGTAAGAAAATATCAATGATGCCTCTTGGGACATAATTATTACAAAAAACGTCTCGAAAGCACTCAGATTTCCTTCAGTTAAGCATTATTCACGATAATGGAAGAAATATTTCCCTAATGCCAACGATATATTTTATCATTCATACTTAAAACGCCTAACCATTATTCAAATAACGGACTATCTCAATAATTAAATCAACGATTCAAACCATCCAATATTGGAGCTCATGAAAAATGCAACACGGCAATTTGCGGGATGCTGGTGATCAGGTTGTTTTTGCCTTTTGACGTCGACTACGTAACGTAACCGGGTTTTAATCAGTGTATAAAATGTACAGGTAAACCTGGTTGTGACTGTTTAAATTGTGCATTTATTTTAAAGGATTCTTTTAATGGACTTACATGTAATGTCTATTAATTGAAATTAGTACTATGAAAACGTTGTATGTTTTTTTTATACAGTTTTATTTTATCGTTCGTTTTGTATTATAATTTATAAAAACAATAAACACAAAACATCATAGATGTAAACAATTTATGCGATTATAATAATGTTTTCTGTATCCTACATTTGCTAAAAGTACGATACGTTTGATTATAATCGGTTTATTCGGTTAAAATACAAAATGTTACGAGCTATGAAGCCACTTTTTTGTTCAGTTTATTTATATTTATAGTACATCTGCACTTTACATTTAGGTAGGTATAGATATTATAACACCTACAATACAAAACTGTCACAATCGCTATCTTCTATGTAGCTTATTTTAATAACAAATACTGAGCAATTAACGTAGTAAATTCCGCCAACAGTTTATTCATTTCGTAACTGAGCTATTTTAGCTTGAAAACCGTGTTCCGTTAAATGAAAACGATTCTTAAATTCCACACAAAGCTGCGTAGTTTAACTCTGAATAGTTAAAAAGGTAATTTACTTGCAAACAAAAAATTTTATGCCGTATTTTGTGAGTAAAAATTGTAGAACACGGAAATTACCTTTTGGATTACTGATTTATGACCCAACCGTTTGACCCGCATTATGTGGGACTCATTTAAAAAGGGCCATACTTTTCAATGGTATTTTGATGCTGCTCGATTAAATTTCCCTTACAGATAAATTAGGTAAGTATTCCAAAACATATATTCTGCGAATAACTGCGTAATTTATAAACGTGGTAATGGTTATTCTTTAAAATAAAGTGCGGTCGAGATTAACTTAGGTAGATGAATCCGAGAAACGTATCTTTTAATTAACTTCCTCGAGCGGATTAATTTTTATTTAGACTAATTAATTTGCTTCCAACGATGGTTAAAAGGATTTGTTTCAACTGGATTGCGATAAAAATGTTTTGCTTAACATCTAATTTGAATTTAATTTGTGCGATGTTAATTTCAGACTTGGTATAAAATATTATTCGTGTACTGTGAATAAATTTTATTGCTGATGGCATATTAATGTATGGAATTTATAATGTAATTATTCAATAAAAATGGGAAGTTTTTAAAATAGCAAACCGTGTTTTTACGGGCTTCTGTTCCTCAAATGTATTTTCAGTTATATTATTAACATGAAATGTGGAATTCTCTTACCATTTCTCCACTTTTTATATAGGATTTTTATTTAAGTACCCCAGAAATTAGTACCTACGTGTATAAGAACGAAGCGACAGCATTTTTGTGTCTGTAGATAAATAGGAGGTAGTGTAGTAACTAGTAGTAAGCTACATTTTACTGCGATGAAATTTTACCACGGGGGCAACAGCTCATATTTTAATATTATATTGTACTTTATATAGAGAGCCATATTATGCACACTATTTTATAAATATAATAATGAGCAATTCGATATAGAACTGTGTTTTACTAGTCTAACTTGTTTTTTATGTTACAAAGCCAGCTTTGCGTAGTAGGTATGCATTTGTTTCTATTATCTCTTTTTATTTACACAGTACTTTTTACAAGGCATGAAACATTCATTTATATACAGTGATTTTTATATAATTTTGAGTATTGTGTTAAACAAACCTAGTTTATAATAGAGGCAATTTAAAGTTTTAATGAGCCAAATTCAGCGAGCACAGCTAGAAATACTTCAGACGTAGGTGTTAGCAAATACAATTACGACTTTATAGTACTCGATCCCACCGCAGCTTATATAATTTGCCGTGATGTAGACTATAAATAAAAAGTGAACGGATTTTTTTTTCAAAAAATCGATTAGAAAAAAATTAATTGAACATGCTTGCGGCCAAATTTGGACTGGCAACCTAGTCGATATATATTTTGAATTTTCCTTTATAAATATACATAAAATTTTTGTCTCATAAAAAAAACTATGAACGCACTAACTAATCCTGCGGTGGGATCTTAGACTATTAAGTCTTTTATTTTAAAGTGTGTTGTCGTTATAATTTGCATATAATAATAAATCACTACATAGTAAACAAAGTCGCTTTCTCTGTCCCTATGTCCCTATTGTATGCTTAAATCTTTAAAACTACGCAACGGATTTTGATGTGGTTTTTTTAATAGATAAAGTGATTCAAGAGGAAGGTTTTAGTATATAATTTATTAGGTTATTCTTCTTCGTTATAACGGATTATAATTTTATACCGACGAATTCAAAAAGTGCTACTAGGTAGGTACTTGATGTATTTTTTTCATTATAAGTACCTTTAAAATACATATTTTTACAATATTAAAAACATTTCTCGTGATGAGACTATCCAAATTAGTTCCTACATAGGATACTTCTACTAAGGTCTGTCGTTCTTTGTGAACCATTAAAAAAATGTTCTACTAAAGTCATCAAACTACATATAATATACCTATCTATCTACAGCTATACTATCACAAGAGTAAAGCGTTTAAAAGCCGGTTATTATGTAAATTTAAAGGCAACTTTGATTAAGCTGTAGCCAGAAATAACTGACCCATAATTGCTACTATTTATCGTAAGTCGTAATTTGAGTGTGAAATATGGGCCTTTCTTTGATACCCTTTCATATTTACCGACCGCGGTCATAATATTGCCACCGACCTGAGTTATACTTTAGAGATTTGAGTAAGATTTAACAATCTAGATGAGCCATTTTAGATTATATTAAGATGATTGTAGGTTTCATGAAAAAAAAAAACAATAAAGAGCGTGTGTTCCGAGTACACGCGTTAGAAGTGAAACTTCCTTGGCAAGATTCAAAGATATCAAAATGGTCGCCTTACTCCATGACGTATTGCCATGACGCGACCTTGAAATTTTACTCTCAACGCGCCTAAAGAAGTTTCACTTCAAAAACAATATTTCGGTGGCATTAACCTTCGTCACCATACACAATACAATATCGAATTTATATCTCAATCCATAAGAAGGATTAAAATAACAATTTTTCTCGCGTCCTCAGCTCGTTCCGCGTTCTGCAGACATTCAAAATGGCTGAATAATATCCGTTGTGGGTTCAATCACCATTTCCAATTCCATTTGTTATGCAATTCCGGCTGAAATTCAGATTTGTTGCCACGATACAGAATCTCATTGAACAAGATATTTACGTCTGGATTATCAAAGGTCCTTTGATCTAATTCTATGAATAATAATTTGACTTATCGCTCGCTATCTGTAGTGTATGGACGTTTGTAAACAGGTTTCAGTAGCTTATAAGTTTAGGTTACCTTTGTGTTTTAACATTTCAATTTTGCCGAATTTGGCCGAATTGTAAAATAACGTAAAAAATTTAAAATCTTTGCAATTACATTAACAGCTACATTGTGAGAAACAATTATCATCTGTCATTATTTAATTTTACACAGAAGGCCGATCACCTACTTGTCCCTAAAGAAAATCGATCAGTGAAACAAATGTATAATTCATCTGCCCCTTACCCCACTAGGGGACACGGGACTTCACTAAATTATTTAATTTTAATGTAGAATGAATATTTCTACGACACTTTATCAGTTTTTTGTTACGAATTAAAACAATTTTTTCTGCCAAAGTATTTTTCATTTTACGAGAGCAAACAACAAAAACAATAGTTAGTAACAAGGTATAATATAAGTGAATGGTATAATTTAAAAATTCCCGAGTAAAATTCTTATTTTTAATTAAATACGGATTCTGCTCTTATATTTGCTGCTATGTGATAGCATTCCCGCTGGCAGATTATATAAGCTGAGTATTAATTAATAATAAAAAGTCCTTTAGTTTTATTTCTTATTTTGTAGCGACCAAAGAAAAGAGATCAATATACAGTACAAAAAAAAAACTTCATATAAAACACTGACCGAATTTTGATTTCAATCGACTGTCTATTGAAACAAGTACTTAAATTTCAAAGAAATAGTGCACGAACATTCGTACAAACACAAATGTTTGTTCCAACACTTTGGTAGTCCGATGGGATGAAAATCCGATACGACCGGAGGTATAGTCTAGCTTAACAAAAGCTTACTGACACCAGATAGCTATAAATCCTCACTTATGATAAAAATGCGAAAGTAACTCTGTCTGTCTTCACCACTGTACGCGTACATACTTTGAGACCTGAGAAAGGACATAGGATAGTTTTTATCACGGTACGGGAACTATGCGGATTATACTGGACAACGCGAGCGAAGCCGCGGACAGAAAGGTAGTATTTGATAAGTATGCAGCCGAACTTAACAATCTATACCTATATATTATACATGCAAATCTAATGCAGTCTCATCCCGAAATATTATATCTTTATTTCAGTTTAAAATACATGTTGTCTCTCATATGATAAACATTTAAAAACCACTGTAAAGGTTAAAGACCAGCGTCCAGTGCAATCACCCAGTTATAACATAATTCTCACTACCACTTCACGCGAACTACAATCACCGTCCCAGTTCTGCATTCATTTTCTACAGGAAAATGTTGACGTTCAACAAACAATAGTAGGACGTGTTTTGCGCCAGCACACCGTCCATTGATGAACGTGTATAGCTGTTCAAACTCGTTTCATATAAAAGAGACAATGAACGGTGTACATCAGCACACAATCGGTTCTGTAATTGAATAGCGCAAGGCGTTGTCAGGCTTTACTATGCTTTAGGTCTATGGTGTTTTAAGTAAAAGCATTTTTATATAAATGGAAAGAATAGGTATGACTTTCACGAATATAAAAAGATAGAAATGAAAACGTATTTTGTTCTGTGTATTGTTTTTGTTAGAAGCATCTATGCTTCTCTAGAATGGCCTGTTTTATATAAAATACGAAAAGCGATGCTAAAATATATAGACAGTTTTAAACTCATATAACTATATATACAACTTTTAAATAAACTTCATTCAATATGCTCTTAATAGCGTAGTTTTTACTTCTCTTCCGTGAATGTCCGTTAAATGGTTTTTTGTTTTACGTGCGAGTTGATTGTATCTTGTTACAATTGGTTAACAAGTTATTCGTTTACTTAAGAAAATTTAAAATAAAGTAATATTAAAGAATTAATTTTGTTACATATTGACAGAACTTTTAGTTAAATTTGAAAAAGCAGGCTGATAGCAATCCTAATCCTTGTTAAATAAGTATCCTCTTATCTATTACATAGTTCTAAAATTATGCATCTAACCACCTACCGACATACACTTTGGGAATACACTGAATTGTTCTTATAGATTTGAAATTACAAATGCAATCAAATAATGTTTTACAAAAATAATTACTTAACAATAATAATTTATCACGGATTTAGCCATTAAAATGTTCAACTCCTGAAAACAGTAATGTCTTAATGCTAAATACTACAGAGTTAAAGCCAATTTACAATTCAACCAAGTGTAAAGAAGAGATTAGGGTAATATCTTTAACCTGTATTTAGTATTGCTCGCTTTTAAGTAAATTGTTTGTCAATGAAACTTTGAAATGAGGCTTTACTTATTTTCTATCACAGATAATATAATGCTAGTTTTCTTTACAGGATTCTTAGCTAAACAAAACCTATTGTAACCATAGTACCTAATATGGGAACGTGATATTATTTGATATCCCCAAGTAAGCTTTAATCCAATCATTATAAAAGTATGTCGCATGTCTTAATCCCGAATAAAGCTGTTTTTATAAAAAGATAAATTAGATTTCTAGGAAGCGTAATAACAGAAGCTATGAGCGTTTTATCTGTGGTTTTATCATTATAAGGGCCGATTTTTCAATGCTTGGATAAAACTTATCCGTCCAATAAAGTATTACACGATAATATTAAAATGTCACGTAAACTGTCAAATACGGGCAATTAGAATATGTTTTTAAAATGGTAGTTTTATACATTATTCGACGAATAAGTTTTATCCAAGCATTGAAAAATCGGCCCTTAAGCTAAAGAAACGTCCTTATTTCTAGTTGATATTAAACTACAATATTTTTGCTGTCAAAATAAAAAAGGCCTATTATATGGGCATGAAAAAATTATAATTAACTACAACTAATTAGAAGATGACTACCAACATTTCATTATTATTTCATCGTAAGATTTCTCAGCCCGGGAAAGTATTTTAAGAAAATATCGACTTGGCTAGGCCTTACCTGTGTTATTCAGTACGAGCTTTTAATAGCTAGAGTCTAGACTCTAGGTTAAGAACTAGGCACTAGAGAAATAGCGTACGATTTTTTTAATCGGGATAACAAGTCTGCATTCGGAACAAGGTTATATAATAATACTAGCCGCGGTTTCACCCGCATTGCTCTGTTTTGTCTTAGCGTGATGATATGCCTATAGCCTTCCTCGATAAATGGGCTAGCTAACACCAAAAGAATTTTTCAAATCGGACCAATAGTTACTGAGATTAGCGCGTTCAAACAAACAAACTAACACATCAGCTTTATAATATTAGTATAGATTATGTAATATGTATGTTTATTCAGGAGTCCAGGAATATTAACATTATACACGTGCCCTGCTCACATTTTTCATAAACACTATTTTCTAAAGGACCTCTCCAAACGATCTTGTGTATTAGAGTACTAAGACCCTCGCTTAACCCTCAGCTAATCCAAATAATGAACCGCTCAGTAAACATGATGGAAAATTTCCCTTGTCCTCATATATTATATTTTGTTGAACATTCGGTTTATAGTCACTTAACTAGAAGTAATGAATTGTAATTAATTTGGCTTAAGATATTATAATAATATGTTGTATATTTAAGTTGCATATAGATTACTATTTACTTCTCTTTTAAAGATTATTTCTATAAAATTAATTATCTTAGTGTAGTGCGTAAAGTAGAGAGGTCAACCTTTAGAAAGTTCATAAAAATATTCACTGATACGCCTTGAGACAGCCTAAAAGATATAACTTTTCTGAGAAAAGTTATCACATTTTATGTTTCTTCGTGTTGTTTTCTTCAATCTATTCGTGATTACGCTCTTTGCGAAGTAATTGAATCGTGGAATATACCTAAGTAATGACTTTAAACACTTATTTAACTTTAAAATTAATTATTTTTATAACAGCTAAGCTTCACTACGTACTTACTTATCTTTTAAACAGTATCTAAATTTAAAATATCTCAGTATTTTGTATAAAGTACATACTAACAATTGTTTTATTTGAATCCTCTTACATACAAGTATGTATATATAATAAAATATATTTACTTCCATCATATTTTGTACGTTGAATGTTGTTACAATGTACCTTTCTTGTGCAGATTCACGTCCTTAAACAATACATTTCATAACGTACAAAGTTTAGTGGAACTAAATTCTCAAGTCATTTCGGGGCTTTAGTGCAGTACCTACTTGAAAAATATATACAGTGGAGTACTCGTAGAATTTAATATTGATGCCGTGGCGTGTACTGTATGAACTTTTGTATTTGGCTTACTTAAAATCACATGCATTTAAACTTGTATACCGTATTATCTCTTGAAAATTTATTAAAGTTTTGCATAAATAACATAAAATGGATAGGCTATCTCTATGTTAATGACTATTACAGTCCTATTTATGGAAAATAATAATTGTTCTCTCATTTTATTGTTCTCTGATCAAAGGAACTTGCTAACTTGAATCTAATAAAATGATTCTAGTTTGCTTTACGGAAAATATTTTTTCCCAACAAAAATAATCCAATAGAAAACGCAATTAGAACGATACACGTTGCATATCCATATTATTAATTATTGTATGGTTATACATAGAAAATCATTATAATTTTCAATCAAAGCAATTGCCAAATCGAGTTTACATCCCAAATCATCTACCCATTGAACCATAAATAAATAAATAAATAAATATACGCTATTCTCCGACTATTATACCCAGTATATTGTTGTCTACATTGTGTAAATTGAAATCCCTCCGCCCACACGAAGCCATCTTAATCTTGGAATAACTGTTATAATAATCAAATTGAGTTTCATATATCATAGTAAAATGTTCAATGCTTTGCCACAGATAATATAAATATATAGCAAAACTATAGAAAGCTAATATACGTAAAGACGTAGGTGGTAATTGTAGAGGTTATCTATTGAACTTTTTTCGTAATAACGTTATTTTTGTGTCATTGTATTTTGATGATATTGTTATTTGTAGATAATAACGAATTATATTTTATTATACATATTTGGAATAGACAATTTTATGAAAGGAATATTTGCAATATTTTTTAATAAACAAGGTACTATTATAAATGTATAGGTAGTAATATATAAAGATATTATGATTATTATTTCGAAAATGATGTTTACATTGACACATTTGTAGTGATTTTGATAACATAACAAAATCGAGAACATGTAGAAAGTTATTTTTAAATACTTTTTACGTGGATAGTTAAGCGCGTCACACACGGTGAAGATACTACATATAATATTTTATGTTAAGATTCTCTAATATAAAATATTACAGTATCTTAAGGTATCCGGTATCAGCGTTCTGACCATCATTTTACAAATGACCCGAAATTTTGTGTCAGTGTTTCGGGTCATTTGTAACAGGATGGCGGTTCTACAGGGGTCTTAGTACGCAATGACAAAAAGAAAAATGATGGTCAGAACGCTGATACCGGATACCTTAAGATACTGTAATATTTTATATTGAAGAATCTTAACATAAAATATTATAGTATCTTCACCGTGTGTGACGCGCTTTACTTCATACAATTTTGAGGGAAAATATATATTTTCCATTGTTAATGGAACGAAATGAAAGATAATTTAATATTTCTTTCGAACATGACTACTGTAAATTATCACGTTAAGTAAAATTAATTATTTATGAGATCATAATCTAAATAGGTTCTTTACGTGTTTATTATTGTAATAAGTTTAGGGTTCCTTTTTACATGAACGTTAATAAATTATCTATTTACATAATACGTTCAGTCATGGAACAATGCACACACGTAGAGGTCAGTCGGTTGAGTGAGAAGATCCAAATTTGATTATCGGATGAAGCTAATTCAATTAAAATTTTATTTTAATTTCAACATAGATATTTCTAGTTATACTTTATAGAGTTTCCACAATATAGGTACCTGGCTTATTTACATTAGGTACATTCTTCATAAATAATTTCTTCGAATAATTTGTACAGAACCATTTCTTTCCGAAATCTTAAATTTTCCCAAAGCATCGGTAAAATTTATAACGTGTTTGTCCTGAAATATGATCCTGATTGCGCGATGAAATGTGGCTTGTAAATAAATCATATCATGAATTGGTTTTATTTTAACATTTTTATCGTCATAACAAGGGTTAGTTTTTACGACTTAATTATTTACACTTTTTTCCCATTAAATCTAGCCATTATTTTGTGAAAAATATTGAAATCACCTTTTTTAATCTTTCTTTCCAAAATGTATTAAGTTGGGTTAGTTTACGGTTTCTTTATAGCAATTAGGTAATTAAATAACATTGATCCAGAGGCCTAGTAACAAAGCAGTATTTCTATTTAATATTTTACTGACCTAAGCATTTTCTAAAAAGAGCTGTGTCAACGTTTTGACATCGAAATAAATAGAATTTGACAAAATCCCCAGCATAGCCAATTAATACAGACTGACCATGCACAAAACACAGAGAAAAATATTGCCAAAAACAAGTAATATAATAAATACATTATACATGCAACAATGATACTATATTATTTATATTATTCCGATTGTATTTGCATATTAAAAATGCTATACAAATGTATATCTCGATTTAATTTAAGCGTGATTACACGCAGCTCGTTGAGCTGAAAATCCATCATCATGAAAATTGATAATTACATTTAGCAATTTGATTAAATTATATTTTGTTTCATTATACTGATGTATACATTATGAGGTGTGTTTAATGAACGTGAATTCCATAGTATGGGCACATTGTTGCGGGTTTGATTTCAATCGACAATATTTTCGTTGCAAGGTTAAAAATTTGTAGGCGGAATCATTTTTCGGCGCAGAAGAGAGACCTACAAGATTATTAAAAGTAGGCAGTAGCCTATATTTTAAAATCTGAATTAGAATACTTAGCTAATATTATATCTATGTGGCCGTTAATTCTTTGTTGTAAATTTTCTAGAACTGTATAAAGGGGATAAACAAGGAGATTTTTTTTTAATTCACTTAACACTAACTGAATTCCCAACACCTAGATAAATAATTTACACAGTCAAAAACTTATCTGAGTGCTTGGCAGAATTCTTGAATAAATTTTATAGTTTACGAATAAAAATAGTCCAATTATTGTGTGCGATGAAATGTTCACTTCATTATTTCGATATATTTGCCTTTTATTAATTAAAATAAATGGACATTTCATTCGTTTGATATTAACGCAACAATATTTGATTTATCGCTGAAATGACTTCGATTAAAATAGTTTCTGTGGAATTAATCAGCTGGAATAAAATTTGAATAATCGTTTTATAATTAATTTTAAGTATCGATTTAACCAAACAACGGTTAGCAAAATAAAACGAACATAATATTATGTTAAAAAACAACGGTTAGCAAAATAAAACGAACATAATATTATGTTAAAAAAATGTGATATCTTCCTATTTTATAAAATTAATACATTATTTACATTTATATCATTATACATAACAACACTATAGGTATGTTCGTGATACACCCAAAAAGTACTGCACCGATTTTTTTTATTCCGTTCTCTCTGATGGAAAGCGTGGTTATCAAGAAAGGTTAATGTAATGTGGTATTTAGAAAAAGTAGGCGAAGACGCGGGCAGTAAGCAAGACTAATTAAATTACTACGAAATATAAATACAGCTCATAATATTTTTAGCCTTAAATTATACTTATATCAGTATCTACTATCTTCCCAGACATTTCAGAAAAGTAAATTAGCAGAACACTTGAAAATTCAGCTACGGTATCACAAAATTCGGGCGCAAATATCTTTATTTTGAAACGAAATTAATTACAAGAACTGTTCGTGACGTTTCAACCATTTGATTAATTTTATTAATTTATCGGACACAGGAGTACGTGTTCCTGCGCATTTTTTTTTCATTATTTGGAATAATTTCTTTTTTTATATACATCTCGAAGTTTTTGAGTTTGTTTTCTATTTTTTTGGTTGCGCCTCCGCATTTAACCATCGTGGTAGATACATGTGCTTTATTTTAATGGTTGCCTGGATGAGATTGCTTTAAGCAATAAGGCCGTCTGTATACTTGCCATGTTTATGTTTTCGTTATCTTTTCTATTCTTATATCTCGCACTGTACAATAAAGGGTCATTAAATAAATTGAAAAAAGTATTCTGAGATATTTACAGAAATTTAATTAGAACATATTTCCGCATTATTTTCATCGGAAGTTAAAAGCCGTTGGGGCGGAATGTCGCAAAATTAATTGCATATAGGAAGGGTCAGCAAACAGGAGACCCATCACTAAATTAATATTTTCCTAAATAAAATGGATTCTAAACATTTTTCAGCATTCAGTCGAGAAAATATGGTTTATTTATGAATGGTAATGAATGATTTCTATTCTGTTGGGATTTAATTTGTTGGTTTCAACTTTTCAAGTGATTTAAACTAAATTTACTTCAATGTCCTATAACGTAGTTAGTAAAACTGCGTTAATTTGAGATGAGCAATGTTGTATATTCTATTTTCATTAATTAATTCTTAATTTCATAATCTGTCTTGTTTTTCATTAGGTATGTGTTCGGAGTGTTGTAATTTACCTTCTTGAACATTTTCCAGATTTCAAATGAAATCTAATCATATACCTGCAAGATAAAATAGGTCCAATCAATTCAAAACAACCCAGAATCAATTCCTAGATATCAGATAATGAATTAATATCGAGGACTTAGGTTGTTTCAAATTGCAAACCATGACGTATGTTACCGTTGAAAATCTGACGTAGTTATCGTTAGCAATCAAACATGACCTTTCTATTAGAGCTAGCGAGAGATATCGGGTCTGATAAAATTCGAACTAACCAAGCTAAATAGAAATTGTAGGACAGAATTTATCTGAAGCATAACATGCGGTTATGTTGGTACTACGTCAAAGTGTGAACATTGAACATGTTCATTAAGATAAAACTATTAGCTACATTATATTTATGTAATCGTTAAAAACCGATATACGTTTTGAATTTAGTAGAATATTGTCCTATCCTATCCTACTAGATGTTATAAATGCGAAAGTTTGTGAGGATGGATGTATATGTGTATGTGTATGTTTGTTACTCTTCCACGCAAATACTACTGAACCGATGACAATGAAATTTATCATACATATAAGTGGTAACTTGGATTTATTAATCCTATCATAGGATAGGTTTTATCCCGGAAATCCCACGCGAACGGGAACTATGCGGGTTTTTATTTGCAAACGCGGGTGAAGCCTCGGACGGAAAGTTAGTATGTAATATATCTTTAACAACTTTAAATATTATTCTTGTACATAAATAAATAATAATAGCAGTGTAACAATTGAATAGAATTTACAATTCAATATTCAATCCCAGACCTCGGTGTGCCAACTAGACGATCTTCACTAACAAGGGATTATCCAATGTACACCTATCTAATATCTATTATTTATTTACGAAAAATAATAAATATCATTGAAATCTTTGATTTATTACTGTAA
The DNA here is from genome assembly GCF_061535455.1 of Colias philodice. NCBI lineage: Eukaryota > Metazoa > Arthropoda > Insecta > Lepidoptera > Pieridae > Colias > Colias philodice. Next base: position 5,332,179 of record NC_143098.1, on the reverse strand, counting down.
TAAAAGTGAAATAATTCAACATTATAGCATGAAGAAGGGATTTTAAAATAGTCATTTCCACTTCTTCAAAAAATTGGGAATGTTTTCAATGTGACTGTTTTTGTGTTTTGTACTTCAGAACTTTCGAATAAGTTAACAGATTTTGATGATTATTTTTTTATTTAATAGCTGTGTGGTTTGTGTATATATATAGTATCCAGTTCTGACCTAATTTAAAAAAATCTAACCTTACCTTTGTTAATAAAACAGAAACATGTAGTCTACTTTATATCACTACTAGAGGTCCGCCCGAGGTTTTATTTCGCAATAAACGGTAGCCTATGTCCTTTCTCGGGTATCAAAATATCTCCATACCAAATTTCATGCAAATTGGTTCAGTAGTTTAGGCGTGATTGAGTAACAGACAGACAGACAGAGTTACTTTCGCATTTATAATATTAGTATGGATTCAGTCAACGTCGTCTTCGTCGTAGCCATGTCGTAGCACTTTAGAAACTTGTTATATATACTTTATTATAAAGTTAAAGTTTTTTGTTTGTTTGAACGTGCTAAGCTCAGGAATATAATCTCAGTTATATATAATGGTTATGTATAGCTGAAGTTTCACATTATAAATATCGACTCATAAAATACATATTCTGCACATCATTTGAATACCAAATTTTTCGCGTGATTACCTTTACCGAACTACAAAAACAAAAAGTTATTTCACAAATAACTTTTATACCGTAACTGAGGAGGTTTTTGTGCAAATTCAAATGGAATGCTTGCATGTTAATAATATTTTGGGTTCCAATCTATTTTTAGTGGTAAAAGATGAGGAAAGTTTAAGAACTTTACACAACTAAACATCGCTAGTTTGCCGATACTTAAAAATAAGTATAATTTGTCCTCAAGTTCGTATAATAATAATATTGTATAAAGGTGTAAGTTGCTCTTTCATTGTTTTGAAAAATGGAACATTCAATTTCTTATGCAATCGCAGATAGCTTCTGACGAAAACTCGCTGGCAGCTTTTGTGGTTTTATCTGATTATTCTTACATGTTATAAAAATTCAGAAGGCAAAACGTATAAGTAACCTAAAAACCATTTGTATAAAATATAATGAAAAGTTATATCAAGTATCAACATAGATTCATACTTGACCCAATTTTACACACTTAAATTCCAATTGAAATGTATTCGTATCACATTCCTTGTACAGTTAACGCCAAACTAACAAAACAAGAATTCAGTAATAAAATTTCCTTTTTTAATATCCTGTTGAGAGTTAAAAGCATTAAATGTCAGTATTTCTTTCAAAATGTAATTTGTATTGACTTAACAACGTGAAGGAAATTGAAGTCGCGTATAAAAGACATGCTATTTATTTTAGTCGGCGCAAAAATACTAGGTTGTTGGGTCACATTCAAGGTATTTGTATTGCGTAGGAGAAATCTACATTTCTATACTAATTTTTTAAACTGAAGTTTATTTTTTTTTTGTTTGTTTGAACGCGCTAATCTCAGGAACTACTGGTTCTTTTTGTAAAATTATTACGGTGTTAGATAGACCATTTATCGAGGAAGGCTATAGGCTATATATCATCACGCTAAGACCAACAGGAGTGGAGCACTGCGGGTAAAACCGCAGGGCACAGCTAGTATAATAATAAAGATATAAAGTGAAACGCGTTTGAATTCTGTAATTACTCAGAGGGAGTGGAGTAAAGCTTTCCACTACACTATGAGAATGATACAGTACTGAAGAAGCCGTTTTAAGTACATTGTTTGAAGTAAATGGGACGGAAAAAGACTCAGCGCGAACTGAATAATATTAATCTGTACTTTGTCTTGCTTTTCAGGTGTTATTTGAAAGACGTAAAAGGTGTTAATTAGTGAAACAATATAATGAGATAAAATTAATTTTAATGTGAACTTGATTGATGTATTTACTAATGGTTAGGACTATGACATTGTTACTGAAGAGTGAAGTGTATAAAACTGAGTAGAGAAAAATCGTAGCGAAGTTTTATACTATTTTGTGTTTAATAATTATTATGTCGTATGTATATATTTTATATAATTTTAGAATACCTTAAATTATGTATAATGATTGTGTCTACCTAATATCTACTAGTTATCTATTTTAAACAGCAAGCAAAGTCGATTCAAGTGACCTATCTTCATCCATCACGTATGAAGTTTCTATAATGAAATTATAATATTGAACTATTTTTATAGGGACAAATTGGAGCTTTCCATTCCTTGTTTATTCATATTCTAGTAAAGATTAAAGTTAAATAAGATAAAGGATAAAGAAAAGGATAAAGATAAAGATAATTTTAGAAAAATAGTAAATTCTTGAATGGAATGCGATTCAAGGTAAATTAGTTTATTTGAATTTTACTAATTTTGTTGTACCCGATAATTTGGGCGCTCAAAAATAATTTCAAAATATTCGTGCTTCTTTTCGCGAATCTAACGAACCTAACTTAACATAACAAATAAAAGTGATTGCGTATTTTTATCATTCAAAACAAATAAACAGATAATTTTATAAGGTAATCCCATATATACAAGAGGTCAATTATTATTTATCGACGCGAGAAACAATTACACGAGTTAATTTAATTTAGTTATAATTTTGTATTTTTTAAAGCATTAGAAAAATAAAAATATTTACACGCATATTAATAAAAATAATCGAAAGTGTATTGTAATATAAAACAAACAAAGAGCACAACAATACTTGAAATTCTTCCACGTAAAACATTCCAAAAGCTGCAATTAATTACGTGCAAGATCAAACAATCCAAGTAGGTAGCATCTTAAATAAAAATATTCAAAAAAGCAAAGACAAAGTTTGTGTCATAAAACTTTGAGTAACAAGTTATTAAAATGACTCGGAACATCGCCTCAGCGAAACTCTTGGGAGGTTTTGATTAGGTGAGATCTAATAAAAAAACTTTTTCAACTTCCACAGCTCTAATTAAAGTGAATTCAAATAAGGACAAATTAATCGTGAAATAAGGAGATTGACGCTATACTTCTGATATTTATAATTTTCTTATATTTCAGCATAAAACAATGATAGGTCCATGTTAAACACCAATTTGTGTTGTCTGTATGTTCTAGATGTATAAAAGAGAGTGGTGTTAGATTCACCACTTACAAAATAAGGACTACTGAAGAGATAGCAAATACAATTTCAGTTTATTGCATTTTTCTCCAAAGCAAGATAATAGATATATATTAAAATCTTTAAAACATTTCTATTTTACTAAATTGGAGCTAGATCAAAAAGGAGTAATAAATAATCTTCTTCTTAATATCCTAAGGCCCCTAGCTGGGGCAAAGGGCGTCAACAGTACTCCGCCATGCGTGTCGATTTTGGGCAGCTCGTTTTATCTCGCTCCAGCACCTTCCGATTGACTTGGCCTCTGCGATAACAGTACGACGCCAAGTGAGCTTTGGACGGCCACGTTTCCGTTTTCCCTGGGGGTTCCAATCCAAAGCTTGCTTTGGTATGTGTTCCGGGTCTCTACGTAGCGTGTGGCCAATCCAGCCCCACTTACGGCGTTTAATCTGATGGGCGATCGGTGTCTCATCGCAGCATTTCCAAAGGTCGTCGTTGGAGATAGTTTCTGGCCAGTAAATTCCGATGATTCGGCGGAGACAGCGGTTAACAAATGTACCTGCAGCTGGCGCGGGATGTCCTTTGTGACCTTCCATGTTTCACACCCGTATAGCAATACAGTTTTTACGTTGGACTGGAAAATTTTGAGCTTAAGCCTTAAATAAATAATACACAATTAAAATTGACATTTTCAAATGAAGACAATAACTATTATGTAAAGCTATATAAACGCTACAACAATTTTCGCGTTAAAACGACCTCGCTTATTCCAATACCATTATACCATTCAAAGGCTGATCAAAAATTCAAAAGCTATTACTTTCGCAATATCGCTAAATGCTGTTTACATACAAACATGTGACTCGTAGTTCAACGATTTTCTATCGTAGGGAAAACTAATGATTCGAATATATTGAAGTTCTCTATAAACATGTAAATTCGCAAAGAAGTTGTTGTTTGTTAAATAAATGGTTAATATTTTATTTATCTATCAAAGTTCGTCAAAATGTAATGCTAGAAAATTTTAAGAATTAAAATAACTTGAAACCTTCTGGTTGAAATAAAACACTTCCATTTACTTATGATAATTTAAAAAAATTATTACCTTTTTTCTCATTTAAAATAAGTTGATAGTGGTAGAGACAGAATATTTATTACAATTATTAAAATATCAAATTAACTAAGTATATATAAAAATTTCTAGTATATTCCATGTACAGTTTTGTAGTAGGTAGTTGGATTTATCCTGTACGTAATTCATTTGTGAGCTTTCTCTACTGTGGTAGCTCTTCAAGTATATACTTAGTTGTATCGTTTAATCAAAGTTAAAGCATGTCGATGAGAATCTCTTCTTAAAATGTTTTCTCATTTCTTAGCGAATATATTGCTTCGAAAACATTTTTAAGAAATGAAAACAATTTCTACTTCGATCATAAATTTATTATGCAGTGACTTTTGGATTATTTTCTACTATCGTGATTTATATTCAAAGAAAGTTGTGCTTATAACTTTGAAAGAATATTAGTAAAAGTTTAGTGTGATCATATAAGTTTGAAGCATTTTAAATATATTTTTGAATAACATCTTTATAAGTGTAATAGAACTAAGTAATAATTTTATTTTCGAATCTACTAGTATTGACTACGTTATATCAACTACATCCCTTGTAGAAATGTTAGTTGGCTAAATCTAAAATGACAATCTTCAGATAAAAAGACAACTAGGTATGAAATCTACAATGATAATCTTTCACAGTCTTAAGAGTCTACTTCATTTAATTCACATGTGATCAACTATAATGACTTTTTAATAAATGTACCAAAAAATATGAACAGCGTATAGCTTTTTTCCATAGTGGTGTTGACGTGACACGCTAGTTTCCATTTACATGCCTAATTAGTTGGCAGCGCGCCAAGAACTTTTGCACGTCTGCCGTGCCCTTGATTGGCGATGGGATCTTCAAACTGTATGTCACCAATCACTATGGGCATTTTTAACCAACTGCAAAAGATGAAGGGTTTTGTTATTCGAGTGTATGTAGACAGCCCAAAGCGGAATGAAACCGCTGGGCAAATTTTGACTTGCGTGTCGTTGTAATTATTAGAACTGTGGTAGTAACATAGGCTACTTAAATTAACAGTTTGTATTGGTATTTATGGAGGAAATTCCAATGGGAATGAGATATTCCACCGTGGTGAAAAGTAGCCTATTGGCTAGCCTCTTAACTATGTATAGATACAAAAATCATTCGATATAATCGCTCCGTTGCCACGTGTAAGAAGGACAAACACTTTTTCATTAATAAATAATAATTATCAGTAAGAAGAAATGAGAAATGCGAATTTGGCAAGATGATATTAACTCTTATGAGTCATTAGCTGTTGGTTCATTTACTCGTAATTAATGTTTAATTAACATTGTGTTTACAAAGTCACATCGAATGAAACGCTAACTGTCACTGTGATTGAACTTTTTGGCGATATGCGTGGTTGCACAATATCATCATATTTTAATATCCTTTAAAGAAAACGTAAAAGAATGCGTTAGATTACCTTTAGTTTTTTTATACATAGATAGGTGGACGTTTGACCCCAGTCCCACCTGATGGAAAGTGGTGACGAGATCTAAGGTGGTAAGTCACGTCCGCCTAGAAAGTTCCTGTTAATTTGTCTCTTGAAAATAAAGTAGAATATGAGTGTTAGTAGTATAGTTTCTATAGTGGAAAAAAATGAAAGTAGGGGGAAATAAATGTAATCTAAATTTTTTTACATGCACGAAATTCATTTATGTAATTCATAAGCTTTCATGTGGGATTTTTCTATTTGAATAACAAACGTATCTTATATTCTGATCTTCAATAAGATTTTGTAGATTTTTGCTTTTTTCCTTTTCTTTTGAACAATAAAGCCCTAAGAATATTAATATTATATTTGAACCATGACACCAACTGTTATACATTCGTAAAATTAAAGCTTCCAACGAGTGTATGTACCTATCTTCAACAGATTATTTAATAAGCTATTAGAGACGTATTAGGCAATTCTGAGTATCGAAAAACATACACAATCCAAATATTCGATATCATTTACTCACTGATTATGAAATAGTTAGCAATCTGCACTCAGATAACGAGATAGGTCATAGTTCCATGGTCCAGAATCAGTCTGCTGCTATAACAAGTCAACTGACTCTTATCAACGATACTTCGACTGCATATTCATTTGATTCTAGTGGTATGCTCGTTGTTAAACTTGATTCGGAATTTGAGTAAGACTTGGCTTTTATTATTTTACCTGTATGACACTGCATTTTGAAAACATAATATCATAACTACCTATAGGTAGTAGGTATGTCATTTTTCTGGTTTGAACCTTATTAAAATCCTTATTAAATATTATGTAGATTTTATAAAAAAAAAAAATTACCTATTGAATAATTTTTACGTTGTAACGTTATAGATACTTTCGAATATAATACAATGTTTTTCTATAGTTTACTACACTACATGCTATCTATAAAACACTCAAGGATAGGAAAAGATTAAAAGTAAATAGATAAGTAACAACTTTTCGACTTCCGTATTACGGTTGTATAAAACTTGGCTTTTAGAGATAAAGATATAAGTTAAACAAATATTCCGTGGGGATTACTATGATAAAAAACAAAATGTTATACCTATATACATAGTATAGTTGTATGTGAAAATATTTTCAAAATATTCGATCGGTTATACTTCGAAAATGGTTCCCAAATGCCACCATACATTTAAATTCACTAAAACACGAAGTTGAAGGATAGAGGAATGAAGTATGAATTGAAAAACTTACTATTTCTTCAAAAACAAAAATAACTTTTTTAATTCATATTTCTGCCCACTCTTATTTACACAAAACCCTAAACCGATCTGATATTATTCAATAAATACAGCTATAATCCGCAAATATTTGGCCATTTGGAACAATTGTTTGTATTGGAGTTGAAATTCCTTACCTTTGCCACCGCTGTAGGCTTATCCCGTCCTCTTCAAATATAATAATGGAATCACGGAATTTTCATCGGCTCTTAGTTGACCGAATTATAGCTTACGGATTTATTTACCGACTTTTAAAAAAATAAGATTTAAAGAAGACGTTGGTATAATTGTTTTTAATTTTATCTTTAAATCACATAATATGTAGATTGTAGATATTAGCTATATGTATCTAAATTGATTATATTATATTATTTAAGTAAAAGAACTAAATTAGTTCAATATTAGCCTGACACATTTTTCGTTTTCGAAAATAGTTGAAATAGATTTCCCTTTGAAAACAAATCATCCTACAAAAGCGTCCTGTTTCGATAGATTTAAGTTTGTCGGGGAATAAGTGAGTATAATCCTCCTCTACTAATATTATAAATACGGAAGGGAAATGTTATAGTTAGGCTGGTCCTGAATACGCAATTTTGTTACCAGATAATAAGAAAAGTTTTTAGAAGATTTTTACAAAACTTGTGGTATTTTTTCCACAGCTTTATAAACGTTAAAATTGCACTATTTTGTGCATGTGTATTTATTATGTACTAGTCGCACATAACAACTCCGGCCAGGTGAACCTGGGATAAAAAAAAAACAAAAATAAAACATAGCCTGTGTCACTCACGAATAACCTTGCTTGCTGCTGAAATAATTTTTAAAATCGGTCCAGTGGTTTATTCGTTACAAATATTCAAAAATAAGGGAATATTTTTTTCCTCTTTTGTACTACATATTAGTATCAATATACAACTGAAACATGAAACAAATTTCGTAATTTTCGTAAGAATTCGTTTTTTTCTTTCTGTGAAAAATACAATACATTTATATACCAAATCTGCCTCTAGTACCTACTACCTACCGCACTATCCATTGGTTGGAAACAGCATGAAAATCGGTGCTGTAGTTTTTGAGTTTATCGCGAACAGGCAGTCAATTCGCGATTCGACAGACAGACAAACTCAGCGGAGGACTTTATAATATAACATTGATATAAAAATTAAAGAGTTCTGTGAAAATATTAAAACAGCTAAAAATATTTACATATACATACATCACTTTGGCGCGAAAGCTCTCCTAACTAATCCGGGTTGGTACGAAACAGTAGCTATTTGCTACCCGTCAAACTTTTAATTGAGCTGAAAAAGTCTGTGTTTGATGCCAGTCGGGATTTTAATCAGCTTTGAGGTACGAGTTTCATGCATTTACTTATTTGACTAACAAGACTTGAATTTTGTTTGATACACATGTGAAAATAAGTTACTTTTGCAAAAAAAGTGCATGTGCCTTGCACCTTAATCAATAACAGTTTCGACAAAGTTATTTTATTAAAATTTTCTTCCTAAAAAGTTTATGTCTAATAATAATTATGTTTCGATGTAAAGATACTTTTAGAGCCGGTTCTAAAAATTATTATTTAATTCTTATTGAAGTCTAAATGAATGAATATTTGTGTTTGGGTTCGTGTCCGAATTCAATTTATTTTATTTAATGAACGCATCATTACTACTTAGAGTTTCAATAGATTACAGATGTTTCTAATTCCTTCCTTCCATTAAAAGCTGCTATTTAAATCAAATCTGCGTTTAACTGAACTTCTAAATCATTCCGTAATAAATCGCGACCGTTTCTAGCGACGGTAACAATGGAAGAAAATGAAATAAAGTTTGATCGAAACAAGGGGGTTAGCGTGACAGAATGATAGCCGAAAGCGCAACGTAAATGCGACCAATTATACTTCATTAATGGCATGTTAAATTCATTCGAATTCGTTAGTGTACAGGTTCCTTTATTTGAAGGTCTTGTTCTTGATAATATTATGTAATTTAAATGTAGTTATTGTTCCTTATCAGTAACAGTTTTGTAACTGAAAATGATGAAGATTGGTATGAAATAACAGACTCAAAATGTTATTTTCGTTTTAGAATTTCATAATTAAACACAATAATAATAAAAAGAGCGCGTGTGACGTGTCAGAAGTGAAACTTCTTTGTCATGATTCAACCAAAATCGTCGTTGAAATTTTACTTTCAAATCGCCTAAAGCAGTTTCACTTCAAAAATAAAATAATATCATTTTCGACCAGACATAATTTTATCGAACCATAAATTAAATAAAAGTCCATGCCATCCTTCTATAGTGACGATTTCAAATCGGAATTCCAACGGAATCTATATTTCCAAATCGCTTTTCCCAGTTTGATTATTTTCAACGCAGGCCAAAATACGAGGAACGATTCTATTTATGTATGCATCTCTTTGAACCTGTCTCTTTAATACAATAATTCTAAATATTTATTTTATTCAAGGTAACAGTGTTAGTGATTCATTCCTTATAATATTTTAAACTATATTTACTACGAAAATTGATATAATTATGAAAATTTAGTAGGTATTTCATATCTTTAATGAAGTACATAGTTTCTACAAATATAATTTCATAATTGATTCGAATGTATTTTTACAATTGACATGCAGCGAGTTATAAAATTGAAGCAATTTTCGAAATGAACAAATTTTTCGCATGAAAAAAGATGTTCAATATGTTGTGATTGTAAGAATGCCTCTGCAGGAAAATGTAAATTTTCGATAAATACAACGTAATTATAAATTCTTAAACATAAACACAATGTTGTAAAAATACTGCATTAATTCACTTACATTAATTTATTAAGACATGCGTCGACCGCTTTTTCTAGCATGAATTTTTAATGTTAATGAAATTATTTCGTAGCCACACAACGTATGGTCTGAAAAATATTATTTTAAACTGCCTATGTAATGATTAAAAAATGAGCAAAGAGCCGTTAAATTAAGAAGATTAATTTTTCTAGAATTACTTATTAAATTTACCTAAGATGGTTATAGACTTGTTAAAATTTTTCAGCGCACTTTCTTCGAAACAGGTTTATTCATAGACACGTATTCAGTTATCTGTCGCCGTAAAAGTTGGGAATTCAATATAGATCCGATCTGTTGGACAATTTGCGGAAAAACCCACGTGTAGGCACGGACTGCAAGCTATCTCGGCTGTATTGAATGTTCGTGATTCTACAGGCGATACCAGTATTGCCTACGTTATGTAACATAGCTGTTATCACACGTTCATAAGGCATTATTTTTATTAGAATACATTAGCACCGGGCGTTTTGCGTACCGTATCGCATGTTTTCATTTCATTATGTTGATTTTTTTATGGGGAATTGCGAAGTTATTTTGTGCATACTTAGCGGTGGGGTTATTAGTTCTGGTTTTGTTGAACGCGTTATAAATGGTTTCTTAATGTAGGAATGGAAATTTAAATTTAAATTTCCTATGAATGTGGCTAGGGTACGAGTAGTAAGTTCAAATAGAAGACTCTCTATTAATTACTTAATTTATAGTTAATAGATTATTATAAAAAGTCGTACCTACACAAGAATTCAAAATTATTTCACATACAAATATAATGTCTAATATTATAAATTAATATATAGTTACTAAAGATTTAACTGCCTCTTCCTTGTTGCCAAAGGTGCTCAATCATGCTACTGACAATGTTAGTTTACCCTCGTGGCTCGAAAATCAAATAAAGCAGTCTTGGGCCTGAACCCGCTCAATACTAGGTACGTATTGAAGACACATTACACAATGTGATCGAATAAATACAAATATCACTACACACACATACGTCCACGTACACACTCACACACACACACTCATACCTATGTACCCACAGGCACATGCAAACGCACATAAAAATTTTATATTATCGTACTTATAGCTGATCCAGCAAACGTTGTTCTGTCTAAATAATGTTCTGTTACTCCTATCATTTAGGGAGATGAAAACTAGATGTTGTCCGATTCTCAGACATACCCAATCCAAAATACACACAAAATTTTGACGCCAAGACGTTTAGAAGAAGTTGAACGACAAAAACCGCGACGCGAGAATTTTATACATTAGATCTTCGCATCATTTCTTACAGCCACGAACACAATAGCACCTTTAATATAGTCAACAGAACGTGATACCATCACTAGCTATAATACAATATTGATTTGTAATCTCCACTAATGTTAGGAGATCCTAACAGAGGCAATCACTGAGGCGGTGATATTTACTTAAATACAATCAAACTACTCCAATCACTTCTGCTTACCTAGTGGTTGCACTTTACTCAATCGTGTTTGTTGGTCGTCGTTCAGCTATTCCAGTCCAGTGATGAATATATTTAATTTCATTTATTTGCTTTATTATTATTTATGTAAAAAAGATTATTATTATGTTTTGTATAACTACAACCATGAAGGAAACATATTATATCTTGGTATAGTTTTATTTATTTCACATAATCTCTAATTGTATTTAGGATAAGTAATAAACTAGCTTACTACGTTTAACGTACTTCAAATAAGACTTGCAAAAATGAACGACGTATATTGTGTTCTCTCTGACTTGCTCGTAAGATAATCGGTATTAGCAGAATGACATTTATTTAGAGACATACTTCCTAGTTCCTCCTTGTATGCAGGTCAGCCCTAAAATATGATGGTCTCTAGACATCTCATAGAATGGATGTAAAAAGAATGTTTGTAATCTCTCAAGTATTGCCATTAATAATGATGAAATAATATTTTATTGCCTAACGAACGCTTTTCATAGATAAGTACCTAGTTAAATAAATATTGTGATCGTTTTACTGTCGTTTTATTAGCAAATTTATTCGCAACGCATTTTATTTTTATGTTATTTTTTTAATACCAACGGATTTAACAGAAACGATAATTTTATATGAATGCAAGAAAAACATACGAGTGTAAAAAAGAGAGAACAAATAAAAATATATCGTTAAATAAAATCCCCCGTGAGGTGTGAGTTAAATTAACCATTAGCTTATTGAAGTAAAGGCGGATGATATAAAAATTAATTTCATTTACTTTCGTTCGGGTCGTTAAATGTTTTATGAGGGTGCGCGAAACTCTTACTTCGGTAAGACGTGTCTATAAAGTTTAGGGTTTATTGGTGTAAATAAAATGTAAGCTGCCTTCGTCCTATATAGTTGTCAGTCGATGTATAATGCACTGGATTTTATTTCTTCACGTTTTTACTCAAGCATGGTTTTTATACGGAGACTTTTTCTAGTTCTTACTTGGATATCTCACGTTCATAAAAGTTACTAGCTTTTTTATTGATGTGAAAAAAAGCTTTCTAGGTACAAAATATATTTAATATTACTGTTTGTAACAAAAGTAAGTTAACTTTTTTTCCTTTATATATAGTAGGTTTTTGGAAACATTGTAATAAAGTTTCGAATCCTCTTGCTTTTTTGATAAAATGATTAAAAATTAACATAATATGTGCATAATATGCTCCCAGTTCCCACTATTAATATAATCTTCATGTTATTATACTTTATTGAATTCTATTCGAGTTATACTTCAGTGAATTTATACATGTTTTTCACAGCATTTTTATCTTCATTCTTCCTATTCAAGAAACATGAACAATCCGATTTGCTTTCAAGTCCTCGTTATATATTTGACATCTCTCTTCGAAAGTGTTTGCAAGTAACGAATGTGACCCCTATGTTGAATTGTACTACACTATAAAATATACATATATACGAATTATATCTAATATTCTAATATAGTTTGTAAGGATGTATGGATGTATGGATGTATGGATGTTTGTTACTCTTTCACGTAAAAACTACTGAACCGATTACAATGAAATTTAGCACACATATAGAGGGTAACTTGGATTAACACATAGGATAGGTTTTATCCCGGAAATCCCACGGGAACGGGAACTATGCGGGTTTTCCTTTGAAAACGCGGGCGAAGCCGCGGGCGGAAATCTAGTAGTATAATACATATAATAGTAGGCGTAAAAACCTCGCAAAATGTTTAATACATTTGTTAAAGTGAATAATGTAATTTTTTATGATAACTACATCAAAGTCTGAGTATTTAACTGATATCTTAATTTTATATTAAATTCCCTTTATTTATAGATAATATTAAATTACACAAACAGTGCATGGAAAAAAAAGATTTATATTTATGCATACCGTCGAGTTACTTAGCTTAGGTGTCTCTTTATTTGAGTAAAATCTTTAACCTTTTAACCGTAGCAATGCCAAAGCATAAGCTTTCCATCATAATATAATTGAGGTTCAAGATAATCATAACAACAATCGCATGAATCAAACAAGTCGAAACTTTTACAAACAAATATACGTTTAATTTATCACACGCTAAGGAACGATTAGTAAAGTTACATTCTATCGCGAAATGAATGAAAAAGTTTCTTTTGTTATTGTACAATTCTGAGGGATCGACAGATGTTATATTTCCTCGGAAGATGAATGTTTCAGGGCTTATTTTTTTTAACCACATTTTTGCCTGAATTTAAGAAGTAATAATAAAGTAAAATTTTTAATGCGAACTCTGATGATCTCTTTACATTTTTAAATAAATTAATTTAAATCTGTAGTTGGACTTTTGAAACATACAAAAGCTTCTTCTTTATTCTTTAGTCTATCTGTGTGTAAAACTTTCTCGAAATCCTCTGAACTATGAAAAAGTAGTAGATTATAATATTATTATGAATGCACGATGCATTATTATCATTATCTTTTTTATAGTGGTAGATAGTAATTTAGAGATATTAATTAATTTTTGAACCAAGTAAAGCCAGGGCGGACTGCTAGGTGTATACAAACCCATCAAGGAAGTGTTAAGTAGGAACTACATACGTAATTGTTGTTTATGTATGTCTATCACACGCAGCCGCTCTAATTGACGTACAGACTACGGTATTAATTTAATTATTCACGTATAGAAGAAAACATTTTGTAGGTATGGATCTTTTTTTAATACCTATTAAATAATATTTTTTTTTATTAATAATTTACTCTTCATAATTAATACATTGTTTAATACCTAAGTTACATATTTCCAGACTTCTTTTTTGTATGCGTTGAAATAAATGAAAAAAAAATTGTTGTGTACGTGAAAAATATTAACTTTTACTCTGAAAATATTAAAATACGCCCCGCCCCATTCCCCGAAAAAGCTCTTTGTAGATCGCTACCAATTAAATAAAGTATCTGTTTTATTTTATTTTACCAATTAAATAAAGTATCTTTTTCTGTGTCAATAATTTGAAAAGAATGATCAAGTTTTCTAAAGGTTTAAACTCAAACTATGACATTCAACCAAGGAGAAATGTAACGTGGCTTTAAAAATGCAACGCTGTCTGTCTAAAGGTCAGACTGAAAACTTTCTCTAAAAATACAATGCAAGTTTCATAAAAAATTCGACGACATGGTTGCTTGTATAATACAGAACAGTATTATACACAACATTCAAATATAACAGTAATTTTTGGAATGTTGTATGTACTAAACACTGCATAAACTGCTGTATTTAAAGTTTTAGCAAACAAATAAATAATTGCTTTATAAATAAATCTACTAAACAAAATAAATCGCTAAAATAAAGTTGGCAAAGCGATTAGTTTATATTAGTTTTGACTTACCCAAAGGCTGCTATCGTTGATACGCAATTAACAAAAACTAATTCTTTAAACAGGCCTTCGTTTAAAGAAAGGCTAAGGCTCTTAAAAGTTAAATGGCTCTTTTCAGTTTTGATTAAACTAAACAGAGCGTCTGATTGCGGACCTCATTAATTTCGACGAAGCTCCATCGAAGTTATAATGGCCTCTTAGCTTGAAATGTTATCGGCGAAATCTCAAGCCCTAGAAATTGTGCTGTTTTCTTTATAATTTCAGCGACCCCGTTGCTCTGGGACTTTGCGAACGAAAGGATTTATTTGATGTTTATATTGTGCATGTAAAGTTAAATATCTCATTAGAGAATATTGACATGATTTTAAAAAAGCAACTATGGAGATTCTTGCCGCTTCTTCTCCATAGATACTGCTTTCCGAATCGCTAATTGAATAAATAATTAATCTTTGAATTTGAATAAATACTTCTTACTGTTATAGTAGATTGTTTACCGATTGAAAAGTCTTTAAACACCCTAAAAATAAAGAGCAGTAGCAAGCAAATACACGTATTTCATACGTAAATGCACTTTCCAAACGGATTTGTGAATCCATTAGTGTATTTCTAAATGAAATATTGTTTTTTTTAATCACGTTATTTATTTGTATATGAGCTTTCACGTACCTAGTTATTTTCTTTGATGACTCGTACCTATAGAAACATTTATATCAACCAGGAATCGAACGTAAATTATTAAACATGTCACAAACATTAAATGGCATACATGAACAACTAGACGTTTAATAATTCGATTTAATTATTAACAAAACAATTGCGCGAATTCAATTTATTTACTTGGCAAATATTAATTTGCAACATTATGTCCTCAATTAGATAACAAGTCAAAGTCGTGACGTGCTCTGACATTGTTAAATTAACTATTGTAGCCGTGAAAACATGCTATTGTCTTAGAACAGAGATAATTGTCAAGCTTTTGTGCTTCGAACGTCTTTGTACGTTTGTTAGCTTGACGACCCGATGACGCCTTGTTCTCTTAGTTTGTGACCTTATTATGTATCCACGTATGACCATTGATGAATAGTAACAAGGAATAAGTCCAATATACATCTTTATACATAGGTATATTAAAATAGAGACCGGAAAGGTGCGGTAGTACCTAAATGGCTTCAATCAAATATTTTCAATTTGCTGTACGATATTCCAATAGTAGGTAGAAGGTACCCTTGAAAAACATCAAATGAAATCTAAATATTAACAAAATTCCTAAATATATCTACATTTTTTAAAAACTGTCCTATAAACTTCTATAAATATTCATATTATTTAATAAAAATTATCTGTAATTGGCGTATTGTTATCATTGTACATTGAATTATAGAAATTATATTCATTTTAAATTTTTATATCAGTGAAGTGTAGGTGGCGTCCAATAAATTTAAATAAACGAAAGCGTGAAGGTAGGTCACTAGTTTATGTACAAGTGTCATAGAAATTTACTGTTTGTAATTATGTTTCGTAATGAAGTCATACGTCGTTTACACGTAATAATCATTTTCCATAATTAAGTCATATTTTGTTAGTTTCTAGTTATCGTTCTATGAATATTACTTCACTAATTACATTCGGACAATATACATTTATACACAATATTTTAGTTGTTTAATAACATATCGATGGGATACGATTGATAATAATCGTAATATTATAAAAGTAACTAAAGGGATAACCAGCTTTAGCATTTAAAAAATAATTTAAAATTTGATATCTGAGAATGGCGCGTGTTGCAAGATTTTGTTGTAACTTTGTGTTCCTGAAGCTTTTAAGCTTGATGTTATAGTAAAAACTATTTATAATTTGACTCCAACACAGTGATACATAATTATATTTTTCATTTAAAACCAGTAGTTCCTTGATAAGCGCGTTCTACTGAACGAATTTTTCTGCCTCACAACACAAGTATTCACGTACACAACACAAGATATTGTTTAACTGACAGTTAGAGGTTTAAACACTTATAATATTATATCTATTTATCTTATACATATTTTCCATTGTTCCAGAGCGATTGAACGTCCTATACGAGAGGAACTGGACAAGGCTGGTCCACGAGCAGCTCCGAAAGTTTGAGACCTCGATAGTGGCAGCGGCGAGGAAGACAGACGCTCATGTGTCCGAGTTGGCGCTTGAGTCCAAGTGGACCTTCTCTGGCGCGCTGATATACTGCATCACGCTTATTACTACTATAGGTATGGTGTTTTAATGGGAATTGTTTATTGATTTTCTCAATTTTTGTGTAGGTATCATCTCAATACATAGGACTGTTTTTCCATTCAAAAATACATGTACGAAAAATGATACAATGCGATAAATATAGTGTCGATCAATGGATTAATCATAAAGTACGTAATAAATAAATGGATTAATCATAAAGTACGTGTTTAAAGTATGTATCACGATTCTGTTTGGTGCTGTTTGTGCTTAATGATGACATTCTGAGGACAGTCGTTAATTAAATTTATTCCGTTTTGAGAGTATCCAAATAATGGACGTTAAAAGTGTGATTTTAACTGTTATACGTGATAAAACCGCGCGCTTGTATCATGTATGTAATAACATAAATATTTTTTTTTTACTCATCTATAAGTTGAAACAAATGCTGTGAAATATTTCAAATATTTTATATATTCTGCAGTGTTTTGTTTTAAACTTACTTTCTTTTCCAAAAATAGCACATACGTATTTGTAGGAAGTGCGTGAAAATATTAACTCCCAATAACATTTAAGATGTAGGTAGCTGTGCAGAAAAATAATGAATTTATATTTTTTTTTACAAAAACTGCGAAACGTCAACTAAATAAGAAGAATATAAGATAATGCGGATAAATGCAGCAAGCTAAACAAAAACTTTATATTAATACCATTAATACAGGTTATGGCAACGTATCTCCAAGAACAGCAGCTGGTCGAGCTGCCACAGTAGCTTATGCAGCTGCTGGAGTACCTCTGGCATTGGCATGCTTGGCGGGGCTTGGCGCATCGCTGGCAAGGCTGGCGCGACTCGCCTGGCTGAGAGCTACTAACAACAAAGTGCCCAATAATTGGAGAAAGGATGAGGTATTTTAAACGTGAATGTTTTAGGTGATAGGAGCAGGATAGTCCTTTTACCTCTAAGCTAGGAATTTTTTGATTGTTTTTTTTAGACTTTTCTAAATGCGCAAGCAGAAGCTATGTATCTGTGTTGTGAATTGTGATACGAGCCTTTTTATTATGAACTAGCTGCTCCGCGCGGTTTCACCCCCGTGGCTCCACTCCTGTTGCCCGTAGCGTGATGAAATATAGCCTATAACCTTCCTCGATAAATGGGCTATCTAACACTGAAAGAATTTTTCAAATCGGATCAGTAGTTCCCGAGATTAGTGCGTTCAAACAAACAAACAAACAAACTCTTCAGCTTTATAATATTAGTATAGATTGATTGACTGTGTAGGTATACTGTGTAGGTAAATTGTATGTTACAAAAAGTTTTTTTTTTAAATACTATTTAAATTATATGTAAATTTTTGGTAATACAAAGCATGTTAGAATAATGAAAATGCGTTGAATATAATAATTTATCGTAAAAAGCGTAAAGGACAGGGAATTATAATAAGTACGTAGTCACCGAAGCGAAGTACGCTTAAGATTAGAGGATCAAAATACACAATAATATTTCTGTATCTTTTACCCTTTCGCGGAGTGTTTTGGAGTAAATTATTTCGGAATTATCCTGCTTTTCCATTTAGATTTTCACGCTGATAAAGGTTACGTTAATTTTAAAGCCATATTTCCTTACCTTAGTGTTATAATGCATTCTAGAAAGGAAAATAAATTCTAAATTCAGTATTAGATTTCCTTGTTTATATAATAGACCAATAATTTCTTCCCAGATGGAAAATCACTTCCAACTTCACGAACAGCAGCGGCTTCTTCCTCAGCCAATAGAAAGCAATCAGTACACATCATTTCCACCTCGAAGCCACCGGTCTCCTGGCACTGTGAAGGCAAGAGCTGGAGACAGGGGCCAGTACTCGCAGGTCTTCGAGAAGGCGCCAGCAAGCCCGCGATCTGCTACATTGGGACGAGTCAAGCGTAGTGCCTTTGTTGAGGGTAAATTTTGAAATATTTACCTATACTTTTCCTACATAAAATATTAAATAAAATATAATCAGCTGTTTGCTGTGCAATTATACAAAAATATTATCCATAAATAGCTATGTACCCCGTATTATCTGTGGTACACTGTCGAGATTGACCGTACTATCGGATTAGTCTTCGTGACATCATGCACAACACTTTGCTTAAGATAATCACATAATCAAATACGTAGTCTACGATTCTATAATGGAGATACAGATACACATTTATTTTAATATACGTAGATGAAAGTTTATGTATTTATCTTTATTACAGAACCCAATACGTCATCATCACAAACACAAACATTAGACAGGAAGAAAACTATGGGCAATACGAAGTGCATGGCCACAGTGCACGGGCCAGGGAGGGGAAAGGGGAGGATAATACAAAGGCCACGTGGTGCAGTTATCGAACAGCTTATAGCGGAGGAGTGTGGAGAGGTTATACATAACAGAAGTCACGAGGATCTTGATGATTCTGAAGATGCTGATGAATCGTAAGTTTTTGCTTGTTAGATATGGAAAATTCAATTTGAAATGAAAGTAAATATCAAAATATTTTACACTGTATTAAACAGCGCTTACGAATAGTCTTAATTTGTACTACCGAGTCAATAAAGTTTAAAAGTTTAAAGTCACCATGTTCAAGGATTTCATCATGCTGATACATGATTGAAAAAAGTCCATGTATAATGATAATCTATTTTTTTAGGATCTGTCCTCACGATACACCATCACGAGTGCCTTTAATATGGAATGAAGAGAACCACAAACAGAAGAGTTGCGCTGTCCCAAGCAGTAGTACAGCAGTGAGCATCCAAAACCACAGCCACAGCATCGAGCACTGCCACATACCCGTCGGTATCGTCCTCTGCCTCTTATTAGGGTACATCTTTATCGGCGCCGCCATTTTTTCCGCCTGGGAAAACTGGAGCTTCCTCGACGCCGCCTACTTCTGCTTTATCGCCTTAGCAACTATTGGCTTCGGCGATTTTGTTCCTACGAGTTTTCTCACTTCCAAACCCAACGCAGAATACTCCAAAAGTGAATACATTCAAATGATCGCGTGTTGTGCTTATCTTGTTTTTGGACTTATATTAATAGCGATGTCGTTTAGTCTCCTACAAGATGAGGTTGTGGCCCGATGTTCGCAACTAGCCAGCAGCTTAGGCCTGTCTCGTCAATGACATTACGAGAAGAGCGAATGTAGCTCGACCGACAATCACTTGAGAATGTTATGATCATTGTTGTGAATGCATTTTATTGTCCAGTATAATTGGATGTGTTTATCAATATTAAATTTCGACCGTGTATATTTTCTTGTTACCATTCTATCATAAAATAGAATTATTTTCTCATATATCTGCATTTATCAACTGATTATAATTTGAATAATATTTGAAACTTTTTACGGACTTTATACTTGTTTGAGAGCGAGAAGAGATGGATGTAAATAATGTATATGTATAAATATTTATAAAAGCAAGGCTGACGTTGTAATAAAACAATAAAATTGTGTGAATTGTAATTGTGTTTTATTGCTAATCCCGTAATGATTAATGATGCTAAAACCTACTAGTCGTACAACAATTTGTTAGTTTCACCCAAAATGTAGTCAATCAAAACCTAAATCTAGTTTGCAAATACATTTCTAACCGCAGAATTTAGCAATGTTACAAATGTAAATGACGAGGGATAAAAGAAGCTAACTAAAAGTCATTCAGTAAATATCCCACGCTACAGAAGATTAACCTAATTCCTCTTCTATTAGGATACGTGGGTCGGAGTGGAACTACATGTCTTTATTTTGTGCACCGTAAAACCCAACGGGATGCTTGGATTAAGTTCGGTCTGACACGCTACGTACTATGTGAATTATAAGCACAGTCTAATTAATTTTGTATAATGTAGCACCGTATCTAAATAGCTATCTATTGCATACCGAAGAGGTGAGCCTGTGGGTGAGCCTTTTTTATAGTGTATTGAAAGCTTAGGAGCAATATAACAGAGTTTGATTTTAGTACGCAAGATATTTTCCAGTACCTATAACCATCAGACATTGCTATTTTATATGTTCTTAGAATTCCAATTTCAATCACGATACAACCTCTGAATTTATTTTACCTTCACATAATAACACCAATGAAAAAAATCTGACCATTTATCTAGATGTAAAATAAAAACTAAAGACGTCCGAACTATTACCATATAAGTAATTGATCTATTTTTTAACATAATATCACTTATACTGAAACCGAAAGAAAACATACTTACCTTTTACTTATACATACTTAAATCATGATCTATTATATACCAAAAATAATAGAAGTACATAACAAATTCAAGATCAACCCCGCAATTCAGCAACTTGTTATTCAAACTAGTAGCAAAATATCAATGCCAATCCACCTGTATCCAACAGCGCTTTGACGAACTAAACTTAATAAAACTTTTGAATGCAGCGCTCGGCGGGGAACTTTCGTTGAATCGCTATATCAGACCTTAGCCTAACAAACCAAATCGAATTTCCATCGCGAGATATCTTATGGGACTATTCAAGTATATTTTTTGCTTTGATTTTTGAATATGTGAATATGGATGTCTTGGATGATAAAATCGCAACGAGTAAGATGAAACTGAAACTCAAACGAGGAATTTGAGTGACTTAACTTTGTAATCATGTTTATGCGTGAGAGAATCGTTTAATTTACCTAAAATATAAAAAAAAAATGTCGTGATGTAACCCACATAACGTGATGTCGAATAACCTAAAACTTAACTAAAACTCATAAGTGAGGCATAAATTTGGACTGATGATGGTACCTAATGAGGAAAGCATGATGTTTAAATTTTTTTAATTGAAAAAATAACAACATTTTATTCACTTATCCTTATTATTCCTAACAGACTATAAAGTAAATTAGGTACAAGTAAAAAAGGCAATTTTAGGAAAAACGCTTCCAACGCGAATGTTATCGACACGACATGATTAGTTATTCCATAATGAGGATGCAATATAATTTACTTGTCAATTTTAGCCCAAATACTTGGCTAACAAATTTAATTTGTCTCTGTCGAAGGAAAACAGTAAAAACGTTGATCGATGCGTCCCGCACATAAACACCTGTTTAGGAAGCTTTGTTTTTTGCCTATTTGCTTTCCATTAGTCTTATTAGTTGACGCTAGAAGAATGTTAGGTTGTTTTTATTTTTCTCTTTTTTATATACTGGTCGTTGTATATCTATAGATTAATCTTTAGACTAGAATCTAATTGTAAGCAAAATGTATGTGTGTTTTATCGAAAAAAAAGAACAGCTTTACTTCTTTTAAATTAATGACAAAAACTTTGTACACGTTATATCATAAGACTGTTCATGTTATAAATTGCAGAAATAATTAACCCTCTTAATAATGATTTCCTGTAATCATGATAAACCCAATTATTAACAAACCACGCTACAAAATACATTGAAAAAATCGTATAAGACAGTAAAGGCCGATGGGCCAGAAATGTGAAACGATTTGTTAGGTTTACAATGGAGCGAACCTCAATCGGATACAAGATTGATTCAGCTATATGCCCGTAATCCCCTGGAATCCAACCCCGAATACTTTTCTAAAAGCTTCTGTTACGCCCTACTATTGGAACATTTTAGTACAATATATTATATTGTTTTATTAAGTAATTATGTCCAAAAGTGTAGTTCTGTATTTTCTTCCGAAGAGGTTATGTATTTTAGATTTTTTCGATTGGGGATCAATTACAGGATCTTTTAAAATTATATACAATTGTATAAGTAAAATATAATTAAAATTAGCATACCATAGGTTAGGTATATAATCCATTATTTACACAATAAATAAGGGTATATATAATAAGGGTGCTATTACTATTTCTCATCATCAATAATTGATATTATAATATTATGATAATTTGAATAAATAAACTGATGAATGTCATATAAATGGATGTTATTGTACATTAATATATTACCTAATACAGAAGGTCGTTTATTATTTTGATGTTCACAATCTAATCATTCTAATTTTTTATTGAAGTCTGTTTGTATTTAATTTAGTTATAGTACAAATAGAGTCATTGCGAATGTAGAGTATCTAATTTCTTAAATTATTCACTTAAGAGAATAGTAAGATTACAATTATCGCATATTTATGTTATGAATATATAATAGCATTCATATTGATTAAAATAAATACTACTTAGTTACCTCAGTTTAATTTTACACTATCGAATTAATAATCTCGTCACCCGCAATACTCTACTGTTTTCATTATTCTTTTAATACATGAGCATTATTCAAGCACACACCATCAGCTTTGGTCAGAGATAGTCCACTTTTACGGATCTCGTTACCATCTATTGCAATTTAGCTAAAAGGGCCGTGTATTTATATATGTCAATTGCTATTTCGGTCCTACCTTGTGAAAATTTTTGGGACCTAATTGCTATTTTTTATTAGTTGAATTTAAATCTTAAAGCTTTCACATATTACACCATTTTATCATATTGTGAAGAACAAAAAATCTAGTAAACGGTTATGTGTAAAATAAGGTTCAATTTGTTTATTTCTATTTTAACTGCATTTAAAATTGAAAAAAATCAATGAATTTCCTTCAAAGCATTGATGAATAGCCTTTGCTCTACAGATCTTTTATTCTATTTTAGACCGCAACCAAAGTCCACTGCACTCCATTAGACTAACGAGTGTTCGATCAGGGAAGGGAACAAAGACTTCAAGGCTTTGAGCTAAATAAAGTACCAATCAAAACTAAATAACAAAAAAAATCTTGTGTGCCGAGCACACGTGTCAGAAGTGAAATTTCTTTGGCAAGATTCAAAGATATTAAATTGACCTTGAAATGTTACTCTCGACGCGCCTAAAAGAAATTTCACTTCAAATACTAAAAATCTGTGTAAATATTATATAAAAAAAGATATACGGGCCAAATTGAGAACCTCCTTCTTTTTTTTTGAAGTCGGTTAAAAAGTATCCCCATATCTATGATTATATGAAAATAAAGTTTGAAGCCAAAGCGAGAATTTCTGTTCTATCCATAATGAGACAACGTTAGCGGCGTGCTAATGGCTTACATTTAGCTTTTGCTTCTAAATTGGTTTTAAGTTTCAATTAGACTTCTAATTATTTACATTAAAATAATTATTGCTCATATTAATAGCTAATTGTGCGGGAACATCGAAATTGAAAGCTTGAAGATTCATAATTAACTTAACTACTTTGAAAACTGAATAAAATGTCTTTATAATTTGTGATAAGATTTATTTCAGCTATCTTTCGTATTGTAAGGTATCTTACAATTATTTAGTATCACCTAAACTGTGAACGTTTATTTATTAAGATATGGCATGAATTGATAACAATCGAATATATTGCAATTTATTTTCTTACTCCGTTGTTTCAGTTAATTAATAATTATCATTAATTGTATCTGAATTAGGTAAAGCACCAGATCTTATAATGTAAATTTTGTTTAAAGATTTAGAATAAATAATTTTATAATTTTATATTATAATAGACAAATTATTGTAATTTTCGTAATTATAATGGACGAACCCATAAGTAATTGGCAAATTTCATTATTAACTTAAAATTCTATATAGCTCAAAGATATACATAGACAAACATGAATTGTATCCTTGATTGTATCGGTGTTCCTTTCAAGAAAATTTCTTTAGAAAAAATATGGTTCCGGAAATCTGTCAACGAGCAAACATTGATTGATGTTTCTTTAAGGTTCACTATAGAATATAGATAGTATATACCTACCGAATGTTTCTTATAAAACGGATTTTGTTATTATTATCTCATTAGCAGCTTATAGTATCTATCTTAAAAGAACTTATTAACCTAAGTTATTAACTTGGTCGGTATGGTAGTAAATACGGTAATACGGTACTAGTAGTAGTAGTATTAAATTCGAAGGTGTTATTTTTTTTTAATTGTGAACATTGAATGTCTGTGAAATATATGAAACTCTATCGTACATAATTTCAACCTTCCATTGCTACCATCACTTATGTACGTGGAATTTTTGTATCGAAATTCGTTCAGGCGTTTAATAATGACACACAGACATCAAAAAGCTATAGAAAACTTTTCGCAGGAAAACTTACACTAAGTAAAGCTTAACCAATAAATAATAATACTGAAGTTTATATAAGTTTCATTTAGCGCAACTTTGAGCTTATATTGCTATTACTGAGGTCTCGGAATTATCCACGTTTTATATGTACATACATTTTTAACATTATATTTGAATTTTAGCTTCATAACTGCATAATATCTACTTTTTTATGGTAGCTAATAAGAGCATATTATATAACACTAGCTTACCAGTTAACTTAACAGTTCTAGACAATTTTCCATCTTTTTTCAAACAGCTACAGTCGATATTTTCCAATCAACCCCATTCATTTCTCCTGCAATCATCTTCCACATTTCAAGGGCAAAATCAAATAAGCTGCAAGCTGCAAGCTGGACACTACAGCGGTCCAGTTACAACGGGTCACCATGAAATTTGACTTGGTTGCAAAGCATTAAATTTCGGTAGTTTAGGTCGTAATTAGACGGAAAAAAAATATATGGCATGAAAAACTTTGCTTTTGTGCTTAGAAGACTGATTGAACGAAATTTTTAAAAATCTCGGATTGAAATTCGGTTGGAAATTTTTCATCGGCGAAAATCTGTCTTATTTGCGGACCAACAAAAACCCCAGCTTTAACCTTTGCTTCCGATAACTTCGGAAAAAATTTTTTTAAGTATCCAAAAGCTTCTGAAGTTTCATCCAGTTTTTTAACAAATTGTTTCATCAACCCTAACTTAATATGCAAAGGCGGCATTAACAGTTTTTCCGCTTCAACAATCGGCTCAAATTTGACGCTCTGTTTTCCGACACACAATTCTGTTCTTACAGGCCATGACCGTTGAATATAGTGTTTAGAATCCGCTCTGCTATCCCACAAGCACAAATAACACGGATACTTAGTATATCCACCCTGTAGCCCCATTAAAAATCCCACCATTTTAAAATCTCCAATCAGCTCCCAGTTATACTCACGATACTTTACAGATTCAAGCAAAATTTTGACACTTTCATAATTTTCTTTAAGATGTACTGAGTGAGCAATTGGAAGAGACGGAAATTTATTTCCGTTGTGCAATAGAACTGCTTTTAAACTTTTTGTAGAGCTGTCAATGAATAAACGCCATTCGCTAGGGACACAGGGTATACAATTGCTTCAAACATACCTTTAATGTCATTACAAAAACAAAGTCCATCTTCCTTCGTGAAAAACGTTGCAAACATTTCATGCCTAGTCCGCTGATCCGTGATCTTAACATCATCAAGCAAATTCCACTGTTTTAACCGAGAGCCTAGAAGCTCTGCTTTATTTTTTGGCAAATTTAAATCTCTAATTAGATCGTTAAAATCTTCTGAAGTAATGAGATAGTGTTTTGGTTGTTCAGGTGTAGGCAAAAACTCCTTATCGGAATTACTTTTATAAGAACTAAAAGATGAGCTTTTCTGCGATAATTTTTTTGGTGGCTCAGGTACTGGTCGTGTCGGGTCGTGAGCAATTGGAGCAGAAGAAGATTCGAGGTCAGGATATTCAATAGGTTTTGCATTTTTACCTCTACGTCTTTTACTCGGATTCACCATACAAAAGTAGCAGTCAGTAATATGGTCTTTTGGTTCTCGCCAAATCCTTGGTATTGCAAATTTCATAGACCTTTTCCCACCTCGATACCAACCTAAAAATATAAAAATAAAAATTAATATGTCTATTATTTTGAATTCATCGCTTAATTAAATAAAAATTGCTTACCTTCCAAACACCTTTTACAATAACTACAAGCAACATGTGGAGCCCATGGCTTATCTTGATTCCGTACAGGACAGTCAAAATATGCTTCATAGGCTTCACAGAGAACGTGAGATGTCTTTAGTTCGTATTTCACGTCTCGAACTTTAATAAATTGACCACATATAAAACAAAATGCATCAGCATCGTATTTGCACTTTCGTGACGACATTTTAAGTTATTCTGGGCTTGTAAATAGCTAACACCTGATGGTTGTTTATCACTCGGGTGCCATCTAGCGGCACAGTGTAAACTTTAATACCCCACTCTCACCGCGCGGTCTTTTTAAAAATATTAAAATCAATTAAAATTTATGAAAAAATTGAAAAACGAGTATTATTATTATAACTATCACAAAAGCAAACTTTATACCGAAAAAAGGTATGTTCTTTTCGTTTTTGTGCATAACTAACTGGAAAATAATAGTATAAACTTTAGGACAAAGAACGAAAATTTTTTTGTCGAGTCGTGATTATTGACTCACGTTCGAGTACTTTCCACTGCTTGTGGTTTTATTATAGACAAGTAAGATTATTTGCAATCCATTTTTCTCATTAATACGTGATTTATTAGCAGGTAAAGCGACAATGTGTATTGTAATATTACTGTTCATTGTTTATTTTGGTATTTGTGTTTTTTACAATTTAAACCCTTCCATTAAAAATGAAAAATATGAAAATAAAGTAACTAGATTATGGAATCATGTGTTTGTATGCGTATTAGAGTTTCATTATTATTATTATTTTTGTTGTTTCGTTATGATGATGATAAATTTACATAAAAAATAAATAAATAAATAAATAAATCATTTATTTCACTTAAAACATTTAACAAATTAGAGCGACCCAGGCTCCTAAGATAGTAAGAACTGTTTTTAAGGAGCCTGTGTCTTCCATTTACAGTAACACGACACGAAAAAAATCTGTGACAAATTAAATAAAATAAAATAAAATAAAATAAAAAATAAATTAAATGAAAGCACAGAAGGTGGATGTATCATAAAAATGAATTATATTATGTAATGGAAATAGCTAACGTGATAGTCTCAAGAGGGACGATAAACAACTTTAAAATGTAATTGCAATTCTGATAATGGTCTCTAGAGGGATGCCTATCTAATATAATCTACTTAACCTTTTGATTTTACCAGAAGTGTTACAATCCATTTCATCATCATCGGCTCATTATGTTCCCACTGATGGGACACGGGCCTCCCGTAAGGCATCAGGCCATAATCCACCACGCTGAACAAGTGAAATGAAATGAAATGAAATGAAATATGTTTATTGTGGATACATAGAAGATACAAATAAAATAAAACAAGAAACTTAAATCTAACTTAAATCTATGTTTGCCACAAAAGGCCTGCCACTCAGTGCGATACACTGATTTTCAGTGGTTGCCTTAGAATGCCCTGCTGACAGCGGATGTATGTTTAGCTCCAAACTGCGTCATGTTATTAAAAAAATAAAAAATAAAAATATATATATATATCTATTTTAATATTATGATAATATACATATACATATACAAGTGCAGGTTGCACATGTCCTCTGCACGATGTTTTCGCAGTGGTGATGTTATAAACGCGCGCAGATAAATTGTAAAATCTAATAAAATCCATTTACTCACAAAATATTACAGCGACCTTTGCAAATATTTAGAATTATCGCCCATTTTCATCTTCATAAAACATAAATGTAGCGTAATTAGTGTCGGTGATGCTATTAATTTCAATCCAAATACACAAAATAACACCAATTAGTAGTAAACATACAGCCTTTACGATATTCGTTAATTATTTCCTGAAAACAGCCATTTATGTTCGAATCGTTTTTATTTTCACGATATTTCGACGGTTCTAAAGAGCTCGTTTTATGAATAGACTAGAGTAGATAATTTTTGAAACAAAAAAAAATCGCAGTCGGATGAAACCCATTAGAAAAGGAGGGGAATATGATAAAAATGTAAGGAAAAATAAATTACGGTCAATCCGAGTTCGGGAAGCGGGAGGGGGGAGCTTTTAAGAGAAAAAAATGGTTTCTCTCGATTTCCGACAAAACTACAAGTCCTATAGAAAAAAGTTCAATGGCAAAGTTGTAGGTAATTAAAAGTTCTACAACTTTTGTATTCACAATTTTTTCACATAACCTAAAAATTTAGGTGAAAAATTCAAAAAACCAAGATTTTGGTCTTTTATTTCTATCTACTTCAAAATTTATTTCTTTTCTACGAAATTTGGTGGAAACTTACTTTATTATGTCCCAAATACACTGTAATTTATTTGATTGAAAATATTTATTTTTTCGCCTTATTTTGAATTAATACCAAAAAAACAACCTAATTTTCAATCGAAAAGTCACCCGTCAAAATATCAGCTTTTTTCAAAAACTTGGGGTGCTTTTTATTCATTGAAATCTCTACTTTCATATGGTGTAAAAAAAATAAACACCACCATAGTAAATGTTCTCAGGAAATGCATACAAACAGTCTGAAAATTAGCTTTTACTAAATCAGGCACACTTCTCGAACTACCTGAAATGTTTTTATCGACATCATTTTGCTTTTGAATATGCTGTAAAATATTAAACTTAGAACAGATAATTATTTTTCTTTTGAAATATTACCGAAAAGCCGATACAAGAGAAGATATAGAGTTCAAGAAGTGTGCCTGATTTAGTAAAAGCTCATTATCACACTGTTTGTATGCATTTCCTGAGAACATTTACTATGGTGGTGTTTATTTTTTTTTACACCATATGAAAGTAGAGATTTCAATGAATAAAAGGCACCCCAAGTTTTTGAAAAAAGCTGATATTTTGACGGGTGACTTTTCGATTGAAAGTTAGGTTGTTTTTTTGGTATTAATTCAAAATAAGGCGAAAAAATAAATATTTTCAACCAAATAAATTACAGTGTATTTGGGACATAATAAAGTAAGTTTCCACCAAATTTCGTAGAAAAAAAATAAATTTTGAAGTAGATAGAAATAAAAGACCAAAAACTTGGTTTTTTGAATTTTTCACCTAAATTTTTAGGTTATGTGAAAAAATTGTGAATACAAAAGTTGTAGAACTTTTAATTATCTACAACTTTGCCATTGAATTTTTTTCTATAGGACTTGTAGTTTTGTCGGAAATCGAGAGAAACCATTTTTTTCTCTTAAAAGCTCCCCCCTCCCGCTTCCCGAACTCGGATTGACCGTAATTTATTTTTCCTTACATTTTTATCATATTCCCCTCCTTTTCTAATGGGTTTCATCCGACTGCGATTTTTTTTATCTTTTCATTATTTTCAAAGGCTTCTACCCCAGTCTAGAATAGCAAATAGGTCCTTATGTTTGATTTCATTTATTTAGAGAATTTAATGAATGCTTATCGAGGTAAATGTAAAGGTATAATAAAACAATGGACGTTCTTTTAACAATATCATTGATAAATGATAACCAAAATAGTTAGGTACCTACTACATAAATAATACAAACCTTTAGTATTTGAAAGGAAAAAGGACAGCGCATTTAACTAACAACAGATTACTAATAGCTACTACGTAAGTAATACTATTTACTAATACCTTGTACCCTAAAGATTTGAATGAAAAAAAAAACAGCGCATTTTAATACGACACTCCGTTCAGCGTAATTACAATCCGAAATGACAAGAGATTGCTTTTGACGTTGTTTTCGCGATTTATTTGTGTTTTTGTACACAATGGGGACAGGCGAATTGCTTGGAACGGAAACGTGGAGGAAGCAGGATTCGGCTGTCGTGTGAAGAATTCCTAACAATAAGTATTGTGAGATGACGTGTGGTGTAAGTGAAAATAACTATATTGAGGATTAAACTCTTGTAAACTTGTTGTATGCTTGTCAATGGAATAAAAAATGTAGTGGTGGACTGAAGACTGACTTTATGCTACGATAATATTTTATCAATATTAGCATAGCATACCAATACTGCTGATTGATCAGTGTATTTACTAACATTTTCTTAAATTCTTCTAAATTTATAAATTCACTTTGTTATAATATTTCTCATATTTTTATGACAGGCTATGACTGAGTGCCAAGGAGCTTCTGAGTGCTGATTGGATTAACTTTATCTTTTGTATTTAAATATCTTTGTATCTTAAAAAATATTGACTCTATTTTATTATAGGTTTCTTACTCATAAAAATTATTCCTACTTTATTCAACGATAAGGTGGACAATAAGATATTTTTCCATGATATATAGAGAATATGTAAGTACCTACCTGAATGAACGAACTATTTTTTTAAATCCCCATTATTTACTTCATAATATTTTAAATACTCAAAGGTTTATTCGATTAGTCAATTTTTTTTCAACTCAAAATTTAGTAACTTAGACCATCTAACACTTTCCATCGGCATACAAATTATATGGAGACCATTTGCAAACACGCCCCTACCTTTCAGGATATGATTTGTAATGAATAATAGCCTTCAAATAAATATTGAGGAAATGTAGTGTTGAAAATCTGTATCATTGTTTATGGGTTCAGTTATTTTGATGAGTGTAGACTTGTCAAAGTCTACTAGTGTTGAGTAGATATAAGTAAAAAGTAAGTACACTGAAAACATTTGGATATTTAAATTTAAACAATGTTTTAGTTTCCTGTAAGAATAAATAATTTGTGATGTTTATTATGCATCTATCGATTGCTCGATCGAGAGAACTAGGAATTCTGAAGGCATAAAACAAAAATAACAATTTTTAAATTAATTTCATGAACAGAAAGTTCATTCGTTATGATCTTATCAAATCAAAAACAAATCTTATACGCTCAATAGAACAAGGTAACAATAGATCGAGAGATACTTGACTTTATAAATCATAAACACAAATATTGCCCCCGATCGCACCAAGAACATCGTAAATTGTTATTGAGAGTTTCTATAAGACTCGAATAAAATGCATAGAAAGATAAACAAAATGTTGTTTACTTCAACAAATGCGTCGAGCGGTTCCTATCAACGCACGCTCCATTTCACTTGCTTCTTCGATACTACTTCTGAAATTATAAGGTTTGTAGAGAGATCTTTAAATGCTGCGAGTATCGTAAACACATGGAGCGTATTACACTATAAACGAATAGAAATAAAGTTAAACTTTAATCCTGCGTTTAAAAATGTGTAAGACAGAGAGTCTTTTCTGTTATTTTTAGAAAACTTTATAAAAAGCAAAGCCCCAGTCGTACTTGAGACGGGCTGCGATGGTCAAAACTTGTTCAAGTAAATAAACATGGGATTGCTTATTAAAATCCAAGAATAGATATATTAAAAAAAAAAACAAATAAACTGCTCTCAATACCTTTTATTAATATTCCGTTTTATGTACTAAACATTTTGGTTTTCTATTTCTATTATTTAAAAAATAACCTTACCTTTTTGCCATTGCAGTACCGCTTCTCACAAATCTCACTTCTGCAGTGTTGGCATTACACTTAATTATTTAAAGTGCAAGTGTAGGAGACAATTAGTAAAATAACTAGTCTGGATAATTTAACGGCTCGTTGCAATGTTGGTAATTAGTCTGGACCTGACGGTGTAGACGAATTGAAGTTGCTTTCTTTTTAATATTACAAACTCTGTTTTCTTAATTTTGTTACGTTTAAACATTCTGCATTGCGTGTGTTTAGGATATGATTTATCTTTGTTAAGGATTTCTACGATTTTAATTTTATTAAAATTCTGGTGAACTCCTTTATACTAAGATTTTTTTTGAAAAGCTTTTGAGAGTTCTGCATTATTTGTTCACATAATATAATAATAATAGTCAAAGGAATATAAATATTCAAATTATATATAAATACACATAAAGCATTAATAAGTTAAGTACATAACACTACTCAAATAAAACAGTTGCAAAGATACCTGTAAGCCTGTATTATGTTGAAACCCCGTTTTCCGGATAAAATAGATTTAAAGTGTGACTGTGTGAAGATCTAAGAAGATTGTCATTTTAATAAATGGCTGTAAGTGAAAAATATTGCAGCCATATTTCTGTTCCAGTCACGTTCTCAAAGTCAGGGGGTTTCTACGTAACGAAATATGTTATGCACTGACAAAATACTTACAAACTCACTCAAAATATTTAATTTGTGAAAAAAATATATTTCAAATATTTATTTGTACTCCAAATACTTATCCTAAATTATATCCAAAAATATATTATCTTTTCGTATATGTATTAATAAAATACTTAGGTACCTATGTAAATAAGATACCGTAATTTCACCACAAGTACTCTTTGCAATTAAAATTATGATAAATATTAGGTAATACCATGGACGAATAATATAATTGGTTATATTTGTCTATCTTTGAAAAACGTACTTCGTTCAGAAATAATGCCGATGTCACCTGAAAATATATAACTGAAAATAACCCTATAATATTGAGAGTAATTGATAAGCCGTTATTACTATAAATGAAGACAAAAACTCAAAATTAACCAGTTAACTATAACATTGAGCACCAATGTAAAATACATTGCAAACTATATCTCTCGTTAGCGATCTGAATAATGTAAACTCGCTGTAAGCCCACTGAAGTCAAACAGCATTGCATTTACACTGAATTCTCCAAACTTTTGCTTGCGACGCCCCAGGTGTCTTTAGTTTTTAACCAGAAATGTTATTACATTTATTGATACTGTTCTATACGAGGTTAGTTTGGGTCAGTTTACATTACTACATTAAAAGTTGCGAGAACCGGGGAAAATCATTTGAAAATCAAAATCAAGGTAGCCCACCGTTAGTCGGCTCTGAAATTAAAGCGAAAGTTTGTGAGTGTTCATGGATATTTGTTTCAAGCAAAAACTGCTAAACCGATTTTTATGAAATTTGGCACACACATAGAGGGTAACTTATAGGATAGTTTTTACCCCGAAAATCCCACGGAAACGGGAACTATGCGGGTTTTCCTTTGACTACGCAGGTGAAGCTGAGGGTGAAAATCTATAAGTGTAGAAATATTATTAATTTACTTTAAGGTAAATTTCTGAAATTATATGCTTCACTTCACCGCTGTGTCTGGAACAAAATTTTATAAAAATTTCATACCAAACAGAATATTTAAAAAAACTGTTTTGATCATATAAATAAGTTTCTTGTCAAATAAATTGCCCTTTAATATCCGGATCATAAAATTACCAAAAGCCAAATTTATTTCGCCAAACATATTCAACGTAAGAATTATATCAACAAATATGATGGCAAAAAGAAAGATTATTACTGAAGTCAAGCACAATTTTACGAGACCGCGACATCGCACATAAAACTTTATATTCATAACTTTATTCTTGTCGAAGTGAACTGAAAAATAAAGTTGTTATTTAAATATTTTACGAGTGGTAACGGTGTACGCTTCAGGTGGCTTTAACTGGTGGATTTAGATCCTAAAACCTTCATCACATTTATAGGTAAATATATATGATATAATGAACAATCTTGGTTTTAGTGTCGTCTATAAATAAAATTACTTATTACTTTATACCTATGTATTATAAATTTGTGATTGTATCAAATAGGTATGCGCTGCGCTCTAGCCTATGTAGAGTTAAACAGAAAAATATTACTTATGTCTCTAGGAAAAATGAGGTTAACTGGGCAAATAATTTCAAACAGTGCAGTAGGATAAACAAATAATCAAACAAAAAAATTAAAACCCTTTATATTATTTCTGCAAATTAGCAATTTTCTTTGAAGTCTTCGATGCTTAGTTGTTCATGCACATCTCTTTCTCTTTTTGTAGATATTTTGTGTAAGGATGGCTTTGGACCTGATTTAATATTGAATTTGTTCATATAATCATAGATAACATCATAGTCAATAATGACGCTATCAAAGCCGTGGGTTGTTGATTATTTCATATTAATGAAGTGAGTAGACATTCAGGGAAGTAATGGGTAAAGTTCTAGTAATTTCCTGCAGTGACCGCCAGTCGAATTAAGATAGCGGCTAAAAGTTCTGATGTAAATTATATGCATTTAAAACTGTTGTGTGTTTTAAATATTTTCGTGAAACGAAAGTGGTAATAAATGATATAATTGAATTATTAGTTGATTGACTAAAACTTCGTCAAACTTTCGTTATTCATTTTAACTAAATTAATTTACCCTCGTGAATCACATCTACTCTAATTTTTTTAACCAAGCAGATATTATCTATTAAAATATAAAAACGCTTGAAATAACTTTTATTTGAAACCAATTATCTATCTCTGTGATAAAGAAACACTAACAGAGAAAGCACAGTTATAAACGACTACCTACGTATAAATTTCTTTACAAAATTCATATGTAATTTAGAAATAGACTATTTCAATATAAATTATTAATGAAACCGTGCATGAATGCAAACACAAAGTATTAACATGTATCACTCATGTTTTCTTCCATTTCAAAATTAATAGACATTTTCCGTTCATGTTTACTTACCGGAAATTTCCTTCAACGACGCGATGCTAAAATTGACGTTGGAAACATTTAAAATATTCAGAAGCGATTCTTCTCATTTAGTTTAAAGATTTCTTGTGGAAACCTCTTAAAGGAGGTTGTAAAACAAATCGCTCTTGAGTCTGAAGTTCAACGAATGAAGTGACAACTGAGAGGAAATGCTTGTTTTGTCTTTGAGGTATTATTCTCGTTTAACTACTTAGTGGTGTTAAATTTTAATGAACTTTAGTGTAGATCTCCATACATAAAAGAATGTTAATATTTCTTTAAACTAAAAGTGTGTTCTTTGGCTTTATTCAATATGAAAAGTGAGAATTATGACGACGCGACAGTATAGTTGATGTCGAAGCGTGTTTTGTCAAAAAAATAACGACTTCATGACCTATTAATGTAAAACTTTCACTAGGAAAATTAATTCTTTAATGTTATGATGAATGATTATAATATTAAATCGATCCCTTTTGTTTCCGAAACCAATAACCATAAGGGTTTTTAATAGAATGACCATAATTGCTCGTCGTTATATCAAATTATTACGAGCTCTTTAATTTGAATTCGAGATATGAGTTATAATCGAAGGATCTGAGGACACTTAAAATTTTAATGGGCTGGATTACGTCCCGATATTCCCAATAGATAGGTATTTAATATTACTCGTGTATCAGTGTATTTTTGGTCTTCTTATTAATAATGTTTATGTAATCAATTCATTTCGTTGTCATTCATTTTAGATTTGATGTTCGTAGAATATCATAATACATAGTTTCATTTTTGGTAGTCAATGTAAAATGGTGTTATGTAATAGCATCGTGGATAGGGACTCTCCGTATATATAAAACAAATTATTGAATGTTTGCTTAAAAGTTACGGTATTAAATCAAACAAAATTCACCTGCAAGAATAACAGTATAAAGAATAGAGAATTGAGAGCAGGAGTTTCGTGAGTTTGTAAGGCAATTCTAGGAAATCCTAAATCACGGGTTTCCACTATCTATTGCATCAATATAATAATAATAATTTCTTGTATAAAATATTGGACAAAAGTATCATAAGTCAAGGGTGCCCTTGAGCCGGATTACGAATAGAAAGAGATTATCACTAACCATGAAATAAATGCGGCCAAATTTTGACTGGCAACCTAGTCGATATAATTATATTCTCCTGATTATAAATATACATAAAATTTTGGTTTCATCAAAAAAACTATGAACGAAGTAATCCTGCGGTGGGATCTAGGAGTTAGGACTAGTAGGTAGAGCGTCCGTTTCGTACTCTAGACTGCAAGTTATTACAAAATAATTGCACATAGAGATGTCCAAATATAAAAACAATCTATATTCTGATTAACTATTCTCGTACTATTTTTTTTAAACTATTTTATTATACCTACCGTTAATAACTATTATAGACCGTTACCCAAATGTGAAATTTACTGATCCAAATATGCGTAATTAAAAAAAAACAATATATGTTTTATTTACAAAGCCTTGAGATGAAAAATAATAACAAATCGTGAAAAAAGTTCGTTTATATATCTGTATTCCGACTTTATTGTTCAACTGCCGGCTTCGTTATATAAACTGTCGCGCTGGTTTTAATAAAAATATCAACAAAAGTTTCGGCTCAGATTATTGTCACTTGCACAGTTGTGTTATGAATTTAGTTTGCCACTTATAACTTTGGATACGACCGACAGCTATCACTTAAAACTTAAGAAAACTTAGCGGAACTTAAGTATAGTTAAATGCTTTTTCTTTATTGCAAAAACTGGTTTGCAATTTGCTGATATTCTTTGCTTAATTGTATGAAAGGATTAGGAATGACGAATATTGTTATAATATGGGTTAATTCTAAAAATGATGTATCATTAAACTATTTAAAAATTTAATGAAAAATATTCACTTAAAATGTAGAGCTGATCTGAATGTTTCTTTGATGTGTCTTATTTCAAAAATAATATTTCCGGGACATTCTTAGTAGCGGTAGGTAATATAACAAAAACACGTTATTAACATAAAGACAAATTTCAAAATTCCTTTCATTGTCATTGTGGAAATTTAAGAGATTCAAACTTCGCGACATGAAAGATATTCGGAGGTATTTCCCTGTCTTTTGAGTCGCTTTAAATACTACCTTTATTGTAAACATCAAAGCATAATAAGTGTGCAGATTTAAACTTAAGGTAAAGTACATAAACATTCACTTTCATTCATATTTAAAATTATCATCTCATTTTAGACTTTTTTATATTACAAGTAATAATATTCGTCAAAAATAATTAGCTAAAAGTCAGGATAACATATAAAAGGTGTAGGTAGAGTAGAGCAGTACAGCATAACTAAACCGAATATGGCCAAACTGTCGGAATATCGAGTCGTGTCGATATAGAGTTCTGGAAGCATACACTTGCAAACTCCTTTTTAATCTTCAGCAATGATTAATTCAAAAAGTAATTCTTTAAAAACCACGAAACTCCAATTTATTATTACGGAAATTTAATAATATGTATAATTAACAATATATAGGCCGAGAATAAACTTAGGAATGACTCTCTCAATCAATCTCCTGAGATTGAGAGAATCATTCCAGGACTTTCGTAGCAAAAAGCTCGTCTTACCCGCACTCAAGCGACGCGAGCCCAGCACAGTCACCTGTTCAAATACAACATATAAAGATTTTTTCAATACAAAACATGTAACATTTAATTTTGATATACATTTACAATGTTCACGTTGATTAATAATCCGCAATGTTATTCATTGTACCAGGCAATCATGAAACAATTGGATGTGCGGAGTATCTTCAAAACGATAGCTCATTAATCCCAGTGGGGTGAGCTACAGATAATAGTAGCATGGAAAGACGGGGCAATCAAGAAGCAATCAGCCGTGTTCATCGCCCCAAATGTTGAATAGAGTATAGATCCGTGTATTTATTTATAACTCTTTGAAATGCGCGAAAGGTATTTGATAAGAATGCTTTGTGATAAAATAGAAGGCTTTATGTTATTTCTCTATTTACTCTATCATGAAATTCATGTTATTTATTATGTAAAGATCGAATATTAATTTTATTTTGTATTGTTGTTAAATATAAGTTGATAGGTAGGTATACCAATATAATATCTGAATTTAATAAAGACCTTGTATTTAATTCTTTTACTCTGATTAAATTTATTTATTTTTTCACAATCTCACACATGACCATTTCGAAATGTTATTACGTCGAAACATTCGTTTAAAATGTTTTCACATTTGCTATGAGCTGCGCGCTCCAACAAATCCCTCAAGATTACGTTTGGAAGCTCAAGCTATCTGGCTAATTAGGATGCCAGTCAAGAAAACAGTTTAAATGTGAGGTTTACAGTAATGTTGTTAAAAATAACAGTACGACGAAGACAAACGAGATAGTTAGTTGAAAATATAATTTCTATGTGGTAAGTATCTTATCGTATTTAAATAAATAAATATTTCAGGACAATTTTCACACTCGGCACAATCTTATCTCATACTAAGCTTTCGCTTGAGCTATGGAAAGTACCGATTTTATAAACAGAAAGAAAACAAATATTTGTAGGTAATATTTTATTCTGTTATTGGAGAAGAATTCGACAGGAACAGGATACTAATAAGATTATAGTATTTATTTAATGTGAATTCGTATAGGCTTTTCCAACAAGTCTTTGCATTACATAAATTGTTATTTATTGAAATAGATTCCCAGCACATCTAATATTTCCATACCACATTAAAAATAATCACGAACCATTGAAACAAAGTGATCGTACCATAATTCCAATAACTGCGAAGTTATTTGAGTGTTTCCAATTTACGCTGACGTGTCAAGCTTACACTTGCAATATGTCGATACTAACCTAATACCGCATTCGACTGGCGTTGCTAATTCTAACTGCGCCACGAAATTGACGACTGGATTCGCTACGTAAAGGAGATTGCATATTTGTTTCAAAACTACATGTGGTATATTTATAATAGGAAAAAAAGAATGTATTAAACCAAACCAAACTATGCAAAAAACTTTTATTTTTTTATGACCATACATCTTTTTTAAATAATGTATTTTATATACTACCTTTGATATTCTATTCATTTGTACATAATATAAGAAAACATTATTACAACCCAATAAATAAACCAATTGTATAATATTCGAATCGAGACAATTTTTAAGTAGGCCACCGCGGAGGAAGCTAACTTATAACAACAAACAAAGAGCAAAGCAGCCACAAATCAAAAAGGTATCAATGTTTTAATAAAAAAACTTCCATCAACAACAAATAAACAAAACAAATATAAATGTCCCCTAACATACACAGCCATAGTTTACGGGATATTGGAAATCAGCGCAAACTTGTTGCAACTCACTCGGCCGCCGATATTTTCATTATTTCGCTATTGCATAACAGCTTCACGTTGTTTTGATATGAGATGTGTTCCGATTTAGGAAATAACGAAATCCAGTAAAATATACAATACTGTTGTAGTATGTAATGAGTTTAAATCGTGTACGTTTATACCATACTTTAATATTACTCAAAATAAGTATCATGTTGATCATTTACAAGTTTTATAAGAAAAGTTTGGGTCCAAACTTATAGTAGGCTTGTGTCAGCGGGAACAAATATGAGCTAATGGTTATAATGAACAAATAAATTTTAACAAATATTTTTATTGCATCATTATACAATTTTTATTGAAAATCACTCCCTATATTTACAAAGGCTATATTTAAAATTTTTGTGTAATTTTCTCGCTCAAAGCTTTGAGTGGTGAAAAAAAACGATACAATTTTTTGCAATTCCGAATACACACTGATATACATGCTATAAAATAATGCCGAGAATATAACTGGAAAACTTACTTTTAAAATATACTGGTAGGTACTTACCAAATTTTTAAAAGAATCCCACTACTTAGGTACAGTTCCAGCCAAAAACTAAATACTTGTATCTATTTATAAATTAATATATCATCTACATATAGGTACAATAAAGGGTACAATAGATGGCATTTGTTCATCACAATTATGACATAATTTGTCCGTTTGCTTTGCTACAAAAAAGTTTCGAGCGCTATAAAAGGCAAGCGTTCGGCCAAGTGGCGCGAATAATAAATCGGCGAAATGAAAACGCTATAGAGAATAAGTGGAAAGGATTTATTTCAAACGCTGTAATCTATTTCAACAGCTCCATTTTCAATAGCAACTTGAATGCAGCAAAGTTGTAGCATTAAACAAAGCCGAGCTGAATAACAAACTGAAATCAACTCGTTATCTGTGACTGTGGTGTTTCCTACAACTTGCTCTAGGTGTAAGTTGATATATTTTTATGGAGTGCAGTTTATTTTAAATGTAGTATTTCTGGTTGTTATTTGTGAATAGACTGGTGAAGCTTTGGATAACCTTTTAAGAAATTCGGTTTTCCTTTACCAGCTTTGTTACTATATCTACGTTTTTTTTTTTGACTATGTACTGGAATTTATTTTGTGGAAATTTCTTGTCGATTATATACTCCAAAATATATTTCCGAGATACATATTTCCTTCTGTTTGGGGTACTTAACTCGCACAATCGCTACAAACAAAAACAAAATCCCAGCAATCGATTCACAATGACAATGGTTATCACTATAGTTTCATCCCCGGTGCTCACGATTAGCTGTAGTGTTAACGGGTCATTAAGTTTGCTCAAGAACCTCCTTCTAATGGGCATAAAAATATAAGTACGTACATCCGACGTGTAGGATGATGTATGAGTATGTATTTCGCTTAAGGAAATGTTATGTACTTTTTAATTTTGTCGCTTTTTGGTGTGTAATCGATCTTTGTATTTTATTACGTGCATGTAAGGTTACTCAAATATAATAAAAGAGCTATTTGATCAACATGTAAATGTGTATTTAAATAAGGATTGTTGATATAATTTAGTTTGAAGTAAATGCAGTCCACAGTTATGAAAGTAGATAGTAATTAATTGAGGTAGCAAATCATTGCAATACACATTTATTCAGAAGTACCTACAGGAATTTCATCTCTTAAGAGCGTGCTGATCCAGGATAACCAATATCATTTTCAAATGCTTTATTTTAAGATAGACATACCTAATTCTTAAATGTCTCCCAATAGTTATTTAAAAAATCAACATTGCATACAAAGTTTATAAACATGTTTGATAAAATTATGCCGCGGTTAACTATGTATTGTTAGTACTTACAAGCTCCACGATACAGCCTTTATAGCTAAGATTAACCCTTTGAGTGAAGAGCTAGACTATCTTAAATGTTTAGAAGCGCATCGCCCGCGCCATTTTGCAAGGTAAGATTGTGGCTGCACGCTTATCTATTCAATGTAATCTTTAGGGATATGAAAATGCGCTTTCAAAAGGCGGAACTTTGTAACTTGGCTATTAAAATAAATACTACGTTGTTCGATGAAATAACTCAGGTATTTTTTTTGTATTTTAGTCGATTAACGAGTAACGTTTATAAAACAAGGTTTTGTCATACAAAATTATATTTAAAATACTTTAATCACACACCGCTTTGAGTAGATACTTACAAACTTAACAAAAGGAAAATAAGCAGTTTAAATCTAATTATAGTTTTGTGTAATAATGAGAAAGTCAAACTCACAATCTATTTATCCTGATGAATTATAATATAACTGACTAACTAATCTATATTTACCATATTTACAGCCAATGCCCAACCAAATCAATAGCCTTTTCCCATCACGCTCTATTTCTAGCATTCTCCTAAATATCATTCCAACAAGCTAACGTTTTTCCACTTGGATTACTATTCATATGGAATAGACGTCCCTTTCCAATTTACTTCGTCAAATAATGACGCTAGGAGAGCCCTCAAAAGTGTTTTTGTATCTAATGATGCTGAGCTACGCACTTTTTATTGTAGGATGACTACAAGAGGTCTAACTTTAGCCCTTTGTAATTTACGCATCGTTTGAACATCGCATTTGACTGTGACAATACTTGTAATGATGTGGAAAAGAATTTAACTGTTTGAAATAAAAGCTTTGATTTTAAAGAATCTTTTTTATTGCCCTCAAACTACAATCTGTTTGGAAATTGAATCATAAATTGTGAACGTCAAACTATGCTAACAATATTGATAAATTCATTATTATTCATAATGGACAACGCATTATAAATCTCTTAATAAAACGCTACACGCTTGATTAAATTTTAATCAGAGTTTATTGGACTAGGGTCCGCGTGACGTCACAACGAAAGTGGTGGTTGTTTAGCGACCTAAATAAATGTTTTAAGGAAAGGATTTACGTTGTTAAGCAAATAATTATCACAATCTATTGTGTTTGACAATCTTAAAGTAGTTTGTTCTTTGACAACAATTGAACTTAATAGTTTTTTTTTAACAATGTAGGTAATAAAGAATTTATTATGTAATTTATTATTATGAGTTAGACATTATGTGCTGATTAGATCATAACACAAAAGGGAAAGGTTTATTGTGTCGCAGTAATCAACTCAACGCGTGAAGTCCTAATAAATTTTATTATTAGGGTCCTCATATTTCACACCTATTCCTTTACTATCGAAATAACAGTTATAATTATAACTTGAAATTGTAAAGAGGCATAACCCTAACTCTAGGAATTACCGCAGTTCGATTATACTAAACTTTAGTACGATTTCGAGGTTCATTTTGTATTAAAGCCGCATGTAGTTCAGTTCATCTACTCATTAATTAATGAAGCGATTTCTGCCTCACCTATTTTGAATTGCATTTGAATCGCAGTTCTAAATCGTCGCTCTATTTATGTGATTCTTTGTTATAAAAGACAAAAACCTTTCTCTTTGACTAGTTCTCTAAGAAAAGCTTTTGAACGTAACATTTAGTTGAGGTATTAGATACATATTTGTACTTAATATATTTAATTGCTATTTCTTTGCCCAATGCGAATTCATAGCGTCATACCATAAAACCATAATCCATTCCCAAACGACACGTCAAACCATACAATTTAATCAAGCGAGCTGTATAAACTATAACAATAACCCAGCGATAAAAGATCTTCCAGTGAATATAAAAGCATTTCGAGCAAGATGAAGTTTCATAAAATCGCGGAACAAACTCAATCTCGCCCGAAGACTGAAGCTCTGATTAAAAATTAATTAACCAGCCTCGTTGGGGTCACGTAACTCGACTGTACTTTTTATCCTACTAATTTAGAGCTCGTCTTTTGATTTGTGGAGCTGACCTTGCTCTGACGTTGCCCGTTCGTTAAAAATGTAAAAAAAACAGATACCTGGAATAAGATTTAAATTGAGTCTGTTAAATAAATATATTTTTAATGAAATCCGTTCGACAAGTGGCTCTTGAATCGCTTAGAACAATGAAGACTGTGGCCCATTTTGTCAGCCGCCTTGTAGATTTTTATCCGTTATAATTGTTTTTAATCAATTTAAAATAAAGGAGATAGAATGTTTTTTTTTCAAAAATTGAAAAAGTTTTAGTGGCCATCTTAAAAATTCTTTAAGTACTTTAACTAAATTAATAAGCTTGTTAATATCTACAAAGTATACTACGGGGCCGAGCTTATTACGTACC
Organism: Colias philodice; assembly: GCF_061535455.1. NCBI lineage: Eukaryota > Metazoa > Arthropoda > Insecta > Lepidoptera > Pieridae > Colias > Colias philodice. The sequence continues at coordinate 5,288,364 of NC_143098.1, read as the reverse complement.
TACATACTTTATCTGAAATAAAGTACCTACTTATTAAATAACATTTAATAATGTGGCTAAATACACTACCTAGACATCACAAGACCTCTTGCTATTGTTTGTGAAATAGACATAACAGCGTAGTTGTTGAAAATATTATTTGAAGATTTATTTGTTTTTTTTTTTTTTGCCTTACCAGAAGGTAAATAAGAATCCCTAATAATTATGGTAAAAAGGACTTCTTTAAATTTAAATCATACATCTAGTACACAGATCTAGTAGCTAGGTAGAAGTTCTTTTTTTAACAGAGCTTCCCTCAAATATGAACATATTTGATGTTACGACCGTTATCACAGTATTTCGTTTAACACGTGCATAATAACGTGCTAAAAACGTGAGAGACTTCAATTTTCGACGATATCACTTGATTAAAGTTTAATGAGACAGGCGGAGTTGCCAAGTGCAGTGGATGCAAGACTGACCTTTACAGCTGATAATTTTAGGGCTCATTCTGGTCTATCGCCTATTGATTATCTTTGTCAAATGAAGAATCTGTTTTTGGAATTGAAAGTTAAAATTTTTTTAATATTATAATGCGATTATGTGATTGCAAGATCCATAGCACACTGAAAATATATTTAGTATTTTAGGCACTTAAAGATTTTTTTTAATTGACTGATTCTTTGTAGTTGAAGGAACTTAATCCAAATGTATCTTTCTTCTAAATAAATCTTCGCACTAACAAGCAATTCTGTTAATGAGGTATTATTCAAACTTTCTATAGAACTAAAATAATACCGTAACAGAACATTACGCTTAATAATATACAATTAAAAGCCACAGTAAGTCGAGAGTCGAGGCTTTACATTGTTTAAAAATGGTATTGTTGACCTGAAATTGTTACTCCAATGAGATGAAAGCTTATTCCGTCATATTATTTGCGTTAATTAAGTAAAAGAACTGCTATGAATTCATAGCCTTTGTCTATGATTTTATAGCTATTTTTATTATAAATACAGTTTGATATAATTGCAATAATTTTTCAAGCTTTAGATACCTAGGTTTTCTCGAAGATGATTTACAGATACTAGTAAGTACTTATTCATTGTATAGAGCCGGAGTTATTAATTTTTAAGCTTAAAGTCACGCGAAATAATTACAACTATTTTTAATTATTATAACATGTAAAAGTGAAATTTTAATTTATACTTGGTGGAAAACTTTTAATATTATTTTACAACAATAGAGTTTTTTACCGCCATTTAAATTCAACCTTCATTTACAAATGTAACGACATCAAAACTTTATACGTTCCTTCCCAGAAAGCCATCAACACTCGAAATCCCCACATTTTGCATACGCTTGTACGTGACCAGACATTTCTAAGTGAGTCGAACATTGAAATAACATTTTCGCAGCCCACGAAATGTAAGAATTATATCCTTTTTGCAAATGTTTCTTAGACGCCGGGATACGAATACGAATCTATAAATTTTTAAAGGGAAACGAGATTTTCAGGGAACGGTGTTTTGGAAGTCATGGCTTTCGTCGGGATTCAGGATTCGAAGGATGATATAATGATTGTGGTATAAATTATGGGACATTCTTAAAGAAAGATCACAAGAATTTTAACTATTCGATAAACGGTATCTAATGGTTCTGTTGGTACAATTATGAGACCATCTGTATGTTTAAATTGTTAAAGTAGATTGTAGATATACTTGCCATGGTATACTTAAAGAAGTCATCGTCATCATATTATCGTTTTTCACAAACTGAAATTGGGGCCAAAACAAAAACATATCCCGATGAAAACTTCCAATTCCCACGAAGGCTTTAATACAGTTTCAAATCGAGTGCTCGTCTCGATAGACGTCTATTTTATTCTTCTTTTAATTTCACAAAGCTCTTGAAGAGTAGCAAATTGCTTGTTTTTGGTATGAGGGAATTTTCATTTCATTTATTTGGATGTGAACCGATTTTCGGAATAAGTGAACCGTAAAGAACGGGTAGCACTTTTGGTGTGGTTATTTAAATATTCTGTTCGTAAAAATGACTTATTTTTCGTGCAAATATGTCAATCGTACGTCTCAATAATTTAGTTTTAATCTTAATATATTTCATGAACGATATAAAAATCGTCTAAACTCTAAACGTTCATATCACGTCACGTTTTACAGTTTAAATTGCATATACTAGATGAAATCAATTTTTCTTTCCTACATTCCATTTACTACTAAATTAAAAATGTGTTACACTACGAAATTAATCCTCGACATTTTGTTCTTTTTATAACGCTAAGCTGCACAAGATTTTGGACGCCAAAATTAAATATAACTCTGCAAGGCTTAATGTCGCGAGGTATGTAACATATGAATGCGGAAATTAAATTAAAGTAAGTACTGGCACTTATGAAAATGTGAGTGTATTATAATTTTTAACTGCTTTTCATAATTACCTTTGCTCTTATTTACTTAGAGATAATTATTTCGTAACAACGTTTCATAAATGTGAAACATTAATTATACTTGTAATCTTGTAATATAAAAAGTAATCGGTTCAGTGGTATTTGCGTGAAAGAGTAACAAACACACACACATCGTCACAAACATTCGCATTTATAATATTAGTAGGTTAGGATAAGTAGGATTAAGTTTCAGACACTATTCTGCTACCAGCAATATATTATTTAAATTTACTAAAAGATTATTGTTTACTAACAGTACCCACTAAGTACTTCTTCCTGCAATAATATAACATAATATTATATACAAATACAAGTATAACATTTGTAACAAACACGTCCTCGTACAGTTCTAGAAAGTATCTTTGAACTACACATTTCCAATAACAGATAGTTTCCAGTTAAACATGGAGAAACAATTATATTGGACATGTATTGAAGATCTCACATCACGCTTCGCCGATGTATCAACAACGTCCGTAGCAAACAAATACATGAGATATATGGAACTATTTCGGAGGTGCTAGAGTCACGCTTTGTGAATAGGTACAAATTGAATTTAATATAAGTCATATATAAATCTATGATACTATGAGCAATTTTTTAAAATAATAAGACACTATCTTTTGCAACCAACCACAGCCAACCATAACAAGTTATCATTTCCACTACCTACCTACAAGGAGAAAAGGCTTTTCTTTGACCTTTGAAACTATCGGCCATAATATTATATAATACTAGCGGTCCGCCCCGGCTTCGCCCGTGGTACATATGAAAAATAGATGTTGGCCGATTCTCAGACTTACCCGATATGCACAGAAAATTTCATGAGAATCGGTAGACCCGTTTCGGAGGAGTATGCAGACTAACATTGTGACACGAGAATTTTATATATAAGAAGATTATCATCACGCTTTTCAAGCATGAGTCCGTACTTCCGTAGAAGAAACTGTGACATGCCAATGCATCCTTTAATTGATTGAAGTTTTGGATTAATTTTATTGATGTGTTAAATCTAAATAATGAGCGTGTAATTTAATTACAGTTTGAGAATATATTTAATTTTTTTTACGTATTTTTTCCATGATAAACATATTTTTTTTAGATATAGGTAATTGTTTTTTACATGCAAACTGTATACATTCAGTTTATTTATAAACTATTAAAAATCTTAACCATACGTTAATGTTATTCGTTAACAAAGTTCTGAAAACGACGAGCTTCAGCTTCATTGGATGCACACTGTGATTCCTGTGCAATGCTTGAAACTTGAAAGTAACATAGATATAGTGAAAAATACTATTATAATTTTTCCAATAGTGTTATCGGTTGGTTGTTTTTTGTGTTGTATTCGAAATATCATAGCTGTATCACACACCTATACACACACTTGTGTGTGTGTGTGTGTGTGTGTGTGTGTGTGTTATACAGCTGTGAACACGTCAATAGAATTTATAATAATATGGCAATGATATGTAGAGCCACAGATAATAATATGTATATTGTATAATACTTTACGTAGGTCGTAGAACCTACGTAGCACGAAGCCGTAGCAAGTAAAACTTGGGCGGTCGATGTTCTTTCAGAAGAAAAATAAAACTAATATACAGAATGCTGTCAAATATAATATTTTTCATAATATTTGTGAGATTAGGAACTTTTAGAACTACTATAACGTTTATGGTACATATCAAAATTTCTTTTGCCATTTACAAATAACCCTCATCATTCTTAGCTACGAATATTTAACAGGATTGACAGGGTCTAGCTTCTCAATTCTTCAATAATAGTATACAATATCTTTTTTTAGCCTCGTGGAACAATTTCTGTGCGAAGCACTAAGCAGCTTGGTCAGTGTGAACCTGGCACGGCCAAGGAAAACACGTCCACACAGTCAAAGCTGCTTTTTCCTGAAAATATTTCGTGAAATGCTCGCTCTGTGTGGACCCGGCTTATGATTTGTAAAATTATGATAAAATTTAAAAATTATTGCTATAAACTAGAGTACCATCTAGTACTTTATATCTCAGTCTTCAATAGAGTAAGTTGAAATGGTCAGTGCTCAGTATCCATTTACAGATTGCTAACCGATCGCAATCGCTAACTTCGCGAATGTTAATTAAAAACTTTTCAGGCTAATTAATTCAATAAAGGAAAAAAGGAGCAACTTCCAAGCTGACTACACAAATTAAAAAGTTCAATGTTTCGTCTTGTGGAATTTTATAAGTAAACTTGTTAGAAATTTTTAAAGATTACTCAATGCACACTAACGGCCATGCTATATTCATATCTATCAAGTTTGTATACTTACGTAACTAAGTACATATTTAAGTATAATGATTTAGTATTTAATGTTGCTTATAATAATATAGTTTATGAACTTACATAAATAAATATATGATAACAACTCAGGTTTTACCGTTTCCCTATTTCTTTTAATAAATAATCCGAAACCAAACGCACAATTATTATGTCCGTAACCAAATTAAACGCTGAATAACGTAATAAAGTCTTCCAAGCGCTCTCAAAAACGAAATTTAAACCGCCAAGGGGTTAAAAATGAAACTGATCGCCGCAGATATTTCCAAAGTGCTCTCGCTCAACGTCGCCACAAGAAGGGCTAATGTACTGCCACAAAACCAATACTCCTTTCAATTTTCCCGAGCACTACGCTTGAATAAGTGACAACGCCATTACCTCGTGTAGAGCCCTTTTGTTCCAACGTTAATAGATTTTTCGTGAGTAAAAATATTTAACTTTAATCGAATGCCAGATGTAAAAACAAGTCTGTATTCGAGTTTACCTTTTGTTTTTTTTTTTAACTAACTTTAGGTAAATTAAACTATGATATTTACCTATATGTGGGCAATACACGGTAATCATGGTTCACATCACTACATAGTATAAAACAAAGTCGCTTTCTCTGTCCCTATGTCCCTATGTATGCTTAAATCTTTAAAACTACGCAACGTATTTTTATGCGGTTTTTTTTAATAGATAGAGTGATTCAAGAGGCAGATGTTTAGAGTTTAGACAAAGCGGGCGAAGCCGCGGGCGAAGCCGCGGGCGGAAAGCTAGTAATAAATATATTCAAAATATTGAACAGTTTCAATAAGCTGTTATAATATATTCATAGGAAGAATAATTATTTAATAACAACGCTTTGAAGCATTTTCAAATCCAAAATATCACATATTTCAGTATACAATAAGAAAACATATCTTATTGTAAATTGTAGGTATAATAATTAGTCTATTAATATTATTTAAGTCACTATATAATATTAACGCGTTTTGGAATACACCTAATTAAATACCTTTTGTTACATATAGTTTATATACAGCACAGGTTGACATAACATTCCGTATTTAATACTGAACTATGTATAGAATATTTTCAAAATGAACGATGTTTTCATAACCTGAACGTGGAGCTAATGGAATTTTTAATAAGCCCCTATTAAAATAGTTACAGATTTCCATGTGATCACAAAACAGTTGATTTTACGTAATTTATCATTACAATTTTATATTAACTTTTGGAACAGATTTAATAGAATAGTAGGTGCAGGCAATTGACACTAGCTAGCTATAAAGTGGATAAAGGATAAAGTCAATCTTCCTGAGGTAGATATGAATTCCTATTAATTAATTAAATCATCGATTCAATTTTGTAAAACATTAAGGACAGAAGCAATTACAAATAATAAGTCATTATATTTGGATTGAAAAAGTTACGTTGTCAAGGAGAAATAAAATAAACACACACGACGATTGCTATTCCTTAGCTGGGTATTATTCTTTCATTTTAAACTGTGAATGAAATAATAATACTTTTTAGGTACTATAGCAATCAATAGCTTAATTCTGTTTATTAAATAAATATTTAATACGATAGGAAAATGTTTACAAAATAAGCATTATACCCGGAATAAATCAAAAGAACACATGTAATGTGTCCACAGACATTCCTTTTAACAGAATGTTTGTGAAAACTTCATAGTTTGCCATTTATTTTACCTTAGTGTACGAACATGATGAATCTCGGTATCAGAAAAATGAGCTGTATAATGAAGAGATAAAGTTAAAATTGCGTTGCGGGTAAAGTAAAGAAAAGTAAACCGTAGTCCATTTAACTCAATCAAGTTAATGCTGGGCTCGGCGCTTTGTCTTGATGCTGCGTATTGTGGAGTAAGCTTATTATGGTGCATCTAATACTCTTTCATAAAGTGCGAAAAATATAGCGTTTACCTCATATTGCTTCTTTTTTTCTTCCGAAATATGAAACACCTCGTAAGTTCTTATTTCACTACTAAGCTTTTTCTTATTTATTATACTTACCTACTTCAGTAATTGCATTGCTCTCACAGTTAAGAAGTATAATGATAGCATATAAACATATAAGTATGATAAATTATCTTACAACATCCCAACAGCTCATAATGACCTAAAAGCATGCAGTTGGAAATATTTTGCTTCTTAAATAAATATGTAGTTGTGCAGCTGCATGAAGACTCGCTTAACGATGTAGAAATGTTAAAATGTGTAAGGTTCTAGAAGGTTCTTTTGCAAAACTTTATGAGACTAAATGTAATCGTTATTCACGTTATACAATTGTTGATTATAAGATCTACAAATAGATACATTTTACGATTTACAACAACCCAAATTTATTTAGAATCCTATTAATATAAGCTGAATTATGGGTGATTGTATTAAAACTGCATACTGAAAGTTTAAGGAGATATGTTACAATTTCGGAACACAATAATATTATGCATTGATTTTATGGGTTAGAGATTTCTACTGTGCAATACTAAATTTGCGACTTTTCTACTGCCTAGTAACAATAATATGAAATTAAGAATACAAATATAAATTTCATAGATTTATTATGATTAAATTTTTTTCAACAATTTCACCTTTGCACTTTACTCGTTAAAATATCATACAATGTATAACATGGTAAATATTCTGCAGTATAACGATTCTGTATATCTACCTACGTTAAAACGTAACGTAGATACAATACGTCAGTAAAAGCAATGCACGTATCGCGATGAAACATACATTTGACTAATCTGCATAGCAAGAGGAAAACGAATTGCACTGCACGGAAGAGATTGGAAAGCACTCTAAAATACATACGAAAAAACAACTACGTATTAACACATAGAAGAACATTGTACCTATTCAGCCGATTTATATAACTTAGAGCATAATTTTATGGCATTTTAAAATATGGTTCTCCGTGTGCAGAAACTTGAAATCATTCCGCTACATACATCACGCTCGGAACTACAACAATCGATCGCTAAACATAAAGAATGAAGAACCGCCTAACAACCACAAAAGCTATCGTTTCCAACTATTCCTGTAGATTCAATTTAAACTTCGCTGCTCGCGCTAAGCTATTGTTAATATCGGCTATTGTGTTAGAGAAATATTGTTTCTTGTTAATTACAAACGTGCTTACCAAGACTTCGCAAAGCAAAAACTGTGCAATTGTTTCTTAATTAATGTATATATGTAGAAATTTGGCACGTGTGATAGAGTTTATGTATGTTATGTAGATTACTACGTCTTAGTTACTTACCGCTTTAGGTGTAAATAGACACAAATAGATATTGTCTTTTTTATAATATTATGTGAAAATAAAGATTATTCGCCATTATTTCGAGAAAGCAAAATTAGTATTATTTTTGTACCGTATTGAAATAACTTCTAATTAAGTACCTAATTATCTTACAGGAATGATAAAGTCCATAGTTACCCAAAGATTAAAAATTTTTCTACTCAATATAATATGTATTTACAAAATAAATGCTAAAAATGGTATCTAAAAGAAATTTCATTAGAGGCTTGATTAAAACATTGAAATCTTTGAGCAAAAAATAATTAAAGTACAGAGTTTACTACGGATAAAGAATCTCCAGAGAAACCTCGTTCAAAATATCGGTTTATTTCATAAACTAACTTAAGATACTACTTAACTTGCTTATAAGATAGTTATCTACACTAATATTATAAAGAGGAAAACTTTGTTTGTTTGATTGTAATGAATAGGCTCATAAACTACTGGACCGATTTTAAAAATTCTTTCAAAATCTACATTATCCACGAGTAATATAGGCTATATATCATCATGCTAAGACCAACAGTAGCGGAGTAATGCGGGTGAAACCGTGCGGCACAGCTAGTATAATATATTATATAGTTTTAGTCTGCAGTACCGCATTAAGGTTAATCCTGTAAAGATAATTGATAGGTATTATGTGTGTGAATAAACATAAATAAAAACTAGATATTATACGAAAATGGAAATTCCGATATAACACGAACAACATGACTGAAATAAAAACACATAGACTGAAATAAAAACATATAGTACAAGCGTTTGCAGCTAGGCGCAATCAGTGCGGATTGAGATTCAATATTAAAAAGGGGAATCTGTTCTAGTTGTGTACATGTGGGCCGATGAATGTCGCATCGATGTGTATGAAAACTACAAGTGAGCATACGTTGCTTATTAAGCATTCGATAAATGACCTTTATTTGTGTTTCGTATATTTTAAAACACATCATGTGATCAGGCTATTATCTTAAAAACAGATACCTGCCTGTTATTTTTAATTATGGTAACGAACACAGTTAACGAAGCATCTCATTAGAATTGGTAAATCACATAATGCGGGGGGGGTTGCGGTCGCGGTTCTACCGATTACCCGTGATCCTGTATAGTGATATACCTATTGGAAATGGGAACAGAGAATTTAAGGACACTGCTTTTCAGTGGTGGGAATCCGACGTATCGATTTCTCCAAGCACTAAGTATCCTAAATTCATTCTTGAAAAAATGTACATAGGTAAATCATGTTTTGTGAGATTATCAGCGTCACCGCAGCAAAAAAATAGTTTGGAAAATCCAAAAGTGCACGCCTCATAATTTTTTTTTAATAAATATTTATTAATTATTATTTTTGTTTATTTAATAACAATTAAACCACATCGAATCAGACCCTGAAAAATGAAAGGGTTCTATTCCTGAGCATACTCAAGCGTAAGAGAAAAAAAAAGACTCGATTAGTAAAGTATTTCGGTCGCTATCGTGTTAACAAGAAAAAGGATCCGCACATACAGACACACGGACGTCCAAGACAGAACTTTTTTAAACTGTTTTTTAACTAGTTTAAATAACAAAAATGACATCAAAAATATCATGAACGTTAAAAATAGTGTTTTTTCTTAATATGTGTGTGTATGTATTATCTTACAAGTGCAATGTATGATACATAAAGACATTTTAAGTTTGAAAAATCAGATGTTTTGCGCGAAGTGACAGTAGTACCCACCTCAACGCTTCGCTTATGAGGCGTGCAATACATTATATTATGTAAATCAAAACGGCGCTTAACGCTCCACTGTGTGCCTTGTTCATTGGTCATTATCACAGTTATAGTAATAAAATACCAAAAAGAAAAAAATCCTTCAAACGCAACTAATAACATAAAGAGCAGAGTGCTTGTAATTTACCTAATCCGCCGCAGATGCTTTGAAGCATTGAGCTCAATCTCATCTAAGAACTTTAACTAACACTGAACTACCATCCAGTTTAATTTCACGCGAGACATGGTTGAAACAAGAATATATTCTAGATGTTAAAATATGTGGCTTAATATTGCGAGAATATTTGGAATATGAAATGACGAAGAAAGTGGAATTAACTTTAGTATTTAATCCGCCTCGGGCAAATTTGTCCTTGACGTTAACTAACAATTTATCCGTAATTAAATTCAAAAGGATAAGTTTATAATTTAGCTTAAAATAGCAGCTCTGAATTTACTCGATCTAAATGCTAAAAAACTTATAAAAAATAGAAGCAACTTCTTGGATGTAAAATATCCGTTTGTACATGAAATTATATTTTCGTCTTTGCTAGTTTTTAATAGATATTTCCTTGCGACTTAGCTCCACATTTCAAAATATTGATAATATGAATCTGAATAATAAAAAACAACTCATAGAAGTTTAATAAGCAACAGAATACAATCGTTATTTTAAATTCGGATACTCGTATATTCAAAAATGTAATCACGCATTCATTACATACGAACACTTGGAATCATTTTGCAATTTCCATTCCCAAATAAAACGATTCGCAGGCAACATTTAGGTGACGATAAATTGAAACAAATAGCCTTCGAAAGAAGCGAAGTGATAATTGAAATTGTACCTTTTATAAGCTTCATCGGCCATAAACCGTGGTCGAGATGAAATATCCACGACTTTTATTGCTTCCATAATAGAATGAAAAATTTACAAATGGGATTGCTCTGAAGGAGGTAACGGCTCCAGTAAAGACAATTGAAAAATTGTTACAACCGGCTTTATCGTATCGAGAAATTCCTAGCAGTATAGCTATGTATCAATATGAAATTACAACCAATATTATATTCCATAGTACAAAACTATTAAGTTTCAAATAACATTTGGTTATTGGTATACGATAAATGCATGGCCATGATAACTGATGTGTAAATTTCTCTGTAAAGTTCACTTATGACGATTCATTGAAAGATTCGTAAACATTAGTAAGTAATAGGTATTTCTATTATTATTTAAGTTAATTAATGAACAGCACATCATATTAATTTCCATCATATTATGTGTTTTTTTATCAAATAAAAATGATATCATTGAAACAAATATTCATATCTAATATTTGTTTCAATTATACTAATATGAATCTTAAATGATTTATTAAATATAAATAAAAAATTCCATTTACTATTACGTATTACGATGATACCAATGCGCGATGAAATCACAGAGAAAATAATCAAATAAGAATAACATTTTTACTTAAACGTTTTGAAGACAATATAATAACTTACTTACCGTTTCTAAAATACAATACAAAGGAACCAATTTCGTAAACAAAAACACCAATTAATTTCGCACCCTCAAGTGCTTAAATAAAAATATTATTTCGCCCCAAAACGGGCGAACTTTAAGACGTTCGCTTGTTGAACCTTAATAAAAAGCCGATTAGATTGTAACATTATTTCGGATAAAACATTCAAAGGCAAATTATCACAAATTTCGAATTTACTGAAGTAGGCAGGAAACACCCAGTGTATTAATTCCATAAACTTACAGAAACTCTTCGAGCGTTACTTAATATCCTGCGAATTTGCGTCGAGCCCAAATTTATTAAATCGCGGTAATCTTTGCAAATTTTGAAGATTATTTTGCTGAAAAATTGCGATTAAGGTCCCAACTGAAATTGGCAGGAAATTATATTAGTTTGACCTTTATAATTACGTGAGCGCTTCGGGATCAGCTCTACAATTAAATAAAAATTCTATTAAACGATAACAGTATTTCATTTAAATTAAAATGTCATCATATCCGACAAGAGAATTTTTCTGGACTTTTATAAGGAGGAGCGGTAATACAAGGCTTACAATCAAATTCAATGTTCCAAACTTCGTGATCTTCTTCGATGATCTGTAGAGATCTATAGAGATAAGATAATCGTAACAAGTTATTAAACATTAAGTAGTATCAAATCAATCTTTAGGTCTAATCTTTATATTTATCAAATGTAATTTTGGAATATTTATTGCTAAAATTACACCATTAGGAAATATTGCAAGAAGAACCGTAGATGAAGTTGAAATATACTTGCGAAAAGAAACGAATATATTTTTCACATATACTTATTTAATATTTAATTAAGTCACGTTCATATCACATGTTAAAACATAAAATTCTTTTGCAGCTCCTTTTTCAACAGCTTGGCTCCCGTATATAAATCATATTTGATCTTTGGATATCCATGCAGCAACTCTTGCCAATCGTGAAATCGAAGGAAGACAAAGTCTACCACCTAAATAAAAATAAATGAATATCTATCGTTACACGTAAGTATATGCAATGATGAAGTTTATACAAATTAATTCAAATCTTTATAATATTATTATCGAAGATATTTATAGGAATATTAAAGGTAATATTAAACAGAAAGTAAGAATACTGAGAAAAAAAAGTTGTTTACACTCCTCTATATACTAAAATTGGAAATTCAATTACAAAGTCATATATTAGATGATTTTAGGAGGAAAAACATATTTTATGAAACTTCATTAAAACAGTTCTCTTACCGTTCTTGAATAGTAGGAAAACTGGTAAGGCGTATTGGGAAACAGGCCCGGAATCAAGCCGAAATATCCATTTGTAGTTAACAATGAAAGCATCTTCTTTTCACCACTAAAACAATAATGTAAGTATATTTTCAAAGCTTTTTTGAAAAGTACCATGTTTTATATCATAAAGATAATAATTGGATCGTTTTTCTTTATGAGTCTTTACTAGTTAGACCGCAGATTTTACCTACCGGTCGAACCTCAGAGGCTTTAAAACTAATGCCCTAACTTAAATTGTATAAAGTGGGAGCTGACTTTCTCAAGTCAGTAAAATAAAAAAAGCACAATAGAATAAATCGTGAATTTTGATGAGTTGATATTTTTATAGAAAAATGATTCTTTAGCAAGAAATATTCGTTAGTAACCTTTAGTTGTATGCAATTTAACAAGTTCTTATTGAATATTCTATGCCACAGTTAAATCTTCCTAATGAAATAATTTCACATCTAGGACGAAGATTTTAAATACAACAAAATTGAAATTAGAAAAATGTTATAATTACCTTTTATCAGTATACCATTTTTCAACTTCTCCTTCATGTATAAAATACATACATGAAAATATGTCTCCTTCTTGAACTATGAATTTACCTTAAATAAATAGAGTACGATTATGAATTTATAATAAAGCCTCTATCACCAAAAATAATTTTATCTTAAAATGTGTTGTGTTTAATTGATTTATGCTAATAATTATTTCCCCAATTTATAAAATTCCTAGTAGTGGGAATTATTTATGCATTTAAAAGATCACTAATTGACATAGTGGAAAAATATTATGTCTTAATATAATAAAAAATAGCTTTTATTCTAAGCGAACATTCTATTATTTAGATTAGTTTATTTCTCAAGAATATAACTCAAATTAATCGAATAAAATAAAGATCATGATAAACCATTATACTTCAATTACCAGCCTATATTATAGGGAAATTTAGAAGCTCCAAGAAAGGTTTCGGTGTTTTAAACAGAACCCATTTTATTGAACCCAATATGTGTCTTGTAGGAAATGCGAGATGCCAATGCAGTCTCGTGATAAGCTGACTGGGAAAATGTAAAGGCGGTGTACGAAGAGACAAAAATATATGCAATAAAGTGTATGTAGCGTGATTTAAATTGGTCCTATTTCGGCTCTTTTGGACATTTTCGATTCTATCTATGAAAGATCTCATTGGAAAAGTTTTATTACTGAATATTTAGAATGTAAGGACTGACAAATGGTAAATCTATGTTATGAAGATTCACAAGTGCTTCTTGAAGAAGTCTAATTGAATAAATAAATGTCTGAGTTTGAGGTTGACAAAGATCCTTTGTTCGTCTTTGCTGTTCTTGAGAAATTTTACATTTGAAAATTAGAAACAAATAATTTAGTTTAAATCTGTAACTATGATGTATATTTTTTAACTCTTTAAAATTATATTTTGAGTTCTCATTTAGGTACTAGAAAAAAATGTAATGTTTGTGTTAAAAAATTATAAAATAGAAAAATACGCAAATGAAAACAAAAGATATTTATTTCTGACTAGCTTCCGCCCGCGACTCCGTCCGCGCGGATGTCAGTCTTCGCGTCTTCTACAGATTTATTATATTATGTATAATATATAGATTTATATTGATAAACCTAATAAATATTTTGCTAGCATTCTGATGCTTTATCGGTTGCACTGGATTTATCTCTTTTTTTCAATCGCTTGAATGATATAGGATGGGTCCTTGATGGGCATCGAATGCTGAAGTCTCGAATCAATCAATTCTGACAGTAGGCAATTTATGTAAAATCTTGATAATGGTCCATCATTTTATTTTGCCTAAACGTTACATACTTTTTTTATATATTCTATTTTTAACGAATGATTCACTCCAGTCCAAACAGCAAATAAGCAGACTTCTGCTTCTGCAACGTTTAGTTGTCCCTGAATTTGGAAAAAATAGTCATGATTCTTATCTATGACAAAAGTGTTATTTTTTGCATTGTATTTCAAATATTAAATTTTTTTTAACCGCATCTTCCGCATTCATGTCTTTTGCCGGAATTAGACATTTAACTTCTACTAGTCCCATTTTCCCTTTTTGATAAAAAAATTTACTTTATACACTCCCAAGTGTATAAAGTAAATTTTTTAGATATTTCTCGTTATACTTTTAAAAAGTTATTATTGTCATTTTGCTCATTAGGTAAAGTAATTTCGATATCAGTTTTAAGTTTTTTGATACCTGCAATAATAACGTCATAATCGCCTGCACATACTTATCGATTACACCCTGTATACAATCCACCATCCACATTCATAATGTTTTCCTGTCCTCCTCTCCTTTACGCTGTTCACCGATACATTTTAAATGAGTAAATCTGCTACCACTGAAGGATGTTTCATTGTGATCAGCAAATTTTCACCACTGTTGTCGATTATTTGTTTTTCATTTTTAATCAGCAATTGGGAATCATCAGTTTTGTTTTTTGCAGATTGGTGATGTACCCTAACAATACGTCGAAAAGGGAAAGCATCAACGAATTATCGTTTTCGTCCTCTTTTTTTATTCTTCGCGTCTCTGTTAATTCTGTTTGTTTAGTTCTCAACCCCACTGAATTTTGATGATGTGATGATAATCCATTCGTTTTAATATTGGTACTTAGAGTTGGTAGACTAAACTAGAAATGGTGGACAAAATTTGTCAGCGCGTCTGTAAGATCAGAATATAAAACCAACATCCTGTATTTAAGTTACAAAATTAATAATCAAACAACATGCCGCTACGTTGAAAATGACTAGAAGAAAAAATTAAAACACCTCGGATCAATTTTGGAGTAAACAAATCATTTTCCCCGTATGGGGATTTCCCCGGATGAACTTGGGAAGTTCAAGTTCTCAATACAAGTTTATATTATATTTCGTATTTCTCAAACGAAAAATAAACATTTTTGGAACTTCAAAAAAATTATATTATAAGAAAATTTATGAGCTTACTTTAGTTTTAAAGAAATATACATCCCTTTACTGACACCCCGTAAAATAAAGAAATTGTTGCCAATCACCTTTGCAATCTATTTGGTTTCATTAACTTTATGTTCGAAGATAATTTTTTTTCTAGTAGTTACACGCGTATTTTTTTCGTTTATTTTCCATATCGAAATCAAATGTTTAAAAATGCGAATATTTGCACAAAACTAAGATAAAAATAATCAATTAACAAAAATATTAAATTTAATGAAGTAGAGCAACTTTCACTTCGGTATGAAGGAAAATCGAGCGTAGAGCACACGTCATAACGCTCCGGCCCAAGGAGCGCGACTAAAGAAATTCGCTAGGATTTTTCCTTATTATTTTAAATATTTTTTTAATATTTAAAGAATTATCAAAATTCAAAAAAAAATTTTTTTAAAGGATTAATACTCATTGGTCTTCAACCAACTCGAATAAATTAATGGAAAAAATAACTTTTAGCAGTATTTATCAATCGATTTTGTGAGGCAAAAAATGGGAAATTTAATGAATTTATAACGTTCTAATTAAGAAAATCATAAGTTTTTCGGCAATTGTATTCAGCAGTTTTTAATAACGACTATATAAGGATAATAATGCGCTGATCAGATTGTGTAAATTGTAATCGGTTGCAACGTAGTGAGTGCACAAACTTAGCTCGAAATGATTTTGGGGGAAAGAGACTTATCTTGAAGGCCTGATTAAGGTAACATAAAGTAACTTTATAAATGTGAAAAAATTCACGCGCATTGCGTATATAACACTAATTGATAAACAAGAAAAAAAAAATCAGTTTATCATTTCATTAGCCGGGAAAAAATTGTCAAATAACTTGTTGAAAACGCAATTTTGCTAGACTGCAGCCTTAATCTTGATGTGTTAAGTTTATATTAATACGTGCATATATTATGTTTGTTTGCAACATAATATTATTATATAATTATATGTGTGCATTTATTTTTATGTATTTTATTATAATATTAATTTGTTTATGTATATTTGAGTAGGTATATATATTTTATGTATGTATGTATATATTTATTTATATATATAAATATGTTTATTTAATTTAGTTTAATATACTGTGCGTTATTGAATATTTTATTCTGTTTTTCTTGTTTGAGTTGCCTTGTTTTTGCTCACCCACATTTTGTTTTAATTATTTCCTTTACTGTAAAGGTTGCCTGGTAGAGATCGCTACCTAGCGATAAGGCCGCCCTTTGCTTTTTAAAATGTATTGTCTATATTGTTTTTTTTTTGTTTTTATGTCTATAGCAATAAAGGATTTTCATTTCATTTCATTTCATTTCATCATTACTAGAAAAAAAACTTACCAGGAAAAATAACGACCCTTTGCAGCTTAGTGACCAGTTGTCGTTTAAAATATTCGGGTAGCTCTCTAAATAGTGTGGGCATTTCCAAATGATGCATGTACAGAGCACTCAGCATGTCCTCTCGGAGGCATTGAGGGGCTTGCTGAGCTAATTCGGGAAGCCAGTTTCCTATAATAAGAAAATGATTAAACCAGATATGAACAATATGATTAAAGGTCCATGTGGTCAGGTTGTGCTACTGTATTATGCTATAGGAAAATAAAATAAATCAGAAACAAAACGTATAAAAATATGTTTCAACAAATTACGCTTCAAAAGGCAATTTTAGCAAAAGTGTAAAGCAGATCTGTGGTAAATATATTCTTACTCGAAATTAAAGCATTTGACTGTTGAAAATCTAAATCGTTTTTTGATCTGACTACAATACCTACTCTATCCAAGTAAATATTTACTACCGTAATGAACTGGTCATACCTCTTTGCCTCTCCCACAGCTGTTTAGTATAATTCTTCAGCGCGTCAAGCAAAACTGGACATAATCCCGTATGCTCCAAGTACAATACGAGACTCTCAACATCATAATCATATGTGTACAACTCTCGAAACTTCGTATACGTTGCACTTATTGCGATGCTCAATATCCAAATTTCGAAGGGATAGATGATTAGATTTATAAATACTTTGTAATAGATCTCCTCTAGAGTAATAGCAACGACCTAACAAGAGATAGAGTCATTAAGGAAGAATTGTTATGACGGCGTCATTATTAAACTGCGTTGCTTATTAACATTGAACAGATTAAAAATGAAGCCAATTATAGAATTTGTTTCGTCTATAAATTAATAATTAATAGAGAATTAATGTTAATAGTTATGATAACGTTGACACGTTATCAAAACCGTTTCTAGCAAACCTATTAAGGGTTAACACACTAAACTTACAACGTCGATTTCAGTATGCGTGTACAGGACCAAAATGTACGTCATGGCCACTATATAATCTGACGTCCAATTCCTTGGAACAATAAAACTGAATATCCAGGTCCCGTTAACGAAATAATCCTTTGTCATTCGTGCGCAACCTAAAATAATCCAGAACTGGAGAGAATAAAGTTAAAATCGCACAGCCACGGAAAATACTTGTACACATTAAAATTTAATTGAACCCGTCATTATTTATCTGCTTGATCATGTGGCCTTCACCACTACCCGTATAGGTACACAGTTAAGATACGGACAAAACTATTCATTCTTCTCAAGAAATTTTAATTTACCTAAACTGATATTATCCCTGGCTTTAAAGGAAATTCTGATTGTCTGAAATTTTGTTTATCAAGTAAAATGAAATTTTTAAATCATTTAGACTTTTATCCTGAACAAGCAGATAGTAATTACCTACATGAAACTACACTTCTCAGATTAATAACTCCAGAAATCAGTTAAACCAAATTTCCAACTGGTATACAAAATTCACCATTTAGTTCCAATTGAATCTTAATCCATCAAATAATTAATATATTAAAGGATACATCAATGCAATATTCAACGGATGTACATTGTACAGTAGACCCAAAAGTTTACCTCCCTGCCTGTCTCTTGGGTTCGCCCACTCGACGTAATCAATCGTTCGGTTTACATGTCGTGGCACTTCTTCTAGTTCTAGAGGGAACTTCTTGTCTAAAATTAGAAGATACAGTTTATATAATCATCATAAAATATACATATTTTATGTTATAAACTTACGTATAAATTAAAACAAGCTTAAGAGAAAAAATCATTTAGATATGGGTGCATTTAAATTATAGTGGTACTAAGGAAAATAAACTGTAGGTACATAATTTATAGGCCAGAATTTGGATGGAGGATTATTAATGATAGGCGTAATTTCCTTTCCATTTTCTTCTCTCAATTCATAAACCAAAAGAAAAGTTAGTATTACGAAGTTAAATCGTCACGTTTAAGGTTAAGCCACAATTTCAAATATTCCGTTAACAACAACCAAATATACCTTTGTTGGTAGACTAATAAAAACTTACGGTGGCACGCAACAGATATCCAACCACAGGTCATGCCGTGAATCGTTAAAAATACGATAACAAATTTTAACACTGCGGGCGCTACTTGACTCTAGAAATATATATTTTCCTTTTTAATAGTAGAATTACTAAAAGAAGTAACGTATTTGAACGAATTTTTTTAACCAGATTTTAAATATTTTGTAGTTCCAAATATATTTTTATACTTCCTGGCTTTTGTCAAAAACAAAAAATTTAATTTAATGGCTCAAAATCTTAAAAGATTAGTGAAACATACTCACCTTGAATCCTTTACAAAAATGAAGATGGAAATAATAAAATAACCTCAATCTCAACAATCTTGCAAATCTATAGTTCCAGTTTCCAGTTATATGAGTGAAAATCGGAAGAATTAAAGACAAAATATCGACATAATAACCCCATTTCTTGAACATTCTAAATTTAATAATTCTCTCCACACATCTATCATTCTCAATCTGGAGTTCCAACTAAAATCAAAATTTAGGCATATTAAAATATAAATCACTACCTTTACTCAAGCTAAAAGTACCAAAAAAATGACGTCTGAAATTTCTATATTTTGTAGTTAGATTTTGTTTCTAAGTACAGTAAAAATAGGCACCCGAATGAAAGAAACGTGTATTTTTGAATTAGATTTGATCCAATCAATCATCATCTATCATCATCTATGGAGTAGGTACTAACACAAAATTACAATAACATCAACCGTATACAAACCACTTACCGTATAGAATTCTGACACCAAATAAAAAGCAAACAAAACATCCAACACAAAAAGCATCCAATAGATATATCCCTCAACCTCTGGCATAGCATTTGCAAGAAGTACGATGAATGCAGATGCGAGTGGAAGGAATAGCCAACAGAAGCATAACCAACGAGCATACCAGGAGCTTGTCCTAGCTCGGAATGATTCTTTCATCCACTAAAAGTAAATCACGAAATTGCTAGAGATAAACTAAATCAATATTTTACTTGTCATATTGGAAGGTAAGGTGGTTTCAAACTTTCTAAATTTCTTTTTAAAACTGAATTTGATTCTCGTTATGATTAAACAATGCAAGAGAAATAGGCAAAGGAAAAGGTGAAAAAAAGATACAAATTATTTTAATCAACCGATCATATCATATCAGAGTTCAGAATGATTCTATTCAAAAAATTATAAGACCTACATATTAAGAGGAGATATCTGCATAATACTCTCTCATCTCTGAACTTATTTCAAATCATTGCCGCTCTAAAATTTTATCGCAAAATGTTAAACCAAAGGAAGTACTGAGGTTAGCTTTAAGTATCCGCTTACTGGAAGTTTTATAGTTTTACGTCCACGAAGTATATACGGAATGGTGTTATACGGAGTATCGACAACCGTCTTCTTTGCTGCCAAATAGTCGAATTTAGATTCTGGGTTGTTGAAAATTATTTCTCTTGTCTGGGAATAGATGTAAAATGTTAAACTGCATCTCAATATGAATTTGAAATTCGACTTCTTATCATACCATAATATGATCCTTCTTTGGGCATACTGAGTTACTTATATAATAATTAATAAATTATTGTAAGTTACATGTTATGATTGTGAAAATATATTAATCGTAATAATTATTGTAATTGAAAGGTATTGTTATATTACATTTACAACAAACAATAGATTTAATTGCCTTAAAGGGTGAAATAGTAAACAAGAGGGTAATCGAACACGAGTCAGAAGTAATCTAACCTCGTCCTCGATAATTTCCTGAAAGTCTTTAATAGGAATTTGCAATAAATCGGCGTAACCATCCGAAACAGCTGTAATCCGAACCGGCCTTGGCTTATTTCCATCTAACTGGCCGAAAATGGAGCCCTGGAATTTTGTATCTGACAGTAGGTATTCTGTACATAACGAAGTAACTAGTTTACTCTATCCTTAATGTTGTAAAATTTATTGTGTATATGAAATGCGATAGTTAATAATATCTATTTTTCTTAGCTGTTATAAACAATTTAAAATTGATTAACATAACTATACTTTAAGTATACCTATATTAAGAAGAGCTGGAACGTCAACACATTTACACATTGCACATGTTAGGCCGGGAGATACTGACACAAAATTTCGGGTCATTTGTAACAGGATTTCGGTTCTTAGTACGCAATGACAAAAAGAAAAATGATGGTCAGTGGGCGTTATTTTATTTTTTATTTATTTTATTGTTTTTTTAAATCAACGTATCGCGTCGGTATGGGGGGCTGTAAGTTACACCGGAAAAGTATGGCATGACACTACCGCCTACATCTTTTTTTTGGCTATCGGAAAATTCTAAAATTTTTGTGTTACAAATCGTTTGACTTTCGCTATTTATCCGACGAGTTCGACTAACGCCCACGCGACTAGTCCGCCGGTACCAGCGTTCTGACCATCATTTTTCTTTTTGTCATTGCGTAATAAGACCCCTGTAGAACCGCCATTCTGTTACAAATGACCCGAAATTTTGTGTCAGTATCTCCCGGCCTATGTGTAGCTTTTATTTTGCAATTGTTTATAAATACAGGGTGATGTGTGTAGTACGAATATCTAAAAATCTATGAAGAATTTTGTGATACAATAAATGAAAGAATTTGATTTTGAATAAGAAAACGTCCGTTATTTAAATCATTATCAAAATAACCATCCGTGTGTTGGGAGTGAGCGTACACGTGTTATTTGTTTTGTTTTTATGACCTGAAATTTAATTATTATTTGATAATTGAATGATAATAATTAATTCTTTTATCCAATTGATTATTATTAGAACAAATAATTAAGTTCATCAATTGATTTACTTTTAAATTATAATTTTACAGGTAAATTATGAGAGCTTTCATAATTATATTTGCATAGGTATATTTATCTACAACGCACCATTTTACAATTCAAGTCTAAAATGAAACTAGAGTCGCATTTATTTTTGAACATACTGTAAGTGAAATTGCATAAGTGTGAGTACTGTGAACATGCCAGCTTTCCTTAATTGACCGATAAGTATAATAATAGACTACAAGCCCGCATATGAAAAAAATATGGGTCAAATGAACCACCAGGGGTCATATCTAGAACGAAAGAAGAGCAAAAAATAATAAGATTCATCACTATGCCGTCACTTGTAAGCTGTCCAACTGAGTGCAGATAAGAATTGAAAAGTACAGGTAGACTCGGTAAATTTTGGTCATATATTTTTGTACGGCATTCTTAACCATCGATAGATCCATTAAAAATAATAAGAAACCGCTCAGTGCCGTACAAAAATGTTGGTCCACCAAGTCGGAATTTTTATTTAATTTCCGAGAGTTACCGGGGGTAAATTTGGTCATTTGACCATGTACGGCATCTGTGTCATACTATTGCTATACTGCTTTTAAGCCATTATTCCGCAACGCCGTACAAAAATAATGGGGACAAGGGGAAAAAATCGAGAGTTGCAATCCCCTCTCTTTCCCCACTCCAGGGGGTCATTTGACTAAGTTCGGCTTCGGTTCCAAAACATTATCTAGCACTCAAAAGTACTATTAAAAGCAATGCCGTCAAAAAATAATTGTTCTTTTAAATATATACCAATAATCATCTTAATTTCATCGAATTCTTGATATAAAGAGCTGTAAGGTCATTTGACCCTGTACGGGAACTTTTTTTTTAACATGATATTGTAAAATTCAATTGTTGTATAGTATTGCCGTTCAAAAGAAACCGTTCTAAAAAAAGTTATAGAGAAATGCAAAACCAGAAATTTTGTTAAAGTTTAAACATCGTAGATTAATGAAATATAATAGTTTTCTACACTTTATTCGTTGTTTTAAATAGTATTAACATAGATAAATTAGGAAAAAACGATGCCGTACATTTTTGTGCACCTTTTAGGCTGATGAAAGCGACGAAAGCTACAATTTTAAGGGTGCTTTATGGCCATTTGATACAGTACGGCATTAACATATTTTTACCCAACTACGGCAAAGTAAAAGGAGGGTTATGGTTTTGACAGGTCATGTATGTATGTTCATCTATTCCCTCGTAACTTCTAAACTACTTATCAGAATTCGACAAATGACATATCATTAGAAGCGTCTGAATTGTTCACTGGATAACCAGCGACCAGCTAGCTAAAGGCTATATGGGGTTTCACAAAATCTAATATGGTGCCCTCCCTCTTGCGGACAAAACATACAGAGTAAAAAAATAAAGTTAAGATAAATATGCCGTGTTTGGTATTATTTGAAAGCGCTTTACTTGTACATTTTGAATATGTATATATTACTAGCATTTGCTTGTGACTTTACCTGTATTCTTGGGCTGATTGCATATAATTCACATCTTTTCGTTCATAGCTTTTTTATTAGTTCATCAATTTAACGGAGTCCATTCCACTTGACTCCGACTTTCCAAGGTGATAATTAATCACCTCGAGCTTCTTAATATTAATGTATATTTATATTTTATTATCAAAATATAAAGCAAACATTTCGTTATATGGATTTTTTCTTTTTCAGATTTTTCCCCTTTGAACCAACGAAAATACGTACGGCACATGAAAAAATATTATCTATGCATAAAATACTTTAAAAATAAATTTATTAAGTGTTGTGTCAAATGACCCCCTGGAGTGGGGAAAGAGAGGGGATTACAACTCTCGATTTTTTCCCCTTGTCCCCATGATTTTTGTACGGCGTTGCAGAATAATGGATTAAAAGCAGTATAGCAATAGTATGACACAGATGCCGTACATGGTCAAATGACCAAATTTACCCCCGGTAACTCTCGGAAATTAAATAAAAATTCCGACTTGGTGGACCAACATTTTTGTACGGCACTGAGCGGTTTCTTATTATTTCTAATGGATCTATCGATGGTTAAGAATGCCGTACAAAAATATATGACCAAAATTTACCGAGTCTACCTGTACTTTTCAATTCTCATCTGCACTCAGTTGGACAGCTTACAAGTGACGGCATAGTGATGAATCTTATTATTTTTTGCTCTTCTTTCGTACTAGATATGTCCCGTGGTGGTTCATTTGACCCATATTTTTTTCATATGCGGGCTTGTAGTCTATAATAATAAAACCGTTAAATTAAAAATCATAGAAATTAATATCTTGATTCTTATCTTAATTATATATAATATTATCTAAATTTAAAATATTTTTCTAAAATAAATTAGAGATTTGGCTTTGTTAGACAAATATTTATCTCTTCCTTAAACATATAAATAAAGAATTACTTAGTGTATAAGTTAACATAAAAAATTGGACTAGACAAAAATTTTACCTGTGACAATTTTGCTAGGAACTGATTGTCTTGTTTTATGATGATACTTCCTCTATGTATAATATACACCCAGGGACTCAAGTCCATTTCGCGAATTATCGTCTGATCCGGCAAGAAGTACCATTGTACAGCCACACTAACTATTTGCCTTTGCAAATTCTCTCCACCACGTAATAATGTGTCCGCAGTTTCTATTGTACTAAAGTTTATTAGGATTAATAACTAAAAATATAGCAATTATTTTTTACACAAACCAATGGGAACCAAAGGGAATGTGACACACACACAAGGGACCAGCTTTCTAATAAAAAAAGAATCATCAAAATCAGTTCTACCAAATCAAAGAAAATGAGTTGAATTGAAAACCTTTTTCTTTTGTGAATTAAAATAATAAAATATAGACGAAATTAAATGTAAACGGGAAATACCAAAAGAATAGTTACTTTTTAAAGAAATAATAAGCCAAGTCTTGTCTGAATACAACACCGATGCGCTCATTCATGAGGTTTTGAATATTTATTCCTTTCGTTCTGAAATAATGAATTATTAATTTATTGATTTGTATCTTATTTTGTACGAAGAAGATTGTAGCGTGTGTTTTTTATTCTTTCGCGCAAAATATTGTCGGATTTAACGAAATTTGTTACCTACACATTATATACACACCGGCACAATTAGCGGAACAGAAAAAAAAGTGAGACTATGAGATAATAACGCATATATTTGACGAAAATGTAATTAGACACAAAATAACAAATTGATTAACATCTTTTAACAACGACTTTGAAAAGTCTTCGTTATTTTTTATTGAAAAATAAAGTAATTTGAAATAAGTGAAATTTTTAGATGATTATGAACCATCACAAAAAATAAAAAAGTAAGCATTAAAATGATTTAACAATAAAATTAAAGCAAAATTAATAACGAGTGTTTCCCCCTCTTGCTCTGATTACGGTTTCCATTCGTCTGGGCATGCTACAGATTGTGTTATCGATGATTTCTTGAGGCAACCGCTCCTACTCCTCAAGTAATGCGTTTCCAAGATCATTCAGATTGTTGGGGGGTGGCATTCTGGATTTAACCCTTCTTTTTATCAAGTCCCAAACATGCTCTATCGGATTCATAATGGAGGAATTTGCTGGCCTCTGCATCACGGGTATACCTACGTGGCTCAGATATGCCTGTACCGATTGTGCACTATGAGCACGAGCATTATATAGCATTAGAATAAAGTCGTCGCCAATAAATGGGGCAAATGGTACAACATGTTCTTCTAAAATGTCTCTGATGTATCGATCTGCTGTCATGGTCCCTCCTGTGACTATCACTAACTCCGTGCGAGCTCTCAAACACATCCCTCCCCAAACCATAATCGAGCCGTAACCATAAGCCACTGTGTGTTCAAAATTAGACTGTATGTGGAGTTCTCCTTTGCGTCTCCATATTCGCTGTCTCCCATCGATCTATTTTAAAAGAACTCTGCACACATCAGTAAAGAGAACCTGCTGCCATTAGTTCAAATCCCAGACGATGTTCTCGCGCATCGGTTTCTGTTCCGCTAATTGTGCCGGTGTGTGTAGTCTGGATTATCACATATACAATTAAGTAGAAGGCTACTTCGCGCGTGAAGCCATGGGCTCTACTTAAATTATCACAAACAAACTAAGCTATTAAATAAATAAGTGATGAAGAGAAATATAAAATGTCTTACCTGAACCACCAATATCGAAAATGAGCGATAGCACCGTCAATTATTTTCTTTTCAACTCTTTCCGCTTGTAGGAATCTTCGTAATTGACTAACTGCGTGTTGGAAAATCGTGTTGCCACGAAAGTTTAATACGAGTAGAGTCAGGGAGTAGCACATAACATACCTGAAAGTTTCAAATAAATTAAATAATATTTTGCAATAGTATTTTCTGATTGGAGCACTTCTTTATAAACGGATCTTTTCTTTATAAATTGACGCTTATTCGGCATTCATAAGCGCAACTAGCAGGAAAAAGAAATAGTGATAGAACTATGTTTTATACTGTGGTACTCGTTAATGACAAACATAATACCTCTTAGTTATGGCAAAACAAACTTTAGAAAAAACCAAACAACTATAATAAATTGTACAAAAGCGCCCAGAGTACTAAATAATCTAATTATGGTGACAATTCTCTTCACATTTAGTTACGAACATTTATCCTTCTCTAAAATATGAGGGGTTAACATCACAGGAAGGAAATGTTAAGGGTGGAAGGAATTGTACCTCCGGTTCCACTTTCCTGACCGACAAAAACAGGCATAAATATTGCTAATATATTTAAATATAAGTATTGTAAAGTGGTTATTGTGAGTTTATGTATAACTAGCATTCGCAGGCGGTTTTGTTCACATGCACTTCTCATTATATTTATGATATAGAAATACATAGTTATTTGTATAATCTTTACTTATTAAGTAAGTTTAAACGATTGTTGTTTGTTAGGATTGTTGTTAAGAAATATATCTACACTCGACTAATGAAATTAATAGGTACAATATTTTTGCTACGTAGGGCATAATAATATAGTGAAATGCTGAAATCTATTCAACATAAATCTGTTTTTTTTTTTTTAATATGGCGATGACTTTTAAAACATTAGACAGATTAATTAATCTAGCTTTCACATCATAAAATATATTATATACAAAAATAAGTTATCCTGATATAAAAAATAGAGAGCAAAAAAATTAAAACGTAGCTTAATAATTGTGCAAACCTTAATCTCGCTACCACTTAAATAAGAAATACAGAATTAAACATTTGAAAAATCCTTACCAGAACATTACACCAAGAACACATAAAACGATTCCCATTCCGAGATATTCACGGTCTATGCGAAATTTGCCAACGTTGAATCTCATGAGACCACCCTGAGCGAGATTAAAGCTTTCCGCATATACCTTTATATTAAGAAATACGAAAACATTTTAATTTTAAATATTAAGACAATTTACAAGGGTCTTATTATCCGTGAAAGAAACTGGAAATTATTTCGTTATCTCAAACTTTCAAGAGCAATTAATTAACAGTGTAAAGTTTAACTTGTTTGGGAAAAAGCATATTTTCTTGGGTTTTATAAAATTGTGATCTTCGACAGGAAATTGTTAAAGATATTATCAATTTATTTGTTGAACGAAATGAAGCATAAAATTAATGAAGAACGTGTGCTAAGGGTTTCACGTGGCACGTATACGCACGTCTTACGTTAGACGGTAGTTAAATATTATTACGAAAACAAAACAAACAAGAGAAGGCCCAATCTAAAATAATATATGCTTATTTTTACTCAACTCTAAGGGTCCCCGCGCACTAGGCAGCCTGGCTGCGCAGCCAGGCTGCGGCAGCCAGAATATATGCGCAGCCAGTTATAACAGCCAATCAACGACTAGTCTAGATCCGTCCGTCGAACAATATGGACGTGGAAGAACTTATTGCTTACCTATCTCGTAAAAAACGCAAAATAAAGAAAAGATACTGGATTCATCCTCTTTTTCTAGAAAGACACTCAAAAGGCTTATCCCAAACCTATTTCAAAGATATTCGCGCATTCCATTTCCACGGCTTTCAATTTCCCGAATAAATTTCTCTGTATCGAAAGTCATCTTATCAAAGTTCGGAACGCAAAATACGTCTGGCTGCTACAACTAGTGCGCGGAGACTGACCGCAGCCACATACATTCGCCTACACACGTTCTGGCTGCGCGCAGCCAGCTGGCTGCCGTGCATATAGGCGCGTTCCATTGGCTGCCGCAGCCGAGATTTCGTGGCTGCCTAGTGCGTGGGCTCCCATACAACGTCATATGTTTGACTGGCTGCCGCAGCCTGGCTGCCGCAGCCTGGCTGCCTAGTGCGCGGGGGGCCTAAACGTTTACCTAGAACATAACTATGCTGAAAATTAGGATTAATAACATTTCTGATATTCATTTTCTGAAAACACTATGCTATTGCTTTCCATTATTATAGAATAGTTAAGAGATTTAAAAAAAATACCACATGTAACTGATGAATAGTCGGATGTTCGTCAAGCTTTAGATAGCTTGGTAGCCAGCAGTGCTTCCTGCTTGTCATATTTTGCAAGTTACCTTCACTATCCCAATTGAAAAAAATACATCTACTCACAAAATAATGACTCGTTCCAAGTAACACTAGTATTGTCATTACTTGTAACTTTAATATCTAAAACATTGACAGACAATTTTTTTTTATATTTAGATTTTATTCATATAATATCTTCATTAAAGTGTATTCTACAAACCATATACAACGCATTGTTCCTATGCGGCAAATCAGCTAAATAATTGAAATATCCCAAAATGAGGTACATTAGAGCAAATTTCGCCGTTGTGTTGATCAAAGCTTCCTCATTGCCGTCGATTTGTCTCGATAATATAATATTGATGAGTGGGTGTAAGGGAACACAACCAATCACATCGAGAATGAAACCCCGACTAATGTAATGTTTGAGTCGTTTACTTAAATCGGTAATGAGCAAACCCCTTCCGTCATAGTAGGCCAGCTACAAGATAAAATTATGAGGAAAAACAGGAATAAGATTGATTTGTAATTTGGCTCTATAAGCTTTATAATTACACTTGAAATTATGTATGTAAAAAATCTTCAAAACTCTATTAAACACTAGAAAATAGCTCGATGACATAATCAAACTAGGTATGTATATTAAAATGGTATTTAAGCAAAACGGATTGAAAGAAAAATTATTATATAGAATGTAGACTTTACAAGGCATTTTATGAATATATCCACATAGCCAATGAAATCACAAACGTCGCCTATTGTTTTTAAAGGCTTCCTAATGCATGCTCCGCTTCCTCCTGAAGAGAACATAAGAATATAATATCTATGTATCTACATGTACATAAAGTATATTATGAAAAATGTATTTTCTAAATTAATAAATTCTACCTTGCAACGACGTGACCACGATTGCAAGGATAGCAATCATGACTCTAAAAATCATCCAAATCTGAATAAACCTGAAATTATAAGTACCTTTTACTTTTACAAAAATATTCAATAACAAATATTTAATGTCCACAATAATAATATAACGTCCAATATTATGAGAACCGCAATCCGCCAACCCGCACTTGGACAGCGTGGTGGATTATGGCCTGTACCCTCATAGGAGGCCCGTGTCTCAGCAGTGGGAACGTATATGGGCTGATAATGATGATGATTATGAGAATCCTACCGAACTTACCTTGAACTTGGATCAAACCACCAATGACTAAAATTATACAATTTTAAACGAGACTTCGATTTCTGTTGTATTCCGTGTGGTCGCTTTACGGAACTAACAGAAAAGCGTGATCTCTTGCGATCCTAAAACGAAAACCATATCACACAATATGTACTGCAAATTAATAAAAAATTGATTGCATCACGATATTAAATTTCATTACATGTTTAAATTTTTTAATATGATCCCCTAACATTTTATCGTATGTGGGTCCAAATTTCTCTAAACACATCTCGAAGTGAATTACTTCGTTGGGAAAGTGTTTTAGAATGTTAAAAAAATCTCGAACTTTCACATACAAGACCTAGAAAGAAATTTTATTATGAAGAAAATAATTTTTGCATCATTGTCAGACATTAAATTATTCTTTAATACTTACCTCACATTCAGTATAAGCATACACAGTCCTTAGGCTTGGCTTACCCAAGAAAACTGCACATGTTGAAACGAATTCTCCAGGATTGTAAGTTCTTTGATGTAAATCACCGTGAAGATCATGATACTCTGATAGGATATAGCCCTAAAACAATAATTGATTAATAGTCAGTGTTACATTTTTGGTTAATCGTAAAATACAAAAAATGGCATAAAAATTAATATCCTACTTGCACAACCCATGTCAACGTTTTCGTATGAACTCCAAATACTGACAATGTACAATTCTTCGGTAACATTAAGAATTTCGCTTTGTACGCTAATTCTCTTATTAATGAATGATCCGCAAATGCAAATGCACATGATTCCTTTATTATTTTTTCAGCAACTTCTCCGTGTAGTTTCCAAAATATATCGTACGGTTCATTCTTTAATAAATTTGGATGCAAAACATCCATTCCGTTAAAGTACTTCCAATGGCAATTTAAATATTTATTTAGCCGTGATATTAGGCCAGGATGAATTTTAAAATGTCGATAGTGGTCCTTGATATTGTCCACAAAGTACTGATAGTTAAGAATTTCTCTGTATTTCAAGTAAAACATAGCTACTAAATCAGTCTTTCCATTGATATAAAACAAGAAAGATAAATAAGTAACAATTGTTATGATATAAGTATCCATTAAAGTTTGAGGTGAGCATTCGTAAAATATAAATTCTAACAACCAAGCCAAAACTATATCAAAAGGATGGATTTTTTCCAATTGGCATTCACTTCTTGGAACGGACACGTCACAAAAAAATTCGCCAAAAAAATACGGCGTGCTCAGTAATGGATATGCACGATCGATCATAAATAAAAAATAAGCAGATATATAAAAAAAGGAGACGATAATAAGCCCAATTTTTATATTGACGTGAAGAAAAGGATCGTTGTGAAAGTCCCATTTTGAAAACAATATGTAAATTTTAATTAATCTATTAAATTGAAGAGGTTTATACAGTTGCGGAAAACCACTTATAACTGCAAAAGTTTCTATCCAAACAGAAGACAACACGTCTAATATAAATTTCACAGTTTTACAACGTGCAAATATAACAATCGTATAATTATCGCCTATATTTTCCTGGTCCTCCATCGCTGTGAGAACCGTTACGCAAATATCGCACGCGTAAATAAGATTAGTCCAAAACTGAAAGAACTCAAACCATATAGGTGCTGCGGAAGTCGAAAGATATGGTGGATAAAATATTAGAACCATAACCACTGTGATTACAACTACTCTATGCCATGCCAAAGTGAAACATGAGTTCGGAACAAAAATCCAGGGAAACCTTGTATAAATAAAAGAAGACTTAGTTAACAGCTGTTTTTCACTAGAAAGCACGAGTTGACCAATATATTTAGAACAATGATAAACATTATCTTCCGCTGGCATCTGGCATCGGAAAACATCTCTTCGAGTGTAAAATGTTTTAGATTTACGAACGATATCTGAGATCTCCCACCAGCGCTTTTTTACCCAAGCAAGCCCCTCATCTTCCGATCTATCTAAACCTCTTACGTGTTGTTTACAAGTGTATAAAGTTTTTGCATGCCTGATCCTTTCCATAGCTTGACTTAAAATTAGTTTACGATCTACAGGATGTTTATGAAGAGAATTCAAAATATCAACCCGTGTTATATACAAAACTTCGCAGTACGTGATACACTGGGCGATTACTTTTCGTTTTTGTGGCGGAACGTAAAAACTTATATCCCCTATTAGAGTCCCACTTGTTAAAGTTATCAACGGCGTTACGCCATCATCACTGGAAATTAATTGCAATTTACCAGATTTAATGTAGTAAAGATGAGTATTACAATTAGGGCCAGCGAAAAATTTTTCACCCGGTAGCTTAAAATCCATGCGAATAGTTTCACATAACCAACGCTTGTAGGGGGAAGATGTTTTTCGAAACGTAGGACTGTGATAAAATACTGGCCAAACTAAATCCTGTCGAATTTCGAGTCTTAGATATCGAGGTATTTCTGAAATAACTTCTGGAGTACTCGTTATTCCACTTCTTTTCTTCCACATTAAGCAATAAAACTGTTTTACATCAATATGAGCTTTTGGAGAAATATTCCTCCTTCTAGTTTCTTCAATAATTTTCTGAACTTTCCGATAAAACGAACCCATACGCCGGAATTTAAGCATCGATTCGGCAACCATTTTTGGAATAATTACAAACGTTATAAAAATGTAGCCAACAATCATCAATAAATTCGTAAAAATGTATTCTTTTACAGTCGAAGGTTTAGTGTCATCAATTTGATCGTTCATGAAAAATGTTAAAATATATGAGTAGGCGTATACATACATAGAATACGCTATATCGGTTTCCTTTAACTGAAAATATTATAAAGTGTTATTATTTTTTGAGAGATGAGTAGCCATAATTTATGATTTAAATATTCCGGTTTACCTTAGGATAAACGAATTTCCGCCAATCGTAAATTCCAACATCGCATTTTTTGCAGAATCCAAGAAAAGTTAAAAGCAAAAAGAAGCACGTGAGACCGTTGATAGCTACGATAAAAACTATTGTATATCCAACAATAATTTGCCATGGCTTATGCGAACTTAATATAGAAAAATAGTCTGCTATTCTGTAAATACTAAAAAAATACTTAAAACTGTAGAACTTACAAAAAATATGCAAATACAGCACGGTACAACAAACACACACTGACAAAGACAAACATCCTATGAACATTAATTAAAATAGCACGAGATGTGAATAAATAAATAAAAAATACTTCTTAGATATAGGTAGATACTACATGGAAGACCCAGCAAGAAGATTATCTCACTTACATTACAATTTCTGTAAAAGCATAAATGTTAGGGGAGAATTGTATCCCCGCACATGGGACGTCTCGCAGAAGACTAAAGAACGGTATCAAAGATATTATATCTAATAATATCAAAAAACCTGACTTGGGCAAGTATTCTCTTCTTAGTGCCTCTTCGGTTATTTGCCTAAAATATGTAAATTATATTATTAATAGAACTATCGCTTCTAGTTGAATTGATCGCCAATACCGATCTTATTGGAACTTTCTAGATTCACAATCAACATTGGCATTGCTCAGTAGAAAAAATGACAATGTGATAAGAAAATGGGCACCCACATACATGCCTTTGCCTATTTGTTTTAGAAATATAGACGTAATTTATATAGTGAATTGTACATTTTAATAGCTTCTTTGAAAATCATCTTAATGAAATAATTATAAAGCTATACTTAATTATTTCATAATGATGACTTTCGATGATTGCATTATAGGGATTTCGATTGTCAAGAAATCTGAACAAATAAATAGATATTTATTATGGGTTAAAATAATAATAAAACATCTCGTAAGATATTAAATACCTGTGTAGAATATGTAATAAAGTATCAATGCTGTAGATAGGATCACATAGATACAAATAAGCGCTTTTCAAGAGTATTAAACTGGTGTCATAGTCCAATGTATCCCAACAATATACTATCGGATATACAGCTTGAATCGGACCCTGGAATAAACAACCTAAATTATATCCTTTACAGAAATGCTTAAGCTTCTTAGGACGAACTTATTAAAATATAACTGCTTTCCGAATTGGTGGTAAATGTTAAAATTAATATGTAATGACGTTTTAAAAGTGCCTCTAGAAGAAGTCTAATTGAATAAATAAATGTTTGAGTTTGAGTATGAGTTCATATTGCATTTTGACTTCTATGCCTATACATACATATTTATTTTTAAGTATAGGTGAGGTGATTTTATTACTTACTAAATATGTAGTTACAAACAAAATATAATAGATTCGTAGGTACAATTTAATTTACTAATTCCTACATACCAAAACAGTCTTTATAATAACAACAACCAAGACGATGGCTTTGAAAGTTGGATTGAAAGGCAGAAACAATAAATTGCTCCAACGTATATTTTGATCCTCATTCAGTTCTTCGTCTTCGTCATCTTCGTAATGATTCGATGGTAACATTTTTACAGACATTATCACGAATTTACGCGTATTCAGAATAAAAAATACAATTCATGTCATCCTGTGATGTCATCAATATTGTGATTATAGTTTTGGCATTCATTGATAGTTTTTTTTTATAATTACATAACCACAGATAATAATTAACAAAATATTTATTTTTATATCACAGAGAATAATAGAAAAATTAAAAAGTTGTATTTGATTTAAAAATTATAGGTAAACCAGAATCTGATGGCAATTAGGGAAATCAAAATTTTGAGTGTGCAACCCTAGGGAAAATGGACTGAACGATCTTGATACTGCTTATTTTTTATTTTGTTATCAATAAAATTAGTCACATTACATAAGTGGACAATACTCTACTTTATAATGAGATATCCACTTAATATTATGTAGGTACATACTTACATGGACATATAATATACATATTACTTTTATTTAGGTAATACATATTATTATTTACACATACCTATATTTGTATATTCATTATCGTTATGCCATTTGAAAGTATGGATGTAATGATAATGCAGATCAAATCTAGATTGCTTATAATTTTTTTATAAAATAAAATAAAACTAATATGTATGTTTATTTTCGTAAGTATTATCAGATAGTTCAGATACACACATTATAAAATTGACTTGGACAGCTTGGACTTGACGAATAGCCATATTGGAAACTCCTGTAATAAGTTTTCATAAAATTATATTGTAAACAACAAACAATATTATAGTTACCTACACATAATATTTTTAATTTAAAGTATCAAAACGAGTAAGTCCAATTTACCAATAAAATATTCAAAATTGAAAATTGTGATGTGTTTGACCCTTCTTCATCGAATGTTTTTCTATACACATTTTAAACAACACCTCTTGCTTGTGATCGCAGCGGCTTTTTCGACATTTTCGAAGATTTTTTAGACAAAATCCTTAAAATTATTCATCAATTACAAAGATGACAAATAATTTGACAACCAATTTGATGGTTGTCAAATAAAGTTGCCACATGAAAATCCTTTATTTATTAAATATAAATATGCCATCAGATTCTGGTAGACCTATAACACAGGAAATTTTTGTCTCTAATCTCTAATTTATTTATTGAATCAGCAATTCATCTATAAAGTTTCATCTATAAAGAGTAAATATCAACAGTGATATTAATTACTCAATCAGAGCAAAAACTTTATATTATACCCCACAAAAAACAAAGCTTGTAATTTTTTGGCTAAATTTTAAAGACTTTTTTAAACCAAAAGATATCGTTAAAATGTAAAACAATTAGGCGAAAATTCAAAGTAATTTAAGACTTCAGATAGAAACCAAAACAGGAAAAATGTTAATTAAGTTCCTTTCATCGAGTTGAAAAAGCAGTGTTTTTCCCTTTTGTCTTCCACTCGCGATGGCTTTGAGAAAAATGAAACTCAACTCTTAAAGGGCTTGCCGTAATGATCGAAATTATATTTTCTTAAAGATTTTTCATTACTTATAAAATACCTACCACCTATAAAAAAATTATATAATTTTTAACAATCTTTGAAAAAAATATTATTTACATTTTTAGTTTAAGAAGATTGGAAACCTTTACAGCGCAGATAAACCGTGCCTACTCACTGCCTACTATTTGGCTTTATTAAAAATATGAAATTTTATTAAAAATATTAATTATACGATCTCAGAACAGCTGAAACTGAAACTCTGCCGTTCAACGAAATTGAATACCAACACTTTTGTTATACTCACTTCCAATATTAATTTATAACTGTCGCGCATAATTATTTAATCAAATAATATTAATTATTATTGTCGCCGCTTTTATTTCAATTTTAGCCTTTATTCAAACACAATAATATTATGTTGAAAGGTATTAATTACATAATATTATTTATTCTGCCTCAATCTACTTGGTGTAACGTTTTTTTGTCGTTTTTTAATAAAGATCGAAAATTACTTATATGATCGGGTATAACAATAACTCTTTCTATAAATCGCTAATGAGGCGATAACTGCATACAATATTAGGTATACCTTATAC
The DNA here is from genome assembly GCF_061535455.1 of Colias philodice. Lineage (NCBI taxonomy): Eukaryota > Metazoa > Arthropoda > Insecta > Lepidoptera > Pieridae > Colias > Colias philodice. The sequence continues at coordinate 5,252,314 of NC_143098.1, read as the reverse complement.
CGTAGGTATACGTTTATATTTCGATCTATTTACCCAAATAATAATATACATTGGTAACATGTCTAGAATGGCCTGCGGAATACCCAACAGTCCGGCTCGCAATGCCATTTAATTAAGATAATGCGTGCTTGGCTTTTGATGGCCACGTCAGGGTGAGGGAAATTGGATTCCTTTTTAATCTCGACGCTTGTCATGTAACGTGATGTTAAATATTTGCACAAGTTATTACGTGAATTCGGTTCAATTCGTTTTGAATTTACGTGTTTAGAACACTTTGTGTCTGTGTTGATTGGTTAAGTTAAGTTTGTAATGACTAATGACTATACAGAGCTTTCCATGAATTTATTTGTCGGGCCGATTTTTCAATGCTTGGATAAAACTTATCCGTCCAATAAAGTATTACACGATAATATTAAAATGTCACTCAAACTGTCAAATACGGGCAATTAGAATACGTTTTTAAAATGGTAGTTTTATACATTATTCGACGAATAAGTTTTACCCGCACATTGAAAAATCGGCCCTAATCCTATTAGTTTCAAATAAGGTTTCAAAAGAAAATTACCTGTAATTGTCAAATGTTTATGTAAAAGAACGAATTGTGTGGGTAATATGATGAGTGTAATAAAAAGCTCTAAAAGCTATATTTCTAGTTTTTATTTAAATCATTTAAAATTGAAACCGTCAAGTACCTATCGTTACCGTTTTGCCTCTAAATACAAGTAGGTACAATAAATAACAATTGGACATCATTTACTTCAAATAGCAAACTATAGAGACAATGGCTATCGGATCATTGTGTTTAATGTTACAATTTCAATACAGTATTTATACGGCTCATCTAGTCTCGAATGTTGAAATGAAACTATTTTATTGGATTAAACTGCAGATTCCACCATTCCCCAAAGCTCTCCTATAAAACGTTATTATAACTTCGGATAAATCGGACTAAAATACCAGTATAGGTAATCGAGAGAATTTATATTAGGTATCGTTATTGTTATATGGGAAGTTAGTGTATCAATAAATAAAAAAAATACAATACCTACTTACCAATTCGTAATTATGACGAGCCTTCTGGAAATACGCTGCTCTTTTGTTTTGAAACCTCTTTCTCGCAATGAATTAAAACGCTCCTATTATTAACTTAAATCATCTTAAAACTCGTCTATTCTAGTTACAATAGAATGAGAGGATTTGCTGATGCCACGGGAAATAAATTGGAAGCCGATTTAACATTTTTTCCGTCATAGAAATTCTTCCAATCAGAAGGTGCCATTATGTCAAGTAATAGAGCGACCGTATTACCTCATGCGCTAAGAGCTTGCGTGTGTAATATTGTGGTAATATTACTATCTCTATTTAATTTTATTATTTTATACTTACTTACTTGAAATATGAAATTATATCAGGCATGATAAAATGTGTCAATATTTAAATGCTTTTTTTGAAGTCACATTCCGTTTATCTCATTTTAGATTTATATTACTTCTTACTGGTTCGATATCGGGCCGGTTACATATATGGACCGGTAATTATCATATTTTAAATTACAACTGAATACTATCTTTGCTATCCCAGATTTTATTGGAAAATTAACCAAACTTTTAATCTTATAACACAAAGTAAACACACAGTTTTTTATGAACGTTATAACTTTTTCATTTTATCTCTCTCTCTCATCACCAACTCTAGTTAAAGTTTCCGCCGTTTTCATAAATCATCTCTGAAGCTAGCTGAATATATGCGCTCATCGGAAAAGCGAGATCTCATGGCTGATTTACTCCGAGTTATGGAAGATTTGCGTCGTATGTCCGTCACCCGTAATGGAATTGTGAATCAGGAGTCGAGTGATGTGATTTTAGCACCTCTACCTACTTATTCCTCCTACCTACTCTTTTATTCCATATTTTAAGTACATATATAAAAAAGCGAAGTACCAAAATGAAAGGAAAACAAGTTCGTTAAAGACCCACCCAATTCAACAAACACTGTTATTATGTAGGTACGAATAAGACTTAATTTTATTTGGATACTTTTCGGACTATAACAGTAAATATAGGTATTATTGTATAGATTATAGATACTAGATCTACAAGAACTTTGCTTTCTTTTAATAAATAAAATTACGAAATCACGTCATTTACTACTTAATATTCAATGAATTTTACCTTTAAATAACATTTACCTTCAGCACGCCTTTAACCATTTACGTATCCACGTATAATGATGCTATAAATTGTGACCAACCAAGCATTTTATACAATATTATTCCCGCTGAATCTTTCACATTTGAATAAGCTGTGAACATAAATATACGCTCTTCGATTGTAATGTTAGAGGCTGTAATAAATCAGCCCGTTGTCCGGTGTTCCCTCGATCCTTGGATTCCGGGCCATTTTATAAGCAACAATTCCATGTTTTGCTTATACTGTAGGTAGTGTATTGAATGAGCAAACCCGCTTCAATTGTAATGCTAATATAAAAATCTCATTCATCGAAAATATTAAGCTTTTTAACATCATTGTTTAGTGATTGGTTTATACCTAAACATTTTACATTATTGGTTTTTGTGACTTTACTAATAGGTGTCCACATTATGAAGTAAGATACCTACATCTGAATGACAATGACCTATTACGTGCTATTACTTTGGTATAATATTGTATGCCCTATCGTCAGAAATGGGCATTAATTTGGAATAAGAAAACTGTAGTTAGTTGCAGGTAAAATAACAATTTTCAATAATTTACTATTTGACTAGAAATTTACACCATCCGAAAATCAATACTTCACACTAGCAAATAGCTGAACTCACGATTTCCATTTCTCGCTTATAATTTAACAAACAGCAGTTTATTTGTACGGATTAAATCTGTATTATTTCATACGCCTGACACGGTCCGATAACAATCGTATTAAAGTGATTTACAGATTTAATTACATTCATTCGAATGGAGGATTAGTTGGTATTGTTTCACTTGTAATTGATTCCACTTCATGTCCATTTAATTCACGTTCACAAGTTTATTTTTAACTCAATTGCGATATACTGTTTAATTCCCTTGATAACTGTGTAAATTCCAAATGTTTTGAAGATTAATATTATGATACGAGAAACATGAAAACACTAAAAAATGCGGACATAATATTATCATTTTTATTTACCACCTGTTAAATTAATTAGATAGCTAAAATAGGGGCCTTAGGAATACCAGAAAAGATTTTAACTATTGCCACAGACTTTATCAATGTTTGCACGCTGTAAAGGCCTTGTCAATTGCTGTGAAGTACTTTTAAAAGCTTTTAAAGTGCACTTTCATCTTTCCGAAACGAAAGAAACTATTCAGTTCTTGTTTCATTACCATCATAAATACCTATTATTTTATAACAATTAACAGAATGTTTATCTTCGCACAAATAATGCACGACTCAATTTCCCCGAATTTCTATTGACCATTGAACCCCAACGGATCTAAGATTGACCAAGAGTTTATTCCTAATGTTCTAAGTTATTCGCCGCAACGTTAGCGTCCCCAAATCCACGTCTTGAGTCTTGACCAACTGGATAATTATACAAGTTACAGTGGCTGTAGTTTAACACTGATTGTGCCCGCGAAGGGACGACCGCAGGGGTCAACTCTGACCGCCCAGTTTAATTGCGTTCTTGGTGGAACTTCGTCGTATGGTTCTTGCATTTGATACTTTTGTATTTGATTGCTGAGGAAGTTGGTTTCCTTTCGATGACGGAAAACTCTTTTCGGAACAATCTTAACGATTGTTCAATCATCAATGATTGAATGATAATTTAAATTGTTTAGGTCTTTTATGTTATATTTACCTACCCACCTATTTACTATAACTAACTTCCTATTTACTAAAGCTTTTTAGTCTAAATTTATATTTAATAAATATAAAAATGCCATTAAAACAACAACATTAACTCACGAATCATGGTAATGGCAAATAATTTTGGTCATTCGTATTTACAAGTATGATAAATCACGTGGCACGTGACGTTATTACGTACTATGTTGCTGTGACCTGAGCAGCTGCTGTGTTATGGCTATGATTTGAATATAAAGTGATAAAATATGTACCCTATAATCCCTTCAGATTATATAAAACGCCAAAGTACTGAACCGCAGGCTTGTACATCGAGAAGCAGCCGACATCTAAAAAGAATATAAAAAAACTGCGCTACGTCAGGTTTTTTATGAATCGTAAAATGTAAATTATAATATAATTTTAAATATACTTAATACTATTTCGCTTCAATATTTAGCCCCTCGCGGTTCTTGAATATATTTCGGCCACGACACCTATTATTATGGTCCTAATAATATATTAATAATTAATATGTTGGTATGTCCATAATGTTCATATAAATGGCCCATATTTTAATATAAAGAGCAAAATACTTTGAACTGGTAAATAGTAAAACCAATAATAAACCATGATAATATTGCATAAATCATTAAGGCCCAGTAGACAAAGTAACAATTACAAAACGATAACGAAGTTAGAAATCGCAAAAATGTATGGGATTGACATACGCCGCGTTAGATCACGTGGTCTATCTAATGTCAATCCCATACATTTTTGCGATTTCTAACTTCGTTATCGTTTTGTAATTGTTACTTTGTCTAAGGCCCAAGGTTTTACCAATTTTATTACAAGTATTAAGTGCAATGTATTAACAGCGGACTACCTGTGAACGAAAACATGGGTGTTGACAAAGTTGACGCAAAATTGTTTACTTTGCCTTATAACGAGGTACCTTTGCGGGCGAGTTAACATAAATACGAACACTGCTTCTAAATTACATTTTTAAACGTAAACACCTTTAGCGACAGGTATATTATATACACATCCATTCTAATACTTGGAAAACGTTAAAAATGAATGGAATTGACTTACGCAATTATTTTGTTTAACACAGTTTAAAGTAAATATTTAAACTTAGGTTCTACGGTGCGATCACTCTCTATACAATGTTCACCAGATGAAAATTATTTTTTATTAATTAAAAACTATTAAGTACATATTGTATTCTAAATATGCTGCTCCATACGTCTGTGATTATTCACTGATACCTAAAACTTTTCAATAATATAATTCTACTGAAATATAAAATATAGACAACGTATAGACAACGTGAAATGTGAAATCGTTCTACTTACGGCCCTTTCAAAACCCCTATTCAGTTTTTCTTCGCTAAAAGAAAACACAACATTCAAAATGAATCTCATATTTTAGACAATAAAGAAATACGTCCAAGGAAAATTCGTCGGTCGACCGTGAAAAGAGCGCAATTTGCTTGCATTCACCACTGGAAATCACTACTACCTCTGTTTCGCTTGAATTTCACTGAATTTCAACTAAGCGGGAATTTGCAAAACGATGCAATATGTCACTCAAGGAAGGAAAAATATGCTAGACCGTTATTCGAAGTCAGTTTTCTTTGTCGCATGAAAGAATCTTTTGTGTTTTTAAAATATGATGTAGTATTGTTCAAGAATATGTTTTGTTATTTTATTCACGAACGCACACTGTCGTTTAATAGATTTTTATTATAATAAAAGTATCAAACATAAAGTTTCTTTACCTAAATCTTCTAAGTAGTTATCATTTTTCAATTGTTCTTTCATGGATTCTTGTTTTTTTTTTGTTACAAATTGTATGTATTATTACAAGATTATTACGTATCTAAATTCAATTTACCTAAGTGTTTTACTTACTGCAATTTAAGTTTTACTGGCTTTAAAGTTTTTACTTAGATTCAGTAATGTCTTTACAATCAATTACAGGATGAGTCTAAGCCTGTTTCAAACTAAGGCCTGAAAATATTTAATCTTTTGTTAATCACAAGCGAAGAGCTTATTCAACGGATAGCGAGCCTTTGATCCTTTAATATTAACTTTTAATAGCCGGCCATTTTAGCAAAATTAATATGGAATTTGCATGTTAATAGTCCATTCAAGCGGAAATCTTAATTTTAGACATGATTCTTGGATTGTTAATTACTGTAAAAGTTTTGTCAAATTTTAATTTCAGTGAAAGTATGATTAATAAAATTTTCAAAACAATTCTCTCCGTGATATTTAACATAGATAAACTAATTTTACTTTATTACAATAGATATGCTTTATGATAATTAGGTACATTTTAGTAAAGTTAAATCATATTGGATTGAAATTAAATCAATAGAAAAATTTATTATAACTAACTACCTATCTTGCTAATTTTTATTGCATTTTGATTTCCATAACCTTAAAACAATAACACCTGCACGAATAAAATTTTCACCTCCAACAAATTCCAAACTTAGATTGACTTCTTTGTAAAGTTTGTGAACTTTCAAATTAATCTTGGACCTAAGAGTAAGTTTACGGAACAATGACTCTATGATCTATTTAGCCGCGGAAGTTTAACCAGGCTCTTAATAATACATTATATAATGATTCATTTTGAAATTTCTATCGAACATCCTGAAGTTTTGTGGAAAATTTTAAAACCTATATCAGTGTTTAATATATAGCCTTATCTTATAAAAACATATTCTTTACTATACCTATAGTATAAAGGAATTAAGATTCCTACAAATACTATAGTATTACAGGAATATTAATTCATTTTTTACCGAGCACAAAATATAATATAACAAGAAGACAAAAGAATTCTATAATACGCACGTACATTCTCATTTGAATTTCCATTGTTTAACGCGATGACTATGGCTTCCACCTGTGGGCCTGTAAATACGCATTGTAACTTTACAACCACTAAACTCGTAAAGTATATGAATTTCAAAATTATATTCCGGCCCCTTTTATAAGGCTGTATGATAATTTAATTCTGCGCCAATAAAATGACATAAAACACTAATTTGAATAAATTGTTTTTTAGATGTGTTGTTTTAGTTGAGTAGACATATTTTTTTATAAGTTGTAATGGTTTAATCAGTGCATCCATAATAATTAATGCCGAACTTACTCTCGCACTATTTTTCTTACTACTGCAAATATTACTGCATTGCAAAAGTAAAATACTTTTGCGTAAGAAAGTATATCACAAGCTACATTGTAGCATAGGTACACGAATTTACAGCATCACACATTACAGTGTCAACAAAAAGAGTTAAAAAACACACGAATAAGGATTTAAAGCAAATAATGCATCCCATGAGTACAGTAACGTTAACAAGCCAAATCGGATTGGCACCTGCGACAGTTTGTATTGTTCCCTAATGCGTGTCACTCGACTATCTAATCTAGGATTATTTGCTCAATTTATACATTGAAACTGCTTTTTAAATGGTTCTTCAAACATTTAGGTTTAATGGTATTTTCCTGTACCTACCTACCTAATTAGAAATAGACTGTTTTGGGCTATAATCTTAGTTAGTCATTAATTAGTGAGGAATTAAAGATGATTACACATTTGGCAATATCCCTGTTTAAAAGGTATATTTTATACCAAGTTAGTGTGTAAATTACACTCCTTCAAGTACTAGTGGAAATTGGACGTAACCCAAGAGCTGACGCTGAGAATTTCTTGCCACTTAATAGGGTCTTTAAGGAGGCACTAATTTGGCACTACATTGCAAAGAACTTTAAACCAATAAAAATCAACTTAGAACTTAAGAAAAGTTAGGGTCAATGAAATGCTTTAGAACTATAAATAACGATAATATTTTTATTTCATCCAAGGTATTACAACAAGAAGCCAAACAATTTCATATTATTTACAACAAAATATAACTTTATTAGTAATTATAACTTCAAAGCAAGAAATAATTGAATTAACCTGCAAGGAACGTTTCATTAGTAAACTTTAGTACGAACGAAAGCTACGAACGAAATTTATACGATAAAATATTAAAAACATTCTCCTTAAAATTACGAATAGCAAAATAATAAACAAATAATGGTGTTTTATTTATTTTCAGTGTTATTCCCGAAATCTTTGCATAATTTAGCGACGTGATGCGCTGCGACTGCTGCACGACGCGGCAACGTCGCAACGTCGTCGCCTGACGCAAGACGGACATTGAAAGCTTGGAAACGATTTGTACCTGCGACCATTCGACCTACGATGCTGAAAATATAATTAAATAGTCAAATAAAATGTGAAATTGATGTATTCATAACCTAGCCGTGTAGGTAGGTACTAATTGTGGTACTAATAATAAACATCACATGAACAATGACCATATAGCATGAAATAATAAATATATCTTCACACATTGATAGTTGATACTTGACACAATTACCTATTGTTATCAAAAATTGTAATAGCTACCTTGGTTTTCGCGTATAAAACATAAACTTTTAAGCAAGGTACTTTCTTAAACCATTTTACCATTAGATATTTTTATATATACCTATACATAACAAGGAAGCATATCTTAATAATTATAAAATTACGAATTAACCCTTTTTATTGGGTGTCGAGCATGGTTTTTCACTAATTGTGTCAATTTGTGTCGGGAAAATTATATGAGACTCGCAAGATTTTATGTTAAATTATCATTGTATTCGGCTCTTTATGAGTCATCATTTAAATGAAGATTTTAACCCAATATCCTTCTCATTTTAATAATTACAAAACCGTATATGATGTAGGTAGGAATTACGTACATGGGTGGTATGCGTCAAAGTATGCGTTTCGTTTATTTGATGCTCGTTGATTTTATGTAATACATAGCTGCTCATTGCTATAGAGAAAAGAGTAATATACCAGCAAAAACCTCATTGTAACTACAACTTCATCTGTACTTTCAAAGAAAGTATATTTCGTTTAAATCGCGTTACGATTTCAAAGGGAAAAACTATTGTTACGTATGCAATTTACAGCCACGGAGTTTTCAGAGCAGTTATGAGGTGAATTTGCTGAAACATGCCAATTTCGCAAAAACGTTAACCGAGGCTGGCTTTGCCAAGTTTAAAAACTTTTTCGCATGGAAATTGGCAATTCAAATGCTGATGGTCGAAAAGCAAAATCTAAATGCTATCATCGTAAAGTTGTGATATCATGGTGCAAGATATTATTGTTTCAAATATCGGAATGATATAATATTTAAAATAGAATGTCGACACGCGATAACAGAATTTATGGGTGCTTATAAATAAATAGGACTAGACAAGGTATGAGCCAGTAGAAAATGTCTGCAAAAAGATTTAGGAAAATATAATGTCTTAACAGAAAGCACAGAACTTAACGAGAAGATCAATTTACGCGTGGAGACAACATCATGTGCAGGAACACTTATTGAAAAAACACCTCAAATACCAATAATTTACACATTAAATAGTTTACGGAAGTTAAAATCGTATTTCTTACCGGACAGTGCACGGCGGTTTCAGTTCAGGCAGGAGGAAATCTATTTCGTAATAAACGACTTGCATCGCGGGGCCATTCTCATCTCGCACTAGCAAGTTCTTGGCGCACGACTCACCGGCTCTTATGTTCACACATTTTGCTAAATAATTTATTATAAATCACTTTTTTTTCATAATTATTATGAGACTGTTATGTAAGAACTTTGTAGTCTTCACTATTCAATTAAATATGCATAGCTTACTATAGTGGCAAAAGAATGTAGAGATCAATGGAGTAGAAATTGTATTTATAAATTAGATAAGTCTTATAAATTATTTTTTTTTTGTACATAAGATAACAAAAACGTATATAGATCACAATCATATTACCAGAATATATAATAGCTTATTTCCAGAAATGTTTTAATCATTATTATGGTGGATCATAAAAATCTTCAAAATTTGCAGACTTACCAACAATTTCATACAGCACCAATACTCCAATGTCTTGTAAACTTTTATGCCATTTTAAAATCTTCTCTACAGGACCAGAGAACGCTCTTGGACCGCTTTTATTCAGTTCCTATAATATTGCTTATTTATAATACTCCAGTCAGTCAAGACAATCAATTCACAATAATTCCAAAAGTTTTCAAACTTCGGTCAAGTGAATGGTACATTGGGACGACAATAGATCTCATTTTGCAACCTTATCCGCAGTCCGGAACATTGTTAAATTTGTAATTAAATTATTTTTTGCTGTATGGTCGTGTAAAAAATTCCAAAAGTTCTGCAAACTTGGGGAAGTTTTCGATATAATATTTCATATCACGTTTTAAATTTGCAACCAATCTCAGTGTACGGAACATCTTTTAATATTGAATATTAATTTTTTTTTTTATTAAACTGAATGAGGTTGCAAATTTGTAAATGCATCAGAATAGATGTTTTCGAAGTTTGCAACCAAGTTCCAAAACTTTTGTAATTATTCCGAGACCACCTTTCTCGAAAAAATTACCACGAATTAAAAATAATTATAAATAAACATGTTCCGGTCAACGAAAAAGGTTGCAAATTTATACAACCGGTTGCAAAGGTTGCAAATTTATACAAATCGGTATATATTTCCGATATCTGTGTCAAGTTTGCAGAACTTTTGGAATTTTTTTCACGACCATACAGCAAAAAATAATTTAATTGCAATTTTAACAATGTTCCGGACTGCGGACAAGGTTGTAAAATGAGATTTATTGTCGTCCCAATGAACCATTCACTTGACCGAAGTTTGAAAACTTTTGGAATTGTTGTTAAATTTTCGATTTCAAATGTCGATTCTGACTGATGTATAAGAGAAAAAACTGTTCACGAATTCTAATGTAACACAATATACATGGATGATTCGTGTTATCCAGATTGCGATATTCTCGAAATTCGTAGAAATAAGAGTGTACACAGGTGAGAGTAAAAATAAGAAGCTGAAATTTCAACCACCAATCTTATGTCGAAATATACGCAATATTCTTACTACAGCGAAAATATTGCCTATTGTGTACAATAACGAACATGATAGGTACCAGAGCTGATTATTAAAAATTTACTACGTGAATGATACGTAATATTATTATATAGAATTAATGTCCAAAATCAAATACGAGCAGGATATTAATTTTCCTAATTAAGAACATTTAATTAGAGCTAGCATTGCGCTTATTGCTTGTTTGCGTCGTTGCCCACAAACGTCCGGTAATATTGCAACTTTCAGGAAAGTGCAGGGGCTTAATTATTTGGAGATTAAAGGGATTATCGATAACTAATGGTTGCACTATCGACTATACGAGACTAGCTTGCGCTTATTAACAAAAATAATGGTGGCACAGATGGAACCGTTAATAAAATTAGTTTTTTTTTCGTATTATTGAATGTAACAACAACGTTTTATTTGAAATTTTAAATCAAATATCACTTTTATCTTTTTCGCACTCCCCATTCTTTCATCGTAATGCAAAACTGTTAAATACAGGCTACAGCTATTCTTGTCACAACAATGATCGATAAAAGCATTTAAAGACAACGACAGGCGACCGGATATTGCATCGGAGCCGACCGACTTCAACTATGAAGTCCCTTTATTTACGAGCGAATCTATTACTTCTTGCAGCAAAAAGAAAAGTGCATTCACATTATGACGGACAATTTCTTCATTTCGCGCCAAGATAGCTATTTGATGAAACGATCCTCCAACGATGCGTAAAGATTTAATTAAGATCGTACTCAAGGTGCTCTCCTTAAATTTAAATTATGGCACATAAAGCTAAATTGAAACAGATTTCATGCAAGTTAAGCAGCTAATTAGGTTACGTACTAGAATGTTGATGTTAAAATAAATTGTACCAGTTACTTTTGGTTATTAAAAGATCGCTTTAGCCAACTTTAGTGTATATATATTATACAAGGTGCTTATAAAATATTTAAACATACATTTCTATCGCTAAAAGAAAAATTTAATTATATAGAATCTATTATACTTTTAGTTCGTACCTTTAGTTTCTCAGATCGAGTTTTAACTTGAACATTGTTATCATCCTTGATTGTATTAACCGACGATTGTTTCTTCAGAACATCTAAAAATTAATAAGTAGGTAAATGACAACATTTATTAAATGTTAAAGACATTATTTTCCCAAAATTCTAAAGTAAATGGATATAATATAAAATTTCGTCGTAAAACTTTGTCTTTCAGCATTCATAAAGCGTTGAGTAATGAGCTTGTTACAAAGAGTTAAGAGGATTAAGACGATATTTTTGTCCAGGGAAAAGGTGTTGAGATTTCCCAACCTTACCTTTACTAATGAAAACTTTATAAAAATTTCATCGTTATTTAAAATTTGATTTATTTATTTCAAAAAATTAAAGTTGAGTGTTTTTATTTCGTGTACTTAATTTTTTTACCTGAGATTATGACAACACCACATGTTCAATTATAGTAGGTATGTAGTGTAGTAAACAGAGAAAAAAAATACTGTTATTATACAAAAATTATATCTAAAAATATCTTACCAGGATTGGATTTGTTTTGAAATGAATGTCGGTTATTTTCCGTAATTACATCATTGCTTCCCCGATTCATTGGAGGTTTATATCGAGGCACATCAGGATATGACAAAGCTATTTGATACGGGTAGATATCATTATATTATCTCAACTTATAAAATAATTAAGTTATTAGTTAATTAATTTGCCTAATTAAGTTTTATTACCATTTGAAGCTTACTTTTCAAGCTTTTCACTTTTTTATAAAATCCTTATCTACTTTGAAAAATATTTAATCATTATCACGGATTTTATTTATTTTTTATCAATTATTAATAAGACGTAATAACACCGTGTAAAAATATCCCACACTTACTGCCAGAAGGCTTGTGCAGATAAGCTTTATTTTCCAACTTTTGAGCGCCGACAAAACTGCGATTCTGATAATCGCTACCGAACGTATTCATTGGAATTGAATTCGCTTCTATTTGCATCTGTTTCCCAGATATTCCTGTGACGTGAATGATGTCGAATGAATATTGTTGAAAATTGTTTTACTATTTATTTAGTTTCAAATTTTAATCGATTTATTTTACGTGTTATTTTATTATAATAGTCAAGTAAGGAGGTATAATAATCAGGTAGATAGATAATATTTAATAAAAGTGCAACTGATAAATTGAGTCCTTTAAAATACCTTTTTAAATGAAAATAAACTGTAAACTAACCTGCTATATAAGTTGCATTATTGTCATTATACGCAGCCAAATACCGGGGGTCAATGCCCGATACAACGCCTACATTATTTTGCTAAAAAAAATTAAAACTATCAATCCCTAACATTTCATGAAAACTCATTTATTACATTTAACAGACTAGATACATTTCCGAACGTGCTTATTGGAGCAGTCATTTGCGGATGCACGTAGTTCCCGCTCATACATTGAGCGCTCGGGTATTGGTGATTATACCTGGAATACACGTTTTTGTTAATATACTATACCTGATATTAATTTTACTAACTTCTGCTAAGGTTGATGGTAAAGACCTATTTGATCAAGTAGGTATATAAATACCTAGTATTAACATAGAATTATAGATTATAGAACCAAACCATGCTTTCCTGCAGGTAAATGCAATATCAAAATGAGACAAATCTTTCGAATCCAGACTAGTATAGTTAAACGTACTAATTGAAATCCCAGGATTTCATCTCTCTGTTACAGACTCTAAAATATTATTAAGTAGTCTTGCTTTCAACTCACAAAAACCTCCCTTTTCGTTGTAAGTAGGTATAATTGCCAAGATTCACGGTGATAAAAGAATTATTGGGATTAATTGAGCTTTTTAAATTTGATCACATAGTTTAATTACCTAGTTACAGTCTCATCTAATAAAATTTTAATAACCACAAGCTAACTATAATCACTCATGTGGTTAGTGCTTAAAACGTAAGTAGTACCTACTACTGGGAACCGATTCTATTCAATACAACACTAATAAAATTGTATGCAACAAGAAGTAGTCCCATGTCCCCATACTGGGGTAAGGGGCAGATGCATTATACGTACAAGTAGGTGATCAGCCTTCTGTGTCCTACCAGACCTAGACATTTTTTTTCTTTGTCTCCACCGAGAATCGTTTACAAAGGATTTACGGAAAGATAATTAAACTTTGACGGAGCTTTTTTAATTAAAAATAAATGAACATAGAGATAGATAACTACATCGGCAATTTTAACCAAAAAGTAATTTGATACTACCCCTAAAATAATCCTATTAATGCTATGAATTTTTAAATTTACGTGTGTATTAATCTATCTCTGTTTTTACGCAAAAACACTGGGTCGCGAAAAAGGGACTCATCCTCACTTACATGAAGAAATAATATACCTACTTATTTTTATATGTAGCAAATAAACTCAAATCTACTGTATCGATTTTAAATAATTTTACCATTACAAAGTTAGTACAATAATGAGTTTTTACTTTCTTCAATTCTATACCTACTCATTATTCTATTTCAAGTCTCGTATAAAGAAGATAACATGAAGCTACATTATCTCCCGCGGGATAGGATCAGTCTACCTCAATACGAAGCTACTTACATAGTAATATTATTTCCTCCTGTGCTAGTTGGTGAAAACGCAATCATTTGATTTCCCTGGGGGTACTCTGAAACAAGGATTTTATCATCATTATACATTTTATAATTTACACGGATACCATGCTTTATTTATCATTTATCACTAGATAATAAATTAATGCTGAATTAGATAAATCAGAAGACCGTAGATTGTAGGTACCTATGACGAATAGGACCCATATCTAATAATTCCTGTAAGTATCTGTTATGTGATCTCACTAATCTAATGACTATAATAATATCAGCTATCATGTTGGTAAATAATCGATCACATTACTTAAGTTCAGACGAATATACAAAGGATAGTGGCGAGCCGAAAATGTATGATAACTATGATAAAAAAGTAATAGGCGTAGGTGCCTAAATAATTTAGGTTCTTATTATTTTAATTGATCATCTACTGTTCATCATCATCATCAGCTCAATAATTTCTCGCAGCTGGGACAGGAGCCTATTGTTAAGAATTAAATCAAAGAACAAATATTTATTATAAGATACATAACCTGCTTCAGCTCTTCTTTCTCTAATAATATATCTGTCCATGCTCTCTATTTTTTATCGTATGGGCCCTCGATACAAGTTTTGCAAAATAAACTTAAAAACTAAAAAAAAAAAAATATTGTTGCCGCCAAAACCATAACCACAGACAGATTTTTTTTTCTCATTCTTCATGACAAGAAGTTATGACTATTTGCCAGTTTTAAGCATAGACAAAAAATATAAAGAGAATGTGATTTTATTTTTTATTGTGTTTTTTTTTGAACTCTTGGAAGTACTTGACCAATTTCATAAATACTCTCATCGTTAGATTATTTTCAAACTATTATTATGAAGAAAAGTTTCATAATCTGGTCATCTTTACTATATCATTCTATATTATTTAAATAGCAGTGTGATTTTAATTCAGTGACCATCTTAAAACAAACAAATTTAAACTTTTTGTTTGTCATTAAATTATTATGAGGAGTCCTTAGAAACGTGCAAATATTTTAGAACGAATGCGGTTTGATTGGAATGACGTCTCATGTCATTTTCAAATGTCAAGTTGACGTAGACATGAATACAAAATTGTTTCTATGAAATCATCAAAGGATTATTTTGCCCTGGAAATCGGTTTTACCTTTATTTTTCAAAAGATATATTAAGAATTCGCCGGCATCAATAAATTTACTACCAAATTTGGTTTAAACCAAAAATGGAACTTCAAGATACGTATTACAACAAATCTGAATACGTAGAAACAGTATGTTATTTATTATTTTTCTTATATATCTTATGAATTATTAAATCATAGAAAACTAAAGTTTTCGAGTAAATTTTCAGGCCTCAGGTAACAAGGTCAGTCGTCAGACCGTATTATGCGGTTCTCAAAATATAGTTCTACATGGAAAAGTTATTGTACAAAGTGATGCTATTATAAGAGGAGATCTAGCAAATGTAAAAACAGGCAGATTTTGCATAATAAGCAAAGGTTCAGTTCTAAGGCCACCATTTAAGAAATTCAGTAAAGGGTATGTTAATGATCACAGTTTCATTCATAGAATTTATTAATACATGCTTCACATATGTACTTGTTTTGTGCACATAAAACATTCCACAATGCTGGATGTAAATAAACAAGTTAAATAACTATATTATCATCTAAATATCATTCCTATGAAACCCCAAACTTATTACTTAATCAACATCCATAAGGTTGGCCAGCTTACTATTATACAATTTACAACATTTATCAACAACTTTATATCCCGCTTTAACTTGATTGTTTTGATACTAGTAAGTACACAAATGATTATGTTTATGGTATCAGAACTGAAACTAAATCTATTACATATAATAAAATCATAGGAAAGTCAAAACTGTACATTGAATATTTATTTAAAAGAATACTAAACTTGGGGCTTGATCTACAATAGATACTGAAGTCAAAAGTATTTATGTCCAGGCTAATCTCAAAAAAGACTGCATGAATTTACTTCAAATTTTGTAACAGAAATAGCTTGAGACCTGAGGAAGGACATAGTATAGGTTTTATCACAGACACAAGAACTATTATGGCATTTCTTTGATTTTTGACCACACGGGCAAAGCAGCTGGCCTAAAGCTAGTAGAAAATAAATTAATCTTTCTTTGTCTTATATATTTAATAGAGTGAGTAATATGATCTGTTTTGTTCTTCCAGTGTAGCCTTTTTCCCTCTACAAATGGGTGATCATGTATTTGTTGGTGAGAATACTGTTGTGAATGCAGCTGTTGTTGGTTCATATGTATATATTGGAAAAAATGTAGTTATTGTAAGTAAAAACACAAAACTCAAACATTTATTTATGTAACTAGAATTTAACAATGAAGAAGCGCTTTTGAATAATCAAAATATAAAAAAAAAAATTATACAGACCAATAGCTTAAAATAGACACATAGTTTATCAGTTTAGTAAAGACAATAATAAATAGGTTTAAGTATGTACTACATCTCGAGTTGCAGATACATAAATACACACGTACAATGAAAACTCAGTTATATCATAGTATATTATTATTAGTCTGTGGTTATATTATGAAAAAAACTATACAATCTCAATATCATTATAATTTGCGATATGTCGATTATAACCAGAATTTCCAAGTTACCAGAACTGAGAAATTCCCACTGTCGAATAATATCAACAACTATTCCCTGCACTGCTCCTTTAGATGCAATTTTGATTCACTTGAAACAGACAGATTTACAGTGGAACATTGGTATAATATTATGATTGACCAAATCAACTGGGATAGATTTTTATGTCAGTCATATTATTATTTGATTTAAAATATAACTAAGTAATCAGAAGAGCAGTATGGAATTAACAATATTTCATAATTTCAGGGGCGAAGATGTGTACTCAAAGATTGCTGTATGATTGAAGATAACTCAGTGTTGCCAGCTGAAACAGTGGTCCCTTCTTTTGCAAGATATTCTGGCAGTCCAGCAAGATTAATAACTACATTGCCAGAAGCCACTCCCGATTTAATGACTGAGTTCACAAAAAGCTATTATCAGCACTTTTTACCTACAACCGCAGTGAACTAAACCACTAGATATATTTTATTTATACTACTAATATTTATTTAAGTAAGATTTTGCTAAGATATTTAAGTAATTTGCTTTATAATGCATTATAGTTATCAATAAATTTATTAATCATGATATTGTTTTCATTTTACATCCACATACAGCCCTGTGTATTAATGTGAAAACCTTCTATATATTTTTCTTCTATTATCACTACATAGTATAAAACAAAGTCGCATTCTCTGTCCCTATTTCCCTATGTCCCTATGTCCCTTTGTACGCTTTAATCTTTGAAACTACGCAACGGATTTTGATGCGGTTTTTTTTAATAGATAGAGTGATTCAAGAGGAAGGTTTATATGTATAATAACATCCATTAAATAGTGGAGAAGTACTGTTATTTTTGAGGTTTCTAATGTGATGTCGTAAAAAATTACATTTTTTCCGCTTACATTGCAAACGCAGGCTGAACCCTACGAGTTTTATCAAAATAATGTACTAAGTATTGTACACATTGAAAAGGTCTACAGAAAAGTCCGCGATGGCATATGTCTATCTCTTATGGATTACCCACAATAACTTTTTTTTGTCATTTACTTTTTACGTCAAATAATGGCTAATTTTCGAAGCGATTTAAACCAATACAGCATTAATCCATAACCAATTAAATACCTTGAATACATTGTTCATTTAATGTAGATCTATATGGCCCTTTACACCGTATGATTTAAGTGAATATTTTCGAAGATATTACAGATTTAAAAATTGCGGGACGTACCGTTTGCAGCGGTACCGGCCGGCCGGGCCGCTATGTTTTTATATACAACGTTAAAAGTTTTTCTGTAGTGTATTTATACTCTGTCCATTATATTATTTGCTTTTTGACAGCTTCACGCCTATGAAGGATTGTATTGTCTACAATAGACTACAAGCCCGCATAGGACAAAAATATGGGTCAAATGAACCACCAGGGGACATATCTAGAACGATAGCAGAGCAAAAAATAATAAGATTCATCACTATGCCGTCACTTGTAAGCTGTCCAACTGAGTGCAGATGAGAATTGAAAAGTACAGGTAGACTCGGTAAATTTTGGTCATATATTTTTGTACGGCATTCTTAACCATCGATAGATCCATTAAAAATAATAAGAAACCGCTCAGTGCCGTACAAAAATGTGGGTCCACCAAGTCGGAATTTTTATTTAATTTCCGAGAGTTACCGGGGGTAAATTTGGTCATTTGACCATGTACGGCATCTGTGTCATACTATTGCTATACTGCTTTTAATCCATTATTCCGCAACGCCGTACAAAAATCATGGGGACAAGGGGAAAAAATCGAGAGATGCAATCCCCTCTCTTTCCCCACTCCAGGGGGTCATTTGACTAAGTACGGCTTCGGTTCCAAAACATTATCTAGCACTCAAAAGTACTATTAAAAGCAATGCCGTCAAAAAATAATTGTTCTTTTAAATGTATACCAATAATCATCTTAATTTCATCGAATTCTTGATATAAAGAGCTGTAAGGTCATTTGACCCTGTACGGGAACTTCTTTTTTAACATGATATTGTAAAATTCAATTGTTGTATAGTATTGCCGTTCAAAAGAAACCGTTCTAAAAAAAGTTATAGAGAAATGCAAAACCAGAAATTTTGTTAAAGTTTAAACATCGTAGATTAATGAAATATAATAGTTTTCTACACTTTATCCGTTGTTTTAAATAGTATTAACATAGATAAATTAGGAAAAAACGATGCCGTACATTTTTGTGCAGACCACATCTTTTAGGCTGATGAAAGCGACGAAAGCTACAATTTTAAGAGTGCTTTATGGCCATTTGATACAGTACGGCATTAACATATTTTTACTCAACTACGGCAAAGCAAAAGGAGGGTTATGGTTGTTTACAGGTCATGTATGTATGTTCATCTATTCCCTCGTAACTTCTAAACTACTTATCAGAATTCGACAAATGACATATCATTAGAGGCGTCTGAATTGTTCACTGGATAACCAACGACCAGCTAGCTAAAGGCTATATGGGGTTTCACAAAATCTAATGTGGCGCCCTCTAGCGGACAAAACATACAAAGTAAAAAAATAAAGTTTAGATAAATATGCAGTGTTTGGTATCATTTGAAAGCGCTTTACTTGTACATTTTGAATATGTATATATTACTAGCATTTGCTTGTGACTTTACTTGTATTCATGGACTGATTGCATATAATTCACATCTTTTCGTTCATAGCTTTTTTATTAGTTCATCAATTTAACGGAGTCCATTCCACCTGACTCCGACTTTCCAAGGTGATAATTAACCACCTCGAGCTTCTTAATATTAATGTATATTTATATTTTATTATAAAAATATAAAGCAAATATTTCGTAATATGGATTTTTTTCTTTTTCAGATTTTTCCCCTTTGAACCAACGAAAATGTACGGCACATGAAAAAATATTATCTATGCATAAAATACTTTAAAAATAAATTTATTTCGTGTTGTGTCAAATGACCCCCTGGAGTGGGGAAAGAGAGGGGATTACAACTCTCGATTTTTTCCCCTTGTCCCCATGATTTTTGTACGGCGTTGCGGAATAATGGATTAAAAGCAGTATAGCAATAGTATGACACAGATGCCGTACATGGTCAAATGACCAAATTTACCCCCGGTAACTCTCGGAAATTAAATAAAAATTCCGACTTGGTGGACCACCATTTTTGTACGGCACTGAGCGGTTTCTTATTATTTTTAATGGATCTATCGATGGTTAAGAATGCCGTACAAAAATATATGACCAAAATTTACCGAGTCTACCTGTACTTTTCAATTCTCATCTGCACTCAGTTGGACAGCTTACAAGTGACGGCATAGTGATGAATCTTATTATTTTTTGCTCTGCTATCGTTCTAGATATGTCCCATGGTGGTTCATTTGACCCATATTTTTGTCCTATGCGGGCTTGTAGTCTACAATTGCTCCGAGATTGTCTATGTTAAAAATGTCATACAAATAATTATTGTACTTCAATGATGGGTCGATAGATTATAATAATCGATAGAAATACTCCGAAAAATATATCCGATACAGAAAAAGTCTTCTATCTATACATCTATACAAATATTATAAAGAGGAAAGGTTTGATTTTTTGTTTGTTTGTTTGTTTGTATGAATTGAATAGGCTCCGAAACTACTTGGCAGATTTGAAAAATTCTTTCACTGTTGGAAAGCTACATCATTTCTGAGTGATATAGGCTAGGTTTTATCCCGGAAATCCCACGGGAACGGGAACTATGCGGGTTTTTTTTTGAAAACGCGGGCGAAGCCGCAGGCGGAAAGCTAGTTCTATATATAATGAAGCTGATCATTATGTATTTTAAGTAACTCGTATTATGCTCGTATTAATGTTTGTTAAAGTCACTGTTCTTTGGATTTATCTTCACCCGCAGTCAGTCGCTCAGTTAGTAATTAAACCTTAACCCCAATTCATTATTTTTGGCACTCAAAACATGCTCAAAACCATTAAAACTATAATTATTTACAGTCAGTCGTTTAAATTGTAAACCCTTTATTTAGTGATTCTATTTGCTAGTTTGTTTTTATAGACAATATTATCCTATCCTATTCTACAAATATTATAAATGCGAAAGTTTGTGAGGATGTTTGTTACGCAAATACTACTGAATTACAACGAAATTTAGCACACATTTATATAATACTTTCACATCAGACCGCCTCCTTGGTACAGTGGTTGACGCGTGAGCGTATCGGTCAATTAGGGAAAGCTGGCATGTTCACAGTACTCACACTTATGCAATTTCACTTACAGTATGTTCAAAAATAAATGCGACTCTAGTTTCATTTTAGACTTGAATTGTAAAATGGGTGCGTTGTAGATATATATACATATATGCAAATATAATTACTTATGAAAGCTCTCATAATTTACCTGTAAAATTATAATTTAAAAGTAAATCAATTGATGAAGTTAATTATTTATTCTAATAATAATCAATTGGATAAAAGTATTAATAATCATTCAATTATCAAATAATAATTAAATTCCTGACTTTGGTCGAGTAAAGACATCTAAGAAATATTATATTTGTAGTAAGTACGTAATACCTACCAATACGCGCTAACAAATATGTGTTACATGTTTATTGTATAATTTTCACACTATTGGTTTTAAACTCAAACTCAAACATTTATACAATTAGACTTCTTCTAGAAGCACTTTTGAATCGTCATAACAGTTTAACAGTTTTAACAATTACCACCAATTCAGAAAGCAGTATCTATAGAGAAGAAGAAGAATCTATTTAATCATAATCGTAATCTTCTACTTCACTGTAACTTTCATCGCTCGAAGAACTCGATGTTTCGTTGTCGGAATTTCTTAATGTTATTATAAATGAGTCAGTGTAATTATCCTCTTTTGGTTCTAATTGAATATATTTTTCCTCATGTTCTCGCGTCTTTCTCCAAACGTCACTAAACATATCCAGACTAATAGCATTTGCTTCCTTTCTAAATAATTCTTCCACAGTTTTCAAGTTAAAGTTCACATTTTGTGATGCTACTTTCCCTTTAATTATGCCCCATAGTAACTCTATTGGGTTGAGTTCTGGATGGTATGGTGGAAGGCGCAATACACTATGTCCATGATCTTTGAGGATTGCATCAAGTAGGTAAAAATTGTGTATAGTTTGGCTTATTTTTTTTAATAATGTGATAACTCTGATTATTAATTAGTAATTTGATTTTTGAAAAAAAAAATGCCGATTTTAGTCAAAATTTATATTTTTCTAACAAGATCCTTATCATCCAAATTTCCACCTTGGTGAGAAAAATTGACATTTCTAATGAAAATGAACAGAAAATTAAATGATTTTATTAAATACTGTAAAATAGTCTATAATTCTTCCATTTACTGTATCACAAAATTCTTCATAGATTTTTAGATATTCGTACTACACCAATTACATCACCCTGTATTTATAAACAATTGCAAAATATGACACATACATAGGCCGGGAGATACTGACACAAAATTTCGGGTCATTTGTAACAGAATGGCGGTTCTACAGAGGTCTTATTACGCAATGACTAAAAGAAAAATGATGGTCAGAACTCAGAACGCTGGTACCGGCGGACTAGTCGCGTGGGCGTTAGTCGAACTCGTCGGATAAATAGCGAAAGTCAAACAATTTGTAACACAAAAATTTTAGAATTCACCGATAGCCCATAAAAAAGATGTAGGCGGTAGTGTCATGCCATACTTTTCCGGTGTAACTTACAGCCCCCCATACCGACGCGATGCGTTGATTAAAAAAAAAAAAACAATTCAAACATTTGTACCAGGCTAACTTTTGCACAGGTAATCATCATCGTGCAGACATTTACGAAAATCGCCATGCCATACTTTTCGGACGATTCCAAATGGCCACCATACCGCCGAAAATCTGCAAAAAAAAATTTTTTTTCGCCAAACAATTTGTACCAGTATTGCATTTGGATTTTTGGAGAGTATTTGATAAAATGTGACCATTATTATATTTGCCATACTTCTAGTAGGGGGAAAAAGTGCTGCCATACTTGAAAATTAATTTATTCGTCACGTTTCAAAAATACGACTGTACAATACGTAAAATAATTTTTTACAGTATGGGATCATTATATTCTGTTTGTTTGTATACAATTCTACCTAGAAAAAAATATCGCAGATTGCAAACATGGGGCGGATGATTGTAAGACTTAAGCCAAGACGTAAAAAAAAATGAAAAGAATTGGCGATTTGTACCAGTACGGCATTTTTGGAAAGTATATGATGCAACGTGACCATTATTATATTTGCCATACTTTTAATAGAGGGAAAAATTAGTGCCATACTGCTACAAATCGTTCAAACTACGAATAAAATCTTACAATAAGAAAAAAATCTTATACACATTCGCCACCTCCCACAGGTATGGCATTATCACACTTCTATTTATAATCATTCAGGAGTTGTTGAAAAAAAAATGTAGGGTGGTACAAATCGTTTGGCGAGAAAAAAAAATTCAAAAATTTGCAGATTTTCCGCGGTATGGCAACCATTTGGAATCGTCCGAAAAGTATGGCATGGCGATTTTAGTAAATGGCTGCACGACGATGGTTACCTGTGCAAAAGTGAGCCCGGTACAAATGGTTGAATTGTTTTTTTTTTAAATCAACGCATTCACGTCGGTATGGCGGACTGTAGTCTGTAAGTCACATCGTAACTGTATGGCATGACACTACCGCCTACATCTTTTTTAAGGGCTATCGGTAAATTCTAAAATTTTTGTGTTACAAATCGTTGGACTTTCGCTATCTATCCGACGAGTGTGACTAACGCCCACGCGACTAGTCCGCCGGTACCAGCGTTCTGACCATCATTTTTCTTTTTGTCATTGCGTACTAAGACCCCTCTAGACCGCCATCCTGTTACAAATGACCCGAAATTTTGTGCCAGTATCTCCCGGCCTAACATGTGCAATGTGTAAATGTGTTGACGTTCCAGCTCTTCTTAATATACCTATAGAACCGAGGGGTCCTGGGTTCGATTCCCGGTGGAGACGAAGAAAAAAAGATGTCTCGGTCTGGCAGGACATAGAAGGCTAATCACCTACTGGTCCCTAAAGAAAATCGATCAGTGAAACAGATGTATAATGTATCTGCCCCTTACCCCACTAGGGGACATGGGACTTCACTTACTTTCACATCAAGGGAGAACAAAATCCTCTACAGGAAAAGGAATGTAATTCTTGTTGTTATCTGTATCCTGTATCTAGCAGACACTAGGTACTTTATTACTTGCTCTGTGGCAGACACCAGACAGATATTAATGTCATTGTCAAGACAATTATTGACGAATGCAATGGAATTGGAGTAGCGGCTTTACTTATTAAAATTGTTATTAGTTTTCGTAATTATGCCAAAAATAAAGAAATAAACAGGAAAAAAATCATCTACAGAGTGATATTTTTGTATCTTGAAACAAGTACAGAGACTTGTCTTATTAAATACCCACAGTTTTTAATCATGGCTTACCATTACTCTGATATGGGTATGACACCAGATTTAATGAATGGTGAGAGTTGTTTGTTCGTTGTTTATGATAATTATTAATTTATGTCGTTTATTTACATTTGATGTACAGCATTAATATCAATTTGGATTCATGAAAAAGTATTTCGATAACAGGTGTTTAATGCTGTAGTACCAACCATATATTGTTTGTAAATATATTATTTTGATCTTAAAAATTATTGCGGACACTTATAATATTTAAATCGAATTCTTTATAATTGTGCTTACACTGTGCGTGTATTTTAATTGAATTTATCTTTAGCAGAACAATACATTCCGGAGTATGCTAGATCATACGTGATCCAAAACCCTGATGCTGATTATGAGGTCCGTAGTTCAGTGCTGGTCGACGGCGGAGATAGATTTGGTGTTTCAGCTGTGACATTTGATAAATTTGAAGAATTGATATGGATGGGCAATGCTGGTGTAAGTGAATACAAAATTTATGCCTGAATTAGTATTCTTAAAGTATAAAAAAAATATTAGTAAGTAATATTCAATAGTCAAAAACAGCTTAATTAAATAAATAAATGCTAGTAAGTATATAATATAACCAAGTAACGAAAATAAAAAATAACTAATTACCTATTACATTTGTCAATTCAATTTTTTGTTAACTTCATTGCTTAGTTAAAATATGCTTATTTTAGGAACTGTATCCCTTATATTGATGATGAGGTCTTTGTATTTATGCTATCTTAAAAACCCTAATACATAGTGAAACAATTCATCTATGATTGTACTTTTAGGGCCATGTAACATCATATCACGGACCACAGATGACAAAATATACCTCATTTCAAGTTCACATGACGGAAGAAATAAGGGACATTATAACCCTTGAGCAGGGTCTATTCATATTGTCTAAAACACAGCTGCGGCATCAGATTCGCAGGGGACTGCCTAAACACACTCACACGTAAATTATTTCATTTCTGGTCACTTAAAATAGTTAAGATAGATGTGAATGTTGTGAACATAGACCTTGGTCTATGTTTGTAAGAAGCCTTGGCTTCTTCTACACTTCTTAAATTATTTTAATTTTGTAAAATACATTTTATACATAATATTGAAAAAGAGATTACATTGTCTTTCAAAACTAACTTTTTTAAAACAACAGAAAAATTTGAAAAGTTTATTTTTTATAGTATTGCTTCAATTTAATTCAAAATATGTTTTGTAATTCATTGAAGTAACTTTATAGCTTTAAAAATTACAAGCCTTTCAGTGGTTGTTTTTTAACTTGCAGTTCAGAGAACATGACCGAAATGCAGTGTCTCTTCCAACCAAGCCCTACAAAATTGCTGATGGGTGGTCACCAAGACAAACTCATTGATTTTGATGTCACCAAGATGACTGAATCCCTTATTGTAAGTATATGAAATGTACAATTGTTAAACTAGTAGTTTATTATTGCAAATAGCTGCACGTGTAGTATATTGTTCAATTGTATTGATTATACCTTCAACAGGAATTTATTTCAACATTTTAATAACTAAGACTTGAATTCAAGAGATATTTGAGATATATGTCAAAGCAATAAACACAAATATTTAATATATGAGTTCATTTAAAATTAAGCAGTTTTACAACATGACACAATGAATATATTCAATGATTTTTTCTTTTCTGTAAAGAGTTAATACATAATACAAACCATCCATTCAAGCATAAAAACAAACAATCAAAATCAACATTGAACAACTAATAAATCTTATAAATTTTGAAAGTACAATAGAGTAAATTCCATCAAGGAAGGAACTTTTCTATTCTTTAAAAATGTATATTTATCCATACTAATATTATAAATGCGAAAGTAACTCTGTCTATCTGTCTGTTACTCAATCACGCCTAAACTACTGAACCAATTTTCATGAAATTTGGTATGGAGATATTTTGATACCCGAGAAAAGACATAGGCTACTTTTTATCCCGGGAAAATGATGCAATCCCGGAAATCCCACGGGAACGGGAACTATGCGGGTTTTTCTTTGACTGCGCGGGCGATGCCGCGGGCGGAAACCTAGTAATGCTATAAAACTAAAAATATAGAACTAATAAATATTGTTTTCTCAGCCAATTCCAGAGGACGGTTGTGCCGTACTCCGTAGTGGGGGTGGATCACTAGTGGCTTGCGGTAGTGCAAATGGAACGGTATCGTTACGAGATCTCAGAACTCCCGTGAAAGCGCAACACACTTTCAAAGCGCATACCGCGTGCCTGTCCGATTTGGATATGCAAGGAGATCTGCTTATTACATCTGGGTTCGCTCAATCGTAAGTGTTTTTAGTTTTATAGTACATACTATTTAAATAAGTAAGTAAGTAAGTGAAGTCCCATGTCCCCTAGTGGGGTAAGGGGCAGATGCATTATTGACTATACATCTGTTTGACTGATCGATTTTCTTTAGGGACAAGTAGGTGATCAGCCTTCTGTGTCCTACCAGACCGAGACATTTTTTTTTTCTTCGTCTCCACCGGGAATCGAACCCAGGACCCCTCGGTGCTACGCTCACGCGTCAACCACTGTACCAAGTATGCGGTCACTTTAAATAGATATATATGATGAAAATATTGAAAAAGTGTATAGTGGATTTAAATGAAGTATTTATCGTCAAATTGTTGGTTGTTTTTTAATTATGCTAACAACAATACTTGTTGATTTAATAAAAATTAATGAACTGTGACAAATATTGTAGGTATTTGATTGTTACTGTACCGAAAATACTACTGAACCAATTACAATGAAATTTTGTACGTAGTTAGCAGAAGACTCAGAATAAGACATAGGCTACTGTTTATCCCTGAAATCCCACAGGAATGGGAACTATGTGGGTTTTTCTTTGAAAACGCGGGTGGAAATCTAGTTATTGATATATATTTTCATACGTCCAGTGCTACAATGGCAGTACCAGAACAATACGTAGTTGTATGGGACGTGCGTCACCTCAAAGGCACGGGTGCTTGGACGATCCCCGTTGCCTCACCACCGTTCCTCTTGCACTTCCTACCGGCTGTATCGGGCAGGGCTCTGGCCATGTCTAGCGAGGGACACGTGGCACTGTTGCATGTGAACGATAGGAGCGAGTCGGAGAAACAGTCCGTGTTCCAGGTAATAAATGTATTAATATTTCCAGTCATTTTTCACACAGGGCACAATCTAATCCCATACCACACCCCGGACACTCCATACAAAATTATCGTTTTGACAGTCACACTGTAGAGACTACAAATGTGTGTGTTAACGCTTTATGGCACATTTGTGACTAGCGTAAAAAAAAAATTTGCGTTTTTCTGATGAAATACATCCGTAAACAGCACAATATCTAACCATTTTCTACGAAAAACGATAATCACAAATCCAAAATAATAAAATTACTTTAAGTCAATTTGATTAATGTTGTCAATCTTCGTTGCGTATTGTCCTTGCAGAAAAATGTGGCACATTTTAATCACGATCGCGCGGGGGAGGTAAGTGTTTAATTTTGGCGGGAGGCGGAGAGTGTCCGTTCTGTAGCGTTTATACAGCTACTATTATGTATTCTGTGCCCATACTAAGCTTGTTATGGAAACCAAATGGCAGATAAGAATACATATATATTTTAAATATGTACTTATACAGATAATTGACACCCGGACATAGAGCAAACATCGATGTTTAACACGTAAATATTTTCCCTGGGTGGGAATTGAACCCAGGACCTAAGCCAACCTGTAAACAGTAACCAATTTTTATGTGGTAGTGGATTGAATACAATGAGAAGAAAGAATTTTATTAAGTAAATGAGTATCACATGAATACGTTTTTAAACACTACACATAAACACTAATATCAAGTGCGTTATAATTTAAAAAAATTGACCCTTTGGGAGCATTGTTATAGAAAATTAAACATTCTCAAATTGTAAATTGAACTATCATATAATAATACATGAAATTATACCCTATAGGTTGACACACAAGGTTCATTCTGCAGTGTGATGGATGTATCTGGGACGAGCCAAGCCTTTGTGTTTGGGGATCAAGCTGGCCATCTGCATTTGTTCTCATCCAAGCATAATAATGAACCAGTTTTTAATAACTTCTCTCGGTAAGATTGTTTAGTCATTTTTGTAGAAATAGGCCCTAACTAATTTAAAAATCTATGCCGGTGCCAGTTCGACCTCTCACGCGTCCTACTATAAAATTCTGATTTAGTTACGAGCAAATAATGTACGTAGGACGCGTGAAGCTTTAAAAATACATTCAGAATAATTTTATATGAAAAGTGATATGCATAGCTCATCAATTAATTAAACATTAGTTGTATTTTGAGTGGCTTTAACAAGTTGGTGGGTAGATTAAAACAGACAACCATTGAATCAAAACAATACAAGTATGATAAATAATAAAAATATAAAAATGTTGAATAGCATTCTTAATATTAAGTATGTAATTTGTCTTTGGGACTGTGATTTGAAAACTGTCATGTATATTTTTTAAAATGCTATTTATAATGGAATTAAGGACTCTGAACACTTTTTACCATTACTGATTAAGTTTTAAATACTTAAATAGACATGCAAGAAGCTTATATCTAATACACTGGAGATTTCAGTATGAACATTAACTTGTAACAAGAAAATATGACATGGAATGACGCCTGTATGTTTTTTTATCCCTTTCACATCAACTTGCCAACAAGGGATAAAAAAAAATATAGGCGTCATTCAAGGTCATATTTTCTTGTTACAAGTTAATGTTCATACTGTAATCTCCAGTGTATTAGATATAAGCTTCTTGTAGACATGCATACAATAATTTAAAACTCCAAATTACAGAGAAACAGAATTCGCGACCCCAGTGCGGTTGCCATACGCGAGTATAAACGACCCGTCGTTCAGATTCTCGTCAGTACCGCTGCCACCGCTCACAACTGGCACTAAATGGTTCCATGAATTGCCTGAGGAATTCTTCAAGAAAGTTTTCAGGTACAAAACCAAGAAATAACACTTTTAGATAGTTTTAGATTGAAATCTTAAAAGCTTATAAATTCACAATGCATTCTATTCATTTTCATTTTTATTTGTTCATTTATACTCCAATATTAATTGCACCTACTCCAATATTAATCGTGTCAGATTTTGTTCTGTATTTGTCATTATTGAAAAATAATTACTGTTCCAATGTAAGAGGAAATAAAATATGCGGCTTATCACTACATCACTACATAGTATAAAACAAAGTCGCTTTCCCTGTCCCTATGTGCTATGTAACTGTGTATGATTAAATCTTTAAAACTACGCAACGGATCTTTGTTTTTTTTTATAGATTGAGTAATTTAAGAGGAAGGTTTAGTACATATATATAATTTATTAGGTTTTAGACAAAACCGGGCGAAGTCGCGGGCGGAAAGCTAGTTACGAAATAAAACGAAATTCATCAGGTAACATTAAGAGTAAAAACAACATAACTTAAAATAAAGTGAGCGATAAATGATTGAATAGTGTTTTGGTTGATAATTGAGATTATAATTTGAAAGGAAGAATAAATCGCATTTTAGAAGTTTATAAATGCACAATGCATTCCCTGCATTTTCATTTCTATTTGTTCATTTATATTTTGCACCTACAAGAAATCGTGTCAGATTTTGTTCTGTATTTGTCATGATTGAAAAATAATTACTGTTCCAATGTAAGACAATCCACGAGGAAATAAAATATGCGGCTAATTAATTATAATTTGCAAAATATTAAACTAAACATATATTATGAGCGTTTTACTTATCATAGGCTTATTATCTTTATTTTTTTGTACACAAGAGATGAAAACAAAAATCTGAAGTTGTGTACAATTTCAGAAAGCCAAAGCCCATAGATCCGGAAGTATTGAAAACAATGAAAATGAAAGGGCCCATTGGGTATGCGCCTAACCCGGGAACAAGACGGCGTAATGAGGTACAGAAAAAAACAATCCATACTAATATTATAAATGCGAAAGTAACTCTGTCTGTCTGTCTGTTACTCAATCACGCTTAACTACTGAACCAATTTGCATGAAATTTGGTATAAAGATATTTTGATACCCGAGAAAGGACATAGGCTACTTTTTACCCCGGGAAATAGGATAGGTTTTATCCCGGAAATCCACGGGGACGGGCACTATGCGGGTTTTTCTCTGATTGCGCGGGCGAAGCTGCGGGTGGAAAGCTAGTAGTTCTATAAGTTCTTTAAATGTGATTATTTTATATTTTTATAAATATTTATGTATAGCATGTGTTAAATCTATTGCACGCCTCATAAGCGAAGCGTTGAGGTGGGTACTACTGTCACTTCGCGCAAAACATCTGATTTTTCAAACTTAAAATGTCTTTATGTATCATACATTGCACTTGTAAGATAATACATACACACACATATTAATAGACTACAAGCCCGCATAGGACAAAAATATGGGTCAAATGAACCACCAGGGGACATATCTAGAACGATAGCAGATCAAAAAATAATAAGATTCATCACTATGCCGTCACTTGTAAGCTGTCCAACTGAGTGCAGATGAGAATTGAAAAGTACAGGTAGACTCGGTAAATTTTGGTCATATATTTTTGTACGGCATTCTTAACCATCGATAGATCCATTAAAAATAATAAGAAACCGCTCAGTGCCGTACAAAAATGGTGGTCCACCAAGTCGGAATTTTTATTTAATTTCCGAGAGTTACCGGGGGTAAATTTGGTCATTTGACCATGTACGGCATCTGTGTCATACTATTGCTATACTGCTTTTAATCCATTATTCCGCAACGCCGTACAAAAATCATGGGGACAAGGGGAAAAAATCGAAAGTTTTAATCCCCTCTCTTTCCCCACTCCAGGGGGTCATTTGACTAAGTACGGCTTCGGTTCCAAAACATTATCTAGCACTCAAAAGTACTATTAAAAGCAATGCCGTCAAAAAATAATTGTTCTTTTAAATGTATACCAATAATCATCTTAATTTCATCGAATTCTTGATATAAAGAGCTGTAAGGTCATTTGACCCTGTACGGGAACTTTTTTTTTAACATGATATTGTAAAATTCAATTGTTGTATAGTATTGCCGTTCAAAAGAAACCGTTCTAAAAAAAGTTGAAGAAATGTTTTGCAAGAAATGCAAAACCAGAAATTTTGTTAAAGTTTAAACATCGTAGATTAATGAAATATAATAGTTTTCTACACTTTATCCGTTGTTTTAAATAGTATTAACATAGATAAATTAGGAAAAAACGATGCCGTACATTTTTGTGCAGACCACATCTTTTAGGCTGATGAAAGCGACGAAAGCTACAATTTTAAGAGTGCTTTATGGCTATTTGATACAGTACGGCATTAACATATTTTTACCCAACTACGGCAAAGCAAAAGGAGGGTTATGGTTGTTTACAGGTCATGTATGTATGTTCATCTATTCCCTCGTAACTTCTAAACTACTTATCAGAATTCGACAAATGACATATCATTAGAGGCGTCTGAATTGTTCACTGGATAACCAACGACCAGCTAGCTAAAGGCTATAAGGGGTTTCACAAAATCTAATGTGGCGCCCTCTAGCGGACAAAACATACAGAGTAAAAAAATAAAGTTAAGATAAATATGCAGTGTTTGGTATCATTTGAAAGCGCTTTACTTGTTCATTTTGAATATGTATATATTACTAGCATTTGCTTGTGACTTTACCTGTATTCATGGACTGATTGCATATAATTCACATCTTTTCGTTCATAGCTTTTTTATTAGTTCATCAATTTAACGGAGTCCATTCCACCTGACTCCGACTTTCCAAGGTGATAATTAACCACCTCGAGCTTCTTAATATTAATGTATATTTATATTTTATTATAAAAATATAAAGCAAACATTTCGTTATATGGATTTTTTTCTTTTTCAGATTTTTCCCCTTTGAACCAACGAAAATGTACGGCACATGAAAAAATATTATCTATGCATAAAATACTTTAAAAATAAATTTATTTCGTGTTGTGTCAAATGACCCCCTGGAGTGGGGAAAGAGAGGGGATTAAAACTTTCGATTTTTTCCCCTTGTCCCCATGATTTTTGTACGGCGTTGCGGAATAATGGATTAAAAGCAGTATAGCAATAGTATGACACAGATGCCGTACATGGTCAAATGACCAAATTTACCCCCGGTAACTCTCGGAAATTAAATAAAAATTCCGACTTGGTGGACCACCATTTTTGTACGGCACTGAGCGGTTTCTTATTATTTTTAATGGATCTATCGATGGTTAAGAATGCCGTACAAAAATATATGACCAAAATTTACCGAGTCTACCTGTACTTTTCAATTCTCATCTGCACTCAGTTGGACAGCTTACAAGTGACGGCATAGTGATGAATCTTATTATTTTTTGATCTGCTATCGTTCTAGATATGTCCCCTGGTGGTTCATTTGACCCATATTTTTGTCCTATGCGGGCTTGTAGTCTATAAGAAAAAACACTATTTTTAACATTCATGATATTTTTGATGTCATTTTTGTTATTTAAACTAGTTAAAAAACAGTTTAAAAAAGTTCTGTCTTGGACGTCCGTGTGTCTGTATGTGCGGAGGATTTTCTTGTTAACACGATAGCGACCGAAATACTTTACTAATCGAGTCTTTTTTTTTCTCTTACGCTTGAGTATGCTCAGGAATAGAACCCTTTCATTTTTCAGGGTCTGATTCGATGTGGTTTAATTGTTATTAAATAAACAAAAATAATATTTAATAAATAATTATTAAAAAAAATTATGAGGCGTGCACTTTTGGATTTTCCAAACTTTTTTTTTATAGTTCATTGATATAAGAAAATATCTGTATTACAATTTAACATTTGAGTAACATTTTTGTAAAAAGATGGGCAGAAACATACAGGGTCTTTATTACCTAAAATTTATTCCTAGTAATGTTTATAACAAACAATAAATTTCTCTTGTCAATTATATTTTCAGTATCCATACATAGATGATAACATGGAAGACCTGCATAGATGCAGACTTCATGACACCTCAGCAAATGCTAAACCAATTCCGAAGGAATATCAGAAGGTATTTTTAGTAGTAGATGTATTTATTTATCCATATATAATTTTTTTTCAACAGTCTGGAATGTAATTTAATGACTTTGACTATTTTGATTGGCAATTAAACAAAAAACTTAATAATGGCATGAATAAAACGTGTTTAAAATGTATTATTAATACTTAAATCTACTAATCATGTAATTAAGAAATCAATGAAATCTTGATTTCTGCCAATATAAAACTGCATGACTGATTGAGAAAAATTAACCCTTTCAAATATCTCAAATTCAAGGGATTTGAAATAAATAAAGATTATACTACATGTTTTAATGAATTGTCCACTTGTTTTCTTATTTTAGTTGGAAATCATATACAACAAGAATGAACCAAATGAAGAATTGGAGAACTGCAATAGAACTGGACTGCCGGGCATTGAAGCCACACTGCCCAACTCATACTGCAATCCTATGATACAGGTAACAATTTTGAATGTACTTATATGTCAGTATCCTATTTAAATTATAAATGCGCTGCACGCACAAATTGCTGAATTTCATGTTTTGGCATATACAAAGAGGGTAACTTAGATTAACATTAAGAATAGTTTTTATCCCACGAGAACGGGAACTTTGCGGGTTTTTCTTGGACTTCGCGGGCGAAGCTGCGGACGAAAAGCTAGTTCTATCTGAACTCTGAATGAATGAATGAAAAATTCTTTATTGCACACTAAGTACAGAATTACAAAATAAGAGCTATACAAGTAATGACATGTACAGAGGACAGTCTTATAGCTGTAAGTGTCTGCTAGACACCCCAAAAAACAAGGATTACATTTATTGTGATGGTTCACTACAGTCTATATTATATTAGCAAGTTTCCATTCCACTAATACCTACACTATTTCATAGTAAGTAGTAACATGATTTACTTTTATTTTGTTGGGTTTTTGAAGTGAAACTTCTTTATCGGGGTTGGAAAAAAATTTAGTGTAACATTTTTCCGTTACGCGCCATCTTGTTTTTATTCCTACCACGCGTGATTGACGTATTTCTGTAAAGTTGCATATAGTAAATTATTTTTTTAAAAATAAGGTCATAAAGAAGTTTCACTTCTTACGCGTGTACACTAGTACACGCACACATTTTTTTTTATTTTTATTTTCAACTGATCAATTAACTCTTCTACTAAAAATATAATTATCTTCCAGATCCTGTACAACATGCCACCATTGAAGTCGACGCTGATAGCTCATACTTGCGCCAAGGAGTTTTGTCTCACTTGTGAATTAGGTCTGTTGTTTGGTTCATTATTTTTTATTCTCGTAGCTTTATATAAGAGATTCAAGCCCTTATTGAAAGAATAGGCACTTGGAATCTATCAATTTAATTATTATAATCACCACTTTGCTGCTACATACTTTAGTCTATAGTATGAAATAGTTTATTTATTATTTTTTTCATTTAAAAATGACACGGTTTCGTGTTTGTACATAATTTTTCTCGCTACCTTTTTATTTATTGAATTTTTTTTTTCATATCGCTATTATGGTACACCCTTCTATGATTTTTTTCTCCTAGTTGAAGATTTCGGTTTTTTTATTTCATTATTTCATTTTTTTTTATTACGATCCATTTCACTTTATCCCTCATTCGATTAACTTATCTAGAAATTGTCATTGTATTACGACAGTATTTTTGTGTCCAAAGATTTAGTTAACTTTACGGATAAGCGTATAATATTGTAATGTTAAAACGTAGATATAAAGACGAGTGATGTTTATTCCCCCTAGAAGTATTAGATTTAATGATTTGATTAGAATTAATAATACTCATACCTACAGTATTTCGTTATAAAATAATCAGCTATTATACTCAGTAAAAGTTGTCAATACGACGAAATAATACAGTAAAAAGACAAAAAAAAAAAATTAAAAATCAAAATAGAAAAAAAAGCTTGTAATGAATTATCTATTACGTATACCAGGCAAAAGCCGATTTATGTAATCAGTGTTAGCATAGACAAAACATGTAACCGAATTGAATTTTCAAATATATCATGAACATTATAAGTGTTTTATTTATAAACATTTGGAAAATTATGAAAAAAAAGTTGTTATTTGCATCCCTCATTTTTTACGTAAGCGAATTATAATATTTTTATGGTATAAACGATCTTCCAAACGACATCAAAAAACAAAAGTTTTCGCTTTCAAATTAAAAATTCAAATACCCCAAAGTCGAATAAAAGATGGCTCATTTCATCTCAAATGATATCAAAGTTTTATAAAGCAAACAACTTTTCGCTATGGCAAAGCGATTGCATTGCAATTTCTTTTTTATATGCTTGAAATGCTTCTGCGACCACATTTTCTAAAAAATGCATTTGGGCTTATAGTGCTCGAAATTTTCTAATATTAATATACCGTCATTGAAATATGTAAATACTAAAGTACCGCAGAATATTTCCATTCCAAATGATGCTACATATAATGTCCGCTCAATAAAACAAGGACTGGTATATTCTTCTTCTATGCAGTCTCATCTCAAATCTTATCCATAACTCAAAATGTCCAAATTCTACGATCATGTAGACCTATCCCTAAAGAAACAAAACATATGTACTGCCCCCCTAGACAAGTAGCTTTGTATGAGCGTAAAGTTTAATAGAATAGATTATGAATGTATGAGATTGACGTTTGATTACGACGACGACGACGATTGATTACGTCAATCTCATACATTCATAATCTATTCTATTAGACTTTACGCTAATAGAAAACCACTTGTCTAGCCCCACTGGTCTAGTGTCGTTATTGATTCTTTCCAGGTTTCCTATTCCGAATGTTAGACACGTCCGGAGGAGCTCCGTGCCAAGCGAATAACTTCTTACGTGCATTTCGCACTGTGCCCGAAGCTGCCGCGTTGGGACTTATACTCCCCGATCGAGGGACTGATAGGAAAGTCGATCTTGTTGCCTTGATACAGGTAATGAAGGGTGAAGGCATGGATTTCGACTTGATTTTGACAGCAAAATGGTCCTGGTTTTCTAAATACGTGGTAGGACGTTTATAGGGTTCATAATGACAGGAGGAATTTAAAAGCAAGTGGAGGGGCACGTTAAGGTCGTTCTAGAGATTCTGATACAGATAGAAATCTTAGAAGTGAACCTAGCTAAGACACATATACGCCTATAGTGTCAGAAATTATATACTTCAATAACTCAATTAGTGGTATATTAACTTCCTACCGAGAATGAATGGTACAAGTAAGGTACCTTCTCGAATTAATGAGTGAATCAAACACTGTTTTTATTTATCTTTTATTGTGAATATTGTCGACCATATTAAGCATCTTAATGTGGTGTACATTATTCACCATAAACAAGCTTTATTACTATAAAGCTTGCACCACAGAAAGAGGAAACACACAGGGGAAGTAACAATAAAGTATTATGGTCAAATGCCTCATGTTCCATAGGACTGATGGTTTTTTTTTATTAACTCATCATTTTGTTTTCGGCTAGAGTTAGTGCTTAGTGGTCATAATTAGTGGCTTGGATGCTTCTGCGTCTCGCTTATTTAATATCAATACATACCATACCATATCGTCAACTCAGACATAAACATTCTGGTTATTATAATGGCTTCATGTGACAAAGTCTGAACCACAAAAATTATAGTGTAAGTCATCCAAAATGTTTGAGTATTGGCTTCATCAGCATTTAGACAATTCTGTACTGTTCTTGAACGGCTAAACTGATTTTTCAATATTGTTTTACAATAAAGGTAACAAACCCAAAATTAATGGCACTAAAACGTCGAGCCGCTCGAGCTTAATATTCTTTAGATGTCACTGAAGAATGTCACGATGGGCCTATATCTATGTAAAATTTTCAAATACCTTGTGAATTGGTGTCCATTTACAGAGTTGGAACAGATTTATTCTTCATCAAATACATTACGAGCTTCTGGAAACGCGTAAGAAAGAAAAGGAGCTAGCTATATTGGCTCAGAACGCTAGTCCGCCGAAACCGGCGAGATTAAAGAATAACTTGAAGAAGCAAATGAATGGACAATTTGAAGAGTATCAGTACACGGAATTGGAATTCCTTGGTCCTTCTGAATATGAGCACGAATATAAGAACGGATTGGACGAGAAGTGGAAAGAAAATGGGATTAATGAAGGTATATATTTCTTGTTTATAACTGACTTCAAAAAAAAGAACTGGTTATATATTTAAGTGTAAGTTCGCCGATCCCTTCGCCACGTTGTTATTGACCGATATTTATTTATTTTTTCATTCGATAGTCTCACGTAGAATGTTCTTTTATACATGTTAAAT
Organism: Colias philodice; assembly: GCF_061535455.1. Taxonomy (NCBI): domain Eukaryota; kingdom Metazoa; phylum Arthropoda; class Insecta; order Lepidoptera; family Pieridae; genus Colias; species Colias philodice. Next base: position 5,214,262 of record NC_143098.1, on the reverse strand, counting down.
TATAATTATTTGTATCTTAATTTCGGAGATACACCAAAAAAGTTCTTAAAAAGATGTCCTCGAAGTATGTTTAGTTTTTACATTACGTTTTATTATTTTATAGGAAGCGTTGGCACGGAGAATCTCCAATGTTCAATGGACAAGGAACTGTCGAACCACACAAACTCCGAGAGAGAAGAGTCTGAAATTTCGAAGCTGTTTGCGATCGCACGGCAACAGTTGAACAGGTGTCTAAAGTGTAATAAGGAGGTGAGTTGCTGTTATGTTCTGCATAATATCGTTTTTTAATAAGCAATGGTAGATTTTGGCTATGGCGGCCATTTTGTCTGCTTCTGTTACAATTATATTTTATTATTATGTTAATTATGCCACTAATTTGTTACACAATTAACAATTAAAATGATTAAACTTTATCATTAAAATAAGTGTTTTTTTTCATGAAATTTATTGAATTGAATATGCAGCAGATACCGAGGTAATAGATCAAACTGGTTAAGATACATTTTTATAAAACGTTGAGACCAATTCACAGTCATCCATACATATCAATAAATTTTCTAAAAACTACCCGCACAGGAAGAACGCGAGTCCGTAGTACTGGCTTGTGCGCTTCAGTACGCGTCGAGCCGTGACGGCGAGCGGACGTGCGGGTTCCTAGAGCTCGTGCGTGCGTCGCTCTGTGCGAGACGATCGACGCCCGCGTGGTGTGAACGGTGTTCGAGGTTTACGCCTACTACGCAGAGAGGGAGGCTTATGAGGTTAGTTTATTATGATCATAATTTTCATAACACTAGCTGTGCTCCGCGGTTTTACCCGCAGTGCTCCGCTCCTGTTGGTCTTAACGAGATGATATATAGCCTACACTATAGGCTATAGGCCTTCCTCGATAAATGGGCTATCAACACCGAAATAATTTTACAAATCGGACCAGTAGTTCCCGAGATTAGCGCGTTCATACAAACAAACAAACTCTTCAGCTTTGTAATATTGTATAGATAATCAACATCATCACAAAAATTCCGTGTCAATATTGTTCGAAGTACCAGAGATGGGTTGACTTGAATTGACGGCCAAGCAAAATAAATAATTTAAGGATTGTCTTTTAAAGTAATAACTATAACTGTGAACAGCAGATACAATTTTTCATGGATGGATCTAAATCGATTATAAATTTAGCGATAAAAAAATTCTCATACCATAATTGACATTTAATAATATTATGTATTTTGCAGATAGAAAAGTTGCAATGCATGTTGATGAATATATACAAAGTGCTAAAACTTGATCCCTGTGCCTTATGATCTTTATATTACATAAAATATTTCATGTTAGGTTGCCGCCAATTTTAGCGATCAATTGCGGAGGAGTATCTGCTGAAGAAAAGGCTTATTGGACGAAAGGACCTCCGAAGGAAATGGTAAAATGTCTTTCATATTAAACAACCTTGCATCTTATTAAAAGGTCTGGAGGTAAGTATTTTTGCTTCCTGGTACTTATCAATTGTATTCGTTAATAAATCATTTTATTTACATTTTCGTATTTATCTCTTTCGAAATACTAAGTCGTTTGTTATTATTTTATTCATTATCGATTATTTGCCTGTGCTAACTTCGCTGGGCGTTGAATAAAACTTTATCAATTTAGCTTAAGAATGAGTTGCTATTAAGGTAAAAGTTAAAACAAATAAGAAGGGCGTGACACATACTTATTCTTATTTAAAATACTACAGATAACATTAAAAGATAAGTTCAACCGGTGCTAATGCTTGGAATTTCAATGCTTATATTATAACAGTTTCATACATACTTACCCTCTTTTTATCCCTATAAAGAACGAAATTCATATGACCTTTTATTTCTGCTTATATTTGAAACGCCACTCAGTGAATCTTAAACGCAGGTTTTCCTTTATATATTTATATTTTGACGTGACAACGTCTTATAATTCGATAGAGCCGGCTGCACGCACGAAAAAACATGACTCATGCGGCGTTACCTCGCTCTGAGTCGTTCCATGTAAGGCTTGAAGTGCAAGCGAGAGCGCGGAACGAGCGACAAAGAAGCACAATCGGACGTTGTCACGTTCAACTATCGTCAGTAAACCGACTTTACAGACAACCAATTTTTTACTATTATATTTAATTATATTCTTATATAATATATTAGTTATATTATTATAGGTTATAGATCCAATGAAACGCAGTGGTAACGGCAAGCCGTGTCGCTACGGGTTGCACTGCGCTCGACCCGGCTGCAGATTTAAACATCCAGAAAGGTAGTTTTAGGTTATGTATATCTTGACTGATATTTTATTGTTAAGTTTTGTTGCGTTTTCATGTTTACGACGCCATAGCGATATAGATATGAGAGATTTGAGGTAGTTTGGTAGAAATTTGAAACAATTTTTTGAAAAGATTAATTGTACAAAAATGGCTTACCTAAAAATATGTTTCACACTGAGGATAGTGTCTTAGCATTTTGTCATTCTTGGTTGTTTTCTTACGACATTTTTAGTTCTCATTAATGACTCGATAATAATATTATGTTAATGGATTTTGAATAATTTAAAAATCAAACCTGAATAATATTTACAACACATTACATTATTTTATAGCTTCCTATGTGACTTTCTTAAAAAGTTTTTGCCTTTTTCTCATTACAGACCTTTTAGTAAGGATATATTCATATCTTCACTCAATATATTTCAGGCCGTCTAGTTCAACGCAGGTTAATTCAAAGAGCGAGACGCAAGACATCAACTGTATCATTCCGTTACATTTGCACATACGGCTGCAATCTGATGGTGATATTGTTATTAACGACAAGGTACTTCGTTCTTTTTATTATTATTACACGCTTTATATTAGCTTCACCTGTATGTTTGTAACCGACTTCTTTGGGTGCGATTTTGACCCACTTTAAACGGCCAGATTTCGTTCAAACTTTGTAGATTTATTGAGGACCGATGACAATACACTAATTTGATAAAATTTTCTATTTTTTAGTTCGGTTGTCTATAAAAAGGGTATTTTTTAGTTTTTTTAAACTATTATTATTTTTGTATTAAAATCTCCGTACTCTATAGTATTGCGTAGAAACTAAAATTGGATTATGTTCTTGACTAAAATGTGATGTTGATGAGAATGTTTATAATTTAGGACAAAATTGTTAAAAATTTAAGCGGATAGTGAATAGAAAACGTATTTAAACGAAATTAAAGATTTTTTACAAATCATTAAAGTTCTATATTTTGAACATTGAAAAGTGTGTAGCGTCAACTTTTTTCTTATAAAGTGTTATAGAATTTACTTAAAAAAGCAATATTTTTTTACTAATTAAGCATTATTAATTTTCTAGCTCGAAACGCAAACAGACAAGCAGGATAAACACAAAAAGAAGCCGAATTGTACGCACTCGGACGCCGAATACACGTTAACCGCAGTGGTGCTTTGTATAGAGGATAATCCGAAGAATCTCGTCGCATATGTTAGAATAGCGGATAAGGGAGACGCGAATTGGTATCTGTACAATGATTTGAGGTTAGTTTATTAATAAAATATTTATTTATTTATTTTACCTATGTAGTGCTTCAAATACATACCTATGTATGTATTTGTAGCCTATGTTCTTTCTCTGGGTCTAAAGATTGTCTGTGCCTTTCATCACAATCGGTTGAGAGGTTTAAGCGGGAAAGCGTAACAGACAGACAGAGTTACTTTCGCATTTATAATAAGTAGGGATTTATTGTACCACAACATTTAACATTACAATGTACAGTATATACTATATATAATATATATAGTTGTATAGATGCGAGGTAAAGTACAAAACGTAAAATACTTATTTTTTGCCTTAAAATTATGATTTTGGTAATTTTACAATGAATAATGTTTCTGTATACGATTTACGAAATTAGATAAAGTTAAATAATAAACGTAGCAGTGACGAAAAAATATTTTACACTATATAATAAATCCAGTAATATTATAAATGCAATATTTGTGAGGATGGATGTTTTGTACCTCTTTCATGGGAAAACCACTGAACGGATTTTGATGATATTTGGCAGTGATGTATCTTTAATGTACTAGAATAACACATAAGCTATAAATAAGCATACTTGCTTTTCACACGTGCTTGTCCGCGGGTGAAACCGCGCCACACAGTCAATAATTCAATAATTCAATAATTTTACTATCCAAAATAATATGAAACATATAATATAAGAACCCTTGCCCCCACACTAGGATTCCCTGTGCCGTGGGAACAGGTTTCTTCCAGATGTGTAAAAATTTTGCAAAAAAACCAAATTTTTAATAATTATACAATATAAATTTAATAAATCAAGTCAGTATTATATATTCGTCGAAGGAGGTCATAAGTTTAGAATTTGATACAAGTCGTTCTTATATACTCATGTAATATATATTATTCTAGCATAGTACAAGTAGCAGCGGAAGAAGTGTCACAATTCAGCCCGTGGTGGAAATCCCCATGCGTTTTGTTCTACACGAGCTCACGGGTGCTTCATGCGAAGGACATGAAAACTCTCTCCTAGCTGTTGTTTTACGGGCCGTTCGCTTTTTGGTACGTATTCCTACTAAATAAGTGAGTAAAAAAAATGTGTTCGTGTACTAGTGTACACACGTAAGAAGTGAAACTTCTTTATGACTTTATTTTTCAAAAAAATAATTTACTATATGCAACTTTACAGAAATACGTCAATCACGCGTGGTAGGGATAAAAACAACGCGGCGCGTAACGGAAAAATGTTACACACAATTTTTTTCCAACCCCGATAAACAAACAAAATAGAATAAAGAAGTTTCGCTTCAAAAACTTATTTCAGTAAAGAAAATGTTCCCTGGTAAGGCGATAGAAGTGGGTTCGACTCGGGCCTCGTGACAATTTTTTTCAATACTTCTCATTTTTAAAGAATTTCAATGCTATAAAACTATATATTAAAATCATATTTTACGATTAAGAATTGGATCTTTTCACATTTAAGTCTAATGTTTGTTGTATTGTGTATAAAGTGTATGGTTTTTGATAGGAAATGTTGTGATATAACTTTTGCCTATTTGTTCCAGCAACGGCCCAGGTGAAGAAGATGTCAAATATATCCGATAAATATTTGAAACGCTTCTCAAATGTCCAATAAGGTTATTCTTGATAGGTATTTATAATCGAGAGCATTGATTTTAACATTTAAGATAAAGCTCTTTTCCGTTGCATTTCGAACGAAATGCTGAAGCTTTCCGAGCTTTGTGTGGTGAAAGAATGATTCGAGTAATAGTTTTATATCGTTAATAACTACGAAAGTAGTGCAATAAGCATATGCATAATAATGAAACAAATTTTACGAAATCTGCCTTTAAAGACCCCTTGTGTTCACATTTAATGAGTAATCGTATAATTTTAGGGCCAAGTTATTTCTATCTATCGATAATCGTATTTTTTTTTAAATACTTTAACGTGTGAGAATATTACTTCTTGGTATAATGGAAAGCGTGTTAGCATTATGACCAAGCAGTTTAATATTCAAAAGCCCGAAACAAAAGACCTGTATGTATAATCGTTAAAGAAATAGGCGTCAAATTCCATAGTGAAGATTCTGTAGAGACTCATATATCTGTCTCTTTCTATCGCTCGAAAATAGTATTTGCTAGAGCGAGATACGAGATTGTTTGTTAGCTCCGGCCCGTTGTTGCCGGGAACGATAACTAGCAATCAATCCTTGCTATAAAGGAAATGCGAATGATAGATATAACTTGGCTCTCGATAGGGCCTATATAGAATTATTACCTTGTTATAAAGTTAGTGTTGTCACTAACTAAATTTTCTATCTCGCTCTAATAACGTATAAAAACATAATATGTAATAAAGATAAGACATTACTTCCATTAAAGTTTGATAATTGTTAACCTGACTATAGAAACTGGTCAAAGAAAAAAAAAAACGCAGTTTAAATCTAGTTTTTTACTCATATACGAGACTTCTAAGCGACGCGGTTTTAAAATGTCAATTATTTTTGGTTATACATTATTAGAGCGGGAAAGAGACAACCGATATCATATTTTTGTTGTTATTAAATACGTCAATAGCACTTAAATCATAATTTGGGAGCTATTCAGACTAAAACAAATTACATATAGATACATATTTTGCGATAAAATTAAATTCGAAGCAATACAGAAACACCACGGTACGAATATTAGTATAAGTAGCGTAGGTAAATTATTTGATTTTGCTAGGTAAAAGGTTCCATTAAATTTAGGCACAAAAATTAGTGATAAAATATTTTAAACGTAGTAATGCTAGCTTAAATGTTTCTCAATTTTAATAAACAAATGCTGAATATAGTTATATTGATCTGAAGCTGGGTAATATTTTCTACATTTGTATATTGATATCGAATTTGTTAAATAATGAAACGTGCATAAATAGATTTAATATTATGTATATTAAAATTCGTGAGTTTGCACTTGCAAATACCATTGCCTGAATAAAAAGAAGTCAATATATTTTAGCAATTACTTCATTGTATTAAGATGGATTTTAAAATGGAACTCTTCTTTTATTTTGATTCTTTGAACTGATTTTATAAGGATCCGTAAAGCGATTGCAATATGCACTTGTAGAAAATAACCCAACTTAATAATATCTTCCATAATACGATGACTTACACAGATGAAAAGGGAGATAACCTATATTTCTAATTATTTTTATACAAAGAAAAATGCAGCTGTTAGCTTAATCATAAATATTTTAGAAAGACATTATTAATTTTTGTGATCAAATTTTGTATTGTGATATTTTAACATTCTTTAAAAAAATTGACGTTTTACAATTTCTTTTAAACACATTCAGTATTTCGGACGATATTAGTTTTAAAATTATTTGTTTTTATATTTTATTTTAAATGGTGGCTGGAATAAAACGCTGTAAAAATATGTTAATTTGTTTAATTTCTATCCTTACAAATTCTTAACAAATAAATATCTGCTGCTTTTGAACTTAAATAAGTACAAGTTAAGTACCTAATGAAAACATTGAGCCAACATAATCTATGAATTATATAATTTATAAAAATTGGCTCTCAGTATCATATTCAGTTTCCAATTTCTTCTTCTTTTTCATACTAAGTTCGATTTTATGATGTTCGTCCAAAGTTTTGGAGCGTTCATATCTATCCATAGCAACTTTTTTAATATCCTCATAAACAGTAGGATAACAAGCTACATAGCTCTCAAAATCTTCCCTATCTAGTCTAAAAAGTTCGCAGTTAGTAACTGCTACAGCCGACGCTGTTCTTAGTCTGTGGCTCATTACAAGAGCTATTTCTCCAAAGAAATCTCCATCTTCTAAATGACACACCTCTTTGCCGGACTCGCAGTAAATAGCCACAGTTCCTTTGTGGATGAAGTATAGGCAGTCGCCTGGGAAGTTATGGTAAGTGAATATATAATTATTAAGGAAATAACTATTTAGTGAACATTTATTTTCATATTGTTACTTATTATTAATTCTAGTAGCTTTATATTATCGTTTTTTGGTACCTACCCACTAATTTGTGTAGTGCTTTATGTCTAGAATTAGTGTTGCTAAATTATTGCATACATTTTCTTTCTAATATCGATATTATCACCTACATACTTAAAAATTTTGCCAATTTTTTATAAGCAACATAGTAACAAAGATTTTCAATTGTGGTAATTAATTAATCTATAAACTATAAACGTAACTCACCTATAGTTTTAATCTTCATTATAATATCTCCAGCGATGAAAATAACGATTCTCAATTTAATTCCGATTTGCAGTAATAAAGTTCCCGGCAATTGCTTTAGGAATGCGACATCCCTCACAAGTTGCCTGCCTGTATGCATTATTATATCTTCACGAAGCTGACCCGAAACACATGACATCATACGGGATTCCTATAAAAATCTTGTTAGTGGAAAATATAATAATATTATATTTTAGATATTATCTATGTTATGATTAGAAAACAATTTTCTGTAGACGAATTTCTACCACGAGAGAAAGGGATATCTAACCAGAAAATCTCTCTCTCTCTGTCACTGTTGTCTTTGTCTCACATGTCTCAGCTATGTTTAAAAACTAATTATTTTTTTTATCAAAACAAAGATACATTTAACACAGTAACAAAAGATAAATCTATAGAACTAATAATATATTATGTAGACCTATAAGTTGGTGATTTGTGACTTTGTTATTGAGATATTTAAAAAATAATGATTTAGCAATAGTCTAGTAGGTATGTCTAATTATAATATTACTTACAGCAAAGAAATGCGATTGGTAACCAATAGCGTAAAACCTGAGAACCTTGTTCTTAATTCTTGCTGGGAACCTTTTCTGGTTGAGGTACATTTCGACCTGTTTCGACATTATGAAGTATTGAGCCCGCGCGGATTCTGATCCAAATATAGTAATAACGTATTTGAAGGCACAATGAAACACTAATACCTGGAAAATTTAACAAGACTAGGAATCTTACTTTAACACGGACTAAATCAATTGTGGACAAAACAAGTTACGAAGCAGTTAAACTAAAATTTGAAAAAAAGCAGTGGGTTCGTCCTAGAAACTAATTCTTATTCATACTACTTTAAATACCTACTGAATATAGGAACAATCTTGAAGATATAACCACACCTACAATTTATGATTTTTTGCCTAGATCAAGCTTAAAATAAGTTCACATACGCACCTGTGCTATACACCAAGATGTAATATAAAATAATTCGAAGCATCCGTCCTGTTCAAGGATATTAATGTTAGCGTTCCCTCGTAGCATACCAACTAAAATACATAACACTAATACAAGACTGCTCAGTGCTCATTGCTCAATAGTAAATTAGATTAATTACAATTTTTATTTTTTATAAGTACACTTCAAACATCATTTAGAAACGATTTGACTAACTTTCGCCAAAAAAGTAGGTAAGATAAGAAAGGCCAATATATATTTTTTCCTCTTACTGATGTCAAATAAAAGTTGTTACTTGCTTGCTAGTAATAATGTAAAATTAGCTACATCAGATAGGTGACAAAATTAAAAATTCTGTTTTTGTATAATATCTAGTAAAATTGCAAAGCACCTACCAGCTCTATCCAAAGAAAACACGAATCGAGTAGTCGAAGTGGCATTCCAAAGTTTTACAATACTTATCCATGAACAAACTCTGGGTGACGAAGGTATGTAGACCCCCTCTACCATGTACTCAACCGCGTATTGAAGGTACATGTTCCATGATAAGTAGGACAGGAGTAGTAACATTGTTTCTAGAGCTGTTTCACAGCATTGCTGGGTAGAAAATAATGGTGATTAATATCATAAACTAAAAAAAGCAAAACGAGGTAGTAGAGAAATAGTTATTAGCATAATAAATAATAAATAGGTTAGGTACCTTACCATCCCACTAATATTATAAATGTTAAAGTTTGTGAGGATGGATGGATGTTTGTTATTTTCTTTTACGCAAATACTACTGAACCAATTACAATGAAATTTGGTATATAGATAGCTGAAGACCCAGATTAAGATATAGGTAACTAGGCTTTTTATTCCGGAAATCTATCTGTAGGTATCATATACCTACTCGACAAATACCAGCTTCACTTATCAATTTTAGAGAAACCTACTAGTAATCATTACAATGTATTATTTAGTTTACACTCACCCCGGCTTTCATTCTGGTTGTTATATTCTTAACATACGAAATCAAATTGATCAGCCGAATCATTTTCAGAGTGACCATAAACAATTCTAATGGTAAATCTTCGTAGTCGAACATTTTTAGGAACAAAATAGAGACTGTCAGCAAGTCTGGTATGAACCAAGTGATGGTATATTTTAAGAGAATTCTCTTTAGATCTAGAATTACTATTGGGTTAGTTTCTCCAGAGATATAGCCCGTGAAAAAGTTCAGTATAATGTGTAATAGATAAATTGAGTCGAGAGTGAGTATAATGTCTTCTTCGTACTTCTGCAATGATATATTCAACTTTAATGTTTCGAAACTGCCATTTTTATTGTTATAATAAGCTATGGCTAAAAATAAAAAAATAGCTAACTTACTTCAATCTAGTTAATACATATTGGATATTTTTCTACATCATTTTTGGTTAATTTGCTTGTAATTTTCATAATATCTCATATTTTCACAATAAATGAAATTTTTACCTACATATTCCCCTGGATTTCTTTTGGAATAATGGACTGCGAGTAATATACTGGATAGAAGAATTGTAACCGATAGGAATCCTTCAAACCAAATCCGAAATTTGCTGTATGGGTGTATAATCCATGGGTGTTTCTTGTATTGCATGTACTGATTAGCACATAAGGCTGCGTGGGACCTGTTATTCATACCTAATTAATTTTACTACAGCAAAATATAGTTTAATAATTGCACTCAATTTAGTTATTTTTTTCTTCTTTGGCCAAATTTTTATCTTTAGGCACGTTGCTCTACAATTTCTTTAATTCAGTAAAATCTCAGTAAAATCGGTTAAGCCGTTTCAAAGAAGATCAGAAGGTTTTGGTTTTACGAGTGGGTACTTACTTACGTAACTAAAAATAAAAATAATGAGCATTTAAAATAAATTGTTATTTTAAATCGCTGACGCTTTAAATTTATTTGTTATAAAATAACACAAAAGTTTTGATGATTTAATATAATTTGCATTCTTATATTTTAATAGATACTGAAAATTATTCAAATTTTGAATAACTTTTAAGATAAATTTATATTATAAACCATGATTACCAATATGAGTAATTAGTTATCCATCTACAAATATTAGATTTTAGGTCACTTTACAGCTCTAAGAAACATAAAAATTCAGATTCAGATCTACGCCACACCCACAGTAATATCTAAAGAGTAAAGAAAACATAAATTACTTATATAATTTTCGAGCTCTAGGGTCATCCTTCTCTACAGTTATAAGGTCCAGGATTAACCGCTTCAAGGGCCCACAGTTTATTTCATAAGTTACCACTTTATTCGTCGGTAAGTAACATTTATGACCGTGAAAGTAGCCATGAGATGTTTCATAGTCGGATTTAAGTCCTACAGGCGCTACTGTAGACAATCTTGGAGTCAACATTATGCTTAAAATCACTTATGTATTGTGTTATCCTTATATTAAATATAATAATAGTGAGATAGTTATAGTCGAGCCAATTTAATAGGCAACATTTGACGTCTATCAATTTTATCTTCGAAGAGAGGTAACCTGCTTAAAAACATCGATTAAAGTGAATTAATCGATACGGATTTGAAACATTTGTCAATCGAATTTATTAATTTATGATGATTTTTATTCACAAGTAATCAATGCATTCGATTCTAGATGTCAGATTTCGATTTTTAGAGTAACGTCTCTGGTATTTAAAAAGAAAAAATGTTTATTGACACAAAATTGTAGCGACGTCAGTTCTTCAATTCAGAAATTGTTTATTATGTTTAGAATGGTTTATCAGTAAAATGAAATCTTAAAATTACTTGTATCGGTCATTATTATTATAAATATGTGATCGTAATTGAAAAAAGTTAAGCAAATGTGCAGTTCTAACAAAACGAAATATCATGTTATTCTATGTTGTCGTTACTAGGTTACGTTGTTGAATTTTGTTGAACTGTCAAAAGTTGCCTATTAAAATGGCTCTAAAGTGCGTTTCACGAGAGAGTTCCCCTGCCGTTATGTTGGCATACCTGACTGTCAAAAACGTCAAAGAGCTTAGAAGCGTTACAGAGCCATTTCTCTTTCACCACTTCTAAGCGTATGCGGCATGATGCCAATCTCTAAAACATTTATAAATTTCGGAAAACCTCGACAACTCTGTAACGCTTCTTAGCTCTTTGACGTTTTTGACAGTCAGGTATGCCAACATAACGGCAGGGGAACTCTCTCGTGAAACGCACAATACTATAAAAATTGAAAATTGTCATAAACGTCAGTGTACAATTTCTTTCAAATGAAGTTTAAAATAAAAATATTTTAATGTTGTTAAAACTCTTTCTTCCAACTTTCATATAAGTAAAGTCTGTTCGATTGACCTTCTGTAGATGCATAAAATGATTTACCATCGTGTTAATTAATGTTACGGATAGAAAATATTCAGAAACGGGTTTTTTTACTTTAGTCAAATAATAGTTAAGTAATTATAGGTCTGTGGAGATAAAAGTATATAGGTGTTATCATATTTTATACGTGAAAGCTTTTAAAAATCTGTTCAATAGCTTTCGATTAACGAAACATAAAAAGAAAACTTCACTTAGGTATCTACCAGTTAATCGGTTCTTATAATGATATTAATTCTAAAGAAGAAATAAAACACCGTAATCTTCAAATATTTTCTTAAACTAAAAAGTAATACGTAGGTTCGTCGTTAGGAAATGCTAAAGCAATTTCCATTGGAGAGCAGCTTTCTCCGATTTCCAAGAGTCAGCACAAAGCTTTGAACAAAATACAGCACTTAGCAATACGTCTTCTTTATTATCTATAAGGATTATTTTCCTGAAAGAAAAGAGTATATAATAATATAATATAATATAAAAAAAAATATATATTTAATACTACTATTCACAAATATCAAGAAAAATAAGGTGATCTTGTAGGTGGGAAAGTTAAAAGTTTTAATATCAATTTAATCATTAATGTTCTTAAAGACACGTTGATCGATATCTTAAGTAAATATTTAAATGTATATTCGAAACAGATTTATACTCACTCAATGCAAAATTCGAAATATGCAAAATCGAAAACAGGATTTTTGCATGTGATATTTTCACATCTTGACGGTGGGCCATTACAAAGGTCAGTTTTTATAAAATAGGGAAGATAATCAAAATAACCCCGTACAATATCAGCTGGAACGTATATTCTCGGTCTATTCCTCATAAAATAATTTATATTATTTCTTCTATTCACTTCATAATTTCCATTAACATCACTTATCTGTGAATCTTCATTAATACTAATGCCGTCTAGTTTATCTTCAAGTTTTCTTATACGATTATTATTTACATTTTCTCCATGATCAGAATATATACTAACTGGTCTGTCATTTAATTTATTTGCTATATCACAGAGGATTTTGTAAAATTTTCTTTTACTCAGTTCAAATAAACTTGGCGGAGTTTGATTATTTCCGGTTAAGATAGTATCATAATTATACGGTGTTTTTATTGTAACTTCGTGTTTCCGATTATTGTCAATGATTTTAAAATATTTTCTGTTTGATATTTCGCCACTGCTTGTTAGATCAAGACACCTGAAAATGGAAAATTCAATTATTTCCTACTGTTTTCTTTATACTACGCTTATGTAGTTAAGGATAGTATAATAATTAATAGTTACCCAATATTAAGACTTCTTGTTTGTTGATCTCTGAACATGTGATTCCAAAGAGAATAGGGGATTGTTCTTAAATCAGCATTTCTCCAAAACCTTAATTCACAATGGTGATAGTTAAATACAGGTCTCTGCGGTAGCCATTCTAGTTTATTATCTGTAAATTGACAGGGAAAGAAATGTTATAATATATCTATTTAGATTGTGATTTAGATGAATCACTCTTTAGACTACGTCATGTATTAACTAAAGACGCAAGTTACGAAGTAGATATAGGTTTATTTTTCTTTATAGAAACTGAATGTAACGGAAAATTTGCGTTAGATATATATTCATCGGAAAGGAAATATTGCAAAATAGACTGCCTTACAAATTTCGAAATTTCAGAATCAATGAGGAAGCATTAAATGAGATTTATACCCAGTTTGTTATCTGAAGCAAACTCGGTTACTGTCTTCCTACGTTTTACGAGCAACACTAAAAAGTGAATAGGCGTGCCACTTTGAAAGCGGTTATAAAAGTATTTAAAATCAGTTCATTGTTGCTGAAAACTGAAGGAATTGTAGAGACAGTTTTAATAAACATTCTTTAATATTCTTTCTATTATATTACTATTCTTTCTTGAAATAAATGATTAATTTTTTTTATTTAATTAGCTCTATAAGAAATGCATACTACGCGTTTTGATTACTTTTATATGCAAAGTAGAGTATTGGTGGGTACCTCTTAATATTAGTGATGAAATTATATTATCTAACGTATTTAAACAAATTAAAAGTTATCTACGTATAAAAGTGCTCTGCATAAATATGAATTTATACATCAAAATAAATCAAATCATTAAAAATGTAATACTGTTTACCACAAACCGAGAGATAACGTAGCATTCGCAATTCCGCTAATCGCAACGGCAGACGTTTCAGCTCATTTTCATCTAAAATCAGAAATTTGAGGTTCTTAGCGTCAGCTATCTCTTCGGGGATGTATCTTAATCTATTCCCGCTAATATCCAGGCATTTAAGGCTTCGCAGCTTCGATATCTCACGCGGCAACTCCGTAATATCATTACCGCTCAAGTACAGACTTTCAAGATTACTAAGTTTGCAAATTTCACCCGGTATACGTGAAATAAGGTTCTCCTTTAAATATATGTCTATAACGTCTGCTTCTTCGCCTTGCAATTTGTGAAGCGGGAACTCGGTAAAGCCACGATAATTCCAATGAAGCACACTCGACACATTTGCACATTGATTGTAATCCATTGCGATACTAAATTAGTATTACTAGTTGCGGTATAAACTTCGCATTAATTTTGACTGCATGGCATGATTTCTTTCATTTAAAATTGTATCGTACACCGAAATTGAACTGTTTTCCACGCGAGCTGCCTTTATTCCCGATCGTTCAAGACTGATATATCGTGAGGTAACCATGAATTATTTTTAAAACTATGGCAAGGCCTTTCATTTAAAATTAGATGTAGCTATCATATCAATTTTACATCATGTACTTTCTACATTAGCATAAATCACTAGAGGAATAGTTTAATTCGTGTTGAATGCTGTAAACATAAACATTTCATCACTCGGAAGATAACTCAACGACGGACGATTTTAGTCTATTTTTACTGCTATCGTACTGCTACTGCTCGTATTCGGTGTTTATTTCGATCTTCTTTTATTAATTATTATTATTGATGCAAACGATGATGATGATTGATGATTTGTATATATTATTAAAACATAGTATGATGTTGGTAAGATGCTAAAAGTCCAATCATCATTTTCGCAGTCTCTTCTAATAATATACCTAATTGCGAATGTGCATTGTGCATGTTCCAATTTCACGCCAAAATTTTTATGTAGAGATTGAATGTAGAGTTTTAATATACTTAACCATTTTAAAGGCTGTTAATACCTACATAATATAAACCTAAGTGCTTAGTATCTACTAATTAAATTCGATTTGTTTCCTGTTTTAAAGACTAATCTTTAGAAAAACTTTACCCATAAACTGCTGTGAAAAAATGTTTGGGAATTTCCAATACTGCAACTATCTACGTATACTTACTTACTTTAGTTTTGATGATAGGTTGAATAATATAAATAATAAAGGTACGTAATTAAAGCGTTTTCTTTTTCCTCATATTACCAAATATATTTAAAAAACAAAAAATATATGGCAATATATTATCATTCAAAGTTTTGAACTGTGAAAGTTTTCCCCCTAAAATCTAACCAGAAATTATATTAACGATGTACACTGAGTATTCATGAAAAACGAATCCAATAAAATGTTAACGTATTGGATACAAGAATTTGGCGGTCTGCCAACTTGCAGGAAAACGTAAAATGTATTGGGTCGAGGACACAGATGATTGTAAACAAAAGATTCAGTTTATCGATGCTACAGTTATCAATTTGTCCCTGAATTTAATACAAATCATTAGGTGAATAAAGGTAAACTTGTTCCATAGAAGTAGAGCTTTTTTTTCTTTCTAGATTTAACTATAATAATATCGCTGATTTTATCAGAATTAGTTTTATTTTGTAAATAACTCAGACGAGATGTAAGAAAAAGTGATAAGTAATATATTATGTATCCTTTTTTCATAGGATGTTTAACAATAAAACAATAATAGAGAGTCATAAAATTTTATTCAACAATTAATTAAACTACATATAAATAGGCATTGAAGAATTGTTACTTTTTATATTACATTCTAAAACATCCTAAATAATTTATCACATTCATTCAGTCGAAGTAGAAAGGTATATAATAAGAAATTATAACTTATATAATAATTTAATTCAAATAATATGATAATGTTAGTTAAATCGCCCCTCCTATTCGCGCTATACACTAGCGACATCCCAAAGCACGATAAAGTGCAACTATCCCTCTTCGCGGACGACACGGCACTCTACGTGTCGAGTCCACACCGCAAAAGAATAACTCCACTCCTACAATCCGCGACCGATGCACTAGGCAAATGGTTTCGCAAATGGGGTATCACCACATGAGTAGAAAGACGGAACAGAGACTAAGCTTCTTAAGAACGTGCAAAATTGTTACCTATTTTGGTAGGGTTGTCACAATAGGTTAAGACAAATTAAACAAAACTACCTACTACAACCCAACCTAGGTATGTACACACTTACAATACATACATACATACTTACAAATGCTAAACTTGTAATAATAATGAAAGGTAAAAACACACCATGTACAATTCTCATCTTATTAAAAAAGGACCTAATAAAATAAACGCAAGTAGGTACTTACTTGAAAAAGTAATAATCAAAATATTTACTCACCTATTGTACTCCTTGAGATAGTTGAAGTATGATATATTTTTGGTTTTTCTACTATTATTCATACACACAGTACAATAAACAACCATTTTTGACAATGAAATATTACGTTTTATATTAAAATATTCAAACTTGCAAGTTGCAACTAATAAAACAAACAACGTGCGTCGTATCAACCCTGAGACTGTCCTCTGCCTAAACCGGTTTTTTCCAGAATCGCTGCGTACGCGACAAGCGGCCAGAGTCACACACACATGGCCCCGCGTACTTGTAGTAGTGCAATCGATTCTCGCGTTTGTTTGAAGCTTAGTCTCTGTTCCGTCTTTCTACTCATGTGGTATCACTGTGAACCCCGACAAGAGCGCCGCCGTGCTCTTCAGGCGCGGCGGCCCCGAGGCCATAGATAGTGTCAAACTCTATGGCCAAGTCATTCCGTGGCAAAAGCACACCAAATTCTTAGGCGTCACTCTAGACGCACACATGTCATTTAAAGCCCACATTAAGGCAGTCCGTAAGAAAGCCAGCTATGTTCTTAGCCGGCTCTATTACCTTATAAACAGTCGCAGTAAAATGTCCCTTAGACATAAGGTGACACTTTACAAAACGGTGGTCCGTCCAATCCTCACTTATAGTAGTGTAGTTTTCGCGCATTGCGCTCCCAGCTCCATACACAAGCTCCAGACGATTCAGTCGCGGTTCATGAGAACGGCGACTGGAGCGCCCTGGTTCGTGCGTAACGTGGACCTACATAGGGACCTAGAACTCCCCACCATAGCCCAATGGATGAAGCAAGCGTCTAAGCGCTACTTCGACAAGGCTAAAAACCACCCCAACCCATTGGTGACAAAGGCCATCGCATACGTCGCGAATCCCGATCCCACTCGTCGTCGCAGGCGGCCGAGACACGTCTTGGACGACTCCGACGACGACATTACCAAAGCCAACGCACGGCTAGACTCGGCGATTGAAGCCCAACGTCGAACCAACCGCGACACCGCACACACCACAGCAGAAAGCGTACACCGTCTTCGCCGGCGAAGACGAGGTCCCTTGTTCCGCGTTCCCGCGCCCACCCGGGTGAGCGCCCGTCCGATTAGGGCCCTTCTGGCCTCCTCCACTCAAGCGACAGCTCAAGCCGAGGTTCGTGGTCCCCGTCAAGGGAGGACGCCCTTGTGCATGTCGCTACCAGGGTGAACCTTCAGTTCACCCCCGCGTCCGCGTTAAAATGTAGAAGCCCTTCTGGCTAACATTGAGAGACACCACACAAAAAAAAAAAAAAAAAAAGTTAGTTAAATAATAATATTTTTAAAGGAGAAGTGAAAGCGAAAGAAAATAATTACCTATAAATACAAACAAAAGTCCTACTGACTTCAGAAAAAGTGTGGGTTCAAAAAAAATATTAAAATATTACAAGTAGTTTAAATTAGACTTTAAAATAACATTCGTTATATTTTCATACACTCTTCAATTAATAAATAAATTTATGTGAAAATCGAATTCTACATCAACACTTTATAAATTAAGTGCATTTATTAACAATATTAATTTCTATTCAGTAATTTAAATTTTAACATAATATTCTCGTGAAAAATATGAAACTCATCTTACAGTTTGTATTTCTACTACCTATCTGTTAATTCAATTACCCATGTAACATATAGGTATATGTATTATAATTTATACATAATACATTGATCTATTAAAAATTAACATTCATTGTATTAAATTTATTCTGTTATTCTTTTGACATAATATCTACTATAATACGATTATGTAAACTTTAATACCGTATAACCTGTGGTATAAACGTCCCATAAACTTTCCTTGGCCCTAATAAATAAGGCCGCATTCACCATGTTTACTTTGAAAAGTCAAAATAAATCAGTTATACCAAATGTATATTACCCTATATAACCCTTGAGCGTTGTATAAAGCTACAACAATTTAGAAATTAAAACTAAAAGAGATTCCTAATTATTTTCGTTATACACCGACATAGCTTCGCATACTTTTTGCACGAAAGCTACGAGCTTTTACCAAGACAATTGATACCCACTTCAAATAGTTTTTTATTAGGTATTTAAAATCTCCGAATTATTCTAACCCTGCGACATTTCCCATCACCTTCATCGTCACTGTCAAAAGATGATTGTCGATTGGGCATCATTAACGCGTGGAGTTCTGGGTTCAATGGCAGAACTGGGAATGAAGACCGACGCACCATGGGAGTTGGACGCGCTCCTGAAAGATTGTATGAAAAATAGAAGAATTAGTATGACTGATAGTGTTTTTCATCGTAAGGGTCCTAACTTGCTAGAGTTCTCTATCAAAGTTTACGCTCTACAATTTATACTATCCACTAACAAGTTGTAAAGAACCAATTTAAAAGAAAACAAATAGGGGGAAGTCTATAAGTTAACTTACTACTTAGTCACTCATTAATACTAGTTTCAAATAAGTAACATGAACCTTGGTATCATAGAGCGGCAATCACTTCTTTACTCAGTTCGTTTTTGGAGAAGGTAAATTTAATAAAACATTAACGAACTGATGTCGCATTTGAATATTAATATTCAAATGTAAACCAAACCCGTAATGTTTTATTTGAAAAATATTTTCACGGCGACATTATATTTAATTCATAGCCGCACAATCCGGTACAAGACTCGCTTGTATAAAACGTGAGGGGCGTAGAAATAATCCATGTCCAATTAAGAGATACGGGGCCTTTAAATAAACAAAATTCCGGGCTTTAAATTCAAATTGAAATTCACAATATTGCCGCTTTGTTATCGATGTGTACAACAATTGTGGTAAAGCTATGATCACTCGTTTGGAACTCTCACTCAGTTAATTAATGGTTATTCTGTATCATTCTGCCTTAATACCGAGCAGTCAATTATTGAATATTCACAACACGTTTGTTAATTGTTTGGATACATTTGATGAATTAATGGACGGTTGAGCGACGCAGCTTCCATAGGATTTGAAAATAGGTTGTAAAACATATAAAATCGAAATGTATTTATTTACAAGAATTCTTACGCAACAACAAGTTCTAAAATATGTCGTCACTTAAAGTTTCATGAAAAGCCTACTTGATAAGTATTAGTATGATTATTTTGTTTACCGTTAAAAACGTATACAACGAAGCATATTCGTGATAGAAAATAATTAAATTATTTATTGACAAGCCCAAAATTTAAATAAAATCTATCACATATTTTGTGTCAAGTGCATAACGTTGAAAATGTGCAAGGAGACAAGCCGCTATACAAAAATTAATAAAAAGATGAGAATAAATAAATAATCTTACCTCGTGAGCTCAGTCGTTAGAGAGACCTTGTATGGAAAACGAAATAAAAAAGAAGATAGTTTAAACATTGACAATAAAAACACATAAACATTCTCATAGCAGAATATGTTTGACTAGACAAGAACAAGAACAGTTTTTAGTATTAAATTCACATTTAATAAATAAAAAATGTTTAACAGCAATCAATATAATTAACAAAGCTTTTAATAAACAACATTTATGAAATAAAAATTCAAAAAAGAAAAAGCAAAAATGGGCCATACATACCAATTAATTTAGCAATGGATTGCCTTTTGACCAGTTTTGGTTCGTTGGGGTCACCAATTGACGGGGGCGCCGTTTCAGTCTGCGGTTTCTTATCACTGAGATAAGAATTTATCGACTCTCCCCTCGTGTATGGTCTACGACGAGATTCTCTTTCATCAGAACCACTTTTTTCTGTTTCAGATATTTGGAATAACTGGAAACCAAACTTGCTCGACTCACGCCTAAGAGGTTTATTCGCGAATTCTGCAAGTGACTGCCTCCGTCCTTCAGTGTTGAGCTTTTTCTTCCTTTCTTCTTTCTCTTTGAAGGCGTCAAATGCAGCATTCAGAACTAACATCACCAGGAATACAGTGATTCCTATCATAGAAATCGAATTATTATTTTTATCCAGTTTTTGTTTACTTGGTATTTTCTGTGTACTTATTTTCTTCTCTTTATAAGTAAATGGGGGTTTCGTGAATATGTCCAAGACGCTGCACGCGTCTCTAAAGAACAATGGAATGGGATTGTGTTTTGGTACATTTTTCACTGAAATACTCGCTTTTATTTTCGGCGGATTGTCGACAGCAACGATTTTTGTTTCTTCAACGTGATTGTTCGCCATAAACCACATGTTAACGTTGTATAAGCAGTAAATAATGAGAAAGAAAATAAAAAACAAGATCTTACGTTCGTTCATGTTTACATCGCAGAATAGCTGCTGTGTTTTGACAAAGCCCGTGCTCCGAATGCTTCTACTCACGTACTGTACGTTATTAGAACGTTGCAAGTTTACATTTCATTTGTTTTCTTTAATTGCCGGATATTTATGAGTGTTTTTGATAGCGAACTGTTCCCGACATTCGCTCTCTGTTTGTTGGGCGTATACTGCGCATGTGCGGTTTTAGAGCTAGGGCGCAGGGCGAACTTATACATTTATTATAACTTGGTTTCTTTCACGCTGACACAGAAACATAATCCAATAACAAAATGTATTTCACTAACTTTATTTTACATTAATCTTGGATCAATTTTCTATTTTAACACTCCCCTTCTCTATGGCAAACATACGTTATCGCAGTAATAATATCAAAACATTAGAACTTGAGTGCTCCATACATCGACACGCTTTGAAGGGAATAATTAATTTTTATCTATATCGATCGTGTAAAACTGCCGTTGTTACTTGCTAGATAAAGCTCTAGAACAATTATTTAATTATCTAAGTACCTAGTACCAAAAGTACCTAAATAATTATGCGTTTCGCCTATGAATGCTAGATGATAATTTTTAATTTAAGTACATAATATCAGTAATACATACTATCATTGTTTACTTGCTTATCATTTATCAACATGCTTCCTTCTGGACTTTGACAATATTCGATACGAATAGCAACAACTTAGGAATATTATTAGGGATTTTATTGCACGAATACAATGTTTTATTTTATAATACTTTTACTTTGGTTATCCAAAAAATAAAAGGTAAACTTTGAGACGTAAGTAGATAAAGGTAAAAACAATTATTTTAATGTAGATTTCAACTTAAAGTACACGTACATACACCTATGTCCTATAGGCTATATTAAGGGGCTATATTAAGGGGCTATATTAAGGCTCTTCTAAGTTAAGCCTTTTGCTTGCCTACAGAGGTATAACCAAATATTGATAAGTCCCACTAATATTCTAAATGCGAAAGTTTGTGAGGATGGATGTATGTGTATGAATGTTTATTACTCTTTCACGCACATATTCCTGAACCGATTACAATGAAATTTAGCACACATGTTATAGAGGGTAAAAGGATTAACACAAAGGATAGGTTTTTTTTTGAGAACGTGGGCGAGGCCCCGGGCGGATAGTTAGTATTTAATAAGGAAAAACTCATTTTTGTGTTTCTATATAAGTATACTTTTTAATATAATTCGTTTCATTCATTCTGTATTTTTTTTACAATATTGTGAACAGAGTGAGCTTAATATTATGCTGAAAAGCTCTTTCTTGTGTACCAAAAGTATATTAAAAAACATTTTAAAGGCTATGGTTAGTTACAATAGTTATTGTTAGTAATTATATGTTATAGGAAAAAAAATATTGTGGATACTTGTAAGTAAAAAATGAAGGGTTAAATAGAGTTTCATTTATTATATCAGAATCCAATATATTTTTCATATGGAAAAATTAGGTTTTCAAGTTTCTGTCCTTTGAGTACAACATCAATATAATATTCCTTATATACGTTTGAAGTCTAGAAAATTGCTTGATTCTTATAAGTTAATGCACTAGTTCAAAGCTTCGCGTTATGAGGCGTGCAATATGGCTCATTGGATGTGTTTATTTAAGAGTTTATGTACGAAATTCTGTCTTTATACTATGGTATTATGCATCATTACGCTATAAGTTTTTTAAATATGAATTTTTATCGCTTATGTACTTTTATGATACAGTTGCAACATTGCTAAGTTTCAAATATGTTCGAAGTTATACCTACATCGAAACAAACAAACTTTCGTATTTGTAATGGTGAATAAAGAATATTCAAGATTTGGTACGGATTAAAAAATCATGAAGGAATTCGTTTTCAATGAGATAAGGCAGTAAACACAGTCTCCTTTTATTTTGACAATAAATATAAATTATTATTTATTACAATTAATTGCCAATTACGTTTGTAAACAACAAACCCAATGGAATACAGAAAGGATTTCAATTTAATATTAAATGTGCTCGAAATTCGATTTCATAATAAACTATTTGATTAAATTGAATCGTAGTTTCTTGCTTTTGTGGTCAAAGCTTGGTCAAAGTCAACTGTGGTTTAACCGTTCCTACAATTTGCTATCTCAAAGTAACTAATCGGTGCAGGTGCCCTGAAAACGTTAGTGTAGATAATATAACCTTACTTGAGGATTTATTACGTAGTTCTATTTTACAAAATATTAAGTCGATATAATATAATATCCTGTTAATAATTTATTAATTTTATTATAAACGCGAAAGTTTGTGAGAATGGACCTCTTGTTTGTATATATATATCATATATTGAGAAGGGGAGTGTTAAAATAGAAAATTGATCCAAGATTAATGTAAAATAAAGTTAGTGAAATACATTGTGTTATTATATCATTGAGTATGGATGGATGTTTGTTACTCTTTCACGTAACCACTGAATGGACTTGGATGGAACTTTAACGTAATGTAGATTATATATCAGAATAACACATGAGGTATAGAAATACTTGATTTTGCCCGTGAGTTCATCCTATGGTGACCACGGTACCACGCAGTACAGCTTGTAATTACCAAACAAATTAAAACCTATGCAAGGAACCTTCTAAGAGACAACATTAAATAAGGATTATAATGATCGCAAATTAGTAATACGATAATTTGCTAAGTGTATAAGGCTAGGAGATAAATTTTTTATGAAGACAACTGTTACGCCTTTTGTAAAAAAGTGTTACTAATATGGTATCGAATAAAAAGCAGATAGTATAATTTACACTTTATAGAATCTATGATTAAAATAAAATAAAAAATACACCCCAATTACATTATATGAGCTCGTATTTAAGTAGCTTCCTCGTTTAATGTTTAAAACGAATCTATTCACGTTCTAACTTTGTTATTTGTGTCGGAAATTGTCCTCAATAGCCAATCGTAAATCTACGAAAGGGATTTTTCCTCCCATTTGAATTTGAACGCTCTCTTAATGACTGAATTCGGTTTGATGATATTTCTCTCAATTTGTGCCTTATTGAATCAGCATTTCTGATACGTTTGAGTTATAAAAGATCTTGTTATAGAAATGATTGGAGCTCGCTGTGCAAGGAAAAATATTAATTTAAATCTATTTCATTCACTAACCATCTTTTTATGATTGATATTAAGATTGATATCATAAAATTATTCTTGTGATAATTTTGCATGTTAGATTGACGGTTTTGCATAACGTTAAATGAAATGTAGAACTTTAAGTAGATAATTTGTTTTGTAAACAGTGGCATCGTACTTTCTATATTATAACAGGTGAAAGAAAGAAAGAATGAATTAGGTAGGTAAATTATTAAGAGGTTTGTGTGAGAGCTTCTTATACAATAGGTATGTATATCAAGTACATAATATTATGTATAATGTATTAATTATTAGTGCTTAGTGTGTTTATCGATAAGAATATCTCTTATTAATTTGCAACTTTTAAACTAAAATAGGAAACTATCTTTTATACTTAAAAATTGATTATGAAAGTCTATCTATAAGTAGACCTTTCTCGCTAATATTAAACTTCAGAGAGGATAAAGAAAAACCGCGTATTGGAATTTCATAAATATTTAAGATAAACGAACCCATTTATTGCGAATTTCATAATGTAGGACAAAAAATTATAATCCTACATCTGATACTTTTAATTTTTCTTTAACTAATATTCTCTATAACAATTTATTGTAGTTAATATTTTTTTTTGATAAGTTAATTTCTTACAAATTAAAGTTACTAAGAGTAAAAAAGTTAAAAGGTTCATAGCGTTTTTCATGTTGAGTCCTATGGCGATCGTTTAAGTTGCACCATTTAAATTCGCGCCAAAAAGTATAGAAATGTACTTCTATAAAGTAATTCAAAGTTAATCTTGGTTTAATCTCCATGGAAGGCTGTCACGTAGGCAGAGCCGCGAAGCCGAATGTACAATATTAGTCGAGTTAATTGCTGGTCCGGATTATACGGGAAGATTTAAGGTTTTTGTATTAAATTAACTTTAAAAAGATATTCTTTGCACGGAATAGTTCTCTTATATCATAGGTATCTTAATACCAATGTAATACATTGCTATTAATATAGATAATTTGTATTGTTTTATGTTTAGCCTTCTTGTCTCAAAGCAAAAAAAATATTGCCTATTCGAGACATGGAGTAAAAACAATTAATTTACAGATCGATTTGCTTAACATGTAAGTAGGTAATTTATTAAATATAACATTTGAATTTTACCAGACCGATAGTTCTTATTATTATTTTATATTCAGAATCAAACTATATACCTCACGTTAGTAAACACTAAATAACCACACACACACAGCGGTGGTTTATGCATTATTTTCAAATAAACTGTTTTACATTCACTATTCCATTCATAATATAAGACAATTCAATTTAAACTCCTTTTGTATTCATGAAAAGAACATTATTTTACGCACAAGGAAATTTATGAACACATTTAGAAGAACGCTATATTAAAGGAATAATTCATGAAGTACTGTATTAGACAGAAATATGAAGGACTCTTTATTTTTATGGTAATGCTGACACAATTTAAAAAAGTAACAATCGATATTATTTGAAGCAAATTGATATAAACAGTGGTTTTAATTAAAAATGACAACGTGGGATTACGTAACGGGATAAGCGTAGTGATGAAATTCAAGCCGTTTTATATTATGTTATCTGGAACTTTTAATTTTCTAGATAAATTTTTGTTACTTTCAGAAGATACTCCGTCAGAAGGGTTATTTTGGAACCAAATTGGGTGACGGCCGTTTTATTTGCATTTATAATCATTATTTGAGTTTAAAATATAGTCTTATATTTATATATATTTGTAGCGGTGTTTTGTATTCTATCCGAATGAATAAAATATGACACAAAACATGCTATTCTGCTTGCAATTTTTGCTTATTCAAAATAAGCGCCAACTTTATCTTGAACTGAGCATATTAATTAAAACAATTATAATAAGTAAATATTATAAATCTGATATTTTTCGAATTTTAAAACCAGTTGATGTTTTATTGTATTCCTTAACTGCTTAACACGTTTCAACGACTTTCATTTTTTTTAATGAATTCTGATTGTTTTCATATTGAATTTTTATAAGTAACACTTCTTTGGTGACACACACACATACACAAGCTTCAAACGAATCAATGCCTGCCTGAAAACTGCCAAAGAAATATAGGCTATTGCGTATCTTCCTACAAAATTGTATACATTATCCTCCTTTGCAAGCACAGTCAATACAATACACACTTTTGAACGCTATACGCGCTCATTAAAATTAAATTTGTACGTGCTAAAAACCAACCCTCATATAAATCACTATAAGCGAACTTGTGTACTATGTTGTAATATTAATTATGATGTAAAACTGTTTAAAACATTTACGTTGAAATGGTGAACCCCGTTTCTTAAAAGCACTTACGTATCGCACAGATTTTCCAGCTCGATTGTATACGGTAAGCTTTGAGGTTAAGTTCTTAATGGTATTCAAGGAAAATGTTTTGCAATGCTTAAATAAAAACAGGAGCTCGTTTTGAATATAGGGAATTTTCTTGGAATATTATTTTCTTAATGTATTGATTTCAAATGCTTTGTACATTCCGGGATGTAAATACTTATCTATACTAATAATATAAAGCTCGGGAACTACTGGACCGGTTGCAAAAAATATTTCACCCATAGACATATATGTATAGTATACTAGGTGTCCGCCCGCGGCTTCGCCCGCGCAATCAAAGAAAAACCCGCATAGTTCTTGTTCCCGTGGGATTTCCGGGATTGCGTCATTTTCCCGGGATAAAAAGTAGCCTATGTCCTTTCTCGGGTATCAAAATACCTCCATACCAAATTTCATGAAAATTGGTTCAGTAGTTTAGGCGTGATTGAGTAACAGACAGACAGACAGAGTTACTTTCGCATTTATAATACATATTAGTATGGATTGTTTCTCGAGTGAAATATACTAGGACCACGGGAGAAGCAGAGGCTGTCTGCTGGTTATAATTAATAATTGTTACATATTATGCAGCTTTTAAGCAAAACGGTTTATAGAAGGCAAGCTTTTAATCTAATATTTATTTGAGGTAAAGTTATTATCGTGGAATGCGATAAAACGAAGTGAATTTGGTCCTCCGAGAATTTTCCGACTGAACATCTACTATCTATGTAGAACCATCCCTTTAAAACAATGGTTAACGCACAAGCATAGATCCGAGGGGTCCTCGGTTCTATTCCCGGTGGGGATGAAACAAAAAAATGTCTCGGTCCGTAAAGAAAAACAGACATAATGCATTCACCAACAAGTAATAACCTAACATTTATGTATACTTATGTTATAAAACAAATTACCATCTAGTCGTGAGAAGTCCTAATATTTTTATTTTTACTCAATCATGCTTTGGATAATAATATTATGTTGTTACATTTTAAAATTCAATGTTCGTTATAATGTGCCTGTTAGAGAAAAAAAATATTATCTCCAATCTATTTTCCTTTAAAAACAGGATATAGGTAAAAAGGTATTTAACAACACATTACTTTGTAAAACTTGTTCTTGTCAGAATGAAATCTATTTTTTTCTATTAATTCCATCGTGGCATTAACAAGACAGGTCTGTGTCCTCTGACCTTCATGAAACGATCGTCTGGAAACCAAATATATATTTAATTATCACCCATAGGAATGAAATTAAAAAATACAATATTCATTAGTTTTTAAACGCACCTTTTTAATACATGATTTGCATTCAAGTTATAGTCTTACGATATTTATGATGCACCGTAATTAATACAGATTTAATTAATTACAATGCATTTGGACCAAACGAACATAGAGCTAGAGATAGAGCAACAGCATCTTGTATTGTAAACGAAAACTCGTATTCAGTGTTGTTCAGTATTAAAACATTGCATAGAATCTTTTCGAACGCACTAAGAATAACGAAAGAATGCTCTACGCCTGTTTACACTAAAATAATTTGACATAGTGGGGTTAGAATGAGAATTAGCTCGTTTGATCTAAATGCACCGTAATACATGTTTTATTTAAAAAAATGTTATTTTACTATGAAGAAATATATTTATAAATTCTATTTTTAACGTACCTAACGTTATTATGACAATATAGGTTGCAATAAATTTTATCCTTTTGACATCAGCAAATTATATTATTAGTAATGCTCATAATAAACTCATCATTCGCTCAAAAATTATGGACATATTTACAAATGGAATATTTCAATAATTATTTGCATAGAATACATAATTTTATTATTACCTACCTATATGTATTTCACCAAAACGAGCGCATTACAAAATCTGACTTGTGACTTTACATATAGAAATCGAAATAAAATGGCGGTTGCGAGCAACGTTTTTTTTTTCAAATTAATGACGAAAACGTGTTTCCTATTGGACGCCAAATGTCACGTAAAGCTGTGTTCACGTACGAGTACTTTGTCGTCGAATGGATTTAAAATTGAACTTCAATGTTTGAAATTATTTTCAAATGACTTTTGTCCTTTTCGTTTGAGCGGTGAAAAAGTAAACGTAAATAAATACGTAGATATTTAATGCATTTAAGTGTTACTTTTATGAGCAGTAACAGTTAACATTTATCTTAATAATACATAATATATTTATATATTTTCAGTTTCACAATATATTGAAATTATCTCTTAATTAATGTTTTACGATTAAATACGAAAATAAAAAGTAACATAAGGTTTTATTTCAAATACTGAAATAAATCGTATTTGATACAGAGTATATTTTTTCAATTTTACGATTTGGAATTTTTATGTTCTAAAAATTTATGCTTAACCTTTATTTATGGAGAAAAATTACATAAATTTTCATCCTTACCTAAATGTTACCTAAATGTCAAAAATAACAAAATAATGACTGTTTCTTACGAAAAAATAATTTGCCTTATGCATACGAGACCCTTACTAAAGTTACTATCCTTTACATTTTTAACACGCTTATAATAATATTAGCTTCATCTGTATGGTTGTATGTCGTGTAACTTATTAAGGACCGATGACAATACAATAATTTAAAGAAATTTTCTTCATATCTTGAATAATAAATATAGTTTAAAATGATTAGTTGATTCTACCATTTAAGTTTCTTTTTAAGTGCATTAATTGTTCTTTTAAAATTTTAATTGCAAGTTTCGAAACAAAAGCTTCCTTGCCTATTAAAGACGGGATATGCAAACAGAATATATAAGTGGTCAAATGTCAAACTAACTGTTAAATTAGCCTCTGACATAACGGTTGAAAAACTGATGAAGTACCACTGATACTAGCTATATTTCATCAGTTAAGATAAATTCGGTGGGTATTTTCTCCATACAAACCATAGTATAAGGGCTTTATAATAAGTACAAACGGTCTCGCCTGTTTTCTTCCTAGATATATAAAAGAAAGTCGTGTTAGTTACACTGTATAAACTCAACAACGGCTGAACTGATTTGGCTGAAAATTGGTAGGGAGGTAGTTTTTAATTTTGAGAAAGGTCCGTGAACCTATTTCTTTGTAACAATCAATTAATATAAATAAGAATGACCAAAAATTATGAAATTATAATACAATTGCTATAGTACTATATGTATTACCTAGTATATTATTATTAGTCTGTGGTATTACTTACTGGTAATAATTCTATGGCTAAGTATTGAAAAAAAAACTGTATGGTGCAAAAGCTAAGCGACAAAAAAACAAAGTAAAAAATCGTTTGAAAATAATAAAAACACGTTATGTTGTTATTCATTTATTATTATAATTAAGTCTTATTTTGATAAGTTTTAATGATATTATATTTACCTATATTAACAACGATAATCTCATCCACAACATAATTATTTTCAAACGATTTTTATTCCGTTTTATTGGCTCTCAACCCCTATGCTATACCTATTATTATTTTTTATTTTCAATCCTTAGCCTAGGTTTTAGAGAATTAGGTATCAATAATACATACCTACAGTATTATAGCAATTCTAGTATCTTGAGCCAAAAGAAAAAACTACAAAAACGGAGTCTTTGATATGTTGTGATTGAACATGATGTTATTATTTTGCTGTTGTTTTTAAAATATGTTGATGATAATTGCTGCAACATGACGTAAACTTATGTTTTAAACGAATTTTTTACTTATTTTATTTTGCACCCAGCTCCTATACTATGACGATTTCAGAGTTACCGCTCTAGCTACATTATAATATTATATTTAATTATCAATCCATTGATATACATTTTATACCTGTCGATTCTGGGTCATTTTTTGGACATCTCCTTTCCAATTGAGTAACTATATTAATATAAATTATTTTCTATTTGAAGTTTCAAGTAAATATCGTCTAGTTATAGTTAGAATCCCTCAGGACACAAGAACAGTGTCTCGTTTGCTAGTTACGAACTTACTAAGTCAAAGCGGTGTGTTAATTCAAACAATGTCGACAAGTCCCTTGGCATTTGGAGAATTTGTAGCCAATAATTGAGAAGTGTCGACCGATATAGATGACCAAGCTTCAGAAGATTTGATTAGAGGTTACCGAGAAATATGGAAGCAAACATTCATACATCGATCTTCTCAATAACGTAGGAGTGTAAGTATGCTGTAGTTTGTGAATAATTTTATATACTTAAATATAAATATATATTATGACCAAATGTGTTCAGCAAATTATTTTTTCAACGTTTTTAGGAAGGTTCTTATGGAGCGAAAAAACGTAACAGAGACCAGGGCTAGCTGCAGCCCCGGCCCCTATTACGTTTTTTCTCAAATAATAAATATTTGTTCGAATCTCAGAAAGATGTATCTTTCTGTCTGTAGACAGACGGACAACAACGTGATCCTATAAGGGTTCTGTTTTTTCCTTTGGGGGTTCGCAGCCCTAATTTTATTTATGTATACTTACGACAGTTTATCTCTTACAAACGTTACGAGCAAACACATTTTTCTGATAATACCATAATGATCAAAATAAATAAAACCTACAGGAAAGTATTATTATCATCATATTCTCTAAAAGTCATATTGTCAGCGTGTAGTCGTTTAGGTAATATAAAGACAAAAAATTGACCTTATCCGTAAAGATAAGGTCACATACTGTTAGATACCTAGATACAACTAGTATGCAAACATTTTTATATATAAGATTCATGGTCCGGCTCTTCGAATTATAGACTCTTGAGAAGACAATATGGTAAGATGCAAACTAGTCTAATATCTTAATCTTAATATACTATTATAAAGGCGAAAGTTTGTAAGGATGTATGGATGTATGGATGTATGGATGTTTGTTACTCTTTCACGTAAAAACTACTGAACCGATTACAATGAATTTTAGCACACATATAGAGGGTAACTTGGATTAACACATAGGATAGGTTTTATCCCGGAAATCCCACGGGAACGGGAACTATGCGGGTTTATCTTTGAAAATGCGGGCGAAGCCGCGGGCGGAAAGCTAGTTTATTATAAATTAAGGAAAGGAAATTCCCAATAGTCAGATTTATTTCATAAGATCGTAGTTTCATTTATGAATGAGAACTTTATTGTACACACCAAATTACAGGCATTACATAAACTTAAATTGCACAATGGGCAACTTTATGGCAATTCATTTTTCATTTATCTTTGTATGAAAAGCGAATTTTTATATAAAAAAAATGCCAAAATGGAAATAGCGCTTCGGAATGTACATAATGAAGCTTTTTATTTCGAATTAGTTCTTATTAAAGTTTGACACATAAATCCTTTTCCATATGTAAAGTATACAAATTATATCATTATTAAAATTTTTATTTTATCCTTATTATCAAATTTGACAAAAATGTAAGTGGTCAAATGTCAAATGGTTTTTATTATGTTATCAATGTGTATATCTACTATTGTACAGAAAAAGAAATTTATCGCTATAATACTCAGAACCGGGATAATAATACGCCATTAAAAATCTATAATAATGTTTCAGAAATTGCTTATTGTCCTTGCCGCTTTGGCCGCGTGCGCCAACGCTGCCGTTTTTCCGGAAGGAGTAATTGCTTCTTTAATCGGCGCACAGCAGAGGACAGGAGGCGTCCCCCCTCAAGGCGTCCCCCCTCAAAGCGTCCCCCCTCTAGGCACCTTCCAATACTCGTATGATACTGACACCGGAATCTCCAGCAGCGCCCAAGGAAAATTGAAAGTTGTTGGCAAGGTACGTAAAACAATTGCACTGAAAATTTAAATTGAGTAGTGCTAAGTGAAAGGCTCTGAATAAAAAAATATTTTTCAAGACACTCTACTTAAATAAAAAAAAGATGGGTTGCACTCCGGGAGTGCCGGCAGAAGTGAAAACTTTTTTAATTATTAACGTTGAACATGTTTGATATCCATCCGTCACGCTTTTTCGATCAGGTCACGTGTCCTGACGCGAGTTTAAGATTTTATACCCAACGCCGCTAAAGAAGTTTTCACTTCAAATTTTTATGCAAATGTTCAATCAATGGCATTATACATTCAATGAGTAAAAAATGATTTAATCTAAACCTAAAACAAATTAATAACGTCAACAAAAGTTTCTGTATTTTATCAAAACATTGGTATTTTCTTACAGGATGAAGTAGCCCTTGAGGTTTCCGGATCCAACTCATACACCTCACCAGAAGGCCAAAAGGTTGTGCTTACGTACATTGCTAACGAAAATGGATACCAACCACAGGTAAACCGTTAAAAATCATTAAGTCCGGCGACCGGTATAATATTATTGTCACAAAAAACAAATGGTTAAACAACTATTTACCATTTGTTAAACAACTATTTACCATTTGTAAATAGTTGTTTAGCATTTGAGATGAATGGTATCGTCCAACATCCTACAGAAAGACAACGATCCCTTAACAATTTTTTTTGAGCAGTTGGGATTGAACCGTCCTTACATCTAATCTCATCCAAATATATATTATTCTAAATTGTATGACCATGTTGTAAAACATTATTTTTCTTTACAGGGCTCTCATTTACCCGTACCCCCAGAACCTCTTCCAATCCCAGAGCACATCGTCCGTGCCCTGAAATACATCGAGGCGCACCCACCACCAGTCCAGAAGCCCCAAAACTAAACTTAACTGACGTATAAGCTTAATATCCACGGAAACAGATAAAACCAGTTTTTACTATAAGAATGGTTGTGCCATCCTATGTGTTATTTTGTTACTGTTAAAGGTTTTATTCTGTTGCCGAGGATTTTAGGTTATCAACAAACAATTGTTCACACTGAGCGACACACGGTTATTCTTAGAAGTATATTAATGTTGTACGCAACAATTTTGTTAGCTTTAAAAAGTATTTCATTAATATGGGCTCTAAGATGTTGTTTTTAACTCTTGAAGTCTGAAGTCTTTTTAAATATTATAATGTTGGAGATTTATTTGTTTTTGTCTGATTTTAGTACCTTAGTACCTACCTACCTTAATTGTATGAGAAACAGATGCTAAATTAAACTAGAGTTTAAGCTTGCAACTACAATCAATAAATAAAAACGTTTACCTATATATTATAGGTTTACAGAATGCAATAAAAATAACTACGTTAAAAACAACTGACTTCAAAAACGGAAAAGTAAAAATAAAAAAGATTTGATATTATTAATTACTACATAATATTATTTGGATGTGCTATTTATTAAATAGGTTTGATGTCGGTGCATTTTTTGTCGGTGTCGGTGCATATTTTCATTTAATAATTTTTAGTGTATTTTTCAATACGAATCAAACGAGCCCAAACTCGATAAAGTTGAGTCAATATATGTCCTATGGTCACCTCCCAATTCAATCATCAAATCAGCTCTATGTTTGCTTTGGCCTTTGAGAGTATGGGCATAGCCACGGTGGTTCAGGGTGGGGCGCTTGCCCTACCCTGGCTCTGACCTGGAAGTCACCTAACCAAATCTAAAAAACTGAATTACCTTTTTACTAACTAGTAAACGTGATATCCGTAAGAAAATTCACATCCGATTCTCGAAAGTCGTCAGTCGACACAAAAAATGCGATCTAAACAAAAAGCTTGCGCACGAGACCCCATGCCTGAGAGTGACTGTGAAAGTTTTGCACGCCTCATAAGCGAAGCGTTGAGGTGGGTACTACTGTCACTTCGCGCAAAACATCTGATTTTTCAAACTTAAAATGTCTTTATGTATTATACATTGCACTTGTAAGATAATACATACACACACATATTAAGAAAAAACACTATTTTTAACGTTCATGATATTTTTGATGTCATTTTTGTTATTTAAACTAGTTAAAAAACAGTTTAAAAAAGTTCTGTCTTGGACGTCCGTGTGTCTGTATGTGCGGATCCTTTTTCTTGTTAACACGATAGCGACCGAAATACTTTACTAATCGAGTCTTTTTTTTTCTCTTACGCTTGAGTATGCTCAGGAATAGAACCCTTTCATTTTTCAGGGTCTGATTCGATGTGGTTTAATTGTTATTAAATAAACAAAAATAATAATTAATAAATATTTATTAAAAAAAATTATGAGGCGTGCACTTTTGGATTTTCCAAATTATTTTAAATATCTTATTATTAAAAGGGTTGGCGTCTCCATTTTATCTAAACATTAATAATGCCTCGATTTAATAATACAAGAAAGTAAAATTCAACAAAAATACAGCTTAAGATTAAAAATTAAAAATAATTATGTAAATTATGACATTTAATTAGCATTTCATATTAAATAATATATAAAGATGTTACCATGCACCTGTTATATAATGTCATTAAAAATGTGTAGTTGTAAA
This sequence comes from Colias philodice, assembly GCF_061535455.1. Taxonomy (NCBI): domain Eukaryota; kingdom Metazoa; phylum Arthropoda; class Insecta; order Lepidoptera; family Pieridae; genus Colias; species Colias philodice. Next base: position 5,179,428 of record NC_143098.1, on the reverse strand, counting down.
TTTAAATCAATGTAATAAAATCAAAAACATTCGATAATATGTTAATGATTTCAAATAAAAATTATTTGATGGTGGTATTAATGGTGACCTCATTGATTTTAATTGAGGGTATGATTTTTTTAGTTTAAGGAAAATATATTTTTTTTAGTTTAAGGAAAGTAGGCACTATAAATTTTTTCATCAATATTCTTTAATCACGTAGCTTTGCATCTTGCATGATTTTCACCAGGTAGGTAATTCGTAGAGTTAAGCATATATTTTTATGAGTAAAATCATTATATAACGGGAGGGGGCAACATCCCCCCCCAATTCTTCCTAAGCTTCCTTTAAGATTTATAAAATAAATAAAGCATTTTTTCTAATTTTGTTCTATATCCAGTATATCATCAGTATACACCTATCTTTTCTTTTTTTTTAAGTGGGGAAATCTTCCAAAGATACCCACGGCCCCTGGGGAAGGAGCCGTACAGCCGTACGCAACAATCCTATACATCACCTAACGCAAATTGAAAAATTGATATTCATTGAAACTTAGGATTTATTTTTATATCAAAATTTCAATGTGTCAAAGTGCACCTGTTATATGTCATCGTTGAAGGTTATATGGGAAATGATTTAGGGCAGATTTTTCAATCCTTGGTTAAAACTTATTCGTCGAATAATGTATAAAACTACCATTTTAAAAACGTATTCTAATTGCCCGTATTTGACAGTTTACGTGACATTTTAATATTATCGTGTAATACTTTATTGGACGGATAAGTTTTATCCAAGCATTGAAAAATCGGCCCTTATTGATATAAATTCAAGTTTATAATAAATCGTAAAATCGAAAGATAGGAAATACAGTATAGTTAATGATGTGTCATTCAAAGTTACCAAAAATTTGATATGATGCACGAATTTGTATTGTTTTTTTTTAATTCGTCTTCTAGGCGTAATTTTATTTTATTTCTTTAAGAACTATATAAATGTGATAAATAGTACGATCAAGCTTCCTTCTTCGAAAAAAGGACAAATGCTAAGATAGTAGGTACCACAGATTGCTAAATCGTTACTGCAGCTACGTACATAATATTACCATTGTGCTCGCACTTTCCCATTCGGCTTATACATTTTACGAAGGTATAATACTTAAAATTCTAAAATTATAATTAAGACAACAACAGATTGCAAAATGTAATGAAAATTGTCAATGATAACTGCGAACAATTATCATACTGTTAGACGTAACCTTTAATTGTTAACATTTAATACATCTGAACATCACATTACTGAACTATACACTAGGAGCTGCTAACTAAGCAAAGTATACCCAAGTACGGCTTTTGATAGAATCCTATTTGAACTTGATAGTACAACCACAATCCCATTATACATTATCATAATATTTACAAGGCTTCTTTCCACAAAACAACTGACTTCACAAAAACAAAATAACCAATTATCATACACGAAGAGGAGCTATCAAGTTTGCAAGTCTTACAAAAAATTGGGTCAACACATCATAAATTAGGTAACACTAACAAAAAAACCTAAAAGTAGTACTGTATACAACAAGACATTTGATTGATGGGTAGTTATTACGTGCTGTACCTTAACGAATTTAACTGGCGCCAGTACTGGCCAATTACAACACTAGTTTAATATGAACTAGTTACTAGACCTATTGTCGCTAATATTGTAAATGGATGTTGCAAAACTTATGCATGTAAACGGGATAGACAAATGTGACGATTATCGAGTAGGTTAGAATAAGTACATACTGAAAATGAGAAAAAATTGAAAATTATTAGGATTATTTTCTAAAGGGAAATTTTATTTTATGATATTATGCGATATTTATGCCAATTCAGTAAGTATATTGATTGTTTGTATACCTAATACCTTTAGACCAGTGCCGATTCCTTCAAAAATGACAAAAAACTAAAAAAATCGCAGTAGGATGAAACCCATTAGAAATGGAGGGGAAAGTGATAAAAATGAAAGGAAAAATAAGTTACGGTCGATCCGAGTTCGGGAAGTGTGAGGGAGCTTTTAAGGGTAAAAATAGTTAATCTCGATTTCCGACAAAACTACAAGTCCTATCAAGATAAGAAAAAGATCTAATACAACTGTATAGTATTCACAATTTTTTCACATAACCTCAAGATTTAGGTGAAAAAGTTTTTGTTTTTTTTTTAAATCTAATTTATTACGTCAAAATAAATGTAATTCTCCATGTAATTTTTAAACTTTGCTTTTTCACTTAAACAATGTCTACATTGCAGCTTTTCTTCAATCTGCTGCATCTTGCATCGTGACGTGGCCGTTATAGTCTTTGTTCATCTTGTCATTTCATTATTGTAAGGCTTTATCTAAATGACATAAATTATGCCCGAAGGCGATGTACAACTTTAATAGACTTTTTTTATTTGGCAACAGGCTTACATATTATTATTATAACCTTTAAAATGGCGTTTTTATATAATTGAACGATTGGTGAGTTTTCGAAACAGGTTTAATGTAAAATTGTTTGTATTAGAAGAGCCATTTAAATTTATTGTATGTATCCACTTTAATAAAAATGAAAACGTAAAATCTACATAAATGTTTGTGCGCTTTTTTGAACAATTATTATTTCAATTCATACCCTATTTTGAAATACAAAAGTACATATATTTAACATTTTATTATTTTATTGATATAAGGACATATATCACTAAAGCCTACTTTTCCAAAACGCAATTAATGAATTATTCGATTGAAGCTTTATTGCTTATTAGCTCTAAAATAGATAATTAATAATAATATTATGATCTTTTGTATCGTATATTAGTCAGTAAAAGAAACACTAAATATATCATGCATAAGCGTTTGATACAATGGCATATCTATTAGATTACCTTATTATGGTAATAAATAATAATATATTCGATTCATAGTACTGTAAGTTCTTGTACCTATTAATTCAAATGTGCAAGTAATAGTTGATTACAAATATAATTGAGAATAAAAACATTGAAAGATTTATAAGAGAGTGTGATGGAATTTGTAGTAATGAATAATTGCAATTTTTATACAAATAACATGCTACGTCTAACATCACATTTGAAATGAAACTCGTATACTCTAGCATGCGCATAATGCACTTTTGAAACAGAGGTCACAAGCGAAATAATACATTTTTTACGATTCCACATATAGGTACATAAAGTTTCTAGGTATAGTATAATGAGTCGGGATTTGACCTTGAATCAACAAATAGTCAGGGCTTCGATAATCTACTCGCTCTGCATAAATTTAGCAAATAGCTCATACTCAGGTAATAATACTATATCGGTTTTTGGTCATAGACTATGCTATTTTGTAGATGTGACTTTTAAATTATTGGTTTGTCATGAAAAGACATGACATGACATGAAACGATACTTAGTTACTTTTGACTAGCTTTCCGCCCCAGTTTTCACCGGTATGTACAAATGAGAGTTTCCCATAGGAATGAGATGTTTCACCACGATAAATTGTGTGCCAATATCAATTATTGTTCTCAAAACAAATGTTGTTATTGATTATTAATTATGTTTGAAATTGATTGTATTTATGATGATACTAAAATTTTTAATTAAGATTATAATATATACATCGACTTATTTCTTTAAAATAAGGATTTTCTTCCTTTTTGTTGATTTTCTGTAAAATATTGTAAATAAAAAAAAATCCCTTCAAGGAGTCATCGGATGTCATAATAAAAATATACAAAATATATTTTATAAACCGATGTGCATATATTATGTATTTTGACCTCTTAATCATTTTTATATAAACATTTATATCGGTTTATTGTCACATTCAAATAAATATTAAAATACAAATATTATAAATGCAAAAAAAAGCAATTTACTCTTAAAGAAAGGGTTGTGTAGGAAATTTTTAGAAATGTTTAATTCCTGGCATGTTTTTTAAAAAGTTATTCATTAACATAATATTGTTGATAAAGTTGATCAAAATAGAACATCAATTAATATTGCAGTATCTATCAAATAACTAATCTATGACCAGACGCTACAAGTTCGCATAAAACAAGACGATAATGAATTCGTATCTCGATACTGGACAATACCTATATAAAGACTTTGATGAAATTCTATCGTCACATTGTCATTAACGGGCTCTGATAACCAACAAAATGGTAAGAGCTCTCATTTATATTTTTAAATAAATATTTTTACATAAATAAACATTTTTCGATACTTTTCCATTAGAAAAGTAACAAAGTGAAATTGTGTTGACCATCAGCTAACGTAGTTCCTGTGGACCTTTGTGGAAATTTTTAAACATGTATTTTTTAAGTTTTATTTAACAATTTTTACCTTTTCTTTATTAATAATTTATTTACTTTAAAATTTTATTATTTGCTCCAACTGTAACATTGTTGATGAATATTCGACTCCTATTATTATCCATCTATACCTTATATATCTTTCTTTTATTTCTCTTCCGTGTGTGCAATAAGGTATGAAATAAATTAACATCCTACCAATATATTCACTAACAACACTCATAGGATGATGATGATGATGATGACGATTCAATAACAACTATCTCTTCCAGAAATTCATCATCGTTCTCGCCGTTTTCGTCGCCTGGGCCAGCGCTGACGTGTCCCACGTCGCGTCCTCCGACTACATTGTGCCCATCGTCAGGTCCAGCAACGAACAGAAGCCTGATGGCGGCTTCAACTACGCCTTCGAAACTGGCAACGGTATCATCACCCAAGCCGATGGTGTTGTCAAGAACCCCAACACCGTGAGTTTTAGTTTATTTTTCATATGTTTTCTACTGTACGTGTATAATATCGATTGATTTTAAACTTTTTTTATTTAATTTGTTTTTACCACTTTTATTTATATTTTTTTTTGTTATAACAGGTGATTATTATTATACGTAGTAAAATTAAATTCCCACGAAAATTAGATTTTTGTGAGGGAATAAGCCAATGTCAATGTTGTCTTCTATCTCCGGACCCAAAGAAAATTCCATAAAATCGCCCGTTGCGACATTAAAGAAAGACAAACTAAATACACTATCGAGTTTACAATATTTATTTTGATAGCTATATTAGTAACGACAGTGATTTTAATAGTTATAATTCATTTGCTCTGTAGACATCTTCGTGACAATCAACATTTTAGATTTATCATTTATCTTACTGACGATCTATTACTTGTTTTTGATATTCTTTATAAAAAATGGTTGCGTCATTTAATAATAATTCCGTAAAATATTCGTTTTATATGTACAAATCACGTCACTCTTTATATATATTTGTGTGTTCTGGGAATCGGATGACATAATAATTCAGTGATATAAATAGAATCTCTAGATTAAATGTTAGGTAAATTTCAATGGAAAGTTAGGAAAGTTGTCTAATTATATTTGAAAGTCCAACATAATTTATAATTCTAGCTACAAACGAAGAGTTTGGTTAAGACTTTAATATTCCGTTAAAATAAAATTGAAGTATATGTATCATTTTGTTATTAGTTACCTGATGTTAATATGTCAAGGGCGGGGTGAAGATTTAAATGTTATTTTATATTAAATTTATATATGTATGGAGCATCATAAATGTATTCAAAGCTTATGATATTAATGTCCTCGTTTTTGTTTATACATAAATTCCTTTTAATCACGTTAGGCTCTGTTTTGTTAATGATACTATAATAGGTTAAAATGTATACATTTCAAATAGGGAAAAGTTTATGAGAACATACTAAACATTTATTTAATTTCTTAGTTATGATTATAAATAATTCATAGGCCTAAAAGCCTGACGTCTCTCTCTATTTTGAAGTTTATATAATTGTTAGTTGAAAAATAATATTTGATTAAAATTATTGATAGGTATGTGAAATACTACCATGTTAATTGATCAAAGCGATAGTAATTAATTACATTAAAAGCAAAATTATGACGTTATAACTTAAGAAAGCAAATCTCATCGACTCTGATAGATTCTATTTTACACTCTAACGGTGAATTTACAACAAACGAACGAGTAAGTTCATTCTTTTGTGATCTTTTAGTGTATACGAAAACTTGTATTCAGTGTAGTTCAGTACATATTAGAAAATTGCCTAGAATCTTTTCGATCGCAATAAGAACAACGAAAGAATGCTCTACGCCTGTTTACAATAAAATAATTTGACATAGTGGGGGTGACATGAGCATACGCTCGTTTGATGTTAATGCACTGTTACCATTTGATAATCGATATTAGACACTTTATTTTTTTTTATCAATATTTTTCATCAAGTTTTCGTCTCCTTTCTCAGAAGGACTAACCTAGTACTAAAATTAGAAAATAAATTAGATTTTTATACTAAATCGTGTTTTTGTGTGCAGGAGGACGCCACTCTCCAAGTCACGGGAAGCGTGAAGTACGTCGCCCCTGACGGTACCCCCGTGGAACTCTCATACGTCGCCGACCAAGACGGTTACAAACCTGTCGTAAGTATTCATTAAATCTTGTTTCATAAACGAACTTGATGGTTACAGTTTCATAGTTGTTAGAAGTTAATTTTGGTATATTATTTGTTATACATAATTTTCAGATTAGTATAGAGATAGTGTATCTATTTTGCAGATATCTTTCGAACCTAACGACATTCTTAAATGTCAACATTTATTTTTAAAATATAATTAAACTAATGTGTTTATAAGTCTTACATTGTAAACAAACATGTCTACTTAACGCAAGATGTTCCCACAGCATACATTGTATATAACCAATTTATTTCTTTCTTCCAGGGAAGCCACGTTCCCCAGATCCCTGAGCTGATCCTCCGTGCCCAGCAATACATCGCCAGCCACCCACCCCAAGTCAAGAAATTGTAAGACCACAGCTGACCCACACATCGGAAACCTGAAGAAATAAAGCAGTTCTAACACCTTTTTACTCCTGTACAAATTAGGATGAAGTTTTAATAAAGTCTGAATAACTTTATCTGATGGTTTTATTTGTCAATCATTCCTAAGTCTAAAAATAACTCATTTTTTGACATTGTCAGAATTTATTTCTCATGTAATATATTTGAAAACGAGAGTTAAACAATACAATTTATAATAATGACAGGTTATTCGAAACAAAAACTTCATTTTATATTTACCTTTTTATTCTTATCCGGACATTATATTACTACATACTTGACAACTATCATCAAGGTTAATATAATTTATTAGGCATTCCATTATATTTTCCTAATGATATATATATTGCTACTAAAATTAAGTTTTTATCAAATGTCTAGACGTTATAAATGTTAAGTAAATTATGTGCTAAATACCTGATTTCGTTAAATGTCATATTTGTGAGTGCAAATTGGTGGTAGATATGACATTTGACCTATAGCCTTATGAAATAATATTATAACGTTTAGGTTTTATTCTTTCACTAGGCAAAATATGTGTGTTACACACTTGTTACACACGTTGTACCTAATTTGTTTATGTAATATTGGAGTAGGTGCTAAACAACAGAGATTCATTTAAAAATGTTTTCACACGATTTGCTTTTTACAATGTGAAAACGAAAGCTTTATAAAGGTGATAACAGAAGACAATTGGTAGATGTACAATTTAATTAGATATACTTAGTACACGTGAAGCCAGCTACTAAAGTTTATAATCATCAAGACCTGATTTATCATTATCTAGAACAGCCTTTCCCAACCTTTCCTAAAGGCGGACCCCTAGCGCCAAATAGCGCGAACAATTACAGGCCATATCAATGCTTACATACACTATAATAGAAAAAAGGATGAAAAGAAAGTAATTGTATATACAACAAATATCAGGAGACATTACACAAATTCAAGGCGTGTACGAAATTTTGGGAATTAATAAATTAATGAATGACATAAAGGTCAACACGACTGTAGTAATAATGTCTCCATATCCCAAAAAGGAGATCCGTTTGTCCACCTCAGACAGGCTCTTCTTTCGTAATATTTCTAAAGAAATTATTTTGCCAACACTTTTTTGTACGAGTACTCGTATATTACGTAATTTGCATGTGTGCGTGTTAGCTCACAAAGAGCTAACCTTTGAAGCTTCACTGACGTGTCTGTTTTGAAGCTTCAAAACTGCCTTTGATTCGATTTTGATAAAGAATAACTGTAAAGATATCGTAATGCATGGCCATGACCGTCAAATAATGAATGACACACTAAAAATAAGCTCGTCGTGTACGAATGTACGAAATACAACTTCCGTACCGTAGTTTCTGAGTTAATTTACTTATAGATATTTTTATCTGAACGATTTTTATTCTATCTTTCATTAAATAAGGTTTCCATTGTTAAAGATAGGGAAACCTTTTTGCGTAATATGTACATGAACGTAGTTGTTTCTTTTCGTATACATAATAGACTTTGATACTTTCATAAGGAAGACTTTTTTGATGTCTATAAGAAAACAATTATTTTATTGTTGTTTTTATTTTATGGTAGGCAGTTAACTAAGTATTTCTTACCTAAATAATGATTTTTAATGATTGTATCAATTTTGCATTATGTTATTGTATGTTTTATTAACACGTGGAATACTCAAGTAATTTCGAATAAATTACTGTTACTTATATTAAAAAAATACATTTCTTTATAATAAAAAGTTCTATGAAACCAGCAGCTATGTAGCTATTTACTATTTACTACAACATGTAGTATAAACATATACTGTTTAAGACTATTTTGTTTAACATTACTGCTATGGTGAAATTAATATGATCTTCAAGTAAATACTCTATACCTTGTTTGTGTAGAGTTCCTGAAAAATCGCCAGCGTTAAAGAGTGGTTGATGATGATGACCAATTAACATCAGATGGCCTTGCATGCATCTTCATATGCATTAAAAAATGAAACTTGATTTGCAAAGATTTTTATTATCATGACCTCATAACCAGATCGACACATTGACCTAATATGAAACCTGCATTTATCAAGACATCAATTTATTCATTATTCATATACCTATTCATTTCATTTCTTTTAAAGACGTTCCACTCCGTCTGCATTCAAATGGGCATTTGTATCAACATTTTAATACAATAACCGCATGTTGTCTAAACGTGATCTTTATATATCAGAGAATAAATGTCACGTTCATATGATTACATTCCACGTGGTCAGGATACAAACTTTAGTCAGTTTTAAACCGTTTTACTTGTGTTTATTTTAAGGAAGAGTATTTTCCTAAATCTAAGCATCAAATATAAAAGTAAAGTTATTTTAACACGATTTAGCTTCACCTGTATGTTTGTTATCGGATTCTATTTTTGCCCACTTTTAACGGACGGATTTATTTTAAACTTTGTACGCTTGTCAACGGCCGTTGACAATATTTCAATATCATCTTATTAGAGCATGCTTAGCACTTTTTTTTAACTATACTTATTATTTACTTTCAGGTGAACTAATAATATAACGTGTTGTAAAGCTCCCATATTTTGGTAGTACATGAGTAGGTAATTATTTTTATAAATAGAAGTTGTGTTTTTCTTAAATTATATTAATTTTATTTTGTATTTGTTGGCAAAGGCGGACATTTGCGAAACGCTCAAGCTTAGGCCAGCTAAAACAAGATTTTTTTATATAATTTTAAAGTATTCCAATAAATTGCTAAATATGTCCAGTAGCCAGTTTTTAATAAAATTATGCTAATTTAACGTAGTTTGACGTTATTTTTTTACTTGGAAAAATAAGCAACTGACCTATCACGCTTTCAGGTACACGGATATCATGTGCCTGATCAAATACATTTATTTAATGTCCTTGTAAAAGACTAATCTATATTAAAACAAAAGGAATTGTCAAAATATACGTGTGCTAAGTAATTGCAAAACTCGAGAACGGCTCCAATGATTCGGCTAAATTTATTTTTGCTAAGGCACTAGCTAAGAAGGTTCTTATGGAGAAATCACGAAAAAGAGGCAATACAGCAAAACAAAGAAAGTCGGGTAGCTAATTAAAAATAAAAACATGAAATATATTTCAGTAATTAAGATTTAAAAAAAAGTATCATTATTAACACGTCTAAATTAATGTTCATTTTTTTAATGACAATGTTAAAAATGCTCTTAAAAATGAATTTGTCAATAATTAATATTTTAAAATGAGAATATCAAATAAGGATCATTGAATTTTTAAAATGAATATAAATATATTTAAAGTAGTAGTAGTAAGTAATTTTTTATCTTATTTTTGCTTTTTTGATATAAAATATGAAATCGTGACCTACCGTATATCAAGCGGCTTGCCACTTGTGACCCAGCTAGACCTAGGAACCTATTTAAGTCTGAAACATTTGTCTACTTCTTTATATTATGTTTATAACATATTTTAAATAATAACATTTAAATTTAAAGTACATTATATAATAATCGCATTTTTTGGATTTTAAAACTGTCATTTGTACTACAGTCGCTATCGTAGACGGAGACAAAATGACCGAATATTAATTCTTTTACCTACCTTTTCGATTTTAATTCTATTCGTCCTTGCTTCTCTAACCTAGAGTCATTAAAATTATTAAAAACTTGTTAGAACATGAGAACTAGAAAAACTTGTTGTGCTTCAATCTTTTTTTAATTTTTATAATACTTTTAAATTTTCATAATATATTGGAAGTTGGATACTGTCAAACTGGTTTGTAATAATTGTTGTAGGGCCTCATGAAGCTTCCGAAGAAGCTCATTTCTTATTTTATTGGCTTACGAACAATAATTGGACTTTAACAATAAAGGAAATGTGGCTTTATATAAACAAGCCATAAGTAGAACGTATTATTATAAAAATAATATTACTTAACTGTCAAAATTAAGAGCATTTTTAAAAGATCTTAAAAATCAAAATTATTACCATACTAGGTTCATGGTTTTATTTCCGAATAGTATTTTTATATGTTGAAGCTTGAAACTTTGCCATTTTTTATTCGTTACTAGCGGTCCGCCCCGGCTTCGCCCGTGGTACATGTTTACGTTTTCTCTACATAAGAACCATCCTCGTACTTCAAGGAATATAATAAAAAAAGAATTATCGAAATCAGTTCAGCCGTTCTCGAGTTATGCGCTTACCAACACATTTTGCGATTCATTTTTATATTATAGATATCCTGCAAGAAATTGCATCGTAAATCATACTAAACTGTTTTCCTCCTTCGTATTTCAATCAACTAGTAACGTATAATATTATATATAGATAATAATTTGTATATTTTTTAAGAAAACATAAAAAATAAAGTATTTTATTGTATGTTGGTCACTGTTACATTGCAAAAATTCGTGAACAAACATTTCACATTTATATTTTTCCTATAGATATAGAAGACAAAATAGGCTTTACATCGTGGTTTCACGCAAGAAAAAGGCTGAATCTAACACGATATTTTTCTTTCATTATTTTAGGTTAGGTATCCAAACTTTAAGCATAATCAAGCTGTCTTCTTCGGAAAATGTCTATTATATAGGTAAGCAATTATTGTGATATTTGTTTATTTTTATTGAAATTACAAGTACAATTTACGAGACCGACGTTTTATTATAGATTTCGGTGATCAAACGCAGTGTCTTTCAAAACACGGTGTTTTGGCAAACACCGTTTGTTCCCAAAAAAAATATAGAGCAATGTTTCGAGTTTATTTCTATAATTTGTTACAATGCTTTACTTGTAAATCATTCCGCCTCTTTCGTAGAATAATTATATTTTTGCATCTGAAAGACACTGCGTTTGATCACCGAAATCTATAATAAAACGTCGGTCTCGTAAATTGTACTTGTAATTTCAATAAAAATAAACAAATATCACAATAATTGCTTACCTATATAATAGACATTTTCCGAAGAAGACAGCTTGATTATGCTTAAAGTTTGTATGTACATAGAAAAATATAAAATAAAACCGCTTACTTAGTAAACCAATTTTAAAAATTATTTCATCAGTAGAAGGCATCCTGAATTTTTGTTTTTATACTCAGTTAAACGTGCGAAGCTATAGCGAAGAGATAGTTACGAAATAAATTGACGCACTTACTACTGTTATTACCAGATTAATAAATAAATAATGAAAGAAAATATCTGCCATCCATAAATTAATAAGTGGCAATTAGTTCTGCACATTATTATTAGGAACACGAATGATTATGCAAATGCTGAAAATTTCATTAGCGGACATCTGCTGCTTGACTGTAGATTAATAAAAGCCTTTTTGTTTATCGCCTTTCTTTATTTCTTGCTTGCTTTGTCTTATATACTTGTTCTCCGAGAAAGGGTTTGAAATACGAAAGAAAAATTGAAATATCTTATTCTTTTAAATAAAGAAAAAGGCTTTTTATACCGGCTATTTTTAATGATGATAAACAAACAAAAAAATGCATGAAGTATTTCTACAAATAAATAAAAATCGATCAATTACATACCTCTTAACTTTTCGAGTGTTTGAACTTAAATTTTCCAGCGAAAAAAACGTGTATTTAAGTTGCGAACACTACAGTTGATGAAATAGTCGACTCTTCTTTCCTATAATTTTATATCATTGATATAAACGTAGTATAAGAGTTTATTATTTTAATTCATGACAACTAATTTAAAAATCCCTGTTTCCTATACCTCCGAAAACATTCTAAATGGATAAGTCTAAAGAATATAATGATCAAACGACATTTGACGAAATAGATTGTTTTATTTTAAAGCATAATGCATAAATTATGTTGCTTAAGTATAACGTTTTAGAAAGAACTTTAAGAGCTCGACTTTCATAGATTCTTTTATATTATACGATCAAACAAAATTAAATTATAATTTATTGAAGAAACAAGAGTAACAATTTCTGAAGATCTTAAGTAATCCGTAGTGTGGACGTAGCTTTAACATTAAAGATGTTGAATGTGTCAGAAAAATTAACAAAAATTGTTATAATCGTTGGTTATGGTACTTTTTGCAGTTACAGGATATAAAATTGATAACCGTTGTATATAATATGGATACCTATTAAATATACTAAAAAAAAAAATTCTCGGTAGCACCGAAAATATCGAACCGCGTTCACCTTGTAGAGAACCAATTCATTGATGCTCAAATTCTTTGTTGCAAAATAATGCAAATGCCGATACTTAGCCATAATCGAATCATCTCGGTCGAGTATAAAACGCCGCTCGTGTATTTTATAATCATCAGTTAGACATCGTCTCTTAACTTTGCTACATCATGGTGAGCTAACATACAATTCTAATTTATAATTAGTGATTGGTTATCGTAATATTTTCGAAATAAACACAAAAAAAATTTAAAAAATATATTTTTTCAAAAAATTTAACACAAAAAATATAGTCTACTCATCTTATCTTATCTATCTTAATAGTTCAAGCCTATTCTACAGCCGAAAAAAACTTTTCTTCAAAAATTCCTAACCTCCATGGAATGTTCCAGAAATCCTTAGTAGCCATCCTCGCCCTCGTGGCCGTCGCCGCCGCCGATGTGTCCCACCTCCCCTCCGTGCGCCATGCTGACACCGAAGCCGTGATCGTCGGACAGGAAGCTGATGTCCTCCCCGACCAGTACAAATACATTTACGAGACCAGCAACGGCATCAAGGCCCAAGAAAGCGGTGTACTCAAGAACGTTGGCCGCGTAAGTGTCTACGCTATCGCAGCTTAAACATTTTTTTAAACAACAATTTATATTTAACTTAGCTTCCGATACAATTAAAAATTGTACTAATTTTCAATTTTGTTAAGCATCATAATAGCATAAGCAATTCAGATCGGGATGTCGTAGAATTAGGAATGATTCAAACTTTTCTTTGTTGTACATAATATTATTGAGTTGTGAGTTGTGACCTACGGTCAAAAGTGTTAAATATATGTTTTGGGAGATATTCACGATGCCCACTATGGGCATTAATTATAATAAATTGTAATAAAATTGCACTCTTAAATAATATTTTAAAGAGGTTCATGTTGATTGCTCGAATCAACTTATAGGTTACAAGTCGAAATGAAGTAATTTTTCTAATAAATATAGTCAACATAATACGAATGTCTATATTATTAAGTACATAATTTATAGGAAATATCAGATACTTGGCTTTATTAGCTTCTTAGCTTGGCTATCATATATTTTTTGTAAATTTAATAATTGTGACGTAAATACATAAAAATGTATTTAAACAAATAAATTAGGTATGTCAAACCAGCCTTAATTAATTCAAATTTATTATAGGCAAAAGGAAGCGAATTTAACACAATAAACGAAGGCCATATTGGCATTTAGCTAGAGATGAGCTTATTGTACCGAAATATTTACATAAATTAAAAATATTAACCTTGGTATTTCCTTCAAGGCCAGGTCAAACAAACACTATGTTACCACGTGACAACGTGACCTCATAATATATGATTGAAATATATTATAACAAAACGTTCAAAGCTTTGCAAGTAAAATCGAGAACTATAACCTTTCAGATACTTTATGAATTCAGATATGTATATAGTTAATAAACTATATACTAAATAAATGTTCAATATTCGATTGTTTAATTAACGAGGCATCAATTTTCTAGGAGGATGAAGGTATCGAAGTTCAAGGAACCAACTCTTACGTCGGCGATGACGGTCAAACTTACTCCGTCCAATACATCGCCAACGAGAACGGTTACCAAGTCCAGGTAAGAATGGAAAAATCTCGATTCATCTAGTGTTACCAACAGCTTTTATTCCAAAGCCACCAAAAGTCCAATCATTACAAATTTTAAATCTTATTCAAATAACTTCTTTCTATCTTTCACATTACATCTTAATTATACAGTGAAATTTATTAAAGCACAAATGTAAGGCTCATTCGATCGTAATTTAAACACAGGTCACGAAGATATCATTTTATTTTAAAGATGATTCGCCCACGTGTGTTGCATCAGATGACATTACTGTTTTGCAAACTGCACATTCCAAACTGACGTTTTATATTTTGCTGTAGGTGTAACACCTACTTGGCTTCATGAGAATCAATGTCGATTGCAATCTTAATGTATTCATTAAAAAAAAACTGCATGATCTAAGTTTTGTCAAAAGTTAAAAAAAACCTTCTATCAGCATTAACAAACCCTTGATTAGTAGATAGATCAATAAGGTCCGATTGAACGGTAAATCTTTCTAATTAGCATTGTTTATTAGGATATTAATTGTATTACTTATTCCAGGGTGCCCACCTCCCAACCCCCCTCCCAGTCCCAGAGTACATCGTGAGGGCTCTTGACTACATCGCGGCCCACCCCCCCAAGGTTGAAGGCTCCATCAAATACTAAATTTAGACTTTAAGGATTTTTGTTATACATGCTAAATACTGCCATTCTTGTTACCTCTAGTCGCCCCGTTTAATGGAGCAATAAAAGGTTTACATTTATCTGATTCTTTTATTTACCCCTTGAATGTATTTCATCTATAGATTGCCTTAACAGCTGGTATCAATCAAAAACAGCTTTGAATACTTCCAAAAATTTTAAGGTATCAGTGAGATCATCAGTCATCAAAGAGAAAAGACAGGGCACAGAAAAAAAAAAACATTTTTGTGAAACGTCTATTTAAAGTGTAAATAAATAAATAATAAATAATATATTTATTGACATAAAAATCGTACAGTTCATTATTTAAATGATCTACTGACTACCGAAATAAGGTATTGAAGGTATACTAAACCAGTAGAGATTTTGTATAAAATTTCCTGTCCCCAACAATTTTATGGTAAACCAGTATTAAATGAATATCCTGGTTGTAGTTATATCTGATACGAATACTAATAACGAAATTCACTCTATTTTTAATGATTCTCTAATTTATATTCACTGAGAAGTGTTCAGGTCACGCGATGTCGTCATCACAATGAATTTAAAACGAACTGCCTCAAATTTTGGGAAACGGCCCGGTTATTAGATTAATTATGAAATTGTATCCAAACTTGTTATTATATATTGTAACGATTAATAAAATATAATATATTATGAATGTGCAAACACGCAAGAGTCAAAAAATAATACGTGGTTTTTAATCCTGAATATTTTTGGAAAAGTAAAAAAAAAAAAAAGAAATATTTAAAAGTTTTACATTTTCCAAAAAGTAGAGAATATATTTTAGACAAGCGTATTAGGACTAAAAAATAAATAAAACCTTACTAATTGAGTACTCTCATCCATAATAGCTTTATTGCAAGCTCAGCATGTTTGCGTCGGTACGCTAGGACAAATATTGTCGCACCGCCAACAGCCTTCCTACCTAATGAGTGATGTAATTATTTTTAATGGTCTACAAGGGGATTATTTGATACTTTATTTAGGGATTCACTAACCTGCAAGGAATCGAATTATCAAATACATTATAAGTTGAAAGGTTAGGTTACTAACACAATATTCGATCTTCAAAAACGGCATTCGCATTCAATAGATAAATGCATAGTTGTAAGATGGCATGATTCAACTATCGAGAGTGAAGAGACAACTGAAGTCAAATACGACTAATTAGCCAGATTTCGTCGTGCTACTTCTGGAGCGCTAATAACCTGTCTACACTTTTTTACTTGTAATATCATTGATCAATATAACATGGACAGGGACTTTTGTGTGTTTGTTGCTGATAATCTTCTTTAGAACAGAAATAACTTTATTCTTTGGTAAACATATAAGTTTGCTTATTATTGGCGAAATTCAAGACCATTGTTATTAAATTTATGTTCATTCGGGGATTTTCTAAAGGGTTTAAAATAAAAATAATAATAAAAAAAAAACAATAAAGCAAATCACGTTTAAAATATTTATCTTTAATGACAATTCGTTTACCGCATTGTAAAATAATTTGAAGCACCCGTTGCTCGTGAGTCGTGATATCCATACTAATATTATAAATGCGAAAGTAACTCTGCCTGTCTGTCTGTTACTCAATCACGCCTAAACTACTGAACCAATTTGCATGAAATTTGGTATGGAGATATTTTGATACCCGAGAAAGGACATAGGCTACTTTTTATTGCGAAATATGTACCATGGGCGAAGCCGGGGCGGACCGCTAGTATTTCTATAAAATATACATATTTATATCATATTTTATACAAATATCGACAGAGCGAGTTGTGTAATTTCATTAAATGCGTTTTGAATTGCACTCAAAGCTATCGAATTTGCTGTTTGTGCCAAATTCGAAGCGATTCGGTTTCATTGGCCGTGGCCACGTTTGATTTGTTCATAATAAATATATTTATTTCGAAAAGATTTTACTAGGTATTTTTTGTTTTGGGTTTTCAGTAGATTTCTGTTTCGGTGAATTGTTTCGTAAAGTTTTATTAACAAAAATCTGGGTGGTTACTATATTGCTTATAGCAATTCAAATGCGAGAAATGTAAGAAAGGATCAAGACCATTTGATGCCGGTTTTATTATTAAAAACATTATTACAATAACAATAGTACACAATAAATTATTTGAGTTAAACATATTTTATGAATCATAAAATCATAAAGTATTATTTCAGGCTTTTAAATATACCCAAGACTTAATAGGGACACTTATTCATCCAAAAAATGATATTTTAACGTTTTATCTGTTACAAGTAGATTTATATAAAAAAAGAGAGTGTGCCCAGCACACGTGTCAGAAGTGAAACATCTTTGGCAAGATACCAAAATCGTCGCCTTACTCCGTGACGTGACGGTATTGCCATGACGCAAACTCAAAATTTTACTCTCAATGCGCCTAAAAGAGTTTCACTTTAAAATAATCGTATAGTTCAGTATGAAAGCCATTAGCCGCGTCCAGACCGGCTGAGCGCGGCTCGCGAGCCGCGCTCATACTTCCTGCTCGCGAGCCGTGGCACCAGAGCTATTTGTGAAAAGTTCCGAGCCGCGCTCGCGAGCCAAGGTGAGCCGGTTTGAGCATTCAGTTTATCTCCGTATAACGATGGAAAACCACGTTTTATTAGCTGCTGCGGCGCTTGTGTTGTCTGGATATATCATAAAAAAAAGAAAAAACAAACAAAAAATCTGGATTAATAAATTGTACCAAAACCGAAACCAATACGGTAACAGTTTGTTAAAGGAACAGGAACTCGCTTGTTTTTATTTAAATGATCTGGATCTTTCGAATCCCATAACATTTTGAAGCTTCCGTAAAGTTGTATTAAGCGAATACTGTCTTCTTTATCCATTTTTGATTCAGGCTCGCGAGCGTCGTTATGTCCTTTCACACCGGGCGAGCAGCTCAGACTGAGCCGCCTTTGAGCATCGCCAAAAACCGACAACGCATGGCTCGGGGCTGAGCGGCGCTCGGCCGAGCCAACGTGCGCCCGAGGAAGCCCGAGCGCCGTCCACACCGGCCGAACTATTGGCTCGCGAGCGGGACTCGCGAGCCGCGCTCGGTCGGTCTGGACGCGGCTAATGATTAATTACATTTAAATTATTCATCTTAATCGTTTTAACGCTGCGAAAATATGAATTGCATTTTATGTTTAATTCATTTTGATCACGATTTGTCAAATTTTAATATATAAATTTTCTAAATGAACGTGAGCGAATATTTCGTAAACATCCATCAAACCAAACCAATCATATCGCGAAATATACATTTTATGCATTCTTATTTTGTAATAAATTTCCGACATACATTTGCGATAAGGAAATACGTCTGAGTGAAAATATTCCCTTCAAATCATTTATTTCCTACGATTTCCGTCACATTTCGTGGCAAATTTATTTTTAAGGAATCACATTTTTCAATTTCGTCGTTATTAGAATTTTTTTAATAATTAATCTTAACGAAAACATTAAGGATATTTAAACGTACTTCAAGTACAAT
Source organism: Colias philodice (assembly GCF_061535455.1). NCBI lineage: Eukaryota > Metazoa > Arthropoda > Insecta > Lepidoptera > Pieridae > Colias > Colias philodice. The sequence goes on along the minus strand of NC_143098.1, from coordinate 5,160,562 downwards.
ATAAGAATTAATAGGAATGCTGTTTAAGAAAATAAACAGTGAAACAAAAAAGCCACATTGTTACTATTAAAAGGAATTACGGACGGCATTGTAGCAATCTAATTTTACTATTCTAACGTGTAAAATATCAGTCTCATATCTATATTATACAGGGTTACTTGTAAGACACCAGCAACCACGCAGGACAAGATCGCTAACATCATAAGTAACAACATTTGTTCTACGTTCTAAATGCTGATACTGATACTTGAAAACACTATCTCAGTCGAAGCGATACATACATACTATATAGCATTCAAGCAATTTCACACTTGCCGTCTCGTCTATACTATGACCACTACTATGATATTCATGAGTAAAATATATTTGTAAATTAGTAATGTGAGTAAATTCGAGTAAAAAATATTCAAAACCTAAGTGGGTATTAGTTAAGTATGAATTTAAATTTTATAGTTTTTCATATAGAACAAAGATATACTACACATTATTACGTATACTTACGTTTCTGAATTCTGAACGGAAATCTAGTTGTTCAAAACGTAGGAATATTTCGTTTATAACAATAAATATAACAAATAAATATAACAGTGGACACTTACAAATAAATTACTGAAAATAATGATGCTCACTTGGGGGGAAAAAGCCGGAGAGCGCAATGTTTTCTTTCATTGGTTTTCCTTGTACATATCAGGAACGATAAGTAATAAAATGCGCCAAAGCATCTGTGGGAATATGTTTGTAAAACTTTATCAGTGTCTTAGTTTTTTGAATCGCCGCTCCGTCATTTATTATTGAGAATAACAATAAAAAAAATCAGAATCGAGAATGTATCGTTAGTTTATAGTACGGCCTTCGAATGGACATGCATTAATACGTTTCCACGTTACGTGAGGTTTGTACTAAAACATATAATCTAGTTGTGTTTAATGATCTAAATGCAATAATGTATTTAGTTGCTACATCGCGTCGCCTGTATTAATTTACGCTAAATAACAAGCATCCAAATTCTAATATCAAATGTTATATTGATGACATTACTCTAGGCGGCATCACAAAATTAAATAAAGAGATATAGGTACCTATAATATATAGCCTCGTTTGTAGAAGCAATACTTGAAGATATATTAAACGTTACAGGGTTTTTTTAACCCATTGACCACCGAGCGGCCCGATCGGGCCGAGACACAATAGATTTTCTATTGTGTCTGTGATCCGAGGACTGACGGATAATAATTTAAGCTATCAATAGTAATTTCAGGAAGAGAGAGAGAGATACTAAGTAGGTCGGTACAAGTAGAGCTGTTACCCATTCAGAGACTTTGAAACTTTGAAAATTTAGATGTTTTCAACCGATTAGCGAATATTGTTTGTCTTTCTGCATGCAAATCTATAGAGAATAGTATATTTTCTTGATAATATGAGATTACAATATTATTTATAATAGATACGTATTTTGATCTTAATATATATATTATTATTTCTTATGTAATGTTTAATCAATGAATCACATTATTACACTTACTTGAATCTCAAGAATAATCGTTCCATGAAAACCACTTAGTAAGTCAGCTTTTATATTTGAATAAATCCCATATAATCAGAGTTCTGAAATTTTTAATTAAAAGTTGAGACAAGTAGGTACATCGTCACTGGACTAGTTTGAAAGTTTTGTCATAAGTCACTTCTCTGGTTACCTGCAGGGCTCATACCGCTTTTATTAGATTACAAGGGCCCTGAGTGGTTTAACTTAGACAATTTTAGGGGTTAAATGTTTTAACTTTGCACAAAATTTAATTTAAAACTTAGTGTAGGCAGTAATAATTATTCACTTTTATGTGTACTGTCCTAATAAATTTCTTTTCAACTAATATCTTGATCGTCGTTCCGATATTAAAAGAAAATTAATTAAATTTCGAATTAATGTTTTACTTTATTTTTAATCTATAGTAAGTTTATTTTCTTAAGAGGCACAGATAAAATCAGACAATGCGTTGTAGGAAACCACTAGAAAACGAACTTTATTTATTTTAAATCCCGCAATAAATTATTAACCGCTTTTAATTTACTTCAAACTATTTAATTACCTAGATATATTTTAACCGTTATAATTGTGGTTATAATAATAATTATTATTATGAGTAAAATATAAAAACTAGACTTTTTATTTAAAAAGCCATCTTGAAAAAGCTGCGCTTTGCGCATTAGAAAACAATAGACTGCGCATGCGTAAAAAAAATGGCAGCCAACAAATGACAGTTTTACACAAGCCGCATAGAAGCATCGCGGAGTGTGTGTTTGAAAAAGTAAATAAATTCGTACAGAAATCGTGATATTTTTCTAAAAAAGCGCTATAATATGTTGCAATTAAATACAATGAAAGCTTTTTTCAAATATTATGCGTAAATCATTCTTCAGAATTTAAAGGTTATGTTTAGTTTTGTTTGTTGTGGTTTATTTTGTTGACTTGCCTTCGAAGGCTATAATTTATATTATTTGCTCTTAAACTATAATTAGTGTGTAAAATTGTGAACAAAAATATTATGTGTGAAAAATAGTGCAGACTCCAGAAAATAAGGTAAATTTAATTTTATGGTACTTTAATACTAGAATTAAATGTTTGTAAGCTAAATAGTTACCGAACTGTTATTTGAATTTTAAGTCAAGTTCTTACTTAATTCAATTATTTTTCGAAAATTTTATGTACCTAATATGTACATTGTACACACTAAAATATATTTTTACGTACTCAAAACTCTCAATGAGGCCTTCCTAGAATAATATTATTCAGTAAAGCTGTAAATGTCTAGATGCATCAGAATGAAATAATGCAGTGTTTTTAATATTTTAACTTTAGGTAGGTTTCTTTTTTTTGTTATAAATGTATTGAACTCAAAATAGAAATCTCACCATGGTAATTTCACCCCAATACAATGTCACGAAATAGAAAGCCGCATATTCTTCATATCAGATTGATATTTTAGGATATAATTATGTAGTTGTGTAAGTATATAAAAAATCATATAATTTAATACTGTATAATACAACGTACCTCTGTTATAGAAGGCGATAATCGTATAAGAATCTGTTACTTATGAAGCTTATTAGCTCCAAATTCCACATACGTACATTACACGAACACGTTGGATATTTTCAGCCAGCCAAAAACGGTATCTGCTCTGGTCATTCGGGTAGTTGAATACTAAATAGATACCTACTGTTTGTCCTAATTAGTCCGATTCAATGTATGCGGTCTGTGCACAAACGACAGACGATACTACAAGCTAATTTCGCGGTAACGCTCGAATGTAAAGCGCATTCAGTACTGTTGCGGTTTATTCCACGCTGCTAGTGCAACGCTATACAAATTGCCACTCGTTTATAACAAGCTATTTGTAGATTTAAAGCGCTGTAATGGCTTTATTTAGTGGATGGTCCGGGATTGAATGATGCTAAATAAATATCATTGGAGGCAGTTGTTAATCTGTTTCTGCTTTTGAATTTGTCGGACTCTGTCTTTCGCAGTGGGTACCTACTATTCCGCATTTCATTTTAATGTGGAACCATAAATGACATTACTTATTATTTTTAGCTTGCCTTGTTTAATTTTAGTATTAAATTTTGTTCTTAACCCTATTTTTCTACAACCCTTATCAATATTGACAACATTTACATTCACAAATCACGATATTTCAGAGACAAATATTGGGACGCCTATTTAAATAATTTTGCAAATTTTGCGTAGCTATTCTTTGATGATATTATTCCGCTATGTAAATACAAAATTAAAATGTATAAAAAATTTAATATCCTAACATTTTTTGTTGTATACAACTTTAAGCGCGCAAGCGATGTCATCTAACAAGTTTAAATTGAATTATTTAATGGAACTTTAATTAGCAACTGGAGCGTATCGCAAAAACTTTCAAACGACAGACCGAAATTTTCGAATAGCCGACATAACATTGTGGACGTCTTGTTTTCCGTCGCATTTTCTTGTTGGAAGTAATAAATAATGCCGACAAAGCATCTTCAATGTGGTTTTTGCATGCGGGACTGGCGCGATTCGGCAGTGGCTTTCGGCCCCTCATTAATTTCAAATTAAACATTCTCTACGCGAAGGGCAGATGTCTGTAGTATACATTTTCAAAAATAACTCGGCTTGTAATAAGATGGCGTATTTTAATAACTTCATTACGGCTGTTAATTATTATAATAGGATTAAATTGTTGGTCCAATAGTGTTTAGTATAATATTATTATGACCAACGAATTATTATTTTTTTTGTTTCACAGTTGTATCTACATATTAGATCGTATTCGCTGAGTTTCAATGTACCTAATGAATTTCTAGCATTTGCACAAAAATACAAATCTGAAGATTCTGAACATAAATATTAAATATCATAAACAGCGGACCATAACCCAAAAATACAGTATTACCCAAACTTTTTCAATTATGATCACTAACCCAACTTTTACCTACAAACTAACAGTTAGTTTCAGTCTATTCATAAATAAGTTATTTCAAGACCAGACTGCAGCTTAACTTGATCTAACTTGAGAATAGTTTGCAAGTGTGGTATCGTTTGTGCTGATACGATCAATAGATTTTCAGTCGCAACATTACTGAGTCCATAACGAGCTAAAGTTTTAATTGTGTTATTTAATTAGATGTATGCACGATGGTATGCACGAAAATTGCTAAGTAATAAGCTAGGTGTATAATATCTTGTAGATAAAAGAACTCTACTATGTATAGTTTGTTAAACATTTTTGTATTCGGTCTACCAGTACAGTTTAGATACTCCAGTACAGTTTAGATACTCACATGTGGACTTTTATTTTCCATAACATCACACCATGTATAAAAGCACACATGCGCTTAAACACTGCCCTCGATATATTCATCTAATACCTATACGCTCTAGTGGGCATAGTAGAGCATATGGTATTGCTTTCCGATCCTGACATGTTCCTATTACGGTCATAGTATGATATTATATTGTAATGGGTATAGTCCTAAAATCTATTATGATTCGAATGGTACTTATGGTGCATCGCAGGGGTAGGACAGTTCCATACAATGACAGATTGGGGTTTTTTTTTTCAAAATGCGCCATCTCTTAACGGTATCCAAAACAATTAGTTGCTTTATACGATCACAGATGGCAGAACAATCGATAAGAAATAATTTATTACAAAACAAAAAAGACAAAGAACATTTATTTAAATATCTAATTATTTAATTGAACTTGTATTATAAATATTTTTAAATTTTGTGTAACTTACAAGTTGAGTAATAATTACGATAGCAACACAATGAATTGATTCCAATATTGATTGTGAAAATACGTCACAAATATGGCGACTGCTCCTTGCTTTGCGCTTGTTTGTAGTTTTGTTCCATATTTTGTACTGTTCTTCGTGATTCGTGAAATTAATCCGCCGATCCGCGTTGAGTTGAGTCCTCTCCTCAGTCCTCCGTAGTGAAGTGTACGAATTTCCAAAGAATACAAAAAGAATAAAAAATCATTTTAATATATCCATCAAACAAAATTTAGTGACGGACATTATTTTTGAAGAAAGATGTTCCTAAAAAAGGATTGAAACAAAAAATAAAAAGTTTACTGACATATTTGTGTATTATCCCTTTAATTGTGATAAACAGAAAACTATATTAAAAAGTTATTTTGAAAATACAGTAATTCATGTACTTGTTGTATACCTACAGTCTGGCAAAATCACATAATATCATGGCGAGGACGAAATAAAAACAACAGCACAAACATATAAAAATAAACATAAACATGTAACAATTAAAAATAATATTGTTATTTAAATATGTAATACTGTTCAAAATCAATTATTTTCTAAAAATTCCGTACCATTGTCAAAATTTACAATTCTATGTTAATTACTGTAAGTGTAAATAAATAAATTATTGTAAAATAAAATTTGTTTTTATTTGTATGCACTCCCTTTCTGAAACTCATGCTTAGACTTCATCTTCTTACTATTTTACTGTATTCAAGGTGATGAGATTTTACTTATTAGGTATTTGATTTTCTCTCAACTTGAATACAATAAAATAGTAAGAAGCTGAAGTCAAAGTACCTACCATTGGATGTAATATAGTAGATGTCTATAGCTATAGCTATACATTTCACAAGTTTGTGGATGCCGATAATAGATGTCGCTGTTTATCAGATCAATTGACATTAGCGGTCTTCAAAAAATTCTGCGAGCGGGCTCTCTATACCCGTATATATTATATTACTCTATGGTGCATCGAATGGATCGATGGCCGTAATATTTGAGTTAAAGCGAAGCGTCCTCATGTCATGCGAATGGTCATTCCTCTCTGTATTTGCCTTTCATTTACATACCTGATGGATCAAACTGAGCGTGTAGTAATGAATTTTATTACGGTGTGAGCTTAATTAACATCCATGTCGCTAATGAAATAATGTGAATGTTTTTAAATCATTATCATTCTCAACGACGGCAGATGTCTGGAAATAATATAGATCAGTTTTGTTTTATTTATGCTTTAAAAGGGATTTATAATGCACCATAATGGGTAATGAATATTGGGATAAAACTAATATTGAGGCAAGATATAGTGTAGTAGTATACATTGATGATAATCTGCGCGTTTTAATACGTTCTGAATTTCGGTATTACTTTTAATAATTTAGTTCCTGTATGAAATATGGGATTATATTACACTAGCGGCCCGCCCCGGCTTCGCCCGTGGTACATATGAAAAATAGATGTTGGCCGAATCTCAGACTTACCCGATATGCACAGAAAATTTCATGAGAATCGGTCCACCCGTTTCGGAGGAGTATGCAGACTAACATTGTGACACGAGAATTTTATATATAAGATATATTAAGAGAATAGCTTTTAAAATCGTGTGTGCGGTTTGTGCATGATATAATCTTTGTCTCCTACAAAAATAAGACTAAGGAAAATACTGAATATATAAAAAATTGTATGTTTGAACAACATTTGTTATTTTGTACATTCATTATTAGACTTACTATAAATTTTCTTTTAGTTTGGGAGTGGACCGTTACTTTCATTCTTCATTGAATTATCTTCAATCGTAAATAATTTATTATTCTGTTTTAAAAGCTTCAATATCACATAGTAAATGAGAATTCTACTATTATAAACTTTATTGTTTTATATTATTTTCAATGCAACTTAAAATGGAACAATAAACATTTTTAAAGCTTTAAAACGAATTAAACAGCAGAGAAAAATTGTAAATACGCAGATAATAAAGGTTAAATAAGTAACGACCGGCGCTTAAGGGTAACAATTTAAATAAATAACAAAGGTAATTTAAAAGCCAGAAAACCACCAGTAATCAACGGAGCCCAATAATTGAAACCATTGAATATATTTTTTGGGGAGAGTGCATCCGAATGGCGAGCGGAATATGAATATAAATTGAAATTAAATTCGGCAGAAAGAGCGATTAAAAATTTGAAATATTTCAACTAGATATAATGCTACGCGGCTGTAATAAATTTCTCTGGATTCTGTTTGATATCGGGGATGGAACAATTTCATATTATAGTAGGGTAGTAATACCTATCTATATATATAGAAAATATTCTCGTACGCTTTGCCCGAAGCTCGGTACAGTAATAAAGCTGAGTTATTGTTTGGTTTCTCAATAAATGCATCGCGAATTTTTATTATCTTTAATTATTTCCGTATTGAAATTTAAACACGTTTTTCATTTTTAATAATATGTTCAATGTTGAACTTCCAATATATTCTTGAGTAGCTATGCCGCGCGGTTTTACCCGAATTGCTCCACTCCTGTTGGTCTTAGCGTGATGATAATATTATGGCCTTCCTCGATAAATGAGCTATCTAACACCGAAATAATTTTTCAAATCGGACCAGTTGTTCTTGAGATTAGCGCGTTCAAACAAACAAACTCTTCAGCTTTATAATATTAGTATAGATGTGTACATAATGGTATATTAGTTTCAGTGAATTATAGATGCATGCAGGCAGTATTTATATGCCTAAAACGTAAATAAGTACACTATTTCATGGCAAAACCAGCGTAATAAATTATATATTTTAACTATCATTACACATAATAATTCATGATATGGTCATGCACAAATTTTCAATTAGTGTAAACGTTATCCGATTAACGATTTATTAAATGTATAAATCAAAACGACGTTAAATTAATGCGGTAAGGTTATGCTGAATAACCGAAAGTTAGCAGAAACAATACCAGGGATGTCGCGATAAATTTCATCTTGTTCAATTTGAACAAGATTTGAACGCGCTAATCTCAGCAACTACTGGTCCGATTTGCAAAATTATTTCGTTGTTAGATAACCCATTTATCGAGGATTGAGGAAGGCTATCATCACCCTATGACCAACAGGATCGGAACTCTGCGATTAAAACCGCGGGGCACAGCTAGTGTTTCAATAAAAATGTTATCCTGTAACCCTTATTAAAACGCTGGGAGCTATACTTCCCACGTCTCAGATTGAAGTAAATCGTGTTTTATTTTTATATGCTTAAACCTAATGCAGTGTAATATTTATCTACGCAATCTTAACATTATAGAGAACTTTTTTTCATGAAAACACTTTTCAGAGATATATTACATGTCATGGTAAACACACGTCAAAGTTAGGTGACGTGATTTTGCAGCCGAAAACGACCGTTATTTTTTAGTTTTTGGTGTAGTGCTCAAAAAAAATTAGATAAGTAGATTTGATTTCTAGGTATGTAAACTAGACTATATTACGGTTGCGTGAAACATAAAAATATGCCCAGAATCTTTCGTATATACCTTGGTAGAGTCGATTGAAATTAAGTCTTTAAGTGGGAAGATATCATCCCAGTGTTCGTCACTGCACACGACATTCGGAAATTCTATATATAAAATCTGTGTGTCTAAAAAATCTTTTTAGTTGGTATAAGCAACTTATTTATTGTTATTCGTTATTTCCTGATCAGATAATTAGAAATCTTAACTCAATACATTAGTATTTACCTATTGTTTTTATTTTGTTTTAGAAAAATCCCCTTTTTATGTTGAAGTCATTCATTTTTCAATTCCCGAATTCTTCCCTCAGTAAAAGAAACTTGCATTGATGAGTACTTTCACCTCCTTTATTAAAAAACTTGATCTTTATAATTTTTTACGATAACATTAAATTCACAAGTGGAGTCAGGGCAACTAACTAGTGTTTTAAAATATTGATGTCTGGAGTGGACACTGGGAGCTATAGTTCCCACCTTTCCAAACTTTTTACAAGAGAGAACAGATGACGGGATATATACCCACCGAAAAACGGGTACTTCCCCCCCACTAACACCTTTTTTGTGTGTATTTTTGAAATCTACGACCCAAAATTACCCAGGAACGTATATTACTTTTTTGTTAGTTCCTCCACAGGCTCGCGTTTGAATAAGGGTTAATAAAAAAGATCGCGTTCCGTAAGGACCACTTCCATTGTTCAACCAATACAACGGCCCAAGAAATTATTAATTGTCATTCGTTACCAATATAATTTTATCTGTTGATTAAGCACTATTTGTATATCTCAATATACTTAACAGGTTGACTCGATATACTGAAAAGCTCTTATGGGTTAAAATTTAAATGCCAATAACAGTGCATCAATATGAATTATGGAGTTGGTAGAATATTCACATACAATTAGGCGATCGTTTATTTCGAATTCAATGCTTCATCGAAAACCTCTTTGATAAGATAATATGGTTAGTTTTTTTTTCAGAAATGACGATGTTTGTATAGAAATCTCTTTTCAAGCCTATAATGGCAGTGTATTATCGTCGCAGCATTCGTCTCATTAATTGAATGGGTCTCTGCAGACAAGTGAAATGCTTTTGAGGTTCTGTAGGGAGGTCTTTGTAGGGTCTTTTGTTAATCAGTGTATGTATTGGCTTCTTTGATAGTTTTTGTTGTACACATAGTTATAATTTATTCTTATAATAATTCGCATGTGAAGTTCGAAGCAATGTTTAAAAAAAGATGTTAAAATACGTCAAAATGTTATATATAAATACTTATGCGTTAATTTCAATACGACATGTGAAATTCCATGATTTTACGACGTAATTTTCACTCGCACGTTGTCACGAGGAAGTCTTTATCCCACATCTCAAAAAGTTGCCGTAAAACCTTTACGCGTAACTCTGACACAGTAGCTTTGTTTGCAGATTCACATTTAATCCGAGTACGGAAGCGCGATACGCTCGCAAGATTATGGATATAATCTTTAACTTTGTGAGTTTTAGTAAGCACTGGGTAGCTGAGTAGAATGGGACCTTTTATTAGGTACTACATATGTGAATTTTATGATATGATAAATAATAAATATTTCAGGACAATTTTCACACCCGGCACGATCTGATATCATACTAAGCTTTCGCTTATGTTATGGAAACCAGATGGCTGATGAACATGCACATATATAATTTTAAATAAATAATTATATAGATAACACCCAGACACAGAGCAAACATCTATGTTCATCACACAAATATTTACCAACCGGTCAGTCAAATAATGTTTCATATGTCATTAAAAGTAGATATAAATTATAAGTACAGGATGAATACTAATAAGTAATAAATAAGAAATACATACATTGTATTGCTACTAAATTTAGAAAAAATCAAAATCAAATTATAGTTACATTACCTGTACAGAAATTGTGAGCACAGTTAATTAACGATATCAGATAAAAACAGTTAGTGCGCTAAATTAACGAGACAGCGGCCATTTTCCATATAATGGAATCTTTTTAGTCACTAAAGACAGCACTTCAGCTTAATGAAGTGCCATAATTCATTTTGACGCTTCCAAGGGATGGTGTCTATAGTGTCGGTACGGGAGTAATTAAATTTCCGAGGTTGTATGGCTCTTTAACTTGCTATTTGAAAAGCTGAGCTCTAATGTATTATTAAATGTATAAATTTTCCTAATTAATTGCGATCCAAGTCGTATCTTTATTATTTTCTTGAATAAAAATCAATCTGTACGATAACTTTTATTATCTAGCAGAAATAGGAAAATAAAATATAATGTAATGAAAAAGTACACTGAGCCTGTGTTTTAGGACCTCGGTTATCGATAAACATGATGTTAAAGGTTTAAAAGATGATTATAAGAATTGGCATTATTCACAAACTTGGAAAAGGAAATGTGAAATCACATTTCATTTTATATTTTTGCTTTAATAATAATATGTTGTAACTAAAATTGCCGATGTAGCGCAAAAAGCTGCTTCGCTTAAATGGAGCTGGGCAGGGCATATTAGTCGCATGCCGGATGAACTGTGGGCCAAGATAACGACTTTGTGGAGCCCAGACACAGCTAGAAGGCATCGCGGCAGGCCGAAGAAAAGATGGCGGGATGAACTGGACCAATTTAATAGACTGGTCTACAATAGCACAAGATCGTGATTCATGGAAGCGCTTTGGGGAGGCCTTTGCTCAGCATTGGGACACAACAGTCTAATACAATACAATACAATACAATGCAATAATATGTTGGATACATCGTACAAGGTACTTGTATTGAGATTCGTTATATAAATAATGTACGTTTTACATCCATATAGTTATACCTTTTTCTGATTCCTATTAAAAGTTAAATCACTTTCCGTCCCTTTAACTTTGTTATCAGTTAAATGTTTAAAAATCAGAGTGCTACGTCCTTGTAAAAAGGGCTCGTAAAATGCTTACCTTAACGAGCCTTAAGATAAGAGAGCAATGATAATGGGGGCCTTTTGCACATAAAACTGCTCAACATAATATACAAAATAGATAACTTTGTTATCTTCCTAAAATGAGCATCTAAGTATAGGCTCTAAATGAAAATGTTTAGTATCTAAATAATAAATTGGATTAATGGTATTACAATGTTTATACTTCACTCCATTTGAATAATTTTAGGTGTATTTGTGAAACATTTTAACCGTCCCAAAATAGAGTAGTGAATTAATTACGCGGCAAATTCTATACCACACAATAATTTCTAATGCCTTACGCGTTTTGTTTATGCGTAGTTAATAGTTATGGTACGTATTAAATTTTGAAGTTAACGAGCACAATGTTCTTAGCATACCGTACGCCTTACGACGCCGCGCCGCCCTACCAATCCCTGTAATTCTGTAGGCGCACAAAGGGCACACGTTAGCGCGCCGCTCGCGCTGTTCCACCAGCACTTAATTGCCTCATTACATATTCGTGGCTTCCATCCATGACGGCACGCGTCAATTTCCTTACTAATTGCATACAATATTGAGATATTACTTCACTAGTGTGTAAGTGGAATGCCCAGGTTTGAGCTGTGCGTGGTTATGGGTATGAGTTGTACAGTAAAATGTGGGTGATAAGTAACTGTTAGACAATTATTTGCTGATAGAGCTTGAGCGATAGTTACGCAAAAAAGTATAGTAGGAATGTAAAGCATTAAAAAGAAATTGACTAATCACTACATAGTATAAAACAAAGTCGATTTCCCTGTCCCTATGTCCTTATGTCCCTATGTCCCTTTGTACGCTTAAATATTTGAAACTACGCAACGGATTTTGATGCGGTTTTTTTTAATAGATAGAGTGATTCAAGAGGAAGGTTTATATGTATAATAACATCCATTAAATAGTGGAGAAGTACTGTTATTTTTGAGGTTTCTAAAGTGATATCGTAAAAAATTACATTTTTTCTGCTTACATTGTAAACGCAGGTTTGAACCCTACGAGTTTTATCAAAATAATGTACTAAGTATTATACACATTGAAAAGGTCTATAGAAAAGTCCGCGATGGTATATGTCTATCTCTTATGGATAACCCACAATAACATTTTTTTGTCATTTACTTTTTACGAAAAATAATGGCTAATTTTCGATGCGATTTTAACCAATACAGCATTAATCCTTAACCAATTAAATACCTTGAATACATTGTTCGTTTAATATAGATCTATATGGCCCTTTACACCGTATGATTTAAGTGAATATTTTCGAAGATATTACAGATTTAAAAATTGCGGGACGTAGCGTTTGCGGCGGTACCGGCCGGCCGCCAGGCTATCTATACGAAGTCGGAGCGGGCCGCTATGTTTTTATATACAACGTTCACAGTTTTTCTATAGTGTATTTAGTATCAGCATTGCACCCGTGCGAAGCCGGGGCGGGTCGCTAGTTATCTATAAACGAAATAACCAAGTTAAACTTGGGTACCTATTACCCCTGATAATAATTATTGAAATTGTTTTGTTATACATAAAACTAAACATAATCTTGTTTTATGTTTACGTTTTAAATATCCTCCGCTCTATTAAAATAATTAACAAGACACCAAGCTAATCAGGGACATAATTACAGCGAGTCTTCAAATAACGTTTCATGGCATGAATTTCTAATAAATTAAATTTCATACTTTACGAAATGATGAGATATTAAACTACTCTATGCACTGTAACAAGCACCTACCTAAATTCACATTGCACGGTGTTCCAATTATTTAGAGAGTTGAGCGAAGTTAAAAGTTCCAGAATGGTCTAAAACGAGCAAAGTTTTGCTAGACTGATATCTGTATTTGCTTTAGCGTTTTGTTCATTGCAAAGTTCTAGGAATTTGCTAAATTTCATGCATTGTAAAGTTACCACATTTTTTAAGCTATTGCATAGCTTCTATCGCGGGCCTTGAGTGCGGGGACCGAATCCAGAAATTCCGTAACGAAAAAACCTCACGCTCCCTACTCCGACAGGCACGGAGGTGTGTCTTGAAGGCAGAGCATGCAATAGCTTTACCGAATACCGCAGCAGTCCCCGAGGGCCACACGTCTTTTATTTTTATTTTTTTGACGTGAAAACGTCTTATAATTCGATAGAGCCGGCTGCACGCACGACAAAACATGACTCATGCGGCGTTACCTCGCTCTGAGGCGTTCCCTCGCTCTGAGGCGTTCCATGTGAGGCTTGAAGTGCAAGCGAGAACGCGGAACGAGCGATAAAGAAGCACAATCGGACGTTGTCACGTTCAACTATCGTCAGTAAACCGACTTTACAGACAACCAATTTTTTTCATTAGCAGTGTTGATAAACGATAACGATATAGACGAAAGATATTAATGAAATAATGAGATTATTAATTGTTTACAGTCGAATTGCTAATATAGTTTAACAGGCGTTTTAATTAAAGGAAATAAAATCTAGCGGAAATCTGATTGATCAAAATACGATGATGAATATTACATCAATGAAATATATGGGTTAATTGATATACTTTGTAATCAAAAGCAAATATTCTTTCATAGTGCTTCAAGGACCTAAACATTAAATTAAACATGAAATCTGAGTATTTGTGCACATAAAATGAAATAATTTCTTAACGAAACGCGTCGCCTAAGTAGGTAGTCTCTGTGCTAAATGGCTTTATCCATATTAATATTAATATTTTGTGAGGTAAGCCTGAGTGCTTACATTAGTATAACAGGTAATCTGCGTTAAGATGCCCATCTGAGCATTTCTCGGATTATCTTTTCGTGTACGTTGTCTTGAAATGTTCGTATTATAAGAGAAAATTCGTTTTACAGTCGATTTCATACAATGTTGATTTATTTTTTTAGCCCTTAAAAAGTCAATTGTTTGCTTTATTTTATTTTGTCTGTGTCTTCATTCAAATTGCGTTTTTAAACAGGCTACAAATCGGGTTATAAATGTATCTACGCACGCTTATTTTTTGTGAAATTAAAACGAAATGCAAGTTATCTTTTTACGTTGATGGTCGAATAAGATTATTATATAGTAAAAGTTGAGTTATATTAGTATCGACGATTCCCAGAGGCCTTATATCTTTTTAAATAAGATCAGCTTGTGTAGCTATAGCTAACTATAATTTTTCCTATTCCTTTCTTTCGATACCAATCAAGTTTTGGAAATTAGTTTGGATTTAGATAACTATCAGCGACGTAAATCATTTGCTTTCTATATAGTCACCTTTAGTATAATATGTTTATTAAATTATATGTGCATTTTGGTCTGTTCGTGGAAGTTAATATGCTATTGCATATAAATCAATATGCAGTGTGGTTCCAGCTTCTGCGTTTCTACTAAGTTGCATATTGGAAGTTCTACCTTGTGTCTAATGAAGTTGTGTAATCCCAGTCGTATGCTGCCACGATGATGCTGGATGATATCATGCATTAAATTTAATTATGTTTAAATTTTAAAATGACACCCTATGGCTATAATAACTATGGCTGGAAGTTGTGATTATGTCTATTGATATTTGGAAAGAACAAACCAATAAATTTCCATTGCTATGCAAAATCCAGTAATGCGAATATTATCAAAAAATAAAGAAAGCGATGACGGCGGCGAATAAAGCTCCTAATAATAATCTTGGAGTTAATAAATAGACTTCTAAGATCGTTAGTATAACGCCGATGGTGGCGCACCTTCGCTTAACAACATCCAATTTATACGCTCCTTGTACTAACGATATAACTTGTAATGAATGGTTCCGTAAACAGGTGGACTAAAGTTTGCGGCCAATGGACACAAACTTGCGCTTGTATAAAATTAAGCTGCGATCAAAACGAGCCAACTTTGTCGTGCATGTGTTCACGGCATGGGAAGACTTGTCAGATTTGTTGACATCAAACTTGGGGTGTTTACTGTTCACTTTGAGGACTCGTCCCAGACCCGGTTACGAAGATTTGGTACATTGTAAGAATTTGTATCAACAAAAGGATTACCTGTGGCTGTAACATTACTCACGTGTTTTATGGAGGTATTATTATTTATTTTACATACATAAGCTGTATCGGTTATTCACATCATTGCAACTACAACAAATAGCAAATTCTTATTTATTTAAATGGTTGAAAAAAAATCATTTCTCTGTCTCTCATTAGCAATTAATTGAAACAAGTTTTTATAAGTATATATCCGTGAATGCGAAATATCCATTGAAACGAGTAAAAAATCTAACGCATAATGTAGGCTCTAAAAGGTTGACTCAGATCCATCCAATTACGGATAAAACCGCGCATTTTTTATGCCGCGAACGCAAAGGTGTTACAGAGTGAACTAAATGAAATACTAATGGCTGTTATTTGTGAGAGGTCGTGAGGTTGTGGTGAAGCTTTGAGAGAGTTTGATACAGTAGAGCGTCTAAATACGATTGGGCGAAATATTAATTTTTCCTTATTACGGAAATAGCTTCTTGACGTAGGTACTCTCATTACCGTACCGTTAATTTGTGACGAATTCCCATTCTTATACAATCTGCATGGAAGCTTTCTGTGGCGGGAATCTTTGTCTTGATGTTTTGTGAGTTGCACGAAAAGTTTTAATTAAACTGAGTCGTTCCAAGACTAATTAGCATTAACTTGACATACGAGCAGTTTAGTGAAATGCGAAGACTTAATGCGTTTCATATATTTCGTAACTTTAGGATTTGCTAACGGGATGCGCATACAATGATTAGTAGGTATTACGACAGTTTCTGTGATCTGTGATTACGACACTCATAATCTTTTCAGATTAATTGTAAGTTCATAATTGTATTAGCATAATCGTAGCTATTTTTACTCAATGTTTACAGTTTGTTTTACTACTGTAGGTAATGAACACTCTGAAACGGAAACGTAATTATTATTAGGTACGTGTATGAATAAAGAAAACCTTGATTAATTGCATTGCGGTACCGTGTCAAAACAAAAGTTTCAACTGCATTAATTTTAACTGTTTCCAGTCACAGAACGTTATAGATCTGACAAGAGATTATGCTCGTAACGTCGACGGGAATTAGAAAACTGTATATTTTGTTTAATTGCAGCTGTGTTGCGGTTTCTGTAGGCGGCGTATTAGTTTGATAGTGTTTTTTAATGCGTTTAGGAAAAGGAATGTCTACACTCTAAGGCATGATGGCACGCTTGTCGTCCTGATCTTTGAGACTTTTTGTAAGTAAAAATTATTTAATAGAATTTCGCTTTGTTATTTTAGGAATCTTTGATTTTCTTTGAACTAAGTTTATAATTCTTACTCAACATATTTTAGGTTTAAAGACAAAAAACGTATGAGTCCTTTTTAGAGCTTTATAGATAACACAAACACACAACGAGCGGCTAATTATGTGCCATTGTTAGTTTATTACTGTAATTTGATATTAAAGTTTTTATATTTATTGACGATTACAAATAATTAATCATCATCGTTCATTCAATAAATCGCGTAAAATAACTGACAACCAAGAAATATTGTATTCATATAAAAGTCGAAGAGATCTTCCGACTTTTTTACGGACGTAATTGGTTCTTATCTCTTTTCCTTTTGTGAGGTTGGATATCTTCGAGGATTGAATTATATTATGTACTATGACGGGCCGAATCGTTTTTGGGATGAGATCGGAAAATATTAAGTGATTATTCAAAGGCGGCTTGACCCGACTTTAATGTAATGCTAATGCAAAAATCGGATGTCATCCAATTGTGTATAGAATTATATTTGTATAGGTTATTTGAGTATACAGGAAGACAATTATACCTATGAAAAATACAAGCAATTATTGTTATGAATTTTTATCACGCTTTAAATTCGACATCTGTTTGGTACGCCCAAACATTGTCAATTTAAACATTGTTTATGGCGTTAAAACCAGGCTTGTGCAAAGTCGTTATCTTTTTTATTTAACTTTTAATGTCATAAAAAAACTTACTTGGTATAGAGACTTAAGTGTGCAAACAGCAGTATAGGTTTATTCTCAGAAACCACTACAAATTATTAGTAGGTCGGCCAAAATCGAATACGTTATTTTGATTTGTATAATATATGTATGTATAACATTTTAACGGGGAAATGCTATTCGTTTGTTTGTTTCAGCTATAGTTCTCTAAATTTCTCTCTCTAGCCGTTTTAACCAAGTCGAAACGATACGTTATCTATGCCAACAAAAGATTTGTTTTGTTTGATCACTTTTGTTTCTTCCTTTCTTTATTTGCTTGTTAATGGGACGATTAAAACCTTTGTGTCTTAAATTTATTGTCATTCGGTGAGAAAATGTTAGTAGGAAGTGTATAACATTCTCAACTGCATCAGAAGAAGAATAGTGTTTTTCGCGTAGGTAGTAGTAGATGTCATACTCTATGTATGTATGGTTCGAATTTTTTTTAGTAGGTTTTATAAATAATATATGTATAAATATTAAATACTAACAAGCTTAATAAGAAGAGAGAGCCCGGAAAATTTTAAATATTTTTATTAAAGAAAGGTTACATGGCCCAGCATTACATAATAGGTATGTAAAAAGTGTTAAAATATTTGAAAAAAGAATGTAGGTATGTCCCTAAAAAACTTTTTTAATATAAATTATCTGTAATGGAAATCAATTGAAAACCAACGCTGTTATCGGAATACACATTAATTAGCAGCACAAGAGATTAATTATTAATTGTAATCAGCTCTGCGTTATTTTAATTGTTCTTCTTAAAAAAATAAATTTAATTGTTCTTCTAGGAATTATGTAGATAATGTAAACACTTAGGTACTGAAACAAACATTTCTTATGGAATTAATCATACAAAAGGAGAGAAATACAAATGTCTATACAGATAAAATAAACACTTACTGAGAGACAAACATTTCTTATGGAATTAATCATACAAAAGGAGAGAAATACAAATATCTATACAGATAAAATAAACACTTACTGAGAGACAAACATTTCTTATGGAATTAATCATACAAAAGGAGAGAAATACAAATATCTATACAGATAAAATAAACACTTACTGAGAGACAAACATTTCTTATGGAATTAATCATACAAAAGGAGAGAAATAGAAATGTAAGAAATATTGTTAGAAATCTAAAAACGAATGGATCGTTTAGGATTTATTTAGAAGTAGACCGGACTCTCAGTGGAGTTTCGTTTGCAAAAATAGCGGACCTAAATCTGACTTCTGATATATATTGTATAGATCCCAGACATCCTATAGTCAGATGTTGCCAACCAGTTTTGTGGTCCCCCTCTCCCCACCCCGGTAATTAAATATGGCATACAAAGAAAAAAAATAAAAATTTCCAAAACATGCCGTGTGGGGTATCAAATGAACGAGCTTATTGAGTAGATCACGAATATATAGCATACTATAACATTTCTTACACTTTCTCTAAGATTTTTTATAAAATTTACGAAAATGCTCCATTTTTGAGTTAACTTTAAACCACTATAGATTCTTGAATCAGCCTCTGTGTGATTAGATTTGGCATAAACTTGAAAATATACTCGCCATCTTTGAATGCTCCCCCCACTCCCCCATGCAACTATTTCACTGTACGAACTATTGAATCGTAAACAATGGACTATTATTAATTATTTAAAATAATAATTTAAAAAATATATTCATGAGTTTTCAATCTATAGTGGTTTAAAGTTAACTCAAAAATGGAGCATTTTCGTAAATTTTCTAAAAAATCTTAAAGAAAGTCTAAGAAATGTTAAAGTATGCTATATATTCGTGATCTACTCAATAAGCTCTTTCATTTGATACCCCACACGGCATGTTTCGGAAATTTTTATTTTTTTCATTGTATGCCATATTTAATTACCGGGGTGGGGGGAGGGGGACCACAAAACTGGTTGGCAACATCTGTCTATAGGATGTCTGGGATCTATATAATATATATCAGAAGTCAGATTTTGGTCCGATATTTTTGCAAACGAACATCTCCTTGGAGCCTGCTCTAAAGCGTATTATTTTTTTTAGCGTGGTATTATTTTTTTAAAGATGTTTAATTTGAATTAACGATCTTCAAAACCTCAATGTTATAGCGGATGTGATACGTATGTTTCAGGCATTTGTCTAGGACCTAGGTACAAGCTGATCTGGCAAACGTCGTTTTACCTTACGATAAATTTTCATTTAGGGGTATAAAAAATAAAAAAAGATAAATTATTTGAAAGCGAATATAATATGTATTGATGTGGAATATAGATGTGATTAATTAATTCAAAATCGCCCGTGAATCATATTAATCGTCGCACAATACATATTTTAATTACGATGCGTAGGTAACAACGAAATTTCTAAATCGAAACTTTATGGCAGCCGCGGTGTTCCAGGTTTAACTGAAAATATAATACGATTGCGTTTTGAATAATTTATCAATATTATTCATTACTCGCGAACCCTTTCGCGTTTAAGCGCCGACGCTTCTCCAACTTTTATTGTTGCCGGTTTCTTTGGAAACTTGACACAAATTGCTTCGCGCCATCCTGTTTCTTTTTGTGTCTTGAGAGTGTTGTTACTCCTGCTTCCATCGGTCGCTATGCCATGTTGTACTTGCTTTGTAATGAAATACAACAGGGTACATTGTTACATTATTTGTTGCCTTATTAATTATTTTTTGGACATTTGTTTTCTAATTTTACTTTAGATTGTTGGTGTGATATTTTATTGAGTGTTATATTTTATTTACACTTTGTGTAGTTATTTGTATAGCTTAGAAGGCATCGCTATTGATCGATAAAAACTTGTAATTGTTCAAAATTGTTCAGTTGTCTGTATTATGGACAAATAATGTGTGGAAAAAATAATAATTCGGATCTGTATGAAATTTGGTACAGAGATAGATTATAGTCTAGATGAGCACATTAGCTACTTTTTATTACCATGGTACCAAGCAAACGACGCTGCATGATCAACCTATATAAAAATAAGTAGGTGGTAGATAATCCTTGAAACTATAGAAGTTATTTTATTATAAAAGAAGCTAGTTACATGAATTGTGTGGTAATATAATTGGATTTCTAATGTTTCGTCGATCAAATACGTAGGTACTGAAACGTGTGGGTGTTTGTTAAATTTAAACAAAAGATACGACATCTGTCCCAACAATTTGTTTGCCCACGCATAAATTAATATTCCATCATAATATACTTACGTCAATAGGCGGGTACACACATGACACAGAGCGAGCAGCCTCGCGAGGCAATTGCAGCGCGAAGCAGCTTGGTCAGTTTGGATGTGGCTCGGCTAAGGGCTCGGCCGAGGAATACGCGTTTCCTCGGCTGATTTACGTTCACATAATATTGCAATTGCTTCGCGCAGCAATTGCCTCGCGAGGCGAGCGTGGACCCGCCTTTTAACATGTAATACTATAAAATATAGTTTACATAGCCTAATTTAAACAATGTAATAATGGATATATTATTATTCAATATTTAGCCCTGATATTTATTAAAATTGGAATAAAATAATGTTTAGGTCATTTTTCATAAATTGAATATTTTGCGAGAAGAAACATAACTTACTCGTCAGTTGATCACGATTGTACCATTTTTCTTCGTGTTGTTAATTTTTATGCATTTTTCCCATATTGTGATATCTCTGTTCGAGCCTACACAAACAAATTTCGGTCGGCGACCTAAGTCAACGGTTATGTGAGGGCGTGTAAATAAACGGCGATAATGAACCTAATTGACCCACAGATAACGTAAAATGCAGAAGTGCACAGGAAAGAAAGCTGTGCGTCATAATGTTGGGAGATTGTAGTTCTTATCACTATAGTTGTAGACTGTAGATAGTATTATTACATGTCACTCGTAATTCACTGGTTCATCTGAAGAATATAAATAACGGATTTACTGTTCTTTAATTTAATATCTACTTATACTTAGTAGGGATCATTGTATTTTTTTGTCTGTCTTCGCAAGGGAATCAAAACCTACAGTTTATTTCCCGAATCTTGAAATTTTACACTACCTACGTCTAGATAGCATAGATCAAGGAAAAAATGTGAAAAGTGTAAATTTACAACATATAAAAAACACAGTTTTATGCGGAACCGTCGCGGGTGCGCGAATCCGACTCACACTTGGTCGTATTTTTTAACGAGCTCGCGTATTATCTATGATGGGCTTACAGGAACAGGATGTACTAATAATATTACCTAGGTACTTATAATAATTGACCTATCTATTTTACGTGATAAAAGAAAATAACAATTTGGGCATTAACATCATTTTTGGGTAATCAGTTAATTACGTAAGTAGGTATATATATTATATAATTTGTAGTGATTGTGAAATATTAATATAATATTTGAAGTAATTTAAATAGCGTAGAACAAAATTGAATTTGAATTAAAATTTCAAAATGATTTTCTTACGTAGTATTACATATTGTGTGTACAAGTGTTATTGACACATGTGTTTCAATTGTATTAATTTCAATTATCCATTTAAAATGTTTACTTATACGTTACGTTCATTGCTAATAATATTATAAAATGGATGTGGTACTTCTGGTATTTTGTTAATAAAAATATTATAAAGTGTGTAAAAAAGTTAAATAACTGAAAGAAGTTATTTTAATAACGGAAATAATAAAAAGTTTTGATTAGTGTAGGTCCATGGTAGTTATTATAATAGGCTAATAGCCAAATGTACTAGCGAGTTATAAATATAGAATATGGGTTGTCAATTGTCATCCTTTTTAATTTATAGACTACAATCGAACTACCAACATGCATATATTATTATTGTGTAAAGTTTTTAACATTTATAGTACCTACGCATGTGAATATCTTTTAAAATGAAGTTACGTCAATATAAATACATTTAAGTAAAAATACATAGAGATAATTTTATTTATTTATTTATTTATTTATTTATACTCTTTATTGTGCTGCCAAAATACATAAAATACAAACAAAACTTATTCTAAGAGAAAAACAGCACAGAAGGCGGCCTTATCACTTAAGAGTGATCTCTTCCAGGCAACCAACTGATAAAAGGATAAATAATAAACTAGAAATAGGAGGTAGGTAGGTAGAAAGTATACGCAAAGATAAATAAATAATAATGTTATACAAAGATAACAAAATACTATTAAATAAAGATTATAAATAAACTAAACACTATAAAATAAACACATACATAAACAAAAATAAACATAACATAAGTAAAAAAAAATATATATATATATACATTTACATACATATGAATACATATACATATAAAATAATAAAAGACAAAGGACAAGGAGTCATTAAAGAAATAATATACATATTATAATACATATAATGAGCTAAATATGCTATACCGAGTCAAAAGCCAAATTTAAATAATGATTTCGGACGAGATTTTTAAAACAAGTAAGGGATTGGGCTTGTCTGATGTTTATCGGCAGTTCATTCCATAGGTTTATAGCAGTGACTGTAAAGGAATTACCAAAGTAATGAGTGCGACGAAAAGGAGTAGACAGAACAAGCCTATCGACCGAACGAAGAGAATAGCTTTCACAATGCAGGAAGTTGAATTTCGTTTTAAGATAGGAGGGGGTCTTAGGGTCAAAAAGGATACGATACAGGAGAAGCAAATAATGCACATTCCGGCGAAGACGAATTGGGAGCCACTTGAGTTTCTTGCGGAAAGAGGAGACGTGGTCGTATTTACGGAGACCAAATACGAACCGAATACCGTAATTCTGAAGTCGCTCAAGTTTGTCTAGTTGCTCAACTGTTAAATCAGGAAAGCATGCATCAGCGTAATCAATAATGGGAAGGAGTAGGGACTGTGCTAACATAATTTTTGTCGGTATGGGTAAGAAGTTACGCAGACGTCGTAGAGAACTAGACGCGGCGTAAAATTTCCGACCAAGTTCTTGAATCTGGTGAGACCAAGATAAAGTTTGATCTAAGTGAATACCTAAGTTTTTAACATGCTTACTAAAAGGTATTATAACACCGTTAATATGTACAGCAGGCAATATACCCCAGTCAACCTCAGATATTTGGTAAGGACTACCAACTACAATAACCTGGCTTTTTGCGGGGTTGATCTTAAGGCCGAATTGATCGCACCAAATGACAATTTTAGCCAGTTCATTGTTAATAAAATGAACAGCATTTGGTAGTTCATCGAGCGTAGAATGGGTATAAATTTGTAAGTCGTCAGCAAACATATGGTAGGGAGAAGTTAATTGAGAAGAGAGATTATTTATGAAAATGGCAAAGAGAAGAGGTGACAAGACGCCACCCTGAGGCACACCGGCGGAAACTGCGCACCAAGTTGACTGTTTTTCATCCAACAAAACACGCTGCCGCCGATCGCCCAGGTAACTTGAAAACCAATCAAGAACTGTCGATGAAAAGTTAATGAGACGAAGCAAACTCAGCAGAATATCATGATTTACCATGTTGAAGGCATTGCTAAAATCAAGAAGTGCTAAAACTGTGAGTTGCTTGCTATCCATACCGTAACGAATGTCATCTGTAACTTTAACAAGTGCAGTGGTCGTACTATGACCAGGACGGAAACCAGACTGATAAGGACTAAGGATATTATTAATGTTAAGGAAAGTGCTAAGCTGGGAATGGATAAGGCGCTCGAGTACTTTGGACAAAAATGGTAGGATGGAAATAGGACGGAAATCGGATAAGTTTGATGGATTAGGTTTTTTGGGGAGGGGAATGATGTGAGCATGATAATATGTACTACATATTATTTCTATGTAAAAATATGATTTCTAAAAATTCGAATGTCGCTGCGACTGCGTTGAGCTGATAAGCGCTGATAGCGTATGCATTTTATTGATGTTAGAAATATTTGCATACGGCAAACATAAGGATTTTTATTTCCTTTAGATAAACAGCGATACTGCAATTGTTTTCATAATATGTGTTATGTTTGAAATGTGATAGAAAACTTAGTTGCTATAGGTATATGTTGTATAGGCTAGTAGGTAATCTTAATTTCTAAACAATACTTGTATGATGTTAATTTTACGAATAATTATTGTCCTTCAGGAAACAGTCCCAGAGTTAACCGAGAGTAGAGATAAAGTGTACTTCACATGTAGGTATTTAAATGACGTCATTAAAGTGACGTACGGTATTGAAAATTGATTTACAAATACAAATATGTATTATAGGTTGATATACGTACATAAGGATATGTACATATTTTTAGTAAAATTGAACACGAGAAGTGGGTCAGATTCAAGTTGTACTGTTTGATGATACACAGACAGACAAGTTGATAGCTGAAGCTTAATAAAAGCTGTAATGTGTGAAACTTGTATTGTTACGCCTGAAAATAGTTGCTTGAAGCCTTCGCAAATATGTTTTCGTATTGCTATAATAATGTTGTTTGAGTGTATGAATATTGAATTAATATGCTCTATTGTTAAAAAGTGATTTGTTACACAAATTAAAAATTAACGAACAAGGGGCGCGGCGACAATACTATTGATTAGGTATAAATAAATAATGTATACCTACCTTTTTTTTTGATAATAAATAATAATAAAATAAACAAAACTCTATAGTATTAAGGGGATTTTAAGCGCTTTTAACCATACCTACGTTAAATACATGTAAAATCTGAAAAATAAAGTAAAATTTTGAAACATTTCAACTTTATCCGTGCGGAAATATGAATGACAAAAATAAAACAATTAACTATATATCCCTAACTGAGTACAATCAATTTGTGATAATAGCCGTACGAGCCTGTGATAAGGGACATAATATTATCAGTATGTAGTGCAATTGACTGCGGTTAACATGTAGACTGGGGTAGAAGCCTTTGAAAATAATGAAAAGATAAAAAAAATCGCAGTCGGATGAAACCCATTAGAAAAGGAGGGGAATATGATAAAAATGTAAGGAAAAATAAATTACGGTCAATTCGAGTTCGGGAAGCGGGAGGGGGGAGCTTTTAAGAGAAAAAAATGGTTTCTCTCGATTTCCGACAAAACTACAAGTCCTATAGAAAAAAGTTCAATCGCAAAGTTGTAGGTAATTAAAAGTTCTACAACTTTTGTATTCACAATTTTTTCACATAACCTAAAAATTTAGGTGAAAAATTCAAAAAACCAAGTTTTTGGTCTTTTATTTCTATCTACTTCAAAATTTATTTTTTTTCTACGAAATTTGGTGGAAACTTACTTTATTATGTCCCAAATACACTGTAATTTATTTGATTGAAAATATTTATTTTTTCGCCTTATTTTGAATTAATACCAAAAAAACAACCTAATTTTCAATCGAAAAGTCACCCGTCAAAATATCAGCTTTTTTCAAAAACTTGGGGTGCCTTTTATTCATTGAAATCTCTACTTTCATATGGTGTAAAAAAAAATAAACACCACTATAGTAAATGTTCTCAGGAAATGCATACAAAGCCTTTGAAAATAATGAAAAGATAAAAAAAATCGCAGTCGGATGAAACCCATTAGAAAAGGAGGGGAATATGATAAAAATGTAAGGAAAAATAAATTACGGTCAATTCGAGTTCGGGAAGCGGGAGGGGGGAGCTTTTAAGAGAAAAAAATGGTTTCTCTCGATTTCCGACAAAACTACAAGTCCTATAGAAAAAAGTTCAATCGCAAAGTTGTAGGTAATTAAAAGTTCTACAACTTTTGTATTCACAATTTTTTCACATAACCTAAAAATTTAGGTGAAAAATTCAAAAAACCAAGTTTTTGGTCTTTTATTTCTATCTACTTCAAAATTTATTTTTTTTCTACGAAATTTGGTGGAAACTTACTTTATTATGTCCCAAATACACTGTAATTTATTTGATTGAAAATATTTATTTTTTCGCCTTATTTTGAATTAATACCAAAAAAACAACCTAATTTTCAATCGAAAAGTCACCCGTCAAAATATCAGCTTTTTTCAAAAACTTGGGGTGCCTTTTATTCATTGAAATCTCTACTTTCATATGGTGTAAAAAAAAATAAACACCACTATAGTAAATGTTCTCAGGAAATGCATACAAACAGTGTGATAATGAGCTTTTACTAAATCAGGCACACTTCTTGAACTCTATATCTTCTCTTGTATCGGCTTTTCGGTAATATTTCAAAAGAAAAATAATTATCTGTTCTAAGTTTAATATTTTACAGCATATTCAAAAGCAAAATGATGTCGATAAAAACATTTCAGGTAGTTCGAGAAGTGTGCCTGATTTAGTAAAAGCTAATTTTCAGACTGTTTGTATGCATTTCCTGAGAACATTTACTATGGTGGTGTTTATTTTTTTACACCAAATGAAAGTAGAGATTTCAACGAATAAAAGGCACCCCAAGTTTTTGAAAAAAGCTGATATTTTGACGGGTGACTTTTCGATTGAAAATTAGGTTGTTTTTTTGGTATTAATTCAAAATAAGGCGAAAAAATAAATATTTTCAATCAAATAAATTACAGTGTATTTGGGACATAATAAAGTAAGTTTCCACCAAATTTCGTAGAAAAAAAATAAATTTTGAAGTAGATAGAAGTAAAAGACCAAAAACTTGGTTTTTTGAATTTTTCACCTAAATTTTTAGGTTATGTGAAAACATTGTGGATACAAAAGTTGTAGAACTTTTAATTACCTACAACTTTGCGATTGAACTTTTTTCTATAGGACTTGTAGTTTTGTCGGAAATCGAGAGAAACCATTTTTTTCTCTTAAAAGCTCCCCCCTCCCGCTTCCCGAACTCGGATTGACCGTAATTTATTTTTCCTTACATTTTTATCATATTCCCCTCCTTTTCTAATGGGTTTCATCCGACTGCGATTTTTTTTTGTTTCAAAAATTATCTACTCTAGTGTAATGATGCATTTGTTTATCAGTAAAAAGGATAACAAAAATAAAATTATGTATTTATTTTAATTCTATCTTTAGTATATTATAGTGGACATGATGTATCATCACAAAATATATTACAAAAAGTACTACGTAGTATCAATTATCATGTATCTATTATAATAATACTTACCTAGAAATTGTCTGTTGTATTGATGTACGAACAAAACTATTTAGTAGTTTACTAGATATATTATTTATTATTTAATAAAAAAAAGATTTATTTTTATGGAAGCTTACGAATAAGTATTTAAAGTTTTTAAAGTGAAACTTTTATTACATCGTCTCGAACTTTTTGGTCTGTGTAGCGCATGTCGCGTGACGGTCGAACCGTACGATAATTATCGTACAAATACGATAATTTTGTGCCTAAGTTTCACTTTTACCGTGGTTTCATAAAACCACACAACATTTTTTTAAAAACTACATTTTTAACCATATTGGCTCTGTAAATATTCATAAATTTAAAAGAATGCTACAGGATATCATTATGCGTAAGTAGGTATGAATTCCGAAAAACAGAAGTCCGTTACTAGGTACTTACTGTAAACTAAACATTAAATAATTGATGTAAGTATGTATATTATGTGATAATAACAGCTCTTATTGCTGAAAGTAACAATGTAACTACACAAAACGAAGTGATACCTACTTAAATTAAACTTTCTTTAAATTCTTTAATTATGCGGCGCTGCAACGTGCTTAATTACCTACTTAAAAATGGCAACGTTGCGGCGCCAATTACTTAAGTTTTTTTCAGTGCGAAATGCGAATATTATGTATTATCAAATGATTCGAACGGAAGCCGGGTGCGCGCATCTCACTGTCGCATCCCGTTCCACTCCTCGCTCCTCCAATCGCCAACGACCTCCGAACGAACGGACCTCCGTACCTCGACATCTTCAGTCGTACTCTGCGCGTCGTCACGTGTGGACGTGTGTCGTTGCTACGTGCGCCAAGTACGCGAGCTTTCGAATTTACCTGTGGATTGTTAGTGTCGTGCTAAAAATTAATTATACACACTAGAACAGTTTTCACACTTCTGGATTTGGCTTTGGAACGTGCATGACCCTACGGACCCCCTTCTCATTCAAGGTTGGTGCCTATACCTTGCAAATAATAATGCGATTGGATGCATACGGAATGTCACTTGTCCGGTCCTTATGATGTTGAACTTGTAAAGGATTGTGATCGGATGATTTATTTCTAACTTGCGTCTCGGTTCATTGACTGTTCCTGCTCGGATTCTTGTTTTAGTATCGCTTCGAAATATCTCAATTGTTTCTTGTTTCTCATCCTTGTATCGATAAATACGGACGCAAAAACTTCTAACCGTAAAACATGAATTTTATTTTGTAATTCTCAAATCTCAATATTTATTTGTCGTTACTATACCGACTAACTTATACCGATGTTGCACACAACACGTTTCTTATCGGAATAGTTTAAGTGATAATATTTATCATTAATTCCAATGAAAATCAAAGGCAAGATAGCATGATTACCTAGGTATATTGTGATAATAAATTTCCCACCATTTAATACCTAATTTGGGTAGGTACCTATGTAATTTACGGTTTGACTAATAAGGACATTTTTGATTGGGTTTATAAAGAAGAATAAATCAATAAGTCTTTCAAATGCCTAGGTACCTATAATAATAAGAAAAGAAAGACCTTGTTGTGGGTAAGTTGGTTCAATAAGAATTTTTTGGTGACTCACTTCACACACGGAATATCCCATTCACGTCATACCTACCTAGGTACCTATATTTTGTAATTTCAACAATTATTATTGAATTTATTTCGTAAAAATAAATTTCAGAAGATTTCCGGCTGTTTACTCAACACTCAAATACCGACATTATTTCATATAAGTAATAATTAGGTATTTTAATCATAGAGTAATTAGGGTGGATAACCGGAATACAATTTAATTTATTAATTTAGTAGGTGAATCTTGACAAAAAATTTACTCTTTCAGTATACCTAGTACCTAATACCTAGTAAGTATATATTATAATTACAGTGCGTGTAGGTAACCCAAAACTCTTATCTGCATACAATTTAATTATTTTTATATGCTGTTCACATACTGTGTAGGATATCAAAATTATCAGTACGATAAACAACAGATGTCTAACAGATAACGTAATCTACGCAGGAGTAGGTATAGAAAATATATTAGGTATATTACCTTTAAATTCTAGCTACAAAACATTTACCTGTTTCCTGGATGTGGTATTCACAAAGAATTACCAGTGACAGAAAGGACAAAAAATTAATCTCCGTATCTACAAAGGCCACATACTGAATATCACATAAAAACTGCCATACAGGGAACAGACAATTAAATGAATGAACAATTAATTTCACCAACAAAGAGCTTTATGAGCTTGTTAGTCATTAAACATAGCAAAGGTATGATGCGTCGGCGCATAATGTGGCAAGCTCAGATAATATAATACGATGTAGTGGCAAGGCATTTGTAGAGGTCGACGGCAAGTCAAGGGAAAACGCTTGCCATTTGCATATAGTGATTGGTAATGTACATTAGAAGATATGTTTCGAAACATATTATCATTTACACCTGTTTTCTGTATATTTAACTTTTTGTCATCCAATATTGTGCATTCCAAATAAATGGGTTTGTAAATGCCCTGAGAGGTAATGA
This sequence comes from Colias philodice, assembly GCF_061535455.1. Taxonomy (NCBI): domain Eukaryota; kingdom Metazoa; phylum Arthropoda; class Insecta; order Lepidoptera; family Pieridae; genus Colias; species Colias philodice. The sequence continues at coordinate 5,130,209 of NC_143098.1, read as the reverse complement.
TGGTTTTATCCGATGCGGCTGTTTGTTAGAGTTAAAATAAATTTGCCTTTATAATAGGAGAAGTCGATAGTCGATATATAAATAGTTATAATTAACATTTTCGATAAAATATTAAAGTAATCATAATAAATCTGTCTCACTGTAAATAAGAAATAACGGCTAAGTAAGAAGCTGATACTAATTCTAAATCTGAATATTATAGGAATCAATGCGTCTCAATAAAATTTCATCATAATATATAAAATACATGTTCAACCGGTAGACGTTTCACCTTACTCCACCTTGTCGCCAATTCACGAACAGTTCAATATTATCCGCTAGTCATGTTCCGAAACAACTTGGTCATATTTGTAGAAACGGAGCTGGAGGGAAGAAGAAAGTTGTAAATAGTTTTCAAGTTCCCGGAACCACGGTATTCGGAAGCCTTGAAAATGTTTAAAGCTATTAAGAAGGTGGAAGCGTCCGGTGACTCGCCGACTCCTGTCAATGGCTTTCCGCTCACGGATGGAAGTTATCAAAACTCATTAACTCTGAAGGCCCTATCAAATGCGGAAAGATTCATACCTATAATGAACAATCACGATTGAAAACAAAATTCGCAATATTACCGCCAGAAAATATTTATCAAAAGATTTCCTAAGATGTTACTTGTCTGATTAATTAATGTAAAAATATTGCTTCGTGAATATCTGAGCATTTAAAATATTCACCGTATTTCTAGTATAATTATTAGACAATCATATATCAGCATGGGTTTTACTTTCAACACTGGTGTTTGCATTATTCATTAAAGTGGGTAATGAAAAATGTAATGGGTAAATGTTTTTTTATTGCCCTGTTGTTAGTTATGCTCACATAAATTAGTCGTTAATGAAGTACGTTTCCTTCATAATAGCACATCTTAAATTACCTTTAGAAATACCGCGTACCATATTATAATTTTGGTGTGTAATAGCTGAAGTTTGCGTAATCAGCAGAATTTCGAGTATGCCGCTTAATTTGGGCGCGCTTTGTTTAAGCGGCAATCAAAATTATGCATACCGGCGATCATATTTCTCGAATGTCAACTCGGTATTAGGAGGAGGTTTTGTTTTGGATCCTGCAGCTGTAAGGCCGTATTGTGGACGCGCTTTATACGATCGTAAATTTGCCTCAACAGTCGAGGTGTTTAATTATAGCCATACAATGCGTCTTATAACTTGTACTTAGGTGTTTGGAGTTCGCGTGTTAAAACCCCAGACGTTCTAATCTGTTGGAGCGGAGACTGTTTTGAAACTACAGTTTAATGTATTACGTGTCTGGGTTATACTGATGAAGTATCTAAAAGTTAGCTAACTAATTGGTAAGGGTCGAAAATTGGAGATTTAGTTTTTTACAAAATGATACAAAAAAAAAACACCATACAGACAGAGCGTTGTAGTCCATAATTTGATCGTTCACTTAATTTTTATTAGGAAACGACACAGACCTCAGTCCTGGAATTGATTATCGTCAATAAAGTTGACGAGATATTCATAAATTTTATATTGAGACAAATAGTACCTATGTGTCTTACAGTACAGTATGTTAATTCAACAACACCGTGACTACACTATCCATTTTTCAAGGATTCTACCTCTTTAACTTGATGTAAAAACTTCCTCGGTTCTTTTTCTTCATTACAATATGAAAATTACAATCGTCCGCGTCTAATTAAGGCAAATGACGCAATTTTTTGTCCCGCTCTTTTATAATTGTTTCAAACGTTTCCGTTCCACCCGGAAAGATCGTCGTGGGAACACGTGGAAATAGGTGTATTAGTTACCTGTTCCATTGCTTCCATGGAAGTAATTATTATGTCAAAATAATCGCTACTTGCTCTTGATGTCATTATATCAATTTCTTCGCGTTTCGCTTTATCCGTGTGAAACAAAGGTAATGTAAATAATAAACACCATATTATTGTGTTTGTCAATTGTAGACCGTACATATTTTCACGTTAAAACTCCGATAGTCACTTTGTCATTGGTTATAGGTTCCTACCGAATTAGTTCTATCAAATATATTGTGTAAATAACGATAAAAAAACAACGTACGCAATTAAAAAATACCTCAAAATTGTTTAATGTAAATTCTGTTTGGCTGGAAATTACTCGATTTGCGGCGACTGCAGTAGCTTCATGTGAGCGTGTTTTATTTTTATAGGCTACGTTTCCTGGCTCTTATCGTATGCTAAAGTTTTTTGGTTGTCTAATTACACATTCTACAGGTTTTTTGTTAGTCAAATGTTGTAAGGTTCGCTCGAATGAATTTTAGTTACATGTGGATTATCCCCTGGTATGCGCTTTGCTTTAGATCTTTCTGCAATCTGCATAGATAGGAACTTGCACAATTTAAACGTTGCCTTGTACTGACTAAATTTTCCTCTTTAATAAAATATATGTAGCACCTACTATTCTGCAGGTCATAATGGTCTAGAAAAAAGAATGAAGAGAATATCAGGTAGGTACCTACATTTATTTCAGTCGTTAAATATAAACCAAATCATTATGAATAACATTTAATATTCTGATAGACTGTATAACAATTTTATGATAAGCGCTAAATTATCGAAAATGTAATTGCTGAAACTAATATGTGTGAAATGATAACGTTATAAACTGTACGAAGGTCTAACTATGAAATGTGTTTTGTTTCATTGAATTTTTATACGTGCATGAATATTTGTATATATTATATATTTGCTGTGGTGTTTGGCGGTTTATTAATATTGTAAGATTTATTGGGTCTAGGAAAATATTAATACATATTATGAAATTTCTTGCTGTGTGATTGTATGTGATTGAGCCGATCTGAATAAATTATTTATACTCCGAATATTGGATTCACGGAAACTATATGAACTTTTTATTGTATAAATTAGATTAAAAAAATAAACCAACCTAGGACACAGATATATCATGCAAACTAGAATAAGACTTTCTTCATATAACTTTCATTTTTATATGTTCCTATTAAAATAGGATAAATGCTATGGTATAAAGCGAAAATTAAGTAACGGTCGTTGTGAAGATTTCATAAACAAAGCGTGGTAGAACGTGTTTGTCTAAAAATATTGGCTATCGTGTATAAACCCATTCGAAAGTGGTTGGACAGCGAATATTGTTTGAAAGTTTTCCCGTCGCTTTATGTAGACTTTAATGCTATAGACTATAGAATAACCTTTAGAGCGAGCGCGCACGAGCAACTTTGTCTCCGCAACTATTTTGTCTCCGCAACTATTTTGTCTCTTCACCCATGGGCTAGTATGAAAGTGCGCGCACGTAGCGACGCAACTCCCCATACAAATTGATGGGAGAGACAAAATAGTTGCGGAGACAAAGTTGCTCGTGCGCGCTCGCTCTTACTTTCAACGCTGTTTCTAGACAGTTCAGACGTTATTTTAAAGATGCGTCGTTCAGATGAGCGGCGGTAAGCAACTAATAAAGTTAAGACGATACACAAAAAAAAATCCACTGCTTGGCGGGCGGAGTCTAATAGCTCGCTATCGCGAACGCGGGTGTGCGCGAAGTCATTCTTGCATACTCGCCGCGCTGCCGCTGGCCGACTCGGCACAAACATGTATGGAGTCGTCATACAGTTATAATATTGTTATACATATATATTTAATTGTTGATTTATTGGTTTTATTTTCTTGCTTATAAACACAAAATTATCTTCTTTTTAAGAACTACTTAGACATTATTAATAATTATTAATTATTATTATTTCGTAATGTTTACTTTATTACAAAATAATACAGGTTATAAATAATCTTTAAAATAACAAAAAATATTGTTACTCTGAAAAAATGAAAACGTACCTAATTACGCGGACTACTGAATTGATAGAATTTGATGCTGACGTAGCTATATTACATCATGCCCAGAAATGAAAGGTACTATTTCTGAAAGAAGTTATAAACCCTAATTCTTCTCAGTCAAAGTCAAGAGTGGAAGATATCGCTAATACAGTAAAACTGATGCGAAACTTTGGATGTTAATTTGTATATTTTTTTGTTAGTTGTTACTTAATCACGTCAAGACTACATTACCAATTTTGATAAAATATAGCTAATTGCCTGGATTTACACATAGGATACTTTTTATCCGAACTGAACACTTCTGTGGGATAAAACAGGATTCACGATATAACCTAATACCACGCGGGCAAAGCCGCGGTCGGAATGATATTTTTTTAAGTAAAAAAATTGTTTAAAAAAAACACAAAATATATTGACGCATGTATTTATTTTTTGCACTCTATTATAATTGTAATTATTCATTACAAATAATCAAAATAAAATAGCCAGAACAAAGTTAGGCCCTGGTAGGATAGGTAGGCAGGTACAGCAATGTGAGACGAACACTGGCTTATTTATACCAATAATAATGTATTATAAACATTAAATTAAGTTTACTTTCTAACAACAAAAATACATAATATTAGCTAATGTGAAAACGAATCAACCAATCATCCCACAACAATGAAATGTGCACACAAATATTCATCCAAATCGGTTCATGTGATTAGGAGGAGTGACTGCAGCGCCATCCTCCGGGCCCAATTGTGTTTCCAGATCACCCAGGAACTCAATTTAATATACTTACACAAAATTTTTCGAAATGAAAACTCACATTACTATGTAAATATTAATATAAACCGGTTTTAGTACTAAGCAATTTCCCGCACAGGTGTAGTAAGTATAAATGAAATAAATATCAACATCAAATTCTTTATACAACATACTTATCTACCACTTACTAAGAAATTCTTGAAATTTTTTCGTATTTTTTTAAATTATAATACTACTCCAACGAGCTCCTGTTCCATAATTCCATATTACGTCCACCATACTTCCACTAAGTTCACCATGATTTTTTATTTCTTTGCACTTTGTTGCTTTTTGCTAAAAATGGAATCATGCGATAAAACCAGTAGAGCGTTGATAACATACATTTTTGACTGAATAAAGGTACTTACACTACGGCCGACGTAACTTGGCGGGCCTGAACTTCGCGCAGAAGGCTGCGCACGAACGTTTTTTAGGAACGAAATGGTGGCATGAGGCGGCGTGCGCGGGGCGGAGATCTAGGCTAGGGATTGACTCTATGTAAACACAATCATCCCTTTATTCGAACGAATATCGCAATCGATTTTTATCGATTTGAAATTTATTGATTTTTGTTTATATGAGATACTGAACGAAATAGCTTTACAAATTTATTGAATTTTGTCGTTAGTAAAAGAGATTTCGAGTTTAATAGCAAAAAAAAACTAATAACATTTTATTTTCATGGTTGTAAGACATGATTTAGTTAAATATCATTTATTTATAAACGACCACTACAATAAGGACTGATTGAGAATATTTGAAACCTATTATAAAATTAAATATAAATATATTTCACAATTCAATTTCAATCGATTTGAAAAAAAAATCGATTAATCAATATCCTCAGACACGCATAGTGGACATCCCTTTTTGTTTACGTCGTATAACTTCGTGCATATTCGGCAATTCTCGGTACGCAATTATGTATCTCAGTCACACGTTAACATTGGTGTCGTGTTCGTGTCGCTATCTCTGTCTTGAGTACAGGCGGTTACAAAAGTTTTCGTTGAGTTGATCGTTATTATTTGTTATTAACTTATTATTATATTGTTGAGTGTTAAGTTTAAATTTGTTCGTGTTTAAGTTTGTTTTAGTGATAATTTGGAATATTCTACTTGGAATTTTGTATTATTCGGGAACAAAGATGCCACCAAAGCATAATATGGTTTTAAATCGCCAGGCGAGAAAAATAATATTCGATTTAACGCAGTATTTTAAAAAAGAAAAAGAAGAAGGCGTAAAAAATGTTGACAAAGTTTTTTTAAGAGTTGCTGAGTGAATCCTGAATTCAATAGGTTATTTTTATTGCTTTATTTCTCATAGCGTTTTGATATTTATTTTATTTGTACTTGGTCTCTGTATAAGGAAATTTTTATTCGAATTTCAGTTTAAAAGAAATAAATGCCTATAACACTTTTTTTTACGAGTGTACATGCGCAAAAGTTCGTAGAGGCTATGTTCAGGCCCGCCAAGTTACGTTGGTCGTATTGTACGAAGGAGTGGGTTCACATTGTGAACAATCAGTGGGTTTATTTTCCTTCTGGATTCCAGATTTCTGAAAAGATTATTTATGCTATAAATGAAAAAATCTTACACATTCGTTATGTACTTAAAACAGGGGTACATATCAAACATCGTCTATAATACAATTATCATCAAATTTAAAATAAAACCAACTTACTTCATTAATTTGTTCCAATTGTAAGCATTCTTTTTCCTCCAACCTTTATGTTTCTTCTTCTTATTTTCTTTATTGTCCCCATTTGTCTCATTTTGTTATCGTGTTGTCACCCTTTTTTACGATTGCGCAAGCGACACAAGTTCCCCGTGTGACGGCCGTAGCGGGAATGACTCGTGCAGCGATCGGGGTAGGAAGGTACAGGGCGGCTCTCGCTATATTGGCTGGTCAGGCGCTAATTTCAAGTATTTCTTGTTTATTTCAAAACCATCGCATATTTCAAAATTCTAACACGGTAGACGTATAGGTTGTATATTTTATAGTTAATATCCAAAAAGTCGTAACTTTACGTTTGTTATTTTGAAGATGCCAGAGATTAAAAAAAAATAACAATGAGAACTTTGTATTTTTTTTCTATCGAGAAAATATCATGGAATCATGTTTCTAAAACGGTAGACGTATTGTGTTACTATTGAACTTTCTTGTCAAGAATTTTCATCACGACAACTTTAATAATATAAAAATTACGAAGGTTTAAAAAGGGCCGTAAATGTTAGAAAAATTAATTCATCACCTTAAGGAGTTGCGTTTAATTAAGTGGGGAAAGGGCAGAGATGCTGGATACTATCTGACCTCTAGCATTGATTTTATTTAACGAGATTTTCTGTTGTACTGTATTTAGCTTATTTGGATAAATTTATCCAAGGATAATCTTCACTTTTCAAATTGTTATCTTCTCGGAAAAGTTCATTTTTTCCATATAAGAACATATGGCAATCATTTTATTGTTCTTGTAGGTTAAATTCCGGTTGAATTAAGGTCGTACAACCTTTAGTAATATTATTATTAGGCAAATTTTAATACCGATATGTGATTTTAATAATCTGATATTTTATCTAACAATGCCTAGTTCCTAAATAGATTATTTGAGCACAACTTCGCAGAAGTAATGCATCAAAAATAGAATTTATGGAACCAGCCTATATTCGTAGTGCGGCAACAAACTCGCCAAACAAGCTGGCCAATGAATGGCCATTGTTGTTTCACCATTATCGTCACCGCGCGTAATCGTGTGCTGTAAACTTCCGATGTAGATTAATGTGAGGGCATCGCAAAAGGGAAATTGCCCCCGTATTGTGGCAACAACGAAATCACGATTATATGTCCTACATCATTGCGATAAGGGTGTAAATGGTAAAGCAGCATTGCACAAATATATGCGGGAGAATGTTTGTCGCGGTTTTCCTTTTTTTAGCAATTTAAAATACCACCACATTTTGACCGATTGGTCTTAATTAACTGCTTGACAAATTATCCATCTTTGTAAAGTTGATTGATCGATTCTAGACTGCCATATTGCCTCTTTCAGTTTTACGTTTTTCCTCAAATATCTAACTATTAGAAGAAGCTTAAAGCTCATTATAGTTAATGATAAGTAGGAAATATTATTAGTAGGACCATTTAATAATAAAGCTTTTGGAGTACCTACGTCAATAAATATGGCTAATACGTATTTAAGGAGATAGATCGTTCTGAAAGATTTTAAGTAGGTAGTAATGTGGTATTGTTTATTAATAATAATTGAAGAACAACAAAATTACTAATTGGTATCTTTTGCTTATTGTGGTTTTCCTATAAACTTACATCTTCAATAAAAAAATTTAATGAGAACTTTAACGTCACGACATTGGTTCTAAAAAGAGAAGTATACAGTCACGCATGGTGGATCTTTTTATTTGTTTTATTATATTTTTCTCAAGCGTTGCTATCATTACGATATTTATAGAATCTTCAAGGTCGATCAAGTAGTTCGTTTACCCTGAATATAAACTATTTTCTATAAAAACTGGTTAAATATTACTGCAATCGCAACCAGCTGACGCCTCGATAGTTGCTTTAATAGCCTGCGCGACTAGGGTTTTATGCATTTCAAATTAATAATTTAAATACTGCTATTATATATGCATTTAAATTTATAGTTTCTTAATAAATAGCTTCGCTTTGCTAACAGGTTTGTAAAGAAAAAAAATATAAGAACAGTGTGCTAATGTGGTATGGGATGTTTTTTGTTTAAATGTTAATGTTTTGAAACTATAATATTAATATAGCGAAGTTCTTGGAGTAAACATTATCCGAAATTCAATAATGTGGTTAGTTTGTAAGTGGAGTGATGACGCATCTGGCGGGTGTAACCTATACGTTTCCTTGTTCATTGAGATTCAAATAATTTTGTGACCGATATACTGAGTGTCTCAATTTTCCTCAAAGTAAGAAGTAGAAGTAAGAAAGCATATTTGTCTTACCGAATTTTAAAAATACGTGTGGCACCCGGGGACTGCCGCGGTAAAGCTATTGCATGCTATGCCTTCAAGCCACACCTCCGTGCCCGTAGGAGTGCGTGAGGTTTTTTCGTTACAGAATTTCTGGATTCAGTCCCCGCGCTCAAGGCCCGCGATAGAAGCAATGCAATAGCTTAATCTATACTAATATTATAAAGAGGAAAAGTTTGTAAGTATGTATGTAAGTATGTATGTATGTATGGTTTTCACGCAAAAACTACTGGACCGATTTCAAAAATTCTTTCACCATTAGAAAGCTGCATCTTTACTGAGCAACATAGGCTATATTGCATTTTCAAAAAAATTAGAGATCCTTACCAAAAATGCAATAATGTAACCCAAGGTGTAAAAAAATCCTCAATAAAACTTCTGTCATCGCGTGCGCTGCGGAATCTATTGAAGATAGAACAAAAAAATGTTCTACAGTATTATAGAATGGATCAATATCTACAAGAAAGTCCGCGATACCTTAAGTCCATCTTCAGTAGTTATGTTACTACAACAACTTTTTTACGTTTTCAAAGTAAATAGAAGTGCCGACAGTAATCAAACCATGTTATCCATACACATATATTAATCCTTATCCCATTAAATGATGTTTTATTATAGACTGTTTCAATACCAGCAAAATACTTTTTAAATGAAAAGAATTGGATATTCCATTCAAAAGATATAACGAATTTAAAAGTGTCAATCTACAGAAAATAGTAGGTATACTGTTCGAGCAGGCCGTAGTGCGGGGGTCACGGAGGAATTCTACCAATATGCGTCTTGACGGAACACAGTGGGGTTTTGGTCGGTAGGAATCCGACATAACCCACGGCCCCTCCCCTGGAGGCCGTGGGTATCTATGAAAGATTTCCCCACTAAAACAAAAAAAAAAGGCCGTAGTGCGGGACGGGGTAAAGGTGATTTTCATGTCCGACCTATAGTAGACTTTTCACTGTAAAGATATCGCTATCTATGCGGGTGAAACCGCAGGGCATTGCTAGTAATATATAATATGGTTTATCATTTCATTGCAGTCGAGAAATTCAATACTTGAGAATCATTGAAATCTACACTAATATTATAAAGAGGAAAACTTTGTTTGTTTGTTTGATTGTAATGAATAGGCTCATAAACTACTGGACCGATTTTAAAAATTCTTTCACCATTCGATAGCTACATTATCCACGAGTAACATAGGCTAGGTTTTATCCCGGAAATCCCACGGCAACGGGAACTATGCGGGTTTTTCTTTGAAAACGCGGGCGAAGCCGCAGGCGGAAAGCTAGTAATTATATACAATGGGACGTTGGCTTCAGAGACACTGGACAAGTAATATGAAATGCGTAGGTAGTTAGGTTTGCCCATGAAACTGGTTCGTTCAACCGCTATGGTGTGCGTTCACCTTTTGCAAACGGAAGGTATATTTATAGAAATGCACCACAGACTATATGGTTAGGTTAGGCGATTTAAAATTGATTTGTTGATGGTTTAAAATTTAAATCACTTAAATGTAATTGCTGAAAATGTTAAAAATATAGTTAAGTATAAGAATAAAACACGATTGAAATGAACTTCTGAAATTATTGAACTGTCACCGAGATAAAACTAAAAGTTTGAATAATAAAGTCAAAATCAAGTCTCTGGAGTCAGTTACATCCAAACATACAGGTGAAGCGAATAAAAGCGTGTTAAAAAGTAATTGGAGCAGAGAACACTAGGACGATGAAGTAGTCTGTCTTGTTTAAATGAGTCGCTTTATACGTTCGTTTTTGTGTGTTATATCTCGTTTTATGTACTTGTAAGGTGTTTATAAATAAAACAGTAGATCTTAATGGTGTGAAGCGAAACCGCTTCAATTGTAGCTCTGGATTTATTCAAGGAAAGGAAAGGAAAGCTGTCAATTTACGGAAAATATTTCTTTTTTCGCACAACAAAATGTTTTATTTACTTTTGTGGACAGGTCAAAAACTAGTTCTTTTTTTTAATAAAACTGGAAAAAAATTGAGACGGATTTTAATGAACCAGATTTCAGACATTCTTCTTAACAAAATGTACGAAAATAATACAGTTTTACATACATTGTTTTTAACCATACACTCACAACAACAAACCTTTTCCGCCTTTTTAATCGACATAATTGGATTAATTACGTAAAATTATAAATAACACATAAGTACCTACTTTTACGTAAATTCGAAAAATTCTGGAATTTTTAATTATGACGTATTGTTTGTTTACTCAATAAATTGACTTTTTTTGTACATAATATATTGAAAAGATATGATAAAATTTAACTGTCTGCGTTCTCTGATGATGAATTTTACATAAAAGGGTATTTAAATTAATATACGTTCCACTTTAACAATATACAAATACGTAAGTAGGGATAAGACTATATCAATGAAGTAATTGTGGAACAATTTATGCCATTCGATGCTACAAGAGTACACAACGATGGCAATGGGATCTAGACTGGCTAGCATTGCCGTTGGCCATTCATCGGTCAAGTGTAGGTACCTGTTTAACCGCATAGGGCGAGCCCACAGTGAAGGTATTAGTTTGCGATTTAGTTGGAGAAACTTGTCTCCAACTATTATTAATATTAAATTTATAGATTTCTATAATATTTCTTTGCACAGTTAACAGAAAACAGCGTGGTATAAAGTTTATGACTTTAAATATTTAAATCAGGATAACTTTTAAAATCTTTAAAAGCTTTAAAATCTTGATAGCAAATGGGCCATCAATGAAATACTTCAACAACGCCTTCTTTCAAAGTAGAATTATTAGGTAAAATAGCAAAGTGCAAAATGCAGTATGTACGTAGCCTAAAGCCGGCCGCAAGCTGCCCGAGGCTATAAAGGTACTATCGTGAGAAAGTTCAAAGATCTTGTGAGAAGCGTTGTAGCTAATGAGGTGGCGAATCGAATTGAATATTGGTGTTGATTACGCTTATAATGCACCAACGGTATGGCCTTGATAAACACCATATTATTATGAAGGAAATGATATTGGCGTATAGCACGTATTAAGTATTTGCGATATGGAATTGTTGGCGATTTGATGAAACGCACAATGGTTGAGTGTACGGTAATTTAACTCTGTATCTGTTAATTTTATTGTTTTTGCAAGCTTTAGTTCAATTTTGACTGCGTTGTATTGGTGATAAGTTTAATGGGATTTTTAAGGGAATTGATTATAGTTTTAAACGTATGAAAACAACGTAGGAAATTAGTATTTATGAATGAATGGGAATTGTAGATTAATTAATTAATTCTAGCGAGGTTAATTTATGACCTACCTATGTATTTACCTACAAGCATATTTTTTTTCATAGGTAATATTTATTCTTTTTATGTTACTAACATTTTATAAGTCATTTAGTAGTCAATAGTTTTTATGAAACAAAAGAATAATAACGACATGTTAATTAAATATTCAAGTACATATCTTACATATAAAAATGAATCGTAAAATGTATGTATGATGTGTGTAAGCGCATAACTCGAGAACGGGTGGACCGATTTCGATAATTCTTTTTTTATTATATTCCTTGAAGTACGAGGATGGTTCTTATGTAGAGAAAACATAAATACTTATGTACCACAGGCGAAGCCGGGGCGGACCGCTAGTTAACAATAAAAAACGACTAAACACAGTCATGAGCGAAAGGTTCGCCAAAAATATCGTGTCAATGAACTTGTTTGATTAACTAATGTTCGTTTATTTGAAGTGTCTTTCCCATATTCATGAAATATTTACTCTTGAGTCCTGGTAAATAGATATTATGTTTTTGATATACGTATCAAGAGATTTATGATAATAATTACTAACATAAACAGTTTATATTAGATGTTATTATGAACTTTATGATTACAGTACAATATATGTAATATAGTACATAATAGATTAGAAATACATGTTATACATAATATCCAAACAAAACAAAAATACTAAAACACACATTAAACTCCATTGGGGTTTTCCGCTGATCCATAAAATCTATTTAAGGTATCGATGGAAAAAAGTTTGAACATAAATTTTAACGTATATTGTTGGTGTGTTGTTTTTTTATGTTGGCATGTTTTTTGTTGATGCAGTTTTTTTATGTTTATGTATAGTTTTTTGACTGTCTTTAAAATTTGTTACTTAATAGTTTTGCATTTATTTTATTTCTTCTGTTCGAAATTGTTTATTTGTCACTTTAAAAATAACCTTTTTTAAATTATTTTTCCATCGTTTGGAAAACAGTTGACCTTTTATACGTTTTTGTCAAATTAATATTTGAGGAATCAGGCAGATCTTTAACAATTTACTGATTATTAACAAAGATCTGCCTGCTTCCTAATAGACTACAGGCCCATGTTGAAAAAATTATGGGTCATTTGACCCACCACCTGACCTATCTAGAATGATATAAGAGCATAAAATAATAAGATTCAGCACTATGACGTCATTCGTAAGCTGTCCACCTGAGTGCAGGTGAGAATTCGAAAGTTCAGGTAGAGATTTTCTCCCCTTGTCTCCATGATTTTTGTACGGCGTTGCGGAATAATGGCTTAAAAGCAGTATAGAAATAGTATGACACAGATGCCGTACAAAAATGGTGGTCCACAAAGTCGGAATTTATTTTTATTTTTCGACAGTTGCCGGGGTGAATTTGGTCATTTGATTTTGTACGGCATCTGTGTCATACTATTTCTATACTACTTTTAATCAATTATTCCGCAACGCCGTACAAAAATCATGGAGACAAGGGGAGAAAATCTCTACCTGAACCTTCGAATTCTCATCTGCACTCAGGTGGACAGCTTACAAGTGACGTCATAGTGCTGAATCTTATTATTTTATGCTCTTATATCATTCTAGATAGGTCAGGTGGTGGGTCAAATGACCCATAATTTTTTCAACACGGGCCTGTAGTCTATAACTATTTAAATATAGAATATAGATTTAAGTGCAATCACCAATCACTGTAAATACCGCAAAAGTATGATGTACGATGCAAAACACGTGTTCATTTGTAGAAATACTATAAATAAGTAAACTCGTCTGGTCAATATACACAAACAGCGAATAAGTGCGGAGTGCGGACGCACTTCAGTTACACGAATACACTGAGCGACGCAAGTAAACAATACAAACAAGCTAGTTATTAATGCACTGTTCGCTTAATCGAATGACATCATATTACAATGACCCGGCCAATGATACGGGCCAATCTCGCTAATGCATTAAACTAACAGACGCCCGCGCCGCGCCAGCCCATCATTTTAATTTTAATGGGTACTGCGAACTTTTGTTTTGGCTTCTATGAATTTGTGACATTATAAAAAAGTTTGGTGTACACTATGCGGTAATTTTCTAAATTGGTTTAGTGCATGGTAAATGCTCTTTGGTAAGTAACGAATAAAAATAGGATTTTTTCAGAAAATTACAGGCGTTGTTATTGCGTAGACTAGACAACAAAAGTAGAGATAGGTGGAGTAGGTATAGTATTTCTTAAATGAGTCGATGTTCAAAGTTCCTTTTCAGCAGAACTGTATCGTAATTCCATTACGTTTAATCATAATATACACATAATATGCTGATAATTTTATCTTCTTTTAAATTATATGAAAATTTAAAATACATTTCCGTGACAAAAGCGTGTGATGTATAAATAAGCTTCAAAAGCATTTTACAAAATCACGTGACAATAAAATGTATTAAAACATTGGCTTTATCAAATAAAACGTAGTGCATTATTTTGCGTAACGTTTTATATGCGGTTTCGTATGCATTGTGCTTGGGAATTTAATAGTGTACCTATTTCAAATTTCATAACTTCTCGTAAATATGAATAACTATGTTGGGCACGTGCTATGTAATGTACGAAGTAAATGATTATATAAAAAAAGGTAGTAAAATAAAGTCTTATTTTCAAACATGTTGTACGGTTTCGCAGTTCAAATGTCAGTCGAAGGAATCCGCTGTGTTTATGTCAGAGGCATTTTACTCGGATATTATTCAAGATAAATAAATAATACTTTGAACGGCATGTAACTAGCTAAACGATATATAACTTTAACCTTTTGATTAGTCTTTAGATACTACAAAGATGATTCTCAATAACGTCTGATTATTGAAATATTTACTATTAAATCCCTCCATCATCTTCGTCATCATCATCAATCCTCTATACTATGATTTATCAATCTTCCACATTCAGATAACTATGTACCCATTTGATCGTAATAAAAATAGCTGTTAGTAAATAAAAATATCCCAACAAACCAAAAAAGTTGTTCACAATGCAAACCCATTCGATGGTTATCGTTTGCCTAGCGCGCTTGTAACAATAACATTCTTATCAACGAAACACATTTCGATTTTATGTAATCATTGCACTGATTTGATGTAAAACGAGCGAAAAATGAGTTTCCACGCTTGCATTACGTTTCACTATTAAAGTCCATACAGAACGATAGTTCTTGCAGCCATAAAAGCGATCGGATATCGATATGATTATACCTAGTACAGTTTTTTATTTGGTGCATTAGTGCAATCTAGGTTTTAGTTACGTGTTTATTTATTCTCTCGCAGCCGTGATGGAGTCACGCAATGCAATACTTTTTTAAATTTATTTTGTATGATGAGTAATGAGATATTTTTTTCGTTTTAAGTACCGGTTTGGACTATCACTATTCACTAGCCTAGTTTATAAGATGTATTTTATGTGTTATTTTAAATAAATATCTTATAAACATACCAAGATTCGTTCATTCTTATTGAGATTAAATAGTTTTAAGACCTTTTATAATCTGATGATTTATACGTCTTTACTCTTTACTCTTTATACTTGCAATCGCGATAATCTAATTGGACAAAATAATAAGGAACACTGTCTTGTGCGTAAATAGCTATTTAAATATACATTTATGTTTCCTGACTTATATTCTTTTGTTACAGGTATGTACGTGTGAATTAATCAGGCGTTTGTGCAGCAGTGTGAGCTAGACATTGGTATAATTGTTGAATCATCTTGTATATGGTTAGTGCATTTTGATGTTTCAATTAGTATAATAGGTTTAGATTTTATTAATGTAAATTATTTTGTCTTAAAAAGTTAAAACATAATGTTAATTTATTTAACGACTACACGTTACGATGTAATTTGATGTTCATTTTATTGAAGAAAGTTTTTAAAAAGACTAGAAGCAGCTGTGATAGCGAGAAATGTGACGGAAAACATTAATCATACATAGATGGATCTATTAAATGTGAGTAATGCCACAACAAAAACAAGTAGTGCTGTCTCACAGTAATAAAATTATAAAATACCAGCGTAGGTACATGTTCGTATTAATTGGGCGCATAAAGCAAAATAACCAATCTTCTATTAGATGATACGTGTAATATGCAAGACCAAATCTTAAAAATAAAATAAATATCAAACTAGATGATATGTTCAACGATTCTGTTCAATCAAAAACATAAAATATTAAAATTTACTCAATAAAAAAAAATCACCAAGTTAGCTCTAATTTTCACACTTTTACGTTTTCTACTTGACATGGTAATACTTATTATGATTTTTTTTTCATAAACAATTATATTAAAACATTTGCAAGATATTTGTCAGAGCATTTTGTGTAATTACTTTTAGTTTTGGTTTTATCTGCGATAAACCACTTTTGGCGCTCTTTTTTTCTCGAGATAAACGTTTGATTTTGTCACGATAAAAGTGGTTTATCGCAGATAAAACCAAAACTAAAAGTAATTACACAAAATGCTCTGACAAATATCTTGCAAATGTTTTAATATAATTGTTTATGAAAAAAAAAATGTTGTGTGGTTTTATGAAACCTCGGTAAAAGTGAAACTGTTCGAACGGTTCCGAACACTGCTTTGTGTAGCGCATGTCGCGTGTCGGTCGGCTGCAGAGTAGGTATACCTACTCGGCAGCCGCGATACACGCGACATGCGCTACACAGACCAAAAAGTTTGAGACGATGTAATAAAAGTTTCACTTTAAAAAATCATAATAAGTATTACCATGTCAAGTAGAAAACGTAAAAGTGTGAAAATTAGAGCTAACTTGGTGATTTTTTTTTATCGAGTAAATTTTAATATTTTATGTTTTTGATTAAACAGAATCGTTGAACATATCATCTAGTTTGATATATATTTTATTTTTTAGATTTGGTCTTGCATATTACACGTATCATCTAATAGAAGATTGGTTATTTTGCTTTATGCGCCCCCTTAATAAATTTTTATTTTATTAATGAATTATTTCCCGCATCGAACATTTTTACTTATTACAAGCAGTATGATTCATGGAATAAATTTCTTAAAACCTCGTAAATGGGTTTTAAATAAGTAGTCAGGTATGTACGCAAAAACATTGTACCTAAGGTGAGGTAATATAGTCATGTGTTTTTGTACACAAAACTACGTCATGTCGACCTTTCGAGGCAATAAAGTTTCTGCAGGTACATGTGTGTGTACCTACTGTATTTCTTATTTAAATCATACCTCCCGCCGCACCGGTGTCTTGTACCGGGTTTGATGTTGATACATGGCACGGTCGTTTCTTGTTTTTAACGGTCGGTTAGATTGCCGCTCGTCCACTTTATTGTTCCGTAAACCGCTGTTACATTACGTTTTTGTTTTCTATACGGCGCATAGTGGCGTACAACTTGTGATTCGGACAAGTTTATCTGTACTAGCTTTATGGGTGCATAAACTCTTGACGGTGTATGCGGTCTACGTTTTATTCGCGCTTTATGTTTTGTACTGCGGGCATGTAATTCTTAAAGCGGTTTATAGATATGCGTTTGTTTATGTGAGAATAAAATGTTTATTGTAACTTTGCGTGGCAATCGTCGTTTTATCCGAAAATATAAAGGGGATATTACACTAGTTTATTTATTTGCAGTTGAAATGCCGGGTAATGCATTATGGATGTCAACTGTGGATGTTGTGAACACAACTAGTGTCGTCAACCTGCAGAATTATGGCGGGTCGGCCGGTAATGACGACAAATTGCTTGAAATGCGCGTAATTAGAGATAATCACACAGTGATCATAAAATGATGTTAGTGCCATTACAAGGCTACCAGTGGTAGTCGTACGCAATCGAAATAGATTTATGCATTGAAATAATATACCGAGTAAAGAAAGTTTCGATAGCATATTGCAGTTTAAATTGAAATTAATACTCTATCGTCGTGACACCTTTTCTAGTTGTTCTCCAGTCTTGACATTATTTTATGCCTTCTGAGCAATACTATTTTGGAAATTATTGCTCTACATATAATAAGCAAATCGCTTTACCGTGAAATATTAAACCGTTTTTCTAAGTTCAAAACGTTACGTAACGTGTAACCTAATCGTTATGTTCATTTATTAACATGGTCTACATTCAATAACAGTTCTATGAATGCATATATATAAAAATCATCAACTACACTAATATAAGTATTCACACCGCCACCCATAAATATCAATAAACGGGGCGATAAATTAAAATGTTCTCACGTCTCGCGCAAGGCCATAACTCTGTCGACGTGACCGTTGTGTTCGCAGCACTCCTGTTTAGGGACCAATTAACGACATTATAGGTCGTCCTGGCACCACTGAAATATTGACCCCGAAACATCATTAGTTATCCGCCCTATCTACATGCTTTAAATGTAGACAAGGATAACGATCTGCGGGGCGGTCGTCACGATATTAATGACCCGATTTATGGGTAGTTAGATAAGAAATTAACCCATTTGTCTCAGTTAGATCACAGACTTTGACAATACGTTGAAGATATACATATAAAGCGCCTATGTTATAGCAATCGTACTGAATGTTGTTTAAACCGTAATGCTCCATGTGTTACTTGTATTACAATTCTTTAAATATGAATTGTAATACCTAAGTATAGCTTTTGATAAACGATAACTGTAAACTGTATCGCATTGTAATAATAATTGTACACATTTTGTTGGGTTGCGATCTGCTCTTGAAATTACCTAATGTAACGCTTATAGGCCCAACAAGATCATGATCTGTGATGTGTATTCAATTTAAATAAATAAATAAATAAAACTTGTCATAATTGGATGCGAACCGCAATACGGACTGTTTATCCAGATTATGAACTGTATACCAAATTTTGGCTAACGAATATACTAAACAAATACATAATATCAGTACGAAGTAACGCTTTTAGATTATTACTTCCTCTAAGATAAATAATATATCTACGTATCGAACTCCAATCAAATTCCGCAGAGAGAAATCCTGAGATAATAACGAAACACCGCATCACACATTTATATAGAAATTCACAAATTTATACGAGTTTGTGATACTAGTTCCACTAGACGTAGATAAAGGAGAAGTTTAAATTGTGCGCATAAACTCAAATAGTGAAAGACTATAAATATCATATTCTTAACATAGTAGTGAAAATATATTATTCGAGCACCTCGATATTATAATTAATGCAGTGACCTCGAAAAGGTCCTACAAAAACAGTTGTATCTCGCATGCTCTGATTCGAAGTAAGTTTAACTTTTATAAGGTTGTCCTCGTTTATTTTTCCACGTTAAAAGTTAATAACTGTTTCTGTTTGCGGTTACTATAAATTACATTTGTATTAAAAAGTTATGAATGGTAATTTCTATCTTATTAGAAGTGGGCAGTGAATTTATGCACATCTTATAAGAATTTTAGAATATTTTTATTATTTATTCTAGGTCAAAGTGCCTCTTACGAATAATAATTTGCGCCACGAACTATATGATGTTGTTTACAGTTATTTTCTAAACAAATTGGAAAGTTGTTTCGACAACAAGTAAGAATTTTGATTATGTGAATTATTATTGTGAATCAGATCTGGCCGAATTAATTGGTTTGCTAAAACACATTACAACTTCCTTAATAGCCTTTATTACTATCATTATCTAATTTTATATTTTGAAGAAGCGCTTTATGTAATTTTCTAAACTGTCCATAACATCGAGATTTCAACTGATTTGGTACAGTCAATTTGAAAAGATGATTTCGTACAAATAGGAGAAGCGTAGGCAGTTTTTTTAATTTAGTGATTATTCGCCCTTCTGTAAGATGTCTAGATAGTATATTATTTATTGTTATGTCTTACCTCAATACATCACCTCCATTGTTCTCGATTGTTATCAAAAGTGTTTGGTTACAATGAGTCACCGTCGTTCATTGTAGTAACGCAGCTGTCATTCACAATGATGATGCGATATTAAGAAGTTATTTAATTGAATTTCCTCATACAATCGGCTTAATATGTTGTAATGGTGTTAAGATGCGTATGACGTGTTGTAAAGTTGTTGTGTGTGATGTTATTCCTCTTTGAGATTTATTTCGATTTATATTTGGGCTTTTGTTTCATCTCGCTCTTGAAAAAACTACCTATAACCTAGGTATACTTCTTCGTTTCCGGCAGTGATAGATATGTTGTGGTTATGAGAATGAAGAAGAACTAAGCAAGAAAATAAAAGCATTCAGATTTTGTTTTTTACAATGATATCATTTGAATTATCAAAATAGAACAGAAAACAATTCCTTTACAAACTAACATTTCTTCGGGCGTCGTTATCGTTAAAAAAATAATGTTGAACATGTGTGTATTGTTATAGCAAATATCTGCCAAGCACATCCAACGAGTACAAACATATCCAATCATAGATAATAGATTATGAATGAATCCATTTGTGGCCTCATTTCTTAAGCTCAAATTCAGTTCAGCTGTCTCGGGCTCATAAATAGTAGTCATTGTGCGCTCTATCGACGACTACAATTGATAAATGGATACCAAATGCTCTCGCTTCCCTCCTACGGCCTGATTGTGCGTCGGATTGCCTCTCTTTGTTCAAATCAAGTGTCAATTCACTGGTAACAATGTTTACTCCTGTATCTTCACTTTTGTTTCGCTCTAACGATCTTTTTGCGTTTCGTAATCCTTTCATTTTTTCGTCGTATTTTTGTTATGTTTGTATAATTAAATGATTAAATTGAAAGGGATTTGTAGACTAATTTTTGATATCAATTGATTTAAATGTACTGAATGATCCATGACATAATTTGTTATCTTAATTATGTCATGTTTCGCAATCATTGCAACGAGTGATGTTCTTGATTATGAATAATTGTATTATATTGATATCCATACTAATATTATAAATGCGAAAGTAACTCTGTCTGTCTGTCTGTTACTCAATCACGCCTAAACTACTGAACCAATGTGCATGAAATTTTGTATGGAGATATTTTGATACCCGAGAAAGGGGATATTTTGATACTACGGGCGAAGCCGGGGCGGACCACTAGTCATATTATAAAGTACAGTGCAGTTCAAAACCATATGGTTTCAAGTGTGGATATTAAAATGCTAGATACGTTTATCATACACAAATATCCAGTTGATTACTATTCTAGTCACTTTTTCAATATCTAGTTGACCGTGTTATATTACTATAATTGGAGAGTTCCGTAGTTCCGTAGTTCCGTATTCCGTTCGTTTAAATGTTAAAAATTCCCTACGTTTGTAACTATCATATTATTATATTCTATTATAGTGTATTGACCGCAGCGTGTAATGGCATAGGTGAGCGTTGGAGCCGCAAAAAGTGACCTTGATTAATGAGAATCCTCGTGAAGGTTCAAGTCTGTCATGGTTTCCATTCTCAGAACGACGGCGGAATGTAGCAAATTGCCATACGTATGTGCGGCTTTGAACAAAAACGCACACCGTTACTGAATGTAGATGCTCGGACCGTTAGACCGCTTGACCATTCATATGGTATTGTTTTGAGTACAGTCTGGTTTGGTTCAACCTCTGTGTAACTGTTCATATTCCGGTATGGATATTTTTGTCTCGGTTTTGTTCTTGTGGTAGACTAAATGATGAGCGTTATAGCGCTTAGTGTAGATTTGTTTACATAGCTTAGTGATCATTGAAGTTATATTTACAATTCATTAACTAATTCTTGCTATTTAAATTATTAAGGTTATGATTAGTATGTATTACTAATGGACTGTCTTGAATTTATTTAAGATATCGTTTTTTTGTGCATAAGGAATAATATTATGTTAATACGCATTAGCATTAATTATGCATGCTTTTATCATAGAAATGTTTACTTGATACGATAAACCAGTCCGTACCACTTTAGAGGCGAATAAAATTATAGAAAAATATTAATTTCATATGCGAAAGGTTTCCTACCTAACAATGATATTATAAATATGCGAGGGAGAGGATTCTCTAGGGGCTTCATCCTAAACTAATAATATAATTTGTTCAAATTTTGTTCAGTGATATGTTACTTAGTTTATGTTTCTGAAATGGATATGTAAATTGTTGGTTAATTAACAATTTTAAATTCATGATTTATTTGTATAAAGAATTCTCAAAATATCACATTATAATTACGAAGGTTGGTAGATGATAATTTGCGAAATATTCTACTTATTTACTTTTTACATTCCTTATCATATTACAGGAAGGAAAATAATTTTTCGTTCAAGTTAGAGGCTTGAAAGTGGAAATTGAATATTGTAATTGAAAATTCAAGATAACATTAAATGAATATTGAACATAATACCGAAATGTTACATATTATAAGCAATGGTATAACATTAATTATTTCATTTTTATAATATTGATAAATATTTATATTATGTAACATTAAAATTCATTAGTGTCCGATTAAAATTCAACGGAATTTAATTAAATTTGGTCAATTTATTAATATAAGTGACTAAGACATTTAATACTGCAGCAAATTAATACTTTTTATACCTTCTTTTACCAATTGTTATGTAATTAATCGCTTATCTAACGAGTAATAATAAACTTCACGCCTAAGGCTCTAGCAAGGTCGATGGCATTGACCATGGTCGCTTTGGACTAGTTTACAATTACGATGTCTGCTTATAATCGAGCTATAGAAATGTATTGAAATTACATTACATGATAAATATAGTTGAAGACTACAAGTTTTTATGCAGCCGTAAATTTTTAACATCAAAATGTGTATGATAAACAACGTAAAACCCGTTTAATTTTGTACATGTTATTTTTTGTCTGTGAATATAATTTCATGTTTATAAAATGGTCCAAAGTGGTATGTACCGGTTTCTAAGAGAAAATGAATATTTAAAAACAGTTGTTATGTCTCCAATAGGATCACAAGAGACACTATAATATTTATACACTATACAGGGTGTCCCAGCGACGGTATACTATAGGAGGTTATAGTTTTGCATACGCTGAGTACGTAAAAAATACTTATAAAATTCCAGACGAATTTTTTTGACAAATAGATGAATTATTAAAACTCTATATGTACACCCCTAACAAGCACCCCGCACAACTTTGCCACCCGCACGTGAGCTATCGTTTAAGAATATGTTTTCATAGACAAAATGCTCATATTAGCGAAGCGGTATATGCCGATATGATATGCTAGAGATGATAACATGGATTTTAAGGAAAAATTAAGCAAAAAATTTTTGGCGTAATTTTGTTGTTTTAGTATTTTTTAAGTGATCAGTGTATACAAAAGTATAGGTACCTTCGGGCTTAGTATACCAATAGTGGGACACCCTGTATATTGCGACGAGAAAGTTTCCTAAAATCGAACAACATTCTAAACACAATTAGCATAATTTATGTCTACGGGTCAAGTGAATCTCGTATGTCACAATATTATAATATCTAGAAGTGTTTCAACAGTATTGTACTATGTCAATCCAGTGACCGGACTCGGCGGTTGCCTTAATGGGGTTCGCTTTTACTCAATGGAAAGTGATAAAACGTTTATAACTAATAATCGAGTTGAATTTCACTTTTGATTTAAATTTAACAAGGCAGTTGCAATGTATAATAAGGTCTAAACTCTAAGCTTAAAATTTATATTTTGTAAGCTCCGCTAAGACGTAGATTGTTTTCGGAGGATGTTTTACCATTTATTATGAGTAATATAAGTATTTCATAATTTAAAAGTCACGGGCATTATACATGTTTATATAGGTATTTATATTGTGTTATGGTGTTCAACGTTAATCGAAATTGGGACTGTACATGCCATTTTATGATAGGAAGAGTATGGAGAATTCGGCTTCTGACCCGTAATTTACTTTTGCAATGTTAAATTATTTAAACGTACATCTACACATAATAACAGTACTTTGATTACATACTTTGAATTTCTGCTTTTACATTTTTGGTCGAAAAAAATATACTTGCCGTAGATAATATTAAAATGCAATAAATGAAATGATGAAGCTTAAATATAACCTGCTGTCAGACATAAAATATATATCACGGTCATCCAATAATCTATGTCAATGCCCAAGCAATGCCCACAAAAAAATCACACATTCTCGAAGAATCTCTACAAATATCGGATCGGCGACACGTGGCATCGCCGCATATTAGGAAACCTGTTAAAACGTACCGTTACCGGAGGTCGTTTGATTAGTAATCTCGCCTTTATTGGATAACGCACGGTCAATGACTCGCCGCCTGGATTCGGCTCTGAGCACTCGTTCAGCTGATTGATAAGTGATGCCTACGGATGCTGCGATGCGTTGGAATGGAATTGAAAGGGTCTAATATACATGTCTGTGGTCTAGATTCTTGAAGTACTGAAGTGTTGCGGAGGCTTGTGGAGCTTTGAGGTAGGAGTGTAGATCGAACAAGCGCAGTCATTAATTGATGCGTGTTTACTGTTTACATTAATCTCGTCGTAAGAACTGGGCTCGCCTAGTATAGATACTTTTATAAATTATAAAGTAAGTAATACATGGCTCAGTCATTAATGCCTTGTAGAATGTATTTCTACACATATCAAATAACAGCAAAAAAAATTACATACAACTAATATAATTTACAAAAAATACAACAAAAATGACTAGCGTAAAAGTTCCGCAAACGTAAATTAAACCTGAAAATGCTCATTTAAAATATTAAAAATAATTGCGTAAAAATTGCTTGGCATTAACTACATGCGTACAAGTGCTAACAATCAAACTCATTATGTATACGATTTATTAAAATAACATTTAAACGCTCATAAATAGTGTATTTTAATTAAAAGTCGACTTTATTACGTAAATCGCGTACGATGACTTGCAATTTTAAAAAGCGATGGCTTTTCGTAGATATTTATTGTCATGAACAGATTTATTTCTGCAATCATCTCCAATTGAGTAATCGAATAGCGAACTGGCGGGATGTTCTCATTGCGGTCGAGTTATGATGGATACATTGTGCGCATTCGATCTTTTGTTTGGGAAATTATTGTAGATATTGCATAAATGCCTGCTATTGTTGTAAGTGCTAATGCTAAGCCGTTCTCGCTTCTGTGAATGCGCGCGGGTTCGCCATTTTTGTAATGTAATCCGATTAAAGTATTTGTGCAAGAGTCGGTCTTGTTTCCTCGGCTGACGTTCTAGCTGTGTTCGGGAAATGAATTGTTCCTTTTTCGTTTGTTAGTCTTTTTGAGGTATGCTTGAAAATTTTATTGCTATAAAATAAAATTTTACCTCCAGTTAAAATAACATATTAGCAATTAGATTATACATTCTAGATACCATTAATATATTAATTGATAAATTAAATCATTTTTATCTTATAACAGTTAATTGATTCTGATTAAGATATATTATGAGAAATTTTATTTTTTGTAATGGAAACTATGTCAAGCCTTCATTATCACAAATAACGTTGAAATGTTTCGATAAAGTTCTTAGATTATTTGATAAGATAATCTTTCACACACTTGTCAATAATAGCACTAATATAAATTAACAACGTACTATTTTACGAACATACTATTTTACGTTACATACTATTTTACAAAAAATACCTAAAAATGGACTAAATGTGGTAAACCTAGAAAGTCTGCGGCGAAGATTTTCTCTTATTTATTTTTTCTTAATTAACAAATCACCCACAAATGAAAATTATTAAGCATTTCCCTAGTATTGTTGTATTATTCAAAAATTACGCAATATAACTTATAATTTTGATTTAATATTGGTGTCTTAATAGGTGCTATAGGATCACTAAAGTTTAATAATAAATACCTATATACATTTCCCTTGTTTAATTTCATTATAGGAAGTAAGCTATTGAAGTGTCTCCTCAGCGAATCCGATTTAATAGAAGCCATTTAAATAAGAGAGTACAATGGCACGATTTTATTAAATCGGTCAATCCGTTTTTGCTCTACTGCGCGCGTGGGATAATAAAAAGCGGTGTTTAAAGTTGAGATAATATGATATTTTCATAACGATAAAAGTTTGCCAAACTTGCTTTGTCTAAGAAGGTATGTGAATGAAGCCAAAGTTGGTTTGTAACTTTAACAGTTCTCTACGGTATAGCAGATATCGTGTCTTCGTAACTGCAATCTGCATGAATGCCAAATAAAAGTTTATTTCTTTAATTTTTAGATGTAGTTATAGTCTTGTTTTAATACTTAAATATTTAATTGAATTAAATGCATTTAAATATTTTACATTTCGTAACGATTATCTTTTTAAATGCCTTTAAAAATGTCATAAGTTTTATATTTAAAAAATACAAATATCTACCTACATAATATTCACAAATACGTATTGTTCAGATATTGAAATAAATTAACAACAAAAAAACCTAACAATTAACACAGTTGATAACGTCCCTGGGAAAATCGTTCATTAAAACCGCACATAAGAACCGACACAATCGAATTAAGAAATAGGAAGAGCGTTTGAAAGTGAATAATGATTTGGTACAAATTATACGTCAAAGCTCTCATCGGTCGCTCGTCTATGACATTAAGGCTTGGCGCGACTTGGCCGAGTCATCGTGCAGCGAAAGTCGGTGCTTTCGCCTCAACTGTGACCTTTCGTGTCCTCTACAATTCACTGATGATACCCCGATACGTTATTGGTCCGCCATTCCGATTTGAAAAGGTACGGCTTGGCTTCTTTCGTGAGTTATTAATTTTTTGATGCGCTGTCGTCGCTTGAAATGGCGTTATTAACTTGTGCTGTATGGGATTGTTAATGGGTTTAAACGTCTATTGTATCTTTTTTAATTTTTAGTATGTTTGCTGTTAAAAATCCAATAGAAAACGATAATAAACTTGTAGTCAAGTTCGAGGAAAAACCTTTCAAAATCATGCCATCTCACTTGATAAAAAACGCCTACATTCAGATTTCTACGCAACGATACTTTCGCATTCATTACACGCGCGCAATTCGGAATGTTATTTGCAATTTATTTGTTATAAAACGAAATGGGCTTACTAGACAGTCAGTGTATCGACTTGGCACACTTGACCCACATCCGCGCGTGTCGTGACTCGCTGACCCGTAAGGAACGCATTTGTTACAATTTCTTTCATGAAAACGAACAGGAGTGTAACCTTATTAATGATTAAATAACCACTTGTGACACTTCGTTAGCGTGTACGAATCACGTTGTATAGAATTATAAAAGTGGAAATGGCAACTTTATATGCAGTGTGTTTTTTTTTCGTAGATTGCTTTTGTAGGTGAAATATATTTTCTGAGTGTACAAGGAATTATGATGATATAATTATGTCCACTAACGATTTCATAATTTCATCGACAAATAATATTTATATTATAGTTGTATATACTGATAAAATTGTATTGATAATATGTATAATGTAACTATGTTACTAGAGCTTCTACGTTTTTCGATATCACGGTCAATATTAGAGAAATTAATCTTTCTATATAACACAAGCGTTTCCACGTATTTGACGTACGAGCACAATTAATTTTGTTCCATCTGTATCGCGCGAAATAGCTAAGTACGTTTCGTTGCTGTCATTGACAGATGTTAACTCTTCTGTACATTTTTCAATTTAACACTCGGAGTGGGATACGTACGTAACTACGTAGGTAACTAACAAGCAATATACGCAGTGCGTCTACGTAATGTAGACGATGTTTTTTTCCGCCTTAGCAATAAATCCCATGGCGCGTGTGATCACGTATTTCGCGAGAACATGATGCTCGTCTAACGAATTATGTAAGGATGCGACGATTGTTTTATTTCCTCCTTGGTTATTGAAAGACATGTTTTCTATTGTGCAGATTATGGTGCGGTTTACTCATTTGTTTTTTAGGAAGAGATTGAAGTACTGCAAAACTTTTCCCTGATTTGATGATTGCGAGAAATGTATGATTGTTTGTTCAATATTATGCAATTGATTTATTAAGATTATGTAGGTAGTATTGGAAATTATAATATATTAAATATACTAGTACGGTTTAATTAACGAGGTCATTGTAGATCCAGATTGAATATGAATGGAGCTGGTGTGAGAAAATTACAAGTTACTTTGAACAATGATAAAGAATTCTCAATACTAAATCCACACCGTCAAAATGTGCACGGTTACAGAAAATTAAATGTAAACTCATTTTATCGTTATTATTCCAATCAAAATTATCGTAATGAAATGACTTTATACCTCGACGTTGGAAATTAATTATCTAAAGCGGATGTGTATGTTATTTTTATCACCCATGTAACTAGTTTTAATAATTATTACATGTACCTATACCATCCGCCCTTTTATAAACTATTTAGTGGCATGCATTTTATAAAACTTTTTGCTCTTCTGCATTCGCAGGATCCTGTATACTTTAAACTTTAAAGGTTAAGAAATAAAAAGGAGGAGGCAGGATGTATTATTTTTTCGATTAAATATTCTGAGTACCTACGTTTTATACCGTAGATGATCTCTAACATATTGAAAAAGGTACCTAATTATCTGCCTATATGCTACATGTCGGAATGTTTTATATTGATAATTGTTATCTACTTGCTTCAAAGCAAGATTTATTTAGTTTTAGATTAGATAACGTTTTGGGAAATGTACACTAATAATTATTTATGTTTTTTTTTTGTAAATATAAACTTTATAATATATATATAATATATATTATAAAGTACTTCTTCTTCGTACTTCGTACTTCTACGTATTTCTTCTTTTACAGACACGCTCGTCACCCTGATTTCTAGAACCACCGAGAGCTTATCGATTCACAGCTTCAAAGGTACATAGAGTAATTATTTAGCTACTATTATGTTTCCGGAGATTAAAACAAATTGCGCTCGATTCGCCAACACCGACACTAGCTTGCAGGATACAACTCAATGATTTGTGTCATTGGTTACTTTGTAAGCTTTTTATGTACCATATAAAATGTCGTGAATGTGCACTGAGTCAGTTTGATAAATCGTGATCATATATACCTTCTATACTACTACAGTTGGTACGAATGTGTTATTTTTTCCTAGAAGTTTATAGTGTTCCAGGTTCCTAGATGAACAAAGATCGATTCATATTTCATTTCACAATTATTCAGTGAAACTCCTTTCCCAAAATTTTATTGAAAAATTGCCGAAGTACCTACTGACTTAATAAATAATAATATGCAATTCAAAATATATATCAGGTATTTAAATAAGTAGGTATACTTTGCAATCAGTGTCTTTCCTGTTCACATTTCTATTGTAAATATTATTTGTGTGTCAAATTAGTCAACTGGCAGACTCGCTGTTTGCATTATTAGATAACATGATAACAGTAAATATTAATATCTCTCTAACATTGAATTGTTTTTACATTATGAGTGCGACGAATAATAAATCGAGCATTTCGGATGCCAATATTTTGGAAACTACACTAGTAGGTAATAAGGGCCACCACTTCCTTAATTATTTAAGGAACAAAAATACCCAATAAATGCGTTGCTTTTATTATACATATATTCTACTTTATATCTCTTATTCTATTAGCATATAAGTAATACAAGAAGAAGTGTAAATACTAAATAGGTAATAAATACCCTTCAAGGGAATATATCATATTATCTATGAGACTCGCAACTTGTTTAATTAATTGCAATAACATTTAATTAAAACTAGCAACAACCTTAGCAAATTGTTAATTCGCCTCTTCAGCTTAGAAATACAAAATTTAATTAGTGAGCAAAATGAACACAAAACACACTCGTTATAAAGTCAATAAGTAAAAGCAAAGGTTAAAATGGAGTTAGAATAAGATTTACTGAAACGAAATGAAAATAAAATTTAATTAAGTGAGAAAACATGTGCGCGTGTGGGGCGAGGGAAGTCGCGATTTATTATTCGCTATATATTATGTATATTAATTAAATTTTGTGCTTTATTCATGCTGGGATTAAAAAAATATTTCAACCCTTTTAAGGTATTCCATTTGGCATTGTTAATTAATATAACATTGTTTTATGCCACAGTGTATTTCGATGAAGAATTAATAAAAGCCGGTCAAGTGCGCGTCGGACCACGCATGAAGAAGGGTTCCGTAGCCATTTTTTGACACCGCGCTGTTTTACATTTCTTGCATCATCAAAACTTTAGATATTGTCGCCGACAGAACGATCTTATATAAGGGTTCCTTGTCGGACTACGGATCCCTAAAAACAATGTATTTTAATATAGTTGTAACAGTAATCCCAAAGAAATTAATTATGAATAAATGAAATAACAATTGCATGGTTTCACACGAAAGCGACAACTTTTTGCATAATTTGCAATTCGTTTTGAGATTTTTAACTGTGACCCAGTCAAAGTTGATCGCGTGGATGACTTTTTATATGCTTATTGATATTTAAACTTAGCAAGTTTATATTACAATACCTACAGATAAAAGGATCGTAATATCGTATCATAAATAACAGGTAAAATATTTTGAAATAAATATGCTAAGGAACCTACTTGAAATGATTTGCAAGAATAATACAATTTTCTATAATAATGGAGGCCGTAAAATCGTGCAGAGTACAATAGAAAATTACGAGTCATGTTCTTTTGCTATCCTAATTTATATTAGAATTCTAGCATGTTTTGAAAACTATCTTTGTTGGATCTAGTCTGGCTTAATTTAATGAGCGGGTGAAAGGTCTTACACAATCGGTTATACAATTCGGTGCATATGAGCCGTTAAAGATGAGCACATACGTATATATTTACACGTTTAAGCCACTTTCTAATATGGCGCCCGTATAACACCCTTACCTTTCTTCTTATCATTTTTGTTTATTGCAATAGTTTCACTATTTAACGCTTGTATAAATATAGTAAACAATTAACATTTTCAAATTTAATAACGACTTACTTACTAGAAAAACTTTGAATAATTGTGCCTTTTTCGTTACGTAAACTATTTAATTGCGAATAGTTTAGTTTCTGTACATTTTACCTTTGTGTTATTCATCCGTGGTATAATCCAACGGGCTCGTAGAAAATGTGGCGGTTTTAAAAACGTTTAGGCGGCACTTAACCCGAATACAAGCGCTGCATCTGTTATAAACAGCGCAGTAAGTCAGCCTTAAATAACATTAAAAATAGAATTAAATTTATATTTCATAAAGCTCTCGGGCTGGCTTATTATTCATATACAAAGAATGCCATCATTGACCCGGACGTGAAGGCACAGAAGGTCGGCGGTTGCATCGTGCTTCTTCGTGACGTAACAACTAACAACCTTTGAATAGGATTTGTTTGAGTAAACGTCTAAATGGAATAAAAGCTATCGTGGCTTCGAAATACTGCGTGACCATTGTTTGCTTATTTTGTTTGAGAATCTTATCTAATTTTATGTAGCCATGATAAAATTGTTAAAATACATTTCTATTTTAACGCATGTGTTCTAGATTTTAATTGCAACTTGTTTGAATATATATTAATTTATGACATGTGACTGATCTGATATGCAGCATGGTTATTTTTTTATTAGCAGAACGCTAATGGTTTTGGTAATAAGATATGCTAATAATGGTTAGCTGGTCTTTATTTTTTGTTGTAGTTTTTATTTAAAAAATAAAAAAAAAAAACGTTGCACTTTTCACCTGTATTGTCGGCTATTTTCAATGAAATGCGAAACATAATAAATTCTGGGGGACAGTTCAGTTACTTTCTAAAATGTTACAATTGAAAGTGCGTAAAGCGACGCATTCGTATCCTTGAAAGTTGAGAACTGCAGTTAGTTCGAATATGGAGAAGTGTAACAAGACAAGGCATTTACATTTGGACAGTTATTGGACTGAAAGAGACAGTGAAATAATAACTGTTTCGTTTAATTTTATATGCAGTAACTCGATTGACAAAAAATACATTCGATTTTCCTCCTCCTTTTTCTGAAGTCGGTTAGAAATTCAAAAAGTACAATGTTCATCCTTCATTTTGGAAAGCTTCTTCTTAAACATTATATATTTAAAAGGAATGCTGCCCCTTCTGTGTCACCATACTTAGGTAAGTCGGTAGGAGCCTTTAGTTGCGCAAAACAACAGTAAGAAATATTTATATGAAGTCATGCATGAATATTCAGCACGTAATTGCATCCGCGTGCATCTCATAAGAATTTCTTGCATCAAGTAGTAAAAATAAAACCCTTTATAACGCCGTTTAAGATAATCTTTGCAGTTATTATAATTGGTTTAACGACTAATTTTTTGCTTTGAGGTGTGGAGGGAATTTCCCGGCAAGCTTCAGAAGATTATAAAATCTATATCAATAATGTGTTTGAAACTGTAACTTTTTAATTCATTGTTACTAAAATAGTTTTGATTCAACGAAATTTTTGAATCAAAGTCAGGTAGGTATGTAATTATAATATTTTTTGCTTGAGTGGATGTGAATCTTGTTAGGTGTTATTACGGATGGCGATTTATACCTAAATATCTGGATATAATTAGATATCATTAATATTCACAACTCGTAGATCAATACCGTCCGAAACATGTCAAATATGCTCTTGAAATAATATGAATAAAATATGTATCACTTTCGATTTCCACGATAACCTTTAATTCTATTAAATATTCACGTCGTATCAATATTCATGGTTTTCAAATCGTCAATTCAAACGGGCCTAATGTATTCCATCGGCGTTAATAAATAAAAACTCCAAATGTCAAATCGTGACCCCTTACATAATCCAAGATCCATCTCAAGACCTCTCTCATCTCCGGTATATTTATGAAAACAAAAATTATACGACATTTTGTATCGCTTTCAAGGTAGTCATACATTAGCATAATATGAGCTACACGTTCCAGGGATTACGCGGCCAAAATAAATGATGTCAAACAGTCTGAGTAGATCTTATAAGGCAAAACTTGAAATTATCCAGTCATTTGTGGAACTCGAAATATTTATGTTGGTATATGGCTATAATAATAATATGAACTTACCTGTGAAATCGAGAGTGAAGATGGTTTTTTTAATTATGTTGCGTAAAAATGCTTCTGTATAATGTAATATATTGTAAATTGTAATCTAAACAGAATTTGATTCATCAGTAAAGAAAAGTAACATGCTACTGATGAATAAAATTGTTCGAAATCTGGTTGTGATGGGAATTTGATAGGTTCCACCCATGTTTTATCATTCCAATAGATAGCTTATTAATTTGTTCATACACATTTTTAAATTAACTATACCTACATAATACAAATAAAAGTAGATAGATTATATTGTAGAAGGTCTGATATATTAAAGTAGGATATGACATACTTGTTTGCATGATAAATAAACAGGGAAATGAAAGAACAAAATGAATATATTATATTGAAGTTTCGAATGATCGATTTTATTATGTGAACCGTGTTATAAAACATCATGTTTAAGTATTGTAATATAACTGTTTAGTATTGATTTCGTTATACAATTGAATACACGTTTCAATCATATTCAATTCGATTACATTGCATACTACATAATTTATAAACTTATGCGTGTAGTACTAACATATTCTTAGGTTTTTTTTTTCGGGGGTAGCTTTTTTTTTTCGGGGGTAGCTGTCAAAAAGTAAGCACGACATTTTTTTCACGCTCTACATTTTTATCACGATTTATTGAATAAATATTATATTATGCTATAATAAAGCCCCTAAAAATACTCACCGGATATACTTTTAAATTCTCCATAAAAAGCACCATAATATTAATCCTCAATTTTGGTTCTATTTCCACTACACAAGTTTCATATCATCATTCACTATGGAGGCAATACAACAGTCTTTAGCACAAATGTCTGAACTTTTCAACAAGAGAATGCTAGAGTTCCAACAAGAACTCCAAAAGACCACAACAACATCCACCCTTGCTAGTCCACCGTCACGTTTGGCCTCTGATTTTCTTGCATTTCGTTCTTTTGTTGTAACATCACTTCAATGCCTACAAACACAGGTTGATTCCTTGAGTCAATTGTATGACAACTTAGAAATGAGAAATCGTAGGAAGATATTGTTGCTTCATGGTGTAGCTGAAGACAAAGATAAAAGCCCCATCAGTGTTGCTCTTGAATTGATGTCCACGCATTTGAAAATTCCTAATTTGTCCACGGATTGCATAAGCTACTGCCACAGGTTGGGATCCTTAAAGGACGGCAAGCCAAGGCCCATCCTCTTGAAGTTTCACAGTCTGCCATTGAAGCAAGATGTCTGGTCAGCTAAGGCGAAGTTGAAGGGTACCGGAGTTACAATGTCTGAGTTCCTTACTAAACATCGGCATGATCTCTTCATGTCCACTCGAGAACGATTTGGTGTCACAAAATGCTGGACTAGAGATGGTCGCATTTTTGTAATTAGCTCGGATGGTTCACGCCACCGTGTTGAAACAATAGCAGACTTGAAGGCAATTGCAAGTGACACTGAAAATAAGACTTGTACCAGTGGGCCTAAAACTGATTCTTCAAAGGATGTTAAAGCCGCAGGTCGCAACAGAAGACAAGTTAAAGTAAAATAAGTTTCACTTCATAACTATTGCTTCTAGTCTCTTTTTATTTATTTTATCTCACATAACTTTAATGATAGTAGCTAGTTTAGTCTTTTAACCGTCTTATCTTATATTGTCTTTAGTTATTTTATACTCTTATGTCCATTGAGTGTGTGCCTCTTAATATATGTATGCTTCTTTATATATATATCTACAATTTATAATACCTAGTTCAATATCTTACTTTATTAGAATTAATTAATTTTATACACGGTAGATAAATATTATTGTTTACATGTCACAATTATTCTTTTCAATCTGCTGTCAAGTGTCAACTGACATATCGTTGTATCTGTCAAAAGTATTAGTATTCAGTGTTGTTGTTAAATAAAATAAAGGCACACATTCACGATACATTTTTAGCTTGTTAAGTTTGCATATTTGTTTGTTTGTGTAATAATAGCTTCGAGATTAATGTATAAAAACTTTGTAACTTTTTTTTTCCGGTGAGTAGGGGGTATTGAAGCGACATATTTATTTTATTCCATTTTTACTTTTTTATTTTTATTTTTTTTTTATATATATAGCTTTATTTATCTTATATATACATATATAATATTTTATATTTATTTATTAATTATATTATGTCATCTATTGATAGTTCCGAATTTATTGACTGTCTAGCGACCCCGTCTACGGATTCCCTTAGCAGCGGCGATGATAGTTTTCGCAGTGTCTCCCCGCTTTCTCTTGACTTAACCCTATCTTCCCTATTCCTGGATGTCCCGAGAAACTTTAATGTGTTACATATCAACGCGCAAAGTATTCCCGCCCATTTTCCTGATATGCTAACGTCATTCCTATCCACCAATATTCACGCGATCCTCATCTCTGAATCTTGGCTTAAACCCAACCTCCCATCCTCCGCATATATCCTTCCTGGCTTCCACCTCATCCGTAATGACCGCATTGGGAAGGGTGGTGGTGGAGTAGCCATCTATATCCGTTCCCACATTCCCTATAAATTAGTCTATTCTAGCCCTCAACCCCCTTCCAATAACACTATCGAAAATATTCTCCTTGAGGTCCACCTGTCCAATTCCAAAATCCTTGTCGGCGTATTCTATAGTCCTTCCCTCTCCATCGATTATTTTTCCAATTTTGAACATCTCCTCGACCTATTTTCTCCACAATATGATCATATTATCTTTATGGGTGACTTTAACACGTGCTTATTAAAAGGCGATAGCCGTAGTAAGAAGTTACTCTCCCTCCTCAACTCCCACAGTCTCCAGGCCCTCCCGCTCAACCCTACCCATTTCTTTCCCGGCTGTAATCCCTCTCTCCTTGATTTGCTTATTGTCTCTTCTCCTAATTTTGTATCTAAGCACGGTCAATGTCCTGCCGATGCCTTTTCCTTCCATGACCTCATTTATGTGTCCTATAACCTTCGTCCTCCCAAATTTAAACCCTCAAAAGTCATGCTGCGTAATTTTGCTGGAATTGATCTTAGTCAGCTATCTGCTGATGCTAAAAGCTGTGATTGGCAGGGTATCGTCGATGCGGATACCGTTGATAGGAAGATTAGCTTATTTAATAACCTTATTATTAGCTTATATGATAAACACGCGCCTTCTCGACCTGTTAAGAGAAAACATACACCAGCTCCTTGGATATCACCGGACCTTAAATCTCTCTTAAACAGGAAGACTAGAGCAAAGGCCAAATACAAATCTGCTAAAACGGACGATGCCAGGGAAAAATACAAATCAATTCGTAATCGTTGCAACATATTGTGTAGAGACGCACAACGACGCCATATTCACGCATCTGTCGAGAACGGCGACAACCTCAAAATTTGGAACTTTCTAAAATGTCTGGGAGTTGGTAAAACACCCCTTCAAACCTCTTCTAACGTTAATATAGATCTTTTAAATCAACATTTTTCATCTTCAGTTAATATTAATAATACTTTAAAACAACTCACTTTAGATAACCTTTCTTCACTTCCAACTCCAGAATTTCCTCCGTTCTGTTTTAGTCAACTCACCGATTGTGATGTTAAGAAAAGCATATTGTCCATCACCTCTAACGCTGCCGGCTGTGATCTTGTGAGTCGTAGAATGCTTATCCCTATCCTCGATATAATTATCCCTACCATTACACATATCCTCAATTTCTCTCTTTCTTCTGGAACCTTCCCTGAATGTTGGAAATCTGCCCATATTATACCTTTACCTAAAAAATCCAATCCCAAATTATTTTCCGACTACCGCCCTATTTCTATTTTACCGTTCCTGTCAAAGGTCTTAGAGCGCCTTATCCATCAACAATTAACTACTTTCCTTAACCTAAATAATATCCTGAGTCCTTTTCAATCTGGGTTCCGCTCCGGTCATAGCACCACTACGGCTCTAGTCAAGGTAACAGACGACATTCGTGCAGGGATGGATAATAAGCAGCTCACAGTTCTCACTCTTCTCGATTTCAGCAATGCTTTTAACACTGTTGATTTTGACATACTGCTGAGTTTGCTGCGTTTGATTAACATCCCAACTTCGGTGATTGATTGGTTTCATAACTACCTGCGTGGCCGACGGCAGCGCGTCCTTATGGGTGAAACTCACTCTTCTTGGGCCGCTGTCACAGCCGGTGTGCCGCAGGGTGGCGTGTTGTCACCTCTCCTTTTTTCTATTTTTATAAATTCTCTAACATCTCGTTTATCTTCGCTCTACCATATGTATGCTGACGACTTGCAAATTTATACCCAGGCATCCGTTACTAACTTACCTAGTGCTATTCATTTTACCAACGCTGAGCTAGCAACTGTGGTCAAATGGTGCGATGAGTACGGTCTTAAAATCAATCCTGCAAAAAGTCAAGTCATCATTATAGGCAGTCCGTATCTCATCTCGGAAATTGACTGGGGTGCTTTGCCTAGTATCATCCTTGGTGGTGTTACCATCCCATATAGCAAAGTAGTTAAAAATTTAGGTGTTACCTTTGACCAAACACTTTCATGGTCTCATCACATACAAGTGATTAGTCGAAAGGTGTATGCTGCATGTGGTTCTCTACGGCGTCTGCGAAACTTTTTGCCAATTCCAACAAAAATTATGTTAGCGCAATCCCTCCTTTTCCCTATCCTCGATTACGCGGATGCGTGCTTTCCTGACATTACAGTTGAGAGCATGGAGAAACTTGAGCGTCTACAAAATCTTCTAATACGATTTATCTTTGGCCTTCGGAAATTCGACCATGTATCTTTATATCGTAGACGACTCAAGTGGCTCCCCATTCGCATGCGACGTAATCTCCACTACCTTCAATTGTTATACCGTATCCTTTTTGATCCCATCACTCCTTCCTACCTTAAGAATAACTTTTCATTTCTACACTGTGAAAACTACTCTCTCCGATCCGTTGACAGACTTATTTTGAGTACTCCATCTCGACACACAAACTTCTATGCTGATTCTTTTACTGCCTCTGCTGTACGTCTATGGAACTCCTTACCACTAAAGATTAGACTTGCTCCCTCTATATCCTCATTTAAAAACCTTGTTCGGAAACATTTCTTCTTATCAGCCTTTAATTCGGAATAGTATATTTATTATATATGCATTTACATTTATTAGTATAGAATATATTTTATATACTTTATGTAGCTTTATGTATGTATTATCATTAATTATTTATTTATTTTTCTATTATAATATATTATTGTATATATTATGTAGGGTTATTTATAATATAGTTATTATACATGTATGTATAGTTATTTATGTGCATATAATGTACTTTTTGTGTATCATACTTTTTTATTTTCATGTTATTTAAATTCTAATTCTACTTCCAAAAAATATTATTTACTAAATATTTCGCTTTTTTACCGCTTGGTTGCCTGGCAGAGATCACTGCTTAGTGATAAGGCCGCCAATTGTACTACATCTTTCTAGAACCATATATATATTTTTTATTGTTTCTTATTGTTTATTGATTGTATTACAATAAAGTGTAATAAATAAATAAAAAAATATTCCGGTGTTAATAATATCACTTAACATCTATGTAATATATAAAATACTAGCGGCCCGCCCCGGCTTCGTCCGTGGTACCTACTTATTTAAATTTTCTATACACAAGGACCATCCTCGTACTTCAAGGACTATAATAAAAAAAAAGACGGGTTGCACTCCGGGAGTGCCGGCAGAAGTGAAAACTTGATTATTAACGTTCCGCATCACTACATAGTATAAAACACAGTCGCTTTCCCTGTCCCTATGTCCCTATGTCCCTATGTCCCTTTGTACGCTTAAATCTTTGAAACTACGCAACGGATTTTGATGCGGTTTTTTTTAATAGATAGAGTGATTCAAGAGGAAGGTTTATAAGTATAATAACATCCACAGACATGTATATATAAGTAGACAACGCAAGTACCGCGATCTGTATGAAAACCAAGCGTGTCATATTTTTTGTACTGCCCTTGACGCGTTATGACGTCACGAGCGCTTTTTAGTGATGTTAATTTCATTTTACGCTAAATCGATTAGGCCGCCACTCGCGCGGCGATTCTAGTATCGTCCTATCCCATCGAAGTAAATCGAAAGAAATCAGATCAAACTAGATCTATGTCTAAGAGGTAGTCAAATAAATGAATCGTAATCGATTACTAAATCGATTCAAGACAGAAAAATGATAATTACCATAGACAGAGGGATGATAAAATAAAGTTATAAACCTTTTAATATTCTAACAAGTAAACTAATGTGTTTTAGCTTTTTCTTACATATGCCCATTGAGTTACCATGTACTACGTACTAGAGAGGCCATCGAAAGAAAGTAATGAAACTGTCAATCAATCAATCTTTATGTCCCGTTGCATCGATCCATTTTCCTTTTATGTTCGGGTTACTTAGAAAACTGAAAAAACAAACATAGTCTAAGCAATAAGGAGTTTTCTTAAAAAACTCCCAAGATGACACTTTAACTAATGGCGTCCATGTCATAATATTTATTTTTAGTACCTTTGTATTAAAATACTTAAAAGTTCTAGGTCAAGTCGTATTAAATGACAAAAAAAATCTATGCCTTTTTTTCTGAAAAATTGCTCCTTCAAATTATCATTTATCTGTTCGATTATAAAATCGATTAGAATCGAGAACTGTTGCATCAAATGAACATCACTAACCACAAAATTGGACAGAAAAATGAGAACAGAAAAATGAGAAGACGCTATTCATTGCTTGTTATCATACGACGCGATCTTTACCGTGCCAAGTAAAAGCCGCAATGTATTCCGAATCATTTCGTATGATTTGGTATCCGTGTTTGTCACGATCGTTTTCCACAGATATTCTTTATTTGATTTTAAAATAAATAGTGCATATTCTGATTAGAAAATTACTTACCGGTGGAAGGAAACATCTCTGCTAACTCGGCCACACACAGCTGTGGAGTTTCTACAGTTTATAACGGCGTAATTCGGCATTTTACTTTATTCAGCTTCACGTCTTTCCTTGGCGAACTGCAAGCGCGGACTGAGTGTAGGCCAGCGTCAAGTAAGTTTCATAATCGTAGTTTGGACACGGGAAGTACATACACTCGCTTAGTCTATCTTGATATATGTCCGTGATAACATCCATTAAATACTGGAGAAGTACTGTTATTTTTGAGGTTTCTAATGTGATGTCGTAATTTTTTACATATTTTCCGCTTACATTGCAAACGCAGGCTGAACCCTACGAGTTTTATCAAAATAATGTACTAAGTATTATACACATTGAAAAGGTCTACAGAAAAGTCCGCGATGGTATATGTCTATCTCTTATGGATAACCCACAATAACTTTTTTTTGTCATTTACTTTTTACGACAAATAATGGCTAATTTTCGATGCGATTTTAACCAATACAGCATTAATCCTTAACCAATTAAATACCTTGAATACATTGTTCATTTAATATAGATCTATATGGCCCTTTACACCGTATGATTTAAGTGAATATTTTCGAAGATATTACAGATTTAAAAATTGCGGGACGTAGCGTTTGCGGCGGCCGGCCGCCCGGCTATCGGGCGAGTCGAGCGGGCCGCTATGTTTTTAATTTTATATATAAACGTTCACAGTTTTTCTGTAGTGTATTTTGTATCAGCATTGCACCCGTGCGAAGCCGGGGCGGGTCGCTAGTGTTTGATATTTTGGAATAGTATCCGTCTTACGCATGGAATATAAGGGCTAAAAAAAAATCCGTCTTACGCTTTTTCGATCAGGCCACATGTCCTGACGCGAGTTCAAGATTTTATACCCAACGCCGCGCCGCTAAAGAAGTTTTCACTTCAAAAATAATTATCGAAATCGGTCCACCCGTTTACGCGTGACGCCGTGACAACGCGAAACGGGTTTCATTTATATATAAAATATATAGATTTTAGCGAATAGAAGTTCTTAATCTTGATAAACCAGATATTAATAAAAATTTCACAACTAGAGCGAAAAACTAAGTAAACCAAGGCAAGGTAGACGTGTACGGTGAACTATTGACTGAACTACTTAATATTTTAATATTA
This sequence comes from Colias philodice, assembly GCF_061535455.1. Classification (NCBI taxonomy): domain Eukaryota; kingdom Metazoa; phylum Arthropoda; class Insecta; order Lepidoptera; family Pieridae; genus Colias; species Colias philodice. The sequence goes on along the minus strand of NC_143098.1, from coordinate 5,089,184 downwards.
TGTTTGAAATCCTCTCAAAGAAACTTTTGCTGAAGTCTCTTAAACCCAACCCTAAAATTCATGTTTACAGTGTGTTCGGTACTTCATTTGAATACTTCAGATCCTTTGCGAAAACATCCGTAGGTACTAAATACATATATTTTAGAGATTTTTGTGCCAATTTCTATATAAATTTGATGACGACTGAATATTATTGTCACTAAGCGAATTTTTAAAATTTGCATGCTTGCAAATTTATTGTGAACTAGCTTTCCAACTGCAAATTCGCTCGCATCATAGAAAAACTCGCATAGTTACCGTTCTCATGGGATTTCCGTGATAAATTGCGTGAAGAAGAAACAGACAGACAGACAGACCGAATTATTTTCGCATTTATAATCTTTGTAGGGATATTAATGATTTTTGCATAATATCGTAAATACTAGTTTTCTCTATACCAGCTATCACCAATTTCTAATGTAGTGAATTTAAATTATGCAAATTGAAATCGTAGTTTAAAATTAACATTTTACGACTAAAATATCCATAGTGAATAGCCGAATTATAAACAAGAGAAAGTGCTTATGAAAGTCGTAAATTAATTTGATAATTATAAAAATATGTTATAACTATACAGGGTGTCCCACTATTGGTATACTAAGCGCGAAGGGACTTGTAGTTTTACATACACTGATCACGTAAAAAATACTTAAACAAAAAAAAATACGTCAAAATTTTTTTGCAAAATTTTTCCTGAAAATCCATGTTTACTTCTCTAGCTTCGCGCAGCCGGCATATACCGCTTCTCTAATGTGAGCATTTTGTCTATGAAAACATAATCTTAAACGATAGCTCACGTGCTGGTGGAAAAGTTGGGCGGGTTGCTTGTTATGGGTGTACACATAGAGTTTTAAGAATTCATCTATTTGAAAAAAAATGCGTCTGGAATTTTATAAGTATTTTTTACGTACTCAGTGTATGCAAAACTATAACCTACTTTGAGCTTAGTATACCAACAGTGGGACACCCTGTATAGTTATACACATTATATAGTTATACACATTTATCATTTAGTTCATTGAATTAACTGCATTTGATGTAATATAAATTATTGCAAAATGCTTGTGTGCCTATTACTTGTAAAAATGGAATTAGATAAGATTAATGTGAAAAATAAAAGTAATTTACCACAATATGTCTTATTGAAATGTGTAACTAGTTTGTTAAGAGTAAAAATACTGAAAATATTGTATGGCTATGACTATATTATTATTAACAAGAGGTCTATTATATTGTAATGAAGTTGGCAAAATTATTAAAATATACATCACACGGAAATATTCAAACAGCACTCTTCTCTGCACGCTGAAATAGTTTTCTCGATTTATTCTTTACTAGCTTACCGCCCGCGGCTTCGCCCGCTTTGTCTTAAACCGAATAAATTATATACTAAAACCTTCCTCTTGAATCACTCTATCTATTACAAAAAACCGCATCAAAATCCGTTGCATAGTTATAAAGATTTAAGCATACAAAGGGACATAGGGACAGAGAAAGCGACTTTGTTTTATACTATGTAGTGATTTAAATTACTAGTCAAAGCAAAGGCAATTTGTTAGATCTCTGTTGCTCCGTTAGTATAAGTAATTACAAAGTTAATTTCTGCGAATCATTATGAAATTAACGCGGAAGGAATTAAAGAACACGACGGGAAATGTCACGAATGAAACGAAAATTATTTTAAAAATGTAAGAAATGTTCATTTGAGTTCCCCGCTACGAGATTCTTGTGAGAGAAAATTCAGTTTGATTGTGTCCCTTGAAATAAAAGAATATGAACGTGTAAGGGCGCGTTCACGTTGACATGTATTGTCTCTTTAAAGTCCAACTATTATGCTTTGTCTAATTTTGTTTAAAGAGAAAATATAATATAATCACAGTATAATTGATAATTGTTTTCTTATAGAAGAATAATTAATAATACGAGCAGCTTATGACACAATTATAAGCCTTTAAAATAAACTGACGTGTACAATAATTTCAAAATTAAATTTTTCATTGCATCATATTGTTTTCTCTCTCATTTGTTTCCATTAAGTGGCTCAACAATGAACACATAACAGCTTAAAGTTAAGCAATATTTACTAGTTTATAGTACTTTATAGTCAGCCAATGTGGCGTCGGCCTTAGTGCAGTGGGTACGGTAAAGTTCAACCAACGACCGTTATGAAACTTCCTCTCCTTGCATCGGCCACGATGGGAATTAAATTAATAACTGGAATCCTTTGGGCTCTCAACTTGAAAATTATTTTTGGCGTCAGCACAAGCTAGCTATTGGAGAAAGCTATCGATTTTGTTTTTATAGTTCTGTGTGGTTCTGTGTACTATGTTTACGACGGGTAATTGAAACACGTTTTCAAAGCGTAGATTATTTGAATACTTGATCGTTCAATGTATTTCAAATCGTTATTAGCTCATATTTTTTTATGAAATACATGAACGGTTTTCAAATCGCTTTCATAAACGTTTCGAAAATTTCAAAGTAAGCCAAGCATACGATCACAGATACATAAACATTTTTTGCTTAACAAGGCTCTTATCTCATAATATTTTATAAAATTTGGATTCAAAAAGTATAGTTAGATTTTTATCACGGTAAATTTAAATGTATTGCATCAACATAATATAACTACGTTAAAAATTTGATATCAAACGTAGAAAAATATACGATCAAAGATCGTTCGTATTCTTCCATATTTGAAACGCATGTGTAGAAAATGATGATTTATATTTAGGATTTTTGCCCCGCGATGCCTAACAAGTGAGTGATCGTAGCAGTAGCAGTTAATGATGTAGGTAGCTTATCGACTCGCCTGTGCCCCGCCATTTTTACGGATTCCTAGGATTCTACTGAATTTCAACTATCAATGAATACGCGTACATCATTCACCTTTACTAATAAAAAAATGCTACGATGGCTTGTGTTAAAAACGATTGCTACTTTCATATTCTTTCTCCAGTTCTGTTAGTGAATGCCTTTTTCTGAAGCTTCTTCTTATTTTCTAACGTTATATTTGTATTGCAGCAAAAATAAATTACTAACCGGTGACCACACTTATTTTTACCACAAACCACAATAACGTGAAAAATTAATGGTGTTGCTGGTTCTAGCGTAGTTAGGTACTAGGTAACGATTATTGTATCGATCTTCTCATGAAGTCGTCTTTGGTATACACCGATACACGTATTCAAATGTTTACTAATACACAGAATATTTTACGACAACACACTGGGGCTGGGGTTGGTATGACTTTGAAAACGTTATTAATATTCAACGAGGCGTCGCATTTGCTGATGTTTCTATTTGTACGAACTGTACGTAGGCACTTGATGATACAATTTTGATTTCACGAATCACGGTGAATGAGCGAGTCATTTTTATAAAGTAGATAGGTACGTACGTACTTGGTTCTTTATGTCTTATGTGTCTTATTATGATTCAAAGCGAACGTTGTGAATGAGTTTGTGAGTAAATGTATTTTGGGAATACGGAGTTATTAGAGTAGTTATCGAGGTAATTTTTAGAATTCTTTCATCTATTTCTGCTGTAGGTACAGTGAATGTACGGTGACTCATGTAAGCTTATGGGATAACAACAAATTAGAGACATATTGAGTAGGCCTTTGTAATTATTATCATTATCACATGCAAAATTTATATCCATCCATATTCGGAAAGGCGGAGTATTTACACGCATTTTTTTGTGTGCTGAAATTTTAAATGACGACGACAATGATTTAATTAATTGGAATTTTATGAATTTAACCTATTGATTGTGTTAATTAGTGACCCGTTAGTACGTTTATTTTTATGGCGCGCTACATTCAATATTGTGATTAGATTAGATTCGGCATCGGCAACATAAAAGGAAAAACGGCATATCATATTTTTACGCTAATACAGTTAGCATTGCTAATGAGTACGCAAATAGAAATAGATAATTATATTTATAAGTGGTAGGTAATAAATTAATCAAATTATGGAAATTAATGAATTCAAACTCAATAATTCACATAATTAGGAGCCATTTTACAACAATAGTGGTTCAATTGAATGAACTCCCTATTGAACCAGGATACGAAGCGAGGAGAATGGCGTATTATAAGCAGCTTCGTAACGATCCCGCCAAATAATGTCTATTATTTGTGTCTTTCATGTGTTTATTTAGATGGAGTTAGTGTTATTGTAGTTTTCTTAAGCCTCAAAAAGATTGAAATTTAAATGTAGTGTTTCCAATTAATTAATGGTTCAGAAGTTAAGTCGTGATTTGACAACGTTGTAGTTTATCTTTGTTTACATCATTTGTGCTGCATCTATAATGATGCATTTTGTACAGTCCTTCGTTTGTTACCTTATATTATCAACATGTTTTATACAATGTATGACAAGATTTAATTAAAACTATTAAGCGGTGCTCAATTAAAACTATCCAAGACATGTCACACTATTAATAACGGCACGTGCACGCAATTAACTGGACCTGTAAAAGAAAAACAATAGCACTACGCTATAGTAATCGATCTAGCTATCCAGTCGGCCTTGACTAAATATGCGCGCATATCCGATACGCCACGTGGTGATGTAACTAACGGCTCAATTAGAGCAAGTGGAAAGGAAAATGCATCTAAACGGTAAAGAAATAGAGAGTAAAGCGCGATGGACTTTTGTTGATCGGTTTTGGGTCACTTTGTCAAGGGGTTAAGGTGCGCTTGCGCGATGCAAAGTTGTTGCCAAAATTTTATTAATTCTTGATGATTTTGGGGAAAGAAGAATTGAGGCGAGTAGCATTTTTAGCACTGCACAAACTTATGACCATCCAGATTCCAGACAGCTTGGCAGCGCTGAGCAGAGCGCTGTAATTTTAGTGCTTATCCTTTTTAAGGACGCTCGATCCTATCTCGAATTTTCGATACCTCTGCACTTTGTTTTTATAGTGGTATAATTAAATTATGGTATATGCCATATTATTACAAATTCTGATACATGGGAATTAACGCCGTTGTCCTGGCTCGAAATGCTATTCAATCCGAGCGTCTAATCACTTCCCCATATAATTCACATATAAATACGTGACACACGTAATTGCTGTACCATGTCACGTCTTTCACGATATAATCATCCCACAGAAATGGGATTAAGATATCCCTGATAGATGTCTACGTGTCCGAGACACCGTCGCAGCTGTAATCTCATCTATGAGATGCGATAGCTCTGAATGGACCGCTGACGGAATACGCTTTGGTAACCAATTGGATTGTATTATGATTAGGTTAATGGTATATGTATTGCTTTGCATAATGCGCCGAGAGTATTGCTCGTAAATAGTGTATTAGCACGGATCGAGATGGTGGGTGCAAGCAGTGCTTTCTAATAGACGTCGTGGAATATTTATTTGAATTACTTGTTTTATGATGGTTTTGTTGAGTTGTAGCGAAACCATCGCTGATAATAGTTAACTGATAAATTATGTAAACTATAAATGTTTATATTTGAGAAATTTTTAAATAAAAAAATGCGATCACGAGGCGAGACTCGCACCCGTGCCTTCCGCCATGCCGGAGCGATATGGAAATATTTTTAATGAGCTTTTATAGTAATGGTTTTTTTTTGCAATTTTTTATCATTGTTATTGTTTTGTTCTAGATTATAAACGTAATTGTACCAATATATCATTTGCGTAATAACTACGGCCAGTAAATAAACGGCCACGCACCTACATAATGATTGATGAGTTCTAAAGATTGCAGTCGCTTCGAAAAGTGCCTCTTAAGTATGTAAAAGCAACAAAAAACTTTAATAGCTGTGAGACTCTTGTTTGTTTTATTGAGCAGCTAAAATATAATGATAATAGGTACTGTTATGTTGCAATTTTCTTGCATGACTTCTAAATATGATGCGAGTTAGCAGTAACTTGTTACTTTGTTAAACTTTAGGAAACGTATCTCTGGCTGTTTTCTTGAAAGTATAGTTAGTATATGTACGTACAAGTGTTTTTTTAACTAAAATAAAATTTGAGTTGATCTTTTCATATTATTTAACGCTCCGAGAAGATTCATTATAGATTAGTAAGATATCTATGATATAGAGGAAACAATAAATAGCAAGTTAATAAGAACTTTGCCAGTTTATTATTTGAATAAATTGAAAATAGAAACCATGTACAATAATATATTTTTGCTATGATGTACCACCTAGCTAGAAGATATTGATAAATCATTAATTACAAAATAATAGATATCATAAATTAAACCGTTTTTCGAAAATGGTAAGTAACACGTTTGTGTGAGCATGTTTGCAGATTATATAACAAGGAAACGTAGATTTGTTGAATAAACAACATAAAAAAGGACACAGATAATATCGCGTAACCAAAGATCTTAGCAACAGAACGCAGCCGGGATTGTATTTCTTATGTTTAAAGTTACAGGCTCGGCCTTACCTTGACATTTTATATTATTTACTGGGAATATATCGTAATTTAACTATAACATATTCAAAAATATATTTTCTTTTATATTGCAGGTTATTAACATTTTTATTAACTATTAACAATCCGGTAAGTATGTAGTTGTTTCTCTACTACCTACAAATTTTAAGATTTTTGTATAAAATTGAGTATTGATTATAATATTATGTGTAACAGTTCAATGCACATTTACTTTCAAGTTCTCTATTTCTTTTTATAGCATAAGTAAAGGTATTTATTAAGGTTATTCTTCAACATTTTATACAAGTGGAACTTTTAAAACTTTGATCGTGTTATAAATGGTACGCCGAAGTGAGGTTGACATGACACAAATAAAATTTGTCAGTTCACTGAATTAATAAATATTGAAAGTTTTTAATTAATATTCACTCCAATTGAAATTGATATTTTAATAATGTTTTTGTGAAACAATAGTTTCAGTCAACTTAAAAAGCAAACAACCGCTGCAGGCAAAATGTTAATAAAATAGATTTTAAAATAGTACTTACATGTGTGCCATTTATGAAATTGAACTGGTAATAATAATTTCTAGAAAACGTGGATTAATTTTAAGTGTTCTTAACTTTTTGACGACAGATATTGGTTAATAAATATTGATAAACTGAGATGTAATAACAGCTGTAGATATTTATTTAGGTTTGTAAATTATTTCTCTTTAAAATTTATCTTTCTAAAGCTTTAACGCAGTGCGAAATCACCTCAAACACAACAACAAATACAGACATTAAATAATACTAGATTATTTATAATTCGTTTATTTATAGCTTGTCAAATTTAAACGGTTTATTTGTATTAAGCCAATAATATAATAATAACCCAATTGACCTTTCCGAATTTCTATATTTTACCTTCCCACTCATAACAACCCAAAAATAGCTACCATTACTTGTTAATCCAAATTTAAATGCATATAAAATTTTAATGGCTCTTCTTTAAGTGAACCGCGGTAAAATAATAAAAGAACAAATAATAAAAAGTTTTATGCATTCTAAAACAGCGCTCTAAATTATACTTTAAACGTAATAATTATGTCATAATGTTTACATTGTAACAATGGAGGCGAATCGCGAAATGAGACGCCAGTGAATGGCTTTTCCCACGAAGTTATATGACCCGGTTAGAGGTTTGAATTGTGTGCTTTTTGCCTGCAAATTGTTAAAGCAACTAATGTAACAATTTCTACGTCTTATCAGTAGCAATCATCGTCTGTTAGCATCGAATGACCGTAGACAAAATTTCCGTGTTATCGTCAATCAGCTGGGACATCAACCAATCTGAATAAAGGATATAGAAGCATTTTGTGGCGATTGTTTTGAAATAGAAGCAGCATCCTCCTTAGATAATATAAATATTAGTTGTGTAGTTTGTGGTAATAGTTTTGAGCAGTTGGGCGTAACTGATAAACATATCCTGTAAACGGTTTATTTTAAATTGACTAATCCATGACTTTCTGACTTTTCTCTAATATTGCTTGCATAGTGTGGGTATTGTTTCACATTTGTGTTCTATAATAATTCGTGTTTGTATGGTATTCTAAAAATCTCCTCTTTCGAAACAGGCAGAGTAAGGTAATATGATTTAGAGCAATATATCTGTATCCATCAAATCTACATTATGCTTCTAAAAGTTATTTCTAGTCATCCATTATTCCGCTCTATTTACAGTCGCATAAAATTTTGTAGTTAAAGTTAGAAAATCAAAACTGGAGCGTTTTAATTGGATCCGTTCACAGCATCCATTATTTATGAATCTATTTTTATAATTCATTTTTCTGTTTCAGGTAAAAGCTTTTTCACTTTAAGTCCGTGAGGTAAGTAAGCGAATCTCGCCATAAAACAGGAAACGAGTCGAGTGTAAGGCGCCTATCGTAGATTTGCGATGTTTTTAAATTACGGGACCACTTGGAGCGTTTCCAAAATTAAGTGGAGTGGCCCGTGAACATTATGTGCTAGCAAATTATAATATTTTAACTAAATCTGACTCCGCGGAAGTTGGGCTCTTGTGTGAGACGGTTGAATTATAAGGGTTTTATAATAAGTTCTGAGGTTTTCCCGGGAGCTCGAATAGTTTAATGGTAAAAATTGGTTTGTATTAGGTATAGGAACTTTTTATTTTACGAATGATTTGCTTCAATAACTCGCACCCGCCCGCCCTGTTTAGTTAATCAGCTGTGCCAAAGTACACGATGTTTATTATTTATTTTCTTCAAATATTGAAAGAATATTCTTTCTATTAAAAATAATACATTTTGTGTACGCTATCTGCTGTAAACATCGACTTTCAATAAAATGCTTTAATCTTAAGGAGTAATAAAAAAAAAAAACTAAGTAATCTTTTTCGTTTACCAAGATACAGAGGTAAAAAATATAAACAACCATTAAAAGATCGTGATACGACACTGTAAATAAAAATAAAAAATGTAATGCGTTTAGAATTAACCGTTCATTGGAAACATTGGATGTGTCGACACGGACCGTGACGTGACGTGTTAATGACCTCCGCGCAGTCGTGACGATATTCAAGTAACGTGTTAATAAGATTCCATTTGTGTCAGATGGTGCAGTGAATTTAAAGGTTACGGCTATAGCCCGCTGCTTCTGTATCGAAATAGAATGGAAACGAGTTACGATATGTCGTGTGGCGATGTTTTAAAGGAGCTTTGGAGGTGGCATGGTGATAATGAAGTAAAAATTGTGACATTTGTTACGATAGAAATAATGCGCGATGTGGTATTGTTTTATATTTTTCTTACAATGACCTTCAGATTAAGTAACTTATGATTTCCTGGATTCTATCGTCACTGAAAAAATGTTTTATTAGTAAACTTGGTTAATCGCAAATAGTGTTAGTAATCTTCGATATATTTAGAAAGCAAACTAAACAAGGCAAAAATGGCAAGAATTTTCCAAATAAGCAACGTCTCGTATGAAAGGAAGGCAACTATTTTTATAGGGTAAGCTATTGACCTTTGTGAAGTTAAACATTTTGTGCCAAATTCCAACACATTAGATCGTGCCATGGCACTTAATTGTAAGTCCATTGCAATTATAAACTAACTAGGTGATATGAACTTAGTGTGCACTTGTAAATGCTATAAGTTCACACATTAAACTATTTTTATATCGAACAGCCTCCTGTTAATTCGTGTGCACTTCTAAAAGCAATAAGTTCACACATTTACTTGTACTTTTATATCGAACAGCGCATTTGATGGCAAAGTGATTGTACGTTTAACGATAGGCATCTACTATCTAGCCGGTTGTGCCATCGCGAGGTTGTCAGTCTGTGACCTTTGCGTAGTAGGTAGAGTCATCATTGTGAACGGAACGTGCATGCTACTGGGGCTCTCGGTTTTTTGTTGTTTTTTTTTGACATTTAATGTGAGTTGAATTGAACGGTTATAAATATGTAGGTAGGTATTAGGTTACTAAAATAGGAAAATAATGTTGTAAGATAAAAATAAGTACCTAATTTGATCGATATAAAATTAATGTGCGTGTACGTAATATATTCCTACGTCTTTCCTTTGTCTCGTCCTTTGAAACCAATGCGTGGGCCTACAGCTTACCACGCGTGACGCAGGTGCGCCCACTTACGAATATAATGAACACCCCTAATTACGTAAATTTATCACTTATACGTTCAATTAATTATAAATTAAGCTACATATTTTTACGAATTACTTATTTATAAGGTAACGTCACTAGGTACATCCGTACATATAATAAAACAAAGTTGCGTCCTGTGCGTTTCTATTAGATCTTTAAAACTACGCAAACTATGATTTTGCAAGTTTTAGACAAAGCGGGCGAAGCCGCGGGTGGAAAGGTAGTAAAATATAATAAGTATAAAAGGTTCACAATAAATTGGAAATATTAATCTACATTTTTTCTATTTTTTTGTCAAGCAACATAAAACTAAAAACAACATACGAGTAATCAACGATCTCCAACAACAAAAATGGCGACGTACAGCGAGCGTAAAGTTTTTAAAAGAAAATGTGGTTGCACGTTTCGCAGTAGCAATTTCGCTCTCAGTGGCTGTGACTTGTCGGAATGGAATGGTTCAGGATATGCGGTTTGGTTGTGCTTGAGCCACGTACAGATTGAAAGTCGGACACTTGCAGACTTTAAGGCTGGGAGTAATAAATCGTAATTGCCCGCGAGAGTTGATGCCAATTTTTCCTTTGAGACAATTTTTAAAGGTGTGCGAAGCGCTCTGCACTGATTCCGAAAATAAGATGTTATCAATTATTTATGTTATACTGTTCATGCTTAAATAATAGTCTATATTTATTTAAGAATAGAATACAATAAAATATTATTATTGCGATTCTAACTTTACTAATATAATAGTGCTATTAAAGGCATAATGACGTAAACATTGAGTCACGTAAATTCGAAGGAATTTATTACGCGTAAAAGTAATTGGAATTGGTCGTGGATGTTGTTTTGCATAATAGTCTACAGATTTATCGCCGATCATAATGGTAAATTTCAATAAAATATTAGAATTATGAGTGAGTTCTACAGTTCCATTTATAATGTATGTACGCATAAGTTTTGTAGTTACACGTCTAATATATTATACAGGATCTATGATATATTTTACATTTACAGCATCAAATATGTAATAAATAGGTACATGTTTATGACATACTAAGCGATATAAAACATATAACATGAATGACGATTTTTCATGGCTCTCATGTAGGTACAACGGCTGCACCTTTTTCTCAATCCATACTAATATTATAAATGCGAAAGTAACTCTGTCTGTCTGTCTGTTACTCAATCACGCCTAAACTACTGAACCAATTTTCATGAAATTTGGTATGGAGATATTTTGATACCCGAGAAAGGACATAGGCTACTTTTTATCCTGGGAAAATGATGTAATCCCGGAAATCCCACGGGAACGGGAACTATGCGGGTTTTTCTTTGACTGCGCGGGCGAAGCCGCGGGCGGAAACCTAGTTACCTATATATACAATCTGCATACATATTGTGTTTCACATTTGGTCTGAATATCGAACTGGGGCCATAAGCAAAACAAGCTCTTGCTATGAAACATGTAGGTAAATTGTCACAAGAGGTTACAGTTTATAGTTCTCGTCTGAACTCTGTCTCTTTTCATGTTTTTTAAAGTAGATACACTTTAGTTCAAACTATAAAGTATATTTTGTAATTTTAAGAAAGGGTAATCACACTTTGTATTGTATATGTGAGGTTTTTCAAGTTGAAGCTTATGGCTTTAAAAACTATGTTATTTTAAATATAATAGAAGATAATTTGTGCATTCCATATCATTTCATCTGACAGTTTCTTTATTAAATAATAAATACCTACTGCTCATAGAAGGTAGACTCACAGTTTAAACTATCAAGTATGTTTCTGATATAATATTATAGGCAATCGTAGATATCATATTATAACGATGCCATTAAAATATCTAGGTACGAATTTTCTTAATTTTTTTTATTAAAATCCGTCATTCGAAATGTTCTATATTATCATTAATTTCTAGTTTAAAAGTAACAAAGAGGTATTATGATAAGGATTCCTTTTTACGTACGAATTAAAACCTTTGAACGAATTTAATGAGCTTATAAATGTTCACTTAATTAATTTTGCGATTTTATGAACAGAATTTCGGGGCCAAATTCTTTAAATCTTTATAATTATCATGTATGATGTTGCTTTTTCATTTTAAAATCATTTCTGCAATATTAACGGTATAATGCTATGTAAAATTACTGAATTATTAATGCTAACGAAATATAATATAAGTAATGTATTATGAGTGTTATAAAAACGTAAAACTGTTGCGATGCCTCTACGAAATGTTTTTACGAAGCTTAATTTGAATTGAAGTAGATATAAATAGGTTAATAATATGATGTTCTAGACCGATATTTACTATAACTAATACTACTAATCGAAAATGACGGGTCACTACCACGAAATCGTGAAGTTGTATTTATTATATTACTACACAGCACACTATAATGACATGCGAGCTCATTAATGACATTAGCGTCAATGATTCGCCCGTAATTTCAATGTTTGTTAATATAACTTTACGGCGCTATGGATTGCCAAGCGATACATTCCATAGGGTTGCGATCTCGTTGAACTGGCACTTGGCACATGACCAATGCCACTGTTAGAGCGCCTTTACATTTGGGGGACTAAGCAGCGCGACTATGCAGAGGTAAAAATTTAATAGCATAAGCAGAACGCAGCTGTCGCGCGGCGCTCGCGCTGCTCCGATTACAACTACAAAACCCTAAAAATTGGAAAGAATTATGTGTATTGTTTATTCCTGCTTTGTTCTTGAAATATTTTCCTGATAGAATCCATTTTTGAAATGAGTGCATTACACTTCAAAACTGCAGTCAGCAAAACATCATACGTCAATTAGTATAGGTATATTAAGAAGAGCTGGAACGTCAACACATTTACACATTGCACATGTTAGGCCGGGAGATACTGACACAAAATTTCGGGTCATTTGTAACAGGATGGCGGTCTAGAGGGGTCTTAGTACGCAATGACAAAAAGAAAAATGATGGTCAGAACGCTGGTACCGGCGGACTAGTCGCGTGGGCGTTAGTCACACTCGTCGGATAAATAGCGAAAGTCCAACGATTTGTAACACAAAAATTTTAGAATTTACCGATAGCCCTTAAAAAAGATGTAGGCGGTAGTGTCATGCCATACAGTTACGATGTGACTTACAGTCCGCCATACCGACGTGAATGCGTTGATTTAAAAAAAACAATTCAACCATTTGTACCGGGCTCACTTTTGCACAGGTAACCATCGTCGTGCAGCCATTTACTAAAATCGCCATGCCATACTTTTCGGACGATTCCAAATGGTCGACATACCGCGGAAAATCTGCAAATTTTTGAATTTTTTTTTCTCGCCAAACGATTTGTACCACCCTACATTTTTTTTTCAACAACTCCTGAATGATTATAAATAGAAGTGTGATAATGCCATACCTGTGGGAGGTGGCGAATGTGTATAAGATTTTTTTCTTATTGTAAGATTTTATTCGTAGTTTGAACGATTTGTAGCAGTATGGCACTAATTTTTCCCTCTATTAAAAGTATGGCAAATATAATAATGGTCACGTTGCACCATATACTTTCCAAAAATGCCGTACTGGTACAAATCGCCAATTCTTTTCATTTTTTTTTACGTCTTGGCTTAAGTCTTACAATCATCCGCCCCATGTTTGCAATCTGCGATATTTTTTTCTAGGTAGAATTGTATACAAACAAACAGAATATAATGATCCCATACTGTAAAAAATTATTTTACGTATTGTACAGTCGTATTTTTGAAACGTGACGAATAAATTAATTTTCAAGTATGGCAGCACTTTTTCCCCCTACTAGAAGTATGGCAAATATAATAATGGTCACATTTTATCAAATACTCTCCAAAAATCCAAATGCAATACTGGTACAAATTGTTTGGCGAAAAAAAATTTTTATTGCAGATTTTCGGCGGTATGGTGGCCATTTGGAATCGTCCGAAAAGTATGGCATGGTGATTTTCGTAAATGTCTGCACGATGATGATTACCTGTGCAAAAGTGAGCCCGGTACAAATGGTTGAATTGTTTTTTTTAAATCAACGCATTCACGTCGGTATGGCGGACTGTAAGTCACATCGTAACTGTATGGCATGACACTACCGCCTACATCTTTTTTAAGGGCTATCGGTAAATTCTAAAATTTTTGTGTTACAAATCGTTGGACTTTCGCTATTTATCCGACGAGTGTGACTAACGCCCACGCGACTAGTCCGCCGGTACCAGCGTTCTGACCATCATTTTTCTTTTTGTCATTGCGTACTAAGACCCCTCTAGACCGCCATCCTGTTACAAATGACCCGAAATTTTGTGTCAGTATCTCCCGGCCTATGTATGTGTCATATTTTGCAATTGTTTATAAATACAGGGTGATGTAATTGGTGTAGTACGAATATCTAAAAATCTATGAAGAATTTTGTGATACAGTAAATGGAAGAATTATAGACTATTTTACAGTATTTAATAAAATCATTTAATTTTTTGTTCATTTTCATTAGAAATGTCAATTTTTCTCACCAAGGTGGAAATTTGGATGATAAGGATCTTTTTAGAAAAATATAAATTTTGACTAAAATCGGCATTTTTTTTTTCAAAAATCAAATTACTAATTAATAATCAGAGTTATCACATTATTAAAAAAAATAAGCCAAACTATACACAATTTTTACCTACTTGATGCAATCCTCAAAGATCATGGACATAGTGTATTGCGCCTTCCCCCATACCATCCAGAACTCAACCCAATAGAGTTACTATGGGGCATAATTAAAGGGAAAGTAGCATCACAAAATGTGAACTTTAACTTGAAAACTGTGGAAGAATTATTTAGAAAGGAAGCAAATGCTATTAGTCTGGATATGTTTAGTGACGTTTGGAGAAAGACGCGAGAACATGAGGAAAAATATATTCAATTAGAACCAAAAGTAGATAATAATTACACTGACTCATTTATAATAACATTAAGAAATTCCGACAACGAAACATCGAGTTCTTCGAGCGATGAAAGTTACAGTGAAGTAGAAGATTACGATTATGATTAAATAGATTCTTCTTCTTCTCTATAGATACTGCTTTCTGAATTGGTGGTAATTGTTAAAACTGTTAAACTGTTATGACGATTCAAAAGTGCTTCTAGAAGATGTCTAATTGTATAAATGTTTGAGTTTGAGTTTAAAACCAATAGTGTGAAAATTATACAATAAACATGTAACACATATTTGTTAGCGCGTATTGGTAGGTATTACGTACTTACTACAAATATAATATTTCTTAGATATCTTTACTCGACCAAAGTCAGGAATTTAATTTTTATTTGATAATTGAATGATTATTAATACTTTTATCCAATTGATTATTATTAGAATAAATAATTAACTTCATAAATTGATTTACTTTTAAATTATAATTTTAATTGGTAAATTATGAGAGCTTTCATAAGTAATTATATTTGCATATATATATATCTACAACGCACCCATTTTACAATTCAAGTCTAAAATGAAACTAGAGTCGCATTTATTTTTGAACATACTGTAAGTGAAATTGCATAAGTGTGAGTACTGTGAACATGCCAGCTTTCCCTAATTTACCTTATATATCAATAGCGGATTCCATTCCTTTGCGTTTTGACGTTTGTCTCGGCACTCTGACGCGCTGCGCCGAAATGTGAAGGCGCTCTTAGAGCGTATACGCACTATGCGGGTAGCCGCATTGCGGGTAGCCGTCCGGCTGACCGCAAGCACAATTATGTACGTAATATTCCTTTCTATGCGCACTGCGATGCGGCTACCGCAGACCGCACAGTGCGCATAGAAATGAATATTACGTACATAATTGTGCTTGCGGTCAGCCGGACGGCTACCCGCAATGCGGTTACCCGCATAATGCGTATACGCTCTTATACCTACTAGATTGTATGCGTTGATACCATACAATAAGGTGGCCACTCGATCGATATTGCCACTCGCCATCACACAGCGATAATTGCGTTGCAATTGACACTTGATTCAATTGCACGATATTCGGCGCGGTAAACGTTTATTGGCTGTGTAACGGATGATCACTTCATTATTGAAACCATTGACAATTAAAGCCTTTAAGTACATTTTACTAGAAGTTCTCTTTAGTATTAATTCTTCAATCCTTGGTTACAGTTTAGCTGTCCCATAAAGTCTAACCTTAGTGTAACAAATAAAATAATATAAAAGTCACTTGTAACGACAAGACGGGCAATTAGTAAATTTTTGAAATGGTCATTTACTACGATATTCGATGAATTAGTTAAAAATCTAATATTGAAATATTACTCCTAGATACTCATACATAATATTCTTTTAAACGTATTACGGCCAAGGCGGCCAATCTTAGAGATTAGTTGATTATGCAGAATAGGTTTTGTATATAAGTGTGTGAGTAAACAATAATGCATTTTCATTTTCATAACTACATGCTCGTATGTAACCTTGGTTGGATGTATGATCCGGTATAACTGGTGAAATATTATGCCTAGTTCTGCCTCATGGTGAATGTGATGAATAATTTTGTGAATATAAACAATGCTATAGAGTGATATCACAGTATTACAATATTATTTCCTACAGTAAGGAATCGCCTTTGATGTCGCGCGATGCCGCCGCCAGCGTAGGTACTTACGCTGCCACACGAAAATACGCTAGGGTTGCAACAAATGGGAAATAAAACAATTGTGATTATTAATATTATGATGAAATCATTTATTCATATTTCATATGTACATTCAAAATAATTGCGATTATTAAATCTGATGTAATTATTTGTTCATAAATATATAATTACAGATATTCCACTGCTAAATATTATTTACGTGGACACTTTATTTTTGGATGTTCTTAATTGTATATGTATTATAACATTTAACTAAGTAATGCATTCGCATTGGGATGTACAATCTGATTAGGAAATAATGAGGACAACATATACATAGCTTTGATTTTAATTCAACAGATACAATTAATACAATCTTTCTGAAATATTGTTTCCTTCTGGGATTTCAATGTAGATTTACATCCGTAAACGGAACAGTTTGTGCGCGCCATAATAGAATATGTAAGTACCTATGTATAATAAAATTATTACACAAAAAATACGACTGCGTCGTCCTTTCGCGATAGGTAAAGCAATCTCAGCGTGATTGCTTTACGCGGCCCGCGTCGCCCGACCCCCGCCAGTTCCCCTCCGTTTCTCTGCACAAGTACATTCGTCGCACTACTGTAGGATGGTAATACTGTGGTGATATTATTATGCTTATGTGACGTGTGAATGTCTACGTCGTCGTGATTATCTACTTGTATGCTAACAGATCAAGGATTGGTCACCTTTTTATTATCTTATTTTGCCATAAAGAGGTCATTTTGTTACATTATACGCACTGTACATAGATCATAGATCCCAACTTCTCATTCTACAGCGACAATGCATCTCGGTAAATGACTATAATCACAATTTCAAACATCTTATCATAGACGGCCATAACACGAGCTATCTCAATAAAGTTTATCCGACTTTCTTTGCAAATTTCCGACCGCTCCACGTCGGAGGCTTTGAGCGTATCGCCGACAATTAATTTTGATTGATATTAATTGTCGTTTATGCGACTTCATGGAGCTTTAAATGTTTTGTATCCTTAACGACTTGGGCAAGAGTTTTTTTACGACATAATCTCAATCTTTATACAGTTCTATCGAAATAATCTTTATGATTTATCAATTCCTAACGATTTTAATTAAAGTTTATTTTGACTGACACAAACGTGAACAGGTTTTTTATATAAATCAAAGATTATATATTACTAGTGGTCCGCCCCGGCTTCGCCCGTGGTACATATTTCGCAATAAAAGGTAGCCTATGTCCTTTCTCGGGTATCGAAATATCTCCATACCAAATTTCATGCAAATTGGTTCAGTAGTTTAGGCGTGATTGAGTAACAGACAGACAGACAGAGTTACTTTCGCATTTATAATATTAGTATGGATTAGTAACAGTAACGCGATTAAATAAATTGTATAATCAATACACGATTTTAATGCGTGTATAAAATAATTTCTACAATATAAAACTATTTGTACCAATAAAAAAACTGTAAGAATAAAGCTATAAATAATTGCGTTGTTTACTTTATGAGCATGTCATATACGCATTAGTATTGTAAGTGGAGTGTGACATTGCCGACCATGCAATACCTGTAAGTATTAGCGAATATTATTACGGTATTGTTACAATGATTTTATGCCGCATTGTGCCATGTATGATGTGACTGTAGAGATGCTATCTTTTGTAATCGTTTACAATGTTTGTGTGAAACTAAATAACATGCGTGTATACAACGTGTTGTGTTTAAACGTTTTGTGGCGATATTTATTGATGTTGTGTGCATGTTTATTTAATTGGTGAATTATATTGAGCTTTTTGTTTAGTTATATTCTGTTCAGGATAGCATAGATGTTCATATTATCATAATCTTTCTTCATTAATTTTATAAACCTATGATGATCGATTAGATGTAATATTATAAACAATTTTATGTAGTATAAATAATACCTGATGTAATATGAAAAATGAAAATGTTGCAAATCCTGAATTGTAGGTTCGTTATAATTATTATATTAACATTATCACGAAGCTATACAACTGTGAGTATTTAGATTATCATTATTTTTAAGGAAAACTAAATATCAACATTCTGAAAGGCAACGCATCGCAACGACGTTAAGCCCCTTGACCCACTAGATGTTCTGACAATGCAAACCACACCGCTCCGTTGACATTTACTTAAGTTGGCCAATTCTAAACGGGCTTCAGGTTTCGAATACACACGAATTTCAACTGTAAGTGCATTCTATTAAATGGCAGAATTGCAAATTCATTTTACGATAAAACAAGCTCTTTAATTCTTATGTAGATACATCGGGTCAAGCAAAAATACCTCTTATCTCTGGGATGAGTTGCAAACCTTTCTTGCTCAATTAGCCAATAAAATAGCATTTCGTTATATAGGTAGGTACTACTACTATACTATAATAAATGAAAAGTTTAGTAAAATATATCGTGTGTGGAAAACATTTTACTTCCGTCTCTTTTAACTTGTGTCAGGAAAACTTCTGTTTTTTAATTATTCCCGGTAGCCGGCTTTTGAAAAAATATCTAGAAAGAGTAGGTAAGTTTATGGCTGTTTCTATAAGTCAAAGAAATACTAAAGAAAGCACATGGTATAGTTAAGTAAACGTACATTTTCAAAAGGGTATGATTTTATTTTTAGAGTCATGTATTTACGTCGAATATACCTGAAAAAGCAACATTGAATATCTCTATCATAAAATATTTAAAGTACTAAGTATAGAACAATGTTTGCGTTCAAGCGAGAATTTGTATGTTAGGTACAACTGAATTAGTTCGCCTCCACACTGGCTTAATCAATATTCCAGACAGTCTATTTTAAATTTATTACAATCGCAGACCAAAGCAAACTGCGGCCGTGTCTGTCTATATGTGTTACGGAAATAAACGGAAATGAATTAGTTATCATTCAACTCGGTGGCGTTTGCATTAACCTTAAGTTGTTTTATATGTACGAATACGTGTGTGAGGGTTGAATTTATCCACTCAAGAAGTTGCTAGAAATAACTTTTAAACAATTATGACTTAACTAGCTGTGCTCCACGGTTTTACCCGCATTGCTCCGCTCCTGTTGGTCTTAGCGTGATGATAATATATAGTTTCTCGATAAATGGGCTAACAACGAAAGGATATTTCAAATCGGACCAGTAGTTCCCGATATTAGCGCCTTCAAAGAAACAAACTCTTCAGCTTTAGTATAGATATACGGAATATATAACTTAATTTACGGAAACTTAACTACAGTAAATATAATGAACAGTTATCAACATCGAATTTTGAAATTACAAAACAATCACAACGGAAAATTGATAGACTAACCGAATACGGCCGTTCGGTTGCTGAATTGAGTTAGCAAAAATAGGATTATCGTTGTGGGGCGGCGTGGTGGTAGGTGGTAGGCACTCGTTGATGCGGTAATGGGTGGGGGGA
The DNA here is from genome assembly GCF_061535455.1 of Colias philodice. Taxonomy (NCBI): domain Eukaryota; kingdom Metazoa; phylum Arthropoda; class Insecta; order Lepidoptera; family Pieridae; genus Colias; species Colias philodice. Next base: position 5,068,971 of record NC_143098.1, on the reverse strand, counting down.
CATTGAATCTAATTGTGGATGCGATCGGGAATTTAGACGGCCGTACATCGATATTGTGACACGAGTGTACGGTGCACTCGTCGCGTGATAGATAAGGTGAAATTGGCCGAATCGAAACGTAATTTGAGCCAATGCAAGACGATTGATGTATGGGTGTAATTGTTGTACCTTGTAGAGGTGATGTCGGAATGGTTTTTTTTTATTGATTTTTATAAATAATGTATAAGGAACCATACTTTTCTATTCGTAACATATTGCAATCAAAATATAAATTAATAAAATCGACTATTTCTCATTAACTTGAATAAAATATGTCCTCAAGGCCATAACATATGTTATGCTAATGAAGCTTCGAGCAGAACTAATTACTCGTATACGCTAACAATTCTTATCTTCCTCATCACTAAAGTATTTAAAATAAAAATTATAATAAAAACCTACAAACTACATAAACTTATATTCCCAACAAATTATTGATTAACTACAAAGTTAACTTTAAAATACGCCATTTGTTTTAACTCGAACGATAACATTTGTCTACGTGCTTTCGATAAAATGACATGGATTTTCATAAATTGCCGTCGGTAACTTAAACAACGGCCTACACTAAATCAAACTTACATAGCACACAAAACAGCCTTTTGATTTTATCTAGACAATGGATGAACTAAGTGTACTCGGTCGATAGAGTTGGACACGCATCGTTGGTTTTACCACGAGGTAGGGTTAGCAGGAATGGAAATCGAAAACTGGTTGCGCGGGAAAAAATGCATAGCTAATAATTGTAACGTGTACACTGTACGTGTTAAATGTCCTTATGCATATGCATAATACACATCCTACTTACTTTATTAGTTGCTGCTAGGAAATTAATTTGAAGCTTAAATTAATAAGAAACCTATACTTTAATAGTATATCTGATGAGACCTAGAGGTCGGGTATATATGTCTAAAGGTTACTTTTCCAGATCTTACACATATTAATTTTCAATTTTATACAGAACTAGCTTTTCGCCCGCGGCTTCGCCTTCGCTTTGTCTAAAATCGAATAAATTATATTCTAAAACCTTCCTCTAGAATCACTCTATCTATTAAATTAACTTCACCAAAATTCTTTGTGTATTTTTAAAGATTTAAGCATAGGGACAGTGAAAGCGACTTTGTTTTATACTATGTAGTGATAAATTAGCTACTTATTATACGTTTTATAACGTACAATGTACACAATATATTCTTGCATAATAGCAAATCATACTACTTCTTCATTCAGAGGTCGAATTCCCAATTGAGCTGTTAATAAAGTCGAGAGAATAAACCGAGTGAAGGCTTAATCCGTTCCGACGATAACCCTAGCCGTACTGGGCTAATATCGAGTGGGATGTTGTTACCTGTCCGCTATCTGGGTAGCTAAAGTGGGATGTCATCTCAACGATGCGAACTTTATTGGATGATGCTTCTGCCAAATTTACAAGGAATATTTATTACGAATGTACTTTTCTCTGTGATAAATGTTTTTGAAGTGAAACTTTTCTTTAGGCGCGTTGAGAATAAAATTCCAAGGTCCCGTCACAGCAATACTGTCACGTCATGGAGCAAAGCGACGATTTTGGTATCTTTGAATCTTGCCAAAGAAGTTTCACTTCTGATACGTGTGCTCACACGCCTTTCTTCATTTAGGGATCGTTTTGAATCGTTATGTCGTACAACGCAATATAATTGATGAGTTTCGATCGTTATTTACACCTAGTTAACATTGGTGTTTAACTATTGAATGATTTGATTCACGCGAATTGATTAATACTACACGTATTGTTGTGCTGGATTAATTTTTACAATTCTAGGATATGTTTGAGGGATTAATTATTGTGTTCATTTTGTGCAGATATAATTGTTTCCATCCATAGGCATATGGCTTCTTTGTTTTTCATAATAACATAACAATACATATTGCTTTATATTCGCAAAACCCATGTCCAGAATAGAATAAACATTTTTGCGAATTCTCGTGTATCCTGTCTTTTTGTGAATAGGCGATGAGCATATGAATAAAATTTTACGAAATGATGTAGGTGGTCCATAGTCCATACTATCATCGGACGGCGATACAACACCGTTATCTTTTTAGCATAATGGTGTATGGGAGTGTGGGGACGGTCGCGTATTACGAAGCAATGGCCTCGTTTTATGAACCGGGGTATTAATTTAGTCAATGGAACATTATGCTTGCTGAATCTAAAAAGCATAATGTATTCGTAAACACTTGTAAATAGTTACGTTGGGCAACTAATTTGAGTTGATGTGATGATATGTGAATAACATGTTTAATGAAGTCGATTTTGTTTATTGTGAAATGTCATCCTATAATAATTCACAGTTCAAATAAAATGAAGTGGCTAATTTTGTAATATTTTTATAATCGTGAAATAATATTTTATGACTTCAGAGTTCAGAATATGTAAATGGAAGACTTAACGGAATCGACTATCTCTCCAATTCACATTTCTCATAATTGCTCCGTAGATTTAGTATGAAGGTGTGAAAGCCTTCTTTACATAGAAAACTATCACATAATATACTATGATTCTAATAGAGACTATTTTGTATAGTTATGTTATATGGAGCAGATACGTATTCAATTTTCGTTACATTCCGATGCGTGACATTGGCTTTACGGTGTCAGACATAAATATTTATGGTGGCGTAAGGTTATATGGTCATACAGTATACTGAACGAATACGTTTTCTAACCATAAACTCATGTGAATAGTTATCGTTTTTGGAGAGAATGGAATGAAATTTTATTTACGTCGTAAATATCGCGTCGTTTTTATCGAATCTTTATATTATGATAATATTTTATTGCTAGAGCACATTCACGTATGATATTGAATGTTTCGAACTCAATTTAGGTTTTATAGTTTTATATACTGCCGTTGTAACTTAGCTATAAACTTATGCATGAAATATTTCATATTTGGAAATATTTATGTGTATTGTAATTTATTATTTTAAGAAATATGTCACGACTCACGTCCCTTTTAAACTAATATCTACTGAATGGTAGATACCATAGGTTGTGTAATAGCAATTTGTAATAATTAGGTACATAAAAACAAAACAAAAATCTTCTTATATAGAGTTCGTTAAACCATATTTAAGTAAATTGCTTGGTTTCCCCAAACTCTCAAATGACTTCATACTGAGATGAGCTCAGAAAACGGAAATCCATATTTTCAGGTTACCGTATTCATTCTTAACCCACTTCTATTCATTCGCATTCATCCAAATTCACAAGTTAAAATCCTATTCAATTGGAATCATTAGCTAACAGAACATTAACAAAAACGGAGCCAGGTAATGAGACAATGCCTTTATATTACAATGCTATTATATGCGGCGTTAGTGAAGTCCCGTGTCCCCGTAGTGGGGTAAGGGGCAGATGCAGATTCATTTTTTTTTCTTCGTCTCCACTGGGAATCGAACCCAGGACCCCTCGGTTCTACGTTCACGCGTCAACCACTGTACCAAGGAGGCGGTCGTATGCGGCGTTAGAATATGGTTAATTTAGCATGGATAAGTATGAAAATTACTCGAAAATTATTATTTTTAAGTACATATTAAACCGTCTTTAAATTGGAATAACTAGGAGTGTAGAAATAGAATTTTTTTCAAAATGGGATCACGTGGGAGCCACCAGCTTTCAAATAAAAAAAAATCTTCACCCAGTTGTAATTATTGAAATAACAAACCCATAAAATACAGTCGGAATTAGAACTTCCTCCTTTTTTGAAGTCGGTCGGAAGACCTAAAAAATAAACTCCCAACTTTTTTTTGTACATTTTCAAAATTCAATGCATAAATGTATTTCTACGCGATTTTCCCGAGTGCAGGCACTTGTACTGCATTCGCAGCGTTTTAGAATAATTGGCGAGTGTGCAGGACTGTCCTGCAATACCACCGCGCTATTCTTTGAACGATCGCGTTGCGGGCAGAAGGGCATTTGATAAAAGGAGGAATTAATGGTGAACGGTAAGCGAAGAAGTTTAATAAGTCAGACACAATCATTTACTTAATTGATAATTTTTGAAGAGGTTATTTTAATTATTTTTAGTAATGCTGATAATTTTATTTTGTTGTGTTTAAAAAAATAATAATTTTAATTTGGCCATGCTTTAGATTACTATATTCTTACCTAAATTGAATATAAATCCGTATCTTGATTGAACAGTATTGAAAAACACTTCCTTCCATGTCATTTGTAGCAAAGTTTGAATATCATTATGCGACGTCATGTTAAACTAGATAAATCGCAAACGAAAATTCCGCCCGAAGGAACACCTGCAAAGTTGAACGGGCAATCTGCTCAAGAATCTGGTAAATTCGGATTATACGTGTACTCTTGTCGCGTACCTACGTTTTATCCAAAAACTTATATCAACGATCTCGTACTAACTTGACGAAATGAGTTTTCCTGCTCCACCTATCTTCGAGACCGACTTGTTACTTTAAACCGTTCGCTCCTCAATGAAATTCCTGTTCGTTCTTTCGTGATCTATTTTTCCTTCGACGTTCCCTGATACTGCGGATAGTTTGAATTGTTGTCTGTTTACGCTTGATACAAGATCGAATCAAAGGAAATGAAAGTGGCTAGATCTTATATGTTTTATATATTCACCCAATTTGTGATAGTCAGTTTCTCTTCCCGTAATATTTTGTAAACATTATGTAAAAGTGAAATTAAAGCAAAAAGGAACAGCGATTGGTAGGTTTAGGTCACTGGATAGTCGTAGTTACATCGCATTTTTATATGGTAATGCATAACGCCAATTTCCCTTGCGAGGATGTTGGTGGTCCCTCGAGCAAGCAAGCCCATTCACACGGAAACGTGACTCGACTATCACCTCATCTCTCCGTCCCCAAGGAGGAACAATATTGCTCGAGTTATAATGTGTGAGATAATTTGCCAAGTTTATTGTACACCTCAATATTGTGTTAAGTGGGGTATATACTGCAACGTCGTACACACGAGATGATGTGGTTTCCAGTACTTGTCACGTGCCGTCTTCGCTAACCGAAATTAACACGATGGAATTATACTGACGTTGCGGTGCCAGTGTCGCTATAATGAGGTTAGAGGGATTTGCTAGTTAGCCGCGCTCGTGCCAGCCAGTTTGTATTCACAATTTATCGTTATAATAATGTATTCGTCCAGAATTCGCAGCGTTGCTATTGTAGTTGCAGATAATGTTGTTCCAACTTTTATGGAGTGAACTTTGCTTTGTGCGTTCGATGTTAAGGAAAACTAACGAACAGTGGATTGTTTGCTGCTCATAAAATATACTCATTGTTAATAAATTTTACATTAGAACTCAGAAGTAAAGTTTATATTCTCAATTTGTGTAAGTTTTGATAGTTTATATGCCTTTTAAGGATGGAATAGAATATTTAAAATTGTAAAAAGTTTGTGCTTATGTAGGTAGGGACTATTTTTAAATAAGAACTTTAAATCTTTAAAATTTGAATGTTTTTAATGACACATCAATGTTTGCTTCTTTTCTGAAACAATTCCATTTGTTCATTGTTAAAAAATATGTTATAACTTTATAAACCACTAAATGCACAGTCTTATTTGACCCGCTTAAGTATCAATTCAAGAATTTAATGCCGTGAGTAAATTTTTAACAGAACGAGCTCGTAATCGTAAAACTGGTCAACATGGCTCAAATACGCGTTATTTTATACTTTTTGTCCCTGTAATCTTGTTAGCGGATTTGTAAACTAAGGGTTCTGTTTTATTTTGTTTACGTGATACATATATAAAACGTGACAACGTTACTTCTGTACTATGAATAAATACATCTGAAAACAGCAACAGAATGGTTTAAGGACTTCTATATATTTTTTCATTCTTGATTTTATACTAAAAAAAGTGAAATTATAATTTTTCTTGAAAATGCTATGAATTCATTTCCTAGCAACTGCAAGCTCTGCCAAGCGTGCACGTGAATCGTGTATTATTCGAAGTAGTTCACGATAATAGTAACGCACATCGCGAAAACATGTCGAGGTGTTCCCATTCAAATGAAAAGTCAAGCGCGGGAAGCGTAAAAGTTCATCTCCAAAGTCTCTTAGGGTATTCCGTGAGCTCAGTAAAAACGAAGTTTCGCGAAGATTATACCAAGCAAGACTAGTAATTTTGATGAAATGACGCAAATTATACATTGCCTGGAACAGTCGAGTGCTTCGCTAGCTAGCCTTTTGCAGCATTCCCTGTTCTTGCAATCAAGTTTATTGACGTGGCGAGAATGCTGTTATTTTCTTAGTGGATTTCCTCTTGTGTTTATTCGCTTTGTGTCTGTAATAAAAGTTGTGCTCGTTGCGTTTTTATGGAATGGCAAACGAAGCAAATAGGTTATTGCCTTTTGACCATTATTTTTATAAAGCTGTAGCCTGTAATTCAATCTTGTTTTCAAAGCAATGAATTAATGTTGGTTTTTATTGGTTTCAGGTATGGCGAAAGTTTGATATAAGATTCACTAGAAGAGGAGTAAGTTCGACTTTAAATTCTTTATTAAATTTTCTCATCCTTGCATCGAAATTCGGAGGCTTGTGCAAATGTTTCAAGCAAATCTCAAATATGCCCACATAATAATTTACATATCAAGCTTAGTAATTGAGTTACAAAATAGAATAGTGAACGATTAATTAAAAGACACGTACAAAAAATAACAAAAAATGCAGTCATATAGCACACACTCGTAAATTTTTTGAAAAGATTCGATAAAGTAAAATAGTTGAAACCTCGTTACCTCGTAGCTCGACTGTAGAGCGTAGAGACTGCAGCCAATATTGCCGCGATGTGGCACCGGCGACGTGTTTTATTTTTACCACGTATCGAAGTGATACCAACGACTATACACGAGTCCTGTCATGTTCCGTTTTAATTCTATTACTCTTTTCGGGCCACCGCGTTCGAGCGCAGGTACGCGTTTATCAATGTTTTATAGGCTATGCGATATGTACGTACGGCATACGCTTTATGTTTGCCTGGTGTTTTTGTGCGGTTTCAACGGCCCTATACATGCTTGTAATGTAATTATTTCTATAATTAAAGTTTTTGCGATCCTATATTTTGAATGGCGTTGGCTGACCCTTAGTAATGATGAGACGGATAATATTCATAGATAGATTTTTAGGTCATATTTATATTTGCAAATTTAAATCTAAACTTACCTATAAAATAATGTTAAATTTAGACCAGTTAGAAACTATTCTCATCTAAACTTGTAATATTAAAGATCTGTACTTTATTGTAATACCAGGTAATACTCTGATTTATGTGATGTTATAAACGCTGTTATTAGCCATGGCATCAATCACTGCGACTTTGTCTTGTGTTTAATAGCTCAGTCCCTTCCTATCTGTAAAGTACGGGATTTTAACGGAATTAGGCCGTTAAATCATGGTTATTAAAGTGTAAATTAATATTCGCATAATATCAAAGTAAGTACATATTTTTCTTTTACCGGAATATATAGTTAAATTCCTAAAAAAAAATCATAAGGTTGGAAACGATATTTGCATACCTAATTGCCGATTTTTTCCTAAAAAACCCTTCCTCTTGTCAAGTAAAACCTGTTTGAATGGAAGTAGAAAATAGAAGTTGACATTTATTGATGCTGGAAAACAATTCCGAGTAACAAACAGTGAGATTACAATCGGAGCGCAGCGTTGACGAAAATAATGGAACTTGAAGATTTGATAGCTAATAATGGAAATGGAGAGCTCCACTAATGACGCTAGTTCCCGTTTAATCATCGGCGTTCAATCAGACCTCTCACAGTAATCGGCTCGATGCTCCTACCGTGCCGGCCTTTTGATTAGGGGCTTCTTCATAAAGAGGGGTATTAACTTATTACGCCGGTATAGCTGCTCAGGCAGTGATGTCACGTTAAAATGTGCTCCGCTAATCCAGAAGCGATAGACTCGTAGCACTCATAGTCACGTTCTCGATTGGCGAAGGCGTTCGTGTTTGTGTAATTATTCAATTTTGTTGTGATTACGTTCACGTTATATGAAATGCGTATTGAGTCGTGTACATTATTGAGTGCATAAAAATATGTCAAATAAGGATAATATTAAAAGAAGCATGTCGTGCGAAATAAAGTGGTTCTCGAACTTGCCAAAAATGTCGGCCACTAAACACACCGACAGTATCCGCAAAACAAGTGTAACAACAATTTTACAAATTTAACTTTAAAGCAGCTATAAACGATACCGCCTCGGCAAATTTCTCATGAAGTTCGACTAAGTTTGTAACCGGTGAAATCCTTGACAAAGACAATATGAATCTTCGCGTCGCAAGAATGTTTAGTACTCGGCGGTTGTATGATTTATTCAGGGAAGTTATAAGTTCCATTTAATTATATCAAGTATTACCGCTACAATATTATATTCTCAATGCTGAACTAATTTAACAACTTGAAACACAATTTGCTTTATTCTGAATGTTCTAAAAATATAAACAGTTGTATAATATATATTTTGATGATAAAGTGAGAATGAATTAGATTGTTGTATAATCTGTTTAAGATCCAAACAACGTTTATAATGAAACATTAGTATTATAATTTGCGAATAGCGTTCTACGTTTATAGGAAGTGAAAAGACGACTTCAAGCATACAATCATATCCATATCATATCGCAATTTGTAATGTAGTATTTTGCTCCGTATGTAACGTAATTAAAAGACGCCTAATCATTTCGATGATGTAGCGTGGAGATTTGTCAGAACGTAAAAAAACTGATTTTTTCTTATTAAGAAGAAAGCTTATATTCTTACAGGTCTTACAAAGCATTTGCTCTACAGTGGTTACGACCAGTGGTGACCAATTCACATCACATGAACTTCTGCCCTTTTGCCATAAAATAACAATAGTAATAAAATTAACATTTTAATTGCAACTTAAACTGGCTCTTGGTACAAATATCATATTAAATGATTGACATTTAATAGTTTGTAAATGTATATTACAACCCCACAATCAAACAACCCTCAATTAAACAACATTTAGCGGAATAATTCGTTTTCCGGAAATACTTTTATTTTCGATCAGCAATCAACAACGATGTTTCTCTGAATTGCTTTGAATAACTAACTCTTCATAATAACATTTATTAAATCACTGAGTTATGTTTAAGTAAGAATTTTCAACAAGTTTTATTAAATTTTGCCAAGTCGAATTTCGTTAGCGGAAAATCGAAGTGTACTTCAGTGATTTCGGTGAGCTTTAATTATTTCGCGTAATGACTGTTTATCTTACGCCACTGAGAATTTTCCTTCCCAAACGGTGGTTGTTCTACTAATTACATTGTATGTTTGGTACACACATACGTACAACTAAACACCAACTATTGTTTCTTGTTAATGATACCATTACGACTTGGCTAAAATAAAGCTATTAACCAAATTATTTAACAATATTATTGGCATTTTAAACCTTATTTTTTATAGGATTGAAACTTATTATGCTCAGATGTGAGCACTTCGGAAGAATAAGTTAGTTGGACAAAAAAGGATAATGCCCCAAAAGGAAATAAAAGGTTTTGCTTTTAAATAAATTATTTAAAAGAGATACGTGAGTGAATACTGAGTATAAAAGAGTTTAATCAATTTTGAATAAATAAGTACTACTTGCTTGTTTAAAACAATAGTGAGAACTCTTGAAAGTAAAATTTTGTGTCGCCATCTATTATGCTTTTCAAGTCTATCGATAGTTTCACATACATTGGTCTCCAGAGCCGTCTTAATTTGGTTAGACCAGCGCATTAGACAGCGTCCTTGGGGCCTTTTCTTTCCACCTTGCCCATGACTATTACTTTCTCTGTCCCCCATTTTCTAGGAAAGTGACTTATTCTAATACACGTCATAGGCCAAGCAGTTGAGACTGACAGTGACAACACACTTTCATTGGACATCATTCTGATGTATCCAAACATATTAAATAATTTTTCGCACGTCTTGGTCGAATATGTACTAAATATTCATAGCATACGTTGTACACAAAGGGGTTATAAAATCTATAAATTTTATACAAAACTAACAACCAAGAAACTAAAAAAAGGACTGGACCACGAACTAGGGAACGAACAACGCTTTTAAAAGCAACATTTATTTTTGCTTTGGGAATGAAATAAATAAAAAAAAGAAGTAACCAACGGCAGAACCGGACGTGAGATGTTTCCGCAATACCGCCCCGCAATGGAAATCGCGCCATTACCCGTGAAAAAGAGCGATCGACCAGAAAAGATTAAGTCCGTACCGTTGTGATGTTTACACGTGGTTTTTATATAGACCAAGCGTAGGACATGAGAGCGGCTTATGTTGCACGGTCAAAATATTTGTGTACTTTTTAGAGGACATGTGTACGGGGGCAAGGGACACGGTTTTTGGGTCACGTTTTTTTAAATATTGTTTTTACGTAACGAATGGAATTGTTATTGACGGATGTCTTGCATAATATATAATTAATAAATGTTTAAAACCTTATAAATCAAATATTTTGATACATCTGAAGGTATATATACGTTTTGAAATATTTTATTTCGTCTCTGTGATTATAAATTAATTTATACAAAAAAAATGCTTAAAAAATGTTTTTCAGAAAATTATTTGGGAAATATTTCAGTTGACATTTTAACGAAATTGTTTGCAAACAATTTCAAGGCTATATAATTTATAGCAATATATTTTAATCTATTTATGTTTTTTTTAATAACTATAATTGAATTATGTAATCTTAAAAATATAAATTTACATTACATACATTAATTATTGCTTTGCATGACTCGATTTTTTTTTCGTTTCATTACATACAGTTCCATTAGATTACGAATCTCAGGATTTTTTATTTTCTTAGCCCAAACTAACACATTCCAAATCCTACAAAACATTCGGAATGTGGTGAATGCGCGTAAAACCTAGAGTAAATTTGCTTGTGCCAAAAGTCTGGCCTTGTGAAAGAATGCACTAGTACGAGGCTTTAAATACTTTGCTTGAAGATTCAACACATGTGAAAAAGCGAGTCTGAAAGGACATAATTTGAAAACGCACACTGCTTTTATTTGAACGAAAATTTACACGTAAATAATACATTTTAAAGCTTAAACTAACAAACTAACCCGTACAACAAGAGTGTGCATGTAGGCGTATCATGTATGATTCATGCCACATTTAGAGGTATCAAAAATAGAAAAATATTATAGAGCGGTAGGTATGCGGGGTAGCGATATCTCCAACAATTGGCTGTTTTTCGACAGGGAATACAAATAGAGCGGAATTACGTTAAGGCAGATACGGGTAAAGTGGCTCCCAAGTCAGCTCGAATATTTGGAATTTAAGGAAAGTTTATGTAATTTCATTTTGTTGAAGCCATTCCGTAGGTGCCGTGGAAGGGAGGGAGTATATTGAATTGTAAAATATACTGATAGCATTGGAATCACACGCGGGGGAGCTCCTCGCATTGTATTAGATGGGTACATTATTGGCATTTTCAAATAAGTTTAGTACAGTCGCGGTATTGTAAATTGGTGTCATGTTCCTTTGGGTTTTATGCGAAATTCAAGGAAGATTTTTAATTTTCAACTGTGAAAATAATACTCTTTAATCTTAATTTATATTGATAAATAGTGTCACGCGACACAAAAATTACGCACCGAAGTAAAAATTTGGTGCATATTAAATGAAGAAATCGTTTAGTAATTAATTATTTTATGTTATTGGTATTTAACGATAGTCCTGATATGATTAACCAATTAAGGCACTGAATTTAGCAAAATAAAACAGTTTTTAACGTGTACAAAGTATCGACTGGCAACTGATGTCTCATCGTTTTTGAGCATTATTATATAGATACAGTCACAAGATCCGATTGTGAGAGTTTGTAACTTTAGCCATTCCTGTGTATTTACGATCTTCCCGACTCAGGTGTGCCGGGACTTCACTTGCAATATCTTAAACAATCTTTCTTATTGCTTTCTTTTGTAATCACGATATTTTGTTTCTCGTTACGTTTAAATTTATAGCCTGAAAAGCCGTTATCGGTATAAAGTTTGTTTTAGTAAGATGTATACGCGTTTACTCGTAGATTGGTTTTGTTTTAGTTGAATGTGCTCGTTTTTTGGGTCTTTATTTTATATGATACCATTTTAGGTCACATAATTTATATGTACCAAATGAACCCTTCCCATGATTACGATTATATTGGTGATCAATTTGTCATCAAATACAATAATTAACGTAACCATGAAATTTTAGAGAACAACAATTTACCTAAATATTATATTGTCGTATAAAATCGTAATCAACATAGATAGATAGATAGGTGCGCGATAAATCTTCAACATTCGAAGTAGACAAATTGCGAAGTTGCAAATATCTCGAGGGGAACAAATATATCAGTTTCTACAGACTTAATATGAGCCCCCGGGTTCACTAACACCGATACGTCTCTTTGAAAAGTCACTTCTTTGATCCTTTTGATATTTTGTCGGAATTGACGTGAAAACGTACAACACGAAGGTGCTTGAAACTTTTAGTAGCGTGGCGTATAAATATAACGCGGTAGCGGGAAATTGTGTTGTACGTACATTTATTATTTGTAGCGTTTTGCTTATATTATTATTGTTAGAAATGTGTTTTCGGCTTTTGGAAGAAGTGTATGTTTCAATTTTTCATACGTTTCTGAAACGATATTCAAATTTTAATGTATTTTCAAAATAAATGGAAAAGTTCTTTCAAATGTAATAAATACAGTTATTCTAACGAGCCTTAAAGTGTTTTAATCTTTATTAACTTCAGTGAACTGAAAATGAAGTAATATTAAAGTTAGCAAAGTCAATCCTTGTGATGTTAGTTCGATTGAATGAAAATTGTGTGACGAAATGAAAACGCGCTTTATGAGAAGAAAATTTTTACTATTCCATCAGTATACTTTCTCAAACTTAATAAAATATTAATAATGAAAATAGGTCATTGATCATAGTTATATGCTTAATGATCAATTAATATATGTATTAACAAAAACAAATGAAATTATACCTGATTTTGTCAGTCTGTTTATTGTGTCTTTAATCATTTATCTGTATTTTTTCAGCATCATACATATACCAGCTATAATAATAACCTTGTTCCCAATTAATAAAAAAAAATTCGATAAATTGATAATTAAAAAGTAGCAAATTTTCAAAAACCAAGTGAACAACTGAAGATACCATTACGATCTCCTATTACGTGTAAGTACTTCTGAGGCGAAACGCTGTGAGGTTGCGACGTCCACTCTCATTAAACGATGTTAGAAGAAAAACTATTGAGGGTGTGTAGCAGTGTATATTTCTTTCTAGAAAATTCCAACTAGTTTTACGTGAAAATTCAGTCTGATTTTGGTGGAAATGGTTGGAGGGTTGTTTAACGATTTTGGATGTGTCTAAACGTTTATGTATGTGAAACCAAAGTAATATAACATTAATTTTGTAGGATTTTTAAACTATTTTGAGTGTGTACTGTGAAGCAGACAATGTATATTTCGTCGAAGCAGTTAAATTACTTTCATGGAACTGTAGTCTATTTTGGTGAAGTTTTTGTTGCTTAACGATTTGAATGTGTCTAATCGTTTATGTATGTGTAACTTTTGGTGATATAAGTACATAAAATAAATATCTATTATTGTGTGATTATCATACCATGTGTATTGCGTATCTACTAGTAGGCTGTAGGGACATTATTTCAATGGTGGGAATTACGCTAATTAGATGCTGTATGGAAACATTAAGAATTTCCTAATTAATCTTTTTAATTATATAACATGAATGTTATCAAGAAAATACAATAAATTTTTTTTTGTGCACAAATTAATAGGCATGTCTTTATGGAATCCTCGCGGAGTTTTAGTAACAATGCCTGCGCCCTGTTAAAGTTTTTTCACGTATTTTAAATTGCCTTCTTAACATTATGTCGCAAGCCACCAAACGTAATGAAAGGATTTTTGGGCAATATTTTCAAGTATACATTTTCCTCGTTCTATTTTTACTTTAAAAGAAAACATTAAAACCAGGAAACTCATTGTAAACTTATGTTCTGTGATAAGAAGCGGTCTCTGTGGACTCGTTATTTTTTAAATTTAAATTTCAACACAGCAGCTCTACGCTAATATTCTGTGTGATATAAAGTAATATCTATATGATGTAGTTCACAATGCGACACTACTAAAAGTCATACCATGTTCGTATTTTTTGCTGGTTCCCTAATCGCAGAACTAACAATGAGATATATCTGAAACTGTGTATGTCGTCGAGTGGGTTATGCTCAGATATGATTTATGTAAGATCTTTTTATCGTAGTTTCCGTCTCGGTTTCATTTCTGCCGCAATGTCTATTTTCTGCTGTCTCCGATTCGTTAATGTTGTTTGCATGATGTATGTCTTTTCGCTTCCTGCCTTCTTTATCAACTCGCTATAATATCAAACGATTTATTTTGAAACATTCTACGAACCGTCAAGTCACGATTGTGTGTTTAAATCTTGGTATCTGAATGATATTTTCTCCCTATTCCTTTTTATATTTTAGGAACTACATTATATTATACCTACTTAAAACGTTAATCTTTAACGTTGATTGTTTAGATCCTTCCTTGTTATTACTATAACAACAAAAGCTCTGTGAACTATTTGCACCGTCAGCTCTCACGATCGGCGCAATCGTGATCTCTCTTCTATTATTCACCGATATTCAGAGTTGGAAGTAGATGCTTTTACCAAATCAAGTTCGTGCTCCTATCAATTGAATTATTTGATGCGATATCGATGTTGTGTGGTCAAAATAGCAGGTAAGCGCTGGGGAACATAATTCATGTTTGCAAATTGATATTGAGGGGTATTAGTTGCTATGTACTGAATATCATTACACTAGCCATTCACTGAAATAATCATGGAAAATATTTTGGAACAAAGGTTTCTTGTTTAATAATTTTTTAAGTACCTAAAAAGGTCGCTGTATTATAAGCTTGAATTTTTACAAAAAAGGATTTCCCGCCCTACATTTAATATTCATGTAAGGGGATTAAGGCAGATCGTTCAAACTAATGCCGGTCCACGTCCAACAAAATCGTCGTGGCAACATACAAAGTTCACTTATCATTGTAATATATTTTCATTTTCCAAGTCCCTAGAGCTCACGTTAAAGCCGATGCTGGTATTGTGGGGTGGCATTATAGCCTTTATAATACCATAACATATTCAGCCCCAAAACTTCGTGTTGCGTTTACGAGGGTTTAGTTGGCAACTTATAACGTTCCTTATATCCTTTTAATGCTGCAAGAAGCTAGAGGTTACACGAATGAATGTTATTGTCGGAATACGGAGTAATCGTCAGTCAGCTGTAATACTGGTGTATTCAATTAGAAGTAGAATATGTGCCCGTTTTATCTTGTAATGGAATTCGGGATATATTTAATTGTGAACGTCGAATATTTGCTCAAGACATAAAATTGCACTACAACGTTGCAATTCAAGAAGAATTAAAGAAGAAAACTAACAAGTTCTCTTTCATTGTTGCTCTTCAAATTAATAAACATACAAAGCATAAACGCAATATGTTGCTTGCTATAAAACGTAACTATTTACTCGATAGCCTCGCTCATAATGAATTGTAACACATGATACTCATAAAAATTGGAGCGACATTCATACGATACGAGATATATTACGATGATACACGATCCGGTGGAATTCATCGATGGCCTTGCGACTAATATCGCACGATATCGGCTGTTGTTATGTCGTATCGTATTGTTTATGGGCTAGCTGCTGAAATGTTGCTAATAATAACTTATTATATGGATTAGTTATTATTACAACAATACAAACTTTTATTACTAATTAATAATAAATACTTATTAATATGGATTCAAAAGAGAAGAAGAGTTAACGATACATTATGTGGGTGATCTTTTAATTGTTTGAAATGCTGCTTGGGTTTATCTTTAGTTTGGAAGATGCTTTAGGTAACACCACTTTTTATAAAACTATTAGAGTCGTTTTCATTTCTACCAAGAGATAATTCATAGATGTTTCCAAGTGTTAAAAATTATTCCAATTTCAAGTTCCCTGTAAAATGAATGGTACAAAATTCGAAATTCACCTATATACCTATCCCCGAATCGCTTAAACAAATTCGCAATAAAGGAAAGCAATATGTAAGTATTAAATGTGGCTGTAAACCATTTGTCATTCTGCCCAGAGAAAGGTTTAATAGCGCCGGGGGAGAAGAAATTCGCCTTGCAAATGCAATTCTCTAAAATGTCACACGTGTTGGAAAAATGTCCTTGGATCCAATACTATTTTAGCCAAAGAAAACTATACACATAGCTTATAAGCTACAACAATATATCGTTCTGGTGTCATATATTTGTGGCACCTTCACGCGTATGAAAACTAAATATGAATTGTTAGAGCGATTTACATATTTCTTTGTTTTAATATTTCTTAAAGTAACAGAGACTGGAGAGTGACTAATTTTTCGAGGTCGTTGTATTTCGTGATATTGATTGAGTGCGATCTTTAAAGATGTTATTAGCTAATAAATATTTAGGCGGACCTTGGACTTTTAGGAATTTATTAAAGTTAAGCTGCAATCTAAGAAAATAAATTGTGTAAGGTCAATAATTTTGGTGTCATCATTTCTATAATACGAATAAGTACCTAAATATTGCATGGCTCTCATTTGTCTACTTTTGTTATATTAATGGAAGTTATATCTGAACTTGCAGTTTCTATCGCAGATGCGGTATTTCACACGTAAATCGTTCCGTATTAGGGTCCGAATTTTTAATAGAACACTATCAGTTGGCCAATAAATCTTAACTGGGATCTAAGATCGGATGTACCGGCGCTCCTAGCGACATCTGGCGTTGAGTAGACTGCGCTAGTTTGCTCTAAACGTGGATGGGAAAAGCGTATAAATTACAAAGGAATGGAACGTGGATAACTACTTATTTTCCTTGAACTTTTTGTGTTTAAAATGTTTTCGTAGAGTACTTCTACCTACATGGCGTTTTTATTTTATTTCTCACTATTTTATACAACTTAATTTCGTATAAATTACGTAATTTTAATCGCTATTTTAAACAATGGTTTGTAAAATACACCGATAAGTTGTAAAAAATATAGGCATCTTTATTTCATAACTATACAATAAATGGCCGCAAAAGTGGTATAGAGTAAACACAAACACTTTAAAAGAAAACAAATCATTGCGTCGCCACGAAAGAGGAAGTTTAAATCGGTGGGCCGGATCAAAAGATGAAAAGCGCTTACTCGACATCGTCGCTTTGATTTATTGACTCTGCGGAAACGCTGCCACCAAAATCTTTGGAACGCTTCTTATGAAAATTGGAAGAATTGAAAGTCGACGGTTTTCGATAGTCTGCCAGTGTCGACTGTTTTTTGAGTACAATGCTGAGGATTGAGGTTGTTTTCTGCTTAGATTATAATCAGGTTTTAATTAGCTGTACAGTTTACACCCTTAAGTAGGTGAGTACTTTACTGTAATGCAATTCAAATTTATTGTATTAACTATATACGAGAATAAAATATCTGACCCTGCGTTCTTAAATGTTGTGTTTATAAATATTATTTATAAATATTGATTGATGTTGAAGGTAACTTTACAGATATATAAAATATTACTTACGTATCAATACTTATGTGTATTTCATTAGAAAAATTGCAACGCTCGTTCGTTGTATGCACTCGTACCATATGACCTGAATATGTGACGTAGGCATACCGTGTTTCGTGAAGCGTGAGTGTGATAATATATTGATTTCAGTTATTGCTTTTAATGTAACATGCATTTTTTTAATTAATTTCTACGCTGATGTAAAATTTTATGGAGCAAAGTTTATATTTCAACGCGATAAATGATAAAATATGTGTTTTTAGTAGAACGGTCCAAATACTTAGGAATGTTTTTTTTACACATTGCTTGTAAATAGTATGATGGACGATGGTGCTAACCCAACCAACAAATCGTTGCTCTATAGAAGGGATAAGAACGTTTCAGAGGTGCTAACTGGTAGTTCTATAAGGGTGATAAGAACGTTGTATAAACCCCAAAGTGGCGCATTTATAAAGCCATTTGATGGTATTGTGTTGCTGTAGCAGCAACTCAGATGCCAATTGGACCTATAGAAGAGTACACTTATAGAATCGCGAGGCTGTTATAGAGCGAAGTAGTGATATAAAAGGAACCGCGATGCTGTTACAGCGCGAAGTTGTGTTTTAAGAGTAACCGCAAATCTTTTGTAGCACGAAGTTGCGATGTACAAGTCACTGCGACGCTATAATTATAATACAAAATGGTAAATCGTGTACCAATTGATAATACGAGTAAATGACTATAGGAACCATCATCGTGGTGTCGAGTATTAATTTTTGTTACACTGTTTATTATGTTAGATACATAAACTGACTTGTGAATGAAATTTTACTGATAGATTATATGCATAATTACGCTGTTTTTTTCATGCCCCCCTCGAATTATTGAGTTTTAAGTAATTAAAAAACTAATTTTACACCAAATTGCTGTATAGGATGCCAAATAGCAACTCCGTGGCTATTATACGTCCGCAAACGAACGTAGTTTTGACAACTGTCATGCCATATACTGGATTAAATTAGTAGGGTTCCCTGATGTAAATAGAAAACCCATAACATGTTTTATTTTGTATTTTCTAGTGTAAATTCCGATTTTTAGATTCCGATCCCGAAGTGTCAAGCAAAATACTAGTGTCTGAATGGTCTGCTTCTGAATTATCACAAACCACATGATGGCTGTTAACTTGGTTCTGTTCATAGGATGTAACAGATTGTACGGAATCATTGTCCGTATTCGAAGCCTCACCTTGAATTTGTCTGGTGTCAATCGTTACTGAAGCTGCGATTTTTTTAAATTCATTCAATCCATGATTATTAAATAGAACCCTTCAATTATTTACGAGACGGTGCTGACAATATGGCAGGTTTTTGTTGTTTTAAAGTGAAAGAAACTCTCTTTTAGGCCGTATATCTCTCGTAAGTGTCGCATTTTACTACATTAATACGCCGTTTTTGTTACATAACAGAGTTATTAACTCTTTTATACAGTAAATCAGTCCTATAACTCTGACCACTCAGCTATGAAACCACTGCGTTATAATGGGCAGAAAAACACTAATATAATTCAATTAGGTTACAAAGAAGTGATATAAAACTCGGATATATCACCTAATTGCTCTATTATGGAGTTTCAGCAACCATGAAGATTCACAGTGCTATAATAGTAATAAGGAAAACCATTACAACACTAAATTGTCCTATTGTAGATTTTTTTACGCCTCTATAGGCATGGGACTATAAAGGTTACCCTAGAATCGTTTATTGCACTAATTTGCTGTAAAAAAGAGACCACCAGCGCTGTTATGTGATAATATCGTCCTGTTATTGCTGTACCAAAATCTGGATAAGAGCTGCTCTATAAACGCCGTATAAAATAGTGATATAAACGTTTACATCACCTTGTTATGGGACAAATTTGCTGTGTATGATTATTAGACCGGGAGATACTGACACAAAATTTCGAGTCATTTGTAACAGGATGGCGGTTCTACAGGGTTCTTAGTACGCAATGACAAAAAGAAAAATGATGGTGTGAACGCTGGTACCGGCGGCTTAGTCGCGTGGGCGTTAGTCGAACTCATCGGAAAATAGCGAAAGTCAAACGATTTGTAACAGTATGGCACTTATTTTTCCTGTAAGTTTGAGGATCAACAAATATAAATACAAAATTTCAAAGATCTAGGTGTTGAAAATCTTCACTTATATAAATTAATAATAAATTTATTTTTCAAGTATGACAGCACTTTTTCCCCCTACTAGAAGTATGGCAAATATAATAATGGTCACATTTTATCAAATACTCTCCAAAAAGCCAAATGCAATACTGGTACAAAAAGATAGGCGAAATAAAAAAATTTTGCAGATTTTCGGCGGTATGGCGACCATTTAGAATCGTCCGAAAAGTATGGCATGGCGATTTTCGTAAATGGCTGCACGACGATGGTTACCTGTGCAAAAGTTAGCTAGGTACAAATGGTTGAATAATTGTTTTTTTTAAATCAACACATTCGCGTCGGTATGGCGGGCTGTAAGTCATACCGGAAAAGTATGGCATGACACTACCGCCTACTTCTTTTTTATGGGCTATCGGTAAATTCTAAAATTTTTGTGTTACAAATCGTTTGACTTTCGCTATTTTTCCGACGAGTTCGACTAACGCCCACGCGACTAACCCACCGGTACCAGCGTTCACACCATCATTTTTCTTTTTGTCATTGCGTACTAAGACCCCTGTAGAACCGCCATCCTGTTACAAATGACTCGAAATTTTGTGTCAGTATCTCCCGGTCTATATAGAGCAAAATCATCTCATTAAACGCTATTATACAACAAGCTTGTCACCGCGACACTGTTATACGTCATTTAAAAAGCTTTTTAGTGATGTAAGTTATTGTTATAGGACATCTTTGCTGGTTGGGAAGTCTATGTTACGTGATTGGCGTTTCTAACGATTCGTACAATGTGTGCACAAAACAGATCTAACAACCCACACTGTTCGATTTCCTAGTTAAATAAAAAAGGACGCAAAGGAGCGCTAAAAGAAGGAAGGCAATTAAGCTTGTAGCGGAGGCGGTGCAATCGAGCAATAGGGCGGGGCCCGAGGACTGATCGCTTAGGAGTAATGAGCTCTTTGTAGCCTTTAGTTTCATTTAACATTAGCACTTAATGGGTGTAATTAAAACTTGGAGCATCGTGCACACCGCCCGCTTGATTGAAACGTGTGCGCCGTGATTGCCCGTCGAGCAGGTGTTAGATTGTAGCGCTTTGAATAAGGTGCTAGTTTAGATATTCTTAGAAATTCTCAATATATTCAAATATAAATATTTAACAATATTCAAAAATACTCAATATCTATGATAATAAATGGAGCTATAAGTATATTTCTTCTAAAATTCATAGGTTACGTTGAAATCGTTTTTGAATTAGCGAAGCGTGTAGCTATTTTTCATCGTACGATATTCCTTGCTTGTCTTATTGGAATATCTTTGATAATCCCATAAAATACTTTATTTATATCTCAAGGAAAAATTATCATTCATTCCTTGGTTTTTGATCGAGAACACCATTATTGCATTATTGATTCAATAGTAATGCTGTTATATAATTGAACATCGATTCTCTGATTAGTACATTGTTTGATCCTATCAACCATGATATATTACGTTATATTAATTCATGTTCTAACCAATTTGTCTCCAAATACTATAAGATGTTAACAAGGTTTAATTAGTTGATCGCTATTGACTCATGTGTGATGTGTGAAGGCCATTATCGTATGTTTTTTTTTTTTTTTCATACAATAACTTATTACAAATCATGCACTAACCAGATCGAAACAAATGTGTACGTAAATGTGGGTAGAATAATTATTATTTGTACGTTACTGTAGCCGATAGCAGTTATACACTCCGTGCTAGTCTAAGACTGTGTTACGGCAGAATATACGCTCTCGCCTCACAAATAAAGCACATAATTGCACTTGTTAGGCTGATAGTTTTTTCAAAGCAAATCGTTGTAATGCACAGTATATGCAATAAAATAAGATTAAACGCTTTACAAAAATATAAGTAACTTATTTTATGAGTATGATATTTTCCATGTAACAAAAATATCCGAATTTCCTATTTAAATAAAGGTCTAGCAATAACACGTGAATAAATTAAACAAGTTATATATTATATATTGTTATTATTATATATATTATATATATATATATATATATATTATATATATATATATATATATATATATATATATATATATATATATATATATATATATATATATATATATATATATATACACAGTAGCACCTCGTTAAGTCGAACCTCGATAAGTCAAAAACCTCCAAATCTCGAAAAAATGTCTTGTTCCCTTCCCTTCAAACCCGAAAACCTCTGTTACTTGAAATCTTTACCCTCTGTTAGTCGAAATTATCACTGAGTCCCTCCAAGCCATTTTGGTACATATTTTCACTCTATAACTCGAAAAATTAAATTTGACCTCTGTATCTCGAACATAGCAACGTTTTATTTTACAACCTTTATAACTTGATCATTTGGAATTTATTACCTCTATTGTTCGAACAAAAATAAATTACCTCCTTTAACAACTTGCCGACAGTACAAGTACACTATTGTTTCTTAGAAAACATTTTAGGAGTATACGATAATAAATTTATGATTCACGTAAACACGTGTTTGCATTAATGTTTCTAATGACGAAATTATCGATTCAGTAGCTCAGAAAACCGATACTAATGATTAAGATGACATAGAAGACGTGAATAGTACATGCGCTCCATAGGTTTCCATCGATAGGCAAGAACCGCATTGAATACCTTACGAAATTTTATAGAGCAAACCAGTTTCTCTGAAGAAGAAGAATTTTCTGCTCTTTATAGATTAGACAATGCTAGAGAACAACCAAATTATCTAAAGCAAATTATATAATAAATACTTTTTTTAATGCCACATTTTTTATTTTAAAATTATTTGAAAAAATGATGATTTGTAATGAATAAAAACATGTTTGTCACCTCTGCAAGTTGAATTTTAATTTATTTTACCTCTCTAATTCAAAATTTATAAGAATAAACCTTAAACTCTTTATGTCGAATCAAAATCAAAATCCGCCTAAGTCGAAATCCTCCATAAGCTGAAAACTCTATAACTCGAATTTTTTGGCGTCTCCCTTGATATTCGACTTATAGAGGTGCTACTGTATATATATATATATTATATATTGTTAATAAGATGAAGTAATATGTGTATATAGGTATAATATAAATTTAAATATATAGTATATATATATGTCTTATTATTATTATTATTCAATTAGATAAGGATAGGTATTTATAAATAACATAAAATATTTAAATAATATTACCCAATATAAGGTTTTCAGTCCCAACATAGTCAAAATTGCGTAGGTATTCCTCCAACATCCTTCCACACACAAACTTAGTCTTGTCCCTCATGTTTAATTTCTTATTTAATTTATTGTATAATAAGGGTGCCAGATAATATGCAAATCCCTGTGCAAAGATGGTTTTGCAAAACGGTACATGGTACGTAAGTTTTCTTTTATCTAGATTATTGTTTGGTTGGCTGTGTTGTCTAAGTATAATATTTTTAATATATAGTTGGCGGACGGTAAGTAATGAGCATTCCGAGTAAAGTTGACTTGTTGGATAGCGCATAGGCTTAAAATTGAGTACCTTAAGAATACATCGTTGTGTTCTTTCTAACTTAATTAGCGAAGTTTTTTTTGCGCCACCCCAAGCAGTAATACCGTAGCACAATAAAGACTGGCATAGAGATATATATACAAGCCTACTAGTTTTTTTGTCCTTAAGGAGCCTTACTTTTTTAAAGAGCGGAATTAATTTACGGATACGATTTTTTAGTTGGTCAATATGTGGTTTCCAATTAAGATTTTTGTCTATCAATAAGCCAAGGTATTTTATTTGATCGGTTGAAGAGAGAATAGAACAATCGCAATTTTTATTGTAATTGCTGCACGTATGTACTTTTAAATTAAAATTACTATTAGGTACACTACTATTACTTATTGAAAACTGTAAATATTTTGTTTTGTTGATATTAAGTGTAAGTAAATTCATCTGAAGTTGTTTAGTTATTTCATTCATGCTTTTCTCCGCTGTATTATATACATTTTCCCAACTATTACCTGTCACTAACAAAACCGTATCATCAGCAAAGGTTATTATTTTAGTATTGTCAAGTTTAATCCTACAAAGATAATCAATATAAATTAAGAATAGAGTGGGACCAAGAACAGAACCCTGGGGAACGCCAAATTTAACCAGTTCTTTACTGCTATTATAATTTCCAAGTGTAACGCTTTGATACCTTTCAGAGAGATAATCTTTGAAGAGTGCTAATGGAATACCACGAATACCAATACACTCCAACTTTACCAAAAGGAGCGGAATTGAAACGGTATCAAAAGCTTTACTTAAATCCAAAAAGATGCCTAAGCATTTAGATTTGTTATCTAGAGCTCGAGCTACATGTGTAACAACGTCCTCAATGGCATCTGTTGTCGATTTTTTTGCTCTAAAACCATACTGGTTATTCGAAAGAATGTTATATTTCTCTAAAAACCCTTTAAGCCGAACATTTATGAGTTTCTCTAATATTTTAGCAAAAGTTGGCAGTAAAGAGATCGGGCGATAATTTGTAATACTGCCTTTATCACCTGTTTTGTATATAGGTATTACGACTGATTCCTTTAATAATTTTGGAAATATCCCCTGAGAAAAGCAAAGATTACACATGTGACAGATTGGTGTACATAAAATATTTATAGTCTTTTTTAAAAATATTGCAGATATACCATCCCATGATGACGATGATGAATTTTTTAACGATGCCACAATTTTTTTAATTTCTCCGACATCAGTATGCAATAATGAAAATGAGCTAGACAACGTTAAGGAGGACTTATATTTTTGCGCTAAAGTATCTTGACTAATTTTAATTTCATTCAAAATATTCTCTGTTATTTACATACATAATATTTTTCACTTACAATGGTAATTATTAACTCTATGTTTCTATGTACATATTTGTATATCCCGCGTTGAGTTCTAAAGTTACTTTGAAATTATTTTTAATAATAATTTAAATATGTGAAAAAATATATGTAAGATTTATTTATCTTATTGTAGACACGTACCTGAAATAATATTCATTAAAACAATTAAGATGTTTCAATTAAATCTTTCAAAATTATTTTCAGTTTAATCAGTATTATTCTTTCAATTATCTCCCAAATGAAGAGGAAAAGCTTAATTCAACTATACATAAGAATATATTTTCCAGACTTTTAACGTGTCAACTGTCAACATTATGGATCGCATTATGCAAATGGGAGCAATGATGGAGCAATCTATCACCGCTACATTCAAAGTCTTTTTCTACATACTTTGAGTATTTCCCAGATTTACAGGGAGATTGTGTACTTATAGTTACGTTTTGTGAGAATAAAATTGAATAACGACGCCTGGGAACTAATATTATTACTTAATATATTATAACATAACACTTTATTGTTCGCTTTATCAAGTTATCAAGCAAAAAATGATATGACACTTATTATGTATTTTCTAAGGTGATAAAGCGTATGAACACTTTATAAACGTTGTGTTAACATAATTAAAGTAGGTGCTCAATCTAACAAAGAAATACAAATAATACAAACTAAAAGCAAATTGATTAACAGTGTGAATATAAGAAAATACAAATTGAACAATGTTTAGTAAACAACAGATATGTAGGTGTCTGTTGAAAATACTACGAACAGCGTCCACGCTGTCTGCTCAAAGAAATTTGTACCGGTTCATTGCACTCGATATATATTCTATGTTTATTTGATAAACGTGTTCCACGCATAATTCCTCAAATGGGAAACATTCGCAAACATATTGAACGAAGTAATCTCAGTCGATAGATAACAAAAAGATTATCTCAAGTGGCGGGAATCACACGGAAGCTTCTTAATGATACATTCGTGACTCGCCTGTGAAGGCAGGTTATAGATGGATATCTGAGGTGACGCAAGCGTTTGATTGTATCACGTACACTGTTTTAATATGTACCGAGATGCCTGTTATTTGTGTTATTAGCACCCCTTTGGAGCAATACAGCAATATTGCTGAATAAATTAATTAAGCTTCGGTATTAATTACTCTGTGCAGGGAAACTTAATAGTTAGGTACTATACGTAGCATTTTATCCATAACATAAAAATGGTGAACATCAATGTTTTTTTCTTGCCCGGAAATAAATGATTTAATATATGACGTAGACGCTCAAACAAGAGACAATGCAGTACAATGTTTAAAGGAACAAAACTCAGATCATAAAACGAATAGCGCTTTCAACTCTTGCACGTAGATACTAAAAGATCTCCATCGAAGTTTCTCGCAGTGACGCTGAAACTCAAACTCGTACGGGTAAGTGCTTAGCATTCAATAAGTAACAATCGTGCGCCAACTTGTTATACGGCCTGACAATCTATTAAAAGCGAAAGGCTGTTGAAAGTGCGGATGCCAAGTTTGCACCGCTTTGCTACTTGCATTTCGTGATTAAAACTTTGTCCTGGCGCTAAGAAAGGAACATACCTCGCTATTGATACTCGGAAACGGGTTTTTCGAATACAGCTGTATTCTAGCTAGAAATGTGTACGGGGTTGTTTCTTCTTTAACTTGTTTACAATTTAGATTGAACTTTTTGTATGCTAGATTTGGAAGGGTGTGAGTGCAGGGTGAATTGAAAATGCAATAAGGTTTTTAATGCTTTATTTGAGCTTTCTTCACAATTTAAAATTTCATACACAATAGAGGGTCATACTATTTACTACTATTATTTTTTTTATATTTAACCTATGTCCACAATTCAACCAAGCCGCAACACTGAATTGCATTCGATTATTATATCTACAAATAATAGAGTTAAATTATTCAACCTCTCTTCGTCATTGACCCTATTACGAATAAAGCCAATTCAAACAATCGTTACCCTTTTAGTTTTAAATAGTAACATCCTAATTTAACTTTTATTAATATCGTTGATGATATTTTAACTTAATTTTCCGACTACCCATTATCTGTAGCGTGTTTTCCTACATATTGTATTATTCAAGGAAATATTTAGTCGTAACGGTCTCCAGTAAACATGTTTAAGGGCTGAACCATTATTAATCCGATGTAAAGTCAATTAGGCGTCGGGTCCTTGTTGAGGTGTAGGGTGATATTGTAGCCCGGGGGCTCGTAGGGACGGAAGCTGAAATGGTGTGGTCACTTTAAAGCTCTTAAGCCCTTACGTCGCCCCGTATTACGGCACGGCTTTTGCTCTATTCTTATAAACAATTAAACAGTTATGTTATGTTTAAAGGGAAGCCTTTTAAGATGTATTTAGTGGGATGGAAAATTAATTGGTATCATTGATATTTTAATATTCTTTAAAATAAATAATTGTATTGTTTTTCTTTTGCTTTAACTGTTAGAAGTTAAAGCCAAAAAACAGTTGCTGATTTATCGAGTTATAGTCAAAATCCTATATTTATAGTCTATTACAGCAATTTCGATAGCACATATTTAGATACGATAAGAAACAAAGAAAGGCTTTTATTACATCCTCTTTTAACACGGCCCTTAGCTACCGACGTCCTCCCCAGGAGATCAGCGCGTCCCGTAAGTGTTTTTGGGACGTCGGTCGTCCGCGTCGGACCACGGTCTCGCGGTCCTAATGGCCATCCGCCGGTATAACGAGGGTCCATGAGTGCTCTCGAGATTGCATCGACAGGGTTGCCAAATTCGTTGATCATTGAGTGCCACTCGAACTGCAAGAGGAGCGTTTTTGATTGAACATTTTTTGGATAGTGTGCCTACGATGTTGGGTCACTTTTGTATAGATATTAATACAGAATAATGTATGAGCTAAACTGCCCGTTGAAGGGAAGAAGCATTACTATAATATAGTACAAGGGTAAAACTACAGTCTTCAACAGTTTTTCGCCTGAGTTCTCCTTATCCTTTGACATATAAGACCCGTCTACTGTATGACGCCAGAAAACTGTGTACAATAATAAGATAAAACACTGGTTCGACAAATACGATTCTAATTCAGAAAGGTTTCTGAAAATAAATTAAGCCTATCATACGTTAAGGATCTTTTGTACCGTGATTTTCTGTCACCTGTCTCTACTGCGATGGGGTTAAGCCGGATCCGAGTCCTATATATAATATTAAATTACGTGTATTTGATTTTTTGAATCTTCGGGATAAAAGTAACGAACTACAAAGGGGATACGTCCCTTTTGTTTTGTGTAACAATACTTTTATGTAAAAGTGTCTTTTTCATTTATTTACAATTTTAAACATGATAAAAGTCACTTATTTCTTATTCAGTATTATTCAACGCGAACAGTTGATTTATAAACGTTTTCTTTTGTCGACAGTTACGGTGCGACGGCGATTCAAACAAAAAGGTAAGCTTTCGACTCCGCAAGAAAACACATTACGGTGGCTAATGGAAGAGAATGAAAAAATATACTAAGAGAAGAAAAACACCATTAAACATTTTCAATAAAAGCCGCGTTCGATGTCATTTCTTTCAGCCATTAATTCACCTATTGTGAGTGACGGGGGCCGATGGGACATGAACTCGATCAATTGACCCGTTACGTTTGAAAAGTGAAGGCCAGAGTTGGGGATCATTACGGGGAAGTTATTAATGTATCGGGTATGTGGCTAATGGGGATACCCTTTCGATGCGGTCCATGTAGATAGCTTTAATGTACGCGTAATGGAGTAAGACGTGATTATGCCGGGCTCGCGATTAATTTCGATTAATGTCAGGCAATCATTCCTAGGGCTGATGTAACCTAAATGAAGCTTTATCGATCATTAAATATCTATTGGTTTGTAGGTTTATTCCTATATCAGTTCTCTGAATCAGAAACATTAAAATAAACGTTTACAGTATTGGGTAAATGCTTAAGGCACTTACGCAAGTTTTTAGGAAAGTAAACACGAATAAAATGGTCGGAGTCGATTTTATTTTTATTATTATTTAAAACTTTTCGGTTCGCTCGTTGTTTCGACGCAGTTTGCTTTTGTCAGGATGTAAGCGGTTATCCCATTGCTCCGAAACATTATATCATCACTTTTAAATTGTATTTTATGTGCTTGTCAAGTGGATTTTACGCGTGGAAATGTAATGGATTTAGATTGAGAATTATAACATTTCACTACAGAGGGCTTTTTGAAATGTGTATATTACAATGTACACTTTGGGATACTATCTTATATCTTTTGATGATGTCGATTTTCTCACGCAGTAACTTTAAGTTTAGCTTTTATTCTACGTAAATGCCAAATTGTTAATTTTTCATCCAGACATTTTCAATCGTTAATTCATTTCCATCCTTAACATAACTATTGAATATTATAAATGCAAATGTGTTTGTTGGCCTTGCTTTGCTATCCATCGATTTTTGGTATACTTTTGTGTCTGGAAAGGCTACTTTTTACCGCGCTGAAACATCTCATTCCCATACGAATTTCCTTTAAACACGCGGGTGAAGCCGAAAGCAGCAGCTAGTTCAATAATAAATTACAGATATGCAAATAGGTCAGCCTGTCCTTACAAGGTCTGCTGCTTCAGAGAGCCCAATTAATTTTTTTTTTCTAATTTAGCAACCGCTCATGGCGAAGGTCTTGTTAGACACGGTGGGTGATCTCAGCGTAAGTGCTTTGATTCGTAGATCGTGCTAAATATCACGATATTTTTCTAAATATACTTTAATCAGGTGTATGAACATTATTAAAAGGAATGACAAGGCTTTGTCCTTATACCTGTATTAATATAATTTTAAACTCTATAATACATAATTTTAAATTTTAAACATATTTATACCAATTTGTTGGTGTTCATCCTATATCATATTATAAATTAAATAATTGAAAAAAAAAATCTTCTTTATTTTGAAGTAATCTTAAGGCTGTTACCTCGATCAAATATAAATAATGTAACGTTACGTAGATATTCACACTTAGCCTTTAAAACGTAGGTAATTGAGCTAAATAGCCAAACTAGAAAGTGAATCTGTAATGGATATATCTGTAATCGACGCCGGGGAAACTGTGGACTGATCGATGCTCAAATAAACCGCGCTTTCACGTACGAGTGTATCGCTAAAACATTCCCTTTCATCGTGTTTATAGTGAAGTCGTCTAAAAAGAACATAGGGTGTCGACTTTTACTGCTATAAGGTCCTAGTTGTAAGAGGTAGTTGATATTCGTCATTTGATCGCGAAGGACAGTTAGTTATATCTGCTTCTTGCATTTATCAGGATGGAAAAATCTACCTATATCTATTGTTATGCTAAAAAAAAACAAAAATATTAAGAATGATTATATAGGCGTAATCATAATTTCAGGGAGATTCATAATTTTTTGGTAATCATTTTCCTAAGTATCTACTATCGTAATGTAAATACGTATGGTGTACATTTTATAACTTTCATACATTCTAGTGTACATAATTCGCTACTTTATAATGTTGTGAGCGCTACTAACTGTTGTACTTGAGTGGGAGGCCATATTTTATTGTGATGAGCGCGTTTAACTGAACTGTCGCCCGCAACATGTAGCTGGGTTGTTATATATGACATAAATAAGTGTAAACAATAAGAAAATGCACTAGACTCGTGAATTAAGCAAGTGTAGGTGGGTTCTTAGAGCGTATACGCACTATGCGGGTAGCCGCATTGCGGGTAGCCGTCCGGCTGACCGCAAGCACAATTATGTACGTAATATTCATTTCTATGCGCACTGCGATGCGGCTACCGCAGACCGCACAGTGCGCATAGAAATGAATATTACGTACATAATTTAGACCGGACTCTCAGTGGAGTTTCGTTTGCAAAAATCGCGGACCTAAATCTGACTTCTGATATATATTGTATAGATCCCAGACATCCTATAGACAGATGTTGCCAACCAGTTTTGTGGTCCCCCTGCCCGCACCCCGGTAATTAAATATGGCATACAAAGAAAAAAATAAAAATTTCCAAAACATGCCGTGTGGGGTATCAAATGAAAGAGCTTATTGAGTAGATCACGAATATATAGCATACTATATACATTTCTTACACTTTCTCTAAGAATTTTTAGAAAATTTACGAAAATGGTCCATTTTTGAGTTAACTTTAAACCACTATAGATTGAAAACTCATGAATATATTTTTTAAATTATTATTTTAAATAATTAACAATAGTCCATTGTTTACGTTTCAATAATTCGTACAGTGAAATAGTTGCATGGGGGAGTGGGGGAGCATTCAAAGATGGCGAGTATATTTTCAAGTTCATATAGTATATAGTTATTTTCATCAAATCCACCACATAGCTCACTTATATTATATTACGAACTATTGAATCATAAACAATGGACTATTGTTAATTATTTAAAATAATAATTTAAAAAATATATTCATGAGTTTTCAATCTATAGTGGTTTAAAGTTAACTCAAAAATGGACCATTTTCGTAAATTTTCTAAAAATTCTTAGAGAAAGTGTAAGAAATGTATATAGTATGCTATATATTCGTGATCTACTTAATAAGCTCTTTCATTTGATACCCCACACGGCATGTTTTGGAAATTTTTATTTTTTTCTTTGTATGCCATATTTAATTACCGGGGTGCGGGCAGGGGGACCACAAAACTGGTTGGCAACATCTGTCTATAGGATGTCTGGGATCTATACAATATATATCAGAAGTCAGATTTAGGTCCGCGATTTTTGCAAACGAACATCTCCTTGGAGCCTGCTCTAATTGCTGCTTACGGTCAGCCGGACGGCTACCCGCATAGTGCGTATACGCTCTTAGTGTGAATTTACGGCTGTGACTAAAGAATTTATACGTGCCGTTTAATATTTTACGTCGAGAACGTCTGGTGCAGGCTTACGCTATCCGAGCAGTATTTATCGTTTATTTTAATATTATTAACATAATTCAATTGTATTTTACTGCAACTTGCAAGTGATTTAAACGGGATGATAGAAATTCAAACTGCAATTGAATTAAAATACCCGCAGGCACACACGCTGTATCTTACCGTTGATATCAATTGAAAAAATGATTTTTAAATGGTTAATTGATAAATTCTGAATGAAGGCTTTGGTGTTATCTTATTTTTGAAATGTAATTTATTCTTGACTTCAGCCGTATTTAGAAACTGAAGGACATTTTTACATGACCAGTAACGCCTTCTAGGTAAGTGATCTTATTCATGTTTAAAAACTTTAATATTCACTTCAGAAGTACATGTACAACAAACCAACCAACCCGAAGAAGCCATATAAAGTGTTACACAATTACGCAGAGCAACAAAAGTTTGCAGATTTCGTAAACTCGACTTGTAATATTTAAGCAAACTCTTAAAGTATAGCATCATCTCATTGTTATGGATGAATTAATGGAAGATTTGAGTATTAAACGTTATATTCATTCGAGATTTGAATACGTAATTATGCTGACTTTGAATTCGCGGTTGTGGTTAATTAGGCATTAACCGCATCACCAAGCCTCGTGTGCTTGAGGGAAATTAAAAGTTTATCATCGAAACGGCACGGTGATGATGTAAGGAAAAACTTCTCAAAAGATTTTATATAATATAAGCAAATAAATATGTAAAAGAAGCTAATTACGTGCTAATAGGCGACTGAAACATAATGAAAAATATGTTCTCTAAGATGAATTTTAGAACTGAAGATTTGAACGAAGAGAGAAAATTGTTTGAATTAGATATCATTATTGATAAAACACTACCGAAGTTATTGTCTACTTCAATAAATTATAATTCATTATGTCTTAGTTAATTAATTATTATTAGGTATTATTAACTGTGTAGGAGAAACTATTAGCAGGAGATCTATAAATAACAAGATCAGAAACCAATTATGATACAACAATACAGATATGAAATAAGTAGGTATATGGATAATCAGCCTTCTATATCGTACTAGATGTGGCCCGTCGTTTCACCCGCATTGCTCTGATCCTATTGGTTTTAGCTTGATGATATACAGGGTGTAATCGTTAAGTGTGCACAGGCGATTATTCCGTAACTATTACAGATATCAAAAAACTTTAATAACAAACTCTTCAGATTTCGATTACGTTGGTATATAAAGAGAATTGTGTGTTCTTGGCACAATTAAGGAGACGTAGTAGCGAGTAAAAGCGATTCGTTGCAGCTAAGCTGTGGTCTCATTAAACAAGAGATCCCCTCACATCATTGCTCTGAAAATTCTTCTTTATTTCTTATGTACATTGTATTGTACGTATCGTTAGCAATTCGAGTACGGATTTTGTGCATAGTCAGGTATTCTGTCTAATACAATTGATATAAGGGCGCTCAGTGGAATTGTGTCTTTGGTATTCGATTATCATGCTGGATAATGAGTTTAAGTCATATTGTTGCTCTTGAATACAGCTTTATAGAATGCAGATTAACATTTGACAATATAAATTTGTAGGTTTTGTTTAAACTTCTTAAAACTGCGGTAGCTATTGTATTACTTTTATCCTCATGCATTTACCTATACCTATAGTGATTAACGAGGTACCTGAAATATGTATTAAGATTCACAAATAGTACTCCAACGTACTCAGTTTGAGCGGTGAATAATTTATAAGGTTCGAACGTAAAATCGATGAGAAAAACTACCGTGAGTTTCATTGCATCAGATAACTATGAATAAGTTTCCATACATCGTCGCTATTTCTTTGGCGGGAGATCGCAGGAATCATGCTCGCTTTGCAATCATATGAATTATGGAGGCGAGATTTTCACTACGCAAACTTGGGAATCTATAAGTTTCGATGTAATTTTGAATATTATTCATTCTGTGCCAACGGACGGAATTATTTTTATATTTTCTTGTGGGACTTATGAACTTCTGTGTTCGAAATATTTTTGCTTTTCCTATGTGATAAAATAATATCTATGGTTATTAAGATTTTATAATACATGTATAAGCAGATTATTATTTAAACAGATCAACAGTTTATTCTTTGCTCTCGGTATTTCCTTGGAAACTAATTAAATTCAGCATTTAAAGTTTCAATCTAATTAATTATTTTCAAAGAAATAACAAAGTTTATATTGTAAAACGCTCAAAGGATATGGCGCTTACGGAACCGCCGCCAACTACGAATTTTCCACACGAAAACATTTTCTTGCCAACAAAGCGGTTTAATATTAAACAAGCATTTGAGTATCTTCTAGCTTATTAAGCTCATACTTCAATGTCTGTTTACATCGTATTGTGATTAAATTTTACAACATATTGGTCGAGGGTTGGGACGGATTATTAACATAATGGTTGAAATTCCCTTATTGTTTTCGCAGAAGTAAGTTGTAGACTTGTATTTGTTGTATTTTTAAGGCTTCCTACTCGTTACGTGATAGAAATTCCATGCATGTAAACGTTAGATACGTTTGCATAATTTAATATTTATAATATTAGTGGAACGGTTCATGTGATGAGCATTTCAAATGGTGTATTAGTATTTATTCATAACCTATATATCTGGAACAAATTAGTATTTGTTGCGCAAATGTATATGTGATGTTTATTATTGACATTGAATCTCACAATTTTCAGTGACTGTGGAAAATTATTGGCGGATACTATAACTAGAACTTGTTGTTTAACTGATACGTAGTTAGGTAAAGTGTCGCTTGGTTGCTAAGAAACATCTACATCAAAGTAAACGCCACACATTACACCTAATCATTGCTAATTTAATAAATATTCCGTTTCATTAGAAAACAAATTACACGTGTTAATTGAAAACGCGTAAATACACGCAATAGTTTTCCCCAAGGCGCGTCCTAATGCGGCGATCGACGGCCGTGATCATCCGCCTCGAACGGTGCATGTCGGGTTTAATTACAAATCAATCGATTAATTAGTTGTTAGATAGTAAATTGTACCTTGTCATGTGCGCAATAAGTGTGGGAATCACGTGGAGTGATGACAATAGTAAGTAGTGATTTGGATGGTTCCGGTGTATCCTATTAGTTTTTTTTTTTATTATTAGCGGCTCTAGTGGATGTATTTTTTAAGGTTTTGAAATTTACAAAGTTATTTAATCCAAGTAGAGACGAATCCAGCAAACTAAAAATCATTAAAAGTCGTTCAGTCATTTTTGAGTTAAAAGCGGTGTAATTAGCACGATTTTCTTAAAATAACATTATTAATATAGGTTGTAGATAATATGTTGTCGGGAACTTAGTAGGTAGTAAGTTTAAAATAAGCTTTGGCGTAAATAAAGTGTCCTTAACATTTTAGTAACACATTTTTTTAGTTTGCTAATAAAAATGTTTTTCTAGATATTAATTTGTGTATGTTCGGCGGGTTGAATATTGTATATTAATACGGGTTGATAAATGAACGAAAGAACATGAAAACAAAATGTTCTAGAAGGAATAAGGAAAACAGGAAATAATAAGAAATAGGCGGAAATAGGAAATATTGTTTCCTGCTTTGTACCTACTAGAAGAAATTGATTGAAAATCAGTAAGAACAAAACATGTATGGAAAATCTTTTTGCAATTCCATTTACAATTTTTTTTACCACATTATAATTGATGTATTTACTTAAAGAACTAAATATTTAATAAATCGTATATGTATGTGAATATTATATAAATAAGAATAAAATATAATACCAATGAGTGTATTAAATTCAACATATTTTATTAATTATCATACAAACACGTATTTCCAAATAAATCAATGCGTTATGTATTCTCGTATTTGCATTTCCTGAAAGATATAATCAATTCCGATTGAGTGACTCCTCTGTGGCGATTTCAACTGAAAACAAGGATCTGAAAATATTTAACACACACAAATTAACCACATTATAAAACATAATTAGCTAGCTGTTTCCCGCAGCTTCGCCTGCGTGGGAAGATAAATTTTCATGATAAAAACTTTCATCGCCTATTTTATCCTCTTGGGGGTAGAATAAATCAAAATCCTTTCTTAGCCGATGCCTAGGTCCTAAGTTCTAACATCTAACTGCATGCCAAATTTCAGCCCGATCCGTTTAGTGGTTTGGGTTGTGCGTTGATAGATAGGTAACTAATGTCAGTCAGCCAGTTTTATATATATTTAGATTAGTTAATACGATAAATAACGTTAACTCTTATTAATATCATAAGCGATAAACAAGGCCGGGAACATAAGTATTAACAGAATCACAATTATAATGTATTTTATTCTGGGAAAATAAGCCTCTTGGAAAAGATTAAGCGAAATACAGTTAAAGTAATAAATGTTGTACATTATTGTATTTAATTTTATAAGCGTTTTTTTTTATAATAAATTTATAAACGTATTTGAAATTACGTAATCCAATTTAGCAAAAATTATCACATCAATGAAAAATATCATTTTCTTAAATAATGCCACAAAGAATACGAATAAAGATAATTTATATAGCTGATTCGACAGGAAATATAGGATTATCTAATTTCAATTTCATTTTAGATTTATTTAACAACTAGCTTCCCCGGCAGTCGCTTTTCTGTCCTATTACCTACCCCTTTTTCGTGCTTTCTCTCCATAAAAACCTTTCTTGTGCCTTAACAAAAACGTTAAAAAATCCAAATTGGTCTATCCGTTCTCAACACTTGGCGATTTATTTTTATTAAGTACCTATAGAGATAACAAAAAATCCCCATCAACTTGTCACATCATTTCCCGTGACATATTGGCAACGCCGCCCTGACACGAAAACATTTGAAGTGTCAATACAATATTGGATTATCAGACAAATAAAATGGATTAAAAGCAACCGTGTACGGCATTAATTCCCAGTAAATGTCATTAGTAGCGCCGAGGAGGCCAGTGACCGCCGTGCAGCCTTGCGACCTGCATACTACGACGTGTGAAAACTTTATGAAGGCATAAAGTGTGTACATGCTTGAGGTTTCGTGATAATAATTGACTTGTAACAATTGGATTTCTGTTGACATAGATTGTTATGTTTTTATTTATGTTCGTAACGACAGGTAGGGCAATGATTATTATTTGAATGTATTTATACAGTTTTTGGACTACGTGTGTTTATTAGTTGTTTATAGTAGACATTATTCCAACAAAATTCGGGTCCATTATAATTTCCAATCTAAATTAGCTTTCATAATCTGGCTTATGTAAATACCAAATTTTAGTCTCTCTAACATGTATCTAACATAACATGTCGCGTAATTGTAAACATGTTCAAAATACACGATATAAAAATGATATTCAAAGTTACAATTGAATGGACTTTGTAAATTATGCAGAAACGAGTCGAGTAATAGAATAACGTAAATCTCCGTAATAAACGTTCATCCTTTTCAGGCGATCATATAAATCGCTGACATTAGGCCGTATAGTTTAAGGTTCACGATTTAATTGCCTCTAAAATCATAATTAAGTTCCCTGACGAATGGTAACGTTTATTGGACTAAATTACTTTTATCTATTATAATAATTAAAGCCTAATTTGAAGTTCTATTTTCACTAATGGTATTGAAGTGCGTCATTCAGAGTTGAGATATTTAAAACAACATGTTCTAAGTGTATTAGGATTTAGGAAACAAAGAAATTGAATGCGGGTCGAAAAGGAAGACTTGATAAAATCAAATTGTCTATCGAGTAAAAGAAAGGAAGGAATCAAATTGATAGCTACCCTATTAACACACGTATAACCTTCATTCAGCCAGCATTTTCTGCTACTCTCATATGCTATAACGATCTTTGAGTCCTTTTTTTTCATTTGTATTCCGCTATCATAATATTGTTATGTTAAAACTTTATCCTGGACCTTGTAAAGTGCCGTTTCTCTAGATTGTAATATTAAAACAGCATTTTCACAACAATAATATCAAGAGACCCAAGTTTTGTGAAACTTCATTGTGTATTAACTGAAGCCTTTGAGATGTTTTGTTTTTTGCGGTTACACTTTATTTGGCAATAAGGATAATAAAAGTTGCCAAGTTTAATTAATAAAAAAATACAATGTGATTATATTATATAAAAGGTGTTTTCAATGAGGTGTTCGTCGAAATTTAACTGCATTAATTAGTATGTAAATTTACAAAAGTATTGATATTGGGTTTATTTTTAAAAATCGATATTTTGAAATCTTTTATTGGAATAAGTATAAAATATAAAAGAGATTGCTTTAATGCTGAAATGTAAATTTATTTTTATACTTATGTATAAACAGGGTATACTTCATTATTATAATAATAAGATAGGGCACTCTATAAGTGGGAAATATTTTCATTTTACGTTAATTTTTATAGTTACACTTAGACTAGTTTATTAATTTGCCTATTGAATAAAATAAATAATATGTATAAATACCTACCTATGTGTATTGCTGATTTTAAGTTCATTTCTCTTGATTAGTAAACTTGATCACTTATTTATAATTTCTTTGTTTCAGTTTTTTGCGGGCATCCTAGTGAAGATTGGTAAGTTGAATAAGCAATGAACGTAAAAACCACGCGCTACTTATTAAAACAATATCATTTAAATACGCTTTGTTCGAAAACGATACCTAATAACGATGAGTATCAAATTGCATGAAGTTTCCATTTACGTTCGCTCAATTTCGGTATCCAAGAGCGTAAGATTGCATCGCCGGTGTCGGTGCAATCAGATCGAATCTGAAATTTCATATTTTAGCGCACTTATGAAATTTATGCACATATAAGCGAATACCGACCCTATATCTAGAATTTACAGTTCAAAATTAGCCAGCACAGATACCCAATTACCCCTGATGCAGCTAGGAGGCGGGAATTTGACGAAAGATCGGCGACTATACAAACATGTAGGATGGGTATTCGAGCGAGCTTCATTGGTTCATTATCTGCTCTCTGAGGGATTTTCTCCTTGTATTATTTTTGTCTGCTTAAATTCCTTTTCTCCAAGATAAATAAAATCGACACGAAACCACTCTAATGTGAATGAGTACTTGACAGATCTATTTGGCTGGTGGTTTTTCTTAGTTCTTTTGTTTTATGTATAATATTTAATTTATATGCCTAAAAGGTAGTGAAATAAGCTGCTAAATGTTTGTTATTCTTTACTTTTCAGCTTTTTCATACAATGGACAAATACAGACGAAGGAATGATCAGAGATGAATCGAAGAGCTCGGAAAAAGTCTAACCTATTTCAAGACTAGTACAATGTTATAGATTAATTCTTCCAAGTAACTAAAGTCATGTAAAAAGAAAGGAGACGTCCAACATCATCATATCTTATATCATATCGGAGTATCATCAACAATTGGACATATCTTGTATTATGCTAGTCACCTGTATGTGATTATATATAGTTAACGTTTTGCTCAAACTCTACAAAAGTATTTCCAATTGTAGCTAATTAAGAAAGTAATGAACTAGAGAATTGTAACTTTTATAATATAAAAGTTACCCAAAGGAAGGAAAACTTATTTATAATTAGATAAATAGTGACATAGCAAAAATGAAGTACAGCATGTTCTTCTTACGGCGGCGGACGTTGATTCTAAAGGCCGTTCTAATACTGACGGCACTGTGGTTCATGGTGGCGTTGTTAACGACTAATGGAGCCGCTAGGAACGCTATCGGCGCTCCTCCCATTGAGTACGAGGACGCAGAAGCGAAACCATTGAAAATGGCAAAGCCGACCGCAACAAAGAGGAAAAGTGAATCGTACGGAAACAACTTATCCGACGGTAAGCTGACGTTTTTGTGTAATGCATGCGCTTTGGATGTTAGATGTAAACGAGCAATTATTATCGCCATTATGCAAATTACAAAAGGGTTCCTTTCATAACATTATCGCATTTAATGCTTGCAAAAAGACTACTGAATATTACGTGACGAGATCTTGCCATAAAATTACATTATCTTAAGCAAAATGTTGTCTGCTCATCCATTGTTTCATCATTCTGCATGAAGAGGGATTATATAATAAAATGTGTAATTAATATAAAATTTATTTGCAACATTTTCTCGTTACGCTACATCGTCTGTCGGGATTTTATGACCCTTGTAAATCATGGCTCCATCCATTAGAGTTCCGCCTTTAGTATTGTTTTCATCCCCTTAGAAACTCCTGAGAATACGAGCTGCCGTTATTCCGCGAAGTGTATTTATAAGAATAAGCGTTGGTAATTACGGTCAAGAGGTTTTCTCTATTATATTATAAAATGTTTGCACTTCGCATTTCAATTTACCATTACAATTGCGTGTTTGCACAAATTGCATGCATTGTGGTATTCGAGTGCTTGCTTCACTTTAACTAGTCAATATTTTTATTAAAAATTTTCAATGAGTATTCAACTAGTATTTGGATTAAACGTTAATAAATTAAACGAAGCATTGTTTAGCTTTCCACGTTATTTGTTTATTTTTGTTCTAATACCATCATAATGTAAATATTAGCTTAATAAAT
Organism: Colias philodice; assembly: GCF_061535455.1. NCBI lineage: Eukaryota > Metazoa > Arthropoda > Insecta > Lepidoptera > Pieridae > Colias > Colias philodice. The sequence continues at coordinate 5,028,701 of NC_143098.1, read as the reverse complement.
ATCCAGTGAATTTGCATGATAATTTTAATTTATCCATCACAGCGAGGACGAGAGTCGATTGGCTTGGTCGGATCGCAGGGAACGAAGGTAAATGTAATTGCATGTTTCATTATTAATAGAATAAGTACTAATAATTACCACGTAATTTCACAAACTAACCAACTCAATTCTTCACTTTCAAGTATCGACACTTTTGCACAAACGGACTTTTCAGTTGTTTTAGTAAGCGTCCCAAATTTATGAGAGTCGAAACCAAATTATCTTTATGTTAAAATTAGTTTCAGTCATGGAAGCTCGTTGTATTATTATGATTATTATCCAATGCATGTATTCAGGTAGGAGTCAGAGCATTCGTTGGACATAAACTTTCATTTGTGACGTTTACCATTATATCATCTGCAATGTCAACACGCTGACAATATCAGGAAGCTTTGCTTTAAATGTATGTGCGATCAACTCAATTTCTCGTCCATAAAGCCTCATAACACTTCCATCGTAACATTAAGTCTAATCTAAACTATAGTACCTATTCAGTTAAACGATATGAGCGTCGAAAGTAATTCAACGTGAAGTGTGAACTAATGGGTTATGTTCCCATGAGTTGAAGGGATATTGTTAATCGCTGGTATTAGCGCCCGTGCCGCGCGTCCGACGGAGTGCTATACCGGATATCCTATCAAATCCGTCTATACTTTCACGTCTGTGGCATGATTAGTTTTGAAAAGGACTTAGTTCTGCTATTTTTCTTTTATATTTAAGTGTTGTTCCTTTGCTGATATACTCAAAGTCTATATTTAGTTATTATAGTGTACCTATTATTGTGTATGTAAATTAAAAAAGTACAAAAACACTTTTAAAGTCTATTATGGCTATTTATTGCTAACCTAACAGAGAAGGTTCAAACATATAAACTCCGATTGGCATGTTTTGGCCAAATTGAATTACCCACCAATAATTGAATTCGATCTCGCAGGGCTCGGAGTGATTGCCGCGCCAGGCTCAGACAATGCACCTGGGGAGCTCGGGAAGCCGGTAATTTTACCCAAAAATATCAGCGAAGAGGCGAAAACGGCCGTTTCTGAGGGTTGGAAAAAGAATGCATTCAATCAGTACGTGAGTGACCTAATATCCATTAGGAGGAAGCTGCCCGACCCGAGGGACGAGTGGTAAGGATCCTTTTGATATGTGGGTAATTTAATAGGGTACGGGTTGTAGATGGTATTTCATAAAATGAGAAATAGTGCGGCACAAACGCTTATATTTCAAGGGATGTCTTCACTTGGAATGACCAGATAGATTTGTGGGATGGATATTATGTGTTTCCGTTTCGATCCACTTGTTTTGTTTTGTTTTCTTTCTGTAATTTTATCCTCTAGAAGAGTGGTTGTGTATTAAATATTAATACTTTATTGATTGAAATGACAGTGTTAAAATATTATTTTCGAAATTAATAAATCGTATTTTTTAGGTGTAAACAGCCCGGTCGATATTTAGAGGATCTGCCGCAGACGTCTGTAGTGATATGTTTTCACAATGAGGCGTGGTCAGTTCTATTGAGGACCGTCCATTCAGTAATTGATAGATCACCTCCGCATTTAATAAAAGAGATCGTCCTTGTAGATGACTTTTCTGATATGCGTAAGTAAAATATGTGGCTTACATGATACATAAACGTAATTTTAATGTCTCTAGAAATCATTTATGCATGTTTTTTTAAGGACTATGTGATTATTTATTGCTCCAATTATTCCTAGTTTTGATCTCAATACAAATAAAACCAATAATATGATTTATTTTCAGCACATTTAATGCAACAGCTAGATGATTACATGTCTGCACTTCCCAAAGTGCGTATCGTTCGTGCCACCCGGCGCGAAGGTCTTATAAGAGCCCGTTTGCTTGGAGCAAGATACGTCACGGCCCCTGTCCTTACTTATCTCGATAGTCACTGTGAATGTACCGAAGGTAATTGATGTTGATTTTACACAGGAATCTTTCAGGGATAAATAAAACTATATTTTCTATTGTTTTTATCTCATTCTTATATTTTCATTACATACTTTATGAGTACAATAATTTGCATTTATAGGTTGGCTTGAACCCTTGTTGGATAGAATCGCACGAAATAAGACAACAGTCGTCTGTCCCGTTATTGATGTCATCGATGACAACACACTCGAATATCACTACAGAGACTCGTCGTCTGTCAATGTTGGTGGTTTTGACTGGAATCTCCAATTCAATTGGCACCCAGTACCAGCGAGGGAACGTGCGAGACACAAACACACGGCAGAGCCGGTCTGGTCGCCGACTATGGCCGGTGGTCTGTTTGCGATCGACAAAGAATTCTTCGAAAGACTCGGAACCTATGATAGCGGTTTCGATATTTGGGGAGGAGAGAACCTAGAACTTTCATTCAAAACTTGGATGTGCGGTGGAACTTTAGAAATCGTTCCCTGTTCTCACGTAGGCCATATATTCAGAAAACGATCGCCGTATAAATGGCGAACAGGCGTAAATGTGCTCAAGAAAAATTCTGTGCGATTGGCTGAGGTACGAACTTTTTCAATTACTTTACTTTATAAAATAATAATTTCAAAAATATTGTGAAAACGAATTTGCATTTCGCTCTTAAAGGTATGGCTAGACGACTATGCAAAGTATTATTATCAGCGCGTCGGTAACGACAAAGGTGATTACGGTGACATAAGCAGTCGAGTGGCGCTACGAGAAAATCTTGGATGCAAATCTTTTGAATGGTACCTGAAGAATATTTATCCTGAGCTCTTCATTCCCGGCGAATCAGTAGCACATGGCGAGGTACGTTGTTTTGATGTTGTCATTTAGTTTAGTCTAAATAGAATTACAGTAAACTTTGCGATCTCTTATATAATAATAAAAATTATAGGATTAATTTTATGAAAAATGTTCACGAGTGCAAAATAATTAAAAACTTTTTTTTTCAAAATTGTGTACCAATTTTCGTGCAGATTCGAAATGTCGCCTTCCCAAAGACTTGCTTGGATTCACCGACGCGCAAGTCAGATCACCATAAACCAGTCGGACTTTATCCGTGTCACCGTCAAGGAGGAAACCAGGTCTTTTATTGTTTACGAGCCCTCGGCAGTACCATGTTGAAGATTTTTATTTGTTGTTTTGTGTCTGGCTGTTTCGTTTCGTTTGCACTCGCATTTTGCACAATTGAATGTTTACCCTTTTATTATCCCTATCTCATATAATGCACGTATTGATCCTCTTGGTTTTGTATGACGATAATCGTTAGATTCGGAATGAAGCGCTCGATCGCCCTTACTGCCTCGACGGTGCAGGGCTTCAGGAAAGTGATGAAGAACCAGAAATAGTAATGTTACATAAATGCCACGGAGGTGGTGGAAATCAGGTACCTCTATACAAACGTATTGTGTTGAGTGCGTAATTTGTGGGGTACCTACTCGTCTCATTCTACCTCTGAACTTATTCAAGTATGAAGAATAAGTGGTTCATGTATTCTTAACATTAGACAAACCACTTTTTCACTATCCGTTATTTCTTGAGATGTATTTTTTTTCCAAATTTATAGTTTTCATGAGTATCGTATCATATCTCAAGAAATAACTTCATCTGCACGCTTGCTTTATTGTGGCACGCCTTTTAAAACTTGTGATGGCATTAGATCGCGAATCCGTCTTCGGAGATGTGCATCGACTCAGCGGCTCGCTTTGAAGATATGAAAAAACCAGTAACCCTATGGCCTTGTCATGGAGAATATGGGAACCAGGTTTGTTATTGAATGCCATCGTTTCCACATACGCTTTCGCTTCATCAAGTAGTCGGTGTTTAGTGATCATAGAATATTGGGTAAGTTTGGCACGCCCTATAATGTAATGACTAAGTTGGTTCCAATTTTCAATTTATAAGTCATTTTTGTTAAGAAAAATATCGACTTTTTGACAGTCAGTGAGGGAGAATTGCTGATACGTCAAGATAGTCGATCTAATTCAGAATCATAAATTAACTTATAATTGAAAATTGGACCCGCGTTACCTTTTTGTGTCACATTAACAAAACTAACTGTGTTATGATTTCGTGCCTTGATTTGTGTGCTCTACTAACTCTTTGTATTTCGAACGAAACAGCTTTCTACAAAACAAATGTATTATACCTATTTATTGATAATACATATTTATTTTACATATTATAAAAAATATACAAATATCATGTATCTTCAATGCCTTGGTACTGTCGATACGATTAATAAATTAGTGTTTAAGTTAACGTTATTTAAGTAACCTATGCATATTAACTTTTTCTTAATCTCTGTTTTGTATAGTTATTTATGTATTATAATATGTATAGTTATGTATGAATAATATTTAATATATTTTTTAATTTAACGATCAAGCTTGCAGTTATTTATATTTTGATGTTAATTAATTGTATTATTCAGTATTTGGTTTTGGGATAAGCATTGAATTATCTTGCCCATTGTTTTAATGATATAAATATTGTTTTCACAATTTATTTCAAATATCTGTTTTCTCTTTTTCACTGGATTTGATGCTTCATTTTAAAAACAATAAAACAGTATTATAACTTGTATGTCAACATTTTCAGTATTGGATGTATTCAAAGAACGGTGAAATTCGCCGAGACGAAACATGTCTTGATTACTCTGGACACGACGTTGTTTTGTATCCGTGCCATGGTGCCAAGGGTAATCAATTATGGCTGTATGACCCCAATGTGAGTTAACAACTTTTCAATTATGTGAACCACAATAACGTACTTTTAAGGAATTTGCAATGGTTTTTATTCTATGCCCTTTTGCGGTCTGGGGATTTTGGTATCGCGGTTGTATTAAATATCGTACTTAAAGATTAAGAGTATCTCAACAAAGACCATAAAATGTACGCATGCACATTGTAAAGAATCAAGAATAAGATTCCAATTAAATATGGTAATGAATAATATTAGTTAAAGAGGACCACGTTTCAAGACCTTCTGAAACATAATAGAGAATTTGAGTCAGTTCTTATAAAACTTAATTGATCGTATGAATTATTAGTTTCTTTAATTATGCAGCCAAAATTGTTTGGTTATGGGTCATGATCACAACATATTGTACACTAAAAATGATGAATTCAATTTTTACAGACGAAGTTGTTACGGCACGGCTCGAGCGAGAAGTGCATGTCAATAAACCGCAACAAGGACAAGATCGTAATGGAGACGTGCAACGAGAGCGAGTCCCGGCAGATGTGGAACATGGAGAACTTCAAGCCGGAGCGGCTCAGCCCCGAGCTCACGGCTGAGTAGCCGGAGGCCTACGACGAGCTGCTGTTCATATAACAGACATGGACTGAGTGAGTTCTCCTTGTGACTGTACCCCCTAGTTCTATATCACTTGTTGTTGAACGCATCGTGCTTCTAGATATCGTTTGATGTTCCGAAACAATCTTCGACCCCTCTAGGCCTAATGTTTATAGATGAATCGATGTTAGCATTATCGATTCTCTGATCACTACTATTTTCGTGTTAAGACTAGTTGTTATGATCGAAATTCCTACGTGTAAATGTTCTTTTTGTAACGATTTTATGCCGACTCGATGTCACGTCATATCAAATTGTAAAATACCATATCCTAATAGTATTCCTTGTGAAGTATTAACTATAGGTCCTAATGTGAAATTAATAGGAAATTATCAAATGTACATATCTTGACTACATATTGTTAGTATCAGTGGATAACAAATGTTATCGAAATTTGTATTAGGTCCTACTACAGATATAATATGTGATTTTTTTATATGTAATATAATATACTATCTTCAATGTTTAGTTAGTTATGTAGTTTGTCTTGTCATTATTTTGTTCAAAGTATGAACATACTATGTATTTTAAAATCTATTTTATTGTTTAAACGAATTTACTTCAATATTATGTTAATAGTTACTGAAAAGAGTCTGTCTAACTGACTGAATAACTTATAGGCTCTATGTAAAGAGTATTTCCTTTGTATATAATATAGATATGTTAAAAAATATTTAGTGTTACGATGAAAATTAAGTGTTGTTTTAAATTTTGTTATAATATCAGAGTTATTGTTAAAATTCCACGTTTGAAAATATAATATTTATCAAAAGAGCTATTTTAAATTATATCAAATTTAACTTTTATTTATTTCGTATTTTATTAACATTATATTTATTTGAATCTCTATTTTACTAAATAGAAAAACGATTTTTGTATTATATAACTGATATTCTCTAACATTCATGTTATTATCTCCATTCAACATTCCTGTTTGTGATATAAAAATATAGTTATTGTACATAAATACTCGATACTGCCAGTACATTATTATTAAATAAAGTAGCATATTATGGCTTCTAAATAGTTATGTATTTATATATTAACAATAACCTTACGCATTTTTATGTAATAGAAAAATTGTGCTTTTTCACTAATGAAACTCTAGATGTATAAAATTTGTGAATGATCTATTGTGTAGTTCTTCCTTTATATTTTTTGATGTATATAAAATAAATAAGCATTTATGAGATTAGGAAGATTGTTTATTATGAACATTTCTTATAACTAGTTGTGTAATAGTCCTTATGAATTATGAAGGCGATTCTGTATTGCCTTTGATATTAATAATTTTGTATCATTTGAACAATAAAATCTTCAACTATTTTTGTGGTTTCTAATGCTTTTAGGCAAATTGCGTGGGAAAGAAGCCTTTTTCATCTTTCAAAGTTATTATTTTTAACGGGCTTCTATTTTATTTGATGTAAATTCATAAGCCAGGCTTGGTCAAATTGGAATATTTTTTAAGTTTAGTTCATTGGAAGTACTTTATTGTAATTATTGCCATGTATATTTATTTATTCAGAAATATATATTCGGAAAACAATTTGTAATAGTTTCCTTAGTAACTTCTTAGATATATGTAATTTTGTTGGCTACAACTCTTCAATATAAAGAGACTAGAGAGGCAAATATTTCGCAAAGATATTCAATTTCTTATAAATAAAATACTACTAAGGTACTTTTACTTGCCTTGTAGCAAAGATACAATTTCTCTTTATTAATATTAAGATGTGTACAGATACATAGTGGATAATATTGAGTTAGGATGTTATAAATGTGCCTTATATTTACGTAATAATTGTATTTGAATGTTAAATTTTCTGTATATAATGCGATGTCTCTAAATGTAATATATCGTGTCGTAACGATAAATGGCGGTAGTAATATTTGTAAAATAAAGCATTATGTTGGATTTATATTTTGTTGTTTTATTTCTCATTATCAATATAATATGATATCAGTGGTCGAATACCTTGGTCTAGTGGTTAATGTCTGAGCGTAGAAGCTGGGTACTGGGTTCGATACCCAGTCGCGATCTTACTGGGCGTAGTATACTGATCACTTACTTGTCCGTACAGAAAATGTATTCATTATTCAATATTTGATTTAATAGAAAAACTGGGGTGAGTATTAAGTAGTAAATAGTCGAATAAATACATAAAATTTAAGTATATTCTTTCACTAACATTTATAAATGCATACGAAAGAAAACTGCTTTCCATACCTACTTAAATCGCAGTGGGATAAAAATTCTCTCACGATCAGCTATTTCTCGCATTTGGAATTAAAATTGGACAAAAATAAAGTCTACGAACTACGAGGTAAATACTAAAAGTATTTTAGGTTTGTTTTTTTACTCTGATAGAAACAATATTTTATGAAGGGTTAATTATTATTTGTAGTCTATTATAAGGTATGTAATTATGACTTCATCGTCCTGTCTGTCTGTGGTCTCGTATCTCCCAAACGAATGAACCGATTTGAATTAATTTATTTAAAAATCTTCATTAGCTAGTTTATTATTCAACGAATCCTAATTTTATTTTATACCACGACAAATTAGCCGGCAGGATGACACCCAGCGCTCAATGTAGGTATCAGAAACTAAATGCCTATTGATGAAAAAGAATTTAGTATTGATAAATGTTAAGATTCCTACCTATTTATTTCTGAAATCTGGTTCTAATACGAATTGCGAAACTTGTTATCATCAGAAAAAAAAAACAAAAATATCAAGCTACAATAGATTGTCTATAAATGTTTTTTTCGTGATTGAATTGACGATTCTTAATAATTCTTTCCTTATACAATAGAAACAGATTTGAAACTTCATTTCGTAGATTAAGTAATATAAGATAAATATAAGATTTTCTACAACACAATTTACACTAAACACTTAATAGAAGATTTGATAGAAGATTAATTATGAATTATTATCATTACAATATGATCTATGAAATATTCAAAATACTAATTTTATTACCTACCTATCCTAAAAACAATGTTTTTCAGAGTACTGTATGTATTCATTTTTTCCACAACCCTTTTGCTAAAAACCCATACTTTGTAGTGTAATTTATATTTACAATACATTCTATTTGTTCGTGTACACACAGTTATATTTTAATGAAAACCAACAGGACACCCTATAATAAAGGGACGTCCAAATAAATAATTAAATAGAAGTATTGGGTCAAACATCTATTATTTATGTGTCTTTGCCTGCTTTAGGAAGCTTCACTATAAAATTCGGACAAGCCATAACATTAATGTTGTAAATAAAAACCTATCCACAAGCTCGTATTACTCCATAAATTTTTTATCATACATTTAGAACTCTTAAAATCATTTTATTATCAACCGTATTTTATTTATTTATTTGTTACTTATTGAAATATTCGATGCTTGGGATAGTATATTTCTATTTTAATAAATTAAAAGTAAAATGAATGCACAAAATATTTATTTGCACGTGCTTTAACCCTTAATTCACTACCTGAGTCCATTGGACTCACATCGAACTTTCAAACTATTATAATTTTTTCCCCTAGTGACTTATTTCCTCCACCGTCTCAGTACCTTCCTGCAGTGACACGGGCACCGAGGTAGCGAGAGGACGTGCGCCTGCGCTGCGTAATTGGTAAGTTATTACGTCGAGTGAGTCCCATGGACTCATACTAGTGAATTAAGTAATATTTTATTTATTTGTTACGATTCTTAAATGTTGCTTATTTGATATAAAAATATGTATTTTAATTTTTATTGTTGTTGTAGGTTTGTAAAATGTAATTTGATGACACGTCTGCACAGTACACGTTTGCCACGACAACTTCGCTGCTCGATTTCATATATCATGAAAAGAGACATTCCTGAAGATGCGAGCCACTCTGAAACCGAAGACAAGTTACCTAGGACAGAAAAAAAGTATTGTTATCTATGTAATTACAAAAAGAGAACAAAGACTGCATATTTATGCACTAGATGTCTGAAGCCTGTATGTTTGAGTTGCTCAAAAAAGGTATGCCGTCGTTGCCTGTAATCGGTGGTAATACCCCATGCACGTTTTTTTTCTTTGTATAGAAGTGTACATTTTTGTTGTTTATTTTCGGTTTTGTATTCCTTTAGAAGTCTTATAAAATTAAAAAGAGTTATTAGTTAAAAATATTTGCTATTATTGTAGAGCTTTGAAAATAACTCTGTTTTTTAAGACTGTTAGAATAAGTTTTTTTTATTTTTAAGAGTATTTCAGAAGTTTATCCAGTTTTGTTATTTTTTTGTAGTGCCTTAATAAACATTTGAAAATAATAATAAAGAAAATTAATAAAAAAAAGAGTTTTATTTGAAAAAACCACGCTAAGAAAATATATGAGTCCAGTGGACTCATGGAAGTTGTTTATGTTAGCAAATTTCACGTAGTGAATTGAGGGTTAAATATAACTGTTCCTGTTCCTAAGTGAATACTCAATTTTATGATATAAAACTTTGTCACGAGATTTATCGATTAGATTAGTAGATACAATCGATTGAAGATTTTATCTATGTACTTAGGTACTTCAAAATTGTGTTGCAAGATTCCACCCGACATAATTTTCCGGCAAACGTTGTGCTGCTTTACTCTTATCACTTAGTATGTATGAAAAATTGATTCTCAGACCTACCGAATAGACACCAAAATTTAATGAGAATCGGTCCAGCCGTTTCGCAGGAGTATGGTAACTAACATTGTGAGTTGTGAGTTAATTGGCAGTTGACGAAAATAAAATTTAAAATAGTGAACATGGAGATTACAGGTAGTTAGGTTTTTTTTTGACTCTTTATTCAAAAGCAAAGCACGAGAATCACCTATAAGTCTCGATAATTTTTCTCAATTTCGTATTAAATTTAAGTATACCAACCATTATAAAATAAGTTACCATAGAGCTCGTAACTCCAACGTGTTACGAACTCACGAGGCGTGACTGGAATCCGCTACACTCGTAGAACTTTAATGCCTTCGAAGGTGCCTATTAGCCGATTTTAGAAAACATTTCTTTGCGAATTTTTAATTAAAAAGTATCACGCAAAAAATTATTGTGCTCAATTTTCGTGCTGTTGTTTTATTTCGTCGATGGTTTCTTTAAATGGGCTTTTAAAAGTTACAAGGATAGTCGAAAATTTTATTATTTACATGATGAATTAAATATTAGAAATGTTTTCTCTTGTTTCTATAATTTTCTAACGATTTCTAATTTCTAAAGAAGTCCTGACTCTATTTTACGTTGGAAAATATGTTTACTAGCATAAACAGTTATTTGAATTTCCGAAACCCAAGTTATACCTAAATATTCTTATAATAAATGTAGTTAGGAATCTTGTTTAGCAATGTCTGGTTGTCGAACATGGCCGTTATCAATTTAGAGCGGAGGAAAGTGACAAAATGAATTTCCTTGGACGAGCGACTGCCAGCGAGACAGATTGAATTTAAACATAAATATAATTAATGTATATATGTGATTGATTTTCTAGCACCAAATTGCAATTATACAAAAACGGATTAATATTGGAAGGTACTAGGTAAAGTACCATTTAGTCGGTTATGATTTATTAGTAGATAGGTATAATGATTGTAATACATCGGTTCATGTTCGTGCTAACAACATGTCGTGTGTGTAACGACATAAATTTATTTGACATGTTTTTAATAATGCATAAATACCCATTTATAGGCAACTAGGTTTCCGCCCGCGGCTTCGCCGGCGCAGTCAAAGAAAAACCCGCATAGTTCCCGTTCCTGTGGGATTTCCGGGATTGCGTCATTTTCCCGGGATAAAAGTAGCCCTTTCTCGTGTCCTAGTGTCCTTTCTCGGGTATCAAAATATCTCCATACCAAATTTCATGCAAATTGGTTCAGTAGTTTAGGCGTGATTGAGTAACAGACAGACAGACAGAGTTACTTTCGCATTTATAATATTAGTATGGATATATGAAAGGCGTCCGTAAACACATTACTATTACACATGTAGGTACCTATACAATAACAATGAATTATACTGAAATTTTGTTTGTCATAGGGGAGGAGAACATTCGATAAAATTACTAAACATAATATGTTTATCAACAATTCACTGTAACGAAATATTGTACACGTAACTTCTCAATTGGATAACTATATTGTTATAATATTATGTATAAATCCAATAAAAATTACATAAAACTTTAATAAAATCTTCAGCTAATCAACATATTCCCCAATCTCTGAAGGGCCCGGGCTGAATATCTAGCAGTCCCTAAAGAAACTTGTCAAACTCGCTATTCCGATCGAGCGAGGAACTTCCACGGTTTACGAGTATTTTGGTGGTGTTCCAATAGTCATTGAATACAGAAACTTTTTCATTTACGCTCTTGGACGCTGACTGAATAATATATGAACGTCGACGTTGCTCCGAATCCATTGGAATCCTTTTGGCTTTAAGGATTTTTTAAGCTTTCCATCTGAATTAATGGCGTTATGCAGGACTTGGCTCGCTAAAACAGATTATTAGTTTTGTGTGATCATTAAATCTAGTATATACTCTAGCGTTTTCAATTCAGAATTCATTATAACATCTAAAAGTGTAGATTTGTATGATAAACTAGCGGTCCGCCCCGGCTTCGCCCGTGGTACATGTTTACGTTTTCTCTACATAAGAACCATCCTCGTACTTCAAGGAATATAATAAAAAAAGAATTATCGAAATCGGTTCAGCCGTTCTCGAGTTATGCGCTTACCAACACATTTTGCGATTCATTTTTATATATATAAGATTAATGATAGCAATCATTGTTCAGTCCCCTATCGTTACCCATATTTAAAATTTCTCCCGGCGCCCTAAAATCTGAAATGAAACTGCTCTACAACTGAAAATTGTAATCCTATTAGCAATAATGCCAAAATGAATCAAGAGCCATAGCAATATATATGAAATGGTTGAATAAATAACGTTGTACGAAACATTTAATTTCGTAAATAGATGCAGCCACCACTTTCCCATAGGAAGTGGTAGCCGTTTAGAGCATGAATAACACATGAGGGCTACTTTTATTTCGTAAATTTGAAACTGAATTTGCAGCCGGAATTCGAATCTGTGTTTCTGGTTGAATTGGGGCTTTTAATCAGGTTCCAAATCGATGGCGATAGACAGAATGTTTATTGGGACACAATTCTGATGAATTGTTTAAATGGATTTAAGACGAATTGATATCATTATTGAAAGCTTTTTATACCGTTAAAAATTATCACTCACATTACTATTTTAAGATATTATGAAGAGGCGGAATAAAAGAGAGTGATATAATGCAGGAATCCTAGGAGGAATCTAGCACATAAAGATAGGTATGTAGTATGCGAATTAAAATACGATCTGTTGAACACTATAATTTAATCCTCGTAATTTTAACATAATACATTTCAATTCATGATTCATTCATATCATTATATACAGGAACATATTATATGAAAAATTGTATTACGTGCACAATTTTTTATTAATTATACAACTCTAGAGCATTCCTAGTTGAAAATAGTTTAAAATGTCGGAAATTCATATAAACAAAAAAGTATTAGTCCGGGATACATCGCCCATTTTTGCAAGTGATTACTATCAAGCTAATTTTTCGTGAGTAGCTTTATTTTGATGAGATGCCCAATAATTTCATGTACAAAACTCTCGATTGTGGTAGCTACCAGAGGAAACAAAGATAAAATATTTTGATTTGATGTTTCTCAAATATAATATACTAACTGAATGTTTTTTTTTGTTCAATCTCAAGATAATTATCTAAATTATTCGAAAAAATATTTGTCCTACAAAATCTATGGTTTGATCAAAGAGTCCCCCTTTCCAATGTGTATCGATAACGAAGTCATCATAAATGATTACTAACCAGCTGATTTTTTTATTTTCACTTATTTAATACTTATATAATTCAACAGACATATTGTCCTACAAATTGCGTAATAAATATTTGAGAACCGTCAAATCAAAATTTTTTATCCTTGTTACCTCTGTAAGCTACCACAATCGAGAGTTTCGTACATGAAATTATTGGGCATCTCATCAAAATAAAGCTACTCACGAAAAATTAGCTTGATAGTAATCACTTGCAAAAATGGGCGATGTATCTCGGACTATATGTTCTAGTTCTACAAATATAATTTTGATTTCTTGGAAGATAAATTCCATGTAGAACCAGAATTCTTATTTGAGGGAATTTTTTTTCAATAACGTAATTTATTTAGGCTTAGCTACAAGCATTTTTGCAATCTCTGTGTTATATTTAAAGTATTAAGGATGATTGTATAAAAATAGATACAATATTTCATAATAATATAGAACCATAGAAGATCTAATATGCCACGGCGTGAAAACTTCCTGCTGTGAGCGTGACACCATCCCCGTGGAGTAACTATGCATAATTTAAACAGTGTTGGAATTCCTGAAAAAGAAAAAAATCTGTTTTTTATGCAGTAATACTATTTAAAATTACAATAAAATTAATTATTTACCCTCTAGATACAATGAATTGGAAAAAATATTAATATGAAACACGTATTCTTTATAGAGGTCATCCTTTATGGCCCGTTTATTGTTCAGATAAAGTAACAAAAGCCAAGCAATAAATCAATCCTGACCTGTTCAGAAATAAGTGAACAATTAATGACTGCGAAACCGATAACCGATACTGTAACTTCATTACCCGTCCAATTTGTTCGCCTGAAGCGGAATTTCAATCCAAACATAGTTAATACACGTAATATTGAAGTAATTAAACTGAAATGGCATCGCAACAAAGCCTTCGACTCCTGCGAGACGCTCCTCGATAATTTATGAGGGTTCAAAACAGCAGGATAAGCAGATTCCCGCTAATCAATTTTGTTTGTAGCCAGTTTTATGGCTTAGGGACCTGAATTTATGTTTCATCTCGTGCCTGAGAGTGATTTTTATGACTTGATAGAAGTATCACTTTTGATACATGGTTGGGACTCGGTCGGGCGTGTAGGTGGGAGCAAAGTGCAAGCCGTTCTTTTTTTAAGTACTATATTTTCTTTGACAACATGGGTAACGTGGGTTTGATAGTCTGTACACTATCATGGAACCGAGATATGTATTTATAATATGAATATTTTTTTTAATTAAGTACCATAATATTATGTTAAAATTACTTTTGTTCATTTTATTTGTATATGTTAATTGCATTATAAAAAATAGCAACAGTTTTATTTGTAATTATAAGATTCAAAGATCCTTTGCATCGTGTAATTTAGGTCGGATTTTCGAAATCCGTTTTGTTCGTACTATTCTGTACTGAAATTCAGCAAGAAGTTATTTGAAATTTAGATGACAACTCTATGTTTGGAGCGAGATCAATTTGCTTCTCAAGCAACTTCTTAAAAGGAGGATGTTCCATTGAATATTTATACATTTAGAAGAGTTAAACAATTAGTAACATCTAGCTGAGTACTTTGAGTCGACTTAATTAATTATCAATAAAAAAGAGTGTGTGCTGAGCACACGTGTCAGAAGTGACACTTCTTGGGCAAGATTCGAAGATACCAAAATCGTCGCCTTACTGCATGCCGTGACGGTATTACGTGAAAAAAGTTTCACTTCTATAATTAAAATAGTATGTATATCTAACAGATATTACTAACTACTGTTTAAGTTATAGCGGGCAACAGAGCTGGTGATTCGCCTGATGGTAATCGGCCATCACCGCCCATGAAAAATTACAGATTGAAACTTACTTAATAAATTATGTTGAAAGAAAAAGTCCGCTAGCCTTTAAGTGCTTGTCTCAAAGTGGATAAATAAACCCGGCTTCAAATCGTTCATTAAATATTTAACTTTAAAATATACAAATCTCGGTAAGTTCTTTAAAACGTAGTTCATAATTGCATGCTACTAAATATGAACAAACATTTTAACTCACCTACATTTTAAGTCCACTACGGTCGTTAAATATTAATTGAAAGAGCAACTTTAGCTTGAGGGATTAATGCTAGCTACTCTGACCTGGAATCCCGTGCTTTTAGTTGTTTTCTTGCCTGTTTATTTTTATTCGCAATCGCTCCTAAGGGACAAGGATTGAAATATACCGCAGTCTTGAATGCTTGGTTTTGAGTTCTGGCAACTTTTTATACAGAAAATATACAGGCTGACGTAAGTTCGTTATAAGATTTTTGCGGGTGATCCTTATTCGGAAAATTCGTTGGAGAGAACCTTAGAACATATCAAAATTGGTTTAGCTTCTTCAAAGATTTGCCGAAATGATAGGACAAATTATTTCCCAACCATTTATAAATCGGCGCTTAGACGAAAAAACAAAATCCCACCTCACGTAAACTTTTTTCTATTCTTTTCAAATATTTATAAAACGCAATTAATGCTTAATAATAAAATGTTTAACCTGCTTATTTGAATAGAAAGCTCCATTCACCTTAGTATTTAGGTTTAATTAGTGTATTTGTATGAATTCTTACCACATTAGCTTTTGAATTTATAAGTCATAAGAAGATTAGCACAAAATATAAGCTTAATGACACAAGGTAATAGGATTTAGGTAGAAAGCTTTGTAAACATCAGTATGAGTTTGATCTAACTCACAAACTAGATAATACCTACAGATAAATACTAAATATAGTTTTCGGTTCTAAAGAGAACTATATGTCTATATCTATACTGTATCTCTGGAACTGCCGGTTAAATTTTCATACACTAATTCATAACTTCATTCTGGGTGAAAATTACAAGCTATTTAGATATTATCTGATTAGGTATTGTTTAGTTTTTAAACGTTAAGCTGGATATAAAACCTCATTTTATTTATTTATTTTATTTTTACACTTTATTGTAGAATACCAGTAATAAAAAAACATATATAATTTAATATGGAGAACATGAATATGGTAAGTGCACAATTGGCGGCCTTATTGCTTAAAGCAATCTCTTCCAGGCAATGTTATGGTTATGGTTATGGTCCTCATGTTATGGTTATGTAATAAAGTGTCTGATCCTTCACTATACATTGTTAAGTATAACAAAAATAAAGTTTTATTATTTTCTTCCAATTGCATATGCAATTGTTTTACTTTCTAATACGTATCATAAGCAATAATCTTGTACAGTGGGTACAATTTTAATTAAACTTCAAGCTGAGCAAAATCAATTGCGCTATTGGTACCAATTTAATAAACTTCGGAACTACAATGGGTTCTGCCCTCGTTTCTAACAATAATTGCTTTTCAGACGTCCACGAAGAGTCGAACTTCTGTAATAACAGATGCAAACTAGGTGTCAAAATAGGAATAACTAATTCTACGAGCTGCTGTATTCCCAAACCGAGAACTTATCCGTATTTTATATGGGATATCAATGAACTGTGTTTTGGATAAGTGTTAGATTTGTGAAGTCTAGTTGTAGTTGAAGTGTGACGTAGATGTATATTTTAATATCTATTTCATTAGGTAGTTCCCTACAGAGCCTTTAAACCGATGCATGATGCAGCCTCGCGAAGCAACATGCATGGGTTGAAAAAATGAAGCTCATATTATGTCATTTTCATCGGCCGAGCCTCATATACCCTGATAGAGCGGCTCCGCGTAGCAATTGCTTCGCGAGGCTGCTCGCTTTATGGGGATCCAACTATTTATTTTTTTTTTGTGATAAGTCATCAGTGCCTTGTTAGACCGAAACTTCTTTTTTTTTTCTTCCACGAGGAACGAAACCAACATCTCTCGATTCTTTGCTCACGCGTATCCATTGTACCATGGAAAGGGTCGGTTACACGAATAAGTACAATAAGCTCGTTTATTTTGTAAATTGCGCTTTCCCCAAATCTTATTAAAATCCTGCTCTCTAGGGCCTATGTTATACCTTAACCTATTTAATAAATTTCTTCCTGAATATTTTATTTTACAATCCCGCTTTACTTGAACATTTTTTTAACATTGATTAAACTGAATATTATATTATACGAAAAACTTTTTATTGTTACCATCTATTGAAGCTACAAAGCCTTTATACGCTTATTTGGCTTCTTTCGTACCCAAAAACATGAGCAAAGCCGCGGATAACAACATGTATACCTATGTCGGTATTCAACGTCATGTCACATCGCGATTTGCCGCTCACTTAGCGCAATGCCTTAAGCTAGGCTTACATAGTAAGTACATTTTACGGAGGAAAAAGGGAATTTATTTTTAAAAAGTTATTGGCGTTAGTTCAATTCTTCGTCTAATCTTCCAGTGGTTTTCACTTTATAAATTTCATTTGAGTTCGTAATAAAAGGGAGCCGCAGCCGGATGACGGAGAAATTAAATTCTTTGTTCGAAATATTTTTAGGTATTTTGTCGTCGTAAAATTTTTACAGATACTCTACTCTACGTTTACTTTCGTACGCTTTATTAAGTCCTTTAATTGCTCCTATAAAAATGATTATTTTCAATTCTTTTCAACGGTTGGCTTCTTCTTTTTTTATCTTTGTTAATGAAAGATAATATTTTATATCGTAAATTTTTCTTTATCATTAAAAATTAAAGATAAGTACTTAAACTATTTATTGACGTAAAAAAATGATAGTAACTTATAAAATATATTGTACATTAGTAAATATTACTTAGGTTAAAGAAAATTCATATTTACGTTTTGAGTATATTATAAATATATGGGGAACATAAAATTGTACTATAATTGGATACAATTATAATAAATATTCATTATAATTAAACACACAAAATATTTGGTTACCTATTTTATTTGGATAAGGTTAATTTCTTAATTAAGACCCAGACTCAACATTATTATATTATTATAATAAATCAGCGTTTTATAAAAGAGGGATCATGTTACTTAAACTGGCTCAGGTTTAGTCATTCTTTTAATAGAGACAAATATTTAAAAAAATCTGTTATCAAAAAGATAACATACCTACACATATTTATAGTAAGCAACGGACAAAGACTCAGTTCAAAGACTCGTAGTTTGTTCGAATAGATGATTAGATAAACATGCAAAAAATCTAAGTTATTTAAATTGGAAATTAATAAATTATAAACGTCAAAATATGAAGTTATAACTATATCAGCGTATTTCGAGTAATTTTGACACAAAAATATATCGTTTTCAGATATGTAAATACTATGAAATGTCGCTATGATTTTAATAAAAATTGTTATACAGTTTGTAAACAACAAGGTTTGTTAGCATAGGATTCGTTTGATCCCAGTGAATCTAGACCGGGGCTAGTTGTAAATAATAATTATATTTATTGAAATATAATATCAATATCGAAATCTCAATATTCATATTAAT